>NC_137289.1:142607500-151840000 GCF_054371585.1 Giraffa tippelskirchi
CAGCAAAGGATTGTGCCTCCCTAGGCAAAACTAACTGTGAGGTTATTGCAACTTGGGTGCCCACCTTCCTTGACCAATGGAACCTTCCCACTTTCATTAAACCTTCCCCTCTGGACTGTTATCACCCTTGGTCGTCTCTGTCACATGTCCACCTGCACATCCCAATTATCTTCTTCTAAGCCCTCTGGATTGATCTGAGACTGAGTCAAGTTCCCCAAATTCGGTTTTCTTTCCCAACTCCTTCTCATGGGGAAGGTTCAAGTTATTAGTTATTTAGTGACACAAGGAGAGGCCATGGTTAAAAGCATAGTCTCTGGTACAAGATTTTCTGAATTCAAATTCCAGCTTTCCCATACTCTCTTTCTATTGATTGCAAGTTCTTGAACTTCTCTTGCCTTGGTTTATAAAACTGTAAAATGGGCTGCTGCGAGTCCCTACCTCACTCCTTGTTGGATTAAGTGAGTCAATTAAAGGGTTTAATAAGTTAATCACACAAGAGATTCATTAAAGTTTCCAGTACCAAGTAAGCAGTCAATACAAGTGCTATACGCCTATTAACTGAATTGAACCTAAAACAGAACCATAAATCACATGGCTTCTCACCTTTAACTGTCTAGATTCAAATCTTCTTTCTGCCATTTCTTGGTCACACAATCTAAGTCTAAATAATTAATCTTTGTAGGCTGAATTTCTTCATCTGTAATAATAAAATCTTTACCATATAGATGTTAAGCATTGAATAACATGTATTATCAAACAAATAACTTTTAGCACCATGCTTGGTACATAAACATGCATTTGAATTGGATACTTTTATTTCTTAGAAGACTAGAATTCCCCTTACTATTTATTTAATCATGGTCTTCTGGAGCACTGTTCAAATGTCTCCATTTATTCCAGAGGGATGGCTTTCATGGTATATTTATAAAGTCAGGTCAGGTGGTAGAGGAGCTATTTTTGCATAAACTTGAATTGTGATACTTCTCAACTCACAGAGGATCAACTGAGGTATTGTACAAGGAAGACAAGCAAGGGAACAAGCAAGCAAATGGGCAGTTTTAATTAACCCAACAAATAAAAGCCCTTTAAGTATTTTTCAAAGCACATCTATCATCTCACACTTTGGGAAAACCAGCCATCTAATACTGCACCAAGTTCGGCAGGCCCCAGGTGGACTCTGTTCCAAAAGCTGTGATGAGTTCTTGTTCTAGTCTTTCCTTTAGCTTAATTACAAAGATGCAAGATAATGGATTGAGAGCCGTGTTTTGTTTAGATCTATGTTCAAAGCATTTTTCTTTGAAAAATGACTCTGTCATTTGCACACATATTTGTGCACAATGTGTAATTATGGGCTCAAAGAAGAAAAGTCGAAGAAATAGAGTTTACGATTATTTCTCCATATTTTTCTGTTTTCTATTCCTAAGAGTATAACTTAATTCTTGTCCCAGAGGAAGAGACTGGAAAATATAACCCAATAGGAAAATGGAGCATGTACAGCCATCAGTCACAGAGAAGAGAAAAATGAAAGCATCAATTAAATGTTCACCTTTACTCTAGTGCAAGAAAAGGAAGAATATTTATTAGACACTTTGATCTGTAAGTATAAAGAGCCTATGACTCACATCAAGGAAAATATACATCCTTCACCTTGCAATTATCTTTTATCTACCCAAGCTGAGTAACCAACCATGGACAAAGCAAGAATGGGATTTGCTGTTCACCTTTACCTGCCTATGCCATTACTGTGGATCACAGAAGTCATATCTGTGATATAAAATCGGTGTTTCTCATTAATGCTCATAGAATAAAGTTGTTCAGGCCATTTTATTTACACCTTGATCAAAATTCTTCATATGAAGATGAAGGCTTAAGCATTAATATGTTTCAGAGATTGAACAGTGAACACTGTTTACAATACCCTTTAAAATGCTGTGATGAGTCCTAGAGGTTAGCACTAGAAAGGTATAGGATAAACAAGCAGGCAAGAAATTTCTTTTATCAAACTTTAAAGCCAAAAGCCAATACTGAACTGGATTATTTTCTCCTATTAGTTCCTTTCCCTCAAATCAGCATTTAATTTGACTAGTAAGAATATTTAAGGACAGAGCAATAGTTTAAACAATTTAGAATGACTAGAAGGTGTAGGGGGTAGAGAAGTGTATTCTTAGTGGCTTCTTACTTTTGCTCTGTGTTAAACACACATAGGATGATATGCATCCTATATATTCCTGATATGCATTCCTAATCTATTTATTGTGACACCTATGCTCTGTAGGCTTTAATAATGGATTTTGTGATGATGACACATGATGTCAGCATGTTCTCATTTCATTGATGGAACTGTCAAGGCATTCCTGATCTTGGCCATGTTGCTAGGGGAATGAGAAAGAGCCCTTCTAAGTTGAAGAAGAAAGGGAAGCACAAAAAGCAAGATGACATTCCTGGTATGATTCAAATTTGAGGAAAAATGACTGTCAAACCAAGCACTTGGTGAACTGTCTTATATTCCCACTGGAAGACTCAATATTCTTTTCCTTGCCCCAATTGTGTTGTGATAATTACTATAAAGATGGTGTCAACTGGAGCCTCCTCTTCTTGAAATGACCCCATGATCTCTAATAACCTGTGTTAATCTTTGCATCTTCCTCAAGCCTTTTAATTTTCTCTACCCAATCTTTGCTTGGCCTTTTAAAAGAATGCAAAGAGAAGAAACCAGAACTATTAGTTGTTTAATTGCTCTGTAACATGCCACCACAAATTCAGTGGCTTTTAAATAACACCCATTTATTAACTGATTTCTGTAGGTTGGAAGTCAGGCTCAGCATGGCTAGGTTGTTTGCTTAGGGTCTCACAAGGCTGAAGTCGAGGTGTCAGTCAGCTGTGTCCTCATCTGGAACTTGGAGTGCTCTTCCAAGCTCATTACCTATTCCCTTGATCTCTGTCAGCCAGGTGACTCTCTCAGCTCCTTAAGGCTGCCCGCACTCCTTCTCTTGTGACCTTCTCTACTCTGTCTTTAAGCCAGAGTTGAATCTTCTGTGTGCTTCAAAACTCAGACTTTCCACAACCAGCCAGAGAAATGTTTCTGCTTTTAAGAACTCATGTGATTAGATCTGGCCCACCTGGATTATCTACCTATGTTAGGGTCAACTTTGCCATACATCATAAGATAGTAATAGCAGTGATATCTCATCACATGCACATTTTCTGTGGGAAAGGGGCATGGAGTCCTGGTGGGGAAGGGCATTTTTAGAATTCTCACTATCACACTGGGCCAAAGAACATGTGATACAGGGTCCTAGAACTATCTTTCCTTTGAACCAAATAATTCTCAAGATTCATTTTATTAAAATCCATGAAGTATAAAGTTTTTTAAAAAAACAAGGTGAAAATAACTATCTGATCAGTGGACATACTGATAGCAAGAAATCCATGTAGTTATAACTTGAATTGTACAAAAGGAAAAAATCATGACCAAGTGCAAATCATTGCACATTCTTACACGAGTGTTTATGGGAAGCTAACATCCTGATGGCATTTATACTAAAGGATGTGATTCCCCTCAGAATTTAATGAATCTGCAGAGGAAGGATAGTCAACACTGTCCTCTGTCTGAATCACATCAAGTGACTGAGGAGCTTGGTCACTGTATGTATGTTGTATGTTGAAATGTCTCTTTTCTGAAAAATTGTTCCTGACATCATGCTGGCAACATGCAAAGGAGTAGAGAGGAAGACTTATTTCTTCCAGTATCAGGAAGAGCAGAGTCTCATTAGCAGAAGAACTGCCAGGCACCTAGCCTAGACAGATGGCCTTAATGAAAGGAAATGCTCATGGCCCCCTTTATGTTACTGACAGAGAGGAAGTGCTCTTACTGAGGCAGTTTCTCCCCTGCCACATTTGACTTGTGCTCTCTGGCTACCTGGATATCCTTGAATATATAACCTTTAGAGGAGTGTATTACGGATTTTAGAAATTTAGTCTTGTGAAACCCAAGTTCTCATTTTATTACAGTGCTCCTGTGTCTTGGGCTGCCTGAAAGGGGAGCTGTTCTTTTTCTCCTAAATCTTTTATTTCCTATTCAGAGCCAGACTGAGCAATTTACAAGTCATGAATATGTATAATTTGGCCTAGGTCCTCCTAACTCATACACCAATGAAGCCATTAGGCATATGTTGGGTCCTCAAAGCCAAATGGACCAGAAAGAACATTTTCAACAGGCTTCAGTGATCATTTCAGTGGTCGTTTCACACAACCAGTTCTGTAGAATCACATCCAATCTCACAGTTTTTGTTTGAGTGGTCCAGATCCACATGTGAGTGCGTCCTCAATTCCCTGGATAATGTTTCAGCCTTCTTTTGATTGAACACACACAATGAGGGCATAATCTGAACCCCCCACCCCCAGTAATGTTATCAATAATGCTGTACACTGCACATACTCTGAGAGCTTTACATAGGTTAACCCAAATCATCTCCACTATGAGGCAAGTACTGTCATGATACCCATTATACAGATGAGGTGTCAGAAGCATGTAAGTACGACCAACATCATATGACCTGAATCTAGGCATCTTGGCTTCAGAGTCTATGCTCTGAACTACTAAACTGTGCAGGATTTTTTCTTACTTCTAACAGACTGGTTCCAAATAGGAAAAGGAGTACGTCAAGGCTGTATATTGTCACCTTGCTTATTTAACTTATATGCAGAGTACATCATGAGAAACACTGGGCTGGAAGAAACACAAGCTGGAATCAAGATTTCCGGGAGAAATATCAATAACCTCAGATATGCGGATGACACCACCCTTATGGCAGAGAGTGAAGAAGAACTAAAGAGCCTCTTGATGAAGGTGAAGGAGGAGAGTGAAAAAGTTGGCTTAAAGCTCAACGTTCAGAAAACTAAGATCATGGCATCTGGTCCCATCACTCCATGGGAAATAGATGGGGAAACAGTGGAAACAGTGTCAGACTTTATTTTTTGGGGCTCCAGAATCACTGCTGATGGTGACTGCAGCCATGAAATTAAAAGATGCTTACTCCTTGGAAGGAAGGTTATGGCCAACCTAGATAGCATATTTAAAAGCAGAGACATTACTTTGCCAACAAAGGTCCATCTAGTCAAGGCTATGGTTTTCCCAGTGGTCATGTATGGATGTGAGAGTTGGACTGTGAAGAAAGCTGAGCGCCGCAGAATTGATGCTTTTGAACTGTGATGTTGGAGAAGACTCTTGAGAGTCCCTTGCACTGCAAGGAGATCCAATCAATCCATCCTAAAAGAGATCAATCCTGGGTGTTCATTGGAAGGTCTGATGTTGAAGCTGAAACTCCAATACTTTGGGCACCTCATGCGAAGGGTTGACTCATTGGAAAAGACCCTAATGCTGGGTAGAATTGGGGGCAGGAGGAGAAGGGGACGACAGAGGATGAGATGGTTGGATGGCATCACCGACTCGATGAACATGGGTTTGGGTAGACTCCGGGAGTTGGTGATGGACAGGGAGGCCTGGCGTGCTGCAATTCATGGGGTCGCAAAGAGTCGGACACGACTGAGCAACTGAACTGAACTGAACTGAATAATATATATAGGATAAGAATCCTATCATATAGAATTCTACACTTTAAAAAATAGTCATTTTGAAATTGGATTTTGAAAACCACCATAGAGAACTTCTTAAAAGGTAAAAGATGTTGCCTCTGAAAAACCTTATTAGATTGGTTTACTAAAATTATGTAGAACTCAGCATATTATACTCAGATAATTGAGTTAAACTCAAAAATTATGGTTAGGCAATAACATAACATACAAAAACTTGACATAAGCACTTCACAAAAGAAGATAAATGACCACTAACTGTATGAAAAGGTGCTCCTCATCGTTAGTCATTAGGGGCATGCAAGTTAAAACTGGGTTTCCCAGGTGGCTCAGCGGTAAAAGAATTCACCCGCAATGCAGGTGATGTGGATTCAATCCCTGGGTAGGGAAGATCCCCTACAGGAGGAAATGGCAACCCACTCCAGTATTCTTGCATGAAAAATCTCATGCATAGAGGAGCCTGGTGGGCTACAGTCCATGGGGTTGCAAAGAGTCGGACACGACTGAGTGACTGAGCATACACACAAGTTAAAACTACAACAAAGTACCTCAAAATACCATCTGAATGGCCAAAATGAGAAAGACTGACATTCATGAGTGTTGACAGAGATGTGGAACAACTGGAACTCTCATACATTACTGGGGAAATGTAAATTGTTTCAACTAGTTGGCAAAACTGTCAAGATATACTGGAGCCAAGCGTATTCATACCCTGTGGCCCATCAATTCCATTCATAGATATAGTCTTAAAATGAATGAATGTGTATATCCATTAAAAGTTATATATCAAGTGTTCATAGCAGATTTAACACTTAATAAACTAAAACCTGGAAGTGATGCCTTCAACAGGAAAATGGACAACAAAGAGGAAGAAATTATGGCTACATGAACATGATAACATTCCACAAACATTACATTCTGCAAAAGAAGCCAGTCATAAAAAAAATACATACTGTAAAATTCCACTAATATGAAATTCAAGAAGTGGCAAGACTAATCAATAGTTAAATACGTCAGAACAGTAGTTACTTCTGAGGGGAGGTGTTGACTGTGAAGGGGAACTAAAACTATCTGAAGTACTGGAAATATTCTCTATTTTGATCTGAAATGTATATACATGTTAAGATTCATTATATTCACTTTATATCAGGGCATTTTAATTTCTGTATTTTTTCAGCTCCAGAAAAAAGGAAAAGATTTGTGCCTGGAAAATTTTTTTACACGTGGTTAGACAGGGCGTTTTAGCACTTTTTCATTTCCTTTTCATTTACATGATATTCCTTCCCTCGTGGTGCAATACTCGATTATTTTTCTTATGATGAGTTTATTCTAGGCATCCTTCAAGCAGATATGTTGAGGCATTGCAATTTTTCTTCCTTAAAAATGCCATCTATATTTTGCCTATATCTTTATAAAGAAATGGGCTACTTTTCTTTTTTTAGATTTAAAGATTTGTAACCACAAGCACAAATCTTTAAGGGAAGCAAACATTTAAAATTTATTTCCATTTAAAATATTTGCCCACATGCTGTGGTCTGGGTTGGGTGTCACTCTACTATGGCCATGCAAAGAGGAAGAAACCGTGCAATGATATGGGGAAAAAAATTGTAAAATATTCGTCCAATTAGGAATTAAAATTGAATTTCCATATTAAAACACTGATTGGATCACCAAATGTATGAAATTCACATATAAGATATACTTGTTCTGTGTATGTGTGTGTGTGTGTGTGTGCGCGCGCGCACTCAGTCGTGTCCAACTCTGTGACCCCATGGACTGTTGACCACCAGGCTCCTCTGTCCATGGAATTTTCCAGCCAAGCATACTGGAATGGGTTGCCATTTCCTACTCCAGGGGATCCTTCTGACCCAGGGATCGAACCTGTGTCTCTTGCATCTTCTTCTGGGTGGGTGGATTCTTTACCACTGTGCCACCTGGGAAGCCCATGTTTGTTCTATATACCATGCAAAAACTTTTTTTTTTTACTATACCTATTTTGATATCTGTTATAGTAATTCTCTTAATTACTAAAAAGATTTAAATAACATAAGTTTTTTAAAGTTATATGAAAATATTCCCATTAAAGATAAAAGGAGCAAATGTAGCAAACAAATAGAGGCTTATTTAAATAAGATTAAATTCTCAAGTTTCGGTAGATTTTAGTCCTTTTGTGGATTTTTTAGGCTTTTATAAGAGTTTAGAATCTTATAGAGGCAACATAAGTCTCAGAATTTCTATTGATGGGGAGCACTTGAGGAGTAGAAAGCAGAGGGGCACAGGGCCCAGAACTGAGGAGCTGACTAGCAATCATTCCTGGGGTTCCCATGTGCTCATTTGCTTCTGACCCTTTGCAACCCCATGGACTGTAGCTTGCCAGGCTCCTCTGTCCATGGGATTCTCCAGGCAAGAATACTGGAGTGGGTTGCCATGCCCTCCTCCAGGGGATCTTCCCGATCCAGGGATTGATCCCGCATCTCCTGCACTGCAGGCAAATTCTTTATCCACTGACCCCCCTGGGAAGTCCAGGGTTCCCACACTGACACTGAAAGAGAAAAGCATTGTCACTGAATAGTGAAAACCATAAATAACTGCAGTGCAGGAGGGAATTTACTCTGAGTGTTAAATCACCTAATTTAACTAACTGTTGAGGATTTCCTTGCCTCTGATGTGAGACTTCCTCCAATGAGAAATTCCCAATCTTCCTCTAGTTATTCATTCAACAAATATAAATTGAGCACCTGCTTCATACCAAGTTCTGTGTTATGCTGGGTACACAGTGGGTCTCTGCTTTCATGAAGCGTATGGTCTACAGTCTCATATTTCTCAGCATTGAGGATATGATTCCCGTTAAGATTCACCTGGGAAGGGAAGTTTGGGTGACTTCCAGGGAAAGGAGTTTGAAGGAGAAAAAAAAACTACCTTTCATGGACTACACCATGTGACACTTTATTTATAAAATGTCATGTGAGAGCCCACAGTAGCTTAAAGAGGTAGCTTGATCAAGGGCGCTTGTGGCTGATAAGGGATTTAGATCCAAGGAAATAGGAACCCTGGATATTTTATCCTCCTACAGAAGGCTACCTCACCACCAACCTTCCCAAGGATCCTTTGCAAACCTTTCTTTTCATAGTCCTCAAACATCAAAGAAACTGCATATTAAGTCGCTTTGGTATGCTTTTACCTACATGCTGAAAATGCCAATTCAATAACTCCTTTCCATCTGAAACAGAGTGCTAGAATTTAAGAGCACTGGATTAGTGATTAGAAGGCATGCAACTGAGACCCTATCCTTTTCATAGTAAAATCTTCTCTAGGTACCACTCTCTTATCCATAAAAGGCAATAATATCGATAGTATCGCCCCTGTTTATGTCCAAAACTTGTTTTGATGATTAAAAAAATGACAGATTTGAAGACTAAGAATTATTCTTGATAACAGAGTTAGCCTGTCCTCCAAAACCAGCATAGATACTATGTACTTTTCTTTCAATGTTTAAAGTTTTTTTTTCTTTGTTTTCTTCTATGGTTTTTATTTTTGTAGCTCTTACTTTCAGAGCTACATGGCAATTGACACTTATGTTCTTCAATATATGTTCTGTTATATGTGTATCCCTTAAATGAAGCTCATGGGAGGAATTAAGCACTGTAATTCAGAGGTTTTCAGTTTTTATTAAGGTAATACTGTAACATATACAATTTATTACATATTACTTCTAGTAGGGCTTAGGGACAATCCTGTAATCAAACACATTAATATTTCTTTGGCAAGTGGTATGAATATTCACAGTAAATGGGATTTGTAGAGCCTATAATTAGCCTCCCATCAGTTCAGGACAGGTTTGCTGCCAAATGAGCTATGGAAAACCTTTTGGTTTGCAGAGCTTTGAGGGTTTCAGAAGTGTGGATAGGGGTTTTGGACCTGTATATTTTCAGAGGTGCTAAGTATTTACATTTTATATTAAGTCTGCTCCCCCACCAAATCTTATATGCTTATGGCCATTCTTTATTTGGAGGGATTACGCTGCCATCCCTACTGCTCTCCACCCTGTGAGAAACTCCTCTTCCTTGTCCCACCTCCCCATGGCTCCCTACTATCTGCAGGGGGTCTCTGAGCAACCATGTGCATACATGTAACTGTTTCTTTGATGATAATTGATTGTCTGGAGTGAACAGACAACCAGAGCTGCTCGGATAATCGGAGTCCTTTCCCTGACCCTGCCTATCACAGCTACTGGAAACAGAGGTAGATTCCTGTCCCACAGCAGATGACCATTTCCTTTGGGAACCTGGGACTGGACCCGAAAGAAATAACAGTCCCTCTTTAGGTGCCTCAGATTACAAAAATGAACATCCTAGTACCCTGTGCAAATAAGAGACAAGCGAGAAAGAGAACAAATTACGTCTCTTATTTAGAGACAGCCAAAGAGGTTTCTCCTAGTCCTTTTTTTATCCCCCAGTCCAGTTTGGATGCCCAGGTGCACATCAATTGTTAGATTTATAGGATATTTCAGTTGTTTCAAAATAGGTATCACATCTCAAAAATAAACTTTAGGAAGTTTAGAATAAATTTAGATTTATAGAAAGTTGCCAAGATAACACAGAGAAGTTCTATATACTCTGCACCCGGTTTTCTCTGATATTAACATCTTACTTTGGTATGGTACATTTATTGTGCCTAAGAAACCACTATGGATAGCTTAGTTTTTGCCTAATTTGTTGTTGTTGTTGTTCAAGGATCCAGTCCAGGGTACTAAGTTGTATTTAGCTCTTGCCTTAGGCTCTTTTTGGCTTTGACAGTTTCTTAGACTTTTCTTGCTTTTATGACCTTGACAGTTTTGAAGAGTATTGGTTAGGCATTTTGTAGAATGCCCCTCAGTTGGGAACTCTCTGATGTTTTTCTCCAAATATGACCAGGGTTATGGGTTTCGGGAAGAAAGACAACAGAGGGAAAGTTTCCTTCTCATCACATCATGTCAAAGGTTCATACTATCAATATGACTTCTCGCTATTGATGTTGACCTTGATCATCTGGCTCTCAGGTTTCTCCTCTCCTCTTTATTCCTCTTTCCATATTGTCCTCTTTAGAAAGAAGTCATTATACAGAGCCCACACTTAAGATCAGTGGAGAACTATGCTGCACCTCCTTGAGGGTAGAATATCTATTATTTGGAATTCTTCTGCATGGGAGATTTGCATACTATCCCTCAACTGTTTTATCCAATCATTTATTTATATCAGTATGGGCTCCTGGATGGGCTTCCCAGGTGGCTCAGTGGTAAAGAATCCACCTGCCAATGTAGGAGACCTGGGTTTGACCCCTGGGTCAGGAAGATCCCCTGGAGAAGGGAATGGCAACACACTACAGTATTCTTGCCTGGAGAATCCCATGGACAGAGGAGCCTGACGGGCTACATTCCATGAGGTTGCAAAGAGTTGGACACAGCTGGGCACAAGCATGCACAGACTCCTGGATATTTATTTTATAATATGGGTTATAATCCAGTACTACTTTATTTTGTTGCTTATGATATTCTGGAGAGGGAAATGGCAACCCACTCCAGTATTCTTGCCTGGAGAACCCCGTGGACAGAGGAGCCTGGTGGGCTGCTGTCCATGGGGTCACACAGAGTCGGACACGACTGAAGCAACTTAGCATTAGCATATGATATTCTAGCTTTGGCCACTGGGAACTCATTCAGTTGCTCCTGTGTCCCTTTGACATACCTCTATTGTCAGTTTTTGTTTTCTTTTCTTCTTTATCCCAATCTCAGAATGGCCAGGGAAGCAGTGATTCTACTTGGGCACGAGGGATACTATCTCTTTGCTCTCAATTCAAACTGTGATATTTGATCCCCATGACTTGGGGCTAGGAGAATACACAGTACCCAAATCTCCTTCCTAGAGTTTCCAGTAGAGAACATGAGATACTTGTCTCCCATGACCAAATTAATTTCACATAAAGAACATATTAACACTTCTCTGGAGGCCCCCAAAGAAAGTAACAGAAATTGTCTTACATTCTCATATTGTGAAGTGTACGAAGTGCACATTATATTCTTCTTATACATATATCCTTCTATTTCTTTCAGAATAGTGACAGACTGCAGCCCTCATATTTCTCTTAACTTATTTGCTTATTTGGTGACATTTACTAACAAAAGAAGGTTCCAACTCATAAGCTACAACCTACGTACTCTCACAGACACATGGGTGTTATATAAACAGATCCTGCTGATGGACGGTGTCACTATTTGCTCCTAGAAAATTTTCCATAAATGACACTGGGCCCTCTTTTCTCTCAGCCATCCGTGTGTAGTCAGATTCCATTTTTGCTGTCTGTCTTCATTTTCTCAGTTTACATGACAAAGTCAATTTATAATTCTGCAGTTACTTACTCTCGGTGCAGTTCAGAAGGTCCATTTAAATGCTAACCGCTTCATGTTTTTCTTTAAAGAACTGCTAACAAGCTATGTCTTTGTGAAATGCTATACATTTTGCAAAATGATTTCTATAGGAATACTAGCCATTGCAAGAGGATTTGAGAATCTTTATCAGCTTTTCTGTCTTTTCAGGTTAAACTTGCCAGAGGCAGTTTTGTCTGCTGTTGCATAATTAATAGAATGCATAAGGTTTTTACTCATTCCCTTAACTTTATTATTCATTTTAATACCACACTGATTTGATTTTAACCCATTTAAATTATTTCAAATTTCATGCAAAAATGTATTCAAACATAAAGATTAATTCATTTAATTAACCTTTTGATTAAAAAATAAAAACCCAGTACTTATCTATATGGATTTTTCCCTTGAACTAGACTGTGGAGAATTGCAACTTAGAAGCTGTATTTCAAGTGACTACTAATTACGGTCAAATATACTTGATGGAGGAATTAGAGGAATTAACTTATGCACAATTGCAAACTGTCTTACCAAAACCCTTGTTGAAAAATCAAGGTGCTACGTGATAATGAGTGAATATTTTCACTCTTTGTCAGCCACCTAGTTTTTAAACTCTTTCTGCAGAGCCTCAGTTTCTTGTAAGTCCAAATGGTCTAGGCTGCAGTGGCTGGTTTCTTTCATTAATCCCACAGATACTTTTGCTCTGCTGCTGGGTTCCATCTCTGTGCTAGAAACAGTGGTGTTTCAAAGATGAGCAACATATAATTATGAGCAATATATAATCCTCACCCTAAAGGTGAAGATTGTCTAGTAGAGAAACAAAAAGAAGTCCCAAAGGCACAGTACTGTAGGGCAGAATGAGATCATGAACTAAAAAGAGGAGCTAAACCAGTCTGGGCTTCCCTGATAGCTCAGTTGGTAAAGAATCCACTCACAATGCAGGAGATCCCGGTTCAGTTTCTGGGTTGGGAAGATCTGCTGAAGAAGGGAGAGGCTACCCACTCCAGTATTCTTGGGCTTCCCTTGTGGCTCAGCTGGTAAAGAATCCGCCTGCAATGTGGGAAACCTGGGTTTGATCCCTGGGTTGAGAAGATCCCCTGAAGAAGGGATAGGCTACCCACTCCAGTATTCTGGCCTGGAGAATTCCATGGACTATATAGTCCATGCGGTCACAAAGAGTTGGACATGACTGAGCACCTTTCAAACCACTCTAGAGGAGGAAGACATTCTTTCTGTATGGAATGGGGACATCCAAAGGCCTCACGGTCTCTTACTTTCCTACCTTACTCCTGAGAATGATTAACCTCCCAGATAAACAGGACAAGTTACTTCTTCTATAAGATCTCCAGTGCTTACTCATCTATAATATTTATTTCAGATCTTCCCCTATCACTTCTGCTTACTGTAGTTCTATCTAATCTTAATACGCAATTCAAATATTGCTGCTTCTATTAAATCATTCATTGTTTTTACAAACCACCTATTAAGATATAAATCTCCCTTCTTTGACATTCCATACGGCTTACTTTTGGTTATCATTGTAATACATATATTTTTGATGTATTTCTCATCTTCTTCCCATTAGAACAAGAGTTTTATTGGATCACAGCCACACTCATTTGTTTATGCGTTGTCTACTGCTGCCTTTGCACTGCATCTGCAGAGTTGAGTAGTTGTGACAGAGACCTTATGGCCCACAACACCTAAAGTTTTTACTGTCTGGCCCTTTTCAGAAGTGTGAAGAGGGTTTCTTTGGACCAGTCAGCAAAGTAGTGATAAGTGCATATGTGTGAGGAAGGTAGCTGAAGCCAAGAAAAGAACCACATGCACACACACACAAACAAACAAACACTAGAGGAAGAAGCACTTGGAGTTCTCACAAGCCTGATAATAGTGCTTGTTATTCCCACAAGCCAGATTAGAACATTTGATTATGCATGGGGCATTAGACAGTGTATTCAGAAGGGCTTTGCCTTAACTAAATTGCACCTCTGAGCCTACCTAACAAATCTTAAAAGCAAAATCAAAAGGGTCAAGTTGTTTCCAAGTAACTTAATTGTCTCACCATTTAAGTAATTTCTATGGAAGAGGAAAATGCAGCACCCAACCAAGTAAAAACAAAGTAAAAACCACAATGCCTGGCATCTAATACAAAATTACTAGGCATGCAAAGAAGCACAAAGAGACACTTAACTGGAAAAAAACGAAACCAGTTGAAACCAAACCAGAATTGACATAGATGTTAGAATTAGAGGATAAGGACATTAAAAGTCATTGTAATTGTATTCTGTCTATCCAAGAAGCTGGAGAAAAGACTGAACAGGGTAATAAGAGACATGGAAGATGTGAAAAAAAAAAGACCCAAAATGAACTTCTAGAGATAGAATATAAGGCCTGAGATAAAAAATATAGTATATTTGGATTAATGGCAGATGATGCTTTGAAGAAGAAATGATTAATGAATTTAAAACTATGACAATAGAAACTAAAATGAAACAGAAAAGGTTACAAAAAGAACAGAGGTTCAGTGAGCTGTGGAACAAGATCAAGTGGCCTAATATACATGTAATTTCATTCTCTAAAGAGAAGACAGAGAGAGGTATAGAAAAATTATTTGAAAAACTAATGAATAAATGTTTTCAAAATTTGGTTAAAACAGTGAATCTACAAATATGGGAAGCTTGATAAACCCCAAGGCAAATTAAGGAAACAACATTGAGGCACACTGTAATCAAACTGTTCAAAAGTAGGAATTGAAAGAAAATAGTTAAGATGGTCAGAGGAAAAAGGATATATGCACAGGAAAAAATAGGATTACAGCACATTTTTAAACTAGAAACAGTGCAAGGAATGAGACAATGGAGCAGCATCTTTAAAGTACTGACTAGAAAATAGTATTTTATATTCAGTAAAAATATCTTTCCAAAGCAAATGTGAAATAAAAGACTTTTCAGACATACAAAAGCTGAAAGTATTCATCACTGGCAGATTTGCACTACAAGAAATGTTAAAAAAAAGTCCCATAGGTAAAACAAAAATCATACCAGATGGAATTATGTATCTACCCAAGGAATGAAGCACACTGGAAATGGTAACTCTAAAGGTGAATATATAAGACAGTTTTCAAATTATTAGAATCATGTAAAACATAATTGTAGACAAAAATAATATGTTTTATAATATATTTTGAAATAAAAATATGACAGTAGTGCAAAAGCTGTGAGAGATGAAATGGAAGTTTGCTTTGTAGGGCTCTTGTACTGTATAAGAAAGGATATAATATTAGTTGAAGGTAGACTTTGATGAGTTAAACATTTATACTATAAACATTAAAACAACCACAAAAATAGTACAAAAAGAGCATGGCCAATAGGCCAACAATAGATATCACTTAACAAGCCTCTAAGGTATTGTGTCCAAAAGAAGGGAGGGAAAGAGGGAAAAGGTTAACATATGGGACAAATAAAAGACAAATAGTAAAATTATAGATTTAAATCTAACCATATCAATAATCATATTAGATGTAAATATTCTAAGCACTCCAATTAAGAAACCCTGGTAGGATTTTCTGCTAAGGACTAATGGTCATGAACTTGACAGGTTGGTGTTATCACAGAAGTGGGGATGCAGTTACTGTTTCTTGTTGATGCCAAACAGTAGGCCATGGACTCTCCCACTTCTTTGGTTCAGACAAGCAGTACTCAATCCACAGTACTCTGATGATAACCCTGAATTGGGAAGTACACTTTGGGACCCAATGACCCTACTCTTTGATATGTAAGCTGCAAGTCAGTGCTGCTTGTGTTCCCACCACTTTGTGGAGGAGGCTTTCCATGGTTTCTCACAGCTTTCCTTCCCCAGGACTCATGTCTGAGTTACAAATCCCAGGCTGTACTCAAAAACCTACTTCTTCCAATCCTGAGATGTTTTCCTTGGCTCAGGCCTCTAGGCCCTCATTTTTAATTCCCTTAGGATGAATTTTCCTCCAGTTGTTGACTTTGTTTCCATTTCTGTCTCCCCCAATTCCTTACATATAGTCATGTGTTTCTTACTATGTCGAATTTTACCTCCAAAATTTATCTCAAATATATCATATCTCTTTATTCCTATCCAAGCTACCTCTCTGTTGCTATTGCTGTCATTCCCCAACTAGTCTCCCTGTGTCCACCCTGGCCCTTCTCAAATCTCACTCTACAGAGTGGTCATCATGGCCCTTTTAAAAAGATAGATCATGTCACAACCTTACAAGAGAGAAAACTCAAACATCTTACTGGTGCCTACAAGGCTCTGACTGACCTGGGTGGATTTGCGTTTGCCACTTTGTTTTAGTTTTCTACATTCTACTATGTTTTCTTTCTAATTCCCTGAAGTTCATTGGCTCTTTCCAACCTCAAAACCTGTAGACCAGCTCTTTCCCTCCCTGGGATCATCCTCTGTCACCTTCATCTAGACACCTCTTACTTAGCCTCCAAGTCCCACTCAGACATCACCTCCTCGGGAAAAGCATTTTCCGAGACTTGGAAAAGCACCCATTTCCCTGTCGCAGCTCTCATGGCACCCAGGATTACTTCTTAATATGCATGCATGCGTGCTCAGTCGTGTCTGACTCTTTGTGACCCCATGAACTGCAGCCCGCCAGGCTCCTCTGTCCATGGGATTCTCTAAACCAGAATACTGGAGTGGGTTGCCATTTCCTCCTCCAGGGGATCTTCCAGGCCCAGGGATCAAACCCACATCTCTTACATCTCCTTCATTGACAGGAAGATTCTTTACCACTCAGCCACCTGGGAAGCCCCTTCTTAATAACGCATCTTCAGCTAATTACATGCTCAATATTTGTCACTCCAGTGAGATATGAGGCCAGGGAGCATGTCTGTTTTACTGGCTTCTCTTTGCCCAGTGTCAAGCATAATGGCTGGCTCTAGAAGAAGTTCAATATAGGAGTTCATTAAATCTAAGATGCTAGTGACATACAATGCACTATTATTTTACATACCACTAAGAAAGAAAACCATCTCCAGTTAAACTCTGATTTGCCTTCAGTTAGGCTGCAATCCAGTCTCAGAACTGTGAAAATAGGGGAAAAAAGCATCTTAAAATGTATACCGTGAATAAGTAAATAGACTGAATGAATGGGTAAAAACTAACCCTATAACACATATTACCATATTTGCAGAGCATACTTTCTCTGGAGTCTCCCCAAAAGAGCAATCTATGCATATGATTTAGAACCAACAATAAAATTTGTGGTTTATGTGGAATGGTTTTCTACATGAACCAGTTACAAAATGTTAATTCCCTTTGCAATTTCTCTTTTATTTAGGGTTACATGGGGCAAGAAACATTAATAGATACCAATTCCTATTTAATATCTTGTATCTTCATTTTCTCTCCAATGACAGAGAGGTGCTAATTTCCCTTTTTATAAGAAAGGATTGTTTAGAAAGTGAGAAGAAACAGCAGTGGAAAGCAAAATAGAAGGTGGAACTCTTCCAGGGAGAAGTCAGAACTATATGGAAGATTCACTATGATTACTCCAAACTGTGAATCACAACTTAGGGATATGGAAGGAATCTCTAGGTTACTGAATCTTTTGAGCACCATTGATCAAATTTCAAGCATATAAACCACAAGAGGCATAAAGACTGAAGGGACATGAGTTATTATAGAGTGAGAAGGAGAGTAGCATAGTAAGACAAGAATAGAGAGGAGAGCGCCATTAAGTTTGAATTCTGGCTTTGGTACTTATTAGTTGTATAACCTTGAGGCTCAATTTACTTATCTAGAAAATGGGATCAATAACATCTAGCTCATGGGATTGTTGAGAAGATTAACACACAAACGAAAAGCACTTAGCAGTCTGGAACATAGAGTCAATAAGTATCAGCTTTTGTAATTTTCATTCTGAAAAAGGGAGAGGAGGCAACTGCCTAAAGTGTATGCATATCCTCTATTATTTATTCATTATTGGTGCAACCTGGGATTTTTTTTTTTACTTCTTTATTAAAATATTTAAAAATACCAGGATCAAAAGAAGAGAAAGAATGGGTTTGTGCTAAAATGTTCCCCTAAGCTTACTTGGGGAACCTATATTTCTTTGCTTTACCGACTAGCCTTTATTCATCTTTTTATAAACACAATGTCCCATTCATATTGGAAAAAAAAAGTACCAGAATCACAACTGTCCAGTTCAGTGAATCACCACAAAATGAACATGCCCATCCAATTGCCACCCAGGTCAAGAAATAGAACATTTCTTGCCCCCCCTGAAGCTCAGTCCCTCATTGTCCCTCTCAAACACTAGTCCCACTGTACTGCCCAAATCCAGTCAAAATTCTAGTTTGGGCACCATAGAAGAATTTTGCCCGAGAATATTTTTTGTGTGTGTGATTGTTAACTTTTCCTCGATGTTAGATTTGAGCAATTAATCTCTGATACATGTGAGTGCAGTTCTGACATTTTTATTTCCACCTAGTATTTCTCTATATGAGTAGGTCGCAATTTATTTAACCATTTTATTTTTCATGGTCATCCAACCTGCTTTTGTTCAACCTTTTAGTTGACATTAAATGACAGATAATAGTTTCTACCAGGTTGGGCTCTTAACACAATCACACTGATGAAAATGAAGGTTCAAATGACTACAGCTAACACAAGCAATAGACAGCAACTGAGTTCAGTTAGAAAGTCTGCTGAGGATGAACATGTAACAGAAACCTCAGGAATCATTGTAAGTTATTCTTAATATGAAAGAAAAAGGGCAATCAGGCAAACATTGTCTCTTCATCAAAAGGATAAACAAAGTTGCCAACTGCATGTAATAAACTGTGAATGCAGTCTGCACAGCCAAAAGACAGCGATTGCAGAGCCTAGAAAAGAATTTACCTCACACTCTAAAGTTTCCACCTGTAATTAGCCTGGTACAGACAATGTGATGACACTTAAAATTCTTAGTTCTTCCTCTGGGAGGATTTGAATCGACCAGTGGTTTGAATATTAGTTCTTCACTTGCTAGCAGCATAACTGTGGGCAAATTGCTTAACCCCTTGATGTTTCCATTTTCCCTACCTATAAATTGGTGATGCGAAATAGTGCTTATCTCATATATTTGCTGTGGGATAAACTATGTAAAGGGTTTAGCATGGTGCAGGGAATGTTGAAGAAACACAGTAACTGTGAAAGGTGGTATGGCATAGTGATGAATTATACCAACTCAGACTCGACTGCCCAGATTCAAGGTCTAGCTCTATAGGAACTTGAGCCACTTACTTTACCACTCTGCACCTTAGTATCCTAATCTACAAAGTGAGGACAATAATGATATGTAGTTCATAGTGTTGTAAAGTTTAAATGCATCTATGTTCTGACAAATGATAAACACAGTGAAAACACTTCCCAAGACAACAAATTTAGAGCCATGGTTCTCATCCCTGGCTACACATTAAAATCACCTGGACAGCTTTAAAAAGAGCTGATGCCTAGACCCAACTGCCAGATAGTTTGATTTAATTTATCTGTGGTGGAGTCTGGGATAACTTTAAAATCTCTGCTGATTCAAATGTGCAACAGAGGTAGACACACTTGCTTTACTGACACTTCCTTATCAGACCTGCACTTTCTCTGATCACAGAAAATTAGGAATCATTGAACACAGTTCCCACAAAATAATAACCACTGAGGGCCTCTTCTATGTAAGGTCATGCAGAGTTGAATGATACTTGTCCCTTTCTGCAGAGGGTTTATAAAACATTAGAACAAGTACGTAGGGCTCTAATCACTAAGCCACAAGTTTGAATGCAGTGTGTCATGTAAGACACAAAGTTCCATGGGGGCAAGGAAGAGAGAGAGGCCATTTGTATCTGATAGAGATCTATGAGGGCTTCATGTAAGAAGTGGCATCTAATTCAAGGAGATCTTAAAAAATGAGAAGTAAATCAACCTCCTAGCCATCAGTTTTCCTATCCCTAACTAGATTGCTGGAGCCCCCTTTTCTGTTAAACAACACAAAAGTTTAAGATTTTATCAGTTTGTATGTAGTTTTGAAACTATTTGGATATTCGAGTTTCATTAAGGCAGAGTTAGTTTTGAAAAAAGGAAAAACTGAGATCATCCCTCTTTTTTCATTAAGGATGGATTAGGTTTGCTTTAGGTGTATCATGCAGTTTACTTCAGATCGGAGCTCATGGCTTCTTAAGACCTAAATGATGATACAGTCCAAAGCAATGCTTAGGTTCAGATGCACAGACACTGTTTAATGACACATTAAAATCAGAGGAAAACAAAAACCCACTTGGTTCTTGTTCAGTAAAGAAAAGAAGGTGTTTTCTGATGATTGGACCCCTATGGAAGAGTATGGGGGCTGCACCTCTGGCCCAGAGTGACTGTAGACAGTTCAAGGGAAGAGATCCCTGCATGCCTTTATCAGAATTCAAAGAATATATTTGCATCCAGAAAATTGGAGGAGCTAGAAGCAGAGATGGACTCTTGCATCGACACATTGAGAAACCTCCAAATTGGTTGAGATACTACTGAGGAAGCAAACAAAACGGAGATAAAAATAGCCCATCTGGGTACCCTCTCACATAAACCATTGCTGCCTTATTAGTGCTTCTTTGGTTACATTATTCTATAAGAAATAGCTATAAAAGAAAAATGAATATACCACTACTTGATACAATCCATGAGAGAAGCAAAACTTTATAAAAATATTATTATGTTGGAGTGACATAATGTAGTTAGCCAAGATTCTCAGTGGTGAAGAAAATAGTTGGTTAAGCAAAGATGGGCCCCTGGTTATGTGGTTTCCCTTTTATTTGTTCTATCTCCTAGAGAAAGGATAGATGAATTCTTCTCAGTTTCTAGACTTTAGAGATGTATTATATATATTCATTAATTCAATCAACATACATTTATTGAGCATATGCTATAAGCTAGGTGCTATTATAGTGGCTTCCCCGATAGCTCAGTTGGTAAATAATCCACAATGCAGGAGACCCTGGTTCAATTCCTGGGTTGGGAAGATCCACTGGAGAAGGGATAGGCTACACACTCCAGTATTCTTGGGCTTCCCTTGTGGCTTAGCTGGTAAAGAATCCGCCTGCCCAGGTGGTGCTAGTGGTAAAGAATCTGCCTGCCAATGTAGGATACACAAGAGACACAGGTTCGATCCCTGGGTTGGGAAGATCTCCTAGAGTAGGAAATGGCAACCTACTCCAGTATTCTTGCCTGGAAAATCCCATGGACAAAGGAGCCTGGCGGGCTACAGTCCACAGAGTCACAAAGAGTAGGACACAACTGAGCACACACAAAACAGGTGCTATTATAGGGAGCAAGCCAGATAAAGATCTTTGTTTTCATGGAGCTCATATTCAAGCTAAATGAAACAGATAATATACAATAAAGACAATGTAATAGAATTTGATACAAATATGTCTTGCTCTAAAATGGTAAAATACAGTGGGAAACAAATCGGAAAGTAAAGTTGGGTCAAGGTGTTGATGAGGGCATGGGTGAAGTGACAATGGCTAGAACAGGTCAAAAGATAAGATTTGAATAAAGACTTGGAAAAGGTAGAGAAGTTACTCATGTAAATATCTGGGGCCAGAGTGTTCCAGGCACAGGGAACAGTCATTGCAAAGGCCCAGGGATGACAGCACGTACCTAGCATATTTGAAAAACAGCAAGGAGGCTAGTGTGCCTGGAGTAGTGAGCAGGAAAGTTGGTGGTTAGCTGGCTGCCATCTTCGTAGTTGAATAACTGGATAGTGTGTCTCTCATCATTCAGCAGGCTAGCCTGGCTTTATTCACATGGTGGTATTCATAGGGTCCCATGAGGAGTAAGAGAAAGCTAGCCACAATGTTCAAGCATTTTTCAAGTCTCTGCTTATGTCATATCTGCCGTTGTTCCTTTGACTGAGACAAATCACATGGTCAAGTTGACAGTCAGTGTGGGAGGGGGCTATTACTCAAAGGGTATGGATACAGAGAAGGGATTATTATAACCATATTTGTTAAAATTCTATCTCATTGCCCTTACTTTACTGAATTATAATCTCCAATTTTATATATATATATATATCAGTATGTTTCTTCATGTCTATACCCTGAGTGTATAGTACATGCTCCGTAATGGTTCATTTTTTCCTCATTGTGTGGCATTTGTAAGAACTGAAGTCACTTAGGTTATATGACCCAGATAGAGTTCCCATTTTAGTGAGATGGAAAGAGAATTCAAAATAATCCTGAACCTCAAAATACTGTCCCCCAAATATTTATAAGCCTCACCAGGAGGTGAGCAGAGGCACAGCCTGGATAGATTCTCCTACTGTCAACTCCCTGTAAAGGCTCCCAACAACATTCTTGAATTAAAGTACCAATAGTGCTCCCGCTCTTTCCCAAGAGAATTTGCACACGTCATCTCTTTGCATATTTTTATCACACACTCACTACATCAACTCTTCAGTTTGCTGTGGCTCAGGAAATGTCAGAAGGGAAAGTTTATGAAGTCTCCCACGTATGCAGACATCTGGCTGAAGCAAGCAGGCCCAAAAATCAATTTGCCAAAGCTTGGCTTTGTTACTTTTCAATATTTTATCCAAGAGCTCAGTAAAATCCTGATTTCTCAAAACGGAATTGTTCCCAGCCTCTTTCAGAAATACCAATGTGACCTAGGAAATTCCTTGCAAATAGGTGGGAATTAGGAACATTCATCTTTATTTTTTAAGAGTTAAAACAGACATCCCCCAAAAATCATTATCTCAAAACTTTTGTAGGTATCAATCTTGCTGCTTTCATAGTTTCTCTTGCTGCAGTCTCTAGATAGAAACATTCTCATGGGGA
Organism: Giraffa tippelskirchi; assembly: GCF_054371585.1. Taxonomy (NCBI): domain Eukaryota; kingdom Metazoa; phylum Chordata; class Mammalia; order Artiodactyla; family Giraffidae; genus Giraffa; species Giraffa tippelskirchi. The sequence continues at coordinate 142,630,331 of NC_137289.1, forward strand.
ACAAAGCATGACCAAACATGGCAGGACTCTTGTTTTAAATTCCAAGCTGCCTGGATTTGGCAGCTTCTTGAAATGGCCCAGCTGGTCTTAGTTGACCAGATGGCTGAAAAGTAAGGCAAAATATCTTTATATAGGAAATAGGGCATCTCAGTTAATAATGGCTAAGGATAATGCCTCTGGAACTTTGCTCCAAGGAGATGGTTATGGACCTGTCAGAGTCACCTGCACAATGCATCCCAACTGTCCCCTATCAGTGCTTGCTCTCAGCTCTACAGCCTCTTGGCTGTAGCCACAAATTAGGCTCAAGACACACTTACGAGTGGCTGCAAATCATTTAGCTGTAATAACAAACAGCATAAAGGAAAAGAATTGTTTAACTCCATTTGGCCACACTCAAAGCCTGCCTGATGTCTCACAGCCTTCTATTCAGTTCATCCTGATATTTTCCTGTGGGTCAGAAAGACAACAATACACCCAGCCTTTAGTCTGCCACTAGGGGTTTTATGCTCTGAACTGTTAGAACATAACCAGCAGAACAGCTTCTTGGAGGTTGGTAAAAAAAAAAAGTATATTTCAAAAACCAATTTTATAATTTCAAATGGCAAAGTACCTATGGAACAGGTATCATGCTGTTATTTCATTTTTCTTTTTTGAGGGAGGAGACTGAACTTCTAAACACCAAACTAAATAAAAACTACAAAAAGCTTTGGTTGGCAGGAAGGCAGAAAATTAACTTGGATTCAATAAACACAATTTCTTACTTGAAATGTGTTTAAAATTCGTGAAGCATGTTGGAAACCTGCCCAGATTGTCTTCTCGAAAAGCTTGTTTTATAAGTGTAGCCCAAATATTACGAATAGTAAAGACCTCATTGCCTGGAATGACCTTTACTTCCTCCTACTTCACCTATTTAGTCGGCTTCATAGATTCAGTTAAGGATCCTTCCTTCAGGTCATGTTCCTAGTACTGCTCCTTCCCTCTTCTCTGGCTCCCTTCCCCTCTCCTCCTTTCCTCTTCTCTCTCTGTTTCATCCTCCTCCATTTAATAGGTTAGGCATTTTCACTGATGTCCTGTATTCCACATTGTTTAATAACCAACATTCCACATATCTGTCTTTGGCATACCAGATTACAGGCTCCTGAAGGCAGGGGCAAGAACTGTTTTTTGCTTTTTTAAACTTTGGCTTCCCCAGCCCCTAGCACAATGAATAGCACAGGGGAGATATTCAGTAAATGTTAACCTGAATAAATGAATGGATGAATGAACCACCAATTAAATTATACTTGGAATACCTCTTGACTGCAAGCCTTTTCAACACTGTTTATTCATTCACTAACCAACTCTTTACTGAGCACCTCCTATAAGCCAGGTATTGTACTAAGTGGTGGATATGTAAACATGGACAAATCAACAGAGTCCTGACCTCACAGGGCTAAAACTCTAAAATTAAACATATTTATTTATTTTATAAGGATAATGGCATTGGAGTTGGAGACTCTTACTGTTTCAGAATTTCTACGAAAGCCTCACTGTGAAGGGAGAATCTACATATATGCTTTCAGGATGCAGGACTTTCTAGAAGAACTGCTGTCTAGAGACCTTTATACCTGACACCCTGTATTATGGAAGACTACACATTTGAAAAGAATTAATTGAAATAATGGAATTTGTGGATGTTGACAGTGCTATGGCATTTTCCCCATTCTTCTAAAGGTGGGAGAGAGGAGAAGGTTGTTTACCCCTATCATAGTAAGGGAAGAGGTTGGCATCTCCTCCACATGTCATATCTGCTGAGCTGCTAAAACTCCAAGTTGCCCTGGGATCAGAGAGTAAAAGAGTTACTAGGAGAACCTGTCTTGTATCCTTAGTAGTTTGGGCTTTGTATGAAAATATGAACACCAGTACTTCTTTCTAACAGTGCGACAGGGCTGTCTGCTGTCACCATGTTTGTTTAACCTATATGCTAAGCACATCATGAGAAATGTGGGGCTGGATGAATTACAAGCTGGAATCAAGATAGCTGGGAGAAACATCAACAATCTCATATATGTGGGTGATACCGCTCTAATGGCAGAAATTGGAGAGGAACTAAAGAGCCTCTGATGAGGGTGAAGGAGGAGAGTGAAAGAGCCAGCTTAAGACTAAATATTAAAAAAAAAAAAATAGCATCATGGCGAAATGCAAAAAAAAGAAAGGAAAGAAAGAAACTCTTAAATATTCCAGATGCTAAAATAAATGGTGATTATTCTCTTCAAGAAAATTAGAGATAGCAAGGGAACTTTTCATGCAAAGATGGGCACAATAAAGGACAGAAATGGTATGGACCTAACAGAAGCAGAAGGTATTAAGAAGAGGTGGCAAGAAAACACAGAAGAACTATACAAAAAAGCTCTTAATGACCAAGATAACCAAGATGGTGTGATCACTCACCTAGAGCCAGACATCCTAGAGTGCAAAGTCAAGTGGGCCTTAGGAAGCATCACTATGAACAAAGCTAGTGGAGGTGATGGAGTACCAGCTGAGTTATTTCAAATCCTAAAAGATGATGCTGTAAAAGTGCTACACTCAATATGCCAACAAATTTGGAAAACTCAGCAGTGGCCACAGGAGTGGAAAAGGTCACTTTTCATTCTAATCCCAAAGAAAGGCAAAGCCAAAAAATGTTCAAACTACCACACAATTGCACTCATCTCACACGCTGGCAAAGCTAGCTCAAAAAAAGCAAAACTCAAAATTCTTCAAGCCAGACTTCAACAGTAAGTAAACCAAGAACTTCCAGATGTTCAAGCTGGATTTAGAAAAGGCAGAGGAACCAGAGATCAAATTGGAAACATCACTGGATGATAGAAAAAGCAAGAGAATTCCAAAAAAAAAAAAGCATCTACTTCTGCTTCATTGACTATGCTAAAGCCTTTGTGTGGATCACAACAAACTGGAAAATTCTTCAAGAGATAGGAATACCAGACCACCTTACATGCCTCCTGAGAAATCTGATTGCAGGTCACAAAGCAACAGTTAGAACTGGACATGGAGCAACAGACTGGTTCCAAGATGGGAAAGGAGTATGTCAAGGCTGTATATTGTCACCCTGCTTATTTAACTTATATGCAGAGTATATCATGCGAAATGCCAGGCTGGATAAAGCACAAGCTGGAATCAAGATTGCCATGAAATACCAGTAACTTCAGATATGCAGATGATACCACCCTTATGGCTTAAAGCAAAGAGGAACTAAAGAGCCTCTTGATGAAAGTGAAAGAGGAGAGTGAAAATGTTGGCTTAAAACTCAACATTCAGAAAACTAAGATCATGGCATCATCCAGTCCCATCACTTCATGGAAAATAGATGGGGAAACAATGGAAACAGTGACAGACTTTATTTTCTTAGGCTCCAAAATCACTGCAGATGGTGACTGCAGCTATGAAATGATAAGATGTTTTTCCTTGGAAGAAAAGCTATGAAAAACCTAATCATTGTACTAAAAAGCAGAGACATTTTTTGCCAACAAAGGTTGGTATAGTCAAAGCTATGGTTTTTCCAGTGGTCACGTATGGATGAGAGTTGGACCATAAAGAAAACTGAGTGCTGGAGGTTTGATACTTTTGAACTGTGGTGTTGGAGAAGACTCTTGAGAGTCCCTTGGACTGCAAGGAAATCAAACCAGTCAATCCTAAAGAAAATCAGTCCTGAATATTCATTGGAAGGACTGATGCTGAAGCTGAAACTCCAATACTTTGGCCACCTAATTCAAAGAACTGACTCATTTGAAAAGACCCCGATGCTGGGAAAGATTGAAGGTAGGAGGAGAAGGGGACAACAGGGGGTGAAATGGTTGGATGGCATCACCGACTTGATGGACATGAGTTTGAGCAAGCTCAGGGAGTTGGTGATGGGTGGGGAAGCCTGGTGTGCTGCAGTTCATGGGGTCACAAAGAATTAGACACAACTGAGCTTCGGAACTGAACTGAATTCATCAAATTTACTGTTAAGTTACTGAAAATATAGTCATGATTGATTTGAAGTGGCACATATTAATATATAGAAGTGTATACAACTTTGATCTAAATTTTCTGTTTGTGCATGTGTGAAGTTTGGCTACAAATGTACGTGGAAAAATACACTTGAAGAACTGGTTCATTAATGTCAATGATATTTTCTGTGTTTTCTGTCTTATTTATAACACGCATGTCTTACTTGTTATAGATAAGAAAGTGCAATGCACATACCTATTCTGTATACAGCATTGCCATATGCCCTGGAGGATCTGTGCAATCAGTAGAGTGAAGCACTTTCTCAGGGCCTGCTATGTATATAAATTAGAATGAGCGTGTGTGTGTAAGTAATTCTTTGTTTTCCATGATTCATTTTTTATCCCGTTTTCCTTTCTCACTGTCATGCATATGAGTCACATCTCCCCACAGTCAGTTGAGAGCTAACCACGTTTAATAATAGCCTAATAAAAATACACATAAAAAGATAAACCTGTGATAGCAAAAGGATAACCATGATGAGTTCAGAGCTGAATATAAATCTTTTTTATGATACTCTCTTTAGGTTTATCTGAATTCCTGATTGCCTCTCGTACAAAGATTACTAATCAATGACCAGTTATTTAGCTGTAGTTTTTTTTTTAATTGAAATATATTTGATTTAAATATTATATTAGTTTCATGTGTACAGCATAGTGATTCAGTATTTTCTAGATTATACTCCATTATAAGTTATTGCAAAATAATGACTAGAATTCTCTGTGAAGTATGATGTATTCTTATTGCTTTTTGATTTTATACATAGTAGTTTAAATCTCTTAATCCCATAACTGTCTTCCCCCACCCACTTCCCTCTCCCCACTGATAACCACTAGTTTGTTCTCTATATCTGTGAGACCGTTTCTGTTTTTCTACATACATTCATTTGTTTTACTTTTAAGATTCCAAACATAAGTGATATCATACAGTGTTTGTCTTTCTTTCTCTAACTTATTTCACTAAACATAATATTGTCTAGCTTCATCCACACTACTGCAGATGGCAGAATTTCTTTCTTTTATACAACTGAGTAATATGTTCTTTATCCATTTGTCTATTGATGAACAGTTATGTTACTTCCATGTCTTGCCTATTGTAAATAGTGCTGCTACAAACATTGGAGTGCATGTATCTTTTTGAATTAGTGTTTTTGATTTTTTTCTGGATATACACCTAAGAGTGAAATTGCTGGATCATGGTAGTTCTATTTTTAGTTTTTTGAGGAATCCCTATATTGTTTTCCCTAGTGGCTGCACAAATTTACATTCCTACCAACTGTGTATGAGGGTTCCCTTTTTCCCACATCCTCACCAACCAACATTTGTTATGTGTAGACTTCTTTATGCTAGCTATTCTGACAGGTGTGAGGTTTTGATTGTGGTTTTTATTTGCATTTCCCTGATGATTAATGATGTTGAGAAACTTTTCACGTGCCTGCTGGCCATCTACTTTTCTTCTTTGGAAAAATGTCTATGTAGGTATTTTGCCTACTTTTTGATTGAGTTGTTTAGTTTTTTATATTGAGTTATATGAGCTATTTATTTACTTCAGATATTAACCCCTTGTCAATCATATCATTTACAAATATTTTCTCCTATTTAGTAGTTGCCTTTTTGTTTTGTTTATGGTTTCTGTTGCTGTGCAAAAGCTTTTGAGTTTAATCAGGTTCCATTTATATATTTTTTCTTTTATTTCTTTTGCCTTAAAAGACAGATCCAAAAAAATAATACTATGCTTTATGTCATAGAGTGTTCTGCCTTGGAGTCTTCTTGGAGTTTTATGTTTTCAGGTCTTACATTTAGGACTTTAATCCATTTTGAGTTTATTATTACATATGATGTGATGAAATGTTTTAATCTCATTCTTTTATGCGTAGCTGTACAATTTTCGCACCACCACTTATGAAAGAGACTGTCTTTTCTCCATTGTTCATTCTTGCCTACTTTGTCATAGATTAATTGACTGTATATGTTGGGTTTATTTGTGGGCTTTTTATTCTGTTCCACTGATCTATGTGTCTGTTTTTGTGCCAGTGCCATGATGTTTTGATTACTGTAGCTTTGTCATATTATCTGAAATCAGGGAGTGTGATATCACAGCTTTGTTTTTGGCAGTCTTTCCATTCCTTTGTATCATGCTCAGTTTCCTTCATCATTGTTTTATACTTTTCAAAGTACAGGTCTTTTACCTTCTTTGTTAAGCTTTATTTCTGGATATTTTATTCTTTTTGATGTGATTTAAATAGGATTTTTTCTTTCTCTTTCTGATGGTTCATTATTAGTGTATAGAAAAGCAACAGGTTTCTATATATTAACCTTGTATCCTACAACTTTTCTGAATTTATTTATTAATTCTAATAGTTATTTGGTGGATACTTTAGGATTTTCTATATAAAGTACCATATAATCTGCAAATAGTGACAGTTTTACTTCTTCCCTTCCAATAGGATGCTTGTTCTTCCTTCCTTCCATCTGAGTACTGTTACTAGCACTTCCAATACTATGTTTAAAAAAGTGAGGAGAATGGGCATCCTTGTCTTGTTTCTGATTTTATTTTATTTTATTTTTAGCTTAAATGGAGCAATTTATTTTCTCATGGTTCTGGAGGCTCAGCATCCAAGATCAAAATAGCAGCAGGGTTGATTTGTTATTTTTTTAAATTTATTTATTTATTTTAATTGGAGGCTAATTACTTTAAAATATTATAGTGCTTTTTGCCATACATTGACGTGAATCAGCCATGGGTGTACATGTGTTCCCCTTCCTGAACCCCCCTCCAACTTCCCTCCTCATCCCATCTCTCAGGGTCATCCCAGTGCACCAGCCCTGAGCATCCTGTCACATGCATCAAACCTGGACTGGCAGTCCGTTTCACATATGATAATATACATGTTTCAATGCTATTCTCTCAAACCATCCCACCCTTGCCTTCTCCAACAGAGTCCAAAAGTCTGTTTTTTACATCTGTGTCTCTTTTGCTGTCTTGCATTCAGGGTCATCGTTACCATCTTTCTAAATTCCATATATATGTGTTAATATACTGTATTGGTGCTTTTCTTTCTGACTTACTTCACTCTGTATAATAGGCTCCAGTTTCATCCACCTCATTAGAACTGATTCAGATGCATTCTTTTTAATATCTGAGTAATATTCCATTGTGTATATGTACCCAGCTTTCTTATCCATTCATCTGCTGATGGGCATCTAGGTTGCTTCCATGTCCTGGCTATTGTAAACAGTGCTGCAATGAACATGGTGGTACACATGTCTCTTTCAATTCTGGTTTCCTCGGTGTGTATGCCCAGCAGTGGGACTGCTGGGGTGTATGGCAGTTCTATTTCCAGTTTTCTAAGGAATCTCCACACTGCTCTCCATAGTGGCTGTACTAGTTTGCATTCCCACCAACAGTGTAAGAGGGTTCCCTTTTCTCCACACCCTCTCCAGCATTTATTGCTTGTAGAATTTTTGATAGCCATTCTTTTTGCAGCCATTCTGATTGGCATGAGATGGTACCTCACTGTGGTTTTGATTTGCATTTCTCTGATAACGAGTGATGTTGAGCATCTTTTCATGTGTTTGTTAGCCATCTATATGTCTTCTTTGGAGAAATGTCTGTTTAGTTCTTTGGCCCACTTTTTGATTGGGTCAATTATTTTCTTGAAATTGAGCTGCATGAGCTGCTTGTATATTTTTTGAGATTAATTCTTTGTCAGTTGCTTCGTTTGCTATTATTTTCTCCCATTCTGAAGACTGTCTTTTCACCTTGCCTATAATTTCCTTTGTTGTGCAAAAGCTTTTAAGTTTAATTAGATCCCATTTGTTTATTTTTGCTTTTATATCCATTACTCTAGGAGGTGGGTCATAGAGGATCCTGCTGTGATTTATGTCAGAGTGTTTTGCCTATGTTTTCCTCTAGGAGTTTCATAGTATCTGGTCTTATGTTTAGATCTTTAATCCATTTTGAGTTTATTTTTGTGTATGGAGTTAGAAAGTGTTCTAGTTTCATTCTTTTACAAGTGGTTGACCAGTTTTCCCAGCACCACTTGTTAAAGAGATTGTCTTTTCTCCATTGTATATTCTTGCCTCCTTTGTGAAAGATAAGGTGTCCATAGGTGCATGGATTTATCTCTGGGCTTTCTATTTTGTTCCATTGATCTGTATTTCTGTCTTTTTGCCAGTACCATACTGTCTGGATGACTGTTGCTTTGTAGTATAGTCTGAAGTCAGGCAGGTTGATTCCTCCAGTTCCATTCTTCTTTCTCAAGATTGCTTTGGCTATTCAAAGTTTTTTGTATTTCCATACAAATTGTGAAATGATTTGTTCTAGTTCTGTGAAAAATACCATTGGTAGCTTGATAGGGATTGCATTGAATCTATAGATTGCTTTGGGTAGTATACTCATTTTCACTATATTGATTCTTCCAATCCGTGAACATGGTACATTTCTCTATCTGTTTGTGTCCTCTTTGATTTCTTTCATCAGTGTTTTATAGTTTTCTATATCAACGTTCAGAAAACTAAGATCATGGCATCTGGTCCCATCATTCCATGGGAAATAGATGGGGAAACAGTGGAAACAGTGTCGGACTTTATTTTTTTGGGCTCCAAAGTCACTGCTGATGGTGATTGCAGCCATGAAATTAAAAGACGCTTACTCCTTGGAAGGAAGGTTATGGCCAACCTAGATAGCATATTTAAAAGCAGAGACATTACTTTGCCAACAAAAGTACGTCTAGTCAAGGCTATGGTTTTTCCAGTGGTCATGTATGGATGTGAGAGTTGGACGGTGAAGAAAGCTGAGCGCCGCAGAATTGATGCTTTTGAACTGTGGTGTTGGAGAAGACTCTTGAGAGTCCCTTGCACTGCAAGGAGATCCAATCAATCCATCCTAAAAGAGATCAATCCTGGGTGTTCATTGGAAGGTCTGATGTTGAAGCTGAAACTCCAATACTTTGGGCACCTCATGCGAAGGGTTGACTCATTGGAAAAGACCCTAATGCTGGGTAGGATTGGGGGCGGGAGGAGAAGGGGATGACAGAGGATGAGATGGTTGGATGGCATCACCGACTCGATGGGCATGGGTTTGGGTAGACTCTGGGAGTTGGTAATGGACAGAGAGGCCTGGCGTGCTGCAATTCATGGGGTCGCAAAGAGTCGGACATGACTGAGCAACTGAACTTACTGACTGATGTCTGATATATAGCATATTTAAAAGCTGAGACATTACTTTGCCAACAAAGGTCCGTCTAGTCAAGGCTATGGTTTTTCCAGTGGTCATGTATGGATGTGAGTGTTCGACGATGAAGAAAGCTGAGCACTGCAGAATTGATGCTTTTGAACTGTGGTGTTGGAGAAGACTCTTGAGAGTCCCTTGGACTGCAAGGAGATCCAATCAATCCATCCTAAAAGAGATCAATCCTGGGTGTTCATTGGAAGGACTGATGTTGAAGCTGGAACTCCAATACTTTGGGCACCTCATGCAAAGAGTTGACTCATTGGAAAAGACCCTAATGCTGGGTAGGATTGGGGGCAGGAGGAGAAGGGGACGACAGAGGATGAGATGGTTGTATGGCATCACTGACTTGATGGACATGGATTTGGGTAGACTCCAGGAGTTGGTGATGGACAGTGAGACCTGGCATGCTGCAATTTATGGGGTCTCAAGGAGTCGGACACGACTAAGCGACTAAACTGAAGTGAACTGAACTGATATATAGGTCTTTTGTTTCTTTAGGTAGATTTATTCCTAAGTATTTTACTCTTTTTATTGCAATGGTAAATGGAATTGTTTCCTTTATTTCTCTTTCTGCTTTCTCATTGTTAGTGTATAGAAATGCAAGCGATTTCTGAGTGTCAATTTTATATCCTGCAACTTTACTATATTCACTGATTAGCTCTAGTAACTTTCTGGTGGAGTCTTTAGGGTTTTATATGTAGAGGATCATGTCATCTTCAAACAGTGAGAGTTTTACTTCTTTTCCAATCTGGATACCTTTTATTTCTTTTTCTTTTCTGATTGCTGTGACTAAAACTTCCAAAACTATGTAGAATAGTAATGGTGAGAGTGAGCACCCTTGCCTTGTTCCTGACTTTAGGGGAAATGCTTTCAATTTTTCTCCATTGAGGATAATGTTTGCTGTGGGTGTATCATATATGGCTTTCATTATGTTGAGGTATGTTCCTTCTATGCCTGCTTTCTGGAGGGTTTTTTTTAATCATAAATTAATGTTGTTGTTTTTGATTTTAAAAGAAAGGCTTTTAGTCTTTCACCGTTGAGTATGTGGTTAGCTGTGGGTTTGTCATAAATGTTTTTTTTATTATATTGAGATATACTCCTTCTATATCCACTTTGATGAGAGTTTTTATTAATATCATGAATGGATATTGAATTTTTTCAAATGCTATTTGAGATGATTATGTGGCTTTTATTCTTCCTTTTGCTAATGTGGTGTATCACATTGATTAGTTTGCAAATATTAAAATATCCTTAAGTCCCTGGAATAAATCCTACTTAATCATGGTATATGATCCTTTTTATATATTGTTGGATTCATTTTGCTAACATTTTGTTGAAGATTTTTGCATCTGTGTTCATCAGTGATATTGGCCTGAAATTTTCTTACTTTGCAGTGTCTTTTTCTGATTTTGGTACCAAGGGTAATGGTGGCTTCATAGATTGAGTTAGGAGTATTCTGTCCACTTCAGTTTTGGGGAATAGTTTGAGAAGGATAGGTATTAGCCCTTTATATGTTTGGTAGATTTTTCCTGTGAAGCCATCTGGTCCTGGACTTTTGTTTACTAGGAGTTTTTTTTTTTAAATTACAATTTTAATGGCACTGCTAGTTATTGGTCTTTTAAAATTTTTTCTCCTTGATTCAATCTTGGCAGGTGTATGCTTCTGGAAATTTGTCCATTTCTTTGAGGTTGTACTATTTGTTGGCATATACTGTTGGTAGTATTCTCTTATGATTTTTGTACCTGTGTGGTATTGTCCGTTATTTCTCTTCTTTCACTTATTATGTCATTTATTTGAGTCCTCTCTCTTTTCTTCTTGGTGAAACAAGCTAAAAGTTTATCAAGTTTGTTTACCTTTTTGAAAAGCCAGCTCTTGCTTTCTTTGATATTTTCTTTTGGTCTCTATTTTTATTTTCCCTGTTACCTTTATTATTTCCTTCCTTCTGCTGACTTTGGGCTTTTTTGATCTTTTTCTAATTCCTTTACGTGGTAGGCTGTGCTTTTTATTTGAGATTTTTCTTATTTCTGGAGGAAGGCCAGTATTGGTATGAATTTCTTTCTTAGAACTGCTTTTGCTGCATCCCGTAGATTTTTGAAAGTTGTGTTTCCTTTCTCATTTATCTTGATTTATTTTCTCATTTCCTCTTTGATTTCTTCATTGACGCATTAGTAGCATGTTGTTTAGTCTCCACGTGTTTGTTCTTTTCTCATTTTTCTTTCTGTAACAGATTTTCAACTTCACACTGTTGTGGTCAGAAAAGATGCTTGAAATAATTTCTGTCCTCTTCAATTTGTTGAGACTTATTTTATGGCCTAGCTTGTGATCTCTCTTGGAAATCGGTCCATGTGCACTTGAAAAAAATATGTATTCTGCTGTTTGGGCATGAAATTTCCTGTAGATATCTATTAAATCTAACTGGTCTGTCATGTCATTTAAGACCACTGTTGCCTTATTGATTTTCTCTCTGGATGATCTGTTCATTGATGTAAGTGGGGCATTTAAGTTCCCTACTCTTATTGTATTATTGTCCATTTCTCACTTTATTTCTGTTAGTATTTCTTTGTATGTATAGATGTTCCTTTATTGGATGCATATTTGTTAATGTGTATAATATCTTCTTCTTGTATTGATCACTTTATCATTTTATAATGTCCTACTATGTCTATTGTTATAGCCTTTGTTTTAAAGTATATTTTGTGTGATATGAATATTACTACTCCCTCCTTTCTTGTCATTTCCATTTCCCTGAAATGTCTTTTTCCATTCCCTCTCTTTCACTCTTGTGTGTGTCTTTAGTTCTGAAGTGAGTTTTGTAGGCAGCATGAAGATGGGTCTTGGTTTTTTTTAAAAAAAATACTATCAGCCACTCTATGTCTTTTGATTGAAACATTTAGTCCTTTAACATTTAGAGCAGTTATTGATAGGTATGTACTGGACATTTTATTACTTATTTTCTGGCTGTTTTTATAGTTTTTTCTGGTTATTTCTTTTTGTTTCTTTCCTTGCGGTTTGATGATTTTCTTTCGTAATAATATGCTTATGTTTCTTTCTTTTCAGTTTTTTTGTCTCTACTGTAGGTTTTTTTATTTGTAATTTTCATGGGGTTCACATATGTTGACCTATAACAAAATCTACCTGTTTTAAACTGTTAGTCATTTTAGTTCAAACACTTTTTAAAACATCTACAATTTTTACACCTCTCCCCAGCATTTTGTGTTTTTAATTGTCGTGTTTTACATCTTCATGTTTATCCCTTTAACTTTTTATTGTAGTTATAGTTGCCTTTACAATTTTTTGTCTTTTAATATTTGTACTGGCTTAGTTAAGTGGTAGATCCTCAATCCTTACTATATATTTTCCTTTCCTTTCCTTTTTGGAACTTAATTTTCTATAGATTTGTACTTTTTTCCCTTCTTCCTCAAAGAGAAAACCCTTTAACATTTCTACATTTCTTTTACAGTAGGTTTAGTATTGATGAACTCTTTTAGCTTTTGCTTTTCTGAGGAGTTTTATATCTCCTTTGATTCTAAATAGTATTCTTACTGGGTTGCATATCCTAGGTTGCAGGTTTTTCCCTTTCAGCACTTTGAATATGTCATGCCACTCTCTCCTTACCTGCAATATTTCTGCAGAAACATCAGCTGATAGCCTTATGGAGTTTGCTTGTATATGAGTCTGTTTTTATCTTGCTGCCTTTAAAATTGTCTTTAAGTTTTGCCATTTTAATTATGATAGATCTGTCTGGTTTTATACTGTTTGGAACTCTCTGTGCTTCCTGTACCTGGATATCTCTTTCCTTTTTCACCAGTTTGGGAGGTCTTTAGCCATAATTTTCTCAAATACATTTTCAATCTCCTTCTCTCTCTTCTCCTGCTGGGACTCCTATAATTTGAATATTGGTACAATTAATGCTAAGCCAGAGATCTCATAAACTGTTCTCATTTTTTTTAATTTGTTTTCTTTTTTGTGATTTCCATTACTTTGTTTTCCAGATCACTTATGCATTCTCTGTGTCAGTCTGCTTTTCATTCCTTCTAGTGTGTTTTTTTTTCAGTTTTTGAATTCTTTATTTCTGATTGAGTCTTTTTTATATTCTTTGTTCCTTATTAACATTCTCACTGTGTTTATCTATTGTTTTCCTTAATTCAGTTAACATTCTCATTAGCAGTGCTTTCCATTCTTTATCTGGTCAATTATTTATTTCTATTTAATTATATATTTTAATAATTAAAAGAGTATTTCCAGCTCTATACAGTCAGCAAAAACAAGACTGGGAGCTGACTGTGGCTCAGAAATTGCCAAATTCAGACTTAAATTGAAGAAAGTAGGGAAAACCACTAGACCATGCAGGTATGACCTAAATCAAATCCCTTATGATTATACAGTGGAAGTGACAAATAGATTCAAGAGATTGGATCTGATAGACAGAGTGCCTGATGGAAGGAGGTTTGTGATATAGTACAGGAGACAGGAATCAAGACCATCCCCAAGAGAAAGAAATGCAAAAAAGCAAAATGGCTGTCTGAGGAGGCCTTACAAATAGCTGTGAAAAGAAGAGAAGCAAAAAGCAAAGGAGAAAAGGAAAGATATACCCATTTGAATACAGAGTTCCAAAGAAGAGCAAGGAGAGATAAGAATGCCTTCCTCAGTGATCACTGCAAAGAAATAGAGGAAAACAATAGAATGGGAAAGACTAGAGATCTCTTCAAGAAAATTAAAGATACCAAGGGAACATTTCATGCAAAGATGGGTTTGATAAAGGAGAGAAATGGTATGGACCTAACAGAAGCAGAAGATTTAAGAAGAGGTAGAAAGAATACACAGAAGAACTATACAAACAAGATCTTCATGACCCAGATAATCATGATGGTATGATCACTCACCTAGAGCCAGACATCCTGGAATGTGAAGTCAAATGGGCCTTAGGAAGTATCACTACGAACAAAGCTAGTGGAAGTGATGGAATTTCAGTTGAGCTATTTCAAATCCTAAAAGACGATGGTGTGAAAGTGCTGCACTCAATATGCCAGCAAATTTGGAAAACTCAGCAGTGGCCACAGGACTGGAAAAGGTCAGTTTTTATTCCAATCCCAAAGAAAGGCAATGCCAAAGAATGCTCAAACTACCGCACAATTGCTCTCGTCTCACATGCTAGTAAAGTAATGCTTAAAATTCTCCAAACCAGGCTTCAACAGTACATGAACCGTGAACTTCCAGATGTTCAAGCTATATTTAGAAAAGGCAGAGGAACCAGAGATCAAATTGCCAACATCTGCTGGATCATCGAAAAAGCATGAGAGTTCCAGAAAAACATCTACTTCTGCTTTATGGACTCTGCCAAAGCCTTTGACTGTGTGGATCACCACAAACTGTGGAAAGTTCTGAAAGAGATGGAAATACCAGACCACTTGACCTGCCTCTTGAGAAATCTGTATGAAGTTCAGGAGGCAACAGTTAGAACTGGACATGGAACAGCAGACTGGTTGCAAATCAGGAAAGGAGTATGTCAAGGCTGTATATTGTCACCCGGCTTATTTAACTTATATACAAAGTACATCATGAGAAACGCTGGGCTGGATGAAGCACAAGCTGGAATCAAGATTGCTGGGAGAAATATCAATAACCTCAGATATGCAGATGACACCACCCTTATGGTAAGAAAGTGAAGAACTAAAGAGCCTCTTGATGAAAGTAAAAGAGTAGAGTGGAAAAGTTGGCTTAAAACTCAACATTCAGAAAATGAAGATCATGGAATCTGGTCCCAACACTTCATGGCAAATAGATGGGGAAACAGTGGATGTGGAAACAGTGACAGATTTTATTTTGGGGGGCTCCAAAATCACTGCAGATGGTGACTGCAGCCATGAAATTAAAAGATGCTTATTCCTTGAAAGGAAAGTTATGACCAACCTAGACAGCATATTAAAAAGCAGAGACATTACTTTGCCAACAAAGGTCCATCTAGTCAAGGCTATGGTTTTTCCAGTAGTCATGTATGGATGTGAGAATTGGACTATAAGGAAAGCTAAGTGCCAAAGAATTGATGCTTTTGAACTAAGATGTTGGAAAAGACTCTTGAGAGTCCCTTGTACCGCAAGGAGATCCAACCAGTCTATCCGAAAGGAAATCAGTCCTGAATGTTCCTTTGGAAGGACTGGTGTTGAAGCTGAAACTCCAATACTTTGGCCACCTTATGGGAAGAACTGACTCACTTGAAAAGGCCCTAATACTGGAAAAAATTGAAGGTGGGAGGAGAAGGGGACAACAGAGGGTGAGATGGTTGGATGGCATCACCGACTCAATGGATATGAGTTTGAGTAAGCTCCAGGAGGTGGTAATGGACAGGGAGGCCTGACGTGCTGCCATCTATGGGGTCGCAAAGAGTTGGACACGACTCAGTGATTGAACTGAACTGACCTGACCTGAATTATGTATTTTCAGTGGTTTTTCTCTTACTGTTTCAATTGAGAGTAGTTCCTATGCTTTATTATTTTCCTTAACTTTCTTTGCGTCTATGAATTTAAATGAAACAGTTATCTATTCCAGTCTGGAAGAGGTGTTCATATATGGAAGCGTCCCTATGCTGACTGTGTGTGCCTAATGCCTTTGAAGAGAGAGCAGATTTGATGTGGACGTAAGCGAGGTCAGGTTACCTCAGGTTTCCTCAGGTTGTGCTGGTAGCTATTATGTTGGTAGCTATTACGTTGATATGAGGCTGGAGACGGAGGGGCTAGAGCTATAGCTGGGTGTGGGTTGGGACTTTCCTTCTACTCAGTGGCCATCACTGCCCTCCAAGTAGCTGGAGTAGAAGCCCTGTGGGTTGGACTTGAGCTGGCTCTGTTCATTTAGGTGTCTGCTTTCCCCTTTCCCAGCACTGGGGCTTTCGCCCCAGAGGTGGGAATTGCTGAAGAAGGGAAGCCCATGTGGGCCCTCTCAGCCCATTTTTGCCACAGACAGAAGTCTGAGTTGTTTCTAATGTGCTGCCTGTGCAAATGCCAGCAATTATTTCTCTCTATCTGCTTAGATGCAGCCTCAGGTCCAAGTCCCACTTGTCTCTCACTGCTGATCACTTCCCCCAGTCTGTGACACTGCTGCCCTTTTGTGGAGCTGCACTGCAAGGCAGGAGGGGCCAGTGTGGACTCTCTTTGTGTATCGGGGTTAGCTGTGGTGGAGTAGCCACCCTCAGAGTTCTGGGCTGCTTCTGATATGATGCTTGAGTACGTGCCAACAATAGTTACTGCTGCCTCACCCAGACTTTGCCCCGGGACTAGGTCATCTCTGTATCCCATGGCCGAACTTTTTCCCCGTCTGTGGCAGCCCTAGATCCCATACCACACTGTGACGTGTAGTATGCTTTGCTGCAAGGCAGTTGTGGGAAACTTGATAGCCCCTGGAGCAGTCCTCTAACCATCTTCTCTGCCCTGCCCCAGGGGCAAGCCAGTGCACAGGCACTCCTCAGGAGCAGAGACCAGACTTCCCACAGACCTCCTGTTAGTCCCAGTGTCCTCCAAGCAGCCAAGAGGGCTCATCTACTCTGTGTAGGACCCCAGGACTGGGGCGTCCAGTCTGTGGTTTTCACTGCTTACTCCCCAAAGCTGGTGTTTGCTCATGAAATCTCTCTTTTCCTCTGAGAGCCCTCCCAGGGTCACGGGTCCTGACTTGATTGTTTTTCTCCCCTTCCTACTCGATTCCATATGTATCTTTCTTGCAGCCTTGCTTGTACAAGAGTCTTTCTGCTAGTTTCCAGTTAGTTTTCAATGAGTATTGTTCCACATGCAAATGTATTTTTGATGTATTCATGGCAAGAGGTGTTCTCCTACTCTACCATCTTGATTAATCTCCTTTTTAGCAATAGTTTTGACCATGATGTAAAATCACAATGGCTAATAAGAATGAATAACAAATTTATAAAATCTCAGGCTCCCATTTTGAAATAAATGACTATTCTTTTTGTATCAATGAGTTGTTGGAGGCTAAATATTTTATGTTTTGACATTGTCTGTTTGCAGTGTACCACCAATACTTTAACTATCTATTAAATTGTACAATATATTTGTGTGTCCTAAGGTTAAATGGCATGGCATACAGTGATGGCAGTAACTAATAAATATTGGGAAATAAACAAATGAACCTGTTTGGGAGGAGGCACAGAGTGGATTAAAATTTCTGTTAGGCAGTATTGATATGTGATTATGTAGCTGAAAAAAAGCTGTTACCATTTCTGACATCTGTATTCCAGTAGAAATATGACATAGGTGTTTTGTACTATTTGTTATCCTATAAAGTAAAAAAGTATCAGAGACAGATCTATTCCTTTCTCTATTAGCATACAATTTCTAATATTTATCTTTGGAGGCGTGAAACTTGAAAAATTAGTATAGCTGTTTTCCCACTATTCAACCAAACTCCGTTAAAGCCACAGACCTCTTCCATGTGTCATCTTATCTTCCAACACAGGCGATAATGTGGAACATGATATGACATTTCTTATCATGTCAATTGCAGCACAACTAAACATAAGCCCAACCCAGCAAAGATAGAGGATTACATCTCAGTTACTTTCTGGAACTGGGTTTTGTAGTAACTGCTAAACCAGTATGAGACAGTGTATACTGAATACTAAATTGAACTCACAGTCCTGGAAAATTGAGGCTAATGACTCAATGTACTCGGTGAAACAGAGAAATATACATAGGAACATTCTGAGGTGCTGGGGCATTTCACAAGCAGGACATTTTCATTATTTTCCTGAGCAGTATTTACAAATGCAGACAGCCACTCTTACATAAAAATAGATTATGCAACCATTATGATTTATTATTCAAGGTACTTCAAAATGTCTTTTTGCCCCCAGTATCCACTCCATACTTCTTTGTAAACCTGCCACAGTTGCCAGAATTTTTACCATCTTCAGTGACTCCACTGTTATTCTCTAGGTAACTACGTCACTCAAAATAGTAATGTTATTAGCCATTAAGGTAAATTAAGGCATAGCAAACAGATACCTGATTTGCTGCACCCTAATGCTGCACGTTCATTTCCTATGTACACTCATCATATATGGCTTTTCTGTGTAAATTTGCAGTAGCTTAATTACAGTCCATGGGTTCACAAAAGAGTCAGACACAACTCAGCAACTAAACAAGAATAAATTCAATCTTTTATTACAGTAAATGACTTCACTGAGTATATGAATCACAATAGCCTCCCCAATAAATACTTGACAATACAACATAAGTTGTATCAATCTTACTCCAATTCCTGCAAGCTTCATGCCTCATAAACAACACGAGGTCAAAAGTACTCAAGGGCTTCTGAGAATTCCTGAGCCATGTTTCTGCCTCCACTCATTCCTCTTCTCTCTCAACCCTGAATCCCCTTTCCCCTAATTAATCTGATTACAAAGATTCCCCCTTGTTCTAAGAGCTGTAATACTCTCAAACTCAGCTTTCCATTCTCTTACTGCATTTGCATCTCCAGCAGTGCCGCACGGGAGCAAACATTTCTGTCTTCACAGAATTCTCCAGCTCGTAAGACCTTTGACAAACCTCTCAGGTCACTTGTTGTCAAGTGAGGAGATTTCTTACCTTTGGCAGAGATGCCCTGGAGCCTGAACTCTGGGTGGTCATTGTTAAGACTGTCGTTATACCCAGTGCAACTCTGGCAGGGGCTGCATCCATGTTTATCCAAAAAGAGACCCAGGACAAAATGACTATCAACAAACTGGGGATGTACATCTGGATCAAATAATATCCCATCTGGCGTTCCAGGTGAAACTTAACCTCGATGCAGGTAAACTTTCCTGGAAACGGGAAATGATGATTTAAAAGCCAATTCGAAATTATCTTTCCTATTCCAGCCTCCCACTTTATTTTTATTAAAAAAGAACATTAAAGATGGATTTGAAAGATTGCACAAAACACTGACCCTACATACCCAATTCAACTCTTTTCCAACTCAACCAGTAATGAAAATGACAGTGTGAGAATGAGTGATCTAAAGAGTCACTGGCCCAAAACCTTGTGGCATATTTAATTTTCAAATCTGTGCTTGTTGCAGTGTGATTATTTAGACAGAGCTTCAGAATTTTCTAGACTGTTTAGTGGAAAGAAACTATTCACGTTTTGTGGGAGTTATAGTATGTAATATATAGCATACAATATGTAACCTACAGCATATATGTATAGCATATACTATATAGCGTTTAATACATAACATATAGTATGAAATAGTTGAAACCATGCCTTCCTAAGTAGTGAAGTTCATGTGAGGCTCCTAAAGGATTTGGATGATTGTATATCTATCTTCATGTTAGCAATAGCAAGAGAAAAATAGATATTTTTAGAAGCTGTGAATATAATCTGATCATTGTAAAAATTTCATAATCTCCTGGGTAATTACTTGAGGACCTTTAGGATATACCTAGAATCTGTTTACAGTGTTGCATTGCCTCTAAAATAGAGTACATGTAAAGAGATTACAACTTTTAACATACTATTAAGAGACAGATGTCCCTGCCCCTTACCACTTCCCTTCCTTTTTAATTGGCTTGGCATTAGAAGCCCAGAAGGTAATTTGGCTTAGCCCACACAAATGATAAGAGATAGGGTTGGGTTCTCCTTGGTCAGGAAGAAGACCTTAGAATCAAATTTTAGTTATTTCACAGAAAGCATCGTTGACTTCTAGAACAAATGTTCACGGACCATTTACTCAGCAGTGACTCCTTGAGCAGTCACTGAACAAACCATCATGTCTCATTTGCTTCTCCTTGATCAGCGTGTGTGATATGAAAGACCAGGACATTCACAGGAAAAGCCATCGACTTTACTGGGCGGGCATAATCTTCCTGGTAACAACAGATGCCCACTTGTTGCTACTACCTCAGATTCTCCCCTTGCACCAAGTGTCGTCAACACTAGTGACAGCGCATGACTCTAGAGCCAGCTGACTTCCCACCAACTGATTTTCATGCACGCTGTTTAGGACTAGAGAGTACAACAGCTGTATTTCTGGGTTTGCAAAGACCTATTATTTCTCTCTTCCACTAAGGCAGAATGCAAATTTAAAATCGATTAAGAAAAACAACAATACAGTATACTAATGCATATATATGGAATTTGAAAGATGGTAACGATAACCCTATATGCGAGACAGAATAAGAGACACAGATGCATAGAACAATTTTATGAACTCTGAGGGAGAAGGTGAGGGTGGGACGTTCTGGGAGAATAGCATTGAAACATGTATATTATCATATGTGAAACAGAACACCATTCCATGTTCGATGCATGAGACAAGGGCTCAGGGCCGGGGCAATGGGATGACCCAAAGGGATGGGATGGGGAGGGAGGTGGGTGGGGGGTCCAGGAAGGGGAACACATGTAAACCCATGGCTGATTCATGTCAATGTATGGCAAAAACTATTACAATATTGTAAAGTAATTAGCCCCCAACTAAAATAAATAAATTTATAAAAAAAAATAAAATAAAATCGATTAATTAATTTATTTGGCTGCCTCAGGTCTTAATTGTGGCAAGCAGGATCTTCGCTATGTCATGTGGGATCTTTTGTTGTGGTGCATGGTCTCTTTAGTTGTGGCACACAGGTTCCAGAGCACACAGGCTCAGTAGTTGTGGCATGTGGGCTTAGTTGCTCCACAGCATGTGGGATCTTAGTTCCCCGACCAGGGACCGAACCCTTGACCCCTACATTGCAAGTGAATTCTTAACCACCGGCCTATGGAAGTCTAGAAAGTGCAAATTGATCCGAGGAGCCAATGTCAAGAGTGGATGCTGGGAATGGGCCAAAATTGATACATTTCCTGCACCACTTACAAGGTCTCATACATCTTTCCTTAAAGTCATTTGATAGTAGATGATCAGCAAGAGAATAGCACAAAATTCCCAAATCTCTTTCCTTCTCTCCCTCTTTTGGAAAAATTATCTGTTGTGCTCTCTGACCCATTCCAAGGGGTATAGGCATCTTATGTGTTGAAGGGATTTTGAGCCAAGCCCAGGACAGTTCTTTGTAGCTTCACTTTCTTGATCAATATGCAGAAAATAGGGTGATAAGATATATACGCCAAGCTGCAGATGGAGCCCATTTGAGTTTGGCAGCTGAAAGGAAACTTACCAGTGTTGTAGTGCTTTGTGCAGTA
This sequence comes from Giraffa tippelskirchi, assembly GCF_054371585.1. NCBI lineage: Eukaryota > Metazoa > Chordata > Mammalia > Artiodactyla > Giraffidae > Giraffa > Giraffa tippelskirchi. Next base: position 142,651,753 of record NC_137289.1, read on the forward strand.
GCCGAGTTCCTTCTCTTCTTTCAAAATAAACTGAGGCAGGGTCAATCCTTCAGCAACTTGAACTGGACCATCACTTAACCACTCAAATATCAGGTCATTCATTGTGTATCCAACTGGAACAAACAAATCATAGTGAAAAATTGAATGCATCTTTCCAAGAAAGCTTGAAAGTCTAGCCAGGTAAAGAAACAATCAAGGGGGTCAGCTAAAGCAGACATGATCGGTCAATTCAAGAGCATTTTTTAATAAAAGAGCTGTGATCATCATGTCAGCTACATGTCATTGGAGCCAAAGAAATTGAAAACAACAAGCTATTTCTGAATGATTTTTTTCTGTATAGTGAGAGAATGGAATCTATAAAGTCCATTTTTCCTCTGCCTTCTTTATCCACTAAATCTTCTGAAGAACAAACAAGTAAACAAACAGAAATGCTTTGAAGATCATCTTGACTTGAAAGAGCTATGTCTGTGGCTATCCAATAAAACAATGCAGTTCATAGCACCAGTCTTAGTATTTCAAATGAAAAGCATTTTTTAAAATAAGGATGGATTCATCACAGCCCTGCTTAAAATATTTCCATTGGAAACTTGGCTCCTCTCTTTGGGTCTATTACCTTTGTTTTCAGAAAGTTTATGTTCAAGTCCTTATGGTCAATCCTCAATTACTTTAGCAAGTGGGAAAGCTGTAGGTAGGTAACCTAAGAGAAAGTTGTAGAATATGCAAATTAAGCATATTCATTTGTGCTAGTTTCTTGCTAAAGGGGCCTACTCATCACAATGCTGAATATGAAGTAAAACAGATTCTCTGTTATATAGTCATATTGTTACATGACTTTTAAACCATTTAAAGTAAGATTATTATCAGTTTAGTAAACCAAAGTCAGCTCTTAGTCTCCAAGCTCCTGCTAACTAGGTTGTTATGCCAAGTACTTCTGGATCTTTTTGCACCCTGGAAATGAAGGCAACTCTTTTTTCAGGCATCAATTCTCTCCCCTCTTCCTTTATTTGTGATATGAACTCTAAAAGGAGAGTGAGGCAGACAACGGTTATTATGTGAGGTTTTGGCTAACCAGTAACCTCAGCATGTTTATTAAGGTTATAGATTCTTATTCTTGTTTACTGAAAGGTAATGACTCACCAAAGCTACCCAGAAATCAATTGCAAAATCAATTGGAATCTACTTTCCTCTTTCTTTGGACCACCTTTTCCATTCAAAGCCGGAAATTAAAAACAAGCAAGGAGTCACAAAGAGGGCCTTGTACAAGCATTGATGGTCCACAAAGAGAGTGGTCAACCCTATCTCTTCCACATCATTGCTGTATGAGGACTTCTTGGATATCTCCACCAAATACTAGAGGCTTGCCAAGCACCCTTTTCTTGCTGACCACTACAGTAATAGTCCTTGTCAGCCACTTGGAAGCTGCAGCTTGGGGTCAAATAGAAGAGGAAAAAATGTGGGAAAGAAGGATATAATATGAGGGTAGAAAAGTAAAGGACACTTCCTACCCTTCACAGTCAAAGTTAGTGGTAAACACATCACTGCTTCTTCGATTTCATTACTTCTAGATCCTGCAAGCACCAAGCATATTTACTAATTGGAGTTTTTAAGCCTTGAAGGGGGCTTCCCTGGTAGCTCAGCTGGTAAAGAATCTGCCTGCAATGTGGGAGACCTCGGTACAATCCCTGGGTTGGTAAGATCCCCTGGAGAAAGGAATGGCTACCCACTCCAGTATTCTGGCCTAGAGAATTCCATGGACTATATAGTCCATGGGGTTGCAAAGAGTCGGACACGACTAAGCCTTGGAGGAACCTCAGATGATAGCTATGGTTGCTGCTTTATAGAAAAACTAAATATTAGGTTGAGTCAGGGGAGAGTTTGGAGCAGTAGAGAAGACACAAAGAAGGAATCATAACGTAAGAAAAAGTTTTTCTTAACTATCTTCTGAAGAGAAGGGGCAATGGGGAAAAAATGAATACATAAAGCCTATTGTAAATCAGAAATTCTCATTTTATCCCTGACAACCTCTTCAAACAATGATGTTTCATTATTTTGTTTGTTTCTGTAGGAAGTTTCAAGGGAAATCTACAATGATTTTAAATGATCAGAAGAAATCCCTGTCACCGCCTCTTTTTAAATAATAGTTGATATGTCTTTTTACATTTATTATTTTCCTAAACCAAGAAGTTAAAAGTATTTTCTTGCCCCTGCCTCATTAAATCTCCTAACACCCCTGTAGGTCAGTAGCACTTATTATTCTCTGCATTTTAGAAACAGAGCAACTGACAGAGCAAGCCAGAAAACAATTTCATGTCTGCTGACTGAAAATTCCGTTACCTTGGCGGCATCAGCAATTTATGGCACATGTGGAAATTTCAGTGGCATCAGAGCCAGGACATAAAGGGCACAGAGTAGTAGCATTTCTCTATTTCCTTCACCTTGTCTTTGTATGTCCGTTGCCCATCTAAGGGAGATCCCTTCATTCCATGTCATCACAATGCCCCTCATTTTTACATCTTCCTGTGACTAAGGCCCCTGTATCTTGTCTTCAAATCAATTATCCCTTCCTGCTAAGATTCCTTTGGAGTGAAGGTCTATTACAAGCACAAGATAGAAGGAAATACAATTTTCTGACTAGAGAGTGATTCATTATAGAAATTAAATAACTAATAATCTTAATTTTCCCAGGAGACGTTTTCATTTCAAAGAAAAGTTTACTAAATCAGGCTTGTTTTTTGAGGAAGGGAAAGTTATTTGGCTTTTTACTTTGAAAAATGGTCTTTGTGCTCTTGGATATAAGACATGCACACACACTTTTACTTGTCCTTCCCTTAGGACCTCGGGAGTTGTTAAATAGGTATAGATTGACTCTTATGGTTTTTTTTTCTCCTTAATGACACCTGAAAAGAACCAGGTCATTGCTTAAAACAAGCAGGTGGTTATTTCAGTAGTAGTAACTTACAACTCTCCAGCTGCATTGTACAAGTCTGGACATCCATTGGAAAATTCTTCAAGTCCATGGGACAGGATAAGGTCAAGGTGAGCCTTAGCAAAGAAAAGAAAATTGAAAACAAGTTTTTAATTTGTGAGATCTTATTCTTGAGAAGCAAAGCAAAAATATATTTGGTATTAAGCAGAGTGACACTGATACAGATGATGAAATCTCCTCTCTCAGGGCAATGTTTTCTAAGTTTCCAATGAGCAGTAGTCATTGGTAAATTTTTAAAATACTATAAAATTTTTCTGTAACCTCTTACTCTCCATTTCCCATCTTCCAGTCTCTGTCACCTCCCCAGTAGCACTGGTCTCAAGTTTATTCTAGAATCAAGAAGAGGTTTCTGGGGGGAAGGGATAGTTAGGGATTTTGTGAAGGTCATGTATACACTGCTATATTAAAAATAGATAACCAACAAAGACCTATTATATAGCACACAGAACTCTGCTCAATATTATGTGCCAGCCTGGATGGGAGAGGGGTTTGGGAGAGGATGGCTAGATGTGGATGTATGGCTGAGTCCCTTTGCTGTTCGCCTGGAACTACCACAACATTGTTAATCGGCTATACCCCAATTACAACACTAAAAGTTTAAAGTTACAAAAGTAAATAAGTACATAATTAGGTGATTATATAAATAAAGAAGAGCATTGAGAAATAATGTAAAAGAAAAGTGGGCTCTTACTCACACTGATGTCCAAAAGATGTAAAATTTATCATGTTTTGAAGTTGGACAGGTGGGCTTTGCTTCAAGGACAAAAAATGATGTAATAAGCATAATTGGTTGTGGCAAGTATTGGCTCTCCTTCCATCAAGTGGGCAAATACTTCACTGTCTTTTCATTTGCTAACTACATGGACAGGTCGATTGTATATTGTAGCATTCATTCTAGAATTTTCACAAATCTGGAGCAGGTAATTCTGGATCTAAAAGCCATTTGAGGATCGTAGCTTGTACATAGTCTTAACTTCTCTGCATCCTTGAGGGACTACTATGTTTCCTTTTCCTTAACTTTCCAAGCTCCAGCCACCTCTGATCAAGACTTTTATCAGGATATCGATTTATTCACCATCTCTTTTCCACTATTTCCTTTCTCAGTCCTCGAGGAAATGCTGCACACCTCTTACCCTTCAGTTTTTTTATACCTCAGAGATTAAAAGAAGGAAATTAAGGTTGACAATCAGCAGATCTGTGTTCCCTTTCAAGAACTGCCTCCAACTGTCTCTGTCCCCAAAACAAGACATTAAACTCAATAAACATGCATCCTTAAGAATCCGCCTGCAATGTGGGAGACCTGGGTTCGATCCCTGGGTTGGGAAGATCCCCTGGAGAAGGGAAAGGCTACCCACTCCAATATCCTGGCCTAGAAAATTCCATGGATTGTATAGGCCATGGGATCACAAAGAGTAGGACGGAACTGAGTGACTTTCGCTTCACTATCAAATGATGAGCTAGAATCAAATGATGCTTATTGCCATTTAGCTCTAATGTTAGAATCCATGTTATTCTGAAGTTCACTGTTCCAAGTTTCTGTTCGTTTTCTCTCAAATATCTTTTCTATCCATAGACCCCTCTGACTCTTGCACTGTTACCTAAACTCTTCCTTTCTTTCATGCTCTCCCTTCCTGATTCCCTTTTCTTTCCTTTCTCAGATTTGTGTTATACCTATTCAATCCAAAACAAAATAATAATATAAAAAAAGAGTGGCCCAGTTATTTTAAAGAAAGAAAAGATTTGGGATTTGAAGTGAGACTAGACAAAGAATCCATGCTGACAATCTTCAAAATCATTAAAATACAACAATGACAGGGAAAAGCAAGATACAAAAACAGTACAGTGTACTACCAATCATGTAAAAATGTTTTCAATATTAGAAGTGAACATGGCACTGTATTAAGAGTAGTTATTTTTGGTTGGGATGATTCATACTATTTTTTTAACTCTTTATTCATTCTGTGTTATCTATATTGACAAGTATAGGCTATTTGAAGATGAGCAACTGTATGTTATTAAGCATGCCTTTCTTCAAACAATAGCTGAAAGGTAAAATTATTAAATTATGTTTTATTCACTAATGTTTTGCTATTACTATAATTATATTATTATTGTTAAAATTTTGCCATAAACATACAGTATTTCACCTTCATTGCTAAATAAATTACCTACCTTCTGTGAGCTATTCTGAGAACACAAATACCATGTTTCTAAAGGAAAAGCAATAGTTTTGAGTTCTAAATATCTGAGTTAAAATAACATTTTAGACAGGAAAAAATGATTTTTGTCAGTTTTGGAGTTCATTTTCAGATATCAATATAAACATAGTTAAATATATTTAAATTTCTTCCTAACATAAAGACTTTGTTTTTTTGAGGTTTTATTTTATTGAGATCAATGCCATGAACTCTTTAATGTAAAGGAAGAGTAAAAGAATCAAAGTGAAAATCTCTAGTAATCAGAAATTTTAAAAAAATTTATACTTTATTAATGGAGGGAAATTTCAAAAGGATCTATGAGTTTAAAATTGTTATTAACACAGTAAGAATCTATTTTTTTTTATTTTTTACAGAGGAAATATTTTCATCAAACAAAAATATGTCCATCATATAAAAATAATCAGAGGGCATGTGCATAGTTTAATTGAATCAAAACCAGAAAACCTGGAAATTTCATTATGATTTTGAAAAGTTTACTTTTGAGAAATTAGAAACTAATAATAGCAGAAATGAATAGTTTTAAAACATGCAACAAGGAATTCTGTGGTATTTTCTTTGCTATTGGAAGCAAACTGATTTTAATATTCTTATTCATAGGTTTGCTTAATTGGATTATTTTATGAACTTTTCACATTTATTTAAGGAAAAAAGCTTCAGACATGATATTTCTGGGTTTGTGGCAGATATAACAATCCTACAGAGTTCTTGGGGTCAAAACCATTAACACCATGGAAAAGCCCCACTGAGTGAAATTCCAAAAGAGCATGAAACTCTCTGAATTTCAGTCTCAGCTGAGAATCTGAATCTCAGTCTCAGCTGAGAACTGTGTGTGTATGTCCCTCCTTCCTTATTTGTTTTTCTGTTTCCCTTCCTAGATAGGTTTTGTATGGGAACCCAATGGGTGTCAATAACAAGGAGGCAAGTTAACAGCTCCCCATTTTGCTAAATCATGCCATCATCTGAGCAAACGGGAAGCGATTGGAAAGATCTAATCAGTTCTTTCATGGACCACAGAGCCTATAATTTATGATGTCTAGTTTACCACACATCTGCAGGCATAAAACACAGACTTGCGTTTTACTTAGTTTTTTTTTTCCTTTTTCACTGAAGTATATGTTAAACACAGTAAAAATACACAAACCATAAGTTACAGCATGATACCATTTTTACATCTATACCCACCTGTCTAACAAGCACCGAGATCCAGACTTAGAATATTTCCATCACCCCAGAACACTCCCTTGTTCTCTCTTCTCAGTCAAGAACCTTCCAAAGTAACCACTATTGATTTTTAAAAGCTATTTTTAAATTTAAAAACATGGGTTTGTGAGAAAAGTGAGCTTGATATTATTTTGTACAGAGATACAGAGTGAAGTGAAAGTCACTCAGTCATGTCCAACTATTTGTGACCCCATGGACTATACTGTCCATGGAATTCTCCAGGCCAGAATACTGGAGTGGGTAACCTTCCCCTTTTCCAGTGGATCTTCCCAACTTAGGGATTGAACCCAGGTCTCCTGCATTGCAGGTGAATTCTTTACCAGCTGAGCCACAAGGGAAGCCCAAGAATACTGGAGTGGGTAGCCTATCCCTTCTCTGGTGGATCTTCCCAACCCAGGAATCGAACCGGGGTCTCCTGCATTGCAGGCAGATTATTTACCAACTGAGCTATCAGGGAAGCCCAAGAGATGTAGAAATTGCACCAAATAAGACTGACACATACAACATATACCAAAATGTGACCTATCTTTTATCTTCTTTACTGTGGCTCTCCATCTTTTTTTAAGTGAAAGTGAAAGTCACTCAGTCGTGCCTGACTCTTTGCGACCCCATGGAATATACAGTCCATGGAATTCTCCAGGCCAGAATACTGGAATGGGTAGCCGTTCCCTTCTCCAGGGGATCTTCCCAACCCAGGGATCAAACCCAGGTCTCCCACATTGCAGGCAGATTCTTTACCAGCTGAGCCATCAGGGAAACCCAAGAATACTGGAGTGGGTAGCCTATCCCTTCTCCAGCAGATCTTCCCAACCCATTTGATTTTTCTTAAAGAACTCATTTACTGAAGCATTATCACACATCCCCCATCCCCCTCTGTTATTGTGAAGACATGCAGGCATTCAGAGCACCCCTGCTCCTGTTTGCCCAAGAGAAAGAATAAAGTTCCCTTATAGAGACCCTGCTTCTTTATACAGAGTGAGAAGGCTGAGCGAACATTTCTATTTTAAAAGCAAAAGGATAAGACAAAGCATAGGAAATCAGCTTCCCTCATTCCATCCGTTACTACTTTCCTATTTAGTTCACCTTGCTCATCATACCAGCTTAGGTATCTTACTTGAAGTTTAAATGACTGATAGATGCAGACATTGTAAACCGCATTAATATTACAGTTTTTTTAATCAAATGAATTTTAAAATTTACTTGTTTCTCTCCTACACAAGGTTCTTCCCTTATGCAAGAACCACAAAGGCTACAAGTTTCCCTTTTTACCATCTAAAATAATGCCTTGAACAGAGTAGGTATTCAATAAACATTTGTTGAACAAATGAATGAATCAGCATCCTCAAGCTCTGTGGGAGAACGTAAGGCTTTTATTCAGCAGAAATGGGAAAACACAAAGGATTTAGAAGAGAAGGAGGGTCATCAGAGCCCATGTCATTTAGTCACTCAGTCATGTCTGACTCTTTACCACCCCAAGGACTGCAGCAAGTCAGGCTTCCCTGTCCTTCACCATCTCTTGGAGCTTGCTGAACTCATATCCATTGAGTCAGTGATGCCATCCAACCATCTCATCCTCTGACATCCCCTTCTGCCTCTCAGGAGGCAGGTAAGGTGGTCTGGTATTCCTATCTGTTGAAGAACTTTCCTCAGTTTGTTGTGAAGTCAACAAACTTTGACTTTGTAAAGTCAAAGGCTTTAGCATAGTCAATGAAGCAGAAGTCGATTTTCTTTGTGGAATTCTCTTGCTTTTTGTATGATCCAGCAGATGTTGGCAATTTGATCTCTGGTTCCTCTGCCTTTTCTAAATCCAGCTTGAACATCTGGGAGTTCTTGGTTCACTTACTGTTGAAGCTTAGCTTGGAGAATTTTGATCATTACTTTGCTAGTGTGTGAGATGAGTGCAATTGTGTCGTGGTTTGAACATTCTTTGGCATGCCTTTCTTTGGGATTGAAATGAAAACTCACCTGTTCCAGTCCTGTGGCCACTGCTGAGTTTTCCAAATTTGCTGGCATATTGAGTGCAGCACTTTAACAGTATCATCTTTTAGGATTTTCAGTAGCTCAACTGGAATTCCATCACCTCCACTAGCTTTGTTTGTAGTGATACTTCCTAAGGCCCACTTGACTTTACACTCCATGGTATCTGGCTCTAGGTGAGTGATCACACCATCATGGTTATCTGGGTCTTTAAGATCTCTTTTGTATAGTTCTTCTGTGTATTCTTGCCACCTCTTGTTAATATCTTCTGCTTCTGTTAGGTCCATACCATTTCTGTCCTTTATTGTGCCTATCTTTTCATGAAATGTTCCCTTGGTGTCTCTAATTTCCTTGAAGAGATCTCTAGTCTTTCCCATTCTATTATTTTCCTCTATTTCTTTACATTGATCCCTTCAGAAGGCTTTCTTATCTCTCCTGCTATTCTTTGGAACTCAGCATTCAGATGGGTATATGTTTCCTTTTCTCCTTTGCCTTTCACTTCTCTTCTTTTCTCAGCTATTTGTAAGGCTTCCTCAGACAGCCCTTTTACCTGTTTGCATTTCTTTTTCTTGGTTATGGTTTTGATCACTGCCTCCTGTACAATGTCACAAACCTCTGTTCATAGTTCTTCAGGCACTCTGTCTATCGGATCTAATCCCTTGAATCTATTTGTCGCTTCCACTGTATAATCGTAATTATACAGTGTAAAATCATAATTATATGTAATTGTTATAATTGTACGTACGTGTAATTGTAATTATACGTATAAAAACACCCCAGAGCCCATGGGGTGTTGCCAAATTCCAAGACTGGCAAAGGAAGCCAGAAAGCTGGCCTGGCCCCTCTCTGTAAGTTGCTAGCATTTCTAGTGGGAACTAGAAATAAGGCAAACCAAATGGAAAGAAATCCAGAAAGCTATGTCCACCTGTCCTCTAGCCTTGATCAGGTAGCTGGGTCCATGGCCAGGACTGTTCTCATATTGCTAAAAGCATGCGTATTAATCACTTTGTAATTTCATTGTGGACAGAAGGTTCCTTGACTTGTAAAGCAACTACTCATTCATAAGGAATTCCATGTAAGTGGAAGTTCATTCCCAGTAAAAGATTCTTGAGGGAAGAAAAAGCCATTTGAAGAGAAAATGAATTTTCAGATGGAATTATGAGGGATCTTCTTACCTAAAGAAAAGATTTCCAACATTCAAAGAGAGTTAATTCTGATATAGTAGTCTGTCATGTTTGGAAAGGAAGGGTAAAGGGATGCTTTTGTGTTTTAGGAAAAGCAAGAGTCTCAGGTATATTCCTGCCATTCCTCTCTTAGGGACCATGCTTAGCACACTCTGTAGCATATGCAAACCTTCAGTGGTACATGGAAATAGCAGAGGGGATAGAACCTATGTTCTTTTAGGATTAAAATGCTTAATAAGGAAAAATAAAACTTCAAGTGATTTTGATAGTATCGATAATCATTCTGTGAGCACCTGCTGCAGGTCAAGTGCTCTCATTATTTTGCAGTCATGGAGTACTATCCCAGGAGGCAGAGAAAATTCTCTCTGTTTTTGAGATAAGCACATTGGATCTCAGAGTGGTTAAGCTATTTCCCCAAAGTCACAAAAACAGTAAGCAACCAAAGTTAGATTTGAACCCAACTTTAATTGATGTCAAAGTTTGCTTATTATTTTCTACTCTACAATGTTCCTTCTTAGAAAAAGAATCTGTTGCTAGTGTTTCATCCTCTTTTGTCTGTGAAGCTAGCAGAATAGATTGTAGACACCTTGGTTGCCATGTACCTGCTCAGGGATACCCTTTTCATATTTTCTGCAGTTATCCAGGCTTCCCATGACTTTTCCTTTTAAAAACTCCTCTAGCCTCCTGGCCACCTCCTAGAGTAGAAGCATCATTGACTGGGGATCCAGGGGCCTGGGTGGTGGACCAGGCTTATAGAGAAAGAGCAGTTTGACCTTAACTTTATCTCTGAGCCTCATTCCTTACCCACAATTCCATCCTGCTCAAAATTTCTATGATCTAAACTGCAAGTGAAGGTGGCCAGCATAAAAATTTCCTCTTATAGGTGAATTTCCACTCTTGAATGTGATGAAGGCCTTAAGTTTAAATAATAATGCTTCTTAAAATTAGAACTTTCTGGCAGTTTGGGTATATATTTGTTGCCCCCATAGAGCTTTGTCATACCACATCCTAGAACACGATTCACTCTTTCTCCTAAAATGTTAAGGACAGCCTTACTGTACAGTGTAGGTCGTGTAGGTCTGTTGACTCTTTCCTCTCAGATATACTTGGAAATTTCTGAACCATGTGACATGCTAATGCCAGGGAGATTTGACAGGATGCATCATGTATTAAACAAGAGTGTCCTTCTTAAGTGAAATTTGCCTGGAGCAAGTTAGAAGTCAAGTTAGACATGCATCATTTATACAACCCACACATATGGGGAGATGGAGGGAAGGAGTTAGAGTGGTCATTGGATTAAAAGATACCATTAGGCTAGTTGTCTGATCAGGGTCTTCTTTGGCACAATGGGTTTCAAACTCTGGTCAATGTAGGTATCATCTGAGGGGCTTGGTAGGAATGCAGATTCTCAGGCCCTCCTGAGAAATAGCTCAGTTAATGCTGGGCTGATCTTGTGGAGCACATTTTAAGAAGATCTACTTCAGCATGTCCCAAGGAGGACTTTAGTTACTGTCCATGCGATGGACTAAGAGGAGAACATTTTGAAAGAGAAATAGGCAGGGACTGAGAAAGAGGTCTGATTTTTTCAGTGGCATTAGCACTCTCTTTGGAAAATAAGACTTTCTACTCGAAACCTTGTCTGGACAATTAGGCTCAAGAAGACTTCTAAGTGACTGGATCAGGGGTAGTGAGACAGTGAGGGAGGTTAGTCATGAACCTCAGTCACCAGGGAGAGGCATGCTGCTAAGGGCAAGGCAGTACACACAAGGTCAATTCACTGGCAATCAAGAATATGGTAGGTGTGGCTAGAAAAAACTGGGGTAGCTGCTAAGAAGAGTGGAAGGTGCAGCAGAGAAGAACCCAAGCCAGATGCTTGTTAACACACACAAGTGTGCAAAAGTAGGCAGTGGAACTCTACTCAGGGCAGTAGCAGTGTATCAGAGTGCTATCTCTGGTCTTTAACTAGAAAATCGAATATCCCCGAGAGCCACTGAGAAATTTTAAAGAAAGTTGGGGTGGTGGCTGCAACATTCACTGGATGATCCCCAACTAAAGATTTATAAAAACCCCTGGTACTGGTCAGGGATGAGGACAGACCATGGAGGGAGACCAGCTCCATGTCTTTAGTCAGGAGGGATTCATGTTAAACAGAACTCCATATGGGGTATAATCTAGTATATCCATTCAGCAATTTTTGGCAAGCATTTATTGGGCATCATGCTTATCAGATACTTGAAATGACAGTTTCTTTGAAGGGATCATGGTTTAATATTACTAATATATTAATATATATGTGTGTATATATGTATACATATATGTATTCTTTTTATGGAGTCTATTCCAATAGTTGTACATTTATTATTCATCTTTTTAAAGTTGTTTTCAAATTCTCATTTAAAGAATGTTCCAGTTTATGTAAATCAGACATAGCTGAACTCAATCAACTAAAAGGCTTTTCATTACTCCCTGTCATTACACTGATTGGGTAGAGTGGATAACCTACGTTATAGATCTAGATCCTGAGAGGGCCCTTTGGGTCTGTCAGGGAAGTATGACTTACAATAATTATTTGATGATCCTGAATTAAAACTCAAGGTACCCACAAAAGAATCCTTGTCCACAGAGAACAAAAGTAAATCGGTCCAAGTTTGGCTAGGCAGGCAAGGCATGAAGTTTTTAAGCTCATCTTCTGATAGCTCTGTAATTAAATGGCCCCTTTGACCTTGCTTATCATGTAAAGCATAGAGACGGTCTTGCTCATTCCAGCCCTAAGCTGTTCCCCTGGTCCACAGACAGGTGCAGATGTGGCATTGCCTGGTAAGACTTTTTATAAAAGTAAAGGTTGAAAAGTCATGGTGTGGAAATTATTAGGATTCTGGGAAGATTCCAGTGCATGCTCCTGATCAAACTCCTCTCAACTCTTATCCCTGGGTTGGGAAGATCTGCTGGAGAAGGGGATGGCAACTCACTCAAGTATTCTTGCCTGGAGAATCCCATGGACTGAGGAGCCTGGTGGGCTACAGTCCATGGGGTCGCAAAGAGTCAGACATGACTGAGATACTAACACTTTCATAATGGAATGATAGACATGTAGCTAAAGGCTTCCCTGACTATTAAGATGAAAATCTAGGGAGAGAGTAGTATTTCAAGTACTGTTAGTCATTTCCTCCTTTGTGAATATGAGTTGATAGATTCTCAGGTCCCTTACCAGTATCCCCAAGAGCAGACCTTGATATTGAGAGTATCAAATGGAGGGATGAAGCTAGATGGATAACAGGGCTCAAAATCATGTGGCTAGGACACCGGTGAGAAATCATTTCTTCAATTTTATCTAAGATTGAAACTAAACCCAAGGTTGGTAGTAAGCTTTGCTATTAGAGTCTATCCTTTTAGTTAATTCCAAATAAGTATAAGACCTGTTTCTCCATGTTGACCTTGGGTTTTGCAAGGAGTGAATGGCAACAGTGCTAGTTCATCAGCTGTTCTACTCCTCTCCCCTGACTAAAATACCAGTGGCTGACTAGGAAGGTCTATGTTTACCAAACATAAAGGCATCACAGAAAATACCCATATGCATTCAGCAATACTAGCTGGGAAGGACAAAAATACAATATCTGCTCCCATCTGTGCCTTGTCCCTTCAGAAAATGCATACATATGGTGGGCCCATGTTAATTAAGTCCAAATATGGATTGGATTCAACTTGGAGAGCAACAGATAAATCTGCAGCTAAAACTTTTCCAATGCTTTGATGCTTCCTGAACGAAAATATTTTCAAGGTGTTGAATAGGAGAGGGCTACAGTGAACACCATCAGAAAGAAGACCTCAGATGGTCAAAGATTCAAATAACCAATTCTGCCCACATTTTAGTTACATTTTAAATTTAAGTCATTTAACAGCTAACATTTATTTATACACCAAATATTCATGAAGATAAAATGTTATTAACCTGCCCATTAAAATAATGAGAAATAACTTGTCCATGGTTACTCTGTTGTCTGAGTTCACAGCTATTTAACGGTGATGCTGAGTTGAAAAAAGAGGAAATAGCATTATATAGCAATTCTCTTACTGTTTTATTTGGGATTATTTTACTTTTGGCAAAAAGGAAAAAGAACTGCCAATGTGATTTTAAGAAAACCAAAGTAACTTTTATCTGCTGACAGCTGAGAGCAAAATTGTGTTACTTTGCTAGCATTTTCCTGTATTAAGACTTCAGTTGTAGTAACTGATGGAAAGTTGTTGGCCACTGTTTCTCCGTGGCTAAGGTTGGAGAGACAATGAAGTATTGGTCAGATGGAAAGATAGTCCATTCTTGATTAGGTAACACTTTGAAACCAAGTATAGTTCATTCAGTTCAGTTCAGTCACTCAGTCGTGTCCGACTCTTTGCAACCCCATCAATCGCAGCATGCCAGGCCTCCCTGTCCATCACCAAATCCCAGAGTCTACCCAAACCCATGTCCATCGAGTCAGTGATGCCATCCAGCCATCTCATCCTCTGTCGTCCCCTTCTCCTCCTGCCCCCAATCCTTCCTAGCATTAGGGTCTTTTCCAATGAGTCAACTCTTCACATGAGGTGGCCAAAGTATTCGAGTTTCAGCTTCAACATCAGTCCTTCCAATGAACACCCCGGACTGCTCTCCTTTAGGATGGACTGGTTGGATCTCCTTGCAGTGCAAGGGACTCTCAAGAGTCTTCTCCAACACCACAGTTCAAAAGCATCAATTCTTTGGCGCTCAGCTTTCTTCACCGTCCAACTCTCACATCCATACATGACCACTGGAAAAACCATAGCCTTTACTAGACAGACCTTTGTTGGCAGAGTAATGTCTCTGCTTTTAAATATGCTATCTAGGTTGGTCATAACCTTCCTTCCAAGGAGTAAGCATCTTTTAATTTTATGGCTGCAATCACCATCAGCTGTGATTTTGGAGCACAAAAAAAGAAAGTCTGACACTGTTTGCACTGTTTCCCCATCTATTTCCCATGAGGTGATGGGACCAGATGCCATGATCTTAGTTTTCTGAATGTTGAGCTTTAAGCCAACTTTTTCACTCTCCTCTTTCACTTTTATCAAGAGGATCTTTAGTTCTTCTTCGCTTTCTGCCATAAGGGTGGTGTCATCTGCATATCTGAGGTTATTGATATTTCTCCCGGCAATCTTGATTCCAGCTTGTGTTTCTTCCAGCCCAGCATTTCTCATGATGTATTCTGCATATAAGTTAAATAAGCAGGGTGACAATATACAGCCTTGACGTACTCCTTTCCCTATTTGGAACCAGTCTGTTGTTCCATGTCCAGTTCTAATTGTTGCTTCCTGACCTGCATATCGGTTTCTCAAGAGACAGGTCAGATGGTCTGGTATTCCCATCTCTTTCAGAATTTTCCACAGTTTCTTGTGATCCACACAGTCAAAGGCTTTGGCATAGTCAATAAAGCAGAAATAGATGTTTTTCTGGAACTCTCTTGCTTTTTTGATGATCCATCAGATGTTGGCAATTTGATCTCTGGTTCCTCTGCCTTTTCTAAAACCAGCTTGAACATCTGGAAGTTCACGGTTCACGTATTGCTGAAGCCTGGCTTGGAGAATTTTGAGCATTCCTTTATTAGCGTGTGAGATGAGTGCAATTGTGTGGTAGTTTGAGCATTCTTTGGCATTGCCTTTCTTTGGGATTGAAATGAAAACTGACCTTTTCCAGTCCTATGGCCACTGCTGAGTTTTCCAGATTTGCTAGCCTATTGAGTGCAGCACTTTCACAGCACCATCTTTCAGGATTTGAAATAGCTCAACTGGAATTCCATCACCTCCACTAGCTTTGTTTGTAATAATGCTTCCTAAGGCCCACTTGACTTCACATTCCAGAATGTCTGGCTCTAGGTGAGTGATCACACCATCATGATTATATGGGTCATGAAGATCTTTTTTGTACAGGTCTTCTGTGTATTCTTCCACCTCTTAATATCTTCTGCTTCTGTTAGGTCCATATCATTTCTGTCGTTTATTGAGCCCATCTTTGCGTGAAATGTTCCCTTGGTATCTCTAACTTTCTTGACAAGATCTCTAGTCTTTTCCATTCTGTTGTTTTCCTCAATTTCTTTGCATCGATCACTGAGGAAGGCTTTCTTATCTCTCCTTGCTATTCTTTGGAACTCTGCATTCAGATGGGAATATCTTTCCTTTTCTCCTTTGCTTTTTGCTTCTCTTCTTTTCACAGCTATTTGTAAGGCCTCCTCAGACAGCCATTTTGCTTTTTTGCATTTCTTTTCCATGGGGATGGTCTTGATCTCTGTCTCCTGTACAATGTCACAAACCTCTGTCCATAGTTCATCAGGCACTCTATCAGATGTAGTCCCTTAAATCTATTTGTCACTTCCACTGTATAATCATAAGGGATTTGATTTAGGTCATACCTGAATGGTCTAGTGGTTTTCCCTACTTTCTTCAATTTAAGTCTGAATTTGGCAATAAGAAGTTCATGATCTGAGCCACAGTCCGCTCCTGGTCTTGTTTTTACTGACTATATAGAGCTTCTCCATCTTTGGCTGCAAAGAATATAATCAATCTGATTTCGGTATTGACCATCTGGTGATGTCCATGTGTAGAGTCTTCTCTTGTGTTGTTGGAAGAGGGTGTTTGTTATGACCAGTGCATTCTCTTGGCAAAACTCTATTAGCCTTTGCCCTGCTTCATTCTGTACTCCAAGGCCAAATTTGCCTGTTACGCCAGGTGTTTCCTGACTTCCTACCTTTTGCATTCCAGTCCCCTATAATGAAAAGGACATCTTTTTTGGGTGTTAGTTCTAATAGGTCTTGTAAGTCTTCATAGAACCATTCAGCTTCAGCTTCTTCAGCGTTACTGGTCAGGGCATAGACTTGGATTACCATGATATTGAACAGTTTGCCTTGAAAACGAACAGAGATCATTCTGTTGTTTTTGAGATTGCATCCAAGTACTGCATTTCGGACTCTTTTTTTGACCATGATGGCTACTCCATTTCTTCTAAGGGATTCCTGCCCACAGTAGTAGATATAATGATCATCTGAGTTAAATTCACCCATTCCAGTCCATTTTAGTTCACTGATTGCTAGAATGTCGGCGTTAACTCTTGCCATCTCCTGTTTGACCACTTCCAATTTGCTTTGATTCATGGACCTAACATTCCAGGTTCCTATGCAATATTGCTCTTTACAGCATTTACTTTGCTCCTATCACCAGTCATATCCACAGCTGGGTATTGGTTTTGCTTTGGCTCCATCCCATCATTCTTTCTGGAGTTATTTCTCCACTGATCTCCAGTAGCATATTGGGCACCTACTAACCTGGGGAGTTCATCTTTCAGTGTCCTATCTTTTTGCCTTTTCATACTGTTCATGGGGTTCTCAAGGCAAGAATACTGAAGTGGTTTGCCGTGCCCTTCTCCAGTGGACCACATTCTGTCAGACCTTTCCACCATGACCCCTCTGTCTTGGGTGGCCCCACACAGCACTGCTTAGTTTCATTGAGATAGACAAGGCTGTGGTCCATGTGATCAGATTGACTAGTTTTCTGTGATTGCAGTTTCAGTGTGTCTGCCCTCTGATGCCCTCTCGCAACACCTACTGTCTTACTTGGGTTTCTTTTACTTTGAACGTGGGATATATCTTCACGGCTGCTCCAGCAAAGTGCAGCCACTGCTCCTTACCTTGGATAAGGAGTATCTACTCATGGCGTCCCCTCCTGACCTTGAATGTGGAGTAACTTAGTTGACTCTTAACAAGCAGCTAGCATAGGGGCCTGCTGACTTCTGAGGCTGGACAGTATTCTCCCATTTTAAAATGGGAATGTCCTTCCTTTGGGTTACGTACTATGAGAATGCACTAAAGTAATTCGTGTGTCTCATGAGCATCGTGGTGATATTATGTGTGTTTATTTTGGATTAATGCCATCCAAGAAGCCTTTGAAAAGCAGCACTATGGACCAGGCAGAAGCCTACATCAACATAAGTCGAGCAGACTCACCAGGACCTCTGAATTTCCTTTGGTTTCCTGTCATAAGAAAATTCAGGTGATGAATAATGGCATACTAGCCTTTGAACTCTACTGGTTCAAATCTACTAGGTGATTTCCTTCAGTGTACATATCCAGATAATAATTATCTCAGTCATCCATCTTTGTATAATTGTCTGAAAGTATATAAACCCATAATTCATGAACACATTCTAAAATAGTATCTCTTGGATACTCCTGCTGATTGAATCAGAGAGTATGCATGTTCTAATTTGTGATTGGGAAATTTCTCAGTAGGGAGCTTAGTATTAAGTATTAGTCTGTGTGCAAACTATATGTTGAATATAAGGCTGCCTCTTAAACAGCAAGTAGTCCAACCTTCCCTACTCCACTCCAAAGTCAGATTCCTCTCCTCAGAAGTTAGGTACTCAGTTTGGGAGAAAAAGGTTCAAGGATCCAAAAGTCATTTGAGATAGGCCTCACAAGTCAGAATTTCCTATTGCTGTCTCCCAAGCCCTAAGGAACATGAAGAACCCACTCATTTTTCCTCATCCCAAAGGAATCTTGTGGTTTGAGAAGGAGGAGATCATTTTGAAAATTATTATAGACTTAGAACAGAGCCTCAGACTTCATCTAATCTCCTGGTTCAGTCTCATTTTATAGCAAGGAAAGTGAGACTCAGAATGATAAACTGATGGGCTTAGAGAGGCTAGTCTTTGAGCCTAGAGGATACAGTAAATGATGGAAGGAAGTGTGGTGCTCCTGTGCCCTAAGCTACCTTCTTGGTATTCTGTTCTTTGCACCATCACCTTCAGAGCAAACTCTAATGAATATTAATGCAGTGGAAAGTTACCTCCAAAAAGAGAATAACCTACCAGTTGCTATTGCTAGTTCAATCAGGTAAACAGTCAAGGACACGTGGTCATGCCGCCTGCCTTGTATTTCATTGCGTAATTCCTCTTTTCCTTCAAACAAGGGTAAGATCCTTACTCTGTTGTGTTTGAACCAGTATTATGCCCTTAAGTGTATGTGTATTTCTGAACCAAATCAAGAGTGCAGTTTCTCATGCTGTAAGAGAATCTGTCGTATACAGAACATACTTTCTAGACTTTAATGCTTCTATCCTCAGCTGCACCTTTTTTGAAGCCCACTCCCCAAAAGTGCCCCCTCTGCACCACTTAGCTCAGTTTCCTGCTGAAGCCACCAGCGTATATGCATGCCAGCGCCTCCCAGCCTCCTAACCTTGCTTGCCTCTAGGAAGAAGGGAATCGTGGTTTCCATGGTATTTTCCAGCATTTCTCTGAAGCCTCACTGCTTAATTCTGATGTGGGTGCTTATGTTACAGTCATTAATTACTGCATTAAGTCAAGTCACAAAACTAATGAGGATTTGGACACAGAGTTGGAAAATGAGAATGTAATTTTGCCTGGATTATAGGATATAAAGATAAACATGGTTCAAATATGCACAGAGAGAAGAAATCACAGCTTTGCATAGCTGCCTTCTAATAGAAAATATGGGCTTATGTGTCTCATCAAAATTGAGAGTAAGATAATCAAAGTATCACCATTGGTAACATTTAGGCAGGTCTTAGTTTGCTGTGCATTCCATTTTCAGCTCTGACATCTAAATAAAGAATGTTCTTTTTTTTTTCCTGTGCCATAACAATCATTCTATAACTGAAGTTAGAATCTTTGAAGTTCTTGCATCAGGCCATAGGATGCGTCAAGAGTAGGAGGTAATGTTAGAAAAGCTGACCTTTTATGTGTGTGGATAAAGACAGGTCATTAGACAGGATTATTTGAGGAGCACGGTTGGATACTTATCTAGAAATCTACACTTCACCTGCTCTCATTGCTGCCTGTAATCTATCATCAGAGAGAGAAGGCATGTCAGGCCCCAAGAGTTCTCTGTGACAACTCAGATACTACTGGGATGGTGGGACACTGAATCCTCGACACCTGGATTTATTAATTGAGTCAAAAGGAATTAACAAGGAAATCACCTCTGATACCGTAAAGGAGTAAGTTTTAGGTCCGATTAAGTTGATGACGAGGGTGACATGGAGTACTGTTGTGGAGGAACAATCCCAGAACTATTTATTGTTTGGAGAACTCTATGCAGTTGGCAGATAGCATAGGGCCCCCAGCTACCTGATCGGTCAAAGAAGAAGACAGTGAAGGCAAACAGTAATGTCCAGAAATCGTGGGGATCTATCCTGGTCAGTTTACTCTTTGACTTACAGACCAGGATGGAAAGCACAATCATGAAATTACAAGAAAACACCAAGGGCCCCAGAGTGGAGGGCAATGCCATTTTTGACTATCTATGCATATAGCATATAGTGTATTCTACTAAAGCTCTTAAGCAAATCATCTCTTTTTCAAAGCTGAGGAAATAGAGGTTCAGAGGGAGAACAAATTTTACCTAGGTCACACAGTTAGTTCTGAGGCCAGAGACCCTAGCTCAAGGGTGTTTGACTCTAAAAGCCTTGTTGACTATAGTATCAGAAGGAACCAAGATAGCATTCGATATCATAAAATTCAGAGTAGGGGCCTCAAACTGTGCAGCAAACTGAAAACTGCAACATGAAGAACTTCTTGGTGCTGATTTTACACACTGTAAAACTAAACCAGCAACGTAACATTGGTGACCAACCATATGTCCACTAATTCTGGTGGGGTGAAAATTTATGAAAGCAAAATCAGTGACATAATCCCTCCATCCTTATAAAAATGGTAGCCATTTGTTTATCATGTTAACAAATGTAGGAAAAAGAGACTGATTTAAATTGTAGCAAATATGATTTAAGTTATGTAAGGAAGAATTTCCGGAGGCTTCCCTGGTGGTCCAGTGGTTAAGAATCTGCCTTCCGATACAGGGGGCACGAGTTTGATCCCTGGTTGGGGAACTAAGATCCCACATGCCACGGGACAACTAAGTCCACGCACTACAACTAGAGACGCCCGCAGTCCAAACTACTGAGCCCATGTGCTCTAGAGCCCATGGTAAGCAACTAGAAAAAGCCTGTGCACTGCAACAAAGACCCAGCACAGCCAAAAAATAATAAATAAATTAAAAAATAATAATTTATGCACAATATTAAAGTAACTCATATAAAGTCTGCTTCTTTGATGGTCTTTAAAAATAGAATAAGTTCTCGACAAGTTGCCTGAAGGTAAGAAGTTTACTTAATAACTTTGTTTTGTGTTGTCATTTAGTCGCTGTCATGTCTGACTCTTTGCAACCCCATGGACTATAGCCCGCCAGGCTCCTTTGTCCATGGAATTCTCCAGATAAGAATACTGGAGTGGGTTGCTGTTTCCTTCTCCAGGATCCCAGGATAGTAAATTTTTTTCAGAAAGTAGATTTGCTTTATAAACTATACATGCTACATAAAACTATCAAATGAGCTTCCTATTTGAGAGGCTTCCCAGGTGGCTCAGTGATAAAGAATCCACCTGCCAATACAGGAGACACAAGAGACTCAGGCTCAATCCTGGGTTGGGAAGATCCCCTGGAGTAGAAAATGGCAACCCACTCCAGTATTCTTGCCTGTAAAATCCCATGGACAGAGGAGCAGGCTACAGTCCATGGGATTGCAAAGAATCGAACACGACTGAGCACAAACACAAAATCAAAACTGTGGCATCTTGAATTCAAACAGTCTTTTTGGTCATTTGTGAAATTTGAAGATACTATACATTCATATCTTAAATCTTACCTCCTTCCTCTAATAGTCCTTTGAAAATTTAGTCCCCAAAAGATTGGTTCCCAAACCATATGTCTTTTGAATTGTATTTGTTTGTGTCTTTAAATTGGAATTGGAGTAAATGAAGAATTAATGTGAGGTAGGGGATGATAGCTCTGAAACAGATGTCAAGAGCTTTGATTGTTGTCCGAGCTTTCCTATTTATGGGCTCCATTATTTTAACTCATTTAACGTTTGAAAGGAGTCACTGCCTTATCAGTAAAACAAGAATATTTTGCAAGGTAATACCTTCAAATAAAAAAAAAAAACAAATCATATGAGTCTATAAAAGTCAGCATTCTGGAAGAAAATTCTCAGAAGCAGTGAGAAGGAAGGGAAGAAAACAGATATTAGCAAAGACATTGTGGACATTTGAGACCAGCTGCTTCTCTTTAATGGAGAAGGAAATGGCAACCCACTCCAGTATTCTTGCCTGGAGAATCCCAGGGACAGCGGAGCCTGGTGGGCTGCCGTCTATGGGGTCACACAGAGTTGGACACGACTGAAGCGACTTAGCAGCAGCAGCAGCTTCTCTTTAAAAATGCTCACCCTCTCCTTTTTTCTTTCATATTGCATACCATATGTCATGATGTCCTAACTTCTACTACAATTTACTATACTTGATTCAGTAAATATTATTTGAGCAATAATATGTATGATACTCAAGGCTCACTTCTTCATTTCACTATGGATTTTGGCCTTTTTAAGTCATATAAATTTAGAATCTGAGTGTCTCTGAAGAGACTGTACAAAGCAAGATATATGTCCTTGTTTACACATTGGTCAAGAATGGTCAGTACTTAATGGGGTGGGTCAACAGAAAAGCTTCAAAACAGGGTAAGATCAAACATGTCAGGGAAGTGAATAATTAAAAAATAGAAATCAGAGGTTAAGTAGACAGAAACAGATTTGACACTTTTTCGCCAACAGAGACTATGTCCTGCATCACTGTATATTTGCTTAAATTTTACTCAGGTACCCCAGGTATTTGAATCTGCGGGACGCTTATGGATTTCTGGTCTACTGTCACTCCCTTTTTTAAACTTTTGTCTTCTGACTAACAGATATATTACATTGTGGGAAGTGTGGTCTTGCTTGTTATGAAGTCAGTGGCTGCATAGTTCTCTTTGTGTTTTGTTTGGCCATCAAAGCCTTGGGCTTTGGTCTCCATGCAG
Organism: Giraffa tippelskirchi; assembly: GCF_054371585.1. Taxonomy (NCBI): domain Eukaryota; kingdom Metazoa; phylum Chordata; class Mammalia; order Artiodactyla; family Giraffidae; genus Giraffa; species Giraffa tippelskirchi. Next base: position 142,674,254 of record NC_137289.1, read on the forward strand.
AGTTAATTCTACCTCTGCTCCTACAAAATTAAGAAAGTGTAGAATTTTTTCTGGATGCAGCACTTCTATCCATATGCTTTAGGTTTCAGGAAAATTCAAATACGAAGCATAACCATAGGACATTATTTTTTCTTAATGTGGACCGATGTTGAAGTAATTATTAAAATGTGTCAGATGGAGGCAATTCATGAGTTTATCTTTGGTGCTTCTGTTATATCCCTTCCTTGTATCTTTCTTAACTCTCTTCGTCCTATCTCACTCTCAGGCATCCAACATGCTCGTTCCACTATTCTTCACAGACATTAAACCTAGTATCTGAAAGAAAATTTCATGTCAGTTCTTTATAGTTTAGTATGAATTGAGGACAACGTGTTCCCTCTCCTGCGGGTATTTGCATTGTAAACCTGAGAGTTGAGAGAAAGTCTTTCCTAATGGAATGTCAGCAAGGACTTTCTAGCACCTTTTAGACATCAGAAACTGATCTTTAAACTTGATTTGGACCTGTAGCTGGGCATGTATTGGCACTAATTCTTCCTTACCCTCTAATTAATATGAGCCAAGTGACTCAAATAAACAGGAGTGTAGGTGCCAACCCCCAAACTCAAACAATATTTGAGTCACAGAATTCGTTTGCAGAGTTAGAGCCACTTTTCTTTCCCTTGCTCCTATTTATTCCTGCTACTTAAATTATCTTATGTGTGCCTGTCTTGTTAGGCTGGAGCCCTTCCAGGGCAGAGACCACATTTTACTCAGTTCTGGATCTCTAGGCCCGGCATGGTGTCTGACTCACTGAAAACTCTTCCTGGCAAATAATTAGATTCCTGCAGTTCAAATCTGCCAAGAGCTATGTTTCCTTAAAATTGCGTGCCCAGTTCTCTTACACCAAGGGTCTTTCCCCTCATTTCATAGAATACCCGCCATGAGAGAGAAGTCAAAACTAGTCTGTCACAGGACAAACTCCACCCAACCCCAAAACAATTGTCGGGGGTATTTCAGAGCCTACTGGGAAGCAGAGATAGAAGAATTGCCTCTGGATCTAGTCTGACGAACATTATATTCTTCATGGTTCTAGAATGCAAGGGCTTTATAGAACAGAAGGAAAAAAACTAGTTTTATTTCAGCAGTGCATGATGCCAGGTATTTACTAGAGCAAATGCCACCCAAAGCCCAGAGGGTTAGCTGGAGCAGCTGATACTCCGTGCTGCTTTTTATAACTCTCCTTCCCAGCACCATGCTCTATGTATGTCCCATTTCATCAGGTCACATCAGCTTAGATTGTGCCCAATACTGTATCTTATACCAAATGCATTCCTATGTGGAATATTCTGTTTCCTTAAAAAAATTATAAAAATAAAGTTAAATTCCTTAAAAATAAAGTGGGGGAAGTTTCCCTGATTCTTTGTGAGAGCAGTGACTTTGCCACTTTTTACAAATGAGCAGCCTCTTTCCTTCCAAGAGACATTTCAGCTATCCACTATCACAAGCTGTGAAATTACTAGGTTAAGAATGGAATGTACAGTACAGAACTAAATTGTATATAGAGTTGTGAAATACAATTTTGGTGGTGGTGAGTGGTGAGTCTGCAAACTTGTGAAAATCATTTGCAAAGATACTTGCTGTCCACTTTGTTTTTTGGTAGTAAGATTAGTGAGAAAGGGGGATTCTATAAAGGATCTTTAAAATGTCAATATTTATTCAATATATTTGATATCTCTCATATACAATACACAGTCTTGGCCATTTGGGAGGGGGTATAAAAGATGGAAAATCCAAATATCTTGACTTTAAAGGACTTATTATTTAGAAAGAATGTTAATTTTAAAATACAAACAGCCATCATTTTATTTATTGAGAACATACCGTGTGTGTCAGGAACTGTGGCAAGTATTTTTATATACCGTATATCAGGGGTTGGCAAACTATGACCAAAGGGCTAACTCTAGTCTATCATCTGTTTTTGTAAATAAAGTTTTATTGAAACACAGCCACATCTATTTGTTTGAGTATTGTCTATGACTGTTTTGTGCTATAATGGCAGAGTTGAGTAGCTGTGACAGCGTTGAAACAGTCTGACCTGCAAAACTAAAATAGTTTCTGTCTGCCCCTTATAGAAAATATTTGCTGACCTTTGCTGTATATAATTCATTCTCACAAGAATACTCAGAGATAAATACAGTGTTTCCCATTTTCCAATTAAGGTAACTGAAGCTTATGTAACTTAGCAAGTGGCAAAGCATGGATTTAATTCTAGATTTATCTGGTTCCAAAAATCTATGTTCTTATGCTATATTTGTGTATAGAAATAGCCAAAATATGGGGTAGGAAGAAGTCAGACCCTTATAGATTCACAGAAAAACTATTATTAGGGTTCAGAAAAGAGAGATTATTTTGATCATAGGGAGACAAAGATTCTGGAGAAGATTATATTTGAATACAAAAGTAAAAATGCATCTGAGGAATTTTCTGTCCCAAGCTCAAGCCCAAGAAAAGTTAACAGACGAAGGTCAGATGTTTAGTTAGAAGTAGAGCTGGGATTAGGACCAGTTTTCCTTTCACTGAGCTCTAAGTATGCTGTCAGTGACCATACTGAACCATTGAAATCTTTGTGCGTGTGTGTGTGTGTGTGTGTGTGTGTGTGTGTGTGTGGTTAAATGCTATAGAATGGCATAATTTTTTGAAATGAAATGTATGTTGAATGAAACATACAAAAACTTGTATGTTTTGCTTAGTAGTAATTGAACTAAATGACCTGCACTTCCTTTATTGAATCAATTAAAAAACATATTTGTGCAGACATTTATATGATACCACCACCTAACCAATATCCTACCAAATAGATTTTGGTTGTGGAAGATTACACTTCTGAGACAATGAGAACCACTGGCACTCTCAATGACTTTAATTTCAAATAATAAACAAGAAACCACAAAGGGTAATATTCATATCCATCTTGCCCCGCAGAATCAGGTGGCTCTAGGTCAGGAGGATAATGGAGAAGGGAGCAGAGGGTAGCTGAAGGAAGCTTACCTGATACTGTAGAGTACTTTGCCATTTTTTGAAATGCGAAGTAATTTGTTGTCAGTGGTAACATCATGGAAGTTGGCCCCCTTCTCATTGGCAAAGAACAAATCTGGTTTCCAAATGGAGTCCAGCATCGATGGGTCCAAGTCCAGAGAATCATCAGGGTACTCGCTATATGCCAATCGTGAATCATTCCACTGTTGTCTCAGAAAAATATTCACTCGGTAGTCCTACAGAAATGCCATGCATAAGAGTTATCTATCAACCACTCTGACATATTTTCCCCTCACTCTTCTCCCTGATTTGATGCATGCCATGTTGGTATGGTGAATAAACCAGACTGTGTATATCTTGGTCAAAATAAACCACTCAATTCTATTAGGAGTGGGAACAGAGGGGAGAAAGAAAGAAGACTCAACCAAACCAGAACACTAATGGAAAAAGTTGAGTTGGTTGAATTTTTATTTAATTTAGTCATTCTGGGTGGAAAGAATTTGTCTGCAATGCAGGAGATATGAGTTTGATCCCTGGGTCAGGAAGATGACCTGGAAGAGGAAATGACAACCCACTCCAGTATTCTTGCCTGGGAAATCCCACAGACAGAGGAACCTGGTGGGCTACAGTCCATGGGGTTTCAAAGTCAGACACGACTTAGCAAGTAAACAACAAATAACAACCATCCGATTTTGCTGTAGAAAAAGATAATGGTAAGTACAGCAGTCAGTCTATAATGGCAGATTGTCAAATAAAACTGATTTATTTTCCAAATCAGAAATGACATGATCTCTGTTTTCAATCTTCTCAGATACTTTGGGCAGAAGAAAAGCCATTCTGTAATTTTGTACTGGAAATCTTATTATAAAACTCTGATATGATGGGGCAGTATTTTTTAAATTCGTCACCATAAATATTAAGATGTTTCATGTTGACAAGATAATTCCCTTACAGCTACTTACTTTTGAAACTCTTAAATATTTTATCATTTCTCTGAATGGGTTGTATATACGGTAGTCGACTTGATGCTTCATCAAAACAGAAATCTCTTTCATGTTTTCCTAATCTGAGCACCTTTTGATAAAGGTGTTCCTCCCCGTGGAAACTCAGGTACACCCTGTCATTCCCACTGGCCTGGAAATTTTCTTCTGTGCTAATGAATCAGTGTGAAGCAGTAACTTCTCTTCAGAGGATTTTTACTCAAAGGCCTTTAAGTTCAAGGAAATTGTTGCTTTGCTTGACAGAGCAAACCCAATAGAGGCTTCAACAGTATTCCCTAGTCAAGCGGGACTACGGTTCAGAGCTAACAGTTGTCCACATCTGCCACCTCTGGGCTTTTAGGGTGATATATACTCATTCCATCTTACTCTCTTTACCTTTTCCACCTTCATTTGCTTTGTCTCCACACCTTTGTTTTGGCATCTGGATTTTGGATCATTGCTTACTTTTCTGTAACGGTGACCAACATGTCCTAGTTTGCCTAAGAACTTTTCCAGTTTAGCCTCAGAAGCCCCACATTAAGGGAACCCACTCAGTCACAGGCAAAACTTGGATGGTTGGTTTTTCTATCAGGTACAATGGAGACCACCTCAGAATGGTCTATTTTGGTTAATCCCTTTAGAGGCAAAAGAAAAATCGTAACTAGGTTGTAAAGATCAGGGAGGATGAAAGAGCGTCAATCCAGTTCCTTCTCCTTAATCACTAAACTCTCCAAATTCCCATGACTTTTCCCCCGTAATACAGCCATTTGACAATCAGGCTGGTAGAGTATTTTGGAAATGGCAGTTCTTAGAAAGAGTGCCCCATGTGGGTTTAAAGAATGCTAATAATGAAATAGTTACTAACTTCTGGAAATCAATCGTCAAAGCCTAGCTTCTTAGGAAAAGCTGAAATATTTTTTTGATAATGACTGTATGTTTTTCTGTTGTACAACATAAGGACTTTTTGACTTGGAAAATTTTATCAGCTGACTTTTATTTGGGATTATTGGACAGAGGAACCTGGCAGGCTACAGTCCATGGGGTTGCAAAGAGTCAGACACGACTGAGCAACTTCATTTTACTTTATACCAGGCCTGCAAAGCAAATTCCCAGACCTAAGAGGGTGCTGTTGGGCCCAGGGAAGGTTCCATTCCATTCTATTTGCTCATTGGCTGTCCCCTCCCTTCAAGAGTGAACCAAGAGAATGGCAAAATCTTAAAAGTTCTCCCCATCACATATTTTGCATTTTTGGAATTATCCAAATGAATTAGAGGATAGTAACTGGAAAGAGATGACCACTTCAGTGTTTCATTGGCAACAGGAGTTACTGGAAGCTTTGGAGTTTTGTGTGAGTATCGAATGGAAATGTGTGATTTGTGTAAAACCAAAACAGGGGCTGTTGAAAATAAAATAATCCAATTTGCATATAAATAGGTACTAGATAGACCAACTGTGATATTTTCTAAAGATTTCCTGAAGGAAAAAATGCAATGTCTCCACTATGTGACAACTACCCCTTTTATTTCCCTTAGGATGGGAACCAATTATCCTTAATAAAATTTGTTTGTGTGAGGGTTTATGAGATTGTTTCAGTAGGAGGTAGGAGAGAAGAGGATGTCATCTCAGTCAATTCTGGAGGTAGAAAAATTCTAAGTATAGGAAGTAGTGACAGCTGGAAATAACAGAGATGAATGGGTTAAATTTCTTAGGCCATAGAGAGACCCCCTACCCAGGAAGGAAACATAGAATGAGAAAGGCCATGAAAAGTCAAAGTGAGCATTCACCAACAAAATCACCAGGAGAACATCATTGTAGTCCTCCTTTGAACCTGAGAATGATTTAAATATGCATTTTGAGAGATTCCAGAGAATATTACATTAGTGACGTAAAATATGAAACATTGACCTTTTTAAAAATATCTCAATATAAATTTTCACAGCTAGTGTACATCTTTTAAAAAAGTCTTTCCCACAAGCTTTCTTCTCCAATGTTTCTTACTTTTCTATTTTGAATTTTCTTCCAATATCAGAACTTTAAAAAAGAGCACTGAGTCTATCTTATCACAATAGAACCACTGAATGTCTAAGAGTTAATTTAAAATAAATTAATTAGACTGTTCATAAGCAAGGATAAGTGGAGAAGTTAGAGGAGAAAATACATTTTATGCCATAGTGACAGGAATTATATGAAATAAGACTTTTATTAGATCTTTTGGAAGTATTTTTTCTTTATAATGTGTAGGAATTAAAATTTTCCTTAATTTTGTTCATGATAATAATACATTATTTCAGAATAAATGGCAACCCTTAAAACTTTAAAGGACACATGATTTATCCATGCACTGCCTCTGTTTATTTACAGATAGGTTTATTCTCTCAAGACATTCCAAACCACTGGAGATAATTATATTGCTCTGTAGCCTTTCTTTGTCTTTATTTTTGCTTCTAGGTTTAATGAAATATTAAAAGAGAAGTAAATATTGAGAGACATGCTTAAGTACAGACTGAATTTTCTTTTATACTGCCTTGTCTCTCCAGAGACAGATTCTACTTCAAATAAATGACATATCTCCTTGTATTAAAATTTGTTTCTCTATGATTGACTCCCTGGGTACTAGATTAGATAATGGAAACATTTAAATTAAAAATATATGTGTATGTGTGTGTGTGTATGTATATATATATATATATATATATATATATATATATACACATACATATATATGTATATATTTATGTATGTGCATGTCTGTATGTGTGTAAATGCATACATATATCTTTTATTTTTCAAAAGCTATGTGTAAGTCATAGAATCTTTATATATTCTTAACACAGGTAATACAGGTACCTATATTCCATACTATTACTTCGCATCAAATTTAGAATTTCTGAAGTTTTACTTTTTTGGTACCTTCTAATTCTATGCCCATGCCACAAAGATTGTTTCCTTATATTGAATTATTTTGTTATATTTAGTCTAGCATTTGTACTTGGGGATTGCCACTTTATCTCATCTGCATTCATATTAAACTTTACTACTTCTCTCTTTTTATTTTATATGTATTTATTTTTCAGTCCAATCATGTCATAAAGTTTTCAAAAATATGCTTTGTGGATTTTTCACAGACCTATATGGCAGTTTGGTTTTAACTTCTAGCTACACTGCAGTAATGTTTTCATTATCTTGAGTTTGTGCTAGCTTTGAATATGGAAAGTTAGCTTTGAATTTGAAATTATGGGAGGAGCAGTTGCTTTATGATGAATTCAGGTTTTAACATTGCATTTTTAATTTAGAGACCAAGGTCACCTTATATCTTAGATTAACAAAATGTTAGGTTGATTCTTGATTCTCCCTTAAGAAGTTAGAAATAAAGAATGTAGGTACCTGCTATTCCTGGTAAGTTAGCGTCTCTTTATGAGTTGCTTATGCAGCTGTAGAATGAAAAGGAGCCTATAACGTCATTCCAGCAGTTACAGCAACCATACCTTCTCCTAAGGGGCTATCTACATACATCTTATCCAGTCCTTTGGGAACATGATTTCAGGTTGGAGATAAAACAACTCTTCACCCTGCAGCAGTAACCAGCAGAGAATGTGGAATTTTGGGAAGGTTCTGGGGAGCTGGAATCATATTCTAGAGATACTCTGTGAGTAGACACGTTTTGTACACTTTCAGCTCTTTCTACCCCCTCCCTGCTGTTGCAATCTATTTCCTACTGCTTTGGCATGGGGAATGTTCCAGCACTCACAGGTTCAAGTCACATTCTGTTCACCCACATCCTTCCAGGCAGTTATTTGGAAGGTTTGAGGAGACTGTCTCTTCTTCATTTTCTGATGGCCCAACCTTGGGGACAGCTGCATGCAGATGGCACGCAAATATTCTTGACCTTTACTGACACTGTCGGTATTCCCAAACTATGCCTTTGTGTTAGGAAGGAGGGGCTTGCAAATACACCCCTCATCCTATAAATTAACTTGCCATCACTAGCTAAAGAAAAAAGGGAAAGAAAGAAAAGGAAATGGTAAACTTACATTCCAAAACTAAATTATAATCTGTCTCATCATATACCCCTTACTGGTCTAATGAGTCTTTTGGAATCATAAAAAAAAAAAAAAAAAATGGTCCCACTGAATACTCTTAACACAGGGTCAGCTAGTAATGACCATCAACAGATCCCTGTGACTTTTAATGAACAGAAGTATATATTTTGAAATAAGGTGTATGACCATAATGATCCATAAAAATATTCCTTAGAATAACACAAATATATTGTCCTGTGAGTGCACATCTTCAACACTAATATACCAAAGGAGTAAGAGGCAATATGAGTCCCTATGTGAGCCTGTTCTTTGCAGAGAGTAAGTAACAACAGTAATTTAACGGGATTTCATCAAGCATAATAGGGCACACTAGACAGCAGCAAAAGCAAGTCATACTGAGTTCTTAAAACAGATACTTATTGCCTCTTATTTAGAAACAAACATCCAAACTAAATTCTTCAATAATGCTTCCAAGGGTTGTGGGATAAGAGTGGGATATGAGAGAAATCAACATGTTTAGAAATTCAAAATTCTGATACATTCTTGGGAAAAAAGTCATTCCAGAAAACATAGGGAAAGCAAAACTATTATTCTCCCTCCATTCATAGCACTAATCAACATCCTCAATAACTACATACATTACTGTGCATCAAAGCTAAGAGTCTGATGTCTTGTCAACTAAAGAGTTCAAGGAAGAATTTGGTTCTGTTTATTTTTTTTGACCATTTTTTGAGCCATATTTTGTGAATATATTCATGAGCGGTAGAGTCTCAGGGTTTTGGTAAGGGAAACTTGGGCTGTGATGACACTCTCTGGGTGCATCATGTAGATACCTAGGCGAGCCTAAAAAATCTAGAAAGGTAAGATCTCTTCAAGGTGAAGCAATTCTCATGTTCTTATGATCACCTGCATAATGTCCATTTAAATAATGATGCCTTACATCCCAAAATTGACAATCTGTGGCTTGTGGGCCAAATTTAGCCACAATCTGTGTTTATAAGTAAAGGGTTTTTTTTGTTTGTTTGTTTGTTTTGGTTTTTTTTTTTTATAGCTGCTTTTATGCTGAAAGGGTGGGATTAAGTAGTTGTGACAGAAATTGTCTGGTCCTCAAAGTTTGGAGAAGGAAATGGCAACCCACTCCAGTGTTCTTGCCTGGAGAATCCCAGGGACGGGGTAGCCTGGTGGGCTGCCGTCTATGGGGTCACACAGAGTCGGGCACAACTGAAGTGACTTAGCAGCAAAGTCTTAAGTATTTACTGTCTGGCGTTTTAGAGAATGTTTGCCAGTCCCTACCCTACATGACATGAGAATTTATTCTTTGATTTAAGTGTGGTAGAGTTTCAAAAAAAATTTTTTAGTTTCACACAAAAGCCATAATTGAAGAAAATAAAAGATACTTTTTAAAAGCCAAATTCAGTTTGTTATTACATCAGAAGCTAAGAAATAAAATAAAAGAAGCATATAGGCATCATTCTTCTGATCATGCGATTCAATACATCTCATACAGCAGAATAGACAGGCCATTGATGTTACGCTTGGGCAATGATTTCCAAGTTTTCTCATAGGAAACGTGACAAAGGACACTTGAGTAAGTGGCCAAGAAGCACCTAGGCAGCCCATTTATTAAACACCTTCAGTAGCTCTTAAAGACACAGGAAAACAAGGATATCCATAGTTTTCATTTTCATCTCCTTAAATGTTTAGCTTTATCTTGCATTAATGAACATTGAAAAGGTTTATATTTACATTTTTGATTGAGGGTAAGATGCAATGAGGAAATTTAATCAAAGCAACTTAGGGGTCTAATTAATGCAATCAGCATTAGGTCGTGCAAGTATTGTCATTGAATGCCATCGTGTAAAGCTGGTGATAGTGATTTGGGCAGCTGGAATATTTGCCCCTCTGTTACCAAGATAAAACCAAGAGGGGGAAGACAGACACTGAATGCCAAGTCCAAAGTTGGAGTCTTCTTTCCATGTTGAGCGTTTCTTATGAGTTAATTAATAATCCTATCAAAACTATCTTAGTTGTGTAAAATTCTTAATGCACTACATATGGTCAAAGTCCCCAAAGTTTCATTTCTGGACAATGTTGTGTCAGAATAATATTAAAATGGATGGTGGAGTTGTATTATGTCTGGCTTGCCAGTGGAAATGAATATTAAGAGGTAAATTATTCTTTTCTAACATCAAGGACATCAAGAAGTACAGTAATTTGTTAAACACAATCCTAATAGTCTAAAAGAGAATTCATAAACACAGTGGAGCACTATTTTTTACTTCTCAATGGCTCTATGCTTATTATTTCATTTCTTGAGTGTTTCTAGGATATCAGCCACCATGGTACTTAGTCAAGCTCAACTGTATTTTATTTTGTTCTCATCCAATAATACAGCTGTGTACTTTACATATACAGGTGGCGCTAGTGGTAAAGAACCTGCCTGCCAATGCAGGAGAACTAAGAGATGCTGGTTCAGTCCCTGGGTTGGGAAGATCCCCTGGAGGAGGAAATGGCAACCCACTCCAGTATTCTTGCCTGGAAAATCCCATGGACAGAAAAGCCTGGCAGGCTATAGTCCATGGGGTCGCAAAGAGGTGGATATGACTAAAGGGACTTAACACAACAACATACTTTACATAGTCATGAAAATTAGAACCAGTCAGAGGACTTAAATTATATGGAGGCTAAGAAAATATTTCACTCAAAATGTAATCTCCACACTATAGCCTAGCACTATAAGGTTACTGATCTAATAGGCTGTGTCACAGGCAACAACACCACTTTGACACCGATAAGGAGTCTTGGTGAATTTTAAAGTATCTGAAATCTTTTTCATGTACATGAAACATGTCTGCACTTAGAATATGATAGGGTTTTATTAGTTTTATATTTATTTTGGGGGGAGGGAGCTGTGCGTGTTATGTAATTCCTGTGGACTTGGAACAACTTTCTATTGCCATCAAATTGGGGTGTGTGTGTGTGTGTGTGTGTGTGTGTTTATTTTAAGATCAGCTTCTTGGCATATATCTTAAATGTAGCATGTCTGAATCTTGATTATGTTAAAATGTCCCATTATATGAAAATATCTCCTAAACTTTGAAATTTGTATTTCTGAAACATTGGAGATGCAAATATTTAAATATCCTTAATTATGCACCAGCTCATTACTGATAATTCTACCTAAATATAACCAAACATCAAGTGTTTCCAAAATTTCTCTGGCATGATGGATGAAAGATTATTGAATTTTAAACAAATGAATATTTGACTAATGAATTCCCAAGGTGAAAGAGTATAACTAATTGCTTTCTAGAGGTGAATGAACTTGGAAATTAGCATTCAGTAAATGTCCCACAAATGTACAACAGTGCTCTTTGATCACACATCCCATTCCTTCACACGATGGCTTCAATGCTCAGTCCCACTCACCATTGTAGTTTCTGCTATTGACCCAAAGCTGTTGATAAATATGTTGCAGGTAACATTTACAGGAGGTCCTGCAAGTTGAACAATAAATAGAAAATTTGACAGGTTGTGTTCATGGCATAATCAAGTCATGTTTTTCTCTTGCCAGTGGCATTGTAGCACTTACCATGGTGGTTTCTGTGACTGATCCAAAACTGTTGATAAAAATATTGCAAGTAACGTTTACTGGAGGACCTGCAGAACGCAATAAGAATGTTGCAATAGACATTGAAGCAAAAATACAGCTTCATCAACATCTGTGCAAATGACTAGAGATGTAAACAAAATTAAAACAATGGTGAGATTGCAAAAAAAAAAAAGAGAAAGTTTTACCCAGAGAGGTTCACAGTAATAACATTCCCACTAGCATTTCAAATAATGACAGTTAAGCAATGATAACTTACCCTGAAGAGTTTTGGACTTGGAAAATATAAGCTGAAGACTATTAAATGGAATTTATTATCAATAGTTGTGATTAAAATTGCCTTTTGGATGAGCGGCTTTCTTTGACCTTAGGCTCATCAACCTTGTAGATGTCAACAGTGGGTGCACAAGACGATGAAATAGCCTGGCTCATGAGTTCAAATGGAGCTACATTTTGAATGGTGGATGGGTCAGGAATATCCACCTCCTTTTGTGGAATATCCTTTAAATCAATGGGTCTGGTTTGATTCTCAGGATACCTCTGAATTTACCCCATTCCTTCTTTATACCTGGTGACTGCCTAATGAGAAATGATGCACAGAAATACAGAACCAAAGAAAATTAGCTCACTTAAAGAAACCCAGCAGTGTCGCTTAAAGTCCAGATTGTTACATCAATAAATATAGTATAAAGCAAGGTTTAATTTCCCTGGTGGCTCAGACGGTAAAGAATCTGCCTGCAATGCAGGAGACACAGGAGACGTGGGTTTGATCCCTGGGTTGGGAAGATCCCTGGAGAAGGGAATGACTAACCACTGTAGTATTCTTGCCCTGAAAATTCCATGGAGGTTTATTAATCCTAGATGTGCTTTGAACAAAGAGCATGCTTTTTCCTCCAGAGACATAGGGAATAACTCTTTTCCTCTTGCCCTTTGTTTCTCCTCCAAGCAAGCACTAACCGGCCTGACCCTGTTTAGCTTCAGAGATCGGGTAAAATCAGGCATGTTCAAAGGGTACAGCCACAAACTCTTTGCCCTCTGACAATAGATTAATCAGTTTCTGATGACTTCCAGTTTCATGTTATGCTGTGTAATATATTTATTGCCCTCATGTAGTTTCCACATAATGCTTTCTAAGATATGAAACGGTTCATATTGCCATGAACCATCTATTCGCTCATCGCTTTCTCCTATGAAAATTTGTTTCTTTTCATTTAACAAAGGCTTGGTATCCTGGTTCTAGCTACACCCCAGTTGGCTCTGTTTGCAACAAGCAGGTAGGATCTGAATGAGGAGGAGTTTGGCTTGAAGCCTCCTTCAAAGGCTGATAGTAAAACACAGCTGCAGCAACACTTGAGTGCCATGTTTTTACTTCTCAAGTCCATGTTGAGTTCTCAAAATGAAAAAAAGAAAAGGACTCAGCATCTAATGTAAATTTCCAGGCAAGGAAACTTTTGATAAAAGAAGGAACAAGGAATTTGGATAAAAGAGATGTAGTAAGCTGTTGTTCTTTTTAATATAACTAACTTCTCTGCTTTTAATGAAAAAATAGTGTTTTTTAAAAAGTGTTTTCAGGCATCGGATCATAAACATCACCATATTACCAAAACATTTTTCAGCCTACATCTTTGAAATATTCCACGTCTTTTTAGTTTATCCCCTTGTTATTCATCATCTGCCAAGATGACTTCTTTTCCATGGTCACTTCCTACTCTGCTTTATTTTGTTTTTCTGTTTAGGTTACTAAAAAAAAAAAAAAACAAACAACCCAGCACCACCACCCCCCCCCCAGAAAAATAAGAGTCTCTTTCTTGGCCATAAAATTTTATTCTATAACAAATATATTTTTATGCTAGTAAGAGATAAAGTAGACAAGATAGAGTCAAGTCATGAGAAATTGTGTTTCTTTACTTTTTTTCCCTCTCTTCACAACAAGATATTTCCTTTTAGTTGGTCCAATTCAGGGTGGAAAACTTTCATTAATTTTTATGTACAAGATAGAAAATGAATAATGTGGGAAAAGAAACAGGAAAGAGAGAAACGTCATCTTAACAGGAGGAATTTGAAAATCCAAATGTCGGCTTTCTTGTACTATAGATTATCTGATTGTCTGGCCTCCCCAACTGGCTTGGAACCAATTAGAAGGCTGGGTCACACCATCATACATCTGTTTTTATCCTTCCCAGTACATGGCAGTGTGAGTATACTGCTAGAATTCAAAATATTTTTTAAGCTACCACATATTGACACACTGTACTGGGCACGTTAAAAAAAATTATCTGTTTTAATCCTCACAAAAGAGGAAGTGTTTTAGTGCTCCAATAAATATTTTCAGACGAGGGAACTGGGGGTTAGAGAAATTAAGTAACTTGCTTAAAGTCATGCCACAGTAATTAGAGAAGCTGAGACTCAAGGTCTCATCATTCTGATTCCAAAATCCTAAATTTTCAACAACTTTGCTGCACTAGATTCATTGCATAATATCCTCTGACCTGCAAACCATGGTATTTTTCCTTGGTTTGTACACTTCTGGGATAATTTGATCCTTTTCATCTGATCATTTCAGTCTTGGCCACTGCCTTAAGAATCATTTGCATTTGGATATAAAACCTTGGAAATGAAAAAAGAAGTAACTTTCACATGCATGTATTAATAAGGAGCTCACATATATTAAAACCTTGCTGTATGCCAATAAGTGCCTTATTTCCTTATTCAATAGATGAAATGCCCATTCCCATTCCCATTCCCAGTAAAATGCCGGGCTGGATGAAGCACAAGCTGGAATCAATATTGCAGGGAGAAATATCAATAACCTCAGATACACAGATGACACCACCCCAATTGCAGACAGTGAAGAGGAACTAAAGAGCCTCTTGATGAAAGTGAAAGGGGAGAGTGAAAAAGCTGGCTTAAAACTCAACATTCAGAAAACTAAGATCATGGCATCTAGTCCCATCACTCCATGGCAAATAGATGGAAAAACAATGGGAACAGTGAGAGACTATTTTCTTGGGCTCCAAAATCACTGCAGATGGTGATGGCAGCCATGAAATTTAAAAGACGCTTGCTCCTTGGAAGAAAGTTATGACCAACCAAGGCATCATGTTAAAAAGCAGAGACATTACTTTGCTGACAAAGGTCTGTCTAGTCAAAGCTATGGATTTTCCAGTAGTCATGTATGGATGTGAGAGTTGGACTATCAAGAAAGCTAGCACTGAAGAATTGATGCTTTTGAACTGTGGTGTTGGAGAAGACTCTTGAGAGTCCCTTGGACTGCAAGGAGATCCAACCAGTCCATCCTAAAGGAAGTCAGTCCTGAATATTCATTGGAAGAACTGATGCTGAAGCTGAAACTCCAATACTTTGGCCACCTGATGCAAAGAACTGACTCACTGGGAAATACCCTGATGCTGGGAAAGACTGAAGGCAGGAGGAGAAGGGGATGACAGAGGATGAGATGGCTGTATGGCATCACCAACTCAATGAACATGAGTTTGAGCAAGCTCCAGGAGTTGGTGATGGACAGGGAGGCCTGGTGTGCTGCAGTCCATGGGATCGCAAAGAGTCAGACAAAACTGAGCGACTGAACTGAACTGAATGTCGCCCATTTTATAGATGAGGAAACTGAAGCACAAAGGAAATTCATTAATTTTCCCAAGGTCACAGAGTTTATAAGAGGCAGAAACTGCCTAGCTTTAGGGATACCTTTTTTAACTAGAGGGATAAAATGCCTGAGGCCAATAAAATCACCCTAAGGATAGAAGTTACCTGAATATGGGACAATGTCTGCAAGTTCTTTGGGTTGAATAATAGAATTGTTTTTCACTTTTAAGAGTTATCCTGACATGTGCCAACACAATCTCCCATCTGTGTTTTAGCCCAATAATTTACTAAGGTGTTCTAATTAACAGTAACACATTCTTAGCTGTGATTACCAGCAAATGAATGTGTCCTATAAACTGCAGAAAGAGTTAACACTAGTTAAGCTCATCTAATTGGTTTATCAGCAAAGATAATCCAAAGTGAATTTGATGAGAATTTGACTGGGAAGAAGAATTATATAGATATCTAATCACTCATATCACTATTCTCTCCTTCCTTCCTCCCTCCTGCCCTCAACAGAACCAAAAGTTGGCTCTCTTAAAAGATCAACAAACTTTACAAACTTCTGGGATAAATCTCAGTTGGCCATGATGTATAATCCTTTTACTATGCTGTTGAATTTGTTTTGATACTATTTTGTTGTAGATTTTTGCATCGATATCCAGAAAGGTCATTTGTCCTTAATTTTATTTTCCTGGGGTGTATTTATCTGTCTTTGGTGTCAAAGTAATTTTGGCCTCATAGAATGAGTTACAAAGTATTCTTTTCTCTTTTACTTCTTGGAAGAGTTTGAGAAGGATTGGTGTTATTTCTTCCTTATGTGTTGTAAGAATTCACCATGAAGCCATCTGGTCCTAAACTTTGTTGGAAGGTTTTTGATTTTTCAGTAGATTTATTTATTTGTTATAGGTCCAAGATTTTTCTATTTCATCTTGAGTCAGTTTAGGTAAATTATGTATTTCTAGGTGTTTGTCCATTTTATCTCAGTCAGTTCAGTTCAGTCGCTCAGTCGTGTCCAACTCTTTGTGACTCCATGGACTGCAGCACGCCAGGCTTCCCTGTCCATCACCAACTCCCGGAGCTTTCCCAAACTCACATCCATCGAGTCGGTGATGCCATCTAGCCATCTCATCCTCTGTCGTCCCCTTCTCCTCCCGCCTTCAATCTTTCCCAGCATCAAGGTCTTTTCCAATGACTAAGTTCTTTGCATCAGGTGGCAAAAGGATTGGAGTTTCAGCTTCAGCATCAGTCCTTCTAATGAATATTCAGGACTGAATTTCTTTAGGATGGACTGGTTTGATCTCCTTGCAGTCCAAGAGACTCTCAAGAGTCTTCTCCAACACCACAGTTCAAAAGCATCAATTTTTTGGCACTCAGCTTTCTTTATAGTCCAACTCTCACATCCATCCATGATTACTGGGAAAACCATAGCTTTGACTAGACGGACTTTTGTTGGCAAAGTAATGTCTGTGCTTTTTAATATACTGTCTACGTTGATCATAGCTTTTCTTCCAAAGAGCAAGCGTCTTTTAATTTAATGGCTGCAATCACCATCTGCAGTGATTTTGGAGCCTAAAAAAATAAAAGTCTCTCACTGTTTCCATTGTTTTCCCATCTATTTGCCATGAAGTGATGGGACTAGTAGCCATGATCTTAGTTTTCAGAATGTTGAGCTTTATTTAGGTTATCTAATTTGTTTAGAATCTTCTTTTATAATTCTTTTTACTTCTGTGAGGTCAGTAGTAATGCCCCCACTTGCATTTCTGATTTTAGTTGTTTGAGTCTTTTTCTCCATTGTCAGTCTAGGTAAAGGTTTGTAATTTTTGTTGATCTTTTAAAAGAGCCAGATTTTGGTTGTATTGATTCTCTAATTGCTTTTCTATTTTTTTCTCTACTTTGATCTTTATTATTTATTTCCTCTGCTAGCTTTGGGTTTAATTTGCTCTTCTTTTTCTAGTTCCTCAAGATGTAATATTACGTTATTGATTTGGAGTCTTTCTTCTTTTTTAGTGCAGGCATTTACCTTAAAAATTTCCCTCTGAACACTGCTATCAGTGCATCACATAAGTTTTGGTATGTTGCATTTTTGTTTTCATTCTTCTTTAATTTCCCTTGTGATTTTTTCTATAACCTGTTGGTTGTGTAAGTGTGTTATTTTCCAAATATTTGTGAGTTTTCTGATTTTCCTGTTTTTAAAATTTGTAAAAAATTCTTGTGGCTGTGCCATGCAGCATGCAGAATCTGAGTTCCCTGACCATTATTGAACCCATACCCCCTACAGTGAAAGTATGGAGTCTTAACCACTGGACTACCAGGAAAGTCCCTGGTTTTCCTTTAATTATTGATTTTTAGCTTCATCTTATTATATTTGGAAAAGATACTTTTTATAATTTTAATCTTTTAAATTTTATTAATATTTATTTTGTAACCCAATATGTGGTCTGTCCTAGAGAATGTTGCATATACACTTGAGAAGACTGTATTCTCCTGTTGTTGGGTGGTGTATTCTTTATATGTTTGTTAGGTCTAGTTTGTTTATAGTGTTGTTCACAGCCTATATATCCATGCCAAGCTCTGTATTGATGTTGTATCTATTACTGAAATGGTGTATTAAAGTTTCCAACTATTACTGTAAAAGTATTATTTTTTCTATCAATTTTATCAAGGTTTACTTCATTATTTTGGGATTCTGTTGTTTGGTGCATGTATTTCTAGGATTGTAATATCATCTTGATGATTTGACTCTTTTATCAATGTATATTGTCATTCTTTGTCTCTTTTAAGAAGTTTTGACTTATGTTAGCATAGCCACCTCTACACTCTTTTGGTTACTATTTGCATAGAATATCTTTTTCCATCCTTTCATGATCAATCTACTCATGTCCTTGGATCTAAAGTGAGTCTCTTACAGACAGCATATAATTGGATCATAGTTTGTTTTATACAGTCTTCCTATCTGTATCTTTTGTGTGAAAGAGTTTAGTGCATTTACATGTAAGGTAATTACTTATATAAGGAATGACTTCTGCTACTTGGTATTTGATCTCTATATTTCACAGCATTTTTTGTTTTTCCTTTTGTCTATCTCTATCCTCTTTTGTATTTAGTTGATTTTTTCTTTTAGTAAACCATTTTGATTCTCTTTTATTTCAAAGAGATATACTTTTTAGATATTTTCTTTGTGGTTACTGTGGGGATTACATTTAACATCCTCAATTTATAACAATCTAGTTTGAATTGATACCAAGTTAACTTCTATAACACACAAAACTCTATACTCTTATACAGTTACATCCTCCTCCTCTTAGGTTTTTCTTGTCACAAATAGTATCTTTATTTATTATACATCCAATAGCATAGAACTTTATTTCTTTATTAGGCTTCGAGTTACTGTCCAGCATCCTTGCATTTCAACCTGAAAGACTCCCTTTATCATTTCCTGTAGGGCAAGTCTAGTTCTAATGAACTCTCTCAGCTTTTGTTTATCTCTGAATGTCTTAATTTATCTTTCATTGGTGAAAGATAATTTTCCTGGATATAAATTTTTAGCTACAGTTTTTTTTTAATTTCAGCATTTTAAATATATCACCCCTTGCAGTCTGGCTTCCCAGCTTCTTCTGAGGGATTGGCTAATGGTTTTATTGTACATCCTGTGTGAGTAATGATTTGGTTTTTTCCTGCTGTTTTTAAAATTCTCTCATTGTCTTTGGCTTTCAGTAGTTTGACTGTAAAGTTTCTCAGTGTGAATCTCTTTGGGTTTTCCTACTTGACATTCATTGAAGATTGTGGGTTTGTAGATTTCTATCTTTCATCAAATTTGAGAAGCCATTGTTTCTTCAAATATTCTATTCAAATATTCAAAGATTCTTCCTACCCCTCTCTCACTCTCAGAATGTGTATGTTGGTCTGTTGGTGTCCCATTGGTCCTTTAGATTCTGTTTAGTTTTCTTTATTCTTTTTCTTTTATGTGCCTCAAACTCAATAATTCAGTTACCCCATGGTCACATTCACAGATTCTTTCTTCTGTCTGTTCAAATATACTGTTAAATTCCTTTGATGAGTTTTCCATTTCTCTTTTTTCACATTTCATCTCCAGAACTTCTTTTTGGTTCCTTCTTATAATTTGTAGCTCTTTATTGATATTTTCATTTTATTCATACACCAATCTCCTGATTTCCTTTTATTATTTGTCCTTGTTTTCCTTTAGATCTTTAAGCATATTTAAGACAGTTGCTTTACAGAATTTCTCTAGTAAGTCCAGTGTCTGAACTTCCTCAGGGATGATTATTGTCCATTTATTTTTTACCTTCAAATGGGACATATTTTCCTGTTTCTTTGTATGCTTTGTGATTTTTGTTGATAACTAGGCATTTGACTTTTATAACTGATAACTCAAGGGAAGAAGGGGAAAGTAGATTCTCCCCCTTTGCCAGAGTTTGCTGGATGCTTTTGTTGTTGTTGTTGTTGAAAGCTATTGTAAGCCATCCATTTGGTGACTTTCTAACACTATTTTTGCAAAGACTATGTTTCTTAACTTTTGTGTGGCCATTATAGTCTGTTTCTCAGATTGTACTCTACTAGGGTTTTGATGGAAATTTTCTTGAACACCAAGGGCTAAAAAATTTCAAACAAATAAACAAACAAAAAATACCTCTCCCAGTTTTTATTTATTGTCTCTATTCTGGGGGCACTCCTTTGATACTTAGACAGTCTTGAACTGAATCTAGCGGTCAGCCCAAGGTGAACTCTTAGGATCTGCTCAGATCCTTTCTGAGTATTCATCTTGCCTTGAGAATGCCTGTGGCTTTTTAAATTCTCCTGCATGCATGGCTGATTTTGAATTTCCTGATTTCCCTAAGAAACTCTTCTCAGCTTTTGCTCTCAGGCCTTTAAATGGTCTATTGTATGTTTCAACTATAATCTTTTACTCCAGGCATCTGAATGTTTTTAGTGTTTCTTGCAGTGTGTTTGATCAATACCTACTGCTTTTCTATCCCAAGTTCTACTGGGTTAGGTGGAACATGAGCACTGTTATAGGCTGAATTGTGTTCCTTCGAAATTTATATGTTGAAGGACTAACCACCAGTACCTCAGAATGTACATGTATTTGGAGAGAAGGTCTTTAAAGAGGTAATTAAGGGTAAATGAGGTCATGAAGCTGACATGAATGAGGTCCTTAAAAGAAGAGGAGAAAAGAGATATCAGAGATGTGTGTGCATAGAGGAAAAACCATATGAGGACATAGTGAGGATGTAGCAATCTGCAAGCCAGGGAGAGAGTCCTTGGGAGAAACCAATACTGCTATCATGTAGATCTTGGACTTCTAGCCTAAAAAATTGTGAGAAAGTCCATTTCTATTGTTTAGGTTACCTAGCCTGTGTTATTTTGTTATGACAATCCTAGCAAACCAATACAAGCTCTTTGCATATGTCCTTCTGGTAGCATACAGATAGGTTAGAATAGCAGACAGAATAATTTGTGAATAATGTTTGCTTGTTTACTTTGCCCTCTCCAGGATGAGGGACCAGGGTTCCACACTGGAAATGTAGGTTGCCACTGGTTCAAAAACAAAATCACTGCTGAGCAGGGGCTGGGACAAGGGCAAGTAAAGACACCACAAAACTTTCCTGCCATTTTCAAGTTAGCTTTTTCTTGATTCAGTAGTTCCTTGGTTGCTATAGACTTATGACTATTTTCCATAATTCTAACAAAATTAGTTCTGACAGTTTTTACTTACTCTTTGACGCTTCTGTGGGGGAACAAGAGCTTGGAGCTGCCTACTCTGCTGTTTTGTTGATGTCAACTTTTTCCTCCCCCAAACTTTAATGCATTCATGTGAATCATGGGGCTTCTAAAGGAGAACAAAGTATGTGTTGTTGTTTCCCAACTTTATTTGAACATAGGAGACTTTATGTTTTTTTTTTTTTTTGAAATAGATCATCATTTTTTGTTTTTGTTTTTTTTTAATGAAGTGTAGTTGATTTACAGTGTTGTGTCAGTTTCTGGTGTACAGCAAAGTGATTCAGTTATACATATATACTGTTTTTCACATTCTTTTCCATTATGGCTTGTCACAGGATATTTAATATAGTTCCCTGTGCTATATATAGTAGCATCTTGTTGTTTATCCATTCTCTATATGATGGTTTGCATCTGCTTGTCCCAAACTTCTAATCCAACCCTCCTCCACCCCTCTTCCTCTGGCAACCACAAGTCTGTTCTCTATGTAAAATAAGCCATCCCATTCATGGAGCACATTTCAAAGATGGCACGCATTCTTTAAAACATAGTTCTGAAAATGTTGACCTACAGTAATTTATTTATTAATTCAATTAACAAATTCTTATTGAACAATTAATATATTAGATGATAATAATAATAAGACTAAAGACAATTGTAGAGGTATTATCAATCCCTGTGATCCTACAAGGAGGGAATGTTTTACTGGGGGCTCCACGGTCAGTGCCTGGGATGAGGAGGTAATGGAAGAGGAACAAAGAATCAGTAAAGATCAGCTTAATCTTTTCCAGGTATTTGCCTAAGACTCGCAATTTATGTAATGGGCCTGTAGTCTAGGAATGTAATTCAGGGATGCAAGTCACAAACTCTGCTTATAATCAGATTTGATAAATATATTAATTTCTAGATAAGTTCCCTTAAAAACTCAGTGAGCTAAATGACAGGTCAGCAGCATTTTTTTTTTGTAAAGGGCCAGGTGGTAAATATTTTAGGCTTTGTGGGCCACAAGGTCTCTGTTACAATTATTCAGTTCTGTCTTTGTAATGAAAGTAGCCATAAAGAGTATGTAAATAAATGAATGTGGCTGTGTTACTGTAAAACTTTATTCACAAAACAGGTGCTGGACTAGATTTGGCTAAGTTTGACCCAGTACTTGGGCCACCTCACATGAAAAGCCAACTCATTGGAAAAAACCCTGATACTGACAAAGATTGAGGGCAAGGGGAAAAGGAGGTGGGAGAACATGAGATGGTTGGATGGCATCACTGAGTCAATGGACATGAGTTTGAGCAGACTCTGGGAGATAGTGGAGGACAGGAAAGCCTGGCATGCGGCAGTCCATGGAGTCACAAAGAGTCAGACGTGACATAGCAACTGAACAACAACAAGTTTGCTGGGCCTTCCTCTGAACTTTTAGAGTCGGAGGTTAGGAGCAACAGAAATTGTCCCGGAATTCCATAATCTTTCCATACCTGTAAGTGAGGACTGGGCATGGACATGGAGGATCATAGGGACTGTCTGTAGAACTACTTATGTGAGTAAATAGTTTTATATCGTGCTTTTTGGCATGAATAAAATCCACTTTACCAGAAAGGATGGGTCAGACCACTGCATTGTCAGAAGAGCTAGGAGGCAGTATGGAAGAAAAGTGAGGCCAGGACAGGTCACGTGGATAACAAATATTTGACTCAGCAATTATATTTAATATGACTCAGACCTGCTCATAAAAATGAATCAGTGAAAAGAGCACTCTTTATCTTGCATATTTAAAACCTGGAACTGATTTTTATAACTTCTACCATGGTAATGAAAGGTTTATCTATTATTCATAGTGACTATATTAAAATAAGATTATATATATTCATATTGAACAAAGCTTTCTAAATTAACAATAAATACTGTTTTTAAAGATTTGTGATGGATTCTATTTAAAAATAATCACCAGAGACACATATTGTATGATGTCACTTATTTGTAAACTCTAAAAAAGCCAAATTCATAGAAACAGAAGTTAGAGTGGTGGTTACCAGAGGCTAGAGGAGGGGAAATGGGGAGGTGTTGGTCAAAGGATACACACAGTTATAAGATGAGTAAGTTCTGGGGATCTAAGGTACAGCATTAGTGGTGGTGGCTATAGTTAACAATACTGTATTATATACTTGAAAGTGCTAAGTGAGTAAATCTTAAAAAAAACTATAAAAAATTGTAATTATGTGATATGATACAGGTGTTAGCTAATACTACATGGTAATAATTTTGCAATATATAAGTGTATAGTTCAACACATTGTACACTCTAAGTTTACACAGTATTATATATCAATTTTATCTCAATAAAGCTTGAAAAAATTTAAATGAGGGCCACAGCATAGGTAAAAAATAAGTTCTAGGAAAGAGTAGAGGATCTCTGTAACACCAAAACAACTAGTCACTATTCATTAGTTTTGCCTCAGTTATGTTATTTTCCAACATCATTTTAGAGCAAAAGACTTGCGAGCCAGCATTCTTTCGGTTCTAAGATGAAAATGTTACTTTTTCTCTCTTGTCACAAATAGACAAGAATGACATTTTGATTTTGCATTTTATTCCTTTTAAATAATTTAATGTGTCCTCAAGTATCACAGTTGACTTAGTGTGGGGCCCCTGAATGGGAATGCAGTAGTAACTCTATGTGTTTGATATCTATAGAAATTAAATTTCTTTTGGAATAAGAAGATTTTTATCTAGCAGAAAGAGTCTCACCATTAGCTCAAGTGATAAAGGGAGGAAATAAAGCACATAGAGAAATCAAGAAGATGTATAGTTAACGGTCAGAGACTTGTTTGAACATGGGGAAGCAATGTTTCTTATGACAGCTTCCTGTGTTGTATGGTGCTTTGATGCCCATGAAAGAGAGAGTCCTGGAGGATGAGAGAGTTGCAAAGGGAGGGAATGGCTTTTCATGGTGGCACTCCCTTTGTGGGGGATAATTTGCGGCATCTAATCTCAAAGAATGGAGAAAGATTTTTTTTCTTTTAATGTCATGACATTAATTAGAAATAGTCACACAAACCGACTCATTGCATTTTTAAAATCTTCTTGAAAATTCATCACTAATAAATTATATACTGTTATTCTTCTGCCCAACACATGGTCAAAATGATTTTATCAGTTCCACTACATTCAGTTGAGTTGCTGACATCCAGGTCTGTGCTGATTCCCACAGCCTGATGAGATAGTCTAGCAAACCATTCGCTTTGGACCAGCCTTGTTGACAAAAGGATAGAACTGCCAGACAAAGCAATTAATTAGCAACTAAGGTAGCTTGAATATAGAGAACCATATGGCAGATTCTGTGAGCCCTTCCCGCTAACGGCTACCAGTTGTCAACTGCTCTCACACAAGGATGAGTGAATGGACATATATGCACATAGCTCAGATCCATGTCAGAGGGCTTTGAGAATGCTGACAAGTTTCTGTCTTTGGAGACTGTGGATTTCTCCATGATTAAAATAGAAGGAATAAGACAGGAGCCGATATATGAAGTATAGTAACTACCAGTCTGTCTTGTTTTTGCCACTAGCTTTGCTTATTATCACCTGTGAACTTTAAACAGAGTATAGAAACTCTCTGGGTTTGTTAATTCTGTAAAATGGGAATAATGGTGCTTACTTTGATGTTATTTATGAGAATTAGTAGTGATGTAAGGAAAGCCCATAATAGTTGTTAAATAAATTGTAGCTTGCTTCCAGGAATTGTGCAAAAGCATTCTTTGCTTCTGGACAACTACCCAGCACTATAGACTTGGGATCATTCCCGCTAGCTTCCTTATTTAAGATAGGGTTTTTCAACCTAAGGACTATTGGCATTTGGGGACAGATCATTCTCTGTTGTGGGAGGTTGTCCCATGCATTGTAGGATGTTGAGCAGCATCTTGGGTCTCTAGTCACCAGATACCAGCAGCACCCCACCTCCCACAGCCCCTGCCATGACAACCGAAAACATGTCCAGATATTGCCAAGTGCTCCCCTCCCTGGGAGGGGGAACAAAATCACTCCTGGTTGAGAACTACTAAATTATAAAAGTCAGGTAAAAATGCAGGATTAGTGGAAAGGCTACTTAAGGATTGTGTTATATAACAATGAAAGGAGCTTCAGAGTATTCTTCTGCATAGCCAAACAAATGCTAGGGACGTATTATATTTTTGGTCATGTGAATTTCTGATGAGAAAGTCATCTCTCTCATGTGTTTCAACAAAGAATGTGGATTTTAAAAAATATTTAAATGTACTTTGGATGAACACATGGCAGTATTATGGAACTTGTACTCCTTTGTTGGGTGTGTTCATCAAGAAATTAAATTTGGTGCCTCTCTGCAGGCATTTGCTAAATTCTGTGCATTTCCATCTTATACCTCTTCATTCACTCACTCAATCAGCCAACACTTATTGAGTATCCATTATATGCTGGTCTTGTACTAGTTATCCTTTATGTTTAGATGGTGAATTGTGGGACAAAATATAAGAAAATTGGGCATTAAGGACAAGTCAGAAACAATTTGCTGAAAAGCCCTTGAGTCATTCTGCAAGAAATGTCAGATGAAACAAAAAGTGTGTGCTCAACCAAGCATCATAGAGAGGGCATTTTTGTTAAGCCTCTTTCTAATACAAGTGAACTGCTGCTTTTTTGTTCTTTGCAGGATCATAGTGACCTTAAAGTGAGCAGTTTATGTTCTGGGAGATTTAGGGCACTTTGCTTGTGGTGACAAAGTTCATTTTCTATTTTAAAGATCTCAGATACTAAGTGGAAACCTTCATGTTGGGAATAATTTGTAAGTGTAATCTACATATATTTCTATTTATGCTATAAATAAAATGTCATCAGATGGAGAATTGCTGGAAAACACAAGGTTCTTGCTATCTTGGGATTAGGGTAGATAATAAATAAAGGCCCATTTAGCATTAGAAGAAGACAATTTTAAATGCCATTTGGAATTCGTTTTGAAATGAGGAGATCTGAGAATTTCTCATGAACCCAAATGATATTTCCTTTCATTTTAGGAAGTAACAAAAATAGAATTGAAGAGGACTTCCTCTCGTTAATTGAATCCTCTACTACTTCGCAAAATGAATAGCAAGTTCATCAACTTGTTACGGCCTGACAAATTGAAAATAGATTTGTTTTGCATTAGTTAACTTTTGAAGAAGGAAGTATGCTGTGTTCGTGGTTATGATCATGAAATTGGTGGGTGTAATTTGCACATATAAACATATATGTTCACATGTTAAAATCTTCTTGTTCTTCAATTAATACCTACTCAGTGAATTTCCCCATGATTCTCCACACTTGAATATCATCTTTCTTGGAGCTTCCAGAGCTCCATAACCCTTACCATATTGTAATATAGTCAATTTTTTCACACTTGTCTAATTCTTTATAGTATGCTCTGGACAGTATGATTCAAATCTGATTCACTGTAATGTTTCTCAAGGCATTTGTGTAGTACTCAGCACATAGTAGGCATTCAATAAATTCTCAGTGAATGCTGTTGAGCAGAATATAAGCCTTTTTGTGTAAGTAGATGCCAGTGGCATGCCACGAAATCTGCATTCCCATTCCATTTCAGAGCTACTTTCAACACAAGGCATTTTAACCCCATCAGTTGGCCTCCATCCTTTCAGCTTCAAAGGGGAGTTCATTCAAAAAGTCTTTCATTTAAATCAATAATTTCACCTCAGCCTGTGAAATCAAAAGTGAATTTTGCTTACTCTCTGTCCAAAGCACTCAACAAAATGAGAAAATTATGACAAAAACATCACAGTCACCAACGAGCAGCATTACACTATGGCCCTTTGAAACTGCTGCTGAGCTGCCATGTTTGAGTTTGGGGTAGGGAAACTTCTTGACTGTTGCCCTCCCTCCTGACATCCCTCACCAGTACATCATGGAATAATGGGAAAAAAATCATAAACTTCAGAGCTGGAACTGGATTTAAAACCTGACTCTGCTTTTTACTATTTGTGTAACTCTCTGTAGGCTATTTAATCACTCTGGGCCCTAACTTCCTCATCTATAAAAGAAAAAATCTTTGCCTAAATCACAGGTTTGTTGGGAGGACTGAATCTGATACTGTGTGTGAAATGCCACCTTTTTCTTTCCTCTTACCATCTCCTTCCCCTACCAAGGAAGGGTCTTCCTCTTAAACCCTGAGATTTTCCCCTTTATTTAACAATCAGATATACTTTTCTCAAGCACCATCTCTCTGCTTTACATTTTATTATTCTCACCCCTACTCACTGTCTTAAGAAAAATACCTGAATTTGAAATAATCTCAAGTGAAAAAAGAGAGATCTTCTTTTTGGAGATGGAATATATTACTGAATCTTACAATCATGAATGTAGGGGGAAATTGTGCTTTAAGAAAAAACTGTGGGTTGTCTATAGTAGACCCCTTCCTGTCATCTGATTCTCATTCTCTGGGAGCCATTTTATAACTCTTTAAATTGTATAACTGATAGCAATGGGAAATACTGCTTGCTTAGAGACATGCAAATCCTGCCATGTGCTGTCCCAAAGAAGTTCAAGTGACTGCCCTCCTCCAGTCACTTGTGAAAGCGTCTGGTTTTGCCTCTGTTTGCACATTCAGGCCAATATTATTCATCTATAAATGTGTCTGTTTCTTAGGTTTTTATTTTGAACTGATATGCCATCTGCCTGGTTCCCTCATTGATTAATGAGTTAAATAAAATCTTTAACATGTATTCATTGTATATCTGCATGAGAGTTGTGGTTTTATCTTTTTTTTAAATCATCTTTTTATGTGAGTTTTTAGAAACATTATCACCCTTTGGAATTGTTAGACTCAGAGCCAGGCTGTGGAAACTTATAAACCAAAATCCTGTTCAAGGCCATGACAGTGCTGGGCACCCAAGCACTTCCTGTTCCACAGTCAAAAGAGATCTTAGAACACTGTGTCTGCCAATGAATAGTACCTAAGCTCTCCCATCCCTCCTCTGTTCATCTGTGGCTTCCACAAATGGGAACTTGCTTCCTTATTAGGCATTCTGCACCATTTCTCAGAGGTAGAAAGGTCACCATTGTACTGGGAGGAAACAGAAGTTTTCTATGTCAGCAAGATATCTAAAAATAGAAACCAGAGTTCCTGACATGCACTCTTCTCTACTAACAACTAGGACAGCCGCTTCCCTACTGCAGAGGGAAGCCCTGAAATCATGGTGCTCGTTGTGTTTCTGTGTGCTCATATTTGACTGATGGGCCCTTTGCATTTATGTAGCAGAGGCTTCCATCTCTCTTATCTCATGCTACACTAGCCAGCTTTGTAACTCAGTTTAATTAAAATTATATTTAATGGACTTTTTCTGTATATTGAGTGCTTACTTAGTTTGGGTTACCCTGGAATCAGGGATTTGGGTGAAAGTAGTTTATAAAGGAGGTAAATAATGCACCAGCTGGGATGTGGGGAAGAGATTCAGAGTTGGGAAGAAAGCCAAGGAAAGGTGCTTTAGTGAATCCATTATCTCCCAAAGGCACGTGAAGCTTTATCCCCTAAGCAGCTCTGGCAGACACACTCTTCTGAGCTATTCTGTATCAACACCCATCAGTCATTAGACAGGAATATTCTCAGGGGCATTCATTCATCTTCACTTCTGATTGGTCACAAGGGTGGCCAAAGTGGCTTAGGTGAGAGAAAGCCCTCAAGCAAAGAAATTTAAGTGGTGGAGTTTGAAAGTCAGATGGTACAGTGGTATGGTAAGGGGTTGGGGATATAGGTTGGGTGCCAACGGTGGTGTCTCTATGGTGTTGGGAATACCAACATGTACATGATCCTTGAAATAAACTCACAATCTGTCATGGCAGAAAGACATGAATTAGACTAATTATGATGTAACATGATAATGTCTAACATGTTAAGAAAATGTAGCAGAGGAGGCAATGAATTGTGCACGGAAAAAGGAGAAAGGGAAAGGAGAAGAGAGATTCTTTGTAGGGATGTTGATGAATTTCTTTATACAGAGGAAGACAGAGATATGGCTCTATCTTATAAAAAGTACATATCACAAGGAAAGTGCAATCAGCCATTGAAAGTTTTACCTGTGTTATTGATCTTTGTATTGCATATCTTCCTTGAAATTCAAAGATCTTCAAATTTTGCTGTTAGAGATTTTTTTAAGTTGTGGGAGACTTTCCTATGTCTGGATTTTAATATCATATATTTCCACCTCCATCTCAGTGTGACAGGATTTCTGATACTGAGCTGAGTAGAGCTGTCCCTCTGAGAGTCAAGAAGCTAAGTGGCTTCCTTGCATTTAGCACAACTGAGTTTCTACTTAAAGTGGAAAATGCCTTTCTCCTATAAAATGCCAATACTTCTTGTGGGCTCATGACAATGGGCAGCATCATCACCTTGGGACCTCAAGAGGCTTACAATTTGAAGACATGGGAGTTTGAATGGGGGTACAAAGAGAATGGGGTTTGTACTCATAATCCTTTCACACTAGAGACAAGATTTGTTGAGGCTTTTAAAAAGGTTCCAATTTGGTGTGTTGTACCAAACACAATAGAGCAGTGTTGTAGCAAAGAAAATCACTTGATGAGAAATGGCCCCATTTTCAAACTCTCAGGGAAGGAAGAGAGCATGTCCCTCAAGTTAAAAGGCAAGAATCTTTCTAAGAGTTGCTTCTTTCTTTTTTCTTTTCTTTTTTATAAATTTATTTTTAATTGGAGGAAAATGACAATGTTCTGTTGCTTTCTGTTGCTATACAACAACATGAATCAGTCATAATTACATATACATCCCATCCCTAATGAGCCTCCCTCCCTTCCCTTCATCCACCCTTCTAGGTCTTCTTTCTGAGGTTTAGCCTGAGTCAACACACACCTCTCTGTAAATGTTCCCTTCCAGGCAGATGTGCTGTGCATTTGCAAGCACAGACAGTGTTAGCCTGCCTAGACCACCACAAGGAAGAGTGTGGTGGATAAGTGTGAAGGCTCCAGCCCCAAATAGCCTGGATTTGACTGGCTGTTCTGCCTCTCACAGCTGTGCCAGCTGTAAGGATTCTGAGCATCAGTTTGTAGATTTAGAAGAAAGGAATTGATAACAGTGGTACTTTTGTCGGGAATAAATGAGATCATGCATATAACACACTTAACATGTACTTGGCACATCACGATGCATGCCGTTGTCTCTGTAAACCCCACCTACACTTCATGTCCTCACTTTTTTCCTACCTCTTCCTTATACTTGAGCCATGAACTCCACATACTCAGAACTCCTGGTTTCCATGACATCATTCCCTATGTAGCTGCGTGTTTATATGGACAAGAATCGGCTTATGTTGCTCAGACTTGTTTTCTGTGTGCAATTTCATTTGCTCCACAAGACATCACATTGCTAGAAGACTGCGGTTGTCTGATACTGCTTTCAGGAAGTTCCCAAAGCCCCTGTAAATTAGGCACAAAACTTTGTGGTTCATTTGTAGCTTGCTACAAAGTAAACTTGACTTTGCAGGTAAGCACTAAGTACTTCCTCTGTTTAAGAAACAACTATTTACATTGTTTCAGGTAACAGTCTCAATTCTTTAACGCTGCAACCCTAGCAAGTAAGCAGCACTCAGAACGTTCCCTCCTCTCTTCCCTTGGCAGGCTTGGACTCCTCATATATGTTGGAAAGTAATCATGAAGAGAATCAAATTGCAAGCTTCTGGTCTCAGACTTAGCATTTTCTCCCACTACGCCCAAATAACTGAGATTATTAAATGAAAACATTCCTAGAGCCCAGATAGTAAACTGCACTAGGAAGCAGACTATAAGACTAGAGAAAAATGCCAGATGGAAGGACATGCTTTTGGTATGTCATAGTCAGCATTTTCCTGGAATATATTTAAATGCCTCACACATTTGTACTGAAAGGAGATGTAAATGATTACAAAATGCCATTAGTCAGAGACAGAATCACAGAATGTGTAACCCATCAAGGTAGCAGTTGCTGTATCCCATCTCCTTTGCTCAGCCGCTAACTGCCTCCCCCATTCCCCCTCAGACAATCTACAAGTTGGTTCCAATACATTCCAAGCAGAAAGCTGTTGGCTGATTGGGGAGAAATCAGCTTTTCTCATTCATTTAATTATTCATCAAACATTTATGGAGGATTAATAATGTGCTTGAATCTGAGGATGCAAATTTGAATAATAAACAGATTCTGAAGAAAAATGCTCAAAGGCTTTTGCAGGCCTCCAGACTTGTAGCTCCTAGCATAGCTCTGTAATTAAGAAACAGATATAAGCCTAACTCATGAACTTGGTGTACAATAGACAAATCTTCTAGGCCTTTGCCATTGGTAACTGGATGGACTCCTGCCACATGGCCTGGAATTGAAAGCTAGCTCTGCACTCTTGTTACCCATATAATCATGAGCAAACACATCAGCTCTCTTTACCAGTTTCTTTATCTCTAAAGCAGAGATAATAATAACATGCATGTACTTCCCTGTAAAGTTATTGGGAGGATTAAATGAATTAATATGCAAAGTACTTAGAAGAATGCTTAACACATGGTAAGGACTCAAATGATATAAATAAATAATGTTATCATTATTAATGCTTTCTGAGCTGCTACAATTAAAATGCAAAGTATATAGATGGATGTAGTGAAGAATAAAGTGTTGGTCAAGAAGGAAGATGATGGATAACTTGGACCCTGAGCCCCTTTACTTCCCCTCATCTTCTGTTTAAGTATTGCACCTGATACCTTCTGTCTTCATCTTCTGAGTCTTACATTTAAAATACATTAAAAAATTCTTCCTACTCAATAAGCTTACTGAGAAGTACATTTTAGTAGAAAACTCTATTTTATGATGTATTTAAATTTTACAAGTGTTTCCTGAATGTCTGGGTGGTCTGTCCTGATGGTAAATAAGGCCATCAAGACAAAGCACCAAGGGCCTAGTGCTCTTTTTCAGCTTCGTGCTGACTATACTCAGGACCAGCCAGCCCAGCTGGTGGTGGTGGCCCATCTGTGCCAGATGACAGAGCACTGCTTCACCAAGAAAAGAGGCCATTTTAATATTAAAAGCAAAAACAAAACAAAAAACCTCCCTTCCCTCAAACTTTGTGAATTAATATCTAATCTCCCTTTTTCTGTCTGGCATTAGTCTTTTAAATGAGAAATCTACACAGACACTTCCTCCCACTTTCTCTGATCTCATTCACTCTATAACCAGCTACAATCTGGGCTTTGGTCTCACTGCTCTAGAGATATTACCCTCACTAAGGTTAAAAATGTCCCACTGACCAAATCTCGTTGCCCATTTCCTTACTTCTTTCTGTTCAGCATTCCTGCTGCACTTGGCAGGTTTGATTTCCTTACTCAAAAGCTTTCCCTTCCCTTGACACCAATGACTACATCTTTTCCTGATTCTCTTCCAGATGTTCTGACCATGTGTTCATATTTCTTGTCCAGTCCTTCTTTTGCCCCCATGCCATCATTGTTCATGTTCATGGAAGTCTCATCATTACTCCTCTCTTCATTCTACACATTTGCACTGAGTGATCTGAATTAATACTACCATGATCGAATGACTCCATTCCTACATTGATAGCCCCAACATCTGTTTTTAGTTCCAGATTAACATTTTCAACAGCAGATTAGACACATGAATTTGTGGCGGTCATCTGAAAAACATGCTCAAAACTGAACTCATTATTTTCCTCAGCATCTTCCTCCTTTAACATCTCCTCTTTGAGCAAATGAGAGCATCATCTGCTCAGCTGCCTAACTTGGAACCTTGAGTCAAACATTACACTTCCTCTTGTACCCTCTATATACTTTTTAATGCATTTTGACTTCCATTTATCTTGTTAATTAGCTTCCCTGGTGGTTCAGATGGTAAAGTGTCTGCCTGCAATACGGGAGACCTAGGTTCAATCCCTGGGTTGGGAAGATCCCCTGGAGAAGGAAATGGCACCCCACTCCAGTACTCTTGCCTGAAAAATCCCATGGACAGAGAAACCTGGAGGGCTGCGGTCCATGGGGTTGCAAAGAGGCGGACACAACTGAGCGACTTCACTTTCACTTTCACTTTATCTTGTTAATTTAGCCTCTCCTTTCCAATCCCACAGCTGAAGCCTGAACTTTCATCATTTCTCTCTTGTGAATGATTGTCATGATATCCTGATCCACCATCTTTCTAGTATATCCTTCTAAAGGCATCTTGAGTTATCTTCTTAGAATCTAATCTACATCTAATCATACCCCTTCTCTGCTTAAAAATCTTGATGTGCCTTCCTGTTACCTACAGTTAGATCTGAATGCCTTAATAATCAACTTGACTCTCTAGCTCTAACTAGCTTTATTCTCTAGCCTCATTTTTTATGACTTCCCTCCTTTTACTTTCTTTGGGTATACTCATGTTTTATTATCCCCCATACTAGCCAAATTCTTTCCAGACATGAGAATTCCCTACCTGAAGTTCCCTTTTCCATTCCTTGAATGCCTACTCATCTCTCAAGACCCAACTAAACATTACCTTTTATATGAAGCCTAGAGCTACTTCTTTTTCTCCTCTGTAGATTGAGCTCCTACATGTAAAGGGCTCCAGAGAAATAGAAGCATTATCATTAGTGGAAGCTACCTTAGTTGGGCTTCCCAGAATTTATAAAGATTTTTGGTCCATTGATACATAATATGGGACAATCCTGTAGCTTGAGAACCACTTTTCAATTTTTGATGAGAATGGCAGATGAGGCCCAAAAGGAGAATTCTTTAGAAGAATCAACCACAAGCTCACTGGGTGGAAGGAGTTAAATGCTATAACCATGATGCCAGTAAATCTGGCATTGCTTTGTTGTTGTTGTTCAGTCGCTAAGTTGTTTCCGACTATTAGCAACCCCATGGACTGCAACATGCCAAACTCCTCTGTCCTCCACTATCTCCTGGAGTTTGCTCAAACTCATTTCCATTGAATCAGTGATATTATCTAACCATCTCATCCTCTGCCGCCCCCGTGTCTTCTTGCCCTCAATCTTTCCCAGCATCAGGGTCTTTTCCAGTAAGTCGGCTCTTCGAATCAGGTGGCCAGAGTATTGGAGCTTCAGCTTCAGCGTCGGTCCTTACAATGAATGCACAGGATTGATTTCCTTTAGGATCCACTGATTTGATCTCCTTGCTGTCCAAGGGACTCTCAAGAGTCTTCAGCACCACAGTTCCAAAGCAATTCTTTGGCACTCAGCCTTCTTTATGGTCCAACTCTCAAATCCTTACATGACTACTGGAAAAACTATAGCTTTGACTGTTCAGACCTTTGTTGGCAAAGAGATGTCTCTTCTTTTAAATGTGCTGTCTAGGTTTGTCATGGCTTTGCTTCCAAGAAGCAAATGTCTTTTAATTTCACGGCTGAAGTCACTGTCCACAGTGATTTTGGAGCCCAAGAAAATAAAGTCTGTCACTCTTTCCACTTTTTCCCCATCTATTTGCCATGAAGTGATGGGACTGAATGCCATTCTCTTAGTTTTTTGAATGCTAAGTTTTAAGCCAGCTTTTTCACTCTCCTCTTTCACCCTCATCAAGCATTACTTTAGCAGTTGGAAATGACTGGTAATTCAGGTATATCCAAAAGTTAACAATTGGGTATATTGATTTTACTTACTAAACATTTCAAGCACTGAAGAGGAGAGTTGCCTCAGGCCAGTGGACTCTATTTAAGTAACCTTAATGCCACCATACGTCCCTATTCAATATTGGTTATGGAAAATAAAGCTTTTTATACATGGGATGTTGGTCCTGGAATAGTGGTAAAGTAGAAGGGGCTGGATAGAAAGGCTGGGGATAAGAATACTGGTATGTTAACAATTCTTAATTCTCCTTTACTTGATACCTAGTACAATGCCATGTACATAGTAAATGCTTGATATGTATCTATATGTGAATGAATCCATTCAGTCAGGATTAAATATTTGTTAAGCTCCTACAAAGACAGGAAAAACACAAAACCCTGCAACTTTGAAGATAAATTAGAATCATTCTGTAATATAGAAAAGGGGGGACATCTATGTTAAAAATATTCAATAAAGTATTGCAGGTCAAGCATGAGTGTCATTGTCATCATTACCTAAATGATGACTTATATTCCTCTCCATGTTAGGCTTTATGTATCTGGAGAGTTAGTGTTGATCTAAATCCTGTCTGGCAATAAGATAACTTTTTCTCCCCCTTAAATAGCAAGAATGATGACCAAAATTACTGCTGCTTTCCATTATGAGAAATGCCTAAGGAGTAAAATGAGATCATATATGGGAAAAGACTTCATGCATTTTGAAAGAATCACAAATATTAGATAATAATTTATTATTTTAGTTCAGTTGCTCACCCCCACCCACCTTTTCAGATTCTGGGATTAATAATTGGTGTTATGAATTCTTATATTCATTTGATACTTGTTTAT
Source organism: Giraffa tippelskirchi (assembly GCF_054371585.1). Taxonomy (NCBI): domain Eukaryota; kingdom Metazoa; phylum Chordata; class Mammalia; order Artiodactyla; family Giraffidae; genus Giraffa; species Giraffa tippelskirchi. Next base: position 142,709,673 of record NC_137289.1, read on the forward strand.
TGGCTCCTTGTCTACTGTCATGTATTGGAGGTAAACAATGAAGAATGAGATAAGCCCAGTCTATGGCCTCCTTGACCTGGTCCAGGAGGGGAAGGGACAAGGAAGCAGCCAGTCACAAGAGAGATTGTCGACTGCACACGTAAGAGAGGATGGACTTGGCAGTTTAAAAGAAACTTTCTAGAGGAAATGGTACTGACGCTGAAGTCTGTAGGATGAGTAAGAGTTAGGCTGGTAAGAAAAGGCAGGCATGGTAAAGGGAAATGAAAGTGCCAAGCACAAGAATGAAAGGTGTGAGGAACAGGAAACAGGGTATTGAGGTTGGAACAGAGTGGGAAGGCATGGCTTGGGATGCAGAATGATGACATTGAAGAGGGTGATATTGATACTCCTCCCAAGGTCCTTGGATCCCATTTACCATCTTGTGCCTCTCACCTCAGTATGCTTTTTTTTTTGAAAATTGAAGTAGCGTTGATGTAAAATATTAGTTACAGGTGTAAGGGCTTCCCAGGTAGTGCCAGTGATAAACAACCCGCCTGCCAATGCAGGAGACATAAGAGACTGGGATTTGATCCCTAGCTCAGGAAGATCCCCTGGAGGAGAGCAAGGCAACCCATGGAGATTCCCATGGACAGAGGAGCCTGGCAGGCTACAGCCCATAGGGTCACAAAGAGTTGGACACGACTGAACAACTGAGTGCGCATGCACGCACAGGTGTACAATATAGGATTCCACAATTTTTAAAGGTTATACTCCATTTATAGTTATTAAAAATGTTGGCTATATTCCTCATGTTGTGTAGTATATCTTCGTAGTTTATTTATATATAGTAGTTTGTTTCTCTTAATCCGCTACCCCTGTATTGCCTCTTCCCCATTCCCTCTTCCCACTGGCAACCAAGAGTTTATTCTCTAGGTCTGTGAGTCTGCTTCTTTTTTTGATATATTCCTTAGTTGGTTGTATTTTTTAGATTCCACGTGTAAGTCATATCATACAGTATTTGTCTTTCTCTGTTTGACTTATCTCAGCCCAATACCTTCCAAGTCCATCCATGTTGCTGCATGTGGCAAAATGTCATGCTTTTGCTTCCAGTAGCCAGAACATGTGGTTTTTCACAGAGGGCTGTTCCAGAGCTACTGGAGCTCACTTTACCCACCTTCTATCTGGGAATCTACTCTCCCTACCCACCCATACACATCCTGAGGCCATCTTTACCCGATAACTAACAGAGGGGGATATGAATAGTCAGCTCTCTTATCTCTAGTCAGAACAACTCTGGGGTATATCTTACACTTCAGAGTTCCCTTGAGGGATCAAGTCACACTCACCCACTATTGGGCTTGGCTTGAGATCGTGCTCTTAACTGGGTTCTTACCGCCCGTTGTTGTCTGATTTCATCACTGTCTTATATGTCTCCCTTGCTCAGTTATCCTTAATAAATCGCTTCCACACAGCATCTGCTTCTCAGAAACCCAACCTCAAACAGATGTAGTCAAAAGTCTAACTGTGAAAACCCCAGTAAGCCATGTACTGGTGTATAGACTTTATCTGGAAGTGATGAGAAGTTGCAGGAGAGTTTTAAGAGTCATGGAAAGGTCTAGAAATTCAAGGATACTAGCATTTTGAGCTCTTCACTCCCTCGGATGAGAGCTCAGCTTGCTTTTCCTATGCATTCAGATAGAGTCATAGCCAATCAGGCCCCCTGGAGCAGCTGCACTACGGATTTTCTCAAAAAAGTATAAGAGTTTATTTCTGATCTTAGCTTTCCTTAAGAATCTATTTATTATTCACTCTATATTTCTTTGCTTTATCTGCACCTGCCACATCTCCCTCAAAAGTCTGTGACTTTTTCCAGAGGCATTATTCTGTGATTTATATGGAATTTTGCATGATGTCACTAATGGATACTTTTTGTTAATACCCTCAACTGCTTTACTTCCTCACTGAAGCAGATAATTTATTCTGACATGTATGTGGAAAGTTAGACACTGAGGTGATACCTGCTTCCTTGAGACTTTACATATGCAGTTTATTGTGGCAGATGTTATTAGCATCTGGTTTCGGATTCGTATGTAATAATTATGCTCTTTCAATGTATGGAGGAGTGAGGAAGGCCCCACGGTGAAGGACGCATAACTCAAGCATGGACACTTCGCATGTTCATCCACTTCCACTGAGTTCTTCAAAGATTCCTTCACACAAGCTATATTGCTGTTAACTGTACACTGACATCTCTTAAATGAATTCAGTTGAGGTGAATGGGTGCTATAGAAGACTTTTCACTCATGCAAGCCCAGTTTGCCATAGGCAGGAAATAAAAAATGTGTGTGTGTGTCTATGTGTGTGTGTGTGATTATGCCATTTGCAAAGTCTTGTTGACAAGTAGAAATGTGGAATTTTTTTCCCTTGAGATAAGTGTATTCTCTTGCTGAGGAAATTCTTTTTTTTATGGGCTTTGGGATATTTGCCCCAAGTCAGAGATTTATACATTTTGCTGAAAGCCCTCCATGTTACAAACTTAGTTGGCATCAGATCTGTGGAACAGGAAGCTGCCTGCTGAGTTTTAAGTGGGAATATTTGCTCTGAAGATTTGAATAAAGGATGAGCTTAAATGAGGCATATGTGCACAATAAACAAATGTGAATATTGGAAATGTAGGTGCTTGGGGGAAATAAAAGGCATACATATCCCAGACTGTGGGTAATTCCTCCTATTTTGAACTAGAGGAACATGTCTGATAATATAGGATTAGTCTAGCAAGGGTCAGGTCAATTATGCCACTACTGGTCACAGAGAGGTCACTAACTCAAAATAAAATAGGAATATTCCAGAGAAAATAAATGCTGAATAGTATAGCAATCTTATTGTTAACAGCTATGACCTCAAATTTTAGAGAGAACAAGCAGAGTGACATTTTATCTATTAAAAGAAATCTTCCTGAAAAAAATAGAAACTGTGGTGCCAGGGTTTTCTATTCACAAGGTGTGGCATTAGACCTCTGTGACATTTCTTTTCAAACAGAGACAATCTCTTCTTAAATTTTTATACTTTGAGAAGATACTACATGCATCATTTTACTATCAAATTTCAGAAAATACTAGGGAAAATGTTATCCTTATCTTCATATCCCATGACTTCTATAACTAAGGATTAAGCAAAGCCATCTCCTAATCCCCCAGTATAATGCCACTATCTGCCTCCTAGAAATGGAGGAGCTGCAGTGATACTGGAAGCAAATGATAGCAACGAATCTGAGTCAGACACTCAGGCTATATGATACAAAATCTGAAGACAGAGCAAGAAAAATGTGTGTGTGCTAAATCACTTCTTTCTAGTTCATCTTCACTCAGTTCCTCTTCTAGGTCCAATATATACCAACCTTCAGTGACCAGAAAAGCTAAAAAATTGCTAGTCACTCGGTCGTGTCCGACTGTATAGTCCATGGAATTCTCCAGGCCAGAATACTGGAGTGAGTAGCGTTTCCCTTCTCCAGGAGATCTTCCCAATCCAGGGATTGAACCCAGGTCTCCCGCATTGCAGGCGATTCTTTACCAGCTGAGCCACAAGGGAAGCCCAAGAATACTGGAGAAATACAGAAATCAAACTGGGGTCTCCTGATTGCAGGTGGATTCTTTACCAACTGAGCTATGAGGGAAGCCCTCAATGACCAGAAAAGCTGGAAAATTGCTATTCCATTATCTGTGGGTTGTGCGGTGGAATATCAGCACCAATGCCATTACATGGATACCTTGAAGCAATGTTTCAAATAAGGGGCTTGTTTGCTATAGAATGTGTAGCAGTTCCATCATCAGTGTGTCTTCATCTACTGTATGAGATACAGTTGACCCTTGAACAAGATGAGTTTGGACTAGATGGATCCATTTATATGCAATATTTTTTCAATAGTGGTATACACTCCACTCTCTTTGGTTGAATCCACCCATGCAGAACTTGAATAACAGAGGGCCCACTGTAAAGCTACACATGGACTTTCAACTGCTGGGATTTGGCACCCCAACCCCACATTGTTCAAGAGTCAATTGTAGATGATGTGGATCAGGAGCCATTCAGGCTAAGGTAGCTTTAGTATTGGGCTTCCCTGGTGGCTTAATGGTAAAGAATCCGCCTGCTAATGCAGGAAATGTGAATTCCATCCCTAGGTTGGGAAGATCCCCTGGAGTACGAAACGGCAACCCACTCCAGTATTCTTGCCTGGAAAATTCCATGGACAGAGGAGCCTGGCAGGCTACAGTCCATGGGGTCACACAGAGTCGGACATGCCTGAGCACACATGCATAGGTTTAGTATTTCCCCACCTCCTACTTTGTTTTCTAAATTTTACCAAGACCTTGAAATAAGAAACAGGAAGAAAAATTATACTTGCTTATTTGACAAATTCAGAGAAAGTATAAGGGAAGAACTAGTAATGAAAAAGTTTTTTATATAGGTAACTCTTTTCTCAAGACATTTAGTGATATTTCAAAGACATTTCTCTTTCTGTGTCTTCTTTGAAAACAATTTTCAATAGTTCTTCCTGGGAATTTATATCTAACTACATGAAGCATCAATTTTGAGCAGACCAACTTAGAATATATTTTAATAGTATGAATACCTTAACCCTAAATCTACACACACTGAGATAAGTACTGCATAATTTCAATTGTTAAATGAAGGTTTTTTTAGTATGCATTCAAATTTTCTTAATTTCAAAGAAGTGATGGGGAAAAAATTCTTAACGAACAGTTGAATGGAAATCATACGAGATTTATTCATCTTGGAAAACTGCCTGAAAGAGAATGGCAATCCAAAAGGAAATTTTCCATGTAGCCATGAAATTTTGTCATGTTCTGCTGAAAAAAAATGTCTTTAGTTCAAGGTTAAAGGTCACTTGTTTAAGTGTATATTTGTCACTCAGCATTCAAGAATCATAAAGACTAAAACAGAAGGTGATTATCAGATCAAAGTATTTTGCTGTACTGACTAATGTCTTTTCTTTTGTTTTCAATGTTTGTTTTTTCAAAATGCCACTGTTTGCTTATTTATTCATGTAAATGAAGCAGGAGATAAATAGTCTGCAATAATAATCTAACTTGTAGAGTAATTCTCTTGTGGCATCGGAATGCTAATGTTGACCATGCATCAAAACAAAAGCCATGTTGACTGAATTCTGGGGCCTTCCCACTCTTATGAATATGATCTTTCTAGCAGAAAATCATATTTTATATATATATATTTTTTTCCCAGCAGCAGCAGCTATTTTCATGGTAAAAAAAATTTTTTTTAGTTGGTTCCATAGTTTTTACCAAGACCACATTTTCCAAAGTATAGTCTGTAAAACACTAGTTCCCGAGAATGTTACTCATTTAAGGAATCTATGATCAAATACGTGGAGGATAAGCCCTTGTGTTAAAAAGAAAAGTTTTTAAAATATTTATTTGTATATTTTTACTGTAGCTTTTTTTCAAAACATTTTAACATGCTAATGAATATTGGGAGTCTCTTAGAGGATGTTTTGCAGAATTTCCATTCTTATTTTACATTTTAAACCTTATATCTGAGAACATTTCATGGGACTAGTGTTTTGAGAAACGTCTTTGACCAGATGCTGAACTAAAGAAACGTGATAGCTACTTTTCCTAGAAGCAGCCTCTGTATATGAATTTGCTGCATGCAAACCTTTTAAGAGCAAGACAGTAATTGTGAATGGCTGATTCCTTCACTAATCCTCTCAGAAGTTTCCAGAGTCTTCCAGAGAATAATGATCATCCTTGAAATATTGGGAATTGAAATAATATATAAGCAACTGTAAAGAATTCTGGGCAGAATAATTTCTCAGAGACCAGTTCTCTGGGAAGATTGGCTGCATCCAAGCTCTTCTGTGGGTGAATCAATAATTTAGAAAGGGACATACTCAAAAATATTAACTTAGACTGTAAAGACTAGGGACTATCCAAATTAGAAGTGAAATAGACATCTTGGTCCAAGTCTTTTATTTTGGAGATGACAAGAATTAATCTCGGAGAGGTTGGGTGGCATGCTCTAGGTCACAGTGGGCAAAACTGTAATTAAAACAAGGCCTCATGAGTCTCAGTTTAGATTGTTTTTCTTGTAGGATGTTCCCCGCCTTTATTTGGTAAGGCAATACTGGAGCACAGTATCTTGGGGAAAAATACTATAAGAAGATATTATTCTTCAGGTAAGGGAGCAAAAATTTCTCATTCTGGACCTGTAGTTCTTAAACTATAGGGAGTAATGAATTTGTTAAAGTGAATGTTTAAACATCCCATCATTCATTGATTTTAGAGAGGTAGAGTTGGAAAGGTGGGACCAGCTCTGTGCCTTTTTAACAGGAGTCGCATGGCTCTAAAGCAGGTGTTCTGAAAAGCATGGTTTGAGAAACACATATGATTGGTTGCCAGTTTGGTTTAGCATTAAATCCTAAGTCATTTGACTTGGCATACTCTATACAACATTCACATATTAAAATCACAATTAACTCAAAGGACAAAGTAGAATATGAGAAATCTGTTGTGAGAACTCCAGTATATAATAAATTATCCTGAATTATATCATCTTACTGGGGTTGTTACAGTGTGGTTTACCAAATGTGTGTATCCTTCACTTTTCAGACTTGGAGGTTCAAAGCTAAATAAACAGACTCCTTGTTTCTGAATACATTTAAGGGGAAAGGGTGCCAAGAATGCTATTTCTAAGAGAAAGCCTGATAAAAGAAATCTCAGCTGCCTTGTCCGGTATGAATTTGTTCTTAGAAACCCACATCTTGAAGTATTTAAATGTAAATAAAGCAGAAGATAGATTATATTATCTTCTATGTACACTTGGGTTTTAAAAGTGAAAGAAAAATTAGGTGATAAAGTGGTTCTGAGGTTTTCCTAAAGTAGTTAGAATTGCCATGATAAGTAGCTGTATTTTAGGTGCAGTAATCAAACCAACCAAGCAGTGGAAAACAAGCAACTGTCCCTTAGACCCACCATTTCCTCAGAACACACACTTCTCTGTCCCTAGGCTTCTAACACTTCTTCTTCAGCTCTGTACGGACAGAAGAGCAAGGAGGAAAGGCTGTGTCTCAGAAATGCTGCCCCAAGAGACTTGGCATTTAAGTCTTGTGCTTCAAATCTAAGCCCACAACACATTCCAGCATGGGAAGCCCGGGGTGGGGGCGGGGGGGGGGCGCAGATTACTGAGGGGCAAACACAACAATATTAGCAAACATATAAACATGTTAAATCAGAGAGAAAGGAAACTATTATTTTTGTATATTCCACAGGAAGACCTCTCTCTCCTTCCTTTTCCCTCTTCGCCCCCACCCCTTTGCACCTCTTCAACTCGTCTGTTTAGGAAACAGAACTATCACGTTCCATTATCTTCCCCTCTCTCCTCTGCTTTTGGAGGTATCATGTATCTATCGGGATAATAAATCCAGGTGATAGCCCATTCTCATTCCCCTCCTTTCTCGAGAGTGACAAAGGAAGACTTATTAAACCTATTGTCAGTTTGGGAACTGTTTGATCACCTGAAGCTGAAGGGTGGCTTGGCTCATAAGCTGACTTCGTGCTGATTATCTTCCACTCCCCACCCATTTCAAGATTCTGTCTTCTCTTTTTTGTTCTTCTCTGTACTCTGGGAAGCTGACCTTCTAGGTTTACATCATTGAGCTCCCTTGCCCTCAGACTTCTAGTTGGATTTGGCCAATGAGATGGTCCACAAGAAAATGGAATGCAGGAGGAGAGTAAGGTCAGAATATTTATTCACTAGCTTCCTCCTTGCTAAGCCAGCACATATTGACTCTTTTGCTCCATAGATGTCACTGCGTAGCTTCTCTGTAGAGCCACTTTCTCTAGGTTCTGGCAGCCACTCCCTTACTCGCCTCTTCAGGTCTACTGTTGACAGTCCCAGAGTACTACATTCTCCCTTTAGGGATTGGTTTTTTCCAAACTCTCCCACACCCTGTTGGAATGTGCCATCTCTTTCCTGCAAAGATCCTGGATGGTACAGCATTAAACTTACAAATTATATTCCAGCTTTTACTGAAGTGAGAACTGACATTTAAAAGCTTAACTTTCTGTTTACCACTGTATACTTAGCAAGGAACATGGTTCCTGGCACATAGATACTGCTCACTGCTTATTTATTAAAGGAATAAACAAAAGAATTGCGGGTTTAGATTGAAATATAAAGGTGGAAAACCTTTACATGTAATTTTTGTGCTCACATATGTGCTCCCTTGGTGCAAATTTATTCTGTTACTTTGACAATGCATGGGCAGGTGTAGCTTATTTTTCAAGAAAGTATGAGCCACCTCCCAACAGGAAAAAAAAAAATGGAAAACGACTTATTCAGTCACATTCATGGTAACTGCCTATTCGGTTTCCACAGTTTGACTTGACCCAGGATTTTATTTTTCCCTCTTGGATGGATATGTTAATGAAACAGAGCCACCATTTGGTGTACTCATGTACTTCATAAAGGAGTGGTGGGTGCATAAGCCAAGACATGAGTCAGAGAGAGTGTCCACTTTCCCTCTTGTACTTGCTCCCTGACCACATTTGGTTGGCTGCTGCTGCTGCTGCTGCTAAGTCGCTTCAGTCGTGTCTGACTCTGTGCGACCCCCTAGATGGCAGCCCACCAGGCTCCGCCATCCCTGGGATTCTCCAGGCAAGAACACTGGAGTGGGTTGCCATTTCCTTCTCCAATACATGAAAGTGAAAAGTGAAAATGAAGTTGCTCAGTCGTGTCCGACTCTTGGCGACCCCGTGGACTGCAGCCCACCAGGCTCCTCTGTCCATGGGATTTTCCAGGCAAGAGTACTGGAGTGGGGTGCCATCGCCTTCTCCATTTGGTTGGCTAGCCAGACTAGAACTCCAAAATGGAGATCTAGTTACTTTATTCTTACAGGTCCTTCACAGTTAAGAATACCAGTTAGAGACCTATTCTTTTTACTCATGTCCCTCCTTTAGTGAGCTTCACGTGGCTTAAAGTATCTGCAATCAGTCACAAGTGTTCAGAGTAGTCCTCTCAAGAAAGAAGTCAATGAGAAAATGTTGCCTCCTACAGTCAAGATGCCTCTTAGGTGTTAACTCCGAGGAGAATGCAGAATGCTTCCAAAGACCTTATAATGAGGCTTAGTCAACTATATTTTTATTTTTAAGACTGAACATGTCTGATCCAACACAGCAAGAAAAATATCCAACACCACCAAGAACAAGCTAATAACTGTTTTTCTCTAAACCTGATTACACCAACTAGACACATTATAATGTCCACTCTTTAAGTACTGAGACACCCTGATATATATGCCATTATTTCTTAAAACGAGGCCTCAGATCATCAACAAAATGGACTGAATTGTTCTTCAGCATGGGGAGTAACAGAAAGCACTATAGAACTCAGGATAAAATGTTTAGGCTCTTTCAATAATGAAAATTAAAGATATGAAGTCACCCAGAATCAACCAAGGAGCAATACATTCTCAAAAACTAAATTATGGGCTTCCATTTCCAGTGCTCTTAACCTGCCATGTTGCAGAGACTAAATGTTCTTTTTAAAATACGTATTCTAAAATTGGAAATCAATTCAGCACGTTTGTGCAGTGACCCTTGCAACTGCAGTAACTGGACAAGAAAATACATCAGAAATGACAGTCATATATCTTGCATCAAATTCAGAGTCCTTTCTAGACCAAGCAAAATTGGTTCTATGTCTTTTACTTGGTTCATTTAAAAAATGAATCTAAGAAAATAATCAAGGATAAGGTTTGAATAAAGATTTGATAAAGATAATTCCTTCACACAAATGGCTCCCTCTTTGTTTCATACTTAGGAATTTGAAATAGCCCTCTCAGGTTGAAAATTTTCCCACCGGACTAATAATAAAAGAACCAGCTGAGACATGACATCTACATCCTGGTTACTGTGGTGTAGGACTCTAAAATGCTAGAACTTCTTTGACTCTTTTTTTCCCATTAAAAAAAAATTCAAACAACTTTTAAGGATCCAATCACCATGAAGGGTAAGTTTTGAGAATACATAGTCAGTGTCAGTTATAATAGAGAAATGGAAGACTGGTGATAATAATTCAAATTACTTGTAATGATTTTAATAGTTAGAAGCAAATCATTCAGATTTATGATTTCATTGGATATTCAGAAGAACCCAAATGAGGTGAGCAAAGTCAGAATAAAACCTGAGTCATAGAGAGATGGAGACATCTCTTCTCCAAAGTGGCTGAACCAGGAGGTGTACGTGGGTTTTCTGGATCCAAGTCCAAGACCCCTCCCACCCTACTACTCTGTCACCGTGGGATGGAAGACAGACTTCAATAAATGAACTGATACTTTGGAGTAGACATTGCCAGAGTGTGACCTCAAATTCCTGACAAGCACCTTGCAGGCCCATCATAGCAGCCTAGCATATACAAATGAAGCTAAAATAACTTGTGACACAGCTAGTGGATTTTGGATATTCATCTACATCATACCTGAATAAAACTATCATATAAATTTCTCTTTGATACATCCAGACTTTCCTTTCAGTAACCATTTCCCTCTTTTATCTCCTATTGTGTGATTCTAAAATGGCTGTACCCTTTTAGGTGTCTTAAGGTTTCGACTACTTTCTGCATTCAAGTCAAATACTTCTGCAAAAAATATTTCTGATATTTGTAAGCGTTCTATTCTTTTTCTCAGAATCCATGGTGATATCTGATGCCTGCATCTACCAGGGTGATCAAAGAAATGATTATGCTAGGGCTTCATTACCACCAACTGAGAGAATTACTCTTTCCAAGTGTCCCTGCTGGACATTTGTGCTCAGGTCATGCCCTACAGGAATTGATAAGCACAGCACGTGATCTTGAGCTCCTGTTGGCTACAGACAAGAGACTTTTCAAGGGGAGAAACCTGAAGACCTCGAGGTTTTTGGAAGTCAATCTGTTTCTTACTTGCATCTGAAATACCTTTTGAGCTGATAACTCCTTGGAAAATAAAGGAAACCATATTGCATGCAAATGTAGGTTTTAATGTCACACATCACACTTTCAAATTTAGGTCTCCAGATATGGGGAAAAAATCAGTGTGCACAGCATACACAAAAAAGTGGAGGGAATAATTACCTCCTGGCATTATCTATTCCAGATCCTATCCCAAAATGAATGTTCTGGTGAAATGCATTTATTCACATTGGGATGAAACTTAGGATATAACTCTAAGTTAATTTTCTTTTCAAAGAAAATTTCGTTAAAATAGATAAAGGCTTTGTTTCAAAGAGAGAAAATCAGAACTAATGCATTTTGCCCAGGTTTAAGCATTTCATTTGGCTTCTTGAAAAGCTTAATGTTTAAAGTGGCATTTTCAAGATACAATAGTACTGACAAAGGAATATCTGATAGGATGATGGAATAACACCATGATAAATCAACTGAGAATGAGACAAATCACCCAAGTGGGGAAAGAGGCTTCTCTGTTGACACAGAATCAACATTTACCATGGTTTCAACACCGGTAATTGTGAGTAGATATAGCTTGTGTTTTTATCTGAAGTGAGGATTTTCAAAATTTATGTTTTGACGAGATCTGACCCAAGTCTCTGTGGATCTCATAGATGGAATGCAATTGGCAGCTCTGACTCATGACTTTGTTTATACACTATGCTTCAGCACATCAGAAAAGCTATTTTTTTCCGATAGTTTCTAAGAATGGCTCTCAATTACAGAGTCTAAGTCTGAATCATTTCTGGCTCCCTTTTCTAGCATACATCCATCTTCCTTCCTTGTATATATGCCCATTACGACATCTTTCAGAGCCCATTAGGGATATGGAATAGACATGAAATATTTTACTGACTTGAAAGTATGTAGGAAAAAATTTCTTCCAATAAGAAAAATTGTGCATATACGCTTTTTTCCCCATGCCAGTACATGACATCAAAGAAAACAGAGAAATGTGCTATTATTTCTTACAGCTTCTAGAAAAGCCATTCCCTTTTTCTCAACAGCCCATATTTGGCTTTTCCTTGTATTCTTTTGGTCAGATTATGCCCTTTTGTCTTCTTATTTATCATCATTATTGTTATTTTCAATATCATTGTCTTCATTGTCACCATGTTTATTGTTATCATAGTCAGTTTAGTTTTGGCATTTATAGGGAGTCTATCACTATTCCAGATACAATCACATTTCCTAATCACCTTTCATATCTATCTACTATATAAAATTTCTCATTGATACATTGCTAATCAGCTATAGTAAGTACTATAGTTTTCCTGCTGCTAAGTCGCTTCAGTCGTGTCCGACTCTGTGCGACCCCATAGACGGCAGCCCACCGGGCTCCGCCGTCCCTGGGATTCTCCAGGCAAGAATACTGGAGTGGGGTGCCATTTCCTTCTCCAGTGCATGAAAGGGAAAAGTGAAAGTGAAGTCGCTCAGTCGTGTCCGACTCTTAGCGACCCCATGGACTGCAGCCTACCAGGCTCCTCCGTCCATGGGATTTTCCAGGCAAGAGTACTGGAGTGGGGTGCCATTGCCTTCTCCGATAGTTTTCCTAGTCTCCTTATTGTTACAAGTTCCTTATTATCTCTTATTTCTTTCTCCTCAACTCAGCTAAAATCATCTTTGCTAGCCACTAGAACCACTGGTGGGTTCCTCAGAAGTTCCCACCCCTTGCCAATATCTGATAGTACCCTATATCTGATAGTAACCTATAATGGAATATAATCTGCAAAAAAACCTGAATCACTCTGCTGTACACCTAAAACTAACAAAAACTGTGCGTGAATTATACTTCGTTTCTTAAAAATGTTCCCGCTGCCCTCAACTTCTACTACAATTTATTGTAAGCACTAATTTTCAAAAATTGATCAGCATTTTCCTTTCTTTCTTGGTCCTTATTTCCTCATTCTGGAGAAAAGGGTGGCTTCTTTTCATATATATAGATATAAAATAAGGTGTGGTATGGGGATGGGTTGATAAATCATAAATATGCAATAGAACTATATTAGACATATAAAGTTCTATGGGAACACTAATGAGGGAAGATCACATCTGTCTAAAATAGTGGGGAACGTTTTACATCCAGGAAAAACCAAAATCCTCACAGTAAAGAGAATTATGGGAGCTGTTCTGTAATTGTTCTGATATAAATGGTCCATGTAAGTAACATTTATGAAAGAGTATCAGGGTTCATTGAAGTGAGAGTTAAAGGGAAAGGGAGAGAAAAGTCAGTAAAGCTCATTAATGTTAAGAGTCCTAAGTGATATTCACCTATTTCCCTTTGATAAGTCTTTAAAACATCCTGTACTTGGGTCTTTAGGACAGATCTCAAAAACATGGCCATGCTTTGCTATACTTGATATTCTCCTCATCTATTTATTCTTTAGAATCATGAGAAATGTCATTTCCAAAGAGTGACATCCCCAAAAGAACCAGAAAAAAAAAAAAACTGTGTGGAAATTATTGCTTATTCTATGTGGTCACTTAAAGTAGATGCGAAGAACTGACTCACTAGAAAAGATCCTGATGCTGGGAAAGATTGAAAGTGGGAGGAGAAGGGGACAACAGAGGATGAGATGGTTGCATGGCATCACTGACTCGATGGACGTGAGTTTGAGGAAGCTCCGGGAGTTGGTGATAGACAGGGAGGCCTGGCGTGCTGCAGTCCATGGGGTCACAGAGTTGGTCATGGCTGAGCAACTGAACTGAACTGAACTGAAAATAGCACTAACAACATGGGTGTTTGTTTTATTACTCTTTGCCCTTTTCCTCCCTTTTAGAAAATTATTTCTGGAAAATAATGTTAATAACTGCTATTAAACAGGATTCTCATAAACTTGAAACAATTCCATCTCTGGTCCTCCTCTATGAAACTTTCCATGAATCACTTAATAGAAAATGATCTTTCCTTTTGTTGGAATCCTGTAGTATTTTATCTGTACTTCCTAATGTTACTTAACTATTAACTAGTTATCTCTTTCCATCTAATATTATGTATTATATTATTATATATGTATTTATGTAACATCTCTCTCCACTGAAATTTTTGGTGGTAGCATCCAAACCTGTTACACCTCTCAAGTTTTCAAAGCATGCAGTAGTTAGTTTTTTGCATGTAGTTCAGATTAAAAAGTCATTAGATGGCTCAGTGAATAAATGTATGAGTGAGCAGTTTCATTGACAAAGCTGATTCTCAACTAGTTACTCATAGGATTTTATTTCAAATATTGACTTCCAGTGACCATAAAATTAATATGAAATGGGGTGAACATGAAAATTTTTAGGAAAATCGATCTTTGAACTAAGTTCTGTTGTCTCTCTTTTATATTTAATATATAAATCAAAATATTTGTTTTGTCAAAAATCTGATATGTTTCCTTAAGTAATGTGCCCTTTGCTGGGTATATTCAGAGGTGCAACATTTAAAAAAGAAAGGAATTTAGAATTTAGTTTTCATGCTCATATTTGCCAATAATAAAAATTAATCAACCCTCAAGGAAAGCAATCCAATTAAATAGTTAATAAGCAAAACCAAAGCAATGCATGAATTATGACATAATACCTAGACCAGCATAGGTTTATCATTTTATAAAATATTATAAATATTTCACACAGCATTATTTTAAATTAAAAAATAAAATACACTTATTTAAAATATGTTTTAAAATTAAAACATCAAAACAATTCAATAAATAACTGGTTCTTTCTTATTTCAGTATTTTTCTGATTCAGAATAAAAATTAATCAAATAGATCAAAAGTAATTTTTGCAGACTATTAATTACATTTTTTAATGTTAAACATACAAAAACACCAAAGTTTTTGGTTTGTTTCTAATCAAACAAAGAAAGTATCCACCATCTTTGACATATGCACTTTACAATTCTATGATCTTCTTTGTTAATTTCTGATAAATAATTTCAAATAAACAAGGAGAATGCTTAAACAAGAGGAACCAATAGTTTGTAATATATTCAATTAGAGCCTTTTCTCACAAGGTTTAAAAATGAGGGCTTGAAAGTATATATAATGGCATGTTATATATTGAATTTTAAACTTCATTTTAGGGGTAGGTATTTAAAACCCAAACCAAAGACCTTGGTGTAATCATTCATATAAATCAAGTCCATCATTTGCTCTTATATTCGTTTCTGGTCACACTCCCACTCAAGATAACATAGGGAATGTGGCAATAATCTCAGATTTTAGTTTTCCTTGTGGAACATAACACAAACGAGGAAAGTTTTTGCAAGTTTATGTGTTTGTGTGCAAACAACACATAAAATTTAAGCTATTAAATCAACTAGTTCGAAAAAATGGGAAAATGAAATGAATACTGTGCTTTTTGTTTTCATTTTGTAATAAAAAGTCCTGAAAACTTTTTTTTCAGTGTATTCAAACATCTGGACTTTCCATAAGCTTAATTAACATAAATTTAAGTGAAACCTACCTTTAAAATTTGGCCTGATTCTTGCGTCATATCCTGATGTCCTTCCCATTAATTTGTCCAAGAAATCTGAAGGAGATAGGGTCTGTGAAGGTTGTTTTCCAGACCTGGAGTCATGGTCTTTGCAGAAAGCCGCCCTAAACACATCATTAACTCTTTTAGCAACAATTCCATTCTTATCACCTGAGAACTAATATTCACAGAATGTTTGACATCGTGTTTTATAAATATATTTGATATATTAATAAGAAAAAAATTATAAACTTTTTGGTTAACTTCCTAACTTGTATATGGTCTTGAGGTAACTTTAAGTGTGAAGGGTATAAATCCTGAGTCATATTTCCTAAGTTACCAAACTTTGCCATAAGATGTTTAAGATGACACAGCATGCATAGCTTTAGGTTATAGATTTTATGGATATATAAAGCTCTTTCTAGTATCATCAGGGAAATGATAATAATTTCTAAAATTTATGTGATTGTCTCATTTCCCCATGATTTTCAAAATGTTCTTCCAGCATTTCAGCCCTTAATGTAAGTCTTCTACATATATATATACACACACACACACATATATAATATATATGTATGTATGTATACATATATATATAAAATAAGATGGGCAGAACAAAGTAAACTATGAACTAATTATCTCATTGCTTATTTTCTCACCTGCTAGATTCTGTTCCAACTTTCAGCTATTTTCAATGTGTTGTCTAAAAGAAAATCTTCACTTGTAAATTTCACTTCATTCTAAAATAGGTCAACAATGAGCATGTCTGTACTTCTATTTTATTTTATCATTGTTATTTATATATTAGCATTTAAATTGTTGACTTTCTAGTAAAGTATTCATGAAAAAGAACTTCTAATTCTGTTTGTCTTTTGCATTGTTAAGACACTAAATGGTAATTGGACAACTTCTCAGATTTTTATTTTCCTTAAAAGGCTTATAAAAAGAGTATATTTGGTTTGTAATGAAATGAATTCTTTCACAATACATAATTGTTGACTGAATGTTGATTTCTTCCACAAAATATGTATTTTCAAGCTTTATTTTCAATAGTTTAACAAATAATCTTGTTAATTCTTATCACTAAGAAAATACCACATTCTTGACAGTTTTTCAAAGAAGTAATATTAAATATAAGTGCAAAGATGATACAAACATTTGGTAAAAGTTAAAATTGACACAATCACCTAGAAATACTCACATTCCCATAAGCAGATTCATCTGATTAATCAAGTATTATTTGATTATAATGGTGATGGTGGTGGTGATGAAGATGATGATGATGATGATTCTAATAAAACCCAGCCTACGATTTTTCTTAATCATAGTAGGAGGTGTGAACCTGAAAGGAACATAGAGGGTTTTCCCAGTACTCATAGCATTATTGCTATATGTTCCATTTCTCTTGGTTCTGTGAAAAAATACCATAAAATTTGGTGAAAATTAAATGAAGAGTCCTATACTTTGTTGTACGAACATCTCTTATCTCTATCTTGTCTTAGAACCTCTTAGCCATTAGGATGGCTATTTCACTTACTACTAATAATCTGATATTTTGAGGTATCAATTGATTAAATGATTTATAAATTAAGTAGAAAATGCAAGCATGCAAATGATTTCTTGCTTATTTTAATTATGCATAGTCCATTTCTCATGCATGGATAAATACAAAGATGTCATATTAATTTAGTTTTGATAGGCAATAACATTTCTAAATTTATTGAACAGTAGACTACAGTGATAGCATGAGTTTTTAAATGTTTTTGATGTTACAAGAAATTTCCTGAATTGTAGTTCTCATAGTATGCATCTAGTTACTGAAATACAATAGAAGTCCCAAGTTGGCTAAGAATTTGGGTTCTTTTATATTTTATATAAAATGAGCATGCTCCTAGCAAATTAATTCAATCAGTTGCACCATATGAAAAGCATTGCATTCAAAAATCCCTTTAAATGACTTACAGAAGAATTTGAAAACAAACAAACAGAAAAATCACCATTATATATAAATATAAAGAGCATGCAACTCATCAGAGTATCTTAATATCACATTGGCTGTGAAAAAGCATTCAAGTGCATAAAGTAGGATTATGCATCGTAAAACTTGCCTTTGTGAAAATTTACCACCTTCCCACCATAATTAAGCTTTTTAAAAGAACAAAAGAACTCTAACTCTCCTTTATAAAATTAGCATAATATTGTCCAAGACATAGAAAAACAGATAAAAATTACATGACACGTTCTCTTTCAAACAGTTTTCATGTGGAAAATATCAGCATGCAAAGTCGTTTCACCTACCTGAAGTGGTTTGTCTCTAAGAAAAATGCAAACAAGGTTGTCAAAATGTTCACTAGCTGCCGGTTCATTCCTGTATCTGTGATGCTTGTGGAAAATATTCCCGAAATGATTCCAGAAAGAAGCTAGGACAAAGTATCTATTTATTGTCCAGACTCAAAATTTGGCAGGAATCTAGTTTCCTTGAAAATCAAAAAGAGATTTGGGTTTGTACAGTTTGCTGAGAAAAAACAAAAAGTGCCAGTACTAGGCATCATGGTCAGGTCAAACGGGGGCTTAGGACCATCAGTTAACCCAGGAGAGACAAAGCCTTAGAACTG
Organism: Giraffa tippelskirchi; assembly: GCF_054371585.1. Lineage (NCBI taxonomy): Eukaryota > Metazoa > Chordata > Mammalia > Artiodactyla > Giraffidae > Giraffa > Giraffa tippelskirchi. Next base: position 142,727,747 of record NC_137289.1, read on the forward strand.
ATGGATCCCCAGCTGCTTTTCTCGAATAATAAAAATGCTGCTACCTTAATCACATCACCATGCAAAGGGGGCTGGTGACAATGCCATGCTGGAAGTCGGTTGCAGTGGCTTTTGTTTTATGTCCTTTCTATTTAGCGAATCTCTTTTTTCTGGAAAATGTTCTCTTTTAAAAAGTAGTTGTAAATGAGGAATAAGAAAGGATTCTGCGTGCTAGAGTGGGTAGGAAAAAGAGGGCAAAATTGCTGAGATCCTGTGCTGGAATGAGGGCTACAAAAAGAGACGGAGACGTGATCTTACCCAGCCGATAAATTTCAGCACTCGGACAGCTCCTAGCTCTGAAGTGCGCATGTTTCCTTTTTCAGTCGCTTGGGGCGGGGGTCGGGGAGAGGCATTCCAGAGCGGACATGCCTGCTATTTGAAGGCAAAGAGTGACTGGCTGTTCAGAGAAGGGGTGCTGACGGGGTGCGGTGATGACCAGAGAGGAGCAGAAGTCAGGATAGATGAAGAGGGTGAAGGAGGCTAGGGTCTGAGCTCCTGGAAATGCGAGTCTGTTGGTGGGTGGGCAGGACGGGAGTTTGAAGCTGAAAAAAGAAGGGAATACGACCTAGGCGTGGGAAAAGAAAATTGGGCGAAGCACAGAACAGAATCGATAGTACTGAAATTACAGTAAGGGAGTGGGTAGTCTACTCCTTATCAGTGGAACCTAGAGGCAAAAGAGGAATCCTGTGCTAAAAAGGAAGGGACATTTCGTTGGCATAGAGAAGCCCATATGCAGAAAATGATTCTTGAGGATCGATAATTTAATTTAGAAGCCCTTTATACCTTCCTCGCCCCTTGAGTGTTTTCATTTGATTTTAACTGCCTGTTCCCAAAGAATCTCTCTACTTCTTTACTAGGGAAAGCCCCTTCGCTGAGCTTTCTTTAGCGGCTCAAAATCCTTGGGCATCCTCTTCCAAGTCACGGATTTGTAATGGAGAAAAAATAAAATGGGCCGGCAGGGGGCAGTAGCAATCTTTTCCTGCCCTGGTTAAAGGTTAGACTAGGGCTCCCAGTAAGAGCTGGAGCAAGGAAGGGTGAGACTGCAGGTTGAGTTTCTTCTGCCCATTACAGATGTTAATCACCAGGGATGAGTCATGTAATAAAGTGTAAATGTTCTTCTCCTAAATTGGCTAAAGAGACAGAAAATAGTGCAAGTTTATAAATCCTGTACAAGAAGCCTGACAGGTAACCTTGCTATTTCAAATTAAACTTACAAATATTATTAATAAAAAAGAGGAAGGATAAATAGTTCAATGTAAGTAATTATCAACTTCTGGCAAGGGGAGATGAAAAATTCATGTTCTGCCATGAGCTGGGTAAGTAACCTACTGTTTGTCTGCAAAATATACTTTGTTCGTCTCCTTGGCACTCCATTGCAGGTCTTAATTTTAAAACAAAATAAAATGATTAATTTTTATTCCATAAATGACTAATATGTGCATGGATAAGTTTAAATATCACAGCAGAGTAACAAGGAATTCTGTGATTTTAAAAAGTAAATTCTGAGAAAAAAATGCACGTTCTTTTTACCTTTTAATCTTAACATAAATCACCTGATGGTCTTATTGAAATGCATATTCTGATCTGGTAGGTCTGAGGTGCTGCCTGAGATTCTGCATTTCTAACAAGTTCCTAGCTGATGTTGATGGTACTGGCCCCACTGATCACACTTTCAGTGGCAATGTTATGTATGCCCTTTTATCAGATTTCTATCTCACCAAGACAGTGAGAATATAGGACCTTTGTTTAGATGAAAATCAGCAGTGCGCAAGCATTCTGTTTACATAGAAAATCAGTTCTTTGGAAGTGTTCTCTTAACTCACAAAGCCCAGAAAAAGTGATTCAATTTAAAAGAAAAACAGTCTAGTGTAAAATGAGACATCCCTGGACTACAGTTTGAATCTGTTCACTTCCAAATTCATCCACTTGGAAACTCTAGACCTGATTTTATCCCTGCAGTCCTGACCCAAAAGATAAAATCAATTCCTGGAAATATATTTCTTCAGTTGGTGCTATGGAAAAATCATACAAGATTTTTTTGTGCTCATGATTCTTTCCAAAAGCGAAACTATATATGTAAAAGTATAGGAAAATGATTTGTCCAAAAAAGTTTTGAGGTTGTAATGATGCTTCAAGTAATAAAGTCTTTGCCAGTCATTTCTTTCAATGTTAGTAACCAAGAGTAGGGTGAGTAGGGAAACCTGTGACAAAGGGAGACTCTGGCTAGCAGCATGAAATCAAAGTATATATTATTTTAGAGTTGGAGGGAACTTTAGAGAAGGCCTAATGTAAACTTCTCATTATACTTCTCGGCTCTCCTCAATTTGGATTCCAGCTCTGTCAATCTATAGAAACAGCTCTCCCTGAGTTTGCCAATGAATTCCTTGTAACTAAGGCCGAAGGATATTTTTTCTGTTGTCATCTTACTTGACATTTCCATGACACTTGACATCTCTTTTCCCGTCTTTTATTTAAATTTATTTTTATTTTATTGTGGAAAGAGCTCTTTACTTGAAATTTACTCTCTCAACAGATTTTTTAGTGTAAAGTACAATGTTCTTAACTATAGGCTCAGAACTATACAGTGCATCTCTAGAACTTATTCATCTTACATCACTGAAACTATACCCAGTGATTAGCAGCTCCTCGTTTCTCCCTGTCCTCTATCCCTAGCAGCCACCATTCTGTTCTCTTCAAGGACTTTCTTCTCTAGACCCTGTGACACAGTACACTCCTGGCTTGCCTAGTGTATTCTCTCCTTGGCAAGCATTTCCTCATCCTCCTGGCTTATATTAGTTGGATTTTCTGAAGTTTGTATTCCAGGTCCTCTCATCTTCTCATTCTACACTTCTCTTAGACAATACTATACACATCTATGACTGGCATTTTCCTTTTATGGAGATGACACACAAATATATATTTCTATGCAGGCCTACACATCCAACTTCTTCCTAAACAATTCCCGTTGAATGTCTCAAAGGTTCTATAAAGTCCACATGTCCAAACCAAGGTTTTAATACTTCCTTCCTGTTTCTGTTCTGCTGCTCCTGTTTCATTATCACCAAACAAAAGCTAAGGCATCAACTCTAAGACTCTCTCTCCATCACCTACCGTATTCAGTCTTTACTTAGCCCTATTGATTTTCTCTCTCAAATATTTACCAAGTCTGTGCACTTCTTTCTGTCTCAGCCTCCATGACCCTAGTTGAGCTATCCTATCTCTTGCTTGGATTGCAGCAATAGTTACCTTACTTCTCTACCTGCACCAACAGCAGAGCCTCCACCACCTCATTATTACACTGCAGCCAGAACAATTATTCAGAAATCAAAATCTGATTATGTCATGCCCTCTGATTAACATGATGACTCTCTATTGATATTTGGGTAGAACAAGAAAAGTACTTAACGTGATCTGAAAGTGCCACATGGTCTGGCCCATGCCTACATTGTCCTTCATCTTGTTCCTTCTCTTCTAACCATATTGGTCTTTTTTAGTCCCTCACACTTGCCATTTTGCTTAATCCCAGAGAGTGCTCATGCCTCTCATTTTGTTTTTTTTTTGCATATCTTATTTCTCAAATCTCTTTTCAAATGTCATTTCCTCAAGAAGGGCTTTCCTGACCTGCAAGACTCTGTCAACTCTCCCTATTACAGATTTCTTTACTACTCAGCAACTTTGATTCAAAGAGCTTGTCACTATTGCATGTATACATGTGTACAATTATTGCTTAGATAATGAGCTTAGATAATGGGGCTTCCCTGATAGCTCAGTTGGTAAAGAATCCACCTGCAATGCAGGAGACCCCAGTTCAATTCCTGGGTCAGGAAGATCCGCTGGAGAAGAGATAGGCTACCCACTCCAGTATTCTTGGGTTTCCCTTGTGGCTCAGCTGGTAAAGAATCTGCCTGCGATGTGGGAGACCTGGGTTTGATCCCTGGGTTGGGAAGATCCCCTGGAGAAGAGAAAGGCTACCCACTCCAGTATTCTGACCTGAAGAATTCCATGGACTTGTGTACTCCATGGGGTCACAAAGAGTTGGACGCGACTGAGCAGCTTTCCTTTTTTCACTGAGCTTTGTAATGGATGGGGGAGAGGAGGGCCTCTGGTTTTTTTCTACCATAGTATATCTACCCATTCAATGTTAATGACAAAAATCATAAATTGATGGTGATTAGACTAGTTTTTTGAATGTACCCAAAAGTGCCGCTTAGAAAAACCAATATGCTTAAATATGTACTGTTCTGTCAAGAATTACTTGTTAGGGGATTAACAAATTGAGAACTATAATTATTTGAAGGAAAAGCCAGCTCAGTGGCTCGGGGGTCTATAGCATGAAATGAAAATACAAGTAGGAGACTATGAACTGGATGTCCTTAATTCAGGTACCACCTCTAACACTGATCAGTTATATGACCTTAGGCAAGTCATTTAATTCCACTGAGCTTCATTGTCATAATATATAAAATATGGATGAAAATATTGCTATATAAAATATAGAATACTCTTGAAAGTCTTATGAAATCATAGCTGACTGTGTGTTTTGGGTTCTTAATCTCAGTTCTTAGCATCTATTGACTGCTAAAATTCATGTTTTCACTCTGTCCCTTGGACAATTCCACTTTGAAGGAGAGTAAGTCTCTGGAGTTTGAAAAAGGTCATATTTGCAATGCAATGGAATCCCAAAGTCAAATCCACCTATGGTTGTAATTCACTAAATCACAGCTGGTTAAGGCATGTGGCACCCTCATTTTGTACTCATCAGAGAAATGAGAAGATTCTGACCCCTCCTATAATATTGTAAGGATCAATACACAGTATTTGGTCTATATGATACTACATATTTAAAACCTCTAAATAGATGTAAACAAGGAGACGTTTCTTATGAACATCAGTATCATTTGAACATAAGTATTATTTACAGACATTGATAAATTTCTTTACAGTTTTCAAAATACCCATACCATGTGGTAGGCAGAATAATTAATTTCTCACTATTTTTTCTAGTGAGGAATTTGTTGTTGTTGTTCAGTCTCTCAGTTGTGTCTGACTCTGTGACCCCATGGACTGCAGCACGACGGGTTTCCCTGTAAAGCTCATGTAAACTGATCAATTTTCCCAAGTCCGCATGACTATTAAGTGACAAAGTCATCCTTTCTATATTCCCTATCCAGGGAACATATTTATTTCTTATCATATGTATGACTGTTATTTTTCAAGTCACTGAGAAACTACTGTATACCCAACTATTTTAAAGCTATGTTTATAATTCTATTGCAGTAATGCCCCTTTCTTGATGGAATTTTGGTCTCCATTAAATTCATACACACAAATGTCAAATGAAAAACCCATTATTAAGAGTCTCAAAGTCTATTTCCTTAGGAAAAGAGTTGAAAGATGTCTAATAGATCAATAGCCTGCATCAGGTTGCCTCATGAACTCTTACGGGTCTTCATGAAGAGACATGGTCCTCAAATATGAGCATCCTGTCTTCCATTGAAAAGATGAAGTAGTGATTAAGAAAGGAATTATTAATTTATAATTGACACCAACTGAGAAGCAGAGGTTTGAGGTAAATTAGAGAGGGCAAGAAGTTATTTTACCAAATCTTTAGTTGCTTAAGGATGCTTCCTCACAGAAAATGATAAAGCCAATTTCACTTTGATAAAATGCACCTTCTGAATTTTAGGAGAAATTCTTCTGCCTCCAACAGACCTTCTCACTAGAGGGCCCTAGGTTAGAATTGATTTCTGAGTGAGAAAATCCTTTGACATGAGCCTGCGTGGTTATTATGATACTTGTTAAAATGTATAGCTTGTGAGATCAATGATTAGTGATTGCCATTTTTAAAAAATTTTCTGTCTTTATTTTGGCTGAGCTGGGTCTTAGTTGCTGTGCAGGTGTTTCTCTAGTTGGGGTGTGTGGACTTCTCATTGCGGTGGCTTCTCTTGTTGTGGAGCATGGGCTCTAGAGCACAGGCTTCAGTAGTGTGGCGCGTGGACTCAGTAGTTGTGGTTCCTGGGCTCCAGAGAACGGGCTCAATAGTTGTGGCCCACAGGCTTAGATGCCCCGCAGCATGTAGGATCTTCCCAGACCAGGGATGAAGCCTGGGTCTCCTGCATTGGCAGGCAGATTCTTTACTGCTGAGCCACCAGGTAAGCTCCTGCCATCTGGGGAGGGGGGGTGCTATATGTAATACCTCAGGGATCAGGTAGAGAATCTGTCTCTTAAATCCTAGATCTCTAAGCTACCACTGCAGAGTCAATAACTGGCTTTCAACTTGCATGGCCCCTGACTGGCCCTTTATGTCCTTTATCTCCTTGCAGTGGTTATATTGGAAATAAAAGGCACACTGTAGAGCCCATTTCACTGGGTTAAATAAATTGATAGGAGGGCTGGGATTTTAACAGGGAGGTAAAAAAATGAAGCATAGTTCCCACTGCTACTAGTATTCATGACTTTAAAGCTGTTTTTAATGTCCAACATTGTCTACAGAGCAAGGATGCCTAAAGAGCTGATGTCATCCTACATTTATTCTTTTTGGTTGTTAGAAATCTAGCTAACTTCTCTCTTCTTAATCTTGTGGTATGAATAAAGATGCTCAGCATACAGAGAGGCAAGCTTCAAGACCATGAAGAGTAAATGTGAAATCACTGCTCTTCTTGGTTCCATGCACACAATTGAATGTCTGTCCAGAGCATTTCTGAATTCAATGACATAGAAGTCAGAAAAATCATTTTATGATTGGAATTCTTCTGCTTATTAGTGCTCAATGTTTACAGACCACAAACGTGTCCAGCACTTGAAACAATTTCTATTTCCAGTGATGATTCATACAAATGATTGCTTCTCTGTTGGCTAATGTGAAAAATGCAGCATTTCTTTTCATAAACATGAAGGAGGCAAACAATAATTTGGAGGATAAATCAAATATAGTCCCTCTTGAACATATTAGAAAGGTTCCTTCTTTGGTACAATTCTCAAAATGAAAATAATGAATAACAGTAAGATTGACTGCTGCAGTATCACTTGTCTTAGACTTTCCTAGGTTTCGTTCTGCAACTGATGCAAAAACCACCTCAACATCACCTTAGTTATTATTATACTCTTGCTGAAATTTTTTTTTGGAGAGTTCTCAAGTTTTAACTTTTTATTATTGACTTGATGATGTTTGCCCCTGCCCATATAAAATGTCTCATCTAAGTTCACAGAAGACTGAAAAGAAGCTGATTTTGAAAGAGTGAATTATTATAAGTTGGACAATAGCAATAGTTTTACATTTGCAAGTAATCTAGCACTTAGTAGTTGAAATGGAGTTCCATTCATTATATTCAATGATGGCATTTTTATTATTGTTGTAAAGCATAGTATAGATACTGACAGTAAAGAACATAGTTAATGAACATATGCCAGCAAATCTGGAAAACTCAGCAGTGGCCACAGGACTGGAAAAGGTCAGTTTTCATCCCAATCCCAAAGAAAGGCAATGCCAAAGAATGCTCGAGCTACCTCACAATTGCACTCATCTCACACGCTGGTAAAGTAATGCTCAAAATTCTCCAAGCCAGGCTTCAGCAATATGTGAACCGTGAACTTCCAGATGTTCAAGCTGGTTTTAGAAAAGGCAGAGGAACCAGAGATCAAATTGCCAACATCTGCTGGATCATCAAAAAACCAAGAGAGTTCCAATAAAACATCTATTTCTGCTTTATTGACTATGCCAAAGCCTTTGACTGTGTGGATCACAATAAACTATAGAAAATTCTGAAAGAGATGGGAATACCAGACCATCTGACCTGTCTCTTGAGAAACCTGTATGCAGGTCAGGAAGCAACAGTTAGAACTGGACATGGAACAACAGACTGGTTCCAAATAGGAAAAGGAGTACGTCAAGGCTGTATATTGTCACCCTGCTTATTTAACTTATATGCAGAGTACATTATGAGAAAGGCTGGGCTGGAAGAAGCACAAGGTAGAATCAAGATTTCTGGGAGAAATATCAATAACCTCAGATATGCAGATGACACAACCCTTATGGCAGAAAGCGAAGAACTAAAGATCCTCTAGATGAAAGTGAAAGAGGAGAGTAAAAAAGTTGGCTTAAAGCTCAACATTCAGAAAACTAAGATCATGGCATCTGGTCCCATCACTTCATGGGAAATAGATGTGGAAACAGTGTCAGACTTTATTTTGGGGGGCTCCAAAATCACTGCTGATGGTGATTGCAGCCATGAAATTAAAAGACACTTACTCCTTGGAAGGAAGGTTATGACCAACCTAGACAGTATATTAAAAAGCAGAGACATTACTTTGCCAACAAAAGTCCGTCTCCTCAAGGCTATGGTTTTTCCAGTGGTCATGTATGGATGTGAGAGTTGGACGGTGAAGAAAGCTGAGCACTGAAGAATGGATGCTTTTGAACTGTGATGTTGGAGAAGAGTCTTGAGAGTCCCTTGGACTGCAAGATCCAACCAATCCATCCTAAAGGAGATCAGTCTTGGGTGTTCACTGGAAGGACTCATGTTGAAGCTGGAACTCCAATACTTGGGCCACCTCATGCGAAGAGTTGACTCATTGGAAAAGACCCTGATGCTGGGAAGGATTGGGGGCAGGAGGAGAAAGGGACGACAGAGGATGAGATGGTTGGATGGCATCACCGACTCTATGGACACAGGTTTGGGTAGACTCCGGGAGTTGGTGATGGACAGGAAGGCCTGGCATGCTGCAGTTCATGGGGTCACAAAGAGTCAGACACGACTGAGCGACTGAACTGAACTGAATCAACAGTTCTGTCACTCAACCAGTCAACAAATATTAATCAAGCATTTACTACGCACAAAATACACTGTAATTCTCTGAAGATGAGGCAAAGTAATACGACGTTATTTTTGCCCTCTAGAGACTTATGATCTATATGTGAAGGTAAGAAAATTAAATACTATGGAATCGGTTCTCTAGGTCAGGGTATCATCTGGGGAGATCAGCTTACTGACACCCAAGAGCTTCAAAATGTGACATTCACCTATGGCTTCTTAAGTTTAAACGTTGGTTATTAGCTTGGCTGGTTCACAAAATTAATCTTGTCTGTGCCCCAAATATGTTAGGATGTGACATACTAACTATATATCATATAAGCCTGACATATAAACCACATAGAATGAAAATGTTGCTATCAAGCTGCCAAGTAACCCATGTGGTCTGAGTGATGTGTAAGCTTCTTGTGTGCACTCTGCCTGGAAAATTTCATGATAAACAGGGATAAACAGGAAATTAGAGATGTTAGAGGTATAGGACCTCTACCATATGGTTGAAATGTGAAAAAGTTGAGTAGATCCTATCTCAAATGGACTGATAGACACATCTCAAGCTCTCAGACTTCTCTTTTTCATGGTCTATTTCTAATCAACTCCACTGCTAATTAATAGGGCTTTCCAGCTGGTGCAGTGGTAAAGAATCCACCTGCCAATGCAGGAGATGCAGGTTCAATCCCTGGATCGCGAAGATCCCCTGGAGGAGGAAATGGCAACTCATTCCAGTATTCTTGCCTGGGAAATCTCATGGACAGGGGAGCCTGGCGGGCTTCACTCCATGGAGTCACAAAGAGTTGGACATGACTGAGCTCTCACTCATAGGCCAGGCTAATTAATACTTTAAATCGCTTTTTGAAAATGGTGTATTATGAAATATTACATTTTTATTAAAATATGTATGTGAATTATTTATAGAATATGCATAATAATGATAAAACAAATTTCTATGTAACCACATATGGTGTAAGACATAGAAAACCAAAACTTCTGAAGCCCCCTGAATGCTAATCTATGATCTCATCATTTTCTTGCTTTGCTTTATTATCTAACACACACATACACACATATTGTGTAGTTTCTCATGTTTTGATGCATACATAAATTGAATGACATTGTATTTTTCTGTGACTTATTTTGTTTGGTCCATATTATGTTATTGCACGTAGCAAGAAGTCATTCATTTTCACACTGTATTGCTCTGTTCTCTGAGCATTTCACAATTTATTCATCCTTTCTACTGCTGATAGATGGGCTTTTGGGTTGTTCCCAGGTTTTTTGCCATGATAAATAATGCTGTGTAATATTCTTATACACTTCTTCTCCTGTACATGTGCATGTTTAGAGGAAGAATTACTGAATCCTAAGGTATGCACAGCTTCATTTTATTAGATGATACCATGTTGTTTCTTACAGTGTTCTAATAATTTACACTCTCACCATAGTAGAGAAAGTTTCTAGTTTCTTTATATACTCACTGACATTTGGCACTGTCAGACTTCTTAATTTATGCCAATGTTAAATAACATCTCATTGTGCTTTTAGTCTGTATATGTTTATTTGTCTAATTACCAATGAGCCTGAATGCCTTTTCAATATGTTTACTGACCATTTGTGTTATATCTATGAAAAATCTGTTTATTCTTTGAAAACTATTCAGTTAAGTTGTTTCTTTTTCCTTATTTATGTGTAAAATCTATTTTATAGCAATCTTTTGCCAGTCACATATGTTACAGATATCTTTTTCCAGTTTGTGGCTTTTCACATTTATTGTACTGTTGTTGTTGTTCAGTCATCAAGTTGTGTCTGACTCTTTGCGACCCCATGGACTACAGCACACCACGCTGTCATGTTCTTCACTATCTCCTGGAGTTTGCACAAATTCATGTCCGTTGAGTTGATGATTCTATCCAACCATCTTATCCTCTGCCGCCCCCATGTCCTCCTGCCCTCAATCTTTACCACCATCAGAGTCTTCCAATGACTCAACTCTTTGCATCAGGTGGCCAAAGTATTGAAGTTTCTGCTTCAGCAACAGTCCTTCCAATGAATATTCAGGATTGATTTCCTTTAGGATTGACTGGTTTGATCTCCTTGCAGTCCAAGAGACTCTCAAGAGTCTTCTCCAACACCACAGTTCAAAAGCATCAGTTCTTCAGTGCTCTGATTTCTTTATACTACAACTCTTACAATCAGTCCTGAGTGTTCATTGGAAGGACTGATGTTGAAGCTGAAACTCCAATACTTTGGCCACCTGATGTGAAGAGCTAACTCATTTGAAAAGACCCTGATTCTGGGAAAGATTGAAGGCAGGAGAAGGGGATGACAGAGGATGAGATGGTTGAATGGCATCACCGACTCAATCAATGGACATGAGTTTGAGTAAACTCCGGGAATTGGCGATGGACAGGAATGCCTGGCATGCTGCAGTCCATGGGCTCGCAAAGAGTCGTACATGACTGAGCAACTGAACTGAAGTGAACTCACATCCATACATGGCTACTGGAAAAACCATAGCTTTGACTAGATGAACCTTTGTTGGCAAAGTAATGTTTCTGCTTTTTAATATGCCCTTTAGTTACTTTTCACTTTCCGCTATTATAGTGGTATCATCTGCATAATCTGAGGTTGTTAATATTTCTCCTGACAATCTTGATTCCAGCTTGTGATTCATCCAGCCTGGCATTTTGCATGATGTACCCTGTGTATAAGTTAAACAAGCAGAGTGACAATATACAGCCTTGACATACTCCTTTCTCAATCGTCCAGTCCATTGTTCCATGTCTGGTTCTAACTATTGCTTCTTTACCTGCATACAGGTTTATCAGAAGACAGGTAAGGTGATCTGGTACTCCCATCTCTTTAAGAATGTGCCACAGTTTGTTGTGATCCACATAGTCAAAGGCTTTAGTGTAGTCAGTGAATCAGAAATATTTCTGGAATTTTCTCCTTTTCGCTACGATCCAACAAATGTTGGCAATTTGATCTCTTGTTCCTCTGCCTTTTGTAAACCTAACTTGTACATCTGGAAGTTCTTGGTTCACAAACTGCTGAAACCTAGCTTGAAGGATTTTGAGCATCACTACACTAGCATGTTAAATGAGCACAACTGTATGTTAGTTTGAACATTCTTTGGGACTGGAATGAAAACTGACCTTTTACAGTCCTGTGGCTCACTGCTGAGTTTTCCAAATTTGCTGACATATTATGTGTAGCACTTGAACAGTCATCATCTTTTATGAAATTAAATAGCTCAGTTGGAATTTCATCACTTCCACTAGCTTTGTTCATAGTAATGCTTCTTAAGGCCCACTTGACGTCACACTCCAGGATATCTGGGTCTAGGTGAGTGACCACACCATCATGGTTATCCAGGTCATTAAATCTTTTCTGTGTATAGTTCTTCTATGTATTCTTGCCACCTCTTCTTAACCTCTTCTGCTTCTATTAGGTCCTTGCTCTTTCTGTCCTTTATCATGCCCATCTTTGCATTAAATGTTCCCTTGATATCTCCAATTTTCTTGAAGAGATCTCTAGTCTTTCCTATTTTGTTGTTTTCCTCTATTTCTTTGCATTGTTCGCTTAACAAGTCTTTCTTATCTCTCCTTGCTATTCTCTGAATCTCTACATTCAGTTGGTATATCTTTCCCTTTCTCCCTTGCCTTTCACTTCTCTTCTTTTCTCAGCTATTTGTAAAGCCTCCTCAGACAACCACTTTGCCTTCTTGCATTTCTTTTTCTTGGGGGTGGTTTTGGTCACCACCTACTTTACAGTGTTATAAACCTCCATCCATAGATCTTTAAGCACTCTGTCTACCAGATCTAAGGCTTCCCTGGTGGCTCAGATGGTAGAGAGTCTGCCTGCAATGTGGGAGACCCGGGTTCAATCCCTGGGTCAGGAAGATCCCCTGGAGAAGGAAATGGCAACACACTTCAGTGTTCTTGCTTGGAAAATCCCATGGATGTTGGAGCCTGGCAGGCTACAGTCCATGGGGCCACAAAGAGTTGGACATGACTGAGCAACTATTTCTTTCACCAGATCTAACACTTAAATTTATTCATCTCCTCCACTATATAATCATAAGGGATTTGATTTAGATCATACCTGAATGGCCTACTAGATTTCCCTGATTTCTTCAGTTTAAGCTTGAATTTTGCCATAAGGAGCTGGTCTGAGCTGCAGTCACCTCCAGGTCTTGTGTTTTCAGACTGTATAGAGCTTCTCCATCTTTGGCTACCAAGAATATAAACAATCTTATTTCGGTATTTAGCATCTGATGATGTCCATGTGTAGAGTTGTTTCTTGCGTTGTTGGAAAAAAGTGTGTCTTGACAAAACTCGGTTAACCTTTGTGGCCCTGCATGGTATGGCTCATAGCTTCATTGAGTTATACAAGCCCTTTTGCCATGACAAGGCTATGATCTATGAAGGGTTATTGTATTACTAATATAAATTTATTAATATTCCCCTTATGATTTTTGTTATTTTTGGCTTACAAGTATCGATATTGTGATTATGAAGATGTGTTCTTCTATTATCTTCTAAGTTTCTAATGTCAGTCACACTTAAAATGATTAATACCTAGAGCAAATGTTGTCTATTTTAATTGTTTACATGACTGTCATGCATCTTTAGTTGTTAATTGATGGGTGTAGATCATATATGAAAACAGGAATCGGATGCTGTCCTTCCAAGGATTTGGAAATTAAAATGTCCTATGATATTAGCATAGCACATCATAGCCTAATTTTGCAAAGGCACTTCAAAAAGATAAAATGGCTCCTAATCCAAAAAAGACTTAAATGTTGTTTTGATAGTGTATGATTGTATAATAAAGTACCCCCAAACTTTTATGGTTTAAAATAGCTATTAGTAATGGATAAAGAAGTGTGGTACATATACACAATGGAATATTACTCAGTCATAAAAAGGAACATATGAATCTATAGATTCAATGCAATCCCTATCAAGCTACCAATGGTATTTTTCACAGAACTGGAACAAATCATCTCACAATTTGTATGGAAATATAAGAAACCTCGAATAGCCAAAGCAATCTTGAGGAAGAAGAATGAAACTGGAGGAATCAACCTGCCTGACTTCAGGCTCTACTACAAAGCCACAGTCATCAAGACAGTATGGTACTGGCACAAAGATAGAAATATAGATCAATGGAACAAAATAGAAAGCCCAGAGATAAACCCATGCACATATGGACACCTTATCTTCGACAAAGGAGGCAAGAATATACAATGGAGAAAAGACAATCTCTTTAACAAGTGGTGCTGGGAAAACTGGTCAACCACTTGTAAAAGAATGAAACTAGAACACTTCCTAACACCGTACACAAAAATAAACTCAAAATGGATTAAAGATCTAAACGTAAGACCAGAAACAATAAAACTCCTAGAGGAAAATATAGGCAAAACACTCTCCGACATAAATCACAGCAGGATCCTCCATGACCCACCTCCCAGAATATTGGAAATAAAAGCAAAAATAAACAAATGGGACCTAATTAAAATTAAAAGCTTTTGCACAACAAAGGAAACTATAAACAAGGTGAAAAGACAGCCTTCAGAATGGGAGAAAATAATAGCAAATGAAGCAACAGACAAACAATTAATATCAAAAATATACAAGCAACTTCTGCAGCTGAATTCCCGAAAAATAAACGACCCAATCAAAAAATGGGCCAAAGAACTAAACAGACATTTCTCCAAAGAAGACATACAGATGGCTAACAAACACATGAAAAGATGCTCAACATCACTCATTATTAGAGAAATGCAAATCAAAACCACAATGAGGTACCATTTCACACCAGTCAGAATGGCTGCTATCCAAAAGTCTACAAGCAATAAATGCTGGAGAGGGTGTGGAGAAAAGGGAACCCTCTTATACTGTTGGTGGGAATGCAAACTAGTACAGCCACTATGGCGAACAGTGTGGAGATTCCTTAGAAAACTGGAAATAGAACTGCCATACGACCCAGCAATCCCACTGCTGGGCATACACACCGAGGAAACCAGAATTGAAAGAGACGCGTGTACCCCAATGTTCATCGCAGCACTGTTTACAATAGCCAGGACATGGAAGCAACCTAGATGTCCATCAGCAGACGAATGGATAAGGAAGCTGTGGTACATATACACAATGGAATATTACTCAGCCATTAAAAAAATACATTTGAATCGGTTCTACTGAGATGGATGAAACTGGAGCCCATTATACAGAGTGAAGTAAGCCAGAAAGAAAAACAACAATACAGTATACTAATGCATATATATGGAATTTGAAAGATGGTAATGATAACCCTATATGCGAGACAGAATAAGAGACACAGATGCATGGAACAATTTGATGGACTCTGAGGGAGAA
This sequence comes from Giraffa tippelskirchi, assembly GCF_054371585.1. Classification (NCBI taxonomy): domain Eukaryota; kingdom Metazoa; phylum Chordata; class Mammalia; order Artiodactyla; family Giraffidae; genus Giraffa; species Giraffa tippelskirchi. Next base: position 142,742,970 of record NC_137289.1, read on the forward strand.
GGTGAGGGTGGGACGTTCTGGGAGAATAGCATTGAAACATGTATATTATCATATGTGAAACAGAACACCATTCCATGTTCGATGCATGAGACAAGGGCTCAGGGCCGGGGCAATGGGATGACCCAGAGGGATGGGATGGGGAGGGAGGAGGGAGGGGGGTCCAGGAGGGGGAACACATGTAAACCCATGGCTGATTCATGTCAATGTATGGCAAAAACTATTACAATATTGTAAAGTAATTAGCCCCCACTAAAATAAATAAATTTATAAAAAAAAAAAAAAAGGAACATATGTGAGTCAGTTCTAATGAGGTGGATGAATCTAGAGCTTATTACACAGAGTGAAGTGAGTCAGAAAGAGAAAGATAAATATCATATACTAATGTATATATACAGAATCTAGAAAGATAGTATCGAAGAATTTATTTGCAGGGTAGCAATGGAAAAACATACATAGAGAACAGACTTATGGACACGGGGAGAGGGGAGGAGAGGGTGAGATGTATAGAGAGAGTAACATGGAAACTTACATTACCATATGTAAAATAGATAACCAACAGGAATTTGCTATATGTCTCAGGAAACTCAAACAGGGACTCTGTATCAATCTAGAGGGGTGGGATGGGGAGAGAGATGGGAAGGAGGTTCAAAAGGGAGGGGAAATACGTATACCTATGGCTGATTCATATTGAAGTTTGACAGAAAACAACAAAATTCTGTAAAGCAATTATCCTTCAATTAAAAATAAATAAATTTTTTAAATGTTAAATTTATAATAAGGAAAGGAAATAATACAATAATTTTTAAAAAGAAACAAACTTCAATATAAAATCATAATAAATGTGCAAAAATATTAACTCTGGTTTTGGATGATGGAACTACTGAATTTTTTTGTATTTCTGTTTTAAATATAGGTTCTGATTTGTCTCTTATGAACATGTTTAACTTTTATGATTAGAAAAAGATAAAGTACTTTAGAAAGCTCAGAAAGTAACATATTTACTTTTATAACAATTCGCTTACTCCTTGGAAGGAAAGTTATGACCAACCTAGACAGCATATTAAAAAGCAGAGACATTACTTTGCCAACAAAGGTCCATCTAGTCAAGGCTATGGTTTTTCCAGTGGTCATGTACGGATGTGAGAGTTGGACGGTGAAGAAAGCTGAGCACCGAAGAATTGATGCTTTTGAACTGTGGTGTTGGAGAAGACTCTTGAGAGTCCCTTGGACTGCAAGAAGATTCAACTAGTCCATCCTAAAGGAGATCAGTCCTGGGTATTCATTGGAAGGACTGATGTTGAAGCTGAAAGTCCAGTCCTTTGGCCACCTGATGCGAAGAGCTGACTCATTTGAAAAGACCCTGATGCTGGGAAAGATTGAGGGCAGGAGGAGAAGGGGATGACAGAGGATGAGATGGTTGGATGGCATCATCGACTCGATAGACATGGGTATGGGTGGACTCTAGGAGTTGGTGATGGACAAGGAGGCCTGGTGTGCTGCGGTTCATGGGGTCACAAAGAGGCGGACATGACTGAGCGACTGAACTGAACTGAACTGATGCTTTTCTGCCTATGTGAAAAATATATAAAATAACAATTGCTGATTTATATTTCTTCCCAGACTACAAGTACAATTATAGATTCCTGGAAATCCCGTGGACAGAGGAGCCTAGTGGGCTACAGTCCATGGGTCACAAAAGAGTCAAACATGACTTAGTGACTTAATGACAACAAAGATGTCCAAATAGAATGCTATTACATACAATTCAATAAACTTTGATTTAAAAACAAACAAACAAAAATAACTATTAGAATTACTGTCTCTCAAGTTTACGTATGTGGAATGGGTTCATCTGGACATTCTTGTCGAGGATCTCTCAAGCTGTAGTGTGGAAGCTGAGGCTTGAGTCATCTGAGAGCTCAATTAGGTCAGACTTCCAGATGGCTTCTTTGCATGACTGGTATTAATATTGCATATTAGATATTGGATGAGAACTCAGCTGAGACAGTCAACCAGAGGATCTATACATGGCCTTTCCCTAGGATTTGGGCTTCATACACCATGGTGCCATAAGTTCTGAGAAGATGAGTCTCAACAGTTAGCATTCTAAGAGAATAAAGAAGATACTGCTGCAAGGATTCTTATGACCCAGGTTTGGGAGTCATGCTGTGTCACTTCTGCTGCATCTTACTGGTTGCACATGGCCAACTCAGTTTCAATATGGAAGGAGACTTCTCTAGGGTATGAATACTAGCAGGTATGGTTCACTGGGCAGTTGTCTTTGAAAATTAACTATAGGAACCATGTCAAAGGATTGTCAGTATTGTTTGCAGAGAGTGTTGTGTCATCTTCCAATTCAAACAATAAAGAAGAGTAGATAGACTAGAAAAACCTCTTAAGACAAAACACCTAAAGTTTGTGGATAAAATATATTTTTAAAAGCAAAGTTGAATGGGCCATGAACTGAGAGAAATTCTCAGAGACCCAAAACAAGAGAGCATGAATCCAGACTAAAATTTAAATGCTAAAGATGGGAGTTGCCCTGGAGTATCTCTATATTTCCCAAGATTCGTGACTTCAGTTTTAATGGCAGCTTGGTGCGCTGGGAGAGGGAGAATGAGGGAGAAAGCCTAGATCCTAGACAAGGTGGGTGGTCTATTTGGAGACCCTCTGTATAAACCACAAAAAGGGAGACAGAATTCAGAAGCATTTGCCTACCTAAAACTTGACTCTAAATGAAACTAAAACATATCTGAGAATTTGTAACCACAGGAAGACATCGTATGGGCTTGTGATACTACATATATACTTCAAACACCTCAAACCAAAAACTTATTTAAAGTTGTTCTAAGTTGGTGGCTTCAAATACCTCTGGTGAAAATGATGCTAGTCCACTTGGGAGAAACAAATTTCAACACACACTTCAAAGTTTTCTTTCAGCTAAAGTTATAAGATATGACTTGCAAACAAAAATCACAGTACATATGATGAAACAAGGCCTCCAAAAGTAAGAGCCAAGAGAAACAATGAATAATAAAGACATTCACACACTTCAGATATTAAAAGTGTCAAACTTAGAATAAATGTATTAATCATGTTTAACAATTACAGAAGCAAAAGATGAGTGAGAAATAAGTGGCTCAAGAAGAACTATATACAATACCTAGAAATTGAAACTGTAATATTTATATTTACAAGTCAATGAGCTATTTAAATATCATATTAGATAGAGCATATGAGATTACTATCGAACTGCAAGAGAGACCAAAGGTATCTGGAAAGATAGCACAAAGAGACAAAGAATTTGAAAACATGAAAGAGAGGTTAAGAAATATAGAGGATGGAGTGAGTAGGTATATCACATGACAAGTAAGAGTTTCAAAGAAATAATAGATTTCAGGAGTGGTGATTTGTGAAGAAGCAATGACTAAAATTTTTCAGAATTGATGAAAAACTTGAATCATCAGAATTAGAAATTGAAATGAAATCCAAGCAGAATAAACAATAAAATGATGACACCTAAATAAATTGTACTGAAAGTGAAACTAAAGACACTCAAGGCAAAGAAAAGACCTTAAGATCAGTCAAGAATCAATTTTTTAAAAATTACTAAGTGAGCACAATTAGATGGACAGCTGAATTCTCAGCAATAAGACGACAAGAAGATAATGAAATTAATTATTCATTATACTGAGGGAATATAGCTATCAATCTAGAATTATATATCTGCTAAGTTCTTTTTAAAACAAAAGTGAAAGAAATATATTTCCAAATGAAATTGAGACTGTTTACTGACAATGGAAATGTAAGAAAGGAATAAAAGAGAAACGGGAACTTTCCTGGTGGTCCAGTGGCTAAGACTCCAGGCTCCCAATTCAGGGGGCCTGGGTTAGGTCCCTGGTCAGTAAACTAGATTCCACATGTCACAACTAAATCTCTTGAATGCCTCAACTAAGACCCAGCATCAGGAAACTTCCATAAGCCTCTTATCCAACAGAGGACAGACAGAATGAAAACTACAATCACAGAAAACTAATCAAACTGATCACATGGACCACAGCCTTGTCTAACTCAATGAAACTATGAGCCATGCCCTGTAGGGCCACCCAAGACGGACGGGTCATGGTGGAGAGTTCAGACAAAATGTGGTCCACTGGAGAAGGAAGTGCAAATCACTTCAGTATTCTTGCCTTGAGAACCTCATGAACAGTATGAAAAGGCAAAAAGATAGGACACTGAAAGAAGAACTCCCCAGGTCAGTAGGTGCCCAATGTGCTACTGGAGAAGAGTGGAGAAGTAACTCCAGAAAAAATGAAGAGATAGAGCCGAAGTGAAAACAACACCCAGTTGTGGATGTGACCGATGATGGAAGTAAAGTCCTATGCTGTAAAGAACAGTATTGCATAGGAGCCTGGAATGTTAGGTCCATGAATCAAGGTAAATTGGAAGTGGTCAAACAGGAGATGGCAAGAGTGAACATCAACATTTTAAGAATCAGTGAACTAAAATGGACTTGAATGGGCGAATTTAATTCAGATGACCATTATATCTACTATTGTAGGCAAGAATCCCTTAGAAGAAATGGAGTAGCCATCATAGTCAAAAAAGGAATCCAAAATGCAGTACTTGGATGCAGTCTCAAAAATGACAGAATGATCTCTATTCATTTCCAAGGCAAACCATTCAATATCACAGTAATCCTAGTCTAAGCCCCAACCAGTAATGTTGAAGAAGCTGAAGTTGAATGGTTCTGTGAAGATCTACAAGAACATCTAGAACTAATGCCCAAAATAGATGTTCTTTTCATCATAGGGGACTGGAATGCAAAAGTGGGAAGTCAAGAGATACCTGGAGTAACAGGTAAATTTGGCCTTCAAGTACAAAATGAAGCAGGGCGAAGGCTAACAGAGTTTTGCCAAGAGAATGCACTGGTCATAGCAAACACCCTCTTCCAACAACACACGAGAAGTCTCTACACATGGACATTACTAGATGGTCAATACCAAAATCAGATTGATTACATTCTTTGCAGCCAAAGATGGAGAAGCTCTATACAGTCAGCACAAACAAGACCTGGAGCTTACTGTGGCTCAGATCATGAACTGCTTATTGGAAAATTCAGACTTAAATTGAAGAAAGTAGGGAAAACTTTCAGGTATGACCTAAATCAAATCCTTTACGATTCTACAGTGGAAGTGACAAATAGATTCCAGGGACTATGTCTGATAGACAGAGTGCCTGAGGAACTATAGACGGAGCTTCATGACATTGTATAGGAGGCAGTGATCAAGATCATCCCCAAGAAAAAGAAATCCAAAAAGGCAAAATGGTTGTCTGAGGAGGCCTTACAGATATCTGAGAAAAGAAGAGAAGCTAAAGGCAAAGGAGAAAAGGAAAGATATACCCATTTGAATGCTGAGTTCCAAAGAATAGCAAGAAGAGATAAGAAAGACTTCCTCAGTGATCAATGCAAAGAAATAGAGGAAAACAATAGAATGAGAAAGACTAGAGATCTAGTCAGGAAAAATCAGAGATACCAAGAGAATATTTCATGCAAAGATGGACACGGTAAAGGACAGAAATGGTATGGACCTAATAGAAGTAGAAGATACTAAGAATACACAGAAGAATTATACAAAAAAGATCTTCATGACCCAGATAACTATGATGGCTGATCACTCACCTAGAGCCAGACATCCTGGAATGCAAAGTCAAGTGGGCCTTAGGAAATATCACTACAGACAAAGGTAGTGGAGTTGATGGAATTCCAGTTGAACCCTTTCAAATCTTAAAAGATGATGCTGTTTAAGTGGTGCACTAAATATGCCAGCAAATTTGGAAAACTCAGAAATAGCCATATGATTGGAAGAGGTCAGTTTTAATTCCAATCCTAAAGAAAGGCAATGCTAAAGGATGTTCAAACTACTGCACAATTGCACTCACTTCACATGCTAGCAAAGTAATGCTCAAAATTCTCCAAACCAGGCTTCAACAGTATCTGAACTGTGAACCTCCATATGTTTAAACTGGATTTAGAAAATGCAGAGGAACCAGAGATCAAATTGCCAACATCTGTTGGATTATAGAAAAAGCATGAGAGTTCCAAAAAAACTTCTGCTTCATTGACTATGGCAAAGCCTTTGACTATGTGGATCACAACAAACTGTGGAAAATTCTGAAAGAGATGGAAATACCAGACCACCTTACCTGCCTCCTGAGAAATCGGTATGCGTGTCAAGAAGCAACAGTTAGAACTGTACATGGAACAGCAGACAGGTTCCTGAATTGGGAAAGAATTATATTGTCACTCTGTTTATTTAACTTATATGCAGAGTACATCATGAGAAATGCTGGGCTGGATGAAGCACAACCTGGAATCAAGATTGCCGGGAGAAATACCAATAACCTCAGATATGCAGATGACACCAACCTTATGGCAGAAAGTGAAGAAGAACTAAGGAGCCTCTTGATGAAAGTGAAAGAGGAGAGTGAAAAAGTTGGCTTAAAACCCAACATTCAAAAAGCTAAGATCATGGCATCCAGTCCCATAACTTCATGACAGGTAAATGGGGAAACATTGCAAACAGTGTGAGACTTTCTTTTCTTGGGCTCCAAAATCACTGCAGATGGTGACTGCAGCCAGGAAATTAAAAGATGCTTGCTCCTTGGAAGAAAAGCTATGACCAACCTAGACAGCATATTGAAAAGCAGAGACATTACTTTGCCAACAAAAGTCTATCTAGTCAAAGCTATGCTTTTTCCGGTGGTCATGTGTGGATACGAGAGTTGGATCATAAAGAAAGCTAGCACTAAAGAATTGATGCTCTTGAACTGTAGTATTGGAGAAGACTCTTGAGAGTCCCTTGGACAGCAAGGAGATCCAACCAGTCCATCCTAAAGGAAATCAATCCTGAATATTCATTGGAAGGACTGATGTTGAAGCTGAAACTCCAATACTTTGGCTACCTGATGCAAAGAACTGACTCATTGGAAAAGACTCTGATGCTGGGAAAGACTGAAGGCAGGAGGAGAAGGGGACGCCAGAGGATGAGATGGCTGGATGGCAACACCAACTCAATGGACATGAGCCTGAGCAAGCTTCGGGAGTTGGTGATGGACAGGGAGGCCTAGCGTGGTGTAGTCCATGGGGTCACATGGAGTCAGACATGAATGAGCGACAAACTGAACTGTACTGCAGACCCAGTCAGCCAAATGTGTGTGTGTGTGTGTGTGTGTATTTAAAAACGAGATAAAAGAAAAGTAAAATTTAGAGTTAAATACTATTTCAAAAAAAAGAAAATGACTGCAGAAGGAAGGTATAAGATGTAAGTAAAAGTAGTGAACATAGAAATTGCTATACAGATCAGTAAATATGAATAAATAATATCAGTACCAGTTTTATCAAGACCTACATGACCTTCTAGAACTAACACCAAAAAAAAAGATGTCCCTTTTCATCATAGAGTGGATTCTCCAGTGGCTCAGTTGGTAAAGAATCTGTCTGCAATTCAGGAGACCTGGGTTTGATCCCTGGGTAGGGAAGAGCCTCTGGAGAAGGAAATGGCAACCCACTCCAGTACTCTTGCCTGGAGAATTCCTTGGACAGAGGAACCGGGCAGGCTACAGTCTTTGGGATCACAAAGAGACAGACAGGACTGAGTGATTATCTTTTCATCATAGGGGATTGGAATGCAAAAGTAGGAAGTCAAGAGGTACCTGGAGTAACAGGCAAGTTTGGCCTTGGAGTACAAAATGAAGCAGGGCAACGGCTAACAGAGTTTTGTCAAGAGAACACACTGGTCATAACAAACACCCAGACGACTCTACTCATGGACATCACCAGATGGTCATACCGAAATCAGATTATATTCTTTGCAGCTGAAGATGGAGATGCTCTATGCAGTCAGCAAAAACAAGACCAGGAGCTGACTGTGGCTTAGATCATGAACTTCTAATTCAGACCTAAATTGAAGAAAATAGGGAAAACCTCTAGGCCATACATCACTTGGCCAACAAAGGTCCGTATAGTGAAAGCTATTGTTGTTCCAGTACGGATGTGAGAGTTGGACCATAAAGAAAGAGAGCACTGAAGAATTGATGCTTTCAAATTGTGGTGCTGGAGAAGACTCTTGAGAGTCCCTTAGACAGCAAGATCAAACCAGTCACTCCTAAAGGAAATCAACCCTGAACATTCATTGGAAGGACTAATGCTGAAGCTCTTCTAATCCTTTGGCCACCTAATGTAAAGAACTGACTCAATAAAAAAGACCCCGATGCTGGGAAAGATTGACAGCAGGAGGAGCAGGGGGTGACAGAGGATGGGATGGTTTGATAGTATCACTGACTCAAGGGACATGAATTTTCACAAACTCCAGGAGATAGTGAAGGACACGATAGCCTGGCATGCTGCAGTCCATGGGGTCACAGAGAATCAGACACAACTTAGTGACTGAACAACAACAACAACAAATATTAATTTGAGACAAAAGTAAGTTTTAAAGTGAAAAAAGATCTTACTACAAACAGCCAGGAATAGTACCCCTATCATCTGGATTAAAGCTACACTGTGACACCCCACTGGAATAGAACAGAAAGAAAAATTAAGATGGAGATGAGCAGAGTTAATAAAGGAAGTAGAAAGTCAGAAGGGGCATCCTGATAAGTTATTAAATGCTAGGAGGGAAAAAAGGTTAAATAGGATTAATGTATTCAACATATTCATCAAAAGTTTCTCTTCTCCTCCTCCTCCTCCTCATCCTTCCCTTTTCCCTCTCTTTGTCCTCTTACCCCGCTCCACCACTTTACTCCAGATTCTCAGAGACCAAGATACTGGAATTAGTTCACTTCATATAAGAATGTTAAAGGACCATGTAATTCTTGCCCTCAAGAATATAAACTCCATTGTCTAAAATATGTCAGCGATGGTTTATCTCTATGTTTTAGGACAGTCATATAGTAGCCATGGATGGATCTAGGATACATAAGTGATGGAAAATCCTGGTAAATGGGCCAGGCAAGCAAAAAATGGATGAAATCTCCATTAAGAGAAGCTTCAAAAAAACATGTGGGTCAGTCATAAACTTTATTTCCCTCCAGGCTTGTACATTTATGGCACATGATATTGAGAATTGAGAAGATGGATATCCAAATTCTAGTTGCTGCTTACTAGCTCTAAAATCATATACAAATTACTCTGAGTTCCATTTTCCATTCAGTAAAATAGGAGATGTATCACCTTCCTTGTCTACCACCCCGTCTGGGTTAGTGGGCCATATAAACTTTGAGGACTCCAGCAATGTAAGCTATTGTTATTCTTGAATAAATGCTTCCACTATCACAGTCAAATGAGGCCATTTATATAGTAGTTTACTTAACAATTTGCTTAATTCTGAGGAGAGGATAGTGGCCTTCCCAGGTGGCTCAGTGGTAAAGAATCCGCCTGCCAATGCAGGAGATACAGGAGATGTGGGTTCAACCCCTGTGTCAGGGGAAAATCCCCTGGAGAAGGAAATGGCAACCCACTCTAGTATTCTTGCCTGGAGAATCCCATGGACAGAGGAGCCCGGCTGGCTACAGTCCATAGGGTCTCAAAGAGTCGGACGACTGAGCAACTGATCACAAGGAGAGGATTATAATTTGTATTCAATGTTTCACATTAGTTTAGGAAAACAGGGAAAAAAAAGATATTTTTCATTGATGATGAATAGTGTATACAAAATATTTGTAGGTGAAGAAAGCAAGATCCTATTATTTTTCAGATGGGAAATTATCATATGAGCTTCTGGAAAGAAAACCTAATTGAACTTTAAAGTTCCTAACTTTAATAATAAAAGTATGTTGAATAATCATGTCAAATGACTTGGATCAATTGCTAAATATGAATGAGGAGAGAATTAAATTGACACAAAGGAAAGGTTTTCTTGTCAGAGAAAAATTTGTGAAGAGAGCTAGAGATAATTTAATGTAATCGTAAGACTGACTCTGTGGAAAATACTGAGTTGTGTTTGCTTCTTGACCAGCACACCAAGAAATGTAATCAACTAAAGAGATGGATGCAATTGAGTAACCATTTTTCTTTCTCCTTTTAAGGAAAACTATTTTTGTTATGGAATGCAATGCTTTCAAGATAAGGCCAAATTATATTGTAAAACTAAATCGGTTTTTAAGTAAATACTAGATAAATCTAGTTGCACAGGCTCCCATCATATATTTAGAAGATAAGCTTTTCTGTTTATTTATAGGTTACCATAAAGAAAAGGTAAATGCAATTGTCAGTGTCATGTATACAAAGTCACATTGATACAGATAAAAATGAAAATAAAATGTGAATAATGGATGATAAATCATTTTCTTTGGTCTCCAGAAGCCACTTAAAAATTGAAATGAAAGGCTGCCATGGTTAATCTTTTGTTATTTAATATATAAGGACATTGAAAGCAATCTTAATGTGGACTTAAGACCCCTTGATTCCATTGTGTTGAATAGACCTGTTATCCTCAGGGGCATGTCCTTTCACCATGGAGTCATAGCTTTTTGCACCAGGATTTCATACACCTACTCTCCAGTTCTGTCTGGAAATCCATCCTCTTCCCAGTATCTCCTCATCAAGAACCTATAGGGCCATTGGGTACTCTCTCTTCCTTCTGTGTCCCTCCAGCTTCTGGAAACTGTTGACAATGGGCTACACAAATTAGGTTTTATTGACAACTGGTTTCCAGGTGATTTCAGCCCAATAGGCATCAGCAGGAGATCAGAGTTGGGAAGGAAAGAGAGTTGGAATATTTATTCCATCAGCGCCCCCCAAGCTGAACAGAAATTTGCTAGTGGCTTTTTTTTTTAATCAAAGCCAAATTCAAAGCGATAGAAAATAGATGAGTGTTTCCCAGCAACTTAGGAGAGAGGAAAATGGGGAGTGATTGCTAATGCATATGGGGCTTTGGTGAGTGCTAAAAATATTCTTGTTGATAGTGGTGATAGTTGCAAAACTTTGCAAATATGCTAAGACCATTTAATTGTGTGTATCAAAAGGGTGAATTTTATGATGTGTGAATTATCTCTCAATTGAAAATGGATAGAAAATATACAATGGAATGTTATTCAGGCATAAAGAAGAATGAAATCTTACCATTTGCAGCAATCAGGATGGACCTTGAAGGCATTATGCTATGTGAAATGTCAGACAGAGAAAGACAAATACCATATGATCTCACTTATATGTGGAATTAAAAAAAAAAAAAACAAGTTCATGAATACACAGAATAGATTGGTGGTTGCCAGAGGTGAGGGGAGGAGGCAATGGGTGAAGGAGATCAAAGCTACAAGCTTCCAGTTATAAAATAAATAAGTCATGGGGATATAATATACAGCATGGTGACTGTAGTTAACAATAGTATATTACATATTTGCTATTATAATAATAATACTGTATTGCAAGTTGCTAGAGGGTGGATCTTAAAAATTCTCATGATAAGAAAAAAATGTTGTAACTATGTATGGTAACAGATGTTACCTAGACTTATTGTCGTGATCATTTCACAATGTATATAAATATTGAATTATTATGTTGGACACCTGAAGTTAATATAGTTGTATGTTAAGTATACCTCAGTAAGAAATGGATAGAAAAGTTGCAAACCAAACTTTTATAGCACAAAACAAAAAATATGGATAAACAAAAGAGGAAAGACTAAAAAACTAAAAATCATAATATAAAAATTGCAGATGGAGAAAAACGTATTACTTATATCAGTTAAAGTACATCAACAAAGAGGACACACACACACACAGACAGACACACACACACACACATACATACACCCCCCACAGAGTTCCTGGGAATTCTGTTTTGCAAGGTACTTTCTCTTCTTCCTTATCAACTTGAGTACATGTTTTCTATGCTGTCTTATGACTTTGCTCTTGATTTTAAATTAATATATAATTATTTAGTTAAGTGTAAGACATATTGCATGTAAAGATGACAGAGAAATTCATTCTTTATACTTTTCATAGCTTTTAGTCCAGAAGAGGCACTAGTTAGGAGCAAGATTTGAAATTTTAGCTCATTATTTCTTGATTTGCTTCTCTTCCTTTCTAGCCTTTCTTATTTTCTTCCAGTCTTAACCAATGCTTTCATCCCTGTTTTTCTCCTGAACCCAATTCTTATAACCCTTTAAGTCCTGAGCATCCCTTTATAAAGCCACTAAATTAGATTATTGATGACAAACAAAAGGACTCGGAATTTATGAGTCTGCAAGTCCTTTGCTCTTTCAGTATAACAAAGTCTGAATTTTTCAACCTTCAGGGTACAGCATAGAGCTCATCTTAAACATTCTTTTTGGCTGATCAAAGAAAGGAGGTCAACTTATTTGGAAAGTGCTTTCATGTTTACTTAAACTAAACAGTGTTGTTAGTTTTCTTACTGTATTTTAAAAAATTCAAGTGAAAGATGCTCAAGGGTCATATAGTACACGAGGCTGTTGAAACAGGGAGGATAAAGATGAGACTGGAATGGATTTTTAGTCCCAGATTCCACTTTGGCTTTATACTTCTATCTATCACAGTAATGTCTCCTTTTGTACTCCCAAGGGCCAGCTTATGTTCTTCAAGACATGGCCAGAACACATTCTGTAGAGGATGATAGAGGGAGGACTTATTTGCCCATAGGAGAAGGGTCCAATTCTATTCTCATGGTAATAAGCTTAAGAGGCACCACTGTATACCCCTCTTTAGGGAAGAGTGAGAGCAGTAAGGGGTAACTCAGTCCCATGGAGTCTGGGGAGGGGGGCATTGTGGGGCCACCGCATTTATGGAGGGCACGGCAATTGTTTCTGATGTCATCTCTGCGGCATGCTATAGTAGAATGAGCCTTGAACTCTATGGTTATGTTTGAATCTTGGTTCAGTCATTTACTAGAACCAGACATGATGGGTGGGACCAGATTTCTGGAGGGATTCTAGCTTTGGCGAACTTGGAGTTATGTATTCATCCAACAAATATTTTATTGAGTGCCTACTATGTTCCAGGCTCTATTCTGGACATGGAATATATTAAAAAAAATGGGAGTAATATGGAGTCCCTAACCTCACCAAATTTACCGTGACTTTGGAGGCTGGCCCCCTCTCCAGCCATCAATTGACCCTAAAAAGGGCTAGATGGCACATTTCCCTGCCTGTGCCCATAGGCAATCATGCAAAATGCACTAATTAAATGTCTCCACAATGACTGTGTGCTTCAGGAATGGCTTGGTGCCAATGCCTTGAAAAAGACTGTGCTCCAAATGCTGTTCTTGTCCTGAAGCTAATGGATAAAGTGACCACAGCATACGCCTAGAATTGATTGTTTTCTTTGGATTTAATCAAGCTCTCCTCTCCTCCTGCCCTGAAAATGTTAATGCTTTCTCTCTACTATAGCCACTATACCTTAATATGAAGAAAATTAAATTTCCCCTCTGACTTTTAATTATCCCCTGACAGCTTTGGGAAATGGCATGGGTAACACAAATCAGAAATGCCAATCGGCCTTGGAATGCATCCTGCATGCTTTGAAACAGATTTTCTGAGTTATGTTTTGAACAAATATTAATGTTCGTTTGTGTTTTTTTTAACAGACACCAACAAATGAGCAGAAAAGGGAAAAAAGTTCTCCACAAATGTGATGGTGTTACAGGAAGACTTTCAAGAATCAACAATACCATGAAGGTAATTGGCCAGCAGAAAAGGGAGAGGTCGTATACTATTTCTTAAGAATGTCTCTCCAGCTTACACATGCGAAACTGTACATCAGATATTTCTTCAACTGAGGTCTCGTTTATATCAGGGCTTCTCTAAGTATACTTGGAGATTGAATCATTTTTAAAAAGGAATTTTCTAGTCTAAAAGTTTCTGAATGCTAACTCTCAATTTTTGTACTCTTTTTTCCATCAGAGACCAGCAATGAAAAAACTAGCCCTGGTCCATAAATCACAGTTTGATTAGCCCTGTTCTATATAATAGGCAGCACCTTTTAATGGGTAGGCATTATGTCAAATATTTTATAAATATCATAATTTAGTCTTCACAATAATCCTGTGAGGCAATTCTTCTTTTCTGTTTTGCATATGGAAAAATGAGATTTAGAGAGTTTAGGTTATAGGCTGAAAGTCTCAAAATCAATCATTGGTGTAATATTTCTTCCTGAGTCACATCTGTCCACTACCATCTTTCCTTAAGGATCAGCATGGAGCAAGGTTGGATAGTTTGTAATATGCAAGGGTTATTGACAGATAATGGCACCAAGAAGGATTGGATCCAATAGGCCAAGGTCATAAATTGGAAGCAAATTTATAATAATAAATTATTGTTACTTATAATACTGGAAGCAAAAGACCAGGAGAACCAGGTCAGGCATGAGTCAGGTACTAGGTAACTGAAGATAAGAATGGTTGAAACTGAGTTGGCTTCCAGGGTCTGGAATGTTCCTCATAAGCAGCTGCACCAGTTAAAAAAAAAAAAAAAAAACACTTATTAACAGCTGTCACCTGATTATTCCACAACCTTCCAACGTACTATCTGGATCTCACTATAACTCAGTGGTCCTGATTCTTTTAAGGCAATAAGGTCATCAACATCTATCCATAACACTTTACATGGCAGAGGGAAGGACACATTCTTTGGCACCATTAGAGGTTCAATTGGAGGGTCTTTATCCTCAGGGAGACCAAATAGTATACTATTATTAGTTCTAATAGTTTTTTGGTGGAGTCTTTAGGATTTTCTGTATATAGTATAATGTCATCTGCAAATAGTGGCAATTTTGCTTCTTCCTTTCCTATTTGGATGCCTTTTCTTTTCTTTCTCTCGGCTCTACTTGGTCTGATTGCTATGGCTAGGTCCTCCAATACCATGTTGAATAAAAGTGGCGGTAGTGGATATTTTTGTCTTGTTCCTGATCTTAGAGGAAAAGCCTTCAGCTTTTCACAATCGAGTATTATGTTACCTGTGGGTTTGTCATATATGGCCTATATTAGATTGAGGTATGTTCCTTTTATACTCACTTTTTGGTCAGTTTTAATCATAAATGGATGTTGGATTTTGTCAAATGCCTTTTCTGCATCTATTGAGATGATCAAGTGATTTTTTTCCTTCATTTTGTTAATGTGGTGTAGGGTGTTGATTGATTTGTGGATATTGAATCACTCTGATGGTTTTTTAAAAAGCCTCCCCCCAGGTGGTTTTCACACACAGCCAGTGTCCAGCATCCCTGTTTTAAAGTTCAGTGGCAGAATGGAGTAGAACAAAGCCCAGATCAGAGATGGGTCCATTGCCCCCATGCTGCCACCTTGCAGAATGCTGGCTGTTGGCACTGCAGATAATACTGAAAGTGAGTGAGTCACAGCCACACAATAGAAGGAAAGGGTTGCATCCAGGAATTGAGTAAGAGGGAGAATGCTAGTTCCATGTAAGTCAGTTGCAAGCATTTCCTGGGAGACACAATACACAAGGACATGCTGACATGCTAGATAGCTTGGACTTCAGTAGAGTCATACCCTGATTGTGGTACCCTCTGGAAAGAGATACTAATCATTCGGCAAATGGAGTGATGGAGAAGCTCCTTCAGGAGGCACGTGCTTGGAATCCTTTCCTTTCCAGAGGATTCTAGGAATCAGAACATTCCTGTCAGCTGCTTAAGTGGGCAGGTCATTCGCTGAACTCCTCTCTTACTACCCTATCACTCTCTACTGGCTAGACAGTAAGCATCACTGAAGAAACTATGACTGGAACTACTTGAAGATAGCATCTTTAAAGAGGTAATTAAGGTTAAATGAGATCATTGGGGTTAGGTCCAATATGACTGGTGTCCCTATAAGAAGAGAAGATGAGGACACTGACATGTACAGAGGAAAGACCATGTAAAGACACAGGGAGAAGATGGCCATCTATAAGCCCAGGAGAGAAGCCCTCAGAAGAAACCATACCTGCTGATAGCTTGATCTTGGACTTCTACCTTTCAGAAACATGAGGAAATAAATTCCTGTTATTTAAGCCACTTAGACCGTGGTACTAACAAGGTAATACAACTATAGTGATGCTAACAATATCAGTGCCTGACAGCTAAATCAGACATGGCCCCAGACTCCAAATCACTCAGACTCTAGCCACTTGTCAGAATCCACTGGAGGCAGTTTTCTCCAGGGAAGGAGGAGTGATTGTGAAGGAATCTGTGACTAAATCTAGAATTTTGGAACTGCCCATAGGAATGGGGCAAGGGAGAAAAAGTGCTGGATCTTGGGCCAGAATCAAGTGAGACATAAAGGTGGCCAAACTAGAACAAAGCACCAGGAGGGGTGCCAACTCACAGAATTACAAACAAAATGGGGAGGAGCTGTGTTGGATGAGAAACAAGCCAAGTGATCCAGCCAAGAAAGAGGACCAGGTCACAAAGGCAAATGTTTAAAAAGCAGAGCCCAGGTAAAAGACAATGGGAAAAGGATTATAAGGACTGCTTCCTGGGTCCATAGCCCATCTGAGACCCAGTTGGCCAATAACATATAGTTTTAAAAAGCTTAAACTTACTTTCCTTTCATGCTCTCTTATCTGTATAAAAGCCAGTGTTGAAATTGAATTCTGGCATCCCCATTAAAATATGGTTGAGGAACAGACTGTTCATAACTGTGTCATGTTGGGTTTGCCAGAAGCAAACCCTGAGGAGAAGATTCTGGATTACAGTAATTTTTAATAGTAGGGAGGATACATCTCTCCTTATTTACTACCTTCTCAAAAACATTCTTGGCAAATTGCATACTTTATTTTATTAAATGCATTCTTGTTGCATGTCCGACTCTGCAACCCCACAGTCTGCAGTATACCAGGCTCCTCCGTCCATGGGATTCTCCAGGCAAGAATACTGGAGTGGGTTGCCATGTCCTTCTCCAGGGGATCTTCCCAACACAGGGATTGAACCCTTGTTTCTTATGTCTCCTGCATTGGTAGGCAGATTCTTTACCACTAGCGTCACCTGGGAAGCCCCTATACATTCTTAAATTATTTTTAATTTAAAAAAGAAAGCCTGAGGGAGAAGGTGAGGGTGGGACGTTCTGGGAGAATGGCATTGAGACATGTGTATTGTCATATGTGAAACAGAGCACCATTCCATGTTCGATGCATGTGACAAGGGCTCGGGGCCGGGGCAGTGGGATGATCCAGAGGGATGGGAGGGGGAGGGAGGTGGGTGGGGGGTTCGGGAAGGGGAACACATGTAAACCCATGGCTGATTCTTGTCAATGTATGGCAAAAACTATTACAATATTGTAAAGTAATTAGCCCCCAAGTAAAATAAATAAATTTATAAAAAAAAAAAATAAAAAAATAAAACAACAATACTACTAATAAAAAAAAAAAATAAAAATAAAAATAAAAAAGAAAGCCTGTTTTGTTTCTGATTGAAATTATATGATATTGATATATTTATTTGAAAAGGATTAACATTTTGATTATATTATGACTTTCTATCCAGGAGCATGGTATATCACTACATTCACGCCTTGTTTTATGTTGCTCAATGAAATTTATAGCTCTCTCTCAAATAAATTTTACATTTCTTTATTAACTTTTTCCCTGTATATTTTGTAGCTTTCATCTCTATTGTTAATGGGATGTATATGAGATTCATTTCTATCTGGTTTCTACTAGTAAATGAATTAATTTCTAAAATATTTTTCCTGGTAGCCAGTACCTTACTAAATTATTTTACCTGCAATCCAATAATTTACTTTTAATTGTGCCTGATGTTTTTCTAGGAAATGATCACATCATTTGCAAATCAGGGTAATATGACTCTTCCAATGTTTACATAGCTTCTTTACTTTTTAAGACTTAATTGCATTAGCTAGAACTCTGAAGAAATGAAAAATAGCAGCATCTCTTTCTTGACCAAGCATAAGCTACTGGCTATTGTTTATGAGTTGTAATTGTGACAGCAGTTGCTATGTCTGTAATCCCTTCTGCAGTCTATCAGCAGGGATATCAGGATGATATTGCATAGTCAGAGTGCCTCCCTGGGCAGAACCACATGGAATCAGAGGGGTTTTAAGGGACACATTTTGACAGAGTTCTTCTGCCTGTCTGTGAGGTTGAGTGGGGCCGGGGAATGGAGCACATGGGACAGGTGTGAATTACATCTCAGGGATTGATTGTCCCACAAAATTTTTTAAATTATTTTAAACAAATTTATTGAAGTATAGTTACATGCAATAAGACCAGAAGTTTTTAATTTTGGTGAAATCAAATATATCTAATTTTTGTTTTATAAATTTTTTTTTTTTTTTTGGTGTCATATCTCTGAAATCTTTGTTGAACCTATGCTCACATGGACTTTTGTTGTATATTTTCCTCTAGCACTTTCATAGTTTTAGACTTTTCATTTAGCTCGATGCTGTATTTTGTGTGAATTTAGGGGGATGGTGTGAAGCCTGGTTCAAAGTTCAAGTATTTGCATACAGATTTCCAATTGTTTCAGCAACTTTTGTTGAAAAAGATTATTCTTTCTCTGTGCACCCCTGTTGCAAATCAGTCATCTATACATGTCTGAGTATATTTCTTGAATCTATATGTTTTTTTCATTGATAGTTTTTTTTTGCATTGTTTCCACTCATACCACGTTGTCTTGATTAGTATAGTTTTATAATAAGACTTGAGTAGACACACTTAAAAATTTAGAAAAGTTGAACTTTTTACTTGTGAGGTCTGGTCAAAATGCCCCCTCTTTAAACAGAATGGAGTGAAAACACTGCCAGCAATATATACAGAGCCTATGGGAAGCTGGAGGTTCAGTCGGCCCCTCCCTGCCTATGTGTAAGAACCGTGCTGCAGGCCCGTGGCTCTGCTGTTGTTTCCAAGGCCCAGAACCACATCTTGCACCCTCCTCTTTCCCCAAAGACAAAACCCACTTCCCATAACCAGGCCTATGTGGATCTACACGACTGCACAGAGCTTGTTTTCCTCCTCTTACTCACCTTTTTGCTTCCCTGTTTTGAAATCACTAGGCAAGCTCAGAGCAGGCAAGATCAAGTCACCTGGGTTATTGGATGATTTCTCTCTTCCATCTTGACCCCTCACCATCCCGTTTACATCATCTTTCCACTTGGTATGAGTATTTATTTGAGTGCCTTGGGCTTGATGTTCTCTACAGCAAGCAGCTATACTTTCTTTTCATTTCTTCTGTGTGCTGACACCTGAAATAATTATCAGCCTAAAATTAATCCAGTCCATCAAATACACACTGTTTGGTTGCTCTTCAAAGCTTTTCGTTTTCCCTGGCCTATCCTCACTGGAATGGCATTGTACTAAACTATATTTAATGTGTGTACAATGAGAAGATTTTGCCTCATTTTTATAGGACTTTGATGCTCTCGTATTTCGAACCAGCCAGGCTGTGACAGCTCAAGTTGCCTAGTAACCATCCAAAGACCAGCACCAGAGTGAAACCCAGAGAAGCCACGTTCAATAAGAAAGAGAGCAATAGCCAGGAATGAACAGGTCCAGGGTAATGGCTGGGCTGGATCCGCACTCCTTTGAGGATGTGGCTGACACATCTTTGGTTAAGCTGCTCAAATCCTCCATCTGTAAAATGGGCCTTACATTTGAGAGCGGGTACCTCCTGTACATATTGTGAGGATTAATAAAGAATCCAGAAAACAGTTTGAATCCTTCAAACTAAATGCACTTGGGAAATATGTTGGATTTATAATAATTTGGTGCTGACACACAGGTAATGTTGGGAAGCAGGATCAGTTCAATCACTGATTTACAAGATTCTAAGACAAATACAGTATTATCAGCCTTCTAGCTGAGATGACAGTCTGGATACATCTCAAGGATGGAGAGTAGTGAAAAATACATTGAATATTGAGGGGAAAATGAATCCAAGTATTCAAAAACTACCTGAGTTATGATGCCTGAGGTCAATACACATATATGGGATTTACTCACATTTAATTTGGCTAATCTTAGAGAAATCTGTTACTTCAAAGCGTAGAAACTCAGGATAAAGGTATATAGCACCACAAATAGAATATAAAATGGCTTCATTTGGGTTTCAGTCACCTCTGTCAATGCCAAGGTGGAATTTGGGCTCATCTGAGCCAATATACCTTAGCTAGGGTTCAAGCCTGCTCTCCTCCCCCTGCAATGTGGGCATCTCCTTTTTCCCGTCACCATCACCACAGGCAGACCTTGCATTTTGCTCATGTTGATTTATTTCTTCTCCCCCCAAACATACTGAAGTCGTCACAGTTGCAAACATCAAGGCTCACAATGTTCAGCCTTTTAACTTTTGTCATAGTCCTCTTGAATGATCTGAAACAAACTTATCCTGAAAACCCCAGCTCAAGTGCTCCTTTGTAAAATGGATTGTTTCGCTTCCCAGGCCCACATGGGTCATAAAGCCCCTGATGTATCACCAGGCACCAAGATGAACTGGCTTCAAATCTTTTCTCTGTTGTTTTCTGTGAATACCTAAGGCACATTACTTCATCTCACTCTTAGATTATCATGTTTAAAACAGATCATAATATACTCAAAGGTTGTTGAGAAGATCAAATAAGGATATATGTAATAAATGTGTACATATGGATCCTTATATGTGTATATATGTGTAAGGATAACAGATATAGACTTGGAAACAGACATATATGGTCAGATATCTATATAGGTACACAACACACACAGTCAGGAATTTTGTAAGTATTCGATGCTCAGTAAGCTTGTTATCAATTCTCTCTCTGCCTGTTTTCTAGCTCTTATACCAATCATGGCAGCTTTTCCAGAGGCTGGAGTTGGACTCTACATCACCTAACAAAATCTGCTTGTAGATGTATTCCTTTGGAGGGGTTTAAAACCACGTTAAAAAGTAAAACATGTCCACTAGCCTGTAATGTCCACTAATCTGCATTATAATTTTCTACAATTTTAGAGACTCCGACCACTGTGTCTGTTCCTCCACCCCATACTGAGATCATTTGTTAATCACAAGTGCAAAAAGCATGGTTATGAAATAAGGCAAAGGAACCACCTATTTTTTTTTAAAAGGAAGCATGTCTTGGTCCTTTCTTAAGGGGACACATTTTGATTGTCTTATAGAGAATATTTTTTAGTGGTGTTTACCTGTTACAAGAGAAAAACTTCAAAACTTACAGTTCTGGAGAAAACCCACCACACCGAAAGCCCTCCCCCTGGGCCATTTGCGCCTTCTCTCTGGGCATTAGGGAACGCATTGTACAGCGACACACGATCGCCTTGACTACATCTGATCCACCAGCAAGGACTCTGAAAGACGTTCATTTAATCACTTGTCCTGAAATCACTGCTGAAATTGCAGCCAGCTGAAGTGACACAGGAAACCAAGTCCCTGCACCTCGTGTGGGAGATGAAAAGAGAAATCATACAGAGGACTGATTAAAGGCCGGGTGCTACAGTGGCCTTCATCCTCAGAACACCAGGGATATTCCTTTTTTTTAAATTTATTTTTAATTGAAGGATAATTGCTTTACAGTATTGTGTTGGTTTCTACCAAATGTCAGCGTTGAATCAGCCATAGGTTTACCTATGTCCTCTCCCACTTGAACATCCCTCCCATCTCCCTCCCCATCCCATCTCTTCAGGTTGTTACTAAGCCCAGGTTTGACTTCCCTGAGTCATACAGCAAATTTCCATTGGCTATCTACTTTACATATGGTAATGTATATGTTTACATGTTACTCTGTCCATACATCCCACCCTATGTATATCCCCATGATATTGAAGTATAACATAGATAAAGTATACTAATCAAAAGGTCACAGCTTGATGAATTTTTACCAACTGAACAGATCTATATCAATAGCACCCAGATAAAGAATAAAGCATTACCAAAAAACAAGAAGAGAGAAAGTAGGGCACTACCATCACCCCAATAGGACTTCCACTTTCAGTCATGAGCCCACCAAGGGTAAATGTTACCACAACTTCTAACACCTTAGTGTTTGCCTGCTTTTGAATTTCATATAAATAAAATCATCTAGTATGCACACTTTAATATTTGCCTTCTTAAAATTCAGTGTTATTTTTGTGAGAGTAGACCACATTATTATGTGTAGTTGCAATTCATTAATTCCCATTAGATTAACATACAACATTTTATTTATCCATTACATTGTTGGCTATTTTTTAACTAATTAATTTGAAATATAGTTGATTTACAATTGTTGTGTTAGTTTCAAGTGTACAACAAAGTGATTCAGTTATATATACATAGAAATCTATACTTTTTCAGATTCTTTTCCATCATAGGTTATTACAAGATTTTGAGTATAGTTCCCTGTGCTATAGAGTAGGTCCTTGTTGTTTATCTATTTTATATGTATCAGTGTGTATATGTTAATCCCAAACTCCTAATTTATCCCTCCTCTCCTCTCTTTCCCCTCCGTTAACCATAAATTTGCTTTCTATGTTTGTGAGTCTCTTTCTCTTTTGTAAATAAATTCATTTGTATCACTTTTTAAGATTTGAACTATTGTGAATAGTATTACAACAAACACTTTCATGCATGTCTTTGGGTGAACAAATGTTGGCTATAAACCAAAAAGTAGAATGGCTGGGTCCTGGAATATGTATATGTTCAGCATTAGTACAACTGTTTTTTATTTTTAAACTTACATACAGTGAAATTCACTTTTGTTTTGGCATGAAGTTCTGTAAGTCTTAACAAATGAATAGAGTCTTATAACCACTACAATCAGGATTAAACAGCAAAAAATCCCCCCAAATTCCATCATGCTGCTCCTTTGTAGTCAACCCTTAACCTACACTTTCCCCTGACAAACCACTGATCACTCTAAAACTTTTGGGTTTTTGTTTTTTTTAATAAATGGAAATATGCAGTATGTAACCCCTTTTAGACTGGTTTATTCAGTTCAATGTATTTGAGATTCATTTGTGTTGTTTATATTGTTGTTCAGTCACTCAGTCATGTCTGACTCTTTGCGACTCCATGAACTGCAGCACACCAGGCTTCCCTGTCCTTCACTGTAAAGTCTTAATTCAATCCTTTTTATTACTGAGTCAGTTCAGTTCAGTTGCTCATTTGTGTCCAACTCCTTGTGACCCCATAGACTGCAGCATGCCAGGCTTCCCTGTCCATCACCAACTCCTGGAGCTAGCTCAAACTCAAGTCCATCAAGTCGGTGATGCCCTCCAACCATCTTATCCTCTCTCATCCCCTTCTGCCTTCAGTCTTTCCCAGCATCAAGGTGTTTTCCAATGAGTCAGTCCTTCGCATCAGGTGGCCAAAGTATTGGAGCTTCAGCTGCAGCATCAGTCCTTCCAATGAATATTCAGGACTGATTTCCTTTAAGATTATTACTGAGTACCATTCCATTATTTGGATCACAATTTGTTAGTTCATCCATCTGTTGAAAGACATTTTTTTTCTTTTTAAGGCTTCTATAAACATTCACATACAGGTCTGTGTGTGAATGTAACTTTCATTTCTCTAGGATAATCACCTAGGAATGGTTTATTTGGCATTTTGTTGGCCTTTATAAGAAACAGCAAATTTGTTTTCTGGAATGACTGTCCCATTTTGAGTTCTCATGAGGAATATATTAGAGTTCGTGTTGCTCTGCATCCTCATTGGCACTTGGTATTGTCAGGTTATTTTATAAGCCATTCTGATACTTGTGTAATGATTTCTTATTGTGGTTTTCATTTACATTTCCTTAATGATTAATGTTGTTGACCATACTTCTGTGTGTTTACTTGCAATTCTCAGAGAGTTACTTTATGTATTTTTAGTTGTAATTCATGGGAGGATAGGGTGAATTGTGCTTCCTTCATTTCAACCAGATCAGAAGTCCTCAATATCTTTTGAATTTAATTTATTATATGCTTCAGAGAATGGGCTTTCTGTTAGTCTCACAGCCAACACAGCAAATAAATGGACCATTAACAGCACGAGGACTCCAGATGATATAAATACATCTCAACGACACTCAAGGACACCTATTATCCTTTGAATCATGTCTGCCAGTTTGTTGAGAGCCTGCTGTTCTATATGATAAGTTCCTACAAAATTCAAGTGGACAAAAGAACTGGTGTGAGTTAATTTTAAATGTACCCCACACTTTTCTGATTGTCGCCCCCATTTTGCTTCCCACAGAAGCAAGTTCACCCATTCCTCTTGGCTTCTGGTGTTTTAAACTGCTATCATAAAAAGTAACTTAATCTGCTTAGGTGCTTTCTCCCTTTTCCACAGTTGTGTTGTAATGATCTTATGTTTGGTTTGACTCAGTAGTTCTCAAGGTAGGGGAGCAGGCTTTCCCCTGCTTCTTAGTTAGGCAGCTTTAACAACAGAATTGATAGGCATGGGTCGTGATGGTGACAACACATTTGTCAAACTGGAGCTGGTCTCAAAACATACTGTTTCTGGTATTGCCAAAGCTTAGGACTTAAGATGCCCAAATATTGATATCCATTCTAGTTTATTAGGCAGGATTACTTGAGCCCACACATAATCCTCTAGCAGGATGTCGAGTGTTTCAAATGGCTGTATGTACTCATCCAGGAGAAGGCAATGGCACCCCACTCCAGTACTCTTGCCTGGAAAATCCCATGGACAGAGGAGCTTGGTAGGCTACAGTCCATGGGGTCGCTAAGCATCGGACACAACTGAGCGACTTCACTTTCACTTTTCCCTTTCATGCACTGGAGAAGGAAATGGCAACCCACCCCAGTATTCTTGCCTGGAGAATCCCAGGGACGGCGGAGCCTGGTGGGCTGCCCTCTATGGGGTTGCACAGAGTCGGACATGACTGAAGCGACTTAGCAGTAGTAGGCCATGAGGATAATGCTACTCAAAGGGTGATCTGCTGACCAGCAGTATCAGCATCACCTGGGAGCCTGTTAGAAACCCCAGTGTCCAGGCAACCGCTGCTGAATAAGATCTCTGATGGTGGGCACAGGAATCTGGATTTGAACAAGCTTTCCATGGTACTCTTATGCATTCTAAAGTTCAAGAATCACTGCTTATTCTCTTATACTTATCACAAAGCTGAATTTAAAAGTTGGTAAGAGGAAATGAGATGCCTCTTCCAATATTTTCAAATTTCTGAGTGTTGGTTTATTACTCTTTCAGGACCAGACTTCCCTAAACCTAAAAAAAAGAACTAAAATGACTTCAGTAATAGCAGTTAGCAAAACTGTCAGCTTACAAGAGAATGTGTGGCACTCCTTTTACAATTATAAGTGGCAAAATATTATTGTGCGATGTAGGTTTAAAAAAAAACTTATTTTTGAACTGTTTTAGAGTAAATGCCCACCATAAAGTAATTTTAAAGCAAAGACAGTTTCTTATTTTCCTTATAATTCATGTTTCAACAAACACTAATCAGAAAACAGGAAAAACAAGCAAAGCTATTGGTGGTATACTTCCCTCAGGAAAGAAATTATTTTCAGAGCATAAGACCAGGGCAAAATGAGCAAGTTTTAGAGTAATTAAAACTATCTTCTCAGTCTTGAGCCTTGTTAAAAGAATTCTGAGAGCTGAAATCAAGTAGAGATGGCATGGGAAGCTGGCAAAAAAAAAAAAAAAGACAGAAGCAGTCTTCTAAATTGGTCTCGAATTGGTCAGGTGCTGTTAATAAATATTTATTGGGTGCTTATTATGTGTGGAATGTGTGCTTCATGCTGAAGCCAGCCATCATTATACCAGTTTGGAAGTATGCTACCAATTTGGAAGTATGCTACCAATTTGGAAGTATGCTACCAATTTGGAAGTATGCTAAGCTAGCCTTATAAAATGTCCACCAAACCCATGTAGGCAATAGAAGGCAAAGAAGTTTTCTTCTTTCCTTCTGTACTCTTCCTCGACTCCTCCGCAGTCTCCCCACCCCTTATCAAGTTATGCTTTCTTCCATAGGAACCCATTAGGACTGAGTCAGCATCAGGGGCACTTTCACTGTTTCTGTTTAATCCAGCCATGAAGATTTACCCTCCCCCTTCCAGTTAACACAAAAAACATGCCTTTTGCAAGCTGATGAAGTGAAATCTGAGGGGTAAAGGGTGGACATGAGCTAAAAGAAGTTATTATCCAGAAGGGATTTATTTTTTTGGAGAATTATCTGTTCCTGCTGTTTGAACTTCAAGCAAAAGATACATATCATATAATTCTTGTATCTGTTTTTCCAATTAATGTCCCTATGAAAAAATCCAGTTGAAGTGAATTAATCATGGCATCTTCTCTCTTGAGCTTGAGACCGGAGCTCAGGTTCACCAGCGGTTTTAGTGCTTACTCTGTCCCCCTTGGACTTCAACTGCAGCTTACTGAAGATAGTGACTGTTTAATCAGAACCACAGAGCTATTTGGCACATTGCACGTGCTGCCTCTGAAGGAATCATAACTGACTACTCATCTTCCTACAGCTTGAATCTCAGGCAGATGAGTAGCCTGAGAAAGAGGCAGATTATCTGAAAAGTGAGGGTGCTGGCTAACACATTAACTGGGCACTGCCTCCCCCCAGGAACACCCAGGGAAGTCCAAAACAGGACAGGGGCATGCTTGGGGGAGAGACTCAATCGGCAGGTTCTGGGGTCCCTTTATTTCTCATTGTGTTCCCTCTAGGTGCTATTCTTCCCTTCTATTTGGAAAGAAATTGTGGTGGTAAAGGCTTTTTCAGAAAGAGGAAGGAAACAATCACTTTATATCAGCAAAGGGGCTTTTTCTTTGGTTGTAAGAGGGTTTTGCTCATTTTCCTTTAACATTACAGACATCTGTCTCAGATTCTGCTCTAACAATATTGTAATGTCGTCAGGGATCAGAAATGGCTTCTGTTGATCAAGGATTCGGAAAGTCCATTTGCAGACGTTAATTCAAGATGGGGGAGTAGCCAGATTTGCATGTCTTAGACCAGAGTTTGCTAATTCTTATGAATTTGAGGAACCCTTTATACCATCAGGAAAATTTCCAAGTCATCATATAATTTTACCAATGTTTCTAGTATTAGTTGATTGAGCAAATGCTTGTACTAGGAAAAGAAGTGGCTATAATTTCAAAAACAATCTTAAATGATTCTTATTTGATCAGTAACAAGACCTGAAGACCTTTGAAAGTAGTAGTCAATATATTGGAACATCTATTTTTATTCATTACGCAGTCAATACTTGGTGAGCGGAGGGATTAAAGGTCCTTTCACATAACAGTCAAAGTTCCTGAGTGTCCACAGTGCACAGATTTGAAAGCAATGACTTAGACAACAAATACTATTAAATAAACAAATGAATGAATAAATACAAAAAATAAATGATGGGGGAAAAAACAAACCTGGACATAAGTAAAACAGAAAGAAGCAGATTTCTATTGAGTCTGAAATTAGAATTTCTTTGATTGGTAAATGGGAAATTATTTTGTGATAATTCTCGTTACTACCCTGAGCATCTGTGATGAATTTAGGGGTACTTGTTGCTCTGAGGTAATCAAACTACATTAGTAGAGAAATCAGATAAAGTAAGTCTTATTTAGAAGTAGATTTTAGCTATTAAAATGGTTTTTAAAGATGGTTTTATCTTCAGGGATTCAGGAGTACAGAGCATGCAAACATTCATGGCTTTGAGATATAACTTCCAGGATGGATAGGAATATCCCGAGTGTACTGATCAAAGATAGAAGGTAACTTGATACCTCCTACTGTACCACCTCTAGTGTTGATGGAATGACGATTGCCTCAGTCCATCCTAAAAGAGATCAGTCCTGGGTGTTCATTGGAAGGACTGATGTTGAAGCTGAAACTCCAATACTTTGGCCACCTGATACGAAGAGCTGACTCATTTGAAAAGACCCTGATGCTGGGAAAGATTGAAGGCAGGAGGAGAAGGGGACGACAGAGGATGAGATGGCTGGATGGCATCACCGACTCGATGGACATGGGTTTGGGTGGACTCCGGGAGTTGATGATGGACAGGGAGGCCTGGCGTGCTGCAGTTCATGGGGTCGCAAAGAGTCGGACACGACTGAGCGACTGAACTGAACTGAACTGAATAAGGTGAGAGAGACACCTGATGGCGGCTCCTCACAGAGCAGTGTTACAGCTAAGAGCAGGCTCATGACTCCTACTTCTCTACCTCCTCATTCAACTCTGAACCATGAATCCCCATCTAGGATCTCTGGGGATGAAGACTGGGCTTCAAGTGCCATTAAATGGAATCTTGAGCTAAGGATAAAGTATCACCTGAATCTTATCTTGGTCCATCCGTTCTCTTCTCCTTGAAGTCCTTAAGGTCACTCTGCCCACAGTGGACAATGGCAAGGGCAGAAAGGCTTTATTTCTTTTCAGTGAGCCTGTGCCTGAAACCAGAGAAGGCAATGGCAACCCACTCCAGTACTCTTGCCTGGAAAATCCCATGGACAGAGAAGCCTGGTAGGGTGCAGTCCATGGGGTCGCAAAGAGTTGGACATGAGTGAGCGACTTAACTTTCACTTTTCACTTTCATGCATTGGAGAAGGAAATGGCAACCCACTCCAGTGTTCTTGCCTGGAGAACCCCAGGGATGGGGGAGCCTGGTGGGCTGCCGTCTATGGGGTCGCACAGAGTCGGACACGACTGAAGCGACTTAGCAGCAGTAACAGCAGCAGTGCCGGAAACTCCAGTGCAGAGCTTTCTAGGCAACTAGACAAAAATCCATGACTTAGACCCCAGCTGGGGGTTCAGAGCTCAACCTTCCTCTAATCGCAAAGCCCACTTTAAAATTTTACCACCCTTATGGAAACTGTATTTGGAATGTAAGGCCAGGGTTTAGAATATCCAACTGTATGTGAGATAGAAAAAAAAAAAGGAAAGGAAGCCAGAACCCAAGGCCAGATTCTCCTCCATGGAGGCAAGACAGAGAAATACACCTGTGTATTTGACCCTCTAACACACAGGGTGAAACACACACTGAAGTATCAGAGTCTCAGCCACTCAGATTAGCAACACATGCTTTGGAGAGGACCTACAGAGTAGACAGGAAGAAGGAAGAGATCTCCTTTCTCATTCCAGAAGACCACTGTCCTCTTATGAACCCCACCCTAGAGGATACCTGACTTTGGAAATCACACAATAAAATTTTTTGGCAGATGAAATTCTGCTCACAACCCTAATGGTACAAGAAACTGCATGGAAGCAGTCTTTGACTTCCTGAAGCAGAAGAATAATCAGGCTCATGCTGGCATTTGATGAGTTAAGTGAACTGAAGTATGAAGTCTGACAAATTTGTTCATGGAATTTCCTTCAATCGAGAGGAGAAACAAAATCCATAGGAAGTAAATCTTTGCTGCCTCTCCTACTGCTGTTATTGAAAGAATTATGGAGACTTTTTCATTTTTTGCAGAAAAGCAATGAATTGCCTCTTTTTATTAAAATGGATAAAAGCAGTGTCTAACTCTAAGAATGTTCTAGAACAGTGTTGCCCAGTATTCTATACTTTCCATTATGGTAGCTAGCAGCCATGTGTGATTATTAAGCATTTGAAATGTGGCGGTATGGCTGAGGCATGAAATGTTTAATCTTATTTCATTTGAAGTAATTTGATTTTAAATAGCCAAATGTGTCTCAGTTCAGTCACTCAGTCGTGTCCAACTCTTTGCGACCCCATGAACCACAGCACGCCAGGCCTCCCTGTCCATCACCAACTCCCGGAGTCCACCCAAACCCATGTCCATCGAGTCGGTGATGCCATCCAACCATCTCATCCTCTGTCATCCTCTTCTCCTCCTGCCCTCAATGTTTCCCAGCATCAGGGTCTTTTCAAATGAGTCAGTTCTTCGCATCAGGTGGCCAAAGTATTGGAGTTTCAGCTTCAACATCAGTCCTTCCAATGAACACCCCGGACTGATCTCCTTTAGGATGGAACAAACAGTTATAGAAGAACTGTTTTATTCATGGGTGCTATATTTTTATGAAATATATCATAGACATAAAAGAATACATAATATATACAGTTTAAATAATATTGAAATAATTCACATGCCCTCCAACCCTTCCTAAGAAAGAGAATATTACCCAAACCTCTGAAGTTCCCCAGGTGCCCCTGCCCAATCCGTTTGTATCCCATCGCACCTCCAGAGCTAACTATTATCCTAAATTTTCTGTTCATTGTTCCCTTAGTTTTTTGGTATGTTTTTACCAAAATTTCTGTGCATACTAGATATTAATCATTTGCCAGTCATATATACTACAAATATCTTCTCCCTATTTATGGATTGTCTTTTTATTTTATGGCCTATTTACTAAACCAGTATTCTTAATTTCGATGTGGTTAAATTTAGCATATATTTCCTTTGCTTGTGCATTTGTTATTGTTAAAATATCCTCCCCACTGCCGAGGTTATAACATCTTTCTCTTATATTTTCTTCTTTGTTTTAGTTTTATGTTTGCCTTTATGTCTTTGATCTACCTGATTTTATTTATGATATAAAATGAGGATACAAATTCATTTCTTTCCGTAGGGATAGCTATTCTACTATTAGTTATTGAATAGGTGGATTATTTACTCACTTATCTTTCATGCTAACTCTTGTTTAAGTGGGCCGATTCTAGGCCCTCTCTTTTCATGTAGCTTTCATCTCTCTTCATCTTTCCATGTATCTTTTCATCTCTCCTTTGTGTATGTGGGCACAATTACAGATACTACCTTCTGTTCCATTGGTCTGTCTAATCCTGAGACAATAGAGCCATCTCTTAATTACTACAAACAATGGTGAAATAAAGGAACCAGACAGAAAATAACAATCAATCTATACTTCTATTTACTTTTAAAATTCAAAGCCGACTGCTTCACATTCTTTCCAGTGAGGCATAGAGAAGAGCAGGGGATGAAATCATAGAGGTATTGGCTGGGACTGATTCTGGAGTGAGATGGAAGGCACTAGAAGATTTTCAAGTGACATGACCTAGCTTATGTCTTCAAAGTATCACTCTGGAGCTTAATTGAGAATAGACCTTTGTGAGGCAAGAGTGGAAGCAGGAAGACAATCCAGGTGAGAGAAGATAGCAGATAAGACCAGAGTGGAGGCAGTAAATGTAGTGGCATGTGGTCAGATTCCAGGTATATTACGAAGACCAGGCTGATCATAGTTTCTCATGAATCCATTGTGAAGTGTAAGATAGGAGAGGCATCAAAAGAAGAAGAGAGTTATCAAGAATGATGCATTAGTAAAAAAAAAAAAAAAGAATGAAATAATGCCATTTGCAACACGATGGACCTAGAGATTATTATACTAAGTGAAGATAAATATAAAGACAAAGATAAATATCATATATCACTTATATGTGGAATATAAGAAAATGATACAAATGAACTTATGTACAAAACAGTAACAGACTCATACACTTCAAAAACAAACTTATGGTTACCAAAGGGGAAGAGGGGGAGGGATAAATATGGTGTTTGGGAGTAACAGATATACACCACTACATATAAAATAGATAAACAACAAGGACCTGGTGTTTTAGCACCTGGAACTGTACTCAATATGTTATAATAACCTGCTTTTCCTGTGGGAGCCACCAGATTGAGAGGAGTGTGGCCTTCTTCTCTCCTCACCATGGCGTGTGCTCATCCACGAATATCAGTGTACTCTGAAAAGGGGGAGTCATCTGGCAAAAATGTCATTTTGCCTGCTATGTTCAAGGCTCCCATTCGACCAGATATTGTTAACTTTGTCCACACCAACTTGTGCAAAAACAACAGACAGCCCTATGCTGTCTGTGAATTATCAGGTCATCAAATCAGTGCTGACTCTTGGGGTAGTGGCAGATCTGTGGCTCAAATTCCCAGGATTCGAGGTAGCGGGAGTCACCATTCTGGCCAGGGTGCTTTTGGAAATAGGTGTTGTGGGGGCTTCATGTTTGTGCCAACCAAGACCTGGTGATGTTGGCACCTCAGAGTGAATACAACACAAAAGTGATATGCCACCTGCTCTGCACTGGCTGCGATTGCCTTATCAATGCTGGTCATGTCTAAAGGTTATCATCTAGAGGAAGCTCCTGAACTTTCTTTGGTGGTTGAAGGCTGCAAGAAGACCATAGAGGCTGTTTTGTGTCTCAAGAGACTTAAGGTCTGAAATGATATAAAAAAGGTCTATGCCTCTCAGAGAATGAGAGCTGCCAAACGTTAGATGAAAAACCATCACCGTATCCAGCACATGGGACCCTCCGTCACCAATAATGAGGATGGTGGTATCATCAAGGCCTTCAGAAACATCCCTGGAATTACTCTGCTTAATGTAAGCAAACTGAACATTTTGAAATTTGCTCCTGGTAGTCATGTGGGATGTATCTGCGTTTGGACGGGAAATGCTTTCTGCAAGTTAGATGAGCTGTATGCCACTTGACATAAAGCAGCCTCCCTCCAGAGTAACTACAACCTCCCCCATGCACAAGATGCTCAGTACAGACCTTAGGAGGATCTTGAAAAGCCAGAGATCTAAAGAGCCCTCCAAACACCATGCAATAAGATTTCATCACAGAGTCCTAAAAAAGAATCCACTGAAAAACCTGACAATCATGTTGAAGCTAACCCCATATGCAAAAATCATGCACTGGAACACCATTCTTCGCCAGGCCAAGAACCACAAAATTGGATGAATAGGACAGCAACAGCGCTAGAAGCCAAATCAGATGAGAAGAGGGTTCGAGGCAAGAAGCCTGTAGTGGGAAACTAAGGAAAGAGGGCTGTTGGCATCAAGGAGGTGAAGAAGACTTTGGTGGGTAAAAAAGCTGCAAGGACCAAGAAACCAGCAGCTAAAAAGAAGCCCCCAGGAAAGAAACCCACCATAGCAGAAAAGAAGGCTGCTGCATAAACTTCAATTTGCTTATCCCATAAAGGTCAAATCATTTTGAACAGCTGATTTTGAATAAAGACCTGATCAAAGAGGCAGTAAGAAAAAAATACCTTATAATAACTTTAATGAAAAAGAATCTGAAAGAGAATATATATATGTATATATATGTATGTATGTATAACTGAGTCACTTTGCTGTACACTTGAAACTAACACCACATTGTAAATTAGCTCTACTTCAGTTTAAAAAAATGATATATTAATATTTTTGGCTGAGCAATTGTAAGGATATATTATATATATATATACTGTATATATCACATATATGGAATATACATAAGCTACACACACACATGTAGTGCCTAGTACAGGATTGGGACATGGTATATGTGTGTGTGTGTGTGTGTGTACACACACACATATATATGGGGATTCCATGGAGGCTCAGATGGTAGAGTCTGCCTGCAATGCGGGAGACCAGAGTTCTATCCTTGAGTTGGGAAGATCCCCAGGAGAAATAAATGGCAACCCACTGCAGTATTCTTGCTTGGAAAATCCTATGGACAGAGGAACCTGGAGGGCTACAGTGCATAGAGTGCCAAAGAGTTGGACATGACTGAGCAACTTCACTTTCACACACACACACACACACACACACACACACACACACACACACACGTATAGATATGTGTGTGCATGTATGTGCATGTATGTATTTAACAAATAGTCCCCCTCTCTCCCTCATGGGACGTAGACATAAAGGACATCCTAGTTCGTTAAAGGTAGAAATACCCTCACACTTAAGTGGTAACCCTGGGTAATGCTTGCCTGATAATGGAGTGGTGGTGGAAGAGTGATGTCTGTAAGCCTTGATTCTTAGGCATTTGATGGGCACGGACAATGATGCCCATCTTAGGAAATAATCAGAGTAAACAAGAGTTGCCATAATAATGTGGCTTCCAATTGGACATTTTTTTTTTTTTTAAGTGCTATTTTAGCATGTTCCTGAGGGTGGATGTTTACAGTAGAGAGCTTTGAGATTTCTGTGTTATCTGGATATAAATAGAACATTTGAGCCTCTTGGAAGAAAACTTAGGTATTTACCAAGTTGACCACTATTTTCTGCTGCTGACCAGTGAAAGGCTTTCCAGATGTTTTTCTGATTGTATCAGCCCTTTAAGGTGGATGTTTTGATATGACCCCATTGACTAGGTGACTTTCAGAGATGACAGACCTGTCACCAACATGACACACTATCTCTCCACACATCTAAGTCTGCAAAGCCAGGACCAGGCATTTGTTTTCAGGTTAACATTATGAACACCAAATTAACGTGTGGTTTATACAGAAACCATGCTTTCTCCTTTCTTGGGTTTATAATAGATGTCTAACCAAAAGACTTGGTCAAGAACTACATTCCTCCAGGTCACTCTCATGCGTCCTGTACCTGTCGTCACTCATATCCCTAAAGACTCATATAATTATGTCCAAATTCTACTCTCCGTTCAGTTGGGTTAATTGCTCATATAAGGTCAGCAACATTGTGTTCTTGACTTGGATGTTATTTTTAAGACATTTTAAAAAACGCAAGATGTTCAGTTCAGTTCAGTCACTCAGTCGTGTCCACGACTTTGCGACCCCATGAACCGCAGCATGCCAGGCTTCCCTGTCCATCACTAACTCCCGGAGTCCACCCAAACCCATGTCCATTGAGTCGATGATGCCATCCAGCCATCTCATTCTCTGTCGTCCCCTTCTCCTCCTGCCTTCAATCTTTCCCAGCATCAGGGTCTTTTCAAATGAGTCAGCTCTTCACATCAGGTGGCCAAAGTATTGGAGTTTCAGCTTCAACATCAGTCCTTCCAATGAACATCCAGGATTGATCTCCTTTAGGATGGACTGGTTGGGTCTCCTTGCAGTCCAAGGGACTCTCAAGAGTCTTCTCCAACACCACAGTTCAAAAGCATCAATTCTTCGGCGCTCAGCTTTCTTTATAGTCCAACTCTCACATCCATACATGACCACTGGAAAAACCATAGCCTTGACTAGATAGACCTTTGTTGGCAAAGTAATGTCTCTGCTTTTTAATATGCTGTCTAGGTTGGTCATAACTTTCCTTCCAAGGAGTAAGCGTCTTTTAATTTCATGGCTGCAATCACCATCTGCAGTGATTTCTGAGCCCAGAAAAATAAAGTCAGCCACTGTTTCCTCATCCATTTCCCATGAAGTGATGGGACCGGATGCCATGATCTTAGTTTTCTGAATGTTGAGCTGTTAATCAGCAGTAAACATTGACTAGATTGAAACAAAACCTTTCCTTCAAGGTAACGCCAAGTATATAAGAGATGCTTTAAAGTGATTTGAAGATCCTTTTCAACTTGCATCATCAGTCAAGTACAACAGTTATGTTTATATTGTCATGACTCTAGCCTTTGAAAATTGTAAAATTAGTATAAAGATGATCAGGGTACAAAATAAAAGGTCTTCCCTGTCACTGGTACCTTCTTAATGGAATAAGACATTATGGAGTTCTTTTACATTAAAAGGCAACTGTGCCAGGGACTAGGAGGTATAAAAAGATAGAAAATGGCCCCCACCATTAAGGAGTTTATTATCATGCGGAGATAGAGTTGGAAGCCAGTGGTTTTAAAGACAGCAAAGGCCCAGTGATCACTTCCAGGGGACAGTTTCTTAGTGAGTAAGAAATGACTGCTATTAATCAGATAGTAATACACATTCAGATTTATTGCATAGTTCTCTGTGTTCCATGTAACATCTCATTTAATCTTTACTACAACCCTATGAAGTAGGATATTATTTGTATCACCGTTTTGCAGTCAGGGAAAAGGTACAGTCAGGTTAAGTGACTTCCCAAGGCATACAGCTAGCAAGTGGTACAGCCAGGATCTAGAAGAACTGAAGAAGTTCTGTTTCAGAATCTGCATGACAACCTCTGTGTTGTTTTGCCATTTTGATGTCAAAGTGGGACAATCAACTTTACCACTTACTGTAGTAACAAAGGGTGGGTGAAAAGAGAGAACTTTTTCTTTTGTGCCCTGGTCTGTCTGTGCACCACTTTTGTAAATTTGGAAAGCAGGAGTCATGATAGTGTAAAAATAGTTCCTTCTTGACTAGTCAAGTAATGGTAAAATGATCTTAAATCACATTTGGCTATCTCTTTCATGTTCTGTGTTGGAAGAGGGTTGCCCTTCAGCCTACAAATGTTTCTTGCATGCTTCAAACCTTAGATGTGTTATCTTAGGAAGAATGCCACATCAAAAACACTGAAGGTTGCTGGCTCCATAGTGGCAGATAACTGGATAAATAGCACAATTTGGAGTTTAGTGGTATATATTTAGCTGCTCTAAGACTTAGTTTGGTCCCTTGTTAAAGGAGAATAATGGTATTTGCCTTATAGGGTCTTTGTAAGTATTAAATGAGCTATTGAGAGTAAAATGCTTAACTTTATGCCTGGCACATAAAAAAAATACTCAATGATAACAACAATGATGATGATAGTGATGGTGATGATGATAAAACTCTCTCTGCTGATGGCAGGCTCAATTTTCAGTCAGTTCAGTCACACCTTTTGAAGGAGGTAGCCATTTTCTTCATTACCTCCACCATAGTTTAGTCTCAGGTCCAACAACAGGGAGGGAACACAGCCCTGCCCATCAACAAAAAAGTGAAGTCACACAGTCGTGTCCAACTCTTTGCAATCCCATGGACTGTAGCCTACCAGGCTCCTCCATCCATGGGATTTTCCAAGCAAGAATACTAGAGTGGGTTGCCATTTCCTTCTCCAGGAGATCTTTCTGACCCAGGGATTGAACCTGGTCTCCCACATTGTTAGAGAGACGCTTTACCCTCTGAGCCACCAGAGATCAACAGAAAATTGGATTAAAGATTTACTGAGCATGGCCCTGCCCATCAGAACAAGACCCAATTTACCCCACAGTCAGTCTCTCCCATCAGGAAGCTTCCATAAGCCTCTTATCCTTCTCTATCAGAGGGCAGACAGAATGAAAACCACAGTCACAGAAAACTAATCAAACTGATCACATGGACCTAAGTCGTGTCCAACTCTTTGCAACCCCATGGACTGCAGCATGCCAGGCTTCCCTGTCCATCACCAACTCCCAGAGCTTGCTCAAAATCATGTCCTTTGAGTCAATGATGCCATGCAACCATCTCATCCTCTGTCATCCCTTTCTCCTGCCTTCAATCTTTCCCAGCATCAGGGTCTTTTCAAATGAGTCAGTTCTTTGCATCAGGTGGCCAAAGTATTGGATCTTTAGCTTCAATATCAGTCCTTCCAATGAATATTCAGGGTTGATTTCCTTTAGAATTGACTGGTTTGATCTCCTTGCAGTCCAAGGGACTCTCAAGAGTCTTCTCCAACACTACATTTCAAAAGCATCAATTCTTTGGTGCTCAGTTTTCTTTATAGTCCAACTCTCACATGACTACTGGAAAAACCATAGCTTTGACTAGACAGACCTTCATTGGCAAAGTGATGTCTCTGCTTTTTAATATGCTGTCTAAGTTGATCATAGCTTTTCTTCCAAGGAGCAAGCGTCTTTTAATTTCATGGCTGCAGTTACCATCTGCAGTGATTTTGGATCCCCAAAAAATGAAGTCTCTCACTATTTCCATTGTTTCCCCATCTATTTGCCATGAAGTGATGGGACTGGATGCCATCATCTTCATTTTTTGAATGTTGAGTTTTATACAGCTTTTTCACTCTCCTCTTTCACCTTCATCAAGAGGCTCTTTAATTCCTCTTTACTTTCTGCCATAAGGGTGGTGTCATTGGCGTATCTGAGGTTATTGATATTTCTCCTGGTAATCTTAATACCAGCTTGTGCCTCATCCAGTCTGACATTTCGCATGATGTACTCTGCATATAAGCTAAATAAGCAGAGTGATGATATACATCCTTGACGTATACTCCTTTCTCAGTTTGGAACCAGTTCGTTGTTCCATGTCCGGTTCTAACTGTTGCTTCTTGATCTGCATACAGATTTCACAGGAGGCAGGTAAGGTGGTCTGGTGTTCCCATCTCTTAAAGAATTTTCCACAGTTCGTTGTGATCCACACAGTCAAAGGCTTTAACATAGTCAATGAAGCAGAAGTAGGTGTTTTTCTGGAATTTTCTTGCTTTTTCGGTGATCCAGCGGATGTTGGCAATTTGATCTCTGGTTCCTCTGCCATATTTTAGAATCTTAAATTTTAGGACACTGAGGTGAGATATTCTATGTATTTTGCTTATGAATATAATATTTACAATTAGAAATTATCCTTCAGTCAGTTCTTCTATCATCCATTAATGACTTCTACATGCTTAATCTCTGCCACCTCTCTGAGATCTTATAAAAGCATTTAAAAGAAAATTTTACCAATTGCCCTATAACTGGAGTTGAGCAAAACTGGGTGAGAGGATTTTTGCTTAGATGAAAGTTTCTTTACCCCTCCACCACTACCCCCTCTGCCTGAATATTAGAATTTACAGAACATGATTCTGAACAATCTTGTAAACAGATTAGAACATTTCTGGAGATAAAAGAAATAGTGTGATAATGTTGCCTGTAAATGGAATATCTCACCTAATTCATTATACATACTATACATACATCTACTTCCAATCGGTATTGTTCACTGTAACCAGGCACGCTGAATTTCAATAAATAATTCCCTGGACATTCTTTATCTAAGTTAGTTTATAATTGTGTTCACTGAGCATTATATGTTCTTTGTGATTAGAGATGAAATGTCAAGAAAGGTTTCTTCAGATTCCAGAATTCCTTCCATTCACTATCACAGAAAGTATACTCTCAGATTCTAGAATACTAATTGAAAGTTAAAGCACATTTTTAAAAATCTGGAATATATAATTAAACCAAATAGTTAGTCCTACTTGCTGTTGTGTGCATATATAAGCATTTTATTTGTCTTCAATTCTATAAAAAAGAGAATCATTTAGTTGCTTTTTTTTTTCTTTCATCTTTCCAAAGCAATATTTACAGTGTATTCTTAGATATGAGAGGGGGCTAAAACACAGACTTATAAATAGGACCAAATTTCATTGAATTGGAAGAAAAACTCACCACTAAGAGGGTGTGTATGTGTGTGTGTTATTTTTATGCCCAAACATTGTCATCACTCTTCAGAGTCTGAAATGATGAGACTATTTTTGTGGATCTCATGTAATTCATTTACAGTCACAGCATGTAGGAAAATCTCTCCAGATCAGCATATTAGAGTGTATAGTGGGGAGAAGTAATATAGCTTTAATTTTAGTAATGAAGATTGGGTGATTTTCTGTCTTTTAATCTTTCTTTCTGCATAGGCCTCACTTCCCCTGCCAGTAAACCTCCACTGTTAAGATGTGAACGAGCATGAGGGACAGGCAGCTGGATTTTCACTCTAAATTGCTAGCTTGCATGCACTGCCAGCTGCCAATATCAAGTGCTCATCCCTGTCTCATGACTCGCCATTGACCTCAGTGAGATAAACCATCGGGTGTGGGCCTAATACTGACTTATCCCTGGCTTTTGGGTGCACAGTAAATATCGAGGGCTTAGTTAAGGTTAGGAGAGCCCACCCAGGCATTAATTAGGCCAGGAGGTGAAAAGTGGAATCCAGCAACATAGATCAGAAGTAAAGCCAGAAGATGCACTGGAAACTAGTCTGGAAACAAACAAACAAAAACCTTCCTGGATATAGCAATATTAAATCTGATTCAGTTAAAGAAGTTTTTTAAATGATGATCCCTCAGTGGCGTAAAAACTGAGAACAAACTCAGTCTCTGATATTTGGCACTTGGCATACTTCCCTCTAAGCACCCAATAAATCTCTGGAGGATAACTGAAAGAATGAATGTGAATGTTGAAAGCCCAATTTAGTGTTATACCCTCCACTTTGTCTATTTTCCTGCATGCCTACTTCTGTCTTCTCTCACTCTTATGTTTTCTCTCTCTCTGTCTGTCCCTCTCTTGACTGATATTCTCTCCTCCCCCATCCATGTAACATGACCATATCATGACTTAACTCCTGAGTTAATATCTCTATTGCAAAGACCATCCCAAATGGAACCAAATTTCTTAGTATGAATTCCAAATAATCTGTGTCCCACCTTCTCAAAAAAGTACTGGGGTCAACTTAAAATAAAAATGCATAGACACTTGAATCCAGGTTAGGCGAAAGAAATTTAAATTATGATCAGGAATCATATAAAGAAAGTGAGACTATAATAGGAATAAAATAATGAAATGAAATAGTCACCATAACTGACATGTAACTTTACCTGGCAGGCAAGGTAAACATTACAGATCATGAAACTGCCACCCCTAATAGAAGAAATTGTCATTTTTTTAAAAACTAGCTCTTATCATAATGTTTGACACATAGTAGGTACTCAGTAAACATTTGTCAGATAACTGAAAGAAGATAAACAGTTTCATGGAGAAAATGTAACACAAAAACACACAGAACACATTCACATGAAGACAAACACATTCACACAAATAAGGTATAAGTCAATGTGAGTATTTTTCATCCAACTAGCAGTACAACAGGGGCTACTTCATATCTCTATACAAAATGTGGATATCTTTCCTGTAAGAATTCTGATCCTAGCTGAGAGATAATGTGAGATAGTAGTTCAGAGAAGGCTCTAGTCCTGCTTACAACAACTTTGGCTATATAGCAAAAATGGAATCAAGTGGACCCAAACTAGTATAAACTAAAAAGCCATCACTTATTATTAAGATACAATAACATTCACCTCAAAGGCCTTGGCAATAGATTAGAATGAAAGCTAAAGACAACATCTACATTCTATGCCTTTCTCATCTCTATCCATTCTGCAAGTCTTCCTCATTTCTTTCTCTTTTTCTCAAAGTGTCTGTATATCTCTCCTCTTCTTGGGATTCTCTGTTTTTTAATCCATGTGCACCCCACCAATCATGGATTTATATTGTCTCCTTTTAAATAAGACATCCTGGTGGAAACTGGAATCTCAATCCAAATTCCAAATTTTCAGAGAACATCCTCTATTTTGTTCAGTCAGACAGTCAAGTCTGGACCAGTCAACTGCAGAGGAAGCCAAGTCCATATCAGAGAAAATGATTGCTAGGGGACTACTCTTACGTTTCAGGTGGGAGTGGGTGTCCTGAAGGAAGGATTCTGCAGCAGGCAAGATGACATTATTGAATTCATTGCTTTCAGTGGATGGAACACTTAACACATGGCTAGAAGCAAGAGATCCTAGAATTACTGTTGGAAAACACAGATCATCTCTTGCAAGTATAACCCTTCCCAACCATGATTTTGGCCAAAGCTTCATGTCAGTACAAAAATAAGCTTTCCAGCGGGCATCTGATAGGTATATACATTCTGTTTTCGAAAGAAACAGACCCTATGATCTTGCTTTCAAATGACTATGTGGAAAATTTAAATAAGCATAATTTTTTTTTAAATTGAATAACCTGGTTTGTGTTCTCACTTAGATAAAAACTCATCCTACCTTTATTTTTTTAATTTTTAAAAAATTTTTATTGGACTATAAGTTAATTTGTAATGATGTCTTAGTTTCTGCTGTGTAGTATAGGGAATCAGTTATATATATACATATATCTACTCTTTTTGAAATTCTTTTCCCATATAGATCATTACAGGGTATTGAGTAGAGTTCCCTATGCTATACTGTAGGTCATTATTAGTTATCTATTTTATATATAGTAGAATGTATGCGTTAATCCTAATCTCCCAATTTATCCCAACCCCCCTTTCTACTCTAGTAACCATAAGATTGTTTTCTACATCTGTGACACTATTTCTGTTGTGTAAATAAGTTCGTTTCATCCTACCTTTAAACACCGTCTTCCAACAACACAAGAGAAGACTCTACACATGGACATCACCAGATGGCCAACACTGAAATCAGATTGATTATATTCTTTGCAGCCAAAGGTGGAGAAGCTCTATACAATCAGCAAAAACAAGACCGGGAGCTGACTGTGGCTCAGATCATGAATTCCTTATTGCCAATTCAGACTTAAATTGAAGAAAGTGGGGAAAACCACTAGACCATTCAGGTATAACCTAAATCAAATCCCTTATGATTATACAGTGGAAGTGACAAATAGATTTAAGGGACTAGATCTGATAGAGTGCCTGATGAACTATGGACAGAGGTTTGTGACATTGTACAGGAGACAGGGATCAAGACCATCCCCATGGAAAAGAAATGCAAAAAAGCAAAATGGCTGTCTGAGGAGGCCTTACAAATGGCTGTGAAAAGAAGAGAAGTGAAAAGCAAAGGAGAAAAGATAAGATATACCCATTTGAATGCTGAGTTCCAAAGAATAGCAAGGAGAGATAAGAAAGCCTTCCTCCGTGATCAGTGCAAACAAATAGAGGAAAACAATAGAATGGAAAAGACTAGAGATTTTGTCAAGAAAATTAAAGATACCAAGGGAACATTTCATGCAAAGATGTGTTCAATAAAGGCCAGAAATGGTATGGACCTAACAGAAGCAGAAGATATTAAGAAGAGGTGGCAAGAATACACAGAAGAACTGTACAAGAAAGATCTTCACTACCCATATAATCATGATGGTGTGATCACTCACCTAGAGCCAGACATCCTGGAATGTGAAGTCCAGTGGGCCTTAGAAAGCATCCCTACGAACAAAGCTAGTGGAGGTGATGGAATTCCAGTTGAGCTATCTCAAATCCTCAAAGATGATGCTGTGAAAGTGCTGCACTCGATATGCCAGCAAATCTGGAAAACTCAGCAGTGGCCATAGGACTGGAAAAGGTCAGTTTTCATTCCAATCCCAAAGAAAGGCAATGTCAAAGAATGCTCGAACTACCTCACAATTGCACTCATCTCACATGCTAGTAAAGTAATGCTCAAAATTCTCCAAGCCAGGCTTCAGCAATATGTGAACTGTGAACTTCCAGATGTTCAAGCTGGTTTTAGAAAAGGCAGAGGAACCAGAGATCAAATTGCCAACATCTGCTGGATCATCGAAAAAGCAAGAGAGTTCCAGAAAAACATCTATTTCTGCTTTATTGACTATGCCAAAGCCTTTGACTGTGTGGATCACAAGAAACTGTGGAAAATTCTGAAAGAGATGGGAATACCAGATCATCTGCCCTGCCTCTTGAGAAACCTGTATTCAGGTCAGGAAGCAACAGTTAGAAGTGTCCATGGAACAACAGACTGGTTCCAAATAGGAAAAGGAGTACGTCAAGGCTGTATGTTGTCACCCTACTTATTTAACTTATATGCAGAGTACATCATGAGAAACGCTGGTCTGGAAGAAACACAAGCTGGAATCAAGATTGCCGGGAGAAATGTCAATAACCTCAGATATGCAGATGACACCACGCTTATAGCAGAAAGTGAAGAAGAACTAAAGAGCCTCTTGATGAAAGTGAAAGAGGAGAGTGAAAAAGTTGGCTTAGGTTTATCTCTGGGCTTTCTATTTTGTTCCATTGATCTATATTTCTATCTTTGTGCCAGTACCATACTGTCTTGATGACTGTGGCTTTGTAGTAGAGCCTGAAGTCAGGCAGGTTGATTCCTCCAGTTCCATTCTTCTTTCTCAAGATTGCTTTGGCTATTCAAGGTTTCTTATATTTCCATACAAATTGTGAAATGATTTGTTCTAGTTCTGTGAAAAATACCATTGGTAGCTTGATAGGGATTGCATTGAATCTATAGATTGCTTTGGGTAGTATACTCATTTTCACTATATTAATTCTTCCAATCCATGCACCTATGGACACCTTATCTTCGACGAAGGAGGCAAGAATATACAATGGAGAAAAGACAATCTCTTTAACAAGTGGTGCTGGGAAAACTGGTCAACCACTTGTAAAAGAATGAAACTAGAACACTTCCTAACACCATTCACAAAAATAAACTCAAAATGGATTAAAGATCTAAACGTAAGACCAGAAACTATAAAACTCCTAGAGGAAAACATAGGCAAAACACTCTCTGACATAAATCACAGCAGCATCCTCCATGACCCACCTCCCAGAATGTTGGAAATAAAAGCAAAAATAAACAAATGGGACCTAATTAAAATTAAAAGCTTTTGCACAACAAAGGAAACTATAAGCAAGGTGAAAAGACA
Source organism: Giraffa tippelskirchi (assembly GCF_054371585.1). Lineage (NCBI taxonomy): Eukaryota > Metazoa > Chordata > Mammalia > Artiodactyla > Giraffidae > Giraffa > Giraffa tippelskirchi. The sequence continues at coordinate 142,786,946 of NC_137289.1, forward strand.
GCCTTCAGAATGGGAGAAAATAATATCAAACGAAGCAATGGACAAACAATTAGTCTCAAAAATATACAAGCAACTCCTGCAGATGAATTCCAGAAAAATAAACGACCCAATCAAAAAATGGGCCAAAGAACTAAACAGACATTTCTCCAAAGAAGACATACAGATGGCTAACAAACACATGAAAGGATGCTCAACATCACTCATTATTAGAGAAATGCAAATCAAAACCACAATCAGGTACCATTTCACGCCAGTCAGAATGGCTGCTATCCAAAAGTCTACAAGCAATAAATGCTGGAGAGGGTGTGGAGAAAAGGGAACCCTCTTACACTGTTGGTGGGAATGCAAACTAGTACAGCCACTATGGAGAACAGTGTGGAGATTCCTTAAAAAACTGGGAATAGAACTGCCATATGACCCAGTAATCCCACTGCTGGGCATACACACCGAGGAAACCAGAATTGAAAGAGACGCGTGTACCCCGATGTTCATCACAGCACTGTTTACAATAGCCAGGACATGGAAGCAACCCAGATGTCCATCAGCAAACGCATGGATAAGGAAGCTGTGGTACATATACACAATGGAATATTACTCAGCCATTAAAAAAATACATTTGAAACAGTTCTATTGAGATGGATGAAACTGGAGCCCATTATACAGAGTGAAGTAAGCCAGAAAGAAAAACACCAATACAGTATACTAATGCATATATATGGAATTTGTAAGATGGTAACGATAACCCTATATGCGAGACAGAATAAGAGACACAGATGCATAGAACAGTTGTATGGACTCTGAGGAAGAAGGTGAGGGTGGGACGTTCTGGGACAATAGCATTGAAACATGTATATTATCATATGTGAAACAGAACACCATTCCATGTTCGATGCATGAGATAAATTATGTTTTATTTGTTTAAGCTTCTGAGAGATTTTTATGTGCACAAACGATTGTTCTTGCTAAAACCATATCAAAACAGGACACCAAAAACAACAAACAAAAGGAGGCTCTGGAAACCACTCTGGAGTATCACATGACTGCCAGCCCTCCCCAATCCCATTGCCATGTGGTTAAATCTTGCTTTTTCCCTATGTACCAAGGGTTTCTTAACCATTAAAATGTTATGGGATTTAAAAAAAAAAAAAAAAAGAAAAGAAAAAGTTGGCTTAAAGCTCAACATTCAGAAAACTAAGATCATGGCATCTGGTCCCAACACTTCATGGGAAATAGATGGGGAAACAGTGGAAACAGTGTCAGGCTTTATTTTTTGGGGCTCCAAAATCACTGCAGATGTGATTGCAGCCATGAAATTAAAAGACGCTTACTCCTTGGAAGGAAAGTTATGACCAACCTAGACAGCATATTAAAAAGCAGAGACATTACTTTGCCAACAAAGGTCCGTCTAGTCAAGGCTATGGTTTTTCCAGTGGTCATGTATGGATGTGACAGTTGAACGGTGAAGAAAGCTGAGCGCCAAAGAATTGATGCTTTTGAACTGTGGTGTTGGAGAAGACTCTTGAGAGTCCCTTGGACTGCAAGGAAATCCAACCAGTCCATCCTAAAGGAGATCAGTCCTGGGTATTCATTGGAAGGACTGATGTTGAAGCTGAAACTCCAATACTTTGGCTTCCTCATGTGAAGAGTTGATTCATTGGAAAAGACCCTAATGCCGGGAAGGATTGGGCGCAGGAGGAGAAAGGGACGACAGAGGATGAGATGGCTGGATGGCATCACTGACTCGATGGGCATGGGTTTGGGTAGACTCTGGTAGTTGGTGATGGACAGGGAGGCCTGGCGTGCTGCGATTCATGGGGTCGCAAAGAGTCAGACATGACTGAGCGACTGAACTGAACTGATTCCTTGGCAAGAAAGTTATGCCCAACTTAGACAGCATATTAATAAGTTGAGACATTACTTTCCCAACAAAGGTCCATCTAGTCAAGGCTATGGTTTTTCCAGTGGTCATGTATGGATGTGAGACTTGGACTATAAAGAAAGTTGAGTGCCGAAGAATTGATGCATTTGAACTATGGTGTTGGAGAAGACTCTTGAGAGTCCCTTGGACTGCAAGGAGATCCAACCAGTCCATCCTAAAGGAGATCAGTCCTGAGTATTCATTGGAAGGACTGATTTTGAAGCTGAAACTCCAATCCTTTGGCCACCAGATGTGAAGAGCTAACTCATTTTAAAAGACCTTGATGCTGGGAAAGATAGAGGGCAGGAGGAGAAGGAGATGACAGAGGATGAGATGGTTGGACGGCATCACCAACTCAGTGGACAGGAGTTTGGGTAAACTCCGGGAGTTGGTGATGGACAGGGAGGCCTGGTGTGCTGCAGTCCATGGGGTCACAAAGAGTCATACGCAACTGAGCAACTGAACTGAACTGAACTTAAATGGAAATGGGCCTCAGATGGACTTGAGCACCGAGTCCAAATTTTTCTCAGAACAGAATTTAAAATCCACCCTGAGTCCTGCATGAGAACTCAGAGATCCCATCCACACCACAGATAAACAGATTATAGGATATAGGAGAGAGATTTTGACTATGAAATCTTTACTGGAAGGTGTTAGGGTCAACTGCCATGAGCACCAGAGAAGCCTTGTGGTCCCGAGGACTGTGTGGGTCACAGGTGATAGAGAGAAAACATGTGATGACATCAGATTCCCAAATATCTTTCCCTTGAAAGCATTCATGACATAGGTGTTAAATCAGCTTATAGTAACCAAGAGATGGCAATTGCGTATAGTTGGGCCAGAATGCAGCATTCTTAGGACAGGAATGAGTCAGTTCCCTATCCCCATATAGTATAACATTCAAAGCTGGTTCATTCCTACCATGGGTAACAACAGAATTTTCAGGGAGGTCCTGACTTATCTGTGTCCCCCTTCCTCTTTCTTCAGAGCCAAAAAACAAACCGGATAGAAGTCACATTAATGCACTTGGAGGAGAGAATTTAATACATCAATAATAACTTGTCCTTTGTCCAGTTCCCACCAGACATATAAAATTTCCAAAACTGTTTCACTCTCTGCTTGTTGTAGTGAAATTTCCAAAAGTACAAGGCACAGTAACAAACACAGGCCAACAGATTCAGACTGAGACCTAGCAGACCCTTGGAGGAAGAAATGATTAATAGTATCAGAATGACATCTTTGAGAAGCTGATCTCCTATCTCTGAGACAACAATAATCTAACTTTACAGAACAAACAGCACCACTAGACTGGAACTTGAGCCATCTTAGTGCATTCTGAAGAAACAGAGGAACTAAAAGAACAGCTTTAGAATTGCAGTCAGGAAACCTGCCAGTAAGACAATGGTTGGAGTGCACTTGGCAGGCTTTAGGGAAATGCCAGCTGAATCCAATATGTTCATTACACAATGCAAGTGAAATATGAGCAAGTGGAAACCCAGCTGAAGTAAATGTAGTTGGAAAGCAGTAATAAAAAAAAAACAATCAGGAAATGGGGCGAATGTGGTTAGAAAGCAGTAATAAAAATCAGTCAGGGAACTTGGGGATTTCTTAGGACTTGTGGACCAAATAAATTGGAATATATAGGGCAGTGGTTCTCAAAGGAGCAGCATCAGTCTGCCAACTTGTTAGAAATGCAATTTCTTAGCCTTGTCCCTGTCTTGCTGAATCAGAAGCTCTGGGGGTGGGACTCAGAAAGTTGTGATTTTTAACAAGTACTCCAGGTGAATGGTTATGAAGAGGCATTTATATTGTTCACTTGATTTGTCATTGGTGATGACAAATCCAGAGGGTAGTTGGGATAGAAACCAGATGCTGATGAATTGAAAACTGTACAGGCCATTAGTGCTACACTTTGTATATTTCCACCTCTCGGTATGCCAGGATTCTAGTGAGATTGTATTTCCTGGCCCCACTGTGTTCGCCATCTGACTAATTTGGGCCAATGAGTTGTAAGGGGAAGTTATATGAATCCCTTTGGGGTTGAATATTTCATGATAACATTTAGAGCTGCTTCCCTCTACCACAGCATCCACCAAGTTTCATGAACTGTTCCTTCGTTTGGATGAGCCCGAACTGAGGAAACGTGTATAAAAGAAAGTGAACTTTTCTCATTATAAAAAAAGAGGCATTTATTAAGCGTGGAGGGAGAAACATTATATATTTTCCAGGTATGGATAGGAGGAGAAAAAAAATGTTTGAATAAATGCATATTCACTAGAGTTCTGATTTTCAAAAGCCAGGTCATTATACATTATTGGGTCATGAAATATATCTGAGTCATGGATCAGCATGTAGAAAACTTGATTAGAAAATATCTATTGAATTTAGGGTATTTTCTTCTCAAAAGCTTCTTTTCAGTCATCTCTCTTTGTGTATATGTATGTATGTGTGTGTGCAGTAAAAGTTATTTATTATCTTGGGTAAAGGTCAAAAGTTACAAAAGCCACTTTTCTAAGACAGAGATTCTCTTTTTAAAAAATTTGTTTTATTGAAGTATAGTTATTTACACTGTTGTGTTCATTTCTGCTATACAGCAAATAGATTCATATATATATATATATATATATATATATACACATTCTTTTTCATAATCCTTTCCATTATGTTTTATCACAGGATTGAATATTGTTCCCTGTGCTTGTTGTTTACCCATCCTATATGTAACAGTTTGTATCTGCTAATCCCAAATTCCCAATACATCCTTCCCTCACCCCTCCCCTTTCCCTATGACTAAGACAGTGATTCTTTAATTTTAATGTACATAAGAAGTACCCAAGTGTGTTAAAGATGAATTTCCAAACCCCAGGCAGAGAATGTGTTACACTAGACCTGAGGTGGACCCAGGAATCTGCATTTTAACCAATGCCCTAGCTGATTCTGATTCAGGTGGTCTGCAGATCCATTTTGAGCAACACGTTTCTAGGGTAGACGTTGTAACTGACATTAATGACGAACAATTCAGATTAAATATTTTTAAGTCCCAATTAAAGCTAGGCTAAAAGTTGTGGAGTGTGTAAAGTTGAATTAGACCTGGATCCTTCCCTCAGAGACATGAAAAAGAAGCAGTCTTTATTGTTGGGCCTGTCTGATTTGGAAAGTCTGCAAACGACAAAAACCCTGGGGATATTATTTGCCACTTACAATTCAGTTAGCAAGAAAAAATATACTGGGGTAATCAGAATCTCTGCTAGAACATATAATACCTTTGTGAGTAGTAAAATGGGGTACCCATTCTGGGTAGATGAACCAGGAAAACACACACCTAATGGGTGGACCATCTAGAAAGACTTGTCCCTTCCTCCATATTAATATAGGCTCTGACACCACCACCATAGTTCTGTGTGGGACACAGAATATTCTTTCCACCCATACTCTTTGATACTGCCCTTCCACACTAGTTCTGGACTGTTATTAAGAGTTGATTTGGCCACCAGGATATCAGCAAACATGATGCAAGCAGAGACTTGAAAAGGGTTTATACATTGGAGTTTGCCCTCTTGCTGCTCTTGGTAACTTTTCCTACCATGCAGAGTCCATCCAAGTTAGCAAGGGGGATGGTGAGAGTCTATAAGGGGAGAGGTCTCAGTCATCCCAGCCATCCCAGTTGAGGCCATCCTAAACCAGACAGCATCAGCCCATTCATTAACTGACTATAGGTGAAAAACCAAGCTAGCCAAGATCAGCCAAGCCTAGAAGAACCATCCAACTGAGCCCAACCCAGATTTCCAACCTATAATAATGAGCAAAAATAATGGTTACTGTTTTAAACCACCAAGGTTTGAAGTATTGGGGTATTTGGTGAAGGCTCATCAGCCACCTAATGGGCTTTCCTCGTGGCTCAGACAGTAAAGAATCCACCTGCAATGCAGGAGACTTGGGTTCGATCCCTGGGTTGAGAAGATCCCCTAGAGGAGGGCATACCAACCCACTCTAGTATTCTTGCCTGGAGAATCCCCATGGACAGAGGAGCCTGGTGGGCTACAGTCCATAGGGTCGCAAAGAGTTGGACATGACTGAGTGACTAAGCACAGCAACGAGCCACCTAGACAGTAATCTCTAGTTGGAAACAGTCCTTCATTATTCAGGCCCACAAGCCCAACAGTCTGTGGAGGACACAAGCTGCACCATTACACATGACAACCTGAGGTGCAAAGTATGTTAAGCCAGATTAAGCTTTATAGGCTGCAGTCATGTCCAACTCTTTGTGACCCTATGGACTGTAGCCCACCAGGCTCCTCTGACCATGGGATTCTCCAGGCAAGAATACTAGAGTGGGTTGCCATGCTCTCCTCCAGGGAATCTTCCCAACCTAGGAATTGAACCCACATCTCTTATGTCTCTTGTATTGGCAAGTGGGTTCTTTACCCACTAGCGCCACCTGGGAAGCCCAGGCTGCAGGATAACCACCAATAAATCTCTGCCTGGTAGAGTGATTAGAATCTGTCTATCTGGTCATTCATGAAAGAATGAAATGACTCAAGAAGAACCTGTTAAACTGGGAAATTAGATGGTCTAATGATGAGATCAGACTCAATGAATGCATAATAGATGGTACAGCACAAAAATTCCAGACTGACTGTTGTAATGAAGGCAGTCATTGTAAACACATAGCCTCTTTGGCCAAAGGATTGCTTTGGGCTATTTTTATTAAGAAAACTATGCACATTTAGAAGATATAATTGGGTTTCACTGGTGGCTCAGATGGTAAAGAATCTGCCTGCAATGTAGGAGACCCGGGCTCAATCCCTGGGTTGGGGAAGATTCCCTGGAGAAGGGAATGGCTATCTACTCCAGTGTTCTTTCCTGAAGAATTCCATGGACAGAGGAGCATGGTGAGCTACAGTCCATGGGTTGTGAAGAATTACTTCATTGTTTTATTACCCATCTGGATCCTGTGCAAAACCACTCATAAAATGTGTTCCTATGTAACAGAGCAGCAGGAAACAACCAGACAAGCTCCAGTGGCAATTTCCCTTTACTCTCCACTCCTTATCATGCCATCAAATGTGAAGGGAAAAAACTGTAATCTCTCTTCCATATTTTCTTCAATTTGCAAAGTTTTCCTTTTAAAATCTGAAACAGTTTCCTTTCATAATATCCACAAATACGTGCATTGGTCACAGAATAAAGGAAATTATATCCATGTACATTCTCCTGTGTGCAGAAATGAAGTCTGAGCTGGCTGGTTTATCACTGAAAAGTAGAAGTGGAAAACTGTTGAATGAGAGATGAGTTGCATGTGGAGAAAGTAACAAGACACAGAGATGCCCACAACACAAAGGTAGCACCTTATACACCTATTAGGGATCAGAGGAAACCTGAAACAACCCTGAGAGCAAGCAACAATTCTGGTGTTCTTTAATGAGGTCAATGCATAGGCCATAGCTGGGATGCAGAACCTCTGGGATTAAGCGCAATAATTCATGTGAATGAATTATGTGCTTTTATCTGTGGAGAAGTTTCAGTTGCTTTCATCAGATTCCTAAAGGGATCTTTGTCTTCACTACTTTTCCCCAACAGCTTAAAAATCATTACAGTAATGGAATCTTAATTTGTGAGCATCTCACTTCATTAGAGGATGACTTGGTTTTCTTTTTCTTTTCTTTTCTTTGACAGCTTTATTGAGGTATAAATGATGTACAAAAAACTGCTCATGTTTAATATATGCAGTTTGATGAGTTCCGACATATGCATCCACCCATGATACTATCCCCACAATCAAGCAAATAATCATATCAATCACTTCCAAAAGCTTCCATGTGTCCCTTTTGTGTGTATGTGGTAAGAACATTTAACATGAAATCTACTGTCTTAAGAAATGTTTAAGGGCACAACACCAAGTTGTTAACTATAGATGATATGTTGTATAGCAGATCTCTAAAACTTACTCATCTTTCATACCTGAGACTAAATACCCATTGAACAAAAACACATGGGAACCTCTTATTCAATTGCTTTTCTTTTTAAACAAGAGCCTGATTGTCTTTTACACAGAAGTACTTTGCACTCAATGTGTAACATGGATCTTTTCTTTCCCTTGACAGATGGGTCAATACCGAAATCAGATTGATTATATTCTTTGCAGCCAAAGGTGGAGAAGCTCTATACAGTCAGCAAAAACAAGACCGGGAGCTGACTGTGGCTCAGATCATGAATTCCTTATTGCAAAATTCAGAATTAAATTGAAGAAAGTAAGGAAAACAACTAGACCATTCAGGTATGACCTAAATCAAATCCCTTACGATTATACAGTGGAAATGACAAATAGATTTAAGGGACTAGATCTGATAGACAGTGTGCCTGAAGAACTATGGGCAGAGGTTTGTGATATTGTATAGGAGGCAGTGATCAAGACCATCCCCAAGAAAAAGAAATGCAAAAAGGCAGAATGGATGTCTGAGGAGGCCTTACAAATAACTGTGAAGAGAAGTGAAAGGCAAAGGAGAAAAGGAAAGATATACCCATTTGAATGCAGAGTTCGAAAGAATAGCAAAGAGAGATAAGAAAGACTTCCTCAGTGATCAGTGCGAAGAAATAGAGGAAAACAATAGAATGGGAAAGACTACAGATCTCTTTAAGAAAATTAGAGATACCAAGGGAACATTTCATGCAAAGATGGGCACAATAAAGGACAGAAATGATATGGACCTAACAGAAGCAGAAGATATTAAGAAGAGGTAGAAAGAATACACAGAAGAACTATACAAAAAAGATCGTCATGACCCAGATAACCACAATGGTGTGATCACTCACCTAGAGCCAGACATCCTGGAATGCAAAGTCAAGTAGGCCTTAGAAAGCATCACTGCAAACAAAGCTAATGAAGGTGATGGAATTCCAGGTGAGCTATTTCAAATCCTGAAAGATGATGCTGTGAAAGTGATGCACTCAATATGCCAGCAAATTTGGAAAACTCAGCAGTGGCCACAGGACTGGAAAAGGTCAGTTTTCATTCCAATCCCAAAGAAAGGCAATGTCAAAGAATGCTCGAACTACCGCACAATTGCACTCATCTCACACACTAGTAAAGTAATGCTCAAAATTCTCCAAGCCAGGCTTCAACAGTACGTGAACTGTGAACTTCCAGATGTTCAAGCTGGATTGAGAAAAGGCAGAGGAACCACAGATCAAATTGTCAACATCTGCTGGATCATTGAGAAAGCAAGAGAGTTCCAGAAAAGCATCTACTTCTGCTTTATTGATTATGCCAAAGCCTTTGACTGTGTGGATCACAACAAACTGTGGAGAATTCTGAAAGAGACAGCAGTACCAGACTACCTTACCTGCCTCCTGAGAAATCTGTATGCATGTCAAGAAGCAACAGTTAGAACTGAACATGGACCAACAGACTGGTTTCAAATCGGGAAAGGAGTATGTCAAGGCTGTATATTGTCACCCTGCTTATTTAACAACTATGCAGAGTACATCATCCAAAATGCCGGGCTGGATGAAGCACAAGCTGGAATCAAGATTGCTGGGAGAAATGTCAATAACCTCAGATATGCAGATAACACCACACTTATGGCAGAAAGCAAAGAAGAACTAAAGAGGGTCTTGATGAAAATGAAAGAGGAGAGTAAAAAATCTGGCTTAAAACTCAACATTCAAAAAATGAAGATCATGACATCCAGTCCCATCACTTCATGGCAAATAGATAGGGAAACAATGGAAACAGTGAGAGACTTTATATTTTGGGGCTCTAAAATCACTGCAGATGGTGACTGCAGCCATGAAATTAAAAGACACTTGCTCCTTGGAAGAAAAGCTATGACCAACCTAGATAGCATGTTAAAAAGCAGAGATGTTACTTTGCTGACAAAGGTCCATCTAGTCAAAGCTATGGTTTTTCTAGTGCCCATGTATGGATGTGAGAGTTGGACTATAAAGAAAGCTGAGTGCCAAAGAATTGATGCTTTTGAACTGTGGTGTTGGGGAAGACTCTTGAGAGTCCCTTGGAGAGCAAGGAGATCCAACCAGTACATCCTAAAGGAAATCAGTCCTGAATATTCATTGGAAGGACTGATGCTGAAGCTGAAACTCCAATGCTTTGGCCACCTGATGGGATGAACTGACTCATAGGAAAAGACCCTGATGCTGGTAAAGATTGAAGGCAGGAGAAAGGGATGACAGAGGATGAGATGGTTGGATAGCATTACTGTCTTGATGGACTTGAGTTTAAGTAAACTCTGAGAGTTGGTGATGGAATGGGAGGCCTGGCGTGTTGCAGTCCACAGGGTCGCAAAGAGTTGGACACAACTGAGTGACTGAACTGAACTGAACCCAGTTTATAATGAAATTAGATGTGTGCTCCAAACAGGTAAGAAAAAAAAAAGCTTCCAGTTGTTACTTTTAAATGTCTTGACAAGAAAAGGGTCAGGTGAAGAGGGGTAATTCTCTCTCCTTATCTCCTCTCCTCTCCAATTTCCTTATGGCCTCTTTTTAATTTCTTCTGTGTTCCTTTCACCTATTAGAACATTTTTTTTTCTGACTTTAGGACACACCTGATGCTCTTTGCCTCTCCCCATGGACTAAAGGAATTGCTGAACATCCTTTGTGATCCCCTGGTTTACTTTAGCTGCCGGAGCTCTGCTGTCTTCCTATATGTGAGTATTTGGCAGAACTGAGATATTCAATATATTGGCCTTCCCCTCACATCCCCGACACACAAATGATGCACATGACCTGAAGGTCCTCAAGTTTGATGTGTGATACAAAGTATGGTGTGGTACAAAGTATGAATTAGTCCCCTTCTTCATCTGTATCTGTGAGTTCCAACCAGTGACTGTTTGTCTCATTTAACCAAATGTACCTAACAGCCCTTTATAAAAGAGATGCTATGCAGGATTATCAAAAGTTTCTCCATTTTACCCTCCTCAGTGCTCTTAGAAAGGATCTGTAAGCAGGAAATTATGAAAGTCTTCATGAATATCTTTCGGCAACAGACTAGACAACCAGGAATCTTCAATAGGGGGCAGGGGGCAAACTTGATTCCAGAGCCCAAAGCTGATTTGGGAACATAGGCAGTCTATTTTAGCAATGAAGCTGATTTGGTCATACATTCTGAGCAACTTCAGATTAAGGTGAGGGACTTATTTGGTGGCTTCCATTATGTGCTCAGTTGTGTCTGACTCTCTGCGACCTCATGGACTGTAGCTCACCAGGCTCCTCTGTCGATGGAATTCTCCAGGCAAGAATACTGGAGTGGATTGCCATTTCCTCCCCCAAGGGATCTACCTAGCCCAGTTATTGAACCCTCGTCTCTGGCATCTCATGCATTGCAGGCAGTTTCTTTACCACTGCGCCACCTGAGAAGCCTGGCTTCCATTGCTTCTCATTTTAAAAGCAACAAAACCACATCACAAAAAAGAAAAAAAATGGAACATAAGATAAAGAATAAAAAAGAACTCCCAACTTCACCCATAGTCTACCACTCTCACACAACAAAATTAAGTTGTTGCTGTGTCTTAATCATGCAATGCAATCTACTTTTTCAATGTGTATGTATAAAACTGAATTATTGCAACCCTTGTTGGTTCTCAGGTGAGTCCATTCTAGGGACATCTATAATAGTTGATGATTCTCCCCCAGAATTTCAAATTAACTGGAAATATATGGGAAAACATCTTCCTATCAATGAAATGAGGCTATGGGATAAAATTGACTAGACTGCCTCATTTATTAGCTGTGTAATCTGGACCACTGCTTACCACCTCTATGTATTGGTTTTTTCTTATAAAATGAAGATAGTAATGATCACTAGCTAAATGCATTGTTGTAACATTAAATGAGGCAGTCTTTTTTTATTGAAATATAGTTGGTTTCTAGTGCTATGTTAGTTATTGATGTACAGGTGTACAGGAAAATGATTCAGTTATGTGTGTGTGTGTGTGTGTGTGTGTATTCTTTTTCAGATTCTTTTCCATTATAGGTTATTCAGTTCAGTTCAGTTCAGTTGCTCAGTCGTGACCAACTCTTTGCGTCCCCATGGACTGCAGCATGCCAGGCTTCCCTGTCCATCACCAACTCCCAGAGCCTACTCAAACTCATGTCCATCGCATCGGTGATGCCATCCAACCATCTCATCCTCTGTCGTCCCCTTCTCCTCCTGCCTTCAATCTTTCCCAGCATCAGGGTCTTTTCCAGTGAGTCGGTTCTTTGCATCAGATGGCCAAAGTACTGGAGTTTCAGCTTCAGCATCAGTCCTTCCAATGAATATTCAGGACTGATTTCCTTTAGGATTAACTGCTTGGATCTCCTTGCAGTCCAAGGGACTCCCAAGAGTCTTCTCCAACACCACAGTTCAAAAGCATCAATTCTTCGGTGCTCAGCTTTCTTTATAGTACAACTCTCACGCCCATACATGACTATTGGAAAAATCATAGCTTTGACTAGACGGATCTTTGTTGGTGAAATAATGTCTCTGCTTTTCAATACTCTGTCTAGGTTTGTCATAGCTTTCCATCCAAGGAACAAGCGTCTTTTAATTTCATGGCTGCAGTCACCATCTGCAGTGATTTTGGCCCCCCGCCAAAAAAAGTCTCTCACTGTTTCCATTGTTTCCCCAACTATTTGCTATGAAGTGATGGGCCTGGATGCCAGGATTATAGGTTATTACAGGATATTGAATATACTTCTCTGTGCTCTATATACAGTAGGGTCTTATTATTTTATATATAGTGATATGTATCTATTAATCTCCCCTTTGGTTACCATAAGTTTGTTTTCTATGTGAGTCTGTTTCATAAATAAGTTCATTCCTATTATAGTTTAGATTCCATATATAAGTGATATCATAAGATATTCATCTTCCTCTGACTTCCTTCACTTAGTATGATAATCTCTAGGCCCATCTATGTTGCTGTAAATGGCATGATTTCATTCCTTTTTATGGCTGAGAAATCTTTTAAGACACACAGCAGATTCCCTAGAATGTGATACAGTGAAAGTCACTCAGTCATGTCTGACTCTTTGTGACCCCATGGACTATACAGTCCATGGAATTCTCCAGGCCAGAATACTGGAGTGGGTCGCCTTTCCCTTCTCCAGGGGATCTTCCCAACTCAGGGATCAAACCCAGGTCTCTCATTGCAGGCAGATTCTTTACCAGCTGAGCCACAAGAATGTCATAAGTCTTCAATCAATATTGGCTGTTACGATTAGTAATAGCCTACCCCAGCATTTGTTGGCTTATGTTTCCCACATACTGGTTAGATCCCCCAGGCCAAGAGCACAGAGCCTCTGAGTCAAAAAGAAGAAAGACGACTATAATCACATTGTGATCTGTAGTGTCACGACTAGTACTTAAGTGAGAATAGATTCCATGTATTATGCTCTCAGCCTTCTGTTTGTTCAAGATACTGCAATACCACGTTGGTTGCAGGTGCCCTTGTGAGCCTGCTCTGCACTACTACTGCTTTCTGTCACCATCAATCAGGGCCACACATGTTAATTAAGCACTTTTCTGTTTTTGCACATGATTTATTAGATCTATTTTCATTAATGTGTTTGATCAAAAAGAAAAGTAAGTGGGAAACAGTGGTGGCAAAACATACTCGGCATCAATTATTAAAAATAAAAATTCTTAGGAAAAGAGCCTGATCATTCATCCTTAAGCCATCTGTAGGCCTCAGCTGACGGCAAACCATCTGAACCATTACTACCTCTAATTCTTAGATTCATGGTTAATTTTTAAGTGTATTAAAGGGAAATATATTTTTATGTTTACAGTCAAAATACCAGTAGTTGGCAAAGGAAGAAGGGCATTGCACAATCTTCTCTTTATCCCTTAATCATAGAAAATCAATAATACTCCTCTCCAGTCAAAAACCTGTGATTTGTCCCTTAAATATCCATAACACAACTTTGTAAGATAGGCTTCTCAGAAAATAAGGAGTGCACAGTGTTAATGGGGAAAAATACATTTTAAGGGAAAAAATACCCACCATTTCTTCCTTCAATAACTTGTTTTTATAATAGAAAGATTCAAAACAAGCTAAAAGGCAACCCCAGGGGTCATTGTGTGGATTCCTCATTTTTAAAGGCAGGATTATAAACAAAATCTTCTAGAATTTTGTTCTCACCGTTTCAATAAAGCACCCAATGTGAAGACTATTATTCAAATATTATGATTAATCCTGGTATTTCGATGAATGTATAAAATGAAAATCATCATCTTCTACCCTCAGAGATGTTTAAGAGGCTATGGGTTCTCAATATCTTAAAGCTGATGAGTTTTAATTATTGGAGTCAATTTAAAGACAGACAGTCACCATCAATTATGTCTGCAACAGGATAGGGTATAAATATACAAATAAATTGGATGCCACTGCCAAGGAATATTCAGATATGACAAGAATTCAGCCTTTTAGATGATAAGAATAATGTACTGACTATAATGATGAAGCTAATTTTCTACTGTGCAATTTATTGCTATCTTTCATTTTGAGACTATTTTTAAGCTTCAGTATTTTATCTTATATCAGAAAATTTTGTATTTGAAGGCCCTTATTTTAAAAAATGGGCCAAATATGAAAGCAACATGACCATATGCAAACCAGAATATGAGATCTGCTGAATGGGAGGTAAAAATCCTGACAAGGATGAGAAGAGTATAGGATATACTTTGACTTTAGAAGGATTCTCTACTAAAGTATTAGTGGTTGTGATGCTTAATAATTATAAGTTTTTGTGTTATTCCCTATTTTTCAAACAAAATTCTATAATAAAAGTACATTAATTTTGGAATTAGATTAAGAGGCTATTTTTTAAAACAAATTTTATCAAGTTAAAACAGTAAGAAATTAAAAATAGTATAAACCTCACTTTTTTAATTTCAGTTTTTGATGTAGGTATGATTTCTAGATATTCCCAATTTAACTTCCATAGTAGGATATTGTAGGCTTCCCTGGTGGCTCAGACGGTAAAGAATCTGCCTACAATGCAGGAGACCCAGGTTAGGTCCCTGGGCTGGGAATATTCCCTGGAGAAAGGAATGGCCACCCACTCCAGTATTCTTGCCTGGTGAATTCCATGGACAAAGGAGCCTGGTGGGCTGCAGTCCATGGGGTTGCTAAGAGTTGGACACAACTGAATAGGATATTATATCAAAAATGGAAGTAGCCTTAGAAAGCATTTTTATTTCTCAAAGTAAATTCTGTAGAACATTAATCTTTTGAAATGGTCTTTGTAAAAAGGAGAAGAGGGCAGCAGAGGATGAGATGGTTGGATGGCATCACTAATTCAATGGATGTGAATATGAGCAAACTCTGGGAGATGGGGAAGGAAAGGGAAGCCTGGCATGCTTCAGTCCGTTGGGTCGCAAAGAGTCAGACAGGACTTAGTGACTGAACAACAAAAAGGGTTCCACAATCAAATAAGTGGGGTAAATCCTGCTCTTCATATTCAGAGGCTCCACATAAAGAATGCAAGAAGCTTGCTTCTAATGAAACCTGTTTAAGTGTACCTTACCCAAAATCTGCATACCTCATTTGACCACAGACAGCATTTTTCCACATAACTTCAACTAACATCCTGTCACACTTTGAGAAACACTAATTTCGATTAATCCTGTCAAGAAAGAAACTTTAGAGACATTGGCCCTGGAACTCAGATATTCTGACTCTCTGTCCAGTGCTTGTTTTTATTAAACCCAAGTGTTCAACACTTTTACTCAAAGGTAAAGAGAGACCAATCCCTCCTTCCATATCCATCCAACAGTCCTTTTCTCACCTCAAGGAAACAGAGCAGGGAAGATTCCTTCTGACATTTCCTTCCAAGATTCAAGCTAATCTAATGCTGTGATACATCCTCATGTCTTAGAACATTTGGATGATTATAAACAGACTTGAATAGTTCATCAACTGGCCCACTTAAGAAGGAAAGTTCTGCGTCACACTTTGCTATTCCCATTCCCGCTAATTTGAAATGCTCCTCCCAACCCCAATAACCTTGAAGTAAAGCATTTTTTTTTACTCTTTAAACACTAATGCCTCTTGAAGGCCATTAATGTCACACTTTAGGAGTTTTTTTTCTCATTACCTGAAGAATCATGAGAGAGTGAAAATCTCTATCCATCTGGCAACTGAAATGGAATCCATGTTCAGAGCAGTTACCGCTTTTCTCTACTAGTTCTATTTTCTTATAGTACATAGCTTAAATGATCAGCTACCCAAGCCCATCACATCACCATACCTTCAATTTGCAGTGTTTGGCTCCGTGGTAGTAAATTATTTGCTGTTCACTTACTGTCTGAAAACCCAGACCTTCCCTTCATTATTTCCTTCATTGTCTAGTTAATTTCTTCTTTTCCTTTCCTTTTTTTTTCTTTTTTAATATTCTAAGACCTTTAAAGAATAGCACCCCTGTGCAACAATATGGCTCCACTCCTCATACTAAGATCTGTGGGCGAGCGGTTCAGCTATCACTTTGGGAGTTGTTTAGGAATGTAGAGCTACTGAGTCAGACTCTGCATTTTAGCACAATCCCCGTGGGGTTTGTGTGCACCTTAACATCAGGAAAGCATTGGTCTAGGATATGTTCCAATGCGAGGAATTAATTTGAGAGGCAGAAGCTGGAAAGAATTATGTTTACTTGCCAACTCCTTCTGAACTCAGGCATTCTTTTTGGTTCTGAAATAGACACCAAAGCTAATATATTAGGTGTGTGCGCTTTTAAATAAGTCGGTGAAACAGAAACAAATCTGGAGACTCTCTGAAACATTTGAAAGGAAGCATCAAAATATAGCTCACGTGACTAATGTAGTCAATTTCACTTTGATGTAAAGTAAGCTAACAGGCAGCCTCCTTTCCCTCTAGGAACTGACAAACTGGGCAGCACCTCTCAGCATCAACTAGAGCTACAGAGGGGTGTGGATGGAATAAATGCAGCCTTCTCATTTCCCCCTGCAGAACCATCCTGGGCGAGGTATTAGCATGCATGCACAGCCCCTGGCTTTCTTCTACCTGGGCATTTCCACTCTTGTGATTTCTCTGCTGCTATCTTCTTGGGACTAATGGGGAAAAGGGGATCAAGTCTTTAATGCTTCCTTGATTTAAACAAAACCCCCCAAAAGTGTGATTTTCCTCAGGATGCAAAGAAATGGTATGTGACTGTGGGCTCATCTTATTTGATAAGGCCGAGATTGATTTCTTTTTCCATGCATTTTGAAGTGCTGTATCTTAGCAGTAGCTTTCTCTAAGGAACTTTACACAAGCAGCTCATTACACTATGAAAAAAAAATCCCTGGGAGGTAAAGGGATCAATAGGTATTATGCTCAATCTTAGAGCAGTTGAAGACAATGCATGGAGAAAGCTAAACGTGGTGAGTTGAATTTCAGACTACTAGCTCTTAGCTGTATACTCTATGCAGTGGTGTCCCTAGACTCCATCTTTAAGAATTAAGGAAAACTAACTTCTTAGTTTCATTAACTTTGCTATTAGACGGTTCTAACCATCCTCTCAGTTTATAATAAGGAAGTAGATGGATGCCAAGCAGCCATGAAGATGCATTTTAGTCAATACAAATTTCAAGGGTAGTGAATAACTAAGTTTCCAAGCTCTTGGTTCTATGCATGCTGATGGCCCTGTTATTTGGTTCTTATTTACTTAATTAACTTTTCATTGGCTTGTCTGTGGTCAGTGGGCATTCATGCACCCTCAAGTCTACATCTAGTGTGGGGATTCTGAATTTTCCACTCAGGGGGTAATGTTTTAGTTAGCTAAAGTTCACAATCCATGGTTAAACATCCAAAATCAAATAGGCAAGGAAATTTGAGGCAGAAATTAGGTGTAAGTTGCCTTTGTTTTGTTGCCTGCATGGAATAAAATCTAGAATACAAAGTCTGGAATAAAACAATAAGAATTGATATATTTCTCAAGGGCAAGCATTTGGGCCCATTTGTATTGATTTTGAAATCCATGGGTATATATCCCACCACGATGTCCAGCGATCTGTTCAGACTAAACAAAATTGTGATAAGGCAGAATGGAGGGTGTGACACTTCTTCCATAAAGCATATTTTTACTTTACCTCCACATTTTTACTTTACTTCTAAAGAAGTGATTAAGTGGTGAAATTCATTCTTATTGAGATCAAGAAGTAGTAAAGAATTTGAAGTGAAGAGGCTTTTGGTTCCCTTCAATACACATCATCCAAGTGTTTAAAGCAAGCCTTACTGAAACTAGAGGATGCTTAAGAGAATGAGACCTCATTTTTCCCACACCTAGGATAGGATATGAGCTTTCTTAAATATAGATACTTTTTTGATACAATAGCTAATATAGTTAAGTATTTTCAAATTATGGTTTGCCCAAGGCATTCAAAATCATGTGAAAGAATTACAGTTACATGCCAATAGCTTTGAAAATATGCATGATTGGAATAGTTTTCAAAGAAAACAAAAATTATTAACTCTGACCCAAGTACAGTTAAAAAGACTGAGGAGACCATAAAAAAAATTTTTTTAAATCATCAAAATTCTCCCTTGCCCTGCACAAGCCATTATGCCAGCTAGTTCTATGGAATAGTACTATCATATATTTTTTTTAAAAAGGTTATATGTGTTCTACGTAAACTGTCCCAAAGCTAAGAAAAAGATAAAAGTCCAAATTTATTTGTAAGAAACTAAGGTGACATGCTAATCAGATAAGGACAGCCCTACTCCTTGAAAGAAAATTATTGACCAGTCTCATTAATGAATATATTGCCAACAGTAGCAAATTGAATATTAAAGTGTATTCTAAAAGAATAATATATCACACATGAGAAATGTGAGGATAGTTCAACATGAGGAAACAATTTACACATGAAGGAGAAAAAAGCCATATGATAATTTTAATAGGTTTATGTGCTAAAATTAAACAGAAATACAGGATAAGATTATTAGTAAGTAATGAATAGAAAAATATCTCTTTAACTGGAGCAAGCATATTTATCAGGGACAAAGAACAAATTTCGTACCAAATAATAAAATAGAGACATTTCCATTAAAACAGTATCAAGACAATGATCCCTACCATCAAACAATTCTTCAGTATCTTCCTGGGCAATAAGAAACACTCATTCAGTTATCAAAATCAGTGCTGAAAAGAAACGTCACTTTTAGTCGAGCAAATGGATTCTTGAGCCTTCCTTAGTCATATTTGATGCTCAAAAATTTTTACCAAATAATCTCTTAAGTATATCGCTTGTTAACTAAAGAGACATTATCTTTCACCTTTGATAGACGCACAGCGCCATTGCCCTGTGTGATTTTGCAGATGTGTTTCTGAAATCTCACTGACACTTGGTTCTAGCTTGTCCTGACGTGTAGACTGTGATTATCTTCCATTTGTCAAGGAAATCTGCCATCAGGGAGCTGAAACACCTATCCTCACACTCTCCTGCTGCTTTCTACCTCCTATAGTTTCAGAAACAGCAATATACCCCATGTTACAAAGCAGGTTTATATCTTTGATCCATCACTCTGAATTGTAGTGGCTCTGATTTAGAAGCAAAGTTATCGTCCAGCTGTGAGAGGGAACCAGTTTAGCACATCACCATTCATCCTGAACAGAAGAAATAAAGACATAACAGTGACAAATTAATAGAACAAACACATTAGGCTCAACATTTACGTGAGTAATGTCTACAGAATTCTAACTGGAAGCATATTAATGAGCAATGTTGAATATATAAAACTTGGAGTGAAAGCTATTTTTAGAACTTTGCTTTTCTTTATATGTCACTCTTTTATATATATTTTATATTCTTCCTTCATTCTATGAATCACAGTATATTAGAGATGAAGATGACTTTATTTCAAGTGCTTTGTGTTTGTATTGATGTCAACAGGCTGTTTTCTTAGCTTAGTGAGGCATGTGTAATTAGGAGGGACAGTGGCATTTGTAAACCAAGATGACAAGGTGGATGGGGATCACTGTAGTTTTCCTATCTAATGACACTGAGAAAACATCAATAAGAGTGAATATATTTTGTTTTACCTTGAGGCCTTACATTTAATTTCAGGAAAGAAGACAAAAATCATAATGGCCTTGAGCAGGAAAAAGAAAGGTTATAATCTCCTGAAAGCTTGTGCAAAACAAACCATTCATACTCTCAAAGTATGTGGATCTGAACTAGTTTTGTTTTTTTTTTAACTTTTTCTTTTGAGATAATTATAGATACACTTGCAGTTTTAGGGAATGATATAGAGATATCCTGCTGCTGCTGCTGCTGCTGCTAAGTTGCTTCAGTCGTGTCTGACTCTGTGCGACCCCATAGACGGCAGCCCACCAGGCTCCCCCGTCCCTGAGATTCTCCAGGCAAGAACACTGGAGTGGGTTGCTATTTCCTTCTCCAATACAGGAAAGTGAAAAGTCAAAGTGAAGTTGCTCAGTCGTGTCTGACTCTTAGTAACCCCATGGACTGCAGCCTACCAGGCTTTTCCATCCATGGGATTTTCCAGACAAGAGTACTGGAGTGGGGTGCCATTGCCTTCTCCAGAGATATCCTAGGTACATTTTATTAAGTCTTACTCAATAATATCTTATAAAACCAAAATTTGTCCCAAAAAGCCAGGAGAAATATCAATGTCAGATATACTGGTGACACCACCTTTATGGCAGAAAGCAAAGCGGAACTAAAGAGCCTGTTGATGAAGGTGAAAGAAGAGAGTTAAAAAGCTGGCTGATTCATGTCAATGTATGGCAAAAACTATTACAATATTGTAAAGTAATTAGCCCCCAACTAAAATAAATAAATTTATAAAAAAAAAAAAAAAAGCTGTCTTAAAATTCAACATTCAAAAAACAAATATCTTCACTTCATGGCAAATAGATGGGGAAACAATGGAAACAGCGACAGATTTTATTTTCTTGGGCTCCAAAATCACTGTGGACAGTGACTGCAGCCATGGAATTACAATATGCTTGCTCTTTGGAAGAAAAGCTATGACCAACCTAGACAGCATATTAAAAAGCAGAGATATTACTTTGCTGATAAAGGTCTGTATAGTCAAAGCTATGGTTTTTCCAGTAGTCATGTATGGATATGAGACCCATTTATGGGCCATAAAGAAAGCTGAGTACAGAGATTTGATGCTTTTGAACTGTGGTACTGGAGAAGACTCTTGGGAGTCCCTTGGACTGCAAGGAGATCAAACCTGTCAATCCTAAAGGAAATCAACCCTGAATATTCATTGGGAGAACTGATGCTGAAGCTGAAGCTCCAGTACTTTGGCCACCTGATACGACGAGCCGACTCATTAGAAAAGACCCTGATGCTGGAAAAGATTGAAGGCAGGAAGAGAAGGGGACGACAGAGGAGGAGATGGTTGGATGGCATCACCGACTCAACGGACAGGAGTTTGAGCAAGCTCTGGAAGATGGTGAAGGACAGGAAAGCCTGGTGTGCTGCAGTCCAGGGGGTCGCAAAGAGTCAGACACGACTGAGTGACTGAATAATAACAACAAAAGCCAAAATACAATGTCACAACCAGGCTATTTCCCTTGTACTCATTAGTGTGTGTGTATATGTGTGTGTGTATTTAGTTCCATTCAAATTTATCACATGGGTAGATTTGTCTAGCCACCACTATAGTCAGCATCCTGAATAGTTCTGTCACCACAAGAATCCTCTGTATTGCCCTATTCAAAGCACATCTACCTTCCACCTGCTCCCCTGTCTTGTTTCCCTGTCTTTAACACCTGGCAATCACTAGTCTATTCTCCACTTATACATTCCACTTATATAACATGTCAAGAATGTTAGATAAATGGAATCCTATAGCATTTAGCCTTTTGGGATTTGCTTTTTGCACTCAGCATAATTCTCAGGAGATGCGTCCAAGCTGTTGCACGTATCCATAGTCTCTTATTTTTACTGCTAAGTGATATTCTATGGTATGGATGTGAGAGGGTAACTGGTAGGAAGGCCACAGGTCCCCAAGGGGCAGGAGGAAATAAACTGCAAGTGGCAGATGTTTTTTTTTTCCTTGTCTACACAAAATTAAAAGAAGCTTCTTTTAATTCTGTGTTGAAGGCACCTGGTTCTGCCTTGAACTAACCAATGCATTTTTCTTATGGAAATGTTTTTCTTAACCTTTGTTAATGAAACTATGTATTTGCTTTGGAATCTGCCCTTCTTCAAAATGGTTCCGCCTAAGACTAATTTATTTTCTTTTCTCAAACCTTGGGCTGATAATGGCTCAACAAACCAATACTCATGTGAGTTTTTTATGGCCAGGGATGACACACCTTGTGCCGTCCTATCTCAAAAATGTATATTGTGGGAGAGGGGCCTGGAGAAATTCCCTCAGCCTTGAGGTATTTCTTTTATCTGATTAGAAGCTTGCTAACTGACATAAAATACCTTGCCAAAAACTAGCGAGTGGGCATTCTTTCTGCCCCCTTCTGATACCTATCCTATGTCAGAAGCTTTCTCTGTCTCTCTTATACTTTAATAAAATTCTGAAAGCTCCAGTGATCAAGCCTGGTCTCTGGCCCCAGGTCGAAATCCTCTCCTCCTGAGATCATGAATCCCGGCGTAGCACACAGCTTCGCAGCAGCAACCTTTCAGAAGTAGCATAGTTTGTTTTACCATTCACACATTGAAGACCATCTGTGTTATTTCCAGTTTGGGGTTATTATGAATAGAGCTTCTTTGAATATTTGTGCCCAGGTTATGTAGGAACATACATTTCCATTTCTCTTGATTAAATGCCCAAGAATGCAATTGCTAAGTCTTATGATGATTACAGGTAGAGTTGTACAAGAAACCATGAAACTGTTTCTCTGAATGACTATACCATTCATACATTCCCACCAGCAGTGCATGAGTGATCCTCTTGTATCTCCACATCCTTGCCAGCACTCAATGTGTCACTATATTTTATTTCAGCCAGTCTGATTGGCGTGGAGTGTATTTTTCATCCAGGGCTTCTCATCCTCAGCACTACTGGCATGTTAGATGGGGTAATTCTTTGGTGTTGGGTAGGGGGAAGGGTTGTTCTATGTATTGTAGAATGTTTAGCCACATCCCTCTCCTCTGTCTGTTAGATGCCAGCAGCTCCTTGCCCCCATTGTGACAAGCAAAAATGTCTTCAGATACTACTAAATGTCCCCTTGGGGACAAAATTTTCCCCTCTTAAGAATCACTGTTAAAGAAAGGCTCACTAATCCATCATGACAGTCTAAGTAAAGCAAGATCACTAATGCTCATTTATCTCCTCTGGGCTCTTTCCCTTTTTTGGAAATTAAAAACTTTTCTTAACACCCACTTCCCTCCTGTTTTCCAACCAAACTCCTCAACTCACTACCCAGACACATAAGATGATAAGCCTGCTCTGATGACTTACTAGACTAAGACCAAAGTGAAATTGCCTTCATATGATTTTAACTATTAAGTCTTACTCAGACTATTAACTCTCAAATCGTCTGCATTAGCTCTGAATGTGCCTGCTCCAGCTTGTTTATAAGATGCTAATCTCATGAAGGAGAAAATTCAGAACAGTTAAGAGATGAGAAAGGAGAGAAAAATCTGGACAATAGGCTTTCTTAAAGGAATGTTGAGGCAGATCAGAATGAATCCAGGTGACAACAGATAATGCTACAAGTTGGGAAAAGCTAGAATTCTAGTGGCTATATCTCCAGAGTTCTACCTCCAAGCATACAACTCTGCCTGTCACTTCAGGTATGTGTCAAAACACTAATTCCCTTGCTTCTCAGTCTATTAAAATGCTTCTCATCTTCGAAAGGTCAGATCAAGTGTTGTCTCTTCTGTAATACCTTCTGCAATCATCCTATCTGAAACAAAATCATCCTTCCCTGGATTCTGCCAACATTTATCTCCACCTGGATCATTCTGACCACACATTGGTATTTGTGCATCTTTCTCCAAAGTGAGGTGGCCAGCTTCTTGAATTTTATTTAACAGTGACTTGAAGATCAGAGCAAGAGTGCATGTACAGCAGGTACAGTGGGCTACATAGAAGGCCAAAGGGGAAAGTATGGAGAAGCAACCAACAGCTGAAAGACAGTGGAAAGGGGGTGATTTCTAAATCCGCATATATAGGGGGCTTAGATCCTAATCCCATCTTGGAATTTGAATCCAGGTAAGAAACCCGTATGCAGGTCAGGAAGCAACAGTAAGAACTGGACATGGAACAACAGACTGGTTCCAAATAGGAAAAGGAATACGTCAAGGCTGTATATTGTCACCCTGCTTATTTAACTTATATGCAGAGTACATCATGAGAAACGCTGGGCTGGAAGAAACACAAGCTGGAATCAAGATTGCCGGGAGAAATATCAATAACTTCACATATGCAGATGACACCACCCTTATGGCAGAAAGTGAAGAAGAACTAAAGAGCCTCTTGATGAAAGTGAAAGAGGAGAGTGAAAAAGTTGGCTTAAAGCTCAACATTCAGAAAACTAAGATCATGGCATCTGGTCCCATCACCTCATGGGAAATAGCTGGGGAAACAGTGGAAACAGTGTCAGACTTTATTTTTTTGGGCTCCAAAATCACTGCTGATGGTGATTGCAGCCATGAAATTAAAAGACACTTACTCCTTGGAAGGAAGGTTATGACCAACCTAGATAGCATGTTGAAAAGCAGACACATTACTCTGCCAACAAAGGTCCGTCTAGTCAAGGCTATGGTTTTTCCAGTGGTCATGTATGTATGTGAGAGCTGGACGGTGAAAAAAGCTGAGCACCGAAGAATTGATGCTTTTGAACTGTGGTGTTGGAAAAGACTCTTGAGAGTCCCTTGGACTGCAGGGAGATCCAACCAGTCCATCCTAAAGGAGATCAATTCTGGGTGTTTATTGGAAGGACTGATGTTGAAGCTGAAACTCCAATAGTTTGGCCACCTGATGCGAAGAGTTGACTCATTGGAAAAGACCCTAATGCTGGGAAGGATTGAGGGCAGGAGGAGAAGGGAACGACAGAGGATGCGATGGTTAGATGGCATCACCAACTCAACGGACATGAGTTTGGGTAAACTCCGGGAGTTGGTGATGGACAGGGAGGCCTGGTGTGCTGCGATTCATGGGGTCACAAAGAGTCGGACACGACTGAGCGACTGAACTGAACTGAAGGGCAAAAGATATTCTGTGTCAATGGCTCTCAAACCAAGTCACTTGTAAAGCTTCTTAATACACAGATTGCTGGACCCCACCCCTAGAAATTTTGATTTGGTGTCAGGAATGGGCCTGAGAATATGCATCTTTAACAATTTTCCAGCTGATGCTGATGTTGGTAGCCCAGCACCAACTTGGAGAACCACTGTCCAAGCTGGCTGTGTTGACGACATGAGCTTACCATCAAGGGTCAACACAGCTGCATTGCAGTGGAGAGCTGTTGGGGGAAGGACTTGTATAGGGGGACCAAACTGGGGAGCACCTCCTCTTTGCTCAGGCAAATCTAGAATCTCCCCATGAGCATGGGCTCTGGACATCCTTTAATGACTTTAACTAAACAAACATTCAATGAGATTCATATTCATCTTTCGTATTTCTGAAATGTTTTGCGTGGGTAAGTGGAGGACACACTCAATAAATGCTAATTAATTTTTTTAAAAAAAAAACAGATAGATGAACTTAATCTCCTTTTAGTCCTTGTGTGTTCCTAAAACAGGGAAGTTAGTTGTGCAGTAAAAGTTTGTTGGTCTTGCTGCTGCTGCCATCATATCCTTCTCAACCTGATACCAAGCAAGGTGCTATCTATGGAGGACAGAGGATGAAGAAATAGTGGAATGAATAATCAGTTTTGAGGCAATCAAGGTCTATAAAGCTAATCTGTGCTGCAGATATTTCCCATGTGCTATTTATTTAAGTAGTAAAATCTTAATAAATATGCAGAGATAGGTAGATGGCTGGAAGGATGGACAGATAAGTAGACAGAGAGATATACCCACTCCCCCTTCATGGGTCCTGTGGCAGGCAAACTTCTAAGATGGCCCCAAGGATCTCCACCTCTTGGTATCCACACCCATGTATAACCCATCTCCTTTGAGTATGCCTGGACCACCATAGCAAGTTGTTTAAAAATTGAATACAAAAAAATGATTGGATGTTACATTCTCAACTGAAAATAGCAAAACTTACAAATCACTGTGACTTCCTATCTTCTCACTTGTACTCTCTCTCTCTTGCCTTTTCATGTGCTCATACTATAAATCCAGATATGATATTCCCTCCACAGAGATGCCCTAAGGAGAGGCCACTTGGCAAGGAACTGAGGGAGATCTCTGACCCACAGACAATGAGGAACTGAGGCCCCAGTCCAACATGGGTCCAACAACCTCATGAGTGAGCTAGGAAGCAAATCCTTCTAAGTTAGTCTTGAGAGGACTGTGGCCTTCTTAGAAACCCTGATATGGTGGGCCCAGTTATGCCATATAAGGATTCCTGATACACAGAAGTGATGTGATGAAAAATGTGTACTATTTTAAGCTACCAAAATAGTAATTTTGGGGTAATTTGTGATGCAGCAATAGATAATGAATACAGATTCTTTTCTAAGAATGCCAAATAATTAGTATCTCCTGCATATCATCAAAGAAGTATTGTGTGTATATATATACGTGTGTGTGTGTGAGAGAGAGAGAGAGAGAGGGAGGAAGCAAAGGACGGAAGAGATCAGGCAGCATTCCAAAGAGATTTTTGATTCCCCGCTAATGGGCATAGTCTTATTTCCTATCACAAAAGATTTGTTGCCAATCTGATCCTTTAAAAAAGTAAACACCAAAATTTCCAGGATTAATTAGGGTTGTCATTGTCAATATTTTTCAAATTTCCCAGTCCTAATTGGGCCATCCCTCTCACCTTACTCACAAGTAATTGACAGAACTGTGATATTTGTAATTATTTTTAGTCTTACTCTTGCTGACTCACATTTCTGGTTCCACTCATATCTTTTTGGAGACTTAACTAAGTTTCAAGAAGAATGTGGCTTCACCCCAGCCGTGGCTAAAGTCTCAAGTACTCCAACCATACATAAACACTTTTACACATCCAGAATAACAGACAGCATTCATTGAGTTATCCATTTAATTTTTGACTGATGTTAATTTACTGCCTACTAGGAGCAATGTGCTGTGATAGGAACAGTAATGGGAAGGTGACCATATGTCATGCATTCATGATGTATATATGACCATAACATATTCATGCTCCCTTTTCCCTGGTGGCTCAGATGGTAAAGCGTCTGCCTACAATGCGGGAGACCTGGGTTTGATCCCTGGGTTGGGAAGATCCTCTGGAGAAGGAAATGGCAACCCACTCCAGTAAATCTTGCCTGGAAAATCCCATGGACGGAGGAGCGTGGTAGCTTACATACAGTCCATGGGGTCGCAAAGAGTCGGACACGACTGAGCGACTTCACTTTCACTTTTAAGTTTACAGTAACCATTGCACATACCCCCACCCCATGGTGATTTCTTTGTAGCAGCATCTTGTATAGCAAATATGGCAAGAACATGACCATTTGTGAAATAACCTTGGTGAAAATGTTGATTCTCAGGAATAGACAAGAAGTCTGTCATGTGAAACACCAGCAATGTGCCCCTTTAGCTATTGCTTGCATGGCACCTGATTTGAGATTTGAAACTCTGGCTGGCTCTTTCCACCCTGAGGCCTAAGGGATGATCATAGGGGCCTCTCTGTCAGGATGAATCCCAGCAAGGCAGACACAAGTATGTGTCTGACATGGATTCATCTCTGCTTACACAGCCATCAGGTAGCACAATGGCAATTCATAACATCCCATGACCCTCAGCATTCCCAGAGATCAAGGGAAGTAAACAAGAGACAGAATATGCTCATGAGGCACATTGCTTATAAGTGAAAAGCAATATGTAAGTATTAAAATAAATCCGTAAGAGGCAACTTGGCAATGCATATGAAAAGACTTAATTTGTACTTTGCATATCTTTTGATCAAGCAAATCCACTTCTAGGAATTTATCCTAAAGGGGGAAAAAAATCACAGGGCTTTGAAAATCTAGTTACATGGGTACTTGCTAAAATTACGTTCATGAGGGAAGAAATTGCAAACAGCTTAAATATGCACCAAGTGTGAACTGAGTAAATGAATTATTATATAATTCACAATGGAATGTAATTCAGCCCTTGAAATAATACTGTGAAAGAATAATTTAAAAGAATATAAAATGGAAGTGTTTGTGTTTATTATATATTATAAAGTGAAAAAGTAGGCTAATAAATGACATGTACAATATTATGTTTAAAAATGTGTGTGGATACATCTGTGTATCATATATGTGTATGCATACATACAGAGAGAAGGAGATTTTAATAGTGGTTCTTTCTAGGTGTTGAGCTTATGGATAATTTGAATATTATTATTTAACTATGGTCTATGTTTATAATGAGTATATATTATTGAAATTAAGGACAGTACAAATTTTATTAATTTTATTTGACTGTTTTTTATATTTTCAACAATGACCATACATTGTTTAGAAAGCATTAAATTATTATTAGAAAAAGGGATCAATTAACTGTAAATGTACACTAAAGAGATTCTTAAACCAAATCTTGAGGTTTTAGGTACACAAAAAAGGGAATATATGTAGGCATCTTAATTCTGTGTTCTGCCCAGAGACTTGGCTATCACTCAAAGGCAATAGAAAGTTAAAGGGTTTCAAACGTCACTAACTGTCAGATAACAACTCTAGGTCCTGTTAGCTTCTGTCATTGGGACTTTCCTTTTGCCAATGACTGAATCAAAAGGAACTTGTCTTGGGATTTGAGGAGAAAAAGGAAATGGCCTTTCAAGGAGGAAGGAGAGAGAACAATCCCTTAGGTAAAGACAAACAAATGCCAGCTGAGGAAGGCACATATGTGAGGCTGCTACTAAGGAGAGGTAGGTCCTCAAAGGCAATTCAGACATAGATGCTTTCTGTTCAAGGACAGTGGGGAGTTTTCCTTTCCTTTTAAAAAAAAATCTCAATAGGCAAATAATTCAAAGAAACTGAAATTGTAGGTGTAAATGTAATAGGTGTAGGAAACACTTGGTCTCTTCCTGAGATCCAGCAAAACCTGGTATTTACCAGGCAACTGATTTTTATTTTAAATCAAAATAATACTTCATATTTAAGCAATTTTCCCCTCTGAAAAACTTTTCCATTTCTTTGATCTGAGTAAAAAGAAAGCTTTCCAACCAGAGTTCAGTAGAAGCATACCTACCCAGGTATTGAACCCGGGTCTCCCACATTGTAGGCAGACGCTTTACCGTCTGAGCCACCATGGAAGTCCCCTAAATAGACAAGAAACATCTAATTTAATAAATGCTTTGACTCTATTAGGTTGCCTCTTCCTAGGAGACACAAAACAACCCGAAAAGATATACACTCACTACGTGTGCAGATAAATAATCTATCCATTTACTCATTTAACATGAATTTACTTACCATCCTCTGTTAAGTGTCCAGGATAAAAAAAAATAAATAAAGACCAGTGCTGCCCTACAGGAATTGCCTTCTGTTGTGCCAGAGCAGTGGAAGAGAATAGGTGGAGCAGTTGAGAAAGAAGGCTTGTTAAAGTAAAGCAGATAAGGAAATCCTATTTTCAACACAATGTATTAAATGCTGTAATAGATTAATGCACAACATGAATGCTATGGAAGACCAGGGGACAGATATTTTTAAAATACCCACGAGAAGGAGGCATTAGTGAGGCTTCCAGAGGAAGAAAGACTTGCTGAATCTTGAAAGGATGGAAAATTAACCCAAGAGATGAGTGGGGCGTACTTGTAAGGGCTCACTAGCAAGGATCACTAGCTAGGTTTGGAAGTTGTAAATGATATGGCAGTAAAAATGGGCAGAAGTCAATAATATTAGGAGATAGGCTGAGCTGTTCTAACAATGACATCAAAATATCAGTGGCTTTAACATGATAGACATTCATTTTCCCTCTTGTAACTCAAGTCATAAATCATCCAGGGAGATAAGACAGATTTACAGTGTGGGATACCCAGGCCCTTTCCATCTTGTTACTCTGAAATCTCCAACCCATGGCTTCCATCTCGTAATTTGAATGGCCACTCCAACTCCCACCAGCATGTCTGTATTCCAAGAGGAGTGTAGAAGGCATGCTCCTTTCCTTTAAGTGAATGAACCAGATATTTCACTCATCACTTCTGCTCATACCCTTTTGGCCAGCACCAAGTAATATGTCTGCAAGAGAGAATGGAAATGCAGTCTTTATCTGGTCAGTCATGTGCACAGCAAAAACTCGGGGATAGTATCACTAAAGTTCAAAGGGAAGAATGGAGAGTGGGGGAATTAGCAGTTTCAGACACAATTATCCAGTTGGTAAATGAGTTGGATTGTGGAATATGACTGGAAAGTAGGAGGAATGGCATTATCACATTTGTATTTTTGAAAAATCACTTAAGGTATGGAATTTGGATTTGAGGGGATCAAGTCAGGAATTATGGAGATCAATTAGGAAGGAAGTGCAATAGACATGAAAAATGAGGAAAGCCTGAACTTGGAAAAGAAGTGGTCTGATTTGAGGGAATTTTAGGAGCAATAATCCATAGCACCTGGGGATTGATTGAGTACAAGGAGTGACTGAAACAAGGAAATAGTCATCAAGAATGTTTCCTAGACTTCTGCTTGGAGATTTGGATAGAGCATTCTCAGAGACTGGGGAGAGTAGGGAGGGAGTCATTTTAGTCAGCTTGGAGTTGTGGTGAAGTGATGTTGTGAGAATGGACAAGACTAATACAATGAATTCTGGAGTCATAAGAGAGCATGTCACTCTCTTGTGAAGTGTGGCCTGGATAAATATGACAAAGGAATTCTTAGGGCAGCATAAACATACCTGTTAATTTCTGTTGTTTCACTGAAACAGGCTTTGATTATATGTTGACAGTTAACAAGCTAATATGGTTTAAGAACTTGTAAGATTTCCCAACTATGGTGTATGAAGTTATTCTTTGTTTTTTTTTTTTAAGATTTATTTATTTATTGGCTGTACTGTGTCTTTGTTGTTGCGTGTGGACTTTCTCTAGTTACACCGAGTGGGGGCTACTCTTCATTGCAGTGAGTGGGCTTCTCATTGCGGTGGCTTCTCTTGTTGCAGAGCACAGGCTTTAGGGTGCATGGGCTTCAGCAGTTGCAGCTCCCAGGTTCTAGAGCTCAGGCTCAGTAGTTGTGGCGCACAGGTTTAGTTGCTCCTCAGCATGTGGGATCTTCCTGGACCTGGGATTGAACTTGTGTCCCCTTGTATTACAAGGTGGATTCTTAACCACTGGACCACCAGGGAAGCCCTGAAGTTATTATTAAAAATTATTTACTCACCCCTTCTCCATTTTTGTGGGTGGAGTGCACTTGTCCATCCCTTGACTAGGGGTTTGTCCATTTACTTGCATTAGATAGTGGGATGTCAGAAGACATGAGACCTAAAAACACTTGAGAAGCTGGGCTCTCTCAATTGCACCTCTGCTATCACCATGAGAAGAACTTACTATCTCCTTGTTCCTGGGAAGAAAATAAGCCACAGAGAGCACAATCTCCCCATCCCAGTCCCTCCCAGATCAGTCATCCTGAAGTTCATCTTCAAACTTGTGGGCTTATTGCTGTATGCCTCTGAGATTTCATGGTTGTTTGTTATGCAGCAGTATTGTGATCATAGTTACTGATACATCAGTTAAAAATATTTCCTGATATCATGCCTACAATTTCAAACATAACTAATATTTCTTAAATGAGAAACTTATCACAGTTTTATGTTGTGTTACTGTGTGATATGTGAGTTTTGATTGGAGAGAATTAATACAGAGTTTAGTTGAGATAAATGCCCAGGCACCTTAAAGAATTCATGAAATTCCTGGGCTTTGGGTGGTAGGAAAGGAGAGAGAAGACAAAAAAAGAGAGAGAGAGAGTAGGAATGAAACATATTTACCCTCCTTACATATTTTTTTCAGGATATATCTGGCATTCAACTAAGTGTTTGGTTTAGCAGAGGAGGGGGTAGACAGATCTTTTTAAACTTTAATCCTGCTCCTATATGCTATATATACTATATTCATGGATTAGAAGACTCAATACTGTAAAGGTAGTATTTATTTCCAAATGGATGCAAAGATTTGATGCCATTTCAGTCGTTGTGAAAATCCACAAACCGACTATAACATTTATATGGAAATGCAAAGGCTGGGATATCTGTGGCAAATTTTTTTCATAATTTTATTTATTTATTTATTTTTGGCTATGCTGGGTCTTCTGTGGTGGCTTCTCTTGTTTCAGAGTGTGGGCTCTAGGGCTCATGGGCTCAGTAGTTGTGGCCCACAGGCTTAATTGCTCCACGGCATATGGGATCTTCCCGGACCAGGGATTGAACCCATGTCTCCCATGTTAGCAGGCAGACTCTCCACCAGTGAGCCACCAGGGAAGCCCTGTGGCAATCTTGAAGAAACACAGAGCTGGAAAACATTGCCAGATGTCAAGATTTGTTATAAAGCTAAAGGGATGAAGCCTATGTGCTGTTGGTGCAGAGAAAGACAAATAGACCTATTGGACCAAAATAGAGAGTCCAAAAGCAGACCCGTCCATATACAGTCACATGATTTATGACAAAGTTGACTCTTCTGTGCAATGGGAGAAAGGATATTGTCAATAAGTGGTCATGGATGATTTAAATACCCAAATGGAAAAAACAGTGAATCTTGATCACTATCCCACATCATCCCCCAAATTAATTTCAGACAGAAGATAGATGTAAATGTAAAAGTAGAGCAATGAAGAAAATATAGGATACTATTTTCCTGACTTATGAATAGGCAAAAAGTTCTTATATAGGATCATAAACAAAATAAATGACAATTTGGATTATAATTCTAATCATCCAGTTTTGAGGTGACTCTACCAATACCATTTCAAGGGTGAAATGTGGACCGAAGGCATTACTTCATTTATGGAATAGACACTTAAATGTATTATTGCCACTTTAGGCCTCACTGTATAATATCCCCAATCTCTGATAGAAAAGATAAAAACTTTCCTTACTAGTGATATGGATGGTGAGTATGAAATGAATGAGTGTCCTTTCTAATATCAGATATTATTTGCTGGTATGAGGGAGCAATCCTAAAGAACTCATTTTTTTTTCCTTCTCCAATATTAGTATGCTCACCACAGAGAGACATCACAGAGCAAAGAGATAATGCCTCCTAACCCCTGCAGTATTGCATTAAAGGCCCACGTGAATAGCAGACTTCCTTAGTGCATTGTGAAGGTCTGCAGATCACTGACTACTTGACTGACTGGTGGTGGCAAATCGCAAGTGTTGGATCAATCTGAAATGAAAAGAAAACATCACACATGACGATCTGAGTCAAGGGAAAAGAAGATTAAACCTGTATAAGCAATACTTAAGAGCATCCATCAGATACAAGAAGGTAAACATAGTCAGTTTCAGGCATTTCAAGAGCTGAGAGGTTTTTTGGAAAGGGAGACTCAAACGATTAACTGCCAAAGAAGCATGGAAATGAGCCCAGGAGACAAGAGCTAGCGCAGGAGCCGGTTGCTCTCTGTGCTCTGTGATGTTCACAACAGGCAGGGCGCAGACCTCACCTGAAGTGGCCCAGAGGCTGCCAAAAAAGGCTGCGCCTGAGTAAATGCAACGGTGAACTATTTTTTCCCCTGCAGATGTGTGTCACGATGGATCTGGAGTCCCAACGGGGGAGGCAGAGCATCAGCATTGAAGTCATTCCATAGCAAGACGTCAGCACACCCCACAGAGAACCCTTCCTCCCTAACACGCATGCTCACTGGCGTCACACAGCTGACCTTGATGATTCCAAATGAGGCCTGGCAGAATCCAAAAGTTCTGATTGCACAGGGTGTATGTGTGTGTGTTTCTATCACTTACAACGGGACAGGAGGTGTTTTACAGACTACTTACTGCATGGCGGTACTCAGACACAACAGTATTTTTTTTTACTGAAGTATAGTTTGTTTACAGTGTTGTGTTCATTTCTGCTGTACAGCAAAATGTTTCAGTCATACATGTATGCACATTCTTTTTTATATTCTTTTCTTTTATGATTATAGGATATGGAATATAGTTCCCTGTGCTATACAGTAGGACCTTATTGTTTATCCATCCTATATATAATAGTTTACATCTTCTCACCCCAAACCCTCACTCCATCCCTCCCCTAGCCCCTCCAGCTTGGCAACCACAAGTCTGTCCTCGATGACTGCAGACACAACAGTACTGAGGCACATAACCAAAAGCTACCTATCAACGATTGCTCTTTTATTTCTCGGGGAAAAGAAAGAGGCATAGACCTCCCAGGAGAGAAAGCAATGTATATTATCAGCATTAAAGAAATATTGTCAAGATGTCATTTTTAAAACATCATTCCCCCCTCACCGGCCCCAATTAAGCTGCTACAGTGACAGGTACCACCAAACAGTAGCTTCTCCCCTGTCCATTTAACCTGCTCTGATCTTGGGTTAAATTAGTTAACCTCTTCTGGATTTCTTTACCTGAAAAATAAAAATATAAAGTATTTGTTAATTGCCTGGCTCAAGGTCTCCCCCAAAATTAAGAACCTATGAACATTTAAACTTGGCCGATGGCTTTCTGTTCTGCCAACTCACTGTATTATGCAATAACGTGCTAATACTCAAATGTACTTAACCTTGGCAAAGACTAATTGAGGGACTTAAATGACTTCAGGTTTTATTTTAAAAGTGCACAAGTGCAAAATATTTACAACCTTTTCTGAGAGAGCCTTGGTGATTTATTTCTGTATAGCAGAACCAAAAGAAATTTCATTAAAAAAGGAACTGCTTCTTAATCAGAAAATGACTTTTCTTTTTAATAAAAAAAAAAATCAGCCTCTCATAGGAGACTCATGCATAAGTGGCTATGTGTTAAATACACTAAATAGACTTAGAGGATGAATAATATATTTAGAGATTTTAGCACAATTAAGAGGACCTCCCATTTCCTTTAAACATTTCCCTCAACTCAAATCCCAAATGGACTCAGAAATAGAAGACAATTTGTCAGTTCTGAAATATGGTGTAATATGGATAATCTTGAGAAACAGAGACTCTGTGAAGCTAACATGTCGATCTGTGTGTCTAGAAGACAACCCTGCAATGGATTTAGCAAAACACGTTAAGATTCTGGCATTGCTAGTTCTAAAAAGATGTGAGCAGAACGTGACTTTTTGTTTTGTCTAATCAGTGTAAGTTACAGTGGTCATCAGCCTTCCAATCTCTCCCCCCAGTCACTGTCTCTGTCCCTGCTTCTTCTCATGATCAAATGGAGTTGGCTACATTCTGGTGGGCCATGGAGATTAATTCTGGATATGTGCAGAATCCACCTGGCAAACCTGATAAAGACAGCTTCCAAGAGTAGAAACAGAACAAAGGCATGAATAATAACACAGGGGATTTACAAAGGACAAAAATATGGATCACCATTTGAAAGTGACAGTAGTTACTTAAGTAAATGTCAAAACTCTTGAAAGAAACAAGAGGAAGACAAGTCATGAATATTTAAAGTGGAAACATGCCATTCTATTGATGTGCTATTTAGAAAGAGATCCTTCTTCTTACATTAGCTCAGGTAGTGTTTTTTGGAAGTGGT
Organism: Giraffa tippelskirchi; assembly: GCF_054371585.1. Taxonomy (NCBI): domain Eukaryota; kingdom Metazoa; phylum Chordata; class Mammalia; order Artiodactyla; family Giraffidae; genus Giraffa; species Giraffa tippelskirchi. The sequence goes on from NC_137289.1 coordinate 142,822,546, forward strand.
ATACAGCCTATCTATCTTTATAGTGGACAGACTGACTCATAAATGATACAAAATCCACACACATTTTATCCAGTCCCTTAGTGCCTTGCTACACAAAAGGCTAGCAGCCTTGGCCCCAGCTGGGAGCTTGCTAGAAATGCAGAATCTCGTATCCCATCACAGATCTACTGATTCAGAACCTGCATCTTAACAAGATCCCCAGGTGGTTTGTGCGTGGTAAAGATTGAAATGCCCAGTCTCAGAACATTTTTAAATGGCATCTTTTCAGTGATGCGTTGTTCCAGTCTTCTGCATTTAGAATACCTTAGTGGACAGTAAAAGGGTTGCAGTTGCCTCAGAGAATAAAACGATAAATAATTTGCTAATCTAGCTGGTCTGGTCATGAATAGGTTCCTAACTATCCAAACTTGGTAATTTAGAAGAGAACCCCTAAAGAATATGTAATCCCGTAGAGGTTCACAGATAGCTTTCAAGAAGAAAAAGCTGCCAACTATTAATGCATTAAGGATAAAATTCGTGCTACATAAATACAGTCGTCCATCTCCTTATTTTCTTAAAACATTGGTGTAACATTTTCTTAAAAGAAATTTAGATTCCAAGTACTGATGGAAGGTTATCAAAGTATTTATGACCTCAAACAGTAGACCAAATCAAAACAGTACCAAGAAAAGTACAGTGTGCCCAGAATAATCAACTGTTTGAGCTGGCAATCACTTTAGAAATCAACTAGCACAGAACCACCCTATTTTGACCATGCAGAAAATAATTTCCCACATGGTGAAATGACATGTTCAGGACTTCACAAATGATGACAGAGCCAGAATTACAGGTCCAGTCTTATGAATCAAATCAAGGCTGTTTCTCTGCTCAACATGTATGGATGCGGTCTGCATGATGACTGAGTCCTGCAAGTGGAAAAAAAGCCCCAGTTTTTCCTTCTCCAGTCACATCACCAAGTGCTTCAACAGTGCCTTTACCTGCTCATTTGGAAACAGTTATTTTTAAGTGAATTTCAAAAGCAGTGTCCAAAAATAAAAAGGGGGTGTAGCCCTTAAAAAATAGAACTGTTTCAAAAGGAGCCAGGTGCCTGTTTGAATGGTTAATGGATAATCTTGAGCATCTGATTGAAGTTAGCATTTATAACAATTATGTGTGTCAACGTAAGCTTCTTTGAAGAAAAGAAGAGGTGGTATGAGTGAATTACTTTCTCAACTTGAGACCTGAAAAGTCACAATGAGTTCTGTGATTTTTCCCCTTGCTTTTGCCACATGGATAAGAGGACCCAAGGAAGTTAGAAGGGCAGGCAAGTTTTCCTCCCTGAGCAGGGGAGAGTCTATGTACAGAATGCTCAGCTAGCAGAGTGAGATGAGAAAGCCAACGTGCTGCTCCTCTGAGACCTCCAGAGGCCTGGGCTGGTCCCAGAAACACTGACTGTCACAAAAGGATCATGGTAAACCACTTTTTTCAACTTCAGGTTAATTGTTTTATTCAACTTTAGAAGACTCCTTAATTTAGGAGTTGGATTAAGCCATAGTTACATTTGGTGATAGATTTGGTTTTGCATTTAGTTCCCTAATCACCAGTGAGTTTTTCATTAGTATGTTTCATTCCTTTAAAATATTTTATGTCCTTTACATGAGTAAATAAATTATGTGCTATTTTATAATACCCAGTATCTTCCACAAGATTGAATCCTAATCACATCAGCCAGTCCCTGTTTTTATCACTTCCATAGCGTTGCAAAGAGTCGGACATGGCTAAGCAAGAGAGCATAAAGGAATATGTAACTTCCTAAGCATTAGTCACTCATTTTTTTGTATCAGGATATTAAAATGAAACTCTCTCTCAGTTTTGATTGAGAGACTGGAGAACAAAACAATCATTGGCAACAATTCCCACATTCCAGACTGAGGAGCTTTACCATTTCTTCAGAACTTGGAAAGGAGGGATCTGAAAACGTCAATGAGTTACCTTCTCACCCAGCACTCCTTGGAAACTGATACTCCATTTTTGCTTTGTTCTCCCACAAGTTAATCCATCGTTACTGGAAATGGAATTTGCCACCCAGCCCAGTCTTAACCAGGTGGAGTGATTTGATTCTATTGCTCTATGTAGGGAACCAAGCATCTATCTGATTTTGAGAAAATGCCACAATAGTCCTGAAATGAACTCTAAAGAACCACTGCCTTAATCTGATAGAATGAAACTCTGAGCATAGTTTTTCTGGTTATGTAACAAAGAGATATTTTACAGAGAATGTCTTCATAGCACTCCTGAAATCACAGTGTCTCTCCCACTTTCATCAAATGGACAAGGATTTGTGGTAGATTGTTAAATAATGGTTCCCAATCCATTATACCTCATAGAGGTCTTGCCCTGTTTCGTCCTCTCCCTCTTGGACTCTGGACTTGGCCATGTGCCTTGCTTTGGCCATCAGAACATCAATACATGTGAATCAAGCAGAGATTTGATACATGCTTCTGCAGTGAGTTTTGCTCTCCCAGAACCCTGAGACCATGGTGGAGAAGCTGACATTGAAAGGCCACATGAAGAGAGAGGCCCAGCCATCCAAGCAGAGTCACCAGCTGACTGCATTGAGCTCTAGTGAGAGCATAGAACTTCCCAGTCAACCCACAGAACTGTGAGGAGTAATGCATTCTTGCTGTTCTAAGCCACTATATGTTGGGATAGCTTATATTGCAGAAATAGATAATTGAAACACAATCTAAGGAAATTGTTTACTACATCCATTTACAAAAGCAACTAATCAGCAAATTCATGAAATATAAGTTCTAAAGTTGATCTTAGAGATGAAAAGTAAGATATCTAAACTTTGAGTAAATTTACGCCTCTGAATAATGGATTCAGGGCTTTCCAGGTGGCTCAGTGGTAAAGTATCCACCTGCCAATGCAGGAGACACAGGATATGCGGGTTCAGTCCCTGGGTTAGAAAGATCCTCTGGAGGAGAAAATGGCAGCCCACTCCAGTATTCTTGCCTGGAGAATCCCATGAACAGAGGAGCCTGATGGGCTACAGTCCACAGGGTCCCAAAGAGTCGGACATGACTGAGCAAATGAGTGTGTGCCCACACACACACACCCACACACACACACACACACCCCTCTCATTCAAGGATTTTCTTATTTCAACCCTTTAGTACCTAAACAAGTCTCTGACTTCCAGTTCCTTTTAAGAGTTCAAAATTTCCATGCTGAATGTTTTTTTATAATTTTATACTTTTTTTTTTTGGCTGTGTTGAGTCTTCGTTGCCATGGAGGCTGCTCTCTAGCTGCGGTGCAAAGGCTTTTCATTGTGGTGGCTTTCTTGTTGCAGAGCACAGCCTCTAGAGCATGAGGGCTTCAGTAGTTGTGGCTCCCGGGCTCTAGAGCACAGGCTCAATAGTCGTGGTGCACAGGCTTCATTGCTCCATGGCATGTGGGATCTTCCCTGACAAGGGATCAAACCTGTGTCTCTTGCATTGGCAGGTGGATTCTTTACCACTGAGCCACCAGGGAAGCCCCATCTTGAATGTTTTTAATATGAAAGGTCCCTCAAATATCATTTGATATGTATGTGTGTGTGAGCCAGAAAAGTCAAATTATTTACTAAGACAACTTAATCAGTAGCAGAATTATGTAAGTCTCGAGTCTGATATAAGTCTCAATCTTGAGTCAGACCTTCCCTCTGCTCATCATGCTTCTTAAACTACTATACTTTTATTCTTGGAGATGTCAAGCAGAGTACCAAAGGACCTGGGAAACTATAGGAAAGACATGGTACATCTTTCTGGCATGTTATTTTTACTTGATAGAATTTAGTTTGATGCTATTTTTTAAAATAAGAAAGTATTAACATATTGTATAAATGTAATGTTCACAAAAGACTTAGCTCAAAAAAAAAAAATAGACCAGCTAGTTCCCTGAGGATAGATTCTTTTTTTACCTTAATGAATACTTTGGTGGAATATTTCAGAAGCACTACACTAGGCTGATACCCCTATGCTTCTTGTGATCTCATTATCATCATGGTAAAGGAAAGAATTCCATGCTGAGAGGCTTTGGAATTGTGAACTTTTCCTTGATAAGTCACTTCTCTACAAAGCATGCATGTAGAGAAGGGAGGTGAAGACTCATAGCAATTAGATGATCTTTGTTCAACACTGTGTATAGATTATCACAAATAATAAGTCAAACTGCTATTTCTTTAGAGGATAATCATTTATTTCATACATTCACAGAATATTTACAAAGGCCTGGCATGCACTTGGCCACCAAAGTCACAGGTTATCAAATATCCAAGTTTGTACCAAACACCTGAGAAATATCAGTGGTTTTCACACTCAGAGATTCTGATGTAATTAGACTTGGATGGGACATAGGCATTGGTATTTTTAAAGTTTTCCAGGCTTGTGTCTTATCATAGGACAAATTTTTTATGTTTATACTAGATACTGAAAATAAGAGCTCTTCAATTCGTTTATTGTCCTAACTAGAGTTGGCAGTATTTTCCAGATCTATTTTTCATACTTCTTCAAGTCTTAAGAATACCCAGGGTAAAAAGGGAGGCAGAATAGAGTTCACAGTCTCTGACAGAATCTCTTTTATGTCGAGAATGTCTTTGCACTAATAGTGGGTGAGGCTTGAAAGTCAAGAAGTTAATTTTTCATGACCCATCTTAAATACCAGCCCTATCTGGAAACTGCCCAGATGGTTACCATCTTAATTTTGTTTTCTACAATGCCTTCAATATTATCATTCTAAAAAACACATGCTGTATTGTGATTGCCCTTCTCACAAATGAGGAATGGTTGTCCATTTAAGAAAGCCACAAATTTCTTCGTCTACTATTCAAGACCCTTACTGAGAACCAAACAATTCTTTAAGCCAAATTCCAGTGACCCAAGACACCAATCTCTTCTATTGTTATTACTAGACTATGTATGACACTTCCGCTATAAGTGACTTTGCCAAGAATTTTCTTCTTTCTTCTCTCTCCCTTTTCATGCTTCAAAGCCCTAGGCAGATGCTACCACCTCCATTAAAACATCTCTAACCCTAATCAGAATGAATAGTTCTTCTACCTGCCCAGAATTGATTTGCCTCACAACTAGTATTTGTTTCACAATGGGTTTTCATTATTAGTATTTATGTGTCTGCCTTTCTCCCTAGATGACAACAGTAGAAAGAAAAAAAAAAGACAGTAAAAAAGAATATTTATCAACCACTTATTTTTTTGCCAGCTGCTAAGCTAAATGCTGTCTATATTTCATACTTTAATTATCACAACAACTCCATCATTGACACCATTTTATAGATGTAGAAACTGTGGCTTAGAGAGTTTAAGAAGATCACTTCAAAGTTATATAAGCTAGGAAGCTGTAGCCCTCACTTAGCTTTATCTCAGACCGGGATCTAAACTTTTAGCCACTGTGCTATTTTACTTGCAGTCAGGGGCAGTATATAATTTTTTGTGTATCCTTTGCCATCTCCCAATATCTGGGATAATTCCTTAGTCATAGAGACTCCCAAAGGTTTATTAAATTGTAGATTTTGAAAGAGATAAGATTTACTCCATTGGAAATGTAAACAACAGCAAATTTTCTCCCACAGACAAATAAATCACTTGTGTCTTGTGCTTCAAAATACAGTCTTAGTTATCTTGGCTGGCATGGGAATGGCAGAGGGGTAGATTTTCAATAAAGGTATATCATGGGCACAAAGAAGCCTAGTGAGGAGAGGAGGCTTGGGAGAGAGTCTTCAGTGGCTTTATAAACTCCCCACAGGACATATTTACGTAGGAGTTTAGTTAAATAGGCTAAGGGACCATGAGTATTTGTGAAGGGCAAACAGTGAGGTCATTGTCTGTTTGGGAAACTCTGTTATCCATGTTTGATGTGACTCCTCTGTGTGCAACAAGCTAACCCTCATTGGAATTACTAGAATTTACACATTGGCATTCAAAACATGTTGGGCATGTATAACACCTACCATCTCTCTGAGGGAATCAAACTTGGAAGAGAAAATTTCCTAGATTCTAGGCAGCTCGTGGTCCCTTCTGCATGTAGAGTTTGAATAATCCATCTGTCGTTTACAGTCATGACAATGAACCATGACACTTATCAGTGCCAGCTGTGCTAATTCACAAATGGAGGTATAATTACTACTGAAAACTGCCAGGAGGAGGGAAAGAGGGCTTTTGAATAAGTTTTGAGAGGAGAAAATTATCTAAAATCTAGCTGCTTAATCAGTTGTGGAATCTGTACGTGTGATTATAAACAAATCACCTGAAAACAGAGAGAGACATTTAGTTTTATGGCTTCTCAGTACCTTTGAGCTAAATTCCCCTAAAACCACAGAAATAAACCTTCAAGGTTAGTGCTGTCCAATACATAGCCACCTGTCATATGTAACTTTTAACTATTTGGAAAGTGATTAGTCTGAATGGAGATAAGTTACAAGTGTGAAATACTGATGTCAAAGGCCTTATATGGAAAAATAATATAAAATAACTCATTAACAATGTTTTATATTGGTTAAAGGTTGAAGTAATAATATTTTGTCTATATTGGGTTAAATGAAAAATTATTTAAACCAATTTCACCTGTTTTCTTTTCTTTTCTTTTTTTTGCTTGTTTTTCTTTTTTTCATGTGGCTATAGAAAATGTTTAATTTTTTCTGGGGTTCACATTATATTTCTATTGAACAGCTGTGGTCTACATAAAGGATCTGACATTGCCTAGGTTTTAATCCTGGCTTCATCACATACTAGCTGTATGTCCTTGGAAAGATTAATGACCTTCTCCATGCCTCACACTTCTTCATATGGAAATAGCGATAATAATGCTACCTCATAAGGCTTCCCAGGTGGCACTAGTGGTAAAGAACCTGTCTGCCAATGCAGGATACGTGGGTTGGATCCCTGGGTCAGGAAGATCCCCTGCAGTATTCTTACCTGGAGAATTCCATGGACAGAGGCACCTGGCAGGCTACAGTCCACAGGGTCGCAAAGAGTTAGACACAACTGAAGCAACTTAGCATGTATAAGATTTCTGAGAGGATGAAAGAAGTTCATGACCACAAAATGCTCCACTTGGCACTTGGCTAGTGGTTCCAAGTTCAGTAAGGTTAGGAATTTTTTAAGCTTCAAGAATAGCTTGAACACTGATCATCTCCCTTACAAGAACTCTTCTGTTGTTTTCCTTTGCCCACAGGACCCTAAGCACTTCAGCATGTCTAAAAGGCTGACCCCAGCCCAGCTCTCCAGCCTCCTGTACTCAATCCCACCTTGAAATGACCTTCTGCATTCCACTGTCACTTCTTTTAACACACCACATTCTTGGTTGCTTTTTGCCATTTTGACATTATTAGCTCTTCCTCCTAGGTTTAATCTCTTTCCTCTTTTCTCTGCCTGCAGAAGTCCCCCACCACCTATGTAGAGGTTACTTACTTTGTCAAGCTCTCCATAATTCTCACCCTCACATTGCAATCTCGAAGAGTTACACACTGTACAAATGTCATCTGTATAACTATTATTGTAAATGTCATACTGCATTGTAGCTAGGGGGTTACCTCTTAACCTCCCTCATTCAAGTGGTGTTCGTGAGGATAACGACCACATTTTACTTTTGTGTGTACCCAGCACTTAACACAACTCTTGGCTGACAAAAGATTCACAAGAAAGGTTTACTAAGATGAGTACAAACTTGAGCTAATCTATTGGTGGAGGGGGTAACGCTCTGCTAATATCATTTGTAGATTCCTGAAATTCCTTGTCTCCCAAATGTACTGCACTTTGTTCTCTACATTTCCCAACGATCATGCTTCTTTGTGAGTTACCCTGACCCATGCACCTTGAATAGAAGTGTTGTGTCACATTCAGTCCCAGGAAATTAAGAATGGGTTACCTCTTCCAGTCTTTCTTGCTCTTATGTCCACACAACTAGAAGCAAAAGACTGTAAGATGGCAGAGTCGCAAAATAAAAGTCACTAGTCCCTGAGTTGGTATTTGGAGGAAAGGCATGCAAGAGGAGCCCCCAATCCACATGAATCTGTGCTCTAAATGTCTTTACTGTGTCAGTCCATTGATATGTGGAGGTCTGTTACTACAGCAGAGCTTTCCCTATCCTAATAAACTCACCATGGTAAATAGAGTTAGAAAATTTCATCTGAATGATAGTCTCTTAATTGCCAATGCTCTTGGGAAGGGGAATAACGCATGAACATTATCTACCCTGATAATCACAGATTTTTCCTCCTTCCAAGCGAAATCCAAGAAACATAAGATGTCTTAGGGTCTTAGAGGGCTCATGAGGGGGTGTGTGAAAGGAGAAGATTGAGCAGAGAGCATAGGAAGCAATACTTTGGGGTTTCAGGACACCAGGGACAGTCCTCGTCTTTGGATAATTAAAAATTATACCAAAGGAAAATAAATTAAAAAGGAATTATTATGTACCACCCAGCTCACTCATGCTACTGCTTCCTTTTATTTTATTTTATGCTAGATAAAACTGAGTGGTTGTATAAATAGAAATGAATGGAGCCTTTACGTCTAATAGCAGAACTCATTTTTATTTCTTTTTTGGCCTCTTGATAAAGCTAAAGGATAAAGACTTTTTTAGAAAGCTTTTATTTTGGATCTGTTAGGCTGTTCTGTTCTAAAATGTCATCAATATTCTTTAAGGTATCAAAACTAATTTTAGCAAAAAGCCCCAGGAGTTGACTGTTGCTGGTCTGATAATGGATATCAATTTTTAAAACTTAAAACAACTAAGAGCTCCTAAAAAAAAAAAAACTCCATAAACCAAGCAGACTTTCCTCCTCAAACAATGAGCTCTATGCTTTTATCACTTTCCACGGTTGTACCTCTTCCTATAAGCTACAGGAGCCGTATCTGAACCATGACAATGATATAATCCCTTTCATCTTGGACTTTTCACATTTCCCAGTTCATTTGATCTTCTGGCCAGAGGAGAGTAACCAAACCAAGATTCCAATTTTTATTTTAACAAGCCGTATTGACATATGTTTAGATACACATACAGTTACCAGCTGTCTTCATTTTCTACATCTTTTTATTCTATTCCCAACTCTTTCCCCAACATGGTCGTGTAGTGAAGAATTTAGCCCAAAGAGAATATCTGGCATTTGCCCTGTTTCTGGGTGGTAATCTCTGGGGTCTTGTAATGTTCTGCCTGATAGGAGTGTCCTTATGTGCCTGGGTGCCTTGAGTCATACTGGGTAGTCTAACAAAGTGGTTTAGGGTGGGATATGGCTACCCTCGTGACTCTTTTTTGTTTTTAGATAAGAAAGTTAGTAACATCTTTATTCACAAGAGCAAACGATTATAAACCACTCAGATTTTCAGAAAATTAACAGAAGCATGGAAAACAAAGTATGGCAAAATCAAACAGTGGAAGAATTGTAAACAATTGAAAGAATAAATGCAACTGCAGAGATAAATCTCAAAACATATTGAGTGAAAGAAGCCCTGCAAAAAGAACTACAGATTGTGTACTTTTATTAAATTCTAGAAATCATACACCAAATTTATTTGATAGAAGTCAGATCATTATTTGCTTGGGGCTGGGTTTCTGGAGGCACACCCATATAGTCTTAAGGTGGAGGCTGGCCATGCCAGAAAGATGAACAATGTAATTTAGGGTATGGGCTTTGGGTTATGTGGCATCAGTTGGCCTGGAGACTGAGATCAACCATGTAGGCAATTGATCAATCTGCTTACATAATGGATCCCCAATCAAAACTGAATGCTGAGGCTTGAGTTAGCTTCCCCAGTTGGCAATACTACATGTGTGTTGTCACATACTGATATCTGGAAAGCAACATATTTTGATTTCACCAGGAGAGGTTAATGAAAGTTTTGTGTTTGGAAAATTCCTGTACTCTGCCCTTTGCATGTCTTCCCCTGACTGACTTTAATCTGTCTCCTTTTCCTATAATAAACCATAAGCATGAATGTAAGAAATGGATATGAGTTTGGGTAAACTCCAGGAGTTGGTGATGGACAGGGAGACCTGGCATGCTGCAGGCCATGGGGTCCATGGGGTCGCAGAGTCGGACACAACTGAGCAACTGAACTGAACTGATGAATATAAGAGCTTTCAGTGAGTTTAGTGAGTTGAACCTAAGGGTACTTTGGGAAACCACTCTCAAACTTCCAGTTGGTGTCAGGAGTGAAAGTAATCTTGGGCACTATACCCTCCAATTTCATATGCTGACCTAAACTCTTCACGCTGGTATAATGTAACTGGCAAAGATTCAGGGGCAGAAAATCCAGGTTCAACGTCAGGCTCTGTGATTCACTAGCTGTGTGAATTTGGGCAATTTTTTTACTCTCTCTGTGCCTCAGTGTCCTCACCTGGGAAATAGCTGTTTAATTGTTTAGAGTCCCAGATTAGTAGAAGCATGTACAGGCTTTCAGAGTTAGAAAGTTGTGGAGTCGTTGCTTATTTGAACCAAGTTAAGATATAAAGTTGGGATATATCCCAACCAACTTGGGATATAACGTTAATTAAGAAAATTATGGACTCTAACATTAACAACATTATAGTGTAGCCAAAGATGTATTTTTCCCCAAATTAGGCATTCTTTATCTTTACCTAAAATAAATTTGGTAACTCCTACCAAAGTTATATATAGTAAATTAATTAAAGTATTAATTCACCCATTCATCAATTATTTATGGAGCATCTATTATGTGCCAGCAGTGGTGCTGGGCCTGGGAACAGTGTATGAATCAGGAGCAGCCTCTATCCTCTTGAGCCCTGCAGTGAAAATCGGTAAGACAAAAAATGCCCTCTAAAGGGAAGGAAAGCATATGAGGGAAGCAGGTGAATGGGTTGAGAAGAGATGGGTGTGGGAACCTGGGTGTGGGGAGAGAATAATCCGTGTGAGGTCAGAAAAGTGCTGGTGCAAGCAAGATGGCTCAGAAAGGCTGAGCAGAGTAGGCAAGGGGAAGGGTGAGTGAAGCAGAACAGCCAGGCTGCAGCCAAATCATGGAAGACTCCATGAGCTGAGTTAAGGCATCTGGCCTTTGTTGTAAAGGCTTTAGGATGCATCAGAAGGTTTCAAAGAATGGTGATATGACTGTATTTGTGTTTAGGTAAATGGAGAATGGAGAATGTACTAGAGGAAAGTGAAAAATTTCAGGGAGGGGACCAGTTAGGAAACCATGACAGTGGTCCCTGTCCCAAAAAGAATCCTGTTCTGAACCAGAGTGGTGGTGTCTATGGAGAGAAGATAAACTTGAGAGATGGGGTAGTGGGAAAGAATACAGATTCAGCAATCAGTTGAACATGGAGTGTGGCTAATTCAGCTGAGCGGGTGGTGGTTCATTTATAGGGCTGTGAAACACTGGAAGAGAAATGTTTCTGTGTGTGTGCATGTGTGTCAGAATTTGATGGCTTGGTTTTGGATTTATGTTTGAGACATCCATGGAGACATGACATGACTAATGGGAATATGCTGATTTGTAGCTCAAAGGAGAGGTATAAAAATATTCAAACTGCCCAAAGAAAGGAAAGTATTATATCCATTAAACAAACTAAAATGCTCCATGTTCCTTTATCACTTGAATTATTTGTCCTCTACCCTCTTCCTGTTCTGGTAATTGGATACAAATAATTAACTCAAATTGGTAGGCAATAGGAATGTTCTCTTGAATGCATATTTATTATTTGCCTTTTATGACTCAATATGGATAGAATGCTATCCACAGGCTCAGCTGGTCCCAATTTAGTAATTATTGCTTACTTTTGGATGTTCAATTTGTTTCAGCATGCCTGAGAGGGACCCTTTTAAGGGCCTTCAACAAGATATTCCAGATTTATTTTGAGTTCTCTTATCCCCAAAGAGACAAATAACAAATATCTCAGTACCAGGGAGAGTACATTGTATTATTTCACAAGAGAGCTCAAAGCAAAACAACATGATATGGGACCTTCAAGCCACCTCAAATATCAGATGTATTTTTTACCTTTCTCTAATATGAAAGTTTATTAACCCAGTTTATTTATTCCTTCCATTAACTCCTGTAGAAGAAGTGTTAGTTGCTCAATTGTGTCCAACTCTTTGCAACCCCATGGACCACCAGGTTCCTCTGTCCCTGGAGCTCCTGGTGTACCAGGCCATATTTTGTTACCTCAAACAATGCTCTTGATTTATATTGTTGCTCCAGATTTAAGTCTTTATTTTTTCTTCTTTCTCTTTTGCTCAAGCGTAATGAAATTGACCCCAAAGTTTGAGAATCTAGATGAGGAGTCAGCAAACTGCAGCCCATAAGTCATATCTTGCCCACAGCCTCATGTTTAAAATAAAATTTTATTGGAATGCAGCCATGCCCATTTGTTTACATGTTGTCTGTGGTTGTTTTTGCACTTGAAGGGCAGAATTAAATGGTCATGATAGAGATTATCTAGCCCACAAAACCAAAGATGTTTCCCACCTTGCCTTTTACAGAAAACATTATCTAACCCTTACTCTGAATGAACTCCCTTGTCTGTACCTGTCAATCACCAATTGTCTAAAAAGAGAAACTAATGCAAACATTCAACATTCTTCCAACAGAACACCAAAGAATACAGAAACACAGGCTACCCAGTGTCTCAGCCAGATTCTCCCAACTTTGCCAGCAATAACAAGGAATGGGTCAATACAGGTAACTATAAACCACTAAGGTTTTTCCCAAAACTCTTTAACTTTTTATTGTTATGGGTCATAGTGTCATGATTTATTATTTATCATGGGAACCTTAATATTGAATGGCAACTTTTTAAAGGCCTTTGTGTTTATATATTAATATATTTAGTAGATTGATTCTATTCAGAATCCTAGCTTTTCACTTGCATTCCCCTTCTCGTGTCCATACCCTTTCATTGTTGTCACTCAGTCACCAAGTCGTGTCCAACTCTTTTCGACCCCATGGACTGCAGCACACCAGGCTTCTCTCTCCCTCACCATCTCCCGGAGTTTGCCCACATTCATGTCCATTGAGTCGGTGATGCCATCCAACCATCTCATCCTCTGTTGTCCATACCCTTAGCCATTTTACTTTGCAGTTTCTCTCTCTAGAGAGGCATAATGTGTTTTCCCATCTTTTTTTAATCTGAATTGGCCTTGTGACATGCTTTAGCCACTAGGATTTGGAGAAGATGATGGTGTGTCAGTTCTGAACCTAGTTCTCAAGAAGCCTTGTATGTTTCTGCTGTCTCCCTTGTATCTCTGCCGCTGTTATAAAAACATACCAGGAGGGTGAAAGCTACGTGTAACATATTTGAGTTGCCCCATTTACACAAGCCACAGGCAGACAAGATCAACCAACAGGAAACAATACCCATATGTGTAGGCGAGCCTAAGCAAGAATGGCAGAGGCCATTTAACTGGTGCAAAAAATGTTGAAATTACTTATCTGGTTGTTATACCAGTCTATTTTTTCAAAAACTTCTTTAAAGTGTTCCAGAATACAACCAAACTGATACTGAGAAGTTTGAGATACTGATAAAGCTTAATCCCAAGACTTCAGATAGAATAATTTTTATGAATTATCAAAATTCTACAAGAGTCAACCAGAAAACGCTAGCACATTTGGATTGTGGTGAATTTCACTTATAATTCTATAATCACATTACATTTAAATATCCCCAAATCCCTGTACAATCAATTCCCAACATTTTTGGATATATCCCAGAAGTTTTAATCCAAATACAAAACAAATGAGAATTCAGCAAATTGTAGCTATAGAATATCATGATGTAATTATCCATATTTGCAGGGATTTTGGCCCATCTAATGCTTAATTCTGTGTATAACTACTACAGACGAGGACTAATCAGTCACTTTTTTCTAGAGAAAAAAGGGTCAATAGGGTGTCATAAGATTTCCAAATGTGAGTTACAGCTTTGCCAAAATCCAAGTGGCCCCATTGCATGTTGGGATTCCTACTTGGATCTAGAAGAGATGAGGAGAAAGTAATTTATTTTACTAGTTTGGTAGTCTATGTAGTTCAGACTTTATGATCTCCAATAATTTAACTGACTTGAATGCTGCTTGCTTGGGATCTGATGAGGGACTCTCCACATGTATAATTAGCATCTGGATTCAGGTAGGGGTAACATACCTAAGAGCCATGTAGTTTCACTTACAGATATCCTGTTATATATCTTGTTATATCACTTACAGATATCTGCTAATGGCACCGCTCTGCTGGGGCTGGGGTGGGGGGATGTCTCCATCTTCAGCCTATCACATTGAAAGACTAAATCTCTCTTCCCTTTGGAGATCCAATGTTCTCAAAACTTTCTTATTTGAGCGGTATTTCCTCCCTGGTCACCCTCCCTTCTCTTGGGATTCTTTTTAATTGCCTAAGGAAGAACTTCTTTTCTTTCCAAATAATTTAAAATCAAATCTTATTTAGCCAAACTTCTTTGGGGAACTTCCCTAACTTTGAATCATCTTTTATTGAAAATGTGGAGGTGAGGAGAGAAGCCCTCAACTATCCCCTATGCACCTTCTTAGTTTCGAGTTCAAAAATTCTAAATATTCCAGACAGGAAGAAGTAGTTGGTCTTTTTCCAAGACTGAAAAGGTCCGGACTTTGATCCAGTGTCTCTTTGTTTATTTTGGTTTGTTCTAACCCAAGACGATCGTCTTTTCTTAAACAAAATTTTGTCTGCAAATATTAGTTGTTTGACACTTTGGTTGCATTGTTTTCAGTCAATTTCAAATCAGTATACTTAGGAACCATGTCTCACTTTGGATGTAATTATGAATATAGTTTGTGACCTCTTAGACATTCTTAGCACTGTATTTCACCAGGGTACCTACACATCTCTTAATCAGAATTTTCAAAAAGAGATTACTTTTGTTTAAAAGATTGCTTTTTTATTTAAAAGATTACTTTTTTTAACGATTGGCAGCTTCGTGTTTTAATGAAATACTTATGATTTTTCCATTTAAGATGTATCTAGTTCACATAGAAAATTATTTCTGATACCCAAGCTTTTGTATGCCATTAAAAATATATGTATGCTTGAATCATCCAAAGTTGGAGTTACAAGTTCAGTTCAGTTCAGTCGCTCAGTCGTGTCCGACTCTTTGTGACCCCGTGAATTGCAGCATGCCAGGCCTCCTTGTCCATCACCAACTCCCAGAGTTTACCCAAACCCATGTCCATCGAGTCGGTGATGCCATCCAACCATCTCATCCTCTGTCGTCCCCTTCTCCTCCTGCCCCCAATCCTTCCCAGCATTAGGTCTTTTCCAATGAGTCAACTCTTCGCATGAGGTGGCCAAAACATTGGAGTTTCAGCTTCAACATCATTCCTTCCAATGAACACCCAGGATTGATCTCCTTTAGGATGGACTGGTTGGATCTCCTCACAGTCCAAGGGACTCTCAAGAGTCTTCTCCAACACCACAGTTCAAAAGCATCAATTCTGCGGTGCTCAGCTTTCTTCACTGTCCAACTCTCACATCCATACATGACCACTGGAAAAACCATAGCCTTGACTAGACGGACCTTTGTTGGCAAAGTAATGTCTCTGCTTTTCAATATGCTATCTAGGTTGGTCATAACCTTCCTTCCAAGGAGTAAGCGTCTTTCAATTTCATGGCTGCAGTCACCATCAGCAGTGATTTTGTAGCCCCCGAAAATAAAGTCTGACACTGTTTCCACCGTTTCCCCATCTATTTCCCATGAAGTGATGGGACCAGATGCCATGATCTTAGTTTTCTGAACGTTGAGCTTTAAGCCAACATTTTCACTCTCCTCTTTCACTTTCATCAAGAGGCTGTTTAGTTCTTCTTCACTTTCTGCCATAAGGGTGGTGTCATCTGCATATCTGAGGTTATTGATATTTCTCCTGGGAATCTTGATTCCAGCTTGTGTTTCTTCCAGCCCAGCGTTTCTCATGATGTACTCTGCATAGAAGTTAAATAAGCAGGGTGACAATATACAGCCTTGACGTACTCCTTTTCCTATTTGGAACTAGTCTGTTGTTCCATGTCCAGTTCTAACTGTTGCTTCCTGACCTGCATACAGGTTTCTCAAGAGACAGGTCGGATGGTCTGGTATTCCCATCTCTTTCAGAATTTTCCGCAGTTTGTTGTGATCCACACAGTCAAAGGCTTTGGCATAGTCAATAAAGCAGAAATAGATGTTTTTCTGGAACTCTCTTGCTTTTTCAATGATCCAGCAAGTACATAGCACTTTTTCAGATGAGGAGATTTTTAAAGATCTGATATATAGATAAGCTACATATGATAAACTCAGCATAGCTTGCAGTAATAACAAGATTTTGATGTTATTTTTTTCCCATGAGCTCTTCCTCCTTGGGTTTGTGACAGTAGGCATATTCCACCTCCTTCTTCCCCTCTCACACTTAAACCCAAATTTGCCTAATAAAGTTCAGTTTTATTACTGACTGGAAAAGGTCAGTTTTCGTTCCAATCCCAAAGAAAGGCAATGCCAAAGAATGTTCAAACAACTGCACAATCGCAGTCATCTCACATGCTATCAAAGTAATGCTCAAATTCTCCAAGCCAGCCTTCAACAGTACATGTACCATGAACATCCAGATGTTCAAGCTGGATTTAGAAAAGGCAGAGGAACAACAGATCAAATTGCCAACATCTGTTGGATCACTGAAAAAGCCAGAGAGTTCCAGAAAAACATCCATTTATGCCTTATTGACTACACCAAAACCTTTGACTGTGTGGATCACAACAAACTGGAAAATCCTTAAAAAGATGTGAATACCAGACCACCTTACCTGCCTCCTGAGAAATATGTATGCAGGTCAAGAAGCAACACTTAGAACTGTACATGGAACAACAGACTGGTTCCAAATCGAGAAAGGAGTACATCAAGGCTGTATATTGTCACCCTGCTTATTTAACTTCTTCGCAGAGTACATCATGCGAAATGCTGGGCTGGATGAAGCACAAGCTTGAATCAAGATTGCTGGGAATAATATCAATAACCTCAGATATACAGATGGCACCACCCTTATGGCAGAAAGTAAAGAATAACTAAAGAGCCTCTTGATGAAAATGAAAGAGGAGAGTGAAGAAGTTGGCTTAAAACTCAACATCCAGAAAAGTAAGATCATGGCATCCAGTCCCATCACTTCATGGTAAATAGATAAGGAAACAATGACAGACTTTATTTTTCTGGGCTCCAAAATCACTGCAGATGGTGACTGCAGCCATGAAATTAAAAGATGCTTGCTCCTTGGGAGAAAAGCTGTGACCAACCTAGACAGCATATTAAAAAGCAGAGACATCACTTTGCCGACAAAGGTCTGTCTAGTCAAAGCTATGGTTTTTCCAGTAGTCATGTATGGATGTGAGAGTTGGGCTATAAAAAGAAGCTGAGCACCAAAGAATTGATGCTTTTGAACTGTGGTGTTGGAGAAGACTCTTGAGAGTCCCTTGGACTGCAAGGAGATCCAACCAGTCCATCCTAAAGGAAATCAGTCCTGACTATTCATTGGAAGGACTGATGCTGAAGCTGAAGCTCCAATACTTTGGCCACTTGATGCGTAGAACTGACTCATTGGAAAAGACCCTGATGCTGGGAAAGTTTGAAATCAGGAAGAGAAGGGGACAATAGAGGATGAGATAATTGGATGACATCACCAACTCGATGGACATGAGTTTGAGTAAGCTCTGGGAGTTGGTGATGGACAGCGAGTCCTGGTGTGCTGCAGTCCATGGGGTCACAAAGAGTCAGATATTGAGCAACTGAACTGAACTTGCTTCATAAACAACCCTTATCAGTCTACAGGATGTTATTTCGGAGGCACTTCCCTCATCCTATATGTTCCTGATGGATCTATTCTAGGATCAGTATCATTATTTTAATGTCAGTTGTCCTTAACAGTCAGACACTAATCCATGTTACATTTCCCCATTTCCTCCCAATTCCCTCAGCCCTAGGGAACCACTAGTCTTTCTGTATCTATGTATTTGCCTATTTTAGATATTCCATGTAAGTGGATTCGTAAACTATGTGATTTTCTGTGACTACATTCTTCTATCAGTATAATGTGTTTTGTCTGTTTGTTTGTTTTTGGCCATGATGTGTGGCACGTGGGATTCCCCACCCAGGGATCAAACCCATGCCCACTGCAGTGGAAGCACAGAGCCTTAACCACTGGACTGCCAGAGAAGTCCAAAATAATGTTTTTCAAGATTCATGCAAGTTGTAGCACAAATTAATCCTGTATTCCTCCTCTTATTTTTTTGGCAGAGTCATAATCCATTATATAGATATACCATGTTTTGTTTATACATTCACTCAATGCTGAACATTTGGGTTGGTTCCACTTTGGGCTATTATGAACAATGTTGCTATGTGGACATAAAGAACAGACTTTTGGACCCAGTGGGAAAGCAGAGGATGGGATGATTTGAGAGAATAACACTGAAACATATATACATTACCATATGTAAAATAGATGACCAATGGGAATTTGATGTATGATGGAGGGAACCCAAAGCTGGTGCTCTGTGACAGCCTAGAGGGGTGGGAGGGGAGTTCAAGGAGAGGACATATGTATACCTATGGCCAATTCATGTTAATGTATGGCATAAACCATCACAATATTGTTAAGTAATTATCCTCTAACTGAAAATAAAAAATAAAGAGGATAAAAAAATAATGTCACTATTAGCATTAATGTACACGTTTTATGTGCACATATGTTTTCATTCCTCTTGGGTATATACCTAGAGTAGATTGCTGAGTCATATGGTATCTAAGAAATTGACAGACTGGTTTCCAACAGTGGCTTCTGTTCCCACCTGCAATATGTGAGGATTCCAATTTTTCTACAACCTCCTCAACACTTATTGTTTTTTTTCTTTTTGGTTGTAGCCATCCTAGTGGATATGAAAGTGGTATCTCATTATGGTTTTGATTCTGCAATGCAATTTTAATGTTCTTATCAGTTAAAAGCTACAATGCAGGTGCTGAAATGGATGCAGAAATCTAATACTTAAAACCTCTTTCACTTTGTGTGGTCATTAGCACAGCTTACTTGGGGCTCTTCTTCCTTCCAAGTCCTAAGGCAGATTGCATTTACTGAATGGCTTGCAGTGAGGTGCAGCCAAGTGACTTGCTCTGGCTGATGAGTTGTGAGAATGGAAGCAGTCAGTACCTGTCACTTCTGTGCCAAAGCATTTAATTGCTGATGCAGGACCATCCAGAACTCTTCCCTTCTACTTTGAGAACCAACAGATTTCAAGACAGTGGCAGTTTTGAGAGCCTTAGTCATGGGGTATGAGGACATTCAGTGGAACTGACCTATGATGCACATGTCATGTGAGTGAGAAACAAACATTTGTTATTAAGAGATGGGTTTTGTTGGTTACTGGGCTTCCCTAGTAGTTCAGTTGGTAAAGAATCCGCCTGCACTGCAGGAGACCCTGGTTCAGTTCCTGGGTTGGGAAGATCCACTGGAGAAGGGATAAGCTACCCACTCCAGTAGTCTTGGGCTTCCATGGTGGCTCAGCTGGTAAAGGATCTGCCTGCAATATGGGAGACCTGGGTTCGATCCCTGGATTGGGAAGAAGGGAAAGGCTACCCACTCC
The DNA here is from genome assembly GCF_054371585.1 of Giraffa tippelskirchi. Classification (NCBI taxonomy): domain Eukaryota; kingdom Metazoa; phylum Chordata; class Mammalia; order Artiodactyla; family Giraffidae; genus Giraffa; species Giraffa tippelskirchi. The sequence goes on from NC_137289.1 coordinate 142,842,152, forward strand.
AGTATTCTGCCCTGAAGAATTCCATGGACTGTATAGTCCATGGGGTTGCAAAGAGTCGAACACGACTGAGTGACTTTCACTTTTATTTTGTTGGTTACAGCAGCATAACTGTTTGAATCCTATGTGATAAAATAACCTTTATTTCATTAAGATATTAGGGTTCAACTGATGTGGGAAATAATTTAGCATCTCTAAGCCTCAGCTTCCTCTAAATATGGGTGTCATAATACTACTTCACACAGTTGCTTAAAGTTAAGCAAGAAAATGTGTTGTTCAATAATGCTTAGCGCAGTACATAATACATAGCAGGTTCTTAAGAAATTATTGTTATTAATAGAAGGGCAGTGAAGTGAGTACTATGATATTGGAGCTAATTTTATGCACAAGATGATGAGCTGGCCTTTGCAGGACCAACCCATAGAAGCAAGGAGGCAGGGGGAAGGATAGTAGTTTTTCTTTGGGTAGTTTGTTTGAGCCTCGCAGCAAGCCTGCCTGGCAAACATTTTCATTCATGTATATATGCATAAAATTATTGCAGGTGGGAAGACCTTCTTTTGGTCTTAATTTTTCTTCCCAGAAGAGAAGAAATGGCCACAGTATTCTGACTCATTTCACGGAATGAGAGCACACAATTTAGAATGCAATTACATTTAAAATATGCTGGAAAGTGATTTCATGAATCCAAAATTATTAATCACTCTTCAGAATGACAGTCAAAGGGGGAAATGCCAAAACAATTCCCTTGAGAACATTTAGAATCAATATAAAATACTTTTTCTGTATATGCATGCCTTCCTTGAGACTTAATGAAGCAGGAACCTGGTTCAGTCTGGCAAAAGACAATTAACAGAATTAGTTAATACCATGCAAATATTACCATACAGGGTGAGAGGAAAGAGAATTCAAAAAAACCCAGTCATTTCTATCCACTGAGCATTGGTGTCCATGAATTTTCCCTTTCCTTGCTTTGTCTCTACTTTCGTCTCTTCTCTTCTTAGATGCTTGACTGTTCCTCCTTGTTCTTTAACTAATTTGCTGTCCTCCTCTGCCTGTATTTTCAATGCTTGTATTCCACAGATCAAGCATAAGTCTTGTTCTCTCCTCATCCTATGAACCCTCACTTTCTTCCGTGGTTTTACCTGTCTCTGTGGGTCGATAGCTTCTACAAGGCCTTGTTTCTGGGTGCATGTTTGTACCTGCTTATCAGAAACCTTCACCTGGATGTCTTCTAATATTTAACCTGCCTTATTCCTTCTTTCTGAAACATTATTATTTTATGTTCACCAGTCTCACTCCTTCAGATATCCTTTTAAACTTTACCTCAAGGTATTGTTTCTTGAGACTGAGATCTGAGTACAGTATCCAGACACTCCATTATTTTTTCTTAAGAAATTCAGAGCCAGTTGTTTTAAATTACCAATTTATGAGGTTATTCTGTTTTCTCTTTCATCTAGACTTTTTACAGTGTGAATACAAACATAGTATCTGCTTTGACTTCCATTAGATTCCTAGTTCCTAGAACATGGTAGCCACTCAGTAAAACTTTGTCAAAGAAATGAATCAGTGATGTAATCTAGACCCATAAGACACCATGTTTCTCCTGTTTCTACTTACATGATCCTGGACATAGTGAATATATTCTCAAGTTATGCAATTAGTCCAACCAGAATCTGGGAGTCATATTGTATACCACTATCTGCTTCACTTATAACTTCTAAACATATACCATTCCTCTTAAAGAACTTGTGAATCCATTCCTTCTTTTTCTCTCTCTCTCTCTCTGTTAGCAGTTGTTTTGTTTAGATTCTTGTCATTTTTATGAATTCATTTCCTTCTAATCCTTCACCATCACTGTAGAACATTTGATTAAAATACTAATCTGACCATTTACTCTGATACTTAAAACCCTTCATCAGACTCTCTATTGCCTTGAAGGTAAAGTTCATATTCTTAAGCCTAATCTACATAACCTTCCACAGTCTGACAATCTGGTCTTAGTCTTCCTTGCCTTACCTCTTTCATCCTCTCCTGCTCCTTCTACTCATCCAGAATGAATGATTCCCAAATCTACCCTCCTGCCTTTACACAAATTATCCTTGCCTACAACGTTCCTTAACAGATGTTCTATACCTACTCTTCACATTTCAAAACAAAACTTTAAGTTCCCTTCCTCTGGGAAATCCTTCCAAGTTTTTGCAGGCACAGTTTAGTGCATTTTGTTCTACATTCCACAGCACTTTGCAAGAGTCTCAATTGTAGCCCCCCAAATCTTCAGTGATTATTTTTATTGTTATTATTATTTCAGTTTTTATTGTCCTGACCCCTTCATTGAACTGTGAGCTCCTAGAAGCAGGATCTAGCTCTTGCTCACCTCCGAATCCACTGGAATCCTAGGTCTATATTTGTAAACTATTTCTCTGATTAAAGACTTGGACCCAGAATATATAAAGAACTCTCAAACACAATAAAAAATAAATAAGTATCCCAGTATAAAATAGGCAAAAGATTGAGCACACTTCATCAAAGAAGATATACACATGACAGATAAGCAATAAAAATATGTTCAGTATCATTTGTCATTGGATAAATGAAAATTAAAACCTCAGTGAGGTACTACCATACTTATTCGAAGGTCTAAACTAACAAAGACTGAACATACCAAGTGTTGACAAGAATGTGGAGGAACAGGATTTTCATAGCCTGCTGGTGGGAATGTACAATGGTGCAGCCACTTTGGAGAACAATTTGTGGCAATTTCTTAAAAGTTAAGCACCTACCATATGATTTGACCATTCTACGCCTAGGTATTTATCCTATAACAATGAAAATATATGCATGCCCATACAAAGACTATCATGTGTGCTAAATCATTTCAGTCGTGTCTAACTCTTTACGACCCTATGGGCATAGCCCTCCAGGCTCCTCTGTCCATGAGACTCTCCAGGCAAGAATACTGGAGTTGACTGCCATGACCTCCTCCAGGGAATCTTCCCACCCAGAGACGTAACCCAAATCTCTTGTCTCCTACATTGGCAGACAGGTTTTTTACCACTAGCACCACCTGGAAAGCCCCAAAGACTATCATAGAAGCTTTATTTGTAATAGGCCCAAATTGGAATCAACCCAAATATCTATCAACAGGTTCATGGATAAACAAACTAAGATATACCCATAAATGGAATATTACTCAGCAATGAAAAGAATGAACACACAGCAACATGGATGAATCTCAAAATAATTATGCTGAGTGAAGTCAGTCCAAAAAAATACATACTTTGAGACTCTATTGATATAAGATTCAGTAGAATGCAAACTAATCTATAGTGACAGAAAGCAAAGCAAATATTTCCTGCAGTTGGGAGATGTGATGGGAAGGGCATGAAGAGGTATTAGAAAGGGTCACAAGGAACCTTGGGAATGATGAATATGTTTATTATTTTGATTGTGGTAATGGTTTTACTAATATATATATGTATGTCAAAATTTAAATTGCACTTCTTAAATATATGATATTTATATGTCAAGTTTAATCCCAACAAATGTGTTTTAAAATAACCCTTAATTTTTTAACCATGTTGTCAAGAATTACCTTTTTAAATTTTAAAAGGCTCTTTTATTGCAATTTTTAATTCATTTTACAGACTCATTAAATCCTACCTTCACTTTGTACGTGAGATACCTACTTGTCTACCCACCTATGCAAAAGAACACTGGGCTAAGTTCTCCTGCCTCCCTGCCCTTTACCTCCTTCACATTCTCTTCTCCATCCTGACAGAAGGGAATTTGGCTGTTTTTTCATAGCTCCTGTTATCTTCTCTGCAATGTCTTATGCATGACTAGTACTCGACATGGTGCTTCACAAGTTTTTGTCGACAAAGTGTGCATAGACGCGGGGAGATCATATTGCCCTGGATGGAACAGTTCCACTTTCCCAGATGATTAAAATTAACCAACTCTAGGTCAAGAGGCTGGCTTTAGTCTCATGCATAGAAACATACGGTGTTTTTCAGCTCCAGGATAATTTGGCCTTTAAATAAGGGAATGTTAATGAGTGGCTGAAATTGATACTGGAATAAGTTCCTCAAGAATGTACATTTTACCATCATTAGCAGGGTGAAGAAGGTGAGGACAAATAGAAAGGATGAAGTAAGTGTAGGACAGGAACAATTCTGAGAGGAGAAAGGAACACCCTTAGGAAGCAAACATTTAGAAATTGAGTGCACTCATGTTTATAGCAATGGAATACGAATGTGAGAATACTGAAACTAAGGGATTATTTTTCTGAAAATAGACGTCAATCATGTTTACAATGGATGAAGAAGGAGCAAATGAAAAGCAACTCAACTTGGCAGCAATGGAACTAGGCAGCCTCCATTAGAAATACAGACAGCCATTGCTTGGCGCTTGGAGAAGCAAAAATCATAATGCAGTTGATCTCCCCTCAAGCAACCCTGGCCAGGAGATTCCTGAGCAGTTACTTTCAAGATAAAAAAAAAAAAAATACCACTTTCAGCCTTTTTGCTTCAGTAGTAGCTCCCTCCCCAAACCCTGGTAGCAATTTTTTTTCTCTACCTTTCTCCAGCCTCAACTCAGCTTTATTCTTATTACTGGGAGCAAGCCAAGGGTGAGAAATGATGTCTTCCCACTAAATTGTCTGGGAAGAAAGCCCACTTTATCATTAATTACATTACCTAACAGCCTCTTGTTCGTCAAAATGTGGTCCTTGGATCAGCAGCAGTGGCACCATCTGAGAGCTCATTAGAAACGCAGAAACTCGGGCCTCATTCTAGAGCTCCAGAATCAGAATCTGTATTTAAATAAGATGCCCAAGTGGTTTGTGTGCACATTCAGTTTCAGAAGTGCTTGTCTAACTCTCAGAACATCCTGCGTAAGGTAAGGATTACTCATTTTAGAAAATGAGAACAGGGAGGTAAAATGACTTGACAAGGACTAGATGACTAAAAAGGGCCAATGTTGAGATTTTTACGGTAGTTCCCACAATTGTAAATACCAAGGCCTCCTTCTTTCCACTATGCATCTCTCCATATGAAATGAATTCAGTAGTTCTAGTCATAACCACCCCACTCTCAACCTCATCCGTTGATTTATTGCTAAAACACAAACTCTTACTCTCAGATGTGTATGATTTAGATTAAACATTGCCCATCCTTTGAAATATTTTAAACACCAGCATCTATGAAGAGAGGGACTTAGTAAATCCCTTAAGTCTGGTGATTCAGATGATAAAGCATCTGCCTGCAATGCTGGAGACCTGGGTTCAATCCCTGGGTCGGGAAGATCCCCTGGAGAAAGAAATGGCAACCCACTCCAGTACTCTTGCCTGGAAAATTTCCACGGACTCAGGAGCCTGGTAGGCTACAGTCCATGGGGTTGCAAAGAGTCGAACACGGCTGAACGACTTCACTTTCTTTCTTCCTTTTCTCAAGTCTTAATGTTTAGGAACTCGATCAGACTGCTGCCTTCACCCACTGATGGGAAGAGCAAAGCAGCTAGAGGTCGACACTGTACCCTGAGGCAAAGAAAGAAAGAAAAGGATTGAAGGAGAAGGAGGAAGGAAAAGTGCCCCCAGGTTTATAATTCAGCCCTTCCAAGGACATTGGCTGTTCTTGAAGGTTTCTGTAGCTGCTGACTTGAACTTGTTCCATTGCTTCTGTCATAGATTTCTGAATATTCTGAACTAGGTTTGTGTCCTTTATGGTATTTCCAGGGAGATGTATGCAGAAATCCTTGCAGATGTTTGCCACTGCTACCCAGGTAACGGAGAAGAAATATGAAGCTGTTGTGCTTACCAGTGCTCAAGGCAGCAGTGTCATTAAAAACATTACTCCAAGACTCTATGGTTACCAATGGTAGCTATAATTTTTGAGATTCTACTATATGCCAGACACTGTGCTAGATACTTAACAAATATTCCACACAATAGTCTTGAAAGTATGTATTATTTAGTAAATGCAGCTGGTGAGGAATGGAACCTGGCTTCTAACCAGTCTTGTTTGAGACGAGTGAGTGTTCTTTTTGTCATAACACACTTACTCTAACATGCTTCAGTTAACCTCCTAAAGAAAAGAAAGTGAAGTCACTCAGTCGTGTCCGACTCTTTGAGACCCCATGGACTGTAGCCCACCAGGCTCCTCCATCCATGGAATTTTCCAGGCAAGAATACTGGAGTGGGTTGCCATTTCCTTCTCCAGGGGATCTTCCCTATTCAACCTTTAATGCCTGGCTTAAATAAGCCCTTCACTAGGCAACTCTCTCTCAGTGACTTTGGTGAGATCTTCTCTCTGTAACCCTGGTTTGGCACTTTTCATATGATACCTTGAAGTCTTGCTTCCTCTTTTATATACATTCATTCTCCCCCAAGTTGCAATTATATTTATACCTATGTCTCCCCACCCTCATTCCAAAATCTTGAGCCCTTAAATGTAGCTTGGGTCACCAGCCTCAACATCATAAGAGGAGTTCAGTGGTATCATCAGTTGACATGTAAACTGAGTTAGGCACAAAGTACACTGTCTAGAAACGTCTGGAAGTCAAACATTTGCTGTTAGTTGAGCCACTCCATGTTATTTACATGTGGCCTCTAATAGCCTCAATATTCATTGGAAGGATTGTTGCTGAAGCAGAAGTCCCAATACTTTGGCCACCTTATGTGAAGAGCCAATTCATTGGAAAAGACTCTCATGCTGGGAAAGATTGAGAGCAGGAGGAGAAGGGGACAACAGAGGATGAGATGATTGGATGGCATCACTGACTCAATGGGCATGAGTTTGAGCAAGCTCCGGGAGATAGTGTAGGACAGGGGAGCCTGTTGTGCATGACTTAATGACAACAGCAACAACAACTCTAATAGCCAGCAGCACACCTCTTTGTAGTAATGGCTTACCCTCAAGAATTTTGTACCCATTTATGAGTTGCTTTTACACTGGCTTTGTGCTGCTTTTCTCTTCTCTCATTCTCTCCCAAGAGGAGAACATGGCTTGGGTTCTCTTTACACATGGCTACTCCTCCCTATGATAGTCTTTACACTTTGGTTGTTGTTGCTTACTCACTAAGTCATGCCCAATTCTTTTGCAACCCCATGGACTGTAGACTACCAGGCTCCTCTGTCCATGGGATTTCCCAGGCAAGAATAGTGGAGTGAGTTGCCATTGCCTTCTCCAGGGGATCTTCCCGACCCAGGCATCAAACCTGCATCTCCTACATTGCAGGCGGATTCTTTACCACTGAGCCACCAGGGGAGCCCTTACACTTTGGACTCTAGGAGAATAAAGGAAGGAAACAGAGCTTCTAGGGGATCTCTTCTTCTCTTGTGTACTTGCATTTTCTTATTCTTTCTTTAACATTTGAGGGACTTTCCTGGCGGTCCAGTGATTAAGACTTTGCCTTCCTATGCAGGGGTGAAGGTTCAATCCCTGGTCGAAGAGCTAAGATCTTACATGCCTCATGGCCCCCAGAAACAAAACATAAAACAGAAGCAATATTGTAACAAATTCAATAAAGACCTTAAAAATGGTCCACATCAAAAAAAATCTTTTAAAAAAATTTGAGAACTTACTATATCTGAGACATTGTGCCAAGCACTTTGCATATATCATTTAACTCTAATACAAACAACCCTGTGAAATATGCACTATTATTCTCCACATTTTTCCCAAGAGGATTCTCAAGTGTAGAGAATTTAGGTTAAGTTGTACATGATCACTCAGCCAGGAAATGTGAATGGAGGCTACATGCTGCTGTCAGTCACTCATCAACTGATGTCAATGAGAAACACAAGTGAAATATGGCAAGTGCAGAAGCATAGACCAATATGATTGTGGGTAGCATGTGGAGTACCAAGGAAACAGGATCTCTAGACTTATAACCAGTCCTTGACTGGGCCCTGTCTTCCCACCTTCTGTTACAGGTGCTCAGAGAATATAGATAAATTTTTATGAGTTTGAGTGAAGCTCTGAAAAGTATAGCATCCTAGTGAGTGTTGACGTTACTATTATTTTTTTATAAATCATTTATTAGGGAAAGAATGTAGCTGCCACTAATGTCTCCCCAAATTCAATATAAATGATTTCTGAATAATTCAAATGTTGGATTATTCATACCCACTTGACCTTCTCCAGTAGCAGAAATCTTTAAGAGTTGATGGTTTGCAGGTATTTGAAGAAGCCATTATGCAAATGGAAATATCATGTCCACTAAAGATATTTGTGGTAGGCATTATGGGAGATACAAAAAAGCATAATGCATTTTCTCAAAAGTTCACCATCTTTTTTGAGAAAATATACCTGATACATTTTTCTCATTAAATAACAATAAAACTTTTAAATGGCTCTTTGATTAGTTGATGACAATTACAAGATAATGCATGATTATAGCAATATCAATTCAGAAAAGAGATATATACCTTCTGGCTGAAATAAGTGATCTAGACAAGTCTGGTGGGACAGATGGATTTTAAACTAAACTTTAAAAGGTCAATAGAATTAAAGAAAAGAACAATGAAAAGGAGGACAAAATGGGTTCAGTAGAACAGCATGGGAGACTAAACAATCCATAATAGGGAATGTCTTTATGCATAAACAAATTAGCATCATTATTACACTTAGTTTGGACTTTGAGTTTGAGTGAATAGAGAGTATCTGTGATCCAGTTTGAACTCTGTGACTCTCAGCCCAGGGCTTTTTCCCCAGTTCTTTTAGTAACAAAGTTCAACACTGCAGAGGAAACAACTGTTGCTTGGTGTGCTCTCTTGGGTCTTTGCAGGACTAGACTTCAGGTTGCATCAGATGGAGTATCAGCTTTGGAGAAACACTGCCTAGTATCACCCAGTCTTGCTCCAGTAGGCCTCCAGAAGGACCTTGTACTTTTCACTTAAAAGTAAGATGTTTGATCCAGCAATCCCAATCCTAGGCATACATCTGGACAAAACTATAATTCAAAAAGATACATGCTCCCCAGTGTTCATTGCAACACCATTCATAATAGCCAAGACATGGAAACAGCCTAAATGTCCATCGACAGAAGAATGGATAAAGAAAATGTGGTACATACATACAGCGGAATATTACTCAGCCATTAAAGAATGAAATAATGCCATCTGCAGCAACATGGATGCAAGTAAAGATGATTCATACTAAGCAAAATAAGTCAAAGAAAGGAAGAGAAATACCATATGATATCACTTATATGTAGAATCTAAACTATGACATAAACAAACATGTCTATGAAACAGAAACAGACTCACAGACATAGTGAACAGACTTGTGGTTGCCAAGGGGGAGGGAGGGTAAAGGAGGGAAAGAATGGGAGTTTGGGGCCAGCAGAAGCCAACTATTATATATTGGATGGATAAACAACAAGGCCCTACTCTGTAGCACAAGAAACTATATTCAATATCCTGTGACAAACCATAATGGAAAAGAATATGAAAAAGAATATGTGTGTGTGTGTGTGTGTGTGTGTGTGTGTAGCGCTGAGTCACTTTGCTGTACAGAAAAAATTAATGCAGCATTGTAAATCAAATATATGTCAATAAAACTTTTTTTAAAAAGAATCAAGGTCATCTAGGGAAGCTGTCCATAATGGGCACAGAGAAGAGTATAGAACTTAGTTGGGCCTCAGACAAAGGAATGTGCTAATGGTTCTCTGAACCTTTGATTTGGGATAAAAATCTTTTGTCATCATGGAAAGAGGATTCATTAAGACATTGTCTTAGACATTCATGCTCTGAATATTTGTATTTGAGGAGGGAATACAAGCAAAACCTCTGTGGTCAAATTCACATGGTAGAGAAAAACAGAGATTTTTTTTCTGATGAAATAATATCCATCAAGTACAGTAGTGTGGTTCCCAAGGATGCAAGATGGAGGTGGATTGGAGTCTCTTCTTTTGCCCTTTTGTTACTAAAAGTTATTACTCTCTCTACTTCCTTAGTATTTTTTTTTTTACAAAAGAATTCCAAACATGGGTGCATTTTATTTTATATTTTTATTTTTAATTGATTGATGATTGCTTTACGATTTTTGCAGAGCTCTTCTTCCGTGTGTTTTGTGCCCCTCCATTTTAGGTAATTGTAGAGAAAGCATTTTAGAGTCTGGTATAGCACTATGGAAATGCTAAGTTTCAAGTATCAGCTGTGTCCGTTGGAAAGAAGGTATCACTTGCTTTGAAAAGAAAACTTTGAAAATGTATAGGCATTCTTTTAAAACCCGACTGAAGTACACTGTCTTATTTCAGAGACTTTAGGTTGTGTTTTTTGTTTCTAAAATATTGTACCTCTGCATATATGAAAATAATGGGAAATCTTTACATTTACTAGTCTTCCCTGGTGACTCAGATGGTAAAGAATCCACCTGCAATGCTGGAGACCTGGGTTTTATCCCTGGGCCAGGCAGATCCCCTGGAGAAGGGAATGGCAACCCATTCCAGTCTTCTTGCCTGGAGAACTCCATGGACAGATGACTGTGGCAGGCTACAGTCCATGGAGTCACAAAGAGTTGGACATGACTGAGCAGTTAACACTTTACCCCTTTACAATATTGGTTTGATTTCTGCCATACATCAACATGAATTAGCCATAGATGTACATATGTCCCCTCCCTCTAAAACCTCCCTCCCACCTCCCACCCTTTCCCACCCCTCTAGGTTGTTACAGAGCCCTGGTCCTTTCTTAGTATTTTATTGATGATTTTTTTTAACTTTTTTCAGATGACCAAATGACTAGGTCTCACGCTACTCATGGAACTTCCACAATCAAATAAAAAATGTGATGATCATTAATAAGGAGACAAGTGCAATCTTAATCACCAAACCTAATCATCATTTCAATAAAGGTAAAGAGTGGTGGATTTTGGTCTGTTAATAAACAGAGGAGCAGATAAAAATTTCTGGAGTATTAGACAACTCCAGAGTGGAGCAGGCATTACCTTTACAGAAGTCCTAAGGTTGCCCAAGCCTACCAGAGGCAGGTGATAAGCATTCCTTCAGCCAGGCAGCACCCCATTCAAGAAGCATCATATTTGGCCCACAGGGAAGACTGTCTTCTCTAGGGCTTCACTTAGCCTCCTCCTGGGTCACTTTCTTGAACCTCAGACACAACACCAGTGGGCCCACACTCCTCTTTTTCTAAAACTTGACTCACTATCTAATTTGTGGGAGTCTAATTCCTTAATCTGTAAATGAATGAATGATCTCCCCAAACAAGGTAGAGATGAGTTAAAAATTTCATATACTCCTTTGGAGTTTTTTTTTAAGAGCAGTAATAGATTAAATCAGTTCACATTCTATTGGCTCTTCTCACTAAAATTCAAAACAGCTCTACTCTCTCATCCATGCCTACCTCTCCTTTGATATCTAGTTTTTCACCAACGAAATACAATAACTGGTATGGCATTCTCGAGGGCTATTTATAAAGCTCATGCATACAAATAAAAACTTCCAATCACCAGTTTTGGCTGTGACACATGATAAAGTAGAGGTGTTAGTGGAAGGCTTCAGCTGGTACTATGACCAGTTGCTCCCTTATTTCACAATGAAGGTCATGCCTTTCTTGAGAAAAATCCTCTCTGGGTGGACTTAACCACTAGCTTTATTCATTCCAACAACCTGAAAGGCAAGTACTGACAAAAAAAAAAAAAAAAAAAAAAAAACTAGTCTAACCCTAAACCTGCTAACCTAGGGTACACTTCCACTAAAAATTAGAATCAAACCCTCTAGGAGTGAAAAGAAACTAAAACTGGACTCCAAATGCATGCACGCTAAGTCACTTCAGTCCTGTCCGACCCTTTGCAACCCTATGGACTGTAGCCTGCCAGGCTCCTCTGTGCATGGGATTCTCCAGGCAAGGATACTGGAGTGGGTTGCCATGCCCTCCTCCACAGGATCTTCCCAACCCAGGAGTCGAACCTTCATCTCTCATGTCTCCTGCATTGGCAGGCAGGTTCTTTATCACTAGCACCACCTGGGAAGCCCAAACTCCAAATGAACCTAACCTAATTCTTTACATAAACCTAGTAGACTGAATCTTGGAGTTTCTGTATGGGTAAGAGATGATGTGACATCAGTCATGCAGACAACTAAGGGGATTCTACAATAGATAGATCCTGAATGAAGAATGTTGTTTTAGTTCCCTAAAAGAATGTTTCTGTGAAAATCATAACCAGTACAAAGAATTAAATTCCCTGCCATAGAAACTGCTCCTGTAGATCTGATATGTAAAAAGGCAATGGGCTTTGAGTTTTTATCCCTTTCTCCTCACTCACATGGGCAGAAGGGACGTGAGATGAAAGTGTACTGTTCCTATGAGCAAAGAGAAGGGGTATTGGTGCTTTGATCACTCAAAGACATTTTTATAACTTATTTTTTGTTCTTGGCTATGTTCCTGATAGGTGACAACTTGAGAACTGAAAAAATGAGAAAATTTCTTTCTTTCTTATAAATGTCAGTAGACTCTTAATAGCTTATTCTCCAAAAATAAGCATTAATCTGTAAAAGAACTGGAGGGAGATTTTTCTCTCCCCAATAAGCCAAGAAGAGAATATATTAATACTCTTTTATAAAATCAAAGAAATAATAACTATTAAGCATCCAAGTTGTTATGTGTATGGCCTCAAATTTTGTATTCACAGTGACATGATATGATACACATAACAACTCAGCAGTAATCTGTGAGATCAAAAGAATGAGTGCACATCAAGGTTTGAATCTCAGGATATCCTTGCAATCTCAGAATATCTTTTCCAATAAATAAAATATATTTATATTTTAAATTAATTTATTTTTTTATTGAAGGATAATTGCTTTACAGACTTGTGTTGGTTTCTGCCAAACATAAACGTGAATGAATCAGCCATAGGTGTACATATGTCCCCTCTCTTGACCCTCCCTCCCACCTCCCTCCCCATCCCACCCCTCTAGGTTGTTACAGAGCCCTGGTTTGAGTTCCCTGAGTCATACAGCAAATTGCCATCCAATAAATAAAATATTTTTAAATGACAGCTAGGTCATATAGGTAGTTCTAAAAGACTGTATAAACCATGATTTAGCCAGAACCTAATACTGGATTACCTCAGATGTTAGGAGGAAGAAGAAAATGCCCTTTAACTTTGTAACATACCTGACTCTTTTATGAATCTTATATTGCCTTTTTTGCTCCTCTCTTAAGCATATCTGCATTTTCATGTTGTTCCAAATCCTCCATCCATTCCCAGTTAAAGCTCTGACTCTCTAAGTCATTCAGTGAAACTGAGGTAATATTAAAACAGTCTGATTGAACTAATTCACACTAACGTGAAAATGGCTTCTTAATCCTTCCAAAGGAATTTGATTTATTAAAATATAGCTTTGATAAGCTAATTGAATTTTCAGTATCAGTATTTCAGGCACATTAAGCAAGTAGAAAATTCAATTAATATTTGGTGAGATATTTGGAGTGATGGGAAATGACTTAGATATCATCACTGCCTTAGGAATTGCTGTTCATAGTCTCTTCTCTCCCGATAATAGAGATGTTAAAATTTCTCCAATAATATATTTTTCCCATAATAATAATAGATATATCTAGAGAGGGCTTTTCAAATGGTCATGGTCATATATTTATATTAAAGACTGGTATATGAGGGCTTCTTTCAGAAGGTAAAAATAAACACTTTTGAAATGTTGGTGTTTTGTTTTTACCTTTTGAAATTAGTCTTTTGGGCTTTGTTTTGTATCTTCCTGATGGAATTGATGGGAAGAAATAGTTCGTAGATTCTGAAAAGAAAACACTTTGTCCTTTATGCTCCCTCTCATTCTGACTCCACCAATAAATAAAGAAAAAAATGGGAAGGGAAGGATAAAAGAAGCGAAGACAACCCACATATCGGAAGTAATTATTCATCCTAGATCCTGACATAGAAGGAAAGCTTTAAAAAGAGGCTTGTCTCTATGTCTTGCAGTAAAAATGAATATTAGCATGAAAGGATGTTATCTGAAAAAGCAGCACAAGATTAACCTTAAAGCTAAAAGGAAATAGAATCAAGTTTCATGTGATCATAAAAATATACTGGACACAATTACAAACCTGGTCTTCTAGTCAATGAATACCTGATTCTTGAAATAAATGGTTTTAGAGACATCAGTGTAAGGAGTATCTTGACATGATGGTTATGAAATCTAAATTGTATTATTGATTCATAGTCCAGTGAGTCCACGTTTACTTTGTACTTGATGACAGGACAACCTGTTCTTTGACAAAATGGTGACATGTGTCCTAAGCCTTTTCTAAGTCCTGCTGGAGGTCACTGATCCAGAAGAAATAGAAAATGATTCTGGCTCATCTTTTAAAGATTCCTGTGTTTCATCCAAGCATTCTCATTGATTGAATCTCATTACTATGCCTGCACTGATGTCTCGTAAACCATGCCTGTCTTCCTCTTTCTCTTTTCTGGCCTGTTTGGCTCAGACCCTTCTTTGAATGAGGCTGAGTTAAAAGAGAAGTTTGGGTTCCTAATTCACTTTTGTTTTCACTTCTCAAGGATCAGAATTTTCCCAAAACACCATTTATTTTTTAAAGGAGAAACATCCTTCAGGAGTTATTCCGTTCTTATAACTGATGACAACAATCTGATGTTAAGCACAGCTTCAGTCAGAGAATTCCATTAATGAATGAGGTGCTTAATTTGTTCATTCATTTGTTCACAAAGATTTATTAAGCCCCTACATATGCCAAGTACTAGATTAATTGCTAGACAGAAAGCAGTAGGCGAGAGAGACAGTCTCACATCTTAGGAGCCGTAGCACAGAGACAGAAAGACAGAGCTTGAACAATAATTAGGAGATTGAGGATGTTATTTTTTTCCTTCTTCTTTTAAAATTGAAGTATAGTTGATTGCATTTAAGGTGTACAGCAAAATGATTCAGATACATATATATATAGAGAGATAGATATAATATGAAAAACACATTTTTCAGTTTTTCCATTATAGGTTATTACAAAATATTGAGTATATGTCCCTGTGCTAAACAGTAGGTCCTTGTTTTTTCATCTATTTTATATATACTTGTGTGTATCTGTTAATCCCAAACTCCTAATTTATCCCTCGTTCCCTTTCTCTTTTGGTAACCATAAGGATGTTATAAAGTGAAAAGTGCATGTATCATCAGGGTGTACATAGTAAAGGCCTTTTTGAAGAATGCATTTAAGCAGAGACCAGAAGGATCAGTAAAAACGGCAAATGCTAAAAGCGTGGAGGGGTTATGCAGAAAGAACAGCTTATATGAATACTTTGAGGTAAAAGAGAATATGACCCATTTGTGTGCTTAGTCGCTCAGTCGTGTCTGACTCTTTGCAACCCCAGGGACTGTAGCCTCCCAGGCTCCTCTGTCCATGGGATTCTCCAGGCAAGAATACTGGAGTGGGTTGCCATGCCCTCCTATTTACAGAAAAGCAATTCTTTATGGCCAGCACACGGAGAATGAGGTCAAGAGTGCAAGTGTGAGATTTTGGAGATAGGTGTGATTCGTATCATGGGGGACCTTGTAGTCATGCCAAGGAGTTGGTCTTTTTCCTTAGGGGCCATGACAATTTTTTTTTTTTTTTGAGAAGGGAATGGCAGTCCACTCCAGTATTCTTACCTGGAGAATCCCATGGACAGAGGAACCTGGTGGCCTATAGTCTATAGGGTCGCACAGGATCAGACACGACTGAAGCGACTTAGCATGGCATGAGAAATTTTTAAGTTGGGAAATAACATTTTCATTTCCAGATTATCTCTCTGGCTGTAATTGTAAAAACAGATCTGAGAATTGTGAGACTGTATGTAAGGAATCCAGTTATGAAGTTATTACAAACTTTTGGTTCTAGAAACATGGTAGCCTAAGATAGCAGAAAAAAAAATTCTTGCTATAAATTGCTAGATGTTCTGAAAAGAAAAAATAATTAAGTATGTGTAGTCATAAGAAATACAGATGACAGAAGTAAGGAAGCTAAAATCCCAGAGAACCCAGCAAGTGAGCCAGCACTGGGTGTCTATTTGAGTTGATAATACTTGGTCATTTGCAAGCTTGGGTTTTAATACCTAGGAAGGGACAAAGGTATTGTCCTGAGCACGAATGAGGTGACAAGTTGGAACTAAGATCTCAAAGGGCTGCATCTCAATGAAAAGGTGAAATAGGAAAAAAATCCACCCATCAGCGGAGGGATACAAGATGAAACCTTGAGCTCCCGTCTTTCTTAAGCTCGCCTTGAGAAAGGGTGCTCTCATTTGAGAGTTTTAGCTCCTGGGCCTTCACCTCACACAGATTTGGGGTTCATGTTTATACTACTATCTTGGACCAAGAACACCCAGGAAACTAAACACAAAATGCTTCTGAGAAATGTTCCCATACCACAGTGGTAAACAATCCGCCTGGAATGCAGGAGACACAAGAGATGAGGGTTCGATCCCTGGGTCAGGAAGATCCCCTGGAGGAGGGCATGGCAACCCACTCCAGTATTCTTGCCTGGAAAATTCCATGGACAGAGGAGCCTGGAAGGCTACAGTCTGTGGGGTCGCAAGAGTCAGACACGACAACAACTGAGCACACATGCACACAGTTTATTATGGATGAGAATCATTGGTGATAACAATCCACGTATTTAAACTGGAAAGAACTCAGAAAAATGAATATGAAATTAGTACATATAAATAGCATAAAAGAAGAAACAAACTTAGGACTTTTCTAGTTGTCCAGTGGCTAAGACTCTGCACTCCCAATGCAGAGGGCCCAGGTTTAATCCCTGAAGTGACTTAGCACACATGCATGTTAACCTGGTAAGGCTTTTTTTTTCACCTTTTAAAAAATTGTGACATAATTTATATACTGTAAAATTCACCCATTGAAATTGTACAACTTAGTAGGTTTTAGCATATCCATGAGGTTATACAGCTCTTGTTGTTGTTGTTTAGTCACCAAGTCGTGTCCAAGTCTTTTGTGGCCCCATGGACTGTAGCCCACCAGAGGCTCCTCTTTCCATGGAATTCTCCAGGCAAGAATACTAAGTAGGTTGCCGTTTCCTTCTCTAGCATATCTTCCCGACCCAGGGATTGAACCTGGCTCTCCTACATTGGCAGGCAGCTTCCTTACCACTGAGCCACAGGAGAAGCCCATACAACTCTTACCATTATCTAATTCCAGAACTCCAGAAAGAACCTCCGTATCTGTTAACCATCACTGTCCATTCCCTGTCTCCGCCTAACCCAGGGCAACCACTGATCTACTTTCTGTCTCTATGAATTTGCTAATTCTCAACATTTAATACAAATGAATCATATAAAGTATGGCCTTTTGTATCTGACTTCTTTCACTTAGCATAATGCTTCAAGATTCATCCATGTTGTAGCACATATCAGTACTCCATTCCTTTTTATAGCCAAGTAATATTCCATTGTGTGGAAATGCCACATTTTGTTTATTCATTTCTCAGTTGATGGACATTTGGGTTATTTTCACTTTTTGATGATTATGAATAATGCTGCCATAAACATGTGTGCATAAAGTTTTGTGTGAACATATGTTTTTTATTTTCTTTAATATATTCTTAGGAGTGCAGTTGTTGGGTCATATGATAACTCTACATTTAGCATTTTAAGAAAACTGCCTAGAAAGATGGTACTGATGAACCTACTTGCAGGGCAGCAGTGAAGACGCAGACATAAAGAACAGACTGGCAGACATAAGGCAGAGGAAGGAGAGGGTGGGACGAATGAAGAAAGTAGCGTGGAAACATACACTACCAGATGTAAAATAGATCTCCAGTGGGAAATTGCTGTATGACTCAGGGACCACAAACCAGAGCTTTGTGATGAGCTAGAGGGGTGGGATGGAGTGGGAGGTCGGAGGGAGGCTTAAGAGGGAGGGGACATAAGTATACCTATGGTTGATACATGCTGATGTCTGGCAGAAACCAGCACAATATTGTAAAGTAATTATCCTTCAATTAAAAATAAATACATTTAAAAAGGAAAACTAGCAAACTGTTTCCACAGCAGCTGCACCATTTTACCTGTGTGTAGGTATGTGTACATGCATAAGGGAAGGAGAAATGGAGGGAGAGAAATACTTATATCAGGTACGTGACAGTGGCCAAAAAGAAAAGCAATGGCATTCGAGTCAGAATAGCACGAATAAAACCCCAAAGATGAAACAATTGTATTTTGCAATGAAGGGCATAGAAATTGTTTGGTATTGCTGAAGCAAAAAATTGCAAGGCAGGAGGTCAGAAGATTTAGAGATTTAAGACAAGCAAGATTGTTACCACCTGTTATGTCACCTTGGGCAATTCAGGTAACATCTCTGAGCTCTGGTTTATTCATCTGAAAAGTGAGATTAACGTTTCTTATCCTGTCAGCTTCCCAGGATTATAAGAATCAAATGGCAAAAAGGCTACAAAAGTGCTCATAAGATTGAGGCTGTAGTAATAGCAGAAAGCTATTAATAGCTCCAACATAAGCATAACAAGGTTGATGTCCAGGTGCAGCCTCAGTGTAGCTCATGTAGTTTTGATCTCCAACAAGGTCATAAATTCCTCCTGTTTTTAACTTCCTAAGTGAAAAACACTGATACACACCAACCATACTTCAGAAAGCAATTCGTGCTGCATGTCCTTCTGGCAGTGGGTAAGCATCAGAAATAATTATTTATCAATTTACATCAACTTTACAATCTGTTGAATCATTCTTTTGTGATGAACTAATATATAATTTTTCTACCTCAGTTGTTCCACAGTACTTCATTTAGTGTTAAATACTCTAATAAGCGAACCCAAAATCTCAGAAGTTTAATACAATAATCGTTTATTATTTGTTTACATAATAATACAAGATGGTCAGGCTTCCCTGGTGGCTTAGACAGTAAAGAATCTTCCTGCAATGCAGGAGACCTGAGTTTGATCCCTGGGTCAGGAAGATCCCCTGGAGGAGGGCATGGCAACTCACTCCAGTATTCTTGCCTGGGAAATCTCATGGACAGAGGAGCCTGGTGGGCTACAGTCCATGGGGTCATAAAGAGTCAGACATGGCTGAGCAACAAACACACACACACACGCACACACAAGATGGTCAACCAGGGTACACGAAGATGGGGAACACAAGAGAAGGCTCTGTTCCCATTCAGTCATTCTGGGACCTAGGATATAGTTCTTTCTTGCTGGGAGCTTCCAATATCATAAGAAAATTGAGGCGTAACAATAAATAATGTCGAATAAGTATATGAGCTGCCACATGATGTTGGAGTCTGGGAGACTGCAACGGAAGGAGCAGGTCCAAGGCTTGGAGTGGTCTGTGATGAATTCCTGTCTAAAGATGAATGCCTTAACATAGTGGAGAGGTATTCCATGAAGGAGACATGAGATGAGCAAAATTTTGGAGGTGGAAGAAGTTAAAGTGATTTCAAATGAGACAAGCATTTCTCAGCTTTTAGAAGTCTGCCATAGTTGTATAAGATGTTAACATTAGGGGGAGCTGGGTGAAGTATATACAGGAACCCTCTGTACTAGTTTGCAACTCTTATGTAAATATAAAATATTTAAAAAGTTTTAAATAATTGCGTGTGTATTGGGGGGGGTTGGTTGTGTGTGCCTGTGAGGAACGCCGTGAAGGACACAATTAGGAAGGAGGAAATGGGAGAATCATAGTTGTCCTGTTACAACTGAGGCAATTGACACAAAGAACAACTGTGTGTCCAAAGTCATATCGCCACTTAGAAGCAAAACTGTGACTAGCCCACTCTACTATTTCTTGCATAGAATAAGACAAACTTGAAAATGAGCTTGAAAAATGGGAGAGATCCGTGAATAGAGAGTATTTGCAACCAAATACAATGTCAGTAAATTTGTGCTCATTGTGGCTTCAGACTGTACAAGTTAAGTCATGGGAAGCAAACTTCCAAAAATGATGAATGTCAAATTTAACAAATTAAGAATTAAAATATGCTCTTCCTCATAAATAACCTACACAATGATTTTCTTCACCATATGTGACTAATGTTCTGATTTTAATCAGCAGCATATTGCATAGTGAATGCTTACCTGTGACCTGGCCCATTAACATTAATTGGTAAACATGGCTGTATTTTTAGAATGTAATTGCAACATTTATTAATGAAGGCATGAAACAGCCTCTTATAGTTTCATGTCTGCCAATGGGAATTTCATAAGGGCATTGGATAATATTATTACAAGGTCCAGGGTGGAGCCCTGAAATTGCATTCTAAATTATGTTATTTTCATAGTTTCTTGAATGGAGATGGGGATGATAGACATTGGGAAAAGTTACTGTAAATATGCAGCAAGGAAAAATTGTGTGTATATATATATTTAGGTATTTAAAATTATATATATACTATTTATTTAATCTGTAGATTTAATCATCCTTTGAATCAATTCAGTTCAGTTGCTCAGTCATGTCCAACTCTTTGTGACCCCATGGACTGCAGCACGCCAGGCTTCCCTGTCCATCACCAACTCCCAGAGCTTGCTCAAACTCATCTCCATCGAGTCGGTGATGCCACCCAACCAATCTCATCCTCTGTCATCCCCTTCTCCTCCTGCCTTCAATCTTTCCCAGCATCAGGGTCTTTTCCAATGAGTCAGTTCTTCACATCAGGTGGTCAAATTATTGGAGTTTTAGCTTCAGCATCAGTCCTTCCAATGAATATTCAGGACTGATTTCCTTTAGGATGGACTGGTTGGATCTCCTTGCTGTCCAAGGAACTCTCAAGAGTCTTTTCCAACACTACAGTTCAAAAGCATCAATTCTTCAGCGCTCAGCTTTCTTTATAGTCCAACTCTCATATCCATACATGACTACTGGGAAAACCATAGCTTTGATTAGACGGATCTTTGTTGGCAAAGTAACGTCTCTGCTTTTTAATATGCTGTCTAGGTTGGTCATAGCTTTTCTTCCAAGGAGGAATTGTCTTTTAATTTCATGGCTGCAGTCACCATCTGCAGTGATTTTGGAGCCCCCAAAAATAAACTCTCACTGTTTCCACTGTTTCCCCATCTATTTCCCATGAAGTGATGGGACCAGATGCCATGATCTTAGTTTTCTTTTTTTTTTTAATTAGTTTATTTATCTATTTTTTAACTTTACAATATCGTATTTGTTTTGCCATACGTTGACATGAATCCACCATGGGTGTACATGATTCTGAACGTTGAATTTTAAGTCAACTTTTGAATAGTCACTAAAAATGTTAACAATAATAATTTATTTTATATATTTATGTAATAACTATCACATATACAACTTTTTATATGCCAGGTATAGTTTAAGCCATTTAGATGCATCAACTCATAAAGTACAGGGAATGCCTGATATACAAGTAATTACCCTATAGACGACCTCATTCCCAGTGCACAGGACCCTACACAAGACCATTAGATGACCACTTGCCATAGAAAGAAAGCCATTGGGGAGGAAATGGTAAATTTTCTCCAGATTCATGTCATAGAAAAATAAAAAATATAGGTAACGGCTTCCTAGGTGGAGTAGTAGTAAAGAATCCACCTGCCAATGCAGGAGATGGAAGAGACTCGGGTTCTATCCCTGGGTCAGGAAGATCCCCTTGAGGAGGAAATGACAACCCCGTTCAGTATTCTTGCCTGGAAAATTCCATAGACAGAGGAGCCTGGTGAGCTACTGTCCATGGGATCAGCAAAGAGTGGAACATGATTGAGTGACTAACACACACAAACACACACACACACACACACACACACACACACACACAGGGGAGTTTAGGAGGCCTGATTAGGATGAAACTCATAAGTTATTGTGCTCCTACCATGTCCCTTCCCATCCCTGCGTCCCCTGCAGTCATACATACCACATCCCTGTATAAATCTCCTGCCCTCCAAAGCTGCCTAAATGTTTCTCTTCAGCTGTGTATACTTGAAGATTTGCCAATAAGAAATTTACCAGTAATAGCAAGAATTCTCTTAAAAAATACTTACCCAGCCTAAGATATTAGACACTGTTTCCACTGTTTCCCCATCTATTTCCCATGAAGTGATGGGACCAGATGCCATAATCTTAGTTTTCTGAATGTTGAGCTTTAAGCCAACTTTTTCACTCTCCTCTTTCACTTGCACCAACAGGCTCTTTAGTTCTTCTTCTCCTTCTGCCATAAGGGTGGTGTCATCTGCATATCTGAGGTTATTGATATTTCTCCCGGGAATCTTGATTCCAGCTTGTGATTCTTCCAGCCCAGCGTTTCTCCTGATGTACTCTGCATAGAAGTTAAATAAGCAGGGTGACAATATACAGCCTGACGTACCCCTTTTCCTATTTGGAACCAGTCTGTTGTTCCATGTCCAGTTCTAACTGTTGCTTCCTGACCTGCATACAGGTTTCTCAAGAGACAGGTCAGATGGTCTGGTATTCCCATCTCTTTCAGAATTTTCCACAGTTTATTGTGATCCACACAGTCAAAGGCTTTGGCATAGTCAATAAAGCAGAAATAGATGTTTTTTCTGGAACTCTTCTTGCTTTTTCGATGATCCAGCAGATGTTGGCAATTTGATCTCTGGTTCCTCTGCCTTTTCTAAAACCAGCTTGAACATCTGGAAGTTCACAGTTCACGTATTGCTGAAGCCTGGCTTGGAGAATTTTGAGCATTACTTTACTAGCGTGTGAGATGAGTGCAATTGTGTGGTAGTCTCAGCATTCTTTGGCATTGCCTTTCTTTGGGATTGGAATGAAAACTGACCTTTTCCAGTCCTGGGGCCACTGCTGAGTTTTCCAGATTTGCGGGCATATTGAGTGCAGCACTTTCACAGCATCATTTTTCAGGATTTTAAATAGCTCAACTGGAATTCCATCACCTCCACTAGCTTTGTTCGTAGTGATGCTTTCTAAGGCCCACTTGACTTCACATTCCAGGATGTCTGGCTCTAGGTGAATGATCACACCATCGTGATTATCTGGGTCGTGAAGATCTTTTTTGTACAGTTCTTCTGTGTATTCTTGCCACCTCTTAATATCTTCTGCTTCTGTTAGGTCCATACCATTTCTGTCCTTTATCGAGCCCATCTTTGCATGAAATGTTCCCTTGGTATCTCTAATTTTCTTGAAGAGATCTCTAGTCTTTCCCATTCTGTTGTTTTCCTCCAAAATCACTGCTGATGGTGATTGCAGCCATGAAATTAAAAGGCACTTACTCCTTGAAAGGAAGGTTGTGACCAACCTAGATAGCATATTTAAAAGCAGAGACATTACTCTGCCAACAAAGATCCGTCTAGTCAAGGCTATGGTTTTTCCAGTAGTCATGTATGGATGTGAGAGTTGGACGGTGAAGAAAGCTGAGCACCGAAGAATTGATGCTTTTGAACTGTGGTGTTGAAGAAGACTCTTGAGAGTCCCTTGGACTGCAAGGAGATCCAACCAGTCCATCCTAAAGGAGATCAATCCTGGGTGTTCATTGGAAGGACTGATGTTGAAGCTGAAACTCCAATAGTTTGGCCACCTCATGCGAAGAGTTGACTCATTGGAAAAGACCCTGATGCTGGGAAGGATTGGGGGCAGGAGGAGAAGGGGACGACAGAGGATGAGATGGCTGGATGGCATCACCGACTCAGTGGACATGGGTTTGGGTAGACTCCGGGAGTTGGTGTTTGGACAGGGAAGCCTGGTGTGCTGCGATTCATGGAGTCGCAAAGAGTCGGATACGACTGAGCGACTGAACTGAACTGAACTGAACTGAACTCAAGATATTAGAGTACTAATCAAATAAAAATTCCTGTGGATTCATTCAAGGGAAATTACTCTTCTTCCTACTTGGTAGAAGAATGTTTGCTAGAGGGGATAAGTCCCATAAACAAGGCAGTAAAAGGAAATAATGAGTGAGGGTGATGGGGAGTAAGATGTCCTATCATATAACAGAATATTACTCAGCCATGAAGAAAAAGCAAAATAATGCCATTTGCAGCAACACAGATTGACCTAGAGATTGATGTACTAAATGAAGTGAGGCAGACTGAAAAAGACAAATATCATATGATATCACTCGTATGTGTACTCTAAAGAAATGATACAGATGAACTTATTAACAAAAGAGAAATTGAGTTACAGATGTAGAAAACAAATCCATGGTTATAGTGGGGTAAGGAGGGATAGGCAATTGGGATTGACATATACACACTCATATATATAAAATAAATAACCAACAAGAACCTACTGTATAGCACAGGGAACTCTACTTACTATTCTGTAATGACTTATATGAAAAAAGAATCTAAAAAAGAGTGGATATATATATATGTATAACTGATTCACTTTACTGTACACTTAAAACTAACACAACATTGTAAATCAACTGCATTCCAATAAAAAAATTTTTTTAATAAATTTATTTATTTTAGTTGAGGGCTAATTACTTTACAGTATTGTAGTGGTTTTTGCCACACATCAACACGAGCCAGACATGGGTTCACATGTGTTCCCCATCCCGAACCCTCATCCCATCCCCCCGGGCCATCCCATCGCCCCAGCCCTGAGCATTTGTCCCATGCATTGAAACTGGAATGGTGCTCTGTTTCACATATGACAATATACATGTTTCAGTGCTATTCTCTCAGAACGTCCCACCCTCACCTTCTCCCTCAGAGTCCATAAGACTGTTCTATGCATCTGTGTCTCTTATTCTGTCTCACATATAGGGTTATCGTTACCATCTTTCAAATTCCATATATATACATTAGTATACTGTATTGGTGTTTTTCTTTCTGGTTTACTTCACTCTGTATGATGGGCTCCAGTTTCATCCATCTCAATAGAACTGATTCAAATGTATTCTTTTTAATGGCTAAGTAATATTCCATTGTGTATATGTACCACAGCTTCCTTATCCATTCCTCTGCTGATGGACATCTAGGTTGCTTCCATGTCCTGGCTATTGTAAACAGTGCTGCGATGAACATTGGGGTATGCGTGTCTCTTTCAATTCTGGTTTCCTCGGTGTGTATGCCCAGCAGTGGGATTGCTGGGTCATATGGCAGTTCTATTCCCAGTTTTTTAAGGAATCTCCACACTGTTCTCCATAGTGGCTGTACTAGTTTGCATTCCCACCAACAGTATAAGAGGGTTCCCTTTTCTCCACACCCTCTCCAGCATTTATTGCTTGTAGACTTTTGGATAGCAGCCATTCTGACTGGTGTGAAATGGTACCTGATTGTGGTTTTGATTTGCATTTCTCTAATAATGAGTGATGTTGAGCATCTTTTCATGTGTTTGTTAGCCATCTGTATGTCTTCTTTGGAGAAATGTCTGTTTAGTTCTTTGGTCCATTTTTTGATTGGGTCGTTTATTTTTCTGGAATTGAGCTGCAGGAGTTGCTTGTATATTTTTGAGATTAATTGTTTGTCTGTTGCTTCGTTTGCTATTATTTTCTCCCATTCTGAAGGCTGTCTTTTCGCCTTGCTTATAGTTTCCTTTGTTTTACAAAAGCTTTTAATTTTAATTAGGAATAAAAAATTTGAAATCAGATAAAAGTAAGATAAATGCAAAAAAAACCCAAAAATAGGCTTCTCAGGAAAGACCTCACCAGAATGAGACTTGTAGTTGGTAGAGAGCAAGCCTTGTGCATACTGGGGAAAGAAAGTTTTCAGGCAAAGGGAATAAGACAGGAGTTGGTTTAGCGTACAGGTAAGTTAGACTGTGGCAAGCAATGACAAGAATCTTGTAGGAGAGGCTTGTGGTTCTACTAAAGTAGCAACGCATAGGTGGAAGTGGTTGTATTTGTTGAAGGATCAGATGTGAGGTGTGAGAGAAAGAAGAATCACCAATACCACCAAGATGATTGACCTGAGAAACTGGAACCATTAAGTTACTACTATCTGAGATGTGGTAAGAGAAGGTATTGGGGAAAAGATCAGGAGCCCAGTTGTGTACATGTAGAGTTTGAGATGTCAGTTATTCAAGGGGAAACTGAGAAAAGAGTGGAATAGGAGAGCAACAGTAACTATAAAATTATGTGCAATCTTAAAAACTTGCAGGATTATCAGGATATCCCGAGGAAAGTTGTTTTTCCTTATATATTATCAAACCAGTGGAATACGAACATTTGGAGATCATATATGACAGTCTTGAATAGGCTACTAAAGATGAGCTGAAAGTTTCACTAAGACAAAGGCAAGAAAGTGAAGATAGACAAGCATCAGAGACAAACTTCAACCGTTTTAAATATTGCTCTGAAAGAAAAAAAAAATTAATCCCTGTCTTGCATGTTCCCTCTGCATGCCATGGACTCCTGTCCTACCCCACTTTCCAGAATTCATACTAATGCCACTAGCTTCTGGGGCTCCCTAATCTCCCAGGAAACTAGTATTTTTTTTTTTTTTGTAACATTGTTTCTATGGATGATTTCAAACGATGCCCACTTCACTTGCAAATACCACACTGGCTGGATTTTAAAAGTCAAATCATCCCTGACTAGGTGATTCAGTTCACATCTCAAATTGTCTGGGCTCCTTTACTTGCAGTTTTCTCCTCATATAGCTGCCGGTCATCCTTGGAGGGCATGTGTGTGCTGCAAACAGGAAGGTGACGGGGCTATCCCATCTGGCTTTAGAGGTTAGACTGTCATTCGCAGCAACTCCCCACCTTCTGAGAATAGAATGCTCTGCCATTGCTAGATTTAGTGACAGCTCAGAGTCCCACATTGCGCCCCTCCCCCAACCATACTGTCTCCAAAATTCTTCTTTTCCATTAATGAATTAATTGGAATTTTGTTTGGGGAGAATGTTGTGACACCTCCTGAGATAATTGGAGACGTCCTGGGGAGTTGCAGAGCCAGAGTCGGATATCACTTCTCTGAGCTATTTTCATGTGAAAATGGAGGAAACTGACACAAGAAAACGAGGCAACTGGGGAAAAAAAGGGTCTCTAACCCAGAAGCTGAGTGAAAGGACAGATACTTAATGATACAGAATGATCAACCCAGTTCTGATGATCAGCTGAACAAGTTGAGATGGAGGTTCTGGTCTCAGAGCTGTATGTGAACTGAACACATGGACACAAGATCCAAGAAATATGCAGTTGCCTTGCCCTGAATATGTAAGTGCTAAGAAGGCACAGTAGGAAAGCCCCCGATTTTCCGGTAGAGATGATGGAAGGATCGTTATTATCAACCTAGTGCTGCTTCACTTCTTCTCAAATGTAAATATGGATCTCCATTATTCATGGCAGTCTATTAGGGCTTAGTTTTCACTGCCCACACCTGCAGTCCAGCACCAGCCAGAACCCCATACAGAATGAATAATTGCTAAACTGGAACATGATTTGCAAAGTTGTAGGCCTTTATTTTGATGGCTTCTGGCAAATGTCAAAAATGTTGACAATCTAAATTGTTTTGAGAGTTTTCTTTTGCTCTGACCTTCACCTTGTGCTTGGTCTACCAGATTTTCAGTCTAGGCCAAAAATTGAATAACATAAGTCATGCAGTGAAGCTAATTTTGATACCAAGGGGGAAGGGAAAGGGTGCCATGATTTAAACTCAGCGTTAGCCCCCAAAGTCGTTCATTAGATATAAAATCCATGAGTTAACATAATCAGAAGCTCAGCTCACTTCTAATGCTGGCAAAACTCCCACTTCCTGCCCTGTTCCCCTCTGCTACAGGACTGGCTATTCATACCTTTAGCCTGGGAGCTGATTAAATGAAAGAAGAGACTGAGTCATGTTGTATAGTCATCAAAGAACATCTAAAAGGAGATAAGAACTCATAAAATAATAATTTCACAGTTGAAAAAAAATTTTAGTGTCCTCCAATCCAACCCCCTTATTTTACAGATGAGAAAGTAAAGTCGAGGGAGGCAGAGTGACTTGTCTAAGATATAAAAGCTGGTTAGATGGAATGCCACTAAGCAATAGAAAGGAAGGAACTATTGATATCTGCAACAAGGTGGCTCTCCAGGGAATTAAACCAAGTGAAAGAAGTCAATTCTCAAAGGTTATATACTATATAATTTCATGTATAGGACTTTCTTCAAATGACAAAATTATAGAGCTGAAGAAGAGATTAGTGGTTGTCAGGAGATGAGGGCAGTAAGTAGGTGTTGCTATAAAAGGTCATGGGGAAATCCTTGTGGTGATGGAAATGTTCTGTAGTTTGACTGCATCGTTATTGTCAGCATCCCTATGATATTGTACTACAAGATTTTATTAGTGGTAGAAACTGGGTAAAGGGTATATAAAGGATATGTGAGATTTCTCTGTGTTATTTCTTAAAAGTGCTTGTAAAAAATGCAGTTATTTCCAAAATTAACGTTTTAAGTTAAAAAAGCACAATTCAAAGCAGCACTGCTACACTTACAACTGTTCATGAAAATGTTTCCTGAATCTTGATTAGGTGATAATTGCAATATTGTATAGGTTTGTCAGTCTTCTCAAACTATATACTTAATATCTGGGCATTTATTGTATGCAAATTGTATCTCAGTAAAAAAAGAAATACAACTATGCAGCATGATTGTCGCTCCAACATTTGGACTTGAAAGGAAAGCTGTACAAACCTTTCATGAAAAGATATTTTCCTCTGACTTGTCTTCTTATTCAGGACCAGTAGATATCCTATTTGCACACTACCACCACTTCTTTAGAAAAGAAAAGGCAAATCAGAGACAGAGCAGGGACTGCAGCATGGCTAGTATGACTCTTCATAGAGAGGGCCCATTCTAGGGCTAGGATGAGATATCTCAAAAATGGCCTCAATTCATGAGTTACACTCTACAGGGTTACAGATTCTGAGTAGAAGGATGGTGAAGTGGCTCCGGAATTAAAAAAAAAAAAAAACAACAGGATGATGCAATGTAAATATAAGGCCAGATGTGAGTTACTAGCTACAGAAATAGACTTTTTGGTGGGTCTGAAGTTTGAGACTGCTAAAAGGGCAATTTGCAAGTGAAATTGACTTGAGCAAATCACCTTCACTTCAACCAGGCTTGCCGCTATGTTAGCTGCCATTATGTTAGTTGCCATTACCAATTATTTGCACCAATGCCTTGGGTAGACATGTGGTCAGAGGCACTAGCATAGTCAGGAGAATGAGAATAGAGAGTTTTTGAAAGGACCTGAAGGAGTTTTAGCTCACTCAGGTGATCGTGCCGGGGGTCTGCAAGCCACGGAAGATTACCCCTTTGCCTGGACAGCTGCTGGATCCCCTGCTCTGTGTGTTCATATGTCGCCGTCTGTAGGCAATGTCTCCTTTTCCCCCTGCCCCTCACATCACTACCTCTTAATGACAACTGTGCCAGAATCACTGTTGTAGTTCAAACAAAAAGGTGCTGGTAGGGTGATCAATTCATTTTGGTTTGCCTAGCACTGGTTCAGTTTTAGTATTGAGTATTCTATGTCCAGAAAGCCCTTGTAATCCTAGGCATTTCAGGGACACCTGGTGACCCTAGGAGTTGGTCAAGGCTGAAGGTCACCAGAGAAAGTTGCTTGTCACTAAAAGGTTTCCTACTGTGTCATTTATTCTGACGAACTCACCCCAGTCCAGAAACTTGATTTTTATTCCCCACACTGAAAGTAGATCCATCTCATGGGAAGACTCACATCCTTTATTGAAACTGACACAAAAATCCAAATACCACTGGAAAGCTGACCTGGCAGATCAGGGCATTCTCTCCTCATAGGGAAGCTTCATGCAAAGACAAATGATTGACAGAAATTTTTCAGGTGAGCAGGGAATCAGAAGAAGGGGCCTAAACTTTATGATCCATGACAGATTATGCTGAAACAGAGAGAAAAGGGCTGGTGTTCAGGGACAGATATGCATACCCAAGGACACATACACACGCACATGTACCCCAACTGAAAGAAAAGTTTCACTGAACAGTTCTCAGCTTTGCAACACATGATACCTTCAGATATTTTCTATTTTGTTCTTTTCTATTTGGTTTTTTAAATACTGGTAGTTTTAAAATGTCTGAGAAGCACTATGATGGTGGGCTTCCCCACTGGCTCAGTAGATAAAGAATCCATATGATCAGACCTGACATTCATATGATCACAGCCTTCCTCCAAACAGGTTAAATAACAATGGATTGGGTTTCTGCCGCTTAAATGGCACTCACTTTCCCACTCAGCCTCCATTCCACTTTACCACTCAGCTCAAGTCATTGTGACTGAACTTGTGTGTCAAACTCTGCTATCTGACATTTCAGATGCAAGTTTTCCCCCTAGCTTTACCCTTGTACCTTCTCTGTGTGTGATTGTGTGTATGTGTGTGTTATTAGATTAATGCTCATTGAAACACATTCTTTCCACCTTCCTGGGGAGCATCTCACTCTTGCCCCCAAGGAACACCCTACAATAGATTACTCATTTTCTAGAACTTGACAATTAACAAAATACATTGCTATATGATATTACTTGTGGTGGTTTAATCACTAAGTCATGTCTGACTCTTGTGACCCCATGGACTGTAACCCACCAGGCTCCTCTGTCCACAGGATTCTCCGGGTAAGAATAATGGAGTGGGTTGCCATTTCCTTCTCTAGGGAATCCTGCTAACGCGGGAATCGAACCTGGGTCTCCTGCATTGCAGGCAGATTTCTTACCAACTGAGCTATGAGGGAAGCACATATGTTATTACTTGGGTATTCATGAAATAGATAAACAAGTATTATTGGTTGCAAATTTTACAGATATAGAAACTAAGGCTTAAAGAGAGTAAGTGATTTTCCCAAAGAGCATAGCCAGTAAATGATAGAAATTCTCTCCACTCATAGGATCAGTGCTAAGATCTCAGGCAGAAGACTTGATGAGACTTTGTATTATTTCACCTCCCAGTGGGTGTCCTGGCACCCACTTCTGTACACCCTCTTCACGTTTCTTCAAAGAATACACCCTTGTGTATCACAACCTTGTTCTGAGGAGGGACTGGAGGAGAAGCCAACATGTATATATTCTTCATGTTCCAGACTCTGCTTCCATCTCTGTCATCCTCTTTGTTGTCTTACCTTCGATCTCCTCTACTTTGCCCCCTCTCTCCCACTTCATCATCTGGTACACTACCTCACTTCTCTTCCACTTCCCCCTCATTGGTCTCTTCTTTCTATTTTTTAAAATCTATTCTCATCAATCTGCTTTATTTATGGAACCATGGTAGGGGCAGCACTTTCTGGTTCCAAAGATAGTTCAAGTTCACCACAGACCATCGTTGATTTATAATTTATGTGTCAAGGGCCACATGGAATTAACATGTCCCAGAAATAAGAAATGCTGGGCTTAATAATGGCCAGCCATGATGGCAGGCAAACCATTTTGTAAGTTTGTAAGTTTCCTGACATACTCTCTCCCTCACCCATACTCTCGTCTGTGATACCTAGTTATATTCACTGCTTTCCAAGTTTGTTTTGCTCTGGACCTTCAGATTTCTAGTTTTCTCCATCAGAAGGGCCTCCCCTGGGGAGAGTTTGTTACTGCCCATTCCACCACCACTTCCAGGAGGTAAAAAAAAAAAAACCTGATGTTCACTTCCTATGGCTAACTGAATACTTCCTAGAATTTAATTTTTGAAAATTCTTCTCTGCTTACCACCCTGGCTTTATCATACCACAGTGTGCCTCCAGTTAACTTGAGGAGAAAGAAGAAATCTACAAATGAATATAAGCTTCAGTATATAAAATCATAGGGCATTTTCAGAGGAGCAGAACGGTGTCATCAATTCAAATTGTATTAATAGTTTGTGACTTCAAATTGGTTGGGAACCATTGTTTCAGGGAACTATTACTATAGCATTTGCAGACCAGGGAATGTAGCATGGTGAATTTGAACATATATTCATAATAATTAATAATAAAATTAAAAAGTATATGTGTGGAAATACATAGCTGAGTACTAATATATATGGAGTTCTTTTGAGGGGTGAGAAACTTTATCGTGTGCACATTTACATTGTTAAGGGATTGATTGATTGATAACAGTTTTAATGCTCGAAGCAGAAAAAAAAAAAATGTACCCCGAAGCTCTTACACACTAGCAAAGTAATGCTGAAAATTCTCCAAGCAAGGCTTCAACAGTACGTGAACCGAGAGCTTACAGGTGTTCAACCTGGATTTAGAAAAGGCAGAGGAACCAGAGATCAAATTGCCAACATTCCCTGGATCATAGAAAAAACAAGAGAGTTCCACAAAAAGATCTATTTCTGCTTTATTGGCTACGCCAAAGTCTTTGACTGTGTGGATCACAACAAACTGCGGGAAATTCTTAGAGATGGAAATACCAGACCACATTACCTGCCTCCTGAGAAATGTGTGTGCAGGTCAAGAAGTAACAGAACTGGACATGGAACAACAGACTAGTTCCATATTGGGAAAGGAGCATGTCAAGGCTGTATATTGTCACCCTGCTTATTTAACTTATATGCAAAGTACATCATGTGAAATGCTGGACTGGATGAAGCACAAGCTGGAATCAAGATTGCCGGGAGAAATATCAATAACCTCAGATTCGCAGATGACACCACTCTTATGGCAGAAAGTGAAAGGAACTGAAGAGCCTCTTGATGAAAGTGAAAGAGGAGAGTGAAAAAGCTGGCTTAAAACTAAGATCATGGCATCCAGTCCCATCACTTCATGGCAAATAGATTGTGGAAAAAATGGAAACAGTGACAGACTTTATATTCCTGGGCTCCAAAATCACTGCAGATGGTGACTGCAGACATGAAATTAAAAGACCCTTGCTCCTTGGAAGAAAAGCACTTTCATGCTATGGCCCCGGGTTTATTCCCTGCTTGGGGAACTAAGATCTGGCAAGACATGCAGTGTTGCCAAAACAAAAGAAAAACATTGATGATAAACCCCAATTTGAGAACTACTGTAAAATGCAATGAGTTAATATATTTGTGACTCCTGACATATATAAGATGCTCAGTAAATGGAAGTTACGATTCTTTTCCTCTGTGGAAGAAAAGTATTTATAAAAAGAATTTTCATTCACCTCTTAAAATAGTGAAAGATAAGATAGTAATCATCCTACATCCTGCAGTCTTCAGTCTTTTTTCCCCTCTATTCTCTTCAAACCAAACCTGTTTGGCTTCTTTAATTTTTCTCATACATTTACATCCTTGCTAACATTTGGGGGTATATTGGCTCCTGATTCTGGTAAAGCAGAAGTGAGTAGTTTATAGAAGATTCATCCTGGACCTGCCACTAAATAGAGTGCAAACTCAGGCAAGTTTCTTTAATTCTTTAATCCTCTTATCTATTAAATAAAAAGTGGATAATTGTAGAGAGGAGTAAAATGGTAAAGTATGTAAAAGCGATTTGTTTAGCACCAATGGCTCTCTAACAGTAAGAATTGATATGATATTACCATTGATTTAATAGAATTTTCAACTCTAGAAATGTATTCATATATATAGTAATGCTTTCTTAAAATACTGTTCACAAATCTTATTTGCCTTGTAGTCCTCTATCATAAAAATATACAATAATCATGAAAATTAGAGATACCAAGGGAACATTGTATGCAAAGATGGGCTCGATAAAGGACAGAAATGGTATGGACCTAACAGAAGAAGAAGATATTAAGAAGAGGTGGCAAGAATACACAGAAGAACTGCACAAAAAAGATCTTTACGACCCAGATAATCACGATGATGTGATCACTCACCTAGAACCAGACATCCTGGAATGTGAAGTCAAGTGGGCCTTAGAAAGCATCACTACAAACAAAGCTAGTGGAGGTGATGGAATTCCAGTTGAGCTATTTAAAATCCTGAAAGATGATGCTGTGAAAGTGCTGCACTCAATATGCCAGCAAATCTGGAAAACTCAGCAGTGGCCACAGGACTGGAAAAGGTCCGTTTTCGTTCCAATCCCAAAGAAAAGCAATGCCGAACAATGCTCAGACTACTGCACAATTGCACTCATCTCACACGCTAGTAAAGTAATGCTCAAAATTCTCCAAGCCAGGCTTCAGCAATATGTGAACCGTGAACTTCCAGATGTTCAAGCTGGTTTTAGAAAAGGCAGAGGAACCAAAGATCAAATTGCCAACATCTGCTGGATCATCGAAAAAGCAAGAGAGTTCCAGAAAAACATCTATTTCTGCTTTATTGACTATGCCAAAGCCTTTGAGTGTGTGGATCACAGTAACCTGTGGAAAATTCTGAAAGAGATGGGAATACCAGACCACCTGACCTGTCTCTTGAGAAACCTGTATGCAGGTCAGGAAGCAACAGTTAGAACTGGGCATGGAACAACAGACTGGTTCCATATAGGAAAAGGAGTACGTCAAGGCTGTATATTGTCACCCTGCTTATTTAACTTCTATGCAGAGTACATCATGAGAAACGCTGGGCTGGTAGAAGCACAAGCTGGAATCAAGATTGCTGCGAGAAATAATAACCTCAGATATGCAGATGACACCACCCTTATGGCAGAAAGTGAAGAAGAACTAAAGAGCCTCTTGATGAAAATGAAAGAGGAGAGTGAAAAAGTTGGCTTAAAGCTCAACGTTCAGAAAACTAAGATCATGTCATCCGGTCCCATCACTTCATGGCAAATAGAAGGGAAAACAGTGGAAACAATGGCTGACTTTATTTTTCTGGGCTCCAAAATCACTGCTGATGGTGATTGCAGCCATGAAATTAAAAGACACTTACTCCTTGGAAGGAAAGTTATGACCAACCTAGATAGCATATTAAAAAGCAGAGACATTACTTTGCCAACAAAGGTCCATCTAGTCAAGGCTATGGTTTTTCCAGTAGTCATGCATGGATGTGAGAGTTGGACTGTGAAGAAAGCTGAGCGCTGAAGAATGGATGCTTTTGAACTGTGGTGTTGGAAAAGACTCTTGAGAGTCCCTTGGACTGCAAGGAGATCCAACCAATCCATCCTAAAGGAGATCAGTCCTGGGTGTTCATTAGAAGGACTGATGTTGAAGCTGAAACTCCAATACTTTGGCTACCTCATGCGAAGAGTTGACTCATTGGAAAAGACCCTGATGCTGGGAAGGATTGGGGGCCTGAGGAGAAGGGGACGACAGAGGATGAGATAGCTGGATGGCATCACCGACTTGATGGACATGAGTTTGGGTAAACTGTGGGAGTTGGTGATGGACAGGGAGGCCTGGCGTGCTGCAGTTCATGGGGTCGCAAAGAGTCAGACATGACTGAGCGATTGAACTGAACTGAAACCTCCTTTGGACATTTTAAAAATCACTTAGGCTCTTTTCCTGTAAGAGGTAGAGAAATAGTTTTAAGTAAAAATGTGCACATAGGCTTTACTTAAGATCATTATACTGTTAAATAATTTAGTAGAAAGTTTAATTGAAATACAGTAATAGTCATAATTCATAAAGACAAATTTTCCTTTTTCCCATTTAAGGGTGATACAAGCGTTTGTTTTATTTTAAATACATTCTTAAACAAAAATGTATAATTTATTAACAAATTAAATTCAGAAATTATATAAATATTTTATTTGGTGATTGAAGAGACAAACCATGGATTAATATTGAACAATGTGTTATGGTATTTCAAACTGTTAAGAATCATTTAAATGGCGTGATATTTAGAATGCTTGCATTTTGTATTTAAATACTCAATTTGCTTATTTGTATAATTTGAAGGTTTGTGGCTAAGGACATCAAGTAGAGGTAGCCATTGCTTTTTGCAGTTGTAAGTGTGCAAATAATACCTGGCAGGAGTGGAGGGTCTTCATTTTCAATGGATGAATAGTGACAGTTATGCGATTTTCACCACTTAATTTTTCACACTGTCTTTTAGAGTCCTAGAGTAATCTTAATGTGCAAATTGAGAATTTGGACCAAACAGATGCAGCTCATGGCTCTGATGGAGGTCATCTTTAGGCTTACCCACAGAACTGTTATCCTTTCTATGCTCTTCACAAACTAGTTTTCACCATCCGTATGCTTTATAAGTCCTGCCTTACCCATCAGTCCGTTATTGCTGCTGCTAAGTCGCTTCAGTCGTGTCCGACTCTGTGTGACCCCATAGATGGCAGCCCACCAGGCTCCTTCATCTCTGGGATTCTCCAGGCAAGAATATTGGAGTGGGTTGCCATTTCCTTCTCCAGTCAGTCCATTATTACACCAACTTAAATTAGCTTAATGATATTTGACTCAGGATAGTTTGAAACTTTTATTGTTGTTGTGTCCAACCCTTTGCAAGACCATGGACTGCAGCACGCAACTCCCCTGTCCCTCATTTCCCTATCTCTCAGTTGCTCTTCTTATTCTGTTTCCTTGGATGGAAATTCTTTCATCTGCTGCTTTTGTTGTCTCCCCTTCATCACTGACTTTTGTTAAATGTGTAGAAATTTGGGCTTCAAGACTTAACTTTGTAATCAAGATCTCTTCATAGACAAGAGATGCTATAGTGACTTATATTTTCAGTGCATTTAAAGTAAGACTAGTGGATGGACAGCTGAACTGCCAGGCACTGAACCTCACCAGTTTGTCCCCCATGACTGATTTTCCTGTCCCTCTCAGGGGTACCACTTTATTCTTTCATTCAAACTGCCACAAGAGACTGGTAGACCTTCCCCTTTGCTAGTGTGTGGCTCAGTTCATGCAGGAACAATCTCTGACTACTCATGCTGTTGCCTTACACTAAGTAACATGCAGGAGCCAGCCCCTTTCTGCACCTGGGATCATGGACACATAGGAAGGAAGATTTCTTAGCATTGTTCTCTCCTTTTGATATGGGCCTCTCTTCCAAGTATTTGGGTCTGCCATTTCCTTTTTCAGTATAATTCTCTTGGTTTTCCACGTTTCAGAGCTTTCTCAGAGTTGCTGACTTGCCAATGTTCTTTTTGTTTGTTTTCGTGATTGACTATGCATTCATTAGTTTATCTTATCTTTTCTATCATTTCTAGAGATTTTATTAAGGAAGGGGATGCTATGTGTTCAGTACAGAATTCTGAAACAAAATTAA
The DNA here is from genome assembly GCF_054371585.1 of Giraffa tippelskirchi. Classification (NCBI taxonomy): domain Eukaryota; kingdom Metazoa; phylum Chordata; class Mammalia; order Artiodactyla; family Giraffidae; genus Giraffa; species Giraffa tippelskirchi. The sequence continues at coordinate 142,879,092 of NC_137289.1, forward strand.
TCATTACTTTTTTCCACTAGGGTTATTACATTTTATTTATATTATATAATATTTAATAGTGTATAATAGCTGATATGAAAGTAAGAGTCAATAGAAAATGTTTTACAGAAGGAGTCTATCTGTTCCATCAAAAGAAGCATATTAATCATTTCTTCAAATGGCAATATATCACAAGAAGTCATTCCCCTTTCAGGTCACAAGCTAATGCTTCTGCTAACAAATTAATGGAATGAGTTAATGCTACCAGTACAGTAAGAACTACTTAATTGTCATAATTAATTGAAGCTAAACATAATCATTGCATAATCAAGTAAGGTACATTTCTCGATGTTGTTTCATTGATTTTTCATGGTTGTTTCTCATTCCCTGAACTTAATGATAAAACTGAGCAATTCACAGGGTGCCTCTCAGCACTTAGTTCCAATTAGTCAAATTTAAATCCTGGCATGAGTCATGCACCTTGTTTCTTTAGTTATATTTCTCCAGTATGATCTAGAACTCAGGGATATGTACCCGTTAATTAAGAAAATCATACTTAATTGCCAAAATATACTTCTTAATAATTTTAATCTTGTCATTTATTATAACATATTTGGTGAATACAAATCAGTGTGTATATCATGTAAAATATTAATAAAATAAGCTCCTGTGTACCAATCACCAAGCTAAGAAACGTAACACATCCAGACTTTGAAGCCTTTTATTTCTTCTTTCTTGACTCCTCTCTTATTCCTCCAGGGTAGTCATTATCCAGATTTAGCATTTGTACTGTTATGTTGTTTCTCTTTAAGATTTTTGTGGCACATGTGAACGTATTAATACATATGCATTCTAAAAATTCAAAGAGTTAAACTGGCTTTTAAACTTCCTGTAAATGGTATTCCTCTGCCATTTGCTTTTTTATTCAGTATTATGTTTCTATGATTAATCCATGTTGATAAGTTTAGTACTAAGTTGTTAATTTTCCCTGCTGTGGAGCGTTCCGTTCTATTATTAGTCCAAAATGTTCTTAACCTTTCTCCTAAAACAGGCATTTATATTATTTTTAGTGTTGTTGCTATTCTTGATTTTTGCTTTGTGGGTTTTTTTCTGTTATAAAATGTAGCTAAAAACATTTTTGTTTATGTTTCCTACGTGCACATAGAAGAGATTCTCTAGGGTAAGAGCAAGAATTAGAATATCTGAGTTGTAGGTTACACTATTTTAAAAATTACTGAATAGTGCCAAATTTTCTCAAAGTACTTATTTATAATTGTACTAGGCATCTATAAGATTTCCCCTCACTCATATGCACACTACTTGGTATTGTCAGACTTTAAAATGTTTTGCCTATCTTAGTAAGCTTGAGCTACCATAACGGAATACCATAGGCTGGGTGGCTTAAGCAACAAAAACTTATTTTCTCATAATTCTAGAGCCTGAACCTATGTCAGGTTACCAGCATAATTGGGTCCTAATGAAGGCACTCTTCCTGGCTTACGTCTTCTCACTCTGTCCTCACTAGGCAGAGAGAGGAGGGAGAAAGAGAGAGAGAACGCTCTTCATGTATTTTCTTATAAGAACACTGCATGCTTAGTCTTTCAGTCATGTCCTGACTCTTGTAACCCCATGGACTGTAGCCTGCCAGGCTCCTCTGTTCATGGGATTCTCCAGACAGGAATACTGGAGTGGATTGCCATTTCCTCCTCCAGGGGATCTTCCTGACCCAGGGGTGGAACCCACATCTTCTGCATTGCAGGCAGATTCTTTACCTGCTGAGCCATTTGGGAAGCCCCATAAGAACACTAATCCTGTGGAATTGGGGTCCCACCCTTATGATGTCATTTAATCTTAATCCTAATTACTTCCTTACTCTGAATACAGTCACACTGTGTGACATCAGCGTATACATTTTGGGGAAGACAGTTCAGTCTATAGCACTGGTGAACTGTAAAGACATCTCACTGTAGTTTTCCTTAAAATTTCCCCAATATATAATGAGATCAAGCATGGTTTTCTAAGTTTATTGGTCACTGAGGTTTCTTCTTTCTGTAAATGTCCTTTGATCATACTTCCTTAGTTTGCTTATCTTTGTATGGACTTATACAGAGTTTTCCTGGAGGAGGAAATGGCAACCCACTCCAGTATTCTTGTCTGGGAAATCCCATGGACAGAGGGGCTTGGCAGGCTACAGTCCATGGGGTCGCATAGAGTTGGACATGACTGAAGCAACTGAGCACATACAGAATTTTATATCTTTATATGAATCTTTAAATGAATTTTTGTAATTTCTTAATGTATTTTGGATAATAATTTTGTTGATGTTATAAGTTTCAAATATTTTCTCCTAGTTTGTGGCTTATATTTTCACTTTCTTTATGGTATATTTTGATTACCAAAGGTTCTTTATTTTTTTTAATGTAGTCACATTTATCAGTTTTTTGTTTCATTAACAGTTTATACTTTTATATGTAGTTTATAAAACTTTTTTCCACCCAGTGCTCATAAAGATAGTCTCTTATTTTTCTTCTAGAAATTTTAAAGTTTTGCTTTCCTCATTTAAGTTTTTAAACTACCTGAAACTGATTGTGTGGATGATCTGTAATTAGGATCCTTTTATTTCTTTGTAGATTAATTAATTAGTCAAACCACTGTTCATTGTGAAGCCTATCCATTTTCCACTGATTTGAAATGCTCTCTTGGTATCTTGTTCTGGGCTCTCCTGTTTCATTGGTCTATTTTTTCTATCCCTGTGTGAATTCTTCTTCTTATTATATAGTAATATCGTCCATAGTAAATAAGCTCACCCTATTTTTCCTCATGAATGTACAGACAAGTTTGACTCCTTTCTCTTCCATATAAACTTTTAAATTAAAAAGAATCTGTTGTGATTTTCATTGAACTTCCATTGATTTCTACACACCAATTTGAAGAGAGGCAGTATATTTACATTGTTTTGACTTCCTAACCATAAACAATTGTTTGATGTCCTTTAGTAACTTTTAATAAATTCCTAAAATTTTTCATGTATAGCTTTTGCCCAACTTTTATTACATGCATCTGATTCCAGGTCCATAATGTAAAACACAGGGTCCAGAAATTGAACTGTTCAGTAATACTATGGTTAAAAAAAATGTGGACCTAAATGGATGGCATTTGAGGAACCAGCATACAGGATCTCCCCAATAATCTCGCAGTTGCCCCATCCACTAGAAAAATAGAGAAGCGGCTCTAGACAAAGAAAACTCCGATCCTGGTTTTATAATTAAATCACTGTGCCTTTGTTGTTGTTGTTCAGTCCCTAAGTTGTGTCCAACGCTTCGCTACCCCATGGACTGCAGCACACCAGGCTCCTCTGTCCTCCACTATCTCCCGGAGTTTGCTCAAATTCATGTCCATTGAGTTGGTGATGCCATCCAACCATCTCATCCTCTGTCACCCCCTTCTCCTACCCTCAATCTTGTGTGGCATTGGGATCTTTTCCAATGAGTTGGCTCTTCACATCAGGTGGCCAAAGTATTGGAGTTTCACCATCAGTCCTTCCAATGAATATTCAGGGTTGATTTCCTTTAGAATTGATTGGTTCGATCTCTGCAGTCCAAGGGACTCTCTAAAGAGTCTTCTCCAGCACTACAATTCGAAAGCATCAATTCTTCGGCACTCAGCCTTCTTTATGATCCAGCTCTCACATCCATACGTGACTAATGGAAAAACCACAGCTTTGACTATACAGACTTTTGTCAGCAAAGTGATGTCTCTGCTTTTTAATACACTGTCTAGATTTGTCATAGCTTTTCTTCCAAGGAGCAAGCGTCTTTTAATTTCATGGCTGCAGTCACCATCACAGTGATTTTGGAGCCCAAGAAAATAAAATCTGCCATTGTTTCCACTTTCTCCCCATCTATTTGCCATGAAGTGATGGAACCGGATGCCATGATCTTGGTTTTCTGAATGTTGAACTTTAAGCCAGTTCCTTCACTCTCCTCTTTCACCTTCATCAAGAGGCTCTTTTTTTTTTTTTTTGAACATACAGATACTTTATTGCTCACCTTTCACACAAAGCACACCTCCAGCCATTTTCTTTCACAGCTTGACAATATTTACGTGTACAAAAACCCAGCAAGAAGCGTCATGTAGATTTCAGTAAAGGTGAGTGTCAAACATCAACTCAGCCAGGCTTTTGTTTTCTGCAGCAATAATAAAGGGCCTCCTGCTCTAAGCAAAAGTCTGTCCTCTTACTTGGTAGTGCATTTCTTTCATTACAAAAAGTCTCCTGCCCAAAGCAAACTAACTTGTATCTGCTGAGCCAGTGGTATTAACTCGTGCATAAAACAAATTTCAGTTTGCTGTTTCTTCTAGCAGATTTCAAGTAAAAATAAAGTTGAACGAGGAACTTGTTTTGAATGGATGCAGGTCAGTTTGAATTGCTAAACTTAACTAAATGACTACATGTACTATAGGTTCACAACTTAGTCTGCTTTTATAATCTTTATGGATTTTGGCCGTGTTCAAGGTTTTCAGAGTTGAGCATATGGTACAGTATTCTGTCAAAAGGATAAGGCTACTGAATGTGCTATCTGCAGAAGAGCTCATTTAATAGGAACTGACCTTAAAGTTCTATCATGAAGCAAATGTTGCATAACCTCTCTGAATAAAAAGCCAATCAGGGCAGAACTGTGCTTGGAAAATAGGCATTAGAATACTTTAAGGAAAACACATATAAATGGATTGTTAATATGAGGAAGGTTTCCTAGTTGTAAATCTAAAAAAATCTAGAAGAATTCTCATTATTATGAGAATTAATGAGAATTCTTCTTTTTTTTTTTAAGAGGCTCTTTAATTCCTCTTTGCTTTCTGCCAGTAGAGTGGTATCATCTGCATATCTGAGGGTGTTGATATTTCTCCCAGCAATCTTGATTGCAGCTTGTGATTCATCCAGCCCAGCATTTCACATAATGTACTCTGCATATAAGTTAAATAAGTAAGGTGACAATATACAACCTTGATGTACCCCTTTCCCAATTTAGAACCAGTCTGTTGTTCCATGTCCGGTTCTAACTATTGCTTCTTGACATGCATACAGATTTCTCAGGAGGCAGATAAGGTGGTCTGCTATTCCCATCTCTAAGAATTTTCCACAGTTTGTTATGATTCACACAGTCAAAGGCTTTAGTGTAGCCAGTGAAGCAAAAGTGGGTGTTTTTTCTGCAATTCCCTTGCTTTTCCTATGATCCAATGGATGTTGGCAACTTGATCTCTGGTTCCTCTGCCTTTTCTAAATCCAACTTGTACATCTGGAAGTTCTCGGTTCACATACTATTGAAGACTAGTTTGAAGGATTTTGAGTATTACCTTCCTAGCATGTGAAATGAGAGCAATTGTATAGTAGTTTGAACATTCTTTGGCATTGCCTTTCTTTGGGATTGGAATGAAAACTGACCTTTTCTAGTGCCGTGGCCATTGCTGAGCTTTCCAAATTTGCTGGCATATTGAATGCCTTTTGGTTAGTATTTTGCATGTTTAAAACTCAGCTTACTTATCTGAGAAATGAGAATGTAAAACAAACCCCAGTGTTTCAGTCTAGCATTATATGAATTTTATTAGGAGAACTAGTAAAGAGAAGGACTAAGAGGGTCGTGAAACTTTGAAATATCTTCTGACTTAACTTTCTTACAATAACAAATAACCTTCATTTACAGTAATTTATAGGAATAAACTTTTTTTTTTCTTGCCCACAAGTCATTAGTTATGGGTTAGCGATGGCTGCTATAGCTCTGATCAGCTCTGCAGCTTTTGCAACTGTACCCTGGAACTCTCCCTGTGAAATATTGTCCCAAAGTACTACTTCCTAACCTAACAGTCTTTCACATGAATTGTCGATAAAATTTAAAATTGTTGTAATTGCAGTGTATTTGTTCTGCTTATAAGAGCAATATGTACTTAACAAAGGACATCTGGAATCCATAAAAAATAGGACGATAATGCAAGTGATCCATAAATCCAGTAGCTGGATATAACTAATGTTAATTTTTTGATATTATTTTCTTTTAGTTTTCACCTTTGTGTCAATGTATATATATATATATGTATATATATATGTATATATATATATAAGCTTTAATAAAATCAGAATTATGTTGTGCAGGTCATTCTGTAATCTTATAACAAAGCCTAACATATATTGTAATCATATATTTATTTGTCTTTATGAACTTTAAAAACAGGAATTTAAGTGGCTGCCTAATATCCCAGAATATACATTGTCCATAACTTAGTTAACCCTTTTTTCCATTATTAAAGTGTTTCCTTTGTTCTGCTACTATAAGTAAGGCTGCAATTCATGTTATTGTAAATAAATTAGAATATTGGTCATTTATGACATCTTTATGAAAAGTTTCTGGAAGAGTAACATGAATTCTGTTCTTGGAGTGAATTTATGTCAAATATCACATAAACCTGACATCTCAGTGTAATGGAGGATAAATATGCTTGTGGTTTAAGTCACATGACTGTGAGTTATCTAATTGTTGAGAGTAAACCTAAGGGCAGGCCAGGTTTGATTGACTAGGGGTGAAGGGTCTGGTTGTAGGAGGTAGATAATGAAGTAATATAGGAAAGAGATCTTGCATTAAGAGAGTCGCATTTTTATTCCAGGCACTGTTTTGTTTCTGAGCTGTCTTTTCTGCCTTCCTGCTAGCATTAAATCCTCCTCTTACCTTGGTGTTTGCATTACTATTTAGAGTATCTGACCAGCCAGCCACATATACTTATTGGGCACACACTTACAACTTATCTTCCATACACACACAGCACATTTTAATTATTCTCATATATCCAAACATCTGAAATATATCTTATGACAACCAATAGGGACGATATCAGTTTACCTATGCAGGACTAGTTTTTACTGTAAGTATTTGTTCTTAGTTAGTCAAAACTATATTTAGATCATATGCTATTTGCCTTTTAGAAAGTTTGACAACAAAGATATGGTGCTTCATATGGACACCGTATATTTTAATAGCACTAGATCTTTAGGAAATGATTAAGTAGCAATCATAATTTAGGGCAATGCAGATGAGAAAGCCTTCTCTCAAGGTCAGATCTGCATAGTGAAATAATTATTACTAGAAAGGAAAGAATCCTGATTGGCTTCAACTGGCCAGGTAGAACATTACAAAAATTTATTTGTTTATATATTTATCTATTTTTAACTTATTTTGTTAAAGTATAGTTGATTTAGTTCAAGTATAGTATTGTGTTAAATTTCTGCTGTACAGCAAAGTGGTTCAGCGATACATATATATATACGTTCTTTTTCATATTCTTTTCTGTTATTGTTTATCACATGATATTGAATAACCTGTGCTGTGCAGTAGAATCTTGTTGTTTATCCATTCTATATATAATAGTCTGCATTCTCTAATCTCAAACTCCCAATCCATTCCTCCCCTAGCCCCTCCCCCTTGGCAACCATAAGTCTGTACTCTATGCCTGTAAGTCTGTTTCTGTTTCATAGGTAAGTTTAATTGTGTCATATTTTAGATTGCACATAGAAGTGATATCATATAGTACTTGTCTTGGCTGGCTTACCTCACCTAGTATGGCAGTCTCTAGGTCCATCCATGTTGCTGCAAAAAACATTATTTCATTCTTTTTAATGGCTGAGTAATATTCCATTGTATGTGTATACATGTCTATTTGTATATATGTTTGCATATATATGTATATACACCACATTTTCTTTATCCATTCATCTGTCAATGGACATTTAGATTGCTTCCATGTCTTGGCTATTGTAAATAGTGCTGCTATGAGTATAGGGGGTGCATGTATCTTTTTAAATTATGGTTTGTCTAGATAAATGCTCAAGAGTGGGATTGCTGAATGATATGATCATTTTCAATTTATCATCTTCCGTCCCATGAAACGAGCAGGAATACACACGGTAAAAAAGGATCTGTGGAGGAATAGGAAATGGGAAAGGACAGCCCGCCTTGGTCCAAGATCAAGAGTGTCTGACCCTGTCTTCTCCCTCCTCCCCAACTTTCCTCTCCCATTCTGGGAGACTTCTCACAGGGAGTTTGCATTTCAGGCAATGTTTCAAATCAGTGTTCACACTTAGAGATTTTACACAGGATTCTCCCTTTAGGCTCTCAGAGAGATGGATAAAACTCCAGCCCAGCCTTTTATACACTTTTTAAAATGCTCTGTATGTTCGTAATAAGAGATCCTTGGGTAGAGAAATACATTATCCCAATTTTGAAATGGCTGGAATCAGAGAATGGGCAGCCTTTCCTTAGGTGTTTTGTTCCCATCAGAACATAGTTACTTTTGAAGCTACTCAGAGAGGGAATGTCAGGAGAAACATTATGGAGGAAAACTACCGTGTCTAGTGTCCCTGGAAGTATTTACTGAGAGGACCTTCTTGAATTGAAAAATCTGATGAACTAACTCATGTTTGGAGCTAGTTAGTAGAGCACAAGTGATGTAGGAGCACAATATAGAAGAGTGACAAGGGTGACAACTACAGGTCAAATGTCACGTGAAGATAGCATGGAGAACTTCTAAGAGGTGCAGGGCAGGATGAACTGCTGCAAAAATCATTTAACTGTGCCCTGGAGAATCATGCAAACTGTTGACATGGTTGCAACTTCCATGATATGAGCTAAAGTTCAAACACACTGTTACTTAGAAATGCAAAGAAAATATAGCTTCATTAAATTTGTTTAAAAGTATGTGTATGTCATATATATATGATTTTATATAGAAGCATGAAGGTGAATATGTATTAATATATGCTCTTTGTAGATCAAGGGTCAGCCAACTTTTTCTGTAGAGGGCCAGAGAGTAAATGTTTCCAGCTTCTGGACCCTATGGTCTCTGTTGCAACTACTTAATTGTACCCTTGTAGGTGAAAGCAGCTGCAGACAATACATAAATGAATGAGCAGGACTGTTTCAATAAAACTTTATTTACAAAAACAGATGGTGAACTGCCCGCGGGCAGTTGCCAAAGAAGAAGGGGGAGAAGGATAAATTAGGAATTTGGGATCAAGAGATATACACACTACTATATATGAAAAGGATAACCAACAAGGACTTAACCATATAGCATAGGGAACTATATTCAGTATCTTATAATTCCCTACAATGAAAGAGAACGTTAAAAAAAAGAATATATATTTATATATATATATAAAACTGAACCACTTTGCTGTACATCTGAAACTAACACAACATTGTAAATCAACTATTTCAATAGAAACTTTTAAAAATTAAAATAAATAAAATGATCTCTTGCACTCACTCTTCTTTCCTCTCTCTCTCACACACACATCCACACATGAAATGTTCTACCATTCTCTGCAGCACTGCCTGTCATCCATCAGTCCCTAAAATCACCATCACCCACATGCTCAACCTAGTCTGCTGCTGAGGACAAATTTAAGAATTTCGTTTTTTAGCTGGAGAGATGTCCAATCTTTATGAAACTTCCTTCCCTCTTCTTACAAACTTCCAGTTACATCTTACATTATTTTTATCATCATGTTATATAGTATATAAAAACATAATATATGAATAGGTCTCCTGTGTTGAGTTCTTTCTAAAAGCCAGGAATACTTCAGTGACTAAGTTTGTTTTGTCTGCACAAAAATCTTATATCAAAACTATTATTATCTCTATTTTCTAGGAGCCAGTTTTCAAACATAGGCACAATCATTGCAAATCTATGACCTTAAGCAGTATTTTCCTCCTAAATGTTTATTCCTTTGAAACAAAGAAAACAAGAAAACATAGTTAAAGACTGCATGTTAACAAAACAGTAAAACTAAGAAAACTAAAACAACACACCCATGTATACACACCATACATGCATACTCATACTTACGCATGTATATATGTGTGTGTATGTGTGTGGAGAGACAGACAAAAAGAGAGAGAGAGACAGAGACAGAGAGAGAAAGGAGGGAGAGAAGATTATGGCAGCTTGTCATTTTGTTGCAGGAAGGGGAACCCCTTCCAGGGCCTGAAAGTGGGCTCTTATCTAACATTCGGAGTTGAATTGTCCAAGGAGACACATGTGCTGACAAAACAAGAGATTTTATTGGGAAAGGGTGCCCAGGCGGAGAGCAGCAGGGTAAGGGAACCCAGGAGAACTGCTCTGCCACGTGGCTCGCAGTCTCGGGTTTTGTGGTGATAGGATTAGTTTCCGGGTTGTCTTTAGCCAGTCATTCTGACTCAGAGTCCTTCCTAGTGGTGCATGCCTTGCTCAGCCAAGATGGATGCCAGTGAGAAGGATTCTGGGAGGTGGTTGGACATGTGGTGTCACCTTTTGACCTTTCCTGAGCTCTCCCGGTTGATGGTGGCTTATTAGTTCCATGTTCTTTACCAGGACCTCCTGTCGTAAAACAACTCATGCAAATGGTTACTATGGTGCCTGGCCAGAGTGGCTGGTGTCAGTCAATGTGCTTCCCCTAACAATTTCTGTATACCAGTTTCTGTGTTAGTCACTTCTGCTTGCAGTAACAAATAGTCCCCCAGAACTTAATGGCTTAGAATCATAAACATTTATTTCTCACTCACATTGCATGTGGGCAGTGACAAGTTAGCTGTGGGTCAGTTGCATGGCCTGTGGCTTTGCTCAGCTCTTATTGGCTCTGCTTTGCTTTGCTTGTCTTCCTTATCGTAGTGCACAGGCTCAAGGAGCTCTTGAGGCAGGGTCTGCCCGTTTCTGGCCAAAAGGCTAAGCCAAACCACACAACCATACTCAAAACTTTTGTTTGAACTTGGTTTACATCACATGACCTCCTATTCATTCCATTGGTCAAACTGAGTTTTGTGGCCAAGTCTAGAATCAGTGGGGCAGAAAGGTCCTCTGAGAAGGAGGCAAAGAAATGAATAATTGTGAACAGTATAGTACAATACACCTCTTCTTTGCTGGCTGCATGACAGGCCAAAGAATCCAAGAGGCAAGGTGTTGAGGCAAGGAAGAGACTTGAATTGGAGGGTGGGCAGACCAAGAAGATGGCAGGCTAGCGCCTCAAAATAAATATCTTATTGGAGTCTGGATGCCAGGTTCTTTTATAGATGGGGGGCCAAGAAGCAATGAGGAACTAAAGTCAAAAGGCAAAATAGAGAGGAAGTAAAGTGAAAGGATCTTCAGTCTTGCGAAACATCTCCAAGGGAATTTTCCAGCCTTCAAAAGGGGTGTGTTATTCTCTCCTGTTCACAGGTGGGCAGGGACAAACTATCTCTCCATCAGCTGAACAAAGGCACTTTAGTTTACGGTCAAGCAGAGGGGCAGGGTACTCCAGGCAAGCCATTAAGTATGATTATAACAAAAGCAAGAAAAAGCAAGTCAAACAAACCGTTTCCAACATGGAGTCAGAATTGGCTTCCTCCCTGCAACATCTTCACGTGTTTAAAGAATTTTGCAAGGCAAAATTCTGTTATTAGCTAACCCACAGCTGACTTACCTGGAGAAGGAAATGGCAACCCACTCCAGTACTCTTGCCTGGAAAATTCCATGGATGGAGAAGCCTGGTAGGCTACAGTCCATGGGGTCGTGAAGAGTTGGACACGACTGAGTGACTTCACTTTTACTTTTTACTTTCTTGACTTGGAGAAGGAAATGGCAACCCACTCCAGTGTTCTTGCCTGGAGAATCCCAGGGACGGGGGAGCCTGGTGGGCTGCCGTGTATGGGGTCGCACAGAGTCGGACACGACTGAAGTGACTTAGCAGCAGCAGCAGCAGCAGCTGACTTACCTTATGCTGTCATCACAATCCATGCTTATTGACTAAGAGAGCTAGTTCACCCAGGACAAGTTTCTCTGAAATAAGTTTGTGTGCACTGCTTTTACCTTTCCATTTAATTGCAAAGATTTGTGTATTATCAGCATGCTAATTTGAAAGAACATTAAAGGACTGAAATATATATAAATGTTTTTTAATCTTGTCACTTTCTTGCTTCTGTGTTAGCACAATGTATTCTGCACAGGCTCCAGCTAGAGGGGTTCTTCAAATCAAAGGGATTTTAGGATGCATTCAGAGAATCATATACTTTTACATCCTTTTTTGTTACCTTAATTACTTTCCTATTTGCATTCCAAATGCTACTTTATTGAAATCTGATTCAAATTCAGATTATGGTCTTGGGTTAAAAAGGCGTTGCTAACCTGTGCTTATTGTTATAAATGGCCCTTGGAGAAATCTGAAGCTTCTGTTGTGTTACCTTAAAAATTTGAATGTTCCTTTTGATCCAGACAGAGGACAAGCTGAACTAGAATGCCTATTGCAGTAGGAAGCTGACATTCTAAAGAAGAATATGATTTGTGTAAAACTCATTTATTTGAGCATTACATCACCAGCACTGACTCAATTTGATGTTAATGTTTAATTCAGAGTGTCCATTTTGCTAAGCAAATGAGAAATCCTGCTGTTAACTTTTTGAGCAATTCAACTTTCTACAATGCATTTTCCTTTCATTGGAGCCTTTAAGGTATTTGACTTCAATCTATCCCACCCCCACCCCATTTTTTTTTTCCTGTGTGGATCATTGGTTCCCAGGGAACATGGGACAACCTTCTGAAAGCATTTCTTTCTTTTATTGTATCCCTGGCTATTCTTCATCAACTTCAGAACTTTAGTCTCAGTACATATGAACCCTCAGGAACTCAGGACTAAATCAGAAAAGCCAAGTTGACAGTGAAATAAGACTTAGTTGGTACAAATGGAACGCTTAGATTTTATTGTCGGTGGATATGTCTAGCCAGACAATGGAACAAGAAGTAATGGGGTTCAGGACACCCTAACTCAAAATATGGTACCTTGGCATATGTAATATTTTAAACTGGAGCAATTTGAGAAATGGCAAGTACTGGAAGGACTCTCTGGACTTTTCCCTGAAGCAGATTATAAAATCTTCACGTGAAAGGTACCCCCCTATATCCTGGAATGTGAAGTCAAGTGGGCCTTAGGAAGCATCACTACAAACAAAGCTAGTGGAGGTGATGGAATTCTACTTGAGCTATTTCAAATCCTAAAAGATGATGCTGAGAAAGTGCTGCACTCAATATGCCAACAAATTTGGAAAACTCAGCAGTGGCCACAGAACTGGAAAAGGTCCATTTTCATCCCAATCACTAAGAAAGGCAATGCCAAAGAATGCTCAAACTACCACACAATTGCACTCATCTCACACGCTACCAAAGTAGTGCTCAAAATTCTCCAAGTCAGGCTTCAACAATATGTGAACCGTGAACTTTGTTGTTCAAGCTGATTTTAGAAAAGGCAGAGGAACCAGGGATCAAATTGCCAACATCCGCTATATCATTGAAAAAGCAAGAGCATTCCAGAAAGACATCTATTTCTGCTTTATTGACTATGCCAAAGCCTTTGACTGTGTGGATCACAACAAACTGTGGAAAATTCTGAAAGAGATGGGAATACCAGACCACCTGACCTGCCTCTTGAGAAACCTGTATGCAGGTCAGTAAGCAACAGTTAGAACTGGACATGGAACAACAGACTGGTTCCAAATAGGAAAAGGAGTACATCAAGGCTGTATATTGTCACCCTGCTTATTTAACTTCTATGCAGAGCACATCATGAGAAACACTAGGCTGGATGAAGCACAAGCTGGAATCAAGATTGCTAGGAGAAATATAAATAATCTCAGATATGCAGATGACACCACCCATATAGCAGAAAGTGAAGAAGAGCTAAAGAGCCTCTTGATGAAAGTGAAAGAGGAGAGTGAAAAAGTTGGCTTAAAACTCAGCATTCAGAAAACAAAGATCTTGGCATCCGGTCCCATCACTTCATGGCAAATAGATGGAGAAACAGTGGAAACAGTGGCAGACTTTATTTTTGGGGGGCTCCAAAATCAGATGGTGACTGCAGCCATGAAATTAAAAGACACTTACTCCTTGGAAGAAAAGTTATGACCAACCTAGACAGCATATTATAAAGCAGAGACATTACTTTGCCAACAAAGATCCATCTAGTTAAAGCTATGGTTTTTCCAGTAGTCATGTATGGGTGTGAGAGTTGGACTATAAAGAAAGCTGAGTGCCGAAGAATTGATGGTTTTGAGCTGTGGTGTTGGAGAAGACTCTTGAGAGTCCCTTTGACTGCAAGGAGATCCAACCAGTCCATCCTAAAGGAAATCAGTCCTGAATATTCATTGGAAGGACTGATATTGAAGCTGAAACTCCAATACTTTGGCCACCTGATGGGAAGAGCTGACTCATTTAAAAAGACACTGATGCCGGGCAAGATTGAAGGCGGGAGGCGAAGGGGACGACAGAGGATGAGATGGTTGGATGGGATCACCAACTCAATAGACATGAGTTTGAGTAAACTCCGGGAGTTGGTGATGGACAGGGAGGCCTGGCATGCTGCAGTCCATGTGGTCACAAAGAGTTGGACACAACTGAGAGACTGAACTGAACTGATACCTGAAGGAAAGGAACATCCTTATCTCCATAGACGGAGGAACGCCAAGAGGAATCGCAACACACGCCTTGTTGAGTTTCCCCGAGTTGACTACCCATAGCTCGTACCCTTTTGTCCTATTGTATAGGACACGACTTTACACTCTTCATCAAGCCTATCAGAGAAACACTCAAATGTAGCTGCTTCTTCAGGTCTTCATTTCCTTTTACAAGATTCCCATGTCATGTAAAACTCATATTAAATACATTAGTATGCTTTTCTCTTATTTAATCTGCCTTTTATAACAGAGACATAGCTGAGAACCTAAGATGGGTAGAGGAAAGCTATTTTTCCTACCCTGTAGAGGAAATGTGTCATCTGGACATGTTCAATCTTTAATAAACAGGAAATGTGTCAAATTTCAATATCTTATTTGATTTATAAGTTTATAGTGGGAAATTAGGCTGGTACACTGAAGCAGGCAAAATGGTGCCATCCTGTTATATACTGCATAATTGCTACTCAGATTTCATATGCAAAACAGTAGCAGCATCACCTCAGCAATTGTTAGAAATGCAAAATATTGGGACTGATTCCTGAACTTCTGAGTAAGAATCTGAAGTTTTATCGGTTCCTAAAGGTATGTAGAACAGTAAAGTTTGAGAAGAGCATACCAGAGGATTCGGCACAGCGTTTCATCAGTGTTGTTGTTCAGTCGATCAGTCGTGAAGTTACACCTATATGGTGTGTGGTATGAGGCATGTCACTAATGCTATGTGTCTTGGTCCTGTTCAGTTCAGTTCAGTCGCACAGTCATGTCCAACTCTTTGTGACCCCATGGACTGTAGCACACCAGGCTTCCCTGTCCATCTTATTAGTAGAGGAAGAGATACTAGAGCCTTCTTTCACCACATGCACACCCCAGAGATAGGCCATGTGAGCACACAGCAAGAAGGCAACGCAGGAAATGGACTCTCACCAAACACTGAATCTGTTGACACCTTGATCTTGGACTTTCCAGCCTCTAGAACTGTAAGAAAGAAATCTCTGTTGCTTATACCACCCAGTCTGGAGTACGTTGTTACAGCAGCCTGAGCTAAGGCAGCTAGTGATTGGTTACTACATAGATGGGGATGGCACAATAATAAATTGATCCAATCAAAGCAAATGCATCATGCTGTCCAGTAATTGAAGGAAAGAAAGGAAAGCGTATAGCCCCAGGTGCTTCTGGGATGTGCTCCTAGAACCACCAACAATGACACTACAGGTGGCAGCATGGAGAGTCAGAAAGAATCCTGCCATTGAACATGCCCTTTGTGTGACACTACAAATAGTCTTATCATGTGAACTGGTGTGAATCAGAATTTCTGTTACTTTGAAACTGAAAATGTCTTAACCGATACATATCTTGATCTGGACTAAATGTCCCCAGCTCTTACAATGATGTGATTATCTCTTTGTGCCTCTGTGATGAGAATAATGCTGATTTACCAAGAATACCCTCAAAACACTTGTTCTCAAACTTATCCGCACATTGGAATCACCCAGTAATTTCAAAAGATATCAAGGCCTGTGTATCATCCCCCAGAGATTGTGATTTAATTATTTTAAATATGATTGTGGTTTTGTGTATCTCTCTGTCTTATTTGCTTGATTTTGGTGGTGAGAGGGCAAGTGGCAACTGAAAAGAAGTGGGAAACTTCGATATAACAAATAAGCAAATTTTAAATTTTAATATTACCATGCCCAGGATGCTTCTTCTCCTAGCCATGACCCCCAGGACTCTGGGAAAAGAGAAAGAAGAAAGAATCCCAGTTGGTAGAATCTTGAGGGGATTCATTGACCTTGTGATACTCAGAAAACCAAGTCAGTGAATGATGCTGTTTCCTGAGTTAATTTCTGAGAAGCAAATGTTCACAAAGATTTTATAGGTCCCAGTATGACAATATCTTCTCCAGTCTCTTCACTGTTCTCCATCTCTTTGCCTGTCACCATGACAACTCACATAGGTATTAGCCAAGAAACCTGGAAGGGACATTTTTAGTGTTTTACTTCATCTTTTTTGTTAGATATTTCACAGAATGATGCATATTTGAGAATGTCCTAGGATAGATGAATTAGAGATTTTCAAGCTCCAAAATTATAACAGATTATGGCAAGGGTCATATCCCTACTAGAGAGCCATTGAAGATGTAGCAGTGGTACACCGTAACAAATATTAGTTGCAATAAAAGGAAGAAAAAGGAAGGCAATCTCTATGCAAATACAAAACCACTTAACTTTAGTGAAGAAATGTCAGAGGCTTTATTCAGATCTCAAGAAAAGGAGAGTCAAGAGTTTTTTACCTAAATTCACTGTGATTTTGGTTTCATACCAGACTTCTATATGATTAATATAAAAATGCCTTTAGCATTAGGCCTCAGCAACCTTAACTTGCTAATGTTCTTTAACATCTAGTTATGGGGAAGTTGGGCTTCCTTGGTGGCTCAGACAGTAAAGAATCCACCTGCAATGCAGGAGACCCTGGTTCGATCCCTGGGTTGGGAAGATCCCCTGGAGAAGGAGATAGCAACTCACTCCAGTATTCTTGCCTGGAGAATTCTGTGGACTGAGGAAACTGGTGGGCTACAATCCATGGGGTCGTAAAAGAGTCAGACACAACTTAGCAACTAACACTTTTTTTGTTTTAATAAAGAAGTGTGCCTCAGAGTTGTTGTTTAGTCACTAAGTCATATCCAACTCTTTGCAACCCCTAGCCCACTAGGCTCCTCTGTCCCTGGGATTTCCCAGGCAAGAATACTGGAGTTGGTTGCCATTTCTTTCTCCAGAGGGTCTTCCTAACCCAGGGATAGAGCCCAGGACTCCTGCATTGCAGGCAGATTCTTTACACTGAGCCACCTGAGAAGGCTGTGCCTCAGTATACACATAGTAATTTTCTCTACTCAGCAGCTTTATGATGTATCTATTAGCTACTACTGTTTAACAAACAATTCCAAAGCTCATTGGCATACAACAATAAACATTATGCACAATCATAGGTCTAAGAATTGGCTGGAATGGCTGTGCTTCAGGTTCTGGATTAGAAGTTCAGTTCCAGTGGCTCTGGTCCATATTCTTTTCATGTTTATGCTATGAGGAATGTGTCCTTCTAGTAACAATGACAGAAATACAAGGAAGAAAAGCAAAAACATGTAGTTTCTATTATTGCCAAGGCTTAGAACAAGTGCTCTATCACTTTCCTCCATATTCCATTGACCAAAGCAAGTCATATGGCCTGAGCCCAACATCAATGAAGCAGAAAAATATACTCCACCCAGTGGTACAAAATTCAAAGTCACATGACAAGAGTGTTACATCAAGGAGAAACAAAGAATGGGAACAATAATGTGGTCTGTCATACATGATCAATTCTGGACTCCAAATCAGAGGTTGGCATTTTTTTCCTGCAAAAATGGAGACGGTAAATATTTTAGGCTTTGTGGGCCATATGGTCTCTGTCACAACTATTCAACTCTGCCATTTGCCATCGTAGTGCAAAAACAGCCATAGATGATACATAAATGAATGAGCATGGCTGTATTCCAATAAAACTTAATTTATTGACACTGAAATTTGAATTTTATGTCATTTTCATATGTTACAAAATATTCTTCTTTTCATTTTTTCCAACCATTTAAAAATACAGAAACCATTATGAATTCACAGGTTGCAGAAAAATAAACAGTAGGCCAGAAGTGACCCATGAGCCATAGTTTGCATCGCCCCCCCACCCCTCAATTGTCTGCTGCCTTTCAAGTCTCACCTGCCATCTAACATTCCAATGATATGAAAATATAGTTTCCCAAACAATGCATTCGATAAACTGATGTCTTAACCCTTGTGTTTGTTCTTGCCTGCCCCCAGAATGTCCTTCCCCTCTCCCTTGTCTGTTAAGGAAACTTCTAGTCCTTCTTCTACTTCACTGAGTGTTTCACATCTGCAGTGCCTCCCCAGATTCCCTGGGACTAAGGTGATTCATCTTCTATACCCACATTGCATTATTCACATGTGTTAGTCTGGGTAAATGAGCTGTTGTAGTATACAGCACTGAAATTTAAATGGCTTAGCACAATAAATGTTTCTTTCTCACTTACATAATGGGGCCATGGAATCAGTTAAGCATTTGAGCTCTACTCTGTTCAATCATTTAATGACTCAGTCTCCTGTCTTGTGAATTGTTCCTGTTCTGCTGCTGCTGCTGCTAAGTCGCTTCAGTCGTGTCCGACTCTGTGCGACCCCATAGACGGCAGCCCACCAGGCTCCGCCGTCCCTGGGATTCTCCAGGCAAGAACACTGGAGTGGGTTGCCATCTCCTTCTCCAGTGCATGAAAGGGAAAAGTAAAAGTGAAGTCGCTCAGTTGTGTCCAACTCTTAGCAACCCCATGGACTGTAGCCTACCAGGCTCCTCCATCCATGGGATTTTCCAGGCAAGAGTACTGGAGTGGGGTGCCATTGCCTTCTCCATCCTGTTCTGCAGTCAAATGAAAAAGAGAGTAAGGGCTGTGAGTGAATGGTTGTATGGGCCAGGCTTGGAGCACATCCTCTCTGTTGGTGTTCCATTGGTGAGGGCCCCATCCTTTGGCCACATGTAACAGCAGAGGGAGCTAGAGAGGACGTTGAATGAATGAATGAATGAGTTGTGAGTACAGGAAAATTTCATTCGTTTGGCTCTTGGTAGATGACTAAAACAATAACATCAACTGAACTTGCAAGCAGGACTTAGTTATATCCAGTTCAAGTAAATTTCATGTTCCCTTTTCCTCTGTGTTTTTAGAGTTGTTGTAGGTCTTTTACAAAATGTGTCCTCCTCTACGTGAATTTCCTTTCACCAGTTAACAGAATGATTTCACTCAGGCCTGCCTTAGCTTTGCCCTTCCTCTAATAGTGTGTTTGCTCATGTTGGGGACTACCAACGACTTACAGGCATGACAGTTTTCTTAGGCAGTTCCCTACCCACCCGCTCCCCAAATTCCACCCACAACCCCCAACTTTGCTGCTCTGAGTGTGGCCTTGCCTCTCCAGCCCATCTGCACTTGCTCTTGACTGAAAGGAAATTAATGGCATTCGCTGTTTGCTTGTTTGTCTCACATGGCTCCAAGATGTGTCCCTTTGTCCCTTTGTCAGCATGCTGGCTCATACAACAGCTGCTGCTCTCAGCCATCCCTACTGAGAGAAAACAATGGTGCTTCCTGTTGATAGAGTTCCTTTGTTCTGAATCAAAGAAAAGATGTTAAGGCCATGGAATCCTATTTAATGCTGTCTCTGGGAGCCATTGGTTTTTTGATCATACATATACTTGCTAAGATTAAATCCAGCATGATATATGCTGAAAGGGGCTGTAAAGCACAAAGGGCAGAAAAGATGAATAACATGATGAGTTTGATTTTTTTAATTTAATTTTTATTTTATATTACAATACAGTTAATTACAATTTGTGTTAGTTTCAGGTGTACAGCAAACTGATACTAATACATACTTATATATCTATTTTTTTCAGATTCTTTTCCCATATAGGTTATTATAGAATATTGAGTATAGCTCCCTGTGCTGTACAGTCGGTCATTACTGATTATTTTATATCATGGGTTCCCTTATGCTTCTGTGAGGAATCCATTCCCTACTTCCCAAGTCATCTGACCCACAGAACACAGAACAACCAGTAGCTGAGACTTAAGTGCCTTTCTTTACCTGTGACATGGCATGGAAAATTCCAGAAAGCAGTACCATCTCCCTTCCTGTTGTTCTCCTGTTCAACAGAGCCCCCTCTTTATCTCTCTGAACCCAAGCAGTCAGTTCTGTTCTGGATTCTTCGTGTTCATGTTGTAGCCACGTGTTCTGGGAAACAAACTCACTCAGAAGGACAATGCAGGTAGTGGAGTGCAGTTTGTTGCACCGGCGGGCCCAAGGCAGAGTCTTCTCCTAGCCAAGGACCCTGACCAGCATTTGTGAAAATCTTTTATACCCCATGTGTATGTATCCGAACTCACCACCCCAAATTCCTTGAGACTTACATAAACTAGGAAGGGTAAATACAATCACAATAATCCCATCATTCATGTGTTATGTGTTCAAACAGTTAAACAATTGGCCAATAATCAATAAGCCCGAGGTTACACTCTGAGAGGTACAGAAAAATTTATGGCCTGTCAGGAGACAAGGGTGATTAGTGTATGTTTTCTCTTAGGCGATGAGTAACCTGGATACGATCTTCAAGGTTCCCCTGTCCGGAGGGGGTCTTATCCTTCTATTGTCGTTTCCATAGGCACTAAGCACAGAGTTCAGAGTCCATTGGAGAGGTGGCCGAGCATGATCAGCATGAACAGGCCTAAGATGGAGTCCAGGCCCTATGAATCCCCTCTTCATTCAGAGATGTTGCTACGAGCAGTGTCCATCTGAATGTCTGGCTGTGGCTTGAGGGACTGATCTATAATAACAGTCCATGTTCCCACCTGGGATGCTGATGTGTAGTTATAATATGAAGCTGACAATTTTTGAGGGCTGTGTGCCAGACACTGTGCTAAGTGTTCTGCTTGTATTATATCATTCAGTCTTCACTAGTACCTGAGAGTTGGCACTGTTTACTCCCATTTTGTAAATGAGGAAACTGAGATCTGGACTAAATACCCAGGTCAAGGCCATATAGCTGGGAGGGGGCAGAGCGGTGATTCAAAGACAGTTCTCTGCAACTTCAGAATTTTTGATCCAGAATTCTGTGCTGCTGCCTGTCAAACTAGTATAGCTATAATAAATCTAAGACAGTTTCCAGAATCTTAATACCAGAGTGTGGTCTATAGACCAGGAGATCAATATCACCTTGGAGCTGATATTAGATATGCAGAATCTCAAGAAATCCATATCCAAATGTGCATTTTAGCAAGACCGATGTCATTTGTAGGCACATGAAAGTTTAAGAAACTGATTTAGAATTCCTCCATGTACAGAAGAGTAAATGTGTCAAATGAAGGGCCTCGTCTCCATCAGCTATTGTAGATGCAGGACTGAAATCCAGGTTGCCACAGAGATGGGGCAGAGGATGCATTCCATGTAGAGAGGGCGGGGTGAGACAAGAGAGTTGGTGGTGTCTTAAACTCAAGTAGAAGTGAAGTGAAAGTGAAGTCGCTCAGTCGTGTCTGACTCTTTGCAACCCCATAGACTGTAGCCTACCAGGCTCCTCTGTCCATGGGATTTTCCAGGCAAGGGTACTGGAGTGGGTTGCCATTTCCTTCTCCAGGAGATCTTCCCAACCCAGGAATTGAACCCAGGTCTCCCGCATTGTAGGCAGTCGCTTTACCATCTGAGCCACCAGGGAAGTCTTAAACTGTGTTCATAGTAAACAGCCTCTGAGATGCAGATTTGAGTAGATGGCGGCATTGTTAGGGTGTGTACTAGGGACAGAATTTCTAAAGGAGGTGGGGAGAAGCAAGATTGAGCAGAGGGAGAATTTGAACTTCATTGTTGCAGTAGAGGACTCAACAGACAACATAGGAAGCTGGGATGGCCTTTCAGTGTTGTCCTATGTCAAGGCAAGGGGGACAGACCTTTGTACCTCCCTGCATTGACCAGCCATTAGATGATAATTGCCCCGACTGGGGGTGATTCCCATGGTGAGATAGTTGTGAACCTTGTGTCAGCCAAATGGGAGATGAATGCCTCGATCCTGAAGGAAGGGGGTCCAGGCATTGCCCTGTGATGTTCACCCCAGATGAGAGGCTGCAGAAAGGTTTTCAGTTTTCTGCCAAGAACAACAGGAAATCATTCAGAATGACATAATAAAATTTGCAATTGATAACAATTCCTTTGGCTCCTGTGTGGCAGTGAATCAGAAGGAACCAGAATCAAAGAAAAGTGATCTGTTAGTGAACAGTGGTCACTCAGACAAAAGGAGTAACTACCTTTAGAAGTGGCAAAATTCAAGAGACACTTTGTGCTTAGAAGGTAAAAGATAGTGTGATTCATTTGCAGTTGAAATGTGGAGAAGGAAGGGTCCTGATGGGCCATGGGCTTCTGGAAGGGTTCACTGGGAGAATTAAGGTCAGTTTCTAGGAATGGAATCACTGGTCACTGAAGGAGAAGATTGGCAAAAGGATGTTAAAGTCTTCTTTTTTTTTTTTTTAAGAAAATATTGGGGATATATTTTATAAGGTTAGGGGTGAGAAAAACATTTTAAAGCATAACATAGAGGAAGCAATCTTAAGGGAAACAATTGATAATATTCATTACAAAAGTGTTTTAAAAATTTATTTGTCAAGAAAAATTATAAACAAAGTTGTAAAAATCAGAACATGTGATATTATTTAACATGATTAAAAAGTGATGCATTATCCTTAATATATAAAGAGCATTTAGGAGTCAGCAGAAAAAGTAAACATCCCCCCCAAAATTGGACAGATACCACGAAGAAGCAGTTCACAAAAGTACAAATCATAATAATAATTTTTAAAAACTCATATATATCTTCATTTCACAAGAAATAAAGATGTAAATATATAAGCAGTGTAATGTTGTTTTAGGTAAAGGCTGACAGACTACAATGTTGATCAAGATCCCAGGAAGCGGACACTGTCATACACTGGGTACAAAAATATAAATTGGTGCAGTCTTGATGGAAAGCATTTAGCAATACACTCCAAAATATAAAATGAATATACTCTTTGATTCAGGACTTTAGCAACTTGGAGGAAGTGAACAATTTAATCAAAATGTCGTCACGAGTAACATCTCACAGTGTTCTTCATAATGTAGTGAAAATTTGGAAACAACTTAAATGTCTATCAAGAGATTAGCTAAATAAGTTACGATATCTATAAATGGATTTCTGTGCAGCTATTACATAGAATGGTATATAGTAGAGGTTGGCAAGTTGGCTCATAGGCCAAATCCAATTCAGTGAACTATTTTGCTAGTAAAGTTTTATTGGCACACAGCCACACCTATTAATTGATACATTGTTTATAGTTAGTTTCACACTGCAGTGGTCACTTGAGCAGTTGCAACAGAGACCAAATGGCCCAGAGGCCTGAAATATTTATTATTTGTCCCTATTAAAAAATGTTTGCTGCTGCTAAGTCACTTCAGTCGTGTCTGACTCTGTGCGACCCCATAGACGGCAGTCCACCAGGCTCCACCGTTCCTGGGATTCTCCAGGCAAGAACACTGGAGTGGGTTGCCATTTCCTTCTCCATAAAGTCTTCTTTAGTAATTTAGCAACACTCAATTTGCCACAAAATTTTAAACTCTTATTGGACTCATCTTGTTTAGAATTATCATCCCCAGAAACCACAGTTCCTCTAGCATGCATGGTGGCTACTGAGGGACTGTTCTCCAGATGTCCTCAAGAAAATTTGAAGCTTCTGGATTCTGTTTGTTTGTTTGTTTTTCCCATTGTTGTTTTATTTAACTATATCTTACAAATGCTTTTGGTGAAATAGTTCTAAATTACCACTTTGTTGAGCATAAAAAATAAAAGAGCAATCATAAGAAAATCAATTTGACGTAAGATTGTTTTATCTAAAAGAACACACCTGTAAAATTATACCAAAACCACTATGTAAACAAAGGACCCTAAGAAAATAATATCAAAGCAGAGTTTCTGGTGGTATATGTGTATGAGTTTGTGTGTATTCCCTTTTTACTCCTTCTAAAGCCAAATCAAGCCTCTCTACCCTGCTGCTGCTGCTGCTAAGTCGCTTCAGTCCTGTCCGACTCTGTGCCACCCCATAGACGGCAGCCCACCAGGGCACCCAACTAAATCTTGGAGACAGAGCTTTGGGCAAAGTAGAAAAAAAAATAGTTTCATTGCTTTGTCAGTCAAAGGGGGCCACAGTGGACTACTGCCCTCAAAACTGTGCCCCAGCCTCGAGGGATAAGTAAGGAGTTTTATGATAATGGTTCATAGAGGGCGTGGTCAGCTCATGGGCATTCTTCTGATTGGTTGGTGCTGAGGTAAGTGGGAGTCAGCATCAGCAACCTTCTGGTTCCAACAGGTGTGGGTTCTAGTGCTTGTGGGCAGCACGCCGTTAACTTCTCCCAACTGGTGGGGGTTTCAGTGTCTGTGAAACTGCTCAAATATATTGTTCCGTATATCCCTTAAGGGAGTTTTCCAGGATGCTGCCCCAAGGCTGCACTATTGTTTCTTTTGACTATTCCTCCCTTCTCTCTTCATCCCCTCCCTTCCGTAATTAGCATGTGTTTGAACCTACTCCTTGGAACTCAGGGAAGGTCTTGGAGGCTGAATGAAGCTTATTTCCTGTAATCAAGAAATGGAGGAGCAATTCCCTGATGGTCTGGTGGTTAGAACTTAGTGCTTTCACTGCTGAGGATGGCGGTTTGAAACCAAGTGGGGTTCCTGGGCAGAGTCCCTTTCTGTCCCCCCTTTCTTGTAGGCAGGACTCTAGACTCCAGCCTACATGACCTTCCCTGAGTTCCAGAGAGCAGATTCAGTTGCTATTCAAGGGAGGAACAGCCAAGAAACTGTTAACAAGTCCAGGCTCGCTCTGCTCACCACATGATAGGCCAGTGAATCGGAAAGATGAGGTGTTGAAGCAAAGAAGAGATTTTAATTGGGGAGCCGGCAGACCGAGAAGATGGCAGGCTAGTGCCTCAAAATAACCATCTTATTGGGGTCTGGATGCCAGGTTCTTTAATAGATGGGGGGGCCAAGAAGCAATGAGGAACTAAAGTCAAAAGGCAGAATAGAGAGGAAGATACAGTGAGGAAGTAAAGTGAAAGGGTCTTCAGTCTTGCGAAACACCTCCAAGGGAATATCCAGCCTTCAGAAGGGGTGTGTTAATCTCTTCAATTCACAGGTGGGCAGGGACAAACTATCTCTCCATCAGCTGAACAAAGACACTTTAGTTTACAGTCAAGCAGAGTGGCCATGGGGTCGAAAAGAGTCTGAGTGACTATAAGGGACTGAATGGAGAGGGGCAGGATCCTCCAGGCAAGCCATTGAGTGTGATTATAATAACAAAAGCGACCAAACGCAAGTCAAACACAGTCTCCAACATGGAGTCAGAATTGGCTTCCTCCCTGCAGCAAAGCCACTTGAGGCAAGATTAAAGGGAAGCTCATCAACATTAGGAGACCTGACCACCTGAGACCCTGCACACACCCTAATCTTGACAGCAACCCCACCCTTGAACTATTGCCATAAAACTCCTCATCAAAGTCCCCTGGGGTGGCTAACATTTCGAAGCTGGAGCTGGCTGTGTCCCTCTTTGCCTGGCAAAGCAAAAAGCTGTTCTTTACTGCTGCTGCTGCTGCTGCTAAGTCGCTTCAGTCGTGTCCGACTCTGTGTGACCCCATAGACGGCAGCCCACCAGGCTCCCCCATCCCTGGGAGTCTCCAGGCAACAATACTGATGTGGGTTGCCATTTCCTTCTCCAATGCATGAAAGGGAAAAGTGAAAGTGAAGTCGCTCAGTTGTCCGACTCTTAGCGACCCCATGGACTGCAGCCCACCAGGCTCCTCCATCCATGGGATTCTCCAGGCAAGAGTACTGGAGTGGGGTGCCATTACTTCACCCCAAACTGTCTCTAAAATTCGATTTAGCAGTGGTGCACACAGAGGCTGAACTTTCGGCATCAGGTTCAGTGTCTGGTGGGGGAGCTACTGCAAGCTGTGAGGCCAAACAAAGAAAATAGGGGACTCAGAAAGGCTTTTGTGCCCAGGGGCCCCACAGGGTCCTACTCAGTTTCACTTCTCCATTGTTTTAATCACCCTAGTTGGCAAAGCCAGGCACTCAATAAATATATACCATCATGCATTCAAACTCACATACTTCAAATACAGTTGAGTACCAGTGTTGTGGGGTGCAGAGGAAATAGAGATGAATGGGTCCATTTCTACTCTTGAGGAGGTCACAGCACAGAAATAAATATTTTTCTGTTATAAATTATAATTAAACTTAATAAATGTGAAAATAATTCAATTATCCTTAATACTAAGTGATCTTTTTTTAGATTTTAATATTTATGAAATCAATATGCACTCTAAAACATATTAGAAGAGAGAGAAAATGCTGTGTTGTTAGCCTGAATATTTGAATTTAGCCATGTATTAAAGGAATCCATTCATGTGATTTCCACCTCCATTGAGATATTTGCTTTGAAAGTGCTATGCATAGTTGAATTTTAATTTATATTTACATCCTTGTTTTTTAATAAACTTTCAATTTTTAAATAGTTTTATACATATGGAAAAGTTGGAGTGTAATACAGAGTCCTGCATATCCCATAACCAGTTTCTCCTATTATTAGTTTCTCATACTGGTATGGTACATTTGTCTCAATTAATGAAACAATATTGATACACTATTACTAACTGAAGTCCATATCATATTTCCCTAGTTTTTCCCTAATACCCTTTTTCTTTTCCAGAATCCGTACATTTATTTGTTGTATCTTCTTAGACTCTTCTTAGCTATGACAGTTTCTTCAAATTTCCTTGTTGTTGATAATCTTGACAGTTTTGAGGAGGACTGGTTAACTGTTTTGTAAAATGTCTCTCTAGTGAAATTCATCTGATGTTTGTCTCATGATTAGATTAAGGCTGTGACTTTTGGGAGAGAGGTGTTCAGAGGTAAAGTACTATTCTTAGAGCATCATCTAAGCTATCAAAAGGACTTAACATGACTGATGTTCACCTTGATCGCCTGAGGTAGTATTCGTATTTGATGGTGTCTCCATCATAAAGTTACTCTCTTTTCTGTCTCCATATTGTAATTTTTGGAAGAAAGTCACTTTGTATAGCCCACACTTAAGTAGGGAATAATGCTCTACCTCTTTGAGGACAGAGTATACACATAAATTATTTGAAATTTTTTCCACAGGGGATGTGGGACTTGCTGCTTTTCCTCTAGTTAGTTATATAGTTACTTAGTAATCCAATCATTTATTAATATTTCTATTCACATGGGCTCATAGATATTTATTCTATACTTTGGATTATAATCCTATAGTACTTTATTTTGTTGCTCAAATTATTGCAACTTTGTCCATCAGGAGCTTTCAGTTGTCTCCTACATCCCTCAACATTCTCCCATCATTGTACATGTGTGTTTTTTTTAAAGCATTTTCTTTATTTCTGTCTCTGAAGGAGGAAACAGACAGAACAGGCTCCATCTTGAAAGCAGGACTTCCTTCCTTTTCCTTTGTGCCAGGTCTCTAGTTTCAGAGAATTTGGGCAGGTGGGTTTGAGCATGTACACTTAGGGTATATAAGGTTTTCACAAAAACTGGTCGGGGTCCTTGGCTAAGAGGAGACTCTGCCTTGGGCCCACCAGTGTAATAAACTGCACTCCACTATCTGCATTGTCCTTCTGAGTGAGTTTGTTTCCTGGGTTGCGTGGCTACAACATCTCTGCAAAATGCTCCAGACTTGTCTTGTATATTTCCTGGCCCAGTCCTAGAATCAACTATTGGCTCAAAAAGCCCTAGCTCCTTTTGTTGGAGAATGATATTACAAACAAAGATTTGGGCAGTAGGTACTTTGTCTTTTAAAATGGCTTTTAAAAATATTCCACTCACATTGCATTGGAAAGAAACATTGCCATGCAAACAGAAGATTTCTTGTGACCAGGACATGCAACAAAGGCAGAATCTCAGAAGCAACCACAGGATTTTGAAAGCCAAGAGTGGTTGGTGTGACAAGGGACTATTTCCCAGGCACCAAAGAGCAATTAATCTAAAGCTTCTGGCTGACTTTCAAAAGAAGCTTATTTTCTTCCAGTAAAAATGGGATTTGATTAAAGGGAAGAATGAAACCAAAATTTATCCAAATGAGAAATATAGGCATAGCATTAGCATTCTTAGATAGTCCTCCAAACATACTGTCATCCTACTGGTGGAGAAGTCAAGTCCAGCAGCTCAAATGTTGAAAGCAGTCCTTCACTGTGCACTGTGCATCACTGCAGCCACTAAAAATGAGCCCCAGGAAGTTTTAGACTCTGAAGTGTAAAGAAGGTTTAGATGCAATCTGGTGATATAGAAAAGTGTGGTATATTAGTATATGAATGCCTGTTTTCTTATTTTAGGTACATTTAGTGTAGTTTTTTCGGAGAAGGCAATGGCACCCCACTCTAGTACTCTTGCCTGGAAAATCCCATGGACGGAGGAGTCTGGTAGGCTACAGTCCATGGGGTCGCTAAGAGTCGGACACGACTGAGCGACTTCACTTTCACTTTTCCCTTTCATGCACTGGAGAAGGAAATGGCAACCCACTCCAGTATTCTTGCCTGGAGAATCCTAGGGACGGCAGAGCCTGGTGACCTGCCATCTATGGGGTCGCACAGAGTCGGACACGACTGAAGTGACTTAGCAGCAGCAGTGTAGTTTTTTTATCCCTAAAATATCTATAATTAAATTGATGGTTTTACAGTCAATGGATGTTTAGAATCAAGGAAATACTCCATTCCTCCAGGCCATTCATTCCTGAACAGGGGGAGTTCCAGAAGGCTCAAGGCCTTTTCCTGACCTCCCACTAGGGCTAATAAAATTTAGTTTTCCTTAGATCCATTTTGTGAAGTCCTTGTGAAATCACCAGTTTCTCCTTCTGCCTCACTTGCTCTTTTGCTCTCTCCAACCTGTTAAAATCTTTTTGAATGTCAGGTGTGCTTGTCACCATTACTCTAGCTTCTGGCTATGTAAAAAGAGGAAATATTCTGTTTTTTTCTCTGTTTCCTGCAACTGTCTCAATGGTTTAGGGATATTTGGAACTTAAGATTTGAAAAAATGTTTCTGTGAAAACGTTTTTTTCTCAGTTTCTCCTATTGCTATTGATCTCTTTAAGCATTTTACGTCTTTCTGCATCATTTTTTACAAATATGTAGTCCTGGAAATTTTTCCTTTTTATCCAGATTATTTAAATTATTAGCATAAAACTATGTAGAATATTTGTATAATTCTTTTCTATTTCCTCTGGATACATGATGCTTCTATTATATTCCTAATTTTGTTTGCTGAGTTTCATCTTTTTTTCTTAATCAGACCAGTTAATGGTTCATTTGCAGTCTCTATGGTATGGCTAATGTTGACTTCCTCTGAGAGGACTTATGCCAACACGCCACACCTCCTAGGACTGCTGCTGCCAGTGCCCCTGACCTGCAGCAGGCCACTGTCAACCCATGCCTCCACAGGAGACTCCCAAATACTCACCACTTCTTCATTGACTATGCTGAAGTCTTTGACTGTGTGAATCACAACAAACTGTAGAAAATTCTTAAAGGGATGGGAATACCAGATCACCTTATCTGCCTCCTGGGAAACCTGTATGCAGGTCAAGAAGAAATACTTAGAACTGGACATGGAACAATGGACTGGTTCAAAATTGGGAAAGGAGTACATCAAGGTTGTATATTATCACCCTGCTTATTTAACTTATATGCAGAGTACATCATGTGAAATGCTGGGTGGGATGAAGCACAAGCTGGAATCAAGATTGCAGGGAGAAATATCAGTGATCTCAGATATGCAGATGATACCATTCTAATGGCAGAAACCGAAGAGGAACTGAAGAGCCTCTAGATGAAGGTGAAAGAGGAGAGTGAAAAAGCTGGCTTAGAACTCAACATTCAACAGCTAACATCATGGCGTTTAGTACCATCACTTCATGACAAATAGAAGGGGAAAAAAATGGAAACAGTGACAGACTTTATTTTCTTGGGCTCCAAAATCACTGTGGACATGCCACTATGGACTTACAGCATAACAAATAAGAATGTGTATGTGTGTGTGTGCATATATGTGTTAAGGATAAAATAAACTATATTTTAATATATGCAAAACAAAATACATGTATGTACCCATGAATTATACACTCTACCGCATCACAAAGAGCATGTCTAAGTTGATGCTATTAAGATCCTAGGATGTTCCCAAAGACAAATTCATAAAACAATCTTTCAACAAAAATACAGTGAAATCTAACCTGGGAGGAAGTTAACTAGCAGTCATCCTCCATACCATCACAGATAGTTTTTTCTGCCATGTTTTTGTTGGAGTATGGCTTCTACTCCAGTGTTTACTAAACACATCTGCAGTTTAGAATCATCTGGGAAGTTTTTTTTAATATTTCAAAGCCCAGGCATACCTCAGAACAATTAAATATAATCTCTGCATCAGTATTTTTGACATACCCCAGGTGATTCCAACATGGCAACATAGTAGGGCCCACTACCCCATGCACACAGTCTAGGAACACACAGCTAAACCTTGCTTGCAATTCATCCTCGATGTTGTGAAGCAGTAGTTCTCAAGCTTGATCTGTATATCAGAATCACTGGAAAGGCTTATTAAAACAGATATCTGGGCTCAACCCCACAACAAGTGATTCAATAAGTGTGGGGTATAGCCCAAGAGTTGACATCTCTAACAAGATCCTTGGCGATGCTGATGCTGGTGCTTTTCAGACCATAGTTTGAGAACCTTATTGTAAAGTATTGGCTTTAGTTTCAGAAAGGAAAAAAGTATTTGAAATTTAACTGTGGTATGAATTCTTTCAAGAAGCTGCCATGACTAAACTTTTTAAAAAGAAAGCATATTGAGTACATTTTTAAAGACCATATAAACTTACATTTTCTAAACCTGCTTTACTCTCATTTAATAGAAGTCTTTATGAAGTATTTATTGATAAGTACTTTGTAAGCAATGGAGCTAATTGCTATATATTCAAGTGTGATGTAGTTGCTTCAATCTAAGAACTTCATTTAGCATTTTAGCATTAATTTCTAATTAACTGCTAATGTTGTCTTATGTTTTTTATGAGCCCATCTACATGCAGATTAATTCTTAATCTGCATTGATTTCTGTAGAGAAAGGGCTCAATGTTTCTTTTCTCTCTAAGGATATATAATAGTAACCTGAATAAAATAAAACCTCTCTTTGGTGACTGAGCGTCTGTGTGTGAAATGGGTGTGTCAGTAGGTGTGAACACTAATACAGTGCTGTGAAGTCTGGTACTTAAAGACAACAGTCCAGTTGCAGATGAAAAGTTTTGAATTCTTATGCTGTACAGGTCACTAAAACTTACAAGAAGTAGTAATGTTCCCTGGTAGCTTAGACCCTAAGACATGGGGCAACAAATTATGCCCATAGACCAAACTCAGTCCATACTTATTTTGTAAATTATGGTTTATTGGAAAACAGCCATGCCCACACTTTTATATATTATGTAGGGCTGCTCTTGGGGCTTCCCAGGTGGCGCTAGTGGTAAAGAGACCTAAAAGTTTGATCCCTGAGCAGGGACGATCTCCTGGAGGAGGGCATGGCAACCCACTCCAGTATTCTTACCTGAAGAAGCCCATGGACAAAGGAGCCTGGTGGGCTACAGTCCACAGGATCACAAAGAGTTGGACACGGCTGAAGCAACTTAGCACCCACACATGCTCAGGGCTACTGTTGGGCTACAATGGTAGGTTTGAGTAGTTTGGGCTACAAGTTCAGTTCAGTTCAATCGCTCAGTCGTGTCCGATTCTTTGTGACCCCATGGACTGCAGCACGCCAGGCCTCCCTGTCCATCACCAACTCCCGGAGTTTACTCAGACTCATGTCCATTGAGTCGGTGATGCCATCCAGCCATCTCATCCTCTGTCGTTCCCATCTCCCTAAAATAATTACTAACTGGCCCTTTATTAAAAAAGAAAAATAACGTTTCTAGCCCTACCGATCAACTTTGTATGTGCCGGAGTGATTATCCATCCACATAATTATGTGGCCATAGGATCATCCTAGCTGTTGGGTTGGTCAAAAAGTTCATTTGGGTTTTTCCATAAGCTGTTACAGAAAACCCAAACAAAGTTTTTGACCAACCCAATATATTCTCCCTCATGGTTCTCACAACTACCAAGGAAGCTTTGTCAAGTATTTTACTCAGGTCTTTGTCTTGTAAATTTGTCAAAGAGGTAAATGGGGCTACTTTAGCATGTTGTGTGAATACTGAACCTTTTACTGGCTGGTAATAGTGGCTCACCTAGCATTCATCCTGTCACTTTGAGAATCTAAGAGTTATCTTGCTGAATCAGAGTCCTAGTTGACTAACTCTAATGTTCTTTGTGGGGAATTTCTGAGAAATACTTTTTGCATGGGTTGTTCTTACTACTCATCCATGTGATAAGCAGTAGTTGACCTCAGGGGCAGTTGGTAAAAGATCAAGAAGATGTGTTAGAAAAGCAATAGTGAGAATAATGAGAGTGGATCCATGTGAGGAGAGGACAATATTAGCCTCCGTGGGCTTAAAGCTATGAGAGCGATAACTGCCTATTTCATTACAACTTGCTATTAAAATGAGTTATATAGGGATGGGATTAGCATTTCCTGTTAGATAAGACACTTAAAATAATAATAACTTGTGAGACAAAAAAATAAGTGGATGGGAAAGCAAATAGATGGATGGAAAGGTGACTAGAAAATTGTCAGCTTGAATGTCCTAAGAGGAAGATTCTGCAACACATGAGAATCTGTGTATGGAGTGAGGTGACGTATGTGGTTGAGGAAGCAGCTATAGCAAGAGGAAAGTAATGACAAAGTGAGAGGGGCGATTAAGAAAAGTCAATAACAACTTGGAAATTAATGTGGTAAGATGGCAAAAAGGAAGCCAGCCGACTGAAGGAAGCTGGAGTCATCTTGTGCCTCACTGCTCTAGAGATTGCACCCTGAATACCAGATTTAGCTCTGTTGTGAGACGTCAAGGATTTGCAGAAGACATGAGACTAGTAATGAAAATTACTGAGCCCTGAGAAAAAGTAATTTATAGATAAAACAGTGCATTACTTCTTATCAGATGAGTGACGAGAACAGTGCAGTGAAAAGGCGGAGGGGTGGGGATGGTGTTGAAATAAATACTCCTGCTTCACTAAGAAAATACGGTAGATTCATGCCCATTATTCTTGTGTTTATATTGTATTTTTGTGACCACCACGCATAAGTAGAATCACACAGTAAAGTTCAAATCCTGCTCCCTTGCTTCTACTGAAGAAGAAAGGGAAGGAAAGGGGTAAAGGTGAGTTGGTGGAAATATTTGACGCTATTTAATCTGTAATCAGAGATTTAAGTGACAAGGGAAGCACATGCTAATATTGATTGATTTTATTGTGCATTTTCCATTTAAATTTACTTATTGAGACCTTGCTTGATAGATTTTTATTGCACATTTTAAACTTAAACTTACCTATCACAGTCCCTGCTGTTGCCAGGCATTGTACTAGGAAGTGACCAAATAAGACACAGTCTCTGTCCTCAAAGACTTACGGAGAGTCAGATAAGTAGTCAGATATTTAATATATGTGCTATAATGATGA
Source organism: Giraffa tippelskirchi (assembly GCF_054371585.1). NCBI lineage: Eukaryota > Metazoa > Chordata > Mammalia > Artiodactyla > Giraffidae > Giraffa > Giraffa tippelskirchi. The sequence continues at coordinate 142,912,840 of NC_137289.1, forward strand.
GATCCAGAGGAGAGACGTCTGGAGAAATCTAGGAAAGCTTCCCAGATGTGACCCCTAAACTGAGACCAGAGGGGAAATTGCTAGTTATTAAAGAGAAGGGCTGGGGTACAAGTATCCTCTGCGACAGAAGCATAAAAGGTGATGTGGTAGACTGATTGCAAAAATGGCCCAGATTTTCCATTTGTTTACGTGCCCACCTTTTTGCAATGTGGCTTTGCAGCTCCTCCCATCAAGTAGTGGAATCTATTTTCAACTCATTGATTCTGGGATGACCTTGTGACTTCCTTTGGCTAATAAAATGCAACAGAAATCATCATATGTTAGTTTCATGCCTAGGTATCAGGAGGTCTTGTCTGTTTCTGCTTTCTCTCTCTCTCTCTTTTTTTCCTTTCTTTTTAACTCTCCCACCACCATGAGAATGAACCAGGGTTTGCCTGCTGGAGGTGGGACACTCTGTGGAGGAGAGCCAGATAAGGCCATGCAAGATCATTCTAGACCAGCCAGTCCCCACTTGGCCTGCTAAATGAGTAAAGACAAATGAGCTAGTCCACTGGAGATCAGATGAATCTGGCCTAAAGAATTACTCGTCTAACCTATAGGTCCATGGGAAGTAATAAATGATTGCTGTTATAAGACACTGAGTTTTGGAATTATTTCTTATGCAGCATTCACTTACTAATACAATAATCTGAAGGTATAAGAGAACAAGGCCAATTCAATAAACTAGAAGAAATCTAGGATAGATGGAGGGAGAAGGATGAAAGATGATGATGGAGAGCCAAGCAAGAACTGGATCCTTCAGAGTTTTATAAGCCTTATTAAATGATAGGAAACTCTCTAGGAATTTGAAGGAGATATATGATCAGAATTTCATTTTTGACATATTACTGCTTGTAAAGGTCAGTGGCTAGGAGGAATGCAAAGCTAGGATGAGGGAGGCCAGTAAAGTGATTACCATTTGTAGTGATCCAGGTTAGCATTGTGGAGAAGGCAATGGCACCCCACTCCAGTACTCTTGCCTGGAAAATCCCATGGATGGAGGAGCCTGGTAGGCTACAGTCCATGGGGTCGCTAAGAGTCGGACGACTGAGCGACTTCACTTTCACTTTTCCCTTTCATGCACTGGAGAAGGAAACGGCAACCCACTCCAGTATTCTTGCCTGGAGAATCCCAGGGATGGCAGAGCCTGGTGGGCTGCCGTCTATGGGGTCACACAGAGTCGGACACGACTGAAGTGACTTAACAGCTTAGCAGCAGGTTAGCATTGATCATATTCTAACTAGAATACAGACCATGAGGTAGAGTAGAAATGGACACATTGGAAACATAATTGAGGGATAGAATTAGTAGGACTTGATGCTTTATCAGAAGTGAAAGATGAAAGAGAGAAAAAGTTCAAAACTGTTGCCTGATGTCTAATTAGGCCAAATAAAAGGCTGGGGAGCTCATTCTCTGTCAGAATCTCAGGAGGGAGACTGAGGTTTGGATGGGAGCAGAGGAGATAATAAACATAGTTCTGGATTTATTAAGATTGCGATACCAGTATGATACCCAGTCACAGATGTGTAACAAAGAGTTGGTTATACAGATCTGGTGCTCAGGAGAACAACTTGGATTAGAGATCAGTACAGTCACTCAGCTGTATCCGACTCTTTGCAACCCCATGGACTGCAGCATGCCAGGCTTCCCTGTCCATTACCAACTCTCAGAGCCTACTCAAACTCATGTCCATCGAGTCAGTGATGCCATCCAACCATCTCATCTTCTGTCATCCCCTTCTCCTCCCACCTTCAATCTTTCTCCAGTGAGTCAGTTCTTCGCATCAGGTGGCCAAAGTATTGGAGTTTCAGCTTCAGCATCAGTCCTTCCAATGAATATTCAGGACTGATTTTCTTTAGGATGGACTGGTTGGATCTCCTTGCTGTCCAAGGGACTCTCAAGAGTCTTCTTCAACACTACAGTTCAAAAGCATCAATTCTTTGGTGCTCAGCTTTCTTTACGGTCTGACTCTCACATCCATACGTGACTCCTGGAAAAACCATAGCTTTGACTAGATGGACTTTTGATGGCAAAGTAATGTCTCTGCTTTTTAATATGCTGTCTAGGTTGGTCATAGCTTTTCTTCCAAGGAGCAAGCGTTTTTTGATTTCAAGGCTGCAGTCACCATCTGCAGTGATTTTGGAGCCCAAAAGTAAAGTCTCTCACTGTTTCCCCATCTATTTGCCATGAAGTGATGGGACCAGATGCCATGATCTTAGTTTTCTGAAAGGTGAGTTTTAAGCCAACTTTTTCACTCTCCTCTTTCACTTTCATCAAGAGGTTCTTTAGTTCTTTGCTTTCTGCCATAAGGAGGGTATCATCTGCATATCTGAGGTTATTGATATTTCTCCTGGCAATCTCGATTCCCACTTGTGATTCATCCAGCCTGGCATTTTGCATGATGTACTGTGCATATAAGTTAAATAAGCAGGGTGATAATATACAGCCTTAGCATACTCCTTTCCCGATTTGGAACCAGTCTGTTGTTCCATGTCCATTTCTAACTGTTGCTTCTTGACCTGCATACAGATTTATCAGGAGGCAGGTCAGGTGGTCTGGTATTCCCATCTCTGGAGATACTCGGGCAATTGTCAGCCTACAACTGGTACTTGAAACTACTTAAACATTTAATGAGCACCTAATATGTGTCATATGCTGAAGTTTGTGCCAGGAATATGGAGGTTGGCAATACAGACTAGGCTATATAATCTAGTGGAGAAGGTTCAGCATTGGTCAGATAATCACACAGTTATAAATGTAGTGTTTTAGGTACTGAAAGAAAGATACAGTAAACCATGAGTATATAACAAAGAAACTTGATCCAGTCTGAAGAATGAAGGAATGATTCCTGGGAATAGAATAGGGGCTTAAGCAGGGATCAGAATTATGAGAGGTGTTTCCAAAGTCACATGGAAAGATGGAGTAGGAAAAGAAAATGTTCCACAAAACATGACAGGAGGAGTGAACCTAGTTTGCATGCATGTTCAGGAACTCAGCCTTGTCCGACTCTTTGCAACCCCATGGACTGTAGTGCACCAGGCTCCTCTGTCCATGGAATTTCCCAGGCAAAAATGCTGGAGTGCATTGCATTTCCTCCTCCAGAGGATCTTCCTGAGCCAGAGGTCAAACCTGTAGCTCCTGCATTGGCAGGTAGATTCTTTACCACTGAGCCACCTGGGAAGCCTGAACCTAGTTTAAAGGCCTCTAAAATCAGTATGGCAAGATCACAAGGAGTGGGGTTGGAAGGAAAATTGGCACAAAATATATATAGAGCTTCCCCAGTATTCTTGCCTTGGAAATCCCATGGACAGAGGAGCCTGGTGGGCTACAATCCATGGGATCACAAAAGAGTTGCACACAACTGAGCGAGACAACAACAATGTATAGAGGAGTGTTGGTACAGTACATATGGAGAGAAACGGACAGATTTGCAAGGTATTTAAGAGGCAAAACTGACAAGACAACAAGCAGAATTATAGGGAGAAGGAGGAGAAATTATTGTTATAAATTTACATATATATGTATAAATATATAATTAAAATTATAAATTTGGTGCAGGGAGTGTTGTTTCATGTATCTGAACGGATGATGGTATCATTCATTGAAATGGAAAACACTGGGGAACTAGAACTAGATCTAGATGTAGACACAAAATGCAAGATATCAGTTTGGGAAATATTGAATTGGAGAAGCTTTTAAAATATCCAAGTAGCAAAGCTGAGGGAAAAATTGGAGCTCAGAAGGGAGATCTGATCAGCTATTTAATAAATTTGTGGATCATCAGGATTTAAATAGTAACCAAACTCAAGGGCAGGGAGACTTTGAAGGGAAAAGAAGGATTCTTAGAACCAAGCCTTGAAAAGCTCAATATTGACTAGACAGATATTCTAAAATGAGCCCACAGAGTAGCATAGATAGTCAGAGAAGGGGATGGGACCTGTTGTGTTAGAAAATCCAAGGCTATTTTAATAAACACACACTCCACAGTCTTTAGGCTAAGATGTCAGTGGGAAGATGGATAAAAATATCCACTGGATTTAGCAATGTGAAGTTTATCAATGACCTTCTCAAGAGTCATCCTGGTGGAGTGGTGAGAGTGGAAGCCAGTATGTTAGAATGGGCTGAAGAAAAAGTGGGAGGTGAGGAACTGGAGGAACCTTTGTGGGCAATTATCAGGAATTTTGGCTAAAAAGGAATAGCAAAGTATATAGATGGCATAGCAGAGGTTGAAAGATTTTTGTTGATGATGTTCTTCATTTGTTTTTGGTGGGATAGATATGGGCTTGGGGCTGAAAGAATTCAGTAGAAAATGACATGTGGAAGAAACAGTGGAAGAATTCAAAGAAGTAGACGAGATCACTTAAGAAAAATGTATAGAAGGATAGGAGAAGATGATCTAGGAAGAAATATATAAGAGATATCATCATTTTGATGGTTATCCTTTAAAATGGAATATTATGCTACCATTAAAAATAATCTTGAATAATATTTAATGAAGTACAAAGATGGCCAGGATATTTCATTCTTGGGTAACTATTATCTGTTTAACCAAGATAAGATGTAGAATATTATTCCAGTTTTATTTTTTAAAATTAAAAATATATACATAGTAGAAAGTATGGAAAGATATATACTGATATGCTGTTTTGTAGTTACTAAAAAAATAAGAGAGAAATATCATCATATAAGGGAATGTAGAGGACAAAAGTACTGAGATCTAGGTAGTGATAGGAGAAAAAACAGAATGCCGTTCCAGGGAAGCCATGGGAAAAGAATATTTCAAGAAGGAGAGGGAGATCCACAGGGTCAAATGTGCTAAGAGGTGAAAGGTGATAAAGACTGAGAAATGGCTATTGGCTTCAGTCAGTGGTCAGAAAGGCCTGGGATAAGATTGGTTCCTTGGAGCATTGGGATGAGTCCAGATTACAGTGGATAAAAGTGTATGTGGACAGCCATTTCACAGAGAATTTTCATGAAGAGGAAAGTGACCCTGAAGATGAACAAGAAGTTACATAGAGCCATGGGGGTTTGCTTTGATATTTGTAAGTTGGAAGAGACTTGAGTATAATTCAGTGTTGATGAGAAGGAAGAGACTAAATGTACAAAGACTGGGGATTGGGGTTTCTGTATATAGAGAGTGAGGTTTCTGATAATGGAGAAGAGAACAAGTTGAAGGGGTAGACTAAGGAGAGGGGAGATATTACTCTTCTGGGGAAACTGTAAACAGGAGGAAATGGTGATGAAAGCAAGGATACTTGTCTTAATGATGGCAGAACATTGAGTTACAACATGGTGGGCTTTTCTTTTTTTTTTCTTTTTAAAATAAAAGACAATATCACCTCCTAAGAAAGAATTAAGAATAGTATATAGAAAGTTTCAGCTGTCTTTGCAATGTTTTCTTTCCTGAATGGGTGGTGGATATGCAGGTGGGCTTCATTCTTTATACTTTTGCCTATGTCTGAAATATTTTATTTTGAAAAAAAGAATAATGGGAAGTATGGTAGAGACTGAAATTTGGGAAACAGTAAAATTTAAAATAACTGATAGAAGAGAAAAAGCTGGTTAGGGCACCATAAGATGCTCGGCAGGTAGCATCCCAGTTGATTTTAAAGACCATGAATTTACAATGGACAGACAGTTGTTCACCAAATCACTAATTTTTCCTCTAGGGTTGCCAGATAAACTGGATTTTCCAGCCTATGATGCAACCAAATCATTGAGTCTGAACCAAAAGAAAATGAGACAAAGGGATGTAAGCTCCCTTCATGACCTGCCACAGTCCTCACGAATGTTGCCTTTCCTTTTCTTTCTCCACTAGATGATTGAATAGAGGGAACTCCAAGGACTTAGAGGAAGATGGAGCCACAACATGGCAGGAGCCTGGGTTCCTGAGCCAGCAATTCAAAAGGAGGCTCCCAGGAGAGTCATCGGAGTGAGAATACACATGATGCTCTCTTATGTAAGTGAGACCTTCATATTTGCTATGTTACTCTCATAAAGTTTGAGGATGGTTCATCATAGCAGTTGGGCTTTCCAGGTGGTGCTAGTGGTAAAGAGCCCGCCTGCCAATGCAGGAGACATAAGAAACACTGGTTCAATCCCTGGGTTGAGAAGATGCCCAGGAATAGGAAATGGCAACCCACTCCAGTATTCTTGCCTGGGAAATCCCAGAGACAAAGGAGTCTGGTGGGCTACAGTCCATGGGGTTGCAAAGAGTCAGACATGACTGAGGGAAATATATCTCTCAACAACATTGTAGTTGTTACTCTGCCCTTGTACTCATCTTCACATGTGCATAATTTTTTTTTTTGCAAATAATATTGAACAGCCACATGCAGATGCTGAGAACTGTTCAATTACATTCCCTGTATTAGATAATTGAATGGGATGGCCCAAAGGGCAAAAGAACACAAGGAGTAATGAATAAACGATTGGATATGTGAACAATTACATTCTTTGAATAATGAGTACTTAACTAATTAGAATTCCCGTTTGGAGTCAGAGGACTGGAGAGACTTCAACAGCATGGTATAAAGATTTCATTTCAGAAACATAAAACAGATTCCTGTCTTCAGGAAGGTACTCGAGAGGGTGCTCCCCACCTGGCTAAGCTGGATTTATGATAGAGAATACTGGGTTCCATCCAACCACAATCCCTGAAGAGTCCCGAATGGCACAATCCGAATCTCCCTACCGAGATTCCAGAAGATAAAGATGCCTCCTCCAGCTGTGTCCAGGGTGCTGTGTGTGGTAGAACCACCTCTGCCAGCAGGGAAGGGCTTCTGGCCCAAGCTCAGGACACAGAGTTCATGAGGGCATGCTCTCAGCTACCGACCACCATACACTCTCAGAGTGAGGGGACAGGCTCATCTGTAGAGGCCGAAAGCCTGTAGAATCTGTAAGTGGACAGGCATTCATCTTATTATAACTTACCAGCTCCAGGGAAATCCTCTTCATAGGTCATGCACTGCCCAGTCTCCAGGCCCTAAACTCCTGAATACCCATAGTTCAGTGGCAGACAAACTTCCCCTACTTCTTCCTGCAAGGCTTCCCACTGTAGGATCATTCTCAGGGCCTCGGTGGAGGCCCCTCAAAGTCGATGAAAGCTGTAGACTCACCTGGGACCTACCCAGCTTCCTGCGCAGGCGTCTTCTTTCCTTGCCCAATGGGTCTTCATTTGCGCCTCAGGACCCACCTAATACAGAATAGTTAATGTGAGGAAAGAGGCTGAAGTTGGAGAAGACTGAAAACTTGGTAAACAGCCCAGGCTTTTAGAGTTCAGTAAAGGGAATGGCAACCCACTCCAATATTCTTGCCTGGAGAATCCCATGGACAGAGGAGCCTGGCGGGCTACTGTCCATGGTGTCGCTAGAGTCGGACACGACTTAGCAACTAAACCACCACCACCACCAGACTTGAGTTCCATCACTTACCAGCTGTGTGGTCTTGAGCAGGTCACATGATGAATCTAAAATGAGGGTTAAAATGCTCCCAGGATCATTTTAAATATTGTCAATGATGTAGGTAAAAATTTCTGAAACATAGTAGATCATCATAAATGGTGATTTTTGTTGTTGTTTGGTGGGTGTTTAATGGACTAATTTCAAGCAGCAGGCTTAAAGTTTCTGAAAGGGAAAAAGGGAGGAGAGTATGATTAGGTTGAAGGTTGCCCTAAAGAAATGTGCATCCATGCTAGCCTAGATGTTCCATCCATCCTCCATCCTTACTTACCCCCAATGCCTGTGCACATGCTTTCCTTCTTCCTGTCTCCTCTAAAACTGGTCCATGCCTCTTTTTCTCGCTTTCTTCAAGTCTTCCCTCCAAAGTTACATCCCTAGAGAGATCTTCTCTCTCATCCTGTCTCTCTATAGTAGCATCCCCTTGTTGTCACTCTCTATGACCCTTACGCTGCTTTAATTTACTTTATGAGAATTGTCACAACTTGAAAGTTATCTATGTATTTCTTTACTTGTTTATTACTCCCCTACTAGAATATGAGATCCAGCAGAGCAGAGACCTCTTGTATCTCCACAGTGTCCCCAGTGCCTGTCAGATAGTAGAGGCACAATGAATACTTTTTCCATGATGATTTTAGTAGATGCTTCTGAATGGATAAAAATTGCTGTATCAAATAAAGTATATTTTAATATTCATTCATTTAAAAAATATTTGTGGCACATTTATTCAAAGCATCATAAAAGCCATTTTTAGCCATATAATTTTTCTCAGAATAAAGGACTAATTAATATAAAATATATAATATTTTCTCATAATATATAATTTTCTCTAATATATCTTTTTTTTCATGGTAGACCATAATCACACCTTCCATTTCCACACAAAAAAATCTTTTGATTTACTGTAACAGGGGTCCCTGGCTGGGACAGATTGCAAAGTTTGATAGATCAGGTACACACATGCACACACACACACACATATTTATTTGTTTATATCTACATACTTACTTGGGGACTGGAAAGTGTGGGTGAGGTATATTTAACTCTGACCATAACTTGAGTTCAGATATGTCTAAACAAGTTCAACACCCTGGCAAGGCCCCAAAGAAGGCTGGATTGCAGGGATGCCTGACATGTGCCCTGGGCATACATTTATGATGAGGGAGATGACCTCTAGAGTAACCAGCCGGACTCAGGAACATGGCCTGAGGGTGGGAGGAAATAGTAGCTTTAGCTTTTCTGGAAACTTAACACCCTTGTGGCACGGATAAACCCACGAAGGCAGAAGAGCCATGAGTGGGAGTGGGAACTGCCAGTGGCCTCAACCTTGTGGCCGTTTAGTCCCCAAGTAGCCTTGCTGTGGAACAAACTGTGTCTCTTCTTCCCTCTGAAGGCCCCTATTGGAGGGTGATATTAAGGGAGCCACGGGAATGAGGTTTTGGAAGCAGCAGCTACAACTGTTTCTCAGGGGGAGGAAGTGACATACCGCTGCAGGGCTGTCAGGGCCAGCAGAGTCGTGAAAAGTTCCACAGAGGCAGCAAATCTTCAGCTCAGCAACACTGAGGTGACAGAGGCAGCTCTAGCCGGTGTCATGACACCACCACACAGCCCTGCTAGGAGATTTAGGACTCGCACATTCAGAGAGCCCACTTGGCTGGCAGCCATACAGCAAGGCGGGCCTAAAGCGGATAAATAGGCACCTGCAAGGCAGCCCTCAGGACCCCCAAAATGCCTGGGGGTGGGGGAATATGCCAGGCACTGATATTTCCATATAAGCAGGTGAAAACTGGGAGCCAAGGGGAATCCAGTATTAATATTAATAGATCTGTATTTGTAGTCAGTATCCATGAAACCACATTTGTCCTCACAAGCTGGTAGAAATGGGAACATTCAAGGCTGCTTAGAGCCACAGACAAGGCTAAACTCTTTTGATTGCTGCATCCTCAGAATAGAACCCACGCTCTCCACACCCTCCTGCACCCACAGGAACAATGCAAAAGGTTCAGATCCATTTGGAAGACATATTATATACACCTCTTGCTGGCTTCAGGAAAAAAGAAAAACAATTCCAGCACATTCTAATGAAAGTCTGGAAGAGAAAGGCGGCTTTGACATTTGAGTCAAATAGACACATTTAATTCTCTATTAGGTGCAGTTCAGTTTTATTAAATTGAAAACAATTTAAAATAAAACTCAATAAGATTGGAATCTTACTTAAATTAATGAGTAATGCTTATTACTCATTGCCATTTATATGGCTCTCAGATGATGAGCTGTTTGCAAGGAAAGAGTTTTAACAAGGCTGTGCAGCAGCGAAATTAGAAAAAAAAGTTTAAGATATATTATTATAATATAAAAATGTATTGTGATAAGATTTGTTTTATTAAGCAAAAGTATCTGTAGGGAAAAGAAAACCTTACTGCGTCTCTAATACACAAACATAGCAAAGTAACTTAAGTTCTAAGTCAGGAGGAGGCAAACATTTTCTGTGAGGGGCAGATAGGAAATATCTGTGACTTTGTGTTCCTTACAGCCTCTGTCACAAATAGTCCATTCTATTTGTGTTGCCACAGACAATATGTAAACCAATGAGTGTGACCGTGTCCCATTAAAACTTTACTACAAATGACTGAAATGTGAATTTCATATAATTTTCATGTGTTACAATTATTAATCTTTTTTTTTTTACCATTTAAAAAGATAAACCATTCTTAGCTTGTGAACCATACAAAAACAGAGGCAAGCCAGATTTGGTCTGTGGGCTATAGTTTGTCAACTCCTGTTCTAAGTGGTTGATTCTTCAAGACCTCCTTCAAGTTACTGGATTTTGCAGGTGCTCTTGCACACACCTTTCCATGGTAGCTCAGCTGGTAAAGAATCCGCCTGTAATGCAGGAGACCCTGATTCAATTCCTGAGTCAGGAAGATCCACTGGAGAAAGGATAGGTTACCCACTCCAGTATTCTTGGGCTTCCCTAGTGGCTCATCTGGTAAAGAACCCCCCTGCAATGCAGGAGACCTGGGTTCGATCTCTAGGCTGGGAAGATCCCTTGAAGAAGGGAATGGCTACCCACTCCAGTATTCTGGCCTGGAGAATTCCATGGACTTTATAGTCAATGAGGTTGCAAAGAGTCAGACACGACTGAGCGACTCCTTCTCTCTCTCTCTCTCTTGTGCACACCTACTGTAGGTAGGTGCTTTACTTTGATTTCTAGTCTACCTGCTTTCTGTTAAGGTTCATCTCAAAGTCTGGTTTGAAATGATGATCCCTGTTTTCCTTCTAACCTTCCTGTCATCTGTCTTTCATCTTCGCCCCAAACTTCTTGGGTTTACTCTACTTATAAACTCTTAACATCTTCCAATAACCCAGTCACCTCCCAGATGTCTTTAGTAGATGCACTGTGTTGTGTGGTGTAATCAATGATATGGGCTGAAAGAGAGCCATTCTGAGTTATAGAGAGTGAGCTAAATTACACTTTGCTTGGAAGAGCCAGTGAATTCAGACTTTCCTGATAAGAACACCATTTCTAGTCCTTTGTTGCCCATCCTTTCCAACTTAGGTCATTTGAAGTGCAGGCCAACATGGATTACTACAGTAACCGAACATCTTACAATTGCATTTTAAGAGCAGAGAAAATGACTTTCATGTTCACTTTCCCAGACAAACACAAATGTGCTTCATCCAAAATGAATTGTTACCTGTAAAATACTCCAATGACCTTGTCTTGAAAGGGAAGAAGTGTGTATGTATGTGTGTTTCTGTAGGGGTGTGTGTGTGTGTATATGAGAGAGAGAGAATTCAACCAAGAAAAGACTCTCTGCTGTGACATTAATGAAAGCTGAGCTTGGCCTTCCTGATTTCCTATTTACATGTTTGCTTGTTTATAATTCCTTGGTATATATCTTCCTGATTTATTCATCAGAGTAAATTTATTGAGTGTCTACTGTGTGCCAGGCACAGGTATAGGAATTTGGGGTCCATTGGTGAACTAGACAAATATCCCTTGCCTTGGAGTGTTTATATTGTAGAGAGGAGAGACAGGAATAAATGATAGGTAATGGTTAAGTCAACTAAAATGTGTTAAAAGTTGATGAGTACTATTTTAAAACAAAGCAAAGTGGTTCAAAAGTTCTGGAGTTTGGGGCTTCTAATTTTAAATAAGATAGTCAGATTAGGCCAATTCAGAGATTGACATTTGAGCAAAAATTTCAGGGAGGTTAAGGAATTTGGCATGTTGATATCTCAGTTAAGAATATTCAGGCAAACTCTAATCAATGCTCTGTGGTGACCTAAATGGGAAGGGAATCTAAAAAAGAAGCTATATATGTATATGTATACACATATACTGATTCACTGTTCTTCTGTACAGCAGAAACTAATATAACATTGTAAAGCATTATACTCCAATAAAAATTAATTAAAAAAAAAGAATATTCAGGCAGAGTGAATAGCTAGTACAAAGGCCCTGAGATTTCAGTATGCATGGTGTTACCTTTTGTAAGCTATTCCTGAATAAGAAAATTTTAACCTTGAGAGTTTATCTCTCACGAAATTACTAGCATCGCTAGACCCCCTCCCAAATAAAGTAACTCAAACTTGTTCTCTGACTACTCCCTTTACTCTATCTTACTCTAATTGGGTAATACCATAGTACAGTCAGACCTCAGTGATATTGCAGGTTCCATTCCAGACCACCACAATAAAATGTGGTGGAAGGCAAATCACATGAATTTTTTGGTTTCCCAGTGCATATAAAAGTTATGTTTACACTGTAGTATACTTTATCAAGTGCACAACATTATGTCCTTAAAAAACAATGTACACACCTTAATTAAAAAAACACTTTGTTGCTAAAAAATGTTAACCATTATCTGAGCTGACAGCAAACTGTACTCAACTTCTTCCAAATGCCTGTGACTGTTGATAGCTTGACCTCTTCTAGTAGTCACAAATGTTCTTAATGGCATCTAGAATGGTAAATCCTTCCTAGAAGGTTTTCAGTTGACTTTCCTCAGATCCACCAGAGGAATCTGTAGCTTTAATGAAATGTATTTGTTAAATAATAAGACTTGAAAGTAAAAATTACTCCTTTATCCATGAGCTGAAGAATGAGTGTTGTGTTAGGAGGCATGAAAAAATGATTTCATTGTCCATCTCCATCAGTTCCTGAGTGACTATGTTCAGTTCAGTTCAATCGCTCAGTCATGTCTGACTCTTTGCAACCCCATGGATTACAGCATGCCAGGCCTCCTTGTCCATCACCAACTCCCGGAGTTTACTCAAACTCATGTCCATTGAGTTGGTGATGCCATCCAACCATCTCATCCTCTGTCGTCCCCTTCTCCTCCCGCCTTCAATCTTTCCCAGCATCAGGGTCTTTTCAAATGGGTCAGTTCCTTGCATCAGATGGCCAAAGTATTGGAGTTTCAGCTTTAACATCAGTCCTTCCAATGAATATTCAGGACTCATTTCCTTTAGAATGGACTGGTTGGATCTCCTCGCTGTCCAAGTGACTCTCAAGAGTCTCCTCCAACACCACAGTTCAAAAGCATCAATTCTTTGGTGCTCAGCTTTCTTTATAGTCCAACTCTCACATCCATACATGACTACTGGAAAAACCATAGCCTTGACTAGACAGACCTTTGTTGGCAAAGTAATATCTCTGCTTTTTAACATGCTGTCTAGGTTGGTCATAGCTTTTCTTCCAAGGAGCAAGCATCTTTTAATTTCATGGCTGCAGTCACTATCTGCAGTGATTTTGGAACCCAAAAGTAAAGTCTCTCACTGTTTCCCCATCTATTTGCCATGAAGTGATGGGACCTGATGCCATGATCTTAGTTTTCTGAATGTTGAGTTTTAAGCCAACTTTTTCACTCTCCTCTTTCACTTTCATCAAGATGCTCTTTAGTTCTTCTTCGCTTTCTGCCATAAAGGTGGTGTCATCTGCGTATCTGAGGTTATTGATATTTCTCCCAGCAATCTTGATTCCAGCTTGTGCTTCATCCAGCCCAGCATTTTGCATGATGTACTCTGCATATAAGTTAAATAAGCAGGGTGACAATATACAGCCTGACGTACTCCTTTCCCGACTTGGAACCAGTCTGTTGTTCCATGTCCACTTCTAAGTGTTGCTTCTTGACCTGCATACAGATTTCTCAAGAGGCAGGTCAGGTGGTCTGGTATTCCCATCTCTTTCAGAGTTTTTCACAGTTTGTTGTGATCCACACAGTCAAAGGCTTTGGCATAGCCAATAAAGCAGAAGTAGATGTTTTTTCTGGAACTCTCTTGCTTTTTCGATGATCCAATGGATGTTTGCAATTTAATCTCTGGTTCCTCTATCTTTTCTAAATCCAGCTGGGTGACCATGAGCAGGTTATATTTTGAAAGGAATCATTTATCCTGAGTAGTAGATCTCAACTATGGGCTTAAAATATTCAGCAAATCATGTTGTAAACAGATGTGCTGTCAGCCAGATTTTACTGTTACATTTATAGAGCACACGCAGAATTGATTTACCATAATTCTCACGGGCCTTATGATTTTCAGGATGATATGTGAACATTGACTACAACTTGAAGTCATCATCTACATTAGCCTCTAACAAGAGAGTCAGCCTGTCCTTTGAAGCTTTGAAGCCAAACATTGACTTCTCCTCTCTAGCTATGGAAGTCCTAGATGGCATCTTCTTCCCATAGAAGGCTGTTTCATCTACACTGAAAATTTGTTACTTAATGTAGCCACCTTCATTCATTATGTTAGCTAGGTCCTCTGGATAACCTGCTGCAGCTTCTGTCTGTGTCAGCACTTGATGCTTCACTTTGCACTCTTATGTTAGGAGATGGCTTCTTTCCTCAAATCTGATGGACCAGTCTCTGCAAGTTTCAGACTTTTGTTCTGCAGCATCCTCACCTCTCTCAGTCTTCACAGGACTGAAGAGAGTTAGGGACTTTGCTCTGGGTTAGGCTTTGACTGGAGAGAATGTTGTGGCTGATGTGATCTATCCAGACCAGTAAAACGTTCTCCACATCAGCAGTAAGGCTGTTTTGCTTTCTTACCATTTGTATGTTCACTGAACTTTTAATTTCACTCAAGAACTTTTCCTTGGCATTTACAGCTTGGCTAACTGTTTGGTGCAAGAGCCTAGCTTTTGACCTATCTTGGTTTCTGACATGCCTTGCTCACTAACCGTAATCATTTCTAGTTTTTGACTAACAGTGAGAGACGTGTGATTCTTCCTTTCACTTGAATGTTTTAGTATGGTTACTAATTGGCCTAATTTTGATATTGCTGTGTGTCAGTAAATAGGGAGACCCGAGAAGAGGGACAGAGATGAGGAACAGCCTGTCGGTGGAGCAGTCAGAACATACAATATTTATCAATTAGATTTGCCATCTTAAGAGGGTTAGGTTCATGGAGCCCTAAAACAATTATAATAGTAACATCAAAGATCGCAGATCACTATCCCAAATATCATAAGGAAAAATTTTGACATGGAAACATGAAGTGAGCAAATACTGTTGTAAAATATGATGCACACAGTCTTGCTCAACACAGGGTTGCCACAAACTTTCAATTTGTGGGAAACACAATATCTGCAAAGAACAATAAAGGTATAGCGCAATAAAATGAGGTCTGCTTGTGAAAGTTTCTGATCTGAAGCTTAACTGACTCCCTAGAATCCCCTTTCTTATTCTGGGATGAGAAGTAGCAAAAGAAAGAAACTAAGATCTAAACTTATAGGTGAAGATTTAAATCCCAATTCTGCCCAGTAAAAGGCATGGGACTTTGAGCAATCTGCAAGCTTTAGTTGCCTTAACTCTAAAATGGACAAAATAATAATAATACCTAAATCACATGGATTTTTATATCGATTAAATAGAATATTAAATAGCATAGTGCATGTCAAAATAATAATTATACAGTGGGAGGAAACTTTGGAAGGTGATGAATATGTTTATGGCCTTGGTGATGATGATGATGATGGTAGTTTTCTAAATGCATTTTTATCCCCAAACTCATCAAATTTTATACATTAAAAGTGTACAGCTTTTGACGTGTCAGTCATACCTCAATTAAGTGGCTTATATAATATCAATAAATATTTGAATAGTGCATGTAAAAACTTGGCACAGGGTTAGTCACATATAATTTTTACTATCATTAGGTATTATTTTTGTACTTTCTGCCTTGAAAAAATAATTTTGATGTTTCATAAGGAATTTAATAGAAGAAATTTCATTGCTCAAGATTTTCATTTTGAATTTGTCCAAAGCAATTTATCTTAAGTGGTAAATTAGGAGCTCCTAACCTCCTCATGGACTTATAAATGAATATGCCTGCATTAGTGATATTATTATCCTTTGTTTTTCTGATAAACCTTGTATGTAAAACTATTATTTTCCTAAATGCAAAAGCTTACTATGTATATAAATATACACTCAAGGGGGGGGAAATGATAATGAAACCAGCTGCTTAGTTTAAAAAAAATACCTTTGTGATATTTTCCTCCCTTTTCATTTTGTAGAATTTTGAAATTACATGATCAAAATCTCTTCCAGAGAAAATTGCCCAAGATGAGAATCTTGCCATCTATAACGAAAAGATGAGTCCTGTGATGTGGTACAAGTAATTGCCATAAAGTTTAATGAAAATCTGTTCCAATACAGTGAAAATCAAAGAGCAAGAAATATCTACCTTGCTGGAAGCAGCAGTGAGAGGGAGGAAAACCTACCATGTTTCAGAAATAAATGTGAGGATTTGAACTAGCAGGCATAAGAAAGGGAGGAAATAATGACAACACCATGCCTCAGAGAGTGTTATCTAATTAAGCAAAATGATAAACCTCCAGTCAGGACATAGTCTCACGTTCTTAGCAATTTACACTAAGAGGGAAGGAAGGTGCCAAAGCAATAACTAGACGGAGATAAATTAGTGTTTTCATTTCTGGTGAGCGTTCGCACGCACATTAGTGTCAGCATCAGTACACTTGGTTCTCTGTGTGCTTTTAAAAATGGAGAGACCAAGCAGAGAAAAACGTTTTATTCTCATTTCACATTCAACAGGCTAATTGCATTGCGTGAACAGAAACACATAACCTTCCTCCAAAGGTTTTCAAATCTTTCCAAACAAAAGCTTTGTTCCATGATGCATCCACCAGACACATTTAAGGGGACTTCTCCCCAAAGCTGGGTCTTTTCCACCAGGCTGAGAAAAAGGAGTAAAGGGGAAAGGCCATTGGAGGCAGACAGACTAGGCTCCCAGGCTTTGCCACTTGGCCACTGTGTGATCTTCAGCAATTTACTTGGATTTCAGAGTCTCTTTTTCCTCATCTCTGAAAAGGAAGGAAATGATACTGTCTTACAATAGCAACCTCCCATGGGTGGCTTGGGATACTCTGAGGACCTCCGTAATTTCCATTAACCGCCCATCCACAAAGTCATCACAAGTAAAGATAAACTAAGTACAAATAGTGTGATTGCCCTGAAAACAGAGCTTCAGGCTAAATCCTTAAACTCTTCCTTCTTCTCATTTCCTGCATCCATCCCACAGGGAAATGGATCACTGTTTCTAAGACCCTCCATGGAATGAGTCTTAGTTACAAGACTTTGGTTGTAAGATATAGAAGTCCATTCTAGCCAGCTAAACAAATGTTTCTTAGAAGGGTGCTAGCATATCTCTTGGAGCCCACAGAAGATCAGAACTTGGAAGTGGAAAACCATTAGCCACCCAGGCAGATCTCTGGGTTCTTCCTTCTGCTTCTTTCTATATATGTATTTCCAAATTTGATGTTTTAAAATCCAAAAAGGACTCTACGACACAAACTTTAGAATATTAAACATGGAAAATAATTTTCCTTGGATTTGACAATTCTGATCAATTCTAGAAACAGGGGCCACAGATTTTAGGTAGGTAATTTGAATGCCTTCTATGTAGTTGTTGTTGTTGTTCAGTTGCTAAGTTGTGTCCAACTCTTTGCGACCCCATGGATTATAGCATACCAGGCTCCTCTGTTCTCCACTGTCTCCCAGAGTTTGCTCAAATTCATGTCCACTGAGTCGATGATGCCATCCAACCATCTTGTCCTCTGCCACCCTCTTCTCCTTTTGCCTTTTATCATTCCCAGCATCAGAGTCTTTTCCAATGAACTGCCTCTTTGCATCAGGTGGCCAAAGTATTGGAGCTTTAGCAACAGTCCTTCCAATGAATATTCAGGGTTGATTTCTTTTAGGATTGACTGGTTGGATCTCCTCACAGTACAAGGGACTCTCAAGAGTCCTCCAACACCACAATTCAAAAGCATCAGTTCTTCAGCACTCAGCCTTCTTATATTCTAACTCTCCCATCCATACATGACTACTGGAAAAACCATAGCTTTGACCATACAGATGTTTGCCAGCAAAGTGATGTCTCTGCTTTTTAATATGCTGTCTAGGTTTGTCATAGCTTTTCTTCCAAGGAGCAAGTGTCTTTTAATTTCATGGCTGCAGTCACCATCCACAGTGATTTTGGATCCCAGGAAAATAAAATCTGTCACTGCTTCTGCTTTCTCCCCTTCCATGTTTGCCATGAAGTGATGAGACAAGATGCCTTGATCTTAATTTTTTGAATGCTGAGTTAAGCCAGTTTTTTCACTCTTCTCTTTCACCCTCATCAAGAAGCTTTAGTTCCTCTTCACTTTCTGCCATTAGAGTGATATCATCTGCATATCTGAGGCTATTATTTCTCCTCACAATCTTGATTCCAGCTTGTGATTCATCCACCCTGGCTTTTCACATGATGTACTCTGCATATAACTTTAAAAAGCAAGGTGACAATATACAGCCTTGTCATACTCCTTTCCCAATTTTGAACCAGTGAGTTGTTCCAAGTCTCTGTGTCTTCTACATAGAGAGGTACACTGTTCAGCAAGACTAGTGGGGCGCTGTCACCAAGCAAGCACATTTTTATTTCCTATTGCCCTGTTTCACTTCCCCCAGGTGGGGCTAGTTCTTCCCCTGTACCAGAATTAAAATTGGGATATGCAATTACTTTTCTGCTTATTCTCAGGTAGTTCAAGAGTCTATGTTAACTTTAAATTTTGGAACACAGTCTCCAATCAGTGTGTTCGCAGTCCCATATGATAATGAACCCTTCAGTCTTCATTTGAAGATTCTTATTGCCCTCCCCTGGGTCTGGTGTGTTGCACAAAAAAAAAAAAAGGAAAGAAAGAAAAATATGCCTCCCTGGCTTTCTCCTGCAGGCAAAGATTTGCCTCAACACTCTCATCTCCTTGATGAGTCTGAGAGGTTTAAGATTTGTTTACTCTTTGCAAGTTTTGCATGATGGTCAGTCTCACAACCTGATGTGGAATCTAATCCCATACCTGATGGTATCTGTCCAATGGGTCCCTTGACCCTCTGCTGTGAATGCAACTGCCTACTCCCCTGCCAGCTTCACCACACTGGGCAATTGCGCTTGGCAGTTGGGGTGGCCTGTCTAGAGATGCCTGGGAGTTTCACTCCCTTACCCAAGGCAACAAAGAACTGTGTGATGTGAAGGCACCAAAGTCCTACTTCCCTGCCTCGGGGTGGGGCAGGCTCTGGTGCTATTCGTGCTCCAAAAATCCCCAAAGTTTTGTACCAAGGTTACACTTCACCTGGAAAACACATTCTTGCTTCATTTCTCCTTCCCCGGTCAGCTTTCTTCGCACTTTTACTGACTTTTCCTCTAAGCTTTCTCAATAAACTACTTACATGGCAATCTCTGTCTCAGGCTGTTTCTAGAGAATGCCGTCTAAGACAGCTACATGTTGTACCTGGGTTCCCTAGTCAAAGCTTTCAGTTAGCACCTTGTTATACCAGAAGCTGATTATCCTGTATTATCCTAGTCCTCTTCCACTGGAACAGTGACATCCTCCTGAACACTTTTTAATAGTCAGTAAGGTATTACTTTGCCTCGTAAAAAAAAAAAAAAAACAAACCTTGCAATTCTCAATTCTCCCTATCTTCTCTTCTGGCTGATTGCTTCCTTCCTGCACCCCCCACCCCCCGCCATAAAAAGAGAGATCAATGTGGCTTTTCTTTTTTTTTCTCCTTTTTAAAATCATATATTTGGCTATCCAATACCTAACTCTGAATACCAGTATTTTCCAGTAAATCAGAAAGGAGGATTATCTGTCAATTCTGAAAGGAAAATCAAACCAAGATGCACAAGCAGAAAAAAAAAAAAATCAATTTTCTCCAGGTTATTCACCTACTTCATTCCTTCAGAATAGAAACAAAGCAAAAGACTTGCTTTGTTCTTTCAGACAACCTGGCCCCAAGGAAGCAGAAGGAAAAAGATGAACTCCGAGTTGCCTGGACTTAAAGCCTTCCTGTGAGTAAATAATGTGCATTAAAAGGTCACTCTGGATTCTTTTCGCTCAGTTCTGACATAGAAAAATGTCTGTTTGCCAAAAAGAGCATTTTGTCCTGGTGTGAAACCAAGCCCACAGAAAGGCAACATTCATCCAACTGGCCGTGACAGGTGAAGGCAACCTTAAATGCCTCCCACCCAACCACAGGAAAATAGATGGGAGGTAAGAAAGTTCTCAACAGTGCTCTAGCGCAGAGGTCAGCTAACTTTTTCTGTAAAGCGCCAGATAGTAAATATTTTTTACTTTGTGGGCTCTACCAACTCTGTTCCAACTGTTCAATTCTGGCAGAGTAGCTGGAAAGCAACCCTAGATGATACTTAAAAGAAGGGATGTGGTCATGTTCCATTTAGACTTTATTAATGGCCACAGAAATTTGAATTTTATATAATTTCCATGTATCTCAAAATATTCTTCTTTTAATATTGTTCAACCATTTAAGGAAATATTCTTAGCTCATGGACCAACTGAAAACAGGGTCGGCTGAATTTAGCCCAAGGTCTGTGGTGTGCCAACCCCTGCTCTAGGTCATAGGGTAGAATTTTGCCTCTTCGATCCTTCAGGACTAGAAGTTAGCTGTTAAATTTAAAAAGTCAGTTAAAGTAAGGAATCATAAAAATAATAATACTTATCTTAATAAATTACTTTAAATAACAACACATCAATATATGTGCACTTACCGGTTCCTTCAGCATAGGGCCATGATTTTTTGTTTTAGCAGAAGTCCACCAATGAACCTTCACGTGGCCTTCCTTAGAACTTTGACTGAAGTTTCTAGTTCAATTTAGTCTCAAGTAGAATTAGAATTGGAGAAGGCAATGGCACCCCACTCCAGTACTCTTGCCTGGAAAATCCCATGGACGGAGGAGCCTGGTGGGCTACAGTCCATGGGGTCGCTAGGAGTCGGACACAACTGAGCGACTTCACTTTCACTTTTCCCTTTCCTGCACTGGAGAAGGAAATGGCAACCCACTCCAGTATTCTTGCCTGGAGAATCCCAGGGACGGCAGAGCCTGGTGGGCTGCCGTCTATGGGGTCGCACAGAGTCGGACACGACTGAAGCGACGCAGCAGCAGCAGAATTAGAATTTAAAGCTGTTTGCAGATTCATTTGAGGCATAGCATCGTTCTAATCTTTATGAACTTCTCCAATCTTTTGTGGTTGTGCTCCTCACACTTTTTGACAACGTTTCAGAAACTTGCCTTTACAAGCATTTTCTCAAAGCACCCAACTCAGTTACTTAGTATAGCAATTATCTTCCTTATTAAATTGTATAATTGCTATGACAAAGAAAAGTAGCACAAACAAGTGTAGAAGCAAATGCAATGAATACTTGATAAGCACAGACCCTAACAGTGGGAACAGGTGTGTGTGTGTGATTGAGACCAGCTCACCAGGCACAAGCATGAGAACAGGTGTGTGTGTTTGTGTGTGTGTGTGTGATTGAAACCAGCTTACCAGGCACAAGCATTGGGAACAGAGGGGTGTGTGTGTGAGTGTGTGTATGTGTGTGTGTGTGTGTGTGTGTGTGTGTGTGTGTGATTGAGACTAGCTTATTACCAGGCACAAGCATTCAGTGGGCAGTAGGCATCAGTCACTACTGAAAGTAGTCACTACTTTCCACTACCATTAGCCCAGCAATCAGTTGAGTGGAGTATCCTGCTTTCTGATCATGCTCTTCCAGTGCTTGTACCAAATATGGGGAGGAAAAATCATATAAAGATTTTACATCTTTTTATTGCAAAAAGTTAGTGGAATTGCATTTCCCAGTGTTTAAAGCAAGAGCGTGCTTAGCTCCCCTCAAAAGTAATATATTTGTCATTTTCTTCTTCAGCAAAGATAAAAGACCAATCAAATAAGTTAGCCCATGATCTAGAAGGAACATATTGAGTCTTCCCAGGAGGGATCGGTGCTCTCCCGCAATCATGGGTATGCTCTGCTTTGAATAGCAGTGGGAGTGAGTTTTATGGATGGAAATTAGTACAGCTGTTGAAGGAATGTCAAGCTGATTAGAGTATAATCATCACAAAAACATAGTCAAAATGTAGTGAAATGAGCCAAAAGGGAATTAGGAGAGAAGAGAAACAAGGGTAGCCCAAACAAAAGAATTACCACATTGCCCAAAATAAACATGTCATCTCTTTAGCACTTTAATTCCAAAGCTTTTATCTTCTCCAATGAGCATGGTATCAGTGAAAAATGAATTACTATCTCTGAATTATTTGTACATATCTTCTTGGATCTCTCCAGGAGAATATGACCATCCATTATAATTAATCCTTGTTTATTCTCATGAAATACAAGTGGCTTTAAGCCTCCATTTCAGTACATGTCATCCATTTCTGCAGAACCTCCACTGCACTCTGATGGATGTCCAGTCCTTTCTTACCTGAAGGGTTCATCCTTTTTCACACTATCCTCAGTACTAATGTAACCTGAGATCACTGACACAAGAAAGACCAACATTTGAACACCCAGACTTCTGACTGGTGCCTCCTATTCTGATCTGATCTTTTGAAAGATACTTTTGATTTTTTAAAAGTTTTTTGTTATAGTTGGTTTATAATGTTGTGTTAGTTTCAGGTGTACAGCAAAGTGAATCAGTTATGCATATACATATTGTTGTTGTTTAGTCACTAGGTTGTGTCTGACTCTTTTGTGACTTCATGAACTGTAGCCTGCCAGGCTCCTGTGTCCACGGAATTTCCCAGGCAAGAATACTGGAATGGGTTGCCATTTCCTTCTCCAGGGGATCTTCCCGACCCAGGGATCGAACCCATGTCTCCTGCATTGCAGGCAGATTTTTTACCACTGAGTCACCTGGGAAGCCCTATATATACATATATCCATTCTTTTTCACACTCTATTCCCATATAGGTTATTACAGAATATCGAGTTCCCTGGCTGTATAGTAGGTCCTTATTAGTCATCTACTTTATATACATAGTAGTGGGTATATGTTAACTGCAATTTCCTAATTTATCTCTCCCCCTCCCCATCTTTCCCCTTTGGTAACCAAACTTATTTGGTAATAAGTTTGATTTCAAGAACTGTGAGTCTGTTTCAGACTACAGTTCTTTTCTTCTCTAATTTTTGTATTTGAAAACAATTTTAAGTTATGAAACAAAGAATATAAAGATGATAAATTTTATTCATTCATACAAATAAGGTCATTTGTATCTTTTCCTATTAGATTCCACATATAAGTGGTATCATATGATACGTGTCTTTGTCTGTCTGACTTACTTCCCTTAGTATGATAATCTCTAGGACCATCCATGTTGCTGAAAATGGCAATATTTCATTCTTTTTTATGGCTAAATCATATCCCATTATATATCTAAACATCTTCTTTATCCATCCGTTGATGGACATTTAGGCTGCTTACATGTCTTGGCTGTTGTGAATAGTGCTTCTATAAACAGCAGGGTGCATATATCTTTGAATTGTGGTTCGCCACAGATACAGGCCCCAGAGTGGGATTGCCGGATCATATGGTAGAGCTTTGAACTATTGTTGCTCTTTAGACAAGTGTGTTTTGTAATACCCATGGTATTATACATACTATATATACTATAGTATTATACATATTATATACACACAGACATATGACTCCTTTGACCAAAACCATCCCAAAGAAAAAGAAATACAAGAAGGCCAAGTTGTTGTCTGAGGAGACTTTACGAATAACTGAGAAAAGAAGAGAAACAAAAGTCAAGGGAGAAAGGGAAAGATATACCCAACTGATTGCAGAATTCCAGAAAACAGCAAGGAGAGATAAGAAGGCCTTCTTAAAATGAACAGTGCAGAGAAATGGAGGAAAACAATAGAATGGGAAAGACTAGAGATCTCTTCGAGAAAATTGGAGATATATAGGGAACATTTCATGCAAGGATGTGCATGATAAAGGGCAGAAATAGTAAGGACCTAACAGACTCCTTGGAAGAAAAGCTATGACAAACCTAGAAAGCATATTAAAAGGTAGAGACATCACTTTGCCAAGGTCCATATAGTCAAATCTATGGTTTTTCCAGTAGTCATATATGGATGTGAGAGTTGGACCATAAAGAAGGCTGAGTGCCAAAGAATTGATGCTTTCGAATTGTAGTGCTGGAGAAGACTCTTTTGAGAGTCCCTTGGACTGCAAAGAGATCAAACCAGTCAATCCTAAAGGAAGTCAACTCTGACTATTCACTGGAAGAACTGATGGTGAAACTCCAATACTTTGGCCACCTGATGTGAAGAGCCGACTCATTGGAAAAGACCCCAATGCCAGAAAAGATTGAGGGCAGGAGAAGGGGCTGACAGAGGATGAGATGGATGGCATCACTGACTCAATGGACTTGAATTTGAGCAAACTCCGGGAGATAGTGGAGGACAGAGGAGCCTAGCCTGCTGCAGTCCATGTGATTGTAAAGAGTTGGACATGACTTAATGACTGAACAACAGTGACTTCTTTAGAACTAGGCACATGTGAGGAAACAGAAGAGGAGGGGGGAGGAACACTCATATTTTGTCTTATAGTGCCTTCAGCTGTCATTGTCCTCTTTGAGCTTCATAGATACTTAAAGCTACATCCTGAGACATGTGAAGTCCTCATCACTGATTCTTGACTGATCTATTCTGTACTGACTTCCCTTCACTAGGAGATACATGTATCCTTTACACACTGGACATTTCCTAGTATAGCTCCTCCCAATATTTCTCTTTCTCTCTCTCCCCTCTCCCATTCTCTCTCTCTTACTCTCTCTCCAGGAAACACTCCAAATTGCATGTCATACATCCCCAAACGAGAAGTTCAGGCCATCTGAATATAAAAGCCTTCTTTTGGCTCTAGAAACCAAGTAGTTTCTCGGTCCTTCCTGAACCCTTTTTTCATTTCTTGGGCGGGTGTCTGACTTCACTCTTTCTCAGGCAAGTCAGACACCAGTTTCTGTATCTCCAAACAGGCACATCTCAAACTCTTATCAGTGCTTTCCTTCCTGGCCCTCTGCCAAGGATGAGACTAGAATATAGCAGGTTCCCACCCCACTTCTAAAGGGAGCGAGAACCCACAGTTCTGCAACAGTCCTCTTGCTTCAGCAATCTCCTTTACAAAGTCCTCTCTCTGATGCCTTTTATATTATAGCCCTGATATGGTTGAGGGGTTCAGGAGTCCTGGAGCACAATCTTGGACTCAGTTCCTTCAGATCACTTAGGATGATTTGGCTGACTTATTTTTGGACTTTCAACCATATTGTCATTTCCTGTCTGGTCTGAAACTTCAATCTTAGCATGGTTATACATGCAAAATTCCATAACCTAGAGACAATCGCATGCACTGGAGAAGGAAATGGCAACCCACTTCAGTATTCTTGCCTGGAGAATCCCAGGGACGGTGGAGCCTGGTGGGCTGCCATCTGTGGGGTCGCACAGAGTCAGACACGACTGCAGCAACTTAGCAGCAGCAGCAGCAGAGACAATCGCTGAAAACACCCTTTTGTACATTTAAAATACATATTTCTTAACAAAAATGAGATTATTTTGTAACCTGAATTTTTTTCCAGTTAACAATATGTGCTGAGCATCTTTCCATGTCCATAAGTCTCTCAGTTCAGTTCAGTTCAGTCTCTCAGTCATGTCTGACTCTTTGCGACCCCATGAATTGCAGCACGCCAGGCCTCCCTGTCCATCACCAACTCCGGAGTCTACCCAAACCCATGTCCATCGAGTCGGTGATGCCATCTAGCCATCTCTTCCTCTGTCGTCCCCTTCTCCTCCTGCCCCCAATCCTTCCCAGCATCAGGGTCTTTTCCAATGAGTCAACTCTTCGCATGAGGTGGCCAAATTATTGGAGTTTCAGCTTCAACATCAGTCCTTCCAATGAACACCCAGGACTGATATCCTTTAGGATGGACTGGTTGGATCTCCTTGCAGTCCAAGGGACTCTCAAGAGTCTTCTCCAACACCACAGTTCAAAAGCATCAATTCTTTGGTGCTCAGCTTTCTTCACCGTCCAACTCTCACATCCATACATGACTTCTGGAAAAACCATAGCCTTGACTAGACGGACCTTTGTTGGCAGAGTAATGTCCCTGCTTTTCAATATGCTATCTGGGTTGGTCATAACCTTCCTTCCAAGGAGCAAGCGTCTTTTAATTTCATGGCTGCAATCACCATCAGCAGTGATTTTGGAGCCCCAAAATATAAAGTCTGACACTGTTTGCACTGTTTCCCCATCTAAGTCTCTACGTCAACATTTTAACAAGTAAAAGCTATTCCATTGTATGGAAGCTACCATTACTTAATCAATTCTTTCTTGACATAGTTCAGGCTGTTTCTTCTTCCTATTATGATAAATGATCCTGTGAAATATACCTTTATTTATACACTTCAATGCATTCAATTATTGAACTAATAATTAATTGAGTACCTATTAAGAGTATTGTGATTTCCTTGGGATAAATTTCTTGATGTGGAGTAGTACATTTTGACATGCATATTTTAAAATATATGTATTTCCAAATTGCTCTTCAGATGTATGTGTGTTTGTATACGTGTTTGTGTGAGTGAAAGAGAGAGTATATTTAGTCCCCAGAAAAAGACACTTCTTTTGGGAAACTTCACTATTGGGGAGAATTAATGTAATATACAATGCAGGTCACACATGTGTTTACTTAGCTCCTACAGATTATTGAATCTCCCTTTTTTCTTTACTCTAAACTAATTTTAGACTTGCATAAAAAAGTTACAAAAACATAGAATCTCCTTCTATCCCTCTCCAGTTTTCCTGTTGGTTGCATCACAGTTATCAAGACCAGGAAATTAATATTAGACTATTAGTAACTAAACTGCAGAACTTATTCAAGTTTTATCAGTTATTCCCCTAAGGTATTTTTTATATTCCAGAAACTTACCCAAGATTTCCCTTGATATGCAGTGCTTCCCCGGTGGCTCAGCTGGTAAAGAATCCGCCTGCAATGTGGGAAACCTGAGTTCGATCCCTGGGTTGGGAAGATCCCCTGGAGAAGGGAAAGGCTACCCACTCCAGGATTCTGGCCTGGAAAATTCCATTGACTGTATAGTCCATGGGGTCCCAAAGAGTTGGACAAGACTGAGCGGCTTTCACTTATTTCCCCTTGGTCTCCTCCAGTCTGTAACAGTTCTTTAGTTTTCCCCTGTGTTTCATGATGTTGAAACTTTTGAAAAGTACTGATTGGCTATTTTGTAGAAAGTTTCTCATTGGGCTTTGTCTGATGTTTCTAACATTTCAATTGAAGTTTTGCATTTTTGGCAAGAGTGCATCATATCAAGGGGCTCATGATGTTGATGTGTCTTATTACTCGTGATGTTGACCGTGATCTCTTTAGAAATGCTATTCTCAGGACTTCCTTGGTGGTGCAGTGGCTAAGACTCTGTGCTCCCAATGCAGGGGGCCTGGGTTTAATCCTTGGTCAGGGAACTAGATCCCATATGCTGCAACTAAGGCCTGGTGCAGCCAAATAAATAAATATTAAAAAAAGAAATACTATTCTAATGCTGCAGAAGGAGAGTGGAAATACTATTTATAGGATGTCAACTATATATTAGGTGCACTGCGTTTGTTTTTTCTGTAAAGTTAGTCTCATTATCACCATTTCATTGAGTTTCATTAAAAATATGTAGCTCACTCAAAGTCATAAAAGATTTGTCTGCCTCCAGAGGCAGGGTTTTCCCAGCACAGATAAGAATTTCCTCTACTGGGAAACTGTTAAAAGCAAACCAAGCATATGTAGGTGTGAGTCGCTACCCTTCTAGAATTTGATTCTCAATTTTATTCTCCTCAAGGTAGAAGTGTGTAGTCACATTTTGAGACATAGTCCTCTGTTATTGATTAACCAAGTCAAATATTTAGTGATCAAAATTTATGGGACACTCCTTCATCTTACACAACATCGTAGTGCCTCTGATCTTTCCTCACCAAGATTTGTG
The DNA here is from genome assembly GCF_054371585.1 of Giraffa tippelskirchi. NCBI lineage: Eukaryota > Metazoa > Chordata > Mammalia > Artiodactyla > Giraffidae > Giraffa > Giraffa tippelskirchi. Next base: position 142,940,677 of record NC_137289.1, read on the forward strand.
ATGTGATTTTCTTTTTGGTTATTGTAATATAGAAGCCAAAAGACAAGTGCAAAATAATTTTCTAAATTGAAAACTCTTGAGATGTTGTTTTTCACTCAGTCCTAATACTTTCATCAAATTAATTGTCTGAAAGTCAATGATTCATTTCTCTCTTTAGATAATTAAAGAAGAGAACAGGCAAAGCATAGTATCTGCATAACACTTACCCTTTTGGATAATGAATGCCTGCACCCTGTGAATGTTCCTGCTATACCATTTAAAGAGTTAACACTTCGATCTGATCTGATAGGATGGGTGAATGTAAAAGAATAAGCAAGAAGTGGAACCCCTGAAGAAAAGCAAATTGAGATAATGCATGGCAAGTGTTGAACAGAGTGCCTGGTGCACAGTGAATGCTCCACAACTTTTAGCTCTTCTCGTTGCTGCTAAAGCTGTCCTAGATGTCACTGACGTTTAAGGGGAAGTGCCGGAGTCCAGCTCCAGCAGGTCCAGGGGTTCCCTCAGGATGGACGGCGTCGGCGATGCGAATGAGAAGACACAGCAAGTCTTCGGTGTTTCCAAGTGTCTTCCTTTACTTTATTGTTTTTCAAGACAGCTTTTATATTTTTAGTGGTATATAGAAACAAATGTAACGTATAGAGTCATACCAATTCAGCTTAAGGGACATACCAATTCAGCTTAATGGGTATATCTTAATGGGCCCATCAAGTTAGCTCAATGGGCCAGCAGCTTCGACCCTCATCGAAGCCGTTTGCATGTCTTTAGTTACAAAAAAGCCTCATTTTGTTTACATCATCTTCTGGCCTGGTGGCCTGCTAACACCTTGTGACTCTCCATTGATAAGGGTTGATCAGTCAGAATACTTTTGTATAGGGCACATCAGGAAAGAATTCATCAACAGGAAGTTTCAAGGTAAAACCTGTTTTTGGTAATTTACTCTACGCCTTGAGCTTAACAGAAAAGAATGTAGTTCCATAAAGTCAAAGAACAGCAAGCTGAAATTCAGCTCTAAATAAGAATCACCAGTTAAATCAATAATTGTCTTATTATTTGTATTAAAGCTAAACTTCTACTTATATAAATCTCTAACTATTATGCTTTCATTATATAGGCTAAATACGTTAAGAGTAAAAACATAGTGAGTAAATATAGATTAAGTAACAGTTCCACAAAGCACTATTTTTTGTATTTCCTAACAAGCCTTTTTTCCTGTGAAGGGTTTTGTGCCCATAGGGGCTTTCTGTGCGGAGGCTCTCAATGCTGTTTTATTACTAGGGAGCAGTTATGCACATTAGCTCCAAAGGCATAGGTACATTTATTAAACAAACCAATATGTTAGCAAAAGGAATTTAGATCAGCATACTCTATATCTCAGATAATTTTATTTAGGGTGCTACCGTTCAGGGGCCTTGTTGATTTGAGGTTTCAGAATGATCTATTTTAGAAGGGAATCAGGAGAGGCCTTTTGCCTAAGTCATAGAAAATAAGAAAAGGTTTATTATAGTAAACATCAGAAAGACAGATATCTTTAAGGTGAGCGCTGAGGCAGCCTTCCGAGAATCCCTGAGGCCTGAGAAGCCTTGCTCAAATCAGTCCTTTTGGGGATGTCGTGAGCTGGCTCCCGGCAGGGAAGGGACTACATGGCTGACTCATCCCGTGCTCCATGAGGCAAACTAATAAACTGCTATAAATTTAGAAAGGAAGATGGCTGATCTCTAGCCAGGTTGGCAGCTGTTTATCCTCTCTAAGTGCTCTGGTGCTATTCCATTGCAATATGACCTGAAAGCGCCATTATGAACCCATTTGGGAGCAAAGTTTGGAGCTAAATCAAGGCAGTGTGGCACGTAGTCAGTTAACCCAGTTCAGCCACTTTTGCAGTGACTTCCTTTTGGGATTCCCATCTGAGAGAGTGGCTTTCACCTAAGTGATCATAGGGCAGGATTTCTCAACCTCAGCATCATTGATCTGTGGTGCAATATTGCTCTTTACAGTATCGGACCTTGCTTCCATCACCAGTCACATCCACAACTGGGTGTTGTTTTTGCTTTGGCTCCGTCTCTTTATTCTTTCTGGAGTTATTTCTCTACTGATCTCCAGTAGCATATTGGGCACCTACCAACCTGGGGAGTTCATCTTTCCTTGTCCTATCTTTTTGCCTTTTCATACTATTCATGTGGTTCTCAAGGCAAGAATACTGAAGTGGTTTGCCATTCCCTTCTCCAGTGGACCACATTCTGTCAGACCTCTCCACCATGACCCGTCCATCTTGGGTGGCCCCACACGGCATGGCTTAGTTTCATTGAGTTAGACAAGGCTGTGGTCCATGTGATCAGATTGGTTAGTTTTCTGTGTTTCTTACTAGGCAGAATAATAAATTTCTTCATCTGGTTGCATGAAACTGAAAAGAGTGTGCATGGATCCTCAGGTACCATAGGTCTGTGTTCTGTCAGTTATTAGGCCAATGATAACTCAAATCCAGCCTTCTAATAGACTCTGCTTTGGGACCGGAGTTCATTAAACTACATCTCTTCTTTGCCAATGGGCTTCCTGTGAATTTCACGTGGTAGGGGGAGCCAGATGGAGATTACAAAGCTGGGGAAGAGCAGCTGGGGGCTGCTGTTTCTATAAGTGTCGTCCCAGCTGCAGTAGACCTTTATCCCAGCAGCGCACTTGGTCCCAACCTCCATCTTCCATTCAAAACCCAGCTTTATCCTATTACCTCAGAGGCACCAGAAGCAGTCAGACTGGGCCCCTTATCAGAGATCTGAGCCCTAGATCCACAGAGCCTCTCTTCCAAGCCTCTTTTTTTAAATAGGTTTATTGAGATATAACTCATGTACAATTAAATCACCCATCTAAAGTGTACAGTTCAGTGATTTTTAGTGTATTCGTGGAATTGTGCAACCATCAAAGCAGTCTAATTTTAGAACATTTTCACCATCCCCAAAAGAAACCCAGTACCCTTTAGGAGTCACTTTTTACCCCTCCTCCAGCCCTAAGCCACCCATTAATCTACTTTATTATCTCTATGGATTTGTCTACTTGGACATTTCATATAAATGAAATCATGTAACTTATGGCCTTTTGTGACTGGCTTCTTTCACTTAGCATAATTTTTTTAAGTTTATTCATGTTGTAACATGTACTTCATTTCTTATGGCTGAATAGTATTCCATTGTATGGATATGTCACATTTAATTTAGCCATTTATCAGTTGATAGACATTTGGGTTGTTTCTACTTTTTCAACTGTTATGAGTGCTTCTAGTATGAACATTTGTGTACAGATTTTGTGTAGACCTATGTTTCCATTTCTCTTAAATATATACCTAAAAGTGGAATTACTAGGTCATATGCTATTTTCCAAGCTTCTTAATTCTGATAATCTCTGCCTCTTTATTTTATTCCCCCAGTCTCAGGAGTAGCAGCTCATTCCTGCAGTTAAAATCACTAGATTACCTCAATGTTCCCTTTTTGATCTTTCTAACTTCCAATGACTGTGTGATCATCTAACTATATTAAATTTCTTCAGTTGAAGTACCTAGTATGATTTCTGTTTTTCTGACTAGACCCTTGAGAATACAGTCATATGAAGCTTTATAATCAGTTCATCCATCTTCCTTACTGAGTAAGGAATAGAAGTCTCTTTTACTTCAGCAGGTCAGATAGAAATAATTCGCACAAAATGAAGACTGTTAAACATCAGCATATATCCTGTAAGTCAGTAATGTATTTTAATTGGAATCTACTGAATGAGTGGCTTCCTTGAGATACTATTTTAAGCATCTGTCTGAAATAGTTTAAGGATAATACCACTTAAATCCTAGAGGAAAATCCATTCTTTCATTTCTTCCTTCCTTCACTCATTCATTCATTTAGTAATTATTTATTTATCACTCCACTTGTGCTATGTACTATTCTAGGTGCTGGTGGTATAATAGTGAATAAAATAGACAAAAATCTTAATAATCAGATAATTTATGTTTTAGTGAAAGAGGTGGTAAACAAGCATAAATGAGTCAGATGGTGAATAGTGATATGGAGAAATTTAAAGAATGGAAGGAAGATAGGAAGGGCTGGATTGGGGGTATATTTTCAAAAGGATTGATCAGAAAAGATTTCACTATAAAAGCAACATTTCAAAAAACTCCTGGTGGAGATGAAAGAGAAAGCATGTGGATATCTGGGGGAAAAGAGCATTCCAGGCAGAGCTAACAGCAAGGCTTCACTCTCAAGGCCTTGAGTTGGAAGGATGCCTGGTTTGTTCAAGGAATAGGAAGTAGGCCAATCTGGCTGGACTTGAAACCAGGGGGAGAACTGTAGGAGAGAATGTTAGAAAGACAGTGAAGGGTCAATCCTATAGGGCTTTGTATGTCATTATAAGGACTTTGGCTTTATTATGAGTGTGATAGGAAGCCAGTGGAAGGATTTTAACAGGGAAGTGATATGATTTGACTTACATTTTAACGAGACAACTCTAACTTCTGTGTTGAGAATAGATTATGGTAGTGCACTGAAAGGCAATAATCTGCAGAGAGAATATAGTGAAAGCTGTGGGGAAATAAATCACTGGATTCTGTATTCATTGACAAGAGTGCAACTGTTTCCTCTGTAGATGGCCAGGGAGACTCTTCTCCATATAGTCAGTCTGGGGGTGTGCAAGCTGAGAGAGAAGCCAAAGATGGCTCCCAGAATTTTAGCCTGAGTGACAAAAAGAAAGCACTGTGTATTACTGAAACAAGAAAGACTATATAGGAGTAGGTTTTCAGGAGAAATCGTGAATTCAATTTTGCTTATGCTAAGTTTGATATATCTGTTAAACATCCAGATGGAGATGTCAAGGAGTCTGCTGGATATACAAATCTGAAGTTCAGGGGAGACTCAAAACAGGAGATGGCAATTTGGAAATTATTGATATAAATGTAATATTTATAGCCATGACAATAATTTAGAAGATCCAGTGAGGATTTTATGTAGAAAAAAAGAATAGATTCAAGGACTGAGGCCTGCAGCAGCCTGATTCGGAGTTCAAGGAGATGCGAAGAAACCAGTAAAAAGACTGAGAATGAGTGGCTGTTGAAATGGAAGAAAATTAGAAGTATGAGCTGTCAAGAAACTGGGTGAAAAAGCTTTCAAAGACAAGGGTGTGATTAGTATTATGGTAATTACTATGCTAGGTCCTCATGACACTATGGACATATAGAAACATGCTTAGTCGCTCAGTTGTGTCTGACACTTTGTGACCTCATGGACTGTAGCCTGACAGGCTTCACTGTCCATGGGGATTCTCTAGACAAGAATACTGGAGTTGGTTGCCATACCCTCCTCCAGGGGATCTTCCCGACCCAGAAATAGAACCCAGGTCTCCAACATTGCAGGTGAATTCTTTATTGTCTGAGCCATCAGGGAAGCCTGAGAATACTGGAGTGGGTAGCCTATCCCTTCTCCAGGGGAACTTCACAAGCCAGGAATTGAACTGGGGTCTCCTGCATTGCAGGCAGATTCTTTACCAGCTGAGCTACGAGGGAAGCCCATAGAAACGTAAGTGGAGCCATTAGATCTTGTTGCGTGTTAATTCGTGTTTATAAGAATTTGTTACATGTATGTGTGGCATGGTGCTCAGTCACTCAGTCTTGTCCAACTCTTTGTAGCCCCATGGACTGTAGTCCGCCAGGCTCCTCTATCTATGGCATATCTTAGGCAAGAATACTGGAGTGGGTTGCCATTTCCTCCTCCAAGGGATTTTCCTGACTTGGGAGTTGAACCCGCATCTCTTGCATCTCCTGCATTGGCAGGTGGATTCTTTACTATTAGCGCCACCTGGGAAGCCTGTATGGCATAAAATAGGTCAATTTCTCATTTCCTGTGTAGATATTATAAATATAATAAATTCCTATGGTCACAGGAATATTTCATAGAGCATTATTATCATCGTGCTATGGTAAAGATTTTGGTCATTTGTTTTCCACAAGTGGTTCTGCATCAAACTTTGTATTTTCTCAATTGTATGTTTTTAAAATTATTTTATTTTTTATTTTTATTTTATATTGGAGTATAGTTGATTTACAATGTTGTGTTAGTTTCAAGTGTACAGCAAAGTGATTCAGTTATGCATACACATATATCTATTCTTTTTCAGATTCTTGTCTCATATAGGTTATTACAGAGTATTGCATAGAGTTCCCTGAGCTATGCAGTAGGTCCTTGTTGATTATCTGTTTTATATACAGTAGTGTGTATATGTTAATCCCAACCTCCTAATTTATCCCTCTCTCCACACCTTTCCCCTTTGGTAAACATAAGTTTGTTTTCTAAGTCTGTGAGTTTGTTTCTTCTCAATTGTATCTTAAAGAAAATTATAAGGAAAAAATAGAAATGAGATGTATTAATTGGCTAGGCTATTCTTTGGTAACCAAAACACTCAATGGCTTAACCAAGGCCTATTTCGCCCTCATTAAAAAGCCCACACGGATGGTCAGGGAGGCTTTTCTCTTCATTTCATTAAGGGATACGTGGTGGTGGAGACTTGTAGCTGCATCATCTTGGGCACCTGATTTCCAAGCTTTCAGCAGCAGGAGAAGAGAAGACTGAGTAATAATTGGGTGGATGTTTTTAAGGACTTAATTTGGGAATGACTTATTTAGCTTCCACCAACATCCCAGTGGACAGTAATGTGTTCTCAGCTATGAAGAAGCCAGGAAAATGAGTCTCCCTGTCTGTCCAGAAAGAGGAAAATAAAACAGTTTGGTGAACAGATAGTTTTGTCTCTGCTGCAGTGGTGGAGAATAAGGAAAAGAAAGATGTCAATAAAGTAAGTTTCTTTATAAGATTTTTGATAGCTTTGATTTAGAATTGAGCCTTGTATATTTCTTTCCAGTGAATTCTCTTTCTTCTTTCTAAAGAATTTGAGGAAAACTTTTACTTTCTTTTCAAAACCATGTGACTTGAAAAGACTTAAGAAGAATTCTAACATCATTGATACATACCTGAGTTCTTTGAGCAAAAGTATTTTTCTATGTAAAATATATAGACATATAAATTATCTATGGTTTTTCATATCTTGGGACACAGTCCAGAAACCTGTGACATAATGAGATAGGCTGAGAAAGGTGGATGCCTAGAATGAGATCTGTCTTCTGGGGTGCAAAAGGGCTGGGAGGTAGAGTGCAAAAGCCTGTGTGTGGTGATAATAGGCACAGTAATAGGTGTCACCCAGTCAAGCATGTAGTACTTGGGTTTTTTAACAGGCAGGACCAGCAGAGATTCCACAAAGAGCCCAAACTCAAATTATAGGCACAGGACTTCCCTGGTGGTCCAGTGATTAAAAATCCACCTGCCAACGCAGGAGACAGGGGTTTGATCCCTGGTCCTGGAAGATCCCACATGCCTTGGAGCAACTAAGCCCATGTGCCACAACTACTGATGCCCACGTGCCCTAAAGCCCATGCTCTGCAACAATAGAAGCCATTGCAATGAGAAACCCACACAGCACAGGGAAGAGTAGCCCCTGCTTGCCACAACTAGGGAAAGCCTGTGTGTAGCAACAAAGACCCAACAGCCACAAATGAATAAATAAATAAAAATTGTAGGCACAGAGAATAAAGGTCAACAAGCAAGTCAACACCCTCAGCTACAAGACCACTCTTAGACAGCAATCCGGTCTTTAGAAAAGGCCAAGTCCCAGTCCTACAAAGACCTTTGAAGTAGGGAAAACAGCAAACAGGCTAGAAAACCAGGTTTCCTGCACAGGACATAGAGGAAAAGTTCTCAGTATTGACTGCACATTAGAATCATCTGGAGGAAATTACCAGAACACCCTTCTAGACCAGATACATCATCTAGAGGTGGGACATAGTCAACAGTGATGGTTCAGGCTCTCTGGGTGTTGCCAGTGTCAAATTAAGGCTGGGAATAGGTGATTGGTGGGTAAGTTGTACATCTTTTATCTTTGTGACTAAAGTCAGGACTGACTTAGAGATTGGAGGGCTAGAAAACCCACAGGAGAATTTTTTAAACGTCTATAGATACTAGCAGCCCTAACTGAGCTGTGAAGATGTACATGCGTGTAAAATATACAGTATTCACAGAAACTGGCATCTTATTTGGCAGCTGTTCTGTGGTCTGATAGTGCTTCCAAAATCATTGTAATGAGGAAAAAAACATTAGGAAGCTACAATGGTTTCTTTCCACTTTTGACTTAAATTTTAAAATCTCAAAACTGTTCAAAATACTTTAAAATTGTGTTATTCAAAAGAGGGGGGACAGTAAATAGCTGAGTGTTTCTAAAAGAGGGGAGCTTGTTGGTAATGAAGACATTCAATGTAAGGTAATAGGGAAGCCTTGGACTGTACAGCTTTGGCAGTGCTGATTTCCTACTAGCGATATCCAAATATGAACCCCACTGCAGTCACAGCTGCTATTTCTCATTATACCCAAGACATGGGTCTTGGTGCCTGGAGCAGTCAAATAAGACAAAAGGAAACAATATTACTGTCTTAAGTATTTATATCTTTTTTTTTCTTTTGCCTTCTCATAACATTAGGGATACTGTAAGCACATTGCCATGGAAACTCTAGCACCAGCCAAAACACTGCTGTGTTTTTGAGGACTCTATGTGTGAGACTGTAAATAAAAATAGTGAGAATTTTACAAGTGTGGCCTAAAACAATGAAATGGACATTGGGTCTTGCCCTGACTTCAGGGTGTCATATAACTTGCTTTTACTAGTATACTGAAAGAAATTAATCTATGTACAGAAACAAAGACTATTATACCCATGACAAAGTATCGATGGTAGCCTTATAGTAGTAGTCAATCTGAATTGAATGACAATTAAGATGATTAAGAAGGATGGTAATTCCTTCCTTCCTTTCTTCATTCACTTGTTTATTCCTTCAACAAATATTTTTTGACCGTCACTACATGCCAGATGTATACTAGACGCTGGACACACAAAGATGAATAAAAGACCAGTTTCTTGTTATAAATCATGTTACTCCAAACCAACAAATGCATAAGGGTCTGATTTGTATATGTACCCTTGCTTCTTGCTTTTAAAAAATCAATACATGAAAATCTGAACTTATGAAAGATAAATGAAGAGATGATGTTTCCAGTTTCCAAAAAAACTTTTATAAAATAATTCACCTCTGGGTTCTTTCAAATAGTAAATCCCCTTAGGGCATTTAAGAGTTATTGATAATTGATCACTCAATTAAGGGATTATCCAGAGGGATTATCCAGAGGGATTATCCAGAGGCTGAAACAGTACAGAGTTCTTGACTCGGGTTGCACATTCAAATCAGTTAAGGAGCTTTTAAAACATGCCAATGCTCAGGCCCCACTTCAAACCAATCAAATAACAATCTCTGGAAGTTACAACTGGGCATCAGCATTTGAAAGCTTTCTGGGATTGATCTAAATGTGCATCCAGGGTTGAGAATCTAAAGCAAGAGTGGGCTAATTCCTACCAGCCATTTGTTTTTGTTAATAAAGTTCTATTGGAGCACAGCCATTTCCGTATATATTGTCTATGGCTGCTTTCACACAACAAAGACAGAGTTGTGAGCTGCAACAGCTGTGTAGTTGAGTAGTGTGACAGAGACCCTGTGGCCCACAGAGATGAAAACATTTACTATTTGGCTCTTTACAGAAAAAGTTTGGCGACCCCTGGTCTGAAGAAAACAGAGACATGGAAAACTCAATATGTCCAGCAATCAATGGTTTACAGGGTTTTTTGTCCCCCCCCCCCCCCCCAGGAATAATAGATAAAGCAGCTATTGAAATTATCCTGACAGTTAGTGAAAAAAAGGTACTCCACTTAATAAAATTTTATTGACATGCAACTTTTCAGAAGCCCTCTCTTAAAGGGGGCACCATTTTTAAGCCCTTGACTCTCAGCTTTAATCCCACCACTGAAATGCTGTAGCTGGCGTTCAGCAAACCACACCTCAAGTTTGCCAGCGACTCTGCACTATGCTCTGCCAACATGTGGCGCTGGAGGAACATTTCAAGCCTGGAGGAGGAAGAACGACGGATTTGCTCCTTCCTGTCTGCTTTTTTTTTTCTGTCAGCCTCAACCTAGCAATGCTTCTTTACCCTAGCCTTGGCAGTTCATTCCACTAGCAACGGTTGATTCCACTTGCAATTTTGCTGACAGTCTCAGAACTGTCCTCACAGTATACCCCTGGAGATATCATCCCTCACAGGCAAAGCCCTTTTCTTAGAGTTCTAGGTCTCAGCCTCATGCACCCCTGCTGTGAGCTCAAAAGACACCTACACCAGCCAAGCATTGCTGTCTCCCCAGAGACCTGAGTCCCACTTCCTTTGGGCCCCCTCCTTTAAGCTTCTAAGGTTTAATAAGCAGCAACCTTTTCTCTTTCTTCTCCTTCTCCTCCTCCTCCTTTCTTTTTTTTCACATAGCCATAGAGGTGATGGTACTTCGTATAGTTGCTACCTCCATGATATATTTCCTTTTTGCCTTTTAAATTTTCCAATGCCTGAGAATATTATTTATATTAAATTCTTTCTGTTACTATTACTAGTATGGTTTCTATCTCCTATGTGTGAGAGTTATTGCTTACTATGGCAATCATAAATCATCATTGTACCCTATATTTCTATAAAGATGGATGGATTCAAACTGTTGTGTGGGAAACAGAATGCTAAATTTGAAGATATTATGCTCTCTCTAATATTATCTACCTGCATATTCATTAATAATGTCTTATTTATGCACTGCATAAAAGAATGGGCCTTGTCACTGTGCATAATATGGATCGTGACTTCTGAGGAAATGCCCCTTTTACTCTTGTTGGGAATTAATGAATAAGAATTTGCTGCATGTTTACAACAGTATATGCTACAAAGATGCAATCTGGTGACTCTAGGGCACATCCCACCCCAGACTGGTCGTCCCTAAAGGATAAGGGTCAGGCAGAACATGGGTAAATCAAGTAACTTCTATCCATTCACTGAACCCAAAATATAATAGGTCATTCCATCTTTGTAAATAAGCTGAAAACTAGACTTTGTTAAGATGACATTAGAGCCAAGAAAGGGACAAATGAACTAGAAACAAGCACAAGGTGGCTTCTGTTTGGTCCATGATTTGTTCTCAAACATTCACCTTCTAAGCTGACTTGTATCGACTAGTTTATTTCATTTCTTAGTCTTCTTTTCAAGAATGGCTACTTTACTACCATTGAGTGAGTACAAAGGAAAACACAGGGGACAATTACATAATGAAATGGTAGAAAAGAGGGTCAGCAAATGACAGTCCACAGGCCAAATCTAGCTTGCCACTTTTTTTGTAAATGGTTTTATTGGAATACAGCCAAGCCCATTTGTTTACATATTCTCTGTGGCTGCTTTCACTAAAATAGTAAAACTGAGTAGCTGCATGACCCACAAAGCCAGAATTGTCGACTCGGGTCTTTTAAAGAAAATTGCTGACTCCTGAGAGAGATAATGAGTAGGCATCTGTCACTACAGTGGCATGTGCCAGTCATTAGGGTGTCAGCCACAGGGCCCAGGGGGCACTCTGATTCTCCAACTTTCCTTGGCAACCATGTACTCAAATTTGAATGCCTCGCTAGCCCTTCTTCACCTATCAATCCCCTACTTAGCATCTAAGATCCTGTAACTTCTGTGTCAGTTCAAACTTCCCTGATTGTGTCTGGTGTCATGCCTATCCCCTATACTATCCATTTGTCTCCAGAGGAATTCATAGGATCTTTTAGAAATTGTGAGGAGTATTATTCATCCATCTCTTAAAATACATTTGGTGAGGGCCTTGCACAGAGCAACTAATTAGTAATTATGGTTTCATTGATCTACACTATCCAGAGGGACCTATAAGGCTGTCTCAGGCATCAATGCATTTGTTTACTTTAGAAAAAAGTACTTGAGTTGTCATCACCTGCTATTGTGTACATCTTATATGTAAGAAACTGCTTTCAAGTCATCATCACCAAAGTATATCTGGTAAGTATTACAATAGATAGAAGACTGCACTATGTAAAAATAAAGAATAGGGAAGAAGGTCATTCATTTTTGTAACCCTCATATTTCTACATAATTCCTGCTTATATTAAGCATAAAGGTTTATGTGCTCAAAGAAATAAACTGTATTGATAGATGATAGATTGCTTGATAGACAGAAAAAATTCCAAGGTTCTAAAACAGCCTAAAGACTGTTTTTCTTCTCCCAAATGATTTCTGTTTTATTAAGAATTTTCTCCTTAATAACACAATATAATCTATTTTAAGTGCAATTATTTCAGATACCATTCATGCTGAGATTTAAAACCAAGCAAAACATACAAGACATGTATTTAGTAAAGCTTCATCTTGTCAAAAACTAAGAAAAACAAACAATACAGACAAAAGAAGGGAAAGATATAATTTATGCAATTTTCTAAATAGAAAGAATCTTGAAATGCCAAGCAATAATCCAACTAAAAGATAAACATGAATGGCTCTTTAAAAAACTTATCCATGGGAAAAAAAAAAAAAAACTAATCCTTGTGACTGGAGAGCCACCAGGACAATGGGGAGCAGCAGCCCTTGGTGTGCCCCTGCCACTCCACTGAGGCTTCCTCTGTTGTCTCTCATTTTTTCCCTTCTGTAACCCACTAAGATTTGTTTTCTTCAAAAGCTTATCAACCATCTCTCAAGTCATACTTGCCTGGAGTGTGCTGATTGCCAAAAGTTCAATGCCTTAAGGCTCTTGTGAAAACAAATATAGGCAGGTGCCTCTATGAGTCTTTTTTCCTACAGGCTCAAGTAAATACCAGATTGACAAAAAAAGACAAAAAAGTGAGTGGTGAAGGTATTGGTAAGCATTTTTTAAAATAAGGTGTTCTTTATCTTAAAAGTCATTTTACCATGTCTGTTCAAGTAGGACTTGGATTGCAATAAACTTTCAGTAAATATTTAGCCTACAAATTAAATAATATTCAAATACAATTATGCGTGTACCTGTACACAAATGTATTTATATATTGGGTTGGCCAAAAAGTTCATTCAAGTTTTTCCATATGCTGTTATGAAATAAACCCAAAAGAACTTCTTGGCCAATCCAATAAGTATCACTTAGACTGTGTTAAAGAGAGTTAATAGGGCCAACCATACTGTCAGCAGAGTATTCGGTACCTTATATACAATGATACTGAAGAAGGAAATGGCAACGCACTCCAGTATTCTTGCCTGGGAAACCCCATGGACAGAGGACCCTGTCAGGCTACAGTTCACGGGGTTGCAAAGAGTTGAACATGACAGCGATGGAGCACAGCATATTCAATATTATAAGGATATCCAAGATCACTCAAAATTTTCTCTATAAATGCCTAAAATTCTGAGATGGATAAATTCAATCCTTTTTTGATAATAAGAATTCCAGCAGAACATTACTTCCATGAAATCAGGGACAATACAAGGCCTTGTTCACCATTGTATTCACAGTCAATGTCACAGTGCCTAGCATAAAGGGACTCAATTATCTGTTGTATAAGTGAATGGAAAGCAAATGGCCTTGGAACATCAATCCATAGAATCTTAGTGTTTCACAATGAATGAATTTTTCAGAGTAACTTTATTCCTAAAAAATTTATCTGGTCACAACACGCAGAATGGGAGAAAATATTTGCAAATGAGGCAACTGGCAAGATGTAAATCTCCAAAATTTATGAACAGCTCATGTAGCTCAAGGAGATCAAACCAATCAGTAGTCCTAAAGGAAATCCACCCTGAATGTTCATTGGAAGGACTGATGCTGAAGTTCCAATACTATGGCCACCTGATGTGAAGAGCTGACTCATTGGATAAGACCCTGATGCTGGGAAACACTGAAGGCAAAAGGAGAAGTGGGGCAGCAGAGGATGAGATGGTTAGATAATATCACTGACTGAATGGACATGAATTTGAGCAAACTCCAGACAGTGGAGAACAGAGCAGCCTGGCATGCTGCAGTCAATGGGGTTGCAAAGAGTTGGACATGACTTAGTGACTGAACAACAACAACATGCAGCTCAATATAAAAAAATAAATAAATAGACAACCCAATAAAAAAAACAGGCAGAAGACCTAAATAGGCATTTCTCCGAAGAAGGGAAGAAGGCATACCAATGGCCAACAGACACATGAAAATATGCTCAACATCACTAATTATTAGAGAAATGCAAAACAAAACTGCAGTGAGGTATCAACCCACACCACCATCAAAAAGTCTCCAAATAAATGCTGGTGAAGCTGTGGAAAAAAGGGAACCCTCCTACATGCCATTGGTACAAATGTATACGTGAACCGTTAACTTCCAGATGTTCAAGCTGGTTTTAGAAAAGGCAGAGGAACCAGAGATGAAATTGCCAACATATGCTGGATCATCGAAAAAGCAAGAGAGTTCCAGAAAAACATCTATTTCTGCTTCATTGACTACGCCAAAGCCTTTGAGTGTGTGGATCACAATAAACTGTGGAAAATTCTGAAAGAGATGGGAATACCACACCACTTGACCTGCCCCTTGAGAAATGTGTATGCAGGTCAGAAAGCAAGAGTTACAACTGGACATGGAACAACAGACTGGTTCCAAATAGGAAAAGGAGTACGTCAAGGCTGTATATTGCCACCCTGCTTATTTAACTTCTATGCAGAGTACATCATGAGAAACGCTGGGCTGGTAGAAGCACAAGCTGGAATCAAGATTGCTGCGAGAAATAATAACCTCAGATATGCAGATGACACCACCCTTATGGCAGAAAGTGAAGAAGAACTAAAGAGCCTCTTGATGAAAGTGAAAGAGGAGAGTGAAAAAGTTGGCTTAAAGCTCAACATTCAGAAAACTAAGATCATGGCATCCGGTCCCATCACTTCATGGGAAATAGATGGGGAAACAGTGGAAACAGTGGCTGACTTTATTTTTCTAGGCTCCAAAATCACTGCTGATGGTGATTGCAGCCATGAAATTAAAAGACACTTACTCCTTGGAAGGAAAGTTATGACCAACCTAGACAGCATATTAAAAACCAGACACATTACTTTGCCAACAAAGGTCTGTCTAGTCAAAACTATGGTTTTTCCAGTAGTCATGTATGGATGTGAGAGTTGGACTATAAAGAAAGCTGAGTGCCAAAGAATTGATGCTTTTGAACTGTGGTGTTGGAGAAGACTCTTGAGAGTCCCTTGGACTGCAATGAGAACCAACCTGTCCATCCTAAAGGTGATCAATCCTGGGTGTTCATTGGATGGACTGATGTTGAAGCTGAAACTCCAATAGTTTGGCCACCTGATGCGAAGAGTTGACTCATTGGAAAAGACCCTGATGCTGGGAAAGATTGAGGGCAGGAGGAGAAGGGGACGACAGAGGATGAGATGGCTGGATGGCATCACCAACTCGATGGACATGGATTTGGGTAAACTCCGGGAGTTGGTGATGGACAGGGAGGCCTGGCGTGCTGCGGTTCATGGGGTCCCAAAGAGTTGGACACAACTGAGCACCTGAACTTGGAGTTTGGAACAGCCACTATGGAGAACAGTTTGGAGGTTCCTTTAAAAACTAAAAATATAGCTAATATAGGATCCAGCAATCCCACTCCTGGGCATACATCCAGAGAAAAACACGCTTGGAATGAATGCATGCACCCCAGTGTCCATTGCAGTGCTGTTTAAAATAACCAAGATATGGAAACAACCTAAATGTCCACCAACAGATGAATGGATAAAGAAGATGTGGTACATATTTACAGTGGAATATTACACCGCCACTACAAAGAATGAAATAATGCCATTTGCAGCAACATGGATGGACCTGGAGATTATCATACTATGTGTAGTAAGTCAGACAGAGAAAGACAAATATCATATGATATTGCTTATATGCAGAATCTAAAAAATGATACCAATGAACTTATTTACAAAACAGAAATGGACTCATAGACTTAGAGAATGACCTTAAGGTTACTAAGGAGAAAGGATGGGGGAGAGAGATAAACTGGGAGTTTGGAATTGACATGAACACACTACTATATTGAAAATAGATAACTTAAAAAAAAAAAAACAGGAAAGGAAAGGGGTATAGAGTTGCTGAGGACCCCTCCACACTTGTCCTCCTTTTTGCTATTAGTGGAAATTATACTATTATCTTCTTTTGGAGATTCTTCCAGATAAGTGAACAACCTCTTTAAAAAATTAAATAACACAACTAGGATGAGTGATATTTTTCACTAGTGATCATCTCATAGGCAGGGAAAGGCAGCAAGCTGCTGAGAGCCCATGAATGGTGACCAATACTTAAAATGAGAAACTCCAAATGAGTTTCTCATCTCAGCGAGCTGAAAGAAAACAAGACTGGGAAGAGAGGGTGGCATTCCAAAGTTCTGACAAATATTGCTAGCTCTTGAAGAGCTCCTCATTTTTATAATTAAACAATGTTTCTTCAGGGAATGGCTTTGTCATGCAAAGTGGTCTTCAATCTTGAGAACTGAGAAAATACTCTTGATAAATTTAATCTAGTTATAATGCAGGCACCATTTGTCACAAGTCAAGTAGGAAAGATAAATATATCTCTGTCATTTTACCTTTGGAGGCTCTTGCTTTAGCACAGTAAAAGTTAGCACACAAGGCCCCAGCATCTGATCTTGACTGTGCATTGGAGTCACCTGGGTCCCACACCCAGAGTTCATTTTTTTAATTTATTCATTTTTAATTGGAAGATAATTGCTTTGCAATATTATGTTGGTTTCTGCCATATATAAACATGAATCAGCCATAGGTATACATATATCCCCTTCTTCTTGAACCTCCCTCTCACCTCCCACCCCATCCCACCCCTCTAGGGTGTCATAGAACACCAGATTTGAGCTCCCTGAATCATACAGCAAATTCCACTTGCTATCTGGTTTTACATATGGTAATGTATATGTTTCAAGGCTACTCTCTCAATTCACCCCACCCTCTCCTCCCTCCGAGACATAGAGAATAGACTTGTGGTATGTCTGTGTCTCCATTGCTGTCCTGCAGATAGGTTCATTAGTACTATCTTTCTAGATTCTATATATGTGCATTACTATAGGATATTTTTCTTTCTCTGACTCACTTTACTCTGTGTAATAGACTCTAGGTTCATCCACCTCATTAGAACTGACTCAAATGCATTCCTTTTTATGGCTGAGTAATACTGGAGATCAGTGGAGAAATAACTCCAGAAAGAATGAAGGGATGGAGCCAAAGTAAAAACAACACCCAGTTGTGAATGGGACTGGTGATGGAAGCAAGATTCGATGCTGTAAGAACAATATTGCATAGGAACCTGGAATGTTAGGTCCATGAATCAGGGCAAATTGGAAGTGGTCAAACAGGAGATGACAAGAGTGAACATTGACATTCTAGGAATCAGTGAACTAAGATGGACTGGAATGGGTGAATGTAACTCAAATGACCATTATATCTACTACTGTGAGCAGTAATCTCTTAGAAGAAATGGAATAGCCATCATAGTCAACAAAAGAATCCAAAATGCAGTACTTGGATGCAATCTCAAAAATGACAGAATGATCTCTGTTCGTTTCCAAGGCAAACCACTCAGTATCACGGTAATTCAAGTCTATGCACCAGAGAGTAACACCGAAGAAGCTGAAGTTGAACAGTTCTATGAAGACCTGCAAGACCTTCTAGAACGAACACCCAAAAAAGATGTCCTTTTCATTATAGGGGACTGGAATGCAAAAGTAGGAAGTCAGGAAACACCTGGAGTAACAGGCAAATTTGGCCTTGGAGTACAAAATGAAGCAGAGCAAAGGCTAATAGATTTCTGCCAAGAGAACGCACTGGTCATAGCAAACACCCTCTTCCAACAACATAAGAGAAGACTCTACACATGGACATCACCAGATGGTCGACACTGAAATCAGCTTGATTATATTCTTTGCAGCCAAAGATGGAGAAGCTCTATACAGTCAGCAAAAACAAAACCAGGAGCTGACTGTGGCTCAGATCATGAACTCCTTATTGCCAAATTCAGACTGAAATTGAAGAAAGTGGAGAAAACCACTAGACCATTCAGGTATGACCTAAATCAAATCCCTTATGACTATACAGTTGGAGTGAGAAATAGATTTAAAGGACTAGATCTGATAGACAGAATGCCTGATGAACTATGGATGGAGGTTCATGACATTGTACAGAAGACAGGAATCCAGACCATCCCCAAGAAAAAGAAATGCAAAAAGGCAAAATGGCTGTCTGAGGAGGCCTTACAAATAGCTGTGAAAATACGGGAAGCGAAAAGCAAAGGAGAAAAGGAAAGATATACCCATTTAAATGCAGAGTTCCAAAGAATAGCAAGGAGAGACAAGAAAGCCTTCCTCAGCGGTCGGTACAAAGAAATAGAGGAAAACAATAGAATGGGAAAGACTAGAGATCTCTTCAAGAAAATTAGAGATACCAAAGGAACATTTCATGCAAAGATAGGCTCAATAAAGGACAGAAATTGTATGGACCTAACAGAAGCAGCGGAGAAGGCAATGGCACCCCACTCCAGTACTCCTGCCTGGAAAATCCCATGGACGGAGGAGCCTGGTAGGCTACTGTCCATGGGGTCACTAAGAGTCGGACACGACTGAGCGACTTCACTTTCACTTTTCCCTTTCATGCACTGGAGAAAGAAATGGCAACCCACTCCAGTATTCTTGCCTGGAGAATCCTAGGGACGGCGGAGCCTGGTGAGCTGCCGTCTATGGGGTCGCACAGAGTCGGACACGACTGAAGCGACTTAGCATAGCATAGCATAGCAACAGAAGCAGAAGATATTAAGAAGAGGTGGCAAGAATACACAGAAGAACTGTACAAAAATTTCTTCATGACCCAGACAACCACGATGGTGTGAGCACTCACCTAGAACCAGACATCCTGGAATGTGAAGTCAAGTGGGCCTTAGAAAGCATCACTACGAACAAAGCTAGTGGAGGTGATGGAATTCCAGTTGAGCTATTTCAAATCCTGAAAGATGATGCTGTGAAAGTGCTGCACTCAATATGCCAGCAAATCTGGAAAACTCACCAGTGGCCACAGGACTGGAAAAGGTCAGTTTTCATTCCAATCCCAAAGAAAGGCAATGCCAAAAAATGCTCAAACTACCGCACAATTGCACTCATCTCACACTCTAGTAAAGTAATGCTCAAATTTCTCCAAGCCAGGCTTCAGCAATACGTGAACCATGAACTTCCAGATGTTCAAGCTGGTTTTAGAAAAGGCAGAGGAACCAGAGATCAAATTGCCAACATCCAATGGATCATCGAAAAAGCAAGAGAGTACCAGAAAAACATCTATTTCTGCTTTATTGACTATGCCAAAGCCTTTGAGTGTGTGGATCACAATAAACTGTGGAAAATTCTGAAAGAGATGGGAATACCAGACCGTCTGACCTGTCTCTTGAGAAACCTGTATGCAGGTCAGGAAGCAACAGTTAGAACTGGACATGGAACAGCAGACTGGTTCCAAATAGGAAAAGGAGTACATCAAGGCTCTATATTGTCACCCTGCTTGTTTAACGTATATGCAGAGTACATCATGAGAAACGCTGGGCTGGAAGTAACACAAGCTGGAATCAAGATTGCCAGGAGAAATATCAATAACCTCAAATATGCAGATGACACCACACTTATGGCAGAAAGTGAAGAAGAACTAAACAGCCTCTTAATGAAAGTGAAAGAGGAGAGTGAAAAAGTTGGCTTAAAGCTCAACATTCAGAAAACTGAGATCATGGCATCCGGTCCCATCACTTCATGGGAAATAGATGGGGAAACAGTGGAAACAGTGGCTGACTTTATTTTTCTGGGCTCCAAAATCACTGCAGATGGTGATTGCAGCCATGAAATTAAAAGACACTTACTCCTTGGAAGGAAAGTTATGACCAACCTAGACAGCATATTAAAAAGCAGAGACATTACTTTGCCAACAAAGGTTCATCTAATCAAGGCTATAGTTTTTCCAGTGGTCATGTATGGATGTGAGAGTTGCATTATAAAGAAAGCTGAGCACTGAAGAATGGATATTTGTGAACTGTGGTGTTGGAGAAGACTCTTGAGAGTCCCTTGTACTGCAAGGAGATCCAACCAGTCCATCCTAAAGGAGGTCAGTCCTGTGTGTTCATTGGATGGACTGATGTTGAAGCTGAAACTCCAATACTTTGGCCACCTCACGCGAAGTGCTGACTCATTGGAAAAGACCCTGATGCTGGGAAAGATTGAAGGCAGGAGGAGAAAGGGACGACAGAGGATGAGATGGCTGGATGGCATCACTGACTCAATGGACATGGGTTTGGGTAGACTCTGGTAGTTGGTGATGGACAGGGAGGCCTGGCATGCTGCAGTTCATGGTGTCGCAAGAAGTCGGACACGACTGAGCGACTGAACTGAAATATTCCATTGTGTCTATGTACCACAGCTCTTTATCCATTCATCTATCGACGGACATCTAGGTTACTTCCACATCCTGGTTACTGTAAATAGTGATGTGATGAACACTGGGGTACATGTATCTTTTTCAGTTATGGTTTTCTCAAGGTATATGCCCAGTAGTGGGATTGTTGGATCATAGGAGATTCCTAGTTTTTTTTAAGGAATCTCCATACTGTTCTTCATAGCAACTGTATCAATTTGCTTTCCCACCAACAGAGCAAAAGGATTCCCTTTTTTATACACCCTCTCCAGCATTAATTGTTTTTAGGTTTTTTGATGATGGCTCTTCTGACCAGTGTCAGGTGATACCTCACTGTAGTTTTGATTTTCATTTCTCTAATAATGAGTGATGCTGAGCATCTTTTCATGTGCTTATTAGTCATATGTATTTCTTCTTTGGAGAAATGTCTGTTTAGATCTTCTGCTCACTTTTTGATTGGGTTGCTTGTTTTTCTGGTATTGAGCTGAATGAGCTGCTTGTATAATTTGGAGATTAATCCTTCGTCAGTTGTTTCATTTGTTATCAGTTTCTCCCATTTTGAGGGTTTTCTTTTCACCTTGTTTATAGTTTCCTTTGCTGTGCAAAAGTGTTTAAGTTTAATTAGGTCTCATTTGTTTGTTTGTTTGTTTTTTCATTACTCTAGGAGGTGGGTCATAGAGGATCTTGCTGTGATTGTGATTTACATCAAAGAGTGTTCCACCTGTGTTTTCCTCTATGAGTTTTATAGTTTCTGGTCTTACATTTATTTAGATCTTTGATTCGTTTTGAATTTATTTTTGTGTATGGTGTTCAGAATTGTTCTAATATCATTCTTTTACATGTGGCTGTCCAGTTTTCCCAGCACCACTTATTGAAGGCACTCTCTTTTCTCCATTGTATATTCTTGCCTCCTTTGTCAAAGATAAGGTACCCATAGGTGCATGGGTTTATCTCTGGGCTTTCTATGTTGTTCCATTGATGTATATTTCTGTTTTTGTCCTAGTACCATTCTGTCTTGATGACTGTAGCTTTATAGTATAGTCTGAAGTCAGGCTAATTGATTTCTCCAGCTCCATTCTTCTTTCTCAAGATTGCTTTGGCTATTCAGGGTCTTTGGTGTTTCCATACAAATTGTGAAATTTTTTGTTCTGGTTCTGTGAAAAATATCATTGGTAGTTTGATAAGGATTGCATTGAATCTATAGATTGCTTTGGGTAGTATAGTCATTTTCACAATATTAATTCTTCCAATCCAGGAACATGATATATCTCTTCATCTGTTTGTGTCATTTTTGATTTCTTTCATCAGTGTCTTATAGTTTTCTGCATACAGGTTTTTTCTCTTTAGGTAGGTTATTACTGGGTATTTTATTCTTTTTTGTTGCAATGTTGAATGGGATTGTGTCCTTAATTTCCCTTTCTGATTTTTCATTATTAGTGTATAAAAATGCGAGGAATTTCTGTGTATTAATTTTGTATCCTGTGACTTTGCTATATTCATTGATTAGCTCTAGTAATTTTCTGGTGGCATCTTTAGGGTTTTCTTTATATAGTATCATGTCATCTGCAAACAGTAAGAGTTTTACTTCTTCTTTTCCCATCTACCCCCAGAGTTTCTGATGTCATCGGTCTGGAATGTGGCATGATTTTTCAAAGCTACTCAAGTGACTCTATTGTACAACCAAGTAGGGGGACAAACCATCCCCGTTTGCACAGGACTGAGGAGCTTCCTGGGATTTGAAACTTGCAGTGCTAAAACCCAGAAAGTCCCAGGCAAAGTAGGACAAGTTGGTCATCCTAACCAGTGTTCTAAGATGTGTGTGTTTGGTGGGGTTTGATGGAGGTGTGAAGGAAGGGGAACAGTGCATGCTTTTTAGTCATGGCAAGGTTGACTATGGGCTTCCCTAGTGGTTCAGATGGTAAAGAGTGTGCCTGCAATGCAGGAAACCTGGGTTCAATCTCTGGGTGAGGAATATCCCCTGGAAAAGGAAATGGCAACCGACTCTAGTATTCTTGCCTGGAGAATTCTGTAGACAGAGAAGCCTGGCGGGCTACAGTCCACGGGGTTGCCGCGAGTCAGACATGACTGAGCGACTGACACAGACAAGGTTGACTACAGAGTCAATTACCTACCACAGAATTCCAGAAGGTATCTAAAATAGACTTGTGTCAGATGGCATGTTCTGAATTTCATCATGTACTATTTCTTGGAAGGGCCAATACTTTCCCTATTTCCTTCTTCCTCTGACTTTTGCAAGTATGATCTTGTTCCTAACTGAAAATTTTGTTCCTGAAAAGAAATCTTCCATAGCATCTGGACTCCCTCCGAGGAACCTGTGCTTTGGGAAGATCCGCCCCTTCCTTCCCTTTAGGTCAATGACAATTATTAGTTACTAATTTTGGCCAATATTTCAGTCAGAGAGAGTGCACTGGATCACTCCTGTACAAGTCCAGTTTCTGGCAAATTTCAAGGGCAGTTAGGTAATGATGGTGACTCCTCACCCAGATACCTCTCTTTGGGGGAGTCACCAAGTAAGAGATACATGATCTATTTCCAGGAAAGAGTGACAGAGAAATGCCAGTAAAGAAAAATCCAAATCTCATCACAATAAATAGTACTCTATAATGTTATCAATAAGGATTCCTTCAAAGGATCTATTGGGTTGGCCAAAAACTTCTTTCGGGGAGAACCCAAATGAAGTTTTTTGGCAACCCAATACAAAAGCGAGAGACTGATCCCAACTCAACCCCAATATGGCAAAACTATAGGAGCTGCAGAAGGTTGAGGACAGAAGGAAATGTCAGGCCAGGAGAGGCCTCTTCTGACCATTGGCTGAGGGTGAGCTTTGCTGGCAAAACAGGCCCCATCAAGTGGCCCTGTCCCCCACCTGTCAAGTGTAGACACACTGAGAGGACTTCTCTGTGGCATGAACCAATCCTTTACTACTATTCAAATAGCTTTCTTCTAATACTTGTGGAGTGAGAAAAATCAGCCCTCCCGTACTGTTATAAGCTTGTTCTTTTCCAAACTAGAGTCTTCATGTCTGTGAGTATTCTTTCTAGGATGCATTTTATGACCAGTTCATCTCAGTGTTTTTCCTGTGAGCCTGCTTATGGGCTTTTAGGTTGGGAAGACTTGCCCTTAAATAGTAAAATAAGAAAAGATAATTGGCCTCGCCTTTCGTGAGATGAATGAAGAATGTCTTCTGGAATGAAGAGGGCTGAGGTAGTGGCAAGGGTTAGCTGCCATGTCCTATGTGCTATTTCTGGTTGATGATGATGCAACTTTATATATAGCAAGATAGATATTCAATCCATGTTCCTCAGCTCATCTACGACACCATTTGATTTTATATAAAACTGCTAGTGTGTGTCTAAAGTTACTTACCGAGCTTGTTGAACCTGTGTTATTAATAGCTTCCTGGGTTTCTCACACAAGTCCCAGAAAGCCATCACTTTGCATAGCAATCAAAGAAGGGGTCACCTCCCCACCACGTGTGCGATTTCCTCACCTAATAGCACGGCAAGGGACTTTGACATTGAACTAGCTCATGTGTAAGACAAAGAAGGTTTGTTTTGTTTTGTTTTTTAAGTTTGAAGGTTTTATATTACTTTACCTTCAGGTTTGTAGCTTTAGAAAATCATGAACAAGGAATAGGAAAGTCTTTAAGCTATGGCCAGCTTCTTTGCAGGGTAAATTCTGTCCTATCTGAGCTGAAGGAATTTTCTAGATCATGAATCAGAGCAGGGGGGCTGGTGTAAACTGGGCTCCAGGGGAGAGAAGCAACATCGGCCTGGCAACCTGTCAGTACCACTGAGCATCACCGCCTGTGTTAAGAGGGAAGAGCCCCCAGGACAGCAGGAGGATGAGAAAAATACAAAGAAAGCAGCACAAATAAGAAATAAACAGAGGAGAGGATCTAATTAAAATAGAGTAACTGAAGAGATGACTTCCATTGCATTAAAGATATATTTAGAAGCACCATGCTAGCATTTTATCCCTGAAAACGCCCACTACTCTCAACAGCATATTAAAAATCTCTAGGTGCCTTCCCAAGATTGGACATTGGCCAATTCTTGCTGGCTCTTGCTTAGAATAGGAACAGGATGTGCTGTGTCTGCTGCTTGAAATCTTGATTTTTTTCCATCCTTTCCTTAGCACCCAAGTTGGGATTTATGATGTCACAGATGCTGTCTAGGTAGGCTTTCAGTTTGTTATTTTTTCCCCCATTTATTCTCATTTTTATTTCTAGGCCACTAAAAACACGGAATTCAGCCCACTAATACAATGAAAAATATATATGGATGTTGGTTGGGAAGGATCCAAATCAGATTACACTAGTTCTTCATGGAGAATATTTTATGAAGGGATAGAAGCTGTAATTAAGTGTTCTTCCCACTTGCAGCAATTTAATTAAAAAGACTAAGGTTATTGATTTTTTAAAACTATTAAAAGGCGCCCATGCTGCTGGTTCCAGGCTGTTGCTGGCAGACCATGCACTCACGGAGTATAATTTTCCATTTCCTCCAGTACAATGAAACCCTTTATTAAATGCTTTCTCACTGTGGACAGATTGGTTTATAGTTGAAGCAAGCAGGGATTTATAATCCCTTGCTGCTATTTGCTTACCCTTCAATTCAGATTCTGCCAACACAACACAGATTTATCTCTTTAGTTTCAAAAGGACTTTGGATTTTGGGTGATTTTATTTCACAGGCCGAAGTAGCCTCAACAGAAGAGATTGTGCCAACCAAGAGGAGTTTCAGTCAGTTCAGTTGCTCAGTCATGTCCGACTCTTTGCGACCCCATGAACTACAGCACTCCAGGCCTCCTTGTCCATAACCAACTCCCTGAGTCCACCAAACTATGTCCATCGAGTCAGTGATGCCATCCAGCCATCACATCCTCTGTTGTCCCCTTCTCCTCTTGCTTTAGGAGGACTGAATAATCGCATTTTATTCAGGATAATACATAAATCAAGCCAGATGAGAATGGAAGAAATAATGCCATCGAGCTGCTTGAGTGTCCTTACAATTTTGCAGTTGGCTTTCTCCAGAGCAAGAGATCCAAGAGAAAAGTCAGGAAGAAATCTGCAATGCCATTTCAGACCTAGTCTCAGGAAGCACAACCGTCACTTCTGCCATATACTCTTTGTGAGAAATAAGTCAGTAGGTCAGCTTGGACTCATGGGAATGGGAAGTAGGTTCCATTTCTTGAGGAGAGGATATGAAAGAATTTGTAGACATATTTTAAAACCTCCACACACTTGCTTTCCCCTCTACTTGAATTCTTCATATTCAAAGATCTCACTCGTCCACTTTATTCAAGCCTTAGCTCAAATGTCACAACTATAAAAAGGTCTTTCCTGACCACCCCCCATTCCATCTAAAATAGTATCCAAGTCCCTCTCTACACTATTTCTCCACTTTACTTTTCTTCAAAGCACTTTATCATCACCTGACATTACTCATCTATCTCTTTACAATTGCCCTCCTCCGCTAAAAAGGAAGCTTGATGGGGGCAAGCGATTTTCTGTCTTATTCATCACTGAACTTCGTTGTCGAGAACACAATAATTGCCTAATAAATACTCGGTATTAAATGAATAAGCTCATTCATTTATTGAAGCAAACATTTATTGAAGATTAATTATTTGTAAAAAGAAACCAGGCCACAGGGAAAGGGGTTTATACTAGGAGATAGGATGAAAAGATTATTAAAACAATTTCTTGAGCTTCTATAATCTATGTTCAAGGAATGTTTTCCAAAATGAGTTACCCAGAGTATTAATAGGTGTTGCTCAAAGAAAGGGTTCTACAGTTAATGAGAAACATTGGTTTAAACAAAATTAAACATTTTTATTACTGCACAGCTTCTCAAAGCTTTTAATATGCTAATGTGCCATGTAAATCCCCCAAAGGAGGAGTAAAATAAACTTGACTTCCAAAAATTATTTGAATGTGACATATTCTTTCATTGAACCCAGATGCAAGAGTTAGTCTTGAAGGATGAGATGAGTTCTTCAGACAAAAGGGGTGACTTAATGAGAAATAGAAATTTGGAGCAGTGTGAAAGATATCATGACCGGGAGGAGGGGGAATTGGAAAGTTCAGCTGAGTCTTCTGGATGGTCTACAGAACACCAGAGACAAGCTTGCCTGCTCTGAGTACGGGAGACAGGAGTGAGGCTAGGACCTTGAGAAGTGAAGAAAATGTCCACAAAAGCCAGAAAGGAAATATAAATAAAAGAACAACAGAGCCACTGAAGGGGCCAAGTGGAGGCCACAGAGGATAGGTTTGGAACAGTCCCAGCCGGTACATTTTCATGACTTTCTCCACCCGTGTGATGACCACTGCATGTGAATGGAGAAAGCAACTTAAAATGGAACTTGGCAGCTTGAATTGACCTAGCAAATTCTCCACGTAAGTTTAAGGAGAAAAGAAATTCTAAAGATCAAGTAGGAAGTGTTGAAAGGGTGCACCCGGAGTGAAAATGGGGAAAAGGACAAATGAGGTCCAAATGGGTCATGAAAAATAGAGAAAGGGAAGAGAACAAATGCCAACGTGATGCTGGGGGAACCAGTGGAAGAGAGTTAGAGAGATGGCTGATAAAGATCTTGGGATCTAAGGAGGTAAGATGTGGACTCAAGGTCACGCCTGTGGGTTGCTCTGACTGATGATGAGATTCACATTGGAATACACTCAGAGATGGCTGTGATAGAAGTAAAATGAAGGTGGAAGGAGGAACAGCTTGCACATTTCCTTAGTTTCTCATCCATCCATCTGTTTTCTTCTGATGTCCTTCAGGTGTAGGAACCCTTCGTCTTAGAGTCCTCAGCTCAGAGCTCTGTGCCTGGAGCATAGGGGGATCTTCAGAACACCTGATGGCTGAGTGGATAAAAAGCTGCATGGATAAACAGGTAAACAATACAGGTATTGATGCTGTTAAGGGTGTTGACAGAACAGTGAGAGGCTGGTGCAAATGTCATTTGTGAAGTCCATTCACCCCATCCATGTTGTGAAGTCTACATTTAGGGAGCCTTGTTGGAAAGCTTATGGTCATTTTCATATCAGTGCATTCAAGATGTTGGCATCTTGACTTAACTTGCTGGATTCCTAACCACAGCTTTTAGCCCATTACTCCATACCCCACCTGTCTCGATTTCTGTTCTTCCTATGGAAATCTCCATGACTTGTGGTGATTAGAGCCTTAAGAACTCCTCTAGTCTCTTGATTACCCCAGGCCCTGACCTAGGCTGGGAACACCTCCATCCTGGAAACCCTGGCCAAAGAAAGAAAAAGGTTCATCAAAAAAAGGTTTGTGCTTCACAGTAAGAATTTGAAAAACCGTGAATGAAGGAATCACACGGAGCACATATCAAGTCTTATAGCCCCAGTATTATTAACTATAAGCAAAACTTCATGTCACTAGGAAATCAAACATGCACTTCTCAGACTTTGGTGGATGTAAGAATTATATGAACCCCTTACGCTCTGATTCCTCTTCAACAGGAGTTGGAGGAACATGGCCTTTTGCTTTTTAATAAGCAATCTCAGTGATTGTCCTGCAGGTTGTCTCAGATATTTTGAGAAATGCCATTAGAAGCTTTTTGCTGATGAATTCTAGTACTGCAGTGATTTCAGGACCACAATCTAGCTCAGAGGAAGGGACTTGTCATAAAACTCAGAGAGCATAGCAGGAACACCTTTTTTTTTTTTTTTTTTTCTGAGATAGTATATATATATATGTTTTAGAGGAAGTTTGATGTTGTGAGACTGAGGAGGCAGATATAGAACCCCAGCCACATCTCAGGGTGTCCCTGCCCTGAGTTTATAACCCTGATGCAGCTTCCCACCCTGATTCCAGCTAATGACACCTCCGAAGGGCACTTTGGGCAGGGGCCTAGGGAATTTTCTCAGAACTTTGAGACAGAGGGCAACTGCAGAGAAGCTTTATATTATCTAGGGCATCGCTGTTCTACAGGACAGCAGCTCTTGGCACTTGTAAAGTGTGTTTATCATCTGATAAAATGAACTATATAAATGCAAGGTAATATTAATTGAGAGCACCTTATTGTGAACCCCAAATGAAAATTACTCAAACTGTTATTGACATGAAATGATACATAAAAAGCAGTGATCTCTTCCCCTTTCCCAAGGAGTCTGCTTTTTTATTCTCTGGGCTCCAGCAGTGCAAGAGGACAGAGACTGCCTCTGGGCACATTCACTAGCTGCTAAGAATCCACACCAGGGCCCTGGCCAGCACTTACATTTCTTTTTTTTCCCAGAAGCTCATAAAAGCACTTTGGCTGACCCTTCTCCATCACCTCCTAAAAAGACAAAAACTTTGTCACCAGCATAGCCATTAGCAGGGAAACGATCAATTCTTTGATTTTCTTTCAAGCTGGTTTATATCTATGTTAGGGAGGGAATTAGCATCTATGTCACGTGTGAATTTCCTTCTCTTTCCATCTCTCTCACCGTGAGCAAGCCCCTCCAGCTCCCTGCATCCATTCACAAAGTCACAAAGTTTCCAGCATCCTTGAAGTTGGCCCCAATTCTCCTGCAACCAAAACCTCCAAGACACTCACAGGCCTTTTTTGACAGCAGCTATATTTCTTTGTGCACACAGAACAGAAGAAAAGAGGGAAGCCCTCCTCTTGGGAGGAGATTTTCGAGTGTCATCAAATCTTCTGGTCTCAGACACAAAAGCTCAGAACTAGCCATAGCAATCTGCAATGGTCTTCTGCTTTGTCTAAGAGGCAGGCAGTAATTGATTTGACCTGCTTTATGGGGACAATCTCCCAGGCATGACTGAGTGCTAATTGCTACTAATGAGGAGGCATTTTTAACTGGCTGTGGTCTTGAGCTTCCTGTTCTCTTTCCTCCAAGCAGCATTCCTGCCACTGGGTTGCATGTAAACCTTCTAGCGAGCCCTCAGCCATGACAAGCTCCACTTCCCCAGCTGCTGAGGGTTGTGTTGAGAAGGGCAAATTCCACTGCCTTTCAAAAGGGCGATCTGACTGAATGAGCAGCATTGAAAGATGCACTGAGGCAATGCTGCTCTTGAGGAAATGAACTCTAAATGTTACAGGATCACTGGAAATTACTTTCCTAATGACTTTTACTGATTCCACCCATTTCCCTACATTCATCTCTCTCACCCAGAGAAAAACCCACAAGCCCCAATCCTTGAAGAGTGTTTTCTTGCTACCAGTTATTTGGGGTGGGGGGTGGGGGCAGTGCTAAGTTTTAACATCAATGCCTTCGTGTCTCAAAATCACCTTGTGATGTTGAAGCCAAATCTGACTTCTGTGCCCGCGACACTGAATTAAATCTCAGAGACAGAGTTCTGGGGGAAGTAGAAAAGAATAGCTTTACTGCTTTGCCAGGCAAAGGGGGTCACAGCAGCTTATTGCCCTCAAAACTGTGTCCCGACCTGGAGAGGGTAGTGAGGAGTGTTACAGGACTGATTCAAAGAGGGCGTGGTCAGTTCATGGGCATTCTTCTGATTGATTGGTGGTGTCCGGTTCCCATAGGTCTGGGGTCTAGTGCTTGTGGGCAGCAGGCAGTTAACTTCTCCCACCTGGTGGGGGTTTCAGTATCTGTAAAACAGCTCAAATAAATTGTTCTGTATATGCCTTGATTGGGGGGACCAGGACCCTGCCCCAAGGCTGCACTATTGTTTCTTTTAACTGTTCCTCCCTGTTACTGCATCCCCTCCCTTCCCTAATTAGCAACTTTTTGAACCTTCTGATTGGACCTCAGGGAAGGTAAAAGGGTTTATGAAAGAAAAGAGAACTTTTTGAAACATTGAGGATTCCAAATCAACAGAAGAGCTCAAGGAATAGAGTAGTGCAAGAAAATAAAGGGAAAACATAAGGATAGCAAAGGAATTCAGAAAATAGAAAATAATAAACTCAACAAAACAAAAGCCTAGCTTTATGAAAGAAATTAATAATAAGCCTCCAGCCAGACAGATATATGGATAAAGAGAGGATATGTCAATAAACACTATTATATCCACATAACCAAAGATAATGGAGATTTATAAAAATCATAAAGAATTTGATGAATAAATTTCTGCTGATAAATATAAAAGTGTAGATGCAATGGAAATTTTCTAAAATAATATAAATTACTGTAGCAGACCACTAGTGCAAATCAATATCTGTGTCTTCTTTTCTTACTGGATACACACCCGACTCTGTTACCCACATGCCCTTGCAATACATGTGGACAGTGATTGATTTCTGGTCAATAGCCTGGCCCCCCAAAATTTTCAAAACATTTATATGTATGTATGTATCTATATCTATCTATCTACCTATCTATCTATCTATATATATATATATATATATATATACACAGATATATAGATACCAATAAGAAGAAAAAATTGTCAAACTCATTTTACAAAGCTAGTGTGTTATCTTTTGTTTCTTTGATAATAACTATTTTAACAGTTATGAGGTGATATTTCATTGTGGTCTTGATTTGCATTTCCCTGATATTAGTGAAGTTGAGCATTTTAAAAATATACCACTTGGCCATTTGTGTGTCTTCTTTGGAGAAATGTCTGTTCAGTTCCTTAGCTCATTTTGAGCCACTACATTGATTTTTTTTTTTTTTGCTAATAAGTTGTAGGAATTCTTAACAAAATTTTGAGGATTAATATCTCATCAGATATATGATTTTCAAATATTTTCTCCCATTCTGTAGGTTGTCTTCACCCTGTTGATTATCTCCTTTGCTGTGCAGAAGTTTTTTAGTTTGATATAGTCCTAGTTGTTTTTGTTGTTGTTACCTGTGCTTTTGGTGCCATTATCTGTGAAATCATTGCCAAGACCAATGAAGCTTTTCCCCCTACTCTTCTTCTAGGAGTTTTACATTTCAGGTCTTATGTTTAAGTCTTTAATCCATTTTGAGTTGATTCTTCTGTACAGTGTAAGATAAAGGTCCAATTTCATTCTTTTGCATGTGAATATCCAGTTTCCCCAGCACCATTTTTTGAAGAGGCTGTCCTTTTTTAATTGTAGGTTTTGGGCTCCCTTATCAAAGATCAGCTGACCTTTACATACCAATTCTTGACCAGCTATTATTTTTTTTTTTTTTATAAATTTATTTATTTTACTTGGGGGCTAATTACTTTACAATATTGTAATAGTTTTTGCCATACATTGACAAGAATCAGCCATGGGTTTACATGTGTTCCCCTTCCCGAACCCCCCACCCACCTCCCTCCCCCTCCCATCCCTCTGGATCATCCCACTGCCCCGGCCCCGAGCCCTTGTCACATGCATCGAACATGGAATGGTGCTCTGTTTCACATATGACAATACACATGTCTCAATGCCATTCTCCCAGAACGTCCCACCCTCACCTTGACCAGCTATTATTAACAGTTAATCCTGTCAAGGGCAAAAATGACCTTTGCTATTTCCTTTGTGACTCTTAATATACTTATCCCATTACTTAGTTTATTCCCCCAGCCCCTGACTCTTTGAGTGTAGATTCTGTGGCTGTTTCATCTTTTATTTACTACAATATCTAGTTCATTGCCTGTAAGTGCTGAATAAATATTTATTGAATAGACGAAGACTTAATATAATTCAGCCAAAGTTATAAATGCTTCAGACAGTATCACAACCTGCAATTTCTTTCTTTTACATACAAAGCTGACACTCTGAATTAAAAGCATTAAACTCAGTTCAAGTTCTGATTTTACCACAAATATCTCTGACTTGAAACAGGTTGCCTCTGACTTACATAGTCTCTAATATAAAAGGGTTGAACTAACTGCTATAAAAGGTCTCTTCCAGCTCTGACATCTTCTAAATAATACCAGGATAGATTTATGCTAATATATGTTCAGATTCTCAGTCATTCCTTCTTGTGATTATCAAGATATTTTTGGGGTAGGAAGGGTAGGGATCAAGGTATATTTGGTGACCAAGAATAAAAGAAAGCTATTTTAATATTTTAAGACCTGCACATTGCCAATATGTGGTAGTCATTAAGGTTTTTCCCCAATGGTCTGGCTGTCTCTTCTTCTGCATGATAGTTCTGAACTTCACTAACCATGTGAAGTTAGGTATGGCCACATGACTAACTTTGGCTGGCAAACTATGAGCTGCAGTGACATGTGTCACTTTCAGGGGGGAGCTTTAATAGCAAGTGTGTGCTTTGTCATCTTTTCTCTCTATATACCATGATGATATACAATGTTCCAGAATGACATTGTTCCTAGCTTGAGGGTAAAGTAGAGCAAAATTCCCAGTCAATGGTTGAAAACTATGCTGCAAAAGAAAGAAAGAAATCTTCATTGTTTTCATGTCTCTGAACAGAGGAGATAATTTTTGCCACAGCAAAACCCAGCCCTATCCAGATTAACACTATATATTGGGCTTTCCTGGTGGCTCAGACGGTAAGGCATCTGCCTGCAATGCTGGAGACCTGGGTTCGATACCTGGGTCGGAAAGATCCCCTGGAGAAGAAAATGGCAACCCACTCCAGTATTCTTGCCTGGAAAATTCCATGGACGGAGGAGGAGCCTGGTAGACTACAGTCCATGGGGTCGCAAAGAGTTGGACACGACTGAGTGACTTCACTTCACTTAGTGCCATGCTCTGATTTAGCAGTTGTTAGTTTACTGCCAAAATACACTCATTATTCGATTAACTGTGGTTATTTTGCAAGTATTTGATCACTATGAATGATGTCAAGTTCCTTTAGAGTAGGGATATAATCTCTCTAGCTCATCATTGTATCTTCAGAGTCTGGACTGATTTTTCCCCTCTTCTATATATCAGAGAGAATGAACAGTTATCTCTGTAATAAACTTATGCTTGATTTCTTGCATTCCAATTTTTTTTGAGTAAGGAAAAAAGGAATGGACATAAGACATTGACCTGAAAATTGGATATAACCCTGAGTTCGCTTGCTGCTCTTACAGGTGAAAATAAAAAAGAAGAATCAAGACAACTGATACTCTGTCCAGTCATACTGGATGCAGTCCTTTGAATACCAATATCATATCTCAGGCAGAAGAATTACTTTAAAAACACAAGATTTAAGTGTGCCTGTTGTTTTAATTATCTTTGGGTGTCCTGTTTACATTCACATAAATGATTGATTGTTTCATGCT
The DNA here is from genome assembly GCF_054371585.1 of Giraffa tippelskirchi. NCBI lineage: Eukaryota > Metazoa > Chordata > Mammalia > Artiodactyla > Giraffidae > Giraffa > Giraffa tippelskirchi. Next base: position 142,974,254 of record NC_137289.1, read on the forward strand.
AAATAGATAACAATGAAAATTGTTACCACATAGCGTAGTCTCTTTGGGGAACGTGAAGGGGAAAGATAAATATTTGAGAGCCTGCTATGAATAGGTACTTTCAAATATGCTATCTTTTTGAAACGTTTTAATTGATATAAAATATGCATACAAAACAGTGCTTAACTCATGAGAGTACAGCTCAATGAATTTTCAAAGACTGAACACACTTGTTTAATCAGCATCCAGATCAAGAAACAAAACATGGCCAGCACCCTTGAGGACCCCCTTCTGCCTTATGCACATTTCCAATCCCTTATCCCAAAGGTAACCACTACCTTGATTTCTAATAGAATAGATTGACTTTGCCTGGTTTTGAAGTTTATGTAGCTGGAACCAGAGAATATATACTTCTCTGTGTCTGGCTTTTTCCTTTCAGCATAATTCTTGTAATATCCATCTGTATTACTGCATGTAGTTGTAGTTTGTTCATTTTCATTGCACATAGTATTCCATGATATGGAAATACCATAATGTAAATAATAATAAATAATAATAATTCTAAATAGGCAAGCTAATGGGTATTTGGGTAGTTTGCCATTTGGCGCTATTATGAATGGTGTTGCTATGAACATTCCAGTGTATCTTTTTTGAGCTCGTATGAATGTGTCTTTTAGGTATATGTCTAGGAATGCTATTATTGGATCAAAAGGAATGCATATGCTCAATTTTAGAAAATACTGACAATTTTTCAAAGTGGTCATGTGATAGACTGCAAAAATGGTCGCAATTTCTACCCTTTCCTATATCCATATCTCTTTATGATGTGACTTTGTAGCTTCTCCCATCAAGAGATGGAGTCTGTTTCCTCCACCTTTGAATCTAGACTTGTGTTGTGTCTTGCTCTGACTAGCTCTTTAAGAATCTTCCTCAGCTTCCATGTAGAAGAGTCCAATCTAGCATGCTAAGTGATTAAAAGTATGTGGCCAGGTCAACTCTCTCATACCAGCCAACAGGTAGACAGTCACCTGACATGAGAATGAGGCCACCCTAGACCATCCTGGCCTGGCTGACCTGCCTACTGATGGCAGATGCATGAGTGAGCCAGTCAACATTGACCAAGGCTGGTCCAGATCAAAAGAACCACTCAACCTTAGACTTGTGAATAATAAATGTGATTGTTTTTAAACCACTAAGTTATACATCCATAGACAATGGTTGTATATGTCATTATTTTGAAAACAGTGACCTCAAGTAGGTAATGTTAGCTTCATTTTAAGAAACTCAGATTCAGAAAGGCTAGGTGACTTGCCCCAGAACACCCAGCTAGCAAGGGGTAGAGCCAGGAATCAAATTCTGCCTAATCCCAAGCCCCCTTTCTTCTATATCATTCTGTTTATAAAGTAAAAATACAAAAAATAAACAGAAAATTTAGAGCTCTTGACTTCTACATGATCTCAAAACCCCTTGAATACAAGTTCAATTATGCTGCTCAGTAGCCAACATTGGGAAGTGCTGTCATTTGAGCCCCAAGCCTATCTTCTAGCCCAGAAACTGGGTGTCCAATGGCCCCTGTGGTATCACACTTTGGAATTTTATTTATAGATACTTATCCATGGTTTTCATTTCAATAGAATTTTTCACATGTGGGTTGACTTGTTTTTCTTATATTCAATATTTACATATCTCTTGGTCTTTAAAAATTAATCTTTTATCACATTCTTTAGTATAAAGAACTTGTTCTGAGGTGATGCCAGTATTGTGTACATATGAAAGAGGATGTGAAAGGAGTCAAGCTGAAAAAGTCAACCTGAGTCACACCCAACAAGTGTACCTCCTACAGGAGGAGGTCAAGAGTATAGCCTTCTTGAAATCAAGTGATTTGTGGGTGTAAGATTTAGGCAAATTTTAAATGTTTGTGCAGAAAAAAGTTGACAAAGAAGTGGGCTCATCCTCCCATTCTCAGGTATTTCTGGGCTAGTATTGTCCTCCTTCCCAACAGATACTAGAAATATATGAGCCTTGGTTAAAGGGAGTCCTGAGTCAAAATTCTAGCAAAGGTCACTTAGTTTCTTTGCAATTTAGTCATGTATAATACATCCCTTGCTAAGTAGTAAGAATCTGGAGGGATAGAGAGAGAGAGAGACGGAAAGATCACGTAGTAAGTGTCTGACAACAGAGCAGACACTTATGAATTATAACTATTAGTAGTTACATTATTGTTCTTATTGATTTTTTCTAAACTGCCAATCGACATTCCACAGCTTTTTTTCTCTCTCACAGTCCTAACAAAGTTAGTCTAGAAGAAACTCTAAAACATGTCTGACTTCCCATCTCAATAAGTCAGCATATATCTCTAGTCTGAGGCCTGCAAAAATGTAGGAAAAATGTAAGACATTGTCTTCCTTTTCTAATAGGGAGAATAAAACAATTACCCAATTGACTTATAAAAGATAGAAGGTGCTGTGTGCCATAAAAGAAGAACAAATGATTCCACTAGATGGAAAGCTGAGATCAGGAAGAAAAGTGATGTCATTGATGAAAAGGTAACTCCGGGCAGAAATAGTAGAATGGTTAAAGTTGGAAGCTGGGAAGGGGACAGGCATACTCAGGAAACAATGGCCTTAACTAGTGTAGGGTAGAAGTTGGAGTCATGGGACACATAGTTGGAATGTAAGACTATGAAGCCAGAAGAAGACATCTGGGCTAGATTCAAGAGGCACTGACAGATTTTAGGTAGACACTTAAGGAAGATAAACTTAACAAAATGAGCAGATTGGAGGAATCAGAAACAAAGAGGCCAGGGGGAAATCATTGCCATAATCACAGATAATAAAATCACAAATCATTGTCATAAGACACAGAAGCCTTGTTAGTAGAGTTAGTGGGTGGCAATTATATAGGAAGGAAGAGTTTCATAGAAAGAGGGCATTCTGTTAAGTGACACTAGTCAGACAGAGAAAGACGAATACTGTGTGATACAACATAAGTGGAATCTAAAAAAGCCTTTGACAGACAAATGTTGGTGAGAAAAGAAAAGTTGCTTTATTCAGGAGACCAACAGCCTGGGAAGATGGTGGACTAATGTCCTAAGACCATCTCCAAGTTGCTAGTTAGAAGACAAAGGTTTTATAGGCAATGCAATGGAGGGGGGTGCAGGGTGTGTGATCAGCTTGTGCTCAGTTCTCAGATTGGTTGGTCTCAGATTGGTTGGCATCAAGGTGAAGTTTTGTGCATCACCAATCTTCTGGTTTCAACCAGTCGGGTCTACATGCTTATGGTCAGAAGTTTTCATTTGGTGGGTGTCTGCTTCCTGTAAAAACAACTTAGGCATGTATGGCAGACCTTTATTATCTTTCAGGGAACTGGGAGTTTTGTGATTCTGCTTTGTACCTAGCTTACAGTCTAAATCGTTACCAGTTTCCCAACCTAACAAGTATCTTTGTTTCTACGTCTTTTCTTCACATTTCCTGATCATTAACTCTTGAGCCAGCCTTTTGAAGTTCAGGGAAGCCTGGAAGACTGTAGCAAAAGCCTTTTACTTCAAGGGACAAGGACACAGGAGCTTGTATGCAGCTTCAGTCACCCCTTTTCTTTGATACCACTCAATCTTTTAGGGGACAGGTGTTGGGTGTGAAAAGGAATAACATTTTGGGTAGAGAGGTTAATCATAAACTCGGTAGAGGAGTTCAATTTTATGGAGACTTGGCTTCAGAACAGTGGCTATCGGGGACGGAGGGGGGTGCTGTGGGGAGATGTTAGTCAAAGGGCACAAACCATCAGTTATAAGATGAATAAGTTCTGGGGATCTAATGCACAGCATTATTATTGCAGTAAATAATGATGTGTTATATACTTGAAACGTGCTATAAGAGTAGATCTTAAACGTTCTCACCAGAGAACAAATTATATGATATGGTGGAGCTGTTAGCTCAGGCTCTAGTGGTTATCATTTTGCAATATGTCAGTGTGTCAGATCAACACACTGAACACCTTAAACTAACATGATGTTATATGTCAGTAATATCTCAATAGAGAAGAAGAGATGTATTAGCAAGGCCTTTCAGTGGGAGAATTGACTAGATTAAACCAATCAAGTGAAGGTGAAAGGTCAACAAGTGTGGATGACTACATGATCAGTGGGGTCACCCACAGAAGTCAGAAAATCAGGTGGGTTCAGCTTCTTTGGGTAGGATATGATAAGATTGTTGTGATCAAATTGGCATTTGAGGCCACTCTCTTAGAGATGTTCTTACAGGCAGTTGAGGATTCAAAACTTGTGTCAGAAATGAGTTGTGTGCTAGAGAGAAGAGTTGAGTGGGATCCAGAAATGAAGCTTGATGATCTTACATGGTGGAAATTAAAAATTCTGAGTCATCTAGGGATATGGGAAAAGAGGAAGCGAAGTTTTAATAGGCCTGTAGTAATTCATAGCACTAAAATAAAAATGGCATATATATCTGTGAGTTGTCTAGGGAGAACACATTGGTGATCGACAATGAGAAAAAATTATTCTGGGAATCTGTCCAGGAGCAACAGGCTTTCTTGCTTGTTGCTTCAATCCCTTAACTTCCTTCCTAATTTTGAGATAGCTCCTAGTTCTTACTTAGTTCTCTTCAAACCTGGCTTCAAAGCCTGGCTCAGTTTTCCAAATTTTCCCCTTCATAGAGTTGCCTAAAGAAGCTTACATTCTCTTTTCTGTCATCTAAGTATTCTGATTGCAGGTACAGAAATAGATAAGAAGTACTAAGTGGTGAGTAAGGTGTAGATTTAACATGAAATGTTTAAAATGCCGATATTCATTATTCTTAGTCTTTATGCAAGTATCAGGCAATAAAGTGCTGGGTCCAGCGTGTACTGGCTCATGGGAGACAACTGTTACATATTGAGAAATTTTACAAGCTAGTGGTTAAATATAGCTATTATTCAAAATTAAATTACAAAAAACTTACAATGAAATAAATTATCAAAAGCTAAGATAGTACTCAGACTCATCACTTTTCAGTTATTTTACTAATACATATGTTCTTGAAGTTATTTGTGTTTACTATCTCTGTAGGATGGAAATATTATATAATGGTGCGCTACTGTACATTACTTTACAATTCTGTGTATACTTATATCCTATTGGTGGCTTGAAATAGGCCATCATGGGAGAATTTGCTACAAGTCAGAGCTTTTTTATTTTCCTTTGGAGACTCAGTTGTTATACATCTTCCCTGGTAGCTCAGCTGGTAAAGAATCTGCCTGCAATGCAGGAGACCCTGGTTCAATTCCTGGGTCAGGAAGATCTGCTGGAGAAGGGATAGACTACCCACTTCAGCATTCTTGGGCTTCCCTGGTGGCTCAGATGGTAAAATATCTGCCTGCATTGCGGGAGACCTGGGTTGGGAAGATCCCATGGAGAAGGGAACGGCTACCCAACTCCAGCATTCTGGTCTGGAGAAATCCATGGACAGAGGAGCCTGACAGGCTACAGTCCATGGGGTCACAAAGAGTTGGACATGACTGAGCGACTTTCACTTCATCACTTCAGTACACCAGTGCTGTCAGTAATGTGTAACATCATGAGAAAAGCAAAATATCATGGTTTGAGGTTCTAGACTGGCATCCAAGTTCCATTCCTGCTGAAAGAGCAGCCAACCTTGAACAAGTCACCAAATATCTCTTGAGTTCCTGTGAAAGACAATATGGATATCCTTCTCCTAGAATGATGTATGTTGAAAATTCTATTCACATAGTCCCAAGAGAATCAATCTTCATCTCATATCTAAGGAATGAGCCTGCCCAACTGTGTCTGCATGAGACCGCTAACCAGGCTGTGCCTAACATAACTCGGATCCATTTGAGTTGTAACTACCATGTGATTTGGTGGGATAGTTGATCCTTCTAGAGTCAGCATTTAACCTTCTCCTGGAAGCATGTGAGACCAGTCAGGAATGTTGTTGTTGTTCAGTTGCTAAGTCATATCTGACTCTTTGCGACCCCATGGACTGCAGCACACCAGGCTCCTCTGTCCTTCCTATCTCCTGGAGTTTGCTCAAATTCGTATCCATTGTGTCGATGATGCCATCCAACCATCTCATCCTCTGTCACCCCCTTCTCCCACTGCCCTCAATCTTTCCCAGCATCAGAGTCTTTTCCAGTGAATCTGCTCTTTGCATCACGTGGCCAAAGTATTGGAACTTCAGCTTCAACATCAGTCCTTCCAATGAATATTCAGGGTTGATTTCCTTTAGGATAGACTGGTTTGATCTCCTTGCTGTCCAAGGGACTCTCAAGAGTCTTCTCCAGCACCACAATTCAAAAGCATCAATTCTTTGGTGCTCAGCCTTCTTTATGGTCCAACTCTCATATCCATACATGACTACTGGAAAAACCATAGCTTTGATTATATGGACTTTGTTGGCAAAACGATGTCTGCTTTTTAATACACTGTCTAGGTTTTATCATAGCTTTCCTTCCAAGGAGAAAGCATCTTTTAATTTCCTGGCAGCAGTCACCATCACAGATATTTTGGAGCCCAAGAAAATAAAGTCTATCGCTGTTTCCATTGCGTCCCCATCTATTTGCCATGAAGTGATGGGACCAGATGCCATTATCTTCATTTTTTGAATGTTGAGTTTTAAGCCGGCTTTTTCACTCTTCTCTTCCACTTTCATCAAGAGGCTTTTTAGTTCCTCTTCACTTTCTGCCATAAGGGTGTTGTCATCTGCACATGTGAGGTTCTTGATATTTCTCCTGGCAATCTTGTTTCCAGCTTGTGATTCACCCAGCCCAGTATTTCGCATGATGTACTCTGCATATAAGATAAATAAGCAGGGTTACAATATACAGCCTTGATGTACTCCTTTCCCAATTTTGAACCAGTCAGTTGTTCCATGTAAGGTTCTAACTGTCACTTCTTGACTTGCATACAGGTTTCTCAGCTTGAAGGATTTTGAACATTACCTTGCTAACATGTGAAATGAGTACAATTGTGTAGTACTTTGAACATTTTCTGACATTGCCCTTCTTTGGGATTGGAATGAAAACTGACCTTTTCCAGTCCTGTGGCCTCTGCTGAGTTTTCCAAATTTGCTGATATATTGAATGCAGCACTTTAACAATATTATCTTTTAGGATTTGAAATAGCTCAGCTGGAATTCCATCACCTCCACTAGCTTTTTTTGTAGTAATGCTTCCTAAGGCCCTTTTGACTTCACACTCCAGGATGTCTGGCTCTAGGTGAGTAACTACGCCATTGTGGTTAATCGAGTCATTAAGAAGCATATAAGACCAGTCAGGAATATTATCATACCTTAATTTCAGGGGAGAATGATGACCTAGATTAGATCAGCAATGTTAAGGTATAACTAATATGCTCTCTTTCTCAGCAGAGAGCATCCTTAACACTTGTTAAAATGTTTTGACATTACAATATCCGAACACTTTAAAACACAATTTCATTCTTTCTAACAAGGAGGAAAGTGGATGGATGTGTGTACATATCTGTTTTTCAGGTAATATCATGAAATATCTAAGATAGATTTATTTTAATAACTCTTGTTAATAGAGTTAGGAGCTAAAGGAAACCTCTAGGATGGAATTTTTATTTCAAAAACAAAAAACAAATACACATTGAAAGAGTACAGAAAATGATTTGTATCCTACATGATGACTTTTTGTCAAGCCATCTGTAAAATTTATTTTGATGGGTTTCAGAACCCATGTTTTCAGCCTGAAAAGTACATTCAAGTGATTTGTGTCAGCTTGTATGATTGGATGGTTGGCCTAGTTAATTCTACCACCTGTCTCAGTCATCAGTTCTTATTAGCTCTCATTTGATGAGGAAAACAATCTCTGGAATTCTATTTTCCCTCCCAGCTACCAAAGGATGCTTCATTTTTATTTAGATATCAGCATATCTTTCTATTCATCAAAGACTGTTGTCATAAATTCAGGTTGTCCATTGTTTGTTCCTGTAATCCCTTTGTATAACAAAAACAACTTTTTCTTATTGAGACAAGACAAATGTGAATTTTGAATGTGTCCTTCAAGTTCAAAGCATTTGATTAACATTTAAGAATGTACACCTTGGGAGCAGCATTTTGCTAATGTTGGATTCCTAAAAATTGTTTATGTTACAACATATATGTCCAGTACCATACTACAGGATAGAAACTAAATAAATCGATAAGAGTTGAAGCAAGTGACATGATTGGTCAATTTCAGTGCCACAAAAAATTGAAAGCTAAAGGTCAATTGCATGCTATGTTAAAGAATAATTCCAGATGACAAATGTGCCTGGATCCCAAGATGAATTGTAACCACCTAAAGCAAAGGTAAGGGATCCTAAAAACAAGTATATCTACATGAAGTTCCAGGGAGAGTTTCAAAGTATATATAAACAGAATGAAGAGATGGAAAAATCATTCCATTAGATAGAATATAGGTAATCACAGCTATGGTGTGTACCCTATACAATGTGCCTTAAAGTCATGATACTTAGGCAATGGACTATGATTAAAACTGGAAACCTACCATTAATTTTAGTATGCACTTAAACCAGATAAGCTAGGATACTGGCCACCTACTTGGATTCTTCTTTGGGAGCTCAACATGCAGATATATAAGGGCATGACTTTATGAGTGAATATACGGGAAATCTTTAAAATAGACTTTCTTTCAGGCTCTCCATCTGGCATCTATTGCATTCATATTTTCAAAACAGTGCCTTGTATGCGAGAAGCATAGGAGATAATGCAATGAAAAAAAAATAAAGTCTCTCCCATGAGGAGTTGCATTTACACTGAGAAAAAAGATACTCAAACTAGTAATTATTATGTAAAGTAAAAAATAGAGATAGACTAAAAGTTCTACAAGAATATCTATCTACCTTTAAATTCTAATTGAAGAGTTGAGTGCATTTTTTACCAGCATTAGAAAACTTAAAAAATACATATATCTTTAAACCAAGGTTTGAAATTCAAATTGCCTTTTTGAACTGTTTTTGAGACTTTCAAAACCAAAAATGTGATGAATCACAGGGGTGCAAGGAAGTAAGGAGAAAGGCATCTGGGTAGACAGATGGGACCTGAGGGGGGAAAGACTAGGCTGTGGGGGTCTTTGGAGCCAACCATTCTCCCTACCGTGCCCTCATTTCCCTCATCAAGTAGCAGGTCAACTGTTTTTGGGCTTTGTTCCAACAGAAGCAAAGTTAGTAAGTTGTTGACAGAGCCATGCATGTTCAGCACAGAGGTCAGCAGCGTCCAAGTCAATTTAGAGCTTCTAGAGTCAGGATTAAATCAATCATCAAATATGGGTTTACTTCACACAGTGACTGTCAGTTAACAGTTGTCTTCCTAAGAGTTCTTAGAAAGTTATTCCACTTTTGAGATGATTCTTTTTTGTTTTCACTTGCAAAAAACATTAAATACACTAAAGAAATAATGTATCAACATGACCATTTCAGAAAAAGATAACCCTCCTCAATTTACTCAAAACAAAAGTTTCCTAGTCAGAGAAAATCGTATGGAACATAAGTGAATTGTGTGACTTATTGTAATGAATGCAGATGCTTTGCTGTGGGTTCATCTATCCAATAACAGAAATTGTTTTTAGATCTTCAAGCTGTTGGGTTCATGAAGCACCTTCACATGTTTCAAAGTCCTCTCATATATTAGCATTTATTTTGACCTGTAAGAGATTTGCTGTGCTGTAATATTTTTAAGGCCAGTCTGAGTGCAAAATAACCATAATCTCCCAAAAGACTGAAAAATCAGTGGATGAAACTGGGCAGAAAGAAAATGCACCTTCTAAAGAATGACACCCTAATACCCTTTCTTTGCCACCCCCACCTACTCTCAAGAAGTCTCTCCTGCCTTTGTCAAGTGTATTAAACTTTTATTATATCTCATGTCAAACAGTATTCATTTACCTTTTTTAATAATTTTTTTTTTTTCTTGGCTGTGCCTCGCAGCGTGTAGGATCTTAGTTCCCTGACAAGGAATGGAACTTGCACTCCTTACACTGGAAATGTGGATTCCTAACCCCTGAACCACCTTACTGGTCCCTTTACTTACTTACAAGTTATAGTTTGTTACTTATAAAAGCTTACCTTCATTGTTCAGTTGAGATATTTTTCTATCTATAAAAAATTAATTAGAGGTCTCACATTGGAATGGAATGCAGCAGCATCTTTCCCATTAATATTAGTGGAAATGGTTTATCATTTAAAGTCTTCTCACTTTGCGGTCAGGCTTTCAGGTACAATTTAAATTCCAGAAGTGAGGAATAAGTGGGTTTACTGAGGAACTACTATACTCCAGAAATTGTGCTAAGCACTGAAGAAAAGCTTATAGAAGAGACTGGTGTGGGCCCTGCCCTCTTGATGTTTACAGTTAAGCTGGGAAGATGGTTGAAATCATTTTTTATTTTCCAGAGATATGGCTCTTCCTTCCTGGAGTAGATGGGAGAATCTGTTCACAATGTCTAAGTTTATCATATTATCCCATTCATATCATATTATATTATCCCATATCATATAATATCCCATATCATATTATCCCACCCATTAAATATCATACAATTTTATATGTCTAACTCAGTAGTTAGGTAAATAGATACATAGATAAACAGCTTCTGGTTTCTATGTTGTAAGCTGCTGCCATCAGGTGGGTCGGTATATTTCTCCAATGTCAGGCATCATTGGGCCTCCTCTCTCATAAGCTGTGAATAAAGGGAGACCTAGGTTAGGCCTTCAAGGAAACTTGCAGCCCCACAAATATCCCACCAGAAATCCTTCCATTATCCTTCTAGACACCAAATCCAGACTGAACTCTGATAATAGGATGTGGCAGGATATCATCATAGGAATAGAGAAATTGGAGCTAAAACTTCTGATAAAATTCTGCCTTCACCATTTGCCAGCTAAGAACTTTGGACAAGTCCCTGTACTTTTCTAAACTCTGGCTTTCTTAGCTATTAAATGGAGACAGTAATTTCCACCATGTGGATTTGTCATGAAGTTCAAGTAAAATGCATATGAAAGAATTTTGTAAGCAAATTATGACTTTAGTGCGTGTCTGCTCAGTCACTCAGTCCTGTCCGACTCTTTTCGACCCTATGGACTATAGCCTACCAGTCTCCTCTTGTCCATGGCATTTTCCAGGCAAGCATATTGGAGTGGGTTACCATTTCCTACTCTAGGGGATCTTTCCAATGCAGAGATCAAACCCCATCTCATGGGTCTTCTGCATTGGCAGGCAGATTCTTTACCACTGTACCATCTGGGAAGCCCGTAACTTTAGTAGCCCTTACTAATTATCTTCACAGCCATTTATTCATTCACTCACTCATTCATTTATGTACCAGAAATCATTTCTTAAGAACTTAACACATACTCTAACTACAATAATAATAAATAGTTTTTGTCCTTTTGGATAGGCTACTTGCCTATTTCCTAAGAGTCTGTGATCAGCAAAGGGTTCTGCTCCAAAATTCGAAGCCATGAACTTGTTCATGCCAGTTCTCCACCAAGGCAAACATATGCCATATCTCTACCTTCAAGGAACTTCAATATTATAAAAAGATATCATCCCCCAAAGCTGAATTTAAAAAACTCTCAAAATATGGGAAAATTAAGTCATTTTTTCTATACATTTTTCCTTCCAGTATATTACTCATACATGCCCAACAGAAGCTAAATTTATCTAATTCTTCCAGCTAAGCCATCTGTTGCATGTAAACATCAATGATGCATGCATCTAGTTAATTACAGTTCTCAAAAAAATCTGACAACCATGGTACAGTAAGTGTTAGGTGTTGATGCTGATATTACAGTGGTAAATGAAAAGGTCTTTGTGTCAGAATAGATCTGTAATAAGTTTACCAATAAAAACAGAAAATTTGGAAGTAGAAAGAAAATATAAGTCTCATGAAAGAAGGCATGCATATCAACACAGAAGGGCAAGGAATGAAACTTTTTAAAAGTGTCATTCATGTGATAAGAGAAAATTATTCTAAAGTCTTTCAAAGGAAAATATGGGAAGCAAAATAGAATTTTTCAAAGTCCAAAGTCACATATATAGTCTTGGCCTTCATGATCTCCTCAGACCAACTGTATGCTCATAATGAGCTATGTGTGTGAGTAAATCTCCAATGAGGAAAAATTCCATCAAATATGTTTTTAAGGTACTTGTTTTGTCAACAAACATTCATTTAATGTAAATTATTTATTGGTCTAAATTACTTTTCCAATCAAAATAAATGGCAAATTAGAGGAGTAGTAAAATCAATATTATCTCGAAAGGTTATCACCAACTTGCCTGCTACTTTTCAGGCATTTTCTCTTTTTCTCTTCCTTATAAGTCTAAATGAGAACTCTTCTCCATGCTGCATTGGAAAGAGACTCAAAGTGGAGATCTGCATAAACTATCACCCACACCTGAACAAATAATGATAACATCAATACATAGCATTAACTTGGGTTTCCCTAGTGGTTCAGGGGTAAAAAATCCACCTGCAATACAGTAGACGCGGGTTTGATCCCTGGATTGGGAAGATCCTCTGGAGAAGGAAATGGCAGCTCACTCCAGTATTCTTGCCTGGGGAATCCCATGGACAGAGGAGCCTGGGGGGCTATAGTCCACGAGGTTGCGAAAAAGACATGGCTCAGCTACTAAACAACAACAACAAAATTGATTTATCCTAATTCTTAGAAAAGATAAAATGGCCACTGGTGTCAAATGAGAGGCAGAGAACATTACATCACACTACCTACCTCCCATTAAACGCTGAGCCCAACCAATATTATGTCCTCAATATCTTAACATTGAAAGCAATCAACTATACTCGATTCCTACCAAAGTTTAGTCGGAGGAATTTGATAATTCTAATTTATTCTCCACCGTTGATGTGGCTATATGCCACATGAAGATTGCAGACTTGCAAAAATTAATAAGGTCATTTGTTCTTACATATCCCAACAGAGAGAAACCTACAGAATCAATATACAGTAAATTTAAAATCTTATATATTTTTATCTCCTGCTTTATAAGCAGCATTGCCACGCCCTAAAGAAAAATCTTGTCTCCATAAGGAATTCACTCAGATTCCAATCTCTGCTCTTAACTTAAGGCACATTTGTCATTTTATATCAGCAATAACCCCTGAAGTAAAGACCTTCATACCATCTTCAACTCTTCTAGGACCCAGGAAAGCTTTCAAATGTTTGTAAAGTGTATCTTCACTACTATGAATATTAAATATCCATGTATTAAAATACATTTTAGTAGCTTAGTTTTATTCTGAGTGGTCACAAGAAATTCTAAATGCATGTTTAAAATTCATTATAAATATTTTCAAGCAAAAAATAATAATAACAGTACTCCTGTATTTCTGTTCATCTAGCACACTATGAATTGTAAAAATTACCATTGGGTTAATGACAGAGTTTTTGAAAAAACATGGAATATCATATTAATCATATATAATTATTTCAACACTATCAAAGTATTAGGGGTTCATGTGCCTTAGTATTGAGGCAATGTCCCAATTCATCTGTTTTATAAATGTGAATTGTAAGATTTTGCGTTTGCTAAAAGAAGAGAATACCTACCAATGTTTGTAAATATGAAGGATGTGGGTACCATACAAAAATTATGAAAACATGCTTTTCACTGGCCCAGGTGTCCAGATACTGTTCTTGTTCAGTCACTAAGTCATTTCTAACTCTTTGTGACCCCATGGACTGCAGTATGCCAGGCTTCCCTGTCCTTCACTATTTCCCAGAGTTTGCTCAAACTCATGTCCATTGAGCCCATGATGCCATCTAACCATCTTGTCCTCTGTCACCCCCTTCTCCTCCTGCCCTCAATCTTTCCCAGCATCAGGGTCTTTTCCAGTGAGTCAGCTCTTCAAATAAGGTGGCCAAAGTACTGAAGCTTCAGCTTCAGCATCAGTCCTTCCAATGAATATTCAGAGTTGATTTCCTTTAGGATTGACTGATTTGAGCTGCTTGCTGTCCAAAGGTCCAGATGTATTATAATGGGCCGGCTGATGATCAGAGAAATATTCTTTAAAAGTTATATATTTTAAAACATATTTTATGATTATATATATAATCATATATATTTGTTTTTCCTTAGTTTTCACAACAGTCTGTATAATCTGTTTGAAAATTGAGAATGGGTAGAGAAGAACAGTAAACTTAACCGAGAACAGTATATGCACTTTCTTTTGCTGACTACACAAACCATTTGTGTTTTATTTATCTTACAGTTTTGAGAGTAATAAGACTAACATACAGGAAGCTCCTGTTAGTGAATCAGACCAGACTTAATTTTACACTGAGCCTCATATGGCTACATTGAATCCACGATCTAGAGTCACCTGAATTGGTGAGGAAGTGGATTGGAGTCAAGATGTTGGGATATTGAGGTGTTCTGAATAGACTGGCGGCCAATAACATCTGTTGTTGTTTAGTTGCTAAGTCGTGACTGACTCTTTGCAACTCCATGGACTGCAGCCCACTAGGGTCCTCTGTCCATGGGATTTCCCAGGCAAGAATACTGGAGTGGGTTGCCATTTCCTTCTCCAGGGGATCTTCCTGACCTGTGGATGGATCAAACCCGTGTCTCCTGCATTGGCAGGCAGATTGTTTACCGCTGAGTCACTAGGGAAGCCTGGATAGCCTATCTATAGACCCGTTAAATTGCTTAGAAACTTCGTTTTGTAACTATTCACCAACATCCTTAAAGGCAAGAATAAATGATTGCATTCTGAAGCACTGATAATAATCTCTTGCTTGAGTAAACTGAACAAATAACTAGGCTGTCTCTTACTGTAATTTTTTTTCCTATTGATGCTGTAACAAATCATCACAAATTTAGTGGCTTAAAACAACACAAATTTATCAGCTCATTCTCCTGGGGATCAGAAATCTTAAATGGATCCACTGGGCTGAAAAAAAAAAAGGTGTCAACAGAGCTGCATTGTTTTTGAAGGCTCTCAGGCAAAATCTGTTTTCCTTGCCTGTTCCAATGTCTGTAATCCTTGTATCATGGCCCCTTCCTAACATCGCTCCAACCTCATTCCATTTGTCACCTCACTTTCTCCTTATCCCTTCTTTCATCACATCTCCTTCCCCATCTCTGACTTTTCTGTCTCCCTCTTTCTCTTACAAGAACCCTTATGATTATATTGAGCTCACCCAGATAATTCAGGATAATCTCCCCATCTCAATGTACTCAGTCACATCTGCAAAGTCCCTTTTGCCCTATAAGGTAACATATTTTTATGTTCTGGAGATTAGGACATGGACATCTTTGATATTCTGTCAACTATACTTGCTTCCTGTCTTTCTTCTCCATTCCTTTTAAAAATGGAAATTCTCAGGTGATGTTCTGTGGTCCTTTGGCAAATAGCAAGATTCTCTGAACTCCAATACATCTTCTGTTACATTACTATTTGTAGTGTGATGGAGTCTAGACCTCAAACTATGGAAAAGCAGATCAGCACCACTTAGAACTTATGAAAAATACAAATTCTTAGACAAAAATAAAAAAAAAACTCTGGGGATGTGGCCCAGCAATCTGTGGTCCTCCAGGTGTTTCATGCTTAAATTTGGGAACCACTGGTCTAGACTTACATTTCTTGTATGTATTATTTGGGTTAGCCTTCATTATTTTAAATCAGTGTTGGTCACATCTTTTTAGTTCTAGTGAGCTTTACCAGCTATAGTAAGGATGCAAGCATTGGATACGGTGAGTAGGCCTTGAGTTCTTTTGCTAGGTTAATACAATCAAAAGATACCAAAATCTTATGGGAGAGGCATTTCATATTGCATCCAATTTCCCTTTTTTCTCTTAAATGCATGATTATATTTTTTCCATTTTTAGTGAGAAATAATTAACATATATTACTATATAAGTTTAAGACATACAGTATGATAATTTAATTTACATATTTTGTGAAGTGATTACCACAACAGGTTCAGCTAACATCCATTTTCTCATGTAAATGTAATAAAAAGAAAAGAAAGAATAAAAGAAAAAAGGGAAAAAATGTTTTCCTTATAATGAGAACTCTTAGGAGCTACTTTCTTAACATGTCTATGTATCATGTGGCAATGTTAGCTACAGTCATCATGGTGTACATTACATCCCTAATATTTATCTTATAACTGGAAGTTTGTATTTTTTTACCACCTTCTTCAAATTCCCCCCTCCCCCCAATTTCCTTTTAATGACTCTTTTTCATAGCTCAGTTGGTGAAGAATCCACCTGCGATGCAGGAGACCCTGGTTCATTCCTGGGTCGGGAAGATCCGCTGGAGAAGGGATAGGCTACCCACTCCAGTATTCTTGGGCTTCCCGTGGCTCAGCTGGTAAAGAATCTGCCTGCAATGTGGGAGACCTGGGTTCAATCCCTGGGTTGGGAAGATCCCTTGGAGAAGGGAAAGGCTACCCACTCCAGTATTCTGGCCTGGAGAATTCCATGGACTAAGTCCATGGGGTCGCAAAGATTCGGACAAGACTGAGCGACTTTCATTCACTTTCCTTTTTTTTACTGAAGTATAGTTTGTTTAAAATGCCATGTTAGTTTCAGATATTGTGAAATCAATGTGTCATGCACATTTAACTATATTCAATTATTTAATTCAATTTAATAAATGGTGAACTCAGCAAAGACTTAATTAACATAACCATTATTCAAAGCATTGTTCTAGATGACCAAAACCACTTTACTCTTTCTTTTTCTTTTTACAAACTTTAAAAAATATCCTTTATTGAGATGCAATTTATGTACAATAAAATGCATATATTTTATGTGTACAGTTTGATAAGTTTTGACAATCCTCTGGAGGAGGAAATGGCAACCCACTCCAGTATTCTTGCCTGGGAAATTCCATGGACAGAGGAGCCTGCCCAGCTACATAACCATTTTATTCCTGATTACAAGAAGTTTGCTATTTTTTCTCTCAAGAAGTTAAAATTTTATTCATAATAATAATAATAATAATAAAAATTAAGATTTATTAAGCCATCTGCTATATTAAGTGGCTAAAAATAAGGTTTTAAAAAGATCTTAATATCAGTGATCTTGTACAGCTTCTTTCACTTTGTTTAAAACACAATATTTTTTACTGGACTGAAAGAAATGATTGGCTAGGGGCCAGATTTATGCATTTTTATTTCTGGTGGAAAATTCATTAACACTAACCATTCTCTAATAGAACTGCACCTGCAACTTTTTCCTGTGGGTGTTTAGCAGGGCTGCACAACTAGGCAATGTTTGATTATGTTTGACACTGCAGACATTAGTCTTGCTTTGAGCATTGCTTAAGATTCAGAACCAATTGTTGTGGTGAGATGCTACAGAATATGATGGATATGTGAATTTGGGAACTCTCAATTTTTATAAGTGATTAAATACTCTAACATGAGCTTTAAGATTTAGTATATTTTCACTGTAATCATGATCTTGTTATAAACTATAAATTTTCAATTGATGAATGTAGTAAAGCCATACATATATCACATACACATATATAATTTATTCTGTTATTCCTTCAATCTGTCAGCCAAATATCATATATTTACTATAATACTTGAATAAATGTACTCAGTCAAGTATTTACTGAATAACATTAATATATTATCAACTCTACTGCTAAACACTATGGAAGATATACAATAATTACTAAGGAAACTTAATTTTTCAATGAACTTAATATCCACAGTGCCAGACACATAATCAAACACAATCCAAGTGCCAAGATAATTAGGTCAGGCCACAAAAGTTTCTTGAGAAGCTCAGAGAATTGAGAGTTCACTGTGATTTGGGAAGCCTGGGGAGAGGTTTAATAGTTATGGGTGTCATTTTTCTTTTTGTACATCTGTGATCAGAAATGGAATAGCAGTCAAGATGAATAAGATAATAGGAAAGGTAAAAATGAGATAAAAGAGGACATTTTTAAAATTTGGCTCCCAATATCAATAAGTAACACGTTTCACTCTGACTTCCTTACAGATGTCAAGGCCATGATTCTGAAAATCAGTGGCAAAGGAACTTCAAGTCTATTGTGAATCTTCCATTTATAAAGCACATTTATATAATTGTTGTTGTTCGGTCGCTAAGTCATGTCCAACTCTTTGCGAACCCATGGACTGTAGCATGCCAGGCTCCTCTGTCCTCCACTATACTCTGGATTTTGCTCAAATTCATATCCATTGAGTCAGTGACACTAACTAACTATCTCATCCTCTGCTGCCTCCTTCTCCTCTTGCCCTCAATCTTTCCTAGCATCAGGGTCTTTTCCAATGAGTCATCTCTTCACATCAGGTAGCCAAAGTATTATAGCTTCAGCTTCAGCATCAGTCCTTCCAATGAATATTCAGGATTGATTTCCTTTAGGATTGACTAGTTGGATCTCCTTTCAGTCCAAGGGACGCTCAAGAGTCTTCTCTGTCACCACAGTTCAAAAGCATCAATTCTTCAGCTCTCAGCTTCCTTTATGGTCCAATTCTCACATATATACATGACTACTGGAAAAACCATAGCTTTGACTATACAGACCTTTGTTGGCAAAGTGATAACTCTGCTTTTTAATATGCTGTCGGGTTTGTCATAGCTTTCCTTCCAAGGAGCAAGCATCTTTTTAATTTCATGGTTGCAGTTACCATCTGCAATGATTTTGGAGCCCAAGAAAATAAAATCTGTCATTGCTTCCACTTTTCCCCCTTCTATTTGCCATGAAGTGATGGGACTGGATGCCATGATCTTAGTTTTTTAATGTTGACTTTCAAGCCAGCTTTTTCACCCACTTCTTTCAACCTTATCAAGAGGCTGTTTAGTTCCTCTTCACTTTCTGCCATTAGAGTAGTATCAACTGGATATCTGAGGTTGTTGATATATGCATTTATATAGTAGGATAACACTTTAATGAATACTTTAAAAGGGATTGAAGAACTATGTAAAAATGACTAATTACTAAAGAAATAAAAGATGTTCTAGCCTTGTCTAAGTCAATGAAACTAAGCCATGCCGTGTGGGGCCACCCAAGATGGATGGGTCATGGTGGAGAGGTCTGACAGAATGTGGTCCACTGGAGAAGGGAATGGCAAACCACTTCAGTATTCTTGCCTTGAGAACCCCATGAACAGTATGAAAAGGCAAAAAGATAGGACACTGAAAGATGAACTCCCCAGGTCAGTAGGTGCCCAATATGCTACTGGAGATCAGTGGAGAAATAACTCCAGAAAGAATGAAGGGATGGAGCCAAAGTAAAAACAACACCCAGTTGTGGATGGGACTGGTGGTAGAAGCAAGGTTCGATGCCGTAAAGAGCAATATTGCATAGGAACCTGGAATGTTAGGTCCATGAATCAAGGCAAATTGGAATTGGTCAAACAGGAAATGGCAAGAGTGAACATCGACATTCTAAGAATCAGCGAGCTAAGATGGACTGGAATGGGTGAATTTAACTCAGATGACTATTATATCTACTACTGTGGGTAATAATCCCTTAGAAGAAATGGAGTAGCCATCATAGTCAACAAAAGAGTCCGAAGTGCAGTACTTGGATGCAATCTCAAAAATGACAGAATGATCTCTGTTCATTTCCAAGGCAAACCATTCAATATCAAAGTAATCCAAGTCTATGCCCCGACCAGTAACGCTGAAGAAGCTAAAGTTGAATGGTTGTATGAAGACCTACAAGACCTTCTAGAGCTAACACCCCCTAAAAATGTCCTTTTTCGTTATAAGGGACTAGAATGCAAAAGTAGGAAGTCAAGAAACACCTGGCATAACAGGCAAATTTGGCCTTGGAGTACAGAATGAAGCAGGGCAAAGGCTAATAGAGTTCTGCCAAGAGAACGCACTGATCATAGCGAACACCCTCTTCCAACAACACAAGACAAGGCTCTACACATAGACATCAAAAGATGGTCGACACTGAAATCAGCTTGATTATATTCTTTGCAGCCAAAGATGGAGAAGCTCTATACAGTCAGCAAAAACAAGACCGGGAGCTGACTGTGGCTCAGATCATGAACTCCTTATTGCAAATTCAGACTTAAATTGAAGAAAGTGGGGAAAACCACTAGACCATTCAGGTATGACCTAAATCAAATCCCTTATGACTATACAGTGGGAGTGAGAAATAGATTTAAGGAACTAGATCTGATTGACAGAATACCTGATGAACTATGGATGGAGGTTCGTGACATTGTACAGGAGACAGGAATCCAGACCATCCCCAAGAAAAAGAAATGCAAAAAAGCAAAATGGCTGTCCGAAGAGGCCTTGCAAATAACTGTGAAAAGAAGAGAAGCAAAAAGCAAAGGAGAAAAGGAAAGATATACCCATTTGAATGCAGAGTTCCAAAGAATAGCAAGGGGAGATAAGAAAGCCTTCCTCAGCGATCAATGCAAAGATATAGAGGAAAACAATAGAATGGGAAAGACTAGAGATCTTTTCAAGAAAATTAGAGATACCAAGGGAACATTTGTTGCAAAGATGGGCTCAATAAAGGACAGATATGGTATGGACCTAACAGAAGCAGAAGATATTAAGAAGAGGTGGCAAGAATACACAGAAGAACTATAAGAAAAAAAGATCTTCATGACCCAGATAATCACGATGGTGTGATCACTCACCTAGAGCCAGACATCCTGGAATGTAAAATCAAGTGGGCCTTAGAAAGCATCACTACGAACAAAGCTAGTGGAGGTGATGAAATTCCAGTTGAGCTAGTTCAAATCCTGAAAGATGATGCTGTGAAAGTGCTGCACTCAATATGCCAACAAATTTGGAAAACTCAGCAGTGGCCACAGGACTGGAAAAGGTCAGTTTTCATCCCAATCCCAAAGAAAGGCAATGCCAAAGAATGCTCAAACTACTGCACAATTGCACTCTCACACACTAGTAAAGTAATGCTCAAAATTCTCCAAGCCAGGCTTCAGCAATACGTGAACCATGAGCTTCCAGATGTTCAAGCTTGGTTTAGAAAAGGCAGAGGAACCAGAGATCAAATTGCCAACATCCGATGGATCATCAAAAAAGCAAGAGAGTTCCACAAAAACATTTGTTTCTGCTTTATTGACTATGCCAAAGCCTTTGACTGTGTGGATCACAATAAACTGTGGAAAAGGCTTAAAGAGATGGGCATAACAGACCACCTGACCTGCCTCTTGAGAAACCTGTATGCAGGTCAGGAAGCAACAGTTAGAACTGGACATGGAACAACAGACTGGTTCCAAATAGGAAAAGAAGTACGTCAAGGCTGTATATTGTCACCCTACTTATTTAACTTATATGCAGGGTACATCATGAGAAACACTGGGCTGGAGGAAGCACAAGCTGGAATCAAGATTGCTGGGAGAAATATCAATAACCTCAGATATGCAGTTGACACCACCCTTATGGCAGAAAATCAAGAATAACTAAAGAGCCTCTTAATGAAAGTGAAAGAGAAGAGTGAAAAAGTTGGCTTAAAGTTCAACATTCAGAAAACTAAGATAATGGCATCCAGTCCCATCACTTCATGACAAATAGATGGGGAAACAGTGGCTGATTTTATTTTTCTGGGCTCCAAAATCACTGCAGATGGTGATTGCAGCCATGAAATTAAAAGACGCTTACTATTTGGAAGAAAAGTTATGACCAACCTAGACAGCATATTGAAAAACAAAGACATTACTTTGTCAACAAAGGTCCATCTAGTCAAGGCTATGGTTTTTCCAGTAGTCATGTATGGATGTGAGAGTCGGACTCTAAAGAAAGCTGAGCACCGAAGAATGGGTGCTTTTGAACTGTTGTGTTGGAGAAGACTCTTGAGAGTCCCTTGGACTGCAAGGAGATCCAACCAGTCCCTCCTAAAGGAGATCAGTCCTGGGTGTTCATTGGAAAGACTGATGTTGAAGCTGAAACTCCAATAATTTGGCCACCTCATGCAAAGAGCTGACTCATTGGAAAAGACCCTGATGATGGGAAAGATTGAAGGCAGGAGGAGAAGGGAACGACAGAGGATGAAATGGTTGGATGGCATCACTTACTCAATGGACATGGGTTTGGGTGGACTCCGGGAGTTGGTGATGGACAGGGAGCCCCCTGCGTGCTGCGGTTCATGGGGTCGCAAAGAGTCGGACATGACTGAGTGACTGAACTGAACAGTAATGGTTATTAAAGATAAGAATATAACCACCCAAATGCCCAGACTGAGAGGATCATGCACAACCCAAGGGTATGGGAAGAGAAAGAAGCCAGGAGCAGGCAGGACACAGGTGATGGGAATAGAGTAGTGGTCCTTGGCCTTCATGGATTCATCTTAGTTGTCAGTTTTCCAGGATGTATAGCAAACATAGGCTCAGAACAGTCGTGGAATGACATAAATGCAGAAATCCAAGTACTAGAAGGTAGGCAAAGCAACAAAGGCAAAGCATCCTTTTAAAAGAGAACCTGGGTAATGGTTTTGATTTGAGTAGATAGCATAGGGAACAGGATGCAGACCCTGGTGTAGAAAAATCACGTAAACTAAGTGTGATTGTATTTATTCATGTATTCATTCCTTTAACCAATATTGGTTTAGTGTCCAGTATGTGCCAGATACTGTTCCAAGCACTGAGTATAGAGCAGTAACCAAGACAATGTCCTTCCCCTTGTGAAGTTTACATTCTAGTCACTTATTATTTGAGTTTTTTTTTTAATTCCCTTTGAAACTTAATTTTAAAGATAATGGAATTCAGGACTCAAACCTATGAATTCTATTCCAACGGAGTTACAGTTTCATGCATGGATATTCACATCTTTTGAAAGCTCTCTTGAGGACTCTGGTGTGCAACTGGATCTGAGTGAGAGCCATTGTCCCCAGATCAGTCAAGATAGATTATGCTCTGCTGCAGAAACAAAGAACCCTCAAATTTCAGTGGCTTAAAATTAAACATGTTCATTTCTCCTTACATATGTTACATAGGCAGGTGTACAAGGCTACTTTGCTCATTAGGATCATGCTAATGGAGCAACTTCCACAGCCCCTGTTAATGATCACTATCCAAAAGGAAAGGAAAAGAGCTGTGGAGGCTCTCACTCCAGGGATTAAATTCTCCTCTGGTCCAAAAGTGACACAAATTGGTTCTAGTCATAATGCCTCAGTCTGAACTAGTCACATGAAACCACTCATCCATAAGGGGGCCAGGAAGTACATACCTATCGTATGACCAGAAAGTAGAGGAAGCCAGAAATAGTTCTTGACCAGCATTAAATATAATCATTCGGGATAGGCATTAAGGATAACCATTGTTAACCAGCATAATGACAATCATTGTTCACCACCACTAAAGATAACCGTTTTTGGCCAGCATTTAGGATAGCATAAAGATAAGCTTTACATTGACCACCATTAAGGGTAACTTACCATTGACCAGTGTATTCAGAAAAAGCATTATGTTAATCAACATTAGGACAACCATTATACACCAGCATTAATGATTACCACTAAGGACAAGCGTTACCTTGACCAGTGTTAGGGACAACAACTTAGAATAACCATACAGGATCTCTCCTTCGGGCTAGGCTACTCAGATCTTGGATTTGTAGTCTCCACGTAGTCCATCCTGACCAGTCAACCTCCCCATCTTGGCTATATTTTGAACTACAAATTGTCCTGGCCCACACTCATCACCCGTAGACATGAGATAACTCTCTTTTGTGTCTCCATGTTGTTGTTCAGTTACTCAGTCTTGTCTGACTCTTTGCGACCTCATGGACTGCAGCATGCCAGGCTCCTCTGTCCTTCACTCTCTCTGTCATGAGTTCAGTTCCACCACAGTGTGTACCACAGTGACTTGAAATAATGCATGTACCTTACTGAGAGGAGGGACTCTGACTTGCTTTGGAATCCCTAGTATGTGGCATGGGATCTGCCATATGGCATATGCTCAAGAAACGTTTGTGGAATTGATCGGAATTAGTGCTTATTCCTTAAAAGAGCCCTAAGGTCCTGGAGCACCTCCTCGCAGCCAACATTCAAACCACTCCACCTTCCCTAAACTTATTCCTTCAACAGGTGACACTTCTCTGCCCTGCCCACAGTGTCTCCAAATACCCAGGCTGATGAACTGTTCCCACTAAATTCCCTTGAGTCCATGTTTGACAAAAGTAAACACAGCGATGCCTCTGCCACCAGGTAGGCATGAATCTACTCATTGAATTAAGCCTCTGCTGTCAATACGAGGGAGACTGACTCCAAACAGCATCAGAAGCACCCATCTTCTGGTGAACTACAATCCTGGAAACGTGTTCATCGTAAATACTAGTGTTTCGCTGCCTTTCCATGTCAGATAATATTTCCTTACAAATGATATTACAGTAGCACCCTGGAGAGAGATGCACAGTGGAGGATCCACAGGAACCTCAGGTTCTGCCTCTGATTTGTGCTCTCTCCCCTTCTCTGCATCTCTCTCTCTCTCCCCTGCTACCCCTACCTCTCCCTCTTTCTCCAACTCTCTCTTTGTCTCTGTCTCTCTTTCCCTGTACATATGTATCTCCTTCTCCCCACCCCCACCCCACTTTCTCTCTTTCTGTCCCTCACCCTCTGTGTGTGTGTGTGTCTCTCTCTCTCTCCACAACCCCCACTGCTCAATGCCTCATTAACTGGATAACTGTGTGAATATCACTTTAAGGATATATTATATCCTTCATCTCTACCTAGATAATAGAGTAAAAACCAGGGAAATTGCTCTCAATGGAACAAAACTCATTTATCACCAATAAACAGCAGCTGCTGGTGCTTGATAACAACACTGTCCCTCAGCACATTGAAATATTCATGCAAGGCTGTGCTAATATCAGAGCCCATTGCGCTAAAAATGCTTGATAAACAGAAGTGGGGATATAGGTTGAAAGAGATGTTAAATGAGCAAAGATGAAATCTTTTAAAACTGGAGAAATAAAGGCAGGTATTTCACCTCTGAGATACTAGTAGCGGCGCTCTCCTTGGATTAGAC
Source organism: Giraffa tippelskirchi (assembly GCF_054371585.1). Taxonomy (NCBI): domain Eukaryota; kingdom Metazoa; phylum Chordata; class Mammalia; order Artiodactyla; family Giraffidae; genus Giraffa; species Giraffa tippelskirchi. The sequence continues at coordinate 142,999,224 of NC_137289.1, forward strand.
AGTTATTAAGCATCTGTAGCCACACAAAGAAAAATCAGGCTAAGAGATAAATTCGGATGGTCTAAATGGTCCAGTTTCCCTCCAGCTATATTCCCTACAATTGAAATCCCTTTTGTATTTAACAGGGAATTCCATGCATGTAATCCAAGAGAATAAATTAATGAACATTGAATTCATGTTCATATGATATCAATTCTATATTACTATGAGTTCATGTTTATACTTATCCCAATAGGGTGTCCTTTTGAGATTTTTTTCCCAAAGCAATCTACAATCTCTTCTTTCATTTTTATTTTTGTGACCAGAAAATGGCCCCTGCAGTCCTCAGCCATAGCAAGGATATAATCGAAATAGGATGTCTGTGTAGAGTACTGAACAATCCTTCAGGCAGTGAACACATAACTGTGGCCCAACCTGTAACCAAATGTCCTTTTGTCTCCCCAGCATATTTATTTTCTTCCAGCAACATCACAGGCCTTTTTCTCTTGGAAACTGCTTTATCCCTTCCTGCAAATGTAGCTCTTGTAGGGACACTATGTTTTTGTGTCACCCTGTTCTTGAAGCTACAGTTGAATGGTAAAAAAAAGTGGCCACTGAACCCAAACCAAGACAGCGCAAGTTCTTCCTCTTGCCCTTTCTAGTTGGCACTGAATACAGAGCTCCCAATTTGGTAGTGAGAACTGTAGAATATGATGCTTAAGAGCAATTAGCAACTGGATTCTCTGACTCATTGAGCAAACTTGTATACGGCGGGAAAGGCAAAGCCAACAGGCAGAGATAAAGGATGAAAAATAATTTTAATAGTGTTTGTAGTAGGCGTTGCTGGCATCCCACCCATATCCCTCTGAGACTCCTTATTTATTTATTTATTTGGCTGCAAATGATTTGGGTCTGAGTTGCAGCAAATGGGATCTTTGATCTTTGGTGCAGCAGGCAGGATCTCTTTTTGCAGTTGAGGCATGTAGAGTCTAGTTCCCTGACCAGGGATCAAACTCTGGCCCCCTGAATTGGGAGCTCATGAGTCTTAGCCATTGGACCACCAAGGAAGTCCCCCTCTGAGACCTCCTTTAATCATTTCTGTGTACCCTTTCCCCAACTGTATACATTTACTTCTAATAGTCTACAATGTGACTCTATTAGGCCAATAGCTTTTGGATTACTGGAACTTCTCTGTGCATTGGCATTTAATGGTTCACACCTGTGATTATTTTAAGTCACCGTCTTTTTGCTAATGGAGCTTTTTTGCCCTGAAATGTATAGCCGGAAGTGTCTGAGTTGACATTTCCCCAGGGTGGGGGTTGGGAACTTAATCAGTGGCTGATTGGTGCTGGCGTATGAGGACCAAGCTCCCTTGCTGCCAGGTGGAGCAAACTCAGTTATAATTTATGCTTTGGAGCACTGTGCAGTATCAGGCTGAAGCTGGAATTGCACACTATTGGCATGGAGTAGCATACTTGTTTGGCTTCCTCTTCCCTGTCCTGCTTCTCACACTCCTTTGCTGGTTTCTCCAAAGAGCAGGAAAATAAGAAATGAAGACAGCATTCAGATGAGTCACTGGCCCCAGTTATCCTTGGGACTATTCAGTATACCTCTGAAGTTTGGTTACAAAGATGCCCAGTGCCCTTTGAATCCAGCTTCCTCTTCATCAGTTCAGTTCAGTTCAGTTGCTCAGTTGTGTCTGACTCTTTGCAACCCCATGGACCGCAGAACGCCAGGCTTCCCTGTCCATCACCAACTCCCGGAGTTTACCCAAACTCATGTCCGTTGAGTTGGTGATGCCATCTAACCATCTCATCCTCTGTCATTCCCATCTCATCCTCTGTCGTTCCCTTCTCCTCCTGCCTTCAATCTTTCCTAACATCAGGGTCTTTTCAAATAAGTCAGCTCTTCACATGAGGTGGCTAAAGTATTGGAGTTTCAGCTTCAACATCAGTCCTTCCAATGAACACCCAGGATGGATTTCCTTTAAGATGAACTGATTGGATCTCCTTGCAGTCCAAGGGACTCTCAGGAGTCTTCTCCAACACCACAGTTCAAAAGCATCAATTCTTCAGTGCTCAGCTTTCTTTATAGTCCAACTCTCACATCCATACATGACCACTGGAAAACCCATAGCCTTGACTAGACGGACCTTTGTTGAAAACTGGTTCAAATAGAGGTTCTATCATTTGCAATCAAAAGAGACCTGATTAATTCAACAACTGAGACACCTAGTTTATGGATTATAGTGTAGTGTTAGTCACTTCAGTCATGTCTGACTCTTTGCGATCCCATGGACTGTAGTCTGCCAGGTTCCTCTGTCCATGGGATTCTCCAGGCAAGAATACTGGAGTGGATTGCCATTCCCTTCTCCAGAGGATCTTCCCAACCCAGGGATCGAACCAGGGTCTTCCACGTTGCAGGCAGATTTTTTTTTACCATTTGAGCTACAGGGAAGACCTATGGTGTGAACCAAATGATTGCTTTATAGAATACGTTAATAAGAACAGTTTATGTGCTTGACCAAACGATTTAGCAAGTCTTTATATTTTAGAGATGAAACTCCGTGAAAATGAGCAAATCAACTTTTTCATTGTAAAAAATGCAGAAATAGCTAAATTAAAATTATCAAATCAATAAATAGTATTTAGTAAAAGTTTATTGTGTGTATAAGAATAGTTAGCGAACTGGGAGCCTCCAAAAATAAAAACTGATATGAAACTCAGGGTCATGAAGTTACAGGATATCTTATAAAGTGAAAATAAGCAAGTTATTTAACTTTTACAATGATTTGATTATTGCAATGAAGGTTTCCAGGTGGCAAGGGATTGTACCGTTGTACCATGGTACCATTTTTAGGAAGGTGATTTAAGTTTCCTTTATGATTGTCAGAGGCATTTACAAGAAATAACCGAAGTTAAGCTTCACTTATATTCATGAAATAAGCTAGATTTAGTTTTGCTTACATGGCTAAAGTGGTTTTGTCTGCTCAAGGGATTCTCACGTCCAGTCTCCATTTTATATTTAATTTTAACAATATCTAGATATAGTTACATTTACCATTTAACAGCCTTTGAGATAGCACAGTAGAGAGAAGTTGGTTCTGTTGATTCATGTAGTTTTACAGAAACTGGTGTAGCAGAATACTGAGCAGGATATTAATAACATTTCCGATCTTATTATGATTATAGACAACATGTGATCTGCAATGAATTTTAAAGGCCCAGGAGAAGTTTACTGATGCTAATTATAAGAAACATTTTGACAGCCACCATCTGGAGCAAGGCTTAAGTGAATATAAGCTGCTAAAAATGAGTTTAATATGATAACCAGTTTATTGGGCAGGTTACAGAAATATCTCTCTTCTAACTACTCATCAGGGATTGAGATCATTTGCTCAAAACTTTTCTAAATTTCCCTCCCAGTTTGAAAGAAGGAAGCACAACCAACAAAATCCCAGACTTAAATTAGTTATAGATTTGGGACTAATTGGTGCCTGATTAAAGCTATTCAACCATGATCATGTTGTAAAGTAGAAGCAAAAATGGGGCCCTGGCAGGAAAGCCCACAATTACTAAGACAAAGAAACCGCAATCTCAGTGCTAAATTAAAAATGGAAGTGTTTGACACTTTCTTGAGAAAGGAGGTTCCATAAGACTGTCTTTTACTCATATAAATAATCTGTGAAATAGTTATTGAATATGACATTTAATACTGGAAAAGGTGGCTTGTGTAACATTCTCTTGTAATTGTTAACCATTAATTCATCCACGAACTTCAAAATAATTAACATCATAGATACAATGCCAGTTCACAAACTGAAGCTATACTCTAGTGAATTTCAGATATGCTGCTTCTATTTTCTACACAGTTTACAACAGAAATGGAGTCGGGGTGTGGGGGTGTGTGGTCATCTTTCCAATGTGTTTTGTTCAGAAATACTCTCCTAATCAAGCAGACTGAAGGTATTAAGGCAATGCCTTCTATAGGTTTCATTTGCAAATGAAGTGGTAACTGGTAAGTCGCTTAAGTCGTGTCCGACTCTGTGCGACCCCATAGACGGCAGCCCACCAGGCTCCCCCGTCCCTGGGATTCTCCAGGCAAGAACACTGGAGTGGGTTGCCATTTCTTTCTCCAATGCATGAAAGTGAAAAGTGAAAGTGAAGTCACTCAGTTGTATCCGACTCTTAGTGACCCCATGGACTGCAGCCTACCAGGCTCCTCCGTCCATGGGATTTTCCAGGCAAGAGTACTGGAGTGGGTTGCCATTCCCTTCTGTAAATACTTGTCTCCAGTCTTCGTATTGTTTTCACAAATCTTTCACAAGAAAGGAAAACACCTTCAGTTTTCCTTTGTCCAAGTACCGTAACTGGATGAGATGGGGAAAGGAAGGCTCGAGCACACCTCAGCATTCCCGAAGGAGTAAAAATTCTCCAGCAAAGAATTTTGCTAGTACTGATGCATTTCAATCCTTTGGATTGTGCTTTTGTTTATAATCTAGGCTGCTACCCCAGTAATTCATTGATTCATCCATCCTTCAATCAACATTTGGTCACCCGTAGTTTGCAGGCACTGGAAATGCCATAATAGCTAAGACAGGGCTCCCTCCATTCTAAAGTCTCCACAGGCCAACATGGGTGACAGATGACATGTAACCACCACCAATATGATGTGATAAATGCTAAAACAGACTTATATGACAGATCTTTGAACACCTTAGTAGAAGGAAAGGGAAAGGAGATGGTAGGTGAAGCAGTAGGCCCCTAAGAACAGAAAACTCAGACACTTGCCATTTGAATTTGGTCCTAAATGAAGAGTAGAACTTTTCCAAGTACAAAGGAAGCATGAACTTTTGCAGGTCTGGTGAACCTTATGAGCAAAGCCATAAAAGTGTGGAGGCACAGTAGGTAGACACTGAGAAATTTCTGAATAGGTTTATCCAAGATTGACAAAGACGCAAACTCCCTGTTTCTGGCTAGTCGACATAGGGAGAGCAAAATAGGACCAGCATGTTTGCAAGCTAAACTAAATGTGTTTTTTGTGTCCCCATGATGCACCCCAATAGAATAGTCTGATGATCAGGAAAGTTCTCCTGCCACAGAGAAGGACCTAGAATGCATTCAGAGAACCTAGAGCAAGCTCAGTCCTACTGTTGATTGGCAGTGTGGTGGGGAGAGTAGTTTGTATACCTTTTGGCACTTGGGCTACACTCTACATATGTGAGACTTTTGAGCTTAGAAATAGACACCATCAGTTAGTAAGTATAGGTAGATAGGTTTAATTGCTCATTGCTCTTGCGAGCCCATGGACTGTAGCCTGTCAGGCTCCTCTGTTCATGGGATTTCCCAGGCAAGAACACTGGAGTGGGTTGCCATTTCCTCCTCCAGGGGATCTTCCTGACCTAGGGATCAAAAGTGGATCTCCTGCATTGCAGAGAGACTCTTTACTGACTGAGCTTGTAATATGAAGGCATAAAAGCAGTCTTTGGACTAATTAAGTGGCCAGACAATGAAGACCTCATTGGGTAAAATTTTTCAGTATCTGTAACTGGATGGGATGGGAAAAGGAAGGCTCGAGCATACCTCAGCATTCCCAAAGGAGTAAAAATTCTCCAGCAAAGCTGTAAAAGCAAGACAAATACAGTAACCCTCAAAATTTAGAAATTGCTGCCTACTCTTCTCTATGTTTATATTCTAAATCCTCTATATCTGATAAATAAGTCCTGGGGATCTAATGTACAACATAATATAATTAACACTGCTATTCATTATATATGAAAGTTGTTAAGAGAGTAAATCCAAAGAGTTCTCATTGCAAGGAAAAAATTTTCTTTTCTTTTATTGTGGTAATCATTTCATGATGCATATAAGTCAAATCTTTATGCTGTACACTTACAAAACTGGAAGAAAAAGAGTCTCAGTACCTGAAAACATCTTCAAAAATTCAACTAAGAATAATTAGGGGCCTCCTACAGGTGAAACACTTCCAATTTTAACCTTGGTTCTCAAGAGAACATGCTAGAATCTACTGGAAACCATAGGATAAAACAGGTACATCCTCCAGAATGTCAGTCTTTGTTGATGAAAAACAAACCTAAGATATTAATGGATGTAATATGGATTTGTAGGTAGAATTAACTCAACATTTTATGCTGAAACAAAAGACTTCAAAGAAGCTTTGGATTTTCTGTGGGTACCCTTGTATTCTTTCTGCCATTAGGGGAATATTAGTGAAGAAATTTGAGAGGCCTAGAGGAGACCCAATTCCATCCCTGTGTCAGGAAGATCTCCTGGAGAAGAAAATGGCAACCGGCTCCAGTATTCTTGCCTGGAGAATCCCATGAACAGAGTAGCCTGGGCTCCAGTCCATAGGGTCACAAAGAGTCAGACACAGCTAAGCAACTAACACTTCCTTTATTTAATCCTAACAAATGTGTGATGTTTCCTATTTTACACTTGCAAGGTTATGGCTTGCAGAGCTTATTGATTTGCCCAAAATGTTCTAGCTCCCTTACTTGGAAGATTTCCACTGATGTTTAAATCTCAGATTGAACAGAAATGAATATAAGACAAGCAGATAAGGACCAATCTTAACTTCTTAGTGTTTAGCATTATGTGTGTGTATGTGTGTGTGTGTGTGTATAGCACTGACATTTTAAACTCTCATCTTATTCCACTGTTTCTGCCTAAACAATAGAAAATAAAAACATTAAAGTGTTCCATATGTACTGCAAACTAAAAACTTTCAAATCTTCTCATATTGAACCATTTCCATGTTTAAAATTTATCTTAACCTTTGAGTTGTCTCTGGAAAAGCGGCACTTAACTGCTGCCATTTGGGATGCCAATTCTTCATGCATTAATTTTACTTAGGGAGATTAAGCGTTGAGCCCAAGCATGCACAACTGGCACGAGTCCACCTAATTTAGGGAAGGCTTCAGGAGTGACTGGCATAATAAGACAAATTCTCCAAGGAACTATGGGCCACAGACAGAAGATGGAAGAACTCCTCTAAAAGAACTTATTATCTTGAGGTCTGGGCCTTTTTTCATCTTTTTAACCCAGACACATGGCAACACCATTGATGTGAAACGTTATTTTTCACAAACAGCTCTATCGTTGTTGACTCAGAAGCTTCCTCAGGAATGTATTAGAGATAGTGTCTTTTGGTCTTCAGTATCAGTGGGAAGTGCTCTGTGCTCAGTCATGTCCAACTCTTTGTGACCCCATGGACTGCAGCCTGCCAGGCTCCTCTGTCCATGGGCTTTTTCAGGCAAGAATACTAGATTGGGTTGCCATTCCCTTCTCCAGGGGATCTTCCTGACCCAGGTATCGAACCAGGGTCTCCTGCATTGCAGGCAGATTCCTTGCCACCGAGTCATCGGGGAAGCCGTGCAGCATCATTACCACCCAAAATATCTAAAAGACTGGAAATCCAAAAACTACATTTACCAATCTCCATTGACACTCATATTTCAGGTGTGATACAGGTTCTGCCAACTAGATATACTCAGAGGAGATATGGAAAGCAAGAGGGAAATAACGGCCATTCTTTTCTCTGTTCTTTGAACTTAGAAATATGTCTCAGCAGTGTGATGCTGGCTGGATTTCATGGTCACTAGAGTAGTTTCCTGGGCTTCCCTGGTGGCTCAGATGGTAAAGAATCTGCCTGCAATGCAGGAGACCTGGGTTTGATCATTGGGTTAGGAAGATCCCCTGGAGGAGGGCATAGCAACCCACTCCAATATTCTTGCCTGGAGAATCCCCATGGACAGAGGAGCCTGGCTGACTAGGCTCTAGTCCCTGGGGTCGCAAAGAGACAGACACAACTGAGTGACTAAGCACAGCACATAGTAGTTTCCTGGTCCCTGCATTGCAATTGCATTGGAATAAAATCTTGCAGTCAGCCTAGAGAGGGCCTCTTGATTTTGATCCCTCTAACTCTTAAGCTCTCTTTGTTATTGTTGTTGTTCAGTCACTGAGTCATGTTCGACTCTTTGTGACCCCATGGACTGCAGCACGCCAGGCTTCCCTGTCCTTCACTATCTCCCTGAGTTTGCATAAACTCATGTTCATTGAGTCGGTGATGCCATCCAACCATCTTATCCTCTGCCATCCTCTTCTCCTCCTGCCTTCAATCTTTCCCAGCATCAGGGTCTTTTCCAATGAGTTGGCTCTTTGCGTCAGGTGGCTTCAGCATCAGTTCTTCCAATGAATATTCAGGGTTGATTTCCTTTAAGATTGACTGGTTTTATCTCCTTGCTGTGTAAGGGACTCTCAAGAGTCTTCTCCAGCACCACAACTCGAAAGCATCAATTCTTTGGTGCTCAGCAATTTTTATGGTCCAGCTCTCACATCCATAAGTGACTACTAGAAAAACCACAGCTTTGACTATACGGACCTTTATAGACAAAGTAATGTCTCTACTTTTTAATACACTGTATAGATTTGTTATTGTTTTTCTTTCAAGGAGAAAGTGTCTTTTAATTTCATGGCTGCAGTCACCATCTGCAGTGATTTGGGATCCCAAGAAAATAAAGTCTGTGACTGTTTCCATTTTTTCCCCATCTATTTGCCATGAAATGATGGGACTGGATGCCATTTTCTTAGTTTCTTGAATGTTGAGTTTTAAGCCAGCTTTTTCACTCTCCCATTTCACCTTCATCAAGAGGCTGTTTAATTCCTCTTCACTTTCTGCCATAAAAGTGGTGTTATTTGCATATCTGAGGTTATTGATATTTTTCCCCACAATCTTGATTCCAGATTGTGCTTTATCCAGCCTGGCATTTCTCATGGTGTACTCTGCAGATAAGTTAAATAAGCAGGGTGACAATATACAGCCTTGACATACTCCTTTCCCAATTTTGAACCAGTCCATTGTTCCATGTCCGGTTCTAACTGCTGCTTCTTGACCTGCATACAGGTTTCTCAGGAGGCAGGTAAGGTGGTCTGGTATTCCCACCTCTTTAAAGAATTTTCCAGTTTGTTGTGATCCACACAATCAAAGGCTTTAGCGTAGTCAATGAAGTAGAAGTAGATGTTTTTCTGGAATTCTCTAGCTTTTTCTATGATCCAACGGATGTTGGTAATTTGATCTCTGGTTCCTCTGCCTTTTCTAAATCCAGCTGGCACATATGGAAGTTCTTGGTTCATGTATACTGTTGAAGCCTAGCTTGAAGGATTTGAAGATTACTTTGCTTGCATGTGAAATGAATGCAATTGTGCAGTAGTTTGAGCATTCTTTGGCATTGCCCTTCTTTGGGATTGGAATGAAAACTGACCAATAGTTCTCTAAGCAGCTAATTCTTTGTATTAAATTTCTTTCTGCCTAAACTCCTAAAGAGGTTTCTTCTAGGGAACATGATGATAGTCATATCTGTAATCCCACTGTGAGTTGTTGTTAGCAAAAATGAGATTTTAAAGGCCAAACACAGGGATCTGAAGTTGGATCTGAAGTTATGGAGATAGATGAGTGTGCTTTCTTTATATTCTATGGTTTTGTTTAGCAAAAGATGACACAGGGCTTTTGTAGGATGGTTGTAAAATACCTCTTTCCAGTGTTGGATATTTCCCATTGTCATAATATATGTATCTGTTTTCTAGAGGTGACTTCTTATAACAGTGGTTGTATTCAGTTGTATCTCAGAGCAAATTCTCAACTCTGACTCTACATTGAAACCACTCAGTGGCCTTACAAAATAATATGCACTGGGCTCCACTTCCACAGGTTCTGACATATTTGGTTTTGGTGGAATCCAGACAATAGTATTTTGTAAAAACCTTTCCAGTAAGTCTAAAAGGCATTTGGGGCTGATAACAACTGGACTAGGGCAAACCATAGCACTAGAGTTGAGTATAATTCACAACAAACTCACAGTGCATAGATAAAACCCAATAGAGAGGCATGTAAAATGCTCTAGTGACCACTTACTCATCAAATTTCAAATAAGGGTGTCAGCAGTGAGGCCTGAATTTGTCTAGGGATTATTGGGAGAGAATGACTTAGGCTGGACTTTGAACAGTGAATGGGGTTCGCACAGGTGAAAGGGAAGGAAGGGGGAATCCAGGCAGTGGAAACAGCCAGGGTAAAGGGGCAAAGCAGATATGAACATGTTACAGTGGATATGAGATGTGGGCAGTTAAAAATCTACCTGGCAAGAAGGGAGTATGAAGGTTGGAAGAACAGGGAGGAGACAGATTTATAAAAGGTCAAGTGGGTCAGATTACAGAGGGCCTCAGAAGCCAGGAAAAGGAGCTTTAACTGAGAGCACCATGCAGTTGGGTTCCTCGATAGCTCAGTTGGTAAATAATCTGCCTGCAATGTAGGAGACCCCGGTTCAATTCCTGAGTCAGGAAGTTGTGCTGGAGAAGGGATAGGCTACCTACTCCAGTATTCTTGGGCTTCCCTTGTGGCTCAGCTGGTAAAGAATCTGCCCGCAATGCGGGAGACCAAGGTTTGATCCCTGGGTTGGGAAGATCCCCTGGAGAAGGGAAAGGCTACCCACTCCAGTATTTTGGCCTAGAGAATTCCATGGACTATACCCATGAGGTTGCATTTAGGGGCTTCCCTCATAGCTCAGTTGGTAAAGAATCTGCCTGCAATGCAGGAGACCTGGGTTTGATTCCTGGGTTGGGAAGATTCCCTGGAGAAGGAGAAGGAAATGGCAACATACTCCAGTATTTTTGCCTGGAGAATTTCATGGACAGAGGAGCCTGGCAGGCTACAGTCCATGGGGTCGCAAGAGTTGGGCACGTCTTAGTGACTAAACCACCACCATGCAACTGGAAGGGCAGTGAAAGGAATGTCCTTGGTCTTCTGTCATGATCGATGGTGCCACCTTTGGGAAACTAATAGACCTAAACTGAAAAATATTTCAGCTTGATAATGAAAGCTTAGCTCTGGACATAGTGAGTCTCTTCTCTTGGAATGGAAAGAGATGGGAGAGTGACTTGGGATTTAAGCAGCATCACAATTATATATCGGCTGTTCTGAACTGAGGTTAATGATTCTCCCCAAATCCTCAGGCAACAGTAAGAATATGTTGGGGAAGTTTAGTCTTTTCTCATCGCATGACCTGATGCTAGCTTGGGTGACATGGATCATGGGCACTCACAGTGCTCCACCTAGATCCCTTCTGATCCCTTGTACCATTTCAGTGCATGCCCATGTTTGATTTATGAAGACCTTTGTTTCTAATCCCTGCACCTGTAGATCTCTTTGGAGGAAGCCCCGCAGGTAACTGGAGCAGTCTTCTGCACAGTTGAGACTCAGTGGTGTCTGGGATTGATGTTCCCCACATATTGTATTTTCCTGGCAGCCCTGAACCAATGACTGGTAGGTATCAGAGCATGAAAGCCTTGCTCCTTTCCTCCAAGTTGAGGCAAAATCTGGAGCCTAACTTACACCCCAGATCTTCCCTGAAGAATCAGACCAAAGCTAACTTTCTGGAAACCTTGCCCAAAATTGGAAGTGTTCGTGGTATTCTCTCTTCCCTGCCCTGCTTCTCCAACTCCCTTCCAGTCTCCCCTAGGAGCACTTCCTTAATATATCATGAGTAGAGGAATCCTTGCCTCCTTGGAGTCTTTCCTAGAGAACCCAACCTAGGGCAGCACAGTACCATTTGCAGAGTACCCTTCCACATGCCATGTTGACAATCCTCATTGTGGGCTTTTGTTGTCCTCACTTCCACACCAGATTTTTAATGGATAATTTTCTTGAAAAACCAAGTATCAGGATAAAGCTGAGAATTTGACTTAGGAGTTTGTCCAACAAGTCAAAATAATTGCTCTCCATTTTTATCAAATCTGAAGTTATGAATCAGCACATCAAATTCAAGACCTAAATCTGATGTTATTGGATATAGAAAGGACTATTTAAAATATCAAAGCTTAGCAAAGACTCTCTTCCATTCTTATTATTCCCAACGTTCATACAAATTATTTGCCTTATGCTTCAAAACCAAGTGTATTGCTGTAAAAGCTCAGTCTTAAGTTGGAAGTTTGAGATTAACAGGTACTGATTAATACAGATACTGTATATAAAATAGATAACCAAAAATAACCTACTATATAGCACAGAGAACTATACTGAATATTTTGTAATAACCTATAAAAGAATCTGAAAAAATAGATATATACATATGTATAACTCAATTTGCTGTACACCTGAAACTTACAGAACATGGTAAATCAACTATACTTCAATTAAAAATAAAAATCTCAGAATCTTGACCACAGTACTCTATTCATAGATAATTATTTTTTGCATATTTAAGTAACTCATCACCCAGTTTTATATGCCATTCTAATAAAATCTCTCATGTTCTTCAATCTGCCCCAAAACATTGTGTAAATAATCTTATGTTTCACTGGACAAAATTCTGTTCGTATTTTCTTTCATAGTCACATGCAAATGCACACACTCCACAGTCTTCTCTAAACAGAAATATCTTCATGAATGATGCTATACTTCACATCGTAGTACCTAGCTTAGTGCCTGGCATGTAATAGGCATGTAAGAAGAAACACATTTTTTGAAGTTAAATCATTAGCAACACAGTTTTTCTCCCCTCATCCCATTTGCCATTATAAACCCAGTGATTTAGGGCAAGGAAAATACCACTTTATTTAGAAGGAGTCTGGAATGCATTGGGAATCCCTCTCAGATAGAAAGAATGAGTCCTCTCCTTCCATCTTGGGGGGATATAGAGAAGAAGAAGGAGAAGAGGAAGGAAAGCATGAGAAGAAGTGCCTTGGCTTCCTTGCTCTGGGTTGAATCCTGTAGTGGAGAGGTCTGGTACATCGTCTCAGAGAGAAGTTGAAAGATGAGTGGTTTGGGGTGTGTGTGATCCTAACTGGAAACTCCTGAGATGACAGGCATGTAAGGAGGGACAACATTCTGGAAAGTGGTCCTGTTGTGACTCTCTTGTGTATCCCCCAACTTTCCATACATGGAATGGATCTGAAAGTTTCCACAGGCTCCAGGGAAGAACCAAAGTGAAGCTTGAGAATCTACTGGGGAACTTTCCATGAAGGGTCTCTGTGGAGGAGAAGGGAGCCTAGTATCTGAGCAGTATGGTGAAGGCCATTGAGGGAGTGGATGAACAGAAGAGTGAGTCAAACCTTGAAGGGTTTAAAAAGCCAAAGAAAATCAAAGTGGGGCCCAGAAAGCAAGGAGAGATGGTTACCTGGAATGAGAAGACAGATCACAAGATGTACATGCCATGGATTTGAGCCATGCATGTGAAAGGCAGCCAATTCCAGAACTGTAGCAAACTCAACCTCACAGTAATACCTATCTAGAAACCAGAATATCCCTACAAAAGAAATGCCCCCCCACCCACTCCTAACACTAGAAGGGCCACAAGCTTCCCCATCCAACCACATCTAGGGGAAAGGGGGAACAGGAAAGCAGCCTTAAGGAGGAGGTGAAATTTGAATTGACTGAATATTCTATAATACAGACCGAATCATATAAAAAGGATTATTTAGACTAGAAGAGAGAGAAAAATCTGTTAATTTTTTTCTCTTATGTCAGTTGTCTCTGGCCATGCATAATTTTCTATTACTGCTGTAATAAATTATCACAGGCTTACTGGCTTCAACAATGCAAATTTATTATCTTACAGTTCCAGTGATTGTAGGTCTTGACACAGGTCTCCCTGGGCTAAAATAGAGGTTTCAGCAGAGCTGCGTTCCTTTCTGGAGATTCTAGGAGAGAAACCGTTTTCTTGCCTTTTCTAGATTCTAGAGGTCATCTGTAGTTTTTGGCTCATGATCACCTTCCTCCATCTTCCAAACCAGCATCTCTGACCATTCTCCCACAGCCATGTCTCCCATTACCTGACTAGGAAAGGTTCTCCATGGAGGGCTTCCCAGGTGGTCCTAGTGGTAAAGAACCCACCTGCCAATCCAGGAGATGCAAGAGATGCAGATTCGATCCCTGAATCAGGAACATCCCCTGGAGAAGGAAATGACAACCTACTCCAGTATGCCTGCCTGGAAAATCTCATGGAGAGAGGAGCCTGTTGGGCTCCATGGGGTCACAGAGTCAGACACAACTGAGTGACTGAGCTTGTGATTAAATGGGACCCACTGAGATGATCCAGAATTGCCTCCCCATCTCAACACCCTTCACATCATCATAACTGCAAAGTCTCCTTCACCTTGTAAGGCAACATTCACAGGTTCTCTGGATTAGGGTGTCAACATCTTTGTGATTTTTTATAGTTTTCATTGGAGTATAGTTGATTTATAGCGTTGTATTAGTTTCAGGTGTACAGCAAAGTGAATCAGCTATACCTATATATATATATATCTACTCTTTTAAGATTCTTTTCCTATATAAGTAATTACAGAGTATTGAGTTCCCTGTGCTATTCAGTAGGTCCTTATTAGTTATCTATTTATATGTAGTAGTGTGTATATGTCAATCTCAATCTCCCAATTTATCCCTCCCCTCCCCTTCCTCCCCTGGTAACCGTCAGTTTGTTTTCTACATCTATGACACTATTTTTGTTTTGTAAGTTCATTTGTATCGTTTTGTAAGTGAAAGTGTTAGTTGCTCAGTCGTGTCCAACTCTTTGAGACCCCATGCCTACCAGACTCCTCTGTCAGTGGAATTCTCCAGGCAAGAATACTGGACTGGGCTGCCATTCCATTCTCCAGGGTATCTTCCTGACCCAGGGATCAAACCCAGGTCTCCTGCATTGCAGGCAGATTCTTTACCAACTGAACCACCAGGGAATCCCATAGATTCCACATATAAGCAATATCATATGGTATTTATCTTTTTCTGTCTGACTTAACTTCATTTCGTATGACAATCTCCAGGTCCATCCATGTTGCTGCAAATGGCATTATTTTGTTCTTTTTATTGCTGAGTAATATTTCATTGTATATATGTACTGCATTTTCTTTATTCATTCATCTGTTAATGGACATTTGGGTTACTTCCATGTCTTGGCAATTCTAAATAGTGCTGCTATGAACCCTGGGGTCACGTATCTTTTCAAATTAGAGTTTTCTAATGTGTCGACATCTTTGGGTGGCCATTATTCCACCTGGCATAGGCCATGATGATGTGGAGATATCAGAGGGCAGGGAGAAACACTCAAGACTCCTGAAGGGCCCCTCTTGGCTCAGAATGAGCATCCTGACACTTCCAGCTCATTCTGTTAGCCTGAGCCAGAGTCAAAGTAGGAGGCACTAGAGAGTTGTATGGCCAAGGGCCCTCATTCAGGGCATGGAGAAGAAAGAGAGTCATTTCTGCCATCTACTCATCTCCCACCCCTGCCCATAGCACTCCCTGCTAGTGAGCCAACAGTAGGCACTGGAAACCAGCTCACAACACTACATACTTGCACATTACTAAGTTGAAGCTGTCATGTAATATACAGAGATACAATAATGTTACTCAAGGAGAACTGAATTGAATTCTATCATGAACAGGATGGTTATTACATGAACCTCTTAAAGCTGAAGAAGATATAATGTGAATGAGAATGATAGAGCTGAATCATCTTTGTTTATTTGGCCACTTTTGTTAAAGTGATCATGTTTTCTGCTTAACTGTTATCATAATTTTGTGGCTTCCAGTCAGGTTTTCCCCATTTATAAATGTAGCATTTCTTAAACATCCATGAATTCAAAAATGCTAGAATCTGCCTAGGCAAATCCTGAATTTAGAGGAAAAAAAGAAAAAATAAAATACTAACAGAGAAATAGATGTTAACTATTTGGAAAATAGTGAAAACCCAAACACTTTTTATTTATTTATTTATTTTTCACTTTTTAAAACTATATATCTTTATACAGAGTGAAGTAAGCCAGAAAGAAAAACAACAATACAGTATACTAATGCATATATATGGAATTTGAAAGATGGTAACGATAACCCTATATGCGAGACAGAATAAGAGACACAGATGCATAGAACAGTCTTATGGACTCTGAGGGAGAAGGTGAGGGTGGGACGTTCTGGGAGAATAGCATTGAAACATGTATATTATCATATGTGAAACAGAACACCATTCCATGTTCGATGCATGTGACAAGGGCTCAGGGCCGGGGCAATGGGATGATCCAGAAGGATGGGATGGGGAGGGAGGTGGGTGGGGGGTCCAGGAAGGGGAACACATGTAAACCCATGGCTGATTCATGTCAATGTATGGCAAAAACTATTACAATATTGTAAAGTAATTAGCCCCCAACTAAAATAAATAAATTTATAAAATAAAAAAAAAATAAAACTATATATCTTAATCATGTTTTGATCATTTTTTCTTATTTCATAGCAGAGCTGCTTTATATGAGCAATTTATTCGTTTGTGAAAGAAAACTTAATATTAAAGTTTTGTAACAAGGAAACTTTTTTAAGAGTATAATTTTCCTGAAATATATTAATTTTGAACAATGAGCCCATGTATTTCTTTTCTACAAAGATCAAGGAAAGACCAAAACAGACATTATGTGAGTCTATTTGAAAGCAAATTTTGATTCTTTAATGAGGAATGCCATGCTAACACAGTGCCTCAGATTGATCGTTTTTCCAGGGCGATCAGTTACTTTAGCTGTCACTGTAACTGATCATCTGACAATGCACTTTTCTCTGCCCCTCCCTGTTCCTGCATTGTCATGTCCTTTAACTGCATTCACTGCTGGGTGTCACCTACACATCCCAGCCTCACTCCTGATCTCGAGCTTCTCATGACTTGGATATCCTCTGATTCCACAGGTCCCAGGGAGGGTGGACTTAGACTGAGATGCCTACACTGTGAAGGGTCTTGCATGGCAGCATGAATCCCAGGGATCTCATGAGCCCTCCAACTCATAGCTTCTCATCCACCTCTCCTATGCCAGACCATCCCATTGCAACACCTGGCTACTGGGTAGATAAAATGAAAAGCTGATGTTATTACTCTACTGTTTAACACTCTCTAGTGGGTTCTCCTTACAAGTAGAATAAACAGCCAAAATGCAAAAGTTGACCCCCTTCATGCCCCTCAAAATTCATCTCCTTTGACTGTCCCTTTATTCACTCTTTTCCAGCCACACTGATCTTTCTGTCATGGGGTCTTTGGACTTGCTCTTCCCTCTGCCTGAAACCTTTATTACTGCAACTCACAAATATTTTGTAGATGAGTCAGACACTGTTCTAGTTTGTGTGAACTAAACACATGAAAAGCCCTGCCCTGCTGAAGCATACACTCTCTTCCTCAGGATTTTTTAATGGCTGCTTTTTGAATGTTCTCTGGTTTTCCTAGCTGAAGAAGTTCATACCTATAGTCACCCTATGCCGTAACTCCCTTTTGTTTTCTTCATTCTTGCTGTGCATAAAAGTATCTGTTTAGGCACTGTCTTATTGCTTTAGAATGTGATTTCTGCTTCTCTCTTGCTCTTTACTAGTACCAAGAACTGTACAGGCAGTGGGAGAGGAGGTGCATGGCACAGTTTCCTAGGCTCTGTAGCTGGTGCGTCAGAACACAACCTCTGCTTAATTTTTCCACAGGAAATGCATCTTTTGGAAAATAATTATCATTTATCATAACTGCCCATTGAAATTATGCCTAGAAATAATAGAAAGTCATAGAGTCAATTTTAGAGATGGATATTCTCAAAGTTGTTTGCTTTTGAGCATAACAAAGTGATTCTGGATAAGGTGAGAAAATCCAAATCTTAGAGAGTAATTTTGTTTAAAACTGTGGTTGTCAGTTGCCAAGATATGCAGTATTAAAATGCTTCATCATCTTAAGCAGGAATGGGCAAGCCTTGTTGGATGGGCAAGCCTAAGGATAGGATTTATGTTTAGGGACAAGGACAGCAGGGCTCAAAAAGACTGAAGATGGTGGTTTTGAGGGATTATGGCCTTGTGGAGGGAAGGCACAGAAAATATCACCTTGGCACTTCTTGTCTCTCCCTACCCCACCTTTGCTGATGGAGTAACAGTTGTAGAATTCAGTTCCACCTGGAAGCAGGATGAAACCCAGAAATGATACTGCTTGAACACAGATAAGCTGTGTCCTGCTTGGAGGTTGTAATGAAGATTGATCCCATTCCCAGAGCATGGCTGATGCTGGAATGCCTTCAGATCTAGACATTCCTGTGTATATGTGGAGACTTCTTCTTTCCCAATTGCACCCATAGAAGCTTCCAGTCCAGCAGTGACGATGTGTGCTTGGTCTTCTCTCATAGCAGTGGAGGACTGTGTCATATTGCTTGACTACCAGTAATAGCATGAGACAAAGATGGCAACAGAAGAGCCTGGGGCTCCTTGGTCAGAACAACAACAATAACAAAATATTTCCATTGTTCTTTGCTGAAGGTAACAGAGGTCAGAACTGAGGCTCTTGGAACAAATGACCAACTCTGAAGTTCTTAGAATTATCATAAGGTGGATTATATGGATGGCAGAAAGACATTTCTTGCAAATAGGGGGTATCGGGGCAAAGAATCCGTTAGTACAAATGAAAAAGTGATAAGAAATACCATTATTTTGTATCCCAACCTGGTAATGAGATGAGGAGGAGATGAGGATGAGAGGTTGGATGGCATCACCGACTCAATGGACATGAGTTTGAGTAAACTCCAGGAGTTGGTATGGACAGGGAGGCCTGGCGTGCTGCAGTCCATGGGGTCGCAAAGAGTCGGACACGACTGAGTAACTGAACTGAACTGAACCAAACCTGGTAAAGCAGAACATACCAGTTTCATAAATATTTAAAGCACAATTTTGAAACAAACATTTATTTCCCTTAAAGTAGGTTGTACCCATATAAAGCACACTCTTAGAAACACTTCACTGTATCAAAAATGTCAGTGAATTTATTTACAATAAAGTCTGAAAATCCCATTGACATTGAAAAACTGCCTGTTAATATGCTTTGTCTCTCTGAGAGATTAAAACTTTTCTTCTTAGCAAGTATGAAGGTTATACACAAAAGAGTAATACGTGGAAAATAGATGAGTGGTTGCCAGGGATGAGTCTGGCAGTAGGGGTGGGGATGGCTCTAAAGGAGTAGCACAAGGAAGCTCCCTTGGGTTGGTGAACAGTTCTGTACCCTGATGCTGGTTACATGAATTATACATGTGATAAAACTGCATAGAACTACACATGCATGTATACACAGGTACATGCAAATGAGTGCATGTGCAACTGGTAAAATGTGGAGAATGTCTATAGGTTGCACCAATAACAGTCTGCTGGTTTTGATAATATACTATAAGTTATATAAGGCATTACTATCCTAAGAAGCTGAGTGAAGGGTAAACAGAAATCTTGGTACTACCTTTCAACTTCCTGGATGGAAGTCTTTAATTATTTTAAGATAAAAAGGTTTTTAAACAGATAAAACTGTGACTTTCATAGGATGGAGTCAAAGGATCCTCACTCAGGATTTGATGAGAAACACCCAGTTCAGTTCAGTCGCTCAGTCATGTCCGACTCTTTGTGACCCCACGGACTGCAGCACACCAGGCTTCCCTGTCCATCACCAACTCCCAGAGCTTGCTCAAACCCTTGTCCACTGAGTTGGTGATGCCATTCAACCATCTCATCCCCTATCATCCCCTTCTCCTGCCTTCAATCTTTCCCAGCATCAGGGTCTTTTCCAATGAGTCAGTTCTTCGCATCAGGTGGCCAAAGTATTGCAGCTTCATCTTCAGCATTAGTCCTTCCTATGAATATTCAGGACTGATTTCCTTTAGGATAGACTGGTTGGATCTCCTTGCAGTCCAAGGGACTCTCAAGAGTCTCCTCCAACACCACAGTTCAAAAGCATCAATTCTTTGGCACTCAGCTTTCTTTATAGTCCAACTCTCACACCCATACATGACTACTGGAAAAACCATAGCTTTGACTAGACGGACCTTTGTCGGCAAAGTAATGTTTCTGCCTTTTAATATGCTGTCTAGGTTGATCATAGCTTTTCTTCCAAGGAGCAAGCATCTTTTAATTTTATGGCTGCAGTCATCATCTGCAGTGATTTTGGAGCCCAAGAAAATAAAGTCTGTCACTGTTTCCATTGTTTCCCCATCTATTTGCCAAGAAGTGATGGGACTAAATGCCATGATCTTAGTTTTCTGAATGTTGAGTTTTAAGCCAACTTTTTCACTCTCCTCTTTCACTTTCATTAAGAGGCTCTTTAGTTCTTCTTCTTGAGTGGTGAGAAACACCCAAGTAGATGCCAAATCAACTATATTACCTTATGGATGTCTCACACAGACATGACCAAACCCCACTTGGTAAGTCAGAGTTCAGAGATCTGAAAATGAAGAACAATATTCCCCCTCCAAAACCAGTGTTTTTATTTATAATTGTGGGACCAAAATCATATTTTTTATGTCTGCCTTAAGTTGGATTCCCTCAGAGCAGACCTTGACAGAACAATGTGAGTGCACATAATTTATGTGAGACAGCATCCCAGAAAATACCACTCATGAATTACAGGAATGAAGGAAGGAAGCCAGCTAAGGGTACATTATAGAGCAAGTTTACAACTAACTGAGCTTCCCTGGTAGCTCAGCTGGTAAAGAATCTGCCTGCTATGCAGAAGACCCCAGTTGGATTCTTGTGTCGGGAAGATCCCCTGGAGAAGGGATAGATACCCACTCCAGTATTCTTGGGCTTCCCTTGTGGCTCAGATGATAAAGAATCCACCCACAATGTGGGAGACCTGGATTCGATCCCTGGATTGGGAAGATCCCCTGGAGAAGGGAACAGCTACCTACTCCAGTATTCTGGCCTGGAGAATTCCCACGGACAGAGGAGCCTGGCAGGCCACAGCCATGGGGTCGCAAAGAGTTGGACACAACTGAGCGACTTTTACTTTCACTTTTTTCACCACTAACTGAAGCCCAGTCCCCTTGGGGAGGTCTGGGAGATAACTTACATGCATCACAGTTATCCAAAATGAGAGGAGAGGGTGCTGGGGGTACTTGCCGTGTCCTTGGTTGAGAGGTGCATCAACCCTCCAGAACTCCTGCCTGCTCTCCTATGACTTGTCTGTGACCGAATCACATACCTTCTAAAGCATAAGACCTGTCTTGTTGGCTGCTTGTGAAATTACCTCATTGTCTTTCATGTCCTGGAATTTCACAATAGGTCTAGGTGTACTTTTAATGTTATTAATTCTCCCTGGGATACCTGTGCTTCTGAAATCTGAGGATTAATTCCTTCATCAATTATAGAATAATCTCACCTATCAAGGCCTAGAATTGACTCTCACATTTCTTCCTTTTAGAACTCCAATTAGATGTACATTGGTTCTTCTCATTCTATCCTCCATGTCACTTAATTCTCTTCCTGTTTCTGTACCATTATCCCTCTGTGTTTCATTTTGGAGCTCTTTTCTAGTTCACTGGCTGTCTCTGCAGCATTTCTAATCTGCATTAAAACTAGCAGTTGTGTTTTTTATTTTCTTGGCTATTTTGTTCCTTTCATAGGTCCATTTGGTTATATTTCAAGTATGCCTATTTTTTCATATTTGTCTTCTTCTTTATATATTTAATTATTTCAAACATGCTTACTTTATCATCTTAATCAAATGGCTCTATTACCTGAAGTTCTTGGGAGTATAAACCTGTTCTGATTATACCTGATAAGTGAAGTTTGATTCTCACTTATAATAAGACTGTTATCTTATGAGTTTCCTCATTTTGGGTTATAAGCTCAAGTTCAGTGAAGTTGTATGTATAACAATCTATGACAAGGACTGAGGGTACATTCATTCAGAGAGGATTTCTATATGTTTATTCCAAGTACACCAACAGTTTCACTTCTTTAGGATCACTTTTATGTAAATTCTTTTACTTTGTGGTTCCTGGACCATTTGCTTGAGGAGCAAGTCCCTTATGATAATTTTTTTTAATAAATTTATTTATTTTAGTTGGGGGCTAATTACTTTACAATATTGTAGTGGTTTTTGCCATACATTGACATGAATCAGCCATGGGTTTACATGTGTTCCCCATCCTGAACCCCCCTCCCACCTCCCTCTCCATCCCATCCCTCTGGGTCTTCCCATTGCCCTAGCCCTGAGCATTTGTCTCATGCATCGAACCTGGAATGGTGTTCTGTTTCACATATGATAATATACATGTTTCAATGCTATTCTCTCAGAACGTCCCACCCTCACCTTCTCCCTCAGAATCCATAAGACTGTTCTATGCATCTGTGTCTCTTATTCTGTCTCGTATATAGGGTTATCATTACCATCTTTCAAATTCCATGTATATGCATTAGTATACTGTATTGGTGTTTTTCTTTCTGGCTTACTTCACTCTGTATAATGGGCTCCAGTTTCATACATCTCAATAGAACTGATTCAAATATATTCTTTTTAATGGCTGAGTAATATTCCATTATGTATATGTACCACAGCTTCCTTATCCATTCGTCTGCTGATGGACATCTAGGTTGCCTCCATGTCCTGGCTATTGTAAACAGTGCTGCGATGAACATTGGGGTACACGTGTCTCTTTCAATTCTGGTTTCCTCAGTGTGTATGCCCAGCAGTGGGATTGCTGGGTCGTATGGCAGTTCTATTTCCAGTTTTCTAAGGAATCTCCACACTGTTCGCCATAGTGGCTGTACTAGTTTGCATTCCCACCAACAGTGTAAGAGGGTTCCCTTTTCTCCACACCCTCTCCAGCATTTATTGCTTGTAGACTTTTGGATAGCAGCCATTCTGACTGGTGTGAAATGGTACCTCATTGTGGTTTTGATTTGCATTTCTCTACTAATGAGTGATGTTGAGCATCTTTTCATGTGTTTGTTAGCCATCTGTATGTCTTCTTTGGAGAAATGTCTGTTTAGTTCTTTGGTCCATTTTTTGATTGGGTCGTTTATTTTTCTGGAATTCAGCTGCAGGGGTTGCTTGTATATTTTTGAGACTAATTGTTTGTCTGTTGCTTCGTTTGCTGTTATTTTCTCCCATTCTGAAGGCTGTCTTTTCACCTTGCTTATAGTTTCCTTTGTTGTGCAAAAGCTTTTAATTTTAATTAGGTCCCATTTGTTTATTTTTGCTTTTATTTCCAATATTCTGGGAGGTGGGTCATGGAGGATCCTGCTGTGATTTATGTCAGAGAGTGTTTTGCCTATGTTTTCCTCTAGGAGTTTTATAGTTTCTGGTCTTACGTTTAGATCTTTAATCCATTTTGAGTTTATTTTTGTGGATGGTGTTAAAAGTGTTCTAGTTTCATTCTTTTACAAGTGGTTGACCAGTTTTCCCAGCACCACTTGTTAAATAGATTGTCTTTTCTCCATTGTATATTCTTGCCTCCTTTGTTGAAGATAAGGTGTCCATAGGTGTGTGGATTTATCTCTGGGCTTTCTATTTTGTCCTTATGACAAATTTTTATGGAAGACTTTTCCCCATACAGAGCCTAAACCATGACAAACAAGCTTCCTTTCATGTCTACCAGTACCATTTGAAGGATGTTTTTTCTTATCTACCCTTTAACTGTCAGTAAGGATTCAGTCTAGGTATTTTTTGTGAGGAATAATATAAATAAGTGCTAATATAAACCATTAGAGGTTTTTGAAGTATTAACTTCAGGGAAGGCTATTATAGCTCCATTTCACCACTAGGTTTCAGGGGAGTAGGAAGTTAGCACAACCATCCAGTTCAATCACTTCAAAAGACACCTCAGAAACTCATAGCTTCTGCACAATCTTGGTGGCTGGTTCATAGTATTACACCAAGAAGCACTGCAGCTTACACATCTGTGCATGACCACCAGGGAAAGAACAATGACTTCAGCTTTTCTTCCATCCTCAACTCTTTCATAAGTCTGTATCATTGGCCAAATGTAAGCCAAAATACTCTTTACAAGAGATTCTCAGGAATGTTGTTCTTAGGCATCTAGCTACCATGAAATTGGACAGAGTATAGGAAATTTAGAAAGGTAATCCATGCCAACAGACAATCCAGTAAATTAAGGATATAACTCTTGAAATTCTTGGTTTTATTCAAAAGACGTGTTTCCAAATTTCTTTCTCATTTAGTAGAACCAAAGGTTCATTGCCTGTTTGTATACATTAAGACTCAATCCTTGATGATACTAAGATTGGTGACCTCCATTTCATTCATGATGTGCTGTGCTGTGCTCAGTTGCTTCAGTCGTGTCCGACTCTTTGTGACCTATGGACTGTAGCCCGCCAGGCTCCTCTGTCCATGGGATTCTCCAGGCAAGAATCCTGGAGTGGGTTGCTGTGCCCTCCTCCAGGGGATCTTTCTGACCCAGGAATCGAACCCAGATCTCCGGCATCTCCTGCATTGCAGGCAAGTTCTTTTCCCACTGAGCCACCTGGGAAGCCCTCCATTTATTCATGCTAGAGAGGTAAAAACTTTGGATCATAATTTCATTTTTGTTTATAACCACTTTATGTTTTCCCTCTGTCAATTTCCCTTGTGTGTGTGTGTGTGTGTGTGTGTGTGTGTGTGTGTGTGTGTGCGCCACACACTTAAAATTTTTTCTATTTTGTCCAGCATTTCTGGATGTATTTTCCCATTACCAAGGTCACCATATTGATAGAAATATAATTGTGTGTAGTTCTTATTATGAGTTCATTTCTGGGAGGCCAAGGAGTTGGAGAGGAATCCTATAATGCTCTGAAACAGACTTTTCCACCACTGGAACTTGGTGGTTTTCATTCATCTTATTAAAATTTTTTAACTTCTCATCCTGGGATTTCTGGATCATGCAGGTACTATCAAGTCATGAAGAATCATTCTTCATGATTTTTATTGAAATATAATTGACATATAACATTGTGTAAATTTAAGATGTACAACATGTTAATTTGAGGCATTTATCAGTTACCACCATAGCATTAGATGAGACTGAGGTTTATCACATCATATAATTATCATTTTTTTGTGTGGTGGGAAAAATTAAGATCTAGTTTCTTAGGAGCTTTGAAGTTTATAATACATTTTGTTGTCTATACTCACTATGCTGTGCATTAGATTTCCAGGACTTATTTATCTACTAGTTGAAAGTTTGTACCCTTAAACAACATCTCCCCAATTCCTCCAACCCCAGCCCTTGGTAAGTACCATTCTACTCTCTGTATTTATGAGTTTGGAATTTTTAGGTTCCACATATATGTGATATAATACAGTATTTGTCTTTTTCTGTCTGACTTAGCTCACTTAGCATAATGTACTCAAAGTTCATTCATATTGTCACAAATGGCAGGATTTCCTTCTTTCTCAAAGCCTACTAATATTCCATTGTATGTATACACCACATCTTCTTTATCCATTCATCTGTTGACATACTTTGTTTACACATCTTGGATTTTGTGAATAATACCACAGTGAACCTGGCAGCACAGATACCTCTTCAAGATCCTGTTTTCATTTCATCTGGATAAATACCCAGAAATGTAATTGCTGGATCATATGGTAGTTCTAGTTCTAGTTTTAGTTTTTTGAGAAAACTCCTTACTGTTTTCCGTAGTGGTCAAGCCAGCTTGCATTCCCACCAGCAGTATACAAGGGTTCCCCTTTCTTCTTTCTCCATATCCGTGTCAACACTTGTTATCTCTTCTTGCTTGTAGTCATTCTAATAGGTGTGAGGTGATATATCATTTTGCATTTCCCTGATGATTAGTGATGTTGGGAATCTCTTCATGTACCTGTTGGCCACTTGGATGTCTTCTTTGGAAAAATAGCGGAATTCAGTTCCTCTGCACATTTTTATATCAGATTGTTTGATTTTTTTGTTATCGAATTGTATTATTTCTTTTTAAGTTTTGTATATTAACCCTTTATCCAATAAATGGCTTGCAAATATTGTCTCCGTTTGTGTAGATTGTCTTTTCATTTTGTTGATGTTTCTTCTGGTGTCCAGAGGCTTTTTAGTTTGATGCAGTCCCACTTGTTTATTTTTGCTTTTGTTGCTTGTTCTTTTGATGTCATATCCAAATAAATCATTGCCAAGACCAATATCAAGGAGCTTTTTCCCTGTGTTGTCATCTAGGAATTTTATGGTGTAAATCTTATGTTTAAATATTTAATTCATTTCAGGTTAATTTTTGTGAGTGGTTTAAGATGGGGTCTAATTTCATTCTTTTTCATGTGAATATATAGTTTTCCCAAAACTGTTAATTGATGAGACTTTCCTTTCCCCAATGTGTAATCTTGGCTTACTTGTCAAATATTAGTTCAGTGTGTACGTTTGTGTTTATCTCTGGGCTCTCAATTCTGTTCCATTGACCTAAGTATCTGTTTTTATGCCAGTACCATATTGTTTTAACTACTATAGCTTTGTAATCAAGTTTGAAATCAGAAAGTGTGATACCTGCAACTCTACTCTTTCTCAGAATTGTTATGGCTATTTGGGGTCTTTTGTGGATCCATATGCATTTAAGTTTGTTTTTTCTATTTCTGTGAAAAATACCATTGGAATTTTGATAGGGATTGCATTGAATCTATAGATGACTTTGGGTAGTACCTTTATGATGTTTCTATTCTTGTAGACAATTCTTTTATTTTTACAATATCCCTGGACAGAGAGCAATATTATTTGTATCTTCCTCAAAGAAAGAAAAAATTATCCAGTTTGCATTATTGAGACAGCTTTTGGGGGTTGTGTAGCTTTATTTGTGGGGCTCCATTCTCACTTCCTTAAAAGTGCAGTCTCAAGTGTATATCTTCTGTCCCTGTGTGGAAATCCAAACCCAGTCTTCACACCTGGACCTGATACTCCTATGACCCTGCATTGCATCTGCTTCTGCCTAGTGTTCTGGTGTTTCCTTTTCATTTCTAGTATCAGGGGGTTTTCTTTATTCTCTTTCAAGTTCAGCTGTGTAGAAAAAGATTGTTACATTTTGTCCAGCATCTGTGCCTATTTGCTTTTCCTTATCAGCTCAGACTGCCATATTGCTCTAAGCTTTGAGGCATTTTCCAGTTTATCTAATATCATCTATAAAGGGCAAGAGGCTACAGCCTTTCAAGTGTTCTCTATGCTATATACTTGTAAGCATAAAAATAAAATATGATGAAAAAGATATGGAACACAAATGGAATTCATGGCATTGAAAATATAAAAAAACTGTTTGAAAGAGATGTTGGCTCAATTTCACACACCTTAGTTTAATAAAGAAAATACATCTTTAAAATGTTGATAATTTGTAAGTCTGAGGAATCATGGAAATACAGTGTAGTTTGAAGTCAACCATGTATTTGACAAAGAGTTCTGTGACATTCATGTAGATGACTTAAGGCGTATTCATTATGGGCTAATAGGATTAGATAGGGGCATAGCTTATTAAGGAACACAACTGCAGGCATTTGATAGAGCAAACTGACCTCAACCCGAAAGGAGGAGGCAGGTTCTCATCATTTATGTTGGTGATATGGATGAAGACAGAGAAGACAAAGCAATAATGTTAGCATAAAACAAACAGCAAGGAGAGAACACAATTTCTAAACCATCTTGATGTGCTGAAATGCTGAGCCAAATAGACAAAGTAATTTTTTTTTTAAGTGAAGGAAAATTTAGGATGTCTTTCTTGTAATTGGCACAATGTTCGTTGTGCCAATATTCTGTAAAATCTGTCCCGTAAAATCTAAGTTCTTTTAAATGATTTACTGAAGTATAATTTACATACAATGTAAGCACATTGGATATGTTTTGATAAATGTATCAAATTGAGACAGTCCCATTAGAGTGATACCCATCCCATTTAATCTTCTCTCCCAACTAGAGACAACCACTGTTCTGATTTTTATCACAAAAGCGTAATTTTGCCTGGCTTAGAACTTCATATAAATGGTTTCATATCACTTGTAAACTATTTGCCTGGCTTCTTTTACTCAAGATAATGCATTTTAGATACATCCACATTTTTCTGTGTATCAGTTGTACAGGGTTTTGCTGGTTTTGTTTTGTCTTGTTTCATTGATGAAAAGTAGTCCATTGTATGACTGTTACTGAGTTCAAGCTCATACTACTTGCTGCACAACAGGATAATAAATTGAGAGATGACTTGTTGGGGCAATGAATAGCAACTTTGTTTGAAAAGCTAGCAGATGGAAAGGATGGTAGACTTGTGCCCCAAGGAACCATCTTACCCTGAGGTAGAATTCAAGCTTATTTTATTCTAAGAGAGGAGAAGGTTTGGCTGGTTGTTGCAAACTTCTTGGTGACAGAATCCTTTGTTCTTGCAACTGTCTGCATAGCACAGGTCTGATCACAATGTTGCTGTAAACCTCCAATGAGACAATTGTTATTCTCTGTTCTGCAACTTTTTATCTCTATATGAATGGAAAAGTGTTATACAATATCTTTAAAGGTCAAGCCTAGAAGGCAGAGCTTGGAAAAGGCTATTCTGTGTATTTCAGGCTATAGGCAACATTCTTTTACTAAGGTTCAGAGCCACCATAACTGAGCACAGGCAACAGAAAACAAGTTCAGTTCAGTTCAGTCGCTCAGTCATGTCCGACTCTTTGCGACCCCATGAATTGCAGCACGCCAGGCCTCTCTGTCCATCACCAACTCCCGGAGTCTACCCAAACCCATGTTCATCGAGTCGGTGATGCCATCCAACCATCTCATCCTCTGTCGTCCCCTTCTCCTCCCGCCCCCAATCCTACCCAGCATTAGGGTCTTTTCCAATGAGTCAACCCTTCACATGAGGTGGCCAAAGTATTGGAGTTTCAGCTTCAACATCAGACCTTCCAAAGAACGCCCAGGATTGATCTCTTTTAGGATGGATTGATTGGATCTCCTTGCAGTCCAAGGGACTCTCAAGAGTCTTCTCCAACACCACAGTTCAAAAGCATCAATTCTGCGGCGCTCAGCTTTCTTCACCGTCCAACTCTCACATCCATACATGACCACTGGAAAAACCATAGCCTTGAGGAGACGGACTTTTGTTGGCAAAGTAATGTCTCTGCTTTTAAATATGCTATCTAGGTTGGCCATAACCTTCCTTCCAAGGAGTAAGCGTCTTTTAATTTCATGGCTGCAGTCACCATCAGCAGTGATTCTGGAGCCCAAAAAAGTAAAGTCTGACACTGTTTCCCCATCTATTTCCCATGGAGTGATGGGACCAGATGCCATGATCTTAGTTTTCTGAACGTTGAGCTCTAAGCCATCTTTTTCACTCTCCTCCTTCACCTTCATCAAGAGGCTCTTTAGTTCTTCATTTTTCTGCCATAAGGGTGTTGTCATCCGCATATCTGAGGTTATTGATATTTCTCCCAGCAATCTTGATTCCAGCTTGTGTTTCTTCCAGCCCAGTGTTTCTCATGATGTACTCTGCATATAAGTTAAATAAGCAGGGTGACAATATACAGCCTTGACGTACTCCTTTTCCTATTTGGAACCAGTCTGTTGTTCCATGTCCAGTTCTAACTGTTGCTTCCTGACCTGCATACAGGTTTCTCAAGAGACAGGTCAGATGGTCTGGTATTCCCATCTCTTTCAGAATTTTCCACAGTTTATTGTGATCCACACAGTCAAAGGCTTTGGCATAGTCAATTGCCGGGAGCCAGCCCATGAGATCCCACCCATGACAGAGTCATGGGAAAGAGGAATGATTGAGCACGGCTTCTCAGGCCTCAGGGATTCTCGGAAGGCTGCCTCAGCGCTCACCTTAAAGATATCTGTTTTTCTGATGTTGACTATAATAAACCTCTTCTTATTTTCTATGACTTAGGCAAAAGGCCTTTCCTGATTCCCTTCTAAAATAGATTATTCTGAAACCTCAAATCAACAAGGCCCCTGAATGGTAGCACCCTAAATAAAATTATCTGGGATATAGAGTATGCTGATCTAAATTCCTTTTGCTAACATATTGGTTTGTTTAATAAATGTACCTGTGCCTTTGGAGTTAATGTGCATAACTGTTCCTTAATAATAAAATAACATTGAGAGCCTCCACACAGAAAGCCCCTATGGGCACAAAACCCTTCGCAGGAAAAAAGGCTTGCTAGGAAATATAAGAAATATTGCTTTATGAAACTGTTACTTAGTCTATATTTACTCACTATGTTTTTACTCTTAACGTATTTAGCCTATATAATGAAAGCATAATAGTTAAAAATTTATAAAAGTTTGGCTTTAATACAAATAATAAGACAATTGTTGATTTAACTGATGATTCTTACTTGGAGCTGACCTTCAGCTTGCTGTTCTTTGACTTTATGGAACTACATGCTTTTCTGTTAAGTTCAAGGCATAGAGTAAATTACTGAAAACAGGTTTTACCTTGAAACTTTCTATTGATGAATTCTTTCCTGCTGTGCCTGATACAAAAGTGTTCTGACTGATCAACCCTTATCAATGGAGAGTCACAAGATGTTAGCAGGCCCCCAGGCCAGAAGATGATGTAAACAAAATGAGGCTTTTGGTAACTAAAAACATGCAAACGGTTTCGATGAAGGTCAAAACTGCTGGCCTATTAAGCTGAATTGATAGGCCCATTAAGCTGAATTCATATGCCCATTAAGCTAAATTGGTATGCCCACTAAGCTGAATTGGTATGACTCTATACTTTACATTTGTTTCTATGTACCACAAAAAATATAAAAGCTGTCTTAAAAATAATAAAGTTGGAAGACACTTGGAAACGCCGAGACTCGCTGTGTCTTCTCATTCATATCACCGACGCCGTCCATCCTGAGGGAACCCCTGGACCTGCTGGAGCTGGACTCCGGCAGTCAATAAAGCAGAAATAGATGTTTTTCTGGAACTCTCTTGCTTTTTCGATGATCCAACGGGTATTGGCAATTTGATCTCTGGTTCCTCTGCCTTTTCTAAAACCAGCTTGAACATCTGGAAATTCACAGTTCACAAATTGCTGAAGCCTGGCTTGGAGAATTTTGAGCATTACTTTACTAGCATGTGAGATGAGTGCAATTGTGCGGTAGTTTGAGCATTCTTTGGCATTGCCTTTCTTTGGGATTGGAATGAAAACTGACCTTTTCCAGTCCTGTGGCCACTGCTGAGTTTTCCAAATTTGCTGGCATATCGAGTGCAGCACTTTCACAGCATCACCTTTGAGGATTTGAAATAGCTCAACTGGAATTCCATCACCTCCACTAGCTTTGTTCGTAGTGATGCTTTCTAAGGCCCCCTTGACTTCACATTCCAGGATGTCTGGCTCTAGGTGAGTGATCACACCATTGTGATTATCTGGGTCGTGAAGATCTTTTTTGTACAGTTCTTCTGTGTATTCTTGCCACCTCTTCTTAATATCTTCTGCTTCTGTTAGGTCCATATCATTTCTGTCCTTTATCAAGCCTATCTTTGCATGAAATGTTCCTTTGGTATCTCTAATTTTCTTGAAGAGATCTCTAGTCTTTCCCAATCTGTTGTTTTCCTCTATTTCTTTGCACTGATCGCTGAGGAAGGCTTTCTTATCTCTCCTTGCTATTCTTTGGAACTCTGCATTTAAATGGGAATATCTTCCCTTTTCTCCTTTGCTTTTCGCTTCTCTTCTCTTCCCAGCTATTTGTAAGGCCTCCTCAGACAGCCATTTTGCTTTTTTGCATTTCTTTTCCATGGGGATTTTCTTGATCCCTGTCTCCTGTACAATGTCATGAACCTGTGTCCATAGTTCATCAGGCACTCTGTCTATCAGGTCTAGTCCCTTAAATCTATTTGTCACTTCCACTGTATACTCATAAGGGATTTGATCTAGGTCATACCTGAATGGTCTAGTGGTTTTCCCTACTTTCTTCAATTTAAGTCTGAATTTGGCAATAAGCAGTTCATGATCTGAGCCACAGTCTGCTCCTGGTCTGTTTTTGCTGACTGTATAGAGCTTCTCCATCTTTGGCTGCCAAGAATATAATCAATCTGATTTTGGTGTTGACCATCTGGTGATGTCCACGTGTAGAGTCTTCTCTTGTGTTGTTGGAATAGGGTGTTTGCTATTACCAGTGCGTTCTCGTGGCAAAACTCTATTAGCCTTTGCCCAGAGAACAAAGGTTAGAGCTAAAGGAATAGATCCAAAACCTTTGTCATTTCTGTTCCATGACTTGACCACAATTTGTTTATCTCTATTCCCTGACTAAGAATGCAAAAAGGAAACTCCAGGCTGGGAGGTGGGGACATTTTAGCACATCAAGATGATGTAAAAGGGTTGTAATTAATGAAGCTAGAGGGAAATTCTCTTTGGAGAGTATTTTTGAAGTCCTGTGGTGTTTTCCCTCACCCTTCCCACACTAGGGGAAAGGAGAACGATGTTTGCCAGTTCACCTCAAGCCTAAGGAGACAGACTTTAAGAGGACTACTCAGAAGACCTGCTATGTATTACGTAACAGTAGGGGCCACTGTTCATTCTATAATCTGTGTACATGGTGACCTTAGAACTGTATCATTTGACAATCAAGGACAGAGTGGACTAGGGTTTGACTGGTTCTTGACTCACACCAAGGAGAGGCTGATGGAAGCATCGAGTAGAGGGCAGTGTTGAGAACTATGCACCTCCACTTAATTTAGGACAAAGGCACTTCCTCCATCCCTTGGGCAAGATGTAGGCTCTGAAAGGAGGGGAAGATTGGTTTTATTTTAAAAGGAAAATTACCTAGGAAGTCTTCCTGATATGAAGTGAAGTGATCTGAAAAGAAAGAAATTGGAGATGTTTTTGGATGAAGGATTTGGAGAGAATATTCCTACGCAGGCAGCTAGAGGAGATCCTACACTCACCAGTATCAGACATTCCCATGGGAAGTCTCCGAAAAACTCTGAAGTGCGCCAAAAGTCACCTTTAACTGCTTGCCAGATCTGGCATGTATTAACAGGAAATCCCAGCAATACCAGTCATCTGGGACTCTTCCTGTCCCCTAGTTCTATTCCTTATGCTGGAGGGTTCCAAAACTAAGGACAGCCAACTGAGAAAGGAGGAGGAGATGCACCTAATCAAGAAAGAATCTGGAATCCTCCCAAACCATATCTCTACCTGTTCCAGCCCAGTCCACCCCCCATGCCAAATTTTAGATCCGAAGTAGGCCAGAGAAAAAGAATTTAGAATGGAACTATCAATTACTAAAATAAGACTGAAAGTGAAAGTCACTCAGTCATGTCTGACTCTGTGACCCCATGGACTGTAGCCCGCCAGGCTCCTCTGTCCATGGGATTTTCCTGGCAAGACTACTGGAGTGGGTTGCCATTTCCTTCTCCAGGGGATCAAACTGGGGTCTTCTGCATTGCAGATGGATTCTTTACCGTCTGAGCCACCAGAGAGGTCCAATGCTGGTATACATGAAAGAAATATTAATAACAGTATTGACTTTAGGGAAATACTCAAGTTAGCATTAAAGCCCAGAACCCCCTCCCTCTATTTCAAATTTTCAATCTAGCTCCCTCTGCTGGAGGAACTCAGTTCCTTTAAGACTATCCGTCTTGGTAAGGCATGACTTCACTACTAACAATTATGCTCCTTCTAGGGACATCCAATGAATTTCCATGAATCAGGGTCCCATGGTACCCTCCAAGTCAAAGAATTCTCAGCCTTTTGGTAAATACAGCTTCTAGTACCAATGGTGGTAACCCCCACTGTTATGGTTCACCCACTTCAGGCATTTCTTGATTTTTCTTTGAAAATTGGACTTCTCAAGTGATGTCTTGTGTAGATAATGATGATTTCACTGCTCCTTTTTCATCTTCCACCTAGTGAGCACTAAGTACTTTTCATGCTCATTTCTAATGCTCCAAATGCATTTCTCTAACATTCACATCATGACCATCTAAATTGGGACAATTTTGAGAGTGAAATGGAGTGCTGTGAATAATTGTGCTGGAACAATATGCATAAACTGGCTGTTCAAGGCAAACCAGGATACATGGTCATGCTGCCTATAAGACATGTGTGTAAAATAAAAAGGAAAGACTGAAAGAAAAGCTGGGAGCAATGAACATTTAAGTCATCCCTATTGTAGTCTCAGTAAGCCAACAGTAGAATTTCTTGACATGAAATGAATTTGGGTGATATGTTGAAGGAATTTTAAAAAAACAGATCCAATGTACAGATATTTTTAGACTACTTGGAAACGAAATTAGGCCAATTGGACAGACTTTATCAAGTTAAAAAATACCTAATATGCCTTTCAATCCAGGAATTCCACTTCTAAGAAACTTGTCCAGTGAAAATATGAATATGTGTAAATATTTGGCTACAAAAAGTTCATCTAAAAGTTCTTAAAGAAAGAGAGGGAAACCTAATGTTCAAAAACAATGAGTTGGATTATATACGTTGTCATATCCATATAACAAAATTATATACAATCATTAAATATAGCCCTATAGATTTAATAATTACAAGCATGGGAAGAAGTTCTCACTATATAAACATTTTGAAGCAAGTTACGTACTATATTAATTTGGATCCTGTTTCATTTATTCTTATCTTCTGAACTATTTATTATTAAAGTGTATCTTATTTTTAGTAAAAATAAATTTGTCTCTCTTCAAGGAGAAAAAACAAGAGTGATTCCTGATAAAATGGCAACAAGAGGATAAGATAATGACTGATTTGAAATTTTCTTCCTTTGGCTTTTCCATATTTTATAAGTGAAAATATTTTGTAAATATAAATAAAATTTGTAATAATTTTAACATTATGTAGACTGAATTGCAGAGAAGGAAATGGCAAACCACTCTAGTATTCTTGCCTGGAGAATTCCAGGGACAGAGGAGCCTGGTGAACTGCTGTCCATAGGGTCACACAGAGTCAGACACGACCGAAGCGACTTAGCATGCATGCATGCATTGGATAAGGAAATGACAACCCACTCCAGTATTCTTGCCTGGAGAATCCCAGGGACAGAGGAGCCTGGTGGGCAGCCGTCTATGGGGTCACACAAAGTCAGACAAGACTGAAGCGACTTAGCAGCAGCAGCAGTAGCAGACTAAATTGCAAATGTCAGCAGACCCAAGGATGGCATTCTGCCTTCTAATCAGAGAGCAGACTTGTGGATATGTAGGGTAGGCAAATTCTACCTCCATCTTTATAACAACTGTCATTCATGAAATTGACTCCATTCTCAAAAACAACACTTCAAAGGCTGATAGAATTAAATAAACTATCTGGATGCTCATTTTGATTCTCAAGCTTTCTCCTGGGGTCAAGGAGCTGACATGTGTCATCCTATATGACCAAATCATAAAACAGTTTATAACATATTAAAGATTTTAAAGCTTTCTAATGTTTCAGAAAAGTACTCCCCAAGGGTCACCCTGGGGACATTCGTGTAGTAAGTAGAACTCAGATGGATAAAAGGATATGGGCAATTAATGGCATCCTTTCAGAAAGGGATGTTAAATGATGTCAGATACACAATTCTCCTATGGTTTAATTACACTGGCAAATTGTTTTTTAATAATAAAGGGGTAGATCCTTGGCCATGAGTAATTAGACCATATTGTGAGGTCTAATGAAAAACTGAATTATCCTATCATTAAATTTTGAAATACATTGTAGAATTGTTGTAACAATATAAAATGAAAAGAAAAAAATAGCCTATTCTCATGAACTAGAAGACACCTCTTAGAGGAAGGCTCATGACTAGGGAAGTTGATGACAGTGTTTTCCTCATGAATGACCATCGTCATTTGTAGGCAAAGATGAGTTCATTTCACACTGAATTTAGTAATTCTTTCCCTTCTACACATCTCACTCTCTACCTTGTTGATACCTTCTCATAAGAGAGGGAAATGTAGGCAGGTCAATATAGAATACTTGTAGTGAACTTAGCATTTATGTAAGTGTGGGTTCACACAGAGACTTCTCTCTTTTTAAAAAAACTTGGCTACATTTGAAATAAGATTTCACCTACAAGACTACAATTGACTCACCATTTGTCAAACACACTTTACTCTATCAAGCAAGAACTGCAAGCTAACACTCTCTGGAGTTTCCAGGAACCTAGCAAAAGCTAACCTCTGACTTTAACTCTTTCCCCTTTGTGCAGTTCCAGGGGGGAAGAAATACCCTATGGTGGTGACAAATATGTTGGCTTCACTGCAGGGAGGTATCTCCTCTAGGGGAACCAAGTATCCTTGTTTGCCCAAGACTTCCCAATTTTAGAACTAAGTGTTCAGCTTCCTGAAAAGTCCTCAATCCCAGGCAAACAGGAACATTGTTTACCCTACTGGCCATCCCTCAGTATCACCTGATTTTATGTCTTCTACAGCTTATCATTTGGGCCAGTGACAAATTCTTGGGGCCTCAGCTTGCAAGAAAATACAAAATAGCACTGATCTCACAAGATTGTAATGAAAACTGGATGAATTTTTATGTGTAAAGCCACTGTAATATATGTGGCCCTATTAGTGAGTGCTAAGTGAATAGCATCATTGTTACTAATCAAGAATGTTGTAGAAGAACTAACATTACAACTGATCCTTAAGGTAGTGAAGAGTTAATCAAGAAAAAATAGTGTAAGGAGAGAGATGGAGAAGGTTAGACAAATAAGTAAATACAGTAAATAGAATATATAAACATAAAGCAAGATGTTTACTTAAAAGCAAAATATATAAATAATGGGATAATGCCAACACCAAAGAAATATTTTGCTTTGTTTGATAATTATTTTTAACAGCTAGATTGGCCTTCAAATGAAAGTCCTGTTACCCACACCTTTCTAGGATTTATTTACTACAAGCTGCAATCTGACCTTTAATAAAACGTTGAGCTGAGAAGCAAACCAGGTTTCACTTACTGAAATAGAAGGTCAAGAATTGTAGAACATTGAAAGGGAGTCTTCATTTATATCTTGCCTCTTATCTTCTGTTTGAGGAAAGTAAAATCAAAAGCTGTCAATCTAGCCATTTTCTGTTGCAAAATAAAGGAAAAACTAGCCTAGGATTTTTATCACAGTAAATAAAGCCATGACAGTTTCAAACTAGCTAAAGCATCAGATACACTTTGCTTGTATTAGACATAAATGTAAGCGTGAACCTTTATGTCATTATGAAATCACAGTGTCTTTGCCAACATAGAAAGTGTTTACATCATTGAAAAAGTTATGCAAAATGATTGATTTGAGTTTGGGGCAAGTTTTTAAAATTTTTGATATGGGAAACCTTCAAGCATCCACAAAAAAGAAAAAAAATATATGTAATAAACTCTTATATGCTCATAACTCATATTCAACAAAGAATAAATATCTTGCTATCTTTGTTTCATTTTTTCACACACACACTGTTTTTTTTCTTTCTTTTTTTTGGAACATGCAGCCTGTGGGATCTTAGTTCCCCAACACCCACCCCCTGCAGTGGACCTCCAGAGAAGTCTTTTTTTTCTTTTTGTTGGAACATCTTAAACCAAATGATAGACAGCATGTCAATTCACTGTAAATATTTCAGTTTGGACTCTATCTCATAAGGGCATTATTTGTAACCTAATCACCATGCCATTAACACACCTAACAAAATTAACAATTCCTTAATATCTCACAAGGAAATGCCAAAGAATGTTGAAACTACCACACAATTGCACTCATCTCACCCATTAGCAAAGTAATGCTCAAAATTCTCCAAGCCAGGCCTTAACAGTACGTGAACCGTGAACGTCCAGATGTTCAAGCTGGATTTAGAAAAGGCAGAGGAGCCTGAAAGCTACAGTCATCAAGACAGTATGATACTGGCACAAAGACAGAAATATAGATCAATAGAACAAAATAGAAAGCCCAGAGATAAATCCACGCACCTATGGACACCCTGTTTTTGACAAAGGAGGCAAGAATATGCAATGGAGAAAAGACAATCTCTTTAACAAGTGGTGCTGGGAAAACTGGTCAACCACTTGTAAAAGAAGGAAACTAGAACACTTTTAACACCATCCACAAAAATAAACTCAAAATGGATTAAAGATCTAAATGTAAGACCAGAAACTATAAAACTCCTAGTGGAAAACATAGGCAAAACACTCTCTGACATAAATCACAGAAGGATCCTCTAAGACCCACCTCCCAGAGTAATGGAAATAAAAGCAAAAATAAACAAATGGTACCTAATTAAGCTTAAAAGCTTTTGGACAACAAAGGAAACTATAAGCAAGGTGAAAAGGCAACTTTCAGAATGGGAGAAAATAATAGCAAACAAAGCAACTGACAAAGAATCTCAAAAATATATAAGCAGCACATGCAGCTCAATTCTAGAAAAATAAACGACCCAATCAAAAAATGGGCCAAAGCACTAAAGAGACATTTCTCCAAAGAAGACATACAGACAACCAACAAACACATGAAAAGATGCTCAACATCACTCATTATCAGAGAAATGCAAATCAAAACCACAATGAGGTACCATCTCATGCCGGTCAGAATGGCTGCTATCCAAAAATCTACAAACAATAAATGCTGGAGAGGGTGTGGAGAAAAGGGAACCCTCTTACACTGTTGGTGGGAATGCAAACTAGTACAGCCACTATGGAGAACATTGTGGAGATTCCTTAAAAAATTCGAAATAGAACTTCCGTACAACCCAGCAATCCCACTGCTGGGCATACACACTGAGGAAACCAGAATTAAAAGAGACATGTGTACCCCAATGTTCATCACAGCACTCTTTACAATAGCCAGGACATGGAAGCAACCTAGATGCCCATCGACAGATGAATGGATAAGGAAGCTGTGGTACATATACACAATGGAATATTACTCAGCTATTGAAAAGAATGCATTTGAATCAGTTCTAATGAGGTGGATGAAACTGGAGCCTATTATACAGAGCGAAGTAAGTCAGAAAGAAAAACACCAATACAGTATATTAACACATATATATGGAATTTAGAAAGATGGTAATGATGACCCTATAGGCAATACAGCAAAAGAGATACAGATGTAAAGAACAGGCTTTTGGACTCTGTGGGAGAAGGCAAGGGTGGGATGATTTGAGAGAATAGCATTGAAACATGTATATTACCATATGGAAAATAGATCACCAGTCCAGGTTCGATGCATGAGACAAGGTGCTCAGGGCCGGTGCACTGAGATGACCCTGAGGGATGGGGTGGGGACGGAGGTGGGAGAGGGGTTCAGGATGGGGAACACATGTACACCTATGGCTGATTCATGTCAATGTATGGCAAAAACCACTGCAATATTATAAAGTAACTAGCCTCCAATTAAAATAAATTAATTTAAAAAACAGAAAAGGCAGAGGAACCAGAGATCAAATTGCCAACGTCTGTTGGAGAAGGCAGTGGCAACCCACTCCAGTACTCTTGCCTGGAAAATCCCATGGATGGAGGAGCCTGGTAGGCTGCAGCCCATGGGGTCACAAGGAGTCGGACACGACTGAGCGACTTCACTTTCACTTTCCACTTTCATGCATTGGAGAAGGAAATGGCAACCCACTCCAGTGTTCTTGCCTGGAGAATCCCAGGGACAGCGGAGCCTGGTGGGCTGCCGTCTATGGGGTCACACAGAGTCGGACACAACTGAAGTGACTTAGCAGCAGCAGTTGGATCATCGAAAAAGCTAGAGAGTTCCAGAAAAACATCTACTTCTGCTTTATTGACTACGCCAAAGCCTTTGACTCTGTGGATCACAACAAACTGGAAAATTCTTGAAGAGATGGGAATATCAGACTACCTGACCTGCCTCCTGAGAAATCTGTATGCAGGTCAAGAAGCAACAGTTAGAACTGGACATGGAACAACAGACTGGTTCCAAGTCGGGAAAGAAGTACATCAAGGCTGTATATTGTCACCTTGTTTATTTAACTTATATGCAGAGTACATCATGCAAAATGCTGGGCTGGATGAAGCACAAGCTTGGACTCAAGATTGCCGGGAGAAATATCAGTAACCTCAGATATGCACATGACACTACCCTTATGGCAGAAAGCAAAGAACTAAAGAGCCTCTTAATGAAAGTGAAAGAAGAGAGTGAAAAAGCTGGCTTAGACTCAACATTCAGAAAACTAAGATCATGGCATCTGGTCCCATCACTTCATGGCAAATAGATGGGGAAACAGTGGAAACAGTGACAGACTTTATTTTCTTGGGCTCCAAAATCACTGCAGATGGTGATTGCAGCCATGAAATTAAAAGCACTTGCTCCTTGGAAGAAAAGCTATGACCAACCTAGACAGCATATTAAAAAGCAAAGACATTACTTTGCCGACAAAGGTCTGTGTACTCAAAGCTATGGTTTTCCCAGTAGTCATGTATGGATGTGAGAGTTGGACTATAAAGTAAGCTGAGTGCCGAAGAATTGATGCTTTTGAACTGTGGTGTTGGAGAAGAGTCTTGAGAGTCCCTTGGATGGCAAGGAGATCCAACCAGTCCATCCTAAAGGAAATCAGTCCTGAATATTCATTGGAAGGACTGATGCTGAAGCTGAAACTCCAATACTTTGGCCACCTGATGTGAAGAACTGACTCACTGGAAAAGATCCTGATGCTGGAAGAGATTGAAGGCGGGAGGAGAAGGGGAGGACAGAGGATGAGATGTTAGATGGCATCACCGACTCAATGGACATGAGTTTGAGCAAGCTTCGGGAGTTGGTGATGGACAGGAAAGCCTGGCGTGCTACAATCCATGGGGTTGCAAAGAGTTGGACACGACTGAACGACTGAGCGACTGAACTAAACTGAATATTTCATAATTAGTCTATATACGGGCTTCCCTGGTGGCTCAGACAGTAAGGAATCTGTCTACAATGCCAGAGACCCCTGGGAAAGGGAATAACTACCCACTCCAGTTTATATACAAATTTCTCCATTTGTCTCAAGATGACATTTTTGAGTTAATTTGTTTGTATCAGAATTCACAAGGTTCTCTCATTACATTTGATTACGGCTCTTAAGCCTATTAATTCTACTACTGAGCTTTCTCCTTTTTTATTTTTCAGTTCTCATGATGCAAATTTGTTGGATAAACTTGATGATTTGTCTTAAAGAGTACAGCACGGTTGAGATTTTAATGATTACTTTCCCATGGTATCATTCAAGTAGTTCCTCTCTTCCCCAATATTTTCCATAAACTGGTAGATAGACCTTGCAGCTCAATTCATTTCAGGTTCAGCTGTTTTCAGTGGAAATAATTCAAAGTTCTGTGAACATCCTCTTGTATCTCATGATAAGGGAACCATTGTCTGATTGTTCCATTTTTAATAACATGAGAATAATCATTGGGTTTTTGGGCTCTCAGTCCAATCCATCCATTACAAAGTTATCAACTTTGCACCCAGTGGTTTGGTATTTATTGAGGGTTGTTGGCTGCATTCATTATTTCTTTAATGGTTGCCAAAATAATCATTTTCTAATTTTGTTCTGTATTTATTGTCTGGAACTATTCTATGTTCCCTTCATGGTTCAAAAATAAACTGAATTCACAGAATTCTTCTTTTACTTCTCTCTTCTCCATCCTATTTCCTCCCTCCCCCTGTTGGTAACCATTTTTAAAACTTAATTTATTTTTCTTTTTAAAATGTAAGTGGATATGAATCTACATATTTGTGTCCCCACCTTTATTACATAAAAGTTAGAACCCTATCATCCTCTTCTGCATCTTGCTTTTTTCACTTAAGACTTTAGCCCGGAGATTATTCTGTTTCAGGGTGTAGAGTGTGTCCTCATTCCTTATGCAGGAGCGTAGTGTTCCATTGAGTGGACTTACCCTGGTGTATTCATTTGGTCTTCTGATGATGGGCACTGGTATTGTTTCTAGCCTTTTGCTTTTAAAATAATGCTTCAATAATTAGCCACATGCATGTATCATTTTGAATTTTTTATAAAAGTGAAAGTGTTACTTGCTCAGTCGTGTCTAACTCTTTGTGACTCCATGGACTGTAGCCCACCAGGCTCCTCTGTCCATGGGATTTTCCAGGCAAGAATACTGAAGTAGGTTGCCATGCCCTTCTCCAGGAGTTCTTCCCAACACAGGAATCGAACCTGGGTCTCCCGCATTGCAGACAGATTCTTTACCTTCTGAGCCACCAGGGAAGGAGACCATTTAACCATTTAAATGGATGGATTAACCAACTTCAAGCCAATCTAATAAATTATATATAAATGTGTGTGTGTGTGTATATATATAGTTAAGGTGACTCCTCACCCCCTCAAAATAACTGCATAATTATGATGGTTGTGGCTCATCATAAAAAATCATAATCATGTTTGTTAATTTTGCAATCACAAACGTGCGCTCATGGAAGTAAATATACACAGAGCATTGTAATGATAGTGAGTATAAGTGGTCACTGGATGTTCCTCTTTCTTTAGCTCTAAAGCTGAAAGTTGGTGGCATGCCACCAACTGCCTTAATAGATTGAATCTAAGCATGAGCTTCATAGCAACCCTATTTGGACAATTGTATAGAGCCAGCACTTGGTTTTTTTTTTTACCATGATGTCCCACATGACAGCAGAGGTGATCCCAGGGTATAAAACTGTTCATCAAAATGACGGAAATGTCCTCAGATGGTAGGCAAACCACCAGAAGCTGGAAGGAGAAAGTATTCTTTCCTACAGTTTTCAGAGAAAGGATGGCTGTACTTACATCTTGATTCAGGCTTCTAGCCTCTAGAAGTATGATAAAATAAATGTCTGTTGTTCTAAGCAAAATAAAGAAAGAAAGAAATGACAACAGTTTCCTTGACAGCTGAGGAAGATGAGGTTTGGTCATTGTAAAGTGGAGACAGTGTGGTCCTGAGTTCATGAACCCAGGTTCAAATCTTGGCTCTACCACTTAGGAGCTCTTAAATCCTGGGTAGAAGAGAATGTGAAAGCCAAAGATATTCTTAGAAGGGTAATGCCTCAGACCT
Organism: Giraffa tippelskirchi; assembly: GCF_054371585.1. Lineage (NCBI taxonomy): Eukaryota > Metazoa > Chordata > Mammalia > Artiodactyla > Giraffidae > Giraffa > Giraffa tippelskirchi. Next base: position 143,041,935 of record NC_137289.1, read on the forward strand.
CACTTGCCATGCCTCAGATCTACTACCACTGGAGCTCTTTGTGTAATAAATAAAACCTTTGCATGTGGCCCAGCCTTGGTGAAATACCTGGACTTCCCCTAAGTGTAGTCAAAGGGCATGTATGACAGATACATGGTGAGGAGGGAAGAGAAATTTGGTCCTTCCTGTTTTCAAATGTAGCAGCTCCTTTCTAGGACCTGAAATTTTATCTGCTTCAAGGTAGACATAGATTAAAGGTCACTAAGAATCCAGATGTCCCCCCATCATCTGTGAACTTCCTGTTTCTCAGGGTAGATGATTTAAGATTTATATTCCTTGAGGAGATGCCACACTTACCCAGCGATTTGAAAAAGTTCACAACATCTATTCACACAAATAACATCCTAGATATTATGCTATCATTTTGCTACAAACCATAGGTATAATTACTTAGGTACTAGTAATTTTGGAAGAAAGACACAGAAGCTACTGGAGGACAAATGATCCAGAATCTAGATTCAGTTATTAGAGAAGAATGAGTTTATGTGATAAACAAGTTGCTTTGGCTTTTTTTTTTTTCCTGTCAGTTGGATCAGGTTGCACCATCTCAAAAACCAGTTGCCAAGCAACAGATAAAGTTTCCATTGGACCATGAAAGATCCAGCTTAATAAATCTTTCAGCTAAAACCTCTTTCTTTTGGAAATTATACTCCCCAACATTCCCCAGGTATATAACCTGTAAGGGAGAAGATTTTTAGCTCCACATTTTCTTGTCTCAAGTACAAATTCCAATTGGACACTGATATGATGTTATGGTTGACATTTCATTAGCCTTTAAAATGAACTCAAAGCAGAGGCTCAGCAGGAAGGTGGGTGAACTGGTTTCCCGGGTGTTTTCCATGCTCAGATTCTGTTGGAGGAAGAGACTTTAGTGGTAACTCTGAATCAAAAGTAGCCTATGTATTAGTGAAGACAAAGATAAGCAAATTGGAATCCCAGCTCAGTCATTGACCAGCTCTGGGCCTTAAGCAAGACTTTTCAATCTATCTGAGTCTCAGATTTCTCATCTGCAAAATAGCAATGGTAATAACAGAATGTGCCCTACAAGGTTATTGGAAGAATTAAATGAGAAAATGCATATAAAGTGGTTAGCAGGGTGCCCAGAATACAAATAACCCTCAGCACAGGTTCAGGTATTATTTTTATAGCCCAGGCACTTTCCTCTCTTCCTTATTCCAGTCCATTGCTCCTACCCTGTGAGCCTTCTCCTTCTAAACTCCCAAACACAGGTCATTGTGCATCTGCCTTTTCCCAATGTTTGATCAACTGCTTCATGTAAAGGAAAGAGCAAACTGTTTGGAATCATGAGACCTGGGTTCAAATCTTAGCTTCACCTCATAGTCACCCTATGACCTTGGAAGAGGGATGGAGCTAAACACATGCAGAGGTGGCACTAATAATGAAGGCTGTGAATGGACCACAGAAGCCCATATGGATCACAAAGAGAGGATACAGGGAAGAATTGTGGCTCTGAACCTGTATAGTAACAGTCAGATGGGTCAGGCCTCTGATATCGGCTCAGTTCCTTATCAGTGGTCATGGGCATCTCTGAATTAATGGAAGTCTTTGAGCTGCAGCTAGATCCATACCCTTCATAGTAAGGCATGCGTCTTCCCTGCTGCTAGTCTCTTTATGTAGTCAAACCTACTTCCTCTGCTCATAGTTGAAGAAAAGAAGCTTGCTTATACTTATTGACTTACTTATTTACATTTAGGACAAAGTACTTCATTCTTCATATCAGAACACGGTTTTACTTGCTCTGTCTTTCAATTATATCTGTTCTTGGGAAAGCTCTCTGGCTCTTAGTTTCCCCATCTTTCAAACAGGTATCTTCACATTACCGTATTGTTTCCTGCAGTTGCTACCTCCATAATACCCTAGAGTACTCTTGTTATACTTTCAGTTACCTGGTTAATAACCTGCAACCTGTGATTTTCTATGTGATGATCAATTGTAGTAGCAAGTAAAAGTAATTTAGTAGATTCTAAAGTATGCTACAAGTATTAGATATTTTCTGCAACAACCCCTGATTGACTTCCCTGTCTCTTTTGCTGTGCATAGCTTCTACTTTTCCTCCACCACCATCTGCACTGGGCCATGCCCCTGCTCATCCACTCGTGACCCCATAGTTCACAGCACAGGAAGTTTTAGCTCATCTCTTTCTATATCCGAGTTCTCTAGAACCTAGTCCCATTCTTACCATCAAATCTTGTAACCCATTGAGATAGCACATTGAGAGAGACATCTAGAAAAGCTGCAAACCACCCATTGTCCTATCCAGTACAAGAGAAACTCAAGCTCTGCTTACAAGCTTTTGGCTGTTACAAAATGTAATAACTTTTTAGCAGACCTCAGTTCTCTCGAGAGTTCTACTATGAGGGCTGAGGTTGATTACCAAGGATAAACCTATTTCTTTCGAGGGTTGGAAAGCTGTCATTTTTATGCTTCAATTATCCCCTGAGACTCACTTTCTCATACTTTCATCCTTATCTTGTAAAATGGAAAGAAACAAATTTGGATCCAATCCACCACTTCTCTTGCTTACCCTTACTAGAGTCTTCACCAACAGTTTTGATAAATTCAAAATGATGCAGAAGTAAAATAGTCCTTATAGCCTAAATGCTAGTTATGTTTACAGTGTCATGCTTCTCATCATAGATAGGAAATGTCACTTTCCTTAAAATATAAAATCTTGATTTAAGCAAGCTGGCTAAAAACCTTTATTACTCTGGAAAGGAGGTAGTAGATCAAGAATTTGTTCACCTATCCATAAGCATAAAAGTTGGCTTTTCTGTTTCTCCAAGAAGCATACTCCAAAAAGGAATTGCAGTATTGTTTAGTGATGCTCATATCACACCCCTTCCCCTCAGCAAGTTTTTTCTCATTCAAATCCTTCATTTCTATATTAAGTAACATCATTTGTAGCACTGAACAAGGTTGAGGGCCTGACATATTATCAACAGAGAATAGTTGGCAAACTACAGCTCACTAGATTTGAGCACAGAGAAGTCATTGGTGACCTTGGCTGAAGAGCAGTGTCAATGAGGTGGAGAAACAGGTAGAACCAAGCATGGGAGGCCAGGGACTTAGACACTACTGGGGAAGGAAGAGAAAGATAGTGCTGGGTCATATAGCTTTTCAAGGTCTCATTTTTTCTCAACTGAAAATGAGGCTAACAGTAAATCTCACCCCACTAGGTTGATAGTTAATGCGATAACAAATATAAATGTGATTAGCAGACCCTTAGCAAAATACTTAGTATAGTATCCCTTCAATTATTCCTCCTCTACCATTACCTCTCTTGTTCTTTCTGGAACTCTATTAGATATATGTTGGAACTTTTCCTGTTATCATACATGTGCCTTGATCTTTTCAAGTTTTTTAGCTCTTTTTTTATTTTTTTATTTTTTAATGTAAATTTATTTATTTTAATTGGAGGCTAATTACTTTACAAGATTGTATTGGTTTTGCCATACATTGAAATGAATCTGCCATGGGTGTACATGTGTTCCCCATCCTGAACCCCCCCACCTCCCTCCCCATTCCATCCCTCTGGGTCATCCCAGTGCACCAGCCCCGAGCACCCTGTCTCATGCATTGAACCTGGACTGGCGATTAGTTTCACATATGATAATATACAGGTTTCAATGCCATTCTCCCAAATCATCCCACTCTCGCCCTCTCCCACAGAGTCCAAAAGACTGTTCTATACATCTGTGTCTCTTTTGCTGTCTCGCATATAGAGTTATCATTACCATCTTTCTAAATTCTGTATGTATGCATTAGTATACTATATTGGTGTTTTTCTTTCTGGCTTACTTCACTCTGTATACTAGGCTCCAGTTTCATCCACCTCATCAGAACTGATTCAAATGTGTTCTTTTTAATGGCTGAGTAATATTCCATTGTGTATATGTACCACAGCTTTCTTATCCATTTGTCTGCTGATGGGCATCTAGGTTGCTTCCGTGTCCTGTCTTTTATAAACAGTGCTGCGATGAACATTGGGGTACACGTGTCTCTTTCAATTCTGGTTTCCTCGGTGTGTATTCCCAGTAGTGGGATTACTGGGTTCATATGGCAGTTCTATTTCCAGTTTTTTAAGGAATCTCCACAATGTTCTCCATAGTGGCTGTACTAGTTCGCATTCCCACCAACAGTGTAAAAGGGTTCCCTTTTCTCCACACCCTCTCCAGCATTTATTGTTTGTAGATTTTTGGATAGCAGCCATTCTGACTGGCGTGAAATAGTACCTCATTGTGGTTTTGATTTGCATTTCTCTGATAATGAGTGATGTTGAGCATCTTTTCATGTGTTTATTGATCGTCAGTATGTCTTCTTTGGAGAAATGTCTGTTTAGCTCTTTGGCCCATTTTTTGATTGGGTCATTTATTTTCTAAAAGTACATTTTTTAATGAGTGTGCCAATGACTGCAATGACCACACATACCCCTTTTTTAAAGATTTAGTTTGTAGTTTGACTGTGGTGTATCTTTGTTGCTGCATGTAGGCCTTCTCTAGGTGCAGCGAGCAGGATTTCCTCTCTAGTTGCGGTATTCAGGCTTCTCATTGTGGCTTCTCTCGTTGTGGAGCACAGGCTATAGGCATGCAGGCTTCAGTAGTTGCAGCATGTGGGCTCTATAGTTCCCTGGTTCTAGAGTGCGGGCTAAGGTAGTTGTGGCGCATGGGCTTAGTTGCTCCATAGCATGTGGGATCTTCCTGGACCAGGGATTGACTCAGTGTCCCTTGCATTGCAAGGTGGATTCTTAACCACTGGACCACCAGTGGTCCTCAAGTTTTTTAATAGATTTTTTTCTAATCTGTCTTCCAGTTCACTATTTCCTTCTTCATTTGGGCCAAATTGACTGTTTAAAACCTTCAATGATTTTTTTAAAAATTTAGTGATAGTTACTTATTTCTTAACATTCCATTTCATTCTTGTTCAAGGGTGTGAGCTTTTTTTTTTAAAATCTTATTCTTCTGAGCTTAGTTTTTATTCCTCTTTTTCCCTCTAAATTATTTTTAAATATGCTTTTTAAAAATAGGCTCTTCAGTTTGATTCTTTATCTCAAGTTCTAGTTACAAATCCTTCGGTGCTTTGTGTTTTTTGACTGTTCCTCAGGTTGAATCATTTCTTCATGTGGTTTATGAAATTTTACTGTGAGATCATCTTCAGGATTTGCCCCACTCTGATAAGTATCATGGCCACCTTAAATTTTGGAAGAGTCTATAAGTTGTGCTCAGCTGGACAATTTTTCTACTCCATGAGGTTATCAGGTGAGCTCCAGTCATCTGGGAGATTTCCTGAAGGTGAAAACATTCGGGCTGGCTCACAAAGCACAAAACAGAAAGCTCACGATGCAAAGTACCTGGATTCCAAGAGGAGAAGGTAGAAGCTGTAGATCTCTTCAGTCATGGCTTTGAATATTACGTAGCATTGTTTCTGTATCATTTTATTGGTCAAAGCAATTAATAGGCCAGCGTAGGTACAAATGGAATTTTTTTCTTCTTGATAAAAAGAGTGGTAAAGAATCTATGACCATCTTTAATCCACCTCTGACTCCATCCCACTAGGGCCTATATCTGATCCATTTCCCTCAAACCCCTCTGATCACCCACTCATAAAATTCCACGTGAATTTACATTCCTTCTTGTTTTTGGCAACTGATGATTAATATTGTTTTTCCTTTTGAACTCAACTGAGTACTTAATTTTTTTTCATTTTAATGTAGTCCTCATTTCTGAATTTGTAGTTGGAGGGTAGTCTTTTCAGCTATCTGGCCAGAACTTCATATTTCTTTCATGTATTCTAACATTTAGGACACTAAGATATGTTTATTAAACAAAGCCAACCTGCAGTTATTATTTTTCATAAAGCAACAAGATTTTTCTGCTATGCCAATTAGGAATTTCTGCCACAGAGAAAGGATATATAACATTTGTACATGTGCCCTGTAGCGCCATAGGCATACAGCTTGCTTGATCTCTCTTTCATTTCTATCTAGGAAACACTGCTCCTAAGTTGTTCATTGTCTGATAAGCAATAAAAAGACTCTATCCAACAATGGTGCAGCAATTTGTCTCTCATTATTAGAGTTAATTATTAGAATTAGGTCAAAAAGCAGCTCATTTGGGCCCTGTGGTTGTGCAGAATCAGAAATCACCAGAGAAAACCAACACAGTGAGTTTGGCCTTATAGCTGATGACTGATAAAGCAATGAAATGGAACCAAGAATTCATCCTATTTCTGTTGCCATCCAAACTCTCATGTTTCTTTTAACTGCTCAGCCTTCTAAAAAAGATGCCTTTGGATGTGGAGTACTGCTTTGGCCCTTCTTTTAATTCCGGGGTTGCACCTACGTCCACTTAGTGTAGTTCGTTTCATTTCTAAATGAAATGAATTTGCATTTATATAGTCCCTAACATACCACATGGGATACTGAAAAGCCCTTGTGGGAGAAACAGTTCATAAGCGTAGAACTGAAGCTCCTATAGCAGACAGATCCATCTTCAAAGTCTTAGATCACCTAATGCTACCTGCTCTGAGTGCTTAATGGGTTATGAATAAGGAGGCAGGGATACGAAGTTTTATTTCCTTTTTACCAGCTTTATTAAGATATAGTTGACATATAACATATGTAAGTTTAAGGCATAAGCATGATGGTTCAATGCACATATATATTGCAAAATGATTATAATAAGGTTAGTTAATATCTCCATGTGTGCATGGTAAGTCATTTCAGTTGTGTCTGACTCTTTGCAACCCTATCGACTGTAGCCTACCAGGCTCCTCTGTCCATGGGCTTCTCCAGGCAAGAGCATTGAAATGGGTTGCCATGCCCTCCTCCAGGGGATCGTCCCAACCCAGGGATTGAACCTGTGTCTTTTATGTCTCCTGCATTGGCAGGCAGGTCTTTTACCACTAGCACCACCTGAAAACCCAGTTAACATCTCCACCATCACTAAATTATCATTTTTACGGTGAAAACATTTAAGATCTATTCTTAGTAACTTTGGACAGCATGTTAAAAATCAGAGACATTACTTTGCTGACAAAGGTCTGTCTACTCGAAGCTATGGTTTTCCCAGTAGTCATGTATGAATGTGAGAGTTGAACTATAAAGAAAGCTGAGTGTGAAGAATTGATGCTTTTGAACTGTGGTGTTGGAGAAGAGTCTTGAGAGTCCCTTGGACTGCAACGAGATCAAACCAGTCCATCCTGAAGGAAATCAGTCCTGAATATCCATTGGAAGGACTGATGCTGAAGCTGAAACTCCAATATTTTGGCCACCTGATGTAAAGAACTAACTCATTGGAAAAGACCCTGATGCTTGGAGAGATTGAAGGTGGGAGGAGAAGGGAACGACAGAGGATGAGATGGTTGGATGGCATCACCGACTCAATGGACATGAGTTTGAGCAAGCTTCGGGAGTTGGTGATGGACAGGGAAGACTGGCATGCTGAATTACATGGGATCGCAAAGAGTCGGACACAACTGAGCAACTGAACTGACTGACTGACTTAGTAACTTTCAAGTATATAACACAGAATGATATCTATAGTTACCAGTTAAACGGACTGCCCTGGTGACTCAACTGGTAAAGAATTCGCCTGCAATGCAGGAGACCTGGGTTCGATCCCTGGGTTGGGAAGACCCCCTGGAGAAGGCAAAGGCTACCCACTCCAGTATTCTGGCCTGGAGAATTCCGTGGACTGTATAGTCCATTGTGTCGTCAAGAGTCAGACACAACTGAGCGACTTTCACTTTTTCACTCACATTAGGCTCCCAAAACTTATTCATCTTATACCTGAAAGGTGTTCCACAAATATATAGAATCTTAAAAAGTCAAAATTATAGAAACAAAGAGTAGATTGTTGGTTATCAGGGGCTAGAGGAGTGGGGAAAATGAGATATTGGCCAAAGAATACAAGCTTCCATTTTATATATATTATATAATATTTTATTACCAAATAGCCAAAATGTTTTAGAAAGAATTACATGATGATAAAAAAATGGCTTCCCTGGGTGTTAATAGTAAATGACACAATGTGTGTAGAAGGGCTTTAATAATAGTAAAAAGATACACATATATATGTTTAATTATTAGTGTTGGTGGCAGATTCAGAGTTAGAATCAAGGCCTCCTGATTTAATCTGGTGCTCTTTTCACTTTGCCTCACTATCTCTGTTTTACGTATTGATGATATTTACCAACAAGAAGATGAAACCATTTAAAGAATGGATCCCTCAGTGTAGCTGTTCCATTTAAGTGACAGGTTGTTGGATTGATCTGTGTGATCTAAGAAAATGGTCATTCCATTCATACTCTGAAGTGCTCCCATAGCCTGACAATAATGGTTTGTCTTCAGTTACTTTAAAGTGAGACTGACATTGGTGCTTACCTCAATTACCAGAATACATGGTTAATGTAGTTCTCAAACGTTGAACAGCACCCTTCAGACTGCAGCATGTAATTTACCACATAAAATCTGATCTTAGGATTTTACTTATATGGGCAGTTTGACTTAAAAGTAGGGTGAGCATTTTTTTAATTCAGTTATTTGAATTTCCTAATTTTTGATAATAAATTGTATACACACACACACACACATATGTATGTTACACATATACAGACATACATATCCATACATAAATAAATTCTAGCACCATTCTACTACCAGCATTTTGTCACCATTTCAACAACCACTTTCCATGCCCACTGATCTGCTTTCTAACTGTCTCTAGAGAAATTCCAAATTAACCTAAAAAGTTTTTTAAAACATGAATATTTGGGAATTGAAGCACCATATAACACAACTTTAAACCTGCCAAGTTATTGGGATGAAAAACAAAGAAACTTTTAAAATAGAGCTTCAGTGTGGTATATATGCACTGGAACACTACTCAACCATAAAAAGATGAAATATTGCTATTTGCAACAAAGTGGATGGACCTTGAAGGTATTATGCTAAGTAAAATAAGTTGAGAAAAAAAATAAATGTGAAGAAACCAAAACCAAAGAAAAGCAAACATGTAGATACAGAGAACAGAGTAGTGATCAACAGAGAGGAAATTGGGGTGAAATGGGTTAAGGTGGTCAACTATATGGTGGTGGGTGGAAACTGAAGTTTTTGGTGGTGAGCATGCTGTACGTGTACAGAAGTAGAAATATAATGTTGAACACATGAAACTTTTATAATATTATAAATCAATATTATCTCGTTAATTTTTTTTTAAAAAATAGAGCTTTGGTTCGCTCAGAATTCAAGGACTTTTCAAACAATGAGATTAAGAAATGCAATTTTTAAAAAATAGCAACATATTTGTGGAACAGAAATCAAATGAATTAGTAACAATATATAAAGGGAGGAGAAAACATTTCTCTAGCAGCATTTCATCCTTTGTTAGACTCTGGTACAGTGGAATAGTCATTATGGACAAAAATTGCCAGTAAATGTCACAAAAGCCACAGTCTATTTCTAAATTGCCCCTAGCATTGGTTCTACCTAGCTAAGGAAGAAAATATCTATTTTTGTGTAGATGGTACCCGCCCCCAAAAAAACCCGAAATTAAAACGCATGCATCTGGAAGACCCACTGTAATGACAATTAAAAAGAGATGATATGTGTCCTTTTAAGCCCCCCCCCTTTTTTTTTCGTAAGCAAACTTTATGTTCTCTTATGGAAGACTTTCAGAGTTATTTCCTTTTAATTATGCTCTAGAGACCAAAAAGCAGTCACCAGGTTTCCCTTCCATATATTGGAATGAGTCAACAAGACGCTTTTGCTCAGAGCTGACATATGGGACAGAAAAATTAAACATGTTTCTAAGAGAAAATTGTTATCAAAGCAATAATAAAAGTGAAACAAGATCTGCCACCAAGTTTACAAGTAGAAAAAATAAGCTTTTTAAAAACTCTGAAACTTCCCTGTTGGCCCAGTGATTAAGATGCCGCACTTCCAATGCAGGGGGTGCCGGTTAGATCCCTGATTGAGAACCTAAGATCCCACAGGCTTCAGCAGGGCCATAAATAAATACATAAATAAAATTATCTTTTAAAAAGAACAAAAAACAAAACTCTGTAGTTTCTAACCCAGAAAACCTCTCTAAGAGTGACAAGGCATATATTCAATAATTTGGTCACAGAATCACATTGGTTGGTCATTTTTTCCTTTGTCCAGATGTAGAAAATGACCTCTTAGATAATGGAAAAAACTTGCAAGCAGTTGTGTGTATGTGCAGATAGAGAAATAAATACTGAAATGGAGGTAGAAATACATAGTTTTTCACTATAACGCAATTAGTTTAATTTAAACTGCATGAAGTTGGGAGGTATGTCTTGAGCATACTTATTTCTCTCCAAATTACACTTCTCCTCAGCCAGCACCTAACATGACTCTTCACCACTCAATAGGAATTCAAAAGATATGTGCAGGATGAATTTCATCTTGGACTAACTTGAACTACTGCTAGAGAACTACTTGTCTGAGAGGACCTTGACACACTGCTCAAGAGAGACACTCAGAGAAGCAGAGATGAAGTATCCATTTAAACAAGTGTCTCAAGGGTTCTGCTTCAAAAGCCCCAGCCATAAAGATCCAGGAGATTCAGATGAGGCTGCAGGTGTCTGTAGGTTGACTTCCCATGGCTCCTCACATAAGAAAATAAGTTCTCTTGCAAAGTGACTCATCCCAAGGAAACAAAGCTGAGCCTGGTATTCAAGTTTCACCCAAGGACAAAGGAGAGGGCGCAGTTTTGAGTATGTGCTGCTCAAGTCGGTGCCCAAGTACTACATCACATTTGTAAGAATTCAGAACCTTGGGTGTGAACTAGAACTTTGCAATAAGTGACTCTGTGACATTGAACACACTCCTTAGCTTCTATTAGCCTCGGTTTCTTTGGTTGTAAAATTGGGTCATCACTACCATGGAATTCCTTTGGGTGAAAATTACCTAAGGGTGGCTTCTGGTTTCTGACAAGTTGACAAACCACTTCCAACAAAAGTAAGAGAAAACAATGAGCTGAAGAAGTGAAACTATGAAAACCTTAATATGCCCTGACAGGCTGAGGGCAAGTCTGTCATAAATGAGTGAAGTAATGAGAAGGCAGTTTCCTGGGGTGGAAGGCAGCAGCTGCAGCAATGGACCAATAGACGATCAGTTGAAGGACAACTTTAAAGTCCTCCCATTGTTTTTTATTTCTTCCTGTTACTTTGAGGCTATCAGTACTTGTCCTACCACTAGAGAAATCCAACTTGCCAGGGTTCTGTGAGAGTGATACCAAGAGAGCCAAGAAGTACTTCTGTGGTTAACAGCTGATGAAAAAAGATACAGGTTGGAAAGGGAAAAATAGTAACTCTACAGTGGAGATTCCTGCAGACACATCTTCAGTGCAGTGAGCAAGGTTAATATCATCAGTAATAAGTCACAATTATTACATCATGTACCTCTGCTATGACAGAGTGAGCATGGAAATTTATCTCTGAGATATTTCCCCCCAAACCCATAACCCCATCTAATTATGAGAAAACATCGGATGCACACAAAATTAAGGGACATTCTACTAAACATATGACCAATATCCTTCAAAACCAGCAATCATGAAAAACAACACAAGCCTGAGAAACTCTCACAGATCAGAGGATGTAAAGTGTGACATCTTGGATTGGAAAGTAGAACAGGAAAAAATGACGTTAGTGAATAAACTGGTAAAATGTGAACAAAGTCTGTAGTTGATAGTATTGAAACCAATGTTAATTTCTTAGATTTGACTAATGTACCATGATGGTGTTGGATGATAACATTAAGGGAAGATGGATGGACGATATACATGAATTCTTTGTGCTATCTTTGTGTTTTTCTTTAAAGTGGAAATTATTTCAAATTTTTAAAAATTGAAATCAAGCAGGTGCAGGTGACTCTGCTATCCTTAGTAGTGCACTGTCTTCTTCTTTTGCTGCTGCTTTCTAAGAGATTACTATTGAATTCTCAGCAAGAGATGTTGCCTGGTGGGGTTCATGAAAAGTGGTTTGTCAAGTTCTGTTTCAAGCAGTAATAGACTAGGTTGTTTTAGACCTATCCTCCCATGAAAGACAACTGACACACTGGACAAGTATTTAAATGTCTTCTTCAAATCATTGGAGAGCTACAAATGAACTGGAATGACAAGTCCAAGGGTCAAGAGAGAAGAAAAATTCATGAGAAATGAGCTTGGAGTTTGGATTTTATTTCTACTTGGGCCAGTGTTACATTCAAAAAGTAATAGCTGAAAGGCTGTGAAACTGAGCAGATCTTTTTGAAAACACCCTTGGATATTAACTAAACAAAAATTAGAGCTCAAGGCCTGCGGAAAAAAGGGAAGATCCTAATGACTACTACAGGTTTTGCAGTTGTGACAATAAAGGGCTACACTCTATGAGTAAAAATAAACCAGAATTAAATCAACCCTCCTAAGATTAGAAGACTAGGGAAATATCTCCAAAGAAGACATACAAGTTGCCACCAGATATATGAAGAGATGCTCAACAGAACTAGTCAGGGAAATGCAAATGAAAACCACAAAGAGATGTCACCTCACATATTAAAATGGTTATTATAAAAAAGACAAGAAATAGCAAGTGATGATGAGGATGTAGAGAAAAGGGAGCCCTTTTTCACTATTGGTGGAAATGTGCATTGATGCAGCCAGTATGGAAATCAGTATGTGCTCAGTGGCAAAGTCGTGTCTGACTCTGTGCAACCCCATGGGCTGTAACCTGCCAGGCTCCTCTGTCCGTGGGATTCTCCAGGCAAGAATACTGGAGTGGGTTGCCATTTCCTTCTCCAGGGGATCTCCCCCACCCAGGGACTGAACCCACATCTCTTGTGTCTCCTGCATTGGCAAGTGGGTTCTTTACCACTAGCACCACCTGGGAAGCCCCCAGAAATCAGTATGGAAGTTCCTCAAAAAATTAAAAACAGGGCTACCATATGATCTAACAACCTCTCTTCTGGGTATATATATCTAAAGAAAATTAAATCAGTATCTTGAAGAGATATCTGCACTCCCATGTTCATTGCAGCATCATTCACAATAGCCAAGATATGGAGACAACCTAAGTGTCTGTCAGCAGATGAATGAATAAAGAAATATGATTCCATTATATATGATACACACACATACACCTCAAAGGGTAAAACTTTCAGTTATGAGTAAGTCCTAGAGATCTAATGTACAGGTGGTGACTATGGTTAGTAATAATATATTGTATACTTGAAATTTGCCAAGAAAATAGATTTTATGTGTTCTCACCGGGGGTGGGGGCGGGAAGCAACTATGTGAGGTGATGGGTATGAAAATTAACTTGATTGTGGTAATCATTTCACAAGGTATCCTTATATCAAGATACCATATTATACACCTTAAATGTATATGATTTTTATTTGTCAATCACACCTGAATAAAGCTGCGGAGACAGTGAGGTCTCAGCAAGACCACTAATTAAAGATCAATTTAGAAAAATCAATGATATTTTCCTCTAACAGAAATAACTAACTAGAGGATATATAATAAAAAATATGTCATTCATAATGGCAATAAAATACAAAAATGAATATATAAGACCTCAGCAGAGAAATTATTGAACTATATTACATGACATGAAAGATCTGAATTTATAGAGAGACATTTCATGTTCTGGGCTGAGTCATCTTAATATTGTTGAAGAATTCAATTCTTCCCAAACAAATCTATAAACTCAATGTAATTTCTCTCTAAATTACAGCTGAAATTTTTTAGGAACTTGATAAAATTATTTCAAAATTTATGTGGAAGAATAAAAATGAGGGATAACTATTCAGCAAATAGCTACAAATAGCTATTCGACCTTGAAAAACAAGAGCAAAGAGGAAGACTTGGTCTAGATAAGATTTAAGGTATCCATAAATTCCATAGTAATAAGTACAGTAAGACACTGGCAAAAAAAAAAATGATACAAAACAAAAAGCAAAAATAACCAGATAGACCAATGGAACCAAATAGAAACTCTAGAGACAGATCCACAAATGTGTGAAACCTTCATATCCAAAAGTGTAAAACAAATTAATGGAGGAAAGAAAGACTACTCTTTATATGACCTCAAGAATATACAGAGAAATATGATATGGGATTTCTACTATGCATCATATGCCAAAGGAGGCTAAGCTTAATGAAATATCCAAGTGTGAAAAATTAAAATTATCAAATAATATAAAATGATGTAAGATTCTTGATGGTATATCTAGATGACATAAGGAGAAGAGCTTCTTAAAATGACCACACGAACTCTAATGCAAAAAATTAATTTGATTAATTTGACTGTGTCAAAAGTTCTGCTTAACAAAGAACACCGTGAATAAATTTGAGATGAAGGATGACTGCAAACTTTTAAAAGGATCCTCAAAGGAAAACATGAGTAGGACTAAATTTCTTAGTTTAGATATCTTAAACCAGAATGGACTTCTCTACAATGACCCCAACTCCATTTATATCCCAAAGCTTGGACTTTTGTTGAAGACTTAAAAATAGCATCTGGGCTAAAGTCTTAATGTGAAATTCACTGACATTATGATTGTTTCTCTTTAATAGATTTTAAGAAGATCATTGGTAATTACAAGTAGAAGAGAGGGAACTTAAAATTAGCATCTAAACCTATCTTATCAATTGCCAAAGAAAAATCAGCCCAAAGACATCACATGACTTCCATAAAGTCACAATCACAATTTGTCTTCTGATAGGAATTGTGAATGCAAAGGCAAAATCTGAAAGTCTGCATGTTCAGCTTTTCATGTCAAAAAAATCATTCTGCATGGGATTTTGTAAATTAGCACAGCCACTTGGCAATCTTTAAGCAACTAAGGACCTTTTAACACACCTTCACAACAAACAAGAAATAAAAGGAAAATGAGTTACCTCTTAATACTTCCCTGAGCATTTTCCTCAATAAATGAATAGAATCATGTCTTACTTAAAATTTAAAAGCAGCAGAGATGAATACAATAATTACTGTAATCACACAGACCCAGGGGCAAAAAGAGAATAGCAAACTGCATAGCACACCTTAGGTGAGCCTGAGGAGGCACTTTTTCTGTAAATTCAGTGCTATTTCTCCCTACCAAGAGGGAATATTGCCTAAGAGACAACTTTTATAACACTTGAGAGCCACTCTGCTGAAAGCCAAAAAAAATGTTGAAATCCGTTTCCAATCCTCAGTAAATTTTCATCCAAATTTTGTAGATGGAATCAATTTCAGTGAGAATACTATTAATACTCAAGCGTTCACAGAAGAGAGAACCCTCTTAAGCTACATGCCCCCCAACTCCCTCACAATCACTACCATTTACAGACTGAGCTTAACCCCTAAAGACTCCATTTGAAGGCATCACTTGGGTCTTACTGTGAAATTATAGACCCAATGTATCTGTAATTGGTATCTGCCATCACATAAGCTGCCCTCTTATATAGCTTGTACTTTTCCACCTGTGGTGGGTTGAACATGACAGAAATTCAACTATATGATCAATTCTAGACATAAATATTGCTCTAAAAGTAAAATTGCCTGATTATCTGACACCAGAAAAAAATGTTTTCTGGTATTATTTTTTGAAATAAACAAAAGGCATTTTTACTCTTCAAGAGAACATTTAAAAAATTAATGTGTGAAAGAATAGGAAAAGCTGCGAGATGGCAGTCCTGGCAGTGATATCATTTCGGAATGTTTTCAAATTTTCACATAAAAATGACAATAATTACAAATTTTTTTTAAAACTGATAGACAATATTTTCAAACAAACTAGCTGATAAGGTATCTCCAGGAAGCCAAAAATACAAGTGAGTGGGGGAAAATAACTCTGAGATCTACATAATATCAGCTTATGGGAGAAAGTAGGAAGGAGGATTAGGGTCTGAAGGACTAAAGAATGTCAAAGTAGCCAAGGTGTTCCCCTGAGATAAGGACAGATGGAGTTGAGAACATCAGCTGAAACTTCAATAGGAAATGTCCTCAACAGGAAATGAGGAGAAGGACCACTGGTAATAACACAAAACGTTTAGAGAAGCTGAGACCCTGTGGACTCTCAAACTTGAAATACCAGAGCTCTTTTCCAGGGCAAGTTGCCACAATTTAGAAAAACTTCTAGGAATGAAATCAGCATTGAGCAGGATGGGGACCACAAAGATTCAGGGAAGACAGGGTCCAGATAAAAGGGGAGAGAGAAACAGAACCAAGAAATTGCATAAACCAACCTACCACACTCTTGAACACTTTGTGGAACCAGTACACAAGGGAGGTCTGTGACACTACAAAAGCTATACTGAACCCCACCTTCTCCTAAAAAGTTCAAGACAATTTCACATAATAAAAAGCAACCAAAAATTTTCAAAGCCACATGCTGTGAAAAAATAAATATACCATGAAAACTAATAAAACAAATAAGAAGCCTACAGAATAACATGCCTACAGAAAAAGTAATCATGCCAGAAAGACATACCTATAGAACAGGTTAAAATTTTGAATTTTCTAATTCAAAAATGACATAAAAGACATTAAGAGAAAAGATAAAACACAGGAAAAGAACAGAATTAGAAAAACACAGAAATAATGTTACAATTAAACAATCAACCAATGCAATGGCACCCAATCGTAGTTGTGAAATATTTCCCCAAAAATAAAACAGGGCAATCCGGAGACATGGATGATTTCAGGTCTGGGGCTGGAAATGTGCAGAAGGATTTGGAAATATTTTATTAAACCAGATACTGAGATAGCTATCAAAGACTATAAGGATCAAGTGGAAAAAAAAAAAAAAAAAACTTAGCTATCTTGAGAAGCTCCCACAGTCAAAGATGGGGCAATTTGAGTTTCAAAAGAATCATAATTGCAACTAATTGAAACCCATCAGATATCTTTAAATCCATGACTGTATAATATTTAAATGTAATCTGTCTCCCCTGAATGATGAGGATGATAGCCAGTTCATTGCCTTGAAATCGTGTATGTAAGGCACAAAAGAATAAAGTATTTATCCTAGCCTACCTATATGAACTTTACCACTATATAACCAAAGAGTGAGGCTTCCCAGTAAAGAGTCTGCCGGCAATACAGGAGATGCAGGAGACACCGGTTTTATCCCTGGGTCAAGAAGATCCCTTGGAGAAGAGCAGGCAACCGACTCCAGTATTCTTGCCTGGAGAATCCCATGGACAGAGGAGCCTGGTAGGCTATAGTCCAGAGAGTTGCAAAGAGTCAGACACGACTAAGCAACTCAGCACACACACAAACCAAAGAGTAAATTATAATTATCTCTTTATAAAATATTCAGATTAATAAATGAAAGATGAATAACATTAGAATAGCACCATTTTGCAACCTCACTGAAATTAATGGATCTAGCCATTGAGGAACAGTAGCTATTCATATCATGGAAATGCAGAAAGCATGCGTTCCTGATGTAAACTCATGGCTGACTCATGTCAATGTATGGCAAAAACCACTACAATATTGTAAAGTAATTAGCCCCCAACTAAAATAAATAAATTAAAAATAAATAAATAAATAAAAATTAAAAAAAAGAAAAGATCACACCATCCTCTTTGTGTTTGTCAAAGAATTCAGCCTGAATTTGATCAAACATCTAGATCCATATGCCAGTTTGTAGGAGATACAATGGACAGAAAAACATATTTATCCATACCAAAAACATGCCGTCAGCAAAACCCAAAATGTGTGAAATGCTATATGTTAAAAGAAGCAAATTGTAGGAAAAGAGGAAGAGGATTGAGGGGGGACCTGTAAAATGAAAGAGACCTTTAAATATATTATTTTAAATTTTTACTGAAGCATAGTTGATTTGGGGCTTCCCAGTAGGCGCTAGGGGTAAAGAACCTGCCGGCCAATTCAGGAGACATAAGAGACGCAGGTTTGATCCCAGGGTCGGGAAGATCCCCTGGAGGAGGACATGGCAATCCACTCCAGTATTCTTGCCTGAAAAATCCCATAGAAAGAGGAACCTAGTGGGCTACAGTCCATGGGGTCACAAAGAGTTGGACACGACTGAAGTGACTTAGCGTGCAGCACACATAGTTGATTTACAGTATTAGTTTCAGGTGTGCAATGTAGTGATTGAATATTTTTATAGATTACACTCCATTTAGTTATTTTTAAATATTGACTATATTCCTTGTGCTGTAAATATATCCTTATAGCTTATTATTTCTTTTATACATAGTGATTTGTACCTCGTATTCTCCTACCCCAATATTGCCCCTCCCCCTTCCCTCTCACCACTGGTAACCACTAGCTTGATCTCTATATATGAGTATGTTTCTTTTTTGTTATATTAATTTATTTGGTTTATTTTTAGATTCTACATATACAAGATGACATACAGTATTTGTATTTCTCTGTCTGACTTATTTCAGTAAGCATAATACCCTCCAGGTCCATCTAGATTTTTGCAAATCGCAAAATTTCATTCCTTTTTTGGCTGACTAATATTCCTTTTAGTCATGTACCATACCACATTTTCTGTTGATGGACATTTAGGTTGCTTCCATATTTTGGCTGTTGTAAATACTACTGCTCTGAATATTGGGGTGTATATATATTTTCAAATTAGTGTTTTTGTTTTCTTAGGCTATATACCCAGGAGTAGAATTGCCAGATCATATAATAGTTCTGAACTTCCAAGGTGGCTCAGTGGTCCAGGTTCGACACATGATACAGAGTGCTCGGGGCTGGTGCACCGGGATGACCCGGAGGGATGGGATGGGGAGGGAGGTGGGAGGGGGGTTCTGGAAGGGGAACACATGTACACCCCTGGTGGATTCATGTCAATGTATGGCAAAACCAATACAATATTGTAAAGTTAAAAAATAGATAAATAAACTAATTTAAAATAACAACAAAAAATAAATAAAGAAAATAAAAACAAACAAACAAAAAAAATTCACCTGTAATTCAGGAGATGTGGATTCGATCCCTGGGACAGGAAGATCCCCTGGAGGAGGGCATGGCAACCCATGTCCTTTCTTGCCTGGGAAATCCCATGGACAGAAGAGCCTGGCAGGCTGCAGTCCATAGGATCGCAAAGAGTCAGACACAACTGAAGCGACTGAGCATGCACATGATAGTTCTATTTTTATGTTATAGAGGGACCTACATACCATTCTTCAGAGTGGCTGAACCAATTTACACTCCCACTAACAGTGTACTATGGTTCTGTTTTCTCCACATCCTTACCAGCATTTGTTATTTGTAGACTTTTTGATGATAGCCATTCTGACAGGTGCAAGGTGATAGCTCGCTGTGATTTTGATTTGCATTTCCCTGATCATTAGCAATGTTGAGCATCTTTTTATATGCCTGTTGTCCATCTGTATGTCTTTGGAAGAATGCTTCTGTACAGGTCTTCTGCCCATTTTGTAATCAGATTGTTTTGTTTTTTTTTTAATTTTGAGTTACATGAGTTGTTTACATATTTTGGATGTTAACCCCTTATCAGTCATTTCATTGCCAAATTATTTTCTCCCACTCAGTAGGTTGTCTTTTTGTTTTGTCAATAGATCCCTTTGATGTGTAAAAGCTTTTCATTTTAATAAGGTCTGATTTATTTTTGCTTTTGTTTCCTTTGCCTTAGGAGACAGATCCTAAAAATATTGCTATGATTTATGTTAAAGAGTATTCTGCCTATATTCTCTTCTAGGAGTTTTATGCTTTCTGGTCTTACATTTAGATCTTTAATCCATTTTGAGTTTATTTTCGTATATTGTGTGAGAAAATGCATTAATTTCATTCTTTTACCCCAGTTGTTCAGTTTTCTCAACACCACTTTTTTTTTAATTTATTTATTTTAATGGGAGGCTAATTACTTTACAATATTGTAGTGGGTTTTGCCATACATTGACATGAATCAGCCATGGGTGTGCATGTGTTCCCCATCCTGAAGCCCCTTCCCACCTCCCTCCCCATCCCATCCCTCAGGGTCATCACAGTGCACCAGCCCTGAGCACCCTGTCTCATGCATAGAACCTAGACTGGTGATCTGTTTCACATATGATAATATACATGTTTCAATGCTATTCTCTCAGATCATCCCACCCTCACCTTCTCCCACAGAGTCCAAAAGACTGTTCTATACATCTGTGTCTCTTTTGCTGTCTCGCATATAGAGTTATCATTACCATCTTTCTAAATTCCACATATATGCATTAGTATGACTGCAAGGAAATCCAACCAGTCCATCCTAAAGGAGATCAGTCCTGGGTGTTCATTGGAAGGACTGATGTTGAAGCTGAAACTCCAATACTTTGGCCACCTCATGCGAAGAGTTGATTCACTGGAAAAGACCCTAATGCTGGGAAGGATTGGGGGCAGGAGAAGAAGGGGACGACAGAGGATGAGATGGTTGGATGGCATCACCAACTCAATGGACATGAGTTTGAGTGGACTCCGGGAGTTGGTGATGGACAGGGAGGCCTGGCGTGCTGTGATTCATGGGGTTGCAAAGAGTCGGACATGACTGAGCGACTGAACTGAACTGATACTGTATTGGTGTTTTTCTTTCTGGCTTACTTCACTCTGTATAATAGGCTCCAGTTTCATCCACCTCATTAGAACTGATTCAAATGTATTCTTTTTAATGGCTGAGTAATATTCCATTGTGTATATGTACCACAGCTTTCTTATCCATTCGTCTGCTGATGGGCATCTAGGCTGCTTGCATGTCCCAGCTATTATAAACAGTGCTGCGATGAACATTGGGGTACACGTGTCTCTTTCAATTCTGGTTTCCTCAGTGTGTATGCCCAGCAGTGGGATTGCTGGGTCATATGGCAGTTCTATTTCAAGTTTTTTAAGGAATCTCCACACTGTTCTCCGTAGTGGCTGTACTAGTTTGCGTTCCCACCAACAGTGGGAATACTAATGCATTCCCTTTTCTCCACACCCTCTCCAGCATTTATTGTTTGTAGGTTTTTGGATAGCAGCCATTCTGACTGGCGTGAAATGGTACCTCATTGTGGTTTTGATTTGCATTTCTCTGATAATGAGTCAACACCACTTATTGAAGAGACTGTCTTTTTTCCATTGTATATCCTCCTTTGTCATAGATTAATTGTCCATAAGTGCATGGGTTTATTTCTGGGCTCTGTGCTCTTTCATTGATTTATATGTCTGTTTTTGTGCCAGTACCATACTGTTTTGATGACTGTAGCTTTATAGATAATCTGAAGTCAGGGAGTGTGATAACTCCAGCTTTGTTCTTTTTTAATCAAGATTGTTTTGGCTATTCAGGGTCTTTTGTGGCTCCATACACATTTTAGGATTATTTGTTCTAGTTCTGTGAAAAATGTTTCATGGGTATTTTGATAGGGATTGCATTAAATCTGTAGACTGCTGTGGGTGGTATGGACATTTTAACAATATTAATTCTTCCAATGCATGGACACAAGATATCTTTCCATTTCTTTATATAATCTTCAACTTCTTTCATCAGTGTTTTATAGTTTTCAGAGTATAGGCCATTCTCCACCTTGGTTAAGTTTATTCTCAGCTGTTTTATTCTTTTTGATGCAAGTTTAAACAGGATTATCTTCTTACTTTCTGATAGTCCAATATTAGTATATAGAAAAGCAACAGATTTCTGTATATTAATCTTGTATCTTGAAACTTTACACATCAGTTTGTTTTTTTTTTACATTTCTCAAGAGATAAATCTTACAAAACGTAAGTTTCCAATGTGGATGTGCACTTACTCATAAGATGGTGGCTCTATTGTTGTTTAGTTGCTAAATTGTGTTTGACTCTTTTGCAACCCCATGCACTGTAGCTGGCCAGGCTCCTCTCTCCATGGGATTTCCCAGGCAAAAATACTGGAGTTGGTTGCCATTTCCTTCTCCATACTCATCAACTTTTAATGGGCAATACTAAGCTATTGTTTCTAGATACACCCAATTGTATAATAAAACCACATATACGTGCAAAGAAGAATTATTATAAAAAGAAAAGGTGGTGGTTAATTTTGAGGGGAAAGAGAATGTTGAGGGAGAATTTCAGAGGGTGACTGGCAAAGTTCTATATCTTGATGTGGTTAGTGATAGAATCATGTTTACCTTATAATAATGCACCAAGATGCACATTTGGTGTTTTTTTGTGGTTTTATGTATATATATTTCATTTTGCAATAAAAAGATTTAAAAAGTAACATTTATACTCATATTGCCATCAATTTTGGCATACTTTCATTGCATTTCTTCTCACCTACCTCTACTCACCCCCTGAACTTACATCTACATCACTCTGGGGGTCCACTACCAACACAAAGAAAGTCCGTCTCAATTTCTGGATAGTAAAGTAATTGAAACCTCAGGGTAGGATGTATAAGTTACTCTACATAGAATTGTTATGGTGTTTATTTATGGGATCTAAAAGTTTGTTATAAACCATTTGTATCACAGAAATATAGGCACATTATTTTGAGAACAATGGCAGAAGGTTTCAGAATAGTGGGAATTGGGAGGCATTACTTTGTGAACATTCTTGACAGGCTTTGGGTATCTAACACTGGTGCATATGACATGTTCCCTGGGTTCTTTTGAGACCAGATTACAGGAATTTTTTTCCCTTTTGCATTTGCCCCTACCTGGACTGAATCTGATTTTTCTGCTTTTGGTAAGAATAACAATAAAATCTGGAAAGCCTGCCTATCTTGAAGACAAGTCTAGACAAGTAATTAGGTTACATGCCCCAAACATTTCACAATAGTAATATAAGGTGACATGCTAGAGAGGCATAAAGAATAATCCTATTATATTTACATGCAGATATTGCCCTTGGGGCTGGCCTAATTAGTCCTGTTAATCACTATGGCCCTTTCAGTGCTAAGCTGGTGAAAAGCTAAACCTAATTAATACTCTCTACGGCCAAGCAGAGTTTTGGTTATAGTGGAGCCTAGGCTCACAGCTGTCAGAGAAATATTGCTGCATGATTTTTCCTTTCCTTCCATCATCTTTGTGCAATTCTCCCCTTCACAGGTTATGAGCATATAAGCAACTTGAAGGCAAAAACTGTCCATCATCTTCGTATTCTACCTATACTTAGCCCCCTGAACTACACAAAGCAGAGACAAGATGTTGTTACCCATTCAATTCCTTTGTTACAGAAAAAGAAAATGATCTGCAAGGGAAGTATGCAATTAAACTAGAATGGGCTTAGCTTTAACTTTTGCTTCTTAATTTTCAACTGAGGTAGAATTTACATATGGTGAAATACATAGATTTTAGTACTATAGTTTGATGAATTGTAATAAGTGGATACAATTGTGTAACCCAAATACCTAGCACAATATAGAATATTAGCATGACCCCATAATATTGCCTTGTGCCCCTCCAGTCAATTAGCACAGGCCCTCAGAAGCAACCTCAGTTGTAACATTGCCGTAGATTATCTTGGCTGATTCTGGAACTTCAGCTATGAATGGAATGATGCAATATGTTTTATTTTGCATCTGGCTCTGTAATACAACATGACATTTTTTATATTCATCAGTGTTGTGTGTATAAGGAACTCATTCTTCTTTATGCCTAACTAGTAGTCTATTGTACAAATGTAAGGCAATTTGTTTTATCCTTTCTTTTGTTGATGAGCATTTGGCTGTTTCCAGTTTAAGGCTGTAATGAATAAACCTGCTATGAACATTCTTGAAAGAGTCATTCTGCAAACATGTTTTCATTCCTTGAGTGGATACCTAGGAGTGGGATTACTGGGTCATAGATAGATGTATGTTTGACTTTGTAAAAAACTGACAATTTTGTAAAGTTGTCATGTTATTTTACTTTCCCACAAAACAATCTCTGCAGCCCCAGTTGCTCAATGCCCTCTTTGAATGTTCATGAGTGTGGAGTAGAATCTTAGCATGAATGTGATTTGTATTTTCCTCATAACGAAAGATGGCGATCAAGCTCTCATGTGCATATTGGTCAACTGTGTGGCCTCTTTTGTGAATTGTCTCCTTTTTTAATTTATTTTTATTTCATTGTTTATTTTTGAGTTATGAGAGCTCATTCTAGATCTTGGATGTTAGTTTTCATCTGATATATGTTTGGTAAGTACGTTTCCCCCCTCTGTAGCTTGCCTATTTGTTTGCTAAATACTGTCTTTGAGAAGCAGCAGTTTTTACCTTTGATGAAGTTCCATTTATCAATTTCTTTTCTTTTACAGTTAGTGTTGTCTGCGTCCTGTCTGAAAAATCTTTGTCTATCCCATCATCACAAAGACATTCTTCTGTTTGTTCCTGTGTCTCTGTCATCTCCCACATTCCCAGCAGCTGTTCTCTGCTAGAGCTCATAGTCTTGCCCTATGCCTGTGCAGCTTGTATTTGACTAAAGGGGTCACCTCTACAGATTTCTGCAACTCCTGTTCTGCTCAGGTCCCTCTATCCAGCAAAGTCCAGCCAATTTAGCAATTTTGATATCTGATCTCTGTTTCCTGAACCCCAACAAGACTGCTGTTCTCTGTCTGGGTTACTTCCCTGCTGTAGTTTGGAAAGTTTACTGAAGCAAAAAAGCAGAGCAAATATGAAGCTTACCTCATGCATCTCCTCTCAAAGATCGAAACCCTGTTTTGTCTACTGCTTCCAACCAGTTGCTTCATGTATTTTGTGCAGTTATAGTTGTTTATGATGAAAAGATAAGTCCAGTAGCCATAATTCTGCTATGATCAGAACAAGTCTTTAAGTTTTATGTTTTTATATTGTTAAAGATTTCTTGGAGGATGCATGTAAAAGCCCTTGCAAATCAGTTCTGATGGCTTTAATGTGGTTGCCCTCTGCCATGTATTTTGAGTCATAGACACCTTTGAGAATCCAATGCAATATTTTTTTTTTTCTTTTTTCCCAGTGCAATCTTAAGACAATTTTTTCAGAAAAATACATGCATGGTCGCATTTTACAGGCAATTCCAGAGATTTCATTGATTCCCTGAAGCCCAGCTGTGAACGATTGCTATAAACAGACCGAGAATTAAGAATCTCTGTTCAATATTATTTCTATAGCTCACATGTGTGGTTGTTTTTGTTTTATTTCCAAAAATGAAAACAAGCTGACAATAGCCAACATAGAAAGTTTGGATAAATTTTATAGGATGTAAATAGGTTTGGGTATGGAGCAAATATATTTCTATGCATACCTCAACAGGTTTGTGATTCACTATCTGAGCTTAGAAAAAGGGTTAAAAGGCTTTTTCTAAGGGAACCTAAATTTTATACCCACCATACTGTACCCTTTACACTTGTGTCAGAAAAATGGATTCAATTGATTGTTGTATGGAAATCAATTGTTTTTATAGTTAAAATGATTGTTCATTATATAGTCAACCTATTCAGTTATGTGCTTATGAGTCCTCTTACGAATCATAAATGTAAATACACCAATAAGATGCAATTCAAAACTGTACAACAGATTCTCACCCTTTTCACATCAGTTTCTCCAGAAGCCAACTCTGAGATAAGGCCTCAAATGCAAGAAGTATATTTGGGAGGTAGTTTCAAGGACCATAGGGCTTCCCTGGTGGCTTAGATGATAAAGAATTTGCCTGCAATGCAGGAGGCACAGGTTCAATCCCTGGGTTGGGAGGATCCCCTGGAAAAGGGAATGGTTACCCATTCCACTATTCTTGCCTGAAGAATCCTATGGACAGAGGAACCTGGCAGGCTACAGTCCATGGGGTCACAAAGAGTCAGACACCACTGAGTGGCTAACACTTTCACTTTCACTTCTTTCAAGAACATTCGAAGGAGAGAGGGAAGTAAGATGAAATAGGGAAGAAAGCCAAGAAAGGGATTATGGTGAAGCAAATTACTGCTTTGGAAAGCTGGAGCTTAATTCCACTGTGGAGCTCTGGGAGCCAGTCTAAAACACACACCTGAGAAATAGCACATCCGAAGGGCAAGAGAGTTGGGATATCTATCCGCCAATTCCCATTAGATATTGGTTGAGGGCTGCATCCAGAGGATGTTAATTCTCCGGCATGTCTGGCCTACTGTGTGTGGGTAGACAGAAGGGATTCAGTGGTCAGAGAGATCCATAAGAGATCACTGGTGCTGACAGTTGAAAGTCAAGCTGTCTTATACATCACTGCTGAGGTGATGCAAGCAGGGCACTAACAGCAGCTGCTATTTCCTTCAAGCCAAAACAATAACTAGCCCTGGTGACACTTAGAGTAAATAGCAAGGTTTCCCCCCATTTTATAGTTTCATTTTGTTCTACAGGATGTTGGATGCTTTTCCTGGAGTCCCCAAAACTTGGTATCTGTCTAGTAACATGCACTCCCTAATATGTTGTGTTCAGAAAATAGCATTCAAATTTGCTGATTTGCTTTGGTTTGTACATTACTTCCCTCAGGCTATGACAGCTAGAGCATCATCAGAAGATGTTTTAATAATAAACAAATAGAATCTCTGCAAATATAATTAATTTTCTCTCATGTAATTTTTTTTCTTGTGCGATGTCAGCATAGAATTCTAAATGACAAATATAAACATAGTCTTGATGGAGACTGCTTTAGTTCATCCTCTAAATTGAAATCTAGAGTAACTTCGGGGGAAAATTTTTGCCTAGTGTGCTTTGCTTCCTTTGAAATAGCTATCTAATAATGGCAAACGTTCTTTGAGTGCCAGGCTCTGTTAGAAGCACTTTATGTGTATTAATTCATTTAAGATTCATAAGCCCAGGAGCTTTGTACTATCATCAGTCATACATTATAATTAAAGACAAAGAGGCAGATAAAAATTATTTCCCTTATGTAGTAAAGCCACAGAAATGATAAGCAGAAGTTTTATAATTGAATGCCTCCTAATAACCATAGCCCATTTTTTCCCATGTGCATCTCAACTAGCATGAGGTAACTATCATCCAGCAAAGTAAATCTAGAGATGACTTGCTCTTTCTTCTTAAACTTTTGCCAGACATAGATTCCAGCTGGGGTTTTTTGTGTGTGTGTGAACTACCAAAAAATCTTATAGATCATTTCGGAATCTTGACATACCTAATGATGGAGGCTGTTCCCACAGATATTTGGCAAACCAAAGTAATGTGTTCTAAACATAGGTCAACAAACTTTTTCTATAAAGAATCAGATCATAAATGTTTTCAACCTTACCAGCTCTATGTAGCCTGAAAATAACCACAGACCATACATAAACAAATTGGCATGCCAATAAAGTTTTATTTACAAACACCAGCAGCATGCTGGATTTTGCCCACAGTCTAAGTTTGCCAACCCCTGCTCTAGAAGCGTAGAATACGAAGTATATTCCTCAATAACTTCCCATGAGTTCCACTTTCAGAAAGCTTTGAATATGTAAAACCATTATTACACAATTTGTAGGAAAGTTATGTGAAGTTAAAGCTAGAGGGGACTTTGAGACTCTGAGACGTCCTAGTCCGATGAGGAAATTAATATGGAAGGCATACCCACTTGATTTTCTTTTTCTGTGTAAGGGCTTCTTTTAGTGCCCCTGAGCTTTGTTAATAAGTGTTAACTAGTAAAGGGAAGATTGTGAGACTTAGGGAGAGAATATTCGGGAGGAAATGAGTGCTTTCCTTGTTAAAATCAGGTATAGCCTCAAAGTTCAATAAAGTTCTTCAGATTAATTAAATGGGGAAACCAATGATAAAGAATTAGGATCAAGTAAAGAATGTCAACCCTGAATACTCGTTGGAAGGACTGATGCGGCAGCTGAAACTCCAGTATTTTGGTCATCTGATGTGAACAGCTGACTGTTTGGAAAAGTCCCTGATGCTGGGAAAGATTGAGGGCAGAAGGAGAAGAGGGTGTCAGAGGGTAAAATGGCTGGATGGCATCACCAATACAATAGACATGAACTCTTAGGCAAACTTTGAGAGATGGTGAGGGACAGAGAGGCCTGGCATGCTGCAGTCTGTGGGGTCACAAAGAGTCAGACATGACTGGTGACCAAACAACAAAAACAAAGAATGCCAATAAAACAACCTTTACTTTCTTGTGCAGGAGAGAAAAGAAAAATAATACCGTTTATAAATTTAACTTTTGTTCGTTTTTCTTACAATAAAATCAGGTGAATGTACTACTTTTTGGAGGTAACTAAATGACATGCTGCTGCTGCTGCTGCTGTTAAGTCGCTTCAGTCGTGTCCGACTCTGTGCGACCCCATAGACAGCAGCCCACCAGGCTCTGCCATCCCTGGGATAAATGACATACATCTACCTAATTTGAGAGATATTTTATTTTCTAGAAAACAACTTAGATGTAAGAAAAATTGACTCAATTATATGTAAAAAGTTATAATGGAGGCATACTGAACTGAAAGAGACCCTAGACCTTAGTTATTGCAGTTACTAGTTATTTTACAAATAGGGACTCGAGGCTCAAGCTCAGTGTGATGCCAAAAGATCAATCAGTTAGAATGAAGCTGGGATAGAAGGCGCATGCATTGATGAGAGTCATGTTCCAATTTTAGAGCCAAGAGGGTTCAATCCCAGCTCTGCTACTTGTAACTTTCTAACTTTCAGGAAGTTAATTAAACTCTCTTGAGTCTCCATTATATTATCTGCAAACTGGGGATGACTACTGAGCATTCAAGGTTTTGTGATTAAATGAAATATCCAGTATAAAGTCCCAGGTCCCTAGTAGTGGCTTAATTAATGATAGCTATCATATTCCGTTGGATAATTATGTATTGAGAACTAATATATGTTAAGTCTACATCAAGGAATGGGGATGCAAAGATAAATAAGACAAAATCCTCATCCTAGACATGTTCATAGGAAACAGACCCATGAAGAGATGATTGGTAATATACATAGTCTGTGATAAGGGTTAAAACTGAAATATTCTTTGAGTGCTATGAGAATATAGGAGATGGAGCCTTTAGAACTATGCTATCCAATCCAGTATCTATTAGATGTATGTAGCTATTAAGTCGGAGAAGGCAATGGCACCCCACTCCAGTACTCTTGCCTGGAAAATCCCATGGATGGAGGAGCCTAGTAGGCTACACTCCATGGGGTCCCTGAGAGTCGGACACTGAGCGACTTCACTTTCACTTTTCCCTTTCATGCACTGGAGAAGGAAATGGCAACCCAGTCCAGTATTCTTGCCTGGAGAATCCCAGGGATGGCAGAGCTTGGTGGGCTGCCGTCTATGGGGTCGCACAGAGTCGGACACGACTGAAGCGACTTAGCAGCAGCAGCAGCAGCTATTAAGTACTTGAAATGTGGCTAATTCAAACTGAGATGTGCTAGGAATGTAAAATACAGGATTTTGAAGACATAATACCCCCACACACACACACACACAAAGCAAAATATCTGATAAATAACTTTCTAGGCAGAGTTCATGTTGAAATGAAATATTTAGATAATAAAGGCCAAATCCTGTCTCTCCACCATTCTAAGTCTGGTAAAGAAGACAGGCAAACAATTGATATAATGCAATATTAGAAGAGCAATATGAGATGTATACACATGGGGGAAAGCTGTGGGCTTGTGTCATACATGATATGACATTTTAGCTAGCTCTGCAGGCTGCATAATTCCCCTGATGAAGGAGGGAGAAAGAGCCCTCCAGCTAGCCAAACAGAAAAGGTGGGAGTAAAGACATGGGAAGAACAAGCAGTTGTTTCTTTTACCAGTTTTCTCAGATGTCCTTGAACCCACTGTGAAGAATGAAGTGCTGTTTGCAAGTCCCTTCCATAGTTTAGGTATTCAAGCAATATTTATTCAGCATCAAATAATATAGTAGCTAGTATTTATTGAGTTCTTATAATGTGCCAGACACAAAGTGCTTTTCATTTAATCCTCAAAGTAATTCAATGAGATAGAAAACATCCCATTTATAGGTGAGGAAACTGAAGATTACAAAGATTAGTCACTTGCCCAAGATCATGCCATTAAAAAAGGCAGAGCTGGAATTACAGTTCTGCCTGATACTGAATTCATGAGAATACAGCCTCCCTGCCTTGTCTAAACCTCCCAGCAGGCCATGAGCAGGAAAAAAGCAGAAAGGTCACAGCATAGCCAGAGGGAGCAACTCCAACTGTGGTCACCTGGGATGTGACAGCCAGTGTTCATCCTAAAAGCAGCTCTACGTAAAGCACATTTTGAAAAAGCGGAGAACCTAACAGAGAACTTTCTGTGGAGATGCATAGAGTTACCAGAAATGGTCCTGGAGGGTAGAACTCCAGAGAGCGGCCAAGAGAAGCAGCTTGTGGCTGCCAGAGGGAAAGCTGCCCTCACCCAGAGCATCTCTGTTTCTGGAAGCTACTGTGAACAGAGATGGCTGCTGAGGCTGCTACTAATAGAAGGGCAGGCTGGGGAGATATTGTAATCAAAGGTTTACTGACCTCTGCCATCTCGAGAGAAAACTGTCTTGACATCAACATGAAGAACTGACTCCAGTGATCCTTTAGTACTCTGCTTCCTAAAGATATGGAACAAAGTTCCCTGCCTGTAAGTCTCATGAGACTGGTCCCCAGAACTTCTGAGTGGGGGTTTCTTAGACCAACAATATGGAAAAATAGAAGAGTATTGTGTCAGAGAAGAGGAGAGATGGACTATGAGCCAACTAGGAAAATACAGGGTTACATGTTTGTGGCATATAAGGGAATCATCTATCTATAGGATTAACCCAAATAAATAAAGTTTTACTCCAATGACAGTTTTCACTTTTAAATATATACGACTTGTATATACATTTGATTCATATTTATATGAATATGTGTGGAATTTGGGATTTCCCTGGTACCAGATAGTGACCAAAAAGATTTGAGTCACACTGGGAATAAGATTCTTTTTTTAAAATTTTATTGAAGTATAGCTGATTAACAATGTTGTGGTAATTTTTGCTCAACAGCAAAGTGATTCAGTTACACATATATCTACATTCTTTTTCATATTCTTTTCCATTATGGTTTATCATAGGATATCAATTATAGTTCCCTGTGGTATACAGTAAGACCTTATCATTTATCCATTCAATATATAATAGTTTGCATCTGCTGACACCAAACTCCCAATCTTTCCCTCTCCCATCCCCTTTCCCCTTTGGCAACCACAAGTCTGTTCCCTATGTTTATGAGTCTGTTGCAGTTTCATAAAAGTTCATTTGTGTCATATGTTAGAGTCCATGTATAAGTGATATCATATGGTATTTGTCTTTCTCTTTTTGACTTACTTCACTTAGTATGATAATCTCTAGGTCTATCCATGTTGCTGCAAATGGCATTATTTCATTCTTTTTTATGGCTGAGTAGTATTCCTTTGTATGTGTGTGTGCATGTATATATATTACATATACATATATATATATATATATATATATACACCACATTTTCTTTATCCAATCATCTATCAATGGACATTTAGGTTGTTTCCATGTTTTGGCTGTTGTAAATAGTGCTGCTATAAACATTGGGGTGCATGTATCTTTTCAAATTATAGTTTTGTCCAATTGTAGATATATGCCCAGGAATGGGATTGCTGGATCATATGGAAATTCTATTTTTAACTTTTTGAGAAACCACCATACTGTTCTTCACTATGGCTGCACCGATTTGCATTCCCACTAATAGTGTAGGAGGGTTCCCTTTTTTCCACACCCTCTCTAGCGTTTATTATTTGTAGCCTTTTTATAATTTGATTTATTTGTTTATTTTTGGCTGTGCTGGGTCTTCATTGCTGTGCAGGCTTTTCTGTAGTTGCGATGAGCAGGGGGAGCTACTGTCTAGTTGTGGTGTGTGGGCTTCTCATTGTGGTAGCTTCTCTTGTTGTGGAGCGCAGGTTCAAGATGAGCAGACTTCAGTAGTTGTGGCACGTGGACTCAGTAGTTGCGGCTCCCAGGCTCTAGAGCACAAACTCAATTCTTGTGGCCCACAGGCTTAGTTGCTCCATGGTATGTGGGATCCTCCCAGATCAGGGATCAAACCCATGTCTCCTGCATTGGCAGGCAGACTCTTTACCACTGAGCCACAAGGGAAGCCCTATTTGTAGACTTTTTAATGATGGTGGGGGAATCAGATTCTTGAACAAAAGTTTAGTACATTTGACTATACTTGTGCCTAGACTGTATAGTGAGTCTGAGAACCCAAGTCTCAAAGAAGACTGTCTGGCCTCAGTTCCAGGCTTTTCCATCCTATAGCCAGTTGACCATTAATGATGAGTCCTCATGTCACTGAAAGCAGAAATTTTTGTCTATTGTGTTCTCTATGAAATCTCCAATGCCCTGTATATGCCTAGCATGTTGTCATTACTCAATCAAAATCTGTTGAACTAAACTAAATTGAATAGTATCATCAGAATCATTCTTCTCAAATATTTATCAAGTATCCTGTATAGTTGGAGAAGGCAATGGCACCCCACTCCAGTACTCGTGCCTGGAAAATCCCATGGACAGAGGAGCCTGGTAGGCTACAGTCCATGGGGTCGCTAATAGTCGGACACGACTGAGCAACTTCACTTCCACTTTTCCCTTTCATGCACTGGAGAAGGAAATGGCAACCCACTCCAGTATTCTAGCCTGGAGAATTCCATGGACAGAGGAGCCTGGTGGGCTGCTGTCTATGGGGTCCCACAGAGTCGGACACGACTGAAGCGACCTAGCAGCAGCAGCAGCAGCATCCTGTATAGTATGGTGCACTTGATATTGGGAAATTCAGAATCAATGTAAAAGAATCCAGCAGACTTTTATCCAGAACCTACAAATAACTCTTACAACTAAAGAATGAGACGATCCAACTAAAACATGGGCAAAAGATTTGAATAGAAATTTTATCAAAGCAAATATAGAAACAGATACTAAACATATGAAAAAAGCTCCCTATTATTAGTCATTAGGGAAGTGCAAGTTCAACCCAGGATGAAATACCATTTCCCATTTCTACAATGGCTAGAATGGTTGTATTCAATACAACAGACACTAACAAATGTGAAGAAACAGAAACTCTCATCCATTGCTGGTAGGATGTAAAGTAATACTGCCATTTTGGAAAATAGTTTTGTAGTATCTTAAAAGATTAAGCACAGGGCTTCCCTGGTGGTTCAGTGGTAAAGAAACCACCTGCCACTGCAGGAGACATGGGTTGGATCCCTGATCTGGGAAGATCCCACATCCTGCGGAGCAGCTGAGCCCTTGTGCTGCAACTATTAACATTGAGCCTGTGCTCTAGAGCTGGGGAACCACAACTGCTGAAGCCAATGCGCCCAAGAGCCCATGCTCCACAATGAGAGAAGCCACCTCAATGAGAAGCCCGAGCACCACAACTACAGAAAAGTCCGCACAGCAATGAAGACCCAGCACAGCCAAAAATACATAAATCAAATTATTTTTTGAAAAGGTTAAGCATAAATTTACCATACGCCCCAGCAGTTCTACTCCTAAATATCTGCCCAAAAGGAATGAATATATGTGTCCACAGAAAGACTTGCATACTGAGAGGGTTGTAACATGAACCCCATGCATAGTTGAATCCACTGATGCTTCACTAAGTTCAGTTTTTCCAGGGTCATAGGGTTAGTCAAGAGCAGAGCTAATATTTTACCTTTGTCTGGTTCTTCTGTGGCTAAGTTGCTTCAGTCACATCCGACTCTATGCAACCCCATGGACCATAGCCCACCAGGCTCCTCTGTCCATGGGATTCTCTAGGCAAGAATACTAGGGTGGGCTGCCATTTCCTTCTCCATGTCTGGTTTTAGTGAGTGTTTTTTTCCCTCATTGTATCACACTGTTCCCCAGATATATACAGATTTTTTTTTAGATAAGCTTTTCTTGGTGTTATTAAAAGTTAACCATTCAAAGCTTATGGTAAGATGGACAAGAGATAAAATTCTATTTAAGTTTGTTCTTTTATTACATAAATTTCTGTAATAAGACAGTTTTGGTAACCTCTCAGTATTTCTTTCCATTTTCTTATCCACAAAATGGATATTTTAATAGCAGGTAATTCCAAAATTATCTGAAAAATTAATGACAGAGGATGAGGTGGTTGGATGTCATCACCGACTCAATGGACGTGAGTTTGAGCAAACTCCAGGAGGTAGTAAAGGACAGGGAAGCCTGGCATGCTGCAGTCCGTGCAAGCGTCCTAAGTCACTTCAGTCGTGTCTGACTCTTTGCGACACTATGTCCCATAGCCCACCAGGCTTCTCTGTCCATGGGATTCTCCAGGCATGAATACTGGAGTGAGTTGCCATGCCCTCCTCCAGGAGATCTTCCCGAGCCAGGGATCGAACCTGCATCTCCTACATCTCCTGCATTGGCAGGCGGGTTCTTTACCCGTAGCGCCACATGCTGCGGTCCACAGGGTCGCAAAGAGTCGGACATGACTTAGCGACTGAACAACAACAAAATGAATGAGGTAAAATAAGATTAAGTGCATAGCACAATGCCTCACACATGGAAATGTTCAATAATGCTCATCTGTCATTTTAAATGTTGTTTATAAGCCTTATTATTTTCAATTATTTCCCCGTGGACATTGAGGAAAGGAAAACAAATGTCAGCTAATATGTGAGGAATCTTCTCAAGAAGATTTAGCTTTAGGAATTGTGGAAAAGTCATAACAGCCTTGATGATGTCATATTGGATAGAGGGTAACTGCAAACATGCTGAATATACTTGGGTTGAGAATGTACTCTTGAATAATTTGAGATTATGTCATATTTGTCAGTGTAATGGTGCCACAAAAATGATTTACTTTCCAGCCTTGCTAAAATTTGTCTTCTTAAGCAAGATAAAGCAGTTCAGCAACAGTAATTACCATCCTAGTTCTCTCAAGTGGATTTTACAGGAAGTGAACCAATAAGAAAGAAGCTCTCAATTCCAATTGAAGAGTCATGGTGACAACCCTGCCCTGCTCTGGATGACAGGACAAGGGGGTGGAGTTACAAGAGCGGGGCTGTTCCCAGAGAGCCCAGCCCCTGTAGGAGGCTAAGGCTGCTCTGAATATGACCTGTGGGCACACCTGAGGCAGGGCGACCCAGATGACAGCCCAAAGAGTCATCCCCTTTAGGCTCATCACCAGCTACATCCACCCAGCAAGGGAAAGAACAAACCAGAATACTACTGTACCTTGAGATCAGCAGAGGGAGAAGGGAAGTATGCTAGTTCACTAGGGCTGTCGTAACAAAACTCCACAGACTCCATGGCTTCAGCTGTAGGAATTTATTTTCACAGTTCTGGAGGCTGGAAATCCCATAACTAGGCGCTGTCAGAGTTGGTTTTTTCTGAGCCCTGTCTCCTTGGCCTGCAAGTGGCTGACCTCTTGCTGCCTCTTCACAGTGTCGTCCCTCTGGGGGGTGTGCATCCCTGATGTGTCTCTCTGTGTGTCCTAATCTTTTTCTTCTTTTAAAGACACCAGTCAGATTGGATCAAGACCCACTTTAATAGCCCCATTTGAACTGAATCACTTCTCAAAAGGCCCTATCTCAAACTACAGTCACATTGGGAGGTGGTACTCCTGTGCCAAAATATCAAATGTATAAAATAATTTTGCATTCTTAATGAATTCAGTCAGGCATAGCCATTGGAAATTTGGTTTTTATGTTGAGAGGGAACCCAGAGGGATCGTGATTTCTGTCTGACCTGTAGATGATGCTGTACTCTCCATTTGGTAGAATAGGTGGTGGCCAAAGGGTTAATTCTCCCCTAGAATCACATAAGAAATTTAAGAAAGATGTCATAAAATATATTTTCTGTGAATCAATATCATTTCTGAAGGAAATTACTTTAACAGAAATGTGTGATATGTTCTCAGAGTCACCGGAGAAAAACAATTGATAGAGGGGAGGGAAAAAAAAAAAAAATATATATATATATATATATATAAATCTTTAAACCTGAAATTGCCCCCAGCAGGACTGGAGGGAAGTGATGATATTTTAGGCCAAAGGCCTCAAGCCAATTGTGCTTAAATGATGCACTTGAGGCTTTTTTTTGAAAAGCTGAGTGCCATCATTGGTCATTCTCTAGTTGAATGGACAAGGTGCCCCAAGGCATTTCCCAGACACTTTTTCATTTATACTTTAAAGATAAAAGGCAGCAGCTTCCTCTAACACATTAGATCAAACAGAGAACAGAGGACAACAACAAGACTGCATTCATCTCCTTCTGTGCTAGGTGACTGGCTCCACTCACTCCATCAGCTCCCTGCTCCAGCAAAGCCTCCACCTCCCCTAGTAATAATAATAATAATCATCATCATCATAAAAGAGCTAATGTTCCTTGGGAGCTTACTATACATCAGGCATTGTTTTAGGCACCTTATGCATATTGTTGAATCATCGTGATAAGCCTAGGTATCCAGATACCAATAATTACAACATCATCCCATTTTGCAGAGGGGAAAAAGGAGAATGAACAAGTGTAGTGCCTTGAACAAGATCATAAAACTTGTGACAGCTGGGAGCTGGACCCAGCCATCATGGCTGTGGCACCCGGTCATGTTTCTGCTGCTCTACATGGCCCTGTCAAAGCCCTTTGTTACCTACCACGACATCAGCCCCAAGTTACAAATCTCAACCCTATCTCCTCCTACTTCTGCCCTCCTTCATAGCAAACAAATGATTCTCCAGGCAGCTTCCTTGTAGGTTTATTTTTAAAATAGTATATTTGGATGTTAGTCAGATCCATGGAAAACACGAAAGCGGGCTACATCTTTCCTTGCCATGATGCTTGTGTACTTGTCTTCCCCCAGTGGATTTTAAGAACGTGGATCCGTTTTAAGAATGTGGATCCATTCAACAAAGTCGGCAACTGTATATCGAAAGGAGCCTACTTGGACTGGCTTCTCTTTCTGGGTTTACACAGCTCTAGTTGCCAGGCCCTGTGCTGGGAACTTAGTGAAGAAGGATCCTTAAAGGGACAATTAAGCATACTGGTCTGCAAAGAGCCAACCTTCTCATCACAGGATTTTTCTCAGCACTGGCTGCACATGCGAATCAGTTGGGGGGAGTTTCGGCATAAATATCAGTGCCCTTGCCCCACCCTAGACTTTTTGAATCAGAATCTCTGGGGGTGAGGCCCAGACAGGGGTAGTTTTTCTGGAGCCCACCAGGTGACCAAATAAGCAGCTGAGGCTTGCCTGTCCCTGCAGAGAGACGCACATGTAAATGAGTAATTAGAAGACACTGCGGTTAAGATAAGAGCAGAGTGTTATAAATAGCATGAAGACAGAGCCACTGCTTCTGACCAGAGACCCTGCCAAGGACTTCACAGAGGAGGAGACGCTGACCTGGTCTAATTGGATGAGAAAATGCTCACACGGTAGAAGGGAGTGGGGCCTGGATATTCCAGGCAGATTGAAGAGCAGGCGTAAAGACAGAGTTATAGAAAAGGAAGACACATTTTGAGAAGAAATAGGGTTCCCCCTGGCTAAACAGTAGGTGGGTGTCAACGGGGTAGAAGCCTAATCATTAATGGCCTTGGGTGCCCTGCTGGGTGCTGCACTTTAATCCTGCAAGTAAGGTTCCTGGCTGTTGTAACCCAAGTATGAACTGATATTCTACTTCCCTTAGGTCATGCGAAAGAGGACTCAATATTTTTCTATAGGAATTTTATTATAAAATTTAGGGAGGAAAAAATAGAGCTAAAACCAGAGAAAATCAAAAGCAGAGAGACTAAATAAATTTTGCTATAATTAACATATGGAACGCACCTTTGTCATCCCTAAAGAATGCTCACTTATCAAACAATGATCATCTTCCCTTCTTTCCGGTGAGTGTCTCTGACTTCTCGTTACTTCCAGAAGCAAAAAGAAATTTCTTCATCCGCTTTAAATTCTCCTGTGAAGGAGGAGATAATGTCAGAGGCTCCTATTTTGGAAATATGAAATGTGCCTAAAACTCATATTTATCAAGGAAAGAAGACAGCCAAAGCTTTCCATCTGGACCTGGGACTCCCATTCTTCCCTGTACCCCAAGTGCTTTAATAAATCTCTTCATGGAAATGTGGACACTGCAAAATTGTAATTCTTAGAATTTAGCAGTATGATTATTTTGTGCCAGCAGTAGTGGCAATAAGCTATAGTAAGGATGGTCATTCACTGGTTGTATGACTTACTGCAAGCCATTTCACCTCTCTGAGCCTCATGTTTCTCAGTTGCATCTTGAGAGGTTATGCTTAGTTCCTACCAACTCTGAGATTCTGTGACTTCTATGGATTCTACATTTTTTTCCATCCTAAAGCTTGGTGATCAAAATCACTTCTGATGCTAACTCACTATGATTCCTCTGACAGCCCATGAAAGCTATTTTACACCTTGGCGCCCCCCTCCCCAGAGAAATCAGCTTAAAATGTTTTTCTTTGACAAAAATGTGGGCTTAGTTCTTAAAAATGCTGTCAGGTTACATGCAGTTTGATGGAGCTGCTTAAGAAATCTGTCAACAGCATCCTGGGTTAAATTGTTGAGCAAGCAAACCGATCCTGTACTAATGTAGTTGAATATTTTCTGACAGCCTGCTATAGCTTCTTTAGCTCTTTATGTTCTGTCAACTAGTGGAGATAGCTTCTTAAAGAGGGGTGAGTCTTTATGCATTAAAGAATGTCAAATGTAGTTCCGTCACTTACATTTCAAGGGCATTCTATGCAAGGCTGCCCTAGGTCTCTGTTGTAATGCCCAGAAAAGTTCTGCTAGCCCCTGCTCCAAAGAAACTATTTTGATTCTTCTTAGATGAAGGTTCATCCTTGTCTGAGTATTTGAATTTGATCAAGAAGGTGAAAAGCCCTTGCTTTGGATACACAAAATTAAAACAAATTACTCAGTACTTTTTTGGGATGTCCTAGTCCCTTACCAAACAAACTGTGGAAAACTCCCAAAGAGATGGGAATACCAGACCACCTGACCTGCCTCCTGAGAAACCTGTATGCAGGTCAAGAAGCAACAGTTAGAACCAGACATGGAACAACACACTGGTTCCAAATAGGGAAAGGAGTATGTCAAGGCTGTATATTGTCACCCTGTTTATTTAACTTATATGCAGAGTACATCATGAGAAATGCCAGGTTGGATGAAGCACAAGCTTGGAATCAAGATTGCTGGGAGAAATATCAATAACCTCAGATATGCAGATGACACCAAACTTATGGCAGAAAGCAAAGAACTAAAGAGCCTCTTGATGAAAGTGAAAGAGGAGAGTGAAAAAGTTGACTTAAAACTCAACGTTCAGAAAACTAAGATCATGGCATCTGTCCCATCACTTCATGGCAAACAGATGGGGAAACAATGGAAACAGTGACAGATTTTATTTTCTTGGGCTCCAAAATCACTGCATATGATGACTGCAGCCATGAAATTAAAAGATGCTTGCTCCTTGAAAGAAAAGCTATGACCAACCTAGACGGCATATTAAAAAGCAGAGACATTACTTTGCCAACAAAGATCCATCTACTCAAAGTTATGGTTTTTCCAGTCGTCATGTATGGATGTGAGAGTTGGACTGTAAAGAAAGCTGAGTGCCGAAGAATTGATGTTTTTGAACTGTAGTGTTGGAGAAGACTCTTGAGAGTCCCTTGGACTGCAAGGAGATCCAACCAGTCCACCCTAAAGGAAATCAGTCCTGAATATTCACTGGAAGGACTGATGCTGAAGCTGAAGCTCCAATACTTTGGCTGCCTGATGTGAAGTACTTACTCATTTGAAAAGACCCTGATGCTGGGAAAGATTGAAGGTGGGAGGCGAAGGGGACGACAGAGGATGTGATTGTTGGATGGCCTCACCGACTCAATGGACACAAGTTTGAGTAAACTCCGGGAGTTGGTGATGGACAGGGAAGCCTGGTGGGCTGCAGTCCATGGGGTCACAAATAGTCAGACACAACTGAACGACTCAACTGAACTGAACTGAGTCTCTTACCATCTCAGAGCTTCATAGCCTACATCTTCCATTCCAAGAACCATCCCAACTGTTTCCAATACCAGTTTAGAATGGAGGCCCAAACACAGATGGCTACTGGTCATACTCTGTATGTATATGTATACTTTATAGATATGTATACTTTGCATGCGTGTGTGCTAAGTTGCTTCAGTCATGTCCAACTCTTTGCGACCCTATGGGCTGTAGCCCACCAGGCTCCTCTGTCCATGGGATTCTCCAGGCAAGAATACTGGAGTGAGTTGCCATGCCCTCCTCCAAGGGATCTTCCCAACCCAGGGATCGAACCCACGTTTCTTGTCTCCTGCAATGGCAGATGGGTTCTTTACCACTAGCACCATCTGGGAAGCCCATATGTATACTTTACCCACACACTGTAAGTGTGAGACATACCGTTCAGCTGTTGCTGCTGCCAAAAAGTGATATCATTACATTATTAAGTGTTATGATGACAATCATGTAAATGTTCCAGTTCCCTGTTGCTCAAAGCACAGTTTGTGGACCAGCAGTGTTAGCATCACCTGGAACCTTGTGAGAAATAATCTAAGGCCTCACCGTAGATGCGCTAAATCAGAATATGCATTTTAACAAGATATCCAGGTGATTTGTAAGCCCATTAAAGCTTGAGAAGCACTGGCTTAGAGTATAGACTTTGGAGTCAGACTAGCTGTGTGACTATGCAGTGAAAATAAAATGTGACATTTACTAAGGGCTTAGTGGCGCCATAACCGTGCCCAAGTCATCCTAATTAAATAACACCTCTGAGCCTCTGTTCTTTTTTCTATAGGAAAAAAAAAGAAACAAAGGTAAATATACTTAATTCATCCAGCAAATAGCACCACCAAACTGCTCCATCCTAAACCCAGACGTCATCCTCAATCCCTCCTTTTCCCCTGCCTTCATCCAGTCCTGACTGCTCTGCTTGCAAAATCTCTAGGATTCCATCTACTTTTCCCTCTCTGCACAGCCAACAGCTTGATTTTAATCATCATTTCCCTTGCCTGTACCACTGCAGTAGCCTCTTGATTGGTATCCATCAACCATCCGTCTCAACTCAATCAATTCCTCACATAACATTAAAATACATATGGTTTTAAAACTCAACCATAAAATGCCATAGAGACAACCTATGACAGAAGCTTATCTGTAAGATGTAACAATTTCCAAGGGTAAGCAAAGCAACCTGGGTGTGACCTCAGAGAGGCATATTTGATGTGGTTCTCATGGATTCTAGGGAAAGGAAGACCAAAATGGAAGAATTTCGGTCTTCCTTTCCCTCCTCCCCCTTTCCATCCACCTCACCTCCTTTCTAAATCTCTTATTCTATGAGAGTGGACATACATGCAGCAGTCTAGCTTTGAGATCAAGCACTTGCCTCCCTCAGGCTGATTTTTTACTATCAGGTTTGTCTTCTGAGTATAATTTAAGTTCCCATGAAAATTCTCCTACAGAAGAAAATACACTGATAAGCATCTTGTCTACCTATCAGACTTGCTTCTTAGCATGTAAATAAATTTGCATTGTTTTATTCATCTGTCCTTCATGTGAAAGTATTAGTCACTCAGTCGTGTCTGACTCTTTGTGACCTCATGGACTGTAGCCCACCAGGCTTCTCTGTCCATGGAATTCTCCAGGCAAGAATACTGGAGTGCATAGCCATTCCCTTCTCCAGGGTATCTTTCTGACCCAGAGATCGAACCCGAGTCTCCCATGAGGTCATCTGCCACCCAACCAACTAATTCTGAGTAGACTGACTAAATCACATTCTTGATACCTATATTAGTTTGGTTGCAAAACAAACCATCCAAATACATAGTGGCTTTAGGCACAACTATTTATTGAGCTCGTGATTCTGTAGGTCATCAGTTTAGATTGGGCTAAACTGACTGGTTCTGCTGATTTGAGCTCCCCTGGTTGACCTTGGTTGGGACTCACGCACGTAGCTATAATCAGCTGCCAGCCTGACTGGAGGCTGGCTGACTGCCCGTTCTCCTCCACATGGTGTCTAATCCTCCAGTAGGCTTTCCTGGGCTTGATGGCAAGATTTCAAGAGCACTAAAAGGACAAGCCCCAATGTGCAGGCACTTTTCAAGTTTCTGCTCATGTTACATATGCGCTTGTCCCATTGGCCAAAGCAAATCACAAGGCTAAGCCCAGAGTCAATGTAGGAGGGAACTACTAAAAGATGTGGATATTGGAAGCCATGAACAAATTGAACCATCCTTGCAAGCAATTCACCAAGCATCTGAAGTGGATAGCCAGGACATAGTGAGGACATCAAGGAACCACCAATCATTAAAGTCAGGCAGCTTCAGACATCGTTGAGTCATTGTCTATTTTCAGTATATCCAATAACTGCAATATTCTATACAATTTTCTTAAAGTAAGGACAACCTACATGCGTGAGATGAATTCAAACAAAAAAGCCCTTAATCCATGGGAGGCACTGCCACCACTCTCTTCTCTGTATTTGGGTGTCATCACTGTGAACACAAAGTGTTAATGTCGTGGCTCATATCCATGCTGTATTGTCAGGAATGGGAGCAGGCAATGAGAAGCCAATTCCCCCCCTTGACATATAAGGAATCACAAGTTTCAACATCCACAGCAGATGTCAGATTTTTCTGGCCTTTCATGAAATTTGACTTTCTATGTTATGCTACTAGAACAAAAAGAGTGAAAAATGTGTTTCCAAATACAACTGGTGAAAAGAACTCCTCATACTAACAAAACTGAATTAAAAACTGTCTAAAGTGGTTAGGTCAGAACTCTAGGGCAGATTTCAAAAAGACAAACTCAATTAAACCTAGGTTATCTTCTGAAACATTCTGGAATATTCTGTGGGTATTGTGTGCCTGGAGGGGTGCCTGGTGAGCTAGTTCCCCCAGAGTCCTAAATAGGAAGTAAGATATGAGCCCACTCTTTTTGGCATCACCCATCAAACTATGTGGAACTATTTTCCTAATGCATCTTCACCTCTTGAGATTTCAGCCATCAGCACAGGAAGAAGAAAGAACACTAATGTTTGATCTCTTAAACCTCTTTCTCTTTCCTTGGCTCTTTCTCCCAGAACCATAAGAACTGCCTTTCCCAGTGGAATAGAAGCATCTCTTCTTCATTTCCTCCTTCCTTGTGTATAATCTTTGATTTCTCCCATTCTCTTCCTAGTCATAAACCTATGACTCACAAGATAGTGGAAAGGGAGTAACACCTAAAAGGAAATAAAAAACATACTGAGTTATTATTTTCAAAATACCATCGCCATCTACTTGTTTTCAAAATTATATTTTTATTGCAGCAGAAGTGGAAACATTGTCCAAGTACAACATAAAAGAAGTAGTGTCTGTGTAATTGCAAGAATATCCCAAACCTTGGCATAAAGATAAGCCAGAAAGGGATTTGTGTTGGTTACATAATCAGTCTTACATTTCTCTTGTCCTCTCTCCTTTTTGTCTATTAACCTCCAAGATATTAGTGGATGCAGAGCTGTATAGTGGCAAGAAGATGGTTGTGGTTAAGAAACATGATTTAGAATCTTAGTTCTTCTACTTGGTAATTGTATGATCCAGACCAAATTCACCACATTTCCCTTGAGCCTCAGTTCAGTTGCTCAGTCATGTCCGACTGTGACCCCATGGACTGCAGCACGCCAGGCCTCCCT
The DNA here is from genome assembly GCF_054371585.1 of Giraffa tippelskirchi. Lineage (NCBI taxonomy): Eukaryota > Metazoa > Chordata > Mammalia > Artiodactyla > Giraffidae > Giraffa > Giraffa tippelskirchi. Next base: position 143,085,544 of record NC_137289.1, read on the forward strand.
GCCCATCACCAACTCCCAGAGTTTACTCAAACTTGTGTCCATCGAGTCGGTGAGGCCATCCAACCATCTCATCCTCTGTTGTCCCCTTTGCCTCCCACCTTCAATCTTTCCCAGCATCAGGGTCTTTTCAAATGAGTCAGTTCTTCACATCAGGCAGCCAAAGTATTGGAGTTTCAGCTTCAGCATCAGTCCTTCCAATGAATATTCAGGACTGATTTCCTTTAGGATGGACTGGTTGGATCTCCTTGCAGTCCAAGGGACTCTCAAGAGTCTTCTCCAACACCACAGTTCAAAAGCATCAATTCTTCGGCACTCAGCTTTCTTTATAGTCCAACTCTCACATCCATACATGACTACTGGAAAAACCATAGCTTTGACTAGATGGACCTTTATTGGCAAAGTAATGTCTCTGCTTTTTAATATGCTGTCTAGGTTGGTCATAGCTTTTCTTCCAAGGAGCAAGCATCTTTTAATTTCATGGCTGCAGTCACCATCTGCAGTGATTTTGGAGCCCCCCAAAATAAAGTCTGTCACTGTTTCCACTGTTTCCTCATCTATTTGCCATGAAGTGATGGGGCCAGATGCCATAATCTTAGTTTTCTGAATGTTGAGTTTTAAGCTAACTTTTTCATTTTCCTCTTTCACTTTCATCAAGAGGCCTTTGAGCCTCAGCTTCCCTTTGTGTGATATTGGGATAAAAATGCCTTTCCTCACAGCATTGTGATGAGAATCAAATAAGATACATAAGCAGACACCCAGTTCAGCATTTGACCTATAGTGGATGCTTGGTAAATGGTAATATTATCATACCGTCAGTTAATAGATTTTTCTACTCAAAGCATTAACATCCAGTATCCCAATCCGTCTCATCCCATGATGCACCCTCTAGCCTGCAGGTCCTACCAGCTTGTGTTATCAACTGCACACTTTTAATAGCTCAACCTTTCTCTCTGCAAAGGTTTCCCTGCACTCAAATTCTCCCCAAGGCTGGGGCAGGTAGGAGGGGAGGAAAGGAGATTTTTCACCACCTGCCTGCAGTGTGGATGCCATTCTGTTTGCATAATCACTTTATGCAATGGCTCAAGTCCAAATAGCTCATGAAGCACTTTACAAACTTCACTGACTCAACAAAGCATGTTACAAAGAGAAAAGTACTAAGCCCACCACTGGCATGGTTCCCCTCCGGGGTACGGTGAAGATGTTGCAAAACCTGACACAGTAGCTCTTCCCAGCAATTAGGAAGGCAAATAAGGAGTAATGCTCTGACTTCACCCAAGGGCACAGGGGAGTTGGACTCTTAAGAGGAAATGACCCAAGCTGGAAGTGTAATAAGGAAAGAGAGATGCCTGGCTTTCATAATCACAGATAGCCAAGAAATTAGATTTGTGATGCACCTAGAGATTTAATTTGTTTTATTAAAGCCTGCATAATGCTTAGAAAATAATAGATCCAGGCTTCTTACAGCGTGGCTGGAGAGGACCACAGTGGAATCATTTGAGGTGTGTTTAAATATGCAGGTTCCTGGGCTCACCCTGCCTCTCTGGCTGATCCAGGGGATCTAGACTGAGGCCTGGGAGTCTGTATATTAAAAGCAACCTCCAAAAAAATAAATAAATAAAAAATAAAAGCAACCTCCAGTGGTCATTTTGTCCCAGGAGGTTTGTCTTTTGTTTCATTTCCATCTCCTTATACTGCTCTCTGGGAAATGGTGGAGAAGCAGCAGAAGAACAAGAAAATCCCAGAGGGACCAAGTAGCAACGCTGAGGCACTCAGCTTCATATGGGCCATGAAGATAAAGAAAACCTCTCCCCGCCCACCCTCCATCCTCAAGAGAAAGTGAATATTTAAAAGTACAGTCTTATGCCTTTTCACAAGCAAAAGGCTCCCATGAACTCCTCCCATAGGTATCTCTGTTAGTCCCTTTCCAAATCTGTATTTTTAAGTCTTATAAAGACTTCTTTTTTACTGAAGTATCTTAGATTTACAATATTGTGTTGGTTTCAAGTGATTCAGTTCTATATGTAGGTATATGTATACATACACACACATATATTCTTTTTCAGATTCTTTTCCATCATAGATTATTACAAGATTTTGAGTATAGTTCTCTGTGCTCTACAGTAGGTCCTTGTTGTTTATCTATTTTATATATAGTAGTATGTATATATTAATCCCAAACTCCTAATTTATCCCTTCCTTTATAAAGACTTCTTAACTCAGCTGATTATACCTTAATTTCCTTTAAGGCAATGGTTCTTGATATTTTTCAAGTCCAAGACTGCTTGAGACTTGTGGGAACTATGAATCCTATCCTCACAAAGTATTTACACACACACAATATTCAGGAGATAGCTCAGAGTCCTAGGACTTTAAGTGTGGTCCCCACACCAGTAGTATCAACCTCACCTGGGAGCTTGCTAGGAACGTAGATGTTGTGTGTGACAAAATGGATGAATCTTGAGAGTATTATGCTAAGTGAAATAAGGTAGACAGAGAAAGACAAATACTCCATGATCTCACTTATATGTGGAATCTAAAAAAAAACACACAAAAAAAACCCTCATAGAAACAGAACAGATTAGTGGTTGCCAGGGGTGGGAGGTAGGGGTAAGGTAATGTGTGAAGGTAGTCAAAGGGTACAAACTTCCATTATAAGATGAATAAGTTCTGTAATAAGTAAAGCATGATTTTGTTGTTCAGTCTCTCAGTCACGTCCGACCCTTTGCAACCCCATGAACTGCAGAACACCAGGCTTGCCTGTCCTTCACCATCTCCCAGTTTGCTCAAACTCATGTCCATTGAGTCGGTGATGCCATCCAACCATCTCATCCTCTGTCGCCCCCTTCTCCTGCCTTCAAAGCTTGGTGACTATAGTTAATAAAGCTGTGTTTCATATTTGAAAGTTGCTAAGAGAGTAGATTTTAAAAGTTTTCATCACACACACACACAAATTTGTAACTATGAGGTGATGGACGTGTTAACTAATCTTATTGTGGTGTCCATGTTGCAATATATACAAATATAAAATCACAACTGGCTCATCTTGGGCTTCCCTGGTAGCTCAGTCGATAAAGAATCCACCTGCAATGCAGGAGACCCAAGTTCAATCCCTGGGTTGGGAAGATCCCCTGGAGAAGGAAATAGCAACCCACTCCACTTTCTTGCCTGGGAAATCCCATTGACAGAGGAGCCTGGCAGGCTACAATCCATAAGGTCACAAGAGTCGGACACAGCTTAGCGACTAAACTACCATGACCATTTGCACATCTTAAACTTACAAATGTTACATGTCAATTATATCTCAATAAAGCCAAGGGGAAAAGGAATGTAGATACTTGACAAAATTCAACATCCTTTCAATGGTTAAAAACTTACAACAAATTGAGTATAGAAGGAATGTACCTCAATGTAATAAAGGCCATATATGACAAACCCATAGCTAACACCATACTGAAGGGGAAAAGGTTGAAACCTTTCCCCTAAGATCAAGAACAAGATGTCCCCACTCTTACAATTCCTATTCAACACAAGTCAACACAGTGTTTTAAAGTCCTAGCCAGAGCAACTAGGCAAGGCAAAGAAAAAAAAAGATGTCCAAATAAGAAAGGAAGAAGATTGTCTCTGCAGATTTCATAATCACATACATGTATAACACACACACACACATACATACACACATATACACATATGTATATCTCCCTAAAGATTCCACTAAAAAACTGTTAGAACTAATAAACAAATTCAGTAAAGTCAGAGGATACAAAATCAACATATAAAAATCAGTGGCATATCTATACACTAACAACAAACTATCTGAAAAAGAAAACAATCCAATTTAGAATGGCATTAAAAAGATTGAAAAACTTAGGAATAAGTTTACCCAAAATGGGAAAGATCTCTGCACTGAAAATTATAAAACATTGATGAAAGAAATTGAAGAAGACACAAATAAATGAACAGATGTCTTATGTTCACGGATCAGAAGAATCAGTATAATTAAAATGTTTGTACTACCCAAAGCCATCTATAAATTCAGTGCAATCCCTATCAAATTTCCAATGGCACTTTTCACAAAAATAGGAAAAATGATCCTAAGTTTTGTATGGAATCACATAAGACCACGAATAGTCAAAGCAATCCTGAGAAAAGAACAAAGCTGGATGCATCACACTCCATAACTTCAAACTATATTACAAAGCTATAGTAATCACAACATTATGTTATTGGCATAAAAACTGGCACGTTGACTGATAGAACAGAATCAACAGCCCAGAAGTAAACCCACACATACATCATAAACTAATATTTGACAAGGAAGCCAAGAATACACAGTGGGGGAAAGATAGTCTCTTCAATAAATGATGTTGGGAAAATTGGATATTCACATGCAAAGAAATGAAATTAGATCCCTATCTTACACCACTCAAAAACACTAACTCAAAATGGATAAGACATAAACATAGGAATGAAACCTTAAAGTTCCTAAAAGAAAACACAGGATTTAAGAAGCTCCTTGACATTGGTCTTAGTGAGGATTTTTTGGATGTGGCAACAGAAGCTAAAAAAAAACAAATGAGACTATATAAAACTAAAAAGCTTCCACACAGCAAAAGAATCAGCAAAATGAAAAGGCATCCTAGAGAATGGGAAAAATATTTGTAAACCATCTATCTGAAAAAGAGTTAATATTCAAAATATGTAAGGAACCCATACAACTCAACAGCAAAAATCAAATCATCCAACTAGAAAATAGGCAAAGGACTTGAATAGACATTTCTCTAAAGAAGACAACAAATAGCCAACAGGTACGTGAAAAAATACTCAGCATCGCTAATCATCAGGGAAATGCAAGTCAAAACCACAATGAGCCAAACATCACACCTTTTAACTGTCTGTTATCAAAAAGACAAGAGACAGCAAGTATATGCGAGGCTGTGGAGAAAAGGGAGCCCTTGTGCACAGTTAGATGGAAAACAGTATGGAGGTTCCTCAAAATTTTTTAAATACCATTACCATATGATCCTGTAATCCCACCTATGGGTATATATCCAAAGGAAATGAAATTACAATCTCAGAGAAATATCTGCACCCTCATGTTCAATGTAGCATTATTTTATAATAGCCAAAGCATGGAAATAATCTACGTTTCCATCAGTGGATGAATAGATAAAGAAAATGTATACAATGTAATATCATTTATCCATAAAGCAAGAAGGAAAGCATGCCTTTTGCAGCTACATTGATGGACTTTGAGGTCATTATGCTAAGTGAAATAAGTCAAGTAGAGAAAGACCAATATTGTATGTTTTCATTTATATGTGGAAGCTAAAAACAGCTGAACTTATATAGAAACACAGAGTAGAATGGTGGTTACCATGGCCTGGGGGGTGGGGGGAAAGGGCAGATGTTGATCACAGAACACAAACTTTCAACTATTAAGATGAGGATCTAATGTATCTGGGGCCCTAGTATACAACAGAATGGTAACTATAATTGACTGTAATGTATTCTATACTTGAAAATTAAGAGAGTAAATTTTAAATATTATCACCACAGACAGAAAATACCTCAGAATGTGACCTAATTTGGAAATAGGGTTATTAAAGATGTCATTAGTTAAGAGGAGGTCATACTGCAAGAGATGGGCCCTTAATCCAATATATTTGGTGTCTCGATAAGACAATGTGAGGACAGAGACATGGAAGGAAAAGACAGAAGCAGAGATTGGGAATGAGCTGCCACAAGCCAAGGAATGCCTGGGGCCACCAAAAACTGGAAGAAGCAATGACGCTGCTAAACATCTTGATTCCTGACTTGTAGCCTCCATAACTGTGAAAGAATAGATTTCTAGTGTTTTATGCCACACAGTTCAGGGTACTTTGTTACAGAAGCCCTAGGAAACTAATAGTGACTACTTCAGTCTTTCCCTTGCCTGTTCCTTCATTCCTTCTTTCATCATGAATCTTGTACCAGTCTCTGCATGCTCACTGAATCCAGAGAACACATGACACAAGCTGTCTCTAAGAGGTGTCCATGAAGTCACCCCTCGGTGACTTGAGGTGAGGGTGATACAAAGACCTTCACGTCCACCTCAGGATGAAGAAAGAGGAAATGTCACACAACTACAGAATCCCAGTACCCGCCCCTGCTTCCCTGGCCTCTCAAGCATCAATCTTCTTATATACTTCACTTGATGTTGAGCTCAGATTCCAAAATTCCGTGTGTGTTCATCACGTGCCTCTTGTTGGAACATTGGAATGTGAGAATATTTAACACTTTTAATTTTTTATTAACAGCCTTTAAGACCTTAGCAAAAACTAAGACTGGTAGAATCCCATTTTAAACTCCTGATACACTGGAGGGCAAAACAGCTTAGCCTCCCGTTACCTTGGAAACTTCTTTCTTATTTCTAATCATGAGAAACATAAGTGAAACTATGATCTGATAAGCAGTTAAAGGTCCTCGTGCTAATTGTCTAAGTCAAACAGAAAGGAAATGGCATTCTGTATACATCAGAACTAGTGTTCCCTTGAGTCCCCATTAAAATCATTACAACCACTGAAATCGTAACTGTGTACTGTTTACAGAGTGATGCCCCCCCTTTTTTGGTAAACCCAAGGGATTAGGGGAAAAAAAGAATTTTCCAGAATACCTACAGGTAGTTTCCAGATTTTGGATAGGTTGTGTTCCAAGAGTTTATTTATAAAGTCTTTGAAATTTAGAACATATTTGCTAACAAAATGGTGTCCAGGAAAGTAGCTTTTCTGATTAACCCCCCAAACTTAGTGTAGTTTGATTTTGTTTAGTTTGGTGCAAGACATCCTGAGACAACTTTGTGCTGGGACCGAGCAGGGTTGCAGTTGTAGCAGCCACTGTTAATGCCCCGTCCCTGACACCCAACAGATGCTCAATAAATATTGTATGCACCGATGCATTAATGCATGAATAAATGAATCTTAGTTGAGGAGGGCACAGACTTGCAGTCTGACAGGCCTGGGTCCATCTTTTACTTGTCTTATGACACTGGGGAAATCACTTACTCTTTATGAGCCTCGTTTTCCTTATGTGTGATATGGAGATAATAAAATGCTGTAAGGACCAAATGAGGTGCAGTATGTAGAGCAGCAGGTGGAATGCCTTGAACATGGGCATTTGATAATGTTAATATCATTATAATCCTCTTGAATGAATTAATAACCTGCCGAGTCAATATGTCAGTCAAGAAGAGAACAGTCTCATCTCTCTAACTGCGAGTAACTTTGCCCTTCCCCCAAGGTTATATTTGGCAGTATCTGGAGACATTTGGGGTCATCATAAATGGTGATGGAGGGATTGCTAGGGCTTCTATTAGATAGGGGGCTTCCCTGGTAGCTCAGACAGTAAAGAGTCTGCCTGCAATGCAGGAGACCCGGATTAGATCCCTGGGTCTGGAAGACCTCCTGGAGAAGGGAATGGCTACCCACTCCAGTATTCTTGCCTGGAGAATCCCATGGACAGAGCAACCTGGCAGGCTACAGTCCATGGGGTTGCAAAGAATCAGACACAACTGAGTGACCACTTTCACTTTCTATTGGGTAGAGTCTAGAGATAACTGTTCAACTTCCTACAATACACAGGGCGGTCCCCCCATCAAAGACCCAAATGTCAGTTATGCTGAGATTAAGAAATCTTGCTACATACTCGCAAGACACACGGTTGGGTGGTATATTTTCTTCCTTCTGTTTGACTCCAGCTGTTCCCATGTTCTTCTCCACTTCCAGCATCTTTAGAGTTGAGGGCTCCTAGCATTGAAAGAGACTATCTTACTTTGGTTTCCCTAAAAATCACGCCTTGAGACAAGATTCAAGTGAAAGATATTTGGGAGATGAATGAAACAACATTAGGAGAGTGAAGAGGTGAGTCAGAGAGCAGAAGGCACAGTATCAGCTGCCACAGTGGGCACCTAAACCCAGGAGCCAGAGCCAAACTTTTCTCAAAGTTACCCCACTCTGGGACCGAGCTGGGGTATTTATCCATGAACCCACAGCAATCCTTAGTTGAGGGCTGCTCCCAGGATGTTGATTGCCTGTCACCCTTGGTCTTCCACGTGAGTGGTGAAGGAGGATTTGTAGGCCAAAGAGAAATGCAGCAAAACGCAGGTGCTGGGAGTTGGAAGTCAGGCTAGTGTGCCCTGGTGTAGTAAGAGTGATGGGCTATGAGCAGGATAATGACAGCTTGTGTTACATAGCTTTGTCCCCGTGGCTTTGCTCTGGAGTCTCGGGGCTTGGATGCAAATTCTGGGTGCAACATTGACTTGCTTTGTGACCTTGAACAAGATACCAATCTAATCTCGGTCTCCTCCACTGTAGAGTACGAATGACAGTGGTGCCAACCTCATAGGGCTTCTGCGAGGACGATACAAGAAAATGCAAGTGAAACAAGTCCCTCACTCAGACAGCCTTAGCTATTATTGTGCTAAAGGTCATAATAATAGCTAAGCACAGTTGAGAATTGACTTCGTGCCAGGCACCCTTTTAAGTATGTGCTGTGCCCTGACTCATTTAATCTTCCCAATGCCTCTTGGAGGTAGAAGCCATCATTATCCCCGTGTTGTGGGTAAATACAAGGTACTAAGAGGTCAGCCACATCAAGTTGTGTGGCCTGAGATAGGATCTGAAGGTTAGAAGCTATACATTATACAAAGAAGGAGAAAAGGACATTCCAGAAGGAGGAATGATGCGATGTACATGTATGAGAAATCAGAGTCCTCTTTAAACTCTTTCTCTCCTTGTGTGGTGACAAAGTCAGACACTGTGAAAAATGACCAAATATTTCCTGATGATCCAAGTGCCAGGTGCAATCACTCACCTGAATTGCACGGTGACATTTTGCCCAAGCCCTGTGCTCACCAAACCAAGTGGTGGGCGGCTGCTCCATCCTCAGGAATGCGGTCTCTCTCAGCAGAGCCTGCAATTACAATGAAACCTGACCTTTGCAGTTTCATCTTCAGGCTTTTGAAATGAAGATGTCGGAATTCAAAATTGGACAACGTTGTCAGAGGGGAGACGCCTGGAAGCAGAAGAATATTTATGGTAATAAAAAAACTTGAGCTCTCAAAGGACCAGCTAAATTACAGTTGGCACAAGGCATATTAGAGCTTGTCCAGATTTACTGTCAGCCCTCTGAATTCATGGTCTTAAAAGGCAATAAATTGTGGGAGGAGTATACTGCTTAAGCAGATCAGAGGTAAAAACGAAAATGGAGAGTCTAGAAAATGTAAATTATTGAATTCCAAACTTTTCTCTTAAATTTTATCAAAATAGAAGGTTTGCTTACGTGAACTGGAGTATTATTAAGGAAACTGAAATTCCTGTTGCCATCTTATTCCTCAATCTGATTCTTCTCCCTCATTTGGTGGACGAGGTCATCTCAGGATGTTTAAAGAAGACCAAAGATCGAGCAAGAGCCAGCAAATGAGTTAATACCAGTTCGCTCATTTATTCTATTCTGTTTGCCCTCTCATGCTATAAAACTGTGAACACTAAATCTAGAAATTGAAAACATGTTAAAAATGAAAACAAGGTTCACCGTGAATATCCTGTAAGACTTTATGGTATTAAGCATAGATGTTATTCCTTTCATGACATACCCATCTGTAATACAAATATCCTTAATTTACAAGTAAATCTAACACACTTATCAAGTTAGAAAGTACTATACTAGCTTTATGTGCAGTATAATAAAGGGATGATGATTAAAATTCATTCATACCATCCTTAATACGCAAAATATTTCTCCCAAGAAAGCTGAAAAGAAATTAAGCACAAAAAAAAGCGTGAACATAAGAAAATACAGAACAAGGTGTAATCGGTGGGGAAAATCTGTGCTTGAACCTTGCTTAATGAGATGACAACTTTGTGCTGCCTTCGTCCTGTATATCCACCTGGGTACCACAATCAGCTAACCTGACCTCTCTCACTCTCCCTATAACATACACCATCTAGTTCTCCCAGTAATGATGTAAGCAAAGACAAAAACTACAAGATAAATAGGAAATACAAACAGTCTTTAAGTATATTTCACCTAGAATAACCATGCCCACGAGAGTCAAAAGTGGTGAAATTCTATCCAACTTGCAAAATATAACAATAGAATCCCTTCTTTCCTCAAACCAGCTCCTTGGAAATGAGATTCCACACCCTCCCGTTATAACCCAGTTGAATTTTTAACAGGCGGGACCATGAAAAAGATCTTCCTTATGTCTGACTGAAATTCTTAATCTTGCACTTTAAAACACACAAGGGCTCAGGGCCGGGGCAATGGGATGACCCAGAGGGATGGGATGGGGAGGGAGGTGGGTGGGGGGTCCAGGAAGGGGAACACATGTAAACCCGGGGCTGATTCATGTCAATGTATGGCAAAAACTATTACAATATTGTAAAGTAATTAGCCCCCAACTAAAATAAATAAATTTATAAAAAAAAAAAAACACACTTCCTTTTGATTGTCTTCACTCAATATAGAGAAACTTTCATTTATCTAATGTCTGTTTTCTTATTTCCTTTTATCTTCTCTGAATGATTCAATTTCACTGTCATTCTTACTTCCATACAATCTAAGCATTTTCTGAGCTATGCGTGAACTCTCTAAAGTTCTTTTATGTTATTTTTGGCCGTTCTGGGTCTTCGTTGCTATGAGGGCTTTTCTTTAGTTGCAGCAAGCAGGATCTACTCTCTAGTTGCAGCATACAGGCTTCTCATTGCAGTGGCTTTTCTTGTTGTGGAGCACGGGTTCTAGGGTGCACAGGCTTCAGTAGTTGCTACACACGGGCTCAGTAGTTGCGGTTCCTGGGCTCTAGAGCACAGGCTCAATAGTTGTGGTGCACTGGCTTAGTTGCTCTGCGGCATGTGGGTTCTTCCTGGACCAGGGATCGAACCCGTGTCTCCTGCATTGGCAAGCAGATTCTTTACTACTGAGCCATCAGGGTTCTTCTTCATGAGTTTTGTAATTCAGAATTACATAGTTTCTTTAAACTCTAAAAGAAGTGACAAAGACTGTACATAAGCTATTTTATTTCAAATTTATTTATTATAGATGAAAATACATTCCCTTTGTAAAAAAAATTAAACAGTATAGAAGCATGTGGATTAAAAAGTAAATGAAAGTCCTATTTAAATCCACTACCCTTTGTAAGAAAGTAACTACATTTAAAATTTTGATGTGTCCTCTTGGACTATTTATTGTCTTTGCATTTACAGACCTGTGTATGTAAACATACTCAGTTGAAATTTGAACGATTTTGACTGCACAGGTCATTAGGGGCACTGACCTCCCACCCTCATGTAGTCAAAAATTTCTGTACAACTTTTGCCTCCCCAAAACTTAACCATTAATGCCTGCTGTGGACTGGAAGCCTTACTGATAACATAAAGAGCCAATTAACACATATTTTGCATGTTGTAAGTATTAGATACTGTGCTCTTACACTGTGTTGTTGTTCAGTCACAGAGTCATGTCCGACTCTTTGTGACCCCCTGGACTGCAGCTCGCCAGGCTCCCCCGACCTTCACTATCTCCTGGATTTTGCACAGATTCACATCTGTTGAGTCAGTGATGGCATCCAACCATCTCATCCTCTGCTGCCTACATCTCCTCCTGCCCTCAATCTTTCCCAGCATCAGGGTCTTTTTCAATGAGTCAACTCTTTGCATCAGATGGCCAAAGTATTGAAGTTTCTGCTTCAGCATCCATCCTTCCAATGGATATTCAGGACTGATTTCCTTTAGGATGGACTGGTTGGATCTCCTTGCAGTCCAAGGGACTCTCAAGAATCTTCTCCAGCACTACAATTAGAAAGCATCAGTTGTTCACCTCTCAACCTTCTTTATGGTCCAACTCTCCCATTCATACATGATTACTGGAAAAACCATAGCTTTAACTATACAGACCTCTGTCAGCAAAGTGATGTCTCTGCTTTTCAATACTCTGTCTAGGTTTGTCATAGCTTTCCATCCAAGGAGCAAGCGTCTTTTAATTTCATGGCTGCAGTCACCATCTACAATGATTTTGGAGCCCCCCCAAAATAAAGTTTCTCACTGTTTCCATTGTTTCCCCATCTATTTGCCATGAAGTGATGGGACTGGATGCCATGATCTTAGTTTTCAGAATGTTGAGTTTTAAGCCAGCTTCTTCACTCTCCTCTTTCACTTGCTTTTTTAAAAATTAATTTATTTATTTTAATTGGAGACTAATTACTTTACAATATTGTAGTGGGTTTTGCCATACATTGACGTGAATCAGCCATGGGTGTTCATGTGTTCCCCATCCTGAACCCCCCTCCCACCTCCCTCCCCATCCCATCCCTCAGGGTCATCCCAGTGCACTGGCCCTGAGCACCCTGTCTCATGCATCAAACCTGGACTGGCGATCTATTTCACATATGGTAATATACATGTTTCAATGCTATTCTCTCAAATCATCCCACCCTTGCCTTCTCCCACAGAGTCCAAAAGTCTGTTCTTTACATCTGTGTCACTTTTGCTGTTTCGCATATGGGGTCATCATTACCATCTTTCTAAATTCCATATATATGCATTAATATATTGTATTGGTGTTTTTCTTTCTGACTTACTTCAGTCTGTATAATAAGCTCCAGTTTCATCCACCTTATTAGGTGGATGCTTTTTTTTAATAGCTGAGTAATATTCCATTGTGTAGATGAACCACAGCTTTCTTATCCATTCGTCTGCTGATGGACATCTAGGTTGCTTCCATTGTCCTGGCTATTGTAAACAGTGCTGCAATGAACAGTGGGGTACACGTGTCTCTTTAAATTCTGGTTTCCTCGGTGTGTATCCCCAGTGGGATTGCTGGGTCGTATGGCAGTTCTATTTCCAATTTTTTAAAGAATCTCCACACTGTTCTCCATAGTGGCTGTACTAGTTTGCATTCCCACCAACAGTGTAAGAGGGTTCCCTTTTCTCCGTACCCTCTCCAGCATTTATTGTTTGTAGACTTTTGGATAGCACCCGTTCTGACCGGCATGAGATGGTACCTCATTGTGGTTTTGATTTGCATTTCTCTGATAATGAGCGATGTTGAGCATCTTTTCATGTGTTTGTTACCCATCTGTATGTCTTCTTTGGAGAAATGTCTGTTTAGTTCTTTGGCTCATTTTTTGATTGGGTTGTTTATTTTTCTGCAGTTGAGCTACATGAGCTGCTTGTATATTTTTGAGATTAATTCTTTGTCAGTTGCTTCATTTGCTATTATTTTCTCCCATTCTGAAGACTGTCTTTTCACCTTGCTTATAGTTTGCTTCGTTGTGCAAAAGCTTTTAAGCTTAATTAGGTACCATTTGTTTATTTTTGGTTTTATTTCCAATATTCTTGGAGGTGGGTCATAGAGGATCCTGCTCTGGTTTATGTCGGAGAGTGTTTTGCCTATGTTTTCCTGTAGGAGTTTTATAGTTTCTGGTCTTAACGTTTAGATCTTTAATCCATTTTGAGTTTATTTTTGTGGATGGTGTTAGAAGGTGTTCTAGTTTCCTTCTTTTACAAGCGGTTGACCAGTTTTCCCAGCACCACTTGTTAAAGAGATTGTCTTTTCTCCATTATATATTCTTGCCTCCTTTGTCAAAAATAGGGTGTCCATAGGTGTGTGGATTTATCTCTGGGTTTTCTATTTTGTTCCATTGATCTATATTTCTGTCTTTGTGCCAGTACCATACTTTCTGGATGACTGTGGCTTTGTAGTAGAGCCTGAAGTCAGGCAGGTTGATTCCTCCAGTTCCATTCTTCTTTCTCAAGATTGCTTTGGCTATTTGATGTTTTTTGTATTTTCATACAAATTGTGAAATGATTTGTTCTATTTCTGTGAAAAATACCGTTGGTAGCTTGATAGGGATTGCATTGAATCTGTAGATTGCTTTGAGGAATATACTCATTTTCACGGTATTGATTCGTCTGATCCATGAACATGGTATATTTCTCCATCTATTTGTGTCATCTTTGATTTCTTTCATCAGTGTTTTATAGTTTTCTATATATAGATCTTTTGTTTCTTTGGTAGATTTATTCCTAAGTATTTTATTCTTTTCACTGCAATGGTGAATAGAATTGTTTCCTTAATTTCTCTTTCTGTTTTCTCATTGTTAGTGTGTAGGAATGTAATGGATTTCTGTGTGTTAATTTTATATCCTGCAACTTTACTACATTCATTGATTAGCTCTAGTAATTTTCTGGTGGTGTCTTTAGGGTTTTCTATGTAGAGGATCATGTCATCTGCAAACAGGGAGAATTTTACTTGTTCTTTTCCAATCTGTATTCCTTTTATTTCTTTTTCGTCTCTGATTGCTGTGGCTAAAACTTCCAAAACTATGTTGAATAGTAGTGGTGAGAGTGGGCACCCTTGTCTTATTCCTGACTTTAGGGGAAATGCTTTCAGTTTTTCACACTGAGGACAATGTTTGCTGTGGGTTTATCATATATGGCTTTTATTATGTTGAGGTATGTTCCTTCTATGCCTGCTTTCTGGAGGGTTTTTATCATAAATGGATGTTGAATTTTGTCAAAGGCTTTCTCTGCATCTATTGAGATAATCGTTAAGAGACTACTATCAGCCACTATATGCCAATAAAATGGACAACTTGGAAGAAATGGACAAATTATTCTTAGAAAAGTATAAACTTCCAAAACTGAACCAGGAAGAAATAGAAAATTTAACAGACCCATCACAAGCATGGAAATCAAAACTGCAATTAAAAATCTTCCAACAAATATAAGCCCAGGACCAGATGGCTTCACAGGTGAATTCTACCAAAAATTTAGAGAAGAGCTAACACCTATCCTACTCAAACTCTTCCAGAAAATTGCAGAGGAAGGTAAACTCCCAAGCTCATTCTATGAGGCCACCATTACCCTAATACCAAAACCAGATAAAGATGCCATAAAAAAAAGAAAACTACAGGCCAATATCACTGATGAACATAGATGCAAAAATCCTTAACAAAATTCTAGCAAATGGAATCCAATAACATATTTAAAAGATCATACATCATAATCAAGTGGGCTTTATCCCAGGGATGCAAGGATTCTTTAATATTCACAAATCAATCAATGTGATACACCACATTAACAAATGGAAAGATAAAAACCATATGATTATCTCAATAGATGCAGAGAAAGCCTTTGTACAAAACTCTTTCACTTTCATCAAGAGGCTCTTTAGTTCTTCTTTGCTTTCTGCCATAAGGGTGGTGTCATCTACATATCTGAGGTTCTTGATATTTCTCCCAGCAATCTTGATTCCAGCTTGTGCTTCATCCAGCCTGGCATTTTGCATGATATAATCTGCATATAAGTTAAATAAGCAGGGTGACAATATACAGCCTTGACGTACCCCTTTCCCAATTTGGAACCAGTCTGTTGTTCCATGTCCAGTTCTAACTGTTTCTTCTTGACCTGCATACAGATTTCTCAGGAGGCAGGTAAGGTGCTCTGGTATTCCCATCTCTTTAAGAATTTTCCACAGTTTGTTGTGATCCACACAGTCAAAGGCTTTAGCGTAGTCAATGAAGCAAAGATAGATGTCTTTCTGGAACTCCTTTGCTTTCTCCATGATCCAACAAATGTTGGCAATTTGATCTTTGGTTCCTCTGCCTCTTTGAAACCCAGCTTGTACGTCTGAGAGTTCTTGGTTCACATACTGCTGAAGCCTAGCTTGAAGGATTTTGAGCATAACCTTGCTAGCATGTGAAATGAGCACAATTTTTTTGGCATTCACTTACAATAAAG
This sequence comes from Giraffa tippelskirchi, assembly GCF_054371585.1. Taxonomy (NCBI): domain Eukaryota; kingdom Metazoa; phylum Chordata; class Mammalia; order Artiodactyla; family Giraffidae; genus Giraffa; species Giraffa tippelskirchi. The sequence goes on from NC_137289.1 coordinate 143,101,317, forward strand.
TAAGTTAAAGAAGAAAAATGTATTAAGAAAATGATAAGCTAAAGTAATCAAAGCACTATGACACTCACACAAAAACAGATACTTAGATCTATGGACCAAGATAGAGAGCCCATAAATAAACACATGCAATGCAAGAGGCACAAGAGATGTGGGTTGATCCCTAGGTCAGGAAGATCCCTAGGAGTAGGAAATGGCAAGCCACTCCAGTATTCTTGCCTAGGGAATTCCATGGACCGAGAAGCCTAGCAGCCTACAATCAACGGGGTTGCAAAGAGTTGGTCACTGAACATGCACACATGTGCACATATGGTCAATTAATCTATGGCAAAGGAGGCAACAATATACAGTGGAGAAAAGACAGTCATTTCAATGCGTAGTGCTGTGAAAAGTGGACAGCTACATGGGAAATTGAAATTAGAACATTCTCTAACATCATATACAAAAATAAACTCAAAATGGATTAAAGGCATAAAGATAAGACTGGAAACCATAAAACTCACAGAAGAAAACATAGTCAGAACACTCTTAACATAAGTCCTGAGGATCTGGCTCCTTAGGTAAGAAAACAAAAGCAAAAATAAACAAATGGGACCTAGTTAAAATTAAAAGCTTTTGAACAGTGAAGGAAACCATCAGTAAAATGAGAAGACAACCACTGAATGGGAGAAGATACTTGCAGATGATATGTCTCATAAGGAGTTCAGATCCAAAATATAAAAAGAGCTCATAAAACTCAATATCAAAATAACAGACACACACAACCGGATTTAAAAATGGGCAGATTCGTTTCACATATGATAATTTACATGCTTCCATACCATTCTCCCAAATTATCATATGTGAAACGAATCGCCAGTCCAGGTTCAATGGTGCTCGTTCAATGGTCCAGGTTCAATACAGGGTGCTCGGGGCTGGTGCACCGGAATGACCCGGAGGTATGGGATGGGGAGGGAGGTGGAAGTGGGGTTCTGGAAGGGGAAAACATGTACACCCATGGTGGATTCATGTCAATGTATGGCAAAACAAATACAATATTATAAAGTTAAAAAATAGAAAATAAACTAATTTAAAAAATAAATAAATAAAACATTTAATAAATTAAAAAAAAATGGGCAGAATACCTGAATAGACATTTTTCCAAAGGAGACATACAGATGGCCAACAGGCACATTTGAAAAGATGCTCAACATCACTGATCATCAGGGAAATGCAAATCAAATAACTATCATAAAAATATAACAAATGACAAGTGTTGGCAAGAATGTAGAGAAAAGGGAACTCTAGTACACGGCGGGTGAAAATAGCTTCACTGGTGGCTCAGACAGTAAAGAATCTGCCTGCAATGCAGGAGACATGAGTTTGATCCCTGGGTTGGGAAGATCCTCTGGAGAAAGGAATGGCTACCAACATTGTACAGGAGGCAGTGATCAAGACTATCCCCAAGAAAAAGAAATGCAAACAGGTAAAATGGTTGTCTGAGGAAGCCTTACAGATATCTGAGAAAAGAAGTGAAAGGCAAAGGAGAAAAGGAAAGATATACCCATTTGAATGCAGAGTTCCAAAGAAAAGCAAGGAGAGATAAGAAAGCCTTCCTCAGTGATCAATGCAAAGAAATAGAGGAAAACAATAGAATGGGAAAGACCAGAGATCTCTTCAAGAAAATTAGAAATACCAAGGGAACATCTTTACATGATGGGCACAATAAAGGATAGCAATGGTATGGACCTAACAGAAGCAGAAGATATTAAGAAGAGGTGGCAAGAATACATAGAAGAACTGTAGAAAAAAGATCTTCATGACCCAGATAACCAAAATGGTGTGATCACTCACCTAAAGCCAGACATCCTGGAATGTGAAGTCAGGTGGGACTTAGGAAGCATCACAATGAACTAAGCTAGTGGAGGTGATGGAATTCCAGTTGAGCTATTTCAGATCCTAAAAGATGATGCTGTGAAAGTGCTGTGCTCAATATGCCAACACGGAAAACTCAGCAGTGGACACAGGACTGGAAAAGGTCAGTTTTCATTCCAATCCCAAAAAAAGGCGATGTCAAAGAATGTTCAAACTACCGCACAATTGCACTCATCTCACATGCTAGTAAAGTAATGCTCAAAATTCTCCAAGCCAGGCTTCAACAGTACATGAACTGTGAACTTACAGATGTTCAAGCTGGATTTAGAAAAGGCATAGGAACCAGAGATCAAACTACAAACATCCACTGGATCGTCAAAAAAGCATGAGAGTTCCAGAAAAACATCTACTTCTGCTTTATTGACTACACCAAAGCCTTAGACTGTGTGGATCACAACAAACTGTGGAAAATTCTTCAAGAGATGGAAATACCAGACCACCTTACCTGCCTCTTGAGAAACCTGTATGCAGGTCAGGAAGCAACAGTTAGAACTGGACATGGAACAACAGACTGATTCTGAATCGGGAAAGAAGTACGTCAAGGCTATATATTGTCACCCTGCTTATTTAACTTATATGCAGAGTACATCATGAGAAATGCCAGGCTGGGTGAAGCACAAGCTGGAATCAAGATTGTCAGGAGAAATATCAATAACCTCAGATATGCAGATGATACCACCCTTATGGCAGAAAGCGAAGAAGAACTAAAGAGCCTCTTGATGAAAGTGAAAGAGGAGAGTGAAAAGTTGGCTTAAAACTGAACATTCAGAAAACTTATCATGGCATCCAGTCCCATCACTTCATGGGAAATAAATCAGGAAACAATGGAAACAGTGACAGACTTTATTTTGGGGGGCTCCAAAATCACTGCAGATGGTGACTGCAGCCATGAAATTAAAAGATGCTTGCTCCTTGGAAGAAAAGCTGTGACCAACCTAGATAGCATATTTAAAAGCAGAGACATTACTTTGCCAACAAAGGTCCATCTAGTCAAAGCTATGGTTTTTCCAGTAGTCATGTATGGATGTGAGAGTTGGACTATAAAGAAAGCTGAGCGCTGAAGAAATGATGCTTTTGAACTGTGGTGTTGGAGAAGACTCTTGAGAGTCCCTTGGGCTGCAAGGAGATCCAACCAGTCCATCCTAAAGGAAATCAGTCCTGAATATTCATTGGAAGGACTGATGCTGAAGCTGAAACTCCAATACTTTGGCTGCCTGATGCAAAGAACTGACTCATTTGAAAAGACCCTGATGCTGGGAAAGATTGAAGGTGGGAGGAGAAGGGGACGACAGAGGATGAGATGGTTGGATGTTATCACTGACTCAATGGACATGAGTTTGAACAAGCTCCGGGAGTTGGTGATAGACTGGGAAGCCTGGCGTGCTGCAGTCCATGGGGTCGAAAAGAGTTGGACCCGACTGACCGACTCAACTGAACTAAACAGTCCCACAATTTCACTCCAGCAATTTCTACCCATGGAAAACAAAAACACCAACTTGAGAAGATATATGTACTATAATACCTGGAAGGTACTATGCTTAGTGAAGTAAGTCAGATGGAGAAAGAAGAATACTGTATTCTGCTTAAATGTGAAATCTAAAAAATAAAACAAAAAATTAATATAACAAAACAGAAACCAACTCACAGATACAGAGAAGAAACTAGTGGTTATCAGTGGAGAGATGGGTGGAGGGAAAGACAAAATAAGGGAAGGGGATTAAGGAGTACAAACTATCAGGTATAAAATAAATAAAATATAATGTACAGCACAGGGATTATAACCAATATTTGATAATAACTTTAAATGGAATATAATCTATGAAAAGTTGAAATCACTGTGTTGTACACCTGAAACTAATATAATATTTGAAATCAACCATACTTCAATTTTTTAATGAAATTAACTTTTAAAAATCATATAGAAAATAAGATACATTTATAGTACATATATGCATTTATTGAAAACAAGCTGTGTATAAATGAAACCATGCTGTTCAAATTTGTATTGTTCACAGGTCAACTGTAGTATGTTGAATTTTATATAGGTTTTTCCTCTTTACATCATTTATTCTTACTTGTATATTTCTTGGAAATTTTACTATCCTGATACATATCTGTTCAATACTAAAATTGATGTAACTACAATTAGGAACATGCTAGAAATAACAATCACTTAAACAAATTAGAAAACCGTTCTCTCCGACCACAGCAGAAACTAGCTGGTTGTTCTTCAAACCATATTTCTTTTCCTCCTGGACACACGGTTAAACTACACTTCCCAGACTTTCTTATAGGTGGACACATCCATGTGACTGTGGTTCACCAATGAGCTATGAGTCCTTATAGCCTTACGTGCCACTTCCAGGCTTGGGTGATGAAACCCTCCCACAGGTGATCGTCCACTCCCCATCTGAATGGACTGGACTCTAAGAGACACAGGATAGGGGAATCACAAGCTGGAAGACCAGATCCCTGTTTGCCACTTCAGAAGGATCTTCCAAGAGAGTCATTCAGCCCAAAGATCTAAAATGGATATTTTCATATCCATGAATGAAAATGAACTTTCATTTTGTTAAGCCCCTAAAATTGAGGGTTGTTTGTTATAGCAATTAATCTACCTTGAACACCACATTTCCCAAAACTACATCTGAGTTGAGCAGTCCAGGCCTGGCAGGGTGGCTCAGCAGAATCATCAAAAATCTGAACTTTTATCTGCTGCCTCACCATCCTTAACAAGTATGATAGAGCTTGGTACCGTCTTCTGTGCTTAGTCTCTGGATCTTGTGGGAAACTGAATGGGTGAGTCTCCAGGCTATCATCCCTTCAGTGGTTAAAATATATTACATGTCTGATGCCTAATCATTATTATGTAACCTGTGAACAATACCTAGTAAGATGATGCTCATATCATAGTAAAAAAATGTAGCCAAATCTTGTATAATATCTTAAAAAACGATACACAGTTCCCCAAAGCTCCAAAGCAATTTATTTGTTCACCACCTCATACACTAGGAGCCTCTCTTTTTTTTTAATTTTTTATCTTGAAGTATAGTTGATTTAGAATGTTGTGTTAATTTCTGCTGTATAGCAAAATGATTCAGTTATACATATGTGTATATATGTATATATTCTTTTTCATATTATTTTCCATTATGGTTTACCTCAGGATATTGAATATTTCACAATTTAAAATGGAGATAAAAATGTTACTTATTTCAGAGGTTAAATTAAATAACACATATAAAGTGCTTAGAACAATGCCATGCACATGATCGCTCCCCATTAAATGAACACTTTGTTGACAAATACATTTACTACTCTTTGACTATCCGTGTACCCCGCTCCATGTTTCTCAGCCCCTTTAAAGTTAAACAAGACTGTGTACTTAGCTCTGTGCAATGACCTATGAGCGTGTGATGTGTGTCACTTCTGGGCCAAAGCCTTTAAGAACCAGTATAGGACCTTCTGGTCAGGGTTGCTAATGCAAGTTGGAGTTAAAGATAAAATGTTTCCACAACCCTTCAATCAATACACCCCCTTGCATTTCCATACAAGAGGGGATTTCTGCACCTCTCCACCTGACCGTTCTGGTGACAACATCTCTCCCCAAAGGTTCCTCCCAACAGAAAACATGAAAAACCCAACTGGTTAGAGTCCAGAGCCTTCATAGGGTGATATTTTTTCTTAATCAGTAGCGTTACTGTGCCTTAATGACCACAGTCCAGTCAGCCCCCGTCTGTCTTTTCCCTTTGTAAGCTTAGGTGACATTTCAGGACAGAATCCTCTACCTTCATATCTCACATCCGTGGGATGGGGCCTCCTGGACAGAGCTTTTCTAGGAAAAGGAAATTTTCTATTCCCTCTTTCTCATGTCCTACCAGCCACTCTGTATGTATATGAGGCAGGCCTGGCCCCGTGAAGGAGTATGGGTAGTTGGACATAAAGAATGCCCTTCAGACTCCACTCTTCCAACAGGCAGCATTCCAGAAAGCTCTAAATTTGAGAGTGAACAGACTCATCCTGCCATTAATAATGCGGACATCATTTGACTTTCGGTACTTTACGTTCTCCATCACCCAGGGGCTTAGAAAGGAGGAAGAGGAAATGCAAAACTCACCTCAATCCCCAACACAAAGAAAGGCACAGTTTTCCTTGGAATGCTACGTGTTACATGATTCCTATATAAACTGCCTAGCTCCCTTTCTTTTTTTTTTTTAACACATATATGCATTCTTTTTTATATTATTTTCCATTATGATTTATCCCAGGATATTGAATATACCATGTACTGTGCAGTAAGTAGGACCTTGTTGTTTATATATACTCATGCGCATCTATTGTTGTTTGGTCAGTAAGTCATGTCTGATTCTTTGCGACACCATGGACTGTAGCCCGCCAGGCTCTTCTGTCCATGAGATTTCTCAGGCCAGAATACTAGAGTGCGATGACATTTCCTCCTCCAAGGGATCTTGCTGACCCAGGGATTGAATTTGTCTCTACTGCATTAGCAGGTGGGCTTTTTACCTCTGAGCTACCAGGGAAGCCCAAATAGTTGGCATCTACTTACCCTAAACTCCCACTCCCCACCTCCCCACCTCTTGACAACCACAGGTCTGTTCTCTATATCTGTGAGCCTGTTTTTGTTTCGTGGATAGTTTTGTTTCTGTCATATTTTAGACTCCACATGTAAGTGATATCATATGGTATTTGTCTTTCTCTTTCTGACTTCCTTCACTTAGTGTGGTAATCTCTAGTTGCATTCCTAGCTCCCTTTCTTATCCTTTGTATAATTATAGGAGATATAACAAAAGACTCATCTGGAAATAAATTATGATAGCTACGTGGAAACATAATCTTTTTCGTAAGAATTGCTATAGCCCTTCATTCAGTCGTAGCTTAGGAAAGGGGACCTCTTATGTAGTTCCATATTAAAGTACTGCATCACTTATAAAAGAAGTAACATTGCTATGTTATGATGCATTTCTTTTCTGCTCAATAGAATAAAATCTGTAAAATCTGATATAGTCAGTGTGCACAAACCAAAACTGTTTGTTCCTGCTGGGTCTTATTATGAAGACAAGTGCTACAGAAATGGGTGTTCATAAATTTCTGTTTATATTATGTACACTGAAAGATGTGTAAAGTATGAATAGATATATGGAAAATATTTTAGTGAGCTAAAGCTTAAGATATCTAATGTCACAGAGTGAGCTAAAATGTTTGGATTTTTATAAATTACACGGAGCTCACCTTCAAAGGAAATCATGATATGTAATTGTGGGATGGAGGCAGCTCAAGCCATGGCAGTCACAGAGATAGCCAACATATTTCAAGTGATTCGTTTTAAACCATAGCTCCGTCATGCAAAAATACTGAACTCTGGCTCTTTAAAAGTTTCACTTTGAGGATAGTGTTGCTTCTGTATTTTCAGTCTCATGTTATATTAATAGAAGAAAAAGAAAACATAAATGCATATTTCATGAAAGTGACTTCGTAAGCCTAATTAAGAAATTACAAGCTCTATGGTTTCTGTTCCATGCTCCAAACCTATGGGATTTGCTTTATGATGATGTAAATTGCTACCGTCTACAAATTTCTATTAAGATGATACATGTCAACTGATTCCTGCTCCTTCCCAAATATATCATTGATTGGGACAATTCACACACATCTTTTGATTTTGGGGTGTGGGGGAGAGAGCAGTTTCCATTTGTGACACACAACTTCACGTTACTTAATATTATGCTATATCCAGTCAAAGTTTAAAAACATGCTAGTTACCATTGATTGTATTTATTGTATTATGTGGTAAGTACAATCCACTAAATTTAATTTCTTTGAAGAGAGGTCTTAAAACTGACTTTATTGATATATAAATTTATCATATATAGTTGATTTACAGTGTGTTAATTTCTGCTGTACAGCAAAGTGATTCAGTTACACACACACATATACATTATTTTTCATATACTTTTCTGTTATGGTTTAACACTGGATACTGAATATAGTTCCCTGTGCTATACAGTAAGACCTTGTTGTTTGTCCATTCTATATATAATAGTTTACATCTGCTAGTCCCAAACTCCCCGTCCATCCCTCCCTCCCTCCCCTCCCCCTTGGCAACCACAAGTCTGTTCTCTATGTCTATGAGTTTCTTTCTGTTTTGTAGATAAGTTCATTTGTGTCATAATTTAGATTCTACATATAAATGATATCATATGGTATTTCTCTTTTTGACTTTGCTTAATATGATCATCATATCTTTGCATTTCTCTAATTATTAGTAATGTTGAGCATCTTTTCAAGTGCCTATTGGCTATCTGTATCTCTTTTTTGGAGAAACGTCTATGTATCTTCTGCCCATTTTTCTAGTGGATTGTTGTTTTGATATTGAGTTGTATGATCTGCTTCTACATTTTGGAGATTAATTCATTGTTGGTCACATCATTTGCCAAATCCAGAGGTTGTCTTTTTGTTTCGGTTATGGTTTCCTTTCCTCTGAAAAAGCTCAGAAGTTTGATTTGGCCCTGTTTGTTTATTTTTCCTTTTATTTCTTTTGCTTTGAGAGACTGACCTAAGAGAACATTACTGCGATTTATATCAGAGAATGTTTTGCTTATGTTCTCTTCTCAGAGTTTTATGGTATCGTGTCTTATATTTAAGTCTTTAAGCCATTTTAAGCTTGTATGTGGCCTGTTGTTTAGTCACAAAGTCGAGTCTTTGCAACCCCATGGACTGTCGCCCCCCACCTCCAGGCTCTTCTGTCCATGGGATTTTCCAGGCAAGAATACTGGAGTGGGTTATCAACTCCTCCTCCAATATGTGGCCTGTAATTTTCTTTATTTGGTAGTGTCTTTGGTTTGAGTATCAGGATGAAGGTGGCTTAGAATGACTTTGCAAGTTTTCCCTCCTTTATCCTACTTATTCTCTGTAGCAGCAACTTCAAAACCTTCACATGGGGTGGTGTATAGCATCCTTTGAATGTGTCATATTTTCAAGCTGGATTATACTCTGTCACCCTCACCAAGGTGATTACCTCACTTGATTTAATTTTGCGTTTCTTCAGCTCGTCAGATGTGTACATGTGTTTTCCCCAGATATATTCCTGCATTTTCCCTCTAACTAGAAAAACCTTTGAACTTGATTCTTTTCATGTAATTCTTATCTCCCAAGCCCACATGACTCTTGCAGAAATTAAAAGCCCAACCAGATGATCTCTAATTTCTCTTGCGATTTTGTCTGACCATTTGATCGCAAACCTACAGAAGCTGAATAACTGGAGACACCTGGCCAGCTGCTCCACACACATCCATTGGGCTTCCCTGATGGGGGAGTACAGTGACTCGGGTCTTGAACATGGAGTGGTGAGGATTTCTAGACACACACTGCTGTAACTGCCCGCACCCTGCCCTCTTCAAAGAAGGCATGAAAAAAGATTATGCTACTTGCCCAGAGCATTTCAGAAGGGCTTGCAGCTTTCCCTTAAATGGCCACACTTTCCTTTGAGAGTGAGTTTTACAAAATGATTTCACTTTCTCTCTCTGGCTGAGCAGCAGAATGAACACTGGCATCTGGGTGTGCAGAGAGTCATTTACTGAATACTTCTCATGCACCCTTGCTCTATGCTAAATGTGTTTTCCGTGTATCACCTGAACTTCATGTTTATAATCACCCTAAGGGGTGGAAACTGTTCCCCTTTTACAGATGAAGAAAACTGAGGCTAAAGAAGATGAGTCTGCTGATTCTCAGAATTGATGTCTAAAAATAAAACAGGTTTTATCTAAATAACACATTTCTTTACATTGGGCAATTTTCAAGTTTGTCATTTTTCATGTTTCCCTTTAAAAAAAGTCAACAAATTTTTCCTACAAGAGGCCAAGCCGGTGAATATTTTTGGCTTTGTAGGCCATGAGTCTTCTATTGAAAACTATTGAACCCTGCTTCGTTGTAGAGGGAAAGTGGCCCTAATAATACATGAATGAGTGTATGTGGCTCTGTTCCACTAAAACTTTATTTACAAACTCAGATTGCAGTTTGCTGATGATGGAAATGTTCTGAAATTGGATTGTTGGTTACCCAATTCTATAAGTTTACTAAAAAGCACTGAATTGTACACCAAAAATGAGTGGTATTGTTGTATGTCAATTATACCTCAATAAAGCTATTAAAAACAAAAAAAAAAAGAGTTGGCTTCTGGTTTTAGATAGCACGTATAGTCAAAGCTATGGTTTTTCCAATAGTCCTCTACATCTGTGAGAGTTGGACAATAAAGAAGGCTGAGCACCGAAGAATTGATGCTTTCGAACTGTGCTGCTGAAGAAGACTCTTGGGAGTCCCTTGAACAGCAAGGAGACCAAACCAGTCAATCCTAAAGGAAATAAACCCTGAATATTCATTGGAAAGACTGATGCTGAAGCTGAAACTCCAATACTTTGGCCACCTGATTCAAAGAGCCGACTCATTGGAAAAGACCCTGATGCTGGGGAAGACTGAAGGCAAAAGGAGTAGAGGATGACAGAGGATGAGATGGTTGGATGGCATTGCTGACTCAATGGATATGAGTTTGAGCAAGCTCAAGGAGATAATGAAGAATATTCACTAATCACAAACAGTTCTCACACAGAGCAAACCACCTCTTGTCTTTGTTTTTTTTCTTTTCAAATTCCTCCTCAATTTTTATTTATGATATATTCCTCTCAGGATGATCAGAAAAAAACACACTTGAAAACCCACTGATGAACTAGAAACTCTGCTCACAAAAGAAATGGCTCCGTGGCTCCTTATTTGTATTTGCCTTCTTCTTAAATATACTTCTCCTTGGGCTGAACAGAGGCAGCCAGTGCTCTACTGTGATATAGACAGTTCTGGAGAGTTCTTTATCAGCTCACATACTGGAGGGAAAATTCACACTTCGGGTTTGATAACCTTGGCTCTAAATATCTGTTGCTCAAACACAGTGACACATTTGATCTTTCTGAAGCAATTAAATATGCACTAATGCCTGTTTTCATTTATAAATGCCAACACATAATAACCAGCTAAGAATCATGACATGGTGTTACTTTCTTTTTATTTTACCATCTCCTTAACTGTGTAACACATTTTAAAAAAGTATTTCAGGTACTTCTTTTATTTTCATAGAATTCTAAAAGATACTTAGAAAGGTTTTGGTCTCCTCAGGGTGTAGCTCAATTGGTGGCAATTCATGAGGACAGAACATCACAGTGCTTCCTTCAAGGGTGTCACCAGCTGTGTGGAGTCATGTAAAAGCTCCTTGCAGTGTGAGTGTGGCTGGACCGTGAAAAATGCCAGAAGAAAAACATCAGGAAACCTCAAGAATATTTTAAGTCCTGGCCCAGTCCTACAAGCTCACTCAGGATAAAGATGCAAAAGAAAATGATGAAGATGAGATTGCCTCTTCCTAGTGAGCCTTTATCAAGGCTGTCAAAACTAAATGAAAGAAAGCAATCTCATCTTCATAATTAATTTCCCTGTTTCTTTCCTTAATCTGCACTGCCCAGGCAGTTAATCTTTGCTCCATATGCTTTTGTCACCCTACTTAATTATTAATAAAATCTCCTGTGTGAGAAGGCAGAATGCTACATGCCAACTGGGAGAGTGAGCTTCAAGGCTGTGCGAGATGATAGAAAAGAGGAGAGAGGGGCAAACAACGTAGGAAGAGTTGGATGGACCTAGAGGTGATCATACTCAGTGAAGTAAGTTAGACAGAGAAAGACAAATATATGGTATCGCTTATATGTGGAATCTTTACAAATTTTATAAATGAACTTACTTACAAAACAGAAATAAACTTATAGACTTAGAAAACAAACTTATGGTTACCAAAGGGGATAGTGAGAGGGTGGGAGAGGAATAAATCAGGAGTTTGAGATTGTTTGTTTGTTAACTACAGTACACTTGATTTACAATCTCCTGTTAGTTTCAGGTGTACAGCACATTGATTCTGTTATACATATATATCTATTCTTTTTTTTTTTTACAATAAAGGTCTCATTGATATATCTATTCTTTTTCAGATTCTTTTCCCTTATATGTTATTAAAAAATACTTGAGTATTGTTCCCTTTGTTATATAGTAGATCCTGGTTGGTTATCTATTTTATATATTATAATGTGTATCTGCTAACCTCAACCTCCTAATTTATGCCTTCCCCCACACTTGGGATTAAAATATACAAACTACTACATATAAAATAGATAACTAACAAGGACCTACTGTATAGAACAGGGAACTATGCTCAATATTTTGTAATAACCTATAATGGAAAAGAATTTAGAAAAGAATACACACGCACACACACACACACACACACACTGGAGGAGGGAATGGCAAACCACCCCAGTATACTTGCCATGAGAACCCCATGAACTGTATAAAAGGACAAAAAGATACGGCACTGAACGATGAGTCCCCCAGGTCGGAAGATGTCCAATATGCTACCGGCGAAGAGCAGAGGAGAACTACTAATAGCCCCAGAGAGAATGAAGTGGCTGGGCCAAACGATGCTCAGTTGTGGATGTGTCTGGTGATTAAAGTAAAATCCAATGCTGCAAAGAACAGTATGGTATAGGAACCTGGAATGTTAGGTCCATGAATCAAGGTAAATTGGATGTGGTCAAGCAGGAGATGGTAAGAATAAACATCAGAATCTTAGGAATCAGTGAACTAAAATGGACGGGAATGGGCAAATTTAATTCAGATGACCATTGTATCTACTACTGTGGGCAAGAATCCCGTAGAAGAAATAGAGTAGTCCTCATAATCAACAAAAGAGTCTGAAATGCAGTACTTGGGTGCAATCTCAAAAGACAGAATGATCTGTTTGTTTCCAAGGCAAGCCATTCAACATCACAGTAATCTAAGTCTATGCCCCTAACACCAATGTCGAAGAAGGTGAAGTTGATCAGTTCTATGAAGACCTAGAAGACCTCCTAGAAATAATACCAAAAAAAGAATGTTCTATTCATCATTGGGGGCTGGAAAGTAAAAGTAGGAAGTCAAGAGATTCCTGGAGTAACAGGCAAGTTTGGCCTTGGAGAACAAAATGAAGCAAAGCAAAGGCTAACTGAATTCTGCCAAGAAAATGCACTGGTCATAGCAAACACCCTTTTTCAACAATACAAGAGACGACTTTACACATGGACATCACCAAATGGTCAATACCGAAATGAAATTGATTACATCCTTTGTAGCTGAAGATGAAGAAGCCATATACAGTCAGCAAAAACAAGACCTGGAGCTGACTGTGGCTCATATCATCAACTTCTCATAGCAACATTCAGGATTAAACTAAAGAAAGTAGGGATGAATATGCACTAGAGGTAACGAATAGATTCAAAGGATTAGATCTAGTAAACAGTGTGTCTGAAGAACTATGAATGGAGATCTGTAATATTTTACAGGAGGCAGTGAAAAAAACCATCCCAAAGAAAAAGAAAAGCAAGAAGGTAAAGTGGTTATCTGAGGAGGCTTTACAAATAGCTGAAGAGAGAAGAGAAGCGAAAAGCAAGAAAACAACAGAAGGGAAAAGACTAGAGATCTCTTCAGCAAAATTGGAAATACCAAGAGAACATTTTGCCCAAGGATGGACACAATAAGGGAAAGAAATGGTAGAGACCTAGTAGATGCTGAAGAGATCAAGAAGAGATGGAAAGAATACATGGAAGAACTGTACAAAAAAGATCTTAATGAACGAGATTACTACAACAGTGTGGTCAGTCACCCAGAGCCAGATATTCTGGAGTGTGAAGTCAAGTGGATTTTAGGAAGCACTGCTGTTAATAAAACTAGTGGATGCAACGGAATTCTAGTAGAGCTATTCAAAACCCTAAAGGATGATGCCAGCAAGGTGTTGCATTCAATATGTCAGTAAATCTGGAAAACTCAGCAGTGGCCACAGGACTGGAAAAGGGCAATCCTCATCCCAATTCCTAAGAAGGGTAGTACTAAAGAATGTTCTAACCATCAGACAGTTGCACTCATTCCCCATGCTAGTATCCCATGCTTAAATCTTAATTAAATGAAATTAATTGATTTAATCTTAATATTAATCAATCTTAATTAAATCTTAATTCCCATGCTTAAAATCTTGCATGCTAGGCTTCAGCATTATGCAAACCAAGAACTTCCAGATATCCAAGCTGGGCTTAGAAAAGGCAGAGGAACCACAGATCAAATTGCCAGCATTCACTGGATCTCAGAGAAAGTAAGAGAACTCCAGAAAAACATCTCTCTCTGTTTCATTGACTACGCTAAAACCTTTGACTGTGTGGATCATAACAAACTGTGTAATATTCTTAATGAGATGGGAATACCAGACCACATTACCTGACTCCTGAGAAACCAGTATATGGGTCAGGAAACAACAGTTAGAACCCTGTATGGAACAACTGATTTGTTCAAGATTGAGAAAGAAGTACGACAGGGCTGTCTGCTCTCACTCTGTTTGCTTAACCTGTATGCTGAGCACATCATGAGAAATGCTGGGCTGGATGAGTTACAAGCTGGAATCAAGATAGGTGGGAGAAACATCAACAACCTCAGATATGTGGATGATACAACTCTAATGGCAGAAAGTGAAGAGGAACTAAAGAGCCTCTTGATGAGGGTGAAGGAGAAGAGTGAAAGAGCCAGCTTAAAACTAAATATTAAAAAAACTAAGATCATGGTATCTTGCCCCATTACTTCATGGCAAATAGAAGGGGAAAAGGTGGAAGCAGTGACAGATTTCCTCTTCTTGGGCTCTAAAATCATTGCAGATGCTGACTGCAGCCATGAAATCAGAAGACGATTGCTTCTTGGCAGGAAAGTGATGACAAACCTAGACAGTGTGTTGAAAAGCAGAGACATTACTCTGCCAACAAAGGTCCGTATAGTCAAGGCTATGATCTTCCCAATGGTCACATACGGTTGTGAGAGCTGGACTGTAAAGAAGCAGAGCACCAAAGAATTGATGCCTTCTAACTGTGGTGCTGGAGAAGACTCCTGAAAGTCCCTTAGACAGCATGGAGATCAAACCAGTCAATCTAAAGGGAAATCAACCCTGAATACTCCTTGGAAGGACTGATGCTGAAGCTGAAGCTCCAGTATTTTGGTCACCTGATGTGAACAGCTGACTCATTGGAAAAGTCCCTGATGCTGGTAAAGACTGAGGGCAGAAGGAGAAGAGGGCACCAGAGGATGAGATGGCTGGATGGCATCACCGATGCAATGGACACGAACTTGGGCAAACTTTGGGAGATGGTGAAGGACCCACAGGCCTGGCGTGTTGCAGCCTGTGGGGTCACAAAGAGTTGGACACAACTGGGCAACTGAACAACAATAACATATATACAAACACACATATATAACTTAATCACTATACCTGAAACTAACACAACACTGTAAATCAGCTGTATTTCAATAAAAATTAAAAAATAAAAAGGGGAAGAGAGAAAAAGGAAAGGAAGGGATGATGAGGCTAAGTGAACAGAGTAAGGGAAGAAGAAAAGTTGGACTTTGAGAAAAGATAAAACATCCAAGTTCTCCCACACCAATCATGTGTCGGAAGCCAACCCAGAAATTCTTTCTAGGAAAGCCTTGCCTGGCCTATGGGTGACCCTAGGTAGGTCTGCCTACCACCATGTAGTATCTGAATGGATTTGTTTCCAGATAAATATTCAAGTTCCATTCTATAAAAATCAACTCTCCTGAGTTCCAAGCTTCTGGATCCAACTATATTGACAGCATGGAATCTCAGCCTGCTGACTACTCGCCAAAGAGGAGAACCACCCACTTAGCAAAAGCTCAGTCCCAAGAAACAGTGTTTGTACATCATTGCCAGCCCACTCTGCTGTCTTCCTGGTTCAACTGCACATACATTAAATGCTAGCCTTTTACAGACCAGATCATCGGAGATGTGTGCTCTTTACCCATTTTATTTTGGCACTTCCCAGTCTGGCATTTACTGCCCTGAGCTTTGGTATTAGACCGTCAGGCAATATAAGAGAGTTGATAAAAAGTAAGTCAAATTGCTTTCTTGGTATTTACCGGGGGGGGGGGGTGGGCGTTGTTTGTTTTTAGCACAAAGCATATTGTTCTCTTTAGGATAAGCCAAAGAAGAAAATTCTTCCAAGACCCCAGGGCAGAGTCTATTATATACGCCCCTTCTGAACTATGAAGGGTCTTTAATTTGGCTCAAGTTGGGATATGGAGTGTCTCTCTCTCTCTAATAGTATTTATTTTTTAAAGCACTTTTGGGTTCACAGTAAAGCTGAACAGAAACCGTAGTAATTTCCCATATAGCCCCCACCCCCACACCTGCACAGCCACCATTATCAACATCCTCCACCAGAGTACTACATTTGTTACCATCGATGAACCTACATTAACACATTATAGTCACCCAGATATCATCGTTACATTAGGGTTCAATCTTTGTGTTGTACATTCTATGGGTTTGGGCAAATGTATAATGACAGGTATCTACCATTATAGTATCATATAGAATAATTTCACTTCCCTAAAAATTCTCTGTGCTTTGTCTATTCATCCTTCCCTCCCTCCTAACCCCTGGCAACCACTGATCTTTTTATTTCTTTGTATTTTTGCCTTTTTCAGTGTGCTATATAGTTGCAATTATACAGTATACAGTCTTTCCAGATTGATTTCTCTCTCTGAGGAATAGGCACTTACGTTTTCTCCATGGCTTTTCATAGCTTGATAGCTCATTTCTTTTTAGCTCTGAATAATATTCTATTGTCTGGACAGTGTATTTATCCATTCTCTTATTGAAGGACATCTTGGTTGCTTCCAAAGTTTGGCAATTATGAATCAAACTGCTATAAACATTCATATGCAGGTTTTTGTGTGGACATGAATCTTCAGTTCATTTAAGTAAATACCAACAAGCATGCTTGCTGGATCATATGTTGATAGTATATTTAGTTTTGTAAAATACTGCCAAACTGTCTTCTAAAGTGGCTATATAACATCATTCCTTACCAGCAATGAATGAGAGTTCCTGTTGCTCCACGTCATCACCAGCATTTGGTATTGTCAGTGTTTCTAATAGTGTGTAGCAATATCTCACTATTGTTTTAATTTGCATTTCCCTAATGTCATATGATGGGCTCCCCTGGTGGCTCAGATGGTAAAGAATCTGCATGCAATGTGGGAGACCTGGGTTCAATCCCTGGGTTGGGAAGAACCCCTGGAGGAGGGCATGGCATCCCACTCCAGTATTCTTGCCTGGAGAATCCCCACAGACAGAGGAGCCTGGCGGACTACAGTCCATGGGATCGCAAAGAGTCGCACATGACTGAGTGAGTCAGACATGACTGAGTGACTAAGCACAATGACGTTGATGTTGAGCATCTTGACGTATGTTTACTTGCCATCTGTATATCTTCTTTGTGAAATATCTGTTTAAGTCTTTTGCCCATTTCTTAATTGGGTTGTTTGATTTCTTGTTTTTGAGCCATAAGGGTTCTTTGTGTATTTTGGACAGCAGTCCTTTATCAGATGTGTCTTTTGCAAATATTGTCTCCCAGTCTGTGGCTCGTCTTCTCATTCTCTTGAGAGAACAGTATTTCTTAAATTCAAGGCTCATCTCTTTTAGTGTGCTGGATATTGGGATATACACTTGATATGTTAAATTTATCTTTACTTGCTTATCATTTTTCTACCTTTAATTTCTTTGCCATATTTTTATGATTCTTAATGTTAATTTTCTTGACACAAATGGAGTACATATGCACTGTAGAAACTATAGAAAATAAAGAAACATTGTCACTCTCCTTCTCTCTCCCTTCATTCCCCACCCCTCCATACTTTAGTTAATATTTTGAAGCAATTTTCTTTTTTCAGTTTGTACAAATAGTTGAAGTTCTTTTGTAACATGAAATTGTTTCATAATACTTTTTATTTTATTTTTTTTTCATAATACTTTTTAGAAGCCACTTTTCGAACACTATTTCCTGCTATTAAGCTTTTTTATACAATGTTATGCTTAATAGTTGCACAGTATTTCATCATTTAACCAACCACATTTTGTTGGATATTAGTATTTTATTACCTCCCAAGTTTTCACAAAAGTTGAAGTGCAGACTCTAAAGGGATGAAAAATTTTAAAGGTATTTATGTTTATTGACAAAACATTTTCCAAAGGGGTTATATCAATCCATACATATACAATCAGTATACAAAAATATCTCTTTCTTAGACTTTGGCCATTGTTGTTGTTGTTCAGTCACTAAGTCATGTCTGACTCTTTGCGATCCCATGGACTGTAGCACACCAGGCTCCGCTGTCCTCCACTATCTCCCAGAGTTTGCTCAAATTCATGTCCATTGAGTGATGTTATCTAACCGTTTCATCCTCTGCCTCCCCCTTCTCCTTTTGCCTTCAATCCTTCCCAGCATCAGCGTCTTTTCCAGTGAGTCATTTCTTGGCATCAGGTGGCCAAAGTATTGGAGCTTCAGCATCAGCAACAGTCTTTCTAATGAATATTCAGAGTTGAACTCTCACATCCCTACATGACTATTGGAAAAACCATAACTTTGACTATATGGACCTTGGTTGGCAAAGTGATGGCTCTGCTTTTGAATACACTGTCTAGTTTTGTCATAGCTTTCCTTACAAGGAGCAAGCATCTTTTAATTTCATGGCTGCAGTCACTGTCATAATCAATCTGATTTCAGTATTGACCATCTAGTGATTTCCATGTGCAGAGTCATCTCTTGTATTGTTGGAAGAGAGTGTTTGCTATGACTAGCGTGTTCTCTTGATGAAACTCTGTTACCCTTTGCCCTGCTTCATTTTGTACTTGAAAGCTAAACTTGCCTGTTACTCCAGGTATCTCTTGACTACCTACTTTTGCATTCCAGTCTCCTGTGAAGAAAAGGACATCTTTTTTGCTGTTAACTTTAGAAGGTCTTGTAGGTCTTCATAGAACCCATCAACTTCAGCTTATTTGTCATCAGTGGTTGGGGCATAGACTTGGATTAGCATAATATTGAATGGTTTGCCTTGGAAACAAACGGAGATCATTCTGTCATTTTTGAGATTGCACCCAAGTACTGCATTTCAGACTCTTTTGTTGACTATGAGGGCTACTCCATTTCTTCTAAGGGATTCTTGCCCACAGTAGTAGATATAATGGTCATCTGAATTAAATTCACCCATTCCCATCCATTTTAGTTCACTGAATCATAAGATGTCAGTGTTCACTCTTGCCATCTCCTGCTTGACCACGTCCAATTTACCTTGATTCATGGACCTAACAGTCCAGGCTTCTATGCAATATTGTTCTTTACAGGATCAAACTTTACTTGTACCACCAGACACATCCATAACTGACTGTTTTTCCCACTTTGGCCCAGCCACTTCATTCTTTCTGGAGCTCTTAGTAATTGCCTCTACTCTTCCCCAGTAGTGTATTGGACACTTTCTGACCTGGGGGGCACATCTTCCAGTGTCATATCTTTTTGTCGTTTCATACTGTTCATGGAATTCTCCAGGCAAGAATACTGAAGTGGTTTGACATTTCCTTCTCCAGTGGATCACGTTTTGTCAGAACTCTCCACTATGACACATCTGTCTTAGGAGGCCCTGCACAGAATGACTCATAGCTTCATAGAGTTATGCAAGCCACTTTGCCACAACAAGGCTGTGATCCATGAAACCTCTGGCCATACTACATACTATTTTGCTTTAATCTTTGCTGTTTGTTAGACAAAAATGCATTTCAAAGTTCATTTTTTTATCTCTTTAGTGATTGATAAGGTTGAATTATTTCTCATTTTCAATTTTATATTACAACCTCTTTATATTACTTGCCTGTTAGTATCTTTTGTTTTATTTTTCTAATGGAAGCCTCCTCCTTTTTTAACTGGCTTGTAATAGCTTTTAAATGCTAAGAATCACAGTCTTTGTCTGGCATACACATCACAGATATTTTTTCAGTTCGTCATTGTTGAAGTCAGATTTTGACATATAGAACTCTTAAAACTTTTACTCCAACCATTCATTATTTATTTTATTATTTTTTGCTTTTGCGTGATGCTTATACAGTTGGAACTTGAGTAAGAGTTTTCCTTGTGGCCAGGAATTGGCACTAGAGCTAAAATGCTCCTTTTTTGTTGTTCTTTATTTTTAGTTGAAGTATACTTGATTTACAGTGTGTGTTAATTTCTGCTGCACAGCAAAGTGACTCAGTCATACACATATACACATTCTTTTTATATTCTTTTCAACTATGGTTTATCCAATGATATTCAATATAGTTCCCTGAGCTATACAATAGGACCTTGTTGTTTATCCATTCTAGATGTAATAGTTTGCATCTACTAATTGCAAACTCCCAATTCATCCCTCTCCTTCCCCCACCCCTTGGCAACTACAAGTCTATTCTCTATGTCTGTGAGCCTGTTTCTGTTTCATGGATAAGTTCATTTGTGTCATATTTTAGACTCCACATATAAGTGATATCATATGGTATTTGTCCTTTTCTTTTTTAAATTTTAGTTAGTATGATAATCTCTAGTTGCATCCATGTTGCTGCAAATAGCGTCATTTCATTCTTTTTATGGCTGAATAATATTTTATTAGGCTTCCCTGGTGGTTCAAATGGTAAAGAATCTGTCTGCAATGCCAGAGACCTGGGTTCGATCCCTGAGTTGGGAAGATCCCCTGGAGGAGGGTATGGCAACCCACTCCAGTATTCTTGCCTGGAGAATCCCCATGGATAGAGGAGCCTGGTGGGCTATAGTCCATGGGGTCACAAAGAGTTGGACACATTGGGCTTCCCTGGTGGCTCAGATGGTAAAGAATCTGCCTGCAATATGGGAGACCCAGGATATGTACCATATCTTCTTTAACCATTCATCTGTTGATGGACATTTAGGTTGTTTCCATACCTCAGCTATTGTGAATAGTGATGCTATGAACATAGAGGTGCATGTACCTTTTTGGATTATAGTTTTGTCTGGATATATACCCAGGAGTGGGTTTGCTGGATCACATGGTAATACTGCTTTAGTTTTCTGAGGAATCTCCACACTGTTCTCCATAGTGGTTGTACCAACAGACATTCCCACCAACAGAGTAGGAGGGTCCTAAGGATGCCCTGTTTTAAAGAAAGTTATAAATACTTGGGAGCAAACATCTCCCCCCAGGGCTTCCTAGGAGGGAGATGAACTTCAGTGGCTGCCCTCTCCCCACAGTCCTTCTCCCACTTCTCCAGATGATGTTAGAAGACTGGGGGCAGGAGAGTCAATCAGTCAGGGGAGCCCAGTGGCTTTTCCCTCACCTCCTCCATGAGCATCCTCACAATCCTGAATCCAAATGAGGGACAGGCACCAGAAGGACCACTAACTGCACATGCCTGCAAGGAGGATGCTAGAAGAGACTGCCATCTGGACACTGCTTGACATCTACTCCGGCAGAAGATGTGCTTCTCAGCCTCTGGGTTCCCTGAGCAAGGGAGAGGACAACAGGCAGGGGATGCCAGGCAGAAGGAGGAGAGGGACTAGCAAGTTTCCTGCATGCCCTTCCTTTTGGTGGTCGATGGCCATGAGCCATCTGACCGGCACCCAACCCAAGAGGGCTCCCATGAGAAAGGAGCCAGCACTCCACTGCCATGGAGAGCACCACCCATGGCAGTAGCTGAAGAGAAGACAGAGGAGACTGTGCTGGACTCAGATCGCAAAATCAGGGACATGTGTCATGAAGTAAACCTCAATCGCACACTTCAGAGAAAACAGTGGTGCCTCATGGACAGAGCCCACCATCAGGCTGCATGTCACAGAGATAACCCAGAATATCAGTTAGTATTAGCCAGAGAAACAGCAAAACCAAGAGAAGGAACAAATGAGACCTGTTAGGGAAAGAAAGGTTTTTCTCTTTCTCTCTCTGTAATCATTGATGTAACAGGGGGTCATGGAAAAGGGAGGGAAGGCATCCCACCACAGAGAACCATCTCGACTTCACATCAGCATCACTCTAAATACAAGGCATCCGTTATCTGGGAGGGACAGTTTTATTGATGGGCTGACTCATTAGAAAGGATTAATGTCTAGGTCATTGATACTTCATGGCACATTTTCTTGGGGACGGAGAGGATCCTGTGGAAATGAACACAAGCCAGGTGTGTTTTGATGAGGAAGAGAAGTTCAACTCAGTCTGACAGCTTTCTGAAAAGGGGAGGCAGAGGGGAGCCCGAAGACAAATGTGGCCTGCCTCCCAATTCTGGCTACTGCCAACCCTGGCAAAAACGGTTCACCGCAGGATGCAAAACTCAGGTTTGACTTGACGGGTTGTGAGACTGGACACCTGGTGTTTTTTGACCGAACTGTTTATTCAGGGAATTTGCTTTAAGAGTATCCCACAAAGCACCTGCAGTTGTCTGGGATCTCTGCATTAAGCTGGCTGACAATGCATAACCCACGTCAGGAGGCAAAAGAGACAGTCCTTCAAACAAAACCAAATTTTAACAGAATGCAGTAAATTAAGGCGGACAGAAGAAGTGTTGATCCCCCCTGCAGAATCTGTTACCCCCAAGACAGCATAAGTGGTGAGATACAAAGATAAAGCCACTGTCGTATTCTGCCCCTTTCTGTAGCAACGCCAAGGGAACCTTCTCCCTACACCCCAGCTCATACAAAGGGAGGACCATTGCCTGTCCCCCTAGAAGATGTCATAGTACCTTCCTCATAGGCTGCTTCAGTTGGTTAAGTGAAATAAGGCATCTTAAACACCTGTTATAGCACTTGGGAAGATCCCCTGGAGGAGGGCACAGCAACCCAACTCCAGTATTTCTTGCCTGGAGAATCCCATGGACAGAGGAGCCTGGCGGGCTACAGTCCACGGGGTTGCACAGAGTTGGACATGACTGAAGCAACTTAGCACGCATGCACGCACATAGCACTTAGCATATAATACAGGCTCAGTTCAGTTCAGTCGCTCAGTTGTGTCCGGCTCTTTGCGATCCCATGAACCACAGCACACCAGCCCTCCTTGTCCATCACCAACTCCCGGAGTCCACCCAAACCCATTTCCATTGAGTCGGTGATGCCATCCAACCATCTCATCCTCTGTCATCCCCTTCTCCTCCTGCTCTCAATCTTTCCCAGCATCAGGGTCTTTTCCAAAGAGTCAGTTCTTCCCATCAGATGGCCAAAGTATTGGAGTTTCAGCTTCAACATCAGTCCTTCCAATGAACACCCAGGACTGATCTCCTTTAGGATGGACTGGTTGGATCTCCTTGCAGTCCAAGGGACTCTCAAGAGTCTTCTCCAACACCACAGTTCAAAAGCATCAATTCTTTGGTGCTCAGCTTTCTTTATAGTCCAACTCTCACATCCATACATGACCACTGGAAAAACCATAGCCTTGAGTAGACGGACCTTTGTTGGCAAAATAATGTCTCTGCTTTTTAATATGCTGTCTAGGTTGGTCATAACTTTCCTTCCAAGAAGTGTCTTTTAATTTCAAGGCTGCAGTCACCATCTGCAGTGATTTTGGAGCCCAGAAAAATAAAGTCAGCCGCTGTTTCCTCATCTATTTGCCATGAAGTGATGGGACCAGATGCCATGATCTTTACATGCTCAGTAAATGTTTACATGTTCAGTAAATATTACTATTATAGTATTATTCACTCTGCTCCTGTCCCTCTCAGAATGACTTCCCATCAGCACAAACTCGAATAATTGATGACTCTCCAAGGCCTTAAAAAATAATGCCCGTCCGTGTTAGGAGGGCACAGTTAACCGTTCCTGACCTGATTCCATCCACATGTTGAACCTCCTCTCTTGTCACTTCTTGTTTTGAATTCTAGTTCAATCCAGGTTGAATAACTTGTACTTTTAATTTAATTTTTAATTTGTATTGGAGTCTAGTTGATTTACAATGTTGTGTTAGTTTCAGGTGTACAGCTACTCAATCACTTAGCTGAATAACTAGAAGTTAATTGAAGGGGCCCTGCCTCTGAGCACCAGTGAGTTGCCAGGTATTGTGCTTCCTCTGCACGCTACACACTGGGCAACCCTTCCCTTTCCAAATTCCCATTCATTTGCCATCATCCGGCCTCCCCGCTCACATTGCCTGCCATCAGCAGCCAAGAGCCAGATGGTGTTCCAGTGCCAGCCTATAGCGCTGTATGATCACGTCCATTCTGACACTTCACCTGTTGTCCCCGGCTCTTTAACTTGTCTGTGCTTTCTTACATTTTAATGGGTATATGGATGACCTTGGCATCTGGCTGATGTGTGAATCCTGATTTAGTCCATCTAGGTTGGTGCCTAGGATGTGACACTCCTCACAGGCTCCCAGGTGATCCGGGTGTGGCCATTCCTAGACCACACTTGAGGACCAAGATGTGAGACAGTGATCTCCTTACTATCAGGAAGCCTGTCTCCTTAAGTCTGCATATCCCCAGCACCCAGCCCATCTGTATCCCTAACACTCAACCCATTCTTCGGGAAATTTTTTTCCCCCTAAATGTTTGTTAAATGAATGTATGATTGAATGAACAGATGGAGACACTCTGCTTCACTCACTGTACAACAAGCTAGTAGCATGTTTCCTGGACAGGAAGTTTTCCCTCAACTTCCTGTTCTCTGCCCAGGATGGTGTTATAAAACATTTACTCCTACTGCACAGCTCACTTCTCTTCTCTTTCTCCTGTTCCTACTTGTGTGTTTCCCCTTTTACAATTTCTATCAATGAGATGATGACAGAGTGTAAAGTGGTAAAGACGAGCAAAAGAATAATTCATAGAAAAAGAGAAGAGGGGAAAAAAGGCAGAAAGGGGGCATGTAGATGAAAGGAATAGAGGACATCAGAGGAAGGAGAAATGCCTAATTCTTCACCTCACATAATTTGAGTTCACACACCTATTATCCTTACATACCTAGACTTCCTCTCACATATTTTCCCCTTATACTGACCTTGATCTTCTTTATTTATTAATTTATCCATTCAACAAATCTATTCTGTGTCAGCCACTGAGCCAAGGATACATTCGTGAGTAAAAATGAACAGAAACTTAGAGTTTATCATCCAGAGGGTGGGTAGAGAAAGAGATTAATTAATTAAGCACTCAGTGTAAACTTAACAACAATGTTAAGAGCAGAGAAGTCTCTAGGAAATGAATGGTTGAGGGAACTGTGACCAGCAGTTAACCAGGGGATAGAGGAGTTAGAGTTAGGTTTAGGTTAGGGTTAGGGTTAGGTTAGGGTTAGGGTTAGGATCGCATGTACAAGGCACCGTGGCTAGGGTGAGCATGGCACATTGGAGGAACCAAAGGGTCAGAGGTCCTGGTGCCCTGGAAAAGAGAGTTGGTGAAAGAGTCTCTGTGGTAACCAGCTCCAAGGTGGCCCCCTTGATCCCCGCCTCTTGCTGTTCGCGCTTTTGTGTATTCCTCTCCCAATGACACCAGGGTTTGTCTGTGTGACCAGGAACATACAGCAGAATGAAGGGAGGGCATCTTCAAGATTAGGTTAGAAAAGAGTGTGGCTTCTTTCTGCACTTTCTTGTGGTCCTCTCTCTTGACTCACTCACTCTGAGGAAAGAAAGCAAGCTGCCATGTTTTGAGCAGCCCTACAGGAATGGCAAGCCACTCCTATATTCTTGCCTAAAGAATTCCATGGACAGAGGAGCCTGGCGAGCTACAGTCCATGGGGTCGCAGAGAGTCATACATGACTGAGCGAATAACACACACACACACATACAGAGTCATAAGTTCCCAACAGTCAGTAAGGAATTGTGGCCTGGCAACAACCATACACATAAGCATAGAAGCAGATTCTACAGCCCCAGTCAAACCTTGAGGTGAATGGAGCCCTGGCCAACAGTTCAACTTCAATCTCATGAGAGATACTAAGCCAGATCCACTCAACTGAGCCACAACTGGATTCCTAACCTTCAGAAAGTATGTGAGCTAACACGTCTGCTGTTGGAAGCTGCTAAATTTCAGGCTGCTATCTGTTATGCAGCAATAGATAACTAGTGTAGCCTAGGTCAGACCACGCACTATATCACTAGCATGTTAAGGTTTGTACAGCCTTGTAAACCTCCCTAGTACCTTGAAGGAAAAAGATATGGTTTCACAGTATCACCTCAGAAAATAGAGGGAAGCCCCTGAAAAGTTCGAGGATAGTGGCAAGCCTACTGTGAACACAGAGATAATAGTTGGGCTCCTCCATTTGTTCCCTGAGCTCATCGTAATCTACTAATCTAGGTCAAGTCCAGGATACCATGAGCCCACATAAGTTAAAATGAAATATATCTTATAAAAGTTTAATATCTTTTCACTGGTATTTTACATTTTTCATAGTTGATCATAAGATCCTAAGTAAAAGTATTGTAATTGAAGCAAACAGAAGGGTAGACTCTTACAGTTGTTCCACACTGTGTAATGTATGGGACAGAGCTACCATCTAGGAACAATGCCTGCGGGTCCCCCAAGGCAGAGAGAGTACATCTATGACACCTGAAGGGAAGGTCTCCAGGGGGCTCAGGAGAATTGCACCCCTCTCAGCTTACCAAGGATTGTCATTTGGAAAGCCTGGAGCTGAATGTCTGGATTCTAAGGACATCTTTAATAGCATGACATGATAGCTGCTGTGGATCCTTGAGGAATCTCCTCCTTATTGGAGAGATGTTGAGACCTTGAGGAGATAACTCACTTTCAAACTGAACCCTAAGGCAGAAAGACAAGCCTGAGGTCCTGTGAGAAGACGTGGGCTGCTGAAGAACATTCTAGCATCTGACTTAATAAAAGGGGGGAAATATGAATAGGAGAAAGCCAGTTAAAACTAAATCTGTCAGTAAATAAAGCCAAATCAAGCTGTATTGTGTAGAAAGTAGACTCTCTCACATGTGACTAACCATAAAAATCCTTAATCACCAGTGAGCTTTAACAATATGCACCAGAAATTTTATAATAAGTGAAGAATTTTCTATTAAATATTTCCTTATCTGTCTTGTTCTGGGGGAAAAAATTCCATTAGGGTCATAACCATCAAACTAAAAATTCCTTTCTTTTGGTTTAGAACTTGGAATCAAAGGACATCAAAAATAAATCTGCTTGGCAAAAAATTGTTTGAAGCTCTTTTCATCTTGGTAAAATTAAGATAGCATGCCATTTTGGCTTAGGTAGAGAGAAGAGGAATGTCTGTGTTTTTTTAAAAAAAAACAAAAACAAAAACACTAAAACCTTGCTCTCCAGAGCATGGCAAGATATTGTAGCATCTCCACAAATTTTAAGAGTGGTTGGGCTTCTTTCACCTAGAAGCTGGAATCTTTACAAAACTTCATGGCTATTTTTCCATAGGACCATTGCTTCAACATTCACCCACATGTGTTATTCAAATGCATCTTATTTGGGTGCCTTAAAATGTCCATTTGGGCTGAGTTCCTTCACTGTTCACCTGAAACTATCACAACATTAATAATGGACTATACAGAGTCTGCCTGCAATGTAGGAGACCCGGGTTCGATCCCTGACTTGGGGAGATCCCCTGGAGAAGGAAATGACAACCCACTCCAGTTTTCTTGCCTGGAGAATTCCATGGAGAGAGGATCCTGGAGGGCTACAGTCCATGGGATCACAAAGAGTCAGACATGACTGAGTGACTAACACACACACACACATACACCGATACAAAATAAAAAGTTAAAAAAAATAAAAAAATTAAATGTCCATATGATAATTTCCAGGTTCTACTAGAACCCAGAAATATGCTTTCCAGATATTGGCACTTTCCTTGACACAGCACTCAGCTTATAGGAATGTTCCTTTCCCCAATGCTCACAAATTTGCCAATAACAAAATTAATAAGAATTAAGAATTAAAATGTCAGTGACTGCAGTTAGCTTCTGGATAAAGCCCATCACTTTCCCCGTACATGTTCACATTCCCACTGTGTTAGGATAAGGTGGGCAATGCTGCAGCAACCAAAGACGACTCCTGGAATGTCAGTGACAATGCAGAAAGGTTTCTTTCTCAGTCATACTCAGTCCATCCTCCTCCATTTTGTAGCTATGCAAACTGGAACCCATGGCTACAGGTCAAAGTAGCAGGTGAAGAGGGAGATGCAGGTGACTCACAGACTCTTAATTGCTTTAGCCAGGAGTGACACGTGTCACTTCCAGTCAGTTCGTTAGCCCAAAATAGTCACAGGTTCAAGCCTAGCTTCAAGGGACTATGGGAAAGGTAGGAGTGGACATGGTGATCTATTAAGATTACCGTCTCTTCCAGACCCACAAAATAAAGTAAGCCTCTCTGAAAAATGGGCTTCTCTCATAGGTCAGTCAGTAAAGAATCTGCCTGCAATGCAGGAGACCGAGGTTCGATTCCTGGGTCGGGAAGATCCTCTGGAGAAGGAAATAGCAATCCACTCCAGTATTCTTGCCTGCAAAATCCCTTGGACAGAGGAGCCTGGTAGGCTACAGTCCATGGGGTTGCAAGAGTCAAACACAACTGATTAAACCACCACCTCTGAAAAATAGAATTGCTTTTCAGTGGGGAGAAGGAACAGCATAGATGCGCCCATACTCAGACTCACACGCTCCCCACCTTCCCCAGACCCTTGCATCTAAGGCTAGAACTGACATGGGTCCGAGAAATGACAAGTTACGGGAGACGACTGTTGCTTCTAGAACAGTGTCCCGGCAAGACAGGGCATCTTCTCGGCAGTCACAGCTTTGAGATGACAGGCAGCACATACCAGAACTGAGAATGAAAGAGAACCGGGCCAAGCTCCTGCTTAAATGCTTGTGTTCCAACTCACCTTGTCATCAGAGGCACAGGATTTTTAGTTTCGATAATTAAGCACAGTGCTTTTCTTCAGAGAAAGAAAATGCCTACCTGAACTATACTTGCTTGGAAGGAGGAGTTTATCATGAACAAATACATATTGCACCTGCTGGATGACTGGGAAGCGAGGAAGCAAAGGGTAGTGTCCCCCCCCCACACACACATTACAAGGAAAGTGAGGATGTAGCACGTGACCTGCCCCAGGGCGTGTAGTGTCGGCTGAGCGGGGTTTCCCACTGTCTCCGGTGGTACCTGCCTGAAGTCCTAACAAGACTGATGAAGCGAGGAGTCAACCGTATCCTACAGTGGCCCCTGGTGGGCATTCGCGGTCATTACACCTGCATTATTCGTGCGTACACAGAGCTTTCCCAAGGGAAGAAGCTTCCTGGGATGATCTGGACAGCACAGGTGATCGAGTGTGAACTCCTCATTTTACAGAAGAGGAAAATCAAATTTTGCAGAATGGGGTGCTTCATAGGCTAACGTTAAGCCTGAAATAACTTAGATCCCTCCAGCTCTTCAGGCGGCCAGTAGGTAGGCAGGTTCCTCCTTAGCAACTAACATATTTGCTGTAACCTTCATCACCACCAGGGGAGGTGGTTATTATTATTCCCCAAAGAAACTCATCCTAGGCCTCACAGCGAAGAGTAAGCGTTCGTCTACCCTTTCCTTCTTTCTCTTTTTCTTTTTTCCTTTTATCTTCCCTCCGTGCTTCCTAGGCATCCTAGAGGTTGTATGTGGGCTATGCCACCTCATCCAAGTGCCCAAAGATTGGAAAGTCATCATCACTGGTTTCTGCTTCCCTGTAATTAGGCTTTTCTGACATGGCAGCAAAGGTGGCCACCAGCAGCACCAGACCCTCCTTCCACCGCTTTAACCAGACCAGTGGAGAAGAGAACTTCTTTGCTGAGTGATCACCCAGAGTCCCGAACAGGCTTTCACGGGCCAGGCCTGGCCCAGGGGTGACCACATCTGGACTCGCAGGGTGGGATCAGCTCCGTGTGGACCATGTGGTTCCCTAACTATATACTAAGCAGGCAAAAAACAAATTCCCTGCATCCTAAGAAGTAGAGCGGTGACTCCCATGCTCTGCTCCCCTGGGTATTTTTAGGCCAAGGTCCCTTCACCCTGTAGTTTAAAATTCCTTAGCTGTGGAGCTATACTGCCAGGGCAAATTTAGGGTGACACATAAGGGTGTGTGTGCTGTGTGCTGTCACTTGATTCCTGTCTGACACTTGTGTGACCCTCTGGACTGTAGCCTGCCAGGCTCCTCTGTCCATGGGATTCTCCAGGCAAGAATACTGGAGTGGGTTGCCATGCCCTCCTCCAGGGCATCTTCCCCACCCAGGGATCGAACCCATGTCTCTTATATCTCCTGCATTGGCAGGCAGGTTCTTTACCAGTAGCGCCACCTGGGAAGCCCCAACATAAAGGGTAGAAGGACTTATCTCTTCCTTGCCCCTAACTCAGAAGACTCATGTATTCCTTCTGTTCTGTGCTGTTCAGATAGGAGTAGTGCTGTGCACAGTTTTGCTGAGAAAAGGAATACTTTCTAGACTTTATATTGTCTGGAAGAGTCTATGACATTATTGAAAAGTATTTTGCCCCATCAGTGTCTCCTCCATTCCACTACAAATGACATCATCTTGCAGAGGCTTGACTAAAATCTTTCTTTTATCAAGAATAGGCTGCCTTGGCCAAAACACACAGCAGGAAGAATCACTGCAGTCTAATTCTTTCCTGCCCCCTACAGTTCAATTACACCAAGTTATCCATAGCTTCTAAAATTACATTTTAAAAAAGAGACTGACGTTCGCGTTTTTATCTAGTGGTTTCTTGAACAGTAAGTGGGCCATAAGAGCTAGTTCTACGTTTTGAAACCCTAAAATGGGCAGATCAAGAACTCGAAGAACAAAAATCTAAAACAGTTTAGGCAACAAGGTCAAAAAAGCCAAGCAGTTATGTCAAGGAAGCTGTTTCTCTACCTGAAAAGCAGAGTGCACCCAAGCTTTCTGAAGCTAGGCTGAGCAATTTATCAAGTATCTTCACTTCATTTTAGAATAAGTGATAAATTATAAGTGGTCATCCTGAGGTCTTTGGAAAAGTCAATTTTTAAGGATGATAAATCATCTGATGATAATGGTTCTGTTGGAACCCACACTTCAGGGTCAGCAAGAAAACCACAGACTCTATCATGACTCCATTGGAAGATTTTTATAGTAAATTAGACCAAGTATGGGATATGCTGCCTTCATTCCCAATGCCTTCTACTTCTTAGGAAAAATAGATTCTAACACTTCACTCAGATGGGCAAGGAACTGGATGTGACAGTTATACAATTTTGAAAAAGGAGCTACTATAGGTAGCTTTTTAGACAGCCATTGAAACCACACCTAATTTTTAGGTCGCATTATTTTTGGCCTTTACTGGTCTCCTTTTCTTTTTTTAAATTTTATTGATGTATAGTTGATTTATAATGTTGTGGTAATTTCTGCTATGCAAAGTGATTCAGTTATACATATATACATTGATATATATACTTTTTCATATTCTTTTCCATTATGGTTTATCACAGGATATTAATTATAGTTCCCTGTTCTCTACAGTAGGACCTTGTTGTTTATCCATCTAGTATATAGTAGTTTGCATCTGCTAATCCCAAACTTCCAATCCTTCCCTCCCTCATCCCCTCCCCCTTGGCAACCCCAGTCTGTTCTCTATGTCTGTGAGTCTGTTTCTGTTTCATAGATAAGTTCATGTGTGTCATAGTTTGCATTCCACATATAAGTGATGTCATATGGTATTTGTCTCTTTCTGACTTAGTTCACTTAGTTTGATTATCTGTAGGTACATCCATGTTACTGCAAATGGCATTCGTTAGTTCTTTTTTGTGGCTGAGTACTATTCCATTGTGTGTGTGTATATATATATATACACATGTGTGCTGTCACTTGATTCCTGTCTGACTCGTGTGTGACCCTCTGGGCTGTAGCCTGCCAGGCTTCTCTGTCCATGGGATTCTCCAGGCAAGAATACTGGAGTGGGTTGCCATGCCCTCCTCCAGGGGATCTTCCCCACACAGGGATTATATATATATATATATATGTGTGTGTGTGTGTGTGTGTATATATATATGTGTGTGTATATATATATATATATATCACGTCTTCTTCATCCATTCATCTGTTGACGGACATTTAGGTTATTTCCATGCCTTGGCTATTATGAATAGTGCTTCTATGGACATAAAGGTGCATGTATATTTTTTAATTATAGTTTTGTCTAAATACAGTGTAGGAGGGTTCCCTTTTCTCCACACCCTCTCCTGCATTTATTGTTTGTAAACCTTTTAATGATGGCCATTCTGACTGCTGTAAAGTGGTTCCTCATTGTAGTTTTGATTTGCATTTTTCTAAGAATTAGCGGTCATACTTGTCTCCTTTTCAACTAAGAGTGGGTTGAAGACATGGCTGGCTTAGTTTGCCAGAAGGAAACTTGTAGTCTGTAAAGGAACCAAGGAGTCTCCTTCAGCCAGCATGCCTACCCACCAGCACCACCCCATCTTCTAAGGCATACTAGCTTTGGCTTTGAGCATTCCTGGAACCAGAAAGTCCTATGACACCCTGGAAAGCTCCAAGTCCACCAAGTATCTTGTTAACATTTGATCTCTCCATGTTTGGTTTTTCATTGCTAAAAAATTTCATCTATGTTATGATTAATTAACTATTTAGATTCATATTCCCACCTTTTAGGTCATCCTGAGTGCAGTAAAAAATATCAGCAATTTATATTCCACAACACAGAGTTGTAGTTTGTAACAGTATTACCTACATATGAAGGGAAAATGTATCAGAACCATGGAGGGAGCAAAATACTCATGAATGAAAACTTGTACTCCCGGCATCTGGGAGATACTCCTGTTATTCAGTAACAGCTGAACAGATCATCAGTGGAATAACTGAGAAGATAAAATGATACAAGTGATATATGCCCTTCCAGAAAATCCTACACATTGTGTTTATTGGGTCATTACATTTGTCCCTAAGATAATCAGCTTATAAAAACCGATTTTACAAGACCCATGGGCTATTTCACTATTTCAATTACATTCTAGTTTCATGGCTGAATTAATAATGAATGATGTTTATGGTTTGAAAAAGACTATAATTACTTGAAGTAATATTTTCAGATGGCCACCAAATTTCTGCATAGGATTATTCTCATATTCACAGATGAAACATGTTGTTTTTGTTTAGTCCCTAGGTCACGTCTGACTCTTTTGCAACCCCATAGACTGTGGTCTGCCAGGCTTCTCTGTCTATGGGATTTCCCAGACAAGAATACTGGAGGATTGCCAGTACTGGGTTGCCATTTCCTTCTCCAAGGGATCTTCCCAACCACATCTCCTGCATTGGCAGGCAGGTTCTTTACCACTGAGCCACCAGGGAAGCCAGATTAAACATACGACCCACAAACCAGTAGCTCCAAATGAAAATTGTGTGCATAGAAAATAATTTTTTTCACTTGAAAATGTGACCACCACTGTACTATTCAGTATATTCAGAAGAAGTGGGCATCCCATGGGACATATCTTGGTCTCTGCCCAAAGGAATTTATTCCCACACAGATGATCTTCAAAATGATCTTGTAAAAGAACATCTCATCATAAATAGGTCCCTCAGAACACATGGCATCAATATATTAGCATGGAACTTGAGTGAATTTTTTTTAAAGCATTGGTAACAATAAAACTTTCAGGGAGGTGAGACTAAGAAAAAATAAGAGGATCTAACATGATACTTTTTCATTGGTTTGGAAAATTTTCCATCCATTTAAATGAACCTCTGATACACCAAGCACTGTCTAATAACTTTGTCATAAACTTTGGCCTTGTCAGCTATCTCCATCTTCTTTTTTTTTTTTTAATATTTATTTATTTGGCTGCATCGGGTCTTTGTTGCAGGACTCCAGCTTCTCTAGTTGCAGCTTGTGAGTTCCAGAGTGCATGGGCTCAGTAGTTGCAGCACACAGGCTTAGTTGCCATGAGATATGTGGGATCTTAATTCCCCAACCAGGGATTAAACCCACGTCCTGTGCATTGGAAGGCAGATTCTTAACCACTGGACCACCAGGGAAGTCCCTCCATCTTCTGCTTATCCCCTAAAAATTATATACTCATCTCTCCTTGTCTTTTAGCATCATTTTCCTAACTTTATTGGTCTACATACCTCTTCCTTCCCTCCCATTATCTTCCACAAAGCCACCTCCAATACTCCAATACTCTGTTTTGTAAATTAGCTCCCCCAGAGCTTCCCATTTTAACCCCAGTTGGTGTGACCAATGTCTTACTTCGAGGTCCTCTGAGAACTTCCTTTTAATTTACATAATCTGACTTTACACTGGGTAAAACATTCTCTTCTCACAGAGGCCTCCCCTAACACTGATCAGTCTAATGACTGACTCTATCATTGCATTTTTATCATTTGCTTCATTGCATGTTTCACAATTAATAGTTGTGTTTTTATGAACACAACATGCTTCTGTCTCGTGAAGCTTGCAGTGTATACAATGTATACACAAAAGAGAAGCATGTTGTGTTCATCATTCTGTATCCAACACCTAACACAGTTCCTACTATACAGTAAGTCCCTGAGGAAATGAATAAATGAAGCCATTGTCCCAAAAGTTGCTCCTTTTGTGGCTTTTTTTGAATGCAAATTATTCAATCCCTAGTGTCTTCCTGAATGTTCTGTAAACCACTGCCCCCAATTACTATGCATAGGCAGTCATTCAAGAAACAATGAAGAAAACACCTATACTCAAACTAGAGTAGAATTAACTGATACATGCCTATTAGGTACCAAGCAGAAAACCAGATAGTTAAAAACATTGTGTTTGAGGCTCTCTGAGTGGCATCTTAGGACCCCCGTTGACATATTATTAAGGGTCTGCAAAGTCTGAAATATTTTTTCTTACTTTTATGTATTCATTTAAATAATAACCTAAAGTTTTAATATGCCACATTGTGGATCATCAAAGTGTCCTCTTTACATCACAAATTGTCTTTTACTTTCAGATATGCCTCTTACTTTGTTGTGTTTTTTTTTTTTTACAATCACTTTGGCCTCCAAGCGATTTCCCGGAGTGACAGTGTTTAACTCACAATGTGTTGATAAGCATGTCTGGTTTCCTCTGAGCTGGCATTTCTTAATGTTCAAATGACAGCAATCAGCCCACATCTGCTTTTGAAGTCAGCCTGAATTCTTGTACTAGATATAAAGGGAAAACTTGATTTTTCAGTAATAATTTGTGTTTGAGAGACATGGTCATAGAATAAGACTTTAGTTTCTCAAGTATTTTTCAGAAACCAAGACTTTCTTGAACATAATGAAAACTTCATAGTATAATGAAATGGAGTATTAGGTTAATTATCAAGGTTAATATGAAAACAGAGGAAAAAAAAAGCACAGATAGTTTTTTGCAGAAATTGAAAGCTAATTCTTAACTTCATATAGAAATGCAAGGGACTGCCCATGAGCCGCAACTACTGAGCTTATGTGCCACAACTACTGAGCCCGAGCACCTAGAGCGTGTGCTCCACAACGAGAGAAGCCACCACAATGAGTAGCCCATGCACAGAAACAAAGAGTAGACCCCTCTTGCCACAACTAAAGCAAGCCTGTACAGAGCAACAACGAGCCAGTGCAGCCTAGTTAATTAATTAAAAAAAAAAAAAACTTCTACCAAAAAAAAAAGAAATGCAAGTGACTGAAATTCCTGAAAAAGAAAAACAAAACTAGAGGATTCACAGTCCTGCCTTCAAGACCTACCTAAAGCAATCAATACAGTGTAATATTGACATATGATCCCCATCTATGTCAACAAAGCACCATAGAGACAAGACGGATCCACAAACCTATGGCCAAATGATTGTAGACAAAGATTCCACAACAGTTAAGTGAGGAAGGAAAGTATTTTCAACAGATGACACTAGAACAAATGACTATCCATATAAAAAAGGATGAACTTCAACCCAAACCTCACACCCTACACAAACTTTTCTCAAAGTGGATTGCAGACCTGAGCAAAAAAGCATAACGATAAAGCTACTAGAAAAAAAATTTAGGCCAAGATTTCTAAGAATGCAAAAGTCTCCACCCATAAAAGAAAAAAAATTGAGAAATGGACTTCATAAAAATTTGAAACTTTTACTTATCAAAAGAGACCATTAAGAAAATAAAAATTCAAGCCACTGGCTTGAGAAAAATTAAATAACATATTTAATTAATATTATTTAATATATATTAAATATATATATCCAACTTGTGTCCAGAATGTGTAAAGAACTCCCACAAATCCATTGCAAAAAGACAATTAAAATTGGGTGATAGATTTGAACAGATATGTCAAAACAGTAGATATGACTAATGAAAGCATGAAACAATGCTTTGCACCGTAAGTTACCACATAAATGCAAATGAAAACAATGAGATACCACTCCATATTCATTAGAATGGCTAAAATTTTAAATATGAAATTGTAATTTAAAAATTAAAAGCTAGAAATACTAAACAAATGTTGACAAGGATTTAGAGCAAAGAAAACTCTCATACATTGCTGGCAGGAATGTAAAATGATATGTCCATATGGCAATTTGTTAATAAAGTTAAACATAAAACTACTTCATGATTCAGCAATTCCATTACTAGGCACTGTACAAAGAGAAAGGAAAACATGTCCTCAAAAACATTCTATCAAGTGTATTCATCACAACTTTATTATAACCCCAAACTATAAACACACATCAGTAGGAGAATGAAAACCAAATTGTGGTATATCTATCTATGAAATACAAATCAGCATTAAAGAAAAATTAATACTCATGCATGCAACAACATGGATGAATCTCAGAAGCACTAATTTGGGTGAAAAAAACCAGACACAGAGAGTATATACCGTACAATTCCATTTGTATGAAATTCCAGAACAGGCAAAGCTATAGTGATAGAAATCAGAATACATGTTCCCTGGCGGAAAGGAGAATTAACAGGGAAAGTGTACAAAGGATATTTCTCAAGTGATGGAAAATTCTATATCTTGATTGAAGTGTTGGTTACATAAGTGTACATACTGTCAACACTCATCAAATTGTACACTAAATATCAGAGCATTGTGCTGTATGTAATTATACTTCATACGCACCCAAAAAGAAAACAGGGGAGTAGGCGGAACAGCTGGTGTAACATTTTTTTATGACATTGGTCCATGTGTTTTTATTTTCCTTCAACTGCAGTAGCACTGTGAAATGCTATTTTTAGAATGTAAGTCATAGAGGTGGGAGCTACATCTGTTTAACTTGCTTAACATAATACCAATCCCATTGCCAATTACTAGTGAGGGTGTTAGATGACGGGGGGTGAGGGAAGGGAGGGCAGAGGGTAACTAATGTTTAAGTAACAAAAGCTTGCTTTTTGTGCAGAAAAAGAAATTAGCAGAAAGTGAAATAGTAAATATCTTAGCACATTTCAGTTTAAGGTGCATTACTTAGGAAGCAATCTGTGTCATCCGAGTGTGCAGGACATCAGTTAAATAGCTTCTAACTGTGCAAGTAGTTTGCATCCCATTTCTTCTCTACTTCTGTTGAGTTCAAACGGTACCATCTGTTACATGAGTTTAAAACAGATGTCTTTATCACCACCAGTGTCTTACGTTCTCTATCAGGACAGAGAAAGGGAGCATGACAGGTAATATACTAGTGATAGTTTGATGATACTGGAGAAGTAATAAAACATGAAGTCCTGTGACCCCTTTACCCTAAAAGCAAGGCTTAATTAAATGGAAGTATCAGAGCTTCTAAATCATGACCAAGGAAGCTTAAGAATACAAAGTGTCTTGTCTGGGCTGGCTGAGATTGTTTAAAAAGAGGAGATAAAAACATCTGTAGTCTTATTAGATAGCCATGGTAGGAATTCTGTCTTGAGAAGGAGAACAAGAAGGTCAGAACCTATTTAATAAACCCCAAAGGTAGTAGAAAACAGTCAAACAGTGCACATCCATGACTCATGGGTATAACTGAGTCATTTATAAGAGACAAAAAGAGCAGAGTAAGATGCCTCAATCCTCATTCCCCCAGATGTCAATAGAGAAAAGAGGTGGCGGGGGGAGGGGTGTCTTAAAGCCTACTGGTGTGTGTGAAATCTCCTTCTAAATACCCAAGAGAATCTACTGTACAGGGATACATCAAAAACATGGGAAATGTGATTCATGGAAACATCAGTGACCAGAGAAACAGAAGCCATAGTTCTCTCAGATTTCTACTAATAAGCTGTTGTAACTCAGAGAAGTGAAAACTGTTCCTTAAGTGATGTGTACAGAGACGGTAGCGAAGCAGCATAAAAAATTATGCATCAATCCATTATACTAAAAAAGAAAATGGAGTCATCCAGTGGAGTAAGAGTATCAGATAACTGCAAATTACTGCTATTATTTTCAATGATGCTGTCAAATTCTTCTTAAAAGATTCTTTCAGCTCTTAAGACATTTTGATATACATGTTTAAAATTTCTACTTGTAATGAACAAGTGGTAATGTGTGCCCTTATGGTGGGATAGCAATAAAATGCAGGGAAAAGCAGCGCTTGGCAAATTATTCTGTGATCTGACTTCAGAAAGTTTGCCTACAGACAGAAAAAGATTACATTGAATCTGAATTCAAATATCTGATATAAAATGTCATAGCTAAGACAGTGTGGAACAGGATTGACAAATACACCTATATAGTTTGTATAGCAATCGTGTATTAGTGAACCTATTTTTTAAATTAATCAACAGAATAAAAATAATAAGTATTAGGTGTTCATGCAGCAATAACCAACATAGCAGAAAACTGAAAATAACATACACTTACCCATGGCTCAGACGGTAAGAATTCACCGGCAATGTGGGAGACCTGGGTTCTATCCCTGGGTCAGGAAGATCCCCTGGAGAAAGGAACAGCTACCCACTCCAGTATTCTGGCCTCAAAAAAATGGACAGAAGAGCCTGGCAGGCTACAGTCCATGGGATTGCAAAGAGTTGGACACGACTGAGCGACTTTCATTGTCTTTCACACACCATTAGGGGAATAGTTAAGAAAATCATGATACTTTAATTAAATTAAATGCCATTCAGCAATTAAAAACTAAATACTTATAACCTATAAGGGAAAAGAATCTTAAGAAGAATAGATATATATGTGTGTAACTGAATCATTTTGCTGTACACTTGAAACTATATAACATTGTAAACCAACTATACTTCAATTTTAAATAATCAATTAATTAATTTAAAGATAAATAAAAGCTATAAATCAGGCTAAAAAATTAACTAATGTATAAAAGTATACATATTACTGAAAATTATAAAATACCATGGGAAATGCACAGTTAAGTCACTAAAGCAAGATTCTAAACTATATGTATCTATGATGGCAATACATAAGATACAGACAGACACGGAGACAATTAGAAATGGACATAATCAATTTTTTCTCTTTTAAAAAAATGGAAATTCTATTTTACATTGGTTTATAATTTTAAAAAAAAGCATATCTCGCTCCATCTCTCACTATGTTGGTAAGTAAACACATGCATATGAGCAGTAGGGTCTATTTTTCTCTACTAAACTTACATCATACTCTATATTTTATCCTGAAGATTATTTCCCCACTCTTCCTTAGTAACATCACTGCATGTCTCTAAGTGTATATATATATATTTAATTCATTTTTCTAGTACTCATTCATGGTAAGAATTTGCACAATTAATTCAACTGTTTTTCTACTGAGGAATATCAAAGTTTTTCCAGTTGCTGCACTACAAGAAAAGCTACCTGCATATTCCTGTATGGGCTTCCCTGGTGGCTCAGATGATAAAGAATCTGCCTGCAATGTGGGAGACCCAGGTTCAATCTCTGGGTCGGGAAGATCCCCTGGAGAAGGGAATGGCAATCCACTCCAGTATTCTTGCCTGGAGAATTCCATGGACAGAAGGGAGCCTGACAGGCTACAGTCTGTGGGGTCACAAAGAGTCGGACAGGACTGAGCAACTACACTTTCACTTTCATATTCCTGTAGCTCTACCTTATGTTATGGAGTGTTCAATCCTGTAGGACAGATTCCCATAGCTGGAGTTTCTGAGCCAAAGGCATATCCACTTTTTCATTTCTACAAATGTTAAAAGATAGCTTTCCATAAGATTCTACATTCACATTCCCACAGCAATACACATATGTCTGTTTTCCCAAATTGCCACCAGTACTGAATGTTATCAACCTTTCCTTTTTGGCAATTGGACAGGGAAAAATTGTACTTCAACTCTATAATCCCTTGAACGCTAACAAGGTTAAGTCTCCTTTTGTTTGTTTCTTCATTATTTGCATTTTAGTTTCTGTAAGTATGAACATTCTTTTCTAGTGTATTGTTTTCCTAATCAATTTCTGGGAGTTCTTTGAAAATTGGAGGTATTGAGTTTTTGCCTGTCATATGTACTATGTGTATTAGACTCAAGAATTAGACTCAATCTAATTCTTGTCTTTTGGGGTTTTAGTATACATTTTTTTCATTCAGAAATATTTTTAAAATGTGTATGACTTTTGATCATTTTCTTGATTGTCTTTAAGACTCCTTTCTTGATTCCTGATGTCTGTTCACCCACAAGGTTATAGAAATATTTTCCTAAATTTTCTTCTAATATTCATAAATATTTCATTTTACATTGAGATTTATTGATCCACTTGGCATATAATTTTATAAGTGGTTTAAGGTCAGAGTTTATGATAGTTTGCCTCCAAATGGATAGCAAAATAATACCAACATTGAATAATCTTCCTTTTTCTGCTGAATTGTAATGCCAGCTTTTCCAGTATTAACTTCTCCTATATTCTTGCATGTGTGTTGAGAGTCTTACTATGTTCCATTTTTCTGGTTAATATTTATCATGCCATTGACATTCTGTTTTGATTACTATATATTTATTATGAGTTTTATATGGTAATACAAGATCCCTCCCCCCGATTATTCACCTTCTGAAACATAAATTTTGTTAGCAAATCTCACTCATTTTTTCTTCCACCTAAGTTTTTAAAACAATTGTTCTAATTGGAATTAAAAATATCTTTCTTTTGGATTCTGATAGAAATTATTCTGCATTTGTTTATATGTTTGGGAAATAATGCCATTTGTATAATACATTCTCAAACAGTACATGGCATGTTTTTCCATTTATTCAGGTGTTGTTTCATGTCCTTCAATAAGATGTTAAGTTCCTTATCCTTACTGATACAGTCCTAGGTATTTTACAACTTGAAGTAGCATTATAAATGAAATTTGTAATCCATTTCTTACAAGTTAGAAACTGATGCTTTATACCTATCTTGTTGCCTGTTCCTACATATTTGTTCCTCCATGCAGAGGGAAGAGCAGGTCAGCAGGTGCACCAGGCCAGTCATGTACCAGGGAGTACCTCTTCTGTCTCTGAGTTATATAATGTGCAGTTGGATTACTGGGTGAAGAATAGTACAAAATGCCGAGGCATGAACATAGACTCTGTGCATTAGGCCTGATGTCCCCAGACTGCCCGATCAGCCAGGTCTGAGTACTGTCCTGGATAGAGTTCTGTGCTACAAGAATGGGGACGTTTACCAGAAGCCCCTGAAATTTTGCTAACAGTCCCTAAGCTGACTATGACAAATGTTCACATTTGAAGAGTTTTTTCTCTGTTGGTTTTTGAAGCTATTAAGAGTGAGTGTGTGTGTGTTTGTGTGTGTGTGTGTGTGTGTGTTTCTAATATACAGCCATTTTTTTTCGAATCTACCATAGGGAAAAAAATCAGCAACCTGGTCAAAACTTAATTTAAAAAAGAAGAGACC
The DNA here is from genome assembly GCF_054371585.1 of Giraffa tippelskirchi. Taxonomy (NCBI): domain Eukaryota; kingdom Metazoa; phylum Chordata; class Mammalia; order Artiodactyla; family Giraffidae; genus Giraffa; species Giraffa tippelskirchi. Next base: position 143,142,952 of record NC_137289.1, read on the forward strand.
AAAGGAATTTTACCTAAATATCTAAAAACATATAAATGTTTCTTAACATTTTTATGTTAGATATGCTATAGTGAGTGTATCCATATAGAGGCATCTGATACATCTATACAAAAGAATTTCATTCAGTCTATATAAAATATATTTCTAAGAACATTTCATGGACTTCCTTGGTGGCTCAGTGGTAAAGATTCTGCCTGCCAATGCAGGGGGTGTAGGTTCAATCCCTGGGTCAGGAAGATCCCGTGGAGATGGAAAGGGCAACCCACTGCAATATTCTTGCCTGGGAAATCCCATGGACAGAAGACCCTGGTGAGCTACAGTCCATGGGGTCGCAAAGAGCCAGACAGGACTTAGTGACTTTACCACAAGAAGAAGAACATTCCATGACATTGCAAATGCTCATGCTAGCATATTAAGTTCAATAGAAATCTTTCAAAACTGCATATTTAATTTGGCAGTATTTTTGGAGATAGTGTGTGAAACAGAATAGGTGGGATAGGTAACAGAATATAAAGAGATCATAGTACTTTTATATGTGGAAAAGGATGATACTTCCTTTAGGATTAGGGCCCACTCTATGACCTCATCTCAACTTGATTCCATCTGCAAAGACCCTATTTCCAAACAAGGTCACATGCACAGATTTGGGAGCAGGGGGCGGTTAGGACTTGAGCATATCTTTAGGAGGGACACAATTAAACCATAACAGTCCACCCTCTGGCTCCCCAAAATTCATCTTCTTCCCACATGCAAAACACACTCACCCTGTCTCCACATCCCCGAAGTCTGCTTTTCCTTTATCTCCCCGTCTCCCTCTCTCCTACATTCTTGGGGTTGATTCTATAAACTGAATGCAAGCATGGCTGTGACACAACTCTCATGGACAACCAGCGCCCACAGAACCAGCCCTTTATGAGGCTGAGATTAAAGAAGACTAGACCAATCCATGCCTTTGCTCCCAGACAAAACCAGCATATCTGTCAGTGATATAAAGCCAAGGTGAAGTCCTCACTTGGTGAAGCCCTCATCTCTCTCAGAAACCACGAACAATTTTATCAAGTGCTTTCTGGGCCAGTGTATATAATGTAGATCAGCCTTCCAGGCCACTGAGCAGTATTTTGACTATTTGGCCACCAAGCAGTGCTCCCTGATTTTAAAATCACGCTGCTTAGCCAAATGTTTCCATGTCTGTAGAAAAATTAATATCTCCCCTTCAGGAGGGGAGTTATAATTCACAGTTCAGCCCTGACAACAGCATGAGCTAATTAACCAGCCTTGGAAACAAAATAGAGCCATTTTTATTTTATTTTAAACCTGTTTAATAAAAATGATATGCGTAGCTACTCAAGCAGTAGCCACTGCCAGGAAATTATTATGAACATAAATTAGCAGCATAGTTTGTCTCACTCAGAGGTAAGCAAGTTCTCTGACTGATTTGTTTTTTAAAACAGAAACCAAAGTCATCAAGGCAAAAATTACATGCAAAAATGCTGAGACATTAATACAGACCCAGAAAAGTAAAGTTTGGGGAAATTAAGGGAACAGACCGTGAGGTTGGGTTCAAGTCATAGGTCCAAAATTAGACGTAAATGTAGGAGAAGGAAGAGTAAATTCCACATCAGAAAACACTCAAATCTCCTCAGAGGCACCAATTCTGTCTGCCCGTGTGTGTGAGCAAGGCAAGCACTCCAAGCAGGACTGCCTTCATCACTTTTGGGGCCCAGTACAAAGTGAAAATGCAGGGCCCCTGATTCATAACCTAAGACTTTCAAAAAAGTTGCAACAGCATGTGAAACCAGACACAAGGCCCTTCTAAACACAAGACCCTGTGTGACCACATGGATTTTACTGTCTCTAGGTTTCAATTTTTTTCATCAGTGAAATGGGAAAAAACAAAATGCCATTTGTCTTGCCTCCTTCATGGGCTGTTTGGGATGATGGATTAAGATATCTGTAAAAAAAAAAAATGCTTTGCAAATTTGAAAGAGGCCACAGAGAGTCTGGAAACACAAGCAGGGGGTTTCCTGGATACCTCCTGCCCTCTTCCAGGAATTTAATAAAGGATAGCCAAATACCTCACCTATATTGAGTGCTTTATAAATCACACAATTGAGATGGAGCCCGTTCTTTAAAAATTTCCATTGAATTCAAAGAAACCAGTTGACTAAATGCAGTGTGGTTTCTTGGATTGAATCCTGGAACAGAAAAGGAAGAGTAGTGGGGGAATTGGTGGAAACCCATAAAAGCTCTAGGATTTAGTTACTGTTAATTTCTCAGCTTTGACACATGTAGGATGCTAACATTAGGGGAAGCTGGGTGAAGGTTGTGCAGGAACCCTCTGTACTAGCTTTGCAACTCTTTTGTAAATCTAAAATTATTCCAAAATAAGAAGTCTATGTAAAAAATGTAACTAGTCTAGTTTGACTGACTGGGAGGAAGTGATTCTTACTTGAAGGCAAAAATAACAAAATTAGCTTCTATATTAAAATGTGGAAACCTATCCTAAGTTCCCTAGACAATCATTTTAAGTTATATATATATATACATACATGTGTACATACATAGAAAGGAAAGGGGACAGGGGAGAAAAAAGACTGGAGAAATAAGAATAACTTGAAAATTTTGTCGCGTGTACACAGTGTTCTACATATTTCTAGTTTATTCAGATGTTCTACTTTCATACCAGAATCTTCTTCCTTGAGCAAGCATTACTCCATGTTCTTTACATATTAACATTTTTTTTCTGGTTGCAAGATTAATTCATGCTTGTTCTAGAAAATACATAAAAATACAACCCTCCCCTCCCACAAAAGTATCTATAATCCTATCACTGAGAAGTAAACATGGTCAGCACTTTGCCTCATTTTTACTACTCTCTTGTGTGTGCATGTGAACATAAACTATATTTAGAATGATGGAAGTCATTGTATTTAAGCCAGCATTTCCAAGATTTTGTTCCATGGAGCATTGGGATCTATGAGCAAAACATTGGGGAACACAGCAGACCACCTTCTCCCTCTGAGAGACTCACTCTGCAAAGTAGCATAGAGAAAGCTGTGAGGAGTCCTGCATAACTTTGTAAACTCAGATTTCTCAATGTATGAATTCTATTATTAGCCCACAGAATACTCACTCCTTGGGAAGCTCTGGTATAAATAGTTTGGTTCCAGGTTTTTTTCACTTAACAAGATGTTAGGAATATGTTCTCATGTTACTAAAAATTAATTGCAAATATTTAAGTTTTTTAATTTACTTTTATTGAAGTATAGTTGATTTACACATTGTGTTAATTTCTGCTATACAGCAAAGTGATTAAGTTATACACATACATGTACATTCTTTTTTATATTCTTTCCCATTGTGGTTTATCCCAGGATATTGAATATAGTTCCCTGTGCTATTATATAGTAGGACCTTATTGTTTATCCTTTCTATTAATAAATGTAATAGTTTGCTCCTAGCAATCCCAAACCCCGAGTCCATCCCTCCCCCACCTCTTCCCCCTTGGTAACCACAAGTCTTTTCTCTATGTCTGTGAGTCTGTTTCTGTTTCATGCATGCTAAGTCTCTTCAGTCATGTCCGACTCTGTGCAGCCCTGTGGACTGTAGCCCACCAGGCTCCTTTGTCCATGGGATTCTCCAGGCAAGAATACTGGAGTGGGTTGCCGTGCCCTCCTCCAGGGGATCTTCCTGACCCAGGGATCGAACCCAGGTCTCTTATGTCCCCTGCATTGGCAGGTGGGTTCTCTACCACTAGTGCCACCTGGGAAGCCATAAGTTCATTTGTGTCATATTTTAGATTTCATATATAAGTGATATCATATGGTATTTGTCTTCTCTTTCTGGCTTACTTCACTTAGTACGATAATCTCTAGTTGCATCCAGCAACTATCATTTTAACGGCTACAAATATTGCATCATATGGGCATGTTATTATTTATTATATCAGCAGTCATCAAAAAATTACCAAAAAAAGAGCCAGATAGAAAATATTTGAGAGTTTTCAGGCCTTGCCAGCATCTGTCCACTGATTCAAGTCTGCTACTAAAGCATGAAACTGTCATAGACCCCACACAAACAGGTGGGCTGTGTTCCAACAAAACTTTCATATAATTTTCATGTCACGAATATTACTCTTCTTTGAATTTTTGTCAGCCATTTAAAAATGGCAGACTCATGGTTGCCAAAGGGAAGGAGGTGAAAAAGGGATGGATTAGGAGTTTGGGATTAGCAGATACAAGCTACTATATGTAAAATAGATGACACGGTTCTACTGTATTGCACAAGGAACTATATTCAATATCCTGTAATAAACCATAATGGAAAATATGAGAAAGAATATACATATGCATAACTGAATCACTTTGCTGTACACCAGAAACTAACACAACATTGTTAATCAACTATACTTCAATTAAAAAGAATAAATTAAAAAGTCAAAAAATATTCTTAGCTCACAGACTGCACAAAAACAGGTGGTAGGCCTTATTTGGCCCATAGCCCATAGTATGCCCACCCATGGTTTTTCCCAAAAAAAAAAAAAATACTATACTAGGTATTTGGAGAAATAAATCGTCTGAACTTTTGATCAAGTCCTTTGGATAGATTCCTAATAAATTCATAAACCTAAACAACTAAGCTGGGGAATATGAATATCAGGTTCCAAAAGCATTTTGCTAAGTTGTTCCACAGAAAAGAAGTACAGTACTCAACAGCAGGGTTCAAAAGTGTTTGTCTCACCATAACCATGCTAGTTTTTACTATTATCATTTTTTACCTTTTGGCAATTTGATAAATAAAAATTAGTATCATGTCTTATGATACATTTCTCTGATCACTAGTGAGGCTAGACAATTTTTCATGTTCACTGATAGTGTGTGTTTCCTCATTTGTGATGTATCTGCTGTGCACCCTTATCTCATTTGTTACTTTGTAGTCTTTGTCTGTTGAGGTTGTTTGTTAAAGTCATAGGAATTCTTTATATTAACTTCTTATTCTTGGCAAATATTTTCCTAATTTGTTGAGTTTTTGTTTTGATTTTGATGTTTTCATTGTAGAGATAATTTTACATTTTATGGATGAATTATAGATTGACTATAGATTGATATAGATTTATAACTCTGCTCATTTATCCACTTTGGTTTCTTTTTTTGCTTTTATGAATCCAAGTCATTTTCTACATAGAGATCACTGGGAAATGAAATTTTCTTCTGAATTTTATTATACTTTCATGTCTTATCATATCTTCATATCATATCATTCATAACTCTTCATGTAATCTGATACTTATTTTTAGTGTATAGTGTGAGGTGAGGTCCTAAACTGTTTTCTTTCCAAATTTTTTTTTTCTGATTTTGACTTTTCTACTATCATACCCACCCCTTCTGTCACGTATTTGTGAATATTCTTTTCTCTTATATAAATACTGTGGTCTAAATAAGGTTAAAAATAGGGTGTAATATGAGGTTAAATATGGCAGGTGGGGGTGCATTTCTAAGCCATCCCTTTTACCTGGCTGTTCTTTCTTACACCAGCTCAACACTATCATGATTTTAGCAGACATTTGAGCATCTGTTAGTATGTATGATAAAATACCACTCCAAATTCTTTATTCTCAGAAGAAATTAAAGGGCATCTTGGGAGTATTTACATGAGGCAATATAAGTATATGACTGAATAATCTCAGCAGAAACCACACACAGATACTTAACATCAAGTTGCAAAAAGATACAGATGAAAACCAAAAAAAAAAAAAAACTATATGAAAGTAAGAGTGACAGAAACATGCTGTCTTGGAACAAATTGTCTTTCCATTTCCTTTGGGCCTATAGATAAGCTCAGCCAATTCTAAATTCTTCTGGTTAAATCTCCTACCAAAATGTGGCTAGAACTCATGGATCATCAATCTCTTATTGGCCATAATTTTAGCCTTGTCCCCAACCCAGTGCATTAGCAGAATCTTAACAGAAAGTGTGCTTTGTGTAAACAGCATCTCTCACTTCCGTCTCTAGCCATCTTCCTTGGGTAAGTTGTAAACACAGAGATCCTCAGTGTGTCACAGGGGGAAGAAACACAGCAGCTACAGCTCAGATGACTTACCTAGAGCCAGACATCCTGGTGTGCGAAGTCAAGTGGGCCTTAGGAAGCATCACTACAAACAAAGCTAGTAGAGGTGATGGGATTCCGGTTGAGCTATTTCAAATCCTAAAAGATAATGCTGTGAAAGTGCTACACTCAACATGCCAGCAAATTTGGAAAATGCAGTAGTGGCCACAGGACTGGAAAAGGTCAGTTTGCATTCTGATCCCAAAGAAAGGCAATGCCAAAGAATGCTCAAACTACCGCACAATTGCACTCATCTCACACACTTGAGAAGTAATGCTCAAATTTCTCCAAGCTAGGCTTCAACAGCACATGAACCCAGAAATTCCAGATGTTCAAGCTGGGTTTAGAAAAGGCAGAGGAACCAGAGATCAAATTGCCAACATCTGTTGGATCATCTAAAAAGCAAGAGAATTCCAGAAAAACATCTGCTTCATTGATTACACCAAAGCCTTTGACTGTGTGGATCACAACAAACTGTGGAAAATTCTTCAAGAGATGGGAATACCAGAACACCTTACCTGCCTCCTGAGAAATCTGTATGCAGGTCAAGAAGCAACAGTTAGAACCAGACATGGAGCAACAGACTGGTTCCAAATTGGGAAAGGAGTACGTCAAGGCTGTATATTGTCACCCTGCTTATTTAACTTATATGCAGAGTGCATCGTGCGAAATGCCAGGCTGGATGAAGCACAAGCTGGAATCAACATTGCCAGGAGAAATATCATAACCTCAGAGGTGCAGGTGACACCACCCTTATGGCAGAAAGCGAAGAAGAACTAAAGAGCCTCTTGATGAAGGAGAAAGAGGAGAGTGAAAAAGCTGGCTTAAAACTCAACATTCAAAAAATGAAGATCATGGCATCCGGTCCCATCACTTCATGGCAAATAGATGGGGAAACAATGGAAACAGTGACAGACTTTATTTTCCTGGACTCCAAAATCACTGCAGATGGTGATTGCAGCCATAAAATTAAAAGGCGCTTGCTCCTTGGAAGAAAAGCTATGACCAACCTAGACAGCATATTAAAAAGCGGAGACATTACTTCGCTGACAAAGGTCCGTCTAGTCAAAGTTATGGTTTTTCCAGTAGTCATGTATGGGTGTGAGAGTTAGACCATAAAGAAAGCTGAGCACCGAAGAATTGATGCTTTGAACTGTGGTGTTGGAGAAGACTCTTCAGAGTCCCTTGGACTGCAAAGAGATCAAACCAGTCAATCCTGAGGGAAATCAATCTTGAATATTCATTGGAAGGACCTATGCTGAAGCTGAAACTCCAATACTTTGGCCACCTGATGCAAAGAGCCAACTCGTTGGAAAAGACCCTGATGCTGGGAAAGATTGAAGGTGGTTGAGAAGGGGACGACAGAGGATGAGATGGTTGATGGCATCACCGAGTCGATGAACATGAGTTTGAGCAAGCTCTGGGAGTTGGTGATGGACAGGGAAGCCTAGAGTGCTGCAGTCCATGAGATCACAAAGACTCAGACACGACTGAGCAACTGAACTGAACTGACTGAAAGTTCAGCTTAGTTGTATACAACCAAGGCCCACAGGCCAAATCTAGCCCACAGCTTCTTTGTGTACATACAAAGTTTTAAGAACCGAGCCCTGCTATTTCTTTCTCTTACTGTCTATGCAATGGCAGAGTTGAACAGTGGCAACAGAGACCGTGTGGGCTACAAAGCTTAAAATATTCACTCTCTGTCCCTTTAGAGAAAAAGTTTGCTGATGATGCTGTGGAACATCTACTTCAGTAGACAATCGCCTTACTGATTGTCGAGACAGACTCTTATTTCTCTTTTACTTTCACCCCGGTAATTCCCATCTGCTTTTAATTAGAATCAAATCCAGACCTCAGCCATTCACATAGAAGACCAGAGGCTAATGCAGTCACAGCTTTTAATTTCCCTCCACTAGGCTGCAGCCAGCAGTGAAATTCAGTCTGATTGTCAAGGTCTGAGATGTGTTCAAGCTAGGAGTAAGAAAAAAAATCAAGGTATGGAAATGGAGAAAAGGGCAAGGTGCCTCTTTCATTGTGCTATTTCTGATGTATAAGAGAAGCCTAGTCGAAGGTAAAAATAGCAGTGTGAAAATATCCAAGTTTCAGGATGTCTAAAATAGATGCATTATTTTTAAATGCATTGCTTCTGTCAGTCTGAAACCTCTTCAGGTAAGAGCCGAGACATTTACAGGCCTTTGCCATCTGCAAGGTAATTGCTGGCTCTCTCTAGTCCAAGAGGTTCATCCTGAGCCATAAATTGAGTGACACTTTGTACCAATAATCTTGTGTTTCCATAGCAGTGAATGAGAAGAGCAAATCAAGCAGATGGTAATAATGTTCTAGGCTTACACCTCATCTCAGACTTCCAAGTCCGAAGCATGTATATTGTTATTCAAATCATTTCCTACAAGCTCAGCCACAACCTTTGGTGAACAAGATTATAGGAACACTTCATTTATTCTGTTTTTACCAGAAAATGAGGTATTCCATATAGGTAAAGTTTCCAAAGAAATAAATGTGGAGTTCAGAATTCTTTTACTTATAATCACTTTGAAAATAATTTTTTTCCAAAATGTACTACTTTACTTTGAACTAAATACAAAGCACTAGATTTTTTGTGTGACCAAGGGCCATCACTGGGAGTATTTATGGCTCTGTCAAGAGCCATCCTTGCCCTTGGAGGAATTTATAGTCCAGGTGTCAGTAAATATTTTAGGCTTTGTGGGCCACATACAGTCTTTGTTGCATGTTCCCTTACTGTGGAGAAATATAGTTCTAGCTGGGGACATTATGCTTTTTGGAGGATCTGAGTTGACTCCTCAAAGGATGAGTGACACACTTTGTTTTCAAAGGTAATTATGTATCCAGAATATATAAAGAACTCTTACAACACAACAACAGAAAGACTAACAACCCTAACTGAAAAGGGAACAAAGGTCTTAAACAGATGTTTCTCTAAAGAAGATATACAAGCAGCCAACAAGCACCTGAAAAGATGCTCAACATCATTAATTATCAGGGAAATACAAAATGTTAGTGAGGTGACTTTTATACTACACCTAGGGATGAGGGCTGGTTGCCAGGAGAAACAGCCATGTGACAAGAGGGTTAGAACTTTCAAGTTTACTCCCTGACTTCCAGGGATGGGAGAGGGGCCAAGGATTGAGTTCAATCACCAATAGCCAGTGATTTAATCAACCCTATCTAGATAATACGGAGAAGGCAATGGCACCCCACTCCAGTACTCTTGCCTGGAAAATCCCATGGACAGCGGAGCCTGGTAGGCTGCAGTCCATGGGGTCGCTGAGAGTCGGACATGACTGAGCGACTTCACTTTCACTTTTCACTTTCATGCACTGGAGAAGGAAATGGCAACCCACTCCAGTATCCTTGCCTGGAGAATCCCAGGGACGGCGGAGCCTGGTGGGCTTCCGTCTATGGGGTCACACAGAGTCGGCCACGACTGAAGCGAATTAGCAGCAGCAGCAGCAGCAGCATCTAGATAATAAAGCCTCCAAGAAAACCCAAAAGGTCAGGGTGAAGAGAGCTTCTGGGTTGTTGGTGAGCAGGTGGAGGTGCTGGGTGAGTGGGGTGCTCAGAGAGATCATGGAAGCTTCAGGCCCTTTCCCCTTCCCTTGCCCTCTGCCTCTCATCCATCCAGCTGTTCTTGAGTTACAACCTTTTGTAATCAGCCAGTAACCTAGTGAGTGAAATGTTTCTCAGAGCAATTCTCGTACATTAATGGAACCCAACGAGGGAGTCATTGGAACCTCTGACATGTAGCCAGTCAGTCAGAAGCCTAGGTGACAGCCAGGTCTTGGGAGTGGTATCTGAGAAAGAAGTGAGGGGGCATTCCTGTGGGACTGAGCCTTAACTCGTGAAATCCAGTGCTGTCTTTAGGATCGAGAGGATCAGAATTGAGTTGAATTGTAGGACACCCAACTGGTGTCTGAGAATTGCTTGGTGGTTTGGGAAACCATCCCCACACACACACACACATTGGAACTGGGTGTCAATTCATTTCCCCGTTTTTCTAGAAAGGTTTTGCTTTTCTTGTTTCCTAATCCACCTGGAATTGATGTTTGTTTATGGTGAAAATTAGGGCTCTAACTTTAGAAATGAGGAGGACAGCAGATAAGATTATCTCAGAATTTTGCATTTTGTTTGGTTAGTTGGTTAGTTTGGGTTTTGAAATTCAGTTTTCTTTTCTTTCTTTTCTTTTTTTAAAAAATTATTTTTTATTTATTTTAATTGAAGGATGATTGCCTTACAATATTGGTTTGATTTCTGCCATACTTAACATGAATTACCCATAGATGTACATATGTCCTCTCCCTCTTGAGAGTTCTTTGTTTTTATTCGATTTTTTTCAATTATCTTTGCATATATGTTGCTGTGGAGAATGGTTTTAACTGCAGATTCGCAGCAGAATTGATTCAAGAGTAATGTTCAGAGCCTAACATTATGGCCCCTTTCCTTTCCATGGACATCTCTGTGTTATCAGACTTGGTCCAATGGGGACTTGAACAAGAGTGTACAGCTATAGACGAGAATAAAATGAAACTCAAGTCAAAGAATAGGAAGGGAAAATGCCTAAGTGGTGACACATGATGACATGGACATTTATCAATATATCAACACTTATCAACAATCCAGATCTATGCCCACTTGACCAAGTCTCATAGAACTGGGATCTGGGACCAAGTTGTTGGGGCCACCATAAAAATTGTTCTTGCATTATGGTGCACATATTGTGGATAAAATGTTGGCTAACAAGTTCATCCTTGTCCATGGTGAGTCTTAATTCACAAGTTTCAACAAGGAGCAACGGAATGAGGGTGATGGATGCTCAGAGACCTCAGGAAGCACCCAAGTTCTTAGAGCTTTCAACTCCCTTGGACCACTGGCTGGAATCCCTATGTAGACTAGGAAGGTAAGGAAGGAGACAGTGAAACTGCCTGCAGTCCTTGCATATATCTGGCCCAGCAGACTGACAGAGCCTTTGTGTCTCTCCTTTATCTCTTCAGCTTGTGCCTCTTCCTGTGAGATTTAGCTCCAGCCCACTTCATGCCCATCTTTTTTTTTTAAATTTATTTTATTGAAATATACTTGAGTTACAATGTTGTGTTGATTTCAGCTGTACAGCAAGGTAATTATATATGTATGGGATTCCCTGATAGCTCATTTGGTAAAGAATCTGCCCGCAATGCAGGAGAGCCCGGTTTGATTCCTGGGTCGGGAAGATCCACTGGAGAAGGGATAGGCTACCCACTCCAGTATACTTGGGCTTCCCTTGTGGCTCAGCTGGTAAAGAATCCGCCTGCAATGGGGGAAACCTGGGTTCGATCCCTGGGTTGGGAAGATCCCCTGGAGGAGGGAAAGGCTACCCACTCCAGTATTCTGACCTAGAGAATTCCATGGACTGTATAGTCCATGGGATCGCAAAGAGCTGAACACGACTGAGCAACTTTCACTTTCACAATCACTCAGTCGTGTCCAGCTCTTTGTGACCCCATGGACTATAGCCCACCAGGCTCCTCTGTCCATGGGATTCTCCAGGCAAGAATACCGGAGTGGGTTGCCATTTCCTTCTCCAGGGGATCTTCCCGACCTTGGTATCGAACCCCGGTCTCCCGCACTGCAGGCAGATTCTTTACTATCTGAGCCACCAGGAAAGCCCAGCCCTCAGGGAAGCCCATACATATACATACACATTCTTTTTTATATATTCATTTCCATTATGGCTTATCACAGGATATTAAGTGTAGTTCCCTGTGCTATGTAGTAGGAGCTTGTTGTTTTTCTATTTCCTATCTAATAGTTTGCATCTGCTAACCCCAAAGTCCCAATTCTTCCTTCCTCCACCTCCCTCCCCCTTGGCAACCACAAATCTGTTCTCTATGTCTGTGAGTCCATTTCTTTTCATAGATATGCTCATTTGTGTCATATTTTCGATTCCACATACAAGTGATATCGCATGATATTTGTTTTTCTCTTTCTGACTTATTTCACTTAGGATGATAAACTCTAGGTCCATCCATGTTGCTGCAAATGGCATAATATTGTTTTTTTTTTATGGCTGAGTAGTATTACAGTATGTGTGTGTGTGTGTGTGTGTGTGTGTGTGTGTGTGTGTGTTTACCACATCTTTTTTATCTATTGATGGACATTTAGGTTGTTTCCATGTCTTGACTATTGTGAATAGTGCTGCTATGAACATACAGGTGCATGGATCCTTTTGAATTCGAGTTATGTCCAGGTATAGGCTTCCCTGATAGCTCAGTTGGTAAAGAATCCACCTGCAATGCAGGAGACCCTGGTTGGGTCTGGGAAAGACCCTAGACTTTCACTTTCACTTATGTCCAGGTATATGCTCAGGAGTAGGATTACTGGATCATATGGTAATTCTGTTTTTACTTTGCTGAGGAAACTCCATACTGTTTCCCATAGTGGCTGTACCAACCTACATATTCACCAACAGTGTGGGAGGGTTCCCTTTTCTCCATACCCTCTCCAGCATTTGTTATTTGTAGAGTTTTTAATGATGGCCATTCTGACCTATGTGAGATGGTACTTCATTGTAGTTTTGATTTGCATTTCTCTAATAATTAGTGACGTTGAGCACCTTTTTATGTGCCTGTCGACCATCTGTATGTCTTCTTTGGAGAAATGTCATTTAGGCCTTCCACCCATTTTTCAGTTGGGTTGCTTATTATACCCATCTTTATCCCACTGTCTTTGTTGAAGCACTTTTTGAAAATGTTGCATTTTTTTAAAAACAGATTTCCATGTTGTTATGGGTTGAATTGTGTCCCCTCAAAAGAAACATAGAAGTCTTAACCCCAGTTACCTGTGGATAGTACTGGAATGGAGTAGGCCCTAAATCCAACATGACTGGTGTCCTGATAGGAAGAGGGCAATTTGGACACAGACACAGAGAAAGAACCCAGCCGTGTGAAGAGAGAGGCAGAGATTGGGGTTAAGCTGACCAAAGCCAGGAATGCCTGAGGCTAAGAAGCTTGGAAGAGTGAAGGGAGGATTCTTCCCTAGAGCCTTCCTGAGGGCCGGGGCCCTGCCTACATGGTGATTTAGGACTTATTGCCTCTAGGACTGTGAGGGATTGGATTTCTGCCATTTGAAGCCACCAAGTTTGTGGTATTTTGTTCTAGCAGTCACAGGAATCGAATCCACATGTTTACAATCTATCTTCTACCCAGACCCTGGCCACATCCACCACAAACATGAAAACAAGGGCGAAGACAGGTCCTGTATGTCTGGTACTTAGAATAGCACCTAATGCGTAGTTGGCTCTCATTAAATATTTCTTGGAAAGAGTGGCTGTAACATGCTTTGCCAGCGCCCTCTTCCTCTTCCTCTTCCTCTCTTCCCGTCCCTTGACTCTTGGCAAGTCTGACTCAAGGCCCTACAGAGAAGCTTTCCCCAGTGACCTCTAACTGCTTCCATGGAGCTTCAAGCTGTGCTGTCCAGTTCAGTGGTGCATTGGGTTTGCTGAGCACTTGAAATATGCCTTAAGCTCCGGAGGAACTGAATTTTTTATTTTCTATCACTCTAATTAATTTAAATTTAAATATAAAAAGAAATGCTCGATTCAGTTACTGGAAAATGTTTAAGTATGCTTGGAACATCTGGGGTCTGTGAATCCACTTTTTTCAACTGTCATTTTCATGAAAACCAAATGCTAAGTGAGGATGTCAGATAAAAATTTAGCATCCAAATTGAGATGTGCTTTGAGTGTAAAAGACACTGGATTTTGAAGATTTCAGATGAAAAAAGAACATGTGTTCTCATTGATAGTTTTATATTGATTGCATTTGTAAATGATAATATCTTGAATATATTGGGTTAAATGAAATAGATTATTAAAATTAGCTTCACCTGTTTATGTTTTAATGTGACTACTAGGATATTTAACATTATAGAAGTGGCTCACACTGTAATTCTGTTGGAGAGAGCTGGCTTAAGTTAACAGTTCCGCAATCAAAAGGAGCCTGGTTTGAGCCTCCACTTACTAGGTCTGTGAACCAGAGCAACTGACACACTTTTCTGAGAGCGGCTTTTGTCATCTATGGCTTGCATGGTCTTGTTACACTTAAGAGAGATAAATAAGGCAATTTGTACAATGAATGGCATAGAAGGACTCGATAAATGGTAATTCATTTTGAATTGTGTTATAATTATCGCTTTTCCTGATGTGAGCATTACAATGTTTCCACCTGTTCTGACCTGCAACGGGAACCTCCCTGTTAAAAATGATCTTAACTTGACCCTGGCTGGCTAGCTAATTTGCAGGACTCAGTACCAAATGAAAATGTGGGGGGAAAAAAAGATAAAGTGCTCTTAAAGTCATTAACATATAAGAAGTTTTCTTTCCTTCACCGGTTCGCTCAGCCTGTGGCCATGGTATTTGCTATTCCAAGCCTGGTTCCCCCTGGGGTATTCCTCCAGCATCTGTGGGGTACTCATGATTGAGTACAGACCCTCCCAAACAAGGGGGACCCTGGCCTTGTAAATTGGTGTGATCACACACGTTTGTGCACCACCCCTTGGCTGCCACGTTCCTGTTCCAGCCCTCCACTGGTCAATGTGACAGGCTAGGCCAGGAGGCAGGCAGTCAGTCCATCTCCCCTTCCCAGGGGGCTGTCACCACATCCACAGTGGCCAGGCATGCCCCCAAGAGTGAAAGGCTCCAAGCAGGACACACTCAGAATCCAGATCGTGGAGTGTTGGGGAGAGTGCCCTTCCTCCCGCACTCCCCTCCTTCCCTGGGCGATGACAGCCACCCACTCCCACCCCAAGATGGAGATGTCATTTGGCGCGACTGGCTCCAAGGCTTCTTCCATCCTCCAGGGCTCACAGGGATCAAGCCAAAGCTGGGACTTTCTCATCCTGCACCCTCCCTTCCCACCTCTCCTGGGAGCACTTCCGTAGGAAATCACTTGCTCTCAGATTCTCATGTCAGGGTCTGCTTCTGGGGAACATGAGTTCCGACAGACCTTCCTTTTACTGCTTTTAGATAATAATATCATTTTTGAGGACTGCCATGTACAAGCATGGTGCTGAGCGTTTTATCTTGTATCTGCCTTGGCGTGGCACAGAGCAAGCAATGATGATTTGCTTGGAAAGAAAAGCACAAATGTGAAAGAGCAGTCATCATTTTGCAGAACAGAGTGCTTAAACTAAGGGAGTAATGTGGCACGTCTTCAATTAGCAAGGCTCCCGAGACAGAATTGCCCCGTCATCAGTGTACTGTTTTCAGTGTTATTCAGGCAGTCAGATGGAGCTCCTTAGGATTTAAAGAAGCTGAAGACTCTATTTGCTACCTTTAAGCCAAAATATTCTTAAGATAAACATACAGACTCACTTAGACATGACCATATGTGACACCAAGGAGCAAAATCGTTTATTTTACTCTAATGGAGTAAATGAAAGAAACTCCACTGGAAAAAAAATACACTATGTGTGAAGGCAGAGTGCAGTCTTTCTTTCTCTTAAAAGCCACATTTTATTCAGATGAATAGTACCAGTTATCCTAGAGAGAACAGAAGAGAAAAAAAATCCTCTCTTTTAAGTAGGCAATTGGATCATCAAAGAATTTCTTTGATCCCCAAGATTCTACTTAAATTAGAGAATTATGTCTAATGCTCTTCACTCCTGTCATCGTCCAGAAAGTAATTTTTCTGCTCTAAAATGAAAGCACGATTTTCCCCTTTTCAACTCAAAAAGTGAGCAACTGTACCCACAGGAAGGTGAAAATGCTGAACAAAACATTTTTTAGAATTGGGCATAGGTATATTTTATGTAAATCCTGACAACTTACAAAAGTTCTGTTATGTTCATTTAATAAGTCTATATTTTAAGAAACTTGGAACATATAATCCCAAGCAAACAGTAGGATACAAGGTCAAGACAATTGAAAAGCCTATTTAATCCATTGAGTAGCTAAATAAAATATAATGTCATCATAATTTTTAACCAATTTCCATGTGTTTCTATGGATAATTCATCCTGAATGCTTATATGATATGCCCAAAATCTGGCTTCTTTGCAATAGCATCCTGAAAAAGAAGGGCTATAAGGGGTGCAGAAGATAGTCCAAGCAAAAAAATGTTTGCTCACTGTTTTATCTGCATAGGTATTATGTAGATATTTTTAACTTCATTTTTTGGATACATATTAAATTTTCAAGGTACAAAGTTCAAAGTCACAAAGGAATACACAGCAAAAAGTCACCATGTCCTCACCTACCCATTTCTTCTCCCATGTTACTAGTTTCTTGTGTATCATCCAAAGGTTTTCTCTGCACACACAAGCAAGTGGGAATCCATTCTTTCCTTCTCTTTTTATATCCATATCATACAATGGAATGTCCCTTGCTTTTTTGCACTTAATAATAATGGTCTTTTTAATCAAAGAGTATTAATAAAATCTTCGAGGGTTTCCCTGGTGGCTCAGTGGTAAAGAGTCCACTGGCCAATGCAGGAGACACAGGTTCGATCCCTGATCCGGGAAGATACCGAATGCCACCGAGCAACTAAGCCCGTGCACCACAACTACTGAGCCTGTGCTCTAGAGCCCAAGAGCCGCAACTGCTGAGCCCACCGCAATGAGAAGCCGGCACACCGCAACTAGAGAGGAGCCTCCAATTGCCACAGTTAAAGAAAAATCCTGCACAGCCACGAAGATCCAGCTCAAGCAAAGTAAATAAATAAGTCTTTGAACTTCAAATTTAATTCAGTACCATAACAGGAGATTCCCAAAGTGACAAGCCCTGGACAACCAATATCTGAATCAACAAAAGCAGATGTCTCAGCCTAGCTTAGACCTAGAGACTCAGAAATGTGTGTGTGTGTGACCTGAAGTTATGAGCAAAAGAGCACTGGAGTCAAACAGATCTGGGTTAGATTCAAATCTAGTCTCTCTGAGTGTGCCTACCTCAGGCAGGAGGGATAATGGGGTCTACCTCCATGTCCCTGGAAGGGGTAGAGATAAGATGCATGTTCACAGTAGGAGACTGTATCAGGATCTAATGTGTGAGCCCATAGCATCTGGGGCTTCCCAGGTAGCGCTAGTGGTAAGGAACCTGCCTGCCCATGCGGGAGACATAAGAGATGTGGGTTTGATCCCTGAATCAGGAAGATCCCCTGGAGGAGGAAATGACAACCCACTCCAGTATTCTTGCCTGCAGCATCCCATGGACAGAGGAGCCTGCAGGCTGCAGTCCATAGGGTTGCAAAGAATTGGACATGACTGAAGCGATTTAGCACATGTAGGCACCCACACCAGCATCTTCTATTCCTCTCCCTGGAAGTTCTAGCAACTGCTCCCACCAGTCTCACTTCTGGCCAAGCAGGGAGCTTCTTTGCTGTCCCTCTTTCTTGCCAACTTGTCACATTCCCTTGCTGCTGCTCAGTCACCCAGTTGTTTTCGACTCTGCAACCCTATGGACTGTAGCCAGCCAGAGAATCCCTCTGTCCATGGGATTCCCCAGGCAAGAATACTGGAATGGGTTGCCATTTCCTACACACTCCCATACCTTACCATTAACTGAAGAGATAGATGGTGAGTAAGAGGTTCATGGGTAGAATTCTTCCAGCACATTCATCCAGGGGGGTAACAGGCACAAACAAACAAATAAAGTATATATTACCACACAAACTAAAAAGTAAACAAAGAAGATATAAAGAAAGAGAACACTTGCAGATGGTAGCTGAGAAAATCTCTGAGGAGCTGACATTTCAAGGTCACCAAAAAATTACCAGTTGATATCAGACTAATGCTTGTGCTGAAAACAATTTTCAGTGTTGAACGTGGTATGGAAAGCAACCATTTGAAGGCACCACAGGGTATCTAAGACAAGCAGGGCTGGGAGCTTTGAGAAGAGAGGAGCCCTGGAAGTGAGTTCCACATTCACCTCAGCTTTTCCCTGAGAGCACTTCACATTCGTGGCCCCGGTGGATAGCAGCCACGTTTCTGAGCTGAGGAGATGGAGGTCACAGTCTGAAGCTGCCAGAGTGACTGGAACTTGACAGGGGGAAAGTTTCAGAGAGACTTTGAGCCCCAAACTCTGCACAAAATTTCCCCTCAAAGGATTGGCTATCTCTAAGCTGTCTATGCACAGGGTGAAACTCTAGGAGACCCATCAGCAAACAGGAACTGAGGGAATTCCCTGGAGGCCCAGTGGTTTGGACTCAGCGTTTTCACTCCTGGGGCCCAGGTTCAGTCCCAAGTTGGGAACTAAGATCCCACAAGCCACGAGGTAGAGCCAAAAAAAGAGAATACAGCAATTGACAGGCTAACGAGGCAGGCAGAGGTGGCAGCAGCCACACAGTACTAGAAAGACAGAAGTAAGTGGCAGCTGCAACTCTACCAAGGCAGAGGGGCCTTTAAAAATACCTCGCCCTGGTAAACACTCCTAGGCTATGAGTGAGCACATGCAAATATGCTCTAGGATTAAGGGAAAAACTGAAATAGACCATCCCTCACAAAACCTAAAAACTGAGACTTCATAAGACTTGAGTGAGCCACTGGCATTGTATTTGCCTGCCAACAGAAATGTTCACCCTCTTTGGAAGAGGAGACTATCATTCAGAGCCTCTACAGTTTGTTGCCCACAATATCCAGCATCCACCAAAAAAAATTACAGACCATGCTAAAAGTAAAAAAACAGGAGCAATGACCAAAATCAAAGAGAAATAAAATGAGCAATTTAAACAGAACGGCAGGTGATTTATGATATTAAAATCTTAAAATAATTAAGATTAATAGAATCTTAATTAATATGAAAAAGATGAAGATTCAGCTGATAGGTTTAATATTAGGTTAGATACAATTGAACAGAGGATGACAAATGAGTTGTAGTTGTTTAGTCACTCAGTCATGTCCGACTCTTTGCAACCCCACGGACTGCAGCACACCAGGCTTTCCTGTCCATCACCAACTCCAGGAGCTTGCTCAAACTCACGTCCATTGAGTTGGTGATGCCATCCAACCATCTTATCCTCCATTGTCCCCTTCTCCTCCTGCCTTCTATTTTTCCCAGCATCAGGGTATTTTCCAATGAGTCAGCTCTTAGCAACAGGTGGCCAAAATATGGCAGTTTCAGCTTCAGCATCAGCCCTTCCAATGAATATTCAGGGTTGATTTCCTTTAGAATGGACTGGTTTAATGTCCTTGCTGTCCAGGGGACTCTCAAGAGTCTTCTCCAACACCACAGTTCAAAAGGATCAATTCTTTGGTGCTCAGCCTTCTTTATGATTCAACTCTCACATCCTTATATGACTACTGGAAAAACCATAGCTTGGCTATACAGACAAATGAGTAGATATATATAAACTGTGGAAAATCCTGAAAGAGATAGGAATACCAGACCACCTGACCTGCCTGTTGAGAAACCTGTATGCAGGTCAGGAAGCAGCAGTTAGAACTGGACATGGAACAATAGACTGGTTCCAAATAGGAAAAGGAGTACGTCAAGGCTGTATATTGTCACCCTGCTTATTTAACTTATATGCAGAGTACATCATGAGAAACGCTGGACTGGAAGAAGCACAAGCTGGAATCAAGATTGCTGGGAGAAATATCAATAACCTCAGATATGCAGGTGACACCACCCTTATGGCAGAAAATGAAGAGGAACTAAAAAGCCTTTTGATAAAAATGAAAGTGGAGAGTGAAAAAGTTGGCTTAAAGCTCAACATTCAGAAAACTAAGATCATGGCATCCAGTCCCATCACTTCATGGCAGAGAGATGGGGAAACAGGGGAAACAGTGGCTGACTTTATTTTTCTGGGCTCCAAAATCACTGCAGATGGTGACTGCAGCCATGAAATTAAAAGACGCTTACTCCTTGGAAGGAAAGTTATGACCAACCTACATAGCATATTAAAAAGCAGAGACATTAGTTTGCCAACAAAGGTCCGTCTAGTCAAGGTTATGGTTTTTCCAGTGGTCATGTATGGATGTGAGAGTTGGACGGTGAAGAAAGCTGAGCGCCGAAGAATTGATGCTTTTGAACTGTGGTGTTGGAGAAGACTCTTGAGAGTCCCTTGGACTGCAAGGAGATCCAATCAATCCATCCTAAAGGAGATCAGTCCTGGGTGTTCACTGGAAGGACTGATGTTGAAGCTGATGTTGAGGTGGCCAATACTTTGGCCACCTCATGCAAAGAGTTGACTCATTGGAAAAAACCGTAATGCTGGGTAGGATTAGGGGCAAGAGGAGAAGGGGACGACAGAGGATGAGATGGCTGGATGGCATCATCGACTCGATGGACATGGATTTGGGTGAACCCCGGGAGTTGGTGATGGACAGGGAGGCCTGGCGTGCTGTGGTTCATGGGGTTGCAAAGAGTTGGACATGACTGAGCAACTGAACTGATATATAAATTGATGCACAGAATATAAAAAAAATAGAAAATACAGAAAGGAGCTTAATAGCCATGTAGAACATAGAAAATAGGCCTAGTGCAGGTGTGACTGGACTCCTAGAAAGAAAAGAAATAAAGAGAATGGAATGCAACCAATGTTCTAAACAAAGTGGTAACAGCTAAGAATTTTTCCAATACTGATTAAACCAATGAAAGATGCCAACCCACAGACTCAAGAAGCTCAGTGAACTCCAAACTGAATAAATACCAAAAACACACGTAGGTATATCTTAGTTTAACTGTTGAAATGGAGGCTTCATGGTGTATTTTCAGTCTCTGGTTGGGACAAACATCTCCCTCAAGGGAAAAGATGAGAGCTCGTACAATGTTTGTGTATCAGATGAGAATATTTCCATAGAACAAGAACGTTACTTTTACATGTGAGAGAGAAGTAGGGCAGGGGGAGGATGACTGAAGGAATGAAGTGCTCCAAAAAGGTAGAAGCAGATGGGATCCAGAGCTCAAGTGCAAGGGTTGGAGGGAAGAGAACTACCACAGCCCAGTGGTAGGGCCTGTGCATTTGTAAGTGTGTGTGTTTGTGTATGTGGAGTGGGCTTGCAAAAAATGGAGTCATTCTATACATCTTGTTTTGTATCCTACTTTTTTAACTTTATGCATTATAAAGGACTGTGTGAGGTGTTAGTTGCTCAGTCGTGTCTTACTCTTTGTAACCCTATGGACTGTAGCCCGCCAGGCCGCTCTGTCCACAGGATTCTCTAGGCAAGAATACTGGAGTGGGTTGCCACTCCCTTCTCCAGGGGATCTTCCTGACCCAGGAATCAAACCTAGGTCTCCTGCATTGTAGGTGGATTTTTTACCATCTGAGCCACCACAGAAGCCCACATAAATGCTATCAGGGCCTCTAGTCCTTAGCACTTCAATGCCTATAACCCAGCTTCCCACATCATCTCCTGTGTCTCCTTTCCCAGAAGGCTCTCTGTGGCATTGTAGTTGCTCTGACCACCCACTGGCAGACTAGAAGTGCCAGGGAATTAATCCCTCCTGGGAGCAGCTCTCAACAAACGACTGAAGGGAGGTGGTAAGTAAAAATACCTCAGATCCTTTGCCCCTGAGCTGAGGTAACTCTGAGGTATGGTTTTACATTGGCTCCCAAAATCTCATTACTTCCCATTCGTGGTACATAGCTTGTTGACCCTTTATTGCCTGCTTCTTTATTCCTGGCTCACTTCCCCATTCTTTACTACAGTTTCCTTCATCCCCCCGCCCCAAATAAACTACTTGCATCTGAATTCTTGTCTCAAGAGTCTTCTGAGGGAATCCAATCTAAGACATCTTTAGTGAATACCCATAAATTGGAAAATTGCCAGATTGTAATTGGCACTATTTCTGTGTTTGCTCTCATTATTACTATTATTACTGTTACTACTATCTCCATTTTTAATGGTTGGTAACCTCACCATTAACAGTTGTCCTAAAATGCCTCCTACCTTGTTTTGCTAAGGAATAGTTTTATTCACCAAGAAACTGAACATGCCCCATCATTTCCATTTCCTAGGTTATAGCAGGCCTTTACCCTAGCAAAATTCTTAGAAATTGAATCGCCTGTATCTGAATTACATTTTTTGTTGTTGTAATCATTCTCCAAAGCCTTCACACTCTTCTCTCTCACTCACATATCAGGCATGCATTATTAATTAAATGACAACGTTATTATAGCCAGTAATTGAATTACCCCATAGCTCCTGCCTGCAGTAATTAACATCTATCAAAATAAAAGAGGAGGAGTTGTGTTGCCCTTATTACAAATGGTTTTGCTTCATGGGGCTTTGACCAAATTAGATAGAATCAAACTAACAGGTGATTGAATTAAGTGAAAGGCATCATCCTTGCATTGCCCTTATTTGTTTCCAGACATGAACGAATATCGAGAGTCAGCTTTAGAGTCCACTAATTTTTCCTTAAGAAACTTCTTCCTTGTAAGTGCAAACCCAGGAACAGGACTATGCTTTTAAACTGACAAATGGTGTTCTCATCAGGCTATATTTAGGAGCTGTTCTACACCCAAGAAACTACTTAGAGATAAGTTAAGAATAACCAATTAAATCGAAAAACGATTCTGCAGCCACTGTACCGATTATGGGCATAACCAAGGAGCAGTTTGTATGCAAGAATACTTGTAATATCGGAATGGTGTCAGAGTCGGTCAATAGCTATCAATTTTGATTAGCGTAAAGCAAAACAGTAACACAAAGAAGTGCTGAGCAGGCCAAAAACTGAATCAAATGGAAGTTCTCTCATGAATAGGCAAACAGATGGTCTTCCAAACAGAGATGCGATGGTATACAGAAAAATCAGTAAAAAAAAAAAAAAAAAAATACAGACCACCCCCAAAATAAAAGAACTTTTCACCAAACCACATCCCCATCAGTATTCAGAGCCCCGTGAACCACAAAAATGTAATGAAATCTGTATTTGTAACAATATGCATGACAGCTGTAGACTTCAGCAGAAACAGACTACTTTCCTTCTCTACCTGAATTCACAATGACAAAACCTGCCTTAACTGGAATCTTCCTCTCTTTAGACACTCTTTCCACACTCCGGTGCACAATCATGCATGCTGCTGTAGCCATCACTCACCGGTTAGCTAATGGCAGCTTAGATGAACTTGTTCTAGCCTAGACTGCCTGGGATAGTTCAGGCTGTTGTGCTAGCTGAATGAGGAATAGTCCTATTTCCTCTCAAAAGTGTCCTGATTTGGAAGATAAATTAGGGGTCCTGTGGTGTCCACATCGAAGGATTCCAACATATATTTTCATTCTCTTCTGATATGACATAATAAAGAGTTCCAAATCTCAGTTAGCATTCCTGAACATTTTGGAATTTCCTTTCAGATGTTTGATATCTCAGATGGTAGAGCATGGTAGACTTATGGAATAGATTCAGGGGAGAAAAAATGAATTAGGGAATGAAAGAATATCTCCTGGTCGTCATACAAATTTGAGATAATTTATACAAGTTTCTTGATGAGGTCTTCCTTCTCTTAATATGTAAATGATGGTCTACGAGATTGAAGGCAGGGAGAAGTAGTATGCCTTTATTCTGAACTCTCAGGTGGCTCAGTGGTAAAGAAGCCGCCTGCCAATGCAGGAGAAATAGATGCAGTTTCGATCCCTGGATCAGGAAGATCCCCTGGAGGACGGCATGGCAACCCACTCCAGTATTCTTGCCTGGAGAATCTCATGGACAGAGAAGCCTGATGGGCTCCAGTTCATGTAGTCGCAAAGAGTCAGACATGACTGAAATGACTTAGTATGCAAATGCAAAGCGTTATTATGAAGCTGAGGCGCTTCCATGCTTAAAATTTCTTCAATAATAAAAGAGAGTTGTCCTTAAAGAAAAGTGAGTTTCACATGTACAAACAGCTCTTTAATTTCATCATAGATAATTTCAAAATCAAACGCTGTGACAACCTAGAGGGGTGGGATGGAGTGGGGGTGGGAGGGAGGTTCAAGAGGGAGATGACATATGTGTCCTTATGGCTGATTCACGTTGTTGTATGGCAGAAACCAATACAACATTGTAAAGCAATTATCCTCCAATTAAAATAAAAATAAAGCTGCATAAATATCAAAAGATCAGGTGGATGTAAGAACATTCTAGAAGTCAATAACCTCACTTTTTCCTCAATATAACATTATTCTATCTGGTATTTACCTGTCTCAACAGGATCTTCTAAGCAATTATCCATCAAGATGATAAAGTATTGAAAGAAGCTGGCTACAGGAAGTAGTGGGCTCTTTTTACCTCGAGGTATACCAGCTGTTATGGACATTCATCTTCTGAACCAGCTGATTTTTCAAGTTACTTTCCAGCCATCCAAACTCTATGGTTTGTTGGAACTTCGGAATCTTCTGTAGGCAATAGGCTAATACAAATGATATAGCATTAAGTACATTCAAGGAAAATGCGACCTTGCATAGACATAAATTTGCAAATGGCCACATTAGAAAAATTAAGTTCATGAGCTTAAACAATAGAACAATTTATTTCTTAAAAATAAATTATAGTTACTCACTGGAGAAAACTTGGAAGACACAGATATAGCAAATAAGAAAAATCACTCACTTCCAACATGGTCAACATTTTGGTTTATGTCTTATGTACAACTGGATGACTAATGTATACACCCATGTAACTTCCACCAGAATCCAGAGGTAGAATATTTGCATTTCCCCCAGAATCCCCCTTGTGGCTCCTTCCAACCAGTCCCACCCTCCATAGGCAAACACTGACCTGATTGCCATTAACTGTAGAGTAGTTTTGCCTGCAAACTGCATAAAAATGGAATCCCACAACAAAATGCTCTTGAGATTCATTCACACTGCTGCATATACAAGCAGTTAACTTTTTAAAAATTGCTTAGCCATTTCCCACCATATAAATATAGTGGCATTCCGTTGTCTATCCCATTTTGTTTTGTCTATTTCATATTGCTAGCCAAGGGTAAGTAGAGTGTAGACTCAGTTGTAGAGGAGAGAACTGGAAAGTTCTCAAACCAGCCACAGAGATGAAAGCTATAGTCCTCACTCACTCACTTTCCTCATAAAGGTTTTGGCAGGAAAGGAGATCAACCAGACTTGCAAAGAAGCCATTCCCAGAAGTGATTATATAATTCAAGGACATGCGAGTGGCACAAAGGATGGATGCTCTGAGGCACCAGCAAGATTCCCTGTGATGACGGAAGCACTCATTTCACCAACTTCCAGAAGTCCTCGTGGCTGACGACCCTCTCCTGAAGAATGCTGACCTACCCAAGGTTATAGTCCCTCCCTGGGAGAAGCCAGCAGCCAGCGAGTGGTCAGAATGAAGTATAAAAGCCAGGCCTCCTTTACCTCAAGGTAGGGTAGTTCTAAAGGGCTCTCTCTCCATTGCAAGATTCCCTGACTGGTCGATTGCAGCAGCCCATTGCAGCTCTTCAACTTTTCCCTCTGCTTATTTACACTTCTTTCACCACTCACGGGTCTTGTTCCTTTGAGCTCTCTCCCATTGAGCTTCTGCATGCACATGTCACAGTCTCAGAACCGCTTCCTCGTGGAATCTGAATCACAACAAGCAAGTTTTGAAGTGAGGTAAAGTCTTCCAATTTTGTTCTTCTTTTTCAAGATTGTTTTTATAATTCTAGGTCTGTTGCATTAACATGTAAATTTTAGAATGGGGTTATCTATTTCTACCAAAAAGCCTTCTGGCATTTGGATTGCAATGGTGTGGAGTCTGTGGATCAGTTCAGGGCTGAGGCTAATCTTTTTCCCATATGGATATCCAGCTGTTCCAGGAATTTTTTGAGAAGATTATCCTTGCCTTCATTGAATTACAATGTTAGATACAAACTATTATATAGAGAATGGATAAACAACAAGGACCTACTGTATAGCACAGAGAACTATGTCCAATACCCTGTGATAAACTATAGTGGGAAATAATATGAAAAAGAATGCAAGTGTGTGTGTGTGTGTGTGTGTGTGTGTGTACAACAGAGTCACTTTGCTGTATAGCAGAAGTTAACACAATATTATGGATCAACTATACTTCAGTAAAATACGTTTTTTTAAAAATACAATGTGGAATAGAAGTTGTGAGAGCAGATATACTTGCCTTCTTTCCAGTTTTTGGAAGAAACATTTGCTCTTTCATCAGTGAATATGTTAGCTGTAGGTTCCCCTACCATGACCACCAAGTTGAAATATCATTTTTATTAAATACCAAATTCCCCTATATTCATGGGCCTGTTTCCAATGATCTGTCTTTTCCCACAATAGCATCACCATGGTCATTTTTATATCAGGTAGATCAAGTTTTTTTCTTTTTTATTATTTTCTTGGTTATTCTCCACCTGTTTATTCTTCTAGATAAATCTTAGACTACTATTTATTTGTGCAATTTTTGTTGTTCCTGTTTTTTCTTTCTTGCTGTCTCTGTTAGTCAAATGTTGTTTTATTATTCCATTTTAATTCCTCTTTGACTTTTTTCTATAATTCTATTATTTTTATAGTTATTCTAAGCATTATTATATGCATCCTGGACTTATCAAAAACTATGTAGATTTAACATTATACCACTACACATAAAATATAAGACTTTGTAACACTTGAATTCTATTAACCCCCCATTATTGTTTTCATATATATTATTAATGCCAAAGAAAAATATCACTTTTGCTTTAAAGTGTCAGTTGTATTTTAAAGAAATTAAAATTAAAAACAAAAAGAAACAGCCTTTGCATTTATGCAGATATTGATCATTTCCAGTTCTCTTTATTCTTTTGTAGTTGAGGTAGCCTTTAATGCCATTGACGCTGAAAACTCAGCCTCTGTGCACTGGCCCCAAATCAAATCTTGAAGACAGAGTTTTGGGAGAAGTAGGGAAGAATAGCTTTATCGCTTTACCAGGAAAAGGGGGACACAGTGGACTCCTGCCCTGGAAAACTCTATGTCCCAACCCAGGAGGATTCGATGAAGAGCTTTTATAGTAATGGTTCAGGAATGCGATTGTTAAGATTCGGGTATGTGCAGGGCCTTCCTTAATCTGGTGGGCTCTGGATAAGATTCTTTGGTTCCTTTTATCAGGTGGTCTTTTCTGAAATAAAGAATGCTACATCTTGCATTTGCTGGGGGTTTTCGGTCTGCGAGGGTTTCCCAGGTGGCCCTAGTGGTAAGGAACCTGCCTGCCAATGCAGAAGATGTAAGAGACGCAGATTCGATCCTTGGGTTGGGAAGATCCCCTGGAGGAGGGCATGGCAACCCACTCCAGTATTCTTGCCTGGAGAATTCCATGGACAGAGGAGCCTGGTGAGCTACAGTCCACGGGGTCACAGAGTCGGACACAACTGAGTGACTGAGCACACAGCACTTTAGCTTTACAGAAGAGCTCAAAGATACCGTGATGTGTATACCAGGACTCTGCCCCAAGGCTTCTTGGCTGCTCCTCCCCTGTCTCTGCATCCCTTCCCTTCCCTGATTAGCAACTGTTTGAATCTGCCCTTTGAAACTTGGAGAAGGTCTTAGAGGCTGGAGTCTGTTCCCTACTAATAAGGAACAGGGCACACAGAAAGGCTTCTGTGCCCAGGAGCCCCACAAGGTCTTCCTCAGTTTCACCATTTCCCTTTGGCCTAAAGAAATTCCTTTTTTCATTTCCTGCACTTCATTTCTGCTTGGAACATATTCCTTCATCATTTGTTCTTCTCAAAATATATTTTTAATTTTTCCCTTTTATTTTTAAAAGACACTTTCTCTGGATATAGATTTGTGTTGGGTTTTTATTTTTTTTACTGAATATAGAATTCTAGTTAATTTTTTTTTTTCTTTAGGCTCTTTAAAAATGTCATCCCATGGTCTCTGGGTAGCTCTTTCATCTGATGAGAAATCAGACATAATTCATTGCTTTCTGATGTGTCTCCCTCCCCCATGCTGCTTTTAGGATTTTCTCTTTACCTTTGGTTCTCCTCATTTTGACTGTAATGTGCCTAGATGTAGTTTTTATGTAGTTTTCCTTCTTAATGTCCACTGAGCTTCTTAGACCTATAAAGTAATGGTTTTCACCACTGGGAACTTTTCAGCCATTATTTCTTCAGACATTTTTTTTCTGCTCCTTTCTCTCCAAGCCTTCTCAGACACCAATTACACATATGTAAGATCATTTGATATTGTCCCACCCATCATTGAAGGTGGCTCATTTTTTTCAATCTTCTTTTCACCTTATTCTTCAATTTGGATACTTTCAATTGATTTCTCTTTAAAATACATTTATCCTTTCTTCTGCCAATTCCAAGCTGCTGTTAAGCCCATCAGTGAATTTTTCATTTCTATTATTGTATTTTACAGTTTTAGAATTTCATTTGGTTCTTCTTTAGGTTTTATTTCTCTGCTTTAGTTTCACAGCTGCTCACTCATTATGATAATTTTTTATTGAGGTTCTTGGATGTGATTATAATAGCTCCTTCAAAGTTCCTGTCTGCAAATTTTCATCTGTTTCATTCACTGCTGCTTTTTCTGACCATAGGTCACACGTTTCTGCTTTTTTTCATATCTTATAATTTTTATTACATATTGGACATTGTAGATGACATGTGTTAGAGAATCTAGACTCTCTTACTTCCTATGAAATATTGTTGATTTTTGTCTTACCAGGTAGTTAAATTACTGACTGATAACCTTGAACTTCTGGAGACTTGGTTTTACACTTTCATAAGAGTAGATCTGTTTTGATTTGTCCTTAGTCTTAGGATTAATTTCTTAGTTCTGTGACAAAGTTTTAACACCCTGGGCATGGCCTTTCTGGAGTTTCAGCAGAAATCCAATGTACTTGCCAAACCTGTATAACTTGGCAGGACTCACACTCTAGACGGTCTCCCTGGTTATGAGCCGGAACTTAAATCTTTGACCACATTTTTGAGCTTTCCAGTTTTTGCCTTCCACCAGTATCGTTGGGTGCTCCTTCCTGATTCAGGGATCAGCCTAGGATGTCAGAGGAGATTGTACACACATTTGTATGAATAAGAGAGATGCAGTTATAGGATTTAAGGAGAAGTTACATGCAGTCACCTCTGTGACTCCCTATTTTCTAGAATTTCGCTACTCAAATTCCAGCCAGTCTTGCATCTCCTAATTTGGTCTCCTGACAGCTCTAGCCAATATGATGTCAGCTTTCTGTTTGAGTTTTAGCATAGACTAGTCTGTATAAACTTGGATCTTACCCAGTACAGTTCCCTTGTTTCAAGAGTCAAACCCAATTTCTACAGCCTTTTTGTCACTTTCTAGTATCTTGAAATAATTGCTTTGTTAATATTTTGTCAAACGTTTGCAATTTATACATGTAGGAGGGTTAATCCAATCCGAGCTACTTTGTCATCAGTAAAACTGGAACGCCTCTAAATATACTGTTCGATAACTTGCTTTATTCACTTAACGATTTAGCTTGAACATTTTCATTTACAGTTAGAATTTTCTTCTACAATGTAGCTTTTCAGATTTAAGCATATTTTTTTCAAATGAACCTCACTGCATTTCTGTTTGAACCATGGAAACTGCTAAAATATATAACTTTAGTTTCCTCATAAGATTATGTTGTCAGTCTGGTTTGAGGCATCATGGAGATGGTGAGAAAATATTAGTAATCTTTTGTGGAAATCCAGAATTGCACAAACTACTCCGCTGAGAGTTCAAATAACTTGTTGGTGATTTCTCTCTTCTGACTGATGAACCAACCTTAGGGATATTAAAAAACTGTGACTCGGGCTCTAAATGGAAACCTCCTCCAAAAAAAGTAAATGTTCCTTGCACCTTTCAGATATTTTCCACTTCTCATCATGTGCTTTCTTTCCCCACCAGTATTTTCCTCATGGGAGCTCTAGGAAAAGGTGTAAGGAAGAAAAAAATTGACACTAATGGCAACCCTTTACCACACATCAGAGCCCACCATTAGTTTATATTTCAGACACACTCCATGATTTACAAACACAGTAAAACAAGAGAGCTTGACAGGATGTACTGTCTGTGGGGAACTCTTCACACCTAATACTGACTTCTAAAATCCTATCATTCAGAGACAAACTGGGGTGCTTCTCTTAATACAGTTTTGGCAGCTCTCAGCACTTAGAGTAGATAAAAGTATCAAGCATTAGTTATCAGCTCTGAGAAGATTTATTTTCAGGTTTTATTTTTTTTAATTCCAAAGATTTTTAGGCAATTCCATCTCCTGGAAAAGAAAATATCTCTGTACAGTTTATGCCTGTGTTTGTTATTCACCACAGAGAGTAAACTGCTGAAATGAACACTGCTTTTCCTGGATTATTATTCTGCTATTGAGGTTTTAGAAGTGGAGCTGTAGTGGTCTTTACTCAGGCCACCGGAGCCCTTGCATTCAAAATCTAAGCGTACCGGAAAATACAAGATTCCCCAGGCCTCAAATCATTAAATACTGAGCATCAGAATCTACAAGCATCCCACTGTGGTTCTCTGTCTCTTGGATAGAAATACTGGTTAAAAATTCAGGTAATAAATTTGATGAATTATGCCATCCTACTTATACTAAGCTGTTCCTAAAAGAAGTATATATTTTGAGGGACAAAGGGCATGTTTGTCTTTATTTTGATCAACACACTTTCAGTTAGCCACATATGAGCACGTGCGTGCTAAGTCATGTCCGACTCTTTGTGACTCCCTGGACTATAGCCCACCAGGCTCCTCTGTCCATGGGATTCTCCAGGCAAGAATACTGGAGTGGGTTGCCATGCCCTCCTTCAGGGAATCTTCCCAACCTAGGGATCGAACCCACATCTCTTATGTCTCCTGCATTAGCAGGCGGGTTCTTTACCAGTAGCACCACCTGGGGAGCTGACAAGTGGCTTGGACCAAACACATGACCACTTAGAGGTAAGACAGCTGAATTGAAGGTGAGGAGGTCATTTGGTTTGGTTTTGTTTATGGATGAATAAAACACTTTAATTTGAATCTTCAATTTTAAGTTACCCCTTTGTCCATGAGGAAAATCAGACATCTCTCTGCTGACCATTAAAGTGGCCTATACTCTATGAATTTTTTCCCTGCATTTCTTTTTCAGACCCTCCTCTGAGGCCTATGTTTTCATAGCCAGATGTTCCAACAGGGTATTTTCCCAAGTAAAGAGAGTTCTATCCCCAGGAGGATCTCTGGTATCAGCTGACAAGAAATAGAGACAAGGGAACCAAGGCTTGAAGAAGTTTAGAAATTTGCCCCAAATCAAGCAGGTGTGATCACTCACCTAGACCAGACATCCTGGAATGTGAAGTCAAGTGGGCCTTAGAAAGCATCACTATGAACAAAGCTAGTGGAGGTGATGGAATTCCAGTTGAGCTATTTCAAATCCTGAAAGATGATGCTGTGAAAGTGCTGCACTCAATATGCCAGCAAACTTGGAAAACTCAGCAGTGGCCACAGGACTGGAAAAAGTCAGTTTTCATTACAATCACAAAGAAAGGCAATGCCAAAGAATGCTCAAACTACCGCACAATTGCACTCATCTCACACGCTAGTAAAGTAATGCTCAAAATTCTCCAAGCCAGGCTTCAGCAATACGTGAACCGTGAACTTCCAGATATTCAAGCTGGTTTTAGAAAAGGCAGAGGAACCAGAGATCAAATTGCCAACATCCGCTGGATCATCGAAAAAGCAAGAGAGTTCCAGAAAAACATCTATTTCTGCTTTATTGACTCTGCCAAAGCCTTTGACTGTGTGGATCACTATAAACTTTGGAAAATTCTGAAAGAGGTGGGAATACCAGACCACCTGACCTGTCTCTTGAGAAACCTGTATGCAGGTCAGGAAGCAACAGTTAGAACTGGACGTGGAACAACAGACTGGTCCCAAATAGGAAAAGGAGTACGTCGAGGCTGTATATTGTCACCCTGCTGATTTAACTTATATGCAGAGTACATCATGAGAAATGCTGGGTTGGATGAAGCACAAGCTGGAATCAAGATTACCAGGAGAAATATCAATAACCTCAGATATGCAGATGACACCACCCTTATGGCAGAAAGAGAAGAGGAACTAAAAAGCCTCTTGATGAAAGTGAAAGAGGAGAGTGAAAAAGTTGGTTTAAAGCTCAACATTCAGAAAACTAAGATCATGGCATCTGGTCCCATCACTTCATGGCAAATAGATGGGGAAACAGTGGAAACTGTCAGACTTTATTTTGGGGGGCTCCAAAATCACTGCTGATGGTGATTGCAGCCATGAAATTAAAAGACGCTTGCTCCTTGGAAGAAAAGCTATGACCAACCAAGACAGCATATTAAAAAGCAGAGACATTTCTTTGCCATCAAAGGTCTGTCTAGTCAAGGCTATGGTTTTTCCATTGATCATGTATGGATGTGAGAGTTGGACTATAAAGAGAGCTGAGCGCTGAAGAACTGACGCTTTTGAACTGTGGTGTTGGAGAAGACTATTGTGAGTCCGTTGGACAGCAAGGAGATCAAACCAGTCTGTCCTAAAGGAAATCAGCCCTGAATATTCATTAAAAGGACTGATGCTGAAGCTGAAACTCCAACATTTTGGCCACCTCTTTAGGATACATATGTCTTTTAGAACTGTGGTTTCCTCAGGGTATATGCCCAGTAGTGGGATTGCTGGGTCATATGGTAGTTTTACTCCTAGTATTTTAGGGAACCTCCCTACTGTTCTCCATAGTGACTGTACCAATTTACATGTACACCAGTGTTCACTGCAGCACTATTTACAATAGCCGGGACATGGAAGCAACCTAGATGTCCAGCGACAGATGAATGCATAAAGAAGCTGTGGTACATATATACAATGTAATGTTACTCAAACATAAAAAGGAATGAATTTGTAGTGATGTGGATGAACCTAGGGTCTGTCATTACAGAGTGAAGTAAGTCAGAAAGAGAAAAATAAATACCATATAATAACACATATATATGGAATCTAGAAAAATGGTATTGATGAACCCACTTGTAGGACAGAAATAGAGACACGGATGTAGAGAACGGACTAGTGCACATGGAGGGAAGGAGAAGGTAGGATGAATACAGTAGCACTGACATATATACACCACCATGTGTAAAACAGACAGCTAGTGGGAAGCTGCTGTATAACACAGGAAGCTCAGCTTGGTGCTCTGTGATGACCTAGAGGGGTGAGATAGCAGAGTGGGTGGGAGGGAGGCTTATGAGGGAGGAGATATATGAATACATACAGCTGCTTGACATTGTTGTATGGCGGAAACTAACACAACATTGTAAAGCAATTACACTCCAATTAAAAAACTATAAAAAGATGGTCCTCTTTTAAGTGGGCTGTTGAAACTTTAGACAGATCCTTGCATTACAAAAACAAAAGCCAAGCCAACTGTCAGGGCTTACACTACACTTTCCAGTGCAGTGTCTAAATATTTGTTGTTATTGTTAACTTGCTAACTCCTGTCTGATTCTTTGCCACCCAGTGGACTGTAGCATGCCAGGCTCGCCAGGCTCCTCTGCCCTCCACTATCTCCTGGAGTTTGCTCAAGTTCATGTCCATTGAATCAGTGATGCCATCAAACCATCTCATCCTCTGTCACCCTCTTCTCCTCCTGCCCTCAATCTTTCTCAGCATCAGGGTCTTTTCCAATGAGTCGGCTCTTCAGTTCAGTTCAGTTCAATTCAGTCACTCAGTCGTGTCCGACTCTTTGCAACCCCATGGACTGCAGCACACCAGGCTTCCCTGTCCTTCACCATCTCCCGGAGTTTGCTCAAACTCATGTCCATCGAGTCGGTGATGCCATCCAACCATCTCATCCTCTGTGTCCCCTTCTCCTCCTGCCTTCGATCTTACCCAGCATCAGGGTCTTTTCCAATGAGTCAGTTCTTCCCATCAGGTGGCCAAAGTATTGGAGCTTCAACTTCAACACCAGTCCTTCCAATGAATATTCAGGACTGATTTCCTTTAGGATGGACTGGTTGGATCTCCTTGCAGTCCAAGGGACTCTCAAGAGTCTTCTCTAACACCACAGTTCAAAAGCATCAATTCTTTGGCACTCAGCTTTCTTTATAGTCCAACTCTCACATCCGTACATGACCAATGGAAAAACTGTAGCCTTGACTAGACGGACCTTTGTTGGCAAAGTAATGTCTCTGTTTTTTACTATGCTGTCTAGGTTGGTCATAACTTTTCTTCCAAGAAGCAAGCATATTTTAATTTCATGGCTGCAGTCACCATCTGCATTGATTTTGGAGCCCCCCAAAATAAAGTCTGTCACTGTTTCCATTGTTTCCCCATCTATTTGCCATGAAGTGATGGGACCAGACGCCATGATCTTAGTTTTCTGAATGTTGAGCTTTAAGCCAACTTTTTCACTCTCCTCTTTCACTTTCATCAAGAGGCTCTTTAGTTCTTCTTCGCTTTCTGCCATAAGGGTGGTGTCATCTGTGTATCTGAGGTTCTTGATATTTCTCCTGGCAATCTTGATTCTAGCTTGTGCTCTTCACATCAGTCCTTCTAATGAATATTCAGGGTTGATTTCCTTTAGGATTGACTGATTTGATCTCCTTGCTGTCCAATGGACTCTCAAGAGTCTTCTCCAGCACCACAGTTTGAAAGCATCAATTCTTTGGTGCTCAGCCTTCTTTATGGTCCAACTCTCACATCCATACGTGACTACTGGAAAAACCATAGCTTTGACTACACAGACCTTTGTCAGCGAAGTTTTGTCTCTGCTTTTTAATATGCTGTCTAGGTTTCTCATAGCTTTCCTTCCAAGGAGCAAGCATCTTTGAATTTCATGGCTGCAGTCACTGTCCTCAGTGATTTTTGGAGCCCAAGAAAATAAAGTCTGTCATTGTTTCTATTTTTTCCCCATCTATTTGCCATGAAGTGATGGGGCTGGATGCCACGATCTTTGTTTTTTGAATGTTGAGTTTTAAGCCAGCTTTTCCACTCTCCTCTTTCATCCTCATCAAGAGGCTCTTTAGTTCCTCTTCACTTTCTGCCATTAGGGTGGTGTCATCTGCATATCTGAGGTTATTGATATTTCTCCCAGCAATCTTGATTCCACCTTGTGCTTCATCCAGCCCAGCATTTCACATAATGTACTCGGCATATAAGTTAAATAAGCAGGGTGGCCGTATACAGGCTTGACATACTCCTTTCCCAATTTTGAACAAGTCCTTGTTCCATGTCCGGTTCTCACTGTTGCATCTTTTCCTGCATACAGGTTTCTCAGGAGGCAAGTAAGGTGGTCCGGTATTTCCATCTCTTTAAGAACTTTCCACAGTTTGTTGTGATCCGCACAATCATAGGCTTTAGCGTATTCAGTGAAGCAGATGTTTTTCTGGAATTCTGTTGCTTTCTCTATGATCCAACTGGAAAGTCATCACCTCTAGATATACCACAGTGTATTTATCCACTTTGTTTTGGTTAATATTTGAGATTTTAGTGGTCCTGTGAATATTTTTGTAGACATCCTCTGGTTCACCTGTACAAGTTTTTCTAAGTTTCATATCTAGTAGTAGAATTACTGGGTCATAGGGCATGCTTAAGTTTAACTTTACTAGTTAGCCTAACTCTTTCCAAAGTGGTGGTATTCATTTTTACCACAGCAGGAGAGAATATGTTGATCTGTATTTCTCACCAGTGTTTGGTATTTTTCCAGTTTTTATTTTTTGTTCGTTTGATGTGTAGTGATGTCGCATTGGGGTTTTAGTTTGCTTTTCTCTGTTTACTAATGAGGTTGGTGGCCTTTCCAGATGTTCATTGCCCTTTTGGATATTCTCTGTTGTGAAAGGTCTGTTTAAATTCTGTACTTATGTTTCAGGTGGGTTATTCCCTTATTGATTTTTATATGAGTTCTTTATATATTCTGGATATAATCCTCACACAATTAATATGTTTTGTAAATATCTTACACTATATGACTTGTTTTTTCATAACTTTATGGTGATTTTGAAAGAAGTCTTTCATTTTAAGGATTTCTTTCAAATTTGACAGTGCCTTCCTTAAAATTTTGTGGTTTTTATGTTTAAGAAATTCTGCCCTACTTTAAGATGATAAAATATTCTCTCATTTATTCTTCTGAAGCTTTGTTTTTTGTCTTTCATATTCTTTCTTTAATTCAGTGGTCATGATTCTTTGGGAAAGTTGTGAGAAGTGTATTACATTTTAATTTTATCCATATTCAATATCAAATACTGAAAAATTCATCCTCTCCCCAATGATCTGCGCCTCTTGTCACGTACTCAGAGTCCACACATTCATGTACTTATGGGCTCTGTGCTGTTCTGTTGGTTTATTTCTTTATCCTTCTGCCAGCACTACATTGTTCTAGTCATTATAGCTTTCTAGTAAGCCTGGCTGTCTGGGAGAGTAAATCCTGCCATCTCAATCTTCTTCTTCAAAAGTTTCCTTTTTCTTCTTGGCCCTTTATACTGTCCTACATACATTTTATTTTTAATTAATTAATTATTTTGGCGAAGGAAAGCTCAGCGTTTATTATAAGGCACCAGACAGTCCAGGACTGCTGATGTTCAAAAACACCTGAACTCCCTGAGGGGTTTCAGGGGGCATTTTTAAAGGCAAGGTGAGGGAGGGGGTTCCAGGATTTGTGATCAGCTCATGCATAATTCTCTGAGAGGCTGATGGTGAGGTAAGAAGGCCATGTCACAGGGGTTAATATTATCAGTCCCCAGGCTCCAGTAGGTCTCCCGGCTACATGCTCATGATCCAGTAGTTAACTTCTACTTGATGGTGGTTTCAGCACCTGTAAAACAACTCAGGAAACATGCATCATATACTGTTATGTAGGTACTTCAGAGGAACCAAAGGAGAGGACCTGGGGGGTGGCATCTGTCCCAGGAAAGCCCCATAAGTCCTACACATCATCACAGTGCTTGTGTTCAAGGAACCCTTATTTTACTTAATAATAGCCCCAAAGTGCAAGAGTGGTGATGCTAGCAATCATGATATGCCAAAGAGAAAGTCAAGTTCTTCCTTTAAGTGAAAAAGTGAAAGTTCTTGACTTAATAAAGGAATAAAAAATCATACGCTGAAGTTGCTAAGATCTAGTTAAAACAAATGTTCCATCGATGAAACTGTGAGGAAAGAAAAAGAAATTTGTGCTAGTTTTGCTGTTATACCTCAAACTGCAAAAGATATGGCCATGGTCTGTGATAAGTGTGTAGTTAAAAGGTGGAAAAAGCATTAAGTTTGTACAATAAAATAGAGGGAGACCACATTTACATAGCTTTTATTATAGTATATTGTTATAAGTGTTCTGTTTTTACTATTATTGCTGTTAATCTCTTGCTGTGACTAATCAGTTAAACTTTACCACAGGTATGTATGTATGTATATTCTTTTAATTATTTTTTTAACCTAAATATTCTCATTAACTGCAAATAATAAAAGTTTACTTAAAAAAAAAAAAAAACAAAAAACCCTCTGGGCACCAGACGTAAAAGTGGGGCAACTGACCTAAAACCAGGTTCCAGATGTAAAACCATGACACTTTTTTTTTTTCTGGGCGGGGGGGGTGGAGTACGGGGTGTGCAGTGTGCAGGATCTTAGTTCCCTCATCAAGGATTTAACCCATGCTCCCTGCAGTGGAAGCCCAGTGTCTTAACCACTTGAACAGGAGAGAAGTCCCAGACACCTGACTTATTACCCTGGTACCTAACGTAAAACCTGGTACCTGACCTAAGCTGAGAAACCTTCCATCAAACTGGGGACTTGACATAAACGATGCGCCTGCCGTCAAGCTGCCGGGCCACTGACATAAACCTAGTGTCTGATGTCAAAACTGGGAGGCTAAGGTAAACCTGCCATCTGACGTCAAAATCAGGATTGGAACGTAAACTGGGCGTCTGATATTAAAGTTAGGTGCCTGATGTAAATCCGACGTCTGACATCAAAGCCGGGAGCCTGACGTAAACTAGGCGTCTGACCTCAAGCTGGGAATGTAAACCAAGCACCTGACTGCAAAGCCAGGAACCGGAAGTCAAAGAATGGGCACTTATGCAAACGCAGCGCATGACGTCACAGCCAGGTGCCTTTAGTAAACCCAGCGTCTAACATCAAAACCAGGTGCGTAACGTAAACTGGGAGTCTGACATCAAAGACTGGCACCTGATGTAAACCTGATGTCTGACATCATAGCTGGGCGCCTGACGAAACCTGGCATCTGAAGTCAACATTGGGTATGGAACGTAAAAGGAGTGCATGACGTCAAAGCCTGGCGCCCAGCTTTGATATCACATGCTGGATTTACGTGAGAGCTGGGCACCTGACGTCTAAATCACGTGCGGAACGTAAACCACTTATCTGACAACAAAGTCAGGTGTCTCATGTAAATCCAGCATCTGACGTCAAAGCCCGGCGGCTGATGTAAACCTGGCATCTGTCATCAAAGCACGCCCCTGAAGGGAACCCGGCGTCTGACATCCAAGTCCAGTTCTCAAACTGGCGTCTGACGTCAGAGGCGGGTGCCTGACGTAAAGCTGGCATCTGACGTCAGAGTGGGGCGCCTGATGTAAACCTGACGTCTGACGTCAGAGGGCACCTGACGCAAAGCTGGAGTCTGACGTCACAGTCGGGCGCCTGACGTACACCTGGCGTCTGATGTCAGAGGTGGGCGCCTGACGTACACCTGGCGTCTGACGTCAGAGTCGGGCGCCTGACGTAAACCTGACGTCCTACGTCAGAGGTGGGCGCCTGACGCAAAGCTGGCAACTGACGTCACAGTCGGGCGCCCGACGTACACTTGGCGTCTGACGTCAGAGTCGGGCGCCTGACGTACACCTAACGACTGACATCAGAGGTGGGCGCCTGACGCAGAGCTGGCAACTGACGTCACAGTCGGGCGCCTGACGTACACCTGGCGTCTGATGTCACAGTCAAGTGCCTGACGTAAACCTGACGCCTGTCGTCAGAGGTGGGCGTCTGATGTCACAGTCGGGCGCCTGACGTACACCTGGCGTCTGACGTCAAAGCCGGGTGCGAAATGTCAACACAGTATGACGTCAAAGTCAGGTGCCTGCCTAGCGTATACCTGGCATCTGACGTCCAAATTTGGACGTGGAACGTAAGCCTGGTATATGACGTCAAAGTCTGGCCCCTGACATAAACCCAGCATCCGTCATCAAAGCAGGGCGCCTAACATAAAACAGGTGTCTGACATCAAAACCGGGCGTGAAATGTAAACAAGGTATCTGACGTCAAAGTCAGGCACCTAGTGTAAATCCAGTGTCGACATCAAAATCGGGCACAATGTAAACTGGCATTTGACGTCAAAATTGAGCGCATAATGTAAAGCGGGCCTCTGATATCAAAACTTGGCACCATACATAAACTGGGTGTTTGATGTCAAGTCGAGCAACTTATGTAAATATTGCACCTGACGTCAAAACCTAGCACCTAACGTAAACTGGGCATCTGACGTCAAAGTCGGGTGCCTGAAGTAAACCCATTGTCTGACTTCAAAACCGTGTGACTGACGTACACTAGGCGACTGACTTCTAATTGGGTGACTTATGTAAACCTGGCGAGTGAGATAAACCTGGCGCCTGACGTCAAGCTGGGCGACGCGACTTACTTCAGACTGGCACCTGACGTCAGAACAGGGGCACCTGACAGAAAACCCAGCACCTAAGGTAAAACCAGGTACTTGACAGGTGTAAACTCCCTCCTGGAAGATCCTGGCCCTGGAAGGAGGGCACAGAGATACTATGGTGCCTGTCAGTCTCCTTCAGAGAGAATTCCAGTAGGCTCCCGAATGTGTCAAATCAGAGGCCTTCCCAGAAAATACAGCGTCTACCACACTGTCTCGGCATCCCTGGAGGTGGCTTCTGCTATGGACATTAGGCCGGTGAGTCTGATTGCAGACGTTCAAAAACTGTTCCTTGGATGGCTCTGGGTCTCCTAAAGTGAGCCCCACTGGTTTTAAAGATAGATATTTTTTGCGGGGGGGTGGGGGCTCATGTCTCAGGTGTAGGTTTTAAAAGCTGGGGGTGCCCCATGTGGGGTTCTAATCCTTCACCCCTCAGGGAGAAGCTCTGGATTTGAGTTCTCTCCTGAGAGTTGCTGCTCAGAGGTGGCGTTAATCGCAATGTGTATCCTACTCTCTCCTCATCTCCTTCACCAAGCTGCTCAGCCAGTTTTCAGGGTTTTTTCAAGAGGAAGTGGGTCTACATATAGGTGTAGATTGGCTGGGTATGTCACAGTCTTGGTCTGGAATCTCCTTAATAAGATTTTCCTGAAGGTTCTATGTTCCACTGCTGTTGTTTCTTTAACAGAAAAAAGACCAAAAGATTGTAGTACAACATGGGGGCATTGGTATCAAAAGATACTGGCATCCCAAGCCAGCATGCCATCCTGGTGGTGTTTGAGTCACTTTAAGCAGGACCTTCCCCATAAATTTTAGAATCGGCTTGTCAATATCCAAAATTATTAAGAGTTTTGATTGCTATGAATTTAACTATAGATCAGTTTGAGACTTTGTATCCCGACAATACTGAGGCTTCTAATCCATGAATGTGGTATATTTCTCAAAATTTGTTTTCTTTAATAATTTTCATTAAAGCTTTGTAATTTATTCCATGTTGTTAAATTTACAGGCATATATTTTTTCGATGGTATTATACATGGGAACAGAAGGGCATGGCAACCCACTCCAGTGTTCTTGCCCAGAGAATCCCCATGGACAGAGGAGCCTGGTGGGCTACAGTCCATGGGGTCGTGAAGAGTTGAACACGACTGAACGATTAAACACATACATGGGAATCTCATGCCCTCCAAATTTTTTTTTTAAGATTTTTTGAAGTGAATCATTTTTAAAGTCTTTATTGAATTTGTTACAGTATTGCTTCTGTTTTATGTTTTTTGGTTTTTTGGCCGTGAGGCCTGAGGGATCATAGCTTCCTGACCAAGGATTGAACCTGCACCCTCTGCTTTGGAAGGGGAAGTCTTAATCACTGCACCACCAGGGAAGTTCCCCATCTCAATCTGTTTTTTAATTAATAAAAAAATATGTGAGATATATGTGCATATACATATAGTCTAGTAATCTTATTAATGGACTTCCCAGGTGCCACTAGTGGTAAAGAACCTGCATGCCAGTGCAGGAGATATAAGAGACGCGGGTTTGATCCCTGGGTCGGAAGATCCCCTGGAGGAGGGCATGGCAGCCCACTCCAGTATTCTTGCCTGGAGAATGCCATGGACAAAGGGAACCAGGCAGGATCACCGAGTCGGACACAACTGAAGTAACTTAGCATGCAGTGTTATTAAACTCTCTTATTGGTTTTGGTTTATACGTGCATAGTTTAGGTTTTTAGAAACATAAATCACATCCCCTGTAAATAATGATACTTGATTTCTTTCTTTCCAATTTGCCTTATGTTTCTCTTTCACACCCTAATGCCTTGACCAAGACATCAGCACGGTATTAAATGAAAGTGATGAATGAGCCCCTCACCTTGTATCTGAACATCAGAGAGAGGGCTTTTAGGATGTCCTCATTGACTATGATGTTTGTTATAACATTTCGTATTAGATTGAAAAATATAAAAATTGGTGGCATTTGACCATTTCTGACTTACAAAAACAGTAGTTTCATATATTTTAACATAATAGTTGCTCTTGTCAGGTTAAGGCAGTTCCCTCCTGATGTTTCTTAAAGGTTTGGAATACTTTTTTTTATATTATGAATGGTGCAGGGTTTTTTTCAAATGCTTTTTCTGCGTTTACTGAGTTGACATATTTCCACGTTTCTTGTTATTGTTTGATTTCTAAACACTAGAGCAGTCTTATGTTTCTGGATTAAACTCAATGTTTCTTATTTGATATTTTGAATTCTGGAATGAACATGTCCTGTGAACATGAATTATGAATTCATGTTGACTGAATTATGTCCTGTGGCTTTATTTTATTGTACTGTGTGTTCAGATATTACCTGTGCCTGTTTGCTTTCTCTTTGCTATCTATAATTCTGATTAGTTTTCTCATGCTATGCTATGTATGTTTTAACCTCTCTTTCACATTTTCCTTACTTTTGTCTCTCTCATGCATTCTAATTAATTTCTTCTGATAAATATTCCAAAGTCCCCTTTTGAGTTATTTATTTTTAAACTCCTAAAAGTTCCATTTCAAATCTGTATGGCTATTTTTCACAATTCCTTGTCCCCTGCATGTATGTTTAAAGTTATTCATTATTTATTTTATTAATCATAAGCTGTTTTATAGTCTATGACTAATATGTGAAATCTTTATAGGTCTGTTTCTCCTTGCTCTTATTTTTTCCTACAAATTTTCACTCATGGTACCGTACTTTCCTGCCTTCTTTTTCATGATTTCTTTTGCCTCTTGCTTGTATTCCTTAAAAAATTTTATTTGGTGGAATTCTTGGAGATTTGGGGTAGAGTTCCTAGTGTAGAGAGAATTGGCTTTTGCTCTCATCTGTCAGCTGTTGGTACTTACCAAGCCTGTCTAAAATCACTAGATTATTGGTTTCAGGTTTTGTTGAACACCCATATGTGTTATAAGAAGTGTGAATTTGGGCTGTCTAGGCTCCAAAGCGGAGAAGGCAATGGCACCCCACTCCAGCACTCTTGCCTGGAAAATCCCATGGACGGAGGAGCCTGGTGGGCTGCAGTCCATGGGGTCGCTAAGAGTCGGACACGACTGAGCGACTTCACTTTCACTTTTCCCATTCATGCACTGGAGAAGGCAATGGCAACCCACTCCAGTATTCTTGCCTGGAGAATCCCAGGGATGGCAGAGCCTGGTGGGCTGCCGTCTATGGGGTCGCACAGAGTCGGACACGACTGAAGCGACTTAGCAGCAGCAGCAGCAGCAGCAGGCTCCAAAGGGGCAGCTTACTATTACATCTTCCTGAGGGAATCTCCTCTCTCTCTTCTCAGTACAAAGATTTAGAGAGCAATTTTCATTGCAGTTCCTTGAGACTATAACCCTTTGGGCTCCCAGTGTTATGATGAGGACTTTTGTGTAGACTCTGCCTTTTAGACAGGCCCTTGGTTTCTTCTCCTATATTCATGCCGCAGAGAACTGTGACGCTGAAGTTCAAGTTCACATCAGTTTGGCCACTACTCTCAATATCAAAGACTGCTTTGGTGCACCACTTAACCTCTCTGGGTTTCCATCTTATTACCTATGTTTTCCTGTCTTTCTTGCCTTCTATCAGCTCTTTTAAAAACTTTTTTAATCCAGTATTTTAAATTTTTCTCAGGAGGAGGGTCAATCTGAAATATTTTGCCTACTGTATTACTGGAAACTGAAGTCCAGAGGTAATATTTTTTGCTTATTTACTGTATAACTGGTTATTTTTCTTTTTTTAATTAATTTATTTTAATTGGAGGATAATTGCAATATTGTGATGGTTTCTGCCATACATCAACATGAATGGGCAGTAGGTATACATGTGTCCCCCCCACCCTGAACCCCCTTCCTACCTCCCTCCTCACCCTGTCCCTCTAAGTTGTCCCAGAGCACCAGCTTCGGGTGTTCTGCTTCATGCATCAATCTCGCACTGGTCATCTGTTTTACATATGGTAGTGTGTATGTTTCAATGCTATTCTCTCAAATTCCCACCCTCTCCTTTTCCACTGAGTCCAAAAGTCTGTTCTTTACCTCTGTGTCTCCTTTGCTGCCCTGCATGTAGAATCATCAGTACCATCATTGTTAATATACAGTATTTGTCTTTCTCTTTCTGATTTACCTCACTCTGTTCATACACCTCATTAGAACTGACTCAAATGTGTTCCTTTTTATAGCTGAGTAATATTCCATTGTATATATGTATCACAACTTCCTTATCCATTCATCCACTGATGGACATCTAGGTTGCTTCCATGTCCTAGCTATTGTAAACAGTGCTTCAATGAACATTGGGGTACATGTGTCTCTTTCAATTCTGGTTTCCTCAGGGTACATGCCCAGCAGTGGGATTTCTGGGTTGTATGGCAATTCTATTCCTAGTTTTTTAAGGAATCTCCACACTGTTCTCCATAGTGGCTGTACCAGTTTCCATTCCCACCAACAATGTAAGAGAGGGTTCCCCTTTCTCTACACCCTCTCCAGCATTTATTGTTTATAGACTTTTTGATGATGGCCATTCTGACTGGTGTGAGATGATACCTCATTGTCGTTTTGATTTGCACGTCTCTAATAATGAGTGATGTTGAGCATCTTTCAATGTGTTTATTAGCCATCTATATGTCTCTTTTGGAGAAATGTCTGTTTAGGTCTTTTGCCCACTTTTTGATTGGATTGTTCATTTTTCTGGTATTGATAGCTGCATGAGCTGCTTGTGTATTTTGGAAATTAATTGTCAGTTGTTTTATTTGCTATTATTTTCTCCCATTCTGAGGGCTGTCTTTTCACCTTGCTTATAGTTTCCTTCGTTGTGCAAAAGCTTTTAAGTTTAATTAAGTCTGATTTGTTTATTTTTGTTTTTATTTCCATTATTCTGGGAGGTGAATCATAGAGGATCTTGCTGTGATTTGTGTCGGAGAGTGTTCTGCCTGTGTTTTCCTCTAAGAGTTTTATAGTTTCTGGTATTACATT
Organism: Giraffa tippelskirchi; assembly: GCF_054371585.1. NCBI lineage: Eukaryota > Metazoa > Chordata > Mammalia > Artiodactyla > Giraffidae > Giraffa > Giraffa tippelskirchi. Next base: position 143,187,571 of record NC_137289.1, read on the forward strand.
TAGGTCTTTAATCCATTTTGAGTTTTTGTGTATGGTGTTAGAAAATGTCCTAGTTTCATTTTTTTATACGTAGTTGACCAACTGACTACTTTTCTATTGTGATACCTATCATGAAGTCAGTGAATATAATTAGCAACCTTCAGACTCAAACTTGGGGTTTCCCTGGCACCTCAGATGGTAAAGAATCCTCCTGCAATGCAGGTAGACCTGGGTTCCATCCATGGGTTGGGAAGATCCCCTGGAGGAGGGCACCTGGAGAATCTCATGGACAGAGGAGCATAGCGGGCTACAGTCCATGGGGTCACAAAGAGTCGGACACAACCGAACGACTAAGCACAGCACAGGCTCAAATTTACTTATTTCCCCAGGGAAGCTGAGACAGAGCCACAGAGAGAATCATATATTAATATATTCTGCTACTTAAGCAAGATGGTCCTACTTCATCCTGGATCATTTGGCAGTAATGAAGATCATACCCTTGACTTTGCAGAGGGGTCCCTAGACAACCTCTTATTCTGTTCCCCAAACAGTGTTAAGCATTACACTCAGCCCTCTGGATCCCTGGGTCCTGCATTTGCAGAATCAACTAACCGCGGATCAGAAATACTCAGGAAAAAAAAAAAAAGTAGAACCAATTCCAGGAAAGTAAAACTGGAATTTGCCACACACCAGCAACTATTTACATGGTGTTTACATAGTATTAGGTATTATGAGTAATCTAGAGATGATTTAAAGTATATGGCTGGCCAATTCATGTTGATGTATGGCAGAAACCATCACAGTATTGTAAAGTAATTATCCTCTAATTAAAAATTAAAATTAAAAAAAAAGTATATGAGAGGATGCATGTAAGTGAGATAAAGTCTCTCAGTTCTGTCCAACTCTTTGCGACTCCATGGACTGTAGCCTACCAGGCTCCTCCGTCCATGGGATTTTCCAAGCAAGAGTACTGGAGTGGGCTGCCATTTCCTTCTCCAGGGGATCTTCCCAACCCAGGGATCGAACCTAGGTCTCCCGCATTGCAGACAGGCGCTTTACCATCTGGGCCACCAGGGAAGCCCAAATTCTACAAATACTACACTATTCATGTAAGGGATTGAGCATCCATGGATTTTGGTATCTTCAAGGGTCCTAGAACCCATCCCCCTTGAATACAGAGGGATAAATGTATTCATATGGTGCCTGCCATGACTTACAGCTTCAACTTGTGAGATTTCTTCTCTCCCTAACCCATGTCCAGGTGTGTCTGAATCAAAATGCTCAGTGGTAATCACACAGGGTGATTCTTCTCCTCCCCCCTCCCTGCCAGGGCACATGGAACAAAGTCTGAAGATAGTTTTGGTTGTCAGAACTTAGGGTGAATCAAGGTGGGGCTGCTACTGGGATCTAGTGGGCAGACGCCTGAGATGTTACTAAACAGTCCACCCAACAAAGAATTATCTGGCTCCAAATGTGTATAGTGCTGAGCTTGAGACATGCTGGGAATTGATGAACCCAAGTTTTTCCCATAAGAGGATGAATTCCTCAAATTGTAGGTGACAGAAAATACATCATCAGCCAAATGCAAAAATATGACATTATAGCAAGCTGGCATCACCTCTGGGCTGAGAGAAATCGTTCACAGAAATATTTAAGCAGTACATGTTTCAGTCATTGCAGTGTGTAAAACTGTCTTTAGGTACATGGACACAGTGTGACTTACTTAAATAGAAAAGAAAAAAGTCCAAATTTCCAGTCCTATCTGTTTCCCATAAGAATGGAAAAATCACTAATTATGTATTAAATGGTTAAGTCAGGGCGTGCGTGCTAAGTCGCTTCAGTAGTATCTTGACTCCTTGTGACCCTATGGACCACAGCCTGCCAGGCTCCTCTGTCCAATCCAGAACAATTAAAACTTCCACATTGACCAAAGGTCTCCCAGGACACCCATGTAGTGATTTGACTGAAATCTGATTATTAGAATTGCTGAGTCAGTATACATCACGAACAATTTCAGTGGCTTCCGTTCAGGAGACCATTTTCCCTCAGAAAAATATAATTCACTAGCACTTGAGAAACAAAGCGATATTCTTCAAGCTGATTCAGTCACATTTGAATATTGATGTGTAACCTTGGACATAAAATATATACAATTTCAATGATTCTGTACCAAATAAGATTGTACCAGCAGACTTGCTGAAGTCATTAATGAGAAGGGGTGAAATAATTTCTAGGAGAAAATCTTAATCAGAGTGCAGCAGAGAAGTAAAAACACCATGCATAACGTAAAGGGTTTATTATAGGCCTTATTGTGGGGATGGTGGAGCAGGTCACGTAAGGCTATTTTCTCTGCACCTAGTGTTGAGCTGGCAGTTCAGCCAGACCAGCAACTGGAGGTGAGCTGGGCATAGATGAGACCAAAGACAAACGAGAAGCTGGATCTGTCTCTTTCAACCTCCAGCCTCAGTGCTGTGGGTAGCCTTCAGGAGAAAAAGCTGGTTTGGCCATGGCACTGCACGTGTGCTCGTCCCAGAGAAGCCGAGGAGGGACGCTGTCAGGAGATGCAGCGCCATGGCAAAACCAGCTTCTCCTGAAGGCTGCCCCAAGCACTGAGTACTGCCCCTGGCCAACAAGGTGAACCAGCAGATCAGTGGCAGCTCTCCTGGTACTCGACAGCAGGGCTGTAAATATAGCAGCTAGAATAGCTGCTACTTAACTTCTTTTTTAAAAAGATTAGTTTAACTGGAGGATAATTGCTTTATAATATTGTGATGGTTTTTGCCATACATCGACATGGATGGGCCACAGGCATACATGTGTCCCCCCATCCTGAACCCCCCTCCCACCTCCCTCCCTACCCCATCCCTCTGGGTTGTCTCAGAGCACCGGCTTTGAGTGCCCTGCTTCATGCACTGAACTTGGACTGGTCATCTATTTTACATGTGGTAATATACATGTTTCAATGCTGTTGTCTCAAGTCATCCCACCCTTGCCTTCTCCCAGAGTCCAAAAGTCTGTTCTTTTTTGGAGACTAAATATATTTTAATAAAAACCAAAATACAAAATAACTATTTTCAGAAAACAGAAATATTTAATCCTTTTCCCACAAATTAGAAGTCGCTTCATCCCCAGAACGTAGTTTTCGATGCATGTGTTTACCTAAGATTTGTTTCACAGACTGTTCATTAAACTGCTATTGCAAAGCAGAAGGTGGGAGGGACCATCTCAGGGGGAAAAGATGTTGGAAAAGCCACACCTCGGAATCATTTGGAAATTTGACATTTTCTAATTTTATCTTTTGACTTCTCACTTCTAAGTATTTTCATTTCTTTACCACAATCCGTCCTTTCAAGAGAGAGAATTGTTAACAGAAGTGCAGACATGAAAAGAATCTTTCTTTCCCACCACTGCTGCAAGAGCCCAAAACTTTCTCAATCAAACCCACCCACCCCCTTCCTGAAACATGTCATCTGGAGTGATCCATCTGTCACCCAGAAATTTTCCCTTTCTCCCAATACACCATGCAACCAAGTTCTGTGACTTCCCTGCACCTCTAAATTCCAAGTATCACAGCCAGCGCCAGGAGTAAAACCTGAAAGATGAGAGCAGCCAAGGCCCCCTCTGCCGGTGCTTGGTTTCTTCTCAAGAATAATTATAACAGTAACCATAAAAAAACCCCGCTTCTCTCTAAATCAGGGAAAAGGAAAGGCATTTGCCAGGATGACCCTGCCCACTCCTACATCCCACCCCTGCATTCCTACCGGGATGGAGTCCCTTCCACCCAGTGACCCTGCAGCACGGCTCCTGGCGAGGGCATCTGGCAAACTTCCTCCAGCCAAGTGCAGCCCTGGCAAGGCGAGGACACCTTGGCACCAAAGATAGGAAGGGGCCACTGGAAGACACAGTGGCATCTCTGGGATTTCTGATCTCAGGTTTGTTCCCCGTTACCACCCTTCCTCCTCCTGTCCTTCCACACCTGGGGGCTGAATGGAGGGTGGTGGCCTCGGGACATCTGCGGGGCAAGGGGGCACACGGGGAGTCTTACAGTCAGTGATTCCATCTGTCTGTCGTAAGACTTGCTGTCTGGAACCCTTCACACTGCCCAGTCCGTTACCTCAAAGGTACAAATCAGTGTTCCTGATTTTCTTCTGGGATTCCGGTCACCAGCAGGAGGTTGCAGGACATGAACTGCACACTCAGCACATTGCTCATCTGGCGCGTGTAGACGCCCAGGAGCTCGCTGGACGAGCCGTCGGAGGGCGTGCTGCTGTGCGGGCTCTCGATGTTCCAGACGCGCACCGAGTTGTCCATGGATGCTGACGCGATCAGGCTGCCGTCTGGGCTGAAGGTGACGCTGGTGATGTCATCCGTGTGGCCCTGGAGCTCTTTGTAGAGGGTCCCGGACGCCAGGTCCCACAGCTTCAGCAGCTGGTCCTCGCCCGCAGACACCAGGTACTTACCGGTGGGGGAAAAAGCCAGACAGCGCACGGGGCCGCAGTGGCCTGTGAAGAGTCTCAGCGAGTTCCCCTGCTGGGCACTCCACAGCCGCACCGTCTTGTCTGTCGAGCCCGTGGCTAAATAGTTTGCATTGGGGTGGAACTTGACACAGTTCACATCCGCCAGGTGCCCAGCGTAGATTCGCAGTGGGTACGTCCGATCAAACGACCACAGCCGCGCCGTGCGGTCGTGGGACCCGCTGGCAAAGAACAGGCTGTGAGGGCTGATGTCCAGGTCCCACACGGGGTAGGCGTGGCCCTGGTACAGCACGGTGTTAGTGAAGCTCTCCAGGTCCCAGTACCTGATGGATGTGTCTTCAGAGCAGGAGAGCAGCGCTGAGCTGTCCGGGAGGAACCTGGTGCCGTACACCGGCCCGCAGTGTCCCCGCAGGACCTTCATCTCCTTGCCTGCCTTGTCCTCCTCGTCCTCCTCGCCCTCCTCGTCCTCCTCGAGGATATCATAAGCCACGTGGATGTGGGACACGTCTGCTTGATGGGGCTTGGATTTAAACTTCTTGGAAGTCAGATTCCACAGTTTTATGGAGGAGTTGTCAAAGCCTGCGGCGAGCAGCTTGTTGTCCGGGGAGGCCTCCGCCGTGTTCAGCAGCTGCTCGGTGTTGTAGAAGGCGTAGAAGTAGATGGTGATGAGGGAGGGCGGCGCATCCTGGACGCGCTTGATGCTCTCCCGAAGGATCTCCAGCTCCTCCTCGTTCTGCAGGAGGGGCGTGGGCATGTCGGTGGGCTCCTGGCCGCCGCCCTCGCCGCTGGAGGAGCCACCGCTGGCGTAGAGCTGGTAGTCCATTCTCTCGGCGGGCTGCACGTCCAGGTGGATGTGCCAGCTGAGGACTCTGCACAGCGCGGTGTTGTTGTCACTCTGGAGGTAGCAGAGAAGGTAGTTGTAGGCGTCTTCTGGCAGACGAACCACGTACTTGCTGTCCAGGAAGGCCCGCAGCCGGAAGTTAGACAGGATGTCCTGGATGGTCAGGGTGGTCTGGAGCTGCTCGATGACGTCCTTCTGGCGGGCGTTCTGGAGAAACATTCCATGGAAGCGGCTGTAAAAGCTTTCCACTGTGCCCTTTGGACTGTTCTGGACCAGGTCGAGATGGAGGTAGACAAAGAGAGGGTAGAGGAGAGGCATCAATTCGTGGCTATGCTGGGAGTCAGAGTCCATGAGAAAACCCCGCAGCCGTCCGAACTGTAGTTCATACTGCTGGGGGTCTACCTGGAAAGAGGCTGCAGACACTGTGTTGGCACAACCAGATTCTGATCGGACTGCGAGGCTGGTAGCCATATCCTGGGTGCTCTGTGACAGTCGCAGGCCTTGGTTCGGTGGGCCGTCCCTGTCCTGGTACCGCCGGCATTTGAGGTAGCTGGACACGGCCGTCTGTATCTGCTTGCTGCGCGACGGTTCCATGACTGACGATCCCAGGCGGCTTCCGCTTCCGGTGCCAGCCGCTGCCGCCAGGGTTACCCCGCAACTGCTTCCGTCACCTCTGAGAAAGGCTCGCTCGCCACAGGCTCGGCCCCTCCCTCCCCTCCCCTCCCCCACCCCACCCCCCCACCCCCTCTTGGTGGCTCTGGGCAGCTGCCCCCTGACTGACTAACGTGCAGAGCCGACACGGGCTGGGGCCCAAAAATCTGTTGTTGTTGTTGTTTTTATATGTAATTTATATATTTATTTCAATTGGAGGATAATTACTTTACAGTATTGTGATGGTTTTTGCCATACATCGACATGAATCAGCGACAGGTACACATGTGTCCCGCCATCCTGACCGCCCCCCTCCCACCTTCCCACCACATTCCTCCGGGTTGTCCCAGAGCATCAGTTTTGAGTGCCCTGCTTCATGCACCGAACTTGCACTGGTCATCTGTTTTACATATGGTAATATACATGTTTCAGTGCTATTCTCTCAAATCATCCCACCCTCACCTTCTCCAACAGAGTCCAAAAGTCTGTTCTTTATGTCTCTTTTGCTGCCCTGCATATAGGATCGTCATTACCATCTTTCTAAATTCCATATATATGTGTTAATGTACAGTATTTGTGTTTCTCCTTCTGACTTAACTTCACTCTGTACAATAGGCTCCAGTTTGATCCACCTCATTAGAACTGATTCAAATGTGTTCATTTTTTTTAAATGTATTCATTTTATAGCTGAGTAATATTCCATTGTGTACATGTACCACAACTTCCTTATCCATTCCTCTGCTGAAGGACATCTAGAGTGCTTCCATGTCCTAGCTATTATTAATGTTCACTGCAAAAGTCTGTTCTTTGTGTCTGTGTCTCCTTTGCTGCCCTGTGCTGCTTAACTTCTAAATCTCATGGGGCTTTCTCTCCCGGCCAACCCCAGCCTGGAAGTGCTGGGGAAAGAAATAATGGGAAACACAATACAAGCACACCACAAATATCCTGCTTGCCAAAGTAGGAGTAAATCCTCTTGGATAAGCATTTCCCACCATGAAATGAGTGGATGACAGTATGGGAGGCTGGCAGTAGCCTTGGGATTGTGGATGTTAGAGAATATAATTCCAGAGGATGATAAATAAAGACAAAAGGACACTGGGAGTCTCTCTCAGGGAACTCTCTGTCCAGGAGGATGTCACCTGTGGAAGAGGCCACGGGCATCTTGTTTAAGCTGGCAGCTAGAACTGTGATTGGAACTAGACAACAGTGAGGGCTGGAAGCTAGGTCCTTAGACATTATGATGTTTGACTCTACCTTATAACTGTGGGAGTGTAAAAATCTGTTTGAAAGACTAAGTAAGCTGGAGATTGGCAGGTTAACAAATCTAAAGAAAATGACATAATACTTTTTTAATAGAATCAGAGAAGGCATTTGATAAATGAAACATATATTCATGATTTTAAATGAACTATTAATAAAATAGGAATTGATTAATTTACTTTCTTACCATGATGGAATTTAATGAAAAAGTCACTATTACAATTTCTGGGAAAATGGTAGAAGCTTTTCCCATTAAAATCAGGAGAAAGGATAGTTTTTATTACCATTGTTATTATTATTTTAAAATTTTTAGCCAAAACAATTAGACTAGAGAAATAAAAGGCATAAAAATTGGGAAGGATGAGGTAAAGTTATCATTTCTCATGGATAAAATTATATGTATAATTTTATATATTTATTGTATATATAATAATATATATTATTGCTAGAAAACCCAACAGCATGAACTAAAGAACTGTTACAAATGATCTAGAATTTTAGGACATTTCTGGTGGTAAAATCGAATATAGACAGCAGTAGTTTTCATATAAATAAACAACAACCAATTACAAGACCAACTGAAGACCCTACCTGGGCAGTTGTAATGTGAATTATATATTCTGCAAAGGTGAAGATCTCTCTTATCTTACCATTTATAGAAAAGATTTGCTGACTCCTATTCTAGATCACAAGAAAGAACTAGAAAGCAGAATACCTGATACAATACTAAACAATCTTTGCCCTCATGGAGCATATATACCAATGGATTCTGGAAAATGAGAGCCACCTATTAGACAAAAAAAATCTAAAATCCTAGGGGACTTCCCTGGTGGTCCAGTGGTTAAGATTCCAGGCTTTCACTGCTGGAAGTGTGGGTTCAATCCTTGGTGGGGGAACTAAGATCCCATGTGCTGTACACAGCTACTGGGGGGGGGAATATATATATGTATATGTATATATTTAAAAAATCTAAAATCCTAAATACCTTTACCAAGTCTATGAAACCTAAAACAAAATTACTTTATTAAAGGTATTTTAAGTACTTACCACTTGGCAGAGAAAGAGTAGCTGATCAGTTTTCTAGCTCCTTTCAGTCCTTAAGGAAATGCTACCTCTCCATGATTAATCTGTGTGAAATAACTAAATTACTTCCTATCAAATGGAGATTTCCATTAATGCTATTTATCTTATGCTAATCTCTTATGTTGATTTCAGTAATACATCCTGAATTTCAAGTTTGTCACCTATTAACTTTAAAAAATGTAATTCTAGCTTATGTCTCTGGTGTCCTTTCCTCCATGAAACAAAATCAAGGCACTTAAAATGTGCATGATGAAAAAAAATGTATGATGTTTATAGTAATATAATTTAAATAATGCCTCCGTTTTGATCTCAACAAATTGGATTTAATCTGTGAGCAAGGTTTCTCAGTCTTAGTACCATTGGCATGCTGGACCGAATCTTTTTCTCTTGTGGGGCCTGTCCTGTGCATTATAGGATATTTAGCAGCATCCCTAGCCTCGACCCACTAGATACTGGTAGTGCCATCCAGTGAAGACATACACAAATCTCTGCAGCAATTGCCAGACATCCTCTGGACAACAAAATCCCAATTAAATTCAGCCTCTCGTGGTTTCTTATTACTTTGTTATCTTCGTGGTTTTTTCAAAGACTCAGTCATAGCCTTTGGTAGTAAGTACTACCAGGAAAATAATTTGACTTCTTAAGTATAGTTTGAAAGATTGCCCCCCAAAAAAATTTTTCACTAGTATTTTCAAACCACATCATTTTGTAGAAGTAACCAAAGACAAGATTATAGCTTCGACTGACAAATACAAGCTAAGTAAGTTGTTTTATTAATGCTGATGTGGTCAACCTAAAGAAAATTCTTTGTTTGAGAGCATCATCCTAAAGCTATTTTCTGTTAAAGTAACTGTAGTGGAAAATTATTTCCAGAGTTGGTGGCGTAAGGACCTCTGAAAAATCACTCTTGCATAAAAGGCTTGAACAACACTGTAAACCAACTAGATCTATCATACATTTATTGAACACTCTACCCAACAAGAGCAAAATACACAGTCGTGTCAAGTACACATGGAACGTTTAAGATAGGCCATACACTGGACTGCAAAAACACATTTCCACACATGTAAAAGAATTGGAAGTCATACAACGTGTATTAATCAACCACAATGGAAAAAAATTAGAAAGCAATAACAGAAGAAAATTTAGGAGATTCACAAATATGTGGAAATTAAACAGTGTACTCCTAAATAACCAATAGTCAAAGAAAAATATCATAATGGAAATTAGAAAATAAATGAAAATACAACATATCAAAACATATGCTGCTGCTGCTGCTGCTGTCACTTCAGTCGTGCCCGACTCTGTGTGACCCCATAGACGGCAGCCCACCAGGCTCCCCCGTCCCTGGGATTCTCCAGACAAGAACACTGGAGTGGGCTGCCATTTCCTTCTCCAGGGGATCTTCCCAACCCAGGGATCGAACCCAGGTCTCCCACATTGCAGACAGGCGCTTTACCATCTGAGCCACCAGGGAAGCCCAAATTCTACAAATACTACACTATTCATGTAAGGGATTGAGCATCCATGGATTTTGGTATCTTCAAGGGTCCTAGAACCCATCCCCCTTGAATACAGAGGGATAAATGTATTCATATGGTGCCTGCCATGACTTACAGCTTCCACTTGTGAGATTTCTTCTCTCCCTAACCCATGTCCAGGTGTGTCTGAATCAAAATGCTCAGTGGTAATCGGACAGGCTGATTCTTCTCCTCCCCCCTCCCTGCCAGGGCACATGGAACAAAGTCTGAAGATAGTTTTGGTTGTCAGAACTTAGGGTGACTCAAGGTGGGACTGCTACTGGGATCTAGTGGGCAGACGCCTGAGATGTTACTAAACAGTCCACCCAACAAAGAATTATCTGGCTCCAAATGTGTATAGTGCTGAGCTTGAGACATGCTGGGAATTGATGAACCCAAGTTTTTCCCATAAGAGGATGAATTCCTCAAATTGTAGGTGACAGAAAATACATCATCAGCCAAATGCAAAAATATGACATTATATAGCAAGCTGGCATCACATCTGGGCTGAGAGAAATCGTTCACAGAAATATTTAAGCAGTACATGTTTCAGTCATTGCAGTGCGTAAAATTGTCTTTAGGTACATGGACACAGTGTGACTTACTTAAGTAGAAAAGAAAAAAGTCCAAATTTCCAGTCCTATCTGTTTCCCATAAGAGTGGAAAAATCACTAATTGTGTATTAAATGGTTAAGTCAGGGCGTGCGTGCTAAGTCGCTTCAGTAGTATCTTGACTCTTTGTGACCCTATGGACCACAGCCTGCCAGGCTCCTCTGTCCAATCCAGAACAATTAAAACTTCCACATTGACCAAAGGTCTCCCAGGACACCCATGTAGTGATTTGACTGAAATCTGATTATTAGAATTGCTGAGTCAGTATACATCACGAACAATTTCAGTGGCTTCCGTTCAGGAGACCATTTTCCCTCAGAAAAATATAATTCACTAGCACTTGAGAAACAAAGCGATATTCTTCAAGTTGATTCAGTCACATTTGAATATTGATGTGTAACTTAGGACATAAAATATATACAATTTCAATGATTCTGTACCAAATAAGATTGTACCAGCAGACTTGCTGAAGTCATTAATGAGAAGGGGTGAAATAATTTCTAGGAGAAAATCTTAATCAGAGTGCAGCAGAGAAGTAAAAACACCATGCATAACGTAAAGGGTTTATTATAGGCCTTATTGTGGGGATGGTGGAGCAGGTCACGTAAGGCTATTTTCTCTGCACCTAGTGTTGAGCTGGCAGTTCAGCCAGACCAGCAACTGGAGGTGAGCTGGGCATAGATGAGACCAAAGACAAACGAGAAGCTGGATCTGTCTCTTTCAACCTCCAGCCTCAGTGCTGTGGGTAGCCTTCAGGAGAAAAAGCTGGTTTGGCCATGGCACTGCACGTGTGCTCGTCCCAGAGAAGCCGAGGAGGGACGCTGTCAGGAGATGCAGCGCCATGGCAAAACCAGCTTCTCCTGAAGGCTGCCCCAAGCACTGAGTACTGCCCCTGGCCAACAAGGTGAACCAGCAGATCAGTGGCAGCTCTCCTGGTACTCGACAGCAGGGCTGTAAATATAGCAGCTAGAATAGCTTCTACTTAACTTCTTTTTTAAAAGGATTAGTTTAACTGGAGGATAATTGCTTTATAATATTGTGATGGTTTTTGCCATACATCGACATGGATGGGCCACAGGCATACATGTGTCCCCCCATCCTGAACCCCCCTCCCACCTCCCTCCCTACCCCATCCCTCTGGGTTGTCTCAGAGCACCGGCTTTGAGTGCCCTGCTTCATGCACTGAACTTGGACTGGTCATCTATTTTACATGTGGTAATATACATGTTTCAATGCTATTGTCTCAAATCATCCCACCCTTGCCTTCTCCCAGAGTCCAAAAGTCTGTTCTTTTTTGGAGACTAAATATATTTTAATAAAAACCAAAATACAAAATAACTATTTTCAGAAAACAGAAATATTTAATCCTTTTCCCACAAATTAGAAGTCGCTTCATCCCCAGAACGTAGTTTTCGATGCATGTGTTTACCTAAGATTTGTTTCACAGACTGTTCATTAAACTGCTATTGCAAAGCAGAAGGTGGGAGGGACCATCTCAGGGGGAAAAGATGTTGGAAAAGCCACACCTCGGAATCATTTGGAAATTTGACATTTTCTAATTTTATCTTTTGACTTCTCACTTCTAAGTATTTTCATTTCTTTACCACAATCCGTCCTTTCAAGAGAGAGAATTGTTAACAGAAGTGCAGACATGAAAAGAATCTTTCTTTCCCACCACTGCTGCAAGAGCCCAAAACTTTCTCAATCAAACCCACCCACCCCCTTCCTGAAACATGTCATCTGGAGTGATCCATCTGTCACCCAGAAATTTTCCCTTTCTCCCAATACACCATGCAACCAAGTTCTGTGACTTCCCTGCACCTCTAAATTCCAAGTATCACAGCCAGCGCCAGGAGTAAAACCTGAAAGATGAGAGCAGCCAAGGCCCCCTCTGCCGGTGCTTGGTTTCTTCTCAAGAATAATTATAACAGTAACCATAAAAAAACCCCGCTTCTCTCTAAATCAGGGAAAAGGAAAGGCATTTGCCAGGATGACCCTGCCCACTCCTACATCCCACCCCTGCATTCCTACCGGGATGGAGTCCCTTCCACCCAGTGACCCTGCAGCACGGCTCCTGGCGAGGGCATCTGGCAAACTTCCTCCAGCCAAGTGCAGCCCTGGCAAGGCGAGGACACCTTGGCACCAAAGATAGGAAGGGGCCACTGGAAGACACAGTGGCATCTCTGGGATTTCTGATCTCAGGTTTGTTCCCCGTTACCACCCTTCCTCCTCCTGTCCTTCCACACCTGGGGGCTGAATGGAGGGTGGTGGCCTCGGGACATCTGCGGGGCAAGGGGGCACACGGGGAGTCTTACAGTCAGTGATTCCATCTGTCTGTCGTAAGACTTGCTGTCTGGAACCCTTCACACTGCCCAGTCCGTTACCTCAAAGGTACAAATCAGTGTTCCTGATTTTCTTCTGGGATTCCGGTCACCAGCAGGAGGTTGCAGGACATGAACTGCACACTCAGCACATTGCTCATCTGGCGCGTGTAGACGCCCAGGAGCTCGCTGGACGAGCCGTCGGAGGGCGTGCTGCTGTGCGGGCTCTCGATGTTCCAGACGCGCACCGAGTTGTCCATGGATGCTGACGCGATCAGGCTGCCGTCTGGGCTGAAGGTGACGCTGGTGATGTCATCCGTGTGGCCCTGGAGCTCTTTGTAGAGGGTCCCGGACGCCAGGTCCCACAGCTTCAGCAGCTGGTCCTCGCCCGCAGACACCAGGTACTTACCGGTGGGGGAAAAAGCCAGACAGCGCACGGGGCCGCAGTGGCCTGTGAAGAGTCTCAGCGAGTTCCCCTGCTGGGCACTCCACAGCCGCACCGTCTTGTCTGTCGAGCCCGTGGCTAAATAGTTTGCATTGGGGTGGAACTTGACACAGTTCACATCCGCCAGGTGCCCAGCGTAGATTCGCAGTGGGTACGTCCGATCAAACGACCACAGCCGCGCCGTGCGGTCGTGGGACCCGCTGGCAAAGAACAGGCTGTGAGGGCTGATGTCCAGGTCCCACACGGGGTAGGCGTGGCCCTGGTACAGCACGGTGTTAGTGAAGCTCTCCAGGTCCCAGTACCTGATGGATGTGTCTTCAGAGCAGGAGAGCAGCGCTGAGCTGTCCGGGAGGAACCTGGTGCCGTACACCGGCCCGCAGTGTCCCCGCAGGACCTTCATCTCCTTGCCTGCCTTGTCCTCCTCGTCCTCCTCGCCCTCCTCGTCCTCCTCGAGGATATCATAAGCCACGTGGATGTGGGACACGTCTGCTTGATGGGGCTTGGATTTAAACTTCTTGGAAGTCAGATTCCACAGTTTTATGGAGGAGTTGTCAAAGCCTGCGGCGAGCAGCTTGTTGTCCGGGGAGGCCTCCGCCGTGTTCAGCAGCTGCTCGGTGTTGTAGAAGGCGTAGAAGTAGATGGTGATGAGGGAGGGCGGCGCATCCTGGACGCGCTTGATGCTCTCCCGAAGGATCTCCAGCTCCTCCTCGTTCTGCAGGAGGGGCGTGGGCATGTCGGTGGGCTCCTGGCCGCCGCCCTCGCCGCTGGAGGAGCCACCGCTGGCGTAGAGCTGGTAGTCCATTCTCTCGGCGGGCTGCACGTCCAGGTGGATGTGCCAGCTGAGGACTCTGCACAGCGCGGTGTTGTTGTCACTCTGGAGGTAGCAGAGAAGGTAGTTGTAGGCGTCTTCTGGCAGACGAACCACGTACTTGCTGTCCAGGAAGGCCCGCAGCCGGAAGTTAGACAGGATGTCCTGGATGGTCAGGGTGGTCTGGAGCTGCTCGATGACGTCCTTCTGGCGGGCGTTCTGGAGAAACATTCCATGGAAGCGGCTGTAAAAGCTTTCCACTGTGCCCTTTGGACTGTTCTGGACCAGGTCGAGATGGAGGTAGACAAAGAGAGGGTAGAGGAGAGGCATCAATTCGTGGCTATGCTGGGAGTCAGAGTCCATGAGAAAACCCCGCAGCCGTCCGAACTGTAGTTCATACTGCTGGGGGTCTACCTGGAAAGAGGCTGCAGACACTGTGTTGGCACAACCAGATTCTGATCGGACTGCGAGGCTGGTAGCCATATCCTGGGCGCTCTGTGACAGTCGCAGGCCTTGGTTCGGTGGGCCGTCCCTGTCCTGGTACCGCCGGCATTTGAGGTAGCTGGACACGGCCGTCTGTATCTGCTTGCTGCGCGACGGTTCCATGACTGACGATCCCAGGCGGCTTCCGCTTCCGGTGCCAGCCGCTGCCGCCAGGGTTACCCCGCAACTGCTTCCGTCACCTCTGAGAAAGGCTCGCTCGCCACAGGCTCGGCCCCTCCCTCCCCTCCCCTCCCCCACCCCACCCCCCCACCCCCTCTTGGTGGCTCTGGGCAGCTGCCCCCTGACTGACTAACGTGCAGAGCCGACACGGGCTGGGGCCCAAAAGTCTGTTGTTGTTGTTGTTTTTATATATAATTTATATATTTATTTCAATTGGAGGATAATTACTTTACAGTATTGTGATGGTTTTTGCCATACATCGACATGAATCAGCGACAGGTACACATGTGTCCCGCCATCCTGACCGCCCCCCTCCCACCTTCCCACCATATTCCTCCGGGTTGTCCCAGAGCATCAGTTTTGAGTGCCCTGCTTCATGCACCGAACTTGCACTGGTCATCTGTTTTACATATGGTAATATACATGTTTCAGTGCTATTCTCTCAAATCATCCCACCCTCACCTTCTCCAACAGAGTCCAAAAGTCTGTTCTTTATGTCTCTTTTGCTGCCCTGCATATAGGATCGTCATTACCATCTTTCTAAATTCCATATATATGTGTTAATGTACAGTATTTGTGTTTCTCCTTCTGACTTAACTTCACTCTGTACAATAGGCTCCAGTTTGATCCACCTCATTAGAACTGATTCAAATGTGTTCATTTTTTTTAAATGTATTCATTTTATAGCTGAGTAATATTCCATTGTGTACATGTACCACAACTTCCTTATCCATTCCTCTGCTGAAGGACATCCAGAGTGCTTCCATGTCCTAGCTATTATTAATGTTCACTGCAAAAGTCTGTTCTTATGTCTGTGTCTCCTTTGCTGCCCTGTGCTGCTTAACTTCTAAATCTCATGGGGCTTTCTCTCCCGGCCAACCCCAGCCTGGAAGTGCTGGGGAAAGAAATAATGGGAAACACAATACAAGCACACCACAAATATCCTGCTTGCCAAAGTAGGAGTAAATCCTCTTGGATAAGCATTTCCCACCATGAAATGAGTGGATGACAGTATGGGAGGCTGGCAGTAGCCTTGGGATTGTGGATGTTAGAGAATATAATTCCAGAGGATGATAAATAAAGACAAAAGGACACTGGGAGTCTCTCTCAGGGAATTCTCTGTCCAGGAGGATGTCACCTGTGGAAGAGGCCACGGGCATCTTGTTTAAGCTGGCAGCTAGAACTGTGATTGGAACTAGACAACAGTGAGGGCTGGAAGCTAGGTCCTTAGACATTATGATGTTTGACTCTACCTTATAACTGTGGGAGTGTAAAAATCTGTTTGAAAGACTAAGTAAGCTGGAGATTGGCAGGTTAACAAATCTAAAGAAAATGACATAATACTTTTTTAATAGAATCAGAGAAGGCATTTGATAAGGGAAACATATATTCATGATTTTAAATGAACTATTAATAAAATAGGAATTGATTAATTTACTTTCTTACCATGATGGAATTTAATGAAAAAGTCACTATTAACAGTTTCTGGGAAAATGGTAGAAGCTTTTCCCATTAAAATCAGGAGAAAGGATAGTTTTTATTACCATTGTTATTATTATTTTAAAATTTTTAGCCAAAACAATTAGACTAGAGAAATAAAAGGCATAAAAATTGGGAAGGATGAGGTAAAGTTATCATTTCTCATGGATAAAATTATATGTATAATTTTATATATTTATTGTATATATAATAATATATATTATTGCTAGAAAACCCAACAGCATGAACTAAAAAACTGTTACAAATGATCTAGAATTTTAGGACATTTCTGGTGGTAAAATCAAATATAGACAGCAGTAGTTTTCATATAAATAAACAACAACCAATTACACGACCAACTGAAGACCCTACCTGGGCAGTTGTAATGTGAATTATATATTCTGCAAAGGTGAAGTTGTCTCTTATCTTACCATTTATAGAAAAGCTTTGCTGATTCCTATTCTAGATCACAAGAAAGAACCAGAATGAAGAATACCTGATACAGTACTAAACAATCTTTGCCCTCATGGAGCATATATACCAATGGATTCTAGAAAATGAGAGCCACGTATTAGACAAAAAAAGTCTAAAATCCTAGGGGACTTCCCTGGTGGTCCAGTGGTTAAGATTCCAGGCTTTCACTGCAGGAATTGTGGGTTCAATCCTTGGTGGGGGAACTAAGATCCCACGTGCTGTACACAGCTACGGGGAGGGGGGATATATATATGTATATGTATATATTTAAAAAATCTAAAATCCTAAATACCTTTACCAAGTCTGTGAAACCTAAAACAAAATTACTTTATTAAAGGTATTTTAAGTACTTACCACTTGGCAGAGAAAGAGTAGCTGATCAGTTTTCTAGCTCCTTTCAGTCCTTAAGGAAATGCTACCTCTCCATGATTAATCTCTGTGTGAAATAACTAAATTACTTCCTATCAAACGGTGATTTCCATTAATGCTACTTATCTTATGCTAATCTCTTATGTTGATTTCAGTAATACATCCTGAATTTCAAGTTTGTCACCTATTAACTTTAAAAAATGTAATTCTAGCTTATGTCTCTGGTGTCCTTTCCTCCATGAAACAAAATCAAGGCACTTAAAATGTGCATGATGAAAAAAAATGTATGATGTTTATAGTAATATAATTTAAATAATGCCTCCGTTTTGATCTCAACAAATTGGATTTAATCTGTGAGCAAGGTTTCTCAGTCTTAGTACCATTGGCATGCTGGACCGAATCTTTTTCTCTTGTGGGGCCTGTCCTGTGCATTATAGGATATTTAGCAGCATCCCTAGCCTCGACCCACTAGATACTGGTAGTGCCATCCAGTGAAGACATACACAAATCTCTGCAGCAATTGCCAGACATCCTCTGGACAACAAAATCCCAATTAAATTCAGCCTCTCGTGGTTTCTTATTACTTTGTTATCTTCGTGGTTTTTTCAAAGACTCAGTCATAGCCTTTGGTAGTAAGTACTACCAGGAAAATAATTTGACTTCTTAAGTATAGTTTGAAAGATTGCCCCCCAAAAAAATTTTTCACTAGTATTTTCAAACCACATCATTTTGTAGAAGTAACCAAAGACAAGATTATAGCTTCGACTGACAAATACAAGCTAAGTAAGTTGTTTTATTAATGCTGATGTGGTCAACCTAAAGAAAATTCTTTGTTTGAGAGTATCATCCTAAAGCTATTTTCTGTTAAAGTAACTGTAGTGGAAAATTATTTCCAGAGTTGGTGGCGTAAGGACCTCTGAAAAATCACTCTTGCATAAAAGGCTTGAACAACACTGTAAACCAACTAGATCTATCATACATTTATAGAACACTCTACCCAACGAGAGCAAAATACACATTCGTGTCAAGTGCACATGGAACGTTTAAGATAGGCCATACACTGGACTGCAAAGACACATTTCCACACGTGTAAAAGAATTGGAAGTCATACAAAGTGTATTAATCAACCACAATGGAAAAAAATTAGAAAGCAATAACAGAAGAAAATTTAGGAGATTCACAAATATGTGGAAATTAAACAGTGTACTCCTAAATAACCAATAGTCAAAGAAAAAAAATCATAATGGAAATTAGAAAATAAATGAAAATACAACAGATCAAAATATATGAGATGTAGCTAAAGCGGTACTCAAGAGGATAGGAAAGAAGATCTCAATGACCTAATATTCAGTCTTAGGAAATTAGCAAAAGAATAGCAAACTAAACCCAAAGCAAGCAGAAGGAAGGAAATAATGAAGATCAGAGCAGGAATAAACGAAACAAAATAGAAAATCAGTAAAGAAAATTGATGAAACCAAATGTAATTATTTGCAAAGATCAACAAAAATTAACAAACTTTTAGCTATACTGACCGAGAAAAGAACACTCAACTAAAATCAGGAATGAAATAGGAGACTTTATTACCAACTTTGCAGGAGTAAAAACGATCATAAGGGCATTCTATGAGATATTATAGGGCTTCCTGGTGACTCAGATAGTAAAGAATCTGCCTGCAATGTGGGAGACCCAGGTTCAATTCCTGGGTGGGGAAGATACCCTGGAGAAGGGAATGGCTACCCACTCCAGTATTGTTGAGGCTTCCCTGGTGGCTCAGATGGTAAAGAATCTGCCTGCAATGCAGGAGACCCAGCTTTGGTCCCCTGGAGAAGGAAATGGCTACCCACTCCAGTATTCCTGCCTGGAGAATTCCATGGATGGGGGTACCTGGAGGGCTACAGTCCATGGGGTCGCAAAGAGTTAGACACAACTAAGTGACTAACACTTTCCCATGAGATATTGTATGCCAACATATTAGATGGTCTGGATAAAATGGACAAATTCTAGAAAGATACAAATTACCAAAACTGACTCCAGAAGCAATGGAAAATTTTAGTAGACTTCTAACAAGTGAAGAGATTGAAACAGTAGTCATAAACTTTTTAGAAAGAAAATCTCAAGCTCAAATGTTTTCACTGGTGAATACTACCGAACATTTAAAGAAAAATTCAAGCCAATCCTTC
Source organism: Giraffa tippelskirchi (assembly GCF_054371585.1). NCBI lineage: Eukaryota > Metazoa > Chordata > Mammalia > Artiodactyla > Giraffidae > Giraffa > Giraffa tippelskirchi. The sequence goes on from NC_137289.1 coordinate 143,206,731, forward strand.
ACCAATTTTTTAACAAAATAGAAGAGGGAATACTTCACAACACATTCTATGAGGCTTTGACACCAGTATTGGACAAACAGTATCAGAATAAAAGAAAACTGCAGGCTAATATCCCAAATGTAATAGACGTAAAAATCTCCACAAAATACTAGCAAACTAACTCCAGCAACATATTAAAAGGATTATATACCATGACCAAGTGTAATCTATTGCAGGGGTAAAAGCTTTGCTTAACATGTGAAAATCAATTTAATAGATTATATTGATAGAGTGAAGGACAGTAACCACATGATCATCTCAATAGATGCTGATGCAGCATTTGACAAAATCCAACACTTTTATAATAAAAATGCCCAGAAAACTAGCAGAAGATAGTTTCCTCAAGCTATTGAAGGGCATTTACAAAAACATGAAAGTTATATCGTACTTAGTAGTGAAAGACTGAACAATTTCTTCTTAAGATCAGGAACGATGCAAGGATTCGCTGTTCCCACTTCCAGTCAACCTAGTGCTGGAGGTCTCAGCCAGGGCAGTTAGGCAAGGAAAATAAATAAAAGGCATCAAGATTAGAAAGAAAGAAGTAAAACTGTCTCTATTAGTAGATGACATGATTTTGTATATAGAAAATACTAAGGAATCCACAAAAAAAAACTATTAGAACTAAAAAATAATTTCAGCATGGTTGCTGAATAGAAGATCAATATACAAAAATCAGTTGTATTTTTATATAACTAGCAATGAACAATCCAAAAATGAAATTAAGAAAATAATTTCATTTATAATGCTGTCAAAAAATACTTAATAAATTTAACAAAAGAAATACAAGACCTACTGCACACTAAAAACTACAAAGCATCGTTGAATAATTTAAAGACCTGAATGAAAGGAAATAATCACGTTCATGAAGTAGACGATTTAATATTGTTAAGATGACAACACTCCCAAAATTCCTCAACACATTCCCTATCAAAATTCCAGCTGCCTCTTTTGAAGAAATTGATCAGGTGATTCTAAAATTCATATGGAAGTAGAAGGGACCCAGATCACAAGAACCCTGTGATCACCTCTACCTAGAGATTCCAAGGTGAAGATATAGATAGCATTATTTTCAAAATTCCTACAAAGGGACCCATTCTTCATCCCTTGTTTTGTTGCCGAAATCAGCTAGGTGGACTAAAGAGATGCTAGACATCTTAAAGCTATGATTTTTTTGCATCTAAAATTTCAAGGTTGCTATGGTGGTTTTTTCCCCTCCAAAAATCAGTGCCTGGGGGCTTCCCTGGCAGTCTAGTGGTTAAGACTTTGCCTCCAATGCAGGGGGTTCAGGTTCGATCCCTGGTCTGGGAGCTAAGATCCTACATGCCTCACAGCCAAAAAACCAAAACATAAAGCAGATAGAATATTGTAACAAATTCAATAAAGACTTTTAAAATGGTCCACATAAAAAAAAAAAATCAGTGCCCAGGGTAGGCATTTTAAGTATGTGTTTGTTCTACTCCTATGTCCCTGAGGCAAGGACATAGATAAGGATTGGCTGTCCCATGACAGCTCCCTTTCAGGGTGTCTCATTGAGGGCCAGGAGTTCGGCTCATTGGCAGCAGCCCAGGAATGAAACACTTAGAGCCACCACCACCCTCCTCGGTCAGATCGCTCCTTGGCTTATGTGAGGTAACTGGAGCTCAGGGCAGAAGAGGTCCTGATTAAAAAAAAAAAATGCAGTAGGTTAATTGCATATTCTGGACATCTTTGTAATTGGCAACTCTATAAAATACGATATCCCCTCTTTCCTGCCAGAGTAATAGTTTACATGGCAAAAATTAAAAGCCAACTTTTTCTCAGCTCTGTTTCCTGATTCCTAACCCTCACTCTGTATTTATGGAATAATTTAAGTATTATTCTAAAAGTTCATCACCAAGCAAACAGAATCATATATCTGCCTCAGAAACCCAAAGGGCTAGATAGAATAGGTCATCCCATGCCTGCAAAGACTTGTTCTGATAAATGCTAATACTGAAAGGGCACAGACATTAGCTTTGGCGGGTCAATGGCTACCAATTCAGACTTTGAGAAAGAAAGCCTTTTCAGTGATTGGGTACTCAACCTTATGAGACCTACAGCAACTTCTCCAAGATTCTTATTCCTCACAGTCTGTAGGAAAGAAATGGGGTGGTTAATGCAATAGGATTGATAAGCATGAGGGTTTTCATTAGGCAGACCTGGGTTTGAATCCTTGAACCACCACTTAGCAGCTGGGTGACCTTGGATGGGTATAAGGTTAAGAGAGGTTAAGTATAACCTCTCTGTGTCAAGTTTTCTCTGTGATGTCATGATGATAATACCTAACTTACAAGGTTGTTGTAAGATTTGAAAATGACATGAAGAGATGCACAACTTCACTAGTAATCAAGAAATGGGACGGACTTTATTTTCTTGGGCTCCAAAATCACTGCAGATGGTGACTCAGTTCAGTTCAATCGCTCAGTCGTGTCCTACTCTTTGCGACCCCATGAGCTGCAGCACGCCAGGCCTCCCTGTCCAACACCAACTCCCGGAGTCTACCCAAACCCATGTCCATTGAGTTGGTGATGCCATCCAACCATCTCATCCTCTGTCATCCCTTTCTCCTCCTGCCCTCAATCTTTCCCAGCATCAGGGTCTTTTCAAATGAGTCAGCTCTTCACATCAGGTGGCCAAAGTATTGGAGTTTCAGCTTCAACGTCAGACCTTTCAATGAACACTCAGGACTGATCTCCTTTATGATGGACTGGTTGGATCTCCTTGCAGTCCAAGATGTCCAAGGAGTCCAAGATCTCCTTGCAGTCCAAGATGGTGACTACAGCCATGAAATTAAAAGACCCTTGCTCCTTGGAAGAAAAGCTATGACCAACCTAGGCAGAATATTAAAAAGTAGAGATGTTACTTTGCCAGCATAGGTCTGTCTAGTCAAAGCTACGGTTTTTCCAGTAGTCATGTATGGATGTGAGATTTGGACTATAAAGAAAGCTGAGCACCGAAGAATTGATGCTTTTGAACTTTGATGTTGGAGAAGACTCTTGAGAGTCCCTTGGACTGCAAGGAGATCCAACCAGTCCATCCTAAAGGAAATCAGTCCTGAATATTCATTGGAGGAACTGATGCAGAAGCTGAAGCTCCAATACTTTGGCTGCCTGATGTGAAGAACTGACTCATTGGAAAAGACCCTGATGCTGGGAAGGATTGAAGGCAGGAGAAGGGGATGACAGAGGATGAGATGGTTGGATGGCATCACCGACTCAATGAACATGAGTTTGAGCAAGCCCCAGGAGTTGGTGATGGACAAGGAAGCCTGGCGTGCTGCAGTCCATGGAATCACAAAGAGTCGGACACAACTGAGCGACTGAACTGAACTGAAGAAATGGGAAGACGGCAAGGAGATTCCATTTTATACCCATAAGATTGGGAAAAGTAGGAAGCCTGACAATACCAAGTGTTGAGAAGGTGAACCAGTGAATCTCTTGTATAACACGTCTCTCATACATTATATCTTGGCCAAATACTTTGGAAAATGGTAAAACATTATATCATAAACTTAAACATTCTTAAATTCTATGAACTAGAGTTTCTATTCCTAGATGTATCAGTTCAGTTCAGTTGCTCAGTCGTGTCCAACTCTTTGCGACCCCATGAATTGCAGCACGCCAGGCCTCCCTGTCCATCACCAACTCCCGGAGTCCACACAAACCCATGTCCATCGAGTCGGTGATGCCATCCAGCCATCTCATCCTCTGTCATCCCCTTCTCCTCCTGCCCCCAATCCTTCCCAGCATTAGGGTCTTTTCCAATGAGTCAACTCTTCACATCAGGTGGCCAAAGTATTGGAGTTTCAGCTTCAACATCAGTCCTTCCAATGAACACCCAGGACTGATCTCCTTTAGGATGGACTGGTTGGATCTTCTTGCAATGCAAGGGACTCTCAAGAGTCTTCTCCACACCACAGTTCAAAAGCATCAATTCTTCGGCGCTCAGCTTTCCTTATAGTCCAATTCTCACATCCATACATGACCACTGGAAAAACCATAGCCTTGACTAGCTGGACCTTTGTTGGCAAAGTAATGTCTCTGTTTTTTAATATGCTGCCTAGGTTGGTCATAACTTTCCTTCCAAGGAGTAAGCGTGTTTTAATTTCATGGCTGCAATCACCATCAGCAGTGATTTTGGAGCCCAGAAAAATAAAGTCTGACACTGTTTCCACTGTTTCCCCATCTATTTCCCATGAAGTGATGGGACCAGATGCCATGATCTTCATTTTCTGAATGTTGAGCTTTAAGACAACTTTTTCACTCTCCTCTTTCACTTTCATCAAGAGGCTCTTTAGTTCTTCTTCGCTTTCTGCCATAAGGGTGGTGTCATCTGCATATCTGAAGTTACTGATATTTCTCCTGGCAATCTTGATTCCAGCTTGTGCTTCATCCAGCCCGTGCTTCATCCAGCCTGGCATTTCTCATGATGTACTCTGCATATAAGTTAAATAAGCAGGGTGACAATATACAGCCTTGACGTACTCCTTTTCCTATTTGGAACCAGTCTGTTCCACGTCCAGTTCTAACTGTTGCTTCCTGACCTGCATACAGGTTTCTCAAGAGACAGGTCAGATGGTCTGGTATTCCCACCTCTTTCAGAATTTTCCACAGTTTCTTGTGATCCACACAGTCAAAGGCTTTGGCATAGTCAATAAAGCAGAAATAGATGTTTTTCTGGAACTCTCTTGCTTTTTCAATGATCCAGCGGATGTTGGCAATTTGATCTCTGGTTCCTCTGCCTTTTCTAAAACCAGCTTGAACATCTGGAATTTGACGGTTCACGTATTGCTCACGTATTGCACGTATATCTCAATAAGAAAGCTGTTATTAAAAACACACCTAGCTATATGCACACTATGACTAGAGAAAAGTACACACATAGGGAAAAAACGTTCAAATTTTAAAACGTTTTGTAATGTGATTATATAATCATAATGACGGAAGTTTTTAATGAACCCAGTTAATGGAGAGCAATTAGCACAGGAATTTTCAAGTTAATTCTGTGAGCATTCCATATGGTCTTCAGTAAAGATTCATTTTATCAGTTTCAAGCCAGACTTAAAACATCTGGAGACGAGGACTGAAGAAGTAGGAGACAAGTTTCCCTGAAAGTCAAATATAGAGGACAGATTAGGAAGGTGACTGGCAAGCACATGGTAGGTCTGCATTCATATTAGCCAAGCAGAGATTTCTCGTGTTACATCTGAGCCCCTTCTCTCTTCTCCCTGGCAGTTTCATTCTCTCCTGTAACTTTGACTCCTTCTGAAGTCATGATCCCAAGGCTGTTTCCAGCATGGAGCTCTTTCCTGACTTTCAGACTCCTGTAGCTATCTGCCTCTTGTAAATAATAAAGCTTATTAATAAACCGTGTTCATTGCTATTAACCCTCTTCTCTTAGAATCAGCACTACTAAGGAATATCTTTGACATTTTTTTGACCCAAGGCAAACTTGTTTTTATTTGAACACTCCACCTCAACACAGGGTCCATGCTAGTGGTAAGATGTGAGGGGAGTGTGAAAGGTGGGAGGAGGAATTTAAAGCAGTCTTCCATTTGGAATCCAAAACAGATACATGTTCGGAGACAACCCCGCCCTGCAACCCCTTTCTCACTCCTGCCACCACGTCATGAAATATTAACATTGAGGTTGTCCACAAACAAATGCTGGAGAGGGTGTGGAGAGAAGAGAGCCCTCCTTACTGTTGGTGGGAATGTTAACTGGTACAGCCACGATGGGAACAGTATGGGGGTTCCTTAGAAAATGAAAACTAGAGTTACCATATGACCCTGCAGTCCTACTCCTGGGCATATATCTGGAGAGCAACATGGTCTGAAAGGATACATGCTCCCCACTGTTCATCACGGCACTGCTTACAACAGCCAAGACATGGAGATAAGCGATCTAAATGTTCACGGACAGATGAATGGAGAAAAATGTGGTACATCTATACAATGCAATATTACTCGGCCTTTAAAAAAAATGAAATAATGCCATTTGTCTCAACACAGATGGACCTACAGAGTGTCGTACTGAGTGAAGTAAGTCAGACAGAGAAGGAGAAATATCGTATGACATCCCTTACAGGCAAAATTTAAAAAGACATGATTCAAATGAACTGATCTACAAAAAATAAATAGACTCACAGACTTAGAGAACAAACTTATGGTTACCAGGGGGGAAGGATGGGGGAAGAGATAGTTAGGGAGTTGGGGATGGACATGTACACACTGCTGTATTTAAAATGAATAACCAACAAGGACCTACTGTCTAGCACAGGGAACTCCGCTCAATGTTAGGTGGCAGCCTGGATGGGAGGGGGATTTGGGGAAGAATGGATACATGTATGTGTGTGACTGAGTCCCTTTGCTGTCCACCTGAAACTCCCAACATTGTTAATCACCTGTACTCCAATATAAAGTAAAAAATTTGAAAAAAAAATTGAGATTGTCAAGAATACGATCAAACAAATCATCTCAAAGATGCTGACAAGAAGCCACAAATGCCTCAAAATAAAAGGAGACACATTTCAGAGATAATTTGCTCCCTGCTCTGTGTTCATGTTCCGCACACATTAGCCCATTTAAACCTCGCGTCAACTGCAAAGCAGGTGCTAATAACATTCATATATTCAGATGGATCCAGGCCAGCATAGTAGGTTGCTCAAGATTACACAGTTAGGAAGTGAGAGAATGAGAATTCAGGTACAGGCAGTCAGACTCCACTGCCTCACTCTGTAGATCAGAGTCCCTTCACCTTGGCACTAGTGACATTTGGTGGAGATAATACTGTGCCGTGAACGATGCCCTGTGTGTTGTAGGATGTTTAGTTAGCAACATTGCTGGCCTCTACCCACTAGATGTCAAAAGCAACAACCTGGTAGTGACAACCAAAAATGACTCCAATGTTGTCAAATGTCTCCTGGGGGTAAAATTACCTCCAGTTGAGAACCACTGCTATAGCTGGGGAGAAAACAAACAAACCTAGCTTAGAGACTAAATAAAGTGCCAATCTGTGATAACTAGTAAACAGCCCAACCTGTATTCAAATTTAGGATGACTTAATGGCATATGCTACATTGATCAGTATGGCAGAAAAACTAAGAGCAGAGACAAAGACAGGAGGAACAAAAGAAAATAAGAGTATTCTTTGGGAATGATTTGCTTTTATTTAAAGCAAAACAGAGTGGTCCTTAAAGACTATTAAAGAAATAGACTGTTAAGAATTGTTCAAGAAGGAGCCCCTAACCTACTTAAGCTTAACTAAGAGTAAGCAGTGTTTCCTAAGCTCCGCTTTGTATTAAAATCACCTTGAGAGCTTTAAAAATACTGATATCTGAGTCCCAACCCCTAGAGATTGTAATTTAAATGTTCTGGAATGTGGCCAGGGTTGGTGGTTTTTGAAAGCTCTCCAAGTACTGCTAGTGTGGATCCAAAGCTAAGAACCACTGCTATAATAAATGATTCAGCTAGTACTTTATTCCTATGGGTCTTACCAATTATGCATGTTAAATTGATTGCATTTGTTTAGCTTAAAAGAAAACCAAATGGTTAGCTAATAAATTGAGTACATACATTATTCTCAACAATTATCGAGCTACTGATTGATCATCAAATTTGTAGATGTTCATAGCATCCTATAACCAGAAAGGAAAGTATTCTCTAGTTCCTAACCTTTTCTTGTCTCCTGTCACATTTCCAGTAGAAAATGAGCCAAAAAAGATGGAAAGGATATCGATTATTTCATAATTTTTCACAACATTGTAAACATGTGATGGAAGAATTTTTTAATTATTGGGTAAAATGTAATTTGGAATTGTTTAAGGGCCCTAAATAGTTTCTTTTGGATTATTCCAATATGTTTGGTGAAAATATTTTTTAAAAATTTAACCTTGTCCCTACCATCATGAACAATCCAGAATTCAATAAATGTTTCAGTTTCCAAAATGTGATTTATTCAGATAACAAGAGGACATTGTCATTTTCATTAATATAGCTTTCAAACTATGGAAAAAAGAACCGTGTACTCAACTAACTTTCTATCAGACAGTATTTTCTAATCTAGACACAACACTGCTATTCACTCCAAATATATGGCCTTTCATTCCCTGGACAGTCTACACCTGCCCAGAGTAAGCCATAAAGCAGGATAGACCTTCCCATCATTTCTCCAGTACTAACAATCATTTCTAACCATGGTGAACAAAAATTTATCTTTCAACCACTACTCTGAAGAATAGGGGATGGGTTTGCTTTGTGTGTGTGTGTGTGTGTGTGTGTGTGTGGCTATTGACAATTTTTGTGTGTATTTTTTTTTAATAAAGAGAAAGTTTGGAAGTGTAATCAGTTTTCCCAGGCCCTGGAAGTTCATAAATACCTTCAAGAGTGGGGTGGAATTCAATAAATTATGATAGAAACTCTCTTCAGAAGGGTGTCTACATGCCCAATATGGCCACCGTTGAGTTGAAGTCTTACTTTAGACACCAGAAGTAAAAGAAAATAGCACTGGCCCTGGGTAGCAGAAATAACCGAATTTGTGTAACACATATATTCACTGAGAGTTAAGTGTTATTTAATTTAGCTGATTACATTTAATTCCATTTTAATTGAACAAATGGTCCACTCTACTCCTACAGTTCTTTATGTAAAAAAAAAATTGGAGGGAAGAAGTATAAATACATAGTTGTTTTGAGTCTCCACAGCATCTAGCAAACTGCTTTGTATGTTAAAATATGCCTTATATGTTCAAAATCTATGCTCTTTAGTAGTCGGCTGAGGGAAAAGATCCTTGAATCACATCATTTATTATTCTCTGATTTGTTTCGTGCAGTATCTGCTTTGCCTTGGTCCATTGTTCCTTTGTAAACTGGAGGTAAATTTGTGCCAGGATGAAGCCTGTGAATGGCAAGGATGAAGGGGCACAGGAAAAGAATGGAGCAGATGCAAGCGTGGGCTTCTCATGACTATTGATTGAATGACTCTGCTTTCAGTTTCCATTGATGTGTTGGCACTGACTGGATTTACTACTACTGTGCTTGGTTTCTTATTTTTTACATTTTTTTTTAGTGAAGTGTAGTCGATATACAATGTTGTGTTAATTTCTGCTCTACAACAGGGTGACTTGGTTATACACATATCCACATTTTTTAATATTCTTTTCCATTATGGTTTATCCCAGGAGATTGGATATAGTTCCCTGTGCGCTGCAGTAGGACTGTGCTTTGTTTCTGAGAGTCTCTATTTTATTTGCCCTGGAGTAGTATCTCCCTTGTGCATAGGTCATTTCCCTGAGACCTCCGTGTATCCAGGAAACAGCCGAGAGCCGAGAAAGAAGTCAAACTACTCCTGAGCAACTAAAATAGACGTGGCTGTGTCCCCAGTGTCCAAACACACAAAGCCAAAAGCTCTTTGGAGCTCTCTCCACATAATTCTAGCAAACCTGACTGTATGATTTTCTAACAGGGCATATTAGAAGCAGCAAATTTGGTGGGAGATAAGGACAGAAAGGCTGCCAAAGACTGAGATGCTGGCAACCACAAAAATGACACCTGACAGGCTGCAAGAGAGAAAAAGACCGCACAGCAAAAGAGAAAACCCGTCAAAATACATCAAGGAAATCAAAACTCAGCAGAGCTTTGATCATTCCATGTGGAGGCAAATAACCCTATACTTCAACTACATATGAAAACATCATTGTATTCGAGCATGGGAAAGAAATTGACATTTATTACAGTAAGCATGAGATAGAAAGAAACGAATATGTTCAGGAAATTGTAGGAGAAGGCAGGAGAGTATGAAATACGTTTTAGAAAGATTTCTAGCCAGAACAGTTTTGTTATTGTTTTTGTGTTAAGAGCAATAAGAATCAGGAAACAGAAAAAAATCGGATCCATAAGTCATTTACATATGCCACTTCTTCCCTAGCATACTGGATTCGTTAGGCCTTATTGTATTTCGAACAAAGCATGAAAATCTCTTTTAAAGTGTCAGGTTCTGCAAATATCACTGTGACAGCAATACTGTGATTTAGGAAGGAGAGAGACACACACATAGACTGAAATACAGAAAGAAAGAGACTGCTAACTCTCTGCCACGGCAGAGGTTAGTACCACACCTTTTCACAGCCACATATGCTGTCAGTTTCAATTATGACACATAGCTCATTCTGCTTTTAAATAAAGTCATTATTATCATTAATCAGATCATGCCCTTATGTAATATTCATAATGTTCATCCTGATGCCTGCCTAATATTGCAGGTTCCTAAGTTGCTTCCAATTTAACTAATTATCCATGAACAGTACTGTAATAAACATCTACACATATATAGCTATTATGTCCTTTTATAGTTTTGAATTACTATCAAAAGAGAAAATTCCTCAAACTGGCATTAGAACTAGCTCTAAAATGAGAAACTTTCCTGCTGGTCCAATGGCTGAGACTCTGAGGGGGCCCTGGTTGGATCCCTGGTCAGGGAACTAGACCCCCACATGCCGCAACTAAAGGTTTTGCATGCCCCTTGAAGATCAAAGATCTCGAGTGCTGCAACTAAGACCTGGTGCAGCCAAACAGAGAAATCAAAAGAAAGGAAGAGAGAAACATTATCTGAAGAGTGACCTACTTTACATGGTCGCAGTAAAAAAGAAAAGTCGTAGCACTATCAAAGCCCTCTTCCCAGATTAGCAGAGATCTTAACCGCTCACCTGGAGCCTGCTTCCTCCCACGGCCCTAAATTGCCCAAGAACCTGGAGATTCATTCAGTCAATCTGTTTTCACAGATAGAAAACAGATTCTGGCTGGTTCTGGCAGGTTCTGGCTGCCATCTGGTGGACGTTTCATGACAGTGGCTGTTGAATTCAGATCCATGTATCTAAGGAGCTATGGCTGTTACACATTGAGCACAGCCGTGAAGAGGACCCGGTGGGCATCACTGTTCCTCTATTAACAGATGAAGACAGGCTCAAAGAAGTAGTGACTAGATCAAGGTCACACAAGAAGTAAGGGACAAAGTCAGATCTTCCATCCCCTAGCATAAGTCTTTGTCCATTTCATGAGCTCTTGTGTATGAATACAATTATCCATGCCAAGCAAAATCTGAAAACCGTGGGGGAAACACTATGAACCTGATTTTCTCTTAATCTATCAGAGGGATACTGCACAGTATCTGTAGGTAGGTGTGCTTTATTTCTCTGTCATGACCTGTAAGATATTTTGTGAGAACAGAAAACATGCCATGTGTGAAATGAAGTTCTCAGAAACCCTGACACATTGTTGGGTACCAGTGATTTTAGCCGGGTGAAGTTAACAATATTATTTAGAGATTGCTGTTGTTCAGTCACTAAGTCTTATCAGGCTATTTGCAACCCCATGGACTGCAGCATGCAAGGCTTCCTGTCCACTGTTTCCCACAGTTTGCTCTGTTGAGTCAGTGATGCCATTCAACCATCTCTTCCTCTGTCACCCCCCTCTCCTTCTTTCCCAGCATCAGGGTCTTCTGCAATCAGTTGACTCTTCACATCAGGTGGCCAAAGTATTGGAGCTTCAGCATCAGTCCTTCCATTGAATGTTCAGGGCTGATTTCCTTTAGGATTGACTGGTTTGATCTCCTTGCAGTCCAAGGGACTCTCAACAATCTTCTCCAGCACCACAGTTCAAAAGCATCATTTAGAGATTGACTTTTACCTAATCCTGAGGTTGTTGAAGATAAAATAACTTTAAAACACAATGTGAAAGAAGAGAATTGGAAATTCACTTGGCAAAAAAATACATTATGGAACTTTTGGTGAACAGTTACACTCATTTAAATGTGATGACATATGTCACTGTAGTGTTAGGGCCGTAAGAATAAGGCACTTCCCTTTACATTTCTCCATCAATAACTATGTACCATGTGCCCTCTGGTGGATGAAGATGGGTACTGTTTTGTGGGTTTAATCCATAGACATATAACAGTGCTTTATAATTATAGCTATTTAAGCAAAATTTTTTATTACTTGAAACCTGGATAACCTTTCATAAATTAGTTGGTTCTATCCCACACCAATCCCCTAATCATCTTTTTAAATTAATGATAAAGAATTGCATCTACCAAAGATTCAAAACCATTAAAGATAAGCTCAGAAAAACACTAAAGGAAGTTCCCCCCCCAAAAAAAATAAGCTCAGAATGTTTAGTATGATCAGTTGACCAAGACCCTCGTTACTTCTCAAAAAGGTGCTGATCGCTTAATATAATATAATATATTATAATATAATATAATATATATAATATAATATAATTTAAATATAATATAAAATTAATCTTTTACATGTTTTCCACATCTCAAGAAATTTCATAAGAAGCCCTTCATTATCCTATTTAAGTTTGCAGATATCCAAATAACCACAATTATTGTCCCATTTCATTTCTTTTTTAAAATTTTACTGAAGTATAGTTGATTTACACTGTTGTGTTAAATTTCTGCTGTACAGCAAAGTGAATCAGTTATACATACATATATATATTCTTTTTCATATTCTTTTCCATTATCTTTTATCACAGGATATTGGGTATAGTTCCTTGTGCTATACAGTAAGACCTTATTATTTATCCATTCTATATATTAATATAATAATTTGCACCTCCTAATCCCAAATGCCCAATCCATCCCTCCCCAACCCTGTCCCATTTCATTTTACCCTTGCATGGAACCAGTATTCATTCCCATGTAGTATGATAGGCTGTGATGACACAGAACCAAATGAGGCCAGGCCCCAGCTCTCAGGTGTTGTACCATTGAATGAAAGATGCTGAGAAGTAAATGTACAACTGTAGAATCACATGTGTCGCGAACACCGCATGTCCCAGATCTCCCTTTGATAAAGGACTTGACCCACTGGCCGAGAGCCACCTCATCCAGTGCCATGCACCTTTCCAAGGGCTCAAGTCTACTGACTGCTCCATGTGGCCAAATATAGGCCCGGCCATCTTGACCCTACTTCCAACCATTCAGAAGGGTCATTCTTGCTCCTGAGATGTCTGAAGGGTCCATGAAGACTGTTATTAAGCCATATCCAAGTTCAGCTCTTTTCTCTACCCCAGTGGTTCTTAACTGGAGATGATTTTGCACCCCCCTCTCAGGGATATTTGGCAGTGTCTGCAGATATTTTTGGTCATCACAACTAAGGGGAAGAGGGGTGGGGTGGGACTTTAAGGAATGGACTCGAGAACGTTTCCAGGCAAGGGAACTGGCTCCCAACTAGTTTCTCCACAACACTCAGGCGACAGAGGGGTGCCTGAGGGTCCAAAGAGGCCCACAAGATGAGCTTTGAGTTCCCATACCTGGCGGGATGTTCCATACTTGCGCATCCCTGAGGGGGACTCTGGAGCTGGGTGTCACAGTCCAGGATTATTCTGAACTACTTCCATCCCTCCCAGGATTCACTAACAGGAGACTGCCGTGACATATGGCTTTAAGGACCGTGGAAGTCAGTGGCTCTCTTTCAAGGAATGGTTCTCAACTGGGGGCAAATTTGACCCTCCCCAGCATGGGCATGGGAAATTTGGCAACCTTTGGTTGTGACAAATGGTGCTAATGACATGCAGTGAATAGAGGCCAAGAATGCTGCTAAAAATCCTACAATGCCCAGGAGCCTCGGAGGTCAATCGCGCCAAGGGTCAGAAACCCTGCTTTGATGAGTCCCTCCTCTTAAAGGACCCGTTAAAGCTTTGCTAAAATCCAGTTAAAGCTTATTTATAATTTGAGTTTTAGGCCTGAGGCTAATGAAAGAAAATATTGGGCGCGAGGGTGAGAAGTGGTAGGATTTATTTCCACCAGATGGCGCCAAAAGACAAGTAAAGATATCAGGCGCGAGGGTGAGGAATAGTAGGATTTATTTCCACCAGATGGCGCCAAAAGACAAGTTTTCAAAAATCCAACCTTCAGAAGCCCATTTCTCGACAAGGTTAGATGTCTGGAGTAACAATGACCGTCTTTCCAAAAGGGATTGTTACTTGTTAAGTGTTTAGTTGTCCTCACCATGGATATTTTCGTGCATGTGAATGACAGTGAATAATAATGAAAACTCTGCCTGGAAGATGAGAAAAACAGGGCCACCTCCTCAGTCAGCTATGGAACTTCTACTCCCTGTAGCAACCAGTGTGTGGGAGAATCAGCTATCTTCTCACCTTCTTGATCTCACTTTTAGCTGGCTACCTGGCCAGCAGACAGTGCCGAGACTCCTTTACCCTTAGGATGGCTGAGTGATGGCGTGCTGGCCATTAGTGGGATGGGAGCAGAAGTGTAGGAAACAGAGTAGTATTTAAAACAGGTGAGGGTGGGACGTTCTGGGAGAATAGCATTGAAACATGTATATTATCATATGTGAAACAGAACACCATTCCATGTTCGATGCATGAGACAAGGGCTCAGGGCCGGGGCAATGGGATGACCCAGAGGGATGGGATGGGGAGGGAGGTGGGTGGGGGGTCCAGGAAGGGGAACACATGTAAACCCATGGCTGATTCATGTCAATGTATGGCAAAAACTGTTACAATATTGTAAAGTAATTAGCCCCCAACTAAAATAAATAAATTTATTAAAAATAAATAAATAAAATTAAAAAAAAATAAATAAAACAGTGATTCTCAACTGGGGAGAGGTTGTCACTTTGCCCCAGGGGGACATTTGGCATGTCTAGGGGGGTGGGGAGAGGTATGCACTGGCATCTAATGGGTAGAGGCCAGTGATGCTGTTAAACAAAGTACAACACACAAGAGAACTCCCAGAATACAGAATTATCCAGCCTCAAATGTGAATCATGTTGATGTGGGGAAACCATACCTTACCAGTGATCCCCAACATTTTTAGTACCAGAGACTGGTTTCGTGGAAGACATTTTTTCCACGCACCTGGGCGGGGTGGGGATGGTTTGGGGATGATTCAAGTACATTACATTTATGGTGCACTTTATTTCTATTATTATTGCATCAGCTCCACCTCAGATCATCAGTCATTAGATCGAGGAGGTTGGGATCCCTGCCTTAGATGGAAGTGGCTTCACCTTTCCCCCTTCCCACTGGCTAGAAGAAAGGTGAAATGGTGTACCATCTTGGACCATGTGTGCCAAGGTAGCAAACCAGGGAGTCTGAACCTACAGTGGAATTTGAGTCCCTGGCCTGGTGTGTCTCCCTTACAATTCTGAACACCTTACATCCAGACAAAGAGGATATATATGAGTGTGTATATACACATACTGACAGTACGATTGTATATAAGTCATAGAACTCCAGTAACTACACGACCTGAAACACATCCACTCTGGGTCTGCTTTGTTGTGCTTTTCCTATGTGGGCTCCCTGAGCTCTTTCTCCCTGGTACTTTACCCTTCTCTCTTTCCTTCCTCCCCTGATGTGGTTTCTTTCTTCTGGTAGAGATTCCACCAGGACCCAATTGATTTATCAGACTCAATCCATATCTGGCTTTTCCCAGAAGACACCACATCCCTACTATCCCCCCACCCTTCTATCCTTAGGTATATTAATTCCTCCCACATCCACCTTCTGGAGGACAAATCTTGTCTAAAATAACCACCCTCAATATAAACACACTTTCTGGCCCTTACCCAGCTATATTTTCTGCACAGAACTTACCATTGTGTACAATGGTGTTATTTATTGTCTGTGCTCTACTCAACAGAGTGTTCACTATTTGAGGTAAAAAACTGTCTTGTTTACCACCACATATCCAGTAAATGGATTAACACTGTCCCGTAGACATATGTAATATGCAATATGCATGCAATATGTCCCATAGACATATTACATGCCCCATATAGAATGCTGAATGTTCTAGGAGCCACATTAATAAAGTAAAAAGATAAAGGTGAAATTAAATTTAATCTTATTTAACCTAAACGGTCCTTCCCTAACATGTCACTATTTCAAAGTGAGGTATCTTCCATTCTTTTTCTCAAACGAATTCTGCAATAGCCACCATGTCACTTACCCTTAAAACCCATCTCAATACAGACTACATCTCAAGCTCTCAACAGCCACATAGGGCAAATGGCTGCAGTAGACTGTGCAGATATGGAATAATACCTGACCATAGTGGGCACCCATACAGATTTGTTACTTTTCTTCCACAGTATTTGATTCTTCTAGAATATAAGACCGGAGAAGGCAATGGCACCCCACTCCAGTACTCTTGCCTGGAAAATCCCATGGATGGAGGAGCCTGGTAGGCTACAGTCCATGGGGTTGCTAAGAGTCGGACACGACTGAGCGACTTCACTTTCACTTTTCCCTTTCATGCACTGGAGAAGGAAATGGCAACCCACTCCAGTATTCTTGCCCGGAGAATCCCAGGGATGGCGGAGCCTGGTGGGCTGCCGTCTATGGGGTCGCACAGAGTCGGACACGACTGAAGCGACTTAGCAGCAACTTAGCAGCAGCAGAATATAAGAAGAACATGCTAATAACGTTCACACCATTGATAAAGCCTAAGTGAACTAGCCATCTACTCTTATTAGGTATTGTTCCCAATCTCCAGTTTTTGAAATCATTCTGCAATGGGCATCCAGTTTATGTGTGTTTTTATTTAGGATAAATTCTCAGAAGTGAACATTCTAGTACAAAAATATGCCCCCTCTCTGCTCTTGCTGCATTTTGCCAAATTACCTCAGGAAGGCCACTTAGATTTCCAGTGATTTATGCTTGTTTATTATTGATCCTTTGCAACCCTAACAGCAGAGATATTGCTAATTACTGTGATGATAAAAATGCTAATTAATAGGCACTAATTTTTGTCTGCTATCATACACCAGGCACTGTGCACTGGTACTAGTCACTTTTTCGGGGCAAGAACCCGAGGCTTAGGGAGGCTAGAATCGGACTCAAACCCATCTCTGGATGACTATTTCAAAGTCGATGTGTTTCCTCCTGGGCCACAACCACGCTCCATTTAAAAAACAAAAAAAGGAAAAGGCTAACTAAACACAAGGGAACGAAGGTGAGAACGTTGAGAGAAGAGCGAAGAGTTAAATGCCAAGAAACTGTTGTGGACACGGGACCCCCGCAGAGACGAGCACACCCCGCCCACTGCCCGATCCCACCCGAGTGTCGCGATCTGGTCACTATAACGGCCGTCCCCACGCTCCGCCTCAAGAGGAGGAGCCCCATTCCGCGCCACGCCCCTTGCGTGATACGGAACGTGGTGCTGACGTGACGTCACCGCGGGGAGGGCGGGAGTTCCGGAGTGTCGCAGCCACGTGATCCGCGCCGGAAACTCTTCTAGTCATCCCGGCAACGGCCGCCCACTTACCTCAGCCATTTTCCCGTCGGAAATAGGTCCCAGCTCGCCCACCGGTCAGAATTCGCAAGCTACGAGCCCTCGAGGTGACGCGTCCCCTCCGGGGACGGTTGGGTTTCATTTGGGGAGTGAAGGAAAAGCCTAGAGGTCCCTGAGCCTGACTTCCTCTGAGGCCAGGAGAGCTTAGAGCTTGGCTATCACATTGTCTTATTTATCACCATCCCGCGGCAAAAGTTGGGCCAGAGGCCCATGCTGCTAAGTCGCTTCAGTCGTGTCCGACTCTGTGCGACCCCATAGACGGCAGCCCACCAGGCTCCGCCGTCCCTGGGATTCTCCAGGCAAGAATACTGGAGTGGGTTGCCATTTCCTTCTCCAGTGCATGAAAGGGAAAAGTGAAAGTGAAGTCGCTCAGTCGTGTCCGACTCTTAGCGACCCCATGGACTGTAGCCTACCAGGCTCCTCCATCCATGGGATTTTCCAGGCAAGAGTACTGGAGTGGGGTACCATTGCCTTCTCCGAGAGGCCCATGAGACCCCCTAAATCATTGGTGGTGACTTGTGAGAGGGAACGGGTTCCAGAGTCTCTCAGCTCTGCCGTGCACCAGAATCACTGGATGGCTTTAAAATGCCCGGGCCTCCATCCCAGACCAGTTAAGTTCAAATCTCTCGAAGTGGGGCCCAGGTATCGGTTATTTTTATGAAACCCCCCCCATGCGATTCTGATGTGCCAGGTAACACTTTAAGCTAGGTCTGAAAGGTGAATTCGCTTTGCCCACCCAGCCCAGTATCGGAACAGAAGATAGCCCAGGTCAGCCTCGTTCTTTGAAGGATGTCTAGGATATTGGCCCGTCTACTCAAAAATTGGAATTTTCTCTTTTCCCTCATGTTGACCTCTATGGGAGATCAGAGGTTTTGATGGGAGTTATCTGGAGAATATTTGGCACCTACAGTCTTCTCTGCTCCTTACCTGTGGAGGTGGAGAAGGTCTTTTCCCTCTTTTCTTCCTCAGTAATTAAGTGAAGTCAAACCAGTGGCCAACAAAGTACCTTTTAGCTCTGAAATCTTGAGAGTTCCTTAGTCTAGACCAGATGGTTCTGAACAATTTTTTTTTCAGGAATGATTTTTAAAGTTGTTTCACAGGCTAGGTTCTGTATTCAGCTGTTTTTCACCTTAAGTCAGAACATTACTTGAAAGTCTAGACTGAAGATTAATAACATAAATCACATTTCTGGCATTCATGGGAACTTTCAGAGTTCCCATGAATTGTGGGGTGGGTGTAACCTTTACAAGTACAGTTTATACTAATATAGTTTATAGGAGTAACAGTCCCTTTGGGATGGCATTGTGAACAGAAATCATATATTTTCAAAGACTGTTAGCTGGTAACTCTGGATTGGCATAACTGAAGGCAAGTTCACAGTAAGGCATACAGATCTCTGATTATTCGTTGCTGTACTGAGAAAGTATATAAACTAAAGCTCCAGAGAGAATTTTCATTCTAAAAGTGTTTTATAGATGGCAAAGGATTATTTTGTTTTTCAGGGAGCAACATTTAAGGATAGGGTGAGATGAGAAGGATAGGAAGAAAAATTGAACAAATAAGCAGAGTAGAGGTTGGAGAATTCACAAAATAGATGCGGAAGTCTTGGAACTTCATTCCAAGTAACTATTTCCAAGTGACTGGTTCCAAATAACTAGTCATGGTTAGAGCCTTTTTGGTTAATTTCCCATTGTCTGTTGTATTCATGAGTCAGGAGTTAATTTTGTTTGGGGGTGTCCTCATATTTCACACAGGGAATTGGTGAGTTAGTGACATGGGGATTGGTGAACTTGGGAATAAATACATTCACAAATCCCTCACCCATGCTGACAAATGAAACAGTGCCATTCAGTGGGTGCAATATGATTTGTATGAAACAGAAAAATTGTTAGCTATCCTTTCAGCCTTTCTGCTTCCCCACCTGTGCCGCCTTTGTGATATTGCTTCTTTTTGCAACAACCAAAAGAGTAAACTGGGGTTTGGAATGGAGGGAATGAAAAGGAAATCAAACTCAGGTTTGGGGCTCCTTCACCCATCAGTTTGAACTGTTAGAGGCAGAGAGGGGCAGGCCTTCTGAACCCCAGCTCGTGGGCTTGTAGGAGGCCTGTTCTGGCAGAAATGAAGCTTGGCCTGCTGAGGGTGGGAAAAGACCGTTCAGACTTGAGCCATCTCTGACGTCCAAATCACTGAGCAGGGACCATGCCAAGCCGCAGGAGGGAGCCTCTGAGGGCAACAAGCCAGATGAATTTGCCAGCCTCAGATTGTAGCTAGGGGTGACAACAAGAAGCTGTGCTCCCAAAAAACCTCCTTTTCTCATTTATATTAGTTGAGGAAGTTGCTACCAGCATGTGTGTTATTGGGAGACATCTTTGATAGGGTTATTACCTCACATACAGAGATTCTGTAGAACTGCATGTGACTCAGTGTCTGTAATTCAGATTTCTCTACCATGCAGTGATTCATTTTGAGCAGTCTCCAACAGACCCGGTTTTTTCAACCTTGAAACAATGTATACTGAAGGCCTAATTAGATCCCCAGATTCTATGGTTGCCTCCAGAACCAAATTAGTGAGAGCCTTATAGGAAACTTATGCAAGTTTATTTAATGACCAACACTGAATGTGTTTCTTTGCAAAACTCACAAAGTAGAGGAGTCTTCATGTTTTTAATTTTCAGAATTCTAGTGGGAAAGCAGGATAGAGAGGAAAATCCAGTTACGGAATATCCATTATCGTTTCAAAGGGAATTTGTGTTTCATCTATCTGGTTGCTATGATGTGTCCTAGACCTTATTTTTATAAGAATCTAAATAGGCAGTTAAAAGATTGTATATAATGTGACTACCTCTCAACAAAGCCACATTGCTTATAGGTGGAAATTTGCAACCACTTGGTGGAAATTTTCAAGGACTCAATGGAAATAGTCACGTTTTATTCATTGAAAACCACAAAGCTCTTGTCAGTTGTTGTTCATGTATAGTTAGGCATTTTTAAATGTATCTCTCAGGATAAGCAGAGTCATTGAAGAATGAGTACATTTTTTAAGAAGGGCTATATGGGAAAATGTATCATTCAAGACTCAGAGGCACTGTCTTTCGCCTGTGGGCCTCGGCAGTGTTTCGTGAATGACCTCAATGCTGTTTTTTTCCTTCCTCCTCTGTTGGCTGAGGACAGACAATGAATTGGGTCTCTGTGCTCGCTTGGGCTCAGCTGGGCAGTGACTATTGTGCCATTGTCCTCCCTGGGGAGGGCTGCCCAGTTGGTAGGGCTGTGGGTCCCAGCCTCCCCTGACATCGACCCTCTCTTCTTTCAGCTCCACCTCCCACTAGGAGAAGAGTTGCCACGCAGTCCACAAAGCCAGGTGCCATAAAAGAGTACGAGACACTCCTGGGAAGGTGGGAAAGGAAAGATCAAATTAAAGACCACTGAAGGGGCATCTCCCATCTGCTGTTCCCATAAGCTTTCTTTTCTTTGAGATGGTAGTAATGTGTGAAAGTACTGTGATAGTGTCAAGAATTCTTTTAATGTTGGCTTTTCAGAAGCCCCAGCAATTTTATTAGGTCCTTAAGTTCTCTGTGTGGAAAGAGTACCCAGTTTTAAAAAGTTAACAGGGCCCATTCCTCAAGGAGGTTCTCACCTTCCTTTGGATGCCAACAGATGTGGTCAGCTGGGAAGGATATGGATTCCTTCTTCCAGGGAATAGACACTTGAAACTCTCCTGCTTCCTGTCCCTTGTTGGGTTCCTGCTAGGCCTGGGCAGCTTGTAGGATCTCCATCAGAAATCAGGGCACTGCATATGCTTTCTAAGCCCTGTTGATTGATCCTGTTTTCCAGGAGTTGGAATTTTGTTTTGTTTTGTTCTTAATTAAGTCTTTAAGATCTATGTAGCTCTTTAAGAAATGGTCCGATTTGCTTATTTAGTCACAGACAGGATTCTTTTGTCCCCAGTATTAGGAACTGGTCACCATGATTGCTATTGGTCATAATCAGTTTTCTTATTTGCACTGGTCTTATTCTGAGCCTAATAGCTTCTGAGCTGTGTGAGAATCTCAGTTCTTCCACTGATTTCTAAGTGCAAAGCGAGGAACAGGTAGGATGCTCAGCATGCTGAGGGAAGGGTCTCTACAGCATCATAATGGATTAACATTAAGCAGAGGTGGGCAAGTGATGGCCCATGACTAAGAATGCTGTTAACATTGTTACAGGGTGGTCTTTTTAATTAAAAAAAAAAGAGGAAGGCTATGTAGCAGGATATGTCGCCCATAGGCCCAGAGTATTTGGCCCTTTAGAGAAAAAAAATTGCTGGTATAAAATACCAAGAGTAATACTGGAAATAGCCAGCTAACAATAATTATAAAGGTCTCTGCAAGCTACTCTTTCTTTAGACCTGTTTTTCTATACTTTATCATATTTGATTTGAGAGAGATAATTGATTAATTTGTCATTCATTCTCAGGAACTATATTTTCAACCTAAAGAAAACTTTTTTTTATTTATTATTTTTATTGAAGTATAGTTGATTTACAATGTTGTGTTACCTTCAGGTATACAGCAAAGTGATTCAGTCATATATTCATTTTCAGATTCATTTCCTTTATAGGTTATTACAAAATACTGAGTAGAATTCCCTGTGCTATACAGTAAGTCCATGTTGGTTATCTGTTTTATATATAGTAATGTGTATATGTTAATCCCAAACTTGTAATTTATCCCTCCCCTCATTTCCCCTTTGATAACCATAAGTTTGTGTGGGTCTCTTTCTGTTTTGTATATAAGTTAATTTGTTTTTTTTTTTTTTTAGATTCCACATGTAATCAGTACTCTTTTTAATTGAGTATCTATAGGATTTTAGGAACCTTAAAGATACTTAAAATGTAAAAGCATATGACACATAGGTTTTGGAATATGAGGAGAGAAAATAATAAAGACAAGGGCAGAATGAGCAGCATATTGGACATAGAGCCTGAGGACTCTAAACATGCTGGAAGATGGCAACAGATTTGACTATAAGTGTCCCAGTGGCCAGACAATGAGGAAAGCATAATCAGTAAAATCGACAAAGTTGCCTGTATTCCATGATGGATGTAAATTCATCTTTCCTTCATGGCCTGGGTCTTAAAAGAGGCCAGCCTCTTGGCAGATGAATTGATATGCTTTATAGACAGTCGGCACCCAGGGCTGAATCTGAGTGACTTCTGATCCAAGTGCAGGAACTGGCTTTCTTCATCCCAGCCCCTTGTCCTGGCTGCTTTCTTGCAAAAGTGCTCAGGGTGCCTTTCGTGATTTCTGAGGCAGTGGAACATGGCAGTCTTTCTGTCAAATTATTTGTTGAATCAAATGCATATGTAAGTAACCACTCCTCAAATTAGCACTCCCATCCCTTTTTAATCACAGCCATTGACATTTGAACTGCCTGGCAAACATGATGAATTACACTCGAACCTCTTAAACAGTTGTCTACTCTGTCACACATGCCTGACTTCTCGCTCTGCAGAGGGGAGCCTCTCATAAGCCATCTTGTGTATTTGCAGAATATTGGTACTACTGCTTCTAAAGCCAGACTGGACTTTCCCAGTTATAAATAAAAACAGGGTTGTCCAGGATCTGCAGTAGTGTTCAGTCACAGTAATATTTATTACATATTGGAAGCTGTCAGATCTCCCAGTTTGAGATGATTAATATTTACATTGATCTGGTTCTAAGTGTGTATTTTCTAAGATGTAGAAGTCTGGATTCAAAACTCTTCATTTCCCCAAGAGGCACAGATGTCTCCTAGGCTTTTCTAATTTAATTCCTATGCTAATTGTTAATCTCTGAAACAAATTTGATTAAGAATCACATGGAGTTCACTTTAATGTCATTATGTGCTTCAGGCACTCAGAAAACTGTTCAGATTTCAGTGGTGGAGATAGAAAACCTGACGGGAGTGAATTAGCCACTTAAAGGCTACACCTTACCCTTTAGCACTCAAGTATTAATATACACTGATTTCTACTATAATTTCTCTTGTATTTGTTTTACTTCTATAGGTGGTTAGCTCCTTAATTGTATTGACTGTTTTTATATATTTCTTCAGTAGCCTATAAAGCACATAGCAGTTAGCCACACTTTCAGATACTTGCTCATGTTTTAAGCCTTTATAGTTTCAAACTAATGTGAACATTAGTTTACACTTGTATTTTCACTGCATTTGTTCACTTTCCCCCAGTTCACATTTACTATGTGTGTGTGAATTTAGAACAGGTAACAAGAAGCGGGGGCTGTGTTTAAGATAAATTTACAGAAGACCATGTCAGCCCTCTTGGAAATACTCTATTTGAAAGTTTATTATATTTAAAAAGAATGTGAATCATTCTCTTTAGGCTAAATCTTCAAAGATGTGGACAATTTAACTTATCACTTTTCCACATTAACCATAGCAAAACATCTGATGGAGATTACAGAATAAGTTGAGTTTACTTCTTAAGGCTTGGAGATTTTCAAATTCTACCCTATAATTAAGTGAAGTAGGAGAAATAGGACTCCTTCAGTATCTGATGTCTAGAGTTTCAAAACCCAAGTACCTGTTTGCTCAGCATCACGTTGTGTTAGGGGTTTCGTCTCATAGATTCTTAAATTCTCATGCATTACAGGCTATTGCTTTTGTTTAACTTTTTTCTTAGGTACATTCTGGTGTATGCTGGCACTTTGAGCATCTCTGAACCCTTGAACAGGCAGGGGAAAATTTAAGTCTGTTTTAAATAGGTTGTAAAAGGTGCAGCTGCAAATTAAACTTTACCTGGAGGTGTTTCCTGCCATATCAGTAAATCACAAGAGGTAGGTATTGGGGAAATAGCCACAAACCTCACACCACTGGACTGATCAGATGTCTGCCCTGGACTTGTTCTTTTCTAGTTTCGGGGCTCTGTTTGGACTTTCACAGTCAGAGATGGAGGCAGAGGTAAGATTTATCTTTTTAACTCATGAGAGAAAAACAAAAGGTACATTTTCACTTAAAAAGTCTTTGTGTCTCATTGCATGATGGAGTAGACCAAAGGGATACACCAGAAAGCTATAAAGAAAGCACCATGGGGTGCGTGGCTAGTCAGCTTCTGTCCCAGGCACTGAGGGCCCACAGGTGTTTAGGGGCCAGAGAGGGAAGGACCAGAGAACATCCTCCTCAGTAATCCCCGTGCTTCTTGGCAGGCATTTCTAACCTGGAATCAGTCACTTCATTACAGCAGATTGAAAGGTCCAGGATGATAGTCAGTGGCTCCTCGTTGCTCCCTGCGTGTCATCTAAAAATGATTATTATTAGCCTCTATCCCTAGTTTATCATGGGCCATCACCTCAGACTAATTGTTCAGTGCCTACCTCATGTGCGAGTACTTCAGAACAAGTGTGTACTCATGGGTGTGGACCTGCCTTATATCCTCTTTGGCCCCCAGGCATCCTAATGAGGGGGAGGTATTTAGGAGATACACAGTAAAAAGGTTAGTTGATTGAACGTTTGAAGGTTTCTCTTGAGGCTGAACCCATGCGGTGTCCAGCCTGCAGTCTCTGTGTTTTGTAGCCGGCATCAGCACAAGCTCCCGAGTCTTGGGCCTCTCATCCAGTCTATGCAAGGTACTGGCACCATTACCATCAAGCCATGGCATGGATGCGCAGCCACCGGAGTGCCTATCAGAAGGCGGTGGAATCAGTCCTCACTTCCCCGTGGTACTACCCAGCCACTGGCCTTGCCCAGAGCGCTGACGCCAAGGATGGCAAAAGTCCTCAGTTCCACTCCAAGCCTCCCTCGGCCTCCAGGGATGCCTGCCGCAGGCGTTCAAGTCCCGGCAAGCCGGGACCACAACAACGCAGCACAGAAAAGCCAGCCCAGTTCGCAGAGGATGAGAGCAAGTCTGACGACGGCGGCATAGTGTGCGACCTGAGCAACATGGAGATCACAGAGGAGCTGCGCCAGTACTTCGCGCAGACCGAGCGGCACCGAGAGGAGCGCAGTAAGTACAGCCTGCCCCGCCTCTGGCCTGTCTTCCTGCCCTCATGTACAAACATCTAACCCCTTGCTTGGGTGCAGGTAATATTCAAAACCAATCCTAAGCCTGAAAAAGCTCTAGTGATGTGGTACCTCACTTACATTAGTTTTCCAGAGTTGTTTCAATATAGGACTTTAAAAAAAAAAATTCTTGTGGTGGTGGTGGTTGTTTAGTGGCTGGCTCAGTCGTGTCCGATTCTGCAGGCAAGAATACTGGAGTGGGTTGCCATTCTCTTCTCCAGGGGATCTTCCCCACCCAGGGATCAAACCTGCATCTCCGGTGTCTTCTGGGTCAGCAGGCAGATTCTTTACCACTGAGCCACTGGGGAAGCCCTTTTTAAATTCTAGAACAAAACTTATCCTGATAGTACCTCTATCACTTACTGAATTTTAGGCAGTACACTGGATGGAGTATTTGTATGCGTGTGTATATGTGTGCATTCCCTAACCTACACAACAGTCCCTCAGGGCTTTAAGCCCATTTCACACATGAGGAAACTGGACTTTTCTCACATGTGAAACCTCAGGAGGTTTCTGGACTTGTTCTGTGATACCAACTACTAATTTTCTATTAGGATTCAAACCAAGGTCTGTCCAATCCCTGTGCTTATTCATCTAGCACAAGCTTAGGAGTAGATTTTGTCCCTGAGACCATTAGTTTCCTGAAGTACTGTTGCCAGCTCACTGGTACACAACTGAGAGACTGCCCTGGTGCTGCAAAACCACCAAGTCTTAAATCTCAAGCTCCTTTCAGAATAGAGACCAGTGAGAACCTAAACAGAGTAACAAAATGCCTGGTACTTGCCCTCTCTTGTTTGATCCTTCACTATGGCTGTCTGCCCCTAGGGTTAGAGAATTGTGATAATGGTCTTATATCTTCAGTCAAAAAGTAGGAATTTTCTTGTTTTAATTCCTTACTAACTTGCCACAAAAAAACTAAAGTTGCTGTTTGTACTTTCCTTACTATTAAGATTCACCAGCCCATTTACATTTTGAGTGTCTCTAACAGACATACAAATGCTTTTCTCCCTATTACAACCAGTGTGTGTGCTTTGTCACTCAGTTGTGTCAGACTTTCTGCGACCCCACGGACTGTAGCCTCCCAGGCACCTCTGTCCATGGGGATTCTCCAGGCAAGAATACTGGAGTGGGTTGCCATGCCCTCCTCCAGGGGATCTTCCCAACCCAGGGATCGAACCCAGGTCTCCTGCATTGTATGTTGATACTTTACCATCTGAACCACCAGGGAAGCCCATTACAACCAGTAGGCAGTCTCAATATTGTTTTTATTGCATGCTAATCATATATATTTTACTTAGAATTTTCTAATAAACAGAGGCATAGAAACCTGGGGGTGTGTGATTTTCATTTACATCTTGATTGATCCGTATTTTCCTAATGATGGGTGAGCATTTATTGATGCCCCCTGAGTGCAAGGAACTGAGCAATGGGCTGTGTGTAAAGCCTCATGGCCTTTAGTATCTGCCTGTGGTTCTCACTAAGCTACTCATTCAGTTGTTTTACTTACCTTATTTTGATTAAACTGTTGGCTGCTTTTTTTGCATATCAGAAAGTATATCCAAACAAATCTTTTTAAAACTACTTTCTACTACACACAGAATACAAGTCTTTCCATGATATTCAGAAATAAATTTTACCTTTTTTCAAAATACATTGGAAATAACCATTAGTCTAATTTAAAAGTATATAAACAGATGAGGGAGAGTTGTCATTGGAGCATGTCCACTTGTGTTTGGAATGCTGTTACAGGCTTTTGAAAAAGAAAATATGAGGAAGCCAGTGATTATTTCTGTTGTCCTTACCCAAGGCAGAAGAACATGTTTTTCCTGCCAGAAAGAGCACAACTTTTGTGACAGAAGTTGTAATTAAGGATGGGAGCAAACCCCAGCCATCTAAAAGGCCATTTTGAATGACCTGCTAATTTAAAATAAACCTGAAATATCATCTATACCCAAGTGAGGAGTTAGAAGTTTATGAATGAGCGTAGGAGACAAGGGGATCTGCCCTGGAAGCATTGTCAGGTCCCCGGGAGACATGAGAGTTGTCTGGCGAGGGTGAGAACAGGCTTTGGTGTCAGAATCGAATCTTCTCATGAAAGACATGGTCTGAGAAGCAGCTGCCAGGGCCTGATGCTGCTCCTACAAAAATAACGGGCACGGCTTCACCAGCGCTAGGTTTTCCACCAGCTCTCGCAGTGGCGTACAGGATCAATATGTGTTCCTTGGAGCAGTCATGAATGATGGCACTCAGATGTAAGTAATTGGAATGCCCACAGTGCTTTCCAATCCATTACCTCTGCCAGAAATGCTCACGGAGGTTCAGTTACACACACAGCTGGGAGATGTTTGAATAAAGAAATGAGGGACCTGCGTCGTGTGAATACTTGGTTGAAGTTGTTTTGCTCTTCGAGCCACTAGAAGCTATTTATTCAATCAGGGCAAACCCAGCCCTGCACATGAATCATTTAAAGGACATAGATTGTATCAAATATTACTAGCAAGGGAAAACGTAGATAAACTTGAAAGATTTAGCTTTTTCCAGATTACTCACCTCCACAAGAACTTATACATTTCACAGTTTAGTGTCATCTGAGTCTTATTTAATGTTTTCTTGGGATAAAATCCTTTAGCGTGGACAGCGTGTTCTTGTTTGTGATTACTGTTCTTCCAGAGAATCTCTAATTTCACATATTTCCATGATAAAAAATTTTAAAAAATTAACTAGGATAAATAAAGAACTCCTTGTGAAGGGATAATAGGCATGCTTTTAATTGTTATATATCACGTTTTCTTAATGTATGTTTCTGTTAGTTAAAACTTTACTGGTAATATTACTTAGGGGAAATTAGATGGTTGTGAAGTTTTAAAAGGTTGACTGTGTTGTCAGGTATTTCTTGGGAAAAATAACTGTTAGGTTAATGAAGGCATCATTTATAGTCACAAATAACCATGAACTGAGACTGTGAGGTCCTCATCCTAATACTTAGAACAGGAGGCCCCCCGAAACAAACACCACTGTTGTCCCACTGAGAACCAGTCCGATATTTTGGGGGTAGATGTCAGGCGCAAACAGGGACAGTGTCCCAAAGAGCATAAACCAGTGTGGGAAGAGAAGACAAAAATCAAGTTTAAAAGGAAACTAGAAGAGCTGTCTGGGGTGTGGGTCATGGATAGCTTTGCAAATGAGGGGAAGAGCCAGAGGGCTCAGCTGTCAGGAGTTCCACCCGGTGGTTGTGTGCACTTGGCTTTGAGGTACTGGATCCGTGTGCAGTGAGAGGGAGAGAAAGGGGTAAGTGCACGCCTGGGCAGCACTCAAAGCGCTGTTCTTACTGAAGGGCCCAGATGAGGTTCGTGTACATGTGATGGGCGCATCTGCTCCACTCCCACACCCACTTCCCACCCGCTACCCGGAGCAGGAAGGTGTAGACACTAGGCTTCCTAGTGACACACCCTCCCTGGAAAACCTGGAGGATATACCAAAGTCCACGGCCTGGTGTTTAGTGAGCCATCCTGGTTTCATCAGTGAGATTCAACTGTAGAAGCATGCTGATTGAGCACAATTCCAGCATGTGTGTGTTTCATCTAGTCGAGGTGTTCAGATGGGCATCAACCAGTCTATGAGAGGACACGTGTGAATGGCCATAGAAAAATGGAAGGGAGGGCTGGAAATGCACATTCATTCTAAAAGTAAGCTGCCCAGCTAGCTCAGTTGGTAGAGCATGAGACTCTTATTCTAAAAGGAAACATGGAGATTGCCCATGGACTTCGGGATTACATTTGTCATGGAATCAGGGATGCAGGCTGAGGAGGGAAGAAGGCCCATCAGAAATGGCTCCAGCTGTTGGCAAGCACCTGTGTTCTGGGTGTGTTGCTGACGAGCCAGAAACAAGGCATTAGTGATATAAATCAAGTCTGTGCTTTCGCTCAGTTGTGCTGAGGTCATTAATCCTGGCAACACAGCAGAGAGTATAACCAGACATACTAATCCTAGAAAAAGGGGGGAAAATCACATTCTTTAACACTCATTTGTCTTAGTGCTTTGTCCTCCAAAATGTTCTGCCTTTGGGCTAATTATCTGTGGAATACTGAATAAATGTTTTCCTGCTATGTCAGGGTCTCTGAAGTCCAAGTCACCTCCCATGATAGTTTTTCCCTTTATAGGCTTTAAGTCTACATTGGTAGCATCGTGTGAATGTGTAGATTGAGGTGAAAGTATCAAGGTTATATATCCTTAACCCAGATGGAGTCCAGTAGAGTTTCTCCCTGATGGTATAATGCTGTTTTTCCTATTTTAACTCTTTGTGCATGTTAATCCTTGAATTAGTTTCCTAGTACTGTTGTAACAGATGACACAAACTGTGTGATTTAAAACTACAGAAGTTTATTCTCTCACAGTTCTGGAGGCCAGAAGGACAAAGTCAAGGTGTCGCCAGTGCCACACCTCCAAAGGTTCTACTGCCTGCCTCCTCCAGCTCCTGGCAGCTCCTGGCTTTCAGTGTGGTAACAAGGGTGCCGTCTCTGCCACCATTTTTCCATGGTTCCCCCGTGTCTGTATGTGCCCTGTTCTGTCTCACATAAGGATACTCTCATTGGATTTGGGATCCACCCTATTCCAGAATCATCTCAATCCTTAGTTACATCCCCAAAGTCCCTGAGCTTCTGAGGTTTTGGGTAGCTGGAAATTTGTAGGCTGTTTATTCCGCTACAACCCTGTTTTAAAGGTGGAATCAAGAAAGATTGGAGAAGGCAATGGCACCCCACTCCAGTACTCTTGCCTGGGAAACCCCATGGACGGAGGAGCCTGGTAGGCTGCAGCCCATGGGGTCGGGAAGAGTCAGACACGACTGAGCAACTTCACTTTCACTTTTCACTTTCATGCACTGGAGGAGGAAATGGCAACCCACTCCAGTATTCTTGCCTGGAGAATCCCAGGGCCGGGGGAACCTGGTGGGCTGCCGTCTATGGGGTCACACTTAGCAGCAGCAGCAAGAAAGATACTCCAATTTGTTTTAAAGCAAGTTGCCTTAGGCAAATATCCTGCATGAAAAAAGTGCTTAGTAACACTGAGTCCCACATCTGTTTTCAGGAAAAATGACTGACCTCTGCATGACAAGGGCCAGTTATGTCTGAAGTGTGATGTTCAACTCCTCTGCTTGTCAGCCATCTGGTTGGCTGAGCCCTCACCTTGTTTTGACAGAAAGAAAAATAGCTAGTGATTGACAATCCTTTCCTTCATTGGGATGGAGGAAGCAATAAATAGAACCCAGAATAAGTGGATGCCCTCAAATGAGTATTGAATCCTGAGGTTTGCTTGGATCCTTGGGTCAGTGTGCACTAAAGTACTTTCATGTGCCACCTGTAGCCTCCAGTCCAGCCAGTCTGAATGTGCTTGGTTTTAAGCTGACCAGGTTTCAAGTCTGTATTAATAGTCTATTGTTAGAACTTGGGTGTGTAAGGGACATTTGTAAGGGAACAAAATCAGACAACAACTCAGTAGTGCCTCTCCCCAGGGAGATTCTGAGGACCTCCAGGAGAGGCTCTGCCCAGTGCCTTTTGAGAGTTGAGCATCTGTTTCTCTGTCACTGGGTTGTCATTTTTCTCCAACAGCATCTGGAAGGAACAGTTGTTTACAAAGAATAATGTATGGCCTTTGCCCGAGCTTTCTGTTGACAACCATTTCTGACCACCTGCTTTGGGTCAGGCATTGCAGCCTCCCCCAGGTCTGGGGAGATGGGGTGAGTAAAGGCCACAGTGCCCTCCCCAGGGTGGACTCCCACAGGTAGGCCGCTGGTGCCTGGGGACCTGCTTCCTGTCTCTCAGATCTATGTTTGAGGGCAGCTGCCTGCTGTGCAGGCTTCCTAGGTGACACTGGTGGTAAAGAATCCGCCTCCCAATGCAGGAGACATAAGAGACGTGGGTTTGATCCCTGGGTCGGGAAGATCGCCCGGGGAAGGAAATGGCAACCCACTCCAGTATTCTTGCCTGGAGAATCCCATGGACAGAGGAGCCTGGTGGGCTACAGTCCCTAGGATCACAAAGAGTCAGCCACGACTGAAGCGACTTAGCATGCACAATGTCCATGAGATAGTTTTTGTGAGAAGCATCATGATAATAGTCATGGTAAGTTATAAGGAAAACAAATAAAGATGCAAAAGTGAAAAGGTTAAATTCACATATTCTGACGGCTGAGAGCAACACTAAGACAGCGAAGGTTCCAGTGTTTTTTAAAACTTATAAACTCAGAGACTGATTTCGACAGGAAGTTCAACATCTGTTGTGTCACTAAACCTGTCGGTGAGAATGATGGTAGTCTAAGGACAGGCTTGAGAGTGAAAGGCCCATGGTCTGGGAACCACTGCCCCCCACATGCACAGGCTCTGATGGACCATGTGAAATTGTGTCCTCGGGGCCTGAGGACTATTAACATGTCCCAGGCTCTCACAGGCAGCAGGGGAACTCTGCTGCTCCTGGCTTGGGTGGAGATGCCAAGCCTTCAGAAGAGAAGTCCCTGGCTGCAGTGAGGGGGGGTTAGAATTGAAACACCCATATGAGAATTGAACATCTTAAATCCTGAAGTTTCAGATTTGCCAGAAAGACCAGAAATGAGACACAAATGCTTGTCAACCTCCCATTCATTTGCACATCTGGCCAATATTTTGGTTTAGTTCTGCCTTTTACACTAGGTCAATTCTATCTTTTGTGTAGATAAGATAACAGTTATATTGTATTTCTTCTGCTTGACAGTCATTTGGATTATCCACATACTACCTCCTTATATAAAAAGAAGCTGGAGGTATGCTAAGACAGAAATGGCCACATGCATTTTTAATGTTTCCAAGCTTGTAAAACTCCACTCCAGCTCCACAGTGTGATTTATAAATGAATGAGATTTGTGAGTGTCTGTACCTAGCCACATAAAGAGCATAGACACATAAATATCTCGCCGTTCACTTGATGTGCTCACTCTTGTGTTCCCTTCCATACTGAACTTTCATTCTACTTTTTTTTTTAACCAAGGAAAAAATGATTTATATCATTGTTTTATTCCCTACAACCATCTTCAGTCCTTACTAAGTAGCATTTCTCTTGGTAGCAGCAGTGGCTACAAAGGTGTGCATTCTCTGTTCTTGACAGTCACTTTCAAAAATCTGTAAGTTGGCTAAAATTTGACCTTAGGTTTTGTTGACATTTTTATGTTGTTTCTAGTTTACATAAGAATAAAAGTTATGCTACTAGGACTTGTTACGGTAAAAACAGAGAGGGGAGGATAACCTGAGTAAATATGTGTTGCTTTACAAGAATCCATTTAGATGAGATCAGAGTGTATAACCCGCCGTCATGAAATTGAGCCTAAGCTGACCTGGAGCGAAGGGACAAACCCCATCCATCCATAATGAAGGTGGCCAGTGGGCTGCTGCAGGCAACACAGAGGCCTTCCTGTCGTCTGGAGAAGCATGCTTTCTTGGCCCTTTCCTACCTTTGGCCAGCCTTGAAACCCGTTCACCTTTCCTCACATGGTGTGATTTGTGTTGAGGAGGTGTGTGGGGATTGTCGCTCATTCTCAAGTTCTCTAGCTGCTAGCACTCAACGCTTTTCCAGATGACCTGAAACCCATACCTCTTCCACAGGGGTGATTGTTTTTCCCCCACCAGCTCATTTGTGGTGGGAATTACTACTACTTGCAGCCCTGGACTTGGCAGGAAGCGTTTCCTTTCCCAGCTGGCCAGGTCCAGTGTTTGAACCCACAGGAGTACCACTGGCTACGCCTCACGGGGCAGCTTGTGGGCAGCCGTGTGGACCCAGAGAGACTCGAGGGGGGCTGCACTTTTCTCCTGTTTTTCAGGCCCATTGCTGAACGTGGATAGTTTGGGGTGCTGAGTGAGTGAG
Organism: Giraffa tippelskirchi; assembly: GCF_054371585.1. NCBI lineage: Eukaryota > Metazoa > Chordata > Mammalia > Artiodactyla > Giraffidae > Giraffa > Giraffa tippelskirchi. Next base: position 143,240,034 of record NC_137289.1, read on the forward strand.
AGATGCGCTTCCTAAAGGAGATAGTGATCACCCCACATGGGTTACGCCTTAGAGTCTGAGAAACTCCCAGCCAGCGGGTTAGGGCCGGGTGCCCTGGCAGTTAGAAGGGGAAGGCGGAGGGAATCGAGGGCCAGCTGAGACAACCCGGCTCACGGAGCATGTTGCTTGCTTCCCAGGGCGGCAGCAGCAGCTGGATGCAGCACGCCTGAAAGACTACGTGTATGCCGATCATGGCCTGTACTGCAACAAGCGCGGCCGGTCTGCGCTGCCCCCAGCTGAGCGGCCCGGAGAGCGGCGCCGGGCTGAGATGGAGCACCTCTACGGGGCCAGTGCTGCCAAGATCCAGGCTATGGAGACGGCCATGCAGCTCAGCTTTGACAAGCACTGCGACCGCAAGCAGCCCAAATACTGGCCCGTCATCCCACTCAAGTTCTGAGCCCCGCCCAAGGGCCCCAGCCTGCCTCTGCCTCTGCTTTCCTTTCATGGTTGCCCTCTCCCCCTCTCCCTTGGCTCTTCTCAGGGAAAGGGGAATTGATGCTGACAACTGAGCACGTTCCCCAAAGTCCCCTGGGGGCGGTGATAAGGTCAGCCACCTGGAAGTGGGCAGAACGCATCCTGTTGCCAGTAAGAGCAGTTTTCTTTTGACATAAAACGATAATTTCATACCCATCCCATTGGTTTTAAATGTTAATAAGCGTGACCAGTTCATTAAAGTTCTTATTTGGAGATCCTGCTTAGTTGTTATGTTTCCATTTTCTTCTTTCTTTAACCCAACTGAACTAGGCAAAGGCTTTCAGGAACTCAGATGTCCTCTTCCACCCCAAGTCCTCTAGCCCCGCTGCAAAGGATGCAGACCTGCTGGCCCCACAGCACAGAGCTCATCAGAGTGCATGTGCCGTCAAGGGCCGCAGTTCCTAGTTTGGGCTTTCAGGCCTCGTGTTCTGTCCCGACTCCTCGGTTCTGCCCTTGCAGGAGGAAGACAGCCAGAGATGGTGAGTAAAGGCCTGGGCATGGCTGCATGCCAATAAAACTTTATTGATGAAAACAGGCCAGGTTTGGCCTGTGGGTGGTAGCTTGCCAGCTTCTGCTCTAAAGGAAGGAGAATCCGTGTCTGATGTCCTGGTTACCTGCTTGTCTCGACAGAGCTTGAAAGTCATCCAGAATTGAGAGCCGAGGACAGTGATTCCCAAACCTGCTCACCTCTGCAGTCTCCTCGGTGGTAGAAAAGGTGTCATTGAACTCTTACTACATACGGTGAATACTGTTTTGATAAGAGAATATATTTCAGGGAACAGAAACCTAAAAATGCGTGTCTCAGTCCATTTATAAAAGCCAGCTGCCTTTTAAATAAGTTATTTTGGTGTGTTGCCAGGGTGAACCGCACTGACCTGCGAAGATAGCACATCCATCAAAGGTTGGTGAAAAGATAGAGTATTGACATGTTTCTCCCTCAAAACACTTAACTGCGCATTTCAGCCCCTGCCCTGAGACAAATACATTACTTTTCCTCAGCCCCAGGTGCTTATTTTTCCAAGCTCGCATATTATTACTGGAGTTACAGTTTGTGCTTGGGTATTGCAGACAAAAACCAGAATTAACTTCCCCTGTAGTGACACGTGACCAAAATTTCAAATCTTTAGCAGTTCTTTCTCTTTTTTTTTTTATTTGAAACCCATATGCCTAAATAAAAAATAAATGTGACTGAGGCAGAAATACAAACTGAAGCCTCTAATTGTGGCAGTTTTCTTGGCAATTTAAGAGTGAAGTGTTTATCCTCCCAAAATACACTCCTACCTTCCCCCAGAGAACCCCCCAGGTTGGTCCCACCCTTGCCGATGAGTGCCTTTCACCTCGTAGGGCTTGGTGTTCTTGCTCCTGACGTAGGTCTTCACGATACCCCCAACTTCATAAACTCTTGGGAAATATTCACATACACACTGACTTCAGAATAAGAGTTTGGTTCTGGGCAGCAAGAGGATTGGAGTCCCCATCCAGAGGGGTTTCTCTGTCTCTCGGATGTTTCATTTCTTTATAACAGAAAAGTTATGGTAGAACCCAGCTTCAATGGAAGCCCCCAAAATTCAGCAAACTTCTGACAAAATCATATATCTTTCAGTTCATTTCTAGGATTAACTATCACATGAAATTTTTATCAAACTCTTATATAGGGCTTACCAGGGGCCATGTACTCTTCTAATCGCTCTACAAATACGAATTTCTGGAGCAAGCAACCTATGACAAACCTGTGAAGTAGCTATTACAGGTACACAACCTGTTTTCTAAAACTCGTTCAATCAGGTGTGTTTCAGAATTCAGACATTGTGGTACTTTTGAAAAGTCAAACAGCATATTATGGAACTGGTCTCACTGGACTGGGGCAGCAGCCTGTCATCAAAGTACTATTTGTTGCAGTAAAATGGAAGAATATTCCAAGCGGAATAACACCATAAATATTCCCAGTTCCATTCACGTCAGGTTTTGTCCTTATATCCTTATAGTCAAGTCAGGTTTGGCTGCTAAACAAATTATTTGAAAACAACGAAACATGACTTCCAGTTTCCAGAGCTTTGGAGGTTTCAGGAAAGTGGTGAAATATTATTTCCATTTTGCACATGAGGAAACCGAAGCACAGAAAAATTAACCAGCTTAAGTTCATTCTCAGTTGGGGAAGAGAGGGTCAAACGTAAGTATTCTGACTCCTGAACTCCCTACTTTTAGGTGCTTCGCCCTGCTGAGCTCAGCCTCTCCAGCCGTATTCACAACCTGTGTAAACCACAGTGTATCCAGAGCATAGTGAAGAATCTGGAGCTGATTACAACACTCAGCAAGGTTCCAATATGTTCCATGCTGGAGCACGGGGTTAGACTCTAGTCCTGCTGGAGAATGTGACTCTGGATAACGTACTTGTTCTTTATCTGAATTCTTTTTTTTTTTTAAGGTTCTATTTATTTATTTACTTACTTTACAATATTGTAGTGGTTTTTGCCATACATTGACATGAACCCGCCATGGGTGTACATGTTTTCCACATCCAGAACCCCCCTCCCACCTCCCTCCCCATCCCATCCCTCTGGGTCATCCCGGTGCACCAGCCCCGAGCACCCTGTATCATGCATCGAACCTGGACTGGCAATTCTTTTCACATATGATAATTTATATGCTTCAATGCCATTCTCCCATATCATCCTGCCCTCGCCCTCTCCCATAGAGTCCAACAGAACTGCCATATGACCCAGCAATTCCACTGCTGGGCATACACACTGAGGAAACCGAATTGAAATAGACACGTGTACCCCGATGTTCATAGCAGCACTGTTTATAATAGCCAGGACATGGAAGCAACCTAGATATCCATCAGCAGACGAATGGATAAGAAAGCCGTGGTACATTTACACAATGGAATATTACTCAGCCATTTAAAAGAATACATTCGGATCAGTTCTAATGAGGTGAATGAAACTGGAGCCTATCATACAGAGTGAAGTAAGCCAGAAAGAAAAACACCAATACAGTATACTAATGCATATATATGGAATTTAGAAAGATGGTAACAATAACTCTGTATGCGAGACAGCAAAAGAGACACAGATGTATAGAACAGTCTTTTGGACTTTATCTGAATTTTAGAACTGAGCCTGTAACCTCAAGAAGAGGGGACACAGTTGAGCTATTAAGGAAACAGATGTTCTGTGGCTTGGCGATTTGGGGCAGATGAGGAAAATTCTAGGATGGTTCAGGTTTCTGCCTTGGATGGTGGTTCTCATCACTGAGCTAAAGAAAACATTGAAAAACAGGTTTAGGAAGAAAGATAATTGACTCCACTCGGGGCCACAGTGAATTTGATGAGCTCACAGAACATCCAGTGACATGGTGGCAGTCACCACATATTTGAGCTTCAAACTCAGTGGAGAGAGTCGGCATCAAAAATATGAACTTCTGGGACTTCCCTGGTGGGTCCAGTGGTTAAGAATCTGCCTTGCAATGCAAGGGACATGGGTTCGATCCCTGGTCCAGGAAGTAAAATACCACATGCCACAGAGCAACTAAGCCCGTGTACCATAACTACTGAGCCTGCACACCTAGAACCCATGCTCCACGACAAGAGATGCCATGGCAATGAGAGGTCCTCACACCACAATGAAGAGTAGCCCCCACTCTCCACAACTAGAGAAAGCCCGTGTGCAGCAACGAAAGAACCTGTGCACTGCAACAATGACCCAGTGTAACCCCAAAATATAAATATTAAAATTTATTTAAGCAAAACATTAATATTCAAAAAATACAGACTTCTGAGTCTCAACCTTAGGAATATGGAAAGGGAGACCGCATACAGACTATTAGGAATGGACCACTGACAGTGGGACCCTGAAGACAATGACTTTACCCCACAGATACAGAAGAGTCTGAAGGGAACTGAGAGAAACGGCAAAGACAAAAAGGAAGAAAGTCAGGAGCTAGAGGTGTCTCTAAAGAGGAAATTACAATTGGAACAGGACAATATGGCTCCTACTGTGATGCTTTAGGAAGTTGACTTCCCCACCAATGAAGTATTTTTTAAAATATATGTGTATATATATATAATTAAGATAAATATAGATAAATAAATTGAGTTATGTATCAAACATATTGAAAATAGTTTACAAATATGAAAACAATCTCATAAAGACTCTACATCTAGTTTCCAATTTATAGGAAGTTCAAGGGCTAGACTAACATAAGACTCTGTGAAGACAATGAACCAAATCCAGAATTGGGACATTTAATAAGACAGAAAACCCACTTTCTTCAGCAAATGGACTTTTATAAAGTGTGTGTTGGAGAAGGGGTCATGGTGCACGAGGAACTGTCAATAAAATATTTTTAAAGTTCTGATCTGTTGAAGGCACAACTCCACAGTTGAACTCATATGGTGTCTGGGGTTTCCTTTAAAGAATGTGGCAGAGCATGTGAGAGAGAACACAGTGGGCAAAATGCTGACAGTTGTTGAAGTAGGGTGATGGATACATGGAAATTAATAATGCTCTTTTCTGTAGCTTTATGTTTGAAAATTCCATAATAAATTTTTAGAAAATGAAATGGAATTTGAAGGAAAGAGATTAATAGTATTGTCACAGAAAGTTCTGGTAAATTAAGAATAGACAAGTAGAGTTTGGCTTGACAATCTAGAAACCACTGTATCCTCAAGGACCTTAAAGCAGTTTCAGTGGAAAGGTGGGGAAGAATACCAGTTTACATCAAAAGCTAAGATCTTGGGGTCAGGCGGCGGGGAGACTGCAGCACGACAAAGGGACATGGGAGCCAATCTGAAAGATCTCCCGGTGGCCAAATGGGACAATTTAAGCAACAAAATCTATAACAGAAAATTGGATTATAACCCAAAGTGTAAAAGAGATATACACGACTCCATACTTATAAGTGATTGCATAATAAAGGAGAAGGGACAAATCTTCCAGAAAAATTCTAAATAATGGCTGTAGATTCTGCCCCTTCTGGAGGTCTGACCTTACTCTTCCTCCCCTCCCCTTCCTGACCTTCTCCTTCCCCAAAAAACAGGGAAGAGAAAAGGGGAAATAACAACTTTCAGTGGAAAAGCTTCACTGACACCACATTATGCACATGCTCAAGGTCAGCATCGCCAGTGGTAAGTTCTTCGGGTACCATGTTACCATGCGCTACTATCTGATGTCTCAGAACCTGTAACCCCAGTCTCACCATGAGAAAACGTCAGATAAAGTGAAATTGAGGGACATTCTAGAAAATACCCAACTAGTCCTCTTCAAAACCCTCAAGGTCGTGAAAAGCAAAGAAAGATGAAAACTGTCAGAGGAGACCAAAGAGACATGAGGACAAATTGCACCATGGGATTCTGGTTGGATCTTAGAGCAGAAAGGGGCATTATGAGGGGAAGATGGTGAAATCCACATCAAGTATGCACCAGCGTTCATTTGACAAATGTCCCATGGTTAACCCTAACTATGGAAGAAACTGGGGGAAAGTTTACAGGAACCGTATTATCTTGACAACTTTTCTATAAATCTAAAATAATTCTGAAATATAAAGGGGGTTAAAATAAAAATAGGAATTAAGTACAGGTTTTTCTAAAGAAAGAATTTACAAAGCCTCTTTCCTTACTTCTGAGTGCTGTAGAATCTGACACTAGGACACCAGAATGATGAGGCCGAAGAAAAAGTTGAAGGAAAGACCCGACCTTTTTTTTATTAGGTACCTGATGTGTGTAGTGCTGGGCAATTTATACACATTACCTGCCTTGTTTCTCCTAACAACCTGATAAAGCAGCATCCCCAGTTTTCTAAAGAGCAAATTGATTCAAACTAAGAAGTAGTAACATGCCTAATAGCTGGGAGGTTGAATGGAAATGGTGAGGGGTGACTGTAAATGGGAGCAGGGTTTCCTTTTTTGGAACTTGGAAGAGATGGTGATGATGCAACACTGCAAATGTACTAAATGCCACTGCATTGTTCACTTGAAAATGGTTACTTTTATGTGAATTTCAGCTCCCTTAAAAAAGGTGCAATACTTATTGAAAAGATTGAGAAGCTGTGGTCTGGGGATGGTGAGAACACCTGGATAGTGATGTGCAGAAATCACGTGGTGTGTAGTAGCTCTCAATTTTCATTTTTTATTGCCAAAGAACAGTCCCACAAATAAGTATTAGTATATGACTGAACACTACTAGTCCATAGAACACGGTTTGAGAAACACCTTTTCGTTGAATGAGGCCTCATTTTAACAAAGAGAACAATGTTGGGGTCTTATTTGGCTACGAGTGCCATAGAAGCCACCCACGTGGCTTCAGGAAATAGAAGAGGACCCAAGACCTGTTTGAAGAGAAGCTGTTTTGGGGCTCAGTCTATTCCTGGAATGGGTATATCAGACAGTATGTAAATGGCATGGCACACGCTTCAGGTAGAGTAACATACAACGGCAAGAAGCAGAAAATTTGGCTGTGTATGGGCCACAAAATGGAGATCTATCCGTCAGTCCTAAGGTTCTCAGACCTGATGGTACACTGGGATTGCTTGGATCCATTCCAGCCAGTTGAATCAGCATCGCCAGCAGTGAGGCCCAGGCACTGCTGTTGGATTGAAAGCTCTCTCAGTGGTCCTGATGTGCAGCCAGGGTTGAGCCCTCTAGTCTAGATCAGCTGTTCCCAAATATGATGTCAGAACCTACTGATATTCAGTTTGCAGTGCCGTCTTATCCACTCTGTATCCAAGCTTAGCATGTGTAGGAATCACCTGGTGAGTTCGTTACAACTGATTCCTGGGTCCTGCCATCCGACTGTGATTTAGCGGTCTAGGGTGGGGCCCATGAACTTGCACTGGGCCTGCTGGCCCCTGAACTCCATGTTGAGTGGCAGTGATGTAAGCACGTCGATACCCAATAAAGGAAAAGTCTGCAAACAGTTTGCTTTCTTCAAGGATATATAACAAAAGTAGATTCAAGTGGAAGGGGGACAGTGTGGTGGCTTAAGGGCAGCCATGCCAGGGATTGCAAGTATCCCACAGCTTTTCATCCTTCCTAGCATGTCCATCATGATGGTGAGGTCATGAATCCCTGGGCGAGAGTTGGGTGTTCACAAAGGTGAGTAATGACCCAGGGAAGAAGGGTCTTCCATGCTAGACTACGGACAATGTAAACAACTGCAAGGTCTTTACAAAGGCCTGGACTGAACAATGCCATTTCTCAAGAAGATGTTTGCAGTATCTGTTTGAAGGCAATTACAGTAATGGGAATGAATGGGGCTTGCCTAGAGAAGTGGCAGTGGAACTGGAGACAGAAGATGGATGTGCGAGACGGGCATAAATGGTAACTCCATCCGTCCAAGTGCTCAAGTGACTCTTCCCTTTCGCTCCTCCAACCAATCCAGTAGCAATTCTGTTGGCACTGCCTACTTGTCACATTGTCCCTGGGGTCCAGGTCCCGCCACCACCATCTCTCACCTGGGTTCACTCAGTGGCTTCCTAATCACCCTTGCCCTCTTACAATCTGTGCTTAACACACTTCCTACAGAGATGCCTCTAAAACGTAAGCCAGATCACAGCACTTCCCTGCTCCAATCTCATTTACAATAACAACGCAAGTCCTCCCAGTGTACTCAAAGGCACGGCAAGATCTGGTCCCCGCTCATCTTTCTGAGGGCCTCCCTGGTAGCTCAGGTTGTAAAGAATCCACCTGCAGTGTAGGAGACCCCAGTTAGATTCCTGGGTCAGGAAGATCTGCTGGAGAAGGGATAGGCCACCCACTCCAATATTCTTGGGCTTCCCTTGTGGCTCAGCTGGTAAAGAATCCGCCTGCAATGCATGAGACCTGGGTTCAATCCCTGGGTTGGGAAGATCCCCCGGAGAAGGGAAAGGCTACCCACTCCAGTATTCTGGCCTGGAGAATTCCATGGACTGTATAGACCATGGGGTCGCAAAGAGTCAGACATGACTGAGTGACTTTCACTTCACTTCATTTTTCTGACTTGGGTTCGGTTTCCTTGCCCACCCTCTCATCTCCTAACTCGTTCTAGGACCTTGCAACTCAAACTGAGGTCTCTGGACCAGCAGCGTCAGCATCATGTGGGAACTCATTAGAAATGCAGAGTCTCAGGTCCTGTCCAGACCTACTGAATCAAAATCTGCATTATAACAAGAGCCCTGGCGTATTCTACACATCACTGTGGGAGGCAGGATCCAGTACAGCCTGACACACTGCTGTCCACAGGATTCTGCATTTGTCAGATGGCTTACCCTGTAAGGATCAGTAAGTATCACCAGAGTCCTTCCCTCCCATTCATATGTCACCCTCTCGATGTCCTATTTAAAGTTGCAACCGACTCCACCAGGAGGCACTCCTTAAGCCCTCCATGCTCTTTTTCCCCGCCCCCCAGCACTTAGCACAACCTGAAAATTGTGGCCTCCGGGGAGTGGAATCAGGTGTGGCCTGACGGGGGCTAGGTCTCTGACTTTCCTGAGTCTGTCTTGCAGAGTTATTTGACTTTAAAACTGTGCATATATACCTTTTGTTTGTGTGTTGAGGCTAAAAACTGCCAGAGTCTGATTCCACATGTAAGGAGGCTGGGAGTCAGGGCTCCATCTCATGAGCAAGTAAAAACTGAGCAGACTGAGAATTCAACAGCTCTTCTTGGGTCTTTAGGAGAGGAGGACACAGAGCAACTTCTGCCCACAGGAATGGAGACATGCGCGAATACATGACTCAGAGCCACCATGGCAGAGACTTGGAGCAGAAACCTCGTGGGAACAAGCATCGGGTAGGAAAACATGAACTGTAACTGACAAATTGCCAGAGGCTCAGTGTGGAAAAGTCTGAGGGTTAAGAACTCCAGGGGGGTCCAGTGGTAAGGGGGACCTCACACTACATGGTGATATTTCTCTCCAGGAATTTGACCAGATTCCCATGGTAAATGCCGGAGAAAGATCCCCTTGGGTTTCCAGCAGGGATTTTTTTGGAAAGATAATTGCCTTACAATGTTGTTAGTTTCTGCTGTACAACAAAGTGAATCAGCTTTATGTATACATATATTCCTTCCGTCTTGAACCTCCCACCTGCTCCATCCCATCCCTCTAGGTCACCACAGCCCACGGAGCTGAGCTCCCTGTGCTATTCAGCAGCTAAAAGGAACCATTTTGAAATAAGCCAGGGCCCTTTGTTTTCTTTACGAGGCCTGCCCTGGGAAAAATTAGTTAACCCGAACCTAACCTATGGGGATATTATTATCAGGGCCTAACTGACCTGGGAATGGGAAATATCCAACTCCAGCCATCCTGTCCACCTAAGGGAGGGAAAAAAACTGAGAAGCATTTGTGAAGTTCATTGTCCAGTGACCTAGGGTCATGAAAAGGTCGAGACATAATCACTGGAGAATTCTTCCCCTCCCCCGACTCCTCACCACAGGACTGAAGGTCCACTTACAGCATTTCCTTTTACCAGGTACATCGTGTCCAACAATCAGGGGAAAATTACAAGGCACATCAAAAGGCAAAAAGCACAGTTTGAAGAGACAAAGCAACCATCAGAACCAAACATAACAGGAACATTGGAATTATCGGCCCAGGAATTTAAAACAACTCTGATGCATATGCCAAGAGCTCTAATGGATAAAATAGAAAACATTTAAGAACAGCTGGGCAATGGAAGCAGAGAGATGGTAATGCTAAAAAGAAATGTTAGAGATCAAAAAACACTGGAACAGATATGAAGAATGCTTTGATGGGCTTATTAGTAGACTGGACACAGCTGAGGAAAAACAGCTCTGAGCAGGAGAGATCAATAGAGTCCTCAAACACCAAAAAGCAAAGAGAAGAATGAAAAAAAACAAGAACATAATATGCAAGGTCTGTGGGACAACTGAAAAAGGTATACATGCATGCTCAATCATGTCTGACTCTTCACGATCCATGGACTGTAGCCCACCAGGCTTCTCTATCCATAGGTGTAACATACATGAAATTGGGAAAACTAAAATTTGGCATATCATCTTCAAATTACAGAAAATCAAAGATAAAAATTCCTGAAAGAAGCTAGAAGATAAAAACAGCTTTCCTATAGAGAAACAAAGAATTACATCTGAATTCTCTGCAGACACCGTGCAAACAAGAAGAGAGTGAAGTGAAATATTTAAAGGATTGAGAGAAACTCACAAACTTATAGTTCCATACCCAGAGAAATACATTCTCAGGCAAACAAAAATTGAGTGAATTTGTTGCCAAGAGACCTGCCTTGCAAGAAATGTGAGAAGTTTTTTGGAGAGAAGGAAATACAGGTCAGAAACTCAGATCTACATGAAGAAAGGAAGAACATCAAAGAAGGAATAAATGATGGTAAGACAAAAACTTTTCTCTTTATTTTATTTTTCCATTTGATAGTTGGGTTATTTTGATGCAATTTCATTGTTTAAGGAAGTATGGCTATACTAATTGGTTCATTTTCATCCTGAAGAAAACTAAGAGCCTCTATGTAACAGCCTCTGTCTTATGTGATTTTGTCAAATTCAAACATGACTCTTTGGCTGGTTTTTTAAATACATATATATATAGATAAGATCTTTTTTTCTGGAACATTTTTTAAGCCTTCAAGTAGTTTGGAAACATTTGCCTATTCGCACATTCTCCTGGGGACAGCCTTTCAGAGCCCTTATCCCGCCTGTACTGAGAATCGCTTTTCTCCCAGCTGGTGGTAGTGCAGCTTGATGGAGGTCATCAGGGAAAAATGAGGAGTGAGCAAGCTTTACTTCTAATTCTCTTAATTAGTAGACTCTGAGCCACCCCAGCTCCTGCCTAGTCAGACCTACAAATACGAGGCCAAAAAGCAGGATTGGAACTAGTACCAAATGAGTGTGTGTTAGTCGCTCAGTTGCGTCCTACTTTATGCGACCCCATGGACTGTAGCCCACCAGGCTCCTCTGTCCATGGGATTTCCCAGGCAAGAATACTGGAGACGGTTGCCATTTCCTTCTCCAGGGGATCTTTTCAAGCCAGGGATCGAACCCACATCTCCTGCACTGCAGGCAGATTCCTTACCATCTGAGCCACCAGGGAAGCCCCAACTAGTACCAAAATACATTATAAATAAAATAGAATGTCTATCAGAAAGAGAATCAGGTTGTGCTTCCTATTCCCACTCTTGCTTTAAGATATCTGTATATTTAAGTTCACGGGGGACTTAGAAACCTGTTCTGCTTCAAGCAAAAATTCGGAATGTCTGAGTACATTCATTTTGCATGGTCACAGGGAAGTGCCTTTGGGAAATGGTGCAGCATGTCCCCCCAAAATGGATGGTGATTAGCAATACAGTTGGTGTGTGAACAAGTAACATGTGAAACATGTAGGGCATAGAGGATGAGCCTGATGATGGGCTAAAAAATAATTCTGAAATGTGATCATTGGAAAACTTGACCTAATTATAAAGGAGGAAACAAAACTAATTATTTAACAATGTATTGTTAAGCCGGGCTTCCCTGGGGGCTCAGATGGTGAAGAATTCGCCTGCAATGCAGGTGACCTGGATTTCATCCCTGGGGGCGAAGATTCCCCTGGAGAAGGAAATGGCAACCCACTCCAGTATTCTTGCCTGAAGAATCCCATGGACAGAGGAGACTGGCGGGCTAGTAAAGAGTCGGACACAACTGAGCAACAAACACTTTCACACTTATTAAGCTATACAGGTGCCTCTTTTGAAGCTGAATTCCGACATGGATCTAACTTAAGTTTCTTTTTACTTTTCTTTTTACTTAAAATTTCTAAAAAATTTTAATTGTGATACAGTTGATGTATAACATTTGTTTTTGGCATACAACATAATAATTTGATATATATATATATATATATATATATATATATTGCAAAATGATGACCAGAATAAGTAGTTGATGTCCATCACCTCACAGTTACATTTTTTTCTTCTGATGAAAAGTTAAGATTTACTGTCTTAGCAAATTTCAAATATACAATACAATATTATCAACTGTTAACTATAGTTACCAAGCTGTGCATTACATCCCCAGGACTTATTTATCTTATAACTGAAAAGTTTGCTCCTTTTGACCCCCTTCACGCATTTTGCCCAGCCTCCATTCCCTACTTATGGCAATCACCAATCAGTACTCTGTATCTATTAGTTCATGAGGTTTTTTAGATTCCACATGTAAGTGAGATCATATGATATTTGTCTTTCTCTGACTTATTTCACTTAACATAATGCCCTCAAGGTCCACCCATGTTGTCGAAAGTGGCAGAATTTCCTTTTTTTATGGCTCAATAATATCCCATTTTATATTTATACACTTTCTTATCCATTCATCTGCCATCACATAGTTTGTTTCCACATTTCACCTATCATAAATAATGTGGCAGTGAACATTAGTGTACAGATCTCTTCAAGATAATGATTTCATTTCCTTTGGATCTACCCCCCCAAAGTAAGATTGTGAGATTATATGGTAGTTCTGTCTTTAATTTGGAGTGGAACTGCCACACTGTTTTCCATAGTGGTTGTGTGAATTAATCTTCTGACCAAACATGCACAAGGGTTCCTTTTCTCCATATCCTCGTCAACACTTATTATTTCTTGTCTTTTTGATAATAGCCATTCTGACAAGTGTGAGGTGATTTGTCATTGTGGTTTTGATTTGCATTTCCCTGATGGTTAGTCATGTGGAGCACGTTTTCATGTTCCTGTTCGCCATTTGTAGGTTCTTTGGAAAAATGTCTATTCAGATCATCTGCCCATTTTTAAATCAGATTGTTTTCTGAGTTGTATGAGTTCCTAATATATTTTGGATATTAGCCCCTTTTACATGATTTGCAAGTATTTTCTCCCTTTCAGTAGATTGCTGTTTCATTTTGCATATTTCATTGCCATTGCTATTTTCATTAGTTTCCTTTGCTATACAGAAGCTTTCTAGTTGGATGTAGTCCCACTTGTTGATTTTTACTTTTGTTGTATTTTGTCATCAAATCCAAGAAAAATCATTGCCAAGACCTCTGTCAGGAAGCTTGCCCCCTATGTTTTCTTCTACAAGTTTTAGTTTCAGACTTTACATCCAAGTCTTTAATACATTTTCAGTTGATTTCTGTGTATGGTGTAAGATTTTACCTTTTAATTTATTTTTTACTTTTACTTTTTATTTTTCTTATTCTTAATTGATCTAAGAGACAACAGTTCAAAATAATAGCACCTATGTATTTGATTGCATATATGTATTTATATATCTTGTGTGTGTGCCAAGATGGCTGGGAGAAATATCAATAACCTCAGATATGCAGATGACACCACCCTTATGGCAGAAAGTGAAGAAGAACTAAAGAGCCTCTTGATGAAAGTGAAAGAGGAGAGTGAAAAAGTTGGCTTAAAGCTCAACATTCAGAAAACTAAGATCATGGCATCTGGTCCCATCACTTCATGGTAAATAGATGGGGAAACAGTGGAAACAGTGGCTGACTTTATTTTTCTGGGCTCCAAGATCACTGCAGATGGTGATTGCAGCCATGAAATTAAAAGACGCTTACTCCTTGGAAGGAAAGTTATGACCAATCTAGACAGCATATTAAAAAGCAGAGACATTACTTTGCCAACAAAGGTCCGTCTAGTCAAGGCTATGGTTTTTCCAGTGGTCATGTATGGATGTGAGAGTTGGACTATAAAGAAAGCTAAGTGGAGAAGAATTGATGCTTTTGAACTGTGGTGTTGGAGGAGACTCTTGAGAGTCCCTTGGACTGCAAGGAGATCCAACCAATCCATCCTAAAGGAGATCAGTCCTGGGTGTTCATTGGAAGGACTGATGTTGAAGCTGAAACTCCAATACTTTGGCCACCTGATGCAAAGAGCTGACTCATTTGAAAAGACCCTGATGCTGGGAAAGATTGAGGGCAGGAGGAGAAGGGGACGACAGAGGATGAGATGGCTGGATGGCATCACTGACTCAATGGACATGAGTTTGGGTAAACTCCGGGAGTTGGTGATGGACAGGGAGGCCTGGCGTGCTGCAGTTCATGGGGTCACAAAAAGTTGGACACGACTGAGCGACTGAACTGAACTGTGTGTGTTCATGTGTATATGCTTACATATGTTCATGTATCAGTGAAATGAGTGAGAGCAATGATACAAGGAATGAAAGGGAGGAATTAGGATTATTTTGTTATTATAAGGTCCTTACACTACCTGTAAAGTGGTATAGTGTTATTTTAAGGTGGATTTGGAGTAGTTGTAAAATATTGTAAACTCTAGGGAAACCACTGAAAAAAGTAAAAAACGAAAAGTGGTATAGCTGATATGATAGAGGAAACAAATTAGAATCCTAGAAAATGCTTCATTAAAATCACAAAAGTCAGAAAAAGAGAGTAGCAGGTAAAAATAGGAACAAAAACTACAAACAAAAGAGAGAGGCACAAATTACTCAAATCAGTAACGAAAGAAGGCACAACACTCTGCCCACAAATGTGATAATCTAGATAAAATGGACCAATTCCTTGAAAGACACAATCTTCCAAAACTCTTATAAGAAGAAATAGGTGATCTGCATTGGCCTATGTCTCTTTAAAAATTGAATCAATAATTAATAACCTTCCAAAACAGAAAGCACCACCCCCAGATGGATTCACTGGTAAACTCTATCAAACATTTAAGGAAGAAATTACACCAAGTCTTTCAATCTCTTTCAGAGGATAGAAGCACAGGGAATACTGGCTTCCCTCATAGCTCAGTTGGTAAAGAATCCGCCTGCAATGCAGGAGACCCCGGTCCAATTCCTGGGTCAGGAAGATCCACTGGAGAAGGGATAGGCTACCCACTTCAGTATTCTTGGGCTTCCCTTGTGGCTCAGCTGGTAAAGAATCCACCTGCAATGAGGGAGACCTAGGTTCGATCTCTGGGTTGGGAAGATCCCCTGGAGAAGGGAAAAGCTACCCACTGCAGTATTCTGGCCTGGAGAATTCCATGGACTATACAGACTATACAGCAAAGAGTCGGACATGACTGAGTGACTTTCACTTTCATCCTGTGATTAGGCCACCATTAGCCTAAGGCCCAAACCAAACAAAGACCTTACAAGAAAAGAGAAATACAGACCAATGTCTCTCATGAACATAGATGCCAAAATCCTCAACAGAGAAGATATACAGATGGTGAATAAGCATATGAAAAGATGCCCCACGTCATATGTCATCAGAGAAATATGCATGTCAGAGAAATGCAAATTAGAACAGTAAGGAGATATCATTCCGCATCTGTTAAAGAATGGCCACTGACAAGACCACCTGCTAACGAGGATGCAGAGCAACAGGCACCCTCATTCAATGCTACTGGGGATATAAAATCATCCAGCCACTTTGAAAAACAGTCAATAGACTCTTACCATACAGTTCAGCAATACACTGATCAGTGTTTGCTGCTGGAAGTGGTGGGGACGATGGCTAGACAGAGCACAGAGGGGTTTTAGTGCAGTGGAAATACTCTGATATTTCAGCGATGGATAGCTGTTATTATACATTTGTCCAAACTCACAGAATGTACAACACCAAGAGTGAACCCTGAGGTAAACTGTGGACTTTGGATGATGGTATATGGCAATGTAGATTTATCCTTTGTAACAAGGTGCCATTCTACTGTGGGCTGTTGATAATAGGGGAGGCCGTGCATGTGTGGAGGCCGAGGGTATGTGGGAAATCTCTGTACCTTCCTCTCACTTTTATTGCAAACCTAAAACTGCTCTAAAAAAGCTAAGTGAAACTGAAGTGAAAGTCGCTCAGTGGTGTCCAACTCTTTGCGACCCCATGGACTATACAGTTCATGGACTTTTTCAGGCCAGAATATGGGAGTGGGTAGCCTTTCGCTTCTCCA
Source organism: Giraffa tippelskirchi (assembly GCF_054371585.1). Lineage (NCBI taxonomy): Eukaryota > Metazoa > Chordata > Mammalia > Artiodactyla > Giraffidae > Giraffa > Giraffa tippelskirchi. The sequence continues at coordinate 143,256,396 of NC_137289.1, forward strand.
GAGGATCTTTCCAACCCAGGGATCGAGCCCAGGTCTCTCGCATTGCAAGTGGATTCTTTACCAGCTGAGCCACAAAGGAAGCCCCTAAAAAGCTAAGTCTTTTGTAAAACTGCCAGAGAATGGACACCAAACTAAGGAGCCCTGGTTCTAGCAGAACCTGCAAAAGGGATAATTCCACCACTGTGATACTGCTCCAGCTATCATGAGCTCAGGCAGTGAGTGCCCTGGCAACAAGGAAGGAGAAACAGCCTGGAGGCTCAGTGAATAGCAGTCTTCATGCTTACCAAGCTGAGATAAAGAGCTTTGCCAGCTGTGGGATGTCCATACCCATCGAACTGTAGACACGGAAGAAAGGAGTGCCCACAGTTGTTTGAACATCTGAAGGAACGTGTGCCTCATCAGAGCTGCGTCCAGATATTTCCAACCCTCTTTCCAGCCAGCAGTAAGACGGCAAGGTCCTCAAGCCACATGACTTGCTTTGGCCAATGAAATTCCAGCAGGAGCTTTTCAGTGCCTGAGCACAGTGGTTCCTTTTTCCTGGGCACGAGCGATGCCAATGCGTGGATGACGTGCTGCCTTGGACGGTGAGCCCCATCAGTCCACGAGAGTGGGGATGTGGTGGTCAGCCTCCAGCTGTCCACTTGGTAGTGCGGTCCCACAAGGGATATGCAGTGTGAGCAAGAAATAAACCTTTGCTCTTTAAAGCTATGACACCTTTGAGTCATTCGCGCAGCCCAAGCCCAGCCTAACTTCTCCTGACTGGTGTGGGAAGGGACCACTGAAGAGGAGGAGATGAAGCTTTTGAAAGGTTCAATAGAATGAGGCCCAGTAAACAGAGTGGTGCCACCTCCTCTACCCGGAAATCATGTCAAATTTACAGGATACACACTCTTGGCAAAGAGCTGCAAGTAGCCCACCAATATGCTTTGTTTGGCCATGATAGTATTATTTTAAGGGTTTCAACCTGGAAGATGGGGTGTGAGTGTGATTTATTTCCTTCTTAACTATAGTTCACTGCGCCCTACTTACTCGTGAACAGCAAACTCGCTTGACTTGGGTACTTGCCTACCTAGCCCCTGAAGGCACTAGATCCCTGGTGGTCTAGGCATCAAACCCATTGAGAGAGGGTAGAGTAGGCATGACCAGGTTCAGCTTGCTGTTGTTCAGTTGTTAAGTAGTGTCTGACTCTTTGCGACCCCATGAAATGCAGGACACCAGGCTTCCCTGTCCTTCACTATCGCCCAGAGTTTGCTCAAATGCATGTCCATTGTGTCAGTGATGCCATCCAACCATGTCATCTGTCACTGCCTTCTCCTCCTGCCCTCAATCTTTCCCCGCATCAGGGTTTTTTCCAATGAGTCAGCTCTTCGCATCAGGTGGCCAAAGTATTGGAGCTTCAGCTTCAGCATCAGTCCTTCTAGTGAATATTCAGGATTGATTTCCCTGAGGATTGACTGGCTTGATCTCCTTGCAGTCCAAGGGACTCTCAAAAGGGTCTTCTCCAGCACCACAGTTCAAAAGCATCAATTCTTTGGCACTCAGCCAGCTCTCATATTCATACATGACTACCGGAAAAACCGTAGCTTTGACTACACGGACCTTTGTCAGAAAAGTGATGTCTCTGCTTTTTAATATGCTGTCTAGGTTTGTCATAGCTTTTCTTTCAAGGATCAAGCATCTTTTAATTTTGTGGCTGCAGTCACTGTCTTCAATGATTTTGGAGCCCAAGAAAATAAAATCTGTCACTTTCCACTTTTCCCCCATCTATTTGCCATGGAGTGGCAAGTTCACCTAATAGATATGAAAACGGAGACTCGGAGAGGTCCAGAGGCTTCACTGATGACACGGCAGAGCTCGAGCCTGGACCTTGGTGCCTCTGTGCAGGGCAGGCTGTGGATGCCCAAGCTGGAGACAGCTGGCTGCTGCTGTCTGCAGTCATCCCAGGAGGTTAATCCATTGATTGCATACTCTATTGTCTCATCAGCCCACACACTGCCTGAGTTTATCACCAGGCAAATTCCCATTTGTTTTTAACAGGAAAATCATGCCATCCTGAAATGCCTTGAACCAAACTCTGCAGTCTCAACAAACAGCTTGCCTTCTAAATCCATAAGCTAAACACAAATCTCTTTGCATGGTTTCAGCCAAGCCATTGCAGCTCTTTTTCTCTGTAAGGCTGAACTTGTGCGTGATGAAGAGAGCCAAGTGGAGGAAACTAGGGAAATGACTACAGTGAAATATCTCCAAGACATATTGTACTATTAAGTGCAAAAAGCAAAGTGCAGAAGAGTATGTATAGAATGGTCCCATTTGTATAAATAAGACAAAATATTTACATAGATTCTATGTATTTCTATTTATAGATGCAAAAAATGTCCTTAATGATATGTCTGAAATATTAGAGTTGTATCAGGAAAGCAGACAGGGGTCAGGAATGGGAGGGGCAGGCAGTGTCCGTGTCCCAGAGTTCTCAGGCCTTGCCAACTCTGTGACTTGGCCGGAAGGCTCCCTCTGGCTACAGAGCCTTCTGAGTCCACACTCTGGACAGCTGGAAGTGCTCAAGGATGAACACCCCTCAGTCCTCAGTCAGTGACTGATGGGAACTGGTGGAGAAATACATCAACTGCTTTACCTCTCGGGGCTTTGCAGGTGGCACAGTGGTAAAGAACCCACCTACCAATGCAGGAGATGCAGGTTTGATCACCTGGAGAAGGGAATGGCTACCCACTCCAGTATTCTTGCCTGGAACATTCCTTGCACAGATGAGCCTAGTGGACTACAGTCCATGGAGTCACAAAGAGTTGGACACAACTGAGTGACTAAGCACCCATGCACGTTACCTCTTGAGTGGGGAGATTGTGAGAAAATTGGTGTGTGCTCCACACTGGCTTTCCTGGTGTCTCACATGGTAAGGAATCCACCTGCAATGCAGGAGACCTGGGTTCAGTTCCTGGGCCAGGAAGATCCCCTGGAGAAGGGAATGTCAACCCACTCCAGTATTCTTGCCTGGAGAATCCCCTGGACAGAGGAGCCTGGTGGGCTACAGTCCATGGGGTCGCAAAGAGCCAGAGATCACTGAGCAACTAACACTTTCACACTTTCACTACACTGACTCCCAGAGCGAGGGCATGCTCTTTGCTGGATGCCTTCTTTTCCTCTCTAACTTCTTACTTCCCTGCTCTTCCAAATCAGTGCCAAACCCTGTTTCAGTGCTGGTTTCTGAAGGAATTATGCCATGCAATAGAACTTTCTTGAATGGTGGAAATATTCAGTGTTGGCAGTGTCCAGTCCAACAGCCATAAGCCATGTATGGCATCTAACTTTAAATTACTTAAACTTGAAAATGCAGCTCCTTGGTGACACAAACCCTGCCTCAGGTGCTCCATGGCCACGTGGACAGCACAGAATGGAACACTTCCAGCATCACACGAGGTTCTGTTGAACAGTATTGGTTGGCAGTCGTTGTTGGAGGAAATGAGTGTAGATTTGTAACATATGCATAGAGAAGCAAACAGATGTTTTCAAAGGGGGGAAAGATATGATTTCACCTCTGTGAGGCTGTCGATGTGTGGGGTCTTTCAGTGAAACCAGATTCTAACCCAAGCATTCTCCTGTCTACTGCCTAAACCTAAACCCTTTCCATTCTCAGCTAAGGGAAAGACTGCTGCCAGCCCATATGGCATCTTTGTGCCAATAAGACCAAAGTGCCCCTCCTTCCTGGTGGGTGCAGGCCCATGCCAGGGCACGCTAGACCTCAGCAGTGCCACTAAACAGGACAGTGAACAGGGCACTCAGGAGGGTCTTCACGACTCTTCTTTCTGCATTTCAAGCCTTCCCTTGGTAATAAGAACAGGTGGAATGGCAGGGCTTGCATATACAAATTGGCAGGAAAGCCAAAGGATAAAACAAATACCAAGAACAGCAACTTTTAAAAAGCAACACTAATAATACTACAAGTAAAAAATATGATCTCGGGAAGTCCCGCGTGGTCCAGTGGTTAAGGCTCTGTGCTTCTACTGCCAAGGGCCAGGGTTCAATCCCTGGTTGAGGAACTAAGATCCCACAAGCTGCATGGCACAGCCAAACAAGTAAATAAAAAGTTTAAAAAAGATGATCTTCTTGTATTACTATTAATTTTCAAATATTCTACTAAATGAATTAATAGTTGTCCTAACTGTTTTCATATATGCCTGGGTCATGTCCTGATTATGTGATCGTGGCCATTTAGTGACACATGTGGCTCTCTCTAGTCTGTTTAACTACTTAAGAGGATGAAGAAGCTCATGACCACATACAGTGTCCGGCTGTTATATAATCCAGCTGTATGCAGTGTCCAGAATAGGCAAGTCCATAGAGACAAAAAGTAGGCTGGTGTTTGCCAGGGATGGAGGAGATTGTGGGGAAAGGGAATGTTAGGAGCTTGAGTTTTTTTTGGGGGGGTGATGAAAAAGTTCAAAAATTGACTGTGGGCACTGGCTACACAACTCTGAATATACTAAAATCCATTAAATGGTATATTTTAGATGACTGAATCCTATAGTATGTGAATTATATCTCTCTAAAGCTATTATAAAAATGCTTACAAAGAAGGTCTTATCTACAGTGAGAGGGAAACTACACTAAATCTCTATAACTCTAGTCTTTGAACATCTCAATGTTTTTTTCTAAGTTTCTACCGAATATATTCAACAGCTTCCTGATCCTCTGTGTTAAGAGCATGTTCTTAGTAAGCTTTACCTGTCAAGCTGCTCTTGACTCTAATGGTTAAGAGTCTAACGGTTAAGAGTCTAACTGGTGGCACAAATTCAAGGGGTTCTATAACCCAGTTCTGCCATCTTGCTGTTGGGCATCATAGCACTGGAGACGGTCCCTCCCATCTTGACCACTTTCTTTCCATGCCCTTCCTGTAAAACAGACATGACTTATTAATCCTGTAGTAACTCAAATAATACTCTGGTTATCTTGGCTTAAGGGGCACACTTCATCTTCCTGACCTAAATGTTCTCTTTCAGGAAAACCAGAAACTTTGGGAGACCTAAAAACGTCATCTCACTCAACTGGTGAATGCACAGGTTAGTATTCCCATGTATTGATGGATTTGACAGCTCCCTTTGCTGCCCCCGGGAGAGAGGTCCTTTATCCTTTTGGCCTGTATTGCTTGAGTGCTTACTGACTGCTGGGTACCGCGGATACAAAGCCAGCTTCTGCCCCTGAAGAGCTGCAGGCCATCCTGGGGACACACATGAGTATGACGAGAATATATTCTCCCCTGTCACCCTCTCTACCCAGAAATTCGTTAGCTCAGGAAAGGGATGGAGACCAGAAATAGAGAAAATGAGCCACCTTTGGACTTTTGAGTTCCAAAAGCCTCACACTCAGAAGGACTAAATGGAACTCATGTGCAAATACCACTGGTACTGGAGAATGTGAGAGAAATTAAAGCAATGCTTTGTCACCCTCTCTCAGCCACTCTACCCCACTAGATACTTCCTGGGATGGAGGCACTTGTCATAGGAGCAGTTATATGTGCAGAGATCTGTTCTGGATTTTACACCCCCTCCCCCTGAAGAGCCTGGAGCCAGCAAAGGACAGATAGAAGCTGTGGCAGACACCATCTTTTGATATTGTCCAGATATTAGGTGGCAAGGTGCTGAGGTCCAGAGAAGGAATCAGGATGGTTCTAAACCAGTCAAGGTAATCCTTCTGTTTGCCAGTCAGTGGTTTCAGGGGTGCCCTGTGACCCAGTTGTGCCCATTGAGTTATTCAGCAACAGGTTCTAGAGAGGTTTTGCCTCCTCAAGAGAAAGCAGAGGACTACTCCTTCCTGCTTTAGATGCAGGCATGGGAGAATGTGATAGTACCGCAGCAAATGTTTTATGATGAGAAGAGGGAAGCCAAGAAATCTAGCCTGTCTACTTCCAGCCTTCTCCTCACATGACATGATTCAATCCATAATTTAGCCCCTTGACATGCAGCCAAAAGCCTTCTAATTAATACCGATGCCATGCAGGGATCCTGGAGGAGGTGTGTGTCTTGCCTCCAGGGTAGGACCCTGTGGCAGGAGTACGACCCCAGAGAAAATACAGCCCCCTGGTCTCTGTCTCAGGGGTCTCAGGCAGCAAGGCGTACACCTGGGGAACAGGCTGTTCCCATATGTCTGAGGGTGGCAGAAGTGGACAGAAGCGTCTCAGGGAGTTCCACAGAAGTTCCCATGGACAGTCCTTTTAAAAAAAAAAAAAGAAACTATTGAAAAATCACCACATTGAACAAATTTGTTTACATTTCAATGGAGCCTAGTGAATACTTTGTTGTGGGTTGGCACTGGTTCTAAGGACGAGCATTTGGGAATAACACATGGAGGACACATTTCATTGATCAATTTCTGGCCCATTGTGGCAGAGACTGCCAGATGTGCCCCAATATCCAATGTCCTTTCTTCTATAGTAATAGAAACCCTGATTTTTAGCTGGATGCATGGAAAGACTACATTTCCCATCATCCCTTGTATTGGGTGTGGCCACGTGACTGTCCTAGCTAATAAAGTCCCATGGTTGCTGACATGTATCTTCTTTAAAAGATAGCTGGCACATGCCATTGTGCAGTTTTCTTCTTCATCCCTTCACTCTCCTGCTGCCCAGAATTCTGATGTGATGGCTGGTGTGCTGAACTTCATCTTAGACCATGCGTGCTAAGTTGCTTCGGTCATGTTCAACTCTTTGCAACTCTATGGACCATAGACCACCAGGTTCCTCTGTCCATGGGATTCTCTAGGCAAGAATATTGGAGTGAGTCGCCATGCCCTCCTCTAGGGGACCTTCCCAACCCAGGGGTCGAACTCGCATCTCTTATGTCTCCTGCATTGACAGGCAGGTTCTTTACCACTAGCGCCACCTGGGAAGCCCCAAGTGGAAGGTTACACCCTGGAGTTTGGGGAGCAGTGAGATGAAAAGAGTCTGGCTCCTTGAGGACTTTGAGAAACATAACAGCCACACCAGCTCTGGACCACCCTGTCCTGACTTTTACATAAGAGAAGTTCAGTTCTATCTCCTTGAGCTATTATGATTTAGAGTCTTTGCTACCTACAGTGAGACCTAATCCTTTCTGATACACGTACCCCACAGCCATACAATGAGAAAGCCCCATGTCTGGACAGTCAGAATCTGGGCTGTTCAAGATGGAGAGCAGCCATGGTAACTTCTTCCCCTCATCTGCTCACGTCCTCTGCCCACCTTAAGCATGGTTCTAATAACTTACTTTGTCTGACTTTTCTATTTCCTTACACGTAGTTACTTTTCTTTATATTTTCTGTTACAACCATTTCATGAGATGCTTCAAGCTGTTTTCTAAGTACAGTAGAAACAGAAGTAGTTACCAAATAGAAACAGCACAAGTAGCAGAGAATCTCGTTATAACCATGCATGAAGTGGAAAGCAAAGGCGTATAAAAATCAGGTTTCTAAAAAGAAACCAGAAAAGGCATTACTGTTCTCTCTTCTGTGCTTCCTTCTGCTTTCCCTGGGGTAAATGGCACTCCCCGTGTAAGTCCCTTTTGACAGTGAACATGCACATCTGTTATTTCTGTTTTTGGATATGGTATGTCTCCTTGGGTCACAAAAGGCCATTGTTGCCCAAGTGATGAAAAGAAGAATATTAATCCACCATGAGTGTTTTCCAGCATATAGACCTTTCTGTCATCTTTCCAGCCAACAGTTGTGTGTACTAATTAGAAAAACAGATTTCTGATACACCATTCTATATTCTATACTTAGTCTTGTTTCACATAAGGAAACAAATGGCTGAACAAACATAGCCACAAGACACCCATTCCACAAACTGGGGCATTGTTTGAGTCTTTCACAGTAATTTGTTAGGTTGTGTTAAGAACCTAAGGAAGTAAGTCAATTCACAGAAATAATAATCATCTGTGGTGTTTAAGTGCCTGATCAATTGCAACCCTCTTGCCACCCAAGTTCAGAACCAGTTGAGACATAAATTTAGGAGTCCAACTGACGTAGATGGAAATATCAACTGATTAGATGATTGAAGCCTTGAATTCAGGGGCAAATGGACTTCCCAGTACATTCCCACTGACTTGAACTCTGGGCTCCACTCTTTCTGGGGCAGCAGCCACCCCATGATCTCCTCTCATAGTAGAAAACAGACCTACTCTCTAGACTTTCTATGGGCAAGCCAATCTGAAAGAGAAATAACTCAGGAAACCTTGAGCCAATCATGTTCCTCTTTTTCTTCCAAATTCACCGCATAGATGTGCCACTCCTCCTCTGGGGGGAGGTGATGAGTGAGGCGGGGGCACGGAGAGAAGCTGGACCTGTCCACATGTCCTTGTACATCCTGCAGCAGGTCCTGCTCCCGCTCCGCCTCTAGCCATCAGGATTTACCACCACTCAAGGCTGACTTCCCACTGCACATATTGCTATCTTTTTGCCCAAGGGGTTTCTCCAAAGCCAGGGAAACAGCAGCCCCTGGCGAATGACCGATGGAAGCTGATTACCCTTGCTCCCTTGCCCATCACATAGATAATGGAGGTACATGCTGTGCCGCTTCACAGAACTTTCTGGTGGGATTAAACCCCAGTCATCCACAATGATAGCTGGCCGACTCAATAACATACTCTGTTTTTTAAATTGAACTATGGGTGATTAACAATATTGTGTTAGTTTCAGGTGGACAGCAAAGTGATTCCTACATACGTGTGTGTGTGTGTGTGTGTGTGGGGAGAGAGAGAGAGAGAGAGAGATGGCGAACGGAGAACTATTTCCCTGTGTCATACAATAAATCCTTGTTTATCTGTATTAGATATAGTGGTATTTGTTAATTCCATACTCCTAATTTATCCCTCCCCACCCTTTCCCCTTTGGCAACCATAAATTAGTTTTCTATGAGTCTGTTTCTGTTCTATAAATAATTTCATTTGTATTATTTTTTAGATTCCACATATAAATGATATCATACATTTGTCTTTATTGGTCTGAATTACTTCTCTTAGTCTGATAATGTTTAGGTCCATCCACGTTGCTGAAAATTTCAATATTTCATTTTTTTTATTATGGCTAAGTAATATTCCATTATGTATGTATATAAGCATTGATATATGCTTCTTTATCCATTAATCTGTTGATGGACACTTGGGTTGCATCCATGTCTTGGCTATTTCAAACAGTGCTGCTATGAACATTGAGGAGCATGTATCTTTTCAGATTGGAGTTTTTGTGTTTTCCAGATATATGCCCAGGAGTGGGATTGCTGGATCCTATGGTAGCAGTATTTTTAGTTTTTTAAGGAATCCCCATTCTGTTTACCATATTGGCTATACCAGCTTATATTCCTACCAACAGTGTACAAGGGTTCCTGTTTATCCACATCCTCTCCAACATTTATTATCTGTAGATTTTTTGATGATGGCCATTCTGACTGGTGTGAGGTGATACCTCTTTATAGTTGTGATTTGCATTTTTCTAATAATTAGTGATGTGAAGCATCTTTGCATGTGTCTATTGACCACCTATATGTCTTCTTTGAAGAAATGTCTATTAGGTTTTCTACCCATTTTTCAATGGGGTTGTTTGGTTGTTGTTGTTTTTTTTTTTTTGATATTGAGTTGTATGGGACGTGTGTACATTTTGAAAATTAAGCCCTTGTTGGTTGCATAATTTGAAAATATTTTCTCCTAATCCATAGGTTGTCTTTTTGTTTTCTTTATGGTTTTCTTTGCTGTGTAAAAACTTATAAGTTTGATTAGATCCCATTTGTTTATTTTTACTTTTGCCTTAAGAGTCTGATCTAAGAAAACATTACTACAATTTATGTCAGAGAATGTTTTGCCTATGTTCTTTTCTAGGAGTTTTATGGGGTCATGTCTTATATTTAAGTGTGTAAGCCAGTTTGAGTTTATTTTTGTATATGGTGAGAGGGTGTGTTCTAACTTCATTGATTTACCTGTGGCTGTCCAGCTTTCCCTGTACCACTTGCTGAAGAGATTCTCTTCGCAATTATATAGTCTTGCCTCCTTTGTTAAAGATTAACATAATAGGGACTTCCCTTGTGGTCCAGTGGCTAAGACACTGCACTCCCAATGCAGGGGACCAGGGTTCAATCCCTGATCAGGGAACTAGATCCCACATGCTGCAACTAAAGAACCTGCATGCCACAGTTAAGATCAAAGATCCCGCATGCTGCAACTAAGACCTGGTGTAGCGAAATAAATAAATATTAAAAAAAAGATTAACATAATAGAGAACCTAGAAATAAACCCACACGACTACTGTATTCTGTTCCACGCAGCACATGCACACTGTAAGAAATGAAGACCAGAAAGGGGCTAGAAAATGAGAAACAAAGTTTTCCCTCCTGCAACAGAGACCCAAGTCCCACTACCCAGAAGCAACATTATGGATCTTTCCAGAAAGTTTGTTAGACATATATAATAATATATCAGGATATCCATTCTATCACAAATGGATACACTACACTATCATATCACTACACATGTGTTTGCTTTTATTATATCTTATATCACATAATCACATATAAGGTCCCAAGTCATTTCTTAAAAGGCTATTTGTTGTTCAGTTACTCAGTGGTGTCCGACTCTTTGTGACCCCATGGACTACAGCACGCCAGGCTTCCCTGTCCTTCACCATCTCCCAGAGCTTGCTTAAACTTAGGTCCATTGGGTCGGTGATGCCATCCAACCATCTCTAAATGGCTATAGAGTATTCCATTGTATGGCTGAAGAATAGTTTATTTAATCAGTGTTTTCTTATTATTGGGCAATCAGATTTTTATTTTTTAATGCCAATAAACATCTCTGCTACAATGAATATCCTTGAATAGTCATCTTTTTTTTTCTTGTCTCTATAGTACAAATTCCTACATGTGAAAGTGCTGAGTCAAAGAGTATGTATGTCCAGCTTTAATTTTCACAGAAATTGCCAGAGTGCTCTACAAAGACAAGTTCACTTGAAATTACCCTCCCCAACAGTGGGTGAGAGCGCTGGTTTCTCTTCCTTGCCAGCAGCAACTATTAACAAATTGTTGGATCTTTGCCCATCTGATATTGTAAAAATATATTTTCTTGACATTTGAATTCGTATTTTTAAAGTTATAAATGAAAGTAATCATTTTGTCAGTATTTATTGGCCATTGGGATTTCTTGCTCTGAGAACTGCTGATTCATGTCCTGTCTCATTTTTCTGTTAGCTTCTTTATCTTTTCTCATTGATTTATAAGAGCTTTGTGTAACTTTAGGAAATTACTCATAAGGCATATAGCTTGCAAAATTTTCACTAGCATGTGTTGTCTTTTTACTCTGTTTATGGCAATTTTTCCTGCAGGGATTTTATTTTTAGTGAAATGTATTAATCCTTATTAATATATTTCATTATTAATTATATTATCTATTATATATAATATATTATATTACCTATCTTCTTAATTTTGTATCCTGTATGGAAAGGCTGTCCCCATGATTAAAAATTAATTCCCCCAAATTTTAGTGTTGGATTTTTTGTGATTTATTTTTTACATGTATATCTTTGGTCCATATGATGTAAGAGACATATAGATTTCATCTTATTTTCTCCAAGTGACCAGACAGGTACTTCAAAACCATTTTTTGAGTAGTCCATCTTTTTTTTCTTGTTTTGATTGCATATGTGACTTTAATTATATTTTAAATTTTCATATGAATTTAGGTGTATTTCTGAACTCTGTTCTATCTTGCTCAATCTATTTTTCATCCAGAAACCAAACTGTTTCCATTATTGTTGCTTTATAATATGTTTTAATCTTTGGTAAAGCTAATAACCTTTAACTCATTAATTACCCCCCCACCAGAGTTCTAGCCACTCTCACATGTTTATTTAAACTAATAAATGTTGAATGAGTGCTTGCTATGTGTCAGGTTGTGGTCTAAGCACGAGGGATGCAGCAGTGAGTAGAACAGGGGAAATCTCTGCCCACATGGTACTTCCATTCTAGCTGTGTGAGAGACCAATTCAATTAGTCATTACCAACAGGGTCAAAGGGTGGTAAATGAGATGGAGAAAGGCAAAACAACTAAGTAAGATAGGAAGTGGGGAGAGTGCAAAACCAGATGGTCAGAGCAAACCTTATTGAGAACATGGTAGTTGAAGTGAGGGAACAAGCCATGCAGATAAGTAGGAGTAACATGTGCAAAGGCCCTGAAGTTAGAGGCCAGTATGCCTGGAACAAAATGAATGAGAGAATGAGAAGGAGATGAGGCCAGAGAAGTAACAGGGAGTGCTCAATAAGGGCCTTGAGGGCAGATGAAGAGATTTGGGCTGTTTCTCTGAGCAAGGTAGGGAGCCATCGGGGCAGATAGAGCAAAGTGGCATCATGACCTGCCTTCAAGTTCCAAAAATTGATTCTCTAGGTATTTTGGTTGGGCTCATTTTGAAATATTACATTAATTCATGGAAGACAATGTCTTTATAACCTGTGTCCTCATATCCAAAAATAATGTATGTGGCAGTATTATACATGCACAGAGTGACATATTGATGTGCTTCTGGGAATGTATTCTACAGATATAATTGCATACACAAAAGTGGCTTATGTACAAGCATTGTTTACAATGGCAAAAGACTGGAAACAGTGCAGACATTCAGCTATCTACCAGTATGGGATGGGCTAAGTACATTTTGATGCATGTACACAATGGAATAATATGCTACTCAGAAAGGAATAGGAGAATTTTTATGTACTGATTCAGAATGATCACCTAGATATATTTAGAATAATAGCAAGGTATGGAGTGATGTGTATAGTATGATACCATTTGGGTAAAAGGGGAAGTATATATTTTGTATGAATTTACTTTGCTAGTGATAAAATATCTTTACAAGAATACATAAGAAACTGCTAGCAGTAGTTGTCACTAGGGAGGACAGTAAATAATTGGAAGACAGGGATACAAATGAAATTTTTCTCTGTATCCCACTTTCTGTCTTTGGACTGTTAAGCCATGTGAATATACTATTCTATTCAAAAAACAACTGTAAATTTTAATGAAACAAAATATATCTTTGTGTTAGGGCCATTTTGGTAATGTATTTGACGTTGACAAATAGTAGGGACTGAAATCATATACAATGATCTGTATGATGAACCTTTACATGTCCAGTTGTAAAATATACAAATAGACAAATGTTAGGTCAGATACACAATGTGATCATTTCTCTGCCCCCATCCCCAAGTGTTTTGGAAGAAGAATAAAGCACAAAAGGCAATTTGCACATTATTGCAATACAGGTGAGCTAGAGAGTTCAATCTCCTGACCTGCCAATTACAGATTAAGACCTGTATTGAATCAGTGGGCTATGTAGTGTGTTAAAAGATGATGTGTCCTTTTATTTTTTTAAAAATTATGTATTTATTTGGCTGTGCTGGATCATAGTTGTGGCATGCGGAATCTTCGTTGCGCCATATGGGATCTAGCTCCCTGACCAGGGATTGAACCTGAGACCCCTGAATTTGGAGCATGGAATCTTAGCCACTGGACCACCAGGGAAGTCCCTGATTTTTTTTTTTTTTAAAGAAAAACTAATATCTAGTAAGAGCGATCAGGAGTGTGGGGTAGATATCTGAGATGAGAATAGAGTGTACAGTTCTGAATTGGGTAGTTAGGAAGGCTCACTGAGAAGGTAACATTTAGGGCAAAATGTGAAGATGGGGAGGCAACTGGTGTCTGAGAGAAGAGCCTTCCAAGCAAAGAGAACAGCCAGTGCAAAGGTCCTGAGGCATGAGTTTTCCTGGCCTATTGAAAGTTCAGTGAGAGGAGGCCTGTGTGGCTGGAGCAGACAGAGGGAGCGTGGGTGGTGCAGAGGAGGCAGCAGTTGCCACAGGGCTTTGTGAGCTCTGCTGAAGACGGTGCCTTAGTGAGATGGGAAACCACTGGAGGATATAGAGTCAAGGAGTGAAATTTGCTCTTCAATTTTAAGAGCATCCCTCTGCCTGCTGTGTGGAGAACAGGCTGTAGAGAATCAAGAACAGAAGCAGAAAGGCCAGGGCCAGAATGATTCTGTTACTTCTCATTTCACTCCCGGAAGCATTCTTAGAGCTGATATTCAAACTAGATATTGGTGAAGAACTTAAGTTCAGCACAGAAACAGAGTCTGTAAAAGCTCATTTCTTTTACAAAGTCTGTAAAAGCTCAGTTCTTATCTGTAATAAAAGAATTGCATATACTCACTGCAGAATAGTCGAGAAAAACAGAAAAATACATATGGGAGAGAAAATTTACCAATGCTACCTCCCAGGTACAACTCCTACTGACATTTCAGGATGTTTCCCTCTCATCTTCATGGTTTTATGTAGTTAGTTGATAATATGCACGTGCATGGGTATTCCACCTGATCTCTTAACCTAATATAAGAAGCATTTTGACCACAAGAAGAATTATGTATTCTAATGGAAGAATAATTTTCATTTTATGGCCATCTAAAATTGAACTCAATCAGTCCAGTAAATAATGCATCAATGAAGATTTTTATGCAGAAATTTTGATCTGCATTTTAGATTTGCTTTCCCTAAGACAGATTCAAGAGGCAGAACTAACAAGTCAAACAGAAAATGTGTTTTAGGTTTTTGATACTCATTTTCAAACTGTTCTTCAAAAGGGTTATGCCTATATAAATTCCCATAGGTTTACTAAAGCCATAAAAAACCTTTAAGAAGAAAATCCTTCGTTAGCATCGACCTCTTAAAGAAAAATAAGTTTTAAAATGAGAAAGTGTCAGAATTTCACACATCATATGCATAACAGAGAGGGTGAAAAATCAGATTCTGAGTATGAAAGAATCATTAGTTTTTAGACCAGAGCTGCAGTTAAATTATGATCCAGCTTGAGGAGTACATGTGAAACCAAATGCGTGTGGGGTGTGCTTTATAGGCAGAGAAGTAGTCATCACTAAATATATGTGGTTGCTAAGAGACTAAACTGGGGACTAGGAATTAAATTTAACACATTCTCCTCAAATTGAGTTATTCCAGGACAAGCCGTCTCTTCTTTCTAAATGGTATGACATGGAGATATTTGTGACAAATTGGTATTCAGCCAGAAGGAAAGAAATATGTAGAGATGAGATAAGGAGTCCGAAGATGTAGGTTCTAGAACAATTCAGTACTTTCTTACTCCAGACCCATCACTTGACCCTTTCAAGTGGAAATACTATGGCCTGTCTTGTCTACCTCACAAAGCTTTTATGCTAATAAATGGCAAAGTGACATACAACCATAGGATGTTATTACCATGTTGAAGTCTCAGGCACTCTGCGCTGGAAACATATATAATGAGATGCTTTAATTCCTCTTGGTGGATTTGTTTTGTATTCCATTATAGCAGATTTGATGATCTGCTTTGAGGGGAAATCCACTCAAAAAGGAAGTATAGTAGTCCAGGCCATCATTCTGAGCTCCCAATGAAACTGAAATTTCCTGAAGCGCAAGGATCGTGTCTCATTCACTCTTGTGAATAAGTGCCCCAAACCCTGTGTGAGGAGGAAACAGGATTATACATCCCTGTCTGAGCTCGTTCTTAAAGGTATTAATAATACATGAGAGACGAGGGCAAGATGGAGCCCACGGAACACTTTCTTTCCTGCCTCTGATTCTACCCCACCCCCATCTCACTGTTCATTCTTCACCCTCAGCCACCAGACAAGCTATTGCTCAGCCCTCAAGTCTCAGGAAAGTCATCCCTTCTAGTACTTTCTCTGATGCCATCATCTAATCCCAATCATCCATTAGCACCCAGGACACTTCGTTACAACACTGTCTCATTGGATGCCACTATGCCCTTCTCCCGCACTGCCCGGCCAGGCTCCTTGGGCTTTCCCTGCCAGCTTATCTCCTGTGGATCTACTGAAGCACCCAGGACAGGAAAGGATGAGTTTTCAAGGGCCCATGTCACAAAAGGAAGTGAATAGAAATAAATAGAGAAATAAAGCCATTGTGTACTTTGGCTCCAGAACCATAGTAATAAACTGATCTCTCTGCACAGATACATGACTATATACCATCTATCTGAATGCATTCATGCATACATAGGACCAGTATTCTCTTGGTAACACAAAAATGTTGAGAAGAGCAAGAAGTTGAGGTTGTTGAGCCTGATACTGATCATGCCAAGGTTTTAGAGCAGGGAGTCTTCCCTGGTGGCTCAGACGGTAAAGAATCCACCTGCAATGCAGAAGACCTGGGTTCGATCCCTGGGTCAGGAAGATTCCATGGAGAAGGGCATGGCTACCCACTCCAGTATTCTTGCCTGGAGAATTCCATGGACAGAGGAGCCTGGTGGGCTACAGTCCAGGGGGTTGCAAAGAGTCGGACACGCCTGAGCAACTACCGCACACACACACACACAGAAGAGCAGGGGCTTTTTCCATCTGGTCTGCCGAAATCCTGTACCAGAAATCGAAGTCAGTGGTTTTCAGTTGTCTGGTGATTCTGTAGCAGTGGGAAATCTAATAAATACTGCTGTCTGTGAACCAGCCTCAGAGATTCAGATTTCATTCATCTGTGGTGGGACTTGGGCATCTGTACATTTTAAAAAGCTCCCTGGGGGATTCTAATGTGCAGCCAGGCTGAGAACCGCTGTTCTGAAGTGTCTCAGGTTGAGAGGACGGATCTGACTAATTAAACCTCAAGGCTGAACACACTGGGCTTGCTGGACATCTGCATAGAGTCTCTTGCTCTCTCCCACGCTCTCTCTTGTTCCCTTGCTCTCTCGCTCTTTCTTCTATGTATCCAATAAATTGCTTTGGAGTGACTCTGCTGCTTTGCAGCCTGTCTGGTAAGAACTCAGATCCCAATGGTTCACATCGAAGCATCCTGGGATCTTTACCCAGGCCGTCGTGGGGTAAATCAGGGACTGTGAAAGAAGGACACAAGCCACTGGGTTCCCTTTCCTGCTTCAGCCTGTGTTATACAAGTGTCCGCATAAATGGGAGGGGACAGAAGAAACCTGGAGAAGACATTCCCTTACCGGGATTTGCCAAACCTTCACACGGTTTCACTCTCAGAATCAGGTATGGACCCGGTGCAATACCATCTGACTCCCAGATGCTGTAGAGCCGGTAAGCATCCTCAGATGCTCCGATCCAGGCAGTTTCTGCTTTTTTATTACAAGTCCCAGGAGCCTAAGGAGCCATGACTCTTGGACTGAGGTGTCTCAGTATCAGTGAGACAAAAGCACTCCCTACGTAAGATCATCCTTGCATGGGGTGAGTCAGTTGAAGTACTTTTTCAAAAGTCAACCTCTGTAAGTTCCCAGACATCTGAGTTCCTATTTCTCAACCCTCACTGCCTCTCACAGAGGGATGGCCATCCAGCTGGTGCTCAGTGAGTACAGAAGATATGCCCTCCAGCTCCTCGATATTTCAATAAACCACTGAAATCCCATGATTGCCTGATTAGCAGCATCAGAAATGGTTACTCTAGAGACACACAAGCCCTGAGGTTTCTTCCACCGGCTTACTTAGAGCTGTAAGATATGAAATATCAGGGACAGGACTGAAATAACATGGATGCCTCCCTGGTGCCATGTTGCTCTACTGGGGCATCTTGATGATCCAGGAGGTCACAGAAGACATTGGGCTGATGGCCCCCAGCATTTCTACACAGATCATCTCCCTGACAACCAGCAGTGGCCACCTGACTCATGCATATTCGTTTGAAAGGTCTGAGCCCAACAATTTTCCTGGAGTTGCATTATCTTGGGAGCTGATTCAACTGGTACTCCACTCGACTTTGATTGCCACAATCAGGGCCTCAACCATCATTAGGATGAAAAGAAGTAAAAAGCTGGTCACATCATGATACTTTTGAGAAAATATCAAATAGAAACATTCTGCCCTGCCTTTTATCTCCATGTCTTGGGTCCATTTCCCTCCCCCACCCCGTATCGTTGTGACATCGCATAACTGAGATTTTTATGCTAAGGAAAAAAAGTTCTAAGAGAATGCTCTTTCCACTCTATGAAAATGGAAGAAGATAATCAGAAGGCTTCTTGCTAGAAGGAAGCCCTATTTCTGTTTTCACTGGAAGGTTCTCAAAGCAAGATAATGTGGATTTCTCAGGGCCATGATGTTCCTTTCCCCAACTTGCCCTACCTAAAATCAATGAGCTCTTACACAGATACATTTTGTGTAATTCCATGAAATAGAAACATTTGATGAAACCATTTCCTATAGCATCATTTCTTGCTAATTTTGAGTTGAGCCACTGCCCTGCCAGATAACACAGATAACACAACTGTTAATAACATTGGCCAGCCAGGACTCAGAGGTCTGTGGGCCAGGACTGAGCCACAAGAGTGTCAATGGAGGAGGCTGTTGACATCCACGCTCATTTCTGAATTTGATATCGTACTGGCATTATGGCTCCCAAATTCTGTTTTTGAGTTGATTTTGTTTTTCATCATCTGCCAGAAATGAAGCCAGCATTTTTGCAGGTTAGGAGGCTGTAGAGTTTTAGGAAACTGCCCTGATGAGTTTTAGGAAAACTGTCAGAGCAGTGCATTGGTTTCCTTCTGTCTGATACTGAATTTAATTCCAAGATTTTAGACTACTGGATCAGCCTAGATTAAATAGCATATGCGCATGCTAAGTCGCTTCAGTTGTGTCTGACTTTGCAACCCCATGGACTATAGCTCGCCAGGCTCCTCTGTCCATGGGATTCTCCTGGCAAGAATACTAGAGTGGGTTGCCATTTCCTTCTCCAGCGGATCTTCCCAATCCAGGTATCGAACCTACATCTCCTGAATTTGCAGGCAGATTCTCTACCACTGAGCCACCGGGGATTTGCAGATATTGCTAATTGTGATAATAATATTTCTTCATTATGAACTAGGCACTCACATGCACAAAAATCCACCATTTTCAGTTCTAAGTAGATACAAAATTTCCAGACCTCACTTGGCCAAATTTTACAAAATGAAAAAGAAAGAAAAGACGAAAAGTAAAGATGAAAAAGAACCCAACAAATAATTCGGGCCTTTTTCCCTTTTGCTAGTGCCTGAGTTCTGTGACTGTCACTTTTCTTCTCATCATTAAGTGGGAAGGATAGATTAAAAAAAAAAAAGACACAAATGGAAAGCAGAGGCGCAGGAAGGGAAGAGGCAGAAAGGAAGAGCCAAGTAGTGAGGCGACAGAAGCAGCGCCCCCGGGCCTGCTGTTCCCCTCGTTCGCCAGCAGCCCTGCCAAATGTGGCAACGTGCAACCATATGAGATGCTGTAAGCTGACCCAGCAGCATTGCCCATCGTCCGGGCCATAATGTGACTCACTCGAACAAACACAAACGCCCTTCTTTGTATGTAAGGAACAACAGCCTCAGGCCTTAGGAACTTTCCGGGAGATGGGGAGACAAGTGTTAACAGAGAAAACAATCGGAGGAAGCAGAGAGTTAAGTGCAGTTGTGTGGGAGGCCAGGATGCTGTGGGGGCGGGAGGGTTAGGGGGAGAGTTAGAGTCAGGCGATGTGTGTGGGCTGATGGGGGTCTGGAGAGAATGCCGGAGAGTGATGGGACTTGATCATACTTGGGAGGTGGGTGGCAGGGATGTGTGCAGACAGGGAAGAAGGGCAAACGCCTTCTAGATGCATCTTTCTCCTGACACTGTTATGTGGCAGGGGCCTCTGGGGGACAGCAGCTGCACTTTTCTTCAGGTGCTCAGCTATCGTTTTAAATCAATCTGCTCCCATGTGTCATTAGTGAAAGAATCATCAGTTTTTTTCAGAAAGGATTATTTGTCCAACACATGGAACATTCCTATTTCCTGTCAATGTGCAGCTGATTTCCTGACACATTTTATTTATTTATTTTTCCCATGAAGACAGTATTCTGCAGTGGATTTCAGCAGCCTCAATGGATGGATTCATCCTCCCGTTTTGGATGTTACATTGTTGTTTGCAAGGTGTTCCTGCCAAAATGTGGATGGTTTATTACTTCTCTTTGCCACTCCTCCATCTCTGAGAGCTGTGGTTAAGTCAGAAGGCTAAGGGAGCACAAGAGAGAGAAAGTAAACTCTCATTTGTGATATTGGCTGCATTTCACTCACTATAAGACTCAAACCTCCAAATCAGACAGGCAAACAAATGGTCTGGGACTCCATTTTAAAATGCTGCTTAATGTCTGGATTTAACACACACGTGCACAGACACACGCTCACACACATGGATGCACACACCAGAAATTTATGGTTGCAAGAAAACCAAAAGCAGATGTCTAAATGCTATAGCTTCTTTTATGTGTAGACTAAAAATGGTGTACCGGTGAAGACAACCCACAGAATAGGAGGAAATATTTGCAAATAATTTATCTGATAAGAGACTTGGATCCAGGCTATATAGAACTCTCATAACTCAATAATAGAAAGATAAATAGCCCAACTAAAAAAATGGGCCAAGGATGTGAATAGACATTTCTTCAAAGAAGATAGACAAGTGGTTAGTAAATAATGCAAGATGATTAGCACCATTAACTATGAGAGAAATGCAAATCAAAGCCACAATCAGATACTAGTTCATACCTGCTAGGATGGCTATAATATAAAAGATAGATAATAACAAGTGCTGGTAAAGTTGGAGAGACAATGGGACTCTCAAACTGCCAGTGGGAATGGAAAATTGTACAGTTGCTTTGGAAAACAGTCTGGCAGTTCCTCAAAAAGATAATCAAAGAGTTACCATACCACCCAGCTGTTCTACCCCAAGGTATCCACCCAAGAGAAATGCAAACGTATGTCTACACAGAAACTTAGACATGGGATGTTCATAGCAGCATTGCTCATAATAGCTAAAAACTGGAAACAGCCCGAATGTCCACCAATGCAGGAAACCCCGGTTTGATTCCTGGGTGGGGAAGATCCGCTGGAGAAGGGATAGGCTACCCACTCCAGTGTTCTTGGGCTTCCCTGGTGGCTCAGCTGGTAAAGAATCCGCCTGCAATGCGGGAGACCTGGGTTCAATCCCCAGATTGGGAAGATCCCCTGGAGAAGGGAAAGGCTATCCACTCCAGTATTCTGGCCTGGAAAATTCCATGGACTGTATAGTCTGTGGGGTCGCAAAGAGTCAGACACGAATGAGGGACTTTCACTACGTACACTATGTACTGGCAAAGCTTTTTCATCTGCTACCTAGATTTGTCATAGCTTTTCTTTTTTTTTTCTTTTTTTTCTTTTTTTTTTTTTTAATTTATTTATTTTAGTTGGGGGCTAATTACTTTACAATATTGTAATAGTTTTTGCCATACATTGACATGAATCAGCCATGGGTTTACATGTGTTCCCCTTCCTGGACCCTCCACCCACCTCCCTCCCCATCTCATCCTTCTGGATCATCCCATTGCCCCGGCCCTGAGCCCTTGTCACATGCATCGAACATGGAATGGTGTTCTGTTTCACATATGATAATATACATGTTTCAATGCTATTCTCCCAGAACGTCCCACCCTCACCTTCTCCCTCAGAGTCCATAAAATTGTTCCATGCATCTGTATCTCTTATTCTGTCTCGCATATAGGGTTATCGTTACCATCTTTCAAATTCCATATATATGCATTAGTATACTGTATTGTTGTTTTTCTTTCTGGCTTACTTCACTCTGTATAATGGGCTCCAGTTGTCATAGCTTTTCTTCCAAGGAGTGAGTGTCTTTTAATTTCAGGCTGCAATCGCCATCCACAGTGATTTTGGAGCCCAAGAAAATAAAATCTGTCACTGCTTCCACTTTTTCCTCTTCTATTTGCCATGAAGTGATGGGGCCATATGCCATGATCTTAGTTTTTTGAATGCTGAGTTTTAACTCAGCTATTTCACTCTCCTCTTTCACCTTTGTCAAGGGGCTCTTTAGTTCCTCTTCACTTTTTGCCATTTGAGTGGTGTCATCTGCATATCTGAGGTTGTTGATATTTCTCCCAGCAATCTTTATTCCAGCTTGTGTTTCATTCAGTCCAGCATTTCTCATGATGTACTCTGCATATAAGTTAAATAAGCAAGGTGACAATATACAGCCTTGAGTACTCCATTCCCAATTTTGAACCAGTCCATTCCATGTCTGATTCTAACTGTTGCTTCTTGACATGCATACAGATTTTTCAGGAGGTAGGTAAGGAGGTCTGGTATTCCCATCTCTTTAAGAATTTTCCACAGTTTGTTATGATCCACACAGTCAAAGGCTTTAGCGTAATCAATGAAGCAGAAGTAGACATTTTTCTGGAATTCCCTTGCTTTCTCCATGATCAAGTGAATGTTAACAATTTGACCTCTGGTTTCTATGCCTCTTCAAAACCCAACTTGTACATCTGGAAGTTCTTGGTTCACATACTACTTGAAGGATTTTGAGCAAAACCTTGGTAACCTGTGAATGTACCCTAGCTTGAACATTCTTTGGCATTGACCTTATTTGGGATTGGAATGAAAACTGACCTTTTTCAGTCCTGTGGCCACTGCTGAGTTTTCCAAATTTGCTGACATTTTGAGTGTAGCACTTTAACAACATCACCTTCTAGGATTTGAAATAGCTCAGCTGGAATTCTGTCACCTCCACTAGCTTTCGTTTGTAGTAACGCTTCCTAAGGTGCACTTGACTTCACACTCCAGGACGTCCAGCTCTAGATGAGTGGTCACACCATTGTGGTTATCAACTATACTCCAACTGAAAGAACATGAAGGGACAAAAATCAAATGATGATGACTCATCCACTGTGATTTTCTAATATCCACCAAAACAGTTAAAAATGGTGCCCATTTATTTCCACAAACCAGTCCTGTTGGCATAAATGATCAATGGGGTGAGCACGCCTTATAACGCAGTTTGTTGGCTAATAATAATAACGCTGTCAGCGAAGGACGCTGTCTTAGAAGACAGGTGTCCCAGGTTGGGAGCGAGCGGCGCCTCACTCAGTAAGAGCATCTCCTTGAGACAGAATCATTTTCATGGGTTGAAGTCAGGCTGAGTTGTTCAAGAACAGAGATGAGACATCATCACTCTATCACATAGTCTAGATGAAAAAGATTAGATTAGATTTCTGTGCTCCCCAAACAAGCTTACAATTTACACACACACATACACATTCTCTCTCTCTCTCTCAAACAATGTACCACTGATTTCTTAAAATGTGCTTTTTTGAGTGTTTATTACCAAGGATCCAATAATTTCTCTTTTGAAAATCCATTCAGATGTTTATCACAGTATTCCTTAGATTGGTGAAAAATCGCCCCAAATTGGGGGATGGTGAAATAAATCTTTCTACTCTCATAAAGCCATTGAAATGATGATGGTAAAATTGTGGTTTTTAGCCTATGTTCAGTGAAAAAACCTTTTCCAAGGATGAAGAGTGTGATATGGAGATACAATGTAGGTGTGTGGAAATGTACGAAAATAAAACAGCAGTGACATTAGGGCATTGGGAGAGGGGGTGGTCTTTTTCCTTTTCTTTTTCCCCATTTTTCCATAATGACCTTTTATTACTTTTAGGAGAAAACAATTCAAAAATTTTTAATCTTGTATCTTTAAATATAAGATTTATATTATATTTAATATAAATCTTTAAATTTGTAAGAATTAAATGGCACTTTTTCTTTATAGAAAAGAATTATGACTGAACTATTGCCTGTATCTTCTGGTTGCATGCAAATCACATGAGATCTTGTTTAAATATGGGATCTCAGTTAACAGGTCTGGGGTGGGCCTGAGACTCTGCATTTCTAACAAGGCCCCACATGATGCTGATGCTGCTGGTCCACGTACAACGCTTTGAGTGGCAAAGGTCTAAGAGTTTCTTGAGAGAAATCGGCTAAAAATCAACACCTAAATCAGACAAAAACACTGATTGAAGACTGTTCGGTTCAAGAAGTGGTTCCTATAAATTGGTACCTTGGACAGCCAGGGAGCCAAACTTCCCCCTAGGGTTCTCTTTTTCCCCAAAGATGTTTTTATTCAAGAACATAAGCTTGAGAATATGTCAGTTTTTCATATCATTACATATTTCATCACATTTAAGTTAAAAGAAAATTCTGGTGAGATTTGTTAGTTTTTCAGTTGCTCAGTCTTGTCTGACTCTTTGCAATCCCATAAGTAATCTCACTAGATTAGGAATGCAGGGTCTCAGCTCTGGGAGTTGGTGACGGACACCAGGCTTCCCTGTCCGTCATCAACTCCCAGAGCTGAGACCCTGCATTCCTAATCTGGTGAGATTACTTAGAGTGAATAGAAAGGTCATTGTTTCGTCCCTGTTAAGTGACTTGAGTTCAGTTCACATATCCCAGGAACCAATCCATGATTCCTTCCCTTTCTACAAACTGCCACTTAGCGGTTGGTTTCCACAGAATGAAGCAATCGAGAGTCAGGAGCCCTTTTCTGTCAAATGTACAATACTTTCTCCCTCTCTCCCAAGGGCTTTCATCAGGCAACAGCTTACCTGAGCTTTCCCTAGGCTGTCTCCAAAACTAAAACGTGGAGAGGCTTTTCTTCCCAGCTTCCCTCAGGTTGCTCATGGCCTTTGTATGCTGCCTGTGGAATTGCCACACTGTTCACATGGGAGTTGTACTAGTTTCCTATCACTCCCATAGCAAAGTACCATAAATGTAGTGGCTTAAAAGTACACCGGTTTATTCTCTTACAGTTTGGAGGCCAGAAGTCTGAAGTCAAGGCACTGTGTTCCTTCTGAAGGCTTCAGGGGAACATCGTCCCTCCCTGGTCTAGGAGCATCACTCGCACCTCTGTTTCTGCCCTCACATCTCCTTTGTCTGACTCCAACCCTCCTGTCGACATAGTCACGGGCTCTGGGAATGAGGTTGTGGACATCTTTGGGGGGGGACATTATTCAGGTTATTACAGTGGTCTATGCACAGCCCATAGCTACTTGCCCCTTGTTGAATTTTTTTTCTTTCTATTAGTAGCTTTATTGTTACCCACGGTTGGCCTTAGTCAAAGTTATCAATAAGAGAGTGGTGTTTCATTGGTTCCTGTAAGCATACTATGTCAGTTTTCTACTGCTACATAACTAATGATCATAAGCTTAGTGGCTTAAAACAATGCAAATGTATTATCTCATAGTTTCTATAGGTCAGGAGTCCAGGGTCCTCTGCCCAGGATCTCACAGGCTGAAATCAAATCATTGGCAGGTCTACATTCCATTTTAGAGGCTCTGGGGAAGAACATGCTTTCAAGCTCATTCATTGAGGTTGTTGGCTGAATTGAGTTCTTTGTGGTTGTAGGACGGAGGTCCACATTCCTTGCTGACTGTCAGCCAGGAGCCTTTTTCTGAGTGTGTAAGGCAGCTCACGTTCATTTTCACCCAGTCGCCGCCATCTTCCAGCCAGCAACAGCAAGGTGAGTCCTTCTCAGGCCTCCATCCTCTCTGCCTTCCTCTTCTCTCTCAAGCTGAAGAAAGCCCTGCCATTTTAAAAAATTGTATTTTATATTGGAGTACAGTTGATTAACAACATTGTGTTAGTTTCATGTGTACAGCATCTTGATTCAGTTACATGTGTACATATAGCTATTCTTTCTTGGATTCTTTTCCCACATAGGTTATTGAAGAGTGTTGAGTAGAGTTCCCTGTGCCTATACAGTAGGTCCTTGTTGTTTATCTATGGATATTTTATATATAATAGGGTCTACATGTCAATCACAAACTGCATATTTATCTCTCCTCCCACCTTTTCCCTTTGGTAACCATAACTTTTGTTTCTTTTTTGTTTGCTTTTTTTTTTCCTTTTTTAAAATAATTTATTTATTTTAATTGGAGGCTAATTACTTTACAATATTGAAATAATTTTTATTTCTTTATTTTGGGCTACACTGGATCTTCATTGCTGTGCATGGGCTTTCTCTAATTGCAGGGAGCCGGGACTGCTCTTGGTTGCAGTGTGTGGGCTTCTCTTGTTGTGGAGCATCAGCTCAAGAGCATGGGCTCAGTAGTTATGGTACACAGGCTTAGTTGCCCCGTGGCGTGTGGAAATTTCCCAGACCAGAGATCGAACCCATGTTCCCTCACATTGGCAGGTGTATTCTTCACCACTGGACCACCAGGGAAGTCCCATACGTCTGTTTTCTATGCCTGTGAGTCTGTTTCTGTTTTGTACATAAGTTCTTCTGTACCATTTTTTTTTTTTTTTTAGATTCCACATATAAGGGATATCATATGATATTTGTGTTTCTCTGTCTGACTTCACTTAGTATGATAGTCTCTTGGTACATTCGTATTGCATTATTCCATTCTTTTTATGGCGGAGTAATATTCCATTGAATATATGTGCCACATCTGTATCCTTTCATCTGTCGATGGACACTTAGGATGCTTCCATGTCTTGGCTATTGGAAACAGCATTTACAATAGCTAAGAGAGCTCTGCTGTTAAGGGCTTGTGTTAGAGTGGACTACCCAGGTAATGCCCCCTTTCCAAGTCAGCTGTGCCATACAGCATAACACAATCATGAGAGTGACAGCTCCTCATACTCACAGGTCCAGGGACTAGGGGATGTGGAATATGGGGGGGGTGCGTTTTTAGAATTCTGCCTATTTCACTCACATACACAACTCTGCATCCTCCCACCCCTTGTTTTGTGAGTGACAAAAGAAAGTCTCAACGAGGAGTGACCCACTCTAGCAGATACTGTGGGCGCCCCACCCAGGTCCCTGAGATCTGATCTTTTCACTGTCTACTGGGCAGCTTCCAACTGCCAGGATCCACATCTCTGAGACCTTTCTTCAAAGCCAAGAAAAATGACTCTACCTGAATTTGAGGAAATATCACTCCCCCAGAAGCAGCCCAAAACCAATTACTGAGTAACTGGTGGATAAACCCTCCAGCTCCCTCAGTCCTCAGCTTAGATGTCCCCCAGGCAAGCATTTTATACCCGGGCAGAGTAATCCAGAGTCACCAGCAGTGTTAGCCCACAGACAGGCAACATCACCCAACCACCCAAGCTTGTGAGAATACGGATTCATGCCCCCCCCCAGATGGCTGAATGATTCATGCCTGAAGCAGAAGCCTGTGTTGTAACCAGCCCTCCAGGTGATTCTGATGTATACTACAATGTGAGAAGCACTGCTCTGATTGGAATTAAAAGGATTCATTTTTTTTTATTAATGTATTTATTTTAGTTGGAGGCTAATTACTTTAGAATATTGTAGTGGTTTCATTGATGGATGACAGCAGAGTCATCCCCTGTGTGGCTTTAGTCAACATGGCTGCCTCTCATATCTCTCCTCATATGCCAGCTGTGTGAGTATGGGCAAGTCACTCATGTGCCCAGGGCCCTGGTTTCCTCATCTGACTGTGTAATAGGAATGATCTAACAACCCTTATAGCTCACAGGATTGCCTGGGGAATCAACAGGACAGTCTGTGTGAAGAGCCTAGAATAGTGAAGCGCTCATTCAATGGGACCCTCAGTGAGTCCCCTCACTTGCCTTTGGAACTCTGTGGGTTAATAGGATGCACAAGCATGATAGAACCATAAACACTGGCCCACTGGCTTGCAGGTAATGGTTACACATTGACAAAGACCTTGTTAGATATTGCCTGTGGAAGGCTGAAGAATACCCACCCCGTATGTCCATGTCCTAACCCTTGGAAGCTATGAATGTTACCTTATATGGCAAAAGTGACTTTGCAGATGCAATTAAATTAAAGGTCTTGAGCTGGGAAATTATCCTGGTAGGCAAGGAGGGCATGGAAACCCACTCCGGTATTCTTGCCTGGAGAATCCCATGGACAGGGGAGCAGGTGGGCTACAGTCCATAGGGTCGCACAGAGTCGGACACGACTGAAGCAACTTAGCACGCACACGTCCTGGTGGGCTCAGTGTAATCACAAAGGTTCTTATAAAAGGGAGGCAAGAAGGTGGGAGAGACTCACCGTCCTGAATCGGGTAACCCGAATGACCATCAGATTGGTTGCTGGGACCACCAGGGCTTTGCCCACTGGCTCCGCAGACGAGATGTTCACAGAGCATGGACACACACCATCACTTGGCCCACCCCCCAGAAAAGCAGAAAGAGCTGGAAAGGGTGCACCCATGACAACTGCGACTGCCGGCTAGGCTGAGAGGGCTGCCCAGCTGTCTACAGTGTTGGCCTGGTCAGAGTAGAGGGAGTGGGGCAGGAGACGGGAAAACCTGCCGAGCAAAGGGTGTCATTAGCCTGAGACCGGTGGGAATTGGAGGAGGAAATGGAAACAAGCAAAAAAAAATTGAGGAGGTGGAGGAATAAGTAAAGGAAAATCAGAAAGGGACAGATTGAGAACAGTCAGTGATAATGAGTAAGATGTGGGAGCAGCAAGGCTGACAACTGCCGCGTGGTCCGAGCCAAGGACACGGTGGGCGTGGGGTGCCAGGGGCTTCTGTCAAAGATTCTGGGCCGTGCCAGGGCACTTGGCCCCCACCTCTGATGCCCCTTTCTCCATGCAAGGACGTGCTTCCTCCCTTCCCCCACCATGAGCAGCCGGAAGCTGCTGGATGGCTTGACCTGGAAGAGAGACAAAGCTCTCCAGAAGAAAATTGAAATTAATGCTGGCTTTAGAGCTTCACTCTAGAAATAAATCTCTGCTGCTTGGGATCAATAGCTTAAAGAAAGGAGACAACCAAGAGAAACACCACCGGATGGTCATTTGGGTTACCTGATTCAGGACAGTGAGTCTCTCCCACCTTCTTGCCTCCCTTTTAGAAGAACCCCTGTGATTACACAAAAGGGGAGCAAGGTCGATATACGTGTCAGTACATACATGTGTACCCAGCCCTACGGCATCTCCATGGACACGGAGCAGAAGTGGAAGGGTGCCATCCAGCGGGATGGTGTTCTTGGGCCACACAAACACGCCCCCCCCCCCACACTAAAATGCACTAATAAACAAAGCCTTCGGAAGACCCCAGGCATGAAGAGTGATGAGGTAGGAGTCACCGGCACCCGGGCCCACCCAGGGCCTCTCCAGCTGCTGTGGAAATGTAGACACTGTCTGTGGAGCCAGTTAGCCAGAGCAAGCCTGTGCGCTGTGCTCTGAGTGCATTAACTTACTGCCTCTTCACAACCCATCTTCTGGGAGAGGCGTCATTCTGCAGGAGAGGAAAGCCACTCCAGGCCAGTCAAGTCACGCCTCTGCAGGCTCCACAGCTTCTCTGAACTGGATTCGAATCCAAGTCTATTTGACTTCAAACCCACGCTGTTAGCTGAATCCCTGGCTCTCACCTCTCAGCTGTGCGTACTTCGCTGGGGCAAAATGCCACCCAGCAGTGCTCTTCGCCACTTGCCCTTCTTACTAGGCTGTGACACTTAACTTCTCCAAGGAGTGAGCCAGGTTTCTCTGGGCCAGTGGAGAGGTGAGGCAGGACAACAGGCAACAGGAAGAGGTGGAGAGAGGCATCTCCAAGGACCTGGCCCAGAGGACAGACCCAGGGCAGGCGAGGAGACCCTGTGCACAGCTGCTGCGAAGAGGAAAAGGAGCCTGGCTTTTTAAGACAGCCAATCTGCTCTCACCACCCACACAAGAATCCTTAAGAGAGTGGAAACCAAACGCAGAGAGAGGATTAATGGTACCTCAACAGCCGCACGCCTACATATTTTTTCCTGGCCCTTTGCTGTGGCACAAAGACATACACACTGAAAGGTCGATTAGCAAATTGGCTCCTAAATGGCATTTTTCTTGATAAGTTTAAATCACAAAACCACTGTTTTCAAATGCCAGCGTGGCAGGCAAACACAGGGAACTGCGAGGGGTAATGGGTGTGCTATTCAGTGGTGAAAAATAACGCAGTGTTTTATAATTGCTTCAGAATCAGTCGTTTGACTGTACAAAGAAAAAAATTAACCGAGATAAAATTCCCTTTCGGGGAGGTAATTATGATTATTCTAAAGCCATCATTATTCATTTTACATATTGGGAAATTGCTTCCCAAATATGACCTGTTTGGAGATAAGAGAGATTTCAATGTAATTCTCTTAAAGGATTTTAATGCTTTATCTCCAATTCAATGGCATTTTAAGAAATCAAAAGAAATGTAACAGTTTTTAGAATTCGAATTAAGGTTTTTGATTGCCTTGTTTTAAAAAAAGGACATTATGTAGGTGGACTAATTTGCTAATATTTTAGCCTGGTGTGTGCTGTGCTCTTATTTGTGACTTGCAAAGCTAAAAGGGTATTTTTCAACTCATGACTAGACAAAGAAGGGACAAAGCCTGGAGAGAAGTCTGGTTTGGGGCAGATCTGACTCAGAGTACCTACCTCCTAATTTGCTTCTGCCTTTAACAAGGAGAAAAAATTGAAAAGAAAGAATGAAATGTAAAGGAGATACCGTTATGGAAGGGGAAACTGAGGGTAAATTGAATGTGGAAAAGAGACAAATACCAAGCAGCTGTTACTGAAACCCTCTTCCCAACCCTCCAAGGAGTGGATCGTCTTGAGTTTGCAGATTAGGAAACCGAGGGTCAGCTCATAAAGGCCCAAGGTGGGGTTTGATCTCAGGTCTGTCTGCTCTTTATATTCATTCATTCATTCAGCAAACATCAGTGAAGAGCTTAGGACACAGAGGAGAAGAGGGGAAGAGTCCAGCTAGTCTTTAGAGCATCTCCTATTCCTTTATCATGAGTCTTCATTTCAAGCCTGTCAGTTTACATCCTGGGCTTTGTAGACATGATCAGACACCCTTTGGTGAAGATGCACCAGGAAATGGGATTGAAGCCGGGGTCTCCATCTTGAATAAAAGAAGTGAGAGAAAAACCAATCATGACAAAAGCAAGAAAAATATAAGCCTGGATAAAGCCAGGCTTTATCTTAAATCGTGTTTTCAAATACTCTCTGATAAACCTCCTCAGGTTCCCACAAGGGAGCATGGGCCAGTAGTATTCCTATCTGTCTCTCAAGCATGAGGAAGCAGGTTCAAAGGAGTGAGGTTACTTGTCCCAAAGAAAACAGCAGG
Source organism: Giraffa tippelskirchi (assembly GCF_054371585.1). Classification (NCBI taxonomy): domain Eukaryota; kingdom Metazoa; phylum Chordata; class Mammalia; order Artiodactyla; family Giraffidae; genus Giraffa; species Giraffa tippelskirchi. The sequence goes on from NC_137289.1 coordinate 143,287,349, forward strand.
TTGCCTAGTCACTGTGTCACATTTCTACCTGGATGTTGATAGTGGTGGGTAGGACGGGAAATTGACAAAGAGTCATGGTGGACTCCAGTCAACAAGTTCTAGTTCTCATCATCCATGAGTCTTAGAACCATGACTGAAGTGCCCCAGCAGTCCCAGTCTCAATGACCTCTTCTGCAAAATTTTGATAGTGCTGACCCTACCTACCTCTGTGTCATGGATCCGTTGGGGAGATACTTGGTGACACGGACAGAGTATCTACAAATGTAGAGTTGCATTTAGTATGATAATCTCTAAGTCCATCCATGTCACTGGAAATGGCATTGTTTTGTTCTTTTTTATGGCTGAGTAATATTCCATTGTATATATGTACAACGTCTTTATCCATTCCTTTGTCCATAGGTTGATGTACATTTAGGCTGCATCCATGTCTTGGTTATTGTAAATAGTGCTGCAGTGAACGTTAGGCTACATGTATCTTTTCGAATTAGCATTTTCTCTGGATATATGCCCAGGAGTGGGATTGCTGGATCATATGGCAGCTCTGTTTTTAGTTTGTTAAGGGACCTCCATACTGTTCTTCATAGTGGCTACACCAATTTACATCCTACCTACAGTGTAGGAGGGTTTCCTTTTCTCCATACCCTCTCCAGCATTTGTTGCTTATAGACTTTTTGATAATGACTATTCTGACCGGTGTGAGGTGATACGTCATTATAGTTTTGATTTGCATTTCTCTAATAATGAGTGGTGTTGACCATCTTTTCATGTGCTTTTTGGCCATCTGTATGTCTCCTTTGGAGAAACATCTAGATCTTTTCCCCATTTTTGGATCGGGTTGTTTTTTTGATATTGAACTGCACGAGCTGTTTGTGTATTTTGAAGATTAATCTCTTGCCAGTCGCATCATTTGCAAATATTTTCTCCGATTTCTACAATTAGGATCCCTGATCATTTTTAAAAGAAAGAAATGGTCATAAGGAACCAGTATATATTAAGGCACAACAGTCCCCCCACCCTTTCCCCTGCCACTTCCACCTTCATTGCTTTCTTGGATGAAGCTTCTAGATGGGAGAACAGGGTCATGTTCCACACCATCTCTGGATTTCAGGAAGAGCTGAAGCAGAGGGTTAGCCATTCCCAGGAGAGGAGAGAAGGAGAGCCCTGAAACCGTACTGTATGGGCTTGGGAAAGGAGCAGATATGGTTGCCCTGAAGTTGCTCCTTGACCTTGATTTCAGTGTGGCACAAGAGCTGGTTCCTTCCCCACAAGGCAGCTTCTGGGCAAAGAAATATGCAGGGGTTGCATAATTGCTACATCTGCTTCTCTTTCTGGGATTTAAATGGGCCTTGATTGCAGTTTGGAACTCACCCTATTAACAGGTGTCTGCCCCAGCTGAACAGCTGAATCAACCTTGAACTTTGTGTGTGCAAAACAGATGATGGCCTTTTTCCACAACAAAACTCACTTCCCTGTGGACAGCAACATTGAGCAATGTGTGCTGGGTGTCAACACAACTGAGGATTACCCTACTGGCTGAAAACAATCACACCCAGAGAATGGTGATCAATGAGTCAAGGTCAACTTGAAGGAGGAAAGAATGTCAGAATCAATATTTTTATCCTCAGGATGGATGAAAATTGAGAAAGACTGTTGGGGTAGCTAATATGTTACATAGAAGAATCAAAACTCAGAACAATACATATAAGATGACCTAATATTTTTTATACAAACAAGAATTTTAAAGATCCTCAGGATCAAAATGATATGAGTTCCAATGGAGAAGATATTCATTTAATAAAGAGTTGAGTATCTGATACATTCTGTGCATGGAGGTTAAGTGGTGATCAAGATAGGCAAGGTTCCTGGCCACCTGGAGCATCCAGTCTACAGGGTGAAACTGACAATAAGAAATGAACATAGTCATGACAAGACAACTCTAAAGTAGTATCACAGGAGACCGAAAAGTTGCATCTAGTGAAGGAGAAGGAAGACCAAAAATGTCTGGCTTCAGGGATGTTGAGATAAGAACATGTTTCTAGAAGAATGGAGGCCTCCACTGCAAGAGTCCCATGTGGCCACATGGCAAGGATGATGGGCACACAAAGCTTATCAGAGCAGGCTTCAGACTTGGAGAACTGACGAAGCACAGACAGGAGGGATGATTCTCCCAAGAGGTTTTGCCAAGAAGGGGAGCAAGGAAGTAACGGCATGGTAGAACACATGTGTGAACCAGTGGGAATGATCCGGGTCAAAGGGAGATACCGATGATGCAGGAGAAATGGAAGACCTGTTGTTGGACTAGAGTCCTGGGAAGGAGGAGATGGGACATGAATTTGAAAACTTGATGTTCAAAACATGTTCAGAATGAGGTAGCCACAAGTTCAAATTCTCACAGGGTTCCTCAAAAAGTTTTTCATTGATTAATCAGCACATTTAATTTACTCCCATTGTAGTCATAGCCCAGCAGAGGAGAAAAATATATTCACATCATCTGAAGTAAATGACCACTGTGGTAGGTCCTAGGAAGGGGAGGTGGCTAGACCATGAGACTGTCAGTTGGGGCATTTGACCGGATGGGGAGATTGGAGGGCTTCCTTGAGGAAGTGATACTCAGGGTTTGAGGCAAATGATAAGTGGGCTGTAGCCAAGCAAACAGGCAGCAGGAACTGCCTGTGCAAAGGCTGTACATATAGTGGGGGAGAGACCCTGTGAGTGCAGCCAGGCTGGAGCACGGGGAATGGGGGCTGCAGAGGTCATGGCAAGGAACTCTTTAAAAAATAGATTGCTTAGGATACCACTTTACTCCTATAGGACAGTTATAATGTTTTAGAATTAAATTTAAAAAACCTTTTTTAATGGAAAATAAATATTGGCAAGGAGGCAGAGAAATGGGAACCCTCAGATGCTCTTGTTGGGAATGCCAAATGATAATGGCCACCATGGAAGACACTGTCACGGTTCCTCAGAAGTTAAACATAGAATCCCCACATGACCCAGCAATTTCATCGGTATATATAGCCAAAAGAATTTAAAGCAAGGCCTAGAACAGGTTCCCGTACACTGATGTGGATAGCAAGATGATTCGCCATAGCCAAAAGGTGGAAGCAACTCCAGTGACAGATGGATGAATGGATAAACAAATTGTGGTCCATCTAGATGATGGATATTTTTGGATATTCCGTTCCTGCAATGGACATCCTATCCATCCAATGGAAGATTAATCAGCTATTTGAAAAAGGAATGAAATACTGGTACCTGCTATAGCCTCATGCTTAGTGAAAGAAGCCAAGATACAAAAACCACCTATTGTATGATTCCATTTATAATGAAGTGCCCAGAATAGATAGATCCATAGAGATAGAAAGTAGGCGAATGGTTGCCTAGGGGGATAAGGAGTGACCGCATAATGAGTGCACTTTTCCTTTGGGCTAGAGAAGGTGTTTTAGAACTAGAGAGTGATGATATTTACAACACATTGTCAATGTACTGAATGCCATTGAGTTCTCCACTTTAAAACGGTTAATTTGATGTCATGTGTATTTTACCTCAATACAAACAAACAAATAATACCTATTACTTAGAACGTTTTCCACTCAAGAGAAGAGAATTCCAAGCAGCTAGACATTTTCATCTTACTCAGCGCCCACTCCTCAAAGAGGAACTTTGCAAAATTTGAGAATGTCACCCATAAGACAACCAGGATGCTGAGAGATTTTTTCAAACTCTCATAATGAAGAACGGTCGAAAGAGCTGGACTCAGCTTGGAATGAAAGAAGCCTCCCTCAGGGACAGCTGATGGAGGTTGAGAGGCACACGGTAACTTGGAATGAAAAACACTGTAACAATCACATTTGTTGAGAAGTAATAGTAGTGAGCTTCCTGTCCTGAGATGTATTCAAATGTACCTGAATTGTTGACAGCCATGGATAGGACATAAGGGATTCCTGAACTTGGAGGTCTAGGCTGATTGATTCATAAAGCTCCCTTTAACTCAGAGATTCTATGACACATTTATAAGAATCAGTCAGGAGGAGAGAGGAAAATTCTAGCCCAAAGCAGTATTATGTTTTTCAAGAGGCTATCCCAAATGGTGTTGCCAGGCAAGTGGGAAGGGTGGGATGGTTAAGAGAAATCATTGTCAGCTAATGAAACTGATGGCCTTGTTAAAAACTTTGAGCTGTGTACATGGTTGCATTTTTAATTTTGTCTGTGAAGGCAAGGACATGCCATCATCAGATTAGCTATATTCTTTGGTGTTCACTGATGCCCTGCTGTGAACTCAGCAGGGCATTCATATATGAGGGGATTCATATATGAGGGGAACTCAGCTACAGTGCAAAGGCAGAGTGTCCCTTGAAAGACCGAAGCATCAGGGGTGGACATAACGCAGGTTTATGGATTGAAACGCTAAGTACAAACCAAAGGAAAACCACTGGCCCTTCCCTGTGCTTCGTAAAGAGATAGGAGGAAATGACCTGTGTTTTAAAGGCAGGGTCAGCTTTCAGCCAGCTTTGAAATCCAGGGCCCCCTGGCAGGCTGCTATTTTATGTCTTACCTGCATTCTCCTCGCTTTTAGCTGCAATTCCATATGAGGCACGTGGCAGGAATAGCCATTTCCCCTGATCTGTAAGTCACAGCCTAACTGGAGACTGATTCTGAAAGAAGTCCCCACAATGAACCCTTGCTGGGGTCTTGCACTTGTCCTTTGTAGCCCAGACCAGAAATCTGATAATCTGAGCACGTTTTCTATGGATGGTAACAAGGTGGAGGGGACAGATTTGCCATATACTCGGTGTGCGCTTATGACACATGATCTAATATGTCTTAAGACCCCCTTTCTTCACCAAAGGAAACGTGAGGAAAGGGCAGGAGGCCACAGATAACCAGGGAAATGTGAGAGGGCATCTCAGGCCCTCAGGAAGAGGACCACAGAAGAGGACCAAGGGTGCAGAGAGCTGGGACCCCCCTCCCTCTGTCACCTGCAGGTGACCAGAAGACCCACTCAAAGAGCCACAGAAGCTCTGTTTCCTCCTACCCCGAGGGTGATTAGCCCCTTAAACATCTGGCAGGCAAAAATCATATCTTTTCTTCCATCCCCAAGATGAACCTGGGAAGATGGAGGAGGGGGAGGCAAAGTGGAACATCTTGATGGTGCCTTAATCTTTATCTCAGTCTCTCCAAGACCCGGTAGCTCTTCCTTGTGAGTCTTCCTCGAGGGCTGCAAAAGGTCCCCCAGCCCCACCTCTGTTGCCCCCAGGGTTGGCCTTTAGGGTGCTATGCTTTTCGTTCCCGTCTGACTTGCCGTCTGCCCTTCTTCCTTTCAGCCGACTCTCAGCATGGCTGATGACATGTAGGCACTGAGAAGACCATCTAGAGTCACATTCGAGGTTCTGAGTGATCTTTAGTCTTTGGGGGCATTTGTAGTCTTAAGGGATGTGCATTTAAGTTCATTTTTTTTTTCCTAATTAAATGATGAACTGTCCAACTATATAGGAAAATGATTTTTTGTTAATTTCCTGTTGCTTCTTGCTACATTGGGTTACGTTCTATATTTTCTTACTACTCAAGGTCACCTGACCCCCATCCCTCACCAAATAGTAAATAAACGTCCAAATAAAACAGTGTGATAGGAGAATGGAAATCAATCACCTCCCTCTACCCTCTGGTACAGATGCAGAGCTGAATGAGGGCTCCCCTACCTGCCTAAAAAAAATAAGGAAGACATTGGGACCAACACTTCCATCCCTTTTGGCACCGCAAAATCTTGGAATGCCTTCTTCCGAAAGCTGCTTTCTGGCTACCTCACGGACCCCTCAGCCTCTCCAGGGGAAAAGGTAGAGATAGCAATGATAACATCAACAACAATGTCAAATAGCCACCATTTATTGAGCCTCCAGTGCTAAGTGTCTTACTAATATTCCCTCCTTTAATCCCTACAACAACTATATGAGGTAGGGACCATGAAAATACCCATTTTATCACTATACATGGGGTATGTCTGGAAGTAAGTTCTCAGGAGCCCAGAAGGTGTAGAACTAAACACCCACTGGAAACAGGTGCTTTACTTGAATACATATCTATATATCTATCTATCTTGCCTGGAAAATCCCATGGACAGAGGAGCCTGGTGGGCTGCCATCTATGGGGTCGCACAGAGTCGGACACGACTGCAGCGACTTAGCAGCAGTAGCAGCAGCAGCTCCAAGTTGTTGTTCAGTTGCTCAGTCATGTCCGGCTCTTTGCAACCCCGCAGACTGCAGCACACCAGCCTGCCCTGTCCTTCACTGTTTCCCAGAGGTTGCTCAAATTCATGTCTATTGAGTCGATGATGCCATCCAACCATCTCGTCCTCTGTCACCTTGCTTTCATCATCTCTCATCATCTTGCTCCAAGAGACAATCTCTATTAACTCTTTCTTGCTTGAGTTGCTAGAGAGGTGCTTCCACAATCTAGACACAGGGAGGTGAGAGAGTTTGGATATTGGTGTGGGCACTTGGGGCTGTCACCATGAGGGGGAGGGGACACTATTGGCATTGAATGGGTCCAGGATGGGCCTCGGACAATGAAGACATGTCCCCATTTCTTGATTGATTTGTTAATGTCCTCTGGACATTTATGTAGATTAAAAATCTGCTTCTAATTATCAGTAACTAAGAAATAAGTCCATCTGACATATAAACACAAGATATTTGGGGGTAGTTTTAAGAAGCATAGACGTTTTTTCAGAATTGCAATTGCCATGTCAATTGAGGGGAAAATGTGCTTTGTCTCGTTTAAAACCTTACCAAGTTGTTTGCCATTTTGGAACACCAGGGCACTGATGGCAGGACCAACACTGCATCTCAGCAGGGTTAGCGTCTTACCTGTCCCAGTCATGGCAATTCTGCAGCTCAGTTGCCCATCAGATGACTTCATTCTATCTTCCGGTGCCTGAATATTTACACATTGAGAAAATACAATTCATTTTAAATTACTTCTGTATATTGCAATTGAGGTGTTATATTGATATTTTGTTTCATTTGGATTTCATTTGTGGAGTGCCAAAGGGACAGTATACATACATGTTTGTTTATAAGTGACATCAGATCTGATGGGCTTGGAAACAAGTGGCTCTGATCTTGATAATATGCTTAATTCTCTCTTTCTTGATTTATCAACTTTTGACAATATCTGCTGATTCCTTGACATGAATGATGAGGCTCTACGTTACTTACGTCATCCCTCCTCACAAATCTCTATTTGTTTTTTCATCAAAGTTTGACTGTATCTTCTGATTCCTGCTTGAGCAGCTGAGGACATCAGTAGTACTGCTTTTTCATTCATATTCTCCCATGTCCCTCTGTGTATCAGCTATGTTTTCATTGGCATAGTCAAACATTGTCAAAGTTTACTAATATTTTCATTTAGCTCTGCAAACAGAACTCAGTCTTTTTTCTTTTCTTTTTTTTGCTTTGTCATAAGGTAACTATAAAAATCGAAAACCAATTCATGGGCTTCCCATTAGTTTGAGAAATCAGTCGGCATGCAGGATCTCAGTTCCCCCACCAGGGATTGAACCCGTGCCCCCCTGCAGTGGAAGCATGGAGTCCTAACCACTGGACTGCCAGGGAAGTCCCCCAAAAGTAGTCATCTTTCTGAGTGACAGGATAAAAGGCTATACAGGCTAGAAATTATGCCTGATGTGCTGAGAAAGTAACTAGAGAATCAAGAAGCTGAGAAGAGATTTTAAGAGTCAAACATAAAGCAGGATTCTGCCTATTAAGACTTTTGCTGGAGAGATAAGCCTCATGGGTAATTATGGAACAGTAAGCAATGATACGCACACATGTGGTTAAATGCCCCCCAAATATCAGGGCAGACAAAATGTGTCCTTATAGTTTATAATTAATTGTACTCCTGGATGAGGCAATGAAGGTCAGTAAGATCTCAAATTGTATAAAATCCATTGGAAATAAGGTTTGATTAATGGTCTAAAATTAAATTATTAGGAGAGTATCTCTACTGTGGAATAAGGTACAACTATATACTCCTCCCCCGCCCCATTATGAAAGTAATCTTGCTCTTTGTAGAAATCTGGGAAAACACAAAAGGGTATAAAAAAAAAACAACTAAAAACTCTATTAATCCTTAGAGATAAACCCTGTCAATATTTTGGTGTACATTAATATATTGATATATTAGTAAGGGTAGGGCCACTGCTAAAACTAATAAGCCCCCGAACACAATGTTCAGCAGTTTCTTTCCGGTTCACATCAAAGTCAGTTCCAGGCTGTCAGTGTGTTGGGTAGGAGTGAGCCTCTGCTCCACCGAGGCATTCAGTCACCCAGGCAGGCAGGGGCAATTCCATCTTCAACATGTGGTTTCATAAGGCATGCTGGGTGTCAAAGTCACGTTCCAGCCGAGAGGAAGGGAAGTCGCCTAGAAGCACATGATGTGCTGGAGAATCTGTCCGGGATGCCTGGAAGTGGCGGACGTCACTTCTGACCTCATTGGCTAGAACTCAACATGTAGTCCCACCTAACTGCTGAGAAGTCTGGGAAATGTGGTTCAGCTGTGTGGCCAGGTAGACGAGAGATGTTTGGTAAATAACAGTCTCTACCATAGTGTATTTTCCCTCAGCCTTGCTCAGTACATATATATGTGTATGACTAGGATTATATTGTACATTTAGCTTTTTATTCTGCTTTAAAAATAACAACAACAACAAAAATCTCTGAGCACTTTCCCACCTAATTCTTTGCCAACATGGCTGTGTGTTATCCAGTCATATAGAGCAGGGTTTCTCAACCTCAGCACTAATTTTCTGGAAATCTGTATTGGAGTACAGTTGATTTACAATATTGTGTTAGTTTCAGGTGTATAGCACAGTGATTCAGTTATACACACATCCACTCTTTTTTAGATTCTTTTCCCATATAGGTCATTACAGATTATTGAGTAGCATTCCCTGTGTTGTACAGTAGGTTTTATTAGCTACCTATTTTATACACAGTATTGTATATATGTCACTATTTTTTGACATTTGGGGCTGGATCTTTCTTTCATGTGGTGAGGCCTGTCCTGAGCACTGTAGGATGTTAGCAGCCTCCCTGGCCTCCATGGACTAGATGCCAGTAGCACCCCCTCCCCAGCTATGACAACTAAAACTGTCTGCACATGTTGCCAGATGTCTCTTGGGGGACAAAGTCATCCACAGCTGAGAACCACGGTGCTAGATCAACAGTAATTTATGCAACCACGTCCCTTTTATCAAACAGTTGTTGCTTCCTTTATTGTTTTTATTGTTTGATGTGCTATTACATCTTGCTCTGTGCTAAATATCTTTTTACATTAATTTTGACTGAAATAGTCATGAGTTACTAAGGAGAGAGAATCCCAGAAGCAGATTATTAGGCCAGAGGCTATGAATAGTTTTAAGTCTCTCGATACATCCTGCCAAGTATCTTTCCAGAAAGGATCTACCAGTTTACTCTTCCACCTGCAACACACTCTTGCTTTATTTTTAAAGGTTTTAGTTATATGAGAAAAATGGTTTATTATTTTAAAAGAGCATTTCTTAGACTAATAGTCAAATGTGCATATTAGCTATCTTGTACACCCTGTCAGTAGTAGCCTTGCTAATTTCCCAACTGCTGTTTTGTTTTTCTTAAGGGTTTTAGGGACAATTGCTTGTTGAAATCGGTCCATGACATTTCCAAAGTGAGTAAAAGTTTCTATTAAAATGTGGCTTTCCTTTGACATTGTGTACACAATGGCTATAACTTGGTTTTTAATCACAGCATCCCATTGTGACTGGCTCCAATATTTGGACAGCTGTTATTTCTTTTCTTTGGTTAAAAAAAAAATCCAAGACTTCTAGGGAATGACAGAAAGTGAACCAAAGGGTTTACTTTCATCTCAGTGCATACAGCCTCAGAGTTCTTGCTTCCCGAGTGGCTGAATGAGGTCATATCTTGCCAAAATACTATTTCAGACTGTGTGCCCAAGTCCCGTTCTGTTGTGTTCCTTGTCTCCTAGGAGCCTCCCAAGATGTAGGAACCAACCAAACCAAATGCTCTTCCCTAAATCAGGACTTAAACCAACTGCTTGTTGCCCTTATCCCTTTGCAGGGGATCCCAGTTATTGTCAACTGCAGTTGGATTCCTGCATGCACGTGCTTTCAGGACTGGTTGAAATGGATTACTTTCCTGTAACAGGACAAAAAGTTAAACCTATGAGCTCCCTGCCGTTTTATTACTGCATGAAGATTGGTTAGGCATGACTATTCCCATGGGACTGTGAAAATGAGCCAGTGATCTGCCTAGCACAAATCTCTGTCCTTTTGGGCAAAATATTATTAAGCTTTCTAGAGCTTTGCCTTGATAAAATCTTTCCTAATCCAATAAATTCAATAGATGAAATGTTTGTTTCCTCCACTCTTTCTCAGTCCTAAAGCCTCTTTCTTCAGGCTTAAATGTCCCTTAAGTGGACTATCTACTCTTACTGTTTATGTAACCCTCTGTTCAAGTAACACGATGTATTTTCAAAACAATGAAAAAACACAACATAAACTATCAGGGGGGAAGGTTAGGCTCAGAAATGTCTCACAAAGCATTAGCCAGGGGAAAACTGCAGGGATCTCAGAGCTTTGCTAATACCTTTGGAGACAGGAGAATTCTTCTCTACGGAGACAGAAGGAATTTAAGATCTGGACACTGTTAAACCATTAATTCCCTTACAAGCTCAAGCAGGAGGCCTGAGCACTGGGAGAGGCCGTGTCTGGGGAGGGTGGGCAAAGCCTTCTGGAGCCTTCCTGGGTGGGCTTCCAGGGATCGGGCGGTTTATGGACACCCCCAAATCGGTCACCACTCAGATGGGAGAGTGCCATCTATGCCCTTCTAAGTCATTTGTTATCCACAAGTAAGTCAGTGTGGCAACCTTGGCCGCACATTGGAACCAGCTGGGGAGATTTTGAGGCATGGAGGCCTCGGTCCCACCCGCTGAGGCCCAGAAGAATTCGAGTTTCAAAAGCTCGCCAAGTGATTCTAATGTGCAATCAGGGTGGAGACCCACGGAACGAACTAACTCCCGCTGCCCCAACGTGAGCCAAAGGTTCCAGGATTCTGGGCTGGGGCGAGGCCGCCAAACACCCGGGCAGTCCTCGAGCAGCCTCTCGGGCCTCAGTTTCTTTATCTGCAAAATGGGTGACGGCTAGGACTGCCAAGGCCCCTCCGGCTGGAAGAGTTCTCTTTGGGGATGCGGACCTGCGTCTCCGAGATCCTCTAAGCCCGCTCCCCTCGGTCCCCATCCCCCCACCCCACTGGCTTTTCCGGTTTCCTCGCCCCTCAGAGCTCGCCCGGGGGGTCCCAGAGGAAGCTGCGCGCTTCGCCGCCACCCTGGCGCGCGCGCTGCCCGGTTGGGGCTCCGGCTGCGGGCGCACAAAGCCCCCGGCGCTGACGTCAGGGCCCCCTCTCGGCGCGGCCGTCCCCCAGTGCAGGCGGAGCCGCGCTGCGCTCCCACCCCGGCCGGGAGTGATCACCAGCCGCCAGCCCCGCAGCCCAACGCCGCCCGCCCGCCCGCGCACGTGCCCGCCGGACCTGCAAACTTGTGCCGCCGGCTGTGTCCGTCCCCCAGGAGCCCGAGCGCCCGCAGCCCGCGCCTCCCGCCCGTCTCCAGCCATGGGTAAGCCGACGCGCTGGCCCCTCGCCCCGGCCACAGCCTCGCGCCCCCGCCCCCGCTCAGGTGGGGCCTCCTAGGGGCACCTCCCCGACCCGGGCCGGTTTTGGGGAGGTGGGAGGGGCGCGGCGCAGGTGTCCCGAACGCCCAGGTGCGCCTCCCCGCCCCATCCCGGGGGCGTCCCCACTCTGGCTGCGGCTCCCCGCCCCCCACCCCGGGCGTGCGACTCGCCGGAGGGGACGGGCGGGACCCCCCGGAGGGGAGCCGAGGGGGCGGACAGAGCGTCCCGGGCTGCGGGCTCCTGCTGTAATTTTCAGGGGGTGGGAGACAGTTGCTCCCGGTCCTTTCCCCGGGACGTTCTCCAATCGCCCGAGCTCCCGGCTCCGAGTCTGATCCGGTCCCACCCTGCCGGGGTCTTGTTCGCCTTAAGCGCACCTGAAATCAACGCCCAGTTCCCCAAGCCTGGAGTCTTCCGTGAGCTCGTTTGGGAACCGTGAGCCTTGAAACCAGTGAAGGTGGAAGGGAAGAGGGACGGGACGGAGGGCGAGGCTCTTTGTCCCCCGTTTTCACTATCAAAAGGCGAACCTGGGGCGCAGGTGGGGCCGATGTGCCCCGCGGGGTCCGAGGCAGTTGGGGAATCTACTAGTCTGGGTGAAAAAAAGCCGAGCTCTGGAGATTACAAAATCTTCCACCTGGCCCGGGGCGGAGAGCAGGAGGCTATATTGTGTTTGTCACCTCCTGACACCCCCGAAATCCTGCAACATGTTTTACACGGGGACACCCCCGAAATCCTGCAATATGTTTTACACAGGGACGCTGTATCTCTCGGAAAACTCGTTAAAGAGTGCGGTGGAAATCAACCTCGTTCCGCTGCACCCCCGAAAAATGTGCCTGGGAAAGGGTTTCCCCTGCCTGCTCTGTTATCCTTCTCTCGTGGCAGACAGGCTCCAGCCGCAAAAGCCACAAAGACTGTCACAGGAGCCCCTCGGAATCCGCATTCCAATGAGGGAGTCAGTGAATTTAACCATTGCGGCCCCTGGGGAGAGCTTGGGCATTCCCTACCGGGCCCCAGCCCCGCCCCCTACCCTATCCTGCAGTCCCTGTGCTGTTGATGGTGTGGGTGGTAATTTTGTACCGATCAAACGTTTGGTGAGGGTTTGTAAGGAGGGCACGTGATTTTGCGTTTAAAAGGAAGCTCAAAGAATTTTAGAGTTAAACTTTTTTTTTTTTTTCTTTTTTTGGTTTGTTTTATAAATTTACTAGGTGATCAAAATCTGAAAGGAAATAAGGTCTGTGAATCCACCAGGACAATTTCTTGCCAAAAAGTTAGGGGTGAGCTAGGATAAAATCCTTCTACAAAAGGGCAGAATTGCATGACCTGTATCTCACGTTCCTACTTGTTGTTCAGTTGCTCAGTCCTGTCCAACTCTTTGTGACCTGATGGACTGCAGCACACCAGGCTTCCCTGTCCCAATTCACCATCTGCCAGAGTTGGCTCAAACTCATGTTCACTGCGTCGGCGATGCCATCCACCCATCTCATCCTCTGTCGTCCCCTTCTCACTCCTGCCCTCAATGTTTCCCAACCTCCAAGGTTCCTACTAGTTATGTCCTGTGACTATCAATATTTCAGCAATGCTTGGCTCAAAGATGTTGAAGTTGCACAAAAGTGCCGGCTTGAGGAAGGCATTAGCTAATTTGCCTGAAATAAAGTTATATATTTCTGTTTTTTTGACTCTAGGCATTCGGATTTGCTCCGGTTAGAAATTGAGCGTCGAATTACCACTTGGGGACCTTCTCGGGAATGGCTTTCACAATGCCCAGGGCCTAATTGGGGGCGGGCTTTATTTTTAGGTAGGTGTGGAAGTTCCCCGAGATTCTCAGGAAGCAAATGCCCAAACCAGAGGCCTGTTCTCAAGGAAGTACTTTGTGTCTTGGACAATTGTTGCTTCTACACTTCAATTGCCAATTTATGTTAATTTGTGCATACCTCACTGGTTCTGGCAGTTTCCTTGGTTTTAGTTTTTAGCTTTTACATTAAAAAAGAAAAAAGTCCCCCTCACGCCAGAAAGGAAACATACTGATTCCCTTTGGTAGATTTTTAGTAAATACACCACAAGGCCAAGAACTGGTTTTATTTTTCCAGATGTATTTAATTACTGAACGTACCCCAATGAATGTTTTAATTGAAGTGATTTAATGCTGGGAAAACTCTGACCATTTGTCCATTGGCTGGAACTTTGATTCTTATATAAGTCACTTCCTTAATGTGGTATCAGTTCATTTACTGGTAAACTGGATGAGGTTTGTGGAAATAAAAGTTCCTCTGGACTCAAATTTTAAGGTATTCAAAATCTTTACGTTGACAAAGAAAATAATGAGCAATGTGTGTATAGCTTGATCTTTCAATGCATTTTAAAAGAAAGCATGCTTTTCAAAAGTTGTTGAGCCAATTGACTTTTTAATGGCTTTGCTGATAGAATTCACATACCATGTAATTCACACATTTAAGTGCACAAAATCATGAGTTTTAGTATATTCAAAGTTGTACAACCACCACCACTAGCTAACATTGTCATCACCCCAAAAAGAAACCCTGTACCCATTAGAAGTACCTCCCCATGCTCCTAGAAACACTGATCTACTTTCCACCTCTATAGATTTGCTTGTTCTGGACATTTCATGTAAATGCATTGAGCCAATTGGTGTTTGACGTGTGTTTGACTATTCAGTACCTTGGATTGTTTTGTACAATGGGAAGATGTCATGATGTACTGTTAGTAGGTAGTACACCACCTAAATGAGTCAGTTGAAATTATTTCACTGGCTGAAGAGTTCCACATTTGGCCATTGTGTGTGTTGTATGCTCGCTCGCTCTTTCTCACACTCTCACTCGCACTCTCTCATTCAGTGTAACTCTGGTTTTCTCTGATAGGAACTCAGGTTGCCTAATGGAATTTTGAACCTGTTAACTTTCTTTATAGACCCTAAGACACAGCAACTAAACGGATTCCCCGCAATAATCTCTTACGAGGCTTTTGTGGACTATCCACTCAGAGTGAATACGGATCATGTATCCAGAGAGAGGGCCTCCCAGGTGGTGCTAGTGATAAAGAATCTGCCTGCAGTGCAGGAGACGTGGGTTCGATTCCTGTGTCGGGAAGATCCCTGAGAGAAGAAAATGGCGACTCACTCCAGTATTCCTTCCTGGAGAATCCCATGGACCGAGGAGACTGGTGGGTTATAGTCCATGGGGTTGCAAAGAGTCAGACACAACTGAAGTGACTTAGCCTGCACACATCCGAGGAGAAGTGCCAATTTTGTTTCATTAGTTGCCTGTAATTTTAAATGAAAATTATATGTGAAATGATCAGATATAACAAAACAGCAAAGTAGTTGTTTGGATCTGTTTTTGTGATAAGGAAGTTTTTATGAGGATTATGAATTTAAACACAGTCAACCATTTCACTAAACAGCATTAAAAACACAGGTTGAGAGCTGTTCTTTAATGTGCACGCAAGTCATCTGGTGATCTTGTTCAAAGTGCTGATTCTGATTCTCTGGGTCTGGGTGGGGTCTGAGTTTCTGCATTTCTAGCAAGCTCTTGGTGACTGGAGCTGGTAGTCCCCAGGGCCAGCAAATAGAAAGCAGAGCAAGTCTGAGGCCGGGGTGTATGCCTCAGGAATTCCATGAACTTGCCATGTGAGCTTGGGTAAATCATTTTCATTTCTTAAGTTCAGTTTACTATACAGTAAAAGGATTTGATACAACCATTTCTTTGGGCCCTTACAGATTTAAAAGGATGTACTTTCTTGTCTTCCTGTTTTTAAAACTTTTTATGTTGGGGTATAGCCAATTAACAATATTGTGATAGTTTCAGGTGGACAGCAAAGGGACTCGGGTATACATATACATGCATCCATTCTCCCCGAAACTGCCCTCTCAAAGCATGTAAGTTAGAAAAAAGAAATAAGAGGGTCACGTTAGGCTTGACAAACGTGACAGAACAGCTTCCTAATTGTTTAAACACCGTGTGTTTCCTTGAAGCCAGCATCACAGGCATCATTGGTAGTTGCATTGAATGCTGGGATCTTGATGTGCCCGCCAACAAGACACCCAGCCATCCCCTAAGGACACTAGTGGAGGAAACCATAGTGTTCATCCATTTGAGGGCCTCCAGCTTTAGCTACTCCTGCTCTCTTGTCTTTAGAGCTGGCCTCGCCAGAGAGCCTTTCTTGATTCTACATGCAGGGCCCAGGCCACCTTCAGAGGCCAGAGTCAGAAGGAAGCATGCATGCCGACGACCCACACGTATACCATTTGCTTCTGGCAGTTTGCTCCTGGCAGTTTGCTCAGGAATTCAGATGCAGCTGGAGACGAAGAATGATACCCTGAAGATCAGCTGGGCAGGAAATAGTCCCAGGACGGTTCGCTTCCCTCCGTCTGAGTCTAAAGACCTAGGAACAGCCCACCCTCAGGTCTGGGAGAGAGTGCCCTTCAAGTCTTGGGAAAATTTTGCATAAAACTCTAGTCCAATAGCACAGAGTGCTGTTTGTGACAAACAGGAAGTAATTAATTATTGAGTATCTTTTTGCTCTAGCAAAACCTCTAGCCCAAGCCACTTGACCCTTCCAAGGAGTTCTTCGAGGACATCCTTATTGGCTGCATCCGGGGTCAAGTAGTTGATGGTTTATTGAAAATGCCAAAGTGGTGAATCACTGTCAGTAACCATAGATGTATCTTACACATTTTGTTTAAACATGAATTTACCAGTATTTTGTTGTAAAGTCAAGGTCTTTGAGTGTGAACCCTGATTGAAATTCCTTGAAAACTTTCTTGTATATAAATCACAGCCAGAATTCAATGGCTTTTGATTTCTGGTTTGATCCTTTTAAAGTAGAGTGAGAACCAATCTGTGTGCAGATTCCTTGTAGCTCAACAATCCCACTCCTCTTAAACCTTTAAAATTTTCTAGCCCCTACTTACTCTGGCAACTGTTTTTCCAAGTGACTCATCTCTTAAGGCTTTTCAAAGCCAATCAACTTGGTTTTCAAAGAAATAAAAACTATTTTTGGAACTCATTTTATTAGCTTGTGTAACACCTAATTAAATGTCATAATTCTAGTAACAAGTACAGCTGGCATAAACAGACTTGAGAATATAACAGACTCTTCTGAGGTACACAATTCAACTGGTGGGAGAAGCAGTATATACATATACATATGTATATGGTTCCTATGAGCTGGCTTGTTAGTGTTTATGTCTTTTCTGTTCAAATGTCAAATTTTTCAAGAACAAAGATTGCTTTACTCATTGTTTTATCCCAGTGTTCATTCAAATAATTGACATAGGTACTCCACAAATACTTGTTAAAAGGATAAGGGTTTTATCATATAAAATCGATTTTATTAAGGTCTGTCTGCATTATAAAAGTATAGATTTCAAGGCATATAAAATTATATTTATATATGACAAACTGTGATAAACTAGAACAAATTAACTGGCAAATGACATTAATTATTATTCTTTAATAACATTAATACATTGAGCACAGATTTGCCCAGAATAACAGAATTTCAGAGCTTGAAGTCACTTTAGAAGTAAATTGATTGCTATAGGCATATACAGACACAAAAACAATTTAAAGAACAGTGTGAATTTTATTTCATTACTTTTTTTTTTTTTGCCTTTAGCCTTTTCTTTTAATGTTATAAAATATTTTCCTCTCTGGTGAAAAGTACTTCCTTCTTGTCAGATTTGTGAAGTGCACAAAATTTTTGGAGTGAAACAGTTTGTTTCGGTGTAATTCGTTATTGTCCTGAGGATTAAAAGGTAACAATGGTCTTGAGCTTCCACTCTCCACTTGTGTAATTGGGTTAAATGAATACCTACTGCAGTGCCATGCAACAGGCATGTGCCCGTCTCTAAGTGTTTGAGTTCTGGTTACATGGCCATCACCGTGAAGGCTTTCAGGGAATATAACACAGCTGCTCACTCAACAAGTGTTCAGAGTCCTGTTCAGATGAGCCAGGTACTGTGCTAAATCTTAAAGCAAAAATAAACAAGACCCAGTGCTGTCCTCAGATCACCACAGTTATTTCAGAGATGCAGATAAATAGTTACAATAGAAGTGCAAGGTCCTGTCGAATAATTTCCTCTCTCTCAGGGAGAAAAAAGCGTGGAGTGATATTTCTTAGGGGGATTTCCTGGGGAAGTGTTTTTTCTTCATCTGAGTCTTGAAGGATGAGCAGGATGACAGGAATCAGTGGCGGCGGGGGGCGAGGACATCTTGTACATAAAGTGTGTAGTAAAGTAACCTGCTTTAAGTGATTACACATGGACACACATAGCTGAATCTTGCAAGAATATTTTTGATCTTGTCTATTGCCTCCTCCCTTTCAAAAGATAAAGTGGAGAAGGAAGGAAGTGTGAGCCTTTTGGGTGAAGGAAAGGGTCTCTTTGGTGTGACTCCAGAGGGGTTAGGCATCAAAATGAAACCCAGTTCTTGTCTATTTATACACTTGATTATTTTGAAAGTGTCATTATTTCTTCCTTACATATTTGAAAGAATTCACCAGTGAAGCTATTTGGGTCTTGAGTTCTCTTTGTGGAAATGTTTTAAATTATGAATTATGTTTCTTTAACAGAGAGAGTACTATTCAGATTTCCTATTTGTCTTTGTTTCAGGTTTGATAAGCTGTGTTTTTCAAGGACTTTTTCCTCTTATCTAAGTTATTAACTTTATTGATATAAAGTTGTTCATAATATTTTTGTATTATCTATCTAATCCTGTTCTCTATAAGATCTGTAGTGATGTTTCCCCATTCATTCCTAGTAATGTAGGTAATTTAAGTATATCTGTTTATTTTTCTTGATCAATCTTGGGCATTTATTTTAAAATTTATTTTAGTAGGTTGATGCTTACATCTGATAACTACATGTGATAGATGAGCTGATCACTTAATTAAAAAGGAGTACATTTTCTAGTAATCAGAAAATAGAATTTTAATGTCTAGAGGTACAAGTTGCTTCCCTGATGGCTTAGACGGTAAAGAATCTGCCTGAAATGCGGAAGGATCAAACCCAGGTTTGGAAAGATCCCTGGGAGGAGGGCATGGCAACCCACTCCAGTATTCTTGCCTGGAGAATCCCATGGACAGAGGAGCCTGGTGGGCTACAGTCTGTTGGATCGAGAAGAGTCAGACATGATTGAGCAGCTAAGCACAGCACAGAAGTTGCTTACTTGGTTAGGAACAGAATCTGCCAAAGGAAAAAGTATTAAACCTGATCTTTTGAATTTTACTCTCTGTAACTCGGGTATTTGAACTTGGTTTGCCAAGATCTGTTGTAAATGATCTTGCATTAGAGTTATTGCTTAGTATCTGCTTGTGTATTCATTTTCTGTAGGACTGTTGAATTCTGCTTTCCTCTTCAGAGCAACTGGAGACAGACACTGAAACAAAAGAAGTCTTTCCTTCCCTTTCAAGTGTACTTTTAGATCAGGGTTTCTCAAGCTCAGCACTTTTTGACATTTGGGGCTGGCTGATTCTTTGTTGTGTGGAGACCGTTCTGTGCACTGTGGGTTGTTTAGCAGCAACCCTGGCCTCTACATGCCAATAACACTACCCTACTTGTGTCAACCAAAAATGTCTCCAGAAATTGCCAAGTAAGAACTATTGGGAGACAAAATAATCCCATATTGAGAACCACTGCTTTTGAGTAAGAGGGATTGAAAGCCTTTTGTATTTCCCAATATTATAAAATCTGAATAATGGCATGATTGGAGACTTGGTTGAGCACACCTACAGGATCGTAATATCTCTGGTTAAAACTGTTATCCTTCCAAAAGGGATACTTGAATTTCCTAGCTAAAAAAAGTTTTAAACCTTTTTTCAGCGTCATCAGAGAACCTGGAGATATAGTGGGGAGCCTTGCACACCAAGTAATTCATTCTTCGTTTCGAGTAAAATGGTACCTAAACCATCTCAACAGTGAGAGCAAACCCCGAGTGTCTGGCTTTCCTTGGCAAATTGTTCTGATGTTCAGGATGCTTTATCTCTGAAAGAACTGAATGTATATGAAGTTCATTCTGATTACCAAAGTTGTTTTCTTCGCCCTTTGTTCTTTTCATTAAGTAGAAAGACCTCAAGGATCTAGTCCCCTTTCTTAACATCCTTAATTACCTTGATGGCCTTTCCAAATTTAGAATTCATCTCCTTAGCTGTAATCAAATATACCCAGATTAAGCCTTAAAGGCAACCTCCTGCACACTCTGTTTCATCCTTAGGGTCCGGAGTAATGGCTTCATTACATTTTACCCATGGGTTTGAGAAATGCAGAAGTTGTAAGAGAGGGGACTGATTCTCCCTTCCTGCTCACAGAGATCCTTTTTGAACAGCCATTGATCTCCCTGCCCACTCCCCATCCTTCACTTCTTCCCTCCGATGGAGAGCTTAAATTGGTGTTCTCCGAGAGATCTGAGCACACTTGCAAAATAGTTCTAGTATAAAAAGAGCAGGAACCTCGGAAGTGAAAGTCAGAAGGAGCCTGTAAAATCTGCCATTTTGTGTATCAGGTCACCCTTTTAGGTTTAGGACTGCAGTGTTTCACAACTCACTGAAAAGATTGTTTAAATGGAGGATTTTCAAATGGCAGCTTCAATTCAGGCATCTGTTCCTTCACACAAGGAGCAAAGAATGGAGATGTAATTAACAAAGAAACTCACACCCTTAGGATGACCTTATTTGATGCAGCCCTCTATTTTATATTTTCCTTTTAGTGTTCTCCTGTGGCATATTCTGACAATAACCATGATTAAGTAAAGCAGAATTCAAAACATTAAAGAGATGAATTTTTATTCCACGAATTACTGTCATGTTGCAAAGCTACTGTCCTGGATTACCAAAAACTGTTTTGAACTGTATTATATAATGATAGTTTGTCACAGATATTTTTAGATGTTTTGCGAGAGGCACAAATATTATACAATCACTTTAAAATCTGATATTGAAGTATAACATACATGTAAAAAGTGGGCAGATATTAAGCATACAGCTTGATAAATTTTTGCAAACTTAACCAGTATATAGATTAAGAAGCCAGCCGCTCAGAAATCCCCTGCAAGCTCCCTTTTAGGCAGCCCTGACCAAGGGTAATCATTCCTAATTTCTGCCAACATAGTTTGGCCAGTTTGTGCACTTTATATAAATGGAATCATAGAGGATGAACTCTTAGGTTTGGAAGCTTTTGATCAACATGAATAACATTATGTTAAAACTCAGTAATATTTTCTGTCTGGAAATAGACCTGCTTCTAAATCATTATGGTTAAAAGCATTTATTAAATGCCTCCATGTGTAGAACTATGCTAAGGAGTGCATCAACCACTGGTCCCTACCCTCTGTTTTAAGTAGAAAACATTGACATAGCAGGTGTGCGAAGGACTTTGAAAATAATTGGTGGGAGATGAGATGGGTACATGGAAAACATGTATACAGTGGAAGGGATTATAAAGATAAGGTACCCCCACTATCCAGTTTGGAAATGGAAAAATACATCAGGAGGATTTGAGAATAAAGAGGAAGTTGTTGATGTTGTGTATTCAGGATATAATCAGTAAGACTGTTTTCTGGCTTCAGGGTATAAGGATGTAACAGATGTGAAGTGAAGTGAAGTGAAGTTGCTCAGTCATGTCCGACTCTTTGCGATCCCATGGTCTGTAGCCTACTAGGTTCCTCTGTCCATGGCATTTTCCAGGCAAGAATACTGGAGTGGGTTGCTATTTCCTTCTCCAGGAGATCTTCCCGACCCAGGGATTGAACCCGGGTCTCCCGCATTGTAGGCAGACACTTTACTGGCTGAGCCACCAGAATATAATCAGTAAGGCTGTTTTCTGGCTTCAGGGTATAAGGAGGTAACAGATGTTAAGACCTCCTCCCAATTAGTTGCCTGAAGAAGATAGAATTTTAGGAATTGTTTCAATTAACAGTCGTTAGTGAACTGATGGCCAAATGGGTGTTCCAAGCAATGTGCAGGTTTAGAAAAAAGATTGAAGGCCTGGGATGATTTCTGGTTATCTTCCTGAAAATTCTTAGATGTAAAATGGTTTTTGCCAAATTAACTTTTCTTCTTGCTGTGTTGGGACTTAGACAGTAATCTGCCTTCGTTCCTTCAATGAGGTATTTTGTCATCTTACTGACTGAAGTGATGGTATAGTTGTTACCAAACCAAACTTGGGTCCCTTTGCCTGCATACAGTAAAGCCAATCTATTGATAGCAAGTTGTGGTGAAGGAAAAGTACAGCATTTATTGCTGGTGACAAGCAAGGAATCTGGGACACTGGTGCTCACAAGTCCCCGATGGCTTTCAGCAAGGCATTTTTATTTATTTATTTATTTTTTATTTTTATTTTTTTTAATTATTATTATTTTTTTAAATAAATTTATTTATTTTAGTTGGGGGCTAATTACTTTACAATATTGTAATAGTTTTTGCCATACATTGACATGAATCAGCCATGGGTTTACATGTGTTCCCCCTCCTGGACCCCCCTCCCTCCTCCCTCCCCATCCCATCCCTCTGGGTCATCCCATTGCCCCGGCCCTGAGCCCTTGTCTCATGCATCGAACATGGAATGGTGTTCTGTTTCACATATGATAATATACATGTTTCAATGCTATTCTCCCAGAACGTCCCACCCTCACCTTCTCCCTCAGAGTCCATAAAATTGTTCTATGCATCTGTGTCTCTTATTCTGTCTCGCATATAGGGTTATCGTTACCATCTTTCAAATTCCATATATATGCATTAGTATACTGTATTGTTGTTTTTCTTTCTGGCTTACTTCACTCTGTATAGTGGGCTCCAGTTTCATCCATCTCAGTAGAACCGATTCAAATGTATTTTTTTTAATGGCTGAGTAATATTCCATTGTGTATATGTACCACAGCTTCCTTATCCATTCGTCTGCTGATGGACATCTAGGTTGCTTCCATGTCCTGGCTATTGTAAACAGTGCTGCGATGAACATTGAGGCCAGGTGAGGGAGGGACGTCCCACGGTGTGTGATCAGCTTGTGAGCAGTTCTCAGATTAGTTGACAGTGAGGTAACAGGGTGGTGTCACAGGGGTTAATATTATCAGTCCTTAGGCTCCAGGAGCGGAGAAGGCAACGGCACCCCACTCCAGTGCTCTTGCCTGGAAAATCCCACAGATGGAGGAGCCTGGTAGGCTGCAGTCCATGGGGTCGCGAAGAGTCGGACACGACTGAGCGACGTCACTTTCACTTTTCACTTTCATGCATTGGAGAAGGAAATGGCAACCCACTCCAGTGTTCTTGCCTGGAGAATCCCAGGGACGGGGGAGCCTGGTGGGCTGCCGTCTATGGGGTCGCACAGAGTCGGACACGACTGAAGCGACTTAGCAGCAGCAGCAGCAGGCTCCAGGAGGAGCCTGTAAAACAGCTTAGGAAATGTGCATCAGATACAGTGATCTAAGTACTTCAGAGAGGAGCTAAAGCAGAGAATATGGGGAAGGGGTCTGTCCAGTAATGCCCCACGGGGTCCTCCTGGGTTTCATAGTCTGCAGAATGAATGCTTTGTCATCACATGGAGCTGCCTTTAAATTGTATAGTGTCACCACTGTCCCCCAAGTCATGGTATCAATTTATACTGTCACCAGGAACGTTGGAACATTCTCGTTTCTCCAAATCATCTCCAGCATTTGGTGTTCTCACTGTTTTAAATTTTTCCAAGAATCTCATAGGTATGAAGTATTTCATTGTTTTTTATATTGAATTTCCCTAGAGAGGTTGAAACTTTTTGGTAGGTTATTGGCCATTTGGGTTTTCTCTTTCATTTATATACTTATTTTGTTCTATTGATTTGTAGCAATTCTTTATACATTCTGGATAATAACCGTTAATTAAATGTATTGTCAATATCATCTTTTTGTGGCTTAGCTTTTAACTTTGAGCACATCTTGTGTTGTGCTGAACATTTTTTATTATAATAAAGCCCTAATTATCAGTCTTTTCCTTTATTCTTCTATGATTTGTGCCTTTTATTTTAGCCTTGTTCTAAAATTGTTCCTATCTCCAAGGTCATGCAGATGTTCTTCAATATTCTCTTTTAAGGTGTGCTTTTCAATTGAAAAGCACAGGGAACTATAATATACTCAGTATTTTATAATAACCTGTAAGGGAAGATAATCTGAAAAAGAGTACACACACACATAACTGAATCACTGAAACTAACACAACTTTGTAAATCAACTACACTTCAATTTAAAAAACAATTGTGTTTCATTAAAAAAAAAGCATGTTTTTCAGTTTTCAGTGTTTATTAGGATTTTAGTTTTTTGGGTATAGTATGAGGTATAAGTCTATATTTTACATTTCCTATACAGAAACCACTACATTCTTAATATTTCCTCCTTTCTCCACTGATTTTTATATAATCTCATGCATTACATTTCTCTGCTGTACCTGTGCATACATCTCTGGACTCGGTTCGGTTCTCTTGGTCTATTTTGCCATCCGTCTGCTAAGACTGCACTGTCATAATTAGTATATATTTAAAGTAAGCTGGGCTATCTCCTCGAAGTGTTCTCCTCTTATTCTTTCAAAGTGACTGAGATATACACTTCGCTTTTTTCTGTTTTTGCAATCAGCCTTTGATGTTCCACCAACGTCCCTGTTAGGATTTTGAGTGGGATTACAGTGAATTTATAGAATAATTTCCACCATAGCCACTGTGTCCACTGTATTGCACCTTCCATTTATATCCATGGTGTATGTTGTCACACAATCAGATCTTCTCTTTCATTCCCCAATACTGTTTTTGCACACCTTTAAAAAATCTAGTGACGGTCCCTCATAGAGTGAGAAAGTAAATCCATTGGGGTCAAAACTAATTCCAGGGATGTCATGGTTTCCTTCCACGGACCTGTGACGAATTGCAGGTGAATGTACAAAAAGTTCAGATTAATACACAGGCTGTAGGGAAAGCTGATTTTGAGTTACCACCTGCCAGCCTGGTCATAAGAAGTGAAGTGTTCTTACTTCAACCGACCCTAGGTATATTCTAATAAGATAAGACAATATAACCCTCAGTATGTTAAAAATGTGGATTTCTTCTAAAAGAAAAATATAGCCATATTTGCTCCATCACAGGGACCAAGTTTATATTCAAGATGCAAACTCTCTGTTGAAAGAGAAAGAAAGGAAGCCAGTCTTCCAGTCGGAGTGCACAGCCATGCAACCAAGGTAACTCTAGAGCAGTAGAAACCCGCCTCTTATGTGGGAGTGTTACTTCCATGTTTGGCTGTGTCATTCATAAAAATGACCTTTTATTGGTTGATTCAACATTACCTGGTTTCCCAAAGCGGTTTAATGGAAAACTTAACCTGGGATGTTTTTATATACTGCTCACCCCACTGAGAGGAGGCCAGCGTCCGACCAGAGTGTGAGCTTGATTTATTCTGGAAAGCGGTTTATTCAGCTGTCAAATGAGATTACATGTGTGGCTGTTACCCATCACTTCACAGAAATATTCTTAGTCCTCCACGTGACCTCGGACTTTTATTTATTTATTTGATGGCAACAGAAATCACACATGTAACATCTCCTAGAACACATCTTTGGAAATGCAGTTTTTAATAGAGCATGATTACCCCCTTACTGTTGATGATGCTGATGATGCTGCTGGCTAGAACCGGAACTGGACTGCTGGACAATTTCTACACAAGCCCGCTGTCCCGGGACACCACCCCCCACCCCCCAACATACGGACTTCCATATATTTAGATTTGAATAACCCAGAAAGGCCCGTCATCAGGATCCGTTCTTAAAATTCACTTTTTTTTTGTTACTTGTCTTTGTCTTGGAGTGGTCGCTCACTGTAGAAACTCATTTAAAATGAAAGTCTAATAGAAAACACACTTATGCTTACGAAAAGGGAAATGGGGTGAGGAAAGGATAAATTAGGAGTTTGGGATTAGCAGATACTAATTGCTACATATAAAGTAAATAAACAGTGAGTCCTACCACATGGCACACAGAACTATATTTGGTATCCTGTAAGAAACCACAATCGAAAAGAATATTATAAAAAAGAATGTGTATATATGTATATAATTGAATCACCTTGCTGTACAGCAGAAATTAACATTGTAAGTCAACTATACTTCAAACAATTATTTAAGAATTGAAGTCTAAGTTTAGATATGAAAATTAAGTTCTTTTTACTTCTTATGATCTTATTTTTGCCCTTGGAGATTTGAGCAAAAATGGTGGTATTCCTGCTTTGTGATTCAATTTCTGTTTCCTCAGCCTAACACAACTATGAGTGAGATATCACTTAAAAGAAAAAGAAAACTGACCAAAATAACTATGTCACAGCGTGGGTTGTTGACTGGAAACTTCTGCTTGGTTGGAGGCTTAAGAGGTGGGACGAGCCACCTGGGCAGGCTCTTGGCCCACGTGCTTGAGCAGTGGTGATATTGGCCAAGTCAGGCGCTTGTTCTTTCCAGGACTCATGAGGAACGGTAGGTAGCCTCACAATTCTATCAGAAGTGACCATGAGTTCTTTTTTGTTTGAAGGAGAGCTTGTCGAACCACTGATTTTTCCGCTCGAGTTGATTTTTACCCCCCAGGGGATGGTTGGCAATGTCTGGAGACATTTTTGGTTGTTAGCTGGGGTGAGGGGGAAGGGTATCTGGTGGGTAGAGGGCAGGGCTGCTCCTAAAAGTCCTATGAACCCAGAGCCCACCCTTCCCCAAACACAGTCTTATGGTTCTCACCTCAAGAGTGCCAAACGTGGGAAATACTACTTAGACTAAACTTTGTATGTGGGTGTTAATTTCTGCTGTACAGCAGAGTGGTTCAGCTATGCAAAATATATATGTTCTTGTTTTCTTCTCATTTATGGTTTATCACACGATATTGAATATCGTGTATAGCGTGCCTGCCCTATACAGTAGAACTGTTGTTTAGCCATCCTATATATATGTAATAGTCTGCGTCTCCTCATCCCAAACTCCCAGTCCTTCTCTCTCCCACCCGTCTCACCCTCGTGGCAACCACAGTCTGTTTTCTATGTCTGTGATTCTGTTTTGTGGTTAAGTTCATTTGTGCCTTGTTTTAGATTCCACGTGTCTTATGGTACTTGTCTTTCTCTTTCTGACTTACTTCAATCAGTATGATAACCTCTAGTTGCATCCACCTGAGTGTAGATGGTATTATTTCATTCTCTTTTATGGCTGAGTAGTAGTCTATTGTGTATATGCACCACATCTTCTTTATCCATTTCATCTGTTGGACATTGAGGTTGTTTCCACGTCTTGACTATTGTGAATAGTACTTCTGTGAACATAGGGGTGCATGCACCTTTTTGAATTGTAGTTTTGTCCAGATATATGCCCAGGAATGGGATTGCTGGATCATGTGGTGGTTCCATTTGTACATTTTTTTTTTTTTAGGAACCTCCATACTGTTCTCCATAGTGGCCGTATGAATTTATATTCCCACCAATAGTGCAGGAGGGTTCCCTTTTCTCCACATGCTCTCTGGCATTTATTATTTGTAGACTTTGTGATAATGGCCGTTCTGACTAGTGGGAGGTGAGATGAGACCTCATTGTAGTTTTGATTTGCTTTTCTCTAGTAGCTAGTGATGTTGGGCATCTTTGCATGTGCCTTTTGGCCATCTGCATATCTTCTTTGGAGAAATGTCTTTAGGTCTTCTGCCCATTTTTCGATTGGGTTCTTTGTTTTGTTGTTGTTGTTACTGAGTTGTAGACTTAACTTTTGAACTCATGAAAGGCAATCTTTGCCAACCTTTAAAACACAGAACCCGTGGTAAGGTTTAGAATTTGGTCTGAAATAGAGCAAGGGATTCTAGACACCAGATAAAGGGATCCAGGCGTAGAAGCTGCTGAGTTAAGAAGGTGCCTTTCTGAAGGGGAGCCTTCAAGACAAGCCTCTCTCTGATGCTAGCAAACCTAGTCCTGGTTGTCACTGTTACTGGTGCTGATCTGAACCTGCTTGTTGAATCCAGTTGCAATCCATTGAACTCTTACCTTGCACAAGACCTTCTTTATGATAAGAAAGAATCAAACTATGATAGTATGTATGATCAAAAACCAAATCATAATCAGCTTCAGAAAATTCTTTTTCATTTATTATTTCAGCCTCTATCTAGGAAAGTTGCCAATAGTCCTGTAACAAAAGAAGAGAGCACAGAATATTGTAGGGAAGCAATTATTTTTTCATTCACCATTTAGTTTCAAGCAATAGGTTTCACCTTTTTATTTTCTCCTAAGAGCTGCTAATGAATAGTACAGTAGCTGGGTTAAGTATCATATTTTCTCTGTTTTTTTCCCCAACCTTGGTGAAGATACTAAGTTGAGGCACGTAAAACAGACAATATTTGGCCATTTAGGGGCATACAATATGGTATTTTCATATAGTTCAGTCTAATCCAGCATAGTTGCCCAGGCAGCTAAAAAGAAGTTAGTGGCCTAAATATCCCTTCCCAAGGGCCTTTTCCAGCCTGAAATTGCCATGAGAAAAAAAGAAATGCCCATTCATTTTTTCCTCTGAAGTTTTGCAGATGTAACTAAAACCTCATTCTGATGTGTCTTCAATGGACTCTGACTTTAAGTGTCTCATCCCTAAACCTGGGGTTTCCCTCATAGATATTTAAAAACCAAAGAATGCTGCCCTTTACCAGCTTTTCTGGCAAAGCAAACCATTGTCCCCCAGTTTATCTACTGTGTAAACATGGATTTGGGTGTTTTATTCTCTTTAGGTATGTGATACACCTGTCTTGGTAATTGCTAAGCAGGAATTGTAGGAAGCTCTTAAGTTTGGTCTTTTTTTTTTTTCACTTGAATTTAGCAAATGCTTCTTGGTGGTTTAATTTTAGTACAGAAAATTAATGATAGCTGATATTTGTAGGAACGTTTGTCCTCCATATCTTTAGTTGAAATTGATAAAAGTGTGGCCATTTCCAGGTAAGTGTCAACATTTTGCATCCATACAGCTGAGTTATTCCTAAGTGTATTTATATCTCTATGTTACTGTGAATTTGAAATCTGTGCACCTTTGACATCTTCGTGAGAAAAATCCGATATAATTTCACAGGTTGTTGGAAAGTCTTATTCTCTTGTAATTTTACCCTGCTTAGCATTCCTGAACATTGTTGTTGTTGTTCACTTGCTAAGTTGTGTCTAACTCTTTGCAACCCCATGGACTGTAGCATGCCAGGCTTCCCTGTCCTTCACCATTTCTCGGAGCTTGCTCAAACTCATGTCCATTGAGTGATGCCATCCAACCATCTCATCCTCTGTCACCCCCTTACATGAAATAAATATAAAATTGCCCTTTGAGGATGAAATGTAGACTGGGGAAACCCCTATCTAAGTTTCCTAGCATTAAGAATTTATCCTAATATAAAACAGCAAGTCATCAGAACCCTGTTTATTTTAGCATTTACCCTGATGTTTGGAAGCAGGCGTTTTATCATGAAAATATTATCCAACAAAAACCCTAGAGCCACATATTGGCCCAATCAAAAAACTTTCTCCTTCCAGTTGTGGTCCATTGGCAACCATGGATCCACCCCTGCCTCTAGCCCATTTGCCTGATCTCTCTTTGCACTGTCTACCATACTGGTGTACTGTTGTTGTTTGAAATCTCTGTGATAAAAGGTCTGGCTTCTCTCGACCCTTCCCCAGTTGAGGAAAGTTTGGGGGGCTTCCCCAAAGAAGTAAATCAAGGGTGTTGAGAAGTTAAGAAAGGACGTGACCATGAAGGCGAGATTTGCCCCACTGCAACTCATGTTCCCAGGTAACTGGGAGTTGTCTATGCTTCCATCTCCAGGAAGAAGTGTGTTTGTAATGTTACAGAGAAGGGCTGCCATTTGGTCATTGTCACAGTCAGCTGCCACCCGGCCTGGGAAGAAAGGACAGGCTCTGAACATCCATGGTAGTTCTTCGCTGTGATGTGGCTGTTTTTGATGATCTCATCAGAGGCATCCTGGGAGACTTGGCTTCTTTTACCAGCCAGCTTCCCAGTTTTCACTGTGCACTTTCATTGCCCAAATGTGACTGTAAATGCAAGAACTATGGTGGTGAGTAAGAGAGCCCTTGTCCCTGAGGAGGAGCCTGCATTCTGGTGGGAGAGATGTACCTGTGAGCAGAGAAATTATGATAAGATGGAAAAAAAACAATAGTAATGTGCTCAAAACAGAATTTTCTGCTGATGATGTGTGTGTGTGTGCTCTGCGTGCCTACCACATATATTACCAGCTAGGGGACAAGTCTCTGTTCTTTGGCCAAGTAGCTGGCTAGTGTAATGACAATATGAACAAATGCCAGAGTTCATTATATCTGAATGTTGCGGCTTTTGCAGGTGGACATCCGGCTGAAACATACTCAGTTGAGACTCAGACCTTCACCAAAGGGCATTTTGTGAATGTAGCAAATCCTCATCGATAGTTTAATGTAATTAGGGGTAAAATAGAGATGGTTGGTCAGAAAACTGATCAAAACCACAGGTTGCATCATCAAATAAACCATCAGTGATGTCAGTAACTATAATGGCGTAATGAGACATCATCATTACATGATGTTTCTTTCTTTAGAAGCCCAATGACACCATCACAGGAAACCCAATGTTAATTAAGGTGTTGTTTGAATGCCTGACAAATTCTAATCTCTTATAGAGTTTAGTCTTGAATGCCTCATTTAATTATTTCTATAATTTTATTACATATGAAAACTTATCTTGAGGTAAACGAGACAGGGTCTGTGTTATCGTTGCCATGGTGACTTTGTACTTAAAATGGCAGGCTGTGCTTACTTGGTTTAAAAATATCTACTGTGTGATTGCTGTAAAAATCTCCACAAGTAATTTGCTCGTGTCCACACTCCCGTTTCACTGGCATTTCAGCAAACAACTTGATCACAGAAGTTGCTGTGAGAAATGCCAGAGGTTATTACTCGCAAGCACTAAAAATATTTTCAATTTCTACCACTAAAAATTTTGAATATTGCAGAATAGCCTCTATGTGTCCTTTCCATGTTTCCCTGAGTGAAACAACCTTAACTGATCGTGTCGAGGGACCAGAGGGACTTGGGGGTGAATTGTACTTGGGCAAGATACAGGGTGTCTACAGTCAGCCGCCATTGTTGAGGCCACATGCCTACTTTCCGCTCATGGCTCTAAGACACTAGATTGGAATAATCCAGTTGATTGCTGTTTCCCCTCTGCTGTCACAGAGGTCCCATGAGAGCCAATTGGCTGCCTGATTTTATTTATTTTTTGAAGATGGAAACCCCTTAAAACACACACACACAAATGAATAAAGAAATACATGTTCTTTGTAAACTAGCTTAAACAGCACAGAAATCTGCATTGTATTGCAGGCGATAGCCTGGAGTGGGTGCCCAGGACCATCATGGCTCCTTTGTGGAGTGGGCTTTGTGACAGCTGTTGACCACTCAGAGTCTTTGTACTTGACTGTTTTGCAGATGTTTTGCTTCCAGAACATTTCAAGTCCTGGATAAGTGGGGAGTAACAGTGGATATAGATGCATCCATGCAGAAGTTGCATTCTGTGTCCACATGGGGGATATAAACATGTCATTGTTCTTTTCATTGTTTTTTTCTTTTTGTAAATATCCACTCCCAAGCCTTGGAGGCAGTGTGGGAAAAAGGACTGCTTCACTCGTGAGCATCTCTTTCGTCCATTCCTGCCTGTCCCAGAACTCTTTCTTTGGCAGAGCGTGTTTGTCTTTCTGTATTGGCATCTTTATTTTTTTTTCCCCTCTGATGGCAGCTCAGATCAGTGCCCTTGGTCACTGAGAAAATAAAATGATAGTTCAGAGCCTTGTGAGGGAAGTCTAGAGATGGCTGCCTTGGATGCCTTGCCTCTCTGTATCCACAGCCTCCTCCCGCCCTGAGGTTGGGCCACAGCAGTTGAAAACCCCGCTGGGCCATTTTAAGCCCTTTAGGGGACGTGTAAGTGGCAGATGCACTTAATTATTAGGTATATTACACATGCAGAAGATTAAGCTCTGACAAGGTTTTGGACTCGGGACAGAAGGGCACTTCGTTTTTATGAGTCTACTTAGTTTACAAAGAAATCACAATATAGATGTCTATCAGTCAAGAAATGGAGATACGCAGATACACAATAACATACAAACACTCGCTGGTGGCTCAGATAGTAAAGAATCCATCTGCAATGCCGGAGGCCTACGTTCGATCCCTGGGTTGGGAAGATCCCCTGGAGGAGGGCATGGCAACCCACTCCAGTATTCATGCCTGGAAAATCCCCATGGACAAAGGAACCTGGTGGGCTACAGTCCTTGGGGTCACAAAAAGTCAGATACGGCTGAGCGACTAAGCACACATGTATAATGAATACATATGTTGAATATAACATACATGTATGTGACAGACATGTATGTGTATATATGTTGTGTATAACACACAACTATTCTATACATATATCAACACATGTGTGGTGCACGTACATATATGTGTACATACATGTCTGCTGTGTGTGCTTAGTCCCTCGGTCGTGTCCGACTCTTTGCAACCCCTGGACTGTAGCCCACCGTGCTCCTCTGTCCATGGGGATTCTCAAGGCAAGAATACTGGAGCGGGTTGCCATGCCCTCCTGAAGGAGATCTTCCCAACCCAGGGATCGAACCTGTGTGCATACATACGTGATAACATATACAAAACCTGTACTGACTATGTGTGGGCAGTGCTCTAAGTGCTTTACATGCATCAACCAGTGTAATTCTCTCCATTTCACAGATGTGACCATTGAGGGCACAGAGCCAGGAAGTGGCAAGGCCAGTTTTGAACCCACGTGGCTCTGGCTTCATCTTTGTGTTCCTCACCTCCTCTTGATGGAGGTGGTGCAGTTGGTATCATTTAACGGTATGGTTAACTTGGTTTGTCGGGTGTTGGTGCTTATAACCACAAGGAGCTTTGAACTGGTGGTGGAGGTGGAGGGATGTGGAGAATGCTCTTTCTCCTACTTGTTTTCTTGTGCCAGCACAGGAAAGGGAGAGGGAAACCTGAGGCTCATTTGTTTTAACTATCTTAGAGGTGGCACACTTCTGAAGGTGGGTTAGATTTTGGGGAAGTGGTCACAGTTGACTGGGTCAGATCCAATGAGTAAGGGGAGTGGTCAACTTGAGGACTGCCACTTAGGGACCCAGTCAAATAATGTAAATTGTTTACCCCACCCTGGAGATACTTCAGCACCATTAGGGGCCAGGTGACTTGGAAGAACCTTTCTTTTTTTGTACACTTTTGTAGTTATTATTACTTTTTAATTGTAGTATAGATGTACAGTATTATATAAGTTACAGATGTATAATATACTGATTCACAATTTTTGGTTATACTCCATTTATAGTTACTATAAAATATTGGCTGTTGTATCCTTATAGCTTATTTTAAACATAATAGATTGTACCTCTTAATCCCCCTCCACTATATTGCCCCTCCCTGCTTCCCTTTCCCCACTGGTAACCATGAGTTTGGTCTCTACATCTGTCAGTTATAGTCACTAGTTTGTTCTGTTCTTTAGATTCTAAATATAAATGATACACAGTATTTGTCCTTCTCTGTCTGACTTACTTAGCATAATATCCTCCAAGTCCATCCATGTTGTTGTAAATGGCAAAATCTGACCCTTTTTTATGGCTGAGTAGTATTGCATTTTATATACGTATGTACATACATACACCCCATCTTAATTCATTCATCTATTGATGAACACTTAGGTTGCTTCCATATCTTGGCAATTGTAAATGAGGCTGGGTTTTTTTTTGATATGTATCAAAAAAGTGGAATTGCTTTGTCATATGGTAGTTCTATTTTTATATTTTTGAGAAACTTTTTTCCACATCCTCACCAAATTTATTTGTGTCCTTTCTGACAGGTGTGAGGTGATAACCTCATTGTGATCTTGATTTCGATTTGCATTTCCCTGATACTTAGTGACGTTGAGCATCTTTGTCTTTTCACATGCCTGTTGGCCCTCTGCATGTTCTCTTTGGAGAAATGTCTATTCAGATCTTCTGTCCATTTTTTAATCAGGTTTGTTTTCTTAATGTTAAGTTGTATGAGCTGTTTATATGTTTTGGAATATTAACCCTGTATTGGTCATATCAGTTGTAAATATTTTCTCCCATTCAGTAGGTTGCCCCTTTATTGGTCAATGATTTCCTTTGCTGTGGAAAAGCCTTTAAATTTCATTGGGTCTTATTTGTTTATTTTTGCTTTTATTTCCTTTGTTTCAGGAGACAGAACCAAAAAAAATATTGTTAAGATTTATGCCAAAGAGTATTCTGCCTATGTTTTCCTCTGGGAGTTTTATGGTTTCTAGTCTAACATTTAGGTCTTTAATCTATTTTGAGTTTATTTTTGTATATGCTGTTAGAGAATGTTCTCATTTCATTTTTACATGTAGCTATTCACTTTTCCCAGCACCACTTACTGAAGAGATTGTCTCTGCTCCATTGTATATTCTTTCCTCCTCTGTCATAGATTAATGGACCATAAGTGCATGGGTTTATTTCTGGGATCTCTAATAACTATTTCTTAAGAGAACAAAACACAGATAATTTCATTACTTTGTCATCATACTAATTAACTGGGATATATGTTTACAATAATAGACCCTCCCAAAAATGTTAATAATAACTTCGATTTGCCAAAATTTTCCACCCTTCTGATGTAAAAATAAAAATGCCAAATGTTATGGTAACTCTCCTCCAAAACAAAAGTCAGAGACCAGGACTCTGTCTTATTCTGTACTCATGACCTGGCTTCCATTTCATGGTTCAAGACAGTTGCTGCAGCTACTGCCATCACCTTCACATTCTTGCTAATAGGAAAAAGAAAAGGTTAGGCAAGCCCTTCTCTTAAAGGTCATTCTGTGAAAGTTGCACATGTCACTCCTCACATCCCAATGGCCAGAACCTGATGGCATAATTACACCTGACTGCAAGTGATTCTAGGAAATGTAATCTTTAGCTGGGCAGCTAGCTAAAATTATTATTACTGTGGAAGAAGAGGGCAAAGATATTAGAAAAAAAGGAAGCAGTGTCATTTTAGAAAGAGAAATAAAATTGGTGAAAACATAGAAAGTAAACCTTCAGATTTTTAAAAATCTCACGTGTTGAAATAATTTGATTTTTCTTTCAGAATAATGAAATACTTGCAACCCATAATCCATATTAACATTACAGATGTAAAACTTTAAAGATCCATGTAGTTTATGTGTTACTCGTACTAAATCTATGATGGAGAAAGGGAAGTTTTTGAAGTAGCTGATAGTGTTAACTCATTTTGAATATAAATTCCCTTGCTTTGCAAAATGTTCCCAAGTGAAGACTGTAAATAAGATGGAACAAGAAGATGGCTGAAGTGTTTATTAACATTTGAACAATAGATTCAGGGACTGGTTCACCTCTTCTTTCCAGTCACATTTTGGCTGGTGTAAATTGAGAAATTTACCTACTTTTCACATGATTTTCAATCTTGTACAATTTCAAGTGTAATTGAAAGTTACATTCAATACTGAGGCAGAACCCCACCTCTGCATCAGGTGTAGTGGTCTGACAAAAAGGGAAACATCTGGGATGTGATGAGATTGTCTTTCAGCCCTGCAAGCTTTTTATTCTAAATATTTAGTACTTTTCACCTGAATAAAAAGAAAGTAAGATATATGCAGCTGTCCCTTATATCCATGGAACACTGTTCAAGGACGCCCCACGGATACAAAAAAAAATCTGTAGACTCTCAAGGCCCTTATATAAAAAGGCTAGTATTTGCGTACAACCTAAGCATATCCTCCCATATACTTTCAAATCGTCTCCAGATTACTTACAATAACTAATACAATGGAAATGCTGTGTAAATAATGGCTTGCGGGCAGCTAATTCAAGTTTTGCTTTTTGAAACTTTCTAGAATCGGTTTTTTCTGAGTATTTTCAATCTGAGTGTGGTTGAATCCTCAGATGTGGAAGTGAAGGATGTGGAGAGCCGACTATACTGAATTTTCCTCACTCTGATATAAAATGGATGCAGTGATTTTTTTTCCCCCATCCCATGTGGAGTTTTCTTCAGGCCAAAGTGTGTAAACAAATAGATTAAACTGGAAATTTAAGGTTTTCCTCTTCAAGTAACCGTATGTGGAGTCATTTTGAAGTAGCCAAAACTGGATCAAGTATAGGAAATATATGGGTCAAGTGTATGATTATCTTAGTGGCATTTACAACCTGAAGTGACCATTTGTTAACAGTGACCCATCTTTCCACTGGTGAAAGCGGGAATTCTGGCTAAATTCCCTCAGCTAAATACCCCAACTATTTCTTTCACTGGGTTACTTCTGTGTTTTTTCTTTTGCCTTCAAACTGTGCCCCCCCAAGTTTAGATGGTCATTCTCCTTTTTTTTTACCAAATTTGAAATAATACCAACCTTCTTCCAAATGCATCCATCAAAAGATTGCAACAGAAGCATCTTGGTCCCTAGTCTTTTACTTAATTGTTCTCTACACAAACTTCATGTAAACATTCAAGTAGGTTTCTGCAATTGGATTTTAAGTGCTAATAAAGCATTCTGTGTACAAACTGCTTTCCACAATGACAACCATTACATCTTTTATTGGTTCAGCACTACTTTGCTCTCTGAACTAGAGGGATTTTTCAGCAGTGGAGCATATAGCAATAGAGAAACTGCAGGAAAAAATGTCCTGTTTGCTTTAATGGAAAGTAGTGCTTTCCAGAATTCAACTGTAGAAGTAAGAAGCCAGCATTTTAGGTTTTTATTCTTGGATTTACTCTCAGTTAAGCCTGTGATTATTTGGTCAGGTTGTTCACCTTCGTCTTGGCCTCGGTTTTCTAAGCTATGGAAAGAAAATGGTGAGAGCATAGAGGAAATAACACCTTATGTGGTGGCGTCTGCGGAAAGACTTGGGGTAACAATGTCTTCAAGGCCACAGTTTGTGCCATTATTTCAGGCAGGCCAGGCGATTGGCTCCCAGTCAGTGGAGTTCATATTTGCCTTATCTTGAAACTTTTTCCAGCCCTTTGTAAACAAACAACATCCTCAACCTGCAAAGAAATGTACAACAGCATTTCTTCAGAAAATATTTTCCTTGACTCGACTCCATTTCGTGAATCACATGTTCCAGTTTATAGCTGAGCCTGCTGTGGTGGTTTTGCCAGGCAAATACCCAGTGAGATCATGGAGATCACACTTGTTTAAACCCCTTGGTGGTCTTTTATTTCAATAGAGCTTGCAATGCACTGGTGAACTGTTAAATGAACGTGGAAAGAGAGCCTGGAAGTGCGTTTGGTTTGAGAAGTAATTGTAAAAGGAGACAGTGATAGGCCTTTCATGGTCTGTCTAGCTGTGTGTCCAATATTTAAGTTTCAATTAGCTGAAATTAAATCCACATCAGCCACATTTTAAATGTTCCACAGTCGTATGTGGCTAAAGGTGACCATGTTGGATGACACAGATCTAGTGTATTTCCATCATCGTAGAATATTCTCAGGCACTGCTACTCTTTAGATGGACACCTAAGAAAAAACTTTCTATGGTATAGAAAGGAGGAGGCTTGGAATGAAAGTCTAGAGTTGATTCTGTTCTAATGTGAGCCCTTAAAAGCTGTGTGTTCTTATCTCTGAAACATTGTAGGCCTCAGTGGACGGGTCAGTATTGCAACCACTACTTTTGTGTGCTTTGCTATGTTATGATGCTAACATGAACAGATAGATAATCAGATGTAATAATGCCGTTTTATGGTTTAGAGAGTGCCCCATGGAGTCAAACTGCTGGATTGAAATACCAGTGACCTACAGGTAGGCTTCTCTGGGCCTTGGTTTTCTAATCTGAAAAATGGGGACAGTGAAGCACCTCCTTTGCATGATTGAGTGGTAAATGGTTTCATAGACATATATGAGACATATATCTGGCCTATTTTTAAGCTATCAGTACTATTATTACAATGATTACTTATTTCATCTGTTGCAGAGTATAAGGTGCTATCAAAAGGTCCTGTTGCAAATAATATTTTCAGTTTGCTGGTGTTTTCTGATTTTTAAACCTCTTTCCACCCTGTCCTGTATCAAGTATAAGCGTGCCACGTTGTAGCTTCTTAATGCTTCTGTTGTCCTGCATAGCTTAAACCCCTCTGGGGAATAAATTACTTACAACTTAGAGGGACAGGTTCAAGGTTTGTTCTTTGATATTTCAGCTCTATAATTGGTTCTTTGCAAAAGAACTTAATGAGCTTGATGTCAATGCTGAGAAATGCTAGAGCAGATAAACAGTTCCATGGATGGGGGAGTGAAGTAAATCCCAAGGGCCAGTATTCTCTTGGGAAAGGTGTTGCCATGGCCCACAGGGAGCCACATCCTTTGTCAGTAGGTGGTGATCCCCAGTCTCCTTGCGGATAAATGGGAGATGAATGCTAAGCCAGCCGTTCTGACCCCAGCCACGCTCCAGTCACCCAAGGGCTTTCAAAATTCTGACACCTGGCTGCGCCCCTGTCCCCCACCCCCAGAGATTCTGCTGTGATTGTCTGGGGTGCTGCTTGGGCATAGGGACTTTTTAAAGTCCTCTGGTGACTTAATGTGCCACCAGGGTTGTGAGCCACCAAGCCCGCCTCTCCCTGGTGAGATGGAGGAGCCAGTCCAGTGCAGCAGGTGCAGGCATGACCCCTAGTCAGGGAGTTAAGATCCCACAGGTCTCGTGGCCAGAAAACCAAAACATCAAACAAAAGCAGTGCTGTAACAAATTCTGGTACTGTCCTAAAAGAAAATGTTTGTTTAAAAAAGTTGTGGCTTCAACACAACATTGTAAATCGACTATACTTGAATAAAATCAGTTTGAGAAAAAAAGAACAAGGTATTGCTAAGGTAATACTGCCCTGTTAAGTGGGCATGGGGTATTTATTCATTTTTCATCATATATTTGTGTGCCAACTCTGTTCGGTCAACAGGAAGTTGCCCCAGTTGACGAAGAACCAAAATGTTTTTGTTGTAAATATTTCTGGGGTGGAGATTTCTAAGATAGTTATTTCCATATGTGTGGAGAACCAAATTCAGTCAATTTAAACTTTTCATTTATTTTGAACTCATTTTAGACAGTTGTAAGAATAGTGCACAGTTCGTGTCTATCCTTCCCTAGGCTTCCCCCAGCGTTAAGTATGACTCAAAACCAGGCAATGATCCTTGGTGCAGTACTGTTACATAAAGTACAGCGTTTATTTGAATTTCATCTGTTTCTCCTCTAATGTCATTTTTCTGTTCTGGGATGCAGTGGAGGATACCACACAGCATTTAGTTGTTACATCTCCTTCGTATCTTCCAGTCTGTGACAATTCAGTCTTTCCTCCTCTGTTCTGCTCTGATGAAGAGTACTGATCAGGTATTTTGTCACGTGTCCCTCAACTGGGACCTGTCTGATCTCTCATGATGAGATTGAGGTTATGAGTTTGGGGCAAGAATGCCACCGAACGTCTGACATTGTGCCCATGGCAGGGTATCACTTCAGGGGATACGCAATGTCAGTAGGTTTCATTCCTAATGATATTAACCCTGATCACCTGGTTAAGGGGACATCTGTGGATATTGGCCTGTTTTTGTAAGTAGCTCTGGTAAAGGATGCCACTCCTGTGCCATGCTTCAGTGTAAGAATAAGATGAGAGGAATTACAGCCAAGCATTAAATGGTTTCAAACTGCTGTGCTTTGAACGTCTTATGTATCAGTCTTATTGTGTTCTCTTATTAATCTCATTTGTACTCTGAACAATGCCTTCTCACCATTTGCAGAGTTCTGCCCTGAGAGTTGATTTATAAAGCAGATAATCAAGCTGTTATAAGCGTGTGTAAAGTAAAAATGAACAGGCTATAAATCGAGACTTGGGAGAGTCCTCTGGAAATCAAGTACGTGAACTTTAATAAGCGTTGTGTGAAGCAGCTTTTTTTTCCTGCTCTGAACAATCAAGTGTGATATTTGGCAGTCCACTTGGAAGTTAGACAAGCCCCAGTCTCCACTCCCATCAAACCTCCTCTGGCTTATCGTGAAGAGGAAGTGAAAAGATGTAAAGGGTGTGCCGGGCACCACGTCTGGACACGATAAACGGCCAGTGAACATCAGCTGCTTTCTGTGATTTTATCCCACGCAGGGCTTATGTGGCCTCTTAAGAGCTGACAGAGCACGAAAGGATAAACAGTTAGCTTTATGTCCTAATTAATCTGCAATTGGGTTGTAGAATGAATAGGAGACACAGAAGGAGAAAGAACATACAACCTCTTTTGTGCATTTATCCCCTCAAATTTAAGTGCAGTTGGATCATTCTCAAGTTAGTGATCTTGCTTTTTATGACCATTTTTCCAGAATCTTTCTGGGGATGGCTATAAAACACAAAAGAGCACTTTTGTCCGTAATTACCACATCACTTCCTAGTAAAGGAATGATATCTTGAGATTAACTTATTAAAATTATTCTCTGGAATCAGTTTGGGGAGTAATCTGCTGACAAGAGTTGATGAACTTGGGTGGTGAATTTCTTTCTCAGTAGTTACTCTGTTCTTTGAAGTACTAGCTATTTCTACTGGACTTGATCCTAAAATGGGAAGGTCTTAACTGTGGTGTTGGAGAAGACTCTTGAGAGTCCCTTGGACTGCAAGGAGATCCAACCAGTCCATCCTAAAAGAGATCAGTTCTGGGTGTTCATTGGAAGGACTGATGTTGAAGCTGAAACTCCAATACTTTGGCCACCTGATGCGAAGAGCTGACTCATTTGAAAAGACCCTGATGCTGGGCAAGATTGAAGGCGGGAGGAGAAGGGGACGACAGAGGATGAGATGATTGGATGGCATCATCGACTCAATGGATATGAGTTTGGGTAAACTCCAGGAGTTGGTGATAGACAGGGAGGCCTGGCGTGCTGCAGTTCATGGGGTCGCAAAGAGTCAGACACGACTGAGCGACTGAACTGAACTTAGGCTGGACATTTCTTTAAAAATGCTAGAATTGTTCTATTTCTAGGAAGGTAACATCTAGTTAGGTGTAGTGTGGAAAATATCAGAATTCTGTGTACAGCCAGTGAGTTCAAATTTCATCTATGTCTGTGTCTCTATTTCTGCTTTGTAAATAGGTTCACCTGTACCAGTTTTCTAGATTTCACATATATGCATTAATATACGGTATTTGTTTTCTCTTTCTGATTTAACTTCACTCTGTATAACAGTCTCTAGGCCCATCTACATCTCCGCAAATAGCACAATTTTGTCCCTTTTTGTGGCTGAGTTATCTTCCATTGTATATATGTGCTACATCTTCTTCATCTATTCCTCAAATGTATGGACACCAAGGGGGAAAAGGGGGGTGGTGGTGTGATGAATTAGGAGATTGGGATTGACGTATGTACACTACTATGTATAAAATAGGTAGCTAATGAGAACCTACTATATAGCACAGGGAACTCTACTCAGTGCTCTATGGTAATCTAAATGGGAAGGACTCACTTTGCTGTACAGCAGAAAATAACATAACATTGTTAAACAAATATGCTCCAGTAACATTTCTTAAAAATTTCATTTAGTCATAAATTGTTAATTTAAACTAAAACATCTCTTCATCGCTTAGTTCCATGAGAAATAGTTTATTTTGTTTAAGAAGTGACATCAAATTTTTACAAAAAAAATTTAATTGAAGGATAATTGCTTTACGATATTGTGCTGGTTTCTGCCGTACAACAACATGAACCAGCCATAGGTATACATATGTCCCCTCCCTCTTGAACCTCCCTCCCATCTCCTACCCCATCTCACCCCTCTAGGTTGTCACAGAGCACCTGATTTGAGCTCCCTGTGTCATACAGCACATTCCCACTGGCTGGCTGTTTTACACGTGGTAATGTAGATGTTTCAGTGTACTCATCCCACTTTCTCCTTCCCCCACTGTGTCCACAAGTCTGTTCTCTATGTGTCTGGGTCTCCATTGCTGCCCTGCCAATAGGTTCATCAGTACCATTTTTCTAGATTCCATATATGTGTGTTAATATATGATACTTGGTTTTCTTTTTCTGACTTACTTTACTCTGTAGAATAGGTTCTAGGTTCATCCACCTCAGTAGGACTGACTCAGTGCGTTGTTTTTTATAACTGAGTAATATTCCATTGTGTATATCAACCACAACTTCCTTATCTATTCATCTGTCAATGGACATCTAGGTTGCTTCCATGTCCTAGCTATTGTAAACTGTGCTGCAATGAACATTGGGGTACATGTGTCTCTTTCACTTATGGTTTCCTCAGGATGTATGGCCAGTAGTGGAATTATTGGGTCATATGGTAGTTCTGTTCCTAGATTTTTAAGGAATCTCCACACTGTTCTCCATAGTGCCTGTATCAATTTATATTCCCACTAACAGTGTAAGAGGGTTCCCTTTTCTCCACACCCTCTCCAGCATTTATTGTTTGTAGACTTTTTGGTGATGGCCATTCTGACCTGTATGAGATGATACCTCATTGTGGTTTTGATTTTCATTTCTCTAATAATGAGCAATGTTGAGCATCTTTTCATGTGTTTGTTGACGATCTGTATGTCATCTTTGGAGAAATGTAGTAGAAATGGTTTATTTGTAATACATATCAAATCTTCCAAACATGGTGGCCAATAGAATCAAATGAATATCTTGCCCCCCACCCCCTCCCCCACAATAGGAACATGGTGTCCTAGAAACAGCCAGACCTATACTAGATCCCATTTTAGTCCTGAGCCTTCAAAATGGGTCTTTAGAATTAAATTTGGCTATTAGCCCAGATTTACTCAAATTTTTAACAAGCGCTGCTTTGTATTTCAGCATCCCCCCCCAGTCCCCTACTTTGTCACTGGTTAGGGGAGGGGAAGTGGGAGGGGGGCCCATGAACAAGAAACAAAAGCAGCTGCTGGAGAGAAACCCCAGTGAAAGGGGGTGAAGAAAAACAATTCTGCCACAGCAGCTGCTCCAATTATCAAAAGAGGAAGCCCTTGCTTTACATTTGATCGCTCTCAAGTTTGGAAGGTATTTATCGCTCTTCTTTATTTGAGAAGCAATGAAATGAAGTCTGTACAGGAAGCCAGTCGATTGGTGCAGAAATGAAATTGGCACAAGACCAGTGACTCTTGAATCAACACGGCCCTTGGTTTTAAAATTCTGAGCCATTACTTAATATTCAACCTTGAGATGAATTTGGATGTTTGTGTTGTTCTGTCGTATTCCCACTGTTAGATGAATGGAGGGCATGGCTATCTTAGGCCCAGTCTTCAATCCGAGATCCCATAGAGGTTTTGAAGCTTACAACAGGAGAGGAACAAGTCCACATGGTATATAGCAGCAAGAACTGGGAAGGCAGGTGGCAAGGTAGCACCTTGATCCGTTTCATAGGGGTGCTCTTCTTATCGCAAAACACATATATGGCTGGTGTGCAAAATTGTAATGACCCAGAGCCACATTAAAGAGGCAGAGTGGCTAGCTGGCCTAGAAAACTCTTTCTTGGAAATGCTCATTTCCATGTTTTCCAGATGGCTTATGCATATGCAATACATTTATCATTGCGTTTCTCGGTCCCATGAGCAAGTTCTTGCATTTTGCAAGGGGGCCCACTTTGAAAGGTGATTTTATCGTCATATTACTTAAGAAGTAAGGAGCTGAAGTTCCACGTCAGCTCCTTGGTCTAAGAAACGGCAAAGGACAAAAACAAACTCTGCATAGAGCCACGATTGCGTGCAGGACGAGGTGGTCTATGAAGGCCATGGCACGTCCTTGGAGGATCATCAGAGTCTGACTTTTCTCAAAGGCAGAAGCAGGACTGGTTGGCAGGAAGCCTGCTCTGGCCTTGCTCTTTCTCAGGCCCGGAGACAGACTTCCTGTGCAGTGAGCTCTGGCCCCCTCGAGGTTCAGAGAGTTCAGGAGGCCCAGAGGATGGGCGCAGCATCAGGCGCTCCCCTGGCCAAGCTGTGAGCATCTGCTTGGGACCCGCTGCCCCCTCTGTCACGCCCAGTGTCAGACCTGAGCCCTCGCTGGCCCCAGACTCACTGAGTCTGTCTAACACTGGGCTCAGCCGACTCTTTCTGTAAAGAGCCAGGTAGTCAGGCTCTGTCACAATGACCCACCTGTGCCGCTGCAGTGGGGGTGGCCTTGTGCCAGTAAAACTGTATTAACGAACAGGCAGCAGGTTGGCTTTGGCCTTCGTGCCATAACTTGCTGAGCTCCAGTCTAGAGCAAGGGCTTCTCAAGGGCTCTGTGGGTGAGAACTCAGGGGGCACTGGGGTAGGAAAAAAATACACCCCTGTATTCACTAACCTCCAACAGAAGCTGAGCGCCTGCTCTCTTATGAATGGGGGCAACACTTTAGCAGGCCTGCGACTTTGCCGTGAATAGACATCATGGATAGACCTGCACACCGTGTTTTACTGCACTTCATTTAATTGCGCTTCCCGGGTATTGTGGTTGTGACAAAATGAAGGCTTGTGAGAGCCCTCTGTCAAGCAAGTCTGTTGGTGCCAGTTTTTTCAACAGCAGTCTTTTTTTATAAATAAGGTATGTACTTCTGGGGGAGGGCATAATGCTATTATTGCACACTTAATAGACTGCTGTGATGTAAAACTTTTACACGCACTGGAAAACCAGAAACTCTGTGTAATGCTTTCTGGCAACGTTTGCTTCATCGCTGTGGTCTGGAACAAAATCTGCAGTATCTCCAAGGTTGGCCTGTATCCATTTCTCA
Source organism: Giraffa tippelskirchi (assembly GCF_054371585.1). NCBI lineage: Eukaryota > Metazoa > Chordata > Mammalia > Artiodactyla > Giraffidae > Giraffa > Giraffa tippelskirchi. The sequence continues at coordinate 143,331,819 of NC_137289.1, forward strand.
TTGCAGTTGTTTCCAGAATCTCCAAATATCGTTATACTCGTCATGACTTTGATATTGTGTACTGGATCCTCAGCAGCATTAATAAAGAACATACATATTAATACATGTATATATAGTTGCATATTATATGATTACATATAAAGCTTTGACCCTGACATCCGCGTCTGGTTGTGGTCATTTCTAGGACCTACTGTCCAGCCCCGGAGAACCCTGGGATGGTTCCATAATCTGTCGGTGGAGTCGGACTATCGATGTAGCCCTTCATAGCCAACAGAGTACTCTTACTTGAGCCCTCTTCGATCTTGATGGAGCCTGAACTTTAGTACCTTCTCTTTGGAACCGGGTCACGCAGGCCTTCTGCAGTTCACCCCTTGGTACCACAGCTCAAGTGCTTGGAGGGTACCAGTCACTGTTGTTGGGATTGTCCAGGCCATTGGGATAAGAAGAGACAGGCTTCTCTGTGATTGGACTGGCATTTTGTTGTGAGTGTGAGTCGTTAGTCCTGACTGGGGTGGGAGACAGAGGCCTGACCTCCTCCTCATTGATTTTCTGCTGGCCTTTGGGCCGCTTCTTCGGTGGGGGCTGTTGTGGCTGAGTAGAAGGTGTTAGCAGAGGCCCGGGTGTCAGCACTGTGACTTCCACTTTCTATCTCATGATCTCGGCCAAGCTGCTTAACCTCTGTGTACTTGCGTGACCTTGTTGAAAATGGAGTAATACCCTCCCCAAGGAGTAGATGAGACGGTGTAGAGAAATCACTTTACGGACAACCCATTGTCCGTGATCAAATGAGATATGATCAAGTGAGATAATCAACACACATGCCCAATAAATTCAATCCACCTTTATGGAATCACTTTTAATAACAAATTAAGAGAGAGGGAACATTCCTGTGTTTGGGCCTATAGTGTTTCCCACTTGTTTTTGAGGGCACCTTTTGTCAGATAGAACTGAAGACCTTAGCAAACAGGATCCTATTTGTATTTCTACTGCCACAGAGATGTTAAAGGAGATTCTGCATCACTGATGGCGGACCAAATATGGAAACCATACCCATTACACAGTCTCCTAATTTTCTCTATCCACTAGTAGCCCGAAGATTGTATAGGAATTCTGGATTCAGACCAACAAATGATGAGTCTTGATACCAGAAGTTTACATTTCTAGGGTAACCTTGTATTGTCACCTTTCCTTCTATGTTACGGTAAGCAATTCTTTTTTAAAAATAAAACTTAAAATTGGAGGTAATTTAATTAATGTGTAATGAGAAAGAAAATCAGCAGGCCAACTTCAGCCTTCAAATCATCTCTTTCTTTGTTGGGAAAGTTTCCTGGGATCTAAATTTCAGGACCAGGTTGAGCAGAGAGTTGTTGTTGCTGTTCAGTCACTAATTCATGTCTGACCCTGTGACCCCATGGACTATGGCACACTAGGCTCCTATGTCCTCCACTGTTTCCTGGAGTTTGCTGAAATTCATGTACATTCAGTCAATGATGCCATCCAACCAACTCATCCTCTGTCGCTCCCTTCTCCTCTTGCCCTCACTCTTTCCCAGCATCAGGGTCTTTTCCAATGAGTCCGCTCTTCCCATCAGATGGACAAAGTATTGGAGCTTCAGCATCAGTCCTTCCAATGAATATTCAGGGTTGATTTCCTTTAGGATGGACTGATTTGATCTCCTTATAGTTCAAGGGACTCTCAATAAACTTTTCTAGCACCATAGTTTGAAAGCATCCATTCTTTGGTCCTCAGCCTTCTTTATGGCCCAGCTCTCACATCTGTACATCACTCTTGGAAAAACCATAGCTTTGACTGTGTGGACCTTTGACTCAATGGTAGAGTTCTTCTGCTGATGCAGGAGACTTGGGTTTGATCCCTGGGTCAGAAGGATCCCCTGGAGGAGGAAACCCAATCCAGTATTCTTGTCTGGAGAATCCCATGGACAGAGAAGCCTGGTGGGCTACAGTCCATGGGGTCACAAAGAGTCAGATGTAACTGAGCATGCATGCATTGAGAGCAGAGAGTAACAGGAAGGAAAATTCACCTAATTCACAGCTCCATTCTTGCAGTCTATGTCCATCTTCAGGTTCACATGCGTGTTCTCTGTCGAAGTAGATTTGAACGTGGAGTCCCTAAAACAAACGAGAACTCTTGGGATTTGGCAGCATGACCTTGTCTGGCTGGCTGGGCTTTGGGAACAAGAGCTCTTCGTTCCTGGCAGGTCTTGGGGAAGAATGAAACCACATCACATGACTCTGAAGTTCCTTCCAACACTCCGACAGGAGGAATGGATTGAGCAAGAGTAATTTTTGTAGACTCAGGAGATTGAACCTTCTTTTTTAGACGAGGAAGTGGGACATTCCAGACTGTGAGACAAGAGACCAGGGAGACGAGAGCTAATAAAACCCTGAAGGAGGAAATGAAATTCTCTCTGGGTTGGTAGAAGTGACTGCTTTCCCCCACGTCTTCCTGTATCTGTAAACTGCCTTAGTCTTTCACATGTTTATTTTCTATTTTCTCTGCATTTTTATAGCCACCTCAATGACCGATTTATGCCAAGGCAGTAAAATAAAGAATGCTTTTGATACGGTGCTCCTTACTTTGTAGAGGGACAAAGTTAAGCTTTCTTCATGATTATCGGTCAATCCGTGTCCAGATTTACATTCAGCTGATATTTTTCAAGCACTGGCCCAGGTAATTTCAACATGTATTATCTCATCTCGTCCTCAGAGCAACCTGAGATGAGAGATTTGGTATTGGGGCTCAGAGAGGTGAAGGGACTTTTCAAGGCAGACAGGGGTTTGCATGTAGACCCCTCTCTGTGAGTCTAGAATCCCCTCCACAGCTGCCTCCCGTGTTCATCACTTTTGTGAATTCTTAAATCTGCGGCAACTTAGGAATGGCGTGAAATGCTGTTCATTGAAAGCGTTGTTGTGTGGCAACATGGGCTAGACATATCTCGAGACTTAAGACTACAGCTGATGGATCTGATTCTGAATTAAAACATCCATCAGAAAAAGGAGTCTTTCTTTTTTTGCAGAACACCCAAGATGAAAGAATGAAGCCGTCTGGCTTAATACAGTCAGTTCCGTCCTAGCTCCATTTTGAAATCATATACGTGTTCCGATGGAATTGATACAGTAGGGGACTGCATGAGCTTAATGGGAATTTCACATTTGCTTCCCTGCCATTTTCTCCTCATGAAACATTTGGTGAAAGCAGAGCACTACACCCAGCTGAGCTGAGCAGAGTCAGGACACACCAGCTCTCACACCTCCTGCATCTCCAAGCTGACCCACATTAAGAGGTGCATCCTCCCAACCTGGGCTGCAATGCCCCCTGCCCCGCAGTTTGAGGTCACCCTCTTCACAGTAACTCATAAGCTGTAGTACCTATCAGCCACCCCAAAGCACCCTTCAGGTCTTCCTTCAAGGGGAAGGAAAATATTGATGGTTATATTTATATATTTCTTAATCATTTCACTTATATAAAATGTTACCATTTTTATTAGGTTTCTTTTTTATAATGTGTGGCACTGATGAAGTTTTTGAGTATCGTGTCCTGAACCTCATTTTTCCCCATAAGACATATGTTTTTTTATTGTGCATTTTTGTAAAGAAGGATATTTTTAGGACCACCTGTGTGGCATTATAGCCCTAAACCTTACATCTAACTTCACCCTGTTGAATACAGTATTTGGGGAGTGAAAATGCTCTATAATAGGATGTACTAAAGTCCTGTTTATGATTTATTCAGAATCCAAATAAGGAATAGATTCATTTGCCAAAAAACCCTCAAAATTAATGACATTTTAAAAGTCCTTACATAAAATAAGCAAGGATTCACTGTATAGTGCACAGAATTATATTCAGTATCTTGTAATAGCCTATGATGGAAAATAATAATTATATATATATATATATATGATACTAGATGATAGATTCCAACCTAGGGTATTAAAAAGTAGGGCTCCTAACCGAGTCACTTTGCTGTATATCTGCAACTGAACACAGCATTGTAGATCCATTATATTTTTTAAAAAGTTGCAAAATCATATGGCTAGAGAGGATATTTACGAGGAAAAGAGAAAGTTAACCTCGCCCTTGAGCTTACCTTATGCCAGGTCATGTCGAATGCCTTCAGTAGTCCCTGCGTCTCATCCTCATGACAAGGTACACAGTGGTGAAGAATTGAGGCTCAGAGGGAGAGGGAGACTTCCTGTAGTGGGGAGGTGACCAGGCTGGGACTCAGAGCTCCGGACGGTTCTCTCTCCCTGTCCGTGGGCTTTCCCATTCCTGCTTGTGTGTTTCTGTCTGCTGACACACAGGACTAGTGAGCTTTACCCAAGGGTACATCGGGGTCTTAGAAGACTTTATCTTTTAAGAGACCATTTATTTTAAAATCATTGTTTCTCAACGTCTTATTTTGTTATTGCTTTTTAGATATTTTCCCCCTAAAGAAGACATTTTTCCCTCAAAAGAAGACATTTTCCCCCCAAAGAAGACATTTTATACGTATTTTTTCCAAATTGCTTCCCTATGAAATCTTAATACCTCAAATACACTGTCTGTATGTTTATGGACTGGGTGTCTTTTTGTGCTTTTTATGTAAGAAGAGTAAGGTTTCCTTTTGCCCCTCAAGAACCAATTTTCATCATATTGGGGGTGATCCTGCCCCTGTTGAAAATGCATATCCTGGATTATCAATTATCTTAAACTCATGTGCCTTTAAAATTACTGTCAGACTATCTGAGAGCGTGGAGAAGGAAATGGCAACCCACTCCAGTGTTCTTGCCTGGAGAATCCCAGGGACGGGGGAGCCTGGCAAGCCACAGTCCATGGGGTCGCAAGGGTCAGACACGACTTAGTGACTAAACCACCACCACCTGAGAACGGTATCCTTGAGTTGGTGGAGGTTGACAACTTGTTGGGGCTGCATTGCCTGTCTTCTTGTGAATGAGCCTGGCAGGAAGTACACTGGGTTGATTAACAGAGCGCGGTCCCTGTGAGAAAGTGGGGCGTAAGAGCAAGTGCCCAATTCCCACTGCTCTGGGTGTCTCTGTATAGAGAATGATTTTGAAAAAGCACATATGGGGCCAAAAACAAAAGGGAAGAAATCAGCTGTTGAATAATAAATGATTCTGGCTCATCAGCCTATATTTATCACCTTTAGTTAATGAGCCATCTTCTTTTAAGATACTGAATGATAGATTCCAACTTAAGATATTAAAGGGTAGGGCTTTCTCAGACTTTACTGTGCATCACATCACCCGTGGGTCTTGTTAAAGTGCAGGTAGGGGGTGAGGCCTGAGAGTCTGCGTTGCCAACAGGTTTCCAGATGTTGCAGATGCTGCTGGTCCAGGGGCGCCACTTTGAGCTGCAAATTCCTAAGAGAACATGAAGGCAGTTATAAGGGTGTCCTCAAATGTCCTCAGAGTTGTAGAAAGTCTGAAGCAATGCTTCTCAAGGGGCCCATTGTCAGTGTCGGCAGACATTTTTCATTGCCCGTCCGGGTGGCACTACTGGCATCTAGTGGGTAGAGACCAGGGATGCTGCTAAACATCCTACAGAGCACAGGACAGCTCCCACTGCAAAGAATGATCCAGCCCCGCATGTCCTTAGTGCTGTAATTAGAAATCTTTGCCTAAAGGAAATCGCACACTTGCCCCCTGTAAGGCAGCAGGGACTAAGACAAGTAGCTCCTTCTGCTCCTTGACAGCAGTGATTCTAACCCACTGTGGTAGCACCAACTAGTTTGTAGTGGCCACGCTCTGCAATTGACAGTAATACATACTGCTAATCAATTTCAATGGGAAAGTTAATTCATGGTAACATAAAGAAGCGCAGTTAAGTAGACCGCAAGGGAAAGACGTTTGTAATCCTGAGATCTGCAGGAGCTGTGCATGTATGTGTCGCAGGGGCTCCTGCTGGAGGAAGGAGGGGCATGCCTGCCCCTCGTGGAGTGTGAACGTGGTGGGCCGATCAGGCCGTGCACGCCTGGCCGTCGGGGTTTTTTGGCGTGGTGTGCGAGTGAGCCCATCTGGACATTTTTGGAACAAACTTAGGACATTCCTTTGGATTCTTGAATATGACTTGCAGCTGGGTAGGAAAGTGGTGCAATGTTCTGACCCACAGATTGAAGATACTTTTTAACAATGAAAATAATTCACTGTGGATGACTGTTCCCTCAAAAGAATCAGAAATACAGATTGATACATTAAGTCTAGATATGCTGATTTGCAAACCAGCCTAGTTGCATGGGATGTACATGTGGGAGCATTGGGATTTTTCAGTGTATTAATATCATCCGTTTGTATTTGAATCATTTAAAACAACAGTAGCAGGAGATAAAAGTAGCTCCTCAGAGGATGGGTTATTTGAAAATTCTTTTCTGTCAAGTGTAATTTTCCATTTACGTTAAAAGAATCTTAATATTAGGCAGTTTGCTCCTGAGATATATTTGTAAATTTATACTAACTGCAGTCTTTGTTGGAAGACAGCATGATAGTCACCTCGTGTCAACTGAGGCATGTTGATCCACTCACAGAAGGGAGAGAAGATTTGTTGGGTTATTTAAGATGACTTTAACCCTTGTTGACCCTGAGGGAGAGAAGATTCTAAAATATACAATTCTAACAAATCCTAAGACCAGTAGACTTTTGTAGACTGAGCTCAGCTTTTGGTAAAAAATCGTTGAGCATGTGTGTTACATACACTTAAGACAAAATCCAGACTTTTCCTACAAATAAAAACATGTCTGCTCAACAGTTGACTCCTTCATCTGGAATAAATGTTCCTTATTTTTTGTTCCCACTGGTAAAATCAGATTAATTAAGCTGAATCATCACAGTTTCTCTGGTTTAATTTTTAAAATGCTAGACAACCATTATCTTCTACCTTTCTCCATGTAATTCCTTTGTTAGATCAAACTACATGAAATTGCCAACATGGGACCATTTCCTACCTACAAAACTGGTGATTTCATATGGTTCAATCTATTATTTAGTCATGTATTTTAATTGTGGTATTAAAAAAGCTTCAAGAAGCATGAGGGATAATGCCTAGGTCTGCTTTGAATTTTCCGATTAGCCAGTTCTGTTTGTTCTTTTCATCTCTGTACAGAATATGGTTTCACACCACTAACACCTTTCATACGGGGATTGGCTCCTGAAACCTCACAGTACGTGAGTCATGGTGATTGGTTCTGCCCTTTTCCTGCCATACAGAGGTCTCATTTTTCTTACTTAAGTTTTAAAATGATGAACTACCTACCTTCTAACTTTATCTATTTTTAATTCTTGTTCATATGCACCATATTTAAGATTTAAAAAAGAAAAAACACTCATTGTATCCCAACACTTCTATCCTATCAACCAGACACCAGTATCTCAAGATATTGACAGATGTTCCTTAGGGAAAAATGGAGATTTTGAGGTCCTAGAAATGTCTGGAACACTGAGCTTTTTTAAAAAAGGTTGCTTTGTTGCTAATCTTCTGAACTCTGTGACTAATTTCCATGATGGAGATACATATAAATTATTTTTCAGATATTTAACTGGGGAACACTTCGCAACATCCCAGGGTACTAGCAGTCCTCAGTGTACAGTCTGGGAAATCCTTTCCAGAAAGGTTGGTTCCTAGTGGGCTATGATTTTTCCCTCCAGATGATAGCTGTTCTTTTTTTTCCCCCAGCTTTTGGTCCATTCCAAAATACACATGAGCTTGACCTAAGAATTTTGCCAAAGGAATATTATTCCCCTCCAGGGAAATGAAAGCAGCGTGTTTCAACACAAGTTGAGAAATCTTAAAACAAAGTGGGAAAAAAAAAGAACCAGATTATTATTATGTTCGGTGGAAATTACACTTTTAGGTAAGTCATAGCCTTACTGTCGGGCAGGATCATAGCAAGGAGATACTAAGGAGCTTATCGACCCTCCCACCCCGGGCTGTTGTGATTATGTGAGTATATTTAGAAGCTATAATGAAAGCAGAGCATCAGCCAAGATGCCCCAATAGACACTCTCAAATGAAGATCTCTCCCATTATGAGAAAAACCCCCCAAAGAAAATATTTGCATGGCAAGTAAAGAAGAGTGCTTTTCTCACCAAAATGATGTTGTAACATTTCAGGGAAAACAGTAACCACGACTCACTTATTGTTGTCATGTGTATCTCCTAGAAGCTGAGCGGTTGTCAGAGAGGATAAGAGACGGGAGTGTGTGGGAGCCTGCTCTGGGTCTCCTTTGATCCAAAGCGCCATGTTTCAGCAAATTGATATGCTGTTTCCTTCAAATGGATTGAAAGCAGCAGACCCTTTTGTTGCAGATGCAATCTATAAAATGGAAAGTGGTCCCGTAGCCAGTTCGCATCCAGGAAAGAATGCAACATGGCATTTCTAACCAACTCTTTGATCTGCTGTATAATTTCCTCCCATGAGGTTGTGTGAATTTTTGTTCAACATGAATAATCACTGGGGGAAATGAATGTATGAAGTTATGATTTAGTTTGTAACAAAGAGTTACCAAAATAAGAAACACTCCTCCTATGAGTATGGTACCTAGCAATATTCCTCTAACCAGAGGACAAATGAAATGCACTCTGAGATTCGTGGATGAAAAGGACCGCCTTATACAAACTCACACAGAGGGATCAAATTTGGGTGGTAATTGTGTGATAAACTTTTGCCATCTAGTTTGTCCGCTTAGCCAGATTTCATAGCATTTTGTCTAGTTGTACTATAGCAACACAGTGAGTGTTCCCTGAGCTGTCCTGGAGACAGAACCCTTTCCCCGGTGACACCCGCAGACCAAATCTGGCCTTCCACCGGTTTTTCAGTGGCTCACAGGCTCAAGAAGGGTTTTTGTATTTTGAAATAGTGTAAAGAAAAAGAATAATATTTCACGATAGGTGCAAATTACATGAACTCCAAATTTGTGTCCATAAATAAAGGCTTATTGTAGCACGGCCATGCCCCTTCCTTTTCATATTATCCATGGCTGTTTTTGTACTACAATGGCAAAGCTGAGTCATGGCAACTGACTGCATGTGGCCCACAAAGGCTAAAATATTTACTGTCTGGCTCTTTACCAAAAAGAGTTCACTGACCCCTGATCGAAATGTTCCAGAATATGCTCATTGGAAGTTTCATTAGAGGACCTTCCAAGTGAAGTCACAATAGTTAAAATTGCTTGTGGAGGTCTGGTCGACCCCTGAGAATAAATTGGCTAACTGCCAACTGAGAGCAGGACTACAGGAGGGCATGATCATCATGTCCAGCCTTGAGTTGTTCAAAGCCTCTGTCCTACAAGCAAAATCTTGCCGTTACCCCATATTAGTCATCATGCATCAGCTGCACTTACCTCCCCTGCAAAAATCTTGCCCAGACCTGCTAATGAAAAGAGAGACTCAAAAGGGTGCCTCAGCTTTGGAAGCATCACAGGCAAGCCCTCTCTGCCCATCCCCCACCTCCAGTGTCTGTCAGGAGTTTAGCAATGGGAGAGCACGGAGCCCTCCATGGCACAGTGGTAAAGAATCTGCCTGCCAATGCCGGAGATGTGGGTTCGATCCCTGGATCAGGAAGATCCCTTGGAGGAGGACATGGCAACCCACTCCAGGATTCTTGCCTGGGAATTCCTGTGGACAGAGGAGCCTGGCGGGCTGTAGTCCATGGGGTCAGACATAGCTGAGCACACATGCACACACACACCAGCAGAAGACCACACCAGAGTTGAACTTGTGGTCACCAAAGGGAGAAATGATGTTTACAATGTTCCCTCCCCCTTAGTCTGAACCCACAAGGCCTTTTGGTTTCCTCTTATGGGGCTTACAGTGTTCAGCCTTTAACTAGGGATTTGGGGGATTATTTCATTCCCCTGGCCACCCTGGGAATTTTGTTAAAGGTCTCAAGAGTGGATTTGATCACTGATACAAAGGATAGAAAATATATCTTTTACAAGTGTCTGTTGGCTTATATCTTTATTTCTGGCCACATTTCCTAATGTTGTTGTCAGTCGCTAAGTCCTTCTGGCCACATTTCCTAACGTTCTTGTTGTCAGTTGCTAAGTCGTGTCTGACTTTTTGCGATCCCATGAACTGCAGCACGCCAAGCTTCCCTGTCCTTCACTATCTCCTGGAGTTTGCTCAAACTCATGTCCATTGAGTCATTGGTGACATCCAACCATCTCAGCCTTTGTCATCCTCTTCTCCTGCAGCCCTCAATCTTTGCCAACATGAGGGTCTTTTCCAATGAGTTGGATCTTCATATTAGGTGGCCAAAGTATTGGAGCTTCAGCTTAAGCTTCAGTCCTTCCAGTGAGTATTCAGGGTTGATTTTCTTTAGGATTGACTGATTTGATCATCTTGCTCTCCAAGGGACTCTCAAGAATCTTCTCCAGAACCATAGCTTGAAAGCATCAATTCTTCAGTGCTCAACCTTCTTATTCCCATATATACTTTTTACCACCATCCTGCCAATTCATTCATGTCCCCCCAAACTTGCCACAGTCTTTCATAGTGTTCCACCTTTGCATATTCTGTTCCTACTCCCTTCCTTACCTAGCCCCTACTGTTGCTTCAGTGTACCTCTCAAAGGCCCTTTCTTCTTCCCTGTGTAGACTTCCCTGTGTGTCTTCTCTCTTTTGTGGTATCATCCTACATAGGTTCTGTCTGTCTTACCCATCAGATCACATGGTATTACATTGATTTGTTTACATGTCTGTTTGCTTCATGATCTTGTAAGCATTTTGAGGGCAATGATTGTGACTTGTTAAATTTGACAACAAAACTTATACATGACAAGGTGCTTAATAAACCCTGGTCTAATGGACACATGGTCACGTGCACCTTCCCTGATTATTTCATTCTGTGCTTACGATGGAAGACTAAATGTGTTTTCTGTTTGTCAAAGACCATTCCTTGGAACTCCCTTCTCCATAATTAGAAAAATTAGTGCATCTTTTTGAGCTCAGAGAAGTTCTGTCCTTAAGCCTAACTGTGACTTTCTGCTTTAGCAGCGAGACCAAATGAAGTGATGTCACCCTTTAGTTTTATTTATTTGTTTGTTTATTTTTATTGAAATAATAGTTGATTTACAGTGTTATGTTAGTTTCAGGTATACAGCAGTGATTCAATTATACATATATATATATATATTCTTTTTCATATTCTTCTCCATTATAGGTTATTATAGTTCCCTGAATATAGTTCCCTCTGCTATACAGCAAGATCTTGTTATCTTCTTTATATCCAGTAGTGTGTATGTGCTAATCCTATATCCCCTTATGCCTTTGGTGACCATAAGTTTGTTTTCTGTGTCTGTATTTCTGTTTTGTAAATAAGTTCATTTGTATAATATTTTAGATTCCACATGTGAGTGATGTCATATGATATTTGTTTTTGACTTACTTCACTGAGTATGATCATCTCTAGGTCCATCCACATTGCTACAAATGGCATTATTCTTTTTTATGGCTGAGTAATATTCCATTGTATACATATATACATATGGTAGAGAAGATATGACACATATACATAAATACTGTATCTTCTTTATCCATTCATCTGTTGATGGAGACTTAGGTTGCTTCTGTATCCTGGCTATTGAGAATAGTGCTGCTGTGAACATTGGGGTGTGTATATCTTTTCGAATTAGTTTTCTCCAGATGCTTAACCTTTTGTTAATAATTAGTTACCACTCAGTATAGACGAGTGCTATAAGGGAAATGGAGCTGGAATTCCACACCGGAACATTTTATAAAAGAGAGGAAACTCAGAAATGCATTTAAGGTTAAAACTGAATTGTCATGACACAAATCAGAGAATAGCACATTCATATTTCTCTTTCATTGCCTCAAATTATCTTTACCCAGTGGAACACCGTTTAGTAGAACATGCGAGCACAGAGCCATGTTTACCACAGAGGGACATATAAGGTGCTTCACTGGGCACAGGAAGAAAATACTGACCCCTCTGCATTTATTTAAAAACAACGAAATTAACCTTGTATTTACTATCTATCTATCTAGTGATTTAACCTACATTTACATGTATTGGGAATATATGAGCTTTTACTTTTAAGTAATAGAGGTATAGCAATAAAAAAATCGTGGAGTTCAAAATGTTAGCTTTTATATATGTATATTGTTCAAAGATAAAAAAAGAATGGTATTTATGGTACACTCTAGTTGCTGTAAAAAAAAAAAATGGGGGCTTACCTAAGGTGGTAGTGGGAGGAAGTGAAAAGTAGTCAGCTCTCAGATATTTTGATGGTAGAACAGATAGAACTTGTTAAAATGTATAGAGCTAAACAGAAAAACTGTATACAGAAGTTTATCTGTATGTTAACAGAAGTTATCTCTGGGTGATAAGATTAAACGTGATGCTTCCTTTATTCTTGTTAACTTTTTTGGAGGAGTAATTAAGCTAGCCTAACTTAATTCTAAAGACAAGAATAAATTCTTTATGTAAAAAAAATTTTTTACATACAAATGGGAAAGACTGTTGACTAAAGGGTCCATGTGATTACTTCCTAACCCTTGTGCACTGCATATGAGAGCATTTATTTTGAATTGAAGCCTCAAAGCCTTGTCTGAAATAAGTCAGTATTCCTGGACTTCTCAAACTGCTAGTTTAGGGACAACTCAAGCAGGCCTCCCGGTGCCTAATCATCCACAGAAATGGATGGTGTGACTTGTATTACCATGATCTTCTTTGGTACTTGCCAGAACTCATTTATGGAAGATACGGCCATGACTTGTCAGGGTAACTGACAAATAGTGACTGAAGATCCAAAGGCAGAATGATGACGGCCAAGCTGTGCCCACAAGGCAGTTTTGTGGGCAAGGAGATTCTCTAAACACTTTTCCTGTGTCCATATCCAGCTAACCAGACCACCGCTGCCGTCTTGAGCCCTTGCTGCTACTTCAGAAAATGGTTTCCAGAAAAAGAAATCCTCTCGTCCCCAAGGACTCAGCAGGATAGACAGTTCAAATGTTCATTTGCCTGGCCCCCGAATGAAATGTTTCTTAGGTACACAATTCACTGCCCAGATCGAGAGCAGAGCCCAGAAAGAAAAATGCCCCCGTGCATGGTAGGCAGAATTTTCTGCCCATGGACATTGACAAGGCTGCATTGTGGAAACAGAAGCCGCTCAGATTGTTCATTGTTCTTCGGCTCCTACTTTGGCAGCCAGAAGCGAATTCATTAGCAGTGATTGGCATACTTCTCCTCTGTTTATTCCATGCCCTGAGTACAGTAAATACGTTCTGTGCCCCCCGCAGCCTCTTGCTTGGCCTCTTACTGTTCCAATCACCCCCCTCCTTCCTGCTCTGCGTCTGTAGCCCTCCTGTTTCCCAAAGCCTAGAGTCAAACCAACTTGGGACTGCTCGCCCGAATCGCAAGAAATGGCTCGGTCGGTCCATCTCCCCCAACTCAGAGAGAGGCACACTTTGTTCTCACATCTGAGCTGGTCAGCCAGCCAGCCCATGTTGATCAAGCACCCACAGAACGCATAGCAGCGTGTCCAGCCCTGTCTGGGGGACTGCAAGCTCAGACAGTGGCAAGCATGCCACACTTCTCCCTTGGTGTCTCCGCCCCCAAAGTGTGGCCTCTTGGCCTTGGAGGAGGGAACCTGAGAAGCAGCTCTTTCAAAATGACCATTTGCAAGATTGGGTAGTGGTTTTTTTTGTTTTTTTTTTTTTTTAATCTGAATTGCTCTGTGCAGCTGGGGAAAAACGATGAGTGTGACTGCTCACAAGGCGAGGTGCTATGTTTCATAAAGTCCAGAGCAGCGTTTCTCAAACTTGAGCATGCATTTGAGTCACCAGGGGATCTAGTGATAGTGTAGATTTGGATTCAGCAGGGCTGCCAGGAGCCTGAGACTCTGCAGCTCTCACGACTCCTGGCTGATGTTGAGGGTGATGATCCACACACCGCCACGCTTGAATAGCAAGTGCTAGGTTGGTGGTTCTCTACCTTCGGTGCATGCATGCTAGCGTCATCTGGAGAGCTTTTAAAACTAGTTACATCAATAAAATAAATTTAAAAGATAGCTTATGGACACTTGGCGGGGGCGGGAGGAAGGAGAGGGTGAGATGTATGGAGAGAGTAACATGGAAACATGTACATTACCATATGTAAAATAGATAGCCAGTGGGAATTTGCTGTGTGACTCGTGGAACTCAAACCAGGGCTCTGTGACCCAACCTAGATGGTTGGGATGGGGTGGGAGGTGGGAGTAAGGTTCAAGAGGGAGGGGACATATGTGTACCTATGGCTGATTCATGTTGATGTTTGGCAAAAACCAACACAATATTGTAAAACAATTATCTTTCAATTAAAAATAAAAACCAACAGGGTCCTACTGTATAGTACAGGGCTATGTAAACTGTAATGGAAAAGAATGATATATATAACTGAATCAGTTTGCTGTACAGCAGAAATTAACACAACATTGTACTGGGTTGTCTGAAAAAGTTCGTTCATGTTTTTTTGTAACATCTTAGGGAAAAACTCAAACAAACTTTTTGACCAACCCAATAAATCAACTATACTTCAACAAAAGTAAAATATTACTTATGCCCAAGCCCCGTCCCCAAATATTCTGGCATAACTGATCTGAGCTTGGGCATTGGGAATTTAAAAAAAAAAAAAAAAAACTCTCCCAAGAGGCTTTTCATATGTGCAGCGGTGGGACTGTCACAGCCTTGCACGTGGAAGAAGTGGGTTTGTCCTCTTGGAAGGGAGGATATGACTTCTTTTTGGGTCCCAAGTGAGAACTGAGCCCAGTTCTTCAGCCCTTGAAAAGGTGGCACGTGAAGACAGCATCCTTCTGATTTACTGGTTCTCCACCAGGCCCTGGCGCTCCAGGAGACACATCTGGTGATGTCTGGAGATGTGTTTATTCACCGAAACTGGGGAGGGTGCTACCAGCATGGGGCGGGTAGAGGCCAGAGACATTGCTGCACTTCCTACAGTGTGCAGGACAGCACCCACACAAGTGATCCAGCCCAAATAGCGACGGTGCCCTGGGGGAGGAAGCTGCTCTAACTTACTTAACTCCCACCTCAACAGGCTGGCAGGTTCAGCCCTTCTCTCTCCAGTGACCACTGGGAACCATTAGCTCAGAGCAGGTAGCTAAGAGCTTTTCTTTTGGGTCTCGTTTGGTTTTATAGCATGCGACTGTGGCAGATGTTCTGAACTGGAAAGTCAGTTTTCAGAAAATCAGGCTGCAGAAGTACAAGCTTCCAAAAGCCCTTGAAGTTAAAAAAAAAAAAAAAATCCTACAGTTGTTTTAATGGTTACAGAGATTCTATTTCTGGTGATGAACAAGTTCTGGGAATGGATGCTGGTGATGGTTACTTAATCCTGTGGATTTATTTAAGGCCACTGAATTACAAAGTTCATGTTGTATGTGTATTACCACAGTGTTTAAAATTCCATGATCAGTGATTGGACAGTAAACAAACTCTATGTTTGCCCAGTTCTAATGTGAAGCCAGCACTCTTCTCCACTTATTACCCGCAGTACTTTTTTCCTAGTGCTTATGGTGGCTTAAAATCGCAAGGATTGGCGTGGTTATTCGAGTAATGCCTTTGCCTGCTAAGGTCAGCTTGATGAGTGTAAAGACCACATCTGTCTTGCTCTGCCAGATATCCCAAATGCCCAGCAGGGTTTTCTTGGAATTTGTAGGCATGCCACAAATATTGGGAATGATTGAGGGCAGGAGCTGAAGGGGACAACCAAGGATGAGATGGTTGGATGGCATCACTGACTTAATGGACATGAGTTTGAGCAAAGTCCGGGAGATAGTGAATGACCAACAAACCTGGCATACTGTAGTCTGTGGGGTTGCAAAGAGTTGGACAGGACTGAGTGACTGAACAACAACAACCACAAATATTCATTAGATGGATGGATTTACTATGGTTTATATGTTCACCTCCCTGGGAATGGGAATTGGCCATTATCCATGCGTTCAGACTTAGTATCTTCTGTCTTCTAGCCTCGGCTACTGGGCAGGTTGTAAGATGGAGACTTTGTGACTGAGCACTGTTTTTCTGATGGTCTTCTCTAGAAATTGGCTTAGAATAGAATCCCTGGTTCAACTCAGTGTTGAGTCTTGCCCCAGGGGCTTAGGTTCCACTGGTGTGCCCCAGCGTGCACTGAGGTTGAAAACCACCATCTAAGTCTTTGCTTCTCAAAATGTGGTCCTGAGACCAGTGGCAAGACCAGCCCCTTGGGAGCCTGTTGGAATTCCAGATCCTCAGGCCCCAGCCCAGACCTGTAGAATAAGAAGCTGCATGTTTTCTGACGGGGCTGTAAGTTCCTTTTTTCTTGCTTATGTCCCATTGTTCTAGTTGGCCTGGAGGGCTGTTGATTCCAGGGTGAAGGAAAGAGGTGTGTAGTTTTGGAGGCCAATGGAGAGAGGTCTAAAATGCAGAAACATTTTATGGAGAAAGAGGTGTCATTAACCACCAGCACCAGTTGTGGTTTTATTTGTAAATAATTGGCTCAGGAAACAAAAGGCCGAAAGCCTACTTCATTTCTCGTCTTGGTTTTTAAAAGCCACCCCCCCTACCAAAACAGGAAAACAAAAAAAAGGACCGGGTGAAGGGGGCCATTGAGGAACCAAATGGGTAGACTTTTCAAATCATCTTGCCCCACGCTGAAGAAAAATAAAAGGCAGAAAGTGCCATCTTTCTCTTCCAGAGAAAAGAATGCGTTTCCTGTTTGCCCTCACTGAGGGCCGGAACATAATGCTTCAGTGTGTGCGGGGCCGCTGAACAAAGAATACAGAACAGAGAGTTGGCTCCGCTAGAAACCATGTGACAAGTGCAACTGCTGATTGCGTGTACCAGGGCAAAAGAGACAGAAATGTGTGTGTGTTTCTAGCTTCTGAGGCTTGAAAGACAGTTGAGGATAATGAATTTTACCTTCAAGAGTTTTGTATGTGCTTTGGAAGATCTGTTAATGATTGAAAACTCTTTTTTTTTTTTTTTTTAAATCAGGATGAGGCTTGTAACCAAATGGCTTTGTGGAGGAAAGCAGAGTTCCCAGTAACCCACGGCCACATTGAGAAATGTTGCAATACAGGGACATTCTCTGTTAGTTATTGGCTTGTTTCCTATAGGATGTGAGATGCTACTAGAATCACGGGAAAAGAGCCCTTGGTTGCTGACAGGAGCCTTAGAAATGATCGAATTCAGCGCATCTCAGTCTGTTTTTCTGTCCCCAACCCACCTGTAGAATCTAAACCTATGCCATTAGGAGCATTGGCTCTGTAATGCATAAATGTTAAGGGTGGAGATGTTGTTTGTTTGGGAACCAAAAAATCCTGAGTTCTCATATGCCCCAGGTACCGGTGGTTGTCAAACTTTGCTGTACACTGGAATCACCTGGGGAGCTTTATCAGGTACTGCTCTCTGATCACGGAGAAGGCGATGGCACCCCACTCCGGTACTCTTGCCTGGAAAATCCCATGGACAGAGGAGCCTGGTAGGCTGCAGTCCATGGGGTCGCTAAGAGTCGGACACGACTGAGCGACTTCACTTTCACTTTTCACTTTCATGCATTGGAGAAGGAAATGGCAACCCACTCCAGTGTTCTTGCCTGGAGAATCCCAGGGACGGGGGAGCCTGGTGGGCCGCCGTCTTTGGGGTCGCACAGAGTCGGACACGACTGCAGCGACTTAGCAGCAGCAGCAGCTCTCTAATCAGGGATTCACATGTGATTGTTCAGGAGTTGCAGCCTGGTGGGGGCAGAGGTGAGTGGGAGGGGACTGTGCAAATCTCCCCAGTGATTCTGATGTGCAGTCCAGGTGGTGATCACTGCCTCAGCCCTTTGTCCTTCTCTCCCCATGTTGCAAATCTCTGTTTCTCTACCCTGGGCTTCGAGAAGAAGGGCAGGAAGACTGGCTGATTGTGTTGATGGCAGCTTTGTGATGGAAACTGACGAGAGGACCTCTGAGCCCTCTGACTGCCCTGCCAGGGATTCTGGTGGACTCAGACTGGGATGGGGAAGTTCACACCATTCACTCCAGTGCCCTTGCCTGTGTCTCCCCCCCAGGATGGCCCCCATGTGCTCCCGAAGGAGAAACTCAAAATGATGAACTTGATGAACTCTTTCCACTTCAGTCATCATCCTCTGAGCTTGACCTCTCTGTTTGTTCCCAGCAGTAGAGACATAGAGCAGGTGTCAGTGGTCACAGTTGCATGGACAGGACTGCAGTTCATGCAGTTGGAAGACAAAGGCCACCATTAGAGGGGGTATGTGTGGCTCAGTACCTGAGTTCATGCATCAACCATGGAAAATAAGGTCTGTTTTGCTGTCACCTCTGATTGGGCTTCCCTAATGGCTCAGGTGGTAAAGACTCTTCCTGCAATGAGGGAAACCCAGGTTCGATCCCTGGGTCGGGAAGATGCCCTGGAGAAGGGAATGGCTTCCACTCTAGTATTCTTGCCTGGAGAATCCCATAGACAGAGGAGCTTGGCTGGCTATAGTCCATGGGGGTCGCAGAATCAGACATGGCTGAGTGACTAACACTTTTTACTGATTCAACTGTGGCTTGAGACAGAGAGCCATGGGACCCCAAAAGCAGCATTCTCTCTCGTCGGGTGTTCCTGTTCCATCACGTTTGAGAGCTGGAAACGTGACGTCAGCAGAAGGGTGGCTGTTCAGGGTGCAATGGCCTCTCTCCATGTGGGCTAAGATCTGAGTCCAGAGCCCTGGATTATATACCAGGCCCTGTAATGTCAGCAGTGCTGGGAACTTATAAATACTGTATGTGTGGAGGCAGTTTTCACGTGCTCAAGTGAAGCAGTGATCTGATCCATACAGAACTATAAACGTGAAGATGAAGGAATGCTGTATGTAGAGGGGAATGTTTGAAGACTTCACTGGAGGAAAATGTGCTGGCATCTACAAAGATAGCTCTTGAGTTCCTAAAGGCATTGGGTTAAATTAATCATTGATTAAACATGAAACTTAAGGATGAGATTTTGCTTCCTAGTTCATTAGCTTAAAATCTGAATAAATTTGCATCAGTGCACAAGTAGAATACTAATTTGGTGAATTCCTTTTGCAGCACATAACCAGAAAAGCAGTGGGTTTTATGCTTATGAGTTGTAGACTCGGCAGAAATGGGGTTGATAGCAAGGTCAAAGTTGCATTTCTGTTGCTGATTGAACAAATGAACAGTGTATCACCAAAGCATAGAGCCTAAGTTTTGTGCTCTTCGGATATTTGTTCTTTTTTAAAAAGTGAAAATATGCACAACCAAGAGATGCCAGCTTTTCACTTGGGGCCCTGATGATGACAGGTGGAAGCCATGGGGGTACAAAACAAAAAACTTCTCAAACTTCAGACATAAAATATGCCATGGCGTTCCCATACAAGGCAAACCTGGTCCTCCTCCTCTGCTCACTCACTGCTATTAGATGACTCCATCCTTGCACTTGCACGGCTCCGTCCATCGCGCTGGTCTGCTCCAGTGACTGACCCTGGCACTGGGGTTTGTTGACACAGATGTAGGGTTATAAGCACTTCATGGGGAGGGGAGCTGACGCTGCCCTCATTCATGCATCCCTGGACCTGCCTCTGAAAATCTTGCTGGGGGGGGGGTCAAAAGTAGCAAAGGACAAGATCTTTGGGTGGGGGGGTCTGCTTCTAGAGTCCTTGCCTGTGAACTTCCCAACCAAAGCTTAATGGTGCCCCCACTATTGGCAGTACTGTAGGGGATATTTTTGGAGGTGACCTCTATTTGCTGGGGTGTTACTTACTTTGGACACACAAGTCCCAAATAAACTTGGAGGTACTTAGCTGCCCCTTAGTGGACATCCACTTGAACAGCTAAGAATTCCTCCTAGGGGGCAAGCAAGATGGCAGTTTAGTGTTTGTGTTAGCTAATATGTTAGTTCTGGATGAAATAAAGGCACAGAGACATTTTGTTTTCCATATGATGCCTATATACTTTATAATAAACCTGTCCTCCATGTATCTGTACTTAATAGTTTATTTATGCACAGTTTATAGAATTTTCCAGAAAAGGGGTGCAGAATGGTTTTTTTAACAAATGCCCTTGGGACTTCCCTGGTTGCCCAGTGGTTAAGACTTTGCTTTCCAATGTAGGGGGTGCGTGTTCAGTCCCTGGTCAGGGAGCTAAAAATCCCACATGCCTCGCGGCCAACAAATCAGAACTTAAAACAGAAGCAATTTTGTAATGAATTTAATAAGACTTCCAAAAAAGTTTTTAAGAAAAAAAAAATGCCCTGGCCTCTAGTTTCCTCAGTTGGGTATTCAAATAAACTGACCCAGTCAGTTCACTAGTGAGAAAGAACCACAGGGAACATTCCCACTGTACTGTTCATTGTTGGAAATTGAGTTTGAAAAAATACCTAAGGCAGCTACCGCTCACCTATCCAAACATTAAAGATGGCAGCAAAACTGACCAAGGAGCAGCAGTGAAGGAGCAGATATTCCCATCACATTCTTAGATGATTGTTTTTGTGATAGAATTTGATATTTGTAGGAGTCTGATGAGAGGACAGGACTAACTTCTCTCATTGGCCTTAAGGACAGAATTCAGTGGATGTCCATTCTTTTGGTGTGTATGTTTATTTACGTATCCAGTTCATTATTTTCCTTAGAGTGTACGAGATTTGTTTCATAGATTCATATGGATTAAAATGGGTTTTTTATTTAAAATACTAAAAACAAAGATGTCCTGGCCTGGGAATGCAGAGTTTAGGAACAAGACTTCTGTATTAACAGGTGACTGGATTTCTCCTGAAGCAAAATACATGTAGATACACAACAAATGTTTTTCTAGCTCTGCCCTTCCCTTCCCTTGGGTTCCTGTTTCCCTGCATATAAATTTGGGGACAGTACAAATCCCCTGGTGAGGCATCTGCTGGGCCCATCCACTCCATGGATCCTCCTCTGCTGTTTTAAATCTTTGTACAGGCCAGAGGTTGTGTATTTCCGTCTGTCACATTTCTTTGCCTGCCTTTGTCTCTTTGATTTGGATCCTTGCTCAGGAACCCAGGTTCAGTTAGCTAATGTCTCTGGGAAAACTCAGCCTACTTAATGACATGCTGCATAATTTTGTAGCTCTCGAGGGAAAATCGTGGCAAGAAAATGGAGAATGCTTGTTATTTCTTCTTGCACCATGTTTCCAGAATCTTCCAATGCAAGTAGATAGAGACAGAGTGAGATCTGCAGAATCCTTAGGAAGTTTTGCGTTGCTGCTTGGTAGGTCCTTATAAACATTTCCCTCTATTTCAAAACAAGGCAGAATTACTTTATGGCCATTAAATTCACTACTTTTGAAATAGGAAAATAAAGTGAAGAACGTCAGATTAGTAGTTTTGTGCATTCAGCTAAATTATAGGAGCCCAGATGAATCCATGTGACATTTAGAATCTAGAGGAATCTGATACTTGTTTCTAGAAAAAGCCTGATTAAGAAAATATGCATTTCCAACATGGAAAACTATTCTAAAAAAAGACATATATAATCATACAGACAAATGCAAATAGATATAGTATCTTTTGCTGCAAAATTTTACCCATGAGTCAGTAAAACACAGTAATATAAAATCATCTGTTTATATATAAAAAAAGAAAATGTGTATTTCCAACATGGAAAACTATGTTAGATATTTTGTCCAGTAGGAACTATTGTAGAATATTCTAGACCAGCACTGTCCAAGAGAATTATAATATGAACCACATGTTATTTTTCACAGGTTATTACAAATTATTTGACAGGATAAGCAGGTGTAATTAATAGCAATTTTATTTAATCTGATATATCCAAAATATCATTTCAGGGTGTAGCCCATATAAAAAGTTGAGATATTTTACACTATTTTTCAGAGTAGGTCTTTTTGAAGTCCAGTCTAAATTTTCAGCCCTTCTCAATGGTGACATGTGGCCAGAGGCAACTGTATTGGACAACACAGCTGTCCATCTGCATTCCTAAATCCAGAGAGTGAGAGGTTGAGAACTAACCAGAATTCTGGCCCTGATTTAGAAGGATGACTTGAAGGCTGAGAAAAGGAGCTCTTGGAGAAAAAAAAAATGTGATAAAAAACTTAAACAGTTGACCTTAGGAAGTAAACCACTTTGCAAGAACTAAACAATCTTGGTTTTCATCTGAAGACCATGGTGGGAGATGACCAATCTCTTAATATGTTTCTGTGTGAATTGGAAGGACATCTTCTTTCAGTTTGCACTTGTGAAAAAAACAAGATCCCGGGGACCTGGAAGACAGATGGATTGTACTTCAGGGTTTAGAGCATGATCACTATAGCTGCAGTGCCCGAGTTCACATCCCACTTGCTGGCTTTGTGATCTTGGGCAAATTCCTCTCCAGGCCTAGGTTTCTTTATCTGAAGGGTCAGGCTAGTAAAAAGTAACCAGCTTCTAGGTTTTTGAGAATTAAATAAGCTAACAGACCCAAAGGACTTACTATAACTAAGCAGTGAGCTATTGTATCGTAGCATTAGCTCATTTTCAAAAAAATTTTTTATTGATGTATAGTTGATTTACAACATTGTGTTGATTTCTCCTATACAGCCAAGTGATTCAGCTATACATATATGTATACTTTTTCATATTCTTTTCCATTATGGTTTATCACAGAATGTGGAAAATTGTTCTCTGTGCTATACAGTAGGACTTGTTATTTATCCATTCTCTATAAATAGTTTGCATCTGCTAATCCCAAACTCCCAATTGATGTCTCCCCCATCCACTCCCCTTTGGTAACCATAAGTCTGTTTTCCATGTCTGTGAATCTGTTTCTGTTTCATAGATAGGTTCATTTCTGTCATATTTTAGATTCCACATATAAGCGATGTCATATGGTATTTATCTTTCTCTTTGAGATTTACTTCCCTTAGTATGATATCTATGTTGCTGCAAATGGCATTCTTTCATTCTTTTTTATGGCCGAGTAGTATTCCATTTGGAGAAGGGCATGGCAACCCACTCCAGCATTCTTGCCTGGAGAATCCCATGGACAGAAGAGCTGGCAGGCTCACAAAGAGTTGGACATGACTGAAGTGACTTAGCACCCATGAATGTGGTATTCCATTGTGTGTATATACCATGTCGTCTTTATCCATTCGTCTGGCAATGGACATTTAGGTTGTTTCCACGTCTTATCAGTTATTGTGTGCATTAGCTCTTAAATGATCATCCTTCTCGTTGAAAAGTTGTTCTGTTGCCCCATGTCTCACTTTGGACTGGCTTACCTGTTCATTCATTAACTTTTAACTGAGTGTTCTCTGCGTTCCAGTTAGAGGTTATGTTGCTAGAAGCGTAGTGGTGAATGAGGCGAAGGCAAAGCCTGCTCTCACGTGGGGCAGTTCCGTGAAGGAGCACGAGAGGTAAGCAAGCCAACAGGGGAATGAACAAGAGGACCTTGGAGGTCAGGCCCGGCTTTCCGTCTCTGACTATGCTCAAGCATAGCCCGCTCCCCTGCTGCCATCCCCTCTGCCAGCCCTGGGTTTTGAAAAGTGTCATTTTCTGCCTGTAAAGCTGGGTGGTGAGGCCTTTACACTAACATGGTCTGCCCTTCAGACTTAGGCGTGACCAAGTGTGCACTGGCAGATGTCTCTAGGAGGATCAGTGGGTGTGTCCGCAGAGGTCTTTTGTGTGCTTTGCAAAGGAGGGAAAAGAAGCCCTCACAGAAGCTGAGAATTGCCACTAGCCACTGAAACAGCTGAACTCTGTTCTTGGTCAACAAAAGGCTGGCTCTGAGTTACCCCAAAGTCGGATGATGGATTTATATGAGTGGTTTTCAAAGTGTGGTGCCTGGACCAATAGCCTCATCACCTCCGGGAAACTTGGTGGAAACAAAAGATGCCAGGCCCCCATCCTAGCAGATCTGTTGTGGCAGACACTCGGGAAGGGCCCAGCAATGTTTTAACAAGCCCTCCAGGTGGCACAGAGGTAAGGAATCCGCCTGCCAGTACAGGAGACCTGGGTTCGATCCCTGGGTTGGGAAGATCCCCTGGAGAGGGAAATGGCAACCCACTTGAGTATTTTTGCCCGGGAAATCCCATGGACAGAGGAGCCTGGCGGGCTATAGTCCATGGAGTCACAAAAGAGTCAGAGACGACTGAGCGACTCAAGAACAACACAGTAGGTGACTCACCCATCACAGTCAAGGGAACCACTGGTTTTTGCTGATAGAAATGGTTGCCTGGAGTGAATAGTGCCGAGTGACTGAGGAGAGGGCTCCACTCCTTTCAGGGTAATCTTTTCAAGTCCATCTGGAGCATTTGGGGAGCTTTTGGAACCAAGGGTTTGAATCCAGCTCTTTGTGTTTGAGGCTATTCATGTTTTATTCAGGTTCTTCCTATCGGATGCTACTGTATGGGGTAATATTTACAAGGTTTCTGGGTTGGCTGCTTATCAGAATTTTCAGAGTTGTAGAACTGATGTAATTACGTCCTCTGTGAGCCGAATTGAACAGTGTAAATTGGTAGAAGCCTCTGGCGGTCCTGATAAAAAGTTCCTACTGGGAACAACCAGCAGCATTGTATTTGAATTTAAAAACCACATTCTCAATTGCCTGCAGGTGGGCGGTCTACACTGCAACTCCTCCCGCCCCTTGAGTTTTTAATGCTTGGGTGGCTCATGCCACCAGCCAACTTGTTTGTACATGAATCCTCTACTTGGTTACAAATGATCTGCTTGTCTCGGTCCATTTGGGCATCTGTTACAGAATACCATAGACTGGGTGGCTTACAGATGACAGAAATTTATTTCTCACAGTTCTGGAAAGTCCAAGATCAAGGTTTGGTTTGTACAGGGCTGTCTTCTTGCTGTGTCCTTGCATGGTGGAAGGGGGAGGGACCTCTCTGGAGCCTCTTTTATGAGGGCACTAGTCTCATTCACATTCAAAAAACGAAGATCATGGCATCCGGTCCCATCACTTCATGGCAAATAGATGGGGAAACAATGGAAACAGTGACAGGCTTTGTTTTCTTGTGCTCCAAAATCACTGTGGACGGTAACTGCATCCATGAAATTGAGAGACGCTTGCTCCTTGGAGGAAAAGCTATGACAAACCTAGACAGTGTATTCAAGAGCAGAGACATTACTTTGCCTACAAACGTCAAAGCTGTTGTTTTACCAGTAGCTATGCAGGGCTATGTTCTTTCCAGATGCTCTCGGGGTAGGGCTGGGGAACCCATTTCTTTGCTCTTTCCGTTTTCTAGAAGCGCCCCCCCCCCCATTCCTTGTCTTGTGACCATCTTCCATTTTCAAAGCCAGCAGTGGCTTTATTGGGATCTGGGAGTGACCTCTCCTGCCTCCCTCTTCCACATTTACTGCTGCTGCTGCTAAGTCACTTCAGTCGTGTCCGACTCTGTGCGACCCCAAAGACGGCGGCCCACCAGGCTCCCCCGTCCCTGGGATTCTCCAGGCAAGAACACTGGAGTGGGTTGCCATTTCCTTCTCCAATGCATGAAAGTGAAAAGTGAAAGCGAAGTCGCTCAGTCATGTCCGACTCTTTGCGACCCCATGGACTGCAGCCCACCAGGCTCCTCTGTCCATGGGATTTTCCAGGCAAGAGTACTGGAGTGGGTTGCCATTGCCTTTTCCGGCTTCCACATTTAAGGACCCTGTGATTACATGGAGCCCACCTGGATCATCTAAGCTACTCTCCCTATTTTCAGGTCAGCTGCTTGGCAACCTTAATTCTGTGACCCTAATCCCGCTTTATCTTGGAAAGGATTAGGATGGGGGCATCATGGGTGGTGGTGGTGGAGAACCATGATTCCTACACAGCAGGCCATGGAACTTCTTTACAACCTCGGTTTCTTTATCTATATAATGAGGATAGTAAAAAAAAAAAAAAATTCCTCATGGATCTCCTTGAGGATTAAATGGGATGGATGTATGTGAAAATACCTGGTACAGAGCTGCTCTAGGAAATGCTGGTGGCCTTTTGTGAGAATCTGGAATTTCCAGCACATTTATTTTTGGCCTCCCCAAATGTCTACATTGGTGTTTTACAAATTACTTAAATGCTTCCTTCTGTTTCCCCCCATTTGTTGTTGTTCAGCCGCTAAGTTGCATCAGACTCTTTTTGACCCCATGAATTGCAGCACCCCAGGCTTCCTGTCCTTCACTATCTCCTGGAGTTTCCCCAAATTCATCCCTCCTGTTTTTGCCTCTGCTCAATTCTTCAACACCCCTAGGGGCTGCTCCCCCGCTGCTGTTAGGGAGACTGAGAGATAATCAAAGTATTTGCAAGTGGAAGGTGGGGGAGGGAACAACCCTTCCTGCCCAAATCTGTGCCTGTTTTCCCCTCTACTTCAAACCCTGACTAGAAGCAAGTCCACAAAAGTATGTGTGCTTCATTTGATTTGTATTTTTAAAATCAGCTTTAGTAAGGTATGATTTTGATTTTCCCCCCCTTTCGCTGCTTTCTAGATTTGCTTCTGTCTCATATCCAAGCCCTTGTCAAATCCTGGTCGAGTCAGACCAACTTGTGAATGACATTTGGGAGGGGGCAGTTAGCAAAATTTCAGTGTGCACGGATCTTGCATGATATTAAGCAGCTGTTGTTAACTTGTGTAGGGGTAATAATAGTATTATTGTGGTTATGTTGGAAAATGTGCTTTGAGGGGATGTACATACTGAAATACTCAGCTGTGAAATGTCTTTAAAAAAAGAGATAAAGCCAATATGCTGAAATTATTTTTGAAATATTATCTACAATCAAGTGAATCAAAGGACCCAAATGGCCAGAAATCTAGTTTCTGAAACAGTGATCTTTTTCTCAGTACCGCGCTGGAGAAATCCATTGGATGCTCAGAGCTTTACCAGTAACCCCCACACCCACACACTCACAAACTCTTGTCTGTTGTTATAACTTGTGCTTTATCAGGAGCCTGAAGGAAGTGCTCTGCCTCAGCATCCCTGTCACGTTTACGTGTTCTGATTGCTCTTTGGTGGGACGTCAGTTACATCTTTTAAAAATTAAAAAAAAAAAAATTTTGACCATGTGGTGCGGGATCTTAGTTCCCCAACCAGGGATTGAACCTGCGGCCCTGAAGTGGGAGTCTGTAGTGCTAACCACTGGACCACCAGGGAAGTCCCCTCATTTACATTTTTAAGAATGTCTGTCTTGTTACCTTTGTTCTGTTCCATATCACAATCCACCTTTCAGATTCTAAAGGACACATCCTCTTCTGGATGGACAGAGAGCCGATACAATCACGTACAGGCCTAGCCAGGATGCATTCACCAGTGGATCTTCAGCTATGTCACTGGGCCACGTGGTGGGAGGATATGGACAGGGAAGTGTCCTCTGCTGCCTCATGACCCAGGCCTTGCAGTGACCCTCAGACACGCAGCTAGGCGTTGTGTGACCCAGAAAATGGTCTTGCCTTTGGACTCATGGGAACCCCAGACTCACTCCTAGCTTGGGAGTTGAGGTGGTGATCACAAATTACCCCAGTGGCTTGACCATCAGGAACTGGACGGGGGTGACACAGCATCATGGTATGTGCATGACCTCATCTCAGATGTTGCTGGACAACAGGCCCGCTGAAGTCGGCCCTGCGGCGCTCTGTAACAGAGGCTGGGCTCCACTGAGAAACAGCTGTTCTCTTGTCCACCATCCCCAGTGTGGATGTGCTGTGCTGGGCCTTGCACAGGTTTGCAGAAGCTTCCTTACGCCTCCATAGCCAGCAGCAGGCCATCTTCACAAGTGGTAGATTGTTCCAGAGCACCCTTGACCGGCTGGCTGCATCTGTCCCACCATCTGCCCTGCAGGCCACTGGTATCTCATTCCCTCATGTTTCTGGTAAACAGCTTTAAGTTCCCTGTGACATGATCTACTTAGGGTTTTGGGTACCACTCCTGGGTGACCAGTTATGCTGGGAACGCAGGACCTATGGGCATTCATCAGAGAACATCTCAGGTAGAAATTTTGAACAAATGCGACTTAAAATTTTGAAGACAAAGATTTAGACACCTTATATATTCACCTTGATGAATAACCAATCAATAACAATTTATCAGTGACTTAAAGACTTGTTAATATGTTCATTAGTAATCTGGAAGTAGGGTAGGGCCTAACCAGTAGGTTCAAACTGTGTAGAGCTTTGAGAATGTTGCTTTTGGGTTTCCTTTTGATGTTGGATAAAAAAAGAATTGCCTTAGGTGCTGTACCAAGTTCATCCCATCCTGGTGACAAATGAATTACCATTAGTTCTCTTATTTCTACACAACATGTTACCCTGTCATACTCACTGTGGCTTTCTGTACTCGTTCGTCTGAAATCTTTCCTTCTTTTTATCCCTTTCATTGAATTTATTTTTATTTTATGGTTATGTATATAGATATATATATGTAAAACAGATTTTTCCATCTAGCAATTTTAAAGTATGTGATTCAGTGGCAAGTAATAGATTCATAATGTTGTGCAAACATCACCACTATCTAGTTCTAGAACATTTTCATGACCCCCTCCAAAAAAAAACCCTCTACCTGCTCTCTATTTTCCTCTCCCCTCAGCTCTTGTCAACCACTAATCTGATTACTGTCTCTCTGAATTTGCCTGTTTTGGACATTTCACATAAATGGACTCACACAACTTGTGGCCTTTTGTATCTGGCTTCTTTCATTTAGCGTGTTTTCAGTGTTCATGTGCTTTGTCGCATGTATCAGCACTTTGTTCCTTTTTATGGGTGAATACTGTTCTCTTGCACATTTTGTTTATTAATTGCTGGATGGGTATTTAGGTTATTTCCACCTTTTGGCTATTGTGAAGAGTGCTGCCATGAACATGTGTGTACAAGTTTTTGTTTGAACACCTGTTCTTAATTTGGAGGGCTGTATACCTGGCAGGACTCCAGTACTCTTGCCTGGGAAACCCCATGGACAGAGGAGCCTGGTAGGCTACAGTCCATGGGGTCGCTAAGAGTTGGACACGACTGAGCGACTTCACTTTCACTTTTCCCTTTCATGCACTGGAGAAGGAAATGGCAACCCACTCCATTATTCTTGCCTGGAGTATCCCAGGGACGGGGGAGCCTGGTGGGCTGCCGTCTATGGGGTTGCACAGAGTCAGCCATGACTGAAGCGACTTAGCAGCAGCAGCAGCATACCTGGGAGGGGAGTTCCTGGGTCATACAGTAATTTGATGTTTGACGTATCGAGGAACTGCCCATGGTCTTCTGTGCATGCCAGTCCTCCTCCACCATATATGTCCATTCTTTTTCAAATCCATGTTGGAACTCACCTCCACTGTGATTCCTTTGCCTGGTGGCTCCCTGCAGCTTCTGTTGGCTCGTGTGTGCCCCTCATTCAGCTCTGCCTTGAGAAACTTTACTTTTGCCCCTTTGTATCTTCATTCACACCTGCACTGTTTCTTTTGGCTTCAAGGATACGTGTCCCTCTCCCGGCACCCAAGTACAATCTCACAAGGACAGAGGCAGACACTTGTTCTCTGCACTCAGAGGCACTTGGTACTATTTTTGCCTTTCTATTGTTGGGCTATTCTAGTAACAACTGGAGATGACAAAAATAGATTTGATTCTGTTGTTCATGAAGCTCAGGTTTTCATTGAAATAGAGGCATCACAGATTCTACCATGTTTGAAACATTAAACTGTCAGAGGATTAAAAAGTAGGCCAAGGAGGGAAAAGGAGTTGTTATGCATGCAGGGTAAAAAAAATTAAATTCCAGAATGACGATAATGGCATTCATGCCGCCTTCATGACTTTGATCTCATTTAATCTTCCTGATGGGCTTCCCTGGTGCGTTAGCTGGTATGGGGGAGACCTGGGTTCGATCCCTGGGTTGGGAAGATCTTCTGGTGAAGGGAACAGCTACCCACTCCAGTATTCTGGCCTGGAGAGGTCCATGGACTGTATAGTCCATGGGGTTGCAAAGAGCCAGACATGACTGAGCGACTTTCACTTTCAATCTTCCTGACAACCATATGAGGTGGATCTTATTATTATCCACACTTGAAAACAGGGAAACTGAGGCACAGAGAGATTTAGCAAGGCTGAAGGCCTTGCTACTCTTGCATGGCAAGGTCAAAATATCTGACTACAGAGCCTGTGCCTTTGACTCTTCTTCTATTCACCTTCTCAGGTCCTTGAAGAGGGCATGCCCAACATGCCTCATGAGAGTCGGACACGACTGAGCGACTTCACTTTCATGCATTGGAGAAGGAAATGGCAACCCACTCCAGTGTTCTTGCCTGGAGAATCCCAGGGACGGGGGAGCCTGCTGGGCTGCCGTCTATGGGGTCGCACAGAGTCGGACACGACTGATGCGACTTAGCAGCAGCAGCAGTAGCAGCAATCAACAGAACTTTATTGTCTCACAGTTCCATGTGCTAGAAGTCTGAAACCCCAGCAGGGCTGGTTCCTACTGAAGGCTCTGAGGGAGAATGTTTCATGCCTGTCTCCTACCTTCTGGTGTTGCCCACAATCCTTGGCATTGCTTGGCTTGTGGCAGCATCATTCCAGTCTCTGCCTCTACCTTCACCTTTTCCCCGTGTCTCTCCTCTGTGTCCAGATTTCCCACTATTTAGAAGAATACCAGTCATCAGGTTAGGGCTCACCCTAATCAACTGTGGCCTCATCTTGACTTGATTTCATTTGCAAAGACCCTATTTCTGAGTGAGGTCACATGCACAGGTATTGGACGTTAGGACCTGAGCATATATTTTAGTTAGGACACAATTCAACCTACAACAGTGTATAAAGTTAATTTTGCCCTCTGCCACACCTTGTCATTTCCAAGGCTGGACTGCTGTCGTCACTTCCTATACTAGCCTTGCAGGAATTACCCACGAACCTCTAGCATTCCAAGTTGCTCCCCAGTTCTATACTCGGTGCTCAATGAATATCTGTTGAATTTAATGACTAAGGGATAGGCCACTGATTGTATTAATTTTTCCTAACATACATTCTCTTTCGGTAATTTTCCCCCTCAAGTCCCAGAAAAATGTTGGCTTTTGTTTATGAGATTTTCCGATTTATTCTTAGATGGGAGCTTCAATCTTTATTTGCATCTGTTTACACACTGTTGAAACAAAGCTTTTGACTGCCTCATAATGTCTTTCTTAATCCCATTCTTTTTGGATAAAAATGGTATTAATATATCCATTGTAAATCACTGGCAGTTCAGTTTGAAATGTGTCTTTTTGCACAATAAGTACTATTAAATATTCTCTGGTGGTGTTGCTCAGGGTAAGAAAAGATGACACAATGTTTTCTCTTATTTAAAGAAACCCAGTGGTGTTTTTTTTTTTAATGCTGTATTTCATTTTTAAAAGACAAAATGCAGCTGAATGAAATGGGAGCTTGCTATTTAGATGATGGAAACTGTGGAAGACAGGATACTTTGACACATTCTAAGAGTAAATGCATTTGTAAATATAAATGTTTGGTTTTTAATCACTCATTAGGGAAAAATTGAGACACTTGAGTGGTCTGGATCCCTTAAGCATGCTTTCATGGCACTTACATGGAGTGAAGCAGCTGAATGATGACCTAATTGTGCTCAGTCTCATTGGAGCTTACCGTGTGTCAGACAGACTGCGTTCTCATTGCATAATGTGGATTGCCTGACCCACTTAATCCCAGGACCACTGTATGAGGTCGGTAGCCCTCTTAAAACAAATTGAGATGAGATTCACATAACATTAACCATTTTAAATCGAACCATTTGGTGACATTAATGCATTTAATATAGTGTTGAACAACCACCAACTCTATCTAGCTCCAAAACATTTTCATCGCCCCAAAGGGAAACCCCGTTATCCACTTTTTAAGAATCAGGAAACAGAGGCATGGAGAAGATAAACCTGTGTCCTAAGGCAGTGGTGGTGGTGGTTTAGTCGCTAAGGCATGTCCGACTCTTTGTGACCCCAAGGACTGTAGCCTGCCAGGTTCCTCTGTCCATGGGATTCTCCAGGCAAAAATACTAGAGCGGGTAGCCATTTCCTTCTCCAGAGGATCTTCTCAGATCGAACCCGCGTCTCCTGCATTGGCAGGCGGATTCTTTACCCTGAGCCACAAGGGAAGCCCCATGCTAAGGTTACCCAACTGGTAAGTGACAGAACCCATGTTTGAACCCGAGCGCTGGGACTCAGGCCAGTTGGTACCACTGTGGGCAGCTCTCTGCTGGTGTCTGAGTGCCACCTCGCTCCTGGGGGGTCAGAGCACTGAGCTGCTTTAACTTTGCAGTCTTCAGGGGAGATGCCTGCTGGTTGCTGGGCCCTCACGGCCACTCGGCATTCCCTACACTCTGCCCCTGAGGAGCCGGGCCAGAGCCTTGTCTTCTGCCGATCTCTGGAACACTAGTTGCACAGAGCAGACACTGTCTCTGTTTCTGGCTGCCCCACCTCCACGTTTCTAAACATCAGCGCTCCCTGACACATCTCCTTCACCAGCGCTGGGACTCTAGGGTGCGAAGCAAGAGAGGTGCCCAGGCTGCAATCAGTTAGGTGCTGTTCACTCTGGGGGGCGTGTGCGCCCTGGGCCAGGGCTCTGCTGCCTCCCCTCGTTCAGGCCTTGCCCTGCACCTCCTCCAAGGTCATGCTCAATTGTTACTGCCTCTCCTTCTTGCCTCCCCTTTGAACGTCTTCCCTTACTGGCTCCTGGGCTCCTGCTCCCTCCGGAACCCTCGGTCCTGTTTCTGATCGTTGATCTCAACCCTCTCCAATGGGCTCTTGCTCCTCCCGCCCTCTTCCTGCTGGTGGTCTCTGTCTCTCTCTTTTCCTGGCTCTGCGGACCCAGCTGGCTCATCCATCCACTCGGAGTTCTTCCAGCGTGTGGTGGTGAGGCTCCCGCCTGCAGTTCTAGTCTTGTCCTCTCTCCCACGCTCAGCCTCAGGAGCCATAAATCCCGCTTGCCCTGCGAAGTCCCAGTGTGTGCCTGCAGTCTTGGAATCGATGATGGCAGTGCCTCCGTCCCTCTGTGCTCACATGGCCCTTGGTTTTGACCTCATTAGGATGGCTGTCATCGCTCTGTGATGTGTCTGTACCCTCTTCTTCCTTCTAGACTGAGAGCTCCTCCAAGATAGGCCCACCGTCCTGTTTTCTCTCTGCCTCTCCATCCAGGCCATTGCCATGGTCTCCTCTCTCAGGCTCATGGGCTCTGAATCTCGAGAGGCTGAGCCCAGGCATGTGTGTGTGTTGAAGGCCTCGCAGGCCATCTTGCTTTGCAGACAGGAGTGCTCACTGCTGCTCCCACGTTCTCCCTGGCACATGCAGACAGAGAAGGAATATGTTTCTGAGCCTGTGGAAATAAATTTGAAATTTAAAATGTCAGTGGAGAATCTTGGCAGATCCACCCTGGCCAAGGGATCAAGGTTACCATCTCGAGCAGTACTCGCCCCCGATACGATGCATCACAAAGGATATGGTTCTCTGGTTGCCTTCTCGGTAATGCTAAACCTCAGCCAAAGCCTGAAGGAATACCAGACAAATCAAACTGAGGGACCGTCTACAAAACCCGTGACCAGTACTCTTCGAAAGAGTCAAGGGCATGCAGAACAAAGACTGAGGAGCTGTCCCAGATGGAAGGTGACCAAGGAGATGTGACAACTAAATGCAGTGGGAGAGCCTGGGTTGAATTCTGGAACAGAAAAAGAACATTGGTGGGAAGACTAGCAGAATCCTCCAAAGTTCTGTACTTGAGTTCATCCCGTTCTATCGAGCTTCATTTTCTTAGTTTTGATAAGTGTTCTGCAGTTATGTAAGCCACTAACATAGGGATGAAGGAGACGTGGAAACTCCCTGCAGCATTTTGGCCTAAAGTTATCCCAACCCCCTGCCAAAAAGAGTGGTTAAAAAGAAATTATGAATAAAGGAATGGGAAATAATTGCAATGTCGCTGAACAGGGCGTTCTGGAAGGAGAGTAAAGGAGCCCAAAGGGAGACAATTAGTTCAGCGTAGAAACCCAACTGGATAATCACAGATGACACAGTGATGGGCCCTCATTTTCATCATTTCTTTCCCTATAGGTCATTTTCTGTTCATGTCTTATTCTGGACATTTGTTTTTTCAATTGTTCTAGAATTTTTCTTTAGAATTTTCTTTAGAAGTTTCCTTCCTGCTTGGGCTTTTCTCTAGTTGAGGTGAGCGGGGGCTACTCTAGTTGCGGTGCATGGGCTTATCACTGCGGTGGCTTCTCTTGTTGCAGAGCACGGGCTCTAGAGCGAGTTCAATTCAGTTCAGTCGCTCAGTCGTGTCCGACTGTTTGCAACCCCATGGACTGCAGCATGCCAGGCTTCCTTGTCCATCACCAACTCCTGGAGCCTACTCAAACTCATGTCCATCGCATCGGTGATGCCATCCAACCATCTCATCCTCTGTCATCTGAGCGAGTGGGCTTCAGTAATTGGGACTCAGGGGCTCAGTAGTTGCAGTTCCTGGGCTCTCGAGCAAAAGCTCAATAGTTGTGGGCTTAGTTATTCCATGGCATGTGGGATCTCCCCAGACCAGAGATCAAACACCTGCCTCCTGCATTGTCAGGTGGATTCTTTACCACTGAGCTACCAGGGAAGCCTCTGGACATTTATTTTAAATGGTATTGTATGTGATCTTTTGGGTGTAACTTCTTTCGCTTAGCATAATGTTTTTGAGATTCCCCCATGTTGTAGCCTGTATCAATACTTCATTCCTTTTTATGGCCCAGTAATACTTCGTTGTATGGATATATATCACATTTCGTGTACCCCTTCATAAATTGATGGACTGTTAATATCTTCTGGAGATTGCCCTGATGGCTTTTGGTCAAATCCCAGAGAATTATAGAGTTTCTCCAGATCCTCCTACATTCTGTGCATTTGTTGCTCCAAGAGGTAACTCTTGGGATAGAGTCTGTAGCATCTCCAACAGAGTGTCCCATGCAGGATTGTTTGCTTATCTTAACCACTTGAGAACGTCTTTTGAATTAAGGCAAGCAGTGAACCCAGGATCCCAAAAAGAAAAAAAAAAATGTGTGTTACATTATGTCCAAATCAATAGCCACCACTTCAGGGAGCTTTGCAGTGAATCATTTTATTGAATAAGTGTGAGAAAAGAAAGATATTAGTTGTCCAAGAATGCTGTTGCCAAATTTTGTGGAAACAGAATCTTTTCTGTGAAAACAGCATACATTTTTTTCCTGTGCCATGGAATTTCCCCTCATTTGACCCAAGGGGTGAAGGAAAACTCTTATGCAACCATCTCATTTTAAAAGTTATTCTTTTATATGTAGGCTGGTTAATAACCAACAATAGACAATTTTATCTAAGAAGAGATGACTAAGATCCTGTATTTCACTTTTAGCAAGAGCTGATTTGCATATCTAATTCATGTTCCATTAGCCAGAGTTAGGGTGAAAAAGGGAATGCAAGAAAAACCCAAGACTGGTTTTGCATCCGATTTCAATTCAGTTGTGAAGATTACCTTCCAAACTCAGAAACTGAGTAAACTGTCAACTTACTCTTTGCCGAGATGTTGACTTCGACTTTTTTACTTTTGAAATCCAACAATTGTCAAGGGTTGCTCTCTAAAAGTTATTTTTAATACAAAGCATTTCCTCCCATCATTTAAATAACTTTTTTTAAGGGTACCTGTACTCTCTCTCTCTCTCTCTCTCTCTCTCTCTCTCTCTCTCTCTCTCTCTCTCTCTCTCTCTCTATTTCAGTGTCTAGGAAGAACTTTTCACTTTCTGGAAAACTTTGTGCCCAACTTGAATCTTCCTCAGTAATCTGATTTCATACCTAGATTTGAGATGGAGACATTTCACAGAATCTAAGAGTTCGAAATGAGGTGCTATGCTTGTTACTTGGGAGCATAATTTCTGTTCTTCCCACCAGCCCTTCCACCCACCTACTTACTGGACTACTTATAGTTACCCTAGAAGTACAGTATTCAGAACTGGACCCCAAGCAACAGATGTTGTTTTGCTGTCACAATTTTGGTCATTTAGCATAAGCCCTAACTGACCTTTTTGGGTAAACATGGCATTGGGCTCAAGTTGACGTTTTATGTCCCCAAAGCCCTTCAGTCCCTTTTGATGTGTTGCTGATGAATGAGCCTGACCCCTGGCCACCCCTTCTCACCCACATCTTGAAATCATGGATTTGGTTCCTAAGATGTAAATTTAGGAGATGACATCTGTCCCCACAACATAGCATTTTCGGATTCTCGTTTTGTCAAGTTCCTTTTGGCTTCTGATGATTTTTGTCATCGTGACAAAAGGGTGTGGGTTGTCCTCACTGCCTTGTTTCCTGTCACCTACTGACCTAACCCAGTGGGTGTCAGTAGGTTTGTTGAGCCTTGGAGGAGCAGGCTTTCGTAGCAAACGGGTCAGCCCCACACCATGCCAACCAGTGGAGGCTGCCAGGCAGCTGGTACTTCATCTCCATGGCTGGGCACAGCCTGAGGTCTGTTGAAACATCAGCGTCACTCAAGATCACTTCCTCTGAATCCATCTTTCTTGTGAACACTGGTAGTCTGAAGGGCCTTTACCAAGTGCCTTGCCATATCCAGTGACTTTGTGCCTGGAAAATTCCCTCATACTAATAATCTAATTAACTCAGGAAAAAAAAACAGGAAGACAAACTAATCTTCTTACATCTGATAATCCCTACATCCTCTCTTAAGTGTGCACAGAACATTTGTTAATAATCTATTCTAGACTCTTGACTAGGATGTATATCAAATTCAGCAATCCATGGTTTTAAAGCTATACGTCTTCTTTTTCTCTTTGGAAAGTTACATTTCCTCAACCATTGGTATGACAGAGGTGTGTCCTAAGTTACTTCAGACGTGTCTGACTCTTTGCGACCCTGTGGACTGTAGCCCACCAGGCTCCTCTGTCCATGGGATTCTCCATGCAAGAATACTGAAATGGGTTGCCATGCCCTTCTCCAGGGGATCTTCCCGACCTAGGGATCGAACCCACATCTCTTATGTCTCCTGCATTGGCAGGCAAGTTCTTTACCACTAGTGCCCCCTGGGAAGCCCTATGACAGAGGAGGGTTTAGCTGTTTTTTTCCAGGTCTCTTAAGAACCTGGCTTGTGATTTGTCTTCACTAGAATGCTTAAATTCCTTTAGAAAATCTTCTAATTGATTTGGGTCCTCGGTTCTCTCTCCCTAGAAGTATCTCCTACTCTCTTCCTGGCTGAAGGTCATTGTTCCTGGCCAAGAAATCAGAAGCAAAATGAAGTTGAGGCGATCATCAGGTTTTTCTTGTACCTGTTGGAATTGAGACATCAGCCCACGAATTTAACACATGACCTCTTTGCTCTTTTTGATCGTGGTGTCAGGACCCACTTCATCGTTTACAAAGTACCCTCGTGCATATTTGATTTTTACAATCCCTGGAGACTTTACTAGCTGCCTTTGAGGAATTCTGAGGAATTTCTTAGAATTCACTTGTGAGGAAATGGAACTGAACTTACGTGTGGTGACATGTAGGGTTGAGTGACTTTACCCTTTTCTGCTCTTCATAGCCAAGTAGGCACCTCCTGGCCTGCACACCACATGGCCTTTGCTGTGTTTCATCACCCGTACTTCAACACTCTGAGACTCGCCTTTCTGAATTTCTCCTCCAAAGGCCTTGTTCATCCTTTCATCCAGACCCTTCTCTGTCTTTCATAGACATGGCCTGGGGAGGGAGATTCCCTTAAACCATTTCAGCTCCTTTGTTCCTGTTTCACATATTTTGGGGCTGGTTGATGAGTATATTACCAGAATATCATTTTTGCAATTGTCCCAATTCTCTAAAACCATCTTCCTTTGAAAACTCTGGACTCTGGAATCAAATTGGCCATTTTCTGAACCTTTGGAAAACCAAAAGGCTGGAACCCCTTCCTTCCCTGGGCCCCCTAGGCCACCCACCCCCCGCATTGTGAGAAAATGTAGCCCCTTCCTCCCAAGATTCCCTTCGCTTCACCCACTGAGCTCCCAAGGGGGTTGGCATCAGTCTAGTAGAACAGCCCCCTGGTTGACTTTCTCTAGGAGGAAATTAGCAGTGTTGCTAAGGAAGGTGATCCAGAATTTATCAGCTCCTCTGCTTTTTTGCTGAATAAGATGCTGTGCAGATCTGGTTCAGTGACGTGTTTACATTACCCGGTATGTCCTTGGAGAGCTGGCAGAAGGTCAAGGGTCAACATTGATTTCTTTCAGATTTGTCAAGCATGTGTTCCTTATACTGTGAAGTCAAGAGTAGAGAGCCAGGCAACAGATGACCTTTTAAATATAACTTTACTGATACTGTGTTGGCAACTTTTTCTCTTGCCTCCACTAACCTCTCCCCACTTTCCAGAAATAAATGGGCCACATGCTGCTGTCACTTGTTATCAAATCTGAATATAATGAAAGGCAATCCCAGGAAGAATTGCTTGGGGAAAAATACTGATTTGGTTACCACATATGATCCTAAAGATAAAACTGCAACGTTGAGTCTTTCTTTCTAGTTTCTCTCACCACTTCACAACAAACTTATGAAACGGGACAAGGATGGACCAAAGGGAAATTATTTCTGTGTTGTTCTGCCAAAGACTCTTTCTCATTCCTTTTCAAAACACCACACATCCTGGCATTTTGAAAACCACTGTAATTATCACAAGGCAGCTCTTTCTCTGGGAAAAAACTGAGCAAGTTTCCCACTAGGAGATGACGATTAAAATAATCCGTCGGTGCTGGGACCAAACGTAACTAGCAAAGTCCGTTCAAAAGCTGCATTCATTGGGGAAAGAGAAAGAACAACCTTCTTCATAATGAGCCCTGGGAAGCGGCCAGCGTGGAAAGAGGTCGCACAATTGACAGCTTGGCGTCTGAGTAACTACTACAAGCCTATTTTTGCTTGCGGTGTTGCAGTTTCTGTGGTTTTCTTTGGGGCCGCGATGCCTGGTGTCTTCAAGCAAAGTTTCCACTGAGTCTGTCTTTTTTTTTTTTTTTTGAAACCACCATGCTTTGTGGGATTCTAATCTACCCCTTTCGTAGGAGGTGAAAGAAGTTACCGTGACATGAGCAAGCAGAGTGGGGTGCACTAAACTTTGATTTCAGATGGATGTAGCATGGGGCCAGGAAATTTGTTCTTATCCAGAAATGAGATGTTGTAAGATGGTGTAAACTTTTCTCAATCTTTTGCTGTTCATTTTTTGAAGATTGCCCCTGGAGGATAGTGTGGTGAAACTCTTTATGTGATAGGTTAAAAATGTGCATAGTCTCTTGTCATCCCAGCAGAGCTGACAAGGATACTGTTTGTAAAGGTTCTGCTTGCTGCATATCCAACATGCAACACATTGGTTGGCTTGAGGATGTGGGAGAGAGGAGATGGCTTCAAGGCTAGATGGCTTTCTGTGGTCATACCAATTTTGAAACTTGACATTCATGATTGAAGTTAGAAGTGAGAAAGCTCTTTGGGATAACATTCTTGATACTTGGCTCATTGGGTATTTTCCGAAAGCTCTACAATGTACTTTTATTTATTACTGTTGCTTCATATTATTTGTGTTGTACCTGCCTGCTATTGGCTCAGTGGTAAAGAATCCACCTGCAAATGCAGGAGACTCGGGTTGGATCCCTGAAAGCTCCCCTGGAGAAGGGAATGGCAACCCATGCCAGTATTCTTGCCTGGAAAATCCCATGGAGAGAGGAGCCTGGCGGGCTATTGTCCAGGGGTCGCAGAGAGTCACATACAACTTAGCAACTAAACCACCGCCTGCTGTGCTGCAGTGAGGATTTCATGTTAGGAAAATGGTGTTGGGGACTGAAAGCAGAAACCAGGGGAGGGTTTTTAAGGAGTCCCAGAGGCCAAGATTGCTGCGGCCTCTGCTGTCTACATCAGAAGAAGCACTCACTGACTCCAGAGGGTCCTGTGAGACCTACCGTAATCTCTCCCATGATGGCATGTGACCTCAGTGGAGGAGGGACAAGTGCCAGCGTTTCCTCCATTGTCTCCCTTTTCCTTCAACCTGGATCTTGACTACCCTGTCCCTAGGAAGGGGGAGCCACAGCCGAAGGCAAACAAAAGTTTCCTTTTGGCTTTTGCACTTCCAAGAACCAAGACCTACTTCACGCACACACGTACACATACCCCTTCCCCCAGATTTGACCCTACTGAGCTGTACTAAGCAAGATGAACCAATCTCTTGGTTCTCACCATTTCTGGGTTGTAGACCACATAAGAATCTGTTGAAAACTTATTAATTCCCTCTCCCTTAAAAGTTTCTCTTGGAGAAGGGAATGACAACCCACTCCAGTATTCTTGTCTGGAGAATCCCCATGGACAGAGGAGCCTGGCGGGCTATAATCCATGGGGTTGCAAAGAGTCGGACATGACTGAGCTACTAAGCACAGCACAAGTTTCTCTACAAATGAATGTAGTGTTTGCCTATGGTTTCACAGGAATTCCTGGCTTCCATGAAGCCCATGCTGAAGGATTTACTTTTCCTGTATACCCTTATTTGTTTTGAGTTTTGTTACCATCTGCATGTATTACTTTTGTTAATTGAATCTTTTGAGGTCACTTTTGCAGTTAACAAATTAATTAATTAGACAACCAGGAGCCTAAAACTGGTTTTTCGTATGTAAGTACAGCATTGAGTCCTGAGAATCGATTTGAAAGCCCAGTGTTCATTATTGACTTTTTCAATACCAAAACATATCAATGTGACTGCCCCCCAAAAAGTGATGAAAACCAAAATAGTAAAAAAATGATCAACAGTTGAATTTTCATTTGGATTATTTTTAAACAAAGAGTATAAAAAAAGGGCTCCTTATTTGAAAGCAGACATAAATATGTTCAGGGTTTGGCTGTGTTAATCGTCTCATATTCACACGGGAAAAATCTTACAGTTGCCAAAATGGTTCTTTGACAGCATCGAAAGGATGAGAGTGGATAATTACCACATCAGGGGCAAAACTACTGGGAAAGCTCCCTGCAGGGTTTTCACCAGAGCTTATCTTATGTGACTATCTTTTTTTTATTTAAAAAGCTCCTTCTGGAATGGTAACAAGTGCTTTGCCTTAGTTGGACTCCACATGGGAGCCATCTTTTGTAGTAAATCTTTCACTATACCAGTGTTATAAGATTCTTGTATATTTCAAATGGCAGTCATATTTTACTCTTCCCACCAAAGTTTTATGTGACACTTTTTTACTCTGTTCTTAAAATCCATAAAACTGAAATAACTTAGGGGAGGGAAAAGAAAGAGTTTGGTTAGGGAAGAAAAAATTCTAATGAGGATTCTCTAGTCTTCTAATTCCTTCCTATGTAGAAGTCACCCGGCCCACTAACAGAGCCTTACTTTCAACTCACTGTGAATTATTTGTCTTAAGCACATGTTGGCATGGGATGAAGTTTCAGTTATTGCTGTGATGTGATGTCAGTTGCTCAGGTGATGAACTATGGATTTCTTTTTTTACATCTGGGACTGAAATGGAGGATGGGGAAGAAAAGAGGGGTGAGCCAAGAACAGGGACAATGCAACTGACAGGCATACATTGGCGAGGTGCATTGTTCATTTATTTCAGTAGCTGCATAGCTTTAGTTTCAAACACTATTGAATACTCTGGTGGTAGGGCCATATGTGGCAGAGTGTAGTAGTTATGATAGCTAGCGGTTATTGAATGGTTACTATCCTAAGTACTTTATATGTATTATTGCTCTGTGAAAACTGTATGGGATAGAAGTGTTCAAATTCTGACTCCGCTTCTAGCTGTATGTGCACGTGTGCAACTTTACAATTGTTTTTTTTTAAATGAACCCTTAAGTACCCATCCCTTGGGGTTGATATTACCATTAAATGAGGCGGTAGCCATAATACATCTATAATTATGCCTGATACATAAAAAACTCAAAAGAGGTAAATAAATTAGCAATGAAAATAAAATGTTTATACAGAGACTTAGAGTGACTGTTCATAGTGGCATTATTCACAGTAGCCCCCAACTGGAAACAACTCACATGTCCTTCCAATAGTAATTGGATTCAGAAAAAAAACAAACACACACTGTGGTGTTTCCATACCATGGAACAGTACTCAGCAACAAAAAGGACAGACCTGTGGATGTGGATGTGGGCATGCTCAGTTGCTCAGCTGTGTCCAACTCTTTGCGACTCTGTGGACTGTAATCCGCCAGGCTTCTCTGTCCATGGGATTCTCCAGGCAAGAATACTGGAGTGGGTTGCCGTTTCCTGTTCTAGGGGATCTTCCCAACCCAGGGATCCAATCTGAGTCTCCTGGAATGGCAGGCAGGATCTTTACTGCTGAGTCACTTGAGAAGCACTAGGGATATGACGCGGCAACAAGGAAGATTCTCAAGCATTATGTCCAGTGAAAAAAGACAAATGCAAACATACTGTATAATTTCATTGACAAGACATTCTGGAAAAGCCAAACTATAGCAATAAAAAGTGTATCTGTGACTCTGCTCAATGTTATGTGCCAGCATGGATGGGAGGGCAGATTGGGGGAGAATGGATACATGCTTATGTATGGCTGAGTCCCTTTGCTATTCACCTGGAACTACCACAACATTGTTAATTGGCTATACCCCAATAAAAAATGTTTTTGGTGTTAAAAGAAAAAGATATATCTGTGGTTTCCAGTGGTCAGAGAAGATCAGCTGCAGAAAGGACCAGGAAACTTTGCAAAGCAGCAACAGTTCTGTGTCTTGATTATGGTCATTATGTAGCAGCCTACAGTTACTAAATTTCAGCAGACTGCACATGGAAAAAAATAGGTGAAGTTATTAATATATGGAAATATACCTCAAAGCTAAAAAGCATCAGTTCAGTTCAGTCACTCAGTCGCATCTGACTCTTTGCGACCCCATGAACCATAGCATGCCAGGCCTCCCTGCCCATCACCAACTCCCTGAGTCTACCCAAAGCCATGTCCATCGAATCGGTGATGCCATCCAGCCATCTCATCCTCTGCCGTCCCCTTCTCCTCCTGCCCTCAATCTTTCCCAGCATCAGGGTCTTTTCCAATGAGTCAGCTCTTCACATCAAGTGGCCAAAGTATTGGAATTTCAGCTTCAACATCAGTCCTTCCAACGAACATCCAGGACTGATCTTCTTTAGGATGGACTGGTTGGATCTCCTTGCAGTCCAAGGGACTCTCAAGCGTCTTCTCCAACACCACAGTTCAAAAGCATCAATTCTTCAGTGCTCAGCTTTCTTCACAGTCCAACTCTCACATCCATACATGACCACTGGAAAAACCATAGCCTTGACTAGATGGACCTTTGTTGGTAAAGTAATGTCTCTGCTTTTTAATATGCTGTCTAGGTTGGTCATAACTTTCCTTCCAAGGAATAAGTTCTTTTAATTTCATGGCTGCAGTCACCATCTGCAGTGATTTTGGAGCCCAGAAAAATAGTCAGCCA
The DNA here is from genome assembly GCF_054371585.1 of Giraffa tippelskirchi. Lineage (NCBI taxonomy): Eukaryota > Metazoa > Chordata > Mammalia > Artiodactyla > Giraffidae > Giraffa > Giraffa tippelskirchi. Next base: position 143,375,199 of record NC_137289.1, read on the forward strand.
CTGTTTCCACTGTTTCCCTATCCATCTGCCATGAAGTGATGGGACCAGATGCCATGATCTTAGTTTTCTGAACGTTGAGCTTTAAGCCAACTTTGTCACTCTCCTCTTTCACTTTCATCAAGAGGCTCTTTAGTTCTTCTTCACTTTCTGCCATAAGGGTGGTGTCATCTGCATATCTGAGGTTATTGATATTTCTCCCTGCAGTCTTGATTCCAGCTTGTGCTTCATCCAGCCCAGTGTTTCTCATGATGTACTCTGCATATAAGTTAAATAAGCAGGGTGACGATATACAGCCTTGACGTACTCCTTTTCCTATTTGGAACCAGTCTGTTGTTCCATGTCCAGTTCTAACTGCTGCTTCCTGACCTGCATACAGGTTTCTCAAGAGGCAGGTCAGGTGGTCTGGTATTCCCATTTCTTGAAGAATTTTCCACAGTTTATAGTGATCCACACAGTTAAAGGCTTTGGTATAGTCAATAAAGCAGAAATAGATGTTTTTCTGGAACTCTCTTGCTTTTTTGATGATCCAGCAGATGTTGGCAATTTGATCTCTGGTTCCTCTGCCTTTTCTAAAACCAGCTTGAACATCTGGAAGTTCACATATTGCTGAAGCCTGGCTTGGAGAATTTTGAGCATTACCTTACTAGTGTGTGAGATGAGTGCAATTGTGTGGTAGTTTGAGCATTCTTTGGCATTGCCTTTCTTTGGGATTGGAATGAAAACTGACCTTTTCCAGTCCTGTGGCCACTGCTGAGTTTTCCATATTTGCTGGCATATTGAGTGCAGCACTTTCACAGCGTCATCTTTCAGGATTTGAAATAGTTCAACTGGAATTCCATCACCTCCACTAGCTTTGTTCATAGTGATGCTTTCTAAGGCCCACTTGACTTCACATTCCAAGATGCATGGCTCTAGGTGAGTGTTCACACCATCATGTTTATCTGCTGCAAATTGTAAGACTGTATGATATTAGAGGGCTTCCCGGGTGGCTCAGTGGGTAAAGAATCCACCTGCAATGTAGGAGATGCAGGTTCGATCCCTGGGTCAGGAACATCCTCTAGAGAAGGAAATGGCAACCCACTCCAGTATTCTTGCCTGGAGAATTCCATGGAGAGAGGAACCTGGTAGGCTACAGTCCATGGGGCTGCAAAGAGTCAGACACAGCTGAATGACTGAGCACATGCATACATGATACTAGATTGTCTTATATTTTAGAACCGGCGTGAATGGGTTTTTAATACAGATCCCGTTTGGAGTACTATTTAGATTATTTCCAAGGAGAAATAAAACAGGTGCCATTGGGTCCTTACCATACACTTGTCTGCCGTGAAAGAGACACAGGATGCCACCAAAGGGACCGATGCTAGTCTTTATTTTGCAGAAATGGTAGGGAAGTTCCAGAAAGTTCATGTCCATGAAACCATCAAGAAATCCCATGAGCAAGAAGAATTCACGGTGTGCAGTGCAGATAAGTAATGGGATGGATCAGCAAGAGGGGAGAGAGTGTAATGGAGATAGCAGTAGCCACAGAAGCCCCCTGCCAGAGATAAGACTTGAAAGGGTTGGATAGACTATGCTGGAAATATTTTGGAGAGCAGTATGGAGGTCACAATATATACTTGAAACTGGCCAGACTGGAGCATGTTGGGAAGACCCAGACTGACTCTGAGGCCTGTCAGCTTCACAGATATGATGCAGGGCGGGGTCGGCAGTGAGGGTTCCTGGTTGCCCAGTGGCCTGGCTGGCCCAGTGGCACGTACTGGTTCCTGCTCTGAGTATGAGTGCCCCCTGCAAAATCCTAGTTGAGTGACATCACATTGGTAGCTTACGGTTGGCCGTGTATTTACACCAGGGACAAGGACAAATGCTATACAGACTGGGTCTCCCCACCCCCAGTGATACCCCAGTGTCTGTGTGTATAATACACCACTGATGGTGGAGATCCAACCAGTCAATCCTAAAGGAAATCAGTCCTGAATATTCACTGAAAGGACTGATGCTGAAGCTGAAACTCCAGTACCTTGGCCACCTGACATGGAGAACTAACTCATTGGAAAAGATCCTGATGCTGGGAAGGATTGAAGGCGGGAGGAGAAGGGGCCGACAGTGCATGAGATGGTTGGATGGCATCACCGACTCAATGGACATGAGTTTGAGCAAGCTCCTGGAGTTGGTGATGGACAGGGAAGCCTGGCGTGTTGCAGTCCATGGGGTCGCAAAGAGTCGGACACCACTGAGCTACTGAACTGAACTGATGGTGGTAATCTTAAATAATCATGAACTCGAGAGAGGGGAGCAAACAGAATAATCGAGAGGTGGATAGGAAGGTGTTGAAAGAACAAAAAAGAAAAAAAACATTCCTCTTGAGGGGGATGAAAAGTCACAAATACTTAAGCTGAAAGAGGAAAAGGTGGGTAATTTTCGCATAGTTTCCCGGAGAGCTGAAGCAATGGCAGGCATTTTCACAGCACAGATGTCATCACCTACTACACAAAATGGGGTGCTTTCAGACTTTCAAGAAAGCGGGCTCTGTCTTGATTCAACAACTGCTTGGAGATAACGCACAGCACTGGAGCTGTCAACGTGTGCAGCTTCCTCCGTGCTCCAGGCCTGTGGAAGGCAGGCAGAGTGGTGGATGAACGAAATCATGAACTAATCCTTCTCACAGTATTGTTCTCCAATACTGTGTGCCTCCAACATAAAACCTCTCTTCCTTGTTTGTCTCCCCATTAGTGTGAGCTCCGGGAAGAGCTGGGAATTTTGAGTCTTTGTGTATCCTAGAGCCTACCTCTATGCTGATTAAACTAGTGAATTTAGGCAGTTTCCATTTTAGATACCATGCTGTTAGCAAAAGATCACTTAGGTTCTGGTCAATAACAGCTGAGCCTTTCTTAAAATATTAAAAAGAGATAGCTTTGGGTTGTTTAAAACATGGTTCCCATCCTCGTCTCTGGCTGGAGGGCACTAGTCAGCCAATGCCTCGGTTTTCTTTGTACTATACTAAAGTTGAAGCATTTTGCTTTCAAGGATTCTCCTGTGTCTGAGGTGCTGTGATTCTATGAGGGAGGAAAGTTCAGACTTTGTGGGCTTAAAACTGTGGGTCCTTGATGGCTGTATGTTGGAGATACAAAGTTATATGCTGCGAGGAAGTTTTCTCTGTTTTTGTTTGACTTCTTTGCATCAGATTCTTTTACCCATGTAAATGATCGTTAATAAGTGATGCTGGCTAACAATCATTGCTTCATTCTGTCCTGTTTCTTTCTCCCCTCATCTGCGATGTGCTGAATAATGCCCACCCCCTCCCAACTCCCCACATCCAAGTCATAATCCCTGGAACCTGTGAAAGTATTACCTTATATGACAAAAGAGATGGCAGATGTAATTGAGAATCTTGAGATGGAGGGATTATTCAGGTGGCCCAGTGGAATCACAGTGGTCCTTGTGATTCCATCTCCGGTCCATGGCTGGAGACTCAACAGGAGATGTGAAGATGGCAGTCAAGATGAGAGGGACAGGGCTGGAAGATGTTTTGTTACTCACATTGAAGATGAAGAGGCCACCACCCAAAAGAGCACAAATGGGCCCAGGAAGCTGAAAAAACCAGGAAATTCTCTCCCTAGAGCCTTCAGAAGGAAGCAGCCCTTCCAACAGTTTGACTTAACCCGATAAAACTGATTTTGAACTTCTGGCCTCTAGAACTATAAGAGAAGAAATTTATATTGTTTTAAGCCCTACAGTCTGTTCCTCGTGTGTTATAGTAGGGTTAAAAACCAGTAAATCATCTCTTCTCAAGATTAACTTATTTTTTACTATGTTAAAAACCATTCAATTTTATTAATTAACATATATTACGTTCACAAATAGTCTAAATAAAGTCTTTCACACTGCACTGTGTGATTCTAAGTCAAAATACAGATTCTTGTACTCTTACAAGAATTCAGAAGCCTTCTTGTTCTGATACACTGATCTGAGAATTGTGATTTCTATGGTTTACAAAATAGGGGCTAATTATTTAGTAAACCTAGATGTACATTAATTTTATGACCTTTTAGGAAAGAGTTACCTATACTTTTCTTGAATATCTGTGAAGATGTCTTTATTTGAACCATGTCAACTAATATTCATAACTTCTGTTGCTTTTATGAAAATACATCTTGATGTTAATGGACTGCCTTCTTTTTACGCCTAAAAAGCAATTGGAAATTAAAGAAGAAAAAACAATTGGGAAACATCCCTACTGGTCCAGTGGTTAGGACTCATGCTTCCACTGCCAGGGGCATGGGTTCGAGCTCTGGTTGGAGAACTAAGATCCAGCATGCTGCAGAGCCAAAAAATAAATTAAAAAAAAATAGTGAAAAAAAAATAAATTTTAAAAAGTAAAAAAAAAATCAGTTGAAACAACCAACAACCATTTATAATTTAGAGTGATCCTCGGCCTAACTTTGACACAAAGAATGATTCTCTGAACACTTGAGCAAATAAATCATGTCTGTTCAAGATTTACTTTTAAGTAGAGCACCCTTTGCTCTCCCTGTTTCAGTATCCATCTTGGTATCTGGTGAAAATGTGGTTGTGCTGAAGAGGTAGGCTCTGGAGGGTGGATTCATGATCCAGGCTTTGGTCTCCTCCATCTATTTGGTCCATGTTCCTAAAATATTGTATCCTTTTGGGACACTTTTGTTTCTGGAGGCATGTGGAGAATTAGAAAATGTTCCAAGGCAAGCCACAAAGACTTGGAGAAGAGCCAGTGTGGGCAGAATCAAAGAGCTGTAATTATTCAACACAAGGAGAAGGAGGCTGAAGCATGGTTTGATGATGATACATAAGAACCTCTAGAGTTAATCAGTGGGAAACGGTGATTAACTGCTCCTTGTCCTCATGGAGCCAACTCGCAGATAAAGAGCAAAAAGAATTTGGGTTGAGGAACCAGGGACAGGCAGGGAAGGCTGTGGTTTTATTTGATGTGCAGACTTTTGCAGCTGTGTGGAGCCCTGGGGCCCCAACTAGCTCCATCTTCTCATTTGCAGGTGATGAAATAGAAGCTGAGAGTGACTTTTGTTAGGTCACAGGCAAATGACAGAGCCTTGAGTCAAGCCCGCGGCTTGATCCTATTCACTGCACTACCTCAGTGGAGCGTGCACAGTGGGTTTAAAGAGGGCTGGTAGCTTATCCCTTGGAAGTGATTTCAAGTTGACGCAGTCTCAGGCAGCCTTTGAGGTTGATGAAAGTATTCCATGTCTTCCCCTTGGGTTGTGTGTGTGTGTAAAATCCATCAAGTTATATACTTAGGATTTGTGTACCTGATGTATGCCTATTATTGATCAATTTTTTAAAACATTATCAGCTTTTGGAAAATGAACATGCTGAACTCTTCATAATAGCCCCAACACTCCAAATGTCCTTCAACAGTAGACAGGATGAATAAACTGTGGCATATTCACGCAGTGGATTTCGATACAACAATGAGAGTAAGTTAACTGTATACCACAGTGCACAGCAACGTAGATGTATCTCACAAGCAAGCTATTAAATGAAAGAAGCCAATTAGGAGAGAACATTCCATGTGATTCCATTTATATGAGAATCAAAGCTGAGCAAACGTATCAGTGGTGTTAAAAGGTGGGTGTTAACAGTGGCTAGCTTTGAGGGGCACAGGAAGGACGGGATCTTGGGTGCTCGTAGAGATTTTAAAAAATCTGGCATCTGGTTACATGGTTATATCCATTTTGTGCAAATGGAGTGAGATGTATGTGTCTCATTTGTGCATTTTATTTGTGTAGATTACATTTCAATTAAAGATGGACTTTAAATATTAGAAGGTTTAGCAGGCAACCTCTTACAAGCCTTTCTACTATTAAGCTCTGAAGAATTTAGTTTGGGGATTTCTTTTAAAGGTGCACAGGTAGCCTGCATTAGAAAATGTGTGCTTTCATAGAATTCTTAGAAAATACCCACTACAGAGAGAAAGTTCCTGTTAAGGAATCTGTCTATTTCTATCTCAGCAGTTGTAAACCAAAAGAGATTCATTCCATAGAGTGCATGCTCCCTGAGCAAGTACAGTCTTTCTTTCATGAAAATCTATGAAGCCAGCACTAGCCCTCAGTTCCTTTTTAGCTCTTTGTAGTTCTATAGAATGAAAGAATGGGGTCATTTTTTCAAAGAAGCAGCTTGACATAAATAGTAAGTTTGTTAGGAGATGATTTTGTCATGCCGGGCACATTTGCTGGCAGCAGCGCCTGGAGTGCTCCATTGGGGTTCAAATGATGGGAAGTGGTTCAAGGCAAGCAGCTGACCAATCAGAACTCATCCTTCTGAGCCAGACTTCGCCAGTAGCCACATCCACTTCTGGCCACCAGTCGGAGAGTTTCCAGTTAGCTTACCTGAGAGCATCTTATGAGTCCACAGAATGCCAAAAGAGGGTAAGGACAGGCATCATGGGGATCCCCACAGCTCTGTCTTCTCAGCTTCTTTTAATGAGCCTGCTGCCTTCTTGATTTCATTCCTGCTTGTCCAGGCCATGATCATCTCTGACCTGAATTGCTGTATCTGTTTCCTGACTATTTCTTCCACATCTGTTTTTTTTAAACAATTGGATTGTATAATTTACACACCATCGAGTTCACCAGTTTTAAAGACATTTAAATACTCTTAGTACAGTAAATTTGCTGAGTGGTACAGCCACCACCACAACCCAGTTTTAGAACATTTGCATCACCCCACAAAATCCATTCATCCCTTTTCCCATCTCCAGTCCCAGCTTCCCTGGGGAACCACTAATCAACTTTCTGTTTCCCTTTGCTGAGCATTTTATCTAAATGGACTTAATAGTATGAATTCTTTTATGTCTGGCTTTTTCATTGAACATAATGTTTTTGAGGTTCATACGCACTGAAGAATGTATCATTACTTTGTTTTTATTGCCAAATAGTATTCATCCCTGTGTGGACCACATTTTGTTTATTTACCAGTCAATGGACACTTGGATTGTTTGTACTTTTTAGTGATTATAACTAATGCTGCTTTTTCATGTATGAGTTTTTCTTGGGTATATACCTAGGAGTGAAATTGTCGTGTGGATAACCCTGTTTAACTTGTCGAGAGATTTTTGTATTGTTTCCCAGAGTGGCTGAACCATTTATATTCTTGCCAGCAGGCCGTGTATGAGGGTTCCGGTTTCTCCTTATCCTCACCAATACTTGTTATTATCATTTTGAGTATGGCCATTCTAGTTTATTGAAGTGAAGTGATATTTCATCCTTGCATTTAGTTTTGTCAAGTGAGAAACATTTGAGATATGTGGCAGTTGTTGGAGTAAACAGGAAAAAAGTGTTTGAAATTCTTAGTTCATCTTTTGGTAGGCCCCTGAATATCTTTGTAATGGCCATTGAATATTCATATGATTCCAGGCTTAGAATATAGAAAGTAAATGTAGGTGTTTATTCTCTGCTTCACCATTGTCCATGTCTTGAAACAAATATGATTAAAGAAATAAAAGAAAATTTAAAAAAACAATTAATATTTAAATCACAGTATTCATACAATTGCTTGAAAAAGAACCTTTCTATTAAGCAAGTATTAAAGCAGTAATTTGGAGGGCCTTTTTGGCTTTATTATTAAGTCCAATATTGGAATCACTCACTTGATGTGATATATAGGAGCCATTTTCTAATGCACCAGTATTAATCCACTTACCACTAAGTGGCTAATGGATTAGCAAACACTTTCATTTTCTATAAAGGAATGGATATTGTGAGGGCCTGAGTGATGGTGAGAAACGTGGCTGAAGAGAATCATACTTCATGTATTCAAACTCTGCAAAAGTTTAGGATTGATGGTGGGATTAATGTTGTGCTGGAGTTTAGATAGGATATTTATGCCTTGCATTTAGAAATAATACAGTGAATCCATTAAAAAATAAGCATCCTTGTTTGTTTAAAGTAGATTTGGAGAGATAAACTCATTAGTAAATGTTAAAATTTGACCTCTGAATACTTAATTATGTTAAAAATTGTTTGGATTTTTTTTTAAATTGCCTTACTGCTTTCTTAACTGATTTTCTGCCAGATTTCTCTGTTTAACACTCAGAAGTTGGACAGCAAGTCATGTATAAGAATGTTTGCAGACACATAAGGTGGTATTTTCTCTCATCTCAAATCATTTCATTAGTCTCATTTTTATATTATTACTGATTTAGGACCTGAAGTACCATGTTTATATATTTAACATATGGAAACATGACAAATGCTGGGGGAAGACACTCAGTGCAAGCAGACATATTAACACAACATCATCTGCCTGTCTTTGTCCATTAGGAGTCATCTCACTACTGTAGTTCCGAGCAAGTGCTCACCCTTACTGTACATGATTACTGTGTGCATTGGTGACCCACCACATTACTGACATTTGCCTAAAAAAGTGTGAGTCAGTACTAGGAAAGATGGTTAACGAAGAAAAAGTTAGTTTATTAAAAAAGATAGAGGGATAAATCAGGAATTTGGGAGTATATATACACAAATATATATATATATATATATATATATATAAAACAAACAACAAGATCCTACTGTATAGCTCAGGGAACTGTACTCAATATCTTGTAATAACCTATAATTGAAAGGAAACTGAAAAAGTGTGTATGTGTGTGTGTATATATATAAAACTGAGTCGCTTTGCTGTACAACTGAAACTAACACAACACGGTAAATCAATTACACTTCAATTTTAAAAATTAGGTTTTTTTTAGAAAATAGGGTGGTGACAAAAGGGAAGAAGTCAGGATTTGCTCTGGTTGGTCAGAGTCAGTTTCTTTACCTTTTACTATATGGAATAAGAAAACAGAAATATGAGCCTCCGTAGTGTAAGACAGACTTTGGGAGTCGTGGATATTGGAAGAGTGTTTTTTGGCTCAAGGTTCCTGAGAGTCGTGCCTCGGAACACAGATCAGAATTAGATGAACGAAGTTAGAAATGCTGGGGGTGATTGGGAGATGCCCTAGAGAGATGCATGAAAATTCAGAATTCCGTGGAGGAAATCCAAGTGTGGAAAAGGAAAGGGGCTCAGGTGGAAAACCCAGAGGTTTAGATACTAGGAGGAGGCAGGCAACTGGTGATGGAAGGGAAAGATGAAAAGTGAGGAAGGGAGAAAGAGTGGAGGGTGGAGAACAGGATTGTAGGTGTTCTTCTCTGGGGAGTAGGACTCCCCATCCATTCTCTCCAAGACAAAGAACCTACCACTTCAGACATGGTGCCCATTCATGGCTGGGAAGGAATCTTCAGAAGGACACAACCTCCTGCATGGACAGGCGGTCATTCCTGAGAAAACCCGTGACAAGAGCTGTTGATGTGAAGGTTGCCTGGGTTCTGTGTGGATGTGTCCCCCTTACAGAACAGGGAACTGAAAATTCAACACATGCTAAAGAAAGTTTCCTTGCAAGGTTGCTGATGGTCCTGAGTCTTTTTTTTTTAATCATCTAGTCTATAGACCTTTATTAAATTTTATCAGTTTTCCCAAAAATGTCTCTCACAATTTTTTTTCTCTAGTTAGGTCCTTAGTCTTAAGAAGCTGAAGCATTAAGAGTGGTGGAATACTAAAGATTTAAGCAAAACCCTAAAACTCGATTTAGAAATGCAGACCTAGTGGTAAGCTGAAAGCTAACTAACTTTTAGTTGAATATAAATACAAAAAACACATATTGCAGGAGAGAAGATTTTTACTGTCATTTCCTCTCTCATGGAAAAAAATCAAATCTATCTTCTCTGTGTGTGTAAGAATGTTTGCAGACACATAACGGAAGCCTTTTGTTTTTGGAATAGGTTGTTGGAATAGGTGGGATTGAAGGCCATTTCATACAAATGCACAGAAATTCTGTGAGAGGGAAAATGGCAGTCTATCCTAAATAAATACTGAACAAGCTGGAAGCTTTTCAACCGCTTAGATTTGCACTGTAGAAAAGAAGGCATTCTGGCCAATGTTAGAAGATACCTGAATAAGTAAGGCAAGGTACAGCCCAGCTTTCTTGGTCTGACTTTATAATAAAGATAATGAGTTGTCTCTCCTGTTATCTGATTTTAGTTCAGACAATAGTCAATGGTAAAGAACGGTTAGAGAGCTGTAAGCCCTAGAGAGCTCAGATACCATGTTGGAGTCTGTTGGTAGGTTCTGGGGGTGGGGGAAATCACCTGGAGCTGTAGACAGCTGGAAAAATGCCATGGACTACACCAGGAAATATTTTGTCTTAACCTAAGTTTGAAGCGCCTTCCAGATTCCAGCACTGACCTGGAGAATGACATTCTCCAGTTCCTTGGACTCTGAGTCTCTTTGTGTTTAAGGTTTGGCAGTCATCATACAGTATCCAGCTGGAATAATAATGTTGATGCTGTCTGCTCAAATAATTCTGAATATACTAAGCTGATGAAATTGTTGGATGGAGTGTTTGACTTTCCTAGGATATATATGTAATCAGAGTACCTTTTAACTGTCAGAAGATTAAGGCACTAAAAGTTTTTGCCATCTAATGAACATCAGTCAGTCCAAATGTGAGATGAGGTTTTTCCAGTCGCTTTTCAGATAACCAACATTTGCATTTATTTACATTTTTAGGTTTTTGGAACCCCCAAATAGCCAAAACTGTACAGCTAAATCAAGGCAGTGTGAGATTTGCATAATAATAGACATATAGATCAATAGAATAGAATTGAGAGCCCAAAAGTAATTCTTGCACTTGTGGTCAATTGATTTTTGACAAGGGTATTGCTATAGGCTGAATGTTTGTGCTTGCCTCTCCTTCCATTCATACGTTGCAGCCTAATCCCCAAAGTGATGCTATTTGGAGGTAGGGCCTTTGGAAGGTGATCAGGTCGTAAGGGTGGAGCCCTCGTGAATGGAATTAGTGCCCTTATAAAAAAGAAGCCCCAGAGAGCTCCCTCATCCTTTCCACCTTATGGGACACAGGGAAGAGTTGGTCATTCCTAAACCAGGAAATGGAACCTCATCAGATATGGAATCTGCTTGCACCATGATGTTGGCCTTCCTAGTCTCTGAAACTGTGAGAAATAAATGCTTGTTGTTTAAGCCAACCAGTTTATAGTAGTTTGTTACGGCAGCTTGGATTGACTAAGGTAATAAAACAACCGTAGAAACATGGTACTAGGGCAACTGGATAGCCACTTGCAAAAGAGTGAAGTTTGACCGCTACTTGGCATCATTCACAAACACTAACTCAACATGGATCATAGGCTAAATATAAAAGCTAAAACAAACAGAAAAGCTAGAAAATGTGGGAGTAAATCTTAATGACTTTGATTTCTTAGGTGGGACACCAAAAGTATGAGTAATAAAAGAAAAAAATAAATTGTATGTTACCAAAATTTAAAACATTTGTACTGTGAAGAATGCCATCAAAAAAAGGAAAAGATAACTGACAGAATGGAAGAAAATATTGGAAAATCATGTATCTAAGGGACTTGTGTCCAGAATATATTTTTTTAAAGTCTTACAGCTCAATAATAAAAAGAGAACCCGAAACAAAAAGATACAAAGGGTTTAAGAGTCATTTCTCCAAAAAGATAAATGGGTGATACACACATGAGAAGATGTTCAGTATCATTAGTCATTGTGGAAATGCAAATTGAAACCACAGTGAGGTACCACTTCACACCCACTAGGATGGCTGAAATGAAAAAAAGACAGACAATAGCAAGTATTGATGAGGACAGGGAAACAATGGAAGCCTCATACCTTGTAGGCAGAGATGTAAAATGGTGCTGCTGCTTTGGAAAACAGTCTTGCAGTTCCTCAAATGCTTAAACATGGACTTACCATATGACCCAGCAATTCCACGCTTAGGTTTATACCCCAGAGAAATGAAAACTGATATCTACAGAAAAACTTGTACATGAATGTTTATAGCAGTGTAGGTATAATAGCCAAAAAGTAGAAACAACCCAAATATTCATAAGTTGATGAATGGATAAACAAAATGTATATATAATATTGTTGAATATTACTCATCAATTAAAATAATGAAACACTGATACATACTACAACATGGATGACCCCTGAAAACATTATGCTAAGTAAAAGAAGCCAGTTACAGTTTTCCCTGTATATATGCCCTATAATTTGAAAAGATATTTGCACCCCAATGTTTGTTGCAGCACTATTCACAGTAGCCGGAGAAAGCAATGGCACCCCACTCCAGTTCTCTTGCCTGGAAAATCCCATGGACGGAGGAGCCTGGTAGGCTACATTCCATGGGGTCGCTGAGAGTCGGACACGACTGAGCGACTTCACTTTCACTTTTCCCTTTCATGCACTGGAGAAGGAAATGGCAACCCACTCCAGTATTCTTGCCTGGAGAATCCTAGGGACAGCGGAGCCTGGTGGGCTACCGTCTATGGGGTTGCAAAGAGTTGGACACGATTGAAACGACTTAGCAGCAGCAGCAGCAGCATTCACAGTAGCCAGGACATGGAAGCAACCTAAATGTCCATTGACAGATGAGCGGATAAAGAAAATGTGGTACACACACACACACACACACACACACACACACACACACACTGGAATATTACTCAGCCATAAAAAGAATGAAATAAGGCCATTTGCAGCAACATAGATAGACTTAGAGATTATCATACTAAGTGAAGTGAGTCAGAGAAAGACAAATATCATATGATATTGCTTATATGTGAAATCTTAAAAAATGATACAAATGGACTTACTTACAAAACAGAAGCAGGCTCACATACATAGAAAACAAACTTATGGTTACCATGGGGAAAGGTGAGGGAAGGGATAAATTAAGCATTTAGGATTAACATAAACACTATTATATATAAAATAGATAACCAACAAGGACCTACTGTATAGAACAGGGAACTATACTCAATATTTTGTAATAAACTATAAGAGAAAATTATCTGAAAAGGAATATATGTATGTGTGTATATATATATATGTGTGTGTATCTGAATCACTTTGCTGTATACCTGAAACTAACAACATTGTAAATCTACTTTCTTCCAATAAAAAGAAAGGAAGAAGCGAGTTACAAAGGAGGACCATATATCCTAAGTCCAGAACAGGCAAATTTATAGACAGCAAAAGTAGACTGGAGATTGCTTAGAGCCAGAGTTGGTGACTGGGGTAGGGTTGGGAGGAAAGGGGACTGACTGCCAGTATGATCAGAGTTTATTTTAGGGGTGACCAACATTTTCAAACCTAGATCATGGTGACAGTTGCAGCCATAGAATTGAGGCAAGTGGAAAGGGAGAGATAAACACAAATCTGTTGAATTGTGTACTTTTCAAATGGGTGAATTACATGGTATGGCAATAATATCTCAATTAAGCTGCCTTTTTTAAACATGGATTTTGGCCTAATCATACATTTTAACCAGTGAAAGAAATATGTTGAGTAAATGTTAGTAATCCATCATTTTATGTTCTGCCCATTGACTCATATTTTAATTAGAGAAATATACATCTCTAATTACTGCCATTGTGTGCCTCAGGCTGATGTGTTTGGCTAGATCTCTTTGACCATGGAAATAGTTGTTCTTTAATCAGGTCAATAAAACAGTTACTGCTGGCAGACGGATGTGCCTCCCGTTCAACATCGAGGTCATTCTGAGCCCCTGGGCCATACAAACTGTAGGTGGAAAATTAAAACCACTTGGTGTTTCTAGAGATTGAGCCCTACCAATATGATATATTTAATATGTAAATTTACACTTAAAAATATACTTTGCCAAATATTCCCTCTCTGGCAGTGAGGGGCTGTTAACTTACTAATTTTTTAAAAGAGGGGTTCCTTTGTGGTCCATTTTTATTTCTTTAAGACAGAAAAATTTTACTGTTATTTTAAAAGCCACTGGACATAAGCATAGCCAGGATCCTAGTAATTATTCTTTGAAAAATCAGTCCGTTTTCATTGAATGTGACTGCATTTTTCTCAACCTAGGCTCTGTGCTTTGGCGAGGCACCAGAGAAGTAACTTGTGTGATCTCTCTCCCATCAGCGGTCAAAGCCTTTTTGAAAATAGCAGATGGACACTTTGGAGAAAATAATTGTGATAATGTGGTCAATCAGGGGGTCAGACACTGAGACGTGGTGAGAACCGAACCTTTAGGAGGGTTCCCCACAAACTGGAGCCTTTGAGTTACACCTTGAAGATGAGTCGAGTTAGAACAAGTGGATGAGGAGGGGGAAACATGAGGAGGAAACTAGTCCAAAAAGCAGAGGCAGAAGGTACATGTGGGGAGCCAAGAGGAGCCTGGTGGGCGAGCATGGATGATTTGGCTTGGAGGAGGGTGATCCATGTGGGTCCTTGAGACCCCTATTCTAGTAGGCAGGGGTCCCACTGTAGACTGTGGTAACAACTCAGTGAGTGTTCATTTTGGATGGAAGCCTTGATCTGGGACTTGAGATGGGAGATTGTAGAAGTTGATAACCAGGTGGACAGCCATTGCTAGTGTCCAAGTCTGAGGCCAGGAGAGATTGGATAAAGGTCAGGACAGAGTTGAATCACGCACACACACACACACACACACACGCACACGCACACACACACGCACACACACCCCCTGTCTGGACCACAGTCCCTAGGGACACACACACACACACACACACACGCACGCACGCACACACACACACACACACGCACGCACGCACACACACACACACGCGCGCACGCACGCACACACACACGCACACACACCCCCTGTCTGGACCACAGTCCCTAGGGACACACACACACACACACACACACACACACACACACACACACACACACACACACACACACACACACACACACACACACAGAAATACATACATTTATTCTTTTTTTGTTTCTGTTCCCAGGTAGATTATTACAGAGTGTGAAGTAGAGCAACCTGTGCTAAACAGTAGGTCTTATATATATTTTATATATATATATATATATCTTAGTGTGTATATGTTAATGTAGACCTCCTAATTTATCCCTCCTCACCCCACACCCATCCCCTTTGATCACTTTAAGTTTCTTTTCTAAGGCTATGAGTCTGTTTCTCTTCTGTAAATGAGTCTATTGGTATCATTGTAGACTCCAGCTCTTAATGGTATTATATGATATCTGTCTCTCTCTGTCTGACTTACCTCACTGACTTTGATCATGTCCAGGTCTCTTCGTGTTGCTGCAAGTGGCATAATTTCATTCCTTTTGATGGCTGAGTTATATTCCATTGTATATGTGCACCACATCTTCTTCATCCATTCCACTGTTGGACATTTAAGTTTCTTCCATGTCTTGGCTCTTAAGAGTAGTGCTGCTATGAACATTGGGTGCATATATCTTCTTGAATTATGGTTTTCTCTGGACATATGCCCAGGATTGCAGGATCGTGTGGTAGCTCTACTTTTAGTTTTTAAAGGACCTTCCATACTCTTCTCCATAGTGGCTGTTGTTTGTCTGAATGTTTGTCAGTGTTGTGAGTTTTTAAAAAAATAATATGTGCCTAGTATGCCCCAGGCACCGAGTGAGGCCCTGGTGGAGGGGTGCCACTAGGAAATCTCAGACGTAGCCCCAACCCCTGGGGTCCTTGGCTGGGCGGGAAGATCACGCTGACAGCATTAGCATGGCTCACAGCAGAAGAGGAAGTGCCAGGGCTTCAGAGATTCAGGCAGCTCACATCATTGGGAGTCACAGAGGACACCCAGGCCGTGTCTGTGGGGTGGGTGGTGTGATGCTCAGCCACGTACTCCCCTCGGTGGGCAGGACTCCAGCCCTGGGGTAGTGTCCTTCAGGAGGAAGTCTTTCCCATAAACTCATTCGCTCTGATGGAACAAATGTCCTTAAAAACATTTAAACCAAGGAGAACCTGCTTTCTTAAGCTCTCATTTTGAAGGCTACCTTGACACTTTCTCATTCGTCGATTGTGCTTTTGGATTCTGTCCCTAAACACACATGCATGCTAAGTCACTTCAGTCATGTCCAACTCTTTGTGACCCCATGGACTGTGGCCCGCCAGGCTCCTCTGTCCATGGGGTTCTCCAGGCAAGAATACTGGAGAGGGTTGCCATGCCCTCCTCCAGGGGATCTTCCTGACCCAGGGATCGAACCCAGGTCTCTTATGTCTCCTGCATTAGCAGGTGGGTTCTTTACCACTAGCGCCACCTGGGAAGCCCGTATCTCAAAACACACATCCCCCAAACCCCAGTCGTGCAGATTTTCTCCTATAGTTTCCTCTACAAGTTTTATAATTTTACATTTTGTCCTGTGATCCATTTGGAGTTCATTTTTTGTTTGAGGTATGTGTCTACGTTCATGTTTTGGCCTCTGGACATCCAATTGTTCCCACACCATATGTTAAAAAGAGTAACCTTTCTCTGTCAAGTTACCTTTGGCGAAAGTCAGTTGACTATATTTGTGTGGCTCTGGCTTTCTGTTCTGTTCCACTGACCTGTGTGTTTGCCCTTTTGTCAAAAGCACTCAGCCTTGATTGATGTTGCTTTATAGTACATCTTGAAATTAGGTAGTGCGAGTCCTCTGACTGTTCTTGGTTTTCAGAATGATTTTGGCTGTCCTCATTTCTTTGCCTTTCCATAAGAGCTCGAGCATTTGCTCATTGACAGCTACCAAAAGGCTTGCCAGGATTTTGACTTGACTGCATTCAGTCCATAGATCAGACTGCAGAGAATTAAGCTGTTGTTTTGAACACTGAGTTTTAAATTGGATTTGGGGACCTGGTACTAGGAAAGAGCCAAACTGAGAAACCCCCAGGCCAGTGAACCATCAGTTAGCAGAGAACAACGGGCTGGGGCCTGTGCTGTAGATGAGACAGTGAGATGAAGATGGGAGTTGAGGGTTTTGGGGGTCAGTTAGAGAAAACAGGCTGTCAGGATCAGTGACTGGGGGTGTGCTGTGGTCCCAGGGTGTGTGTAGGGGGGCGTGGGATTGGGGCAGAAGTCATGTTTAGGCATCTCAGAAAGGCAGGAGAGGACCGCAGCTCTGTGGAGCGTGGCTAGGAGGCAGAGCAGATGGCCTGATGTCGTGTTTTTTTGGCAGGAGGGCTGCCCTCCGGAGCCAGCTTAGCCCGAGCTGGTGCCTGGCTCCATCCTGACCCTGGGGAGAGCTCAAATGCTCCGAGTCTCCCCTTGGGAGGCCTTGAAAACCACCCACTTGGCCATGGGGAAGGAAGTGGAGCTTGCAGGGAGGAAGGGCAGCCTTTCAAGTTATCCCTGATGGTGCTGGGTTACTATTAAAGCGCTCTGAGCCCTCGCAGAGAATTCATTCTGAGCCAGAGAAATCTTCATTTCTCCCCATTGAGTTGAGATGCTGTCTTTTGGAGAATGACTTTTTAGTGGCTGCTTAGAGATTTACTAGACTGATGCTTTTATGACCTTTCAAGCATCCTAGTCTGGTTGGCCAGCCAGCGCCCGTTGCAGCTTTAAGAGTCCCTGTTAGCCCAGACAAAGGTGACAGGGACTGCAATGGACCGCATCAGTCCAGGGCAGTTGGAGAATCGGTGATGCCTTTCAGTCTTTTTTCCTCCTTTATGTTAATGGGGATTGGAAACGTATAGATACACATGGCAAGGGTGTTCCCGCAGAGGATTTCCACCACCCCCCCAATAAGTATTTCCAATAACTCGATCTCTTCACATTGTCAGTTTCTCTGTGAGGAAGGGAGATGCCATGCTCCGTCGCCACATGGCAAGAAGTTTGGAGGATTGATAAACTATTATTTTGTAATCAAGGAGTTGAATTGCAATTTAGTAAGAGGGCAAATGCAGATTACTCCGTGGCCCAGTAGGTATTTTCTAATAAGTTTTGAGGCCCGTGGAGAGGAGGCTGGCTTTAAGAAGATGGAAAAACACGCCAGCCGCTTTGAGGGAGGGCCATGACTACATTCAGACACTGTTGCTAAGAGCAGCCTGGCTTTTCCCCTCCTCCTCACTCCCCTGCTTTTAAAAAGCTGCAGCTTAAAAGCCTCTATTGTGTGGAGGGGAGAAATATGCTAATTTGAGGCACAGTTCCCCTCGGAGTCTTTTTTGAGCCTGTCATAGCTGAGATATGACTGATGATAAAGAGAAGAGAAGGCAGGAGGGCTCTTATTGTGCCCAGAGAAAGGGGCTGAACCAGAGGCCACTTCAGTCACCCGTGACGCCCCCTGGGTGAGTGGGTCCCACTGGGCCCGCTTGCCCTTGATCCTCCCCACCCCACGCTGTACCCCACAGAGAGGCTATATGCTGAAAATTATGAAATGCAAGGGATTGGGGGAAGGGGGGACCTTCCACCTCCTAAACACACCATAGCCAAGGAAAAAAAAAAAAGGAATGGGTATTTTGAAATGGCAGCAAAACCTTGATTATGCCAAGGCCGTGATTGAAGAGTTGATCTAGATAACTTGGCACTTTCAAAGCTGGTCCGATCACGGCTTACCACCATTTGGGTCGAGTCGATTTCTGTCGCGTCTTCCCTTAAACACTTGGCTCGCCTCTTGGATCAGTCAATTCTGAGGCCTTGAACTTTGATTTTTAGGTGGCGCACTGAGCCGGGGTCTCTGTGCAATGAGATGACGGTTTGGGATATGCAATGTCTCCTTTCACAACAGGAAAAACACATCTTCCTTTCTGCTCCGACTGGGCTGACTTTTATGCAGGGAAGTGCACTGATTTAATTCCTTGTGGACACATTTGAGTGTAGTTAGTTTTTTAAACATGTGAAGTTTATGACTGAAGAATAACACAGGCATTACCAAACGGCCATTAGGACTTGCAAAAGCGCTTCCAGATTGAAATTTCATACAACTCATTGGAGGCAGTTCATATACTTGTCACTTATACCTGTAGTGTATCCTGTATATATATATATATAGTTCTATGGTTTTTATACCACATTTCAAAGTCAGAGAACAAATCTTAATTGAATTCTAGGTTTGTGTTGAGTGACTAGTAGATATGGGTGGTTGTATCCTTTATGTGGGAAACAAAAATATATGATGCCTTTATTGCAATGGTTTCTAAATGTACCTTTTTTTTTTTTTAAACACATTAAGCTTTGGGACTTCCTGGCGGTCCAGTGGTTAAGACTCTGCGCTTCTACTGCAGGGGGCATGGGTTCGATGCCTGGTTGCAGAAGTAGGATCCCTCATGCTGTGCAGTGCGGGTTGGGGGGGTGGGGGTGGATTTCTTTTTTTAAAAAATTAAGCATTACGTCTTTGTTTCTCTTCCTTATAAATTCTGAAAAACTGAAACATGAGAAATCTTTGCACTGTAAAAATGAGAAGTTACTCATAGGAGCTTCACTGGATAGAAACTAGGGTCGGAATTCCTTCATTCAGCCCTACAAAGAAGTAGCTCACATACCTGGATGCACACACATATTAAATGAAGAAGATTGTAGATTTGCTTCTTCCTGCAATTAAGGTCGGGAGTCTTCCCTTTCATGGGTTCTGTCTGCTGGTATGGTGAGCATGCTTTGCCATTAAAATCAGAGCCTATAAACAGCTTCCATTCATCTTTTTTTCTGAGTCGAGTCATAGCTGGCTAAGGATCTCATAGTGAAAAAACAGATCAACCACGTATTTTAGTGATTTACTGGTCACTAGTCCAGTATATTCAAACGTGCTCAGATCACAAAGCAATGGTTTACCGTGCTTCCTTTGTACATTTTTTAAACCTCAACAGGTGGCATAAAACCAGTGTTTAAGAGCCACATTATTCTGAGTAACATTTTGCATGTGCTTCTAACTCAGCTTGGGCATGCTTGTGAGCCGCGGCTCGGTTCGCCTCCTTAGGATCTGAACTAGTATGTGTCTTGCAGAGCACTTTTCACCTCTAGCAATGATCATGAACTTAGACGTTTCACCATAAACATGTAAAGGTTGAAGGAAAGCGGGAGCTCAGCAAACCGCGAACGCCAGACTTTCTGCCTCTGATTTGAAACTCAGTGATGCGAGGAACCCTCATGGAGTTCTTGATGGCTCTGGCAGACTGCAGATCACAATGCTGTGACTTGGGAAGTGTCATATGGTCACGGCTTTAAAAAAGGCATGTGTATATGGTTAGCTTCGATCTCCACTGACATCCATTTAACACTTAATACCGTAGCCAGGAGCTGCTCTCACCACTTGGCCGCATTCTCTTTCCTCTTCCCAGTCCCTTTAAGGTGGGGGTCTGAGACCCAGAGGAGTTAAGTAAACTTGCTCCCAATGTTGAGCTGGAGAAACTCTTAAACTCCTAGTTTTCACCGTGGACTCTAGGACTGTGACACAACTGAAAGTATCGCAGGGAGAAAATGCCTGCTCGTTACCCCTCAGGTTCCCAATCAGATGGGGGCTTCTTCTCTGAAGCCTTCCTTGCCACCCATGCTCCCAGCCCACCGAAATCAGCCTTCCTGCTCGTGGTTCCCCCATGTCCTCCCGTGAGCTCTGGGCCATGCAAGTTCAGGGCGGCCAGGTACCAGATCCCACCTGGTGATCAGTGAGCAGCATTCATAAATCAGTTGCCCTGGACCAGACAGTGGGCCTGCTTCAGGGAATGAATCAGAAGTGGAGCCTGTTGCCCAGGCAGATAGCCTGTGATTGTAGCCGCCCTGACAGTGCTCCCACATGACTGGATGGGGTGCAGTGGGGGAGGCGGTCAATATTTGCTGAATCAGAAGTGACCGTGTGTTCCTATGTTCCCAAGAGCCCCATCACTCCTGGAATGAGAAGCCACAGTGCCTGGCACAATCCCAGGCACATGATACATGTGTTAAGTGAACAAATGAGTCACTGAGTGAAAAGTTTCAGAACTGGTTTTCGGTGTTGTTAGCACTAAATTACAAGTATTTAAAAAGGAAAGAATGGACTGTCGATGCCATCTGTGTATTTCCCACTGTGAGCCTTAATGTATTTTTAATCGAAATAGTGAGATGTCTCAAGATGTCTGGATTTTTGATGAGTGAGGGAGAGGAGGGCAAAGAGAAGGGAATGGAAATGTTCTGGCTGCAAACTTCAAAAGATACCACTTCATGTAAAATAGATAGCCAGTGGGAATTTGCTGTATGACTCAGGTAACTCAAACTGGGGCTCTGTAACAACCTAGAGGAATGGGATGGGATAGGAGATGGGAGGGAGGTTCAAGAGGGAGGGGACATATGTACACCTATGGCTAATTCATGTTGAGGTATGGCAGAAATCACACTGATGCTGTAAAGCAATTATCCTTCAATTAAAAAAATAAATTTTTTAAAAAAGTTCCCACTTCAGGCAAAGGCTTGCTGCTTTTTATTCACAATGATACAAAAATAATCATTTTTCATGATACAAGTTTAAGCTCTGAAATCATTCCTGTCTTTCAGTTCAGTTCAGTCACTCATTCGTGTCCAACTCTTTGCAACCCCATGGACTGCAGCACACCAGGCCTCCCTGTCCATCACCAACTGCCGGAGTTTACGCAAACTCATGTCCATTGTGTCGGTGATGCCATCCAACCATCTCATCCTCTGTCATCCCCTTCTCCTCCCACCTTCAATCTTTCCCAGCATCAGGGTCTTTTCAAATGAGTCAGCTCTTCGCATCAGGTGGCCATAGTATTGGAGTTTCAGCTTCAGCATCAGTCGTTCCAATGAATCTTCAGGACTGATTTCCTTTAGGATGGACTCGTTGGATCTCCTTGCAGTCCAAGGGACTCTCAAGAGTCTTCTCCAACACCACAGTTCAAAAGCATCAATTCTTCAGTGCTCAGCTTTCTTCACAGTCCAACTCTCACATCCATACATGACTACTGGAAAAACCATAGCCTTGACTAGATGGACCTTTGTTGGCAAAGTAATGTCTCTGCTTTATAATATGCTGTCTAGGTTGGTCATAACTTTTCTTCCAAGGAGTAAGCACCTTTTTATTTCATGGCTGTGGTCACCATCTGCAGTGATGTTGGAGCCCCCAAAAATAAAGTCAGCCAGTGTTTCCACTGTTTCCCCATCGATTTCCCATGAAGTGATGGGACCAGATGCCATGATCTTAGTTTTCTGAACGTTGAGCTTTAAGCCAACTTTTTCACTCTCCCCTTTCACTTTCATCAAGAGGCTCTTTAGTTCTTCTTCATTTTATGCCATAAGGGTGGTGTCATCTGCATATCTGAGGTTATTGATATTTCTCCTGGCAATCTTGATTCCAGCTTGTGTTTCTTCCAGCCCAGTGTTTCTCATGATGTACTCTGCATATAAGTTAAATAAGCAGGGTGACGATATACAGCCTTGACGTACTCCTTTTCCTATTTGGAACCAGTCTGTTGTTCCATGTCCAGTTCTAACTGTTGCTTCCTGACCTGCATACAGATTTCTCGAGAGGCAGGTCAGGTGGTCTGGTATTCCCATCTCTTTCAGAATTTTCCACAGTTTCTTGTGATCCGCACAGTCAAAGGCTTTGGCATAGTCAATAAAGCAGAAGTAGATGTTCTTCTGGAACTCTTTTGCTTTTTCGATGATCCAGCGGATATTGGCAATTTGATCTCTGGTTCCTCTGCCTTCTCTAAAACCAGCTTGAACATCTGGAAGTTCAGTTCAGTTCAGTTCAGTCGCTCAGTCGTGTCCGACTCTTTGCGACCCCATGAATTGCAGCATGCCAGGCCTCCCTGTCCATCACCAACTCCCGGAGTTTACCCAAACCCATGTCCATCGAGTCGGTGATGCCATCCAACCATCTCATCCTCTGTCGTCCCCTTCTCCCCCCCCCAATCCTACCCAGCATTAGGGTCTTTTCCAATGAGTCAACCCTTCGCATGAGGTGGCCAAAGTATTGGAGTTTCAGCTTCAACATCAGACCTTCCAATGAACACCCAGGATTGATCTCTTTTAGGATGGATTGATTGGATCTCCTTGCAGTCCAAGGGACTCTCAAGAGTCTTCTCCAACACCACAGTTCAAAAGCATCAATTCTTCGGCGCTCAGCTTTCTTCACCGTCCAACTCTCACATCCATACATGACCACTGGAAAAACCATAGCCTTGACTAGATGGACTTTTGTTGGCAAAGTAATGTCTCTGCTTTTAAATATGCTATCTAGGTTGGCCATAACCTTCCTTCCAAGGAGTAAGCGTCTTTTAATTTCATGGCTGCAGTCACCATCAGCAGGGATTCTGGAGCCCAAAAAAATAAAGTCTGACACTGTTTCCACTGTTTCCCCATCTATTTCCCATGAAGTGATGGGACCAGATGCCATGATCTTAGTTTTCTGAACGTTGAGCTTTAAGCCAACTTTGTCACTCTCCTCTTTCACCTTCATCAAGAGGCTCTTTAGTTCTTCTTCACTTTCTGCCATAAGGGTGGTGTCATCCGCATATCTGAGGTTATTGATATTTCTCCCGGCAATCTTGATTCCAGCTTGTGTTTCTTCCAGCCCAGCATTTCTCATGATGTACTCTGCATATAAGTTAAATAAGCAGGGTGACAATATACAGCCTTGACGTACTCCTTTTCCTATTTGGAACCAGTCTGTTGTTCCATGTCCAGTTCTAACTGTTGCTTCCTGACCTGCATACAGGTTTCTCAAGAGACAGGTCAGGTGGTCTGGTATTCCCATCTCTTTCAGAATTTTCCACCGTTTCTTGTGATCCACACAGTCAAAGGCTTTGGTATAGTCAATAAAGCAGAAATAGATGTTTTTCTGGAACTCTCTTGCTTTTTCGATGATCCAGCGGATATTGGCAATTTGATCTCTGGTTCCTCTGCCTTTTCTAAAACCAGCTTGAACATCTGGAAGTTCACAGTTCACGTATTGCTGAAGCCTGGCTTGGAGAATTTTGAGCATTACTTTACTAGCATGTGAGATGAGTGCAATTGTGTGGTAGTTTGAGCATTCTTTGGCATTGCCTTTCTTTGGGATTGGAACGAAAACTGACCTTTTCCAGTCCTGAGGCCACTGCTGAGTTTTCCAAATTTGCTGGCATATCGAGTGCAGCACTTTCACAGCATCACCTTTGAGGATTTGAAATAGCTCAACTGAAATTCCATCACCTCCACTAGCTTTGTTCATAGTGATGCTTTCTAAGGCCCACTTGACTTCACATTCCAGGATGTCTGGCTCTAGGTGAGTGATCACACCATCATGATCTGGAAGTTCATGGTTCACATATTGTTGAAGCCTGGCTTGGAGAATTTTGAGCATTACTTTCCTAGTGTGTGAGATGAGTGCAATTGTGTGGTAGTTTGAGCATTCTTTGGCATTGCCTTTCTTTGGGATTGGAATGAAAACTGACCTTTTCCAGTCCTGTGGCCACTGCTGAGTTTTCCAAATTTGCTGGCATATTGAATGCAGCACTTTTACAGACTTTTCCTGTCTTTGCCCCCACCAAATATATGAAAATAAACATGGGGTTGATGACTTTGAAATCTATATCCCATTTTCTTTAAATACTTCCACTGGGGTTAGCAGTAATTAGTGAAAAATAATCAAATTACTTTTCTAAAAGGAGTGACTACAGTGAATAATTAACATATTGACTGATCAACTATTTGTCATGAACATGACAAATTACTTGTCACTTTTAGCCTTGTAACTGACAGAGCAGCAGAAAAAGTCACACAGCCAATTCCTCAAGTAAGATTTTTGACATTTTAAGCAAGCTAATTATTAGGATGGCCATTTAGAACTAAAAATGTTTAAATTTTCTAAATGCATGTGACTTTCACAGTGCTATGTTCAATTTATCCTTTATATAGCAACCCCTGGGATCAGACACTTTAAAAAAAGCTGCAAACTTATATTTCCTTTGGGGATTTATAGAATTTGCCCAAATAAAGAATGTGCTTATTTTTCTGTTATTGCAAACATTGGTGGGTGTTTCTCCTTTGGCAGTTTAATACCAACAAGAGCTTGGATTCTTTTTAACGCTTGCTCGTTTTAGGTGCTTTAGAGGCATTTCATATTACCTTGAAGCCAAAAATTCTCAGCTGGGGAACACGTCACATTCGTGCATTCCAATTATTGGTGAGAAGTTCTAATTTGTTACTAATGATCAATCATGGAGATGTGCACTGATTGCCTTATTCTTTTTATAAATGTATCGTCTTTTCTTGACATATACCGCCGTCACTCCCTCGCACTTTGATCTCCTTTCCTAACTGGGATCTCATGTTGGGAGTGGGTAATTACCCAGAATCCTAGGCTGGCCCCCTGGGAGTGGATGGAAGGGGTAACTGCTATCCATCCATTACACTTGGGCTGGGGCTGCTTGACAAACACCATCCTGGAGCTTTATTGCCTTCGTGTGGAAGCATAAACTGCCTGTTCATCATAACAGCTACTTCTTATTGAGTGCTCCCAGCTCTTGTGCAAAGCCTGCAGCATGCATTAGATACTTAACCCAATGGCATGGTTTATCAGTGGCTTTTCATTAAAAAGATAAATTGAGATTAACAAGCATTGATTTGCAAAGATTTATGTTGTCTCCTCCCTTATACTCTGTCTTGGCCCAATATGATTTACTCTAAAGAGGTGTTTTGTAAAATACACAAATGTGTTTTTGTAAAGGTATGATGTATATTTTAGGAATTACCTCCAGTGTGTATATTGCAGATCTGGCATTTGGGCCTGGGCCTCACAGAATATTTAGTTTGATAACTACACATCTCACAAAAACAAGAGCATGTTTGGCTAAGAGTCAAGAGGCCTGAGTCTTTAGTCCAGTCTTTTCTGATTACACACTGGAAAAGCAAGCGATGGTTTTAAAACTTTCCTCCTGCTTAGAATTCTGTGTGCCTGTAATGTTTATTTTGAGCAGGGCCAGAAAGTCAGGTGAGGGTCGAACACATCTCTTCTCATTGTAGTTTCGTTGTTTGACTCTTGGGCCTCCTCTTAAGTGGCCTCAGTGGTAAAGTGACATTGTCATGTCCACCGCCCCAGACCAAGGACAGAACCCAGTGGCACAGCCCTGGAAACCTTCCTCTGTGAATTGACATCCATCATTCATAACCACTATGCAAGCACATTAGCCCATTCTGATTCCGCTTGAGTGTATGATTAAGTGACCTGAAATGCTGTTGATTAAAAGCGCAGGAGGAGCACAGTGTTTTAAAGTACACTGGCGTGTTGCCAGCCTTCCACCATCTTATCCCCCAAAACACAGGAAGGGTTTTATCAAATGGCTTGTGAGGTCAGAGTAGATGATGACAATCACCTGCCTTAGTCTTTCTCTCTTTAAAAACAAACAAACAAACAAACAGAGATTCCTTTTAGCAATACAGAATGCCATTGACGTAAAAATAGTGAAGCCACCATTTAGAATAAACACTAACTACCTGACCCATCTGAAGAGGTGAATTCTGCCAGTTAGTACTTGTCGTCTGCTGGGCAAATCTCAGCATTATCCACAGACTTTTCAGAAGTGCTGGGTGTCAGCTTGGAAGGAAACAGAGGTAACAGGCTCTGGGAAACCAGTCCATGACTCCAGCTGGCGCTATCTTGGCAACCAAGATGCTGATTGGGTGAATGAATAACGGTGAAGATGGAAGAACACAGTTTGACTAAAATTGATTCACAGAATGTTCATGGGAGATGGCAGGCTTTTTCCTCAGTGACTGTCATTTAAACATGTCAAATCCACAAATTAAATATTCAAATTACAAAAAAGCATAGGTTAGTTTGGTATCACTTGCGCCTCAGGAAACCTGGGCTGCCTTCTGGACATCACAGTTTCCTGTTAGGAGTATTCCTGAGTCATTTGTTGAAGAATCTCAAGTTTTTCCAGTGATCAGAGAGAACTCTGTTCTGTCTGCTTTTGAAATTTAGGACAATTTTTGTCTCAATTTCCAGCATTTCTCTGGTTTCACAGTGATTTTCTATAGCTGCTATGCAATCACCACCTTTCAGGACCCATACAGAGAGGTTGTTCCTCACATTTTCCCTTTTCCTCTGAGATGCTCTGAATCTTCAGATTCCCCAGTAAGAAGTAATTGCATCAGAAGTAATTCATGACATCAAATAGTTTGATAGATTTCAGTGCAGTAGCTAAGATGTAATCTGTGTTGGCTGCCTTTTCAATGCTCTAGGATATTTTATGTCTGACCTGGCAGGGACAGCTATTTCAAGTTGTCCTAGTGGTTTCCAACTTGCAAAGGCAAAGTGAAAGTGTTAGTCGCTGAGTCACATCCAACTCTTGGCGACCCCGTGGACTGCAGCCTGCCAGGGTCCTCTGTCCATGGGATTCTCCAGGCAAGAATACCAGAGAGGGTTGCCATGTCCTCCTCCACGGGATCTTCCCGCTCAAGGATCGAGCCACCTGCAAAAGCAAAAAGCCCACAGATTATTTTAGTGCAGTA
This sequence comes from Giraffa tippelskirchi, assembly GCF_054371585.1. Classification (NCBI taxonomy): domain Eukaryota; kingdom Metazoa; phylum Chordata; class Mammalia; order Artiodactyla; family Giraffidae; genus Giraffa; species Giraffa tippelskirchi. Next base: position 143,402,486 of record NC_137289.1, read on the forward strand.
CAGGGCCTTAAATGACTTCATCCTACTTCTCCTCATTTCCATCCCAGAAAAGAAACAGAAGAGGCAAGTGAATAAAAGATTGCATTTGAATAAATGTGATATATTTTGAAGTATGTGGTTTGGGTTCTCTTTTAGTGTAGGTTCTTAACAGCAGTTGACTAACTAACATAGCTCACAGTTTTGTGCAATTTATATTTTATACCAGCCCTGGACCACCCATCTGCTGATCCACCAAGGGACTGATTTTTCTGTGGACTTTAATCTGAGGGCACTTGAATTATGTATCAGTGAATCCCGGGTATTTCCCTGAACTAGCAGGAATAGGCATTATAATGGCCCAAAGGAAATGTCATGTACTCTGTCAAGCTAAGTATTGGTAAAGCGCGGATGTTCTGTCAAGCTGCTGCTGCTGCTAAGTCACTTCAGTCGTGTCCGACTCTGTGCGACCCCATAGACAGCAGCCCACCAGGCTCCTCCGTCCATGGGATTTTCCAGGCAAGAGTACCGGAGTGGGTTGCCATTGCCTTCTCCATCTGTCAAGCTACATGTTAGATAATCATGCTCTCCTGTAAATCAGTGGTTTTTAGACTTTGGTGTGTTTATCAGAATCACTCAGCATGAGACTGCCTGTCTGCACTGTTCATTATCCTTCATCTGAGTAGGTGGTTTCAGGAAGGTCATGTTGACAGTAGGAGCAGATGACAGCCACATCCTCGCCCAGTCCACCTCAGTCCACACTGGGAGTTCATGGGCCGATAAATACTGTAGCCATTCCATCTTAGCCTCTCAGTAACCTAGTTTTTAATTGTCAAAAGTAAGCAAATGTATACTTCATTTGTACTAAAAATTAAAATCCCTGACCCACGAAGAAATCTTAATCAAACCCCAATTAAAACTTTCGTTCTACCAGATTTCTGTGTGGAAAACCCCCAAACATTAGAATGTGACCTTCAGTGTTGGTATATTCTATTGGAAAGCACCACGTTTTATTCATTTTGCTTCAAAAACATATTTCCAAGTGGGTAACGGGGTCTAGAATTTTCATTATGAAAAATTTTTGTAATGGTTCTATTGGTTTCCATTGTCTTTGTGCTGTCAGCACTAAGGTAAGTTTGCTGCTGCTGCTAAGTCACCTCAGTCGTGTCTGACTCTGTGTGACCCCATAGATGGCAGCCCAGCAGGCTCTGCCGTCCCTGGGATTCTCCAGGCAAGAACACTGGAGTGGGTTGCCATTTCCTTCTCCAGTGCATGAAAGTGAAAAGTGAAAGTGAAGTCGCTCAGTCATGTCCGACTCTCAGCGACCCCATGGACTGCAGCCTACCAGGCTCCTCCATCCATGGGATTTTCCAGGCAAGAGTACTGGAGTGGGGTGCCATTGCCTTCTCTGGAAGGTAAGTTTAGTGGAACTGCTTCAAGAAACTCCAGGTTAGTCAGGGCAAAGCTGAGAAAAACTGAATTGCACCACATACTTCCAAAGGAAGAGGTGTTGGCATCTTGTTCCAGAGAATGCCAGGAGCCCAGCAGAATCCATCGCAGGGTCACTTAGAGCAGGTGAAACATGACCTGCACAGGAAGACGACTTAGGTCCACGGGAACAGTGATGTAGGTTGGGGGGTTGCAGGACCTGTTATCTGATGTCTTATTTTTTGTAACCACACTACCAAACTGGTCATTTCAAGCTCAGTGGACCTTCAAGCCAGGACTGGCTCTGCAAAGCATCTTGTCCAGTCTTCTTATAGATGAGGGAGTGGAGGCTTGGGCGTGCATTGCCCAAGTTGCCATGACTGGCAAGGGACAGAGGCAGTGCATACTCAGTGGTAGACAGAACATCCTCACCTTGTCCTGTTGTCGACTCTTTCCCTGCCTCGTGGGCCCACTGGCTTTCTGTGCATGGGGCACTGTGAGTGCTGTATGCAAATAGGGGGCAAGGAGCACGTGGCTCCCCTGCTCACACGCATGCGCCATTGTCCCATTGATTTCACTTGCAGAACAAAAGTTCACAGATAAGTTATTAAGAATTTCAAGACATTAGCATCAGTGTATGAAACCAATCTTGAGGCCCTTCTGACGGTGGGCTCTATGTGATTTTTTTTTAAACAAGCATCAGGGGCAAATCTAATTTGGTCTTGAGTACCCAGGTATTGGGGCTTCCCTGGTGGCTCAGATGGTAAAGAACCCGGCAATGCTGGAGACCCAGGTTCAATCCTGGATTGGGAAGTTCCCTGGAGAAGGGAATGGCAACCCACTCCAGTATTCTTGCCTGGGAAATCCCATGAACAGAGGAGTCTGGTGGGCTACAGTCCATGAGGTTGTAAAGAGTTGGACACGACTGAGTGACTGACACACACACACACACACCCAGGTATTAGCAACATCTTCTAGATTCTAGAAACCAATTTGGACACTGTACTAACAAGTACCCTTGGAGGCACATCTTTTTTTTAATCCTGTTGCCTTGTTCATCTCAGTTCCATTGATTTGTTTATAGCTTATTCACAGAGGTCGCATCCAAACTGTACCTCTGCAGGGAGGTTTGGGGTGGGTGTGGGGATGCAGAGTGCCCTTTGAAATTCATTCAGACCAGATGGGCACAGAAGTGAACCCCTCAGGGATAGGGAAAGGTCTGAAAGGATGCAGAATCACTATCTCTTCCTTCTTCCTCTCTCTCCCTCCTTCTTGGACCTGTATGATTGTGGTGTGGGCATGAGAATCCAGAAGACAGAAATCCTAGCCTTTCATGAGTACCCCATAGGACGCTTTGTACTGAGTCTCTAAGGGCAGGACTTTATCGCCCTCACAGTAGCCTGAGGAAGGCAGGTCTCTACTGGCCCTTTTAACAGGTGACAAAGCTGAGGTCACATGGTATCACCAAGGTTGGTACCTGGTGGAGCTGGCCTTGAAGCGGTGGTGCGCATCCTGAGTGCATCTTGGGCGGTGACCCGGATTCTCCAAGGTGACACAGCTTGGTCACCTAGTCACCATTGTGGCTGCCTGACCCTTGAGTTCCCAGCTTTGGCATCCAATGGCCTGAGTCAGTCAATGCTCAGCGCAGCCTCTGACCAGCTCTGTGACCTTGACTGAGTCCCGTTGGCTTCCTGGGTCCCGTTGATCTGGGTCCCTCTGTCCAAGCAAGGGGGGTAATTATGCCCATCTCTCAATGCCATCATGAAGGCCAGAATGAAAGAGCGTGGGTTCAAGTTCCAGCAGCAATGTTGGTACAGAGGAGACCTCCCAATCCCTGAGTTCTGGCCACTCTCCACCTCTTTTGAGCTGGTGTCACCTCTCCGGTAGAAGGAGGGGTGTGGTGGGACTTCTAGACACGGTGCTACTTTGGCTCCACATCCACCCAGCTCTTTCGCTGTAGCTTTTAAAGGGAACTGGCCAAGTGTCCCTGGTAACTGGTGCTTCCAGTCTTATATGATGACTTGCTGATCATTGCAGAGGAGTGTCTACAACGATTGGGCAAGAATAAGGTCTCTTTCATGCTCCCAGAGTTCTCAAGTTTAAAGGGTTCCCATCGTTTTTTCCGTACCCTGACAGGCTCATCCCATAATTTGCCAAATTCTTCTGTTGCTGCATTTATAACTGAGAGAGGGATGGTTCAAGGGAAGAATGGGAGGAAGAGGAAGTGGGTAGATTGAACCAAAGAGGCCTTTCTGGAGGAGGGGGCTTTGAGCTGTGCCTTCTGGGAAAAGGGGAAGAACTGGGGAGGCAGCGTGGGAGGGATTTTGGCAGATAATGTAGAGAAAAACCCCCCTCAGAGCACCCTCGACCCACCCGGCTTTGAGGTTGAGCTACCACCTCCTGCTGGGTAAGAGGACATCCTTGCCCTAGGGGTCTGTAGCTAACAGAGAAGGAATGGCTCCATTGATCCCACAAGTGCAGTCTCAATAGTTGCAGGTCAGCAGTTACCAGAAGGGCTTGGGAGACCTGCCCTTGTTCATATTGCTGGTCCATGCTTAGCGGACGAGTTAATTGGGGGCCCTCCCAGGGAGAGCTCATTGATGGTACGCCACTCTTAATGAGGAGACTCAGCTCCCCACAGGATGTGATAATTAATCAGGAAGCATATTGTCAGGAGATCAGCTGCCTTGTCTCCTATGTATGCCTTGTGTACACAGGAAAAAGGAGAAACTTGCCCTTTTTTCATTGAAACCAGTTGAAAAGCCCATCATCTCGTCCTTGTGTATTGTTTGGCTTTCAGCGTGGTTCCAGGGTGTTGGGGTCCTTTTCTCTCCAGCATGATGAGAACCCTAGTGAGGGCATTGTTTATCTTCCATGTTCAGCTTCTGGTTGCGGATCTCCTGAAGTCTCAGCCCCATTCAGGATCCCAAACCTCTGCACTCAGAGCGTGCTGTTTCTCTGACTGAGACCAAACCCATCATACCTTCCCATCATGGATGACATCCTAGAAGAAGGGGCTAATGATCCCTCCCTCCTAGGGCTGTGAAGTGAACTAAAGCAAGTAACAAATGGACCCTTCTCAGGGCCTTACGAGGGTACCTTTGTAACCTCTCTGTCACCACCACCACCTCTTCTAAGACAAAATGCCTTCAATCTTAGAGAAACTATTCCCTCTACTTCCTCTTTTCTCACTCTCACGTCAGAGGGAGCAGTGTTCCATCCTTCTCCGCCTCTCCTGTGACCTCCATCCGTCGTTTCTCCACCTTCACTTGATTCTCCTTAAATCTCTTTCAACCCCCTATCTTCTTTTCAGCCTAAAGCCTTCAAGGATTCTCTTCCTCAGTGTGTTTCTCCCCCTTGATCTGCCTGCATCTGTCTGTCACCCTCCCCTCATGTTTCTTCAGAGAGCAGGCTGCCCCTGCTTCCTCTTCTTCGTTCTACCAGATTGTTGTCTAAAGTGGGTGGGGGGGTGGGGAGAGCCAGTGTTGGGGGAGCTGAACCCTTAACCTCTGGGGTCTGGTGCTGTGTCCTGGGAGTGTTGTACTTGAGGTGAATTGTAGGTCACCCTGGTGGTGTCAGAGAAATCCTTGGTAGTGTGGGGAAGTCCACCCCCATCTCTCTCCCTCTCTCTCTCACACACACACACACAGATTGGTGACCAGAATGGTTAGAGACAAAGTAAGCCTGGGAAGATCATTCTTAACGGAACAGATCATAGAAGAAAAATCAAAATGGTCTTGACAAGTGGAATACTGGACCCGGAGAAACAAACCTGGGCACACAGCCCTATTATAAGATTACAATTTCAGCTGGACCGCGAGAGCCCTGCATCTTGAGTTACAGTTGTGCTCAGACTTGGGAATTGCCATTATCCCACCAAAACCCTTCTCATGGAAGTTTCTCTGGCTATGTAGTGGTAAAGGGCCCACTCTGCTTGCCCCTTGGTATCTTTCTTGCTCCTCCTGTACTCTTCCTGTATTCCTTGCTCCTCCTGTACTAGTCAACTCTGTCTGACACTGTTAGCTTGATGCCCTTCATGGTACCTTTTTCTCATCCCATCATCCCACTTTGGCCTTATTCCCTGGCTTTTCTGATTTTTTCCTTCCTGGACTCTTTGACCTTTCTTTCTATTGTTTCCTTAACCTTTATATTTAAAAGTCAGTGTTCCTTGAATTGAAATCTCAGTGTCACTGGACTCTATAATCTCTCCCCAGTCATTTGTTTGCTGTTCATTTAAAGTATGTTCTTTGAAGACCTACAGTTGAGGACTGTTCTAGGAGCCGGTAATACAACAGAGGACAAAGAGACAAAAATGTCTGTCTGCAAAGGGTTTATATTCTAAGGGAAGAGAGGCAATCAATGGATGAGCGAATAGCTAGATCAGTGGTGGACTGTGGTTAAAGTCACAATGAGCAACCAAGGTTAAGGGACTGAATCTCTCAGGGCTCCTCTTTTAGGCAAGAGAGTCAGGGCGGATCCCCTGTGAAGGTACATTTGAGCACAGATTGACTTTGTGCATTCCCAAGGGTCCCTCTAGACCACAGGCTCCTAGATCCTCGTCTCTGGGAGCCCCCAGCCCATCAGAGCCACGCTCCCGATTGCCTCCTGGACAGCTTCCGCAGAATATCTGGGGCCCCTGAAACCACACAAACTCAGCTCTCGTTCCAACCTCTGCCTCCTCCTTCATTTCCTCACTTGGTTCACAGCATGGCTAGCTCCTAACTCAGCCAGCCTAGAGACTCCAGATTTCCCTTCCCACCTTCTCCTTTTCCACTCCCCTGATCCAATCAGGTGTCATCAGGGCCTTTGCCTTCCTTCTCATGCCCTCATTCACACTCCCCTTCTCTTGCCTGTACTCCATCAGAATACTCCAAATGAGTTTGGCAGCTTTTAGGCTTGCCCTGTGCCATGCTGTCTTTCCCATTACCAACAGGGCGACCTTCGGAACTCATGGGTTATATCTGCTCTCAAGCCTTCCATCTCTGCCCACTGCCTCCAGGATTAGCAGGTGTTCAACCTCCCTGGATCCCACTCTGCTGGTTCAGCTGTCTCATTTCCCTCCCCACTCCCACACCCTATACTCTGGCCCCTCTGTCAAGAAAATCATCTCCCCAACACTTTGAAAATACCCTTTCTCTTTTTGTATGCTTCTCACTGTTTCCTGGACTGATCTATCCCTGCCCCACCCTTCCCTGCTCTTAGTCTTTTGCTCACCTACCTTGCAGGCTGGGAATCCCTGGTGGCTCAAATGGTAAAGAATCTGCCTGCAATACAGGAGATCCTGCAATACAGGTTTGATCCCTGGGTCGGGATAATACCCTGGAGGAGGAGATGGCCACCCACTTCAGTATTCTTGCCGGGAGAATTCCATGGACAGAGGAGCCTGGTGGGCTACAGTCCATGGGGTCGCAAAGAGTCGGACATGACTAAGCAACTAACACAACAACTCTGTAGGTTTTTAACCTTACTGTGGTAGCCAACTCTGTTCTGTGAAATTTTTTCCCATTCTCTTCCCCCCCTTGCTCTCCTCTCCTTTGTTGGGACACCATAGTGCTTGTATCAGATTGGATTCCCCTGGTTTAGAAGGGTTCTCTGTATTCCATCAGCCTACAGGGTACCTGGTTGAACCATGAGAAACTCCTGCTCTTTTAGTCAATATCAGCAAGCTTGTATGGTTCAATGTACTGTATCCAGTTGACGTCAATACTTGTTATTCCTGTTTTGGCTTTGCTTTTAGAAATATTTGTACCTTCCACCAGAATGCCTTAAAGCATGGGGCTCAGAATAATTTTCAGCTCTCGGAGATATTTTGCATCCTATTCATTCTGCATAGTCCATTTTTCTGGCCAAAAATGGATATGAACCTCAGAAAAGTTCTCGGTGTATATTCTGCTTTCTTTCTGGCTGTGAAAAACTTTTCTTTCATGTTTCTTCTGATTCACATGTTTCATCACAAACACCAGTGAGGATTTGAGGCTGCTTAGAAAGTGATGCAATGGTAACTTCTAGAATTGTCATACTCATTGTCTCATGAAAAGAAAATGAGAAAGTTGTGAATAAGGCAAAAGCGATGCATAGTCTATTTATAGTTTTTCAAGGTGAAAAAGAGATCAGACTATCAAGCGGGGAATTTGTAAATGTTTTGTCCAATGGTTATGAATTCCATGACTCTGATACAGAACTAGTGTGGCCCCTAAATTTAGAATGTCTTTTATATTCTGCCTGCCCACTTCCACCAACATTTTAAAATGCTCTTCTTAAGTAATAACCCCCCCAAATTATTCTATTCTGCCATTTCTATAATTGACTGATTTTGCTTTTGGTTGAATGATTGCACTTTTTAAATGAAACCTGATAATGTAGCTAATCACAATTATGCCTTTTTGTGCTGAATTGTATTTTGTTTTGGTATTAATTCTCTCTTGAACTGCTGAGGGAGAACAAGCCTGTCACAAAAGAACATTTGGCATCTTCCCTTCTGAACACACCTAGTCCAGTTCAGTCACTCAGCCATGTCCGACTCTTTGCGACCCCATGAATTGCAGCATGCCAGGCCTCCCTGTCCATCACCAACTCCCGGAGTTTACCCAAACTCATGTCCAGGATATACCTAAGCCATCTTTAAAAACTGTTTGCAGACCATCCTATGTGGACACATTGTCAGGTTTTCCTTTGCAGGTTAGTTAACATCACATCCGTGTTTCTTTTTGCAAGTCTGAAATCTTAGGCTGCCATGCTTCTCAATCCCCCCACCATGAGACAATAAAGTTGGCTGGGGCCGGAATTCAAGGGGCTAGTTGATTGTGGGTCTCCTAAGACGAGGCTGAAAGTGGAAAATGAGATGTACAAAATGAAAAATGTTGAAACAAGCTAAGCTGGTTTTTAAAATCTTTTCTGGTTCAACCGGGCCAGAGGCATTGAATGTAGAAGTCTTCAGGGATTATCTCACATGAATGCATTAAAAGATCAGGTTGTTAGAGGATTTTGATTCAGGATCTTATACCTTTTTTTGTTTTTAAGTGTTGAGCAACAGACCTTCAAAACTTGGAAGAGGATTTTTTAGGAGATGGTGGCCTCCTACTTGTCTTTATGTTTGCTTCTGAGATGTGTTCAACCCCAAACAACTAGCAGACTGTCTGAATCAGGAAACCCTTCACCCTATACTTATCAGTGGTCATGATTGTATTTGACTTGAGTTTCTAGAATTTTTTTTAATTGAGGTACAGCTGACATACAATATTATGTTAATTTTAGGTGTACAGCATAGTGATTCAATGTTTGCATACATGGCAAAATGCTCACCATAATATGTCTAGTTGATGTCTGTCACCTTACAAAGTTAATACAATATTATTGACTGTATTTCCCACATTGTACGTTACACCTCCATGACTCACTCATTGTTATAACTGGAAATGTTTACATCTTAATCTCCTTCATCCATTTCTCCCTCCTCCCCAAACCCCTCTCCCCTCTGGAAGCCACCAGTCTTGTCTCTGTATCTTGAGTCTGGATTTTGCTTATTTTGTTTGGTTTGTTGGTTGGATTCCACATATAAGGGAAATCAGATGTTACAGTATCTGTCTTTCTCAGTCTGACTCACTTCACTTAGCGTCCATGGATGGACCTTGAGGGTGTTACACTGAATTTCTGTAAATCTTTTGAATAGGAGCAGTGAAGGTAAGCAGGTCAAACAAATGTTTTAAAATGGTGCAGAAATTAGTGATGTTTGGAACCATAGAGCTTATAACTCTGATATATGTGCTTAGATGGGTTGAGAACATTGGTCCAATAGTATCTGAGGATGCAAGGAGACTTGTGAGAGCAGTAGTCACAATCATTGTTTTTAAAATAGCCTTTCTGCTGAACAATTAGAGCGTTCTTAAAAACAGCCTTTTGACTCCGAATGCGGGATTCTAGGGACTAAGGCTCCTTACAGAAATAACCACATCCAAGAAGAAAAACCACTCTACTTTGATTTTTCAACCAAGGAGTCAGCAAAACGTCAGCTAGATATACTTGTAGCGTATTATGCTTCTTTTAAAATAAAGATGGATACTTTTTTATGAATTAGGTTTGAGCTGAAGTTTCTCTTACTATCTCATATGTTAGCTATAGATCAGGAAAAGGATTCTGGGGCTGAATTGCTATACTGCTGTTGTTAAATCGGTGTTTGGGCCCTCCTCCTTCTGTGCTTTTCCTCCCCTCTTTGATATGTTCAGGTCAATGTAGCTAGCTTGCTAGAGGTTGTGTGAAAGACACATTTTAAAAAATTGAAGTGTGGTTGATTTACAGTGGCGTTAATAGTTTCAGGTGTATAGGACATGGATTCAGAAGATATTCGTATATGCATATCTATTCTTTTTCTGATTCCTTTCCATTGTAGATTCTTAAAAGATAATTGAGTATAGTTCCATGTGCTGGCAAGTAAGGCCTTGTTGTTTATCTATTTCATAAATGGTAGTGTGTATAATCTCAAACTCCTAATTTACCCCTTTCCTCCTCTTTTGCCTTTGGTAACAGTAAGTTTGCTTTCTTCTGTCCATCTGTGGGTCTCCTTTTGTACATGTTAAACTGGTATCATTTTTGTTTGTTTGTTTTTTACATTCCACATGTAAGTGATGTCATATGGCATTCTGTCTTTTTCTGGAAAAACACATATTAAAGAAAGAAAAAGAAAACGGAGACCCCCGGGCAAGTCCTTTAACTAGATCCTAGGGTCTAGGGTCAGGGGTAAAGGAAATAAAACAAACTGAGGCTCCATCCAGGGGTCCCAGGGGGAAGGTGAGAGTTCCCTTGTGGGAAGAAACAAGGCTTTCTGCAGAAACACACAGGGGCCGGCGGAGCGCCAAGTCACGTGGTGGGAGGGGGCTCTCTTCTCTCTCGGCTCCACAGCCCCTGCTCTGATGTCACAAATCTATTCTTTCCTGGGAGAATTAATTAGCATTCATTGGGTGCAGTTGGCGAGGAGGAAGGAGGGAGCCGGAGCGCGCGTGTAGGCAGGAGAGCCAGAGACGCAGCGTGGTCTGTGGGGCGCGGGGGGGGGGGGGGCCTGGGAGCCGCATCGGGGACTTGGGCAGCGGCGGGCAGGGGTGGCGGTGTTATAACCGGGATCCTCCGTGACGTATGGCTGCCGGCCCCTTGGCAGCTGTCTTTCTGGACCAGTAGGCGGAGGGGGATTGACGCCGCCGGAGACTTTTGCATCTTGGAAGGGACTGTAATCTTCTGTAGTGAAGCACCGAAGCTCTCCATCACCCGGGTGTAAATAAGAGCCGGAGGGGAGAGCAAAAGAAAAGGAAGAGGAGGGGGAGACGTGGGTGTCGGGGGGGAGCGGGCAAAGCATTTTTGGTGGATGGTATGAAGCCAGCCATGGAAACTGCAGCGGAGGAAAATACTGAACACAGCCAAGAAAGAAAAGGTACCCTGGGCTCTGACAAGAGCCTGTTTAAAGCTTTTCACGGGGGGTGCGGGTGGGGGGGGCGGTTAGAAAGGGGTAGCCGGATTTGTGTCTCGTGTAAAAAAAATCAGCTCTGAAACCATCCGGATGGCCTGTCTGGCTCTTGGGGTGGTTTTCTCCTAGAGGCTGGTGTTAAATGAATAGAGAGCAGCCTCTTTTCAGTACATCACTCATCCAAATCTTTCTCCCAAACGTGGTATTGCACAGAAGGAGGTCCCCAATCTGTCACCTTGGGAAGCTGGGTTGGGGAAACTGTCTGTTTTAATTATTATAATGAGCCCTAACTGAGATCCTAGGCTCTGCAAGTTATATTCCGGGGACACGGGAATGCATTGTCTTTTAGTAATGCGGAGGGGAAACGGGAGGGGCTTGCGTATTAAAATACGCTTTGGTTCTGTTGATGCTGTAGTGATTTTGGACATGCTCTAATTTTTGTATTTAATACGATTGCTATTTCTGTGTATCAGACCCTAACTCTGATGTGTAATAACCATTTACAGTTGGGGCTTGAGAGAGAAAACATCAGCTCTGTGGGCTAGTACTGATGGAAGAAGGTTAGGGGGCGGTTGGTCTTTTGCTGTTTCTGACTTGGAGATCTCCGACAAGAAAATCCACACAGGTCCTGTTCTTCAAAGGGCATCTGAGAACACATCCTGATCTTGACTTTTGCGGGGAGAAGTCAGTGTTTTGCGGTAGGAAGCTGGCAGAAAATAGAGGCTAACATTGATCTCTCTTTTCCTAGATAATGACTGGTTCAGGTTCACTACCTCACAGAATCAGCTCAGGCCCTGTGAGGTGAAGAGCATCTCACTGCATTGTAATTTACCTCTTTCACCCAAAGTTACTGTCCTAAAGGCACCAGAATGCATTCAGTACCCGCAGTGGCTCTTATAGCAAAAGCTCCCCATGCTGGGGTTATTTCTCCTGACCCTGACCTCCACTAATAGTCACTAAACAATGGTCAGTCTCCCGGATAGAGGTACAGGGATGTTTTACGTAAGACTATGTAGGTTGATCCGTCTGAAATTCCTGATAGTCAACCATTTTGCATTCACAAAAACAGCAATTTCGAGAATTTCACTGTGCCAGCATGCTTGAGTAGAACAGTCCTTGAATAACATTCTCCTCTAAACTGAGCAATTTCACTTTTTAAATTAATTGCTTTTCAAAGTATGATAAAATATGCAGAGGACAAAATGTGCCTTTTGAACCATTTTTAGATGGATAATTCAGTGGAATTAAGTACATAGCATTTAGATTTCTACAATTGGTAGTTGAGCTTAATCGCTGCGGCAAACCTACCACCCCCCCAAACAACAACAAAAGCCAGCCCCCATATCCCCCTGCCTTTTCTTGTATGTATATATTCGTTCATTTATAAGAATGACCAAATAGCAGTAAGGGAAACTCGCGGGAATATTTGTAAAGCTGAGGAACTGAAATAAAAGTTGAAAGATTGATTTCTATGACAATTAGAGACAAAGCTTGGGCGACATAATCACGCAATAACAGCATTGTTGTGAAGAAGCCAATCACAGTTGTACCAATTTTCCCCAAAAATAGATGCTTGGAACACACTTTGTATTAGTATGCAGCTGAAACCACTTTTGGTCTCCGCAGACAAGAACAGGGCATAAAACCAATGTAGAATCCTTACTACTTGACTCTGGTTCTTACCATTATTTATCTTCCGGAGTGCTATTATTTCGTATACATTAAATATTTATTATTTAATACGGAAAATCTACAGCTGCTACTCCATCTCTGGCAGTCTGTATATGAAAACTCATTAGCAAGGGTTTCAGAGACAAAATTAGAAGCAAAAGATAATTTCTGGAGGAACTTTAAAAAGTACCAAAATGGATAAACACTAGCTGTTGAGTAGTCCAGAAGTACCAAGTTACTGCAAGATACGGTCACATGTATAGTTTATACTCGAGTAAGAACACGGGCCCGGGATTGGATTTTGACCAGGGCAACAGGGGTCGTGCTTGCCCTTAACCCACTGGGAGTGTTGATCTGGATGGCAGCCTACCTGCTGAGCCTGGTTTAAATGAACAAGTTCATCTGCCAGCCAGGCAGGATCGAAGCTTCCACGACTGTATCTTTGTAGTGTGCCCAGTTTGCTCTCCCATTGTCGTCCAAGGCACATATAGAGGCATAAAATGATAAACATGTTTGGACATGCTTGCCACTCCAGGATTCCTTCAGATTTAATTTTAAATTTATAAAATCAGTGTTCACTTGATTGAAATGAACATTTACAAGTTTGACACAGGGAATGCATTATATAATTCTTGAGCAGGTGGATCTGTGAGGGTGGGGGTTCCTTTAAGCCTGTCACCAAAGGATTTATTTTAGTAAATTGAATCCTCTACATTTTGTCACTTCCCACAGAGTTTTATGCACATGTATTTTCCCCCTCTATTCTTCCTTTCCAAGTTGTTTTCATAGTCAGTGGTACAGGCAACACTTATCTCTGAATTTGGAGTATTATTGCCCATTGGCTAAAACTCAGTAGCTTGTGGATTAATGGCTTCAGATAGTTATTAGTAATGTTTACTAAGAATACAAGTTATTATAAACTGACCTCAGCTTTTCCAGACAGTGTCACTTCTCAGAGTTTTAGCGGGACAAAGAAAGCTGTTTCGTTAAACTCAATCAGAATGACTTTGTTCCTATTGTAAACAAAAATAATCCAAGTCCTCAAAAAAAAAAAAAAAGAAAGCATATGTGTTTTGAAACAGTCTCCTAGCTTTTGTCTTGGAACCCTACTGGATGCTTGAAATTCACAAGAGGTAATTTAGCCTTTATTCAGGAATTTTTACAGAAAGCAAGAGGTTTTCTCAGAAGGATTTAAAAAAAAAAAAAGCCAAATTATTGCCAATGACACTTTTTAAATCAATCGGAAACATTAAATTAAATCAAAGTGTTAAGAATTCAGTAAGCAGATTCACTGAAATGGAATAAGTGGAGGAAATGAATAAGACAGAATAAAAGCAACTAGATCATGAGGCTCAATAATAAAGAGATGAGAGTGAGGTTTCTATTTATTTCTGTGGAGTATTACTTGATGTCAATTCATTTGTGAAAAACCAGTGCATCTAGACTCACTGGGAGGGTGTAATCTAGGGGCAGAAAAACAATTGAATCACTTGCTCCATTGGATAGAGAAAAAACCCCAAGTATCTGTTAGGAAAATTATTTTTATTACTTGTAGGAACCTGGAGTCTACTGAAGCAATTGTAGTCAGGCTAGTTAAGCTCCTCTGAATCACTGCTCAGCTACATTTCAGAACTCCAGGTGTCAAATTAAATTTCTAAGCGCACAAAAAGAAAAATGTAGAAAATCAGGAATAATGTGTAATTTAAAATGAATTGCAGGCCATAGTCAACATAAGAAATGAATGTGAATGGTTGATATAATTAGAAAATGAACACATCCATTTAAATCTTTTTAATCAAATAGGTATAATTTCTTAGGTTTCTATTTTTTTAAAAAATTGAGTGAAAGATGTGCACTTTTGGCCAAAAAAAATTTATTTGTATCGTTTTTGTTTAGGAAGGAAAACACTCCTCTAGAATATCTGACCCGTAGGCTAAAATCCCAGAGGGACACATTTAACACATTACACTCATCCTGGTGATCTGGGAAGTATTTGATGTTGAGATTTTTATTGATGTTTTCTGACTTGATTATGTACATATGGTACGGAGAAAGTTGTAGATGCAGTTTTTTCCTATAAGGATCTGCCAAGGAGGGCATTTGAAGAGAGGGTATCTGGGGACGAGACTGTAGAGAGAAGCAGGGCCGGCCAGATGGTGCTGGACATACGTGGTAGGTATGATACAGCTTGCTTTTATTTATTTATTTATTTATTTAGAAAATTTAAATGTGGAGAAGATCTCAGCAAGCCAGTTGGTACCTCTCTTCCTTTGATACTATCATTTCCTTTTAAAGATTTGGCCTTGCTCATTCATTAGACAAAGAATTCAGACTCATTTCTGGAGATGGAGATATACCTTCCTTGGAAGTGAGCGGAGATCTTGAATTCCGATTGTAACGTTAAAAAGCATCATCTCTATCTCTTATTTGGGAGTACACGCCAATGTAAAGTAAACAATCTTCCTAACATGACTTATTAGCTTCGCTGTATCTGAGAACACATGACGTAACCAGTGTCCCCATGACGTAAGTTTCCCCTCACTGGGACTGGTGATAAATTGGCCTGTTCTGAGATACTCCCTTGCTTGTTTCTCCTTGAGATTCAGTATCCATCCATGTGAGATGGTTGGCCAGGAATAAGGATGGCTGTGGGGTGGAGGAAGAAGGTGGCTTTTAAGCGAGGGAGGCTATACTCCCACCTTCACAAATGTACCTGGTTGTGCATTCTCTGGTTCGTTTCTTTATTCATTTAATTCATTTACTAATGTTCCCCCTTTGAAGCATCATCCTTCTTCTGCCCTGTCAGCTCATGTCATAGGAGCAGAAGGTGCCAACTCATCGTAGGAACTGTTCTGTAGAGTATAATCTTGCTTTTAACAATACTCTTGCTGATTGGTGGCAGATTAAATCTCAGATGATGATGCCCAAGAGGAGAATTTTGATCCTTGACCAGCCCAGAGAAAGTATAATAGAGAAAATAAAATATTTTCCTATTTTGTAGACTCATTTGATGAATTGCATTAATTTTTTTTTGGTCTGTTCACGCCTTACTGACTATCTTTGAGATCAAGGATCAGTGCACTTGATCTGTAATGGGCCCAAGAGTAAATATTTAGGCCCAGTGGGCCACACAGTGTTGTAACTACTCAAGGCTTCCAGGTAGCGTGAAACAGCCATAGACAGTGGATAAGCACATGGGTGTGGCTGTGTTGCAGTAAAACTTCATTTGCAAAACCAGGCGGCCATCACTGGCTGACCCCTACTCTATCCTATAGTGTTGTTATAGCATCCTTTAATATTTTAAATCCTACTTGAGAATGGAGGATGACAGACATAGCTTTCAGAGACCTGGCCCAGTGAGTATGGTTTATTTATTTATTTTTTTTTTAGGAAGCTCAATCTTTGTTATTTAGTTGCTTCCAGTGATAATTTCCTAGATAGCAGAAAGCACACCAGCCTGCAGCTTAGTTATTCAGCCTCATCCCTAAATCACAGCATCTGAGTCAATGGGGGGAAAGTGTCCACAGCATTATTTTTATTTCCTTTTGTCAACCCCCCCCATCATTTGTGTCATGCCCATCTTTGGTGATGACCACTCAGTTCTGTGTCTTACCTCAGCCTCAACCATAAATAGTATGCAGTTGGCCAAGAAGTTCATTGGGATTATTCTGTTCCCTCTTATGGAAAAACGCAATCAAACTTCTTGACCAAGACCATTTCTGAGATGTCATAGTATTCTGTGCTTCCTCGAGAATATCCAGTGGTCTCCTGCCCACGTCTCCCTTCTACTCTCTAAGGGGAGCATTTGCAGTCTTCCTGCTGAAGAGCAGAAGCTGAAATCTTCCTCTGTCTGAACGTTTTCCCCACTTCTTGACAGTTGGCAGTCCAGAAAGGACGCCATTTTAAAACACTCCCCAAGCTGAGGCATCCCCTCATGATCACGTGACTCCCTTTTAGATTTTAGGCCCCTGTTCTTTTAAACAAAACATATCCTATGTTCTTTGAAATTTTGTAATTTCATACTTAACTGTCTTTAAGTTTGGCTCAGAGATACAAAATAGAGGGTTTTCTTTCCCTTCATGTGGAAAGATGAATTGTTGTCCAGAGGCCTTGTCACCCACTTACTGGCCCCATCTCCACACCTACAGGAGGAGGAAGAATGCTGAACTGAGTGTCTCGGGTGTGGCCACCAGGCTTTACTCAGAAAACACATTAGTGTCGGGCAGTGCATGGGTTTTCATTGTCATTGCCAAGCAGCCTGTGCCTGACTGCCCACGTGAGGAGATGAGGGCAGAGAAGAAATTGGTCGTTGACAGACATTTCCTGAATTGCCTACCCTGCCTTGGGTGAGGTCAGTGTGGTTGCAGGTGGGGTTGGGGACCTGGAGACCCATTGCTTGAGCCACAGGGTCCCAGGATATCCTCTTGCATTCAGCCAACTATTTATCTGGCAGACATGGATTGGGCACCTGCTGTGTGTTGGACCTGGAGAGAGAAATTTTTTGAAAGGAGGATGAAAATTTTTCAGATAGAAGTGATCGAGCTACTGGGAATCCTCATGCTTGAGGTTGACATAGAGGGCTTATAGCCACTTTAACCAGGAGTATGACTTGATCTCCTGGTTCTTTCCACCGGCCCCAGTGGGTTGCCCTGCTTTTGGAGAATATAGCACAACCCATGGTGTGAGAGAAACTTTCCTGAAGAGTAAACTAAAACTCTAAATGCAGGAAAGGCTGAGAGTTCAAAACTTTTAAGAACTCTTAAATAGCATCAGGAGCTTGGGATATGAAGCACGTCTTGCTGCACAGAAGCACAGCTTACCTCCAGACCTCAGCAAAAGAGTAGAAACAGTGACAGCACAGGCCACAGTTGGATAACCTGCCCTCTGGAGTCATATCACCCACATTTACGCACAGGCTCCTCCCCTCCAGCTGTGTGATCGTGGACAAATGACTTAACTCTCAGTTGCCCCTAGCTTCTTCATTTGTAAAGCTAGAGTAATAATAGTACCTCCTTCATAGGATGGTTGTGACAAATACCTTGATCTCAAATGAATGAGGTAATGGTAACAGTCAGACTGGTTTTATCTTATGTATTGGCATATCCCAAATGTTCTAAGCTGTGATCGCTTAGGAAGGTATCTGATTTAAACCTAATGCATGTGTAGAGGCCGTCTAAAATTCACAGCCAAGGCAGATCCATCTCCTCTGACCCTAAACAGGGTCCTAAAATAAATTGCTTGAGGAAATCAGATCCCCATGATTCCAGGTGGGAAACTTTGAAGTGTGTCCAATATTCTATTGGAGATCAAAGAAGCCCAACTAAAGAAATTGTGGACTGACTGGCATAACAACCATGGACTGAGCAAAAACTCTTTTTGAAAGGACTGTCTTGAAACTTATGACTCAAACCTTGGAAGGACTAAAGTGATTGGCAGAATCAGAGCATGTGACATTCCTTAAAAATGTATTGACTTAAATAGTTTTGCCTGTGTTACACATAGTTTTTTAAAATAACTTTAACACTCTGCATTAAAAAAAAATTCCTGAGGGAACAGGTGTAACATGCTTTGCGTGGTGCCCAGCACGCTGTAGCACACATCTCCATTTAACAACAGAATCAGCAGCAGTAAAAATACTTTCATTGTGCAGTTCTGATCTTGTCCTCACATCCTTTTTCCCCCTCTCAAATGTCTTTTAAAGCCTTTAACTCTCTTTAATGTCTCTAAAAAACATTGCTTTATCACAAAACCAAAGAGATTTGCCCTAAAACACCACCTAGAAACGTAGATCTCCACTTCCCAAGTGGAAATACCATGAGAGTTTTCAGAGACTGTGGAGAGCAGAGTCAGGTTTCATAATGGCTGGGGAGGTGTTCAGTGGATCTGCTCAGGGCATTCGCTCTTTAGCCTTACCATGTGATGGTTTGCTTAGTCCTTATCCTCAGTGGTCTAAGATGCCCAATGGGGCATTATAATGTGCTCTTCTGATGGAATAATTCCCCCACATCAATGTCAGCACCATTTGTTTAATCCTTAAATATTTGTGGCATCCCGGAAGCCGTAACCCATCATTAGGTTTGATGGGATTCTCAGCTATAAACTGGCCATAGTGACCTTATGGTCTCTTGGGATTTCAAGGTTGTAATTCAGCTAACAGTTACCAGCATCTGATTCTGTGTCAGGCAAGTTGGTAGATAGTTTTCTGTCCAGTTCCCTAAGAAGTACGAGATATAGTCAGATTATCACTTGGGACCTACTTGAGTCTCCAGGAGGCCACTTGTCACCTCATGTGTGAGGAAGCAGTGCTTCAAGCCCAATGCCCACAGCCCTTTCTCTGTCAAGACACTGGGAGAGCATTGGAACAAGATTTAATGTGGAACATTCTAGACTCTGAAGCCCTGAGCTTAGGTAAGATAAGATGACAGAGAATACTGCCGATGTCATTGGGAGGACAGGAGTGTCACCTAAGATTCAGCAGACCATGGGGTTATTGGCTGGCACTACCTACCATTAGAGCAAGCTTGGATTCACCTTTACTTATGTAGCTACAACGATGATTGTGCTCTGTGGGTCTGAAAGTGAACTGAACAGAAAGAAAAAATACAACGGTGAGAAGCCAGCTTTTCCTTATCAACAGTGTCTGCCCAACATGAGCATTCGAAGGGGTGAGGAGGATTGGGAGGAGATGGAGAAAATAGAGAAAGAAAATATTGGTGATTTTTTGGTCAACTTCAATTCAAAAATGGAGGAAGAGACGCTAACATTCTCAGCGTATCATGCCGAATTGATAAGATAGTACTGAAAGGTTGCAGTTCAATAGCGTATTTTGTGTATTCATCGTTTCCTTTAATTATATGGTAAAAGAATACATTAAAATGCTGATGTAGAATCTTTGCTGGAGATAGAGACACTGACTCTTTGCCACCTGAAATTGGCAGTGAACAGCAGAGCTGAAATGGAAATTGGCAGGTACCACTGGATGTACCCAGGCTCAAAGAACCACCAGTACCGTCCCGTGCCAACCCTGGGGGACAGGGCTAACCCCTTGAGCGGTCCAGGTAAATACAGCCTTGGGGTGCATTCTCATAGCAACTCAACTGTTACCTTTAATATGATTTGTGATAGCTCTTTTGGTATGGTGCTATTTTCTGTTTTGCTTGATGCATTCATTTGTTCACAGGGGCTGGGGGGGAAGTGGCCCTTTAAACATTGTTTTCATCATCTTTCTTTTTCTCTCTTCCTCTCCATTCCACCCCATCTTTCCCCTCTTTCTTCTCCCTCCTCCCTGTTTTTTTCCCCTCACCTCTTCTTCTCAAAGGGAGCAAGGTACAATGAGATGTGCCTTGGGGTTAAGCATGAAATGTCTGATATTTGAACTACCAATGGGGTGGGGCAGTCACACGTGCCCATCATGGGACCAAGAACTGAGCTGGGCCATTTGAGGAGCCTGGGCTCTGAGAGTGCTGTCAGTGGCCCCAAACATCTCTCTGGCCACATGGGTCTTCAACCCTCTGATTTAACATCAGTCTGTTACCTTTGAGAAGGAAAACTCAGAGCCCATGAAATGAGGATCATATACTTGGGTACTTGACCCCATCAGGTAGGTCCATGGGGTCTGATCAATAGTCTCCTTGCTCAGAGGAACACCAGCCTCTCAAAACATCTTAAGTGCTGGGTCTGAGTGAACTGTGCATCAGCCCTTCTGGGGACCTGGAAGGGGAGAATCCTGAGCGATACGCACACCCACCCTCCACATCCCTGAAGTCCACACAGAGCTAAGACTCAGTGGTTTTAAGTTACTTAAAATGAGAATACAAAGGGATGGTGGTGGGTCAGAGAAACACACCAGGCTTCAAGTTATTGCTGGAATTCTGTGTGAACCCATAGCGTCGTTTGTCTGAAATGTCTTCTTACTTCTGCAAGAATAAACCAGAAATGACAGCATAGAACTGAAAAGTCTGGAAAGAGCGATCTGGAGGTACAATGTAAGACCTACACTGAGTTACAAAGTCATAGCACCCGTCATTCACTTAATAATTAAAACTTTTTTTCTTTAAAACCTGAATTGTGGTTTCAGGTTAATTAACACAAAATCTGTCTTTGCATTTAGTTCTATGCCTTGAGTGACAAATCCTTCACTCCATCTCTGGCCACTAGGCGCCAGCTCTGTGTGCCTGTGTAGTGCTGGCTCGAAGAGGTGAGCAAGAAATGCCACCAGACATTTGTTCTCTTGGAGCCTTTGAAGGATGGAAGGTTCTAGAAGCTTGATTTTTAAAAATTGCCATTAGGCATGATGTATACATACAGTGGAATACTGTGTGGCGATGGGAGGGAATGAAGGATGCATACTACACACTGCGACACAGATGGATCTCAGAAACATGATGCTGAGTCAAAGATGACACATGAGAGCAAATACTGCAGGGTTCCACTGATATGAAACGTCCAGAAATGGCAAATCCAGAGAGACAGAAAATAGCTGAGTGTTTGCTGGAGGCTGGGGGAGCCAGCATTGGGGAGTGACTGCTGAGGGTACAAGGATCCTTTATGGAGTGATGGAGCTGTTTTCAAATTAGATTGTGGTGATGGTTACACCATGCTGTAAATTGACTCAAAACCACACTGGATCGTACACTTAAAAAGGTGAATTTTCTATGTAAACTTAGCTCAAAAGCCTCCCCCGCTCCCCGCCCTGTAAAGAAAAATATGTACAGTTGAATGGCAGAGAGGGAAAGAGAACAGGCAGTACTTGTTAACATGACAAGAAGGTCTCCGCGTTATCTGTAATGGTTGGGACTAAATTCTTAATTTAGTTAAGAATTCAGAAGAGTTGGGGCTTTTGAAAAGTGATGTGGTGCACCTACCGTGTGCACTTGCCGTGTCCCCAGCAAGGTCTGGGTGCACCCCTCAAGTCCAACACATGGATCTTTCTGGAGCGCTGGACTCAGGTCAGTGACATCTGCGAACAGCCTCTGGGCCATTCAAGGTCAGTTTTGGATATCAAGGGCATTCAGAGCAACGGGTTTGGCTGCCAGATGAACTCCACCCCCACCCCACCCCCAAAAAGAAACCAACCTTAGTTTTCAGAGGTTTTGGAATTCTGGAGTGGTATGATGAGAAACTGTAGAACTCTAATAGTTAATCACATTGCTGGTGATGTTTCAGGTGAGAATTCTAGGATCAAGCAGGCTCTTGTCAGGGGAGGGGGAGAAAATCCCCAGACTGAGGGACTGAAGCTAGCCATGGCTCGCCTTCCCAGTGGCCCAGAGATTTTGCTGTCTCCTCAGTCAGCACAGTTGCCATTCTCTGCTTAGATCCCAAACCAGATGGTGTGAGGGAAAAAATAGACGATTCCATATGGCTCTCGTGTCTTTTATTTTCCCCCTTTGCAGAGGTCTCAGTTTCTCTCCACTGGGGGACAGACAGTGGGAAGAGGCTTTGGTCCACGCCAACGGGGAGATCTTTGCCGAAGGAAAATGCAGGCACTGTGGCAGAGACCTCCTCCCCCCCAGACTGCTTACTCCCCGTGAGGGACGTCAAGGTGCTTCCAGCTTCCCATCTTCCTTTTTGGGTGAAACTTCTCTGTGGAATTACATTTTTAGCACTTGGATAGTGAATTCTTCACCATCTGTACTTCTTTCTTCTTTTTGAATTGTTTAACTTCTTTGACCAGGTGACATCCACATCTTCTTTGGGCCTCCAGGAAATCAAAGGGCGGGTGGCCACAAGGGCAGCCTCGGGTGACACTGCCTTGGGGACCTAGGCCTGAGGCAGTGGCACTTGGGAAATAAGGAGCCCTTTGGGCTTTGGTTGTGTTCGATGGAATATTGTGCTTAGCGTGTAGGGCATGGTTCAGGCTACTGCAGGTTGTCACAAGGGCTTCAGTCAGTGTCATCAGAGAGAATTTAGATCCTCTCTTCCACGTGCAGTCCGTGGGCCAGCAGGATCAGCATCCCCTGGAAGCTTATTACAAATGCAGAGTCTCAGGCCCTACCTGAGGCCTCCTGAATCTGAGTCTGCATTTTCAGAAATTTCCAGATGATTCCTGGGCATAATGCAGTTCGAGAAGCACTAATTGAGAGCAAGGCCCAAAAGCAAGAAGGGAGAAGACAGAGGAAGGAATTGAAGAGGTGGATTTCCCCTCAAAAGTTTGAGAAATCGCTGTGTTTCAAAAAGATAGAAGAGAATTGCTTCAGGTATCCATTCTCCTTTCTGTCCCTCTTTATGGGGAGGCGGATGTAAGAATTGCCAGTCATTAATGCACTGAGTCCTAGTTAGTTTGAAAGGCTGGTGACCTTGGATTCTCTTAGCTACTTGTCTGAAAGTGTGCCTCCTCTTATTTCTTTGTTTAAAATCGTGGTGAATGTGTGGGGAATGGGGCAGTGAAAGTGGGACCGGCTTGTCTCCTTCTGGAGAAAGCGAGGAGAAAGCAGTTGATAAGAGTTGGGAGAAGTTCTCAAATGCCCCTCGTCATCTTCTTGAATATAATCCAGTGACATGTAAGATGCTGTCACCTAATACAGCTGTAAGCTAAAAGACCAAGAATGACTATACAGACACTGGTAAATCTGTGTAGTTCTGCATTCAGTCTACCAGGTAAAAAGTACAAAAGCCACTACCTTCAGCAGTCGCCAGTTCCCCTCCTGTTGTTGTCGTGGATGAGTCACTAAGTCATGTCCGAGTCTTTTGCAACCCTATGAACTGTAGCCCTCCAGGCTCCTCTGTCTATGGGATTTCACAGGCAAGAATACTGGAGTGGGTTGCCATGCCCTCCTCCAGGGGATCTTCCCGACCCAGGGATCAAACCCGCATCTCCTGCATTGGCAGGCCAGTTCTTTACCACTGAGCCAGCAGGGAAGCCCCTTCTGACCAGCTCACAAATCCTAATGGCCCTGATGCTTGGACTCAGATGGCTATAGATAATTCCAGAAGTCCAAAGAGATCACCCTCTCACATATGGACTAGAACCAAAGGTGTGGGGAGAGCATGAGGAATGTTGGTGTTTGGCCGAGTGTTGAGCAGGAAGCCCCCGTGTTGGGATTTCCATGGCCAAGATTCCTGAGCAGCCATGGAAATCCCAACACGGGGCTAAATACCAACACTCCTGCGTGCTCAGTACTGTGCATCAGGTCACACTGTTGGGCTCCTCCTATTTGCCCAGGTGTGACCTGAGAAGGCAGGCCCCTTGAGACCCCCAGCCTTTCTCCCTCTGGCCACCTAGCCTGGGACTTCTCTGTCGTGGATCCATACTATAGAGTGACACCTGGGATTTGAGAGTCCTAGGAAATACTATTGGATTTGGTGTTAGACTGTCTTGTCACACTGTCCTAACCTATAGGTGTAAGGCAACTATGAGGCCTTTTCTGAAAACACTTGAACTGCATTTCAAGGTGGGGAACCCGTAATCTCTCTTTGTGCATCTTTGGTCTCTGTCGCTGGTCGTGTGTTGACTATAGCCTGGGCTCTGACGGTGTCGTGTGTGTTTTCAGGTAGGGCAACTGTTCCCTGGAGTCTGGTTGGAGAAGCACTCTTGGTTTACACAGCTGTGGCCAGGGGAAGCACCAGTGTGTGTGTCTGATGGCTGCCAGTGATTGAAGGTGTTTCAGGTTAAATGGAGGTGAACAGTGGACACAGTACAAGCATATTCTAGCCCAGATTCTTGCCATAATGTTTCTGAGTCTTTAAAGAGTTCTTTGCATTTTGTTTTCTGCTGTGGATTATTTTTTCCATTTTCAAATTACCTGCAGTTTTCACCCAAAAATGTGCCAGTATAGGGAAGGTAACTATTTTATAACTTATTTACCAAAGGCTATTATGTCAGTCATATACATAGAGTTTTTCATTTACAAATGTTCAACTTTTTATCAGCTATACTGTTGGTATATGCTTAGCACTCAATTATGTAGCAGTGGCTGCCACTGTGTCTGTGACATACAGAACTGCCTTTGCATTTCGGTCTTGTGTATATTCCTCAGCTCAGAGCAGACAAAGAAAGCAGAGATGAAAAGCAGATCGGTCAGAACTGAGTGTCTATCTGGGGCTTTCTGTCAGGTACAGCATCTGGTTTTAGAGAAACTGACTTGGATTATTCAAAGCAGCAATTTATAGTCTCTTAGAAACAGTGACATCTGATCTTCGTTACCTTTATAATACCCCCCTGTGTTGTAGGTTTTCAGTTTGAGTTAATTAAAATTAATTTTGTCTTGAACGCTTTTGCCCGCCCCTCCCCCCAGAGAGCTAACTGGAGACATTGGGAAGCAGCTCAAGTCTGCTTTTAGAGGTTATTCTTCCCACCTCCCCAAGCTGTGTCCTTTCGGGGGTCCCTGTTCACTCACAAATAGGCCACACATATACCATACCTGTGTGTTTCTAGATCTATCAAAAGCTTTTGTAAAATGGCTTGTGCACTGGGAAGCAGAAAGCTCTGGAGGTCTGAATCATCTAGGTAGGATGGGACTTTCTCTGAAGAGCAGCTTGCGTTTTTTCTAGGAACTTTCAGAGTCAGTGCTTTCACACCAAGGAGTAACTCTAGTGGTGAAATATCAGGCCAGTAGGAGCAAAACAGGTCTTTTCCGTGGTCTTAAGACAACCCTGTTCATGGTCATGTGCTCTTTCCCAGTGGTGATAGATGGAGATTATGGAGATCCCCATGAGGACTTGGCTTAGACCAAGCTGCTGATCACAACTGTGTCTCACCACACAAAAATTGCAACTGTGTTTTTGTGAATAAAGTTTTATTAGAACCAGCTATGGCCATTCATTTACAGATGTCTGTGGCTGCTTTCCTGCAAAAATGGCAAAATTGAGTGGTTTCAGCCATATGCTCTGCAAAGCCAAAAAGAGTTACTATCTGGCCCTTTCCATAAAAAAAAGCCAGCCCCTGTCTTAGAGTAATTGTATTCTTAGCACTCGTTATAAATCTAGTCACTTATGGTAGGCAAGACCGAAACATTTTGCTAGTCACTCAGTTTCCTAAAATCTCCATCCAAGAACCCTCACCTTCTTCTCTCCAGGCTCCAGAATCCTTGCTCCCCGGGGTACCGGTTGTTCACAGGCTTTAGACTAAAGCTCAGTCCTTCTTCAGAGGGTCCCTTGGCTCTTTCTGGAAGCTCAGCCCCTTTGGCCTCTTACAAGTCCTTTTCTGAGTGTTCCCACAATAAACCAAGTCCTGTTAAATATATACCATGGGCTGTTTTCATCTATTACTCCATTTGTTGTACTTTAGTGAGTTTTATTTTCTGTGTTAAGTAAAAGAATCACCAAGGATGCTGGTTAAACATTCAGATTCCCAGATTCCCCCTTCGGGGTGGGTCCCAGGAATTTGATATGTTTTAATAAGCTCCCCAGGCAATTCAGAGCCACACTGAAGTCTGACCACCACTACTGTATATGTGGAGGATCAAAATCTTAATGGAGAAAATAGCTCTTCATGATAACATCTTTGGTAAAGTATTGTTTCAGGTCAAAATACCTTTCTGAAGGGCAACATAAACTTGAAATTGAAAGGCAACTTGTATACATGTTTTCTATCAAGATCCCCAAAGCCAAATCACTGCATCCCTAGCAGACAGTGAATTTGAAGCAAACTTCTCTTGATGTTTTAAGATTGTCATTGCATCTTTGTGTCATTGCATTTTTTAAAAAATGCTTTAAAGATTCTATTGTAGAGCTGCAGGCATATACCAGAGTGAATCTGTGTATTAGTTATCTATTGTTGCATGACAGATTAATCTTACACTCAGTAGTCAGGAACAACAACATATATCATCTCAATTTCTGTAGGTCAGGAGTCTGGACTCTGGAGTCTCTGGGTCTCTAACAAGGCTGCCACTGAAAGCATTGGCCAGGGCTGCAGTCTCATCTGAAAGCTCAACCATGGAAGAATCCACTTCCCAGATCACTTTTTGTGGTTGTTTTCGGGACTCAGTTCCTCAAAGGTTGTGGAACTGAGGGCCTCAGCTACTCACTAGCTCATGGCTGGAGACCTCCCTTGATTCTTTGCCATGTGGGCTTTCCCATATCTCCCTCATGACGTGGTGGCTGACTTCATCAGAGAGAGTGGGTGATAAGAGTGTGCCAGAAAGAGAGACAGAGAGTGCTAGGAAGATGGAAGTCAGTTTTTTGAAACATAATCAGGGAAGCTAATCAGTAGGTTTAGCCCACACTCTGGGGGAGGGTATGAATATCAGGAGGTGAGGACCATCGGGGGTGTCTTAGAAGGCTACCTGCTGCAAGCTGTATAAATGATTCAAAATGGAAATGCATCATGTGTCCCCTTAAAGCACTGGCTTCTCTCCTTAATGACAGTAGCCCCTACACTTTCCTGTCACCAACTAGCCCATACGTTTTGTAGCTGTAGGATATCTTCCCCCCCCAACCAGCCCACCCCACCCAGGTCGATGTGGTTGATAAGGCTCCTGACTTTTGTTGCCAATCCTTAGTTTCCAAAAAGGACTTGTAACCTTTTACCATTACTAGCATCTTTTGTAAAAATTGAACTTAAGAAGCATATCTTGAAAGGAAAAGAAAAAGGTCATTTTTAAAACCTTTTTGTGAGTTACAGTTGATATGCACAACCTGCATACATGTAAAGTGAACTGTTTGATCAACTTTGACATACATATGTACCCATGAAACGAGCACCACAAGCAAGATGGTGACATGTCTGCCAATCTCCTGGGTCCCTTTGTAAGCCCTTTCTTTCCCCACAACCACTGATTTACCCTCTGTCTCCGGTGTGTTGATATTTTCTGGAATGGCCCCTATGAAAATTCGTTCACATATATTCTCTCGTGTTTTCTCAGCGAGCCATGCCTGTAAAATGCTATGTGACTTTGACTGCTTCACAGCTCCAAGCTTTGTCTGATTTTTACCCTTCCTGCCTTCATTGAATACACCCTGTGCCCTTTGAATAAAACTCAAAAAGACCCATTCTGCTACCACCCACAGTGGAAGCATTTAGTTTGCACCCCCTGCAATTCAGCCTACAGGCTAGCACCAGATTAATCTCTTAAAAGCATATCTCAGATCATGTCACTCGCCTGTTCACAAACCTTCCCTCTGTCCTTACTGCCTGCAAAATGAAGCACCCAGGGATGCAGGCTGGCTCAGAGACCTCCCCGCAGGAGGGCCCTGCCTGCCTCTCCAGCTTGTCTCCTGACACTGTCCCAATGCCCTTGACAAACTCCACCACACGCCCTCAACTTTCCCTACTGGCGCCTAACCATATCAGTCCTGTTCTTCTTCACTCATGCCTGTCAATCTGTCCTAACCACAGGATCCTTCTGTTCTTAAAGGCCTGTCTACACCACTGCCACCCCCAAGCCCCTTCCTAAGCTCCCCACGCTAAGCCAAGGAGATGCCTCTACCTCCCTCCCCATGTCCCTGTGTCACCTCGCTCTTCATTCTACTTTAATATTTCTGCTGTGTTCATGTCCCTCACCCCACTCCAAAGCATCAAGACCAGGAGGGCAAACCAAACCCCTGCAGCTCCCAGCACAGTGCCTTGCACATAGCAGCAATTCAGTAGACACTCGCTGAGCTCAGCGCAATCCAGCAACACATAGACACTGTAACCTAGATGGTCAAGGAGGTTGAGTGATGCTAAAGCTTAGTATTGCAGGGGCACCTCAAATTTCCTGAACACCCTACAGATCTGTGTGCTCTTAAAACCTCTGTCACTTAGATTTGGAGCTAGCTTTCCAAAGAGTCTGACACAACTGAGCAAGCACGCACGCACGCACGCATCCCCAACTTGCCTAGTTTTCCCTGGTTCTTTGCTCCCCACTTAACTAGGCTAAGATCACACACATGGTCTTTAGGAAAACCAAAGCCAGTCCCCACAGAAGGTGAAGGATGGGACTGACAAGACCTGTGTCTTGACTTTATTTACTCTCATCATGTGAACATAGCTTTCCTTTTCCATGATCACTTATCTTCTGCTGACCAAGCCACATTGCAAATGTGAGAGGCTCATCAATTTTGAGAGTTTTCACAACATGCCACAAAAATGAAAATTTTTGATTTCACAGATTTTAGGACCAGGTTTTAGAAGGATATCCCCCCAAAACAATTATCTTTATATCATTAAAAATAGTTTCAGTGTTCTTGGCATTATACAGTTGGACTTGTATGTCAGTGACTCTAAGAACGTCGTAAGAGAACTGGAAAGCAACCTATCGTTTGGGTGTTTTCTTACTTAGGTCTTCAACAGGAAGCTCCCATGTTCACTGACTTCATGATACCTTCTTAATGGTATATACCAATGGTTTATAGACTTTGGGGTGTTAAGTCCCTTTACTCTCTTAAAAATAATTGAAGACCCCAAAAGCTTTTGCTCATATGGGTTGTATCTCTAGGTACTTTTGTATTAGAAATTATAACTAAGATATTACTTAAGTTTTCATCATAGAAGTTAAAAGTTGTATAATTTATTTTTATATTTTCTTTATTAGTATTTGATCTCAGAAATAGATTATATTTTATCCTTTAAAAAATAATGAACTTATTTATTTAAAATGTTACTAATAAACCCATTACCTGGTAGCAAAAATAATGTTTGAGAAAGATAACTCTTCCCAAACAAGGCAAAGCTTGAGTCAGAAGAGTAGCACTGTTTTACATTTTCTCAAATCTCTGTAATATCTGGCTTAATATTCAACAGCTATTATCTTTACATCTACCTCTGCATTCACTCACAGGCATCTTGGAGCATCTAGTTTCTGCTGAAGTGTATAAAGAAAACTCAGTCTCTCACAGATAGGTGGCTGGAGAAGGGAGGAATGTTTTAATGGCCTTTTCATGTATTTGTGGAACTCTTCCTTGATAATACACCAAAATCCAGCAAGTGGTGATTTCTTAAAGATTATTGATAATGTGGAATCTGAAACTGTATTAGTGAACTTTTTCTACTCCATTCCATTAAAATCTATTGGTCTTCCTTGCAGTCTGATTGGTCTGTATTGGAGAATGATTTTGTAACATCCTTCATTGGTCACTTGGAAAATACTGGTTCTCTGGCTGGTACAAATGTTCCAAGTATTGACACATTTTATTATACCATATCCCAAAAGTCACATTCTATTAACATCGCCACTGACTTTATTAAGAAGCCTTTTAAGTCCTGGGAAGCTGGGCCTTTCACAGGAGCAAGTTTTCCAGAATTGATTGGCAACAGATACTGTTGCTTATTTTCTTTGAAGTTGACAAGTTCATTTACATCAATTTTAAGAAAATCTGTGCCAGATAACCAAGTCTGTGTGTGTGTGTGTGTGTGTGTATGTGTATCTACCATGTTTCAGGTACAGTATTATAATTCAGCATCTGTATACAACATCTGTGTATACTGCAGAGTGATCACCACCACAAAATCTAGTTACCATCCATCACCAGACTAACAGTTGACCCATTTCACCCAAGCCCCGATCCCCTTCCTCTCTGGTAACTACTAATCTGTTCTCTGTATCTATGAATTGTTTTTTGTTTTTGTTTTTTTTAGATTCTACATATGAGTGAAATTATATGTTATTTATCTTTCTCCACCTGACTTACCCTATGTAGAATAATGCCCTCAAGGTCCATCTGTGTTGTTGCAAATGGCAAGAATTTGTTCTTTTTTTTATAGCTGAGTAGTATTTCATTGTGTGTGTATGTGAGACATACACATAAGATATATATCATCTTTTAAAAAAAATTTATTGAAATATAGTTGGTTTATTATGCTGTGAGTGTTTCTGGTATACAGCAGAGTGATTCAGTTATACATATACTCATTCTTTTTCAAATTTTTTTTTCCTGTATAGGTTATTACAGAATATTGAGTATGGTTCCCTGTGCTGTGCAGCAGGTCATTATTAGTTATCCATTTTATATATAGTAGTATGTATATGTTAACCCCAAGCTCCTATTTTATCCTTCCCCCACGTATTTCCCCTTTGGTAATCATAAGTTTATTTTTGAAACCTGTGAGTCTGTTTATGTATTGTAAATAAGTTCATTTGTATCATTTAAAAAAATTAGGTTCTGCTTGTAAATGATACACGGTATTTGTCCTCCTCTGACTTAACTCAGTATGATAATCTCTAGGTCCATCCATGTTGCTACAGGTGGCATTATTTAATTCTTTATAATGGCTGAGTAGTATTCCATTGTATATATGTACCACTAAGTGGACATGAATTTGCACAAACTCTGCAAGATAGTGAAGGACAGGGAAGCCTGGTGTACTGCAGTCTATGGGGTTGCAAACATGACTTCACAACTGAACAACAACATCTTCTTTATCCAGTCGTCTGTTAACGGACATTGAAGTTGCTTCCCTGTCTTGGCTATTATAAATAGTGCTGCAGTGAACACTGGGTTGCATGTGTCTTTTCAAATTACAGTTTTCTCAGGATATATGCTCAAGTGTGAGATTGCTGGATCATATGGTAGTTCTTGAGCTTCCCAGGTGGTGCTAGTAGTAAAAAACCCGCCTGCCAAGGCAGGAGATATAAGAGATATGGGTTCAGGATCAAACCAGATGAAATGGCAACCCACTCCAGTATCCTTGCCTGGAGAATCCCATGGACAGGGGAGCCTGGCGAGCTACAGTCCATAAGGTCACAAAGAGTTGGACACAACTGATGTGACTTAGCATGCACGCACGCGTGGTAGTTTTTACATCATCTTTATCCATTTATCCATCAGTGGGCATAGGTTGTTTCCATGTCTTGGCTATTATAAGCAATGTTGCAGTGAACAGAGGTGCATATATCTTTTCAAATTAGTGTGGAGATTCCTCAGAAATTAAGAATAAAATTACCAATATAACCTAAGCTATTTTACTTCTGAGTGTTTATCCAGAGAACATGAAAACACCGTTGGTGGGAATGTAAATTGGTGCAACCACTATAGAAAACAACAGCCCACAGGGGTTCCCTTTTCTCCACACCCTTGCCAATACTTGTTATTTGTTGTCTTTTGGATAGTATTCTGACAGTTATGAGGTGCTATCTCATTGTGGTCTTAATTTGCATTTCCCTGATGTTTAGTGAGTGATGTTGAGCATTGTTTCATATGCCTGTTGGCCACCTGTCTTGTTCCCAAGTCTTAATAACTATAGTGTGTTAGTCATTCTTTAAAGAAAAAAACAGCTGTCCGCCAGAAAACAAGATGCTAGTTCAGCTTGAAACTCAGTCGCACTTGAACTTTTCATCATGCTCTGGTATGCTACAGAAGTCCTGGATGTGTCTTCATTTCATTGCACAGAATCTTCAAAAGGGTGTGTAGATTTATTACAGTTGATAATTTTTTTTAACCACATCAAAGTGAAACTCTCTTGTTTTTTCCCTGTGAATGTGTGGTGGTGAGGAATGAACTGCTGATTCATTCACTTTGGTGCCACTGCCTGATTTATGCTATAGTCATTGGCAGTTTTCCTGTGGAAACGTCAGCATAGTGGGGAAAAGTCAGTACTGTCTAGTGCTATCATGAAGACAGTTTGGGCCTCCTGCACCTCCGGAGTCTTGGGGTCTCTCAAGGCTGCACTGACCCCCTTGAAGAGCCCCTTTTCTGCCCTTGTGGTTCAGTGAGGAGGTTCAGTGAGGAGCGATGGCCCAGACCTGCCTAAAGAGACCCTGCATTGTAAGGAGTTTCCCCGGGAATTGATGTGCACATGAAAGGTGGAGAACCAGTGCTCTTGAAGGGCGATCTGCAAACTTTTCCTGTAAAAGGCCAGATGGTAAATATCCGGCAACTGCTCAGCTCTGCCTTTGCAGCTTGAAAATACCCACATACAGTACAGAAAGGATTGAGCTTGGCTGTGTTCCAGTAAAACTTTATTTCTGGACACAGAATTTTGAATTCCATATACTTGTGTCACGAAGCAGGATTATTCTTTGAGTTTGGGTTTTTTCACAATCATTTCAAAATGTAAAAAACCATGCTGAGTTTGCAGGCCCTGTGGAGAGCCCAGTTGGGCCCATGGGCCACAGCTGGCTGATGTCTGCTCTAGAACACGTGTTCTCCAACTTAAGATCACCTGGGGAGCTTTTTTTTTAAAAAAAAAAAAAAAGCAAAACCTCTAATTCCTGAATCCCACCTCCAGAAATTGCGATTTAATTTGGTCTGGGGTAAAGTCTGGACATCAGGGCTTTCCCATGCGCTCCAGGTAATTCTCTTGGGCAGCAAAATTTGTGAACTTCTGTCTGTAATATTTTTTAAACAAAGTAAGGTTATTTTAAGCTCTTTTCTTTTTTTTTAATTGTAGAATTTGGCGGTCATGCATGGTGTCTTAGACCAGGATGGTACATGGTAGCCTGAGAGCGGGGTTTCTCATCCTTGACCCTTGGTGTCGCCTCCTTCTTTGTTGTGTTTGGGATGAGGACCATCCTATACGCTGTGGAGGGTTGAGCAGCATCACTGGCTTCTACCCACAACCTGCCAGTAGTACCTGCCCAGCTGTGATGACGCAGAGTGTCCACACTTCCCCGGGGGCAGAATCGTCCCCAGGTGAAAACCAGGGTTGTGAACATTGTGGAGTGTGTGCGCGCGCACTGTCTCAGGACTCTTCCCCCTTGGTGCTGTAGACATTGGGGTTGTGTAATTGTTGAGGGGGGGCTCTCCTGTGCCCTGTAAGATATTGAGCAGCATCCCTGGCTTCCACCCACTAGAGCCAGGAGTATCCCCTCCACCAGTCCTGACAACCCCAGGTATCTCCGGATGTTGCTCCATGTCCCCAAGAGGGGCACAGTTACTCCCTGTGGAGAACTAAGTCAGGGAGACGTTGGTCCCCTGCCATCCAGTCTTAGGTCTCTTAACTAAGAATTCTCTCCGCTTCCATTTTCCTGCTGGTTGTTTGAACGTTGCATACCTTGGTTACTTTTTTTCTTTTTAATTTGATGGATTGTTAGGAATTAGTAAAGTGGCAAGAAGGGTCATGAGTTGAGGGTATGTGTGTGTGACATTCATTCCCTGGGGAAGAATCTGAGCCCTTGTTGCTGCCGGCCCTCCTGGGAGCCAGCATGAGAGCTGCAGCCAGGATCACAGACAACTTGGGGCAAATGACTGGGCCGTTGTGAACTCACAGCCATGGCAACGGGCATCCGCGAGCCTGAGGACAAAGCCAGTTTTCTTCTGTTGTTCTGCACAAAAGGTTCTAGAGATGCCGGAGACAAAATGGCCATTGAGAGGGAGAGGCATTGAGGCCTGTTTTTTTTCTCCCTACTGTGTGGTTTATATTTAAACCATCTTAGACTAACGCACACTGGAGTTTTTGTGCGAATCAAAACCGAAAATTCTCTTTAGCTGCAGAGACCAGCTAAATGAAGGCTGAAGACCTGACTAACCTAATTGAGCTTCAGGGGGCTGGGTGAGAGGTACTGAGAATTACTAGTAAAATGTGCTAGAAAGCCTAGCAGTGATTTTTTTCCACGAGTTGTTCACAGTCATCAAAAAAATGCTTTCCTTGCCCTTTTCTGGTTCATGTTCACCAGCATTGTCATTGCTGGTTTGAAGCTTGGGAAAACTCAGCATGTGGATTTATGGGAATATCCAAGAAAAGCATTGCTCTTGCTTAGCTGGCATCCACTTTGCACAGTGTGGTGCTCTGCTGATACTCGGCACCACCTCCCTCTTCAAAAAAAAACATCAGCCTGGCCTGTGACTTCTCTGCTGGGGACAGCCCAAAGCCCAGGTCCTTTGTCTGAACAGGGGAGGTGGGGGGATATGTCTGTGTTCTCAGACTCTGTCAGCGGTATGACACTAAAGCATCTTTGTTGTGAAAAATCTGAGCTTAACAGTGCTTGCTTGGCTCAGAAGAAACACTCTAGTGGCACTCTTTTCAAGGCGGCTGAACAGCTTGGAACACTGTGTTTTTCTTCATTGTGGCCCCTGGAACTTGCCATTTGATTTGCAAGTGGCTGGAGTTAGGGCCAAGCCCAGCAGGCCTGCTCTTTGGAAAAACCACCAAACACGGTTGCACACAAAAGCAGGCACTTCATAGGGACTCGGGGCTCCGCACCTGGGACTGGACAGATAGGACTGGTGACTGGCGGTGGGCTTCTCAGACTTCCACGTGCACTTCTGGGGGCTTGTTCTCATGCAGATTCCACCAACTTGACTGGTCTGGGGTGGAACCTGAGACTCTGCATTTCCCCCAGACTCCCTGCTGAAGCTCTTGCTGCTTGTCCAAGGACCACGCCTGGCAAAAGAAAGGGTCTAAAGCACTTGGAACTGCTCAGCGCTCCCATGTCTTTCCTTGACTTCTGAAAGTTTTCACTGCGATCCAGAAGCTGATAGCATCCAGCATCAGCTCTTCTGAGCTGCAGACCCGTGTATCTGATCACTCCCTGGAATCTCTCCCTTCGGATGGCATCTGGTCACCTCAAAGTCAGCACATCTAAAACTGAACTCAACATCTTTTAAAAAAGATTTTTTTTAATTGAAGTATAGGGACTTCCCGAGTGGTGCTAGTGGTAAACAACCCATCTGCTAATGCAGGAGACATAAGAGATGCTGGTTCGATCCCTGGGTCAGGACGATCCCCTGGATGAGGGCATGGCAACCCACTCCAGTATTCTTGCCTGGAGAATCCCATGGACAGAGGAGCCTGGTGGGCTATGGTCCATGGGGTTGCAAAAGAGTTGGACATGACTGAAGCGACTTAGCATGCAAGCAGACATAATTAAGAAGATTGGATAGTCATATAAGTGAATCCATATTTCATGGATTTCTGTATTTCATGCAGGAAAATCTGTGCTCATTTAACTACAAATCGGACTCAGTTATATACATATAGACATTCTTTTTTTAAGGTTCTTTTTCTTTATGATTTATCACAGGATATTGAATATAGTTCCTGTGCTATACAGTAGAACCGTGTTGTTTACCCACCCTATACATAATAGTTTACATCTGCTAGTCCCTCACTTCCAGTCCTTCCTTCCCCCACGCCTCTGCCCCTTGGCAACCACAAGTCTGACCTCTATGTCCAGGAGTCTGTCTCTATTTCATAGACAGGTTCATTTTGTGTCATATTTTAGGTTCCACATATAAGTAATATTGTATTTGTCTTTCTCTTTCAAACTCACTTCACTTAGTATGATAAGTTCCAGTTGCATCCATGTTGCTGCAAATGGCATTATTTCATTCTTTTTCATGGCTGAGTAGTATTCCATTGTATGTATGTACCATATCTTCTTTGTCCATTCCTCTGTCAATGGACATTGAGGTTGTTTCCATATCTTGGCTATTGTAAACAGTGCTGCTATGAACATAGAGAAGCATGTGATCTTTTTAGAGTTTTGTCTGGGAATATGTCCAGAAGTGGGATTGCTGGATCATATGGTAACTCTATTTTTAGTTTTTTGAGGAACCTCCACACTGTTCGCCATAGTGGCTGCACCAATTTACTTTCCCACCAACAGTGTAGGAGGGTTAAACTCAACATCTTTGTCCTCAAAGCCTAGCCTTCTTGGGTCAACCCCAGCTCAAGGAACAACACAGCACCATGGGGTTCCATGTGCAGAGATGGAGGAGTCATTCTTAGTACTCAGCACCCATCCCCAACCCCTCCTTTGAGTTCACACCAAGTTGTGCCCACTTGCCATCTCAAACCTCTCCGACACATCCCTTTCTTCCACTTCTGCTGCCTTTGCCCTGGTCCAAGCACCTGTCCTCTTTTGCCTGCACCATTGCAGTGAGCTCCTATTCATCTCCAGGGCCACTTTGTTCCTGTCACATCTGCCAGAGGAATCTTCTGCAGCCCCGGTCTGTTCCCCAGGGTCAAAAATGCTTGGTGGTGTCATGTGATTCTGAGGCTAAAGTCCAGATCCCTTCGGGTGGCCTGGAAAGCCTCCAGTGCATCCAGCTCCTCTAGACCCCTCCTGCCTTCCTTGCCCCACCCTCCTCATGTACTCTTTCTGTTCTGGCATCATCTTCCATGCCCAGGAAAGCGCGCTGCCCTTTTCCCCCACAGAGCTTTTGTTCACACAGTTCCTGTTTGCTGGAACATCCTCCCTAACCATCCCTCAGCTCAAACCCACCCTTCATGTCTAAGCTATGGAGGCTGCCCCCAGTCACCCTCCAAAAGCCTAAGTAAGTCCCTGCTGTTTCCTAGCACTTCTGAGTCCCACACCATTTGGATAATGTCTGTTTTCCCCCAGGCTATAAACTGCATTAGCATGTAGCTCGCCTATCTTAGCTCGCTCTCGAGTCCCCAGTGTCCAGCCCAGTACGTGGGACCTCAGAGACACAGGTGAGCATTGAATGTGCTAATGGAATGAGATGGAATAAATGGACAGCTGTGCCCTCCCTCCCAGTGCTCTTGTCCTCACCCATATCTGTTACTACCCTGCTTAATTGACAGCTTCCATTCAATCAGGCCTTTAAGAAACCCCATTACCCGAGATGATGATAACAGCAAGGTTATGGGGAAGAGCTTCTCTTGTTCCAGTGAGAGCTGAGCTGCACCTTCAGGTGACCCCATGCCAACTGCATCTTTGAAACGTGTCACAGGGCATTTCACGTGGATTCTTTGGTTCTGTTGAGAACTTATTTTAATCATTGACTCATTCGCCACGGGTGGTCCTTCACAGCCTGATGTCTAATACCTTGAAGACCATTGTTGCATAGGTTTTGTTCAGTTCGGTTGTGGTTTCACGCTGGAGGATAAACTAGGTCCCTGATACTCCATCTTGGCCAGAAGCCAGGAATCATTTCATGGTGTTAGGTGTTTATTGTCATGGAGTTTGGCTGGTAATAAAAGAAAGCTGGTGGGGCTGCCACAGTGAAGAGCTGGCATCATTCGTTAGGGCTGTGGTTCTCAGATTTGAGACTCTGTGAGACTCGTCTGAAAGCCCAGATGCCTGGCTACCCCACCACACCACTGATTTTCTGATTCAGTTGTTCCGGGGTGGGACCCGAGACTCTGCATCTTTCCCGTGTTCACAGGTGATGCTGATGCTCCTGGTCCTCAGACCACAGTCTGCATGTCAGTTCCTCCAGATAGGGGTCTGCAAACTTTTCCTGGAAATAGTAACTTTCAGGCTTTGTAAGCCACACACTGTCTGTCACAGCTCCCCAGCTCTGCCTTGGTAGAGCAGAAATAGCTGCCAGCAATTTGTCAATGAAGGGGTGTAAGCTGTGTTCCAATAAAAATTTATTGACAAAACCACAGGCTCTAGTTTGCAGATCCCTGGTTTAGCAGAACCTGGAGTGTTGGCTCTGTTGGGGGTAGTACAGTGGGTGATTCCTACTCCCTCTCAGAGCAAAGGGGAAGCCAGTAATTCTCCCATATGCCAGGCATTTGACTTCATGGGACGGTTGCTGTGCTCAGGACGACATGGTAGGTAGGCAAGGTGACGTCTGCCTTTCTAGGCTGTATTTCTATCTGACACTGAGATAAAACTGTGCCACGGTGGGCATATAAAGTAGGAAGAACCCCTCCTGTCTCCTCTCATGTAAGTACACCCAGGACTGGCTCCATAATTCATAGGCCAAGTGCAAAATTGAAAATTCAGACACCTTTGTGCAGAAAGTAGTAAGAATGTTAAGATGGCAGTTGCAGAACATTATAGAAGCCCAGGACCCCATGGGGCTGTGCCAGTGTACTCCTGTGAGGCCAGCCTGAACACACAGCATCACCATGGCCTCCACCCCCTACCTCTGCCACACACGTACCCATAGGTCAGAAATGCTCTTAATGTGAGGACACTAACAGTATTGATATCATGTTTTAGAAACATATTTAGCTTTTTCTTGCTATGTTTTTGCAACACTCTTGGCTCCTCTGGGATAAGTGTGTGGCATATGACCAAATTACCCAGTGTTCAAAGATATGTTACACAGTGTAGGGAGAGATGGCTTCTAGACTGACAGAAAATGTTCAGTGGGGAGCAATCCATTCACAGCTAGTTGGATATCCACCAGAAATGCAGTTTTAGCCTTGTGTGTAACTGGTCAACCATGTTAGAATAAGCTCTGTATCCAGTTCTATTATTTCCTATAATTTTTTCCCAGGATGTATTTCACAGGCTTCTGCTCCTGGTGGCCAGCAGGGTCCATAAGAGTTTTAGGTGTGCACATGCAACAACCCTGACCAGTATGGAGACTTCTACAGGATCCAGAGTTCTCTGTTCATAAATAAAACCCACCAAAAACCTAAGAGCATTGGCTTCTGCTGAGAGAGTATGCTTCATTGAAGTGATCGCGAAAGTCTTGAGTCTCTGGTTTCCCCTGCTATTCTAGAGCTAGACCCGCAGCATGAGGGTATGTGGAGTCCATGAGAGAGACAAATTGGAGGAAAATCTTAGCCTTGATCTAGTGGTGAATTGGGGACTGAAGAGCATCATTCTTCTGACCCCCCTTGTCTTTTTTGAGCTATGGAACAGCTGTAGCATTTCCTTTGAAAGAAGCAGACAGCTCTAGCCCATTTGGAGGAAAGACTGTTTTGAAGTTGCAACCATGGATTTGGAAGGTTGAGTTCTCTTGTTAAAGGGTGAGTGCACTGCACTATAACACCTAACCCTAACCCCAGATGATGAGAAAGGATGTAGGCTTAGTAAGATAATGTACAACAGTAATATGCAGATTTCTTCAAATTTTATCAGACTATGTATCAGAGTCCCCATGTCAGCTGTTTACGTATTCGGCATCCTAGGTTTTACTGTAGAAAGCCTTTCAGGATCCCTCTCCAATTTGAATTATATTTCCTCCTGTCCTTCTGTCTCCCTTTCCCCCATCCGACCATCCACTGGCCTCCAGCAGCCTCTGTCTTGGTAGTCATCACGGTGTGCCATAGAAATTGTTACTCATCTAACTGATCTCCTTGAAGGTAAGGAAGACATCTTATTTTCTGTTTGTATTCCCAGTGCCAACCACAGTGCTTATCACCCTCTAGATCTTCAAAAAGGACTGAATGAAAGAAATCCAAGTAAAACTCAGAACCTAGCTCATGTCACAAGAAAGTGAGTTATGTGGCACGTCAAAATTGATCTTCCACAACAGCAGTGTTCTCCAGTGAGAGAATCTCCTGTATCTGTTCTGTCCAAGATGGTAGCCACCAGCCCATGTGGCTCTTGGGCATGTGGAATGTGACTTTCTGCAAAGGAAGAGCTGAAGTTTTTATTTTGAGTAATTTAAACCGCCACATGTGCCCAGTGGCCACCATCTTGGCCAGCACAGTCTCAAGGCCACACATCTCTATCCAATAAGGGCCAGAGATAACTTCATTAGCCATGGAAGCAGACATTCATCTTGTGCCTAACTTCATCGTGGAGCCTGAGAATGGGAGAAGTGGAGATGATACAACACAAGAGAAAAGAGGTCTGTTTTCTTTCTCGTATGATGCAACACATGTATCAAGGCCAGGAATTTTAGTTGCTGTTGGTGTGGGAGCCTGGAGAATTTGGACTTTTAGTTGCATTCCTCTTACCTCACTTCAACCCACTAACTAGGTCATAGGACAAAATGAGACTGACCTCCATCATCTGTGTTCACAAATCTCACATGTCCGAATCTTTCTAAGGTACTGACTTGCTAGTGGACTTGAACTGCATTGTGTACTGGGTCCCATTTTGGGTGATTTCGTCAGTCCATTTCAGGGAGGTTGGTCTTCTTGAAAATAGCTGGTCATCTTTTGAAATGAAAGAAAGAACACTTCTTATGAGGGCCTGGCATTTTTATTTTCCAATGAACTGAAGAGCATTATGGGGTTATCTCCTAGGGTAGGTTTAAGCAAACACTAGTTTAGCGTGGAATGATCATCAAAATGGAAAGGCCTAGCTCCAGTGTTTCATGCTGGGTAGTCATTCCCTGTCTACTGTAAAGGCCGTTTGGGGGAAAGAAATTTAGCCACCTTAATGTGCTTGCCCTCAAGTCATGAACTGCTCTTGATTGCTGTTAAACATCGTAATGCATTCAGAGTTTGATTTCCCTGACAAGCCATTTAGTTAAGGGTCTGGATAGTATAAACAGGGACGGGAGGTCAGGAGAGGGACCGACATTACCCTGAGGCCTGCACTGCTCCACTGAAACGTAAAATGTCTCCGAACTGAAAATGTCACCTGACTCAGTCCCTGGGGAGGTCTTTATGGACATCTCAAGTCAAAGTTGATTTGAAAAATGAATGAGTTTTATTTCTCTCAAGAATGAAGAGTGAACTGTGGCTCTCTCCTTCATTTCACTTCATGGATGCTCATTTTGTCCCCTCCCACCCCAACCCTGTTCCTTTTCCCTCTTCAAGTACTTAAACGTCACCCACCAGTTCTGGGTTCTTACTCTCAACATGTGCGTTGGGCGGAGGCAGGTGGAAGTTGAGGACGTGGGTTCGGGGGACGAGTATGATTAAATCGCTTGTGCTGCCTGGCTCTGGGGGAACATTTTTATTTAAAAGCTGAGCTGACTTCTGATATTGACATGAATGAAACCTGAGCGGGCCCATTTGAGTGGATCTGGGTGGCTTGGTACTTCTAGGGACCCATATGCCCACCCCCTTTCCAGACTGATTCCCTTAATATTTTTCTGATCACAGCAATAGTGTAATTACTGTATTTGACTCTTCTGGTTGCCCAGGAGGTCAGAGGCCGGGGAAAGCCATTGGCTGCTGCAAAAATAGAGAAATAGCTACCTGAAACCCTGGAAGGGTGAGGCTGGGGGGACTTGACGGTCACTTGTCTTCATAGACCGGCAGCCTCACTGCAGTTCTTCTGACATTGTTAGTGGGCTGATTGCTGCTCATTGTCGCTTGAGCAGGGGTCCCCTAACCTCAACCCTGGGTCAATCAGGAAGTGGTAGAGTTGTGCCTTACTCCATAACCATTTGTCACTTAGCTGCTCTGCCACACACCCCGAGCAAATTAAGCTATGTTTCCTCTTGAAGCCCCCAGGTCCTTACCCACAGAATGAGGTTGAGGACAGCTCCCCCTGGCCCCTGCGATGTTGAGCTGTTACCCAAAGAGCATGCGGGGCAGAGGGAAGAGTCGACCTTCTCTGTTCATGTGCGGTCTTTGTGAAGTTGTAGGCATTTTACCCTTACCAGTCGTGTTTTCTCTCCCCTGGGTCCAGGCTGCTTTGAATGCTGCATCAAGTGTCTGGGCGGAGTCCCCTACGCCTCCCTGGTGGCCACCATCCTCTGCTTCTCGGGGGTCGCTCTGTTCTGTGGCTGTGGGCACGTGGCTCTGGCGGGCACTGTGGCGATCCTGGAGCAGCACTTCTCCACCAACACCAGCGACCATGCCCTGCTGAGTGAAGTGTAAGTTGCCTCCTTCCTTTCAGAAGTGGATTTAAAGTGCCACCACCCCAGGAGGGCTGCAGAAAGACTGCTGTGGGCTCCCCTGGGAGAAAATGGATGCCTTTCATTCATGCTCCCCAGGGGCAGACAGGAAAAGGGCCAGGAAAGAAGGGAAAAGAAAGGGCCAGGAGTGCAGTGGGTGTTGGGGACCTGGGATAGGATCGCGCCTGGGGAATGGGATGGTGCACACATAAGACACAGCGCATGGGTGGCCAAGGGGGATGGTGGCAACACTGCCCATCCTCTCACTGAGAGAGTTACCCCGGTTCCCGAGTAACAGATGCCCTCCGGTGCTGTCAGAGAAAATGGCCAGCCCTGGCCTGGTAGGAACCTGTCAAGGACTTAGCCCCACCCGAAGTCTACAGGAGTAGGACCTGGACGTTCATTCTTCAAGCAGAGGAAAAATCCCTGGGGATCCTCCAGTTCAGAAAAGGGGAAGTTTTCGGGGTATGGCCTCAGCCCTGCTGTCCTAGAATCCTCCTGAGTGTCCAACTCCCACGCATGGATTCTCATAAGCGTGCCTGCCCAGCAGCAGTGTATTGATTGTCTTCGTGTATCTTCCCCTGCCCCTTACTGTTTGCTTTTTCCTTCCTTACTCCCAAAGTTTGACAGTCTTTAGGTGCCTTGTGATTGGGAGATACTTTTCTACCAGACCTTTGAAAAAGGCAGGAATGAATTTTTATGAAATAATAAGGGAAGCACGTTGGAAGAGTCCTTGGGAAATTTTATTTTTTATCTGTGAAATGATTCAAAGAAATCAGCAGTGGGGGAGGCTGTGAGGAGGATCAAGCAGGACAAGGGATTCAATGAGTGCCAACTGTATGCACTCATGCATGTATGCAAAAAAAGACCAAGAAATATTTACCATGACTGAGCCTCGGGAAAGCATGGTAGTTTAATTAGCTGATGATGTTGATAAGTGGCTCTCAAACCTGAAAGAATGTTTTAAAAAAAAATCCTCAGGTCTATGTTTCACCCCAGACTAATTGAGTCATAATCTCTGGGGATAGGACCCAGGTACCCATAGTCTGTAATTTACCAGGTGGTTCCACTGGGCAGCCAAAGGTTGTCATCTGCATTTCTGTTGGCTTTCATAGGACAAAATTAGATGTGAATTAACTTTTTGTATCTTAAACCTACTTGATACATTATCACTTGTGTTATGACAGTGTCTTATACGCAGAAAGCATTCACCCAAGTTACTCCATAGAGAGGCCATGAATGCTTACTTAGGGGTTTTAGCAGAAAACCATTAAGCACAAAGCCTGGTTGGGAGACATTCTGATGTGGTGGAAGGAACAGGCCGTCCATGGGACCCAAGTTGAAATGCTGGCTGTATGTGTGTCCTGAATGAGTGGCTGTAACTCGTCAATCTCTGCATTTACTTACATGCGAAAGAGTATCATCCAGTAAGTACTAAAAGTCCATCGGGGCCCCGCCCAAAGGAAACAGCTCCCTCATCTGGGAAATTGCCCACCCCTTGGAAGAAGGGCCCAGGTTGCTGTGGTCTGGGCAGGGGTGCCTGTCTGCAGCACCCCCACCGAAGCCGTCAGTGGGCCGGCTGTCACAGGATGTCACCTACCCTCAGAGCCTCCTTCCAGAGGCCAAAATCATCTATCTGTTCACCAGGCCGCGAATGTAACCACTTGGGATCTTCTTCTTTTCACAGAATTCAACTGATGCAGTATGTCATCTATGGAATTGCGTCCTTTTTCTTCTTATATGGGATCATTCTGCTGGCAGAAGGCTTCTACACCACCAGTGCAGTGAAAGAACTGCACGGGGAGTTTAAAACAACCGCCTGTGGCCGGTGCATCAGCGGGATGGTGAGTATGCATGAAATGATACAAAATTCAAGTTTTTTCGGTCTGGTATGGTTTTTGGCACCCACTTCCCTTTGCTGACATGTGGTCTGTGATTGCATTCACTCAGCAAAGCTGAGGCGTATCTGTGACCCAGGGAGCCTGACCAGTTCCTTCTCTGGCCTTTCATAGGCAGTGTTTGCTGACCTCTGGCCTAGAGGAGGACAGAGCTTGAAAGGGGCTCAGTAAGAGACAGGGTCAGAAAGTGCTCTATCACAAAAGGAGACTCAGGGGTGGAGGGAGAGGTGGGAAGGAGGCATTTTTGGAGTTGGGGGGGGCGTTGAAGTGGGGTTTATAATGGCCTATGCCAAGCAGCGGGATGTGTGGGTCTGGCATTTGAAAACTGGTCAGATGTGAAGAAAACAGCTGGGGAGTTGAGAGAGATGCACTCACATGGAGGCAGAAAGTCATGGAAGGAGGAAGATAAACACCCAGGCTGCAGGGCTGAGGACACCAACAGAGCTCTCTGCTGTCCTGAGGTGAGGACTCTTAAAGATGTAAAACCAAGCAAGACTAGAGGGAAATGAGCATTTAATCAGGTTTACTGTGCACGAAGCTTGTGTTCATGGCTATTGTAAATGTAGTAAAGGTGCATCTAATGCTTTTTAGTAATTTCACAGGATCATGAAACTACCTAGGTTTTTTTCCAGAAAGAGCTTCCTGTAGTGATGGCCCATCTATTATGTAGAATAAAGGCAATTTGGAACAGAGTTCTAATGCAGTGGCCTGTGAGAGCATCCACACACCTTGGTAAGTGTGGAACTGATATTTACAAGGCACGGCTGAAGGAGGCCCTGTCCCAGCTAGCTC
Source organism: Giraffa tippelskirchi (assembly GCF_054371585.1). Lineage (NCBI taxonomy): Eukaryota > Metazoa > Chordata > Mammalia > Artiodactyla > Giraffidae > Giraffa > Giraffa tippelskirchi. Next base: position 143,446,952 of record NC_137289.1, read on the forward strand.
AGTGACCCTGGACAAGGGACAGCCTGCCTTGGCTACTCACGTCCTACTAAATAGGGAACTGCAAAGTTCCAAAACTTCCCTTATATCTGCTATGGTCCAGTGACTGCATCCAGCAAATTCAGTATTAGGAGAAATATATTATTATTCCTCCCAGGGATTGCACTGGCTGGTGAAGATTCTTTCTCCTTCTTGTCCTAGTTTGTCTTCCTTACCTATGTGTTGGGAGTGGCCTGGCTGGGTGTGTTTGGTTTCTCGGCGGTGCCAGTGTTTATGTTCTACAACATATGGTCCACCTGTGAAGTCATCAAGTCCCCCCAAACCAACGGGACAGCAGGAGTGGAGCAGATCTGTGTGGACATCCGGCAATATGGTAGGTACTTCCTGTGCAGTCCCGTGATTCCTTTGTGTTCTATGTGTGTATGCGGGTCTAGATTATTACAAGGTTGTAATAATAATAATCCTAATAATCATTAGGATGGAGGAGAATAGAGGAAATGAGACTCAGGAGAGGAGCTCGGGAGACTTGGGAGACGAGACCCAAGACTGGAGACACTGGAGATTTGGGATAGGAGCCTCAGGAGATGAGATCCCAGAGACTCAGGAGAAGGAGACTAAGGAGATGAGATGAGATGAGACTTAGGCTACTCAGGACAGGACAGTTAGGAGACTCGGGAGACAACACAGTGGAGACTCAGGAGAAGAGGTGAGACTTAAGCTACTCAGGAGACGAGACCCTGGAGAGCAGACTCAGGAGATGAGACCCGAGTGATTCAGGAGACGAGAGCCCGGGGTCTCAGGACAGGAGACTGTGAAGAGGAGACTCAGGAGAGGAGATTTAGGCTACTCATGAGCAAAGAGACAGGAGACTCAGGAGAGGAGATCTGTAGACACAGGAGACGAGACCCTGGAGGCTCAGGAGATGAGACCCTGGATAGGAGAGTCAGGAGACGAGACTCTGGAGACTCAGTGAATGAGACTCAGGACAAGACTCTGGACAGGATACACTATCAACTTGGGATAGGACACTCAGGAAAGGACACCTAGGATACTCAGCAGAGCAGATGAGACTTCAGCTACTCAGGAGAGGAGAGTCATGAGACTTAGCAGATGAGACTCAGGAGATGAGACCCTGGTGTCTCAGGAGATCGAGAAAGGAGACTTAGGAGATGAGACTCTGGAGATTAGCCCCTGAAGACTCAGGAGAGGAGAGAAGACCTAGGCTAGTCTTGAGAGGAGACTGTAGACGAGATTCTGGAGACTCAGGAGATAAGTGGAGACTTTGAAGATTCAGGAGAGGAGATGTGGCTCTGGAGACTCAATGACAACATAAAATCCGGGCATATTTTAAAGTCATCCTAAGGGACTCAAACAAAGCTGAGTGCTGGATACCTATTCAAACATATTTTTCTGAGTGGGCACTTTACCATGGGCACTTTACCTAAGTTTAGTTCATCTTGAGAGGGCACAGAAAGGGCCTTGGCACCTCCTGTCCATCACTGCAAACCAGACATCCCTCCTGAGTGAGAAAAGGCAGTTTCAGTAGTACTTCTGTCCAGGATGGTGGCAATCCTGTTCTTGGAAGGATCGACTAGGGGGAAAAAGTTTTCCATTAGAATTGAAGAGGAAATAATTGTTCTTTCAGAGCTTTTCTAGAAGAGCTTTCTTCTTGTCTGGCTTATCCTCAGCATCTTACCTTGAACCATAATACAAAACTTAACCTAAAATGCCCCTTGCACTGATCTCTTCTCATAGAGCCAAAGGTTCAACCACACTGTTCTTTAGGATAGATGGAAAACAGGGACTCGAGTTAGGATAGATGGAAAACAGGGACTTGAGTTAGGATAGATGGAAAACAGGGACTCGAGTTGACTTTTAAAATATTTGTAAATGAATACCTAGGTGCGTGTATCATTTCCCTATTCTTCGGCATTCACTACAAATGTCTGGTCATCAGTAATCATTTTTCAAAATCTTCTGTTCTTGAAATCAGTGGTTTCATCATTTCCCATTCTCCTGAAACAAAGACTTACTACTGGTCCATAACAAAGCTAGAAGGAATAGTTTTTGAGTATCTTCCTTTCTTACCTCCTGGGAGACAGAGAACTTGAGGTGTGTTTCGTATTTAAGGGCACATCGAGGCATTAATGGCAGAAAAAGCAGCAGCCGCCACGTGGACGAGGTGACCACAGACGGGAGTTGGATACAGCAAGGACACCACAGGCTGAGCTGGCCTCACTCTGTGGGGAAGTACAGTGGTTCTCCAAGTTTCCAGTTGGACTTTCAATCCAGAAGTAGTTCTGAGATACTTGTAAAACGCAACAAAAAGGAACAGAAAAGCAAAGACATACAAAATGGAAGTGCAGATTACAGAATATAAACAAATTCCTCTGTCAAATTGCCATGAGCCTTTCTGAGCATAGCCTCTCCCTTTCAGAATGGAGTCAGGGCCAACCATGGTCAAAGAGCTTGAGGAGTGAGGCCGCAGACCATGAAATTCAGGGCGAGGTGTGTTTGACTTCAGGAAGAGGAAATGCCTTATAAGGGGAGGGGGGGTTGTCCTGCAGCTGTTGAACTCGAGTTCATGAATATCAGCTCAACTAACCAAAGCATAATTTGTCTAATTCTCTTATGGACTAGTTGCCTTTGCTCTTGCCCTGTTGTCCAAGTAGGACTTTTTATTATTCCAGAAAGTTTCTTCTGCAGAGGGCAGATACATCAATTGTTGATGAAGAGCATAGCACGTGATTGTGTTATAACTGCCTCTGAAAGGGGAGGGGCCCAGTGCAAGCAGGGGCACTGGCATTGTGCTCATAACTAACCTTCTGCTGGGATTCACTTTCTAGGAATCATCCCTTGGAATGCTTTCCCAGGAAGAATATGTGGCTCGGCCCTGGAAAACATCTGCAACACCAACGAGGTAGGCCCCGGCCCCTCAGCTGGTCCTAGATGACCACAGGGCATTTCAGGCTAAGAGAAAGGGTGCTCCTAGGGAGAAAGACCACGAGAGGGCTCTGAGCCACCATTTTCCATATAGACAACGGCCCTGTCCCATGGCTGAATCCAGAGTGAGGGTCCTGCGCCATCAGACAGCTTTCTCTTTTGGCGATATTTGGAGAGTGATCCCAATCCTGCCCAGTCTGAATATATCTCGAGTCTTCTCTTTCATCTTCAGATAGTTTTTCAAAGTAGAACATTTGTCACAGGACCAATGCAAATTTTCCCAGAGAGAACTGCCCTCAATTTGTATACAACTGAATTTTTATACATTGGCAACTTAGTCTTTTGTTTAAAAGACTGAGTTGCTGCTATTGCTCGTTCATCCTTACTTGGCAGTAAATCCTGACACACTATGGTTGAAAAATCTCTCTGCCCTAGAATAGTCTTCAGGCATTGGCTTATAACGTATATAAAAGCAGATTCTCAAATGCACTGGTGGGAGCTTGCATTTAAGATGATCCTGACATGGTTTTGGAAGTAAGGAGCAACTGCAATAATCAGGGCCCGCCTACCTGGCTGCTGGGTGTGTACATCCATGATCTGGGCCACAGGTGGCAGGCATGCAGGAGCAGGATAAAACCCTGTTCGTGGGGAGCAGCCCCAGATACTCCCATGTAATTGGCCTGGGGTACAGCCTCTTGCCAAGTTCTGAAAGCTCCCCAGGTAAGCATGTGCCCGGCCTTCAGAAATCAGCCCTACAGAGGAAAAGGGAACACACCCAGAATAAAGGAGGCCATTACTCCCCTGCAGAATGCTCACCTCAGTGCCCGGTTCTCTCCTAGTTCTACATGTCCTATCACCTGTTCATCGTGGCCTGTGCCGGAGCTGGCGCCACCGTCATTGCCCTGGTGAGTGCTGGCCCCCTTCCCACCAACACACCTGGGACCCGGCTTCGGGTCAGGTGCCCCTGTGTAAACGTACCCCGTGTCTAGCTTGCAGGAAGGACGAGGTGCTGGTCTTGGCATTCATGGTAGGTGATGAGATTCAGATTCGGTGGGAAGAATCCTTTTGCCTCCGTTTAAAGGCATCTTGTGGGGTATATATTGCTGATTCATGAACTGTACCCACGGCCAGTAGCAGTGTCCCTCAGGCCTGACTGGAGCTTGCTGAACACATGTATTTTCTCCGTCAGGCCCCTCGCAGTCTCCCTGCGCTTAGGAACACTAGACGGCCCTTTAGCACTCTCTTGAGGGACCACAGAAAGAGTGAGGTCACAAAAATGCAAAAGCCAGGGCACCAAATACATGATGAAAAGGACGCTTATTTACAGCTGCCACAGGAAGGCAGAGCTCTGTTGCCTTGGGCATGTCGGCTTTTCCGCATTCTGTGCGTCCACATGGCAGGGCCGTGAGTGCTGACCTGAGAGTTAGGGAAATTTTAGCACAAAGACAGATTCACAAATACGGAAGATGCCACCACACAGGCGTGTGTCTGTGTATCCACGTGGGCTGAAAACTTGGGAGGGCTTGGCTTGTGGTGTCAAGAGATCTGAGGTGGGTAGAGTGAGGGGGGAACCTTATGTGCTGAGAAATGAGGAAGTAAGTCCTTCAGAGTTTGTCCAACTTTGATGTCACCCCTCCCCACGTGGAGGAAACCCTTTGTTCCCTCAGGGTAGGGACCTGTTCTCTGGGCTGATGACTTAGATTGTATACGTGAGACTCCAGAAACTTGAGTGTGCGAGATATAATGGGTTTACAAATGGCAAAAAAGAAACACCCTAGGCTCTGAGCTGGCACCCATCCCCGGCCGAGTTTAGAAGCATCGGGGCAGTGGCCCGCACTGCCTGTATCTTACTGTCCTGTTCTGTTCTCTTCCACCAGCTGATCTACATGATGGCTACCACATATAACTATGCGGTTTTGAAGTTTAAGAGTCGGGAAGATTGCTGCACTAAGTTCTAAGTTGCATAAGGCCAATAAGGAGCTTTAGAGAGCTATATTCGTAGCGTGAAGTATCACTGACCCCCAGACTAAAGCAGAGCCTAGGCTTCTGCAGTTTTGTTACAGTAATTTGTAAATCGCTTTAGTCAACTCATTTTGCATGGTAGATTACTCAAATGACTTACCGTACATGAACTCCAAAATGATGATGAGATCTGGCTATTTCCACTTTGTGGAAAGGATTCAGTTATTTACTGACATTGGTGAGCAGCCACTGAAAAACAATTTCTTTGAACTTAAACTCTGAGCAGTATCTCTTAGTGAAGTATTAAAACTGGAATACCTGTATTTTCCATTATTTTTTGCTTGCTTGATAACCCATTTCAGTAATGAACACAAGCACTGAAGATGAATTGGAAGAGAACCGTTTTCATCTGGATTTGGTGTTCTCAGACTCTGTCTGGAAAATATTTTACAAATATATTTTAAACCTGATTGATTACAGTATTGATTACAGTATTTTTAATGATTATAGGGCTCACTACCAAATAAATGCCCCTCAAATAAGCTGACGAAAATTTGAAGAAAAAGAGCTCACTTGTTATCTCTCAAAAAATATTTATATGTAGTTTTATTTTTACACAACACCATCAGTCCTTTCAGAGCCCACAGAATGGATAACCTCACAGTGTTGGACTGGGGTGAGTAGTAACTGATTCCTCATAGCCATTTCTCAAACTGCACGTAAGATTCTAATGGGGAAAGTAATTGTGCTTGGATCTGAAGGTCTCCAATATGTTGAGAAGGAGATAAAAGGAACTTGATATATAGATTTTGCAGGAAAGATGAGGAAAATAAGCGGGAAAGAAGCATTTGCCACATCAAACTGTAAAGAATGATCATAACAATTTTGATGTTTTGTGAAATGAAATCACAGCAGTTATACACGAAAACTAGTTTCAGTACTAAAAGTGTGTTAACACAGAGACTGCATGCTTTGCTGATAGTTCTTAATTTTGGTTTTGACATTCACTTAATTTTTCCATGTTAAATATGTAGTTTTATATTATTTACTCAAAATAAACACCGTTCACACTTTCAGGCCTTTGGGGAAATTGATTTTTGTCCACAGATAGGAAAGATCTTTGCACGACACTCATTCCAAAATAACCACACAGTGTTTTTCTGAACTTTTGCCTTCGTTTTTAAAGTGACTCTTAAAATGGTAAAAAGCACCCTGTTGTATTTCATTTTTGCCTTTTCTTAACAGTAACTTGGGCCATTTTCTCCTGGTTCATTATGTTTGTTTACTAACTTTTTTCACCCTTTTAATATGAAGCGTCCTAGCAGAGCTTGCACTCAGTCTCCGATGCCTCTGATAGCAGAATGAGTATTAATCCGGAATAACCCTCTCCATTTTTACAGCACAGAGCGTCTAATCTGCCTTCACAGCTCGCTTTGCCTTCTCACATGCTCACTAGCCATCATGCTCACCCTTCTTTTCCAGATCCACTTCCTCATGATACTGTCTTCTAACTGGGCTTACTTAAAGGATGCAAGCAAAATGCAGGCTTACCAGGATATCAAAGCAAAGGAAGAACAGGAACTGCAAGATATCCAGTCTCGGTCAAAAGAACAACTCAATTCTTACACATAAATGTTTGCCAGAGGGTCTCAGCCAACGAATTTACAGCTCTGACAAATCATCAGACAGCTGCTCTGCAGTACAGATGTGTACCCCACCAAACAAACTCACGTAGAAGTCCAAACACTTCACTGTCTGTCTCAAGCTGCTGGGATATATTGCTAGGAAAACCTTCCAGTAGGTAACTCTCTTTCTTTACAACAGATATTGGAGGTTTCTTGGGAGCCATTTTAAAAGGCAACACTTCAACAAAATAAATATTTATCCTTTTGAAATTTGTGGCATGTTCACAATCCTACCAAGACAGGCTGTGAGAATACATGATACCCCTTGATAAGGACCATGCCATACCAGCATCGGGCGGTATGACCATACATTCATTCACTTCTGCCATCTGTCCTCAAACACATCTAAATAGGAACTAAAATGGAATTGATGTGACATTCCATTTCTGACAGCTGACATGTATGAAATTGTGGCTCAAAGATAGATAAAGTGATTCTTCGAGTTGACCCTTGTAAGAAAAATATCTGACCTCCCCACCCCTCTAAGTCCAGGCCATACTAATTTCCTGGTCCAATCAGAAATCGTTGTTTTTTTTTTTCCCCTTAAGAATGCTAAAATGAGCCCATTGTAATAATTCTGCATTACCTACCATGGATAAAGCTAGATTCAGATTGACAAGCTATCCAGAATCAATTTTGTAATAGATTTCTTTTAAATAAATGTCAGCTTTGCCTTAATGAGTATTTGTTTTCAATTTCTAAGAACTTTTAAAGTAGGCAACCCCAAATCCTTCAAAGAATTTTGTTCCACAAATGTTTTTCTTAATGAAGAAGTGTTACCTTATTAAAATGACCACCACTCAAAACCATTTTTATGTGGTCCAAATAGTAAGTTTACAGTTTCATACCAACTATCCAAAACCTAATTACCAACAGACCACAGACCTCCTACTTTTATAGCCTTGAATACTGAAGTAATTTCAATTAGGTTTGATATTTATTTCACTTTTTCTTATCTAAATCTTAAGTTTCCTGGAATAAGAAAGTTCAATGTTCAGGAAAAGAAAAAAAAAAAAAACCCAAATGCTTGAGTTTAAGCCATCTTCAAAAGAAACTTGCCTTCTAAATCATTGTGTTTCAGAACATTAAGTGACTATAGGTATTGGATATTAGTGATGGTAAACTTTGTGTTGTTCTTTATGAAATGATACATATAACTGTTGGGTGCATCAGTGCTTTTAAAGGGGGCTGCATAATATAATAGGGTTAACTATGTATATTCATGTTAAGAATTAACTTGTGGTTTGGCTGTTTCCTGGATTTTAAACATATCCACGTGCAGAAATGTGTTAAAATGAAAGGAAGCATACCTTTATCAGATGCTATTAAAATTGAACAGCAAGTATAATATTTCATTTGGAGTCTTTTTGTTGGTGGTGTTGTTAATGCCTAAAAATGCCTAATTGGATCTTGACTATTTTTTCTTTTTCTAAATCGGGAGACGATCTCTTCTGTGTAGAACAGTTGTTCCAGAATAGCTTGGTGTTTTGTTTTCCTGTTGCATGACAGACCTAAATATTTTTTTCCAGCAGTGGAGGTGCTGTTTGAGTCCAGTGTTCTAGAAGAGGCAGTGTCTAAAGCCTAATTTTACTTTTCTAATTCTGGTAGCTCTTACCAGGAATTTTTGAAAGTTTTGTTTAAGTAGTCTAATATTTTTTATGTAAAGAGCATTAAATTTTGCTATGTATAAATTTTTGTAACCTAACAGTGAATCAATATTTTCTATCAGTGCCAAGGGCTTCCTGTAGTTCTATTCAAGTGTTACAATAAATATTTGTAGATAATAGTCAATACCTGTGTATGCTTATTTTAAAGATCTATTTAGGTGGAAATAGCTGTGGATGTATTAAGAGAAATGAAATAAAAATTATAGCTTCATTCACTTGCCTTTTTACCATACATATCTACTCTCTCTCTGTCCTCGGTATGGTGTCATTTTTAAGCAGTATGCATAATCAAGATTCTACATTTGCATGGAAATCAAGTTTCCAAGTGCTATGTGTTTCATTTCTGACAGAAGCCTCTTTTAAAGCAAGAGCAATTTGAGAAAACACTGTAACCCACTGGGCAGTATGTTACATCAATTGCCATGAACACTTAGGTATGCAGCTAGTCAGAAAAATTATATACTAATTTATGGGATTAATACAAGGCTTTCTGTTTGGAGACAGTGGAAACAGTGAGAAACCTTCATAAAGGTCCACGTAACACTAGCTATTTTACCAACTGAAGATACCACAGTCTATTCAACAACAGGGTCCTATTGTATAGAGCACAGGGAACTATAATAAACTATAAGGGGAAAGAAGAGTCAAAGTGTGTGTGTGTATATATATATAAACATATACACACACACACGCATGCATAACTGAATCACTTTTGTATACATCACTAACACAACATTGTAAATCAACTGTATTTCAATTAAAACTAAGCCGCAGAGCTAGGTTTCTTACTTAGGACTTCATTTTATAATCTCTTTCAACTACTTACCTGTCAGCATGACTATACATGTGGATTGTCTATATCTGACCTTTCTGAGTAAGGACTGGCTTTTGGCACTATTGACGTTTCTAAAGGAGGCACTGCCTCTGGATTATCACCCTTCCCTCATGCACAGCAGAACATCAGCAGTCCAATTATGCTGCTGGTCACAGCTTAACACCTTCTGTTTATGCAGTGTTGTGTGCAGTTATTTCTTAAGTTACATCAGATCACAGGTACTATCTAAAATACGGACAGAAATCCTGACACAAAATGTAGGAACCTCTAGAGGTTTAGAAGTACGAGTTTTCCCTTTTTCTAGTTACACATTGTGAAAATTAATTTCTAAGGAATGAAGACCAAGTCAAAATTATGCAGGACTCACCTACTCATTTAAAAACCAACAAGCAAAATACTCTACGTTCAACAATGATGACCAAAGATTCCACAATAAAATTTTGAAACAATCCTTTTAGGGCTTTCTAATACTTCCTAATCCAGGCAAACCTCAGGGACATGGCGGGTTTGGTTCCATACCACTGCGATACAGCTATTGGTACAATAAAGAGTACCCAAAATTCGTGTTTTTGGACTTCCCAGTGCATATATGTGTCCTACACCACAGTCTATTAACGTGTGCAATATACATCTTAAAAAATAAACAACATATATACCTTAATTAAAAGATGCTTCACTGCAGAAAACACCATCCATCATCTGAGCTTTCAGTGAGCTGTCCTCTTTCTGCTAGCAGACGGTTTGAAATACTGTTGTTAGAATTACCAAAATGTGACACAGACACACTGGACAAATGCTGTTGGAAAAATAGCACCGACAGATTTGCTCGGGTTGCCACAGACCTTTAAACTATAAAAATCTTAGTATCTGTGACATGCAGTAAAGAAAAGCACAATAGAAGGAGGTCTGCCTGTTTCACAATTTAAAGGAGGCAGTATGCTTTGTGAGTACTGTCTTGTCCTAAGGGTGACAGCTTCTGCTAGTCAGTGCGAGGTTACTTTGTTCTTGGCAGTGTGTGAAAAATTACAGATTTTACTTAAGGTAACTTTTTCAAAGTGAGTATTAGGATGAGTAAAACAACAAAGTTTTGAGGAAAAAAATACAAAGAGAGGTCAGTCAGGTTTGGTAAAAAAACAAAAACACTTTTTCTAAACCACCCCTCCATCTTCCTGTTTGCTATCAATACTTATACACTTACTCACCTGGGGAGGATTTGAACAGACTCCATTGGGGGGTCTTGGGGAGGCAGGAGCAGGCAGCCTGCAGGGGAGCATGTCACATTTCGCAGGCTGTATTCACACGCATGGGGGATGATGTGACCACCTGACGTGCTGCATAAAGAGATGACTTACTGCTCTTGAAACAGACCCTAACCTCATCTGGAGTAATAAGAATACTGTTTAGAATTTAAGTTGACTGACAGAGGGGAAAAAAAAAAAAAGCTAACAAACCCCAAGCTAGAAAACTGAAACAACGCAGTAAATGATTTAGACAAGGGCTTTGAAGATAGAGAAGGGGAGGGGAAAAGTAATACCAGGAAGTGTTAAAAGTTTTATCTGAGGGTTTAGGACTAAGACTGTGACATAGGAGGCTCCTGAACTCCCCCTCCTCCCATGGACACACAGCACAGACCACTGCACCCAGAGCAGGTTTTTCTAAAAGAAAAAACTAGCTGGGATACTCTTAACACATCGAGCAGATAAGAAAAGACCCACATTGAAATGGACAGGAAAGGCTCAGACATAAGACTTACCAGAAACCCTAACTCTGGCACACCACCACACAATCTGGTGGGCACTCCCACCTCCACAATTCACCTTGAAGAGGAAAGGGTTCGGACCCCACATCTAGCACCTCCCCTTTTTATGACTTTCACCTACGGGACAGACCATGCCCCAAACACCTTGTTTTAAGGTGTTTCGTGGTGTCCAAGAAACCCACAAGACTGTCACAGCCAGTTCTTACCCAGCTCAAGAGGACTCACCAATTCCAAGTCTTTCCCTGAAAAGGGTCTATTTACATATATTAAAAGGCTGCCTAGAGTCAGGCTTCTAATTTAGCACACAGGGAACTGCCATCCTCCCCAGGGACCAAGAAAGCCACTGCATCCATGCTCTGCCTGCTCCAATCACCCGTGTCTCCAGGGAGGAGCTGGTACACTGATCTGTGTTCCAGCATCAGCACCTGCCACTCAGGGGACAGATCCGAAGACTATCTGGCTTTGACAGCCACCAGGACTGGCATTCACAAGGCCTACAGGACGTAACAGCAGTTCTTACCAGGCACTGGAGTACGAGTACCCCCGCAGCTATGCAGCCAGGCCAAGCGCAGAGGGAGCAGGCAAAACCCACTAGCTCCCAGGATTGGACCTAACCGCTCACTTTCCCAGCTGCCATCTGAGGGGTCAGTTTCCCAATCAGCCTGCATCTACGTGCTAACTGTGATCTTCCCCATTGCCACACTGACCAGTCCTGACAACACCCTCAACTATTAAGAAGCACCAAGAACAAAGAAGGCAGCTTGGACTATCATGAAGGTTTGAGAAGCAACCAAAAGCTTGGGCTGGGCTGAAGGACAAAGTTCATCTCCCACAGAGACCACTCTGTTGAGACTGGGAGGGGTGGCTGTTTTATCTAATGTACAGAAACCAACACAGACAAGGAAAATGAAGAAAAAAATACACTATGCTCCAAATGAATAAAACTCCAGAAATAGACTTTAATGAAATGAAACAAGTGACTCACCTGAGAGTTCAAAGTAACAGTCATGCAGATGCTCACCGAGATCAGGATAACAATGCATGAACAAAGTGAGAATGTCAAATAATACATCTAAAAGCACCAAACAAATCACATAGTTGAAGAATAACTGAAAAATTCAACAGATGGGTTCAACAGCAGACGAAACAAATGGGTAAGCAAATTTGAAGACAATCGCTGGAATTTATCCAGTTAGAGGAGCAAATAGAAAAAAATGAAAAAGAATTAAGATAATTTAAGGGACTTACAGGACACCATCAGGTAAACCAACTATGCACATTATAGAGGTCAATGAAGGAGATAAGAAAGGGGCAGAAAATTTATTGAAACAAATAATGGCTTGAAAACTTCCCTAATATGGGGAAAGAAATATTCAGATCCACAAAGTCCATAGAGTTCAAAAAAAGAATCCAAAGAGGTACACGCTGAAACACAATATTTTGTTTGTTTGGCTGATCAGGGACTGAACCTGCAGTGGAAGCATGAAGTCTTAACCTCTGGACTTCCAGAGAAGTCCCCGAGATACATTAATTTTGAATTGTCAAAAGCTACAGACTAGGAAAGAATCTGAAAAACACCAAGAGAAAAACAACTTGTTACATATAAGGGGATACCTGGAAGACTATCACCAGAAACTGTGCAAGCCAGAGGATATTGAAATGATGTATTCAAACTGTTCAAAGAGAAAACTTCCAAGCAAGGATACTATACCCAGTTAAGCTGTGCCTCACAACTAAGGTTGAGAGAGAGTTCCCAACAAGCAAAAGCTAAAGGGAGTTCATCACCACCAGAGTAGTCTTACAAGAAATGTTAAAAGAAGTTCTTGAAGCTAAAATGAAAAGATGCTAATTAGTGACAGAAAATATAAAGTCAAAATAATGTTGTAATGGTGGTAGGTAAATCCCTTGAAACTCTAGCATAAAAATTAAAAGACAAAAGGATTGAAAATAACTATAATTTGTCAGTGGATACATGATGTAAAAAGATATAAACTGTGACATCAAATACAAAATGGGAAGAAGTCTATAAATGTACAGCCTTTGTATATGTTCAAAATTAAGTTATTATCAGGTTAAACTGTTATAAATATGTTTTATATAATCCCCAGGGTAACAGCAAAGTGAAAAGCTATAGAAGATACACAAAAGGTAAATCTACGCATAACAGAAAACCATCAAATCACAAAACAAGAAGAAAAACAACAAAGGAATACAAAACAATAAAAAAATTAACAAAATATCAACAGTACATACCTATCAAAAATTACTTTACAAGGACTCAGACTGAAAAACAGAATGAACTGAATCACTTTTCTGTACACTTGAAACTAACATAACATTGTACAGTAACTTTACTTCAATTAAAAAAAAAAGTGGACAAATGGATTAAAAACAAACAAACAAAAGAACCATAAATAATGCTGCCCACAAGAGACTCACTTTAGCTTTAAGGACAAACCAGATTGAAAATGAAGGGAGAAGATAGCTAGCAACTCATGAGCAGGATGCATCTTGATGGCCAGGCAGATACTTGTTTCTGGTCCCAGTCCTCCTGGTGCACATTTCTCTACTTGGGGCTGACTGAGGAGCTGGCAAGATTATTTCTGAATGTCCCTGGATGGGGTACAACTGCCAGATAGGGGACAGATTCCTCCCTCCCCAACACACCTCCTGACCCATGCTTGACTGATTCCGGGGACTGCAGTTCACTTCCAAGTTTCACCATAGGTCAGCCTCAGCCAGCCCAAGGATGTTGAGCAAGTTTTACCATCATCCTCGGTCAATATCACATTTTGTGCATGCATGAAGAAAGTTTCCTGTTTCCCCCCCCTTTGCTGCCACCACAACAAAAGAACATCCATAAATGAGACAAATAAAAACACAGTAATATTGAAAAATTTTTTCAAAAAGCGAACAGAGGGAAAAATTCTATGCAAATAGAAGCCAAAAGAAAGCAGAGGTGCTATACTTTTATCATACAAAGTAGTCTTTAAGCCAGAGATTGTAACAATACACAAAGGAGGTCATAATGTAATGATATAGAGGTCAGTTCAGCAAAATGTGTAACATTTGTAAATATTTATGCAACCAATATAAAAGCACCTATATTACAAAGTACAGTAATCAAAACAGTACGGTACTGGCATAAAAACACACAACAGAATATAGAGCCCAGAAATAAACCTATGTATATATGGTCAACCAATTTCCAACAAAGGAGCCAAGACTATGTAAGAGGGAAAGAACAGTCTCATCAGTAAGTGTTGTTGGGAAAATTGTATAGGCACATGCAAAAAAATGAAACCTGACCCCTATCTCACACCACACACAAAAATCAACTCAAAATGGATTAAAGACTTGAAGACATAAGACCTGAAACCATAAAATTCCTAGAAGAAAACATACAGGGTAAACACTGGTTTTGATGATGACTCTGATTTCACACCAAAAAGAAAAACAAACAAGTGAGAAATCAAAAACCTTTTGCATAGCAAAGAAAATAATCAACAAAATGAAATGGTAATCTATATAATGGAAGAAATATTTACAAACCATGTTTCTAATAAGGGGATAATATTCAAAATATATAAAGAACTCTAATAATTCAATCCAACAACTCCAACTCTCACATCCATACATGACTACTGGAAAAACCATAGCTTTGACTAGACAGACCTTTGTCAGCAAAGTAATATCTCTGCTTTTTAATATGCTGTCTAGGTTGGTCATAGCTTTTCTTCCAAGCAGCAAGTATCTTTTAATTTCATGGCTGCAGTCACCATCTGCAGTGATTTTGGAGCCCTCCAAAATAAAGTCTGTCACTGTTTCCATTATTTCCCCATCTGTTTGCCATGAAGTGATGGGACCGGATGCCATGATCTTAGTTTTCTGAATGCTGAGTTTTCAGCCAGCTTTTCACTCTTCTCTTTCATCTTCATTAAGAGTCTCTTTAGTTCCTCTTTGCTTTCTAAGCCTTAAGAGTGGTATCATCTGCATATCAGGTTATTGATATTTCTCCTCGCAATCTTGATTCCATCTTGTGATTCACCTACCCTGGCATTTCACATGATGTACTCTCTGCATATAAGTTAAATAAGCAGGGAGACAATATACAGCCTTGACGTACTCCTTTCCCTGATTCTGAACCAGTTTGTTGTTCCATGTCCGGTTCTAACTGTTGCTTCTTGACCTGCATACAGAGTTCTCAGGAGGCAGGTAAGGTATTCCCATCTTCTGGTATTCCCATCTCTTTAAGAATTTTCCAGTTTGTTGTGATCCACACAGTCAAAGGCTGAAGTAGAAGCAGATGAAGCAGAAGTAGATGTTTTTCTGGAATTCTCTTGCTTTTTCTATGATCCAACAGATGCTGGGGCAATTTGATCTCTGGTTCTTCTGCCTTTTCTAAATCCAGCTTGCACATCTGGAAGTTCTTGGTTCATGTACTGTTGAAGCCTAGCTTGGAGGATTTTGAGCATGACCTTGCTAGCATGTGAAATGACTGCAATTGTGCAGTAGTTTGATCATTAGAATGGAATAATAAACACCCCCAAATCTCCTTTCCATTTTAGTATGGAACTTAATGGCCAAACAAGCATCACCAGCAAAGACAACTAGCCCAATGTAAAGGGGAAGGAATCCTCTAGGGTTTCACTGCAAAGACAGAATAGACAGACCCTGCCTATGTTATGCTCTGGGTGACCACTGGTTAGCACTGAAACTCTAGAATAGAAAAACACGTGTTTGTATTTTTAGTGACAAACCATAAGGAGAATGCCAGGGAAGATGGCCTCCTGTTTGACAGTGGGAGCCCAACACTTAAGAGGAAGGAACACAACTGAAAGTTCAAAAAGGGAGGCCTAGAACTTGACCAATAAGATAAGTTCTCAAAAGATATAACCGAAGACAAAAATGAAGAAAAAAAAAAAATAGCAGCTCATTTCAGTGTAATGAAAGGCCTAAGAATGAGAAACCCTGAAGAGGTGTCACTTGACTAGATTATTTTTCATTTATACAGTATAGTAGCAAATAGAACTAGGAAAAAAAATCACACTGGATTGCACATGATTTTTATTGAGCAGTTTGTCTCACTACAGAGAACTCACAGGTCGTTAGTTATGATATCGGAGTAAGAAGCTGGGCAGCAAAGATGGTTACCAAATGTCATCTGGTTCCTCATGAGAAAAGGCTGCAAAACTAAATTAGGGAAAGACAAAAATTTTTTAAATCTGTTATATTCTTGTCAAGTTTATTCTGTGATCTCTATCATGTTCTCATTCCTTTCCTGTGGGGTTTCTGCCCTTGCTCACAATTTTTATCAGTAATTTGAAAGGTTAATAAAATGCAATAGATTTTTTTTGAAGTCAGTCATTTTGACTGATTCAGTTACAGGCAGACTCAAATATCTGAACGTTTCCCTGGCTGAGAACGAACCAGCAATATGGTAAATGGTTTGCATAAGAACACAATGTTGGGTACACCATACCTTTCGTCTTTGTCACTAGATGGCAGCGTGTCCAATTGTGAGCTCTCTCTGATCACGTTTTTGGAACTCTGACACAAGGGCGGGGTGGGGGGGAAGAATTTTGCAATTAGATGTATATTAATTTTATTTAAAACTTTATGATTTCTCTAAGAACTGTTTTTGAAATATATAAGTAATTGAAGAATCTATAAAAGCAGTGACTTTTAAACATGACATTCAGCAAGCACATCAGAATAAGCTACCTGGAAGGTATTCTCAACATAGTACATTAGACTTAGATAAAATATTACTGTCTCAGGACTAACTCATTCATTATTCAATCACAGAGCTTTCACTTTATTTCTTATTCTGAAAATAGGAAGATATCCCAACTTTTACAAACTTTGACAAATCAAAACTTCTTCAATCTTTTACTCAAACAAAAGCCATGACATTTTGTCAGGAGTGTCAGATATTGAGAAGGCTGGAGCTCTATGTGACCTTCAGATTTTCTGTGCTTTTCCCTTTGTCTCCAATGGAGAAGGCAGATCTTTATCACAAGGTTTTCAAGTAAATCACAGAAGCCCTCAGCACTCCCCACCCACAGACGCCCATCCACAGCATTAGCACCTTTTCTGTGGTGTCCTCGTCTTGATTCTGTTGTAGGATTTTCATGTATTTCTCTAGAGGATTTTCACCACAAACAGATTTAGATTTGTCTTTCATTTCCTGATCACTTGATTTGTATTCTTTTTCCACTTCCAACTTCAATGATTCTTCAATTAGCCTCTGAAATAGATAGGTACCAGAATAGGAACTATACATCTTTTAGAACTTCTAAGGGTTGAAAAACACACAGTAATGTAATCCTGATCCTTTTATCTACAACCCACATGCCAGAGAATTGTTTTTTAATTGAAGTCACTGCTACCATCAAAGAGGCACAAGTGAAGTGGCCTGAGTAATCTGTCTGGGACCAGCCTAAGGGCCAGGAGCACATCAAAGAAAAGAGGACAAGGGAGCCCTGAAGCAAGTCAAGCTGCGAGGCTCTTTTTTTAACCTCATTTACAATGAGAAAATCAACTACAAAACAAGGTCCTCCTCATTCATGAGCCGGTTTTCAGGACCAGATGAGGATGCATGGGAATGGGCTGGCCCTGCTACCCTGAACCAGAAGGCCTGAGGCCTGTGTGCTCCACAGCTGTCCTCAGATCGCCCAAGGCTGGTTCACTTCCCTGCTCCTCCTAGGACTTGGAGACACAGGGGACTCCCTCTCCCACCAGCATCGCTACCCTTTCTTGATCCAGCTTTTCGAGTTGTCGCCGCTCCCTCTGAAGAGTTTCCCGCCACTTGCTCTGCTCTTCTCCTTGCCTTCGTTCCTTGGCCTGCTGTTCTCGGAGTTTTTCTTCTTCCTTCTGTTCTCCAAGCGATTTCTGGTTGACACCTAATGGGACAGAAAATAAAGAACGAATAGCTTCCGGCAGCAGATTTTTCAGACAAACGTGGGATAGGTACACAGGGGTCTTGCCGAGCCCCAGGGAGACGGTGTGATTGTCAGCCGCCTCTGCTGGCCTCCAAGCCCTCAGCCCCAGACCTGGCAGCACACCATGCCCACCTCTCAACTGTGTCCCCATCTCCTCCTTTCTCACTGAGGGGAGCCCTGTATTTCTGCCTCTGCATCTGGTTCTGAGCCCGCCGGATCCTTAGCATTCTGACCTGATCATTCGTCCCCATTTATTCCCACGGCATTCTGGTCAGTACCCCCACCCTACTTCACGGGGGCGCAAGAGTCTCCTGCCCAGAGCAAGACAAAACCACCGACCACCCCCCTCCCCGCTCAGGCCACCTGGCCATCACTCCATTCCCTCCAGGCGGATCCCTTCCTGGGGTTTGGGGCTGCCTCTGTCCTCATCATCCCCCTACGTTTTCTTTTGTCCCTCTCTGGCCTCACACCAATGCTTCTACGGGGCAGTTCCCTGCCATCTGCATGTGGCAATCCCACAACGCTGGCTTCCTTCACCGAGCTCACTCTACACTCTATCCACCAACCTCCAGGGCTTCGGGCTCCCACCTCTCCTCATCCTGCTGCTGTAGTGAGGGTCCTGACCACCCCTCACCGAGAGCACCAACACCACAGTCTCTGCACTCCCTGACACCAGTCTCTTAGCCTTCAAGCCAGTATGCTTCCTTAGTGCCAGTCACCTCCCGAAGAGAAGGGAGGGATGCACTGAGCACTGTCTCTGCTCTGGCAGAGTCCAGACCACGGCAGCCGAGGCCCCAACAACCAGCCTTTTCCTATCGGACTGACTTCCTCCATCACCATCACTTTTGCACATCCGACCTCCACACCCACACCCGCCCACCCCACCCCACCCCCAGCGCATTCACTGTCACCCGACTCCAGCTGCTCTTCTCTGCCCCCGCCTTTGCTCCCAGTCTCCCCAACTCGACGTGCTCCCTCCCCATCTCTCCCCGGAAACCCCCCCTCCTACCAGGTGAGCCCCCACCCTAGTGCACCCCGGTACCCCCACAGGAGCAGGGAACCTCTCCAGTGCCTGCCTTGTCCACAATGGTATGTATCTATTTTCTGTTCCTTCTGGGAGAGGCCCAGGCTTCATCTGCTGACTCCTGAGAGCCCACAGCACAAGTCCCTGTACCTCATGGTTGAATTACATTCCAATCCCGTTGATGGTTATACTGACCTTTCTCCTCCAGCCCTGGCCGAAAAACCTCATCTCTGACGCACCCCACCCCCCGCCCCCAACAGTGTGGAGAAACAAACTCTCTAGTTCACCAGAGGACTCTGAATCTCTGTGCCGGGCCCTGGCTCCACGTCACCAATGGGAGAGAGACAACACAGGCTTGTCTTGCCCTTGATCCTGGCCATGAACCTGACTACCGGAGGTAGCCACTACTCATTTCCACGGGCAGAAAGGCAATCTTCTGCTTGTTCCTGGGGGAGGAGGGTCACTCCTGAATTGTGCAGCCACACTTTTGAATACTCATTTTAGAAGACCTTATTATACTATCTAGTACCTCTCAGAGGCAGAACACCTATCTCCTCGGTTGCTTTCTCTTACTCTGTTATTTTTATTACCATCTCCTCCAGATGGCTGCCACCATCCCTACTGAGTACCCCTCTGACTGGGGCTCCTTGGTGATGGCTTGCTGACCATCCCCTCCTCCACAACCCCCCCACCCTGAGAAGCTCCACAAAGCAGGGGCTGCTTGACTGCAGAATGCCCAGCCCCCAGGAAAGTGCCTGGCATAGAAAAAGCTCTTGATCAAGCCATCCTGAATGGATGTTTTCCACAGTGATTTATGCTGGACTCAGCAAAATCAACCCTCTCACAATCTTTCTTCTGTCAGCAACTCCTCCTGTTCCTGAGTATGGTGACTTCACACTGCCTACAAGAGGCTTTGCACAGCTTTGGAGGAGGATGTCCTCCCAATGTTTGGAAACCACTAGTAGGTAGTTTTACTTTAGGAAGGGTGTGTATGAGGCTTCAATGCTTTGGTCCAAGGAGAGAAAAGGACCTGTCCACTGGCCAAGGCCTGAACTGCTTCCACACGTTGGTGAGGGAAGGGGGAGCCTGCAGAAGAGATGGGGAGAGAAAGGGGGCCAGACAGGAGGGAGGGGAATAATGACCACTTTTCCTTCAATGTCATCACTGTTTTGAAGACTGAAATATAACAGGTTAACCATCCTAATTTTTTCAGGTATGAAGGAAGCAAACAAATAGAAAACAATATTAAATGTTATTATTGACATACCTCGTTAGTTAAAATAGAGGAACTCACCCAGGTACTGAAAGGAGACGGGCCTGGTGGGCACAGGGGCTGCAGCGCTGTCCACATGAGGCATGTCGCTGGCATGATGGAGGCCATCTCTCTCGAACTGCCTTGGCACACTCCGTCCATCTGTAAGAAGTGGAAGTGAGTCTCCCCTAGCCCTCAGCAGCAGCAAGAGAAGAGAGGGTGGGGATAACTCCTTGCTGAGCACTGAAGTTTCAGACAAAGCAACTGGGCCAGCCCTTTCCTTACAGGGTTCCAGGAACTCACTGGAGCCACTCGCCAATGTATCTGCTTCTCAAAGCATTCTCAGGAGATTTATTTACAAATTTGACTTGTTACCCAGTAGGGAAATCAGTCTAGTGACAACAGAATTCATCTGGCTTGGTGAAAAGCATCTGAATTCTATTTCAACAGCAATGGTTTAACAAAGTTAATGAAATTGGTTCAAAGATTTCATAAAATATACTAAGCCCTTTCATTTCCCTGTTCAAAGTACTAGACATTCAGACTTGAGGATGAAGCTCTCAAGGCAAAACAATAGGTTAACACACAAATATAAAGACTTTCTGGGGGATGGGATCAAGATGGTGGAGGAGTAGGTCATGGAGCTCACCTTCTCCCACAAACACATCTGCATGTGGAATGATTCTCACTACCACTAAAACATCAACTAAACACTGGCAGACCACCTCAGACTTAACAGAAGGGCAAGAAAAACTCTAAGTAACTGGGTAGGATGAAAGAAAAAAAGGAAGGAATTGGGAGGGCACCTGCATCCATGTGAGGGAGCTGTGCAAAAGGAGAGGTTTCTGTGCCCTGCGCACTGAGGCTCAGCATCCAGAGGCCGGAACCTGGGAGACAGTCTGAGGGGCCAGAGCGTGGTGCACCGCAACCACGGGAGTGCGGCAAGAAGCCTGGCTCAGCCAGGCTGTTCACGGGGTCACAGAGAGTTGCACATGACTTAGTGACTGAACAACAACAACTGAGGGATACCTAGGTTGTTTCAAGTTGCCGGCTATTATGAATAAACCTTCTACAGCCCCCCAAAATAGACCTGGTAAGCCAGAAAGAACCTCAGAGCTGGTTGACACTACACTCCTATTGTTTAGTGAACTAGTAGGCTCCAAGGTCGAACAATCTAAGGCAGGACCAAAGCCAGGACAACAATTTCTAGTCTCTTAAGCTAATACTCTTTAATCTGCATTCTGTAACTAAGGAAGGTTTTTCTAAATCCAAGGCAACTGATGGAATCATTATAATTCAAAGAAAAGTCACTTAACATTTTCACATTCCATAAAAGGGGGGGTGAAGCAAATTTTAAGAAGTCACTTATTTTAAATCGGAGGCAATCCTAACCTTCACAAAATAAGGATTCATTTACAGGCTTCATTTACCCCATGAACAGTATGAAAAGGCAAAAAGATATGACACTGAAAGATGAACTCCCCAGGATGGTAGGTGCCCAATATACTGGAAAAGAATGGAGAAATAACTCTAGAAAGAATGAAGTGACAGGGTCAAAGCAAAAACAACACCCAATTGCGGACATGACTGGTGATGGAAGTAAAGTCTGATGTTGTGAAGAGCAATACTGCATAGGAACCTGGAATGTTAGGTCCATGAATCAAGGAAAATTGGAAGTGATCAAACAGGAGATGGCAAGAGGGAACATTGACATTTTAGGAATCAGTGAACTAAAATGCACTGGAATGGGCGAATTTAACTCACATGACCATTATATTTACTGCTGTGGGCAAGAATCTCTGAGAAGAAATGGAGTAGACATCATAGTTGACAAGAGTCTGAAATGCTGTACTTGGGTGCAATCTCAAAAACAACAGAATGATCTCTGTTCGTTTCCAAGGCAAACCATTCAACATCACAGTAATCCAGGTCTATGCCCCAACCAGTAATGCTGAAGAAGCTGAAGTCGAATGGTTCTATGAAGACATACAAGACCTTCTAGAACTAACACCCAAAAAAGATGTCCTTTTCATTATAGGGGACTGGAATGCAAAAGTAGGAAGTCAAGAGATACCTGGAGTAACAGGCAAATTTGGCCTTGGAGTACAAAATGAAGCAGGGCAAAGGCTAACAGAGTTTTGCCAAGAGAATGCACTGGTCATATAGCAAATACCCTCTTCCAACAACATAAGAGAAGACTCTATACATGGACATCACCAGATGGTTAATACCAAAATCAGACTGATTATATTCTTTGCAGCCAAAGATGGAGAAGCTCTATACCGTCAGCAAAAACAAGACTGGCAGCTGACTGTGGCTCAGATCACGAACTCCTTATTGCCAAAGTGACACTTAAATTGAAGAAAGTAGGGAAAACCACTAGACCATACCATTTAGGTATGACCTAAATCAAATCCCTTCCAATTATACAGTGGAAATGACAAATAGTTTCAAGGGATTAGATCTGATAGACAGAGTGCCTGAAGATCTATGGACAGAGGTTAGTGATATTGTACAGGAGGCAGTGATCAAGACTATCCCCAAGAAAAAGAAATGCACAATGGTTGTCCGAGGAGGCCTTACAGATAGCTGAGAAAAGAAGAGAAGCTAAAGAAAAGGAAAGATATACCATTTGAATACAGAGTTCCAAAGAATAGCAAGGAGAGAGAAGAAAGCCTTCCTCAGTTATCAACACAAAGAAATAGAGGAAAACAATAGAATGGGAAAGACTAGAGATCTCGTCAAGAAAATCAGAGATACCAAGGGAAAATTTAGTGCAAAGATGGGAACAATAAAGGACAGAAATGGTATGGACCTAACAGCAGCAGAAGATATTAAGAAAAGGTGGCAAGAATACACAGAAGAACTATACAAAAAAGATCTTCATGACCCAGATAACCACGATAGTATGATCACTCACCTAGAGCCAGACATCCTGGAATGCAAAGTCAAATGGCCCTTAGGAAGCATCATTTTGAACAAAGCTAGTGGAGATAATGGTATTCCAGTTGAGCTATTTCAAATCCTAAAAGATAATGCTGTGAAAGTGCTGCACTCAATATGCAAGCAAATTTGGAAAACTTAGCAGTGGCCACAAGACTGGAAAAGGTCAGTTTTCATTGCAATCCCAAAGAATGCTCAAACTACTGCACAATTGCACTCATCTCACACGCTAGCAAAGTAATGCTCAAAATTCTCCAAGCCAGGCTTCAACAGTACGTGAACTGTGAGCTTCCAGATGTTCAAGCTTGGATTTAGAAAAGGCAGAGGAACCAGAGATCAAATTGCCAACATCCACTGGATCATTGAAAAAGCAAGGGAATTCCAGAAAAACATCTACCTCTGCTTTATTGACTATGCTAAAGCCTTTGACCGTGTGGATCACAACAAACTGTGGAAATTTCTGAAAGAGATGGGAATACCAGACCACCTTACCTGCCTCCTGAGAAATCTGTATCCAGGTCAAGAAACAAGAGTTAGAACTGGTCATGGAACAATGGACCAGTTCCAAATTGGGAAAGGAGTATATCAAAGCTGTATATTATCACCCTGCTTATTTAACTTATATGCAGAGTACATCATGTGAAATGCCATGTTGGAGAAAACAAAAGCTAGAATCAAGATTCCTGGGAGAAATATCAATAACCTCAGTTACGCAGATGACACCACCCTTATGGCAGAAAGCAAAGAGGAACTAAAGAGCCTCTTGATGAAAGCAAAAGAGGAGAGTGAAAAAGCTGGCTTAAAACTCAACATTCAGAAAACTAAGATCATGGCTTCTGGTCCCATCATTTAATGGCAAATAGATGGGGAAACAGTGGAAACAGTGACAGACTTTAATTTTTGGGGCTCCAAAATCACTGCATATGGCGACTGCAGCCATGAAATTAAAAGACACTTCCTCCTTGGAAGAAAAGTTATAAACAACCTAGACAGCATATTAAAAAGCAGAGACATTACTTTGCCAACAAAGGACCGTCTAGTCAAAGCTATGGTTTTTCCAGTAGTCACATATGCATATGAGAGTTGGACTACAAAGAGAGCTGAGTGCTGAAGAATTGATTCTTTTGAACTGTGGTATTGGAGAAGACTCTTGAGAGTCCCTTGGACTGCAAGGAGATCAAACCAGTCAATCCTGAAGGAAATCAATCCTGAAGATTCACTGGATGAACTGATGCTGAAGCTGAAGCTCCAATACTTTGGCCACCTGATGCATAGAACTGACTCATTGGAAAAGACCCTGATGCTGGGAAAGATTGAAGGCAGGAGAAGGGGACAACAGAGGATGAGATGGTTGGATGGCATCACTGACTCGATGGACAAGAATTTGAGCAAGCTCCAGAAGTTGGTGATGGACAGAGAAGCCTGGCATGCTGCAGTCCATGGGGTCACAAAGAGTCGGACACAACTGAGCAACTGAACCGACAGGCTTAGCTCTGATTTGCAATTGTTGTTGTTCAGTCCCTAAGTCATGTCCGACTCTTTGTGACCCCGTGGACTGCAGCACATCAGGCTTCCCTGTCCTTCACTATCTCCTGGAGTGTGCTCAACTCATGTCCATTGAGTGGGTGATGTCATCCAACCATCTCATCCTCTGTCGCACGCTTCTCTTCCTGCCCTCAGTCTTTCCCTAACTTTGCAATTTAGTTATCCTGACGTTTTTTAAAAATGGAACTGAGAACCTAAAAATCTTCATGATACAAAAACATGGCACTATATCTGTATCACTGATTTTATCAGAAAATAAAAATGTGTTACTTTGTAACTGCTTTGCATTTTGTAACAATCGTTATGTTTTGCCAAAACATTTTACGTTTTGAAACAAGTTCTACATATAAAAGCAAGTATTAATATTTAAACTTACATTCAAAAGATGGTTCAGATTCCTTGTTACCCTTAAAAACTAGCTTGTCCGGATTTGAAAATTCACTTTTGTCTTGAAGTTCTGTATGTGTTTGATAAAGCCTGGATGGGAAGAATAAAATTCAAGAATGTGAAGCTTTAATAATGTAAGACACAAGAGCAGAGGGTGATGAGAAGCCTTTTGTGACTTGAGAAAATGCTTTAGAAAGTTAGTTTTTCGTGGACACATAGTGAATAGGAGCTACTCTGCACTGGGCGCTCTCCATGCACCAGACATTATTCCAAACCATCAATATGTATTAACTCAGTCACTCTTCCACACTGCCTCATGCCATGAGTTGGGTACTACCACTGTTAATAAAGAATACCCTGGCACTCTCAAAGCTGTTCTGAGGAGGAATTTTTATTTAAAGAACTTGAAGATTTTTTCAAAAAAATTTTTGAATTTTGAATTCTTTACACCATTACCATGAGCCAGCTGAAGATGCCATGCATCACGGTGCCCTAACTTGGCCCACATGTGTCCTGCCTCTCTTCTTGGCTTTAACACAGAAGGACTGATATGAAAAAAAAAAATTACCTACTTTAGGACCAGACAAGCACCTGTGGTAGTTTTCAACTTTGTACATGAGCATCAACACACAGATGCCCAGGCCCGAGCCCAGATAGGAGGAGTCAGAATCTTCCACCATGGGGACCGGGCACAGGTAGGAGGCCCACCCTTGACTTGAATCCTACCAGCTGCCCACCCCCACCCCCAAGCTTCTCGACACACCCACCCCATTCTGCTTCATCCCATGTATCCTAGGACTCACTACCACTTTTGAATTTATTTCAGTGATTGACACTGTGGAACTTTATTTGCTTATATTTACATGCCTAAATATTTAAAGTGACTTTTTAATGATGTACAAAACTATTTAACATTTACAGTGAATTGGTTTGTATTTGCAAATTTTTTTATGTCTGTTTTATCTTTATAAACCAAGTCTATTCATGGAACTATGAAGATGCTTATTAATACCCAAGTACATACACTATAGGGCTTCCCTGGTAGCTCAGTTGGTAAAGAATCTGCCTGCAATGCAGGAGACACCAGTTCAATTCCTGGGTTGGGAAGATCCGCTGGAGAAGGGGTAAGCTACCCACTCCAGCATTCTTGGGTTTCCCTTGTGGCTCAGCTGGTAAAGAATCTGTCTGCAATGCGGGAGACCTGGGTTCGATCCCTGGGTTGGGAAGATCCCCTGGAGAAGGGAAAGGCTACCCTCTCCAGTATTCTGGCCTGGAGAATTCCATGGACTGTATAATCCATGGGGTCACAAAGAGTCAGACACGACTGAGCGACTTTCACACATACACTATACCTCAAGTTTAGCAAACAAGTAGAATTTTTCCTCCTCCAGGCAATAATTCAAATGATTCTCAGAGATCACACATCTTATAATCTGACTGCAAATTCTTTCCTGCCACATGGTCTTTAACATCACCTAAAAAACCAGAGCCGGTCCTGGTTGAGACCACAGGAAGCCAACTAGCCTCAGCAGAGGCCAGGCAGAGAATGAGGTACTTACCCGGCCTTCTGCTCCAGAGGGCTGGAGAGCGAATGCACAGAAAGGCTGTGCCTGGACTCGGCAGGCGAAAGCTGTGGCTTTCTGTCGGGACAGGTGGCAGTGACAGTGGACCGGCCTAGACCTACGGGGCAGGAGGAACCAGGACAAGCATGTTACCAATTGCATGGAGAAGATGGCAGTGCAGCTTCTAAAGATTTCTACCACTTTGAAAATGCATTCTATCATCTTTGCAAGCAGTGGGGTATTTGAAAATCATCCACAGAACTAACAATTCAGGCATGAAAATGAAACTTCAGTGATAAAAGGAGAACACATGAAACTAACCAGCAGCCAAGGAAAAGCCACAGTCACTCTGAAAACCTCCACGTGCCAAGCAAAATGCCGGCACCTGACCCTCCATCCTACAGCCTCCACACCACGTGTAACCTGGGGTGGGGGAGTCGTGGTTCCCCAGGAGCCCACAGTTCAGAGGCTCCCATGACTCCCAGTTTATCAGCCTCCAGCTGCACTGTTACCCAGAGGAGGGGGGGATGAGGAGCAACCGACCCCCATCCAGAGCATCCACAGGCCTGTGTCCATAGCTCACCTTCCAGGTACACGTCACTATCGAGGCTTCGCGCTTTGGGGAGTGGTGTGGAGGAGAGCCGTCTGGAGGCCATGCTGCTGGGCACCTCGGACACCTCGCTCTCATCCCCTCTGTGCGTGCTCACCGGAGGCTGCTGAGAGGTGACTCTGGTGTCCACAGAAACACACCTCTCGGGAGCAGCTGAAGTGATGTGCTTGAGAGTCCCAGGCAGACGCAGCCGGGGTAGGCTCCTGGCTGCCAACTGGCTCTTGGCAGGGCACTGACTGACCCTTTGATGGTAGTTCTGGAAAGCTTTTTCCAGGTGCTCTGCCTCCTGCTCCAGCTCTCTCACCCTCACCTTGGTACTGGCTACAAACTCGAGGTCGGAATCAGGGGAACTGCCCTCTGCGCTGGCATTTGGGTATTTGGGAATCCGCGGTGTAACTGGGCCTGCTGTCGCCTCCTCTTGTCTCAGAGGATTTTTCAAGAAATCCCCACTGATGTCGCCTTCACGAGGCCCCACCCTGGTGCTCATTAACCTGCTGATGGAATGATTTAGCAGAGAGTGCTTCGGGTTGCGGTACACTTCATTCTCTAGCGCTGCAGGTCACAAACAGAGAGTGTGAGACAGGAAGGGAAGAGGTAGAGAACCAAACTGAAATGTTTCAGGAACTTTTTTGTTGAAAAATCAACTAGCACATTAAACAGTTTGTGGCGTGTGATCAAGATGGTGGAATAGTAAGATGTGAAGCTCACCTCTGCCCACAAATACATCAACAATACATCTATGTGTGGAATGATTCTCACAGAATATCTACTGAACACTGGCAGAAGACCTCAGACATCCAAAAGGGCAAGAAAATCTCCATGGAACCAGGTAGGACAAAAGGGGGGAAAAAAAAAAGCAAGGAAGAAGTTGGGACAGGATCTGTATCCTCGGGAGGGTGCTATAAAAGAGGCAAGGTTCCTGCACCCCATGAGATCAGCCAAGATGGAGGTGAGCTCCAGAGCCTCGGAGGAAAACGCAGCCTCTGGTGTGCAGCACCTGGAAAGGAGAGACCTACGCAAAAGGTCAGCACCACTGCCCTATACTCCCCAGCCTGAGACATGTGTCCACCCATGCAGGCAGGAGCTGGGTGCTGAAGCTCACACTTTGGAAATCAGGCCCAGGGAGAGGGCTAGGGTGGGCTGTGTGGAAACAGCCTGAAGGGGCTGGAGTCTGGTGCAGTCGCTCCAGAGGGTGCACATGGAGGAAGTTTGGGCCGCCTTACAGGCCAGGTGCTATTTATGGTTGGGGTGTGTGAGGGGACTGGTGGGACACACCACTGCAGCCTCTTTTGCTGTGCACGCTTTCAGGTGGCATGACACGGCCTACAGGAGCTCCAAGAGGGGTCACGAGCTGTGGCAACCGCCACCTGTGTGCCACAGGCTTCAAGATTGGTTCTGAGCCTCTGCTGTGACTTACTCCCCACCGCAGGCTACAGAAGCAGTCGCGAATGGCCGCCACTGCCACGCTTCTGGGCTCCAGGAGTGGTCTCAAGCTACTGACGATCCCATCACGTGCTCTGGGAGTGTGTGAGATCCTCCACCAATGCTGAGAACCTCAGGACTGGGCACCAGCCACTGCATCTGCACACCCTGATTATAAGGGGATGAAGAAAGCTGAGCACCGAAGAACTGATGCTTTTGAACTGTGGTGTTGGAGAAGACTCTTGAGAGTCCCTTGGACTGCAAGAAGATCCAACCAGTCCATCCTAAAGGAGATCAGTCCTGGGTGTTCATTGGAAGGACTGATGTTGAAGCTGAAACTCCAATACTTTGGCCACCTGATGCAAAGAGCTGACTCATTGGAAAAGACCCTGATGCTGGGAAGGATTGGGGGCAGGAGGAGAAGGGGACGACAGAGGATGAGATGGTTGGATGGCATCACTGACTCGATGGACATGGGTTTGGGTAAACTCTGGGAGTTGGTGACGGACAGGGAGGCCTGGTGTGCTGCGATTCATGGGGTCGCAAAGAGTCGGACACGACTGAGCGACTGAACTGAACTGAATGACCATGGCCAGCACTTGCTGAGCAAAGAGGTCACAGGCCTCCATACCAAAAACAGCCCTCATGCCAAACAAACACTAAATTCACAGAAGCTAAACAGTGATGCTTCCACATATAAACAGTCCCCCAAGACCACAGTAGATATATTTCTCTTCTGTAAGTTTGGGTGAGAAAAATGAAGTAAAATGAAGCAGAGGAACCACTCCCAGTTAAAAGACTAAGATAATTCCCCTGAAAGAACAAACAATGAAACAGACCTCTTCAGTTTAACAGACACTGATTTCAAAAAGGATAATGAAAATACTAAAGGGATTAAGGAAGTTATCAGTAAAAATGCAGAGTACTGTAAAAAGGGACTAGAAACTATAAAGAGGAAGCAAGAAAATTACAAAACTCATTTGCTGAGATGAAAACTGAACTAAAGGCAATGAATAATGCAGAAAAACAGGCAATTCCCTGGTGGTGCAGTGGTTAGGACTCCACACTTTCACTGCTGAGGGTGTGGGTTCAATCCCTGGTCAGGGTACTAAGATCCTGCAAGCCATGTGGCATGGCAGAAACAAAACGAAACAAATAACACCAAAGAATGAATAAGTGACCCAGAAGATAGAATAATGTAAATCACCCACTGGTTTTAGACAGAAAGCCAAATGAAAAAAAAAATGAAACCTAAACAAGAGACCTGAAAGTAGTGAAAGTGAAAGTCGCTCAGTCATGTCTGACTCTGCGACCCCATGGACTATACAGTCCATGGAATTCTCCAGGCCAGAATAATGGAGTGGGTAGCCGTTACCTTCTCCAGGGGATCTTCCCAACCCAGGGATCGAACCCAAGTCTCCCACATTGTGGGCAGATTCTTTACCAGCTAAGCCACAAGGGAAGCCCAAGAATACTGAAGTGGGTAGCCTATCTCTTCTCCAGCGGATCTTCCCGACCCAGGAATCGAACTGGGGTCTCCTGCATTGCAGGCGGATTCTTTACCAACTGAGCTAGAGACCTATGGGACAATAAAAAGCATGCCAATCTATACATAATAAGGATTCCAGAAGGGGAAGAAAGAGAAAAGATCAAAAATGTATTTGAAGAAATTACGGCTGAAAACTTCCCAAACCTGAAGACGTAAACAGATATACAGTGCAGGAAGCAAACAGGGTTCCACACAAGGTAAACTCGAAGAGACTTACACCAAGGCATATTCTAATAAAAAATGGCAAAAGTTAAAGAGAGGATTCTAAAAGCAGCAAGAGAAAGAGAGTAAGAAAATGTAGATGTTTTCCCCCCACTTCCTAGAATATGTTAGAGCCTAATGGCTAACAGTCTAAGGCACGTAGATAAAGGATGGAGTTAACATACTTGAAAAACAGGGTAACTACAAATCAAAAACATACAACAGATTCACAAAAACCAAAAATAAGAGACCATAAGTATAATACAAAAGAAAATCATCAAACCACACAAAGAAAAACAAAAAGAAATGGACAAATATAAAATCAATGGGAAAACAAGCCTTAAAATGGCAATAAATGTACATCTAACAATAATCACCTTAAATGTAAATGGACTGAATGCTCCAATCAAAGACACAGAGTGATTGACAGGATTAAAAAAAAAAAACAAGAGCTTAGGGCAGAGGACACAGACTGAAAGTAAGGAGGTATAAAAAGATATTTCAACCAAACAGAAATGAAAAGAAAGCAGGGGTCACAATACTTTAATCAGACAAAATAGACTTTAACACAAAGATCATACAGAAAGATAATGAAGGACACTTTATAATGATAAAAGGATTAATACAAGAAGAAGATTTTACATGTGTTAACCTAAAATATATGCACCTAACATAGAAGTACCCAAACACATAAAACAAATACAAACAGATATAAAGAGATAAATTCACAAGAATATGATAATGGTAGGAGACTTAAACACCCCATTCCCAGCAAAGGACAGATCTTCTATGCAAAATAATAATAAAACAACAGAGATCCTAAATGGTACAATAGAGCAGTTAGACCTAATTGATATTTTCACGACATTACATCCAAGAACAAAAAACCAATACAGATTGCTTTCAATTGCACATGGAACAGTCTCTACAACTGACCACATACTGGAGTACAAAACAAGCCTCAACATATGTAAGGGTACAGAAATTATCTCACACATCTTTTCTGACTACAAAGGCATGAAACTAGAAATTAACCACAGAAAAAGAAATGGGGAAAAAATGACTACATACAGACTAAACAATATGCTACTGGAAAACCAATGGATCAACAAGGAAACCAAAGTGGAAATTTAAAAATACCTTAAGACAAATGACAATGAAAACAGAACCATACAAAATCTAAGGGACATAGCAAAAGCAGTTCTTAGAAGTTCACGGTAATACAGGCCTTCCTCAAAAAAACAAGAAAAATCTCAAACAAACAATGTAATATACCACCTAAAAGAATCAGAAAAAGAAGAACAAACAAAACCTAAAGTCAGCAAAAAGAAGGAATAAAGATAAAAGATAAATTAGCAATTAAAAAATGGAAAAAGTCAATAAAACCAAGAGCTGGGTCTTTGAAACAGTAAACAAAATTGATAAACCTCTGGCCAGGCTCTCCAAGAAAAGAGACAGAACCCAAATAAGCAAAATAAGAAATTAAAAAAGAGATTAACAACAGCCAATACCACAGAAAAAAAAAAAAAAAAAAAACCTAAGGGAATACTAAGAACAATTATATGCCAATAAATTCGACAACTTAGAAGAAATGGACAACTTTGTAGAAATATAGAGTTCACCAAAACTGAATCAAGAAGAAATAATCTGAACAGACTGATCACTAGAAGTGAAAGAGAATCTGTAATTAAAACAAACAAACAAAAAACTCCAAACAGGACTAGACTAGATATCTAGTCTAGACAGTACAGGACTAGATATCTTCACAGGTGAATTCTTCCATACATACAAAGAAGAACTTATACAGATCCTTCTCAAACTCTTACAAAAACTTGAGGAGGTAAGAACACTCACAAAGATCTTCTATGAAACCACCATCACCCTGATACCAAAATCAGACAAAGACATCACCAAAAAAGAAAATTACAGATCAGTATCTTTGATGAATATAGATGAAAAATTCCTCAGCAAACTGAATGCAACAATACATACAAAAGATCATACACTACAACTACATGAGATTCATCCCAAACTCACAAGAATGGTTCAACGTACACAAATCAATGTGAAACACCACATAAACAAAGACAAAAACCACATGATCATCTCAATAGATGCAGAAAAACCATTTGAGAAAACTCAACATCCAGTCAAGACAAAACTCTTACTAAGGTGGGTATAGAGGGAACATGTCTGAACACAATAATAACCATTTATGAAAAACCCACAGCCAAAGTAATACTCAATGGTGAAAAGCCAAAAGCCTTTCTAGTAAAATTTAGAACAAGACAAGGATGCCCACTCTAACCTCTTCTATTTACTACAGTACTGAAAGCTCTAGCCACAACAATTAGATAAGAAAAAGAAATAATAGGTATCCAAATTGGAAGGGAAGAGGTAAAATTGCCACTATATGCAGATGACATGAAACTACATATGTAGAAAATCCTAAGGACTCTACACAAAAACTACTATTTCTAATAAATGAATTCAGCAAAGTAACAGGATACAAGATTAACCTTCAGAAACCAGTTGCATTTCTTTACACTAACAATGAAATATTAGAAAGGGAATGTAAAAAAAAAGTACCTTTTAAAATTACTTTCCCCCACAAAAAAAATGAAAAATAAACTTGACCGAGGTGAAAGATTTATACATTGAGAACTATAAAATAGGATTCTTTACCAGCTGAGCCACCAGAGAAGCCCAAGAATACAGGAGTGGGTAGCCTATCCCTTCTCCAGTGGATCTTCCAGACCCAGGAATCGAACTGGTATCTCTTGCATTGCAGTGGAATCTTTACCAGCTGAGTTACTAGGGAAGCCCATCAAATATTTATAGATTTAATGTGATCTCTATCAAATTACCCATTATATTTCTTCACAGAACTATAATAACCAATCCTAAAATTTATATGGAACCATAAAATACCCAGAATTGCCAAAGTAATCCTGAGGAAAAAAAGAACAACCCAGAAGGCATAACCCTTCCAGACTTCAGACAATACTACAAAGCTACTGTAATCAGAACATCATCGTAATTGAGACAAAAACAGACATATGCATTAATAGAATAGAATAGAGAGCCCATAAATAAACCCACACATCTATAGTCAATTAATCTTCAACAAAAGAGGCAATAATATACAATGGGAAAAACACAGTCTGTTCAACAAGTGGTGCTGGGAAAGCTGAAGAGCTGCATGTAAATCAACAAAGTCAGAACACACTCTCTCACCATACACAAAAATAAACTCAAAATAGCTTAAAGACTTAAACAAAAGACATGATACTATAAAACTCCTAGAAGAGATCATAGGAAAATATTCTCTGACATAAATCACACCAATGTTTTCTTAGGTCAGTCTCCAAAGGCAATAGAAATAAAAACAAAAATAAACAAATGAGACCTAATCAAACGTACAAGCCTTTGCACAGCAAAAGAAACCATAAACAAAGCAAAAAGACAACCTACACAATGGGACAAAATATTTACTAACAATGCTACCAACAAGGGCTTAACTTCCATAATACATACACTCAATGGCAAAAAAACAAACAACTCAATTGAAAAATGGGAAAGAGTACGGAGGTTCCTCAGAAAAGTAAAAATAAATTACCATATGATCTAGCAATTCCACTCCTGGGCATATATACAGAGAAAACTCTAATCCAAAAGGATATATGCACCTATATGTTGACAGCAGCACTATTCACAACAGCCAAGACATGGAAACAACCTAAACCTTCATTAACAGATGAGTGGATAAAGATGTGGTGTGTGTACACACACACACACTGGAATATTACCCAGTCGTAAAAAAGAACACAATAATGCCATTTGCAGCAACATGGATGCAACTAGAGAATACCATACTAGGTGAAGTAAGTCCGAAAGAGAAAAACAAATACCATGTGGTATCACTTATATGTGGAATCTAACATATGACACAAATGAACATATCTGTGAAACAGAAACAGACTCGTAGACATTGAGAATAGACTTATGGTTGCCAAGAGGGAGGGAGTTGGGGGAGGGGTGGGGTGGGAGGCTGGGGTTAGCAGGTGTAAGCTACTATGTATGGAAGGGATAAACAACAAAGTTCTACTATAGAGCACAGAGAACTATACTCAGTATCCTGTGATAAACTGTAATGGAAAACAGTACCAAAAGCAATCTATATACACATGTGTGCAAGTGAATCACTTTGCTTGTACAGCAGAATCAACACAATAGGGTAAATCAACTGTACTTCAATTAAAAAAAAATAGTTTGTAAAACCAAAGTTATACCTGGTGGCTCAGAGGGTAAAGAATCTGCTTGCAATGCAGGAGACCTGGGTTCGATCCCTGGGTGGGGAAGCTCCCCTGGAGAAGGGAATGGCAACCCACTCCAGTATTCTTGCCTGGAGAATCCCATGGACGGAGGAGCCTGGTGAGCTACAGTCCATGGGGTCACATAAGTGTCGGACACAACTGAGTGACTAACACTTTCACTTTCACAGCACAAATCAACACAATAGGGTAAATCAACTATACTTCAACAAAAAAAAGTCTGTAAAACCACAGTCAAAACAGTAATTATTAACATTTGAGAGCTTATGTGTACCAACTATTGCTTCATATGCCTTCTTTTGTAATGCATGCTATTATTTCACAATCCATTATGCACGACCTTGAAATCCACAAAGGTCTGGGAACTGAAAAGGCATTCACAATGTATTTGGGGACAAAGCCTAACCAGACTTGAACTCATGTGGTTGAAAAACCTGACCTGATCTGATATAAATCCATTTATAATCTTTATTTCACCAGCAGGAACATTCACACACTTGACTTCAAAATAATGAAATGTGTCTCATTACAGAATGCCACCCCCGAACTCCCAGGGCTGCAGCAAAATATACTGCATACAGCCTGAGTCTCAGAGAGGGGAAGAAGGGCGTGTGGTCAGGGCACCACCGTGGGCCCAAAACTCTCACTGCTCCCACGTCACGGACAGGAGAATATAGCTGAATCACCCAATAGCAAAGCACCAAGTTGCTGGGCTGGCCTAATGCAAAGCCACCACATGTGACCACTCCTCTCCTGCAAGGCCACCTTGACGATGCCAGGGACAGATGCTTGGGAGGCCCATGCTCGTGAAGCTTCCATCCTCAATGAACTATTTCTAATGATCTTAGCTTGGGACAGTTTCAGCAGTGGGCAATTTGGCAAATGCAGAGTTGTGGCGAGAAAACAAGCAACAGGAAAGAGTAGAGATGAGTGAAGAGACGGAAATAAAAGCAGGGTGGGGAGAAGGGGCTAAGGGCCCGAGGGGGCAGAAGTGCAAACAGTAACTGAGGAAGGCTCAGAATCACAAAGTCTCATGAACTTCTGCTGGGCTTGAAATCAGCTCAAGAAAGTGTCAAATTCGGCACTCGTTATGAAGGAGGGGCAGATGTCATGCATCCACAGGAAGACACAATCATAAAATGACAGCAGTGGCCATTTCCCCAGTGTCTTATGTGCCCCAGGCACTGCAATGGAACAGACCACATATCCCCTTCATCCTCCACGGCACAGAAGGTATTATCCTCATTACAAAGAGGGGAATCGAGGCCCAAGGAAGTTAAAAGAAATGTACCCAAAGCCAAACAACTAACTGCAAAACTGGGGTACAAAACCAATTTTCTGATTTCAGCCGCAGTGCTCTTTCGGCCAGGCCACGCTGCCTCTCCCGCTCACATAAACCTCTGTCAGGGAATATATAAAACCACTCAAGAGTTGACTAGTCTTATTATCAGGATGTGTGAGTGTTAGTCGCTCAGTCATGTCCGACTCTTTGCGACCCCATGGACTGCACCCCGCCAGGCTCCTCTGTCCATGGGTTTTCCCAGGCAGAAAACTGGAGTGGGTTGCCATTCCCTTCTCCAGGTGATCTTCCTAACCCAGGGATCAAACCCAGGTCTCCTGCATTACAGGCGGAGTCCTCACTGAGTCACCAGACAGCAAATAAAAAAGGAAAGCCTAGGTCCAGGATGAATTTGGGGGCTTCTGTGTCACTATCACACCTATCTGCGGTATGAGGTTTCCCCAAGCATGGGGCACCTGTGAAAACAAGTCACATTAGCTGACCACCTGGCTGGTATCCCTGAAATGGACAGGGAGCTTGACTTCTGAGATGGCACATGTCTCTGTGACTTTTCCCTGCGAGGTGCTGTGTGCTCAGCTGTGTCCACATCTGCAGCCCCATGGTCTATAGGCCGCTAGGCTCCTCTGTCCCTGGGATTCTCCAGGCAAGAATACTGGAGTGGGTTGCCATTCCCTTCTCCAGGGGATCTTCCCAACCCAAGGATCGAACACATATTTCCCACGTCTCCTGCATTGGCAGGAGGGTTCTTTACCACTGAGCCACCTGGGAAGCTTTCCCCTATGAGAATTACTAAGAATTCAATGAGTAACAATCACATTTCCACAAATGTCAGAAGTTTTAAACACACACACACACACACACACACAGGTTAAAAATGTCTCTAACCTGTCTGAGTTTGTTTTAGTTGTGATTTTAAAATTGAAACCTGTGCAGTTAACCTCTTGACGGAAGCATCGTATTCCAATACCTGAGTCTTCAGCTGGGTGGAGTGCTCAATCTGCAGAGAATTAGAGAAGAAAAGAAATGAACATAAAAGAAATCACAGCTCACTTCTCTCATTTGGCTTATTCTCCTTTGCCCGTTTGCCAATTCTGAGCAGCCTTACACCCTTAACGCACAGGGTCCCTACAAGATGACGAAAGATAAAACAAGTTTCCACCTCTTGTCACACGCAAGTTAGAGCAGCTACTCCAGGGCAGACACAAGAGAGATGGCAGCAGCATTTCCAAGTCACAGGGTGAGAATCAAGACACTGCCACTGTGGGCACCACCAGGACTTGAAAAATTGTGTGTTTAAGTGAGCTTGCTTGCCTCTGGATTTTGTGACAATTATGAATATAAAGTCACATGATCACTGGAGAGTTCTCTCAGATGAGCAAGCACATACTTGAGCCCCTTGGGGGAGCTCTGATGTTGAAGTAAACCCCATTCAAGCTGGTGTGGCATGTGCCAAGTTCACATATCTATGCAGCAGACTGGCCTGACCCCTGGCTGCACAAGGAGCAATACTCACTTCTCTTTGAAGCTGTTTTTGTAGAGCTTGCTTGTGGGTTTCAAATTCCTTATGCTCAAATGCAATAGCATTTTCTGCTTTCTTTAATTCTTTCTGAAAAATCAGCAGTTCAGGAGACGGCTGAGCTATGCCTAGGAAAGTAGCAGAGCCCAACTGTTATCAACCTGACGTTTTCTCATTGAGCTTTACTTTTAAAAGCAGCTAGAGAAGTTTCAAATTGTTCTTCTTTTGGGGCATGCACACAATTTTCTATCAGCTCCATCAAATGGAGAATGAGCAATTCTGCCACAGGAATTTCAAAACAATTTAATGCATATAAATGCAAATTTTACTATTCTTGAGTCCTTCTCCATGTAATAGAGTCCTTTCAAATCCTTAAATTAATTTGAAAGCCTGCCTTTCCCCTCTACCAAGCACAGAGATAGAGAAGGAATGCTCTATCAAAACCTATCCATGACTGCCCTGAGGTCCAGTTCCATCTGTGCATCTGTCAGTGGGTCTCAGGGTCCAGGCAGAAAACAGATGGCATCTCCAATTCAGGTCATCGGAGAAGCCTTCAGTGAAGACTGACTTAGGCTGGTCCCTAGCCACAAAGGATGGTGTAGTTCCCTAGACTGGTAATGGGGCCAGGCTGCTTGCTACCAGCCCTTGGGCCTGGAGGACCTGGGAGGGAGAAACTCTCAGAAATGGGGAGAGTGAGCTTAAGTCCTAGTCATGGCAATCAGAGAAGAAAAAGAGATGAAAGGAATCCAAATTGGAAAAGATGAAGTAAAACTGTCATGTTTGCAGATGACATGATACTATACAGAGAAAACCCTAAAGATGCCACCAGAAACTAGAGCTCATCAATAAATTTGGTAAAGCTGCAGGATACACAATCAGTCCATGGAAATCTCTTGCATTTCTATACACTAACAATGAAAGACCAGAAAGAGTAATTAAGGAAACAATCCCATTCACCATTGCAACAAAAAGAATAAAATACCTAGGAATAAAT
The DNA here is from genome assembly GCF_054371585.1 of Giraffa tippelskirchi. Taxonomy (NCBI): domain Eukaryota; kingdom Metazoa; phylum Chordata; class Mammalia; order Artiodactyla; family Giraffidae; genus Giraffa; species Giraffa tippelskirchi. Next base: position 143,485,383 of record NC_137289.1, read on the forward strand.
CTACCTGTATGTAGAAAACTATAAGATGCTGATGAAACAAATCAAAGACAACACAGATAGAGAGATTTACTATGTTCTTGGATTGGAAGATTCAATAGTATGAAAATGACTAGCCAAGTAATGCTCAAAATTCTACAAGTTAGGCTTCAACAGTATGTGAAGTGAGAACTTCCAGTTGTTAAAGCTGGATTTAGAAACGGCAGAGGAACCAGAGATCAAAATGCCAACATCCGCTGGATCATCAAAAAAGCAACAGAGTTCCAGAAAACATCTACCTCTGCTTTATTGACTATGCCAAAGCCTTTGACTGTGTGGATCACAACAAACTGTGGAAAATTCTGAAAGAGATGGGAATACCAGGCCACCTGACCTGCCTCTTGAGAAATCTGTATGCAGGTCAAGAAGCAACAGTTAGAACCAGACATGGAACCACAGACTGGTTCCAAACTGGGAAAGGAATACGTCAAGGCTGTATATTGTCACCCTGCTTATTTAACTTATATGCAGAGTACATCATGTGAAATGCCGGGCTGGATGAAACACAAGCTGGAATCAAGATTGTCAGGAAAAATATCAATAACCTCAGATATGCAGATGACACCACCCTTATGGCAGAAAGCAAAGAGGAACTAAAGAGCCTCTTGATGAAGGTGAAAGAGGAGAGTGAAAAAGCTGGCTTAAAACTAAACATTCAGAAAACTAAGATCATGGCTTCTGGTCCCATCATTTCATGGCAAATAGATGGGGAAACAATGGAAATAGTGACAGACTTTACTTTCTTGGGCTCCAAAATCACTGCAGATGGTGACTGCAGCCATGAAAAGACACTTGCTCCTTGGAAGAAAAGCTATGACAAACTTAGCATATTAAAAAGCAGAGACATTACTTTGCCAACAAAGGTCCGTCGAGTCAAAGCTATGGTATTTCCAGTAGTCATGTATGGATGTGAGCTGCTGCTGCTGCTAAGTTGCTTCAGTCATGTCTGACTCTGTACGACTCCATAGACGGCAGCCCACCAGGCTCCCCATCCCTGGGATTCTCCACGCAAGAACACTGGAGTGGGTTGCCATTTCCTTCTCCAATGCAGGAAAGTGAGAAGTGAAAGTGAAGTCGCTCAGTCGTGTCCAACTCTTCACGACCCCATGGACTGTAACCTGCCAGGCTCCTCTGTCCAAAGGATTTTGCAGGCAAGAGTACTGGAGTGGATTTCCATGCCCTCCTCCATGGGATCTTCTCGACCCAGAGATTGAACCTGGGTCTCCTGCATTACAGGTGATTCTTTACCGCTGAGCCACTGGGTAAACTCAGATATTATAAAACACTTAGAAGAAAATACAAGCAGAACACTGATATAAATTGCAGCAATATCTTTTTGGATCCACCTCCTAGAGTAATGAAAATAAAAATAAAAATAAACAAATGGCACCTAATAAAACTTCAAAGCTTTTGCACAGCAAAGGAAACCATAAACAAAACGAAAAGACCGCCCAACAGAATGGGAGAATACATTTACAAATGAAGTAACCAACAAGGGATTAATCTCCAAAATATACAAACAGGTCATGCAATTCAAATAACCCAATCAAAAAGTGGGCAAAAGATTTAAATAGACATTTCTCCAAAAAAGACATACAGATGGTCAAAAAGCACAAGAAAAGATGCTCAACATGACTAATTATTAGAGAAATGCAAATCAAAACTACAATAAGATACAACCTCACACCAATCAGAATGGCCCTCATCAAAAAGTCTATATATGATAAATGCTGGAGAGGGCATGGAAAAAGGGGAATCCTCCTTCACTGATGGTGGAAATGTAAATTGGTACAACCACTATGGAGAACAGTATGGAGGTGTCTCAAAAAACTAAAAACAGAACTACCATGTGATCCAGCAATCTCACTGCTAGGCACATATCTGGAGAAAACCATAATCTGAAAAGACATACGCACCCCAGTGTTCACTGCAGCACCATCTACAATAGCCAAGACATGGAAGCAACCAAATGTCCATGAACAAATGAATGGATAAAGAAGATGCAGTACATATACACAATGGAATACTGCTCAGCCACAAAAAATAATGCCATTTGCAGCAACAAGTATGCAACTAAAGAACACCATACTAAGTGAGGCAAGTCACAGAAAAAGACAAATATCTTACAATGTCACTTGTATGTGGAATCTAAAAAGTGATACAAATGAACTTATTTACAAAACACAACAGACTACCCAGAGTTCGAAAACAAGTTTATGGTTAGCATAGGGGAAAGGCAGCGGGAAGGATAAAATTAGGAGTTTTGGATTAACAGACACACACTACCATATATGAAATAGATAATAAGGACCTAGTGTACAGCACAGGGAACTCGACTCAATAACCTGTAATGACCTACATGGGAAAAGAAGCTGAGAAAGAATGGATATGTGTATATGTGTAACAGAATCCCTTTGCTCTCCACCTGAAACACAACACTGTAAATCAACTATAATCTAAAATAAAAATTAAATTTAAAAACGTTTATTCTTACAGACACTATGCATTATGGACTAGCAAGCAAAAAAGAAGGAATTTCAATCTGAGAATTTTAATTTTATAAAACCTTCCCAACTGAAGCCACCCCTAGAACAGTTTCCTGGGACTTCCCTGGTGGTCCAGTAGTTAGGACTCTGCACTTTCACTGGAGGGGGCACAGGTTTGATCCCCGGTTGGAGAACTAAGATCCTACATTCTCATGGTATAGCCAAAAAAAAGCAATTTCCTAATATGAACCTAACATGAATTACAAATCATTTGAAAAAAAAAAGACTTACGGTTTAGGAGATGCACGTTTTCACTTTTCATGTCTTCCACTTGTTGTTTAAGTAGTTTATTTTGTGCCTGAAGCTCCAGTTTTCCTTCTTTCAGTAGAGAATAGTCACTCATCTCTTTAACCTTCTCACTTAGCATGTGGTTTTGCTTTGTTAACACTGAACATTGAGCTCTAACAGACTCCAACTCAAGCTGGAATTGGAAAAGGAAAACTTGTATTTGAACAGCAACTTTATAGGACTGAGTATGTAAATGCTGACAGTCTGCTCTCAGCTTTGTGGCATAATTTAATTATGGTCAGTTCACTGGTGTGGTTCTCTGTAACAAGAAGACTCTAACTACAACAACTTCTGTCTTGGAGCTGGGGCAAGTTCATACAACTCAATTTATGCAGAACCCTGTCCTATATAGCAAGTCCTTCAGATTATCATCCAACTTTCCAGATGCAACTAAGGACCCAAAAGCCATCACAGATTTAATAATGTGTCTGTTTTTTAATATGAAAAGGTGAGATAGATACTACTAAGGTGCTGGGAGGTGCTCTCCTTCCCTCAGTCTGATATATCTCATTTGAAGACAGGAGCCTATAAAGTTCTCAAGTAATTCATCACAGTTGCAAAAACAAATTTTATATACAGAATATATTTTAAGTATCTGAAGGTCCAGTTCTGTGCTTTGGATAGCAAGCACAGAAACAAACAGAAAAAAAGTAACAGTATCATGTGAAAAATGCCTCTCATTTTGCTTTAATCTGTGGGATCCCAATGTAGTGATAGGAACTTTTACCTGGTGCTGAGAGGAAGGGAAAAGAAGCTGAGTAGATACTAGTACATGCCAGCCACCTGCTATGGAAAGGCACAGAAACCAGCTGAAGTCCCTCAACAAACCATGGGATGTGGGCAATATTCTCGAGTTTACAGATAAGGGATCTGAGGTCACAGATCTTGCCCACAGGCACACAAACAGTGAGGGAGACAGGATTCAAGGACGACTCTGGGCCCCAAAGGACATGCTCTTTCTATGCTTCTCTAGGAGACGAAGATTGAAATGAAGAACTACTGAATTAAGTTCAGCCATCACCCTCTGAATCATATAATAAACAGTCTAAACATACAAAGAGGATCACTTGAGATAAATTATGTGACTGAAGTTAAAATTTCCTGTGTTGTCTAACATCTATTTCAAAAAATCAATATGATTAACAATTACCTCGAGTTCTTTCACACGGTTTATAGAACGATCAAGTTCTTCCTTTTTACAATTAAGAGCTGCAAGTTCCTCTTGCAAATGTACAGCTTTTTCTGAAAGACAGAGCCAAGCAATTAAATATCATAAAGTTTTCCCAGTGAATACAAGTCATTTAATCATTTATAGCTAATATGTCAGACCTAATGACCATTATTTCATCATCTAAAATAGCAGAGGGAATTCCCTGGTGGCCCAGTCATTAATACTCCATGCTTTCACTGCCCAGAGAGTGCAGATTCCATCATTGATCAGGAAATTAAGATTTCATAAGCCCTGTGGCACGGCCAAAAAAGAAGACATAAAACAGTAGATATTGGGTCAAAAAAAAATTAGCAGGCAAGTAAGTCCTGTTACTTAATAGGTGATGTGAAGTCAGTTGTAATGGTCATGTATGTGGTGAACTTCCTGCTACACACAAGTCACCAGAGTTACACCACCTGTGTGGGATGCGGGGCCCTCATGCCAACAGCTCTGAATTTCCTTAAAGACAAAGACTGCTCTGGTAAGATTTTATAGTTATTATTTTGTCATTATCACTTCATCCAACATAAGGCTATATAGATGTATCATCAAAAAGTCACATGCTAACTACATGACAATACCAATTCCTATAGAAGTATTAATATTAGTCTGAGCATGACAGGTGCAAAGGAGCAGCCACACACACCTGGTGACCTTCTGATAAGGACCAAGTACCCAGCCCTGGTTTACTCCTTGGAATCCATTTGAAATATCCACCCAACACTCTTGTCACAGGATAGTTCCTAGAAATACACTGCAATGTAAAATATCTGAAAGATCAATAAATTACCCAACTTTCCTCATCTCGGGGTTATATACACAAGAGTTTAGGAGGCTATATGTGAAAATAAAATATCACGAAGCATAAATATGTATTAGAAGTTAAGAAAAATAAGAAACCAGGTCACGAGGTACAGAGAAGTTAAAATAAAATTTCCCCTAAGTAAAAAATAACATCTCTCATGGTTTAGAGTAGTATTAACCAACAGCAGTAAGTTGCTGCCACCTTGTTAACATCACAGAGTTAGTCATCAAGATATACTGAAATACAGTTACATAAAATTCTACCAATAAATCACTGATCTTTGTGAATATACAAAAAGTTAAACAAGAAGGTTTGCAAAAACATTGAAAGACAGTGATTATTTTTTTCACTCTGTAAAATTAAAAGGACAAAAACTATGTCAGTTAATAGTAACAATGAAGTGGAAGGTACATATTTTTTGGATTAAAGAACAGACCCAACTTAAGAAGCTAATAACCTGTGTCAAAACTGAAAACTACAGCTTCCTGCCCTGCCCCCCAAATCACCTTTATTTCTCCTTTCATCTTCGATCAGTCTGTTGATTCTAGTGATATAGTCCTCCTTCAGTTCAAGTTGATACCTGAGAATCAGAAGGATGGAAAATGAGTTCCCTAGACAGACTGCTATCAACTATGAGCTTATGTATGGCATCAGGGCACTGAAAGGTACTAAACAGGACAACACATGAATTTCAGGAGCACTCAGCGCTAAGGCCAGGGGTCCAAATTCTGGCTATAAAAAGTCTACTAAAGTCTTGCTGCAGTTCTATAAACTAAGTCCCAAAACTCAAGCACAAAATGAAGGGTCATGTTATTGAGGTTATAGAGGGCACTGTTTCTCAGTTGGCATCCAGTGACACAAAAAAAGTAAATTTACTTACCTTACACTGTATACAGCAGGCTCTAAATCCCAAAGGATAACAAGTCAGTCACTTTCAATCCACCTGTCCCGCTTTCCCACCCTCAAGCAGGATAAGACCTTTCGCCCTAAGGAACTGAACAGTAGTACCAAGAGCCACTGTCAACAGCAAATACATTTGGACTGGTGATACCAGAGTCACATTTTCATTGAATTTTACTATCTACACCAGCTGTTAGCAGCTGACTTTCTGGTTCAAAGATTAGAGAAAGGAAAGAAGTACTCCTGTGGTGAATATCCTCAGAACCTCAACACCTGCCAAAGTCATATGAGGACACCCAAAGCCAGACAGAGAGACCTGACAGTCCCACTCCATAGCTATATCAAGCTGACGCACACACTTTCATTCACCTATTCCTAAAACTTCAACAACTACAGATTCTTTAGAGCTTATCTCTAAAATATGTAGATAAATCCATAAAATATGTGGATCAAAATCTACCATGTCAAAAGTGATCCACAGTAAAGTGCTATATTTTTAATTAGAATTATTTTAAAGAATAACCTCCCAAAACCTTTGAAGGTACTATATCATGGACTATCAATGACAAATTATGGACAAAGCAGTAGAGAGAGGCCAATGATGAAGAAACATCAAGAGCTGCTGTGTTGAGTCATCACTTCACTATGAATTCATTGCATCAATAAACATTAAGTGAACACTTACTCTGTGCCAGACATTACACTGAGCACTGGAGAGAAAACTTACCACATATGCACTTAATGCCTCTGCACTAAGATACCATCCACTAGAACACAACAAAACTCAGACTAGAGGAAAGCCATGGTACCATAGCTGTACATATTTTCCTTTCCCTCTATCGTTTTTTGCTTTATACAGTTAATTCTAGTTTGTTCCTTTTCATTCTGGTTTTGCAGAATCTTGAAGGAATACAGATCAACAAATACTATAACGAATTAGCAGAATAATTTACAGATCATTAGATATTCCATCTGAATGGCAGTATGAGTGGGGGAGAGAAAAACATAAAAAGTGACGATAATCCCTATTTTATAGCTTCTCAGCAAGTTACAAGGTGCCCTAAGAAATTCAAGCAAATCACAGGCCCTCAATAAATACTCCAGAAGTGACAAGAACAAGCAGAGGATGCTGTTTCCTGTACTGTATTTTTTTAAACCATCCTAACTCGAATATTCACAGGAAAAGCCTGACTGTCAATGAACATGTGTATTTTGTTTAAACACTGGATTTTGCCATAAAATACTAGTCTTATCTACTTTATTAGTGTTGCTGTGTTTCCATCAACTTAATTCAAACACGATACTTTTTTTTTTTTAAAGATGCCGAACAATTACTTTAGAAGTTCGTTCTTGAGCTTTTGGTCATAGGTCTCCTCAATACTCTTTATATTCAACTCCCGCCTCCTCAGTCCATCAGTCACGCTTTTATTTTTTTCTTCTTGCAGCCTCTGGGTCCTGAAATTAGCAAAAACAGAGAAGGCAAAATTGAAAAATATTAATATTGGGGAAAAGACACCATGTGTTCTGTGACTGTCATGGCTAGGGAGTAAAAACAAAGGGCCAGAAGTGTCCTACTATTTTAGGAGCTGATCTAGTGATGATGGATCTGAACTATAGACAGAACTCAATAGTTCTCTGGCTGGGGCGAGTGAGAAAATGCCAAAACCAAAGTGGCATCTCACAGGAGATGGTTCACAGTTTAAAAAAAAAAATGGTTCCAAGTGGTAAGTGGCCATAATCAATTCAGAGGTACAAGATTAATGTTTTAAGTTACAAAGCTACACACAGACTTCAGTCAGCATGCTCAAGTGCTTGTTTCTTTTACAATACTGTTTCTAACGGACTAGCCCATAGCTATTAAAGACATAAAATTTGTTCTAGCCTTTCATAATCTACTAGTTCAATATCAGTGAACTAAATCAGTACTGAAGAGAAAATCCTGAAAAGAGCAAAAGATAGATGGATCAGTCAGAACATCCCAACCCATTCCCAAGAAAGGAATGGTCTTGATAGTGAAACCTCAAGTCAAGCACAAAATCAATTCCAGAGCTGGGGAACTGGGTTCACAGGGACTCAGATCAAGCTAAAAACAGAAGTGCTAGGGAACAGAGACTATTCCAAGCAAAGGATAAAACGTCTGTGTGTTGGCTCCCTCTGCTGGTTAATCTGTAAAGCAAAAGTGAAAGTGTCAGTGAAAGTGAAGTCGCTCAGTCGTGTCCGACTCTTTGTGACCTCATGGACAGTAGCCTACTAGACTCCTCCGTCCACGGAAATTTTCCAGGCAAGAGGACTGGAGTGAGTTGCCATTTCCTTCTCCAGGGGATCTTCCCGACCCAGGGATCGAACCTGGGTCTCCTGCATTGCAGGCAGACACTTTACCGTCTGAGCCACCAGGGAAGCCCCTGTAAAGCAAAGGAGCAATATTTAGCTTATGATATGCTTCCCTGATGGCTCAGATGGTAAACAATCTGCCTGTGATGCAGGAGACCTGGATTCGATCCCTGGTTGGGAAGATCCCTTGGAGAAGGAAATAGAAACTCACTCCAGTATCCTTGCCTGGAGAATTCCATGGACAGAGGAGCCTTGTGGGCTACAGTCCATGGGGTCACAACTGACGACTAACACGTTCACTTTCAGTATGCTCAGAAAGGAGGAGGAGGGAAAATGGAGGTAAATAAGTGATTACATAATCATTAACTATCAATGCCCAAACTGGTTTCCTTTTCTCTCTTATGGTCAATTTACCTCTTCAGTACTGCCAAAAAGAGTAAGGTTGGCAGAGAGAAGAAATCAAACGAACCTGGCCTATATAAATGAGAAAACAACATTCATGAAAATGAAGACAGATCTTTTAAGGGAAGAAGATTCCTAGAGTATCTGTGAGTGCTGATTAATGGCAGATACCAAATGGGAAAGAAGGCTTATTCCATAAACTATACAATGCTAAGCTTGCTATGTATCCTAGGTAAGATGTGAAGAATGAAAGACTGGTGAATGTTTAGAAAAAAACAACACACACATTACAAGAAACAATTTCTCCCAGTACAAGTCAACTCAGAGCCACCGTGTTGCCCTTTTTTGCCAGCAGAGCAGGTCAATCTGGCTGGTCTGGCTGTCTGGAATTCAGTTACTACATGCACATGAAACTGTGAGATCTGAATGGTTGACATAAATGGGAAACATATGATCTGTTAAAGCATTATTTGCTTCTCAAAATTATTTGTTTGGTCCCACTGTAGCCTGATGATGGCATTTCCTTTTGCTTTCATCCCAGTGTCTAATATTTCAATAAAAAATATTCATCCTCATTTCTCCTGAAGTGTGCCTTTCTTTGAAGCTCAGTGATATCACCTTTACAACCAAGAACTCTATTCTGTAGTATTAGAATATGTAGACATGTTTAGTAGTTCTTTTTCATCTCCTTCATTCTGAAAGTCCAAAATGGACACATTACTTACAATTCAAAGGCTTCAATTCTTTGCTTCAGCTCAGCTTCTCTGCCTCTCAGCACATCTATGTCTTTTAGCAGAAGCTGCCTTTGAGCATAGATTTCTTTTGTTTCATTCTGTAAAAGAAAGCATTAATTTTTACCAAGCAAGCTAAAGAAGACAAAGGAGATTTGAACCAATACATTGTTTCCTAAATTCTAGAAAACAAAGGATGGACATTTAGAAGAACAATTTTCAAGAGGTTCCAATGCAAGGTATATGTTTTGCCTTTTTACCCTCACAAAAATTTATTCCCTTCCTTCCTCAAGGACTGTTAAGTTACATTACCCTGTATTTCCAGCATCCCTTGTGTATAATTACTTTGTTACTTCATTAACATCTCTCAGATACTTAAAAAACTTCGTTAAGTTCCACAGCAAGAAAAAAATGAAACAAAATGTTCATTCAACAATAAAATAAAATTTAAAAGATGATGGCCCAAATGAATGGCCACACTTCCATGTATGTGTTCCCTGAACACTTATCACGTGTTCAAGGCCACACTGGGTGCTGGGTACACACAGATGGACAGATACAGGTCCCCACACCTTAAAAAACAAAAAACCCAGTTTATTCAGGGAGAGAGAGTCAAACCAAGAGTTACACTACTGCGTGATGATTTCATAAAGTACATCGAGACTCCACAGGACGAACGATGCCTAGAGGAGTCCATCAGTGCGGGGGTCAGGAGAGGCGTCACGAGGACCTGACATTCCAGCTGGATTTTGAAGGACTGGACGGTTTTATCAGGCCAAGAAGGGGAGGGGCATTCCAGGTGGTGGAATAAAGGCATGGTGCTCTTCACAAACGGCAATCTTCTCAAGAGCCTTCAGAGATCAGTTGAATAAACCAGGGTTCAAGTCTGTGAACTGGTTGATCTAGTCAGTCGTCTTTTTTTTTCAATGTTATTGAAGTATAGTTGATTTACAATGCTGTTATTTTCTCCTGAACAGTAGTAACTCAGTTATGCAAATATATCTTTTTAATATTCTTTTCCATTACGGTTTATCACAGGATACTGAATATGGTTCCCTGTCCCATGCTGTAGGACCTTGCTATTTAACCATCCTATATATAATAGTTCGCATCTGCTAATCCCAAACTCCCAATCCATCCCTCCTCCACCTCCTTCCCCTATGGCAACAACAAGTCTGTTCTCTGTGTCTGTGAGTGTGTTTCAGAGATATGTCCATCTGTGTCATATTTAAGATTCCTCACTTAAGTGATATCATATGGTATATTTGTCTTTCTGAATTTAGACAACTCAGCAGTGGCAACAGGACTGGAAAAAGTCAGTTTTCATTCCAATCCCAAAGAAAGGCAATGCCAAAGAATGCTCAAACTACCACACAATTGCACTCATCTCACACGCTAGTAAAGTAATGCTCAAAATTCTCCAAGCCAGTCTTCAGTAATACGTGAACCATGAACTTCCAGATGTTCAAGCTGGTTTTAGAAAAGGCAGAGGAACCAGAGATCAAATTGCCAACATCCACTGGATCATCGAAAAAGCAAGAGAGTTCCAAAAAAAGAGCTACTTCTGCTTTATTGATTACGCCAAAGCCTTTGACTGTGTGGATCACAACAAACTGTGGGAAATTCTGGAAGAGATGGGAATACCAGACCACCCGACCTGCCTCTTGAGATATCTGTATGCAGATCAGGAAGCAACAGTTAGAACTGGACATGGAACAACACACTAGCTCCAAATAGGAAAAGGAGTACATCAAGTATATTGTCACCCTGCTTATTATATGCAGAGTACATCATCAGAAACGCTGGGCTAGATGAAGCACAAGCTGGAATCAAGACTGCCGGGAGAAATATCAATAACCTCCGATATGCAGATGACACCACCCTTATGGTAGAAAGTGAAGAACTAAAGAGGCTCTTGATGAAAGTGAAAGAGGAGACTGAAAAAGTTGGCTTAAAGCTCAACATTCAGAAAACTAAGATGATGGCATCTGGCCCCATCACTTCATGGCAAATAGATGGGGAAACTATGGAAACAGTGAGAGACTTTATTTTCTTGGGCTCCAAAATCACTGCAGATGGTGACTGCAGCCATGAAATTAAAAGATGCTTGCTCCTTGGAAGAAAAGTTATGACCAACCTAGACAGCATATTAAGAAGAAGAGACATTACTTTGTCCAAAAAGGTCCATCTAGTCAAAAGCTATGGTTTTTCCAGTACTCATGTATGATGTGAGAGTTGGACCATAAAGAAAGCTGAACACAGAAGAATTGATGCTTTTGGACTATGGTGTTGAAGAAGACTTTTGAGAGTCCCTTGGACTGCAAGGAGATCCAACCAGTCCATCCTAAAGGAAATCAGTCCTGAATATTCATTGGAAGGACTGATGCTGAAGCTGAAACTCCAATACTTTGGTCACCTGATGTGAAGAACTGACTCATTGGAAAAGACCCTGATTCTGGGCAAGATTGAGGGCAGGAGGAGAAGGGGACGACAGAGGATGAGATGGTTGGATGGCATCACCAACTCAATGGACATGAGTTTGAATAAACTCCAGGAGTTGGTGATGGACAGGGAGGCCTGGCATGCTGCAGTCCATGGGGTCGTAAAGAGTCAGACACAACCGAGTGACTGAACTGAACTGGATGGTATATTTGTCTTTCTGACTTCGTCACCTGTCTTCAAGATGACACTGTTAGTGTTTGCTTTGGCAGCACATATACTAAAAGTAGAATGATACAGAGAAGATTAGCATGGCCCCTGCATGCCATTAGCATGGCAAAGATGACAGGCAAAATCGTGCAGTGGCACATATTTTTCCTAGGATAGTGCTTTGCCATTATTAATGAACTGGGGGAAGAAGCTCAAGGCAGTGTTCCTCACCAGTAACACCAAGTGAGGTAAGTTGAAGATGACTGAAGAAAAGGCTGGCTGTTTAACAAAATAACTAAAACCATCAGTTACTGGTTTCAGCTGACAACAGAATGGTTTATTGCTGCCACTGTCCATGCCTACAGATAATTTATTTTGTATTTTTGAATAAAGACATTTGTACATTCTTAATAAATGAGCACAAGAGCCATGTACCAATATAATGCTTTCAACTTAAATCACTGAGGCATTTTTACTACAATGCTGTTAAAATCAGGATTTTAGTGTTTGCTATCACCAGATGAGAAGGTAAGAAGCAGCTTTTCTATGGAGACTAAGAATAACTGTGTACAGAGTAGAGAAATATCCAATTATGTGAAAACCTTTCTGTAATAAAAATTGTTTAAAGTTAAGAAAAATAGATGATAGTGTTAGTATAAACACAATCCAAGCCTCGCAAACACCTGTCCCTCCAACGTTTATTTTACAGCTTGTTGTTCAGTCACTACATCATGTCCAAAACTTTGCGAATCCCATGGACTGCAACACACCAGGCTTTACTGTCCTTTACTATCTCCCAGAGCTTGCTCAAACTCATGTCCATTGAATCAGTGATGACATCAAATCATCTCATCCTCTGTCTCGCCCCTTTCCTTCTGCCCTCAATCTTTCAGGGTCTTTTCCAATGAGTCAGCTCTTCACATCAGGTGGCCAAAGTATTGGAGTTTCAGCTTCAGCATCAGTCCTTCCAATGAATATTCAGGGTTGATTTCCTTTAAGAATAACTGGTTTGATCTCCTTGCTGTCCAGGGGACTCTCAAGAGTCTTCTCCAACACCACAATTCCAAAGCATCAATTCTTCAGCACTCAGTCTTCTTTATGGTCCAACTCTCACATCCATACATGACTACTGGAAAAACATAGCTTTGACCATAGGGACCTTTGTCAACAAAGTGATGTTTCTGCTTTTTAATATGCTGTCTAGGTTTGTCATAACTTTTCTTTCAAGGAGCAAGCGTCTTTTAATTTCGTGGCTGCAGTCACTGTCCAGTGACTTTGGAGCCCAAGAAAATAGTTTCTGTCACTTGCTTTCACTGTCCCCCCATCTATTTGCCATGAGGTGATAAGACCAGATGCCATGATCTTCGCTTTCTGAATGTTAAGTTTTAAGTCAGCTTTTTCACTCCCCTCTGTCACTTTCATCAACAGGCTCTTTAGTTCCTCTTCACTTTCTGCCATAAGGGTGGTGTCATCTGCATATCTGAGGTTATTGATATTTCTTCCAGCAATCTTGATTCCAGCTTGTGATTCATCTAGTCCAACATTTCACATGATGTACTTTGCACAGAAGCTAAATAAGCAGGGTGACAATATATAGCCTTGTTGTACTCCTTTCCCAATTTGCAACCAGTCTGTGGTTCCATGTCCAATTCTAACTGTTGCTTCTTGATCTGCATACAGGTTTCTCAGGAGGCAGGTAAGGTGGTCTGGTATTCTCATTTCTTGAAGAATCTTCCACAGTTTGTTGTGATACACACAGTCAAAGGCTTCAGCATAGTCAGTGAAGCAGAAATAGATGTTTTTCTTGAATTCCTTTGCTTTTCCTATGATCCAATGGATGTTGACAATTTGATCTCTGGTTGCTCTGCCTTTTCTAAATCCAGCTTGTACATCTGAAAGTTCTCAGTTCATGTTCTGCTGAAGCCTAGCTTGAAGGATTTTGAGCATTAACTTGCTAGCATGTGAAAAGAGCACAATTGTATGGTAGTTTAAATGTTCTTTGGCACTGCCTTTCTTTGTGACTTGAATGAAACTGACCTCCTCTAGCCCTGCGGCCATTGCTGAGTTTTCCAGATTTGCTGGCATATTGAGTGCAGTATTTTAACAGCATCATCTTTTAGGATTTGAAATAGCTCAGCTGGAATTCCATCACTTCCACCAGCTTTGTTTGTAGTAATGCTTCATAAGTCCCACTTGACTTCACACTCCAGGATGTCTGGCTCTAGGTGAGTGATCACACTATCATGGGTATTCAGGTCATTAACACCTTTTTTGTACAGTTCTTCTGTGTATTCTTGCCACCTCTTCTGCTTCTGTTAGGTCCTTGCTATTTCTGTCCTTACTGTGCCCATCTCTGCATGAAATGTTCCCTTAGTATCTCCAACTTTCTTTAAGAGATCTCTAGTCTTTCCCATTCTAAGCGAGCCCAATTCTCAGAACTGCTTATACAAAACTTGTAGAGGGGGTGCAATTACCATTCAACAACTGGGTCTTTTTGAGAAGCTCCAAGCAAGGATGGACGCTGGGAGGAAGCCTCTTACTTTCAACACCACTTCCTGACAGAAGCCCCAGCTGTCCACAGGAAGCAGGGCCCCAGATCCAGTCTGGTCTAAGACACAACCTTAACAAAGGAATCTGCTTTTTCTAAAGCAATGGATCCAATCTCTCCCCACACCCACTCCTGCCACTGGGCAACCTCTCTACCTCCCATCCAGCCACCATTCTGGTGGACAGGATCAAACGGCCACATGGCAGCCCTGGATGCCGCCACCACGGGGACCTCACCTCTGTTCCCATGGCAGCACGTTGCATTTTGTTTCCATTCTTGACCTCAAACCCCTACCTGCAACTCTGTCCTCTTGACCCATCTTCTTCCGCCCATCAGAATCCCCAGACCTGCTTCTCAGTGTCTTTCAGGCAGCTATGTCACCGTCCCTGTTACTTTATATTAGCAGCCACCTGCCATCTTGAGCTCCCTTCCCCACCCTGCCCAACCCCAGTGTCTTCCAAGAAATGGGCTGCCTTTCTGAAGCCAAGGAGATTCAGCTCTCTCAAGCTCATCTCCCTGAGCAACTCCATCCCTCCAAGCCTTGCCCACACCACACACCCTCCTGAGAGCCACACTGGCACTATCACCTGGAAGCCCTGGACTTGGTCTACTGCCGGTCCAGGCTGCCCACCCCAGCTGAGCCCTTGACACAGCTCAGCAACCCTGTCTGCTTTCCAGGGCTTCGTTTCCTTTAGTGACAGCAGCTACTTCACACCTCTGATCCTCTCCTCCCTGCTGTTTGCCAAACCTCTCAGCTGCTGTTTCTTTGGTGCAAGTTCCTCCCACTCCCAGTGTGGACCAGCCCGTTTGCAGTCCATTCCCTCCAGCCATCTCAGAGGAAGGATGACTGCACATCCTGTCCAAGTCCTGTGCTTTCCCTTGTGCTCTTGACCCCAGGCCCTACTCAAGAGATAGCCCGGAAATGCCCCCCCCCCAGCAAATAATTTAAGAATATTACCTCCTGGTGCTTTTGAATTCTCTCAAGGGTTATCTTGTTCTGAGACATCAGGGCTTCAGATTTTGCTTGACAAGTTCTCTCAAATTCGTTCCGGAACTCAGCAATCTCCTTCTCATACTTCCTTTTCTCTTCCATTTTAATTTTCACTATTTCAGTATCTTTAAAGTATTTCAACTGCCAATTGATGACAAAAAATTGTAAATACCAATAACTATGGTACAGAAACAGTAACAAATTCTCTCTTCACTGTTAGCTTTAACATTAACGCTAACTAAATATATTTAGTTTAATTCATCTTCATGTTTTATGTCATTCACTACACTTACAGGGTGTATTCAAAAGTCATAAAGAACTGACATAATCTGGCAAGAGAAATAGTACGCACAACAGTAGAGTATCATATTCATTAGTAAAGATTGTAGTGATTTCCCCATATACCGAAGGTGAAGACATTAAAAGACGAGCAAAAACATCACTCTTAATGATAACAAGATAAATCTTACCTTCTGACTCATTTCTGCCTGTAGTTGCTGTTCTATTTCCCTCTTATATTCGTTTAACTTGATTTCTAAGGATTCTAACTTTGGCTGTTGAGGGCAAGCACCTGCAAACTCATTGTCAATAAGCTGAAGCTTCTCCGCTACCAAAAAATAACACAGAAAACGAGGTTAGAGAGACACGGGCAGGTGAGCAAACGGCCAGAGCTCTGTTCAAACACAGCGTAAAGTTAGGAGAAAGTGTTAAGGATGTCTGCCATTTACTTATTAATACAAATGTATCCAAAAAGTGAGAGAGCTTAATGGACAGACAGGTAAGTGATTAAGCAAGTATAACAAATTTCATGGCAGACTCGAGGTGTATAAGTGTTCGCCATAAAGCTTTCAACTGTTCTGAAAGTTTGAGAATCCTATCTAAAATATAAAATATCAGGGGAAAAGAAAACAACAAGTATACTTTGAGTCAGAAAACAGTGGCATCCCTTTCTAGTGTCTACGTGCCAGAGGAGAGGGCTCTTTCACTGCACTTTGGTTAGAGCTGACTCACACTTTCAAAACACTGACCCTAAGAGGAATCAAAGACCACGTGTTTCACCTCCTCCACTTCACAGAGGAGGAAACTGATGCCCATTCAGTTGAAGGGGCTTCCAGAGGGCTATAGAGCTACATAATGGCAACAATGGGGCTAAGGCCAGGTCTATGATTGTTTCACATTCCAGCAGTCTTTTCAGGAGACCCCCAGCCCTCAAACCAACTGTGGATTTGAAACCAACCACGAAGTACACTGCAAACCTGGCCCTCTCATACAGTCTTAATCATGTGTGACACCAGTATCACCAAAAAGCAGGCAGAGGAAAAAATGGCTGGCAGAAGCAGACTAAAATATGTGTGCTCATTCTTGTCTGACTCATGGACTGGGGCATGCCAAGTTCCTCTGTCCATGGGGCTTCTCCAGACAAGAATGCTGGAGTGGGTTGCCATTCCCTTCTTCAGGGGATCTTCCCAACCCAGGGATTGAACCCTGGTCTTCTGTACTGCAGGACGATTCTTGACCGCTTGAGTCATCAGAGAGTAAAATATTGGCAGTGATGTCTCTGATTGGCAAAATGTTAGGTATGGTTTTCCATTTATTTTTCTGTATTCTACAGAAGCCTGTACAGTAGAAAAGGCTCCGGGTCATGGACCAGAAAACTTGGACTCTGGTATCAGTTCTGACCCAGACAGGGCGTTGCCTAGCTGTTCTTCCTCAAGTGATCTTAGTTTTGTCAACTGTAAAATGAAAGGACGGCCCACTGACTTCTCTAGTTCCCTGCAATGCAAGAAGTCTGAGATCTTCACACTTTAGCGGCTCTAACATAAAGTCAGATGAGACACAGGGAAGAACCTCCCAGTCAAGAGAGCTTCAACCCAACAAATAAGGAGGTGAGCCTCTGGATCCCCGTGAGATGTGGAAAGCATAGCCCTGGTGGTCATGAAGGAAGGAGCAGCCCTGCAGAGCCGTTCCTGGTCCTCCTGAGAAAAAATGAGCAACGATTCCAGAAAACATGCTACCAGCAGCCTGCATCCCTCTTAGTGAAGCAATAAAAACATAATACAGTACATCAGGCCATCGCCTTCACTGAAAAAAGAAAATGGAAGAAGTGTAATTATGAAAGAGGATCACAATTACCAAGAGAGTCTTTGACAGGCAATGTTGAACTTGTCTGAGTTTCCATATTGCAACTTTCTTTTTTCTGATGATATTCTGCCAATTCTTTCAGAAACTGTATAAGAAAACCTGAAAGACACAATGTATACAGTTTTGTTTCACAACTTTCTTTCATTCAACCATTGCTCAATCACTGTTTATGCAATCTTGGTTTTATAACATTATCTTTTTCACATCATGTATCTTTTAAGAATAATTTCTGAGGAAAGGCCTTTCCAAGTATGACACCAAACATGAAATTTAAGAACTAACAAAGTCAAAAGACAAATGATACACTGGAAACAAGTATTTGCCATAATATGGAGAAAGGACTAATTTTCATAGTATAAAGAGCTTTTAAAAATCAGTAAGAAAACAGAAAAATAAGGCAAGACATGGACAAAGTTTACAGAAAAAATTTTCAGTGTTAAATAAACATGAATAAAAATAAATGCAAATTAATACTACAAAAGAAAGATTATATTTTCCCAATACACATATTATCAAAGTTTTAATCTTCAGCACTCTAAGTGTTGGCAAGGGAGCAGGGAAGCAGGCGTGCTCTTTCACTTGGGAGGGAAATTGGTCCGTGTTTATGGATATTCCAAATCCAAGTGCCCTTTAACCCAGGCATTTTACCTCTCTGAATTTATAGAGCTACACTTTCTCAAAAGGGTATAGCGCTACACACCACATGCTTCTAATGGCAAACACCAAACAATAAAATCTTCATCAACATGGGGATAATTAAATACATTCTTTAAACATAATTAGTCTAAGTACACTGATAAAAATATATTGCTGGATAAAGGAAGCAAATTGCACAACAGTATAATATGATCCCATTTATGAACATATGTGGTTTAATTACATATAGACTTTGACCCCCATAAACTAAACGCTGGTAGAATACGCAAGACACTCTTCATTCTAGTTATCAACAGAAAGTGAAATTAGAGAATATGAACAGAAGTTTCTATTTTTCTTTTACTTTATACCTTTCTGAATAGCTTGAAACTTTCTTTTTCTTTTTGGCTGTGCCATGTAGCTTGTAGGATCTTAGGTTCCTAACCAGAGATCGAACCCAGGTCCCCAGCAATGGAAGGACGGAGCCTAACCGATGGACCACCAAGGAATTCCCTGAAACTTGTTTTTGGGTTTTTTTTTTTTTTAAGTCATGAATATAAATTTTATAAGTTTTCACTTTCTTAGAACAGGTGAGTGGATTTTTGCATCAGCCAAGGGCCTTTTTTTCTTTACTACTGAAGATATTACAATATACTACATCTTTTTAACTGTGGTTGATTGACAATGTTACTTTCCTCTGTACAGCAAAGTGATTCAGTTTTATATATATACACTTTTTAAAGAATATTCTTTTCCATTGTGATTTATCATAGGATGCTGAATATGGTTCTCTGTGTTCTACAGCAGGACCTTGTTGTTTATCCACTCCGTATGTAAAGCTTACGTCCGCTAACCCCAACCTCCTCCCCCTTGGCAATCACAAGTCTGTTCTCTAGGTCTGTGAGGCTGTTTCTGTTTCATAGATAGGTTCAATTGTGACATATTTTAGATTCCACATAAGTGATGTCACACAATGTATTGTTTTTTACTTCTCCCACTGGACTTTTCTTTCATATTCAGTGCCTTGTAACTCTTCTCTCTCACCCGCCCTCTTCTCCTGACCATTTCCTGTGAGCCTGTTCTCACCTCATCCCCCGCCTGTCACGCTGGGGCCAGATCTTGGCCCTCTCAATGGAAAAAAGGCAACATTTGGCAGAAACCTTTAAGATCCTGCAGCAAGGTCATCTCCAGACATGAGTTCTTCCATCTCAGCATTTCTAACACTGTCAGTTCTGCAGGGCTTTCCACAGGCCCCTAGCCCCCTACTTAGTTCCACTTCCCCCCTCCCTCCTCCACAACCCCCCCGAGAAGGATACGGCTAATCTCCTCCTCTATCTCCTCATTTCTTTATATAAGTATGAATCCCCTACTTTATACTTGGGTAATTATAATTCATAGCTAATTCTGTAACTCATATATATAACCCAATCTTTTATTTTGTTGCTCCAACTGTGCTAGCTTTCACCGCTGGGAGCACTTGCATCGTGAGGTTTTTTCTTAAGTTCTTCCTTAGGCTATGGCACTGTAGGGTCTCCAGGCTCATTATCTTGGCTAGTCTCTGCTCCATTCCGGGAAGCAACTACTGCTCCAAGGAGCCCTGGTTCCGATTATTATGGAATGGTTTTAGAAACTGAATCTTAGCACTGCAAACTGGGCTTGAGGTGTGCTCATTGTGACTGCGGAGTCACTGCTTCTAGCCCCTCAGCCTGCAGAGTAAGGAAATATGAACGTACACTAACCTATGTATACATACTTATTGATAAATATCTCTATGTCTCATCTGTATCTATGTTAAGCTAAACACGAGTTCATACAGATGTCTCCAATGACACCATTACCATATGAATCTTAGCCTCCTCCTGTTTATCTCTAAGTTCCCACCTGGCTCCCACCATCTACTATTCCCTTACTTTATGGTTCAACTCCAGCCCACACGTATAACGGTGTCAAAATTGTCAACCAGCACCCCCATGAGAAGTAACTCTCACCTTGACTACAGAGCCTATGTATAGTTTCTTCTGCCTTCAGTTGCAATCTTCATCCCTCTCTAGAGTTAGACAGGTAGGCATATTTTTCCCCACCCCTTCAGTGAGGTTACTATAGTTACATTGTTTTGTCACAATCAGCATTTAATCCTGAGATCACCTGACCTCATACACTTGCATACATGAAGGCTCACTCTTTGTAAAGCTCTATAGGATTTGATAAATGTCTAGTGCCATGTGTTCTACCATTACAGTAATTTAAGAACACTTTCACCACCCTAAAAAACATCCTATGCTTCCCCTCTTCAACCTGCTACCCCGTCCCTCCACATCCCTAGCAACCACCTAGCAACAAGGTGGTCAGGTGTGCTGACCACCTCTATAGCTTTGCCTTTCCCAGGATGTCACATATATGGAATCATAGACCATGTAGCCTTTTCAGAGAGGTTTCTTACATTAACAACACAGAGTTGTGATTCATTTCTCTCTCTGCATGGCTTGATAGCTCATTCCTTTTAGCTGAATAGTATTTCCCTGTTGGAATGTACCACAGCCTGTTTATCCATTCACCCACCAAAAGACATCTTGTTTGTTCCCAATTTCTGGCAACCATAAATAAAGTTGCTGTAAACATTCACATACAGTTAAAGTCACTTGGGTAAATACCTAGGACAATGACTGGTGGATCATCCAGTAAGACTATGTTTAGTTTTACCACCAAACTATTCCCCCCCAGCAAGCGGCTTTACCATTTTGTATTTCCACCAGGAATGAGTGAGAGCATATGTTACTTCACATCCTTCCAGCATTTAGTGTCATAGGTGAGCTGGATCTTAGCTATTCCAATAGGTGGGAAGTGTTATCTCATTTCTATTGTAATTTCCATGTCTAATAACAAATAACATGAAGCATCTTTTGATATGCTTACTTGCCATCTGCATATCTTCTTTGGAGAGCTACCTGTTCAGACCCTTTGCTCATTTTTCAACTGACTTG
Source organism: Giraffa tippelskirchi (assembly GCF_054371585.1). Lineage (NCBI taxonomy): Eukaryota > Metazoa > Chordata > Mammalia > Artiodactyla > Giraffidae > Giraffa > Giraffa tippelskirchi. The sequence goes on from NC_137289.1 coordinate 143,506,579, forward strand.
TGTCTTTATTGTTGAGTTTTCAGAGTTCTTTGTATATTTTAGACACATGTCCTTTATTGGATGTCTTTTGCCAATACCCTCCCCACGACTGGAATTTGTCTTTTCACTCATAGAAAGGCGTTTTTAAATTTTAACAAAATCTAACTAGTCTATTTTTTCCTTTCATTTAATCATGCTTTTGATGTTTATATCTCATCACCAAAGCCCAGGTCACAAAGATTTTCTCTTAATGTTTTCTTCCAGAAGTTACATAGTTTTGTGTTTTACATTTAGACATATGATTCATTTTCAGTTAATTTTTGTGTAAGGTCTGTGTCCAAGTTCATTTTTGTGCATATGCATGTCCAATTGCTCCAGCATCACTTGTTGAAAAGTCTAAGTTTCCTCCACTAGATTGCTTTTTCCTTTGTCAAAAACTAGTTGACTATCTTTGTATAGACCTATTTTGGGGTTCTCTATTCTGTCCCACTGATCTATTCTTTAGTCAATCACAGGTAAGGATTTTAACTTCCAAAAAGAAGAGCCAGTGTCCAAATTCTCCACCCAGCTATTTTCTGGGTACCACTTATCTCTGAAAGGAAAAAATAGGTGTGGGAAGGATGTGTGAGTAGAATCTAGGGGAAAGTACCAAAACCATCCAACAGATCAGCATCCTCAAAGTATAAATACAGTCAGATAAGACCAAAGATCTCTGTCAGGAAATACACAACAGTCAAGTACAAAACATCTTCCTACATGTTTTTTGATGGCCTCAATTTCTTGATGCTGAAGCTCCAGTACTTTGGCCGCCCAATGTGAAGAGCCAACTCACTGGAAAAGACCCTGGTGCTGGGAAAGATTGAAAGCAAAAGGAGAAGGGAGCGACAGAGGATGAGATGGTTGGATGGCATCACTGATTCAATGGACATGAATCTGAGCCAACTTTGGGAGACAGAGGACAGGGGAGCCTGGCATGTTGTAGTCCATGGGGTCTCAAAGCACTGGCCACAACTTAGTGACTGAACAATAACAACAATTTCTTAATTGGAAGTCACCAATTTTAAATCATTTCATTGTAACAGTAGCTGTTTTACTGTCAGCCAAGAGTTTTATCCAAATTATGCCACTAGGATACATGACGCGTCTGCAACTGTTTTTCTTACTTTCAGGGATTTTACTAGGAGGCTGGGTGAAGCTGGTATGAGATGTTGACCAGACGTCTTTCTGAACTAGAAAGATTCAAAGAGCGAGTTTAAAAGCAAAAAGCTATTTTTAATAATATACATACCTAGAAATAAGTGGATTATTTAAAAACCCTTTAGAGCCCCTAATTCCTTCCTGAAATAGTTACACTACAGACAGCAGTTATTTACTTAGACCTGTGCTGTCCAATGTGACAGCCAGTAGCCAAAGATCGTGTAGCTATTTAAATTATAATCTCAGTTCCTCACACCAACCACATTTAAAGTGCTCAATAACCCCACGTGGCTAGTGGCTACCATATCAGAAAACACAGATTCAGACATTTCCATCATCACACAGTTACACTAGACACCACTGCCTTAGAATCTACAACCTCGGATCACCTATCATCTTCAGCTTCAGTAAGGATGAGCTACTCTGCAGGTGGTCTAGAGTATCTCGTGATCCAAATATTATATACAGCATGGATAAGCAACAAGATCCTACTGTACAGCACAGGGAACTATGTTCAATATCCTATGGTACTGGATATGTGGGAAAGAATATGAAAAAGAATGTATATATATGTATAACTGAATCACTTTTCTATACAGCTGAAATCAATGCAACACTGTAAGTCAACTATACTCCAATAATACAATGAAGTGAAGTGAAGTGAAAGTCACTCAGTTGTGTCTGACTCTTTGCGACCCCATGGACTATAGAGTCCATGGAATTCTCCAGGCCAGAATATGGGAGTGGGTAGCCTTTCCCTTCTCCAGGGGATCTTCCCAACTCAGGTCTCCCACATTGCAGGCGGATTCTTCACCAGCTGAGCCACAAGGAAAGCCCAACAATACAATAAAACAAAAATAGAATGTCGTGTGACTCACTTATCCTCTGCTAACATTACGCCTAGGAGGCCAGGCAGTTAAGTGACAGACGAACGACTGGCAAAAAGTAGGTACTCAAGTGTTTGCCGAATGGTAATTAATGAATGTCCCAATGAGGATGGTAGCAATGTTGGCCACAGACAAAATCCAGGAGCACACCAACATGAAAGGGCCATTACATCACGTCACAGTTTTTGAAAAGCTCTAAATGACAGCTATGCCACACAGGCAGGTTACTGGCTTACATTCATACTACCAAGTCCATCAAGTCTAGCCGGTGGCCTGGCACCCACAGCAGCTTTTAAGGGAGAAAGAACCTCAGCTTCCCTTCTTCTGTGCAGGCAAAAATCCACCTCTTTCACCTCTCCACTCCCTGGCAGCCTCCTCAGCTTTTACACAGAAGAGGGCACCACATTTCACTCCTGGCACCACTGCTCACCCGGAGTGTGGGGGTTTCTCCCCACACCAAGCCATACTCTTATGAGGCCAGCTTGGTGTCCTACAATTTAACTCAATTCTGACACTGTCTACCTGGAGCTAGGAACTGATCCCACAGGTGAAGGGCCTCATTCCCACAACACTGATCCCCCACCTCTCACAGATATATTAACACATCCTTCAGATGCCAGCCCCAAGCCCAGGTTGTCACCTGCGCTTCTGAGCAATGGCTATGGATAGATGTCATCCTCCTCCTTGGGCTTGATGAATGTGTCAGAGAGCTCACAGAACTCAGTGAAGCGCTTAGACTTGGCAGTTTATTAAAGGACATGATAAAGGATACAGATGAACAGCTGACTGGAAGAACTGCACAGGAGCTGAGCAGGAGCCTGGAGTTCCATGCCTTCTCCCGGGATGCCACCCCCCCAGCACTTCCACCTGTTCACTGACCTGGAAGCTCTCTGAACCCCGTACTTTCAGGATTTATGAAGACTTCATCACATATGCGTGACTGATTATTAACACCATTTTTAGTCCTTCTCCCTTCAACAGAATAGGGGGCAGGGCTGAAAACCCCAAGCTTCTAATCATGGCTTGGTCTTTCTGATGACCAGCCCCCACCCAGGAGCACACCCAGTGCTGCTCATTCAAACAAGAGATACTCAGAAATTACAAGGGTTTCTGGAGCCCTGTGTCAGGAACTGAGGTCAAAGACCAACACCAGAACAAGAGCTACTCCGTGTGTTCGTAGGAAATTACATGGGTTTGGGGAGTTGTGTGCTGGGACTTGGGGGTAGAGATCAATATATATTTTTTCTATTATCTCAGAGTAGTTAGGTTTCCCAGGTGGCGCTAGTGGTAAAGAACCCACCTGCCAATGCAGGAGACTTAAGAGATGAGGGTTCAATCCCTGGGTCAGGAAGTTACCCTAGAGAAGGAAATGGCAACCCCCACTCCAGTACTCTTGCCCAGAAAAACCCATGGACACAGGAGCTAGAGGGCTACAGTCCATAGGGTCGCAAAGAGTTAGACATGACTGAAGTGACAGCATCAGATCTATATAAACACTTGATTACAAAAATGACATACAACATACAGTTTGTTCTTCCAGCAAATACGAACACAATACTCGATATACTGTACTTGGGGGATATCCAGGATACAAAGACAGATGCCTAAACATTGTTCTCTTTGTTTTGGAAATGTTTCATGCAGTGGATATCTTTAAGAAAAACTAGCTTTCAACCTGTTTGTAGGGCTTTTGATGCTATCTCTAGCTTTCTTATTTGAGTAAGAGCTATCTTAAAAGGTTGAAAATTGGGGGAAAAGGATCCACATTTGTCAAAACAGATGAATGGTTCTATTTTAAAATGAACTGCCAGCAAGGAAAAGCCAATGATTCAATTTAAATTACCTATTTAAATGATTCAATTTAAATTCCCTATTCTTCCACCTAAAAATTATTAGCTTCATATTTTTATACAAAAAAACACATAACAAAAATGTTCCAATTCTCTACAAAGATGAAGTCTCCTACCTTTTTGGTTTTCTTTATCAAATCCTGAAATCTGTTAAAAGAACACAGTTTACTTTTATTCAACTACTCAGTTACTATTAACAAACCAAAGCAGATTATTAAAAACTAAACAATCCTACCAGTGATTTGTAGAGCCTGGATTCAGGACTGATTTTAAAAAGATGCAATAGATTCTGCATAGTAAATACCTTAAAAAAGAAAAAGCACACATATTTTAACATCAATGATTAAGTGATGATTTAGGATGTTTCTGAATATAAGACTAAAAATCATGGTTCAGACTAAATAAGATTATAAATACATGCTAATAACGTAAAATGTAAGCTTTCTCATACTGTTAAATAAATTACACTAAACTTTGAGGTCAAAAGGATAAAGTTTCTCTTGATCATGTAATTAACCTCCAAATAATTCACATCAAAGATGATATACCTGGGGCTTCCCTGGTGACTCAGTGGTGAAGAATCTGCTTGCCAATACAGGAGACACGAGTTTGATCCCTGGTCTGGGAAGATCCCAAATGCCAAGGAGCAGGTAAGCCTCTGAACCGCAACTACTGAGCCAGTGCTCTACAGCTCATGGGCTACAACTACTGAAGCCCACAGGCCAGAGAGCCCGTACTCCACAAGAGAAGCCCCAGCAGTGAGAAGCCTCATGCTAAAACAAAAAGTAGCCCCGCTTGCCACAACTAGGGAAAAGCACATACAGCAACAAAAAACCCAGCACAGTCTAAAATAAATTCAAATTTTTTTTTAAATATCTTTAAAAGAATGACATGTTTGACAGAAATAACAGAAATGGTTAATGGCTTCCAGCTGACACTCAAATATTTGAGTTCACCAATGAACATGTGAGCGTATTCCAGGGTCTCTCAATGGCAATGAAGTTTTAAAATTACTATTGCTTCAAAATAGAAATAAACTAAGTTTTTACTCTCTTTGAAACTATGAATGTTTAAAGCTATTTTAGATATACCTGTGGTCAAACCTTTTGAGTGATTTTTTTTAATTTTATTTATTCTGGTTGCACTGGGTCTTCGTTGCTGTGCATGGCCTTTCTTTAGTTGTGGCCAGTGGGGGCTACTCTTCACTGCAGTGTGCAGGCTTCTCATTGCAGTGGCTTCTCTTATTACAGAGCATAAGCTCTAGGGCTTGGGGGCTTATTTGCTCTGCAGCAAGTGGGATCTTCCCAGGGCAGGGAATTGAACCCGTATCCCCTGCATTGGCAGGCAGATTCTTAGCCACTCCACCATCAGGGAAGTCCCTTGAGTAAAGATTTTTAACATGCATTTCCACTATCATGTGTATTGTTTATTATGTCTACCCTGAGGACACTGATATAATCTTCAGTTGGTTTTCCTTTAAAGAAAATATTTTATAGTACAGAAACCTTTAAGTGTGTGAACTACATCAGTGCTATAACAATGTGATTGACTATTATTCGTTCAAGTGGCAAAATTGTGAAACAGGAGATACATAGATGGAAGGATCAAAAAAGAATTCCTAAGACTGATAAAATTTGGTTGTTTAAATACACTGTATCTATTCATTATTTATTTACTTAAGTATTTATTTATTTATTTGGCTGTGCTGGGTCTTAGCTGTGGTACGTGAGATCTAGTTCCCTGACCAAGGATTGAACCCAGAATCCCTGCACTGGGAGTGTGGAGTCTTAGGCACTGAGCCACCAGGGAAGTCCCTATAAAGGATATTTAAATTTTAAGTTTTTCCAATAACAACACTGTTCTTCTCTTACAACTTCTGAGTATCCCACTTTTGGGCAGTTATGGCACGATAAACAGCAAAAACACAGGGACAACCCCAAGAGTGAACCCTGATGTAAACTACAGACTTCAGGTGATAATGAAGTGCCAGTGTAGGTTCACTGAATGTAAAAATGGACAGAGTAGAAAACGCTGGGGTTGGGGGGAGGCCATGCTTGTGTGGGGTCAGGAAGCAGGGAGCAGATGGGCCATCTCCCTTTCTGTTCATTTTTGCTGTGAACCTAAACTGCTATAAAAAATTAAGTCTATTAAAAAAAACCCAGAAAGTTTGCTATATCTACCTTTAAAATAACAAAGTGTAACTACTATGTTCAATGGTTGGTGGAGAGAGAGTTAAAATAATTAGGAAAAGCTGTTTCGCTATTTAAGAACTCCATGGGTTTTTAAAAGTTACTTATTCTTCTCTTACTTAATCACAAACAGGACAAGTATCTGAAGAGACTGTAGCAGAGTCAAGAAAGTACATTGTAGATGTAGATTAATGCCCTGGTTGCCACTTACAAATCATGTCAGTTTGAGTAAATCATCTCACCTCTCCAGAGGCTGGATCCTCACCTCTAATCCATCTACTATTTGCTAGTCTCACAACAGATGTTCAACATAAATAGCAGTTTAGAGTCTCAGACTACATGGAGTGTCAGGTCAATTCTAGCTCCAAAACATCACCATTTTATAAAGACAAACCAAGCTGCCAAGGAACTGGTAACAATGTTACATTTTATACTCCTTTGTCACATTATTAACAAATACATGATGTAATTTCAGAGACAAAAAAGAAACAGACCCAGCTATCCAGGGAGCACTTAGCTATTATCTGAGGAAGAAGCTACTACAGAAAAGCAAAGATGTTACCTTTTCTTTTGCCAAACCACTTTCCGGAAAGAAGACAGAAAGCGAATACTCATAGCCACATCTCTGTAAGTGATCCGCCACTAGAGAGTTGGAAGCTCCTATTAAGAGGGAGCTCTCGTCCACTGAGATGGATGGGGACTGCATTTTACCATTTAGAACAGGGTGCATCAGTTCGTGAATTAGTTGGTTTCTGAGTTGCGTCTAGAACAAATACAAAAATGAAACAAAAGAGAAAACAATTTCAGCAGGACTTTTTTCCACTGGAGGTACACAGATTTGTCACATGAATTAGAATCCTTCCTTTTATTTCCAGAATGGTTCAAGATTCATGGCCACAAGTTAGGAACCTTCTCCTCCACACTCTGTCTTACCCTGTGAGACAAACAGCCCAGTGGGTTCTGGAAAGAGCAGCTTGACTTGGGGTGAGCCACAACGTGGTGAGACTCACTTCACTTTCCAGTTCAGGAACTTTTCACTGGGGTTTCAAATATAGGAGAAAACTCGGCTACTCCCTCACTTCTCTGCAGATTATTGGAGGAGATGAAAATATCTGGTTAAATATGTTAAAGTATATTAATCAAAGTTAAATAAGGTTCCCAAAAGGGAAATAATATATCCAAGAGAGAAATCAGTAAACCCAAAAACACTTATTAAGATTCACTTTCATGTGGACTATTTGTAATTCTAGACACTGTAAAACGTAATAATTTTCCTCTATCTTACAAAGGAGAAAATTAAGGTTCAAGGTGGCTAATTTTCTCAAGGTTATAACATGAGCATCATCATTCATTTGGGTTTTAAGAAAATCCCCTAAGTTATTTGAACTAATGGATATTTATTTTAACTATTTTGCACATAATCTGGAAACATACAATTGGGCCAAGTTTAAGAGTAAACTGCCTAGATTCATGGCAGTTCAGCAGTAGATAACATCTAAGAAATTGTTATTAATAGAATACAAACAAGAAACAAAGGGAGATCTTGTTACATCTCTTTCTTCCATCCTTTAGCTAAAGAGTAGAAAGTATATACTTAATAGCAGAGAACAGAATTTATTATATGTATATCTAAAATCCTATAGTAAACAACACTTTCACACTAAAGAATATACATGCTTTACCTCATCTGATGCAGTTAAGTAACTGAAGAGAGAAAACTATAGCCTTCCCCATCAGTAAAATGTATGGTTTAATTTAATTTGAAACACAGGGAAGAAGAAATATATTCAGATCCAGCTTAATTAAAAGGATTTAAAGTGTCTAGCTGATTCATTGGAAAAGACCCTGGTGCTGGGAAAGATTGAGGGCAGGAGAAGAAGGGGACGACAGAGGATGAGATGGTTGGATGGATGGCATCACCGACTCAATGGATATGGGTTTGGGTGGACTCCGGGAGTTGGTGATGGACAGGGAGGCCTGGCGTGCTGAGGTTCACGGGGTTGCAAAGAGTCGGATACAACTGAGCGACTGAACTGAACTGAAAGTGTCTTGCAAACAAGTACTGAAATGGGTAAGAATTAAATTAGGGATATAAGTAGGGTTAAAAGAAAAGAAGAGTAGCAAACAGTGGAATGACATTACAGACCAATTTCCATCTAGACAAACACAAAAAGCACACCATCTAGCACTTGCTAGAAGGAATCCAAAAAGTGGCTGGGGGCTTTCCAGAAGCCAGTGCAAAGCGGGAAATCTATTTTCAGAATTCAAGCCTGCAATGTCCCTAAGACAGAAATAAGGACAGAGCCCTCACCAGAAATTTAGCCTACTAAAAACTTCTCCCCCAAAAGCACTGGGGAGTTTGGGACTTTGAGCGTGAGCCACCTGTTCTCCTTACTTGGCCCTGCAATAAACCTTTCTCTGCTCAAAAACAAACAAACAAACAAACAAAAACAAAACCCACAAATGTTGTAGGGGGTGGTGGGGAAGTGGGAGAGATGGAAATTATGGACCCTCAGCACATCTCTCAGAAATTGACAGAGTATAAAACCAACATTACTCTATCCAGTAAGGATCTCACTCAGATTCAACAGACAAATCAAAAACTTTACAGACAAGCAAAAGCTAAGAGAATTTAGCACCACCAAATCAGCTTTACAACAAATGTTAAAGAACTTCTACAGGTAAGACACACAGGAAATGAAAAAGGCCCACAAAAACAAACCCAAAACAATTAAGAAAATGGTAACAGGATCATACATATGGATGATTACCTTTAATGGAAATGGATTAAATGCTCCAACCAAAAGACACAGACTGGCTGAATGGATCCAAAAACAAGACCCATGTATATGCTGTCTGCAAGAGACCCACTTCAGACATAAAGACACATACATACTGAATATGAGGGGATGGAAAAAGATATGCCATGCAAATAGAAATCAGAAGAAAGGTGCAGTAGCAGTACTCATATCAGACAAACAGACTTTAAAATAAAGACCATTATAAGAGACAAGGAAGGACACTACATAATGATCAAGGGATCAATCCAAAAAAAATAACAATTATAAATATATATGCATACAATATAGGAGCATCTCAATACATAAGGCAAACGCTAACAGCCATAAATGGGGAAATTGACAGTAACAATAATAGTGGTGGACTTTAACACCCCATTTACACCAATGGACAGATCATCCAGACAGAAAATAAGGAAACACAAGCTAGAAATGACACATTAGACCAGAGAGATAGACTTAATTGATATTTACAGGACATTCCATCTGAAAGCAGCAGAATACACTTTCTTCGTAACTGCACATGGAACATTCTCCAGGAAAGATCACATCTTGGGTCACAAATCAAGCCTCGGTAAATTTAACAAAATTTAAACTGTATCAAGCACCTTTTCCAACCACAATGCTATGAGATTAGATACCAGTTACAGGAAACAACTATTTTAAAAAACACCTGGAAGCTAAATAATACACTAAATAACCAAGAGATCACTGAAGAAATCAAAGAGGAAATAAAAAAATACATAGAAGCAAATGAAAATGAAAACACAATGACTCAAAACTTATAGAGCACACAACAAAAAGCAGTTAAAGGAGGGAAGTTTATAGCAATTCAAAATCACCTCAAGAAACAAGAAAAATCTCAACAATCTAACGTTACACCTAAAGCAACTAGAGAAAGAACAACAACGAAATCCTGTAGTAGAAGAAATCATAAATATCAGAGCAGAAATGTATGGAATAGCAACAAAGAAGACAACAGCAAAGATCAATTAAGCTAAAAGTTGGTTACTTGAGAAGATGAACAAAATTGATAAACCTTTAGCCAGACTCATCAAGAAAAAAAGGGAGAGAATTCAAATCAATAAATCAGAAATGAAAAAAAAAAAAAGAAGTTACAGCTGACTCCACAGAAATACAAAGGATAAGAGACTACTACAAGCAACCATACACCAATAAACAGGACAACCTGGAAGAAATGAACAAATTCTTAGAAAGGTACAACCTTCTAAGACTGAACCAGGAAGGAATAAACAGATCAATGACAAGTAATAAAATTGAAACTATAATTTAAAATCCTCCAACAAACAAAAGGCCAGGACCAGATGGCTTCACAGACCAATTCTAACAAACATTTAGAGAAGAGTTAATACCTATCCTTCTCAAACTCTTCCACAAAATTGCAGAGGGAGGAACAGTCCCAAACTTGTTCTACAAGGCCACTATCACCCTGATACCACAACCAAAGATATCACAAGAAAATTACAGACCACTATAACCGATGAACACAGATTCAATAATCCTCAACAAAACACTAGCAAACAGAACCCAGCAACACATTAAAAGGATCATACACCACGATCAAATGGGATTTATCCCAGGGATGCAAGGATTCTTCAATATACACAAATCACTGTGATATACCATATCAACAAGTTGAAGAATAAAAAGTATACGATCATCTCAATAGATGCTGAAAAAATCTGACAAAGTTCAATATCCATTTATGATTAAAAAAAAAAACTCTCCAGAAAGTGGGCATACAGGGAACCTGTACAAAAGCCCATAATACCCCAACAAAAGCCCATAATAAAGGCCGTATACAACAAACCCACAACTAATAACATCATTCTCAATGGTGAAAACCTGAAAGCATTTCCTCTAACATAAGGAACAAGACAAGGATGTGCACTCTCACCACTATTATGCAACATAGTTTTGGAAGTCCTAGCCGTGGCAATCAGAGAAGAAAAAGAAATAAAAGGAATACAAATTTTAAAAGAAGTTAAACTCCCACTGTTTTCAGATGTACTCTACATAGAAAAATCCTAAAGATGCCACCAGAAAAACTACTAGCACTAATCAATGAATTTGGCTTGCATTCCTATACACTAACAATGAAAGATCAGAAAGAGAAATTAAGGAAACAATCCCATTTACCAATGCAACAAAAAGAATAAAACACCTAGGAATAAATCTATCTAAGGAGGCAAAAGGCTTGTACTCAGAAAAGACTTATGAAAGAAATTAAAGATGATATAAACAGAAATAGATGTCTTAGATTGGAAGAATCAATATTGTGAAAATGACTATACTACACAAAGCGATCTACAGATTAAATACTGCTGCTGCTAAGTCGCTTCAGTCGTGTCCGACTCTGTGCGACCCCATAGACGGCAGCCCACCAGGCTCCGCCGTCCCTGGGATTCTCCAGGCAAGAATACCGGAGTGGGCTGCCGTTTCCTTCTCCAGTGCATGAAAGGGAAAAGTGAAAGTGAAGCCGCTCAGTCGTCCAACTCTTAGCGACCCCATGGACTGTAGCCTACCAGGCTCCTCCGTCCATGGGATTTTCCAGGCAAGAGTACTGGAGTGGGGTGCCATTGCCTTCTCCACAGATTAAATACAATCCCTATCAAATTACCAATGGCATTTTTCAAAGAATTAGAACAAAAATTTTACAGTTTTTATGGAAACACAAAACACTCCGAATAGCCAAAGCGAGCTTGAGAAAGAAAAACAGAGTTGAAGGAACTAGGCTCCCTGACTTCAGACCTTATTACAAAGCTACAATAATCGAGACAGTATGATACTGGCAGAAAAACAGAAATACAGATCAGATCAATGGCACAGGATAAAAACTCATAGATAAACCCACGCACCTACCATCACATAATCTGTGAAAAAGGAGACAAGAACATACAATGAAGAGAAGACAATGTCTTCAATAAGTGGTGCTGGGAAAACTTATCAGCGACATGTAAAAGAATGAAATTATAACATTCTCTAACATGATACAGAGAAATAAACTCAAAATGGATCAAAGACATAGATGTAACACTGGACACTATAAACTCTTAGAGGAAAACATAGGCAGAACACTCTTTGACACAAATTACAGCAAGATCTTTTTTGACCTACCTCCTAGAGTAATAAAAATTTTAAAAAATAAATAAATGGGACCTAAATAAACTTAAAAGCTTTTGCAGAGCAAAGGAAATCATAAACAAAATGAAAAGACAACTCTCAGAATGGGAGAAAATATTTGCAAATGAAGCAACTGACAAAGGATTTATCTCCAACATATACAAACATCTCATGCAGCTCAATATCAAAACAACAAACAACCCAATCAAAAAATGGGCAAATATCTAAACAGACATTTCTCCAAAGAAGACATAAACATAATCGAGAGGCACATGAAAAGATGCTCAACATCACTAATTATTAGAGAAATGCAAATCAAAACTACAGTAAGTAATCAGCTCACACTGGTCAGAATGACCATCATCAAAAAAATCTACAAATAAACGCTGGAGGGAGTGTGGAGACAAGGGAACCCTCTTGCACTGAAGGTGGAAGTGTAAATTGATACAGCCACTATGGAGAACAGTATGGAGTGCCTTTAAAAAGCTAAAAATAGAACTACTCTATGACCCAGCAATCCCACTACCATGCATATATCCTGAGAAAACCATAATTCATATAGACACACGTACCCCCAACATTCACTGGAGCACTATTTACAACAGCCAGTACACAAAAGTAACCTAAACGTCCATCGATGGATGAATGGATAAAGAAGATGTGGTACATATATACAATGGAATATTATTCAGCCATAAAAGGAAAGGAAATGGAGTCATTTGCAGAGATGTGGATGGACCCAGAGTCTGCCATACAGAGTAAAGTAAGTCAGCAAGAAAGAAACAAATATCATATATTAACTCATGTATGTGGAATCTAAAAAAACAATGGTACAGGTGAACCTATTTGCAGGGGAGGAATAGAGACACAGACACAGAGAAGAGACAGCAGACACAGGGGAGGGGGAGAACGAATTGGAAGATTAGGAATGACATATATACACTACCATGTGCAAATAGACAGCTAGTGGGAAGCTGCTGTGTAACACAGGGAGCTCAGCTTGGTGCTCTGTGATGACCTAGAGGGGTGGGATGGTGGGTTCAAGAGGAAGGGAGGAATATATAGGTGATTCACTTCATTGTACAGCAGAAATTAACACAACACTGTAAGGCAATTAGACACCAATTTAAAAAAAGAAACCGACAGACTAGATTCAAAATAAGGAAAAAGATTTCATAAACTTCATTTAACAGGTATTGATATAACTTTGGACTTAACCATTAAAACAAATTCTTTTCAAACACTCAAACAGAATGTGAATTAGACCACTAAACACTTCAGGGAATTTCAAAAATTAGAACTCACCCAGGTCAGTCCTTAAACTGAGAAAATAAATTAGCTCAGACTGAGATAGTAAAAATTCTCCCTGTCACTGATGAAGCTAGAGTAACAGACACTGAATGGTCAGCTGCAAAGAACAAAGAGTATTTCTGAGGGTAGGCTGCAGCTTTAAAGAGAACAAGGCTACCATAACCCTGATACCAAAGTCAAAAAGAGGATAATGAGAGGTCACTATCAATTGTGACTACACACATGAAGTAGAATTCTACTAAACTAAATCCAAAGCACAGTAAAAGAACATACACCATGCCTAGATGCAAGAAACATTCTGCATAAGAAAGTGGACTAATGCACGATGTATTATAATTAATTCCAAGTAGGTTAAAGAGTTAACCGCAAAAAAACCGAAACCTTTTTAAAAACTTAAAAATTGAATATTCATTCTTAATGGAAATGACTTACTGAGAATAATCAGCAGAAAATAGTAAACAAGAGATTTGACCATAGAAAAATGCAATTTTAGCCTTTTTAGAGCCAAAATAAAATTGAACACCAACAGTATTGTCACAAAAATGGAAAGATGACTAATTTTCCATTAAAAGAGCATACATCAATAAGAAATACATCAATAAGAAAACACTAGCACTCTAGGGGAAAAAAACGGGCAAAGGGGAACATGAACCACCAATCCATGGAAAACATACAGCCAGAAAATATGCACAACCTTATTGATAATCAAAAGAAAGAATGTTAAAACAATAAGGGCTTCTCAATCTTAGATTGATTTAAAACATGTCATGATCATTATATTGACGAGAGATAAGCATTTTCAAAATACTGGTGGAATATAAACTGAAGTTGCCTCGCGAACCATCAGAGGTTAGGGGCCCCCTTTAGATCCCCAGATTTGCATATGTGGATTCAACCAACACAAACAGTGTAGTACTATAGTAGATATTTATTGAAAAAAGAGTCCACATATAAGTGGACCTGAGGAGTTCAAACACGTGTTGTTCAACGGTCAATAGATTACAATCTTTCTAGAAAAAGACACATAAACCAAGAGCCTTAAAATGGCTCACACCTTTTAATTCATTAATGCCACTTCATCTATCCAAGACAAAAAGTGAGAGGTGCAATTGCAGGAGTGTGTAAACCTCAATATAACCTAAATATTCAATAATAGAGGAATGCTGCATAATTACATGTATGGCACCAGGCTCAGCTTCGGACAATGAAAATTAGAATTTCAAGAAACAGTTAAAAACAAAGGAAGGGCTTCCCTGGTGGCGTGGCTAAGAATCTGCCTGCCAATGCAGGCGACAGGCTAGATCCCTGAAATGGGAAGATCCCACCGCTGCGGAGCAACTAAGCCTGTGGACAACTACCGAAGCTTGCACACCTCAAGCCTGCTGTGCTCTACAACAAAAGAAGCCACTGCAATGAGAAGCCAGAGCACCTCAATAAGAGTGGCCCTCACCCACCACAACTAGAGAAAGCCCGCATGCAGCAAGAAAGATTCAGCGCAGCCGTAAATAAATCAAACGATCTTTTCAAAAACCACACACAGGAAAATGATCACCATGTATTACAGAAGATACACAAATAGACAAAACAGTACGCCAATTAGTGGTTGTGTTAGAGATGACATCTCTCCTGTTTGTCTTTCTATATTTCAGATGAGTTTGAAGTATTTTTAAGGTACAAAAACAATGGAGCAGCCAGAAGAAAAAGTTTTCCCTCAATTTCCTACTTTTAAGTGTAAAATACTTTAATGAAATATATATAGAAAACACATTTGAGCTAATCCTACTTCCTGCTGTTAATTAATACATGAAGTGTCCTAAGAAATATTTGCTGCTCAAGTATTTATAACCCACTCTAGCATTCTTGCCTGGAAAATCCCATGGACGGAGGAGCCTGGTAGGCCGCAGTCCATGGGGTCGCTAAGAGTCGGACACGACTGAGCAGCTTCACTTTCACTTTTATGCACTGGAGAAGGAAATGGCAACCCACTCCAGTGTTCTTGCCTGGAGAATCCCAGGGACGGGTGCGCCTGGTAGGCAGCTGTCTATGGGGTCGCACAGAGTCGGACACGACTGAAGCGACTTAGCAGCAGCAGCAGGTATTTATACCTTTCAATATATTTTAAAGAACAAATTTCTCATTCCCCAAACTTTTCTACAGTAAGTAGTCCCTTAACGTTTCCTATATGGTGTCAATATCCTCCATTCAAATATGAGCATTACAAAACCACTTAATAACTCAGGAACATCTCAGATTTCTAAAACAAACGTTACTAAAATGTGTTTATTTAACGATTAAAGAGTTACACGGGAACAGAGCAATATAACCCACCAACACAATCTTTAGCGTGATACCCAAGACATGGATGTATTTACATGTACTACCTGTCACAGGTTACACTCGCAAAATCTACGTTAACAGATATGCCTAAAACTGATACCTTGAGTGTGTCCAGTATACCTCGATCCTTAAACGTCTGGTACAGCTTTTTGCGCAGATCATCTTGACTCAACACATCAGATTTGGGGAACATGATGGACCAGAAGAGAATCGGTTATGGTTTACCTGGCGGGCAGAGGGGATGTTAAATTCTGCACACAGACCAGTGGTCTCCAAGGAAGCCCTCACACACCCAGGGGAGAAAGGCGTTTTAACGGAACCAAAGGCTTCACTTCCGCCCGCCTCGAGGCGGCGGCCAGGTGTATCTACCTGAGCCATCAGGTGTCGGCTTCCTCCCGAGCCCGCCCCACCGTGCCCCAAGTTTAAGCCCGAACCTGGGATGCAGGCTCTGGCCTAGGGGAACCCCTGCCTTCAGAGTCCTGCCTCAACCCCAGAGTACCAGGAGGAACAAGGTGAACCTTCCGCTTCGCACTGCGAACTAGGAACTCGGACAGAGACGTGCACGTCTTGGCAGTTCTGATAGGTGGGCGTGGCTGCGGCCCACGCGCGACTCTCACGGGCAGAGACCAGAAGACGGACGGCTAGAGAAAGTACAGCATCGGCCGGAATTCGCGCTGCCCGGAGCCGACCCCAGCCCTCTGAAAGCCAAGCAGAGACGCCTTCGTCTAGGGCACTATGGCGCAAGCGCCAAGATACGCAGGGCTGCGGCCGGAAGCCCCGCCCACTACGCGAGGGCGGTACCGCGGAGTCTCGCGAGGGCTGCTTCCGGTGTCCCTACGGAAGTTAAGGAGCGCGGTTCGGTGCCGCGGCAGCTGACTGGGCGTTTTGGTTGTTGGCGTCTCGCCGCAGGTAGGGGGATGGAGCGAGTGGACGGTTGGCGTTCGGGGACTCTGGGGGAATGTGTTCTGTCCCGGGGGAGCCGGGTGTTGGCTCTTTTTCTCCCCTCTGTCCCTGGCCGGCTGAGCTCAACAGCCCGGCCGGCAGTTCCACACCGAGATTCAATCTGCAAACGTCCGCCTGCTTCAGCGCTTTGCTTCTTGTAATACCTTTTGTTGGGTTGGGTTATTCAGCCCACCCTAGGTTTCTTAACTGCGGCACTATTGCCGTTTGGAGTCGGGAAATGCTCCATTGTGGTGTTGTCCTGCGCACTGTAAGATGCTGAGTAGCATCCTTGGTTTCCACCCAATCGATGCCAGTAGCACCTCCCTCCCAGTTCTGACAACCTCCTGACATTGCCACCTGACCCTGGGAGGCAAAGTCGCCCCTGGTTAAAAACCAGTGAGCTACACTTGGTGCTTGCTGTGAAGAAGATAGGTGAGCTGGGTCCCCAAGATGCTTAAATCTAATTAGAAAAGTCTCTCGAGAAGCAATGCTGAAAACATAGCCAGAGAATTGGCTAAGAACTAAGATGCATTGTGAAAGTGTTACTCGCTTAATTGTGTCCGACTTTTTGCGATCCCATAGACTGTAGCCTACCAGGCTCCTGTGTCCATGGAACTCTCCAGGCAAGGATACTGGAATGGGTTGCCACTCCCTTCTCCAGGGGATCTTCCCAACCCAGGAATCGAACCGGGGTCTCCTACATTGCAGGTGGATTCTTTACCATCTGAGCCAGAGATGCATTGTAGACTGAGTAAAGATTTTAGAAAAAGTGTTGGGGATGGACATGAGTGGACACATCTCTGAAAACTGTGACTTCATCAATACCTTGTTAGGTAGTATTTGGATGGTTGACAAAAAGCAAAGGAGGAAGGGTGAAAATTCTGAAAGGAATAAAAAAAATCAGGACCCTTTCAAGAGCAGTGAGGCATCTGGCCTGACTCCAGAGCCCCA
This sequence comes from Giraffa tippelskirchi, assembly GCF_054371585.1. Lineage (NCBI taxonomy): Eukaryota > Metazoa > Chordata > Mammalia > Artiodactyla > Giraffidae > Giraffa > Giraffa tippelskirchi. The sequence continues at coordinate 143,524,164 of NC_137289.1, forward strand.
TGCTGTGGGTATAAGGTATCTAAGGCCTACCTACGAGGACAAAACTGGGCCTGTGTTAGCTTTGTGAGCAGCACTGAAGAGTACAGTGAATTTTCACCCCTAGCCATGAAAGGCTTAAACGGTTTAATAGGCATCAAGAGTGACAGGACTTACATAGGAGGTAGAGACCATGTAGGTTGGGTTGGGAAATACTTGGAGAAGGAAGGATTTGGGTAGACTTTGAAAGACGGATAAGGTAAACATACGGAATTTGAGTATTCCAGGCATGAAGAGAGAAATAAGTCTGGACTGGACATGATCAGCTGGAGAGGGAAAAAATAAATATACCAATCCACTGTAGCTGAGGTAGAACAACATGGGACTAGGTTTTGGATACTGGTACTTAGTTAGATGAGAAGCACTAAGGCTTTTGAGCAGAATAGTGAGATGATGAAGAATGTTCTAAGATGTTAGTATGGAGTCATTTCACAAGGCAACCTGATAGTTCTTGGTTCCTAAGTTCTCAATTATATTCACCCAAATGTCTTTCCAGGTAACTTCAAAGGAGCAGCCCTAGGCTTGGCCTCTGGAACAGTTTGGAATAAATCTGTCTAGTTCAGATTTAGCAAATACTTGGCACTCCCATAGGCACTGCCCTTTCCCACACCCATAGCAGACGTGGTAACTGATCACAGCAATCCTTCCCCCGACCACCCTCAGTCTCAGAATCTTTCTCAACACTAGTTCCTGGCCCTCACTACCAGCTGATTGGAACAAGCTCATGGGGGAAAACCAATTGGCATCCCTAGTCAAATCCCTTCCCATAGATAGCATCATATTTATAAAGACTGCACCTATTCCACTGCCTTCCCCCCACAAAAGGGCTTCACCTGCCTCCATTTTAAACATCCTCAGCTCCTTCAGTAGCTTTTGTCTTGTTCCCAGGGCATTCCTTAGCCTAAATGCTTCCCTCTTCCCAACACACACAGTTCAGAGTTAATGAATTTTAAAAGTGTGATTCCCAGAACTGAGTATCTTCCCCAGAGATGGTATTATTAGTCATGAGGACATCATCTTTTCTTAACGCAGTCTGGAATTGCATTAGCTTTTCTGGCCAGTGTATTGGATTGCTGCCTCTGACTGAGCTGGCAGTAAATGAGAAGCAGTCCCCGTAGACGAGCTACTCTTACACTAGGTTTCCCTCATCCTCTTGTTGTGCTGTTGATTTTTTCAGCCCAAGTATAGGACTTTATTTCGAATTCTTTAAATTCTGTCCTGTTCATGTAACCTATTTCTCGTAGCCGTGGAGGTCTTGAATCCTAACTGTAGCCTTCTAATAAATTAGGTGCCCTTAGCATGTTATCTTTGGGTGTGATAAGTTGGCTTCACCTCAGTTACTGATGCAAACAAACCCCTTGAACTGCGCTAGGTTAACGTCACTTCCAAGGCTCCCTAGAGACCCCATGCTGTCCAGTGACATGGAACATGTTAAACGTTCCAGTCAGTCCCCTACTATCCCTCCTTCAGCAGAGAACGTGCACATCCTGGGTCCCCAGCACTGCTCTTTCTCCGGGGATACCACAGGCTGTCACCCAGGCTACTGGTCCCCCATGAGTTCTTGGGTGGAGAACCCCATGACTTCAGAAGGTGACTCACCATCTCCCTAGTTCCCTTCCACAACAGCGAGTGTAGGTCTGGAATGACTTGTTCTTCTAGAACAAGTGAGTAGTAACCCACTCTTTCTAAGGATACACATTAAAGGACTTAGTTTATCATAGAAGTTCCCAGCATAGTATCTGACTGAAGACAGACATTTCATACCCGTTTCTGTTGGTGTTTTAATCTCTTCAGCAGTACTCAGATTTCAAGATAAGCGTTTTTGTTTTCTGAAAGTTGGCATAACAGTTACTAACCTCTGAAAGCATGGCTCTTTCTATTCCTGTGATTTCTCAAATGTCCCTGGTCAGTAGTTACACCATCAGAGTTGTTAACCCAACTGTTTCTTTAACATGCCTATCTTGGGGTTCATAGCCTGCCTAACCTCATGTCTTCCACACTTGCTGTGTGAAAACCATTCTTTGAGAAAACTCAAATTCAACACACCTGTGTCCTGTGTTGTTTACACACCAGGTGCCTCAAATCATTAACCATTCTCTGCTTTTTCCTGATAGTAGTCTGCATGTCGCTTGTTTTTCTTAACATATAGCACACATTTCAGCTCGTGTGGGGCTTTTAGCCCTTCTGACTCAAGCCTCATGGCTTACTGGTCCTACTTTATAGCCATTACTAGCTAGTGCCCTACTTCTCACATCTTGTACACGGTCTCTTCAAGAAGTCCAGAGCTCCTTGTTGATTTCTTCAGTTCTCTCGCTCAAAAGCAGTTCCAGACATTTTAACCACCACAGACAGCTGTTCTTGGCACAGATGGGAGTCCTGGCTCCCCTCTGTTCAGCCCACAAGTCCTGCCCTTGTAAAGGAGGGTGTCTTCATCCTATTTTAACAACTGTGGCAACTTCTCACAAACGTACTGTTCCTCACCTGACACAGGTTTCATCAGTCAAGGCCCTGGAGCACCTCGGCACTAGAACTTTCAGAAGGTTCTTGTCCTTGTTGAGGCTAGTTAATCCCGCCTCCCCCACCTCCTTCCTGCCTTCCCTTTCTTGTATTCCAGCCCTGTGCCCTCCCCCTGGAGGAGGATATGGCAACCCACTCCAGTATTCCTGCCTGGAAAATCCCATGGACAGAGAAGCCTGGCAGGCTACAGTTGATGGGGTTGCAGAGAGTCAGACACGACTGAGCGCACAATGGCATGCCCTCCCCCTACTCCCTGCAGGCCCATCCCGTGAGCATGAGCAGTTTTCCTGTTCGAGGCTGTGTTAGGGGTATGAGACACTCGCTGGAAAACCCAGCTGCTGTTCTCTTCCACTCTCGTCCCTGTACTGCTCCGAGTTGCTCTACCTTGATGCACCATTGGCCCCCCATTTCCACAAGGCTCTGAAACCTGTGACCCATGGAAAATAAGCTCACTTTGTCCCCAGTCTCTTCTACTTCCCTTTTTCTTAAGCCTGCAGGTTTTTTCAGCTTTGACGTGTTGTTAGTTTCCTACTGCGGCCATAACGCATTACCACAAGTTTACTGGCCTAAAACAACACAAACTTATCAGCTTACCGTTTTGTAGGGTAGAAGGCCAACACGAGTCTCACTGGGCGTAAATCCCTTCTGGAAGCTCTCTGGAAGAATCTGTTTCGTTGTCCTTTCCAACTTCTAGAGGCCACCCGCATTCCTTGGTTCATGGCTGTTTCTTCCATCTTGAAAACCAGCAAGGTTTCGTCTCCGTGGCAACCCACCCCCCACCAAGAACCCCCGACGCTTCCCTGGGGTTCCACCCTCTTCCACTTTTAAAGACTCTGGTGATTACATTGGCTCCACCTGAGTAGCCGGGATCCTTGGCCTACCTGAAGATCAGCTAATGGGCGGCCTTAGTTGCATCTACAGCCTTAATGCCCTTTGCCACCTAGATTAATTTTCAGTTTCCCAAGCTTAGGGTGGGGGCCCGGGGAGCTTATTCTGGCTGCCACCACACGTGCAGAATTGACCTGTTCATTTTCATCCCTCTTCCTTCCCTTTCTGATTTCTTTTATATCTTCATCACCTTGATATTCTGCTTGAGCTGGTCAGCCAGACATTTGGCAACATCCTGAATTCTTCCTGCAGTTCCCCAGTTTCACCCACTGCCAAGTTCTGTGTAACGCCTCCACACCTCGAGACCTTGGAGACACTCAAAGGGCCCCTGTTTCAGGTGACAGAAAGACTGTGTAGATGGAGATCATCTCCCTCCTTGCAGAAAGTTCCATCCATCAGACAGCACAGAATTCTAGAGCAAGTCTCAGCTCTGCTCACCACTGAGGCCGAGGAGGCCCCACGTATTAAATAGTTGTAGACATTGCCTTCCTGGGACAAGGTGGTTATGTGCTCTTGTCGCTTCCTTTTCTTCCACTACACCTCTCAGCTTCTCTGCATCCTTTCTTCAATCCTGTGTGAAATCACGTAACTAGCAGCTCACATTCTGTGTAGCTGACGGGTTTGTGACCGCCCCTTTCTTTCTTGCAGTTTCTTGTTTATCCTCATGCTCTTCTTAGGATATGCTTTTCTCCCCCACACAGGTCTCCACATGGGGCTGAGTGGGTTTGGGGGCCAGAGAAGAAGGGTAATCTTCCTTTTACATATAGCGTCTCCTGCTGCTGCTTAACATGTGTGCAGAGGGAGAAGTATCTTCCTTTAGTATTTTTCTCCCTGCTGCTGCTGCTGCTTAAATGTTTGTGCTGAAGAAAGCAAGCCCTTCCCTTGGCAAACTCCACCTAGGAAACCTTTTCCGGCAAGAAGGAATGATGTCATTGTTTGCTCTCTGAAAATTCCAGGCTTCCACCCCCTTCCCCTCACTTGAGCTTGAGGATCATTGCCACTTCTAGTTTTGCAGAGCTTTGGTATCATCCCTGGCTCTGTCTTCAGATTTCATGGCATGGAAGTCCCGGTGAGGCTCGATGAGCCCTAGGTTCTGACACACCTTACTGTCGGCACCCGGTTAAGCGGGTTCCCACTCCACAGGGAGGCCTTCCTCGGCCCCACATCTCTGCGTGCCTGTGCTCCTGTCGCTAGAGCTAGACATGAACCTAGCTTTGTCTGATTCAGAAGACCCCGTGCTAAAATTACACACACGAGTCCATCGCCTGTCTGTTCATCCATCCATCCAGATTTTGATTGTGCTAAAAGTCACAGAATCATTGATTTCTCCCCCAGTACCCCTACTTTGTCTTTTTATGCCTTTAGCAAACCTATCAACCCTTGTTCCAAGAGCTCTTTATGCCTCAGAATGTCTTCCTTTTGGATTATGATTTCGTCCATCTTTTCTAGAGTACAGCACTATTTCTTCCTCCCTTTTGAAAGATGTTTGAGGAGGCCTATCACAGGCTCCTTTCTGTGCAGAGTTATATTCATAGCACAGAGCCGTCAGGTGGGAAGAAGACAAGTCCCTCCCAGCCTGTAGGTGACTGTATAGCAGTGCTGGACAGTGCTCTACGGCTATACATTGTTGCCAGTAGGCAACAGCACCCAGGCTAACTGGTCCAGTCCAAGGTGAAGCCAGCTTACCCTAAATGTTCCACACTTTCCTATCAGGAGAATGTTGTTTTTATGATTTCATGTTAGAGGTCTTCTAATTTCCCTATGAAAATGTAGTAGTGGATTCTCCAGAACATAGCACAGATAAATAAATTGTATCAATCACAAGCTATGTATCTATAGGAATGGAATGATGTCATTGTTTGCTCTGTGAAAATTGCAGGCTTCCACCCCTCACTTGAGCTTGAGGATTATTGCCACTTCTAGTTTTGCAGCACTTTGGTATCATCTTGGCGTGGTATCTATCACTTGGTATCTATCAAACTTGGCATGGAAAGCGTGCCAGTTTTGGGGCCACCTCCTCTACAATTTAGGTTTAAGTTAAAAATGGAGTTCTTCACTTCCTGGTTTTTGGTACTGAGTATTAAAAACATATTATTTTCATTTAATTAGGAGCTGTATTGAAGACGATGTCTGGAAGCTTCTACTTTGTCATCGTTGGTCACCATGATAATCCAGTTTTTGAAATGGAGTTTTTGCCAGCTGGAAAAGCAGAATCCAAAGTGCGTATGAAACTTTAAAAAAGCCCGTAGCACTTGTGGTGTTGCTGTAAGGATACTGGTATGATGTGATTGTGGAACTGGAAGGGTCTGGACAGATGAGATCACTGTGGACCCAGCACAACTACAGGCGGCTCGCTCTGCAGTCCTGCAGGTTGAGAGGAGCCAGCCGGGAGTGTCCTCTGCATCGTGTGTTCATGCTCTAGTTCAGCACACACTTGGCACAGGCTCACAGGATGCCCTGGGTCTCCTCTCCCTGGTTGTCAGTCCCTAGATCACCCGCCAAAGGCAGTGATCGTACTGGGTCTGCAGGGGCAGACGCTCCAGACCTGAAATGCCAAGAAAGCCCCTTCTGTGCCCTCGAATCAGCTTTTTCAGCAGGACAGACAGGCTAGAGGGTTGAGAGAGACCTCGACTCCCATGTCCTCCTGCCGCCCCAGGGCTGGCGGCTATTGTCATCAACTTCCCACAGCGTCCACCGGCCATGTGGGGCCCTCATGCTCTCCTCCCTGGTGATGGCACCCAACTTTCTTGTTCTCAAGAGTGGTTCCAAAAAAACCAGCTTGCTTCAAGAACGTGGTGCCACTTAAGAGTAAACAGAGCTGTAGGGTCTTGGGATGAGGAGAGCTGGTCCCTCCATCTCCCTGTACAAAGCCATATTCCAAGTAAATCGCTGACCATTGTGCTGTGTTTCTCCCAGCCTCCAAAAATAGGCTTTAACGTCCTTTGAGACAGGAACTGATGTTTGAAATTAGTCATGATGTGTAATGTCCAATGTAGGACACTTTTCAACTGTTCAGACCTTGCCACTGAAATATGATAGAAATCCAAGGTATTATCTGAGCAGGTGTTGTTGCTCCATCATTTGCCCACATTCCCAGGAGCACACTGCTGTTTGAAACCTGGATGGGAGGCATTGCTGCAGCAGTACTTGCTTTGTGTGGTATGCGGCTACTTACATACAGTTTTTCTCTCATTCCACTGGCCTCGTGGTAGGCAAAGCAATGCATATAAAAACTGTTGCGTTACTTGATCTTAGGTCTTTCTCCTGCTACCACTCACCTTTGTAAACCACTCCTACAGTTTTCTTCTGATCTATCAAGTTTGCTCATTGGTGCAACGGGAAAGACTGCCATGAGCCAGACACAAAACATATCCATTTCTCTGAGAAATAAGTTAGTTTTGTCCGTGTGCCAGGACTGAAGTATAAATGTGCTTTACTTGCGTGAGGGATTCCAGGGCACCTGACCACCTTCCTCCAGCCCGGGCAACAGCCTCTTCAGCCAGGAAGCTCCATTCATTTCCCAAGGCTGCAGTCATAGTACCAGACACTGGCTGCCTGAGAAGAGCAGAACAGGATTGTCGCACAGTTGGCGAGCCCAGAAGTCTGAGATCAAGCCATCAGCAGGGCCAGCCCCATCTGAAGGTGCTAGGGAAGGCCTGTTCCGGGCCTTTCTCCCAGCTGCTGACAGTTCGTGCCTTGTGGCAGAACTGTAGTCTCCCGTGGCTTTCTCCCTGCATGTGAGTCTGTCTCCAGATTTCCCCTTTATAAATACGTCAGTCACTGGATTAGGGACCCACTCGCTGCTAGCATGACCTCATGGTAACTGATGACATCTGCAACCCTCTTTCCAAACACGGCCACATTCTGAGGGTTGAGACTGCAGCACAGGAATTGGGGGAACCTAGAACAGAGGGGTTCTTTGAAAAATGCACTTTGAAAGTAAGCATCTCATGTGAGTGAGGCTGCATTCCAGGTTGTGAATTCCCTCTCCACATTCAGGGGGGCAGCCCCGCCTTCTTCAGTTAAGCCTTTTAGGCCCATGAGAAAAACATCTCCGGCTTTGACAGGATCGCCTTGCGCTGTCAGCACAGGTGACTGCACACAGCTAGGGCCGAGCCAGGTTGCCAGCTCTGGGATCTCCCTGCACATCAGGGCAGCCAGTGCCAGGCTGTCTCCCCTGCTCACCAGGTGGTGCTGTGCACCAAGCCCCGGCCCCGGCCCCACCCGAGGCTGGTGCCCGCAGCTTTCCTCGCCACCTCCCTGGCCTACCTTGTATTTTCCTGTCTTCCTCCTAAAAAGATGTGCACTTCTTGAAAGCAGGATCTGAACAGAGGGGAGAGGAAGGGGAGAAAAATTGAAAGCAGGATCTACTCTTTTTTTTTTTTAAAGGAAGTATCCTTTCCCCCCCCCCATGCTTAAATGCTCATGGAATCTGATAACTTCCTTCTTGCCAAATTTTTAAAAATCTATATAGTTTCTTGAACACATTTCATAAGTAATTGGCTGTTTCTATTTGAGTTTCAGATACCAGATTAGAAAATAGTGTGAAAACATTGAAGACCTTTTATAGGAGAAAGCTTCCCCCCACCTCCCATGAGCAAGCTGTGTCTAGAATTCCCTATATGGAAGTGTTAATCTGGTGTCACTCACTGTCACCTAGGACGATCACCGCCATCTGAACCAGTTCATAGCTCACGCTGCCCTCGACCTCGTAGATGAGAACATGTGGCTGTCAAACAATATGTACTTGAAGACGGTGGACAAATTCAATGAATGGTTTGTCTCAGCATTCGTTACTGCAGGTCATATCCTTACCTGTTTAATAAAGAGCTCTAAGGAAGGGTTGGGGTGACAGACCAGACCAGCATGAGATCTGGATGCCAGGTTCTGAGTCTGTGGACTGCAAAGTGTTAGGTAAACAATTGCCATTGATGGTGCTTTTTTTTTGTGGGGGGGACATCTTTTGCTTAACAGATAATTTTAAAGTCCAATCTCATAAAATTAAGGTTTATCTGAACCATATTAAGGGTGATTTTATTTTGTAGTTACATTCTAACTTAAAAAGATTATGTTCTCTTCAAGATAAAACTAACCTAATTCTGAACCCAGTTTATGGGTTTATCTTTTCGAAGAATATTGTATCAACTGATCAACTTTTCAGTTTTCATTTCTAAAGATTATACCTTAATTATTTCACATATGAGATTTATTATGCTGCATGATGTCAGGCAAGAAGACGGAATCAAGAACTTCTTTACCGATGTCTATGATTTATACATAAAGGTATGGTATGTTCTATACCTTGTAAAATCTGATTATAAAAGACATGCCAACTTTGGCAGGACACTGGCCTATAGAGGGAGCCCCTTAGATGCACAGTTCTCCTCCCTGCCTAGCTTTCTCCCAGCAGGGCTGTTCCTCGCAGCTCCTCACCAGGCAAGTCTCTATCAGCAGCTTAACACACATGCAGGACAACTCGTAGTCATTTTTAGATCAGTTTCATTCTTTCCCTTTTGGTGCACATAGTTTATTTTATGAGGGAACCCTAACTAGAGACACAGAAGCAGTCTATATAAGGGAAGTTGCTTCATGATTTTATTCCAGACTGTTTCCCATCTACTTATTAACAAGTAAGTTACAGTGCAATCAATGTAGATCATAAACCAGTAGAAGTGATTCATGTATTATCAAAGTCACTCAAGGAGAAAGGGGCCACCTGCATTTCTTGATACTTGTTTAGGAAAACTGAAATAGTAATAAGATGTGAGTGGTTAAACTGCAGTGCTAACAGTATATTCTTAATAATTTAAATGTTCTTTATTTGCACAAGATTTTTTGCATATCAGCATAGTTGACAATCAATATTCCTAGTCAGAAGTAGCAGAGAATATTTAGCCCTCTTATAAAGATGGACAACACCAATCGATGGTATAAAAGTTGGTAACTCCTTTCCTCACTTGTGATTCCATCCAGTACTAATTTTCCCTCACATATATTATGGTCTACTCATTATCTGAGAAACTGATCACTTGCCTTGTGTTAAAGCAAAGTATTAAAAATCTGATTGTTAAAAATTACCGCACTTTTAAAAGTAGTGTGGTATAGCTTTTTCCTTCAGTCGGAGCATATGGCAGATTTTTAGTGTGTTTTATATAGCCAGAGGCCTTCCACATGAATCAACGTCTTGATAGTTGAACGTGAGTGTAATTGTATTTCACACACGGGGTGGATCCCAGGAGTTGGTTTTGTTCACACAGGTAGTGCTTAGATATGTGCCGCTGTGGGTTTTGCCACAGGTACTACCCAGAAACAACAAGACAGAAATTTCCTTAATGTGACATTAACATTTAAGAATGGAACATCTTCACTGAAACTTAAAAATGTGATCTTTAGACTTTTGTTTTGAATGTCTTTGATGACTTAATTTAAAACTTTAAAATCTTTTCCTTTTAGAGACCTATGATTTATCAGCCTTTTTTACTTTGACAAGCTCACCTGAGTACTTTCTTCTCTCCTAGTTTGCAATGAATCCATTTTATGAACCCAATTCTCCTATTCGATCCAGTGCATTTGACAGAAAAGTTCAGTTTCTTGGGAAGAAACACCTTTTAAGCTGAATGCAGAAAAATTCAGAAGTACACAATGTCACTTCAATGGGGTATACTCAGGAATGTGTACATTGTAAATAATGATTAAACAGCATGGTAAAGTTTTACTTGTAGTCTGTTTATCTAAACCTAATGAAATGGCTTCTATATTTAAAAATCGTACATTCAGTTTCTTACAGCTATGAACAGATTGATATTTGCTTGTGAACACTGTTATTTATAAAGAGCTTTTTATTGGTAATCTTAAAATATCTTTATTTTAAAAAATTGAGAATAAGCTTTTGACTTTTCCTCATTCAAATAGGTTGATCTTGATGAAGCACTCCAGAACCAAATGTCATTGTCAAGATTTGGTAGGCAGATTTTAAAACCTAAAAGCTTCTGCAGTAGGGAATGAAGTTGATAGCACATACATGGGCTCATCTATAGATGCAGAGATGTTATGAAAACACATAGGCAGTACACATAGCTCCGCCCAAGAAGCCGGAGCAGACCGTGTTGCAGCGCCAGATGCCACAGGCCTGACCCTGTCAGAGACTGGAAACAGTGATCCTGCTGTAATTCGAGACTCCCGAGCCCAGGCTCGTATAGTGGGAAGCCAGGACCGCAGTGACAGGTGATGTTCTTGTTTCCTTTCCCTCAGACAAGAAACTAAGGATTAGGTGAACCTGTTGACAGCTGTACTACTAGGAAGTCTAAGTACTAGGAAACTACTAAGGCAGTTTTAGGATTGTTAACAAAGAAACGCTTGTATCACATTAGCACTTGTACTCTAGGCTTTTCAGGCTGTATACCTGTATACCCAGGCAGGTGGGAGTGATCTCTTTTCACTATAACAGTGTGGGATCTTAATTGTAAACCAGTAAATGTCCATTGAAAAGCAAGTAAATGTTCATTGAAAACCAGGTATTTTCTGTGCTGTGAGCACTTGAAGAATTTTGTTCCATTCTGAATGACCTGAGCAAGGAATTCTCAATTTGGTCTAATATCTTTGTGTGAAGCTGCTACCACAGTTTTTTACCCTATTTATTTGATTTCCTAAATAAATGTTTGTCCAAGATTATGGAAGCTATTGATTTTTATTTTTTTAGCTGCACTGTACAGCTTGTGGTATCTTAGTTCCCTGACCAGGGATCAAACCTGGGCCCTCAACAGTCAAAACACCAAGCCCTAACCATTCAATCGCCAGGGAATTCCCAGTGTTGATTTTTTAGGTGCTGCTCTCCCCACCACCTGGATCATTTTAGTCCTATCTCTCCTAATGAAAGTCTGCAAACATACATTGTAACTCATTTTACAGAATTCAGATCTCCTCAAACTGGGTGCCAGAGCTTTCGGAGCAGAAAGAGATACTCAGAAATCCAGGAGTAACTCAGCCATGCTCACTGGAGAGACCCACACATGTACTTATATATAGTTTGCTCTACCCTCCATGAGCATATAAAGCAGAGGGAGGCAATGCCCCAGTCAGGAGCTGAGCCGCGTGGTGTTTCATCAGGAAGTTGTAGGGTGGAGATGGTTTCCATCCCTGCTCATCCACAGGACAGCAGTGCCCTGCAAAATAGTCTTGTCACCAGCCTCCTGACAGTGAGATGGGAATGAGAACACAGGCCCTGTGGGAGCAGATCCCTGTGGCTAAGAATTGGATTTCACATATGCCTGCCTCTGTCAGAGCCTGAAGGCAGATCCAGTGATGGGCATGGGAGTGGGCAGGATCTCAGAGATGGGCTGTGCTGGGGAAGCCTGCTGAAATAGGACAGCTGAAAGGATGGAACCAGGACTCCTGTAAGGGGAAGATCAGGGACCGATCATTAGGAAAACGAAAGAAAGTAAAAAAAAAAAAAAAAAAAAGGCAAAAGAGCTTGCAAAAAAAGAGCTAAGTGATGTCATTTAAAGTTCTGGAACAAGACGAATTGGGGGACATCAGTAGCACCCTGGGCATCAGGCCCACCAAGCACATGCAAGTCAGCATTAAGCCTGTCATCTACACTAGCACTCCCAGTGATCCAAATAAAATGCACAAATCCAGTTCACTCCTTTTTCACTATCTAAGATGCTTAAGTGGTGCCCACGTTCTCCACATAAGTAGGGACTGTGGGTCTCTCTGCCCTGCTACACCCACATCCATTCCCTCCGTGGTCAGGACAGCACTTGCTGGTTGCCAGTCCACAGTGGTAATTTCTCAGAATCCACGGACTACACCGAGCCTTCTTCCTACCTACCGCTTCCCTGCCCCACCACCCCAAGCCGCCGGCACCGTGAAAGCTTACACAAGGTTTCACAGAAACATGAAACGCCAGGTTTTAACATGTGGACCATCTTCGATATTTTAACTTCAACTGGGAAGTTTTTCCCAAGGGGGAAGAAGGAGACAAAACGGTTAAGTATTCACTAACAAACATGCACTTCGTCATCTTCCATGTAGCACACTGTAGCTGCTGCGTCAACCTGTACACCTGTCCATCCTCCCAAGTTCGGTAGTTTGCCTTTTCCTTAACCTTCCCTGTCTCAAAGGCTTTATATCCAAAGACAGCACAAAAGCCCCCATCGGACCTGTAACCCTGGGGTCCCTGGTCCAGACAGGGACAGCAGTGTGCTCCAGTTCTCCCCCCCTGCCTGCCCCCTTGGGGCTCTGCAGCTGCTTGCACCCTTCCTGCCACTGCAGTCGCCTGCTTTGCTCCTCAACTCTCACTTTCTCTGTTTCTCATCTTTGTGCAACACCAATCCGAGTGCCTTTTACTTTCTTAAAAGAATCAGACTTTCAGCTACCTTTTGCTGCAGCATGAAGAGCTCTTCATCAGTGAGTTGTTGCTGTGACGGCCGAAGCTCTTCAGTCAGGTCTTGTTCCTCCCCCTCTTGTCCCATTTCAGTTACTGGCTTTGCTCAGTGAGCTTCAGTTCACTAGGTCTTTTAAGTCACACTGTGAAGCTAGATTACTTCCCCTTCCATCAGCCTGTCTTGACACACACGAAATACGGTCCTTTGATCAAAACTTTTTGCCGCCCAGCTCTAGACCTCTGAAATGCCAACTAATCTTTAACTGGAAAAAGGTTACTGAAAAGATGCCTCAAAGTTTGGGAAAACCACTAAGCTATTAAATCTATAAAAGTATCAAAATTACACATTTTGTAAATACCTACACACATGTTGTGTGTAAGGGGCTGAATTGTGTCCCTCCCAAAATTCATATTCAACAAGCCTAGCCCCCAGTCCCTCAGAATGTGACTGTATTTGGAGACAGGGCCTTTTAAAAGGTAATTCGAGTTAAAATAAGCTTATATGTAAAATAAACAAGGTCCTACTGTATAATACAGGGAAATGCAATCTCACTAGTATTATTCTAAGAGGAGGAAATCTGGACACAGAGAGATGGGGTTAGGGAGGTAGGGAAAGAGTTGTATGCAGAGGAAAGGTCCTCTACAAGCCATGATGAGAGGACTCAGGAAAAACTCAACCTGCCAACACCTTGATCGTGGACTTCTAGCCTCCAGAACTGTAAGAAAAGAAATCCCTTTTGTTTAAACCACCCAGTTCACATGTTACGACACTCCTGGCAAACTAACACAATATGCTTTCCTTATGTACTAAAAATCTACATGGATATCCAAGAGACTGATACATGGCTGCCTGCACAAGCAGGAAATGGAGACGTTGGTTCCTTATGCCTTCTACTTTTCAACCATGTGACTCTATCATCTATTCAAAGGATAAACAACAAAAAATTTATTTCTAATATCTGTTGGTGACCAAGGTGTAGGAAATTTTAATATCCTACTGCTAGCTAGCTAGCAGTCAAGAATGGCTTGACTGTGAGAAATCCATGCAGCAAATAAATAAGGTGGGTCTACTATAATGGAAATACATCCAGACAGATTAAGCGAAAAGGGCACATCACAAAACAATGGGCATGCTTGGTTTAAAATAACAAAGCAAGTCCCCTAGAGAAAAAAATAAAGGCAATATATAATATACACTAATTTGTTAACAGTGGATTCCTATTTTTTGAGTGGAGGATTTGGAAAAGTGGAATTGATTATAAATAATAAAAACTCGAGCTCTCTCTTCATCAACCTGAGAACATAAAGAGATTTAATTTCCCAAAATTTTAAATGTGAAAATGTTTTGCTTATACCCAAACTGTCTGTTGTGTTAGGAAGTTAAAGACTTTCAAAATCTTAGCTTACTGTAATGATATTCTTTGTCAGTGGTTCCCAAGCTATGGGGCCAGGGAGGGAAAGCTATGGGGCCAGGGAGGGAAGTATCTCAATCTAGCTGTTTCAAAACATACTCCCCTGCCACAGGACCACCCCCCCCCAAACCATGTCCCTTGATTACCCACTGCTCCACAGCCCAGGGTGCTGTCCTCACTCACATGCAGTCTAGGCATCGGTGTGCCTCTGCAGGGCAGGATCAGCATGAAGGGCACAGTACCCACAAATGACCATGATTTGCTTTATCAGTAAGTCTGGTCATTGAAGCAGAATTGACAAAAGATCTCCTTGCGACCACATCACTACACAGTTCAGTGACACTGGATAAATACATGTCCAAATAAAGAGGTCTTCATTTACCCTCACACAAAGTACCAGCCAGAAGTAGGATTTCCTCCAAAAGTGATAAAAGCTGGCTTCTGTGTTGAAGGGGGTGTGGCTCACGTGTGGCACACAAATGACAAGTGATTACTAGTGAGATCAATTCTGATACGCAGAGTGAAAAAATGAGCATAAAGAGAAAGAAGAAGCAATCAAATGACCACAGTGCAAATGCATTCAATTTTAATCTTTAATATCTAACATTATTGCTTTAGGACATGCTTTCCCGGAACCAGGAACAGAATGCTAATTACATAAAAATATACACATAGAAAAAGTAGTTCTCCATATTCCCAGGGAAAAGACAGTAACTTCTAGAATACTCAAGTGTTTTAATTATAAAGTCTTGGTCATTTATTAGCTCCGTAACATACATATTTAAATTAAACATTATTAGACAACCGTTACAATGGGTATGTGTAAGGTGCCATTACTGAGTAAATGGATTCTCCTGTGAGGGGATATGTCGCTTCTCCCACCCACTGACGAGGCAGCAATATGGTTAGTTGAATTTTTGAGTATGTGATGCGTCGCTGCAAACGCTTATCCTCTTCTCCACCCAGTGCTGATCTGTGCATGTGGGTGAGCTGGTTAGGTCGCACTGGCTACCTCTCTAACTTCCACAGCAAGAAGAGCTGGGCTTGGGCTTTCGGTGCAGACTGACCGTGTCTGTCTGAATCAAGGGATCTGACCTATCCTCGGTAGCGAGCACTCTTCGAACTGCTTCCTCAAAGGCTGCTGCCACATTCGTGGCATCTTTCGCACTCGTTTCAAAGTAGGGATAGTCGCCGTTGTCCCGGCACCAGGCTTGAGCCTCTTCTGCAGACACCTGCCGCTCGCTGATGTCAACCTTGTTGCCAAGAATCACAAAAGGAAAGCTTTCGGGCTCTTTCACATCTGCGTAATATATGAATTCTTTCTTCCAGTTACTCAAGTTCTGGAAGCTCTGAGAATCATCGACACTAAAGGTAAGCAGGCAACAGTCAGAACCTCTGTAGAACGGTGTCCTCAGGCTTCTGAAGCGCTCTTGACCGGCCGTGTCCCAGATCTGCATGGTGACAAAGTGTCCATCCACCTCCAAATCTTTATTTAGAAACTCCACACCTATTGTATGGAAGAGCTGGGCATCAAACTTATTAGTCACGTATCTGTTCATTAGAGAACTCTTCCCAACACCACCATCTCCAAGGAGAATGACTTTGAAAAGCGATGATTTTCCTGCCATTATTAATCTCAAAATCTCTGATTGTGGAACCCTGTAAAACAGAAGAGTACCATTACATTCCTTTAGACCTGTACCTAGTTCCGTGTTCCTGTTTGTTCCATTTCCCTAGTTCCTGTTCCTAGTTCCGTGATGTTCTGAACATCAGTGCTAAGGGAAAGAAAACGCAGGGAATACTTGACAGCAAGAGATGTCCCCTACTGAGCTCTGCACCTTGCGCCAGGCACCATCCGACCGTCACTCCCTACGACCACTGCTGAGGTTTCGTTCTTCCCCTTCCTCCGGTCGCCCTTGACTGAGGCTGGCACTCAAAGCCGAGTCTAACCCCCAAAACCATCCTCTCAGCTCACAACAAGCCCTGCCACCATTTGTTAGAGAGGCAGCAGGAGCCCAAAGTGGGCACATTTCTAGAGCAACTGCAAACCACCCTCTGGTGGCATGGTGACAGTGTTCACTGATGGCTTTCCTCTCAGGCCAGGGGGCTTCTAGACAATCCCTTCTTTCTCTCTCCCAACACTATCACCATAGGAGCTGGCAAGCAGGGAACGAGACAGAGTTCACTGATCTGGCTGTGAACAGACCAAAGCCAACCACCTGAGTAAAGGACTCTATTCTCTTCACTGGGGACACTTTTTTGCATTGGCTAACATTAATGTCAGCACCAATGGGATTTCTATCATAATATAGTAACCTAGCACATTCTACCCACAAGATTCGTTTGGGCAGCTCCAACACTTCTGAACAAATGCGAGCCTGGGCTGTTTGTTACTTGTATTTCGAGGGGGGGGATGCAATGAACCTTAAACCAAAATGTGGTATGGTGCCCATGCTTTAAGGGGAAGCCCTGGGGAAGGACTAGACTGCCCCTTGCACTAGCCTGGGGAAGTGAGGAGGGTTAAGGGTGGGGTGGGGTGGCATTTGGAGATTCAGACACCCATTTACAGCCTGGTGGGAGCATTGTTCGTATTTAAGGCTTCTATTTTAACTCTTTATTATGGAAAATGTCAAAACATACACAATTTTGGAATAATGAGAATAATATAATGATACCGCACAGACCCTAAACCTAGTTTTGCCAATTATCAACTTACAGCAAATCCTGTTTCCTCCATAGTGTCCCATTTTCCCTTTTCCACAATTATTCTGAATCAAATTATAGCATTTAGTCTGTAAATATTTCAGTATAAAATGGCTTTTAAGATATTAAAATTTGTAAAAGAAGACAATCTTTAGAGTAGTACCATCTAACAGTACTTTCTGCGATGAAGGAGACATCTTCCATGTGGACTGTCTGATATGACAGCCACTAGCCACACGTGGCTATTGAGCACTGAATTTGTGCCTGGTGGGAGAAAGGAAATGAATTTTAAATTTTATATAGCCTTAACTAATTTGAATAGTCACATTTAAAGAGCAAACAGCTGTACTGGATAGCACAGCCCTACAGCAAAAATGGCAATTAACTTTCACATGAAAGTAGATAATGTGAATTGCTCAATGGGAAGGTAGTAAAGGCGTGAACAATAATTGTTATATTGACTAGGATGATTCACTGCAGTGGGGACCTCCCTGGTGGTACAGTGGTTAAGACTCCATGTTTTCACTGCAAGGGGCCCAGGTTCGATCCCTGGTTGGGGAACTAATAAGATTCCACATGCTGAGCCACGTGACCCAAAAGAAAAAATAAATCATTGCAGTAAACAGACATTATCTGGCAATCTCCTGGTATACACAAGCATGACCAGTATAACGTAATTGAACACTTGCCATAACCAGCAAGAATTCTTCATCTCCTACTACATGGTACACACTAGTCTTACAAACATGTGGCAACCTTCCCCTTTTATTGGCTCTTTGAAATTACTTACTACAGTAATTACTACTATAATCTATACAACTTAAATTGGCAATGCAATCAGGGAGCATACTACCTGGAGACTTTCCAACCTCAGCACATGGCTCTGCCCACTGCCCAGGCTAAATTACTGTCAGAAAGGAAACTGAAACTATCTCAAACCCCTTCATTTCCTGACATAGTAACAGTGCACTAAATCGGTTCCTTTAGTTCTTTGGAATCTTGCTTACATGACTTCAACCCAGAAAAAAGAGTAGCAAAACCAAAAATGTACACCAACTATTCTCACATAGGGAAAGGACTAGTCACTCAGTCCTATTCGACTGTTTGCAACCCCAAGGACTGTAAGGTAGCATTTATCAGAAGGCTTCCCATATGCTGCTTTTGGTCTTGCATAAATCCTTTTGTTCCTCATAGCACCTGAATACAGGCGCTGGAGGAACTGCAGGCAGTTCCCGGAATAATAGGAATTTATGCATCTCATTAGTTCGTATGGATAGTAGCTTCTCCATACAGTGATTAGCAGCCATTTACTACTCTTTTCCCTTCTGATATGGAAAGTAACTTTTACAATCCCCTCCCTTGAAGATGATTCTAGCCTCCAGCTTCCTGAATAACTTATAAAGATTTTTTTTATCCCTGTCTCTGCTAAAAAGGGCTATCTTGTAAGAGAGTATATATATGCCCACAATATGTTAAATAAATGCCTTTGTTCCACCAGAGCACTGGTCCCGTGTCTTTCTTCATTTCTCTCTCTCTCTGTCCCCTTCAGGCGGCTCAGCCTCTTTTCTTCCTTCTTTCACTTTCTTATCGGTCGACTCTGTACCCCCAAGTTCTGGTCCATTAAAGGACCACAACAATTGGCGCGCCAGAACACGGAGTTGGAATACGTGGCAGTTTTGGACAGGGTGACCCCGGAAAGCTTATTGAAGTGGGTAAGACATGGGTGTAACAGTGAGCCTATTCAGGCTGGTAAATATTAAGGACATAAATATAACGGCGGGAAAGCCCAATCACTTTTTTACTTTATCACTTATTTTCACTTTATCACTTATTTAAAGCTCAGGGATTTCTAGTTTTGCGCCAGGAAATAGAGACTGGCCTTCACACAGTGGTTGAATGTAACCCTTGGTTCCCTGAGGAAAGCAATATTGATTTAGAAATTTGGCACCAAGTCAAAAATAATATTAAACGAGCCGCCAGGCGGGGAAAAAACATTCCTGCAGATCTCCGGCCTGTATGGGCTCTTATTGAAACTGTGCTTCTGCCACTTCAGGTTAACCCCGGCCCTCCTGATATTCAGCAACAGGCAGAACACTTAGTACATGAACATGAACTAAAAGATGAAACCTTACAAAAGGCCCAATTAGAACAACATAATATGTTTACTAACCCTCCCTCGGTTGTTCCAAGCTCTCCCCGTCTGCCAGCAGACACAGATTTAAAAGCCTCTCCTTTGCTAGAACCTAATGATTTTAGCAACGACTCCCCTAAGCAATCTCCTTCGCGACAGAGGCTTTCTGAATGGCTGGCTTCTCAATCACATATCTCTGAAGCTGATGGTTTTTCCGCTTTTCCAGTTTTAAGAAATCCTGATGCTCAAGGGCACGTAATACCTCAATATGAGACTATTAACTTTTATCATATGCAACAAATAAAAAAGGCTATAACTACGTACGGCCCACATTCACCTTTTACTAAAGTACTTCTAAATTCTATTACATTCACTCTTGGAAATTCTATTCCCCATGATTGGCGAACTTTAATGAAAGCTCTCCTTAAACCAGGAGAATATCGTCAATGGACAATGTGGTTTCATGACATAGCCAGAGATCAGACTAACAGAAATGCTCGAGCTAGCGCTCCCCAAATTCAAATTACTTTTGAGATGTTAACTGGAACAGGACAATTTGACGCTTTAGAAGCTCAAATACAGTGCCCTCCTTTGTTACATGAACAAGTAAAAACAGTGGTCCCTGAAGCTTGGGAGCGAATTACTCCTCAAGGGGAGCCTACAGGTAGCTACACTAAAATATTACAAGGACCTAATGAAACGTATGCTGATTTTTTAGCTAGATTACAAACTGCTATTTCCCGTACTGTAATTGGAGAAGAAGCTAAAAGACAACTAGAGAAACTACTTGCTTATGAGAATGCAAATCAGGAATGCCAAAAGGCCATAGCTCCTATTCCGGAGGCAGGGACTATTATAGATTATTTGAAGGCTTGTCGCAATCTAGGATCAGAAACTCAAAAGATGCAAATGCTAGCTGAAACAATGGTTGCTGCCCTTAAAAACAGAAATGAAAGATGTTTTACATGTGGAGATAAAAGCCATTTAAAAAGAGATTGCTCTAAAAAGGCTAATAAAAAACCTCCCAAAATCTGCCCTTGCTGCCGTAGAGGAATGTATTGGGCCAAAGATTGTAAATCTAGATTTGACATTGAAGGGAAACCTATTCCAGAAAACTCCAAGCAAGAGATCCCCCAGGTCGCCTCCAACAATAACCAGGGACAAATTCCATCTTTTCCCTCATACCCTCAAACAGTCCCCTCTTGAATACCTACCAGACTGTTTGAAGCCCTGCCCCCACAAACTTTCGGTCTTTTACTTGGCCGCTCTAGTTTGACTTCTAAAGGAATTACTGTTCACCCTGGAATAATTGATTCAAATTATAGAGGAGAAATTCAAATTATGATGTCATCCCAGATTTTATGGCAATTCAAAAAGGGAGACAAAATGGCTCAATTATTTCTTTTTCCTTACATTTCTATTAACTCCTCTAAAGATGTACAAACGGGCAGACTCGGCAGTACAGATCAAAAACAATCCTTGTGGACTTCATTAATATCTGAATTTGCCCGACCAAATATAAATATCAAAATTAATGGTAAAAAATTTTCTGGTCTCCTCGACACTGGATCTGATATTACTGTCATTTCCAAATATTTATGGCCCAAATCTTGGCCTATACAAAAAATTTCTTGCCAAATTGCAGGAATTTCTCAAACTAAAGTACAAGAGGTTTATCAAAGTACTCAAATATATCAATGTGAGGGACCAGAAGGCCAACCTGCAACATTAAAACCTTATGGGATAGATGCACCCCTTAATTTAATAGGGAGAAACTTACGCAATGGCAGACTCAAATTCACATTCTACATTTTTCCTAGGGGCCAATGCTCATTTAACAAACAATGCATTTATGAAAATAACCTGGAAAAATGATGAGCCTATTTGGACAGAGCAGTGGCCCCTCACAAAAAAGAAATTACAGGTGGCTAAAAAACTTATAGATACACAACTGGAATTAAAACATATTAAAAAATCTTGTTCCACATATCAATACTACGTAGCTAAAGCCCTTAGGTGATATAAATTAAATTAGACCTTCCTTAGGCATTGCTAATTAACAACTAAATAACCTATTTAATACTTTAAAAGGAGATCCTAATTTAAATAACCCTCGTTCGCTTTCTCAAAAGGCACGAGAGGAACTCTATTTAGTACAAAATAAATTACAACAACAATTTCTTACTCACGTTGTTGTAGCCACGCATTCTGGGAAACAAACTCACTCAGAAGGACAATGCAGGTAGTGGAGTGCAGTTTGTTGCACCGGCGGGCCCAGGGCAGAGTCTTCTCTTGGCCAGGGACCCCGACCAGCATTTGTGAAGATCTTTTGCACCCCATGTGTGCATGTCCGAACTCACCACCCCAGGTTCCTTGAGACTTACATAAACTAGGAAGGGTAAATGCAATCACAGTAATCCCATCATTCATGTGTTGTGTGTTTTGCCAAGAGAACACACTGGTCATAGCAAACACCCTCTTCAACAACACAAGAGAAGACTCTACACATGGACATCACCAGATGGTCAACACCGAAATCAGATTGATTATATTCTTTGCAGCCAAAGATGGAGAACCTCCATACAGTCAGCAAAAACAGGTCCGGGAGCTGACTGTGGCTCAGACCATGAACTCCTTATTGCCAAATTCAGACTTAAATTGAAGAAAGTAGTGAAAACCACTAGACCATTCAGGTATGAGCTAAATCAAATCCCTTATGATTATACAGTGGAAGTGACAAATAGATTTAAGGGACTAGATCTGATAGACAGAGTGCCTGATTAACTATGGACAGAGGTTCATGACATTGTACAGGAGACAGGGATCAAGACAATCCCCATGGAAAAGAAATGCAAAAAAGCAAAATGGCTGTCTGAGGAGGCCTTACAGATAGCTGGGAAGAGAAGAGAAGCGAAAAGCAAAGGAGAAAAGGAAACATATCCCCATCTGAATGCAGAGTTCCAAAGAATAGCAGGGAGAGATAAGAAAGCCTTCCTCAGTGATCAATGCAAAGAAATAGAGGAAAACAACAGAATGGGAAAGACTAGAGATCTCTTCAAGAAAATTAGAGATACCAAGGGAACATTTCATGCAAAGATGGGCTCAATAAACGACAGAAATGGTATGGACCTAACAGAAGCAGAAGATATTAAGAAGAGGTGGCAAGAATACACAGAAGAACTGTACAAAAAAGATCTTCACGACCCAGATAATCACGATGGTGTGATCACTCACCTAGAGCCAGACATCCTGGAATGTGAAGTCGAGTGGGCCTTAGAAAGCATCACTACGAACAAAGCTAGTGGAGGTGATGGAATTCCAGTTGAGCTATTTCAAATCCTCAAAGATGATGCTGTGAAAGTGCTGCACTCGATATGCCAGCAAATCTGGAAAACTCAGCAGTGGCCACAGGACTGGAAAAGGTCAGTTTTCATTCCAAACCCAAAGAAAGGCAATGCCAAAGAATGCTCAAACTACCGCACAATTGCACTCATCTCACATGCTAGTAAAGTAATGCTCAAAATTCTACAAGCCAGGCTTCAACAGTACATGAACCATGAACTTCCAGATGTTCCAGATGGTTTTAGAAAAGGCAGAGGAATCAAGAGATCAAATTGCCAACATCCACTGGATCATCAAAAAAGCAAGAGAGTTCCAGAAAAACATCTATTTCTGCTTTATTGACTCTGCCAAAGCCTTTGACTGTGTGGATCACAATAAACTGTGGAAAATTCTGAAAGAGATGGGAAGACCAGACCATCTGACCTGTCTCTTGAGAAACCTGTATGCAGGTCAGGAAGCAACAGTTAGAACTGGACATGGAACAACAGACTGGTTCCAAATAGGAAAAGGAGTACGTCGAGGCTATATATTGTCACCCTGCTTATTTAACTTATATGCAGAGTACATCATGAGAAATGCTGGGCTGGAAGAAACACAAGCTGGAATCAAGATTGCCGGGAGAAATATCAATAACCTCAGATATGCAGATGACACCACCCTTATGGCAGAAAGTGAAGAACTAAAGAGCCTCTTGATGAAAGTGAAAAGAGGAGAATGAAAAAGTTGGCTTAAAGCTCAACGTTCAGAAAACTAAGATCATGGCATCTGGCCCCATCACTTCATGGGAAATAGATGGGGAAACAGTGTCAGACTTTATTTTTTTGGGCTCCAAAATCACTGCTGATGGTGATTGCAGCCATGAAATTAAAAGACGCTTACTCCTTGGAAGGAAGGTTATGGCCAACCTAGATAGCATATTTAAAAGCAGAGACATTACTTTGCCAACAAAGGTCCGTCTAGTCAAGGCTATGGTTTTCCCAGTGGTCATGTATGGATGTATGAGTTGGACTGTGAAGAAACCCGAGCGCTGCAGAATTGATGCTTTTGAACTGTGGTGCTGGAGAAGACTCTTGAGAGTCCCTCGGATTGCAAGAAGATCCAACCAGTCCATCCTAAAGGAGATCAGTCCTGGGTGTTCACTGGAAGGACTGATGTTGAAGCTGAAACTCCAATACTTTGGCCACCTCATGCAAAGAGTTGACTCATTGGAAAAGACCCTAATGCTGGGAAGGATTGGGGGCAGGAGGAGAAGGGGACAACAGAGGATGAGATGGCTGGATGGCATCATCGACTCAATGGACATGAGTTTGGATAAACTCCGGGAGTTTATGATGGACAGGGAGGCCTGGCGTGCTGCGATTCATGGGGTCGCAAAGAGTCAGACACAACTGAGCGACTGAACTGAACTGTGTTCAAACAGTTAAACAATTGGCCAATAATCAATAAGCCCGAGGTTACACTCCGATAGGTACAGAAAAATTTATGGCCTGTCTGGAGACAGGGGTGATTAGTATATGTTTTCTAAAAATTAAAAAAGGGGGAATACACAGGAACAGTACTGTCTCCCCCATCTAAAGCAGACTTTACTAGAATACAGCTTTATTTGTTTTAAATTTTTTAAATTTACCACAAAGAGATATTTTAACTAGAGCAGAAAAACATTTTGAGGAATTGAAGGACACGTCTCTTCCTCTGCCCATTTGGTACCAAGACAAGTTAACAAAACAATGAAAATCTGGGAAACTAATCTTACAGGGAAAGGGGTATGTTTATATTTCCTCAGATGGATCCAACGAACTCACATAGGTTCATCCTCGGAAAATTTGACTCAAGGGGGCCCCCAGCCTTCAAAACAGAGACGAAACAACAAAAACCCCAGGAGGAAGAAATTCCAATATGGGCCATGGTGGCTCTAAAGATATCCAGGAAGCGCCACCCTCAGCGACATCAACCTTATAACCTCCCCACTTGGGGACAAATAAAAACCCTTACTAATCAAGCTGAAAATTTGGTCTCTCAACAGGGAATGCTGCAGAATCCAGAAAACATTTTTCTAGCCATGCTTAGCTTGGTCACCTGTGCTTCCCCCTCGCCCAAGGCAAATTAATCATTCATACCTAACCCCCTTTTTACTACAGGTGGTAAAATGGAGGGAGAGATCAATTGTTTCTACTAACGACTCTATACATATGCCTTCTTCCTAGAGCATTAAAGGGCCCTCATACCCTGAAGTAGAAGAAAAAACTAATTAACATTTCTCTAGGTTATGAAGTGCTTCCTTTGTGCATGGGACCAATAGAATTCCGACAAACTTGGGCTTTCGCCCTGCCTCCCAAAAAAGACTTTTGGACTTTGTTTGAATTGTAAACCATGGTTACACTACAAAAACCTTAGGGAAAGAATTCATTACCATTACAAAGGACTTCTTGAGTGACTTGACAGAAAAGTCTCCCCACCTCGCCTTCAAATCAATAACAGATTGGGCCTAAACTAGGAGACACCTGGAAACTTGGTGTGAGCACCTAAAAACTTGAAACTTGGAACGGACATTTTACAAGGACATGCTAATAAGACTTACCTTCTGTAACCTGTATTAATTGCTAACTATATACTTGTTAAGAAATGATTCCCTTTTGATTGTGATTGGGATTCTACTCAATATTGTATTACTCCTGTTCAATCTAATTATAGAACTTACAATTGGGTACAAATCAAAATTCGTTTATGAAACATAATAATGCCTCGCTGTATGTACAAAAAGAACTCCTTGTTAAAACGTCTGCCTTCTTCCACTAATCTAGAGACTTTAGCTGAGCAACTAGCTGTTTAATTATCTGGGCTAAACCCACGAGGTTGATTTCAAAATATTATTCACAGCATCGGGTCTGAAACCATAACTTTGGTGTTTGTCTTGGTGACTTTATTTGTTGTTTACCGTTGCCTTTCTATAAGATTGGTTATACTAAACAAACTCAAATGGTCAGGACATTTTTTACAAATATAATAAAATAGGGGGAGTTGTAAGGTAGCATTTAACAGGAGCGTTCCTGTATGCTGTTTTTGGTCTTGCATAAATCCTTTGTTCCTCATAGCACCTGAATACAGGCGCTGGAGGAACTGCAGGCAGTTCCCGGAATAATAGGAATTTATGCATCTCATTCATTCGCACGGATAGCAGCTTCTCCACTCCACACGGTGATTAGCAGCCATTTACTACTCTTTTCCCTTCTGATATGGAAAGTAACTTTTACAATCCCCTCCCTTGAAAATGATTCTAGCCTCCAGCTTCCTGAATAACTTGTAAGATTTTTTTATCCATATCTCTGCTAAAAAGGGCTATCTTGTAAGAGAGTATATATATGCCCACAATATGTTAAATAAATGCCTTTATTCCACCAGAGCACTGGTCCCCGTGTCTTTCTTCATTTATCTCTCTCTCCTCTCTCTGTCCCCTTCAGGCGGCTCAGCCTCTTTACTTCCTTCTTTCACTTTATCGGTCGATTCTGTACCCCCAAGTTCCAGTCCATTAAAGGACCACAACAAAGGACTATATCCCGCCAGGCTCCTCTGTCCATGGGATTGTCCAGGCAAGAATACAGGAGTGGGTTGCCATTTCCTCCTCCAGGGGATCTTCCCAGCCCAGAGATCAAACCGGCATCTCCTACCACTCCTGCATTTCAGGCGGATTCCAGACAGATTCTTTACTGCTGAGCTACTGGGGAAGCATCTGCTAATGCCCCCTCCTTAACATTCTTTAGTGGTCTTCCAGACTCAGGTCTAAGTCCAACTTCTAAGGCAAGGCACCTGGTCCTATTCTCCATTCTCGGCATCAGCCATTCAGAAATGCACTGTCAAATGGAAGTGAAATTCAGATCCACGGGCTCAGCCCACACACTCACCTTTACCCTGGCCCGTGCTGCTCCCCCTGCTGGCGACCCCACCCACCGCACCTAAGTAACTGTTGGGCCCTCAGAACCGCTCAGCCATCTCTAACACTGTAAACTTCCCCCAGCAGCCCCTCGAGTACTGTTGCTTTCCCAGGGTTTTCAAGATACATAAACACGGATGTTTCATGCTGTGTTGTAAGGGTGTAAAAGACGTGCTCAATTCTAGTCTATCATTTAGCCCAGGACTCTAGTTAAGTCTCTAACTGCCTTGCTAGACACAAACTTCCACTGCACAGCATCAACCTGTTAGTATCTTTACATCACATTATAAACCAGACTGTGCAATCTAACCACCTCCACCCAGATGAGAGGTTACATATCTACCGAATTAAGTCTTAGAAATTCCTTGAGATTTGTAATCATAACTTTTATCAGGGTACTTGATAGTTCTTTTCTTCTTGCATAATAATGTGGGATTTGGGATATGCTAGACTCACACACCAGGAAACAGGTACTTTTTTTTTACATTTCCCATATATAATTTGGGGCCTCCGAGATATCCTATTTGAAAGGAGTATGCTGGCATTTGCTCAAACAACTAATACAGACATACACAACTCGCTCAGTCTGGCTGCAGCACTGAATATAGATGCACATATGATAAAGATAATGAGACAAACTATCTTATTTCCCACTGACATCTAACAAAAGTTAGCTTGATGCAATCTATCATTAACATAACATAATTAGCTTACGAACATTAAAATTTTTCCCTTTTTCTTCTCTAAAAACAGAAAAATCCTTTGAAACCTTTTTAGTATAAGCTGAATGAATCAAGATATCCTGTTATGTTCTTTTCAAGACTTACCTTAAAATGTAACATGAAGCCTTTTATACTTTAGTTTAGGAGTGCCCAAAGGCAATAATCTTCACCCAAGCTAAAAGATGACTTTAGCAATCAGCTAAACACTATAAAGAAATCTAAATAAGAAAAGCATAACACACAGGCCATAAATCTTACCTTAATTTTTCAGTTCAAACATCATCATTATCTGCAAAGAAAAAATTTGAAAGCTCACCTTAGCAATACACATTCAATCTGTTTTCATAATTTTAAGAGTAAACACAAGAATTAAAAAGTAAAAGAAATGTCTGACTTATATTAGTAGCTAGATTCTTAGTTTATGGCTGATTCATGTTGAGATTTGACAGAAAACAACAAAATTCTGTAAAGCAATTATCCTTCAATTAAAAAATAAATTAAAAAAAAGGAAAACTGCACCTGCAAGCTGTCCATGACCCTTCTTAGCCTAAAAGTAGCCCTAGAGTCAAATACTACACTTTAACTATTGTTTTTTTAAGAAGTTTTTCACATGTCCCCATCCGCCCTACTTTTCTAAGTATCCCATTCAGACAAATATAAAATCTGGTTAAGACGAAATGTAAAACATTTCATTCATTGTTCAAATTTTGCCCAAATGTTGAGTGATTTAGAATAATCATGTTCCAAAGAATAAAATCAAGGCATCACCGACTCAATGGACACGAGTTTGAGCAAGCTCCGGGAGATAGTGAAGGACGGGAAACCTGGCGTGCTGCAGCCCACGGGGTCACAAAGTTGGCTGAGCAACTGAACAGTACCAACAACGATAAAAGAAGGACCACTCAAGGGAGAGGCACCCAATGTGACACAGGAAAATTTAGGCTAAGGCAGCACAGAATATCCTGAAGCTTCTTTCTGGGCAGCCAGAGCAGACGGGAAACTTTGTGAGTTAACAGAAGCCACTGGCAGAAAGGAGAACTGGCTCCCTGTGCCAAAGGCCAAGAGCCCATACTCGTGGCCAAGCTCTTGAACACCCTGCAGCTTGGGGACTCTGGCGACAGCAGGACCTACCGGAGGGCTGCGGGAAAGATTCACTCAGACACGGACCCCAGGGAAAGCGGCTCACCACTGTGCCAGGCTCACGACCCAAGTGCAGACAGCGTCTGTGGAACAAACACATGAAGCCTTTACTGATAGTTTTATGGAAACAACTCAGGTTTCTTTTATGGCCATTTCTTCAGCCAATTTTCTGAAAAAGAGTCACAGGCAGAACAAATGAGAGGGCAATGCAGGCCAACATTAGGAAGCCAAAGGATCCTAGTCCTACACACCAAATTCAGTGTGGAGGTTTCCTGGGCCAACTAGGCTGTGCTAAAACACTAGCCTCTTTCCATCTAAACCAACAGTTCCAAACTCCTCTCCCTCCCTTTTTTAAACGAAAAGGGCATTTCTGCGGGACTTACATAAAACAGCCTTCAACTTATAAATTCAATCAATCAGTGAAAAACACGATACCCTTCAAAATCTTGACATTTGGGAGTTAAGGACAAAACCACTACCACCACCACCACCTCCTCACACTGACTGAGCCCTTCAGAGACTGTGCCCCTCTGCATCCACTGGCCACCAGCTACTCTGTGGATGAGGACTATGACTCAGAGCGGTGACACTCCTTGCTGGCGGTCACACAGTGTCCACCCCAGGGGCCTCTGACCCAGACAAGTGGCTCTGACGACTGCACAGCTCTGGCTGGAGGAGGAAGGAACTGAGGGGGGGGTATGACTGGAACCAGGAAGTGGGACTGAGGTGCGAAGGCACCCGCGTGGCCAGGGAGAGCCCAGGGTGGGCAGAGCACCTGGAGCCGGGACTTCAGGGGCAGGCCACCAAAGGATTTCTGCAAACGTCCTCGGAGTGAGCCTACCCGCAAAAAGCAGCGTGTTAGTGGGCTCTGCAGCGGCTGGCTCCCTACTAGAGACTGCAGTAAGCTACTCACCACAATCCCCTCCTCCTACTCACCCCTGCACAGAGGGCTAGACCTCAGCTCCCAGGAAGCCCTGCCCCCGCACTCCTGGCACACCCCACAGGCACCTCTGCGTGCAGAGACAATACTGAAATCAGCATGCCTCCCATGGCAACTTCACTTTTGTAAAGAAGCAAGATCTCTAAAAAGATTCAGTTAAGGGAAATGTCTTATACCGTGATAAAAATGCCCAGATTTTTCCCTGAGCTGTCCATTTTCTAGACTCTACACCAAAAATACATCCCCATATGATTCTAAAACCACTCGTCCTCAAAAAAAAAGAAAGCAAGGGGGGAAAAAATTGCAAAAATGTTCCCAGTGGGGCAAATGGAAATGACCTAAATGCATAACTAGGGATGCTCTGCAGCCCTTGAGAAGACTGGAGACACGGGTCTGTAGAAATGCATTAAGTAATAAGCCCAAAGAATGTGTATGCTGTGATGACACCATGTAAAAAGTTCACAAGTTAACATGAAAGTCTGCAAGAAAACCTTGAACAATCAACACCAAGTTTTTAAAGTCCTGACTTGATTTCACACTCATACTCCTTTTTCAAATATCAAAAGTATTTTTCTAAGGCAACAACAATCATTTATTTTGCTCTTGAATCTGCAATTTGGGCAGGGGTTGGCAAACTCAGAAGCACTTTTTAAAACTTCATTTTCACTTAAAGCCTAGCTTGACTGAATGCTGTAATTGAAATAGAAATAATTTTCTTTTAAATTTTCTTCAAATACTGCTATCCACCAAACCTTAAGAACAACTGCTTCCTAAGTTTTTCTGTAACTCGGATTATATTAAAAATAACTCAACATGAAACCCAAAACACAAGCAACAGAAGAAAAAATAGGTTAAATGAACTTCATCAGAATCTAAAACTTTTGTGCTTCAAAGGGCACTATCAAGAAAGTGAAGACAATCCACAGGATGGGAGAAAATACTTGCAAATCATATATCTGATAAAGGATCTGTATCCAGGAACTCTTAAAATAATAATTTAAAAAGCAATTTTAAAATGGGCAAAAATGGTCACTATCATTAGCCAGTAATGAAATGCAAATGAAAACTAGAATGAGATACCACTTCCCACCCAAAAGGCAGACAATAACAAGTGTTGCTGAGGATGTGAGAAAACTAGACCTGTCGTACACTGCTGGTGGGACGGCAAAATGGTGCAATGATAATGAAAACAATCTGTGGTTCCCCAAAAAGGCAAACAGAGTTACCATCAGTTCAGTTCAGTCGCTGTCGTGTCCGACTCTTTGCAACCCCATGGACTGCAGTACTCTCCTAGGTATG
Organism: Giraffa tippelskirchi; assembly: GCF_054371585.1. Taxonomy (NCBI): domain Eukaryota; kingdom Metazoa; phylum Chordata; class Mammalia; order Artiodactyla; family Giraffidae; genus Giraffa; species Giraffa tippelskirchi. The sequence goes on from NC_137289.1 coordinate 143,554,607, forward strand.
TACTCAAGAGAAATAAAAACATATCCACACAAAAACTTGTACATGAATATCATAGTATTAATCATAATAGCCAAAACATGGAAACAGCACAGTGTGCATCAACTGATGAATAACTAATAAAAATGTGGCCTCTCCATACAATGGAAGATTAATCAGTCACAGAAAAGAATGAAGTTCTGATACATGCAACTATAAGGATGAACCTCAAAAACATTATGATAATTTAAGGAAGCCCCACACAAAAGGCCGTACATTATACCATTTATATGAAATGTTCAAAACAGGCAAATCCACAGAGACAGAAAGTAAATTTGTGTTCCAGGGAATGGGGAGTGACTGCTAATGGGTACAGGTTTCTTTTTTTTTTTGTGCGGAGAAGATATATGACAAAAATACTCCAGAATTGGTGGTGATGATTGCATGATTTAGTGTCTATACTAAAAACAACTGAACTGTACACATTAAAAAGGTGAGCTTTATTGTATGTGAATTATAACTAAATAATCTAGACATATTTTTATTGATACACACACACACACGGCCTGAGAATTAGCAATAAGATCCTAAAATTAGATTTATATGTGCCACAAATGATCTCCTTGTCCCTTCAGCAGTATTCTTACAAGATCATGTGGTGGCAACAATGAATGTTAAATATGGTGCACACTAATCTGAATGGGAAGTTGGTTAAGTAGGTTACTGGCAGGAAAGAAAATGAACTATGTTTTCAACAGATACCTCAAAACTAAAGATAAAAAGAGAGCACTGAATGCCAGCCCTTTCCTTTTTATAACACTATTTTCCAACTTTTCAATCATACACTTTTATCTTGCACTATCAATTGTTTACAGATAGTGTATCATTAGGAGGCTTTTCTCTGGTCTGTATCTCCATGCTGGCTTCCAAAGCTGATTATTACAATAAACCACGGGGGAGTCAGATTCAAGCATGGAGAATATATATCTCAAACAGAAATGTTTGTATGGATTAAAGGTAGACCCTTTTTATTGGTCACGGACCTAACTGCCTCCATTCGTACACATAACAAAACCCATTTCTTTATTACTTTTATTATATAGGATTTTGAGCACGGCATTCAAAGAGCTCTCCAACCTCACATACCTACCTGCTTGTCCCAGTTATAACCCTACAGGTCACCACCCCCAAACCTATCTCAGGCATTTACTGTCCAGCCTTTCCTCAGGCCCTTATCTTGCACTAGGAGTTCCCTCCCCACATCTTGACAGCTATGAAAATCTTAGTTGTCTAAAGGCCCACTTTTGCCACGTCCCTCACAACCTAATCTTTCTCTTCATTTTCATAATCATTCCACTTCTATTACAGCTCTCATTCACTTATAGTTTCCTAATTACAGTGTCAACTCCCTGGGAGGGACACACAACACCTAATGCCACCCGTTCACTGGTCCTTTTTTGGGTCTGCAACATGTAGTACAAAGCTTTCCACACGCTGAGGTACCAAATGAATGCTAAATTGAGAACAATGAGTAAACTACTTCCTCCTTCATTCTTGCTATTCTATTCTTATTTTTCTATTTGTACTTTCCGTACTTACAGTTTTTTGTTTCTCTATTCAATCAGTTCTTCCCCCATTCTGTTTTTGAGGTCTATTAAAATATGTGGGAGAGGACAAAAAAAATTGATTCTTACTTGAAACTCAAATGAGAAAACCACTTTAAAATAAGTACTCTGGAATGCAACAGGAAACGCTGAAGACCCACATTCCTGTTAACAAGCTGCCGAAGGGATGCTAGGTTTATAAACGGATTCCTCAAATTTTCAGGTTTTCAAATCTGAAACCCCTTGACTAACTCTCATTTCCAAAAATTTAAACTGAATTTACACTCCTGATTTAAATTTAGGAACAGATTTTTTTTTCTTCTTTTCAAAATCACATGTTTCTTTTGCACTCACTCTTAAATGTCCCAGTTAGAGGCACGCCACTTTATTTCATATCATGGCTTGAAAAACTGAGGCTCAAAGAAACTAACCAAGACCACAAAAGCATGGTTAATCCCTCCATCGTTTCTATTTTCACCTAAGCTGTATTTATTCCCTTATCTCTTAATACAGGTGTGTCTCGCTTAACAGCCTCTTAGCTCCACTCTTTTATTTCCGGTCTTCCTGGTTGTCTTGCTGAACAAGGCATGTCAAGGAAGTCATTAAGTATAATAATGGGCACTATCTCTACAGCAAGAAGTGGAGCATAACAAAAAGAATTAAGCAAATAGCACAGGCACAGACCAACTTGGAGGCACAACCTGCCAGATGAAAACACCGTTATCTAGGTGACCCCTGAGCATCACCTCAGAGACAGCTAGAGAAGGAAAAACCTGTACAAATCAAACCACGCTATATCACAAAGTCAGAGCAGCTCACCCTACTTCAAGGAGTCGTTCCGTAAGTGCTCTTTTATGAAGATCAGGCATCTAATCTAACTTTTAAGAAATAGAAACTCTCAGTTTTGCTTAAAACAAGGCACCTTTGTAGTTAGATATACTAACCAACCATTACCAGTGGTGGAGTGAGTGGGTAAGGAGAAGAAAGGAGAAAAAAACTAGATTTGGTTAAAGAACTCAATTTTCTTAAATTATCCTGAAAGTAGAGAGCAGTGTGCTCCAACACAACTTTCTGTGACGAAGGAAATGTTCTTACGTCCAATATAGTAGTCACAAACCACACGCGGCTGGCTACTGAGCACTTGAAATGTGGCTGGTCCAACTGAGGAAGTGAAGTGTTAATCTCATTTCAATTCGGTTACATTTAAGTTGCTACATGAGTACTGCATTGGAAAGTACAGGTATGGAGTACGCCTAACTGAGAGTCCATGAGAGAGCTGCAGGGGGAAAAGGCACATTCTAGGATCATACATGAGACAAGGGTGAGTGAATGGATGGAACTGTGTGTTTGAGCCTTGCTCTGGAAAGAGTCAAAAAGGTTTCATCAGATTCTTAATGGAGTATGCACCTCAAGAAATGATCAATTAAAAATATATTTTTTTTAAAAAAGAAATGATCAATACACATCTGCAACATTTATATATTTCGTGTGATTAATTTGTGTAGTTCATAAGACCCTCAAGACTTTTACCTTTACTTGCCGTTACTGTTTCGAGGTTCTCTCCCTTACCCAGAAGACTTCATTAATATTACACTTGGACCATGAACTGTGACAGTTCAATCAAGAGACTTATTCACAGGAAACTGCTAATCCTGTAAGTGAGGAAAACATTTTGTTCTTTATTTAATGAAGTCCTCAAAAGGAACAAGCATAAATTTACCTGTAATGAAGACACCTGAAAAAGGCACTTGAAATGCTTGACAGAAAAAAGTGGGGATAGTTTTAAGGCTGCACTTTGGGGGACAGAATTAAAATGCAAAGAAATGGATAAAAGTCACAAAACAGGAATACTACACTAGGAAGTAGAGCCGGGTATCTCAGGAAGAAGACTGCGTTGTGAAAGAAATGCATGTGAATGTGCATGTTAGAAAAATATATTAAGGGCAACAAAACACAAACTGAACATGATCTGCGATGATCTGCTGTGACTTAAGGGAACCCCGGTTCTGACTCGGCTCTTCGAGTTAGATAAGAAACCTGCTATCTTTAATTTGAAGCAGAAAGGGGTGAGGGCTGGAGAAACTTCCATGTAAGCTCAGGGAAGAGTCAGTATAGCAACACTGCCCACAAGGCATGAGGCCACAGCAAGGTAGAACTTCTTGGCTGTTAGAGAAATTAAGTAAGAGGGGTGGAATTTCCCAAGAAGATCTATTTCAAGAGAACAGCTGTATATCCGGCATACAGGACTGAACTAGATTAGAGACTCCCATTCTGCTGGGAAACCGTCACCAGGTCAAAATGAGAAGAAACGTCAGAGCGCTGCAGGGAGCTTTCTGGAAAGTTCACTTCATCACACATCTCCATCGCTGATGCTGCAGTTTGTCCCCACCAAGGTACTGAAGCTGACTTGGCTTACAAAAACCTTCCCGAGCCCAGACTTACTCCACCATCATGACACATTTCGCTCTGTGCGTGATCAACTCTGCACCTGCTCACTGAACCGCGGTTTTCAACTGCTTTATCCCCCAGAGCAGAAGTCACGGGAGACTTCCCAAAGGCTAATCCAAGGGCTTCTCCTCAGTCCTCATCTAAAAACCCTAAGGCACACGCAGCCCTAAAGCGATTAAAGAAAAAAGAGCCCCTCTGAGGACTTCCCTGTGTACACTTCTACAAACACACCCTCATGGGTGACCAGTGCCTTCACCAGAGTCCCACCCAGTGGATAGTGAATTCTAAGATGGAGCAATTTGTCTGAAGGTATTACCTGACATCAAGTCTCAGAAGGAGCACCCTTCTGAGGGCATTTTTTTTAAACAAGTAAGATAATGGAGGCCCAAATGGGAAAGGGTCTTGCAAGTACCACACCTCTAACTAGAGGCATCAGTAGGACCTTCAAGTCTTAGCCAGGACTCAGTCACCAGTACTGTCTGTTAGGTCTAACGGCCTGGCAATGACCTTGAAAATGCTTCCTACTTCATCATCCATAAAGCTACCCTGCCTTCTCTGCCCCTCATCCCATTAGCTTTCTGCAACCCAAATGGCTCCCTTACAGCGTATGTATCACCAGGTTGATGCCCTTGCTGTTGTTCAGTCACTAAGTCATGTCCAACTCTGCAACCCAAGGACTGCAGCCTGCCAGGCTTCCCTGTCCTTCTCTCTCTCCCAGAGTTTGCTCACTCATGTCCGTTGTGTCAATGATGCCTTTACCTCTTCCCAAACCATATCTTCCTGGGATGTATCACCCAGTGATTCCTAAGGTCCACCTCCACCCTTCTGTCCCTTGGGCGCCAGATAAGAATTCCAACCCCTTTAATAATACAGTCATCTGATGTATTCAGATGGCAGTTCAAATTCAACAGATCGAAAAACCAAGCTAATTATTCTCCCCATTTTCAAAATCTCTTTCTTCTGTCTTACCCACTTCACCCACACAAGAAACGTGTCCAGTTCACTCCCTACCCACTGCCACTGTCTTGTTTACTGAAATAACAAATGCTATGACTATAATAACATCAGCCGCCGCTGTTCCCTGAGCACCTTGAAGTCACCTGCAACTCAGACGCCACCACGCTTTATAGATCAATAAACCAAGTTCATAAAGATTGAATAACTTCCCCCTGGTATAATTGAACAGGGCAGGTCAAACACGTGTGATCTTCACTCCCATCAAAAGATAAGAAAAGTCAAAAAAATATACAAAGCCAAAAAGGACAACAAGAGAACAACTGTAGGTGAGAGACAGCAACAAAACCAGGAAGCTGGCAAGTAAATGGTCCAGCAGTGACAAACTGGAGAGCCAGGAAACCTACCTTGGGAGAAACAGCTGTCAAGGAGAAATCGGCCCCCGAGGGCACGGGGCTGGGGAGAAAGCACGAGGGGAGACTCCACGACACCCCCTCGGCACCCAGGGGCCCCTCTCCCTACCAGCAGACCTACTTCCTAATAAACTGTTCAGAGCAGGAGTTGGGGATGGAACTCTCCAGGTGATGAGGGAGGGGACACCAAGTGACAGTGTGTGCAGGAACTGGGCAGGGCAGGTTACGTGACATTTCAGAGGGCATCACGGAGGTGCTGGTGGTCCGCAGGACGCTTCACAACCGGTGCTCAAACGGGAGTTCACGAGTTCACGGTAGATCACACCACATTCCTAGATCACACCACATTCCTTTCTATGACATCGTATCTTTGGGAGGCGGGGTTCCCTGGGGCTAGTATGATAAAACTCAGGTGCTGCACAAATATTAATGCGCAATAGGGTATGAGGGTAGCAGCTGTTTGTTCCCAAACGTTTCTGAAATTTTATTGACGAGTACTGGAACTCATTCTAGAAATGCTTTGTATTCACCAAGGCATGGCCTTCCAGCAGCTCTTCTGTTCTGACTTCCAACGAAACCACAGATGTATGTTCAGGTATGTCCACCTAGTCGCGGCTCTGATTACACACCCTAGCACGAGACTGCGCCCACGAGAGCGGTCGCCTAGGCACATGCCACACTCCAGAGAGTTCTGACATTTGCGAACCTGTTCAGTCAGTCAAATCCTCCATTATCTCTGATATGCTTCTACAGAGCAAGTGCCAGAAAGAGAAATCTGTCAGGCACTTTTCAGACTTCTCCAACACTGACAATATAGCCCCTCTCATAAGAGCGAACCTTCTGGAAACGACCTTAGCCTCTGTTCACAAGAACCTGGAAGGAAAACGGTTCAGCCCACACTGACCCAGCAGCAGTTACTGGCTGCCATGCTCTGCTCGCCTTCACTCTTGGATAATGAATGTGGCTACGGGATGAATGTAGCAAGTTGTTCCATACTGTTCTCCATCCCCTCTAACAATAGCAGACATTGGGAAGGCATCAGGCCGTGGACACAAGTGGGGCCTGTGTTCTGAGTCCCTGCACTGAAACGAGCAGGTTCAGGGCAGCCAGTGTGGTGAGCCTCCACGGCCTGCCTCGCTTCGTTCTGTATTTCTGTCCAGACACGGGGCTGGCTCTCCCCAGCCCACGCTGATCTAGATGCGACCTCACCTACATTCACTCAATGCTCGTCATCCTCTCTATGTTCGTGATAAGCAACAGCTTGCCCTACTCTGCACCTGGTATGGTCAAAAATTAACAGAAGCTAATGAAAGAACCCAGGATATGGAAACACCCAGAGCTCAACTTCAGAACACGTGCAATGCCAAGAGTCACGCCGTGGAAGTTCTCTCCAGAGCACAGGCACCCCCAGGCTTCCTGGCAAGCTCCAGCCTCACCTCCCCAACCCAGGGCAGCCGCCCCCCCCTCCACCTACACACCTGGGTCTCTCCTCCCACAGGAACCTTGACCTTTCATCTGCATCACAGCTCTCCAAATGCCCCGGGGCCTTTTGTGAGTTCACCACCCTCCTCAAAAAAAAATTCTTAATACATGTTCTGTTGATGATCTACTTAGTCACAGGCTCTATTTTCTTTTCCTTGGTTTTGATTAACAAATTTATCACCGAGCTACCTTTCAAGTGAGACCTGTTTCTCACACACACACATACACACACACTTTTCCATTTGGCTTATTTCCTTCTGTTGCTTCACCAGCTTGCCTGAGGCAGAATTCCAGGCAGCCCTCCTTTTACTGCACTTCACAGTTATTAGGGGCTTTTTACAAACTGAAGGTTTCTGGCAAACTCTGCATGAAGTAAGTTTATGAGCGCCATTTTCCAACAGTATTTGCTCACTGCCTGTCTCTGCATCACATTTTCATAATTCTTGAGTTATTTTAAACTTGTTCATTATTATTATATTTGTTACAGTGATCTGTGATCAGTGATATCAGCAGTGCAAAAAGATTACAACTCGCTGAAGGCTCAGACGATGGCTAACAATTTTCAGCCACGAAGTATTTTTTAATTAAAGTGTGTATGTTGTGTTTTTTTAGGCGTAATACACAGGTATGGTATAAACGTCTTGTAACTTTTATAAGCAGTGGAAAACCAAAACCTATGGTCTGAAACCAAATCCAAAACATCTCCGAGGTATATCTGTACTTGGAAGCCAATAATTTGATGTCTTTCCTTGCTGTCATAGATCCACACAGGCATTACAAAGTACAACCAGCTCAATTTTACAAAGAAAGAAATGTGGTGACCTAACTTGGCCAGAGCAGCAAACCAAGTGCAGATGGAGCAAGACTCCCCAGAGGCCAGGGGGTGCTCCCCATGCACCAATTTCTCTTGATACTCCCCAGGATAAAACCCCTCCAGCAGTAACAGAGCACACATCCCTCTGGTAGACCGCACTTGATAGCAATCATTTTTAGGTGTATAATTCAGCATCCCCTCTACCCCATAGCAGACAACTCCTGATACAAGGCAGAGAAATCTATTCATTGGCAATGAACACACTCAGTGTCCATCAGCACGAGGCAAAAAGCAAAGCTCCTCACAAAAGATGCCATGTTGACTGGATGAATAACCCTCTCACAGCAATTCCTACACAGAACCAATCTTTTTTTTTTTTTTTTTTTTTTTCTGGCCGCGCTGCAGAGCTTTCAGGATCTCAGTTTCCCCAACCAAGAACTGAACCCAGGCCACGGCAGTGAAAGCCCCAAGTCCTAATCACTATGCCACCAGGGAACTTCCAGGGCCAAGCCTTTGGGACTCCTCTCACTCACAAAGTTCACCCAGGAGTTACATCTGCCACCAGAATGAAGCAGTTCATGGACTGAAGGGGCAAGATGAAAACATGCTGGAAAAAGTCAGAAAAAAATGCAAAAATCAATTAAAAATTTTTACTGCTTATTTCTTGAATTCATTGATAAAATCCATGCAGAACTATTGTCCACTGAAGCTAATTTAAGGAAGAATTTTATGCTCAACAAGAATGGCTTCTCGATTTGTTTCTTGCAAATATTCACAAGTGTTCAACCTACAAAGCTATCAAAACCACATCAACCAGAGCTTAGGATTAACATACACACACTACCATATATAAGACAGATAATCAACAAGGTCCAACTGAGTAGCACAGAGGATTCTACTCAATATTCTGGAATAATCTATATGGGAAAGAATCTGAAAAAGAATAAATATGTATATATGTATAACAGAGTCCCTATGCTATACACTGGAAACTAACACAACATTGTAAACCAACTACGTGGTAGTTGCTCAGTCATGTCGGACCCTTTGCGACCCCATGGACTGTAGCCTGCCAGGCTCCTCTGTCCATGGAATTCTCCAGGCAAGAATACTAGAGTGAGTTGCCATGACCTCCTCCAATAAAATTGAAAAGAAAAAGAAAAACACATCAATCTTTCTTTCCCCATTTCGCCTAAGTCCACACACAGTAAATACCATGAAACAGGTACCTCTGTGCTGGTTTGCAAATGTTTTGTTTAACAACACCTGGCCCACGACCTTGAGTAGGCTGGGTAATGAACTTTGTGGGAGGACAAAGTTAGAACCTGATCTCATGACTGTGATCAGACTGTATGCTTTGGGGAGGGAGGGGACTCTCCACTGCCCTTTGTATCACTAGCACCTTTTTATCAGCAACCGAAGAGCTACTCAGAAAATGTTTGCTGACAATTGGAGTAATACTGAAACCAAATTTCCTAAGTCTGCTTCAATGGTCCTGAATACCCCTCGAGTTCTTTTCAACATTTTTGCCAACGAAATAGAAAGGGGGAGAGGGGGGAGATTTCTGTTATCAGAAATTTTGGTCACTCTTATTCTTTCAAACGAATGAGTATGTCTCTTAGCCAAGGGAAATCTCTTCAAGTTCCCAAGTCTGGGAGGTTTCCTAAACAGGAACCAACAGCACATTTGAAGGACTTACAGAAGCACTGACCGTGAGCTCTGGAGTTACATGGACTGACGTCAAGCGGGATTTCTCAACCCCAGCACAAGCAACATTCTGGGCTGGGCAACTCTCCGGGGGGAGCTGTCCTGTGCATTGTAGGATGTTGAGCAGCAGCCCTGCTCTTTACTCAGTAGATGCCTGCAGCACTCTCTCACATGTGTGAACCAAAAAAGGCTGAAGGGGTTGTCAAATGCCACCCCCCACTAGCACTATAAATTCACAGGGGCCTACTTGTAATCCTGGCTCTTATCTTCAGTCCTCCAAAGTACCACAGTCTAGATGGAAGAAGTGGCTGAGGAAGAAAGAAATGGAAAGAGGAGCGCTTGGACAAGAGCGAACAGCACTGAAGTATTTCCTTAGTCTCCAAGAACTCGGCTGGGAGTCAAGGCCAACAGTGTTCTACTTAGTTTTCCTCCGTCTATTCTAACCTTACAAATGACAAACCAAAAATCTCTCCAACTCACAAAACTCTCCAAAGTAAATAAGTCAGCAAGCCAGAAGCTTTTTAGTATAAACTAGAGGAATTTACTATTAATATAATACCCACACCAAAAAAACTGAAGGCACCAGACGGCCACACCAGATGCAGAGATTGAGACAAGCAGTGAAGGTAACTTCAACCCAAGGTTCTAAAAGAGAAACGAAAACCAGTCTTCTTAAAGGTCCGTGGCAGAAGAGTACCGAGCTTCCTTCGTGTCTTGAGTTTTGTTCCACTGAAAAGTTTCTGAGATTACAGGCAATTTAGGGATTTCCCACCACAATGATGATGGCAGAGAAAGACAAACACGAAAAATAATTTTTCATTAATTTTTTAAAAAGCAACCCAAATCTATTTTTATCAGGCCACCGAAATCCTACATAAAGAGCGTGTTCACGTGACTATTTGGAAACTACCCGAAGTCATTCCTCAAAAGAACCCTGGTCATGGGATGTATCATCACTTGAAAAAAAAAGAAAAACAACAACTCCAAACCCAGCTGACAGTCTTCGCCTTAAATTAAATCAGCACTTAAAATTTTCATCTTGTCTCTTTAAAAAACGAAGTTGGAAGAACGAGAGGAACACGATTCGGAAACCTTGGCCAGAGTCTGCATCCGATAGCGGCCCAAACCGCCTCCAGCCCCTAGGATTAGTTTTCTATTTCCCCCCTCGTCTCCGGAGTGGTACTAACACATCAGCAATCATCCACCTGGGAAGCACATCAGAAGTCGCCAGTATCAAACCGTGCGCGCCTCTGCTTTCTCTCTGTGAGTCCCGTGAGAGTGGGTTGCTTTGGGGTGCCTGGGTGGATTTCTCCGTGTATGTGTGTTTCTCTGTGGGTAGCATATGCCCTCTCCCCTCCGCCCCAGGGGTTTGTGTGGCTGTGTCCCTCTCCCTGGGTGTTTGGGCACGTGTGTTCCCAGCTGTTGATGGATCTCTTTCCCCGTGTGCGTCTCCAGGACTTCTGGGTGTCTCTTGGGGCGTGTATCTCTCTCCCCGGGTATGTAGGTGTGGGACCCCGTCTTTCCACCTGCGTCAGACACAGTAGGAGGCAAGGGGCTACAAGTCGTCTCTTCTCCCGGGGGGGGGGGGGTTGCGGAAAAGTGACCCGCACTGGCCGCGCGCGCCCCTCGCCCCAGTGCCCGAAACCCAGGCCGCACTCGCCGTCCGCGGGCTCCGCTCAGACCCTGATGCCCGCGCAGCCGACCCCAGCCCCCGCCCGGCCCCGAGGGGAGTCGGCGCCCCGCTCACCTCACGGCCACCCGGAATAAGTTCGGGAGCTCCGGGCCGGTCTGTCCGGGTGCAGGGGATAAAAAGTGAAGAAGGTCGAGGAGCCAGCGGGCAGGAGACGTCGGCGGCAGAGCGCGGGTCAGTCTGCGGTTGCCCCCGTCCTGCAAGGAGGGAACAACATGGCGACGGGCCGGGGCGGGGCCCAGGGAAAGCGGGCGGGACCTAGTCGGCGGGGCGGGGCCCGGGGTGGCGGGAGCACTAGGAAGGTGGGGCGGGGCCTGGTCGGCAGGAGCCCTGGGAAGTCGGGGCGGGGCCTGATTGGGGGGCCCGGGGCGCGGGGCCTCGAGGTCGCCTCCACCCCGCTCTCACCCACTCCTTGCCGATCCCCTCTAGCTGAATCACAGGTTTTCTTCGGGTGCGCTGTTTCTCTAGTCCTCTGGTTGCGTTCCCGGGAAAAGAGAGCACGGATACTAGTTACCTTTAAAAGCTGACGTAAAGTGGGAATAAACAGACCGCAAAAGCACTGTCATACGACGCTGTGACTACGCGGCGAAATGAATATGCAAATAGACAAATGAATAGATTGAAAAATGAAAACAGCTGTGATATTGTGAAATAACAGGATTTTTTGATTAATTTTTTAAAATTTCCTTGCTCTTGTTAAAATTTTTACTGCCTCTCGCCTCTCTAAATATAAAGCAGTAATGGGAAAAGGCGGTATTGAAACTCTTAATTCCTCACTTGAAATACGGAGTTAAGCGCAGGTCAATACTGGAGACCAGAGAGGGATTTTTAGTCCCTCTATAAATGTATTTTGTAGGGCAGATTTAGTTTGTTTATTTTCCAAGAAAAGGATCTCACCTTTATTGTTTCCTGGGCCCACAATCATTAACCTCTGGCTCTTTATGAAGTCATTTTTGGATAATGAATCTAATGTAATTATTCAGTACTAGAACGGTTCCATTTGAGAGAGTTTGTCACAAGCATAAAAGGCAATTTTAGAATCCTTGTGAAAGTGAGGTATGTGACTGAATTCTAGTTTAAGCTTAAATGAATTTTTCTTTCATAGAAAAAAATCATATCCATGCAGGGTATTTCCTCAAGTAAATATGAGTAAAGGTTTATAAAATACAAATCTACTGATAATAGGGAGGATGAAGAGATTCATTATCTTATTTTAAAACACATAAATGCTGGAGAGGGTGTGGAGAAGAGGGAACCCTCTTACACTGTTTGGTGGGAATGCAAACTAGTACAGCCACTATGGAGAACAGTGTGGAGATTCCTCAAAAAACTGGAAATAGAACTGCCATATGACCCAGCAATCCCACTACTGGGCATACACACTGAGGAAACCAGAATTGAAAGAGACACATGTACCCCAATGTTCATCGCAGCACTGTTTATAGTAGCCAGGACATGGAAGCAGCCTAGATGCCCATCAGCAGATGAATGGATAAGGAAGCTGTGGTACATATACACAATGGAATATTACTCAGCCATTAAAAAGAATACATTCAAATCAGTTCTAATGAGGTGGATGAAACTGGAGCCTATTATACAGAGTGAAGTAAGCCAGAAAGAAAAACACCAATACAGTATACTAACACATATATATGGTATTTAGTCAATTGGTAAAGATAACCCTGTATGCGAGACATCAAAAGAGACACAGATAAATAGAACAGTATTATGGACTCTTATGGGAGAGGGTGAGGGCGGGATGATATGGGAGAATGGCACTGAAGCATGGAAATGATCATATGTGAAAGGAATCGCCAGTCCAGGTTCAATGCATGATACAGGGGTGCTCGGGGCTGGTACACCGGGATGACCCAGAGGGATGGGATGGGGAGGGAAGTGGAAAGGGGGTTCTGGAAGGGGAACACATGTACACCCATGGTGGATTCATGTCAATGTATGGCAAAACAAATACAATATTGTAAAGTTAAAAAATAAAAAATAAACTATTTAAAAAAAACATAATTAAAACTACACAACAAAACATGTAAGAACTTTAGAGTTAATCTTTCAAAAGAACACCAAAATAGGTAGTGTTAGATCCACTCTCCTAAATTACAACAAGGAATCCACGGGTCACTAAGGAAATGCTATCTGAAAAATTCTAGATCTATGTCATAATCATAGACAAGGAGTGATACAGTTAAGGGTTTATTGTCATAATCGCTAATACCAACCAGCTATTAACAGGTGCACTTATGAAATTATTGTATCCTGACTTAAAGAAAGCCTTGAGAAATCTAAGAATTTTCAAGAAAGGGTCCTAAGAAGGTCCTACAAGTGATTCTTAGGCTGTTTCAAAATGTGAATGAGCCATATAAACATATCTGATTGTAGCCATAGTCAGCACCTGAAGGAAGAACATGGTGGTTGAGTCACTAAGTCGTGTCCAACTCTTGCGACACCATGGACTGTAGCCACCAGGCTCCTCTGTCCATGAGATTCCCTAAGCAAGAGGACTGGAGTGGGTTGCCATTTCCTTCTCCAGGGGGTCTTCCTGACCCAGGGATCGAACCTGGGTCTCCTGCACTGCAGGCAGATTCTTTACTGACTGAGCTATGAGGGAAGCCCCAAAGAAAGAATATGGAAAGGTATTTTTTCTGAGATAACTCCTACTTGGACGCTAGCCAGCTGACACATAAGAATACTTGTATATTCTGGTCTCATCCACTTCTTTACCTAATTGATATGACAATGTGAGAGTAGGCTGAGTGGAAAGACTCTTCCCTGAAGGGCAAGTTTGGGGATTTTTCCTGTGGATGTGTATAGTTGGCAAGCTGACACAAGTTAGATAAATATGGTCTCTATTGCTCTTGCTTCATGAACTTGTTTATTAATGAAGAACATTGAAGAACTGACCTAGTTTGGCCCCCTTCATCTAATTAGGGTTTTTGCCTTTATATTCTGTAAACATCTAGTGCATCACTCAAGGAGGAAAAACAGGTCAAGTTTGCTGGGCATTAATCATGCCGTTCCTTAAGTAACACCTACTTATTACTATGAGTTCTGGGAGTTAATACTCCATTTAAAGCTGGAGTCTGAAAGAGATCACCTCTGGTATCTCTGATGAAAAGCTACAAATAAGTAAATATTATAATATTTATTATAATCAATAAATATTATATTTATTATAATCAATAAGAAATATTGATCATAATTAAATTGATTGTGGACTTCCCTAGAGGTCCAGTGGTTAGGACCCTGTGCTGCCACTGCAAGGGGTGTGTGGGCTGGATTCCTGGTCAGGGAATGAAGATCCCACATGCCTCAAGGCAGAGCCAAAAAAAATTAAATTGATTACACTTTTCACATATAAGGAAAAACACAGAACTCAATGGTAGGCAATTTGACCATTAAATGACAAATCTGAATAATCAGACCCTGGTGGCTCAGTGGTAAAGAATCTGCCTGCCAGTGCAAGAGATGCAAGAGACCCGGGTTCGATCCCTGGGTGGGGAAGATCCCCTGGAGAAAGAAATGACAACACACTTCAGGATTCTTGCCTGGGAAATCCCATGGACAGAGGAGCCTGGCGGGCTACAGTTCAAGGGGTCACAAAAGCGTTGGACACGACTTAGTGACTCAACAACAAAAATAATCAGAAATGTGGCTCAAGTACTGAGACTACAGCGGGTAGACAAGACACTGGAGGAATTCAGGGGTGTCCCCAGACACTCTCCTGCATTTTTGCTTCTATTCTCCAGCTGTGTTTATATTGTATCATATGACCTTACCTTGCTGAATGAAATAGATTCAGTCTGTTTCCTAAGAGAGCTCAGAAGAGTGGAGGAGACATTCAGTAAGTACACGGAGGTACAGTGATAAATTGGATGAAGGGCCTTGGAAGAAATAAACGAGGTGCAGCTGGTGGGAATACAGGGTGATGGGACCAGAGAAGGTGTGAGTGAGGAGGTGATTCATACTGAGCCCCAAAGATGAGCATGTGGCAGTGGGCAGGGCTGGTGCAAGTTGAGGGGACGGCAGTTCACCTAGCACATCGCTGCCGCCAATAAAATTATAAATAAAGATGCAAACTATTACAAAATCTTCAGAATTGGTGGAAAAGCTGAAATTTATACTTGTTTCTCTGGTCATAACTAGATCTAATGTGCTATCTTAAAAATAACAAGTATGTGTTGAATAGGGCTGCTCTTTCTTTACCACACTGTAAACATAGCATAACCCAGGTAATTACAGAGGGGAGAATGAAACAGGTATTAACCTTCAGGAATGAGGGGGGGAATTTGATCCCTTTGCTGATTTCCTGATGAATGTGAGTCATAAACTGAACTTCACCTTTAAGGGCAGCAGAGGAAAATCCCAGGCATACCATGGTATGTAAAAATATGTGTGTGTGTGTTTGTGTGGGTCTTTGTACATATGAATGTTTATTTTAAAAAATAAGAAGAAGAATGGAAAGGAACTAGGAAAATCAAAACAGTTGAATTGTTACGGGAGTAGAATTTTGGGTAATTTTTACTGAAATTTTGAATCCTACATTATAATATGCTTTTGAGCAATAGGTGGAAATAGGTGAAAACAGGTTGCAAAGAGTTGGACATGGCTGAGGGACTGGACAACAAAAATAGGTGGAAATTTTTTACTGAAGCAATATTAGGCAACCTTTAGAAATACTTGCTGTGACATCAAATGTAATCTTTGCCTTAGGCTACACTGGTAAGAGCCAGACAAAAATCCAGTTATCTTAGCAACTCATTCCTTCAGATAGAAGTCCTTCCAAATCCACAGACACATCTAAAACTTTGAGCTGCTCCTAGAACTCAGGACAGTAACACAAAAGTGTGGTCCTCCTACCTCCCCACTGCCATACGCCTGAGCACCCGATGCACATCAGCAACTTTCTTGACCTTTTCAGTATAAGAGCTGAGACCACTATTGTGCTCAGATAAGCAATTTCTTTCCTCTCATGTCACTGTCATCCACATAGGCATACATAACCCAAGCTGGTTCAGGCTGCTGGCCACAGCTGTAGTTAGACTCAGCCTAAACCCAATCCCTGATTGGATTAAAGTGATAAATCCCTCAGCCTATCTGCCTATTGGAGGACAGAGGGAACTCTCAGTGGTGGAAGATATTAACTAGAGCATTTATTTTTCATTTATGTACAGTGCCCAGCACACAACAAAAAAATATTAGCCATGCCAAGAAGCAGCAAAGAGTGACTCATAATCAAGAGAAACCAAAATAACAGGGGCTTCCATAGTGGTCCAGTGGTTAAGAGTCTGCCCTGCAATGCAGGGGACACTGGTTCGATCCCTGGTCCAGGAAGATCACACATGCCACGGAGCAACTAAGCTCGCACACCACAACTACTGAAACCCACGAGCCCTAGAGCCTGTGCTCCGCAACATGTGAAGCCACCGCAATGAGAAGCCCTCACACCGTTACTAGAGAATAGCCTCTGCTCACCACAACTGGAGAAAACCCAAGTGCAGCAACGAAGACCCAGCACAGTGAAAAACAACTAAATAAATATAGTTAAAACAGCAGCAACAACAATAGAATTGAATATGTCATGACAATTTAAATGTATCTCAAGAATGTATGCTCACGGAAGCCTGGCGTGCTGCAGTCCATAGGGTCACAAAGAGTCGGACATGACTAAGCGACTGAACTGAACTGAACAGGAATGCAAGGGTGGTTTAACATTAACAGTTTAAAAGAAGGAAAAAACATACAATCAGTTCAATAGATGAAGAAAATAGTACACTCAATTAACAGCCATTTGTGATAATCTCAGCAAACCAGGAATAAAAGGCAAGTTTCTTAACCTCATGAAGAATATCTATTGAAAACCTATACCGAATATCATTCATTCTTAATAATTAAAATCTGTAAGTATGCGTTTTAAAGCAGGAAAAAGGTAAGTATGTCTCTTTAATATTGCACTGGAAGTCCTAGCACACAATAGTAAAAGAAAGAACAAGTATGACCACTGCAAAGGGAGAAACAAAACAGTATTAAACACATGATATGCTGACAAAATCCAAAGGACACTATAGAAAATTTACCAAAGAGTTTAACAAGTTGTCTTATTGTAGACTGAAACTTTGTATCCCCTCAAAATGCCTATGTTGAAATCCTAGCTGCCAATGTGATACTGTGGCCAATCACATACTCTCTTTGAAGGTCTGAGTCTCAGGCAAGCAACACAGAGATGCTAGAACAGTTCAGAGTTCATTCTGGAATGGAAGTCATGGCCCCTGGTATCCAGTGACCACAGATAATGCCAGTGGTGATGATACCGGTGGCAGGATCTAGTACCTCACAAAGACAGCATCTTAATTAAGTCATTCACGATCTGGATTCCTGTTTTTCTTGTGCGTGTGTGTGCAACCCTATGGACTGTTGCCCACCAGGCTCCTCTGTCCATGGGATCCTGCAGGCAAGAGTACTGGAGTGGTTTGCCATTTCTTCCCCCAGGGGATCTTTCTGACCTAGGGATCGAACCTGTGTCTCCTGTGTCTCCTGCATTTGCAGGAGGATTCTTTACCACTGCACCACCTGGGAAGGCCCTAGTGTCCAAACTCCATGCTCCATCCTTGCCTCTAAGAGCTACCCAGTATCTCCCCAAGAAATTCCTTTTCTAAGTTGATGTCTTTATTTGCAACTAGGAACTCTGAATGGTACAGAGTTAGAATGTATCTTATAGATTATCTAGTGCCAACTTACTGTGATTCATCATATAAATGCAGCTAAATGAAATTATACCTCTCTTGATATTTTTGGATAGCCTCGCTTAGGCTTAGCCACGGCAGTGGTAGAAAAAGATGACCCCTCCCCAAATCTCCATGGCTTACAAAAACGAAAACGAGGATGTATTCCTCACCTTCACGTCCATTATGGTTCAGCTGGGGCTCCGCCCCATGTCATCCTGCTGGACCCAAACTGATGAACCTGAGCTGGCGGAGCAGCCTCTGTCTGATATATTGCAGGTCTCAGTGGTTGAAAGAAAAAAGATCAAACTAATACCCCTGCTAGTTCTTAGAGCTCCCACCCAGAAGTGACATTCATGTTTCCACCCATGCGCATCACCCACTGGGATGCACATTCCTTCTAAAGGGAGGGGCATTGCATGTCACGTGGAAAATCTGATCTGAGTGGTGTGGTGTTCTACAGCTGGCTCACTGGGAGGGTCACCAAATATTTGAACAGTAACACAATCTAACAGAGCTCTTACCACTCAGGGCTTTGTTTTATTAATTTGGTAAGTTTTATAGTGCATGACAGCAATGAAATAAATTTATTTTGAAGAAGTTCTTTTTCTGGAGGTTGGCTTTGAAACCTGAACAATAGTAACATTTGATCTAGTTTATTAAAGTTGGATGCGGGCTTCCAAAGTGAGGGGTGGAATATGAAGGATACAAACACACAGGAACTCATACTGAAATTCCACTCTAAGTGAAAACCTATTTTACAAAGTCTCATTAAGCAGAGTTAGCCTCAGGGCTTTGAGAGAGATAAATACAACTAAGATGTGCACAGGGAACTTGATGGACAATTCAAGGGGAAAAAACATGTCCACAAATAATATAAGGCAATGATAAAATAGAGATAGGATAGAGAACAATTCATAGAATTAGCTAAGCGTGAAATCCTCCAGCTTAGAGATATGATAAAATTGTATGAGGAAGGCACTACTTTACAACAAGCCATACGATTGAAATGCATAATAATTTTACACCACAGGGTATGTGTGTTTTAGACAGAGACATGCAGAGGACGAAAGATTGATCTAATATGTTGCTAAGAATTCCTAACTTTAGTCCTTACAATGGTTATAGTGATGACATTTGATTAAACTCATCTTTGCCAACTAAATTAAGAAACTAGGGGGAAATATCCAAATTTGCTTTTTCTTAAAGAAAAAAAAATTTATGACCTTTATCTTATAGATAAAAGGGGTTTTTTGCTTTCAAAATGTCGAATTTGGCATGTGGTTAACCAAAAATAATTGCTGACACAAAAGTTTGAAGAAGTGTAATTGTGACAGATGTAAATATTAAATTATTTACATAAATTCAGTTAAAGCTGCACTTTAAATAAAGGTCAGTGGAGTTCTTTTGGTTAGTAAACGATGGCTTACTTCGTGAGTTTTAAAAAAACCACTCATGTGAAAGAAGCCAGACACAACAGACCACATAGGACATGGTTATAGGAAATGCCCAGGACAGGCAAGTCCATAGAGATGGAAGATAGATGAATAGTTGCCAGGGGCTGGGGGGACAGGGGAATGAGGAGGGGCTGCTAATGGGTATGGGGTTTCTTTTTGGGGATGAAAATATTCTGAAACTGGGTAATGGTGATGGGTATACAACTTTGTGAATACACTAAAAACCACTGAATTGGAACAAAAAACAAATGCACAAAAGCTTGAAAAAAACTCTTTAAGTTGCAAATAGGGTATATAAAAGACCCACTTTTAGAAGTACTGATCTATAGTCAGGTACAGTCTGTAATGCATAATTAGGTCAAAACAACAAGAAAATCACCAAGCAGCTCTTTTAATTCTCTTCCTTATCAAATGTTTGTAGGGTGTTCTGGCAAGTAAAACAGTGAACAAGTAGAATTTTATTTTTGATTTCCTTTTCCTTATTTATTTCTGGTGACAATGCTATTGAACATGAAAATGGAAAATGGAAAATGCAAAAGAAAGGGAAAGTTATAAGACAACTGGACAACTGTCTGTACGCTAGTTTGAGCATGTGACGTAATACTTGAAAGTGTATCTGATGCCCACTCAAAGACACTACATGGGGAAGAAAAGCTAGAAAACATTATGGAAAAAAAAAATGTATGTTCTCTCTTTTCCAGTTCTCCATTCTCTCCACTCTGAAACTGTTTTTGCCTGTTGTAAATTACAATCACTCCTTCTAAACTTGCTTTTAATCCTTCATATAAATGTATGTATGTATCGATAGGTCGCATTCCTTGCTCTTCTGGTTTTCTTAAGTACAGAATTTCCACAAATATTTATTGAAGGTTTTCTATGGGCCAGGAACTGTCCTAGGGGCTGTGAACCAAAAAGGCAAACATCCCTGACCCCATGGAGTTCACAATTTAGTTGGGGGAGGGAGGAAGCAGACAATAAACTATATAAGCAAAGCATTGAATTTAAGTAGCAAATAAGCTCCATGAAAAAAAAAAAAAAACAGGGTGCTAGGAAATGTAATAAACAGCCAGAGAAGCTTCACTGCCCAAGATGACATCTGAGGTATGGCTTGAGAAAGGTAAGTTAAGTTGTTAGGAATCTGGGGCAAGAGCATTCCAGGCAGAAGCAACAGCCCATGCAAAGGTCCTGAGGCAGGCATGTGCCTGGCACAGTCAAGGACTAGCAGGAGGCCAGCGTGACTGAGTGCAGGACATAATGAGGAAGGAAGTGGTAGTGAGTTGGGAAAGGCAGGAGAAAGTCGAGGAAAAGTAGCAGAGGGGCCAGACAGGTAAAGCTTTAAAGAAAGACCACTGTAAGATCTTTGCTTTTCTCATAGAGACAGAAACTAACAGAGAGTTTTGAATAGAGGGGTGACATGATTTGATGTGCATATTTCCCAGAATCCCTCTGGCTGTTGTGTTGGAAATAACCCAAGGGACAAGAGTGGAAGTCAGGCAACCACTTAGCAAAGTGTTGTGGTTACCTAGGTGGGGGATGATGCTGGCTGAGATGCAAGATGGTGGCAGAGACCATGATGCACTCAGATTCTGGATACTTTTACCAGCTTTACTGAAGTACAATTTACATACAATAAAACTCACTATTTTAAGCACACAGTTGAATGACTGTTAGACTTTGTACAGACATCACAATCCAATTGCAGAGTGGCTTCATCACCCTGGTTGGATCCCTCGTGCACAAAGGCAGTCACTTCCCAGTCCTACCCCCAACCCCAGGCTCATCTACTTTCTGTCTTGGGGTTTGCCTATTCTGGACATTTCCTATAAAAAGACTCACAGGAAGTGTGGTCTTTTGTGACTGGCTTCTTTCACTTAGCTAATGTTTCCACAGTGGTGGTGGTGGTTTAGCCACTAAGTTGTGTTCGACTCTTGCGACCCCATGCACTGTAGCCCTCCAGGTTCCTCTGTCCATAGGATTCTCCAGGCCAGAATACTGGAGTGGGTAGCCATTTCCTTCTCCAGGGGATCTTCCCCACCCAGGGATTGAACCCAGGTCTCCTGCATTGCAGGCAGATTCTTTACTGACTGAGCGACCAGGGAAGTATTGCTAAAGCATGTATCACTACTTCAGTCCTGTATGTTGCTGCTGCTGCTGCTGCTGCTGCTGCTGCTAAGTCGCTTCAGTCGTGTCTGACTCTGTGCGACCCCATAGATGGCAGCCCACCAGGCTCTCCTGTCCCTGGGATTCTCCAGGCAAGAACACTGGAGTGGGTTGCCATTTCCTTCTCCAAGGCATGAAAGTGAAAAGTGAAAGTGAAGTCACTCAGTCATGTCTGACTCTTCGCGACCCCACGGACTGCAGCCTACCAGGCTCCTCTGTCCATGGGATTTTCCAGGCAAGAGTACTGGAGTGGGGTGCCATTGCCTTCTCCGGTATGTTACGGAACAGTATTTCTTTGACTGAAAAGACCTTATTTTGTTTATACATTTACCAATTGATGGACATTTGGATTGCTTCCACTTTTTTGACTATTATGAATTATACTGCTATGAACATGCACATACAAGTCTTTGTGTGTATGTCTGTTTTCATTTCTCTTGGATATGTACCAAGGGGAGGAAGTGCTGGGATATTTATGTAACTTCTTCTTTTTTTCAATATTTATTTTTATTTATTTGGCTGTGCCAGGTCTTCGCTGCGGCATGCAAATTCTTAGTTGCAGCATGTGGGATCTAGTTCCCTGATCAGGGATAAAATCCGAGCCCCCTGCATTGGGAGCGCAGAGTCTTAGCCACTGGACCATAACAGAAATAGCTGCGTAACTTGTTAACAAATGGCCGAACTATTTTCCAAAGTGACTGCACCATTTTACATTCCTACCAGCACTGTACGAGGGTTCCAATTTCTCCACGTCCTCTCCAACACTTGCTATTTTCCAAGTGTTTGATTATAGCCACCCTAATGGGTATGAAGTGATATCTCGTATGTGTTTTGATTTGCATTTCCCTAAAGACTAAGGATTTGGGGTGTCTTTTCATATGCTCATTGGCCATCCCTGTATCTAATTTCATCTTCTTTGGTGAAGTGTCTATTCAAATATTTTGCCCATTTTTAAGTTGGGCTTCTGGATATATATTTGGAATAGAGCCAGTAGGATTTGTTGATTGCTTGGAAGTTTTATGTGAGAGAAATAGAGGTATCAATCATGCCTTCAAGGTTTTTTTAGCTCAAGTTATGCAAAGGTGGGTGGAGAAGGAAATGGAAGCCCACTCCAGTGTTCTTGCCTGGAGAATCTCAGGGACAGAGAAGCCTAGTGGGCTGCTGTCTATGGGGTTGCACAGAGTCAGACACGACTGAAGCGACTTAGCAGCAGCAGCAACATGCAAGTGCGGAGTTGCCATTAAGTGGACAAGCAGTATTGGAGAGAGCCTTGACTTTAAACATTTTAAGGGTGAGATGCTTATTAGACATCCAGGTAGACTTTTCAAGTAGGCTGTTAGACTTCTGAGTCTGGAATGCAGAGGAGAGATGCAAGCCTGAAGATAAGGAAGGGAAGTCATCAGCATAAATGGTACAGAAAGCCATGGAACTAGATAAATCCACAAAGGAATATGTGCAGATATCCAAGGTGTCCAAGGACTGAATTCTAAACCCTCTAAAATTAAGAAGTTGGGAAAATAACAAGGAAGCAGCAAATAATATTGAAACAGAGTGGCCAGTGAGAGGGAAAGCCAAAGAAAGCACAGCCTACTGCAAGCCACCTGGGAAAAGGTGTCCTCAAGATGGAAGCCAGTGTGTCAACTGCTGCTGTTAGGGTTCCGGGCTGAGACTTATCCCTTCAGTTTAGCAACATGGAGGGTGCAGGTGGCTGGTAACCAAGATGGGGGGGTGGGGAGGAGAGCATGGTGCTGGTTAGGAACTCAGGCATTTCATCCAAAAGTATATGTAGGAAGACAGAGTTCATATGCCCAGTTCCTGTGGACGAGTCAGCATCTCGCAAGTGGTAACATACATAGCAACCACTCAGAATTTTGTAGACAGATTTGGATTTATTAGGTCCGGGATAGGGCCCCATTTCTGAACTGGATCCCAGGTGATGCTGGCACTGCCTATCCCCGGGCCGCGCTGTGAGGAGCAGGAGTGTAGGGTGAACTTTATCTGCAGCTTCTTTTCTGAGTGCAGATCTAACCACAGACACCAATGTCAGCCACTCTTGGTTTTTTTCTGTATGATTTTCTGTGTTCCAGGGGGCTGATGTCATCGATGCTGTAGCTCAAATGTGTGGCTTGAGAAATGGGGAAGAAACAGAAGGGGCAGTGATCGTCGAAGGGAGCTTTAGCCCTGTTTGTTGTGTGGCTGAAAGAGGGAGGGGCCTTCTACGCAGAAACGCAGAGGCCAGGGTCCAGCACACGGCCTGGAGACAGGCCAGGGTTGCGGGCTGGAAGGCTCCTCTTTATCTGTCAGGGAGCTGGTGGGGTGCCTCCCAGAAGGCCCCTTTGAGGAAGACTGCCAGTATTTCTCCATATGTGTGATTAATTGGGATCCTAAAGGTTCAGAATGACTCACTGAGATAAATATCTGAAAGAGATTCTGTCTTTGCTTTCTTTCCTCACTCCACCCTTATTTGACTTTTATAAATAATACTTTTATTGAGGTATAATTCACAGACCATAGAATTCAACCATTTAAAGGGTATAATTCAGGGGGCTTCCCTAGTGGTCCCGTGGTTAAGACTCTGAGCTTCCAACTCAAGGGGTGTGGGTTCAATCACTGGTCAGGGAACTAAGACCCCACATGCCACAAGGCATGACCAAAAACCAAACATAAATGAAATAAAGGGTACAATTCAATGGTGTTCAGCATATTGGCGGAGTTGGGCAACCATCACCACAGTCAATTTTTGAACATTTTCGTCACCCCTCCAAAGAAACCCCCAAGTCCTTGAGCCACTAGCTCATGTAAAAATGATATCAAAATCCACTATGATGTTTGGAAACTTTCTGCTCAATCATTTGTGAGATTTCACAAAGCTGGCATGGGGGAGGTTAAAAGTCCATCTCCTGCATGAAAACACTGCAGAGATGGAAGTCGTCAGTCTAAGAAAACACTAAAGACCAGATCACATGGCCTGGTGGACTCAGAGATGCCAACACATGATCCACTAGGAGCTCCTTCCTGTTGGACATGGGTGAATGTCACTTGGGCTAACTCACACCATCCTAGGAACCCTTGGAAATATCTGAAGTTTTTGTTTCCACCCACAAAGGTGAAAGTAGCCAATTATGATCCTATTTTGATTATTTAAAAGCAACCGCTGGGAGCTCTCTCTGTTTATATACTGAATATATTCCAAAAAATATGAAGTTTTGGAACAGGCCCTGTTTTTATTTGCTTATTAATTAGAGCTGTAACTTTTCCATGGCTGTTTTAGATATTTTTTTTTAAATGCACGTCATCATATGAAAAAGATTAATGACTACTTAGAACCTACTTCTATTTGTACCTTGTTTGCATTTTAAAAGAAAGCAAGACTATGTAAGACAAATGTATTTTAATTCTATTTATTTTCAATGTCTAGCATGCACACCTGTAGTAATTTAACAAAGGATGTAAAACAGCTTGCCTCTCGTCATATATTAATAGTTTCCCTAGGTCATAAAGAAAGAGAATGAGAATATAAAGGCCACTATATTTTATAGGAAATGGTATTTGCAACTGAATTTATACAGTCTTCAAACTCATAAAAGACATATACATGTCCCTTTAAAGTGTTAGTCACTTAGTCATGTCCAACTCTTTGCAACCCCATGAACTGTAGCCCACCAGGCTCCTCTGTCCCTGGGATTCTCTAGGCAAGAATACTGGAGTGAGTTGTCATTCCCTTCTCCAGGGGATCTTCCCAACTTAGGGATCAAACCCAGATCTCCTGGATTGCTGGCAGATTCTCTATAGTCTGAGCCACCTAAACCTACTTGTTTTTGTATGTTGTTACTAAAATGTAAGTATCTTATACATAACTAATGAGAACCTACCATTTAGCACAGGGAACTCTACTCACTGGTCTGCGGTGACCTAAATGGGAAGGAAATCCAAAAAAGAGAGGAGACATATATATATATTTGTTGTTCAGTCGCTTATGGACTCTATGGGAGAGGGCGAGGGCAGGATAATATGGGAGAATGGCATTGAAGCATGTAAATTATCGTATGTGAAACAAATCGCCAGTCCAGGTTCGATGCGTGATACAGGGTGCTCGGGGCTGGTGCACCAGGATGACCCGGAGGGATGGGATGAGGAGGGAGGTGGGAGGGGGGTTCTGGAAGGGGAAAACATGTACACCCATGGTGGATTCATGTCAATGTATGGCAAAACAAATATAATATTGTAAAGTTAAAAAATAGATAAATAAACTAATTTAAAATTTAAAAAAAAAATCACTTTTCAGACAATCAGACTAAGGCACCTGGGTGTCACAAGAAGGTTCAAGAAGGTTCCCCTGTGTCAGAAGCACCAGCAACCACTGCCAAGCATTCCTAGGTGATCGCTCCACAGAAAGACTCGCAGCACTGTGCTGAGGTGACGGCTGCAAACCACACACTCCTGTCATTGGGAAAACGAACCACAATTGAAAAACAGTTGTACCTTGCATGCCTGGACGTTTCTGGAAGCAAACTGATATGCAAAAATTAAAAAAAAAAAAAAAAAACACCTGTTTTTTATGAATAGCCCTGGCTTTGTCTCTGTGTACCCTGGGCAAGTAATTTAATGTCTCTCAAACTCAGTTTTCTCATCTCTAAGTTGCTGGCTGGCTAGTTGTGAGGCTTAAATGAGATGCTATATATCAAGTGTCAGGATCTAGCAGGTCCAGTGATAGAACATCATCCTTGCTTCCTCTGCCTGGCTTACTTCCTCTCAAGATTTACCCTAGGGGTCACAGCCTCTTAAAGCCTTCCCTGACTCACCGGGTCCCTTGCACCTGTGCCTCTCTTACAGTTCTTGAAATATAAAATGACTGTGGCTACACCACCTGCATGTTGTGGGTCCTGAGGCCTAGGATGGCGTCTAGCTCATCTCTTTCCCCCTCAGCACCTGGCAGAGTATAAAGCAATGTCCAATCATTACTTTATAGCATTTCTAGTAAAGCTTAGTAACATCTCTGGAAACCTAATTTTAAATAAGAATGTAAATGAGACTATATGAAGTTATCATACTGTAAATGGGACTATATGAAGTTTTCATCAGCGGGACAACAGAAAGTTATCAATAATGGAAATGGGACTATATGAAGTTGTCAGATTTTGGGTTCTTCTGAAAGCAAGAAGGCACCTTTTACAATCAAGGTATTTACAATAAATACCTCTGAGGGATGAAAAAATATTTTAGGAAAATATTTACCATTTACTGGGAAGTTATAAATAACAAAGCAAATCTGACCTAAAAGATGAAGGCCCAGTCCTTGCAAAGACAGCGAGTGGAGCCCTGCTGGCTGCAGGCTTCCTGACTGGTGTTTAGAAATGGTAATCAGGAATGAAAGGAACCTCTCATCACAGGAAGTGCTCAGGGAAGAGACAGAGCTGCAATTGTATCCAATTTTTAATCTAAAAAAAAGCAGCATGGACAAAAGGAGAGTGATGTGTGAAATCCTATGAAGACACCCTGCTACAATCAAGTATAACACTGATGTTTATGTCCTGTGCGGGTATTCCCCACAACCAGGGCAAGCAGGATCCAAGCTATACTTGTGCTGAATTTCTGTGCTGTTTGTTATTTTTTTATTATAGGTCATAAGTTGGGAATTCAGGGTTGTGGTATTTTACAAAACATCCATTTCCAAAACTGCCGATGTAGGAAAGGGAAGAATTGTTTTTTCTCCTAACCATCTAGTTCTTGGCTGGGGCTCTGAAACAGAAGACAGATTAATAAAAAGAAAGTACACACGGTTGGGAAAACTGGACAGATACATGTAAACGAATGAAATTAGAACACCCCCTAACACCATACACAAAAATAAACTCAAAATGGATTAAAGACCTAAATGTAAGGCTGGATATTATAAAACTCTTATTAGAGGAAAACATAGGCATAACACACTTTGCCATAAATAGCAGGAAGATTGTTTTTGATCCATCTTCTAGAGTAACGAAAATAAAAACAAAAAATAAACACATGGGATGTAATTAAACTTAAAAGCTTTTGCACAGCAAAGGAAACCATAAATAAAATGAAAAGACAACTCTCGGAATGGGAGAAAATATTTGCAAATGAAGCAACCAACAAGGGCTTAATCTCCAAAATATACAAGCAGTTCATGCAGCTCAATATCAAAAATAATAAAAACAAGTCAATCAAAATCTACATAGACATTTCTCCAAAGAAGACATACAGATGGCCAAGAGGCACATGAAGAGATGCTCAATATCACTAATTATTACAAAAATGCAAATCAGAACTACAATGAAGTATCAATGGCCATCATTAAAAAAATGTACAAACAGTAAATGCTGGAGAGAATGTGGAGAAAAGGGAACCCTCCTACACTGTTACTGGGAATATAAACTGGTACAGACAGCCACTATGGAGAACAGTGTGGAGGTTCCTTAAAAAACTAAAAAACAGAGCTAGCATATGATCCAGCAATCCTGGGCATATATCCAGAGAAAACCATAATTTGAAAAGATACATGAACCACTATGCTCAAAACACTATTTACAATAGCTGAGACATGGAAACAACCTAAATACCCATCAACAGAGGAACGGATAAAGAATATGTGCTACATATATACAAAGGAGTATTAGTCATAAAGAGAATGAAATAATGCCATTTGTAGCAACATGGATGGACCTAGAGATTGTCAGACTAAGTGAAGTTAGTCAGACATGGAAAGAAAAATATATGATATTGCTTTTATGTGGAATATTTTTTTTAAAAAAGGCACAAATTAACTTATCTACAAAACAGAAACCGAGTTACAGATGGAGAAAACAAACTTGTGTTTACCAGGTGGTTAAGGGATGTGGGGGGAGGATAAATTGGGACGTGGGAATGAACACACACACACCACAGTATATGAAATAGATAACCAAGGGACCTACTGTGTACCACAGGGAACTCTACTCAATTGTCTGTAACGACCTATATGGGAAAAGAATCTAAAAAAGAGTAGATATATGTGTATGTATAATCGATCCACTTTGCTGTACACCTGTAACTAACACAACATTGTAAATTGACTATACTCCAATAAAAATTAAAGGAAAAAAAAAAGAAAGCACACACATTTCTGTAATATAAATTTTATCCAATCTGGGAGGCTTCATAAGGAACTAAAGACTCAAAGAAACGGTTACCCCTGAGTGTTTCAATACTAGGTCTGATGAAGGGTGGAAAGTCGTGGGAAATTTCAACTGGGGAAAACCCAGCAAGGACAGTTCCCTTCAGATTCCCTCCAGATTCCCTCCAGCATCGCTCCATCTGCAGAGAAAGGAATGCTCCTCTCCTCGGGTATGGGGGTGAGGGGCACCTCTAACCTGAGGGTCTTATGACCTGCCTCAGGGGAAGGGCAGAGACCTTCCTGCTCCTGCCATTTCCCAGATTCCTTCAGCTTAAAATATTCACTATGCCAAAGTGCCAGATGGGGTAGCATGTCCTCAACCCCATCACCGAGGTATCCATCAACTGTAAGGATGCAGGGAGTGCAGTCTTTGTGCACTCTTGCTAGAAACCAGTTAAATGACACTGGTGCCCCTGCCTCTGTCCTTGCTTCCCTCCTCATCTGACTTCACACAGCAGCCAGAGAGATGCTTCCTGAAGTCATTCAAATTGCATCACTACCCACCCTCAGCTACCCTGGCTTCCTATCAAGCTTGGCAAAAATTCCAAAGTCCTCATCATGACTCACCAGGGCCCTCATGGGCCTGACGTCTCCTGGATCCTTCATCCCCTTCTTCCTACTGTGCCTCAGCTCTGACGGACTCTGCCTGTGCCTTGTCTGTGTCAGACACCCTCCCATCCTGGGGTCTTTGGACTTGCTGTCCTTGTAAAAATGATTTTAACGGAAATGAGAGCTCCTTTACCCCATGAGCACCTTAAAAGAAAACCCCTTTCTTCTCAGGAGATAAGCATAGGATGTAAAGGAACTCTTATCTATACTTATAAAATGTAATGCTCTCTCATTGACTAAAAGAAAACAAAAATCGACTACTGTTTTCCTATCTATAGTTGCAACAGTCACTGACAAAGTTGATACAAAATGAGGAAGACAACTCAGATTTTTAGATCTCGGAGAATAAAGGAATTCCCATTTCAAGTGCTTCTATTTATCTCCACATTCAGTTTGCAAAATTCTGGTACAAATAAAAAACACCAAAATAAAAAACAAACAAAATCCTATCCCCTAAAACACACCCCAAAAGCCCCAAACCAAAAGACAAACCCTGACATGAACTAATCACGTGCGGGTTTCATGTGCTGTGTTCTTTTCTAACCACTGACTAGTTTTTAAGACCACTACAAGCAAGTCACATGAAACCACACTTGGTGAAACTTGAAGTTCTAGTTGGCTGTGCAGAGTTCTTCTTTAAAAGACTGTTACATCACAATAGGCAGTGCTAGGAAGCCTCCGGGAGAAAGATAGCAAAACAGAAGTCCTCCCAGAGGGCCTCAAGCTGCTTTCATGAAAACCATTTGAAAACACAAATATATTTGCTCTGTGTTCTGCACATTTGGGGGAATTCTGTCATGAGGCAGGTAAACTGTATAGTCCGTGAAGACTTCAGAACTCTGCCAAAGGGACTTAGGAGAGTAAAGAGAGAACTGGTGAAAATGTGTAGGTTTGGAGGTAACTTACAAACTATAGTGAAAATGATAAAAAGTAAAATTCTATGACCTTCTAAAAAAAAAATCAGCTGTAATCACACAGAAGGACTGTTGGTTCGACACTGTTTACAAAAGCCTCATGGAAGTGATTCCCTTTTCATTGAGGAGACAGACATTGGGAGATTCAAAGACGGAGGTAACGGACTTTCTCTGAGAGGTTAATGCCAGTTTTTACAAAAGCAGAATCGGAACTTCAGACCTGAAGGGGTTTGGAGCGTGCCACCCTCAAAATACAAGGGCAGAAGGATCATTGGAACTGAAAGCACATGAAAAAGAGGAAACACGGCTGAGCTTTCTGCCCTCCCCCAACTGCCTGAAAGCAGAACCTAAATTCCCCTTGTGAATTCCCTACAAGGGGATAACCACCCGATCCCTGGAGGCAGCATGGCACAGAGAGGAGTCTACACAAACCATACCAGATGACCCACATCGTCCATCAGTTCCCCAGCTAAAGGACCTTCCCACAGCCTGCTGCCCCTAAAAGCCTACAGCCATTTTCCTTGGTATTAGTTGGAATTTCACTGAAAGTTGTCATCTCTGCTCTCATGGCTCAGATGGTAAAGCATCTGCCTACAATGCGGGAGACCGGGGTTCGATCCCTGGGCTGGGAAGATCCCCTGGAGAAGGAAATGGCAACCCACTCCAGTACTCTTGCCAGGAAAATCCCATGGACGGAGGAGCCTGGCAGGCTACAGTCTATGGGGTCACAAAGAGTTGGACACGACCGAGTGACTTCACTTTTTTATCCTGCTCTACAAATGGACTGTTCTTTCTTAAAATGTTGTCTACGCCCAAGTTCTAAACATCCCTTTGAGTTCCTCATCACTGAGTTTCTCCTGCAGGTATAGGTGCTGCACATGTAAATAAACTTGACTTTTCTCTTGTTCATCTATCTGTCTTTCAGCATTTCTAATTTGCAGGGTCCCAGCTACAGAGTCTAGGGTTTTTTGTTTTTTTTTTTACTCCCCTACATATCTAAACACATGCCCTTGAGAACATGAAGACTCCCTAACATCAGTAACCAAATGTCCTAAAGAGTTTATGTACCCTGGAGAAATTGTGTGGAGGAAAAACAATGCATGACTCCTATGACTGAGCAAGAGGGCTGGAAACAAAATTCTAACTGGAATTAATAGGGTAACTTTCAGGGCTCAAGGGAGACCTATAAAGTGGAAAGAGAAAAGAGAATGGAAAACAACAAAGCTTCCGTCCCCCAGTGTGAGAGCTTGAAGACACTATTCGTTTAGTCCCACATCTCCAGGGCTGTATTTCTCAGGAGTCACTACTGAAGCCATCTCAGACAGGGAATTGGAAGGAAGAAAATGTAGCCACAGTTCAAGTGTGACTATTTACGGTTGTGTTGCTGAGGTGAGCCACAGGACCTCTGTGGACATTTCCTCAACTGTGAAGTGTACAAACTAACACCCCTTGTTTCACAGTCAAGTGCAAGCCTTTGGAACTGACTGCATCTTCAAGTAACTTGAGGAAAGAAAACAGAAATGTTGATGCTGGGGCTGCATCCCCATAGTAAAAAGTCAAAGTGTTAGTCGCTCAGTCATGTCCGACTCTTTGTGACCCCATAGACTGTAGCCCGCCAGGCTCCCCGTCCATAGGATTCTCCAGGTGAGAATACTGGAATGGGTTGCCATTTCCTCCTCTACGCATTCCACAGATCCAGATGTAATTGTCCAGGGGTGGGGGGTGGTCAAACTACCCCCCACAAAGCACAAAGAATGCTCAAACTACCACACAATTGCACTCATCTCACACACTAGTAATGCTCAAAATTCTCCAAGCCAGGCTTCAACAATACATGAACCGTGAACTTCCAGATGTTCCAGGTGGTTTTAGAAAAGGCAGAGGAATCAGAGATCAAATTGCCAACATCCACTGGATCATCAAAAAAGAGAGTTCCGGAAAAACATCTATTTCTGCTTTATTGACTATACCAAAACTTTTGACTGTGTAGATTACAATAAACTCTGGAAAATTCTGAAAGAGATGGGAATACCAGACCACTTGACCTGCCTCTTGAGAAATCTGTATGCAGGTCAGGAAGCAACAGTTAGAACTGGACATGGAACAGACTGGTTCCAAACAGGAAAAGGAGTACGTCAAGGCTGTATATTGTCACCCTGCTTATTTAACTTATATGCAGAGTACATCATGAGAAACGCTGGGCTGGAGGAAGCACAAGCTGGAATCAAGATTGCCGGGAGAAGTATCAATAACCTCAGATATGCAGATGACACCACCCTTATGGCAGAAAGTGAAGAGGAACTAAAGAGCCTCTTGATGAAAGTGAAAGAAGAGAGTGAAAAAGCTGGCTTAAAACTCAATGTTCAGAAAACTAAGATCATGGCATCTGGTCCCATTACTTCATGGGGAATAGATGGGGCAATAGTGGCAGATTTTATTTTGGAGGGCTCCAAAATCACGGCAGATGGTGACTGCAGCCATGAAATTTTTTTTAATTAATTATTTTATTTTATTTTTGGCTGTGATGGGTCTTCGTTGCTGCACATGGGCTTTCTCTAGTTTTTGGCCTTCTCATTGCGGTGGCTTCTCTCATTGTGAAGCACAGGCTCTAGGCTCTTGGGCTTCAGCAGTTGTGGCTCTTGGGTTTTAGAGCTCGGGCTCAGTACTTGTGGTGCATAGGCTTAGTTGTCCCGAGTCATGTGGAATCTTCCCGGATCAGGGATTGAACCCATGTTCCCTGCAATGCAAGGTGGATTCTTAAACCACTGGACCACCAGGGAAGTCCTTCAGCCATGAAATTTAAAGACGCTTAGCTTACTCCTTGGAAGGAAAGTTATGACCAACCTAGACAGCATATTAACAAGCAGAGACATTATTTTGCCAACAAAGGTCCGTCTAGTCAAGGCTATGGTTTTTCCAGTGGTCATGTATGGATGTGAGTTGGTCTATAAAGAAAGCTGAGCACTGAGGAATTGATGCTTTTGAACTGTGGTGTTGGAGGAGACTCTTGAGAGTCCCTTGGACTGAAAGGAGATACAACCAGTCCATCCTAAAGGAGATCAGTCCTGGGTGTTCATTGGAAAGACTGATGCTGAAGCTGAAACTCCAATACTTTGGTCACCTGATGCGAAGAGCTGACTCATTGGAAAAGACCCTGCTGCTGGGAAAGATTGAAGGCGGGAGGAGAAGGGGACAACAGAGGATGAGATGGTTGGATGGCATCACCGACTCAATGGACATGAGTTTAAGTAAACTCCGGGAGTTGGTGATGGACAGGGAGGCCTGGTGTGCTGCAGTCCACGGGGTCACAAAAAGTCAGACATGACTGAGCAACTGAACTGAACTGAATCACTTTGCCATACACTTGAAAGTAATAAAACATTATAAATTAACTCTACCTCAATTAAAAAAAGAATGGTGTGTACAAGATTTAAAAGACAAGCATAAAAAGGTGGTACAAATAAAAGATATCACTTCAGTTATCTGTTGTTAAAAGACCATTTATTTATAATCACAAGCACACCCACTTGTTATGATACCACTGCTCCCCACACTCATTGCAGATGACATAGGTCATCATTTCTTCATCTGGACTTGAATTCCGCACCCAACTGGGAAGGAAGAGTGTCCCTCTGGGGATGACAGTGACCTGGCAGTTGAATTTCTCGCAGCGCTTGCATTTTATTTTCCTGGTTGGCGTGCCCTCCACCGCTTGGGGCAGGTAATGTTCCTGTAAGGCAGATTTCGTGTAGGAGGCTCTCAACTGCTTCAGTTCCTGGCTGGCCATCTCCATGGCGGTCATTTCGGCAAATTCTCTCGGAGACATGGTCCCAGAGAGCAAGTTCTGCTGTAAGTGAGCATTGTGGGGGTTCTTCAGATTGGCCACTTTGCTGCGGATGCACATTTTGTATTTTTTGAGGTTCTTGGGGTGAAGGGCAAAAATGTGCACTTCGATTTCTTGTGCAAAGTTGCGCCACACGTGGGCTCCGGGCTGGCCTGGGGAGGAAGCAGTTAGAGCTTCATACAGCAGCTCTGTGCATCTGGCTCTCACAGGCACTGTGGGGTCCAGCTGCCCGATCACTGCCAGGTTGGTGGATTTCGATTTAGGGTCCCGGGCACTGAGAGGCACTGCCTTAGGCTCCACTCTGCCACAGCTATCTTCTGGCACGATCGTTTCAACGGCTTCCACCACATCTTGGGATGTGAACAGAGAATTACACCTGGAGCTGCCCCGTACCTCCTCCTCCTGATTTGGGTCAGGAGGAAGTCCTCGATTTTCTTCTTGATTTCCAACCAGAGGAAATTGTTTAGGGCTGCCCTCTGGCTTGCAGAGAGTATCCTTATACAGCACTTTCCATTCTGACAGCAAACGCTTGGCTTTCTGCTTCAAAGCCACTGTGGGGGAGTTTTTGAGGACTCTGTACACCGCCCTGACCAACCCCGTCTCCTGAAGGTGCTCTGGAGTCACATGCAGAGTTTCCAGCACAGTGAGGTGATGGCCGAGATCCTCAAAATTCCTTTGAGACATCAGCTGCTCGATAAGGGAAATTCTGGCTGCTATCTGGTTCTTGTCAGACATTGTTAGAGCTGCCAAGAAAAAAGGGCTTTGCGTGTTCGCAAGCTTGCGTTTGCCGGGCGCAGCTCCCTCATACATGCACCGTGCTCTCTGCCAGTTACCTAGGCAGAGAAAAAGAAGAAGAAAGTTGCTCAGTCCTGTCCAGCTCTTTGCAACCCCATAGGCTATACAGTCCATGCAGTTCTCCAGGCCAGAATACTTGAGTGGGTAGCCATTCCTTTCTCCAGGGGATCTTCCCAAGCCAGGGATGGAACCCAAGTCTTCCGCATTGCAGGCGGATTCTTTACCATCTGAGCCAGGCAGAGAAAGAGGTAATAAAAGTGGGTGTGACATGTTAGAAAATGCAATGTAAACAGCCTCTGCATTAACAATTGCTTAAAGGAGTCTTGCTGACAGAGCTGTAGTAACTTTCCCATCTCTACTTTTACAAATGAATGCCCTTTCCAGATCAAGATTAGTCAACTCCTGTGTGTGGAATTTGGTGGTTATGTTGGGAATGAAAACATGCCAGTGTCAGTGTCCATGGGGAAAGGCTGAGGAGGCCGGACTCTTTTCCCATGTTCAGCTATTTCAACTGAACTCCTTGCTGATTTTATAGTTTTCTTTTTAATATATAGCTTTTATTGGCGGTACTGTGGCTTGTGGGATCTTAGTTCTCCAATCAGGGGCTGAACCTAAATTCTTAAAGAGATGGGAATACAAGACCACTTGACCTGCCTCTTGAGAAATCTGTATGCAGGTCAGGGAGCAACAGTTAGAACTGGACATGGAACAACAGACTGGTTCCAAATCAGGAAAGGAGTATGTCAAGGCTGTATATTGTCACCCTGCTTATTTAACTTATATGCAGAGTACATCATGAGAAACGCTGGACTGGATGAGCTGGAATCAAGATTGCCGGGAGAAATATCAATAACCTCAGATATGCAGATGACACCACCCTTATGGCAGAAAGCAAAGAACTAAAGAGCCTCTTGAAAGTGAAAGAGGAAAGTGAAAAAGTTGGCTTAAAACTCAACATTCAGAAAACTAAGATCATGGCATCTGGTCCGATCACTTAATGGCAAACAGATGGGGAAACAGTGGCAGACTTTATTTTGGGGGGTTCCAAAATCACTGCAGATGGTGACTGCAGCCATGAAATTAAAAGATGCTTGCTCTTTGGAAGAAAAGTTATGACCAACCTCGACAGCATATTAAAAAGCAGAGACATTACTTTGCCAACAAAGGTCCATCTAGTCAAGGCTATGGTTTTTCCAGTAATCATGTATGGATGTGAGAATTGGACTATAAAGATAGCTGAGCACCAAAGAATTGATGCTTTTGAACTGTGGTGTTGGAGAAGACTCTTGAGAGTCCCTTGGACTGAAAGCAGATCAAACCAGTCCATCCTAAAGGAGATCAGTCCTGGGTGTTCATTGGAAGGACTGATGCTGAAGCTGAAACCCCAATGCTTTGGCCACCTGATGGGAAGAGCTGACTCATTGGAAAAGACCCTGCTGCTGGGAAAGATTGAAGGCGGGAGGAGAAGGGGACGACAGAGGATGAGATGGCTGGATGGCAACACCGACTCAATGGACTTGAGTTTGAGTAAACTCCAGGAGTTGGTGATGGACAGGAGTTGGTGATGGAGAGGGAGGGCTGGCGTGCTGCAGTCCATGGGGTTGCAGAGTCGGACACAACTGATCGACTGAACTGACTGACTGTGGCTTGTGGGATCTTAGTTCTCTGATCAGGGGCTGAACCTGGGTTCCCTGGAGTAGAAGCATGGAGTTCTAACTGCTGGACTGCCAGGGAATTCCCTGATTTTATAGTCTTGAAGTAGGACTTTTCTGAATATAAAAGCATGAAAAACAGAGCCAAAATCAGATGCTGTTCAGAAGTCCCAAGGAATCTACAGAAATGATGAAACACCACAGGTTGGAAGACAGCTGGATGCAGGTGAGATGGGCCCCAACAGTCACCAGGCCACACGGTGCTGACATCTAAGTCTTCTGAACATCAGGGTCAAGGTTCTGACTCTCAATCCAGAGGATTTAGGACTTTGGACTGACGGGTCCCTAGGCCAGAGTTTCATTCTATTAACTTCCCTCCCCCCCACTTTTAGGTGTAAAAAGCTGGTTACGTTTGTGTGAACCTCATCCCAAGGAAGCAAAAGTTCACTTTATCTAACCTGTTTCTTTCACTTCACCTAATGCACACAACCTTGCCTACAAAATACCCTTGGATCTGTATCTGCCTGTTTGGTCTAAATGTGAACATAAGCATTTTGATGGCAGGGATATCATCTTTTCAAGACTCCATGGACTCTTGTTTTGTAGCATGTGATATTAAGTAACAATCACCAAAAACACACAGGCTCACAACACTGAAGTGATTATAGAGATAGTTAATGCAGTCTTCCTAGATACCATCTGACAAGTGCTGTAAAGTTTAAGGTCCTTTTAGTCAGCAATTCTATTTCTAAAAAATTTACTTTAAGGACATGAGAGATGTAGAGGCTGTTTTTGTAAGAATTTTCTGCAAACTTAGAAGAAACAATGGGGTTCCAAATGGTTAGGCTTGCACACAAACATTCACAGCAGCATTGCTCGTAACAGACAAAAAGTGGAAACAACCCAAATGTCTATCAACTGAGGAATCGAGAAACAAACCATAATATTTCCATACAGTGGGATGTTGTCGGTAAAATGGAATTCTGATACAGACAACATGGATGAGCCTTCAAAGCTTTATGCTAAATTGAAGACACAAAAGACCACATATTGTATGATTTCATTTACATGAGATGTCTGGAATACACAAATCTAGAAACAGAATGTAAATTCATGGTGGACGAGGGCTGGGATGGAGGGAATCGGGGAACCAGTGGGGTGGAATGAAGAGGTGGTGGCTATTAATGGGTACACAGCTTTTCTTGAGGGAGGTACAAATTCTTCTCTCAAATTGACTGTGGTAACTGTTGCACAGCTATGAATATGATTTTAAAAAACCCCACTAAACTGTACACTTAAACTAGGTGAACTTATGGTACAAAAAGTATATCTGAACAAAGCTGTTATTTAAAAACAACATCAAGGGAATGGCTTGGCGGTCCAGTGGTTATGACTCAGTAGTCTCACTGCTGAGGGCCCGGGTTCAATCCCTGTTTGGGGGACCAAGATCCCATAAGCTGTGCAGTGTGATCAAAAAAAAAAAGCTAAAAATCAATAAAAATAAAACAACATCTAAAGTCCATTTATTTTTATCTTTAATATTTTTTTCTGGTCATGCTGCTCTGCTTGTGGGATCTAAAGTTGATCCAAATTTGTTTAAAAATCACATGTGAAGAGAAAAGGCTGAAAATAGATACAAAAAATTTCTGACAGTGTTTTCTGAATGGCAAGATCTTAAGTGATTTTTGTTCTTTTACTCTTTTTTATATTTTCTATTGATGTATACATATGCACTGTTTTCCTAATCAGAAAAGTTATGGGTCTATTACAATTTGATGATAAACCCTGTATGTTCCAGAGATTTGCCTACTGAAAAATGACATGGTACATGGATCACCCCAGTCCTACTGCCCTTTGGAATCAGGACACTAGAAGGGAAGCGCCTCACCTCACCTGCGACTCTGCATTCATATCAGCTCTCACCTTCCTCAGAAGCCCACTGCTGCACTGGAAATAGTTCCGTCTCCCCTCAAACCTGATCCCCAAATATGAACAGCTGATCACCTACAGCTACAACTCTGAGGTTCCTACTGGTTTTTCCCCATTGCATAGCGCACATGATCAAGGTTCTGGGTCTTGTATTTTTACCACCTGGTGGTCTTTTTTATTATTCTTTTTTAAAGTCAGTTAACAAGAACTCAATGGGCCACTGATTCTGGATTGTAAGCGGTATTCTCTAATTATCGAGAACTGGTACTTCAAGATCATTGTTTTTCTTTTCTGAATTCCATTTCTTTTTTTGAATGATCAGAATGAAGGTTTATGTATTGATTAATTTTTTTGTACATAAAGTTGTATTGGAACACAATCCTACCCATTTACTTATATATCGTTCCTTTTAAAATTTTATTGTAGTTGATTTACAATGTTGTGTTAATTTCTGCTGTATAACAAAGTGATTCAGTTATACATAAATATTCTTTTTCATATTCTTTTCCATGATGGCTTATCACAGGATATTGAATATAGTTCCCTGGGCTCTACAGTAAGACCTTGTTGTCTATCCATCTGTATATAACAGTTTGCATCTGCTAATTCCAAACTCCCAATCCTTCCCTCCCTCACCCGGTCCTCTTGGCAACCCCAGTCTGTTCTCTATGTCTGTGAGCCTGTTTCTGTTTCATAGATAGGTTCATTTGTGTTATATTTTAGATTCCATATATAAGTGATATCATATAGTATTTGTTTTTCTCTTTCTGACTTATTCACTTAGTATGATAATCTCTAGGTCCATCCATGTTGCTGTAAATGTCATTATTTCATTGAAATCCACTGCAACAGTAAAAAGGGTCTTCTTAAGAATCAAAGGCTCAGTCAACAAAGAACAGGCAAGACAGCACAGAAAAATTAAAAATACATATCCTCACTTGCTGACTACTGCTCTCAGCACTGTCTGCTTGAGATCTCCAGACCTGGAGGAAGTCAAGCAAGGGAGTCACAATGGTCAGGTCACAAGGAGCTCAGGGCACTTGAACCCTCCCCCATATGTGGGAACGTTTCCTAACAAGGACTCCGTCTCCTCACGTTCTACACTCATTCTCTATGCATCGTTACCTAAGAAAGCAGGATTGAACTGGGCTGGATGTCAGCAAGGGGGTTAATAAGACACTGGTCTAGAGTTCCCCCAAGGAGGTTAGGCAATCTTTAACTCAGGTCGAATTTCTCAATGAAAGGTCAGAGCTTTAAGGAGATTCTGAAGGCAAAGTTAATTGTAGCTTCAGAGCTTCAGGGAGATGGAAGCACTGTTTGTTGAAACTTTTTCTTTACTCATGGCAATCTGCTGAATTTAAAGGTTTCATATATATAAGCACTCTGATCTTCATTTCATAACCCTTTTATTTACTGTTCCTCTACATTTAAAAATTTTTAATTGTGGTAAAATACACATATAATTTATCATCTTAACCATTTTGACATGAATGGTTCATTAAGTACATTGACACTGTTGTGCAACCAGCTTTTGGAATGCTAGTTGTCTTGCAAAACAAACTTTGCATCTATTCAACAGCTCTCCACTTCTTTCTCCCCTGCATTCCCTAGTAACCATCATTCTGTCTGTCTCTGAGTTTGACTACTTTAGATACCTCATATAAGTGGAATCATACAGTATCTGCTTTTTTGTGTTGGGCTTATTTCACACAGCACAATGCTCTCAAGGTTCATCCACATCGGAGTGTCTGTCAGAATTTCCCTCCTTTCAAGGCTAGATAATATTCCACTGGACAGGTAGACCACATTGTTTATCCATCCATCCGCTGATGGACACTTGAATTGCTTCCACCTTTTGGCTCCTGTCAATAATGCTGCCATGAACATGAATGCATAAATATCTTTCTGCTTTCAATTCTGTCGGGTATTTACCCAAAAGTGGGGTTGCTGGATCATATAGGCATTCTATTTTTAATTTTTTGAGAAACTGCCATATATATATATATATTTTTTTTTTTTTTTGAGGAGAAAGTGGCTTTATTACTTTGCCAGGCAAACAGGGAACACAGTAGGCTAGTACCTCAAGAACTGTGCCCCTCTCTTCCATATTTTCTGCAGCATTTCAATGATGTCAAACTTTCTATTCTCCCTGTGGGATGGTCATGTGGATAGAAAGCAATTTATTGCCTTAGGAGGCTATAGTATGTAAGCAACCGGGATACAAAATTTTGAGAACTGTCATAAAAAGATGAAGTAGGCTGTGTGTCCAGTTTAGAGTTCCACACAGTTCACTGAATAAATATCTGTTATGTATCTCGCACACGATAGATGCTGAACCTAACAAGATACTCTCTGCCATAAAGGAGCTGACAGCCCAGCGGAATACAGACAAGAAACTGGCAAATACAAAGACAGACACCTCTGCTAAGGGGCACACGTAGGAGGAATACACAAACCAAACCTGTACTTCCTGCTATCTGGCCGCTCCAGTTCTTCACTGCTTTCACTCTACTCACGACATTTTGTTAGAGGGATCATCTTCTAGTAGAGATTTCAGCAAAAGGTCCCCTCCTTTTCTCGCTTAAGGCCCTTCAGAGGTTCCCCTCTGCTCTCAGGATAGAGCCCAAGGTCCCTGGCCAGTAATGGAAAGCCCCTTTCCAGCCTCCTTTGTGATCTCACTGAATCACTGGCAGGCACTGCCCATCCCTCAGCTCAATGCTTTTGCTCCACTGGCCTCCTGAGCCTGTGTGTCTCTCACCAGGAGTGGTTCTCACCCCTGCCTGCCAAGCCGTGTCATCTGGAGAACTTACACAGCCAAAACAAAAACAATGCCAGGGCCTCACCCCAGACAGAATGAATTTGAATCTCTGCGGGCAGGCCTGGGCACGTTTCAGCTCTCCAGGTGACTGTGATCTAAACCAAAGCCATCAGCACAGCCCCAAACACACAGGCACAATCCCTCTCCCGCAGCAGGACCGACCCGGCTCGTGGGCCTCCCCCCAAAGGCAGTTCCCGACCCACTCCTGGGCTGAATGCACACCATCTCTCCAACTTCACATTCTGCTGGAGGGAGCCTCATTAAATTGTGAAATGTTTTGTAAAAAAAAAAAAAACCTGCTGTGCACAACTCGCCTGAAAACCTTCTCTACAAATTCCAACCAGTGACTGCAACGTTTTCAGCATCACTGTGTACCCAATTCCCTGCATTCATTCCTGCACTTACCTCCTAACAGTGGAAAGCAG
This sequence comes from Giraffa tippelskirchi, assembly GCF_054371585.1. Taxonomy (NCBI): domain Eukaryota; kingdom Metazoa; phylum Chordata; class Mammalia; order Artiodactyla; family Giraffidae; genus Giraffa; species Giraffa tippelskirchi. The sequence continues at coordinate 143,596,206 of NC_137289.1, forward strand.
TGCACGTGGAGTAGGTCTGTGTGCTACAGACGCTCATCTCCATCCTCACAGGTATAGGGCTTACCGCCATCTTACAGATGAGGAAACCTGTTAAGAACATCAAATATTTGTACATTTTTTTTCCCATGGTGCATATCACACTAAAGAGGAGAGTGAAAAAGCTGGCTTAGAACTCAACACTCAAAAAACGAAGTTCATGGCATCCGGTCCCATCACTTCATGGCAAATAGATGGGTAAGCAATGGAAATAGTAAGACATTTTATTTTCTTGGGCTCCAAAATCACTGTGGATGGTGACTACAGTCATGAAATTAAAATACACTTGCTCCTTGGAAGAAAAGCTATGACAAACCTAGACAGGATATTAAAAAGCAAAGACATTACTTTGCCAACCAAGGTCCATCTAGTCAAAGCTATGGTTTTTCCAGTAGTCACGTATGGATGTGAGAGTTGGACCATAAAGAAAGCTGAGTGCTGAAGAACTGATACTTTTGAACTGTGGCATTGGAGAAGATTCTTGAGAGTCCCTTGGACTGCAATGAAATCAAACCAGTCAATCCTAAAGGAAATCAATCCTGAATATTCATTGGAAGGACTGATGCTGAAGCTGAAACTCCAATACTTTGGCTACCCGATGCAAAGAATTGACTCATTGGAAAAGACCCTGATGCTGGGAAAGACTGAAGGCAGGAGAAGGGGACGACACAGGATGAGATGGTTGGATGGCATCACCGACTCGATGGACATGAGTTTGAGCAAGCTCTGGGAGTTGATGATGGACAGGGAGGGATGGCGTGCTGCAGTCCATGGGGTCACAAAGAGTCAGACACGACTGAGCGACTGAACTGAACTGAATCACACTAAGTAATTTTTTTCTTGTCTGCTTTCCCTACAAGACCACAGAAGAATGATGTCTGTTTCATTCACTGATAGACATCTGGCAAACACCTGGCCAGGGCTCACTATTACTCAACAAATTCTCCCCTCTCTGCTTGTGAGCATCATCCTTTGCACCACAGACTGGCTTGCTTGTACCCACTGAGCCTAAGCCCCTCAGCTTCTTCCATGGGAAACCAACCTTATCTCAATTTTAGTTCAGAAAATCATTTAAAAATATTCTAGTTTAAAAAAAAAAAAAGCAGCAGCACAGTGCCTCCTGTGGGCTAATCAGCTGGACCCCAGGAGTCAAGTCATTTGGGGATAAGGAAGGACTAGAAGGTACTGTTTCCAGAAGTATGTTGAGTATGTTGGGGATGCAGGGAGAATGCAACATCGTAGGATTAATATGAGAATTAAAAGGGATAGTCCTTACAAAGTCCTTGGAACTATGTCATACACTAAGCCAAACTGAGGATTATACAGCAATGAAGAGGAATAATATATATTCATTATATATACAACGAAGAGGCTTACATGTATCTACCATACCTGACATTGTTCTAGAGCAGAGGTTCAGCAAACTTTTTCTATAAAAGGCCAGATGGTAAATACTTTAGGCTTTGTAGTCCATCCAGCTTCTGTATGGACTACTCAGCTCCACTGTTTTTATAGCAGAAACAGCAGCCACAGACAATAAATATTGTGTTAGTGGGTGGTTCAGACGGTAAAGAATCTGCCTGCAATGCGGGAGACCCGGGTTCAATCCCTAGGTCAAGAAGATTCCCCAGAGAAGGAAATGGCAACCCACTTCACTATTCTTGCCTAGAGAATTTCATGGACAGAAGAGCCTGGTGGGCTACAGTCCATGGGGTCCCAAAGAGTCAGACACACCAGCCACAGACAATATATAAATGAACGGATATGGCTTTGCTACAATAAATCTCTTTTTCAAAGACTGAAAGGCTGGATTTGGTTGCAGGAAGTGCTGTCCAACAGCAGTATAACAGCAAGCCAGACAAAGAATTTAAAAATCTCTAGTGGCCACAGAAAAAAATATAAACAAGTGAAATTAGTACTACATTTTATTTAACCCAGTGTATCCCAAACACTGCCATTTCAAGACGTTGACTGATATAAACAAATTGAGATAGTTTGCATTCTCTTTTTCATACTATTTCTCCAAAATTCGCCATTTTACACTTAATGCACACCTCAGTTCGGACTAGGCACATTTCAGGTGGCTACCATACTGGACAAATCTAGAGCATATGCTAGAACCGATAATGCTAAGATACACACCTATACCCCTAGCTACTCAATACATATCAAAAACAGAGTTTATACAGTGCCCGAAGTATCTGTTGAAGTATATGTTGAACGCATACAAAACCTTGTTTATATTAACTGATGTTACAGGTATATGCAGAAAGTGCACACATCTGCTGTAAAAGCTAACAACAGATCAAAGAGAAATTTCCAAAAGCTGGTAACAAATCAGCAATAACCTAGATCAGTTTAGACCTAAGATCTAAAGAGAAAATCTAAATTTCTAGCCACAACCTAGGTACACCTCTCTGGCTATACAGGCAACCCTTCCTCTATGGTGAGAAATTATGCTGTCAGGACCGTCGCAGTTTCTGAAGTGACACAATACTGCTCTAGCGCCCTTCTGCTTTATGACGACCAGTAGCAAATGTGCAGTGAGCGGAAGGGACGAGGGGAAGGGGCTGGCACAAGGGCCCACTCTGGCCCGGGTTCGGGTTCCAGTGGGTGGGGTGGAGCGACAAGCAAAGTCTGCCGCAAGACTTCCAAGGGTGACAGCCTGGCACCCAGCACGCAGGGAACGGCGGCCCCGAGGGCTCTACCCACGCTCGGCTGGAGCAGAGGGGAAGGCGAAAGCACGTCCGGGTCTACCGGCCCCGGCAACACCGAGAGCCTCCCCGAGCGGGGTGGGCTTCCACTGGGAACAGTGGGTCGCCTGTCTGCAGCCAAAGAGACACTGGCAAAACCTGAACACCGCTCACCGAGAAGCACGGGCGAAACCCGGAAGTCCTCGGCGTCCTCGGCGTCCTCGGCGTCCAGAGAGGACTTCCGGTCCCAGGGCGGGACCACGAAAGCTCAACCAATCCATCCCGCAGACTGGAGAACAAGGCCCGGGGCACAACGCATGCGTGCTAGGAAAGTGGCGTCTGCGCAGAGCGGTCGCCGGCACAAGGCCGGCCCCACCCCCACCCCCCAGCCTACGCAGCTCCCAAATGCGGGTCCTGGTCTGGGGCCGGCAATCTGCAGCCGGCCACGAATTGAAAAAATAAAACATAAAAATAAACAAACAGCCCCACTGTTACTTTTGAGCATCGAAGTTTGTTGAACTACCCTTTCTGTTTCTCGTCAAGACAGTGCTCGGCTAAATGTTGACAACACTTAGGACGAAAATGAATTTACTTAACGCAGTAATTAATTCAACAAGTACTTATTGCACCCCTCGCATGCATCAGTTGATATGAAAGCAGAAGACATTCATTAAGGAGCCTTGTGCATGCTGCATGTCCCACCTGTACACATTCTTTCCCTGCTAGGGTCCCGTAAAGACACCCTGATGGTAGGACTAGAGAAAGTGGCAGCCTTCTTTGCTGATCCCTTACTCTAGGGTAACTTGGGGGAAGGTTCAAGGAAGCAGAGTGACTGTATGATTGAGCCACGTGATAACACCTTACCTAGAAGGAGGGAAGACAGGACCAGGACTAACGCTGTAATCAGTAATGCAGGAGCAGCGACTCCGTCTTAAAAACTTGAAACAGTGCAGATTTATCCTAGATGTAATCTAAGAGACTAGCTTCAAAAGGCGATTGCTATGAAATTGTTTCCAGCACAAGAAAAAAGTGAGACACCGATTAATCTAATTTATTGAACAGCCCCGGCTCTGTAGGGTGTAAGTAAGAAGAAACTAAATTTTTTCTCACCACTGCCTTGAAACACACTCTGTTGGCTCTCTTCCTGCATCTTGGCTGCTCTAGGGCTGGAGCTTGAGGCTTGAGAAAATCCCACAGATTTTCTTTTCCTTCCAGTTTTATTGACATATAATTGACGTGCAGCACTATATAAGTTTGGGCTTCCCGTGTGGCTCAGCTGGTAAAGAATCCGCCTGCAGTGTGGGAGACCTGGGTTCGATCCCTGGGTTGGGAAGATCTCCTGGAAAAGGGAAAGGCTATCCACTGCAGTATTCTGGCCTGGAGAATTCCATGGACTGTATAGTCCATGCGGTCACAAAGAGTTGGACACGACTGAGCAACTTTCACTTTCACTGTATAAGTTTAAAATGTACAGTATAATGATTTGACTTATATACATCATGAAATGATGACCACAGTATGTTTAGTGAACATCCATCATCTCATATAAATATAAAAGAAAAAAATTGTTTTCCTTGTGATGAAAGCTCCCAGGATTTACTATGAACAACTTTCATATTCAACATACAGTGATTGTTAATTATCTTTATCATGTTGTACATTATAACCCTACTGCTGCTGCTGCTGCTGCTAAGTTGCTTCAATCGTGTCCGACTCTGCGTGACCCCGTGGACTGCAGCCTACCAGGCTCCTCCATCCATGGGATTTTCCAGGCAAGAGTACTGGAGTGGGGTGATAACACTACTACTAACTTGTAACTGGAGGTTTGTGTCTTTTGACTACCTCCATCCAATTTCCCTTCCCCTTCCCTCCCCATAGATTTTTCTAGTCACTTTCAGTATAAAGAAACAATTTTAAGTTGTTAAAAAGTCCATTCTAATCAGACCTTTGATTACTTAACCAATTCAAAGCACCAATGCTCCCTCAGTTCAGGTGTGATCTGTAACTCGGTGGACCAGCAAAGGACACATGTATCTACCCCTTCACTATCCTTCTTGTACCTTTCTTGGCTTTCTGCACTATTTTCTGGTCTCTCCAGGATAAGGACAGGAAGAAGGAGGGGTAAAAAGTTTTATCTGATTAGTATTGTGGATTGAATGGTGCTCCACTTCCCCCAGAAAGATATATTAACTTCCTAGCACTGGAACCTATGAATGTCACCTTATTTTTTTTAAGGGGGGGGCTCTTTATAGATATAATTAAGTTAAAGATCTTGAGATAAGATCATCTCGGATGACCTGGGTGGACCCTAACCCCAGTGATGAGTATCCTTAGAAAAGACAGAAGAGAAGACTCAGAGACAGAGGAGAAGCCATTGACAATCAAGGTGGGCATCAGGGTGATGCAACCACAGCCAAGAGACTGCTAGAGCCACCAGAAGCCACAAGAAGCAAGGAAGGATTCTCCCCAGAGGTTTTTGGAGGAGCATGGTCCTGCCAACACTTTGAGGTTGAACTTGTAGCTCCAGAACTGAGAGAATAGATTTCCGTTGTTCGAAGCCACCCAGTTTTTTATGGCAGCCACAGGAAACTAATTAATGATGGTGTTACCTGGTATCAGAGCACTCCGGATGCTGATACTCAAAGGCTGCCTCTTTTGTGTGCTCACTTTGGGGATATTTTTTGGAGACCTCCCCACCCCCTTGCTGGGGGGCCCCTCCTCACCCATTCTCTGGTTCAAGTGGTACAGTGGTTGACCACCAGCTCCTATATTTAGTGGCATGTTTCACCCAGCCTTCTATTGAGTCAGGCCACCTGCAGAGAGGCCTCTTAGGTGAGGTCCTTCCAGAACAACCCAGCTGCTTGCTTGCTATGCACTTAGCCCTTGGGAACGTCCTAGCAGCTGTGCCCCCCTCCCCACCCCGCTGCAAGCCCTGGAAGCAGAGGCCGCTCCCTCTGCCATCAGAGGTAGCCTTAAGCAGCCCCTGCTAGCTCCTCACCTGCAGGGTTTTTCCAGAGAGTCAAGCACCTTGTGCCCTTTCAATTCAGTTCAGGAGCATCTGTCAGTCTCTCTTGAGTGGTTCTCTCAAGTTCCCCTCCACTTGCCAGAAAGGCCGGAGGAAGCTTCTGGAATTCTAACAGCCATCTTCCAATTTTGCCTTCTCTTGTACGTCAGCTGAAAAGGGGTGACAAACCATGGCTGGCGGATGTAGTGTTGGGCTCCCCACTTAGCCCCATGTAGACTGTCTCTCTAGAAGAGTGCCCAGCGGGCACTTAAACACTGAGCTCAGATCTAGGTGAAATCAAAGTCAGGAAATTCCCATTTAATATCCTCTTTCCCCTGGGGTGACCCGGAGGTCATTTCCATACCTCTTGTTCTCCTCTCCCACACCTTCTGTCCATTCTGCCCTTTTTTAGAAGGGAAGTTCTTCTACCATAGATTTGTGGCAACAGAGTAGGAGAGAATGAAGGATCCACAAGCCTGGCTCTCATTACTTGGTGCTACATATCATTCAAGAGGCAGCGAAACAACACTGATACTACTTGGTCACTGTTGGCGGGGGAGGGCTTCATAATCCATGTCATCAGAAAAATAGAGAAAAGTACAAAAAGAGATGGGATGAAAGGATACCAGCTCAAATACCTCCGCCTGTCTATTCAACTGACTCCCGCATTGCTGTTAACAAGTTCGAGCCGAAGCCCACCCCCTGGGACGTCACTCTGTTAGAGTGACTTGTTACCATCAGGAACGCATCTACCTGTGATGTGGACTATTCCATGAGAGCCCCCACTGCATTTGGTTCTCAGGGTTTTCTTTTAAAAGGATGTCGTTTTGTAAGAGCATTTCATCAGAGGAGCAGCATGTATCCGACTCTGTGACTGTAGCCCACCAGGCTCCTCTGTCCATGGGATTCTCCAGGCAAGAATACTGGAGTGGGTTGCCATGCCCTCCTTCAGGGGATCTTCCCAACCCAGGGATCAAACCCAGGTCTCCTGCATTGCAGGCAGATTCTTTACCATCTGAGCCTCCAGGGAAGCCAAAGATGTAAGCAGTGAACTAAAATCCATTGATGTATACTGCTTCCTTGGTCTTTCGTGCTTGTACCCCACAGCCTGAAGGCTTATTGTCCTAGATTCACCACTGTACACAGTGTACACAACATCCACAGACCTCCTTTCCCCACATAACCAGGGCGTGCTGCCAGAAGCAACCATTCATCAGGAACGACAATATGAAGGAGAACCATGCTCATCCCAGGTCTTCTGAGTCTTTAGCGGGAGATGCATTTGTCCAGAAGTGTACCATTCTGATTTATGGTGCCCAAGAGAAGCAGTTTTTCCATTTCACCCTCACTTTCCCCCCATAACAACCTACCACATTGTAGTTGCTACATCATTTGGTGCATACAATAGTATTTATGTTATTATTCATTTCAAACCTGACTCAAACACCACCTAGGTTTCTAGCTGCTGAAGACGATGAAGGTGTTCAACTTCTTAGTCATGACAAGAGTAAATCACTTAGCTTGCTATGTTGGCTGGGACAATTACATGTACTCAATACCAGCTTTTATGTGACGGTGTTCATGTGGTGGACTTAGACAGGTTTTGCAACCCAGCTTTCACCCCACCTTCTGAACAGCCCATCAGGTGCCCTGCTCTGCCCTAGCCAGGGGGCAGCTACATGATCCAAGGAGGCCTGATCGCACACCCCTCCCTGGAAAGTGACTTTTATCGAGCAATGTGGAGAGTAACTTCATAAGAGATTATTCCAGCAGTTGGTGGCTTTCTGATCAACAATGGCTTTTTCCCATCCACTTCTAGCCCTGGAGCTCATTTCCAAGGCTGGGTTGCTAGTCTTTCCATCCTCCTACACACTCGTCTTTCCTTACTGTAACTTCCCTTTGCTGTAGGTTAGCAGAGGTCTGTTTTCTGTTGCTGGGTACCAACAAACACTGACTCAGCCTCTATCTTAATGCAGCTGTGTGATCTGAATCATCAGAGGAGAATCCCGATCTTACACAGTGCTGAAAGTGCCTTCTTACCTGTTCCTTGGTATTAAGGCAGTGGAAGCTACTATTATAAAAGAGTAAATATTATTTGGGCTTCCCTGGTGGCTCGGTGGTAAAGAATCTGCCCGCCAATTCAGGACCTGTAGGTTCAATCCCTGGGTCAGGAAGACCTCCTGGAGAAGGAAATGGCAATTTACTCCAGTATTCCTGCCTCAGAAATCCCATGGACAGAGAAGCCTAGCAGGCTACAGTCCACGGGGTTGCAAAAGAGTCGGACACGATTCAATGACTAAACAACAGCAACAATTACTTAGTAAGGTTACAGTTCCAGGTCTTTATTCCTTAAGCCTGAGTTTTTTATAAGGGTTGTTTCCTTTTCATTTGTCAGAGATCAGCAGAATGGGACACAGGACAAGTTAATGTTGACAGGGCGAACAGGGAGAGAATGAGAGGCCTGCAAGCTTGGATTCTTCACGATCTCAGGGGTGAGTGACTGGAAGGTTCTGGGTACCCAGAAAGAAGCATGAGTTCACAAGAAACGGAATGAAGAGGAAGCAAGAGATGCTGAAGACAGCCCTCTTTGCTATTTGCCAGCCACACACGTGCACGGAAGCTGCCACGAGAGGGCACTGCTGGAATTCTGAGAGGAGCTGGAAACCAAAGGAGGCAAGTGCCAACTGTCCCTTTCAGTGGGGGAGCTGTGGGACTCCAGCTCAAATTCAGGAGGAAAAATATTTTAAAAGGACAGTGACAGGGAGAGCAAAGGGGGATGCGGAAACTTTTATCACTGTCCAGAAAGACCAACAGATGTGGGGAAGATGGGGATTCCAGGCACCCAAACAGCGGGAAAGAAGACCCTCAGGACTGAACCTCTGGGCCTGTTGAACCCACTCCTCAAGATTCCAATGCTGGGATTTCCCTGGTGGCCCAGTGGTTAAGACTCCGTGCTTCCAATGCAGGGGACCCAGGTTCCATCCCTGATCAGGGAGCTAAGATCTCATATGCTGTGTAGCGTGGCCAAAAAGAGCCGGGGGCGGGTTCCAAAGCCATTTATCTTTAGGCCAGGGTCCCTGGGTATCCTGGATGGCAGGCTAGGGGACATCCCTAAGGTCAAAGTCATTAGTGGCTGGATTATGCATGAGTCTGTGGAACTGCAGTCACAACCTGCCTGTATCGAGAGATGAATTCATGTCCCAAGTCAGCAGGCACCAAGTCACACTGATGAGGTTCATCTTAAAGAGGGGTAACGCTTTCACTTAAGTGAAACAATGACCACCCCCAGAAGTCCCCCTGTGTTCCTTTCTAGCACCCTCTCCAAGGGTAAACACAATGCCAACTTCACCACCACAGATTCATTACATCTGATCTCAAAACTTAAATAAGTGTGTGTTGGGGGGAACATATATACGGAACCATACAGTATGTACTTTCTGTTGTTTTTTTTTTTCACTTTTTGGGTGTGCTGTGTGGTTTGTGGGATCATAGTTTCCCAACCAGGGATTGAACCCAGGTCCTCAGCAATGACAGCGTGGAGTCCAACCACTGGACCACCAGGGAATCCCCAGGCTTCTTTTGATCAATGCCATATTTCAGAAATTTATCAGTGTTCCTGTAAGTCGCATTAGTTTGTTTGTTCTCATTTCTTGCTAATATTTCCCTGAATAAATATACCAGTTTATTTATCCATTCTACTCAAAAGGGACGTGATGGATATTTGAGTTGTTCTAGTGTGATTATTATAAACAGTGCCATGATGCGTTTCTATCGAGTATATACCTAGGAATGGAGTCCTGGGTTGGTAATATGTACTGTTTTTGGTCATAAATGATGCGTGACCACAAATTGACATATCAAGTCTTCTGTATGATTTTTGTACCCAAAAAAGGCACTTCCAAATGTGTTTTGAGCAACATTGCTAGTGAAATACATATATAGGCTCTCAAAGAGATTACTGAGAAGGAAAGAGTAATTAGTTCTCACCTAATTGCACTGAATCCACCACCCATCATGGTCTAGGAAGTGTCCACAGGGTGGGAGAAACCATAACAAACAAAACCACAACCTAGAAATGGAAAACAATTTCTATAACATTCCCAAGCCGACTGGAGATATATACAGGACAAGTTTTGGTCAAAAATAGGCAGATGTAACCTTTCCATTCTAAACCCACTTCGGGGAGCCCTCCTCAGCTCCAGGAGGGGCTCTCACTGCCCCACAACTGCCTCTCAGATAAAAGTCGATGTGCAAACTGTTGTACAGAGTTTTTTCACATGTGTGCTAAGGATGGAATTTTTATGAAGCAGGCTAGGATATTTAAAGATGTAAGAGTTCCCCAAAGGTCATAAATAACTACTCCAATCTACAACTCCATTTTCCACAGGAAGAAAGAACCCCTATCTGTACACATTTACAGAAATCCCAAATTTCTAACTGCTTTGCCATTCCCTGGCCACACAGAATGAAGCTGCCTCCATGTAGCAGCAGGATAAGGCTTTGAGTGGAGACCGAACACAGCGATCTGGCATTTGCAGTCACTGTTTCACTGACTTGAAGAGGAAAAAGAAAAAGGTTGAACTCATTTACAGTGGCCTTTTAGATACTGACCTGGTCTAAACCTTCTCAAAGGGCCTCAGGCCTGTTAAAGGAGTTTGAAAAATATCTACAGGCAAACATGGTTAGGGGCATTCCTCTATAAAAGGCAGTTTGAAAAACAGACACATGTGTCTAGCCACTACCCCTAGCCCTCATCCCTGCTTGGGGAGCAACTATCAGGCATTTGGACTAGCTGTCTGATAGCACTTCACCGACCAAAAGAACTGCATTTACTTGAAATGATGTTAAATAGTCATTATCCACTTGGCCCTGTCAGATTTCTACAGCACTTTAAATGTTCTAAAAGGCAAGAATACTTGACTTAAAAACAACCATTATTGGAGAAAAAGTATCAAATTATAACACATTCTAAAATTTTTGGATGCCATTTGCAGCAACATGGATGAACCTAGATTATCACACTAAGTGAAATGAATCAGACAGAGAGAGACAAATATCATATGATATCACTTACATGTGGAATCTAAAAAGATGATACAAATGAACTTATTTACAAGACAGAAACAGACTCACAGACTTTGAAAACAAACTTATGGTTACCAAAGGGGAAAGGTGAGGGGGGAGGGATAAATGAGGAGTTTGAGATTAACATATGCACATTTATATAAAATAGATAATCAACAAGGACCTACTGTATAGTGCTGGGAACTCTACTCAATATTCTGTAATAACCTATATGGGAAAAGAATCTGAAAAAGAAGATATATGTACATGTTTAACTAAACCACTGTGCTGTACATCTGAAATACAATATTGTAAATCAACTCTACCCCAATGTAAAATACAAATAAAATTACAAAAAAAAAAATTGACAGTTCTCTCTCAGAACATAGAATGATTTTACTTTATGTCTGTTTATTTTGCAGAAACTAATTCACCTGATTTCTTCTGGTCTGTTTGGAAAAGGATTTAAACATCAGTCCTGGAAAAGTAAGTTCCAGAAAGCAGTAGTATCAAAGGTGAGAATGTTAGCTGCCAAGTTTTAAACTTCTCAGGAGCCCACACTGCTACTCAGCTTTTCTCACTGCCATCCCCTCACCCGACTGATTCCTGAAATGTCCTAAGAGGCTGCTGTCTGGAGGCCATTCTCCATGGGTCTCGTGAGTTTCTGCCCGTTTTCTGTACAAAGGCATTGGCAGCTTTTGTTCTGTGCTGTCTTATCAAGGATGGTGGTAGGGCACACAGCCTGGGAGAATAGAGATAGTATCTTATTCCTCAAGAGCAGACTTGTTTCCTGACAAAGCCAAAAAAACAGTCTCCTTCTAGGGCAAAGTTTGGGCAAGTGGGCTAGTGGTCCCCTTATAAGACTGGGGCTTTCCTTAACTCAGGACTCCTCAGCTGGGACACAAACTCACCCTGTACGGGGCATCCCTCTGGACCTGCCTCTTTGTTGACCTGCCCCCTGGGAGACTCGGGGTGGGGGGTAAGGGGCAGTGGAGTGACCGAGGCCCATGCTACCTGTTGTCCCATGAGAAATAAAGTCTCTCTATGACCCAGGAGTCTTGTCTTATCTACTGATACCTAATAAAACTGTGACAGGTCAACTTATTAGCTTTGCAAGGAGGGCAACGGTACTTGACATCTGAAAACACCTTCAGGTAAAAGTATTCCAGAGTCATCCCACAAGTATTCTGTGCCTAAGGAAAAAAGAAGAGCACCAAAAATATAGGTGACATCAGGCCACGCTAGAGATCAGTGCAGTCTTCAGGAGGCATCAAGTGCCCGAGAGGAAGGGGTCGTTCGGTATTCCTCCTTGCTTAGGAGAGGAGCAGGTGTGATGGGGAAAGGGCAGAAATGGTGGGAGTTAGTGTCCAGAGGAGGGAGCCCGTAACAGTGATGGGAGGAGAGAGTGGGAGAGGATGAATGACAAGGGGAGTTCCATGTTGGGTGGCGGCCAGGGTCCACAGGTGTGGGAGTCGTGGCTGAACTGTTTGACCTTAGGTTCGCCAAAGGAATCCAATGGGATTCCATGCTGCTGCAGGCTAGAGATCCATGACTATAGGCTGTGGACTGGAATTTGAAACAAGATATTGGTATTTAAGGTCCAAGAAGTTAGTCCCAAAGACTGTGGTCTTGCAATGGACATGGCAGGGCAGCCCCCTGGGGCTCCGGAAGAATGGTAACCTGACATTGGATTGTGTTTTGTTTGAAATCCTAGATAGGCCAAGAGAGGATTTATTTTTGTCTCATGTAACATCAAGCAGTGACCAGTGTGGGACAGGGTAGACATGCCACCATGTCATCAGGAACCCAGGTTTCCTCCAGCTATGTACTCCACCATAGTTGTGGCCCTGGCCCTCATGGTCACAAGGCAGCTCCCAGAGCTCCTGCCTTCACAACCACATTGCAGGCAGGAAGGAGGGAGGGAAATGGCAAAAGGAGCTGCCAACTGAGAGCCTTCTTTAATGATCCTTCCTGGAAGCCTCACCAGTGACTTCAGTGAGCTCCCCCATCTGAAGGAGAAGTTGGGAAACACAGCCTTTTAGCTGAACACATTGCAGTCCCCCCATATATGTTTATACATGGTTATACTGGTAAGGAAAAAGGTGAGAAAGGATATTGGGCAGGCAACTAGAAGTCTCTGCTACAGATACTAGAGAAACATGAAATATTACTAAATTCAATTTAAATCAGCTTCATATTGATTTTCTCCCTATATGTAACATAATTGCAGGCCTCCCTATTTCATTTCAGTTAACATCTCTTCCTATAACATGGATTATGGGGCGCTGACTGGCCTTCACTGCACATTCTCCTCTCCATCTTCCTTTACTCTAAGCCATAACTATGCTCTCCAATTTCCTTGGTCACTGAGGAGACACGGTGAAGGAGGTCTTCTTCAGGTTCTAGCCCAGTCATATAATAGAAATCACTTGTGTCAGTCAACTTTTGCCGTGTAACAAACCACCCCACATTTTCATTTTCATATCCTAACACAACCATTTTATAACATTATCTCTTACAATTCTGTGGGCTGATTTCACTGAGCCAGGCAGTTCTTCATCTGGTCTCACTAGAAACACTGTCTTGGGGGTTTCTATAACTAGTAGTTATCCTAACAGATACAGCCACAATCCTGTGTCGACTTTCTATGGGAAAAGAACTTCACACTAAACGAAAACAATGTATTTTTTCCCACCATCTTAAAAGGTCGATTTAAACCCTTTGTAATCCTTCTTCTTGTCTTTTTTTCTTTTAAATAATCCTTCTTATTTGAAAGAAAAAGACAAAGAAGAAGAACGATTACTATGAGTTTCAATATAAAAAAAAAAAACTCTAAGAAAAAGGCTATAAATTTTAAGGATTAGTAGGTGGACACATTCTCGCTTTCCTTCATTTTACAGGTCAATGCCTTCATCGCTTCCAGGGCTAACAGGCAAATATCTGGGGAATCTTCTGTTTGGGAGCTGTCCTGAACTGCTTTCCAACTTAGAATCTTAAAACAGAATATACTTTCATCCGCAGGAATGTACACTCAGGATTCATTACCACACAAAGCAGTTCTTGAATTTGGAAGAAAAGAGAATAGACAAGGAGGCATTAGTCTTTTTTGGAACCTGGTTACTAGCATAATTTGATTTTAGATAATTCTCCGAGACCTTCAATTCAACAACTTAAGCTAATTGGCATCATAGTTATGTGGCCTAAGAAAGCACTCTGTGTTTCCATAATAGCAAGTAATTTTAAGAATTTTTAAGAATATAAGTTAAAAATAATATAAGTATTTTCACAGAAAAAAGAATGTAAAACACATTTTCTAGCAAAGCAAATAACCATACACATAATTAAACACGCAATAAACAACACATTTTCTTACTTAGAAAAACTTAAACCATGACACAAGGTGATTATTTGGATATTATTATTACAAAGGACTTAAATATACAAACTTCGTTGTAAAAGATCTGGCTAAGCCACTTAGGTAAAAGTCTATCTGTGATGTTATAGTTTCCAAGAAGTGCCATAAAAGTCAAACAGTTAAACATTTCTCTGTGCTGCTTTTTTTTTTTTTTTTTGGCAATTCTAGAAATGTTACATAAAGTAGTTCATCAAGTCATGTAGACACACATCAGATGTACTGGGGTGGGGAGGGCTGAACTGATACGTCCACGTTTTATAGACTCAGAAATGAGTGAGAAGACACAATGGTACTATATTTAAAGCAAATATCAGTATATCGTATACAAGAAAGGCATCTTACAACAATGGTTCTGTTTGTACACCACAATTGTTCAGTTTGTATTTCTAAAACGGGGGTGGGGATCTATGATCTATTGTCAAAAAACAGAGAACTGATGTAAAAAGCCAATATAGAGATATAAAAGATAACAGTAACATTCAACCATCCACAGATAAAAGGCCATCTGGACATAAGCCTGAAACCAGCAAGACGCCATCCACCGCAATTTCTCCAGTCTTGCCCTTGCCACGTTCAGCTTCAAAAATGATCTAATAATGAAGAGGGAATAAAAAATTACTTGCAAATATTTAAAGCAATGATAAAGTCCCACTATTTCACTGCTATTAAACTGAACTCAATTCATATGTCCCTATTCCATAGAAACAGGCTTTGGCATTGAATATATGGTAATGTATTTTCCAGATGCCTGGTATCTACACTGAGTGAATTACAATCAGAGAAAACAGGGCTCCTGCAACACCTACAAGAACCTGGAAAGCCCTGGAAAGCTGAGAACAGTAAAGTTTAAGAGGAAATTTTGGAATTCCTTCCCATTTAGAAGAAAAAAGAAAGCAAAACTAAAGGAATAATACGGTTTTCTTTTCAAAACCCAGGCTAGAAGAAATTTAATTATCGTTGTGAACCCTCCTACTCCACTGGTGGGAATGCAAACTGGTACAGCCACTATGGAGATCTGTATGGTAGTTCCTTAAAAAACTAAACACAGAGCTACCATATGATAGGCCAATCCCACTCCTGGGTGCTGAGAAAACCGTAATTCGAAAAGACATATGCATCCCAATGTTCATTGCAGAGCTGTTTACAATAGCCAAGATATGGAAGCAACCTAGATGTCCATCAACAGATGAATGGAAAAGAAGGTGTGGTATAATGGAATATTACTCAGCCATAAAAAAGAATGCAATAATGCCATTTGCAACAATATGGATGGATCTAGTTGGTCCTACTGAATGAAGTAAGACAGAGAAAGACAAATGTGATATGATTTATATGTGGAATCTAAAAAAAATAGTGGGAAAAAATAGTACATATGAACTTATTTACAAAACAGAGCCACAGACATAGAAAACAAACATGGTTACCAAAGGGGACAGGGGTAGGGAGGGATAAATTGGGAGATTGGGGTTAACATATATACACTATCATATATAAGATAGTAACTGGGAATTCCCTGATGGTCTTTTGGTTAGGACTTGGAGCTTGCACTGCCAGGGCCCAGGTTCCATCCCTGGTCCAGGAACTAACATGGATGGACCTGCTGCTGCTGCTGCTGCTAAGTTGCTTCAGTCGTGTCCAACTCTGTGCGACCCCATAGATGGCAGCCCACCAGGCTCCACCGTCCCTGGGATTCTCCAGGCAAGAATACTGGAGTGGGTTGCCATTTCCTTCTCCAATGCATGAAAGGGAAAAGTGAAAGTGAAGTCGCTCAGTCATGTCCGACTCTTAGCAACCCCATGGACTGCAGCCTACCAGGCTCCTCCATCCATGGGATTTTCCAGGCAAGAGTAATGGAGTGGAGTGCCATTGGATGGACCTAGAGAATATCATACTAAGTGAAGTAAGTCAGATAGAGAAAGACCAACACCATATCATATCAGTCATATGTGGAACCTAAAATATGACACAAATGTGGACTTCCCTGGCAGTCCAGTGGTTAAGACTCTGCACTCCCAATGCAGGGGGCATGGGTTTGATCCCCAGTCGAGGAACTAAGATCCTGCATGTGGCACACTGGGGCCAAAAAATAAATAAAATAACATATGAGACAAGTGAACCTATCTACAAGACACACAGACATAGAGAACAGACTTGTGGTTACCAAGGTGGGGTAGGGGAGGGATGGATTGGAAATTTGGGGTTAGCAGATGCA
This sequence comes from Giraffa tippelskirchi, assembly GCF_054371585.1. NCBI lineage: Eukaryota > Metazoa > Chordata > Mammalia > Artiodactyla > Giraffidae > Giraffa > Giraffa tippelskirchi. The sequence continues at coordinate 143,612,630 of NC_137289.1, forward strand.
AACTATTAGAGAATGGATAAACAGCAAGGTCCTACTGTAGAGCACGGGAAGGATATTCAATACCTTGTGATAAACCATAATGGAAAAGATTAGGAAGAAGAATTATAGTTAAGTCCCCTACATATGAGCCTTCAAGTTTCTAGCTTTCAGAGATGCGAACATACGTTCCATTCATGTCACAGCTCGGCCTCTGTCTCCTATTGCTGATGATCCTTCAGCTCTACCATCTCCCACCTCTTCTCCCTCCTCCACCAGTAACTCTTGTTGCCTGTCCACTTGATGCCAGTCCCTGTGTGCCAGCCATTGTACTGCACTACTGTGCTTTTCGAGGTACTGTACTGTAAGATTTAAAATGTTTTCTTTATTTTTTGTGTTTCTTATATATTATTTGTGTGAAAAGTATTATAAACCTATTACAGTACAGTACTATATAGCCAATTGTGTTAGATGGGTACCTAGGCTAAATTTGTTGGACTTACAAATGCGTTCTAGGGACAGAACTCATTCATATGCAGGGGACTTACCGTACAGGGAGCTTACTGTATATAGAGGTAGAACTGAATCACCTTGCTGTACAGCAGAAATGAACACAACATTATAAATTAACTATGCTTGAATAAAATAAATATTTTAGAAAATGACCTTCTAGTTCCCATTCATTGTGATAAGTGCTGGGCACAAAATCAATGAGCAGGATGTGCTTTTATGTAGTAAGGAATTTAGAGCCTAGTTTGGAAGGAAGTTGGTGGGAGGAGCCTGACACATGAGCAGTTCATTTCCGCCGAATATGATATGCCTGCATCTGACAAGTATTGTTATTAGTTGTGCTGTTAAATACCTTGCCTATTTCACTCCAGAATATAAGCTCTTTAAGTGGAGGGAAAAGTCTTATTCATCTTTGTAGCCCCAAGGCCTAGGCACTTCAGTAAGTGTTTTGCTTTGTTTGTTAAGTCATTGAAAAAGAATGTAAATATCTCACTTAATACAGTTTTCCACTTACGCTTTTGGGACTATCAATCCCGCGATACAGCTGAATTTTCCCCATCTTCCACCGTTCATCGGTGCTCCTGGTTTTCTCCCAGGCCAGGGCATTGTTACTGTTTTTCGCAAACACTCGAAGCTTCCCTACTTTGTTTCCAGCCAGCCGATAATGAAAGAGCAAACAGAAGTTGCTGTGGGGTTGCAGGTTGGGGAGAAGAAGTTTCAAACGGCCGATGTCCTTCTTCTGACCTGTCAGGGCCGAAACAGCCATATAGTAGCCAACAGCTGGAAGAGAAGAAAAACCCACAGTTAATGAGGCCATTGCAAAGGGTTTGGCTACAGTGAATAAAATAGCTGTAAAAAATGAACACTAGGCTCCTACAGGGAAAGCTCAAGTCCTTTTCATTTCAAATATGTAGGAACAAAATTTTCATGCTAACATGAATTTTAGTATCCTAGGGCTGAAATTCTTTGCTCTGTGGAGAAGGAAACCAAGAGTTAGAGAAGCTGAGGAATCTGTTCACATTCACAAAGCTTGGTAGTAGTAGATATGGGGTAAGAATCTAATTTAATGGTTTTTGAGCACTGTAGATAATTTTCTGCTAACAGAAAACTTGTATTCCAGAACTTTCCACCTTGGTTGTTTGACCCTGGAATGCATTTCTCCTCTGAGTTGTATGTACAATGGCTAGCTGGTTATGTGGGTCCACAGTGTGGTATTTAATCCACAACATACATGAATTGATACTAATGGTATCATGGAGCTCAGCCACCATGTGTAACGTATCGCTCCAAGTTCTGTTTGAAGATGGCAGGAACACAGATCACCTTCTGTTTCTCAGATCCTTTTCCCAAGAATTTTGTAACCAGTGTAGTGGATGTTTGCTCGTCTGCAGCCTTCTGGTTGTGGCTTTGATGGATTTGCACAAAAACTCTCATAGAGTGGGGTTTGAAGAAGTTGACAGAAAGAAGATATTCCTCTAGAAGCCAGGAGAAAGACACAGTGGGTGGGTGGCGTTTTCTGGTAGTCCAATTCCTAGAGACATTCTCAGGGCCCAGGTTGACATTGCTTTAGTTTTCACTGGACCCAGAGACTGTCTGGTCTTCTTCCCCAGTTAGTAAGTTTGCCAGATTCAGAGAATAAAAGTACAGAATGCCCTGTGGAGTTTGCATCTCACATAAACATGTCTGAGATATACTAAAAAGCATGTGCTGATTATCTGAAATTGAAGCGTCCTACATTTTATCTAGCAGCTCTACTAGCTACAGTCTTTTGTGACCCACTGTGGTAGGTTTCCCTTTCACTCCAGTTCAAGCCCATTTTGATCTGTCCTTGAGATTTCATCTTCCTAAAAATGCTCATTCATCCCGTATTGAGTGAACCTCAGGGTTATTTGCAGATCAGGTGTTTGTAAATAGGGAACTTCTGTCCTCTACCTTAACCCCATGTTCTAAAAGGAATTTTTGTTAGGAGATACCCAGGTTTCCTGATTGCATGTAAGGGCTTGCAAGGAAGGCTCTCAGGGAGGAATCAGTGTCAAGGAAGGGTCTAGAAGGATCTTTTACCCAAGGGCTGGGCGTATACCTCCCCAAATAAACACTTTGATTGGTCAAGAACCAGATTTCCTGAAGGTATAACAGTTAATTCTAATTACAGAGTCAACCTTAAATGACCAAAATTTGATTTATGCTCCAAATGGGATCTGCCGACCAAATGCTCTGCCTCACAGGAAGTTAGAGCCCATCAATAGTAGACAGTGGAAAGTAGGCAACTCAGAGCTTCGGCAGAGAAAAATTCAAGGTTAACTGGAAAGAAAGAAATCCTCCAGCGATAAGTGGGCAAATCCAGTCCAGGAGTTCAGAGTGCTGATCTGCTGCTCGTTATGATTTCAGTGCTCTGAGGGGTGACGCTCCTAAAACTCCAGGTTTAGGGAGAGGTCATATTAATATTTCCTTTCCAGATTCATTTCCCCCTCCCCCTAAATTCAAAAGAAAACCACAGAGCCCCATAGCTGGTAAACTGGGAAAAAGAAACAACTTCCTTCTACCTTTTCCCAAGTACTCTTAAACCTTATACAAAGTCCTACATCTGTGTCTCAACAGCAGGGGAGTGAATATGGAAGAGGTTTACTGGAGAATCCTTTACTGGGTGGGAAATGGACGAAGTCAATCATTTATCAGGGGAGACTTGGGAAGGTCTAAAAGCTTCCAAACGTGACAAACAACCCTGACTTCACAAGCGATGAGAACATTTACCCTCGAATCATTCAGTTCAGTTCAGTTCAGTCGCTCAGTCGTGTCCGACCCTTTGCGACACGAATCATTGGATAGCTTTAATTCCAGGGCCAGATCACAGGACATGGAGCAGTGAAGACTACATACCATTATCTCGGTCTGCAGGATTCCAGTCGAAATCATCTTCTATGTCCTGTTTCCAGTCACAGACGCCATGGTCAAAGGTGCAGTCAACTGAGATATTTAAATCTGCTAAGAAAAAGGGTGCATTTCAGCATCATTAAGCGGATTAGGAAAATGTTTTAACATTGGGAGCTTTGGAAGGCATGGCCATGTTTGCAGTTGCCGTCAAGATTTTAGGGAATTTGGGACTAAAAGATGCAAACTATTATATATAGGATGGGTAAACAACAAGGTTCTACTGCATAGCACAGGGAACTATATTCAATATCCTATGACAAACCATAATGGAAAAGAATATAAAAATAAATACATACATATGAATGTATAACTGGATCACTCTGCTGTGCAGCAGAAACTAACACAACATTGTCAATCAAATATATTCCAATTAAAAAAAAAGTTTAGCTAAGTACGGCTGTCTTGGTATCCATTTTGTTTGGCCCTGCAGTCTGCGAGGGCCTTAAACTGGCACTAGCCCTCATGCAAGTGCAAGCGCTAGATAAGAGCCCATGGAGTCACTAGTAAAAGTGAGTTCCTCATATGACTTTCCCAATGTCCCCTGTGATTGACACCCTCCCTTGCTTCCCAGGGTCTTGTGTCTGCCTTAGATAAGAACCCCTGAAGCTTACTAACACCCCAATTGTTTTTGTTGGAATCCATCAATGCAACCTTAGCCCAACAAGCCCAAAGCACTACACGCACATGGACCCTCATAGAGGCGTGTGCCCCATGTTCTGCCTGGACTTCTCTCTGGGGCCCCTGGAGGCCATGCCATGTCATCCCCCAAGACCTGGAGTAATAAACTTCTCTATTTCAATTTCTTTTGTGGTCTTTTGTTGAACCATCTGGCACCCAGGGGCTCGATCTAACAAATGTTCATTTAACAAACCATTTAATAAATGTTCATTTAACAAATCATTTAATAAATGTTCATTTAACAAAAAAAAAAAAAAAAAAAATCCTAACAACTGCATGGAGTACAGGGTCAGCTAGCACAACCTTTGACTCAGTGCCTCCAGTTACTTTTATGTAGATTGGGGTCAGCAAACTAACATCCTGGCCCACTGCTTGTTCTTGTAAATAAAGTTTTATTGAAACACATCACACCTATTCATTTACATATTGTCTGTGGCTGCTTTTGAGCTGCAGTGATAGAGCTGACAGACGCAACAGAGAGTGTATGGTTCACAAAGTCTGAAATAGTCACCCTCTGGCCCTTTACAGAAAAAAGTCTTGACCTCTGATGTAGGTGTCAGATATTACCACTGGGAAAAAGAGGAAAGACTGAGATGTTTCTGATTTGTAATGAATACCAGACTCTGGCTTGGAATGGGGGACTTTTGCAGTTTATATTAAGGAATAAAGGAAGGGCAAAGAAAGGGGAAAAGCTAAAGAGATAAGGGGCAGCAACTGGTTGTTGATACATTAATGATTTGCAAAGCATTTTCACATACATTACATCATTTGATGTGGCTGCCACAAAAATTCTACAATCATGCCCATTTTTAAGAAAGTAAAACTGAGAGTCATAAGTGATGTGACCAAGTCCTCCAAACATTGAGGGCTGGAACTAGACCTGACTCCTAAACTAGATTGGAATCCAGGCTGTCCATCTATATATATCTTAAGCCGGTACAAACACACGGCCTCTTCTTTCATTTTCCTTTCTTCTTAACCTGTATTTCCCCCTATTCCAGAAAAGATATTTTATTTCTGTCTAACTTCTAAACTTAAAAGATGCCAGGTAATGCTTGCTTCCATTCTTCAATATTCTTTATGAGTGCTATTACTCCTAAAATATACTCACTCCTAATATATGTTACTCACCTTTGTGTTTCAGGTGGGATGATGTAGTTTTTCTCTGGACCAGAACCAGATCAACTTCACCTGCTTCATTCACCTTAGGGGCTAACAGTGAACACTTGATCAGTATAAAAAAATCCCTAAAGCCCCACCTACTAAGAAGGTATGAATCAATGAACAAAGATCATATACGGCTTATCATACACAGCTGGCCACTCGTAACCATGGGCTCCACATCCACAGATTCAATGAATCACAGGCTGAAAATATTTTTTTTTAAAAATCCAGAAAGTTCCAAAGAGCAAAACTTGAATTTGCCTTGCATGCCAGGAAACCGTTTACATAGCATTTACATTGTATTAGGTCTTTTAAGTAATCTAGAGACTACTTAAAGTATAGGAGAGGATGTGTTTAGGTTGTATATGAATACTGCACCATTTTATATAAAACTTGAGCATCCATGGATTTTTGTGTCTGTGGGGGTTCCTGGGACCAATCCCCCGGGGATATCAAGGGACAGCTGTGTTCTACATACAGAGTATGTTACAACAGTGTTTCCCTAACATTTCCAAAGCATTCATATTGGTGCCAGTTTCCTCATCTAGAACATCTTTTTCGAAAGGTGCCCCCAGTGGACCTCATTAGGCATCACCTAACTAACCTAAACACAGCATATTAAAAAGCAGAGATATGACTTTGCTGACAAAGATCCGTATAGTCAAAACTATGGTTTTTCCAGTAGTCATGTATGGATGTGAGAGTTGGACCATAAAGAAGGCTGAGCACTGAAGAACTGATGCTTTCAAGCTGTGGTGTTGGAGAAGATTCTTGAGAGTCCCTTGGTCTGCAAGGAAATCAAACCAGTCAATCCTAAAGGAAATCAATCCTGAATAGTCATTGGAAGGATCAATGCTGAAGCTGAAGCTCCAATACTTTGGCCACCTGATGGGAAGAACTGACTCCTTAGATGCTGGGAAAGATTGAAGGCAGGGGGAGAAGGGGACAACAGAGGATGAAATGGTTGCATGGTATCACTGAGTCAATGGACATGAGTTTGAGCAAGCTCCGGGAGATGGTGAAGGACAGGAAGCCTGGCATGCTGCAGTCCATGGGGTCGCAAAGAGTCGGACACGACTGAGCGACTGAACAACAACAACAATGGGGCAAGCACAGACAAGGCAAAATAGAGAGGGAGCAACAGATGCCTGGTGTGAATGAAAGGGAAAGTCCCAGACTGGGTCAACATGGAAATCCCCCTGCAGGGGCCGAGGCTGATGATGGCTCTGCACAGTCACCGGTGACAATGGTGATTCTCCGGCTCATGTAGAAAACTGAAGCTTAAGCTCTATATAGAATGTTCCTCTGTCTATTTTACCTTTTAAAATTATAACCAAGACGACCTGCTTCTGGGTCGGGGTTTCGTACGTAGCAGAGCAGCTCCCTCGCTGCGATCTATTGAAAGTCAGCCCTCGACACAAGGGTTTGTAAGAAAAAAAGAAATTTTTTTAAAAAATAAGAAGAAAAAAAGCTTTTTAAAAAAATAAAATAAAAATAAATAAATAAAAAAAATAAAAAAGAAAAAAAAAACAAAAAAAAAACAAAAAAAAAAAAGAAAAAAAAATAAAATTATAACCATACAACTCTGACATTCTCCTTTCACTGAGTGTGCCTGTAAAAAGTGCCTTCAAGAAGGAAAAAGGTAGAGCTTAGCAGATCTACCTGGGTTTGGGGGGTCCTCTCTGGGGTTTAGGGGCACACTGCATGCAGAGCTGGGCAGCCAGATGACCGAGCTGGCAGGACAAGCAGGCTTCCTTGGTCAGGAGCAGAAGGAGGGGTTGCATCAAATAGGACACCCCCCAGGTAAGTGGAAAGGACTGACCTTCTGTGCATCCCACAGCAGCAAATGTGATTTTGTATCTGCAGAAGATGTTAGTTTCCAGACCGTATAGAGAACCTTGCTTCTTAGGATTTAAAGCTGACCCCATCTTACTTAGGCTTCCCTGGTGGCTCAGACTGTAAAGAATCTGCCTGCAATGCGGGAGACCTGGATTTGATCCCTGGGTTGGGAAGATTCCCTGGAGTAGGGATTGACTACTCATTCCAGTATTCTTGCCTGGAGAATTCCATGGGCAGAGGAGCCTGGCAGACTACAGTCCATGGGGTCATAAAGAGCTGGACACGACTGAGCGACTAACTGTTACACTTCACTTCACCATCTTAGTTACGGCATGAAACTACCTTCCTCTTTCCTGTCATTTGCCAGGGAAAACTACAATTCACTTTCATAAGATGCATAAATTAACAAAAGTCATACTTGATACTCACAAAACACATCTCCACGAAGGCTTTGCTCCTGCTCCACATGGTTCTCATCTCTTTTCTCATCCTCCAGCCTTTCTTTCTTTCTGTTTTCATTCTTCCTTTTTCCTCCATGAGGGTTCCCATCTCTGGAAATGCTCTCTTCAGAGCTGAAGGGCTCCAATTCAACCTTTGGGGTGGGAGTCCCTCTGGGTTCTGCGATGTTTTTCATTTTTACCTTCTTTCTCATGCTATTCTTGTGAGCAAGCAACTTCTTAATTCTGTCTTTGATGGTACCAGGTGAACTGAGGAATTCTTTCACAGAATTTTCGGGGATAACTAAAGCCAACAGTAAAAGATAAGTTCCACATTGACCAATAATTAGATCTCTCACAAAAATGGAGCATTTAAAAAATGTCAAAGTGCAGTCAATGAATGCTTCCAGAATCAACACATATGAGGCTCAATCATCTGATATTTTAGAAAGAACTGCATTTGCATCTGTTTTAAGTGGTTCCAATGGTTACAGTAGGATCTTAACTACCTTAATCGTTCGAAGACAAACTTTCATTTTGCTTCATAAACTATGATGATGAAATACCTGCTCCTACCAAGCTGGGTTACAGATCACAACGTGATGGATTTTCCAGAATCCTCTAAAATTTCTGCTTTCACATTGGTATTTGTCAAAGCTGCCGTAGCCCAGGGAGCCCTGCAATTTGTTTAAATGTGATGTTAAAAAATTATAGCTAGCATTATGTTGAACCATATGTACATTGCCAATAATGAGCCATTTGTGACCTACAAAAATGGTGATTTTTGATTCAGTGTATACATATCTTTGAATTTCTTCACCTCAAACAAGTAGTATCAAAAGCTAAATGATTTTACTTATTGATTATTTATAGAGAGGCATCTATATTTAGTTTGACATTCATTTCGTATTTCTCACCACTAAATTAAATTCTTTTTTAAAATGCATCTTTGTAATAGACTGACAGACATAGAAAGCAAATTTATGGTTACTAAAGGGGAAAGGGAGGGAGAGATAAAATAGGAGTTTGGGATTAACAGATACACACTACTACCATATATAAAATAATCAATAAGGACCCTACTGTATAGCATATTCCCTGGTTGGGGAACTAAGATTCCATAAGCCACTTGGTGCAGCCAAAAAAAAAGTAATTTAAAAGATTAAAAACTCTGACCTTTAAAATCAAATATATTGTCCTTTTATAAAATATTCAGGCATGTGCTGGTCTGAGACTAAGCAAAAAGGGTCTAATACTATCTGAACCAATTCACTTGATTCTAAAACCTGGAGAGAGTTCAGAGGGAAATGAAATAAGGGAGTAGGCACCAATTTCAGTGTTCAAAAAGAATATTACAAAAAGGCATTGGATTGGGATTTTATTAGAATACTTTTCTTGTGTGTGTTAGTCGCTCAGTCGTGTCTGACTCTCTGCAATCACATGGACTATAGCCCGCCAGGCTCTTCTGTCCATGGAATCCTCCAGGCTAGAATACTGGAGTGGGTTGCCATTTCCTTCTCCAGGACTAATACAAATAATGCATCGTTACTCATTTACTTGACCTTCAGAGAGCTTGTTTCAGTTGATTTTCCAGAAGCTGCATAAGTTCTGATTTTAAGTAATGTGCATATATATATCTTCCTCTGGATGCCCCACTGTGCAACTCTGTTTACGGGACCCAGATTCCTTTCCCAGGATCCAGAGTGAAAAATTAACAGGAAATACCCATTCCCTCGAAATTTCCTTCATGCAATCAGTAACATGACACTAATCACCTTTAGTATTATAAATAATGAGGAGAGGGTTTCAATCCATACCAGGCAAACCTAAACATCTGCCTTTGGTTTCTACTTTGAAGTTTTGAGTTTTCCCACTGAAAAAAAAATCAATCAATCAAACAACGTTTGTGGTGCCAACAATTTCACTTCTTCAGTATGTAAAGAGCTGGGGCAAGGACAAAACAAACTCTGCCTATGCGTGACTATGAATGGATAGATTCGGCTGTGTCTAGGTGCTGCTGTTTCATATTGGACATAGTTGATGACTGTTTCTCTTGAAAATTTCTTGATTAGCACATCTTCTTTTTGAGGATATACAAACGTGGCAGGAAGCTGCGGCAGGAGGGTCTGGCACATTTGGGGATCTCAGACATAAAAACAGGGACTTCCAGGGTTTTCACACACACAGGCCAGTCTTATGTAAGTGAAACTGACAATTTCTCTTGGGAGAGATCTGAGATTTCTCTAAATATCCACTTTGTCAAAAACTTCAACCTATCTGAGATCCTCACTTTACTTGGAGAAGATCAATATGATTTGAGAACATCTTTCCCAGGAGGAGCATGACTCTGACAATTCATTTCCCTGTGCCAAGCTCACCAGATGGTCTCCTACCACCTGGCAGCAGAAACTCCCCTCTCATTCATGCTTTAGATGTAGTCTTGGGTGGAGAGGCTTAGTCATGGGTGAGGAATACACTGCACCATGAGATGCAGGCATTGGGAAGGGGGTAGGACAGCAGAAAAATGGAACCAGGAGTGTCTGATGGGGAGGGCCCAGAGGAGGCATCCACCCCAGAGGACTAGCCATGAGTCATGGACATACCATGCTGCCTTGAGGCACACAGACCTGGAGCCCAGGTTCCTGGGTATGACTCCCAATTCCTCACACTTTCTAGTCCTAGGACCTCGAGCCCACTTCTCTTTGCCTCAGTCTCTGCATTTATCAAGCTGGGATAAGGACTTCCCTGGTGGTCCAGGGGTTAAGAATCCACCTTGCAATGCAGGGGGCATGGGTTCAATCCCTGGTCGGGGAACTAAGATTCCCACATGCTATGGAGCAACTAAGCCCACATGTCATAACTAGAGAATCCGTGTACTGCAATGAAAGATTCTGTGTGCCGCAACTAAGATCTGACACAGCCAAATAAATAAATAAATGCAAGTTGACTTTTAAAAAAAAAGCTAGGATAAAAAGAGGGCATTCATAAGGTTGAAATGAGTGAATACATGTCAATTACTAAGATCAGTGCTCAACATATATTGGGCCTGTGTTTACTATTATTTTTAGTATTCATCACCAGAATGTCGAAAATCTTCTACTAAGTTAAATTTTTTTCCAGATCATACCTCTTCTGCTTATGTTATTACTGAAGGAAAAAGTATTGGAATGGCCTCGTTGTATTCACACCTATATTCTTGAATATGCTCTGTAAAATGTGAACTTCTAATGATTAAAGCATATTTTCAATGTCTAAATAAGCTGCTTTCCAATGGGAACCATCATTGAATTTTGGTAAAGAAGCCATTGTCACTATTACTCCTCCTATGAGTGCATGGTTATAGAGCATTTAATACATTCTGGCCTGGAGTTAAGCCCTACATGTGGATGTTTATTTATTATGTATGGATTATTTCATGTAATAGTCAAAACAGTATTAAGGGTCAGACACTATTATGAGCTTCCCAGGTGTTGCTAGTGGTAAAGAACCCACCTGCTAATGCAGGAGACATAAGAGACACAGGTTCAATCCCTGGGCTGGGAAGATCCCCTGGAGAAGAGCATGACAACCCACTCCAGTTGCCTGGAGAATCCCATGGACAGAAGAGCCTGGCAGGCTATAGTCCATAGTATCGCAAAGAGTCAGATATGACTGAAGCGACTTAGTATGCATGCACACACTATTTTGAAGAGAGAAATTGAGATCCTAAAAGGTTAATTTGCTCTCAGACCATAGGCAGTAGGCTAGGGTGCCAGGAATCAAGCCAAGGTAATTTGATTCCAGAAGCCATGCTCTTGGTAACTAAATGACACAGTGTCCTTTCTTAAATTGACTGTTACTAACCAAGTTGGGTAGTACTAGAGTTTTGATTTCCTTAGAATGACATATAGCTGCTGTCAAACTAAGACCAAATTATCTAATGGTGCATTATTAATACACACATATTCCCTGGTGGCTCAGATGGTAAAGAATCTGCCTGCAATGCAGGAGACCCGGGTTTGATCCCTGGGTTGGGAAGATCCCCTAGAGAAGAGAATAGCTACCCACTCCAGTATTCTTGCCTGGAGAATTCCATAGACAGAGGAGCCTGGTGGGCTACAGTCCATGGGGTTGCAAAGATTCAGATATGACTGAGAGACTAACACATACACACACATATAAGAACAGTAAAAAAATAAATAAATAAAATACACACATCCACATTTAAGTTGCATTTTTCTTTGGATATAGATGGTGCATAAGGATAATTGACTAACTCCTCTTCTGTACTGCCATGTATGGTCTGGACTTTTTCAAAAACAATAAACTCATAATAAAAGCTGCTTCATTATTATATACAAGCAGTTCACACGGATACAAATGTATTTTACAACACAGCATTTTATAATGCTAAACACTAATTAGATGTGATTCTCTCATTTTTCTATGACTTTTCTTTGCATGTAAGCGTAGATTTTGGCCATCCTTTAAGCAATATGTGTTAAGATGTTAAGATCAATTTTCAAAAGAGACATGGCTGTTTATTTTACAGAGAATCAATCAAAGCAGAATGGAAAGGACTGGGCAAATAGCATAGTGAGTGACCTGAAGATAGTTTTCTCTTGTAAATAAACATTTTGGCAAAAGACTAGAGAAATGATTCTGCCGCAGAATGGATAGTAACAAAATGAATGATTTTTCAGATATAAAACACAACATTGTGACGAGTTTGAGGTTTTGAAGAATCAAGAAAAATTTGTTTTAAACTGCTTCCCTAAATAAGCTTAGAGTTGGATGACCAAAGAAAAAAAAAGTTTTCTTAGCATAAGAAATGTTTAGGTTGACCAAAATAACAAACAGCTCATGCAACTCTATGTCAAAAAAAACAAGCCAATCAGAAAAATGGATATTTCTTCAAAGAAGACATACAGATGGCCAAAAACCACATGAGAAGATGCTCAACATCACTAATTATCAGAGAAATGCAATCAAAACTACAACGAGGTATCACCTCATACCAGTCAGAATGGCCGTCATCAAAAAGTCCACAAACAGTAAATGCTGGAGAGGGTGTAGAGGGAAGGGAAGCCTCCTATACTGTTGGTGGGGATGTAAATTGATACAGCCACTGTGGAGAATAGTATGGAGAGTACTTAAAAAACTAAAAACACAAAGATAGAAATATAGATCAATGGAACAAAATAGAAAGCCCAGAGATAAACCCACGCACCTACGGACACCTTATCTTTGACAAAGGAAGCAAGAATATACAATGGAGAAAAGACAATCTCTTTAACAAGTGGTGCTGGGAAAACTGGTCAACCACTTGTAAAAGAATGAAACTAGAACACTTTCTAACACCATACACAAAAATAAACTCAAAATGGATTAAAGATCTAAACGTAAGACCAGAAACTATAAAACTCCTAGAGGAAAACATAGGCAAAACACTCTCCGACATAAATCACAGCAGGATCCTCCATGACCCACCTCCCAGAATATTGGAAATAAAAGCAAAAATAAACAAATGGGACCTAATTAAAATTAAAAGCTTTTGCACAACAAAGGAAACTATAAGCAAGGTGAAAAGACAGCCTTCAGAATGGGAGAAAATAATAGCAAACAAAGCAACAGACAAACAATTAATCTCAAAAATATACAAGCAACTCCTGCAGCTGAATTCCAGAAAAATAAACGACCCAATCAAAAAATGGGCCAAAGAACTAAACAGACATTTCTCCAAAGAAGACATACAGATGGCTAACAAACACATGAAAAGATGCTCAACATCACTCATTATTAGAGAAATGCAAATCAAAACCACAATGAGGTACCATTTCACACCAGTCAGAATGGCTGCTATCCAAAAGTCTATAAGCAATAAATGCTGGAGCGGGTGTGGAAAAAAGGGAACCCTCTTACACTGTTGGTGGGAATGCAAACTAGTACAGCCACTATGGAGAACAGTGTGGAGATTCCTGAAAAAACTGGGAATACAACTGCCATATGACCCAGCAATCCCACTGCTGGGCATACACACCGAGGAAACCAGAATTGAAAGAGACGCGTGGACCCCAATGTTCATTGCAGCACTGTTTACAATAGCCAGGACATGGAAGCAACCTAGATGTCCATCAGCAGGCGAATGGATAAGGAAGCTGTGGTACATATACACAATGGAATATTACTCAGCCATTAAAAAAAAATACATCTGAATCGGTTCTATTGAGATGGATGAAACTGGAGCCCATTATACAGAGTGAAGTAAGCCAGAAAGAAAAACACCAATGCAGTATACTAATGTATATATATGGAATTTGAAAGATGGTAATGATAACCTTATATGCGAGACAGAATAAGAGACACAGATGCATAGAACAGTCTTAAGGACTCTGAGGGAGAAGGTGAGGGTGGGACGTTCTGGGACAATAGCATTGAAACATGTATATTATCATATGTGAAACAGAACACCATTCCATGTTCGATGCATGAGACAAATGCTCAGGGCTGCAGCAATGGGAAGACCCAGAGGGATGGGATGGAGAGGGAGGTGGGAGGGGGGTTCAGAATGGGGAACACATGTAAACCCATGGCTGATTCATGTCAATGTATGGCAAAAACCACTACAATATTGTAAAGTAATTAGCCCCCAACTAAAATAAATAAATTTATTAAAAAAAAAACAAACTAAACTAAAAACAGAACTACCATATGATCCAGCAATCCCACTCCTGGGCATATATCCAGAGAAAACTGTAATTCAAAAATATACATGCACTGCTATGCTCATAGCTCTATTTACAACAGCCAAGACATGAAAACAACCTAAATGCCCATAAACAGAGGAATGGATAAAGAAGATGTGGTGCATATATACAATGGAATATTACTCAGCCATAAAAAGAGAACAAAACAATGCCATTTGCAGCAACATGATGGACCAAGAGATGATCATACTAAGTGAAGTCAGTCAGATAGGGGAAGACAAATTTCCTATGATATTACTTATACATGGAATCTAATTTTAAAAAGTGATACAAATGAACTTATTTACAAAACAGAAACAGACTCACATATTTCAAAAACAAATCTATGGTTATCAAAGGGGAAAGGCGGAGGGGTGGATAAATTAGGAGGCTGGGATTAACATATACTCACTACTACATATAAAATACATAAACAACAAAGACCTACTGTATAGTACAAGGAACTCTACTCAATATTCTGTAATAACCTATATGGGCAAAGAATCTGAAAAAGAATGTGTGTGTACATATGTGTGTGTGTGTGTGTGTGTGTGTATATATATCTGAGTCACTTTGCTGTACACCTGCAACTAACACAACATCGTACACAAGCTACACTTCAATAAAATTTAAAAACTGTTTGGGTTGATGTGGGATTTATAATCTCTAAACACTGGGCTACAATAACAAAAACATGGGTTGCAAACAGCTACCCACTTGCACCCTTAAAAACAGTGCCTTCATTTGATGTTGATGACACACTGTGGTTTCAAGAGGGAGCAAGTGATTAAGAAGGAAGAGCACTCCAGGTCTGTTTTGGCCAGTTCTTCCTAATCTCTGTGATTCTTTGGTCTGGGGGGCAGGGATGAGTACGTGGAGGTGAGCTGAGTTGCTCCCTTACTGACACAAGTGTTTTCCCAGTGCATCTTTTTTTTTCTATGCACAGCATTTTTCTGCATTTACTTTTACAGGATTTCAGAGTCAGGAGGAGCTAGACCTTAATGAATATGATCGAAACTGTGCTAATACTGTTTATAATAGCCAGGACATGGAAGCAACCTAGATGTCCATCAGCAGACGAATGGATAAGGAAGCCGTGGTACATATACACAATGGAATATTACTCAGCCATTAAAAAGAATACATTCAAGTCAGTTCTAATGAGGTGGATGAAACTGGAGCCTATTATACAGAGTGAAGTAAGCCAGAAAGAAAAACACCAATACAGTATACTAATGCATATATATGGAATTTAGTAAATCACTAAAGATAACCCTGTATGCGAGACAGCAAAAGAGACACAGATGTGTAGAACTCTATTTTGGACTCTATGGGAGAGGGCGAGGGCGGGAGGATATGGGAGAATGCCACTGAAGCGTGAAGTGATGTTTTCTTGTTATACATTGAGTGTATCAGAGTTTACTAGCTGAGCATTAAAGAATTCATCGGCAAAAACCATGAAACTTGACTCTATATCAAAAAAAAAGTGAATAGAGGCTTGAGGAGGATGACAAAGGGAGGTTAGCTTCATCATACTCTTTTTTCAGTTGTACGTTCTGAAAAAAGTCCTGACTCACATGGTTAAAAACCTTCTCTGGTTCTAAGCCACTGACACTTCAGGACTGTTTGGTATTGCCCCATAACCGAGCCTCTCCTGACTGATACATTTGCTCAGTGTCATTGTCCTCGAATCTTATTTTCAGTATTTGAAAACATGTCGTGAGCAGAAGACCCTTCGGAACCCTTGCAGTGCTTTAAGTGCAGTGCCTACCACTTCTGTGAGAACTGGAGGTGTGGTCTGATTAGCTGAGAAGACCAGTCGGAGGCGGAGTTAAGTTTCCAAACACTGTACACATGCATCTTGCTCCGCTTCCGCTCCCAACACACAGAGGGGAAGGAGCAGGGAGAACGAAGGGAGGAGGGAGACAAGGAGTGCATGCTTTCTAGGGAAGAGTGAAGATACTGTGACCAAGTGTACTTACGGGCGCACTGCAGCCCGCTGCCTTTATACCCCTGCTTGCATTTGCACTGGAAGGATCCTTGGGCATTGAGGCAGTTGGCATGGAGGCTGCACGTGTGGGTATTCGCAGCACATTCATTTATATCTGAAAATGTGAACAGTCCCATGAATCATCTTGTGGTAACAGCACCTGCTGAAAGACTATCCCCTGAACTTGAGTAACTCCAGGGCCAACCACTCCACCCAGCCAGCAAACCCTGTGTGGCGGGGGAACTGAGAAGCACTGAGGATGCCTGGGGCCTTGGCCCAAAGCCCTGGCTTTGCTTGCTGCCCAGTATGGAGGGAGGGTGTCTGCAGCTCACCTCCCCCACAGCAACCTCCTCTCCTTCTTATCAACGCTACTGATATCTCTAAGTTGTTTGGGCTTGATTGCTTAACATTGTCATCGGCCAAACTTACTACTAAATAACAATGTCAGAAAGTAAACTCTATACATGGAAGGGTTTGGGACTCCTATCCCACAAAGAACAAGACAGGCTAGGAAGCACTGACATCATCTGAAAAATGTGAACCGTTTGTTCACAGGCTGCCAGGAGCAGGGGTCAGGCCGGTCTGAGCTCGTCTGTTGGGTTTAGATTTGGAAAGTTTACTGAATTCCACCCATGTGACACCTTCCTTGGCCTTCTTTTTCCTCCCACTTTCTTTCTATACTTCTCGAGGGCTTCCCATGTGGCGCTTGTGGTAAAGAATCCACCTGCCAATGCAGGAGACATGGGTTGGATTCTTGGGTCGGGAAGATCCCTGCAGAAGGAAATGGCAACCCACTCCAGTATTCTTGCCTGGAGAATATGCACACAAAACAGGCTATTGTTTGCTTGTTTAATTAATTAATTTCTTTATGGCTGTGCCACGTGGCATGTGGGATCCTAGCTACCTGACCAAGAATCGAATCTGCACCACCCTGCACGTGAAGTGGAGAGTCTTAACCACCGGACTGCCAGGGAGGTCCCCTAGGCTATTGTTTTTAACTCTGCCACAAGGGGGCTCAGATGCTGATCTTAATCACTTCTTAAATCACAAAGATTTGCTTCCTTTGACAGCTCCCCGTGGGGACCCCCAGCCTGTCCTGTGGCATCTCCCTCTAGGTCTCAGGAAATAGGCTCCAACTCTGTGACACAGCCCAGAGATGGACCCCAGAGATGTCAGGGTCTGGAGCAGCTTGGAGGATCCCAGCTCACAAGAAGTGGGGATTTTACAAGCCAGATTAGGATGGCCTTTAGGCTTGAGGGAAGAACTATGGAGGCTTCATATGATGTGTTCAAAACTTGGGAATGGATATTGCCCCAACACGATTACACAGGACATGTCCTGGTCAGCTCTGAGCTTAGGGTGGAAAGAAATCCTACTTTCCCCACTGCTGCTAGCTTTCCGTGTTATGCACACATGTCTGTCATGTGCACATTATGTAAACAGGAATCTCCAGGGGGCCGAGATGTCTGTGGGACCAACCCCATCCATGCTCTATCAAGGGCAATGGGAAGCCATCCAAGGGCTCCCCAAATACCTCACTTCACTTGCTCATTGAGACTTGGAACTCCTTCCTTAAGGGACAGGATCTCTGATTTCACCCGTATTGGGCTGAGAGCTGAGTGATACCTCAGTCTTATCATAGAGTGATCTTGATTAAGCAGGACTTGTTATTCCTCCCTTTATCAAATATAAATACACTTCACTGTCCTCAGTTTTAGGGCTTCCCAGGTGGTGCTAGTGGTAAAGAAGCCGCCTGCCAATGCAGGAGATGTAAGAGATGTGAGTTCGATCCCTGGGTCGAGAAGATCCTCTGGAGGAGGAAATGGCGACCCACTCCAGTATTTTTGCCTGGAGAATCCCATGGACAGAGGAGCCTGGAGGGCTACGGTCTTTAGGGTCACAAAGAGTCGGACACAACTGAAGTAACTTAGCACTTTTAGCTATACCTGGAGATAGAACCAAAAATATAAACAAAACAAAACCAATCAATTTTTTTTAAAAAACCCACAAAAATCATCTCAAGCTATTTATCTCCATAATAGAGCCACGAAGACTGTGATTCTTTACTTTAAACTTTGATGAACCTGGCTTCATGTAATTCATGTCATCAGAGTTCCCAAATGACAAAAATTTAAAAAAATATAACTTTCTCTGTGTTGTTAAGCTGGTCAGTACAGTAGATGGTTCAACTAATAGACTGAACTGATGTCTAAATATCTGTAGAGAAAGCCTATAGGTTTCTTACCTACACAGTCGTACCGGCCACTGATATATTTCAGTTCGAAACCAACATGACATTTGCAATAGTAGCTTCCAAATGTGTTCACACATCTTCGATTGTAGGGGCAGAAGGCTTTATCAGAGACACATTCATCGATGTCTAGGGTGGAGAACCAGGACATGTCAGACACACCCAGAAAGCACCCTGCCTCCAACACACTCTCATGCCCGCACCCAGAGCACACAGCACACACACGCAGGTGTGGTTTGTTCACTGGAAAACTCGGATTATTCTGCTACCAACGTCCTAACCTCCGGGAAGAGTTCTGGATCCCCGAGGCACATTCACTGGATTTCTATCACTTTGTACACTTTATTTTAGAGGTATTATCTTGCTGTAATGGCATTACTTATATTCACATTTTCTCTCTCATTAGGCCCTGCCTTTTCTGGGGCAGGGAACTTGGCACTTGGTACACAGACACTCCATTTTGCTGAAGGAATTAATATTCTTCCAGCTATGGATATTGCATGGCAAACCTAATACACAAACATTCAAAGCTTGCAGGTTACAAAAGAATTATTTCATTAGCAACTGCCTCCAAATCCTGTCATATTGTCCCAAATCACAGAAACACAGTTTTTAAAGAACGTACTGATACATAAATTGTGGGTCAAGTGGAATGAAGCCATGACACAACTTAGGAGACAAGAGGCTTCCTTCCTTTGCTACCATGGAAAGTCACATCACAGAGGGGCTGACAGCTATGTTGACCAAATCATTAAGATTCAGATTTTGCCTTAACTTTCAGATGTCAAATCAAGTAAATTTGGAACCATCATTATTTTGGAACAGTGGTTAAATATGAAACTTGGTGCTGGTTTATTGTTCTTTTTGCATTCTTGATATAATTAACAAGTAAGTGTTGGATTGACCAAAATTATTTTTCAGGGATCACTTTGATATACATCAAGTTTCTCCTCCAATAAAAATGGCACTCGACAAATCAAAGAGGTGGGTGAACACTTGGATTCATTTCAAGAATTAGCCTTGACATAAATCTGATTTTACTGAAGAGCACTAAACCCTGTGAATTGAATTAAATAGTTGCCTGCTCTCAAAGAGCAGAACCAAATTTTTAATTTATACAGACTTCTTATTAAAGTAGTTAAGTGATTTAGGATCTATTTGGGTGAGCTTTCTAAGTGTGGTTTATCAAGTTATGTATCAATACATTTAGGGTAAATAAACACCAACCACCTCAACTGAAAAATATTTCTATTGTAGTCCAGAAGTTAGAATATTAAATCATAGTGCTATTTGCTTGCTTACATCAAAAAAGATTAAGAACTCTTTCAACATTCTGTTTGGCTTGACATCCCATATTAACGCTATGTGTTAACTTGGTCATAATATTATCTATCTTTAGTGCAATATAATTAAATACACTAAGAATATATACAACTTGGTAGTTGAAGTAAAAAGTGCAGGGTAAATATACAAAAATAAAATTACTTATGTCTTTTTCCATTATGGCATCAGGCAACCCAACAAATTACAGAGAAGTGTTTTCTCTAGCACGGCAAAGTGTGTCTAGAACAGACATGCTATACATGTTGTCATGGAAATGGACATAAATCTGTCATTTCAGGAACTTTCGATGTATAGGCAACAAGTAGGTTGTGACAGATGAAAAAGGAGGAATGGAGTAAAAGGAGTAGTCAGGGGAGGAGGTGACTCCGGATACTCTACCTAGACAAGCTCTTCCATTGGGGGCCAAGTGGAGGCCCGGGGATGGACACAGACAGCGTGGACCCTCTTCTGTGTCTTTACAGCCGTACTGGCAGTTGGTCATGGCACACGTCCTAGAGTCTGTGAAAAGAGGCATGGATTAGCCTTTTCCCCAGGAGATGATTAAAAAATGCTTACTAAGGAACGATCCCTGACCCCTGAGACATGAAATGTAACACGTGGGATGGTATCAGAGGATAAGCTTCATCATCTGAGTCCCAGATGGAGATCCAAATGGAATCTGTGCAGGGGTGGTGTCTTGGTGGCCCCATGGTTGATTCTGTTGGCCAATGCATTGCACTTGACTGTCTTTAGGCAGAGCAGGTACCCCTCAGTCACCAAAGACAGCATCTCTCTCTCTTCCTATACAAGCTCCAATGACTCCTTTACGTCACCTGGCTGGTCTCTACTATTGGCTGAAATGCAACCTCTGATGGAGATGATTCATTTGAATAAATAGGGTAAAAAAATGCCAATTCTATCCATCTTTCCATTCATATCTAGTCTCAGTGAGAGTCACTCAAATCACAAAACCTTGTCTTTTGGGTGTGTGTATTAAAACACGCAGCAGATAAGGCTGATCAGCTACCCAAAAGCCATTCCCATTACTGAGGCTGAAAAGCCAGTTACACATCTTTTTCCTAGCTTCCCCTGCAGCAACAAAGGAGTGGCCATATGATTCAGTTATAGCCAAAGAGATATTAAGATAAGTCTGCTGGAGTTTCTGGAAAAGATGCTGCTGCATGACAAAACAGATGGACATAAAAGAGGTGTTTGTTTCCTGGCATCACTCATTTCCCCTTTGTCTTGCCTACCTTTGATGTGTGTGTGATATCTGGAGCTAGGGCAGCCATATTGTGACCACAAGGCCACAAGCATGAGGATGAAATCAATACCCTGAAGATGGCAGAGGCTGAGTCCTTGCTGACCTGTTCTGGAACTGCTTGCCTCCAGTTTTTAAAAGTAAAGATAATTTAGTTTGATTTTTCTGTCACTCATTGCTAATTAGACCTTGTCTCACAAAAACACACATCCCTAGTAGGGTTCCAGTATATATGGATCAAACGTGCCTATAACAAGGGAGCACAGTGAATATCCTCCCTTTATCCACCTGTATCTATAATATGCCAGTCAACCAGCTGGACGAAAGAGACTGCAAAGGGCTGGGTAAATAAAATCAGCATCCAGGAGAGACATTCAGGGCCACCTGGCCACTGTAAGCTATAAACAGGGAGGCAGAGGCAACCCTCACATGTATAGTAATAGACAAAGAGGGTACCAGGACAGACACACAGGCCACAGTAATGTAGCAAACACTGACCGATGGTTATATTTCTAGTTTATTCCTTTTCTCTTTAGTTGTGTTCTTTCAAAATTAATCTTCAAAATTTGCCTCATTTTATCCTTCCATTTGGAGAAAGATATCTTTTTTTGGCACTAATTAGGCTTTCATGGAATGTTTCAGAAACATCCATTAGCATATATCTTTTTTAAAATGGTAAGTGATGACTAGAAAACCCTGGACAGTTGTTCCCAAGGGGCTGGGGGGTGGGGGGGGCAGTACTGGCAAAGTTCTATTTGGTAGTGGTTACATGGATGCTGGCTTTATAAGAATTCATTAAGCTACATATTTGTTTCTTGGGGGTTTCTGTTTAATTTATAGTAAATATTTTTTAAAAATACTCAAAAAACAATTTTTAAAAAAGGCTCTCTGAATGCCTGCTTTATCTCTTAAGCATGCTTGCTAATGGAGACTCTAGTGGTGTTGGGGCACTTTGCCAAGTGGGACGAGCAGCTCAAGGATGAGGAAGGGGTGGGGGAAGCGAGCTATGCACGAGCCTGGATTTTACAACCAAGGGAGAGCCCAGGGTAGGCTGGGGAGTCAGAGGACCCTGCAACCATGGGAAGCTGGCAGAAGGCACAAGCTGTAGGCTTGCTGGGGGCGGCAGGGCGGATGGATTTGCTTTTCAGCTGCAACATAAAACCTGAAAAGCCTTCCTTCTCAATAAATGAATGGATATAGACATTTAGGCTCCCACAGGACATGGGTTCTCTTTATCAGAAAAGGGCTTTTCTTTTCAGGAATGTGAACTGGAATGGACTTCCAATAAGAGCCACTAATCTTTGAGCGTGGGGCAAGGGGCGTGAGAAAGCTGGTGGGAAGAACTGATGTCCTGAGATGGAACTGAGATTTATCACCTTCCTGAAACAATATGCTTATATTTTCAGTATGCTTATTTTTTTCATGAAGAATTCTAATTCATCCTTGTATATAGAGAGATACTCAATTTATCTTTCTCCTCAGTTACTCTTTTTATTTAAAAAACGACGTGGCCAGAACAGGCAAATCCAGAGAGACAGAATGCAGGGCTGGGGTGGAGGAGAAGATGAGTGGAGAGTGACTTCTAATGGGCACAGGGTTTCCTTTTGGGATGATGGAGGTATTCTGGAGAGTGGTGATGGTTTGCACAACATTGTGAATGTACAAAAATACCTGAATTGTACACTTAAAATTGTCAAAATGGTGAATTGCACAATATACGTATTTTACTACAATTAAAAATAAGTCCCAGAGGGAGGGGACATATATATATATGGCTGATTCATGTTGGTGTTTAGCAGAAACCAATACAATTCTGTAAAGCAATTATCCTTCAATTAAAAAATTAATAAATTGAAAAAAATAAGTGCGCAAAGATGTTTTAGTCTGGGGTGATGTGAGAGTCTTCAGGGCAGGGGGTTCCCCTCCAACAACTCAAGTCAACTTTGCCCCAAGCATTAAATGGCAAAAGTCAAGCCTCTAGGTTGACTGAGAGCAGGCCAGCTGCTGAAACTTACTGGAACATGTGGCGTCCGGCAGGAACATGTGGCCGCTGGGGCAAAAGCACTTGTAGCTACCATGTGTATTCACACATCTGTGTTGGCACGGCCGGGGTTTGAATCCACACTCATTCACATCTGCAGGGGGCAGTCAGAAAATGGAGAAAAGTGAACTGAAGGAGGAAACACCCAGATGTGGAATGGGGCTGGTCTCCCTGGACCCCAGCTGTGGGGGTAGGTACAAAGGGTGGTGACTCGCCTCTTCTCCAACCGTCATTAAAGCATTGGTGAGGATGTGGAGCAAACTGAACCATTGTACACTGCTGGAGGGAATGCAAATATAGGTACAACCACTCTGGAAAACTGTGTAGCAGCTAGATACAGACATACTCGTGAGCCAGTCACTCCACTCCTGGGCAAATGTCTAACAGAAACATGGGTACATGCCCACCAGACTTCCCTGGTGGCTCAGTCAGTAAAGAATCCGCCTGCAATGCAGGAGACCCGGGTTCAATCCCTGGGTCAGGAAGATCTTCTGGAGAAGGAATGGCAACCCACTCCAGTATTCTTGCCTGGAGAATCCCATGGACAGAGGAGCCTGGCAGGCTATACAGTCCATGGCGTTGCAAAGAGTTGGATACGAATGAGCAACTAAACCACCAAAAAATCACATGCTAAAATGATCACAGTAGCACTATTCTGAATTGCCTCAAACCAGAAAGAATGCAAATCTCTCCTCCCAAAAGGATGGATAAATGACTTGAACAAACCACAAGTACAAACAACTGTGGATGAAACTCACAAACATGATATTGACTGGGAGAAGCTGGACACAAATGAGCACACTGAAAACCAGGCATGAGTGAAAGAAACAAAACAAATCCAGGTACAATGACTCTGCGGTGTGAGAGACAAGGTACAGTTCCTTGTTGGGGGTTGGGGGCAAGTGATGGAAGGGAGCATGAGGGGTCTTCAGGGAGGCTAAGTTTCCATTTCTTGATCTGAATGCCAGCTACATGGGTGTTCTTGAACATTCATGGAGCTGTACATTGTTGATAGGTGTACAATTTTGTGTGTTTCCTACTTGAATAAAAAGTTAAAACATGTAATTTAGATACTGCTGCCTTTAACACTGTCCCAGATAGCCTATGACAGATGTCAACAGCGCAACCTCCTTTCAATTATTATTTTGAGCGGCCTCACGATGGCCAAATGGCCTTGTCTCACACCTTCCCTGAGGGAGCCCTGCCAGGCAGCTATTACTGGTGGTCAGGTCACAGGACAATATTTAATCCCATATAAAGGTGCTCAGAGGATGCTGTTACACAAGAAGGTTACAAAAAAAATATGTATATAGATACCACATTTTTAAAATAAGCATAGGAAAAAATGCCTAGGGAAATTCCCTGGCATTCTAGTGGTTAAAACTCAGCATTTTCACAGCTGGGGTCTGCGTCCTGTCCCTGGTCAGGCAACTAAGATCCTGCAAGGCATGTGGCACAGGCAGAAAAAACAACCTTGGGAGAGCAGGCTCTACACGTTTATAATGGTTACCTCCTGGGAAGATTGAGAGGGACTTTCTTCTCTAAGCTTTTCAGGGTTTCAAACATGAAACATTAAGAATGAATTAGCTTTTATTAAAATAGAAAATGATACATAAGGAAAAAAAACTTGTAAAGCCATCACGGGTTTCGTCTTTGGACACGTGGTGATGTGGTTGCCACATGTAGTAACTCCCTCAAGGCAGATATAGAAAGGAGAAAAGAACCAAATTCCATGCAAGACCAAAATTCAGCACAGTAACAGGCGAAGGCTGTTCTGGAAAATAAGTAAGTGGCTGCTTTCAGCTCTGAAAAGAACCTTACATGGAGATTTTCCGACACGTTAGCGGGACACTTGAACTCCCTTCTCTATCGCCAGTCCCCTGTACACTACCATCTCCTGTATGGATCCTAACTGCTTCAGAGGCATGAATTAAATAATGCTGGTTGGACATAACAGGAAAGCCAGGGATATTCCATCACTTGGCCTTAAGTCAGAGGCGTCTCTTGGAAGAAGCATTTTTGGGGAAAGACATCAGTTGGGTTGAGGACTGTGGCCATCAGTGGATATATATGGATTTTGATCAGGCGGCCCTGGGGCAGGGAGGCTGTGGGGAAAAGCCAGACAGCCCCACATGTGAGCCAACTGGACACTCCCTCAAAGTGAATATTTTGCCAGGACTTGAAAAGCAGCATGAAAAAATACCTTCTCCATTCCAACTCTCTTGAGAAGGTATCTTGGCAGAGAATCCAAGACATATGGAAAAACAGGTCTTCTGGTGAGAAAAGCTCTGGTAAGGGACATGGTTGAATTATTACTTATGAGAACATGGCTCCTGCCGTGCTTGCCTCAAGCCCTCTGGACACGGTTCTAAGGAGCACCTTGGCGGTGCTGGCCCCCATCCTGGGGTCGGGACAGGAGAGCTAGACGGTCCTCCCTGAGGCTGCAGGTCTGCCAGCACAAAGAAAAGATATGTGAGCATCTGGCCTTGGCAGTGGGGCGTGGGGGAAGAGTCAGGCAGATTCCTGGCTTTCTCTAGAATTCCATTCTCCCTTCTAGAACCCTAGCAGGGCTCTTTCCTAAGGGCAGTGGAACTGGATTTGCTGCTCTTTGCTTAACTGTGTTATAGAACTAGGGACCCTTTCTTAATTAGCGCAGGTTTCTTGGTGCCTGGGCTCCTCCACACTGGACATCTGGGGCCAGATCACTCTTAGCAGGGGGCTGCCCTGTGCACTATAGATGTTCAGCTGGGCTCTACCCACCAGATGCCAGTAGTAACCCCTCCGAATGTCTCCAGGCACCACCAGATGACCTCGAGGGTAAGACTTCCAGATTTATCAAAGGTGAGGGTGGGACGTTCTGGGAGAATGGCATTGAGACATGTGTATTGTCATATGTGAAACAGAGCACCATTCCATGTTCGATGCATGTGACAAGGGCTCGGGGCCGGGGCAGTGGGATGATCCAGAGGGATGGGAGGGGGAGGGAGGTGGGTGGGGGGTTCGGGAAGGGGAACACATGTAAACCCATGGCTGATTCTTGTCAATGTATGGCAAAAACTATTACAATATTGTAAAGTAATTAGCCCCCAACTAAAATAAATAAATTTATAAAAAAAAAAAAAAAAAAAAAAACAAAAAAAAACAGGATGCCCGGGTAAATATGAATTTCAGAAAAATGACTAATATTTGTTCAGTGTACATATGTCCCATACAATATTTTCAACATACATACACTATAAAATTATTTGTTGTTTATGTGAAATTGCATTTGAAAATAAGATTTAAATCTAACTAGGGATATATATTTTATCTGGCAAGTCTTCCTAGGGGACAAAACTGGTCACCTTAAGAACCACTGTTCTTAATGTTATAACCGTTTTAATACCTTCAGATAAACAGCCTATGACAAAAGTCAAAAATTGCCTTTTAAAATATATGAATTACAATAAAAATATGCATGTCATTCAACCCAACAATTCCATCTTTAGATATTTACCCTATAAAAATACTCAAAGGTGCAAGGATATGCATAGGATAATGACTGATATAGCGCTATTTGTAGTGGCAAAAAATTCTATAATAGTGGTTAAAGTATTTTTACGTAAATGACACAAGCATTTGCTCTAGGGACTAGGATAGAGCCTTAAAAAGTGTGAGACAGCTCTCTATGGGCTGACATGCAAAAAATGCCAATGAGAAATATCCATATTTGTAACTATAACAGAAAAGAAACTGCAGAGATGGAGCACAAACTCTTAGCTACGGGTGGAGGATGGACTGTGGGTGTTCACACTCACTTTTTAATTTATATCCTTTTGTTTTGTTGGATTTTCTTAAATAAAATATATGCGTTGCTACCTTAGCTTAAAAAAACAATAAACATGATTTGTTCAGAGGGAAAATAATGTTTTTTATCTGGCATCCTAACAAAAACATCAGAATGACTTTGACATTTTTCTGGAAGAGATTGATTAAAAAACCTCATTCTGAAACCACTTTCGTTTGAAGATTGGAGTTACAAACTACAGAATCCTGAGTGCTATACTGTGTTCCAAACACCACTGCACTGCCTGGGTTGATTCTGAAAGCTCTGGGGTAGGTCTGTATTACCACCATGGTCTCTGGTACTGACCTTGACTGCAGGTTTTCCCGGTGTATCCTGGAAAGCATCTACATTTGTTTGGTCCCACACACTCACCGAACTTGCATTCAGGTTCACACATGGCTGTGGAAATAAAAGGTATTTTGACAATTAAAGAATAGGAGCTAATAGGCATATGAAAAGATGTTCAACA
Organism: Giraffa tippelskirchi; assembly: GCF_054371585.1. Lineage (NCBI taxonomy): Eukaryota > Metazoa > Chordata > Mammalia > Artiodactyla > Giraffidae > Giraffa > Giraffa tippelskirchi. Next base: position 143,640,051 of record NC_137289.1, read on the forward strand.
TGGCTAATTATCAGAGAAGGGCAAATCAAAACTACAATGAGGTATCATCTCACACTAGGCAGAACGGCTATCATCAAAAAATCTACAAATAATAAATGCTGGAGAGAGTGTATAGGAAAGGGAACCCTCCTACACTATTGGTGGGAATGTAAATTAGTGCAGCCACTAGAGAGAACAGTATGGAAGTTCCTCAAAAAGCTAAAATAGAGTTGCAATCCCACTATTGGGCATATATCTGAACAAAAATTTAATTTGGAAAGATATATACGTGCACTATCAACAATGGCCAAGACATGGAAATAACCAAACTAGCCACTGAAAGGTAAATGGATGAAAAAGATGTGATACATATATACAAAGGACTATTACTCAGCCATAAAAAAGAATAAAATAATACCATTTGTAGCAACATGGATGGACCTAGAGAGATTATCATACTAATTAAAGTAAGTCAGAAAGAGAAAGACAAACATCTTATGATATCACTTACATGTGGAGTCTAAAATATGAGACATATAAACTTATCTGCAAAACAGAAATGGACTCACACAGACAACAGACTTGTGGTCGCCAACGGGAAGGGAGGATGAGAGAGGGAAGGACTGGGAGTTTGGGAGTAGCAGATGCAAACTAGTGTATATAGGGTGAATAAACAACAAGGTCCTACTGTAGAGCACAGGGAACTATATTCAATATCCTGTGATAAGGCATAACAGAAAAGAATACGAAAAAGGAATACAACTATATATGTATAACAATCACTTTGTTGTATAGCAGAAATCAACACAACATTGTAAATCAACTATATTTCAATAAAGAAATTAAAAAGAACAGGGGTAGTCAGCCCAGTGAAATGCACACGTGTTAAACTTAGCTGCCTTCTGTGTGGCAGAGAAATCCATGGTGACATACAATACAGAGGGTGATCTTCTTCCTCTCCAGTTTGTTTTCACCTTTAAAATACTGAATAGTGCTTTGCTTCTGAACTACATCACCGGCCCCCATCTCCTCACCCCCCTCCACCCCACAAGTACAAGTTGACTATAACTTTGCCTAGCAGTGCCACACCTCCAGTGGCATTCAAAGAAAAAGAAAGCCTCCTACATTGCAATTAGGCAGTTTTGTATGTAAACACAAAAAGATTTAACAAAAGGAATATGATTTGTGAGCTGGAAGAAACTCCATAGTTACACTGGGCCAAGGTCCTTCTCCCTCTTTCTACTGTTTTTTTTTTTTTCTCTTCTGTATTATTTCCCCTGTTTCTCTTTTGAATGATCAAAATTTTTAAATTCTGTGTTATCAGCCAAAATGAACAAAGCACAGGTTGGAGGCAGGGAGACGCTGCCTCTGGTCCCAAGGATGGGAACCACAAGCATGATGGTGATGGCGATAATGATGGTGATGGAGGCATGCCAAAGGCAGGATTTGGTTTTCTGTTTTATCCACTTCTGTATCCAGACACCTGACACAAACTAGGAACTCAATAAATATTTGTTGGATGACTGAAGTGGCAGGAGAAACAAGGATAGGATGGGTAACAGATTGGATTGGGGGCAAGAAAACATAGTCAAAGATGGTGGAAAGTTTGAGTCTGGCTCATAAGGAGGAGACAGAGACAATGCTGTGGATAGGAAGAAAGGAAACGGGGAAAACCCAAAGACACAAAGGGGAGTGAAAAAGCAATGAATGAGAGAGGAACTAGGCAGGTAGGGAATCATGGACTCTCACATTTTCTGAATCTACTAGGAGTTCCAGAAACAGCAAGCATATGAAAGGATGACTCAGCAATTGCCAGAAATGCTTGCTTACTTCTCTGCACATTGATTCTCTGGCTCATAGAAGGTCCACCCCTAGGCAAGCCTGTTCCTAAAGACTCCGGCATATTCCCGTTTGACCCAACCCCACCTTTGCTAATGTCGCCATTCATCTCCCAGCTACCTGGAGTCAAAATCTCAGCTGTCTCTATTTATTCTTGTTCCCCAAACAATCACCTAACAAATAATCCCCAAACAATCCCCAGACAAGCATCCTACCCCTCTATCCCTGTTTCTACCATCAATTTCCTCGAGTAAGTATCGGGTTGGCCAAAAAAGTGTGTTTGGGTTTCTTTACGGTCGCGTACAGAAAAACCCAAATGAACTTTTTGGCCAAGCCAATATTTATCCAGCTGCTGGGAACCACTTAGCTCATAGATGTCTGGGAGATTTGTTGCATGCCTCTCTCTCTTTGCTTTCCTCACCTCAGTCTGTGACCAGGGCTTGGCTGACACACGGGCCTAACAGCTTAGCCCCTGGTTTCTGGGCAGGAAAATGCTGGGGTGCAATTACCACTCCAGAGCGCCCTGTGGGATCAGGATGAAGGCAAACTTCTCTTGAAGCCACATCTTTGCCTCGCTTCTTCCCTGGCTTCCTCACTTCCTTACAGATTTCTCCTGAGTGCCTCTCAACAGGATATTTGTGCAAGAATCACCTTCACAGGTGCTGCTCCTAGGATATCGATGTCCGATGTGACATTAAAGGCATATTCCAGAAGTATAGCTCTGATCATGCCATGTGTTGCCTCAGTTCAGTTCAGTTCAGTTGCTCAGTCGTGTCCGACTTTGCGACTCCATGGACTGCAGCACACCAGGCTTCCTTGCCCATAACCAACTCCCAGAGCTTGCTCAAACTCATGTCCATCAAGTTGGTGATGCCATCCAACCATCTCATCCTTTGTCATTCCCTTCTCCTCTCGCCTTCAATCTTTCCCAGCAGCAGGGTCTTTTCCAATGAGTCAGTTCTTTGCATCAGGTGGCCAAAGTATTGGAGTTTCAGCTTCAGCGTCAGTCCTTCCAAAGAATATTCAGGACCGATTCATTGCCTAGAAGTCATCAAATAATCTCTGTTGGGTACTGAATCCAGGACAGGGGTCATAACCATGATCTGGCCTCTGCCTTCTTTTAGTCTTACTCTGTTCCCTGAACCCAGGCAGCGATGAGGTCAAACCAGACTGCCTGCTCTTCTCTGACCTACTCTGCACTTTTTACCCCTTCTCAATTGTTAACCCACCCTGCGGCATCCCTCCCCACCACTACAATGGTTAATATCCTAACAATCCTTCAAGGACTACCATGTAGGGTCCCTCCTTCCAGAAGCTTGTACAGATTTCTCCAGCCACACATGAACTTCTGCTCATCTCTGAGAACTCCATAGAACTCTGGTAGGCTTCTCCCACAAAACTGATATCTTCATTATTCAATAACTAGCCAGATATTTCACTTCTATGTTTGACTTCTATCTGCTATCTGATACTAAGTGCTTTCAGAACAGGGATATAAACATTCATCTTTGTTTCTCCTCCTGCATTTAATAGTATGAACATGTTAAACAATGAAATAGTTTTGAATGACAAATAAAGCACTAAGTGTAGAACTTTGAACAGGGAAACATTTCAAGGCTTGAAGTAGATCGTAAGTGAGAGAAGGTAGGGGAAAACACGCTTCCCACCAAAGTTCTTCTACTTTTGGAGGCAAACAAGATAGAATTGGATTTCCAGGGTCTATTTTGTTATGATTATGCTCTTGGAGATGCAGCTTTAACTCTAGATGTTAGAAAAATAAACCTTTTTTTTAAGCCCCAAAGAATTCTGATTGCTCCCTGGAAAGTTATTTTCAATGTAGTCCAGATAGGAAAGCCCAGGATAAATGCCAAATAGAAGAGAGGAGAAGTGGTGAATATTAATACCCTTGCTGTTGGGAGGTCAGCACTCCAGAAAGACGTTTTTGATTTACGGTAACTTCAGATCTGTGATGGGAACAGCCAATCTATGGCATAGGGAAATTCCGTTTATGTCTAAAACGGCCTGAGATTTAAGTGTGCTTTAGATAAAGGAAGCTCTCTTGTTTAATTTCCCTGCAAACTCCTCCATCTTTCTGGAGTGTTGGAGGGCTCTTTATCCCATATCTCACTAAGTGACCCATATCTGAAGGCTAACGATACTCAGTGAAGCAGACCCTGCCCTGGGAGCAGATTTAAGCAGGGCAGAGGCCGAAATCTAGAAAGCTCTGGCATAGAGGCAGGGCCTCTGAAGGACTGAGGGGTGATCAGTCAATGGAGGTGAAGGCCAGGGCAGACTGCACCCTCACAGGCTGGAGCCTGGCTCTGCCTGTTCAGGCAAGTTGGCATGCATTCCTGTCTCATCAGCATGCACCCCATGGCTTAGAAATCAGAGGCCTGGTGATCAGGGACTAACCAGCCTATTGTCTGGTGCTTCAAGGAGCATATGACTTTACCGTCAAGAAGGACCATGCCGATTCAATGCAATATGATACAGATCATAGATACAAAAATCATTGCCATTTACTGTGTCAACATTTGACAGGGGCAGAGGGTGGGCTGACCATCTCTTTGGCTTGCCAAACGTGCAGAGGGAGTGGTGTGTTGGAATGTCCTTTAGCATCTGGCTTTCAATTCTTTTCAGGCTTCCGGTATGAATACTGGCCACAAAAGCGGTGAGAATGTGATTGGTTGTGTGCGCCATGGTCAGACTACTCGGATCTAGTTATAGAATAGCCCTTCCAGAAAAGCAAAGCTCACCCTCATTTATTTACCGGAGACATGCAAGTTTTATGGCCAGAGGTCCTGAGGTTCGTGTGACTGTAAGAGAGATTCCAAATCAGGTATGCCATGTGGTTTTTGACCCTTTCCACCTGACTGACTTCAAAGAAAAATGTGTCATGTTGTGTTTAGAAGGAGAAAAAAGCAACACTGAACTCCCTCATCACCTGCTGCTTTGACGGACAGAAGTCTGCAAGGGAGGAAATGGAGCCTGAGTGAGCTTATCTACCTTGCCCAAGGTCACCCACGTCAGTCTGGTTCTCAAGACAATGCCCTTGATCACGACCCACCCGATCAGTGTGAGGACCACCATTTTCAACTGACAAAGTCCCAGGGGAATGTTTTAACTTTCTTTTGCTAGGCAGGCAGCGACAACCTTCAAACATTTCTTCTACTATCTTCACACTCTTGTCATCTCCTCCTAAGGGAACTGTGACAGTGCAGGGTTTTACATAATATCAAACATGTGGGAGTGAGATCAATGTCCTCCAATGTTTCGTGGATTTCGGACATGATCAAGTTCTGCCCGCAGCTACAGTCTACCCAGATTATTTTTGAACCAGCTAAATCAAAGATGAGGAGGCTGGGGCAGAGAAAGAGCAGAAAAAGAAGGTAGAATTATTATTCTTAAAAATCACTAACACTTTTGGGCTTTATAGTTTATAATCCAATATGATCCACATCAGTGCCTAAAGTATATGGGACGTGCAAATGTCTGTTCATCCCACCTAACAGATTAAGGATTCAGGTTCTATGCCACCTACTAGGTACACAAGGCCCTGAGACCAGATTCCTGCCCTGAATGAATGTACCCCTGGTTAGTCAGCTACGAAGAATACAGATTTGATTCTTTTACACTGTGAGTGTTGATTATTATAGAAATTTACATGAAAAACAATGCAACACAAAACTCTGTGCTCATCCTTAGCCTCCCCAACTCTTTTGAAATTGTCAGAGGCCTCTCTTGGAGTTCCTAACACTGGTCTGAGAAACGATGTCAAAAGCAAATTATGGAAACTTAGTTTGAAATGTACACAATAGAACCATGCATATCTTGCATATATATGCACGCATCCCTTGGAACCATCTAGAAATTGGCGCAATGGACTTGAAAAACGTGAGTAACCAAACTACAAAGTAAATGGCTAACCTTCTTGTTTGTGACCAAAGCCTACTGGTTGAGTGATTCATAATTAGAAAGTGGAATTCATTAGAAATCAGTTGGAAAAATTATAATTAGAATGAGGTATTTCTTGACCTGTTTTTGCCTAACTCAGTTTTTCTAGATTAAAACAAAAACAGCCATACTAAGAGAACAGCAGAAATAATCGATGAAACAGGGCTCCTAAAACAAACACATCATATCAAGGGTGATGGTGTCAGCCATATTTTGAATGGGAAGAGATCTCACAAGAGCCTAGACCTTGGGTGTCAGTTAGGACTGTGTCCTTGCTCTGGAAAAGCCACTGGCAACCTGGTGACAGCTTATGGTGTCACAGAGAAAAAATGCAGGACCCAGGTCAACTACCTGAGCACCGGGTGGTCTGAGTTTTTACAAAAGTACCTTCACAGACTCCCTTGCTGCTCCTTCTCCAGCCATAGCAGCAGGCCAATATGGTTCCATAGCGACAGACACCAGGCTGGAGCGACGATGCTGACAACTCGTGATCCCTTGGACTGTGGATAAAGAGCCACATGTTAGTACTGAGAAAACAGGAAGCACCATAGAGACTCTGCCCTGCTACTCTATGGACAGGAGACATGACAGTTACCTGGTCAATTTCCACAAACCTGCTGGAAGTGCTAGATCAGATTTTGAAAACCTGAATTTCAGATTGCCAGCCTCTACTATCATCCTTTACCAGCCTTCACCAATAATCGTGCTAAGTCACTTCAGTCGTGCCCAAATCTTTGCAACTCCATGGACTGTAGCCCACCAGGCTCCTCTGTCCCTGGGATTCTCCAGGCAAGAATACTGGAGTGGGTTGCCATGTCCTTCTCCAGGTCCCCAATATTTAGCATCAGCCATTTCCTTCTTGCTCAGGGCTAAAAGAATTGGATTACATGGGACTTCCCTGGTGGTCCAGTGGATAAGGTTCCAGCTGCACTGGTCCACCTGCCAGTGCAGGTAACACAGGTTCAATCCCTGGTCTGAGAGGGTTCTATACGCCGTGGGGCAATTAAGCCCACGCGCCATAGCTAGTGAGCCTGTGCTCTGCAACAAGAGAAGCCAGCACAATGAGAAGCCCGTGCACTGCCACTGGAGAGTAGCCCCCACTCTCTGCAACTAGAGAAAAGCCCGCGCAGCAACGAAGACCCAGTGCAACCATTAAATAAATAAATAAACAGAAGGAGTTACATATAATCTATGAAACTAGGCCACATAAAAGTGGCCCAGATCGTCTGCTTCTGAACCCTGGAGAGGGCCAGTTTTCAGATTCGCTCTGTGCAGACACACTGGCTCCCCAGGTCTGTGTCCAGCTCCATGCCCTGTGTGCTCACGTGACTCCCTGGCCCCCATGGCTTTGTCCCAGACAAGAGTGCTACCCCTCTGCCCCACTGGCTACCTGGGGGCCACTGAACAAACTGGAATCTTGATACACTAGAGACAGTTAAAGCTGGAAAGACGCTATAGAGAGCCTTCATGCAAGCCATCTCCTGTTACAGATGAGGCAACTCCAGCCCAAAGGAGCAGTCACAACACCAGCAGATCCCTGTCAGCGGTTCCAGCCCAGGGTGCCCTCCTCACTCCTGGAAACACAATTCACTCAACTCTTCATCTGTAAAGCAGAGGTTGGCAGATGTTTTCCATAAAGGGGCAGATGGTAAACAGTTTAGCCTCTGTGAGCCACGGGGTCTTTGTCCAAGTGCAAAAGCAGCTGCAAGCAACAGTAGATAGATGGGCATGGCCGTATTCAGTAAGTATTTATGGACACTGAAACATTTGAATTTCATAAGCTTTCCACATGTCATGCAATAATATCCTTTTTTGGTTTAGTTTTAACCGTTTATAAAGTAAAAACCATTCTTAGCTCAAGAGCCACATAGAAACAGAGGGCCACCTAGCCTTGGCCTGAGGGCTGCAGTTTGCTGCCCTTGACCTAGAGGCTGGAAAGAGCGGGCCCCGACCCCAAGCGCCAAGGTGGTAGCTTGCTGCGCACTCAACGACTGGACAGGGTTACCACCAGATTCTGGGAGAAAAGACTTCAGTTGTATATTTGGTGGATGGCTGGGGTTATTTCCTCTTGCATATTAAATACACAATAAAATGCATGCATATTAAACACCCGGGCACTTTAACAGACAAGGAATGTACATTTGACCATGTGCTTTCTGCTGCAACTGTAACCACCATCCAATTCCAGGGCACACCTAATTCCAGCATTTAGTCCCAATTCTCCCCTCCCTCCATCCCCTGGCAACCACAAATTTACATTCTGTCTCTAGATTTGCCTATATGGTCTTTTTGTGTCTGACTTTTTTCATTTAGCATATTTTTAAGGTTCACTCATCTTGTGGCACACAAGAGTACTTTGTTCTTTTTTTTACTGATGAATAATATTCTATTGTATGAATAGACCACATTTATCTGTTTGTCAGTTGATGGACATTTGGGATGTCTCTACTCTTTGGCTATTAAGAATAATGCTGCTATGAACACTGTGTATTAGCTTTTGTATGAACATATGTTTTCGTTTTTCTTGGGTATATACCTAGGAGTGAAATTGCTGGATCATAGGCACTCTATGTTTAACTTTTTGAAGAACTAACACACTGTTTTCCTTCCTTTTCTCCTTTGCCTTTTGCTTCTCTTCTTTTCTCAGCTATTTGTAAGTCCTCCTCAGTCAATCATTTTACCTTTTTACATTTCAGGAAATGAATGGAAGCCTGGCTGCAGCCCATGCAGTAACAAAGAGTCAGACACGACTGAGTGATTGAACAACAACAAAACACTGTTTTCCAAGATAGCTGTATCGTTTTACACCTCCACCAACGGTGTATGAGGACTCCAACTTGTCCACATTCTCACCAGCGCTTGTTATTGTCAGTTTTTTAATTACAGCTATTCTAGTGGTTGAGAAGTAGTACTGTGCTTTGATTTGAATTTCCCAGATGGCTAATGATGTCAAGCATTTTTTATGTGTTTATTGGCTCTTTGTGTATCTTTTTTGAAGAAAGGTCTATTCATGTCCTTTCCCCATTTTCCAATTGGGTTATTTGTCCTGATATCCTTAAGAATGAAACAAAAAGATCAAAACTAATTTGTAAAAACAGCTGTCCCCATGCCCTGATGAATAAGGTAATATAATTTTACCTCACCCTGAGAAAAAAATCCTCCATCTAGATCCTCAGTCAGTTTTTTCACCATGTTTGTACTAAACTTTGACAAAGTGCCCACATCTGTTTTCTCTTCCTTTAACAACATGGAGCTGAGTTTGGGGAGCAGAGTGGAGGGAGAAACCGACTCTGCCTGGAAGAGAAGAAGATGTCACAGTTCAGGTGGATTTAAAAAGAACACATGACAAAGAAGAAACCTATAGAGGGGGATATTCTGCCTTTGGGAGTTTAATTCCATATTTTTATAAGGAACGTGTGATTCATTTAGTGAGATTTGAATCTATCAACAAATCATGGAGCTGACCTGTAAACTTCTTTTTTTTAATATTTTTATTTTGTATTGGAGTGTAGCTGATTTACAATGCTGTATAGTTTCAGGTGTACAGCAAAGTGATTCAGTTATATATATATATATATATACATATATCGATTCTTTTAAAATTCTTTTCCCATTTAGGTTATTACAGAACATTGAGTAGAATTCCCTGTGCTATAGAGTAGGTCCTTGCTTGTTATCTATTTTAAATATAGCAGTGTGCACAGGTCAATCCCAAACTCCTAAATTATCCCTCTCTCCTACCTTTCCCCTTTTCCCACTTTTCCCCTTCTTGACCTCAGATTTGCAAGCAATAAGTGCCCCAGCTCCAATAGGAAGGGCCTTACCTATTCCCTGATGCCAAAAAACCCAGCTTCATCCTCAAAAGGAGCCATCAAGAACATGAGGAGTCAGTGGCCTGCAAGTTGGAGCAGAGAAAGTGGTGTGTGTGTGAATCAGGGGAGTGAGAAGGGAAGCAGACAGAACAGTGGGAGGGAGAAGGAGCAGGAGATAAACAAGGGCCAGAAAGGAAGGGCCTGTGTCCACATGAAACATTTGGCCCATCCTAAAGGCGCCAGAGAGTTATACAGAGATTTCAAGCAGTTGGAAATAGCAAGGATTTTGCAAGACACAAAGCAGCTTCCATAGAAGTGAGGTGAACTCAACAGGCGCCAACAAGATTATTGAAACATTACACCAAAAGCAAAGGCAAGAAAAGCAAAAGCAAACAAGTAGGAACTACGTCAAACTAAAAAGCTCTGCCTAGCAAAGGAAACCAACAGAATGAAAAGGCAACCTACCAAATGGAAGAAAATATTTGCAAATCATGTATCTGATAAGGGGCTAATGCCCAAATATAAAATATAATATAAATATTTATAATATAAAAGGAACTCAAACAACGCATTTCCAAAAAAACCACTCTGATTTTAAAATGGGTAGAAAATGTGAAGAGACATTTTTTCAAAGGAAGACATTCAGATGGCCAACACACATATGAAAAGATGCTCAACATCAACTAGTCATCAGGAAAATGCAAATCAAAACAACAATGAGGCATCACCTTACACCTGCCAAAATGGCTATCATCAAAAGACAACAAATAACTAGTGTCGGTGAGGATGTGAAGAAAAGGAACCATCCTACACTGTTGTTGGGAATAAATATTGGTACAGCCATTCTGGAAAACAGCATGGAGGGTCCTCAAAAATTTTAAAACAAAACAACCATACAATCTAGCAGTTCCATTTCTGGGTATTTATCCAAAGAAAATCTATATGCTCCCCTATGTTCACTGCAGCATTATTTACAACAGCCAATATATGGAAACAACCTAAGTGTCTATCAATGAGTGAATGGATGAAAAAAAAAGTGGTATATGTGTACAATGGAATATTATTCAGCCATGATAAAGAAATAAATCTTGCCATTTTCAACAACATGGATGGACCTTGAGAGCATTATGCTACATGAAAGACAGATTCTGTATGACCTCACTTATATATACTTCGATGTGGAATCTAAAAAACAGACCAAAAAACCACCCAAGCTCAAAGATACAGAGAAGAGATCTGTGATTGCTGGCAGGGGCCACAAAACAGGTAAAGGGGATCAAAAGGTACAAACTTCCAGTTATACTATAAACGAGTCTTGGGGATATAATATACAGCATGGCCACTAGAATTAATTGTGCATGCTCATGCTCAGGTGCTAAGTCGTGTCTGACCCTTTGTGACCCCACGGACTGTAGTCCGCCAGGCTCCTCTGTCCATGGGATTCCCAGGCAAGAATACTGGAGTGGGTTGCCATGCCCTCCTCTAGGAGATCTTCCCCACCCAGGGATCGAACTCGAGTCTCCTGTGGTGGCAGGCAGATCTTTACTACTGAGCCACCAGGGAAGCCCCATCGTTAATAATACTGTAATGCATATTTTAAAGTTGCTAAGATAATAAATCTTCAAAGTTGCCATCACAAGGAAAAAAATGTTGTAACTATGTATGGTTTAGAGATGGTAACTAGACTTATTGTAGTAATCATTTTGCAGTGTATACAAGTATCGAATCACTGTGTTGTACATATGAAATGAACATAATGTTTTATGACAATTATACCTAAAAAAAGATTACTGAAACTGTGAGATGTGAAATTACAAAGAAACAAATCGAAATGTTGAAATATGATTTTTTTTTTTTAAAAGCTTACTTAGAAACTTTGGTGAAAAAGCCCAGGGTTCCCTGTACAGGTGGTCAAACTCATTTCATATGTATTTGTCAAAGTCAATTAGTTTTGATTGTGGAGAATACTGCCTGGGGTTAACTGAGAGAAGAAAGTTACCAGAAGGTGAAATTCATATACTGTTTGTACATTAACAGAACTCTACAGAGAAATCTGCTTTCTCGAGTTTTATTGTTTTCACATGTTTGCCTTTAGGTGAAAAGGTGAAACTGAGAAATCTGAGGTGTATTAATTTCTTCCAAGCCATCATTTTTAACACTGTACAAAGTATCACTTGTAAAGTTCTCCAAAATGTTAATGATGAACACTTGAGCCATGAAAAACTTGTTAATGAAGTCAGATTTCTTATCCACTCTCAGGGATTCCTTCCCTGGTCACAAATGCATTTTAGTATTATAGCTCTGTTGGAAGACACCAGAAATTCGACATTACATCTAGCCTTCTTCTCACTTGTTTAAAATATGGAAAGAACAACTAAGACTCAACTCATGATTGAGAAATATACAATGGATTCTGGATGTTCAGGCAACTACACAAATCATAAAACATCGCTTCGGTCTCCAGCTGCTCTATGGATGCAGAAACATGTTCTGTGCATATTTCCTACAGGAGAGCAAGCACCTTGAAAGAACTCTGTAGGAAAAGCCATCAGAGAACCATGAGAGTCCATAAATGAGCAACGTGCCTTGTAATTAATGAGTGTGCAGTCCATGTAGTCACCCAGTTTTGAGAGACAGCTTCAAAGGGATAGCCACAAATGGGATTTTACTGGTTTAATCATCAAATTCTACATCTGGTCAGGAAAGTGGGAAAGCAGTTTAAAAGAGGTAAATCACTAGTGGATAGAATGGCTAATAATTACTTGCTGATTTGTAGATGCAGGAGGAAATTCATTTATTACACCAAGAATCCAGTTCTGCATTCTATGCTTGCTAGTTTTTTTTTAATTCACATATGGCAGCTATTTAAAATTATGGATAAAAATAAAATTAATTATTAAAAATGTTTCTGATTAAGCTGAAACAATATTATTGAGGGGAAGAGAGAATCTACCACAGGCAAGCACACTATTGATGATAACAGTGGGACACACTATCTTATAAAATCTTTTTTAAAACTGCTAAAAAAAAAAAAGCTTTAACTTTTTGTTTCTGCGTAGTTCTTGAAGGACATTGCAAGTAAATGTTAGTAAGTAATTCAGATTGCTTTCCCAGCATCATCTCCTACCTGCCTTTTGCCCTAATTTCAGGGCCAATCACTAACTTTCCCACCACTAATTCGATCACTCTTTTAATATCTAGTTGTGAGTACTCTGGAATAAGAAATACAAACTATTAGGTGAAACCACATGAAACTATGATTTTAGAAGTTAAAAATGTCCAAATATCTGTAATATCATATATTACAATTTAATGATCATGGAATAGAAGGCTAAGTGCTCAGTAAATCCATTTCTGTGTTTTCTGGGCACAAAGCTACACTATACTTCCCAGCCAGCCTGCTGGTTAGGTGGGGCCACATGACTGGTTTTGGCCAACAGAATGGGGGTAGACCATCTCCAAGCCTGTGCACAAAGCCTCCTGTGGGATCTTCGACTCCATTTCCATCAGCCCAATATAGAGAACACTGTGGCCCTGGCAAAAGATGGCACCTCAAGATGGATGGAATCTGGTCCCATGTGAAAGCATGTAGCAGACTCTCTCAAATGTGTATTGGACTTGAAGGCAGGCAAAAAAATGAACTTCTACTGTGTTCAGCCACTGTGATTTTGGGATGGTTTGACACATAAAGTTAGCCCACCTTGATGAAGAGAGTAATATTCCAAGACCATTTCTTTTCCTAAAGTCTAGTACACATGATCTTTTCCTCATGTGTGAATCCACTGAAACAACAAACAAAAACTTAGAAAGCTATCAGTATGATTTGCATTTAGTTTCATATTTAGCAAAGCATTTTTTTTAATGTGCATAATTGGAGCAGGGCATTCTGGGAGATCAAGAATGCATCGTTAAGGCATAGTCCTGAATTTAAGAGACATCTGAGTATAATGAGCTCATATGCATTTGGCTGGATTAACCCAACTCCATGGAACCTGATAAACCTGGAGTGATCAATAAAAAAGGAGTTCCTGTCCTTTCAGGAACCTAGAAAGAGAAAGCTAGAAAGAGAATTCTTGGTCTTGGACTGAAAGTATCCCACCAACATTCTCTGCCACCCTGGGAGGTCTGACCAGGCTAGACAGCTGCTTGTGGATGCGTGGTTGTGCGCTCTGCCTCTGATCTCTCTTCCTAAACAACACTGGACATATAGAAGGCTCAGAGCACCCAGTCCTGAGGCAGGGAAGTGGCACTGTAGGTGAACAGTCTCTGTGGGGAGGAGGCCCTGAGCTGCGGCTCTCTGAGCTACATGCTGAATTGCCCAGAGCTCCTTTCACGCCTTATACAGCTTGCTGTTGACACTGATCAGATTAATCACAAATCGCTGTCTCCACAGCTGAAGTTAATTTTTAAAATATTCCAGGGGTTGTGCAAGTCGTATAGTATTTCTTCACGGGATTCCTTATTTTCTGCACAAATACACTTTGCCAGAATTCTTAGTATGCTTGTTTATGGTCAGGTTCCAGGAAACTTTATGATACTCTCCAAGACAAATTGAGAAGTTAAAACTTTTTTGCTGATGTTTTTACATTTAAATATTGCCAAATGAAAGAAATGAAGAATTTTCTAAATACGGACAACAAGGTCCAGCCAGAAGAGATTTGTTTTTGCTTTCTCCTGTTTTTATCATAACTTCCAGCATGGCAAGTCCATAGTACCCAGCTAGTTAAGATAAATTCTGGGCTCCCATCCATTTTTGACATACAGAGTCCAAGTCCAGTAGGCTCAGGATGCTCCCAAAACATCTCACTTTCCTGGGTGTATAGGCGTCTGAGAACCCAATCCAAAATGCTCAAGCTATCAAGTGTATCCCAGTGTGTATTGATGCATCTTCAAATTTCCCATGCCATGAGTATACAAAACTTGGAACTCTCCACTGCTTCCTCTATTTCTCTCCCTTATTCTTAACCCAATGGAGAGTCACTGGAAAGTTTTAAGGAGAGGGCTGATCTGACCTAATTTATTCTCAAGGAGAAAACTCTAAGACATAGACTAGAGGGGACAAAAGAAGCAGCAAGGGGAAGCTCTTGGCGGCTGGGGGGGGGGGTTGGTTCCAGTGAGAGAGGATGGTTATGAGGCTGGATGGTGGCAGGTAGGAGGGAGAGATGGAGATGGACTTGACACATGGTCTGGAGTAGGACTTGGCACCTGACTATGTATAAATGGGGAGGAAGAGGGAATTGTCAGGAACGATGCCCAGGTTTTCGACACTAATCAGTCTGGACACTCCTGGAATGAGGGAATGGATGAGAAGCAGGGAATGAGTTTTGGAGAGCTGACCAAGAGTTCAGTTTTGGATGTCCTAAGCTCAGTGAGACATCCCGATGGATAGGGCAAGAACTGACAAGGGATTAATCTCCAAAATATATAAACAGCTCATGCAGCTCAATATCAAGAATACAAACATCCCAATCAAAAAATGGGTGGAAGATCTAAGCAGACACTTCTTCAAAGAAGACACTCAGATGGCTAAAAAGCATGTAAAAAGATGGTCAATATCACTAATTATGAGAGAAATGCAAATTAAAACTACAATGAGGTATCATCTCACACCAGTCAGAATGGTCATCATCAAAAAATCTACAAACAATAAGAGACGGTATGGAGAAAAGTGAACCCTACTACACCGTCAGTGGGAATATAAACTGGTACAGCCACTATGGAGAACAGTATGGAGGTTCCTTAAAAAACTAAAAATAGAGCTACCATATGACCTAGCAATCCCACTCCTGGGCATGCATCTGGAGAAAATTATAATTCAAAAAGATATATGCACCCTAGTGTTCACTGTAGCACTGTTTACAACAGCCAGCACATGGAAACAACCTGAATGTCCATCAACAGAGGAATGGGCAAAGGAGATGTGGTACATCTATACAATGGAATATTATTCAGCTATAAAAAAGAATGAAATAATGCCATCTGCTGCAACATGGATAGATCTAGAGATTGTTATACTGAATGAAGTAAGTCAGAGAAAGACAAACACTATATGGCATCACTTACATGTGGAGTCTAAAAAAAGGGGGTACTAATAAACTTATCTACAAAATAGCAATAGAGTCAGAGATGTAGAAAGAAAACTTGTGGCTACCAGTAAAGAGGGGGTAAGGGATAAATCAGAAGATTGGGATTGACATATACAAACTACTATATAGAAAATAGATAACCAGTAAGGACCTACTGTACAACACAGGGAACTGTAGACTCTGTAATGGCCTATATGGGAAAAGAATCTAAAAAAGAGAGGATATATGTATATATGTAACTGATTTACTTTGCTGTACACTTGAAACTAAAACAGCATTGTAAATCAAGTATTCTCCAATAAAAATTAGAAAAAATAAAAAAGAGAACGCAGCAGAAAGAGCCTAAGATTTAAGATTCACATTTTTAAGTCATCGACATACAGACAGCGTGAAAGAGAAAGGACTGGAAAGATCCCCTGGAGATAGTTTAGATAAGGAAGATAATAGGGTCAGAGACTGATCTCTGTAGAAATGAAGGCTGGGAAAGGAGGCTGAGGAGTAATCAGTGTGAGAGAGGGAAAATGAGAATGCTTTGTGATGTTTTTAAAATATGCCCACCAATTCTTTGATATTCCTCCTTTAAAAAGTTAAGCCCAATTCCCCTTCCCTTATGAAATAGAGCAGGACTCTATAGTCTTTCCCCAACATGTCTTCCTATTGTTTTTTGTCTGTAGAAAAATTTAATCAGATAAGTGAGAAAATGCAGAAGCAAAGGAGACACAATAATAATAGTTTCAGTTCAGTTCAGTTGCTCAGTCATGTCCAACTCTCTGCGACCCCATGGACTGCAGCACACCAAGCTTCCCTGTCCATCACCAACTCCTGGAGCTTGCTCAGACTCATGTCCATCGAGTTGGTGATGCTATCCAACCATAACAATAATAGTTTAGTCATTAAGAAATGTCAAGGACCTTTAGTTCCTCCTCAAGAGCTATAGGGAGAAGGCAATGGCACCCCACTCCAGTACTCTTGCCTGGAAAATCCCATGGACAGAGGAGCCTGGTAGGCTGCAGTCCATGGGGTCGCTAAGAGTCGGACACGACTGAGCGACTTAACTTTCACTTTTCACTTTCATGCATTGGAGAAGGAAATGGCAACCCACTCCAGTATTCTTGCCTCGAGAATCCCAGGGACGGCGGAGCCTGGTGGGCTGCCATCTATGGGGTCGCACAGAGTCGGACACGACTGACGCGACTCAGCAGCAGCAGCAGCAAGAGCTATAGATAATATTCTGAGCTATATCCTTTGAGTTGTTTCATAGATACTAAAACCCTCACCATGTGCAAAAATGTAACTACACAATGACCAGGCTGTAGTCATGACATAAGCTGCTACAGTTCTAAGAACTGGCCTCAAAGAAATGGGAACAAACCAACCTTGGGAGCTGAAGATTGCTGCTGCTGCTGCTAAGTCGCTTCAGTCATGTCCGACTCTGTGCTACCCCACAGACGGCAGCCCACCAGGCTCCCTGTCCCTGGGATTCTCCAGGCAAGAACACTGGAGTGGGTTGCCATTTCCTTCTCCAGTGCATGAAAGTGAAAAGTGAAATTGAAGTCGCTCAGTCGTGTCCGACTCCTAGCGACCCCATGGACTGCAGCCTACCAGGCTCCTCTGTCCATGGAATCTTCCAGGCAAGAGTACTGGAGTGGGGTGCCATTGCCTTCTCCGAGCTGAAAATTAACTGTACTTAAAACAATCAAGATTAACACTAATCAGACCTCCACATGATCAATTCCAAGATAGGACTGTCAGAGTTGACTATGTTGTTTCTACTTGTAGCCCCCTCCCTCCATCGATACACCCCTGAAACTCCCCTGTGAAAGCTCTTGCCTACTGATTGTCAGTGAGGAGTCGGCCTTTGGACATGAGTTCACCCTGTCCTATGAAAGAAAGCAAACTTCCTTCCCACCAATCTTGCCTCTCAAGTATTGGCTTTCGAGTGGTGAGCAGTTGGACCTAACACTGATGTGGGACTGTACTTAGTGACTGGTTTCTGATGAAGAGATTATGGTGGGAGTGATGGGGAGTAACTTCTGAGATTAGGACATAGGGGGCATTATAATTTCCTCTTTGTTCTCTCTCTTTTGTAACTCTTGATATGTAGGAAGTCAGCTGACGCCTCATAAATACACTCAGGTAGCCTTATGGAGAGGTCCACAAGGCGAGGAGCCCATGGCCGTGTGGGCACGCCATCTTGAAAGAAGATCTTCCAGTTGGAGTCAAGCCTTTCAATGACTGCAGCCTCGGCCAGCAACTCGACTGTAACCTGGTGAAGAACCCCAGGCCCCATCCAGGCACACTGCTCCTGAATTCCCCATTCACAGAAACTGTGAGAGAATAAATGTTGTTTTAAACCACTAAGGTTTGCAGTATTTTGTTGAATAGCAATAGATAACTGTAATAGATGCTGGCACCAGAAATCGAACAAAGGGAAGACTTGAAGGACAAGGTGATGATCTTTATAAAGGTATTTGCTGCTTTGGTATTTTGATGTTTAATTTGTATTCATCCAATCTGAGATACTATGGACTATTATTATGTACACTAGGGGAAAAATGCTGCCAGGTAAACTAAATTATTGCTCATTATCTTAAAAATTATTTTGTGCAATTGTGTGATAATTCTGAGCATGAATTGGTGATGATGGGGTTACCGTTAAAGAATTCAGCCAGCGATGCCCTGCTTTGCTCTGTACTGCCCTCAGATCAAAGCTCAAGTTCCTTACCCAGACATGCAGGGCTCCTTATAGAGCCCACGCTGCCTGTGAGCATGGCAAGCTGAACACGTAGACTCAGCATCCTCCGAAGCCCTCCACCAATGACGCTGGGAGCACAGATACCCCAGCGCCTGTGCCTCAGGGGGTGTAATTCTAAGGCTTGGGCCCTACTGTCTTCTAGAACTCCCCAGCAGAATTAAATCACAATGGCAACTTATTTATATAACATGTCTTTCCCTTCTTTGTCCTACTAGAACTAGAACTTTTGGGGACAACCTCCCAAATAAACTGTGCACACTTGAATTCTGGTCTCAGAGTCTGCTTCTGAGAGAATGGAAACCTAGAGAGGAAGGGCTTGGGAGAATGGACCACCAGGAACTCCCCACATATTCTACACACATCCCTTGATGGTGCTGGGCAAGCATCAAGCTCAACAGGCTCACTGGTGATAACATGTGAGAAAGTACTTTGTAAGAACATCAGCTTTTATGTATTCAATTTTTCTTGAGAAACAAATTTGAAATATTGGAATGTCACGGTTGTTAGGGCAGAAGACCAAATCCAATGCAGTTCTTGAGGAATCATCTAATTTCAATTTTCTCCATCCCACTGTCTGTCAGAGACCCAATACTTATTTCTTAGGACTGAAGAGACAGTTGACTGAAATCACACTGAAAAAGTGTTGACACATAGTAGTGTTTCAACAAAATTAGCTGAATGCCAATCTGATTTATGAAGACTAGATAATACACTTATTCATTTTAATGTTTATATAACCTTAGATTATGTACATAAATTACATATAAATAGGACTTTAACACCTTTTAAACCAATGAAACTATTGAAACAAGACTGCTCAGAAATAATTTCTATACTGTAATTGGGCATTTCACGGTCACCATTTCTTAGAAACACTCAGCTCTTGAGTTTTGGGTATATTCCCACAAACCCTGGTTTTAAGAATAAAGAAAGGAATGATATGCCAACCACCTACAAATCATTAAAATCATGTTTAAATATAAGATCCAATCCATAAAACCAAGAACAACAGACTCATAGCTCAGACTTCCTGTGGCAGGCTGAATAATGACCCCCCAAAAGATGGTCATGTCATAATCCCTGGAACCTTGAAATGTTACCTTATGGAACAAAAGGGAAATTTCATAGGTGCTCTTATGCATCTTAAGACAGGGAGGTCACCCTGTATTTTCTAGGTGGGCCAGGTATAATCACAGAGTTCTTTTTAGAGGGAGGAACATGATTAAGAGTCAGAGAAAAGGCAAGGTGACAAAGGAAGAAGAGATGCAGTGATGTGCCTACAAGCCAAGGACTGTTGGAGCCTCTATAAGTCTAAGAGACAAGGAATGGATTCTCCCATGGAGCCTACAGAAGGAACAAACCCTGCCAACAGCTTAGTTCTAGCCCCATAAGACAAATTTTGGACTTCCAACCTCCAGAACTCTAGGAAAATAAATGTATATCCCTGCTCCCACCCCTGCCCTATGCTGCAAGGCTTGTGGGATCTTAGTTCCCCGGCCAGGGATTGAATTGATTTGATCTCAGTTCCCTGTGCCCTTGGCAATAGAAGCAAGGAGTCCCAACCAAAGGACCACCAGGGAAATCCCAAATTTATGCTGTTTTAAGCCACCAAGTTTGTGGAAAATTGTGACAATGGCACTTCCTTAGCAGGGCTCTGAGAAGAATCAATTCTCAAACAGGGTGTAGTTTGCAGAAAGCAGGCCTCTGTCCATGAACACATGAACTCGGTAATTCCTTCATCTCTCACGTTATTGTTACTTGAACTCAATAGAGAAAAAAATGTATATTACATAAATATAAGAAGGGAGTTGTTCCACACATCAAACTCAAGAACAGCAAAGTTAAGAGCATATATATCTTATGTGCCCAAGGCAGAAAGGTACCAGTGTCAGGACCTGGAATGCTGGAGATGGAGTTCAGATCAGTAAGTGTTCTAGACTAACACCATGCAATAGAAATATAATTCTAGTAGCCATATTGTTTTAACTGTAAAAGAAACAGGTGGAATTAATTTTAGTAATATATTTTATCTAATGCAGTATATCCACAACATTATCATTTCAACATGTATTCAATATAAAATGATTAGTGAGATGCTTTATGTTCTTTGTTTATTACAAAGTCTTCCAAATCCAATGTATATTTTGCAATCACAGCACATTGCAACTTGGACTGGTTATGTTTCAAGTACTCAACAGCTACATGGGGCCAGTGACTACTGTATTTACTGTATTGGACAAAGCAGGTTGAGAGCATCTAAATAGTCCCAAAGCCTAAATGGCATTAAAATGCATGGGGATCACATAGGGAAATAGCCAATATTTTATAAGAACTCTGTATGGTGTGTCAGCTACAAAAATAGTGAATCACTATGTTGTACACTTGAAAATAATACTGTAAGTCAATGATACTTAGAATATTAGTTTGAAATAGCATACAAGACAAAAGTAGAGTGTTTACGCCAAATTCTGACACTGAAGATAAAAAAAACGCATGCTGCTGAGGATTTATTCACTTGATGACTGTTAATTGACTACTAATACACTAATCACAATTTAAGAGGCATATAATCTTCTAGGTCACTGAAATTATGGTATGGTGTCTCAATTAAAAAATACAACAATGGGTGCTTATCTTAGAAATCCCTATAAAGCAGTCACTTTTTACTAAAAGTCGTAAAACCTCAGGAAATAACCAGTGGACACGCTCTTGTGCTACGAGCACCTTGCCTTTCCTGTTAATGTGCCATCTGTAACCTGGGGGCTGGAGGTGATTACACCTGGTCCCTGGGCAGTTCCTGAAAAACTGAGCATGAGACGTTTCTAAGCATGTTGCACAGATAATGAGCATACCAGCTCGTGAACCTGAGACCACAGAAAGAAACCACGATTCACATCTTTAAAACTGTGAAATTGCAGAATCCTGACGTCAAGCCTCCATTGTAATATTCTTAGGTTTAACTTGGGAGCTTTTCGACTTCTGATTTAATTTGGTGGCCCTCTGAAACTGAGGCTCCTGGAGGTCAGTTTGTCCACTGCTAAAACAACTATTAATCTCATCTCCAAATAGCACTTGATGTTTCTTAAGTGGGCTTTCTAGCGATGCCAGAAACTTCAGCACTCCAGGAAATGTGATCATGAGCAAATTGCATCTCCTTACATTTTTATCACGAAAAGGAAATTGAAACTTGCGATCATACATTCTAAGAACCGGGTCTGAAGCTTATTCTATTTGAACTTCAAAATCCCTTAATATTGTGACTGACGCTGATGAAAGATTTTTCCTGTAAGTCAAAGATAGCTAGGCTCACCTTTAAGAAGCCCATTCCAAACCAAGGCTCTCAGCCAGCTCTCCACAGAAACTGTTGACTAAAAAAACTAATAGTGCAGAGGCCCTCACTCAGCTGGAAACAACTGTGCAAACCCCCCAACCCCATATCAGTACTTTAGGCAATGTCTGGACCCAGTTCTGATTGTCACAATCTAGGAAAATTGCTACTGATCTAGTGTGCAGAGGTTACAGATCCTGCTAAGGATCCTACAGTACATAGGACCGCTCTCTAACCACCCTGAACAAATAATTGTTCTGCCCAGCTTGATAGTGCTCAACAGTGCCACAGTAGAGAAAGAAACTAGGGTACACCTTGGAAAGCAAGAGAACCAGGAACACTTCTTCAGTGAGTGATTCCCAAAAGGCGTCCTAGGGCTTCCCTGGTGGCTCCTTTTTGAGGAGGTAGAGAAGGTAAAGAACTCGCCTGCCAATGCAGGAAATGTGGGTTCGATTCCTGGGTGAAGAAGATCCCCTGGAGAAGGAAATGGCAACCCACTCTGGTATTCTTGCCAAGAAAATTCCATGTACAGAGGAGCCTGCGGAGCTACAGTCCATGGGGTCGCAAACAGTTGGACATAACTGAGCGATTAAACAACAGCAACAGCACAGCACTGGGGAAGAGCAGGGACTCCAGACTAGATGGCCTGGGTTTCAACGTTGGTGTTTTCATTTACTGACTGTGCCTCTTGGGGCAAGCTACTGGACCTCTCTGTGCCTCGTTTTTCTCTTCTACAACACAAGGATTATAATAACAGTATCTTCCAGGCAGAACACTTACAGGCTTTAAATGGGTTCATAACTCGCATGTGTTTAGGACAGTGCCAGGCCTACAGTATGCACTGTAAGTGTGTATTTATTAGGTGGCTTTGCTGATCTCTGGAAAAATAAATTTCAGGGCTTAGAAAAGTTTGTGAGAAGTAAAGAAACAGCTTCAGACTGAATTGCCAGGGCAAGAAGAGAGAGTCAATTTCATCTGACAATCCCGACCTTTCTTTCCAGTTCATCAACCTTAATCATAAAGGCATTGAGTAGAGGCCCCCCGCCCCTGCCCCTCACGGTGGGCTCAGTAAACCCTCACCATGGATCGTCCTCTGGTTCTCTCTCTCCTTCCTTCCCCCACAAAATTAGCCACTGATCATCAGTTTGCCCCCTTCCAATAGAGCACAAAACACAGGACGGTACAAGCACAGAACACAGCCACCCACAGACAGACGCACGCCGGCCAAGCAGTGGATGTCTGCAGCCCACCGAGTCCAAACGCACCGCTAGGTCCACGCATGTCTCCCTCCTCCTAAGGACGCAGCCAGGTGGGGCGCAGCTGTTGCCAAGGAGGTGCTGCGAAGCCCACCAGAAGGGCACGCGGAGGAGTCCGTAGGTGCACCCAGCCTGACATCCTCTTTGAATTCTGTCTCAACGTGCACAGATACACATGCCCACGGGTGCCTAGGGGGACGGGGGACAAAGAAAAGGGGCCAAGGGTGGGGGAGCTCATGGCTCGGGGCCAATCGTCAGCCAGACACTCACCTGGCTGCCTTCCCTACTCCACCTGCCACCCAGCAGAGCAGAAGCGGGAGCGCCAGAGCCCGGGGCTGCAGCATCTTCGCGGGGTCCTCCTTCTTCCGTGCCTCCTGCTGCTCCCCCTCAGGAGGGTGCGGAACCCTGGGTGCCCTGGGGCCACCGCCTCCGCTGCCCTTGGCTGCTCCGGGCCGGGCCTCGGCTCCTCCCAGGGCTTGGTCCTCGCGGGCGGGAAGGGGACGCCGGGCAACTGCGGCGGGGACGCTCGCGGCCCGGGAGAGGCTAGGGGCGCCCCGGCGAGGCGCACTTAGGCTCCTCTCCGGGTGCGCGAGGGAGGGCGGGGCGGGCCCGTGCACAAGTGGCTGGGAACCGCCTCCAGCACCACCCGCCGTCCTTCGCTCTCTCAGTAAGACACTTCTGTCTTCCTTTCTGCGCTTTCATACTCTGCGAGGTTTTCTTCCCAGACGGCAAATCACGGGCGGCTAGAGCTGGAAGGTCACCAGGTCCTGGGCGACCCCCTCAGTTGACAAGTGATCGCTCTAGCTCATTTGCAACAGCTTTCCTGACGTGGGGGCCGCCAGAGGATCTTGTAATATAATGATTGTAATATAATAACCAGTGCAGAAATCATGGGAGAAACACCAGTGCTATATGAGCTCAGAGAATCCACGTGGGTATTTAGAGGTTCTTTGTTTTGACAACTAGTTATAATAGAATGAATGACTGGTGCCTCCTGCACCCCCTCCTTGCACCCCCTCCCTGCACCCACACCCTGTAGCTTCATGGCGGGCAAAGCCTCTGGTCCCACACTTTGGCTTTGGACGTGGCTGTGTGACTTGCTTTGACAAATGGCATAAGGACCAGTTCCAAGCTAGAGGTTAAGACCTGGGCCTCTGTTATGGTGGTGAGAAGACCATGCCCCAGCCAGCCTCTGGACTCAAGGAGAATGAGGATCAGGGGGAACAGAGCTACTTGGTCAACTGCAGACCTGTAGCAAGCCTAGTGTATACCAGCCAACCCGCAGATGCATGAATAAACTCAGTCACGGTCAGCAGTGCCAGCCAAGCTACTCAGGCTTATTGTGATAATTTGTTACACAGCAGTAACAAATGGTCTGATACACCTGTGACCTGGTATCAGAAATAAAATGAAGAATATAGAGAAAGAGGAGATTTGTCTTGACTGTAAGCTTGACTCCTGGTTACATAATGGGCATATGCCTTAATTCTAGGCAGTGAAATATGCAAAATGGGGATATGGCAGATGCCTGCTGCAGACCATGGACGTCTGTACTGGTGTGAGCCATGTCCACTGGATCTTCTGTTTTATGAATGAAGACATCTTAATGGACTCAGTATCCTTGGTTAGTAACCACTTAGGCCTTGAACTGTTCATAGCTAATAGTGACAAGCATTATCCTAAACACTTTACACACATCTTACTGAACACTCACAACTGTATAGGTAGGGGGTGAATAGCTCCCTCATGTTTGAAGCATCCAGCTGAGAGGCAGAGAGGTGAAATGACTTGCCTCAGTTCACAAAGCTAACAAGTATAGCACCAGGATTGGAAACCAGTGCCCATCTCCCCCTGGGCTGTGCCACTATTATACTGACCCCCCTTTTTCATCTTCTTACTCCTTGGTGACTTCAGATGTCAATGAGTGTCATGAACAAGGTAATAAGATGATCTCTTCAAGGCCATCACTAAAACCCTTTGAAATCTTCATATCATAACTAGTTCTATCAACCGAAAATATCAAAATTGAATGGAAAGAATATAAAGGTATGAACGGTATACCTACAAGTATCTTAAAGCAAATGCAAGATTAAATTTGTCTAAGTGTGGGTTTTCCCACAAGCAGATGCTAAGGTAAGGATTTGAGAGGAAGTAGATTGCTCTACAGGTGCACAAAACAGTAGTAGGGGAGTGAGGGAGTGAATCGGGAAGGGAGGAAAACAATAGCAGGAATGTATCAAGTTATCATGGGGCCACTGAAGCGTCAGGCTGCCAGCATCACCCAGAGCCAGCCTAGATTGTGCATCGCCACGTGATCTCGCTCAATAGGCGAGGGAGCTAGGGTATTTAGACACCATCTGATTTCAGAGATTGCCTAAAGGGCACTGCCTTCTAGCAGGGCACTGATCTAGGACTTCTGCCTGCTGAGCTGAGGGCAGAGAAAGCTGAGGGCAGAGAGCTGAGCCAAAGAAAGCCCTTAGTCCTATAGATGCCAACTAGTGAAGTCCTATTGAAATGTTAAGGCCGGAGGCATGTGGGCAAGGCACCACAGTGACTGTGACCTAAAGTCTAGAAATTGAATTGAACTGAGATTATGTTTTTACCCATGCCACTTCTCCCCAAACATTCAGAACGAAATCACTCCCTCCTCCAAAAACACCATTATTCAAAAAAGTCCTACTAGAACATGACGGGCCTCCCACCTGCTTAGCCCTGAGTTATCAAGGGTCAGAATTACATCTCACAGAACATTTATCTGTCACTTTCTAGCTTTAGTTTCAGCATTTTGATGCAGTTTCTGCTTTGTTGTTTTCAGAGGTGACTTTTGTTTAATTAAAGGAGGTGATGAACATGACAAGGGGAACATGAAAGGGGAAACTTTCAGAGGAAGTCAAACACTCCTCCGCCAGTGCCCCCATTATTTCCTGGGGAGAGCTATCGATGACGGCATGGTCAGGAAGCGTGAGGAACAGAGAAGGAAACCTGGAAATGATGTGCGGCCAGGCGAGAAGATGCTGGACACAAACTGCCACTTGGAGGCAGGTGTTTGTAATAACCACACTGGCAGGGCTGACTTTGAAGAGAACTGCTCTTTAGATGGCCCTACTGCATTTTACAAAGGAAAAGCAATCTTTGATCAGAATCATAAAATCATCCACCCTTTTTACAGAATACTTATTTTTTCCCAATCTATTTCCATTTAGCCCCCTGCATGGAACAGGTGTGATGGGGTATTTTTGTGCTTGCTGAATGTATACACATAACACACATATAAAGCTTTCAACCCTTATGATCTGCCTGGGGTTGAGATCCAGAAGTTATATTGAAATAGCAACACCAGAAGTAAAGCACTGTTGGATGAAAAGGCAGGGTGGGAGGGTGTCCAAGCCAGAGTTTTCAAACTTTAATGTCAATACAAATTCCCTGGGGGTCTCTTGTTAAAATGTTCCCAGGTGGCGCTAGTGGCAAAGATCCTGCCTGCCATGCAGAAGACGCAAGAGACGTAGGTTCAGTCCCTGGTCCAGGAAGATCCCCTGGAGGAGGGAATGGCAACACACTCCAGTATTCTTGCCTGGAGAATCCCATGGACAGAGGAGCCTGGCAGGCTATGGTCCATAGGGTCGCAAAGAGTCGGACACGACTGAAGTGACTTAACACGAACTTGTGAAAACACGGGTTCTGTCTGTGTGGCTCTGGAATGAGGGCTGAGTTTTGATTACAAAAAGGAACCCAAGTGATACCCAGGCAGTTTGTTGAGAACCACTTAGGGCAGTGAGGGTCTAGAGACCACCTGGCCCAGTAGGTCTCAAGTTCACCTGCATATTGGGATCATCTGGGAAACTTTGAAACTACTGATGCCAGTGTCCCACCTAAGGTGAGTCTACTGTCTGGACTACGGCTTGGAAATGGGGACAGTTGGAAACTCCTTGGGTGGTTCTATTGGAGAAACAAGGTTGAGATCCATTGATCGGGACCAGCTCTGACATTTTACAGATGGAAAAACTCCATGTGTGAAGTGCTTTGCCTGAGGCCACACCCTGGATGAATTCATGTCCCTGAATTTCCATCACATCAGTCCTCCCCTTCAAACTTGAAGTTTTCTCCATCACCATTCCTACCGAAGAAGAAAATGGCATCGTTTCTTCACCTTCTCCATGTCCCTAAAGACACATTGCTTTCCTTCATCCCGTGCCTGTCAAGGACCCTGTTCTTGGGGATTTATGGTAGAAAAAAAAATTCCAAACAGCTTCAGTCTTCCTTCCTTTTCTCCCCTCCCACCTCACTGCCTCCATCCTTCCCTTTCTATTCCTACCCTCTTTCCTTACTCAAACATTTACCCGAGTGCTATATTGCTAAGCCGTGTCCAACTCTTTGCAACCCCATGGACTGTAGTCTACCAGACTCCTCCGTCCATGGAATTTTCCAGGCAAGAATACTGGAGTGAGTTGCCATTCCCTTCTCCAGGGGATATTCCCGACCCAGAGATTGAACCAGGGTCTCCTGCATTGCAGGCAGACGCTTTACCGTCTGAGCCACCAGAGAAGTCCATAAAACATTTACCTGGAAGCTACAAAATGCCAGGCCCTGGTATTTATTGTCCACTAAGTGAGGACACTTAGTGGAGATGGGTACACAGATGGTCCCTGGTTCCTTTTACTCCCTGGTGACATGGGCTGGACAACCAACAATATAAGAACATATGATCTTTAACAATAGGACTCTTACTTCTTAGGAAGCAGGAAAAAATGAAGGTAAGATTAAAAGAGTAAAATAAACGACATCATGATCCATTTTCTCTTCAAATTTTGCCAACTCCCCACTTGAGATTTGGGGAAGAGAAAGTAATTGATATTGGTGGAGTGATTGTGACATGCTAAACATTTTAGGCTTCCCTGATAGCTCAGTTGATAAAGAATCTGCCTGTAATGTGGGAGACCTGGCTTCAATCCCTGGGATCCCCTGGAGAAGTGAAAGGCTACCCACTCCAGTATTCTGGCCTGGAGAATTCCATGGACTGTATAGTCCATGGGGTTGCAAAGAGTTGGATACCACTGAGTGACTTTCACTTTCAAACATTTTAGAGAGAGTAACTGTTTACTCTTAACAACACCTATATAAAGTAGATATCATTACACAATTTTACATCAATGGGAGGTTTAGAGCAGACAAAATCTTATGTTAAGATCACTTATCAACATAACAGAAAGAACATGGATTTTGAAGTTAGATCTCACTGAAGATTAATTTTGCCACCAGATTTCACTCTTTATGACATGAAGTGGTGGTGCTGGGGAGGCGGGCAGGGATCAGTTCACCACCAGCAACAGTGAATAATGTTGTATCTGGAGGGGAGGGGAGTATGTTCTAGTTAGGAGCAATAGGAGTTTCTTCAGATTTTTAAGTGAGTCTATGACCCTTTAAATGTGGTTACCGTATAGAAAAATCCCCTTATCCGTGAATAAAATCTTGTTGTCTGCATGTGAGCTCCCTTGACTTTTACCAAATTCATGTTTCCAACTTAAGGCACTCAATCATCAGGGGCTTTTCTGTCTTTATTGGGGGGAAGGTATGGCTTGAGTTCATCCTGAGCACTTCCTTCCTGTCCCATGTGTAAACATCTTTTGCTATTTTCTTGTCCACAATTGAATGTAATAATAACTTGGCATACACCTACCAGGTTTGTCTATTTACTTTTTCCTATGTAAACCCTATAGAATGATTTCTGAGAGCTAAAACCAGGAAACTCAGTTTAGATAGGCCTTAAGAGTAAAAGCTTTTACTCAAAGTCACTCAAAATTAATTTGGGAAAGTTGGGTTGAGAAATATTCTGTGAACTCTAAGATTAGAACTACATTTGTAACTTTTTTTAAAAAAAGATAAAAATAGGAAAATTTGTTAAAACAAAAAAAATTTTAAACATATTTACCTCTCTATTTTCAAAAAGTTCTCATACGTGGTTTATAGATTTATTCATTCTTTTAACAAACATTTAATGTCTCCTGGCCATCATGGGCTGGACAGTGTTTGGTTGAGGTATAAAGATGACTAAGACATAATCCCTACCCCTAGGTGACAGGAATGTAAATTTATTATTAGAATAAATAGCCTAAGTCTTAAAGAAGTACTTTAGGATGCTGCGGAAATAAAAAAGTAAAAGTTGCTCAGTCGTGTCTGAGTCTTTGCGACCCCAGGGACTATATAGTCCATGGAACTCTCCAGGCCAGAATACTGGAGTGGGTAGCCTTTCTCTTCTACAGGGGATCTTCCCATCCCAGGGATCGAACGAGGTCTCCCTCATTTCAGGCTGATTCTTTACCAGCTGAGCCACAAGGGAAGCCCGCAGAAATAAAAAAGGAAAAAGATAAATTCTTTGTGTTGTATACATGCAAATGTTTGTCCCTGTTTGACTCCCTGCATTCACGAATCATCTTATAAAATTATTTTTAGATGGCAAGATTTCTAGACAATAGAAAACCCTGACAACTGTATTCACTCAGATAATAACTTGCCCCAAACCCACTGTCCTGACTCACAGGAGTTCTGCTATTCTTGAGTGAGGCACTATTTGGTTTAAAAATAAAATAAAATAAAAAAGCCTGGAACTGGAAATTAGAAGAATCAGGATTTAGTTCCAAGTTCAATCCAGTCTGCCTGTTTGGGTCTCACTTTCTACATCTATATTGTGCTTGCAAAGGATTCTTAGGGCTTCCCAGGTGGCTTAGACAGTAAAGAATCTGCCTGCCAATGCAGGAGATGCAGGTTTGATCCCTGGGTCAGGAAGATCCCCTGGAGAAGGAAATGGCAACCCACTCTAGTATTCTTGCCTGGAAAATTCCATGGACAGAAGAGCCGGGCAGGCTATGGTCCATGGGGTCAGAAAAGAGTCGGACACGACTGAGCGACTAAACAACAACAAAAGGATTCTGGACCCTTCCCTGTCTTTCTTCAAAGTTGCTTGATTCAAACATTTTGTTTGGGAGGAGGGTGGGAAAAAATGTCATCTATGTCCCCAAAGACCGTATTTGAAATGGCAAAGTAGGGTTAACTCCAGCAAAGGAATCTTGATCTCAAGAATCAATGGATAGACAAATGAGGGGATTTTTTTCTTCCATTGTGGTTAAGATCCATCCTGCTTTGCTTCTAGAGTTTATTCCACATTCTGTGAGAGCTGTTACACGTACACATTAATTGGCTGAGTATCCATTTGGGGCCAGGCACAATGCCTGGGGTTGGTGATAGAAAGTTCAGGATGTCTAGCGTTAACTGACATTAGAGCCCCCAGTCATCATGCCTACCTTTAAAGCCACTGTGAATTTTCAAAACACCCTCATGAACGTAGTACTGTCCTGCTGAGAACCACTGGTCTAGCATGCTGACAAACTTCATGAGCCTGGCTGAAGGGTTTGGACTTCATCCTATGGGCTCTGGGAGCCATTGAGGGACGTTAAACAGGGAGTAACATGATACATGCCAACATCTGTTGGGTCATCAAAAAAGCAAGAGAGTTCCAGAAAAACATCTACTTCTGCTTTATTGACTATGCCAAAGTCTTTGACTGTGTGGATCACAACAAACTGTGGAAAATTCTTAAAGAGATGGGAATAGCAGACCACCTGACCTGCCTCTTGAGAAACCTGTACACAGGTCAGGAAGCAACAGTTGGAACTGGACATGGAACAACAGACTGGTTCCAAATAGGAAAAGGAGTACGTCAAGGCTGTATATTGGCACCCTGCTTATTTAACTTCTATGCAGAGTACATCATGAGAAACGCTGGACTGGATGAAGCACAAGCTGGAATCAAGATTGCCGGGAGAAATATCAATAACCTCAGATATGTGGATGACACCACCCTTATGGCAGAAAGTGAAGAAGAACTAAAGAGCCTCTTGATGAAAGTGAAAGAGGAGAGTGAAAAAGTTGGCTTAAAACACAACATTCAGAAAACCAAGATTATGGCATCTGGTCCCATCACTTCATGGCAAATAGATGGGGAAACAATGGAAACAGTGACAGATTTTATTTTTTGGGCTTCAAAATCACTGCAGATGGTGACTGCAGTCATGAAATTAAAAGATGCTTACTCCTTGGAAGGAAGGTTATGACCAACCGAGATAGCATATTAAAAAGCAGAGACATTACTTTGCCAAGTCAAAACTATGGTTTTTCCAGTAGTCATGTATGGATGTGAGAGTTGGACTACAAAGAAAGCTAAACATCGAAGAATTGATGCTTTTGAACTGTGGTGTTGGAGAAGACTCTTGAGAGTCTCTTGGACTGCAAGGAGATTCAACCAGTCCTTCCTAAAGGAAATCAGTCCTGAATATTCATTGGAAGGACTGATGCTGAAGCTGAAACTCCAATACTTTGGCCACCTGATGCAAAGAACGGACTCAATGAAAAAGACCCTGATGCTGGGAAAGATTGAAGGCGGGAGGAGAAGGGGACGACAGAGGATGAGATGGTTGGATGGCATCATGAGTTTGAATAAATTCCAGGAGTTGGTGATGGACAGGGAAGCCTGGTATGCCGCAGTCCATGGGGTCATAAAGAGTCAGACACGACTGAGTGACTGAACTGAACTGAACATGATACATGATCAAATATGTGTGTTTAACGTCACCAAGACTTCTGAATCCATTAATTGCCAAAGGCTTCTTACTGTAAACACATGCAACTCTTTGAGAGTTTCTTAGTCACTGATGGCAGCCCGAAACCAATGATGGATAGGGATTTGGTGAGTCAATACCCCAGCCACCTCACCCCTTGGTTGGGAAAACTGAGTCATATCGTACATGCTCCCTTAGTGATCCCCAGTGGGAATGATGTCCAGAGGCCCAGAGTGGAAACAGGCTTCATAACTTCCTGTCCTATGTCTTCCTTCTTTTCCTTGTCTCACTTTCCCCTCTCTTGCCCGTGTTTCCAGGAATCACCTTCCAAATACCTGCTGGCATTCACCTTCTTGCCTCCAGGGAAACCCCAAACAAGACATTTATATATTCTGGTAGAAACAATTTCCATTCAAACTCTGAATTATGCCTTACGGCAGATTTGGAAACAGAATCTCCTTTTAATTCCATCTAGCATAAATTCTATTGTATGTGTGAGCTCTGAGGTTCCCCAAGGCCAATTTGAGAAGAGTGGGGTGTTTTGCTCTTCTTTAGATGGAGAAGTGGTCATTTTGGTATGACCCATTCACTTATTCTAGTCTGATTATAACCAAGGGGATAAAACCCATGAGTCTAATCCTAAACCCATTGTTTGGTCACACACCTTTCATTTAGTGAACTTGTAAGAATGTGGTATTTTCTCTATGGTATAAAATTTGTATGGTGTGAAAATGAAGAAAACACATCTTTTAAATTTTGTTTTCAGTGCAACAAAGTACACTATAAATTCCCTAAATGACAGATTTATGACATATGTGAATTCTAGTATTTCCTTCTTTTGTCAAATGCATGGTACTGCTTGAATGCCAGGGACATGAATTTATGTAATGAGAAGCATATGGTATAAACACAATATGACAACTATTATATATTTCTTTGATAAACAGAAAAAGAATATGTAAATTTTTTTATGCTAACTACCGTTCAGATTGTAAAAAAAAGCTATCCCATGTTTGCTACTAGGCTCCATTAAGATGACTTAATTACTAAAACATTTTAGATGAATGCATATTCTCAAGAATCAAGCATACAATATAGATCTGATGGAAATATGTGACTGTGCTCAGAGTTTACTGTTAAAAAGTCTATTTTGTTTGCTTTCAGTCAATAAAGGTTTACATGGCACAGATCCATGGGACAAAGCAGGGAACAAGAGAAAAGTCCTGCTCTGGGAGCTTCCTTATAATGAGGGAAAACAGGCAATTAACAATTAGATAAAAGCAAACCAAACCCACAATACCTAAAAAAAGATCATTCACCATGATCAAGCTGGATTTACCCAAGGTCACAAGGATAGTTCAATGTAGGCAAATCAATCAGTGTGATACACAACATCAACAAAAGACAAAAACCACAAGATCATTTCAACAGGAGTAGGAAAAGCATTTGACAAAACTCAATATTCATTCATGATTAAAAACTCTCAAAATGGGTAGAGTGGGACCATATTTTAACATTATAAAGGCCATTTACAACAAACTCACAGCCAACAAATATTCAACAGTAAAAAGCTGCAGGCCTTCCCACTAACTTCAGGAATAAGACAAGGATGCCCACTCTCATGACTTCTATTCAATATAGTATTAGAAGTCCTAGCCACAGTAGTCTGGAGAAGGAAATGGCAACCTACTCCAGTGTTCTTGCCTGGAGAATCCCAGGGATGGGGGAGCCTGGTGGCTGCCATCTATGGGGTTGCACAGAGTCGGACACGACTGAAGCAACTTAGCAGCAGCAGCAGCAGCAGCAGCCACAGTAGTCAGACAAATATCGACGAATAAATTTAACCAAGGAGGTACAAGACCAACACTCTTAAGACTTGAAAACATTGATGAAGAAAACTGATGATTCCAAGAAATAGAAGGATAGCCCATGCTCTTCAAATGGAGGAATTAAAATGATTAAAATGGCCATACTACTCAAAGCAATCTATAGATTTAATGTAATTCCTATCAAAATACCCAGGACTAACACAAATAATCCTAAAATTTATATGGAACCAAAAAAGACCCCAAATTGCCAAAGCAATCTTGATAAAAAAGGACAATGCTGAAGATATGACCCTCCCAGACTTCAGACAATACTACAAAGCTACAGTAATCAAAACAGTGTGGTACTGGCACTAAAAGAGACACATATAATAATGAAACAGAGTGGGGAGCCTAGAAATAAACTGACACACCTACAGTCAATCTACAACAAAAGAGACAAGAATATACAGTGGAGAAAAGACAATCTATTCAACAAGTGGTGTCGGGAAAACTGGACAGCTACATGTAAAATAATGAAATTAGAACATTTTCTCATACCATATACAAAAATAAACTCAAAATGATTTAAAGACCTAACTGACCTGAAACCATAAAACTCTGAGAACAGAACATAGGTGAAACACTCTCTCACACAAATCGTAGCAATATTATCTTGTGTAAGTCTACTAAGGCAAAAGAAATAAAAATAAATGGGGCCTAACTAAGCTTTTGCATAGCAAAAGTAACCATCAATGAAATGAAAAGACAACTACAGATTGGAAGAAAATATTTGCAAATGATGAGACTGACAAGTGGTTAATATATGAAATATCAAACAGTTCATACAACTCAATATCAAAAAACCCAAACAACTCAGTCAAATATGGGAAGAAGACCTAAATAGACATTTCACCAAAGAAGGCATACAGATGGCCAACAGGGACATGAAAAGATTCTCAATATTGTTCACTTAGAGAAACGCAAATCAAAACTATAATGAGGTATCAGCTTACACTCGTCAGAATGGCTATCATCAAAAAGTCCACAAATAAAAAATGTTGGAGAAGATGTGGGAAAAAGGGAACCCTCCTATACTACACTATTGGTAGGAATGTAAATTTGGCACAGCCAGTATTCCAGTCACTGCCTGGAAAACAGTATGAAAGTTCTTAAAAAACTAAAAATAGCACATTATATGATTCAGCAATACAACTCCTGGGTATGTATCCAGAAAAGGTAAAAACACTAATTTGAAAACATACTTGCCCCCCAATATACATAACAGCATTATTTGCAATAGCCAAGACATGGAAGCAACCCAAGTGTCCAGCAACAGACAATGAGGTTTAGAGGATATAGTGTGTGTGTATATATATATATATGTATATATAGGCTTCCCAGGTGACCCTAGTGGTAAAAAATCCACCTGCCAATGCAGGAGACTTAAGAGACGTGAGTTCAGTCCTTGGGTCAGGAAGATCCCCTAGGAGGAGGGTGTGGCAACTCGCTCCAGTCCATAGGGTTGCATAGAGTTGGACATGACCAAAGAAACTTAGCACACAGGCAGGGTGTACATATATATATATATATATATATATATATATATATATATATATATATGTATGTATGTATGTATATACACATACATATATGTATGTTTGTGTGTGTATATACACACAATGGAATACTACTCAACCATAAAAAAGAATGAAATATTGCCATTTGCATTGTGACCAGACCTAGAGAATACTATGCTTAGTGAAATAAGTTGGACAGAGAAAATACAAATACCATATGATATTATCTATATGTGGAATCTGAATGATAACACGAATGTATATGCAAAATAGACACAGACTCACAGAATATAGAAAACAAACTTGTGATTACCAAAGAGGAGAGAGAAGGGGAGGAGGGACAACTTTGGTATATGGAATTAACAGATGCAAAATACATATGTAAGCAACAAGCATATACTGTGAAGCATGGGAAATTATACCCATTATCTTGTAATAACCTATAATGAAATATAATCTACCAAAAATACTGAATCATTTTGCTGTATACCTGAAGCTAATACAACACTATAAATCAAATAAACTTCATTAACAAAACTATAAAAATTTAAAACCAAGTACATAAATGTACAAGTAATATAACATGCTTTTAGTTGTAGAAAAAAATTTTAAATAATCTGGACATCTTGTTATATACCTAGGCCCTCTCTTGATTTGGCTTTATAATCACAGGAAAACAGAATTGGAGATTTTAGTCAAGTCATTAACTTGTGTTTGGCTTTACATGTCATTTATTTAAACTGCAACTGCTTTTTAAAGCCTACCTTTCAGGACGTCCCTGGTGGCCCAGTGGTTAAGATTCTGCCCTTCCAGTGCTGGAGTCCTGAGTTTGATCCCTGGGCAAGGAACTAAGACCAGCACATGCTGCCTGGTGTGGGGAAGAAAAAACAACCTGTCTTTCAAAGAAACATTTTAATTAAGATTTTTTAAAATAACAAAACATTCATTTGGTTTCCTTTGGAGACATGGAGGGGGTATTAATCACAGCATGTGTACTTTTCAAATGTGACTTTGGACCTCATGCAAAATAGCTGTCCAAAGCTTAATATTACTAAGTCCCAACTGATCATGGATAATTCAACATCAGGAAATGCAGAGAAATAATAAAAGTGCAAACTTCAGCAATAAAGCAGCACAAGACTTCCTACTTCTCAAATAAGGTCAAATGCCTCTAGAGTAGTTGTGTTATATTATTGAGCTTTGCTTCCACTTTGGGGAGCTAACTTAAGAATCTTCTTTTCTCTGTTGTTCTTAGTGAATTGAACCACAGACATGACCCAAACCTGCAAATGGGTGTCACCTGGATGTCAACACTACTACTGAAGTACAGTCCAGCTCCAATCTCCTTACCCTGAATGTAACATGATCCGTTTTCTTGTAATGAGAGCATCACAAGCATGTAATTCTGAGATCAAATATGGCTGGACTTCCAAGACTTACAAATCAAGTGATCTAGCTCAAGCTGCTACTAATTCTTGGTGAAAGTGAATCGTTTGATCATGGTATCTCTTCACCAGTTTTGAGGGTCAATGAGAATACTCTTAGATGTTTGACATTTAGAAAGTTTGTATTCTGATATAAGTGTAAGTGCAAAGAGATATGAGACACTGTCATTGAAGGAGGTGACAAGTCTGCTGTACTGTGCTGTGCTTAGCTGCTTCAGTTGTGTCTGACTCTTGTGACCTATGGACTGTAGCCCGCCAGGCTTCTTGGTCCATGGGGTTCTCTAGGCAAGAATACTGGAGTGGGTTGCCATGCCCTCTTCCAGGGGATCTTCCCAGCCCAGGAACTGAACTCATATCTCCTGTGTCTCCTACATTGCAGGCAGGTTCTTTACCTACTGAGTCACCTGGGAGGTTCCCCAAGTTTGCTATCCATGGTTTAATCTCTTCTTGTGCTTTTCCCTTTCTGTCCTACTCAAACTGATGCAAGGCCAGCTGCAAATTCTGGTTTCCACTCTTATTCATAAAAGCATGGACATGAGAAATAATGAATTCTAAGACAAATTTAGGAAAATAAACTTCTACAGAAGTAGACCCCATTTTATGTGATTATTCTCCATCTTTATTTTGTTGTGACTTTATTTTATGACATAAAATTTCAGAGCTAGATGGCACCTTGTGCATGATCTGGATCACATCCAGAAATATGGAACCGAGGTTAAAGCCCCACTTCTTACTAACTGTATCACATGGGATACATTATTTTTTTTTCTTAATTTCCTTAACTGTGAAACAGGAAGAAGCTACTTTGCAGAGTCATTTGAGAAGTTACATGAGTTGATATAAACTCAGCCCTTAGAATGGGCTTCCCCAGTGGCTCAGTGGTAAAGAACCTGCCTGCAATGCAGAAGGTGCAGGAGATGTGAGTTCGAACCCTGGGTGGGAATATCACCTGGAGGAGGGCATGGCAACCCACTTCAATATTCTTGCCTGGAGAATTCCAGGGACAGAGGAGCCTGGCGGGCAACAGTCCACAGGGTCATAAAGAGTCAGACACAACTGAAGCAACTTAGCACTCACTCACAGCTCTTGGAATGGTACCTGGCACAGGGCAAACACCGACTAAGTGTTAGATGACAATGGGGTTGGAAATGTTTTTATGAGATGTATCCAAGGCCCACAACTAGAGAAAGGCAACCAGGATTTCTGATTCCCAGCCCAAAGTTCTTTCCATAATACCACACTATAAAACTAACCTTGGTTTTGGAGTTTGGGGGTTAAACAGAAGTTCATCTCCCAGTTATATTGTTGATTAGTATACCAAAGAGGCTGTATATTGTCACCCTACTTATTTAACTTATATGCAGAGTACATCATAAGAAATGCTGGATTGGATAAAGAACAAGCTGGAATCAAGATTGCCGGGAGAAATATCAATAACCTCAGATATGAGGGTGACACCACCCTTATGGCAGAAAGCAAAGAAGAACTAAAGAGCCTCTTGATGAAAGTGAAAGAGGAGAATGAAAAAGTTGGCTTAAAACTCAACATTCAGAAAACTAAGATCATGGCATCTGGTCCCATCACTTCATGGGAAATAGATGGGGAAACAGTGGAAACAGTGACAGACTTTATTTTCTTGGGCTCCAAAATCACTGCAGATGGTGACTGCAGCCAGGAAATTAAAAGACACTTGCTCCTTGGAAGAAAAGCTATGACACCCAGACAGCATATTAAAAAGCAGAGACATTACTTTGCCAACAAAGGTCCATCTAGTCAAAGCTATGGTTTTTCCAGTAGTCATGTACGGATGTGAGAGTTGGACTATAAAGATACCTGAGTGCCGAAGAATTGATGCTTTTGAACTGTGGTGTTGGAGAAGACTCTTGAGAGTCCCTTGGATTGCAAGGAGATCCAACCAGTCTATCCTAAAGGAGATCAGTCCTGGGTGTTCACTGGAAGGACTGATGTTGAAGCTGAAACTCCAATACTTTGGCCACCTCATGCGAAGAGTTAACTCATTGGAAAAGACCCTAATGCTGGGAAGGATTGGGGGCAGGAGGAGAAGGGGACAACAGAGGATGAGATGGCTGGATGGCATCGCCGACTTGATGGATATGAGTTTGGATAAACTCTGGGAGTTGGTGATGGACAGGGAGGCCTGGCGTGCTGCGATTCATGGGGTCACAAACAGTCGTACACGACTGAGCGACTGAACTGAACTGAACTGGTGTGTAAAAAGAATCAAACTGGACTACTCTCTCACACCATTCACAAAAAGAAATTCAAAGGGATTTAAAGACTTAAATCTAAGACCTGAAACCATAAAACTTCTAGAAAAGAACATAGGCAGTAAGCTCTTTGACATGACTTCTAATATTTCTTTCGATATGTCTCTTCAGGCAAGGGAAAGAAAAGCAAAAATAAATAAATGGGACTACATAAAACTAAAAAGCTTTTGCACACCAAAGTAAACAATACACAAAACAAAAACAAAAAGATAACCTATTGAATGGGAGAAAATATTTGCAAACAATA
Source organism: Giraffa tippelskirchi (assembly GCF_054371585.1). Taxonomy (NCBI): domain Eukaryota; kingdom Metazoa; phylum Chordata; class Mammalia; order Artiodactyla; family Giraffidae; genus Giraffa; species Giraffa tippelskirchi. Next base: position 143,679,034 of record NC_137289.1, read on the forward strand.
TACCTGATAAAGGATTAATGTACAAAATATACAAAAAATATATAATTCAATATCCAAAAAAAAGCAAACAACCTAATTTAAAAAACGAGAAGAGAATCTGAATAAACATTTTTCAAAGGAAGACATATAGATGGCTAACAAGTACATGAAAAGAAGATCAATATCACTAATCATCAGAGATGTACAAATCAAAACTACAATGAGGTAACACCTCACACCTGTCAGAATAGCTATTATCAAAAAGACAACACATAACAAGTGTTAGCAAAGATGTGCAGGAAAGGGAACCCTTGATGGGAATGTAAATCAGCGCAGTTCAGTTCAGTCACTCAGTCATGTCTGACTCTTTGTGACCCCATGGACTGCAGCATGCCAGGCCTCCCTGTCCATCACCAACTCATGTCCATTGACTCGGTGATGCCACCCAACCATCTCATCCTCTGTTGTCCCCTTCTCCTCCTGCCTTCAATCTTTCCTAGCATCAGGGTCTTTTCCAATGAATCTGTTCTTCGCATCAGGTGGTCAAAGTATTGGAGTTTCATCTTCAACATCAGTCCTTCCAATGAACACACAGGACTCATTTCCTTTAGGATGGACTGGTTGGATCTCTTTGCAGTCCAAGGGACTCTCAGGAGTCTTCTCCATCACCACAGTTCAAAAGGATCAATTCCTCGGTGCTCAGCTTTCTTTATGGTCCAACTCTCACATCCATACATGACTACAGGAAAAATCATAGCTTTGACTAGATGGACCTTTGTCGGCAAAGAAATGTCTCTGCTTTTTATTATGCTGTCTAGGTTGGTCATAGCTTTTCTTCCAAGGAGCAAGCGTCTTTTAATTTCATGGCTGAAGTCACCATCTGCAGTGATTTTGGAGGCCCCCAAAATAAAGTCTCTTACTGTTTCCATTGTTTCCCCATTTATTTGCCATGAAGTGATGGGACCAAATACCATTATCTTAGTTTTCTGAATGTTGAGTTTTAAGGCAACTTTTTCACTCTCCTCTTTCACTTTCATCAAGAGGCTCTTTAGTTCTTCATCACTTTCTGCCATAAGGGTGGTGTCATCTGCATATCTGAGGTTATTGATATTTCTCCCGGCAATCTTGATTCCAGCTTGAAAGGGAAGGTTATTTCCCCAAAATTAATGAAGCCATTCCAAATATACACCTTTTTCCCCCCAAATAGAATCAGAACACAAAAATATTTGGAAACTGAAACTTAAATGAGTAACCATGTCATTCATCTGAGTTTCTGGAGAATGAAGATATGGGAAACACTAAAACCATTTGAACATTTATCTGTGAAAGGTAATCAGAGACAGAACAATAGGTGATTCAAAGTGACAATTCAAACATTTAACTGGACGTTAAACATTTTGGGAGTGAGGGCCTCATCAGACATCATAGGCAATGTTCAATTTCCGGTCAAGATGCTTTTCCTATTGTACACCCAGAATAGATGACTGTCATTTTAGTAAACACTCTGTCCTTAGTATATAGGAAAGAGCAAAGTCACAAATGACCCACGTGTAGAGATTACCATACTAAGAAAAGTCAGACAGAGAAAGACAAATATCATGTGATATTGTATATATGTGGAACCTAAAAAAATGACACCAACGAACTTATTTACAAAACAGAAGTAGACCCACAGACATAGAAAACAAACGTATGGTTACCAAAGGGGAAGGGAGGGAACAAGTTAGAAGTTTGGGGTTAGGGTCTCCCCTGGTGGTCCATTGGCTAAGACTCTGAGCTCTCGATGCTGAGGCCCTGGGTTTGATCCCTGGTCAGGGAACTAGATCCCACATGCCACAACTAAGACCCTGCACAGCTAAATAAATAAATAAAAATAAATACTTTTATTTTTTTTTAAAAAAAGAAGTTTGCGGTTAGCAGATATAAATTACTATATACCAAATAGATAAATAAAGCCCTACTGTAGAGCACAGGGAACTATACTCAGTGTTTTGTAATAACATAAGAGAATAGAATCTGACAAAAAATATATATATAAAATAAATATAGCTCAATCACTTTGCTCTATACCTGAAACACAATCTTGTAAATCAACTATATTTCAACAAAGGTTTTTTAAAATATTTGAAACCAGGAAAAAAAAAAACAAAACAAAAATGACACGTGTTCAGTGAGTTGCATATGACACAGAAAAATATAGCCAAAGACTTTGTAAATGTCAACGTCTGGGTACTATAAATGCTGATATTGAAAATCAATCATTTAAGCAGATGAAAGAAGCCTAGAGGAGCCTTTGGGGCTTAAGTTGCAAGAAAGAATATATATCTGGAGGGAAACATACTGGCAGGAAGGTTATGGTTCCAGACCTTTGGAAGTTTAAAGTTTTATTTTTTAAAGAAAGTTTGAAGTTGGCTGAGACAGGACTGGTGTTTTAAATAAAATATGGGTTTCAACAACAGCATGTATTACCTATGCTATAAAGATGCTATTTTGAGTTTAGAGCTGTAGTGTTAAGGATTTTTCTCCTGCTATTTCCTTCTGGAGAGGCACAGGACAAATCATTTCATCTTGAAGTCTAAGTGACAATAATGGCTCTAAGAAGACTACATCATAGTGTCCTGTTCATTCCTAGAACCGTAGTCCAGGGACTAGATACCTTCCATAGGTATGGAGAGCCTGGACTTCGTTGGAAAAATGAAGCCTGTAGGATTTTGGCAGTAGGAACTGAAGGAAAGGAGTCAAAGAAGGAAAAAAAAAACCAAGATTTGATAACAAATCAATATAAGTAGTAAGAGAGCAGAAACAAAAGTTAAAGACAGTCCTAAGGTTTTCATTTGGGAACCTCTCACAGAGAAGGCAATGGCACCCCACTCCAGTACTCTTGCCTGGAAAATCCCATGGACGGACGATTTTCTGTCCATGGGGTCGCTAAGAGTTGGACACGACTGAGCGACTTCACTTTCACTTTTCCCTTTCGTGCACTGGAGAAGGAAATGGCAGCCCACTCCAGTATTCTTGCTTGGAGAATCTCAGGGATGGCGGAGCCTGGTGGGCTGCCGTCTATGGGGTCCCACAGAGTCGGACATGACTGAAGCAACTTAGCAGCAGCACTGCTACAAAGCAAGTTGTTAAAAAAGTATCACATCTGTAGGAGAAAGAAATAAGAGAAACTTATTCAAAGAATGATGTCCAGTGAACAGCTAGAAGCATGGAACTAGAGTTCAGATAAGAAGTTGAGGCTGATCCACATTGAAAGCTAGTTACCCACAGTCTTAGAGCATTCTTCGGATTTATAGAGAGTGAAAGTTAATTTTCTTTGTAGACATTTGAGGAGAGACTCTGACCTATCATTTATAAACAAAAAGATTGAGATTTATTGCTTAGCAATAGCCCATCCTCTGAAGTTGTTATAATGGTGCTGAAAATGTTCAACAGAATGATAATTTCTGGCCACATGTAACATCATTGGTAACAGATTCCTTTGATGAAAAGGGGCATTGATCTCAGAGAGTGCGAGGCAGCCCTGTCCCCTAAGACAGATATGATGTGGACAAAGTCCCTCTGAGCATAGATGTGGCGAGTCCTGGTGAATCCGGGCAGACCTGTGCTGCCCTGAGCTACAAGGACGCTCACCAGCTCTGTCTTAGCAACCTGCCCTCGTGTATTCAGGCCTCAGCAAAGACCATAAAGGTCATGGGCAGCACTGCCAAGGGAAGGTCCCCGGACCTTATTGCAGAGTGGTGAAGAGTGAAGTTGAAAAAAGCAAACTCTCCCTGTTGCCAGGTGAGTAACTCTTCTTTGTAAAACCCTCCTCCAGCTTCACATCTCACTTAGAAGAAAATACACCCCCCCACCCCCGCTCCCAGCCCCTGCATCCTCTCCTAAGTTCTGCCCTCACTCACCCTGGGCCGGCCCCACTGGCCTTCTGTTGTTCACTCCAATCACAGGACGCTCTCCTTTACTGTTACCGTTGTCTGGACTGCCCTTTGTCCTGATCTTTATATGCTGGGTCCTTCTCATCATTCAGGTCTGAGCTAAAATACCCCTCCCCGCCCCAACCACTTAGAGAGAGGTCTTCCTGACACCCATAGCTGAAGCTGTATTCAGGATCTCAATCTGTCCTGTGCAAGCCGATCTCGGAGCCTGTTACAAGGCAGACGTGGACTCAGTCAGTGGTCGGGGTGGGTGGTGGTGGTGATGGAGGACAAGCTGGGGGTAGTGGGGGGAAGGCACTGAGGTTAGCATTTCTAACAAGATCCCAGGAGCTGGGCAGGACCACCCCTCCATCTCCGTCACACTACCTGTTTCATTTTTCTCGTGATGTTTCACATTTTGAAATTACTTATCTGTTTGTGCACTGGATTGTTCATGGGTGGGCTGATCTATTCGTCTACTAGTAAATTCCATAAAAGCATAAGAGCGGGGACTTTTTTTTTCACACGATTCTTCCTTATTCTTTAATCTTTGTATTCTCAGCATTAGCAGAGTTCCCCTGGTGTTCAAATCAAGTAAGTGGAAAAAAAAATTGTAATCTGCTTATCTGAATCCTATCTCCTTGTGATAATCTGCTCCCAGTGGAACATACAAGATACAGCACTGCCTAGATTCTGGCCTCAGAGGAGCCAGGCTCACTATGATCTCAGATTAGCTCAGCTAAATGAGGACTCTGGTGGGGAGAGTGTGACTTCAGTGAACATAGAACATCTGCTGGGCAATTTTTTGGGGAGATTCAGCTGCAATATTCTGCACTGAAGGGAAAATCCTCCAAATGGGACAGAGGGTTCATGGCGCAGGGCCTCCAGTTTCTGTTGAAGCTGAGTGTGATCACTATCTCATCGTTCAATGTAAAAGTCAAGGCCTGAAGTTCTCAACAATGCATGTTTGTGTCACAGACTTGGGGATTAAAACCACATTTCTCTGGATGGGGGACCGGATCAGAACCTGGCCTGCAGTTTTTGTGCTTTGCAGCAATCTCCTTAATCTTGGGATCTTCCAGTAGGGAAGAGTCCTCTGGGTTGGCCTGAGGTTTATCTGGAGAGCCCAGAGGGCTATGCAGGCATCCCAGGTGGTACTAGTGGTAAAGAACTCGTCTGCCAATGCAGGAGACATAGGAGCTGAGGGTTCGAGCCCTGGGTCAGGAAGATCCCCTGGAGGAGGGCATGGCAACCCACTCCAGTATTCTTGCCTGGAAAATTCCATGGACAGAGGAGCTTGGAAGACTGCAGTCCATGGGGTTGCAAAAAGTCAGACTCGACTGAGCACACACACACACACACCACAGGGCTGTATAGTATGACAGTTATGCCCCTGGAGTGCCATTACCAGCTCCAGTCCTCCTTCCTGTATGAAGTAGGGGTGACGATCTGGTTAGTCTCTGTATTTCATTCCGGGTCTGCTCAACAGCATTGTGTGTCTGAACATACAAGAAGGTACTACTGTAGAGTACAGACAACATATTCAGTATCCTATAAGTCATAATGGAAAAGAATTGTTTAAGAAAAGATGTGTGAGTGTGTGTATATATATCTATATTAATATGCATATTTGTGAATATATATATATCTGAACTACTTTGCTGTACAGCAGAAATTAACACAACATTGTAGGTCAACCATACTTCATTTAAAAATTTTTTTTATTTATTTATCTGGCTGTGCTGGTTCTTAGTTGCAGCATGTGAACTCTTCGTTGTGGCATGTGGGATCTAGTTCCCTGATCAGGGATCAAACCCAGGCCCCCTGCATTGGGAGCACGGAGTTTTAGCCACTCAACCACCAGGGAAGTCCCTATACTTCAATTTTAAAAAGATTTTTTTTTTAAGTTAAATAAAGAGGCCGTTGATCTGGAAGTTGCTAAAGTTGGAGATTCCAATGGCTTTCACCTACCCCCTCACCCACCAGCCCCACCATGGTCTCCCAGGCTTCCAAGAATGCTATTTTACTGGTGAGGACATCATCTTTCTTGTGTTTGGGGAAAAGTCTTCCCCAGGCTGGAATCCCAGCCATTAAGATAAATGTCCAGATGGTCCAGTTTTAAATCCTTAAGGATCTTCTGACAGATTTCCTTCACCAGCTTCTTTCAAAGAAGATGGACCATAAATTGTTCATGATGAAGAGGTCCCCGTACTTCACAACCTTCTCTCATATGGCTTCCCCCATCTTATTCTTCTTCTGATAAGACACAGGCACAGTCAACGTGATGGATTCCTGCACCAATGGCCTCCTTCACAGGCTCTTTCACTTTGCCAGTGGGAGACTTTCACGTGTCCAGGCCCACAGTGGATGCCCTGGGTTTGGTATTGAGCACAAGAAGGTGGCCGTGGTCAGTGCAGACACAGTTCTGAGCAAGGAGATAGGGATCCTGTGCCCTGGTAAAGAGGACTGGCCCTCACGCAGGGACTCTGTTCAGCGTGTTCACTTTTGTATTCCTAGCACTTAACACAGAACTTGGCAGGTCACAGATGCTCCATAAGTACAGGTGAATGAATGAGGCTTTTCAAGATTAATTCCTTTATCCCTTTACTGCTTTCTTACTGCTTCAGTGATTGCTCCTTCATACCATAGGATCCAGACTATAAGTGATAGAGGGCAGTGCTACCCGACTGCCAGTCCAGGAAGTGCAAGTTACTGGTCTAAGCTGAGACACAAAGCTTATACCAAAACGTACATCTGATATACCACTCAGCAGTGTTTATCAGGATGACTTTTTTTTTCATAGTAAGATTTTATTGATGAAGGAAATTGGGCTCCATTCTAGCACAGGCTCATCTCATAGAACAGTGTGTGAACTGGTACCTGTGTTCAGGATGCACTGTGACCAGCACAGACACAGGGGTTAAACAACTAATAAAATGTATTTTCTGACTTCATAAAACTCATAGGTAGGAGAAATACACAGTTTAAAACACAGTTACCAAATTCTGTGTCAAGTCGTATAATAAACAGCTGTGGGGGAAAACACAGAATTGTGGGAGCAATAAGGAATTGTGGGAAAGAATGGAAAATTGTGAGAGCTGTGGGAGAAAACAGAATTTTAAAAGAGAATGGAGAATCAACACAGAGAAATAGAAGTGTGAGAGTAAATGGAGAATATTAAGAGGAAACATAATTGTGAGAGAAAAATGGAGAACTGTGTGGAAGAATGGGAAAATACCAAGAGAACACGGAGTATTTTAGGATAGAGGATTATAGATGAGATATGGAACTGTGGAAGTGAATGGAGACTGAAGGAGCTGTATGGAACTATGGAAAAAACAGGGACTTGTGAGAGTTGGGAATTGTGAGAAAGAATGAAGAATTGCTAGAGAATAGATAACTGGGAAAGAGAATAGAGAACTGCCTGACAGGAAAAAATGGGAGAGAAAACATGGAATTGTGGGAAAGAATGAGAAATTTTGGGAGAAACAGTGACTTGTGGAGACAATGAGGAATTGAGGGCACGAGTAAGGGATTGTGGGGGCTAGATGGCATTGTGGGAGAAACTTATGTGGAGAGGTTGCATGGAATTGTGGGAGCAAGTGGGGGATTGTGGGGGCCATGGGGAATAGTGGAGGGTACACAGAATTGTGGGAGTGATGGGGATTATGGGGGCCACTGGGGATTGTAGGGGAACAGTGATGAGTGAGAGAGGGCTTTGTGGAATTGAGGAAAAATAGGGAATCGTAGGGGCTGCCTGGAATTGGGCCAGAGAATGAGAAATTATCAGAGAAGCAGTGATGGGGGAGTGAGTAAGAAATGGGGGAAAAGAGAATTATAAAAGAGCAAAAAGAATCATGGAGAGATCAAGAATTGTAGGAAATATAGGAAACTGGGGGAGGGAATGGAGAATTCTGGAAGAGATGAAGAATTGAGAGAGACAGGGAATTGTGGAAGCTGGAGAAATACAAAAGGAGCACTGATAAAGATGAAGAACTATAGATTTGGAAAGGCAACTCACTTTACGAGGACCAATTGAGCTAGCAACCCAGAAAGAGTGGCTGATTGACCTCTGCTAACCCTTCAGGTCTGACAGCGGCAGTTCCTATCACAGTGTCATGGGCTGGCAACCTCATAGGCACTGCCTTATATGTTCCAAGGTCTGGTATTATTATTCCAGACCGTGTCGCTGCTCTTCTCCTCACAGGGCTGGCTCGGCCTCCATTCAGAAAGTTAAACTCAGTGGTTTAGTGCACTTTGCCACACTTGAAACTCTTCCCTGAGGAGCCCTGAAATGTGTGCCCCACACCCATTTTTCATGTCACTTTGAATTGTCAGTCCAGAAAGAAAAGGAACATAGGTCTTTGCTCAGTGACATTTTCCCTCTTTTGTACTTTATTTCCATTGAAACTAGAAAATCTGCTCATTCATCAGGAAAGGGCCCATTTATCATTTTTATGAATAAATGTAATGAGAATGCTAGTTTCAACTTGGAAGTGTTATAAATATAAATCATTGGCTTTGGAATGGAAAAAAAAATCTCTGCTGACCTCTGGCCAAGAGCTGAGGGCTTCGTATTTCTGCATTTATACATTGATGATTTTGTGTTTATAATTATAACCAGGGAGATCTCCTGGATGTAATTCAGGACTCTTTCACTTCTTGGTCAATAATACTTTCCATATGTTAGTTTAGAAATGCTGTACCTCTCTGTTAGCAACCTTTTCCCCTCTAAAATGCCAACAGCTTTTAAAGACATAGGGATATTTCACTTTTTCAGTGGGAAGAACATTGTCACGTTACGGATAGTTACCTTCTCTCTGAGGTACTTTCATGCCTATACATATATGCGTGTGTGCTCAGTCGCTTCAGTTGTGTCTGACTCTTTGCGACCGCCTGGACTGTAGCCCACCAGGCTCCTCTGTCCATGGGGGTTCTCCATACAAGAATACTGGAGTGGATTGCCATTTCCTCCTGCAGGGGATCTACCCAACTCAGGGATCGAACCCACGTCTCCTGCATCTCCTGCACTGCAGGCATATTTTTTACACACTGAGCCACCTGGGAAGCCCCTATACATACATATGGACTCTTTAAAGACTCTTTAAGCCAAAACTCAGCCTCCCCTTTGCCCCTGTCCTCTTGTCACTCAGTATCCCTTCCTGGAGATAGTATTACTATTTTCTATGTACAAATGACTCATTTTCAAAATGAACACGTTCTTGAACTCAAAATGTTTTCCACTAATATTATTCAATATTCGATGTAGCAAAATTCCACTCCAACAACATAATTTGCAATGAACTGAAACGATATGACCCAAATGCCTGTAGCCCCACAATGACTGTAAATGGAGTTAAGTAGTAAACCAGTCAGTGAGTACACTGGAATCAGACACCTGAATTATCACCCAGTCAGTGACTTCTGGGCCAGGGGAAACTTCGGGGGTCATTTTCAATCTGTAATTTGCTCTCACGTGCACCAAAAATTCCTACAACTTTAACCCACTTCAACAGCTTCCACCCAACTTAGAAAGGCAAAGCCCAGAATGTCCTGAGACGAACAAAAGACCTGCTAAGTCACTGGGGAATGGCAGCCAGTGTTTTCCAGCCTGTATCAAAGTTGAGATGTAATGTGCTGGAATTTCTCAAATCTGTGCCATAACAGTTAGGGACGGCAGAATCTAAATCTTAAAAACACAACCAATAAAGGATGTACACTCTCTGAAAAGAAATCACAGACTAAGACTTGTTATCAGTCGTGTCTGATTATTTGTGACCCCAGGGACTGAAGCCCACCAGGCTCCTCTGTCCATGGGATTCTCCAGGCAAGAATACAGGAGTGGGTTGCCATTCCCTCCTCCAGGGGATTGTCCCAACCTGGGGATCAAACCCAGGTTTCCTGCATGGCAGGTGGATTGTTACCGTCTGAGCCACCAGGGGTCCTTATAATTGAGACAGAGCATTTAAATAAAAGAAACCATACAGGTGAGGCTGGCACAAAACACCCCCCAGTGTGGGGTCATGAGGCGCAAGGACCACAAACAGAACCAAGAATCTGGGTGGGGCCCTGTGTTAGTGTAGGTCTTCTGTGAAGCATTCGAGATGGGCTTCATCATGCGAGGATTTTAGGAGGGCAAACGCCTGTGGGAGAAATTGAGGGGGACACTGGGGAGCTCTGGAGCCACCTCAGTCCTTGACGGAGGTCAGACCCAAGTGAAGGGGAGCAGGAGGGCAGGCTGGTGGAAGCACCCTAGACTCCCGTGCAGATTAAGAAAGGGTCAGCCAAGCTGCTCGGGTGTCTTGGAGCCCAAGTCCACCAACAGAAGAAAGTGTGTCTCCCGGTAACAGGCTGCCCCAGGGTCCTGTCACACTTGGCCACTGGCGGGGAGCCCACCCAGGAGGCACGGCCTCAGCGCAGATGCTGAGATGGTGTTCAGAGCACAGCCGCTGGGGCCCTTAGTTAACTAGGCTCCTGCAGGTAGAGGTCAGCAAGGCACGTGCTTATGACATTCTCAGGCCTTTCTGTTTCAGAATCAGCATTCCCATCTGAAGCGGACTTGGGAGTTGATGTCACAGCTAGTCTCTCTTCTGCAGGTTGGACCCCTAGGTGGAGAAGATCCCCTGGAGGAGGGCATGGCAACCCACTCCAGTATTCCTGCCTGGGAGATCCCATGGACAGAGGAGCCTGGCGGGCTATGGTCCATGGGGTCACAAAAAGTTGGACACAACGAGCACACGTACGCACTAGTCCAGCTCCAGCCTTGTTCTGCTCAGTCTCTATTTGCTCACTACAGTCAGCTCTCTGTACCCACATGTTCCAAATCCATGGATTCAACCAACCATGGGTCAAAAATATTCAGACAAAAAAATTCCTGAAAGTTCCAAGAAGCAAAACGTGAATTTGCACAGTCTGGCAACTATTTCTGCAGCATTTTCCATTGTGTTAGTATTATAAGTAATCTAGAGATGGTTTAAACTCTACGGAAGGATTGAGCAGGTTATATGCAAATGCTATTGAACCATAATCAGTATCAAAGCTGCAAAGAACAAACAGCTTTACTTCTTGTTTAGTTCCTAAGTCATGTCTGACTCTTTATGACTCCATGGACTGCAGCATGCTAGACTCCTTGGCCCATGGGATTTCCCAGGCAAGAATATTGGAGTGCGTTGCCATTTTCTTCTCCAAGAGAGGTCTCGGGGTGTAAGAAATTTCAATTCAGGAGACACAGATTCAGATAAAATGAAGACTGACCTGGGGAAGAGAAAGGCAAAAGTCACGAGGTTATTAAAGTTGTCCTGCAAGAGTTATGATTGGTTCTGATACAAAAAGGATGTATTTGTCCTTAAGGGCTAGGCTGTCACAAGTTATTTAGGATAAGGATCCCATAAGTATCTGAAATTTCTGGAACATTGTACAGATGTTCTGGATGCTTGCGTTAAGACAAAAAGTGGTCAAAAGTTCAGATTCCATCTGGGCTGAGATGTAAAACCACCTCCTCAGTGGCCTCCTGGCCCCATTTTAGACAGCTCTCTTAGCAATACTGGGCTTCCCAGTTGACACAGTGGTAAAGAATCCACCTCCCAATGCAGGAGATGGCAGGAGATACGGGTTCGAACCCTGGGTTGGGAAGATCCCCAGGAGAAGGAAATGGCAACCCACTCCAGTATTTTTCCCTGGGAAGTCTCATAGAGTAGCCTGGCGGGCTCCAGTCCATGGGGTTGCAAAGAGTTGGCCACGACTGAGTGCACACACACACACACTTAGCAATACTGACTCCACTTTGCTTTTCCTTTCACAGTACTGCCCTATTTTATATAAGGGACTTGGGCATCCATGGATCTTGGTATCCGAAGGGTTGGGGGTGGGATGTCCTAGAACCAATTCCCTGCAGATACTGAGGGAAAACTGTATTTAGAAATCTGTACAGAGTTCATTTCCTGAGAGTAGGTTTACTTATTTAGCTATTATGTTATCTTTAGTAAAAGAAGCTTTAAAGCATTGTTAACACCACTGGACTGGTGAGCTTTAACTGGTGACTGATATCATGTTTCTGGTGCTCAGAAGAGGTAGATCAAGTGAAGAAATGCTCTATACAACCTGGGTCCTGACAAGACCAGCATCTTTAGGAGTGCAAACGCTGCCTATGCGCCTGAAGGCTGGAACACTGACTCACTGGTGAGGGCATGGTAAGACTGCTGGCTGAGGTCGAAAATGAAGATTTCAGAAAGAGTAGTCCCCAGTGCTGAGCGAAGATCCTCCAGCTCTGCCACATTGTCTTCAGTCAGCTTCACAAGGGCTCCCTGTGACAACCACAGGGCTTCAGCAAAATCCCTTTCAACAGAGGACCAGGAATGCTCTATTCACATATACTTGGGCTCCAGTTTGTCTCTTCGTTCATGATTTGTTCTTGTGTATGAGGCGGAGATAAGAAAACTTGGCACATTTGTGGGGAGTAGAATGCCTATCTGCACAATCAAACCCAGAGAGAGAGGGTGCATTCTGCACCCAGCAGCGCGCCACCTCCACCCACACAGCATCCCTCCCATGTGTAGCAGGGAGACTCAGAACCGAGCCATCAAAACACTGGAAAGTTTCTAACCTCAGTGCTTTCATCAAAGTTCTAAGAAACACTGGCCACAGATACATGCACCCTGGTGTTCACTGCGTCACTGTTTACAACAGCCAAGACGTGGAAACAACCTAAGTGTCCACTGACAGGTGAATGGATAAAGAAGATGAGGTGTATACACACACACACACACACACACACACACACACAATGAAACATTACTCAGTCATAAAAAAGAATGAAATAATGCCATTTGTAGCAACATGGATGGGCCTAGATATTGTCATACTGAGTGAATTAAGTCAGATGGAGAAGGAGAAATATCATATAATATCCCATATATGTGGAATCTAAAAAGAAATGATACAAATGAACTTGTTTACAAAATATGAACAGAGTTCGAGAATGAACTTATGGTAACCAGGGGGGAAGAGTGAGGAAAAGGGATAGTTAGGGAGTTTGGGAGGGACACATATACACTGCTGTATTTATTTTTTTATTTATTTATTTTTTTTTTTATAAATTTATTTATTTTACTTGGGGGCTAATTACTTTACAATATTGTAATAGTTTTTGCCATACATTGACAAGAATCAGCCATGGGTTTACATGTGTTCCCCTTCCCGAACCCCCCACCCACCTCCCTCCCCCTCCCATCCCTCTGGATCATCCCACTGCCCCGGCCCCGAGCCCTTGTCACATGCATCGAACATGGAATGGTGCTCTGTTTCACATATGACAATACACATGTCTCAATGCCATTCTCCCAGAACGTCCCACCCTCACCTTCTCCCTCAGAGTCCATAAAATTGTTCCATGCATCTGTGTCTCTCATTCTGTCCCGCATATAGGGTTATCGTTACCATCTTTCAGATTCCATATATATGCATTAGTATACTGTATTGTTGTTTTTCTTTCTGGCTTACTTCACTCTGTATAATGGGCTCCAGTTTCATCCATCTCAGTAGAACCGGTTCAAATGTATTTTTTTTAATGGCTGAGTAATATTCCATTGTGTATATGTACCACAGCTTCCTTATCCATTCATCTGCTGATGGACATCTAGGTTGCTTCCATGTCCTGGCTATTGTAAACAGTGCTGCGATGAACATTGGGGTACACGCGTCTCTTTCAATTCTGGTTTCCTCGGTGTATATGCCCAGCAGTGGGATTGCTGGGTCATATGGCAGTTCTATTCCCAGTTTTTTAAGGAATCTCCACACTGTTCTCCATAGTGGCTGTACTAGTTTGCATTCCCACCAACAGTGTAAGAGGGTTCCCTTTTCTCCACACCCTCTCCAGCATTTATTGCTTGTAGACTTTTGGATAGCAGCCATTCTGACTGGTGTGAAATGATACCTCATTGTGGTTTTGATTTGCATTTCTCTAATAATGAGTGATGTTGAGCATCTTTTCATGTGTTTGTTAGCCATCTGTATGTCTTCTTTGGAGAAATGTCTGTTTAGTTCTTTGGCCCATTTTTTGATTGGGTCATTTATTTTTCGGGAATTCAGCTGCAGAAGTTGCTTGTATATTTTTGAGATTAATTGTTTGTCTGTTGCTTCATTTGCTATTATTTTCTCCCATTCTGAAGGCTGTCTTTTCACCTTGTTTATAGTTTCCTTTGTTGTGCAAAAGCTTTTAATTTTAATTAGGTCCCATTTGTTTATTTTTGCTTTTATTTCCAATATTCTGGGAGGTGGGTCATGGAGGATCCTGCTGTGATTTATGTCGGAGAGTGTTTTGCCTATGTTTTCCTCTAGGAGTTTTATTGTTTCTGGTCTTACGTTTAGATCTTTAATCCATTTTGAGTTTATTTTTGTGTACGGTGTTAGGAAGTGTTCTAGTTTCATTCTTTTACAAGTGGTTGACCAGTTTTCCCAGCACCACTTGTTAAAGAGGTTGTCTTTTCTCCATTGTATATTCTTGCCTCCTTTGTCGAAGATAAGGTGTCCATATGTGCGTGGGTTTATCTCTGGGCTTTCTATTTTGTTCCATTGATCTATATTTCTATCTTTGTGCCAGTACCATACTGTCTTGATGACTGTGGCTTTGTAGTAGAGTCTGAAGTCAGGCAGGTTAAAAAAAGAAAAGAAACATTGCCCAAGAAAGAGGTTTCTGGAATTTTCGGTCTTCTCTTATTTAAAGTTTATTTTTAAATTTTGTGTTTGTTTAAACTTCTAATTTTATTGTTTTTGCCACACCATGTGGCATGTAGAACTTCCCTGATCAGGAATCAAACCCATGCCCGCTGCAGTGGAAGCACAGAGTCTTGACCACTGGACTACCAGGGAAGTCCAAAAACTAATTTTTGGACAGATAAAATTCACAAGTACAAAGTACATATGCCATGAAAAACACACCCTGTTTCCTCTCTCTGCAACAAGGGCATTGATCTCTCCTGGAGCCCTGTGTGCATGGAAATGGTAGAAAGTTAAGAAATATCCCTATGCTTTTGTGTTCCAGGAAAAGGCTTACTGCAAAGAACCACCTTTCCCCATAGGACTTAGATGAGACTCATGCACAAAACCCTTGTGATGTACTACAAGGCCAGATACAGGCTCGAAATGCTTTTTCGCCTTAAAAATGATTTGCCAAACTGTTGTCCCCAGTGATCCATCAGAACAAAATGCTTGACAACCAAACTTTGGTGAAATTCCTCTCTTTTCCCGAGACCCTGGAATCCCCTCAGCTTGAACCAATAGATAACCCTCCTGAGGACAGGCAAGGCTTCTGGTGCAGGCATTCTTGGAGGACTGTCCCCGTGTACTGCCTTACCTGGTCCTTCCCTATGGAGGAAGACCCCTTCCTGTCTAACCCTTGAGAGCCGGCAGATCTGTACTGAGGTGTTCTTCCTGTTATAATCATCTCTTGCACCCCATCACTACAATCTTTCTGAATAAAGTCTTGAATTATTGGATCTGGTTTTCATCTGATACCCATCTCCCAATTCTCCCCCTTGGAGGCAACCACTATTCCCAGATTCTTACAAATTCTTGCCTGGTCTGTATCAATAAAAATGTCAATATTTACATAGTTTCTACTTCCTTATTTCCATGTAGCAGGGTCATTTACAAATTATTTCCTGTTAGTACACATGAATGACCTTATTGTGTTTGAAGTCTGTAGTTTTCTATGGCATTCTATGGGTGCATCATCATTTATTTAGACAGTTGCCTATTGATGGACATTTAGGTTGCTGTACAAACTCTAATGCAATGAATTATGCATATGTTTGTCATTTTTAAACCTGTGTATACCCACAAGAGAAAGACTGTAAGCAGACAGGGTAATGGTTCCCTGGAGAATGAAGCAGGCAAGGCTTTCTTGACATAAGAGGAGCCATATTTGGCTTAAGCCATTTTGTGATCTAGGCCTGGCCACAATGCTTGCCCTTGAACAGGTCTCAATCATTAATGATTTTAAGGGAAAAAAAGAATGCAGAAACAATGCCTGCTATAATGCAAGAGAAGTAACAACAGCAAAGATCAGGTGAAGAAATAGACCAGTAAACATAGAAAACAAACTTATAATTACCAAAGGGGAAGAGGTGAGGGGAGAAGGGATAAAATAGAAGTTTAGTATTAACATATGCACACTACAATATATATATATATATATAATATATATGTATTTTGTATACATATATAAAACAGATAACCAAAAAGAACCTACTGTATAGCTTGGGAAACTATATTCAACATTGTGTACTAACTTATCAGTGAGAAGAATGTGAAAAAGAATATATATATGAATCACTGTTCTGCACACCCGAAACTAACGCAACACTGTAAATTGACTACTATTGTTGTTCAGTCACTTAGTTGTGTTCGACTCTTTGCGACCCCATGGACTGCAGGACGCCAGGCTTCCCTGTCCTTCACCATCTCCCAGAGCTTGTTCCAACTCATGTCCATTGAGTCGGTGATGTCATCCAACGTCTCATCCTCTGTTGTCCCCTTCTCCTCCTGTTGTCCCCTTCTCCTCCTGTCCTCAATCCTTTCCAGCGTCAGGGTCTTCTCCAATGAGTCAACTCTTTGAATCAGGTGGCCAAAGGATTGAAGCTTCAGCTTCAACATCAGTCCTTCCAATGACTATTCAGGGTTAATTTCCTTTATGATTAACTGGTTTGATCTCCTTGCAGTCCAAGGGACTCTCAACTGTACTTCAATTAAAAAAGAATTTTTAAAAATCAGTTGTAAAGATCCCCAGGTCTGCTTCAATAGTAAACAGTAGCCTGAAGTGCTCAACCACCAGATCAACTGGAATCTAAGGTATGATAATGTTGACCTGTATGACCCTCATGACTTCAATCAAGCTTGGACTCTGTTGACTGCCCAAAGCCCCTTCATGAATACACATGAACCCTTGGCTTAAAATTGCCCCAGTTGTGCTGTTGGGGAGACACTGCTTTAGGAAAGGTCCCTGGTGTTCTCCTTACTTGCTGCAATTAATAAATCTTTCTCCTGATCTTTGGCTTGGCTGTGCCTTTTGATACCCACTGAGAGGGGAATCCAGTTTTCAGGTAATAATACCTTTGGGGGAATTCTGGGTCGGGCAAATAGATATTTTTAATTTTGGTAGCTTGTGCTAGATTATTCTAGTAAGCCCAAAGTGTCAATTTACATTCCACTGACCAAAAAAAGAAAAAGAAAAGCAGAATCTCAGGTCTCAGCTCAGATTTACTGAATCAGGGTTTGCATTTTACCAAAGCCCCAGGTGATTTGCCTGCTCTTTCAGGCTTGAGAAACTTCCCCCAGAGCAGTGGTTCTCATCCAGCCAGAGACTACTACTACTGCTAAGTCACCTCAGTCATGTCCGACTCTGTGTGACCCCATAGATAGCAGCCCACCAGGCTCCGCCGTCCCTGGGATTCTCCAGGCAAGAGTACTGGAGTAGGGTGACATTGCCTTCTCCAAGCCAGAGACTGGAATCAGGTAATTTAACGTTGGCGGACTAAGAGGGGGTCCCTTTGGCCTGCATGACCTTTGGTAGCGCTGTATGAAAACTTCTGTTTTAACCGCATCTCTGTCTCTTTTATTCACCCCAGTTTTTAACAACCATCTAAAGATTTCCACTTTGCTGAAATGAGTCCTGTGGTTTCTCCCTTTCTGTTTTCTCTGCTTCACTCCTGTCAATATTTCTGCACTTAATATCTCAATAACCTTTTAAAAATTTCCACCAAGTTTGGAAGAGTCCATTGACTCCCACTGGACCAATTGAATCAGACTACTTGGGGGCAGGCTCTGGCCATCTCAGGTCATCAACTATTTCACAGAATTGAGCACCATTTCTTTCAAGCCTTCTTACCCTCCAGCTCAAACTCACTTGTGAGTTCTTTGGGATGGACTGATTTATCTTTATAGTTTTTATTTTATTTTGTTACCCTTGTAGATTCGTTCATCTCTTTCTCTCTCTAGATCTGTGCTGTCCAATATGGTAGCTACCAGCCGCACATACAATTATAATTTAAATGAAAATAAAAGAAGAAATTTAGTTCATCAGTTGCACTAGCGATATTTCACACACTCAAAGGCAAAAGTTTAAGTTAAAATTAAGTAAAATAAAATTCCATTCTTTAGTCCCACATTTTTAGTGTCTGACAGC
Organism: Giraffa tippelskirchi; assembly: GCF_054371585.1. Lineage (NCBI taxonomy): Eukaryota > Metazoa > Chordata > Mammalia > Artiodactyla > Giraffidae > Giraffa > Giraffa tippelskirchi. The sequence continues at coordinate 143,697,106 of NC_137289.1, forward strand.
CACATAGTTACTGATTCCTATATTAGACAAAGCCGACCAAATGAGGGCTAGTGTAATGGAAGGACAGTGTATCGTATGTAAGGGCTGCACGCTCTGACAAGGTACAGCACAACTATTTTTTAAATTGGGAGAAAATGGAGACAGCATTTATGGGTTTTTTTTAATGTTTCAATAATCATATTGGTGGGAGTGTGAGGACTGTTATTCTGAGGTCATTTGATGTTTAATGTGAGATAAAGCAAACAATTACAGATTACATTTGGGGTATTCTAATTACATTATGTCCTTTGTCTTGGAAAACCAGGATGCTTGGTGTGGAAGAAAGGAGTTATAAATGTAATGGAGAAATGCTTAAGTCAAAGTTCTGTATTCTTATATTTGAATTGGAAGTATCATTATGAGCTTGTGAGATTTTATGTGTGTGTGCACATGTATGGACTACCTCATCCTGCTCCCAGGCTTGAATCACTGAAATGGACTAGAAACAGTGACTGACTCAGTAGCAATGAATATCCCCAGTGACCAGACTGGACTAATTAATTATTCCTCACTAAAAAACTTCTTGGAGAAACAACTGACTACAAGTCTGGCCCAGGAAATATACAAGATGAACCTGAATGATAATTGCCTGACATAAGGCTCTTGATTGTCAAGGTACCCATTTCAAAGACAGCTATCTCAATGGATAAAGAAGTTGTTGTACATATATACAATGGAACATTACTCAGCCATAAAAAACAACAAATTTGAGTCAGTTCTGGTGAGGGGGATGAACCTAGAGCCTGTTATACAGAGTGAAGTAAATCAGAAAGAGAAAAACAAATATCATATATTAACCCATATATATGGTATCTAGAAAATTGGTATTGATAAACCTACATGCAGGGTAAGAATAGAGACACAGACATAGAGAATGGACTTACGGACATGATGGGGGAAGGAGAGAGTGGGAATAAATGAGAGAGTAGCACTGAAACATATATATTACCATATATAAAATCGATAGACAGTGGGAATTTGCTGCATAGCACAGGAGGCTCAAATCTGGTGTTCTGTGACAACCTAGAGGGGTGGGATGGGGTGGGAGGTGGGAGGGAGATTCAAGAGGGAGGGGACATATGTAAACCCATGGCTGACTCATGTTAATCTAGGGCAGAAACCGGGGCTTCCCAGGTGGCTCAGCGGTAAAGAATTTGCCTCCCAAGCAGGAGACCTGATCCCTGGGTTTGATCCCTGGGTTAGGAAGATCCCCTGGAGAAGGGACCGGCTACCCACTCCAGTATTCCTGGAGAATTCCATGGACTGTATAGTCCATAGGGTCACAAAGAGTCGGACACAACTGGGCGAGTTTCACTTTCACTTTCACTTTTCACTCTCATGGCAGAAACCAACACAACATTGTAAAGCAATTATCCTCCAATTAAAAAAACAAACAGCCATCTTGAATAAACCCAATGTCAGTTGTACAACACAAGCTACTAATAAACCAAGTAGACAAGGAGTCAGGCCACTCCGACCTGTGAAGTTCCCCTTTTAGAAAGGCCCTGGGTGGCCTAGACAACTGACCACTTGAGTGACCCCGTTTCTCCCTTCACACTCCCTCACTGCCACTCATATGCCTTCCATCTGCCGCTGAAGAGTGAATCCTTGAAACCCTAGATCCCTACCTTTAGACCCTAATAAAGGTAGAGCCCCAGGTCTGCACACCCTCCTCCTCCTCTCTCTACCTGTGACCTGGCTGTGTGGTCCTTGGGCATGTCAGGTACCTTCCCAGATTTGTGAGTAATAAATCTCATCCTTCAAAGTTCCCTGAGGCTCGTTGCTAAGGTACATTTCGTAATCATAACAACCATAAAGGCTCGTCCAGCCACAATTTTGGCTCTGGTTTGAGGGCTGCCATAGGTAGTGGGGGCCCAGGTGAGCGCTTCAGGCATTTCTGGACAATAGCATCACTATCAAAAGGCTGACATGACACAACAGAGTCTGGAACATCTTCTGACACCAGAAAGCAAGGACACTCTCAAAAGCATCCAGGATCACATCAGACGACTTAGAAATCAACTTGATGAGGCTCCCACTGGCCAAACATAAGCTCTAAGAATAATACTAATTGCCATGGACTGAAATCCATCAAATGTTTAAATACATGAGTTCATAATAATATTCAGAATGATGATGATGATAATTGTAACCTTTATAGGAGGATAGGACACTAATTCGTAGTCTTAAAAAATGATAAATGAAGTGAATCAGAGATTTATCCAACCTTTCCTCTATGAACTGTTCAGTTCAGTCCCTCAGTCGTGTCCGACGCTTTGCGATCCCGTGGACTGCAGCTCGCCAAGCCTCCCTGTCCATCACCAACTCCCAGAGTTTACTCAAACTCATGTCCATTGAGTTGGTGATGCCATCCAACCATCTCATTCTCTGTCGTCCCCTTCTCTCCCCTTCAATCTTTCCTGGCATCAGGGTCTTTTCAAATGAGTCAGTTCTTCACATCAGGTGGCCAAAGTATTGGAGTTTCAGCTTCAGCATTGGTCCTTCCAATGAATATTCAGGACTGATCTCCTTTAGGATGGACTGGTTGGATCTCCTTGCAGTCCAAGGGACTCTCAAGAGTCTTCTCCAACACCACAGTTCAAAAGCATCATTCTTCAGCGCTCAGCTTTCTTTATAGTCCAACTCTCACATCCATACATGACTACTGGAAAAACCATAGCCTTGACTAGATGGACCTTTGTTGGCAAAGTAATGTCTCTGCTTTTTACTATGCTGTCTAGGTTGGTCATAACTTTTCTTCCAAGGAGTAAGCATCTATGAACTATACCAGTAGGTAACAGAGAGTAAATGAGGAGAATCTTTCTCCATAAAAGTATTCCAACTAATAAATGAAAAAGAATGGATAAAGTTAAAAAATAACCATTTTGCAACTCCTGATGAATACACAGATAATGTATAGGTGTTAGACATCAATGGCTGGTGACATCATTGAAACAGAGACAGACAGACACTGTGAGCCTCCTGACAGGAAAACACCTCACCATCCTGTGGTTTGGGCCAAAGAGAAGTGACTTGAGTCTGACAAATCTCAGGATCCAGATGTTGAATTGCAGAAATATGGTAGACAGAGGAATATGTTGAGCTGCATGAGTCAAGAGTGCTGTGTTAGTTATTTACTGCTGTTAGTTATTTACTGTTGCATAACAAATGACCCCAAAACACAGTGGCTTAAGACAACAATTCACATTTATACTCACAGTTTCCTTGGGTCAGGAATTCTAGAGTATTTTGGCAGGGTGGTTCTGGCTCAGGGTCACACATGAGGTCACAGTCAAGATGTTAGCTGAGGAAGATGTCATCTGAAGGCTTGACCAGGGTTGGAATACCTGCTTCCAAGGTGGGTCATTCACATGGCAGCTAAGTTAATTCTGGCTGTAGGTGGGATGCCTCAACTCCTCCTCACATGGACCTCTCCAAGGCTGCTTAAATGTCCTCATGATGTGGTAGCTGATTTCCTGCTGAGTAATTTAAGGAAAAAAAACAGAAACAGCACAATGTCATTGATGACAAAGCCTTAGAAGCCACACACTATCACTTTGGCTGTATTCTGTTGGTCACACAGACCAACCCTGATACCATGTAGGATGGGACTATACAAGTGTATGAATGACAGGAAGTGCAGGTCATTGGCACCCATCTTGAAAGCTGGAAACCACCAGTATGCCATCAGCAAATGCCACACTGTCAGAACACTGCTGTTCAAATAGTCTATGAACTTCATCAGATAAATTATAAGCAAAAGAAAGGAATGAGCAGGGAACTTATAGATTGAAAGAGATATAAAAGCCATCAAATTTTAAAATGTCAGCAAAACGATATAATATCTAGGTACATCTATCTGGATAACAAAACTATTAAAAAATTGCAAGGAAATGATTATTAGAAAAGCCAAAATGGTTTCTTACGGGGAATGGGTGGGAAGAGATGAGGACTGGGCACAAAGAAGGGGCTTTTGGGTTGGCTCACAAAAATCTTTCTGGATGTGGTAATGGTTACAAGCACAAGGGTGCTTGACGTAGACTACTTCACTAAGACATATATTTGCTTTATGTGATTTCTTGTATTTATGCTTTATCGTACAGTAAAAATTTGAAAAAATAGAAATACTAGCCCTGGAGGTATACTGCTAAATCTTCTTAAAGATATTTGTTGAACTTTGTGCAAAAGTCACAGTTCCTTTCTATATTAGAAATTAGGAGGCCAGAACACAAGTCTGACTATCTATCTACCCATTTATCTATTCAGCCGTGCTAAATCTTAGTTGAGGCACATGAGATCTTTACTGGCAGCATGCAGACTCTTAGTTGTGGCATGTGGCATCTAGCTCCCTGACCAGGGATCAAACATCGGCCCCCTGCGTTGGGAGTGCAGAGTCTTTAGTCACTGGACCACCATGGAAGTCCCCACAAGTCTTTTTTTTTTTTTAATGAAAATTTTCAAAAGTACAAAAGGAAACGCAAGCATGCCAACATATTTACAACATTCCTACAGTCTTTTTTTCCTTCCACCAATTTTCAAGGTAGTAAAAATAAGAAATTTCAAATAACTCCTAACGAACTGTATAAGCACAATTATTCTGTCTTTCCTCAAAACCAGATCATTGTATTTGAAATGGAAATAGGAAATTGAATGTGATGGAATGTCCTTCCATCCACCTTTCAGGAGAGGAATATTCAATGTAAGTAGCATCAGTATCCCAGGCCTGCCTTTTGAATAAAAGAATGAAATCCATCTCTCCCTACCTCCTCTATCAATAAGCTGGGCTTACCAGGTGGCCCTAGTGGTAAAGAACCCACCTCCCAATGCAGGAGATGCAAGAGACATGGGTTCAATCCCTGGGTCAGGAAGATCCCTTGGAGGAGGGTGTGGCTACCCACTCCAGTATTCTTGCCTGGAGAATCCCATGGACAGAGGAGCCTGGTGGGCTACAGCCCATGGGATTGCAAAGAGTTGGACACAACTGAGCAACTTAGCATGCATCCAAAATATTGGGGGTTTCCCTGGTGGCTCAGATGGTAAAGAATCTGCCTGCAATGAAAATATTAAAAGAAATAACCTCCCAGCTAAAGATGCAGGTTCTCATAGTTCCTTATAAAGCCCGAGAAAAAGAAAAAAGAAAACATACTACTGTAATCTCAAGATATTACTTAGCTATTAGAGCTAAAATGGAAAAGCAAATCCAATCAGATCCATCTTTTTTCTTAAGTGAAAATGATTTTTTCAGTGAAAATCAGGTAAATTTTACTGGTGAGTGGCTGAGTGAACTGTTTCCACAGGGTATGTTTTAGTTTTCTAAAGGCTGTTACAATTCAGGGCCACTCATTATTGGTGGAGAGAAACCAGTTTCTGATCAACATCCCTTCAACCAGTCACAGTGAGCTGAATTTCCTGTGTGCTTACCTCCCTGTTATATATGCCCTACTCTCACTTCAGGAATGTTTTTATAAACTGGGTACCAAAAATGGAAGAAGAGCCCTAATGAAAGTCTCTCTGGGATGCTTGGGGACTGGGCCAGAGCAGAAGAAATTTCTGGAGCTTTTTCATGCATCTGTCAGGAGTAGGCCAAGCCTGCATTGCCTCCACAGCAAACTGAGAGCTTTGCTGTCCTTTTTTCTTTCCATTTACTCTTTTTCTCCTCATTTCAGTTCAGTTCAGTCACTCAGTCGTGTCCGACTCTTTGCGACCCCATGAACCACAGCACGCCAGGCCTCCCTGTCCATCACCAACTCCCAGAGTCCACCCAAACCCATGTCCATTGAGTCGATGATGCCATCCAACCATCTCATTCTCTGTCGTCCCCTTCTCCTCCTGCCTTCAACCTTTCCCAGCCTCAGGGTCTTTCCAAATGAGTCAGCTGTTCGCATCAGGCGGCCAAAGTATTGGAGTTTCAGCTTCAACATCAGTCCTTCCAATAACACCCAGGACTGATCTCCTTTAGGATGGACTGGTTGGATCTCCTTGCAGTCCAAGGGACTCTCAAGAGTCTTCTCCAACACCACAGTTCAAAAGCATCAATTCTTCGGTGCTCAGCTTTCTTTATAGTCCAACTCTCACATCCATATATGACCACTGGAAAAACCATAGCCTTGACTAGATGGACCTTTGTTGACTAAGTAATGTCTCTGCTTTTTAATATGCTGTCTAGGTTGATCATAACTTACTTGGGTTTCTCTTACCTCGGACGTAGGGTAGCTCCTCTCAGCTGCTCCTGCACCATCACAGCCGCCGCTCCTGCACTGTTTTTCTCCTCATCCTCCTCTTTTTATAGTTTAGGAATTAAATTTTAATAAAATTTAATATATATTTATATAATTGTATATATAATATTTTATAATATTATATTATATATAATATAAAAACATAATATATAATAATATATGTAATATTTTGTAATAATGTTTATATATAATAATGGTGATGTGAATGACATTCACTCTTCTCAAACATGTTGGTTCAGGAATCTCAAGGCATGTCAAATTATCTGGGCCAGGTGGGCAGTTCCTCTATCTGTGTTGTCTGAGAACAGTGAATGTCATTCACATCACCGTTATTATATATAAATTTAATTTAAATCAATTTGGTGAATACTGAAAATATTTTAAATATCAGATTTTTTTCTTTTCAGGCATCAAATATACAATATCAGTATAATCTCTTTCCATCAGTGGCATTTTGAGCAAGGCCTGGAGATACAGAAGTAGATTCATACACCATGGGGCACCTCCAAAGGTCAAGGATCTAAAGAAACAGATGGAATCTGGATTCTGACCCACAGACTATCTTACCTGTGTTCAGAGACACGTGAGTAGGCAGAGGAAGAAGACTGCCTGTTAGGAATGCCCCTCTGTTGGTATCCTCTGCTTTAATCAGTGGACGCCTCCTCCGTGTTGGGATGAGCTAACTGGTAAATCCATCACAGGACTGATCAACTGGAATGACAGAGGAGTGGCACTCTGGGTATGTTTACTAGGAAGTATAGCTTGGAATTCAGCCTTTCTGAAAATTTTTCTTGAAAAAAAATTATTTAGGGGAGCTTACTCAAACACTACATGTTCCATCCATTGCTCTAGTTGGCACTTCTCAAGGGAGTTTTGCATCAGAACCACGTGGTAAGGGAGTTAAAGATGCATGGGCATGGCTCCATCTGGGACATGGATTCTCAGGTCTAGGGTGACGTCAAGGCAGTTCATGGAGAACACTCCCTAGGTGGGTTTTATGTCTGTTCTGGGTGACTCTCTCACCACAACTTCCATTCTCCATGAGGTTCCTGCCCCAACACACAGGAGTGGTTCACTTCAGGCTCATTGTTAGTAAATTTCAGGACAAACATCCTAGAGTTATATAATGAAAGAGTATATAAAAATAGAATATATATCTGAATCACTCTTCTGTACACCTGAAACTAATACAACATTGTAAATTGCTATTATTTCAATTTAAAAAAATCCGAGAGTCCTAGTAAATCTCAGAAAGGATGGCAATGGGGAGGTGCTTATGAAGTTTGAAAAGATCCCCGGCTGATTCCAAGAGCTGGATCATTTTCCCAATTATTCTAAGAACCACACCTCTACCACTTATCCTTGGACAAAAGGATTCATCAGAAAGATTCTCATTCAGACAAAATTATTTTCATTCCTAAGCTCTTTGCTTCAGAATTGCTTTTTGATTTCCATTGGCCTTACTAGAAGAACAAACATACCAAATACTTTTTTTTCATGGAGTCATTGATAAGGTCCTTCTTCACTTTTATACTGTTCTCGTTGCTAGGACTAGGGAGAAGAGAACACCTTAAGAATTAGTTTATGCTTTATGAATGCTGCATCATGTAACTGCCTGTGTTTCCCTTCTTGTCTTGGCTGTTTGGAAGTTTAGAACTAGTTATGTTAAGCAGTTCACTCTATTTGCTTTTGCCCAATTTCTTCACTTACAACTCTTTTAAGATTTTTTTTTTTTTGATGTGGACCATTTCCAAAGTCTTTATTGAATTTGTTACAAGATTGCTTCTGTTGTTTCTGTTCTCGTTTTTTTGGCTGCAAGGCACAGGGGATCCTAGCCCTGACCAGAGATCAAACCCATATCCCTGTCAACTGCAAATTGGCACTTGCCATGGGTGCTTGCCATCTATCTCTACAAGGATTAGATCGTGTGCTGCTGCAGCTGCTGACCTCTACCACCCCCGAAAGAGTTCAGGGTGGAGAGCAGAAATGAGGCCCTCTGTGCTCTGGGAAAAGTGGCAGGACAAGTCTTCAGATAGTTAGATATTAACTTCAGATATAGTTAGAGCTGATTTTATGAGCCCAATTCTTGTATCTCCTCATATCTAGAAAGCCACTAACATCCTTCATGGTGACACTGTTCCTCGTGACTAGTGAAGATTTCACAAGACTAGTAGAAGCCTTCTGGAAAAAGTGCTTCATGACATGGATTTCCCCTTCACCAAAAATCACATATATACTGACCTTCTCCTCTGCCTCTTTGGAGCAGTTTCTCAGAGGTATCTGAGGTGCTGGCTCCAGGGCTGCAGTCTCCATTTTGCCCCAAATAAAACTTAACTTGCAACTCTTACATAGTGCATTTTTTCTTTTGTGTCGACATCCTCATATCTAGAAAAGCACTGACATCCTTCATGGTGACTACTGTTTCTCATGACTAGCAGAAAGCTTCTGGAAAAATATGTGCTCAATTGCATGTACTCCACCTTCACCAAAATCACATATATACTGACCTTTCACCCTGCTCCTTTGGAGCAGTTTCTCAGAGCTATCTGAGATGCTGTCTCCTGGGCCACAGTCCTCCTTTTGCCCCAAATAAAACTTAACTCGCAAAACTCACATTGTGCATTTGTTGTTGTTGTTGACATCGCCCTCATTGAAAGGTGAAGTCTCAACTACCAGACCACCAGGAAGTCTCTCCACTTATTTTTAAAGTTAATTTTACCTCTTATGTTTAAACACTGTTCAATGGATACTTCTGAGATATAACAATCAATACATTTAACACAATGTATAAGAAGTATACTAGTGAACAGTATATTTACAATGATTGATAAATTTGTAGCAGTTCATGAGTTTCAAGAGTATGTAATGTTTTGTATTTGTCTTAGATCCATTCTTGAAGGATAGCCTGCTATAAATAAACAAAACAGACAGACACTACTGTTTCCTAGATACACTGATGAAATATTTGGTAATTTAATAGGAATATGGCTGACTATTAGTGGGGGAAGTGGAGTCCATAAGCAGACTACAGTTTACTTTAGTCAGTGTCTTTTCCAAATGGTTTTCATCTAGGGCCTTCCAAAATGGAATCACTTGGGGAAACTGGAATAACAGGTCTGTTTTCTCAGCTACATCCAAACTGATGATCCTTTCTAGATTTCCAGGGTTCTCATGGATGTCTGATTCATGATTGTCTCTAGTGTCTTCTTGATATTAATGGGGGACCCAGACATAAACAGTTTTTTGCATATATCAAACACACATACATACATATATATACACATATGCATGTTATATGTTATATAAAGTATGTTTTAAGAAAAATAACATTTAAAAAGGAGCAATTCTTCTTTATCAATTCTTCTATTCCTTCTTCTTATTCCTATTTCCTGACCATGGTGGTGTGTATTTCATATGGTGCACGTATTTTCTTTAAAAATAAGAGAATGGCCACTCTATAAATAACTGCTTTGAATCTGGGCACATTTTCTTCTTTGCTCTGGTGAGATCCTTTATAATACACCATAAAATGAGACCCCAATTTCCTCAGCCTATAAAATATCCAGAAGTATTCAAAGCTGCCTTCAAAATGCTGGAAACCATAACATCTGAGGCCAGTCCCCAGAGGAATGGCCTGGGTCTCACATATGGAAAAGCTGTTAAAACCTCACCGCAGAAGTGTTCGGTTCTCCTTCAGTCTGGAAGTCCTGCTTTCAAGTATGTGAAATGTGTCCTGGTGGAAACAGCATGTGAGATGCTCGGGGGCTACTGAGACCCTGTGAGCAGGTGGCAAGGGCAGCGGGGGCTTGGCTGGAAATAAAAGACATGGAAAATAATGAGCTTATGCTTGATGGTGATTGCCGGCTTAGCTGTTTCTAGCTCCCTTCCATTCCATTCAGAGAACTGACCTTAATAGGCAAGGTGCCCATGGAGCGTTTGGAAAATCACCAGAAAGAAGGTTCCAGGGGCATATTTAGAGAAGAAAGCACAGACACCACTTTGCTGCATGCTTAGACGCGTGCTGGATAACAGAAGTCTCTGCAATGAGGCAGACATTCTATGTCCGTGCCGTCCAACATGGACGCCACCAGCCACCTGTGGCTATCAAACCCTTGAAATGTTGCTAGTATGACATGAGAACCAGATAACTTTATTTCACTTTAATTCACTGAAATTTAAATTGCCACATGTGGGTAGTGGCTACTCTATTAGACAGTTTCATGAGGATAATGGACTACAATTTGGCTCACCGACGTGCAAAACGCTAGGCCTGTTCAGTCTGTAATTCTTAGCTACTTTCTGTCTCTAAGGCTGTGGTCCCTGAGGATTTGTATCACTCACAATAACTGGGTCTGTGCTCCAGCTTGTCTCTGTCATTCTTGCTGTTGCTTCCTCCTTTGCAAATAAACTTGATTTCTTCCTCCCCAGCCTGCTTCTTCCACACAACGCCAGAGGACAGGTCTGTCTGCTAGCACTCGACCCCAAGGCTTAACTCAAAAGGCCGAGAACGAGTCCCTCAGGGCAGATCTGCTTAGACAGAGTTCTCCAGCACAGGGCTGGAGCCATTTGCCTTGACACGACACGGCTATCTCCTCCAAACAAATGTCAGGTAAATTTAAATCACTTCCAGATGAGGAATGTAGGTCAGTGACAAGGGCGAGAGCCTGAACAAATTGCAAGCTTGACAACTGTTACTTCTAATTGCACTTGAGCCAGGCTGTGTGATGGCTGAAAAAGAAGACAGGACCCTAAATTGGGCTTGCTCACTATGTCACTTTAATGCCCCGCAAGCGGGAACTCTGGTGGTCTTAAGCCCAATTAAGGAACTTGGCCCAAAACACAAGCTGTGGTGAACCCCCCTGACCACATTTTACAGTGCTAATCTGGATCACAGCAAGGCCAGCAAAGCCCCACATCTGATGGTAGCAAATGAAAACTCGACCCAAAATGCGTGAAAAACAAGTAAGTGTATCCAGAAACACAATGATTAAAGAACAGGGATTAGTGGTTACTGTATGCCAGGCCCTAAGCTGGGAGCTGGAAATACAGATAGAAAGGAAACCAAGCCTCTGCCTTCAAGTTGCTCACTGTCTAGTAAAAGAAACAGCAGAAAAGACCCAAATATTGTAATAGACTGTGGTAAGGACTCTTAAGAAAGAGCAGGTGAAATACTGTGAGAACACATCAAAGAACCTGGATTCAGCCTGGGGTTGCACCAAAGGGGCTTCCCGGAGGCAGTGGCATGGGAGCAGGTTGCTGCTGCTTAGTCACTTCAGTCGTGTCCTACTCTCTGCGACCCCATGGAACTGTAGTCCATCAGGCTCCTCTGTTCATGGGATTCTCCAGGCAAGAATACTGGAGTGGGTTGCCATTTCCTTCTCCAGGGGATCTTCCTGACTCAGGGATCGAACCCAGGTCTCCCACATTTCATGCGGATTCTTTACTGTCTGAGCCACAAGGGAAGCCCTGAAAGCAAAGTAGGAGTTTGCCAAGTAGGCGAGGGCATTCTAGACAGAGGCATCTGTCCAAAGGCACAGAAGTAAGAAATACTTGGTGTATCTGGAGTAAGTCGGATGGTATATCCTGATCCTCAGGGTGTAAAGTCAGTTTATTTAACAACTCAGGCCACACAGAACTGCCTAAAGTAAAAAGTCACATGAAATATTTTGCTCCAAATTCCATGCTCCGTAGACGGCCACTGCTAACTATGTGATGTATCCTTACAGACTGTATATATAGTGGTGACAACTAGCACTCAGCGCAGAGTTCAACAGATAATAAAAAAGGTTAGTTCAATAAATGCTGTGCCCGCATGGACACAGATGTATGGAACGGCCACAAAGTCCAGATGCAGGCTCCCTCATTCTCCCACAAACATGTATCTCCCCACGTGCTCCTGAACATCTTCCTCTCTGAAACCTGGAAACCTCCAGGGGGAGCCTTTTCAGCCAGTTCGGGGTCTTGATTGTGAAACTGTCTCAGGCATAGAGCTTTGAGGCCCCTGGGTGTTTTTGCTGGGAGGTTGATTTTAGGAACTCCCACTCAAGAATCTCATCCTGTTGAAGGCTAGACCCTTTTGAATCCTGGAGGGACTGCCCCTAGGAGGGATGCTTTGGAAGCCCTAAGCTACCATTTTAAACCTATGCAGTCACTTGGCCGACAAAGGTCTATATAGTTAAAGCTATGGTTTTTCCAATGGTCATGTATGGATATGAGAGTTGGACCATAAAGAAGGCTAAAAGCCGAAGAATTGATGCTTTTGAACTGTGGTGTTGGAGAAGACTCTTGAGAGTCCCTTGGACTGCAAGGAGATCAAACCAGTCCATCCTAAAGGAAATCACCTCTGAATATTCATTGGAAGAACGGATGCTGAAGCTGAAGCTCCAATACTTTGGCCACTTGACATGAAGAGCCAACTCACTGGAAAAGACCCTGAGGCTGGGAAAGATTGAAGGCAGGAGGAGAAGGGGATGATAGAGGATTAGATGGTTAGATAGCATCACCGACTCACTGGACCTGAGTTTGAGCAAATTCTGGGAGATAGGGGAGGACAGGGAAGCCTGGTGTGCTACAGTCCATGGAGTCGCAAAGAGTTGGACACGACTGAGTGACTGAACAACAAGTTTCTATCAGCCTAGTCCTTTGCTACTCACTGCAGTGCATGGACCAGCACCACCTTGGAGCGTGTTACAAGTGCAGACTCTTGGGCCCCACTGGACTGGAATCTGCACTAGAGATCCCCCAGTGATTTCGGTGCATGTTAGAGATTGAGAAGCTCTGGCCCAGTCAACATCCCTGTTCCTAGGAGAAACCCAACTGCTGGCCTGGACCACAGCTTGGCCATCCCTTTCTCCTCTCCCTCACTTGCCCTGGCTTTCGAAATTCCTCTAAAGAGAAATCTGTCAATTTCTGGAGGGTCCATTGTAGCATGTTCTTCTTGCTTTAGCTAGAAACCCTTCTTCACTCCCTTCCTGACCCTCCCAACATCCTGAGTTCTCCTTGGAATTGCTACTCTGAGCCTTGATCCGCTACTGGTCCATCTTGGTGGCTTCTGCCTTTCTGGCCTCTGTGTCACCCCTTTAGTGATGCAGAGAGACAGGATGGTCTTTGAATGAATGACCTGTGGCTCTTCCCTGTCATGGGTTTGAATCCCAACCAGCTGTGTGATCTTGGGCAAGTTATGCCACCTCTCTGTCCCTCTTGCCAGCTCCTGAATTTGCTTGCATAGACAATTACCTACACTGGCATCTAAATCACACCTCATGTCATTGTTCCAAGATGGCCACATCTACCATCTTCTAAGGCTAACTCAGGCCAATGTGACAGACAAACATTCCAGACAGTGAATGGATTGATTTATTGTCTTCCTGGTTGTTATTTATATAGACTGGCTGGCTGTTGGCCCTACCTACAGGACAACACAAGGGTAATGAATTGTTTTCCTTGGGATTCCTTAGACATCACCTGACTATTATAGGTTCTTTGATAGCTACCCTCTCTGAGAATCAAGTGTCCCCATGAAGGTAGGGTGATGCTCTCTTGCTTGGTGTTCTATTTATCGAAGTAGGGAGAGGATACAAAAAAGCTGGATCCAGATACAGTAAGAATTATCCAGATCTGCCACTTGGTTGGTGTATAAAATGTATAGATGCATAAGACAGATTTCAGTTTTAGAAGGAAAGTTCTTTAAAAACAAGATACAATGTACATACATGTAATCTGTTAGCCTACCATAAGTAAGTCATTGAGAATCTTAACTCCCAGCTTAACCAAGATGACGAGAGAAGAATGCAGTGTGGGGGTGTGGGCGGGTCAACTACAAAAAAGTGAAACAATCCATAGGGGAAAAGGCTGTATGTGAGTGTAAGGGGAAAGCATTATTTTGTCCATGTAAATGATTGTGAAATCCAGTAGGATTTATACTACTATTTATCCTGAAGAAAGAATTCAATCACTTAACTAAAATGGAATCAGAGCATAGTGGTGGTACCTAGGAGATGATCACTCAAAACCCATTCTCACCGAGGTATCTTCTGGGATGAAGGCACCTCTGTATCAGGAAGACATACATCACTACATCACTCGCTCTGACACACCCTCTTTGGCCCTCTTATGTGATGGCACCAAATCTGTAATAAGATCCTTGAACTTTAGGTTGTGATGATGTCCCCATGGTTTCTGAGCTGTTAAGGAATGTTATGGAATAGAAAACAAAAGGAAAGGAATATAACCCAAACTCTGCTTCTCATGAGCTGCATTGTCTGTGGTTTGTGAATTTCATTAAGAACCCTAAGGATTGGACATAAAATTCCTTGTAGCAAAATGTTACTTTGCCATGGATGAACCTTAAAATCATTATGCTCACTGAAAGAAGCCAGATAAAAGTGCACATATTATGATTCCATTTGTGTGAAATATCCAGAAAGGCAAATCTACAGAGACAGGGCTGGGGGTGGGGTGACCGTAAATGGGTATCAGGGGTCTTTGCAGGGTGATGGAAGTGTCCCTAAACTGGACTGTGGGGATGGTAGCCCAACTCAGGATGGTTCCCAAAGGTCATTGCATGGTACATTCCAAATGGGAGAAGCTGATGGTATTTCTGAAATTATACCTCAATAGAACTGTTAAACATTCACACTGCCTCACTCCATCAGGACAATCACAAAGGCTTCCTCTGAGGCTCAGTGACATTACTGTGTCTCACTCCAGCCCTTCTAGCTGCCTGCCTTTTTGCCTCTTGATCATCACCTTTAATTTGTAAAATACACACAGTGAAAGCAGGGTGATTTGGGATATGCAGGGGCAGGATAGGCACTGGAGACGTGTCTCTGATGCCAGTTAATGTGGTATAGTGTGAATTTCCAGCACCCTGATGCTACCATAATCATCATTATGAGCTTACTGAACCAATAAGATGAGGACTGAAAAATAAGCTGCAAGCTGATTTGCCCTCTCTTTGAGTCTTTAATTCAGAGTTGGCCAAATTATTGCTCACTTAATCTAGCCCCTCCTCCATGTGGGACTGGATTTTTTTTTAAGACAGTTTTTTAGACAGCAGTTGTAGGTTCGCAGAGGAAGGTATGCTGCTGCTGCTGCTAAGTCGCTTCAGTCGTGTCTGACTCTGTGCGACCCCATAGACGGCAGCCCACCAGGCTCCGCCGTCCCTGTGATTCCCCAGGCAAGAGCACTGGAGTGGTTTGCCATTTCCTTCTCCAATGCATGAAAGTGAAAAGTGAAAGTGACGTCGCTCAGTCGTGTCCGACTCTTTGTGACCCCATGGACTGCAGCCTACCAGGCTCCTCTGTCCTTGGGATTTTCCAGGCAAGAGTACTGGAGTGGGTTGCCATTGCCTTCTCCAAGAGGAAGGTATAGAGGGCTCCATACACTCCCTGGCTTCACACATGCGTGTCCTCCCCATTATCAACAAACTCACCAGAGTGGGACATCTGCTACAACTGACGAACCTATATTGACACATCATAATCACCCAAAGTCCGTAGATTACATTAGCATTCACTCTTGGTGTGATATATTCTATGGGTTTGCACAACTGTGTAACAACATCTGTTCCTCATTATTGGGGCAGGATTTTGAGTTGAAAACTACTAGAAAATGCTGGGCTTTCCCGGAAAGATAGCACTGTGTCCATAGAGAGTTGTAATGTGTCTGATACGCAAGGCTGTCTTAATCCTATTCCCCTTTGGAGGTATGCCAAGTAGATACACCTGAACCTGTTATGAATTTGGAAAGACCTGGGGAAAATTCTGATGGTCACATCTCATTATATTGTCCCTCTGTTGTGAAAAACTGTAACTGTTGCTTGGAGACTACAAATGTGTCTGTAGAAGCTGTTTTGTTCTTCTTCACCTTGATGTGATTTGTCAAGGGGCTTAGCTGCCCAACCTTTTTTCTATTCTTGTGCATAATTCTACAGTGCATAAGAAATAAGACATTTCTTTAAAAAGAGCATGGCACGCTAACAGCAAAGAATATGTGTCGGAACTCATTTCATAGCTAATAGCAGCATTTGATAAGATAAGTAGTTTTAAGCCTTCTGTGGGACCCCATGGCACATCCTTAATTTAACCCAGCAGATGTTTGAAAGTGTTAGTTGCTCAGTCATGTCTGACTCTTTTGTGATCCCATGGACTGTAGCAGGCCAGGCTCCTCTGTCCATGGGATTCTCCAGGCAAGAATACTGGAGAGGGTGGCCATTTCCTTCCCCAGGGTATCATCCCAACCCAGGGATAGAACCCGGAACTCCTGCACTGCAGGTGAATTCTTGACCATCTACTTAGATGATGCTTAATGCCTGCCTTCCCTCAGTGATTTGAACTGTTTAGTAATAGCTGGAAGAATTTTTTTTTAACTCAATTGTTTCTGTTTCAGCGCACTCTTGATTTTAATCTCACCAAGATGGCAATCTTGAGCATGTGCTGAAATAATGGTTTGGTAGGGGCTCCTAATAACCAAGGGCCTCCTTCAGTGTCTTTGAGACCAAATGAATTGTCGAAACGGAGAGGCCTAATATATGTGTAACCGAGTCACTGTGTTGTACACCTGAAACTAACACAACATTGTACATCAACCATACTTCAGTTAAAAAAAAAAAACCACCACTAGATAAGAGTATGGAATTGAGAGATACAAACTACTACATATAAAATAGAGAAGTGACAAGAATATATTGTACAGTACAGAGAGATATAACTATTATTTCATAATAACTTTAAATGGAGTATAATCTATAAAAACATTGAATCGCTACGGTGTACACCTGAAACTAATATAATATTGTAAATCAATTATACGTCACTAAACAATAAAAGGGGCATCCCTGACGGCTCAGATGGTAAAGAATCCATCTGCCAGAAGATGCGGGTTCGAACCCTGGGTCGTGAAGATCCCCTGGAAAGGGAATGGCAACCCACTCAGTATTCTTGCCTGGAGAATCCCATGGACAGAGCCTGGCAGGCTACAGTCCATGGGGTCGCAGAAAGAATCAGATAAGATTTAGCAACTAAAGAACAACACCGACGACAAAAACAGAATAAAATTGCAATGCCCCTTCCCCCCCACCCCCCGGCCAAAACTGAGTAGTGTAAGGAGTACCCTACTTATAAGCCGCCAAGTTGGCCGCCAGTTTCCCAGAGGCGGGCAGAACAGAGACAAACACAGCCAGCAGCGGGAGCTTCCTGTTTCTCAAGTTCCACAAGGTGATAAGGAAGTGGGCCCAGAGGCCCACCGTGACGTAGAGGCTCTGTGTCAAAGCTGAGGAACTTCAAGTTTAGGAAACCCCCAATCGCTTAAGCGGGCTGCAAGCAAATCTGGCCAAACTTTGCCCTGGAGGGGGACATTATCTCTATTAGCTTGGTCAGGAAATAAATCTGCCCTTAGCCTCAGAGGGAGAGACCATCTCTGTACTCCAAGGGCAGTTTGCTACACAGACATCCTTGGAACGATAACCCGAACAAAAGCTGTCAATGCCTTTACTTAAAAGTTGGGCAGAAATGCAAGAGACCTATAGAGACTTGCCCCCAGTGCCACTGTCTCTATTCAGCTGTCTGCTCAGATGTCCCCTCTCTACAAGTCACTTGGTACCACTGCTGCTACTTTACATTTCTATATAGTGCCCCTATGGTCAGGCCATTCAAGATGGCTGTTCTCTTGCTCTCTCTATACCCCCCTGCCCCACCAGTCCCTGCTTCATTCACATGATTAGCCAATCCTCTTCATTACAGAGCTTAATTAGCCCCTGGTTACTGATGAGCCCACTTGCCATCAATTGCCCCCTATGAACAGTAGCCCCTGACTACCCTGAGTAGTGAAGACGGCTGCCACATCCCGGTTGCTACGTGCCACAAACAGTGGGGTGTCGCTTCAGGGCACTTTGCTTAAGATCCTTTGTCCAATAAGCCACCAAAGTCTCTGTCACTGTCTCTGAGAAACTTCAAGTTTGCAGGCCTGTGGGGTGCAGAACAATAGCACACATGGCATCCTAATATATTGCATTACTATTTATTGTATGTTTTTTCCACTAGAATGCAAACCCCATGAGACCACGGTATCATCTGTTTGTCCCTGTTGTACCAACAGGGTTTTAAAATGTTGCACATGTCACATAATGGGTGCTCAATAAATACTTACTAAACTAGTGAATGAGCACATGAATATGCTGCCGCTGTCCTTTGTCCCAGGCAGTTTACACTGAATAACAGTACCATGTGTGCTGTGGGTTGTGCTGGGTCACTTCAGTCATGTATGACGCTTTGTGATCCTATGGACTGTAGCCCTCCAGGCTCCTCTGTCCATGGAATTCTCCAGGCAAGAATACTGCAGTGGGTAGCCATTCCCTTCTCCAGGAGAAGCTTCCCCAGGGTTGAACCTGGGTCTCCCTTATTGTAAGCAGACTCTTTATTGTCTAAGCCATCAGAGTGGCTCTAATAGGCCAAAAAAAAAAAAAAAAAAAAAGCTGTATGCCAATACAGGAGGACCCGGTTCCATCCCTGGGTTGTGAAAATTGTGCAGATCATTTGCTGAGTCTTATCCGACCAGCCTTCCTGTCTGTCACCAATTCACCTGTGGCGCAAGAGACCCGGGTTCTCTCTCTGGGTCGAGAAGAGTCTCTGGAGAAGGGAATGGAAACTCACTCCAATATTCTGGCCTGGAGAATTCCACGGACAGAGGAGCCTGGCAGGTTACAGTCCACAGGGTGGCTAACAGTCCCACAGGACTGAGTGACCGACACTACAGAAAACAAAGCACAGCCCAAAAAACAATTACACCTGCGACAGAAACGTGGGATCACCCGAAAAGAGTTCTCCTTTTCCCAGGTGGCTGTCTCTCTGAAAGTCGCTCAGTCGTGTGCGACCAGAGTCTGTCTGGCTCCTCTGTCCACGGGATTCCCCAGGCAAGAATACTTCAGTGGGTAGCCACTCTCTTCTCCAGGAGAATCTTTCCCAGGAACTGAGCCTGGGTCTACCACATTGAAAGCAGGCTCTCGAAGCCATCAGGGTATCTCTAATCAGCAAAAGGAAAAAAAAAAAAAAAAAAAAAGGCGTCTGCCAATATACAAGGCCCGGGTTCCGATCCTGGGTAGCGAAAAATCTGTCTGGTTTATTTGCTCAGTCGTGTCTGATCAGCCATCATGTCTTCGCTTGAAAAAGCCCTTTGTGGCTTTATGGATATTGGGTTTCCCTTCTATCTCAGCTGGAAAAGAATTCGCCTTCAGTGCGGGAAACTTGGGTTCGATCCGTGGGTTACGAAGATCCCTGCAAAAGGGGAAGACTACCCACTCCAGTATTGTGGCCTGGAGAATTCCATGGACTGCATAGTGCACGTAGTTGCAAAAAACTGGACACGACTAAGCGTCTTTCACTTTAAACTCACCGAAGCTCAAACCCGCAAACTGAAATGATAAAAAAAGCTTCAAGAATCTAAAAACACCGCCCGAA
This sequence comes from Giraffa tippelskirchi, assembly GCF_054371585.1. NCBI lineage: Eukaryota > Metazoa > Chordata > Mammalia > Artiodactyla > Giraffidae > Giraffa > Giraffa tippelskirchi. The sequence goes on from NC_137289.1 coordinate 143,716,838, forward strand.
ATCGTTTATTTTTCAACTTCTACTTTTCTACACAAGAATATTGGTCTTGTTTAATCTCACAAGACCTCCAAAAATTGTGGGGAAATGTCAAGTGTTATTTCTTTCTCGGTCCTACTTGATTAGCCTGCACGACCATACCGGACACTAAACTCAAGCAGGAACAAGAAACGGAGCATAGACACGTTACTGTGCCGGGGCATATATGGATGAGGGAAAGTTCACTCCTAACAAAGTGAGGATGAGAAGCAAAACAATGGCAAGTCCCGGTGAAGAGGTTGTAGCAGATCTTTTCACGTTAGTGGACGAAGGCTCACTCTTCGAAATACTATGTTGAAAGGAAATCTACGATAAACTGAAAGAAGAAATTGAACATATTGCACGCAGTGCATTCTGGTTAGGTAAATGTTCGCTGAGTCCCCGCCCCCGAGCTTCACGCCTTTCCGGCCCCAGCTCCCGTGAAGCCCGCTTCCAGTCCCTGTTCCCAGGCCCCTGACTCCACGTTTTCTCCTCCTCGACGCTCTGCCTCTGATTTCTTTCGAATAAAGGATTCTGTTGACAGCTTAAGAAAATGATATAGGAGCGCTGCATTTGACACAGAGAAGGTTCACTATAATGTCAAATAAAACAGTGCCCTCAGTGCGCAGTCCTGTCAAACGATTCGCGACCCCATGGACTGTAGCCCTCCAGGCTCCTGTGTCCATGGAATTCTCCAGGCCGGAATAGTGCAGTGGGTAGCCATTCCCTTCTCCAGGAGAGTCTTCCCCAGGAGCTAACCTCCGTTTCCCACATTGTAAGCAGACTCTTCACTGTCTAAGCCACCACAGTGACTCAGCAAATGAACTGCCTGATTTTAATGACCCAGGGATGGAACCGGGTCCTCCTGTATTGGCAGTCACCTTTTTTTTTTTTCCTTAATAGTGATTAGAGTCACCCTCATGGCTTAGACACTAAAGAGTCCGTTCACAAAGCGGGAGACCGAGGTTCGATCCTGGGGAAGCTTCTCCTGGAGAAGGGAATGGCTACCCACTGCGGTATTCTTGCCTGGAGAGTTCCATGGACAGAGGAGGCTGGAAGGCTACAGTCCATGGGGTCGCAAATAGTCTGGGCACGACTGAGGAGGTTCAGTACTATATTTCATTCGACATTATAGTGAACCTTGTCTGTGTCAAATGCAGCACCCATATATCATTCTCTTAAGCCGTCAACAAAATCCTTATTGGAAAGAAATCAGAGGCAGGGCGTCGAGGAGGAGAAAACATGGAGTCAGGGGCCTGGGAACAGGGGCAGGAAGCGGGCTTCGCGGGAGCTGGGGCGGGAAAGGCGTGAAGCTCGGGGGCGGGGACTCGGCGCACATTTGCATAACCAGAATGCACTGCGCGCGGTATGTTCAATTTCTTCTTTCAGTTTATCGTAGATTTCCTTTAAACACAATATTTCGAAGAATGAGCCTTGTCCACTAACGTGAAAAGATCTGCTACAACCTCTTCACCGGGATTTACTGTTTTTTTGGTTCTCATCCTCAGTGTGTTAGGAGTGAGCTTCCCCGACCTGTATGTGCCCCGAGAACGGTTGGTATGTGCGCTCCGCTTCTTGCTCCTGCGTGAGTTTGGTCTTCAGGGCGGCCCTGTAGACTCCTCACGCAGGACCAAGACGCAAATACGGCTCTTACGACGCCATAATTTTTGGAGGTCTTGTGAGATGAACCAAGACCAATATTCTTGTGTCGAAAAATAGATGTTGAAAAGCCAACGATTTCCAGCTGTGTGTGTTTAGGTGGTTGAAGCTTTCTTTGTTTATCACTTAAGTTTGGGAGTCTCAGCTTCGCTTGAGTTTAAAGTGAGGAACACCTGCTCGTGCCCAAGTTTTCCCGAGGTTACGCACTATGCAGGCCGTGGAGTTCTCCAGGCCGCGATGCTGGAGTGGGTAGTCTTATTTCTTTTGCAGGGATTTTCCTAACCCACGGATCGAGCCCAGGTCTCCCGCACTGTAGGGGAATTCTTTTTCCAGGCGAGATACAAGGGAAACGCAAAATCCATAAGACCACCCAGGGCTTTTTCAAGCGAAGACAGGATGGCTGATCAGACACGAGTGCGTCAATAAGCCAGACAGGTTTTTCGCTATCCAGGAACGGAACGCGGGCCTTGTATATTGGCAGACGCTTTTTTTTGTTGTTTTTTTTCCCTTTTGCTGATTAGAGTTATCCTGATGGCTTAGAGAGGCTGGTTTCAATGCGGTAGACCCAGGCTCTGTTACTGGGAAAGATTCTCCTGGAGAAGAGAATGGCTACCCCCTGCAGTATTCTTGCCTGGGGAATCCCATGGACAGAGGAGCCAGACAGACTCTGGTCGGACACGACTGAGCGACTTTCAGAGAGCGAGCCATCTGGGGAAAGAAGAACTCTTTTTGGGTGATCCCAGGTTTCTGTCGCAGGTGTAATTGTTTTTTGGGCTGTGCTTTGTTTCCTGTAGTGTCAGTCACTCAGTCCTGTGGGACTGTTAGCCACCCTGTGGACTGTAACCTGCCAGGCTCCTGTGTCCGTGGAATTCTCCAGGCCAGAATGCTGGAGTGAGTTTCCATTCCCTTCTCCAGAGACTCTTCCCGACCCAGAGAGCGAACCCGGGTCTCCTGCGTCGCAAGTGAATTGGTGCCAGACAGGAAGGCTGCTCGGATAAGACTCAGCAAATGAACTGAACAATTTTAACGACCCAGGGATGGAACCGGGTCCTCCTATATTGGCAGTCACCCTTTTTTTTTTTTTTTTTTTTTTAATACTGATTAGAGTCACCCTGATGGCGTAGACAGTAAAGAGTCCATTTACAAAGCGGGACACCCAGATTCGCTCCTGGGGAAGAATCTCCTGGAGAAGGGAATCGCTACCCACTGCACTATTCCGGCCCGGAGAATTCCATGCACACAGGAGCCTGGAGGGCTACAGTCCATGGGGTCGCAAATAGTTTGACAGGACTGCGCCCTCAGGGCACTCTGTTTTATTTGACATTATAGTGAACCTTCTCTGTGTCAAATGCAGCACTCCTATATCATTTTCTTAAGCTGTCAACAGAATCCTTTATTCAAAAGAAATCAGAGGCAGAGCGTCGAGGAGAAGACATGGAGTCAGGAGCCTGGGAACAGGGACAGGAAGCGGGCTTCGCGGGAGCTGGGGCGGAGAAAGGCGTGAAGCTCGGGGGCGGGGACTCAGCGAACATTTGCCTAACCAGAATGCACTGCGCGCAGTATGTTCAATTTCTTCTTTCTGTTTATCGTAGATTTCCTTTAAACATTGTATTTCGACGAATGAGCCTTGTCCACTAACGTGAAAAGATCTGCTACAACCTCTTCACCGGGACTTACCGTTGTTTTTTTTTTGCTTCTCATCCTCAGTGTGTTAGGAGTTAACTTCCCCTCATCCTTATATGCCCCGGGACAGTGGGGTATTCACGCTCCGTTTCTTTTTCCTGCTCGAGCTTATTCTCCGCTATGGCCCTGCGGACTAATCAAGTAGGACCAAGAAAGAAATCATACTTACATTTCCCCCCAATTTTTGGAGGTCTTGTGAGATTAAACAAGACCAATACTCTTGTGTAGAAAAGCAGAAGTTGAAGAATAAATGATTTCGGGCGGTGTTTTTAGATTCTTGAAGCTTTCTTCGTTTATCATTTCAGTTTGCGAGTTTGAGCTTCGGTGAGTTTAAAGTGAAAGACACTTCAGTTCAGTTCAGTTGCATCCGACTCTTTGCGACCCCATGAATCGCAGCACACCGGGCCTCTGTGTCCATCACAAACTCCCAGAGTCTACCCAAACCCATGTCCATCGAGTCAGTGATGCCATCCAGCCATCTCATCCTCTGTCGTCCCCTTCTCCTCCTGCCCCCAATCCTACCCAGCATTAGGGTCTTTTCCAATGAGTCAACTCTTCGCATGAGGTGGCCAAAGTATTGGAGTTTCAGCTTCAACATCAGTCCTTCCAATGAACACTCAGGATTGATCTCCTTTAGGATGGATTGATTGGATCTCCTTGCAGTCCAAGGGACTCTGAAGAGTCTTCTCCAACACCACAGTTCAAAAGCATCAATTCTGCGGCGCTCAGCTTTCTTCACCGTCCAACTCTCACATCCATACATGACCACTGGAAAAACCATAGCCTTGACTAGATGGACTTTTGTTGGCAAAGTAATGTCTCTGCTTTTAAATATGCTATCTAGGTTGGCCATAACCTTCCTTCCAAGGAGTAAGCGTCTTTTAATTTCATGGCTGCAATCACCATCAGCAGTGATTTTGGAGCCCCCAAAAATAAAGCCTGACACTGTTTCCACATCTATTTCCCATGAATTGATGGGACCAGATGTCATGATCTTAGTTTTCTGAACGTTGAGCTTTAAGCCAACTTTTTCACTCTCCTCTTTCACCTTCATCAAGAGGCTCTTTAGTTCTTCTTCACTTTCTGCCGTAAGGGTGGTGTCATCCGCATATCTGAGGTTATTGATATTTCTCCCTGCAATCTTGATTCCAGCTTGTGTTTCTTCCAGCCCAGCGTTTCTCATGATGTACTCTGCATATAAGTTAAATAAGCAGGGTGACGATATACAGCCTTGACGTACTTTCCCTATTTGGAGCCAGTCTGTTGTTCCATGTCCAGTTCTAACTGTTGCTTCCTGACCTGCATACAGGTTTCTCAAGAGGCAGGTCAGGTGGTCTGGTATTCCCATCTCTTTCAGAATTTTCCACAGTTTATTGTGATCCACACAGTCAAAGGCTTTGGCATAGTCAATAAAGCAGAAATAGATGTTTTTCTGGAACTCTCTTGCTTGTTCGATGATCCAGCGGATATTGGCGATTTGATCTCTGGTTCCTCTGCCTTTTCTAAAACCAGCTTGAACATCTGGAAGTTCACGGTTCACGTATTGCTGAAGCCTGGCTTGGAGAATTTTGAGCATTACTTTACTAGCATGTGAGATGAGTGCAATTGTGCGGTAGTTTGAGCATTCTTTGGCATTGCCTTTCTTTGGGATTGGAACGAAGACTGACCTCTTCCAGTCCTGTGGCCACTGCTGAGTTTTCCAAATTTGCTGGCATATCGAGTGCAGCACTTTCACAGCATCACCTTTGAGGATTTGAAATAGCTCAACTGGAATTCCATCACCTCCACTAGCTTTGTTCGTAGTGGTGCTTTCTAAGGCCCACTTGATTTCACATTCCAGGATGTCTGGCTCTAGGTGAGTGATCACACCATCGTGATTATCTGGGTCGTGAAGATCTTTTTTGTACAGTTCTTCTGTGTATTCTTGCCACCTCTTCTTAATATCTTCTGCTTCTGTTAGGTCCATACCATTTCTGTCCTTTATCGAGCCTATCTTTGCATGAAATGTTCCTTTGGTATCTCTAATTTTCTTGAAGAGATCTCTAGTCTTTCCCAATCTGTTGTTTTCCTCTATTTCTTTGCACTGATCGCTGAGGAAGGCTTTCTTATCTCTCCTTGCTATTCTTTGGAACTCTGCATTCAGATGGGAATATCTTCCCTTTTCTCCTTTGCTTTTCGCTTCTCTTCTCTTCTCTTCCAAGCTATCTGTAAGGCCTCCTCAGACAGCCATTTTGCTTTTTTGCATTTCTTTTCCATGGGGATTTTCTTGATCCCTGTCTCCTGTACAATGTCACGAACCTCTGTCCATAGTTTATCAGGCACTCTGTCTATCAGGTCTAGTCCCTTAAATCTATTTGTCACTTCCACTGTATACTCATAAGGGATTTGATCTAGGTCATACCTGAATGGTCTAGTGGTTTTCCCTACTTTCTTCAATTTAAGTCTGAATTTGGCAATAAGCAGTTCATGATCCGAGCCACAGTCTGCTCCCGGTCTTGTTTTTGCTGACTGTATAGAGCTTCTCCATCTTTGGCTGCAAAGAATATAATCAATCTGATTTCGGTGTTGACCGTCTGGTGAGGTCCACGTGTCGAGTCTTCTCTTGTGTTGTTGGAATAGGGTGTTTGCTATTACCAGTGCGTTCTCGTGGCAAAACTCGATTAGCCTTTGCCCTGCTTCAATTCTGTCCTCCAAGCCATCAGGGTAACTCTAATCAGCAAAAGGAAAACAAAAAAAAAGGTCGTCTGTCAATATACAAGGCCCGGGTTCCGATCCTGGGCCGCGAAAAACTTGTCTCGCTTATTGACTCACTCGTGTCTGATCGGCCATCTTGTCTTTGCTTGAAAAAGCCCTTTCTGGTTTCATGGATATTGGGTTTTCCTTGTATGTCGGCTGGAAAAGAATTGCGCCTACAGTGCGGGAGACCGGGGTTTGACCCGTGGGTTACGAACATCCCCGCACAAAGGGAAAAACTACCCACTCCAGTATTGTGGCCTGGAGAATTCCAACGCCTGCACAGCACACGTCGTCACGAAAACTTGGACACTGCTAAGCGTTCTTCACTTCAAACTCACCGAAGCTTCAACTCGCAAACTGAAACGATAAAGAAAACCTCAAAAAAAACCTGAAAACACAGACCAAAATCACTGGCTTTTTATTTCTGTTTTTCCACACAAAAATATTGGTCTTGCTCACCCTCACAAGACCTCCAAAAATTGTGAGCACGGACACTCAGTATTTCTTTCTTGGTCCTGTTTGGTTAGTCTACCCAATCATACCGAAGACTAAAACCAAGCAAGAGCAAGAAACGCAGAAGAGCTATCCCCATAGCTTCGGGACACATACAGGTCGGGGAAATTAACTGCTAACACTCTGAGGATGAGAAGCAAAAAAACGGTAAGTCCCGGTGAAGAGGTTGTAGCAGATCTTTTCACGTTAGTGGACAAGGCTCATTCTTCGAAATACTATGTTTAAAGGAATCTACGATAAACTGAAAGAAAAAATTGAACATACCGCGCGCAGTGCATTCTGGTTATGCAAATGTGCGCCGAGTCCCCGCCCCCGAGCTTCACGCCTTTCCCGCCCCAGCTCCCGCGAAGCCCGCTTCCTGCCCCTGTTCCCAGGCCCCTGACTCCATGTTTTCTCCTCCTCGACGCCCTGCCTCTGATTTCTTTCCAATAAGGATTTTGTTGACGGCTTAAGAGAATGATATATGGGCGCTGCATTTGACACAGACAAGGTTCACTATAATGTCGAATGAAATATAGTACTGAACCTCCTCAGTCGTGCCCAGACTATTTGCGACCCCATGGACTGTAGCCTTCCAGCCTCCTCTGTCCATGGAACTCTCCAGGCAAGAATACCGCAGTGGGTAGCCATTCCCTTCTCCAGGAGAAGCTTCCCCAGGATCGAACCTCGGTCTCCCTTATTGTAAGCAGACTCTTTACTGTCTAAGCCATCAGAGTGGCTGCAATAGGTAAAAAAAAAAAAAAAAAGTTGTATGCCAATACAGGAGGACCCGGTTCCATCCCTGGGTCGTGAAAATTGTTCAGATCATTTGCTGAGTTTTATCCGAGCAGCCTTCCTGTCTGGCACCAATTCACTTGCGACACAGGAGACCCGGGTTCGCTCTCTGGGTCGGGAAGAGTCTCTGGAGAAGGGAATGGAAACTCACTCCAGCATTCTGGCCTGGAGAATTCCACGGACACAGGAGCATGGCAGGTTACAGTCCACAGGATGGCTACAGTACCACAGGACTGAGTGACCGACACTACAGAAAACAAAGCACAGCCCAGAAAACAATTACATGGGCGACAGAAACGTGGAATCACCCAAAAGAGTTCTTCTTTCCCCAGATGGCTCGCTCTCTGAAAGTCGCTCAGTCGTGTCCGACCAGAGTCTGTCTGGCTCCTCTGTCCATGGGATACCCCAGGCAAGAATATTTCAGGGGGTAGCCATTCTCTTCTCCAGGAGAATCTTCTCCAGGAGAATCTTCCCCAGGCCCAGAGCCTGGGTCTACCGCATTGAAAGCAGCCTCTCTAAGCCATCAGTTCAGTTCAGTTCAGTCGCTCAGTCGTGTCCAACTCCTTGTGATCCCATGAATTGCTGCACGCCAGGCCTCCCTGTCCATCACCAACTCCCGGAGTTTACCCAAACCCATGTCCATCGAGTCAGGGATGCCATCCAACCATCTCATCCTCTGTAGTCCCCTTCTCCTCCTGCCCCCAGTGCTTCCCAGCATTAGGATCTTTTCCAATGAGTCAACTCTTCGCATGAGGTGGCTTCAGGGTAACTCTAATCAGCAAAAGGAAAACAAAAAAAGAGCCGACTGCCAACATACAAGGCCTGGGTTCCGTTCCTGGATAGCAAAATATCTGTCTGGTTTATTTGCTCACTCGTGTCTGATCGGCCATCCTGTCTTCGCTTGAAAAAGCCCTTTGTGGTTTTATGGATATTGGGTTTCCCTTGTATCTCAGCTTGAAAAGAATTCACCTACAGTGCAGGAGACCTGGGTTCAATCTGTGGGTTAGGAAGATCCCTGCAAAAGGGGAATACTACCCACTCCAGTATTGTGGCCTGGAGAATTCCATAGACTGCATAGTGCATGAAGTCACAAAAAATTGGACACGACTTAGTGTCTTTCACTTTAAACTCACCAAAGCTGAAATCCACAAACTTGAGAAAATGATATAGGAGCGCTGCATTTGACACAGAGAAGGTTCACTATAATGTCAAATAAAACAGTGACCTCAGTGCGCAGTCCTGTCAAACGATTCGCGACCCCATGAACTGTAGCCCTCCAGGCTCCTGTGTCCATGGAATTCTCCAGGCCAGAATAGTGCAGTGGGTAGCCATTCCCTTCTCCAGGAGAGTCTTCCCCAGGAGCTAACCTCCGTTTCCCACATTGTAAGCAGACTCTTCACTGTCTAAGCCACCACAGTGACTCAGCAAATGAACTGCCCGATTTTCACGACCCAGGGATGGAACCGGGTCCTCCTGTATTGGCATACAACTTTTTTTTTTTTTTTTTTACCTATTGCAGCCACTCTGATGGCTTAGACAGTAAAGAGTCTGCTTACAATAAGGGAGACCGAGGTTCGATCCTGGGGAAGCTTCTCCTGGAGAAGGGAATGGCTACCCACTGCGGTATTCTTGCCTGGAGAGTTCCATGGACAGAGGAGGCTGGAAGGCTACAGTCCATGGGGTCGCAAATAGTCTGGGCACGACTGAGGAGGTTCAGTACTATATTTCATTCGACATTATAGTGAACCTTGTCTGTGTCAAATGCAGCGCCCATATATCATTCTCTTAAGCCGTCAACAAAATCCTTATTGGAAAGAAATCAGAGGCAGGGCGTCGAGGAGGAGAAAACATGGAGTCAGGGGCCTGGGAACAGGGGCAGGAAGCGGGCTTCGCGGGAGCTGGGGCGGGAAAGGCGTGAAGCTCGGGGGCGGGGACTCGGCGCACATTTGCATAACCAGAATGCACTGCGCGCGGTATGTTCAATTTTTTCTTTCAGTTTATCGTAGATTCCTTTAAACATAGTATTTCGAAGAATGAGCCTTGTCCACTAACGTGAAAAGATCTGCTACAACCTCTTCACCGGGACTTACCGTTTTTTTGCTTCTCATCCTCAGAGTGTTAGCAGTTAATTTCCCCGACCTGTATGTGTCCCGAAGCTATGGGGATAGCTCTTCTGCGTTTCTTGCTCTTGCTTGGTTTTAGTCTTCGGTATGATTGGGTAGACTAACCAAACAGGACCAAGAAAGAAATACTGAGTGTCCGTGCTCACAACTTTTGGAGGTCTTGTGAGGGTGAGCAAGACCAATATTTTTGTGTGGAAAAACAGAAATAAAAAGCCAGTGATTTTGGTCTGTGTTTTCAGGTTTTTTTTGAGGTTTTCTTTATCGTTTCAGTTTGCGAGTTGAAGCTTCGGTGAGTTTGAAGTGAAGAACGCTTAGCAGTGTCCAAGTTTTCGTGACGACGTGTGCTGTGCAGGCGTTGGAATTCTCCAGGCCACAATACTGGAGTGGGTAGTTTTTCCCTTTGTGCGGGGATGTTCGTAACCCACGGGTCAAACCCCGGTCTCCCGCACTGTAGGCGCAATTCTTTTCCAGCCGACATACAAGGAAAACCCAATATCCATGAAACCAGAAAGGGCTTTTTCAAGCAAAGACAAGATGGCCGATCAGACACGAGTGAGTCAATAAGCGAGACAAGTTTTTCGCGGCCCAGGATCGGAACCCGGGCCTTGTATATTGACAGACGACCTTTTTTTTTGTTTTCCTTTTGCTGATTAGAGTTACCCTGATGGCTTGGAGGACAGAATTGAAGCAGGGCAAAGGCTAATCGAGTTTTGCCACGAGAACGCACTGGTAATAGCAAACACCCTATTCCAACAACACAAGAGAAGACTCGACACGTGGACCTCACCAGACGGTCAACACCGAAATCAGATTGATTATATTCTTTGCAGCCAAAGATGGAGAAGCTCTATACAGTCAGCAAAAACAAGACCGGGAGCAGACTGTGGCTCGGATCATGAACTGCTTATTGCCAAATTCAGACTTAAATTGAAGAAAGTAGGGAAAACCACTAGACCATTCAGGTATGACCTAGATCAAATCCCTTATGAGTATACAGTGGAAGTGACAAATAGATTTAAGGGACTAGACCTGATAGACAGAGTGCCTGATAAACTATGGACAGAGGTTCGTGACATTGTACAGGAGACAGGGATCAAGAAAATCCCCATGGAAAAGAAATGCAAAAAAGCAAAATGGCTGTCTGAGGAGGCCTTACAGATAGCTTGGAAGAGAAGAGAAGAGAAGCGAAAAGCAAAGGAGAAAAGGGAAGATATTCCCATCTGAATGCAGAGTTCCAAAGAATAGCAAGGAGAGATAAGAAAGCCTTCCTCAGCGATCAGTGCAAAGAAATAGAGGAAAACAACAGATTGGGAAAGACTAGAGATCTCTTCAAGAAAATTAGAGATACCAAAGGAACATTTCATGCAAAGATAGGCTCGATAAAGGACAGAAATGGTATGGACCTAACAGAAGCAGAAGATATTAAGAAGAGGTGGCAAGAATACACAGAAGAACTGTACAAAAAAGATCTTCACGACCCAGATAATCACGATGGTGTGATCACTCACCTAGAGCCAGACATCCTGGAATGTGAAATCAAGTGGGCCTTAGAAAGCACCACTACGAACAAAGCTAGTGGAGGTGATGGAATTCCAGTTGAGCTATTTCAAATCCTCAAAGGTGATGCTGTGAAAGTGCTGCACTCGATATGCCAGCAAATTTGGAAAACTCAGCAGTGGCCACAGGACTGGAAGAGGTCAGTCTTCGTTCCAATCCCAAAGAAAGGCAATGCCAAAGAATGCTCAAACTACCGCACAATTGCACTCATCTCACATGCTAGTAAAGTAATGCTCAAAATTCTCCAAGCCAGGCTTCAGCAATACGTGAACCGTGAACTTCCAGATGTTCAAGCTGGTTTTAGAAAAGGCAGAGGAACCAGAGATCAAATCGCCAATATCCGCTGGATCATCGAACAAGCAAGAGAGTTCCAGAAAAACATCTATTTCTGCTTTATTGACTATGCCAAAGCCTTTGACTGTGTGGATCACAATAAACTGTGGAAAATTCTGAAAGAGATGGGAATACCAGACCACCTGACCTGCCTCTTGAGAAACCTGTATGCAGGTCAGGAAGCAACAGTTAGAACTGGACATGGAACAACAGACTGGCTCCAAATAGGGAAAGTACGTCAAGGCTGTATATCGTCACCCTGCTTATTTAACTTATATGCAGAGTACATCATGAGAAACGCTGGGCTGGAAGAAACACAAGCTGGAATCAAGATTGCAGGGAGAAATATCAATAACCTCAGATATGCGGATGACACCACCCTTACGGCAGAAAGTGAAGAAGAACTAAAGAGCCTCTTGATGAAGGTGAAAGAGGAGAGTGAAAAAGTTGGCTTAAAGCTCAACGTTCAGAAAACTAAGATCATGACATCTGGTCCCATCAATTCATGGGAAATAGATGTGGAAACAGTGTCAGGCTTTATTTTTGGGGGCTCCAAAATCACTGCTGATGGTGATTGCAGCCATGAAATTAAAAGACGCTTACTCCTTGGAAGGAAGGTTATGGCCAACCTAGATAGCATATTTAAAAGCAGAGACATTACTTTGCCAACAAAAGTCCATCTAGTCAAGGCTATGGTTTTTCCAGTGGTCATGTATGGATGTGAGAGTTGGACGGTGAAGAAAGCTGAGCGCCGCAGAATTGATGCTTTTGAACTGTGGTGTTGGAGAAGACTCTTCAGAGTCCCTTGGACTGCAAGGAGATCCAATCAATCCATCCTAAAGGAGATCAATCCTGAGTGTTCATTGGAAGGACTGATGTTGAAGCTGAAACTCCAATACTTTGGCCACCTCATGCGAAGAGTTGACTCATTGGAAAAGACCCTAATGCTGGGTAGGATTGGGGGCAGGAGGAGAAGGGGACGACAGAGGATGAGATGGCTGGATGGCATCACTGACTCGATGGACATGGGTTTGGGTAGACTCTGGGAGTTTGTGATGGACACAGAGGCCCGGTGTGCTGCGATTCATGGGGTCGCAAAGAGTCGGATGCAACTGAACTGAACTGAAGTGTCTTTCACTTTAAACTCACCGAAGCTCAAACTCGCAAACTGAAATGATAAACGAAGAAAGCTTCAAGAATCTAAAAACACCGCCCGAAATCATTTATTCTTCAACTTCTGCTTTTCTACACAAGAGTATTGGTCTTGTTTAATCTCACAAGACCTCCAAAAATTGGGGGGAAATGTAAGTATGATTTCTTTCTTGGTCCTACTTGATTAGTCCGCAGGGCCATAGCGGAGAATAAGCTCGAGCAGGAAAAAGAAACGGAGCGTGAATACCCCACTGTCCCGGGGCATATAAGGATGAGGGGAAGTTAACTCCTAACACACTGAGGATGAGAAGCAAAAAAAAAACAACGGTAAGTCCCGGTGAAGAGGTTGTAGCAGATCTTTTCACGTTAGTGGACAAGGCTCATTCGTCGAAATACAATGTTTAAAGGAAATCTACGATAAACAGAAAGAAGAAATTGAACATACTGCGCGCAGTGCATTCTGGTTAGGCAAATGTTCGCTGAGTCCCCGCCCCCGAGCTTCACGCCTTTCTCCGCCCCAGCTCCCGCGAAGCCCGCTTCCTGTCCCTGTTCCCAGGCTCCTGACTCCATGTCTTCTCCTCGACGCTCTGCCTCTGATTTCTTTTGAATAAAGGATTCTGTTGACAGCTTAAGAAAATGATATAGGAGTGCTGCATTTGACACAGAGAAGGTTCACTATAATGTCAAATAAAACAGAGTGCCCTGAGGGCGCAGTCCTGTCAAACTATTTGCGACCCCATGGACTGTAGCCCTCCAGGCTCCTGTGTGCATGGAATTCTCCGGGCCGGAATAGTGCAGTGGGTAGCGATTCCCTTCTCCAGGAGATTCTTCCCCAGGAGCGAATCTGGGTGTCCCGCTTTGTAAATGGACTCTTTACTGTCTACGCCATCAGGGTGACTCTAATCAGTATTAAAAAAAAAAAAAAAAAAAAAAGGGTGACTGCCAATATAGGAGGACCCGGTTCCATCCCTGGGTCGTTAAAATTGTTCAGTTCATTTGCTGAGTCTTATCCGAGCAGCCTTCCTGTCTGGCACCAATTCACTTGCGACGCAGGAGACCCGGGTTCGCTCTCTGGGTCGGGAAGAGTCTCTGGAGAAGGGAATGGAAACTCACTCCAGCATTCTGGCCTGGAGAATTCCACGGACACAGGAGCCTGGCAGGTTACAGTCCACAGGGTGGCTAACAGTCCCACAGGACTGAGTGACTGACACTACAGGAAACAAAGCACAGCCCAAAAAACAATTACACCTGCGACAGAAACCTGGGATCACCCAAAAAGAGTTCTTCTTTCCCCAGATGGCTCGCTCTCTGAAAGTCGCTCAGTCGTGTCCGACCAGAGTCTGTCTGGCTCCTCTGTCCATGGGATTCCCCAGGCAAGAATACTGCAGGGGGTAGCCATTCTCTTCTCCAGGAGAATCTTTCCCAGTAACAGAGCCTGGGTCTACCGCATTGAAACCAGCCTCTCTAAGCCATCAGGATAACTCTAATCAGCAAAAGGGAAAAAAAACAACAAAAAAAAGCGTCTGCCAATATACAAGGCCCGCGTTCCGTTCCTGGATAGCGAAAAACCTGTCTGGCTTATTGACGCACTCGTGTCTGATCAGCCATCCTGTCTTCGCTTGAAAAAGCCCTGGGTGGTCTTATGGATTTTGCGTTTCCCTTGTATCTCGCCTGGAAAAAGAATTCCCCTACAGTGCGGGAGACCTGGGCTCGATCCGTGGGTTAGGAAAATCCCTGCAAAAGAAATAAGACTACCCACTCCAGCATCGCGGCCTGGAGAACTCCACGGCCTGCATAGTGCGTAACCTCGGGAAAACTTGGGCACGAGCAGGTGTTCCTCACTTTAAACTCAAGCGAAGCTGAGACTCCCAAACTTAAGTGATAAACAAAGAAAGCTTCAACCACCTAAACACACACAGCTGGAAATCGTTGGCTTTTCAACATCTATTTTTCGACACAAGAATATTGGTCTTGGTTCATCTCACAAGACCTCCAAAAATTATGGCGTCGTAAGAGCCGTATTTGCGTCTTGGTCCTGCGTGAGGAGTCTACAGGGCCGCCCTGAAGACCAAACTCACGCAGGAGCAAGAAGCGGAGCGCACATACCAACCGTTCTCGGGGCACATACAGGTCGGGGAAGCTCACTCCTAACACACTGAGGATGAGAACCAAAAAAACAGTAAATCCCGGTGAAGAGGTTGTAGCAGATCTTTTCACGTTAGTGGACAAGGCTCATTCTTCGAAATATTGTGTTTAAAGGAAATCTACGATAAACTGAAAGAAGAAATTGAACATACCGCGCGCAGTGCATTCTGGTTATGCAAATGTGCGCCGAGTCCCCGCCCCCGAGCTTCACGCCTTTCCCGCCCCAGCTCCCGCGAAGCCCGCTTCCTGCCCCTGTTCCCAGGCCCCTGACTCCATGTTTTCTCCTCCTCGACGCCCTGCCTCTGATTTCTTTCCAATAAGGATTTTGTTGACGGCTTAAGAGAATGATATATGGGTGCTGCATTTGACACAGACAAGGTTCACTATAATGTCGAATGAAATATAGTACTGAACCTCCTCAGTCGTGCCCAGACTATTTGCGACCCCATGGACTGTAGCCTTCCAGCCTCCTCTGTCCATGGAACTCTCCAGGCAAGAATACCGCAGTGGGTAGCCATTCCCTTCTCCAGGAGAAGCTTCCCCAGGATCGAACCTCGGTCTCCCGCTTTGTGAACGGACTCTTTAGTGTCTAAGCCATGAGGGTGACTCTAATCACTATTAAGGAAAAAAAAAAAAGGTGACTGCCAATACAGGAGGACCCGGTTCCATCCCTGGGTCATTAAAATCAGGCAGTTCATTTGCTGAGTCACTGTGGTGGCTTAGACAGTGAAGAGTCTGCTTACAATGTGGGAAACGGAGGTTAGCTCCTGGGGAAGACTCTCCTGGAGAAGGGAATGGCTACCCACTGCACTATTCCGGCCTGGAGAATTCCATGGACACAGGAGCCTGGAGGGCTACAGTCCATGGGGTCGCGAATCGTTTGACAGGACTGCGCACTGAGGGCACTGTTTTATTTGACATTATAGTGAACCTTCTCTGTGTCAAATGCAGCGCTCCTATATCATTTTCTTAAGCTGTCAACAGAATCCTTTATTCGAAAGAAATCAGAGGCAGAGCGTCGAGGAGGAGAAAACGTGGAGTCAGGGGCCTGGGAACAGGGACTGGAAGCGGGCTTCACGGGAGCTGGGGCCGGAAAGGCGTGAAGCTCGGGGGCGGGGACTCAGCGAACATTTACCTAACCAGAATGCACTGCGTGCAATATGTTCAATTTCTTCTTTCAGTTTATCGTAGATTTCCTTTCAACATAGTATTTCGAAGAGTGAGCCTTCGTCCACTAACGTGAAAAGATCTGCTACAACCTCTTCACCGGGACTTGCCATTGTTTTGCTTCTCATCCTCACTTTGTTAGGAGTGAACTTTCCCTCATCCATATATGCCCCGGCACAGTAACGTGTCTATGCTCCGTTTCTTGTTCCTGCTTGAGTTTAGTGTCCGGTATGGTCGTGCAGGCTAATCAAGTAGGACCGAGAAAGAAATAACACTTGACATTTCCCCACAATTTTTGGAGGTCTTGTGAGATTAAACAAGACCAATATTCTTGTGTAGAAAAGTAGAAGTTGAAAAATAAACGATTTCGGGCGGTGTTTTTAGATTCTTGAAGCTTTTTTTATCATTTCAGTTTGCGGGTTTGAGCTTCGGTGAGTTTAAAGTGAAAGACGCTTAGTCGTGTCCAGTTTTTTGCAACTACGTGCACTATGCAGTCCATGGAATTCTCCAGGCCACAATACTGGAGTGGGTAGTCTTCCCCTTTTGCAGGGATCTTCGTAACCCACGGATCGAACCCAAGTTTCCCGCACTGAAGGCGAATTCTTTTCCAGCTGAGATAGAAGGGAAACCCAATATCCATAAAGCCACAAAGGGCTTTTTCAAGCGAAGACATGATGGCTGATCAGACACGACTGAGCAAATAAACCAGACAGATTTTTCGCTACCCAGGATCGGAACCCGGGCCTTGTATATTGGCAGACGCCTTTTTTTTTTTTTTTTTTTTTTCCTTTTGCTGATTAGAGATACCCTGATGGCTTCGAGAGCCTGCTTTCAATGTGGTAGACCCAGGCTCAGTTCCTGGGAAAGATTCTCCTGGAGAAGAGAGTGGCTACCCACTGAAGTATTCTTGCCTGGGGAATCCCGTGGACAGAGGAGCCAGACAGACTCTGGTCGCACACGACTGAGCGACTTTCAGAGAGACAGCCACCTGGGAAAAGGAGAACTCTTTTCGGGTGATCCCACGTTTCTGTCGCAGGTGTAATTGTTTTTTGGGCTGTGCTTTGTTTTCTGTAGTGTCGGTCACTCAGTCCTGTGGGACTGTTAGCCACCCTGTGGACTGTAACCTGCCAGGCTCCTCTGTCCGTGGAATTCTCCAGGCCAGAATATTGGAGTGAGTTTCCATTCCCTTCTCCAGAGACTCTTCTCGACCCAGAGAGCGAACCCGCGCCTCCTGCGTTGCAGGCGAATTGTTTACCATATGAGTCACCATTTTTTTTTGTTATCCACAGTTATTACTACTGAATTTAGTGGTAGTCTACTTTCATAGCTGCATTATTCATATAGGTTCGTTTTCTTTGTTCATAAAGTTATGTAGGTAGGTCGTAAACTTATGTAGGTAGGTGTGTTCGTTAAGTTCTCCCCCCTCACAGCTCAGGATGTCATATTTGTAAAAATCCACAAAAGGCGTTGGGCTTCCCTGATAGCTCAGCTGGTAAAGCATCCACCTTCCATGCAGGAGATCTGGGTTCCATTCCTGGGTCGGGAAGATCTCCCGAAGAAGAGAACAGCTACCCACTGCAGTATTCTGGCCTGGAGAATTCCATGCACTGTACAGTTCATGGGAGTCATTTTAGACTCCCTATGAGAGTTGCTGATCAAAGTGTATATCTAACTTTTCATTTATGTAATGCCAATTTTTGCTTTTTCTCCAAAGACAGGGTACCAGTGCACAATCAACGGAACTATATCAACATTTTGCTGTTTCACATACCCAGCAACTCTCGTTGTTTTCAGGCTTTTAGAATTTTTGACCATCTGGGATGTGTGCAATCCATCATTTAAAGTATTTGCATATAATTTCACTGTATGGAGGAGCCATCACTTGTTGAAATCAAAATTCTGGTGTAGGGAGTGTAGATAGTTTCCAATTTTTCTATTTTATAATCAGAGCAGTGGTTGTCCAATTACTTCCTCAGGACAAATTTTAAGAGTGAAAATGCTGGACTAAATGTTCCACACATTGAAATTTTTGATCCATATTGCCCACCTGTCACCTGGAAAGATTTTACAATTTTACATTCATATCTACAGTATTTGCATACCTTTACTCCCAAACGCGTTTCAAAAGCAGCTTAAAAAAAAAAAGTCTAAGTTTTGTATATACTTAATATTTTCAGGGTTTTTTTTTTTGCTTTTTAAAAATTTATTTTTTAATTGAAGGATAATTGCTTTCAGAACTTAATTTTAAAGGCCAAAGGAAACGGGCTCTCAGAACAGCAAAACTCAGAAATGCTTTTTCCCATCCCAGTTGCCACTTCCCAGAAACAACCATTGTAAATCCTTAGCAGTTTCATCTGTTTGCTTCTATAACTCATAATATGCTTATACTGCTCTTTCTTCGTTTTGTTCTAAACTGTAGCATACAGGCTAGATGCCCACTCTGATATCAATTTTTCCTCAACCTTCAGAGATAGCTTAGAATTCCTGAGCCTTTCCAGGGTTTTGAAGCATTAAAATGTCCTTGTTCCCACTTGGCTCCTATTAACCTGCTCTCCTGTTTTGTCAATAAGAACATATCTTTTCTTTTTATTCCTTTACTGTCATTTAGTGGGGTTTTGTGGACAGAGTAAAGATAAATGGATATATTTAATCTGCTATATTCAACCTGAAATCCGAAGATACTGTAGATTTTATTATCATTATAATTATTATTTGGCCACGCTATAGGGTTTGGGAGACCTTAGTTCCCCATTCAGGGATTGAGCCTCTGCCCCTGCAGTGGAGTCCCAACCACTGGACCGTCAGGGAATTCCAGTTACTTTTAGAAAATCTTTAAAACTTTGAAGCAATTAGAGTAGCATCTATGTTAGAAAGGCCTCTCCGAAAATCGGTTAACGCTTGGGACACAGGTGGACGTTAAGAAACATGGAATCAGCGGAGCGCCCCCTACTGGAATATCTTGCCCAAAGAAGCCTGACTTTCCCTGGGGTCTCTTTGTTCAGGGCCCAGTGCTTCACAATCGTGGAGGTCCACCAAAGGAGTCGGGGAGTTTCTAAAAATCCTGTGCCCAGCACTCCACCCTGGGCCAATTAAATTTTTCTCTCTGTGTGTGGGGATTGGGCATCAGCATTTTTAAAGCTCTTAAGTGGTTCTGGAGTGCAGAGTCACTGCTCTCGGCTAAGCAGCTCACTGGTTTAGCCCGTTTATAACAGAATGGTAATATTTGGACCGTAATCCATCCCGTGTTCTTGTTATGCAGTTACTTTCGTGTGTTGTCTAGCTTCTGAATAGTGTCTATTTTCATGCTTTAATTTCATAAGCATGTCTTCTGTTAATTTGAGTAACGAAGCACACAGCGGCATTAACATAGTATTTTTGTGCCACACTCATTTGGCAGAGACATACGATTTAGCTCAGTCCTCACATCACACTTATACTCTGCAGTAAGTCGCCATGACGGAGTGAAAACTGTCCAGTGATGTGGCCATTTTGCTGTATCTGGATTTTTGCATTGCTGGACTGCAGTAATGGTGGAGAATATTATGGTCTTAGTGACTATTATTGTGATTATAATGTGGATACTTGAGTCGTAGTCACCAAAACCCTCCATTACTATGAATTGATCCACTGTCTATACGGAGTTGCAAAGAGTGGGACACGACTGAGCACACACGGACGCACTATATTAGCCCCGCCCCGCAAAGCGTTATTGAGAACAGGCTTAATTCTTAGAGGGGCTGGTTAGTCTTGCTGAGTTTTAGCTTTAGCCTGGAAAAAGTATACTCATTGCTCATCATGGTTATCAGAAAAGAACAAGATGGGTCAATATATATCATCACGACTGGAGGAGGGGAAAATCCTACAACAGATTTAGAGTGAAGGACCATGTGGAGGGAATTCTCTGGTGGCTAAGGTTCCGTGCTTTCATTGCCGAGAGACCGGGTTCAATACCTGCTGGGGGAGCTAAGATCCTACAAACTGAGTGAAGCCCACCCCCTCAAAAAAAAAGATGGTAACTGGGTTACAGTGATCTTTTATAATGAAGGACAGGTCACTGCATTTGAGAAGTCTACAGTGAAAGTAAAATATGTTCTTAAAACTCAAGACTATCTCAGGGCACTTTCAGTTCTAACAACAGGAGCTGACAGGTCCTCTATACCAGAAGAGAATTTTTAGTTTTCAGGAAAAATGGTAACATTTAAACCTTAAAGAAATCAGGATGCACTGAATAAATGCTATAAAATATTGTAGTTTAACAACTGAACTCATAAATGGCTTTATCTAAACAAACCCCTCAGTGTGAAGATCACATAACCAAGTGATTTGTGAGAAATACATAACTGCATGAAATTAAAGCTTCATGAATATATATGCCATCTGCCAGGACTTACTAGTTTTCCAAGAATCTTTGGGGGCACTGTAACATGCATTTTGTAATTTTATTTTCTTATCAACATAGTTGATACTTTCATGAACTAATCATTCATTAAAATAGTCTGTCTTCTAATGAAACTAATTGATTGTATTAACTATATCAAAATTTCTACCACATAGTTTTTAAAACTCAAAAATAATTTGTTAAAATTGAATGCACCTAATTTCAGGGTTGAAAGATGTGTATCTTTACTTTAAAATGGTGGGAAAATCTACCAGAAAGAGCAACCTACCAAATAATTCACAGTATAGAAGCACATGCAGAGTCCTATTTTTTAATACCTAAAGCAATCAAGAAGGCAAATAAAAAATTGCAAGTTGGATGTAATCTTAAGTTTTCTTTTGGTAAACTTTAAAAATATTCTGCGAATCCTATTCATAATATTATTTTTTTTAATGCTCAAAATTGTAAAAAATATGGAACACTTCTCCAAATTTGTGTGTCATCCTTGCGCAGGGGCTATGCTAATCTCTGTATCATTCGAGTTTTAGTATATGGGCTATTGAAGCTTCTAGTACTGTGACATTATTTCGATTGTGCAAAACCATCTTGGTTATAACAGGGCATCTGAAAGCACAATGAGTACAAATAACGGCTTTATCTCCTAAAAGATAAGCTTTTAAAATTTTCAGATATTGCACATTGAGACTTGTCACATTGTGTGAGTTAGCACTTCTGCGCGTAGGAGATTCTGCCACTGTGACAAGTGCATGGTAGCAGCACACAACCTCCTGAGATTGGCAGGGTCAGCTGAGGATTTGACTTAGCTGCCATCAACTGCTGTAATCGCAAAATAGATGGATATTGTTAATTCTTGTGTAATATTGACTCTGTGCACCTAAAATAAGCTTTAAAGACTTAGTATGGTTCGATACTCTATTTACCTTTTAAATGATTTTTGTTATTTCGGTTTATGTGCATAAACACATCATCATCCAGCCAGCCTTCACAGTCTTCAGGGCGGGCACATCAGCCTTAGATGCCGCCTGAGAACCTCAGAGAAAGCTCGTGAACATGTAACGTGGTTCTCAGAAAGCCTTGCCTCTGTGTTTGGTAGAGCGCACACTCTGAATTGTGCTGAGAAATATCTGATTTAGCAGGATTATTTATCGTCCCCCTGGGAACCTGGTTCCTCTGAATTTGGGCCTGTGGAAAGGGGAGTGGGCAACGGGTGACAACTGGAGGCACTTGTAACTAGAAAGTCAGTGTCAGCTGAGGATGCCACAGGAAGAGTAAAAAGCACCCGAAAGTTCTGTTGCCCTGAGCGCATCAGTGCATTGGTGCAGCACCGTCAACTCCTGCATGCTTGCTCAGTCGTGTCCGACTCTGCCACCCCATGGACTGTAGCCCACCAGGCTCCTCTGCCCATGGGATTTCCCAGGCAAGAATACTGGAGTGGGTTTCCATGCCCTCCTCCAGGGGATCTTCCCGACCCGGGGATCAAATCTGGTCTCTTGCCTCTCCTGTGTTACGAGCAAATTCTTTACCGCTAAGCCACTGGAGAAGCCCGTGTATGTACTTATTAACTTTGCTCCAAAGAATTACCCCACACACTCTGGTCAACAATGGGGAACCCCCACATGCTCATATTCCTCAGTCACTTTATATTCTTAAAGGCCCTGCCAAGATTGGGATCCAAGGTCATGGTTTAAAGCAGAAATCCCGTTTCTGCCTTTTGGTGGCAACGACACAGAAGGGAAATGGGCAGAGTCTAGGGCTTGTCTTCAGAGAAAGCTCCAGGCCCCAGCAACCAGGTGTGAGAGTGCTCCTAAGCCATCAGACCTCTGAGGCTGGGCACAAAAGGCCTTGGGCGCGCACGCATGAAATTTCAAATGATTGCTCAAAAAACTAAAAATAGAGTTGCCATATGATCCAGCAATCCCACTTCTGGGCATGTATCTGGACAAAAATATAATTCTAAAAGATACATGCTAGTTCATAGCAGCACTACTTACAATAGCCAAGACGTGGAAACATTTTGTGCTATAAGAAGCCTTCCTCAGCCATGTCTTCTGGGTTTCCTCTGGGGGAGTTGCTAAGCACAGCTGGCCTCCTCAGGGGCTTGGGGATGTACTAGGTCAGTATTTTGCACCTGAAAACAGACAACATTCATTTTTCTAATAAAAATAACTTAAGGGACAATGAGACAGTATATGTCTCCTGAGGGAAGATCACACCATACCCTACAGATTTGCCAAAGATATTGAACTTGAGCCCATTCAAATCTCTGGATCCAGATGACAGCAGAAGGGAATAAAGGAAACAAGGCCAGGGTAGCATCACCCAAGAAGAGGAAACAGCAAAGCCCAGACACTGAAAAATGGTGTGCGTCGAATGGCCGGAATTTTTCAACAGATAAATTATAAGAAAGGGACAGAAGGGAATCTATGGATTCAAGGACTCAAAAGACACATCAAGTTTTTTTAAATGAGCTAGACCAAATTACAATGACTAGGGAGAGACCCTGTGTAACAAAATGATAAAGAAACAAAAGGAAGTGATTACTGTGAAAGAGCAGTGGGTCCTCTGGGACTGGGCCTGAGGCGGGTACTGGGAGGGTTGGCACAGCTTGAGTTCTTGACCTGCATGGCGGTTACATGGGTGTTTATCTTGTAAAAACTCATTAAGGTACACTGGATTTCATAGTAAAGATTGAAAAAGAGAAAACCAGTCCCTTATCAACGAGGCATTGATGTTTCTAGAAGCTGGCCTGGTCCTCAGAGCTGGGTCTGGTGTTCTTCTGAACAGAAATATTTCACAGAGCATCAACGTCAGACAAGGTCGCTCCAGGACCAGGAGTGATCAAGACAAAAACAAGACTGTCCTGAATACAGAAGACAAAACATGAGCATTGTAAGGTCAAAGAAATGACCAAACATGTCCTATCTTGCTCAAATGACTGTTGCTTCTACCAACTATAACTTTGGCCTTGATGTAGTTCTTCTGCCTTATAACTAAGATTAAAACACCCAATCGTGGAAGGAGCCCCACTTATTTAGTATCCACTCTAAAGCAAAACGCTATTTCCTCAAACTCTCCTCCAAGTCACCTAACACAAGCCCAAATTCTAAAATAAATCCTTTTTGAAAACCTCTTAATGAAATGCCAGTGGCTCCCCATGGTGGGAAGTCTCTGTGAAAAGCAATAAATCCAACATGTTCTACAACAGGTTCATGTCAACTACAGGTGTTTCTGGTGGTCCTTGGATGGAGGTCTTTGGATAAGATAAAGAAACAAAGAAAGAAAAGGGGGAAAAAATGCTCACAAGCCAAGTGTCACTGTCTGTCTAGAATGTTCCAAGTATACAGAAACCTCTTCAAGGCAAAATAGTCAACGTGTATATTGGCTGTAACTGAGAGTATACACTGCTGTATGTAGAAACATTTCTATTTCCTGAATCTTTGGGGAAATGGAGAAATACCATGGCAGTTGAGTGCATATTGGAAAGCATGATGAAAACATCTGGATGTAAGTTGCAAAACTCTCTGACTTCTCTGCTGGTTTCACCCATAGGGAGGAAGCCAGACTGCTTTAGACAAATCAGTAAGTCACTCTGAAGCCACTTGGCAATGAACAAACTTAGGAATCTGAATTAGTGTGGGACCCAACACAGAAGTCACCTGAAATATTCATGTTCATTTCAGGGTGGAAAAAGCTACATGCACACATCATAGGCACAGTCCCTCATGTTTGTGACAATATGGCATCACCGACTCAGTGGACCTGAGTCTGAGCAAACTCCCAGAGATGGTCCTTTGGAGAATGATAGGGAGGCCTGGCGTGCTGCAGTCCATGGGGTTGCAAAGAGCTGGACATGACTGAGCGATTGAACAACAAATTTATAAATCTTAAAGGAGCTTTCAAATACCTTATATTGTTTTACCTTCAAAATAACCCTGAGAAAACCTGAAAATACATTTCCATCTCTATTCTACAGACAGAGAAGACAACAAGCTGAGGTGACAGACTCAAGTGTTCAGAACCAACTAGGGCAAAAGCCATGCCTCTGAGTCCCTTGACTTCTCACTTTCAAAACTGCTCAGTAGTGGCAAACTTTGATCCTTTCAGGACTGATTTGTCTGAAAGAGCTGCATTTTATTTCAACAAAGTCTGGCAAGTGAGGTATGTAATACTTTCTATGTTTAAAGACATCTAAAAGCTGTTATCCTTGAGAATCAGGCTGATTTTGGTGTTGGGGGGAGGGCTGATGTTTCCTGGCTCTTTGGCCAATTCTCTTCCAAACTATCAAGCAGTCTCCAGGGGAGTGACTTGAAATTTGTGCTGTGAGGTTGGGTAAATATACTTTGAGGGAATGGAGGATTCCCAAGGAACTATGGTTAACATCTTATTACTCTAGTGCTCTTCAGGGATTTGTGAACATAAGCCGACATAGTAAATTCTATGGAAACAATACGATGATACAATATTTGCTTCCAGAACTTTTGATTCACCCACTCAAGGAATGCGGTATGACCAGGCTGTACAAGAAGACCCTTCATATTGTGGTGACTGAGCGGGCCCTTGGGCAAGGCCTGTGACCTTGCAGAATCTATTTTGCGGTTGTTCAGTCACTAAGTTGTGTCCAACTCTGCGACCCCATCTGTTTCCTTGTCTGTAAAGTGGGAGGTGGGGCTAGGGGAAGTAGGTGGTGTCAAGCAGGATTCCGTGGCCCACATCCTCTTTCCTTGAGGCTTATCTCTGATGGAGTGGTAGCCTGAAACATTACTCTCCTACATGCCAAGGCTTGCTACTCCGCAAGGTTTCCCCACCCGATGGGGCCCATAGCTTCTTCTGACAAACTGTTTACAGTGCCACTTTCCTTTCCTCACATGAAACTCACAGACAATACAACCCTTATTTATTTCCCCATCAAAATGGTTCACTGCTCTAAAAGTCATATAGCAACTAATAAAAGGAAAGTAATTTTTCACAAAATACATTTCAACTTGTAAACAGTCAAGCGTGACGACACTAGAAGCATCACTGCCTTCTGCCCATTAGAAATTTTTTAAAGATTCCATGATCAAATAAATTTGGAAAGTTTTGGATTAAATCCAAAATCCAGTATTTTCCAGAACTTCTCAGAGACTTGTACAAACTGTCCATTGCCAAGTTACAAGGGAGAATTTTCTATACAGCTTTTCCTCAAACCACAAAGACCAGGCAAACTATTCTTCAGGAATATTTCATAGAACCAGTGTTGAGGGCATATTTGAGGAACATTTTCTTAGTCAAAGCTATAGTTTTTCCATTGGTCACATATGGATGAGAGAGTTGGACTATAAAGAAAGCTGAGAGCCAAAAAATTGATGCTTTTGAACTGTGGTGTTGGAGAAGACTCTTGAGAGTCCCTTGGACTGCAAGGAGATCCAACTGGTCCTTCCTAAAGGAAATCAGTCCTGAATATTCATCGGAAGGACTGATGCTGAAGCTGAAACTCCAGTTCTTTGGCCACCTGATGCGAAGAACTGACTCATCTGAAAAGACCCTGATGCTGGGAAAGACTAAAGGCAGGAAGAGCAGGGGATGACAGAGGATGAGATGGTTGGATGGCATCACTGACTCGATGGACATGAGTTTGAGCAAGCTCCGGGAGATGGTGAAAGACAGGGAAGCCTGACGTGCTGCAGTCCGTGGGGTTGCACAGAGGCAGACAAGACTGAGTGACTGAACAACAGTGGGTTCTTCAGTCATGAGTGATATTGTCGGATGTCCTCAAGGGGGCAACATTGTCCCCCGTTGAGAACTACTTATTTAGTAACATTAAATATATTTAAATAGGACTTCCCGAGTGGCCCAGTGGTTAAGAATCTGCCTGCCAATGCGGGAGACAAGGGCTCGATCCCTGATCCAGGAGGATCCCATGCACCATGATTGAGCCTGTGCTCTACAGCCCGTATGCCTCAACCACTGAAGCCCACGTGCCCTAGAACCCATGCTCCACAGCAAGAGAAGCCACTGCAATGAGAAGCCCGTGGACTGCAACAAAGACCAAGGAAAGACAAAAAAATATATATATATATATATATTTAAATACAGAAGTAATATAAAATACTACTTTCAGAATTTTTCCCTGTTCACATTTTGTGGAAGATATTTCATTCAGATTCTCCACACGCACCTTCCAATACTGGTGTCTTTATCATTCTGGGAGGCACTTTTGGAATCACCTAAAGGAAGCTTCCAGGCTTCCATCATGCTTCTAAGTTGTTTTGAGATACAGCCACTTGTATCTTGGGGCCACTGAACACTTTATTCTCAGTCATGTTTTTTTTTATTCACTGTGTAGACATTTGTGATCTTCAGACTTGATGATGTAATTGGTTTTGCAGCGCTGCTAGAAAGGCTTGTTCACACTGACATGCACTGACAGTGACTGCAAAAGGCAGCGTGGTGTGAGGGCCAGAACCTGGGCTTCAGAGCCCACCTGCTGTGGCCCTTCTCTGGCTTTCCCACTCCACTGTCCATGACCCAGGGCATGGCACTGAGCCTTCCTGTGCCTCAGTTTTTCCCTCTGCAAAATGGGGGGTACAGTTCCTATCTCATAGGTGTTTTCCAAGGATTGATGAGTTGATATGAGTAAAAGGTTTAGCCAGTGCTTGGCCCCCAGTAAGCAGTCAAAACATATTAGATATCATCTTATGTCCAGGAAGAATGGCCAAATCTGTATTAAAATGCATTTTACTAGTGACTTTCATAGGTATCCCAAATCAGGACTGACTGAGGTCATTTCAGGCTAATAGATCTTCCCCTAAAAATATCTTGTTAAAATAATTTAGGGAGGATTTTGTGATATGAAAGGCTTCATACAAACTCAAAGTTAACATGACTCCTTTCACCCTCCCACAAAGGATGCTTTTGAGAATTAATTTCCTTAAACTCAAGATGCGATGGTAGAGTAATTTCCATTTCATTTATTTTTATTTTGCCCCTCAGCTTGTGGGATCTTAGTTCCCCAACCAGGGACTGAACTCCTGCCCTCTGCAGTGGAAGTGTGGAGTCCTAACTACTGGACCGCAAGGGAATTCCCTAAATTTCCAATTTTGATAAGAACGACAAGAGTAAAGTCTATTGGTTGGTTCAGTAGACAATCTTTACCGAGGGCAGAGCTAACCCCAAGTGCCAAATCATGAACTTGAAAATGAACCCACACGTAGACGTGTCCCTTAGAGGGCCACTCCCTCCTGGTCTCTCACAGGCCTGCAGGGGTAACCATGTGTCCCTGGATCTCACCCACTGGGCACCCCCTTTTACACGCAAGAGTCCTGGTTTAGAAGATGAATTATAGGGACACCCTAGTCACGGAGAACTCTCCCTTTTTCCTGGTGTAAAATGTGTCTCTACGCTGGGTAAAAACCTAAACGATCCAACTCTTTAGAGCGGGCATTAAGGATGAGCTCAAAATAATCAGATCCTGAGGTCCAGGTGCCCTTGAAGCCCTGCTTCCTCCTCCTTGCTGTCTTCCTGCCTCTTTCCCCTCTTCCCCCGCCTTTCCTTCCTATGCTGTTCACTGTGCTGCACACTCAGCCCCTCTTTCTTCTTTCCAAGTGTTCTCTATATTTTTCCTCTTCTTCCACTGCTCCTTGCCATCAGCTGTTTGTCCTCAGCATGGAGCCTGTGGCATTGCTAGAAAGATAGTGGTCTTTGCAACAATCTATCGTTATAGAACAGGAGCTGAACAGGGGGAATCTGGACTGGTTTAAGTGCTGTGACTCATTATCACATGGTCTAAGATTATTTCAGCAGAATATAATAAGCATTTCAAATTCTGCTCTGGCAGCACTAAAAGTCACTGTTTTAGGCCCTAGGATGAGAGCAAAAGATTTCTAGAATCTGGTTTGCTTACAGTGCAAGCATATTTCCTTCTTCTCTTCCCAAGTTTGTCATTTCTAGAATAACAGCGCAGTAAGTAGGAGGTCTGTGGAATGTGATTTAATATAGAGCATCATCCACAAAAATAGTCCCTCTGTCTTGCTGTAAATGATTTGAAAGGAAAGCATGGCTTGTCAGTGTCTTTTCTTGACTCAGGAGGCACGCCGAGTCAAGGAGTCATCCTTGGGATCCTGAACTGGGGTCCCACTGGGGTTTGGGGTCAAGGTCAGGATATGGGAAGTCAGGAATCAACGCCTTGTGTTTCCAGGGCCTGTAAGAGTGAGAAGTGACTGTGCTGAACTCAGTCAGGCTCTGTCCCTCTCACACACACACCTGACTGGAAAAGGGGACCCCACCTCCATGTTCCAAAGACAGTGTCACCTGAGCCAGGCCAGGCCTGCAGCCGCTCCTGACAGCTCAGAGAAACAATTTCAGATCACATATTGAGCTAACTTTATAAAACTAAGAAAAAACGAATGCAAATATCCTCTGAATAATTATAATGTCACACCTGAGCGGCTGGACCCCAGCAGTTCTCCCAGGCCTGGGTGGTCTCCACTTGCACAGTTAGAAATGGGACCTTCGGTTCCTTAACACATGGACGCTTATGTGGAACCACAAAGGGTCTGAATTCTATATCTCCCATAGGAAGCAGTCTGCCAGTAAGAGCCAAGAGCACACAAGGGCCCCCAGACTCAGACCCAAGGCTCATTAATCAGACATTAGTACTAAAATCTCTAAGAACAGACACACAACTTGCCTGAAGTTCACCTTTATTTTAATTACCTAATTTCCTGAGACGGAGGCAAAATAATTCTAATTCATACTCATCTGGATTTGACCTCCATGTGGCCAACAGATGTGTCAGTGGGTTACAAAATATTTCTCTAAAATAAAACAGTGCAGTGGTAAAAGAAATGAAGAACTCCACCCCTGTTGCCAGACCCCAGCTTCCACCCCCAGCAAAGCCTTCACCATGTAATTCTCTTCAAAGCTTCAACTGAGTATTAAGCAAGCCTTGCATGAATTGAACAGACATTGGCAAGAACTTAGGAATTTAAACATTCTTCTGGTGACTTAAGTAGATTGTTTTCAGGGGACTGCTGTCAGCCCTCCTTTGAGGGCACTGCTTTTAGAACCTGGAAAAATCCAGACTGTAACTCTTCAAACTTTCAGAACTGGGGTATTGATAGGCCAAGATGGTGATTGGCCCTTGTGTCAGCTAACTGCAGACTGACTGCCTAAGGTATGGAAACCGTATGATGAGAACACAACTGGCTTCTCTCTCCGGAGAAGGCCGACCCAGGCAATGTGCAATAAGCAGCATGTGCTCGAAATTCTAGAAGCTCAGCATCCCAGAGAAACTGCTTTACTTCATGACACAAGAGAAGGAAATGGCAACCCACTCCAGTATTCTTGCCTGGAGAATCCCAGGGACAGCGGAGCCTGGTGGGCTGCCGTCTGTGGGGTCGCACAGAGTCGGACACGACTAAGCGACTTAGCAGTAGCAGCAGCAGTAGAAAGGCTATTTTTTCTGTCCTGACATGTAGCCAAACTTCTCGACAAAAGTAAGTTTTATCTTTTTTCGTTCTTCTTTGAGTCATACTCCATCTTTCTCATTAGCCTGTGTTCAGGTTCTTGGCTTTCAATCTAGATAACCTTGCTGGAAAAAATAAATGGGATCATTTCTCTCTTTCACTGCAAATCTATCATTGCACATATAGTAAAATCTGAAGTCAATGAAATTGATAAATGTAAAGGTACATATTATAGACTATCAGAATTTAGACAGAATGTATACTACTTATTTAAAACAGCTAAAGATTTAAAACAGTCTAAATGTTGATTGATAAGTAACTAATAATGGAATGGAATGGAGTGCTCTGCATCTGTGGGGGAAAAAAAATGAAGAATCTCTTTCCACATTGACGTGTGAAGAATATCAAGCCATAGAGACTTAAATATAAGACATGAGGGCATAAAACTCCTAGAAGAGGACAGAGGCAAAATATTCTCTGCCACAAACTGTGCTAATGTTTATTTCTATTGCCTTGGTAGGTATCCCAAGGCAATAGAAATAAAAGCAAAAATAAACTGCTGCTGCTGCTTCTAAGTCACGTCAGTCGTGTCCGACTCTGTGCGACCCCATAGACGGCAGCCCACCAGGCTCCTCCGTCCCTGGGATTCTCCAGGCAAGAATATTGGAGTGGGTTGCCATTTCCTCCTCCAGCGCATGAAAGTGAAAGTGAAAGTGAAGTCGCTCAGTCGTGTCCGACTCTTCTCGACCCCATGGGCTGCAGCCTACCAGGCTCCTCCATCCATGGGGTTTCCCAGGCAAGACTACTGGAGTGGGGTGCCATTGCCTTCTCCCAAAAATAAACAAATTGGACCTAATAAAACTTAGAAGCTTTTGTACAGCAAAGGAAACCATAAACAAAATGAAAGGACAACCTACAGACTATTTAAAAATATTTGCAAATGATGCAACCAACAAAGGCTTAATTTTCAAAATATACAAATAGCTCATACACCTTAATAACAACAACAAAAACAACCCAACCAAAAAATGGGTGGAAGACCTAAATAGACATTTCTCCAAAGACATATGGATGGCCAACAGGCACATGAAAAGATGCCCAACATTGCTAATTATTAGAGAAATGCAAATAAAAACTACAATGAAGTATCACCTCACACCAGTCAGAATGGTCGTCATCAAAAAACCTACAAACAGTAAATGCTGGAGAGGGTGTGGAGAAAAAAGGGAACCCTTCTACACTGTTGGTGAAGATGTAAATTGGTGCATCCACTATGGGAAGAGTATGGAAGTTCCTAAAAAACTAAAAATAGAGCTGCCATATGCTCCTTCACTCCCACTCCTGGGTATATAAATAGCCAGACAAAACTGTAAGTGAAAAATATACAAGCACCCCTATGTTCACAGCAACACTATTCACAATAGCCAAGACATGGAAGCAACCTAAAAGCCCATTTACAGATGAATGGACAAAAAAGATGTCAGACATTTATACAAGGGAATACTACTCAGCCATAGAAAAGAATGAAATAATGCCACTTGCAGTAACATAGATGGATCTAGAGGTGATCATACAAACTAAAGTAAGTCAGGGAAAAGAGAACCCTTGTGTACTCTTGGTGAAAATGTAAATGAGCACAGACACTATGGAAAACAGTATGGTGGTTCCATGTCTTGGCTATTGTAAATATTAGTACATTAGTACACTGAACAACGGTGTACATATACCTTTTTGAGTGGGCTCAAGTTCAATATCTTTGGCAACCTACAAGTCCACTGACTGATGAATAACCTACAAGTCCACTGACTGATGAATAGATAAGAAAATGTGATATATATATATATATATATATATATATAATATACACATATATAATGTAAAACTTTGCAGCCACAGAAAGAAAATCTTGCCACTTGTAACAACATAAATGAACCTTGAGGGCATTATGCTAAGTGACATATGTTAGAAAAAGACAAAGACCATATCAAAAATGGAATATTAAAAAAAAATCCAAACCAAAAAAACCAAACTCAGACATGGGGAACACTGTGTTGGCTGCCAGAGGCAGCGGGTTGTGCAGACCCAAAAAGTACAAATTTCCAGCTATAAAATAAACACGTCACGGGGATGTCATGTCAGCATGGTAAGTTTGGTTAATAAGACTGTATTGTATATTTGAAAGTTACTAACAGAGAAGGTTTTTTTTGGCCACACGGGGGAGTATGAGGATCCCCAACCAGGGATGGAACCTGTACTCCCTTCAATGGAAGCCCAAAGCCCTAACCATTGGACTGCCAGGGAAGTCCTGAGCACTTTTGAAGATTACTATGACCCTGCTCTTAGGAAGTGCTCCAACTCCAGTAAGGAAATCCACTAGAATACTAGTACAAGAATTCAGATAAACCAGTCACCTTCTGTGCTCGTATTAAGAGACACAGATGGTGGAAATAGAAAGGGAAATGTAGCTTGGAAAAGTGCTGTGAAGGACAAGCCCCTGAAGAGTGACGGAGTGGAGAGTTCGATGAGATAGTGATCAAGAAGAAGAAAAATACCAAAAGTCTTCGAGCCTTTGAGATCTGGAAGGGTCAACCTTGAAAAGAAATGTGGGGTCAGTAGAGGGCGCCTCCTTAAAACTCAACAACCAAATTAGTCTGAATCTAGATAAGACCAAGCGGGGGAAGGGGCCTGATAGAAAATTTCAGGCTTAATTTACAGTCTGGAGGTATTGACCCAAGAGAGCAGTTAGTGGGAACAGGGAAGGAATTGTTAAATCCATCTGCCATCTCAGTTTCACACTTGAATTTGAGCCCAATTCAAAGTAAGAGAGGATGAAAAATAAGCACGACTCAGCGCCATAAGCTTTGCCACCCACGTGAAAACAACCTGCCTTAACTGACAGCAGCCCTCACGCTCCTGCTTACCTGGCACGTGTGCAAGTCCCCACGTGGCTTTCCTTCCCTTGCACACGTGCACAGATGGAGGTCATGGTGCCTGGAGCAGTGCAAACAGAGCAAGATTGCCGGGCATTCGTCTTTTTCTGACTTGCTCCATTACTCAAATATGCAATTCCCAGTCACGTAGGGTTATATTTTGCTAAAAACAACAGAAAGAATCTCTTTCAAAATCCGTAAGAGATGGAAAGTTCTGGCAGAGCCAGCAGGAGGCGGGGATGGGGCTGGGAGCCCCCCAAGGAGAGATCGGGTCCAGAGCAAGAAGTGGTATGCTGCTCCATCTCTGTGCGGATGGCTGCAGTCAAAATGGACCGAGCTCGACCCCTCTCCTCTCTGGCTCCAGACATGGATGGCAGCCCTCCACCACACAGAGGCTTCTCCATGCCATCTCCTGGCCGGTGGCCTGGCTGTAAGTGATGCGGACAAAGGTCCAAGACCTGTCCCCATGTCCTTGTGCCTGCCGATGCAAAGTGTGGGCGTCCTGCACTTACCCACTCAAAATGATGCATCAGAGTCCAGCACAGGAAATCAGCTGTGCACACGAAATAGGAGTGACATGTTGTCTTCAATCTAACAGGAAATGCTGGGTGGGCTTCTCTGCTCGGAGTCATCCCTCTACAGGGCTTTTCCTGTCTCCACAGTTTGAGGTTTCCAGAAGCACTCCCTGAAGCAAGGGAGCAAACACAAGTGACTGGTCTGGGAGGTGATCTCAGGAAACTTGGCCGCAGAGGAGCAGAGGCTGCTGGAAGAGAAGGAAGACAATAAAGGGTGGTGGTGAGCCAGCAATTGCAGCGGGCAGCCGGGGCTCAATCCTGCCAGGGACCTTGGGGAGCCAGCCAGTGAGCCTAACCCATGAGGCAAGGGAGCTGCAACACCTATTCAGCTCATGTGCCTGAAGGTTGCCTCTAGAATGTTCCCTCTCCAACACTTTGGCTTGCCCATTGTTGTTCAGTTTCTCGGTTGTGTCTGACTCGGCAGCTCCACGGACTGCAGCATGCCAGGCTTCCCTGTTCATCACCAACTCCTGAAGCTTGCTCAAACTCATGTTCACTGAATCGGTGATGCCATCCAACCATCTCATCCTCTGTCGTCCCCTTCTCCTCCTGCCCTCAATCTTTCCCAGCATCAGGGTCTTTTCCAGTGAGTCAGTTCTTCGCATCAGGTGGCCAAAGTATTGGAGCTTCAGCTTCAGCATCAGTCCTTCCGATGAATATTCAGGACTGATTTCCTTTAGGAAGGACCAGTTGGATCTCCTTGCAGTCCAAGGGACTCTCAAGAGTCTTCTCCAACACCACAGTTCAAAAGCATCAATTCATCGGCGCTCAGTGGGGGTCAAGCCATCTCACACAAGGAGAAAAACAGCTTTCAGGCTGAGAAACACAGGTATTGCCAGGAAGCAGCCTCTGGCACGTGGAGAGGCAGGCAGAGGGCAGGTGTAGCAATGCCTCAGCTACACCCAGTAATAAAAATCAAGTGTGGGCTCCCTACAACACCTGGTACCCACAACCCCTCTGCTGTGCACACACTCCACAACCGTATGCTCTCTTCATTGCTCTGGGTCAGAATCACCTAGAACCCGTGGCCTCCATCTCGCTGTGTGAAACACCCTAGAAATACAAACATGTTCTCACGAGACAAGCAGAGTGGGGGCCCAAATCTTAGCTCTGCTGCTCATAAGCTGAATGATCCTAGGAAGTGATATAACTTCTCTGAATCATCTGTAAAACAGAGATAATACCTAATTTGCAAGCTGAGGTGCCGTTGAAGGGAGAGGATGCAAAGAAAATATCTGGCATATATTAAGTGCCCTAGATATTTGTAAAGTTAAATGGAAGGAAGTTGGTATGACACGTTCCTACTTCTTTTTTTTCTTGATTTGACAAGGCAATATAGTTCAGCTGCTAAACATTCCAAGTGCACCAAAGAGTATAAAATGACCCCCAGAGGGCTTCCCTGCAGAGGGCTCAGGTTCGATCCCTGGTCAGGAAACTAGATCCCACATGCTGCAACTAAAGATCCCACATGCCGGCAACTAAGATCTTAAGCAGCCTAAATAAATAAATATTCTTTTAAAAACTTTAAAAAAATGACCCCCAGTTCCACACCTACCCCTAACTCAGAGGAATTATTGTAACCAGTTTCTTTCAGATCATTCAAGATAGTTTCTTTGTACGTACACCAAAACTATGCAGTATTCTGCACTCTCCCTTAAAAAAATTTTATTTTGAGGTCATTCCATGTTAACATATAGAGATTTATGGCCACATTATTCTTGTTATATTAAGTGGTCCCCTCCTCAATCTTGACTCCCATTTCCTTAGAGTCCTCAAATTCTGGTTTGTCAAGGCTGAAATGAATTTAACCATCACAGAGTCCTAAACTCTTATGTTACCAACAAGGAACAAAGGCCCCCGAGAGTGGAAGGACTAATGGATAGATGTGAACCTAGTTCTCACATAGTAGCTTTAGACTAGAATAATGCAGATATACTGGAGAAAAATTAGGAAACAGAAAAATGTAAAAAGCAAATAGAAAAGGAATCATTTTAGCAGACCCTTGACTTGGGTCCTATCTGAGTTTTCATACCTCCAAGACCACATTAGGGTTCTGTTAAAAGGGAACTTGATTGTTCACAGACTCACTTGTTTGGAAAGTGTCCAGCATCTATCAGAGTGGAAGTGATTCTAACAGGCACAAGAATAACATCCTGGAGCCAATCTCTTTGGCCAAAAAGTGTTCACTGGATAGTACAGAGTATTAAATATTAAACACTACTTCCAAAGGAGAAGGCAATGGCACCCACTCCAGTACTCTTGCCTGGAAAATCCCATGGACGGAGGAATCTGGTGGGCTGCAGTCCATGGGGTCGCTAAGAGCCGGACACGACTGAGCGACTCCACTTTCACTTTTCCCTTTCATGCACTGGAGAAGGAAATGGCAACCCACTCCAGTATTCTTGCCTGGAGAATCCCAGGGACAGCGGAGCCTGGTGGGCTGCCGCCTATGGGGTCGCACAGAGTCGGACACAACTGAAGCGACTTAGCAGCAGCAGCGGCAGCAGCACACATAGTAAATTGCAGATTGTGAAGTGAGGGGATTGAGCAGGGTATTAAATATCTCAGACAGTCATGAGGAAGGCTTCCATCAGTTTGTGGGACATTGGGCCACAGCGACCCCAATTTTGTGCGGGCTCCACGGTGCCCCTCTGTGGGTAGTGGGTGAGCTTCATCAGGGGTAACCTGTGAGGGCAGGCTGAGGAACCTGGATTGGAGTTTCGCCCATTGCATATGGTGGCAGGGCAATGGCACGAGGAAGCTGGGTGTGTTGATGAGATGATGTTCAAGGCCACCCAAAAAACAATTACACCTGCGACAGGAACGTGGGATCACCCAAAAAGAGTTCTTTTCCCAGGTGGCTGTTTCTCTGAAAGTCGCTCAGTCGTGTCTGTGACCAGAGTCTGTCTGGCTCCACTGTCCATGGGATTCCCCAGGCAAGAATACTGCAGGGGGTAGCCATTCTCTTCTCCAGGAGAATTTTCCCCAGGAACTGAGCCTGGGTCTATCGCATTGAAAGCGGCCTCTCTAAGCCATCAGGGTAAGTCTAATCACCAAAAGGAGAAGAAGAAAAAAAAGGCTGCCTGCCAATATACAAGGCCCGGGTTCCGTTCCTGGAGAACGAAAAATCTGTTCGGCTGATTTTCTTAGTCGTGTCTAGTAACCCATCCTGTCTTTGCTCGGAAAAACCCACTGTGGTTTTACGGATAATAGGTTTTCCTTGTATCTCGGCTGGAAGAGAATTCACCTACACTGCAGGAGACCTCGGTTCTATCCGTGAGTTAGAAAGATCCCTGCAAAAAGAAAAGACTACCCAGCCCAGTACTGGGGCCTGAAAAATTCCATGGACTGCATAGTGCATGACGTCGCAAAAAATTGGATACAACTAAACGTCTTCCACTTCTTTTAAACTCCCCAAAACTCTCAAACTGAAACGATAAACAAAGAAAGCTTCACACACCTAAACCCACAACCCAAAACCATTTATTTTTCAACATCTACTTTTTGACACAAGAAAGTTGGTCTTGTTTCACCTCACAAGACCTCCAAAAATTATGGCGTCGTACGAGCCGTTTTTTTTTCCTTTATCCCGCGTGAGAAGTCTACACGGCCATACCGGAGACCAACTTCACGCAGCAGCAACAGAAAGAGCACACGTACGGTTCGTTGCCAGGGCACATACAGGTCCGGGAAGCTCACTCCTAACACACTGAGGATGAGAACCAAAAAAACGGTAAGTCCCGGTGAAGAGGTTGTAGCAGATCTTTTCACGTTAGTGGACAAGGCTCATTCTTCAAAATATTATGTTTAAAGGAAATCTACGATAAACTGAAAGAAGAAATTGAACACACCGCGCGCAGTGCATTCTGGTTATGCAAATGTGCGCCGAGTCCCCGCCCCAGCTCCCACGAAGCCCGCTTCCTGCCCCTGTTCCCAGGCCCCTGACTCCATGTTTTCTCCTCCTCGACGCCCTGCCTCTGATTTCTTTCCAATAAGGATTTTGTTGACGGCATAAGAGAATGATATATGGGCGCTGCATTTGACACAGACAAGGTTCACTATAATGTCGAATGAAATATAGTACTGAACCTCCTCAGTCGTGCCCAGACTATTTGCGACCCCATGGACTGTAGCCTTCCAGCCTCCTCTGTCCATGGAACTCTCCAGGCAAGAATACCGCAGTGGGTAGCCATTCCCTTCTCCAGGAGAAGCTTCCCCAGGATCGAACCTCGGTCTCCCGCTTTGTGAATGGACTCTTTAGTGTCTAAGCCATGAGGGTGACTCTAATCACTATTAAGGAAAAAAAAAAAGGTGACTGCCAATATAGGAGGACCCGGTTCCATCCCTGGGTCATTAAAATCAGGCAGTTCATTTGCTGAGTCACTGTGGTGGCTTAGACAGTGAAGAGTCTGCTTACAATGTGGGAAACGGAGGTTTGCTCCCGGGGAAGAATCTCCTGGAGAAGGGAATGGCTACCCACTGCACTATTCCGGCCTGGAGAATTCCATGGACACAGGAGCCTGGAGGGCTACAGTCCGTGGGGTCGCGAATCGTTTGACAGGACTGCGCACTGAGGGCACTGTTTTATTTGACACTATAGTGAACCTTCTCTGTGTCAAATGCAGAGCTCCTATATCATTTTCTTAAGCTGTCAACAGAATCCTTTATTCGAAAGAAATCAGAGGCAGAGCATCGAGGAGAAGACATGGAGTCAGGGGCCTGGGTGATGCATAGTTTAATTAGCCTTCCACCTTTCATGGATGTAATATAGTTGTGTACTCAGCATCCTCTTGTAAGCCTAATTGTTTGGCTTTGCTAAAACAACATATGGTAAATTACATGTCCGTTGCACATAAATCATGGATAATGGGTCCAAGCCGAGAAACTTGGATGGCTAGCTTTACAGGCTGGTGAATCATGATGGACTAACCATTTGCTTTAATGAAACCCAGGCATCGTTACCATTTTGCTATTGCATTATTATTTGCGGGTGCATTTGCTTTATGTACTGCAGTTTTGCTGATCTTGCAGTGTTGTACACACTAATGAATTCTGGTGAAAACAGAAACAATGCTTTCTAATCTTTCACCAAATAAAATAACTGATCTGAGAGACTGTGAGGGCTAGTTGAATGTCTTCCTATGATGACTTGTTACCTGAGTGGTAGTGACATTTTAATATTGAGCACACTGGTCCCATTACCTAAAAATGGAGTTTGGACTTAGCAACAAATCTTTCTTCTAGCAACTGACTCATCTCACTTCACTGCTGTCTATTTCCACAGGCATGACATTGCTTAAAACCCAACATTCAGAAAACTAAGATCATGGCATCGGTCCCATCACTTCATGGCAAATAGATGGGGAAACAATGGAAACAGTGACAGACTATTTTGGGGGGCTCCAAAATCACTGCAGATGGTGACTGCAGCCATGAAATTAAAAGACGCTTGCTCCTTGGAAGGAAAGTTATGACCAACCTAGACAGCAAATTAAAAAGCAGAGACATTACTTTGCCAACAAAGGTCCATCTAGTCAAAGCTATGGTTTTTCCAGTAGTCATGTATGGATGTGAGAGTTGGACTATCAAGAAAGCTGAGTGCCAAAGAATTGATGCTTTTGAACTGTGGTGTTGGAGAAGACTCTTGAGAGTCCCTTGGACTGCAAGGAGATCCAACCAGTCCATCCTAAAGGAAATCAGTCCTGAATATTCACTGGAAGGACTGATGCCGAAGCTGAAACTCCAATACTTTGGCCACCTGATGCGAAGAACTGACCCGTTGGAAAAGACTCTGATGCTTGGAAAGATTGAAGGTGGGAGGAGAAGGGGACGACAGAGGATGAGATGGTTGGATGGCATCACTGACTTAATGGACATGAATTTGAGTAGACTCTGGGGGTTGGTGATGGACAGGGAGGCCTGGCATGCTGCAGTCCATGGGGTCGAGAAGAGTCAGACACGACTGACCGACTGAACTGAACTGACGTACTTGGAGCAGGGTATATATGTTCAGCTGGGACCTTTCAGCAAATTAGGAAACACATCCAAGGGAAACCCTGGGTTTATTCTGCCATTTTTCCTATGAGGTCTGGAATGAAAGGAAATGGCACACCACGCCAGTATTCTTGCCTGGAGAATTTCATGGACAGAGGAGCCTGGCGGGCTACAGCCCATGGGATTGCAAAAGAGTTGGACACGACTGAGCAACTACCACTTTCACTTTCACTGGAATGAAGGGCATCAACTCTTTGCTGGAGTTTAACCTTTGACACTTTTTTGTGGCTACAAATCCAACCCTTCAAGACAGTAAGTGAACACACTGGGCAAATGTCTTTACTAAGCTCTTTGCGTGTTCTGATACTCAGTTTCAAGGCACACAGTGGGGGGGTGAGGGGTGGGAGAGTGGGGGGTGCTCTCCCAACACATCCAACAAGCAAGTGTTCGGATACCAGCTGGGGGTCCTACAATTCAACTCAATTCTGACACTATCTAGCTAGAGGTAGCCTCAGATCGCACAGGATAAGAATTCCTGTTGTGTGGTTCCCCACCTCCACTTCAGAGGCCAACTGCAAGCCCAGGTTGTACTTCTGACCAACGGGCTATAAACCAGTGGTTTCCATGTCCCTCTCCTTGGGTTCAATTAATTTGCTGGAGTGGCTCACAGAACTCAAAGAAATATTCTACTTACTAAATGACCTATTGGATATAAAAGGATGTAAACTCAGGAGCTGGCTTCCCAGGTAGCTCAGTGGTAAAAAAAAATCTGCCTGCCAGTGCAGGAGACATGGCTTTGATCCCTGGTCGGGAAGATCCCCTGGATGAGGAAATGGCAATACAAGAATCCAGTATTCTTGCCTGGAGAATCCCATGGACAGTGGAGCCTGGCGGGCTACAGTCCATGGGGTCACAGCGCCGGAAACAACTGAGCGACTAAGGAGGGTCTCAGGCAAACTCAGGAATAGCCAGGTGAAAGACACCAAGGGCAGGTATAGAGAAAGGGCACAGAACTTCCAGGTCCTCTGCAAATGCCCCACTCTCCCCAAATCTCCCCGTATTCACCAACCGAAAGTTCTCCGAACCCCATCCTTTTGGGGTTTTATGGAAACTTCATTATATTAGTCACAATTGATTAAACCATTGGCCATTGGTAACTGATTCAACCTCCAGCCCCTCTCCTCTCCCTGGAAGTTACCGAGGCAGCTGAAAGTTCCAAACCTCCAGTCCCAAGCTTGGTTCCCCTTGCAACACCACCCCTCCCCTCTCAGACCTTTCCAGAAGTTACTTATCAACATAAGAAAAGACACCTTAAGGGCTCTTTTCACTTAGGAAATTCCAAGAGTTTTAGCATCGCTCTGCTAGAAATGGGGACCAAGACCAAATTTTTATTTCTTATAAAGCACAGTATTGCATATCCCCTGTGTTAACCACCAGTTTGAAATGACAAGGCAGTATTAAAGTAATATGTCCACTTAGCTGAAGAAGTGGCATTTAATTACATTATGTATTTTTTGTTTAACCCAGTTGAAAGTGAAAGTGAAGTCGTGTCAGACTCTTTGCGACCCCGTGGACTGTAGCCTACCTGGCTCCTCCGTCCATGGGATTTTCCAGGCAAGAGTACTGGAGTGGGTTGCCATTTCCTTCTCCAGGGGATCTTCCCTACCTAGGGATCGAACCTGGGTCTCCCGCATTGCGGGCATACGCTTTACCCTCTGAGCCACCAGGGAAGCCCTTAACCCAGTTAATACTTTGTTATTATGTGCAGTTCTTTCACTTAGATTTGGTGGATGGTGAGTTTCCTGTCTTTGTGGTAGTATTTTCGTCAGAAAAAAGCAATATATTATAGAGAGTTTTTACATCAAGCTTCTTTGTAGATTTGCCTCCCTGAAGACTCAAAAATCTTTCAGATGAGCTGGCCTGTTAAAAACCCTCTCTTGTCACACAGCAACAGTGACATCTGCTGGCCAGCATTAGACATTGTTACTTTGGAAAGTGCCACAGAAAAAGGTTTTCCTTTTTAAAAATTGTCGTCTTTGTTGTTGTCATGGCTGTTGTTTTTTATTTTAAAAATTGTTTCTGGGACTTCTCTAGTGGCCCAGAGACTAAGATTCCGCACTCCCAATGCAGAGGGCTTGGGTTCGATCCCTGGTCACGAAACTAGATCCCGTATGTCTCAATTAAAAGATTCTGTGTGCCTCAACTAAAACCCAGAGCAGCCAAATAAGTAAAATAAATAAAAAAAAAAATTTAAAAATTGGTTCTTATGCATATTTAGTCCATAACATATAGTAAGTCTTGGGTAGGAGGCTTAAGTAAGAGTCAGGTTTCTACAAAGGATGAGGGTGGCCCTGGCTACATAGTTTGCAGGGTTCAGTATAAGATCAAAATGTGGGGGCTGCTTGTTCACAAATTAAGAATTTCAAGATGGTGACCACAGAGCAGATAGCCAACTGTGTGACTGCACCGGTCACAAGCTCTTGAAGTGGTACAAGCAGACAGAATGGGGGGCCCCTGGAGAAAGGGGGCCTTCCCTGGTAGCTCAGCTGGTAAAGAATTCGCCTGCAACACAGGAGACCCAGTTGATTCCTGGGTTGGGAAGATCCACTGGAGAAGGGATAGGCTACCCACTCCAGTATTCTGGCCTGGAGAATTCCATGGGCTGTATAGTTCATGGGGTCACAAAGATTCGGGCACGACTGAGCGACTTTCACTTTCTGAAGAAAGAGAAGCAGGCAAGGCTTTCTTGACCTAAGAGAAGCCATATTTGGCCTAAGCCATTTTGTGATCTAAGCCTGGCCACAATCCTTGCCCTTGAACAGGC
This sequence comes from Giraffa tippelskirchi, assembly GCF_054371585.1. Lineage (NCBI taxonomy): Eukaryota > Metazoa > Chordata > Mammalia > Artiodactyla > Giraffidae > Giraffa > Giraffa tippelskirchi. The sequence goes on from NC_137289.1 coordinate 143,758,863, forward strand.
CCTCAGCAATGAATGATCTTTTTTAAAAAAAAATTTTTTACTTTAATTGGAGGCTAATTACTTTACAATATTGTAGTGGTTTTTGCCATACACTGACATGAATCAGCCATGGGTGTTCATGTGTTCCCCATCCTGAATCCCCCCTCCCACCTCACTCCCCATCCCATCCCTCAGGGTCATCCCAGTGCACCAGCCCTGAGCACCCTGTCTCATGCATCAAACCTGGACTGGCGATCTATTTCACATATGATAATATACATGTTTCAATGCTATTCTCTCAGATCATCCCACCCTCACCTTCTCCCACAGAGTGCAACAGTCTGTTCTTTACATCTGTGTCTCTTTTGCTGTCTTGCATATAGGGTCATCATTACCATCTTTCTAAATTCCATATATATGCGTTAGTATACTGTATTGGTGTTTTTCTTTCTGACTTACTTCACTCTGTACAATAGGCTCCAGTTTCATCCACCTCATTAGAACTGATTCAAATGTCTTCTTTTTAATGGCTGAGTAATATTCCATTGTGTATATGTACCACAGCTTTCTTATCCATTCGTCTGCTGATGGACATCTAGGTTGCTTCCATGTCCTGGCTATTGTAAACAGTGCTGCGATGAACATTGGGGTACACGTGTCTCTTTCAATTCTGGTTTCCTCAGTGTGTATGCCCAGCATTGGGATTGCTGGGTCATATGGGAATTCTATTCCCAGTTTTTTAAGGAATCTCCACACTCTTCTCCATAGTGGCTGTACTAGTTTGCATTCCCACCTACAGGGTAAGAGGGTTCCCTTTTCTCCACACCCTCTCCAGGATTTAAACAATGAATGATCTTAAGGGAAGTGAGGGAATGCAGGATTGAAGGAAAAACAGTCAAGAAACGATTGTTCTGTCGCTAAGTTCTGTTCTACTCTTTTTGACCCCATGGAGTGTAGCCTGGCAGGCTCCTCTGTTTTCTACTATCTCCCTGAGTACTAGTTCCTCCTCAAGGGATACATATCACAATCTGATCCAGTCTCTGAGTTCTGCAGGGACTAACGTCCCCACCCAGGCGGCGGATGGAATGATGATATTGACCCTTCTGACTTTAATCAACTAAAGCCTGGACTCTGTCCACCTTGGCCCCAATTCTATGCTGAATTCTGGTTTTGCTCAAGCACCTTCATGAATATGCATGTACCCTTAGCTTAAAACTTCCCAGATGTGCTATTCCAGGAGACATTGCTTTGGGAAAGAAGCCCAGTTTTCTGCTTACTTGAAACAAGCAATAATAAATTCTTCCTTCTCCTGTTCTTTGGCTTGGTTGTGTTTTTCACTGGACTCAGATCAAGAGGCAACTCACTTTTCTGGTAACAGTGGGTCCCAAAAGCCTGGGGGCCAAGAGGGGCCCAGCTCTCATCTTCAGTACAGAGGGCAAGCGGGTGTCAGCCGAATGGGTTTCAGGCCTACTAAAGAGGGACTGAGAGGAAAGTGGCTTAAAGGGGGAGATATGGTGACTAGAACTGTCTCAGCAATAAATGACTTCAACAACAACAAAAACTTCCCCCCAAATGACATGTTTAAAGGTAAACTTGAGATTTACCTCTTGCCGTGGTCTGACAATTCAGAGGGCATTTTTTTCAATATTATGTTTTCGGTTTCCTTTAGATCTAACAAAAACCAGGATTTCAGTGAGCATTGACAAAAGAAAACCACTGAGGGCTAAGGCAGGCTTGGCTGTACCTGATCTGAAGGCCCACCGGGCCCCATCCCAGGGAGAAATTATCCTGGCAAGAAGACATCTGCTGGGTCTGGTGGGCCACACACCAAAACAGAGTAGGACTCGCTGATATATTCAAAATAACCTCGGATTAAGGAAAATGAATAGTCCTGAACTCAGAGTAGGAGGATAAAGACTTTGATGCCCAAAAGCATCTGGTAATGTCAGGAAACCTGGAAAAGGGGAGGGTGTTACTGCGTTGACGGGTAGAGTTCAGGAAACTGAAACGCCCATCAACAGATGTGTCAGATGTGCATAAAGAGAAGATGTGGCGCATCTATAGAATGCAGTATCAGTCAGCCATACAAAAGAATAAAACAATGCCATTTGCTGCAACCTGGCAGGACACAGACATGAGAAAAGTCAGTGTGCTAAGTCCGGCAGAGAAAGACAGAGATCACATGATACCACTTATAGCTGGAGTCTAAAATGGTACGAATATACCCATTTACAAAAGAGAAGGGGACTAAAGTCTTAGAACATGAATTTAAGGTGATCAAAGGGGATGGTGTGAGGGAAAGAGGGAAAACAGTCTGTAATAACGGATCTAGAAACAGAACTCAAAGGAGTGTACAGGTGTACATGTATATCTGCATCAAGTTGCTGTACCACTAACATAAACACATCATATTAAACCCACTAGATGCCAACAAAATATTGAAATGCAAGTAATGAGACCCTAGCCCTTGGATATTTATCAGGGCGCAATAAACTGAAATCCGCAACCCAGAAATATGACTTTCCCTAACCTCTGTGTATGTGCTCAGTTGCATCTGACTCGGACTCCATGGACTGCAGCCCTCCAGGCTCCTCTGTCTACTGGAATTCTCCAGGCAGGAATACTGGAGTGGGTTGCAGCTGCCCTACCTCCAGGGGATCTTCCCAAGCCAGGGATCGAATCCAGGTCTCTAGCATTGCAGGCAGATTATTTACCGTCTGAGCCACCAGGGAAACCCAGCCTGACCTCTGGTTTCCCAAATAGACAAAGTGGGGCAGTAGGAAATGCTGCCACCTTGTGGACATTTCCTATAACTACATCGTTAAAACACGACCTTAAGGACACTTACTCAAAAGGTCTGCGGGGCTGTAAAAATCACCTGTTCTCACGAAATGGGGCTTCCCTGAGGCTGAGACGGTAAAGAACCTGCTTGTAATGTAGGAGACACCAGTTCGATCTCTGGGTTGGGAAGATCACCTGGAGAAGGAAATGGCAACTCACTTTAGAATTCTTGCTTGGGAATCCCATGGACAGAGGAGTCTGGTGGGCTAACAGGGTCCCAAGGAATAGGACACAACTGAGCGACTAACACACACACACACACACACACACACACACACACACAAGAAATGGACTAGGGAAGGGGGTCAAGCCAGAATTCAAATTAGGTCCGATTTTCCAGAAGTTAATTAGAGGTAAGTTGTATGGGTGAGCTTTCTTTCTTTCTTTCTTTTTTTAAACAAAAGCCCAGGAGAAGATGATCCATATCGCTGTTAGAGAAATGCATCAAAGTCCACAGAGTGTCAATGGGCCCCAGTCATTTTCACGAAGAGCCATCGTGAGAAAAGTATAATATAAATAAATGCCGTATATGGCTTGGGGAAAAGGCAGCCCTCCCACTCCATCGGTGGCGCTGCAAAATGGTAACAGGCACTGTGGAACACAGAATGGAAGTTCCTTGAAATACTATACAGAGTTACCTATGATCTTGCAATCCCACTCCTGACCATATATCCCCAGAAAATCATAACTGGTAAAGATGTACACACCCCAACCTTCATTGCAGTGCTATTTACAAGAGCAATGATATGAAAGCCAAGAACATGTTCATTCACAGATGAACGGCAAAAGAAGGTGTGGGGCATATATACAATGGGATGTCAGTTAGCAATAGAAAAGACAGAAATAATGCCATCTGCAGCCACACAGAGAGAGCTAGTCCCAATAAAGTTCAGTGCGAAAGGTCAGACAGAGAAAAACAGATATCCTCTGATACCGCTTATAGCTGGAGTCCAAAACAATACACATACACTCACTTACGGAAGAGAACAGGAATCATAGCCTTAGAAAACAAACTTAAGGTGACCTAAGGGGATGGTTGTGTGGGGGAAGAGGGATAAATAAGGATGTCCTTATTTATGAAGGTACACCCACTACTATACTGAAAATAGACAATCAGAAAAAACCCTACTCTTTAGCTGAGGCTACTCCACTTCACACTCTGCAATAACTGGTCTAGAAACAGAACCAAGCCGAGTACACATGTGTACATATATACCTGAGTCAAGTTGCTGTACCGCTAAAATAAACACATCATATTAAAACCACTAGATGCCAATAAAATATTGGAATGCAAGTAATGAGACCCTGGCCCTTGGGTGTTTATCGGGGCACAATACACTAGAATTCACATCCAGGGAAAAAAGCCTTTCCCTAACCTCTGGTTTCCCAACTAGACAGAGGGGGCAGCAGGAAATGCTGCCGCCTTGTGGACGTTTCCTATAACTACATCTTTTAAAAGGGACCTTCTGGGCCCATAGTATTCAAAAGGCCTGCGGGGCTCTAATAATCACTTGCCCTCATGAAATATACTGTGGAAGGTTGCTGAGAAAGAATTCAGAGTTGGACCTATTTTTCAGAAGTCAACTAAAGAGATGAATGGGCGTTCCTTCTATCTTGCTTGCTTTTCTCTCTCTTTTTTTAATAAACCCTGTTGAGAAGATGATTCACATCGCTCATTATTAGACAAATGCATCTCAAAACTCCACCAAGTGTCAAATGATCCCAGTCAAAATAGACAGCGTGTGAAAGTATAACATAAGTAAATGCAGGACAAGGTTTGGGGATAAGATGACCCTTCTACTTCGTCCTGTAAATTAGTAACAGGCACTACGGAACACACAATGGGGGTTCCTTGAAATACTACACATAGAGTCTACCTATCATCCCGCAATCCCACTCCTGATCATATATCCTCAGAGAACCGTAACTGATAAAGACAAATGCATCCCCACATTCATTGCTATTTACAACAGCAACTACAGGAAAGCCGTGAATGTGCCCTATCACAGATGAATGAGAAAAGAAAATGCAGTGCACATATAGAAAGGAATATCACTCCATCATACAAAAGAATGTTTCCCTTGGTGGCTCAGACGGTAAAGCGCCTGCCTGCAATGAGGGAGACCTGGGTTCGATCCCTGTGTTGGGAAGATCCCCTGGAGAAGGAAATGGCAACCCACTCCAGTATTCTTGCCTGGAAAATCCCATGGATGGAGGAGCCTGGTAGGCTACAGTCCATGTGGTCGCAAAGAGTCAGACACGACTGAGCGAGCGAGTGCAACAAGATAGAAAGACCTACACCCAATAAAACTCAAAGTGGTAAATCAGAGAAAAATATTTATCATCTTATACCACTTACAGCTAGAGTCTAAAACAATATGAATATACTCATTTACCAAGGAGAAGGGAAATCACAACCTTAGAAAAGAAATTTAAGGTGACCAAAGGGTATGGTTGTGCAAGAGAGGGGGGATAAATAAGGAGGTCCATATGAAGGTACACCCACTATTATACTGAAAATAGGGAATCAGAAAAAACCTACTCTTTAGCTGAGGCCACTCCACTTCACACTCTCTAATAATCGACCTGGAAACAGAACCCAAAGGAGTACGCATGTGTACATATATATCTGAACCAAGTTGCTGTATGGCCAAAATAACCACAACATATTAAATTCACTAGATGCCAATAAAATACTGAAATGCAAGTAATGAGACCCTAGCCCTTGGGTGTTTATCTGCGAGCAATACAGTGGAATCCACAACCCAGAAACAAATTTTCCCTGACATCTGGTTTCCCAACTGTCTTCCCTGGTGGCTCAGGCGATAATCTGCCCGCAATGCAGGAGACCCAGGTTCAATCCCTGGGTTGGGAAGATCCCCTGGAGAAGGAAATGGCAACCTACTCCAGTGTTCTTGCCTGGAGAATCCCAAGGACGGAGGAGCCTGGCAGGCTACAGCCCATGGGGTCACAGAGTCGACATGACTGAGCCACTAACACCCTTTCCCAACTAGACAGAGTGGGGCTGTGGGAAATGCTGCCTCCTTGTGGACACTTCCTGTAACTACATTTTAAACCGGGACCTTCTGGGCGCTTGGTATTCAAAAAGCCTGAAAGTGAAAGTGAAAGTGAAGTCGCTCAGTCGTGTCCGACTCTGAGATCCCATGGACTGTAGCCTACCAGGCTTCTCTGTCCGTGGGATTTTCCAGGCAAGGGTACTGGGAAAGCCTATGGGGCTCTAAAAATCACCTGCCTTCCAGAAATACACTGCAGAAGGGTGCCATGAAAGAATCCAACGTAGGGCGGATCTTCCAGAAGTCAATTAAAGATATAAATCGTATGGGAGGTCATTCTTTCTTCCTGCTTTCTTTCTTTTTTTTAAACAAATGCTCAAGAGATGAACCTCATTGCTCATTATTAGAGAAATGCATATCAAAACTCCATCAAGTGTAGACCATATGTAAAATATATAGCCAATGGAAATTTGCTGCATGACTCAGGGAACTTAAAGTGGGGCTCTGTAATAACCTAGAGGGGTGGGAATGGGTAGAAGGTGGGAGGGAGGTTCCAGATGGAGGAAACATACGTACACCTATGGCTAATTCATGTTGCTGTATGGCAGTAATCAAACCAATATTGTAAGGCTCTTATCCTTCATTAAAAATAAATAAATGAACAAACAAACAAACAGAAAAAACCCAAAATACCACAACTCCATCAAGTGTCAACTGGCCCCAGTCAGAAGAGCTATTGTGTAAAAGTATAATAAGAATAAATGCAGGACAAGGCCGGGGATAATGGAAGACTCCCACTTTGTACTGTAAATGAGTAATAGGCGGTAAGGAACACAGAATGGAAGTTTCTTGAAATACTACACATAGAGTTACCCTTGATTCCACAGTCACACTCCTGAGCAGATATCCCCAGAAAACCATAACTGGTAAAGACACATGCATCCCAACCTTCGTTACAGCACTATTTGCAAGAGCAATGACATGAAAGCCATGAATGCGCCGCCGCACAGATGAATGGAAAAAAGATGCGGTGCGGATGGAGAATGCAATATCACTCCGCCATAGGAAAGAATGACATAATGCCATTTGCAGAAACACGGAGAGACCTAGACCTGATAAACGTCAGTGCGGTAAATCACAGAACAACTTTCATCATATTATACCACTTATAGCTGGAGTCTAAAATGATACCAATAAAATACACTCATTTACAAAAGAGAAGAGAAATCACAGCCTTCAAAAAGAAACTGAAGGTGACCAGATGGTGTAGTTGGGGGGGGGCGGGGGGGATAAATAAGGTAGTCTGTATGAAGGTACATCCACTATAGTATTGAAAATGGAGAATCAGAAAAAACCTACTCTTTAGCTGAGGCTACTCCACTTCATACTCGTTAATAACTAATCTGGAGACAGAACCAAACCGAGTACACATGTGTACATATATATCTGAATCAAGCTGCTGTACCGCCACTTGATGCTCTTGAACTGTGGTGTTGGAGAAGACTCCTGAGAGTCCCTTGGACGGCAAGGAGATCCAACCAGTCCATCCTAAAGGAAATCAGTCCCGAATATTCACTGGAGGGACTGATGCTGAAGCTGAAACTCCGATACTTTGGCCACCTGATGCGAAGAGCTGACTCATTGGAAAAGACCCTGATGCTGGGAAAGACTGAAGGCAGGAGGAGAAGGAGACAACAGAGGATGAGACGGTTGGATGGCATCACCAACTCAATGGACATAAGTTTGAGTACACTCCAGGAGTTGGTGATGGGCAGGGAAGCCTAGCGTGCAGCAGTCCATGGGGTCACAGAGTCAGACACAACTGAGCGACTGAACTGAACTGAACCGCTAAAATAAATACATCATATGAAACCCACGAGATGCCAATAAAATACTGAAATGCAGAGTAATGAGATCCTGGCCCTTGGGTGTTTATCGGGGCACAATACACTAGAATCCACAACTCAGGAACAAACTTTCCCTAACCTCTGGTTTCCCATCTAGACAGAGTGGGGCAGTAGGAAATTCTGCCGTCTTGTGGACACTTCCTGTAATTACATCTTTAAAACGGGAACTTATGGGCGTTCAAAAGGCCTGCCAGGCCCTAAAAATCAACTGCCCTCCAGAAATATACTGCGGAAGGGTGCCATGAAAGAATTCAAAAATTGGGTGGATTTTTCAGAAGTCAATTAAACAGAGAAATTGTATGGGCGTTCCTTCTTTCTTTCTTCGTTTTTTTTTGTTTGTTTGTTTGTTTAATAAACGCTGATCAGAAGATGATTCATGACAGGAAAGCCATGAATGTTCCCATTCAGAGATGAATTAATTTTTCAATTAGATAGAGTTCGTATAAAGAATATAATATCACTCCGTCATAGAAGAGAATGAAATAATGCCATGTGCAGGAACATAGGGGGCTTACGGGGGTCTGTAAATCACCTGCCCTCAAGAAATACACTGGGCAATGGTGATAATAAAAAATCCAAAGTAGGGCCGATCTTCCAGAAGTCAATTAAAGATGTACATTGTATGGGCAGTCTTTCTTTTTTCTTTTCTTTTTCTTTTACAAAAGCTCATGAGAAGATGATTCTCATCGCTCGTTATTAGTGAAATGCATATCAAACTTCATCAAGTATCAGCTGGCCCCAGACAGAATGGCTATCATGTAAAACATAATAAGAATAAAGGTGGGACAAGGCTTGGGGATAAAAGGCAACACTTCAACTCTGTACTGAAACTGGTAACAGGCACTACGGGGCACAGAACGGAGGTTCCTTGAAATACTACATATAGAGCACCCTGTGCTGTGCTGAGTCACTCAGTCATGTCCAGTTCTCTGCAGCCTCACAGACTGTAGCCCACCAGGCTCCTCCGTCCATGGGATTTTCCAGGCAAGAATACTGGAGTGGGTTGCCATGCCCTCCTCCAGGGGATCTTCCTCACCCAGGGATTGAACCTAGGTCTCCCGCATTGCAGGTGGATTCTTTACTGTCTGAGCCACCAGGGGAACCCATAGAGTACCCTATCATCCTGCAATTCCACTCCTGAGCAGATATCCCCAGAAAACCATAACTGCTAAAGACACTTGCATTGAGGCGCTATTTACAAGAGCAAGGACATGAACACCATGACATGAGATAATGCCATTTGCAGCAACATGGAGGGACCTAGACCTGATAAAATCAGTGAGGTGAGTCAGACAGAGAAGGACAGCTATCATATGATACCATGTATAGCTGGAGTCTAAAACGATAGGAAAATGCTCATTTACAAAAGAGAAGGGGACTCACAGCCTTAGAAAACAAACTGAAGGTGATCAAAGGGGATGTTTTTTGTGGGGCTGGGGGATAAATCAGGATGTCCTTATGAAGGTACATCCACTACCATACTGAAAATAGAGAATTATAAAAAAACCTACTCTTTAGCTAAGGCCACCCCACTTCACACTCTGTAATAACTAATCTGGAAACAGAACCCAAAGGAGTATACCTGTGTACATATATACCTCAATCAAGATGCTGTTTGGCTAAAATAAACTCATCATATTAAACCCACTATATGCCAATAAAATATTGAAATGCAAGTAATGAAACCCTAGCCCTTGGATGTTTACCTTGGCATAGTATACTAGAATTCACAAACCAGGAACATGACTTTCCCTAACCTCTGGTTTCTCATCTAGACACAGTGGGGCAGTACGAAATGCTGCCGCCTTGTGGACACTTCCTATAACTACATTCTTGAAAAAATGGGACCTTCCGGACTTCTTCAGTCACTCAGTCGTGTCTGACTCTTTGTGACTCCATGAACTGCAGCACACCAGGCTTCCCTGTCCTTCATTATCTTCCAGAGTTTCCTCGAACTCACACCTATTGAGTCGGTAATGCCATCCAACCATCTCATCCTCTGTCGTCCCCTTCTCTTCCTGCCCTCAATCTTTCCCAGCATCAGAGTCTTTTCTAATGAGTCAATTCTTCACATCAGGTGGCCAAAGTATTGGAGCTTCAGCATCAGTCCTTCTAATGAATATTCAGGACTGATTTCCTTTAGGATAGACTGGTTGGATCTCCTTCTGGTACAAGGGACTCTCAAGAGTCTTCTCCAACACCACAGTTCAAAAGCATCAATTCTTCAGTGCTCAGTCTTCTTTATGGTCCAACTCTCACATCCATACATGACTACTGGAAAAACCATAGCTTTGACTAGATGGACCTTTGTTGGCAAAGTAATGTCTCTGCTTTTTAATATGCTGTCTAGGTTGGTCATAACTTTCCTTCCAAGGAGCAAGCATCTTTTAATTTCATGGCTGCAGTCACCATCTGCAGTTATTTTGGAGCCCCCCAAAATAAAGTCTGTCACTGTTTCCATTGTTTCCCTATCTATTTGCCATGAAGTGATGGGACCAGATGCCATGATCTTCGTTTTTTGAATGTTGAGTTTTAAGCTAGCTTTTTCACTCTCCTCTTTCACCTTCATCAAGGGGCTCTTTAGTTCCTCTTAACTTTCTGCCATAAGGATGGTATAACCTGCATATCTGAGGTTACTGATATTTCTCTGGGCAATCTTGATTCACATGCTAGCAAAGTAATGGTCAAAATCCTCCAAGCTAGGCTTCAACAGTATGTGAACTGAGAACTTCCAGATGTACAAGTTGGATTCAGGAAAGGCAGAGGAACCAGAGATCAAATTGCCAACATCTGTTGGATCATAGAAAAAGCAAGAGAATTCCAGAAAAGCATCTACTTCAGCATCATTGACCTCACTAAAGCCTTTAACTGTGTGGATCACAACAAACTGTGGAAAATTCTTAAAGAGATGGGAATACCAGGGCACCTTACTTGCCTCCTGAGAAATTTGTATGTGGGTCAAGAAGCAACAGTTAGAACTGGACATGGAACAACAGACTGGTTCCAAATTGGGAAAGGACTACATTAAGGCTGTATATTGTCACCCTGCTTAGCCGGCACACACACAGGGCTCCAAAAATCACCTGCCCTCAAGAAATGCACTGGTGAAGGGTGTGGAGAAAGAATTCAAAACAGGGCTGTCTTTCAAGACCAAGTTTAAGAGGCATATATTTTCAATGTTCTTTTTTCCTCTTAAAAACCCACGAAACATTGCAAAACATCGCTAATATTTAGAGATATGCATGTCAAAGCTACATTGCGGTGTCACTTTGCACCAGTAGATTCGACACCATCGAAAAGTCTACAAAGAATTACTGCGGGAGGAAAAGGAACCCTCCTACTTCATTGTTGGGAATGCAACTTGTAACAGACACTGTGGAGAAGTGTTAGGAGGTTCCTTAAAAAACTACATATGGAGCTACCATATATTCAGCAGTTTCACCCTATTCATATATTCCGAGGAAACCATAAGTCAGTAAGACTCATGTACCCCAACATTCATTGCAGTGGAATTCACAATAGCCAAAATGGAAGCCACCAGAATGTACACCCACAGATGAATGGAAAGGAAGATGTGGTACATAGACACAGTGGAATATTACAAAGCCATAATAAAGAATGAAATAATGCCATTTGCCACAACATGGATGTACCTGGGATGAGCAAGCTCAATGAAATCAGAGAGAGAAGACAAATATCATATGATTTCACATTTAGGTGGAGTCTAAAAATTGATAGTTGTAAACTAATTTGCTAACTAGAAACAGACTCAGACTGAGAAAACAAAGGTATGGTTACTGAAGAGGGATGGTGGGTGGAAGGTATAAATTAGGGCTTTGTGATTATCATGTATATACACACACTAATGCAAATAAAATAATCAACAAAGACTTACTGATTACTGATATATTTCACATATATATATTTGCATCACTCTGATGTACCCCAGAAACTAATAAAATATTTATATCAACTCTATGCTTTATGCATATTTTTATAAAATTATTGTAAATTGGATTGTTCATTATGATTTCCCGAGAACATTTCAACCCTCAAAGAAGAAACTGTAGGCTTTATTTTGTCATCTGTTGTGATCATAACAGTCATTATTTCTGGGGCTGGGATGTGACTCTTGCAAAAATCACCAGTTTATACTTAGAAGAAAATAGAAATAGAAACAGTATTTCATGTGGTCACAATCTAGACTTATTCTTCAGCAGGGAAACACTCCAAGTGTTGAAAAATAGCCATGTCCTAACCCTTTACTGGGTTAGTTCATTGTTTCATTGATTCAAACACATGTTTATTGGCTGGGGACACTGCGGCCAGCTCTGCTGGGATAGAGGCATCCACAGAGACGGCCTAGGATCGTGGGAGGGGTGTGTCACCAGACCTGCAGAGTTCTGGCTTCTCCAGGGACACAAAGCTTAAAATCAGACCTCAGTGCCTGCAGGACAACTTGGCCAGGAGGATGTAATCTGTGATGGTTTCAGTTTTCTTGCTGAAGTTGGAGGAGAGCCAGCTGCAGAGAGCCAACACCGTGGTAGCAGGTTTGAGAAGAGTGGAGACTGTTCTACTCATCTGCCATGTTGTTTAATTCTTTGAAAAATGGCATTGTGCTGAATGTTTAAAAACAATCATCTGGCTCAGTAATTTACACACACACACACACGCACGCACGCACGCACGCACGCACGCACGCACGCACACCCACACTGAGATGTCTAACTTCTACCCCGGCCCTGTCCACCTCTTTCCCCCTGCCCCATGATTATAATTTTTCTATACTAAGTATTTAAGTGCAAATACAAGCAAATTTAACTAAATGTTCTCTTCTGTTTCCCCTTTCTTAATTAAATGTAAGTGTGGCAGAGATAATGTTCTGTGGTCGCCAAGTTCCCCCTGTTTTCCGCTCTTTGATGAACACAGGAAGACTATATTTCCCAGCCTCCTTTGCTGTTAGGTTGAGACCCTATGACTAAGTCTGGCCAATAGGAGGTGGGCAGAGACTGATTACATCATCTCTGCGTGCCACCACCCCCCTCCACGACTCCTGAGCGGTGTTTGCATTCTCTCTCTTTGGCTATGACTTCAAAGGCTACAGATTTAAGATGGTGGCATATAGATCTCTGAGTCACCTGACTCACACTGAGTTGTGCCATGAGAAAGAAATAAATATAGATTATGTTAAGCTGCTGAGACGTCATACAGTCAGTCCCCTACATATGAACCTTCAAAGTGTGAACTTTCACAGATGCTAACGTGTATCTCGTTCCAGCAAGGAATGAGAATCTGTGCCATCAACATTAGGTGTGAGTGACGTTGCAGTTTGCCCTCCATCTCCTATTGCTGATGACCCTTCAATTCAACCATCTTCTACCTCCTTTCCCTCCTCTAGTCAGTAACTCTTCTTGCTTGTTGACTCGATGCAATCTATTTTACTTTACTACTGTGCTTTTCAAGGTACTGTACTGTATGACTAAAATGTTTAATTTTTGTGTTTTTTTTATATTATTTGTGTGAAAAGTATTATAAGCCTATTATAGTAGGCATATAGTAACTATGTGTTAGCTGGGTACCTAGGCTACTTTGTTGGACTTATGAACACACTCTCGGAATGGAACTTGTTCGTATGTAGGGGACTTACTGTAGTTTGTTACTGCACATAATGTGCCCACGAGAAGAAAGGAAATGAACAATATTAATCTGAACCTTCACTTTATTTTACTTAAAACAACATATCCTGAAGACCTTTCCATTTTCTTAATAGGTACACAATATTCTATCTTATGGCTCAACGGGTAAAGAATCTGCCTGCAATGCAGGAGACACAGGTTCAATCCCTGGGTTGGGAAGATCCACTGAAACAGGAAATGGCAACTCATTCCAGTATTCTTGCCTGGGAAATTCCTGGCGAGCTATAGTCCACGGGATCGCAAAGAATCAGGCATAACTGAGCAACTAAGCTAAGCAAAATTATTCCATTTTGTAGAGGTATCATAGATTATTTAAGTAGTTCCTTTAAAATGGACATGGCTTTCTACTCTCTTGCCATTATGCACATACATCTTTATGATAATATGGTAACTGGAGAATGTCTTAAGTGGTTGATGTGGAAAATGGAAAAAAGATTTGACAAGGGAAACACAAAAGGATTGCAGCAACACTGAAGACCCAGTTGACTGGAGACATCATAAATATGTTGTAGTGCAAATCTGAGACATTGTCTGCTTTTTCTCTAAAGCTGCTCAGAACCTCAGGTGAAGCTGGGGAAAGGCAGATAGGTGGACCCAGTGAGGGTAGGGTTATGGGAGGCTGAGTTGAGAGCTGGTCAACAGGCAGGGGGAATGAAGACCTTGGTAGTAGAGTGGTTGACATGTTGATCCAAGTTTCCTGAGCTGAATAGGGAAGGAGATGAACAAAGAGGGGGTTGGTAGGGAGAAAGTGTAGGGGCCAATGGGCTAGAGTCTTGATAAAACTGAGGAACCGAGAAGTATTGGGAGTGAGTAAGAGAGAGTTGGAAGAAAGGAGTCCTTAAATCAAGTGCCAGATATGTGAGTTTGAGACTTCAGAATTGATAGATGTCCTCCTGGACAAAAGTCAGCTCTAGGAAGTGACCATATGGCCAGTATGGAATAGAAGAGAAAGCCATCTTGGTGAAGAGAACAAGAAAATTAGAGGCAGGATTTTCTATGTGACATTCACTTGAATGTTAGACTTCTGGGAATCTGATAGGATTTGGCATGAAGAATAAGATTATGAGCCAGAAACTAAAATATTTAAAAGGCTTCAGGGATTTCTTAACTTGAATTCATGAATCCCTAAATGACCTAGGAATAGGCTTTAGGAAGTCATAAACACCAACCCTGAATTTACATATAAAATAGCACGTGGATATGTGTTTTCACATTTTCTTAGGAAAGAGCCTGTGACTTTTGTTAGTTTCTCAAAGGGTTCATGATCTTCTAGGCCCACCTCTCAACCTTAGTAACCATAGCCCTCAAACAGTGCTAACAGAACTTCCCGCTGTGATGACAAAAGGTCTATGCCTTGCTGTTAATATGTCAATATGGTAGCTGCTAGCCACATGTGGCTACTGAACACTGGGACGTGGCTAATGTGACTGAGAACCTGCACTTTAAAGTTACAGTCAATTAGCCACTGAACCATTCAACTGTACATAAACGGCATATAGAAAAGTACTATGTTTTTTTGGCTGCGCCTTGGCATTAAGAATCTTAGGTCCCCAACCAGGGATTGAACCCACGTCCCCTGCATTGGAAGTGCAGAGTCTTAGCCACTGGACACCAAGGAAGTCCCAAGCACCACCTATTTTGTGTGTTTCAGCAGCAAAGGCCAATTTTGTTTACCAGTGACATCTCTGTTTTGATATGCTTGTATTTGATGTACCTTTTTCAATTGTATAGGACTTAGTTTGTGTGTTTTATGGACTCTCACATTGCTGGTTAATTTTCCCTACAATGTGTTATTTGTCCATCTGATGATACCTACCTATATAAAATACATTTTCCCCACTGTCTTGCTTCCTCTATCGGTTCCTTAGAGGTATATAGGGCTTCAAGTTACTTTGTAACCTCCTGAAGCCTAGAGTGGTCATAGGTCATCACGAATTAATAGTTAGCAAATCTATCATGTCCCAATTCTCTGAACGTTTTCGGTATTCTCTCCACACAGCAGCACGTTTACTCTGTGTTGCCCCTTTCGCTGACATATCAGAAACCATCAAGAGGGACTGGGATATAAAACCACAAGTCCTGCTCCTCAAAAGTCCTCAGAGCCCCATTTCCCTAAGGTCCTTCAAATGCCTCAGCCTGACCCGCAGGATCCTTCACAGGGAGGCAGTTTTTGTTATTACTTCTTGTAACCGAACATCAGGCTACAGCATGCTGGGATCAATGTGAAAGACGTCGATGCCTGTTTTCAACGCCCAACCATTATCGGAGGTTGAAAGGGTGGTTTTATGACAGAAGTAGAAGTCAAGATCACAAGAGTTCAGATCTAACTCAGTTTTCTTTTGAAGAGGCATTATAGCAAGCTTACTCAGCTCACAAGCTTCAAATTCAGACAGACTTGGGATCAAGATCTGACTCCATAAGAGCTGTGGTCCTTGGCGTGGTCCTTAACCTCTTTATGTTTTAGTTTCCTCACCTGTGAAACAGTAAGACAACAGAATCCACTTCCTGGCTTTGGGGGAGGCACTTAACACAGGGTGGGAATTCCCAGGTGGTGCTAGTGGTAAAGAACCCCCCTGCCAGTGCGGGAAACGTAAGAGATATGGGTTCAATCCCTGCGTTGGGAAGATCCCCTGGAGAAGGAAATGGCAACCCACTCCAGTATTTTTGCCTGAAGAATTGCATGGACAGAGAAGCCTGACGGGCTACAGTCCATGAGGTCACAGAGTTGGACATGACTGAAGCGACTGAGCACACACACGTACTTAACACAGGGGCTGGAAGAATTTTTTTGTAAAGAATCAGATAGTAAAAATTTTAGGCATCTTGGGCCCTACAGCTATTGTCCTAAGAGTTGACAACTATTCAACTCTTGGAGCACAGCACAAAAGCCATAGACAATACATGAGTAAATGGGTTTGGTTGTGTTTCAATAAAACTTTATTTATAAAAACTAGCAATATGCCAGACTCAGTTCTTGGATTATAGGTTGCCAGCCTGTGATGTAGCAGTTTGCTTGACTCACTGCCAGACACTGTTGTTAGTATTTGTTGTTTCAGTTAATCCTCTGTGCAGTAGCTAGTAGCCCCATTTTACAGAGAAGAAAACTGAGGCCCAGGGAAGATAAACAATTTGCTAAGTTTCCATGGTTGTATAACCAAAGTCAAGTCAAACTCTGGCCTTCTGACTTTAAGTTGATTTTTCCTACCAACACACTCTGTTACCATTAAATATCTCCATTACTAGCAGTTTTAGAGGCAAAAACCTCAGGTTTGCTGGAGCAAAAATTCTTGTTTGTACATGGATTTGCATGTAGAAAATAAGGTTTGGATTATGCAAAACAAGGATCACCAAAACCCCTAGTGAGATTTGAGCTCTGGATTCTCAGTATTTTGAATAGTTTTATTCATGCCACCAAATGTAATATATCACAAAATATTTCCACTAAGAAGAGTGAGAAAAAAATATTATCTACAAAAGCAGTGATGAACAGCAAAGGCAGGCTTCCCTATTCACTACTTCTTGGGTAGGTGGCTTATCACCTGGAGGAGTCCAAAGTGACATGAAATTCCATACTGACAATGCACATTGTTGTGGTCGTTCAGTTGCTCAGCCATGTCTGCCTCTTTGAGACCCAGTGGACTGTAGCTCACCACACTCCTCTGTCCAGGGGATTTCCCAGGCAAGAATGCTGGAGTGGGTTGCCATTTCTTCCTCCAGGGGATCTTTCTGACCCAGGGATCAAAACTGTGTCTCTTGCGACTCCTGCATTTTCTTATGGATTCAAATGAGACAAGGGCCTGGCCATGGAAAAATTCAGGGAGATGATATTTACTGAAATGTTAGTAAATGTCAAACAGCTTATAAGGTGAATATCAGTTAACGACCATTGGAATAAATGATGCCATTAAAGCAAAAAAGGATCAGGAAAAACCCACCATCATCTCAAGAGTGATTATCCCTGGAATGTGGAATTACAGATTATATAAATGTTTTTCAATTTTTCTGTATTTCCCAAATTTTTGACAGTGAGCATGGGTTGGCTTTATGATCAGACAAAACCAGAAGTGTCACAGAAAGTAATCATATAGAGTTTGCAATAACAAGGGAAATGATTTATCGTAATGTTAGGATACAAAGCTACAGAGAGAAAAGTATTTTCTCTGAAAAGGAATAGAATTTTCACAATGAAAAAACAGACTAGAAGAATATTAATAGAAGCATTAATAGAGATATCAGTAGATGTATCATGAAAATGCAGATATTTTCCTTGTCTTTTTATTCTTTTGTAGGTTCCAGATCTTCTATAAGGAATATGTTATGTTTAAAATGTTATGTGTGCTCAGTCGCTCAGTTGTGTCTGACTCTTTGTGAGGCCATGGATTGTAGCCTGCCAGGCTCCGCTGTCCATGGGGATTCTCCAGGCAAGAATACTGGAGTGGGTTGCCATGCCCTCCTCCAGGCTGAATCCCTGACCCAGGGATTCAACCCATGTCTGCTGGTCTCCTGCATTGGCAGGCAGATTCTTTATAGATAAATGTAATTTTGAAATGAAGTCAATGCTATTTACAACAGAAAAATACAAACAAATAATTAATTACATTGTTGGTCTCAACTGGTTTACTTGTCCTCTATTCACTAAGCAACTTTTGTTTCAGCATGAAGCAGACCACTCCTCTGTGCAGGCAAGAACTGTCTCAACACCCCCTACCATGGTGTTGAAGATGGGCAGTGCTGTGCACGTGTGTGTATGTGAACGTGTGTGTGTCCAGGCATGCCTGCACGTGCGTGTGTGGCACTGGGGAATGGAGACTTGCTCTCTGTTATGGAGTCAGTCCTCGGCTACAGTGTCCTTGGCAGCGCTTTCCACATCCCCACCTGCACTCCTTCATGGCATTCTCACTCTGTTAATGAACATCCATCATTCTTTCTCTGAACCAAGCCCAAACCTCCCACCTGCCCTATCGTAGTTGTGCTGTAGTCTCGGTCTCAAATCCTCCCTCAGCTGGCTTGCAAAGTACCTGGGTTCCCTCCTCTCCCTGGGGTTCTGGCTCAATCTGGCAACGTGCCTCACCCCAGGATCTAGCCCAGTTCCCAGCTTGCTAGCTGGATCCATCTTCCCTATTGCCTGACTTTACAGAAAGGGCCTGATTTTACAGTAAAAGTCTCTACTGCCCCAGATTCCCAGTCACTCTGTTCCCACGCCTGGCAGGACAAAATGTCTTTTGCATGGTCATTTGTGCTGACTGTCAGCTTGAATTGTGACTGTGGCTTGTCTCCCCCAACCCTGGCTGAACCTTTGATGTTAACTGGCCTGTTCCCCAGTGTTGATCTATTCTAGGGGCTGGATTCTCTGCCAAGGTTCCCTCCTCACAGCCGCCCTATTGAGATGCCAAAGCTGTAACAGGTCTAAACAGTCTAAACTGGGTTGGCCATACAAGGGCAGACGTGAAGGGTAAGAGCAAAAGGACAAAGCCAAGTGATGGTGGAAAAACCAGCGGCTCCAACAGCCACAACAGAAGTGATCTTAGGGCAGGTCTTCTCCCCGCTTGGCACCATAACCTTGGGAGCTGGATCACTCTTTGTTGAGAGGGGGCTGTCTGGTGCATTGTAGGAGGTTTAGCAGCATGCCTGGCCTGTACCCATTAGATGCCAGGAGCAGCCCCCTCCCCATTGTGCCATTGTAACAAACAAAAATGATGTTTCCAGATAACGCCAAATATCCCTGGAGGGTAAAACCATGCCCAGTGATTGAGAGCAATTGATCTATATAAAGGTCCCCCAAATGGTTCTTCCCTTTGGACTTTGTGGACATGGTTGCTTTTAATTGAGGCTTTTCAGCCTCAGCACTATTGATATTTTGGAGCAACCCTGTTTATATGAATGTTGTTCGATCAGACTTGACAAAGTCTTAGGACAACCCGCCACACTTGTGGAACAGCCTTCACAAACAATGGCATTTGGAATAGTCATCCTGGGAACTCCCTGGCGGTCTTGTGTTTAGGACTCTACACTTCCACTGACAAGGGCGTGGGTTCAATCCCTGGTCAGGGAACTAAGATCCCACATGCTGGGCATCGCAGTCAAACAGAAAAAAAAAAGGGACTAGTCATACCAATGCCAGTGACCACCTGTTCTGCTTGCACTTGCAAAGAACCAGCTAAATTTTCACTGACGAGGTCAGGAGGTACCCAAGTTGCCTACTTGATCAGATACCAAAGTCATTAAAACTGGAGATAAGCTCTGTGCCATCTTTGTACATAGTTGTTCAAGGACATAACTGAGGAAACCAGATAATTTAGAAATATCTTGGCCTTTAGAGCCTCCCATGAGAAGAGATCAGCTGAACTTCAGGGCAGGAACTTTGTGATCACTATTTTTGGCTGCCCAGAGGTTATTTTTAGCACAGGTCGCAACTCTAACCATGCCCTGGGTAGGTGTATTTTTCTTTACATGTTTTAAATGTATGGATTTTCAATTTCATCTGAGTCATTTCCATCAGAGGTATGGTCAAGTACCCAAATTAGCCAAACAAAAGGCAATGCACGGAGGAAATCAGTAGTTCTCAATTCTGCTGTACAGGAGAATCACCAGGGAAGCTTTTGGACAATTTCAAAGCCTAAGACTCCAGCCCCCAGAGCAATTAAGTTAGGATCTCTGATTTAAGACTTTCCAGCAGGGTCAAAAACCTGCTGAGTAAATGAATGTAATTTGAAAAAGACCAGAGTGGAAGCTCAAAGAGAGAAAATGGTCAATGGCAAAATCACGTGACCACATGCTGTTTCTATCACGCCCGCCCTGGCTACAGTTCTGTTACTTCTATTTTTTTCTTTTCATTTTTTTAAACAGCTATGTTTTCTAATCCGAGCATCCCTTCTTACTTTGCTCACTTTTGAGCCTCCATAGAAGTTAAATATACAAATTCCATTATAGAGAGAAAAGGGTAAAAAAAATGACAAAAGCTGAAATCTGGGCCTTTATGGAAAAGTGTTGTAATGGGAACAGCTGGTGTGCAGTTGTTATCAGCTACCACTTGAGAATCACTTCAGCAACACTTAATTTTACTCCTCACTATAAGCACCAGCTTTCTTTTTGGAGTCTCTCCATTGCCATCACCAGGGACAATTTCTGAGAAACGGCTTGATATGACTTGAGTGCAATGTTACTTAAGATTTGGCATCCTTAGTGTCCTTAATGGGTTTTCTACACTGTCAGGAGTTTCGTGTAGGTCATCCATTTAATAAATTAAACCAATTCATCATAATTTGCAAAGTATACGTTATATTTGATAATTGTAGATTCATATTAGTGAATCAGTATGTGGAGGGAAGACATTATCTGTAATCTATTATCATATTATATAGACATATATACAGACATTACCTGCAATCTAATATCACCAAGGAGGCAGAGACTGGTTAGTTGTTCACCAAACCACTTCCCTTCTCCTCCTGGGCACACAGCTAGACTACATTCCCAGCCTCCCTTGCAGTTAGGTGGGGCCATGTAACTGATTGCTGCCAGTGGAAGGTGAGGGGGAGTGTGGATTCTATCACTGTTCTACCTGCTCTTTGAAGTTCTCTGCCTCAGCCAGTGAGCTTCTGGCACTGTAGATATCACTGAGAAATAAATGAGGGATTTCCTTAAACTAATACTCAATTTATTATGATATCATGATCTTTTTAAGGGGTACCAGCCATACTGTATCGAAAGTGCCAATATTTGGTTTGAAGTAGGTGTTATCTGCCTATCGTCAGATCTTTGTCCTCTTTCCCCCAAACCTGAGGTCGGAGCAGAGGGTCTCCAAGTCAAATGTTGATGCAAAAAGATTAACTCCAATTTCAGGTTTTTCTTATGGTTTATCAAGAAGTGGGTATTGAAACTTGAGGCATAAAATCTTTGGGTCTGAACAACTGGAAGCTTGGACTTGCCTTTTATTGAGATGGGGGAAGACTGCAGAAGAATTAAGTTCTGTTTCACATATGAATACAAACAAGACGCCCCTCTCTAAGCCCTCCAGGAACTGCTTTTGGATCCATAGGGAAGGGAGGGTCTCATACTCATTGGCATGCAAATCTGAAAATGTTAAAGCATTTTTAGGTCAGAATATTAAATAGGTGATGCTGTGTTCTTAGGGTAACCCATCTGGAGGCATACAATGTGCATCTGTCCTTTACTGGTGATGTAAGTTTATCTGCATAGCATTCCTTTGTGTGGATGCCCATAGTTTATTCGACATGTCTCCTATTCTTGGATAAATGCTGCAATGAATAACCTTGTGCACATGTATTTTCATATTGTTAGAAGTGTATTTCAGGGTAAATTCTGACAAACGGCATTGGTGAAGTCAAAGGGTAAGCACGTACGCAGTTTTGTTAGATGTTGCCAAATCCCCCTCCATAGAGACCATACAATTTTGCATTCCCTCCAGCAATCGGAGTGCCCACAAGTGACTAACAGATTGTGGTGTCAGCGTTTTGAATCGTTGCCACTCTGATGGGTGGGAGTGGTGTTTCAGGGAGTTTTCCTTTGTATTTCTTTTATTAGGAGTGAAGCTGAGCATCTTGTCCGAAGTGTAAGAGTCATTTTTACATCTCTTTCTGTAAGTTGGCTGTCCATGTCTTCTGCACATTTCCCCCCCACCATAGGATTATTGGTCTTTCTAAGCTCAATTATAAAAGTTCTTTGCATATTACAAATTTTAGCTCTTTATCTGAAATATGTTGCAAATACTTTTTCTCAGCTTGCTATTTGTCCTTTGACTTTACCTACATTGTTTTCTGCTGTGCAAAAGAATTTTTATCTTTATGTCAAGTTTACCCATCTTTTATTGCATCAGCATTTTGAGGTGTAGTTAGAAAGCCTTTCACTATACCCTATGTCCAAGGCACTAGATGAGATGTTAACAAGAAAATAAAACTGAACAAAATCCAGTCCTTATACTGAAGAATGTATCAGCCTATTTGTCCTTGATTCAAAGAGAATTTTTATATTCATAATTTGAGTATTAATAGATTGTATGTATTCTTGACCAAAACTCCAGAGATTATTTTTTTCTGAAGCATAAGCCAACACATCTTGTCAGCTGAATGGGAGGAAATATAGGATGGTAGTCACTATGATGGGCTCTGGAATCAAAATGCTCTTGGTTTCATTCTTCAGTTTACTAGCTATGCAAATGTGGACAAAACCTCTCTGAATCTCAACTCCAGAATCTAAAATTAACACCTGCCTCATAGAGTTACTGTGGCAATTAAAGGAAATTATGTATGAAAAATGAAAAATGCTTAGCACTATGCCTGATACATAAGAAAAGCCCAATTAAAGAAAGCTCAATTCCCCTTCCTCCCCTTCAGTGATCCAACAATGGAATATTAATAGAATGCTACAGTGGACATCTATTATTTTGTCTACTCAGCTTCACTTCCTTCCTACTATACATTTTGCCCCTTTTCTTTGCTACTCCTCAATCTTGAGGAGGACAAGTTTTGAACAAGAAAAGGAGTAAAGGTTCAGAGAAGGAGGTTAATCATAAACTTGACAGAGGTCCCCACAGGGTCCTGTTCACTTTCACCAGCAGACACTGCTTTGAGAACAGCCACTCCATTTGTACTTCAAAATGCATTTCTCTCCTCAATGGCCAAAGCAGATGTTGCGATGAATGATTTTAGTGCTTTTCTAGATAGGAGAAAATGTAAGGATTTGGGCTCATGAAATGTGAAAGTATCTATCTGAAGGCCTGTTCTGCCAGTTTTTTCCCTGAGCAGAGATGTCTCATTCCTAATCTCCACTCTGAACTCCTTTTGGGGGTACTGAAGGCTAGCAGCAGCAATGGCTCAAGATTTAATCCTCACAGAGGTAGATGGCAAGTGCCGATTTTTAGTTGGCAGGGCCTCTTTATGGTCATAAATTTGACCATGGTTTTGGGGGCATTTCACGACCATTTCATCCCATAATGCTAGGAATGCTCATTTCCAGGTTGGCAAAGATTTCACTTATAGGCCACTCAATGTGCTATTACTAGACAAGGCCTTATTCAGTTCAGTTCAGTTCAGTCGCTCAGTCGTGTCCGACTCTTTGCGACCCCATGAACTGCAGCACGCCAGGGCTTATTAACAGTAGCCAAAAGTCTCTGGACCACCTATCTTGCTAGTTTCCTTTGGTCCAGGAAAATATTCCCTCTTGTTGCTTCTTCCCATATCTAGAATTACACTCTTACAATCATTGATCTCAAATGGAGCTATATATCACCATTTTATCAGAGGCTCAGTTACATATGTTAATGCAAGAAACAACAATTTTGTAAAACAGGTCATTAGTTATTGCAAATATCTCCTAGTTTCAACCAGACTCAGGAGGGGAAATTTTAATTTCTTCTTTCCTGTAGCCATTCACAGGTGGTCTGGGTCAGGATCTTCCCTGTGAGCTGAACAAAGGTATTTTAACTTAACATTCCAGAATGGGGAAAAGGTTCCCTGAGATGGGCTATTATGTATACTTTAAGCTATAGGCAACATCACTTTAGTGATCAACTTGTAGCAAATGCAACAGAATACAAAGGTTAAAGTAAAAAAAAAAAAAAAAACAGATCTAATATGGAGTCAGATTTGTTGTTCCCTATTTCCATTCCACAGAAATGGTATGGACCTAACAGACGCAGAAGATATTAAGAAGAGGTGGCAAGAATACACAGAAGAACTGTACAAAAAAGATCTTCACGACCCAGATAATCACGATGGTGTGATCACTCACCTAGAGCCAGACATCCTGGAATCTGAAGTCAAGTGGGCCTTAGAAAGCATCACTACGAACAAACCTAGTGGAGGTGATGGAATTCCAGTTGAGCTATTTCAAATCCTGAAAGGTGATGCTGTGAAAGTGCTGCACTCGATATGCCAGCAAATCTGGAAAACTCAGCATTGGCCACAGGACCGGAAAAGGTCAGTTTTCATTCCAATCCCAAAGAAAGGCAATACCAAAGAATGCTCAAACTACCACACAATTGCACTCATCTCACATGCTAGTCATTTTCACTTTTCCCTCTCATGCACTGGAGAAGGAAATGGCAACCCACTCCAGTGTTCTTGTCTGGAGAATCCCAGGGACGGTGGAGCCTGGTGGGCTGCTGTCTATGGGGTCGCACAGAGTCGGACACAACTGAAGCGACTTAGCAGCAGCAGAAGCAGCACACGCTAGTAAAGTAATGCTCAAAATTCTCCAAGCCAGGCTTCAGCAAAACATGAACCGTGAACTTCCAGATGTTCAAGCTGGATTTAGAAAAGGCAGAGGAACCAGAGATCAAATTGCCAACATCCACTGGATCATCGAAAAAGCAAGAGAGTTCCAGAAAAACATCTTTTTCTGCTTCATTGACTATGCCAAAGCCTTTGACTGTGTGGATCATAATAAACTGTGGAAAATTCTGAAAGAGATGGGCATACCAGACCATCTGATCTGTCTCTTGAGAAACCTGTATGCAGGTCAGGAAGCAACCGTTAGAACTGGACATGGAACAACAGACTGGTTCCAAACAGGAAAAGGAGTACGTCAAGGCTGTATATTGTCACCCTGCTTATTTAACTTATATGCAGAGCACATCATGAGAAATACTGGGCTGGAAGAAGCACAGGCTGGAATCAAGATTGCCGGGAGAAATATCAATAACCTCAGCTATGCAGATGACACCACCCTTATGGCAGAAAGTGAAGAAGAACTAAAGAGCCTCTTGATGAAAGTGAAAGAGGAGAGTGAAAAAGTTGGCTTAAAGCTCAACATTCAGAAAAATAAGATCATGGCATCCGGTCCCATCACTTCATGGCAGATACATGGCAAAACAGTGGAAACAGTGGCTGACTATTTTTCTGGGCTCCAAAATCACTGCAGATGGTGACTGCAGCAATGAAATTAAAAGACACTTACTCCTTGGAAGGAAAGTTATGACCAACCTAGACAGCATATTAAAAAGCAGAGACATTACTTTGCCAACAAAAGTCCGTCTAGTCAAGGCTATGGTTTTTCCAGTGGTCATGTATGGATGTGAGAGTTGGACTATAAAGAAAGCTGAGGGCCAAAGAATTGATGCTTTTAAACTGTGGTGTTGGAGAAGACTCTTGAGAGTCCCTTGGACTGCAAGGAGATCCAACTAGTCCATCCTAAAGGAGATCAGTCCTGGGTGTTCATTGGAAGGACTGATGTTGAAGCTGAAACTCCAATACTTTGGCCACCTGATGCGAAGAGCTGACTCATTGGAAAAGCCCCTGATGCTGGGAAAGATTGAGGGCAGGAGCAGAAGGGGACTACAGAGGATGAGATGGTTGGATGGCATCATCGACTCAATGGACATGGGTTTGGGTGGACTCCAGGAGTTGGTGATGGACAGGGAGGCCTGGCGTGCTGCAGTTCATGGGGTCGCAAGGAGTTGGACACGACTGAGCGACTGAACTGAACTGCACTAACACTTTTATGAAATCTGAGTTTCCATTAGACTTTTAAAATATCTTACCTAGTTTAGCAGTATGATTTAAAAGTTATCAGACACCTGTCCTCAAAATGTCCTTTCTATGACTCTTCTTGAAGATGTGGCTTTTCTGCAAAGCATCAGCTTAGCTGTCTATGAATGATAAAGTTCTTAGAAAGGAAAAGTTAAAAATCTGATCACAATGCTTACTGACAAAGAAGCTTATCCCTGCTGTTGTGACATTTGACATTTTAAAATAACAAAGAAGATTATAACATTATAGTAGGACATATCCAAATTTCAGAAACTTTATATAATTTCTAGAATGCCTATATTAATATCATTTACTCATGATGTATAATCTGAAGAGGCTTATCACTCATTTGACAATGCTTTCCATGTAGTTTAACATACCAGCCAAGCCTAGTTTTACCTATAGAAAGAGATATAGATATATAGACATGTAGCATCCTCTCTTGCCAATTATGCTGTTTCTGGAGAGAGGAGCTAAGGACTGAGATGGCTGCCCAGCCTGAGAGCTTCTCTGCAGCCCCATGGGCTGCTGGCAATGAACAGCACTGCACGGGAGACTTGAGGGCCTTGATACTTCTCTCTTTTCCAATCAACATCTCAGACATGCGTGATCTCCCTGTAATGCTGGGCTCTGCTCTGGGGTCCCCCAGGTCCCAGTGTTCACCGTTTCCTGGAAACCTGTTGGCAGACAAGGAAATGTGGTCAGACACGCCAGGCACCGGCAGCCTAAGGCTCCTGCGCCTTGGCCAACGTCTAGGAGAAGCCGGGTGCTGGGCACAAAGATCCAGGAGCATTTGAGGGCAGGTTTGAGCTGCCTGCTGTCCCTGTCTGAGGTCAGGTGGCTGGTCACTGCCACTGCCATGCTGAGGTCCTGGGCCACGGTCCTCAGCTCTTGGGTCAGCTGCAGCCTCAAGGCCAAGCATTCCCTCTGTGAACCTCCCAGAAGTGGGATGAGCACCACAGGGACAGCGTCCACAACCACCACCTTCAGAGTCCCTGAAGTAATGCTCGCCTGCTGAATCACAGCACCTAGAAGGTCCTACAGCACCTTTGGCATTTGGAATGTATCAAATGCAGGCACCACCTGGATCCTCTGGAGAGCTCCTGCCTGCTCTTCCTTATCTGGGGTTCTGGCCTGAAGTAGCTAGAGGATGTGGGAGGCTGTGAGGCCGCCATTGGAATCAATGTATAGGATATTCTGTTGCAGGCCATGGGCCACATTTGCAGCCACCCAAAGACATACCTGGGCTTTACTGCTACCTGGGCCTCCTGTGATTCCAGTCACTTCTCCAGTACAGAGATAAGCATCAAGCAGTTTGTCCAGGCTTCCAGTGCCAATGGACAGGATGGCAGTGGAGGTCTTCAGTTCCTTGAACAGATCAGCACCATTGATGGGGAAAGCTGAGAACTGAGCCAGCAGCACCCACCTCAGGGTGACCAAGACCTTTAAGACAAGCCACATTTCTGGGCTACCTTCTCCAGGTCTGCAGAAACCAGGTTTACCACTGTCTTGATCCCACCACTCTGCAGGAGCTGGACCATGTCCTAGATGAGGCCCAGGCACAGTCTGGCCTGGAGCACACCTATGTTCCCTGGGGGTCCAGGGCTACTCCGCTAAGGTACATCTGCCAGGCCCTCTCCAGACACCTTCCCACTTCCAACCACACCCCTTGGCCCCTTTCTGGACCTGGTGTGGGAGACAGGAGGCAGTGGTGGCATGCATGGTGTGGACCCCATGGCAGCTCCTCAGTCAACTTCTTTTTTTTTGGTTGCACCATGTTCCTTGTGGGATCTTAGTTCCCAGACCAGGGATGGAACCTGGGCCCTGGCAGTGAAGGTGCCTAACCACTCAACTGCCAGGGAATTCCATGGCTGATTCCATGTAAACCCATGGCTGATTCATGTCAATGTATGGCAAAAACTATTACAATATTGTAAAGTAATTAGCCCCCAACTAAAATAAATAAATTTATAAAAAAAAAAAGAAAATCCATTAGCTCAATTAAGTTTAATCTAATCTCAGCCCTACCATGCATAAAACTCCTTTTTTTACTCAAAACATTTATCTCACTTTCCCACTGTAGTAAAATGTTTATTATTTTTAGTAGTTTTAATTACATATTTAAATTTGAATCCTCAAATCTTAAAAATCTTAATTTCTAGTGAAAATCAGGAGGCAAGTAATTGTTACCAAAATCTGGATCAACTATTTTAGATAATTTTCAGAGCATAAGTATTCCTATAGAGTTTACCTAAAAGCTCTTATCTCAATTGCATTTAATTCACTCAAAAATTTCATCATACCAAGTTATTTTTCTTGCTGACAGATATTTGCAACAGATATAACAAGACTTTATATAAATTCTATTAAACCTAGATGCAGTAAAAGTATTATACTTATCTTGATGATTCTAAAGACATGCCTATATTAATTAGATCAACAAACAAACTAACCTTAATGTAAGGAATTAACTTAATAGAATATTTCCCTGTTCATGGGAACTTGAAATTCATTTTGTCTAGCTTCTTTTATATTTAATTTGTAAGCACCTACTATTAAGTTAATTAAATAGAGCTCTTTATAAATTTAATTTTGACAATACTTTCCAGAGGTAGAGCTATCTCATAGGTATATACGTACACAAGCATGTAAACAAGCAATACTAGAGCTCTCATAGCTTCTCTTTAAAAAACTCAGTTATGAATTGGGTTCAGTTCAGTTCAGTTCAGTCGCTCAGTCGTGTCTGACTCTTTGCGACTCCATGAACCACAGCATGCGAGGCCTCCCTGTCCATCACCAACTCCCGGAGTCCACTCAAATCCATATCCATCGAGTCAGTGATGCTATCCAACCATTTCATCCTCTGTCGTCCCCTTCTGTTCCTGCCCTCAATCTTTCCCAGCATCAGGGGCTTTTCCAATGAGTCAGCTCTTCGCTTCAGGTGGCCAAAGTATTGGAGTTTCAGCTTCAACTTCAGTCCTTCCAATGAACACCCAGGACTGATCTCCTTTAGGATGGACTGGTTGGATCTCCTTGCAGTCCAAGGGACTCTCAAGAATTTTCTCCAACACCACAGTTCAAAAGCATCAATTCTTTGGCCCTCAGCTTTCTTTATAGTCCAACTCTCACATCCATACATGACCACTAGAAAAACCATAGCCTTGACTAGACGGACCTTTGTTGGCAAAGTAATGTCTCTGCTTTTTAATATACTATCTAGGTTGGTCATAACTTTCCTTCCAAAGAGTAAGCGTCTTTTAATTTCATGGCCGCAGTCACCATCTGCAGTGATTTTGGAGCCCAGAAAAATAAAGTCAGCCACTGTTTCCACTGTTTTGCCATCTATCTGCCATGAAGTGATGGGACCGGATGCCATGATCTTATTTTTCTGAATGTTGAGCTTTAAGCCAACTTTTTCACTCTCCTCTTTCACTTTCATCAAGAGGCTCTTTAGTTCATCTTCACTTATAAACTTGTGCTGTGTTAAGTCACTGTAGTTGTGTCCGACTCTTTGTGACCCTGTGGACTGTAGCCTGCCAGGCTCCTTTGTCCATGGGATTTTCCAGGCAAGAATACTGGAATGGGTTGCCATTTCCTCCTCCAGGGTATCTTCCCAACCCAGGGATTGAACTGATGTCTCTTAGTTCTCCTGCATTGGCAGGTGGAAGCCCCACCAATATAAACTTACTAGCTTAGAAAGAACGGCAGGAAAAAAAAAAAAAAAGAACAGCAGGAATACATTAAAGTTGCTTGCTTAGATGACTAAGGGTTTACTATTTATTCTTGATGAACCCTTAGGAAGCTTATGAATTAAAGTTTGGCGGAGGGAGCATTCCCAGTAGTAATGAGGTTTTTTGTTGTTGCTGTTGTTTTAAATGTTATTCCTGCATCCTTTTTTTCCCCTTTAGTTCCAAGTAACACAAACTGATTAGATAAGCTCCAGAGAGCCCAGGTAGATTATTTGCATCTTAAAGGCACAAGAAGGGAAATGCAAATTCATCCTCTAACTGCTTATACAAAACCCAGCCATCTTGGGCTATTTTCAGGGAACTTTTTTTCCAGTTACCAAATAGCTGCTTCTATTTAAACAAACAAATAACAGTAATCATTTGCTCACATTTGCATGTCCCACTTTCAGCAAAACCAGGAAGAGAGAAAGGAATTTGGACTCAAGTATGAGATACTCATTCATGTACATAGACACTCCCCAAAGATAAAAGTAATTGCAAAAGGCCCTATGATACGGGCCTCCATTGATAAAGAATCCACCTGCAATGCAGCAGACTCCGGTTCGATTCCTGGTTCGGGAAGATCCACTGGAGAAGGGATAGGCTACCCACTCCAGTATTCTTGGGCTTCCCTTGTGGCTCAGCTGGTAAAGAATCTGCCTGCAATGCATGAGACCTGGGTTCTTTCTCTGGCTTGGGAAGATCCCCTAAAAAGGGAAAGGCCACCCACTCCAGTATTCTGGCCTGGAGAATTCCACGAACTGTATAGTCCATGGGGTCGCAAAGAGTTAGACAAGACCAAGTGATTTTCGCTTTCACTATGATACAATAGCTGAGCCATTAGCTCTTAAGATCTTAGGGAATCCTGAGGCATTTTCATTCATTAATGAGAGCATCTCTTAGTTTTGCAAAAATACCTCAAGGGACTATAAGATGGAACAGAGTTCTGATCATCCATACTTAATTATTCATAGCTGGTGTTATCAAATATCAAGCAAACAATTCAAATCAGTCTCTCAGGGTCACAGTTCCCTAGTCCCAAAAAGGAAGATTCCCAACCAATGCCCCATCAGTCCAAATGGGGAGAACCCCAACCAATGCCCCCCAGAGATGAAGCTGAATGAATATGTCTGTGTACACATTATACTTGTGACATACTTCTACCTCTTAAAAGTATTATCAAAATTGAATTTATAAAGAGTGCAATTTAAAAGTAAGGGCTTACAAATTAAATATAATAAAAACTGACCAAAATGACTTTACAGTTCACATGAAATGGGAAATATTTAATATTAACTTGTTATCTGGCATTAAAGTTTGTTGATCTAACTAATTAGACATATGTTTAGTCATCAACATTAAGCATAACACTTTATTGTACTTAGGTCTAATAAAAGTCAAATAAGGCCTTATTATATCTGTTGCAAGGGAAAGAATTTGATATGATGAAACTTTAAAGTAAATGGAAATGAGGTAAGTGCTTCTGGGTTGGGACTTTCCTGGTGGTCCAGCAGTTGATACTTTGCCTTCTAATATAGGGGGTGCGGGTTCAATCCCTGGTCAGTAAGCTAAGATCCCACATGCCTTGTGGTCAAAAAAAATCAAAACATAAGATGGTAGAAATATGTAACAAATGCAATAAAGACTTAAAAAATTGTCCAAAACCGAAGGAAAAAAAAAAAGAGTTTTTGGGTAAATTCTTTAAAATTAACTATGTTTTAGAAATGTCTACCCAAAATGATCTCTCTAGATAATTTGGTAACTCAGACTTCTACAGTTGTGCTAATTTAAGTTATGGAAATTTGCTGAATAGCTAGATCATTAAAAAAAAAAAAAGATACTGAGATAGCAATTACTAAACAGAAACTAAAGGTATTTAGGACTATTAATGACTATATCTTGGAGAAGGAAATGGCAGCCCACTCCAATATTCTTGCCTGGAGAATCCCAGAGATGAAGGAGCCTGGTGGGCTGCCGTCTATGGGGTCGCACAGAGTTGGACACAACTGAAGCGACTTAGCAGCAATGAATATATCTAGAGGTGCCACTCTGAGATGTTCTCTATAAGAAAACAAATGTTTTTAGAAATTATCACTGATGTTTATGTTCACCAGTTTACAAAATGCTAATATAAAAGACAGTTCCTAATTGCTTCTTAGCTTTCACTAGAAATTAATGTTTTTGAGAGTTGAGTATTCTAATTTAAACATGCAATTAAAGCTAAAAGGAGCAAATGGAAACATCTCAGTATACAGTAGGAAAGTAGAATGTGTGTTTTCAGTAAAGAAGGTATGAGGAATGAAATTACATTTTACTGAGGAAAAAAAAATGTATTCATGGTCAGTATTTATTAAATTTAAAGTTAATTAAGTAAATTCGTTGTTACATGAGTGAGTACAAGACTGGAATTTGAACGAAATTTCTTTTTTCTTAGAATATCAGAAACTTAATCTTTTTGTTTAGTTATTTATCTATTTCTTTTTGGCTGCGTAGGTCTTTGTTGCCGTGTGCAGACTTGCTCTAGTTGTGGTGAGTGGGGACTACTCTCTAGTTGTAGTTTGCGGGCTCCGCATTGAGGTGATTTTTCTTGTTGTGGAGCATGGGCTTTAGGGCACATGGGCTTCAGTAATTGCGATCCACGAGTTCAGGAGTTGTGGCGTGCGGGCCCAGCTGCTCCACGGCATGTGAGATCCCCTGGGACCAGGAATGCACTCTGTGTCTCCTGAATTGGCAGGCAAATTCTAAACCACTGACCCACCGGCGAAGTCCCTCAACGAAGTTTCTTAGAATGCTTCTTTTTGATAACAGATTGTGTGTTTGTGTCCTTAAGTAAACTGTATTTTTTTTAATCTTTTTCTGATTTTAGTTAAATGAATATGTATCGTTTCACAGTGACCTATGATCCTGCTGGGTTTTGAAACCTTTTTGATATTTCTAACCAACTTACCAAATATTAATATCTAACTAAAACTCTTTTAGCCTCCAGCTGACTCTGGGATGCTTCAAAGGAGCATCTCTGAGACATCTCAGAGAGGAATGTTAAATGAAGTTTATATGGTATGTTAAATTACTTCAAAAATATTGTCAAGTGATTGGAGATGAATCTTAGGTTATAGTGTATGGATAATGTCATTAATACAGATATTCCAAAATTTATATGGATTCCTAAAATCTGATATGCCCTGATATAATGTTACCAGTTATAATTCTAGTTGTTATCTTAAAATGTTATATTACAGAAATACCCAAGTTTCTTGCTAATTGCGTTGTACTCAGATTTTCAACCATGCTATTTTAAGTTTTGTCTTTTATAGAAAATAATCATTTTTTGCACTGATGCTTTTTCAAGAAGACTCATAAAATGGTTTTTTTTAAAAAAAAAACCAAATATAAGTTTTTTAATCCAGATCAACAGGAATTACATAAGACCAAATTAACTAATGAATATTATTTATGATATGACTTTTGGGGAAATTATAGTAGCTTTAATTTTTGTTTGCCAGAAAAACTTTCCTCTTATACAATGACCTATGACAAGTTGATAAAATATACCTTTGTAAACAAAGATGAAACATTTATCTTTTTGTCTATCTGATCCGTCCAGAATTTGGCTTCTCTAGTTGATCTCCTGTGGACTTGATGGTTTATTATAACTGGATCATAACTAGTTATATTAATCATTGTTTTAATTTGTTCTTTGTTTCCAAATTGTTTGATTTGTATCTGCCTGCTACACTATGACTCTGTCAGTATTACTAGCTACATTACTTATAACCTATTTTATAAGATTGTTTGTCTCTTACAGTATCCAGTGTATAACCAGGCCTCCAAGAAAATTGATGATGACTAAACATCTTGAGGAACTAAATCACATGTATGACTTTTATAGAATAATTGTAATAGTATGATTTGAGGTATGGGAAGAAGCAACAAGGAAAACATTTTCTGGATCATATTAGACTAGTAAGACATAGGATCCAGAGAATCTTAATTATCAACAGGGCCTAATCCAGAAATTAGCAACTGAGTGGCACATCAATAAGAATTTTCACCTGATTTGGAATGAGCCTCCCAGTGCTGTGGGACAAAAATTGGTCATGAAATGTCTCCCAAATATTAGTTGAATTTGGGACCAAGAGGAGGAACTGAGAAATGGAATACCGCCTGCCTTATCAGTAAACAAAGGATGTCACAGTCATCAGGGAATGCAGCCACCAGCCACCCTCAGCTGGCCAGCCCTGAGGGAACTCAGGAAGGAAAAGAGCACCTGCTATCTAGCAGCCATCAGATTGTAGTCACTCCTCATGGTGAGCCCTGAGGGAACTCGGGCTGTGAAAACACAGGATGCTGGCTCCATATAGGTGAGGTGCCTATCAAAGGAAGGATTTCAGCCAACCCAGACTCTTACATATTCCCATATAGAGAAAAGCACTACATTCCTTAACATGAGATATCTCGTTTTCCTTTATTAACAATAATCTTTTGTTCCTAACTATCTGCTATTTGTTGCAAAACTCATATATATCCTGGCTCCACCCCTGCCCCCCACCTTTGTGGAGCACTTCTCTCAAGGTTACATGAGATGCTGCCTCCTTGGCTTAAAGTCCTAAAAATTTCCACTGAATAAAACATAAACTGTCAACCTTTATGTTGTGAATATATTTTCAGTCAAAAATCTTAATACCCCATCCACCCTGGCCTCATAGTTGAACTCAACTAAGGAAAGGGCCATTAGAAAATTTCCTTGGGACTTTCCAAACAGGGCTTAAGAGAAGGCAATCTCTCTCCCTTAGAAGGTGGGACTGGGGAAGTGTGAACTCAAGACTGGCCAACAACCATGGCTTCTGTCTTATGGAAAAAGTCAATCTAAAGAAAAAAGAGAATGAAATCAATATCAACAAAAGATGGAGAAAATTTTTTATGAAATTCAGATCCTTGGTTCCTGTCCTCTCTGAGATCTAGCCATGCCTCAGACCTTAACACTGATTAACAAGAACCAATAAATTCTCCTTTTGCCAAGTTGGATTCTATTTCTTGGGTTCAAACGATACATATGTTTCAATCAGAAATATTTAGAAAAATCTAAGTAGGTAGACACTCCAACTATGACCCTTTGAAAGGTGGATTAATTCAGCTAAAAAAGAGGCTAAATAGTAAGGTAACTTATCAAGGAAAATTGTGACATTTGTGGAAGATGGTGATGAAAGACTGATCTCTATCCACTCCCCACTTTTCTCTCCCTTTGTCCCTTCCATTAGAAGACCATTTGTGGAACTGCATTTCTCCAAGAAGTGAAAGAAACTTGTATAGCTGTCAACTAAAAATATTCACAACCTAAAGGTGGAGAGTTATGTTTTATTCAGTGGGAATTTTTAGGACGTCAAGCTTGGGAGGCAGCATCTCAAGTTAGCCTGAGAGGACTACTCCAAAGAGATGAAGGAGGGAGTCAGGACATATAGGAGTTTTGCCACAAAGGGTAGGTAGTCTGACTGTTAAGAGGTTATTGCTAATTTAAGAAAACCAGATATCTCAAGGAATTTAGTGCTTTTCTGTTTATAGGAAGATGCCAAGAGTCTGGGCTCACTGAAATCCTTCCTTTGATATGCATCTCAGCTATCTGGGGCCAGCATCCTGTGTTTTCATATCCTGAGTTCCCTCAGGGCTCATCATAAGGAGTGGCTGCAGTCTGAAGGATGCTGGATGGCAGGTATTCTTTTCTTCCTGAGTTCCCTCAGGGCTCCCCAGCTCACCAGGGAGGTGACGGCTACAAACACTGAGGACTGTGATGTCCTTTGTTTATTGATGTGGCAGGAAATACTCCATTTCCCAAAGCCTTCTAAAATATAGGGGGGGGGGAAACAACTTTGAATGTAAAAACTAGGAAGAGAGCAAATACTGAAGCATTAACATCGATGTTGTTTATGGCCATTCATGTGCAGACATTTCCATCTGTAAAACATTAATTATAACCATGATGAAGCTCCCCTTGTAAACTGCATATAGATTAATTCAAAGGTGAATATCCGGGTCAATTATTTTATATATCAGTTAATATTCCTAGGAAATACATTGAGGTATATAACTAATTTTTCATCTAAGTTGGACAATTTTATAGTATTTTAAATTCTTGTCTTCATGCAATATTTGTGAGGCAAGCCATTGGCTTCCCTGGTGGCTCAGATGGTAAAAAAATCCACCTGCAATGCAGGAGACACAGGAGACCTGGGTTCAATCTCTGGGTTGGGAAGATCCCCTGGAGAAGGAAATGGCAACCTACTCCAGTATTCTTGCCTGGAGAATCCCATGGACAGAGTCTGGTAGGCCACAGTCCATGGGGTCACAAAAGAGTTAGATACGACTGAATGAGTAACTTTTCAAGCTATTGAGTTTCATCTCCCTATGTGAAAACTGTGGGTTTTTTTTTTTCCCCCTTCCTAGAGAAACAAACAGAGGAATCTAAAAACAAGTCCAAATTGGTTTACTGGGAAAGGACGGGAAAATAGAGATGCTGGCCAGTGTGTTGCCACCCAAGAAGAGCCCTGCTCCAAGAAGTGGCTTTACTTCCAGGCAAACTGTCCTTCATCTACACAGCCCACAGGCCTCCTCCCAAGGCATGATCTCCTCTCAGCACCTGGCAACATTGAATTTTCATGGCTGCCTGTGCTATCTCTCAAGTCTGTCTCACTCAACACAGGACACAGCCTGGTTAAAACAGCTGAAACCCCAAGATGGCTTCCTTTTTTAATACGCAGACTGTTTCTTCAATCTGTTTCACAGGGAGCTTGAAAAAAAAATCACAGGTGACAGCAGAGGGCACTCTTTCCTGTGTTATGCCACTCACCACCTCTGGGAAGGAACTTCGAACTTGTGTTTGTTTTTCTCGGTTCCTGAGGTTGACAATGGGCACACATTCCAGCCTGAGCTAACACACCCATTACTGTTTTGTTGTCTCCTTCCCTTTCTCCACTGCCCCTTTTGTTCTCAGCTGGGTGATCTCATATTTGGAAAAACACAGAACAGAAAGTCATGGTGGCTGGCAGCAGCCTTGCTGGAGGAATACCTGAACAGAGGAAGATATGTTTTCTGCAGAGCTTCCTGTGCTCAGAAGCAGCTAGAAGTCCTGCTTCTCCACAGAGGCCAAACT
The DNA here is from genome assembly GCF_054371585.1 of Giraffa tippelskirchi. Taxonomy (NCBI): domain Eukaryota; kingdom Metazoa; phylum Chordata; class Mammalia; order Artiodactyla; family Giraffidae; genus Giraffa; species Giraffa tippelskirchi. Next base: position 143,795,660 of record NC_137289.1, read on the forward strand.
GTGTGGTTGAGATCTGTGTTGAGTGTGCCCCCCCCATCACCCTAAGGGAACGCAGACAGGAAGCTGTAAAATCCAGAGCATTCCTGCCCTTAGCCTCCACTCTCCATCTGTTCCTGCTGTCTCTATGCCACAATAAATGTCACACAGCACATGTTGGGGTCAGCATAAGGGACACTTGAAGAGAAGCAACTTGAGAATTGTGGGTGCATGTAACTTACAAACTCTTCCCCGATAGAAAAGCTGTCCCTGCAGCAGCTGGGAAATGCAGAGAGCATTATGGCCAGAAGGAAAATGGGAGAAATCACTACAGAAAATGGAAGATTCGACGTATTTTCCTAGGAGACCTTCACAGGACAAAGACATGGGTAGGAAAATATTTGTTCTTTGGGTCAGGCAGTTTTCCATATTTATTCTAGATAAAATGCCCACTTCCTTTATTGGATTCTTGTTATTTTTGTGTTATTGTCATTTGATCTGGACTTCTCAGTCTGCCCTCTTCCCCCTACAAAGAGGGCTATAGGATTCCCAAATAAGGCAACAGGTTCCTGCCTGTCACTGCATGTGGTCATGGCTGGGCTATGTGTCAGGGAACCAGGGAAACAGAAAAACCACGGCCTTTTTTGGAAGGCCTCCTGTCTTTCTGCATGCAGAAATATGAGGACTGCTTCGGTGACTCATCCCCTCAAGGTTGAGAGGAGGGTGAATTTTACCTTACATGTCTTTCAACTTACAGGTTTAGCAGCAAAAGTTGCCAATCAGAGCAGGGTGTGTATTTACCACCATTCATTTAGCATGCTTCCTGTAATCTGGGGAGACAACACATGAGAAATGTCTCCCGTCAGCATTCTCTCCCATTGGACTGCCTGGTACTCTCTTTCTTATCATGACATCACCTGCTAACCAAAGATGAATGTGCCTGGGCAGTGGAAATGGCCTGAGAGTCATCACCTATGCAATCTCCTACTACAAAATGTTTTCTTAAAAACGCTAGTAGCCCTTTCTAAAAACACTAGGCCTTCCTAAAACTCTTGCCCTAAACTTGTTCAGATGCTGATGGCAGTGGAAGGAATTGTGGGCCAGCACAGTTGACCTGGGCTTCCTTTGTAGCTCAGTTGGTAAAGAAGCTGCCTGCAATGTGGGAGGCCTGGGTTCGATCCCTGGGTTGGGAAGATTCCCTGGAGAAGGGAAAGGCTTCCCACTCCAGTATTCTGGCCTGGAGAATTCCATGGACATGTTTGGTCCATGGGGTTGCAAAGAGTCGGTCATGACTGAGCGAATTTCACTCACAATTGACCTAGGGTGCACACATGTACTAAAGACCTTATTAGGTACAAGCAGACTGACACAACATATAAAGGAAAATCCTGTTTGGTGGTTTTTGGAAATAACAGCTAAGATGAATTCTAGGCATGCCCCAAACTTCTTCAACTCTTTCTAAAACCTTATTTTAAACTTTGCTCCAAGGACCAGTTACTCATAGGGTACCACTCCTTTTCACCTTCTTTCTCTCCAGCAATGTTTTCTTCTGATTATAATTGGTTTAAAGAGAAGACCAGATTTATATTTCTTTGGTTCCATTCAGTGTCCAGCAGCTACAGATTATGAGTGCCCAATTAACAAGTGTTGAAAGAACGGAATTAGAACTACTCCTCACTCTTTGCTCTGGGCAAAGGGAAAAATGAATCTCTGTATTTTTTCCTTTGCTTTACAGAAACTAGAAGGGGGTGGGAGCCTTGCCTAAGAATTTGTTCCAGTCCCAGGTAAAGAGAAGTATGTGATTCAACTCCTGAGCCAAGCCTTTGTATGCTGCTGCTAAGTCGCTACAGTCGTATCTAACTCTGTGCGACCCCATAGACGGCAGCCCACCAGCCTCTGTCGTCCCTGGGATTCTCCAGGCAAGAGTGCTGGAGTGGGTTGCCATTGCCTTCTCCGAAGCCTTTGTAGAGCCAAAGGTAAAAATGAAGGATAAATGGCATTGGTGTTTGGAGTGGTGTGATCACAGGCTTTGTTTCCTAGGTACTGAGATGTTCCTGGGCTTCCCAGGTGGTGCTAGTGGTAAAGAACCCACCTGCCAATGCAGGAGACATAAGAGACGCGGGTTCGATCCTTGAGTCAGGAAGATCCCCTGAAGGAGGGCATGGCAACCCACTCCAGTCTTCTTGCATGAAGAATCCAATGGACAGAGGAGCCTGGTGGGTTACAGTCCATAGAGTTGGTTGGACACAACTGAGCAACTTAGCAAGCAAGCGGTAAGTGACATATATATAAATGCTTCACCTCCTATATTTTCCTCGGCCCTGTGACCAGGACGCTGCACATTCCCCCACCTTCTTAGCCCAAGCCCAAGGCTGTGGCCAGAAGCAGCAGGAGCTGTCTGTGTTCTGCGCTCCCACCTTGCCACCCTCCAGTGTTCCGCTGAAACAACAGTGCACATAGTCATGGGCTTCCCAGGCTAGCCAAGAGAGGCTGTTTCCTTAAGTTTCCCAGACACTGAGAAAAGAGTTCTTTTCTTTTAGCTTAAGCATCTGAGCTTGGCACTAGGATGACTAGACGTTGGAGAGGTAGGCTCAAAGCCTATCACCCATGAATCACTGTTCTGATGAAACTGTGCTTTTAGAATTCTGAAAATATTAACACAGTGTTTTGGAATACAATCTCTTTGTGAGCTGGCTGTGGCCTTGGTTCAGCCTGTGCTCTGGGGTGTGTGTGTCCAGGATGTCCTCTTTATTATTACAGTAGTCCTTTGGTTGTCTGTATCTGCATAAATGGGGCTCAATGAAGAATAGGGTGCTTTAGAATTTGAAGCATTGGTTCCAAGATTTTCTGGCAGAGGAGAGCACCTGTTCCCTGTCACTGATTCAGGAGAACGATCTTGTCATCCCAACCTATTTAATGTTCTTGGGGTGTTCTGGACAGAAGGCCAAGCTTCTCATTAATCTGGGTCTTGCTGTTGCTGGGCGGTGGTGATGTACTGTGGATGTGTGTGTTCTTGCCCAGGCAAAAGGACAGGTGTGACTGAACTGTTGGGTTGATTTATTTGGCTCTTTCCTAGTGTTGCCAAGAGGGCTGAGCCTGTAGAGAACTGACATAACTTCAAGTGGCAGACCGAAGGTGAAGAAAGTACAAAAAGCACACAAATTACATGATGGCTGCTGTAAAGTCAGAAGAATAGGACAATTATATAAGGAATGGGGCCAAAGTAAACTCATGAACTCTTAGCCTGCTTCTCACTTGCAGTGTCCTGGAAGTTCAAATATGTCAACAAAGGAAAGCACAAACCACACCGCAATCGGATTCAGTCGCAGAGCTACAGACCAAATGAGGGAGTCCAACTGCCCAGGAAATCTGTTTCCCTCCCTGCTCCTGTTCATTTCAATAAAATTCTTAGTCATTCTTGTGAGATAATTTTAAAAATAGGAGATCTGCAAGGCACTGGCAGGCTACTTGTTGACAAGCTAAAACTGTTAGACACTGATTGTTCCAATGAAGGGGAGAAAACCAGCAGAAGTTTCTAGCCTGCGTGGCAAGAGCAACCTTTAGGGCATATATTCCTCTTCCTATCATCATTTTCTTGCTCACCAATTCCAAGATTTGATGGGTAAGATTCATTTTTAGGCCATGAAGGAGTCTTTTGGTGTATTCCGAAAGTTCTGGAACAGGAGTTGACAAACTTTTTCAGTAAGTATTTGAGGTTTTGTGGGCATGCAGTCTTCCTCCCACCTACTCAGCTCTATATAACATAGACACAGACAATATATAAACAAATTGACATGTCTAGGTTCCATCAAACTTTACTTACATAAACAAGTAGTGGGCTGGATTTAGTCTGCTTAAAGTTTGCACACCCCTTCTATACATCTTGAACTGAATGATGGTTTCATAATTGCAGTCAGTCCTTCCTATCTGCAGGGTCCACATCCATGAATCCAACCTACTGCCAAATGAAAATACTTTTTTAAAATTCCAGAAAGTTCCAAAAAGCAAAGCTTGAATTTGCTGAGTGATGGCAACCATTTACATGACATTTGCCTTGTATTTATAACCATTTACATAGCATTTACATTGTATTACATATAAGTATTCTAGAGATGATTTAAAGTATATGAGACTGTACCGAATTTATGTGCAAATATTTTATGTAAAGGACTTGAGCAACCACAGACTTTTGTATCGGCATGGGGTCCTGGAACCAGTCCCCCATGGATACCATGGGGCAATTGCATATACTTATGAAAAATTCCACCAAGCCATGGTACACGTAAGATTTTGTGCATTTATGTAAATGTTATGACTTCATTTTTTTAAAGAAATGAGATAAAACTTTTCTTTTTTAATAGGCACAGTGTCGTAGATCATTTGGTGAATTCTTCTTAAACTGGTGTCTGGGAATTCCCTGGTGATCCAGTGGTTAGGACTCCATGCTCTCACTGATGAGGGCCCAAGCTCAATCCCTGGTATGGGAATTAAAATCCCATGAGAGGTGCAGTGCGGTCAACCCCCTCACCCCCCAAAAAACTGGTACCTGCCACAGATAGGACATTGATTCAGCAGTTTGTAACAGGAAGCCACACTGCAGCGATTGTTGTTCTCCAGTTGCTCAGTTGTGTCAGACTCTTTGTGACCCCACAGACTGCAGCATGCCGGGCTTCCCTGTCCTTCACTATCTCCTAGAGTTTGCTCAAACTCATATCTATTGAGTCAGTGATGCTATCCAACCATCTCATCCTCTGTCGTCCCCTTCTTCTCCTGCCTTCAATCTTTCCCAGCATCAGGGTCTTTTCCAATGAGTTGGCTCTTCGCATCAGGTGGTCAAAGGATTGGAGCTTCAGCATCAGTCCTTCCAATGAGTATTAAGGGTTGATTTCCTTTAGGATTGACGGGTTTGGTCTCCTTGCTGTCCAAGGGACTCTCAAGAGTCTTCAACACCACAGGTCAAAAGCATCAATTCTTCGGTGCTCAGCCTTCTTTATGGTCCAACTCTCACATCTGTATATGACTACTGGAAAAACCATAGCTTTGAGTAGATGGACCTCTGTTGGCAAAGTGATGTCTCTGCTTTTTAATATGCTGTCTAGGTTTTTCTTGCAGTGGTTGAGAAGCTTGATTTCTCTCTCTCCCAGCAGCTCTGCACCTTAAGGATCCAGCCTCCTTCTCCCATGGCCCTGTGACATTATTTTGTCACCTGTGCCTACATGGAAAAGGGAAAGGGTGGAGACAGCCTTTCTTTTTTAAGGTACTTCATTTCTTCTCTCATCCCACTAGCCAGAATTTAGCCACTTGGCCATATCTAGCTCTGAAGAAATCTGGATGTTTAGTGTTTATTCTGGGTAGCCATGAATCAAATAAAGACTGGGCATTTTGTTATTCTGGAAGAAGGGCAGAACAGATATTGGATGTCAACCAGCAATCTGACCTTCGTCTGCCAGGGAATATGGTGCCTATCTCCCCCATGGCTTTCACAAGGCAGTTATCAGGGTGTCCATCACATATGCCAATGACAAATTAGGGCTTATATGAACATGGCTGCTTTGCAGATTCTAAGTCAGAGGCACAAGAGAAGATAAAAAGTGCTATGCTTATATTTATTCCACCACTTGTAATTATATTTTCATGTAATTACAATATCATTAAAATTTGACATCCTTCAAAATGAAAGAGAGCCTGTTCTCTTGGGGGGCGGGACAAGATTTTTAAACAGGTTGGATAACTATCAGTGTGTGGGTGGTCACCCACTATAATGAATCTTGAAGTCACGTTTGTGATGATAGCATCTTACTCCAATCTGCAAGCCAGCACTGGCTTCTTCATGATCCTGGGGAACTCACTGCTCTGCAGAAAGGCAGTCAGGAACCTGAGAGGTGCAGGTGGTGAGGCCTTTGAACAGGACACATCTGCTCTGCAGCCTGGAGGCTTGATGGGAGCTTGTAGGGGAGGGCAGGATCCCTGGGCTGCTGGGAGGAGACCTGGGCTCCAGGCCTCAAGTGCTGATAACTACAGTGAGTCTCAGGTCCTCATCTATTATATGCTGAGTATTCCCACATTCTTACAGTTAAGAGCTGAAGTTATTTTTGGATCTCTCCCCATGAAGTCTTGCAAGCCGCTCTAACTCCACTTGTCAAAACAGAATTTACTATGCACCTTCCAAATCAGCTCTGGTCTAGCACCCATTCCATCTCATTATTCTGAAATGCATGCAGTTAGTGTTTGAAATGTCTCTGGGTCTGGCTTTAGCTGTTGCCACTGGCTGGAAATTCTTTTCTTCCTTATTTTCGGGGTCAACGGGTCTTTCTTCCAAACAGGGATCCTCTCCACTATGAAGTCTTCCCTAATACCCTTTCTTCCTCTCATCGGGCTAAGGGCCCCTTCTCTCTGCTGCCATGCTCTCTTGGACACACTGTGTTGGCCTCATGGTTCCTCTCTGTCTCCTCCTCTTGGGGAGTAACTTGAATGATCTCTTTCTGAATTTTCACTGTACCTCCAGTGCCGGGCACCGTGCCTGCCACGTGGTAGGTGATGATGCACGTTGGTGGCTCTTGAGTAATCTTTCAACATGAGACTTGGTGACTTTCCAGCGACGCTTCCAATGGTAAAATGTTAGGACTCACATTGGCCAGTGTTGGGCATTGTGTCTGAAATAGTATTCTGTCGACTAAAAAAACAGTGCACAACCTAAAAGTGGAGAGTTATGCTTCATCTGGTGAACAAAACTGAGGACTTGAGCCCAGAAGACAGTGTCTCAGCCGGCTCTGAGGGACTGCTCTGAAGAGGTAAGGGAGGATTCAGGATACATAGGAATTTTGCAACAAAGACCAGGTAGTCAGAACATCAAAAGATTATTGTTAATTAAAGAAAACTAGACATCTCAGGTTAACGAATTTACTGCTTTTCTATGTCTGGGAAGATGCAAGAGTCTGGGCTCACTGAAATCATTCCTTTGATGTGCACCTCAGGGCCAGTATCCTGTTTTTCTCCATCCTGCATCCCCTCTCAGTGGACACCTGGGGGCGGCTACAGCAGCTGAGGGCTTGATGGCTGCAACTTCCTTTGTTTACTGATATATTTCAGGTGACATAGTTGAGCCACCGTTGTAAGCACAGTGTTGAGAGAAGTTGGGATCGTTATGTCTCCAGCCTCTTGTTTGTGAAAAAGCTGAGGTCTCCCCGGCCTCCCTGACTCACAGAGGAGCAGGCTCTAGCAGGTAATTAGGACAACAGAGTTACGGACCCGGTGTCCGATGCACATTGCCAAGCTGTCTTACAGATACTGTAACAAGACACCAGAGAGAGAAAGCTGACTGCATGATGAGCAGACTGCAGCCACGCCATAAACTCTTCCATCTGGAGCAGCACTGAGTCCATGGCAGTTCCCAAGAACTGGCCTTAAAAGAGAATGGGATTAACATGACTGCTTATAACAATTACATCTTTGTGGGCATCAAGATCACTGTAGTTTGTTCTGCCCATCTCTGTAAACGGGCAAGTAAAACTGTCCGCAAAGAGATGCTATAGACTCACGTCAACAGCTTCCACTCTGTGAAGACAGCGCCCTGTCAGCACGAAGTTACAGATCTTCATCCATGATCACACAGAAATGGAGTGATGTTCTGACAAGTGGGGATTTACAAGCAGCTTTCGGCAGGAAAAAGCTCTATGCAGGAAAGTGCTCTCTGCAGGAGACCCCTTTGTCTTGTCATTAACCTTAAACCAGGCACCTCCATGCTCTAGCACATCCTTCAGATCTCTTGATCACACAACACCTGGCCTAACTAGTTGGTTCTTTTCTCTAGATCAAAGAAGCAGAAATGAAGGATAAGTCATTAACAAATGACCAGATCTCTTCCTTAGCTTCCCTTCCTTCAGTCACCTGGGGGAACAACCTGCATGAACAAGAGAGCCTCTAGAGAAAAATCACAAGTAGTCAATGAGCCTGCATGCGGTGGGGGGGAGGTGATGATTCTGAGCCCCCCCCCCATCTCAATCATTAACTGGGATGACGTCTCTTTTTCCTTTTAAAAACTTTCATGGCTAAGCAGAATCTTCGGGGGTGGTTTTGGGGGGACACTGAGTCTACCATCTCTGCAGATTGCTGGCATTCTGCTTAAAAGCAACTTTCCTTCCTCCCAACATTTGTCTCTCTGTCTGTAGTATCGATTTCCGAGTAGCGAGTGGCTGGATCTGATTCAGTAACAATCTGCTCTTTGACTTGTGTGACAGACTGAAATGAAATGAGAGGGACGGTTTCTGCTAGTGGGCTTTGGGCAAAGTACTTGACCTCTTTGAGCCTTGGCATCTCTACATGCAAAATTTAAGTAATTATATCCATGACAGAGTCTGTGGGAATTAAATGACACTGTTTAAAAGAATGGAGAGGGAGCATAGCATAGTGGTTAAAGCAAACACTTGGGAGCCAGATGGAATTCAAATCCCAGCCTTGATACTTAAAAGCTGTGTGACTTAAGGTAAGTTGCTAAACCTCTCTGTGCATCACATCCCTTCCCTGTGAAGTGACCATAGTAATAGCATTTTCCTTATAGGTGTGTTGAGATGCTGAGGTGAGTTCTTGTATATGAAGCACTGTCCTACACTGCCTGGGACAGAATACGTGCTATATGAGAGTTGCTCTTATTATTTGTTCTCACAATACTTAATGCAGAGCCTGTTCATAGCTGGAATTTAGTAAATGTTGGGGTTTTTTTCTCCTGCCCAGGTGCCCTAAGGAGCCGATAGTGCCCCCTTTCCCTTCTTCTAGCACTCTTACCCTTCCTCCCAATCCTATCAGAAGTCTGTTTGTTATACCAGTAAAAATCCCAAAGGAAAGACTTCTCTTGGAAAAAGAAAGTGAGTCAGAAATGACCTCTGACTTCTGGGTTCTACACTGTCACAAATCTGCCCCAGACGTGTTACCTGCCAATGCCCCCTGCCCTCTTCTCCTGGAAAGCACCCCCTTTCACGTCTCTTCTTCAATCCAGGAAGCTGAATTAGGCTATTCTCTGCTCACAGATGGGCCTAGGAATGAGTCAGTTCAGAGGCCGGGCATAACCCTAGAATAGGTCTGCTGGGAACAGATGCACTGAGCCACTGAGATTTCACCTTTCAGGATTTGGAACCAGTCATATAGAAAGAATCTGTCCTCACCCTGATACCCAAACCAGACAAAGACAACCACCAAAAAAGAAAATTATAGGCCAATATCTTTGATGAAAATAGATGAAAAATTCTTGACAAAATATTAGCAAATGAAATCCAACAATACATAAAGAAAGATCATACACCATGACCAAGTACGATTCATCCCAAGTTCACAAGAATGGTTCAATACACAAATCAATGTAATACACCACACAAAGAAAAGAAGAGACAAAAAAAGAAAAAAAGAAGAATCTGCTAGTTTGAAGTGTAGAAAGACAGCTGAGGCAATCTGTGGAGACTAGCTGGGTTGTGTTAGTGGTGGAGAACTTGAAATGAAGACCCCAGGGCTGGGACAGCAACCTGAAGGCTCTGAGACACAGCAGTATTGGCATCTATGACCCTCTATCTCCCTTACCTGTGACAGGTATGTTCCAATATCTAACCTCTCTTATTTTAGTAGACTGAAGGAGCAAAAAACTTCCTGCAGCCAAAAGACTCAATGTAAAAGAATTTGAGGAGTCATGTAAAAGACTCTATGTAAAAGTTTCTTGCAGCCAAAAGACTCCATGTAAAATAAATTTGAGGGCTTCAAAGCAAACCTGCTGAGACATAACCTGAGGGGATTTGGTGCTGGGGGAAAGAGATGAAGGCTCTGTGCAGTACTCTGATTCCTTCTAAGCAAGCTTTAAGATACCAACTTGTAAAGTCAGGTTTTTCCAAAAGAGGTAATCAGCAATCTTGTAGGCCATAACATTGAGATGGTGACTGTGAAGGGACAATTCTGTAGATGGCTCAGGCCGTATCTGTGCCCAGATGCTGCTAATGAATGACAGGTACACTAAAGACAGTGTCTGAGTATCTTTCCTTTACTCAACATTGTGGGGACTAATGACCTCTTTTCCTGGGTGATGGAGTCCCTTTGATTTATGGTCCTGATTCATGGAAGAGTAGTAAGGAGACTCCTCCTTCCATTAAAATGGAAGGGCCTTATGGTTTCTTGGGCTTCCCTGGTGGCTCAGCTGGTAAAGAATCCTCCTGCAGTGCAGGAGACCTGGGTTCGATCCCTGGGTTGGGAAGATACCCTGGAGAAGGGAACGGCTACCCACTCCAGTATTCTGGCCTGGAGAATTCCATGGACTGTATAGTCCATGGTGTCATAAAGAGTTGGACACGACTGAGTGACTTTCACTTTATGGTTTCTTGGAAGTGTTAGGGTCTAGTTGGGTTTGGATCTCAGCTCTATTACTCATGGCTGGGCATGTTACTTATTCATGTTAAGCCTCAGTATCCTCATCTGTCAACTGGTGATAGAAAGATCTTCCATTCAAGGTTCTTGTGAAAATTAAATGAGAATTATTTTTAAAGTAAAGTTCTTAGTAAAACACGGGTAGTGTAATAAGGTTGTCTAAGGTCCAGGAGGCCATATAAGGGAGAAGACAGTTTCATAGTGGAGTAATTAAACAGCCCTGGGTTGGACTAGTACAGATCTTGTCTTTATGAGCATAAAAGTGTTAACATAAGATGTGTTTACAAGGTTAACCTGACATTGCTCCTTTGGAATAAACAGATGTTATGATTATACAGTTGGTGAAGAAATAAAAGCACAGAACTGATCATCGCAGATCTGGCACTAGAATTTTAAGAACTGGGTGTGTTTTCCTGTCTCTATTCTACTGCATCCCTGCTAATGTGACAGTGACATTTCACCCATTTTTTGTTTCATAGCACTAGCCCTTGTGTCTTCAGAATTGACTGAGCATCTCTGAACCTTTGGGTTGGTTAGGCACCAGAGCTGAATCTACCTAAGGCAGCCTACAACCTCTTGAAGGCCTGACCCTGACTTTCAGGGTCACCCTATCAATGACAGATGGACCTCATGGACAGATGGACAGAGGGCACATGCACATCCATTTAGGCTTTGACCCACCTCATGTGTCCAGCCAAGAAGAAACTGAGAAGCCTGCCTCGGTGATCTGAACAGTTGTCCGTAACAAATTGGATGGAGATGGGGTTTCTGACAACTGGGAATAAACCCAGCAGCTGACTCAGATGGAAAGGCTGCCAGACGTGTAATGGTCGGTCATCATTCTTGTCTTCCTGCACAGCCTTAAAAAGATGAATCGCTCCAGGCTGTCTGGCTCTCCTGCGAGGTGTCCACTTGGGTGACGCCCCAGTGTCCCATTCTGTTCTCCACTCGCAGATTCCCTCATTGACTCTGCAACAAACGTGAGCTCTTTCTCTGGGTTCAATTTCACCAGAAGGAAGAAGAGAGGGAAGAAAAGCCTGCACCTTGGCGTATTCCGTGTTCTTTTCCAAAGAATAGGAGAATATGGGTGTATTTCTGCTTTTAGATCCATCTTATCAATTACCAATGAAACTTTACATAAGTAAATTCTTTGATTCTTTTCCAAGCTCACTCAAGGGACTCTGGTGGGATTCAGTTCCTCATAGGTTGCTGGACTGAGGGCCTCAGTTCCTCACTGGCTGTTGGCTGGAGTCCTCCTTGAGTTCTTGGCCATGTCATCCTCTCTACAGAGCAGCTGACAATATGGCGACCGGCTTCCAACAGTGAGCCAGTGAAAGAGGAAGAGCGGGAAGTAAGACAGAAGCCACAGCCTCATTTGCAACCTAATCTTGAAAGTGCCATCTCCTCATTTCTGCTGTATCCTCTCCATTAGAAGATACATAGTTAGAAGTCCTTAGGTCCAGCTCACCATTGAGGAGAGGGGATTACACAAGGGAGGCCATCCTGCAGGCTGTGGACCACTGATGGGAGTGATTGTTTTTTTAATACTTAATTTTTTTTAGAGCAGTTTTACTTTCATGGCAATATTAAAAGCAAGGTAGAGGGATTTTCTATATGCTCTCTGCTCCATATTGGTTTTTAAAAAAAAGTTTTTTTAATACAAATTGCTTTCTTTCTTTCTTTCCGTCATCACAAATTGTTTTCAATGAGAGCTCTGTAGCCCATGGTAACCCTGTCCTTGACTTCCTTTAGGGCCTCTAACAATTCTGACATCTAAATTTAAGATGACCAATTTTTCACTGTGTTAAACTGTTCAGTTATTGCCCAGTTGGTTTTGAACCATCTAACCTTAAGGTTAAGCCCTTATACTACATGACTCAAATACTCACCAAAATAATTTAGTATTGCAGCACAGGAGCTAACATATTTCCCAAGTGTTGAAGAGAGTAAAAATACCCCCAAATTACTAAATTCAGAAAAGTTAAGGGCAGTAAGAGGTGATCATTATGCTATTATTTAAAGAAACAATATGAGAAAGGTTAAATAGAGGGTGAAAACTCTATTTTGTAATCCCCAAAGTTGTGGTCTTCCTGTTAAATTGTTACATCAGATAGAATTTCAGGTCAATTTCAGCCTGAAGTCCAAGAGGCAGCTTCCCAATCTGATCCATTTAAAGTTGATGTTCTCTACTTGAAGTGGAGGACTTTAGTCCAAGGTTACCTGTCATCTGAGTAATATTGGTACCTGAATCCTGCCTGTCAAGGTTTATTTTGATCAAAGTTCTTTCAGCCCTTTCCCCAACCAATACTCAGCTTTGTGCTATGTGCGAATTTTGTAAACAAGTGTAACACGGTGATCCTGGTTAGGAGTGGATTTTATCTAAAGCTTTGGGAGAAACTTGAAGAACAGATTCTGGAAAAACAGATGGCTAAACATTGGGGATTGGATTTTTGCTTCCTAAAAGGTAGACATGTGGACTTACACTTGAGACAAATTGTCCCTTTACCTTTAGAAAAATATTACCATAGGCCTTCTAAGCAAGTGGTATCTACTGTTTTTGGGAAAGGCTAGAACATGATCCAGAAGCTAGATTTTCCGGGGGATCCCAGGACTCCTGTTTGATTGTGTACACTGCATGCATTTTGGTTATATAAACTGTGTGCATCTTTCTGTTGGGCTAGTTCTCTGACGACGTCACAGTTTCTGGGGAATGAGCTGTGAGTTTTCTCAGTAAATTTAACTGTAAGTTAGTGTTTGTTTGGGAGGAGTCTTGTGTGTTCTCCGTCTAGTAGCTGTTTACAGGAGACCCAAGGTTGAGAACTTGAGAACCGAGGGAAGAGCCTGCAGGCATGAGTTCCAGCTCAGCTTGGACCACTGCCTTGTAGATCTGCTCTAGCGGAGGACACGAAAGCACCCCACACACTCCCCACTTGATACCACTATCCTGTCACAATCATTCCTGGCCCACCTGACTGAACTGCTGTCTTAAACGCCCCTCAACTTGGGATATGTATAATTAGACTATTTTCTTCTGATGATATTGAGGGCCTACGTTTCTAGGGAGTGGATGGTCACAGTGTATTTCATCATGGATAGAGTTTAATTTTAGAACAGAAAATAAGGATTGGGGAAGGAGACCTTGAACTTGGGTGATGGAAAATACTCCCACTGACTGTCTCAGTCCCTATCTGGGTAAGCGGGTCTCTATATTCCTCTTTGTCACCTGGTCCCTGAGGCAGAGACCATGTCTGCTTTGCTTATCATTGTATCTCCACTCTATAAGCAAAATACATACTTGCTGAATGAATGAGTGAAAGAATGAATAAAAGCTAAAGCTGTTACCAGAGTATGGCTAAAGATACCATCCTAAAGTAAATATACTGTAAGTTACAAGATTTCTTTCTTATTCTCATTACATTTAAGACACAAGGTTTTAAAGGAAAAACAAAAACAAATGGATCCACTTGTTCCCCAGCTTTTAAGGAACAACCATTTGGGGGTCCTATTTATAGTGTGTTCTCTGTAGCTGGGTGGAAATGAGTTGGTTTTACTTTTCAGTGCATGGGGACAAGCTTTGAAAAGAGGATATCATGATTCAGTAAAACAAAAAAAGAAAGCAAGTTTAGTCTTCAAATCATCTTCTATCCTTCATCATAACAAAGAGTTTGTATTTAATGCTGGACCCCGAAACAAAAGTTTGTGCAGGGCTCAACTGTCCCCCACCCAAGTTGGTTTCCTTCCAGAAGCGGGCAGACTGTCAGACCCTGGGAGGGGAGATGGACCCCTGCAGGAGGGGCTTTGAGGATAGCTATTCTTCCGGAAAGTACACCATGTCTGTTTCTGGTTTGGCTTTTCAGTTTCCTGGACTCATTCTTTTGAGCAGGGGAGCAAAGCCTCATTAAATAGTACAGCTCAATCAAACCCCAGTGCTGAATCCCCATTTCAAATGGTTTGGGAGCACTGAACTTTCCCAGCTCTCAGAACTTTCCCTTGGTTCCCTGTGGAGGGTGGGTCTTTGAGTCCTGGGAGACTTCTCACATTCTGCTGTTCAACAGCTGTTTCCAGAGGCCTGTTATCCTCACACCCACACAAGACTGGAAATAGCAGTGTGTCCCTCCCCGAACAGTCTGTGCTTTCAAAGGCACTGTTTGCTCAGTCCTGCCTTTCCGTTTCTTTCATTTTCCTTTTTGGTAAACAAGGCATCAGGCTATTCTGCTTACGTGGTTACAAGTTATTTTCAAAACGCTTTGACCAGGGTAAGCAATGAAATATATAAATGCAATGGATGTAAATTAGGGAAACAACCAACTTGTGACGCTTGCTTTTTTAGAAAGTGTTGGCTCTTCGGGCATAAAGGATATTGTTGTGTTGATCGAGCCTGTATTGGAGACACTGGGGCTTATTTATGAAGATTTATGGAAAAATAGCTTCCTACAATGGCCCGGTCTGCCCCTGACATTTGCTTTCCAAGGCTTTTTCTGTTGCCAATCCTTTCTGATTTTTAGTTTTTTTAAAAAAAAATGAGATAAATTCACAGAACATGAAATCAACCATTTTAAAGGGAACAATTTGGTATAAATGGAACAATTTAGTATAAAGGGAACAATTTATTATAATAGTATGTTTGCAACATCAGGCAACCACCACCTCTGTCTAGTTCCAAAATGTTTTCACCACCCACAAAGAAACTCCTGGCCATTAAGCTCTAATTCCCTATTCCTTTCTCTCCTGCCAGCCCTGAGCAACCACCATTCTGCTTTTGTCCTCTTTGTATTTGCCTATTCTGGATACTGCATATAAATAGAATCATATGTTATATAGTCTTTGGTGTTTGTCTTCACTCACTCAGTGAAATGGTTCACTCATGATGTGGTACATATCAGTATTTCATTCTTTTTTATGACTAAGTAATATTTATCATATGTATACACAACATTTTATTTCTCCATTCATCTGTTGATGGACATCTGGGTTGTTTCTACCTTTTGGATGCTGTGACTAATCCCACTGTAAGCACTGGTCTACAAGCATCTGTTTAAGTCCCCATTTCCATGTTCCTGAGTATTTACCTAGGAGTGGAATTGCTGGGTCTTATGGTAATTCTTTGCTTCACTCTTTCAGGAACTGCCAAGCTGTTTTCCATAGTGGCTGTACCATTTTACTTTCCTGCCAGTAATGCACTATGGTTCCAATTTCTTCATATCCTCACCACCACTTGTTCTCTGCCACTCTTTTGATTACAGTTGAAGAAGGAATTCATGGGGCCTGGACTCCATCTTAGGCCTGTTCGTGCTGATCATGTTCGGCCGCCTCTCTAATGGACTCTGAACTCTGTGCTTAGTGCCGGTGGAAACGACAATAGAAGGACAAGACCCCCTCCGGACAGGGGAATCTTGAAGATTGTATTCAGGTTACTCATCACCTAAGGGAAAACATACACTAATCCCCCTACCTCCGGACAGGTCATAGATTTTTTTCTGTCACCTCGGGCTTATCGATAATTGATTGTTTGAATATGGGGTTATTGTGATTGTATTTACCTTTCCTTTGTTTATGTAAGTCACAAGGAAATTGGGGTGGTGGGTTCAGACACATGGGGTATAAAA
Organism: Giraffa tippelskirchi; assembly: GCF_054371585.1. NCBI lineage: Eukaryota > Metazoa > Chordata > Mammalia > Artiodactyla > Giraffidae > Giraffa > Giraffa tippelskirchi. Next base: position 143,811,640 of record NC_137289.1, read on the forward strand.
GATTTTCACAAATGCTGGTCGGGGTCCTTGGCTAAGAGGAGACTGCCTTGGGCCCGCCGGTGTAATAAACTGCACTTCACTATCTGCATTGTCCTTCTGAGTGAGCTTGTTTCCCGGAAGGCGTAGCTATAACACAGTCATCCTTGTATGTTTGAAGTGGTATCTCATTGTGGTTTTAATTTGCATTTTCCTAATGACTAATGATGTTGAATATCTTTTTAGGTGTTTGTTGGCTATTTGTATATCTTCTTAGGAAAAATGTCTATTCAAGTCCTTTGTTCATTTAAAAACTGAGTTGTCTTGTTTGTTGTATCTTAAGAGTTCTTTATATATTCTGGACATCAGCCCCCTTATCAGATGTGTGATTTGCAAATATTTTATCCCTCTCTGTAGGTTGTCTTTTCATTTTTTGAAAATTGAAATATAGTCGACTTATAATGTTGTGCTTGTTTCAGGTGTACAACAAAGTGATCCCGTTATTATGTCTCTTTCCTTTTGTAGATGCTTTTCCCTTATATTACAAAATATTGAGTATAATTCCCTATACTAAACAGTAGGTCCTTGTTGGCCATCTATTTCATCCATAGTATATGAAACTATTTCATACACAGTATATGTTAATCCTAAACTCCTAATTTATCACTGCCTGTTTTTCCCAATTTCTTGATTATGTTCTTTGATGCAAAAAAGTTTTTAATTTTCATGAAGTCTAATTTCACCAGTCTTTTCTTACACAAAGGCATGGAGATGTAGAGGAAAGGGGCTACTTATTTCTGGGTCTAGCTGACTAGCTGTTTTATTTGACCCTCAGAATACTGTTGGAATATGCTTGTCCTGTCTGTAAAACTGCACCTATGGGTTTTGTTTGAAGATGAATTTTTTAAAACCATCATGGTTTTATGTTTTACCTGTCTTATGTTGGAAAATTCTATTTTAAATCTAGAGCTTCTTGACTGGAATATGTCATTTACCACTGGGGCTTAGAATACAACGATGCCACCCAGTACTGTCTTCAGCTCAGACCTCCCTTATGGACCGCAACTGCTCACATGACATCTCTCCATGGGTATCTAATAGGCAAGTTTAGAACATTCCAGATCAAACCCTTGTTTTCTACTCCACCCTTTCCATGCTCAGTCCCCTCAGTTTTCTATATGTTGGCAAATGGCGGCTTCATTCTTCCAGCAGCTCGTGCTACAAATATTGGATTTATCCTTGATTCTCTTGCTCTAACAGCCTCTATCAGATGATTAGCAAATTCTGCTCACTCAAAGCATCGATCGATCTTGAGTTGGACACCTCATCTCCAGGCATAACAACCAGCTAAGCCACACCTTACTAGCCTAGATTCTCCACAGTCTCCTCACTGGCCTCCCTCTTCCCTCCTCAGTGTGGTCTCCACATAGAGCCAGAGGGATCCCTTCAAAAGAACTCTTGTCAGCTCGCTTCATTCCTGTGCTCCGGGTCTTCTTTTCCATCCTGCCCTGTTCTAGCCCCCCAGGCCTCAGGTTGTTTCCTGAGCCCTCCACTGGCTGTGTACTGCTCCGTGCTGCCTGGAGCACTGGCCATCCACAAGGCCTGAGGGCTCACCCCTCGCTGCCTTTGAGGCTCCGCTCAAAGTTCCCTGGATCTGAGAGTCTGCTTGACACCCCTATATGAGAGAGTAACTCTTCCTTCCCCACAAGTCCTCCTGCCTGCTCCGCTGCCTGCCCAGCACTACCTACCTTCTGACTCTGCTTTCTTCTGCCTCACCTCACTTCACAAACAGCCCTTTTTACATAGCATGTAATAGATGTTTATTGTTTGCCATTACTGTTTCCTCTAACACACACACACACACACACACACACACACGCACAGATTGAGATCCAACTGAACAGCTGAATGAAGACAAATTTTGCACTCCATGTACTTGTGTGACTTGTCGGCATCAACATAAAAACTAAAGGGACTGAAGGTATAGTTGTTTCTGCTTCACAAGGACCTTGAAGGTCAGCACTGCAGTGGTGCTTCCTCTGAGTTACCGAGTTTATTAATTTTTAAGCAGGAGTGTCTCCATTCATGGGATGGGGTCCATTGTGCTCCTAATCCGCTCCCTGGGGATCCCCAAGTATGCACTCATACTATAGGCCGCACCACTCCGAAGACTCCATTGTGGATTTCCATGTAGAGCCCCAGAGGATTAAAGCAAAGCCTTAGAGCTTATGGGAAGCAACCCAGCCTTGTGATCTGTCAGGCCCCTGAGTCAGCTTGGACATTAACGATCACAATTCATAAGACTCCAGGAGCTGCAATCTTATCAAATGTTAGAGAGCGTACAACAAGACAGCAAGTCCTTTTGTTTCCTCTTTTTGTAACACAAAGCAAACTCAGATGAGTACTTTCAGGTCTTGCAGCTTTTCTCTGACCCTTTTCCATTGGGGAGAAAGAGTCTGGCAGTAGTGTTTGGGGTCGTCATCATGTTCCAGGTAGAATGCTCAAAGGAGACTAGCTGGAAGTGCTGGAGAGAACTGGGTACACTATACCCATCTCACAGACTGAGAAACTAAGACCTGCAGCCCAAGTAGCTGGCTTTCCTAAACCTAGTTTTCCAAAGGTAAACGATTGCTTTTCTAAAATGTTAGCTATGCACAGTGGTTTTCAAGCATGGTCTCTGAACCAGCGACCGCAGGAATACCTGGGAAATGTGCTTACCGAATCCGAAACTCTGGGGCTGAGATATAGCAATCTGTGTCTAAGCAGTGCTCCAGACGATTCTGGTGCACGCTCAAGGTGGAGACGTGCTGGTTTAGCGGCTGCTATTGGTGTCTTGCTTCATACTTTGGGATCCCTTTCACTAAGTGCTGCAGCTAAGGGCTCACATCTGACATCTTCTCCCAAGGGTGCTGCCTCCTGGTGCTGCCTCCACTGGAGAGGCCCACCACACAGACAAACACACAGGGTGGCCAATGACTGAGTGCTCTAGGTTACCAAAGCCCCCTTGCCCTAAGGTGGGGCAGACTCCACTATGTTGTTTATGTCCCAGGACTCCGCATGGGGTTCAGCAGAGAGATGGGAGTTCAGTTCACTTCAGTCACATCCGACTCTTTGTGACCCCATGGACTGCAGCATGCCAGGCTTCCCTGTCCATCACCAACTCCCGGAGCTTATTCAAACTCATGTCCATCAAGTCAGTGATGCCATCCAACCATCTCATACTCTGTTGTCTCCTTCTCCTCCTGCCTTCAGTCTTGCCCAGCATCAGGGTCTTTTCCAATGAGTCAGCTCTTCACATCAGGTGACCAAAGAATTGGAGTTTCAGCTTCAGCGTCAGTCCTTCCAATGAATATTCGGGACTGATTTCCTTTAGGATGGACTGGTTGGATCTCCTTGCAGTCCACGGGACTCTCAAGAGTCTTCTCCAACACCACAGTTCAAAAGCATCAATTCTTCAGCACTCAGCTTTCTTTATAGTCCAAATCTTACATCCATACATGATGACTGGAAAACCATAGCTTTGACTAGATGAACCTTTTTCAGGAAATTATGTCTCTGATTTTTAATATTCTGTCTAGGTTGGTCATAGCTTTTTTTCCAAGGAGCAAGCATCTTTTAATTGCACGGGTGCGGTCACCACCTGCAGTGATTTTGGAGCCCCCCAAAATAAAGTCTCTTACTGTTTCCATTGTTTCCCCATCTATTTGCCATGAAGTGATGGGACCAGAAGCCATGATCTTAGTTTTCTGAATGTTGAGCTTTAAGCCAATTTTTTCACTCTCCTCTTTCACTTTCATCAACAGGCTCTTTGGTTCTTCTTCACTTTCTGCCATAAGGGTGGTCTTACCTGCATATCTGAGGTTATTGATAATTCTCCTGGCAATCTTGATTCCAGCTTGTGCTTAATTCAACCTGGCATTTCGCATGATGTGCTCTGCATATAAGTTAAATAAGCAGGGTGATGATATACAGCCTTGACGTACTCCTTGCCCTATTTGGAACCAGTCTGTTGTTCCATATCCAGTTCTAACTGTTGCTTCTTGACCTACATACAGATTTCTCAGGAGGCAGGTAAGGTGGTCTGGTATTCCCATCTCTTTAAGAATTTCCACAGTTTGTTGTGATTCACACAGTCAAAGGCTTTGGCATAGTCAATAAAGCAGAAATAGATGTTTTTCTGGAACTCTCTTGCTTTTTTGATGATCTAGCGGATATTGGCAATTTGATCTCTGGTTCCTCTGCCTTTTCTAAATCCAGCTTGAACATCTGGAAGTTCACAGTTCATGTACTGTTGAAGCCTGGCTTGGCGAATTTTGAGCATTACTTTGCTAGCGTGTGAGATGAGTGCAATTGTGTGGTAGTTTGAATATTCCTTGGCATTGCCTTTCTTTGGGATTGGAATGAAAACTGATCTTTTCCAGTCCTGTGGCCCCTGCTGAGTTTCCAAATTTACTGGCATATTGAGTGCAGCACTTTCACAGCATCATCTTTTAGGATTTGAAATAGCTGAACTGGAATTCCATCACCTCCAATAGCTTTGTTTGTAGTCATGCTTCCTAAGGCCCACTTGACTTCGCATTCCAGGATATCTGGCTCTAGGTGAGTGATCACACCATTATGGTTATTTGGATCATGAAGATCTGTTTTGTATAGCTCTTCTGTGTATTGTTGCCACCTCTTCTAAATATCTTCTGCTTCTGTTAGGTCCATACCATTTCTGTGCTTTATTGTGCCCATCTTTGTATGAAGTGTTCCCTTGCTATCTCTTATTTTCTTGAAGACATCTCTAGTCTTTCCCATTCTATTGTTTTTCCTCTATTTCTTTGCATTGATCACTGAGGAAGTCTTTCTTGTCTCTCCTTGCTATTCTTTGGAACTCTGCATCTCTGTAGGAGATGGCAAGCGTGAACATTGACATTTTAGGAATCACTGAGTTAAAATGGACTGGAACAGGTGAATTTAACTCAGATGACCATTATATCTACTACTGTGGGCAAGAATCCCTTAGAAGAAATGGAGTAGCCATCATAGTCAACAGAAGAGTCCAAAATGCAGTATTTGGATGCAATCTCAAAAATGACAGAATAATCTCCGTTCATTGCCAAGGCAAACCATTCAATACCACAGTAATCCAAGTCTATAACTCAACCAGTAATTCTGAAGAAGCTGAAATTGAATGGTTCTATGAAGACCTACAAGACCTTCTAGAACTAACACCCAAAAAAGACGTCCTTTTAATTATAGGGGACTAGAATGCAAAAGTAGGAAGTCAAGAGATACTAGAGTAATAGGAAAATTTGGCCTTGGAATACAAAATGAAGCAGGGCAAAGGCTAACAGAGTTTTGCCAAGAGAACACACTGGTCATAGCAAACACCCTCTTCCAACAACAGAAGAGAAGACTCTACATATGGACATCCCCAGATGGTCGACACCGAAATTAGATTGATTATATTCTTTGCAGCCAAAGATGAAGAAGCTCTATAGAGTCAGCAAAAACAAGACTGGGAGCTGACTGTGGCTTGGATCGTGAACTCCTTATTCAGACTTAAATTGAAGAAAGTGGGGAAAACCACTAGACCATCCAGGTATGACCTAAATGAAATCCCTTACGAGTATACAGTGGAAGCGAGAAATAGATTTAAGGGACTAGATCTGATAGAGTGCCTGATAAACTATGGATGGAGGTTCGTGACATTGTACAGGAGGCAGTGATCAAGACCATCCCCAAGAAAAAGAAATGCAAAAAGGCAAAATGGCTGTCTGAGGAGGCCTTACAAATAGCTGAGAAAGGAAGAAAAGCTAAAGGCAAAGGAGAAAAGAAAAGACATACCCATCTGAATGCAGAGTTCCAAAGAATAGCAAAGAGAGAGTGGAGACTACTCCTTAAATTACATCTTTCTTTCTTCCCAGTTCTGTTTTTCTCACTCTCTTACAGATTTCTCCTGTGAGCAGCCGCTGATAAATCCCATGCCCAAGGACCCCCATCCGAGGCTCTGCTTCTGGGGAATGCGACCCAAGAGAGCAAGTTCATCTCAAAGACAGTCCTCTTATGGATGAACATGTGGACCTGGGTGAATAAGAATATTTCAACAAATTACTCTACCGAGATTTGGGCAACTCATGTACATTGCTTTGAGACATGTCCACAGTTGTCACATTTCACATTTAATGTTGAAGCTTTCCTTGACTACATGGCAATTCAATCTCACTTGGGTTGATTCCAGGTGAGACAAACTGGCTGATGGATGATCTCCTTTTAATGAATCAGAGTTTCTGGTAGAAGTGTACTATGCAGTCTGGTTTTCTTGAGGTTGGAAATAGATGGTGAATTCATTGTAGTCATTAGGGAGATCCACTGCATCTGTTTTGGGTCATTTCGTCTCAGGAGGCGCATATGGAATGTTTGAAGATCTGGTTCCAAGGGTCAGTTCTTCTGTGGGAAAGGGCCACAAGAAGTCCAAGTCTGAGCTCCAAAGGTGCCTATTAAGCTCCTCTCCCAGCATTAACATCATGAAGGAAGGAAGCCCCAGGGAGCTCTCCATCATGGGCTGGAACCAAGATTCAGTGAAGAGTCTTTTCCCGGGATGATCTCTCATCTCCCTGGAATTCTGGGTTCCCACAAAACCTCACACAGATGGTGCAAGTTTGATTCTGGGCTTCTGGAACTTGACCCACAGCCCAAGTGAAATTTACCTCTAGGTTGGCCAGGAGCCACTTTTTCTAATGTTTCCTTTTCCTTGCCCTTCTTGATCAGCTCTGGAGTCAAGAATCGATGTGGAACAGTCTTATGTTTCCAAAATGATGGCAACGAATTCTCACCATCACCACCTCATAGGGTCGGGAAAAGCCCCATGTAAATTTTTCAGCTTTTAAGATGAACAAGACAAAACTATATTTAAAAGAATCTATCCTCCTAGGAATGTGCTGTAAAAGCTAGTTCTCACTGTTAGGACCTTCTTTATAACAAACCTGAATGTCTCACCTTGCAAATTAAGTTAATTTCATTTTAGTTAGTCTTTGCAGGTCTGTCTACTGAGATTTCCTGCTTCAAAGCACTAGGAGGAAAAGCCAAAACTCTGTTGAGAGAAATGATATAAATGGGAGTCTATTTGAAGGATTAGCCTGCTCTTCATTTCTAGAGACTCTTCATTTGATTCTTGGTGGGCCACTGAAGAGCTGAACACTTCAATCATACTGTTGCTTTTGCCGGAAAATGCAGGGATGTTCACCCTTTCTAGCTTCACACAGAGGGATCTCATAATAAACACCTCTAGCTCACCAGAAATCTCCTTTATTATAGAGATGATGTACCCCATGTGAAGACCTGCATGGGAATGTTCTTTGAGTTCTATGTACTAGGAGAACCTTGACTTCCTCAGAATTACTGGCAGGCTTTATTTCTTAGACAACATGAATCACACATTGGACTATATTTTCCTTTTATGAGTGGGCCATCAGAAAGCTTAGAGCCAAATTTTTGGCTCATCTTTGGAAATGAGCTTGCATAATTTTTTTTCCTATTTCTCCCATGGTTTTGTCTATCTGCATTTTTACAGGCCCCGAGTTTCAAGTTTTATCTCTACTTCATCTTAGGAAGTCTAGGGAGCCATCTGGCATCGTTTAGATATCAAGACAGAGATAACATATAGCATAAGCATTATAATTATCCCTAATCCTGAAAACCTCTATCAAACTACCCCTCACTCATCTTTAATAAAAATACTAAATATACAACTTGACAGCAAAAACACTATTAAAAATGGGCAGAAGATCTGAATAGAGCTGACCTTTGAACAACATGGGTTTGAACTACATGGGTCCACTTATCTGTGGGGTTTTTTCGATAAATATATTGGACATTTTTTTGGATTTTCAAATTGTCAAGATTTGTGACAATTTGAAAAGACTCACAGATGAATTGTGTAGACTAGAAATATGGAAAAAATTCAGCAAAAGTTAGGTATGTCATGAATCCTAAGATATATGTAGCTACTAGTCTATCCTTATACAGGCATAAGGTGAGAGATATTTAATATAAAATTAATAATGTATTATTTTTCTTACTGTTTTATAACTTTGCTTTCAAAGGCTTAACTACTATATAGTATGTGTCTTTCTTGCCATTGGAGAAATTTTATCAGCCTATTATCACATTGCTTTTTTAAAAAGTAACAATGTTGCCAATATTGTATTATGAATATGATTATTATACTGTATACCATAAAAATTTTATGACTCATTTATTAATATATAAGTTAGACTACCAGGAAGCAACTATATCTACTAATAAGGCAACCATAAAGCAAGCATACTGCTGTTTCTTTGTTATCAATGCATGAATTATTACACCTGTAAATAAATATAAATTTCTTTTTCCTATTACCTTTTCATTTTTGATGTCTTGTGTTAGTAATATGTATAATATCAACAGTCTTTTGTATCATATAAGATAATAATGATGTAGGTACTGACAGACAAGTCATCTTATAAACAGATGATAAACTTATTGTATCGATAAACACAGTACAGTACTGAAAATGTATTTTCTCTTCCTTACGATTTTCTTAATAACATTCTCTTTAGCTTACTTCATTCTAAGAATACAGGACATAATATACATAATATAAAAAGTAGGTGATTGATCGTTTATGGTATCAGTAAGGCTTCCGGTAAACAGTAGCCTATTAGTGGTTAAGTTTGAGAAGTCAAAAGTATGCCTGTGCAATCAGTGCCCTTAATTCCCATGTTGTCCAAGGGTCAATAGTAGACATTTTTCCAAAGAAGGCATACAGATGACAGGTACATGAAAAGATGCTCAACATTACTAATCATCAAGGAAATCAAATTAAAACCATAATTAGATATCACCTCACACCTATTTGAATGGCTATTATCAAACAGAGAAATGTTGGTGAGAATGTGGAGAAAAGAGAACCCTTGTGCACTGGTGATGGGAATGTAAATTGGTGCAGCGACTGTGGAAAATGGTATGGATATGGAGGTTCCTAAAAAAGTAAAAACAGAACTACCATACGATCCAGTAATCCCACTTCTGGGTATCTATCCAAAGGAAACAAAAACAGCAACTTGAAATCATGTATGTACTCCCATGTTCATTGCAGTGTTGCTTACAATAACCAAGATATGGAAACAACCTAAGTGTCCATTATCAGATGAATGGATAAGAAAATGTGGTGTGTATACACACACACACACACACACACACACACACACACACGATGGACTATTACTCAGTCATAAAAAAGAATGAAATCTTGCCATTTTTGACATGTAACGACCTTGAGGGCATTATACTAAGTGAAATAAGTCAGAAAAGACAAATACAGTATGATCTTACTTATATGTGAAATCTACAAAAAATTCACAACCTCATAGATACAGAGAACTAATTGGTGATTGCGAAAAATGGGTGAAGGGGGTCAAAAGGTAGAAAACAAAATAAATAAGTTCTGGGAATGTTTAGCATGGTGACTATAGTTAATAATATTGTACTTGAATGTTGCTAAGAGACTAAATCTTAAAAGTTCTCATCACACAGCCACTATGGAAAATCAATAAGGAGATTCTTTAAAAACTAGGAATAAACCTACTATATGATCCAGCAATCCCACTACTGAGCATATACCTGAAGAAAACCAAAATTGAAAAAGACACATGTACCCCATTGTTCATTGCAGCACTATTTACAATAGCTAGGACATGGAAGCAACCTAGATGTCCGTCGACAGATGAATGAATAAGCTGTGGTACATATATACAATGGAATATTACACGGTCATAAAAAAGAACAAATTTGAGTCAGTTCTAGAGAGGTTCAAGAGGGAGGGGACATATGTATACTTGGCTGATTCCTGTTGTTGTATGGTAGAAACCAACATGACACTGTAAAGCAATTATCCTTCCATTAAAACAAAAAGAAAACAATAAAATGAAATCATCTTTTTACAACGAAAAAAGACACCAAAATACAGGGAGAAGATGACCACGTGAATAGTCATGTGAAGGCAGAGACTGGAGTTATGCTAACAAGCCAGCGAGCAAGCAGAGCTACTCAGAGCTAGGAAGAGGCAAAGAAGTACCCTCCCCAAAAGTTTCAGAGCAAGCACAGCCCTGCTGACACCTGGATTTCAGATTCTAGCCTTCAGAATTATAAGAATAAATTTGTTAAAAAAAAAAAAAAAAAAAAGAATAAATTTGTTGTTTTAAGCAACCTCTCCGAAAAAAAAATTTCTGAACCATAAATTTTTACATGTACACATTTGCATTTCCCTAGATATTAAATTTGTTTGATTAGAAAAAAAAAGTTCTCATCACAAGAAAAAGCTTCTTTAAGGTGATGGATATTAACAAGACTTATTGGGGTGATCATTCTACAATATATACAAACATCAAATCATTAATGTTGTACACCTGAAACTAATATAATGTTGTAAGTCAGTTATACCTCAATAAAAAAAGAAGTACTAAATAAATTATGGAGCAGCTTACATTCCGAAATGGGGTTAGACTATGGCCATACTACCCTGAATGTGCCCTGTCTCGTCTGAAATGGGGTTAGAGTTTACAAGAGCAATTAAAATGTCGGTTCTGGTGACAAGCTCGTGGAGGACCCAGATATAGGATCACTGAGAAAGGCAAGTTGGCACTTAGCAAATGTGCAAAAGCAAAATGAGCAGGAAAACAACGTTGCTAACTATTTAAGAAAATACTGCAAACAGACAACATGAGGAGGTCAGAGCATGAAAGACAGAGGAAGTGGCTGGGAGAGAAGTCCCATGAGACCTTGCAGCATGGATCTCCTGGTGTCAGCCCCCGGATGAATAAACAGAAACCTGGTGACCTTGACAGTGGATCTACTGCAACAGCACTGTGTGCTTGACCTCAAACAATTTGTCTGTCCCGTGATAGAGATTTGTAAGAGGTGGTCTGATCATCATAGTCTAGAATGTGTTTTCCTCTCTGTATATCACTTATTTTTATTTTTGCATATCACTTATTTTTAAATGACTATTTGAGGAGCCAGATCCAGTGGGGAAAGAAGTCTGAGGGAAGAATGAGAAGGGGAAGGGAGTTATCGGAACTGTGCAGTGACCATAAACAATTTCCTCTTTATTTTTTGCTTCTTTGGTTGTTTTGGGGGACACCACCCAGGAAACAGTTTTGAAGAAAAGCACAAGCAAGAACAATACTTAATAAAAATACTGAGCATGTACTATTTCCCCCACGAAATCTAACCATGACCAATGATAGAAAACTCGGCTTTTGGAAAAACTCAGGACCAAAAATACACATGGATAGTGTTAGGGCGTAAGTGAACTTTAGGCCACTGGGATCGAATTGTGAAGATATGAGTTGTAAATGGTTGAAAGAGTTCATCAAAGCAGGTCCTTGTTTATAATTTTCAATTCAGCATTTTTTCCCTACTAGTCACCGAAAATGCTGCGGAAGCTAAATGTAAAAACTGGAAACCTCTCTTCCGTGGCTATTTCCCCTTACATTGCTTTAATCAATCCTCTTTTGCCCCATGGATCATTCTTACCAGTGACCTTGAGAAACCCCAGAGCCCAGGCTCTCCCTGTCTCATGCACATGCCCAGTCCTTTCCAGGGAGGAAGCCTGCGAGTCTGCTCTGTCTTCACACTTTTATCTCCTCTAAGCAGAGACCTCCAAGTTGGAGACAGGGAAAGTGGAAAACCAACTCAAGTCAGAACTAGAACCCTACCAAATGCTCGGGAACGGTGGAAGCGTGTGTGTCCAGAACTGGGAGATGGAACTAAGTATGTCACACAATACAACGAACAAATATCTACTGCCACAAATAATACTGCATAACAAAACACTCCAAAATTCAGACTTAAAAACCAACCATTCACTATGGCTCATGAGGCTATAGGATGACTATTTTTTGGTGCAGCATAAAGTAGGTGGACTTGTGAAAAGTATCTCAACAAGATGTAACAGACCCCCAGCAGAGGGTAGAAGGCTTTTATTCCAGAAATGGTGAATCAGTGGGATTAGACTCTGGGTATTATGCTGGAAACACAGTCTGCACACAAATGGGCAACACCAAAGGCCCTGCCTCTTACTGGGATCTCAGACTGTCAATCAGACTTACAGGTGCCAGGCAGGACATGGAAAGTTCTCTCTCTGAAAACCTCTTATAGTGTGGCTCCTGCCTGGAGTCTAAGTATGCCACACAATACAATGAACAAACAAACAACTGTCCTACGTGTATGTACTGTCACAAATAATACTGCATAACAAAACATCCCAAAACTCAAACTTAAAAACCAACCATTTATTATGGCTCATGAGGCTATAGGATGACTATTTTTTGCTGCGTTTAAGCACACATTTATGGTCAAATGTAGATTGGGCTGGCACCTCTGCTGATCTTGGCTGGGCTTTCTATGTCTAGGGGATTGGCTGGCTGTTAGTCGATCATTCGTTAGCCTGAGCATGCTCACGTGGTAGATGTAAGGTTCCGAGAAACAGAAGCTCCAAGATCTCTTGAGACCAAGGCTAGGAACTGCGACACAATCAGTCTGCCACATTCTATTGGCCAAAGCAAGTCACTGTAATAAATCTAGCACACTAGTTTTCTGTATCTTTCTACATTTCTGGATGTGCTATGTCACATTTTAACCTTAAAAGGAAGAATGCAGTAAAATTAAGCAGGGGCAGATATTCTACCTACAATGCCCATGGATATCTATTGGATTTTTCTACCAGTACCGAAGCTAGAAATGAATAGTTATATTGAAATAAAAAAGCCAGCCTCTGAATTTTCCCCTATGATGAGTTACATGACTAATGTCTCCATCTGTACTTAAAACACATAAGCATATGGCTGAGGGAGATACGAGAGGCAGACGGGGGCTTCAGACAGGAAATGCATCTTGTATGTAAACTGCAGCTGGTGAGAGAAGACTCAGCATTAGAGAAGGGAATGGAGTCATTCATCCAGTGACATCACCAGGATGACAGCTGCAGCTTCGCTGTCTGACGCAACCTCATAGGCTAGGCCAGAGCCAACACTGAGATAAAGCCTGTGAGAGAGTAGACAGTTTCCTAAGAACATGCCCTTCGACACCAAGGAAAGGAAGGGCACGAAAGGCGTTTTTTAATTTTCTATGACTTAACTGCAGTCTAGAAAGTTCCAACCTTACAGGAAAAAAAAAATCATCTCCTGAAAAACAAACCCACAAAAGAAGGTTATTTTGAGAAATTTAACAAGTGGGTAGACTCTCTAGAACCAGGACATCTGTGCCAAACTTTTCTTTTGACAGCTAAGTTATTGGCCAGATTTTCCAGGGGCTTCTAGTTTAAGATTCTGGGAAATGGCACCCAAGATCATAAAAAAAAAAAAAAAAAAAAATTAAAGACAATTCTGCTCATTCCACATAAGCAGAGTGAGCTGGTCTGGCCCTTGGAGGCAAAGGACTGGAGGAGTCCTGGAGCATCTCCTCATGTCTGTGCACTCAATCTCCTCATCTGGGAAATGGAGGAATGTATTCATTATGCATTGTTGTGGGATGGAATGCTGTCAGAATTTAGTGACTTAAAACAATGAACATTTATTATCTGACATTTTCTGTGGATTAGGAATTGGGGGGCAGCTGAGCTGAGTGGTTCTGGCTTATGGTTTCTCATTAGTGTTCAGTCAAGACATCAGCCAAGGCTTCAGTCATCTGGAGGCTAGCCTGGGGCTGGAGGATATGCTTCCAAGATGGTACCTCCACATAGCTGTTGCCAGGAGAACTCATGACATCATGGTGACTAGGCTCCCCCTAGAGCAGAGATGAGGGAGAAAGGAAAGGTAGAGGAAGGGGGCAAAGCCATAGCATCTTTTATAACCTAACCTCTGAGGTAACATTTCAGTGATTTTTCCTGTACTGATACAGTGCTGAAGGGGACTAACTAGTGTTAATCCCAGAAGGTAGGGACCATTGGAGGCTGCCATCACAGGGAATGAGACTAGATGAACTTGAAGGTTCCTCCTCGTTGAGTGGTTCTATTGTCTTGTGTGGAGAGGACACAGTCACACACACCACTAGTCACAGCCACACATACCACTAGTACCGAAAGGTAACAATAGAAATATAAAACAGGTTTCATTGGGAGACAGACTTCAAAAAGATAATAAGCAGACTACACACAGTCCATCCACCTCAAGCTCTTGTGACCTTACAGAGGGCGGCACCTGTCTGAATTGCACACGACGGGGAAGGGGCCCCATGGTGTGGAAATCCAATGTGCTATATATCAATATTTACAGGGAAAGAGAGAACTTTCTGAAGCCAGTGACTGAGATTCCTCAGAATTCTCCTTCTAAATGGTAAAGAAGTAGGTAATATATAGGTCTACAAATTTCTGTGCACAATTCCATGATCTAAACACTTAGAGAATTAAAAGATTTTAAAATCAGTGATTTATTAGCAAAACTTGACTTCAATTATCTGAGAACTAATCATAGTCTTTTTTTCCTTTGAGGGTGAATATTCATATGTTTGACTATAGAAACGTTAACGTGTTTGATTATAGGGTTCAACACCAGGCCCTGCTGAAGGGACTTAATAATAGGCAGGATATACACTGTACTACCTTTCTAAAAGAAAAAAAGAAAATTCAGGTCTCCATGGGCAAAGCCTGCCTTTGTGCAGTTAACCTCAACAAGGCAGGTTCTGCAAAACGTCACCGTCATCTGACCCCATAGCAGAAAACGGGCCCTATTACCTCCTGGTTGGATTTTTCATGTCACTGAAATCTAATTTCTGAGATACTAGAGATATTAATCAGAATTGTAATAAAATACAGGCCCCAAATTATTAGTGCTAGATGTTTTTGAAAAACATATTCACATGTTTAAAACTGAGCTACAGGAATGATGAGTTACATATGACAGAATGGTTTTGAGTCTGACCTGCCTTTTATTATTGGTATGGCCTGAGATAAATTACGTTACCTTTTTGAGATGGAGTTCCTCATCTGTAAAACGAGAATGATGGCATTTAACCTGGGGGGTTATTGTGGGAGCTGATGAAATGATGTGGCTTGGAGCTCAGTGTTAGATAAAAGACAGTTCTTCCGTTGCCCTCTGCCACCCTCTCTCTTCCAAGTTCTACAAATTGGACCTTGGCTCCAAACAAACGTCGGTGTATTTGGCCCCTCCTTGTTTGGGTAAGTTGATAAAATCATTCTTTCTTGCTTCAAGTGTATCATGTGACCACACAAGCCTAGACACAATGTAAGTAATCATACAGAAAGTACAATTCCCACATCAACAAACTCCCAGTGGGTCTAGATAATTGCCTTTCTCTTAGCAACAGACCTAAAATTTTTCTGAATTTTGCTGCATTTCTCAACCCACAAAATAGCTCATATCAAAGAAAGCGTGATAAAAGGGAGACTGAGTATGTTTTAAACCAGCTCTGCTATTTTGTATCAGATTTAGAATAAAAGGCAACTGGAGTCCAAACCCTGCTTCCTTAGATGACCAGAAGAAGTGTTTTTTGGTTGTTAGCCCCAAGTTAGAGATTAGAATTTCAAAGAGCAACCCAGGAAACAAAGTTGAAATTTGTGAGCTGCAATTATTTTTGTATATACCTCATCTGGTTAAACTAATTCCATCTTTTCTTGGCGGTGGCCTATGTAGTAATAAGCACCATACTGAGCTTCAACCTACCACTGAATAAAATCTCTTTTTCCTTTTTGGCGTTTTCTGATGGTGCAAAAAAAAAAAAGAGGGGGGCGGTCATCATCTGTAAGAAGTGGCTGAAACAGCTTTACAATTGAAAGACGACATTTTTTTCAACCTGTAGGTGGTCTGTCTCCAGAATGTGCCTAATTTCCATTATGCATATGAAAACCAAACCCCTCACTTTCTTTCCACCTTTTTCATTTCATTTTCCCTACTCAATTCTCAGCTGTTGCAGAAGACTGATTACATACAGAGTGGGATGGTTTACTAAGGAGAGCAGTTTCCCTGTCCTAGAAGGCAGAGGATTCTGGGAGCAGCCACGGAAGGGCAGTGCACCCCTGCTCAGAGTTACAGCCAAAGAGCTACTGAGTGTGTGGCTCCTGCGAACTTTCTAATCCCTTCAGTTTTGTGATCAGAAAAGGGATGATCACTGAATGCACAGAAAGCTAGCTCTGTGCTGAGTAATGCAGTAGAGGGTGAGCCCACAGACTCAGGACCCAGAGACTAGGCATTTTTCGATCTCTTCGTTACATACCTGTCACTAAACCTAATCCACACCATGCTAAATATATAAGGTGCTAGGTTTAATCTTGTTGTAATTACATTATGAAATAGTATAGGTGAAACATGTTGGATGTAGGATCGGAGAGCTTGGGTTTGAATTTTGTCCCTGTGTTCCCATCACAAGCCCTTCTCACCATGTGACCTTGGGCAGGTTTCTTAACCTCTCTGTGTCTCTGTTTATTTGTAAAATGGGTGAATACAATATTTTATTGAACTGAAGACATTCTAGCAGTACACATAGGGGGAAAAAGCACCAGGATTTGCAGCAAATGTATGGGCTGGGCTGGAAGGTGCTAGTAGGTCTTATTACCTTTGAAAGCCTTGCAGGGCTCCCATTCAGATTCAGGGAAAGAGCCAAAGTTCTTCCACTTCCTGGTGAAGCTCCCTTCCCCTCCCCCACCTCACCTCCTACCACACCGCCTTTGGCTCTCTCCCCCAGCCCCAGCCACAGTGATCCTAGGACAGATTTTGAGACACTTCAAAGATGGCCTCCATACCCCCTCTTCCCTCTACCTGGAGCCCTCTTCCCCAGATGTCCTTGTGCCTGACTCCCTCACCTCCCTCAGACTGCTCAGGGGTGACAGTCTCAACAAAGCCTTCTGGAACCATCCTCTTACAATCACAAACTTCTCCATCTCAGACTCTTCCTGTCGCCCCTCTCCATAGCACTATCCATTGTCTCTCCTGCTATGACCCTATAAAACTACTTACTCTGTCCATGACCACAATATCATTGCAGGATGGGAAGGGAAATTTGTCAGCTTTCTTCACTGCTGGTAGCCTAGAACGGCTCCTGACATGTGGCAGGTGCTCAAAAGTTTGTTTTGTTTGAGTGACTAAGTACTAACATTTTTAAACTGGGCTACTGAGACACTAAAAGAGAAGTCCACGTCTGCACTGTCCAATATGGTAGCTGTCTTAGCTCAGGCTACTGTAACAAAACACCACAGACTGAGAGATTTAAATAACAAACATGCATGTCTTACAGTTCTGGAGGCTGGACGTTCAAGATCAAAGTGCTGGCAGATTTGGTGTCTGGTGAAGGCCCGCTTCTTGGTTCACAGACGGCCGTCTTCTTGTATCCTTACATGGCAGAGAACAGAAAGCAGTGAGCTCTTTTGTGACTCTTATAAGGACACTAATCCCATTCATGAAGCTCTGCCCTCATGACCCTCATTCATCCTAATGACCTCCCAAATGTCCCACCTCTTAAGAACACTATGGGAAAGGATTTCAACATATGAATTCAGGGGGTCCACAAATATCCAATCCAGAACAGAGGCTCCATTAGCTCCACATGGCGACTGAGCACTTGAACAGGTCCAAACTGTGATGTGATGTAAGTATCAAATACACATTGGATTTTGAAAACTTAGTATAAAAAAAGAATGCCAAATACCTCATGAATCTTTTTAATACTGATTACTTTCTGAAACAATAATATTCTAGATATTCTGGGTGAAATAAAACATATTAAAATTACATAATTTTCACCTGTTTCCTTTTACATGTTCAACTAAGATGTTAGAAGATTCTAAATGTAGTTCACATTATGTTTCTCCCAGATAGTGCTGGTGTACGTGCTTATCTTCAACATCCACACTAGGAGTCATATACATAACTCAGACCTGCCATTAGTGAGTTTGGCCGGCAGAAGGAAACGAGAAAGAAAAATCAAGAGATCACTTGATACTGGGTCCGCCTTCCAACAGGCTGGCAAAATACTGGAGAGGATGAACTGACTGGTGGCAAGACTTGATTTGGCAAATATAAGGATGGATCTGCAGTTAGCTGCACATCGTAATACATCTGGCTACATTTTTATGCATGCTGCATATACAAACCTATTATCAAAAATATTTTGTAATGAGCCACTTAATCAAAGAACCCTCACTTGATATTTTTAATTTGAAATTGGATATAAAGAAATATGGATGGATCCTTATCTGCTCAGCATTTCTCATGATTCTGTCTACCTGTATTCGTTTCAGGCCTTCCCAGGTGGCGTTAGTGGTAAAGAACCCACCTGCCAATGCAGGGGATGTGAGAGACCCGAGTTCGATCCCTGGGTCAAGAAGAGCCCCTGGAGCAGGAAGCGGCAACCCACTCCAGTATTCTTGTCTAGAGAAGCCCATGGACAGAGGAGCCTGGCGGGCTATAGTCAGTCCATAGGGTTGCACAGAGTTGAATATGACTGAAGTGACTTAGCACGCATGTATTCCTTTCATTGGGGCAGAAAAGCAGAAGCATTTATTGCAGAGGTATATTTTTTATTTTTCATTCATTAAACAATTATTTGTTCCAGGCATAGTTCTGGCCATGGGGGATACGGCCATACATAAAATAGACAAAAACTCTTGTCCACATGGAATTTTCATTCGAGTGGGGCAGACTGATCGTAATAAACAATAATAAAACAGATAATAGAAAAGTGGATTAAGTGAGTTGTAAGTGATGTGGAGAGACCATTTTCGAGAAAGGAGCATAGGGAGTACTGGGGCAGTGGCCATCTGGTTGGTGAAATCCTCTTTGATGAAGTCATGTTGGAGCTGAAAGTGAGCCTTGACCATTTACAGAGGGAAGGCCTTGCAGGTGGAAGGGATGGCATGTGCAGGCCCTGGGGAAGGGGGAGCTAAAGATGAAACATTGGCATTGAGTGAAACAGGGAGCCACTGGGGGCTTTTGAGCAGAGGTGTAACATGGTCTTTCTTCCTTCTTGAGAAAATCACTCCACTTGCTCTGTGAAGAAGAGGCTGCAGGGGGAACCCCCGGCAGAAGCAGGAAGAGGGATGAGAAGAATCTGGATTAACCAGGAAAGGACTGTACATGGGAGCAGGGAGGTGCAGCAAGAGTGGTGGGAAATGGTCAGATTTGGGGTGTTTTTGTTTCCCCTGTGATTTCCTTAGAAGTTGAGTGGAGGAAGCAAAGAGCTGGAAGAAAGGTATTGTGTGCATGATATTATCTTGGGGTAAAATTTGAATATTTTTGTCACAGAAAATTGCAACAACAATCTAGTGCAATCTAACAGTGGGATTTGGAATTCAAGCTCATTTGCCTGACTCAAAGCTCTGTAGTTTTTTTCTTTAATGATACACCTGTTTCAATGACAAAGACTTAAATTAAACGCGGGCCAAAGAACATTTAGATTTCACGCAGAGTGACAAATCATGGTATTTGATAAAGGTCACAGGAAGGATTTTCACATTTACTAGGCTGGAATAAATATGCATCGTGTCTGGCAAAATGTTAGGCTCACATTAAGTGCTTAATAAATATCTATTGGTGACAAAATGCTAATTAATGATTTAATATGGTTTGAAACAGAAGTGCATAAAAAACATGCTATTTATAGAACAAGATTTTCAAAATACTCATAAACGACCTCGAACTTGATTCTCCTCCATCTTGTTCCCTTTACTCTCTACCATATAGAATGGTGATGGCTGACCTTTTCTCATTTTGCCTATTTGTTCTTTTCTGGAAGTAGTTTCCTAAGAACTTGAAAGTTTTCTAAGATATTATTCTCTGGAAGGAAGGAAAGAAGGAAGGTGGCAACTGTGCCTCGGATTCTGCCTAGTCTCAGCCAGGAGGCCCCCTTCCCCCACTGCCCCTCTGTTGTGAGGGTCTGGGGACAACTCCCCCACCCAGCTGCAGAGCCCCAACCCCATCGTCTGTAGTGCTGAGTGTCCCCAGCCTAGGAACAATCTGGCCACATCCTTAAGGTGACCTCTGCCCAAATGACTGAATGCAACTGGGAGTAAATGTATTCTAATATCGGCTCTAAAAATGATTTAAAGACTTCTAACAAGAAAGAAAAAAACAAATCTAGGTCATGAGTGGGTAGATTACTCACATGAAAACTTCTAAGAAATCAAGACTCTTTAATTCTCAGAACTGCTATTTTATAAAACCATCATTCCTCCTTAAAGTCTTCCTATACGAAGAAACTCTGTAGATTAGGGTTTCTTGACCACGGCCCTCTCACCATTTTGGGGAGGATAATTCACCGTGGTGGGGGCTGTCCCAGGTACTGTGGGATGTCATAGCCTCTCCCCTTGATCCATTGCAACCACCAAAAATGTCCCCAGACATTCCTAAGTGGCCCCTGGGGACAAAACCACCCCTGTTGATAGCCATTGCTATAGTTACAGGGATACTTTGAGATATATTAGAGATATATCGAAATATATAGAGATACTTAGAGATATATCAACATATACACAGAAGATGGACTGAAAGCTGTTTCCAAAAACTACCCTAGAAGGTAAGGGTTGAGTTCAGCAAGCAGAAAGTTTGCATTTACTAATTTCCAAACCACTGTTTTGAATCTTTTTTTGTAAGCCTCTAGTACCTCTGTAATTTACAAAGACTTTGAGAAATCCTACATCAGTTCTAATTCTTTCCCCTAAGCTGACTTCCAAGTGAAAGTAACCTGTCTAAACACCTGAGACAGTCGATAAGAACCTCGTTTGAGATGTGGAACTGTTTCTTTAAAACGCGTGAGATGTGTCTTGGTAATGCTCCAGGCTGCTGAAACACCACGCTTGCAAAAGTACACCCACGGTAGAACCTATCCAGCTTTCCCCTCCATTTATGCTCACCCACGAAGGCATCCTGTGGAACCAGACAGCAAAAGCCACAGGCATTAGCAGGACACTGGCTGAGTGCTGCCGGTAGACCTGGGACCATGTCCCTCTGGTATACGCACATCTGAAAAGCCCAGAGTGAAACCCACTACTGAATGACGATCCAAGTAGCAAACTCAGCAGTGATGATGGCCACTTGTCCCTCCCCTCTCAGGACACACTCTACTGGATTCATTCCTCTACTAATGAAAACCATAAGCTTCTCATATTCTCAGTAAAATTCTCCATGTCTTCCTTGTTCACTGTCAACACAATTATTCACAAATCATAAGGTACACTTTGAAAATTACCAAGATCTGTTGTAGCTCTGATTCTAATCAGTGTATTCTTTTTTTGATTTACATGTATAAAATAAGTTTTCCAACTATATTTTTATAAAGTAAAACAGAGTTTCTCCACTTTTCCTTTTACTATTGAAAGGGACAAAGGAATAACACTGGGCAGCCATGACTGGAATAAAATGCTTGGAAAAAGTTTTAAGAAGAGCCAGCTGGCAGATTTTTGGTCATGATGGCAAGACTGTAAGTTCACAGCTTGAGGGCTCCTTAGTTCTAAACATTTCACATGAAGTTAAAAATATAAACAATATTAGAAAACATAAAGCCATACTCTAGATAAGCTAAACATCTCTGCAGGGCAGAAATGGAATGGAAATAGACAATGGTGACCCAGGTGGAGCCGAGACCAAGAAAAGGAAGAGAGGATAGGAGTTTGGGGGTGGAGGAAGTAGCAGTGCCCACAAGGGCTTAGGGGCAGAACCTGGTTTGGTGGTGGCTTTTCCAGCAAACTCAGGGAGACTGACACCCACCCCCTGCCACTCCAGCCCTAGTGAGTGAATGCATGGAGTTGACATCTGTGTCTAACAAGTCTACCAACTTCCTAGAGAGACAAGATGGTCTACCAAGTTCATTTCCTCCCATCAGCTCCATAGCCCTCTTTCATATCGCCCTACTTCTGTTTCAATAGTCCTTAAACTGTTCCCCTGCTTTTCAAGCTTCCTTATGAGATGAATTCAATGAATTCTTTCAAAATATTACTCCATCACACCATCATGTGGCTCCAAAACCGTGTTATTAGCTCTCCACTGGTAATATTAATGTCCATGCTCTTTCTTATTCAAAGCCTTCCATGTACTGGCCCAGACCTGAGAGTTCTCAAAATGGAGGCTAGCACGGGACACTCTGCCCTTGACTCTTAAGAAAGCCATCAGTCGCATTCCTCAGTGGAGAGATGCTGAAGAGGGCCTCTGTGGCTGTACTTCCCAGCTCCTGTTCCCCCTGATGGTCTTCTAGGGAACACACCATTGTCACTCCCAGTCCAAGGGGTTTGAGTAGGGTTGACACCATGCCAAGCAACCAGGGACAATCCCAGGGTATTCCGTTCTTGACAGTGAATGACTTGGGAAGAGGCACAGATCGAAGTCAAAGCTGATCCTTGCACTGGGATTTCAACTGTTGGGAAAGAGAAGCTCTCTTTAGCTGAGGTTGCTGAGCTGTGAAGACAGAAGCCTGGGAAATCTTGGCAGCCACCAAGAATGAAGGGACCACATTGGAAAGTCCAGATGAGACAGAGTGAGAGAGGAAGCTTGTCGGCAACATGGGTGAATGACTTCATAGAGCAGCAGGGTCAAAGGATGGGGAGCAATTAAGTAAACAGGTAACACAAGGAGTTCACCAAGACTGCTTCTCTCTGGACTCATCTGCTCTTGATCCCTATTTATGTGCACTTCTGCTTTCCACGTTTGGAATGTGTTTGATTTCTCATTGCCGCTGAGTGGCAGGCCTCACAGGGTTTTCTCCTATATTCACCTGCTTCACCAAGAGGTTTTGTATCTAAAGCATCTAACATGTCAAGTCATCATTAATTAAAGCTTTCCAGAGAAGAAAAGAATTTGCCTCTTGCAGCTAGCTCTGACTTTTAATCTAGTACCTGTAAGAAGAAATATGGGAATTTGCAACTGAGGCTTTTTCCTGATTCAAAGCCCAAAGCAACCTCTCAACCTTTCTCTCTGCTCCCACTCTGTGACAAGAATGTATGAGTGAGGCCTGGCCTTCATGAGACCCATGATGTACCCATTTGCACTCCTCTTTTTAGACACTCAGAGCTTGTAAGAAAGCCCAGTTTGTATAAAATAGATAACACAGAGAACAGACTTTTGGACACAGGAAGGGAAGGAGATGGTGGGACAAATTGAGAGAGTAGCAATGAAACATACACATTGCCATATGTAAAATAAGATAGCCAGTGGGAATTTGCTGTATGATGCAGGGAGCTCAAATCCTGTGCTCATTGACAACCTAGAGGGGTGGGAAGGGGTGGGAGGTGGGAGGGAGGTTCAAGACGGAGGGGACATATGTATACCTATGGCTGACTTATGTTGTTGTATGGCAGAAACCAACACAATATTGTAAAGCAATTATCCTCCAACAAAAAACAAATACATTTAAAAAGTAAATAACTAATGAGAACAGAAAGCACAGGAAACTCTACTCAGTGGTCTGTGGTGACCTAAATGGGAAGGAAATCCAAGGAAGAGGGGATATATGTATATATGGAAGTGATAGACTTTGCTGTACAGCAGAAACTAACACAACATTGTAAAGCAACTATATTGCAATTCATAAAAAAAAAAAGAAAGGCAGTCCAATTTTATAGAAGGCTAAAGATAATACTTAAACTCAGTGGTTCTCAAAAAATGGTCCCTGGCCCAAGAGCATCAGCCTTACCAGGCAACTTGTTGTGCTGTGTGCTTAGTCGCTCAGTTGTGTCTGACTCTCTGTGACCCCATGGACTATAGCCCACTAGGCTCCTCTGTCCATGGGATTCTCCAGGCAAGAATACTGGAGTGGGTTGCCATGCCCTTCTCCAGGGGATCTTCCCATCCCAGGGATGGAATCCACATCTCTTGCATTGGTAGGCAGATGGGATGCAAATTCTCAGGCTCCATCACAGACCTACTGAATCTGTGTTTTCACAAACTCTTCATTTGATGTGGATACCCTAGCATTTGAGACCCTGCTCTAACTAGTGGCTTCCTTTAACTTCCAGCTGTTTGGATTCACCCAACTGTTCCTTCAAGAGGTCATACCATTTGTTAACATTTTTATTAAAAAATGATACATTCAGAAGTTGAACTTGGTGTTGAATTAACTCAAAGAGCAAAGTGGACTAAACTTTCCGTTCTGTGGTGAGTTCAATCAGATCCAGGGTCTTTGTAAACTCTGAGTACTATGCTCGGTTCAGTTCAGTTGCTTGGTCATGTCTGATTCTTTGCAACCCCATGGACTGCAGCACGCCAGGCTTCCCTGTCCATCACCAACTCCCGGAGCTTGCGCAAACGCATGTCAATCGGGTCAGTGATGCCATCCAACCATCTCATCCTCTGTCGTCCCCTTCTCCTCCTGCCCTCAATCTTTCCCAGCATCAGGGTCTTTTCCAGTGACTCAGTTCTTCATATCAGGTGGCCGAAGTATTGGAGCTTCAGCTTCAGCATTAGTCCTTCCAATGAATATTCAGGACTGATTTCCTTTAGGACTGACTGGTTGGGTCTCCTTGCATTCCAAGGGACTCTCAAGAGTCTTCTTCAACACCATAGTTCAAAAGCATCAGTTCTTCGGCGCTCAGCTTTCTTTATGGTCCAACTCTCACATCCATACATGAAAAAAAACATAGCTTTGTCTAAACGGACCTTTGTTGGCAAAGTAATGTCTGTGCTGTCTAGGTTGGTCATGGCTAGTTCTCAAACTTGACTGTGTATCAAAATCACCTTCTTCAAATGGATTGCTGGGTTCCACTCCTGGAGTTTCTCCAACAGTCTGTCTTAGGTCAGGCTTAAAAATTTGCATTCCAACAAATTCTGTGTGATGGTGATGTTGTGTGGCAGGGACCACAGTTTGAGAACCACTGGGCTAAACAAACATAAAGTATTATCATCATGGGTTTCTTTAAAGAGAGGGAGGGTGATACTGTAGCTGCGTGAATTGTAAAGTGTCCTTACAATCCCCTTCCCTAACTCTCCTTCCCTCTTCCACTTCTGGATGCCAATACTTCCTGTAACCCATCTCTCTACAGAGTGAAAATATTACAATAGATAATGTAGTTTCCTTAACCTTTTACACCTAGAGCAAATTTTATGTAAAAGACCAGAAAGCAAATGTTTTAGGACTGAATGCCAAAGGGTCTCTGTTGCAAAGACTCAACTTTGTCCCTGGCATTAGGTAAACAAACGGGCAACAGTGTGTTCCAATAAAACTTTATTTACAAAAATAGGCGAGGGCATGATTTGGTCCCAGGGACATAACTGGCTGGCCCCTAATCTAAAACAATGGTTCTAAAGTATGGCCTGAGACCACCAGCAGCATCAAATGGTTACTTATTAGAAACACAAATCCTCAGACTTACTCCCAAACCAACTAAATCAGGAAATCTGAGGGTAGAATCCAAGAGTCTGTTTTATTGAGACTTCCAGAGGGTTTGGATGCTGACTCAACTTTGGACGCACTAGTCTAGAAGAGTGTTCCTTAGCCACACATCAGAACCACCTGGGCCCACCCCAGACCACTGACATCAGACCCTGGGGGCAGGACTCAGTTTTTAATCTTCCCAGTGATTCTGACATGCACCCATTCTATGACACAGAGACCTAAAAGGACTATTGCATCCTCCTTTCTTCTCCAAGTATACTGAGATGGGGCTACAGTGATCATAGTCTGTGCCCAGGTCATCATCGCCTCCCCACTGTGGGGAACTGACTTCAAAACTATTCACCCCACTGATTTCACAGGGCAATTTTTTCAACCACTTCATATGGGCTCTGAAAGGTCAAAGCTCAAATTCATCTCCGGGCCCATCTGTGGTCATTTGTTGTTCTTGGCATAAGGTGAAAAAACACCTGCTCTCGAAAAACACGATCTCAAGGTCAGAGCTGGGGGATAGGATGCATATGCTTTTCTGAGCATAAATAGATCAATGATATAACTTCTCCTTCTTCCCCTTCACCCCCACTTCCCAATTTTTACAATGAGAAATAGGAGGTGGTTTAAAGACAGCTTTTACTTTTAAAAGGCTGATTACATATGAAGCCACCAGGGCCCTAAGAAAGGGCCCATCACCCACAGGACACCTCTGGCTTGGGCAACACCATGACAGATGGAGTTCATGGAGCAACCAGGATGGAATTTCAGCATTGGGAGCTGACTTCACAGTTGAGAGTGGTTTGGAATCTCTCAAGAGGCTCATCTGAGTTACATTTTGTAACCACTTTTGACATCTGTCTGTCCTTTGAACCATTTCCACTCAAAGTGTGGTCTTTTACCCTGCAGCACAGGCATTACATGAGAACCTGTCAGAAATGTAGAACCTTGGGCCCCAATCCAGACCCACGGAATCAGAATGTGAACTTCAACAACTTCTGAAACAACCCGTCTCCAGTTCAACCATCAGATGAGACCTACCTTCTCCTTTCATCCTCAGAGAGCCCTCCTTTATTGTCTGAATCTCCACCACTCCCACTTTCCAAGTAATCCCTTCCCCAGTCTTCCAGGGGGAAGTATGCACACTTGAAGTTTGAGAAGCATTGTTTCAAATTAATCTTTGCTGAAACACAGTAGGTGAGGGATTCTATAAAGCAAAGATAAAATATAACTGAGAATGTAGTTTGAGGGCTATCAGATAGAGGAGAGATGTTATGTCAGGTTATATATATCCTCAGACCGAGAGGGGTTTCCCAGGTGGCACAGTGGTAAAGAATCCACCTGCCAATGCAGGAGATGCAAGAGATGCAGGTTTGATCCCTGTGTCAGGACAGAGAAACCTGGCAGGCTACAGTCCATGGGGTCGCAAAGAGTCAGACACGACTGAGCATGCACACAGTAGGTCCTAGGTCAGACTGAGTAATAATCATCAAATTTCATGATATCTCTAGGCCCTAGGGGTTACTATGACTAAATATTTTAAAATATTGGAATCATGATCATGACTCTGATTTTAAATTCTAAGGGAGACAGAAAATGAGGCATAAATAGAAGGTGAAATTTCATGGTCAGACTGCAGAAACGGTGACTACCACTATGGATGTGAGTGACTCGACATCACAGGTCAGTGATTTTACATGACAGTACACTGAAGAGGCTGACTGTACTCAATGATAAAAGAGGGATTATGGATCCTACTTTTTCTTCTTGAAGAGGGGGAAAATAAATTGGCTGGACCATATCCATTAAGTGCCATTGTTCCCCTGTGAACAGGTTGCTTTTGTATCGCTCAGTTGTGTCTGACTCTTTGTGACCCCGTGGACTGTAGCCCACCAGGCTCCTCTGTCCACGGGATTCTCCAGGCAAGGACACTAGAGTGGGTTGCCATTGCCTTCTCCAGGGGATCTTCCAGACCAGGGATCGAACCAGTGTCTCCTGTATTGGCAGGCAGATTCTTTACCATCTGAACCACTTGGGAAGTAAATCAAGAAACAGATTATGTGCTACTTACAGATGCAGGATACAAAAAAGCAGTAGGAAAGACTGTTTCCTTTTATGGATCAAGATACCACCTGTTCACGGAGCTTCCCGGGTAGGGCAGTGGTAAAGAATCCACCTGCCACAGAAGGAGACACTGGTTCGATCCCTAGGTCGGGAAGATCCCCTGGAGAAGGAAATGGCAACCCACTCCAGTATTCTTGCCTCGGAAATCACATGGACAGAGGAGCCTGGTGGGCTTCAGTCCATGGGGCTGCAAAGAGTCAGACATGACTTAGCAGCTAACACTTAAGATGCTAATAGCCAGCAATAGCTTAAAGTTTTGTTTCTCATACTTTTCCACCTGTGGCAAACAGATTCTAGGGTGGCTCTCGTGATCCCCACTTTCTGGTGTTCATGCCCTTATATAAGACCCTCCCCTTGAGTGTAGGCAGGACATGGGGCTTGCTTCTAAGCAATAGAATATGGCAGGGGTGATGGGATGTCTGAATACATGGATGTGATTGTTACAGAAGATTTTAATGTGTCCTGCTAGGAGACTCTCTTTTCTGCAGGCTTTGAAGAAGCAAGCTGCAATTTTGTATGCTGTCATATGGAGAGGACCACACAGCGAAGAGCAGAGGGCAGCTTCCAGTCAATAGCCCACAAAAAACTGAGGCCCTCAGTCCAGCAACCCACAAGGAATTAAGTGATACCAACAGCTGTGCGAGCTTGGAAACAACCCGTCTCCAGTTCAACCATCAGATGAGAACTACCTCCTCCTCTCGTCCTCAGAGAGCCCTCCTTTATTGTCTGAATCTCCACCACTCCCACTTTCCAAGTAATCCCTTCCCCAGTCAACAGGGTTTGGTTTCACCTTATGATTCACTGTCACTTCCCACCTGGGTAGCTGTAGATAGATGCTAATCTACAATAGTCTCCTCAAGTCTGACTTTCTCAGTTTGAATACCACCCCAGGAGACTGTAGAACCTTAGTGGGACAGTGTGGGATGGACAGACTTTGGTGCTCTGATACCCTCTGCAAGGATGAGGCAAAAATAGGTCTCGAACAAAACACACCTCCCATGGATGAACCCAGTTTATTGTAGACAATATACTTCAGATAACAAAAACATTTTCCTAAAGGCAATATAATCTGCAAGGACATTCCTTGCCCCAGTGGTGCCAGTCTTTTACTTTATTAATTACAACAGCCAAGTTGTTACATGTTCCCCACATCCAAGCTCTGCTGCTGCTGTTGCTAAGTCGCTTCAGTCGTGTCCGACTCTGTGCGACCCCATAGATTGCAGCCCACCAGGCTCCCCCGTCCCTGGGATTTTCCAGGCAAGAACACTGGAGTGGGTTGCCATTTCCTTCTCCAATGCATGAAAGTGAAAAGTGAAAGTGAAGCCACTCAGTCGTGTCCGACGCTTAGCGACCCCATGGACTGCAGCCCACCAGGCTCCTCCGTCCATGGGATTTTCCAGGCAAGAGGACTGGAGTGGGGTGCTATCGCCTTCTCCAATGCAAGCTCTAGGGGCAAACTTTACACAGTTAGACATTGCCATAAATAAAATGGCCTCTGACACCAAATGTTGACCTCTAGCAGCACAAAGAATCAGTAGAAGCTATGAAATGAGAATATCCTTTAACACAAGCAAATTTTTCAGCCAGGATTTCCTGCCCACACATCTTTCTAAGTGGAATGATTGCATTACAAGCTCAGCCGTCAGTGGTCCAGAGTGAGTCACTAGGGAATATAGATGGTTTTCACATCACAGTCATGCTACATACATAAAATGCTCATGTGTGATCTTGTTACAATGATCTCCCAATCAAGAAAAGACATTTTCTTAGCAAAGATGTTAACAACTCACTTCTTTTAATTTTCTTTCTCCTCTGTGATTAACAGGCAATCAGCACAGAGACCCCATTTTGCTAAAGCCTGTTATTTTTATAGCTTGCCCAGGCCAATTTGACTCCTATAGGGGGCAGTGAGTGGGTTTTAATCCATTTTCCGACCAAGCATTTCAAACACATAACTAAACAGAATACTTTTAGAGCAAGCAAGATAGTAATTTTTTAGACTCCCCCCTCACACAAGGAGGAAAGCGAATCTGTCGTAATTACATGGAAAAATACGTAAAATGAATCTCCATTCTCAAGTCATTCTTCCTTCTGAAGTGAGTGGTGCTGTTCAGTAGTCATATGTGTGTTACAGTCTATTTCCCTCGTGGTACATTTGAAATGTCTCATTTCTATAAGTCCTAAGCATGATGATAAGACCCAGGGGTGCCTTGCCCCTGTTTTCTCACAGTCCTGCTCTCCGGGTTCAAACCACACTGACCACTCATGTGGTCAGGCTCTTTTGCCTGCGGCAGGGCCTAAGCACAGTCTTCCTTTTGCCTGGAATCTTCTCCCCTTTCTGCCCTCCAAGTGTCTAGTTACCCTTCACTTGCTCAAGCAAGCCTAGCCCCACCCTGGGCCTAGGTCAGCTTTCTCGGTTATATGCTTTCATACAAGAATTTCTGCTTCTTTCTTGTTTGGTTTGTGATTGTTCACTCATTTGGGTATTTATTTGATGGATGCTTGAATCCCTGATGTAATTGCAAGTGCTATGAACACGGGAAGCAGGCCTATGTTTTCTGTCCTCCTCATCAGCATATAGGAGGTGCTGCATACTTGTCACATCAGCTGATGAATGACTGATGCTGACTTAGGGTATGGGTCTGTGCACTGGCCCAGGAACTATGTACAAGGAAACTAAATAAGAATGGAGGAGATATAGTGGGGACAGAAGGAATGGGAAGGTGTTAAAGACAGTTCTTTGGGAGAAAGGGGTAACAGTGGAGTTACTGCAAGAAAGGAACTAAAATGAATCAGAGGAAGAATAAGGAAACCTCTTGAGTTGACGATCACCCAAACTGAAGATCCCAAAAGACAGAACCCGTGATTTTTGGTGCTGTTTTGTAAGATTGCTGTCAGATGGGACTGATCTAATGCAGGGCCTTAGGGAGCTGCCAGTAAGGCAGTTTCAGCTTGAATTATGTGGCCCTACACGATCAGCTAGAGGGGTCATCGGTCCTTCAGGGGCTAGAGTTTCTGGTCCTTGGGCATGAGGCAGAGTGAAAGGAAGATGAACCAAACCAAGCTGACTTTGTAAGGCATTCAGTGAACACTGACTAAACGTCATCTGTGAGACGCTCATGAGATTTTGGAGTGACACTCCATGAGATTTTGGAGTGACAAAGATAAATAAATAAGTTATCTCTGTATTGAGAAATGTTTACCCTAGTCCAGGAAAAGAAAAAAAATGTATGGAATATGAATGTATATGTATGGACATACATGAAAACATATATAGATATACTCACACACAAATACATATATAGCACCAATATTTGTAACACAGGTTACTGTCAGAGTTAAATATGTTTAAAGTGCTTTCAAAGCACTAAAAAAGGAAAGGGTTGGCCCTTCAGGGCAGTGAGGTGGAAATATTACAGTTCTTACACACTTGGTGACACTGGTTATGAAATGAGGCTATTTGCATGAACCACCCAAGTGCCAGCACCAGGAAGTCCCCTAAACTTCCAGCTTGCCTTCTAAAATGGTACTGAAAATCCACAGCTAATTTTGGAAGTCCAGTGTCCCTCCTTTTGATACTCCTGGCTCTGTTGAATCCACGGCCTGTCTCTGCCATTCTCCCCCATGCACAGTCACTCTTTCCTGCACTGGGGTGGTCCTGCTCTCTTTTCCATTCAAGCAGTGCTCCCAAGTCAAGGGTCTACTTCTGATAGACTGTATTGAATGCTGTGGGCAATGGCAGTGAATGTGTGCATGTGTCTGTACTGATTACATCAGAGACCAGAGTAACAAGCAACTCAAAATGAGATATTCGATCATCTTCTGCTTAAAACTCCTTCCCTCTTCTTGCCACTAAGGAGCCACCGCTGGTCAGCACTTGTATTTCACTTCCAGCCACAATGCTGTCATTCTTATATTTCTGACTCCTGTCCCCTACTCATGACCTTCTTAAGGACCAGGAACAGTATTATTCTAATTCAAAGAAATCACTGGGTCATACGGTAGCAGCAGTCCTACTCCTGGGCATGTATTCAGAGAAGAGCATAGTTTGAAAAGATGCATGCACTGCATTGCTCATTGCAGCACTATTTACAATAGCCAGGACATGAAAGCAACCCAAACGTCCATCAACGGAGGAATACATAAAGATGCGGTACATATATACAATGCAGTATTACTCAGCCACAAAAAAGAGCAAAATCATGCCATCTGCAGCGATGGACCTAGAGATTGTGATACTAAGTGAAGCCAGACAGAGAAAGACAAATTATCATATGATATTGCTCAGATGTGGAATCTAAAAAAAATGATACAAATGAACCTATTTACAAAACAGAGTTGCAGATGTAGAAAACAAACTTATAGTTACCAAGAGGGAAAGGAGTAGATAAATTGCGAGGTTGGGATTGACATACACATACTACTATATATAAAATAGATAATTAACAAAACCTACTGTATAGCACTCAAACATTCAAAAAACTCAACATTCAAAAAACAAAGATCATAGCATCTGGTCCCATCACTTCATGGCAAATAGATGGGGAAACAATGGAAACAGTGACAGACTATTTTCCTGGCTCCAAAATCACTGCAGATGGTGACTGCAGCCATGAAATTAAAATACGCTTGCTCCTTGGAAGAAGAGCTACAACCAACCTAGACAGAATATTAAAAAGCAGAGATATTACTTTGCTGACAAATGTCCATCTAGTCAAAGCTATGGTTTCTCCAGTAGTCTTATATGGATGTGAGAGTTGGACCATAAAAAAAGTTGAGCACCGAAGAATTGATGCTTTTGAACTGTGGTGTTGGAGAAGACTCTTAAGAGTCCCTTGGAGTGCAAAGAAATCCAACCAGTCCATCCTAAAGGAGATCAGCCCTGAATATTCATTGGAAGGACTGATACTGAAGCTGAAACTCCAATACTTTGGCCACCTGATGTGAAGAACTGGCTCACTGGAAAAGATCCTATGCTGGGAAAGATTGAAGGCAGGAGAAGGGGACGACAGAGGATGAGATGGTTGGATGGCATCATCGACTCAATGGACATGACTTTGAGCACGCTCTGGGAGTTGGTGATGGACAGGGAAGCCTGGAGTGCTGCAGACCATGGGGTCGCAACGAGTCGGACACGACTGAGCAACTGAACTGAACTGTATAGCATAAGTAACTCTACTCAACATTCTGTAATGACCTATATGGGAAAAGAACCTAAAAAAGAGTAGATATATGTATATATATATATAACTGATTCACTTTGATGTACAAACTAATACAACACAAACTAATACAACATTGTAAATCAACTATACTCCAATAAAATTAAAAAAAAATAATAAAAGAGTTATTTCTTAGGGGAAAAAAAAGCAATTGCTTACCTAGTGCTTCCTAAATGATGACACTATTTCAAATGCTTTATATATTTAGATATCAAGGCCCTTGTCAGAAACCTTCAGAGCTACATATGCTCAGATTGCAGGACTTAGGGTATTTTTAATAGTAGTATGTTCTCTGCACTGAAAAGTGAAAGTGAAAGTCGATCAGTTGTGTCCCACTCTTTGTAACTCCATGGACTGTAGCCTGCCAGGCTCCTCTGTTCATGGAATTCTCCAGGCAAGAATACTGGAGTGGGTAGCCATTCCATTCTCCAGGGGATCTTCCCCATTCAGGGATCAAACCTGGGTCTTCTGCATTGTAGTCAGATTCTTTGCCATCTGAGCCACCAGGGAAGCCCAGCGCCTGCACTGTGTTGTACCCAAATATCTACCAGCATTGTTGGGGCAACATCATAATGAACCAAATGAATTCAGGGGGGAGGCATAAATTAGGAATTTGGGACTAAAGTATACACACTATTATATATAAAACAGATAACCAACAAGGACCTATTTTATAGCACATGGAACTGTATTCAGTGTCTTGAAATAATCTATAATGGAAGAAAATATTTTTAAAAAGTGTATGTATATATATATATATGTATAACTGAATCATTTTGCTGTACAGCAGAAATGAATACAACATTGTAAATCAACTTTACTCCAGTGAAAATTAAGAAAAAAGAATCCAATGGATTCCCGTTTTTGCAGCTACATGCACAAATATTCATACTAAGTGGGAGACGTGAAAACGACAGCCTCCCCCATCAGTTCATGCCAGGTGTTGTCACCAAAGGGTTTACAAGAAAGCTTCTGGCTCACAGAACCTTTTGATTTCAGAAGGGTGTATGGGGGAGGTGAACCCGAGACCTTGATTCTGGATTGTGGCTGGATTAGAGGTGCCTGTTGGGAACAAAAGCCACTGAATATAGAAGGTCTTGAGAATCTGAAAGCCACATGATGGGACTAATTCTGAGGGAACTCCTGCCTACTGTGACAGCTTCTGACTCCTAAAGAAAACCCTAAATCTGTGTTTTTATGGAAAGCTTCCTAATTTTTCAATGTCATATTTCTTTTTTAAAAAATAAAGGCATTGTAATAAAATACAACACTTAGCCATACTTTTATTGACTGATGCCATACTGTTGTTGAGACCTCTGGTTCCTGGTTCATTTTATCAGCACCAACTGATTTCCAGGCTCTCTAATAGGTGACCCTGAGAATTCTTCAAGGTTCAGAGTTAGAACCATCTGGGAAGCATTTTGCTCAGTTTATTGGTGTGTGGGGAGACAAGGGATGAGTTTAAAGGCAATGACTCTCCAAAGGCACTCATTTAGAATAGCTTGTCTTAGAGCAGCTCTTTTCAAGGGACTACCAATAACAAACTTCAGTTAGCAAGCACAATCTGAAATTCATACGTGATTATCTAATCTGGCTCTCTTGTCGGGAAATAATGAAGAAATTGAGAAAAAAACTGGGCTTGATTTGATATGAAACAACCACAGATGATTGAAGTGGTTTCACTTTAGGTATGTATAGATTTTTATGTCCAGTATCTCCTTTCTGTTTTGGTTCCAAAGACTTCAGCCCCCACCAGTGAATTCAGTGCTTGATTGTTTTTTCTATTGAAGAAAATGGAGCATTTTGTGTCAGCTCTCTTTGGATGAAGGCATTGCAGTGGTGATATTTGTTGAATTTATAGCTCTATCCCATAGCAACCTATGTAGTAAAACTGGTGTGTGTATTTATGATAGTGACTAAAGGGTAACAGAATATGCTGCCCAAAATATGAGTGCCGGGGTTCAAGACAAGCCACCCCAAAATATGCTGCTTTGGTATATTGGTTACGTTGAGCTGAAGACACTTGAAAAACAGCAAAAAAAGACTTTCTCTGAATTCTGCTTATCTGTCTAAAGTCAAATCCTCCAATAGGAACTTTAGAATCATAAATCCTCATCCGGGGAGCTTCATCAACGAAGGAAGATTGCCTCTTATTATAGGAGAAGACACTAGAAATCGACACCACAGCCAGATAAACTTTGTCACAAACCATCATGTCTCCCATCTCTGCTAAGAGCCCAATCATCTTCCTAAGTATCATTTATTCTCCCCTAAGAGGCCAAGCTCCTCCCTCCCCTTTTCCTATTAAGAAAGAAAGTGAAGTCACTCAGTTGTGTCCAACTCTTTGCGACCCCATGGACTATAGCCTACCAGGTCCTCTGTCCATGGGATTTTCCAGGCAAGAATACTGGAGTGGGTTGCCATTGCCTTCTCCAGGGGATCTTCCCAACTCAGGGATCGAACCCGGCTTTCCTGCGTTGCGGGCAGACGCTTTACCATCTGAACCACCAGGGAAGCCCAATTAAGATGGTATTTAAGCCTGAATTGGAAGGATTTTAGACAGTTATTCATTTTCCCCTGTCTCCCATGCACTTATGAGGTATACATGTTAAAATAAATAAATAAACAAACTTGCTCGTTTTTCTCTTATTAATCTGCTTCATTACAGAGGTCTGAGCTAGGAACTCAGAAAATTATTTTTCCTTCCTACAAGACACATACACAAAAGGCAGAAAAAGATAAACAAAAAGAAGAATCAGTTCAGTTCAGTCACTCAGTCATGTCCGACTCTTTGTGACCCCGTGGACAGCAGCACGCCAGGCTTCCCTGCCCATCACCAACTCCCAGAGCTTGCTCAAACTCATGTCCGTTGAATTGGTGATGCCATCCAACCATCTCATCGTCTGTCATCCCCTTCTCCTCCTGCCTTCAATCTTTCCCAGCATCAGGGTCTTTTCTAATGAGTCAGTTCTTCACATCAGGTGGCCAAAGTATTGGAGTTTGAGCTTCAGCATCAGTCCTTCCAATGAATATTCAGGATTGACTTCCTTTAGGATTGACTGGTTTGACCTCCTTGCAGTCCAAGAGACTTAAAGAATAGAAGGGGACAAAAAGCAAGAGACTGAGACAGAGGTAGAAAGAGAGAGAAAAAAACCAAACAACAGGAAGACAGAAGCAAGCAATCATGTTAGAGCTGGGAGGGTGGTTACCATCTTTTCGGAAGGAAGGCTGGCTCAGATTTAAATGATCTGGGCCTTGCCTTACCTGACCAATGCAGCAGCATCATTGTTTTCTTACAGTGTACAAACTGAGGGTGGGCTTCCCTCAGCTCAGTTGATAAAGAATCTGCCTGCAATGCAGGAGACCCCAGTTTGATTCCTGGGTTGGGAAAATCTGCTGGAGAAGGGATAGGCTACCCACTCTAGTATTCCTGGGCTTCCCTTGCGGCTCAGTTGGTAAAGAACCTGCCTGCAATGTGGGAGACCTGGGTTTGATCCCAGGGTTGGGAAGATCCCCTGGAGAAGGGAAAGGCTACTCACTCCAGGATTCTAGCCTGGAGAACTCCATAGACTATACAGTCCATGTGGTCGCAAAGAGTCAGACACGACTAAGCAGCTTTCACTTTCACAAACTGAGGGCAGCCTGACTTTTTCCACTTTAAAATAATCTTATCTCTATAGAAATCAGTTATCGGACTAAGAGAACCTGTGTTATCTATTATCTATTTAGGTACTCTAAAATATGTTTCCTAATCCTCAACTTCTTTCATTCTTGGAGGCACACCTAGACAAGCTATAAAATAATTCAAACCTGGCTCCCCAGAAAAAAAAAAACAACAACAAAATAAACAAACCTGGTCTATAGCATTTTCTAATGCTAATAAATGCTCACACCATGGCCAATTTCAAGCCAGTGCCACGATGTGAATGCTGAGCTGTGAAAAGATGTCCCTGATTGCCTTTCAGGACAGGGCAGAATCTGCCTCCATCACAGATGTAGTCAAAAGAATACTAAGCAGGATTAAGAAGACATGGGATGGCTTCTCATCCAGAAAATGTGAACAAAACCACTAGTCAGACTGTTCACGGGGTATACAGTCATGTTCAAATGGAAATAACAAAAGAAAAACTGTAAAGATCTTTGAAAACATGAAAAATTGAAACAAGTATTAGGCATTATCACCATTACCATCTCAGTGAACCAAATCTTGCTCAATTCTCAAAAGTTAAAAAAAAAAAAAGTAGATTGCATTTGATACTGTTTTTTGAATTGTGTTTTGTAGCTCCTAGTCATAAAATTTTCACACTGTACAGAAAGAGCCAGCAGCCCATTTGGCCATAAATTCAGAACAATGAACTCATCAGTATTATTTGTATATGCACTGTAGCTTGGCCTGGAACCCCTGGTCACAAGAAAGCTTAAGTGTGTTCCTGGCAGCTTTTCTGCCTTAAACAGCTCCAGGGCAATGCCTACAAGGCAATGCAATTCCCCTTGGAACCTCTTCTGAGACCTCTGCAAGATTTGCATAATTTTAACTAATTAATCTCTAACTTGATTTTGGAAACAATAGCAAAAGGAACAGTAAACAAAGGGAATCTCTCTTAATAGAGACAGTCTCCCTATAATGATCTTTTCAGAAGGGCACCATCCAACAGAAACGTAATGTAAGCAACACACATGACAAAAAAAATTACACATTAAGAGAAGTAAAAAGAAACAGGTAAATTAATGTTAATGACATTAATTTAATCCAATATACCTAGAATATTATCATTTCAACATGTAATCAATATAAAGCATATTAATGAGACTTTACATCCTTTTTTTTTTTTTTTTTCCTGCAGTTAAGTCTTCAAGTCAAGATGGTTCACACTTGATTTTTCCCCTGGCATATCTCAGTTTGGACTTGCACATTCCAAGTGATCAGTAGCTACCTACAGCCAATGACTATCATGCTGGACAGTGTGAGTTCTTTAATATTAGGAAGCAGAGAATCTCCTGATTGCAAGAAAATCCAGTGTTTATAGAAACTCTTTTATTCTGACTTCATTGGATTTTGTTAAGGGAATTTATTACTGACAGAAGAGCAAACTCTCTCTCTCAAATCTCTGTTTCTCTAACTTTTCATTCTCTATTATCCACTGGTATCGTTGTCAGAGCAACCTAGATTGAGTGTGTTTACTGCTTGTAAAATGACCAAACATTCTGGTTTGCACAGGACTGAGAAGTTCTCCAGTGTGGGGGACAGTCTGATACAGGGAGAGACCTAGGCAAACCACAATGAACTGGTTGCCCTGAATTTGGAGGAAAAGGTTAAATGCAGGGGGAAGAGCCTATTTGCAGTTATAAGTCTTAAAAATTTTTTTTATTGAGGTATGGTTGATGTACAATATTATACAAGCTTCAGGTATACTACATAGTGATTCACAGTTTTTAAAGGCTATCAGTTGCTCAGTCATGTCTGACTGTTTGCGACCCCATGGACTGCAGCACACCAGGCTTCCCTGTCCATCACCAACTCTCCGGAGCTTGTTCAAACTCATGTCCATCGAGTCGGTGATGCCATCCAACCATCTCATCCTCTGTCGTCCCCTTCTCCTCCTGCATTCATATTATTATAAAATATTGACTATATTCCCTGTGCTTGTAGCTTGTTTATTTTATATATAGTAGTTTGTACCTCTTAATCCCCTACCTCTATCTTGCCCCTCCCTTCTCTCTCCAGGTAACCACTAGTTTGTTCTCTATATCTTGGATTCTGTTTCTTTTTTTTTAAACTATATTCACTATTTTATTTTTCGATTCCACATACAGATGATATCATACAGTTTCTGCCTTTCTCTGACTTATTTCACTTAGCATAATACCCTCCAAGTCCATACATGCTGTTGCAAATGGCAAAATCTCATTCTTTTCTGGCTGAGTAGTACTCCCTTTTACTTATATACCAACAGCTGTGAATCATGAGGCTGCAGCCTTTTAACATCTCTGAAAGCTACTTTGGATCTTCATGTTCTGTCAACCTGGAATTCTGGGAATTGTCCCTGGAGCCTGGGCAGCAGGCTTTGCTATATTGCAGCAGTTTCCACCCTTTTTGACACCAGAGACGGGTTTTGCAGAAGACAAATTTTCCACACGGTGGGTGTGGGCAGGTGGTTTCAGGGGGAGATTCGGGACAATTCAAGAGCATTATATTTATTGTATATTTTATTTCTATTATTATTACATCAGCGCCAGCTCAGATCATCAGGCCTTAGATACCAGAGATTGGCAACCCCAGCTATACTGTAGTCTTGAATGTTTCAAAGTCTCTCTGGGCTCCTGGCTACTGTTATAACTCCCTGAAACAAGTGACACTGTTCCCATGCATATGACCTTCTAGGTTCCTTCCAACCACCATTTGTAGCTCTGTGTTTGTAGCTCCCCGTAACAGTCAAGGAAACTAAGAATACTGTCTGTTATATCATGCTGGTTGCTGATTTCTCTGCCTACATGTCTTCAGCTGAGTCTTACCTTCTTGTAAAGTCAATGTGTTAGAGAAATACAAATAAAAATCACATTGAGGTATTACTTCATACCAGTCAGAACAGCTATCATCAAAAAGTCTACAAATAATAAACGCTGGAAAGGGTGTAGAGAAAAGGGAACCCTCCTACACTGTTGGTGGGAATGTAAATTAGAGCAGCCACTATGGAGAACAGTGTGGAGGTTCCTTAAAGAAGTAAAATTAGAGTTTCCATGTGATTGAGCAATCCCATTCCTGGGTATATATCCAGAAAAGATAAAAACTCTAATTCGAAAAGATACACGCACCCCAATGTTTATAGCAGCACTATTTACAACAGCCAGGACATGGAAAGAACAACCCAAGTATCCATCAACAGACAACTGATTTAAGAAGATGTGGTGTGGGTATATATGTATATGTGTATATATTCACACAAACACACACACAGAGAATGGAATATTACTCAACCATAAAAATGAATGAAATATTGCCATTTACAGCAACATGGATGGACCTAAAGATTATCATACTAAGTGAAGCAAGTAAGACAGAAAGACAAATATTGTATGATTATCACTTACATGTGGAATCTAAAAAATGATACAAATGAACTTATTTATAAAACACAGACTCACATAGAAAACAAACTTACGACTACCAAAAGGGAAAGGTGGAGGTGAGGGATAAATTAAGAGTATGAGATTAACAGATACATACCACTACATATAAAATAGACTTCCCTGGTGGCTCAGATGGTAAAGCGTCTGTCTACAATGCGGGAGACCTGAATTCGATCCCTGGGTGGGGAAGATCACCTGGAGAAGGAAATGGCACCCCACTCCAGTACTCTTGCCTGGAAAATCCCATGGATGGAGGAGCCTGGTGGGCTACAGTCCATGGGGTCGCAAAGAGTCAGACATGACTGAGTGACTTCACTTTCACACATAAAATAGATAAGCAACAAGATTTACTGTGAGGTAGCATTTAACTGGAGGCTACCTGTATGCTGTTTTAACTTTCTTTATCAATTATTTAAAGCTCAGGGATTTTCAGTTTCGCGCCAGGATATAGAGGCTTGCCTTCAAACAGTGGTTGAATATAACCCTTGGTTCCCTGAGGAAGGCAGTACTGATTTAGAAGTCTGGCATCAGGTTAAAAAAAATGTTGAGCGAGCCGCCAGGTGGGGAAAAAACATTCCATCGATTTCCGGCCTGTATGGGCTCTTATTGAAACTGTGCTTCTGCCACTTCAGGTTAACCCCGGCCCTCCTGATATTCAGCAACAGGCAGAACACTTAGTACGTGAACATGAGCTAAAAGATGAAACCTTACAAAAGGCCCAATTAGAACAACATAATATGTTTACTAACCCTCCCTCGGTTGTTCCAAGCTCTCCCTGTCTGCCAGCAGACACAGATTTAAAAGCCTCTCCTTTGCTAGAACCTAATGATTTTAGCAACGACTCCCCTAAGCAATCTCCTTCGCGACAGAGGCTTTCTAAATGGCTGGCTTCTCAATCACATATCTCTGAAGCCGATGGTTTTTCTGCTTTTCCAGTTTTAAGAAATCCTGATGCTCAAGGGCACGTAATACCTCAATATGAGACTATTAACTTTTATCATCTGCAACAAATAAAAAAGGCTATAACTACGTACGGCCCACATTCACCTTTTACTAAAGTACTTCTAAATTCTATTACATCCACTCTTGGAAATTTTATACCCCATGATTGGCGAACTTTAATGAAAGCTCTCCCCAAACCAGAATATCGTCAATGGACAATGTGGTTTCATGACATAGCCAGAGATCAGACTAACAGAAATGCTCGAGCTGGCGCTCCCCAAAATCAAATTACTTTTGAGATGTTAACTGGTACAGGACAATTTGACGCTTTAGAAGCTCAAATACAGTGCCCTCCTTTGTTACATGAACAAGTAAAAACAGTGGCCCTTGAAGCTTGGGAGCGAATTACTCCTCAAGGGGAGCC
Source organism: Giraffa tippelskirchi (assembly GCF_054371585.1). Classification (NCBI taxonomy): domain Eukaryota; kingdom Metazoa; phylum Chordata; class Mammalia; order Artiodactyla; family Giraffidae; genus Giraffa; species Giraffa tippelskirchi. The sequence goes on from NC_137289.1 coordinate 143,852,800, forward strand.
TACAGGTAGCTACACTAAAATATTACAAGGACCTAATGAAACGTATGCTGATTTTTTAGCTAGATTACAAACTGCTATTTCCCGTACTGTAATTGGAGAAGAAGCTAAAAGACAACTAGAGAAACTACTTGCTTATGAGAATGCAAATCAGGAATGCCAAAAGGCCAAAGCTCCTATTTGGGAGGCAGGGACTATTATAGATTATTTGAAGGCTTGTCGCAATCTAGGATCAGAAACTCAAAAGATGCAAATGCTAGCTGAAACAATGGTTGCCGCCCTTAAAAAGGGAAATGAAGGATGTTTTACAAGTGGAGATAAAAGCCATTTAAAAAGAGATTGCTCTAAAAAGGCTAATAAAAAACCTCCCAAAATCTGCCCTTGCTGCCGTAGAGGAATGTATTGGGCCAAAGATTGTAAATCTAGATTTGACATTGAAGGGAAACCTATTCCAGAAAACTCCAAGCAAGAGATCCCCCAGGTCGCCTCCAACAATAACCAGGGACAAATTCCATCTTTTCCCTCATACCCTCAAACAGTCCCCTCTTGAATACCTACCAGACTGTTTGAAGCCCTGCCCCCACAAACTTTCGGTCTTTTACTTGGCCGCTCTAGTTTGACTTCTAGGAATTACTGTTCACCCTGGAATAATTGATTCAGATTATAGAGGAGAAATTCAAATTATGATGTCATCCCAGGTTTTATGGCAATTCAAAAAGAGAGACAAAATGGCTCAATTATTTCTTTTTCCTTACATTTCTATTAACTCCTCTAAAGATGTACAGACGGGCAGACTCGGCAGTACAGATCAAAAACAATCCTTGTGGACTTCAGTAATATCTGAATTTGCCCGACCAAATATAAACATCAAAATTAATGGTAAAAAATTTTCTGGTCTCCTCGACACTGGATCTGATATCACTATCATTTCCAAACATTTATGGCCCAAATCTTGGCCTATACAAAAAATTTCTTGCCAAATTGCAGGAATTTCTCAAACTAAAGTACAAGAGGCTTATCAAAGTACTCAAATATATCAATGTGAGGGACCAGAAGGCCAACCTGCAACATTAAAACCTTATGGGATAGATGCACCCCTTAATTAACAGACAGAGACTTACTTATACAATGGCAGACTCAAATTCACATTCCATATTTTTCCTAGGGGCCACTGCTCATTTAACAAACTGCATTTATTAAAATAACTTAAGAAAAATGACGAGCCTATTTGGACAGAGAAGTGGCCCCTCACAAAAAAGAAATTACAGGCGGCTAAAAAACTTATAGATACACAACTACAGTTAAAACATATTAAAAAATCTTGCTCCACGTGTCAATACTACCAAGCTAAAGCCCTTAGGTGATATAAATTAGATTAGATCTTCCTTAGGCATTGCTAATTACCAATTAAATAACCTATTTAATACTTTAAAAGGAGATCCCGATTTAAATAACCCTCGTTCGCTTTCTCAAAAGGCACGAGAGGAACTCTATTTAGTACAAAATAAATTACAACAACAATTTCTTACTCACATTGTTGTAGCCACGCGTTCTGAGAAATAAACTCACTCAGAAGGACAATGCAGGTAGTGGAGTGCAGTTTGTTGCACCGGCGGGCCCAGGGCAGAATCTTCTCTTGGCCGGGGACCCCGACCAGCATTTGTGAAAATCTTTGATACTCCATGTGTACATGTCCAAACTCACCACTCCAAATTCCTTGAGACTTACATAAACTAGGAAGGGTAAATGCAGTCACAGTAATCCCATTATTCGTTGTTGTGTGTTCAAACAGTTAAACAATTGGCCAATAATCAATAAGCCCGAGGTTACACTCTGATAGGTACAGAAAAATTTATAGCCAGTCTGGAGACAGGGGTGATTAGTGTATGTTTTCTAAAAATTAAAAAAGGGGGAATACACAGGAACAGTACTGTCTTCCCTATCTAAAGCAGACTTTACTAGATGCCAACATAAGATATTTTCTAAACCTATAACTATCGTTAATACAGCTTTATTTGTTTTAAATTTTTTAAATTTACCACAGAGATATTTTAACTAGAGCAGAAAAACATTTTGAGGAATTGAGGGACACTTCTCTTCCTCTGCCCGTTTGGTACCAAGACGGATTAACAAAACAATGGAAATCTGGGAAACTAATCTTACAGGGAAAGGGGTATTCTTGTATCTCCCCAGAAGGATTCAACGAACTCACATGGCTAAACAACAAAAACCCCAGGAGGAAGAAATTCCAATACGGGCCATGGTGGCTCTAAAGATCTCCAGGAAGCGCTGCCCTCGGCGACATCAACCTTATAACCTCCCCACTTGGGGACAAATAAAAACCCTTACTAATCGAGCTGAAAATTTGGTCTCTCAACAGGGAATGCTGCAGAATCCAGAAAACATTTTCCTAGCCATGCTTAGCTTGTGCCACTCCCTCGCCGGAGGCAAATTAATCATTCATACCTAACCCTCTTTTTTACTACAGGTGGTAAAATGGATGGAGAGAAGATCAATTGTTTCTACTAACGACTCTATACATATGCCTTCTCCCTAGAGCATTAAAGGGCCCTCACACCCTGAAGTAGAAGAAAAAACTAATTAACATTTCTCTAGTTTATGAAGTCCTTCCTTTGTGCATGGGACCAACAGAATTCTGACAAACTTGGGCTTTCGCCCTGCCTCCCAAAAAAGACTTTCAGACTTTGCTTGAATTGTAAACCATGGTTACACTACAAAAACCTTAGGGAAGGAATAAGGGAAAGAATTCATTACCATGACAAAGGATTTCTTGAGTGACTTAACAGAAAAATCTTCCCACCTCACCTTCAAATCAATAAACAGATTGGGCCTAAACTAGACACCTGGGAACCTGTTGCTGCTGCTGCTGCTGCTAAGTCGCTTCAGTCGTGTCCGACTCTGTGCGACCCCATAGATGGCAGCCCACCAGGCTCCACCGTCCCTGGGATTCTCCAGGCAAGAATACTGGAGTGGGTTGCCATTTCCTTCTCCAGTGCATGAAAGGGAAAAGGGAAAGTGAAGTCGCTCAGTCATGTCCGACTCCTAGCGACCCCATGGGTCTGCAGCCTACCAGGCTCCTCCACCCATGGGATTTTCCAGGCAAGAGTCCTGGAGTGGGGTGCCATTGCCTTCTCCAATTGCAAGCACCTAAAAACTTGAAACTTGGAAGGAACATTTTACAAGGACATGTTGATAAGACTTTACCTTCTGTAACTTGTATTAATTGCTAACTATATACTTATTAAGAAATGATTCCCTTTTGATTGTGATTGGGATTCTACTCAATATTGTGTTACTCCTGTTCAATCTAATTATAGTAACTACAACTGGGTACAAATCAAAATTCATTTATGAAACATACATAATAATGCCTCGTTATACGTACAAAAAGAACTCCTTGTTAAAACGTCTGCCTTCTTCCACTAATCTAGAGACTTTAGCTGAGCAACTAGCAGTTTAATTATCTGGGCTAAACCCACGAGGATGATTTCAAAATATTATTCACAGCATCGGGTCTGAAACTGTAACTTTGGTGTTTGTCTTGGTGACTTTATTTGTTGTTTACCGTTGCCTTTCTATAAGATTGGTTAATACTAAACAAACTCATATGGTCAGGACCTTTTTTACAAATATAATAAAATAGGGGGAATTGTAAGGTAGCATTTAACTGGAGGCTACCTGTATGCTGTTTTCGGTCTTGCATAAATCCTTTTGTTCCTTAACAGCCCCTGAATATAGGTGCCAGAAGAGCTGGCAAGCCAGCTTTCAGGAATAATAGAAATTTATGTATCTGGTAAGCAGCCATTTACAACTCTCTTCCCTTCTAATATGGAAAGTAACTTTTACAATCCCCTCCCTTGAAAATGATTCTAGCCTCCAGCTTTCTGAATAACTTGTAGGATTTTTTATCCCTGTCTCTGCTAAAAAGGGCTATCTTGTAAGAGAGTATATATATGCCCTGCTGCTGCTGCTGCTAAGTCGCGTCAGTCGTGTCCGACTCTGTGCGACCCCATAGATGGCAGCCCACCAGGCTCCCCCGTCCCTGGGATTCTCCAGGCAAGAGTACTGGAGTGGGTTGCCATTTCCTTCTCCAGGGCATGAAAGTGAAAAGTGAAAGTGGAGTTGCTCAGTCGTGTCCGACTCAGTGACCCCATGGACTGCAGCCCGCCAGGCTCCTCCGTTCATGGGATTTTCCAGGCAAGAGTACTGGAGTGGGGTGCCATTGCCTTCTCCAATATATATGCCCACAATATGTTAAATAAACGTCTTTGCTCCACCAGAGCACTGGTCTCCCTGTCTTTCCTCATTTCATTCGCGCTCTCTCTCTCTCTCTCTGTCCCTCTCCCCCTCCCCATCCCTCCCTCTCCCTTTCAGGCTGCTTCCAAGGAGCACAGGTGTCCGCAGTGTCTACTTACTTGCCTGGGGATTTCAAGACCTCTTCGAGAGGGCGCCCTGAGCCTACGTAGATGATGCTAGCTCTTTGTCCTAGAGTTATATTGGCATACTGTGTAAACCAGGGAATACCAGCCTCTATTCTTCCTTCCTTCACTTTCTTATCGGTCGACTCTGTACCCCCAAGTTCCGGTCCATAGATGGGGAAACAGTGCAGTGTCAGACTTTATTTTTGGGGGCTCCAAAATCACTGCTGATGGTGAGTGCAGCCATGAAATTAAAAGACGCTTACTCCTTGGAAGGAAGGTTATGACCAACCGGGATAGCATATTTAAAAGCAGAGACATTACTCTGCCAACAAAGGTCCGTCTAGTCAAGGCTATGGTTTTTCCAGTAGTTATGTAGGGATGTGAGAGTTGGACTATAAAGAAAGCTGAGTGCCGAAGAATTGATGCTTTTGAACTGTGGTGTTGGAGAAGACTCTTGAGAGTCCCTTGGACTGCAAGGAGATCCAACCAGTCCATCCTAAAGGAGATCAGTCCTGGGTGTTTGTTAGAAGGACTGATGTTGAAGCTGAAACTCCAATACTTTGGCCACCTCATGCGAAGAGTTGACTCATTGGAAAAGACCCTAATGCTGGGAAGGATTGGGGGCAGGAGGAGAAGGGGACGACAGAGGATGAGATGGCTGGATGGCATCACAGACTCGATGGACATGGGTTTGGGTAAACTCCGGGAGTTGGTGATGGACAGGGAGGCCTGGTGTGCTGCGATTCATGGGGTCACAAACAGTCGGACACGACTGAGCGACTGAACTGAACTGAACTGAAAGGACCACATCAATTTACTATATAACAAAGGAAACTATATACCTATAATGGAAAATAATCTGAAAGAAAAAAAGTAAGTGAATCACTTTGCTGTACACCTGAAAGTAATACATTATAAATCAACTATATTTCAATTAAGGAAGTGACTTTGACGATGTGCTTCAATCTTTATAGTGCCATGTAATATTAATTATCCACACTTTTTTTTTTAGTTTACAGCCAGTGTCTTCATTCCTTAATTGGGTTTTTACTTTGTAAAATCATTCAAGACACACTGAGTATCTTAATCTCAAGATAATTTGAACTCTCCAAGTCTCCATTTCCTACTTGGCCTCAGTTTCCATATTGGCGAATGAAGGTAATAAATATGACCTATTTCATAGGATTACTATGAGGATTAAAAGTACGTTTTAGTGTCCAGAACAATGTCATTTGCTTTCAACAGGCTTCACAGGCAGAGAATATGTGCTCAGTTGTGTTTATTATTAGGAGATTTTTATGTCTTTCTTGAGGTCGGGACACACATTTGATATCTCAGTATCCCTCCTTCCCTGAGAATGATTAATATACCACCCTAAGAGTAAACACTCACAGAATATCTGCTGACTGGCTGAGTCTAGCAATCTCAATTCTCCTGCTTCTGCTCTGGGTTTAGCAGACAGTTTCTGAGGCCTGCAAAATATGGTCAATATGGTACCTCCTTGTTCTGACTGGGACAGACTGCTTCCAGTCCTGTCTGATGTTCTGCTCTGAAATGTGATGTCATCAGCTGGGGCCATCTCCAGCTGCAACCCTGAGTGTTACCTCACATTGTCCCCTAAGGCTGTCTTTGCAAATGTTACAAATTGGTACTTGCCAAGAGCATTTGCCAGCGACAAAGACAACAAGTGCATTTGCTATCTACCTCTGGAGATTGAAATCTGTGCTGCAGAAGCTGCCCATTTTCAACACCCCCCCCCTCCCCGGGGAATTCAGGGTGGAGAGTGAGGCATTCTGTGCTCCAGGGAAACTAGTAGAACAGGTCTTTAGGTAGATATTTTCAGGAAATGACTTCACGATCCCAATCCTTGCAACACCTCATATCTAGAAAATCACTAAATCCCTTCATGGTGACATCAGCTCCTTGTGACTAGCAGAAAACCTTTTGTAAAGTAAGGGCTTGATTGCTTGAACTCCTGCTTCACCAAAATCTTATGTATTGACCTTCCCTCACTGCCTCTCTGGAACAGTGTCTCAGAGCTGGCTGAGCTGCTGTCTCCTGGGCTGCAGTCCTCATTTTGCCCCCAAATAAAACTTAACTTGCAACTCGTAAGTTGTGCATCTTTTTAGCTGACACAAATTAGATAAATTCTGGCTTTTCCAAATTTAAGCATATCATGAAAAGGCGGCTCTCATGTGGGATTTAAGTGACATGCCATCATGACTGATTGTCTTCTCAACCAGTCTTGGTCCAGTTTTTTGTTTTCAGTGGAACCTGCCTTCCAAGATGGAGACTTCCGAGATGGAGACAGAGAACACCCAACTCACTTTCCTAGCTTCCCCTGTGCCTAGATCATGTGACCTAACCCTATCCAATAGGACCAAAAGGGATATTTTCCTGAAGATTCTGGGACAAATTTCCTCCTTCCCTTTCTGATGATACTTTCTATATGGAATTGAGGCAATCTTCCTGAGACCTTGATAGAAAACCAAGAGAATCACAAAGAAGATGAAATTGGGTAGAAAATAAAGAATGAGTTTGTGAGTCACTGCTCCTTTGATGTCATTTAAATTCTGAATAAACCAAGTTTGGAGCCCCCTGCCTCCAGATCTCTTATTTTGTGAGATGTATTAGTTACTCCCTGCTGTTTAAGTCATTTTCAGTTGAGTAGTTAATTTCTGTCCCTGAAAATATCCTAGCTGACTAGAATGAGTTCTTTGATGGTCCTAGGAAGAATTAGTCCTTAATTAAGCATAATCCCATGTTCTCTTTTCAAGACCACTGCTGCCAAAAGCCAAGAGTAATCTGTTACTTCTAGAATTTCTCTGCCACTTTCCCAAAGTCAGTGTAGTTTGATGGTTGTGAGCATAATCCCAGGAGTCAGACCTCTGCAAGTGTGACCTTTAGCAAGTTCCTTAAGTTCTCTGTGTCTTTTTTTTCTTTATCCATGAACAGCAGATAATGATAATAATGTACCTGTCTTATAGTGCTTTGTGTTAAATGACGTTGTGTGTTGATTCACACAAAAAACACTTAAAATAGTGTCTGGCACATAGTAAGTTCTGTAGTTGAGAACCATTTCACTTATTTACCTTTCATTTTATATAGCCTTGAGCTCTCTGAGATATAGGTAGGTAGGCAGGTAGATAGATATTTCTTCTCCTCCTTCTTGCACTGTTCTTTCATGTATCAATGGTTGTTATTACTGCTCATGAAGACAAACTCCATCTTCTAAAAGAGCATGTTTCTAGATGCCAGAGGATATATGTCATCAATTCCTAGCTGTGCCATGAGTACTTCACTTATTTTCTCTGCACTTTGGTTTCTTCATTTGGAAAAGAAGGCTACTGTCTTTGTTTTCGTTCCCCCATAAAGAAACCTTAAAAAAGTTGTGTATGTGGGAGGTGATTCAAGGAAATTCCATTAAGGAAGTAGGGGACTGAGCACTGAAGAGAAGGCAAAGCAGGGAAGCCAACAAGGAGTGTCCAATCAAGCCACTTCCTACTTGGGTAACAGGAACTTCATCCCACAAGGAACTGTCAGCATAGAACATCACGTGCCTCAGAGGGGGCCCCCACGGGATGAGCTTCTTGGGCATTTAAACACCATCTCTTCAGGCCCCGGATGAGAGCTGCTGAGTGGCCATTGGTACATTCCTCCTCAGGGAATTCTAGCCTGCTGCTATGGGCAGGCAGGGCAGGCCCAGCCTCCAGAGAATATTGGGAAAAGTATAAAAGTCAGGCAGCACATACCATGATGAGACAGAGCCTCTTGAGGCTGAAGTGGTGATTGATTCAGATCAGTAATTATGTTTTTTGGGGGATTGGGAGGTAGAGGAAGCTATTCTATACAAGGAACTTTGCTAGCTGAACAACAGGACACAAAGACAAGTAAGAAATGGCCCAGACTTAAAAAGTGTCACAATTCAGTAGCAGAAATGGATTGCTCTACAATCTCTATATCATAATGGCTGATGAACATGTGGAAAGTTCTTCAACGTATAATAATAACTATATACGTAATATATATTATAATAAATTATAACTATATTAACTATTAATATACAATATAATCAGAGATATCATTATATATATTATACATATAATATATAATAACTATATAACTAATATATAGTCTATAATGTATATTATAATTGTATTATTAACATATTATTAATACATAATATAATCAGAGATATAATTATATCTATATTATACATATATTTACAATAACTATTTAATTATTATATAGTCTATAAGATATAACTACAGTCATAATTAATATACTCTTAATATATAATATAATCATAAATATAATTATATCTATATTATGCATATACTCCTATCTATGTCTATCATATAATAATATATAACTTATAATTGGTTATTCAGTTCAGTTCAGTTACTCAGTCGTGTCCGACTCTTTGCGACCACATGAATTGCAGCACGCCAGGCCTCTCTGTCCATCACCAACTCACGGAGTCTACCCAAACCCTTGTTCATCGAGTCGGTGATGCCATCCAACCATCTCATCCTCTGTTGTCCCCTTCTCCTCCTGCCCCCAATCCTACCCAGCATTAGGGTCTTTTCCAGTGAGTCAACCCTTCGCATGAGGTGGCCAAAGTATTGGAGTTTCAGCTTCAACATCAGACCTTCCAATGAACACCCAGGATTGATCTCTTTTAGGATGGATTGATTGGATCTCCTTGCAGTCCAAGGGACTCTCAAGAGTCTTCTCCAACACCACAGTTCAAAAGCATCAATTCTGCAGCGCTCAGCTTTCTTCACCGTCCAACTCTCACATCCATACATGACCACTGGAAAAACCATAGCCTTGACTAGACGGACTTTTGTTGGCAAAGTAATGTCTCTGCTTTTAAATATGATACCTAGGTTGGTCATAACCTTCCTTCCAAGGAGTAAGCGTCTCTTAATTTCATGGCTGCATTCACCATCAGCAGTGATTCTGGAGCCCAAAAAAATAAAGTCTGACACTGTTTCCACTGTTTCCCCATCTATTTCCCATGGAGTGATGGGACCAGATGCCATGATCTTAGTTTTCTGAACGTTGAGCTTTAAGCCAACTTTTTCACTCTCCCCCTTCACCTTCATCAAGAGGCTCTTTAGTTCTTCTTCACTCTCTGCCATAAGGGTGGTGTCATCCGCATATCTGAGGTTATTGATATTTCTCCTGGCAATTTTGATTCCAGCCTGTGTTTCTTCCAGCCCAGCGTTTCTCATGATGTACTCTGCATATAAGTTAAATAAGCAGGGTGACAATATACAGCCTTGATGTACTCCTTTTCCTATTTGGAACCAGTCTGTTGTTCCATGTCCAGTTCTAACTGTGGCTTCCTGACCTGCATACAGGTTTCTCAAGAGACAGGTCAGATGGTCTGGTATTCCCATCTCTTTCAGAATTGTCTACAGTTTATTGTGATCCACACAGTCAAAGGCTTTGGCATAGTCAATAAAGCAGAAATAGATGTTTTTCCGGAACTCTCTTGCTTTTTCGATGATCCAGCGGATATTGGCAATTTGATTTCTGGTTCCTCTGCCTTTTCTAAAACCAGCTTGAACATCTGGAAGTTCACGGTTCACGTATTGCTGAAGCCTGGCTTGGAGAATTTTGAGCATTACTTTACTAGCATGTGAGATGAGTGCAATTGTGCGGTAGTTTGAGCATTCTTTGGCATTGCCTTTCTTTGGGATTGAAATGAAAACTGACCTTTTCCAGTGCTGTGGCCACTGCTGAGTTTCCCAAATTTGCTGGCATATCGAGTGCAGCACTTTCACAGCATCACCTTTGAGGATTTGAAATAGCTCAACTGGAATTCCATCACCTCCACTAGCTTTGTTCGTAGTGATGCTTTCCAAGGCCCACTTGACTTCACATTCCAGGATGTCTGGCTCTAGGTGAGTGATCACACCATCGTGATTATCTGGGTCATGAAGATCTTTTTTGTACAGTTCTTCTGTGTATTCTTGCCATCTCTTCTTAATATCTTCTGCTTCTGTTAGGTCCATACCATTTCTGTCCTTTATCGAGCCCATCTTTGCATGAAATGTTCCTTTGGTATCTCTAATTTTCTTGAAGAGATCTCTAGTCTTTCCCAATCTGTTGTTTTCCTCTATTTCTTTGCACTGATCGCTGAGGAAGGCTTTCTTATCTCTCCTTGCTATTCTTTGGAACTCTGCATTGAGATGGGAATATCTTTCCTTTTCTCCTTTGCTTTTTGCTTCTCTTCTCTTCCCAGCTATCTATAAGGCCTCCTCAGACAGCCATTTTGCTTTTTTGCATTTCTTTTCCATGGGGATTTTCTTGATCCCTGTCTCCTGTACAATGTCACGAACCTCTGTCCATAGTTCGTCAGGCACTCTGTCTATCAGGTCTAGTCCCTTAAATCTATTTGTCACTTCCACTGTATACTCATAAGGGATTTGATCAAGGTCATACCTGAATGGGCTAGTGGTTTTCCCTACTTTCTTCAATTTAAGTCTGAATTTGGCAATAAGCAGTTCATGATCCGAGCCACAGTCTGCTCCCGGTCTTGTTTTTGCTGACTGTATAGAGCTTCTCCATCTTTGGCTGCAAAGAATATAATCAATCTGATTTCGGTGTTGACCATCTGGTGATGTCCACGTGTAGAGTGGTTATTAGGAAAATGTAAATTAAAACCACAAGGAGATACTGCTACCCACGAGAATGGGTAAAAGTTTGGCAAGATCCAGTGTTGGTAAGATTGTAGATCAGATGGAACCCATCCAGCACTGGGGGAAATGACACAGGGTACACCCCATATGGAAAAGTTTGGCAGTTTCTAAAATTACCCCCGATCAGCTTTATCACTCCCAGGTATTACCCAAAAGAAATGAGATCATGGTACAGCTACAATGGAGAACAGTATGGAGGTTCCTTGAAACACTAAAAATAGATTTACCATATGATCCAGCAATCCCATTCCTGGACATATCCACAGAAAACTATAACTCAAAAAGATACATACACCCCAATATTCATAGCAGCTCTGAGAGAGTCCTTTCCTAGGCAGGTTGATAAGAAGTCTAGGGGTCCCCAAGGAGAGAGGGGTCTGGAATTCTGAAGGAGGAAGAAAGGACAAACTTTCTTTTCTCTCTACGTTCCTTAGGATTATATAACAATAATGTATCCCGCCTGAGGACAGTCTCTGGATTAAACTTTCTGGCTAATTCTGTTATCTTAAAATGGGAGTAGGTCTGTCTTTACAAGGATTATATAACAATAATGTATTCCACCTGAAGGACAGTCTCTGGATTAAATCTTCTGGCTAATCCTGTTATCTTAGAGTATATAACTCCACTGCTAACACTAGCAAGGGGGTACTCTTTCTGCCCCCTTCTGATGCCTATGTCAGAAGCTTTCTCTGTCTCCTTTATACTTTAATAAAACTTTATTACACAAAAGCTCTGACGGATCAAGCCTCGTCTCTGGCCCCGGATTGAATTCCTCTCCTCCGGAGGCCAAGAATCCCAGCCGTCTTTTTGTGATTCAGCAAACAACCTTTCAGCTTTATTTCCAATAGCCAAGACATAGAAACAACCAAAATGTCTACTGACAGATGACTGGCTTAAGAAGATGGGGTAGACACACAGACACACAGAGACACACACACACATATACACACAATGGAATATTACTCAGCCATAAAAAGAATGAAATAACGCCATTTATAGCAACATGGATGGACCTAGAGATTCTCACACTAAGTGAACCAAACCAGACAGAGAAAGACAAATATCATATGATATCGCTTATATGTGGAATCCAAAAAAAAAAAAAAAAGATACAAATGAACTTATTTACAAAACAGAGCCCTACAGACATAGAAAACAAACTTATGGTTACCAAAGGGAAAGTGAAGTGAAGTTGCTCACTCGTGTCTGACTCTTTGCAACCCCATAGAACGGAGCCGGATTTTCCAGGCAAGGGTACTGGAGTGGGTTGCCATTTCCTTCTCCAGGAGATCTTCCCAACCCAGGAATCAAACCCAGGTCTCCCGCATTGTAGGCAGTTGCTTTACCATCTGAGCCACCAGGGAAGTCCACTAAAGGGAAAGGGAGGGTGTAACTCAGAAGTTTGGGATTAACATATGCACACTTCTATATATAAAACAGGTAAATAACAAGGACCTACTGTATTGCACAGGGAACTCTACTCAATATTTTGTAATCATCTATAAGGGAAAAGAGCCTGAAAAAGAGTAGGTATAGATACATATATACAACTGAATCACTGTGCTGTATACTTGAAACTAACATGACATTGTATATCAACTGTACTTCAATAAAAAACCAAAAGTTTTTAAAAAAGAAATGAAAACAAACATCCACAAGAAGATTCATGCATGAATGCCACAAAGGCCCGGCCCCAGCATCCCCCCCTCCCCTGCTCCCGGCTCTTTGGGGGCTCCTTTTTCATGCCACTACCATCCATACTGTTACTTGTTTGGGTGTCTGTTTCCCAGGTGGACTGTGAATTTCCATAAAGCACAAACTTTGATCTTTGTTAAGATACTACAACTCCCAGGTATTCCCTTTTAAAGATCCCCAGAGCTTACTGAGCTCATCGCCTGATGCATAGTGAGCACATAAGAAATGTTGAATTAATGAATTGCCCTAATTCCAAACCAGTCATTCAGAAAGAGCCAGTGCCATTTTTTTCTATTCCAATAGCACTGCCTATAGTGCTCCCTGAAGCTAGGCCATAAAGGAAAGAGCATTTGAACTGAATTGTGTGTATTAGTTGCTGAGTCATTTCAGACTCTTTGTGACCCCATGAACTGTAGCTCACCAGGATCCTCTGTCCGTGGAATTCTCCAGGCAAGAATACTGGAGTGGATTGCCATTCCCTTCTCCAGGGGATCTTCCCAACCCGGGGATCGAAGCTGAATCTCCTGCACTGCAGCCGGAGTCTTTACCATCTGAGCCACCAGGGAAGCCCTTGAACTGAACTATGGAAGTCTAAATACTCATGTGCAAGAGACAGAAATCAGAACTTGAAAGTGACTAATGGTGTCTGATTCAATACAGAGTAGCTAAAATGGAAGCAATATGTGGTATGTTATGCCCTGTTACAAGTGGTATGTCAAATAAAGCAGAATCAGTAGTTCTTACGGGCAGCTGTTCTTAGCAGGCTGTAAAAAATATGATGGGAACCCCTGAATGCCTGGATGTTAACCCCAAGTAAGTTAATTAGTGAACACACAATATTCTTATTCTCCAGGACTCTCTACATGCTGGCCTAAAGAGTGGATGGGAGAGATGGTGAAAGATAGAGAAACAAATAGAAAAAGCTGTAGAACGCAACGAGAATGCCTTTCTCTGAAGGTCTCTGGGCCATCATCTCCTAATTATTTTATTCCATCCTCCCCAATGAACACAGAATGTCTGAAATAATGCTGGGGTTCAGTTGGCACAGCTCAGTGCAGCTTGAATTGAGAATAACTCTTTGTTCTTAAAAGACTCTGTCATGTACCAAGAACAAGGAAACATTTTAGAAGTAACAGTTCTGTATCACATCCCAGGAATAGATGACTATCCTAAAAGAACATTTCCATTTCTAATTTCAAGGGTACTTCGATAATAGAAAGGATGTAGCAGCTAAACTTAGAGCATATAAAACCCAAGTACAATGTCTATGACATAGCCATATTTTAACATTCATTTTAAAATACCAAAGAGTCTACCAATGTCAACTTCTCTTTTCCCACAATAAATAGCATTGGATTGCCATATCATGCTTTAAATCAATGGACACGAAATTGAGCAAACTCTGGGAGACAGTGGAGAACAGAGCAGTATGCTACTGTCCATGGGGTTCCAAAGAGTCAGACACAATTTAGCAACTAAACAACAACTACATGTGAAATAAAATTAAATCCAGAACAATTTTCTACTAGTTATTGCTTTGATATATAATTTTTATATTTTATACTGAATGTGGGGGTAAAATTCCTAATGCCATTTTTTTTAAAAAAGAAATATCATGCATTCTTGTGGAAATATTCACTAATATTGATTTGCTAGAGCTGTGGATTGGCATCCAAAATATTTCGCTGTTCTGCAATTTTAAACAGAAACACAGACCTTTCCCCTTTGGGTGTTTCCCAGTGATAGCTACGAATTAATTAGTTTGAATCATTTTAATAAACACAAATGTTCTTCTCTAATTTGTAAGCCAAAGAAACGTTCCTTTTTTGTTGTTGTTGTTATTACAAGGTCCAATAGACCATATTACTTTATGCAGTTTTAGAAATTGGGGGCTGTGAATCTGATTCCTAACTTCAGGTTCCAAAATACATGCCAGAGCTCCCTTCTGGTCTTCAGAGATGCTTGGAAGACTGGCTGAGCCACTGAAAGCTCAGAAGCAGCCCCCGCTGTGGCATCTCTTGCCATCTTCCCTGGGGACCAATAGAATCCATAGGAGGGTGAGTGAGTGATTAGATTATCAGCTCTTCTGAACCTGTGAACATTCTGCTTCATTTTCAGAGTCTTCCTCTATGTTGTGTAAAAACAATCACATTCAACCCTGCTTATTTAACTTATATGCAGAGTACATCATGAGAAACGCTGGGCTGGAAGAAGCACAAGCTGGAATCAAGATTGCTGGGAGAAATAGCAATAACCTCAGATATGCAGATGATACCACCCTCATGGCAGAAAGCGAAGAACTAAAGAGCCTCTTGATGAAATTGAAAGAGGAGAGTGAAAAAATTGGCTTAAAAACTCAACATTCAGAAAACTAAGATCATGGCATCTGGTCCCATCACTTCATGGCAAATAGATGGGGAAACAATGGAAACAGTGACAGACTTTATTTTCTTGGACTCCAAAATCACTGTTGATGATGACTGCAGCCATGAAATTAAAAGACGCTTGCTTCATGGAAGAAAAGCAATGACCAACCTAGACTGGACAGCATATTAAAAAACAGAGACATTATTTTGCCAATAAAGGTCCATCTAGTCAAAGCTATGGTTTTCCCAGTAGTCATGTATGGATGCGAGAGTTGGACTATAAAGAAAGCTGAGTGCCAAAGAGCTGGTGTTTTTGAACTGTGGTGTTGGAGAAGACTCCTGAGAGTCCCTTGGACTGCAAGGAGATCCAACCAGTCCATCCTAATGGAGATCAGTACTGGGTGTTCATTGGAAGGATTGATGCTGAAGCTGAAACTCCAATACTTTGGCCACCTGATGCGAAGGACTGACTCACTGGAAAAGACCCTGATGCTGGGAAAATTGAGGGCAGGAGGAGAAGGGGATGACAGAGGATGACATGGTTAGATGGCATCACCGACTCAATGGACATGGGTTTGAGTAAGCTCCAGGAGTTGGTGATGGACAGGGAGGCCTGGTGTGCTGCAGTCCATGGGATCACAAAGAGTTGGACATGACTGAATGACTGAACTGAACTGAACTGATTCTCTAGCATATTAAATTGTTATCAAATGAGTGATATTAATAACTGATTTGCTATTAACTTGGACTATTGATAAGATAATCCTTTCAGTATTGTGGTAAGGAGAGTTTCCTGGGCAACCAAAGAACGTAAAAATCATCACAGGAAATACTGCATACAGGAGCTGGAAGGATTCAAATTGAAAACCTTTGCCTCATGATTTTGCCTAAAGCAAGTTCTTATCTTTCCTCCTGGTGATACAAAATCATCATGGCTCAACTTTTTAGTTGATAATACTCCTGAAAGTTTTGAGCAGGCAAATCAAAATTTGATTCTTGAATGATGTTGAAAGACAATGTAAGTGTTAAAACTGGTGTTTTCACTTGACCAAATAGGTCAAACTCATTCTTAACGAAATAAAAATTCTAGATTAGACTCATAGCTGTATTTCATTTGCCATTTTATAAAATGGATACATATTTTTCTGCTATTGGATGCTACAACAGGCTGTTCAAATTAATTTGAGCAGTGATGAATTTGAGTCATGTGCTTCCCATAAAATGGATAAAAAAATATGTGCCCTTCTAATTAAAGCAACTTAAAATGATCATCTTTGAAAAAGAAAACAAAAAAACAATCACATTCATATCACTTTTCATAAAAGTACAGATTACATAAGTAAAATTTGCTAAGAGAGTAGATCTTAAGTGTATACTACGCATGCAGCAAAGTAAATATGTGAGGCGATGGATGTCCTAATTAATGGATGGAGGTCATCATTTGACAGTGTATACACAGATGATGGGCTTCCCAGGTGGCACTAGCGGTAAAGAACCTGCCTGCCAATACAGGAGACATAAGAGACATGAGTTCCATCCCCCGGATGGGAGGATCCCCTGGAGGAAGAAATAGCAACTCATTCCAGTCTTCTTGCCTGGAGAATCCCATGGGCAGAGGAACCTCGTGGGCTAGTCCATGAGGTCGCAAAGAATCAGACACGACGGAAGCGACAGCACACACATGAGTGTGTGCACGTGCCTGCACACCCCCCCCCATATCATCACTTTTTATACCTTTAGGGAAAAAAATCACATTGTGCAACCTAAATGTATATAATTTTTATTTGTCAATCATACTTCAGTAGAGCTGGAAAATATGACAGAATTATAGTTCCAAGCATAATTGGCTTGAACAGGTTTGGGAACAAATAAAGCTGACTTGAAGTAAGTCCATTGGTGAGGGAGAGTGCTCAAGGGGTACAGGGATCTATGAGATGTAAGGATATAAGAGGGAGCGGAGGTGGGTTCACCTCTGGAGCTGGTTGGCTAAGTGTCTTCCCAGGAACTTCTGCTGCATCAAAGCAGGGCTGGCTTTGGGGAAAATCATGAAGATTTTTGCACGGCTTTTCATCCATGGTCATCGATCACTGACTAAGATAGAGAGCCGAGGCCGTCTATGAAGAGTTACAGCAAGAAAAAAATGAAACCACCCTTGCCTCTGGAAGCTTACATTCTAAGCAAATCTGAAATGCTACCTGATAACTAATTCATCTTTCAGAGGAAGAACGAACCAGAAGCACGTATCAAGAAGCAAGAGGTCATTTCTAAATGCCCTTTGTTGCTGGCCAGTCCCTGATTGCTAGCAAATTTCTAGGATTATTGAGGTTTTCTTTGTAGGCTCTTCTGTGATACTTAGAAAGGTAAAGGAGACCAAAAATGTCCCAGTTTCTCCTTCAAGGAGCAAGTCTTTGTGTACTGAGACCCAAGGACCTTACCAACAACAAATGAGTGTGTACATGTGTGTGTGTGTGTGTATATATATATATATATATATAGCTATTGTGTATGTGTACTTCTTTTAATCTTGCCTCCCTTGGTTAGAATATTGCTTTTGGATCACAGTATCTTTTCTGTTTCTAATTTATAGTATACACAGCTTCAGATTTATGTCCCTACGAAGTGAGTGTTCAGTTCTAATTTACTTCTGCTATGTAATCTTATGACAAACGGGGAAAGATGGTCATTTCAGGTAGTGCTTGGTTGCTGGCTTTTATTTCCACATGCCTATCTACACAGTCCATTTATTCCAGCATGAGTTAAGCTTCCAGCCATTGTGTGATGGTGCTCAACCACAACAGAAAATTCTTCAACTGGGCAACTTTGTCCACAGTGACTCCTGACCCCTGGCACCTGGTAAAACAGGCCCAGAGACCATGCCCTGCCCTTTCCTTCCATCTGTTAAGTCCTCCCAACAATGATTGCACTGTCTCTCCTGTAATTCTGTGTGCTTCTACCATTCTGCTTTAAGAATTCAAGGACTGTCTTTCAAGAGGCTTGATAAGAAAAAAAACAACAGGAAATTGGGCAGTTGAAGATGATTCCTCATCATGTTCTAAAACTAAGGCATTATGGAGGCTCTCCTGGAAGTCTGGCCTTCTTTAGACGCATGCCGATCGCTGTTGTGATGAGTGAGGGGGTTTATGCGGGCAGACATACCAGGAGTGGAGATACACGGCCGCCACTTTCATTAGAATGGACTGGGCGGGGGCGGCGGCCATCCTGTAGAAAACAAGCCGCGGGCACCCCAGGGGGCTCCCTTTAGAGCCTGTCTCGGCGGAACTAATCTTCCCAGTCACCTCCCCCACATTCTCGTCACCATCCATTTACAGTGAACCCTGCTTGCTGGCAGCTGGCAGCTCTCCGGGAGCGGGTGGGGGTGGGGGTTGGGTTGAACCCCTTTTCCCTGGAGCTCCTTCTGTCTCCTCCGTCAGACTTTCAAATCGCACAAGCGTTTTTTCTTTTCCGTTCTTTGTTATACAAAGGAGGCGTATTTCGGCCCAGTCAACGAGGAATCTTTTATGGATGATAGAGTTTTATTTCTGCTCTGCAGCAAGTGGAATGGGGGAGGAATAGAAGGAGAAAACGGAACCCCAGCAGGCGGTTTTGTGCCCAGGGGCTGAGCTGAAACACTAGTACTTGGAGGTGGTGCGCCCATGAAAATTACAAAGCAGGGCCATGCCTGGATTCCCCGGACAGAGAGGACAGAGAATTGCTCTCCTGGCACTCAAGATTCCGGTGTGCTCTTGAGATGGATTTGTGTAGTTACTGACCTAAGGGCTATGGGAAGGCAATCTAACCAACATCATCTGTTTACTTGTGGGTCCAGGGAATAACAGAAGGAGGGCTCCACACCCTGGCCTTTGGAACATGAGCCTGTTTGGGGCCACAGATCTTGGTGTGTAGGGGGCCACCCCTCCCCATCCCAGGGCTCATGACCATTCAAAGCAGAGCCGAGTCTCAGCTTCAGTTCAGTTCAGTTCCTCAGTCATGTCCGACTCTTTGCGACCGCATGGACTGCAGCACGCCAGGCTTCCCTGTCCATCACCAACTCCCAGAGCTTGCTCAAACTCATGTCCATAGAGTCGGTGATACCATCCAACCATCTCCTCTGTTGTCCTCTTCTTCTCCCCTCTTCAATCTTTCCCAGCATCAGGGTCTTTTCCAGTGAGTCAGTCCTTCGCATCAGGTGGCCAAAGTATTGGAGTTTCAGCTTCAACATCAGTCCTTCCAATGAATATTCAGGACTGATTTCCCTTAGGATGGACTGGTTGGATCTCCTTGAAGTCTCAAGAGTCTTCAAGACCTCTGCCTGAATGCTCAGGCACAGGCAAGAGCAGCCTGGGGAATCCCTTCAAGATGGCCCTTCCTATGACGGGGGAATACAGGAGTAACCAACTTTGTCTCTTGGTGTCTGGTATTTTCTATCTGATTACAAGAGAAGAAAAGTGCCATCTGGCAAATGAGGTGTATTCCCAGTTTGGGCATGGTCCAGGGGATGAAGAATTCATGCATGGGTTGAAACAGCATTGCCCAGAGAAGTGTTCATTCAGACCCTTGAACCCACATCACCTGCGTTGACTGATTCTAACACAACCTCTGTCCCAGTTTGCTGAGCACCACCTTCCAACAAGTTGGTGGGGCTGTCATGAATGAAATCCAGTGGGAGCAGACATCTGATTGATGTAAGGGCTTTCATGCCCCATCGAAAGTTCCGTTCTCTAAAAGAAAAGCCACCCGCTTTTGAAAAGCAGCTCTATGGCTCAGGGTCCACCTCTTTGCATAGTACACTATTATTTACTTTTAATTTTTGACTTAACCAGATTCCTCTTGGACCGTTGACTTGCTATCCAAATATGTCACAGAAACATGAGAACTCTGAGGTAGTCAGGAATAAAAAATGTGTGGAAGTGAAAATAGTCTCTCAGTCATGTCTGACTCTTTGCAACCCCATGAACTGTAGCTCCCCAGGCTCCTCTTGTCCATGGAATTCTCCAGGCAAGAATACTGGAACGGGTAGCCATTCCCTTCTCCAGGGCATGTTCTCAACCCAGGAATTGTACCTGGTTCTCCTGCATTGCAGGCAGATTCTTTACCATCTGAGCCACCAGGGAAGCTCAAAAAATGTTTAGTAGGAGAAAAAAGAGCAAACTTAAAAGAGAGAAATTATGCATTATTTTCTTAAAAAAATTTTTATGCCAGGCACAAGTATTCTACTATTCACCAATAGCAATTTGACCTAATACTCATTTTTTGAAACACTATTATCATCTTGGAGATCTTCACTTTCCATGAGAGATACATGAAACAAAAGCCAAACATCCTAATGAAACATGGCTCCAAACACAGGGACCATGAAAACACCAAGATCACTCAAAAGAATGTCTACAGCACGAGGGATCATGAGCACTTTTTAGGCAGATGCACCTTGTGCTTGACTATGTCACTTGAAAGACACAATCGACTGACATCTCAGGAGTATGAAGACGGCTCTGAGCAATTCAATGATTTTTGACAGAAGTGCTTGAGGCAACCTATCTGGTTGAGGAGGAGCCTCTCTCTGAATTACTGAATTGCTCCTTTTCCTGCACACAGAATTCCTCCCATGAACCAGTCTACCCCAGGGATGCTGCAGAATAATGGCAAGTAAAGATGAAGCATCGAACAGAGGCCATTTTTGAGAGGGAATATTCTAGGAACCTGTGTGCTGGGGTTTTGGGTTAATCAACTCTGTTAACTCTCATCTCTGCTCTCTGGGGGAGGAGAAGCTAATGCTCATGACAACACTACTGGAAACGACCCTCACACACAGGAATTTGATAAATGCTAGCTTGTCACCTACTGTCATGTATATTTGGGGGAACAGAAAATGGAGACAACAAGAAAAATGTACAGGGCCAGAAATCCTGCCTGGGGAGGGGACGCGATCTTTCATTCAGCTGGTCTGCTGTTCAAATCAGACTTGTTCATTTCACGCCAACAGAGCCACGTGAGGGCCTCATCATCCATGTGGACCAGAGGTCTGGCATGAGGGTGGGAGGCTGGGCTGACGGTGCCCATGGTTTGGGCTCAGCTCCTTCTCAGCTCCCAAGGTGAAGCTCTGGTCTGGTTTGCAGCAACAGCCACCAGAGGCGGCACATTGATGCTGTTTGGGGATCTGTTTGATAATAGCTTCTCTGATGGCCAAGCGGTCCCTTCCTGCCTGCCTGTTCTTTGACTCTAAGAGCAGTCAACACTGATCTCTTAGCCCTCAAAGAAAATGGGGTCAACTCAGTTGAGTGTGTGTGTGTGCTCAGTTGTGTCCGACTCTTTGTGACCCCATGGACTGTAGCCCGCCAGGCTCCTATGTCCTGGAATTTCCCAGGCAAGGATATTGGAGTGAGTTGCCATTTCCTTCTCCAGGGGATCTTTCCAACCCAGGGATTGAACCTGCATCTCCCGCGTTAGCAGGTGGATTCTTTACCACTGCGCCACCTGGGAAGCCCCAACTCAGTTCAATCCTCCATCTATTCACCCCAGCCACCCCCTCTGATTCTTTTTCCAGAGGGTCTCCTTTCCCTGAGGCCATCAACTACTTGTCTCTCAGACTCAGTTCTCACTAAACCACCAAGGCAGGGTTATTATTCAACCTCCAAGCTACTAACATAGCCATTTGTTGTTGTGAGGAACTTTCTAGAGCACTGTGGGATGCTTCCCAGTAAATATGAGCTCTACTCACTGGCAGTGGCCCCCTCCCCACTCCACTGAGTTATTACAACCAACAATGTCTTCAGACCTTGTTGAATGTCTCCCTGGAGTGAACTGCCAGATTTAGCAAATAAAAATATAGGCTGCACAGTTTACTGAGAATTTTGGATAAACAACTCATAACTTGTTAGTATATGTATGTCCCACCCAATATTAGCCATTTATTTGAAATTCAAATTTAAGTGGGCATCTGTTATTTTACCTGGTGACCATTCTTGGTAGGGGGTGGGGGAGGGGGAGGTGGGCACAACTGCCTGGCTTGAGAATCACTAGGTTTAGGTACTTCCACTTTGAAAGAACAGAGGAACCGATCTCTAATTGTAAAATTGCCACTTTAGCAAGCAGAGGGTGAAGACAGAAAATGGCCCATAAGCACACGAAAAGATGCTCAGCATCCCTGGTCATCAGGGAAATGCACATCAAAACCACAGGGAGATACCACTTCATACCCACTCAGACGGCTAGAATCAAATAGACAAACAATACCAAGTGTTGGCAAGGAGGTAGAGCTGTTTGAGAGTGGTCTCCAAATAAATTCTTCTCTTAGCCTTGCGATAGATCTTCCTGTGGGTGATGAAATGGTGAGTTTACCTTACTGATATGGAGGGGAAAATTCCATGAGAACAAAACACACAGCACTATTTTCATAAAATCTCCACAAATATGGCAGCTCCTCACTGTTCTCTTTGCATCGGGGTTTCCTTGCTCCCATCCATCATGCACGCTGCTAAAACAGTGGTTTTTCTAAACCAAAACTCTATTTGATCCTACTTGGTGAAAATACTGATGGCTGCCCATGGACAACAGGACAGTCCAAATGTCTTCCCACGGCGTTCAAGTCCTTCTGCATCTAATTCTAACTCTCTCTATGTTAGTATGTTGGTAAATAACTGTATGAATGTTAGTAACAGCTCTATTGGGATGTAATTCACAAATTAAACTACTCACCCACTTAATATGTAAATTCAAAATATTTAAGTAAATTTACAGGTTTGGGCAACCATCACCGCAATCAGTTTTAGAACATTTTCATTACCCCCAAAGGAAACCTCTTATCTATCAGCAGTCACACCACATTTACCCTCAACCCCTTCTGCTCTATGCCCTGTGACCTTTCGTGTCTGGCTTCTTTTACTCAGCATAAAGTTTTCAACGTTCGTCCATGTTGTAGCGCATATCGGGACTTCATCCCTTTTTATTGCTGAATATTCCACTATATACATAGACTGGATTTTGTTTACTGATTCATCAGTTGATGAACCATTTTGGCCATTAGTCTTATTAAAAAATACAGAGAACAATGTAACCAACACCCATATATGAACTTCTGTTCCTGCAGTGGATTTTTTTGAAGAGTAAGTGATAGATCTTGGATATAAAGTACCTAGCGCAGAGCCTGGTTCCAAATAAAAGTTGAGTCAGTGGGAGTCAAGAAATGCTATCTCCTTGAGATTAACATATCCATGCTACCATATATAAAATAGAGCACAGGGAACTCGACTCAATATTCTGTAATAACCTATAAGAGAAAAGAATCTGAAAAAGAACATATATATATGCATATAAATAATAAATATATATATACATAAAAATACATATATATAAACTGAATCACTTTGCTGTATACCTGAATCTAACACAACATCGTAAGTCAACTATACCTCAATTAAATAAATAAATAAAATAAAAACAAAAAACAACTGTCACTCCCCACCAGATGGGAACACCCCGTGGCTGTCATGGATAGACTCAATCTTCCATGAGAGGCAATTCCAAACTAATGAGGTCTAATCATATATTTTTTTCATATATTTTTAAGTTAAGGTGGATTGAATTAGATTTTAACAGCTTTTGAGAGTTTTCCTGTACCCACACTCAGCCGAGGGGCTCGCCTGGGAAGTGTAAGGGCCTGTTGGGAGGCATAGTGACAAACAGTCTAATATTTGCACTGTTCAATGTCAGAGCTGTGTCTGCTACACATCTGAAACATTTTCTCCCTTTGCTTACTCCCATCTCAAACATATGTCCTTAAAGTATTTCTCATGGTTCTTACCAGTGCACTAACCAGTTACTACTTGCAGGAATAATTATCATGTCTCAAAGAGCATTAGCTGAAATGGAAATACACATGATCGAAACTCCTACTTTAAAGCCAGTGTATAAAAAACACTAACTCTAAGGCTAGAGTGAATTTATGCCATTTAAAAGGATTTAATTCACTTTCTGTTCATAAAATAACAGCCTTCAGGAAGGCCTGTTAAAAGCAATGACAATATATAAATAAGAAAAATCGTCGAAATCAAGATTTTGTTTCCGTGTGGCTTTTTCAATATAATACAATGAACTACTGAGGAAATTCCTGCTGGAGGCTTCCATATACATCTCTGTCTAGACTGTTTGTGGGAAACCAAGGCCCGTGGGTCCATTTTAAATCAAAAAAGTGTTCTAGTGATTCTGGCTTGAATGGCTGCTATAGTTGAATACAGAGGGATACAAAGACATAGGGAAAAGGGTAATTTGGGAGTTTGGGACTAGCAGAGGCAAACTATTAAATATAAGATGGATAAACAACAAGGTCCTACTGTATAGCACAGGGAAGTATATTCAGTGACCTATAATAAACCATCATAAAACAAATTTATCAGAAAAAAAAGAAAAAGACAACAACTGTGAGTTCGCATGGTTCTTAAATTATTTATTTGTTCCATATGAACTAATTACTTCATTAAAAGAAATCTTTCAAACTTAATATAATTAAGTTCCTATAGTGTTCAAGGCCCTTGGTGCTCCTGGGTAAGTCGATAAGTCTGTGAATCGAATTCATTTTTCTTCAAGTTGGCTGTGTGGCGTTGTGTAGCTATAGGACTCAGAAAACAGCAGGTGAAGAAGTACGTGGGACATTTCCATCTATATACATTCTAATAAACCAGTCTTTCAAAAGCTAAGTGTGCAAGTTTATAAACGAAAGCTGGCTTGTTGTTTAGATATTCCCTACACAGAAATTCTTATATAGAGAGCAGCAATGTTTGCAGTCATCTTATCAGTGCTAAACAGCTGAAGTTTAATTATACTTAGCAACTGGTCATGCTTACTACTGACAGGAGAAAGGCATTAAGAGCTCATCTCGTTCTGCCTTGAGGCGGGTAAAGATATGAATCATCCAGAACAGATGTCCTTTATCGCCTGCAAGATCTCAGGGAAGAAAATTCAGCTTGCATAGGTGAACCGGAGGTTTCAAACAGGAATTTAAGTCAATTTTTCCATCATTCACTTTCACCTAACTCCCCAAATGACCTCGATTTATCAGGTTATCCACCCAATGAAGAAAGAGAAAACAAGAACCTGAAGAGTCAAAGTGCAAGCTTTCTTTGGTTCAAAGTGAAATTCCAAACTTACACAATGTTCCATGTCAAATGTATTCAAAGATAAAAACAAAAAATTTCCATTTTAGTTAGGCTAGTTCGTATTAGGCTCTCCATTGCCAGTTTTGCTTTGATAATATGATAACAGTAATGTGACTGATGACTTATATAATAATACTCAATAGAACAATAAACATATGATTTAATAATATTAAAATATATTACTATTTAAATCTTAGTGTTTTCCAGAATACACAGAGCCTCTCCATATTTTTATTCATTTAATCTTTGGCAACCTTCTAAGGTGTACCTGACAACCCAAACTGCACAGATTAAAAAAACTAAGTCTCAGGAAAGTCAAATGACTTAGTAAAAGTCACTTGGCTGGAAAATATCAGTACTTTAACCCAGGAATCAGCAAACTACCCCTTTTGGGTCAAACCCAGGCAGTCACTTGTTTACACTGCTCTCGAGTTGAAATGGTTTTAACATGATTAAGTGGTTAAATAAAAAAGAATAACATTCTATGACACATGAAAATTATATGAAAATCAGTTTTCAGTGTCCATAATAAAGTTTATTTGGGACAGAGCATGGCCATTTGTTTACATGTTATCTATATCTGCTCTCAAGCTACACTGGCAGAGTTGAGTAGTCCTGATGGAGACCATATGTTTCTGGAAGCCTGAAATATTTACTGTCTGGGCCATAACAGAAAAAGTTGACCAACCCGGCTATAATCCAACCTTAAACTTTAGACTTGGATGCCGTCCCCTGGCCCCAACAATTTTCCTTTCTTTTTTTAAATTTTATTGAAGTATAGTTGATTCACAATGCTGTGTTTAATTTCTGCTATACAGCAAAGTGATTCAGTTATGCATATATATATTCTTTTTCATATTCCTTTCCCTTACGGCTCATCCCAGGATATTGAATATGGCTCCCTGTACTATACAGTAGGACCTTGTTGTTTATCCATCCTATACATGATAGTTTGCATCTGCTGATACCAAACTCCCAATCCTTCCTTCCCCTACTGGATGCCTTTCACTGGATGGGAATATGGTGTAGAGGAGCAAAGTTTGCCAACCCAAAGTGTCTCTTTGGCATGTGGATTATTTCTAGCTGAAAATAATCAAGGCCCCAAAGACTCAGGAAGACCCATGGCCTTCCCAAAAGCTGCCTGAAGAATGTAGACAGAGCACCTGCTATGGTATGAACCAGGTGTGTGGACAGGGGCTGCTGCTGCTAAGTCGCGTCAGTTGTGTCCAACTCTGTGCGACCCCACAGATGGCAGCCCACCAGGCTCCCCCGTCCCTGGGATTCTCCAGGCAAGAACACTGGAGTGGGGTGCCATTTCCTTCTCCAGTGCATGAAAGTGAAAAGTGAAAGTGAAGTCGCTCAGTCGTATCCGACTCTTAGCGACCCCATGGACTGCAGCCTACCAGGCTCCTCCGTCCATGGGATTTTCCAGGCAAGAGTACTGGAGTGGGGTGCCATTGACTTCTCTGGCGTGGACAGGGGAGAACCTAGCAAAGTCTATTTATTAAACTTCTTCTCTGGGTGCCACAGCCTCTGCGTGGCCCAGTAAATATTTTTCAAACACTGCTTTTCCATCTCCATGTGCGTGGCCTTCATCCCCTTTGGTGTCCCAAACTCCTACCCCCAACATCCTCTGTCTTTAGCTGAAGATGGTATTTAAGGTGAGGGTTTTGTTCACCTGGATGAATTACTCAGTTTTCTTCTTATACGTGTCATTAAGCTGTTTTTCTGTATATACGTTGTTAAAACTTTTCTAGGATTTTTCTATTACTCTGACTTATGTCAATTTAAAATTCTTAGACCAGCCAGAAGAACCCAGAACGGCAGAAGAAAATTCCTTCCTCCTTAACAATGGAAAATAATAAAAAGATCATTCATTGAAACTTGGCATTCACCTTGTCACTTTGTCACACATGCAATCAAACTCATGAGATAGTTTTGCTAATATGTCCATGAGCTTTTGCAAACAGGAGAGCATAGGCTAAACAATTATTATTGTCACTCTGTGTTCCCAAATATTATAGAAATATTTAAATTATTTAGAGCCTTAAAAAAGAGATCGATATAAAATCTTCAATATTTCAGGAAGTATTATGGAATTTTTAATATGCAAATTTGTCTATTGCAACTGTTAAGACTTCAAGAGTGTTATTTTGTGAGGATAATTAAGTATGTACATTTCAGTAATTAAGTTTTGGAACTTTGCCCCAAACTTAACCCTCACTCTGCCTCTTGTAGTATAAATTCAACTGGCTGCTTCTGAGCTGCCCACAGGTCTTTTGCTTTGTTTTCAGAAATACTTTATTTGCCCCATTTGCCACAGCAATGACATACATTGCATTTCAGGAAATGTGATATGAAAATGGTTTTCAAAAACAAAGTCAATACTTGGTTTTCATGACAACTTGAAGGAACTTCATTCCTCCCAACACTCCACTTCATTCATGCTGCCCCAGCTTAATTGTCCTCCCTTTCAAGAGCACCTCAAAGAAAAACTTCCTGTTCATTAGCATCATTCATCATTGGGATTGCCCTCTGGAGATACCTTGCAATTCTCCATAATATAGGATATCTGAACTGCTAAAGGGATACTTTTACTGCTGTAACTTTACTGAGATGTAAACAGTGTCCTTTGAGAAGCACAAGTTTTTAATTTTAATGAAGTCCAATTTATCAATTTTTTTCTCTTACACTTAAAGCTTTTTGAGCCCTAAGAGATCTTTACTCATCTCCAGGTTACAAAGATATCCTGTGTTTATCTTCGAAGCTCTATAGGGAAAGGGCTCAAATCAATAAAATCAGAAATAAAAAAGGAGAAGTTACAACTGACTCCACAGAAATACAAAGGATCATAAGAGACTATTATAAGCAAATACACGCCAAAAAATGCACAAGTTGGAAGAAATGGACAAATCCTTAGAAAATTATAACCTTCCAAGACTGAACCAGGAAGAAATAGAAAATATGAACAGACCGATGACAAGTACTGAAAATGAAACTGTGGTGTAAAAACTTTCAACAAACAAAGTCCAGGACCAGATGATTTCACAGGCAAATTCTACCAAACATTTAGAGAAGAGCTAACATCCAGCCTTCTTAAACTCTTCCAAAAAATTGCAGAGAGAGGAACACTCCCAAACTCATCTGATACCAAAACCAGACCGATATCACAAAAACAGAAGCTTGATAATTTCAACATTTACATTTAGGTCTATGATTCTTCCTGAATTAATTTTTTGCATAAGATGTAAGAGTCCAAATTCCTAGTTTTTAAAATATGTAACTCTAGTAGTTCTAGTGCCAGTGATAAAGAGGTCTAAGTATTTTTATTCCTATTATTTAAAAAAGCAAGACTTGAAAAGCCAAGCATTTTGCCCCAGCCACATGACTGTCTGAGTGACTCCAAACTCCATGCTCTTTTTCTCTCACCACAGTACTTTCAGTATCAATTGTGAATGTGACAGAACATCGTCAGTTCCACTCATGTTGTTCCCTTCCTCCTAAGCAAACAAGAATAACATACCCCTCTATTGTCTCACTGATCCTTTTCTCTCTCACATGTGGCATTCCCAGCTCCCATACCAAGTCTTTTAATCTGGCCATGATGATCTTTCAAAATTTATAGCATATTAAATACAGGACAGTGAAAAAAAGAAAGAAAAAAAGAAAAAAAAACAAAAACGCTGAAGACACAGTGTCCAAGAAATAAACATCTTTATGTGAGAGATGATGTTGACAGACATAATGTGTGTCTGTGAGTGCTCACTCAGTTGTGTCCGACTCTTTGTGACCCCATGGACTGTAGCCCGCCAAGCTCCTCTCTGTCCATGGGGTTTTCCAGGCAAGAATACTGCGATGGGTTGCCATTTCCTACTCCAGGAGATCTTGCCAACCCAGGGATCAAACCCACATCTCTTGTGTCTCCTGCATTGACAGGTGGATTCTTTACCACTGTGCCATTTGGGAAGCCCCATGTTAATTAGACATTAAAATTTTTCCACAGAGATCATGTTAACTCAAATAGCTGCCTAGGATAAAACACCCAAGGCCTGAGAGGATAAATGATGGAGGGTGAAATTTTAAGGATTTTCAGTTCCCAAGCTTATCTCTGCAGATGTCTGTGCTAACCCTAGTTTAAGAAGCCTTACATTAAACCTGTCATGTAAGCAGGTCACTTGGCACCAATGTAATAATCCAGAGAAGTGCAAGCGTGGACCTTGAAATTGTATGGCAGCCTAGGGTTATAAGGCGGTTGGCCAGATAACCCAGAATTTGCCTGTGTAGAAAAGAACAACATTTAATGATTCCCATAGAGAATTTACGGACCCTTGAACATATGTGCTTGGACTTCATTTGAGTGAAACCTATTTAAGAAGGAGCAGAGGACGAGTAATCCAAACAGCAGAAAAGAAAGGTGGGAAAGCCTGGGAAGTGGTGGTGAACTGGGGTTCTGGTCTATTCATTCTTTCAAAATGAGGTCTTTAGAACCTAAGAAAGATGAGGCAAGGGAGGGAAACCTTCTATATCCTTAAACTAGCAAAGCCCTGGTTTGGTTCCAGCAGTGTCTTGTGAGTCTCTCTTGTCCATATGGGTTCACAAAGACCAGGGAGGCTAAGGACCATACCCTTTGCCAGTTCAATGGCATTGTCCTGGCCAGGACTGCTTGGCCTGAATTGCTTCCAACAGGCAGCTCTTGTAGGGTGCCTTACACCTGGATAAATATGGTTAATTTGTAAGGCACTGTGAAAGCGAAAGTCACTCAGTCTTGTCTGACTCTTTGCGACCCCATGGACTATACAGTCCATGGAATTCTCCAGCCAGATACTGGAGTGGGTAGCCTTTGCCTTCTCCAGGGGATCTTCCCAACCCAGGGATTGAACCCAGGACTCCTGCATTGCAGGAGGATTCTTTACCAGCTGAGTCACAAGGGAAGCCCAAGAATACTGGAGTGGGTAGCCTATCCCTTCTCCAGCAGATCTTCCTGACCCAGGGATCGAATCGGGGTTTCCTGCTTTGCAGGTGGATTCTTTACCAACTGAGCCATCAGGGAAAGCCAGTGATATTATATGTATTACATATAATACTAACCTTGTTTGGGGGTCATTATCTATAAATTCTTAAGGCCTTAGTTCTAAAGACTATTCATTATTTTTGTGACCAAGTGATTCATTTGATTATGCATACTAGTGAGTCTTCAGTAAACTCTCTATTTAGCTGTGCTGCAAAATGGACTTCTCATTTTTCATACAGTGATAGCCACCTGAGTCAGGAATCCTAGGGCTCCAGTGATAATGCTCCAAGGATGGAGACATAAATATTCAGGTCTCATTGCGAGAAGACAAAAGTCAATTCATTGTTTAAGAGCATTCCATTTTCCCCTTGGTTTCTGAGAAGGTTTGAGGCTCCTACTAATATACTGACCTTCTCAATCAATACATTTGGCTCGAGGCATTTGTGTAGTCAATTTTCCATGCCTACTCTTCAGCATCCTCTGTATATAAAATGTCTGGCTATATTTGGTTAGAACCTTCCTTTCCTCATCAATATATCAACGTTATACAACAGCCTGCAAGGCATGGTTAGATGAGACAATTATGTTAACCTTAGTGGCTTGAGATTTCACAAATAATTCCCAAATCCTCTAACATTTAAAATATTTTTAAATGTTAAAAAAAAAACATATAAAATATTTTTATAGAGCTGCTACTGCTGCTGCTACAGGAAAATATTTAGGAAACCTTGGTCTGGGCTATAAACGTATTCTTAGACAAGCAAAATCTGTCATTATAGTCAAGATTGCTTGACCTGTCTATGTATCAAATAGAGTAGTGTAGGTAAAGGTTTATAAATTAATGACTAGCATGGATTTTCCCCTCACGTCCACCTCTTTATTTCAGTGTTTGAAATCTTGACTGCCTTTGACTGTGTGGATCATAACAAACTGTGGAAAATTCTTAAAGAGATGGGAATACCAGACCACCTTACCTGTCTCCTGAGAAATCTGTATGCAGGTCAAGAAACAACAGTTAGAACTGGACATGGAACAACAGACTGGTTCCAAATTGGGAAAGGAGTACGTCAAGGCTGTATATTGTCACCCTGCTTATTTAACTTATATGCAGAGTGCATCATGGGAAATATTGGGCTGGATGAAGCACAAGCTGGAATCAAGATTGCTGGGAGAAATATCAATAACCTCAGATACACAGATGACACCACCCTTATGGCAGAATGTGAAGAGGAAATAAAGAGCCTCTTGATTAAAGTGAAAGAGGAGAGTGAAAAAGCTGGCTTAAAACTCAACATTCAAAAAACTAAGATCATGGCATCCAGTCCCATCACTCCATTGCAAATAAATGGAGAAAAACAAGGGAAACAGTGTCAGACTTTATTTTCTTGGGCTCCAAAATCACTGCAGATGGTGACTGCAGCCATGAAATTAAAAGACGCTTCCTCCTTGGAAGAAAAGCTATGACAAACCTAGACAGCATATTAAAAAGCAGAGACATTACTTTGCCAACACAGTTCTCTCTAGTCAAAGGTATGGTTTTTCCAGAAGTGATATATGGATGTGAGAGTTGGACTGTAAAGAAAGCTGAGGGCTGAAGAATTGATGCTTTTGAACTGTGGTGTTGGAGAAGACTCTTGAGAGTCCCTTGGACTGCAAAGAGATCCAACCAGTCCATCCTAAAGGAAATCAGTCCTGAATATTCATTGGAAGGACTGATGCTGAAGCTGAAGCTCCAATACTTTGGCCACCTGATGAGAAGAAATGACTCACTGGAAAAGACTCTGCTGGGAAAGATTGAAGGTGGGAGGAGAAGGGGACGACAGAGGATGAGATGGTTGGATGGCATCACTGACTCGATGGACATGAGTTTGAGTAAACTCCAGGAGTTGGTGATGGACAGAGAGGCCTGGTGTGCTGGAGTCCATGGGGTTGCAAAGAGTTGGACACGACTGAGTGACTGAACTGAACTGAATAATATAGTTTATCATGTTGGAAACAGATATTATACTCCTAAGTATAATTGAATACCTTGAATTTTTCAATGCACCATAAACTAAAACAGTGTGATTCACGCTGACTTTAACGGCAGTTGGGCATTTTTGTTTTGTAAAAACGTGCATGGATTTGGAAACAGACAATGAGTATAGGTCTTAGCCCTACACTTATTGCCTAGAAAGTCTTGAATGAACTACTTAAATTCAGAAACAATTCACTTAACCCCTTAAACTAAAAAAAATTTTAATTGAAGTATAATCAATTTACAATACTGTGTTAGTTTCAAGTGTACAGAGTGATTCAGTTATACATCTATATATCTTTACATATTCTTTTTCAGATTCTTTTCCCTTATTTATGTTATTATAAGATATTGAGTAGAGTTCCCTGTACTATATAGTAGGTCTTTGTTGATTACCTATTGTATATAAAGTAGCGTGTATATGTTAATCCCCAAATTCTATTTTACCTCCCCTCCCCCTACTGTCCCTTTTGGTAACCGTAAGTTTATTTTCTATGTCTGTGAATCTATTTGTTTTGTAAATAAGTTCATTTGCATCCTTTTTTAGATTCCACATATTAAGTGACACAATATTTATCTTTCTCTGATTCACTATACTCAATATGATAATCCCCAGGTCCATCCATGTTGCTGCAAATGGCATAATTTCATTATTTTTATGGCTGAGTAATATTCCATTTATAATGTTCATATATATGTGTGTGTATGTATATATATATATAAGACTTCCAGAGCTGGAACTATGAAGTATTCAAGACATCTGACTTGTTCTTTCCACTCTAGACTGTCACCAAGGCAGGTCTTTTAAAGACAGTATTTAAACAGGGGACTAATCAAGATTTGACACTCAAATAGTTTCTTAAATACCTTTGGGGGAGCATAGAAGTTACCGGTCTTATAAAAGTTCTATAGTAGAAAATTGTTTCATATTTCAGCTCTTGGTTTGGAGGTTTAAAAAGGTTCAGTCTTTCTTTGGTTGAACACTGAAATAATTTCTTCTTATCTGCTTGTGAATCTTGTTAGAATTTTGGTCAGGTGGCTGCTGCACCTGGTCTGTGTCAAACAGAAGACCCACAGGAAGTCAGTATGATCTCCTCACCCAGCCGACTAACATACGACTCAGCTTTCCAGTAAAAGTGGAACCAGCCTGGCCCCCCAAAACCTGACTCTGAAACATTTTCAGCAACTGTGAGAGCCCAATGTTGCCACATGAATCTATACATGCATTCTTCAGGAAATTTATGCTAATTCTTTCTAGAATAAATATTAAATCATCCATGCCTGTAATGGGCTTCTCTGATAGCTCAGTTGGTCAAAAATTCGCCTGCAATGCAGGAGACCCCAGTTTGATTCCTGGGTCGGGAAGATCCATTGGAGAAGGGATAGGCTACCCACACTAGTATTCCTGGGCTTCCCTTGTGGCTCAGCTTAGTAAAGAATCCACCTGCAGTGCAGGAGACCTCAGTTCGATCCCTGGGTTGGCAAGATCCCCTGGAGAAGGGAAAGGCTACCCACTCCAGTATTCTGGCCTGGAGAATTCCATGGACTATATAAGTCCATGGGGTCGCAAAGAGTCGGATACGACTGAGTGACTTTCACTTTTGCCTATAATATCTGGAGTTTCTGAACTCTAGTTTTAGAATGGGGTTGCAGTATCAAGTTGTAAGTTTGAGACCCTGTTATGATGGCAGTTTGCTCCTTTCTGTGGCCTTGTTTGATCCTTTATTACTTTTTCTACATCACAGGGTGTTCATTTACACACTCGGTTAATAAAAAGGTTCTTGAACTGTGAACCTGAGTCACAAGGCACAAACCAATGATCACCTCTTCCCTTCACACGAGAAGATTCTTGACCCTTCTAAATTATCTCCAACATGAATGCAGGAGGCTAATAACAGTCTTGATTATCTTACGTGATGTACTCTCTGCTTTTCTCTTTTTATTAGATTGTTTTACTCTGTCATGTCCTTACAAGCCACATTTGTATCTGTGTCATTAACCCTTTAATTTTATTCAACTTCACACGTCCAGGAATATTCATGAGTGTTTCAATTTACAGTTTTGCAAGACTGCTTTTCCCTATGCAGTCATGTGTGCTCAGTCACTCAGTCATGTCCGACTCTTTGTGACCCCAGGGACTGTAGCCCACCAGGCTCCTCTGTCCATGGGGATTCTCCAGGCCAGAATACTGGAGTGTGTTGCCATGCCCTCCTCCAGGAGATCTTTGCAATCCAGGGATTGAACCCAGGTCTCCTGCAGTGCAGGCAGACACTTTACTGTCTGGCCACTAGGCAAGCCTATAACAATAACTAATCATTCTTTCCTATCAATCTGTACTAATAATACATTGTAGCTCATGGGATGTAATAAGGATTACACAAGTTTCTACCTATTTATCTTTTGTCTCCAAAGTCTACATAAAAAGAAAGGCTTTTATTTTCTGATAAATTTTAAATTTCCTTTAAAATTATTTTAAATTTCCTTTAAAATTATTTTCCTCTTTCTCTGCAGCTTTAACTCTGTATCCATTATCATCTTTGTTTCATACAATAGCCGTTCTCACAGATACTTGAAATTTTTTCAGAAGGTAAAATCAGAGTTTCCTGGAAGGTATAAAGGTGAAAGATTGTGTAAGTAGGCATTTCTGGTCATGAATAATTTATTTGCTTCCTTGAAAATTCCAACTATCTTTGTGTACACATTTAGAATTGCAGTTAGCGAGCTGGATAGAGATACCAGAGTCACTGGTGAAGGTAGCCAAAGGCTGGATTTAGTCTTGCCAAGATTTCTGTCACTGGCTCTTAAATTTGAGCACTTCTCTCATCGGGGAGAGAATCTACTTTAGTTTCTTAAATAATCATTTTCATCAAACAAACACATCATACCATGAATTTCACTATTTTAATAAGCACCAGGGAAGCCCAATAGGCTCATTAGTATGCACCATTATTCCTCTTTTTTTTTTCTCACAAGTTTAGAGAAAAGAAACCATTCACCGTTTTACTTTTATCAATCAAAATAATTGGACTGAAAATCAAATGAAACTTTTTGAGCCAATCAGTTATAATAATTGCTGTATGATTCATGTTGAGTGGGCTGTTGAAAAATAAGCTCTCTGGTAAATGGGCGGTATATTATGCTGGCTATTTCTAAAGGCTGCTGCTCTGAAAACAAATCTATTGCTGAAAGAAGTACACTGAAATGGGGAACAAATTGTGCATTGGAAGGCACTAGACTCATGAATGTCAGTCTGTAATGGAAAACGTATAGTTCAGAAACATGCTTATTGGGAGGACAGACAAAACTTGAAGTCATAGGAAGGAAGGGCAGAGATGGAAAGAATCATTTACAAAGGGCTTCTGAATGTGATGTTTAACAACACTGAGGCTTTTCAAAAATCAATTTTACTGCTGGAGAGGATGTGGAGGAAAGGGAAGACTCCTACACGGTTGGGTGGATTTAAATTGGTGCAGTCACTATGGAAAACAGTATAGAGGTTCCTCAAAAAACTAAAAATAGAGCTACCATATGATCTAGCAATCCCACTCCTGGGCATATATCTAGAGAAAAACGTGGTTCAAAAGATACATGCACCCCAGCGTTCACTGCAGCACTATTTACAACAGCCAGAACACAGAAACAACCTGAATGTCCATCAACAGAGGAATGGATAAAGAAGATGTGGTTCATCTATACAATGGAATATTACTCAGCCATAAAAAATAATGAAATAATGCCATTTGCAGCAACATGGATGGACTTAGAGATTGTCATACTAAGTGAAGGAAGCCAGACAAAGACAAATATCATTTGATATCACTTAGATGTGGAATCTAAAATATGACACAGATTACATATCTAGGAAAGAGAAAAAGACTCACAAAGAGAACAGACTTGGGGTTACCAAGGGGGAAGGGGAGTAGGAAGAGGGAATGATTGGGAGCTTGGGATTAGCAATGTAAACTATTACACGTAAGGATGGATAAACAACAAGGTCCTACTGTATAGCATAGGGAACTATATTCAATATCCTATAATAAACCATAATGGAAAAGAAAAAAAATTAAAAGTATATCCACCAATTCTTTGAAACTTCTCCTCTTCAAAACATGGAGACTAATTCCCTTCCCCTTGAGTGTAGGTTAAACTTAATGACTCACTTCTCAACAACAGAATATGGCAAAAGTGACCTTGTGTGACTTCTGAGACTAGATGGTATTAGCATGATGGTTTCCTCCTTTCCCTCTTTCTCATGGCTTAGCTGCCAAGTTATTAGGACGCTCAAGCAATCCTATGGAGACTCCAGCGATGAGAAAGGAAGGCCTCCTGACCCCTAGAAACTGGGAGCTAAGATACGTTTATTATCTTGAGCCAAAACATTTCTGGGTAATTTGTTACAAGGCGGTACCTAACCAAGGTAGGGCCTCAGTGTGTCATTATGTGGGTCCCGTTTCAGGGTCTGGGGAGTTTTCTCCTCTCATCCTCCTATCTAACAGCAATGTAAGGCTTCATATAGGAAGAAGCACTGAAGAGACCTCCCTGAACTCCCGGTATTGGCGGATGTAACGTATGACTCTTTGCTCCCCTTCTGAGTCAAAAGGGTTTTTGCTGAAGTGATTTTCCATGTGGGGGAGGAGCACCACTTGGCCTGTGTGTCTCCTAGTGACAGAAATTCCTTTAGGAAGTTCATAAACCCAGAATCTCCAACTCAATAAAGGATTGCATTTAATCCTGCAACGATCCTATGATATAGGTACTAGTTGCCTGACCTCAAAGTCATGGGAATTGAAATGTTATGTTTTAGGGATGTACACAAATTTGGGGGAATAGTAAAAGTCTTGTGGGTTTTCCTCATAAATATCTGATGACTTCTGCACTGTAGAAGAGACAAAGCAAGCCATTAAGAGGGGAACTAATAGAAGGCACTGAGCACAGGGAGAAAGGTGGTCTCCTGGCTCTGGACAGAGACCCTCTTAAGGATTGCTTCCTGAAAGGCTGTTTGAAGGCCTAATCAACTTGACATGGTCCTCAACCCCCAATTCCCTTGATGCCTTGGATACCCTGCCAGCTCATGCCTAAACAATGGGCCTCCACAGGGCTACTTTCCTTTGAACTTCTGCCTCCTTTGAAGGAAGCAGCTGAAGGTTTTGCAGGGCATAAGGGGCTGATCCCTGTATTCTCAAAGACACTGTGAGCTGGGAAATAGAATGATTCTGTTTGGAGCCTTACGTTGTGTCAGGAATTTGCCAACCACCATCTGGGGAAATTACATGACAGGGTTGAACCTGATATGGGATGTAACAGACACCCCAGACATGCTGTTCTACAGCAAAGGACGTCCACTGCTCTTGCCAGGCTTCGAAAAGGAAAGCACCAGTGATCTAAAGCCAAAGAGATCCTTGTCTCTCCCTTAGTCTTGGTTCTACTACTAACAAGCTGTGTCCCTTCACTTTAAATGTTGCTCTCTTTATCTGCAAATGCAGATAAAGTATTTTCTCAGATCTTTTCTGGCTCCGACACTTATGATTTCACGATTCCTCCAGACAGTTGTAAAAGCCTCCAATCCTTGAAGTGAATGGATCCACATTGTTTTCTTTGGGTATTTTCACAAGTATTCTCCTTGGTAAACTACAACTTTTCTTGATTAGCATTGGGTTTGTGAAGACAAACTATTCAGCTGTGAAAGACTGAATATACTTGGTTTTCCTTTGGTCTTCCTGGAAACATCCAGAAAAAATGATGGAAGGCTGTTTATGAATAATTCCCGTTTGGTTAATGTTGTATAACATCTTAGAGTCATTTTATTTCATCTTATCTATTTGTGTAATGGAAATGTTTCTTTTTTATGGAAGTATAGTTAATTTACAACATTTGACAGTCATTTAAAAAATACAAAGAAGTCTTTATTTGAGGAAAACCTGATAATTAGGAGGCCTGGCTATGTGCTCATGTGTATCAAGTAGTTAACATTTTCCATTTGTTGGAGAGGAGGAGGATTTTTTACATCTGTAAAACAACTCAGGAAATGTACATCAAATACTATTATCTAGACACTTCCAAGAGGAGCTAAAGCAGAGGATATGGAAGAAGGCCCCAAGGGGTCCTGCTCAGTTACAATTCCCCCCTTTTCTCTGATACTCCTCAATCTTGAGAGAACAAGCTTTGAACAAGAAAAGGCATAAAGGTTCAGATAAGGAAGTTACTCATAAACTTCACAGAGGCACCCACATTAATGGTTGGTGGTGTCAGAATCTGACACAGATAGTCCACTTTTACTTCCAAATACATTTCTTTCTTCAATACGCAAAGGTGATGTCACCATTAGTGATTTTAAAGCTTTTCTAGATATGAGAAGATGCAAGAATTTGGGCTCATAAATTCTTCTGAAAATTATGTAACTATCTGAGGACCTGTTTTGCCAGTTTTTCCCAGAGCACAGAAGGCTTCATTCCTGATCTCCACCTTGAACTCCTTTCAGGGGGTGTTGAAGGTCAACAGCTGCAGTGGAGAGGTAGGGCTCCTGCTGTTGCTGTTTAGTCACTCAGTTGTGTCTGACTCTTTGTGACCCCATGGACTGTAGCCCACCAGGCTCCTCTGTCCACGGGGTTCTCCAGGCAAGAATACTGGAGTGGGTTGCCATTCCCTTCTCCAGGGGATCTTCCCGACCCAGGGATCAAATCCGCGTCTCCTGTATTTGCAGGCAAATTCTTTACTGCTGAGCTACCAGGGAAGCCCAAAGACTAGAGAG
Source organism: Giraffa tippelskirchi (assembly GCF_054371585.1). Lineage (NCBI taxonomy): Eukaryota > Metazoa > Chordata > Mammalia > Artiodactyla > Giraffidae > Giraffa > Giraffa tippelskirchi. Next base: position 143,891,937 of record NC_137289.1, read on the forward strand.
AGTATGATTCAAAATTTCAAGAGATAAATTTAAAAAGTCCGAGTTTTCCTCATAGTCAGAACATTCTTTGACCTAAATCATAGCAATGTTTTGAGTCCATCTCCTAAAACAAAGGAAATAAAAGTAAAAATAAACACATGGGACCTAATTAAACTGAAAAGTTTTTGCATAGCAAAGGAAACCATAGACCAAATGAAAAGACCATGTACTGAATGGGAGAAAATATTTGCAAGTGATTTATAAACAGCTCATACAACTTAACATTAAAAAACAAACAACTCAATTAAAAAATGGGCAGAAGATCTGAATAGACATTTTTCCAAAGCGGAAATGCAGATGGCTAACAGGCACATGAAAAGATGCTCAACATAGCTAATCATCAGGCAAACACAAATCAAAATCACAATGAGATTATCACCTTATACCTGCTAGAATGGCCATCATCAAAAAGAACCGGGGTCTCCTGCATTGCAGGCAGACTCTTTACCAATTGAGCTATGAGGGAAGCCCTTCAAAAGAACACAAGTAACTAACATTGGCAAGGATGTGGAGAAAAGGGAACCCTCATACATCGTTAGTAGGAATGTAAATTGATGCAGCCAGTAGGGCATTTCTCAAATAATTTCTCTTTGAAAACAGACTGAGCACTAATAGAGTATTGGAAAAGGGAATATTTTATTTGTGACTCAGTTATTAATTTAATAAGGAGTCAATATGGGCTATAGGGGATATTTCACGTTTTAATTTCCTCTCTGGTATATTTCCTCAAAGTGACCAAAAGTAAATGACCATTTACAGTGAGCAAATATTGCTTTTCCCCAGAAATTCCTAATGTATGTGTTCATTTTAGTTTAACATAGTTGTACTAAAAATGACAGAAATAATGACCTAGGCTTCTGTGATGTTTTCCTTCTGGAGAAGGAAATGGCAACCCACTCCAGTATTCTTGCCTGGGAAATCCCATGGACAGAGAAGCCTGCTGGGCTGCAGTCCATGGGGTTACAAAGAGTTGGACACAACTTAGCAACTAAACTACTACCACCAGAGAAAATGCACAATGCATGCATTAACATGGATGGGCCTAGAGATTATCATACTAAGTGAAGTAAGCCAGACAGAGAAAGACAAATACTATATGATATCACTTATATGTGGACTCTAAAAAAAAAAAGAAAGAGACAAACGAAGTTATTTGGGACTTCCCTTGTGGCTGAGAAAGTAAAGAGTCTGTCTGCAATGCAAGAGACCCAGGTTTGATCTCTGAGTCAGGAAGATCCCCTGGAGAAGGGAATGGCTACCCAGTCCAGCATTTTTGCCTGGAAAATTACATGGACTGGTGGGCTACAGTCCATGAGGTCACAAAGAGTTGGATATGACTCTTATTTATTTACAAAACAGAAAGAGACACATAGACACAGAAAACAGAGCAAGCAGAGAACAAAGACCGAGTTCAGCAAGCTTTCTCTTAAGAGCCCAATTTCTCTCCCTCTCTGGTGGTGGTGGTTTAGTTGCTAAGTTGTGTCCAACTCTTTGTGACCCCATGGACTATGGTCCACCAGGCTTCTCTGTCCATGGGATTTCCCAGGCAAGAATACTGGAGTAGGTTGCCATTTCCTTCTCCAGGGGATCTTCCTGGCCCAGAGATCAAACCTGTGTCTCCTGCAATACAGGCAGATTCTTTTACCACTGAGCCACCAGGGAAGCCCCTCCTCCCTCTCTATTCCCTGCTAACGTGAGAATGAAAAAGAATAAAGAAGTGGTAGAAAGGGCCTCCACGTCTTCCTCCTACTCTTTTCATAGAGAACACAAGACAGGGCTGAGCAGTGTTTCCATTCCTCCTGGAATTCCAAGGTGATGTTGGCCTGAACTTGCATGAAACATTGCGCTGCTCACTTGGGTGTAACCTGACACATGATGTCATTGTCAGCCGTCTGGATTCATCAACTCCAGCTGCCGGACTGTCTGCTCTGTGTAGGAGTTTAAGCCTCCCCATCTGTTCCTGGGGACCCCCACTTTTCTCTGCTTGAGCCTCCAGCCACGCCAGATGGCTCTTTTTTGGTATCAGGGATCATTTTTCTCTGATCAATGTCTCAGCCCCAATCCATGCCGAACATTTCAAACCACCTCCATCACTTTCATTGCTTTAGGCATTTTTAGAGATTGATTTCCATGACACATGAATACGTATGTGCATGTACATAGTGACCACAATGCACACGCATATAGAACTTCATTCTTTTAATTTTCACACACCCCACAACCCAGGCTCAGAAACAGTATTTCTTCAATACTCTTGAACTTGGGTTGGATTCTCTACAGTGGCTGTGGATAAGAAACAGGGCCTCTGACATGTTGAGGATCATCTCCAAAACTCTTCTCTACTACACTTGAGTACTTAGAAACTACAAAAAGTCAAGTTTACCAGCCCCTAGGGTCTATTCTATATCCTGCTGATCTAGTCAAGCAACTTCATTTTTGGCTCTGGGAAATCTTGCCCGTAATTACAATACTCAAGTTCCAACAACGTGGGGATTTTCAGGAGTGGTTGAGAAAGACCGGCAGCTCACAGACTCTGCCTGGCAGCTGGAGCCCTGAGCCAAGGACTGTTCTCACCAGCAAACCAAGGGTTGGGCTTCTGAATAATGTCTTTCACCATACCTGTGATCATGGTCATCTTCATGGGTGAAAGAGCATAACTGATACAAATGCGTCACTTCCTTGAGGGAATATTTTAAAGCAACATAGTTTTCATTTACTATTTTAGGTCTGATAGTTAGCACTGTTTTTTCAATGTTGATGAAAGTGGTTCTCTTTAAGACGATATCTAAAATAGTCTATTTGGCTTCCCTTGGCAATCTTTATGCTTCATATAGGTGAAAAAATATTACTTCTATTGCAAGGGTTCTCAGCCAGGGGTGATTTTGCACCTTCCCTACCCACCCCAGGGGAGGTGCTACCAGCATCTAGTGAGTGGAGTCAGGAATGTTGTTCAGCATCCTATAGTGCCCAATCAGCCTGACCTCCACCAACAGCAAAGAACTGCCTGGCCCAAATGTCAACAGTGTCCAGACTGAGAAGCCCAGCTTTATCGGATTATGAATTATTTACGCCATCTGATGAAGCCCTGCTCCTTATAAAGGAGCACCTAAGACTGTAGACTGAGGAGCCTGGCAGGCTACAGTCCATGGGGCTGCAAAGACTTGGACACAACTGAACAACTAAGCCTGCGAGAGTATAGGATTTCAGGTGTGAGGCCATCCTTCTTACAAAATGTTTTGAGCCAGGTGAAGGCTCACCCTAGAAACCAAAAACTGTACCTGTATCTTGGCCAACTTCTAGGCACCAACAAGATTTCTATTTAATTTTGGTAGGTCTCTGGAGCTTGAGGCCTTCCTCTTCCTCTTCAGAGCTTTTTCCAAGACTAAGGATTTTATTGGGCTTCCCAGGTGGCGTTAGTGGTAAAGAATCCGCCTGCCAATGCAGGATATGCAGGGGATATGGGTTCGATCCCTGGGTCGGGGAGATCCCCTGGAGGAGGGCATGACAACGCACTCCAGTATTCTTGCCTGGGAAATCCCATGGACAGAGGAGCCCTGGGGGGCTACAGTCCATGGGGTCGCAAGCAGTCAGACACGACTGAGCACTTACTTAAGGATTTTATTAGCCTATAGTTCCTTGGTACAGTTTAATCATACTCCTTAAGAAACAAACAGAACTGTGTATAATAACAACAGAAACCTCGATTAAACAGTCAGGAGACCAGAGGGGGCGCTCTCATGCCCTTCAATGACAGCCAACTCCAACAGGAAGAAGACCTTTCTTTCCTGGCAAGGGCTCAGCCAATGGAAAACATGGACTCTGTTTACTATAGCTCTACTGCCTCTACAGAAGTGTTCTTCTTCCCCTGACACGTGGAGGCTTACCCATGGCTTGCCAAGGTTGCAGACCCTGAACGCAATTCTCTGCTGATAGCTAATAAACCCATCTTTCCTGGAGTCTGATTATTTCAGGTCAGCAATATGCAGAAAACAAATGCAAGATCTTATAAGACTGATTTCTTTGGTGTAAAAAAGTAATAGTGGTACCAGCTGGGTTTTGGAGGAACTCGTGACCCGGTGAAGGTTTTCACAGGTCAATTTGCCTCCTTTTTGTTCTAAGTCATGAAACTTCTACAAAGCCAGTCTCACCCACGAAGTTCCATTTTCCTTCGTCTGCAGAGCCAGTGTTCAAGGGAGTGGTTTTCTTTCTATTGTCATAAGCTCTCATTCTCATTAAAAAAGTGATCAGTATATATTCTCTTACAAATGAAAAGAACAATAACCTCAAAACCCACCTTTTGGGATCAGCGTTTCCAGATTACAGCATTATACAAGGATGACAGTTCAGTTTTAGTCTCTCCCAAATATCATGCTGCTCCTACTAGTGGAATATACAGGGCCAGGCCCTCTTTGGTGGACATGTGATGCTTTTCAAGCAAGTGTTCAAGAAAAGAACCAGGTGATCTTTGTCTCTGGAAAGTTTCTAGTATAGCTTCTAGTTCTCAGGAAGAAATAGACTGTTAAGGATGCTGTATTTTTAAGTGGGATGATGGTGTTTAGGTTTGTTTTACAAATTATTTTTAGAGTTAAACTCTTAACTATTTATAGATTAAAACAATATAATGTCTGGAAAGTGCTTCAAAATAGTTCAGAGGAAAAGGTATGGATGAAATGAAGTTGGCCATGAGTTGATAACTGTTTTAAACTGATGATGAATAAATGAAGGTGTATGTATTCTAATCGAAATGGTCCAGTGGAGTGGGAGAAATTGATGACCAAGAAGAGAGGAAGTGGCCTAACAAAAAAATATTTAAGACATGATGGACTGCAGTGAGATATTACCTCACACTGGTCAGAATGGCCATCATCAAAAAAAGTCTACAACAATAAATGCTGGAGAGGACATGGAAGAAAGGGAACCCTCCTACACTGTTGGTGGGAATGTAAATTGGGACAGCCACTATGGAGAAGAGTATGGAAGTTCCTTTAAAAAATTAAAAATAGAGCTACTGTATGATCCAGCAATCCAACTACCAGGCACATACCCTGAGAAAACCATAATTCAAAAAGACACATGCACCCCAATGTTCATAGAAGCACTATTTACAATAGCCAGGACATGGAAGCAATCTAAATGTCCATTAACAGATAAACGGATAAAGATGATGTGGTATGTGTAACACACTCACATACAATGGAAATTACTCAGCCATAAAAAAGAATGAAATAATGCCGTTTGCAGCAACATGGATGGATCCAGAGATGATCATACTAAGTGAAGTAAGTCAGAAATAGAAAAGCAAATACATGATTATTACTTATATGTGAAATCTAGAAAAAGATACAAATGAACTTACTTACAAAACAGAAACAGACTCACAGACTTAGAAAACAAGCTTACGGTTACAAAAGTGGTGGGAGGGATAAGTTAGGAGGTTAGGATTAATAAATACCCACTACTACATATAAACAGTGTCAGACTTTTTTGGGGGGGCTCCAAAATCACTGCTGATGGTGATTGCAGCCATGAAATTAAAAGACGCTTACTCCTTGGAAGGAAGGTTATGACCAACCTAGATAGCATATTTAAAAGTAGAGACATTACTTTGCCAACAAACGTCCGTCTAGTCAAGGCTATGGTTTTTCCAGTGGTCATGTATGGATGTGAGAGTTGGACGATGAAGAAAGCTGAGCCCTGAAGAATTGATGCTTTTGAACTGTGGTGTTGGAGAAGACTCTTGAGAGTCCCTTGGACTGCAAGGAGATCCAACCAGTCCATCCTAAAGGAGATCAGTCCTGGGTGTTCATTGGAAGGTCTGATGTTGAAGCTGAAACTCCAATACTTTGGCCACCTCATGCGAAGAGCTGACTCATTGGAAAAGACCCTAATGCTGGGAGGATTGGGGACAGGAGGAGAAGGGGATGACAGAGGATGAGATGGTTGGATGGCATCCCTAACTCGATGGACATGGGTTTGGGTAAACTCTGAGAGTTGGTGATGGACAGGGAGGCCTGGCGTGCTGCGATTCATGGGGTCGCAAAGAGTCGGACACGACTGAGCGACTGAACTGAACTGAATATATAAAGAAATGGCAACCCACTCTAGTATTCTTGCCTGGAGAATCCCATGGACAGAAGAGCCTGGTGGGCTACAGTCCATGGGGTTACAAAGAGTCGGACATGAATGAAGTGACTGAGCATGCACATATAAAGTAGATAATCAACAAGGACCTACTATATAGTACAGGCATCTCTACTCAATTCTCTTTAATAACTTGTATGCAAAAACAATCTGAAAAAGGAAACATGTATGTATAAATGCATCACTTTGATGTACACCTGAAACTAACACAACATTGTAAATCAACTCTGCTCCAACATAAAATGAAAATTTTTGAAAAGACATGATGGGACAGGAAGTAGTTTTCAGAGACTAGAATCTCTCAAGTAATCACTATAAATTCAGCTTGATCCTTGAGCGTACTGAAAACATCTCTCTCCACTCTGGCCATTTTGCCAGATGTGGAGACATTTAGAAGAGGAGGAAAGATGTTTCTAAGCCATATTAATTTATACTTTGGCTTGATTTTTATCTTGATGCACTTAACATATTGGGAGCCACACTGGACATACTTTTCCTCCTTTAAATGTCAAGGGTTTATTGAAATTGTGAATCAATTTTCTTTTTCTAAAATCTTGGCCTTGTAAGGCTGATATCTGGGCCAGTACAGTGAAAGATTTTACAATAACATTTTGGTTGATGTCACTTTCTTACTCTCCCTCAAAATAATGAGTTGCATGGGAACTGTAATGTTTCTTCCTTCATGAGGTCATGAGCGGGTGAAGCTTTCAAGCTCCTATCACTTTTTCCGAAACATATCACTCATTCTGACTCCTAATTAATTGACATTATTATGTAGCAACCAAATAAATAGTCTCCCAAAGAAAGCATCCTCTCCTTGGCTGTTCCAGCAAACTCTGTTGACTCATTTGGTGTTGGATTTGAGTAAGTTTGCAGGCACATAATGCCTAAGAAGCCACACTTTCTCGAGCCATTCCCCTGCCTCTTTGTCCCTACCAAATAGGGGAAGCTAACAAGAAGCTTTGTCTTGGGTTTTCAGTATCCTTGCAAGAGAGAGGGTTTAGCATGGCTTTGGCAACCACCCCTAAAGAATATATTCTATAAGCTAAAGATTCCTTTGCTACATTTGCTTGTTTTTCAGCTGAAATTCCTTTAAACGTGTATCACATAATCTTTTATGCTCAGGTTCTGGGCTCACAAGAACTGCATTGTGGCCACCTTGGTTGCCCCTTCATCACTGGGTGTCTCTTTTAATTAATTAATTAATTTTAATTGGAGGCTAATTACTTTACAATATTGTGGTGGTTTTGGCCATACATCCACATGAATCAGCCATGGGTGCACATGTGTCCCCACATCCTGAACCCCCCTCCCATCTCCCTCATCCCATCCCTCTGGGTTGTCCCAGAGCACTGGCTTTGAGTGCCCTGCTTCATCCATCGAATTTGCACTGGTCATGTATTTTACCTATGGGAATATACATGTTTCAATGCTATTCTCTCAAATCACCCCACCCTTGCCTCCTTCCACGTTGTCTAAAAGTCTATTCTTTACATCTGTGTCTCTTCTGCTGTCTTACATATAGGGTCGTCATTACCATCTTTCTAAATTCCATATATATGTGTTAATATACTGTATTGGTATTTCTCTTTCTGACTTACTTCACTGTGTACAATAGGCTCCAGTTTCATCCACCTCATTAGAACTGATTCAAATGTCTTCTTTTTAATGGCTGAGTAATATTCCATTGTGTATATGTACCACAGCTTTCTTATCCATTCATCTGTCAATGGACATCTAGGTTGCTTCCATGTCCTGGCTATTATAAACAGTGCTGCGATGAACATTGGGGTACACGTGTCTCTTTCAATTCTGGTTTCCTCAGTGTGTGTGCCCAGCAGTGGGATTGCTGGGTTGTATGGCAGTTCTATTTCCAGTTTTCTAAGGAATCTCCACACTGTTCTTCATAGTGGGTGTCCTAGTTTGCATTCCCATCAACAGTGTAAGAGGGTTCCCTTTTCTCTACACCCTCTCCCACTGGGTGTTTCTTTAAGAGAATCTATCTAAATGACAGATGAAGAAGCTGAGGCCCAGAGAATCACCTCAAGGGGTGATATGGAGGCTACCCAGTTGGGTAAAAGCATGGTTAAGAGTTAGGAGGGTGAAAGAGGAGAGTAAAAAGTGGCTTAAAACTCAATATTAAAAAAACTAAGATCATGGTATCTGGTCCCAATACTTCATGGCAAATAGAAGGTCCCAGCATCCAACAACAATAGATACAACAGTGATAGCAACCACACTAATCACACCAAGCTTTCCACAACTATACATTTACCCCAAGAATCCAAATAATATCAGTAAGATGGAACTCAGTTTGCAGGAGAATCCCTCTGATGAAATTTTGCTAATGTGAAACTGGAAAGCAAATGAGTCCAACTGAATTCAACGGAAGTGACATCTTCTTTCCATTGTTTTATTCTAGATAAGATGGTTTTAACAGATTTGAGGCCACGTGTTAGTGTCTGGTCTCATTTGTGCTTATATTTTCATACTCGATGACTTAATGTACTCAAATCTATCCCAGGTTGGTGGGGGCCTACATGTGTGTACAAGTGGTTGCTCATTGAAATCATGCTTGGTAGAGTACATCAAAGTCAGTCTTTAGCTTATTGCCAGTGGCATTTCCCTGTTTCCTTGTTGGGAAATTCCAGCCTTCAGAAGACGTGCCTTTCAAGAGTTCAGTGGTGGATAATTGCTTATAGTTCCTGGAGACAGAGTTAGGAAGGCAATCAATCAACTCCACTCAATTAGCAGAGGACACAAGGAATAAGCAGAAAGAGCTCAGGGGAGAGGGGAGCCTGAGGTCTAGCTTGAAACCTATTTTTATCTGAGTGAATCACTTCAGTTCTCTGCGCCTCAGTTTCTTCATCTGTAAAATGAGGATTTGGAATGCTAAGCCTTTTTTTTTAACAATTTTAAAGGTTATACTCCACTTATAGTTATTACAAAATATTGGCTCTGTTCCCCATGTCGTACAGTACATCCCTGAGCCTAACTCACCCCAATAGTTTGTACCTCCCACCCTATATTACTGCTCTCTCCCCACTACTGGTAACCAATAGTTTGTTCTCTATATCTGTGAGCCTGCATCTTTTTTGCTTACTCTTCATTACTCTGGCTTTTTTCATTCTGATAGTCTATTTACTAATGACTATGTACTAGCTACAGTTCCTATAGGACATGCAAATTTTTCTACAACCTAACACTGACCTTCAGAATGCTTCAAATCTCATTGGAGAAAAAAAAGTTCAACTATTAACAAAAAATGTCATGCGGTGGTGACAGGCAGATTACAAATGCTCAGACTTGAAGGGAACTTCATTTTGGTTGCTGTTTGGTAGGAAATGTGTGCAGAGAAACATTAATGAGAACTTGTTGAAGGAAAGTCACATGGCTCAAAATAGCCTGGAATTAAAACTCCCCTCCAGGTCCTTCCCACCATTCTACGCCAAACAAAGAACTCTCTCACCCGAAGAAAGAAAAAAAAATAGACATTAAGGTTGATTACGTCCAGCTCCCAGCCAGTCCAGCCTCTGGCCAATCTCCAGAATTTCTTGCCCCAGCCATTTAAGAGATAACTACTCCGAACAACCTTGGAGAAGAACAGGCCCCCTTAAGACAGTAGCTTTCCACATGTATGCCTATATATATTTACTCTTTTCTTGGGTTAGTGCAGCAGCTCACTAATCTGACTGCTGCCCCTTCTCGCCTCATTAAAGTTGATCTGTTCCTGTAAAGCGCCAGTCTCGTTTTTTTTCCAAACCTCGCCTTCTCTAACTCCCTTACCCTACACTTGTCTCAAGTGTTGGTTCTAAATGAAACTGATTTACTCCCAGTACTGGGGTTGGAAGACAAACACAAGAGTAAAGGACTCGACGATCTAAAATCTCCCCAAAGGGATACTACCATATATGGCTAGCAATGCTATGCAATATGGTCCAAAGCCCAAGGGGCCTTAGAAACTGTGAGGGATACTGGTTAACTTGAGTTGCATAGATAAGAGAAAGCTTCCCAAAGAGGTAACAATTGAGACAGGTATGGACTTTTGGAAGGAAGCCATGCCAATGTAAATCAACATGGTAACAGTTGCATGTTCCCATACACAGTTGTGTGAAGTTCAGGAATCTATAGTTTAAAAAAAATATGATTCTGATGTTCAGCCAGATTTAAGAGCTGATGCATTATTAGTCATATCTCCATGGAAGCACTGTGTTCAAATTAGGAACTTTTCGTTCAAAAGAGAGCTGTAGAACTTGGATAGAATCCAGAGAAAAGAAAACAAAACCATTAAAAGTTCAGTGGTGGAATTCAAAAAAAAATGGTAAATGAAATAAAGAAGGCTGAGGGGGAAATAAGATTTCAAATATGCAAATCGCTATTCTATGAGTAGTAGCTGACTCTTGTTCTCTGGGTACATCCAGAATGAGAAAAATGGGAGTGAGCAAAAATGGAAGCAGTTAGGATTTAAAACAGATGTGCAGGCAAAGTCCTGACAAGACTGGTGAGACGATGGTATCTATGTAGATATTTTTAAGGTATAATTTGCATTGATCTGACAGGACATAGACAAGGCAAAATATTATTGCTTCATATATATTCAGATTACTCAGGGCTAACCCCCTATTATATCTACCAAGGAACAAGGATTGCTGTTGTTCAGTCGCTCAGTTGTGTCTGACTCTTTGCAACCCCATGGACTGCAGCACACCAGGCTTCTCTGTCCTTCACCACCTCCTGGAGCTTGCTCAAACTCACAAACAAGGATACATTTGCAAAACGTAGATTCACATGTGCCTGGTGATTGTAGATATTTCTCATGTGCTTGGAAGATGGACATGATCTCTCTCATAAGGAAAGATCTTTTTTTTTTTCCTATAAATGCTAGAGAACAGAACAAATTGCAGTGAGTTTTTAAAAATTCTTAGGTTCTCCAGCAGTTGGCCATGATGGAGGTCCACTGTCATTGGTCCATTAAGTGGAGACAGCTTGGAATCAGATCACAGAATTTTAGGTCTGGAAGGGAGCTAGTCTAGTACTTCTCCAAGTGCGGCTGAGAAACAATCAGTGTGGGGATGTCCTGAGTTTTCTTCTGAAAAAAAGAAAGGGGACTTCTCTGGTGGTCCAGTGGTTAAGATTTTACCTTCCAAAGCAGGGGGTGTGGGTTCAATCCCTGGTCAGGGAGCTAAAATCCCACGTGCCTCAATATTGTAACAAATTCAATAAAGACTTTAAAAATGATCCACATCAAATAAAACTGAAAAAAATAATAAAAAGAAGGAATTCTGTGGTCTTATAAATTTATATAATCCTGAGTTAAAAAGTTAAACAGATTCACTTATTGCAAGGATTCCCAGAGGCTTCATTCTTCCAGAAGGGCATAGGGACAAGCAGATGCATTCTTGTATCTCATCACATCATTTTTCTATGAAATACACTCTGAGACAAAGGGAATGATCTGGACCAGCTCCTTCATTTATCTTTAAACAATAGCATCTCAAATTTAGAGAGGTAAAGAGAGATACCTAAAATCATACACAGACAATACAACATTGAAGCGTAGAAACAAGTCTTCCAACTCTATGGAGAGTGCCCTTTTCAGGCCCCCACTCTGTGAAAGCTATACCCCCATTTTAGGCAAACAGTCACCACGTCCAATGTACATTTGGGACAACCCAGTGTGTACAGTTGGAATACACCCAGTGGAGCAATATTGAGGACCCCAAAGTCAAAGGGATCAACTGCTAAGCTCGCAATGCCATGAGGACATGATGTGATAGTGACCAATGAAAAAGTTGTGGCTGGAACTAATCTTGCACAGGAGAGAAAAATCTGTCACTCCAAAATGCATCTCTTTGGCATGAGGATTAATTTAAGCTGATTGTTTTTAAGAAACAGACAACTCAGGGAGTTTTCTTTTACCTGCCCCCCTCCCCGTCTTAGCTCAGATGGTAAAGAATCTGCCTGCAGTGCAGGAGACCTGGGTTTAATTCCTGGGTTGGGAAGATCCCCTGGAGAAGGAAACGACAACCCACTCCAGTACCGTTGCCTGGAGAACTCCATGGACAGAGAAGCCTGGCATGCTGCAGTCCATGGGGTTGCAAAGAGTCAGACACAACTCAGCAACTAACACTTTTCGCTATTTAAAGAATTTACATAAAGGACCAGAATAAAGCAGTCACCAGAAATATCTTCAAAGATTATGAGGTGAGATGTAGTGGGGCAACTGGGCAGGCCAAGAGGCCAGAGTCCACTCAGTATCCCACTGTCTCTGCAGGACCCAGCAAACATTTGTTTACAAAATGAGTGCTTTTCCAGCTCCATGTCAATTGCCTTCCTCCCTACTGAAGTCCCAAATGACTACCTCCAACCTTCTGTCTTCAACTAAAGATGGTATTTAAGGTGAGACTTTTGGCCATTTTGGTGAGTGGCTTAGTTTTCCTGGGTCTCTCCCATGTTTACACATCATTAAACTTTTGTTTGATTTTCTCCTGTTCATCTGCCTCATGTCAATTTAATTCTAGATCAGCTGGAAGAACTAGAAGGGTTGAAAATTTCTTCCTCCCTGACATTTATAACCATTATATTTGTGAAACTGGAAGTGTTAGTTGCTCAGTCATGTCCGACTCTTTGCAACCCCATGGATTGTAGCCTGCTGGGCTCCTCTTTCCACGGAATTCTCCAGGCAAGAATACTGGAGTGCGTTGCCATTTCCTTCTCCAGGGGATCTTCCCCACCCAGGGATCGAACCAGTGTCTCCTGCATTACCGGCAGATTTTTTTTTTTTTTTTTTTTAACCACCTGAGCCATCAGGGACTCATATCAGTGTATTAACAAGACCTGTATTATACTGTAACTCAAAGTTCTGTGCAAAGGTCTCAATTTTTCATAGAGACTTTCTGAAAGTGACAGTTGCTCAATCGTGTCTGGCTCTTTGCGACCCCGTTCTATATGAATGCTGTTCTAGGATTTGGACATGTGGTTTACATGTATATACATACCTACCTTAAGCATGGGCTAGAGGGTAGCAAAAGAGAATGCAGATAGGTGTTAGGAATGAAGTAAATTACTTGATGATGCCACCAATTAGGTGGTCTCTAAGATATATACATATATATCTATGCCACTTACTCCTAGGAATAGAAAGCATTAATCCATGTATCTGAGTAGCAGCCACAGATCATTAATTAAGCATAAATTCCCTATTATAATCTGCATTTTGGACCATTTTATACAGAATGGAATGAATTTACTTTTGAACAAAACATCCAGAGTAGTAAATAGAAGTGAAACCAAATAATTGCTGTCTTTTAAAAATAAATATTTAAGAGCTTTTTAGAGTCTTTGTTTTGGATGGAGCTTTTCAAAGCCTGCTATATTGGTGCCTGTTGGTAGAAGCCGACTCCTGCTGTCCGCTTCTTGGGTGCAGATGCAGCATATTCTTTGGGTGTATTTTAGTCGTTTTTATGCTGAGATGAATAGGCTATTTGAAGTGAAGGGAGGACTGGTAGTTCCTGTTGGAATAAAAGGATCATAAATCCGTTCATGCCAAACTGTGAACACAGTTAGACAATGCACTGAGGGCAATTTTTATTTGGTAATTACTGTCTTTGTTCAGAAGCTTTGCCAAAGCTGATTGAAAAGCTCCCAGAACAAAACAGTGAAAGGATAAAGCTCCCTCATTAGCCTAAACTGCAGTTGAATTATTCCTGTCTTTTGTGACACTTTTGTTTTTTCTTTTTAAACAAAGGGTTAATGGGCTCTTTAGCTTGTATATTCAAAATTAAGGGGGATGGAAGAGGATAGTTATCTCCTATCTTCCTAATCTTGACTAAAGGGTTGGAATGAGACCAACAGATTTTCCCCTTTGAGAGCTTTGCCTTTATGGCTCCTTCCTCAAAGAGCAAGAGTCAACAAGTGAGTCAAATGGCTAGAGACTCTCCTGAAGATAGGAGAAATGAATGAGCATGCTGAAACATCCTCCCACTCAAAGTGAGTACACAGAATGCCTGTATCACCGTGAATCTCTATTACCATATTATCAACATACAGATATTTGGCTCTTTAAGGCATTCCTTTAGTGCTTCAGGATGTCAATGCTGAGAGAGGGAGGGAGGGAGAGGGAAATTAGGAATGACTAGTATGGTCACACTCAAGACTTACACTCAAGTTTGTAGGTCAAATAAAGTCTTCTCTATCTTGTTGAAAGATCCATTATTCAATTCAAAGAACATTTATGGATAGAGGGAGGAGACAAGATGGCAGAGTAGAAGGACTTCAGCTCACCTGTTCTCATGAAAACACCAAAATCACAACTAACTGCTGCACAACCATTGACAAAAAAGACTGGAACCTACCAAAAAAGATTTTGTACATCCAGAGGCAAAGAAGTCACAATGAGATGGTAGAAGGGGCACTTTCCAGATATAATCAAATCTCATAACTGCCTGGTGACCAACCCATAAACTGGAAAAACAACTATATCACAGAGGTTCTCCCACAGGAGTCAGAGTTCTGAGCCCCATGTCAGGCTCCCCAGTCTGGGGGTCTGGCATCAGGAGGAGGAGCCCCCAGAGTACTTGGCTTTGAAGGCTAGCGGGGCTTGAGTGCAGGAGCTGTGCAGGACTGGGAGAAACTGACTCTACTCTTGGAGGGCATGCACAAGTTTTCATGTGTACTAGGATCCAGGGCAAAGCAGTGACTCCATAGGAGACTGAGCCAGAACTACCTGCAGGTCTTGGAAGGTCTCCAGGAGAGGTGTGGGTTGGCTATGGCTGACTGTGGAGGCAAGGACACTGGTGGTAGAGGCCCCAGGGAAAACTCATTGACATAAGCTCTCCCAGTGGTTGCCATTTTGGCACTGAGAACTGGCCCCACCCAAGAGCCTGCAGGCTCCAGTGCTGGGACGCTTCAGGCCAAGCAACCAACCAGGTGGGAACAGCCTCACCCATCAGCAGACAGTCTGCCTACAGTCATACTGAGCTCACAACCACCTTGAAAACACACTTCTTAATATGGCCCTGCCCAACAGAGACCCAGACACAGACTGGCTGAATGGATACAAAACAAAACCCATATAAATGCTGTCTACAAGAGACCCATTTCAGATCCAGGGACATATACAGACAAAGTGAGGGGATGAAAAAAGGTACAAAGGGGAAACATGGAGGGTAGTGATAAATTAGGAGTTTGGGATTAACATATACAAATGCTATGTATAAAATAGATAATCAACAAGGACCTACTGTACAGCACAGGGAACTCTACTCAATATTCTGTAGTAATGTAGATGGGAAAATAATCTGAAAAAGAAAGGATGTATATACATGCACAACTGATTCACTTTGCTGTACACCTGAAACTAACTCAACACCGTAAATCAACTATACTCCAATGTAAAAGTTAAAAAATGGAAACAAAACAAATAAAAAAAACCCAACAACAACAAAGAACACTTATGAAATACATTGTATGTTCCCAAAGTTACTTTCTGATGGTCTAACATTGCTAATAATCTAATTGGCCTACATGCTGCTTATTATGTGGTTCTGGTTGGCCTGGAAATATTGGAAGATGAACATACTATGTGAAAAGACAGTCATTTCAACTTCTGTTAACTGACACTTACCTTATGGTAGTCATTGGAGGTAAAACATGAGTAAGTCACAGCCTCTCCAATGAGGAGATTGACAATTAAACATTATCAGTGTGCTTGTGTCAAAATATTTATTATTCAAATACAGGTTGTTCAGGGAAGCAAAAGTCAACATAATACTTAAAAAATACAGTAAGGAACTGACTGCTTAGTAAAATCTGTCCCCAACCAAGTATCCCTCTTTGATACTAAGTCATATCCCTGTCTATTGGGTCAGTGTCTTTGGTAATGTCAACCAAAACAATGCAGAGGTCTGCCAACACAAGTTTATTTGGGGTCTTAAGAAGTGCAATTTGGGAGCGACAGATTTGGATAAAGCCAAAAGAGGGTTCTGGGGTAAGAGCAAGAATCAGGAGTTTATAAAGGTGAAAGCCACAAAGATGCATTCTGACACAAGAAAAGAAATATTTGCCCTTAAGGGTAGGCTGTAACGAGCTGTTTTAGGGTAAGCATCCAACAAGTATCTTGAGTTTCTGGAATACTGTCCAGATGTTGTGGATGACTGTGTTAAGACAATGAATGGTCAAAAGGTCAGATTCCATCCGGGCTGAAATGTACATAAATCATACTTCCTCAGTGGCCTCCTGGCTCCATTTTAGAGAGCTGTCTTAGCAACACTGATTCCCATTTTCATTTGCCTTTCACACTAGTCAGTATTTGTAGATTAAGATCTTAAATCAAAAGCAATTAAATTTGGCTAATGTTAACTAGTGCCTACTTTATGCCAGTCATTGGTGGTACAAGTCACATCCTTTCCATTAAAGAGTTCCTAATCTAGTGAAGGAGCCTGGTGTGTCATTACATGTGGGTATTGTAAAATATGACAAAATAATACAAGTAGTTTTTAACTGAAGTCACATAGCTTGTTAACATGAAGGAGTCTGCAAAGCTGATGATGCAGGAGAATGGCTCAAATTGTTAGCAAAGCCAAAATAAGAATGCTGGAGTTAACATTGGAAGAAGAGAAAATGAACAAGGATGTTATGGAATACTGTCCAGGATGAGAGTTATTCAGAGTGGCTGTCCTGTGTCCATTTCTCACTCCGAAGCAGCAATTTCACCCTGCTCTCCAAGTGAAGGTTAACAGAACACAGCACCCCAAAATATGCCTCTTTGGCATAAACATTATTTTGAGCTATTTTGGAGAAAAAGCAGACACAATAAAACTCTAAAAAGAGGAGAATTTACTCTTTTGTAAGGGAAATTTAAGGGAAATTTACATTTATAAAGGAAATCTTCATTTGTGAGGGTGTCTCCCTTTCTGTGGCCTCCTTGGTGGCTCAGTGGTAAAGAATGGGCCTGCCAATGCAGAAGATGTGGGTTTGATCCTTGGCTCAGAAAGATCCCTTGCAGAAGGAAATAGCAACCTGCTCTAGTATTTTTGCCTGGAGAATCCCATGGACAGAGGAGCCTGGCCGGGCTACATCCATGGAATTGCAGAGTCAGACACGACTGAGCATGCATGCACACACACACTCGCTCTCAGTATCAGGAAGAGAAACGGTTACCAATGGAGAGAGTAGCCTTATACCTGTTTACCATGCTTTTCCTGGTCACCTCCCACAACTGGTTCCCCAACCCTTCAACATCTTTCTTTTGTCTTTAGCTGAAGGCAGTTATTTCAGGTAGTGGCTTGGACTATGTTTACTCAGTTTTCCTGGGTCTCTCCCATGTATACAGGAGGTATGCATGTTATGAGACTTTGTTTTTCTCTTATTAACCTGTCTTTTATGACGGGGAGGGGGGTCTCAGCCAAGAACCTAGAAGGGTAGAGGGAAAATTATTTGTCCTCCCTTACAATGTCAGAATATGGGGTCTGGAAAAAAAAGATTAGAATATCAAGAGTTTTAGAGAGGTCTTTGGGGGAAATTGATGAAATATTTTTGTAAAGACCTTCTTTGTGACTGTGCCTGAAAGTCAACTGTGAAGAGAGGGCCAAACAAAACCATCATACAGTTTTTCCAGAACAATTATGGTCAAAGAAAAATCAACACTTGTCACTATTGTTGATTTTAAGAATATATGGCAATTACAATGAATTTTTAATATATGAGTGTATAAAATTATTTTATTTTTTAAACAAATTTTTTTCAGAAAGAAATTCTAGTTTAATCTTTTTTTCAATACTTACTATGACATTGTAGTACTTACTATGACATTTGGTTCCTATTTTAGATAGATTTGTTTTAAATGACATTTTTGAGATATAAATTATCTGTGGATAATGAAGGTTTCCAATATTTATGAAACAATATGATAAACATGTATAAAGAGATAAGCACAGACAGAAATGGGAGAAGAGTTGGAACTGAAGGGTTCTACTTTTGAAATATACCCTTAGGCATGCATGTTTCCTATAGATATTTTACTGCAATACTCTTTTGAGTTAGATGCTGTCAGGGTTCAACCTGCAGGAAAGTGACAATGATGATGTCTCTTAACTGGAGATTTGCCTCCTGACTCTGACATGTGATTTGACCCTTTGCTCTAAGACTGACAGTCCCACCATTCACATTATCCTAGATCACCTCCATATTTGCCAGATCATTCAGGGTCTTGAGGAATGCAGGTTCCTAGGCCACTTCTCTCTCATTGCGAGAACTGACAAACCAAGGAAAGAGTGGAGTGTTTGCTGGTAATTTTAGAAAGCCTTCTCCAGGGACAAGCATTTGTATTCATTCCAATTCCTTTCCTCTACATTTTAAAAGTCTTGATTCTGAGTGATGGAAATCTGAGATCTACAAGAGGCTGACTTTGGCAGTAACATTGGATTGGACAATCATTTAAAGTGCTGGTGTTTCATTCCTCACAGTGAAATGGAGATGGATGGATATAACAGTCTTGGACTCCAGTGACTAGAAGCAGAGCAGATGTTCCTTTACACGTGTCATATCAGAGTTACTTAGAGCTCAGAATTGGGAAAACTGACCTAGTAATGTTACACTGCTCTTCTGCAAGCTTTTACCTCTGCCATCTTACTCCTTTTTTCCTTTCCTGTTGGTTACTCTCTAGATGTTCTATTCCAACTGCTATTAGGCTGTGGAAGATGGATGGAACTAAGCCCACGTGCCACAACTACGGAGCTCATGTGCCACAATTACTGAGCCCACGTGCCTAGAGCCCTTGCTCCACAACAAGAGAAGCCACCACAATGAGTAGCCCCCACTCATTGCAACTAGAGAAAGCCTGTGCACAGCAACGAAGACCCAGTGAAGCCAAAAATAAATTAATTACCTTAAAAAAAAGACACATTCATCCTGTAACCCAAATATTTCTGGCTTCCACTGAGACCAATCAGTACAGAGTCACATTGCAAAAAAACCAAACTGACATTTTAAAAAGTATGAAAACCACATGTAACTTCACAGAAGTCTCTTAGACTAAGGGCAATATGATTGAGAGCGCACAGCCAAATTTCTACAGATCATCGGAGACACCCACCTCTGCAGCGTCGCCCGGTATAGGGTGACAGCTTCAGCCCCAACCCCCTAGAAATTCTTGAAACTCTTCCCTGAAGCTCCTGGCTTGTCTCCGCCTCACAGCCTTTTCCTGTCAGGATTATGTGTTCCCCAAAACAGCTCCCGCTTCTCCAACATCAGACCGCCTAGCCTTTCCTTCTTCCTGGCGCCCATCTTGCTGCTCCAGGCCGAGGAAACAGGAACAGCTGTGAAGACGATTTTACCTTCGTGGTATCTTAATATTTAGGGACTCTGAACCTTTTGTCTCTGTTAGAAACCCTTAAGGGAATTTGGCCATTACCTTGAGCAAACAGCCCTTGAAAGTGGCTTCTCACATGACAATGAACGTCTTCCTGAAGTTTCTCTTCAAAGCAGCTCCTCAAGGACCAAGTAGTAAAGATGTCTGGCATTGCAGCTTTTAAGGCCTCCATTGCACCTACTCAACTCTGTCATCAGGGCTGGAAAGCAGCCACAGGCCACATATACATTAAGGGTGGCTATATTCCAAAGAAACTTTATTTGCAAACACAGGGTAGTGAGCCCTGCTTCTCAACTGGAGTCATGCATCACTATCACCTCGGGAACTTTGGAAACTCCTGGCTCTCAGGCCACACCCAGACCAATTAAATTAGGCTCTTGAGGGTCGGGGGGTGGGACCTCAGCGTCAGTATTTTAAAATTCCGCAGGTGAGTCCAATGTGCAGCCAAAGTTGAAAACACCTGCTGTAAAACTGCTCGGCGGTCCTGCCACAACAGGAGTCCCCAAGCTCCGGGATCTAATATCTGATGATCTGACGTGGAGCTGGTGTAATACTCATAGAAATACAGTGCACCGTAAGTTTAATGTGCTTGAATCATCCTGAAACCATGACCCCCAACCGCAGCCCGTGGAAAAGTTGTCTTGCATGAAACCAGTCCCTGGTTCCAAAAAGATTGGGGACTCCTGCTGTAACCAAAGCTGAAGCATCGAGATTCCCCTGGTCCGGAGTGGGCTGCACGTGTGCATAGATATTAATCCTCCCCGTTTCACAATGGCCACGGGGGTCTCCTGTGAACGGCTCTACTGCTTGATCCTATGTTAGAGTTACTAAAATTCCTTGAACAGGAATAAGTGGAGCATTTTTTTTTTGATAAGGCTAAATTTAACTATTCACTCTCTTCTAAACTGAGAAATATCAATGCATTCCACTGACACTTCTTGCTTCTACAGGCTACATTTAAAGCTGTGATTTTAACAGGAATGTCTCTCTCGAGTGAGATGAAAAAGAACGTGGTTATTTCCTGCAAGTAAATCAGAAATTCACTCCTGGGTCCACAGCTGTGCTTCTTTTCAAATCTTCCAGGGCACATCTGAGTTGGCCCCAGTGGAGGACTGGGTTAGATTCATACTTCGCTGTTTTCATTAGAACCAGGTTCAAGTAGATTAAAATGTTGTTTAAGTCATTCTGAGGTCCACTTGCTCATAACCATTTCACTTGAAGTACAATGCTTTCTAGAGACCCAACTCTCCATGGAGAGTACTCCAGGGTACCTGAGGTGCCGCTTCCCTGCTATCACCAAAGAAAGCCTTGCAAGTAGCCGTTACCCGTGAGATGAGTCAGCTGCTCTCCCTGTCCTTGGCTGTCATGAGCTCTCCATGTCTTAGAAACACTGACCTAGCAAGAAGGTACTTCCCTCAGATTTCAGAGCTAGCAAAAACACGTTGTCCAATATAGAGCTATTATGAGGATCCAGGGGGAGAATAAACACCTGTGCATGTCCCTTTCCCTCTCCTCTTGGTTCATGGAACATGTGTTGACTTGGAGACTTTGGGTTGAGTCTCTGCAAAGCCCACTCATGGTCTCACATGCAATTAGCTCATGGCACATGCCCTCCCAGGCCCCAGTGGGTTGACTCCAAAAAGGTTATATGAGTTTATTAATGCAGGCTCAAGGACGGCTAAGGATCCTTGCAGAAAAGAGGGCAAGTTGAAAGTATTTTGACATCTCAAAAGGCTTTCTGGAAAATTTCTCATGACGCAATGACTCAAGGTGATCCTCTCCAAATTTTCAGTTCTTTCCATGGCAGCTCCAGAAGGAACTTAAGAACAGTGACCTATTTGGTGGCTTGGCAGGGCCTCAGAGATATGTTGGCAAATGAATTGATATTGTCTTGACAAAATATTATTGGTGCACACACAAAAAAAGGTGGAGGGAATCTGATGGAGATTGGGGAGGGAAATAAAGCTGCCCGACTTGTGAATGTTCCACTCACACCCTTGCCCTTGGCACTGCTATTGAGTCCTTTGGATTCCCAACTTGAGTGGCTTGTGTAGGCCTAGAATTGGACTGGGCATTTTTTAATGACTAAGTCTGACATGAGTGAGGAACTGAACTGTAATAGGAGTAGGAGAAAAGTATACTGCAGTGGGTAATAGGTACCATTAGTATCTTTGCACAAAATTTTTTAGAAGACCCACTTTCTGTTCTTTGCTTAGTCAAGGTTCTTTTGTGGTTTGTGGGAGGGCAGAAGTTTCTAGACACCTGGCCATATCCAGAGAGAAGCAGCCCCAGTCTGTTATAGTCTTCACAGAATCCACATAAGACAGCTTTTTTCCTGGCCCTGACCAAGTTCCTCACTCAGTGGCAGGGGATGCTGAAACAAGACCCAGAGGGTTAGCTGTATTGGCAGAGGTTGGCCTAATTCACAGGAACTTAACAGCTGCCTAGAGAATCCACCCAAAACATGAATGATGTCATTTAATAAGCACCAGTATTACTGGACAAATAACTAAACTAAGTGGCAGGATCGCATCAAAATCAGAAACAGAACAAGGATCTCTCCACCATTATATGAGTTAATATAATTCTAGTACAGATATAGGAACATTATTACTGACAAAGAGAAAACAAAAAGCATTATTTGGAGATGGTGTAATTGTCTATCAAGAAATCCCAGGATAATTAAAAACTGGTTATCTTTATTGATGTTTAGTAAAATGGCTGGTTAAAGATAAGTGTACTAAAGTAGCAGGCTTTCCTGTCCTCCTCAAAGTAGCTAACAGAAAAATACATGAGGTTTTGCTCCATTTCAAAACATTCAGATATACCCTTAATGTTAAAAATGAATATATGAAAAATAAATTAAAAATTGAGTATATGAGGAATGTAACAAAATTTACTGAGAGTTCAAAGAAAACATATATATAAAATCATAAAAATAAATGAATATATATCCCACATAACAGGGTGAGAAGAATGACTATTACAGAAATATGTTTTTTCCAAGAAAGCATATTGATTTAGCACAACTCCAAGAGTAATTACTTGAGCTGCACTGCTAGCTATTAAAGCACAATATAAATTTTAAAAAATTATGTCAGTGGATCCTGGTTCAACAGTGCCTTTAGAAGAAGATGCATTATTTTATTGTTCTACTTTTTGTGTGTATGTGCACATAGCCACACATATTAAAAAAAAAAAGACAGGAACATCATGACACTGGCATGAAAATGGATATATTCATCTATGGAAACAAAGCAATTATAAAGAAAGAATCCTAGTATATAAGATAAGATAATATATAATAAAAGAAGCATTATAACCCAGTGGTCAAGAGAGAATTCATCAAAGAGTTAAAAATAATTGACTGGAGAAAAAGGGTTATATCTAGGTTTCATATCCTACAAAGAACAAAATGCAAATGTTTTTAAGAATTACAAAAAACAGTGGGAAATGTTGATGATTGACTGAATCGGGGAAGGACCTTTTAAGCATAAGTCAGAGAGAAAGGATAAAAGGAATAAGACTATTACAGAATAAGGAAATAGGATTATTTCCTTAAGAAAATAAATTAAATTATTATATTTGACTATTAAAGATATAATTCATTTTTGTCAAAAAGATTATAGATTTATAGGAAGATATATATCTATAATTTCAAAGTAGGGTTTCTCCCAGCACTGAATGAATATTTTAACTTTTAGAATTCAATTAATGTTTCATATCATGTTTTAAGATTAGAGCATAAAAACTATATTCTTTGCAATTAATAACAGAATTCAACAAAAGTAATTGTGATAAAAGCTTCTAACAAACCAGGAATAGAAGAGAATTTCCTTTATCTGATAAGTTATATATGTTATTAACCTTTTGAGCAGATATCACACTGCATCAGAAAGTGTGGAATCATTCCCATTTACAACAGGATTGAAAGAATAAAGTCATTGGTCAATTCTGCATTGGCGATTCCAGATAAGCAAAGAAATAAGAGGTCTAAGAATATTTTAAAAGGTGATAAAACAATCCTTATTAGTAAACAGTATGATTATCTCCATAGAAAATTCAAGAGATTTTAAAACAAACTTTTAGACTGATAACAAAGTTTGGCAATGTGCTGGATACAAAACCAACAATATGAACATTTTTTGCATTCTTACACATAGTAATAACCAATTAGAAAATGTTTTCGAATAACGTTCTCATTTTTCATAGCTACAAGAAGTATGTCTCATAGCTATCATACCTAAGAATAAATTTATACAAGATGTGCAAAGCCTTTTATAGAGAAAATTACAAAAAAACAGCACCAAAGAATATAAAAGATGATAATATATGCAAAGATATAACAGGTTCATGGAAGAAAAGACAAGATCATGAGGATGACACCTGTCCCCATATTAATCTATAAATGCCATGGAATTAAGATTAAAATCCCAACTGAGTTTCCTAGGAAAGATGACAAGCTGACCCTAACACTTGCATAGGAGAGAAAAGAGCCCACAATAGTCAGGACTCTCCAGAGAAACAGAAGCAATGGGATACAAAAAGAGATGTATTATATGGAATTGGGAACTGGCTCATGCAGTTATGGAAGCTGAGAAGTCACACGATCTGCTGTCTGCAAGCTTGAGGCTGAGAAGAGCTGATGGTTTAATTCCAGTCCCAAGAACTAGGTCCTAACTAAAACACGCAGGCAGATAGGGAACAAATCCTCCCTTCATTTACTTTTTTGTTCTATTTAGGCCCTCAAGGGACAAGACGATGCCCACCCCCACTGGGGATGGTAATCTACTGAGTTCACCAATATACCCTCACAGACACACCCAGGAACAATGTTTAATCTGGCCACCCTGTGGCCCAGTCAAGTTGACACATAAAATTAACCATCACAATAGCCAAGACACAGCCAGAGGGCTTGCTCTCCCAGATACTTAGACTTATAAATTATTTACTTATTAATTACTTACTAATAGTAATGTAGACAGCAATGCTATTTGAGTTGGACAAAATAGGTGCCAGGCACTTATAGAGACTTGATGCTGGACAGAGAGGACCCCACAAATCAGGGTGGAATGCATGAACTAGTGAAGAAATGAATCTGGGAAAATTAGTTATCCTTCTGGAAAGAAAATTAAGTCACTATCTTACACCTTGCAAAGACAAATTCCAGACTATCCAAATGTACAAAAGAATCCATAAAAACATCTGGAAGTGAATAAAGGAAGACCTCTTTATACCCTGAATAAATCTTGTGGATTTCATAGATAATAAGCACAAGAAAAAAAAAACCCTTAATTAAAGAAAAGGTAGACAAATATAACTACAACAAAATGATAAACTTAAATACAACCAAAAAAACATCTTTAACAAGATTTAAAAGATAAGCCATAGCCAGGAAGAAGATACTGAATGCATATAATCAGCAAATGTTGTTGTTCAGTTGCTCAGTCACGTCCAACTCTTTGCAACCCCATGGACTGCTGCATGTCAGGCTTCTCTGTCCTTCACTGTCTCTCAGAGTTTGCTCAAATTCATGTCCCTAGCAAGTGTTAATATCTAAAATATGTAGAAGTATTTTAATAATTTGTCAAGAAAAAGACAAATATCCCCCAATGGGCAAAATATACCAAGGAACACATTTGAATGTGAAGAGAGGAGGAAATATGAATGTCAAATAAATGAAAAGTTGCATGAAAAGTTGCTCTATTTCTTTAGACTTGTAGAAAATGCTAACTTGTAACCAAGAGACTGGGAAAATGAAGAAAAGGGAGGTTTCATACACTGTGGGTGTAAATGTTACTTGATAAATCAGGATTGAGAAGAATTTCTCACTCTACCTTTGTGGGTCTATAACCTAGATAGCATATTAAAAAGCAGACACATTACTTTGCCAACAAAGGTCCGTCTAGTCAAGGCTATGGTTTTTCCAGCAGTCATGTATGGATGTGAGAGTTGGACGGTGAAGAAAGCTGAGTGCTGAAGAATTGATGCTTTTGAACTGTGGTGTTGGAGAAGACTCTTGAGAGTCCTTTGGACTGCAAGGAGATCCAACCAGTCCATCCTAAAGGAGATCAGTCCTGGGTGTTCATTGGAAGAACAGATGTTGAAGCTGAAACTCCAATACTTTGGCCACCTGATGCGAAGAGCTGACTCATTGGAAAAGACCCTGATGCTGGGAAGGATTGGGGGCAGGAGGAGAAGGGGACGACAGAGGATGAGATGGCTGGATGGCATCACTGACTGGATGGACATGAGTTTGGGTAAACTCCGGGAGTTGGTGATGGGCAGGGAGGCCTGGCGTGCTGCGATTCATGGGGTCACAAAGAGTCAGACACAACTGAGTGACTGAACTGAATTGAACTGAACCTAGAGAAGGTCTCTGACCTGTGCACAAGGAAGCACGCACCAGATTTTCCTTTGCAGCATTGTTTATGATAGTGAAAACTGGAAACAACTCACATGTTCATTAGCAAAAGAACAGGTGAGTCGATTGTATTTTATTCAGTAACAGAATATTATAGAGCAGATAAAAAAGAGGGAACTAGATCAACAAGGGTAAGACTCATCAAAACAGTGAAAGAACAGACAAGCTGTTGAAAGGTATCCCATATGATGCCATTTGCAAAACTATGATCTTATTATGGATACATGCATATATGGTAATAGGATAAAATATGCAAAAGATCGATACCAGATGGGGTAACAGTTATAGGAAGAAAGGGAATACATCAAAAGGTGGATACGGAGAACATCCTAATGTTAGTATCTGATGGATCTGAGTGTTGAGGGTGTGGCTGAGTGTCAGTTATATACTCTCTAGATTAATATATGTTTGAAGCATTTTATAACAAAAATGGGGAAATTGTTGCCTATACTTTAAAAATTTCTTCCTGCTTGTAGAAGATTTATGGTAGGAATCTTATTTCCCCTAAAACATCATTTGCCATCACCTTTGCTCCCAAACAACAGTGATCACTTGACTTCTTCTACAACCAGGACAACTAATAGTTTCTCAATCTTATATACAGTAAAAATAAAAACATCTTTAGAAAACTTCACTAGTCTTATTTACCATGATATAAATTCTAAGCTAAAAACTGTGTCTTTGCTGTGCAAACATAATTTTAGATATGCACACTTTCCCCTTTCTAGGTCTCAGCTCTATAAATGATAGCTTCTAAGTCTGTCCTGCATAGAAATTCCAGGGCTACCACTTCATGCACCCTCCAAACACCATGGCAACTAAATGATTAGGAAATTCTGTAGTTGTCCCTCCCCATTAATGGCCAGAAATATAACTGGAGAATTATGAGCTCAAGAGTGTATGGAACAAAGCTAATTCCTTCTATTCCGTGTATGTTGTGAACAAAAAACATCTTGGACACAGTTAATGCGTAGCTTCCATCTGGCATTTTTCATATTATGTAAAATTGTTATGTCAGCAACAGATGGTAGAGCTAAGTGTTAGGAGATCTTACTTATGCCCAACTATCAGGTTTGCAAATCTGAACATTAAACAGTTTGCAGGTCTGTGGAAATGCATGAGGTGCTACATTTTCTCCTGTTGTGCTCACAGACTTGCAAAATATTAATTTTTTGCCTCTTTCTCCTTTCCTCCTTCTTAACAGTCCCCGATTTTGTTTTGATATCCCCATCTGAGCTCCTGAGCTGACTCCTCCACCATTAGTTCAGCAAGCCTTTGGTGCATGTTTTTGGTAACTTGAAGATGGACTTAAAGCTTGTGCAAGTGAAGTGTCTGTGTCTCGATTTCTCATCTGATGCAACCAAAGGAGATAATAGATGTGATTTCTTCCAGAAGCCACTTAGTGACCTTGAGAAAACCTCAGCTTTAGGATGAAACTAGTGTGAGGACGGTGGAAAGGAGACTCAGAGAAAGTGTGAGTCTTTAACCTTATCAAACTGTTGATTACCTATGAACTGCCCAACCTCTGGGCATGGTGTTTGTCAGACAAAATATTTTGTTGTTCAAGCCTGTGAGTCAGGATTTCTTTTCCTTAGAGCCCAAAGCACCCTGCTAAAAGATGGAGAATCTTTAATATTCATTAATTTAGAAGTCCCTTGCTATAAAATTCATGAAACACAGTTGATCCTTGAACAAAGCAGGGGTTAAAGGCACCAAGCCTCTGTGCAGTTGAAAATCCACATAACTTACAGTCTGCCCTCCATATGAACAATTCCTCTGTATTTGCCATTCTATGTCCACAGAGTCAACCAACCACACACAGATGGTGCAGGACTGTAGTATTTACTACTGAAAAAACTCTGTGTGTAAGTGGACCTGTGGGGTTCAAATCCATGCTGTTCAAAGGTCAACTGTACAAAGAAAAGGAACCATAGACCTGGATCAAGAGCATTTGACTCCCTGTTTCACCCCTTGGAGGCCACTGTGTTCATTGTCATTCATTGATAAGGCAGGAGCCCTGAAACCCAGTCTAGGAGAGCACACTGATTTAGAGGTCTTACATTTGTTTAGCACTTGTACAGTTTTTAAAATACCCCCATATATATGATCACCTCATCAACTGTGTGAAGAGAGTTGTATAGGCACTTTTTTAAAAAAGCAGAAGTTCAAGGGAGTTCAGTGACATTATCAAAGGCAAACAAGTTAGAAACCTCTAAATTTAGGACCACTGAATATTCTGGTGAGTCTTAATGACTCTTCAAATATTGCATATGCACAAGTCTTTGCAGAAAAAAATCTCCATCAATACTTAAGTATGTGGTAAGTGTTTTGGAAATTATAATGGTCAGGATGGGATAGGTTATGCTGCAGTAATAAATGCCCCCAAATCTCAGTCGCTTACAACAGCAAAGGATTATTTCTAGCTAGTGGGAACAGTTGGGTTGGCCAGCACCTCCACTGCATATTGTCCTCACTCCAAGCTCCAGGCTGATGGAACTACTTCTATCTGAATCGTGGCTGGTCATCATGGCAGAGGCAAAAGTGCATAGCAAATCACCTGCCAGCTCTAGAACCTCTGCATGGAAGTCAAATGAGGCAGATTCACTCTAATTGCATTGGCCAAAGCAACTTAATATGACCAAGTATGATGTTAATAGGGTGGGGAAGGATGATCCTTCCCTATAGAGTGCTAGTGACAATGAACACAAAAAACTTGCCATATTTCCAATGAATTTCCATTCTAATTCTGTGTCCCTATAGCCAATAAAACACAAGCTTAAGAATGAACAGTTCAGGGACTTCCCTGATGGTCCAGTTGCTGAGACTCCGTACTTCCACTGCATGGGGCACAGATTCCGTCCCTGGTTGGGGAACTAGGGTTCTGCATGTACGAAGGCATGGCCGAAAAAACAAAATAGAAAAAAAAAAAACCTAAAATAAAATGAACAGTTCACAGGGCTATGACGTCATTCACGCTTGGATGTAACTGATGATTGATGAGGACAATGTTTCTCAAAATGCATCCTAGTTGTGTAAGACATTGGTAAAGAATGGCCTGCATGGTCTTATGATTTGGGAAAATACTGTATACTAGATTCTCCCTTGTAACTTGGAAACAGATGGTAGTATGTGCAAATCTCTGAGAAGTCTTACAAAATGCTAGAATTTAATTTCAAACTTTCCAAATCTATTTCATCATGGAGCTTTTAGTTATTTTCCATAACTTGGTTTGTTTTGCATAATAGCTTTTGGCATCTCACAGCACTATGTTCCCTGGCTACACTTTGGGCTAGACTGTTGTAGTGAAACTGGGCTTGGGGTCAAGTCCAGGGTCTTAGTTCCACCTCTTTCACCAAATAGCCATGTGAACTTGGCACGTCATTCATAATTCTGTTTTAATTTCTACATTTGTTAAATGGAAATATGTTAGCCCGTGAGCCTCTAGTGAGATCATTAATGTGAATACTCCTTGAATGATAGAGTGTTTTACATATGCCAGGAACCAGCCTTAGACAAACATTTCAAGAAGATCTGTCTTTATCGGAGTCCTAAATCTCTCTGCACTGCCTGTGAGTCCCTTCTCTGAGCCTGTGTCAGAATGGGGATAAACCATCTAAAGGGCTTGATGTGAGCCGCAGTTCATCTGCTCATTTTTATAGCTGGGCTGTAAGCAGCGAGCCCTCCTCTCCCTAATGGTTCCCAGATACAAACCATATATACTATAGTATCTGGGAACGTGCCTTGTAAACTGTGAAGTATCATACAAATTTCACAATTTATAAACTGTGACGTTTTTCCCTTATTATGTATTAGTTCTTTTCAAGTTTTGTTATAACCATAAGTTGCCCTTCAAATGCTATATTTATCTCTGAATTCAATAAGGAGTTCTCTTTGGACAATTTGAGAATACACAAACACATACATGCACATTTCCATTCATTCATTCTTACAGCAAGCACATACTGAGAGTATATGTATATATACACACACACATACATATGTGCATACACACAGACAGATACACCTGGTTTTATGTCCTCTTAAACTTTAAGTGGATTATAAATATCCATGAGGTACAATAAAATAAAAGATAAATAATTTGATAATTTGATGAAATGAGAGAAAAACGTAGTTAGGGGTGGAAGAAATAAAATGAGTACAGAAGCAATTCGGCTCCCCCCACCACCCATATATCCCATAGGGTGCTGTCCTGCTGTTTTGGGCACTGGATACAAGCTTACCTTGGAGTTTTCAAGGCCAATAGAAAGACTAACACACAGTTCATTGCAGATTTCCTTCGAGGAAAGCTGGGAATGCAAATGATGATTTGCTATATTCCAAGTTTTAAACGCTGACAGCTAATTTAAATTTGTTTAAAAACTGTGCGCTAAACAAAATATTTGTGAAAACTGAATCTAGCACATGGGTCTCAAGTTTGTAATCTCAAATGTCTGTGCTGGGAGAGGGTAGCTTTCACAGAGGAGAGGCTGGGGCCCACTCTTATCAAATGGATGCAACACAAAACTGGGGGGAGGGGGAGTGCTATGAACTGAACTGTGTCCCTCTCAAATCCATACACTGAAGTCCCAATCTCAAATGCGATTGTATTTGGAGATGGGGCTTTAGGAGGTAATTTAGGGCTTCCCTGATGGCTCAGATAGTAAAGAATCTGCCTGTAATGCAGGAGACCCAGGTTTGATCTCTAGGTTGGGAAGATCCCTGAAGAGAATGGCAACCCACTCCAGTATTCTTGCCTAGAGAATTCCATGGACAGAGGAGCCTACAGTCCATAGGGTCTCAAAAGAGTCGGACATGACTGAGCAACTTAACCCTTTCACTTAGGTCAGAGGAGGTCATAAGGGTGGAGTTTTGTTTTTTTTTTTTGAGTCTTAATCCAATAGGATTGGTGGCCTTATAAGAGGGAGGCCGTCTCTCTCCCTGTATACACACCAAAGAAAAGCCCTGGGAGGACACTGTCTACAAGCTGGAAGAATGCGCTCACCAGAACCTGGCCCTGCTGGCCTTCTGGTCTAGGACTGCCAGCTTCCAGAATTGAGGAAATCAAGTTCTCACTTTTGAGCCAGGCAGCCTACAGTATCTCATTACAGAAGCCAGGGTAGAGTAACCCCCAGAACTTGGTCCACCTTCCTAGCCCCTGTGAGGGATGAACTCCTGAGCCCCTCAAGGAAACTCTACCAACAGTGCATTCACCTTTGTAGGATTTTAGAGACATGTTTTGGAGAAGGCAATGGCAACCCACTCCAGTACTCTTGCCTGGAAAATCCCATGGACGGAGGAGCCTGGTAGGCTGCAGTCCATGGGGTCGCACAGAGTTAGACACAACTGAAGTGACTTAGCAGCAGCAGTGGCAGCAGAGACATGTTTTAGCAGGAAATGAAAAGGAGAGAAAAAGACTTGGGAAGAGCCTTCTATTTCAAGCCTGGGATCCCAGAGGAAGTGATGGAAAAATTGCTTTCAGATGAGTTCCACTGAAAATATATTAATAATTAGTATATGATGATAAATGAAAATTAGTTCATGCAAAATACAGATACCGTTCAGAAGGCTTCCAATACACCTTCGCGTTATATGACTGGACTTTTCAGACTGAAATGAATGAACCCCAACCTACATTTTCAAGGTCTTCTGTTTCCTCTCTTCTCCCTTCACTTTTGGTTACAGTCACCTGGCTCTTCAAATATACCTGCAAATACTACCAGATACATTCCTAGAAGTTAGCTTGTTGTCTTATTTAAAGCATGATTGTAAATCTTGGTTTGAGGATACAAAGTCCAGTTATGACCATTACTCCATGATTTTAGGCAAGTTATTTAATATCATTGTGCCTTAATTTCCTTTTCTCCAACATAGGGATGACATTAATAGTACTTACCTCCTAGGAAGTCTGTGAGGAGAAAATGAGTTAATACTTGTAAAACGTCTGCACCATTGCCTGAGAAGGTAAATTTTATGCGTTTATTAAATAAAATGCCTCTGTGTGTTTGTATGTGCTTTTCCTTCTGCTCAGATGCTTATCCTCCACTTTTTCAGCCCCTACCCCATGCCTATGACTTTTTAAACAGCTTTATGAAGGTGTGACTGATATGCAATAAACCACACATATTTAAAGTTTTGACATACACAAACTTTCCAAAGGGAAAGGTGGGGGTGGGAATAAATTGAGAGTTTGGGATTGACATATACACACTACTATATTTCAAATATTAACAGATAACCAACAAGGACTTACTGTATAGCACTGGGAATTCTACCCAATATTCTATAATAACCTACATGGCAAAAAAATTTGAAAAAGAACAGTATTATGTATAACTGAACCACTTTGCTGTACACTTGAAAGCAATACAGCATTGTAATCAGCTATAATATAAAATACAAACTTTTTTAAAAGTTTTGACATATGTATACATTCATGGCCTCAGGACTACAGGCAAGATAATAAACATATCCCCATCTCCAAAAGGTTTCTCATGCCCCCTGTAACTCCCTTCTGCCCTCCCTGTCTCCTCTTTCCCCACACCTGCTAGTCTGCTTCCTGTCACTATAGATTGGTTTGAATCGTCTAGAGTTTTATAACAATGCAATCATAACATAGAGCCTTTGGTGTCTGGCTTCTTTCATTCAGTATGTTTCTGAAGTTCATCCATATTGTAGCCCCATATCAGTAGTAGTTCTTTTTTATTGCTGAGTAGTTTTGCATTATATGAATAGACTATGATTTATTTATTGACACCTGTTGACAGGTACTGGGGCTTTGTCTCTTTGTAACAGTTGTTTTCCTAGTGCCTTGAACACTGCCTGGAACATACTGAATACTCGATAAATAATTTTAAATGAATAAATAGAAACATATCTTTCTGATGTCCTTCAACTTGTCTTTAAAGCTCAAGTTAGTGCTGCTATGAATACTATGCAGCCATTATAAACTATGTTTTCAAAGAATATTTGATCATATATAAGAATGCAGATAGATGTTGGGGCATAAAAGGCAAAGCCTAGAATGTATAATGGCATAGTATGCATGGAGGACTAATACAAAAAATATCAATAGATGTCATCTCTGACTTTCATTTCAGTATTTGCTATATTTTCCAAAATTTTGACAATGACAAGAGATAAACAATTTTTTTCAAAAATGGAATTAAGAATTTTTATTATTTTAAGAATAATCTGCTTACATGTTACTTCCTCCACAAAGTCTTTACCATCTCCCTCCAGCAGCATCAATTTCTCCTTCTGTAAAGGCAAAATGGCATGTATCAGTCAGCTCTTGCCAAAGTAATACTGCCCAACAAATCACTCCAAATCTTGATGACTTACAAATACAAGCCTTTATTGCTCACTTTGGGGTCTGCAGGTTCGCTAGGTAGGGGGTATGGTACTTTCCTTCAGGCAGAGTTTACCTGGGTTGCTCTCATTCTTAGCCTCAGATCTTCTCCAGATATGGCCTTCTTCTAGAAGACATGAGTGCAAACACATGATGCCTCTCAAAGCTGAGGCTCTGAACTGCCTCAGAGTCCTTCATACTCACATTCCATGGCTCAAACAAGACACACCAAGTTCATGTCAATACGGCAGAGAATGATTCCTTCCATGGAGACAGGTGGAAGTGGGAGACTAAATACTTGCTGAACAATAATTTAATCTACCACATGGCAGAAGACAAAACCCTGGTTTGGGAGGGGGCAGATCTTCAAACTCAGCTTTGGAAGCTGGCTCCACCATTTAAGAGCTTCCCAGGTGGCTCAGATGGTAAGGAATCTGCCTGCAATGAAGGTGACCTGGGTTTGATCCCTGGGTCAGAAAGATTCCCTGGAGAAGGGAATGGCACCCACTCCAGTATTCTTGCCTGGGAAATCCCAAAGACAAAGGAGGCTGGTGGGCTACAGTCCATGGGGTCACAAAGAGTTGGACACAACTGAGTGGCTAACACTTTCACACTTGACCACTTAAGGGCCATGTGCTTTGGGGAATTTTATTTAAGCCCCGTTTCTTCTTTTGTTGACTGGAGATTATAAAATGCTTGGAAGAGGGGTTGTGAGCTCTGAACAAGATGGGTGTGTGGTGACCAGGGAAGTGCGCCAGATGGAGCTCCTTCTAGAGAACCTGCTGTGGGGAGCTCAAGTGTTTCACAGCCTCGGCTCTGGATCCTCAGAGGGGTTTGCACTAGTGGGAGATGAAGACTTCCCATTGATCTGGCCCAGGCCTTCTTAGACCGCACTGTCTGAGGGCTCCCTTCCTTTCATCCTCTCCCCTGTGTCAGACCTGCACTGAGCCAGGAGCCTCCCCTTGCCCTTTCCTTCTTCCTCAGCTCTGCCCTGCATACGTGTTTCCCAGGGTCTCTAGCACATTTAATTCCTCATGTCCCCTTAGCGTCTGCTTCCTGGAGGACCTGGACTGACACAGACTATCAAGTGCCTAGAAAAGGGTCTAAGAAAAAGTGTAAACTCAACACATTTTGTTTCTAAATGATGATTTCTTCTCTTTACTCTTAAGATCTTTGACACATATTGCATCTATAGCTTTTGCTACACTTCAAAGGTAGTTATTTATTGTGGCAAAATATGTAAAACATAAAATCTGCAATTCGACCATGTTTGAGTATAAAACTCAGTGGCATTCATTACACTCACAAACTTGTACAGCCATCACCACTATCTGTCTCCAAAATGTTTTTATCACCTCAAACAGAGACTCAGCAGGATCACTTCTCTTCCTTCTCCCCTAGTTCCTGAGAATCTCTGTTCTACTTGCTGTCTCAGAGAGCTATACTGTTACCTACTACCCTGCTTAACTGAACTCAAAGACTGGAATTTTGTTCTAGTCCTTTTTGTATTTTAGGGAGTATACAAAGTCTTGACAGTAATGGAAAAAGAACTAGAAACAGGGATGGTTCCCAGATCTTTTTTAACTTGGATATAATTTTGGAGGGCGTTATCATCTCTATATTTTTGCTTCACAGTAAAATTTGTAAATAAGAAAGGGGTGGTTCTATGCTCCTGCACTTGAAGTTAAAGATGTCTCTTGTCTTTCCCCATTGTGTCCCCTTTCTCGCCTGGACTGCATGTTCTACAAACTTCAGCACATGACTGTTTAAGCAGAAGGCCAGAAGTAGGTCAACAGATGATTGGGACCAAGGAGCAAAAGAAGAATAGAAACCACCCCTTGTTCAATGTTAGTTAGCCCGGAAAAGTTAACATGATGTGCTATGGATGTTTTATCTGAGGGGTCTTTCTTTGATCTGCATTTGACTTTCTACTCAAATCACATGAACTAGCTGATAGATTTCAAAAGAAATGTGCATATGTCTTCCTAATTAAAAGAAGCTCAGATCACTTCAAAATAAAAGCATTGTCATTACCTTCTGAGAAAATCCACAGTGTTATGGTTAGGAACATGTTCCAGTTCAGACACTGCACAGACTGGGCTGCCAGGCCTGATGAAGTCATCCTAGAGCAAGCAGTGGGAAGATCATCAGGCTGGGCCTGCTGGAGTTGAGGAGGGGGAGGTTGGTGGTGGTTTAATCTTTAAGTTGTGTCCAACTCTCTGACCCCACGGACTGTAGCCCACCAGGCTCCTCTGTCCATGGATTCTCCAGGCCAGAATACTGGAGTGGGTGCCATTCCCTTCTCCAGGGGATCTTCCCTACCCAGGGATCAAACCCATGTGTCTTGTACTGGCAGGTGGATTCTTTATGCTGAGCCATCTGGAAAGCCCTGGGGGAGGTTGAGGTCAACCATACCAATGGCATATCACTCATGTACCTGTAATGGGAGAGCGGAGCTACTGCTCCAACAAGGGAGGGATTTAGAGCAGAGTTCTTCAACCTTAGCACTGCTAATTTTGGGGGCTGGATCATTATTTGTGATGGGAGCTGCCACGTGCATTGTAGGACATTCATAGCAGCATCCCTCATCTCTACATACTAGATGCCAGCGTCACTTCACCTGCCCTGGGAGTCATGACCACCTCAAAAGTCTCCAGACATTGTCAAATGTCCCCTGGGGGGCAACATCACACACCTGGTTGAGAATCATTGATTCTGATGAAAATGTCCATGAATGAATTTCACCATTGCATTACGCCTGTGCTTCTGCATTTTGAATCTGGAGGTACCGTTTTTTCAGGTGCTTCTTCTAAAGCTTTTGTCTGAATTTATGCATCAGAACAAGGAAATGGAAAGAATACTCTCAAGGACCTCCTATTCTCTCACATCTTTCTTTTCAGTCACATCTACCAGCGGTATTTTTTTCCTCTTCCTATTGAGAAATAACTATTGTGTTAATGAACTGATTTAGGTTTGTGATTTAATCTATTTCCCTACTGCACTAACTCAATAGGTGTATACTTTTCTGTAACAATTTAAAAAATAAATATCTTTCTGACAGATGGCTTAAACTAGCTAGATTTCATTTAATAAAACATTCCAAGGGGTTTCATTTGATAAAGCACCCCAAGACTTCACTCTCTAAGCATCACAAAAGTTCTAAAAGTTTATTTAACCCTCTTTCAAGAAAAAGGCTGTCAGGCTCTAGCCCCCTGGCCTTCTTTTTCCTAGAGGACTTTCAGTAGCTTGAGGGGAAAGTGGGAACTCACTCCAGACTGGCCTAAGACTATTAGGGAGCTAGAAGCTTAATTAGTGTTTGTAAGACATTTGAGATGAAAATCACTATTAGCTCAAACCACTGCTATGAAAAGTGTTATTTTCAAAACCTCACTGACACATTAGCATCTGTCTTAACTAGTCCTGAGGGAAAGAGAAAAGACTAGAAGAACCAAAGAGTGATAGAAGAAATGATGAAGGTCCTAATAGGACTCCAGGTGCCAGGGAAGGTGATGCTTGAGATAATGACAGGTTTGGTAGCTGGCGTGCTATATACAGTCCTGCTAACCAAGCAGCCTCAAGCAACCAATTATTTATGTGAGTGAACAATGAAATGCTTCTGTTTGTTTTAGGCCTTGGAAGTTGCCTAACCCTTTAACTAAGAAGTGATCTAGAGCCTAATTTCCTTTAGGAATATCCACATTTTGCATGAAGTATATCTGCATTGACTGCTCCTAGATATTAAAATCTTTCATAAATGTAAGCCTAAGGTTGTTGGTACAAATGTCATTATGGAGAAATTGAACAAATCAAGAAATGGACATAAGAAAATGTGATTGTGAATACTATTTGTCATTCAGTTCAGTTCAGTTCAGTCGCTCAGTCGTGTCTGACTCTTTGCGACCCCATGAACTGCAGCACGCCAGGCCTCCCTGTCCATCACCAACTCCCAGAGTCTACCCAAACCCATGTCCATCGAGTCAGTGATGCCATCCAACCATCTCATCCTCTGTCGTCCCCTTCTCCTCCTGCCTCCAATCCTACCCAGCATTAGGGTGTTTTCCAATGAGTCAACTCTTCACATGAGGTGGCCAAAATATTGGAGTTTCAGCTTCAACATCAGTCCTTCCAATGAACACCCAAGATTGATCAGAGTTACAATTCTTTTAATAAAACATAGAGATAACACAAAAAATGTATTTCATTTCCACAGACATTAGAGTTGATAGAGATGCCATCATCTCTTGACTGGGTATCTGCAAAATCCTGTAGTCAGTAATGTTGTTACAAATACCACCATTTCTTCCCAGAATATCTAAAAAATGTGAGGATAAGTAATATTGTTGTAGACACGTGATTTCTTACCTGGGTGTCTGCAAAATATCAGGGTAACTAACATGGTTGAGAACACATCACTCCTTACCTGGACAAGTAAAATATCCCAAGGCCTCTAGCAGGGTAAAGACAGGTCATCTTACCTGGATACAAGCAAAATTCAAAGGGCAGCACCGTAAATGCAGACACAGTCACTTTTTGCCTGTACACCTGCAAAATCTTTGGGTTACAAATGTAATCAGACAAATACCATCTCTTGCCTGAATACTTATAAAGGCTCAGCATCAAGATGATAATAGGGACATGTCATATCTTACCTGGATATCTGTAAACTCCCAAGGTCCTTAAGCCAACCTAGTGACCAAGTTTATTTGCAAGTGTCCTTTAAGTTGTGTTGACCAACCATCACAGTGATCAAGGAAATTTCAGATATCCTGTCACACTATGAAGGTGTCTCTAACTAATGTGTTTTCTTGAAATTTTCAGGCAAGAGTAGATGGTGTTCCTAATCAAGATAATGACCTTTGGAGTTTACAGATATCCAGGTAAGATATCACACATCCCTACAAGTGTCTGTCTGGATATCTGCACAATCTCAAGAGCTCTAACTTTGGTATGAACATCATCACCTTATAGTTAGAGGCAAGCAAAATTCTGCCTCCAATAATGTACAGAGCTTCTCAACAGTCTCTTAATTGGAATCTGCAACAACTGAAGAGACACTAGTGTTTAAGGATAATTCTACAATCTGGATGCTGGAAAATCCTATGAGCACTACAAACTTAATGGGAACCATTAAGTCTACCTGGATATTTTATTTGCAAAAAAAAAAAAAAAAGCAGGGTCAAGACTTTGAATAGAGATAATATCTCCTCTTCAGTAAACATCTACAAAAATATCAATCAAGAGATGATGGCCCAACTAATAATAAGATTCAATTTTGCATTTTGCTGGTGGTCCAATTAAGAGATGATGTGAGGCCTTCTTTTGGTATTATACAATACTCTTTATTTGGTATTATAAAGACAAATGATAAATAATGAATTAGGAATACATGTATTATCTGAACACTTGGGAAAATGCCATTAAATTTATGTGGCCAATCAAATCTACCTGAAAACTTGCAAAAGTCCAAGATCAACACCTTAGTTAGACACAATCCTGTCTTTGACAAGAAAACTGCAAAAAGCCGTGATAAGCAAAAAGTTTCTCAACAATTACATGGTAAAATAGAAATCTTTTCAAAAATATAAAACAGGAGGGTGACATGGTTGCTAGAACTGGTGAAATACTATCAATTCTTAGCTGAAAACCTAGCCCTCAAATGCCATGGCAAAACAGTAACAAATATCACTTACCTAAGCGTTTGAAGACTGGATGGTCTCCGATGTGATGGAGGTGCCTGTAATCACTTACCAGATACCAGATATGCCTCTGAGAACAACCATTGTCAGGTTCACCACGATCTCTTGACACAAAGGTGAAACAAACATTAGGATGCATGTAAAAAGGATACAATTTGTTCTACCAAGACACCTGAAGACACTGCTTTCATCATTATAAGAACATCAGCTCTCATTGAATACTGGCAGGAATCCAAGTTAGGAATATTCCCAGGTAAGCAGACATATCTTAAGGGCACATGTGCAAAATTTCCACAGTTGCTATCATGGCTAGCTAGGTTCATTGTGCTAATTACCTCTGGTTATGTGAAATTACTCAATACTCAGAGAAAGACAAAATTTAAAAAAAATAATAAATGAAAACTCCTGGTTTCTAGAACTGGTAGGAGATCCACTGTTTCCTATCTGAAAGGCTGCAAGGAAATCATGGTAACAAGTGTGAGGAACACCACCATCACCTACCTAGCTACCTGGAGACCGGAAGGCCTATGCAGTGATTTAGGCCCATGCCATCACTTACCTGCACACCAATCATGTCTCCCCATCAACAACCAATGTTAGGTTCACTGAGATTTCTAGAAGAAAACATGAAAGAAATATTATGAAGCATACGTTAAAGGGCGCAACTTTTTTTTTCTACCAGGACACCTGCAAATAACTTCGGTCACTTCCTCATGAGGAGAGACATCAACTTTACCTGGGTACCTGCAGGAATCCAAGGTTAACACCAAGGTTGGAAAACTATCATTTCTTGACTGGACACCTGTACAAATTCTATGGGTTGTACTGTGGTGGGGAAAACCACCATAAGTACCTGTATACCTGCAACCCTTGAGCACCCCTATGTTAAACATAAATTTCACCTGAAACATAAAAAGTGAAAACTCACAGTCTCTAGATTTGGTAATGACTTTATCATTTCATACCTGAATATCGGTATCTAAGTCATACTAACAAGCATTCTTGACACCTGCCATCACTTACCTCCATACAGGAAGAGTGGATCATCTGTGATGTGGTTTAGGCCATGCCATCACTTACCTCAACACCAGCTGTGTCCCCCTATCAACTGCCACTGACTGGCTCGCTGCCTGATCTCTTGGCAAGCCCTGAAAAACACACTGTGAAAAACATGCTTGGTATAATGCTGCATGTTACCTGTGTACCCGCAAGCCGCTCTGTCACCTATATCATTTTGAGATCCATCAGTATTACTTGGATACTTGGAGAACTCTGAGGATAAACCCGAGTAACACACACACCTTCCTCCCCTGAAGAGCTACTTGCAAATATCCTGTGGTTAATAAAGCCATTAGAACAATATAACAAACTGCCTGGATGCTTGCAATCTGTCTACCAGCTCAAGTGAGAAACACACATTATATCTGTACAAGATTACAATAAAAAACTATCACTTGCTAGTATTACTAGGGACAAATTAATTTAGCTTACACTCGTGTCAAACAAGGTAAATATCAGATGATTACATAGATACCTGAAAATAAGCAGCCCTCTAACGGGCTTTCCTGGTGGCTTTGCTGGTAAAGAATCTACCTGCAATGAGGGAGACCTGGGTTCGATCCCTGGGCTGGGAAGATCCCCTAGAGAAGGGAACGGCTACCCACTCCAGTATCCTGGCCTAGAGAGTTTCGTGGATTGTATAGTCCATAGGGTCGCAAAGAGTCAGATATGACTGAGTGATTTTCACTGATGTGTTTACATCACATCATCTCATACCTGTGTACTACTTAAGACCTGAACTGCACACCTGCAAAAATAATTAGGGAAGCACAAGTGTTAGGGACACCATCAACAGTAACTTTTATGCGTGAAGATCACATGATTTAGGTTGTGGCTTCGGCGCACGTCACCACTTACCTCCACATCTGCAATGTGCCTTGGTAACTACTGTGAATAAGTTCACTGTGATGCTTTCACAGGAAGCTGAAAACAATTGTGTAAAATGTGTTTGGTATGCATCTTACTCCACTGCGCCACCTGAAAATTCCTTGTTCAATTCTACCATTTCAAGACACATTGCTGTTCCATGGATAACTATGGAAATCTGAGATTAATAAAAAGAGATTCTTTCCTCTCTTGCAGGGATGCCTGGAAAAACCTCAAAGTGAACGATAACCACTGATGGACAATATGCCAAATCATCCACTGATCCATCTATCACTATGAGTACATAAAACACATAACCTGTGAATAAGAACACAGTCAAATATCCAACTTATTGGTATTGTTGGGGTCAATTTAAATTCTGAATGGCAAACATGCCAAAGCCATACTTAACACAGAGACTTGAAAGCATCATCATTCACACATATGAAAATAAGAAGCTCTGTAATGAGGGAAAGTCATATAACCTCATACATGCACATTAGGAAAGGACTTAATGGATCACTTGCAAAGCAACAGGGTAACACTCTGTTAGGGAAATCACATCCATGTAGTCAGATATCTGAAGACTAGATGGCCTGGCTTCTGCAAAAGGCCCACAGTGTCACTCATTTGGATAAAAGCCATGTTCTTTTCATGGTCATGAAGAAGTGCACCATGATCTCTAGACAGGAACCTGGGAAAAAATATTGTGACAAATGTGTCTACGGACATGATTAATTGTCTGGACACTGCAGATAACCTCATACACTGCCTTCACCAAAGAACCCATCCTCCGCTCTCCCTGGGGGCATGCAGTTCTCCAAGGTCTATGCTATTGTTAGAATTGTTATAAATACCATCCTCTCTTCCCTGCTCCCCTGCAGAAACGCCATGTTCACAATTGTGCCACACACTTAGTCATTACTTCCTGCACACCCAGGAATTGCTCATCACTCACAGGGTTAAAAATAAACTCTCAAAAATATAAAACAGTAGACAATCATAATTGTTAAGATTAATAAAAACACTATCATTTCTTACCTGAAGACCTGAAATTAAACACATGGTACAAGTTAAGCCAATCAATACCACTTACCTAGAGATGTGAATGCAGGATGCTGTGCTATGGGGAAGGTGCACATTGTCACTTACCTGGACATCAGAAAGGACCCCTTTAACAGCCATTAAGTTCATCTCGTGGAGAAGGCAATGGCACCCCACTCCAGTACTCTTGCCTGGAAAATCCCATGGATAGAGGAGCCTGGTAGGCTACAGTCCATGGGGTCGCTGAGAGTCGGACACGACTGAGCAACTTCACTTTCACTTTTCACTTTCATGCACTGGAGAAGGAAATGGCAACCCACTCCAGTATTCTTGCCTGGAGAATCCCAGGGACGGCAGAGCCTGGTGGGCTGCTGTCTATGGGGTCGCACAGAGTCGGACACGACTGAAGCGACTTAGCAGCAGCAGCAGCAGCAAGTTCATCTCGATCTCCTGACGGGAATCTGAAAAACACATTCTACAGTTCAAAAGGACAGCACTTGTAGCAGGACACCTTCAAATGAACTCAGACATTTCCTTCATTTTGAGAATATCAACTCTACCTGAATACCTGCAGTATAGAAAGGTTGTCGGCATTCGCAGATATGACAACATTTCATTCTGGGACACCTGCAGTATTTCATGGTTACTATCATGGTTAAGAGCATCATGAGAATCATCTGAAAATGACAAACACACCTCACTCACAGTGTCAACCAAAATTCTCTCTAAAATATAAGAATGGAAAACTCATGGTTTCTAGAATTGATAAGAACAGTCCTTTTCTACCTGAATACCTGAATACCTAGGGCTTTCCAGGTGGCACAGTGGTAGAGAATCTTCCTGCCAATGCAGAAGACCTAAGAGATGCAGGTTTGAACCCTGGAGGAGGAAATGGCAACCCACTCCAGTATTATTGCTGGGAGAATCCCACGGACAGAGGAGCCTGGAGGGCTATAGTCCGTGGGGTCGCAAAGGGTCAGACACAACTGAGTGTCTGAGCACTACTACTATCACCTGAATACCTGTAAAGAAAAAATGGTAACATCAACTGTCAGAGAAACTATCAGAACTTGCCCAGTTTCATGAAGATCAAATGACCTGTGCTGTGGTTTAGGTCTACATCCTGACTTACCTGCAAACAAGCCATGGTCACCACTAATTAGCACTGTTAGTTTAACCATGGTCTCTTGACATGAACCTAGAAGATAATATGAAATGTTTGTGAAAGGACATAACTTTTTCTACCATGACAGTTGCAAATAATTTTGGTCACTTCATCATTAGGAGACACATCAACCTGCCTGGATACTTGTAGCAAGCCAAGGTGAACACCGGTATAAGATAAAATATCCCTCTTTGACTGGAGACCTGTAAAAATCCTATGACTGGTACTGAGATGGGGAACACCATGATAACTACCTGTACTCACATAAAACCTCAGCATTCACAGAGGTAAAAATGAACATTTCCAGAAATATAACAAGTGAAAACTCAGGATATCTAGAAGTGGTAAAGACTATCACTTCCTAACTCAATATTTTAAAAAATCAGAGTAACAGGAAGTATGAGGACACATCATCACTTAACTGGGTATATGAAGGTCAGATGGGATTTGCTATGGTATAGGCCCACGTCTGTACTTAACCTCCATACCAGCAATGATCCCCAATGACTACCATTAACAGGCTCACCATGATGTCTTCACATGAATCTGAGAAACACATTGTGGACAATGTTTGTGCATGTGTGCGCACTTGGTTGCTCAATTGTGTCTGACTCTTTTGTGACCACATGGACCATAGCCTGCCTGCAAGGTTCCTGTGTCCATGGAATTTTCCAGGCAAGTATTACTGGAATGGGTTGCCATTTCCTACTACAGGGATTTTCCTGACCCAGGGATCAAATTCAAGTCTCCTGAATCTCCTGCATTGGCAGATGGATTATTTACCACTGCGCCACCTGGGAAAGTTTGCAGAATATAAATCATTCGACCTCTAAAGATGTAAATTTCCTTGGTCACTTGATCATTTTGGTACCCATTGACACTATAGGGCTAGTTGCAGAAGTTGAAGGTCAATTCCTAGGAAGAGACACCATTTTCACTTGAAGGGACACCTGGAAAAATTTCCATGGTCAGTAATATGATGATGGCAATGTGACAGAATATCTGCATCGCTGCATATCTGTTAATCAGTACAAGTATTAAGTATATATTATCTCTAAGCAGGAATAGAAAAAACATCTCATTGGTAATAATCTATATAGGGTCAAATAGATTTAACTACACACACGCTAAAAACAAGGTAAATATAAGATACAGAGATTACAGAGATATCTGAAAAGGAAACTGTCTTTAATAGGGTAATGTCATATAATATCATACCTGTATATGAGTAAAGGTCTCATGAGGATACCTAAAAACGCACATGGTAACACAAGTGTCTGGGACACCAACCTCACTTATCTTCATATTGAAGTTCAGATGGTCTCGTTGTGGTAGGGCCCACTTTATCACTTAAATGGCTGAGAACAAGGTTCCATTAGCAACCATTGCTAGGTTCACACTGTTCTCTTCACAGGAACATGACAAAATA
The DNA here is from genome assembly GCF_054371585.1 of Giraffa tippelskirchi. Classification (NCBI taxonomy): domain Eukaryota; kingdom Metazoa; phylum Chordata; class Mammalia; order Artiodactyla; family Giraffidae; genus Giraffa; species Giraffa tippelskirchi. Next base: position 143,936,518 of record NC_137289.1, read on the forward strand.
CGTCTAACAAATGTATTTAAAGATACAATCGATTCCATCAGGACACCTACACCAAAAATTGTCTTCCACCCGGACAGTGGAAATAACAACCCGTAAAGGTATTTGAATTAATTCAAGTCAATATCATTCTTGGGAGAAACGTTGACTTCTTAACTGGATATGTGAAAAATCATATGGTTAGTACTCCAGTGGGCATTACATGAAAATTAAAAGATATGATCACACAACACTTGAAGGGTTAAATATTAGTTATACCTAAAACATAAAAAATGTAAACTCATAAGTAACAGAATTAATAGGAAAACTTAGAATTTCTCACCTGAAGATCTAAAACAAAAATCATGCTAAAAAGAACTGTTCAGAATACTGTCATCACTTACCAACATGCATGGAGAAGAGATGGTCTGTGATGAGGAAAAGGCAAACATCCCAATTTAGGTAGACACGAGCAATATCCCAAGCAAATTACTAATGAAAGCTCGCCATCAGGACATGACATGAACCTGAAAACACATTAAGAGAATGAATGCAATAAACATAATATTCTAGGTGTGGACACCTGAATATTCCCTTGGTCAGTTTTACCATTTGATGCTTGCACAAGTCCAGGACTCAATTTAACAAAGAGACACTGTCTCACCTGGCCTCTTCATCAGTATGGAACACACCAACTCAACCTGCATCTTGTCAGGAATAAGGGATCCATACTGACGTCAGATAAAATCACCAGGACTTCACTGGACACCTGGGAAAAACGTATGGGTACTCCTGGGGTCGGGAACACCATGATCAGTACCTAGGGAGGTGTAACCCCTCAGCTCTCACAGGATGAGACAGAAGCTTTTTCTAAGATAAAGAGTGGAAAGCATGTGTTGGAGGATTTGGTAAATCCCTGTCATTTCTTACCTGAGTGCCTGCATGAAAAAAGTCTTGGCAACATCAGTGTGACAACCCATCCTAACTTACCTAGATTGATGAAGGCCTGAGGACCAGTGCTGTGGGTGAGGCCACAACCACCGCTTACCTGGATACCAGCCAGGTCATCTGTGAACCACCTTCGACAAGTTCATCTAGAGTGCTTGACGTGAATCTGAAAAACGCACTGGGAAAAACGCGCTCAGTACGCATCACGGTCAACCTGTGCGACTGCTAACTTGATGAAGTACATCAATGATGGATGCATCAACCTTACCTGGGTAACTGCAGGAATGTGAGGTCAAGGCCTAGTCAGAGAACCTTCCTCTTTTGAGTGTTTACCTGCAAAACTCACCTGGTCAATGTCACAGGTATGGGAAATCCAATGAGTTGCATCCATACCATCACAAGAGTGGGGAAAAAGAAGCATCTCTGAACAAGAATATATTCATAGTCAGTTTCTCATGTTGATGAACACTGTGAGGGACCAATGAATTTCTGAAATGCTCCATGCCAAATCAAGGTCCATTTAAGAGTCTTCGAAAGATCATGAATTTCCTATCAATCTGAAAATAAGAAAGTCCCTAATGAATTCATGTCATATAATCTCACGCCGCTACACTATGCAAAGAACTGAATGGGAAACCTGTAACAAAGAATGTTCACACGCTGGGTGGAAAGACATCATCCCCATTCACCTAGACATCAGAAAATGGAATGATATGGCTGGGCAAGGACCCACTTTATCCCACTCCTGGTTGCTAGCAAGGTCCCGAGGACAGCTATCATTTGGTTCATTGTGATGACATGATGGCTAGAACCTTGAGAAATGCATTCCACTGTGTCTTAAAGGACACAGTAGCTTACCTGTGAAATAAGCTTACCCTTGCCAATAACATCGGTCACTTCCATCAAGAGGGCAAGCAGAAACACGACCTGGACTTGGACGAATTGAAGGTCAACACCATTGTTAGGCACAGAGTCATCTCTTGGAGGCATACCGGGAGAAATCTCCTGGTGAGTATTTCAACAGCAGAATCAATTGCCTGGACGTGCATTACCCTCTGTCACTCCTAAGCTGAAACACAATTTATAGTGAAATTCTAAGGGGAAAAAAAAAAAGGAGCGGGGAAAACGTACTTAGCATTGGTGGTGGACAATGTCACGTCTTGACTGAAAACCTGCTCCCCCCAAAAATAAAACACCTAAAATCAAATAGGTAGGAATGCCATCCACACTTGCCTACATTGCTGAAGATCAGTTTGTTTGCAGGCAGCTAAAGGCCCACATCATGACTGACCTGGACACCAGCAAGGTCCCCAGAGAACGACCATTGGAAGGTTCCTCTCTTGAAAGGAGCCTGCAAAACACATGAAGAGATCTGTGTAAAGGGTCATGATTTGCATGACCAGGACACCTGAAAACCACCCTGGTCATTTCCGTCCTTAGGAAATCAACATTACCTCACTGCTTGTAGGACTTCGAGGTCCAGACCCCTGTCAGGTTAATTACACTTCTTTACAGGGTACCTGCAGAATGTCCATGGTCACTACAGTGCTTGGCATATCGTAAGAAATACCTGACCTATGTCATCCCTCACAACTCTCAGAGTTAAACATTTTTCTCTAAGAAAGGAAAATGGAGGCCTAAAGGTTTTAAGAATGAGTAAAGTATCCCTTGTTACCTGAGGACCAGCAAAGAAGTCATGGTCACAGTGGGAGGGTCACAATGTTTGCTCAGCTATGCATGTACAGTTCAGGGGACCCGTGCTTAGGGTTAGCCCACATCATCCACGTACCTGCACCCCAACAGAGTCTGCCCGTTACTATCAAGGCGGGGGGTTCAGAGTGATGTCTAGATGGGAAGCTGGAAAAACCTGATGTACATTTTCAACCAGGACACTTGGGTCATGTCATCATTAGGGGACACATCCACTCTACCTGGAGATTTTCCAAGGTCATGGCCCAGGTTGGAAAGCCATAGTTGGCTCACTGGACACCTATTCAAAGCCTATGGGCAGCACCGTGATGACAAAACCATGATCAATATCTGCGTGTGTGCAAACGTTCAATGCTTAAGAGTATCCAACTTCTTCCAAAAGAGAAAACAGGGCAAAGTGTTGCATTTTAATATTACGAAAGACACGCTTGGGCTTCCCTGATAGCTCAGTTGGTAAAGAATCCACCTGCAATGCAGGAGACCCTGGGTCGATTCCTGGGTGGGGAAGATACCTTGGAGAAGGGACAGGCTACCTACACTAGTATTCCTGGGCTTCCCTTGTGGCTCAGCTGGTAAAGAATCTGCCTGCAATATGCGAGCCCTGGGTTCAATCCCTGGCTTGAGAAGATACCTTGGAGAAGGAAAAGGCTCCCCACTCCAGTATCCTGGCCTGGAGAATTCCATGGACTGGATCATCCGTGGGGTCACAAAGAGTCGGACATGACTGAGTCACTTTCACTTTCACTTTCAAAGATATTCTTCTTTCTTACCCTGATCCCTAAAAGAAAAAGTCAGGGTAATGAGAAGGGTTAAGACACACCATAACCTACACAGACATCTGGACATCAGATGGCCTGCGCTGGGGCTTAGGCCCACTGCGTCCCTTACCTGGACACCAACCAGGTTCCACCTGCAAATCTTTCCTTCCTTCACTGCTATGTTGAATACATACTGAACACTAAAGAGGAACAAAGCAAAATGTCATTTCTACTGGTATCATTAGGGAAACGTGAAATTCCTCATTGACGACATGCCAGAAACAAAGTCAACACAAAACACTGGAATCGTGATGTAGAGAGATATCTCATGATCAAAACATCTCTCATCAGTTCATATCGTGTGAACTCATACTGGGAGAACAAGGATGGGAACGTGAGGCCTGCAGAAAAAAAAAAAGAAAGAAAAAGAAGACATAATCAGAGATTGTAGGGACAGCATCCTTATTTATCTCGATAGGAAAGTTCAGAGGGTCTGCAGTCTGGTGAGATCCACTTTAACACTTACCTGGTTAAGCAGTCTCTTCTGGGTGAATCGGCTCACCCCATTCTCCTATCAGGATCCTGAAGAAACACAGGCAACTGACATGTTTAGCATGAATCTTGTTCTACTAGGACGCCTGCCCCTGACCTTTTTCACCTCCTTTATTACACATCACAGCCACTCTACCTGCATCTTTGCAGCCATTCATGGTCACCACTGTGGTCAGGAGAGACCAGTTGTACTTCTCTGGATATGTGCAAAAATGCTAGAGTTACTACATGGCAGAGACTTCAGGACAACTACCTGGACAGAGTCCTCATTACCTATAGGATGAAACAGCTGGTTTCACTAAACTGGAACCAGGGTAAACTTACGGTTAATACAATTAGTAAGGACTCTTAGCATTTCTTCCCTGAATATCTGAAACCATATCAGGCTGTAACAGGAAGCATTAGGAATGCCATTATCCCCTGGGGCCTGACACGGAGAACAGATGGTCTCTGTTGTGCCTCAGGCCCACATCCTCACTTACCTAAGCACCAACAGTGTCCCAGGAGAACCATCACGCAGACCTCAGCATCCTGTCCTGACATGGCATTGAAAACACATTGAGATAACTTGTTGTCATAGCCAGATTATTCTAGGTATGGACACCTGCAGATTCCCTTGGTCAATTGTACCATTTGGAGAATCCTAACCACTATCTGGATGCTTGCCCAAGTCCAGGACTCAACCCTACTAAGAGATACCTTCTCACCTGGTCTCTTCATCAGTATGGAACGCTACAACTCTACCTGTATGTTGTCAGGAATCAGAGATCCATACTGACGTCAGATAAAATCACCCGGACTTTACTAGACACCTGGGAAAAATGTATGAGTACTACTGGGTTCGGGGATGATCAGTACCTAGATATGTGTAAAATCCCTCAACTCTCACAGGGTCAGACAGAAGCTTTTTTTTTTTAATTAATTTTAATTGGAGGCTAATTACTTTACAATATTGTAGTGGTTTTTCCATACATTGACATGAATCAGCCATGGGTGTACATGTGTTCCCCATCCTGAACCCCCGTCCCCCCTCCCTCCCCATCCCATCCCTCAGGGTCATCCCAGTGCACCAGCCCTGAGCACCCTGCCTCATGCATCGAATCTGGACAGGCGATCTGTTTCACATATGATAATATACATGTTTCAATGCTATTCTGTCAAATCATCCCACCCTCGCCTTTTCCCAGAGAGTCCAAAAGTCTGTTCTTTACATCTGTGTCAGCTTTTTCTAAGGTAAAGAGTGAAAACCATGTGTTGGAGGATTTAGCAAAATCCTATCATTTCTTACCTGAGCACCTGCATGAAAAAAGTCTTGGCAACATGAATGTGAGAACCCATCCTAACTTACCTAGATTGATGAAGGCCCGGGGACCTGTACCGTGGGTGAGGCCCTAACCACTGCTTACCTGGATACCAGCCAGGTCACATGGGAACCACTTTCGACATGTTCACCTAGAGAGCTTGATATTAATCTGAAAAACATATCAGGCCATACGTATTCAGTACACATCATCCACATACCTGCACCCCAACAGTTTCTTTACTGTCTTGATGCTTGCAAAACTGCACCATTAAACCCTAGTAAGTGATACTCCATTACCTTGAAGAGATATCTCAAAATTTCACCATCATATTTGTGGTCATGAACAAGATAAATTACCTGGATATCCTGTTGTCAGCAGGAGTGTGTAAAACAGTATATCAGAACGAGAGTAGAGTGCGTTATTCTTACTAGTGTTTCTAGGGATAGGTTGATACTTTGACTATATTCAAGCCCAAAATATAGTTAATACAATTTGTTAGATTTTAAATTATATAGTCTTCATAATCCCATTAATTACATACTTATGTGAAAATGTGAATGTCTAATAAATTACTGTGACATGTCCTACCTTTACTAGCAAACAGTGTATCAGGATTCTGTGTAGGAAAACATATGGGAAGACTGTGCTTGTGGTATTATACATCATCCTCACTTACCAAGAAGTCTGAAGACCTTGGTCTATATTGTGATATAGTGATATTGTGACATTGTTTCTGAGGTTTGGTAAAACTCTGTCATTTCTTATCTGAATACCTGCATGCAAAAAGTCAGATACTCTTAACTGACTCTCAACTGCACAGTGAAATTGAAGGGAAATTGACGCTTGGATTAACTCCCACTTCTAAAGGCCCCTACACTTGACTGGTGTATAGAGAGGCCTGTTGTCCTCAAACTCACCTTTAAATGATGCTCAAACAGAGGAAACTGCACTACCCTACGTCAGACATAGAGAGCTTGCCCAAGATGCTGATCTGATTCGTATGATTATAATGTTTTCTTGAATCCTTGGACCTGTGCCTATCAATCAAATGTTTTCTATCATGGACATGATTCTGTGCTAGTTTAAAACTCAATCCAATTTTTGGGTTGTGGCCAATTACCTGTGTCTGGTTATCTGGGTGGATTTCTGTCCTCCAGGACTCTGATTGGATATCCTCTAGGAAATTTATTTTAGATGAGAGTTCAGTTGTGTTCTGTCTATTCATGATATTACTAAATGGGATCCTCTCACCTGGCCAGTTAATAATACCTGCTCCGATGTTGGCCATAGATTTAAGTTTTCTCTTAGGGTCATTCAAACTCAAATTTCTCTTAGGATCATTCAAAATCAGAGTGATGAGCTAAGTCTCAGTCAAAATATCAACTTCTCATCTATTAAAAGGAAAACTCCCACAACTATGGGATGGATCTATATGGTTAACACCAGGCTATGGTCATTTAAGTTTAAAAGCTCTATGTTGGGAACAATTATATCATACTAAAAATGATCAACCTGGTAATATTATGAGACAAGGCTAGGTGCTTTATGAACTATGCCTATTATTACCCTTAGAGAGAGTGATTGGTATGGAACTCAGTGGATCTGTGACACTAATTTATGGCCTTGACATCTATAAGGTTGGATACAAAGGTATAGCCTGGGATTCCCATGAATTTAAGGCCATACATGTTAACAAATTAGAGGTAACCCCAACCAATCTACCATTGGTATGATCCCAATAGGTCAAAAGATCTGTATTCTATTGGTATGACCACTTAGCAGCTATTTTTTTTGTGCCTTCAATGGGATTGGAGGATGTAATTGGCCATATTGAAGCCTTAACAACTTTCATAAACTTTAAATGATAGTAATTGGGCTATTAGCCTATTGAATTCTGATCTCTATGATGAGAAAGGCAGTGCTGCACAACTGCAAGCCCCTTGACACCTTATAGCGTCTCAGGGAGATATCTGTGCTATAATTCAAACTGAATGCTATGTTTTCATATCTGATAAATCCTTTAATGTAACACATTTTATGAGCCATATGAAAAATCAGATTTCTGCTTTAAGTGATCCATTCCCTAGTCATGATGATCTTTTACTGGTTTGGCATGGGAGGCTCATTACTAAAATATCTACTTTTAATTTCACTAATGTTATTAACTATACTATTTGTATTTTGTCTGTTTCACAAGATTATTGTTTCTTGTATTACCAAGTGTATGACTGAGCCTCCAGTGAAAATAATGATGACTAGACTTGAAGCAGTTGATCAAATGTATAGCTTGATATGTGATCAATGATTGTAATAGTGTAACTTTAGATATGGGAAGATGCAGTGAAAGGGAATACTTTCCTGGACCATAACTAGAAGACAGGTGTCCAGAGATCTTTGACTATTAAGACCTAGTCACATTGAGTGGCCTATCAGCAAAACCTTCAGAACTGGGAAAGAGCCTTCCGAGCAACGCAAGACAAAACGGTCATGAAATGCCCCCCAAAGTGTGGCCGGATTAATGACCACAAGGTGGCCATGTCAACTACAAATTGGCACTGACTAAGAGCGATGCCAATGACTGAACAACAAAGGCATTTCCCATCTGCCTCTATAGAGACTGAACTCTGTGCTGTTATAGCTATTGACCTTCAACAACCCCTGAGGGAGTTCAGGGTGGAGTGAGGCACTCTGTGCTCCAGGGAACCTGGTGGGACAGGTCTTAAGATAGTTGGATGTTTTTAGGAACAGATTTTATGATCTCAATCCTTGCATCTCCTCATATCTAGGGAAGCACTAAATTCCTTCATGGTGACATCAGATCCTCACGACTAACAAAACATCTTTTGTAAAATGAGTGCTTAATGGTATTGAACTCCCCCTTCACCAAAGCCTTATATATTGACCTTCCCCCACTGCTGCTTTGGAGCAGTTTCTGGGTTGTTTGGAGCAGTTTTCTGAGATGTTGCCTTCCAGGCTGCAGCCCTCATTTTGCCCCCAAATAAAACTTAACTCACAACTCTCAAGTTGTACATCTTTTTTTAGTTGACAATATATATCTACATAATACACAAATAGTGAAGCCTCAGTTCTTCAAGATTTCAGTTCTGAGTCAGGTACAGCAAAGTAAAACCCATCTGTTTACAAAAGAGGCTAGATTAAAATTGGGGTTTTCACAGATAAAACAAGTCAAGCTTACTTGGCTAGATGGTTAAATATTATATTTGCAGAAAAAGCAATTTCTAATTACCTTGGACAAGTCAATTTCTAAATTACTTTACCCTCTTTAAAATTTGCACCTCAAAAAGACAGACATAAGTTTCCAAGGAAGACCAGAGAGGATATTTGCGTCTCAAAGATACAGGCAAGTTTTTCCTAGGATAATTTTGTTTCCCCATGTTTAGTATTTAGGAGCTTCACAAGATGAACAGGGAAGGTTTTGGGGGTGAAAAGATTTTTGGAACCACCCTTCTGGTCCTATAAAGACTACATTTGTAAACCAAGGACAGTTTTGTTTTTCCCTCCTTTTCCAAAAGAATTGGGTGGCCTCCCCAACAGGGACTGACACATTTATCCATCTGCGTTGGAAAGCTTCACCTTTCCTCCTCTCTGGAAGAGAAGAAGAGAGAAGGCCTCTCTGGAAGGCCCAGGAGCAACACCCAGGCTCCCACAAGAAAGAGGCAAATGTAACAGGAAAGATAGGGAAGACTGAGAAATCCACCCTGTGATCCACTGGGCTGGTCCTCAGAAAGGAGTCAAAAGGAGAGACCCTCACCCATTTGGCAGCAGCTACTGGGGCCCAGTGAGCAGTGGGGCCTTTGGAACACGCCAGAGGGTAATCCCGGCCAGAGTTATTCAGTTGCTTCAACAGCTACTGGCCTGTTCGCAGAGGGTGTGAGGAGAAAGAAAAGAGGAGAAAACGGTAGAGGAAGCCATAGAGGAAGCAGTTCCAGATGTCTGCACATCACCAAAGTAGCCAGAATAAACCGAAACCTAACCATCCAGAAAGTCACATTAACATGACTTCCCAGTCCCATTAGACCAGCAACCTTTCTCCAAAGTGCATTATAAACAGAGCTTCCCTTCATAGGGAAAACACTCCAAATTGGAGCCATAGCACCCAAGATGGGAGCCGGAGCTCCCCAGATTGTACAAGGTCAAAAAAGGCCACTGTGGGACCCTGATATCAAGCTGTTCTGGGAAAAGGTTATTTAAGCATTTAATTTAAAAGGAGAGTAGTATCTATTAGAGAAATAGTCAACTTGTTCCCCACTGCCAAAATTACCTGGGGCTCCAGTAGGGGAAATTAGAATTGGATGCCTCAAGTCCAAGGGAGTCCCCTGGGCATGTTTATTATCAGCGCTTTGTAACTGCCTGATCGTTTAGTTGTGAGCCATTTCAGGGACGATTGTTCTTCTGATCTTAACAGGTCTAATGTGCACCCGAAAGATCTTTCCTTCAGGATAGATGAAATATTTCCCACTTTTATAAGCTGTATAGCACCAAACACACAGACAGACAAATTCCAACAAAAAAGGCACAGATTCCAGCATCGATGTATCCAGACAAACCGATTTCCAGATAGGGTAAATAAATTTACTCTATAAAACAAATGAACTAATACCAACTAGGCTACCCACCCCCGTAAGAACTAGCTTCCAAATGAACCGGTTCCAACTGGACCAGTTCCCAAATGAGGTAAATTTACCCTACAAATGAGCTAATTTTAACTAGGGTGGGCTTGCCCCATGAGGACTAGTTCCCAATGAACCAATTCAGGGTAGAGTCCAACAACACCTCCCCTCTGCAAATGGGTACCAAATCAAGTTGGCTAATCCTGTAAAGCAAAAGCCCAGATTGAGGGGAAAAAATGTTTCTGGTGTGCACACCGAAGCGACTTACCCTTCAAAATTGAGCCTGTCGGTTCTTAACACAAAAGGACACACAAAACAAGCGAACTGGCTGAACCAGCTATCAAACTGGGTAGATTTACCCTACAAATGAAATTCAGTCTGTCGACTCCAGAAGTTTGTCAGTTCCTTGTCTCAACTGCCAAGCGCTAGGGGCAGTTGGTGCCACTTCAGGCAATCTTGAAGGAAAGAACCTCAGGACAACAAATGGTCCCAGCAGCTGCTAGGATCTTGCCCCAGTATTCCCTGTTCAGGGCCAGCTAGCCACGAGCAGCAAGGCTTCTAGCTGGCTAAATCAAATTGTTATCGAGTCCAAGCTCGCTCTGCTCACTGCACAATAAGCCAATGAATCCATGAGATGAGGTGTTGAGGAAAGGAAGAGACTTTAATTGGAGAGCCGGCAGACCGAGAAGATGGCAGGCTCGGTTCAGTTCAGTCGCTCATTTGTGTCCGACTCTTGGCGACCCCATGGACTGTAGCACGCCAGGCTTCCCTGTCCATCACCAACTCCTGAGCTTGCTCAAACTCATGTCCATTGAGTCGGTGATGCCATCTAACCATCTCATCCTCTGTCAAAATAACCACTTTATGGGGTCTGGATGCCAGGTTCTTTTATAGATCAGAGATGATGAGGGGAGGTAAGGAAGCAAAGTAAAAAGGCCATTAATCTTGTAAACATATCCTAGAATGCAAGCCTCAGGCAGGGGATGTATTAATTTCTTCCTTCTTGCCATCCACAGGTGGACACGGTTCTGAACAAAGGCACTTTAGTTTAACAGTCAGGCAGAGGGGCAGGATTCTCTGAAGCAAACCATTCTGCATGATTATAATAACAAAAGCAACAAAAAGCAAGTCAAAGAAACAGTTCCAACATGGGAGTCAGAATTGGCTTCCTCCCTGCGACAATGTTAGGGACACTATCACCACTTCCCTACATTTCTGAAGGTCAGATGGCCTGTGCTGTGGTTTAGACCCACATCATCACTTACCTGGACAACAGCAGTGTCCCCATGAGCAACATCTTGACAGGAACCTGAAAAACATATTATGAAATATGCATCAAAGGAAACAATATATTCTACCAAGATACCTGCAAATAACCCTGTTTACGTCTATCATTATGGGTCACATCAACTTTACCTGTTTATTAGCAACATTCCAAGGTCAACATCATTTTGGGGTAAGACCATCATTTCCTAAGTAAATACCTGCAAAAATCCCATGGTTACTACTGTGGAGAGGAACACCATAATTATCTGTGTATCTGCAATTTCTGGACACTTGGAGGGCAAAACAAAGTTTCTCTCAAATAAAAATGTGAAGACTCATGGATTCTAGAATTGGTAAGGACTCTTATCATTTCTTACCTAAATAGCTATTAAAAAAATTTTTAAGTGTTAGGGACACTACTGTCACTTATTTAGATATCTGAAGATCTGTGCTGATTTAGACCCACATCATCATTTACCTAGACACTGGCAAAATCTATGTCAACAGCCATGGTAAAGTTCATCATACTCTTTTGACTGAAACTTGACAAATATATTGTCACAAATGTTCCCACATATGTATCTTTTTTCTTCTGGGTGCCTATAAATAAAGCTGATGGCTTTCTTTATTGTAGGATCTATCATCTCTACTTGGATACTTGCTATATTCCACAGTTTACATCTTTGTTAGTAACAATATTCTCTTTTGACTAGATACTTGCAAAAATTCTAGTGAAAAGTAAGGGCTAATTCTTTCTCTCTTTTTTTTTAGGGCTAATTCTTTGTAGTATTTATGAGAACACTAACATTTCTTACCTGAATATCTGCAAAATCAAAACAAAACATGGTAACACAAATGTCAGGGATACCATCATCATTTACCTAGATTTCTCAAGGTCAGAAGGGCTATAGTGTTTTCAGACTTATATACTCACTTACTGGATCAAGCAAAGTCTTAACGACCATTATTAGGGTCACTGTGCTTCCCTGACTGGAACCAAAAAAAAAAAAAACCATTGTGACATATACATTTAACAGCATAACTTTTCCTACTAGGACACTGACAAAGAACTTTAGTCAATTCCATCTTTATGGGCCCATCCATGCTACCTGAACACTAGCAGAACTTCCAGGTTAACACTGTGGTTACAGGCACCATCATTTCCTGACCTTGCACCAATAAAAATCTCATGGTCAATACTGTGATGGAGAACGTTAAGCTCACTTATCTGGATATTTGCAAATCTCTCATTCATTCCTAAGGTTAAACACACATTATCTCTAAACTTGAAAACTAGTTAAACTAGGTCTCATAGTTATTGGTATTTGTAGGCCCAGTATCACTTTTTATCTGAATATTTGCAAAAAAAATATGATACCAATACGTGTTGGGGACAACATCAACGCTTACCTAGAATTCTGAAAATCATATAGCCTATACAGTGTTTAAGGTCCACATCATCACTTGCCTGGATTCCATGATCTTCACCTTTATCTCCTGATTTGGAGCCTGCAAAAACACATGGTGGCAACTGTGATTAGGGATGTATCTTCCACATGGACTTCAAAAAATCCTATGACCACTACTACCGTTATGGGACTCATGAACTCAACCTGGATCCTGTAGTTCTGAGGTCAACACTGTAGTTAGAGACACCATCATCTCTTGACTGGGACCTGTAAAAACATATGGTGGCAACCCTGGTTAGGAATACCTGTTCTTCCATCTGGACCCTGCTAATTCCATCAGTCCATTGCATTATGGCAACCACCCACTCCACCTGGATACCTGGAGAAGTCTAAGGTCAACACTGTAGTTTCAGACACCATCTTCTATTCAAAGAATACCTGCAAAAATCCCATGGTCGCTACTATAGTTAGGACTCTGAGATATCTTATTTGGATCCTTGCAAATATCTTTGTCACTACTAAGTTTTAAGACAAAATCATCCCTGAACTAGGAAACAGTAAATTCTGATGCTTGCTACTTTTGTTAGGGACATTAATTTCTTACTGGAATACCTACAGAAACATGGTTATGTTAAGAGTTGGGGACAACATCATTACTTTTCTAGATATCTGAAAACCTTACGTTTTCTAATGTGTTTAAAGTCCACATCATCTTTTACTTGGGTATTAGCAAAGTCCCACATTTATTCCTATTATTAAGTTTACCATCATCTACTGACTGGAAACTGAAAAATCCCATGATCTGTTCTGTGGTGAGTGATGCCATGATAACTTACTGGACAGTTACAAAATACTTTGAAGTCCACTTGGTTAAAACCCACACCTTTTCACCTGAAAGATTTATCTGCCTAGCAAGGCAAACTTCTTTAACCATTTGTTTCCTCTTCTCACCTTCCTATAAATTGTCTTCCTCCCTTTGGAAGCCCCAGACCCCTGTCTCTTCCCTTAGCTCAGGATGGTATATAAGTCTCAATTGCTTGGCTGCCTTTTTGTGTCTCATATCTTTGTGGGGCTCCAATACATACATATGTGCATGTTATCAAAAAAACGCAAGTTTGTGTGGCCAACGCACAGTGAGGCCAAACAATACTAAAACATTGGAGTTTGGAACAGAGATAGGTTTATTACAGGGCCATGCAAGGAGACGGGGGGATCATGCCCTAAGAATCCCAAAGGTACTGAAAGCTTTCAGCAAAGCCCTTTTATAGGAAAGGTGAGGGAGGGGCATGGTAGTTATTGCAAACTTCATGCAGTCAAATCCTTTGTCCTTGAAGTCAGGTCATGGTCAGATAACAATGTTCCTGTAAATCTCTACCAAACAAATGTTTATTCTCTGTACTGATAAGAAAGAGCAACGTCCCAAGGGGTAACTTTCACCCACTGAGGTCCAGGTCCTGGCTAAGAGGAGGCAGATCTCAGTTGGCAGCTCCCTCAAGGCCAGGTCCCCAGACCCTGCCCCGCTGTCATGGCTGAGGAAGCCAGGTGCTCAGGACCCAAGAGGCCCTCAGGCTTCTCAGGCCACCCAAACTGGGGCATGTGAGAGGGAAACCATGTCCCACAGACTACAACTCAGGCAGACTGCCACAGCTATTAGGTTGCAGAGACCAGGATTGGGAATATGTTCATCGCTGCCTCAAAGGCTTGGGTCGAGGCTAGTGGGTGGCTTTGGTGAGGGCTCTGGAGCCCGGCAGGACACAGCCCCAGTCTGTTCTCTGGGCCCCCAGCTCACCTATTGGCCCAGGTGGCTGGAGGGCCTCGGGGAGAAAGTCAGGATCCACCTCTTACCTCAGGCTCCGCCTCAGGACCACCACTCTACAGTTGTCTGAATCCCTCCACTAAATGCCGTTTCTTAATCGTTGGTTCCTTATGGACAGGGCAAACTAGGCATTGACCAATTAGTGAGCAGAACCACTAACGGTCGCTCAATGACAGTTGTCAGTGGGCGGGACCCACTGCAGTGCCAACCAATGGCTGAGCAGGACCCGTTGCCTAGTAACAGGGTAATGATCCACAGCAATGGCTGCCGGCTAAGGGTTATGCTTGCCCTGCTCTATTATATGCATACAAAAAAAAATCATTTCTTTTCCTCCTGTTTATCTGCCTTTTATCACAGGTTTCAGCCAAGAATGTAAAATGGTAGAGGGAAAATTTGTTTGCTTCCCCTATACTATGTTCATAGTCCCATATTCACTCTAGGTTTACCATAAGTTCTTGACTCAGCTCAGTTCAGTTCAGTTGCTCAGTCGTGTCTGACTATTTGTGACCCCATGAACCGCAGCACGCCAGGCCTCCTTGTCCATCACCAATTCCCAGAGTTTACCCAAACTCATCTCCATTGAGTCGGTGATGCCATCCAACCATCTCATCCTCTGTCATCCCCTTCTCCTCCTGCCTTCAATCCTTCCCAGCATCAGGGTCTTTTCAAATGAGTCAGCTCTTCGCATCAGGTGGCCAAAATATTGGAGTTTCAGTTTCAGTATCAGTCCTTACAATGAACACTCAGGACTGATCTCCTTTTAGGATGGACTGGTTGGATCTCCTTGCAGTCCAAGGGACTCTCAAGAGTCTTCTCCAACATCACAGTTCAAAAGCATCAATTCTTTGGCGCTCAACTTTATAGCCCAACTCTCACATCCATACATGACTACTGGAAAACCATAGCCTTGACGAGATGGACCTTTGTTGACAAAGTAATGTCTCTGCTTTTTAATATGCTGTCTAGGTTGGTCATAGCTTTTCTTCCAAGGAGCAAGCTTCTTTTAATTTCATGGCTGCAGTCACCATCTGCAGTGATTTTGGAGCCCCCAAAATAAAGTCTGCCACTGTTTCCACTGTTTCCCCATCTATTTGCCATGAAGTGATGGGACTGGATGCCATGATCTTAGTTTTCTGAATGTTGAGCTTTAAGCCAACTTTTTCACTCTCCTCTTTCACTTTCATCAAGAGTCTCTTTAGTTCTTCTCCACTTTCTGCCATGAGGGTGGTGTCATCTGCATATCTGAGGTTATTGATATTTCTCCTGGCAATCTTGATTCCAGCTTGTGCTTCATCCAGTCCAGTGTTTCTCGTGATGTACTCTGCATATAAGTTAGATGAGCACAGTGACAATATACAGCCTCGACGTACTCCTTTTCCTATTTGGAACCAGTCTGTTGTTCCATGTCAAGTTCTACCTGTTGCTTCCTGACCTGCATACAGATTTCTCAAGAGGCAGATCAGGTGGTCTGGTATTCCCATTTCTTGAAGAATTCTCCATAGTTTGTTGTGATCCACCTAGTCAAAGGCTTTGGCATAGTCTATAAAGAAGAAATAGATGTTTTTCTGGAACTCTCTTGCTTTTTCGATGATCCAGTGGATGTTCCTGACTAAATACTTGCAAAATATCTTGGCAGTGGTTTGTGATACATTATCTTTACCAGAAGGCTGTAGTCTCTACTAGGTTTAGCAAAACATATCTTACACAAAGACCTACAAATTATCCAGATAAATGCCACTGTTAGGGACATATCATCTCTAGCCTGGGTAACTATAAAATATCATGATACTACCATCCATTGTTAGTTATACACCTTACCTGGACACCTTCAACCCATGGTCACCACATTTTTAGGGACACTAACATCTCTAATCTGGCTACTTATAAAATGCCTTGTTTACTATTGGGATTAGGATTACTATCATCTCTTGACTGCATACCTGCAAAATCCCATCATCAATTTCATTGTTAAGGACACCACTATCTCTTCACTAAACCCCTGAAAAACCCCATGGTTGTTCTTGTGGTTAGGTTCACCAATATACCTGGACTACCACAAAATACTATTCACTAATAAGTGGTAAGAGGCACCATCAGTTCCTACCTGCCTACCTGAGAAATCCCAATTTCAGTACCGCACTTCAGGGCACTCTTCTCTTTTAGCTGGATATCTACAGAATACCATGGTCACTCCAATGATTAAACTGATCATCACTTTGTACCTGTATAACTTCAATATTCTATGTCTACTACCTAGGTAGGAACACCCTCATTTCTTACCTGGATATTTACAAAATCCCATGGCACTACCGTTGTTAAGGACACCATCATTTCTTCCCAGGATTCCTTCAAAATAATATGGTCACTACAATGGTTAGAGCCACTGTCATCTCTTACTTGAACATCTGTCAGGTCCTATCACAGAATCTCTTGATTAGACATTCGAGGCTCTTCATGTCTGACTCTGTCTGTCTCACCAGCCTCAGCCCCTCTCATCCCCTCTTATCAATACGTGAACATTTTAAGCAGCTGAATTTCCCTGAATATTCCTTTCTTTCCTGGTTACAGGCAGTAGAATGCTCAAGCCAGCGCTTACCACCTAATAGGAGCTGATTATTCTCATTTCTTCGCAACTCAATGTTCAGTGGCCTTGAAATTTGCCATGATGGTGAATTTACACCACAGAAATTGGCAAATGTCGCACATCAGGGCTTTTCTTTTGTGGTTAGGTTCACCAATATACCTGGACTACCACAGAATACTATTCACTAATAAGTGGTAAGAGACACCATCAGCTCCTACCTGCCTACCTGAGAAATCCCAGTTTCAGTACTATAGTTAAGGATGTACTGGTGAATATAGTAATAAATAAACAGAGGGAGGCATTACTGAATATAACAACTCAAACTTGCTTTCTCATAAATATGATGTGACTTTTGTGGATGAAGGAATGTGTCAGTTAGTGCTACATATGCCTTAAATTTATCATTTTTCCAAACTTGTATACTTAATGAAAAAATGGATAAACACTTACATTACAAATTACTTAATATAATATTAATGCTGACCAAGGACTTACATAATCTCCATATATCCAAAATTGACAAATTTGCCAAAAAGAAAAACAAAAAATTCAATAGCTAAATACTATTAGACCTACCCCCAAAATTATATACATATAATATATATATATATATACACACATACACACATATATCTCACCCCATTCACCAGAGCAAATCATTTATTTTCCTTACCACAGAAATTTCTTATTGTGTTTTTAGTGATAATCTAAATTTCTATCAGTAATCATACTTAAATTTCATAAAGTTCTCAGTCAACATTCCTTTGAAAATCAAGTAAAATGTCAAGAGAGAGAAGAAGCATGTCACATTTCCACTTTTTAGGTCCTCGGTATGGGAGTCAATTTTATGGTGATTCTTGAGAAGAAAAAAAAAAAAAGCTCCACAGGATGGCTACAGTTTTGATGGCTGTGTCCTTCAGACTGCCCAGAGGCTAACAGGAGCAGAAGGCAATTAGTAAAGGCTGTACTTTTCATGTTGGGATTGCTTTTAGCTTCAAACTTCTTTATTTCTCCTAGCACCCTCACTTTTCTGCAACCCTTCACAATAATAGAAAACTGAGAAGTTAAATGGACCACAGACCTGAAAACAGTGTAAAACTGATAGACCACCAGGCAATTTTCCTTTTATAAAGAAAACTTTCTATTTCTTAGCTACTAGCCATTTCTACACATCAAGATCAGCCATCAACTGTGAGAATACTGGTGACAAATTAATGCACCAACTGGGGTATGACCAGTCCCTGAGAACACTGTTCTGTTTCCTAAACCTCTGTCTTACCTACCTCAGTCTTTCCTTTTTCTAAGTGAAAAAGATGATAGTCTTTGCTAGTATTGCAATGATCTTGTTACCTGCATTGGTTGAATTCACATGGAATTATTTTCCTGCCTTGCAGGGAATTAAATGTGCTTTAAGCACATTTCCTTCCAGGAGGCGTTGTGTGCTGCAGTCCATGGGGTAGCAAAGAGTAGGACACGACTGAGCGACTGAACTGAACTGAACATGGATTTGTATATCATTTAATAGATATTTATAAATAAACATTTATTAAATGATATACAAATCCATGTACAATGATGTTAGTATTTTTCACTGGGTCCAGAACATCTAATTGTTTGGTGTCTGCTTTAAAAAAGAAAGTGAAAGTTGCTCAGTCATATCGGACTATAGTCCATGGAATTCTCCAGGCCAGAATACTGGAGTGGGTAGCTGTTCCCTTCTTCAGGGCATCTTCCCAACCTAGGGATCGAACCCAGGTCTCCCGGATTGCAGGCAGATTCTCTTCCAGCTGAGTTACCAGGGAAGCCACTTAAAAAAAAAAAAAGCGAGAGGATAATGAAGTTAAGTAATCAGAATTCATATTTTCTTTTTTTTGGCCGCACTTTGCAGTTTATGGGACTTTAGTTACCCGAACAGAGATCAAATCTGGGCCCTTGGCAGTGAGAGTTGCAGTCTTAACCACTGGACCGCCAGGTAAGTTCCTAGTGTTTCATTTTTAAGATAAATATTATGCTTCAAAGTGGCAACCTATTTTGTTTTTGTGTATGTCTGTGTGGTTTCTCTTGATTTTTTAAAATGTACTCTGGTATTGTGATTTATGAGATTTTTATAGATGTATATAGATTTGATCATGGTTTCCGGCTTAGAGCTTCCCAAAACTCTTGGAATTTCCTGAAGATAAGAGCAGTGGGAGCATCTTTTGTTATAATAATTGGTCACTTGTCCTCAATTTCTGACACTCCTTCAGAACCCTAAAGGTGAAGTGGTTGCATTGTTATTCAGAACAAGCCCTATTCATCACAACCGGTTTTGTGTTAATGAGGTGACTTTTGGAAAGCTCCTAAGGAAGGGGACTGGTTGCCAGGGGAACCAACCTTGATTAGAGGGTTAACTTTCAGTCCTTCCCCCGCACCCCCCCCCCGCCCCGATTTTCAGGGAGAGGAGAGGAGATGGAGGGTGAATCAATCATCAGTGGCCAACAGGTTAATCAGTTATGTTTGTTTTAATATAATGAAGCCTCTATAGAACTGAAAAGGATGAGATTTGGGGGTTTCTGGGTGGGTGAACACGTAGAGGTGCTGGGAGAGCAGGGAACTTGGAGAGGGCTTTGGAGTTCTGTGCCCATTCTCCACACCTTGCCTCTTGCGTCTCATCCAATTTGGTTATTCCTGAGTTACGTTCTTTTATAATCAGTCAGTGAGCTGTTAAGTAAAATGTTTTTCTCAGTTTTGTGAGCCACTCCAGCAAATTCATCAAACACAAGGAGGGGGTTGTAGGAACCTCTGATTTATAGCCAGTTGGTCAGAAGTACAGAGAATAATCTAGGCTTGCAATTGGCATCTAAAGTAGTGGGGTGGCAGGAATAGTTTTGTAAGACTTAACCCCTAACGCATGGGATCCGATGATCTCTTCTGGTAGGTAGTGTCAGAAGTGAATTAAATTTGTGGGACACCCAGCTGGTATGGGGACATCCCCACCCACATGTTGTAATTGTTCTTAGAACCTTAAGAACCAAAATAGTAATTTTCGAACCAACCTCAGGAGTTCCAAGCTTGTTATATAAAATAAAGTTATTATTAGGATTTATACTAATATATATGATATAAATCATAAGTATAATAACTGTAGTATTGTGATTATATTCAGAGATAATAGTCAAGATGAGATAAATAAAATGCAGAATTAATTTCGGAGGTCATCTCAGGCATGCTCTGAGAAGGGGCAGGGCTGGAAAGTCAAGGGTCCTTGATGAGACAGGAAGTACCATAGCTGGAAGCCCAAATGCCAAACTTTGCCCTCTGCTCTGCCTAAAGCAGGACACAGCTGTCTCATTTTGTCCAATAGATGCTCCTAAATACAGAGAGGCAGGCTCTTCAGTTGCTCTTCCACTGCATCGTTAATAAGATTGGACTCTAAAGCATTTTCTCTCCTAGAATCAAAATAGAAAGGGAGAGCCCCACAGGAATCTGACCCCAGGAGTTTTAAACATAAAACCCAGTTGATAGCACTGGGTTTATAAAGCACTCCTTTCCTTCCAAGGAGAAGCTGAATCTGATCAAGCTTCTACCAGTTTAGGGGAACTAACAGATCCATTTACAATGATGTTAATATTTTTCCTGGGCTTCCCTTGTGGCTCAGCTGGTAAAGAATCTGCCTGCAATGCGGGAGACTTGGGTTCGATCCCTGGGTTGGGAAGATCCCCTGGAGAAGGGAAAGGCTACCCATTCCAGTATTCTGGCCGGAGAATTCCATGGACTATACAGTCCATGGCGTCGCCAAGAGTTGGACACGAATGAGCAACTTTCATTTTCACTTTCAGCATTGTTAGTGTCAAATGACAAAACTAAATTTAGTAATGAATTTGATGTCCTTTATTCAAGGGAAAACAATCTATGGAGTGAGGGTACAGTGCCTCACAAGCAGTAGACTGCTGAGGTGTTCCTTAGTGCAGTCTGACTTAGGTTTAAAATTGTGATGTGGGCTGTGCTATTGGGGTGGCCCCTATTTTGTGGGTCCCAATATACACACTAAGCTTACCATTAGATGTAATAGGCAGTCAAAGAAATGCTTATCTTCTGTTTCAGTGATAGAATTTCATTTGTTGCTGAAGTTTGGTGTTTGGTGCTATTCAAAAGAATAAAAGTACTCTTTTCTGCTTTTGTTTTGTTTTATACAGAATTTTCACACATCAAAGAGAAAGGTTAAACATGAAATAATCATTTGATGAAGAGTTATACAACCAGTAAAAACATTCTTTAGAGACTGGCACAACATCAACCACACTAAAAAAATAGTAATAATACTTTAGAAAATGTTGGCCGACCTACAAAAATGTCCATGAAATAATATTGCATGAAAAGGGAAAGATATGATATACATATTATAAAATCAGTCATATTTAAAAGGCATTATACATGCAAAAAATAAGGTACAAAGTAATATACTAAACAGTTAACTCTGAGAGTGGAGTAACGGGTGATTTTTGTAGCTTTTAAATTTATACCAGGCATATATTTGAGTTATTAACAGGAAAGAGGAAAACTCCTCAAGGAATCACTCTGTTCTCTTCTTGACTGCTTTATTAGATGAGAACAAGATTGTCTGGTAAGACTGTTATGAGGATTAAGTAGGAGATCATGTCTAAACGGCATGTGCAGCTCAGGAGCTCAAAGATTCTGGTTCTCATCCCTTCACCAAGACTATTTCCACAGTTTTTTTCTGTATCTCTAATTTGCAGTTACTTTGTGTTATTATAAATTTTAATTTCTATAACTTGCATGCTTAATCAGACCATAACTTTTGCAAGAGTATTTAATTCTTAGGTCTTAGAACTAAGGACTTAGGTCTAAGGACTTAGGTCTTAGGACTTAGATCTTAGGTCTTAGGAGTCTTAGGACTCCAGCACTTAGCAGACCTCCAGTAAGAAAATGATACTATAAATTATTGACCTGCAGGCTTACTTCCTGGACCTTATGAAAAACTAATTCAAAGAGAAGCAGTATTCTTATAAAAATCAATAAAGAGGTAAGAAAAATGAGATCATCAGGACTCTGGTTTAGCTGAGGAGACAGGCCATGGTGGTTAATTTCTCAGGTTACAGCAGGGTTTCTGCATCTCAGCACTATTAATACCTTGGACCAGAGAATGTGTGGATAATTCTTTGTTGTGGGAAAGTTTCCTGTGCATTGTAGGATGTTTAACAGCATCCTTGACCCACAAGACACCAGTAGCACCACCTTTCCTCAGTTTTGACAGCTAGAAATGTCTCCAGATAATACCAAATGTGCCTTTGGGGATGAAATTGTCCCCAGTTGAGAACCACTGGGTTATAGGATGAAGAAAAATAAAAAATGTGATGTTCTTTTATTTCCTCTAAATCTTGTGACTCACAAAACTGCTAATGGAAGTCTATAGACAGGTCATAACAAACCAGACTTAACTTAGAAAGATGCAGTTGTGGATTTAACCACCTGAACAAAAAGGTGTAATTCTTTTCTTTTAGTCCACTGCCTGTCTGTCCCAATAAGAGTGCCTTATCAAGCAGTAGGTCTCTTGGGCTGAAACCTACCAACATGTTTCAGATTCAAGGAAAAATCAAGCTGGTAACCTATAGGCCGGAGTGAAGGTCTGCTTATAAGTCAGAAAAAGTATATTCTGGAGCAAACTTGACTTAAGAATTAACAACTGCAATGCACAGAATTTGCTAGAAACCCATTCTGTCACTAAAGAGGCCACTGGGATTTGATACAGTGAAAGTGAAGTCTGGCTCAAACCACAAAACCACATATCACTAAAAGATCCAGCTTTTGAAAAGTACATTTAATTGGACCAATTAATCAGAAAAATACTGTTTGTAGAATGCAATTTTAGCCATAAAGTTGGTTGCCCAGTTTTAGGGAAGGTCCTGCACTTTTGTGGGTTTTACCTCCAGGAGTGCAACCAGGAGTAAATATCGTATTGAAATCGTGTACAAGCCTCTGTGTCCTTGTCTTTTGAAGTAAAATGCTGACTTGTGTTAATGATTTGGATATATAAAGATGTAGAAACAAAGAATAGCTATTGGGCTGAGGAGCTGGTAAAAATGTAGATGATAATTCTGCCACATAACAAAATTATTGAGTTCCTAGTTCCCTGAAAGACATAAAGGCCTGATACACATTCCCAAGTTGTTTTTACAGGAAACTGACCCTCCTTCAGATGAAAACTGTTGACCACAAGAACATAGAATCTAGACTGGTTGAAAACAGAAGGTTGATGATGCTGAAAACTTCACCTTGATGCCAACAACCCAAGAATTGTCACTGAGATGATCACAACCTGCTCTCTGAATGCTATAAAATTCCTCACTGCTCCCTTCTGGGTGGGTCAGATGGTCTTCAGGGCATGAGCCCACGGTGGCCCCTTTGCCTGGTAAAGCAATAAAAGCTACTCTTTTCTACTTCACCCAAAACTCTGTCTCTGAGTTTCTATTCGGCACTGGTGAACAGAGGCTGAGTTTCGGCA
This sequence comes from Giraffa tippelskirchi, assembly GCF_054371585.1. Classification (NCBI taxonomy): domain Eukaryota; kingdom Metazoa; phylum Chordata; class Mammalia; order Artiodactyla; family Giraffidae; genus Giraffa; species Giraffa tippelskirchi. The sequence continues at coordinate 143,959,974 of NC_137289.1, forward strand.
ACAACATGGAAGAAAAATCTCCTCTGCTTTGGGCAGTGGGAGGGGAAAGTAATCATTTGAAAATAAGCCCAGAGTGTTCTTTCTGTTCTCTGAAACAAAGAGTTGCCTTCAATAAAAACTACTATTGAGTTCCCTGGTGGTCCAATGGTTGGGAGTCTGTCTGCCAATGTAGGGGATGCAGGTTCCATTCTTGGTCAGGAATTAAGATTTTGCATGCCGCAGGGCAACTGAGCCCATGTGCCAAAACTTGAGAGCCTGTGCACTGCGACTAAGACCTGGGATAGCCATAAATAAATAAATATTTTTCTTAAAAAAAAAAATAAACACTACTAGAACCTTACACAACCAAGGGGAAGGGCAATTACACAACTGTAGTCAACTGACATGCTGCAGTCCATGGGGTTGCAAAGAGTCAGACATGACTGGGCGACTGAACAACAACAGCAAGTCCCCTTTAGCCTTTCTGCTTCATATAATATGAGAGGGGTAAAAGGGGTAAAAAAGAATTGATGCTTTTGAACTGGTGTTGGTGAAGACTCTTGAGAGTCCCTTGGACTGCAAGGAGATCCAACCAGTCCATCCTAAAGGAGATCAGTCCTGAATATTCATTGGAAGGACTAATGCTGAAGCTGAAACTCTAATACTTTGGCCACCTGATGTGAAGAACTGACTCATTGGAAAAGACCCTGATGCTGGGAAATATTGAAGGTGGGAGGAGAAGAGGACAACAGAGAATGAGATGGTTGGATGGCATCACTGCCGCGATGGAGATGAGTTTGGGTAAACTCCAGGAGTTGGTGATGGAGAAGGAAATGGCAACCCACTCCACTATTCTTGCCTGGAAAATTCCATGGATGGAGGAGCCTGGTGGGCTACAGTCCATGGGGTCGCAAAGAGTAGGACATGACTGAGAGACTGAACTGAACTGAACCGAAAAGGGGAAAAGAAGTGCTTCTGTAGGTCACAGCTCAATAATCTAGGCCTGCTCAAAAAAAACCCTGAGATTTTAATTATAATAGAATGCTTCCCTACCTTATTATTTTAGCACCACATTGGCAGCCCTCCAGGATAATAATAGTGATTTCAACTGAGATACAGACTCTACTTAAGAAGGTGTTCTGAGGGAAACCTAAAGATAATACACAAGCAGAAAAATAAAAAAGAAACTAGAGAAATCCAATGGCATATACAGTCCTAATAAGCATTAAATATAGCTCAGCTCTATCCAGATTTACGTAAAGATTCACAATGAAAGGCTGATTACCTTAGTTCCTATTATCAGATACACGATGACCAATTTTAACAAAAAATTGTGAGGTATGTTAAAGGACAAGAAAAAAATACATCTTGAAAACACAAAGCAACCATCAGTACCAGACTCAGATATGACAGAGATTTTGAAATTATCATATAAGAAATTTTAAAACAATCATGATTAGTATATCAAGGGCTCTGTAGTATAATAAAGAATTTATCTAGTCTTCCTCCCTGGTCTCTGGCAAAGAGCTTCAAAAATCCTTGGAATTTCTGGAGTGATAGGAATGTCTGTTACTTTAATGAGGCATCTGTGGTACGCCCTTTGTTAGCTTCAGGATGGGAACTGGTCAGCAGAAAAGACCAACCATTTGATTATAAGGCTGGAACTCTAGACCAGTCTGACCTCCGGAGACAGGAAGGGAGCTGGAGATTGCGCTCAATCATGTGACCATCATTTATTCAATCATGCCCATATAATGGTATTCTACATAAAAACTCTGAACATTGAAGCTCCATAAAGTTTGCTGGTTGATGAACACACGAATGTACCGGGAGAGTGAAATATCCTGACTACACGGGAAAAGCATGTAAGCTCTTCATCCAGGGCCCTACTGGATCTTGTCTTTTGTGTGTCTTGTATAATAAAACATACTTCTAAGTATAGCAGTTTCAGGGATTTCAGTGAGTTACTCTAAAAAGTTATTAAAACTGAAGGTTGTTAAGCCACTAAGTCATGTCCTGCTCTCTGTGACCCCATGGACTGCAGTATGCCAGGGTTCCCTGTTCTTCACTATCTCCTGGAGCTTGCTCAAACTCACATTCATAGAGTCAGTGATGCCATGCAGCCATCTCGTCCTCTGTCATCCCCTTCTCCTCCTGCCTTCAACCTTTCCAAGAATCAGGGTCTTTTCCAATGAGTCAGTTATTTGCATCAGGTGGCCAAATTATTGGAGTTTCAGCTTCAGCATCAGTCCTTCCAATGAATATTCAGGACTGATTTCTTTTAGGATTGACTGGTTTGATCTCCTTGCAGTCCAAGGGACTCTCAAAAGTCTTCTCCAACACCACAGTTCAAAAGCATCAATTCCTCAGCGCTCAGCTTTCTTTATAGTCCAACTCTCACATCCACACATGACTACTGGAAAAACCATACATTTGACTAGACAGACCTTTGTCGGCAAAGTAATGTCTCTGAGTTTTGATATGCTGTCTAGGTTGGCCAAAGCTTTTCTTCTAAGGAGCAAGCTTCTTTTGATTTCATGACTGCAGTCACCATCTGCAGTGATTGTGGAGCTCCCCCAAAATAAAGTCTCTGACTGTTTCCATTGTTTCCCCATCTATTTGCCATGAAGTGATGGGACCAGATGCCATGATCTTCATTTTTTGAAAGTTGAGTTTTAAACCAGCTTTTTCACTTTCCTCTTTCACCCGCATCAAGGTGAAATCATCATTAAAACTGAAGGGGTTGTGGGAAATGAATATTTGTGAAAATGCTATGAAGGCTGTAAATGTAAGACGTCTTAAGGACACATCTATAGAAAGGGTTGCAGCAGATATTCTGGGGGCTCTGCCCTTACCCTCCTAGCACTACCTATATGTCACAGGTATCTTGTTACAGGTATTTACATCTGAGGGCTTCTGCTTGACCCCGGAAGGGAGGGAAATATCTCATCTCTGGGAGCAGCCCTCAGGCAATAAGAGATGAGAGTTAGAGGCAAAATGACGCCTATGTCTAGCTTCTCAGTAGGGAGATCTCTGAGATCTCTGAGCTGTCTCTCGAAGGTCCCCAGCAGGAGTCAGCCTTCATTGCCCTCGACTGTTACCTGCTCTATGATGTGTCATTTATTAGCTTCCTGCTCTCCCCTGTCACTTCTATGCAAGCCTCCAGGTGTCACCTCCCAAATAGGATCCTTGTCTCAGAGTTAGTTTCTAGGGTAACCCAAGCTAAGGTAGTTGCCAAAGAAAAGACTTTCACGGAAGCCTTTTTAACACATCGCCATAGTGAATACAGTCAAGACTGTGATTGATGGTGATAGAAGTTGTGAATATGAAATGAAAAGATGCATGTAAGAGTACTGCGAAAAGATAAAGCACTCCACAAATGCAAGGTGAGAACATTAGTATTTTGGTTGTCATTAGAGTCTGAACTGGGAAAGCTCACTATAAAACACTGCCAGCTCACCTATGATGGTGGAAGTAAGCAGCAATATGAATAATACAAAACAGTAGATGACTGAAAAATTAATAACGCATGGCTTCAAAGAACATTATGTGAAATTTAAGCAGTAGTTTTCATATTTTACTATGATTTTTTCCAAAAATAATGTTTGTAGAGTAACATAATAACCATAAAATGCACTAGTAGAATGGAAAAAATTATAACATTTTGCAGTATTCATTCTAGATCTCTTTCTAAAAATAAGCAAAACATTACAGATACAGTTGGATTTTCTTTTATAGTCCTAGCTGTCCCAATTGCCTCTTTCTTTTCCCAGTGACAACCATACTCATTAAATTGGTGTGTACTCTTCATGTTTGTGGTATAGGGGAGCAGAATTTGCTACCCTGAAATATGTCTCTGGTATACTCATTGTTGTAAGCCGCTTATTTGCTGAGAAACAGCATACACTGGAAGGGTACAGAAAGCCCAGTTAAGAGCTGTTATTTGGTAGAAACATCGTCATTTGTAAAGGAAATCTCCATTTGTAAGGGTGTCTCTTTCTCTGTAACTGCAAGGGGTAGATGACCAAACCTTTAGAAACTCTTATCACTTCTCTAAATTTTTGGTAGAATTCCGCTGTGAAGCCGTCTGGTCCTGGGCTTTTGTTTGCTGGAAGATTTCTGATTACAGTTTCGATTTCCGTGCTTGTGATGGGTCTGTTAAGATCTTCTATTTCTTCCTGGTTCAGTTTTGGAAAGTTATACTTTTCTAAGAATTTGTCCATTTCTTCCAAGTTGTCCATTTTATTGGCATATAGCTGTTGGTAGTAGTCTCTTATGATCCTTTGTATTTCTGTGGAGTCTGTTGTGATCTCTCCATTTTCATTTCTAATTTTGTTGATCTGATTCTTCTCCCTTTGTTTCTTGATGAGTCTGGCTAATGGCTTATCAATTTTGTTTATCTTCTCGAAAAACCAGCTTTTAGTTTTGTTGATTTTTGCTATGGTCTCTTTTGTTTCTTTTGCATTTATTTCTGCCCTAATTTTTAAGATTTCTTTCCTTCTACTGACCCTGGGGTTTTTCATTTCTTCCTTCTCTAGTTGCTTTAGGTGTAGAGTTAGTTGATTTATTTGATTTTTTTCTTGTTTCTTGAGGTACGCCTGTATTGCTATGAACCTTCCCCTTAGTATTGCTTTTACAGTGTCCCATAGGTTTTGGGTTGTTGTGTTTTCATTTTCATTCGTTTCTATGCATAATTTTATTTCTTTATTGATTTCTTCTGTGATTTGTTGGTTATTCAGAAGCGTGTTGTTTAGCCTCCATATGTTGGAACTTTTAATAGTTTTTTTCCTGTAATTGAGGTCTAATCTTACTGCATTGTGGTCAGAGAAGATGGCTGGGATGATTTCAATTTTTTTGAATTTACCAAGGCTAGATTTATGGCCCAGGATGTGATCTATCCTGGAGAAAGTTCCATGTGCACTTGAGAAAAAGGTAAAATTGATTGTTTTGGGGTGGAAACTCCTGTAAATATCAATTAAATCTAATTTGTCTATTGTATCATTTAAAGTTTGTGTTTCCTTGTTAATTTTCTGTTTAGTTGATCTATCCATATGCGTGAGTGGAGTACATATACACAATGGAATATTACTCAGCCATTAAAAAAAATACATTTGAATCGGTTCTACTGAGATGGATGAAACTGGAGCCCATTATACAGAGTGAAGTAAGCCAGAAAGAAAAACAACAATACAGTATACTAATGCATATATATGGAATTTGAAAGATGGTAACGATAACCCTATATGCGAGACAGAATAAGAGACACAGACGCATGGAACAATTTTATGGACTCTGAGGGAGAAGGTGAGGGTGGGACGTTCTGGGAGAATGGCATTGAGACATGTGTATTGTCATATGTGAAACAGAGCACCATTCCATGTTCGATGCATGTGACAAGGGCTCAGGGCCGGGACAATGGGATGATCCAGAAGGATGGGATGGGGAGGGAGGTGGGTGGGGGGTCCGGGAAGGGGAACACATGTAAACCCATGGCTGATTCATGTCAATGTATGGCAAAAACTATTACAATATTGTAAAGTAATTAGCCCCCAACTAAAATAAATAAATTTATTAAAAAAAAAAAAAAAAAGAAACTCTTATCAAAGGAGAAGGCAACGAATTAATCTCGATCACAATCACCTCTGTTTACTATGCTTTTCCTGCTAACATCGCACAACTGACTCTCCACCCTCAACATTCTCCTTGGTCTTTAGCTGAAGCTGGTATTTAGGGTGAGGGCTCTGGCCATTTGGCAAGTTACTCAGTTTTCCTGGGTCCGTTCCATGTATGTGTGTGTGTGTGTGTGTGTGTGTGCGCATGTGTAGTTGTGTCTGACTTTTGAGACCCCATGGACTACAGCCTGCCCATGGGATTTCCCAGATAAGAATATTGGAGTGGGTTGTCATTTCCTTAGGCATCTTCCCGAACTCCCATGTATATGTGTTATTAAATAATAGCTCAGTTCATTTCAGTCACTCAGTCATGTCCGACTCTTTGCGACCCCATGGACTGCAGCACGCCAGGCCTCCCTGTCCATCACCAAGTCCCAGAGTTTACTCAAACTCAGGTCCATTGAGTCAGTGATGCCATCCAACCATCTCATCCTCTGTCGTCCCCTTCTCCTCCCGCCTTCAACCTTGCCCAGCATCAGGGTCTTTTCAAATGAGTCAGTTCTTCGCCCCGAGGTAGCCGAAGTATTGGAGTTTCAGCTTCAACATCAGTCCTTCCAATGAATATTCAGATCTAATTTCCTTTAGGATGGACTGGCTGCATCTCCTTGTAGTCCAAGGGACTCTCAAGAGTCTTCTCCAACACCACAGTTCAAAAGCATCAATTCTCCGGCACTCACTTGATAGTCCAACTCTCACATCCATACATGACCACTGGAAAAACCATAGCCTTGACTAGACGGGCCTTTGTTGGCAAAGTAATGTCTCTGCTTTTTAATATGCTGTCTAGGCTGGTCATAGCTTTTCTTCCAAGGAGCAAGCTTCTTTTAATTTCATGGCTGCAGTCACCATCTGCAGTGATTTTGGAGCCCCAAAAAATAAAATCTGCCACTGTTTCCACTGTTTGCCATGAAGCAATGGAACCAGTTGCCATGATCTTAGTTTTCTGAATGTTGAGCTTTAACCAACTTTTTCACTCTCCTCTTTCACTTTCAAGAGGCTCTTTAGTTCTTCGCTTTCTCCATAAGGATGGTGTCATCTGCATACCTGAGGTTATTGATATTTCTCCCAGCAATCTTGATTCCAGCTTGTGCTTCATCCAGACTATGTCATATATTAACACATATTTTAAACAATATTATTAAATATGTGTTATTAAATGATTTTTCCCCTGTTAATATGTTTCATGTCAATTTAATTATTAGATCTGCCAGAGGAACCTAGAAGGGTAAAGTTTTTTTCTTGTGACAATGGTTTTATACTTTTACTCCATAGCCTGTTTCTATAAACAATGCATATTACAAGGTTTTGTGATTTTAAGATTCATAAATAGTGTCTCCCTATGCAAAGCATTCTGCAACTTCCTGTGTTCATGCAACACTATTACTGAGACCCATCCATGTTGATACATATTCGTTGACTACATTGACTTATCTTTGGAACCATCCTCCCTTTACTCTGAAGGAAGCACTGTGGGATACTTTTTAATAAAATAGACCAGTGGTTCTCAATTAGGGATGATTTTGCCACTCTACTTCCACCCCTGTGAAATTTGTCAATGTCTGGAAATACTTTAGGTTGTCATGAGTGGAGGTAGGGGTGTTACAGAGCAGGGATGCTGTTAAACCTCCTGCAATGCACAGGAGAGTCCCCAAAGCAAAGAATTATCTGGTCTAAAATGACAAGAGTGCTGAGGCTGACAAACCCTGATACAGATGACAGCCAAGTGTTCTACATTCTTGAAGAATTTCTGGATATGGGAGAAAAATCCAAATTTTGACCTTTCAGGCTGAGACAGCACATGTTCTGCCTGTTGGATCATCAGAACTGTGTCTCTATTGCATTAAAGTATTTTATTCTTGAGTGTGGATTTTAGACTGCTTTATGGCTAAAAATTATTGCTTATTTTGGGGAGTTGTGTGCACATGCCTATGTATTATGTGTGTGTCTGTACACTATGCTGGGTGGTGAGGCCCACACATTTGATCTCTATCACTCATGCTGATAGAAAAATATAACAAGGAACTGAATTATATTTGATTTAATGAAAACTAATTGTAAACAGATAGGGTAGAGTGTCCCTGGAGAAAGAGAAGCAAGCATGGCTTCCTTGACATAAGAGAAGCCATTTTTGACCTAAGCCATTTTGGACCAAATGTGACCAAGCATTTGGTCACAATGCTTGCCCTTGAACAGGTCTCAGTAATTAATGATCTTGGGGAAAAATGAATTCAGGAACAAAGGACTGTTATTTAGCAAGAGAAGTAACAACAGCAAAGATAATAAATTAGCTGTAAAGACTACCAGTTCTGTTTCAACGGTAAAGATTAGACTGAAGCACTTCCTTGAGCTCTTCTGCAGAATTCAAATTCCCCTCAAGTGCTCAACCACCAGATCACCTAAGGAATGGTGATGTTGAACTCTTCGGACTCTCATGACTTCAATAGACTAAAATCGACTCTGTCAACCTTTGCTCCAACTCTATGCTGAATTATCCTCTGCTCAAATCTTTTCATGAATATCTGTTCAGTCAGTTCAGTCACTTAGTCGTGTCCGACTCTTTGCAACCCAATGAGCTGTAGCACGCCAGGCCTCCCTGTCCATCACCAACTCCTGGAGTTTACCCAAACCCATGTCCATTGAGTTGGTGATGCCATCCAATCATCTCATCCTCTGTCGTCCCCTTCTCCTGCCCTCAATCTTTCCCAGCATCAGGGTCTTTTCCAATGAGTCAGCTCTTCGCATCAGGTGGCCAAAGTATTGGAGTTTCAGCTTCAACATCAGTCCTACCAACGAACACCCAGGACTTCATGAATATACATGTACACTTACTTAAAGGAAAACAACAGAATGGGAAAGACTAGAGATCTCTTCCCTGGTGGTTCAGATGGTAAAGAATCCACCTGCAATGCGGTGGATTCTGGGTTCGATCCCTGGGTTGGGAAGATCCCCTGGAGGAGGGAATAGCAATGCACTCCAGTATTCTTGCCTGGAGAATTCCCATGGACAGAGGAGCCTGACAGTCCATGGGGTCGCAAAGTGTGGGACACGACTGAGTGACTAAGCACAGCACACAGAGGTCTCTTTAATTGGAAATATCAAGGGAACATTTCATGCAATGGTGGGCATGATAAAGGATAGAAACAGTAAAGACCTAACAGAAGCAGAAGTGATTGAGAAGAGGTGGTAAGAATACACAGAAGAACAATACTAAAAAGGTCTTAATGATCCAGATAATCACAATGGTGTGGTTGCTCACCTAGAGTCAGACATCATCCTAGAGTGTGAAGTCAAGAGGACCTTAGGAAGCATTACTGTGAACAAAGCTAGTGGATGTGATGGGGCTGAGTTATTTAAAATCCTAAATGATGATGCTGTCTTGGTGTTGCACTTAATATGCCAGCAAATTTGGAAAACTCAGCAATGGTCACAGGACTGAAAAAGGTCAGTTTTCATTCCTATCCCAAAGATGGGCAATGCCAAAGAATGTTCAAACTACCACACAGTTGCCTTCTGAGATGGCCCACACTCTGTGGAGTGTGTTTCTCTCTAAATAAATTCACTTCTTACCCATCACTTTGTCTCTCACTGAATTCTTTCTATGATGAGACAGGTAAGAACCTGTGCTTCATTTTAAGTCCTCAGATCAGGTGTGTGATCTCAGTTAAAAGACTGTGAGTTCAAGTCCCAGTCTGGGTTTCAGCTGGGTTTGAATTACAGCATGGGGACTCAAATACTAATCTGAGTTACAGAGTCTCAATCAAAGCTTATAAAAGTGCCTTGATATTCATAACAAACTTCTTTCAACCACACCTAAGTTTATATTAATGAGATCAGTTTGGGAAAGCACCTATAGAAGGGAGCTGGCTGTCAGGGGAACCAACCATGTGATTGGATGGCTGGAACTTTTAGTTCCATCCCTCCTGACTTCTAGGGAGGGCAGAGGGGCTGGAGCCTGAATGATTGCTTATAGCCAATGATGTCATCAATCATGACTGTAATGAAGCCTCCATAAAAACCCAGGAGGACAGGATTCAGAGAGCTTTTGGGTTGGTGAACACTGGGCAACTCAGGGAGAATGTTGCACTTGGAGAAAGCATGGAAGCTCCATGCCCTTTGCCCTTCCCTTTACCTCTGGCTATTACTAACTTAAATCTTTTTATAGTGAACCAGTGAAATATCAATAACCTCAGATATGCAGATGACACCACCCTTATGGCAGAAAGTGAAGAAGAACTAAAGAGCCTCTTGAAAGAGGAGAGTGAAAAAGTTGGCTTAAAGCTCAACATTCAGAAAACTAAGATCATGGCATCTGGTCCCATCACTTCATGGCAAATAGATGGGGAAACAGTGGAAACAGTGGCTGACTTTCTTTTTTTGGGCTCCAAAATCACTGCAGATGGTGATTGCAGCCATGAAATTAAAAGACGCTTACTCCTTGGAAGGAAGGTTATGACCAACCTAGACAGCATATTAAAAAGCAGAGACATTACTTTGCCAACAAAGGTCCATCTAGTCAAGGCTATGGTTTTTCCAGTAGTCATGCATGGATGTGAGAGTTGGACTATAAAGAAAGCTGAGCCCCGAAGAATTGATGCTTTTGAACTGTGGTGTTGGAGAAGACTCTTGACAGTCCCTTGGACTGCAAGGAGATCCAACCAGTCCATCCTAAAGGAGATCAGTCCCGAGTGTCCATTAGAAGGACTGATGTTGAAGCTGAAACTCCAGTACTTTGGCCACCTCATGCAAAGAGTTGACTCATTGGAAAAGACCCTAATGCTGGGAAGGATTGGGGGCAGGAGGAGAAGGGGATGACAGAGGATGAGATGGTTGGATGGCATCACCGACTCGATGGACATGGGTTTGGGTAAACTCCGGGAGTTGGTGATGGACAGGGAGACCTGGCGTGCTGCGATCCATGGGGTCGCAAAGAGTCGGACATGACTGAGCGACTGAACTGAACTGAACTGAGTGATCTAATGGGGCTTCCCTCATAGCTCAGTTGGTAAAGAATCCGCCTGCAATGCAAGAGACCCCGGTTCAATCCCTGGGTTGGGAAGATCCCCTGGAGAAGGGAAAGGCTACACACTCCAGAATTCTGGCCTGGAGAATTCCATGGACTGTATAGTCCACAGGGTCGCAAAGAGTCGGACATGACTGAGTGACTTTCACTTTCACTCTTTCAGTGGTCTAATAAGTAAGATGTTTCTCTGAGGTCTGTGAGCCACTAAAGAAAATTATTTGAATTCAAGGAGGGGGATCTGTGAAACCTCTGATTTATAGCCAGTCCATCAGAAGTAAAGGTGATACCCTGAACTTGATGTCTGAAATGGGGTGGGGGCAATCTTACAGAACTCAGCCCTGAGCCTGGGGGATCTGATGCTATCTCTCAGTAAAGAGTTTCAGAAGTGAGTTGAATTGCAGGACACCTAGCTGGTGTCAGAAAATTGCTTGGTTGTGTAGGGGAATCCTCTCCCTCTACTTCCTACCACCAAAGGCATCTCAGAAAGGGAATCACAGTCATTAGTTGGTGATCAGAAGTGGAATCAGTGCAAGATGTTAGAGATGAGAAAAAAGTGAAATGAATATGCAAACTGAGACAAAATTGTTTTCTTCCACAGTAGGAGAGAAGTCATTTGATGCTCTACCCACTACTAGACAGGATATAACTTGACGTCTACAAACAAGTATTTTGCATCGATCAGTTGTCAATTTACAGGGTTGTAAGATAGTTCTCTTAGAACTGGATGACCCAGGGAGGTGCCCTATACTCTAGAAAATTCAGTTTCCCACTGAAGCACAATATTTCCTCACAATGTGGTAATTTTAAGACTATATAAACCAGGCTTTGGAAAGTATACTGCCTGCTATTAATATTGCAATTATCTTGTTTAGCTATGAAGTCCAGAAGAGGACAATTCCAGGGCAGGAAAATAAAGCCAGGCTAGGGCTTGAGAAAGTCTGGAGAATTTCTTCTTTCTCTAAATTGGGGTGGGAGGGAGGCAATGGGACTTGAATTCCAATGTAGGTCAGACAGAGCAGTCTAGGTTAGAGATACTAATAAGGGTGACTTGATATATTGTTGTCACAGACGATAAAGCCTGAGACCTGGGTTAACTGTTGTTAGAATGTTTTATAAAATCATGAACGATTGGAAATAAAAATGATAAAGATGAGGGGATAAAAATATGCCATTATTGATAAATAAAATTTGAGTGCTGATTTGGTTTGGAAAAGGTAAGCATAGCATCAATATTTAATAGCAATGAGACTGACTCTATTGTGAGAAAAATTCAACAGCATGGTGATTCAGTTTCCCAGAGGGCTTAATCACCTACAAATCTGAATTTGGAGGCTTAAGACACCTTACTCAGAATTCATTACATAAGCCAGTTATAGGAAGTGCGTGATATGTGCTTCTAGTTGTGTGCAACATATTTGAATATAGACACATTTTTTCATGTCTGGCTCTGTAATCTTAAATCTGAGATCATAAGAATTCTCCTTCTTGACTAATTTATTTAGTAAGAATTAGTAATATCCTAAGCCTAAATTTTATGCTGCCCAGCTTAAACGTCAAGAACTGGTAGACGTGTCATTAACCTTTGAATGAAATTTGCACCAGAGGGGCAGTGTGCCTGGTGGAAAGGTCCAGAAGCTGGTCTCAAATTTCAGCCCTGCCACTTCCTAGCTGTGAAATCTTGAGCAACCTGAATCTCGTTGGGTTTTCATTTTATCATTTGTAAAATGAGGGCTCTGACCAGATGATTCCTAAGGGTTCATCTAACTCAAAAACCCTATGAATCTATAAGGAAATTGCTGCCCTCTTTTGCATATGGCAGCACAGCACACATGTGACAGCATGGGAGGGGGAGAGCCAAGGAGAAGAATGGTGCTTCTTACATTTTCCTTTCTAAATTCCCAACTAAACATCAAGGCCTTTTTACTGAATGGTTTCTGAGATGTCATCAAGTTTTGCTTTTAGCTCTCTTTATACCCATAGCTCCTTCACATACAAAAAGTAGAACAGTTAAATATACTAAAATTAAAAAAAAAACAATTTGCATCTATTAAGATTATTTAAAAATCAAGAGAAAAGTTCCATCTCATATGCTGGCCAAGATGTAGGAGAACAGTAACACCTATACATTCCTGATGTTGTTATTGGTAAAGAACATTTTAACACACATATCAAGTATCATAAACCTGTTCTGACGCAGTAAAACCCCATTCTGAATTCATATTATAGAATTACTATATTTCTCCAATTCTAAGACTATCAATTTTAAGATGCAACATCTTTAATAATAACTTCTTAAGAGAAAAAGCTACCTGGGAAGAACTAGTACTGCTGCTTCCCTGGTAGCTCAGTGGTAAAACATCTGCCTGTAATGTAGGAGACGCAGGAGACGCAGGTTGGATCCCTGGGTTGGGAAGATCCCCTGGAGGAGGAAATGGCAACCCACTCCAGGAGTCTTGCCTGGAAAATTCCATGGACAGAGAACCTGGTGGGCTACAGCCCATGGGGTTGCACAGAGTCGGACACGACTGAGAGCCTGAGCACCTTACCAAAATATACCCTGATATATAATAAAGGAAGAAAACTGTGTCTCCTGGAATTGAGGAAATATGAAAATTCAAAAGGAGAAAAATTCATATGTATGAAGATATTTACAGCAGTTATTCATAATTAAAGAAACAGGATTTTCATCCAATAATAAGGAAATGACTAAATAAGTATATATATTATGCATAAGTGCAATGGAATGTAACATGGTTATCAAAAATTTATGATCAAAGTATAAAATCAAGGGAAAGTGTTTCTAAAATAATGTTACATAATGTATAAAACTTATAAATATATAATATATATGTATAGTTTGATGAACTTAGAAGCAATCCAGTTTTCTACTCTCCTTGGCAGAGTGGGTATTTAGATATTTAGCTGGGCAGCCAAGAAGAAGCCATGCTGTGATTTTTGCTAATGACATACAATGTGTTTACACAATCACTTCCGTTTTGTTTCATGAGTAAAGAGTATAATTATGTAGCCACTGAGGGCCAGAGCTAACAAACCAATCACTCGTCTGTACTCAAGAATCTTGCCCAGACTTGCAGGAACTAAAGATTTTCCAAGGAAGAGAGGGGCTTGTAAGAATGCGGCAACCTGGTCACTGGTAACAAACCTCAGCATCTCTGAGATGCTGGTATTTCTCTTTCCTTGCCTGGTACCGTACCTTGGCCAAAATTCTAATTTTGCGTGGGAATTAATTGGAATTTCCTGTTTACAATAATGACAGCCCTGAAGAATTTATGTCGTGTTACATTATAGCATGAAATAAATATATCTGGGTACATCAGTTCAGTTCAGTTCAGTCGCTCAGTCGTGTCCGACTCTTTGCAACCCCATGAATTGCAGCACGCCAGGCCTCCCTGTCCATCACCAACTCCCAAAGTCCACCCAAACCCATGTCCATTGAGTCAGTGATGCCATCCAACCATCTCATCCTCTGTCATCACCTTCTCCTCCCACCTTCAATCTTGCCCAGCATCAGGGTCTTTTCAAATGAGTCAGCTCTTCACATCAGGTGGCCAAAGTATTGGAGTTTCAGCTTCATCATTGGTCCTTCCAATGAACACCCAGGACTGATCTCCTTTAAGATGGAATGGTTGGGTCTCCTTGCAGTCCAAGGGACTCTCAAGAGTCTTTTCCAACACCACGGTTCAAAAGCATCAATTCTTCGGTGCTCAAGTTTCTTTATAGTCCAACTCTCACATCCATACATGACTACTGGAAAAACCATAGCCTTGACTAGATGGACCTTTGTTGGCAAAGTAATGTCTCTGCTTTTTAATATGCTGTCTAGGTTGGTCATAACGTTCCTTCCAAGGAGTAAGCGTCTTTTAATTTCATGGCTGCAATCACCATCTGCAGTGATTTTGGAGCCCAAAAAAGGAAAGTCAGCCACTGTTTCCACTGTTTCCCCATCTATTTGCCATGAAGTGATGGGACCAGATGCCATGATCTTAGTTTTCTGAATGTTGAGCTTTAAGCCAACTTTTCCACTCTCCTCTTTCACTTTCATCAAGAAGCTTTTTAGTTCTTCTTCACTTTCTGCCATAAGGGTGGTGTCATCTGCATATCTGAGGTTATTGACGTTTCTCCTGGCAATTCTGATTCCAGCTTGTGTTTCCTCCAGCCCAGCGTTTCTCGTGATGTGCCGGGAGCCAGCTCACGAGATCCCACCCATGACAGAGTCATGAGAAAGAGGAATGATTGAGCACGGCTTCTCAGACCTCAGGGATTCTCGGAAGGCTGCCTCAGCGCTCACCTTAAAGATATCTGTCTTTCTGATGTTTACTATAATAAACCTCTTCTTATTTTCTATGACTTAGGCAAAAGGCCTTTCCTGATTCTCTTGTAAAATAGATCAATCTGAAACCTCAAATCAACAAGGCCCCTGACCGGTAGCACCCTAAATAAAATTATCTTGGATATAGAATATGCTGATCTAGATTCCTTTTGCTAACATATTGGTTTGTTTAATAAATGTACCTGTGCCTTTGGAGCTAATGTGCATAACTGCTCCTTAATAATAAAACAGCATTGAGAGCCTCCACACAGAAAGCCCCTATGGGCACAAAACCCTTCTCAGGAAAAAAGGCTTGTTAGGAAATACAAGAAATATTGCTTTATGAAACTGTTACTTAGTCTATATTTGCTCACTATGTTTTTACTCTTAACAGCCTATATAATAAAAGCATAATAGTTAAAAATTTATATAAATAAAAGTTTAGCTTTAATACAAATAATAAGACAATTGTAGATTTAACTGATGATTCTTACTTAGAGCTGACCTTCAGCTTGCTGTTCTTTGACTTTATGGAACTACATTCTTTTCTGTTAAGCTCAAGGCATAGAGTAAATTACCAAAAACAGGTTTTACCTTGAAACTTCCTGTTGATGAATTCTTTCCTGATGTGCCCTATACAAAAGCATTCTGATTGAGCAACCTTTATCAATAGAGAGTCACAAGGTGTTAGCAGGCCACCAGGCCAGAAGATGATGTAAACAAAATGAGGCTTTTGGTAACTAAAAACATGCAAACGGTTTCGATGAAGGTCAAAACTGCTGGCCTATTAAGCTGAATTGATAGGCCCATTAAGCTGAATTCATATGCCCATTAAGTTAAATTGGTATGCCCACTAAGCTGAATTGGTATGACTCTATACTTTACATTTGTTTCTATGTACCACAAAAAATATAAAAGCTGTCTTAAAAATAATAAAGTTGGAAGACACTTGGGAGACACTTGGAAACACCGAGACTCGCTGTGTCTTCTCATTCGTATCGCCAACGCCGTCCATCCTGAGGGAACCCCTGGACCTGCTGGAGCTGGATTCCGGCAATGATGTACTCTGCATATAAGTTAAATAAGTAGGGTGACAATATACAGCCTCGACGTACTCCTTTTCCTATTTGGAACCAGTCTGTTGTTCCATGTCCAGTTCTAACTGTTGCTTCCTGACCTGCATACAGATTTCTTAAGAGGCAAGTCAGGTGGTCTGGTATTCCCATCTGTTTAAGAATTTTCCACACTTTACTGTGATCCACACAGTCAAAGGCTTTGGCACATCAATCACCTAAATATGGGTTCTCTCTATGAAAACTGAAACTATGAACATCCAAAACTCAAACAGGTACCAATATTTGTATCTTAGTGTCAAGAGTCACCTCTTATTTTCTCTACTTTTTCCATCTCTTGCGCCATTAGTCATTTCAGTCACTCAGTCATGGCTGACTCTTTGCGACCCCATGGACTGCAGCATGCCAGGCTTCCCTGTCCATCACGAACTCCCAGAGCTTGCTCAAACTCATGTCCATCGAGTTGGTGATGCCATCCAACCATCTCATCCTCTGTTGTCCCCTTCTCCTCCTGCCTTCAATCTTTCCCAGCATCAGGGTCTTTTTAAATGAGTCAGTTCTTCGCATCAGGTGGCCAAAGTATTAGAGTTTCAGCTTTACCATCAGTCCTTCCAACGAATATTCAGGACTGATCTCCTTTAGGATGGACTGATTGGATCTCCTTGCAGTCCAAAGGACTCTCAAGAGTCTTCTCTTAAGAGTCTTGCTCCATAAGTCCACCCAAACTGGCTTTGGCATCAACCACTGCATGGAAATATTTCTCATCAGAATATTAATGACACCTGATTGTACATTTAAAAAAACTATTTTAAAAGATTTTATGTTGAAATTATTTCAAATGTATAGCATGTATAGAAGAAAAGCTATGACCAATCTAGACAGCATATTAAAAAGAAGAGACGTTACTTTGCCAACAAAGGTCTGTCTAGTCAAAGCTATGATTTTTCCAGTAAGCATGTATGGATGTGACAGTTGGACTGTAAAGAAAGCTGAGCACCAAAGAATTTATGCTTTTGAACCCGTGGTGTTGGAGAAGACTCTTGAGAGTCCCTTGGACTGCAAGGAGATCCAACCAGTCAATCCTAAAGGAAATCAGTCCTGAATATTCATTGGAAGGACTGATGCTAAAGCTGAAACTCCAATCTTTTGGCCACCTGATGCAAAGAACTGACTCATTTGAAAAGATTCTGATGCTGGGAAAGATCGAAGGTGAGAGGAGAAGGGGATGACAGAGGATGAGATGGCCGGATGGCATCACTGACTCAATGGACACAAGTTTGAGCAAGCTCTGGGAGTTGGTGATGGGCAGGGAAGCCTGGCGTGCTGCAGTCCATGGGGTCGCAAAGAGTTGGACCCAGCTCAGCGACTGAAATGAACTGAGGCTTTTTCCACCATGTGGCTCTGCCATTTTCAACATATGACCTCCAAGGTCGTGAGATGATGAGAAAGATGGTGCTTGGAGAGTTTTAATGGGCCAGGCCTGGAATTTACCCACGTTACTTCCGTCTGCATTTCACTGGCCAGGATGCAATCACATGGCCATACCTAACCACAAGGGCAGCTTGGAAATGTGGGTGCCCAAGAGAAAAAGGACAGTTTTTCAACAACTAGCTAGTCTATGCCAAGAAGGTCTGGTCTTTTGTGTGTCGTTTATCAATTCCTGAAGGCCTAGTTGGTGAAAAATTATGGTCATCATTATGAACCCACACTACAAAAGACTTAATTGTCAAAAGAAAAACCTTATTGAATTAATGCATGGCACTTACTAAAGCTCGAAACCAGGGATGAAAACAGAATGATTTTTTAAAGTTCATCCTGAGCTGGATAAAAATTAAATAAAAACACACTTGTTTATTGAGCCTTGCAGCTAACTCAAATTTTGCTGTCATTGTTAACATGGAGAACTGTCACTTTAATTCATGCCTGCAAAGCCTGCAGGGTTGATTTGTATCTTGGATACTAAGAAATGCTGTGGCATAAATAAATGTTGCCACTTAAAGCTTGACAAAGGCACCCTGCCCAAAGAAAGTCACTCAGGTGGAGGCAAGAATGTGATTGTGACTGAATGACTCAGCTGGGGGTGGGGGCGGGGTAAGGGGGCAATCAAAAGCCAGAGGAGAGAAGGGCCTGTGTGGGAGTGAAGCTGTGTGATTAAACCTAAGAAGTACCAGGCTAGTCCTGGAACAGTCTGAAGGCTTTCTGGGTAAATGCAGAGCCAGTGTTTTGAGGGAAAAAAAGAAGGGTCTAGGAAAGCAGACCTTACACAACAGTAACCAAAAGGAATGAGAAAAGGTGGAATGGAACTGGGTCTTTTTAGGCCTATGTCATGGGGAGTTTATCCATTGAATTTCTAAAGCTGCAACCGCCTCTCTGTTTATAATGAATGAGGTCAGGAAATCTCATGGGCTGTACATTAATGAAAGGAAGCATTTGGAAAGTCATCTTATTTCTTCTTCTAGTGTCATTTCCAAATACCTTTGTGTGAGGTGAGTTAATAAGGCAGCCTTTCTAGGAAGAGGAAGCCATAATGTCAGCCACCATTACTGAGCAAACAGCATGGATCAGAGACTCTACTGGGTTATACCCTTTTCCCCAATGCACATGATGACTGATTCTGAAGGGAACTTGCAAATTTTATTTATTTTTATGTGTATTTTTTGATTGTGATAAATGAGTAAGATACATCGAACCACATTTAAAAAATGCTATTTTGGAAGGAAAGTCCCCTTCCTTCTCTGAAAGTGATCTGAGGTGGTTTGAAAAGATGTGGATTAAGCAGTTTTTGCTATTCCCTGGAGTTATATTCTAAAGAATTCATCAATGACAGACACATTTTGAAGAAAGTTACTACTCTTTAAAAACTGTGTCTTGTACAGAAATGAAGGACAGCAGAGTGAGTTTGTTTCAGTATTAAAGCTCTTCTGGTTTCAAATGTGCCAATTATATGGGCACAAGTCTCATGAGATACCAGAGGTTTGTAGAATATATGGAGTGTAGGCTTAAATACAACAGGTGGGGAAAGTGGTAGAAAACTTCCGTTCTTTGAAAAAACTGTTTAAACGCCCACCCTGGAGTCATGAACTTCTCAAGGGAACTCTAAAATGTTTTTTAATCCTTGGCCCAAGGGGGGACCATTTTAAAGAATGTGAAGGTCTTCTTGTGCCTTTCTTGGCTGGCTAGGGTAGCCATTCAGATCCAAAAGTTCTACGGACCTGACTTTGATGATTACCCCAAAGTGTACTGAAAAAAGTGTTAGTCACTCAGTCGTCTTCAATTCTTTGTGACTCCATGAACAGTAGTCTGCCAGGCTCCTCTGTCCATGAAATTCTCCAGGTAAGAATATTGCAGTGGGTAGCCATTCCCTTCTCCAGGGGATCTTCCCAA
Source organism: Giraffa tippelskirchi (assembly GCF_054371585.1). Taxonomy (NCBI): domain Eukaryota; kingdom Metazoa; phylum Chordata; class Mammalia; order Artiodactyla; family Giraffidae; genus Giraffa; species Giraffa tippelskirchi. The sequence continues at coordinate 143,979,432 of NC_137289.1, forward strand.
CCCAGGGATCCAACCCAGGTCTCCTGCATTGTAGGCAGATTCTTTACTATCTGAGCCACCATGGAAGCCCGATTACCCCTTATTATAAATGATCCGTGTAGCTCCTGCATCAAATGTAGAGGCAGAAGAATGGAGAGAACAATTAGAGATGGTTTTGCCTCTAAGGAGGAGTCAGGTACTGCCACTGTCACTTTCATAGAGGCAGAAGGATGAAGAATGTATTTAAAGATCGTTGTGCCTCTAAACTGGCATCATTTATTGTCACGGTCACTCTCAAGCTGAATAGTGAAGAAAATCATACCCACAGCATTTGCTAAGTAAGGGCAAAGAAAATTATCACGCAATTCATCTATCTCCTCTCTCAGCTGCCATGTGAGGCCCTTTTCCAATCCAGCAAATAGATTTGTTATACATTATTGCAGCAGTACAATGAATTTAATCAATCAGAATAAGATTTTTTCTGTTCCTCCAATGTCTTTAAAAATAATGAATGTATTACTCTTCTAATTTTTCTCCCTAAGCCTTAGAGTTTTAAAATTGAAGTCAATATAAGAAAAAGAATCACATTTAAATGGGGGTGATGGTGGGGGATGGGAAGATTAGAACATAAGAGGAAATTTGCTGGTGCCTAGAGATGAGTCCTGGCTGACCCTCCAAAGTGCCCTTCCGTGACAGGTCATGGGCGTGGATTACTCCACATACCAAATGTTAGTCTGCATCTGACTGTTTTACAAAGGCAATTCCTGTCTGCTGGAGACCAGTCTCTCCCACGTGACTATAAATCCATACTCAATTCCAGTACAAGCTGGTTCTAAATCTTATGCTTGTTATTAATACTTGCCAGAGTTTTCAAGTATTTGGAAATATGACATTCATGAAGAGCTCACCCTGGTTTCTTTTTCCTTCCTCCAATCCCAAGGTAAACTCTTATTCCTGATCATGAATTTCTTTCAAAATGTTCAGACCTGGAATAAACCAACTTGTACTATGTGCCTGTGTGTTTATTCGAAGGGGGTCAAACTGGAGGAGTAAAATGAACCGCAGTTAGGGATGGGATTATCCACATGTAATTTCCAATCTCAAGAAGGTTCCAGAAAGAATAGAGAAACTCACTGATGCTCTCTTGAGCATGATAGATAGTTTATTCTAGACTAGCTGCTGTTCTAATACTTCAGAATTTTCACCAGACACCTGGGAACCTTCATGTGATGGACGGATGACATAAAAGCCAAGCTGGTATAGTCTCTCAGCATTCTGCCCTCTCTTTAGCATGGAGGGCATAAATGAAATACCCCCTCCACATGCACACCTGAGTGATATGAGGTTTGGCGAACAAGTTATCCTTAGCAGATTCTCGTCCTTCGACCTGCCTGCTCCTATGGATTTTTAGCTCTGAACTTCCGGAAAGTATGTCATTTTCACTTGTTTCCAGAAATAAGACCTTTTACACTTGCTTTTCCAGGCTTAACTATCAAATTGATTGATTAGTTTTGCTAACAAACAATGAAACAGGAAGCCAGTACTGGGTTCTAAGAAAGATCTCAGAGTCTGCAGACCTGGACCCCCAGGTCCTGCTGGGGGTTCTGCAGTCCCAGGTGTGATGGGATGATGGCTCTTATGTATTTCTACCACACTGCTTCACACACACACATACACACACACACACACAAGATGGCTTAGAATACAAACACACATAAAACTGGGTTCACGCGACAGCCATAGAAAATGAAACTTGTGAAAAGGCAGAAAGCCTGATAAGGAAGCCACAAAGGTTAGTATGCTGCTGCTGCTAAGTCGCTTCAGTCGTGTCCAACTCTGTGCGACCCCATAGATGGCAGCCCACGAGGCTCCACCGTCCCTGGGATTCTCCAGGCAAGAACACTGGAGTGGGATGCCATTTCCTTCTCCAATGCATGAAAGCGAAAAGTGAAAGTGAAGTCGCTCAGTCGTGTCCGACTCTTAGCAACCCCATGGACTGCAGCCTACCAGGCTCCTCCGTCCATGGGATTTTCCAGGCAAGAGTACTGGAGTGGGGTGCCATTGCCTTCTCCAAAAGGTTACTATAGTCACTGTCAATAAATGGAAAACTTAATGTAGGCAAAAATGTAAGCGAGACAGTTACATATAAATACCCTTCTGAGTGTATAGAGGTGGTTTCTCTTAATGCTAAAATCTAAATCCTTTATTCAGGAGACCTTGAACTACACCATTACACAGGGATTTAAACCATTTTATCAAGATTTAGAAATCAAGAATGTTACGGTCAAATGGCTTAAGTAAGCCCAAATATAGGTCAACAGTTGGAGATTGCTAACTTGGGATTTAATCCCAAGTCTGTGTGGAGGATTCATGGGACCCACAGGCTTGGAAGGAAGAGAACTACATCCTTACTTTCATCAACTTCTGAGATTTTTCAGCACTTTCTCTCACTGTGCATGAAGCTGGCACAGCGTTAGCTGTAACTCTCTGTCATTGATAGAAATCACAGATGTTTGTTATCATGATCGAGTTGTTGCAGATGTCTCAAAATTTCAACCCATCTCCTTGCTACTTTGAAATTACAGTTGCAGTAAACCCCAGGCAGGTCTTGTTTGTACTGCTTTAGTTAAGAAGCATGTATGTTGCTATACTGAAATATTTGATAACTGAATTTTAATATAAGTGCTTTTTTTTAAGTCCCTGTATTTTCTTTATGCATTGAAGTAGTTACTCTGAAAAGTGTCCTGTGGGCTTCTTCAGACCACCAGTGGGCTCTGAAGCATGGTAAAAGATCCGACTCCTGCCTCAAGGAGGTAAGAGACAAATCTAACATGACCCAGAGTTTTCTGATGATCTAACTTGATATAAGTATAAGCTTTAGAAAACCTAAAAGGAAGATAAGATAGCATGTTACTTAAATTACACACCTCTTTCTGCTAAAAAATCCTTTGATTCTGAATATTTGCTAAGGTTATGAACAGTAAACAGTGAGTGAAATTCAAGGCCCTATGCCCCACCTTTTAAATTGTATCCTGGAGGATTCCATGGACTGAGGAGCCTGGTGGGCTACAGTCCATGGGATCGAAAAGAGTAGAACATGACTGAGCAACTAACACTTTTGCTTTTTTTTTTTTTAAATGTATTTGGCTGTGCCAAGTCTTGGTTACGGCATGTGGGATCTAGTTCCCTGACCAGGGATCGAACCCAGGCCCCCTGCACTGGGAGCATGGAGCCTTAGCCACTGGACCACCAGGGAAGTCCCCACTTTCACTTTAATTGTTGAGTGACTAAAGGGCAAACATTTCACTTTGTCTGTATGAGCATGGCTTTTGCCATCTTTATCTAAAATGTTTTCCTCTGAATTAAGATCTTGAAGGGCACCCAATGAGCTGAATTATGAGAAAGTGGACCCAAGAGTGAGCCAGATGCTGATATTACGTACTGTATTATAAGAGTATCTATTATATGCCTTCCTGGGCTGCCTACTGCATCTGATTCTCTTGAGTTTCCCTAAGCTCTACTCTGGCACCCGTCTGGAGGGCCGGACTGGACCAGTGTTCCTGTGTCCGTGGCCTTCATCCCATCACACCTCCTAAGATGGCTCCACCCTCAACATCTGCTGGAGCCAGACCTCTAATACTTCACTCTCTTATCATCGAGTATGTTTCCTGCATCAAACAGTCTTTGTCTCTCAAAGTATTGCAATTCTGCCTCTATCCTGTTTAAGGATCCAGGAAATATTTAAGTACTTTTAAAAAATCAAGGTATGATAGATGTAAGGAAAAAGGTACAAGCTATGTATGTGGGAGTAGGATGAGCTTTTCTAGAATGAATAGACCTGTGTACATGGCACCCTGATGGAGAAATGGAACATCACCACGTCCAGGGGCTCTCTGGCCACCCCTTTCCATCGAGGATAACCACAAGCCTGGCTTCTGATGGCACTGTTTAGTTTTGCCTGGTTTTCCCTACTTTATAGACATGAAATCCTAAGTGCTGCATTAGTGTCTGGCTTCTTTTGCTCATCACGGTGTTTGTGAGATTTAGGTTCCTGGAAAATTTTAAACTCAAAAGTTCAGTTCTTGTTTATCCCTCTAGAGTGTTAGTGTTCAGGATGGAGAGAAGAACAAAAATATTTCTTTTAGAAAAGTTGACCTTTAGGGGACCTAAAAACCCTGCCCTTGGAGTTTAGATCGCACTATTTTTAATGTGTTCTGCGTTTTCTTTTTCTTAGAAATCGAGCCTAATTTTATTTCCTGTCAAGAGTTAAGGTTGAATTCAACAAAGCTGTGGATGCCTTGCAGAAAAATATTGGAACTCTTGAAAGCAATGATACTTAGAAGTTAGTTTACTGTCATTCAGAACCACCAGAACATCATATCTGCACATTTAAAGTAAACCAGGTTGTGTTAAATATATTACTTGTTTAAAATTCTTTCCCTCATTGCTGCTTTTCTGTGTCACTCACTTTACAATGTTAGATGAGCAGATTCAACACCGTGTAGAGGGAAGAACGCTGAACAGGGGCTCAGAGACAAACATTTCGCTCTAAACACAGGCCTAGGCAGCTGCCTCCCACCAGTTCTCTCTGCCTCAGACGCCCTGTCTCTTAGGCTTGCTTTGAAAATCAGAATGAGATGATGTATAAGGAAGGCTTCATGAACCGTGGTTTTCTGTCATTGTTAGCTGTCCCCACATCATGGTTCTCTCACCTTCCACATTTGCTTTGCATATTTACAGGTTTTATTCCTCTGCCTCTTGCTGTTTCTCCATGCCCTTCTTTCTGCCTGATTGCCCATTTTCCTTTCCTGCCTTTCCTGCAAGGTGCTATGTCGCTTTAGTCATGTCCAACTCTTTGCAACCCCATGGTCTGTAACCCTCCAGGCTCCTCTGTCCATGGGATTCCCCAGGCAAGAATACTGGAGTGGGCAGCCATTTCTTTCTCTAGGGGGTCTTCCCGATCCAGGGATTGAACCCACATCTCTTATGTCTCCTGCATTGGCAGGCAGGTTCTTTACAACTAGCACCACCTGGGAAGCCCAAGCTCAGCTCAAAGTCCAACATTTTCATGACATTTCTGCCATATGTGTGCCCACTCTTTTCTCTCTCTTTGGACTCCTCCTGTCCTCATGTTTAATGTTACAGTTTTTTGTTTGATGTTCCCTGCTTGGTTTTTTTCCCCCTCAAGAAATTTAGAAATTCCATGAAAAAAATAAGTGTCCTTTTTGGGGGGGCTAGGGGAGGGGTCGACCATCTTATAAAGGACATGGTAGGCATTTCATGCATAATGTTGATTTGCTTGAGAGTTTTTTTTTTTAAATAAGGGACAAAAATCAGTGGTGTGCTGGTAAAAGTCCTGATTTATAGTGTTTGCTGATTTCCTTGGTGTAAATACTTCCATTATGGCTGATTTCAAGTTATCAACATGATGTCAATTAACTCACAAAATTCCTGAATTGTTTTTAACAATTAGTTCTTATGGACCAGTGTGAATTGGCTCTAATACCCCACTATGGGGCTTCCCTGGTGGCTCAGACAGTGAAGAATCTGCCTCAATGCAGGAGACCCGGGTTCGATCACTGGGTTGGGAAGATCCCCTGGAGAGGGGAATGGCAACCTACTCCACTATTCTTGCCTGGAGAATTCCATGGACAGAGGAGCCTGTCAGGCTACAGTCCATGGGGTCTCATAGAGTTGGACACGACTGATCGACTAACACCCCCCCCCCCCACACACACACCATTAGACAAAATTTTATAAATAAGAAGTTCCTTTAAAGGAATTCCCTGGTGGTCCTGTGGTTAGGACTCAGCACTTTCACTGCTGAGGGCCAGGGTTCAATCCCTGGTTGGAGAAATAAGATCCCATGAGCCACACAGTATGGCCAAAAAAACACACCAAAACTTCTTTTTAAATAAACATTATAACCTTCTTCCTGATTCATCAGAAAAGTGTGATACTTGATTATGGAAAAGTCACTCTGTTATTTCCTAATCTCCCAGAAAAAGCCTGGATGTGAACATTTTTCAAGAGATAGATTTACGTGGACAGATGCTAGAAGCCAGTGCCTAATTATTCTGAAGCATCTTGCTCTGTCAAATATGGCAAAATCCATAAAGTGATTCATCTGTATCATGTGTGACTTGGCATCACCTTAGTTAAAAAAATGCTACTCTTCTAACCAGAGCTGTGCTGCACTTTTAGTTTTAAATGTGAAAAATGTTCCTATAGTAGAAACTTTATTTCCAACCTGTTGAAGCTTTGGGTAGAAGGTTCTCAATCAGTGAGGTGCATGGGAATGGTCTTGAAGTTGTAGGAAATTCATCAGAGCTTGAGGGTGTGGTGAGAGGGTGGTCAGGGCACCAGGGAGATTTCCAAAAGAGAAAGGGACCACAAAGCAACTATATGTTCCTTGACTATTCTGAGAGATTATGTACTAAAGTCTCAACAATATGCTTAAAATCTTACAGTAATCATCTGGCTGGCAGAAAAACACATTCTCTTAAATAACTGTATGAAGTTCATTTAAAAATGATCCATGTCTATGCAGAGAAAGCAAACTGGTTGAGTGAGGTCAGAAGATTCTCAAAAGACTCAGATAAGATTCACTTGAGACATAATAGGGCTTCCCTGGTGGCTCAGCTGATAAAGAATCTGCCTGCAATGCAGGAGACCTGGGTTCGATCCCTGAGTTGGGAAGATCCCCTGGAGGAGGGCATGGCAACCCACTCCAGTATCCTTGCCAGGAGAATCCCCATGGACAGAGGAGCCTGGTGGGCTACAGTCCGTGGGGTTGCAAAGAGTTGGACACGGCTGAGGGACTAAGCACAGCACAAGACAATAAATTGAGACTTTTTAACCTAGCCTCAAGCCAGATCTTTGAAGGCTTACTATCTCTAGGTCATAAGGAAAGAGAAGGGTGAAATGCCCTCAAGCCATCTGTAAAAAGGCCATATTAAGAAATAACTGAACTATGCAAGTTCTAGCTGAGCCCTGATCCTTTGTTTTCTAACCAAGGCAGAACTAGGAACTGACCTACATACCAATCATTTATTTTCTTTATTTTCCTAAAGTAGAAATGAACTCACTGTACAAAAGTGACTGGTTTCCACAGGAAGGGAAAAAATCAAGGGAATGATACAAATGGTTTGCATTCAGAGGATCTCTATAACCAACGAAAAGCAAATCTCTGGGATTGTAGGGCTCAAAATCAATAAAGCATGTGGGTACTTTCGGCGGAAATCACAGGGGTTTGAGATGTTGAAGTCCTAACTCACAGTATTTCAGACTATGACCTTATTTAGAAATAAGATCACTGCAGATGTAATTAGCTAAGATGAGGTCATGCTCAAAAATCTTCAACAAAATACTAGCAAACCCAATTCAACAGCACATTAAAAGGATTATATACCATGACTAAGTGGGATTTATTCCTGGAATGTAGGAGTGGTGCAATATATAAAAATTAGTAAGTGTTAGTATAACACATTAATAGAAGGAAGGACCAAAGGGGGGAAAAACCCACATGATCATCTCAAATAATGCAGAAAAACCACTTGGCAAGATCCAACACCCTTGCATGAGAAAAACAACGTGCCAGGAATAGAAAGAAACTACCTCCACATGATAAAGGCCATACAACATGATGATCCCACTGCTAACTCATACTCATTGCGGAAAGGCTGAAAACTTTTCCTCTAAGATCACAAACAAGATAGAATACCTGCTATCAAGACTTTTATTTAAAATAGCATTGGAAGTCCTAGCCAGAGCAATCAGGTAAGAAAAATAAATACAAGGCAACCAAATTGAAAAGGAAGAGTTAAAATTCTGTTTGCAGATGACATGATCTTATATGAGAAAACTCTAAAGATTCCACACCAAAAAATATCAGAATAGATGATTTAGCAAAGTTGCAGGACATAAAATCAATACATTAAAGTTAGTTGTGTCTCTATACACTGACAATGAAAAATCTGAAAAGGAAATTGAGAAAAAAGTTCATACAAAATAGTATCAAAAATAATAAAATACCAAGAAGGTGGAAAGTCTTGTATTCTGAAAACTATAAACACTGCTGAAAGAAATTAAAAACACAAATAATTGATGGGAATGTTAACTGGTGCAGCCACTATGGAAAACAGTATGGAGGTTCCTCAAAAAAACTGAAAATAGAGTTCCATATGATCCAGCAATTCCCTCCTGGGAATATACCCAGACAAAGCTACAATTTGAAAGGATACATGCACCCCTATGTTCATAGCAGCATTATTTACAACAGCCAAGACATGCAAACATCCTAAATGCCCATCAACGGATGAATGGATAAAGAAGATAAGGTATATATCTACAATGGAATATTACTCAGCCATAAAAAAGAATGAAATGCCATTTGCGGCAACATGGATGAACCTAGAGATTATCATACTAAGAGAAGTAAGTCAGAAAGAGAAAGACACCTAGATATCACTTCTAGGTGGAATCTAAAGATTATGACACAAATGAACATATCTGAAATAGAAACAAACTTACAGACATAGAGAACAGACTTATGGTTCTCAAGAGAGGAGAGAAGGATTTGGAGTTTGGGACTAGAAGATGTAAGTTATTATATACAGAATGTATAAACAACAGGGTTCTCCTGTATAGCACAGGGAACTATATTCAGTATCTTGTGATAAACCATAATGGAAAAGAATATAAGAAAGAATATATGTAATATATATGTATAACTAAATCACTTTGCTGTATAACACAAATTAAACACATTGTAAATCAACTAATCCTCAATAAAATGTTTAAAAGGTTAAGTCAAAATAGATTAAACACCTAAACTTAAGATTCAAAAGTATGAAATTCCCAGAAGGCAACAGAAGGAAGAGCATCATGACTTTGGATTTGACAATGATTCCTTGGATATGACACTAAAAGTACAGCAAACAAAAGCAATAATAGACAAATGAAACTATATCCAACTTAAACATCTGTGCATTAAAGGACACAATCAACAGAGTAAAAAGGTAACCTATAAAGTGGGAGAGAATATTTGCAAATCATATATCTGATAAAGAATAAATATCTAATACATAAAAAGAACTCCTACAACTCAACAACCAAAAACCCAAGTAACATGATTTAAAAATGGTCAAAGGACTTGATTAGACATTTCTCCAAAGAATACATATAAATGGCCAACACACATATGAAAAGATGTTCCACATCACTAACCATTAGAGAAATGCAAATCAAAAACACAATTAGATACCACCTCATATCCATTATGATGGCTAATGTAAACAAACAAAACAGAAAATAAACATTGGGGAGGATGTGGAGCAATTGGAACTCTTGTGCACTGTTGATGGGAATGTAAAATGGTACAACCATTATGGAAAAGAAAATGACAATTTTTCAAAAAATTAAATATAGAACTATACCGTACGACCCAGTAATCCCACTTCTGAGTATATATCCAAGAGAACTGAAAGCAGGGTCTCAAAAATTCCTTGTTCCAAGGGAAGCAAACTGCTATATTTTGAGTAGGCCCATGGGGGACCTGAGGCTTCCAGCCAAAAGCCCACTAGGACTTGAGGCATGCCAATAACTACTTGAGTGAGTCTGCAAACAAATCTTCCAGCGCCAGTCAAATCTCTGGATGACTGCAGGCATGGTCAACAGCTTGATTACAATCTCATACAAGTTTGTGAATCACCACCCACCTCAGATGCTCTTGAATTCCTGATCCACAGAAATGGTGAAATAAGAAATGCTTGCTGGTTTAAACTAAGATTTCGGGTAGTCTGTTACACAGCAATAGAAAACCAGCAGATAACTCTAGCACTACCATTCTGAATGGAATGAGGACCTTCAAACACAATGACAGAGAGTCATCCCTGATTTTCAACTGTGGCTACAGTTTTACATTTATGGGGGAAAGAAAGAGTTCATTTTTAAGTACTTTTTAAACGTACATGAGCATGTTATTTTTTTTTTTTATCATGGTGAAAATGACATAGTCAAATATCAAAACTAGAACACATAGAGGATTATATGGGATCATATAAAACATGACCACTGGTACACAAGGGATCAACACATTATAAAGTATTTTGAGTAACTGAAAAATGTTGACCTCATATGCCCTCGTGATATTTTCATTTCATATTTGAGATATTCAGATTATATGCTACATTCCTCACTGGCATCACATGCTTCAGATCACAGAACATTGCCTTCCCTCATGATCTGGGAACATTCTATTTTACTGCAATTACAATTTTCAGGGATGACAGGTGCTGAATAATTATGGGAAAATTGCTTTAGTACTCTTCCATAAAATTTACGTGTTGCCAAACCTGGCCTTTGTCGAGACTGTAATCCTATGCTTGAAGATGTGTATATCCATGTTACAGCTCAAAATACAATCTAAATGTATTTTATAAGATTTCCTTTGAATATTTTGGCTGCTTTACAGCATCAGGCAGAGGGAAATTAGAATTCTGTGAATTATCTAGTCAGCCAACTTTTTTTGTCTATTTTACTTGCCCCATTGTCATCCTCCCTAAAATGAAAGGTTGGAATAGATATTAAATAATTTTTAAGGTCTACTTTACCTTTAAGAATGTAAATGTGTCTGAGAAGTGACTTGTGAGGTTAAAATGAGGAATCTCAGGGCTTGTCTGGAAATCCTTTGACCCTCTGGGGACAGGTCAACTCTCTCCTAGCAGTCAGAATGGAAAACAGACTGACTCTGAATAAGATACAGCTTATCCTGATAAGGGCTTTCCTTGTGGCTCAGCTGGTAAAGAATTCGCCTGTAATGTGGGAGACCTAGGTTCGATCCCTGGGTTGGGAAGATCCCCTGGAGAAGGGAAAGGCTACTCACTCCAGTATTCTGGCCTGGAGAATTCCATGGGCTGTATAGTCCGTGGGGTCACAAAGAGTTGGATTTATCCTGATAAGGATGAAATTAATGACAAGAATGTCCTGGACTCTAGGCTCTTTGTTGGGGTTCCACAGCAGGGAGGCTTGTTTTTCTGAGTAATTATCGAAGGCAATCATTGGGCAGAACCCTTAGTGCGTGGCCAAGACATGACTTAGCGACTAAACAACAACAATCCATGCAAGAGTCACAAAGCAATGATAGAAATACTTGTGTGTGTGTGTTTGTGGACTTTCAGGGGCCATTTTATATAAGCACACAGATTTCAGTGAGGGGATAATAAACCTTGGATAAGTTGGAAGTGAAGTTTCCAGGGTCCCTTCTATTGATAGGTAGCATTCTTGAGGAATCAAAATAGAGAAGTGTCTGTCAAGATGCAATTGAGAAAGGAGGACACCCTGGAGGAAACACCAGTCAACAGAGAAAATTTAATATAGGGACTCGGTTGCAAAGGACCGAGAAGACAAGGAGGAAAGACTGAGTTAATATAGAGGTATCATTGCAAGTGGAAGCAATGCCCCTCCTAAGCCTGCAGGAGCAAATGGAAGAAAGTGACATTATCAACACCGAAAATCTATGCACAGAGCTGGGGCTCAGACCTCCGGGGAAGCAGCTGCCAGGTGGTGGAATTGATATCTTTAAAGAGATGGAGAGTAATACTGGGAACTGCAAACAATTATTACTGGAAGCAATGCTGCCACGGCAAGGAAGCATGGCCAGGATGACATTTACAGGGCAGCAAGCAAAGGGGAAGAATTTCTGTCCTGTCTGCAAGGCTTCTGCCTCCATCGAGCACCCCTTCCTGGCAGAGCCAAACAGGGAGACAAATGGCAAAGGGGCAAGGATGTTTGCAGAGGTCCAGCCCCAGCATCAGAGAGCACAGTCGAAAAGGGAGGGCTTGAGCTCAGAGACTCTGATTTAATAACTAGACAGTACAAAAAAAAAGAGGGGGCTGCAGTCCTGAGTGAACCTAGGAGCAAAGAGCTGTAGGACTGGCACTGCTAACAGGGAACAGCAGGAAGCCATGGAACAGACTCTCATGGGAAAAACATGTAAGTCAGGGATGGGGCCCCTGGGGGCGGCAAAAGGCACAGGGGGCCTGGGATAGTAGAGCCATTTGGTGTAGGCCTCAAAGTTGGGTTTGGATGGGGATCAATTTCAGTCATTGTTCAGTGAAAAGTTTTGTGAGGGAGCAGGGTAAGGCCTCATCCATTTATTATTATATAGGCCATTAACAAAAAGAAGTTCCTGCACTTACGTTTAGCTGAGAAAATAAGTTAGAAAAATTTAACTTGCATACATTCAATGGTGGTGGAATTTAGGTATTAAAACGTTGTGAAAAATGATCAAGAGTGTTCTGACTTGTCATTCAGTGAAATAGCAAGTTGATGTCCACTTATATCCTGAATTTGAGTGAATGGGGTTGGGTGAGTAGGAACCAATAGAACCTCTGACACAAATATCACACGTGTATTTGTATTTGTGTGGTAGTACATATTCACATATGTTGGGAGACAGCTGGTAATGCAATAATTTAATACTTAATTTCCAATGTTCCTAGTTAGAGGGCCTTGTAGCCAAAACCCCCTCCCCTTACAGTAAAGGGGAGTTTGTTTCAACTCAGGCAAAGACACTCATTACTGGGCTTCCTGTAGAACCAAGACATCAAGCCACTACCGAAATGGGTCTTCCCTCTCTCTCCTTGATTTTCTACCACAGAAAGGGAAGGAAGATCCATTAAGAGAACTGTGTGATTATTTTCCAGCCTCACTGAGTCTGCTGAAATAGATTCTAAACAGAATGACCTGAAGCCACAGCTTCAGAGGAAGCAAGCGCTTACAAGGCCAAGCTGACCTGAAGCTCAGAAGAAAAGATGCTTTTATGACCCAAAGATGATGAGTCATAAAGATACAACCATAGTTCCACACACAGGATTAGAACTGGAACAAATGTATAACAATGAAAAGATATTGCAAAAGGTTCTAAATTATATCCTTATATCCTCAATTTTGTTTTATTCAATGGCATCCTTTGTCAAGCTATTATATCTGCTTTTTAATATTTATGTTTTAACATGAGCTCTTGTTTTGATAAAGTACAATACAACTGGAAAAAGCCATGTGGTCATAACAAAGCTCCCCTGGTGGCGATACACCTAATTTTAGGGCACGTTCCTAAGAGAAAATAGCCTTTTGAGCTTTGAACTTACAGTTTCAAGACTGAAATGATTGATAATAAGGCACATAACAAAAGCATGTTGAGAAATTGTTCCCTCTTTTATTCCTGGCCATTTCCCAAGTGGTCCCTACTAGTAATTTTTCTGTTCATAGTTGGGCTCATAGCTAGTTTCATGCCTTGTGTCCTCTTTAGACAAACTCAGGAAGTAATTCTGAAATCTGTCACTTCTGAGTAACAAGGTTGAGCTGTGTTTCATCATAATGTTGAGCAATGATCACATTCAGAGGATGTATAAACTTGCACTACAAAACAACGGACACCTGTGAGTAAGTGGTTTCCTCTTCTTTGGTCGGTTGCATTGGGATGGTTAATGGAAAGGTGGATTTAGGCTCCATTGAGCTTAATCCAAAAAAGACTATAAAATATTCTCTCAGTTTTCCCTGTGAGGTTTTCCAGCTGGGGTCCTTGCCTGTTGTTTACATGTTAAAACTCCTGAAAGTATTTCCATTTCAAGTTTTTCACCTTTCAACTCAATCTTCGATGGATGGCTCAAGTGGTAAAGCATTCGCCTGCAATGCAAGAGACACAGGAGATGTGGGTTCGATCCCTGAGTTGTTCAGATCCTCTGAAGAAGGAAATTGCAACCCACTCCAGTATTCTTGCCTGGAGAATCCCATGGACAGAGGAACCTCGCAGGCTACAGTCCATGGGGTTGCAAACAGTCGGACATGACAGCACGCACGCCTTCCCTTCCCTTCCTTGAAAGAAACCTGGCTAAGTGTTCCAGATGCATGCTGACCAAGCAGCCAGTGTTCCCCGGGCTCTGGCCTTTGGTGCTAAAGGCAGGCAAGTGCCAGACAAATGCCAGGCACACCAGGACAAGTTGGTCACCCTGCAGACACATGGCTGTCACCAGCAGGCCTTCACTAAAAACTTCCTCTGCAGGTTTCTTATTGCCCAGATTCAATCTCTCCATGTAACAACATGTAACCATAGCTTCTAGCAGGTTCAGGGGTTGATATTGTTATGTAAAAACAAGCATTTTGTTTTTATGCAACTATACATTTTGATTGTTTAAGGCAGAGGTCAGCAAATCCTGCCCTTCACCTGTTTTTCACATTTTTAAATTATTAAAAAAGAAAGTGATGCAACAAAGATTTTTCTGGAGCCTGTTCCTCAAAGCCTAGAATATTCACTGTCAGCTCCTTTACAGAAAAATTCATTGATCACTAGTTTAAGATGTATTTAGTTATAGAAATATCTTATAGCCAAAACACTAGGCCTACTTTTTGATATAATAAAACTGTATCTTAATTACAAACTGTCCAAAGTGCCTTTATAAATTCTCTGTCATTCTGCCATGTGCTGTCCGGTACTAAGTTGCTTCAGTCATATCCAACTCTGTGCGATCCTATGGACTGTAGCCTCCCAGGCTCCTCTGTCCATGGGATTCTCCAGGCAAGAATACTGGAGTGGGTTGCCATGCCCTCCTCCAGGGGATCTTCCTGACCCAGGGATTGAAACTGCATCTCTTACATCTCCTGCATTGGCAGGCTGGTTCTTTACCACTAGCGTCACCTGGGAAGTGCATAGAGGGCTTTATAAATTAATGAAAAATATAAAATATTTAATTGTTACTTTTTTCCTAAATTCATAAACATTGCTCTTAGTTGCTTTTTTCTCTAAATTGAATGAAACACTAGAAATCACTAGAAGACACAAGAAAACACTTGAAATCACACCCCTTCATTGTGTAGGTGAGTAAACCAAGACTAGAGAGGATGCTGTCCTCCAGAGCTCACCCACAGCTGTTTGGGGAAAGAGCCAGAACTCAGACCACCCTGTGGACACCAGCATACCTTGCGATATACCATGTTGCTATTTTAGTTGCCCAGAAAGATCTCATTCATGAGCCAGGATGGCAGTTTTAAAATGAATCATTGGTAAATCATTGCACACCAGTGTACCCTCCTGGATGATTCCCACTTGCCATCCCCATTAGACTAAGACAAACAAAAGTCCCTACTATCTCTATGGGGCAATATCATCCCAGTTTACCCACAGATTTGGTTGCTTATGATAGTCTGTACTTTAGACCTGGGTTTGAGGCCAGCCTTCCTGCCAGGGCAGCATGTTAGAATTGCCTGATATGCGTCCGTGTTTGTATGTATGTGAGTGTTGTCTGTTTTATTTTTGTTTTAATACCATCCTCAGATACTCTGATTCAACCAGTCTGAGCAGAGCCTAAGAAATAAGTATGCCTTTAAGGCTCAAATTGTTTCTAATGTGAACCACTGTGGTAGAACATATGATACTATGTTTTACAGAAAGTAAAACTATTTTCACAAATGGTGAAATATCTTCACCAGAGCATAACTCTCATTGTGGAAGTATGTCAGGCATGCTTGATTCCTAAAGAAAAGAGTAATTTTAATTAAAAACTTTTAAGGAAATAACTGCCTACTTTGCAGGCTATGACATAATTGAAGATGGATGAAGGCAATCCAATTTGGTCTCCATTGTATACCAATTGTATACCAATGGATACAATAACCAGTGATCAATAGTCTTCACAGTATTGATCTGGAGTGGTTTGGCTGACATGTAGCTACTTGGAAAGAACTGGCGTCTAAGGAAAATAATTTTTTTTTTTACATCTGTATCTATTTATATATGCTTAAGTACAAGTATCTATAGGATTACAAACATTCTGATTTGCAAATGCTGAACTGAAAATATTTTGATCCAAGAAAACATGATAATAAATAACACAAACATACTACAACATGTGATTTTAAATGTAAATTTAATTTTCTATATATGTATGTTTGAACAATGTATATTATACTCCCAATATGTCATTTTCTAAAAGGTTATAAATATCTCTAAGTGAGGAGGAGGAACTCTTCAAATTTTATGCCATTTGGAGTATATTTAAGACTCCGCTGAGTGTGAAGTAAAAGACATGTTGTTGGCTGTAAGAAAGTCAAATTACTGTGTGCAGGAAAATTTGTGCTGCTCTGTGCTCAATATACAATTCTCCAAAATTTTACACCCACTGCTTAGATCAAATCTTTCAATGATGCAGCCAAAGATGAGAAATTATAATTTGGGCCTTGCTTCTTTGTCAAAAATCGTTCAACAGTCTCAATTAGGGGGCACAGTTCTTGAGGTGCTAGCCTACTGTGTTCCCCCCTTTGCCTGGCAAAGTAATAAAGCCCCTCTTTCCCTCTTCCCCATAAAAAGCTTCCCTGGTAGCTCAGACGGTAAAGAATCCACCTGCAATGGAGGAGACCCAAGTTCGATCCCTGGGTTGAGAAGATCCCCTGGAGGAGGGCACGGCAACCCACTCCAGTGTTCTTGCCTGGAGAATCCCATGGACGGAGGAGCCTGGTGGGCTGCAGTCCATGGGGTCACAAAGAGTTGGACACAACTGAGCAACTAAGCATGCACAATTAAAATAGCAAGCTGGTGATATAAATTTCTCAAGGTATTCGTGTATCAGTAGCAATCTACCTTGATAAGAATGTGTAAACTGCATTTACAAAGAAGGCTAATGACCAGAGTTTCTCAGCCTTGGCAGTACTGACATTTTGAGCCACATAATTTTTTGTTGTGGGAGGCTGTGCAATGCCTTGCAGGCTGTTGAGCAGCATCTCTGGCCCGAGTCGCTACATGCCAGCACACATACACCTTTGGATGTGACAACCACGTGCGTCTCCAGACGCTGCCCAGTGCCCACTGGGGAGAATCACTGCTGGTTGAAAACCACTGCTATAGGACATAGGATACTGGGCTCGATGTTCAGTGAAGGGGAAGCATTTAGGACAGTGAGAGTGTGAAGTTCCTTTTCCACTGAGCGTCTTTCCTCCCTTTCAGTATAAAATAATAAGGCAGCTAACTCCTGAGAAGATGCTTTGTGCTCCATGATGGTATTAGGAACTGGCAACTGATTCGCCTATTTATCATCAGCTTATGTCCCCAGTAAGGCTTTCAAGTCTGGAAAAAAAAAAGTCCAATCCTTCCCAGTCCTGATTGAAGTTAAAGCTGCAGCTATGTCTGCATTTCAGCTAGAGAGAGAGGTTTTGACTGGGACATGGCTCTTCTGCGTATCCTGGTCCAGGACCTGTGTCTTGTGTGTGTGTGTGTGTGTGTGTGTGTGTGTGTGTGTGTGTGTGTGTGTGTGTGTGTGTGTGTGTGTGTTGGGCTGGGGGGGAGGGGTGAGCTTGAGGCCTGATCAAGTTGAGGGGGCAGGGGAACAAGAGGCCAGTCACCCAAGAAAGTATGTCAACATCTGTCCATCACTATAGGCCTGGCCTGATTCTTATTTTTTATGCTTCTGTAAGCACCAATGAGGTAACCCCACTGAGTGGTGTCCTCTATCGCCTGCTGCCTTTCCCACCACTGCACCACCTCTGATATGCTGATGGAAAAGCCCAGGGTTTTGGGGGCTGAAAAGGCTTTCAGGCCCACTCAGTAGGTCACCAGTCCCACCTTCTATGCAGCGGCTCAGCCTGCACCAAGACAGGCTCCTCTTTCCAGGGTCCTTTCTCATACCTTTTCTGTGAGTGTGGTAGCGGTGGTGGTTTAGTCCCTCAGTCATGTCTGACTCTTGTAACCCCATGGACTGCAGCCCACCAGGCTCCCCTGTCCTTTGCATTCTCCAGGCAAGAATACTGGAGTGGTTAGCCATTCCCTACTCTAGGGGATCCTCCCAATCCAGGGATCGAACTCACATTTCCTGCAGGGCGAGTGGATTCTTCACTGGTGAGCCACCTGGAGTGTGCCTCCACTTAAAAATGGCAGTTAACTATCTGGTTGCTAAAAAAAATGGACAGATTATAAAACAAAAGTAACAGGCACCTTGAAAACTGCTAAGTGGCACATGATCGTGCAGCCCATTCCAGGAAGGAGCCATAAACCAATGGCCTGGATCTGAAAACGACCCAAAGGCATCAGTTTGTATGGAAACTTGGATGAAAGAAATCCATGCAAATTCTGACTCCATAATGCCTGGCTTTTTCATGGAAATTCACCCAACGTGACAGCCAAGGTTTAAAAATACCTTATGTAGGTGTTCAGAATCATAAGGTCACAGGATTATGAAATGTGAACTGGCAGAAGCATTTTCTTGTTCCTTTCTCTTTTGGCACTCTTATTTGCTTATACTAAGACTTCAATATTTATTCACTGGCTCAAAATCAACAGGTTTAAAAGGAATCTTGCAAGTCTTTATCTAGAACTCTCTATTCTCTAGAATCATTTAATGATTATTGTGCCTTTACTCAGGCCCCATAACACCAAAGGTTTCTTTTTTTCATCCAAATAGATTCATACGTAGACACATTTCCCCACTTTTCATTCCAAATTCTAAAAGTTCCCACTGCTTACCATTGCAAACAAATGCTGTTGTCCTCCATTAAAACCTGGACTTCCTGCTGCCCAAGGTTTATTTATTTAACAAAGTTTTATTTGTGGTGCCAGACACTCGACTGGGCCATGAAGATGCAAAGAAGAATAAGATACAGTTTCTAATCTCAGGAAAAAACACGGTCTTGTTGAGGAGACAGTAAGTAATACAATGTGGTAAGTGCATTATGAAACAGTGTGCATGGTGCTGAGGGATCACAAAAAGGGGGTAAAACCAGTCGGGAGGAATCCAGGAAGGCTTCTGAGAGGAGGTGGGTGAGCTTAGCACCAGCTCTGGGCTGCACACTGTGTTATGTGCCAAGGGAAAGAAAAGGAAATTGTAAGATTCAACTCTACATTTGGCAATGTCGACAAACTACCCTTCAGAGAGTCAAGAATACGCCAAAGAAGAAGCACTGTGTAGCAATAATGCTAAGCTGGTCCTTGCTGTTTAAATGTTTAAATGTTCTTTCTCTCAAGATATTTCTGTTTAACTGACACAAGAGATGAAATCCATGTAAGAGAACAATAAATTTCCTCTTTATATTCTTTCTTATTCCTTGTGACTATCAACCCATCAGATATAACCTTTAAGTGCATTTATCTCTGATCCCAGTAAAGAGCCTTCTAGGCACCAGATATACTCATTCTGCCCTGCAAATCAAAGGCAAATAATCTTACCCCAAGGAGACAACATCGATTTCATGGATGTGTGGGTTGTTGGAATTCTGTGGAGTGAAATGTGTCTATCTGGGCTACTTCATTCATTAGCTAGCTGATGAATTGTCTCACTTGAAATGGGACTGCCCACCTTGTGCGAGCCTCTTGTGATGCAAAGAGGAATGAGGCCACCCTCCACCTTAAGGAGCTCGGAGTTAGGCACAGGAGAAACCCATGGAAATAGGCACTTATGATAGGCGGCAAGTATGGGACAGACAGGTAATCACTGCTGTGGGGCAACAGGGAATGGAGCAGTTATTTGGGTTCCAGAGGGCTGGAGTGGCAAGGGGGGTTGGAGGGATGTTTGTACTGAACCCAAGGACCAACTATGAGTTTTGTAACTGAAGAAGGTAGAGAAAGGGCATTTACGGCAAAGAAAACAACAGGGGCAAAGGTCTGGAGGTAGCCAAGTGTGGTGGTCTCTCCTATGACGTGGTGAGCTGTACAGAGGAGGCTGAGGGGGAGAAGAGATTCGGAAGAGACAGCTGGGCTTGGATAGCAAAGCACCTCAGGCTAACCGGGTGGAAATTGATCCTAGAGGCAGTGGGGCGAGAACAGTGGTTTTTAAGCATGAGAATGGCTCTATAAATTCTCTGGTTAAACAGTGCTGTCCAAAACAGCTTTGTGCCGTGATGAAAATGTCTCTATCTGTAACCCAGCAGGACCCCATGGGGCATTCCCAAGACAGATCCCTCCTCCGTAGCCTCTGCTTTAGCTCCTCTCTGGAGTACTTAGATTACTGTATCTGATACACATTTTCTGAGCTGTTTTTCAGGCTAGAACCTGCGTGCATCCTAAGTCGCTTCAGTCACGTCCGACTCTTTGGGACCCCATGGACTATAGACTGCCAGGCTCCTCTGTCCGTGGAATTTTTTAGGCAAGAATACCGGAGTGGGTTGTCATTTCCTTCCCCAGGGGATCTTCTTAACCCAGGGATCAAACCCATGTTTCCTGCAATGCAGGTGGATTCTTTACCACTGAGCCACCATGGAAGCCCCCTGGAGCCTAAGGTATGATAATGTTAACCCCTGTGACACCACCCTGTTACCTCACCATCAATTGATCAGAGAACTGCTCACAAGCTGATCACACACCGTGGGACATCCCTCCCTCATCTGGCCTCTAAAAATACCTTGTTGAAAGCCACTGGGGACTTTGGGTCTTGTGAGCACTATCTGGGACTCCTTGCAATAACTGCTGTATTTTCCTCGAGTTGAGGCTACTAGCACAAAGAGAGGGTGCTGTATTCAGCACCCTAACCCGACCCCTCCCCAAGAGCTGACTCCTATGAGCATCCATTTTGTGTCTGTCATGGAGTCGTCTGCCAAAACTCTGCCCCCTCTTCGCCCTGCACCCTGCCTTCTGGCTTAGTCTATTTCTCACTGCGGGGTTCCTAAAACCTGTCGGTCAAAGATAGGATTGGACTTTGCCTATCAAGTGACTGGGGGGGTCACAGAGGGCCCCTCTGGTTAGCCACACTGTATAGTGTTTCCTACCCACCCGGGGAAACCCAAGTTAAAGATGGTTGACAGGAAAGCTAATTGAGGGAGATAATTAGCAACTATTAGTTCTTCGGTGGCTGTATTCATATTACTGGGGATTACTCAGTAGCAGGAAAGGCCAGTCTTCTATCAAGTCTGTTTAGCCTAATGAAGCGGAAAAGAACAACAGTTGTTTCTGCATTTGTTTTAAGGTGGAAAGAAAACACACATTCTGCAGTTGCCCTTGTTCATTTGTTGAAATGTCATTGGAAAAGGTATTTCCACAGAAGAAAAAACATTTCATAGTTCTGCTGAGGGATCAAAACACATTGCTTACAGCGTCCTTTAGTTGTCAAGAGTCACCGAAGAGAACCTTCTTACCCGGGTTTCACTTAAAGCTAACAGCCTGGGGGTAAAAATCAGAGGCCTTTGTTGTCTGCAAATTCTCTGGGCAGCTGCGTACAGGCCGGCGGTGCAAGGCTTTCACAGGCTGTTCCCTGGGATGTTGGGAAACACAAGCCCCCAGCGTGAATGGCTTTGGTTTTTAGCTGTTTTATTTTTTGCTACAGGTCTGACTTGCTCAAGGTTATGTAAACTCGAAGCAGTCAGTTACGCTGGCTTACTTGGTGGTGGCACGCAGGTTTTCAGCCCAGAGTGTCTTTGCTTCATCTGTCTGTTCACATGCAGGCAGTAGCTGGTCCTCCCTTGGGGCAGCTGAATGAAGCAAAGGCGTCCATTAATGCAGAGGGGCCAGCTGTCAGCTCCGGAACTTTCCAGTTGAGTTGGAGGCAGCGTCCCTGACGTTTTCATCTTAAACACGTGATACTTTACGCTGGGGTTTTCTCAGCCTCCTCCATATCTGATGCTTGGGACTAGACTCTCTTTGGCGCTGTTGGTGGGCTGCCCTGTGTGCACTGCAAGAAGTTTAGCCACATTCCTGGTCTCTACCTGGTTTCCCAGGTGGCGCAGTGGTAAAAAATCTGCCTGCCAATGTAGGAGACCTAAGAGATACGTGTTCGATCCCTGGGCCGGGAAGATTCCCCTGGAGAAGGGAATGGCAACCCACTCCAGTATTCTTGCCTGGAGAATTCCATGGACAGAGGAACCTGGCAGGCTGCAGTCTATGGGGTCGCCAAGAGCGGACACAACAGAGCACATGTACACGGGCACACGGATCTCTACCTGCTAGCTGCCAGTACTGCCCCATACTGGTACCAACCAAAAATGTCTCCAAAAATTGCCAATTTGGGGGGAGGGGGATGAAATCATTCTAGTTCAGTGCCTCTGTTGGCAACCTCCCAGCTGTTAGCCAATAATTCCAATAGGGCAACTACTGGAAGACTTGGAGCGTATGCACCAGGGAGGAACACGGTGGGTGAGGCAGTCTGACTGCTGCTCTGAGAAGGTCCTTGGCCTCTGTGTGGGAAGTGGGGAGAAGAGAAATAAGAAGAGATTCTACAGTGGCTAAATCCACAGCACTTGTCCAGGCAAGAGTGAATCTTAGCAGTGGGAGTAAGAGGGAAGGATGGATTGGAGCAATACGGGGAGAGAGAGGCACCAAGGCCAGTGGATGGATTGGAAAGGGTATGTGGGGGAAAGATCGGCACCCACATGGCTCCTGAGTTGTTAGCCTCAGGACCCTGTACTGAGACACAGGACTTTGGAGGAGAAATTGGTGGAACAGAGGGAGAGACGGTGGGTTAGAGATGTTGAGCTTGTGGGTTTTGAGATCCCTCCCGACAGACAGCCCAGCAGAGATGGGGAGGAGCCACTGCAACTCAGAGGCTCAAAACTGGGGGCCAAGAGTTGGGTTTGGTGGGAACAGACATAGTATTTGAGGCTCTGCAGCAGCAAGTGTAGGTAGGAAAGAACAGCGAAGGGACTCAGCCATATACATACAGGCATCCACCTGCATTTTAGCTGAAGCCCTGGGCAACTGGCATGCTCATTAGACTTTGAGAAACTGTGTACTATGCTAGTTGGAAAACGGCCCCAGAAAATTCCAACACGGAGGAGCAACGTTAAAGATGTGGAGAACTCTGGTATGCATGAAAACACAGGGCTGTGTTTTCATTATCATCATTACATCTTCCTTTGTATAATGCTTGAGTAATTGAAGCATCTTCACATGTATCAGTTTAACCAGGAAGGTTCTGCCCTGTCACAAGACACTTATATCGGAACACTTCATACCGAGAGGGGTCTGGGCTTTCCTAACCCTGCTGCTTAGCCGAAGGTTGTGGGTCCCTCTCCAGGGTCCACACAGTCAATTCCAGAATTCAGTACGCAACAGTAGTTCACCGCACGCTTGCTACTCTTCCCATCTCTGTAAGTTTTCTCCAAGCAACCCTGCTTGAGCACCACTCCCGCACATTCATCAGCTATGTACCCGGCAGGACTGCCACAAAACCAGTAACTCCTGATCACTCAACAGCCGCCGTGTAAAGTAGGGACCATTCTCCTTTCTGAGATGATAAAACTGAGAGATTACATCATTAATTACCCCTTTGACTGCAGACAGAGGATTCAACACAGAGAGCTAAGTCACAGAGAAAAAGTTGTAAAATTCCCTCTGTGCAGAGGGGCAAAGTTAGGCTAGTACTTGGGTGGCTGACTGGGAAAACGAACTGGGTTAACTGAGTCGTTTGCTCAACCCAGCCAGCAAGGGGCAAACCTGGAACTCCACCCGAGCTGTGGTCCCTGTAGAGAGGTCCTGCCACCCGCCCCCCAGATGAGAGAGTCCCACCCTGGGTGGGGCCGTGCAATCCTAGCGGAGCTCTTAATCCCGTTGCTGGGCCACATGCCAGACCCATCCTCAGAGTCCCTGGAGGGCAACTCTAAGATAAGAAGCACTGCTTTGTGTGTGCACGCTCAGTCCTGTCTGACTCTGTGACCCCATGAACTATAGCCCACCAGGCTCCTCTGTCCGTGGAATTTCCCAGGCAAGAATACTGGAGTGGGTTGCCATTTCCTTCTCTAGGGGATCTTCCCATCCCAGGGATCGAACCTGAGTCTCCTGCATCGGTAGGCAGATTCTTTACCACTAAGCCACCAGGGAAGCCCTAAGCATAGCAGAGGATGGTTTGTCTTCTATCCAGCCTTATCTCCCAGCCTCAGGCTAGACAGCCACCTTTCTTGCTCAAATCTGCACTCAAATAAATTAACCAGTCAGGCCAGAACAGAGCGACCATATGACCATTTAAAGTTTACATCATGATCTTGCAATTTCACATGAAACATAGACCAGCTTTTGGTTGAACAGGCCAAACCCCACCCCCACGCCCACCCCCTTTTCAAGAGGTAAGACAGAAACATGACTTCCTCCTTCGAGAGGGATCTCTGACCGGCACTCGCTGTTCCCAGGCAGCTTTCAAAATCCCACATGTGTGCTTCTAATTAAAACATGTCTGTCTACGAGAACGCTGGAGGGAGCAGACAATCTGGTTTTGCCTTCACTTTTAGTTAGTATGTGCTGGAAAAAAACTTCCATGTTTTATCTGAGCAGCTGAGGCAGAACTCCACAGAAAGGAGCCTCTGGAGAAGAGCAGTCATTAACAAAGTCCATACTTGGTCTGCATGGACCAGACGGTGGTGGTGGCAGTGGTGGTGGTGGTTCAGTTGCTAAGTCGTGTCCAACTTGCGACCCCATGGACTGTAGCCCACCAGGCTCCTCTGTCCATGGGATTTCCCAGGCCAGAATACTGGAGTGGGTTGCCATTTCCTTCTCCAGGGGATCTTCCCGACCCAGGGATCAAACCTGGGTCTCCTGCATTGCAGGTGGATTCTTTACTGACTGAGCTACGGGGAAGTCGCATGCACCAGGACAGACGGCTAAATGGTGAAGTACAGAACTTCAGTGCCAGGCAGGAAACAAGAGCTGCCCTCACCTCCCGGGTCCCTGCGCCCGCCTCCTGAGACCCAGCCCACGTGGCCTAGCTCACCCTCTGCAGGATGCCCAGCTCCAAGGCCACCATGTTTGGATTGCTCTCACCTTGTGCTGGGTGGTTGTTCAATCTTCTAAATATTCACCCTGGGTCAAGTTTATGCTTAGGGATCGAACGACCTGGGTTTCATCTGGCTCCACCCTTTACACGCCTTGTCATGAGGTCTTAGGCTCCTCGCCTGCAAAACATGAAGTTTAAAGAAACTGTCAATTGTTTTGCACCATGAGCGATAAATAGTTGCTGTTGTTTAGTCCCTAAGTTGTGTCTGACTCTTCTGCGACCCCACGGACTGTAGCCCGGCAGGCTCCTCTGTCCATGGGATTTCCTAGGCAAGAATACTGGAGTGGGTTGCCATTTCTTCCTCCAAGGGATCTTCCCGACCCAGGGATTGAATCCGACCCAGGGATCAAACTGACCCAGGGATGGAACCCACATCTCCTTAATTGCAGGCAGATTCTTTACCCACTGAGCCACCAGGGAAGCCTTGCAAAAAATGGTACTCCTGTTTTTAAGGGGTTTTGCTCAACTATGAATAATGGACTCTCCCATCCTTGACTCCCCTTCTTCCATCAGCTAAGGCTGTTTCCTGTCCCACTGGGCTTACGGAATTGTCCAGAAAATCCAGCTATGACTTCATCACATAGAGGGCTGAGAGGCTTAGGCTGCTTCTTCTGGGAGTGTTGTGTGGGTTGTTTATCTTTTTATCACACATCACATTTTGGAAATGTATTTTTAACATGTTTCACATTTCCACTGAAACCACAATCCCCATTTAATTCCGTGAATCCTTGGTTCTCCTTAAACTCTGAATCTTTTTCTTTCCAGTGCTCCTTTCCCACTGTGCAGTGGAGATGTTGCATAATATTCATACCACTACTCTTTGGTTTTCTGCTTGCTTTTGCATATCCCTGTTGGGCAGATTATAAATACTTTGGGTCTTTTTGTTTTGTGGCTAGAAATGAGAAACTTCCTGTTTCCAGGAAGTAGGTCCTCTTTCATTTCTCAGCAGCCTTAAATTCTGTGTATCATGGTCACTTGCTGTTCCCCTACCTCAGGCCCCTTCCTACCCATTAGGAACTGGAGTTCAAGTTTAACTCTTTTTTCTTCATAGCTGTAAGCTGCTATGTTTGATGACACAATATTATGCCACTGATTTGAGTGCATAATGACCTTTGTGTATGTTAGTCATCTGGCACTGTGTAACAAATTACCCTAAAAAGTAACAACTTAGGAAAAACATTTAGATCTCACAATTTCTTTGGTTCTCTCACAGGCTGCAGTCAAGGTGTTGGCTAAAAGCTATAGTCAACTCAAGGCTCAAGTGGAGGAGGATCCACTTCTAAGTTCACTCAAGTGGTTCTGGGCTGGTTTCAGCTCCTGGCAGGCTGTTGGACTGAGGGTCTCAGCTTTCTTGTTGGCTGTTGGCCAGAGGCCTCCCTTTGTTCTTTGTCTTGTAGGTCCCTACATAGGCTACCTCACAACATGGCATACAACCTCATCTGAGAGAGCAAGCAAGAAAAGCCAGAGAGAAAGTAAGTTGAAGTAATAATCTTCAAAACTTAATCCTGGAAGTAATATCCCATCACTTCTGCCATGATCTATTTGGCAACAGCAAGTCACTAGGTCCAGCCCTCACTCAAGAGGAGGGGACCACACAGGGTATGACCACCAGCAAGTAGGAATCGTGGGGCCATTTTGGAAGTTGCCAACCACAGTGTATGATACAATGTGGCATGAAATTAAGACATTCACATGGATTTAAGCAGCTAACTGTTTGGAGATCACTGCTCTTTGCCAGATCCTTGTCTGGGGTCACCACACGTTCTATAGCATAACCTTCTGAACTTCCCTGCATACAATTAAGTGTAGCCTGGTCGAAACTTCTGTTTTTTCCTAGCCTGGAAGTCTAGCTTGTAAGGCTTTGCTTCTCCTAGTCTAGCCCTTCCTATTGCCCAATAACCTCTTGTTCTGACCCATGAGATAGATCCAACTATATGTTGTTATGCCAGAGCAACCAATAAAATCACAGAAAAACAGATTCATTAAGTGGATAATGGCTGGTTTTATGTAGATAAAAATGACAGCCACGAGAGACTTTTAGTTAATTTTTCAATTTTCCAGAATTTTTTAGTTGGGTTTCGTTTGTTTGTTTGTTTTTTTAGCTATAGTGTAGGGGATTAGAGTATACCATCCCCAATTTGTCACTTTGGCTTAAGACTTGTTTTTTTTTTTTTTTAACCCCCACCCCTTAAGACTTATTTGGGCTGAAAAGTGAGAAACAGCAGATACCAAAAAAAAATTTTCTGCCTTCCCCATCATTTACGTAAAAGTGGGACATAAAGTTCCACTTGTAAAAGTGTCTTCCTCTCTCATACCAGGAAGAGAAGGACAATTCTTAGATTCTTAATCATTGCAGACAACTCTAGACTCTTATGAGCCCAGAGACATCACTGAGAGGAATCTACATCACAAATTTTACTAAATAACTATTATCTTCTATTAGTTTCCCCTCTCAATATTTACTTTCCCATTGTTTGCCACCCATAAAAGCCTATACCCCTCCGCTTTTTGTCTTGTCACTTTTTGACATATTTATTGTTCTTTTTTAAGAGGCTATATAAGCCCCAAGTCCTAGCCCCTCCATTCAGTCACTCATCACTGAGTTTCTCCCACATTTATACACTCTGTTGTGTTAATTTTTTCTCTTGTTAGTCTGTCTTTTGTCAGTTTTATTTCCAAGGCCCAAACTGTAGAATCTAGAAAGGTAGAAGAAAAGTTTTTTTTCCTCCCCTGCAATAGACACAACTGAAAAGTTGGTTCTGGTATGTTTAGGAAGGCTTCTTAAGAGCCCATTTTGAAGTTCACCATTTCAGTCGAAAAGGAAGAGAGGAGGATTAGCAACAGGCAAGAAGGAAGACTAGGAGAAATGATGACTACATGCAGTGTCTTAGCTGGGATCCTAGAACAGAAAAAGGACATCAGTGGAAAAACTGGTGAAACCCAGATAAAGTCTGGGGTTTGGTTAATTACAATGCATCAGTGTCAGTGTCTTCATTTTGCCAAATATACCACAGTTATGAAGATGTTAACCACGGGAAAACTGGGTGAGTTGTTAAAAAATAAACAGGGGAAATTCGGGGAAATTTTTATGCTCTGAAAAAAACCTTCCAAAAAAGTGTCAGGACTTAGTTTTTGTTTTGTTTTGAGGAGGATGTGATTCCAAGATCACTTCTCCTTCCTCCCCTGTTCAGATGCCATCTGTTAGGTCAAGACTGTAAGGCAAGCATTTTCTAGGAGAACCACATATTTCCTAACTCAGAGTGGTTTGAAACAGATATTTCCAGGCAACCATTTTGGGACATGATCCATTTCCAAGCTGAGAAACTCCACACACACCCTCATGTGTATTTGTTAATATCTTCCAAATACGTCACTTTCTATTGTAGTAATAGTGTTTCATCACAAACCTATGAAGTGCTGGCTTCAGTGGCCTCACAGAAGGACGCACTGTTATCAGAAGTGGTTGGCCAAACCCCTAGATGAATGAAGATGTGAATTTCACTTTGTAGCATTTTCAGTGTGAGTCCACATAATCAAATACCCCCGTTTTCAGACATGATTTTTTCATTTATTCTGGATGGCTACTGCCGGGAAGTTTCCCACTGCAGGGGCAGGTACAGATACATTTGGCAAACTCCTCATAGAGCAACTATAATGAGCCCCTTGCGCTTGTGACCGCCAGATCGCCAAATGACATGTTCAGATGCTGTCTCCTCACTGTGATATGTTCCTGCAGCTAGGCACTGGCCAAAGCTTAATTTTTCAGGGAGTAAACCTTCCAGCAAGTAAATAATTACTGAGTGTTTCCCCCAAGGTGTTTTCCAAGGTAACGTGTAATAGTTAAAGGTGTTTTGAACATGTGCTCTCTCTGAAGGATAAAAAGAACATTTAAGAATCTGCTGCTTTTTTATATATTAATAGCATGTGTTTGCTCACTTCAGGAGAGACTGTGGCAAGGTTTTCGAAGGATCTGACTTTCATTCAGGATCATGGCTGTTTTAACATTTGTTGGACCAGCGTTAAAGAAAATGAAGCTGATCCATACAGCCCGTGTTTTCCTTGTAAGAAGAAAGGTTAATACAAATCAATTAATAAACCTTGGTTCAGGATGAAGTTACTAATGATACAACTGTTAAAAAATCTGAAATGGTAAAGAAAAATGTAACAATAAATGTGCTTAATTCCCTTCCTTTATAGATCCCGTTGTTCTTATGCTGTGAATAGCCTTCTAATTCTTTACCTGCTTGTCTCTGCCAGGCAGACCACATGTATATGCCACGGTCCTGGACATGGAAGGACTAACGTCTATTTTATAGCTCCAGGACCTTACAGGATACAGTCTTTGTGGGCTCACCAGGTTGCGAGGCTGAGGTCCTTGATTTCCTTACAGAGTTCTAGAGTCCTCTCCTTGGGGCTGTTTTACTGTTTGGCGTCACAAGCCCAGAGATCAAGAGAACAGGAACTGTCTCCAAGAGAATGCCCACAATACGTAGTTATTGGCATTTTCAATGATATGATATCAATGATATTATCATCCTGGGTTTCTCGATCTTAGCGCTACTGACATCTGAACACACTAGATGCCAGTAGCATCACCCAAATCATGACAACTGAAGTGCCTCCAGATATTGCCACATGTCTCCTGGGGGGTCACAACAACCCATCCCTACTTCTCCCTACCCCCTACCTTGGAGAACCACTGCTGTAGTCAGCCAGACAGAAATCTCTGATCCAAAGAGCTAGGGAACAGGCAAAAAAAGATAAAATACAAAGAATGGCATTTCAGGTTTAAAGGTGTAAAAAAGCCACATATTACTGTCTTTTTAACACCAACAAGACACTACAAATGCAGGCTGTAGGTCAGATGCACAGGATTGCTGCAGAGAGATGGCCATATTCTTTGCCAAACCCCTAGGTGGCCTTGGGGACCCCCGGAGAAGGCTGCCAGGATTCAGCCTGTAGATGCAAAAGCCACGCCTGAGAAAAGGGTAAAGGAACACATGCCTCTCTAACTAGCTCAGCACAGGAGAGGAAGGTACTAAGAAGGCAGAGTTGGAAAGCCACTGGTTTCTTGAGAGCCATTTTTTCTAATTGAGGTAAAATTCACATAACATAAAGTCACCATTTTAACCACTTTAAAGTGTATGGTTCATGGCTTTTGGTACATTTACAATGTTATGTAGCCATCACCTCTAATTTCAGAGCATTTTCATCACCACAAAAGAAGTCTGCACCCATTAGGCAGCTGCCCCCTTTCCCTCTTCCTCAGACACAGACAATCACTCACCTACTCTCTGCCTGTCTGTGGACTGATTTATACTGGAATTTCATGTAAATTCATGTAAATACAATTGCAGAATATGCAGCCTTTTGTATCTAGCTTTTCCATTTGATATAATCTCTCCAAGGTTCATTCATGTCATAGCATGTATCAGGACCCCAATCTTTTTTTACTTATCAAGTAATATTCCATTATATGGATTTAACACATTTTCTTTATCCATTGCTCAGTTATATTTCCTCAGGACATTTGCATTGTTTCTGCCTTTTGGCTATTGTGATAGTGCTGCTATGAACATGTATGTACACATTTTTGTTTGAATATCTGTTCTCAATTCTTTTAGGCATATACCTAGGAGTGAAATTGCTAGGTTAGATGGTAATTTGATGAAGAGTAACCAATTTTTATTCTGGAAATCTAAAGAGGTTGATTTTTTTTCTATGATTATTAAAAAAAAAATCCATCAGGGACCAGACTCTGATACTATAATTAGGGCTCCCCTGGTGGCTCAGGGATAAAGATTCTGCCTGCAATGCAGAAGACCCAGGAGACATGGGTTCGATCCCTGGGTCAGGAAGATCCTCTGGAAAAGGAAATGGCAACCCACTGCAGTATTCTTGCCTGGAGAATTCCATGGACAGAGGAGCCTGGTGGGCTCAGTCCACAGTGTCGCAAAGAGTTGGATATGACTGAAGCGACCTAGCAGCAGGGACCAGACATGAAAACAACATCACTGTGGCTTTGAAACACCCTGGAATAAGCCTTTACATCACTGGGTTTCAAATGGTCTTTAGCAGTTTCTGGATAGGCTTCAAGAGAACTGAAAACCTTTGGAAACGGGGTGTCAATTCTCTGTGTGTGCAAATGTAAACTTTGCTAGGGAGAAGATTAATAGTTTTCAGTAGAATCTCATAGGGGTCTGTGACTCCCCCAAACCTGGAAACTTCTGTATTAGAAATATCACTCTGTTGCTTTAAGAAAAAATAGTGTTAAAAAAAAAAGAAAAAATCGTGTGGTTAAACATATTACAAATTTATTTGTCAATTATACCTTCATAAAGTTGAAAAAAAAAAAGAATAGTTTGGAAGTCTTCATTTTAATGCTTGGGAGTGATGCGATTCTTGGCAAACATCCACATTTCTGAGCTTTCCTGTGTATAAAGTGGAAGCAGTGACA
Source organism: Giraffa tippelskirchi (assembly GCF_054371585.1). Classification (NCBI taxonomy): domain Eukaryota; kingdom Metazoa; phylum Chordata; class Mammalia; order Artiodactyla; family Giraffidae; genus Giraffa; species Giraffa tippelskirchi. The sequence continues at coordinate 144,010,602 of NC_137289.1, forward strand.
AGACCTATCACGCTGTGTGATCATGAAGTCAGGTCATCTCTGTGGACCTAAGATGGACGGAAGAGAGCTTGGAACACAGTGCTGCTCTAGATGTACAGACTGCCCTGGGGGGTGGGTAGGTGGGTGGAGATCAACCTGTGCTCAGAATGTCTCCAAGTTCTCTCCTTTAGTGACTGTGTCTTGATGCCTTGTCTTCTGTTTGCACCACAGCAAACTCTTTGGCTGCTAAAAATAGACATATAAAAGCAAACTACACTTAAGTTTCTACGGAATCTCTAAATAATCTCTTTTTTGGTCAAGCTGCGTGGCTTGTGGGATCTTAATTCCCTGACTACGGATCAAACCCAGGCTCTCGGTAGTGAAAGGGCAGAGTTCTAACCACTGGACCAACAGGGAATTCCTTCTCTTGAAATAGTTCATTTTTAGGAGAAAACTGATATAATTAAGTTAATAAATTCAAATCCCTCTCCTAACAATTTGAGTCTCTCTTCCACTCCTGGCCTTGGGTGCTGATCAGTTTTGGTTTTTTCCTATTTTCTTTCTTTTTTTTCCCCAGTTTCTGTTCCTAAATAGTTGGAGTTAAATAAGAATGGTTATCCCAGGGCACCATCATCCATCCAGCTGGGCAAGCCAGAAAATCGTGGTGTTATCTATGAGGCCCCTTTCTCTCCTACCCATGCCCGCCCTTCCATTGAATCCATATCACTACCTTCCCATGATAGCGCCCTAGCACAATTCTCCCATTCTCTTTCTTTCTCTCCTAAATTACACAGTCGGCCTTGTAAATGACCCCCCTGCATTTCGTGTCCCTAATCCCTCAACAGCATCCATTGATTCTCAATGCTGCCCAGGTGATCTTTTTACACTGCCAACTTGATGAAGCCACCTTTCTAGAAAGGCTTCAATGACACCACTTTGTTCTCTGCATAAAAGCCAAAATGGTAGCAGAGAATACTGTATATTCCACTTTATATACTTTCCATTCTGGCATTATCTCCCATCATCCTCACATCTCTTTAGAGCTGTTCTCCATTTCTCAAGCATGCCAAGCTCCTTCCCACCTCAGGATCTTTGCACATGCTGGTCTCTCTGCCTGGAACGCTCCCCACCACTATCTCCTTCACCTGCTCACACCAACTGACCTTTGAGGTTTTAAGTCAAACATTACATTCTCAGAAACACAATATCTTAACCTCCTACTCACAGGTTAAGTGAACTTTTCCTACTATGATTCTCATTGTACTTGTTACAATTTTACATTTACAGTTCATCTGATTATTAAATCACAGCTTGTCTCACTTAGCAGAATAGAAATTCTAAGAGGGCAAGAACTTTGTTTTTGCTTTATCACTGTATTGCTGGCACATTACCTGTGTATACATGTAATTTCTGAATGAAAGAAGGTAAAATTCATCTGTAATGCTAAATATGTAAAATTCTGACACTCAATTTACCTAAAGAAGAAAAAATGCTATTGAGAGACTTACATCAGTGGATCTCAAAGAGTGGTCCCCAGTAACCCAGCAGTCCCCAACACTTTCAAGGGTTCCATGAAGTCAAAACTATTCTTATAATATTTCAAAGATGGTATTTGTCTTTTTCACTGTGTGGATATTCGCACTAGTGTTACAGGGCGATGGGAAGTCAACTTGCAGGCACCTGATCATGAATCAAGGTGATGGCACCAAACTGGACTAGTGTTGATTGTGTTCTTCACCACTGTGCACTTGAAGGAAAAACAGATGCTGGTAAGAATGATGACTTTTAATACATTTCAACTCTTGCATACACATCTCAAATTCTGGGTGACAAAACGAGAAGCATGTCTATAACATTTCTGCATACCAGTGTTCACATATTGTCTCAAGGAAACACACTCAGTGACTGAGGTGTCAGTATTTGAGTTGCCAGTTAAGCTAGCTGCTGTTTTCATGCAATGCCATTTTAACTTGAAAGGTGACTGACAATCAATGATTTTGCAGACTTGGGAATGAGGCAGATGTTTTCTTACAAATGAACAAAATGAGTCTATCACTTTAAGGAAAACAGTTGACAGTTTTTGTTACCAGTAATAAAATTTGAGTTTTCAAGTGACAATTAAAATTTTAGAAAATCTGAATCTGCTCCCATGGGCTTAACAGCTTCACAAAACTTATCGGCATCTCTGATGAGATCAGTGGCACTATTAATGGGTGTGTTTTATTAAATTATATAAGGAAGATCTGCCTAACTCAACAAACCAGTATTTCTCTGACCAATATATGATGCTAGAAAATCATGCATGGTTAAAATATTCATTCAAAACGTCAGATAAACTAATGAACTTTAATGTAACCGAGTATGAAAAGTTAATTATTATGGTTTTAAATCTCATGATGCATCTTTTCTTTAAGAAACTACCACATTTGGTATGGTTTTACAATGGAATACTACTCAGCCATAAAAAAGAATGAAATAATGCCATTTGCAGCAACATGGATGGACCTAGAGATTATCAGACTAAGTGAAGTAAACCAGAGAAAGACAAATATATAATATCACTTATATATGGACTAAAAAATGATACAAACAAACTTATATACAAAACAGAGACCCACTGACATGACAAGCTTATGGTTACCAAAGGGGAAGGGGGCAGGGATAAACTGATCTTGAAACTAATACAATATTGTAAATCAAATATGCTTCAATTAAAAAAAAATACCACATTTCTCAACTTGGCATGGTACTGAAGAATATCCACAACTATCTAAAAAAGTTATTAATATACTCCTCCCATTTCCAACTACATATCTGTGTGAAACTGAGGGTTTTTTTTTCATATTTTTCAACCAAAACACTTTCACAGTGTATTAAATACAAAAGCAAATATGAGAATCCAGCTGCCTCTATTAAGGCAGACATTAAAGAGACTACAAAGATGTATTATAATGACTTTCTTCTTAATAAGTTTTTTCATTTTAGAAAATAGCTATTTTCATAAAAATATGTTAACACGTAACATGTTTGTTACAGTTATTTTAAGTGACAGTTATCATGTACCAATGCCTGTTTCAGAGTACACATAACATAAAGATGAGGGAAGATGTCAAAGGATAAATGTCAATAAAAGGACAACTCATTTATTCGAACTATTTAGTTACTAATAATTTAAGTACTAATCATAAAATACAGTTTTGATCTTGAAAAAAAAAGTAACCTGGGCTTCCCTGGTGGTCCAGGGGTTAAGAATCCATCCACCAATGCAGGGGACATGAGTTCAATCCCTGCCCGGAAGATTCTACATGCCTCATGGCAACTAAGCCCACATGCCACAAGTACTGAATCCCATAAGCCTAGAGCTCATACTTCAAAACAAGAGAAGCCACTGCAATGAGAAGCCTGTGCACCACAACTAGAGAAAACCCATGGCATGCAGCAACAAAGACCCAGCACAACCAAAAATAAATATAAATCCTAAAAAAAAGAATCTGACAAGACTGGTCCGTGGATGGACTGCTCTTTGTTACATTCAGTTCAGTTCAGTTGCTCAGTCGTGTCTGACTCTTTGCGACCCCATGAATCACAGCACGCCAGGCCTCCCTGTCCATCATCAACTCCCAGAGTTTACCCAAACTCGTGTCCATCGACTCGGTGATGCCATCCAGCCATCTCATCCTCTGTCGTCCCCTTCTCCTCCTGCCCCCAATCCTTCCCAGCATTAGGGTCTTTTCCAATGAGTCAACACTTCGCATGAGGTGGCCAAAGTACTGGAGTTTCAGCTTCAACATCAGTCCTTACAATGAACACCCAGAACTGATCTCCTTTAGAATGGACTGGTTGGATCTCCTTGGCAGTCCAAGGGACTTTCAAGAGTCTTCTCCAACACCACAGTCCAAAAACATCAATTCTTCGGTGCTCAGCTTTCTTCACCGTCCAACTCTCACATCCATACATGACTACTGGAAAAACCATAGAATCATAGCCTTGACTAGATGGACCTTTGTTGGCAAAGTAATGTCTCTACTTTTAAATATGCTATCTAGGTTGGTCCTAACTTTCCTTCCGAGGAGTAAGCGTCTTTTAATTTCACAGCTGCAACCACCATCTGTGGGGATTTTGGAGCCCCCAAAAATAAAGTCTAACACTGTTTCCACTGTTTCCCCATCTATTTGCCATGAAGTGATGGGACCAGATATCATGATCTTAGTTTTCTGAATGTTGAACTTTAAGCCAACTTTTTCATTCTCCTCTTTCACTTTCATCAAGAGGCTCTTTAGTTCTTCTTCACTTTCTACCATAAGGGTGGTGTCATCTGCATATCTGAGGTTATTGATATTTCTCCTGGCAATCTTGATTCCAGCTTGTGTATCTTTCAGCCCAGCGTTTCTCATGATGTACTTTGCATATAAGTTAAATAAGCAGGGTGACAATATACAGCCTTGACATACTCCTTTTCCTATTTGGAACCAGTCTGTTGTTCCATGTCCAGTTCTAACTGTTGCTTCCTGACCTGCATACAGGTTTCTCAAGAGGCAGGTCAGGTGGTCTGGTATTCCCATCTCTTGAAGAATGTTCCACAGTTTATTGTGATCCACACAGTCAAAGGCTTTGGCATAGTCAATAAAGCAGAAATAGATGTTTTTCTGGAACGCTCTTGCTTTTTCGATGATCCAGCGGATGTTGGCAATTTGATCTCTGGTTCCTCTGCCTTTTCTAAAACCAGCTTGAACATCTGGAAGTTCACGGTTCGCGTACTGTTGAAGCCTGGCTTGGAGAATTTTGAGCATTACTTTACTAGCGTGTGAGATGAGTGCAATTTTGCGGTAGTTTGAGCATTCTTTGGCATTGCCTTTCTTTGGAATTGGAATGAAAACTGACCTTTTCCAGTCCTGTGGCCACTGCTGAGTTTTCCAGATTTGCTGGCATATTGAGTGCAGCACTTTCACAGCATCATCTCTGAGGATTTGAAATAGCTCAACTGGAATTCCATCACCTCCACTAGCTTTGTTCATACTGATGCTTTCTAAGGCCCACTTGACTTCACATTCCAGGATGTCTGGCTCTAGGTGAGTGATCACATCATCGTGATTATCTAGGTTGTGAAGATCTTTTTTGTACAGTCCTTCTGTGTATTCTTGCCACCTCTTCTTAATATCTTCTGCTTCTGTTACATTAGCCTCTATATTTTCTATGCTTGAAATATTTCTTGATAAAATAAAAGAAGCAAACCATGTTGGTAAATTGGGGAAATTAAGTGATACTCAGGGGATGACAGAGGATGAGATGGTTGGATGGCATCACCCACTCAATGGACATGAGTTTGAGTAAGCTCTGGGAGTTGGTGATGGACAGGGAATCCTGGCATACTGCAGTCCATAGGGTCGCAAACAGTTGGACACGACTGAGCGACTGAACTGAACTGAACAAAGTGGAAACTAAAGGGTAGAGTCTTCCAAACAATATAATTTTAATAAAATATATTCTTTACCCATGTGCTTTTACAATCTTTCCCAAACCTATGATAGAATAGGTTTTATCTGGAAGCCAGGCCTCTCCTCCCAGCTGTCAGTTTTGGGACCCCTGTCTCCAGGGTTTTACTCAGGGGAGGACAGCAGAGACCCCCAGATGTCCAGTGGGGGTCCTCCAGGGCATTTATGACAGAGCTCTACCCAAGTCTTCAGCACCGCCACCCCCCCACGCACACCATACACACACACTCACAGCCCTAGTGATTGTTTTTATAGAAGGATTGACTGCTAATGGAAGCCTGCTTAGTTCAGGGGCAAAGATTTGGTTTCCTGGCAGTGCCGGCCATGGCGCCAGAACCTACACTCTCCACTTTCAGCCATTTCAACTTCTGAGAGCTTCCACTGGCTCCCCTCTACAGAAGTGGTCAAAGATGTTTGTATTTTGTAGATGGTGAAGATGACAACAGAACTGATAAAAATGCCACTCCAACACTTCCCGCTCTTAACCCTATTACTGTCCCAAATATTTTCCTGGGGAGTTTGTTCTATTATACATACAGGCCTTTATGTTCGGTAAAGTTAATGTATAACAAAACAGACGGATCTTCAATGTACCATTTCATGAGTCTTGACAAACGCATACTGCGCCACCTAATCCTGTGAAACTGGTCATTACTTTCACCCTAGAAAGATCCCCCTTTTCTTCTCAGCCCCAATCTCTACCCTCTTCTCCTTAGAGGCAATCAGTTTGATTTCCCCATCTTACTGAGTTTTGAAGTGTATCTGGGAATTGGTGAGGGAGGAAGCACAGTTCTGAGAGTTCTTATTCACTAGATAAGTTGAGTTGTGGATTTATCCTAAGGGGCTCTGCCCAGTCTCCAACTGGAAGCCAAATTCTCACAAATGAGCTTTTGATTAAGGTCTAACTGAAATCCATTTTCTCCCAAGTTACTTCTGTTTCCATGGACATAACCCTGGCACTATATCCAGGAGATGTCAGTGCTTAAGGGCCAAGGAGGAAAACATATAGCTAAGTAAGGAAATCAAGACTCAAAGTTTAAAATCTACCTCTGTTTTGAAACTCATCATTTTTGAAAGGTTTATTTATTTTTAATTGAAGGATAATTGCTCTACCATATTGTCTTGGTTTCTGCCATACACCAACATGATTCAGTCATAGGTATACATGTGTCCCCTCCCTCCTGAACCTTCCTCCTGAAACTCATCATTTTTATGTCCATGTTTTATAACAAGAGGCTGCAGACAGGAGATCTAAATTTAAAGCTAGTTCCCTGGACTAGCTGTGACCTTGGATAAATTATTTCCCATCCCTGAACTTCTTCTAGCTATAAAGTGAATATTGCTGTATTGATTCCCACTCTAATGGGTAGCATAAATCTCGCAGCCACAGAATTTGGGACAATGGCTTGTTTATGTGCATAGTCCAGCCTCCCTCAGCTTCAAGGAAAGAAAAAGTGATCCTGGTGCATGATGTCTAATGAAATGAAAGTAAACTCCTTCAATCCCAGTAAAGAAGTATTGAAGAGCAGGTTCGATGACAAAATCACCCTTAAATGCAAGGGCCCCTTCAGGAGGGATGGCAGAATTCTCACAATTTTATTCATTATCAGATAAATCTGCTTATTTTATATTTCCTGCCAGACTATCATTCAGCTGTCATTAGTCATACATATGCAAAAAAAGTCATGCTGTCTTCCCAACTCTGCTGAAGTCGCTTCTGTATTGTTCTGTTCATTAGAATGTTCAGGAAGGATCCATTTTTCTTTGGTTCGCACAATAAAATAGCTGCAAATGGTAATGATTCCCAAACAGTACTTTGTTCCCAGAGAATCACACGTCAGAACATTGAGGGGGCTGGCTTCTGTGGTGGGAGCTGAGCTGGACCGTTTGTTCTGACAGAAACCAGCTCTGCCTGGGAGGGAGGCATTCTCCTTGGCATCCCGGGGAAACCAGAGCCTCCTTTTTCTCCCTGTTGGAATCTGTGTCCCCTGCGTAGCCTTTGCTTCCAGCCCCTCTCTTTCCTACTGCTCTCTAGCTCACGAGGATTCAAGTAGAACCTCAATGTGAATATCTCCCCCCTCCCCCCAAAAAAGCAATCACAAAGTGCATAAGCAAGAAGGTATAGAAACCCTTATCTGTTTCTGAGTGAACTCCAGGTTAGGAGACAGTCACAAGCGTGCGTCTTTTCTGCCCTTGGTGACTCCCAGTATTGTACACACCTGCAGGGATTCATGGTGCGTGTCCAGCCTGAGGTGGGGACTCAGACCCTCAGTGTGAGGCTGGAAGTGGAGAGTGGGAATGCTGGAGAGAGATTTAGGGGTTCCAGCTTCCAGTGCCTGAACCCTGTTCCCTGAGCTTCAGTATCCTCGGCTGGAACTGGGAAAGGAGGACTCACATGCTTCTAGAAGTTATCTGAGACTTCATTGCGTATAATTCTTACCTGGGGGTCTTGTGAAAAGGCAGATTCCGATACACCAGGCCCTGCATCTCTCACAAGCTCACAGGGGATGCTGAGGCTGCTACGTGTAACATGGTGTAACGTGGAAAGAAACTTGGGCTCAGAGAAGTCAGGAGAAGGCCCAGCGTCACACAGCTGGTGAGCATCAGAGCAGAAGGCTGAACCCAGGAGTATCTGGTTCCCTAGGAAATGAGGGGTGTGAATTAAAGTGGGACTTCTCAGAGCGTGCTCCTCAATCCATTTGCAGTGGCATCACCTGGGAACCTGCCAAAAATGCAAATTCTTGTGCCCCAACTCAGATCTACTCAATCAAATCTCCTTGGATGGGAGTGGGGAGGGAGAAGGTCAGGCAGTGGGGGCGAGCTGCAATCTACAGTCTAATCGGTCACCCCACCCAACCTTGGGTGATTCTGTTGCACTTTCCCCTTTGAGAACCACTGAATTAGATCACTGCGCCTCAGACTCTACCGTGCACACGAATCCCTGGTTCAGTTCAGTCACTCAGTCATGTCCGACTCTTTGCAACCCCACGGACTGCAGCATGCCAAGCTTCCCTGTCCATCACCAACTCCCAGAGCTTACTCAAAAGGCTGAGTGATGCCATCCAACCGTCTCATCCTCTGTCGTCCCCTTCTCCCACCTTCAATCTTTCCCGGCATCAGGGTCTTTTCCAATGAGTCAGTTCTTTGCATTAGGTGGCCAAAGTATTGGAGTTTCAGCTTCAGCATCAGTCCTTGCAGTGAACATTCAGGACTGATTTCCTTTAGGATGGACGGGTTTGATCTCCTTGGAATCCCTGGAGATCCTATTAAAATGCAGCTTGTGATTTTGTGAGTCCAGAGAATGGCACAAAATCGTGCATTTGCCACATGCTCCCAGGTTCTGCTGGTGCTGCAGGGCCCAGGACCACACTTTGAGCAGCAAGGAAGTGGATGGTCTTTCCCTCCAGTGGGGAGAATGTTGTCTGTGGGCTTTACACTTCACAGGCAGACAGAGGAGGAGGGCATGGCAACCCAGTCCGGTATTCTTGCCTGGAGGATCCCCATGGACAGACGAGCCTGGTGGGCTACAGTCCAAGACACGACTGAGTGACTAAGCACAGCACAACATAACAGTTAGGGTATGGAAAAAGAAGCAGAGTACATTCCTGAACTAAACTGCAGAACTGGCTCCAATCAGAAAGCTTGGGATTCAATCTAAAAATTCAAACACCAAGAACAGACTTATGGACACAGCAGGGGTGGGGTGGGGAGGGGAGGAAGGAGAGGGTAGGACAAATGGAGAAAGTAACATGGAAACATATACTCTATGTGTGTGTTATTGCTCAGTCACGTCTGACTCTTTGCAACCCCATGGACTATAGCCCGCCAGGTTCCTCTGTCCATGGAATTCTCCAGGCAAGAATATTGGAGTGGGTTGCCATCCTCTTCTCCAGGGGATCTTCCTGAACCAGGGATGAAACCCAGGTCTCCTGTATTGCAGCCAGATTCTTTACCATCTGAGCCACCAGGGAAGCCCAAAATGAAGGTATTTCTCCTGTAGAGACCGTGGGATTCACAGCCTCGCTCTATATTTTCTCTGCATAGGTGGGGGATGGAGGCCCTGCCAGTCCATCTTCTCTATGAAATAGCACATCCAACCAGCCACTTGACTCTTATGGAAGAATACCTGGTCCCAGAGAACACGCAGTTCCTTTGCGTTCCAAGTTCAGGTTCAGTAGAGAGGAGCACCTGAGTGATAAACACGCTCTGCTGACAAACACGCTTGGCTTGCTGTGACCTGCTTTGACTTGTTCTCCTCACCATCCCATGAACTTGACCTCAGCAGGATTGGTGCCACACTTTCCCCCAAGAAAGGCCTTTCTCCATCACAGGGACGAGGGGGGGCCTTGTTCCATCCTTCTCGGCTGAGCCTCTAATCCTTCCCCAGCTAATACCGGACTTTCCTCCTGAATTCCCCGTGTCTCTCAATGCTGTTTCCTTTGTAATGCCAAGCCTCCAACTTTGCAAAACCAGATCCATCAAATAATAAAAACCTGCTTTTACTACGCCCTCCCTCTTGGGGACATTCATCACTCCTCACCTTGAATTTTCTCTTTGCTCTATGGCTGGCTGCCCACTGGCTTGATGACTCTGGGAGGCTACAGGGAAGGAGAGACATCGTTTCACAGTCGCGTAGATTTCCTATGTAGACACGTGGCTAATCAGGTGTGCTGAGCTGCCGGGAAGGGCATCAACAGGTAAAACTTGCAGCAGCTGGGCAGGGACTGCCCCGTTCCTGAGACCTGGGCCATGCTGATGGTTCCAAGTTCTTTAGAATCCACTGCGAGGCCAGGATGCGTGCTTGGTCACTCAGTTGTGTCCGACTCTTTGCAACCCCATGGACTGTAGCCCACCAGGCTTCTCTCTCCATGGGATTTTCCAGGCAAGGATACTGGGGCAGGTTGCCATTTCCTATGCCAGGGGATCTTCCTGACCCAGGGATCGAACCCATTTATCCTACATTGGCAGGTGGATTCTTAACCACAGTAAACCTCCTGGGAAGCCCGAAGCTAGGGTGTACTTCTCTTTATTTTTGCATCCATACCTAGCACAGTATCTGGTATGGGAAGGAGTCACACATTTGTATTGAACACATTTTTTAAAGGATTTTTTTTTTTTGACGTGGACCATTTTTAAAATCTTCATTGAATTTGTTACAATATTGCTTCTGTTTTATGTTTTGGTTTTTTGGCCGTGAGGCATGTGGGATCTTAGTCCCCTGACCGGAGATCAAACCCACACTCCTTGCGTTGGAAGGTGAAGTCTTAACCACTGGACTGCCAGGGAAGTTCCCGAATATATTTTTTAAAGTTTGAAAACTATTCTCTAAGTTCTTACTATTATTGGATGCAATCTTCATTTCCTTATTTTCCCTTAGCCATCAAAACATGTAGATGCTTCCTTTCTAAGATGCTGTCAAATGGAAAGCATTCAAAGTTTGTATGTTATTTCAAGCAATATTTCTACAACCATACCATTAACCTGGATTAATTTTTATCACTTGCTCTGCATCTAAGACAGCCCTGTCAGGTGGAACTTCGGGCTGTGATGCAAATGTTCTAACAGACACAGGGCAGTGTGACCCTCAGTCTGCTGTGATCTGGCATCACGGCTGGGTGCCCTGGTACTAAGAGCACAGTCCCTGGTTTAACAGACTGAGTAGGAAAGCAGAACCTGTTTAATCTGGAGCTTGATTGATGTGACTCCTCAAGAGGAAAGTCAGACGCTAGTTGTCTCGGCATAGGGCAATTTTCTCTGACTACACTGCAGATCCACCCCGGACATTCACTATGTTGGCAGTTTCCTCTATGGTGGACCTCTATGGTGGAATTGCTGCAGTCTAGTTCAGCGATACATAGTCACAGTTTGGGATATTTCTTCAACGAGGCCACTGAGTAGCTGGGGTTTGCTTATGGTATTTGAACTGAAGCAAAATAAACCAGAGGACATTCACTACTCCATACTGTCTTATTTACTAGCTCAAGGACATTTTAATTCATTTATTTTCATTTCTATGTCCAAAGTTCATAAATTTGATCCTAGAACTGTTTAGCTATTAAAAGAAAATCTTTCATTCCTCTCAAGCCATATTCTTTTTATTATTTTTATTGAGATATAGTTGATTTACAGTGTATTAGTTTCAGGTATATAGCACAGTGATTCAGTTTTTTATATATATATATTCATTTCAGATTTTTTCTATTATAGGTTATTATATGATATTGAATATAGTTCCTTGTGGTATACAGTAGGTCTTTGTTATTGATCTTTCTTATATATAGTAGTGTGTGTGTGTATCTGTTGATCACAAATTCCTAATTCATCCCTCCCTCTTCTCAAGCTGTATTCTAACAAGATTGTTCCATTCATTGGAATGGTCTTTGTGTGAAAAAAGAATAATGATAAAGCAAGGATGTCGCAACCAGAAAATTCTCTCCATCATTGAAAAAGCATATTTAAAACTCCAAATCTCTGAGTTCTCTACAGATTCTTAATAATACATTCTAGTCATGGCAACGAATATTATCATAATATTAATAATGGAAAATAACTATTAGGTTTGCAACTAAGAAATGTTTGCAAAAATTCACACCAGGTACTTGAAAATTCACAAGGTACTCACCAACAGGGTGTTTTCTGTCTCCTACTTCCATTTGTTATATTTCCAGTTATATAACTTTTCCCTGGAGAAAAAGGAGTAATGTCATGAAGCAAATGTGTCAGGTATATGGATGTGGGTCTTTCTCTTGATATGAACACTTCATGCAAAATTCTTTCCAGGAGGCATCCTTGGGAGTTCATTAATTAGGTTACTGAAAGTTTTATTTTAAATCAATTTCAGTGCTCCATATTTAACTATTAGCTACAGGCTAATCCCCACGATCTGAACTGCCAGCAACTCTGATAAAGAGAACAATATATCTCATCAGAGTGCAAAACACTAGTTAGTAGCTGCTCTAAGAGAGGGGAGCGGCAACCAGTCTTAGATCTAGAAGCGCCCAATATTACCATATGAATTAAACAGACAGCAGCATGTGAATTTCAACATTTACCTATTCCTTGTGGAACAGGAGGGAAAATGTCACCCCTCATTTGAAACCTCCCCACATTCTTGCAGTTTGCAATCTGAAGACTGATTCTGCTTCTATCAGAGAGTGACTGATGCATGTGAGCTCCACAGAGGACAACTGCGTGCAATTCCTCTCCCTTCTTCTTTGAAAGAGAGTCTGATTGCTGGCAATGTATTGACTCCATTTGATGGTGAATTGATATTTCAGTCACAGAAGCTGGTTCTCAATCTCAAAGTAGGAGAATACGTCTATGATTTTTTCAGCTCAAATCAATGTTTCATGTTGGACTGCTACATGAAACCAGGAAAAAAATGAACTTGGAAAAAATATGAAAAATGTATGCTTCTAATACATTTCGCTGCCAGATTTTAGTGTGATATACAGTGATGGTCGTCATAACAACAGAAAAATCCAGGAGCCACAATTATGCAGTGAGGGACAGCTGCTCTGGTCAGAAATAACTGGTTTGTTCCTAGTTGTCTAGTTACTTCACCTTGTACATCAATTATCTAGATTCAGGCTCTTAAAATTGCTGCTCACCTACTTAAACTTTAGGTTCTCAGCTTTTTCCTCTTGATTATTCCTAGAATATTTGAGCAGAGGAAGATAAAGAGGCTATGTGTCAGGCTCCTTGATTTCAGTGGCTTAAGAAATCAATGTAATTGATGAGACAAAGTTGAAGCAAACCTTATACTTAGGGAAAGGGGGAACCTATGTAATTTTGAATTAAATAATGTGATGACATAAAATGATTTAAATGATAAGAAGATTGCTTTGGAATAAAATATCACACACATGGTCCAGTGTAAAAAATATTACCCTTTCAACAAAATGGCTGATGGCATTTAGTATGTTGGCACATCACTGTGGGAACTTAGCTTATGTGTTACTCTAAATGATTAGCAATAAAAATATTCGCAACCAGCTCACAATAGGCACTGAGTCAAATCTAAACCATAGCAGCATCATTTTCCTAGGAGGGCTTCAAGCCAACAGGTTGAAAAAAAATTTTTTTTCATTGAAGTATAGTTGATTTACAATGTTGTGTTAGTTTCTGGTGTATAGAAAAGTTATTCAGTTATATTTTTTCTTTTTCAGATTATTTTCCATTATGAGCTTATTCTAAGATATTGAATATAGTTTCCTGTGCTATATAGTAGGTCCATGTCCCTGGTGGCTCAGACAGTAAAGAATCCTCCTGCAATCCTGGAGACCGGAGTCCTATCCCTGGGTTGGAAAGACCTCCTGGAGAACAGAATGGCAACCCACTCTAGTATTCTTGCCTGGAGAATCCCATGGACAGAGGAAGCTGGCGGGTTATAGTACATGGGGCTGCAAAGAGTTGGACACGTCTGAGTGACTAACACTTTAACTGCTGTTTTTCTATTTTATATATAGTAGTGTGTATCTGTTAATCCCAAACTCCTAACTTATGCCCCCCTCTCCCATTTGGTAACCGTAAGTTTGTTTTCTATGTGTGGTACACATATATATACATACAATGGAAAACCACTTAACCATAAACAATAATGAAACAACACCATTTGCAGCAACATGGATGAAACTAGAGATTGTCATACTAGGTGAAGTATATCATACAGAGAAAGACCAATACCATATGATACCACTTATACATGGAATCTAAAAAAAGATACAAATGAGCTTATTCAGAAAACAAAAATAGACTCATAGACTTACACCAACAGTTTTGAGAAAGACAGTGGAGTGCTTTTTCCAGTTTTTCCAGTTTTCTAACTTTTCAAATCTATTAGTGAAAATGTTATCTTCCACATACACACTTTAGGCATTATATGGTGGTTCTAACTTGAAGTTCGAAAAAGAAAAGGCTGGTGGTGAAAATCCACTTCTCTAATAATAAGAGCAAGCATTTATAAGGGACAACGCTGTGCAGACTCTGGGTTTGTTTTCCTCACCATTATGTACCTACCTTATAGTTCAGATCCTGTCTTATGGTAGGCACCATGTGATCAAGATAAACAACCTTTCAAGATAGTTTTCCAACAATAGACGTCTGTTATAACCTGTTGTTATTTATCTATTACTGCTAACAAATTATTCCAAAACTTGTTGGTTCAAAGCAATAAGCGTTTATCATCTCACAGTTTCTGTGGGTTAGGAAATAGAAAGCGGCTTAGCTGGGTGATCCTGGCTCAGAGTCTCTTGTGAGGTGGCAGTTAGGACATTAGCAGGGCTGCACTCATCTGAAAGCTTGACTGGGGCTGGTGGATGTGCTTCCAAGATGGCACACTCACATGGCTGTTGGCAGGAGTCCTCTGTGTCTTGCCATGTGGGCCTCTCCATAGGGCTTGACTTTTGGCTTCCTTGAGAATGAAGTGATTAAAGAAAGAGCAAGGAGGAGACTGCAATGCCTTTTTATGACCTAGTCTTGGAAGTCACCCACCATCACTTTAGTCGTTATATTTGCTAGAAGTGAGTCACCAGGTACAGCCTACACTCAAGGGGAGAAGAATTAGGCTCCAGCTTTTAAAGGAAGCAATACCAAAAAATTTGTGGATGTATTTTCAAGCAAGAATGTAAGCAGACTTTGGATTTCAGAAAATAGTTATGCTCTGGAAATCCAAGATCATAGAAAAATACAATTCAATTTAATTTACCAAAAGGAGCTAAAAACATGCCCATATTCAACCTGCCTACACTGTGATGAGTAATGTCAGGAAAGTGTGCATCATTCCAAGACTTTGAGTCCTGGTAATATTACAATATGTTTGAATAATATTGAGATGCCTATTCAAATGATATTGTGTCTCTAAAATATAATTAAAGAACTGTAGCATTTTCCTAAAAAGGTGAGGTTCACAATCAGTACCATTATTCATAGGGACTCAAGAAAAAAATACTTAAAAATAATGTAAGGATAATTGGCTAATACCTATAAATATCTCCCTTGCACTTATCAGGTCTTTAGACAAATTGTGTTATTTTACCTTCAGTTGTCATCGTCTTGCATTCTTAAGCTTACAGACCCTGCTCTGTATCTTTCCAATCATGAAAAGTGCCCCATTTAATTTTTGAAATAATCCAAAGCCAGATGTAAGAGGAAAGAAACTGGATATTTGAAATGATCAAGCTAATTATATTGTTCCCTGAGAAGAAGATGAAAAACAAGTACAGAGATTAAAAATTACCCCAAAAGACAAGACAAAAAACTAATAATGGAATCAGCTACTCCTATTCTGGACCCAAACTCTAGATCTCTTTTTGTTTTTAGCAGTGTTTTTTAAACTTACTGTTATTAGAGAAAAATACATGTTATTATAGAAAACCAGGAAGTGTAGAAAAATAGAAGAAAACAGTCACCTCCCAGAATCGGCTGCCTTAATGACTGGTGTATTTCCTTTACATTTTTGATTCATATAGATTTTTTATACTATTGGGATCACATCTACATATTTTTACATATGTTGCTTTTTTCCACCGACTAGGAAAGTGAAAACATTTTCCCAGATTATTGCAGCTCCTCATAGCTGTTTTTGATGGCTGCATAATGATCCAAAGTATGGCAATTCATAGGCTTAACTTCTCTCTCTTATTTGTTAACTCTTCCCTCTCGCCCTCTGCCCTGTGACCTAGTATTGCAATAGTGGAGGCGAAGTCTGCATCCCTGCCTCTTGACTTTGAGCTTAGCCAGTGAAGGAAATGGCAACCCACTCCAGTATTCTTGCCTGGAGAATTCCATGGATAGAGGAGCCTGGTGGGCTACAGGCCATAGGGTCGCAAAGAGTCAGACAGGATTTAGTGGCTAAACAACAATCAGTGGAAAGATTGCAAACTTGATTGGAGCTCTACAGCTTTAAGGGCACATAACTGATTGGGCTTGACCTCTTGGGCTCCTGTGATTCACCATGAGAAAAATGTGCCTCGAGTAGCTGCTGGTCCAAGAAGAGTGAAGAAACATATGGAGCAGACCAAAAAAACAACCTGCAGCCTGGAGCCAAGCCCTCCTAACCCCAGGGGAATCCAACCAAGCTAGAACTGACCCATAGATCTGTGCATGAAAAAACAGATGTTTACTGTTGCAGATTCCTGAGAATTGGACGGAGGGGGCAGCAATCAGTCACAACACACGTGCTTAATCTGGAGTACACGAATATCAACAGTAAGAGACGGACTATACTTTCCTTAAGCAGTGTCCATGAATAATAATTTTTACCACCAAGCTTTTCATAAAAATTGTGTAATTATTAGAATCCAGTAGCTAGTCTTCATAAACTAGCATGTATAAGAGACATGAATCAAATTGGAAAAGTTAATTTTGCATGGTTCAAAATGGTAATAAAGCAAATCATTTATATCTCTCACTATATATATATATATATATATATATATATATATATATATACACACACACATACAAGAAAGGATATTTTAATTCAGTTATACAAAAATGCAAAATCAAAAGCAGGTGACTTGGGAAGAAAGTAAACTTGCCTTAGGCAGACCTTTTGCCTAGAGCCTACCTAGCTTCTTACTTCTAGATTTAGGATTTTTCATGATGACTGGTTGAAAAAGGGTTAACCAAGGGGCTGGAGCCAGGCCTGGCTGATGTTATACTGCAGAATAAAAGACTCAAGGCAAAGAGAGGTTGAAGAGGGAAAGGAAAGAGGCTCCTAGCAAGCCTCTAAGATCAGTCATTAACACTAGGATTTTATCCTTTAACTATTGAAGAAGTTGAGTTTAATCAGGTTTAGTTAACCTAATATCCAAAGCATTTTTCATGTTTCCATCACGTTCTGAGTTTTTTAGAGTATTTCAAAATGGATCTAATGTGAAACCCCATTGTTTATGCAGCCGTAACTAAAAACACTCTGACTCCATAGAATTGAAATTATTTTTAGAAAGCTTAAAATTCCCCTGGTGCAAGAGATAATGATGGTCATAATATTTGGAAAAGGAAGTGTTTGGTTGGGTTATGTGTAAAAGAAAGACACACAGATGTATGCATGCACGTGCGCATGCTCGCAAACGCAAACACACACACACACACACACACACACACACACACACACACACACACACACACACTTACACACGGACCAGAAAGAATTCATCAAGAACCAGGAGGACAGAGGTTTAATTTTTCCCAGTATGAATCAACACAAAGAATCGTTATTCTTGTGATGGATCAACTAATGTCAGTAGACTCTTTATTAAGACTTTTTGGGCCACTGATCAAAGATACAGAAATGATTAATAAATTTAGATTCATTTTCTAAAGCTTTCTAGGTGAGATTTAAAAAGAAAAACTAATCTTATTCAAAGTGGCAAGCAATGTTATTCAGAAGAATAAAGCCTTTTCAAACAATTTTCTGGTGGCTTCTTTTATACTTGAACTCTTGTTTTCATAACAAGCAGAAACTTTTATTATTGTGGAATTGTACAAGTAATTTTATTTTCTTTATGGTCTCCTGTATTCCTGGCAAAGTATTAGCTTTATTGAAGTCGTCAGATAAAAATTCTTTGTCAGCTTAAAAGTCAAACTCTTGCTTCATTTGGGAAAAATAACTCTTTGCTAAAAAATTGTTTCTGTTTATAATCAGTTCAGTCGCTCAGTCATGTCCAATTCTTTGTGACCTGTTTATTATAGGTAGCTTTAAACTATGGTTGTAGCATAGCTGTTTCAATTGGAAATATTGGAACAATGAGTGAAAGAGATAAGGCATGGATGAGTGTGAGCTAAAAAATATGCGGATGCAAAAACATAGATGGATTCAGTCATGAGCTAGAGAAAGCACTAGTACTGTGCATTGTCTGGTTACCTACTCTTGCCTCCTGAGGCAAGGAAGTTTAAGGGTCCACGGCATATATGGCCCCTTTCAAGGCAATATGTTCACATGGTTATATGTTTTTATAAAATTTGCAAAAGTAACATATCTTCCCTGCAACACTGTGTCTTTCTACTATGACTTTCCTTTGTTACATGGGGTGCCCTTAGAGATGGCCATGGCATTTTTGAAATCTGATGAAGGTCGAGTTGAATTAGAGAGAGTTTGGTTTTAGTGGGATATAGTATTTCATATTTAAGTTATTACGAGCCATCCTGGTGTAGAAATGGCTTTTAAGGGTACTTCTACCATCTCCTGGGAGGATTCCCTGAAAATCATGACATTGAGGGCCAGAGGCAAAAAATATTAATGCGTGCTGTCACATGTAGAAGCACCAGAAGTAAGGAGTAGTGGAGGATAAAGAGGGCCTGAAGTACAGAAGGCCAGAGGGTAGTCTGTGGAATCCTAACCCTAACCTTCCTTATAAGTAGAGGATTTAGTTCTCAATAACTCTAAGCAAAATGGAAGTTCTTTCCCATCAGGAATAGATTGACAGCCCAGTAGACACAATTATAAACTCATTATAAAGTGAAAATATATAAGATATATTTCCTATGATATATTTTCAAATATGTCAAACATTTCAACATGCTATATATGTATTTCATTATATATATATAAAATATATATTTCACATATGTCATTTTACTGTATAATTAAGGAAACATAGATAAGAAATCGGAGAAGGCAATGGCACCCCTCTCTAGCACTCTTGCCTGGAAAATCCCATGGACGGAGGAGCCTGGTAGGCTACAGTCCATGGGGTTGCTAAGAGTCAGACACGACTGAGCGACTTCACTTTCACTTTTCCCTTTCATGCACTGGAGAAGGAAATGGCAACCCACTCCAGTGTTCTTGCCTGGAGAATCCCAGGGACGGCGGAGCCTGGCGGGCTGCCGTCTATGGGGTCGCACAGAGTCGGACACAACTGAAGTGACTTAGCAGCAGCAGCAACAGATAAGAAATAAATGTGATATATATGAACTCAGTAGAAATACACATATGATATATATTTGAAATGAATAGAAACTATACTGATTGGGAGAAATAAATTATAATTGAAAGATTCTCTTAGATCATAACAAAATCAATAATACATGAAAAGGAAGAAATACATTTTGAATAGAAGTGATGAGCAGACTCTTGGATCAAATGTTTGCTAATACAGTTAAGGAAAAGAAGTGAATCATATAAGCATATTTGAAGAAAATTAAATTCCATGCCAATTTGACAAGAAATATTAATATTGACAATGATTAACACAAAAATCTGAATGTAGCAGTAAATAAGGACATCAGTGACTAATACGTGTCATCAGTTCAAAGAATGTTTCAGATTAGTCACTGTATAAAGAAACTTGAAATGCTCTAAAATCTGAGAGCTTACACATGAAAGAAATGTGATAGGTTTTCTAAACTTGACAACAGATCATAGAAATTTACATGACAGTTTTGGCAGTAAATGTCATTTCAACTTGAAAATGAAATAGGAAGCTGAAAATCAATTTCTAACCTGTCAATATTTTTTTAAAAATGTAATCAATCATGCTAGATAGAGGAAAGGCTTTCAATCCCTGATTCAGAAAAGAATTACAAACTCATAGTCATTTGAAAAGCTGATCAAAGAAATTACAGCTAAGATACATAAGAAAAAATCACAGAGCTGTGTCAGGGAGTTAGTTATGCTATTTTTCTACATTATGTGATGCTTTCGGTATTTGCTAACTTGTTAATGTTCGTAATCTTTCTTCTCATTGTAAATACATATTTGAATTTTTGTGCCTAATTTTGAACTCCTCCTTTTTTCTTAAAGACTCTCAAAATCATCTAAATTTCAGGCCCACAAAATCTGAATTCAATCCTACCTGCCTAACAGGTGTAAGTACATACCTGTGTGTGTGCATGAACACACACACACACACACACTAGCATCATTACTGCTATGCCTCCACATTCTTGGCGCCAGGTTTTGCTACCCACCGCAGACATTAGACCTTTGGATATCACATGACCCCAAGGGAGTTCTGGTTCACTGAGCCCTCAAAACAGGACTAGAGAAAACCTAAGAAGCTACTGTCACTGGAGAGACCACTGTGAACAAAGCTGGATTTGGCCCAAAGCATCTCCAGGGAAGACTCGTTGTTTTCATTCATGGGCACTTCAGAAGTTCTGAGCTCTTTCTACAGTGTCTGGTGGGGGGTTAAGTTAGCTCGGATTGCAAGGGCACCCTGGAGGATGTAGGATCCCCAGTGGATTATCTAACAAACCCCTCTCCTGGCATCTTCTGGGCCTTGGAGGACAGCCCATGTGCTGCAGCTCCTCTGAGGAACTGCCGGCTCCCTGCTCTGAAACTGTCTCACACAGGAGAATGAGTAGCTGCTCAGTCCCTAGGGAACATCAGTGGTGAGGAACCTTCCATGGGTTCTCAGGGGATCCGTTTAGTGGTTGCTTTGCAGCAAGCTGGCCCAAATCCCAGGTAATCCAAGAGCTGGCCTCTAAGGGTGTCTTGTACATGAACTGCAACTCCAGGGAGTAAGAGAGCTCTGCCAACACTCGCTATTTGGTGATGCTTCATGCCATGCACAGGGGCTGGGAGTTACCTTAGGAGGGGGAGATGGTGAGCAAGGCAGTAAGCGCCCAGGTAAGGGCACGGGGACTGAGCAAAATTGAAGGCACATGGGTGGTTGTCGCCCATGCTGTGAAGGGCGACAGCCCATGCTGATTCAGACCTGAGCACTCTCTCCCCATCTACACAGGCTGGCCCACTTTTAATTTCAAGTCAATCTTGACACCAGTCTCACCTCCTTTATTGGTTTCCCCGTGAAATCCAATCAGACATGGAGAAGGCACAGTTTTGCTGAAAACTGGGGTTAACAAGTAGCCATTCAACCCACAACACAATGAATTCTTTGAAAACATGCTGTAGGTCTATGTTTTCCTTCAAATGTCTTCTGCCAACCCCACCTTTTCTGGCCTCCAGTCCCAAGCAACCTCTGTTCCCTTGCTCTGCCTTCTCCCTTCTCTAATATGAAATCTGATCACCAGCTTAACACTCAGGTCTGAGGACTTCTTTCCCTCCAGTGGACCTAATCAATGTCTCAGTTAAGATGGGCTCTCTTGACAGAGGAATTCTGCTAAAACAATAACTGTTCCTCCATATGGCCATAAGATAAAATAAGAAAGAGTACTGTGGCTCAACTACAGCTGTAATAATTGATGGTGTCCTGTCTGGCCAACATGTATAATTAGGACTCTCTGAACAGGATTTTGACTTTCATAAATCAATTTCAAACTTCAATTTAGTATTTTCTTCATACAGGCCCATTAAAGGAAATTTGGCAAATGCATAAAAGTTGCAAGAAAAGAAAATGAATCAGCACCATTCCATCCCTTGTATGACTCATCGTTCATATTCCTGTGAATTTTCTCCCAAATTCTATATTCACTGAACTGAGGTTCTGGTTTCTTTGTTTTTCAAACGTAGTTTTAACCACATTGTGTATACATGTCTACATACTGCTTTGTAAATGTTGATCCTAAATATTTGCCATGTTATCACTCAGACCTCACACATATCGTTTAAATGTCTACATGATAGACCCTCAAGTATATAGTTCCTGTTGACTGACTTTATTGATTTGTCTATAGCTGCTCTAAGAAATCACCACAAACTTAGCAGCTTACAATGGTAGTGGTTTAGTCGCTCAGTTGTGTCCGACTCTTGCGACCCCATGGACTATAGTCTGCCAGTCTCCTCTGTTCATGGGATTCTCCAGGCAAGAATACTGGAATTGGTTGCCATTTCGTTCTCCAGGGGGTCTTCCGAACCCAGGGATTGAACCCAGGTCTCCTGCATTGCAGGCAGATTCTTTACCAACTGAGCTATAAGGAAAGTGGCAGCAGCTTACAATAACACAGGTTTATTATCTGACAATTCTGG
The DNA here is from genome assembly GCF_054371585.1 of Giraffa tippelskirchi. Classification (NCBI taxonomy): domain Eukaryota; kingdom Metazoa; phylum Chordata; class Mammalia; order Artiodactyla; family Giraffidae; genus Giraffa; species Giraffa tippelskirchi. The sequence goes on from NC_137289.1 coordinate 144,032,946, forward strand.
AGGTCAGAAGTCCAGCCTGGGTTTCCACGCAGCTAAATCCAGGTGAGGGCAGGGCTGTGTTCCCTTCTGAAGGCTCTAGGGGACAATGTTTCCTGGCTTTTTCTAGCTTCTAGAAGCCTCCTGTATTCCACAGTTTGTGACCCTTCCTCCATTTTCAAAGTCATCAATACTGCAGCTGTCACTTTCTTCCTCTTCTCCTTTTAAGGACCCCCGTGATTACTGTGAACTCACTCAGAATCTCCCTGATATGCAATCTTAATTCCATCTGCAACCTCAATCCCCCTTTGCCAAGTGGGCAACATACTCACAAGTTCCAGGAATCAGACATCTTTGGGCAGTGCTTATACTCCCTACCAAACTTATCCATTTCTCATTCTTGGACTTTCAGGTTGTTTCTCACTTTTTACTATGATACATACCATTGTAATCTGAGTTATCATTTGATCTACTTTTCCCTTGTTAGGTCAACTCATCTTTTCCAGCGACAGAAGGGAGAAACTATAGACAGTAGGAGATGCTTGGAGTAGGTATACGCGATGCTGCTGGCACTGAAGTAGTCTGATACAGCAAAAATAATACTGGGATTCTCATTCAGAGCCCATCAGCATTTACTAGCTGAACAATTTTAGGCAAGTCACATAATGCATATGAAAAGTTCCCTTGTCTGCAAAATGGGAAAATAGCACTTATCCAGGCATTGCCACAAGGTGAAATGAGATGATGTAAACTGTGGAGCCGGAGAAGGCAATGGCACCCCACTCCAGTACTCTTGCCTGGAAAATCCCATGGATGGAGGAGCCTGGTAGGCTACAGTCCATGGGATTGCTAAGAGTCGGACACGACTGAGCAACTTCACTTTTACTTTTCCCTTTCATGCACTGGAGAAGGAAATGGCAACCCACTCCAGTATTCTTGCCTGGAGAATCCCAGGGATGGTGGAGCCTGGTGGGCTGCCGTCTATGGGGTCGCACAGAGTCGGACATGACTGAGGCGACTTAGCAGCAGCAGCAGCAAACTGTGGAGCCACTGTGTTTTTGGTGGTCACAGTGGTGATGATCATGATTATGATAATACTCAAGGTAATAATTAAAAGATCCAGTAACACGGCATTATTATTTTTAACATTTGTAGTAATAAGACTCCTGACTCCTCAAACTGTTGATCTTGTCTTGATGGAGAGGGAAAAAAAGAAAAACATAATTTGGGTAAGAACTGAGTTGAATAAGAACACTGTGTTGTGAAATTTTAGTTATTAGTTCAAGCTTCCCTGGTGGCTCAGACAATAAAGAATCTGCCTGCAATGCAGGTGACCTGGGTTTGATCCCTGGGGTTGGGAAGATCCCCTGGAGAAAGGAATGGCAATCCACTCCAGTATTCTTGCCTGAAGAATCCCATGGACAGAGAAGTCTGGTTGGCTACAGTCCACAGGGTTGCAAAAGAGTCAGACATGACTGAGCGACTGACACTTTCCATTTATGTATTGCTTCCCCCCCTTTTCCCTGCAGTGGTCCTAACATCCATGCAGCTCTGCCATTGCACCAGGCCGGGCTTTCACTCTGCGGCCCTGGTATCTGCTACTTCATCTTCCAAGAATGCTCTACCCCTGGCATCCAGCTGGCGCCTATCTCCTTCAGTTCTTTGTTCAAACACCTCTGCAAACATCATGTGTGTGGACCAACCTCGGGAAAACTGCACTAACACCACGACCCTTGCCATTCTCTACCCTCTCCCCTTCTTTCATTTTTACCCCCTATATCACTAGTATTTATGCCTACTTCATTGCCTGTGTTATACCCGTGCCTAGAATGGTGTCTAGTATGTATTATGGACTCAATCATTTTGTTAAATGACTAAACAGCATTTGATCCATTGCACTATGAAAAAGAATTCACCAAAGGACTCCTTTTAGGAATTTTCCCCATTAAAGCATACTCTTCACACTATGATTTGGACAACAACAGGTCTAGGGTGCGGGGGAGAGGGAAGGGAAACAAGTGAGCATACATACTTAGGGAGTCTACGTTGAAGAAGCAAATGTCGAAGAGGACTGTTTCCTTGACTCTGATTTCAAAAAGTAAAGTATAAACAGAGAGCCATTTTGTGTAGTTTACAGTCATTGGGTTTGGAGCAAGAGCCAAGGGAGAAGGCATAAATGACGTCTTTGGCATAAAGATTAACCTGGGTGGATGCATCACTCAGGCCTCAAAGGCTGTCCTGTGGCCTCTTGTTTGGAGCTATTGTCATCATGAAGCAACACCCTGGTTTAATGTTGAAAAGCAGAAGTGAAAAGAAGTGGTATTCGGTCTGAGGGCTGAGCGGAAATCAACAGAGAGGGAGAACGGAATAAACGTCAGCACGCTTTTCTCACACCCCCAGCAGGAGGAGTCTGTGCTTGGGAGAAATCAGGACCCTGCCAAGCACACTCACTGTGTTGCTCTTGATGAACTTTATGTGAACTGATCTTAATTGTCCTTTGCCCACAGCAGTTTGAGCAAGCTCCAGGAGATGATGAAGGACAGGGAAGCCTGGAGGGCTACAGTCCACAGGGTCGCAAAGAGTCGGACACAACTGAGCGACTAACCAATGTCACCAGCAAATGGACTCACCGCCACCCCGCCCCACTCAGACATGCTGTTATTTTACACTCCTGCATTTGTAACTCTTGTCTAGTTATTCCCCTGCTCACAAAAACACAGCAGCTGCTAGTCTCAGCTTCCTGGCTGTTCTCTCAGCCCCCACCCCACCCCTTCCTTCCTGTCCCTCTACTGTAGGCTTATGTTATTTGTCTTAAAGCAAGTTTTCAAAACATCAGGAGAGACAAAGATCTGAGGGCCATAACTCTTATACACTCCTTAAAGACCTTTTATTTTGGGGTCTCGGATCCTGTATCCCAAACAATGAAACTGTGCCAAAAATTTATTTCGAAAGTAAAGCCAAAATGTATCCCTGTGAGACTAGAGGCAGATAAACAGCTTTCAGTTTAATCCTAACAAGAATGGGCAAATGGACACTGATACTTAGTTTAATATTTCACTAACGTAATCCCTTTCCCATGTAGTGATACTCTTCTGTGACTCATTTATTTGTGTGTGTATGTGTGTCTGTGTGTGTGTGTGTGTGTATTTATTCTCTTGGAACATGAGACTTTTAGGTCTTTTAGAAAAATCCATGTGAATGTTCAAGGGAAAGAAATCATATGTCACGCTGATTTTGGTGAAAGCACACGTGCACTGGATGATTTTTACTCACAAAGGTGATCTCCTTCAACCAAACTGGTAAGACAACTGCCAGGAAACTGTGGAGGGAATGTATTCTTTCGAATCTCACATACCAACTCGGTAATGACCAAGGTTCCATACTGAGCTTAAGAGCAGACACAAAGGGTTAACTTGAGTTCAGTGCTAGCTCATGACATCCAATTTGGGCCTGGGTTAATTATTGATGGGAAGAAGTTGCCCAGCTTCAGGAGAGTTCTGGAACTAAGTGTCAGTCTGTGTACTGGGCAGTTAATTTGGAGGTGAGGCTATGGGGCTTGGAATTAGGATCACAACTGTTCAGTTTAAAATTCTAGGGACTTCCCTGGTGGTCCAGTGGCTAAGACTGCATGCTCTCAATGCACAGGACCCGGGTTTGATCCCTGGTCAGAGAACTAGATCCCACCTGCCACAACTAAGAGTTCTCATGGTACAACTAATGACCCTGCATAAGAAAACAAAGAAAAAAGATCCTTTGTGCTGCAAATAAGACCTGCTGCAGCCAAATGAATAAACATCTTTTAAAAAATAAAGATTCTAGCTGTGAGACTCCTTCAGCAGATCCAAACCAAGGTTGCTTTTGGGACAATCCATGGGACAGCTAGCTAATTCAGTCTGGGGACAGAATTAAAAAGACAACTCCAGATAGTCAGAAAATGGGTTTAATTCCCCTCTGAATGTTCAAATTAGTTTGAAGGGAAGATGACTGAAAGTGAATGATTCCAAGAAACACCAAGAATTCACCAGCAAAAGGGACTTTGGGAAACAAGGGCCATAAATTACTGATGAATTCCTGGAACTACTAGAAAGTTTATGTTGACAACCAAGGAAATAACATTTCTTAGTTCAGGGCCTACATCTCTCCCCAGGTTCCTGGCATGTGGGCAAAGCTGTGATGGCTGAAAAGAGGTGGTTTCGGTAGTTGAAGGATTCACACAAAAACTGTCCACACAAATTCTGAAAGGAAGAGCTGAGTTAGTCATCTTTCCAGTCAATACAGGGTTCCCTGGTGGCTCAGATGGTAAAGAATCTGCCTGCAATACAGGAAACCTGGGTTCGATCCCTGGGTAGGGAAGATCCTCTGGAGAATAGAATGGCAACCCACTCCAGTATTCTTGCCTGGAAAATCCCATGGACAGAGGAGCCTGGCGGGCTACAGTCATGGGGTCACAAAGAGGAGGACACGACTGAGAGACTCCCACACCATACCACACACACCAGTCAATATAGGTCAGAGAGAGACCCAGGGATCCTGAAAACTAAGAAGAAGAAGATATAATAAATAAGGACCATAAAGTAGATGAAGAATTACCCTTCTCCTCTCAAGTTAGCCTGACTCCTGTTATTAAGAAGCAGCAAATCTTAGTTATTAGCGTTTTCAGGAGATGAACATTTTTTCCATTGAACTCTTTGATGTTATCCAAAAGTCCCTAGGAAAGAAAAATGATATACACTCATGGGCTTCATACGAAAGATTTCAGAAAGGGCAGTAAAAATATTTTCCTATTTCAAAACTTCCAATAACATTTGAGTTTTATCTCAGACCTAAAGGACTATAACTTTTATGTACAGAAAAAGATACAGGAGTCTCCCAACGATTGGCAATTTTTAAAAGACTTAATCACTTGGCTTCTTTTATTATCAGAAAACTGAGTACTCTGAGGCTCGGCATAGGATTGTGCTAAAATGGAAACAGGAGAAAAAAGCTCTACGGATGTCCCCTGATCTGCTAAGGGACAAGCCCACCCATGGCAGAAATTGCTGACAAAAAGAACAGGGAACTCTGCTCAGTACTCTGTAATAACCTAAATGGGAAAAGAACTTGAAAAAGACTAGAAACACGTATATAGATAACTGAATCACTTTGCTGTACACCTGAAACTAACACGACATTGTAATCAACTATGCTAATCAATAATAAATAATAATAATAATAAAAAGAATCCTTGTTGCTCCATCAGGTTGTGACCCAGTTTTCAGGCCTCAGACACCTTGTTGACACAAATATCATTTGCAGTATTAGCAAGGGTGCTGTTGACTGAGTTTCTTCCCACTGACCCCTTTGGCCCCCAAACCAGGGGCTTCCTCCAACAGTTAAAACTCCTTCAGTTTCATGGCTGGCTTAAAGGACCCCATTACAGTGGAAGGTTTGGGTTCTGTTCGCATCCCCCTATGGCTGGGCTGTCATTTGGGGAAGTTGGAAGTGGCAGAGTTGGGGACCTTGTCTCAAAATGGACTTCAAATTGTGGCCCCAAACCTACACGGGACCTCAGTGCAAATAATTTTACAAACTAAAAAGAACTCTAGCAAATTCTGACCCCTGTCTTGCAGCATCTGCCCTAGGTAAGCAAGAGCTTCTGTCTTGTCTCTTCCTGCAGGCATCTGTCTGTCTGGCCTTTCATTTTGGGTTAGTTCTTTGACCTGTGACCTCACTGTCTTATGAATTCCAGGAAAGTTGGAACTTGCAGTTTGGCTTTTTGATATCCTAAAGGTGGGAGCCATACTCTTCCTAGCCTCGTACATCTCCAAGAAGCAAACGGAGATCCCTTCCTCGGAACCTACCAAAATATAACGAGGTGTCCATGGGTCTCTGGACTGCCAAGTGATGGAGGGCTCAAGCTGTGGTTTCACCTCTGTATCCCCAGGTCTCACCTGGGACCAGGCACATAGTAGGTGCTCACTGAAATGCCTGCTACTCTCTGCTGCATTTTCATTTTAAGTGATGCTCTTCTCCCTTGCAGAACAACAAAGCAGCTGAGCAAGTGAGGAGCCTGCCCCAAGGGAGGTTTCCTTCTGCTGTCCTGCTTTCTCACCCCAAGACATACCGAAGGCTCTCCGTACTCCACTGCTGTGTACTTGCCCACTTGCTTTCCCCAACCTTGAGTCAGTAACCTCAATTTTCCCTTCTCCCACTTTACGAAGAAAATTAGTGCCAAGTCAACTGCAAAAAAAAAAAAAAAAAAGGTGGACTTAAAAAATCTAACCTAGTGGTTTTCAACTTTGGCTGCACACTGGAATCACCTGGGGAGCTCTCAAAAAAAAAAAAACACCTCAGACCAATTAAATCAGAGTCTCCAGGGGTGCGGCTCCTTGTTGCTGTTATTTTTTTTAAAGTTCCCAGTGTCATCCCATGCACTGAAAATCTAGCAGGGAATCAAGGCTGTGGCCTTGGCTTGGTAGTGTTTTCTGTATAGAATAACCATAGCCCCAAATGTTGGTATTTTTGGAGTAAGACATTTCTCTTCTCTGAGCTTCCTCTACCCCAAACCACCTGTGCCCTTCCCACACGTGATGGTGAAGCTAACAATGAATGGTAGTGTTCGTGCTGGGCGCACAGACAGGGAGCTGCCTGCTATTTGGGGTCCAGTCCTGGGGGTCCCAGGCAACACCCCTTAGTGGAGAGGGTCCTCCAACATTTTGACTTTGGGTTTCAAGAGCAAAGAAAATATATGTGCTCTGTAACTGCTCGTTACCCTGTATTTGGTGTGTCACAGAGGTGAAGGTTCTGACAAGTAAGGCGTTTAACTGGACAATGCGTTTTCACTTTGAATAAATGTCCAGCATTCTGCCTTGGCAGGCCAGCCAGCCTTAAGGCAAATGAACTAGGTCATTGTTTCTGCTATAGTTTCCCGTGCAAATGCAGCTCTGCCGGCAAAGAGCAGACTTGCAAACCCTTGCAGAAAACCCTTGCATTAGCAAGCTCTCCGGCTCCTGCTCCCTGGCGGTGCTCAGCAGGTGCGCCCAAAGAGGCACACATGACCAGGGTCAAGACTGAGGCAGCGCAGGGGGCTGAGACCCTCTGCAATCCACCCCTCCTTCCTGTAACAGCCTCTGTGCCGCGCCCTGCCCTGCTCCAGCATCACCACCAAAACTCCCCTCTCCTGCTTCCGTGGTGGGCAGGACTGTGGCCTTATCTACCCTGGGCCCCTGTGGCCCTGTCATCTACTCCCACCACCATCTGGTCCTCTGAGCTGGATCACCAGGGCCGCAGTCAGATCCATCAACTGGTCCCCTCACATCTCTGCAGTCTTAGCTCCCATGGCCTCATGGAGCTCTATCATCTGTCCCAAAAGGCATTTTCCACCTCCACCTCTTTTGGACTTCAGTTGGCTCCCTTGGACTTGGTCTCCCTCACTCAGAGCTTCCACTTGATGCTTCCTCTGATAACCACTGGCAGAAGTGTACGCTCGTTGGTTCCAGTAGAGCTGTATACCTATATCTGTTCTACAACTCTCCTCATTTACTGTGATTGTTTTATAATCCCTTCTCCCTCAATAGACTATGTGTTCTTGGTAATCTGTTTCTTACTCTTAAAAACACATAGATCCAGAGTTTCAAAATATCTGGCAACAGTAAGTGCCTAGTTAATACTTACTGACTCTACCGAACGGGAATAGAATGTGAGCCACAAATGCACGCCAAATATAAAATTTGAAATGTCTAGCGGCCACATTTTTCAAAAAAGTAAAAGGAAAGTGGTGAGGTTAATGGGTGTTTTTTGATTGTCATCATTTTATATTTTTAAAAAATTGAAGTATAGTTGATTTATGATGTTTCAGGTGTACAGCAGTGATTCAGGCATACATATACCTATCTATTCTTTTTCAGGTTATTTTCCATTATAGGTTATTACAAGATACTGAATATAGTTCCCTGTGCTAGGTCTTTGTTAGTGATCTATTTTATACAATTGTATTTGTCACTCAGTTGTGTCCGACTCTTTGTGACCACAATGACCACCATTGCCCACCAGGCTCCTCTGTCCATGGGATTCTCCAGGCAAGAATACTGGAGTGGGTAGCCATTCCTTTCTCCAGGGGACTCTTTCCAACCCAGGGAGCGAACCTGGATCTCCTGCATTGTAGGCAGATTCTTTACCATCTGGGTCATTAGGGAAGCCCATTTTATATAGAGGTTATTGCTAATGATACATTTTACGTAACCCAATACCAGTAAAATATTATCCCTTCAACATTTAATCAATGTAAAAAGTATTGAGGTATGTGATGTTCATTTTGTATGAGGTCTTTGGAATGTGGGAAGAATTTTACACTTACCGCACATCTTATGCAGACTGGCAGCCTTTCAAATGCTTAGTAAGGCTCGTGGCTACCACAGTGGACAGCACGGCCGAGAAGCTGAAGTAGTGCCCTGGAATTTGAAGGTCAGCCTTTCTTTTAGGCCTCTGGGCAGAGTGAGAAGAGTCCAGGATTCTCCCGAAAAGCTCAAAGGACTGTGAGAAGGGAGGGCCCATCAGAAGATAAAACAGCCAGCAACTGACAAGGAGCTTGGGGGTCCCCAGGGCACAGCAGCCTGGCCTGAGGGAGGGGACAGGTGTGGGCCAGGGGAGGGGCACCTCAGAACCGGAAGGGGCAGAGCAGCGGTTCCGCTGGTTCAAGACAAACACAACAAAGTGAGCTCTTTCAAAGAACAGACGCACTTGATGGTGACTTGCTCCCACTCACTTTCATTACATGTGTTATGGGGTCAGAACGGACAGGTATGGCAGATACAGGAACACACCTTTACGAGGGGCCATTAATCTCAGCCTCACAGCTGGGCTAAAGGAGAAGGCAGGCAAGTTTCTCCTCTTCGGTAAATACGCTATTTACAAATCCAATGAGAAGCAGCAAGTGAAGGTCTTTCGGAGGTAGAACAAGTAATTTTGAGTGTCAGAAGTAGCACGAGAGCCAGAGGAGGTAAGGCAGACCCTGGAGCTTGTAAGCAGAGCAAGCAGGTTCAGTTCTTTGAAGATGTAATGTTCCAGAAAATGCAAGGGAATGGCCTGAGCTAAAACCTCCAAAAGGGAGCAGCAGTTTTTCAGAGAGATTTTCTCAATCTATTGCAAAATAACCAGCATTAAAGCCATTTAAGGAAAATACTGTACATTTAGTTTCTTTATATTCCTCTCTGGGTTTCTTTGCTGACAGATAGCACTGGTATGTGGGAGAAAAAGCCAGGGCAAGACTGTTTTCAAGCCTGTTACTGGCTCAGAGAGCAGTGAGTATCTGGGGGTGGGGTGGGGTGGGGCGTGGGGAACACACTTCTGATCTAGGGACTGACTGCAGGGGTGGGGAGACCCCTGCTCAGGAAACCTTTATCAGGTGAAAGAGAGAAGGAGGTAATCATTTAGCCCTGCAGAACTGTAATAGTAAAACCCTGACCAGCTCGATTTCTCAGCTCTGCTTTCCAGATTTATTTTGGTACAGATACATTCTTAGACTAAGGCAAAACCAACTATGTACAAACTGACCACTTGGGTTGTTTTTATTATTTAAGAAAATTCATCCAACAATTATAATGGTGTTTTTCTAGGCCCTGGATAATCCTTTCACATTTCTGCTAGTAACTGCAAAATAGCTTCATGGAAGAGTTATCAAAATATGAAATGACTCTGGGTATTTTTAGCAAAGGAGACTTTTTAAAATAAGATTTTCACTAAGTTTATGTTCTCACTCAGTCACCTTAATGTTTCAAACCAAAACAATATGAAAAATCCTCCATAATGTTTGAAATCTTAATGATTTAGATCAACACTATCAGTCTATACCTTCTCAGTAGTTTATATACATAGATAGATAGATAGATTCAACACTTCAGAGCTGGTTAAATATGAAATAGCACATAAAATAGTGGACCACAGCGCAAACAGCAGCCTGAAGGCTGATACTATACTGATGAGACAACCATGCCTTACAGTATCTTCAAAAAAGCAAATACCTTTTCAAATTAGAAAAAGCCACTTAAATATATGCTAGGTGACTAAAAACACGTAGTTAATGATAAGAAATTTTGTTAAATACGAAGCCAGAAAACAAGCAGACCAACTGACCTAGTAAGAATGACGACAACTTTTTAAATAAAAACATGAAAATATCTTCCCCCTTTTCTGAGTGGGGAAAACAAAAAGGCTCCTTTGTATAAAACACTCAATGTCAGAACTATACCCAGGGCCCCAGCTGTTCAAATATTTTACTGCCAACACATTTCACAGGCAAGTATGTTCCCCTTCATGGAGGCTAAGGTTTCTCCTGGGTTGGATATTAGAACTTGCTGGGTGTCTAGACTTTTCCAGACTGTTATGAAATAACTTCTAGTCTAACATATGTCTCCGAGGTGACACTGAGCCTTGACTCAGTCTGCTTTATTCTTCATCAGTTTGGAAAAGCCAGTTACCTGTCCTATTTTGCTCTCTGGGACATGGTGGGCCAGCCCCATGGACACCTTCCCCCCATATTCCAGGGCAGCTTTCATGGGGTACAAGTCACTGTTGTAACCCCTAGGCCTCCCACCAGTGCTGTGCCAGATAGGTTGGAGGCCACAAATATAATCTGCATTTTCAGATTCCTCTTCTAAGGAACGTTGTGGAAAAGCTTTTCCATGGCTATGGTTCCTGAAGTGAAGTTAATAGTATGTTGGAAAACACACACAGACAAAAACCCAACTCAGGATGGAGGAATCTATGAAAGCATTAGAAGAGCTGTTATAATCTGATGAACCTAGATTCTCACATTCACCACATCTACCATGACTGGCCTTGTATGCGGACTTTTCTGAACTCTTCTCAAAATACAATTTCTAACCAGTTAAAAACATGGCTCATGTCAAAGACTATAGCCAATAACATTCATGATGGAATCAATGAGACTATAAAGGTATTTCAAGAACTGGAGGAATACTTACAGGCATTAAAGAAAAAGAAAGTTCGAATGAGATTACTAGTTTATATATGAAACTGTTCAAAGTCCTTCAAGGCAATGAAACTCTTTTATAAAAATCTTTGGGGTTATCTTTCCCACCCATCAGGGAGGATTAGCATCTCAACCAGGCAACATATACATGTTAACACGTAACTTCACAGAATCTGGGATCCTATTTAATAAAGAGTAAATAGCAAGTCACACAAAGGTAACTTCCCACACCGTGTACGTAGTCCTGGGGTGAGCTTGTTAAGCAGCTCAGAGTTAATGACATTGAAGGGAGAGTCTGAGCCCTCCTGGCCTTATTTCCAAAATTGAGATCTTTTTTCTTAACACTTTACTTTTTATTAGTTTCCTGCTCTATTTTGATTCAAGATGATAGGAAAAATATACTGGCAAATAGACTTTGCCATGGGCAACTCTTCAATACACATCAGACATGTGAAGAATGTGGACGGATGCATTTTGGGGGTGAGGGTAGGTGGTGTTGGGGAAGGGGACGCAGGCAAAACTGAACAATCAAGGTAAGTGGCTTTATAAAAACTCTAACTGTAATTACAGGCATAAGGTGCCCTATCAGAAACTGATACTCTGGCTTGAAAGCAGCCTGTTAACTGCATTTTGACTTTAAATAGCACACTTTGCTAATGGAGAATGCACGTGCACTTTGTTTCATAGAAAAGAGCCTCTTGGTTTGTTGTGTTGTGCTCAGTCGCTCAGTGGTGTCCAACTCTTTGCAGCCCCATAGACTGTAGCCCACCAGGCTCCTCTGTCCATGGAATTTTCCAGGCAAGAATACTGGAGTGGGTTGTCATTTCCTCCTCCAGGGGATCTTCCCAACCCAGGCATCGAACCCATGTCTCCAGCATCTCCTGCATTGCAGGCGGATTCTTTACCACTGAGTCACCTTGGAAGCACCCACTCTCCCATCCCATGTTAATTATACAATGCTATAAATGTGAATTGTCAGTGGGCCGGGGATCAACTGACAGGAAACAGAACAACAGATACCAAGGTGAAAAGCTGGGGTTTGGAGCCAGGCCTGTGGGTTGGTCTGGGGAGTGGGGGAGCTGCTGGGAACAAAGGAGGGGGAGTGAGTCAGAAGTCGTGACCTCCCAGAATAAGAAGTGATTTGAACTGTTAGAACTGAAGCTGAAGAAGGTCTCTGGAAGTGGAGGAGCCCCTGTGGTGGAGACAGGAGGCTTGAGGGGCAGCCAATTCAGGAAGAGGGGAGCTGCCCTAGAGTTCCAGGGATGGATACTGAGCTAGGTTTCAAAAACTAGCAGGAAAAGTGCCTAAAAAGCAAGGACATCATCAGGGGCCAGGGTGATGGAAGCGTTCCATCCTTGCCTAAAGCGTTAGTCACTCAGTCGCGTCCAACTCTTTGTGACCCCATGGACTGTAGCCCGCCAGGCTCCCCTGTCTGTGGGATTCTCCAGGCAAGAATATAGGAGTGGGTTGCCATTCCCTTCTCCAGGGGATCTTCCCAACCCAGGGATGGAGCCAGGTCTCCTGGATTGCAGGCAGATTCTTTACCATCTGAGCCACCAGGGAAGCCCTAGCCGAGGAGTACTATTTCACTGAAATGATTTTGAATCATGGGTGCATGGTGATAAAAAAAAGCAGGCTGATTCTTGGTTTTATTATTATGTGGACGTCAGTGAAGATCACCCAAAAGAGAACAGACAGAAGCTCTTTATTCAGAGCAAGGGAGTCAGCCACTGTCTCTTACAGAGATTCAAAGACAGGGACAGGAGGGGGAGGCTTTCTTGTGAAAAATAAGATTCCACATATGCCCTGATGGGAGTGTGTTGACATGGGGAAATTGGAGGACAATAATTAGAAGTGGGGCACATAATGTGATTGGTTCAGGGAGCATTCTTGGCTTACTCTGGTTGATCTTGGGTTGGAAGACAGGGCAAAAAACAGGAAAGCTGGCAGTCAGTGACCAAGTCCTGATGATCTGGGTCAACGGCTGTAGATGTTAAGGTTTGGCTTGCTGAGCTGGATGCTGCAGAAACTGTGGATCAAAGTTCTTTTGTTATATGTGGTCTGGCTACTGTCCATCGGTATATTCAGTCTCTCGATTGTTTCCAAATACTATACTTGCATCCCTTTATTGCCTGTACCCTGGCAGATAATGGTGTTAGTAAGCCATGACTATAAAGATATCTGGCCACAGTTGTACTAATGTTGAACTGAAGAGGAAAAGATGTTAAAAAGAGAGAGAGAGAGAAAAATTAGATTTACCTAGTAGCCATGGGCAGGACATGCTAGCAAAGAAGAGACTCAGCTACGGAACAATTCTGACTTGGGTTTTGGTGATGCACAAACTGAGCCAAGATATTCCTGGCTTGACCACAGTCTCTTGCACTTTTATTTGTAACTCCCAGTAGTTCTCAAACCTGTCTGCACATGATGATTAAAATCACAATCAATCAAATCAGAATCTTTGAACGTGGGCTCCAGGTATCAGGAATTAAAAAAAAAAAAAAAAACAGATTACAATGTGCAGGAAGTTTTGAGAATGAGCGCCCTAGTAGCCATTGCTACTCAAAGTTTGGACCCCCAACCACCAGTAACATCTGTGTCACCTGGGAGCTTATTAGAATTGCAGATCCCCAGTCTGCACCCTCCACCTACTGAGTCAGCATCTGCATTGTAACTAAGCTCCAGGTAAGTAGCGTGCAGATAAAGAGTTCGGGAAGCACTGTTAAACCCTTGGTTCAGCATGGCCTCTCTCTGAGGAGAAACACTAGGACTATACCCCATTTTGCAGCCCAAGAAAAACATGCCTTCTCCCCTCCCCCACCTCTTTATCTCACTGCAAACACTGCTAGAGGTGGAAACACAGGCCTTATTTTGGAGAAACTGGGAAATCTCTCACCAGCGCTAGAGTGTTTGAAATTAAAAAGCATGGTGTGCTAGGGGATAGTGCAGTTGCTTATCAAAATTCCCAGAAACTTAAGGGAAAAAAGACCCAAAGGCAGAAGCCTCCAAAAAACTAATTTTGTCTTTTCCCAGAAAACTCTTTTAGCTTGAAGAGTCAAAGAATATTCTATTACTTTTGTCCAAATAAGCCACTGTCCACAAAAAGACCTCTGATTTTTTCATGTCTTAAAAGTATGTTTATGAGAGAAAGGATTTAGAATGAGATTCAGTAAGAATAATGAAATATTTGTATTTGTCTTCCTGTGTGTGGAAGAGCTAGCACCCAGATATTTTTATTTCAGATGCGAGGATATGAAGTTAAAGTTTATTGACAAAGATCTTAAACTAAATCAGAGAAAGCATGGCTATTTTGCTAGAACTCTACAAAAAAGACAGAGGCTAAGATTATAAACTCTATGTTTAATAAAGGAGTTCAATTGTGAGGGTATGCAGCAAGGAAATAATACCAAACGCTAGGTCAAATCCTCAGGAAGAAATGAAGAGAACCAAAAATGGTAAATAAGAAGGATTATGCAACAAACTACAGGGACTTCCCTGGTGGTCCAGTGGCTAAGACTCCACACTCTCAATGCAGGGGGGCCGGATTTGATCAGGGAACTAGATCCCCCATGCTGCAACTAAGATTCCGCATGCTGCAGCTAAGACCCAGCACAGCCAAATAAATATTAGAAATAAATAAGAATAATACTAAAATATCTAAATAAATAACAAGCTGATACCACGATTTCTTTAAAAAAAAAACTATAAATATATACTTGCTTTCATTTTATCTCTCAGCTTCTTTAAAAAATAAGATTATATAAACCAATAACTATAACAATGTGTTGTTTGGTTTCTAACATATATGGACATAATATGTATGGCAGTAATAGCACCAAATAGGGGTAGGGAATGGAACTATAGAAGGAAAAAGGGTTTTATATCTTACTGGAATTAAGTTAGTATATCTGAAGTGGATTCTGATAAATTAAGAGGTATTTTGTAAGTTCTAGAGCCATTAATGACTTAAGGTAAGCCTTAAGGAGAAAAGTAAAATACAAAAATTTTAAACATCATTAAAGAAATGAAAATAATACATTAGAAAATATCCACTTACTATAATAAAATGTAGTAAAGAGGGAAAATAGGAACAAAAGATGCCAGAGGCATATGGGAAACAAACAAAACAAAATTCAACCATATCAATACTAACTGTAAATATAAAAGGATTAGACAATACAATCCAAAGGCAGTGTCTGTCACATAAACAAAACAAGATCCAACTGTATGCTGTCCGTAGGAGACACACTTTAGATTCAAAATGGAAAGGTATGCTAATATTTAAGGATGGCATTGGGTGTTGGTGGTAGGTGAGTACATCTAATCTACTATATATTAGGCACTGAAGCACAGTGACTTTTGGCCTTAACTATAGCTCCTTTGGGGCTTTCCTGGTGGCTCGGAAGTAAAGAAACTGCTTGTAATGCGGGAGCCACAGGAGATGTGGGCTCAATCCCTGGGTCAGGAAGATCCCCTGGAGGAGGACATGGCAACACACTCCAATATTCTTGCCTGGACAATCTCATGGACAGAAGAGCCTGGTGGGCTACAGTCCACGGGGTTGCAAAGAGTCGGACACAACTGAAATGACTTAGCATGCCACATGCATAGCTCTTTTGTTATGAAAGACCCTAGCCCTCTAAGATGAGGACAATTTCAGTTCCTCCAATGAGCATCCTGGAAGATTCAAATACCCTCTTCTCCTAATCAATTCAAAGATGAGAGAAAAAAGATGAGGCTAGAAACTATCAAATGATAATTTTCAATAAGGTAAAAACATAGCTAACATCCCTGTAATGAATAAGTGAGTTTTAAAGATTTATTTAACTCACAAATGAGGGAGCCAGCAGTATGGTATAGGTCTTCTAAAGAGGAATACCAAAACTTAAGTATTTATAGTCTCCAAAAGAAAGAATGCTGAAATAAGATCTCCAAGTTAGAGACAAAATGATAAATATCTGATGGTACAGTAAAACCATAATACTTTTCTACTAGTTAGAAATTATTTCTATCCTTAGTTGACAAAAATCTTTTTCAGTTTATCAATTCTTGTACAAGTTAGCATTCAATTTTATAAAAGCTTGGGTATAACCAAGCAAAAAATAAGTCAAACCTGCCTACATTATCTGCTCTCTAGGTAGGCTTATAAAAACTGTTCTAGAATGGCATTGAAAGGGCACACTGTAAATCTTTCTGGGTTCCACATTTGGGAACTTTTTTTTTTTTTCCTAACAAAAGTAGATTCAATTGTGGAATACCTTTTAATATAGCAACAACAATCACATGGCTAATATTTACTGCTGGCTCCTTTCCAGGTTCTCCACGGATCACATTACATATCTTTACATCATTTCCTCCTCACTGCAAAGCTAAGGGATGGCTGGCTAGTGATTACTTTCAGTTTAGGATGAGAAAATTAAGTAAAATAAGTAGTTTTTAAGTAAACAATTAAGTAAAATAAGTAGTTTTTCCAGATAAAAATAAGTAGTTTCTTCAAGGTCATGGATCCAGTAAAAGGTGTGGACACAATTTGAGCTTGTGGGTTCTCACTCTAAAAGCCTACATATCTCACAAAGGGGGTTTATTTATTTATTTATGTTATTATTGATTTTGGGCTGCACAGGCTCTTCGTTGCTGTGTGCGGGCCTTCTCTAGTTGTAGAGAGCGGCAGCTACTTTCTAGTTGCAGTGCACGGGCTTCTCACTGCAGGGGCTTCTCTTCTTGTGGAGCACAGGCTCTAGGGCATGCGTGGGCTTCAGGAGCTGTGGCACACAGGCTTAGTTGCCCATGGCATGTGGAAGATTTGAACCCTCGTCCCCTGAATTGGCAGGAGGATCCTTACCCACTGTGCCACCAGGGAAGTCCCACAAAGAGGGTTTCTAAAATGTCTTTGTATCCACAATAGTGCCTTTAATAGTATATATGTTCGATATGTGTTTCTGGTGAATTCCCTAAAGATTCAACCCATACAAGAAACAATGAAGAAACAATTCTGGAAGGTCCTTCCTTTGGTGCTTCTGTACAATTTCTCCCTCTCTGAAGGAAATTCTTCTCTTTACTCAGATTTCTCTTCTCCTCCCACAGTTAAAGGTATACAGAAAGTCACATGGTGATTGCCTCACTCCAAGATACCGAGCAAGTTAGGACCAAGTATGGACATAAATCTTCATTCTTTATCACAAAGTACTGGCAGTGGAAATGTACTGGCCCATGTCAGGGGTTAGTTTTAAAATTCCACCAACTATTTCACCGAGACATCTAAAAGAACTTCACAGACAATAATCATTCCTTAGATCAACTGAAGAAGTGAGTGGGCATGACCTAACATTATTATTTTTCTGCAGATGGAAGAATAGACAGGCTATGCAAACCCGAGGTCATGGAGCAGGTCCTTGGAAGAATGTAGAAAAGAGAGCAAACATTTTCAACTGAAACCTAAAAAGTTTTATCTATCAGGCAATCCCTCTCAAAGCTGTTTTCTTCCATTCTGATGTCTCCTTTCTTAAGGAAGGAGGATGCCAAAAAGACGACTGATTAAAAATGGAGGAGAGAAAATACTGCAGAAAAAGGATGGCTCAGACATGTGGGGCAGTGACAATTTTCTTGTTTTAATCAACAGTGAATGCTTTTTCTATTTCCATGCTAGTGATCCCATTCAGCAAGATGTTATCGCCAAACACCTGGTAGGTGTCATATACTCTTAACACTGCACTGTGAGAATCCAGAGCCCATATATGATCATGTGCTAGAGAAGACTTGAAGTTAGTAATCAAACTGGTTCTGTCTGGATGTCCTTTTCCATAAATGATTCACTTAGAGATCTCTTTCTAGTTAAGCAGCTTGAATGTGTGCAGGTGTTCCACGTGGACTGGCATGCCATTGTTGTCAGATTCAATCTTATCTTCAGTAGCACCCTCGTAATGAACCAATCTGATCATTCTGTTTCCTGGCGCACAACAAAATCACACCTGGCTTGTGCCCCAGTAGACAGCTCAGATAAATGACAAAGGCAGGGCAATGGCGAGCACGGCGCGGACCCCACTTGTCCTTTATCTGGACAATCAGAGCTGGTCTGCATTTGGAAAAAGCCTTGATGCACAGGCATGAGCCAGAGGAAGGGAGGCTAAAGGCTGCAGAGGATAAAGAGGTGAGAGATGCAACAGTATTGGCAGCTTGTCAATCAGTCAGAGCAGATGGCTTTGTGGGCCAGGCAATCTGTCACACCATCAGCTCTGCTGATGCCTGGTGGAAGCAGCCATAGGTCAGACACAAGTAAATGGATGTGGCTGTGCCTTAATAAATCTTTATTTACAAAAAGAGGTGGCTGGCTGGATTTTGCCTGCAGACTGGAATTGGCCCCCTGCCTGAATTAGAGAACAGGTGCTCCCCGCCCCATTTCCTTACCCTACGCTGGGACTTCAGAACCGCAAGATGATGATCTGAACTGGGAATGTCTTCTCATCCCTGATAGCTCAGTTGGTAAAGAATCCGCCTGCAATGCAGGAGACTCCAGTTCGATTCCTGGGTCGGGAAGATCCCCTGGAGAAGGGAAAGGCCACCCACTCCAGTATTCTGGCCTGGAGAATTCCATGGACTGTATAGTCTGTGGGGTTGCAAAGAGTTGGACACGACTGAGCGACTTTCACTTTAACCTTCTCAACACATCTCAGAAAGTGGGTGCCTTCAAGATCTTGTTTTACAGTTAGGCAGATGGGTACAATCGGAACCCGTCCATGCAGCCTTGCCCAGATTACAAAATTAAAAAAAAAAAAAAAAAGACATCGCCAGTCCCCTAGAGGCTCAGCGTCTTGTCTGGGAGGCACAGCCCTGCTGCTGTGTGTAGCTGAAGCTCATTCAATTCTGATGCTGGTGTCACCCGTAGCTCAGTCAGATGGCCCCACAGTCCTCTGGGGTTGGGGAACATGGCTCTGCTGGGCAGGGTCTGCATTTGAGAATGGGGCCCTCCTCCTTAAATTTTGTGTCCTAGTTGTGTAACATGCCTCACCTTTCTCCTAACCCTGGCTAGAAGCTCCAAGGGGCACGTGGTACCCTGGCCATTTTACTTGGCCCTGGCCCATGTACACACAAGAATGGTAACAATCCCCAAAATGACAATTGTAGCTTATATGAAAAGCCATTGCCACTTTTTTTCAGGGACTTCATACAGTTTGTCTTAAAATCATTTACCAATTTGCTAATGATCAGGGACTTGGCTCCCGGAATTATTACTCCTTATAACAAGTTCTGCAAAACAGGCATGACTCCCATTTTACAGCTAAGGAAAGTAAGTGGCATCAAAGCTACAGACCTCACTCAGGTTCATACCACTGGTCAGAGGTCGTGTCAAAGTTCCAAAATAGACTGGCCCAAGTCACACACCTCAACTGGCTATTTTTCTCACCACACTGGATATTTCTATAGGAAGATAGAAACTGACAGCTACAGGTGTGGTGTAACTTGAGACCATCCAAGCAGAGGTTTACTCTATTCGATCAGCAGTGACCTGAAATGACCCACGTTATGCAAACACATTAGTGCCAGCTCTTAAGTGAAGCGTAGACCTTGGAGTGTTTGCAGAGGATGGAGCTCATAAAAAGGCCTCGTGAATGACTAACTGCAGTTGAGAGAGATCTTACAGGTGGGGCAGGGTGGATCTCTACCCACAGAGAGCTGCAAAATCTTTCACTAGAAAATTCTGTTTTAAGGCCCAGTGAAGCAGTTTAATCTTTGTCCATTTTCTAGGAAAAGGATGATTTTATGTATTTTCTTTTCTGTAGATGAAAAAGTGACTTTATTGCTAAACATGGCCACTGTGAAAATCTGTTCTGAGCCTCGGGAGTTGCTCCAAGTTTTTGCCTGCAAGGAAAAAAAAAAAAAGACATTCTTCAGTGGAACCATTACCCTTTGCTTTTTGGAGTGGACCATATGAAAGTGGAGGTCAAAACTGCCAAATGTTGGCAATTTCAGATGGTTCAACCCAATATATAGGTAAGAGGAGGTCTGGCAAACTTTTCCTGAAGAGCCACATAGTAAATACTTTAGGCTCTGCCAGCTGGAAATAAGGTCTCTGCCTGCTACTCACCTCTGCCATTGTAGCATGAAACCAGCCACAGAAAATGTGTAAATGAATGGACGTGGCTGTATCCTAATCAAGCTTTCCTTATAGAAATGAATGGTAGGCTAGATGTGGGATGCAGGCCATAGTTTACCAGCCCCTGATCTAGAGTTTGTTCTTTGAAGTTTTGGTTTTGTTGTTGTTCATTGGTTTTGTTTTTGACAATATTTTAATGTTATAATAATGAAGATTAAAAAAAAAAATTCCTAGATGGTGCAGATCTTCTCTGAAGGGCAGAGAAATGGGTTGGCTGTGCTGCATACATATGAAGAGGCCAGCTGTTTTCACTCTGCCTTGCTAGTTGAAAGAGCCATCCGGTCTCATAACAAGTTCCAAGCTTCAGTGTGGTATTTCAAAACTAGAACTTGTTGCTGAAACATCTCTGTCCTTAAGCATTTGGAGGGGATGCTAAAGCAATATCATGTGCCAAATACATCACGTGTCCAATACTGTCATTAGGTAATACACGAGAATCTCTGATTTCTGTATCTAAATATTTAATCGTGTGCGTGCAGATAAGAACATGGTGAATCAAAGCTGAAAGAATAAATAGATGACGAATAATATGGCTTCACCTGAATGTACAGGAGCCAGTGGTCCCCAAACGCTTTGGCACCAGGGATCAGTTTTGTGGAAGACAATTTTTTCACACACGGTGGTGGGGGGGTGGGGGGGGATGGTTTCAAGATGATTCCAGGGCGCTACATTTATGGTGCACTTTATTTCTATGATCATTACATTAGTTCCACCTCAGATCATCAGGCATGAGACCCCAGAGGGTGGGGATCCCTGTACTGGAGGATATCAGCATATATATACTGATGCCCAGTGGCATTGTGATCACTGTCATGGGGTTAAATTCCAGGTTTAGGTTCCCTATTGAACCTTGGGCAACTTGTTTAGACCATCCCACTGCTCCTCCCTCATCTATAAAACCAAAAGGTTGAATGAGATCAGAGGGCTCTAAACTCTGATATCTCTGCGGCCAGGCCGATAAGGAGATAATAAGCACAGTGTACAACATCAGATGTTAAATTGATTCCACTAGAGTCTGCTTTCTTCTGCGGGTTTTAAACCAAAAGACAAAGTTTTTTATAGCAGTTTTAGGTTCATGGCAAAGTCAAGGGGAGGATTTGAAAATTTCCTGCATACTCCCTGCTCCCACACGTGCACAGCCTCTCCCAACATCAATATTCCCCCACCCAAGAGGTATATTGGTCAACAATTGGTAAACCTACACTGATGCATCATTATCACCTAAAGTCCACAGTTCACGCGACACCATTCCAGTACACTTTTGGTGTTGTACATTCTAGGGTTTGGACAAATGCATAATGACATGTATCCATCACTATAGCATCTTACAGGGTATAACAGTGTCACTGCCCTGAATATCCTCTGTGTTCCACTTATTCATCCTTTCCACCCCCTTAACCCCTGGCAACCACTGATCTTTTTACTCTCTCCATAGTTTTGCCTTACTGAGAATATCGTGCAGTTGGAATCATACAGCACACAGCCTTTTCACATTGGCTTGTTTCACTTAGTAACATGCATTTAAGGTTCCTCCATGTTTTTTTTTTTTTTTATGGTTTGGGAACTCATTTCTTTTTAGAGCTGAAAAATACTCCATTGTCTGAATGTACCACACTTTGTTTATCCATTCACCTACTGAAGGACATCTTGGTTGATCTCAGCTTTTGGCAACGATGAATAAAAGTGCAATAAACATCTCTGTGCAGGATTTTGTGTAGACATAAGTTTTCAGCTCCTTTGGGAAAATTCCAAAGGGTGTGATTTTGGGGTGGTATGGTAACTGCTGCTGCTGCTGCTAAGTCGCTTCAGTCGTGTCCAACTCTGTGCGACCCCATAGACGGCAGCCCACCAGGCTCCCCCGTCCCTGGGATTCTCCAGGCAAGAACACTGGAGTGGGTTGCCATTTCCTTCTCCAATGCATGAAAGGAAAAGTGAAAGTGAAGTCGCTCAGTTGTGTCCAACTCTTAGCGACCCCATGGACTGCAGCCCACCAGGCTCCTCCGTCCATGGGATTTTCCAGGCAAGAGTACTGGAGTGGGTTGCCATTGCCTTCTCCGGTGGTATGGTAAAGGCATGCTTAATTTTGCAAGAAACCGTCAACCTGTCTTCCAAAGCGGCTGTACCATTTTGCACTCTCACTAGCAGTGAGTCCTGTTGCTCCACGTCCTCGCCAGCACATGGTATCGTCAGTGTTCTAGATTTGGGCCATACTAATAGGTGTCAAGTGGTCTTTCACTGTTGTTTCAATTTGCGTTCCCCTGATTAAAAAGCAGAGACGTTACTGTGCCAACAAAGGTCCGTCTAGTCAAGGCTATGGTTTTTCCAGTGGTCATGTATGAATGTGAGAGTTGGACTATAAAGAAAGCTGAGGGCCGAAGAATTGATGCTTTTGAACTGTGGTGTTGGAGAAGACTCTTGAGAGTCCCTTGGACTGCAAGGAGATCCAACCAGTCCATCCTAAAGGAGATCAGTCCTGGGTGTTCATTGGAAGGGCTGATGTTGAAGCTGAAACTCCAATACTTTGGCCACCTCATGCGAAGAGCTGACTCATTGGAAAAGACCCTGATGCTGGGAAGGATTGGGGGCAGGAGGAGAAGGGGACGACAGAGGATGAGATGGCTGGATGACATCATCGACTCGATGGGCATGGGTTTGGGTGGACTCCGGGAGTTGGTGATGGACAGAGAGGCCTGGCGTGCTGTGGTTCATGGGGTCACAAAGAGTCGGACACGACTTAGCGACTGAAATGAAGTGAACTGATGACATGCAGATGACGTAAACCATCTTTTCACTTATGCCGCCTTTCAGAAAAAAGTAGAAGACAAACAAAACCACTTGTGAAGTTCATCTTGGCCCATGAGTTGATCCCCTGGATTAAAGTAGGGTTTATCCACTTCAGCATTACTGATATTTTGTGCCAGATAATTTTCTGCTTGGAGGGCTGTCCTGTGCTTTACGTTTAGTAGCATCCTTGGCTGCTACCCATTAGATGCCAGCTGCGTCCACCTCCACTCTCCAAGTAGTTGCAACAGAAGATGTCGCCAGGTATCTACAAGCACCAGAAATACTGCAAATTGTCCCCATGGGGGCAAAACTGCCCAAGTGAAAACCACCGAGGTTGTGAGGTTACTGCGGAAACATGGGTTTGAGGCATGAGCTATTTCAGTGCTATCCAAAGTGTGGTCCATGGACTCACAGCATTAGCATTACTTCGTAGTGTCTTTGAAATGCAAGTTTATGGGCCCCCCTCCATACCTGTTGACTCAGACTCTGTGGGGATGGGGCAGTGGAATCAGTGTTTTAGGAGGCCATCAGGGTGACTGAGGCTCACTGAGGTCTCAGTAGCACTGGGGTAGATTCTTAGGGGAGCAAGTCAAGCTCTTGCCCTGCTGAATGAAGGTGAGATAAATGGGGGTGATTAGGATTTTGACTGACAGAGAGCAAAATGCTGGAGGAAGAAAAACAGAAGTGCATTTCATTTTTCATCAGTGAGAAAGAAAAGAAGAGGAAGGAAGACTCGATTTTAAGGCATTTGATGAATGGTCTTTAAGGATTTAAATAACACGAATTTTCTGAGATGAACATTGTTCACTGCCAATCTGGACAGCCATACCTTGCTTTATTATGCTTTGCAGATATTGAGCTTTTTACAAATTGAATATTTGTGGCTAAAGGCTCAGATGATGGTTTGCATTTTTTAGCAATAAAGTTTTGGTTCTGGTGGGGGAGGGTTGTTTTTTTTTTAAATCTTTTGGCTACACCGAGCGGCATGTAGGATCGTATTCCCTGATCAGGGATCGAACCCACACCCCCTGCATTGGAAGCCTGAAGTCTTAACCACTGCCCTACCAGGGAAGTCCCACAATAAAGTATTTTTAAATTAAGCTATGTACATTGATTTTTTTTAGACATAATGCCATTGTACACTTTACTACAGTATAGTGTAAACGTAAGTTTTGTATGTACTGGGAAACCAAAAAAGTACATGTGACTTGCTTTATTGCAGTATTTGCTTTACTGTAGTGATCTGGAACTGAACCCACAATATCTCAGAGGTCTATCTATGTATAGTATCCAGGCTCTCTTACAACATTTGGACCACCATGTCTATGATGAATAGATGCCAATCACAGTGGCTGCCTGCTCCAATAGAATATCCCCAGTGATTGTGACTCTGCCCCCTCCTCTGCCTCTCACTCACTTTCTCTTTACCTCCTACCTACCTCTCTTCCCCCAACCAAGAGTGAGCATGTGACTCAAGCCTGACCAATCGGGTTCTTCCTTTCAAACAAGCTCTAGAAAGTCGGCTCCAGAGAAAGACTCCCACAAACAGAGAGAAGCAGAGGTAGAAACAGGGAAAGCTGATGATACTGGAGCTGGTTGCAGTTACTCCTACCTGCTTCCTGTGGTTTGCATGTGAGGGCAAGTAAATGCCTCCTCTTTTTGCCTTAGGTTATCTGACTCAGCTTTCTGTCACTTGCAACCACAAAGTCCTGACTGATACACAACTCAGCAACTGTAATCTGGCAAACAGGATTGCCTAGTACCTGCTGAGGATTATGTCCTGGATTTAGGATTGCAAAATACATTGTAAAATAATCCTAATCCATTAACTTTTCTTTTGATTGACAGACTCCCATGAATATTTATCACAGGGACATAAAGCTAAAAGAGAGATTTTACATATTATTGTTTTGACTTGATTATGAAAAAGGTTTTCCCTCTATTTCTGTCTCTACATTGCTTTAGAAAAAAATAATTTCTATAATGTTTAGATCTTTTTTGTTTAAAGAACTAGACCTCATGAAATAACCTAGAGTGAGGGGTGCTGGGGGTGTGTGTGTGTTAGTGTATGTGTGATAGCTATTCATTGAAGGAAATTGGAGCAATTCAGGAAGGAAAAGGAAGAAAATTAAACTGATCTACAATCCTACTAATCAAAGATAAGCATGATTAACATTTTTTGTTTCTTCAATTTCTTTTCTTCCACATAGAAAGTTTAAAGTCCTATGTACTGTGCCTCCAGAAATCATCAAACACACCCAGACGTACCTATTAGGCATGCTGAACTGTGCTCATCTCTTTACGAAATTAACCTAATGGTATCTGTCCTGTGACCTCTTGATATTTATAGTGTAAACCAGGGGTCAGCAAGCATTTTTTTGTGAAAAGCCAGGTAGTAAATATTTCAGGCATTGAGAATCATATCATCCTGTTGCAACTACACAACTCTGACCATTGTAGGGGGAAAGCAGCCATGGATAGTATGTAAATAAATGGGTGTGGCTTTATTTCGATGAAACTTTATTTACAAAAACAGGCATGCAGGCTGAGTTGCCCATCCCTAATCTAAACAAAACCAACAAGTGAGCATTTTAATGCCAACAAATGAAAGCAGAGCTTCCCTGGTGGCTCAGACGGTAGAGAGACTGCCTGCAGTGCAGGAGACCTGGGTTCGATCCCTGGGTTGGGAAGATCCCCTGGAGAAGGAAATGGCAACTTACTCCAATATTCTTGCCCGGAAAATCCCATGGACAGAGGAGCCTGGCAGGCTACAGTCCTTGGGGTCGCAAAGAGTCAGACACGACTGAGCAACTTCACTTTCACTAAAAGCAGTCTCCTACCTTAATCTACCATCATTTCACTTGGTAAGGACTGAAAAGGACAATATTATTATCCTGTAGAGACATCACGAGAGAAAAAGATGAACAAGTGTTACTGGGAATAAAGTCTTCACTGTCAAATGTTCTCATATCCACAGGGACAAATATATGTCCTGGGAAATGCTTCCAGGACAATAAACCAAAAAGGATGGTCTTAAAGCTCAGATTCATAGTCAGCACTAGAACTTATCTTGAACATCTGCTAGCAAAGCCAGTGGAAGCTGTGCTAGCTCTTATCTATGAGACAAAGGCTTGCTTTTCTAACATGTATTTCTTTCTGTGAAAGCTAAGGAACTAGAACACTGCTGGGGCCTGATGCGGCTGACACTCCCTGATGCCCCCTTGATCACACCAAGTGGTCCCCAGTTTCTCCTGGTTCTAAGGGACGTGAAGGTGAATGGGAGCCTTGCTCTGGATCAGTTCTGGAACTCTCCAGACATTGGAATTTCCCTCTGAAAGGGGTCAGGAGAAGAAGGGTGGGCGCTCGGGCCACTTCTCGGCCCCTCGCTAGAGGATTGCTGGTTTCCCAGCAAGCACCAGGGCAGGGCCAGCTGCACTTCTTTCAAAGGGAAGAGCTGATTCTCACAGGAACTGGCTTGTTGGGGAGTCTTCCTTTTCCCTGACAGGGCTGACTCATGGGATGTACTGTAGCCAAGACACCCTAAGAGCTAGCTCAGAAAGAGAAGGCTGTGATAATTACTCCCCAAGGGCAGCAGAAACTTGCCTGAGGATTTACTCTCAGGAGCCAGAGGGCACACTCTGGGAGTGAGAGCTGGAGGAAGGCTGAAAGCTGAGGCTTTTGGAAGGCACCCGCAGGAGAGGGTCTTGAATAAGAGCCTGACACAGAGAAATGACAACCAAGCTTGGACCGTCCAAGTGGGAGGTAGTGGGAAAGCAAGCCAGGACTGGAGCTTGGGAGACCACAATTTGGGGTTTGAGAAGCAGCAGGAAAAATCCAAACTGTCACTGAGTTTGGCCCCTGAAGCCTAACCCAGCAGAGGTCAAGCAAATCCCTTAAAGTGGAGGCAGCAGCCTGGTTCTCCAAACCTTGATGCGCATAAGAATCAGTTGAAGAGATCAAAATGCAGATGACTGTACCTTTCTTTCAGGAATTCATACTCAGTGAATGTTAAAGAAGGGCTTTGGGATTTACATTTTAATAAACATTCCAGGTGATTCGGATGCACTGGTCCTTGAACCATGCTTTGAGGAAGACTGGACATAAAAAGATAAAATTATATCTTCTCTTCTATCATACATATAACCGTCTCAGTGGTAGCTAGGCCACCAACCTGGACCTTTTCACTTATGTAGTCTTTTTAATCTTAAAAGCCCGTTTGTACGTACTGTTGTTGTTCAGTCGCTCATTCGTGCCCAACTCTTTGCAACCCCACAAACTGCATCATGCCAGGCTCCCCTGTCCTTCACTATCCCCCAGAGTTTGCTCAAACTCATGTCCATTGAGTCGGTGATGCCATCCAACCATCTCACCCTCTGTTGCCCCCATCTCCTCCTGCCCTCAATCTTTCCTCGCATCAGGGTCTTTTCCAATGAGTTGGCTCTTTGCATCAGGTGGCCAAAGTATTGAAGCTTCAGCCTTTGTAATGAATATTCAGGGTTGATTTCCTTTAGGATTGACGGGTTTGATCTCCTTGCTGTCCAAAGGACTCTCAAGAGTCTTTGCACCTATGGCTTGCTATAATTTTCCTCTAACAATGTTTTGAGGTGGGAATTTTTATAGACACTTTACAGGCGAAGATGCTGAGGCTCACAGCACTTCACATAGATCAGTAAGTGTCCAAACTCACTGCTCAGAGCACAGTGTCAGTGCCGCTTTACATCAGATGCTTGAGCGGAAAATTAAGAATTATGGACTCTAGAAATCCTGCCCAAATCTCCTGGGTCTTCGGGGACTAGATGACTTGGCCCTAGAGACTCCTCTCTGTGTTATGCATAGAATGTTCATGATATGATGACAGCCCCGGGCAGAGATGAACTCTTTAAATGTGGGCTCAGTGAGGAGAGAGTAAATGGGTAAGAAGTCACTAGTAAAAAGACCAGTGCTTGCACAGCTGCTGGCCCAGCGCACAGAGTCTAGGGGCAGAAACAGCAGAGTTGGCAAGATTTACACCAGCAAAGAAGATCCAGGAAGGTCCTGTAGTCAGTCAGGGGGAGCGGATGAGATGTGGGTTTCTTGCCATTCCCCATCACCTCGGCCTGGATCTTTCAGGTGCAAGTAGGAGGTTTTAGGGTCAGCAGAGGAAGCAAGAACCACATTGTCTGCGTAGACTTAGGGTAGAACCCACCATCTCTAATGGGTGTCTGGTCTGCCCTCAGAATTAAGGCAGGGAGTGATCTCAGTCTTGTAGAGTCCTTTCCTCGTGTTTACCATCTAGGGGCAGGGCAGTGCGGACAGTGCTCTGTTGTGTCCAACTGTTTGTGACCCCATGGATCCGTCAGGCTCCTCTGTCTATGGGATTTCCCAGGTAAGAATATTGGAGCGGGTTGCCATTTCCTTCTCCAGGGGATCTTCCTGACCCAGGGATCGAACCTGCATGTCTTGCATCTCCTGTATTGATTGGCAGGCGGGTCCTTTACCGCTGTGCCACCTGAGTTCCCAGGGACAGAGCAGAGGTCCTGGCAAATATGATTTTCACAGAATCACATCTTAGAGATACTTCACTGTAATGCCAGCAGCATCAGCACCACTGGGGAGCTTGTTAGAAACGCAGAGTCTCCAGCCCCACCCCAGCTCAACTGGATCAGAATCTGCATTTACCAAGACCTCCCAGATTATCTATATGCACATTAAACTTGAGACTCTAAAGCAGACACTCCAGTGTATTCAAAGTAATACACTGAGTAGAACCTGTTAGGATTAGATCGGTCTCCAACATCAGGGAGGGCTTCCCTGGTGGCTCAGTGGTAAAGAATTCACCTGCCAATGCAGGAGACGTGGGTTTGATCCCTGGGTGGGGAAGATCCCCTGGAGAAGGAAATGGCAACCCACTTCAGTACCCTTGCCTGGAAAATTCCATGGATGGAGGAGCCTGGTAGGCTACAGTCCATGGGGTCGCAAAAGAATTGGATTTAGCGACTAAACAACAACAACAAACCAACAACAGGAGCAAGAGATCAATTTCCATCATTTTTTTTTTTTACTGTTTTTCTGTTTATTTCAGACTATTTGCTTTACTAGAAAGTAAAGATGTACAAGAGGCTTAGAAAAAAAAAACTAAGCTATTTAATTCTGAAAAATATTCTGTATTAATTTATTAATCATTAATTTATCTCCCTATTCTCTTCCAAAATAATTTAAAACAACTTAAAAAATACGAGTAGTTGTAGCAGATTTTATTTTCCAAAAAACAGCCACAGAAATACTTCTCATCCTTTCCATAATTTTGTCATACTCCTACTAAAAGGAGGATTCAATATACACACTACCATATATAAAATAAACAAGAAGGACCTACTGCATAGAACAGGGAACTATATTTAATATACTATAATAACTTAGAAAAGAATCTGAAAAAGAATACATATATATATATACATATACATATATATGGACATAAGTTTGAACAAACTCTGGGAGATAGTGAAGGATAGGGAAGCCTGGTGTGCTGCAGTCCACGGGGTCGCAAAGAGTGGGACATGACTTAGCAACTGAACAACAACAATATATATAACCGAATGACTCTGTTGTACACTTGACACTAACACATTGTAAATTAACTATAAACCAATTTAAAAATAAAAATTAATTAAAAAGAAGGAATCGATTTCCTTTCTTTGGGAAAGACTGTGAGACGACCCTTAGGAGAGAATGTAGCAGAACTGACCTTCAATAGTAGGTCATACAGGGCAATATAGCCTCTTCCCAGTTTATCCTTATCTTGGGAGGCTCACCCTTGGCCCTCAGCCACCACGTTGGCCATATGCAGAGATAACATGGAGGCATTCTGCCCACCATCCCAGCCGTTTTTTTCTTCCGGTCTAACAGCCAGCATCAACTTCTACACATCTGACTGAGCAAACCTTTGAATGATTTCAGCCCATTGCCTTTGAGGAGCCCCAGCTGATGCCAAGTGTAACAGAAACCAGCTATTCTGTCAAGCCATACCTAAAGTGTCTGTGAGCAATATAAATGCAGATGCTGTCTCAAGCCACTAAGTGTGGAGATGGTTTGATCTATGGCACTAGATAACTGAAACACTACTATAATCTTATTCCATAGCCATGAGAATTAGGTGAAAGGAGAATCAGATTAGAAAAACAATAAGGCAAGGAATAAGAAGAGTGTGGAGGGAACCAAAGCTTTATTAGGCTCTGAAATACGAGGGTTTTGTTGCTATTATTTTTGCCTGAGCTTTCTGGTCAAAAGGAACATACTTTAAGGCAGCACTTCTGAATCTCGAATGTGCTCACAAATCACCTGAGAATCTTGTTAAAATGCAGATTTTGCATTTCTACACACTTTGCTGTACACCTGAAACTGACACAATACTGTAAATCAACTATACCTCAAGTTTTTAAAAATGCAGATTCTAATTCAACAGGCCTGGGGTGGAGCCCAGGATTCTCTATTTCTAACAAATACCCAGGTGTTGTCAAAACTTCTGTTGCCAGAACCACACCTTGGAATTTTAAGTAGGTCTGACATCTTTTGACAACTTTTCTGCAACACATAAAAATGAGCTTCATGAGCTGTTTCTTAGAAGGACTCTTCATTGTATAATTAACACATAAGGCAGAAGGAAATTTGCTAAGTGATCTATGCGGGGTACAAGCAATGAAGATCAAGTACAAAGCTTGGCTTGGTGCAAGGGTAGGTTTTAGAATACCTGAGGATGGACTTCATTGCTTTTAAGCAATCTTCCAACAATACTATTTCTTGTAAGTGTGCTCTTTTTTGGCCACACCATGTGGTATTCGGGATCTTAGTTCCCTGACCAGGGATGGAACCCATTCCCCCTGCATTGGGAGCATAGAGTCTTAACCACTGGGCTGCCAGGGAAGTTCCTTGTAAATGTACCTTTGATAAGGTTAACAGAGCAGATTGTTCAGGGTTAATATCCCTGATGAGAACACGGAGCCAGACATTTTCTGTAGCCAATTAAAGGATGATTCATAGGCTTCAACCATCAAAAAGAGGATATAGTTTGGGTCATCTTAGGATGTGGAAAATGCCAACTCAAGACAAGTGTTTGAATGAATGTCCACACAGCCATCACGTGGGGAAGGCAAATTAAGAACATGTCAGTGGAAAGGATCAATATCTCCCTCAGCAAACCGCTCTGGACTACTCTAGTGAAAGTCGCTCAGCTTTTGCAAACCCATGGACTATACAGTCCATGGAGTTCTCCAGGCCAGAATACTGGAGTGGGTAGCCTATCTCTTCTCCAGCAGATCTTCCCGACCCAGGAATTGAACTGGGGTCTCCTGCACTGCAGATGAATTCTTTACCAACTGAGCTATCAGGGAAGCCCTGGTGACTATTCTAAACTACTGATAAATGAATGGCCAAAACCTCAAATGTGGGCCATTCTATGCACAGAGGAACCCCACAAAGTAAATGCTATCTGCTCTGTTAGGGGATATTTTATACTGAGCTTGACCTTCAAGGTTATAAAAATAGAGGCTTTGACTGACCAGTCAGTATAACTTAGCCCTTCACCTCTCTCCATTCATAGAGGCAAAGGATGACAAATGATCAAAAGAAGCTACAAATGACTGAAACCTTTTCTTCACACATTTCACTAAAAGTGTTTGGGTTACAACAACTGTCAATTGTAGACAGAAATTCCTAGCGCCTGCCTGTTTCTCATGGAGAATACTGACTGAGAAACCCAGGCTTATACTCCATGGAGGAAATTGGCAATGAATAAAAAAGGATTGTCTAATGCATAAGCTTGGATCCATAATTTGCGGAGAAAAGAGAATTTAGGTTTGCAGAATCAGAACGGACTATGGTCTGGGCTCAACCAAATGACAAATACCTAGAATGGAGCCTGGATACAGCACTCCTTGATGGAATTTATTTAAAAGTAATTGTGAATCTACACCTAGCTTATAGATAATTCAAAAATTGACAAGGATGGGATAAAGTGGCTGAAGAAAGAGGAAACTGTCAGAAGGAAGCAGACCATGATCAACTTTTTTGGTACAAACAGAATTAGCTTCTTAGCATTAACAAGATTTCTGTCTATTTTAAACTCAGTGCTTCAGAAAACCATGACAAATTTTTAGCATAATGAAATAATGGTTTTATTATCTAAGTGAGAGAGTACCCAGGTTTAGACAGTTAAAGAAAAATATAATTTATAAGTTTAAGGATCGAAGCCATATCTAAAGGAATGAGCAGCTTCACCAAGCAATGAGATACATGTTTCTGGAAGAATTCAAGGCTGATGGACATTTACTAGAGAACATTCTCGTGATGGGTAGGAACAGGAGCTACCTGACAAGCAAGGGACAGCTGGAGTCCAAGGTTCTAGGATTCCCTGACACCTACAGTCTGCTTTTTGACATCTGTTTATACCCGGTGGGGTGAATTTTTATACTGAAGTAAATATATTAGATGAAGTTCTCTGAAGTTAAGAAGCTTTGAGCAGTAAAGGCCCCAAAGATCATTTTGTCCATTTCTCTCATTTTACAGTTGAGGAGACCAGGTCCAGTTTTATTCATGATGGCCCAGTCATAGATTGTAGGTAGTGGTGGCAAAACTAAGATTAAGAGCTTAAGTTTCAGTATTTCCAGTCCATGTGTGTGTGTGGTTTTAGGCAATAAACATATCTAATTAACATTATAGTTTCCGCATCATAGTCACTCCTCGCAAATCTAAACTTTTTTGGTAAGCTTTTGTTGAATGTGGTTCTACTGAAACTCTATGAAGACACACTTAACTTTAATTAGGAAAAATGTCAAAGATACACAAAAGTAGGGAATTAAACTTTCATGTACCCTACATCCAGATTCAGCAATTATCAAATTTTGCCACACTTGATTTATATGTCCCTTTTCATCTTTGCTGAAGTATTTTAAACAAATCCTAAATGCTATATGTTATTACCTCTAAATATTTCCATATTCATCTCTAAAAAAATAGACGTTTTCTTATATAGAACCACATTCATGCCAAACCAAATAAATACCCAAGACCTAGTCTACAATCAAATTTTCCCCAATTGTCTTAGAAATCTCAACTTCCCCCGCTCACGCACACACACACGCACACACACACACAAAACAACAAAGAAAAGAAGGTAATTATTACCTTTAGAAATAAGCATTACAGAAAGGAAATGAAATCATATCTATGAATAATATCTACATAGCCATAAAAGTATAAATATTGAATAATGATGGATAAAAATGTTCATGTAATTACATTAGGAGGATGAGGGAGGAAGAAAGGATTTCCTTATTAGGAAATGAAGAGGTAATACCTAAAACTGAGTATTTAAGAACTAGCAAAATAATCCAAACTTTGTTTTGTTATTCTTGCTTTGTTTGCAATGTAGAATTAAATACCAGAATAAACAGCTGAAAGATTTGAAAATGGCTGCTTCTGGGAAGACAGACTATGTAGGATAAGTGATGACAGAGGAGTGATTTTTTTTTTTAATGACATCGAGTTGATTTATAATGCTGGGTTAGTTTCAGTGGTACAGCAAAGTGATTCAGTGATAGATGGATAGATAGAGATTCTTTTTTTCATTCTACTCCATTATAGGTTATTCAAAGATATTGAATATAGTCCCTGTGCTTTATAGTAAGTCCTTGTTGCTTATCTGTTTCATTATGTATAGTAGTTTGTATCTGTTAATCCCAAACTCCTAATTTATCCCCCTTGCTCCCTTTCCCCTTGGTGGTGGTGGTGGTGGTGTAGTTGCTAAGTCATGTCCAACTCTTGTGACCCCATGGACTGTAGCCCACCAGAGTCCTCTGTCCATGGGATTTTCCGGGCAAGAATACTGAAGTGGGTTGCCATTTCCTTCTCCAGCCCTTTCCCCTTGGGTAAGCATAAGTTTGTTTCCTATGTCTGTGAGTCTGCTTCTGTTTTGTATAGAGACTCATTGGTACTTTGAGTGATATTATATAATATTTTTCTGTATGGCTTACTCTATTTGCTTAGATATTCTCAAGGTCCATCCTGCAAATGGCAATATTTCACTCTTTTCTGTGGCTAATATTCCATTGCATGTATGTATGTACACGTGGATATATATGTATACACACACATCTTCTCAAGCTAGGTGATGGGTGCATGGGTTCATTTTCTGTCTTGGCTATTGTAAACAGTGTTGCTATGAACATTGGGGTGCATGGATCTTTTCAAGGTAGAGTTTTCATCTTTTGTGGATATACACCCAGGAGTGGGACTGCTGGATCATATGGTATCTCTGTTTTTACTTTTTTTCAGGAACCTCCATACTGTTTTCCATAGTGGCTACACCAACAGTGTAGGAGGGTTCTCTTTTCTCCACATCCTAGGAATTACGTTTTTAATTAACTATTCATGTATAGCTTTGTGCATATATGACTTTGATAAAACTGCAAGTAGCATATCTGTATCTGCCACTGATACGCCCCCTTACATGTCTGCTAGAAGACAACTCTTCTCTCAATATATCCCAACACTTAACATCAGCCATCAGTCTGGACTGGTTGTACTGTGGGTCTGCGGCACATCAGCCATCCTAGGCTCTGCCTCCATCATCATGGTGCATCTTGGGGACCACCTCTGCAGCCCTGCTGTGTAGGGTCTGGGGTTTCTAAGTCCCCAAACTTCCTCTTTCTTGGTTTAGTACCTCATTTTGGTGGAACTCCTCCCCTAGTAACTTTCAAAGAAAAAAAAAGAGGAGATGAAAATTTCAAAACCTTTCAGCTCTAAATATATCATTCATATCCTCACACTTGACTGCCTGATTGTAGGGTAAAACATAGCCACAGATTTCCATGCAGGATTTTAGAGCTGTCTCCTTGAGTCTTTCAGGTTGCTACTGAGAAGACTGGGTGTCTTATTTATTCTCTGTGCTATTATACGATCTGCTGCATAATTTTTGTGTGTAGAAATGTTGCAAATCTTCACTTTAAGCCTGGTGTACTAAAATTTCCTATCGACATGAATTGGTTTGGGTTGATTTTCTTTCACTATGCTGCTCACTTAGGGGAACCTTTTCAATCTGGAGGCCTGTGTTCTTCAGTTACAGAAGTTTTGTAATATTTTCTTGAAGATTTCTTCCCTTATATTTTCTTTGCCCTTTGTTTCTGGGATGGCTGCTATATAGATGCTCATCTCCTAGCCTGCTCATCAGAGTTTTTAAAAATCTATCTATCTATCTCTTTTTCTTCTACTTCCTGAAAGATTTTCTTAATTTATTTTGCAGAACTCTATTATTTAAAATTTTGTTTATGCTTTTAACTTCTCAGGATTCGGTGAATGTTTCTTTTTTGTAGTGTGCTATTCTTGCTTCACAGTTGGAATATCTTCTACCTTTGAAAATATTAATCATAGCTTCCTTATTATTTTTATTTTCTGCTCCCTGTACTGTCTCTGTTTCTTCCAAGTTCCTTGTTTGTTTTGGTCTCTATCTTTTCTGTTGCTAGCTTCCCTCAGCCATCTCATGACCTTTGACTGCCTGCTCATATTTAAGAGTGTGGCAGATTGGAAGACCCGTGGATAAATATTTTTTGTTCTTAGCAGACTTGAATATAGGATGTTGTTTGAGGCACTCAATTGTGGGATCCTTCCTGGCTGTCAGTTTCTTTAGGTATTTTTCTTGGGCTGATCAGTGATTCCTGAGAAGAAATCTTTGATTTTTGCCTGGGGAATATAAGACTGCCCACAGAGTTCTGAGCTCCAAGCAGGGAAGAGAACCAGGCATGTCACTGCTGAGAGTTGCTCACTTACATAACATTATATAACCTCAACCACTTTTTCTTTAAAATATATACATAACAACAAAATATATATATATTTTAAAAGTTATCTAATTATATATGTAATATATATAACTATAATATACATAACACATATCAATATACAACATATCTAATATTATATATATGATATATTAAACATATTATGTCATTACATTATATAAACATATATAATATATACAATATGTATCATATACTATACATAATAAAATATATAATATATAACATATATTATATATACTTATTTTTTTAAGGAGGAAGAGGTTAAGAGGTCAACTATATATATTATATACACTAAATATATAATATGTATTACATATTATATAATATAAGCATTAATATAATATTATATATATTAATGCTTAAATCCTTTCCTTAGCTCTGCTTGAAATCTCAAGTTCAAAGTCTCCCTGCTTCTTACCCACAATTTCGTGCCCTGATGGGGAGGGATTCTGGATCCTAACTCCTTCCCTGTGAGTCCTCCTGTCTGAAGCCCCACTGCGTCTTCACTCGTGGAGGTGGCTGGTGGCTCCGGTCCTGAGCCTGGCTGGGGTGCACACAGCAATCATGTTCAAGGGCTTCTACCACCACTAGCTTAGGTTTCAGCTTTTAGGTGTTTTAGGTCAGTTTCTACTCATATAACCATTGTCCACCTTCTAAAATGTAGTAATCTTTTTTTACATGTTTTCACATTTAAAAAGTCTTAATTTCCATTTTAGTAGGATTTTGTGAGGAGTAGAGGTAACTGTGAGTGTTCAATTTCCTGTGTTTAACCAGAAGGCCAGTATATCTACTGAGTTTGTATTTTAAAAGCTATATTTTTATTTCCCAATTTTTACTGTGTGTGTTGGGGGGGCAGGGTAGCACATTTGTATCTGTTAATTGCAGTTGTCTCCATATCTGATACTAATTGTTTACTCTTTGGTAGGAAAATGACATGGCTTATTTACATTCTACCTCATACACTTTCTACTGTTTCAATATTTTGTTTTGCACTTTTTAATATACATGTACTATTTTTGTAATCTGAAAAAAATTTATTTTGAAAAAAAAAGTTCATCAGTGACATTTATTTCCCATGGTTATTCAGCAAAACAAAGCAGACTAGAAAAGAATACAGGTCGGAGAAATAAAATGAAATCTTTAAAATGTTAGCATTGAAACTGAGAGTGTCATGAAACAGAAAGACAGTGGTATCTTTTGTTAGTATTTTGTTCACTTTACTAGATGAGATTCTCTATGTGAATTCATTAACAATTCACTGACATTTGATTAAGTGCTAGGCACCAAGTTATTCAATACATCCTAACATTACAAAACCATCAGAAACCCAGTCCAGTAGAGGAGAGAGACATACAGATCAATATTTGCATTAGAGATTTATAAGTGCCACAGTACAAACACGAACAAAGCTTTGCTCGTTCAGAGACACAAAATATTAGTTCTTCCAGGGCAGGAGTGGGTGGGGGATAGGTTCAGAAAGTCTTCAGAAAATGACATTTGAAGTGAATCTTTTTACAAAGTTCCCCTTGCCTTCTAGTGCTTTCTGCTAATATGCTAGAAATAATCCAATAGGTTTTTATTTGTTTGTTTTTCTTATTTCTGGGTTTCTTTTTTTCTTATATTTTTAAATTTATAAAAATGGGAATATGTGTGTTTTTAAAGCACACTTCCAACAGAGTAATGAGAGCTAGTTTAGGCAAAGATTTACTTCTCTACTTTGATTTGAAAATCCATTGTTCGTTGACCAGGAATTCAAATTTTATCAATAGGAAAGAGGAGGTACATTTGAGATTAAACAAAACACTTACATTTTACATACTAGGCAACTAGGGTAACAGAAAGATTGCGTGTACATTGTTTATGGCTTTGGAGAAGAAAGCCAATTTGATTTGCTAGTTTAGCCATAACAATACTGAAAATTTACATTAATTCTTCTAAGGTTTAGCATCTCTAGAGTTTACTATTAATAGTAAATTCAGTGTTCCAAGGAGGAAACACATTTGCACAATACAAAACCAAGAATGTATGACTGTTATGCAGGGGAAAAGCTCCTGTCTGTCATATTCCATCTCCTCCCACCCTCAGGTAAATACTGCTCTTTTGTATGCATCTTTTTTTCAGATTTTCCAGCAAACAAATATGAATGTTGATCCTTATTGCCCAGTTTTTATACAAGAGTTGCTTCTGACAAACACTCAAGTTTGGCCCAACAATATTGATAGCATCTGGAGTTGAAATTAACAGCAGTCTTTTAGTTAAACTTTAAAGACTGAACGCCGACATTTATCTCTGATCCATCCACAAACCCATTAAAATGACTGCAAAAGATAGAAACAGTAAAACTTCACAAAGATGCAGGAATAGGAACAGTGAAACCGGGCAGCATGAGATACCCTGATAGGTTTTATTATTTGTTTACAGTTATTTGTTTCCTGCCTGTACTTGCCCTGCTCTCTACAGATGGAAATACTTCTCCACCCCATGTATTCTGGACATGGCCATCTGACTTGCTTTGGTCAACGTACTGTAAGCAAATACTACATAAGACATGTCTCAGCAGAGCTTTCATCCATTTCTGTGGTTCAGTTCTCTTTGTGGTGCTTCTGTCCTTCACCAAGAGAATTGAATTCCCCAGACGGTGTTTGTTCTTAAGCTTGAGTCCCAGATTTCAAAAACACATGGAACCAAGCCCACCACAGCCTAGCAGAGAAACAGCCCTCACATAACTTAGACCAAAACAAACAAACAAGAAAACAAAAAGAGTAAGCCACTGAGATTTAAAGGGTGTCTGTGTCATCGCACACGCTAGTGAAGTAATGCTCCAAATTCTCCAAGCCAGGCTTCAGCAATATGTGAACCGTGAACTTCCAGATGTTCAAGCTGGTTTTAGAAAAGGCAGAGGAACCAGAGATCAAATTGCCAACATCCGATGGATCATCGAAAAAGCAAGAGAGTTCCAGGAAAACATCTATTTCTGCTTTATTGACTATGCCAAAGCCTTTGACTGTGTGCATCACAATAAACTGTGGAAATTCTGAAAGAGATGGGAATACCAGACCACCTGACCTGCCTCTTGAGAAACCTGTATGCAGGTCAGGAAGCAACAGTTAGAACTGGACATGGAACAACAGACTGGTTCCAAATAGGAAAAGGAGTCCATCAAGGCTGTATATTGTCACCCTGCTTATTTAACTCATATGCAGAGTACATCATGAGAAACGCTGGGCTGGAAGATACACAAGCTGGAATCAAGATTGCCGGGAGAAATATCAATAACCTCAGATATGCAGATGCTGCTGCTGTTGCTGCTGCTGCTAAGTCACTTCAGTCGTGTCCGACTCTTAGCGACCCCATGGACTGTAGCCCACCAGGCTCCTTCGTCCATGGGATTTTCCAGGCAAGAGTACTGGAGTGGGGTGCCATTGCCTCCTCTGGATATGCAGATGACACCACCCTTATGGCAGAAAGTGAAGAGGAACTAAAAAGCCTCTTGATGAAAGTGAAAGAGGAAAGTGAAAAAGTTGGCTTAAAGTTCAACATTCAGAAATCTAAAATCATGGCATCTGGTCCCATCACTTCATGGGAAATAGATGGGGAAACAGTGGAAACAGTGTCAGACTTTATTTTTGGGGGCTCCAAAATCACTGCAGTTGGTGATGGCAGCTGTGAAATTAAAAGACGCTTACTCCTTGGAAGGAAAGTTATGACCAACCTAGATAGTATATTAAAAAGCAGAGACATTACTTTGCCAACAAAGGTCCATCTAGTCAAGGCTATGGTTTTTCCAGTGGTCATGTATGGATATGAGAGTTGGACTATGAAGAAAGCTGAGCGCCGCAGAATTGATGCTTTTGAACCGCGGTGTTGGAGAAGACTCTTGAGAGTCCCTTGGACTGCAAGGAGATCCAACCAGTCCATCCTAAAGGAGATCAGCCCTGGGTGTTCATTGGAAGGACTGATGTTGAAGCTGGAACTCCAATACTTTGACCACCTCATGCGAAGAGTTGACTCATTGGAAAAGACCCTGATGCTGGGAAGGATTGGGGGCAGGAGGAGAAAGGGAAGACAGAGGATGAAATGGCTGGATGGCATCACTGACTTGATGGACATGAGTTTGAGTAGACTCTGGGAGTTGGTGATGGACAGGGAGGCCTGGCGTGCTGCGATTCATGGGGTTACAAAGAGTCGGACACGACTTAGCGACTGAACTGAACTGAACTGAACTGTGTCTATAGCAATTGCCCACTAATGCAGATGCCAACATTTTGAGGAAGTTGAATAACAAACCATGGAGTGGTACCAGGAGAAAGTGAATGTCTCACAGATCTATGGATAAAGTGATCTGAACATATTTATCTATAAATGGGCTTCCCTGGTAGCTCAGACAGTATAAGAATCTGCCTGCAGTGCAGGAGACCAGGGTTTAATCCCTGGGTCAAGAACATCCCCTGAATAAGGGAATGGCAACCCACTCCTGTATTCTTGCCTGAGAATCCCATGGACAGAAGAGCTTGGAGGTCTACAGTCCACGAGGTCGCAAAGAGTCAGACACGACTGAGCAACTAAGCACACTCACATCTATTGTTTCAGTCTCTGAAACCAAGCAATATTAAACACAAATTTCACAAATTCTACACATGCAAGAAAAATTACAGTTCATTTTTCTCAGATTCCTACACTCCCACCTGAAGCCCTAAAGTGAATTTTCCAGAACATGCAGGATAACATATTTTTCCCTAGTCTAAGTAGCCTTCTTCGATCTGGGTCCAAAAATGAACTAGATTCAAATGCCACTAAAACTTTCATTTTCCTGATCTCAGATTTTTTAAACTCAAAGCTTATTATTTTCTAACTTTTTTTAGTAGCTGGAATATACATCTGTTTTAGCCTAAAGAGTACTGGAGAGTGTGAAAAGAATAACAAAGTACTATAGAGGAGTTTTTGTTGAGCAATTGGTAGAGAAAAGATAAAACAGCTAAGAGAGAGATCACATTAGCTAAATGATTACCATATCAAAACAGCTCCTTTCTTAGGGCTCTGAGATAAGGT
This sequence comes from Giraffa tippelskirchi, assembly GCF_054371585.1. Taxonomy (NCBI): domain Eukaryota; kingdom Metazoa; phylum Chordata; class Mammalia; order Artiodactyla; family Giraffidae; genus Giraffa; species Giraffa tippelskirchi. Next base: position 144,073,705 of record NC_137289.1, read on the forward strand.
TTGGATTTGGGCCAGCAGCTCTTTACGATTCAAATTAGGTTTGTTAAGAGGTTTCAGATTCTTCCACCTGAAGTTAAGCTGGAGGTGCTGACTGTAGATCCTCATTTCAAAGAGGTTTACACTTGAGTCAACTGCACTTGTATTGACAAAAACCAAATGGCGCAGTGGATCTTGGATTCCTTTGAATCAAAAGGAAAATGAAACTGGGCTGGTTGTTGGGTTATCTCCAGTGAGTCAAAGTCGCCAAAAGGCTCGGAGAAGGGTTTTAGTCCGGGGGGTTCAATCTAGATGAGGGCTGGCTTTCAGTTGAAAGGGATTTCTTGAGACCTTCGTGTGGCTGAGATATGACAGTATTGCTGGAAAAGGGAGTTGGAAATTTCCAGGGGTTTGTGTTTTTCATTGCCAATCAACCCTTTTAACACATTGCATTTATCATTACATTGCTGTTGTTTCCTGATTATAAGAAAACACAGGAATTTGTAAAATACAGAGAAGAGAAAGTTAGAAAATTAAAATTGCCTGCCACCCAGGGATCTACTACAACCAATCAATTTGGCCTATTTTCCCCCTTCCTTTCTCCCTCCCTTCCCTTCTTCCTTCCTTCTCATCCATCCATGCATCCATCATCTACATAGCCCTTTTTATCCAGCTATTTATCTATCCCTTTATGTAAATATGATAGTTTTACATCTCTGTAGTTTGTTACATAAATTTTGCCTTGTCATTGATTTTCAGATGTTTTGACTCTTACCCTCTCATGTGCAACCTTTAATCTGTGGGATCTTCTGGCTTTGCTAGGCAGGGTGGCCCATGGGAATTTATGGTCTTTTATTCTCTGTTAAAAATTCCTTGCAATCAAGAAGCTGGTGTTTTTCTTAATGTAACTAAAACAAAAACAGAAGATCACCCAGAACTTGAGGAGTTTGCACTAAAGATTTTTTCTTTTAATTTCTGCCTGCAGAATTTCATCACACAGTCTTGTCTTTACTTACTCTCTCATATCCCTCCAGACGTGGGCCCCTGGTGGTTCCTTGGTCTCTAGATCAGGAGTCCCCAACCTCTGGGATCTAATGCCTGATGATCTGAGGTTGAGCTGATGTAATAATAATAAAAATAAAGTGCACAATCAATGCAATGTGCTTGAATCATCCTGAAACCACCCCCTCCATCCCCGGTGTGTGGAAAAATTATCTTCCATTGAAACTGGTCCCTGGTGCCAAAAAGGTTGGGGACCACTGCCTTAGAGATAGTTTCTTAGGGCAGGATTGGAAATGTCTCAGCTAAGATCCCCACAGAAGCATCATGAAGGGTAATTTTTGATTGGTAACAAAAAATAGTGGTGATTAACATCTTGATCAGGAGGAGAAGGGGGTGACAGAAGATGAGATGGTTGGACAGCATCACTGACTCAATGGACATGAGTTTGAGCAAACTCCAGGAGACAGTGAAAGACAGGGAAGCTTGGTGTGCTGAAGTCCATGGGGTCACAAAGAGTCAGACACGACTGAGCAACTGAACAATAACAACATCTGGATAGGTGTTATAATTTTTTTTCAAAGTTATTTTTACATTCATGAACTCAGCCCTTATGCCTGTGAATCAAGGTGTCTTGAGTTCTATTCCAAGCTGAGTCTCAACTTTTTTTTTTACCAGCACTTCAATTCTTTGGGCCTCAGTTTCCCCTATCTACATAAGGGAAGGAGAGAGGGTCAATACCTAGGGGACCAAATGCTCGCTGAGATCACTCCCAGATCAGCAGTTACATTGTTCTCTGAAGATTCTAATGGCCCCATACTTGATGGACATGGAGGCATTCTTCTCATCAACTGCCAGTCAACAGTGGACTTGCCATGGGCACACACGCAGCAGGAACCTAAGTAGATACTAATTTGGGGGTGGGTGAGTTGGGCAGAGGGAGATTCCGGGGTCTGATTTCCCCAAGCAAAGCTGTACAGTCTGCTCATGTCGGTCCCCTGTGTCTCTCCTCATCCCCTGCGTGAAATAAGCTAGGTGAGTAAGGCTGTGTGTGTGTATAGACAGACGTGAAGGATAATTTATTATGTGCATACTCCATGGCACCAGGCGGGACTTCCTGAATAACCCCAGAAACAAAGAGAAGATGGAGCAATGGGGAGAGAGAGCAGACACTCCACTGAATGGGCCCTTGAGGGCCTCCTAGAAGAGCTGTGGTGTTTGCTCCCAAAGACCAGGGGCAGCGAAGACAATGTGTTTCCTGCTTTCAAGGGCAAAGTTAGTCCTTGTGGCTCCGGGCCCGGGCATTCAGCCACAGCTGTTACCCTGCCACGTCCTCAGGGGTGGGAAGGGAAGGCGGTGCCTGGGGATGGTTTCCTGTTCCCCGCAAAACAACTTTACCCACAACCCTCATGAAGGTGGGCTCCTCCAAACACCCTCACTGTTGACATGGCCAGCCTGCTGTGATGCACTAAGCAAAGACTGGGCACTCCAATGCCCTTGTGCCTCTTGTCTAGCACTGCCTTGGAACGGCTTCCTTGCTTCCATGGGACTTACCAAAACAGAATGCTGAAAGGCCATATCCAAGGCCACTTGGCAAGCTGGTGGCCTGCAGACTTTAGCACACATCCAGGCCTGGTGGGAGGGACCCCGGGCCAGGATTTCCACCTTCACCCCCTAATTCTTACACGACTCCCTGCTGCCCCTTTGCAAGTGCCTGAAATGTCCAGAGATAAGAGTCATTCCTTGTACGTAGGGTCTGCCAATTAAGATTCAAGTCCTAGGGCAGGAATAGCACTTTGGGCTTTTATCAGACATTTACCTTAGTGGAATATTCTTCCTCATACCCCTTTCTGAGAGAATTAGACAAAAGCCAGCTAGCGGTAAAGAATCTGCCTGCCAATGCAGGAGAGACACAGGAGATGCAGGTTCGATCCCTGCGTTGGGAAGATTCCCTGGAGGAGGAAATGGCAACGCAGTTCAGTATTCTTGCCTGGAGAATCCCATGGACAGAGGAGCCTGGTGGGCTACAGCCCATGGGGTTGCAAAGAGTCAGACATGACAGAGTAACTGAGCACACACACATACAGCCCTTCCTGGAATGAGACCTTGCCAGGCTGTGAGAGAAGGAAGGAAAAGAGGAAAAGATAGGGCCGAGTAGGGGGTAGGGGGTGGGGATTGATCCTGCTTTCAGCAGACTAGCTAACCCCAGGTTGCAATTTTATTCCTTCATCTTCCTCTTGGGAATGTGTTTGAAATACCAAGCACTAAATATTCTGGGAGTTGACATGTTTAATTAAGTGGAGGTTTACTCAAGTTTATTTACCTGCTATCCTCGCTGATTTTTTCTGCCTCCCTCTGTTTCCTAAACAGAAGCAGCTCCAGGGACTCGCCAGCTCCCTTTTTCCTCTACCCTCTTTCTCCATTTGGGAAAACCTCACTTTTTCAGCTTTAAGTATCACAATCAGGAGGCTGCACCACCCCAGTGATTCTCTAATCCAAGGGTCGGCAAACTTTTACTGTGAGGAGCCAGAGAGTCAGTACTTCAGGCCTTCTGGGACATCTATCTCTAGTGAAATGCCATCTTCACAGCATGGAAGTGGCCAGAGACAACTTGTAAGTGAATAGGGATGGCTGTGTTCCAATAAAACTTTATTTACGAACACTGAAATTTGAATTTTGTGTTGTAATTTTCACTTGTCACAAAATCTTCTTCTTTTTTAGATGTTTTCCCCCAGCCACTTAAATATGTAAAAACTATTCACAGACCTTACAAAAGGCAGACTGTGACCTGCTGGGATCTGGATTGGGCCCAAGTTGGGAGTGGGTTAACCGCGGTGCAAATTCCATTCCTCCTGCTGTCCAAAAACACCCTCAGCCTTGACATTTATAATATGAAAATCGCCCTGTCCTTTATCCACCCCACAAAATAACTGCTTCTCCTAACTTCCGTATTTCTCTGAGGATACCAGAGTTTTCCCAGGAACCCAGGCTGGAACTCTGAGGGTCTGTGTAGTTCCCATTTGTCATCCCATATGCAAGTCTAGCATCCCAACCCAACCGCTGACCCATCCTCAGTGCTTCCAGCATCTGTCGATGTCTCCTGTGTAAGATGTCCTGTGTATCCAAACTAATTCTCCTATAGCAACACTTTCATCATAGAACTCCTGCACATGGTGAACAAGCCTGCAGGATCCTCCACCTTTCTATGTGCAGTTTCCCCTCTGATGGAGTTTTCTAATTTCATCCCTTGCTATTTCCCTATGCAGATCCTCTGTGCAAACCAAAATGACCAGCCTTCAACAGGCGACAACATGCTGGAGCATGGGGGTCCGTACCTCTATGCCTTTCCTCTTGATCACCTCCTCTCTTCCCCTAGTCCTGAGCTCCTTTCCTAAACCCATGGACCTTTCAAAAGGCTCACAGCCAATCACGATAAGACATCACATCACACACGCTAGAGTGGATAGCATAGAAAGGCTGACAATGACTAGTGTTGGCAAGAATGTGGGGAAATTGGAAACCTCATATAGTGCTGGTGGGGATATAAAATGGTGTAGTCACTTTGGAAAATAATCTGGCAGTTCCTCAAGAGGTTAAGCAATTTCACATCCAAGAGAAAAGAAAATATAGGTCCACAGATTACAGTAGAAACTAACACAGCATTGTAAATTCACATATTCCAATACAAATGAAAAAAAAAATAGGTCCACACATAAAACTTGCCCACGAAAGTCCACAGCAGCATTGTTCACAGTAGCTAAAAAGTAGAAACAAACCAAATGATCATTAACTCATGAATGGATAAACATGCAAGGTCACATATTGTATGATTCCATTCATATGAAATGTTCAGAACAGACAAGTCTATAGAGCTAGAAAGTAGATTACTGGTTACCTAGGACTGGGGTGGGATTGAAGGAATAGGAGAAATGAGGGGTAACTGCTAATGGGTATAGGGTTGTTTCAGGATTGATGAAGATGTTCTAAAACTGATGATGGTGATATACAATTTCATGTATGAGTACCTGAAAACCCACTGAACTGTACACTTTTAAATGGCTGAACTATATGGTCTATGAATTACACCTCAATAAAGCTGTTTTATGTTTTAAAGAAAGGCTCATGTCAAATCAGATCACTGTAAGTTATCAAAGAAAAAATTATCTTCATTTTGTAGCTAAATTATCATCTGTTCCACTCATCTGACATTATATACTACCTTATAATTTTTTTATGCTTATATTTTAATTTCCAAACTCCTGGTACTTTCTCATACTTTTGCGTATCAATGCCTGTGTTTGTTATTTAATTCAGAAGACAATTCCCACTGGTTAAAATGACATAAATCGAACCAGAGCTGGAGATGATAGCTTACACAGTGTGGGTGTGACAAACACAACTTGCAAGGGCCACACTGATGTGAAATGATGAAGTGGGGAAAAAACAATCTTCAGTTTCACTCATGAATTGATGTGCTTTGCTTTTAGTACTTGGACATTGTTAATTGGGAACAGGTTGCCTCGGATCTACAGCAGAGTGCCTAAAAATTAGGATATCTGGTTATGCTTATGCTGCAGTTTCCCCATTCATAAAAAGCCAAAGTAGACAGAACCATATACATATATATATTAAGTTATTAATGGTGGTGCTAGTGGTAAGGAATCTGCCTACCAGTACAGGAGATGCCAGAGACATGGGTTCGATCCCTGGGTTGGGAAGATTCCCTGGAAGAGGGCACGGCAACCCACTCCAATATTCTTGCCTGGGAAATCACATGAACAGAGGAGGCTGGAGGGCTACGTCCATGGGGTCACAGAGAGTCGGACACGACTGAGCATACACACACCTACTATGTGCACAGTGTTGGACCCAAAGACTATTTAAGCAAATTCAGTAAGTCATTAATGACCATAGCTGTCAGATTTCTACATACTAAGCACAAGATATGGTAAGTTCTGTTTGCCAATTTTTTTCTAAAGTTTATATTTGGGATATGGTTATTGGAAATATATCAATTAGTAAAATATTAAAGTGTGCATTATAGGTCTATAATCAATATATATTGACTAGGTCAGCAAAAAATTAAGGATATGGGAAAAAATAGAATATATTTGGGTTTAGCATACTCTGGAGAGTATACATAATCCAGTACATAAATTGCTACTGCTGCTAAGTCGCTTCAGTCGTGTCTGACTCTGTGCGACCCCATAGCCGGCAGCCCACCAGGCTCTGCCGTCCCTGGGATTCTCCAGGCAAGAATACTGGAGTGGGTTGCCATTTCCTTCTCCAGTGCATGAAAGGGAAAAGTGAAAGTGAAGTCGCTCAGTCGTGTCCGACTCCTAGCGACCCCATGGGTCTGCAGCCTACCAGGCTCCTCCACCCATAGGATTTTCCAGGCAAGAGTACTGGAGTGGGGTGCCATTGCCTTCTCCAAGTACATAAATTATATCCAAGTAAATGCTCTCAACACAAGAGTTAAGGTACATTAATAGCATTCTTGGGTCCCAAAAGAACTTTCTACTCTAGGATACTATCCAGAGTAAAGATGTAGCAATCTAGTAAATTATTATAAGTTTTCGTGTCAGGGAAGTATCCTTTCAGGAAAGGTCAGAAATCATTTGTCTCTCAAGTATCTTAATTTGAATAAGCTAACTCTCAGCAAGCAAAAATGCAAAGTCAAGGCTGTAGGCAGAGCAGAGCCCTTGGAAGACCAACTTCCCACCGATTGTTTCACAATCTCATTTTCAAGATTCCTCAGTTCCTTGAGGACCACCCAGGGCCTGGGCAAGCTTGCCAAAGCTAGAGTTCCCACCCAGAGGTGTGGGGCCATGGTTACAGTTAGTAGAAAACTGCATTCACTTGTTTGGAATGTCCTTTCTATGTATCTGCTCTGGGAACCTGTTAATAGTGGTGACTACGGATTCAGAATTGGAATCCTCGCTGATCACACTGGTTTTGCCTTAAAGACTGTATGAGTTTCCTATTGCTACTGTAATGAATTACCATAAACTCAGTGGGCTAAAACAGCACACATTTGTTATCTTCCAATTCTGGAGGCCCAAAGTCTGAATTCACTTTCGCCGGGCTAAAATCAAGGTGTCAGCAAGGATGGTTCCCTCTGCAGGCTTCAAAGAAGACTCCATCTCCTTCCCTTCTCTGGTTTCTAGAGGCCACTGTCATTCCTTGGCTCATGGCCTCTTCTTGGTTCTTCAACGCATCATGTCTTCCAATCTCTCTCTGCCTCTCTTGTACAAGAAGCTCTGTGATTACACTGGGTCCACAAGGGTAATCCACAATAATCTCACCATGTCAAGATCCTTAATTTAGGCAATCTGCAGAAGCCCTTTTGTCATGTGAAGTTACATATTCATGGGATTCTGGGATTAAGACATGGATGTCTTTGGGGGCCATTATTCTACCACAGAAATGCAACAAAGAGGCAGCCTCCATCATCACCATCATCACTGTCTCTAAGTACCTGCAACAGTCCGGACATGGGCAGTCAGCACTCTCTACCCGTCACAACGTTGTTCTTAACACTGGAGTGGAATGCTGGCTCAGCCATTTCACACATGCTAACACTGAAGCTCTGGGAGGCTTAATGACTTGTCAAGAGTCCCAGAACCCTGAGTCCTGGCACCTCTTACTCCAAAGGCTGTGATTGAAAACCCTGTCAGGGAATTCTGGTTGGCCTCTCACGGTCACTACAACCACTTCCTTCTGGGGTTATGGGAAAACACCATGTCCTCATCATTCCACCTTCTCCTGTTCAGTCTCATGCAGCCCCCAGGTCTCACTGCCAGCCCAGTGCCCAGCAAAGACCTGGATGGGTAAGGGTGACACCGCATCCAGCCCATCTGTCTGCCTCACTGTGGAGTGGACTCAGTCCTGTGACATTTATTGAGTGCCCTCTATGCACTAGGCATGATATCAGGCCCTGGCAGTTCAGTTTTATGGCAAATCATTCTGTACAGGCATAACACATTTTACTGTACTTTGCACTTTTTAAATTGCTTACTCACACTTCACAGACATTGTATCTTTTTTTTTAATTGAAGGTATGCAAGGGACAAACTTGCATCAAGCAAGTTTATTTGTGCCATTTTTCCAACAGCATTTGCTCACTGTTTGTGTTACATTTGGGAATTTTCACAGTATTTCAAATGTTTTCATTATGATTATGTTTGTTATGGTGATCTGTGATTGATGATCTTTCATGTTACTGTTGCAAAATGGTTACGACTCTTTGATAGCTGAGATTTTTAAATTAAGGCATATACATTCTATTTAGACATAATACTATTGCACATTTAATAGACTACAGTATAGTATAAACATAACTTTTATATAGAAAAAATTTGTGTGATTTGATTTATTGTGATACTGACTTTATTGTGGTAATCTGGAACCAAACCCACAATATCTGAGACGTATGCCTGTATATTGTTGATGCCACACATTTACAATTGCAATAGTACAACTTGTCCTATACTTTATGCTTTAAAACAAGTAGTTATCCCTGACTCTAATTACCAGGGTAAATTTAAAATGCATGAGAACATGAGATACAGATACTTAAGATTTAGTCACTATCTTTTCCCTACCAAGCCAATAGTCTTTGACTTTTACTTGGTTCGCTAATTTTAGGAAATTATAAGTAAAGATTCTTCCCTATTTCCAAGGGAGATTGGGGCACAGAATAGCTATTTGGTCCAGAGAGAGAAAGAAAAATAACCCAGGGGGAACCAAGTCTAAGGCAGCCACTTGTAGAGACAGTGAGCCAGCCCTGAGAAGCATCGGCATTGGATAAACCATTTCTGCAAAGGCTGGCTTGTCCCAGGACTATGACAGACCACTTGAATTTGCCTGCCTGGTTTATTTGGATTATGCCTAGAGTCTCAGAGTACTCCAGAAAAACTCAGCTCATCAATGTTTTGAGACTGAGCACATAAGCTGCTGGGGCCAGACAGTGTTTTTTAAAGATGGAAGAAGCTTGAGCATGTATCTTTGTGTTCTGGGGGTAGAGGCAGGAGAATGGAACCAATTAAAGATAGAAAGAAAAAAAAACAAACAAAAATGAGTCAGCAACTGGAAACAACCCATCCACCAGAGAAATGGATAAACAAGAAGTGGTCCATCCATACAACAAAATACAACTCAGTGAGAAAAAGGCACTACCCACTGCTACACACAACAAGGTAGATGAATCTCAATATCATCAATTTGAGTGAAAAAGGACAGACACTAAAGAGTACAGGCTGTCTGATTTCATTTACATGAAATTCTAGAAAATGCAAACTAATTTAGAGGGACAGAAAATAGATCAATGGATTCCTAAGGTTAGAAGCAGAGACAGGAATGAACAGCAGAGAAGTACAAGGGAAGTTTTGGAGGTGATGGAGATGTTCTGTATCATGTTTGTGGCAGTGGTTTCATGATGTCAAAACTCAATGACTTGTACATTTTAAATGGAAGCCATTCATTGTATATAAGTTATACCTCAATAAAGCTGATTTACAAAGAGACAGGGAGGCTCCTTTGGGTCCTGTGACTGGAAGGGGAACATGTCGTTCATGGAGAAGGAAGGGAAAGAGGCCAAGGCAGAGAGAGTCTCAGATCCATCCATAGGTGGAGAGAGAAGAGAGTGCTTAGCCACCATTGGTATGTCTCAAACCAGTTGATCCTAAAGGAAATCAATCCTGAATACTCATTGGAAGGACTGTTGCTGAAGCTGAAGCTCCAATATTTTAGCCACTTGATGCGAAGAGCCAATTCACTGGAAAAGACCCTGATGCTAGGAAAGAATGAAGGCAGGAGGAGAAGGGGATGACAGAGGATGAGATGGTTGGATGGCATCACTGACTCAGTGGACATGAGTTTGAGCAAGCTCTGGGAGATAGTGAAGGACAGGGAAGCCTGGCATACTGCAGTCCATGGGGTTGCAAATAGTCAGACACGACTGAGCAACCGAACAGCAATATCTCTGATAGCTTTTGCAAAAGCACCCTGCATTCCTATTCCCAGCAAAGAGTCTCCTTTGAATATGCACATTCATGTCAATTACCATGAGATCAATTCAAACCTGAAGAGAGAGACTCCTATGGCCACATCTTAACCCACCATGTGTTCTCTCCAGGTGGAAGATTTGCGAGGTCTAATCTTCACATACCTCCAAATTCAGCCCACTTTCAGTTTGGTATTCCTGTCATGTGGAGCCACTCGGAGCCTCAGCAGGAACTGGCTAATGTGTTCCTAGTGGCATTTTCTTTGATTTCTTCCTGTGCAACATAAATCACTGGCAGCTCCAGAAGCCGGAGAAGGTGGGTGTAAAGGCTAGGTCAGAAAGCTTGGGGCTGGGAGGGGAGCCTGAAAGATAGGGATCTGTGAGTGCCTCCCTAGTTATCAACTCTTTCAGTGAACTACTTACTGGAGTCTCTCTGACAGCGTTTTGCAGTAATGAAGACACAGCCATAGCAACCAGATGACAAAGAGAACCACAGCCTTCTGGAAAAGGGCTGCAAAGTCTCTGAAGAGATATTACCACTGTGCAGCTTCCATTTCTTTCTGCGTTTGTTTCCTTTCGGTAGCTACTGGAGATAGACGTGTTTTTTCACCACTCTGCCAAACTAGGCGAGTTTTGATTTACCACAGCTGGGGGCATGGGCCTAGGACTGGAATGCTGCAATGAGCAGAAATATTCGATTGCAACTATTTTTTCTCAGTCATTAAAAAAATACCACCCTCAGAACATGCTTTCTTGGTGCCCAGCTAATATCTAGTGTTTTTTATATTCACAATAATCTTTTTACCCTTCTGCAAAAACAGGAAGTTGGGATTAAGTCGAGAAACCAAAAAGCCCTTCCCTTGACACTGCGCTAAACTGAAAGTCCCTCATGAGCACAAGTTTCTCGCGTAACTGGGAAGCCAGGCAGTGTCCCCACTCTTGGGTTACAGGAGATGAGTTTTGATCATGCTACTTCTCCACTTTTACAAAAGAATAATGATGTGAGACTCCCTCCTAAATAGGATTAAAAAATGTGACTATGTGTGGGAGGGTAACCATGGCATGAAGGCACCATTTTGGACTCACCCCTCTGGTGAAATGCAGCCTGCTGTCTCTCACCACCCACCAAAACACATGCCTGCCCTCCATGTAAAAGTGAACTGGCTCCCAAGTGAACTGAAAATAGATACTCAAAAAACATGTACACAGAGATGTTCATTCAGCACTAGTCATAACAGCTAAAAGGGAGAAACTGCCTGAATGTCCATCAGTGGATGAATGGATAAACAAAATGTGGTCTAGCCACACAACGGCGTGTTACTCGGCCGTAATGGCGAATGAGGTACTGACACATGCTACAATATGCATGACCCTCAGGACTTAAAGCTAAATGAAAGGAGCCAGACCCAAAAGGTCACATGTTGTATGATTCCATTTATAGGAAATGTCCAGACGAGGCAAATCCACAGAGACAGAAAGCAGATTGATGACTGCCCAAGGCTGGAGGTAAAGAGAAATTGGGGGTGCCTGCTGAACCAGGCTGTGACGGGGATGGAAACAGGCAGGATGGGTGGGGTTGGGGGGAGTAGGGACTAGGGGTAGTTGGGAGAGCTGCTTTGCCCAAAGGGCCACCAGCGTGGTGGAAGACAGATGCTGACAGCATCCCTTGGTCCAGGAGGCCACACCCTGCCTCAGCTGGAATCTCATGGAAAAATGAATTAGTAAGGCAAGAAGCTCAAAGGAGCGATAAAGAGTATAGTAAACTGGATCATAGAAAAAGCAAGAGAATTCCAGAAAAACGTGTACTTCTGCTTCATTGACTAGGCTAAAATCTTTGACTGTGTGGATCACAACAAACTGTGGAAAATTCTTCAAGAGATAGGAATACCAGACCACCTTACCTCTCTCCTGAGAAACCTGTATGCAGGTCAAGAAGCAACAGTTAGAACCGGACATGGAACAACGGACTGGTTCCAAATTGGGAAAGGAGTACATCAAGGCTGTATATTGTCACCCTGCTTATTTAACTTATATGTAGAGTACGTCATGCAAAATGCTGGGATGGATGAAGCACAAACTGGAATCAAGATTGCTGGGAGAAATATCAATAACCTCAGATAGGTAGATGACACCACCCTTATGGAGAAAGTGAAGAGGAACTAAAGAGCCTCTTGATGAAAGTGAAAGAGGAGAGTGAAAAAGTTGGCTTAAAACTCAACATTCAAAAAACAAAGATCATGGCATCCAGTCCCATCACTTCATGGCAAATAGATGGGGAAACAATGGAAACAATGACAGATTTTACTTTCTTGGGCTCCAAAATCACTGCAGATGGTGACTGCAGTCATGAAATTAAAAGATGCTTGCTCCCTGGAAGAAAAGCCATGACAAACTTAGACAGCATATTAAAAAGCAGAGATATTACTTTGCTGACAAAGGTCTGTCTAGTCAAAGCTACGGTTTTTCCAGTAGTCACGTATGGATGTGAGAGTTAGACCATAAAGAAAGCTGAGGGCCAAAGAATTGATGCTTTTGAACTGTGGTGTTGGAGAAAACTCTTGAGAGTCCCTTGAACTGCAAGGAGATCAAACCAGTCCATCCTAAAGGAAATCAGTCCTGAATATTCATTGGAAGGACTGATGCTGAAGCTGAAACTCCAATCCTTTGGCCACCTGATGCGAAGAACTGACTCATTGGAAAAGACCCTGACGCTGGGAAAGATTGAAGGCAGGAGGAGAAGGGGATGACAGAGGATGAGATGGTTGGATGGCATCACCGACACTATGGACATGAGTTTGAGCAAGCTCCGGGAGTTAGTGATGGACAGGGAGGCCTGGTGTGCTGCAGTCCATGGGGTCACAAAGAGTCAGACACGACTGAGTGACCAAACTGACTGAAGCGAAATGCTTACAGTGTTTACAGGTGGCAAAGCTCTTCCAGCCCATCCTCCTTGCAGGCTGAAGGAGGGTCTAGAGTAAGCTCGAGTACTAACAGAGAGTCAGGGCTGCTGCTCCTTGACTGGCTCACCGCATGACTCTGAATTTGGTCAAGCCATCTAACTTTCTGGGTCTTGGTTTTCTTTGCTAAGTGCTTCCCAGACTGAACTGACATCACCCATGTCTATGGAACACTCAAAACACAGAAACGCCCTTAGGGTTGGAGACAAGGCCCCTGAGAGATTAAGCAGAGTTTCTCAGACTTGAATTCCTAGGGTTTGTTAGTACTCAGATTGCTGGTCTCCATTTCCAGTTTCTGAGCCAGTGAGTCTAGGGTGGAGACCTGAAAATGTTCATCTCTAACAAGATCCTCGTGAGGCTGATATTTCACCACACTTTGGGAGCCAAAGATAAACTAAACTAGTTGTTACCAACACTGGCTGATCATCAGAATCACCCGGAAAGTATTTTAATAAAAAGCTACCAGGGCCTCACTCCGTATGTAGTGAGCCTGGGACCCTGCCAAGTCTAGACCCTTCTGTCGAGCTCTCCATCCCGTGCTGCTTCTGAGAGGTGGGCCTGAGGCTGGGCTCTTACAGTGGGTGGGATTCAGAAGGTGAGAGGGATGAATGCTGGGGCTGGCTTGTGCCAGAACGAGCCGGAAAAAGCTCCAGGTCAGAAGTCATGGAACCATGACCCCACTCATCTTAGATAAAATGTACTGACCAATCATTGCATGTATTTAGTACCTGAAGATGTGAGGGAGAGAGATGCAATAGGACAAGAAAAATGGCTTTTGCACAGACACACTTGGGAAAGGCCTGTGGAGACTTCACAAAATGTTCCAGACACTGTTGGTGGCAATATTTATTCCTACATTCTTTTCCCTGTTCCCAGAACTAAGTCTAAATAATAATAACAGCTTTCAAATAAAAATACCGTAGTATAAATTCTAAGGAATGAAATCCAATTTACTGACATCTTAAAGTGTGTCCTGAGATGCCGTTTTTCGGAGTACCTGGGAAGATGACTGTTCACTGAATATTTAGTTGGTGGAAGGGAGGGAAAGAAGAGTTCCATTTCCCTGGTTATTGCTTCCAAACCCAGACATCTCACAGTGCAGATGTCGACCTGCGTGGCTGAGCTTGCTTAGAGCAACTCCTGACGATTATTCAGATATTTGACCTGGACTTGCCGGTTCAACCTTAAATTGTCTGCCAGAACAAAAACAACAGGCAAGACGGTCCTATTGATTGAGAATAAAACAAGATGTAATTGCTGGTGGGCATGCACATAGAACATGGGTGTCAAGTGGTAAGCTTCTATGATGGGTCATTTAAAAATTCTCCCAAGAGTTAACTTGGACCAACTGACAACCCCCCTTCTTGCCCCCAACCTTGCAATAGGACTAAACCACCTGGCTTGTCTTCTATACAAATGTGAGTGGTGCAATCATACAGCTCTTGGGCTGGCTATTAGGGGAATTCTCCCGAGCAACTGCATGTTTCATAAAAGTGCTTTTCAAGAAAAGTGCACATTCTTTGATGCCACGCTGTTCTATACTTTAGCTCCTCACAGCACTTAGCACAAGGCTGAACACAGCTCATTCACAATGTACTTTTCTTTTTCACTCAAAAGAGTACACAGCAGAGTCTTTGGATAGTTGAATTGGTTTAGTCACTAATGAGAAAGTGCTGTATAAAGTGATGTATAAAGATATACATCTTTAATGGTTCTATAGCAACCGTATTATAGACCATGATGTCATCCCTGGATTTTTCTTGTGACTCTGAGGCTCTCTTCGTAATCCATTTTATTCTATAGCCATTGAATATAGCCTTTCTATTCCTCATGGCATAGAAGTTTCATAAAAGTGCTTTTCAAGAAAAGTGCACATGAAATTAAAAGATGCTTGCTTCTTAGAAGAAAAGCTATGACAGCTATGACAAACCTAGACGGCATTTTAAAAAGCAGAGACATTACTTTGCCGAGAAAGATCCATGTAGTCAAAACTCTGGTTTTTCCAGTAGTCATGTATGGATGTGTGAGCTGGACCATAAACAAGACTGAGTGTCAATGAATTGATGCTTTTGAACTGTGGTGTTGGAGAAGACTCTTGAGAGTCCCTTGGACTGCAAGGAGATCAAACCAGTCCATCCTAAAGGAAATCAGTCCTGAATATTCATTGGAAGGACTCATGGCCAAAGCTGAAGCTCCAATACTTTGGCCACCTGATGCAAAGAGCTGACTCGTTGGAAAAGACCCTGATGCTGGGAAAGACTAGAGACAGGAGGAGAAGGGGACAACAGAGGACAAGATGGTTGGATGGCATCACCAACCCAATGGGCATGAGTTTGAGCAAACTCCAGGAGATGATGAAGTACAGGGAAACCTGGCGTGCTGCGGTCCACAGGGTTGGACACGACTGAGCAATTGAACAATGACCACATGCCTCATGGACTGAGTCAATTGGGGGCAGTGGAAGGAGGGCTGACCAGGAGTCAGATCTGGATTGAGTCTTGGTTCAGTGTTGGGTAGCTGGATGACCCCAGACCCACCAGTTAAGCTCTTTCAGTCTCTGTTTCTTTGTCTGAGAAATATACAGAACAATACCCAATTTAGCCATGACTCATCCCTTCAACTTGACCATTAGCAATATGAAAGCAAAGACAGAGCCATTGGTCCCTTTGGTCAAACTCCATGTTACCTGCTGAGCATCTCAATGAGCTAAGGAAATACTTGCAGAACTGGTGTTTGGAGTAAGAAAGGGATGAAGGAAGAAGTGACTCTAGGGTTCAGGAGAAGAGAGAAACTCAGAATTATTTATTCCCGTTTTCTGCTAGTCTGTGTTTTCTTGGCCAAAGAGACAGAGGATTGCAGCAATGTTTGTAAGTGGCAGCAGGGCAGGGGATGTTTGTGCAAGCCCGTGGAACTCAAGAGAGGCTCAGGGATTTTGGAAATCCATTAACCTATCAGTCCCACCACGTTACTGTCCATCTTGGAATGCTGACAGGGACGCTTGCTGGTGAATGATGTTTGCTAGGTATTAACAAATCATCCAGAGAATGATGCGATGTGCTAACATGTCAGATATGATTGCTGTGTTTGTTGTCAGCCCCTGCAAGGGAATTATGGGAAGATTTCTCTTAAATGGCACAGACTAGACCGTTTTCCTGCCTTTTCCCCTGTTGATAGGTCCCATGTGAAGGTTACTATGGGAAACACTCCCTACTGATCCATGAGTCATGTCTGCAGCCTGGAAGGTTCCAACAGCAACGCTATTATCCTCAGGCACAGGTCCTCTGGGATTTTATCTGAGCTGTAGAAAGACAGCCTGGTGGTGGGAAGAACATCTTATAAACAAAACTAAAAGAACCGGCTGTTTATTCACTTACATTGCTAGAAAAAAATAAATCAACAAGGCTATGAGGTAGTTGGATGAGCAAAACTGACTACCTTTTAAACTCCGAAAGGCTCAGGAACAATTGGGTGATGTCCATAGAGAATTCATTTTCAAATCATTTTTGGGACTAGTCTGCATGACAAGCAGGTTATCATCAAGATGCAGGTAACATGAGAAGTACCAAGGTCTTTGGGAAGAGCACCATTTTGTGTCAGAATGAATGTTTAAACAGGAGACTGTTCACTCATGTACAGGAATCACAGAGCACACTGGTGATCAGACGTTTTCTACTAACTCTGGACTGAGAAATCGCTATGGAACACAACAATAGCAAGGAGTGGGAGAAAGATCAAGTAAGTGTCCTCAGTGGATTTTTCAGAAGCAGAATTTGGGACTGGGATCTAGGTGATGGGAATTATGGAGGTAGTGCTCTCAGGAGAAAAGGAGCAATTCTCTGGATGAGGGGAGAGCTCGGAGCATCCAGCAGCTGGGAGAGGATACGCCAGCCCAACAAATTTGGCCACATCAGTACTGACTCTCGTTGCTTACCCAAAGCCACACCCCAGTCATTGGTGCTTGTTGTTCAGTTGCTCAGTGGTGTCTGACTCTTTGTGACCCCATTGACTGTAGCATGCCAGGCTTCCCTGTTCTTTGCTGTCTCCTAGAGTTTGTTCAAACTTATGTTCATTGAGTCAGTGATGCCACCCAACCATCTCATCCTCTGTTGTCCCCTTCTCCTCCTGCCTTCAGTCTTTTGCAGCATCAGGGTCTTTTCCAGTGAGTCGGCTCTTCACATCAGGTGGCCAAAGTATCAGAGCTTCAGCTTCAGCATCAGTCCTCACAGTCAAGACTCAAACCCGTCTCTCAGCCTTGCCAGTAACTCATCAAATCCACTCTTTTATAATGGCAACACCTACCATTGCACCATCCTTTATAAAGCACTTTCAGAGCTATGATCTCATATCACGACCTCCAAAATCCTAGGAGATAGACAAAGGCCAACATCCATGTGCCCGTGATGTGGAGGCTGAGAGAGTGATCCAGCCCAAGGTCACATACCCGGAAGTAACAGAGTTGAGACTAAACCTTATTCCCAGGGTACCACCTCTTTTATGGGTCAGAAGAGGTATTGAATAGTAAGCTACCATTTAGCCTTGTATGTCTACTGATCACAAGGTCAATGTCATTGATTTTGTTTTGTCCTATGTCCTTTGTATAAGGACCTCAATTCGAGCCTCAAGGAATATTTAAGGAATATTAAATATTCCTCAAGGAATATTTTTGCTCAAGGAATATTTAAGTTCTTTGTCATGTATTTCTGGCCCTGGTATGGGATTTCTGGTTTTCTTTCTAACTTTAGATACCAACTCTTCGTAATAAGAGAAAAAGAGTCTATTTTTATTAAAATGACTCAAATGTCTCTGGAAACATTTACAAGGCTTGGAATGTTTTAATAATTTCCTGATCTGGGTGCAGTAAGGCATCTGAATGAATGAGCTAATATGAAATTCCTCCTCATTGTGGAGTTTAAATTTTGCTTTATATTATCCTCATGTTTCAATTTAATCACAGCTGATCCACAGATGATCACATGAGCTGAATTTGTGATCCTTTCCTTTGCCATTCAGATTTACAGGGAGTTTTCTCTCCTTTTCATCTCATCTTCTTCCTCCATCCTCTCCAGCCTCACAACTTTTCTCATTATCTAATGGTGTCCTGCCCTAGTGTCTGG
The DNA here is from genome assembly GCF_054371585.1 of Giraffa tippelskirchi. Taxonomy (NCBI): domain Eukaryota; kingdom Metazoa; phylum Chordata; class Mammalia; order Artiodactyla; family Giraffidae; genus Giraffa; species Giraffa tippelskirchi. Next base: position 144,091,755 of record NC_137289.1, read on the forward strand.
ATATCCAGAGCCTGTTCCAAATCCTCCCATGGAATGTTCCTACCTTTCATGAGGTCACCTGCTCAAGGGCACCATGAGGTGTGGGACAGAAGACACTGGTTCAAGATCGCAGTCCACCTCACACTAACATTATGATCATATAGCAAGAAAGAACATGGGTGCTTACAACTGCGCATATTCTTTGACCAAGCAATTGTACTTTTTACAGCTATGCTACAGAAACAATTAGAGATACACCCAAAGGTTGTTTACCACTGCAATTTTTACAAGAAAAAACAATTGTTCAGGGACTCCTCAGCCTCCAATAAAAAGAAGAATGGCAATAAAAAATACATTATAGCCAGATGATAAAAGAAGACTCATCTCAAACTGTGTATCAGAATCCCCCAGAAGGCTTGTAAAACCAAATACAAATTGCTGTGCATCATTCCCAGAGTTTCTGATTAGGTAAATCTAGGATGGAGTCTGGGATTTTGCATTTCTACCATGTTTCAGGGTGATGCTGATACTGATGGTCCAGGGACAACGTTTTGGGAACCATTGCTTGCCATACAAGAACATGTCCTGGTATATGGTCTCTATCTATTAGTCCGAAAAGGCAATTTATGTGGCAAAAACTACTTCAAATCTATTCTGGTAAATCAATACCAATATTTTAAAAGCTGAATGGTGGTTAACTCTAACCTGAGTGGTAGGATGGGCTAGGCGGGGAGCAGTATTTCCCTGCCTCCCTCAATTTTGGCACTGACTCATAACTCATCGGAGAAGGAAATGGCAACCCACTCCAGTATTCTTGCCTGGAGAATCCCATGGGCAGAGGAGCCTGGCAGGCTACAGTCCATGGGGTTGCAAAGAGTTGGACATGACTGAGCATGCAGCACAAAACTCATAGATCTGGGCTGAAATCCCTTTCCAGCTCTCACCTGCTGTATATGATACTAAGCGAATTAGCTAACCCTCAACAGCCACAGCTTCCTCACCTAGAAACAGATGACGACACTACTTACTTCGAGGAGATTATTTTGACTATTAATGGAAATAATGTAACACTCATGTACACATTCATTTAACAAATATCTGTGCAATTCCTACTGTGTCCTGGGCACTGGAGCTGGGGAAAGAAAGTGAAATGATAAAGAAGCCTCAGTGTCTTAACTTCACACAATTTCAAGTTTATCAAAGACACAAAACATTCACCCACCTGCTCCCACTCCCCCATCTTTTCTCTGTGTGGACATATTGGGTTGGCCAAAGAGTTTATCTGGGTTTTCCCGTAATACTTTATGGAAAAAAGATATTATGGAATATATCCATAATATTTCCATAAGGTATTACGGAAAAACCTAGCAAACTTTTTGGCCACCCCAATACTTCAATGAAAGCACATCTTAAAATAATCCCAATTTTCCCAATTTCTGATTTATGAGGTCTCAGTGTTTTCTCCATTTCCATTTGCTGCATGAATTGCAGCCCTGTCTCAACCTGGGGGAAGCGTTCCTGCTGCTTTACAGAGGGCCTGGGAGAGTGAAAATGTCCAGAGCCCTGTAGGCAAAGGGAGTGTGGATCCTTATCAAACTCTCCACGTGAGAGAAAAGTGCCCTCCAAGAGACACGTGCCCCAGAACCTGGAAATAAATGCTCCTCACTTCATCAGTGAAGGAAGGTACAGGAGGCAGCCTTCATGCTATGTTGTCGTCATTCAGTTGCCCCGTCATGTCCGACGTTTTACGACCCCATGGACTGCAGCACACCAGGCCTCCCTGTCCCTCACCATCTCCCAAAGTTTGCCCAAGTTCATGTCCATTGCATCGGTGATGCCATCCAGCCATCTCATCCTCTGACACTCTCTTCTCCTTCTGCCCTCAATTCTTCCCAGGATCAGGGACTTTTCCAATGAGTCAGCTGTTCACACCAGATGACCAAAATACTGGAGTTTCAGCTTCAGCATCAGTCCTTTCCAACGAGTATTCAGGGTTGATTTCCCTTAAGATTGACTGGTTTGATCTCCCTGCTGTCCAAGGCACTCTCAGGAGTCTTCTCCAGCACCACAGTTGAAAGGCATCAATTCTTTAGTGCTCTGCCTTCTTTACGGTCCAGCTCTCACAACCGTATGTGACTATTGGGAAGATCATAGCCTTGACTATATGGACCTTTGTTGGCAGAGTAATGTCTCTGCTTTTCAACACACTGTCTAGGTTTGTCATCACTTTCCTGCCAAGAAGCAATCGTCTTCTGATTTCATGGCTGCAGTCAGTATCTGCAATGATTTTAGAGCCCAAGAAGAGGAAACCTGTCACTACTTCCACGTTTCCCCCTTCTATTTGCCATGAAGGAATGGGGCTGGATGCCACAATCTTAGTTTGTTCAATACTTAGCTTAAGCTGGCTCTTTCACTCTCCTCCTTCACCCTCATCAAGAGGCTCTTTAGTTCCTTTTCAATTTCTGCCATTAGGGTTGTATCATCCACATATCTGAGGTTGTTGATGTTTATCCCGCCTATCTTGATTGCAGCTTGTAACTCATCCAGCCCTGCATTTCTCATGATGTGCTCAGCATACAAGTTAAACAAACAGGGTGAGAGCAGACAGCCCTATCTTACTCCTTTCTCAATCTTGAACCAATCAGTTGTTCCATACAGGGTTCTGATTGTTGCTTCTTGACCCAAATACAGGTTTCTCAGAAGGCAGGTAATGTGGTCTTATATTCCCATCTCTTTAAGAGCTTTCCACAGTTTATTATGATCCACAGAGTCAAAGGCTTTGGCATAGTCGATGAAACAGAGGTAGATGTTTTTCTGGAATTCCCTAGCTTTCTCTGTGATCCAGCACATGTTGGCAATTTGATCTCTGGTTCTTCTGCCTTTCCTAAACCCAGCTTGGGCATCTGGAAGTTCTTGGTTCACGTAATGCTGAAGCCCAGCATGCAAGATTTTGAGCATGACCTTACTAGCATGGGAAATGAGTGCAACTGTCTGATGGTTTGAACATTCTTTAGTACTCCCCTTCTTGGGAATTGGGATGAAGATTGACCTTCTCCAGTCCTGTGGCCACTGCTGGGTCTTCCAGATTTGTTGACATAATGAATGCAATACCTTGATGACATTATCCTTTAGAGTTTTGAATAGTTCTACTGGAATTCTGTCGCATTCACTAGCTTTATTAACAGCAGTTCTTCCTAAGGCCCACTTGACTTCACTCTCCAGAATGTCTGGCTGTGGGTGGCTGACCACACCATTGTAGCAATCCGGTTCATTTGGATCTCTTTTACACAGTTCTTCTGTGTATTCTTTCCATCTCTTCTTCATCTCTTCTGTGTCTACTAGGTCTCTACCATTTCCGTCCTTTATTGTGCCCATCCTTGGGCAAAATGTTTCCTTAATATCTCCAATTGTCCTGAAGAGATCTCTAGTCTTTCTGTTGTTTTCTTCTAATTTTATACACTGTTCACTGAAGAAGGCCTTCTTGTGTCTCTGTGATGTTCTTTGGAAATCTGCATACACCTTTCCCTTTCTTCCTTGCTTTTCACTTCTCTTCTTTCTTTAGCTATTTGCAAGGCCACCTCAGACCCAACGCAAAACAAGGGCTTGAGACCCTGGGGCCACGTTATCTAAAACCACACAGCCCAAGGGCGCGCAGACCACCAGGGTCAGGATTCATCCCAGAGGTATTCTCCTAATAGAGTGTCTTGGAGCTGTGGTTCTGAAGAGACTGGCGCGCCCCATGTCCAGTGGGAGAGGCCCCCAGGAGACGGTTTATGGCCACAGAGCCTGGCTTTCTCAGCTTCCTTCTTGGCCAAGCCTCCGCTTTCTCTCTTGATAATTATGTTTCCTCAACCTGCATGGTGCCTGGTGGTGCTGCAGGCAGGGGGTGGGTTTTACTGCCCTCACTCTCCCCTCTGGGCCTCTAACTAGAAAAAGAAAAAGAGGGGGAGGAGGGAGAGGAAGCTGGATCAAACCTTCTGAAAAATAAACCCGTAAAACTGCAAGAGAAAAAGAAAACTGAAGTAATGACTCTATTTTAGAAGGAGAGCCATTTCTTCCCCCCTAGGTATCTTAGGCTTTGTGTTTCCTGGCATTTCTTAAACTTCCAGAAGAAAGTTGTAAAAATGCTCACCAAAGATCACCATGCATGAAAGAAAACACAACTCACAAGACAGGGGTCAATAAAAACCAAGGTGGATGTAAATTCTGCGCATGCTTATGCTCCTATGCTCTGTCCTGTCCAACTCTTTGCGACCCCACAGACTGCAGCCCGCCAGGCTCCTCTGCCCATGGGATCCTCCAGGCAAGAATACTGGAGTGGGTTGCCATTTCCTCCTCCAGGGGATCTTCCTGATCCAGGGATTGAACTCAAGTCTCCTGTGTCTCCTGCATCTCCTGCATTGGCAGGCAGATTCTCTATCACGGAGCCAACTGGGAAACCTGTAAATTCTACGGCATTTCCATTAAAGGGACTATTAATATCTAAGTGGAAACTACAGCCTGAAAGGCACCTTCATCATATAACTTAATGAAAGAATCTACTCTGCAAGTCCTCTAGAAGATAGTTAACTACACTTTTTGTTCATCTTTCAACAATTCTGCCCAGTAGGTACGTTAAGTCTTCTCTTACGCACTGAACTGACGAAAACCAAGACACGGCGGATACAGCTATGTGGATAAGGTAGACACACAACTGGAATCAGATTCTTGCACCTCCAAAGCTTATGTCAAGAACTGCAATTCTGTGTCTGCCTGCTCAGTCAGCATTATGTGCTGAACCTTTGCTAAGGTCACAGGACTTCAAACACTGAGAAATGAATGGGGTCAACTCAAGTTGGGAGCCCGGGGAAGGCAGTGAGTCTGTCTGTGGTTTCTTCTGCCTGAGATGGCCTGCGGCCTTTTGGTTTTGTTCACTGCCACATTCCAAAGGACTTTCTGACTGCAGGCGTGGGTCAGCAAAATGTCGACTGAGGAGCTGCGGCCAGCTGTGGGCAGACACACCCCTCCAAACCTCAGATTACAACAGAACATTAGCACACAGTCCTCTGCAGACTGCCCGTCTGCAATCTAGCAAGCTGCTGGGTGAAGAGGAGGCCACCTCTGCCTTGGGTGCACGGCCAAAGCTTGCTGTTAGAAAGACAAACCCTTGGAGATCTCTTTATTGAAATATTGGGGTTTTCCTTTGATTGCTGAAGCTTTTCATGACATAGGGCTTTGGGAGAATTATGAGGGGATTTCAGAGACCAAGACCCATGAATTCCCCTTCCACTGGAATTTAGACACCATACCTTATGTGTGGTCCTGTGAAGAATAATTCTACAAGGCTTGGCAATAAGCAAAAGGAAGACAACATGGCCTTTCAAAATCATACTGAACCATTGTCTGCTAAGCCAAGCATATTTCATTTTCTATGGAAATGCATCTTTGCTTGACTTATTATTTACCACTGATTAGGACTGGACTCCACCAAGTTGGATATTAACATGTGGACTGATAAGTTACAAATGATTTTTGTCCAGTAGAGCTGCAAATGATTTCACTTCGGTGAAAAAGATAATCTCAAAAGTTACAGTTTTATTGCCTTGTACGACATAAAGCCATTCTGTATTTAACTTGGCAATCATATTTTAACGTTGTTTTTTCCACTGACATATATCCAGCCTCTCCTCTATACCATTTCCTCATTAATGAATTAAAATACGGCTTTGATGCTCTCCATATATTTGTATTAAGATCCTATTTCTAGCTTTTCAGTGTTTCCTTTGGCAGTGCCTGGGCAATTCCTAGGGAGAGAAGCAACTGTGGTTGAAGGAATTTAGCAATGTGAAGATTATAAAGTGCAAGGAGGAAAATCCCACTGGGAGTATATATGCTATTTAACTTGATCCTTGCCTATAGCTGTCCACAAACACCGTCTAGAAGCTATTCCTCACAGTGTGTTGATATTGGACTCCAGAACAAAATCAAAATAAACAAAACAATGCATAATGAGAAAGCCCTATGCAAACAAGTAGATGAACAGAGAAATTACAATTCTTGAACTGAAATGGAAGCTGGTGGTGGTGGCCACCCAGAGAGCACCCTTCTTGCTTCTAAATTCTGTCTTTCTACAGGTACTTGCTTTCTCCCCAAGCCTACAGCCTATTTTCAAGGTCCCATGCATTGGATGGAATTTCCTGTGCAAAGAAAAACAAACTGCCTCAAGTATATTTTACCTTAATTTCCATAGCAATCATTGCAAAGATTCAGTGCCTTCTCGAATGGATACCAACCTCAGACAACCTTTCCTTGTCCCATTTGAGGCCTTGAGTCCACCAGCAGGGACTCGGTAACATCCAGGTTCTAGAGACAATTGCTTGCAATCTAGTAATAGAAGATTACAAGTGTATTTCTTTCTTTTAACCATCTTGGTAGTGGAGCTGACAGTCTGGGGAGAGGACTTGTTGAGAAATAAACAAATATGTCCTACTATTTATGGTGTGTGTGCGCGCAAAAGAGGGCTCTTGTTCGAGGCTACCCTTCAGTTTTGGCATTTCTCCTGAAACTTACACAGAGACTAGACTGTGTGTGTTGTTGATAAATTTGTTATAAAAATAGTAACCATCTAGACTGCATCATTACACGAGTTCCTACAGTCTCTGACCACACGTTTCCACTGCTAAGGCAGTTTCATGTGGGGAGGTTGGGAGTATCAGAACAATTGATTTAACCGGAATAGTGATATTCCTCCCAGAATAACGCCTAACCCCTGAGATTTCCAGGAAAATTTCTACCAAGTGGGTCATGGGAAAGAGCTCTGGGATAATCCATGTCAGAGTTCTGCTATGTAGCCTGTATGCAACTTACAAATGTCTGTAAATACTGAGTCCATGTGCCAAAATTATCATTTATGTCTGCAATCCACTGACTGTCTCTGCCATATTCTAGATTCTCAAATATTTTGCCTCTTCCTCAAAGAAAAATACTATGAACTATACAAATAACCACATTTCTTTAAGTCATTGGTGTTGCTTAATATAGGGCCTTCCTTTCTCTCTCACTACAAGTAATAGTTTGTGTATTATGTTATAGTCTTACATGCCAAGTGGTAGGAAGTCACATATATGGCAGAGAATCTGAACTGTGTCTGTTCTAAGGCAATGGATTCATCTGTCTTTTCCCTAATGTTCTCAGATCACTGACCCATCATTGTAGTAACTTATTTTAAAAAGATTCTATAAAACTTTTTTGATATATAAATTTAAAAAATAAAAAAAAAAAGCCACCAACAAGAAATTACTACACTGTTGGTAGGAATGTAAACTGGTACAATGACTGTGGAGAATAGTATGGAGGTTCCTTAAAAAACTAAAAATAGAACTACCATCCATCCATGTACATGTGTACTCAGTCACCTCCAACTCTTTGCGACCCAGTGGATTGTAGCCTGGCAGGCTCCTCTGTCCATAGGATTTTACAGGAGAGAATATTGGAATGGGTTGCCATTTCCTGCTCCAGAGGATCTTGCTGACCCAGGGATTGAACACATGTCTCTTCCATCTCCTGCACTCGCAGGCAGATTCTTTGCCACTAATGCCACCTGAGAAGCCTAGAACTACCGTATGATCTATGAGTGGCAAATCTACTCCTGGGTATATATCCAGACAAAACATAATTTGAAAAGATACATGTACCCTAATGTTGACTGCAGCACTAATTACAATAGCCAAGACTTGGAAGCAACCTAAATGTCCGTTGACAGAGGAATGGATAAAGATCTGGTAAATATATGTAATGCAATATTACTTGGCCATAAAAAAGAATGAAATAATGTGATTTGCAACAACATGGATGGACCTAGAGATTATGATACTAAGTGAGGTAAGTCAGAGAAAGACAAATATGATATCACTTCTATGTAGACTCTAAAAAGATGATATAAGAAGTTATTTACAAAACAGTAACAAACTCACAGACATAGAAAACAAACTTATGGCTTCCAAAGGGTAAAGGTGGGTTGGGGGAGAATAAATTAGGAGTTTGGGATTAACATATATACACTATTATATATAAAATATATAATAAACAGGGACCTACTGCATAGCACAGGGCACTCTTCTCAATATTCTGTAATAACCTATATGGGAAAAGAATCTGAAAAAGAATGAAAATATGTATATGTGTAACTGAATGACTTTGCTGTATGCCTGAAACTAACACAACATTGTAAATCAACTAAACACCAATAGAAAAAATTAAATTAAAACATTTAAATTAATTTAATTAAAAGGAAATTAAAGACGAATAAACATTGAAATAAATTTTAATTAAAAATTTTTAAAAAAGACACTAGATTGATCTGACATTATTCCTTCCAAAGGGTCGTCACTGGATGCTGATGACAACTGGCTTTTCTATTAAGAGCTCAGAAATCAAACCTTCAATGATTGTGTTAGACTCTTATCCACTGGTCAAGGGTATTCAGAATCCAAAGTTTGACCTTCAGTTTTCTGGTGCTTATTCCATTCTTTCTGAGTCCTCAATGGTGAGTTAGAGGGCTCAGGCTAAATTTTCTCAGTTCCATAAGATATCTCTTGCCCCAATAAGGAGATTTGAAAATCTTTACAAATACTATCATTCATAAATTTTGAGAATTCTTGGAAAATCAAACCACTTTCAAGTATACCATATGATTCTCATGGAAACTTTATAAATCTCGTCTGCCTCATAAAGTAATATTCCCACATATTCCTGTTGAATACTTCCTTCTCTTGTCTAGAGACAGGAGACTTTCCTCTTTTCTAAGGCTTTTTTTTTTTTTTCCTGCTGGCACTGCATGGTATGCAGGATCTGATCCTCACCAAGGATCGAATTTGTGTCCCCTGCAATGGGAGAATGGATTCTAGACCACCAGGGAGGTCCTTTTAAGGCTTTTTAAAGTTGAAATAACCATGTTAGTTCTTTTGTTTGCCTTTCTGATCTAGGATATAATAATTGCACTCTCTGTTGTCTTCTTTTTAGACAATATTCTCTTAAAAAATTAATGGGCAGGATGAGACGGCTGTGTGCCTTGTTACATATTCCCCAAGGCATAGTATACTGAAAAATGAAAATCTGGTTGTGAAATGGCTTTTGACCACATTTTTCTTAAAATGGGACAATCAATTACATAATCATCTCTGGCACAACTTCTGACTCCTTTTGCAATATCATTCTTTATATGACTCAATCATGAAAAATAATGGTCAACATCATTTTTCCACAGCCACCCACCTCCCATGTGGAATGAAGTCACCAAGGGCTGTTAGACCAAAATGCTCCAGGCTTTTTGGAGACCTTACCATTCACCAAAATCTCCTAACAGCCTCCCCCCTCTTTTTTTTCTAGTGCTTTAAGATGAAAGGGTAAAAACAAAACAAAATACACTGTGTTATTATGGAAGCCTTCTCTGTTCTAATCGAATTCGTACTTCAATAAATTCTTCAAATTTCCTTTAAATTTTCCTAAGAAATGTAGCTTAACACTTCTTTCACGCTGGACCAAAAGTCTTTGTAAGTTTTTTCCCCATAAAAAAGCTTACATGCCTTTCTGTCCATTTGGTTTCTTCGATTCCATATTTCTTATGACACTTGCTTCTGGTTAGTGATGCCTTGGCCCTATAAAGACCCACGGAAGGATTCTCTCATTGTGAAACTTCCACACAGCATAGTTTTTGCGTTCCATTTTCTGAAATGACCAGAGACACTGGTTGCATTCGGAGTTGTGTGCTAGCCCTTCCTGTCTTCTCCTTAAGCTGGCTCATCTCAATGGTGTGCCCTCCATGAGGGGAGGGTCTACTTCTCTCTCGCTTCTGCTGTATCTCTAACACCTAGCCCATGCATGCGTCTGTGCTGTCGCTGAGTCATGTCTGACTCTTTTGCGACCCCATGGACTGTGTAGCCCATCAGGCTCCTCTGTCCCTAGGATTTCTCAGGCAAGAATACTGGAGTGGGTTGCCATTTAGACCAACTGGCTTGCCAGTTCGACCCAGGGATCAACCCAGGGATCTCTTGCATCTCCTGCCTTGGCAAGAGGAGACTTAACCACTGCGCCACTTGGGAAGCCCATAATACCTAGCCCAGTGCCTAGTATATAGTAGTCCTCAATCTCCATTTGTTGAGACAGTGAATTAGTCCCTTCCCTGAAGATCATGTGTGTGGGGGGAAGAGGGGATGGGATGAACTGGGAGATTGGGATTGACACATATGCACTACTATGCATAAAAGAGACAACTAATGAGAACCTACTATATAGCATAAGGAACTCTGCTCAATGCTCTGTGGTGACCTAAATGGGAAAGAAATCTAAAAAAGAGTATGTACGTATGACTGTCTGTATATGACTGATTTGTATCTGAAAAAGTAAATACATATGATACATATATGTATATATATAACTGATTCACTTTGCTGTGCAATAGAAACACAGCATTATAAATCAACTCTTGATGAAAGTGAAAAAAGAGAGTGAAAAAGTTGTCTTAAAGCTCAACATTCAGAAAACTAAGATCATGGCATCCAGTCCCCTCACTTCATGGCAAATAGATGGGGAAACAGTGGAAACAGTGTCAGACTTTATTTTGGGGGGCTCCAAAATCACTGCTGATGGTGATGGAAGCCATGAAATTAAAAGACGCTTGCTCCTTGGAAGGAAAGTTATGACCAACCTAGACAGCATATTAAAAAGCAGAGACATTACTTTGCCAACAAAGGTCCTTCTAGTCAAGGCTATGGTTTTTCCAGTGGTCATGTATGAATGTGAGAGTTGGACAGTGAAGAAAGCTGAGCGCCGAAGAATTGATGCTTTTGAACTGTGGTGTTGGAAAAAACTCTTCAGACTCCCTTGGACTGCAAGGAGATCCAACCAGTCCATCCTAAAGGAGATCAGTCCTGGGTGTTCATTGGAGGGACTGATGTTGAAGCTGAAACCCCAATCCTTTGGCCACCTCATGCGAAGAGCTGACTCATTTGAAAAGACCCTGATGCTGGGAAAGATTGAGGGCAGGAGGAGAAGGGGACGACAGAGGATGAGATGGTTGGATGGACATGAGTTTGGGTAGACTCCAGTAGTTGGTGATGGACAGGGAGGCCTGGAGTGCTGCGGTTCATGGGGTCACAAAGAGTCAGACACGACTGAGTGACTGGACTGAACTGAACTTATACTCCAATTTAAAAAAAAAATCATGTACAGAGTATGAGCCAGTAACTTGTTTAAAGGATCTGTTTTCCAGGCCAGGGTCTAGAGACATGATCTGCAGATTTTTGAGTGTCCTAAATCCCTCTGGATATGCAATGAAGGCCACAGACATTCTGTTCAGGAAGGGTTTAAATGCCCCATTCAAAGGGTCAGCTGAGAATTCAGAGACTGACTGATTCCCTAAGTTCCACCCATGAGCTCTACCTTAAGAGCCTCTGGTCTCAACTGTTCATGAATTTGTAGTGAGACAAGACCAGGGATGGGGGGTCCAGAAAGGGGACTTCCTGAGTGGTGGGGATCCGAGGAGCTGAAACAGAGACTTGGAGGTCGCTGATGGCCAGGGAAGGCCACAGAGAGATGGTGAAGAGTTGGGATCGAGGAGAAAGTTGAAGAAACTTTATTGAGGAAGAAAATGTGAGAAGATTAGCCTTACTCAGCACAGAGATATTCATTCAAACATACACTGTAAGCAAGGTTCTTGGGGTCCTCTGGAGTTGAGATCTGGTGTTTACAAATAGGAAACAGAGATCTGAAACTGCCTAGGGCTTGGGACCCAATACCCAAGTGGTTTCTCCTTCCAGATTCCAGGCTGAGGGAATCACCAGCCCTGGACTTTCCATGCAGAGTGAGAAGGGGAAACAATGAGCAGGGTAAAGGAAAATCTAACTCAATTTGTCAGTTTCATTGAGCATCTACGTTGTTTTGACTAGGCTAGGAGCTAGGGATAAAGCAGGGACACCTTCCTCATGGAGCTCAAATGGCTGCCTGTCCTGCATACATATCGGAAGTCAGGAGAAAAGGGGCTCATGCTTCACACTGAGCCACGCTGCAAGGAATGGCATCAGCAGTCCTGTGCACCCCACAGTCCCCACACGGAAGAGCAATGGTAAGCCATTAGGAGCAACTGTGCTACCCAGGGGACATTGGGCCATGTTTGAAGACAACTTGGGTTGTCATAGCTGGAGGAGCAGGAGATACTTCTGGCATCTAGTGTGTGCAAATGTAAATTGGTACAACCACTATGGAGAACAGGATGGAGGTTCTTTAAAAACTAAAACTAGAACTAGCATGTATAAGTGAAAGTGTTAGTCACTCAGTCACGGCCAACTCTTTGCAACTCCATGGACTGTAGCCTACCAGGCTCCTCTGTCCATGGAATTCTCCAGGTAAGAATACTGGAGTGGGTGGCCATTCACTTCTCCAGGGGATCTTCCCATCCCAGGGATCAAACTCAGGCCCCCTGCATTGCAGGCAGGTTCTTTACCATCTGAGCCAACAGGAAAGCCCACAGAACTGCCATATGATCCAGCCATCCCACTCCTGGATATATATATCCAGAGAAAACCATCATTTGAAAAGACACGTGCACTCTATGTTCATTGCAGCATTATGAACAATAACCATGACATGGTGCGAGGCAGCGCCCACCAAGAAATCAACGGTGCTGAGGATGACGAGCCCTGCCCGCGAGTAAAGGGCTCTGTACACGCTTGTGCACTGTTTCCTGCTTTGCCTGACACACTCAGGGAATGAAGGTTACTACCATGAGAAAACAAACAGGGAAAATGCACGTTTCCCCAGACACAGGCTTCAGAGGAGGAATTTCACCGGCTAACCAGTGCTGTGAGGGTGGAAAGTTGTGCAAGGTGCAATGAAACAGTGCTGGGAGCTCTGTGTTTGGGGTAAATTTCATTGGAAGGTGGGCACAGGGAATATGTGCACATTTAAAATCAGCCTAAGTCAAACCTCATCAGACCAGAAGGGTAACTGTGGTCCAACAGACACCACAGAACTCATCCTGAGCTCAGGAGAAATGGCTTTTGCATTGTGTGTGTCCCTGCCTCCCCCCAGCAGTGCAGCTAATTGGGGGATATTGGGATGCTCTTCCGCATGATCGCCACGTGGGCAGGAATTTGAAGGGCCTGGAGTTCTGAACTACTGTAGCCCATAAGGCCAAATTGCATGTCTATATTTGAAGATAGCTGCGCTTCGATTTCATTCAATTTTCTTCAAAGCACTGAGTCACTGAAAGTGAGAAAGATGTTGCCAACTGAATGTACCTCCTTTCTTTCTATTTTATGAACTGGCAGTGAAACAGACAGTGAAGAGCTTGGCCCTTAAAACACTGCCAATTTGCTCACTTACAGTTCCTGCCCATTTTTTCTTTCCTCTGGGACACACTCTGCTTTTATTGTCAGACCACCCAGGGAGGTCCTTGATTCTGCAGGGTGTTGTAGCAGGGTTTGAATTCTTGGGAGCATGGTCCCATAGCCGGGGAAGCTACAGGTGTCGGAGGCCAGAAAGCTGGTGGGGAGTGCTTTAGTGGGGTCCCAGCTGCGGCCTTCACCCTCACTCTCTTTCTTCGTCTTTTGACAAAGTCTTTATGTCCCACTGTTCCTGTCAAAAGTGCAACAGGACACAAGCCAATTATCCAAAGAGGAGCTAACCAGTGCTCCTCCCCACCATCACATCCAATACTTTAGCCACCTGATGCGAAGAGCCGACTCATTAGAAAAGACTCTGATGCAGGGAATGATTGAGGGCAGGAGGAGAAGGGGATATGACAGAGGATGAGATGGTTGGATGGCATCACCAACTCAATGGACATGAGTTTGCGCAAACTCCGGGAGATGGTAAAGGACAGGGAAGCCTGGTGTGCTGCAGTCCATGGGGTCGCAAAGAGTGGAACATGACTGAGCAACTGAAAAACCACCACCATTAGATGTACTGGCTGCCAGGTCTGCGGGCATCCTCCCATGTTCTGCAAGCCGGTGCCCCTCCATCCCATCACCCCACCTCCTGAAGGAGTGCAGGCCACTGGAAGTGGTTCTGAGTCACTGTGATTTTAATGGAATACAACATCTGGCCCAAAAGTGATTATGATTCTGATGCTTTTTTTTTTTTTTCTGATGCTTTTTTTACTGACCCTCTCCCCAAATAATTTCTTTTGGGAGAAATAAATTAATCTTATGAGGTCACAAAAAGATGGTCTGGTTAATAAACTTACTTTGTATCTACAATCTGTCAGATGAACTATTATATGATGGTTTACAGAAGGCTCAAAAGAAGAATCTCAGACCAAAGAGCCCATTTGAAGTTAGTGCTACAAAGAGAAGGACCACACAAAGGAGGTGTTTAGAGAAAATGAATTTGGTAACTTCAGAGAAATTCCTACAGCAAGGTCATGGAGGTTAATGAGCCTGTGCATGGTGACAGTAGAAGGGAATCTGATAGGTGACTGTGCAAAAGAAAAGTAAGCTTAGAATATCTAATAGAGGATCAGAATAATCATGCAATCTCAAAAAGCACATGTGCACTTAAGATACAAGTTAAGATGCAACTGAAATCAGTTTCTGAGCTACGAATGGAATTCCTCCATGAAAAAACATCCCTACTACATTCTTGTAGCTACATGTACGAACCAAAGGTTTAAAGAGCCTCACTATGAGCCCTCATTATCATTATTACTAGAATAAAAATACATAGTTTAGGAGGTTTCCATGAAAGGAATCGTTCAGAATATATTCCTTTGCAGAAAATGACAGCTCACATTTCCAAACTCTTATTATGACTATGGTCAGCCTTTGGAGACAAAAGAAATAAATACAAGATGAGGAGCCACTAAAGGAATTCAAACAAATAGGGAAATTCAGCTACTTGAAGTTGACACAGGAAGTGGATGGTTTCACATTCACAAACTAAACAGCCCTAGAAAATGAGCATGTATTACATACTGAAAGCTCAGGGGGAAAAACATTTGCAGACCACTTACAGGACTTTCCAAAACACAGCTTTGGTTTCCTTTAAAGCTACCATCATAAACACAGGAAATCTGGAAGCCTATTTTACATAGAAGTTTTATCATTACAATATATGAGAATGTTGCCTTTGGCTGGGCTCACAGAACTCTCACAAAGAGCTCGCTCGGCAAACTAGGTATGACCCATGAGCCAAAGCCTGCCAGTGTTTGTTCAGTCTGAGAGGAGAGAAAGCTTCTTACATTTTTAAATGGTGAAAAGAAAAGTCAAAAGGATAATAACATTTTGTGACACATGAAAATCAATTGCAATCAGCACTTCAAGATCCATGAATGAAGTCTCTTTGAAACTCTTTGCAACCTCATGGACTGTAGCACTCTAGACTCCTCTGTCCATGGGATTCTCCAGGCAAGAACACTGGAGTGGGTTGCCATTTCTTCCCCCAGGGGATCTTCCCAACCTAGGGATCAAACCCAAGTCTCCTGCATTGCAGGCAGATTCTTTACCATCTGAGCCACCAGGGAAACCCCATTTGGAACACAGCCCTCCCTAACGGTTTACTTTTTGTCCCTGAATGCTTTTGAGCTACAAGGCAGAGTTGAGTCCTTCCGACAGGGACCCTTATGGTCTGTGAAGCAGAAAATATTTACTACCTGGCCCTTTACCGAAAACATTTCCTGATCACTCCTCTAATACGTTAAAGACCAGCTTAATCTGAAAGTAAAAGTACCAAACAAACAAACAAAAAAAAACACCAATATGGAGGAAAAAGGAGAGAGAAAAATGTCTTGTTCATGAGTTGATTTTCGTAAGCTGCACTTGACTCGGTCCTGCATATCTGCACCTGCTCTCATGATACCCTGGCCATCTCCGATTAAAGAGGGTGCTGTCCCTGCAAACCTTGTCAATCTTTCTGTTATGTGATCTGTGTAAAGCTCAGGTGTGGTCTGAAATTTGATGCAAAAGTTGGAATTAGTTCTTATTTCAGCTGGTTGAGGTTACCTAGGTAACACAACAAACCAAAAATAGCTGAAGTATCTGTGTAAATGAAAAACAAATATATGCAGAGAGGAAGCAATCAGTTTTCAGAAGAAAGAGAAATGTACTTTTGGATGGAGTGCCCCATTGGGAATGAGATGCCTGGTGTTAAATGAAGGGAAGGGAGTGGAGGGACTTTTGTGGGTCCCAGTGGGACTTCTGAACAGCTAACAGAGTTCAGAATTTTATTACTGATTGTGAGCTGTGGCAAAGTTTAGAGTTCCCTGTTTGTACTGATACTATGAAGGTCAATGGGTATTTTGGTAATAAATTTCCATGCAGAAAGAATGGTAACTTTGGGGATTATTCTCATGGCAGGTTTTGTGATTCTTCCGCACTTTTTTTTTTCTTTCCTTGAATTCAAATGAAAATGAGCATCAAGGCATCAGAAATGCCAGAGAACGATGCAAGTGGTTATAGACCTTCGCTCCTCCAGGTGAGTTCCATGGACCAGCAGCGTCAGAATCTTTTGGTAGCTTTGTGGAAATACAGAATCTCAACCCTCCCCCTCCCAGATCTGCATGTGAAAGGGATTCCCAGATCATCCTAATATATGGGAATTTTTGAGACGCACTAATCATAGCTACCAGGGGAGCAGAGATACAGTTCCAGGTTCAAATGGTGCTAATTTACTGGTTCAGTTCAGTTCAGTTGCTCAGTCGTGTCTGACTCTTTGCGACACCACGGACTGCAGCATGCCAGGCTTCCCTGTCCATCACCAATTCCTGGAGATTGCTCAAACTCATGTCCATCGAGTCAGTGATGCCATCCAACCATCTCATCCTCTGTTGTCCCCTTCTTCTCCCGCCTTCAATCTTTCCCAGCATCAGGGTCTTTTCCAATGAGTCAGTTCTTTGCATCAGGCAGCCAAGGTATTGGAGTTTCAGCTTCAGCGTCAGTCCTTCCAACGAACATTCAGGACTGATCTCCTTTAGGATGGACTGGTTGGATCTCCTTGCAGTCCACGGGACTCTCAAGAGTCTTCTCCAACACCACAGTTCACTGGTGGCCTTGGACACGTTCCTCACTCTCTTGTGGCCTCAGTCATCTTCTCTCTCAAGTGGGCCTAAAATCACCTTCCCCCAATTTTTGAACAATATTCTCACTCCTGTGAAATCATGAACTTGAACTTGCTTGAAAGAGTATGAAGTCCTCTATGGTGACAAGATCTTGTTAATGGCCAACATCTCCAAACCTCAACCACGTGTTCTTCTCTGCACTGTGCTGACTTCTGAGATTGGAGCTTTCAGTTCAGTCTCACAAAAACTGTCTGATGAGAGTAGTCCTGTCAATTTCACCTTATAGATACAGAAGCTGACCCATGGCGAAATTCAATGCTTCACCAAGGTTGTCCATCTCTTCCATCCCAGAAGTGGAGTTTGAGTCCCTAGGCTATGTCTTACCCCTGAACTACACTGCCTCTAAAATACAATACTGACCAGTAGGAATATGAAATTATAATCACAGAGGACAGTTTAAAAAACCACGGCGCAGTGAGAACAAAGGCATAACATGTTTTAAACTCTTTCTGCTTTTGAATCTATGCAAAAGGAAGAAAACTTTAAACAGAGAAGTACCCTGAAGATTAATGATGCAAGGTCCCTGAGCACCCAAACCAACCTGAATGTGTTATCAAAAATGGTGGCCAGCTGGGGTCCGTGACTTTGCTTCTAGTAGGTAAGTGTGAACCCGATGACCGGGGTTCATGCAAAGTACAAGGAGATGCCCTGGGTTATCCATTGAGATTCACTGTGTTTTAGTCTTTAAAAAGTTAGTTGTCACAGTTGAAGAAAGATAAAGTCTTTAGTGCAGAAACTTACAGAGCTGACCCTAACCTTACAATTTAGCTTGAAAATGTTTCAGGTATAAAGATATTTTGTGTATTTTTCAGGGTCTACTCTGTTCCCTCTGGCAACAGAAACTTTAAGCTTCCAGGTGGTTCTAAACAAACATCATTTGGAAACCTCTTAAAATCCCCCTACTTCTTGGCTTTGGGCTAATATCTTGCTTGTTTTGCACTGAGGACTATTCTAAGAGTTTTTCAAATATTAACTCAAGTATTAACTCTTTCAACAACCTATTTTGGTAAGTGGTACTATTAATTCTAGATTGTGATTTAGATCAATTGGGTTAGGTTAAGCGATGCTCCTAAAATCACACAGATAGTATT
This sequence comes from Giraffa tippelskirchi, assembly GCF_054371585.1. Lineage (NCBI taxonomy): Eukaryota > Metazoa > Chordata > Mammalia > Artiodactyla > Giraffidae > Giraffa > Giraffa tippelskirchi. Next base: position 144,109,914 of record NC_137289.1, read on the forward strand.
TGGTAGAACTGGATTTCAAACTGAAGCAGTGGGTCTGCACTCCCTACTCTTATTATTACCCTAGACAGCCTGTGAGTAAAGTTACCTCTCAGGGATTTTTTTTTTTTACTTTGACTTTAGTATGGTTGAAAGTGAAATCAAAGTGTTAGTCGCTCAGTTGTGTCCGACTCTTTGTGACTCCATGGACTGTAGGCCACCAGGCTCCTCTGTCCATTGGATTCTCCAGGCAAGAATACTGGAGTGGGTTGCCATGCCCTTCTCCAGGGCATCTTCCCTATCCAAGGATCGAACCCATGTCTCCTGCATTGCAGGCAGATTTTACTATCTGAGCCACCAAGGAAGCCCTTAATATAATTACAAAATATATTTTTAAAGGAGGACCTAAAGGCTGCATTGGTGAAATATTGGTGTTTTTGGTTTTAAGAAAAAATAAAGGGCAGTTGTGACTGAGTGACTTAGCATACACGCGTGCACGTGATAGCTTTGAAGAGTCCATGTGATCAAGGACCACGTGGATGAAGCCATTGCACCCACATTTGTAGTCTTATTCTGTGGCAGGGTTTCTCAGCGTTGGGGGAAGGAGGGCCATCTCCCCTCCCCGCCTCCCCCCGCTCCGCCCAGGGATGGTTTCGATCACCGCCACTTGGGGAGGTTGGGAACTGGGGTTGCTACCAGCATCTAGTGAGTTAGAGGTGAGGGTTACCACTAAACACCCTATAGCGCATGGGACAGTACCCACCGCAAAGGATGAACTGGCCCCAAGCGTCACTAGGACTGAAGTTGACAAACCCTGTTCTGTAGGAATAAGGGTAGACGGCATTTACTGGACACTAGTTAACAACATGCACAAAAACCACAGACCACAGGAGAAGGTGCCAGATGTTAGATGTGACAGACGAGTGGACAAACAGTTACAAAACCAGGAGGAATGTGCTGGATTGAAAACGGTGCAAGGTGCTTAAAGGTACGACGGGAGGGGCAAGTGCCAACAGCCTTCACAGGGACTCCAGGGCTGAGTCAGAGAGACCAAGGGGGGCAGGTTCAGCACAGATCAGAATGTGCAGGGGAGATTTGCAGAGACATGGGTGGACCTAGAGATGGTCAGACTAAAGTGAAGTAAAACACACAGAGACAAATACCATAATGCGACTATCAGGCATACATGGAATCTGCAAAGCAGATACAAATGAACTTATTTTCACAACAGAGACAGACTCACAGACACAGAAAACAAATTTATGCTTACCAAAGGGAAAAGGGTGGTAGGGGGAGGATAAATTAGGAGTTTGAGATTCACATATACATACCACTATGTATAAAATAGATAATCAGTGAGGACCTGCTGTATAGCACAGGGAACTATATTCAATATCTTGTGATAACATATAGTAGAATATAATATGAAAAGAATATATAAGTGTGTGTATATATGTTTGTGTGTGATTATATATATATATATATATAATATATATATATACACACACACACATATACTCACACACATATATAATAGCTTTGTTATACCTGAAAAAGGTCCATCTAGTCAAAGCTATGGTTTTTCCAGGAGTCATGTATGAATGTGAGAGTTGGACCATAAAGAAAGCAGAGCACTGAAGAATTGATGCTTTTGAACTGTGGTGTTGGAGAAGACTCTTGAGAGTCCTTTGGACTGCAAGGAGATCAAACCAGTCCATCCTAAAGGAAATCAGTCCTGAATATTCATTGGAAGAACTGATGCTGAAGCTGAAACTCCAATACTTTGGCCACCTGATGCGAAGATCTGACTCATTTGAAAAGACCCTGATGCTGGGAAAGATTGAAGGCAGGAGGAAAAGGGGACGACAGAGGATGAGATGGTTGGATGGCATCACTGACTCGATGGACATGAGTTTGAGCAAGCTCTGGGAGTTGGTGATGGACAGGGAAGCCTGGCGTGCTGCAGTCCATGGGGTTGCAAAGAGTCAGACACAACTAGGCGACTGAATTGAACTGACACCTGAAAAAATCAACCATACTTCAATTAAAAAAATAAAAAGAACCTTCAGGGAAGAAATAGGACAGCATGGGGCTTGGGTTTTGTTTTTTGGTTTTATGTTTGCTAAGGCCTAGACATCTGTTTTTAGCTCTGGCATGCCCCATTGCCTGCTTTCTGTCTTGACCTCTAAGGCATTCCCCTTTTCTATCCTTAAGGAGATCAATGGCAGCTTTTGGAAAACCTGATTGCAAGCTGAGCTGGACTGGGAACTCATCAGTGCAGAAAAGCTCTCTGCTGGGGAGAAAGTGTGGCAGAGAGTGATCACCACTAAATGAGCCATTAGACACGTTCAGTCCTAGATTAGGAGGCAGAGGACTCTGATTGCAAAAAAGTGGCAGAGATGTAAAAGCTCTGATTTATCTGGGACCATTAAAAGCTTTAAGGGAGCAAAATAGAGCACCAAGGTAAGGAGCTAAAGGGTAATAACAGGAGAAGCTTCTCCAGTCTTCCAGTCAGCTTTAGGAGAGCTGATGCATGAAAAGCTTATGAAATCCTCTGATGCTAACCGTTCTCCGTTATCCAATTTGTGTTTCACCCTCCAAAGAGAAGAGGTTAAGCCCAAGGGGTGTAGAGGCTAAACCACACGTAGAAGATGGACAGGCATGTGGCTGACCCGCCTGGTTGCTGCTATGGTTGGTGACCTGCTGTGGTCCTTGTTGTGAAGACAGCGACCTCTTTCACAGAAGTTTACATTTTGGGGACGCAGTCTGGGGGTTCCAAGTTTCCTCTGTATCCTCATTCTTGGCAGACACACAGGAGAGGAAATTTGCCACTTGGGGCTCTCTCAAACCAAGGTGAGACTTTTGGCATCTGCCTTCCCAAAGTTTAAAGTCAGAGCCAGCACTGTGCAGGGGTGTGTGTCTTTGGGGAAAGTGGGAGTTTGCTCTGATGAAAGTGAATCTGTCACTTCAGTGAAAACTGGGCTTCCCTCAGGTTTAGTTGCTCTTGCGCAGGGGGGCATGGAGGGGGTGTGTAGAGGCTGGAAGGGAGGGCAGCAGGATCCACCCTTCGCTTGCCCCCACTGCTGGGAGTTTTGATCAGTGTCACTTGTTTTTTATGTGCACAAAGCAATGGGTGCAAATAGATTGCTGATAGATCAGCTTCCCACTGAAGCGGCATTTCTCTGTGGATAACACCTTCTTCCTTGTAGGCAAGAAACATGTCAAAACCATGTGCTTAAAAAGCCTTTCTGCCTTTTCCTGGGATTAGTTCTAGATCTCATCGAAAAATAGTGGGTTGCTGAGACCCATGAGGCACTGCAAATAACGTATCCTGCAAACAGTTTCACAAAATTACGGGGATTGGTTCAGAGGGTTACATGATGTCAACTCCGATTTATATTCTATCTACTTTTCATTTCAGGAAAGTTTGTTTCCAAGTATGAGTGAATGGCTTTTAAATGAGACCCTCAAATTTCCAGGGATCTTTTAAAGTTCTTGGATTTGCGGGAAGTGTGGCAACACAAAGACCAACCCAACAAACCTGTTGGGAATTCTCTAAAAATCTGCCAACGAACTGCTCTTCCCACTGGAAGAGAAGGCCACGACTACAGAGCAATCTGAACTCCCCACGCAGCACAGTCTTCTAGGCCCAAGCTGGCCTTTAATGTCTAAACAAAAGAGCCTGGGGCTCCATCACACATCCCATAGCAAGGCCAGCATATCACCCCTCTCCTCCTGGGTCATCTCCTCTCTTTGCTCCCAACTCCAGCCCCAGGTCCTGTGACTGGCTTCCTCATCCTACATCCTTTTTAGGCTTCTTGACACCTTTGCAGTGGCTGTCTACCATCCCCTTCATTCTAGCTCCTCATTTTCTCTGGGTCAAAGAGTTCCCAAATTCTCGACTTGAGGACCATGAGGGAAAGGAAGGAGATGATTGAAGTTGTTCTTACACAGGCCAGCCACCGCCTATTGTTCCATCCCATCCACATCACACCAATTCCTGCATGAGAGAGGGATCTGTCTGGGCATTGCCTTTAGCCTCTTGAGGTTCTGGGCCAAAACTGAAATTATTTGTCTTCTTTAAGACTTTATCTGTTTCCTGATCCTGATCACATTCTTAGAGAAAGGAAAAGCCACCAAAAAGTATCCTTCTCCTTTCAGATGAACCCCCAAGGATCAGCAACTAGAAGAAATTCAATGTGTGCGCAGTAATCGGTCAAACCCAATAGAATACAAGTTTCCAAAGGGTCAGATTTCATCTGATCACTTTCAGTTTGTGTCCCCAGCACCTTGAAAATGACTGGCTTATAGCTGTGCTCAAAAAATATATATATATTGAGTGACTGATTGAATCAATGAAATAGTGGCCAACAGATAGATTTAAAATTCATGTGTTTGCTGATAAGGAATGGAGCTACAAGAGTGTGCCAGGAGGTGAGACAGGCGGTGTAGACTTTCTGAAAATATAGCAGGCGTGATCCTTGCCCCTGATGAGCTCTAGTTGAACAAGGAAGATAAGACACATATACAGTTGCTTTAGTCCAAGAGAGATCTTGGAGGTTGTAGGACAGAAGGCTAGACAAGAAATAATGGCAAATTGCACTGGAGCTGATGAGGAGGAGCTCTTAGGCCAGGTCAGAAATCTATGGAGTAAATGGAATCCCTCTCCCTAGATAGGGATTTTGTTTTGGTTATACAGGTAATAATAATAATCCTTTGAAAGCCATATTTTGGTAAATCATAGCATTTGTTCAAATGGCTCTGTCTCTGACTCACAGGTTGTATGTATACTCAACAGATATTGACATTTTAACTCTTGTCTTCCACATTGGAGCTTCAAAAATAAGCTGCACGGTAGTCCACCAAATACCTTTCCCCAAAGTAAAAGACAAAGAGACAAGTTCACAAGAAAGTAAAATGTCTGCAGCAAGTCTAACCTTCCATCCCAAGAGGTAGCTTTTGTGAAATCATAACCATCTCTCTTTTCTTGAAGAAAGGAAATCAGGGTAGTTCATGACCACATGGATGCGCCCCCTTTATTGACCTACCAAGCTAAAATTAACCAGCAAAGTGCAATCATTTGCAGAAGGCAGGCTCTGACTGGCACCCCTGGACCACAGGGGTCACTCTGACCCTCTGGGGTTCCCTAGGGCCCTGGGAATGGGCAGAATGGGGGGCTTGAAGCACACAGCTTCCTTCCTGGGAGGTTCTGCTCCAAGCTTCAGATGCAGCTCAGCCTTCATCTCTCGAGGAGGGTGACAGAGGAGGGCTGGGGATGCATTCTCAGGAAATTACCAGCAAGTACAGGGGCAGAACTCTTAGGAGTGGAGTTTGACGAACAGACGCCCAACAAGTCCTTGCAACCATGCCTGACTGAGAGGTGATGGGGTTTCTCCCACCCAGATACTGCCTCGTATGTGTGGCTGGAAACCAGCTCTAAGGGGCGCTAAACAAACCAGTTCTCCCATATCACATGGAGAGCTTTCTAAGTAGAACTTAATTCCTTTTTATGCGATTCAAGTAGAAGTATTTTACAGATATTTAAAGAAAATACAGATGTACATAACAAAGAAAATAAAAATCAGCTACACATTAAACCCCGGTTGTAATCTCTGCTAATTTTTAGTGTCTTTTCCTCCAGTTTACATCCCAGTAGGATTTGCTTTTTTCTTCCCCAATGTGGACCGTTTTGTACATACTGCTTCTTCTCCTTTCCTGCCCTCATTTAGTGCTACCTGATAGCTGTTTGTGGAGTCTGATAACATGTGAAGAAAGAAGTAAATGGTAAACCACAGAGATGAGCTGGTGTTGGTAGATGGGAGTTCAGGAGTGACCACTGCTGGCAGGGTGCACAAACCAACAAATTTCTGTTTCAAAAACCAATAAGTTTCAGCCACAAACACTCACCACCTGGGTCTCGGCCTCTCCTCTGCTGGCTTCCAGATCTGGGTTGCATTGGTAGATGTCAGCTCACTGCCAGGTCCTTCTCCCCTGAATGTCAAGTACAATTCAGAGTTAGACCTTCCCAACAGCCTAAGAGATATGCTTGGAAGAATGGGTCAAGATGCATTTGGCATATTTATAATTTCTCAAACTTCCCACAAGAAACACGTGCAGGCATTTTTGGAAGTGGTGGGGATGTGAGGATATGTATTGTCAAACAGCTTGAGCTCACTCTTCTGACTTGGTTCCCATCTTAAAATTTAGAATTAATGGAAAATACGGGCTATCAACCAAAGCCATTCAAGCAAAGCCATGCATAAGCAAATCCTTCTTAGGTTGGATAACTGAAAAGGATTCATCAAAATGTATTAAATATAAATCCTTAAGTCCCTAAGAGCTTCAAATGGCTGCCAAAGACCATCTTCCTCTTTCCTTTTTTGCCAGTTGGATATTTATTAAGCATTGGTAAAGAACCTGCCTGCTAATGCAGGAGACATAAGAGACACAGGTTTAATCCCTGGGTTGGGAAGATTCCCCCAGAGGAGGGTATGGCAATCCACTCCAGTATTCTTGCCTGGAGAATCCCATGGACAGAGGAGCCTGGAGGGCTGCAGTCCATATGGTCGCACTGAATTAGACACGACTGAAGTGACTTAGCACGCACACCTCATCAAGGGTATATCTGGAGACACCAGCTCCTACAAAATGCAGCCATCTCAAGAGAGATGAGGACATACATCATGATTTATTATGGGAAAGTATTTCACTGAAATATTACTTGGTTGGGAAACAGTGGGGACAGAATAAAGCTGGAGAACATGGAAGTGAGCCATCAGGACATTTTTGTAAATAATGGAGCTAACAACAGTTGAGTGCCTACAATTTTTCAGGCATTGTTGTCAGTTTTAACTCATTTAATCCCCATAGCTTTGCAAGATAGATCTTATTAGTATACCCAGTTTAAAGATGGTGAAACTGAGGCACAAGAAGGTTAAGAAACTTCGCCAGAGTCACAAGTAGGAAGAGATAGAATTAGGACACAAGACCAAGTAAACTGGTTCTATAATCTCTGCTCTGAACCACAATGCTATAGTTACTGGGCTATAAAAGATCTTGAAAGGGTCTCTGTCCGCTTACTTAATCCAATGGTAAGTCAGGAAACATTTATTAAGCACTTACTGTATGCCAAGCTTTGTACAGGTCCCTGTGAACACAACAGTCAATATAATGAGATACATGCCCTCAAGGAGGGAGAAAGAGAAGTAGAAAAGCTATTCTAGTGTCACTTTCAGAGAAGGCAATGGCAACCCACTCCAGTACTTTTGCCTGGAGAATCCCAGGGAGGGGGGAGCCTGGTGGGCTGCTGTCTATGGTGTCGCACAGAGTCGGACACGACTGAAGTGACTTAGCAGCAGCAGCAGTGTCACTTTACCTTCCAACAGAATCAAATTCAAGCAATTCCAGGCAGATCAGAATCAATACCATTTGAAAAACCTGAGGAGTAGATTACTCATGCAAAGATACAGGATGGGCCTTTTGTGCTGCCATCTTGGATGGCATCACCGACTCAATGGACATGAGGTTTAGCTAACTCTGGGAGATAGTGAAGGACAGGGAAGCCTGGCATGCTGCAGTCCATGGGGTCGCAGAGTCAGACATGACTTAGCAATTGGATAACAAAAGATTGTGTGAAAACAGCCCAAACTTGTGCCATGGAGGTTAAGAGAATGGAGGATAAACATATTACAGGATCTCCCTCTCACAAAACTCGACAAAATTATGAACTATAGGTGAGCCTGCCCCTGTTATTTCTACCTTAAGCTTTAAAAAAAAAAAAAAACTCAGGCAATGAACTGTAAAGGCAAATTAGGGCTGTAGACAGATGTTATAGGAAATATATAAGAAAACTCATTATAACAACTGCAAATATATTTTTATTTTTTACTATCACCAAATACTCCCCTCCACTCATCTTTCCCTATAAAAGTGAGTCTTTCTGCTTTTGGTATCCAGCTTGGATTCTCCTGAAACAGAGTTCACCCCAAATGGCTGCCTGATGCCTAACTACCATTTATGAGTTCTCCTTGAAACACATCACGGAACTTCATAATCGTGTCACAGCTCATCTGGTTTGTTGGAAGGCCTCTGGACTGAGCCACTTAGCCAACCATTCTCCTGGAAGATCTTCCTCCTAGGAAACCTTCCTTACCCACTTGGAGTAAATACAGAGGCGGCCAGCTCTTCACTCTTAGTCTTGTGCAGACTGTTTTAACTAAGGAAAGCTTGGGAAAAGGGTGCTCTTGGCAAGATTTCTTTCGACATGTCATAATTGAGCAATTGCAAAAGGTTGTTGAGAGCCAGCAGATGGAGCAGATAAGGAGGCCCTATCAGCATTTTGGCCAGTTGGGATTCCATCCTGAATTTGAAACCTGTTCACCCTTAGGAAAAAACCAGGCCCTCCTCTCTCTGCTTCTACTGGAAAGGGCAAGGCAGGTTTAGGCTTATCAGACACACATTAATTTTTCTTTGAGCCCATGAAGGCTGATCACTTCTGCAGCCAAAACATAATGGAAAGGCTTAGCAGCCTATTGCCAAACTATTCTGTTTTCTATAAAGCTCATCTCTTGAGGCTGGATTCTGCTCTCAACTTTACCAGGCCCTTCCAAGCCCGGGGGGCATTGCTCAGTTCTTTTTGAAGGCATAAGAATAGAAACCTCCCCACATTTTCTTGGAGAGCAGAGGGAATCCCTGGTGGCTTAAATGGTAAAGAATCTGCCTGCTATACAGGAGATCCAGGTTTGATTCCTGGGTGGGGAAGATCTGCTGGAGGAGGAAATAGCAACCCACTCCGGTATTCTTGCCTGGAGCATCCCACGTACAGAGGAGCCTGGCGGGCTACAGTCCGTGGGGCTGCAAAGAGTCCAACACGACTGAGTGACTAACACAACAAAGGGAATGTGTTCTCTGTTTGTCCTTTTTTGGGCTCAGGTTCCTGCAGAGGTTTTTTTTGAGTTTGTTTCTCAGGCCAACGACAGTCGACATAGCAAATTCATTTGTGGAAACTGTCTGGCTTTGGTCTGTTGTCTGTGTTTTTAAATATCATTGAGCTATTTTATCACCATTCTACTTAGTACCCACCCACGTTTGGAATGCCTCCACCTGGAGTGACAGTCATATCTTTTTTATTTCCATTTTAGAATTTGTTTAAGATGTTAGAATTTGTTGTTTAGGGTACAGGATTTATATAAGATGGAAACTATCAATTCTTTTTTTTTTTAATGACATTAGTATTTTCTTGGTGTGCTACAGTCCATGGGGTTGCAGAATCAGACACGACTTAGCGACTAACAACAACTGTTTTCTTTCTAATTTCAGAAGCAATATGTGTTCATGGCAGACAACTAGAAAGACATAAAAGTGTCATGTAAAAAATAACAATCACCCACAATCTCCACACCCCTAGAGATAATCACCATTAGTATTCTGATGCATTTCTTTCCAGTGTCTACATTTTTTTCGTTGAAATATAATTGACCTACAACACTATGTTCCAGGTGCATAACATAGGGTTTCAGTATTTATATACATTCCAAAAAATCACCATGATAAGCCAAGTTACCATCAGTCACCATACAAAATATTAGTGAGTGAGTGATAGTTGCTCAGTCGTATCTGACTCTGCAACCCCATGGACTAAAGCCTGCCAAGCTCCTCTGTCCATGGAGTTCTCCAGGCAAGAATACTGGAGTGGGTTGCCATTTCTATTACAATGTAATTGACCATATTCCCCATGCTGTAAGCTTAATCCCGTGACTCATTCAATTTGTAACTGGAAGTTTGTAGTTCTTAATCTCCCTCATCTATTTCTCCCCTCCTCCCATCCCCTGCTTCTCTGGCAACCACCTGAGAGACTTGCAATCCTTTATAGGGTCATCTAAATAATTTATGGGGTCCAGTACCAAAATGAAAATTTAGAGCTCCTTGTTCAAAAATTATCAAGATTGTCAAGAACAGAGACAGAGCTCATGAATAAACCGAGTGTGGGGTCCTTCTGCATGCAAGGCCCTGCATGACAAAACACGTTCCATGCCCAAGAAACCCCCTTCGATTCTGAACTAGTCACAGGCAATTTGATGGTTATCCAGGATTTGTGTCTTCCCTCATCCACTTCCCTGCTTGCTGACTTGGGACTAATCTCTGGCCCTTCAGAAACTCCTACATTAAGCTGTGGACTGGGAAAATAAATAATATAAAATGAAATATATTCATTTGGTTAAAGGCATTTGGTGAGGGACAGGTAGAGATAAATAGTGAGATATTTGTCCATTGCTTGATTATTTCATTTGTCCTTATTGTGAAATAGTGGGACAGAATGGGAGAATCGTAAAACCGCTCAAATGAAATGCGGAGCCTCAAAAAGTTAAACACAGAATTACCATATGACCCAGCAATTCCACATCGAAGTAAATGACCCAGAAGAACTGAAAACAGGGGTTCAAACAGATATTTAAACAGCAGTGCTCACAGCAGCACTGTTCACAATAGTGAAAAGGTGAAGACAACCCAAATGTCCATCAGTGGTTGAAAGGAGAAAGAATTTGTGGTTTATGCATACAATGGAATATTATTCCACCATGAAAAGGAATGCTGCTGCTGCTGCTGCTAAGTCACTTCCGACTCTGTGTGACCCCATAGATGGCAGCCCACCAGGCTCCTCTGTCCCTGGGATTCTCCAGGCAAGAATACTGGAGTGGGTTGCCATTTCCTTCTCCTAAAAAGGAATGAAGTACTGATATATGGTACAACTTGGATGAATCTCAAAAAGGCAGTCATAAAAGGCCATGCATTGTATGATTCTATTTACACGAAATGTCCAGAACAGGCGAATCCACAGAGACAGTAAACTGACTGCTGGTTTCGAGGGGCTGGGAGTATGGAGGAATGGGACGTAAATGCGCATGTGTATGAGGTTGCCCTTGGGGGTGATGAAACGTTCTGGAACTAGACAGATGCAATGGTTGCACAACACTGTGGATGTACTAAATGCCACTGAATTGCTCACTTTTTAATTTTATGTGAATTTTACCACAATTTCTCATTCTAACATAAAAAGCCAGGTAAGCAATCCCTCTCAATGAAGATGCGGAGGTGGAAAAAGGCCCAGAGCTTCAAAGCTATTGTCCCCAGGGAGCATATCATGAACTCTACAGTCATGACCGTTAGAATCACTTCAGAAAGATCCTGCTTCACCACAAGTACATTACTGGGGAGTGTGACATATCTGTACCCCAATGTTCAGAGACCATTTCACTGTTGGCAACTTTTTAGGCCATCTTGATGGACTCTTCTGGGATAGAAGAAGAGGGCTTAGGGAGTAAAGCTGGAGAGCTGAAGGCTGGCGGCCTTGGCTTCCTGGTCTCCGCTTGGTTACCTTGGGAGCCCCATCCCAATTCTCTAGGTCCTGGTGTGCTTGCCAGCAAAATGAGGGAGGTGGCGTGCTTGTTCCCCAACATTCTTTAGGACTCCATGTTCATCACATGGGAGTACAGAAGGGCCTCGTGGAGGCCCAAGAGTGATGGAAGGAACTAGAATGGAGGATCCACGCCAGGAATAAAAAGAGAGCAGGAAGCCTTAAGAGGTTTCTGCCTGGGGCCCCTAAGAAAATAAGGGATCAGAAAAGACAAGAGGATCAGGGACTGAAGGCAAACTTAGCCCATTTCTTGATTCGGTTAGTGGAGGAGAGACTTATTACCCCAGTTCTAGAAAACACTATTTCTGATAAGATATATAAAGCATGAGGTAAGAAGATGAAATAATAAGATCTAATATATGAGCCATCCATCACCACCTAGGAACATATTTACGGGTATTCCAGAAATTCAAAGATGAAAATGGAACCAGGTCGGTGGGACAGGCAGGGGTAGAGAAGGTCCTGACCACTCAGAGTGTGGCGTGGACCAAGAGTACCAGCATCACTTGGAAGCTGGAGAGAAATGCAGAATCTTAAGCCCCACCTCAGGCCCCCTGAATCAGACTCTGCATTTTGACAAGATCTCTGGGTAATACAAATGCACATTACAGTTTGAGAAGCATCGTCTAGACCATATTGCTAAGGACATTAGCTCACTACATCCTTCTTTTCTCGCCTACATGTAGCCCTCTGTGCATCCCCTTTCAGCATCTTTCCCAACGGAGAAGGACATGATATTTTAGTGACCAGAGAGCCTGAAATGAGAGTTGTTGGGGAGTCAGGGCCACAGTAGTGAGTCACCGTAGACGGGGATCAGTTGCTCCAACTTTGAACCACTGATCTCTCTTGGGCCATGTTAGCGGCTCACACCAAACCTTCAGGATCTAATAAAACTTCTAGAACAGGGCTCAGTAAACTTTTTCTGTAACGGTTCAGTTAGTCAATGTTTTTGGCTTTGTGGGGACACCGTCCCTGTCTCTGTCACAACTACTCAACTCTGCCTTGTAGCTTGAAAGCAGCCTTAGACAACACGTAAGTGATTGTGCCTGCTGGGTTACAATATAAAGTTTGTGGACACAGATTGGAATTTGATATAATTTTCATACGCCATGAAATACTCAGTTAAGTTCAGTCGCTCAGTCGTGTCTGACTCTTTGTTACCCAGAATATCCACCTTCTGATTTTTTAAAATCATCCCCAAAAGTACAAGCCCTTCTCATCTCACAGGCCATAAAAACACAGACAGTGGGCGGGGTTTGGGCCACAGGCTAGAGTGTAGTGACCCCTGTCCCACAAGGAAGATAGTCAGCCTGGGGAGAAATTACAGAGAGAAGCAGAGTATATTCCTACTCAAAGTCTGGAGTGGAAGATGAGGGGGAGAGAAGCATGGACATGTAGAATTTAACTGCTCATTTAGGTTTTGGACTGTGATGGGGGAACACTGCCAATCCCCATTTTTCATGAGCTCTGATACAAAAACAACCAAAGAGAACTTATCACCCAACAGCACTGTGGAATGCTTTGGAAAGTTCACACAGAGGCATAAAGGGTTTCTGTAAACAAGCGAGAAGATGGTAGAAGTGAGCAAAACATAATATCCTGAATTCTTTCTCTTCCAAGGATGCGATATAAGTTGAACTAAACTGAAGTAGACTTCATATTTCATTGTCTATTACAATTCTGTGCCCAAAGAGGTGAACCACAAGTCAGTAATACCCTGGGTGCCAACCCACTTGCTGCAAGAACCACTAAGTCCTGTTGACATGCAATAGAAGCCATAACCACTGTGATGCTATTTTTCCTTAATTAATTTCCAGACATGTACTTCAGTACAATCTGATGATGACTTCACAAGCTTCTACATAAGTTTCCATGAACTTAAACTCTTTGTGTTCATAAGGCTTCAGAATGCTCTTCATTTTCCACTGTAATTTTTTAGAAGCAGGACTGAAGTAGCTTGTTATTAGGGCTATGTGTAGTATAAGAAATCCATAGACATAAGAAAAGACACCGTCTCTGATATCTTCCACCAAGAAAAGGAGTCCAAGAACAAAACAAAATTTGAATTTGTATGGAAACACAAAATACCCCAAATAACTAAAGCAATGCTGGGTAAGAGAAACGGAGCTGGAGGAATCAGGCTCCTTGATTTCAGACTATACTACACGGTTATAGTAATCCAAACAGTATGGTACTGGCACAAAAACAGATCAATACAACAGGATGGAAAGCCCAGAAATAAACCCACAAACCTATGGCTAACCTATGACAAAAGAGGCAAGAGTCTACAGAGAAAACACAGTTTTTTCAATAAGTGTTGCTGGGAAAACTGGACGAATACATGTAAAAGAATGAAATTAGAGCACTTTCTAACACCATACACAGAAATAAACTCAAAATGGATCAAAGAGCTAAATGTAAGACCAGACACTATAAAACTCTTAGAGAAAAACAGGCAGAACACTCTTTGACATAAATCACAGCAATACCTTTTTTTTAATCCACCTCTTAATGAAAATAGAAACAAAAATAAGCAAATGGTACCTAATTAAACTTAAAAGCTTTTGCATGGCAAAAGAAACCATAAACAAAATGAGAAGACAACCCACCAAATGGGAGAAAATATTTGCAAACAAAGCTACTGACAAGGGATTAATCTCCAAAATGTACAAACAGCTCATATAGCTCTGTCAAAAAACCAAACAACCCAATCAAAAAAATGCGCAGAAGACCTAAAAGATGACACAGAGATGGCCAAAAAGCAAATGAAAAGATGCTCAACATCACTAATTATCAGAGAAATGTAAATTCAAAGTATAACTAGGTATTACCTCTCACCAGTCAGAATGGCCATCATCTAAAAGTTTACAAACAATAATGCTGGAGAGAGCATGGAGAAAAGGGAACCCTCCTACAATGTTGGTGGGAATGTAAATTGGTACAACCACTATGGAGAATACTATAGAGGTTCTTTAAAAAACTAAAACTAGAACTACCATATGATTCAGCAATCCCACTCCTAGGCATATACCCGGAGAAAACCATAATTTGAAAAGATACGTGCATCCCTATGTTCATTGCAGCACTATTAACAATAACGAAGATGTGGAAGCAACCTAAATGTCCATCGACAGAGGAATGGGTAAAGAAGATGTGGTACCTATACACAAGGGAATGTTACTCAGCCATAAAAAGGAAATAATGCCATTTGCAGCAACATGGATAGACCTAGAGATTATCATACTAAATGAAGTAAGTCAGATAAAGACAAATATAATATCACTCATGTGGAATCTAATTTTTTAAAAAAGATATAAATAAACTTCGGGCGTCCCAGGTGGTACCAGTGGTAAAGAACCCGCCTCCCAATGCAGGAGATGAAAGAGATGCAGTTTCGATCCCTGGGTCAAGAAGATCCCCTGAGTAAACCCATGGCTGATTCATGTCAATGTACGGCAAAAACCACTACAATATTGTAAAGTAATTAGCCCCCAACTAAAATAAATAAATTTATTTAAAAAAAAAAAAGAAGATCCCCTGAAAGAGGGCATGGCAACCCACTGCAGTAATCTTGCCTGGAAAATCCCATGGACAGAGGAGCCTGGTGGGCTACAGTCATAGATAGGATCACAAAGAATCGGACATGACTGAAGCAATTTAGTATGCACACACACATAAATCAACTTATTTACACAACAGAAACAGACTCATAGATTTTGAAAACAAGCTTCAGTTCAGTTCCCAAAAGGGAAATGGGTGGGGGGGCGGGGTTAGGTGGGGAATGAGAAATCTGGGGTTAACATATACACACTACTATTTCTGAAGTAGATAACCAACAAAGACCTACTGTGTATACCTGAAACTAATGCAAGATTGTCAATTAACTACAGTTCAATTTTTTTTTTAATTGTTGAATGCATCATATCCCCTCTCCTAATTTATCACTCACTGAGACACAGCTCTCCCCCTTGGGGTCCAGTATTTTAATAGGAAAACAAATTTTCCTTTCCCACCAAAAACCCAAGGAAAGCTTGGAAAGGCACTCATGGGCAGAGCAGTAACATCTTTCAAGAAGCCAGTTACAAGCTGGCTTTCCAAATAAAGTCGTTTTCCTTGCCTCAAAAAAAAAAAAAAAAAGCCTGTTAACAAACACTCCAGGCCTACAAGATATTATCTTTCAGAGACTCTTCATTTTTCTAAGATGTGATGGTCTATATGGGAAAAGAATCTACAGAAGAATGGATATATGCATATGTATAACTGATTCACTTTGCTGTACACCTGAAACTGACCCAACACTGTAAACCAACTATATTCCAATAAAGATGATTTCAAAAAAGATAATGATAATTAACTTAAGAAGAATCCAGGCTCCTCTGCAGCCCTGTGGATTCTCTTCACCAGGTTTTAGTGTATTTGTGCTTGTGTGAGGCAGGTGGGGGAGGAGGGTACCTGAATCTTCTATTCATTTGTTTGTTTGTCTTGCTAATGTCACAGTCAGGAGCCTTAAAGAGAAGTTTCTTCCCAATGACGCTGCCATTTGCAAAAGAGAACCTGGCTTTTCCAGAAGCTTCATAGGCCTCGCACTCTGAAGGAACTAGGAACGGATGCACAAAATCCTGGGCGTCTTTGGGACCCTGGCTGGTGGTCCCCCCACCCAAGCTTGCCCTTTCCCATTGCCTGGGTCCCGAGTTGATGCTCAAGGATGTCTGCACATTCTCAGCTGTCTTTATGCACAGCTGTGTTCCCTGTTACCTGAGATCTTCTCTTGCCCTCCCTGGGGCCACAAAAGCCAAACTCTTCTCATCTGGGAGTGAGAAGCTCAGAACCTCTGAAATTCAGTCATTAGTCCCAGTAACTTCTTCACAGTTTCAACCAAGATGCCAAAACGATTCTGTGTTCAACAAGCAGCTGAGCTTTGGCACTCCCCCTCACGACCTCTGCCAGGTATGCTTCAATGCACTCTTTCTATTAAATGCAATTAAGCCAAATCTGTATTTGATATTCATATGCTCCTGAACAGTGATAAAAGAGTGTAATTCTTCACTTGTGTTTGGTAGCTATTTAATTTCTAGAAGCAACAGAATAAAGTCCAGGTAAAGAGTCAAAAGCTTACATTATTATTTACATGACAATGCACTCCTTTTGTGCTATTAGTGGATAAGAATTTTGCTGGCCTCATTTTCTGAGCATGCATAATAAATTCAAAGAAGAAAACCGTGTGCTAATTTTAACTCTAAAATTTTAACTTTAATGATGTCTATCTGATTTTATCAGCTATAACTGCAATCTATTTCTGCTCTAGCAATTCAAGAAGAGAGTGCTATTTAAAATACAACTTGGATTACGTAACTGCTGGGTTTTGTAGCCTTTAAAGACTTCCCATTGTCCTTTGAACATAATCCCAAAGTACCCATAATTACCGATGTCAACTGCCAGACCCCTCAACCTCAGCTCTTGGATATCTCTTCAGCCTTTTGGCACAGAATCACCCAGGCCTCCTCTCTCATCCCTGGACCACACATGGCCATTTATGCCTGAAGGGCTGTGTTTTTATTCCCTCCATTCACTTCATCACTCCTCTTTTCCCAGCTTTATTGAGATATCACTGACATCCAACATTGTGTTAGTTTAAATGTTCAACAGGTTGATTCGATACATGTATATATTGTGAAATGATTACCACAATAGGGTTAGCCTACATCTCCATCACCTCACATAATTACATTCTTTTTTTGGTAGAGAAATTTCAGATCTACTCTCTTAGCAAATTTGTAGTGTACACTACAGTATTGATAACTTACTCACCATGCGTTACATTAGATCTCCAGTCCTTATTCATCTGATAACTGGAAGTTTGTGTGCTTTGACCAACAGCTCCATATCCCTGCCCTCCCCTGTCAAGCACCATTCCACTCTCTGTTTCTATGAGTTCAGTTTTTGAGGTTCTACATATAAGTGAGATCACACAATATTTGTCTTTCTCTGTCTGATTTATTTCACTTAGCACAGTGCCCTCTGTTAAGATATAATTCACAAACCATACAATCCATCCTTATGAAGTATACAGTTCAGTGCTTGTTAGTATATCCACAGTCATGTGCAACCATAACAGCCATCAATTCTATTGAATAGAACATCTTTATCACCCCAGCAGGAAACTTCACACCAGTTAGTAACCACTCCTCACTCCTCCTTGCTTCCCAGGTGGCATTAATGGTAAAGAACCTGCCTGCCAATGAAGGAGACATAGGAGACACAAGTTCAATCCCTGGGTCTGGAAGATCCCCTGCAGAAGGAAATGGCAAAGCACTCCAGTATTCCTGCCTGAAGAACCCCATGGATAGAGGAGCCTGGTGGGCTACAGTTCATGGGGTTGCACAGAGTTGGACACGACTGAAGTGACTGAGCACGCACAGACGCACACACACACCTCATTCTTCCATATCCCCAGCCCCTGGCAATCCCCAATCTATGATCTGTCTTTATGGTTTGGGCTTCCTGGTGGTTCAACTGGTAAAGAATCCACCTGCAATGCGGGAGACCTGGGTTCGACCCCTGAGTTGGGAAGATCCCCTGGAGAAGGGAATGGCTACCCACTCCAGTATTCTTGCTTGGAGAATTCCATGGACTGTATAGTCCATTGGGTCCCAAAGAGTTGATCTATCTTTATGGGTTTACCTATTCCAGACATTCATATAAATGGAATCACAATACATGGCCTTGGTGAGGGCTTTCCTTCACTCAGCATCATGTTTTAAAGGTTCACCCATGCCCAGCCATGGATGCTGCACGTGTCAGTACTTCGTTGCTTTTTAGGACTCAAAAATCTTCCATTGTATAAATAGACCAGGTTTTGTTTATTTATGCACTGATGGCTATCTGGGCTGTTTCCATGTCTTGGCTATTATCAATAATGTGACTATGAACATTTGTTTACAAGGCTTTGTGTGGCATGTTTTCCCCTCTCTAGAAGAGGACTTGCTGGTCATATGCTGACTCTCTTTAACTCTTGAAAGACATGCCAAAGTGCTCTCCAGAAAGGCTGCACCAACAGCAGTGTATGAGGGTTCCAGTGTTTCCACATCTTCAACGTTGCTTACCATCTGTCTTTCTGAGTCTAGCCACCCTCATGAGTGTGAAGTTTTGTGTAGTATCCCCTTTTCCTGGGGATATTAGCCATCTGAAGAGCTTCTTTGGAGAAAGGTCTATTGGGATTCTCATCACTCTTTATAGTGAATGTATTTATCTACCTATTCACTTGTTTACTAGTGACCTCCCCCACTTCACCTCCCTCTGTCTGTTCTGTAACTTAATATGCAGACATAAGCAAAGAAAACCCTGTGTCCACAGTGAGCTGGTAATGCCTGTGACCCTGGCAGAGAAGTCCATGCCTGGCTCTCTCAGGGCCCCTCCCTTCTCCCAGCCCTGCCCACCCCCAACCGCCACCATCTGCTGATCTGCTGTGAGTCATCCTCTGCTCAATTCCACATTCTGACACACCCAGTCCCAAAAGAACACTCACTTCCTCCTCTTAAAGCTGATATTCTAATTGCTGAAGACTTTACTCTCTCTCTCTCCTCTCTCTCTCTGCAATAGGTTAAAGTTCAGCCTGCAGAATATTAATTCTGTATTTTGATCCCCATGGCTGCTCTCTCATACTTGGCAGTTACTATTTTCTTCTACGTAGATCCAAGGATACAAGTAGAGTCCATCTCTCCTGCAGTCCTGCAAATGTGCCTCTGCATGGGCCTGAACATTCCCCCTCCATTGAGTATTGGCAGATTTTATAGATTTTTCTCATTTTTACCATGAGAGTGAACACCTTCTAATCTGATCTTACCCAACAGAATCTCCCCCTAGTACTTTGTTACTAAACAGTCATCCATCAAGCCTCCCCATTTTGCCGCCACCTTTCACCACCTGTCTTGTGAGGAAACAGAGGTTTAAATTGATCTGTGCTGTTTAAAAGAATGAAATATTCAATACCCTGTGATAAATCATACTGGGAAAGAATATGAAAAAGAACGTTTATATGTGTTATAACTGAATCACTATGCAGTACAGCAGAAATTAACACATTGTAAATCAACTATACTTCAAGATGATTTTTTAAAAAATGAATGAAAAGCATTATAAATAACCTAAACAACCATAGGGAATAAGGTGAGAAGCAATATGGCTGGGTGTTAGGAACTTGGACTCAACAGCCAGACCATCTGGAGTTGAGCCCTGGAAACCAAGTTAACTAACCTCTTCTTAATTCAGTTTCCCAGTTTGTAAAACAGGACTAGTCATAATATCGACCTCACAGAGATGGTATAGTGCTTAGAACAGAGCCGGACACATAGGAAGCACTCTATGTAGTTAGTTAATATTTACAAGCCTACCGTGGAATACAGTTTGGCCATTTAAACAGATGATGAAGATGCATATTTACTGGAGTGCAAGCAACTTGGCAATATAGCACTATCTCAAAGAAGTAGATGTCAGGACAGCAGTCATTTGAAATATACGTGTATCATAAACACGTGGATCCATGGGAGAATACACACCATGGGTAACAGCAGTTTTCACTGAGTAGTAGAGTTTAATTGATTTTATTTATTGATTGGTCTTTTCTTTATTTTCTCATTTTCAACATGAATTATATGTAACTTGAATAATGTTTTAGAATGAAGAAAATAATTCTCTGCTTACCTCATTGAATCTTTCAGCTTCCTGGTTTCGGGTCCCCTTTGTATGGGAATTACATAAACAATTCTATTGTTACGATTGTTTTGTTTCCTAGCTTTTCAGGAGGGATGGATTATATTTGGAGAGAGCAGATAACCACTTTGGTTTTAGTCTTCTTATAAATTTATGTTTCCGTAAGGATCTCCACTCATGAAAGCTTAAGAAGGCACAGTTCAGCTCAAGCAAGCAGTAGAATCCACACTCCTCACCTCCAGGTCGCAGGCCTCTTCGTACTCCACCATCTTTAATTAACCATCATTGATCACTGGTGTCTGCTAGAGTGTGAGGTGCCCTAATTATCCTAGAAGATTCGTTAACTAGCTGTATATAAAGAACCAACCCACCACAGCATTAAAACAACAGGCCTTGAGAATGATTTCAGCTGAGCCGTACCAACAAGTTTGAACAGTAACATTTGATTAATTAAGACAGAAAGGTCAGTCCCAATTGGTTTCTGTCTGCAGCTAAAACTTAAATCATGCTGGTTGTAATTATGCAACGTCAGAAGAGTTTGTTCAATTCAAGAAAAACTTCAGACCGACTGATTGTTTCGTATTATACAGTCCACACAGCTGGCTGACTGGATTCTGTGAAGTTGCTGTTTTGTTGCTACTGTCTGTGTTTTCTTTTCTGTAAAGAACGGTAATGATTCAAACCCCAACATCCTCCGTGGATTTGTTTGAAAATGCACAGAATAAGTTCTGCCTTTGTCCAAAAGAAATGTTTATTGTAAAACCAAAGACATTCCACACGTCTCTGGTGAAAAAGTTCAGGATGATTTCCGGTAAGTCTAGAGGATCTGAAAAAACATGGACTGGAATCTGCCGTACCATCTCTGGCGGCCCAGGACTTGATGTAAGGAGAAAAGGTTATTATTCAGGATCAAGGTGAAGAATTTATTGACATTTATTAATGTGTAATCATTTACTTGTTTATCAGCTACCTTTTCCCTTTATTTAAGTATCACATTTGGAAAGCACTTTTAAAAGATGTCTGCCCAAATTAAAGTGTGCCTAAAATAGCAGAGAAAGATGGATGAAGCAACTGGAGACTGTTTAGTAAAAATGTCCTAAAATTCCTGCCTTCTTGGTGTTTCTTCTCTTTTTTTGTCGAGCTGTGTGGTAACATCTCTCTCCTCTGACATTCCACACCATTTTGTGTAGCTTGGATGTAGACTTTGAGTCATGACCACAGTAGAAACCACGCAAGGTCAGTGGCCTTAGAGTTTCCAGGTTTCTTCAAAGATCATTCTGAAGCCACCTCTATCACAAAAATCTGACGGCTTGTTGACTATTTCAACAAGCTGCAGCTCACCTCACATTTATTGAATAAACATTTCCAGGAGCAGAGCTTGGATATCTGCATGTTCACCAAACATTCCAGATTATTCTCTGCACACCGTAGTTAGAGACTGGAGTCTCCACTGTTGAGGCCAATATTCTTCTTTCAGGAGACTGACATTACCATAGAGCCAGAGTATTATGAATTGGACCAAAGCCGGTGGCACCTCCTAGCTCCTTGCCCTACTGTCCAAGATGGTGGAAGGGTTGAGAGTAGGTCAAGAAACAATCCCAACCTCTGAAGATGAGAGTGTACAAAAGGACCCTGGTAAGAAAATGAAAAGTCAAGACAAGACTAGGAGAAAGTATTCACAAATCATCTGTCTGACAAAAGACTCACATCTAGAAACATCTGGAAAACTCTCACATCCCAGTAATAAAAACAAACAACTCAGTTTTCAAAGGACAAGAACATTTGATCACACACTTCACTAAAGAAGAGATGCAGATAGCAAATGAGCACAGGAAGAGATGTGCAATGTCATTAGTCATCAGGGAAATATGAACTAAACCCACAAGGAGATGCCACTACAAACCCATAAGAATGTCTGCGATTTTTTCTAAAAACTGACAATACTGCCAAGGATGTGAAGCAATTGGAAATCTTATACATCACCAGTGGGAACTTAAATGGTACTGCTACTTTAGAAAACTGGCAGTTTCCTGTAAGCTGAACATGTACTTAGCATGCAACTCAGCATTCCCATTTCTAGGAATAATTCATGCAGTGGACCAAATATTTGTGTCCTCTCAAAATTCATGTGTTGAAATCTTAACCCCCAGTGGGATAGGGAAGTAGGGCTTTGGGAGGTGACTAGGTCATGAGGATGGAATCATTGTGAATAGAATTTGCACTCTTATCAGGCCTGCCCACTCCCCCCTTAAAAAAAAAAAAAAAAACTTCAGGTGATTTATTTCTGTCCAGAAACATCTATCTACACAGCAGGAGAGCAAAGGAAAAATAAATGTGTAACAACAACAAAAGAATAAGAAAAATTCAAAGAAAGAAGATATTGAATCACCCTATTATTTTAAATTTCTGGTGTGAAAAATACAACTTGGGTGATTCATATTTCTTATATCAATCAGTCTGACTGGTGCCACAAAGACATTGCCAATATTTTCCCATAACTGGGAAGAAAAGGGCAAAGGACGGTATGAGGACTTAGGGAAACCAAGTAAATTATGAGACACAGATGAAATAGATTGGATCCCAGAAGTAGCATCTCAGATTCTGAAAGGAAGAACCAAGGAATGTATAATTACACTAAGTTGCCATCTGGGGAAGTATAAGATGCACCTCAGGCTTCTCAGGTGGCTCAGTGGTAAAGAACCCACCTGCCAACATAGGAGACATAAGAGTTGTGGGTTCGATCCCTGAGTCGGGAAGATCCCTCGTATAAGGAAATGGCAACTCACTCCAGTATTCTTGCCTGGAGAATCCCATGGATAGAGGAGCCTGGCGGGCTATAGTCCATGGGGTCGCAAGAAGTTGGACATGACTGAATGACTTTACACACAAGAGAAGATGCAACTCAGGGGTAAAGAGAGAAGTTTTAAATAGCAGAAAGGGTGGGATGAAATTAATCTGAAAACAAACACAGTGCATCATTAGAGAAATTTGATGAAACATCTACTTGTGTGAAAGGAATTTGACTCACGATGAGTAACGGCCGTCATAAAGTATACCTCATGGAAAGACAAGTTTGGACATTTCTGGTCTTTCCTTTGTCATCCCAACCTTCATTCTATAGTGTTATGATGACACTATAGGGCTTTTAAAAAGTTTCCCCTTGTCTAGTCACTTTTGCAGAGCTGTCTCAGGTTTCTAGAACTCAGCGGCACTCAAGTAGGGAGCAGTTAGTGCTCAGGAATTCACTTCTAAAGGGAGCTGGCAGCTGGGAAGGCCGGGCATCTCTTTGTGCCCAGGCATCAGGAGAGCTGTGGATGTGGCAGGAGAATGTGTTGGAGAAAGAAGACATCTTTGAGTACTCAGAACGGTGGGGGAGGGGGGAGGGGTCCAACAGGGAGGGGATATATGTATACATATAGCAGATTCTTGGAGGAGGGCATGGCAACCCACTCCAGTATTCTTGCCTGGAGAATCCCATGGACAGAGGAGCCTGGAGGACTACAGTCCATAGGGTTGCAAAGAGTCGGCCACAACTGAAGTAACTCAGCACGCATACATGCATGGCTGATTCACTTTATTATACAGCAGAAACTAATACAACATTGTAAAGCTACTATACTCCAATTTTTAAAAATGCTCAGAACAGACACCAGAGAAGTATCTGATTGCCCTTGGTCTACAGATGCCACATACTCCTCACTGCCTGCAGCTGTCATTTCAATCAGGGCTTCATTACAGAGCACATTTTCCTCTTACAATATTTTCTTTCATAGGAATCCTGTCTGTCTGAGCACTGTGTTCAATCCCAATGCCAGGAAAGCCCAGCTGCTGGGGTGATACAGGTTGGTGTGAGTGAGCAGAAAAAGACATGAGGATGTTTTAAGTGGATGGGCATTTGTCCTATCGATATTTTCATGCCTCCTGACCCTCCAACTTTCTCTACCACTGATACAGTTAGCCAAGCATGAGACATCCTATTTCTTTAAGAAATTACTATAATGGATGGAATTGGGAAAATAAGTACAGATAGACTGTTGCTACTTCTCTAAAACTGTTTTCTTGTATCTAAATCAAGACTAGTGATACTAATTTCTATAAAGTTAAACAGACACCTCCCTATGGCCTTTCCCATAACCAACAGAGACAGAAGCACAGGGCTGTAGAATACAATGCTCAGAGCAGTTTTATTTCCAATCAGTCCAAACTGGAAAGGATTCAAATGCTCATCAAATAGAATGGATAAACAAATTGTGGCACATCCTTACAATGGAATAATACACAGTGGTTTTTGGAAAAAACTACTGATACATGCAACCACACAGATAAATTGCAAAAACATTATGTGGAGAGAAAGAAACCAGATGCCAAAGTTATGTTCTGTATGAGTTCATTTCTATGAAGTTCAAGAACCAGCAACCCTCATTAATGGGGTTCACTGGAGTGTGAGGAATGTGGGATAGAGGAACAAGGGAACTTTCTGGGGTAACTGGAGAGATTCTGTATCTTGATACAGGCAGTGGTTACCAGGAGGTATTGATATACACAGGCAAACACTCATCAGGCTGTACACTTAAGATACATGCATTTTACTGTATGTAAATTTTACCCCAGTTGAAAAACAAAGGATACTTATGGTGTCCATGGCCAGGTGCTGAAGGCCTGACAGAATATATAAAGATTCCTGTTTATAAGCATCAGACTTGGCTTTGAGCTGCTTGAGTGCCAGGCAATAAAAAGTAACATTTCAGTAACATTCCTCATACACAGGCTGGAGGAAGCACACATTCTCCATGGGTTGAGCACCCACCCTGTGTTTGATGCCTTGGGAGGCTTCACAATCAATCAAACCGGGTTCCCACTTTCTGGGTGCTTACAATCTAGTATAGGGCCTACTGCATGTACAATGATAGAAAATCGAGGTAGAAAGTGACAGGTGGCTCCAGAGAGGTTGGAACCAAGCGTGGAGATTAGCAGTGATTTGCTCAGCATTCATTGGAAATTGTTGGTGGAGAGGGGCAGAAGGAAGGTGCCATGTTTTCATAGGTGATGGTAACTGAAAGGGAGGGTAATACAAAGAAAATGGCCATTCTTCCCCTCAAATCCTACCCTAGAAGGGCTCTGGCTTTGTCTGTGCTGGAAGAGTTTGTCCCTCAGCCTCAACTGACCCACATGGGGGCTCAAGGAGTATCAGGGTATTTTAGTTTCCTAGGTCTGCTGTAACAAATTATCGTAAACTTGGTGGCCTAAAACAACATAAATTTATTCACATGGTTCAGGAGGCCAGAAGTTTCTAGTCAGTATCACTGGGCCAAAATCAAGGTGTCGTAGCATCATGCTCCCCTTGGAGGCTCTAGGGGAGAATCTGTTCTTTGCTTCTTCCAGCTTCTGTTGACTGCCTGCATTCCTTGGCTCGTGGCCCCATCGCTCCACTTTCTACCTCTTTTATCACACTACCTTCTCCACTGTGTGTGTGTCACGTGTCGTGCCTCTCCCTCTCTCCTTCTTATAAGGGTGTTCACGACGGCATGCGTGGCCCACTCAGATAACGCGGGATCATCTCCCCATGTCAAGACCCTTAGCTTAACCACAACCACAAAGACCATTCTTTTCCTTCATATCAGCTAACAGTTACAGGCTCCAGGGATGAGGACCTGATCTTTGTGGGGCATGATGTAGCCTAGTACCTAGGGTCAGCCTCTACCTTGGTCCTGATGACTGTAACCAGAGGTGAACACTGACCTCTCTCTGTCAGGAAGAAAGATGCAATGAGTTAAAATCTATAGGGATGGCTCTGCCTTCTCTCTGCTCTGCCTTCTGCCTAGTTATATGGGCTGCTGGCTTCCTGGCTGCAGAATGTCTCGTTGAAGAAGCCCCAGACAGGGCTCCCTCAGAGCTGTGGGCGGAATGCACCGAACCAAGACTCTCACGCAGGGTTTCTCACCACAGCACTAGTGACACCTGGCACCACATCACTGTTTGTGGTGGGGGGTGGGGGCTGCCCTACGCACTGTCGGCTGTTGAGCTGCAGCATCCCGTGTCTCCACCCGCTAGGTGACAGTAGCACCCTCTCCACCGCTGTGACAACCCAAAATGTCTCCTGCTGCTGCTGCTGCTGCGAAGTCGCTTGTCGTGTCCGACTCTGTGCGACCCCATGGATGGCAGTCCAGCAGGCTCCCCCGTCCCTGGGATTCTCCAGGCAAGAACACTGGAGTGGGTTGCCATTGCCTTCTCCAGTGCATGGAAGGGAAAAGTGAAAGTGAAGTCGTTCAGTCGCGTCTGACTCTTCGTGACCCCATGGTCTGCAGCCTACCAGACTTCTCTGTCCATGGGATTTTCCAGGCAAGAGTACTGCAGTGGGGTGCCATTGCCTTCTCCAAACACTGCCAAATGTCCCCTGGGGGGCCAAATTGCCCCGGCTGAGCTCCGCTACTCTGCAGGGAGGACGTGGGGGCCCATCTGTGGTCACAGGGGAGGCTGGGCTACCTGGCCACCTCCCTCCTCTTTCTCAGTTTTGAGAACACAGATGGACCATGTTGCTGGGTCTCTGCTGTAGCCCCTGTATCTCTAGAATCACTGAGGAGGACCTTCTAGAGGGGTTTCCTGAGACTGGGGCCCTGAGTGAGGGGCTCGGGGGCTGGGTGGCAGGCTCCTCTCTGACCAGACAGTTCTGGACGCAATCTCCTAGGGGTCACTGAGATCTTTCCCATCCTCAGGCCTGAGGCAAGCCAAAACAACCTCGCCACTTTCTTTCCACAGGGTCCTGAGAGTCGGAGGTCAATGTCTTAGAGATGGGGGTCCCTGGCGCCATTCTGTGGCTTCCCTGGTGGCTAAGATGGTAAGGAATCCGCCTGCAATGCAGGAGACATGGGTTCGATCCCTGGGTCGGGAAGATCTCCTGGAGAAGTAAATGGCAACCCACTCCAGGATTCTTGCCTGGAGAATCTCATGGACAGAGGAGCCTGACGGGCCTCAGTCCATGGGGTCGCAAAGAGTTGGACACGACTGAGCAACTCACACACACACACACAAGGCCTCTCTGTTCCTACCTGTAAACACAGGAAAACATGTCAATGAGGTAGAATGACGGAGCATTAAGAGTGAGGGGCGTGGGCAGCTGACGGCTGGAGTGGCCGCTAACCTCCACTGCTTATTAACTCGCCCAGACCCCTTGGGAAAGTTTGTGTAAAATGTGGAGAAGCACAGGATCTTCTTTGTGGGACTGTGGTGAGAACGAAATGAACAGTGCATATAAACTGGCTGATAAATATTAATATTCACTGGAAAAAGGCAGAATGCAGTTTTTCGTATTTGTGTCGTTATCGCTCCACAAGATTTGATCATGCTTTTTAAAGCAACCCTTAAGCAGAAACTTTAAAGGATACATTTATTTCCCAGAGGCTCTGAGGAACAAGTCTCCTACACATCATAGATAAAATGCAATAAAGCCTGTGACACACCTTCCACATCCCCATCATCTCCTAAGCCACGTCTGGTTATTTAAACAAACCTAGTTGCTGTTTTCTATGTATTTTCAGGTAAATGCTATAAAGCCAGAAACTGCGATGGAAACTTAAAAATAAATAAATAAATAAAAGTAAAAATTAAATTTTCTACACTGGCTCCTTTCTTCACTTTGAAGCTGCCCTGGACTTTGGCGGGCAGGCCTAAAGGCATCAAGATAAAACGTCTTTCATAACGGGGAGAGACACACGCATACTTCTCAAAGCCTTGCTTTTCAAGTGCATGTATTATAAATCTAGTTGAATGAAGCAAGATCACAGCCAAATATGGGCAGAAGAGGCTGTGAAATCTCAAATGTGATTGGCTCTTCTCAGTGCCCCAGAAAGAACATTGTGGTTTCAATGTCAGCCCCAGGAAGTCTTGAAATCAACCAAATGGTGTTTCGAACTTGCTTCTCATTATTTCAACTGGGGCCCCACCGCTATTGGCCAGCAGAGGAGCTGAACCGCTGATCAAGGCTGACATTTTCAACCCTTGTTTGACAAAACATAATTAGCAGAAAAGCCACACCCCAGTGTCGGCGACATTTGAGTCTCTCTTTCGATCCCAGCGTTGAGTTGAATTTCAGTTTTCTTTCTTGCCACGCTGCCAATTTGTACTGCTGTAAGCCGACCAGCTTAAACACTCTGCAAAGCCAGCTACAGTTCAACTGGTTTTCAAAGCCCCATTTACAAAGGCCAGTGCTTGTAAAAGGCTGTGGACCGGGTAGCTTCAGCTGGCCCCTCTCAGCGATGGCCTGAGATGATAAAATGCCTTGCAGTTTAAATTTCCGCCAAGTGTTTTAAAACATTGGCATTTGTTCCAGGCCTTGTGTAATTCTTTGTTATCGGCAACACAAGCACTCTCTTTGCTCTTGTGATCAGATCACGAGTCTCTTGCACAATCACCCCCAGGAACTCTGAAAGGATGCAGGCTATTAACCCCAGTCTGGTTCTGTAAGCAACCCAAGACCTCCTTAGACAACTGTGCCGTGGGCTGGGACTCCCTATCAACCATTTGCCCACACTGTTGGGTCTCCTCCTCTAAACCTTTGATAAGCACCAATTCAACCCCAAGGATCCCTTGGGAAGGCGATGGGTATTATTGTCCCCAGGGGAAAAACACTAATCCAGTCAGTTGTGGCCAGAAGCAAAAGAGGATGAGGACCAACCTCGAGCTGCCCACTACACGGGGTGCACCAACTGAATGACCTCAAAGGTCAGCTTGTACATTTGCTTCCCTTTATGCCAGAGCTCATCAGGAACTCATGTGCCCTCCCCTTACTGAAACCTCAAACCCTCACTGGCTACCCTGTCATGAACCCTGACTTGAGTAAAGACGTATAGCTTTAGAGAACCTAAGGGAACTTTTGGATGAGGTATATATCTTTCTCATGTTCAAGTTGAGAGTATTTTGTGCCAGTCTCTTTGGTAAAGTCAGTCATTCTGCCAAAATGGTCCTGGAAGGGTCAGCACCTTCTAGAACAACCTTAGGAAGCACCCTCAGCTGCACTTCTGATCAGTTTTCCTCTTGGATCTTGAAATTCCTGATTGATAAGCACAAACCAGCTCCTTCCCTTGAGACACTGCATGGGCACTATTAGTCCTCAGTATCAAGGATCATTTGACAATAAAAATAAAGAAAACTTTAAGTGACTGTAAACTGGTATAGCCATTTTGGAGAGTGATCTAACAATCTGCATGAACAGCCTCAAAAGTATTTACACCTTTTGTACTTGGAATTTTTATTTCCAGGGTCCTATGCTTGCCCAATATTCGGAGAAACAGGCTAAAGTCTATGAAAAGAGATGTTCATTACCGTGTTGTTTATCCTGGAAAAAAATTGTAGACCTTTGGAGCATCCCTCAATAGTAATTTTTAAATACATATGGCATGCTCTTACAATGAACATAGCCATTAATAACCATGTTGTAGGAGATGGGAGGGGTAATGTAGCTAAATGACCACATGACATGAAAAAAGGAAACAAAATCGCATATCCAGAATAACCTAGGTTTGTAAAAGAGGGACAAGTATTTATGAAAATATGCAGATGTAGAGAAAAAAACACTAGAAGGAAATACATCAAAATATTAACAGCAACTTTGGCTTGGCTGAGGATGAAGTTCATAAAGGCTTTCTGCCTTTGTTGTCATCATCGTGCTCTTCTGTATGTTTCAAATTCCCTATAGGTCTTAAGTATTGTTTAAAAATCCATTTAGAAAAAGAATATCCTTAGTTAATGAATAACGTGAAAACGAGAGAAAAGCAAGGGGCTAATAGTCCAGTGGACATGATGGAGGCCTTGAGGCCACATGGAAGCTCTCTACTCTGCTGCTCATTACAGGGTCATGGTGATTCCACAGAACCCGTGCTGAAGGGGAGGGAAGGGGGTCAGGCCCTCCTTTCACACTCAGATATGGAGACGGAAAGCACGCCCAGACCTGTGGAGAAGGAGGTTGGCCACTCTTGCATGTGAACTGAGGGACAACGGGCCACGAGCATCCTCCTAGCTGACAGAGAATGCAGGAATTCCGAGCTGACCAGCAGCGAGGGCCGACAAACAAGGCCAGGGCGGCTGGTGTCCAGCCGAGACGGCCTTCTGTTTCCTTGAGTTCACACAGGGGAAGAGGAAGTCTTAATCAGTCGCAGAGCACGTTGAAGCGGAGCCTGAGGAGGGGCCGCAGAAGCCCCAAGTGGGAACCTGTGGCTGTGGCCACAGTGCTCTCTTAAGTCTTCAGGAAACTGCTCACCGTGTGCTCAGAACTTTGACAATGCTGCTCACTGGTCACCAGACGCTTGTCCCTAACAGCACTAAATATATGTCAACTGTCATTTGTAAGAAGAGAAGCCTCCCCCATGCCTTAGGGATACACAGCTGACTTGGGAGGACTGATGTGAATGTTACATGAGGCCACGTTCTCCTCCTTGCTCTCTAATTAGTCTTTGGTGGGTACCAGACTCAGCAGAAGAGGCTGCAAGGCTTCTGACCTCACAACCCACCTTGCCCTTGCCTGTGCCATCGGCTCCATCTTGGAGAACCATCTTACCATCAGTCAATCATGTTCCCCTGCCTCACGCCAATGCTGCATTGAGGTCCCACTGCCAAACCGTACCGCTTTTAGCCCTGGAGATGTCCCAGCTCCTCCCTGAGGTCTTGATGGAATGGGTAAGCTGGATCTACAATCTCCTTTATATTGTCTGTGTGCTGATGGAGAGACTTACTGATGGAATGTATTCATAAATATCTTAGAATACAAAATGGGCTTCCCTGGTGGTTCAGATGGTAAAGAATCTGCCTGCAATGCAGGAGACCCAGGTTCAATTCCTGGGTCGGGAAGATCCCCTGAAGAAGTGAATGGCAACCCACTCCAGTATTCTTGCCTGGGAAATCCCATGGACAGGGGAGCCTGGTGGGCCGCAGTCCGTAGGGTCGCAAAGAGTTGGACACAACTTGTACCCTGAATACAAAGTACAAGTTCTGCTCTCTCCTAGCTTGGAAACAGCACACGGGCAACGTAACTTGTACTGTACTGTGCAATCCTTCTCAGGAGCCACATGAAACAGGAAGCTTCTGGGAGGTTCCTGCAAGCATGTGATCGCTAGCTGTGGTTTCAGGGCAACAGTCAGGTAGCTCTTGCATCCGGAAACGTTCACACGAGACACACTTTCTGGCTTCTGTTTAACTCTAGTGTTAGTTACACTGTCCTTTTTCCACTTTGAAAAGGAGCAATTTGATTTCTTACACTGTATGTATTTTTTCTGACTGCAACCATGAAAAGGGCCATGAACTGGATCCAGCAGAGGAGAGGCCTGAGTCGGGGGCCTCTTCTCAGCTGCTCTTAAAGAATTCCTCAGATTGAGTCATTTTCCCTTGAGCCACAATCCCTCAAACTTCTAAAGAGACCACTTAGGGAAGGAAGAGCCTCGCTCCACTAGGGCAACTGAGTGAGCCCTCCTGGGGAACGAAGCTGAAAGAGAACACCTTTTAGCTGTCTTCTCTTAGGAATCTGGTCTTAGTGCCAATCGTTGTTATTTATCACTACCAAACATGCATTAATGGCGAATTGGAGAGGCCCAAAGATGCTCAGACTCCTAGAAACTACTCGTTCAGATCCTAGTGGCACTGGGTCAACTTTTCCCCTTCTGAGGCAGAGCAAGTCCACAAGCTTTGCAAGCAGGTTATCCTCCCATTATGAAGAAAAAAACCAAACCAAAAAAACCCCACTTACACCACTGATTTCAAATCCAGCCACACTGCAAGACTGCAAGATGATGGATTTTGCACAAGGGTACTGAAGATCGAAGGGGAGCCTTTGTAAATATTTATGTATTTCCTCATTGAATTTTTTTTTTTCTTCTAAACTTTAGACAGTTAGCAAAGGAAACAGCTGGTTCACAAGATCTCAAATGGAGGGCGATTTTCACTCCTTCTCCGCTTGACTTTTCCAATCCTCACTCTCAAAGTCACACACCTTGATAAACAACCCAAGGGACATTTCTAAATAGATAATGCTCAGTTCTTAATAACTGCCCTAAACAGCCAATGCTTTCTGCCTCTTAAAAGTCACTAATGGTTTTCTACACTCACATTTTGGTCCTCCTATTAAGCTTCTTTCTTGCTCACCTGTTGCTGAGATGAAAATGAATGAATGAATGAATACATCAAACAGGATTTGGGTTTGGGATTCAACGCCCTTTTGTCCTCATGGCTCATATAAATTCAAGCCCCAAAAAGAAGAAGGCAAGACAAAGTCATGAGTAAAACAGAGACTGTAAAACTATTCCTGAAATAATTGAAAGCAGATGCAGAAGGAGTAACCTAGATAGCCAAGTGTTCTGGGTGGGAGGGTGTGGGCTGGGAGTGAAACTGACAGAGAAACAAACAAACCCGGCCTTCTCTGGGGGTCCAGCAGGTCCAGAGTCCATTGCCTCGCTCCCTGCAGGCTGACTTCTGGTAGAGACTTCCTGTCGAGGGAAAAAACCTCTAATGGTTTCTGAGCTTTTGTCTTGTGAATTCTTCTCCCATTTTCACCTTTCAAGGGCCCGTCATAGAGAAGGCCCTCGACCCTGAAACACTATTTTGCATAGAGGTTTGCTTGGAAAATTCTAAATTCATGAACTTTAACATTCTGACTGATACTAAGATCTGAGCAGAGTCTGCAAGGCCAACTTCAACTTAGGAGTAACCTGTTGTTGTTCACTTGCAAGGTCACACAGATAAATGGTGGCCCCAATTGTCTTAAAAGCCCCAATCTCACAATTACTGCTCTATGCACAAAACTCTCCATGCCATGGTCAGGACTTTCTGTATTCACATTCTCAAAGGCTTCATATTTCAGTAACATTCATCAAGTTTCCTCACTAGGAAGAACAACCCAAGCTCAGTTCCCTCTTCTGGCCTGCAAATTAGAAGAACCAAGAGCTCAGGCTGACTGAAGCAGGCATTGCTCAGCTGGGCTTGCATTTGTATATATGTCACTTACTGCTTACTTATTTGCTTGCTTGCAAGGTTGATTCAGTCACGTCAACTCTTTGTGACTCTATGGACTATAGCCCACTGGGCTCCTGTGTCCATGGGATTTTCCATGCAAGAATACTGGAGTGGGTTGCCATGCCCTCCTCTAGGGGATCTTCCCAACTCAGGGATCAAACCCACATGTCTTACGTCTGCTGCATTGATAGGTGGGTTCTTTACCACAAGCGCCAGCTGGGAAGTCCATGTCATTTATTGCCCTGCATCTAAAGCCAGTATTAGCACAAATTTCAGTCTTTCTCCTTCAATTGGGGAAGAATGATCAAGTAAGCTAGATTTCTTTTTAAAAAGTCTTTTTATGTTTCACCCTCCCTTGCCATTTCAACAAGTTTAGCCAAGGGATGCTAATGTGGTTATAAATGTTTATTATTCCAATGGTTTCAATAATTTTATTGGGAACAGAATAGCCTCTAGAGAATGACAGACATTGCAGCAAGACATAGTTAGGGAGATTGCTTACAAAATGGTTTTTTTTTTTTTTAAAGGTCAGGCTTACATTTATTCAATGATTTTCTGTGGGGTGGAAAAGAGGAACAAGGAAATATTACTAACTAGGTTACTTGGGTTTTGTTTTTATCAGATTGTTGTTCTGGTTGATTCTACCAATTGGGGGATATTTCAAATGGGTTTATATTTAGGAAGCGGGTTGTGATGGGGGTTTCTTAACCTTGGAACTAGTGACATTTTGGGTAAGATCATCCTTTGTTAAGGGGTTGCCCTGTGTTTGACAAAACGTTTAGCAGCATTCCTGGCCTCTATCTATTTGATGACAATAGCAGTGACCACCCCACATATTGTTCAGTTCAGTTCAGTTCAGCCGCTCAGTCATGTCTGACTCTTTGCGACCCCATGAACTGCAGCACGCCAGGCCTCCCTGTCCATCACCAACTCCCGGAGTCCACCCAAACCCATGTCCATCGAGTCGGTGATGCCATCCAACCATCTCATCCTCTGTCGTCCCCTTCTCCTCCTGCCCCTAGTCCTTCCCAGCATTAGGGTCCTTTCCAATGAGTCAACTCTTCGCATGAGGTGGCCAAAGTATTGGAGTTTCAGCTTCAACATCAGTCCTTCCAATGAACACCCAGGACTTATTCTTTAGGATGGACTGGTTGGATCTCTTTGCAGTCCAAGGGACTCTCAAGAGTCTTCTCCAACACCACAGTTCAAAAGCATCAATTCTTCAAGAACCAAAAATGTTTCCAGATATCACCACATGTGCCCCTGCTGGTTTGCCCCTTGTTGAGAACCACTGAATTGGGCAATTTTTGGACTCTCCCAGGCAACTGTCACTTGTACATCATAAGAGCTCTAAGAGGAACTGGCTTATCTGGGTATTTTTTGCTCAGTTCATGCTCCAAGCACATATGAAAAATTCTCAGTGATGATGCCAGCCTCACAGCATCACTATTCCTTCATCCATCTCCCCTTGTGACAACACAAATGCCCACTATTATTTGAGGAGGCTTCAATTAATCAAGGAAAACATCCCCATCAAAGTGCTTTACGTTAAATTAACAACAGTCCTTTTTCTTTCAGCAGCAGGCAAATTTCTGCTCTTGGTTACACGATACGGGTATGTGTGTGGTTTTTAGCTCCTGCGTCTTTGCTGGTCTCTAAACTGGCCATTTCTGCCTCAGAAATGCAGCGTTTCCTATGTAGCTGTGGTCAGAATGCTTTGCAGTGCAGGAGTCGCTAATATCGGGTCATGCTACTTTTACATTCCTCTGAAATTACAACATTCACAAAAAATCCCACCTCCCCTCTGCTTCTTGAACTTTTTTTTCCCCCTCAAATGGAATCCATATGGGATGGTGTGTCCAAGTCAATGCCAGGACGATGGAATGCGGATTGGTGAGGCACACCCCTAAGCCCAATGAGAGCGTGGTAACTGATGGGGAGAAATCGTTCCATGTCCAAAGCTGAAACTTTGGGTTCAAGAGCTCTGGTATCAAAATTCCCCACTAAGTCTCACCTACCAGACAAATTCTGGTACTCTGATCCTCAATTTTTGTTATGCTTGAGATAGATGCACATAAAAATATGAAAGGGAGGGTAGAATGTCTTGTTTGCTTTTGCATCAGACAGGGGCACTGCCAGCCACCATACAGACCCAAATGAACAGAGACGTCCCAGCTGCAAAATGTCATCGCTGTAAGCTCATGATGCTATTTTCTAATCATAGACCTCCTTGTGTAAGGTCTATGTGCAAGAGTCTGGGGCCCAGCTTTCTGAAAGCAACTTCCTGGTTGGGGACAAAAATATTTCAGGCAGAGGTCTATTTCTAAATTCTCGTCCTTTCTTTTCTCTCTGTTCCTTTTTTATTTTTCCCTTTCTCAGACTTTCACTCCCCTTGTAACAAATCCAGTTCTCTTACTTGAAACGCTAATATGCATGTGTTCTTTGGACCTCCTCCAATCACCCAGGCCTTGCACAGATGTGCTAAATAAATGCAAGCACAGGAAAAAGGTATTTTAAAAAAAGAAAAAGGTTTTATTGGGTGGGCCTGGTTTTTCCATACGATGTAACAGAAAAACCTGAATGAACTTTTTGGTAAATCCAATATGTTCTCCCCTGCCCTTCTCGCCACCCCATATAAGCTGTAACAACCCCAATCGGCCCTGAGAAAGACAAAAATGCTATTTGGTAATAATAATAATAATAATAAGGTAACTTCAACCAGTAGGAAATGTCTTCTAGTTCCACCACCTTCTATAATTAATAACTTTTAATCCAAAGGACCTCCATCAGGTTCAAAATTCAAGTGGCTGTGACAACAGAGAGAAGAGAAGAGAGGGACAGAGGAGTTTCTGAAAGTTTCCACTTTTCTGCCTCCACGAGTATAAATATTGACAGAGAACAAAAAGCCATAAAGGCACTTTATGATTAGATTTGATACTTCATTTTCTGTGGATGTTTCCTTCAGAATGTACCTAATTGAATCTGTTTGAACATGTAATTGTTTGTTATTTGATTCTGTGGAACCTTTTAAAAAAATCAGCACAAATTGAGCCTAGAATGCAGAAGCAGGCTAAAATCCTTAGTGGAGCTACAGTCTGATGGTGGGGCGCGGGGGGGGGGGACGTGGCGGGGGTGGGGGGCGAAGGCGGGGGAAGAAAGAGAACAAACCATAATCAGAATCAATCAGTGAAAGTCCACAGTTCATTGGAAGGTAATAAGTAAAGTGGAGCAGAATAAAGGGAAGGGCCCTTGGGGCTGGTGTAACTGGAAACAGGGTGGTCAGAACAGGCCTCCTGGAGAGGTAACATATCTGAGCAAAGAAATGACGGAGGTGAGGGAGGGAGCACCTTGGGGGCTGGGGAGAGGTGCCCTCCAGGCAGAGGGATCAGCTAGGGCAAAGGGTGGGAGACAGCTGGCATGGAGCCACAGCATGCATGGAGGCCAGCGTGTCCAGTAAGAGAACAAGGGCAGCAGGAAGGGATGAGGCCAGGGGGCAGCAGATCCTGTGGGACCTGGCAGGCCACTGTAAAGACTCAGCTTCTGCTCTCAAGGAACTAGGGAGCCAGTGCAGGTTTTTAAATAGTGATTTGTTTTTCCTTACTGAGGTGAAAGTCACAAAAGTGAAAGTGACCAATTCAATGGCACTTAAGACACTCAAAATGTTCTTGCCTAACCCTACTTCTATCTAGTTCCAGAATGCTTTCATTATCTCAAATGGAAACACACCCTCCCCATAAGCAATATTTCCACACCTTCATCTTCCTTGTCAGTCCCTGGCAACCACCCATCTGCATTATATCTCTAAGGACTTACCTCTTCTGGATGTTTCACATAAATGGAATCGTATAATACACGGCTCTTTAGTGACTGGCTTCTTTCACCTGGCACGATGTTTTGGAGGTTCATGTATGTTGTAGTATATGTCAGTACTTCATCCTTTTTTATGGCTGCATAATATTTCATTGTATGGGGAGACCACAATTGTTTATCCACTCATCAGCCAATAGACAGTTGGGCCTTTTGGCTATTGTGAGTATGCTGCTATAAACATTGTAGGTTGTTAAGTAACAAAGGGACATGATCTC
Source organism: Giraffa tippelskirchi (assembly GCF_054371585.1). NCBI lineage: Eukaryota > Metazoa > Chordata > Mammalia > Artiodactyla > Giraffidae > Giraffa > Giraffa tippelskirchi. Next base: position 144,147,090 of record NC_137289.1, read on the forward strand.
ACTTGCACTTTATACAATACATGCAGTGCTATTTTATGAGTGATCTGGTAGCCCAAATTTGTAAACCCAATTTTAAATGACAAAAGTAAACAAGTGAGATTCATTAGACCCACCCCTCTGCCATGTGCTACCACCTGCTTGGCTTCTTCAAATGTCATGTAATCCCTCCAGAACTACATTTTTTTGAACAATTTTCCCTACCATTGGCAATTAAAGGCCAGTTTACTGTTAAATCTCAGAATCCTCTCATTATTCAAAGAATTCAGGTTTTCCAAAACTGACAGGGATTTTTAAGGAGAAGCAATGATGATGAAAAATGAAACTTTTTCTCCAACCAAAAGGGGAAACCACTCTTGCTTAAAAATAAAAATGAACCAAATGCATCGTGGTGTCTGGAAATGGATCTTGAAACAGAACAACAATAAAAAAAAGACAGCCGGGGTGTCCCTGAGCTCTTGAGAGCAAGGCAGCACCTGACTCAGATGGAGAGTTTTCAACACTTGCATTCCCTTTTCCTCCTCCACCAAATAGTTCGAGTGCCTGCGACCTTCCAGACACTGCTAGGTGGCAGAGACCAAATAACAGTGACACATTCTTCCCCTCGGTCACCAAGCAGCTGTGAAAACACCATGGGGCCAAGATGCAAGCCCTTGGGGCCCCAGGAAGCCAAGCCTCAGGCATCAAGCCTCTTCCCCAGTTTAGAAGGAGCTTCCGGCTCGCTGGCTCTCCATCCCGTTTTGAGTCACAGATACCCTTCTGATAAGGAAAATGAGTTGTGTTCCGGTGACAGCATCTCCCTGCTGTCTGGTGTGGCTGGAAGGGCCGGGGGCAGGGAGCGAGGGGGTGGCCTGGCTGATCTCTGAAACCAAAGCCTAAATGGGAAGCTCTTCTCTTTTCCCACCAGGAGCGCCACCCTCTCCCCGCCCCCAGATTCCTCCCCTGAAAGCTATGAAGAAGCCGAGGCTGGAGCAGAATGACTCCGTGGCATTTACCGCGCCAGCAGCGCCCCTCCATCAGCTCCAGAGAAGCAGTGTGTGTCTGTGTGCTTCCTGGGGGCAAGAGAGATAGTGAGGGGCAGATAGCGAGAGTGCCACCCCCTCAACACCTTTAGCCAGGCGCAGTCACGGTGAAAGCGGCCAGTCCTGAAGAGGAAAGAGCGTCCCTCAACGTGATTTCCACACAACCTCTGAGGGGAAAAGTGACTCTCAGAGGAACAGGAAATTAGCTGGGAGCTTGCTCCAGGAGCCCCTTCCTCATTTCCCCAATTTGGAAGGGGGAAGGGGCTGCTTAAGAAAGGATTCTTTTCTAAAGATGGGTTGAAAGTTTGCAAAATACTGCTGTCTGGTGGTCGTTTAGTCGCTAAGTCATGTCCGACCCTTGCGACCCCGTGGACTGTACACCCCCACCCCACCCCCTACGCTCCCCTGTCCATAGGATTCTCCAGGCAAGAATACTGGAGTGGGTTGCCATTTCCTTCTCTAGGAAATCTTCCCGACCCAGGGATTGAACCTGGGTCTCCTGCATTGCAAGCGGGTTCTTTACCATCTAAGCCACCTGTCTGCACCATCCTATAATCTGGGGCCCCCCTGTACCACCCCCAGGCCACTTGTTGGGGATAACGTGATGCTGAGAAGACCACATGCCTTGACTCCACTGACAAAGAATCTGGCTTTCTCATGCCTCCTGGCCTTGGCCCCGGCTGTGTCCTGTGCCTAGAACAGTGTCACTGACCCGCACTCCATCCTGGCTTCCAGCAGCCCAGCCAGCGTTGGCTGGCAAGTCTTAACTTTTACATCAATTTCACAGGGGTATCTCTTCTGCTCGCCGCACCTACAAACGAACACACGAAACCTGCAGATTAGTTTAGGTGCCCATTCGGAGGCCCCTGCACTTGCCTTTCTCAGAAACTTGATCCCACTCTAGTATGATAGCTTCACCAGTGACAGAGTACCTGGCAAGAAGTGGGCAAGTATTCAATAAACGTGTTCTGAATAAATGGATGAATGAAGCTATAAACAATAAATATCCTAGTGGGCACAATATACATCCCCTTACAAAACACTGAGCTGGAGAGATGATAAACAGAGCTAGATAGATCTCTGATCGGCGTTCATAACCCCCCTCTCAGAAGAAGTATTTCAAGCTTTTATTTTAATAGCAGCCTCACACTATAAATGACTTGCCCAAGTCATAAGTGATAAAGTCAAGTTCTAGTTCATGGAAATATTGTTCTGTATATTATCCTATGTATATTTACAATTTTCAGATTCATTTTACTTGAAATAAATGTTATGCTGCTAGCCTTGGAATTAATCACATTAATCCTACAGAGAATATACACTGAATATCAAAATACAGGAATGTAAAGTTAAAAGAAGTCTGGCACGCTCATCTGGGCCAACTCCATTGTTTTACACATGGGGGAAAGTGAAAGCCAAAGAGGTTAAGTGACTTCCCCCAAGTCACAGAGCTGCTGGATAAGAGGTGGGAATGGAATCTAGATTTTTCAGATGCTAAATTCAGTACTTTTTCTACCATACAGCAAAGATGATTGGTTATGGACAAATCCTTTGAACAGAGCATGTCTATACTTGGGGCCTGCTTGTGTTTATAAAACCACACATACCCAGACATCCCAGAATGATTCCTGTTGCAGAAATCCTCTGCCAGTTTCAGAGCATGGGGTCCAGTGTGGTGACAGAGTTGAGAGTTAGCTCCGAGGTCAGATTACCTGGGTTCAAATTCTAGCTGTGTGACCTGTGACAAGTCACTTAGCCTCTGTACTTATTTATCACCTCTAAAACATGAGTATATGGGGGCTTCCCAGGTGACTCAGTGAATCCACCTGCAATGCAGGAGACGTGGGTTTGATCCCTAGGTCGGAAAGATCCCCTGGAGGAGGGCATGGCAACCCACTGCAGTATTTTTGCCTGGGAAATCCCAAGGACAGAGGAACCTGGCAGGCTACAGTCCATGGGGTCACAAAGAGTCGGACACGACTGAGTACGCACGCACACATGCAAAACGGGCATAATAGTTCTCATCACGGACGGTTGCTATGAAGATTAAACTGTTAACTACATGTAAAGGGATTCGGAGAGTGCCTGACTCATACTAAATGCTAGCAAATGTCAGCTTAAATCATCTTGGCTCAGAAAATGGCTCACTGCACGCTGCTCGTCCACCTGAGTTGAGGAGAGTACTTATGGGCACTGGTCACGAGAAGGCCGGGTGGGCGCTGATATTATCTTTCCTGATCTGGTAACTGGTTCCCTGGTCATGTACAGTGTGTAAAAAATCTCTCAAGATGATCCCATGTGATCACCAAGAACTGTCAAAAGACTGATTGGACTCTGCCTGCAAGTGACAAGGTGGCCTGCCACAGCCCTGTGGATGTTGCCAGGAGACATGAGCCCCCTGAGTCAGAGACCAAGGACCGAATTGCTCACAGCAGAGTAGGCAGCACAAGCTTCGGTCCAGACAGTTCCCCTTCCGGGTGAGGTGGAGGGGCCAGTTGGATGCAGCGCATGTGGCAGGTTTGTGTCATCGTTGAAGAACCCACACTGTAGGGAACCCAAGTCTTTTAAAATAGGTGGTAAGCCCGTCTGATCTTTGCCCTGGAGAGAAAAGTTGTCTTTATTATATTGGACTGATCTTTGCTCTTGAGGGCAATCCTATCTCTGTCTTCCCAGGCTGTTTGCTCTACAAACATCCTTGAGAAGAAACTTCAGAATAAATGAAGTCCATGCCACTGATTCCAAGACTAGCAGAAAGGTGAGAGCCCCACGGAGAATGGTCCCTCACCAACAATATGGATACTATTCTAATGTCCTGGAGGAGTAAATGGAAACCCACTCCAGTATTCTTGCCTGGAAAATTCCATGGACAGAGGAGCCTAATGGGCTACAGTCCATGGAGCCTCAAAGAGTTGGACATGACTGAGGGACTAGGCACTTTCTAGGTATGTCATACTGCGACAAAAAGGTTTTTTCAAGTGCCACCTGGAAAAAAAGATGTTTTAAGATCAAATACATTTGGGAAAATCCAGAGTGAATGGTTCTCTTTCCCATTGGACTTAACAGAACATTTCATATGCTAATGCGTATCTTCAAAAATGGAGACAACAAATTTGCAGTCATTTCTCATCATTCACTGCTTCTCAAAGCCTTCCTACACATACATACAAATCAGCTGGAGGTCTGGTTAAATGCAGATTCTGATTCCACATTTAGATCTGGGGTGGGGCCCAAGACTATCTCTGGCAGGCTGCCAGGAGCTGTGGGTGCTTCAACTTACCAAGCACCACACCTTGAGTCGTGAGGGGCTGAGAAACTGTCTTTTGCAGGAACTTCTCACAAACATGCTGTGAGAGTAGTCTCAACCCTGGCTACTGTGTCCAGTCTAACACAGGTGGAGGGAACCCACAGAAAACTCTCAAAAGCAACTTCTCAGTGATGTATAATTCTGGTCACTTGAAGCTGAACAAACGTAAAATTTAAAAATACTAGAATTCCTGGGAAGGCCTAAAATGACAGAAGTATTTCCTCCAGTGTAGGTAAAAATCATGAATGAGGGCCAAGTAGTAATGAAATGCTAATTTTGCCATAAATGATAACCTCCAATGCTAAAACCAATTGATTGTGATTTTGCAAAACAGATGAGTCCCAAGCTAATGAAGACCTGAACTGACAGAGGCTAAATTGCTGGTGGAAGATTTCCTGAGCTTCAAATGCAATGGGGAACTTGAGCTGCCCTAGTCCTAACTGGGCATTCCCCATGGATGAGTGCCACGGACAGAAAGCTGTTTCCAGGCGGCTTCAGCACAGCCCTGGGCAACAGGGCATCAGTAGTGGAGCAGAGATGACTCAGCCATACCTCCCTCCATGCTTACCTTCCTTAAGAATCCAGTTTCACCCTTGGCTACACATTAGAATCAATGGAGAGGGTTTGGAAATACTCTCGATTGACTGGGCTCTTGCAGACCAGTAGCCTAGGAATCCCTGGGGGCGGGGCCTACGCATCAGTAGTTGTAAAAATCCCCCCAGTGATTCTGATGGGAACTGTTACCCTTAAGACAGACCTCAGTGAAGGAAGTGAAAGCCATTTTGGAGTGTAGACAGAGCATAAATCAACCAAGTACACCCAGTTTTCCCCCTCCTGCACCTCTGATTCTGCTACTAAGAACCACCAGGTTTTGAGAAGACAGACCAACAAGAACAAGGTTCATTTCCTTCTAGAAATCACCATGTCTCATCTCTCTAGAGCTCATCTTTGGCACCAGTGTTTGGCCTCATTTTTAGAGCATCTGAGCACAGAAAACTCCTTATGTTGGACTTTGAAACATATTTGACTGGGGTGAAATTAATGATAGCTCATATTTATACCTTGAGGATGACATTATCTCCATCATTATGAATGATAAAGGAATTCTGCAGGATCATATTGTTCAGTGAGGTTGTCTGGGTTTGGATCACAGCTTCCTGTATTTACTAGCTGTGTGACCAAGTTGGGCGAGTACCTTCACCCCAAGCATCCTAGTTTGTTCACACATAAATGGGGGACTTTGTAAAAGTTTATAGAGGTATAAGAAACATAAATAGAAGGAAATTCATGAAAAGGACTGTTCACAGTGTTCAGGGCCTAGGAAGCCCTCCATAAATACCAGTTATTTTATAAGCTGATTCGATCTCATTCAAATTCATGAACCGTAGACTGGTGCCAGTCTGTGGACTATTTATTATCCTCCTCAATTAGACATGTACATTGAGAGTAAATGTTGAGAAACTTTTATACTTATTTGGCAGAGAAATTATACATCTATTAAATCTAATAATGAAACTCTTAGGTTTACATTTTGTGTGTCTTTTCATTGAATGTTTCTAACTCATTTTTGTTTCACTTTATAAAAGTATTGCTCTAAGGACTGGTATTTTGTGTGTCTTTTGATTTACTTTTTCTAGTCATTCATTTTTACTTCATTTTATGAAAGTATTTTTCCATAAATAGACTGGAGATTAAAACACTGGTTCTTCACAGAGAGTTTGAGCATAATTGGTTTAAAAATAAATTTATAAATACTGTGTCATAGAAATTAATGGAAAACTCACTGCATTTGTTTTCTATACTGTATAACAAACTATCACAACTTTAGTGGTTCAAAATAACATGCATTTATTAGCTCCTTGGGTCAGGAGCCTGGGCTCAGCATGACTAGGTTCTTGGCCCAGAGTCTCTCAAGGCTGCAACAAAGGTGACATCTGGGCTTCAGTCAAAGTTAGGTTACTTGAAGCTATAGGACTGGGCTCCCCGTTTTCCTCCTAGTTGTCAGCCTAGGAAGCTGTTCTCAGCTCCTAGAGGCTGCACAGAGTTCATTGCCACATGGCCCTCTCCCAACATGGCAGCTGACTTCTTCAAGATTGGCAAGGGAGAGACTCTTACTTCAGACCCCTCATACAAGGTCTTATGTAATATAATCAAGAGAGTGCCACCCCCACATGGCCAGAAAAGATGAAAACCCTGATTTGAAAAGATACATGCACCCTTATATTCAGAGCAGCACTATTCACAACAGCCAAGACATGGAAACAACCTAAATGCCCATCGACAGAGGAATGGGTAAAGAAGATGTGGTCCATATGTACAAAGGAATATTACTCTCCGGGAGTTGGTGATGGACAGGGAGGCCTGGCGTGCTGCAGTTCATGGGGTTGCAAAGAGTCGGACACGACTGAGCGACTGAACTGAAAAAAGAGTGAAATACTGCCATTTGGTGCAACATAGATGGACCTAGAGATAATCATACTCAGGGAAGGAAGTCAGACAGAGAAAGACAAATGTCACATGATGCCACTAATAGGTGGAATCTAAAAAAGTACATGATGCTGCACTCCTGTATCAAGCCATGGGGTCCTCTCCCTTTCATCTGGGGGGACTGTGAGGCTTAGCAAATCAAGTCATTAAGGGCAATACAGCCTCTGTCCAGTCCTCTTGAGACACTCACCATGAGAAAGCAGGAACCAGGCTGTGAGGCAGCCCAGCAGCCGCATGGAAGGTTCAAGTGTAGAAGTTCTGGCTATAGCCACAGCCTGATGTACCCGTGGATGGTAGCCTGCAACAGAGGAGGGTGAGTTGGCCAACAACTGTGGCCCTCAGCCTTCAAGCCATCCCAGGAGACACCACATGGAGCAGAAACAAGCTGTCCCCACTGAGGCCTGTGCAAATCGCAAGTTCAAAACCAATGTTGTCACTGTTGTGAGCCAGTAAGTTTGGGGTGATTTGCTGTGCATCAATAAAGAACTGGAACAGAAAATAAATAAATAAAAACAGTACAAATAAACTTATTTAAAAAATGAAATAGAATCACAGACATAGAGAACAAATTTATGGTTACCAAAGGGGAAGGGGTGAGGCGAGGGATAAAATACGAGGTTGGGATTAACAGATACATGAAAAGTGAAAGTGCTAGCCACTAGTGGTGTCTAACTCTTTGCGACCCCATGGATTGTACATACTGCTTGCTATATGTAAAACAGATAAACAGTAAAGATTTACTCTACAGCATGGGAAGTATACTCAATATCTTATAACAATGGAAAATGGAAAATAATTGGAAATATTTCCAATGGAAAATATTTGAAAATTGGAATATAATTTTCAATTATATAATTGAAATGGAAAATAACTGAAAAAAGAATATAGATATATACATATATATGTATAACTGAATCACTTTGCTGTACACTTGAAACTAACACAATATTGCAAATCAAGTATAGTTCAATATTAAAAAAGCAAAAGCCATCCCATCAGTTTTGCCATATTCTACTAGGCGGAACCAGGTCACAGGTTTCCCTGTCACTTAAGGTGAGAGGATGAAATAAGAATGTAACTCATGAGGGGTTGCCTTAGGGTATGTCCACCACAGCCATCTACAGATCACCGTATTTTCATTGGTTGAGTCTTTCAATAGTGAACCACCAACCACTGTATATGTATGTGTGTGTGTGTGTGTGTGTGTGTGTGTGTGTGTGTGTGTGATATATTTGGTAGCAAGAAGCATACATCCATTTGCAAGGAATACATTAAAAGAATCGGAGAGAAGTTGGATAATTTGATGCTCATGTAACATCAGGCATAAATAAGCCAATCTATGAATTAGTCCTGCCAAACTGCCATGGCATGATTTTCAAATACTACCTAAAAAAGAAATGTTACTTCTGAGTTCCACCTTTTATAATGCTGACACCTCCAAAACAAACTGGAGTGCTTTTTTCTGCAATTACTTTCTGATGAATATGGAGTTCAACATAACTGCCCTTGAAATGAGGGACTTAAGAATGTGAAAGCTATTGACCGTGTTAATAGTGATTCCCAATAAAGATGTACTTATCCTCTAAAACTCCCTGAAATATAATCCTGTAGCTGAGGAAATTGCTTAATAAACCTCTTTTAGTCTCAGCTAATATTTACAGACTATGGGTTAGTTGAAGGGGACTTTTTTAAAAAGCCCGGTTCCGTGCCTGGCCTGCTATTGATTCGCAGCAGGATGGATGTGCTCATGGGATCGTTTTCCTTCAGGAGAAGCCCCAGCTTGGCAGAACAACATGGGGAGAGCCTGTTTGTACACATAGGAAAGATACCTCACAATTTCAAGAACTTTGGGGATGTGCTCACATATATTAAATGCACAGTGAGTGGAGGAGAAACATGACCCTCCAAAGGCGAGCGAGCCATCAATAATGGAGCACAGCTAAAAACACTGGATGGATGGTCGTGCAACATAAGTCATTGGGTCAATAACACTGCCTTCTGAATTTTAAAGATTTTTAATGTAGGGAGAGGAGATGGGGCCAGGAGTGGAGGGGCTGAAGTGGAAATTGGTAGAGATTATTTTAGGGGGAGTCCATTTGAGCCCAAATAACATTGATTGGAAGAATGCTAACTCAGCCTTCAGCAGAGAGAAGATTAATCTATTTATAGAATAGCTGTGCATTGCCAATGCTTGGTTTCTACACATTACCCCCAAATACCTCCCTTCCTGCCTCTCCCAGTTGATATTCCTTTTTGCTCCTCTTCTAAAGCCTTTCTGTTCTTCTTCTAAAACCACTGGCCTTATTCAAAAGCCATTTGGTTGAAGGAAACCAAAGTCTCTCAAAGTGGTTTAAGAGTAAATGAAGAATTTATTAGAAACAAATGTTCAAGTATTTCCTGGAACACAGAGGGATGCACACAAGAGTTAGAACTAGAATAGCAGCAGACTCCGGGGAGACTCCCTGTGTCCTTGTCCTTTCATCTCTCTCTGATCCTGTTCTTTCCTTCTTTGTCCCTATAGCTAATTTTCTCTTTCTGCTTGTACAGTGCCCAAATGTGGCCACCCCAGTCACAAACACTGACCAGAATCACTTGGTCCCCATTCCACCTTCCTGGGTGGGGGTCTGATTAGGCCAAATGATAGTACCTCCCCCTCCCTACAATCGAATAGTGTGTAATTCTTTAACAATGTCACAGCACTTTGATAAAATGATAAACTTCATGTTCTACAATGTGAAATGAAAAGTGCTAAAAAAAAAAACCCATTGTATTTATTGCATGGGTGTGACTCGTCTAGAACCACTTTGAAGAAAGATACTAAGAAAATACTCTAAGATACAATGGGGTGTTTCAGTTATAGCTTCCTGCCTAATAACAAACTGCAAAATTTAGTGTCAGAAAACAATGATTATTTATTATTTCTCATGATTCTATGGGTAGACTGGTCTTCAGCTGGGTGGTTTTCTGCTTTATGAGACATTGGCTGAGGTCACAAATTCAGCTGCACTGAACTGCTGGCTGGGCTAGGCTGGAAGGTCCGAGAAGGCTTTCCTCACCTGTCAGAGGGTGGCCTCTCCATATCATTAGCTTGGGCTTCCTCACAGCATGGAGTCTCTACATAGTCAGACTTTTCATGGCAGCTGGTTTCCAGAGGGAAAGTGACAGTTGCTAGGCCTCTTCAACTCTGGGCATAGCAGCACCTCTGTAGACTTCTGGTGGTCAAAGCAATTCAGAACATCAGCCCGGGTTCCAGGGGGAGAGACCCCAACTCTTGATAGACGGAAGAGCATGTGCATCCACGGAGAGAAGGAACTCAGGGCAGATAACTTGGGAGCCCACCAGAAAGGGATCAGCATCTTAATGTTTGGAATTACAAGGGAGGGGATATTATTTCTTCTTCTTCCTGTTTTCTGTACTTTTAAATTCTCCAACGAGCACTATGTTAATAATAATAGTATCAGTAGTAGTTTTTCAATGATCTTAAGTTTGTAATAATAATTTATTAAGTGGTGCCACATTGAATGTCTGGAATTAATAGATCAAGGGGAAGATGTTTCCATGCATTTGAAAACATGACACTTGCTGGGAAATAATGTCTATAAGAAATTCTTGGCTTTGCCTCTCTCCAGAGTAATAAAATCTAGGCACAATGGTATCTGAAGCACAAGAGGAAAAATAATATTTCTTGCTGTCAACTAAAAATAAATGCCTGCCTTAACTACTGATTCCTAGTCATGTAGCTTCTCTTGTGTTTGTCCGAGGAGTATGGCCTGCATCCTTGAGAATAAATAGACTGACCCTGTCAGTGGCCGTGAGCATCTTTTATATAATACCTTCTCTGATACAACCAATCTGACAGCCACTCTGGGGCCAGAAGGCTCCCGAATGGGATGTCTGCTGGCTGCTGCTCGGGAGAAGCACTTTCATCTTCTCTAAAATGCCTGTGTACTCATTCTTGCCGTCAGCCTGCCTCAGTACTACCAAACGTTCTGGAATGCAACATCAGATGAGCTCCTTTCATCCAAGTGATTTCTATACACAGGGGACACTGTGCCCTCTCTCACCTTCCCGGCTTTATCTTCCACCAGCCCCCTTTCCATGGGCCCTCTGACCACATCTATCATCTCGCTCTTTCTCCAGGAGATGCCCAGCCCAGGCTCCGACTGTTTCAAATGACAGGACTTGGTCCCAGTCCAGCCCCCTGCCTCCAGGAACTTTTCGTCTATCTTCAGGTCAAGTTTTTCTCCTCCATCCCCATGTTCCCCAGCACTCTGCTCTGCAGTTCTGCCCTCAGTGCTGGAAATGGGAAGAGGAGGAAATTCTAAATCCCTGCTCTTGGAGAGTAAGGCTTGGTCCAGGGTAGAGAGATGTGATGTCATGGCGGGGGGTGGGGGGGGCATCAGGAAGCTCTATTTGGGGAGTTATGAGCCCAGAAAGGGAGGCACTTAGTCCAGCCCAGGTGCCTGGGAAGCGGCCTGAAGGAAAAGAACATACTGCAAAGGGGGCGCAGTGAGCCCTCAGGCACAGAGGCAGGGAAGCCCCTGGATTGGTTTTATGAGACTAGGTTCCCCCACCACGGGCGGCTCCAGGTTAGAGGAGGACGTGTCACTGGTCGCCTCTGCAGTGGGAAGGCCCCCTAGACCGCAGAGGCTCAGCTGTGTGACATTCATCCCAGCCCTGGGCTCACGCAGAAAGGGGGGGGGGGGCCCAGGGATTGCGAACAGCCAAGATACTGTGCCTTTTTCTCTCTCCTTCTCTTTCAAGTGGACAGTGGAGTTTCCCAGAGGCGAACATCGACAGACTAAATGATGAGCGAGGAGCGAATCCAGGTATCTGCTGAGATGTCATTTACGAAACAGATCTAATGCACAACCTGGCCACTCTTCTCGTGACATGTTTCTGGGTTTAGGAACATAGAGCTGTTTTTTTCCCAAAATAAAAACAGATCACATTAACAGGCAAGGAGCTTATTGTTATATTGACATACATTAATATTTTAAATTTTCTTGGGTTAAATTTCTACGGTGGTCAATTTGGAGAGATTTGGCCCACATACAGGAAGTTTCTTTGAGGTCCCTGATAAATTCTAAGAGTACGAAGTGGGGCTGAGACCAAAACTTGGGGACTTGTAGGTATGGTCCGCCCTGGAGCCAGATTCTTTGGCTCCAATCCTTGCTCCTCTAATGACTAAGCTGTGTGACCTTGGATTAGTTCTGAACTTCTCTGTGCCCATTTCCTCCATCTATACAGTTGAAATAACAGTAATAATGCCACTGCAAGGATTAAAGCGTTAATCGGGGAAAGCGCTTCTGAAAGGTGCCTGGTGCCTGGTTAGTGTTCAGAAAGCATTAGAAAACATTAGGGCTTCTCAGGTGGTACTAGTGGTAAAGAACCCACATGCCAATGCAGGCGACATAAGAGACACAGGTTCGATCCCTGGGTTGGAAAGATCCCCTGGAGGACGGCATGGCAACCCACTCTAGCATTCTTACCTGGAGAATTTCATGGACAGAGGAGACTGCCAGGCTCCAATTCACGGGGTTGCAAAGAGTCAGACACGATGGAAGCAACTTAGCAAGAAAACATTAACCTACTCTCACAGAAGCACTCTTGGGCTCTGGCCGGTGTGCTAGCCTCTAGTGACATAGAGATGACAAATTCAGAATCAGCATCCTCAAGGGACCCACAGCAGGCAGGAAGAGCCCAGTGAAACGGATCATGTGTGTGCTTACTTGGCCAGGACCCTCATGAAAAGAATTTGAACATCTTGCTCCAGCAAGATGCTGCTGAGACAAACCCATCATTGAGTCTGGAACGTTATGAACTGACATATTTTTCAAGAATGTTTACAAAGCTGAGATTTCATAAAAGAAGGGCTGCCTGGGAGTCTGGTTACTGGAGACACTCCTTCACTGACTTGCCTTAGCAACTTGTTTAATAAACAGCAAACATCTGGTGTGTTCTCAACACTCTGCTCAGAACAGAAGGACATCAAGATGGTTCATATACACCTCTTGCCTTGCAGGGACTTCCAGAACTGAGAGGAACACAACCTGACAGTTACGATGCACCACGGAAAGTCCATGAAAAGAGACAGTGGAGACACCTGACCTCTCTGACCGCGGTCCTTCACCTATCAGATGAGTACAGCACTGCATAACTGAAGATTCTCCCTGATCTAAAACCCCAGTCCTCCATTCACCTGATATCCATCCTCTCAGAAACCATGTTTCGAGTTTGAGGGCCATGTGTCATCATCATTAACCTTGGGGGAGCTGTGTTATGTGACAATAACATTCCTAGCTTATCAATGGAGCCACTAGGACCTGGGCAGGTTCGCATGTTGCCCATGGTGACTCCACATGTTTCTTCCTTTGTCTATTTCCCCCCTTGTATTTTCATGTGACAAAAATCACAGAGAGGCCCTACTCCATCTAACACAATGTTATTGCCTTCCTTATTGAGTTCATTTCCTCGGATAACCACAGACACTAAGTTTTTTCTCTTAAGATAACTTAAAATATAAGGGTTAGACAATCAGGCATAAGACTATTCGATTTTAGAATTTGGCTTTTACATCCTGTATCTTACAATGGTACTATTGGAAATGTCTCAACTTAGCTAATATTCACAGAAGGATGCCGGAATTTGATTTTATTTCTGCCCTGGATGCAGAAAAACACCCAAGCTATCACTTATACTTGTATAGAGAACACTGATCCTAATCACTTGAGTATTGAATTTCCAGCTTAAACGTCTGTACACTCACAGGAAGCATTTTGCTAATGTAATGCTTTGGTACACAGCCAAGGCTAAAAGAAATTTAGGACAATCAAATGGAAGAGAGACTCAGGATTTTAGGCTTCTTTTTTTTTTTTTAATGAAACAAAATCTATAAATTTGGAGAGACCTGATGGGACCTAGTCTCAGCCACTAGATCATTACTGACTCAATTCCATGACCTATGCAAGACCTTTGACCTTTTTAAAATTCTTATTTCTCCATCACTAAGTAATCAACATTGCACTGATCACCAATGGTCTACTTTTTTTTAAGTATGAGAAGATTCTTAAGATAAAGTCTTCAAGTTGGGAGTACTCAGTTTTTGCAAGTATCATTGGATTCCCACCTAATATATATAAGAATTGTGGAATAATGAGCCCCACTTAACCAAATTTCTTGAATTCTAACGTCTGTCAATTTCACCTCTTGCCAAAGTGCCTGTGTCTGTTTATTCCCCTTGTTCTCCCAAATTGCTTTTAATCAGCAGTCTGCATTGTGCAGGGGCCTGAGCAGTCTGACAATCCATCTTGGAATTATGCATAAAACAAGAGCTACGAGGGCTGAGTCACGGCCAAGACCCAGTCAGCTTAGAGGATACACAGGCTATTTTACTGTAATGAGTGGAATCTTGGGGTCAGAGAGCATCCACAGGTAGATAAACAAAGAGACCTGTCTCACCACGTCTCTATCAGTAAATCATTGGTGTCATTCTTTCCATCTTTTCTGACTCAAGAGCACAGTTTCATGCAGTCAGACTCACAAGGCTGTCTCTATCAGCTCAGGCTAGCAGACCTTTTCAACTTTTCCTTGGATGACTCATCTTGTTTACAAGATACAAACTTTGAACTTCAGCTAACAACTGCTTTCTCCCCGCCTCACCACAAAGCTCATGTCAAGAGCCTACCTTCCTTCCTAGGAAAGCAAACTTGACACCAATGCAGGATACATACTTGGGAAGGGAGCTTCCTGGCTGGATAAGAAGACTGAAAATAAGGATGCTGAGGAATTTGCTAGCAGGGAGGTGGACAGACACATGGTTCCCAAACATCAATGTGTGTCAGAATCCCTTGGGGCATTTGGTAAAAATACAGTTTCCTGAACCCTACTCAGAAATTCAGATTCGGAAGCTCTGGGGTACAATCAGGAAATGGCAACTTAAATTCACACTCCAGGGGGTTTCTGATGGGAGAGGGCTGAGGACGCCTGTGGGCATGGAGGTTAACATGGTAAAACTGTTTACAGAGTACACAGAGCAAGCAAACAAAATCAGACAATGCGTGGGTCAGCCCCTGGAAGGGGACGAGAAGCCCTTGTTCTGACCTGGAGAGGTATTTGTACAAAAGCCAGGATAATTTCCTTCCTGAAAAGAAAAACATCAAAGGCAGAATAAAAAGCACATAAATATGGCGTATTCGAATGTCTTGTAATCTCATGTAACAAGAAAATTCTGGCAACAAAGATAGCTACTAGATTCACTCCCAGATTTGAAATGACACCAAAAAGGGTCTGCATGCCATCTGGGAGACGGTGTTTAAAACACACACACACACACACACACACACACAAGTATCTCAAAGGGACAGAGTTTTTGTGAGTCTTTAATACATGAATAGCACAAAAAGATAAACCTGAATGGAGAATTGATCCCTTTGATATGGGACACATGCAGTTTAGCACAGTTACTTTGAGTCAGCAGGTTCTTAGCTTAAAAATCATTCTGAAACAGTGTATGTCCCTTTGGGGACCCCTTACCCATTTCCCAGCATCCCTGACCTCCATCTTATAAATCTCAGTCCCTCTAGGATCCACCCGGCTTCCATCTCAGGAGCAGAGCCCCCATCACAGATGTCCCCTTATTCCTCCTACCTTCACCTCAGCCAAGTTCCCATCCCCTGAGAACCACTCAATTGGAGAGCTGTCAGGCAAAGGGAATTTAATAAACATCTTCCACACCACGCGCTAACCCTCTCCAAAATAGGAAAAGCAAAAAATTTGTTAACCCAAAAAAATGGCCCTTAATGATCACTACATTTGAATGAAGGAGGCCTTTTCTCCCAGACTCTCAGGCTGTCGGCCTAGATGACATTTGCACTGTCTGGCCAGAAAAGGCTAGTTCAAGCTAAAAGTCACCATCACTCATTGCTACTCTGCACCGGGCATAATTCTAAACCCTTTAGGGGACTAACTCATGTAATCCTCACAACAATTCTAAGAGATGAGTGCTGTTATTGTCCTGGATTTACAGATGAGGAGGAGGAGGTATAGCAGGGTTCAGTGACCTGCCTTACTGAGGTTAGCATGCCTCCAAAAGGGTAGAATTGCATCTCTTAGCCCCACCTTCTACCGTCATCAAAATTGGAAGTAGCCCTGGACTCTACTGAATCAGCTGTGGCTGCATTTTTTTCTGTGTCAGTGAGAATTATGGATTCCCAGTTTCTCTAGACATCACTGATTATTTCCCTGAAATATAAAAAGAGTGTGTGTGTGAGTCACTCAGTCGTGTCTGACTCTTTGTGATCCCATGGACTGTAGCCTGCCAGGCTCCTCTGTCCATGGAATTCTCCAGGCAAGAATACTGGAGTGGGAAATATAAAAAGAATTCCTTTGATATTGTACCACCCATCTGCCCAACCTCATTTCTACCACCTGCCCCCACACTGTCATCCCCAAAAGACTCTTGGATAGCTCCTGTTCTGTCTGGGTCACCCCAGTTCTTAGCCTCAAAATAAAGGTTCTGGAAACTGCTCTGCCCAGTCTCCAGTGAAGCTCCAGTTATGTTTCTCAGGCTAAAAAGAAAATCTCAGGCCTAATGGTAAGTATGCATTATTAACTGGATCCCTCTTGGTATTCTCCTATCTTCACCCAGGCTCAGCCTTCCCTTCCTCTTTCTCACTGGGCATGGCCACGCCCAGGAGGCTTTACTAAGGGAAACCCATTTCTAAGCATCAGGCCCGAAGGCAGCAGAATGGAGACACAGCAGTACTGATGAACACAGCCTATGTGAGGAAGGAGCCTACTGGCCACTAGGAGCACAGAAGGCTTCCACGAGTCATGGACTTCCCATCTTCAGTTTGGCTAAAGCTGGTCAAGATGACCAAGGAACGAACAATCATGGTAGACGGATGCCAGCAGGGCTGGTTAAGGAGCTCAGTGCAACCGTTCAAGACTTAAGTCTGAGCCTAGAGGGGTGAGCCTAGATGGGGTGAGAGGTGGGAGGGAGGTTCAGGAGGGAGGGGACATATACATACCTATGGCTGATCCATGTTTCTATATGGCAGAAACCAACACAATATTGTAATTATCCTTCAATTAAAAATAAATCCTTCTAACAATTAACTCACAGGGCCTCAGTGAACTCATCTACCCCCAAGCTACTCCAACAATATCAATTATGATTCTCATTTTCAGATAAAGTCAATAAAAGAAGGAGTACTACTCAGTAATGGTGCTCTGAGTCCCCCTCGCTGTCAGCCCCCGCTTCTGTTCACACAATTTTTAAAATTCAAGGAAGCGTACACTTGTAGAAAAAGTCAGAAATCATCTGGTCCAACATTTACCCTTTCAGAAGAGACCTAGGGAGCTTCTCTACTTTCCAAAAAAAACCATACAGCTGGTTGCATGTAAGTTCTTACAGAATTCACTAAAATATTTACATTCCATTTCAGCTTTTCTCACAAAACAAATGAGCATAGAAGACAAGTGAAAATATGAGATATTGGAAATAATTTGCTACTTGCACATTTCTGGAGTACTAAACATGAAAAATAATACAGATATGGGTATTTTTTTCCACTCAAAATGCAGGGCCTTATTTCCATTCAGGGCAATAGGCAATGTATGCATAAGGACCCCAGGTTGGGCAGGAGGGACCCCTCTGGCTGGATGAATGATTTGAGCTGGTGAGCAGTGGTTTGATAGGCAGGAAAAGGTGGGCTCAAGGAGGGTCCTGAAATCTAGAGACAAAAGCCTAGTCTTCATTGCAATGACTAAAATGGAGCTTTTGAATGTTGCTGAGGAAGGAAGTGGGAATGGCAGTTAGTGTTTAGATAGGGAGAGGATTAAAAAAAAAAAAAAGATATGTCACACAAAGTAAACACAAGGAGGTATCATTCCTACTACATAGAGGCTAGTTAATTACATGTCACCCTCCATGGAACCTACATCCAGAAAACCACAAGCATTAGGTGATGATGAAGCATTATCACTATTGCTGGGAATCATTAAGAACAATAACATATGCCAAGGGATGGAGAACAGACGATGTTATAAGGAGCTGACCTGCTGCTTTTAAGGAGGCACCAGTAAAGAGAACCATAAATCCTTATAATTCTATTTCAGAAACAGAAGGAGAGAACTCACAATGGTAACTAGTCTTCATTTCTTCTTTTTCTGGCTATGGATCATTGAACTCTCTATTTATTAACAGCTCTCCATTGTGTGGCTCTTAGTAGATTTCTCAAGGGGAAAGGCAAAGGGTGTCATATAACTCCCTCTCCCAAGTCTTCTGGGACTGACACTTAAGCATATGACCTAGGCTCAGCCAATCAGAAAGTCCCAGTTAGGACTTCGGTCTTCAGGGAGGCAGGCATTAGATTATTCTTGAGGGTAGCAGTGAAGTCAGGAGCCTAAAGGCGCAGGGAGGTCTAGGTATACTAGGTATCAGCAATAAGGCCCTAATGAGAATACAGCTTGCCCTTGGTCTTGGCCATCAGGCTCACTGTTGGTGGTTGTTTATTTTCTGTACCTGATCTCTCATTTTCTGGTGATTATAATGAACAACCCATGTCCTTCTAATCAATTCCTTTTTTCTTGAGTTATCCAGCAAGGAGAACAAACTGGTCAATCCTAAAGGAAATCAACCCTGAATATTCATTGGAAGGATGGATGCTGAAGCTCCAGTATTTTGGCCACCTGACGCGAAGAACTGACTCATTAGAAAAGACCCTGATGCTGGGAAAGACTGAAGGCGGGAGGAGAAGGGGACGACAGAGGATGAGATGATTAGATGCCATCACTGATTCAATGGACATTGAGTTTGAGCAAACTCTGAGAGATAGTGAAAGACAGGGAAGCCTGGCATGATGCAGTCCATGGGGTCACAAAGAGTCAGACACAACTTAGCGACTGAACAACAACATCAATCCAGAGCTGCATGTGAAATTTTATAAACGACACTTCTGATGGCCTGTGTCATTGCAGGAAGACCATCCAATGGACATTTAGAATGGCTTGAATCCTGAGGAATAATTAATAATTCAGGGCAAAGGCTTGCCTGAGTATTTGTAATACTAGTCACAAGACATTATTCTAACATGCCAAATAAGCACATTCATGATAGGTTACCAAATAGCAATCTTTAGCATTTATCTTTTCTCTACATTCCTGAAATCATCAAGTCCCATCTTCACAATCAAAGTTCAGTGTGTCTTTGAAGAGCTTCCCATAATTAAAAATGGGGATAAAGTTGGGTAGAATCATAGTACTCAGTTTGCCGCCAAGTGCTAGAAATACGGAATGTCACACACTGTAAAAAGGCAGAGGCTCTATTCTAAACTATTCCAGTGACACCTCCGCTCACAAAGGTGCCTTCTCTTCCTAAATATTAGCATTGGCTTTCATGCCAACACGAAACATGCAACAGATCTCTAGATTTTAAAATATACCCCAGTTAATCCGTTTTCTTTTAATCTCTAGGAATTTGCACAACTAAACAATGACATAAAAATACCATATTTATATCAGTAAAGGACAAATCAATATAAATAGCCACCAGGAGGGAACTAATGAAAAAATGCTGCCTCCATATGATGAAATACTGTGCAATCATGAAATAAAGCAAATACACGTGTAATTATAACATGAGAACACCCAAGGCTTGTCATTAGATTAAATAAAAGTGCAGATGTGCAGTGTGATCCTATTTATTTGAAAACGAAGAAATGTCCGTTGGTATGTTTCCATTCACAAGGTGGCCAAAGAGAAAACCAGCTGATTTCAATCCACTGATGTCATTTACATATAAGTAGAGCAAAAAACAAACAAACAACAATCTGAACACTTATCTAAGGTGGTGTTACTATCCCTCTAAGGAATGGGACTAAGAAAGGGTGAACTGTCATTTCTTCATTCTAAATCTATATTACTTTTAGAAATAAATAAAAAAAAAAGATCCCAAATGCCATGATTGTACTAAATAGAAAACACTGATTTGAGGCTGCGGACTCTTCAGGAAATTCTTCCAAATGAGTAGTTGTTACCCATAACTAGCGTGATGAATGGATTATGCTGATTTAGAGCAATACTGATTTGAAGTACGTTGTAATTCTGATTTTATGGGACTAAGCTAAAAACTCCCGGTTTTTATGATTTTTTAAGATTATCCCATACCAAAGGGGAAAGATGGGAGGAGGAATTAGGAATTTGGGATTAATAGAGACACTACTATATATAAAATAGATAACCAACAAGAATCTTCTGTATAGCACAGTGAACTCTACTTAGTCTGTAATAATCTATATGGAAAATGAATCTGAAAAGGGTGGATATATGTATATGTATAACTGAATCGCTTTGCTGTACACCTGAAACTAACACAACATTATAAATCAACTATACTCTAATATAAAATTAAAAAAAAAATATCCCAGTAATTGCTATGGTGAATGCTAATGGCCAAAGATTCTTGCTGTGTCCCAGTTCCTTTTGTGTTCATGAACTCATATAGATTCAAAGTTCAAGTGTGTTGATGAATCCTGACTCACTTGAAATTTGAACAGAAAACACTGGTGATTCAGAGTTCAATAGCAAACACCGATTAAGTCTAAATGACTAATAATTAAGTATTTTAAATCATAAAAAGGACAGCAAATGTCTATGAATAAAGCACTGTAAAAAAAAAAAAAAACATTTCTGGGATGGCCTTAGGTAAATACAGAAAAATCTTCTTAACTAGAATGTTACTGGAGGCTGACTGTAGTTGATGGATACTTAGCAAGGAATGAGGAGTATGATCACATAACTGTGGCAGTCACTCCATTTTAGCACAATGACTTCAGATAACACGACTCCTTCATTGAAATACGGGGGCTGCATGCCTTTACCTTAAATCAAGATGCCTAGAGCGCTCTGTCCTCCCCCTGAGGCCACCTGTGTGACATCACAGACCCTGGATCTTGTTTCTGAAGTGCATGGATCTTGATCATAAACCTAGACAGGGGTGACTAGGCCCAAGAAGACATTCCTCTCGTAGGAGACTCAAGAATGGGAAATTACAAAAATGCCATGTCACCTGGGAAAAGTCACCATGGTTTGAGGCAGTGGTGCTTCAAATACTCTATGGCTATTTGTCCATGTCTATGGATATTTGTTCATGCCTCCTGCATTTAAATTCAGACCATGCAGTCACCATATCCAAAATGGTTCCCAAGGGAAACCTTCAAGGCACTGGATCCAGGCCCAAAGTCCCTACTTCACAAAGAGACTCCACAAATTCTGACCCTCTTCAGGAGTCTGATTTTCAATAATGGTGGCCAGAGGGCAAACCATTCAAGTCCATCATGGTCCCATGGATCTGAACCAAAGTTCAGGACATTGGGACAATTTCAAAGTTTCTTTAGCAGTCTGATTTCACATAAAGTCATCCTGGGAGCCCCCTCCTGTCAGTGAGTCTTCCCATCCTACCTATATTCTGTGCAAAGAGATGTTATCAAAATGTACCATGTCCCTCTGAGTTGGTACAGCAGTCTCACCCCTGGGTGGGGGAGGGGGGGGTGGGGACTGTCCCTCTTGGACATTACTTGGAAGAATTTTCAACCATGACAAAGCTAAAGCAGTGGGTGAACGTGGTAATGACATGCTAGGTAGTCTGGGAGCATGGCTTTGGCCTTGGCACCTCCATTACAGGGCCCACATGAGTCCAGTGCCATAATTTTAAAATAGCGTGGGGAATGTGTGGGGATGAGCTGGGAGAGGATGGTGGGAGAAGGAGATTACAGCCCCAGGAAGAGGCACCTTTTCCGGTTCAAATGGGGTGAATAGGAGGAATTGTGAGGCCAAGATACATAAATATTGATTGAAAAAATCAGTACAAATAGCTTTCTTTTTTCAAAACTATTGTTCCACCACCTTTGTGTATAGCCAATTGCAAGCTCAAAGAAACCCCTAGAGTCACAAATCGGTTCTAATTGCTCTATAATTGGTTGCTTGGATCAACAAAGAGGAAATTGGGAGATTTAATTTTCTGCAGGAAACCTAATAGCATAAGAGAAAAAGAGCAGAGGTGGGGAGCAGAGAGAGGAACACAATGGCATGGATGCACTGACCCCTTAGCATCAAACAATCATGCAAACAAAGGCCCTTGGAGCTGGTCTGGCTCTGGCAAACAGCCATCACTGTCTTTGAAACCCTCAGTGACATTGTTGAAATCATCTTCAAAAACAGGAAACTGTGTGATTTTGATTTTCTGGCAACCTCCCCCTTTCTTGTGAACTGGCAACCTGATGTGAGCTACCAGCTCTGATTCACACTAAAGGAGAGAGGTAAAAACAAAAATATTTCCTGTTCACTTAAATCGCCACGTTTTCAGAAACATCTCTAAAGCTAAATCACTTCTGTTCATTATTGTGCCCAAGAAACATTCCTGAAATGAGGCCCGGACAGAGGCCAGACATGCCTTTGGCTTGAGTTTCCATCTGTTGCTAGAATGGGGAGGAAAACCCACCCTGATGAGAATGGAAATTCAGTGGGTGATGAGAGCTATAGTAGGCAATCAGTCATTCCAGGAGGCATTTCTGCTTTGTCAGAACAAGACAGAAAATGGGTATAGAAATAGAATGGAATGCCTGATTCTTACATCGAGGAAGCTGACCTAGAAAGGGGGTTGACAAACATTCTGTAAAGGGTCTGATGGTAAACATTTTCAGTTTTGCTGGCCAGACAGCTTCTGTCACAAGTATTCCACTCTGTCCTATATCACAAAAGCAGCCACACACAATACAGAAACAAATGGGCAGAGTCAGTTCAGTTCAGTTCAGTCGCTCAGTCGTGTCCGACTCTTTGCGATCCCATGGACTGCAGCACACCAGGCTTCCCTGTCCATCACCAATTCCTGGAGTTTACTCAAACTCATGTCCATTGAGTCGGTGATGCCATCCAACCATCTCATCCTCTGTCGTCCCCTTCTCCTCCTGCCTTCAATCTTACCCAGCATCAGGGTCTTTTCAAATGACTCAGCTCTTCGCATCAGGTGGTCAAAGTATTGGAGTTTCAGTTTCAACATCAGTCCTTCCAGTGAATATTCAGGACTGATTTTCTTTAGGATGGACTGGTTGGATCTCCTTGGGCAGAGCTGTGTTCCAATAAAACTTTATTTACAAACATAGGTTCTTTCTGTTAAAGCATACTTCTGAGAGACAGAAGTTAAAACACCAGTATGCTCTCTTTCTCCATGGCACTAACTTCTTTTTCTAAACTGTCCTGACCCTGGAGGAAGGAACTCTCTTTCTGTCTCTGTCTCCATATCTTCAATCCACTGCAGTCTGACTACTCCCTACACAGCCCTTCAGAAACTACCAAGCAAAGAACTCTGGTGACCTCTGGATGGTCAAATCTGGGAGTGGCCATCCAAGCCTCACCCCTCCCTGAGGTCTTTGAATTTACTGACCTCTCTACAACTCTTGGAACTATGTCCTCTCTAGAACTCTGGACCCAGCTCTCCGGCTTGTCCACCCACCTCAAGCTGCTGCATTTTGGCTGTACTGCTGCTTCCTTCTCCTTCATCTCTGCCAGGGTCAGCCTTAGCCATTTTCTGACTCATTCTCCCTGATACATCTATGAACCATGTCCGCTCTCATGGTATTGCCTTGAGATCTCTTAGATAACTGCACCTTCATCTACTCCCACCCCCAAGCTGAGAGTCACAAAGTCATCCTTGACCCCTCACCTTTGACCTGCAAGCTGGTATATTCCCACTTCATATATTGCCTCTCCCCTCTCCTAGTCCCTGAGTCATTGCGTGGATATAAATGTCCTCAGCTGTGAAACGCCCTCCACTGAAGGACCCAGACAGTCATTCAGACAATCAAATGAAACTCTCTGGAAAACTGAAATCAGAAGCTAGTGAGAAAAACAACTATTTCCTTGAAAAGAGGAGAGTATTGGAATGTAGGAAGGTGACATCCCAGATCACTAGACAGCTTTCAAGGACTGTAGCCATTTGTCCCTGCATGAGCCCCTTCCTCACCAAAAAAAATATTTAAAATTATATTTTATGGCTATGTTGGTATAAAGGCAACTACAATCCAGGCTTTTTTTTTTCCCTTCTGATTTTTAGAATAAAATGAAGTAATTTGTGGGCCCTCAGCTCTGTGCCTAATGGAAAAAATCACTCCTGGGGATGTTTGTCAGATGTTGATAAAAGTACAAAAGTTATTTTTAAAAATAAAACCTAATCTTGCTAGATATTTCCTGTTTTAAACTGTTTATTCTTCTTTTAAAGAAAAATGTAATGAATGTCTGCCAACAGGAAAAGAAATGTTAATATGAGTATCGAGATTATATTCATTCATATCATATAATATTTGATAAAACTCAGATACAGATATAAGGATAAGAAAATTATTTTTATATGTTAAAGTAATTTATTGATAGAAGTAAACTGGCATTCTGATGATGCTGTAAGTTACTTCTTTTTTCCCAGCTTTCTAACTGACAAATAAAAATTGTATATATTAAGGAGTACAATATGATGTTTTGATATACATTTGCTGAAGCTGAAACTCCAATACTTTGGCCACCTGATGCGAAGAACTGACTCATTTGAAAAGACCCTGATGCTGGGAAAGATTGAGGGCAGTAGGAGAAGGGGAAGACAGAGGATGAGATGGTTGGATGGCATCACCGACTCAGTGGACATGAGTTTGAGTAAACTCTGGGAGTTGGTGATGGACAGGGAGGTCTGGCGTGCTACAGTCCATGGGGTCACAAAGAGTCGGACACGACTGAGCGACTGGATTGAAATGAACTGAATACATTATGAGATGATTACCACATCAAGCTAATTAATATTTCCATCACCTCATTTAGTTACCATTGTGTGGTTTTGTTTCTGTCTTTGTTATTCGTGTTGAAAACAATTGAGATCAGCTCAGCAAATTTTAAGTATACAATACAGTACTATTAACTATGATCACCATGCTGTACATTACACCCTCAGCACTTATTCATCCTACATAACTGAAACTGTACCCTTTGACCAACATCTCCTCCTTTCTCCTAACTCTCAACCCCTGGCAGCCACCATTCTCTTCTCTGCTTCTGTAAGTTCACCCTTTTTAGATCCCATTTATAAGTAAGATCACATAGCTTTTATCTTTTTGTGTCTGGCTTATCTCACTTAACATTAGGTCTCAAGTTTCATCTATGTTGTCACAAATGGCATGATTTCCTTCTTTCTTAAGACTGAACGACATTCATGTAATATATATACATCACATTTTCTTTATCCATTCATCCATCGATGGATATTTAGATTATTTCAATTTCTCAGCTATTGTGAATAGTGCTTCAACAAACATGGGGGTGCAGATATTTCTCCCAAAGCCTGATGTCATTTCCTCTGGCCATACAGTCAGAAGTGGGATTGCTGGATCATATGTAAGGTCTATGTTTAATTTTTTGAGGAGTCTCTATACAGTTTTCATAAGGGCTTCACCAATTGACATTCCCACCAAGGGTGCTAAGGGTCCTCCAAGAAAATAAATATTGGTATGCTTTATTCATGCTTTAATAATTAAAATGAAAGCCAGCTATCACCTCTTTCAGCAACCACTAAAGAAGACATCACTGTCAAACAAAAGCTCTTTACCTTTTCTATTCTATACATCACTTGAATCTTTGTGTCTTATTCTGATTCACTCAGTTAACTTCATTGTTTCATGCAGCCAACACTTATTAAGCATAAACCTTACGCCAGGAATTGTGCTCAGTCCAGCAATATAGCTGCAAGCACTGTACCTTCTGTTTTAACCGTGACATTTAACACTGTATTAATTGACCTCTCATTATTCAGAAGTTGCCATTAGCACAGTGCCTTCAATTGTCCATAATAATAAAGAGTTGGCTCTGATAATGCAAAAGTGATTTAGATTTTGCCTTAAAAGGCATTTTTGGAAATTCCTGTGGGGTGGGGTGGGGGAGGTGGGAGTCCCAGGAAGAGGAATCAATGTGCCTGGCTAACAATTAGGTTTCTCTGACACCTCAATTCCATTTCGTGACAGCAAGGAAGATGAAGGTTTTAGGCCTGAGTTTGTCAAACAAAGGGGTTTTTGAACCATGGGAGATTCTTCGTTTTCTACAAAGACAACTTAGATCTACTGGGGATCTGAGGCCACTTACTGTCTTTAAAACTTGGTGTGCACGCTCTTCATTAAACGTGTGATGTGTCAAAGGAGTTGAGATTTTGTGTTTAGAATCTCTGTCTCCCAGGAGAAGCAGCTGTCCCAGCAAGGAAAGGTTGAACACAAAGTGCACGCATTGAACGTCGGCTCCCTCACTTGGTGGAGACAATCCCACCTGTAACATCAACAGTGACTCAGACACACTTTGGAACCCACAGCTGTGTGTCTGTCTCGTCTAGGGCAGGGGCACGGCGTGTGCGGAGGAGTAACAGAGAAGAAACTGGTTTGACGAAGACGCCCCACCTGGACGCAGGTTACTAGAGACAAGGGTGTCTCCATTTCAGCCCTACTGACATCTGGACAGGGTGCTGTCCTGAGCACTGTAGGGTGTTTAACAGCATCCCTGGCCTCTACGCACCGTGTCCGACTCTTTGCAACCCTATAGCCCGCCGGGCTCCTCTGTCCATGGGGATTCTCTAGGCAAGAACGCTGGAGTGGGTTGCCACGCCCTCCTCCAGGGGATCTTCCCCACTCAGGGATCGAACCCAGGTCTCCCATGTTGCAGGCAGATTCTTTACCATCTGAGTCACCAGGGAAGCCTGGCCTCTACGTACTAGGCGCCCCCCATCCCAGATGTGACACCCCCAAAAGCATCCAGACACTGCCAACTGTCCCCTTCAGGGCAAAATCGGCCCCATTTGGGAACCAGTGCCCCAGTGACCTGCTAGCCTGTCCTAAAAATCAAATGACAGAAAGTGAGTGAAGGTGACAATATCTGGCAGCCCCTGAAGCTCCAACCCAGGGGTTCTGGGTGCTGCCGGCCTTTTTTTGTCCCTGGGGCGATTTTGAACGATGGGAGGCCCAGGCGACATGCCAGCGCAGGTCATCAAAAACTCAGCAAGGAGGACGAAGGCAGCATGGTGCTTGGGTGTGGGGACCCTCTGCTCTGAGCAGACATGTCCTTCTCAGGACCGGGCAGATTAGCTCTGTCATTCGAAGGGAAGGCCAGGGCCTGTGTACACAGCTCTCATCCACCCACAGACAAAGGCAGCGTTTGCTGATGGCCCGAGATGGGCCAGCCCTGCGGTGAGTGCTGCAGAAACAAAGCTGACCAAGACTGTTCTTGTCCTCCAGGCAATTCTAATCTACTGGCTACAGAGACTCCGGAAAAGCCCGTTAAGAAGGACCCTGATGGAGTTTGCACAGAGAAGCACACAGAGGAGGGGCAGCGGTGGCGGAAGGGTGTGAGGGAGAGGAAGCTTTCTGAAAGAGATGAATGCAGGTCTTTATTCTTAAACAGCCAGAGCCTAAACCGTGCTGCTGCATTCCAGTAAAAACTTGCCAAGGAGGGGTGTGGGGGGAGGGATTAAATTAGGAGTTTGAGATTAACAGATGCACACTACTGTATATAAAATTGACAAAGACCTACTGTATATCCCAAGACACTATATTCAGTATCTTTTAATAACCTATAATGGAAAAAAATCAAAAAAAGAATATACACACACATTATATATATTGACTCAGTTACATGTAAACTGAACCAATTTGCTCTACTCCTGAAACTAACACTACACGGTAAAATCAACTGTACTTCAATAAAAAGTTGTTTGTTTGGGGGGAAAAAAGGGAGAGAGAGACTTGGTTTAAAAAAAAAAAAGGAGGGAGACATATGTATACCTATGACTGATACATGTTGATGTATGACAGAAACCAACACAATATTGTAAAGCAATTATCCTTCAGTTAAAAATAAATAATTTATTTAAAAAACACACACACACACAGCTTTTGCCAAGAGTCTAAGACCCGGAAAAATTTTCTGAAATTTAAATGAACATGAAACACTTGAGCATCTAGAGGATTATTACGAGTGAACCCTCATCTCCTGCACTATCAGCCCCATTTGATAAAACTGCAATATTTGATTGGCCATCAGAGCTGAAATCACTAAGTCAGGCAACAGAACATGGATGCTCCCAGTCTTGAGCCCAATAGGCACATCTTAGAATTCTAGATGGTCTCAAAATGAGAGGTAGATTTTTTCCATAACATTTCTTATTAAAAATTTCAAACATAATACCAGGAGAAAAGGATTTTATAGAGAATAGTCTCACGTTCCCACCACTAAGATTCCACCATCAACTTTTGCTATACTTGCTTATCCACCTATTCACCTTCTCCTCTATCCATCTATTAATTCAAGTTCTACATTTCTTTGAGTTCATTCTCAATGAGCATGACAAAAGAGCAGACATTTTAAAAAACCATCTGTAATTTGTTAGCCAGCATTATTACTATTTGTTGGCCAATTCACACAACTGTGTGGAGAACGGTGTTGAGGGTGGGAGGGGTCAGGCCTTGAGTTGTTAGAAACCAGGTCACTACATTACTGTACTTACTCTAATAACTTTTGAGAAATAGCCTTTAAGTTTGCTTAGACACTTCCTGTGGTCTTTGCAGATAACCTCTAGTGGAAAAAAAACTGAAGTGACCATGTTCATCCTAAACACTGTGGTAAGTGCACAAAACCTATGTGAAAAATGCATTTTCAAGTGTTTAGCTTCCTCAAGCCACTGTTGCCTCAAATACACTTCCTGCCTTTACAAAGGCTTAAAGATTTGCATATTGAGTTGTTTCTTTCTGAGAGATGTCTCACAAATATTCTAGCTCAGAAAAGAGGTTAATTGCCCCATTTCTTCAGGAGTTTCTAGCTTGGACACTTGGAGTTCTTAAAAAAAATCATTTTGGGTTTGTTTCTAGGTGGCTGTGCCAAATAAGTGGCTCTGTAATCCTTGTTTGTCTCCACCTGACTTCTCATCCTGCTTTGTGATAGAGAATTGTTCCTTGATTTGATATTCTTTTAAAGAAAAAAAAAATGAGCTGGCATTGAATTCTTAGCTGAATACTGCTTGTTGGTGTGTATGTGTGTGTTTTTCCGATTACACCACAGGCCTGGAATACCATTTTCAGCCCAAGTCCTTGATGAGGCCTTTGTAAACTTTATTTCTCCAGATGGGCTATAAAATAGTCAGGATGGTTGCACAAGGCACTCAGCAAGATGTGTCTTCTTTCTTAACTGTTACACATCTTTAGCTTGAAACAGAGGGAAACCTGAGGCCATTATGGCTTAAAATTGCCCAAGATGTCTGATTGGCTAACTGGGGAGTCAAGTGGATGCTGGGGAAATAGGGTGAGCTGGTGGTGTTCAGTGGCAGGAGGCTGGGATTCCCTTTGGGCTACTGAGAACTCCCGGATATAAAGGCGGGCTGGCTTGACAGGGGACGATGGCGTCCAGCCCAGCAAGGGAAATGGTCCTGTCGAAAGAAA
This sequence comes from Giraffa tippelskirchi, assembly GCF_054371585.1. Taxonomy (NCBI): domain Eukaryota; kingdom Metazoa; phylum Chordata; class Mammalia; order Artiodactyla; family Giraffidae; genus Giraffa; species Giraffa tippelskirchi. The sequence continues at coordinate 144,176,408 of NC_137289.1, forward strand.
TCCTGCCATAAAGGTGTGGAGGTTAAGTTTCAGGCTGGTGTAGAACTTTCCAGGGTGTCACTGTGCCTGTGCCTAGGGTGGGGACCCATCCTGGGGGTGGGGGTTGTCTGGGATGAGCAAGGGAGTCCAAGTGGTGACGAAGGAGGCACAGGCGCAGTCTTGGGGACTCACGTGGAGATGGGGAAAGAGCTCTAGACATGATCGTTCCTCATCTCTGAGCCTAGGGACACTCACGTCTCTGAGCCCATCATTTTAGGCAGAACGGATACTTCGCTCAGTGGAGTATGAAAGGCCTGGATAGATTCAAATCCATCCTGAGCACTGCTGGTTTAGAAGGTGGAGATGGATTTCGAGAGTTTCTTAGCAGAGGAAATGGGTTTACAGCTGCAGCGAAGGGGCCTCAGGCTGGGTGCTTTTCCTGCCTGATGTCAGATGGTGGGGGAGGGAGGCAGCCTCGGCCGCCAGAGCTGGGTGGGTGGGTGTGCTCTCCAGGCTCCAGCGATGGTGCAGGCAAAGGGTCAGCACTGGTCGGGGAAGGGCTCCACAGTGGAAGAGCAGGTGTCCAGGAGACAGGCAGGGAGAAGGGTGTGCTTTGGGCGCCCCTGTTGTGGTTTCCTGTTCTTTGTTTCATCCTGAAGCAATTCAGTTTATATGATGGTGAACTCATCACCAGGCTGAAGCAAAACCAAGTTGCAAACAGAGCACAGAGCACGTCTCCTAGAACATTCTGTCTGCTCCAAGCGCCTGCAAGCCATTGGCTGGGCAAGTCTACAGCTTTGTATTAGATTCGGCTTTGTCATAGATTGACTAGAGAATCATGTCAGGCCCGGAGTGACTGAATGAAGTAGCAAAGGACCAAATCAAGTGCCCTGAGTCTATGGCAGGTCCTCCTCCCTGATCCTTAAGCCCTCCTGAGCTTTGTGAATCATTTCTAAAAGCAGAGCATGAACATATCCTGAAAGATACCTTAAAGCAAACCAATCCTGAAACCAGCTGATTGTTTTCACTCCTCCCATTGTCACACTGAACACCCTTCATAATTTTTGGACCCCTATTTTCATGAACTTGAACTTTCAGAAATTGTTGCCTAAGACATCCCTGGTACATATCTTGATCCTGTGTTAAAAAAGTCATCAGGGCTTCCCTCGTGGTCCAGTGGTTAAGAACCTGTCTTACAATGCAGAGGATACCAGTTCAACTGCCAGTCCAGGAAGATCCCACATGCCACAAAACAACAAAGCCCATGTGCCAAAACTACTGGGCTCGAGAGCCTGTGAGCTGCAATTGCTGTGCTCACATGCCTGGAGCCCCTGCTCTGCAACTAGAGAAGCCACTGCAATGAGAAGCCCGTGCACTGCAACTAGAGAGTAGCCCCCACTCTCCGCATAAAGCAATGAAGACCCAGTGCAGCCAAAAATAAAAATAAATAAAGCTTAAAAAAATAAAAAGCCATCTAACATGCAAAAACGCCCGCAGAGCAAAGTGGAGATAAGAAAGGTAAAGTAGCAGGAAAGAGAAAACAAATGAACAACGCTTAAAAGAGCCTGGAAGCTACTGAATAGGGGTCAACAAATACACAGCAATTTCAAAAAGGGAAATGTAGAAGTTGCTGAACCCATTCACTCAGCTGTTGCAGTACTGGCTGGCAGTGGGACTCGCTGCAGAGGGCTGGGGATTAAAAAGATTCAGTCCCCAGAAAGCCAAGACTGATAGTTGATAAAAACCAAAACTGTAGGAAGGATCATAATTAACTGATCCTGACCAGCAAGCCTATGCTCTCGAAGGAAAAATTTGCAACCTTAAATTGAATATCATATTAACCACCAGAACCAGATCCATCATGAATGTTCATAAGGAACAGAACAAAATATTATGTTGACCTTCCTCTTAAGGAATGTTATCAATTCTGTTACCACTCAAAGTTGCAAAGCTTTATTGTCTCTATCTGTTCTTTTCTTGTTCCCAAACTCCTCTTACACACACTATTTGTATCACATGTTTATGTGTTTACACTGGATGTTAAGAAAGAGACTACCAGTCATTCTACCAGCTTGTTGTTAGAGAAATGGTTCGTAGTAACAAATCCTTGAGGTTTGAAAGGCAGCTATGGTTAGTTTAAGAGTTCTGAGTCCCACCTGATTTCAGCCTGCGTTGCTTTTCCAAGTTACTGTGGTGTCCATTTCCTTTGTGAATGAAGGAAGATGCTTTCCCCTCTAGTGATTACTGGGGTTGACTGGTTTTGCTCTGCACTTCCCTGGAGGACCGTCTTTTCTTTGGCTCACCTTCTGTTGCCCTTCCTTATTTGTAGATCACTGAGGCAGACAGGTTTCCTTTGAATGTCATTGACACTTTGTCATTAGCCAGGAAGCTAACAAGAATACCAAATGTCCCTTTCCCATCAGGGAACCAGTGCTGTTTTGTTTTTCTATCCTGAACCCCAAGCGGGGAGTGGCTCGGATATAACAGGCTCGGATATAACACCCCTCTAGGTGAAGACTGATTAATTTCATGGGCAAGTGAAATTTGCACAGTGCTCTCAGAAGCTCTTGACCTGTCCTGCTCAGGATCAGCAAGCTTTTCTTCCCAATCGCCATGGTCAAAGTCTTAGTCCTATATAGCCACATCAGTCCTCAGCTTCCCCCTCAAACACAAACTACGAAAGGACTGTGGGTTCACTGGAGTGATAGCAATGCTACTGCGAGGCAAAAAGCAAGGACACCCAGGCTCTGAGTCAGACTTGGGTTCAAGGGGAGGCCTGGATAATATATGTTAGGGAAGCTGGTAAAGAATCCACCTGCAACGCAGGAGACCCCAGTTCGATCCCTGGGTCGGGAAGATCCCCTGGAGAAGGGAATGGCTACCCACTCCAGTATTCTTGCCTGAAGAATCCCCATGGACAGAGGGGCCTGGCAAGCTACAGTTATGGGTTCACAAAAAGTCGGAGATGACTGAGTGACTAACACTTTTCTTTCACTTGGATAACATATACTTTTGTTTTTAAAAGTTGGGTGGTGAGGTGTAACTTACCCATGGTAAAACTCACCAAGGCCTGGTATTTAGAATTGCACTTTTCTATAATCCTTGGAGGAAACTGCATCACATTCAGAGTCAGGAAGCGTGGACCCTGTTGCCATCCCTCCCCCTTCAGTGTCACCTAATAACTCTCACCTCTGCATGGCTTCTTTTGTAAAATCTAAGAGTTGATGGTAAGACTCCCTCTAGATTTTAAGTTAATACTTTTATGTTCGAAAAGACACCAAAACAAAACCAAACCCCAAAACTTGTCTTCCTCAAAGATCTTTAGGAACCCCAGGAGAAGTGGACTTCCCTGGTGGTCCAGTGGTTAAAACTCTGTGCTCCCAAGGCAGGGGGCCCGGGTTTGATCCCTGGTTGGGGAAGATCCTGCATGCTGCATGGCACAGTCAAAAAAAAAAAATTGCATGAGTCAAGTTTGCTGTTGAAAGAACAAAGCTTCTGGAGCTCAAAGTTTCATTTTTACAGTGGCTGCTAAGGGACTTGCTAAGCATGTCAGAGAAAAGAGTTCCCACCCCCTGCTAAAGTGCAGTTGGGCTCCCCCACCTCAGTCAGCCTGGTCTGCAGAGGCTGTGGGAACCAGAAGTCCAGTTTCTCAAAAAGTTCAGGCTGCCAGATGGCACTGGAGTAGAAGCGCCCAGGGCAGACATACAAGGTTCTCTTCCTCTGGTTACAGAGTCTCTCCTTACATTCCTCCCTTATACCTTCCTGAGCTTAAAGGTGAAAACTTTTCTACAGCTGAGGAGAGTCCAGCACTCTTCGGGTATGGACTGGGGGCTCTGTTCAGCCAACTTTCGAGCAAGACATCTTGGCTTGGCTGAACTTTGTTTGCTCTGCCATGTCTTTCCTCCCCCAAACCAAATACCTGAATGCTGGGAATTAGTGGAGCGCGCACCTTCCTGGATTCAGATTTACACCCGGGACAGAAATGGGACATTCACCCACGCAGGGTGACCAGCACTGAGTTTTTGAAGAGTGCCCCCCCGCCTGTAAAACTCTCTGGCTTATGAAAAGGAACACATTTGAGTCAGTTCTAATGAGGTGGATGAACCTAGAGCCTGTTATACAGAAAGAGAAAACAAATATCATATATTAACGCATACATATGGAATCTAGAAAGATGGTACTGATGAATATATTTGCAGGGCAGCGACGGAGACTCAGACAGAGAGAACAGACTTGTGGACACCATGGGGGAAGGAGAGGATGGGAGGAACACAGAGAGAATCATGGAAACATATACACTACCATATGTAAAATAGACAGTCAGTGGGAATTTACTGTTTGACGCAAGGAGCTCAAACCCGGGCTCGGTAACAACCTAGAGGGGTGGGAGGGAGAGTCAAGGCGGAGGGGACTTATGTACAAATATGGCTAATTCATGTTGATGTATGACAGAAATCAAACCAATATTGTAAAGCAATCATCAATCAATTAAAAATAAAAATAATTATATATAAAAACAAGAAACTCTCTGGCTTGATACCCAGTTGAGGGAGGAGACAACCAGGCGCCCAGTCTCTCCTTTCTCCTCAAGGTGGACACAAAAGCTTCATACGTGGGGGTAGGTCCCATGAAGAGATCAGATTCCTGACTCCTAGCCATTACTGGCAGCCTTGGTTTTGACTTGTTTTGTTTTGAAGTCCTATTGGCAAGTTGATTTCCATAGAATCTTGTGGGACTGACTGAGGAAGCCACACCAAAGGCTCCACAGTCCAGTTTACAGAAGCCAGTTGCAACGTGCACTGCATCGTTAGGATGGCGTCTGATGACCCTTTACCTTGTTCTATTATTTCTAAATTGCACGTGTTAATTCCTAACATACTATACAATTTTTAATTGTGTTTTTAAAAGAGAAGAATAAGAATCAAAATGACCAGGAAAATCAATCACTCCTCAGTAAAGCTGAAAAATGCAGACTATCCATCTCCTCTCATTAGAATATACAGGTCTAAGAGCTGGGGCTCATATTTGCTTCCTTTATTATTGCAGTGTTGAACTGATTAAACAAGGGGGCCTTAGATGGATAGGGCTTTGATGCCCTGGTGGCCTATGGAAGCAAACCAAAATCTAAGCCTGTGAAGACCTCAAGGTTACCAAATTGAAACCAAAGGACAACCAATCCCAAACAGCCAACTATGCTAGAAGCTATAACCAATCATTTCCTTATTTTGCTTCTGCCTTTTCTCTATAAAACTCTCTCCCCAAGCTCTTGTCAGTGGAGGGCTCCTAACCACTTTCGGTTTGATGCTGCCCATTCAAATAGAATTTTTCCTCAGTTAAATGCAGATTATCTCTGTTTATCTTTTAACACTAGTAAAGGCTGAGCCGATGTTTGCAGAATGATTGAATAAGTGAATTAATCTTCACAGAATCTTCTTGTAGAGTTGTTTTTGTTAACCAAATCCTTAAATAAATCAGTATAAGTATTTACTGCATCTATGACATGAGTCAAACAAACAAACAAAAAAGTAGAATAAAGAGAGTAGGAATGTGTCAACTGACTTATCTATTCAGGGAAGTAATGACTAAGCTTTAAAAAAAACTATATGAAATATCACTCAGGAGAAAAAGAAATACTGACACTTGAAACATTGTTCTCAAAATAATTATGCTGAGTAAAAGAGGCTGGGTTTCAAAGAGTATCTACTGCATGATTTAATTTATATAAAATTAATCTACAAAATACAATTGATAGTAATAATAAATGGGTCAGTGGTTGCCTGGATACTGCGAGTGGAGGGGGAAGCATTGCAAACGGGTGTCAGGAAATGTTTAGGAATGATGGCAGTGTTCAGTGTCTTGATTATGGAGATGGTTTTACAGGTGTTTTTATAAATCAAAGGGCTTCCCAGGTATCTCAGTTGGTAATCTGCCTGCAATGCAGGAGATCGCAGTTCGATTCCTGGGTTGGGAAGATCCGTGGGAGAAAGGATAGGCTACCCATTCCAGTATTCATGGGCTTTCCTGGTGGCTCAGAGGGTAAAGAATTCGCCTGCAATGCAGGAGACCTGGGCTCAATCCCTGGGTTGGGAAGATCCCCTGGAGAAGGGCATGGCAACCCTACTGAATACTCTAGTATTCAGCTTCCCAGGTGGCGCTAGTGGTAAAGAACCTACCTGCCAATGCTGGAGATGTAAGAGATGCAGGTTTAATCCTGGAGTCAGGAAGATCCCCTGGAGAAAGAAATGGCAACCCACTCCAGTATTCTTGCCTGGAGAATCCCCTGGACAGAGAAGCCTGGCAGGCTACAGCCCATAGGGTCTCACAGAGTTGGACACAACTGAAGTGACTTAGTGCATACTGGCTCAGACGGTAAAGCGTCTGCCTACAATGCGGGAGATCAGGGTTCAATCCCTGGGTCAGGAAGATCTCCTGGAGAAGGAAATGGCAACCCACTCCAGTGTTCTTGCCTGGAAAATCCCATGGACGGAGGAGCCTGGCAGGCTACAGTCCATGGGGTCACAAAGAGTCAGACACGACTGAGCAACTTCACTTCACTTCATCATATTGCACATTTTAAATATATGCAGTTTGCTGCTGTTGTTCAGTCACTAAGTAATGTCTAACTCTTTGCAACCCCATGGATTGCAGCACATCAGGCTTCCCTGTCCCTCACTATCTCCCAGAGTTTGCCCAAGTTCATGTCCATTGTACATATACATGTTCATATAGTAAACATGCAGTTTACTGTATGTCAATTGCTCAATAAAGTTGAAAATTGCAAAATGAGTACATTCTAATGTACCAATCAAGAACTACCATCTGAGTAGTTCATTAATTAATTCAAGAGAATTAATCCAATACACACTCAATGAAGTGATGCTAACAAAGTACATTTATGCTTGTCATGATACATCATAGGTTTCTATTTCAGAAGCAAAGTCACCACAGCTGTGATCCACAGACCTTTCGCTTTATCCATAGACCTGCTTCTCCATCTCCCCCTCCACCCTTGCATTTTAACACTTGCATTCAACAAGTGTTTGTTGTACTGTTTTGTTGGTGAATTCTCTATCAATCTCCTCTGATCTCTTTTGAACTCGGGTCCTGTCTTCCAAGTTGCTAGGTACCCACCTTCCACTCCCATCCTCCTCTCCAGAAGCTTATCTTAAAATCTAGGGATCTTAAAATCTAGGGTTTTTCTCTTCCGACCTACAAATCATTGATAAAGCGATGAAGAACACCAGGACTGTGAAAGAAGATGAGGAAGAATTTCCCAGTTGTTAACTAAGAAAGCAATCTCTGTCACTGAAATTCTGGAGCTTTGCCCCAAGTCTCACGGGAAGAAGCTCTATCTAAAAAGAATGTCTGTTCCCAGCTAGCTCTCGCCTTGTTTTGCACTCAACCAATAAACTTGTGTCAGCCCAGGGAGAGGGAGATGGCGTAAGTGGGAATAACTACTTAAAGTAAAAAGAAACATGAGATGTTGATATTTTCTCGACACAAACCCTGATCACTTTCTTTCTTGCTAGGCTTCCCCACTTTTCCAGATGGTGCAGTCCATCATGTCTGGGCCCTTCCCATATGCACTCTGGTTTACTAGTCCATATTCCCACCAAGGTCATCTCACGACCTGGAGTACCACTGAGCTGGTTTCCTTTTCAGATACTCTTGGGCCACATTTTCATTTCCCCCACATCCTCACTTTTTACAAATTCCATGTGAAATCATCTTCCCCCAGCGAGGCTAGTTAAGGGGTGACTGCTCAGGAGACAACAAATGACTCTCAAGTCCCGGGTCCCAGGTTTGAGTCCTGGCCTTGTAACCTTGGAGACTTCAGAACTGCTGATGACTCGCAGAGTCTCCGTTTCTTTATCTATAAGAGGAGGCGGTAACACTAACCTGCATTTTTAAATTCTTTTTTACAATACAAGAATTTTATTGCTACTGACCCATGTTTTCTAAAACAACAAGAATGAATTGTGCCCAATGCTGAGTAAAGGCTGACTAATGGGTTCCTTTCACTCTCATTGGTAGGGTGAGTTCAGCTGTTTGCCTTTGGGAAAATCCTCAGCTCTTCACTGCATTTGTTTATTCTTGTTTGTTTTCTTGGGGTTCCCCCCTTTCTTTCCACTTGGACAGTTACTAAGCCTCAGGGGTCTTAGCTTACAGAGAGTTGTAAATCTCAGATGCTAATGAATTTTATGGCTCCTGATCTAATTAGCCAAAGACCTCTGAGGCCTGCCAGGCACTTCATTAACTGTGTTATATCTAAGACCATGGGGAAGTTGGGTGGTTTCCTTGGAAATACCCAAGTTCAGAGATTTAGGTCATGGGTTTTCTGCAAATTTCTTACAGGGAATCAAATACATGTCCGAATGATTAGTCTTCTGTTCAAGTCTGCTTTTGCCTTGCTCTTATCACTAGTAAGGAGTGCTTTATGGCTGTGGTTCAGATTAAATTGCTTTGTGGGTAAAATGATTTCCTATATGTATTCTTACATCAAAATCAATCAGTCTCTCTCTTTTTAAAAAATAAAGTGGCCCACATTCACGAGCTGTAGAATCTGGCAAGGGTGACTCTTATGATCTGCTGCACCCTTCGACTGTTGGTAAAGAAGATTCTTGAAAAGGCCCAAGCGAGAGGCTAGAGTCAACTCCTTTTCCTGCCAATCCACCGCTCTCTCCTAACTGGCCAGTCAGTATTTTTTTTTCTGGCTCCCAGATCTACTCCCAGCACCCATGGTTTCATGTCAGTCAGGTTTGCTTTTTACACACACAGAGTTCTAAATTATGTTTGCAGTCCAGTCCAAACTTCGTAAATGACCATCCACGTCCACCTTCTGAAAGTCTTCTTCCACAGTGGAGGAAGGATATTCAACCACTTAATATTTGCAAACGCCCACCAGCAGACAAGACAGCAGAGCCCAGAGAGAGAGGAAGGGACGGGAAACTCGTTAGCTGCCTATTGAATTCAAAGGAAAACAGGCACTTCCCCCAGATGTGCAAGACGAGGAATGGGATTCTTTTCATGTGTCAGCACCCAATGCGCCTGCTCATTGTAAGACTGAAAACACACACGGGGTATCCTCCTATTCTCTCTGGAGGGGCGGGAAAGAGAACAGATGGGATGTGGGAGAGGAAAAAGGAAGAGACCCCTACAGTGCACTGGAAGGGACCCGCTGCATCCCTTGAAGATAAGGCCCGGCATTGAGAATGGGGAGTGTAGAACCGGGAAATCTACTAGCTTGGTCAACAGTTGGCTCATCCCCCCTAATGGGAGGAGATCTCATATTTGCTTTTGTCTAGTTGCCCAGCTCTGTTCAGCGAGCAAATCATAGAGACCTAAGGGCCAATGTCAATCACTTCCTGTTCCCCACAATCTTCACAGCCTGTCTCCATACGGCCCATCCTTTATCAGTGATGGGGTGAAGAAGCTGCTTGACAGAAGTACTCCAGACTCCTCTTCCGTCTGCTGCTGCTGCTGCTAAGTCGCTTCAATCGTGTCCGACTCTGTGTGACCCCATAGACGGCAGCCCACCAGGCTCCCCCGTCCCTGGGATTCTCCAAGCAAGAACACTGGAGTGGGTTGCCATTTCCTTCTCTTCCCTCTAGTTTCCCGCAATTCCAATGTCTCAGGTTGTGGCATGGAGCCAGGGAACACAGCATGGATGACCCCGCAGAGCAACCCAGAAGGATAAGAGAGAGGAGTTGTTGGGAAAAGAGGAAAACCCATCTGGGCAGGCTGAGCTCTGTTTGCAAACAAGGCAACTGGCTAAAAAGGGAAAGATGTGTTCGATTAAAAGCCTGTTACTTCCAGTGTTCACTGCCGCCCTATTCACTATAGCCAAGACATGGAAGCAACCTAAATGTCCATCAACAGATGAATGGATAAAGAGGTGGTGCATATATACAGTGGAATATTACTCAGCCATAAAAAAGAATGAACTAATGCCATTTGCATCAACATGGATGGGCCTAGACATTATCATACTGAGTGAAGTAAATCAGACAGAGAAAGACAAATATCATATGAAATCACTTATATGTGGAATCAAAAAAAAAAGGACACAAATGAACTTAGTTACAAAACAGAAATAGACCCGCAGACAGAAAACAAACTTATGGTTACCAAAGGGAAAACATGGTGTATGGGGAGGATAAACTAGGAGTTTGCGATTAACATATACACACTGCTATATATCAAACAAATAAACAACAAGGGCCTACTGTATAGCGCAAGGAACTATATTCAATATTTTGTAATAACCTATAAGGGAAAAGAATCTGAAAAAGAACAGCTACAGATAGATAGATACATAGATATTTGAATCACTGTGCTGTACACTTGAAACTACACAACATTGTAAATCAACTATACTTCACTAAAACGAAACAAAAAGATTGTTACTGTGTTTATCTGACACCTAATCCCTGATTTGACTGGGTTCCCTTCCTTCTATGGAGCAGTTTTTGACTGAAATGATCCATTGTGACTTCATTGTGGAAACAGCTTCATAGCAGAATTTGTGTCAGGAGTCAAGTTGTGGAAATGTGATCCTCAAATCATTATGGAATTATGAGATAAAAAGAAAGAGAGTTGCAACAGTTTATAAGAAGTTTTATAGGAAATCTAAAGCAAAAGTAGAAAGAATTGATGCTGAAAATAGGAGCCTTAACTGGTATCCAAGTCTCAGTTTAGTTTATCCTGATCTTACTTAGGTTGAAATGCAGGTTGACCTCACAACTTGAGAATCCTTGGGAACCAGTCATGTTCCAGGGAATTTTCCATTTCAGGTAAACAAGCTGTTGTTTGGGGCGGGCCGGGGAGGTGGGGAGGGGGGGTTTCCTTTCAAGTTACTCTTATCTTTTATCAAGGCCAAAGGCAGAGCAGAGGTGACTCTAAAGAAAAGCAAACATAGAAGCATGATATCAGAACGGGCTCCCACCCAGCAGCCCTCGGTCAGTATCTGTGGTTCTCAGTCCCCACCCTCCTGTGTCAATCCATTATCTCCACCTGATCCCAGATTAAGTCTCCTGATCTAGATGTCCAGTCCAAGGCCTCTTTCCCAAACTTATTAGAAGGAGAAGGAACTTCCCTGGTGGTCCAGTGGTTAAGAATCTGCCTTGCAATTGACATGGGTTCAACCCCTGGTCAGAGAACTAAGATCCCTCCTGCCTCAACTACTGAAGCCCACATGCTCTGGAGCCTGTGTGCTGCAACTACTGAGCCGGTGGGCCACAACGAGAGAGTCCTTGCACCACAAGAAAAGGTCCATGTGACACAATGCAAATCCCATGTGCTGCAACCAAGATTCAACGTAGCCAAAGAAAGAAGGATGATCTCGAAAATGACCCTAATCGGTATACTGTTAACATTCTTATTACAAAACATCTGATTACCCCACTCCCTGCTGTTGGCAGCCCCATCACCTGAGAATCAGATGGCACCAGGACAAGGCCCATGGGCTTCTTCCCCATCCTTTGCACCCCGTGCCTACCAGCCATCTACCTATGTCTTCTCTCTTCCCTGCAGTGCAGGGAGCAGGCTCTCGCCCTCCTCCCACTTCCAAGGCCTCTGCACTTGCTGCCTGTCAGCCTGGGATACTTTGGCCCCCAATTTTTCTCGCGGCTGACTCACTCCAGTCATCTTGTCTGAGCCCAAGCTCTCCTTCTCGAAGCCAGACTTTCCCAGACCACTCAAGACAAATCCACTGCTCCCCTACCTTCTTCCTTCTCCATCTGTTTACCTTATTTTTTATCTTCTTTCATTGACTTGAAGCTGATTGTCTGAGTTTATTCTCCTAAGGGCAGAGACCTTGCTTGGCTTTTTCAAGCTATATTTATTGAATGAATAAATAGCCAGAAACAGGCCAGCCATCTCCCACTGCCTCCCTACCCAGGAGGGATTCAACTTAGAGGTTTTCCGTTTCTAAAAACTTCCATCCCCCTCAACCACCACCTCTGTCCCCCCCCCCCAACACACACACACATACTTTTCTCACACCATCTCATCCTACCCCACTGTCCCACTCTCGAGGAGACCTGGATATACCTAGATTTGCACTTAACGTATGGAACTGCAGTATCTCCCCCCAATTCCTTAGGCTTCCTTTGAATGTCTGATGCATATGTGAATCTCTGGCGTATGCTAGGCCCACGTGCTCAATAAACACTTGCTGGCTCCATAAATAAACTAATGAAGGAATCAAAGGGGCTTATTAGCACAGCTGATGGTCTATTTTTACATCGGGTTTTACTGGAAATCAGCAAACGTTTTCCGGGAAGGCCTAGATGGTGAATATTTGAGGGTTTGCGGGCCATACGATCTCTGCTGCAGCTCCTGCACTCTGCCCTTGCAGCAGGAAGGAATGAGCTGGGCTGTGTGCCAGGAACACTTCATTTACAGAAATAGGCAGTGGGTTGGATTTGGCACCTACCTGGCAAAGATCCTTAAAAGGTATTGCTTTGTTCAGCCCTAAAATACTTCGAGGTAGATATTAGAATTCTTTTCTTCTTGGAGAGGAAGAAATTGGGACTCACAGAAGCTGAGTAACTTGCTGCAAGTGGGAGAGCCGACCTATCCACTCCAGAGCATACACCAAAAGACCCAAGGAAGGATCTAGAAAGAAGGAGGTGCTCATCATCTGGAGAAGACTGAGGTATTGAAGATGATCAGCAAAGAGTTTTCTTAAGAACCTTTAGGATCGACAAGCAAAAATGTTTAAAATGAAAGGTCAAGTGCTACTGCTGCTGCTGCTTTTTTTTTTCCTATTTGGCGATGCAGAACATTCAAATGATTTGAAGGAGAAAAAAAGTTTCTGACATGATGTAGATTTGGGGAGAGTCTTGGGCTCTTGCCTGGGACAAAATGCTAAGAGTTGTCTGTGCCCGAACGCCTAGAGGGGGCAGGGGTTCAGGGAAAGGCAGGGGTCAGCATGTACTGCGAGCGCACTCTGCATGCTTAGTCTCACCTGATTCTCCACAACCCCTGCCTTTGAATCAGTGATGACCCTTCATCAACAAGAGAAGGGAATCAGTGCAGACCTCTGTGTAGGCCGCGGTGACCTGCCTGCAAAAGCATAGTAATTTGGGTCTGTCAGAGAAAGAGACTCAATTTGACCTTAAGGAGATTTCCCTTACGATGCTTTCCTGCCTCTGTTTCAGCAGCCTGTAAAAATTATAAAACATAAAAAGTCTCTCAATTTTAAAGCATAAAGAAGCTAAGCTAAATTTGGATTTATACATCCACTGGGTATAATTTGAGACTCTTCTCCCTTGGAACATGGAAATAAACATTGTCTAAGCTAGGGCATGCAATGGTAACAATTCCATAGGATCTACTTGGGCATTGGTTTCTGTTGACTAGTGGGAAGGAGGAAGGGAGGGAAAGAGAAAGAACTTGGCTCTGCTACCCATGGCTCTGTGGCCTCAGGCAAGTTACTTGACCTTTCTGTGCCTCACTTTCCTCTTTGTAAAATAGATACAATGATACTTAGACTTCAAAAGGCTTTTATGAGGACCAAGTGAAAAAAGTGAAAGTGAAATCACTCAGTCACCTCCGACTCTTTGCGACCACATGGACTGTAGTCTACCAGGCTCTTCTGTCCATGGAATTTTCCAGGCAAGAGTACTGCAGTGGGTTGCCATTTCCTTCTCTAGGGGATCTTCCTGACCCAGGGATCTAACAGAACCTGTAATCCAAGATGTCTGTTCTTATGAGAGGAAGTTCTCCTGGTCATTACAATCAGATTCCAATCCCTCTTTTTAAAAATAAGGAAACTGGAGCCAGAACATATTAGTGACACATAGCATTCAGACACAAAGCTGCTCTGTCTTTACATAGACCAAAGCCTTTAGGATGTTTTTTTTAAAAAGTTTTCAACTATGTATTGAAACGTTTTTACCATTAATTCAGTAACATAAAAATATGCTTTGTATGCAGAAATTTTTACTCACAGCTTCTCTACACATCTTTCCAGTAAAATGATACAGAGTTGAGTGAAAGGACCAGCTGGTGTTTTAGAGTTTCTTGTAGAGCATTCCAGCTTGTTCTTAGACCAAGTCAGGTGGACTAAAAATGATCCCTTGGAAAAATCTTATCCAACTGATTATTGCTGGGTGATGATAAGTTTGTACAGTCTTTTTGAAGTTTTCTACCCTCCTGAATATCTATTAAATAAAAAATGATTAAACGTTTTGGACGAGTGATTTCACTCCTGGAAATACATCCTACAGAATCTCTTGTATAAGTGCACATAATCCAATAGAAGGATGTTTACTATAGCATTATCAACTTTCCATAACATTAAAATATCCTTCAGACACTGCGTTTTAAAATGATGCTTACTCTTCCATCTTGCTATACCATCATTTATCTGACTAATGTCCTTTGCTTGGCTATTCAGGTTATTTCAAACTTTCTCTTACTACAGCTGGAGACATGAATATTCTTGTGGGGAATCCACACAGAACAGCCTCTCTGAAGAGAAAAAGATGGTAAGGAGATGAATCTCTTATAATAGAACACACACCACGTCATACAGAGAATGAAAGAGTGAAGTCACTCAGTCGTGTCCGACTCTTTGCAACCCCATGGACTGTAGCCCGCCAAGCTCCTCTGTCCACAGGATTTCCCAGGCAAGAATACTGGAGTAGGTTGCCATTTCCTCCTCCAGGGGATCTTCCCCAGCCACGGATCGAACACGCATCTGCTTATATCTCCTGCATTGCAGGCAGATTCTTTACCAGGTGAGCCATCAGGGAAGCCCTAAACTACCCAGGGATAAGCCCATATGGAGAATTTCCTGTGCAGAAAACCTCCTATGTTCCTTGTCTAGGGTACAGAACAAGGAAACAGAGTGGAGATGGGGGCAAAGAGCAGGGAGATCTCCGAGTGGTCATTGTCCCACAACATCCCGACTGAAAGATTTTAAAGAGGCCAGTGGAGGTGAGGATGACAAATCAGATGAAGCCTCTCTTTCCACTTTGGGAACCAGAGCATGTTCCTCAGAATTGAAACTATGAGTCAACCTTGGTAACAACATGGCTGGGACCTGAACCATGTGTAGCAAAATAAATGTAAAATTGATTTCAGAACAGAGCCATCCACTGTGATCACTGACATTACAGTGGGAGTTATTTTTAGGGGGAAACCAGAAATAGAAGGATCATTGTGACCTACACTGTATCAGCTGCACCCTTACTGTGCCGATAAGAGCTCTCCACAGCTCCACTGGGGGAAACGGATACAGGTTATTGGAAGACCAAAGTGTAGTCAAAACAATTACTGACAATATAGACTAGGTAGTTTAAGTCAACTTTATTGAGTCAGTTCAGCAATTCATTCATTGAAGATAGTTTGTACTAGGATCTCTGTACCAGTTCAGAGGTAAAACAGAGACGAAGGAAGACCTTTTAAACTCTGTCGCTCTTGATCTCAGTTATAAAAATAACAACATTGTCAGCAGAAATTACACAGTACCCCAGTTTTCAGCAGAGCGGAATTACAGAGGGTGGCTTTAAGATAGTTTCTCCTTTTCTGTTTTTGTTTGGTTGTCATAGAAGTGTGTGTCTTTGGGGCAATTCTGAGGGTGTCTGCTCCAAGGAGCTGTGTCTAACTTCTTCGCCCAATGTTCTTCAGGTAGCAGGAGCGAGGAGAGGTGGCTTTACTGAATGTGAATTAAGCACAAGCACAGGTCTTAAAATGAGATGCCACTGGAAAGAGATTCGACTGGAGATGGACTTGGAGGCTTCCCTTGTGGCTCAGATGGTAAAGTATTTGGGCCTGGAGAATCCCCATGGACAGAGGAGCCTGGTGGGCTACAGTCCATAGGGTCGCAAAGAATGAGACATGACTGAGCAACTTTCACTTCCGGAGCACAGGGTAAGGCATCAGGTGGCATATTTTCATTCCGTTCAAATGAGTCTTAGAATTTGCAAGCCTACATCAGTCAACCCCTATCATTTCGGAAAGCATGCCGTGAATGACTTTTGGACCCATCCAAGGATCTTCCCAACCCAGAGATCAAACCCAGGTCTCCTGCATTGCAGGCAGATTCTTTACCGTCTAAGCCACCAGGGAAGCCCACGAATACTGGAGTGGGTAGCCTATCCCTTCTCCAGGAGATCTTCCCGACCCAGGAATTGAACCAGGGTCTCCTGCATTGCAGGCAGATTCTTTAGCAACTGACTATCAGGGAAGCCCTGATAGGGCTTGACAGGGAGATGAAAATATGAGTGAACAACTGTCATCCAAAGGTCTGACACGGCTCAGAGACAAGTGAGTTATTCAGAAAACTGAAGCGTACTTTCTGAGCAAGCTGTGCTTCCTGCACTTGACTCGGAGACAGTGACTTCATCTTTCCAGATCTGAGATTCCTCATGAAAATGGAAGACAAAAGGCCCTGCCTGAAGGCTGGCTGCCCAATAGGGGGGACTTATTTCCTCCTGCTCCCCCTCTGCGCCTCTTGCAGGCCCAGCTCCCAGCAGTCCCCAGACGGCTTTGCTCCGGTCCGTGTAGCTCAAAGCTCTGCTCAGTGCTGTCAATGGAAAACTTGGAGGAGCTGCTGAGTGTGTGGCTCAGTCCTCACACACTTCCCTGGCTGATTAGACCACTCTGAGAATGGGTTACAGGGGAGAAAACCATCCTCCCGATTATTTGCCATAGGAGACAGGTTGGTTAAATACAAAACGATCAGTTCACTATAGTATATATTTTCTAATGCATGACCATGCCCTTGGTCAGACTCTATACAATACATGCCAAAATGAAACACAGTGGAAATCAGAACAACAACAAGAAATCATGCAGTAACAATGGGCTATGATTTGGGGCCCCAAATGGAAGGAGAAACACAGGCAGATCCATGACAGCGAATAGCATTTATTCTTTCCTAGTGTTTTAACATGTTATTGTAAGGATTCACCTGACCAGTTCTTTTTATTTCTTTTCCCATGAAAGACACTAATGTTACTAACACAATAATAATGATAATAATAAAGGCATCTAGTGCTCTCTGTGTGCCAGGCATTGTCCTGGATGTTTTGCATGCATGACCTCATTAACTTTCTTTCAACAACACTTGTTTTTTTTTGGCCGCACAGCGTAACTTGAGGGATCTTAGTTCCCCAACCAGGGATTGAACCTGCGCCCCCTGCATTGGAAGCATGGAGTCTTAACCTCTGGACCACCAGGGAAGTCTGTCAACAATGCTTTGAGCCTGCCCTTATCGTTCTCATTCTAGAGATGAGGAAACTGAGTCTTGGAAAAATAAACTCACTTAACACCACACAGACAGAAAGCAGGACTGCTGCCACTGGAACCACATCCAGCCTTCTTTCCCGGGACCACACCACCCCAGAGAAAGGAGACTCATGGGGTGTTGGGACTGATAGGTGTGTGCTACTGAGTTCAACCTTCTCTCTCTAAAGGGGTGAGAGGTAAACATATTTCTGATTCTATCACGAGCGCACCCCTCCTACTATCTCATTGAGGTTCCTTCTTTATGTTTTTAGTTGTAGAAGATCTTTTTTTGGTAGGTCCCAGTCTTTTTCATCAATGAAATTTTTTTCTTTTTTCAGCAGTTAGGTATGATGTTGGTGTGTGTGTGAGAGGAGGTGAGCTCAAGGTCCTTCTGTTCCGTCATCTTGCTCCGGGATCAGGAAATAATGTTTCCAAACTGAGATGCAAAGTGGGACCTGATTTCATCGGTGAAAGGCTATTAATGGCAGGGCTGGGGAGGCACTCCAAAAAAGGCCTGGCTGTGCCTTGGAATTGCCGAGCACTGCAGAACAATGGCTCTGAGGTATCTGGGATTTGTCAGAGACCAGTCAATATGAATAACAAGAGCAATATCTAATTCTACCATGAGCTTGTGGCAGAGAGAACATCCCAGAGGTTTACATTTTGGGCCGTGAAAGGCAAGTATAATGTGCCATTAATAAAGGCAATAGAGAGAACTTTCCCTCAACACAGGGACCTCTTCATCCAGAAGCAGTGCAGACCTGAGAAGATACTGCGCTAGCTATGCCGGCCGGAGCCCCGCATCCCATCATACCAGGTGAGGATCCTGCCTTCCTTATGGTTCCAAGGCAAGATGCCCAACGGTGAACATTGCAAACTGTCCTACAGTCCCTGCGAAAGGAACTTGGAAGCCACATGCCCTGAAGTCTACAAAGGAGGCGACATGGTATAATTTGCTGGCCTCCGAGGCCTGCCCCCAAATCCACAACCCTCGAAACCTGAGGTTAAAGGGGAACAAAGCAGCTCTGTTCTCTTTTTGTCTTTATTTACTTCCTCATCCACCGTGTCCCGGTGTGAAAAAAAAAAAAAAAACGAGCCTACGGTTTCCTCAGTGTGGTCAGCAGACAGAACGCAAAGGATAGGGCTTCGTGATGGAGCCCAAGTTTGGGAGAAAGAGTCCAGAATGCCACCTGCTGTGATGGAAGCAGCCAGAAGTCACAGTAGTCAGGGGTCACTTCTGAGATGGCTGCACTTTGCGGTCAGGGGGAGAGTCTGCCTCTTAAGAGACGTTGGCAAGGGAAGAGAATAAGCCACCTCATTGCTGAATCGTTGCAAATGTCAAGGGATACTTCTAGTAAAGATTCTCAACAGTTTCGAATCTTGCTCTGGGATCAGGACCTGAGATTTGAGAGCTATCCTTGGCAATACAAGGCTTATATCTGATGCCTGCCCTAGAGCACTTAGATTCCAATGGAGAAATAAGAAACCAAATCCTGAAGTTTACGGAAGAAAGAAGATACTAATAGCAGGGCAGAGTTTGACTGCTTGGACAGTGCTCCCCCAATATTTTCTATGGCCCAGTGATTAAGGGAGTTGAAAATCTGGAATTTTGTCCATAGTCCATCTCTTCCAAGTTTCAAATTTAAAAACTGTCAAACCATGCAACTTTTCTGGTCCAGATTTGTAAATGTGTAACATAAGCAAGATAACTGGAGTCCCTTCAAATAATTGCGTTTGCAAAAAGGCCCCGTGACTTTTAGTTGTGTCAGCTCAAAGGAGGGAGATGTTGAAGAAAAACAGAGGAACTCTCAGTAGAATTGATAGAGCCATGGATGTGAGGGGGGAAAAAATGTCTGCGTTCAGGGAAGGAGATGGGCAAGTCCTGGAGACCCGGGTGGCTGATGCCGAAGCTTCCTGAAAGATGATGGTGGGACAGCAGACTGGAAAAGATGCAGAGCCCTGAACACGGGATATAAATGGGACCACGTGTCATGGTGATGTACAGCATCTTCCAAACTTCCAATGTTTTGCTGCCCTGGGGTGACTTACTGTTTCTGTACCTTTCATTCCACCATCGTCAATATACATCTATTCCGTCTAATCAAAATAGCCACCACTGATCAAGTGATTTCTAGCATCAAGCACCATTCTGTGGGCCTCATATATTGCCTTCCTTAATCCTCACAACAGCCACGTGGCATACAATGTACTACTCCTTTCATTCAAGATGAGAAAACTGAGGCACAGAGATGTTAATTAACTTAGTCAAGGTCACACAGCTTGAAAGTGGTCCAACCCGAGATTGAACCCACATTGTGTGATGATAAGAGCCCCACCCTTATTCTCTAACTTGAAAGATGCTTTTGCTGGAAAAAAAAAAAGAAATCTAGATTTTTGAGTATTCATCCAATGAGACATCCAGGATGTCTATGTAGTTTGTCAGTTCATTTTACACATGCAAGTCTAACCATGATAGCCCTGATCCTCAGAAGGTGCCAATACAGGCAAGGGATATTGACTCCCACTAAGCTGAAAATGTTGTCTCTCGATTCCTTGGCTGATGTGCCAGGCAAATCTGCTGCAGGAACAGTTTTCATGGCATTTGCGACAAACTTCTATGATAAGAAAGACATAAATCGACTGCCTTCTCTCACAGACCACACTGGCTTGTGTAGCTCCCAGCTGTGCAGTGACAACTAATAACACGCCATGGGGCTGCCCTAAGTGGGTGCTTATCCCTTTCAGCCTTTTTAATCCCCGGACAAGCAAAGAGCATTCACAGGAACAAAGGAGATGCTGCTATTCAATCATGTTATATTTGAAAAGATATTTCTGCAATTAACAAAAAATTTTGATCATGTCTGCAAGAGCCAGTGCAAGTGTTCCACTCTTCCTCCTCCGTCTGTGTCCCTGCACCTTAAAGCTCACTCACTTGTGTAACATGGGGGAACCAAGAGTGCTGCTTCCTCATTGCCGCACAAGGCACTGCAGCCCTCAGTTGTTATGAAACACTGCTGAGCTTCACAACAGGAAGTACAATCCATGGCCAGTACCTAAAGCCCTTCCTTCCCTTTTAGCAGCCCCAGAACTTCCTTATCCTCAGTTCCAAATCCTTTTACGGATGTCAACTTAGGACTTTAGGTTTCCCTTTCCCTCTCTGAGCTCCTCTAGGGGTCAAACAGTATGAATCGGGCTTCTGTAATTCACCCCTCCTTTTAGGTAGTGTATATGTGTGTGTGTGTGTGTGTGTGTGTGTGTGATCAGTCATATCCATCTCTTCACAAGCTCATGGACTGTAGCCCACCAGGCTCCTCTGTCCATGGGATTTCCCAGGCAAGAATACTGGAGTGGGTTGCCATTTCCTTCTTCAGGTTAGAAGCAAGCAAAGAGACAAGCAATACTATCTGCCTTGTTCCCACGGAAAGCGTGACATCATAGGGGAAAAGCTCACTTGACCGTCCCCATCTTTCTTCTGTAAATATTTTGAGTAGGGCTTTATCAACATCACTTTGCCCTTGAGTTGGAATTTCCCTTTTAATTTAGCCCCGGCACGCCCAGTTCAAAATCCAACCAGGGAGCCTGAAGCAGGCAAGAGTATTTTGTATATAAATCTTTGCAAACATAATAGAAAGTGTAAAAAGAGCTCTGTAAATAGCTGTTCAAGCTCAGCAACTACAATTCATGCCAGGCAAATGGGGAAAAAATACTAATGTGTCTGTGATTATACACGAGAAGAAGGAAAGAGGTTCCTGAAAAAGCGTGCAGCTAATAAACATTTTGTTCCTAGATTCAAGAATGCGCTTGCTCCAGAATTTCTATGGATATGTGCATTCGTTTTCTCTCGCTGCGGTAACAAATGACTACAAACTTAGTGGCTTAAAATAAGACAATTTTTTTTCTCACATAGCTCTATAGATCAAAAGCCTGGCATGGATCTCACCAGGCTAAGATCAAGGT
This sequence comes from Giraffa tippelskirchi, assembly GCF_054371585.1. Taxonomy (NCBI): domain Eukaryota; kingdom Metazoa; phylum Chordata; class Mammalia; order Artiodactyla; family Giraffidae; genus Giraffa; species Giraffa tippelskirchi. Next base: position 144,197,585 of record NC_137289.1, read on the forward strand.
GTTGGCTATGTTGTGTTACATTCTGGAGGCTTTCTGGGAGAATCCACTTCCTTGCTTCTCCCGCATCTAAAGCTGCCTGCATTCCTTGGCTCATGGTCCCTTCCTCTGTTTTCAAAGCTGACCCTGTCCAGCCAAGACCTCTTCATGCTGCCATCTCTCTGGTTCTCTCTTCCATAGTCACATCTTCCTTTTTCACTTGTAAGGACTCTTATGATTACATTGGGCTCACCCAAGTACTCCAGGATCGTCACCCCATTTTAAGTTCATCTGATCAGCAACCTTAATTCTACCTGCAGCCTAAATTCCCCTTTGCCTTGTCACATACGTTTTCACAGGTTCCAGGGTTTAGGATATGAACATCTTTGCAGAACCATTATTTTTTCTACCACAACAGGCAATATATATATATATATTTTTTTTTTTTCTTAGTAACATAACATTTGTTCTCTTTCTACTGTGACAAGACCCTATATTTCTAGGAATTCAAAAGCAGGAAAATGTTAAGATACATGAAGTCATATAAAAAATAGCCACTCCAGTACTCATTATGCACGTGTGCATGCTAAATTGCTTCAGTCGTGTTGGACTCTTTGTGACCCTATGGACTGTAGCCGGGCTCCTCTGTTATATCAGGTAATATATTGAGTTGGCCAAAAAGTTCGTTCAGGCTGGTCCATAACACCGTATGGGCAAATCCGAATGAACTTTTTGGCCAACCCAATACTTACTCTACATTCATGTATTTTCTGAGTTCTTACCAGAACCCTGTAAAATAGACAGTGTGGATGATAATATTCTCGTGTTCAGCTGAAAAAAATCTGAGGTTTAGAAAGATTCAGGTTCACTCAGCTCTTGAGGTCACCTTGGCTTCCAATCAGCCATGAAAAGCACATTTTTTTTTTCCTGCCTTCTCAACCTCCAGGTCCTCACCCAGGGAGGCCTCCCCTACTCTCCCCCAGCCTCTCCCTCTTCTCTCATCTTGAAGCTAAGCCCACCTGCCTAGTGAGTCCTGGAGCTAAACAGCTGGAATCCTGACAGCCCTCCCAGTCCTGGCTGGTCCTCGGCATCAGCCCCACCCCTGCTCCCAATACTGAAGTCTGGGGTTGCTGGTGGCCTGGGCACGTTGAGAATTTTGTGGAAGACGTGACTGTGAGAGCATCAGTGCTACATCTCAGCCATCTTTGCATCAAGAAAGCAAATTCTCATGAGAGAAGAGAAGCTTTGAATATGGAAAGCAGAACTTGGGGACACTTTGGCTGAACTCCCACCTGAAATCCCATAGGTTTTCAACACTGCGATTTCTTCTGACATCAGTGGATGCCCTGCTTTTGGAGAACACTGCTTTCAACTCTGTGTTGGGTCTCTCTCCTGCGAGAGATCCTCTCTGGGGACCAAACTGAGGCTGTGCGGTCAGCCGGCCCCATTTCCCTGCAGCCCTTTGGTTTCAGTGGAGGAAATGGGTCCACGCCCCACGAGTCAAGTCCCTACATGGATGAGAGTCAGCAGGGGCAGAGTGAGGGAAGAGCGGAGATGATCACCACCAACAAAACGAATAACCAACCACTGAAAATGACTGCTTTTCTGTTTGGGCGCTGACATGGTACAGGTTTTTGGTGTTTTCCTGTGCTTTTAGCTAGGGATAAAGGCACTCTTTTTGTGAGTTCTTTGCTGTAAAAACAGTTGAACCAGCTACCATGTGATAAAGAAGAATAAGATTGCTGGAGTTTCTTCCTAATGAGCCCTGCTTGAAAATCACACACATACAAATTCTCCCAGTATTAGGTTTTTTGGACACCAGGACATAGCCTGGTTCTAAGAGTCTATATCTCCCAAGATTAGCTCAACACCCCTGCAGTATTTTCTCGTTAGTGAGGTCAAATTGGGCAGAGCCCTGTGTACCACCTTTCCAAATCTCCCTCCCAGCCCACTCAGTAGCTAGGAACAACTTCTGATTTTTCCTGGGCTCATAGCAAACGTGTCCTCAGTGATACCTCTTTCTGCAACCTAGAGTTTCTGTCTGCAAACCACACTAGCTGTTTGCATCCCATGGTATGGTGGCACTAGTGGTAAAGAACCCGCCTGCTAATGCAGGAGATGTAACAGACATGGGTTCGATCCCTGGGTTGGGAAGATCCCATGGAGGAGGGCCTGGTAACCCACTCCAGTCTTCTTGCCTGGAGAATCCCATGGACAGAGGAGCCTGGTGGGCTACAGTCCATGGGGTCGCAAAGAGTCAGACATGACTGAAGTGACTTAGCGTGCACACACGCTCAACAACTAGACAGCGACCGCTTGAGGTCATTTCAACCCTGCCTCTCAGAGTCAGTCCAGCCAGGGGCCTGCATAAAATAGGTGCTCAGGGAGGCTGGTGAAAAGATCAGCTAGACGTGTACAAGTGGAGGTTTGCTAGAAAAAAAGCTACCAAATGCCATCTTTTGCCTGGGATTGGCTCCTGGGAGAGAAAAAGCATACTAATGGAAAAGCTGATGAAACCCAAATAAAATCAGGAGTGGAATTAATAGCACTGCCCCAATGTCAGTTTCTTTGTTTTACAGACAGTGAAAATGTCAGATGTTAACACTGGGGGAGGATGGGGGAGGGGTATATGGGACTCTCTGTAGGATCTTTGCAACTCTTTGGTAAACGTAATCCCAAAACAAAAAGTTTGCTCAAACAAAAAAAACAAGTTTTCGATATGGTTTTAAAGACATGGAGACGTTTTAAGATCAGCGGTACAATAAGAAAAGTGGGTTGACCTTTTCTTGGCCCCTCCCTGCTTCACTCCCCCCACTGATCCTGGGTCCTGGCTCACTGGCTAGAGGTATAGAATGGGCGGTGGGTGTCCACTTCCACCCCCACATCTGGAAGTGAGCACAATTCAAAGTACAAAAGATTTAGCCATTTCAAGTGATGGTGGGAAGGGCCATTTGAATCAAAGAGGGTGTTTTCCTTTGATTTACCAGAATTTCCCTCTGGAAAGTGCTGGCGTTCACCCGGCCAAGATCACAGTCTCATGTGGAAAATGCTGGGTCGCCCCTCAGCTTCAGCCTTAAGACCCTGCAATGGACTGAGATCTGGTGATGGAGAGAAGGGCGTTTGCCTTCACCATTCCCTTCCCTGAGGCTGGGAGGATGTTACAGGCTGGACCTGATATTGACCAGGAAACTAGTCTTTGTTTCCCTGGGTGGCTTATCCAGGTTGTAGAAGACAGTCCAGTAACTGATAAGAGAAAGGTGTCTACTTGCCACCCCTCGAGTTCAACTCCAAACAAAAAAGACCGATGAAAACGCCCAGAGTGAAGTCCAAACTGCTGGGCCACTGCTGGGTGGCTCAGAGGGCTCCATTTGTCCTTACTGAGAGTGTTGGGGGGAGTCCAACTGGCCTGAGATGGAACAACCATCGTATCTGGTTGGTGACAAGTCTTAACTACCAGAAGGAGGAAGGCAATCTGCAAGATTCTGGCAAATGCAGAGAAATCCAATGTCAGCTCTCTACCACCCACTCACCACCCCATCCTCACAACTCCCACCATGTCCTACTGAATACAGACAAATGGTCCCAAGTCTCTCAGACTGAGATGAAGCCCCTCTTAGCAATGAAACCCTAAGTGCACCACAACTGCTTTTGCCTCCACAAGAAAAATGGGAACCGTTTAGCCTGTGTCCGCTTAGAGATGTAAGTTCACTTTTTTCTTATTATCACTGAGCATTTTCCTCTGAGAAGAAACTGAGCTTGCAAAAAGACTTGGGGGGCTTAGTCTTCCCTGGCTCAGCCAGTTCACAGGGCAGGGGCCTGGCTTTTCCCTCCTGAACAGATCTCTGGGGCCCCAGGACGTGCATTCACATGCGAGGGTTCAGCCCAGGCAGTGGACCCCACGACTTGCAATGGCCAGTAGCGACTTGGTCCAGATGTCAACAGCCACAGAAGGCAGGTTTGGCGAGAACCCTGCTCTTTGCAGATGGGCTCTGCCGGCTATCCCAAACCAGGGCCCTGTGAATACTCCCCACTGCCTTCAGGATGGCTCAAGCGAAGGATTGAACAGTGGGCGGTGGCAGCCCCTTGCAGAGGAAAAGCCTCAGCATGGGTCCAGCTCTTGGCTATTTTTATCTCCCAGTCAAGGATGCACGCTTTCATTTGCCGACACAGACTGAGTCACCCTTGCAGCAGATTAGCACGCAGGAGTCTCAGTTTGCAATCTGGTGGGGAGACGCTTCCAACATTATTTATGCAACGGTACTCCTCGCTCACTTCTCCCCTCCCCGAGTTTCCGACACATGTACCCCTGCTTTTAGTGGCACAAACCATGTGGCCTCCATCAGCTCTTCGATCAAGCAACTTGACCACGTGGCCCTGGCAGCCAGCGGAGATAACTCTGGGTCTGAGACATCTGTTTTTTTTGGCCAGATAATTACGTGCTTAACATTGTAATTCGGGCTTGGCACTGGTGTTTCATAACGTTTTCTTTTTTTAAGCTGGATTCTTCCAAGGCAGGGGAGGAGGCTAATGGGGAAGGAAAGAAAGGGAATGCCAGCTTTGACTCTGAGGTTCTTCTGCAGCTGTGCTGAGGCAAACTGGAGCAGGGGCGCCTGGACCTCGCTACTCAAAGTGTGGTCCGTGGACTAGCAACATCAGCATCACCAGGCTGCTTGTTAGAAATGCAGAGTCTCGATCCCCAGCTAGACATCTTGAATCGGAATCTGCATTTTCACAAGATTCCCAGCTGACTCTCATGCACAAGACAGTAGGCAGTGTCCTGAGCGCCTAAGGACGGCCCAGTTGGTGGGGTCAACTCTGGACCACTCTGAAGTCACCAACTGATATATTAACCCTTTCTATTAAGGTCTGTCTAGTCAAAGCTATGGTTTTTCCAGTAGTCATGTATAGATGTGAGAGTTGGACTGTAAAGAAAGCTGAGCATGCTTTTGAACTGTGGTGTTGGAGAAGATTCTTGAGAGTCCCTTGGACTGCAAGGAGATCCAACCAGTCCATCCTAAAGGAGATCAGTCCTGGGTGTTCATTGGAAGGACTGATGTTGAAGCTGAAACTCCAATACTTTGGCCACCTGATGCGAAGAGCTGACTCATTGGAAAAGACCCTGATGCTGGGAAAGATTGAGAGCAGGAGGAGAAGAGGATGACAGAGGATGAGATGGTTGGATGGCATCACTGACTCAATGGACTTGGGTTTGGGTAAACTCTGGGAGTTTTTGATGGACAGGGAGGCCTGGCATGCTGCAGTCCATGGGGTCGCAAAGAGTCGGACATGACTGAGCGACTGAACTGAACTGAACTGAACTGATTTTCCAGTAGCCATGTACAGATAAGAGAGTTGGACCATAAAGAAGGCTGAGTGCCGAAGAACTGATGCTTTTGAATTGTGGTGCTGGAGAAGACTCTTGAGAGTCCTTTAGACTGCAATGAGATCAAACCAGTAGATCCTAAAGAATCTGGGAGGTAGTGAAGGACAGGGAAGCCTGGTGTGCTGCAACTCATGGGGTCACAAAGAGTCAGATACAACTTAGTGACTGAACAACAACAACATCTTAGGTATCATTACTGCTGGCATAAGTTGGTAGGGGGACAGTGTTGGACAATTTATTTTGTACTCATAAGAAAATCAGCACAAATTGATTGCAAAGGGAAGAAACGATAAACCTTGAAATCTCATGATAGCAACTAATTTCCAATGGGGAGCAAGCCAAGGGTGGAGGCAAAAGGGAAGAGTATTGATCTTGGGTAGCAAGAGCTTGGTTTTATTCCCAGGGGATACGAGTCAGCTGGGGGCCCTTGGGCCATCTCTCAATGCCCCCGTTTCTTCATCTGTGCAGAGGGAGAATGGTGACGAGACTTACTGAGTTTTACAATTCTAATCTGTATAAAATAGCACAGGTCCCCACCCTCCCATGCTCTACCTCCTTTACACTCTTTTACTTTTTTCCAAAGCATTTATCAATATGTCTAGCATATTATATATTTCTCTTTTTTTGGTCAGTGTTTCCTTGCTAGAATGCAAGCTCCTTTGATGCAGAAAGTCTGTATTTTAGTCACTGTTTAACTCCAAATGTTGGAAAAGCCTCAAGCATACAGGGAAAGATAAATCTCATATGATATGATTACATGACGAATTGTAAAAAAATTGTATAAATGAACTCATATACAAAACAGAAAGAGACCCACAGACGTAGAAAACACACGGTTCCCAAAGGGGAAGGGGGGAGGGGTGAATTAGGAGTTTGGGATTAACATATATACATTATTATATATAATAGATAAACAACAAGGACCTACTGTATAGCACAGGGAACTACTGCATTCAACATTTTGTAATAACCTATAAGGGAAAAGAATCTGAAAAAGTATATATATATATATATATATATATATATAATATATATATATATGAGTGCTTGTATGCTAAGTTGCTTCAGTCATGTCCGACTCTGTGTGATGCTATGGACTGTAGCCCACCAGGCTCCTCTGTCCATGGGATTCTCAAGAATACTGGAGTGGACTGCTGTGCCCTCCTCCAGGGGATCTTCCCAACTCAGGGATCAAACCCAGGTCTCCCATATTGCAGACAGGTTCTTTACCATCTGAGCCACCAGGGAAGCCCATATATATGAAACTGAATCACTTTGCTATACACCTGAAACTATTACACCATTGTAAATCAACTATACTTCAATTTAAAAGAAATTTGTTGACTGCATCATATCCCCTCTCCTTTTTTATCACTCACTGAGAAATGGCTCTTCCGCTTGGGGTCCAGTATTTCAAAAGAAAAACTAATTTTCCCTTCCCACCAAAAATCCATGGAAAGCTTGGAAAGGCACTCATGAGCAGATCAGTAACATGCTTCAAAAAGTCCTTATACAAATGCTCCAGGCCTATAAGATGTAGTCTTTCATAGACTCTTCATTTTTCTAAGGTATAAAAATATCAGAGGACTAGCTTGAGATGAATGGTGACAACTGTGGAAATTCAGGAATGGCCAAAAAAGGAAAAATTTCCCTGTAGTAGTGTCATATGTTTTTCCTCACTAGTTGTTCCTATTTAAACCCTTAGTGTTTCTCTCCATCTTCTCTTCACACTCCCAAGCACATTTCAGATGTTCCTCACTCCCTGATTCGTTGTTGTATCTAAGGGTTGGTGAGACAAAATCCTGTGGAAACTCATACAGATAATCGTTTTCCTGGAACACATTTGTCAACTGGGATTCAAATTAATTTAAAAGCTGTAAGCATAGGATTTGCTGGCAGTGTGCTTAGACTCAATAATGACATGGATCTCTGCTTTGGTCGGAGGCTGTAGGAAGCAATAGTGATGCACCATTGTCCAACATTCTTGGTCCCAGCATGGTCACACAGCCCAACTCAAGTGTTACTCATCCCACAGAGCTACTTGGAAGATGTTATTGCACGTAACATTGGTTCAGACAGTTTCCCCTCTTGGCACTGTTTTTTTTGTTTGTTTTGTTTTTTGTTTTGAAATCTTGAGACCCAGAACTCATCCTGATACATGGAGGTGTGGCAGTATTGGAAGAAGGTAGGCTGTAAATGTCCATCAACAGGTAAATGGATAAAGAAGATGTGGTACGTATATACAATGGAATACTATTCAGCCATAAAAAAGGAACAAAATAATGCCATTGGCAGCAACAGGGATGGACCTAGAGATTATCATACTAAGTGAAGTAAGTCAGACAGAGAAAGACAAATATCAGCTGATATAACTTATATGTGGAATCTAAAATAAAAAGATACAAATGAACTTATTTATAAAACAGAAAGAGACCCACAGACAGAGAACAAATTTATAGTTACCAAAGGGGAAAGGGAGGGAGGGATAAATTAGGAGTTTGGGATTAACAGATACACATCAATATACATAAAGTGGGCTTCCCTGGTGGCTCATAAGGTAAAGAATCCACCTGCAATGTGGGAGACCTAGGTTCAATCCCTGGGTTGGGAAGATCCCCTGGAGAAGGGAACAGTAACTCACTCCAGTATTCTAGCCTGGAGAATTCCATGGACAAAGGAACCTGGCAGGCTATAGTCCACGGGGTCGCAAAGAGTCAGACATGACTGAGCAACTTTCACTTCACTTCACTTCATATATAAAGCAGATAACCAATAAGGACCTACTGTATAGCACAGGGAACTATACTCAATATTTTATAATAACCAATAACGGAAAAGAATTTGAAAAAGAATATATATATATGCATAACTGAATCACTTTGCTGTACACTTGAAACTACATAACATTGTAAATCAACTACACTTCAATAAAAAAAAAAGATGCAAAAAAGAAAGGGAATATGACAAAGCAAAAAAAATAAAAATAAAAATAGGAGGTAGGTCCGCCAAAAGCCTAAGTGGATACACACGCCACCACGCTCTATTTCTCTTTGTTTAACAATGCCTCTACTTATTCTTATTTTTTCTTTTCTGGCTTTGAGCAGTGACGTGCTTTGTTCCAAAGGAGAACCACCATAGAAAGGAGTTGTACATTGCTCATCCAACCTCAGGGCTCTGTTTTTGCAGGATTCTTCTGCCCACTCACTGTTTCATATGCGAAAGCATTTAAATTCAAAACTCACTAAGTCAGAACTGAAACTATGTGGGTTTCAGGTCTCCTTTTCCGTTTGCTCTTCTTCACAAACCAGGGAGCCCTATACAGAGATACACATGCATGCCAGGAACCAGGAGCAAGGAGCCTCTGAGATGCTGTGCTGGAAGCTGTGATGAAGCAGCTTGCCTAGTCACCATAGACCTTTAGAGATGGAGAGGACCAGAAAGAGGCCTGGAGAGAATCTGATCCAATTCCATCATATTACAAATGAGAAAGTCAAAGCCAGAGAGAGTACCCTCCCAAACTCACCGGGCTATTTAGAAGCCAAGGGCAGACCCATACATCTTGGCAGCAGTTAGGTGCCCAAATCTAGATCTGTTTGGTCCACTATTTGACAGCAAGGTCAGAGAACCATGCAATTTAAAACAAAAACAAAAAACCTGGAGGCAATGGCAAGTCTCTGTGCATTATTTAATATGAAAAAGCATCTCCACTTATTTTTAAAGAAGGCAACATAAGCCAGGATCTAGACACCGTAAAGAGTTCTTAGTAGTCCTTAAACAGAGAGATCTATATAATTCCCAAGCAATTCTATGCAACCACAGTTAAGGTGACGTGAGTTCAATATCCCGCAACCTAGAGAAGAAGTACTAATGAGGTTTTGGAACTGAGTTAATCGGGACATTTTTTTCGGTAGAGGTAAGGTTTGGAGGTCATTGCCACCTAGATAAAGTCCCTAAAAACCAGCCTGTGAGGAAGGCATCCTTGAATCTAGTGGGTTAAGATTTTCCAAACAAGTTCATACCAGCCACAAGCTAAGAGCCAAACGACAGTCACAAAGGAATCTGAAGGGGAGCTTCTGTGCTGAGAATGAATGGAGCCTTTTCAACAATTTTTAGGATAACTTGTTGACATGATGACCATAAAAATTACGATGAAAAGACAGAAGAGACAGATGATTTTCAAGCAAGACTAAAGTACAGGTGGAAAAAGTGGTTATTGAGGGCATTTTTTTTTCACATGACTATTCCAGCAGTCCATGGGTCAGGTCTAGATCATTTATCCATCCAGCCACGTGGCCCTGATGGTCCTTTCAGGAGGGAATAGGTCTCTGCAATCTCTATGCTCATCAGGAAACTGAAAGACTCTGCAGCAGTAAGAAAAGAAAGCAAAACGTACTGCAAAGGACAAAGCCTGCAAAGATGGAAAATGTTAATTCACAAACGTGTGGTCAGATTCTTACTAGATGGAGGTTGGAGGCCCTTCACCTTGTACTAACACATAAAATGAGTTGCTGCAACCAGAAATCTATTTGAAATGTCTTCGCAGTGGTTCTGCCCAGGCAGAAGATGATCAAGAGGATGGACCAAGCAATGCATGAACAGCTGGTGCTTAATTCCCATCCCCAGAAATGAGACACTGAGGAACAATTAGAAAACAAGGCCTGGAGTCACCCAAATGGCTGAGTGAAAACAAGCAGAGACTCGACATTGGGTCCCACCAAATGAATCCAATGCCCTAACTAGAAGATGCATCTTTTTAAATAAATTTCAAAACTCCTAGTATCTCGGGGGCAGGCCACAAAAAATCGAGGGTGCCAAAAAGGGGTCCCTTTTTTAAAAGTTCAGAATTGCTGACAGAGCAATAGAAATGAAACCTATCAATATAAAGAAAAATATAAACGGACAAGGAAAAACCAAGGGATTTTCAGAGAGGAGAAAGATGCTGAAAGTCCTGGAAAAGGAGAATTTTAATTCTTCAGCTAGTTTCTTTGTGGTCACAAAGGTAGAAGTTTCTTTTGGTTTTATCAGGACGGTTTGGGTAGCAGAATGCGTGAATTAGGCTAAGGTTTGCAGAAAGAATCATCAAAATCTCTGAAAAGGGTTTTTGTTTCCAACCCAGAGGGAAAAAATCTGAACCTTTTTTTTTTTTTTTTTTTTGCTGCACTGAATGATTTATTCATATACTGCATATACACACAGAATGACAAAGAGAAAAACGGCTTTGCAACTTTGGGGCCTTAATCTTCCGGTTCTAAAAGGAGCGAAACACTGTCATATTCCTTCCAGAGACAGAGAAGTACAGTTTGATGAAATGTATCGTCACATTTTTACGAGGTTCTTTGAAACATTTAGCTTTAAGAGGCCATAGAAATGCAAATGATTAACAGGAAGTCAGGGAGGACTAAGGGCTGCCAAGCCCACCAAGGTGGCTGAAGGCAGACTTCTCACAAAATCTCCAGACACATGGAAAAAAGGCAAAAGTGGGCTTTAGAGATTCATGGTCTTATAAACTTCTCTTCAATGTAATCCTGGCAGTACAAACTGTACCACTGACCCAGGAACTGGTGATTCAAATCTAACGTTATCCTAAACAGAAGAATTCGAAGGATGGGTTAGAAAAACAGAAGGATAAGGAAGCAGGAGAGTCATGCATTCAACAAACACGAACCCTGCCGTCTCTGCTTGTCTGGGATACAAAGGTACATAAAATGCACTGTCCTTCTCCCTCAGAGCTCACATCCGGCTTACATCTTGAAATCTTTAAGTTTCATCAATAAAGGAAAAAAGAAAAAGAAAACCTTCAACATCAGGGAAAGGAAATCCAAAAGCATTTTCTATTTTCTCCTGCTATGTCAGATTTTTGCCCCAGCTTTATTAAGACACAAAAGTTGGATTTTTTTAAAAAGTCACTCTAGTTCATGTTGTCTTAAAAAATGTCGCATGCTAGTGTGAGGGCAAGAGAGAATTCTAAAAATATAAGTTTGTGTGTTTAACCTCATAGTCTATTAAAGAGCTAGAAGAAATGGATTTAAATCAGGGATATTTGAGCTGAAGGCTTGAGGTCCATTATCAGCCTGTCTGGAAATGATTTCCTTACTCTCTGGGGTTCTTAATTTTTATTTGCATATGTTTCTGCCAGTGGCTGAAAGGTCGGCAAGAGGAAACACTGTTGTGGGGCCCCAATCTGGCTCATTCTTGAGAAACGGCTGAGCTGGCTCCTGGGGACAGGCTCATGCTTCTAGAAAATTGTGGGCCTGTCAAAGCAGTCATCATAGCCACAACAGCACTGCTGTTTCAAATGCCAGATTCAATGTTGTTTTTTTTTTAATTCCTTAGCCAAAGAACAGACAGCAAACACAGACACTTTCTGCCTGCTATTTTCAAGACTTTCTTAGCAAGGCCTTAGAAGAATGTATGGGCAGGTGTTCCTGCTCTGTCTGGAAAAACAAAACAAAACACAGCAGTGTAGAGGAGTACAAAAGGTTTCACTTCCTTTTTAACCTTTACTGAGCGGAAAAGAACAACTTGAAGATGGGGTGTCTCTGGGGAGGAGAGAGTCACTTCCCGGCCACCTTTGTCAAGAGATACCCTGCCGGGTGACCCATCTTCAGACAGTACAGAGAAGCACGGTTTATTATGCCTTTCACACAGACAATAAAGTAATGTGGAGTGCTGACTTAACATCCTCTCCTGAACATTTCAAGGTTTCTGATAGCCAAAAAGATGGTGGAGCCTCGGATAAAATGCACCTCTCTGTAAGGTGTTCAAATGTGCTCCAAGGAGTCCACCCACGGGCCAGCTGCTTGAATGGCTCCCACAGTCCAGAAATATAAGACGAAACTGCATCAGCACCACAAGGATTATTCCTCTTAACAATAATGCTGCAAGTGGTACAAATGATATATAAATGTGTATATACAAATAATATTATTATATACATAATATTATACATATTGGGAGAGAGAGAGGGAGATAGCTGGTCATACTTTAAGAAAAATGTCTGGAAGGAAAAGAAGGAAAGCATAAAACAAAAGTCATCGAGTTTGAGAAGCGAATAGCACAAGACATTTGTTCTCAGATTCTCTTAGTATCATGGGTAATACTCTCTGACCATATGAACCCTTAGTCGCATCTACTGCTTCTCCGTTTTGAAAAATGCAAAGGCTTCCAGGTTTTAAAGAGAGGAATCTCAGGTGTAACGATGAGCCTCAGATAACAATTATGCTGTTTTGTCACTGATTAAAAAGAAAGTGAGATGAGTTGAATGGGGAAAAATACAGCTGGCGATCACTGAATGAGAAACGCACGTGGGAGGAAATGCGTGGGAGAAATCGAACACTTGGTTCAGAGGTGAAAACTGCATCTGACTGGTTGCTGGCAATTCTACCTTCCTGATGGCAGCTGGGCTGCTTGTTTTTCCCTCCAAGAGACACGGAAGAGAGCGACAGAAAGCTGGCTTACTCCGACTAGAAGCCCTTGGTTTGGCCGCTGGTAAACCGGAAATCAAGCTAAACACATGTGCTGAATGACCAGCCAATTCAGCCTCACTCTTGTTCTCGTCTAGAATCAGGTAACCCGTGGAATGGTTTGGACCAGCTTTTCCAGAAGATGAGTGAGGCGTATGGATGTCACCACAACTTTGAACAATGCTTGTCACGAGATTTATAGTCCCTGGAATAGGATCGCAGATTTCTTATGGTCAAAGTCCCTCTGTGTTTCATTTGTGTGCCTTTCAGTATCTTCCACACAATAGATGCTTCCTAAGTGTGTGTTGAATGAATGAAATCTGCGCATGGCCCATCGGCCCCACCTCTTCCAAATACATGTGTTATCAATAAGCAAATAAACCAAAAGGATAAACAACGAGTCCATGTAAAGCCCAGACAATCTATGTGTATACAGACTTCTACTACGTCAAACACCTGGATGCTTGCAAACTTCTGGATGATTGCCTGCATCCTTCTACATTCCTCCAATGATTTAATGATAAAAATAGATTATATACTGAGATAGATTCTGAAGTAAGGCAAGAAATAATCTACCAAGCCTATTAAGTCATTCTGTCCTGTGGTCTAAAATAATTCCTATTTTATAAAAAATTGAGCAAGATCTGGATCCTCCACTTAGGATGGTGTGCTAGTACTTGACAATGAAACTCAGAATGTTGCTGCATCTTGATGTCATTTCCCTCCCTCCTCTCTTTTCTATAAAATTTTAGAACAGCGAGTTCTTTGGTTCACTCTGATGGGAACTCGGAGGAGCCCAAAGCACCAGCCATGTCAAGAATCCCAAGATGGCAGAGTTACTGGACCTACAGCACAGGCCCTGCTCCCAGGAATTTTCCTTTCCCAGTCTCCCCATAGCCACGCCAGCCACTCTGAAGAGGCTTCCTCAGCCAGCAGGCCCTCTCCCTGTTGCCAGGGCTGCAGCCGTTTTGGAGAACAAGAAGCCAATACAAGGAAAAGACAAAGCCCAGACTGTGCGATTTCTGTCTGCCCACTGCGGCAAGCACGTGTCAACGTGGGGGTGTGGGTGTTGCGCATATCAGGAAGTCTGGAATCCAGGGAATCCATGTGACTTTACTTCCAAGTGTGAAAGTGTTAGTCGTTCAGTCGTGTCCAACTCTTTGAGACCCCATGGACTGTAGCCCACCAGGGTCCTCTGTCCATGCAATTCTCCAGGCAAGAGTACTGGAGTGAGTTGCCATTTCCTTCTTCAAGGACACGAGCAGATTTAGAGTGGTGTTTTTGTGCGGAGTCTTCATGTTTGGGGGGTTTTGTTTTTATTTGTTCCTTTCCTTTCCTTCAGAGAAGAAGGCCTTAAAAGAACCCTTCAGCATAAGACTGCGAGGTAGGTAAGAATTACTGGCTTCCCTGGTGGCCCAGTGGTAAAGAATCTACCTGTCAATGCAGGAGACACAGGTTTGACCCCTGGGTTGGGAAAATGCCCTGGAGAAGAGAATGGCTACCCACTCCAGTATTCTTTCCTGGAGAATTCTACTGAAAGAGGAGCCTGGAGGGCTACAATCCATGGGGTTGCAAAGAGCCAGACATGACTGAGCAACTAACACAGGAACTACAAGTGCTGGGTAGAACATCTGTATTTTTCCATTTGCTACACATACTTTATCAAGATCTTTGGCAAGTGTTCTTACACTCTGACTTTCTCTATTGGCTTCATATTAATAGACCTTACCTTAGATGAAGGAAGAAGGCAGGGGCCACGTGGGCGGATTAAGTGTCTGTCGGTTCAAATAGCTCTGTGGGTAACAATAAAGAGAAGAAAATAATTTGGTGAAGCAAGTGATTTGACTTTAAAAAGAAGATAATCCTATCAATCCACAGACAATTACTATGTACAATTACAATGTACTTTTGTCCAGATTTAAATTCAATCTATATTTATTTGGTGCAGACACTTTCAGAGACTTATCTCATTTTGTGTTCAAGCACCATTTACTGAGCTAGCTTGTTCTCAGTAAGTCATTTCTATTATAAAACCAGGACTAACTTGCATTCCTAATTCCTTCCTCTCGTCTGGCTCTTTGAAGATCCTGAGGTGCACATCCTGGTGATAACTAACATAATTTTTTCTGTTGGATGAATAAAACACCTGTATGTATGAAAATGAATATCGAATGAAAATATCTGACACCTATTCACCACTTGCTATTTGCCAGTCACTGTGCCAGAATCTTATTTAATTCTGGCATCAGCCCCAAAGTGCTAGGTGCAAGAACGCTAAAATGATGTTAGAATGATCTCCAATTTACAGCTGAGAGCGCTGAGGCATAGAGAAGTTTAATTACTTGTACATTCACACAGTTAGCTAGTGGAAGAGTGAAGACTCAAAGTTGGCTCCCTGTGACCCTGAGAGTCATGCTTTCCTCGCCCAGTGTGATATTCTAAGATGATATCTACCATCTTGGGTCCTGGAGGTGTGCCATGATTAGATTTATGTTAGATGACAAAGGTGATGGATGTTGCTCCCTTGATGGTGTGGTATCAGGTGGCAAGGCAGAAGGGACTTTGCAAATGTAATTAAGGTCCCAAATCAGTGAACTCTAAGTCATCTAGAGGGTGATTATCCTGGGTGGGCCTGACTTAATCAGTCGGGCATCCCTTAAAAGAGGGCTTAGGCCTTCTCT
This sequence comes from Giraffa tippelskirchi, assembly GCF_054371585.1. Taxonomy (NCBI): domain Eukaryota; kingdom Metazoa; phylum Chordata; class Mammalia; order Artiodactyla; family Giraffidae; genus Giraffa; species Giraffa tippelskirchi. The sequence goes on from NC_137289.1 coordinate 144,213,088, forward strand.
GAGTCAGAGACTCTTTCTTCACGACCTTGAAGAAGCAAGCCACTACGTGTTTTATAGCTTCAAGGAAAATAATTCTGACCCCAAACCAACTTGAACTTGGAAGGAGATCCAAGCTTGCAGCTGAGAGTACAAGCCCCAGCTGACACTTTGATCGCACCTTTGTAAGATCCTGAGCAAAGATCTAGCTAACCATTCCCAGACTCCTCATGGACAAAAACTGTGAGGTGATGTGTTGTTGTAAGCAACTAAATTTGTGGTAATTTGTTATGCAACAGTAGAAAATTAAGCCAATAAGTATGTGAACTATTTGATAACACAAATAAAACTATCAGTTAAAAGTTTGGGACTTCCCTGGCTGTTCAGTGGTTAGCACTCTGTGCTTCCATTGCAGGGGGCATGGGTTCCATCCCTGGTTGGGGAACTAAGATCCTGTGCACCATACAGTGCAGCCAAAAAAACATTTATATCTTCTAATAACCTATAAGGGAAAAGGATCTTAAAAAGAAAATATATATAAATATATACATATATATATATACACACATATGTATAACTGAATCACTTTGCTGTACACTTGAAACACAACATTGTAAATCAGCTATATTTCAATAAAAAAATTTTAAAGTTTGAGCACACAAGTATGTAAAAAATGTATTAGGCATTTATAAATTATATACAGGAGATATATATAATGTGTGCTCAGTTGCTAAGTCATGCCCGATTCTTTGTGACCCCATGGACTGTAGCCCTGGAGGCTCCTCTGCCTGTGGGATTCTCAAGGCAAGAATATTAGAGTGGGTTGCCATGCTTTCCTCCAGGGGATCTTCCCGACCCAGGGATAGAACCCACATCTCCTATGTCTCCTGCATTGGCAAGGGGGTTCTTTATCACTAGCACCACCTGGGAAGCCCCATACAGGAGATTGCTGTGTTCTGTGCTTAGTCCCTCAGCCGTGTCCAACTCTTTGCAACCCCATGGACTGTAGCCCCCGCCAGGCTCCTCTGTCCATGGGGATTCTCCAAGCAAGAATACTGGAGTAGGTTGCCATGCCCTCCTCCTGGGGGTCTTCCCAACCGAGGGACTGAACCCAGGTCTCCTGCATTGCAGGAGGATTCTTTACCATCTGAGCCACCAGGAAAGCCCCCAATACAGGAGATTATTCCCAAATAAAACATGAGATACCCACATACACACACAAACCAGAAATTACAAAGTATAACCACTGTTCTTAGCCAGGTCCGTTCTCCACCACGGCCAAGGTTAATACAAGTACTGAAATTCTAATCTTCATTGTACCCTCACAAATGGATGAAAATCTGTCCAAAATAAAAGGAAGAGGCAGGGTTTTTGAAAACCTGACTATAGCACTTGTACAGAGGCCATTTACGGAAGACACAGACTCAGCCTTTACATGCCCACCACCAAAGTATGTGTGCTTTGACACGCTAAACATTCAAAGGTCACCCTGATCACTGCCTACACTGACCGAGGTCAGAGGTGAGTGACCCTCATCCAGCAGTCAGTCAGCAAGTGTTTGCGATGACCTAGTGCTGCACAGCTCTGCAACCAGGAAGGGAAGCAGGCTGATCCACAAAAGGCACATTTTGACAATAGATAAAATATGCCCTCAGTCATTGGGCTCTATTCTCCAGACTTCCCCACAATGCGCAATTTAGATTTTTGTTTTTTACTTTTATCTCTCGATTTTAATTTCCCCCACTTATGCAAGATGCTGCACTAGAAATGACATCACGTGAGAAGCTTGGTTTATATCCCAGGCCATTTCATTGCAGTCATTTTTCTATGTCTACCCACTTCATGCTGGGGTTCAGTTCTCCTTCCAAAAATAGCTTCATTTGGAACAGGAAGCAGCAAACTTTTTCTCAAATGGGCCACATAGTAAACATTTTCTGTTTTGCAGGCCATAGAGTCTCTGACAGAGCTACCCACTTCTGCCACTGAATATAAAAGCCAGAGGGAAGCCACATGTGAACGAGGGTACCAATCAGACTTTATGGATACTGAAATGTGACAGTCATATAATTTTTATATGCCAAGAAATACTATTCTTTTGATTTGTTTTCCAGTCATTTACAAATATAAACACCAGCCTTAGCATTCAGGCTATAGAAAAACAGGTAGCTGGCCAAACCTGGCCCTCCGGCCAGAGCCTGATGACTCTGATATGTAGAGAGACATTATCAGAGTTAATGAATTAGTCATTATAAAAGGTTCTTCTCTTTTTTGGAATGAAGATTTTTACAGATGAAAAAGAAGGAGTAAATATATAGATACGTATTAAATTAGCAAAGATGTGCTTGGAGTGGTCAGGTTTATAAACCATGCCAGATCTTTACAGAGGAGGCTGATTTTATTTTTGCTAAGGGAACTTGTGCCTTTCATTCTACACCAGAAACTCAGTCAACCCAGATGTAGTTTGTGGTTCTTACAACTAAAGACCCAGGCAGTAGGTTAAAATTACCATGCAGTCCTTTGCACTAGTTGACATACACACATCACTATGTATTAAAAATGGGCCAGGTGATGGCAGAATCCCTAAATGTGATTGGTGGCAATCAGCCAAGATAACTAAACCGGAAGTGACTCAGCAAACCCAGATCTCGGCCATCTTCAGATAATCATAGACAAACTCCAAATGTCCAGTTCCCCTATGTCCTCATTCATTGCACTGAAATATATAATTTTAGTCTCAGATACAGCTAACTGTAATGTCATGCTGGTATTATGTTATAAAACAAACAAGTATAACGTTACAGATGTAAAAGGCTGGACTAGAGTTGGCAAATTCTTATAAAAACATCTCTTTAGCCAATGGGAAACATGGCAAATGGAAATTCCACTTTCCAAAATTCAAATTTTTTGGCACCAAAATGCTATACACACACACACACACACACACACACACACACACACACATATAATTTTGTCTTTTTACAAACCTCAAAAGAAGGAGGAATGAAAGAAGGAAAGAAGGGAGGAAAAGTATGAATCATTTTTCTAGAGCTAGACAGAAAACTACTCTCATGATTTTGTCTTGTCCTATTGGGTTATCAGAGTTTTGCTGGACTAACCCAGTGGCCATGTATGGATGTGAAAGCTGGACCATAAAGAAGGCTGAGCACCAAAGAATTGATGCTTTCAAATTGTGATGCTGGAGAAGACTCTTAAGAATCCCTTGGACTACAACGAGATCAAACCAGTCAATCCTATAGGAAATCAACCCTGAATATTCATTGGAAGGATCAAAGCTGAAGCTAAAGCTCCATTACTTTGGCCACCTGATCTGAAGAGACAACTCACTGAAAAAGACCTTGATGCTGGGAAAGATTGAGGGTAGGAGGAGAAGGGGGCGATGGAGGGTGAGGTGGTTGGATGGCATCCCCAACTTAATGGACATGAGTTTGAGCAAGTTCCAGGAGATAGTGAAAGACAGGGAAGCCTGGTATGCTGCAGTCCATGGGGTCGCAAAGAGTCAGACACAACTGAGCAACTGAAAAACAACAACCCCAATTTTATACCATTGTATCCTCTACAGTGTAATATCTTGACAGATATTGAAAAATTAGGAGGATCCACTTGGGCGGTCTGGCAAAACTCAGCTTAAAGTAAATATAAGCTCTCTGGAGATATCTACCATGAGGAATGTTCTTTTAAAAGCTCATTGTTTGTTTTAATCCAATGGAAAAAAAAGATAAAAACTGAAGAGTAAGATCTATAAAGAGAAAGCACAAATATTAAGACTGGCAAGGGGAAATAAGCAGTCAGGGGATGGACTGAAAGCCAAGTTCAACTTTCAGATTGTCCTGGCAAAACTGTGATTATAGTGAAGGATTAAGGCTCACCTGAGCACAATATCTTAGTTAAACTCAGTAACTCTTAATGAAAAATCTATTAGTATATTGAAACTGAACAAACTTTTTGGCCAACCTAATATATGTCCTTATAGTGTTTTCAAACACAGCTTTCTGTTTGTATGACTATATATACACATCTGAAAAATACAAAGAATATGCAATTAATAAGCAAATCCACCACCTGTAACTAATGCCTTCTGTTGTTAAGGAGAGTTTGTAATCTTTATGGCTGCTGCTGCTGCTAAGCCACTTCAGTCGTGTCCGACTCTGTGCGACCCCATAGATGGCAGCCCACCAGGCTCCCCCATCCCTGGGATTCTCCAGGCAAGAACACTGGAGTGGGTTGCCATTGCCTTCTCCAATTCTTTATGGAGAGGGGGGTATTTCATGATTACAACAAAAATTTCAAACTTTTTCAGCTATAACAGTCAAGTAAGGTTAATAACCCACTATCTAACTATAGAACTAAGGAAACTTTAATCGAGAAAAATTGTGACATGACCAAGACCACCTAGATTCTCATATGTTCAGTCAGGATAAGAAATTAGTGTCCTCCAACTTATAGCCTAGTTTTTAAAATATTTCAGGCCACAATCCTAGGCGAGAATCAAAATTTGTCCTCAGCCCTGGAAGAACTGTGATTTACAAAATACCAGCTTCTGTGCAAAATGAGACCTTGATGCTGAAAAGAATTTGTGTGCCTTAAGTTTCGTAGCTCTCTAATTAAAGAGGAGTTTTAGACTTACTCCCCAGAGGTTTTAATATTGTTACTTTAATTTATAGCTGTTCTTTAATTTTGATAGTCAAATGAAAGCTTTAATTATAATCAAGCAGCTCTTCATATGGAAAGATAGCACTGCTGGCTCACCTTCAACAGACCACGTGTTTTCAGTTATTTTCCAGGGTGGGGGAGAAGGGACCACAGTGAGTATTAAACCACCCTGATTCAAACAGTGTACATTTGCCCAAGATCTCTCTAGACAAAACTAGGATTGAGACTACAGCTAAAGAATCACACAGAACTATGCATCCATGTCAGATCTAGAGCCTTGATTTTACTTGCTTTATACACCAAGCAGATTGCCATGAACTGTTACAGAAGACTTCACTATGTTAACAGATGCTCTGTGTACTAACAAGATACAAGGAGTATTAAATTATTAAAAACAAATCTAGGCTGAATACTTGGTATTCCCCCAATTTAAAGATGTTATCTTCTGTCGTTTACTTTCTTTCAATAAACTTTATATTGTTTGTCACAGCTAAGAAATTAACAAGGCTGTGTTACTGTTAACTAAATGGAAGATTTTATTCCAGTTACACCCATATTTCCATTCCTCTTTCTGTTCCAGAATTCAATCCAGGATCCCACATTGCATTTAGTAATCATCTTAGTCTTCTCAGAACTGACAGTTTCTGCATCTTCCCATATTTTTTCATGACCTTGACAATTTTCAGTAGTCAGACAGGAATTTTATAGAATGTCCCTTGATCTGGGAGTACGTGATGTTTGTCTCATTAGACTGGGGTTATGCATTTTCGGAAAGTGGCAAAGTTCCCTTCTTGTGACAACACATCAGAAGGTACCTAATACATATATAACATCACTGACGATGTTACCCTTCATCACTTGGTTAAGGTGCTATCTGGCAGGTTTCTCCACTATAATATTGCTGTTTGTTCCTCCCCTGTCATACTCTAGTTTTGGAAGGAGTCACTATATCTAGCCTAGTGTGGCTGGGAAGTGCGGAGGGGTTAATCTCTCCCTCTTGGACAGAGAGTATCTTCATACATCATTTGGAATTATTCTGTAAGGAAGATGTGTCTTTTCTCCCCTATGATGTTATCTTTTCATGCCCAAAGCATGGTGACCAGGCAAATTTTCATTTAGAGAAAACATCTTTTGAAACTCAACAGTCCATTTGAATGCAAGTCAATTGTTGCCAGACACTGGATGCTATATTCTTTTAGGAAAATTTCACTTCACCACCTGGGTAAAATCAGACATTTCACTGTCTAATTAACAGTGGACTTGAGGTAGGATAACAATGAAAGAGTAGGGCAAAAAGGGATGACAAGGGTGGAAAGGAGAAGAAAGGGTCAGGCCAGCTGAAGTGCCCCCCACTGGTGTAACGAGTTAGTCTCCACCATTCAGCAAGAGACTTGCCCATTCAGCAAGAGGAAATTCCTCCCAGGTCACCAGCTGTTCAAGTCACTGAATCTAGAGACAGGTTTTTGCCTGGTTATTAGCCCGCTAATCAATAGCCATTGTGCTTTATGCATTTGATGCCAATCTATGCATCTCTGGCTTGTAATAAAAAGAGCTTTATCTGGGTAGCAATCTAACACTAGGGATAGAGTCTAACTGAAATGATTAAGTCATTTAAATGATTATAATCAATTACAGGTACTACCATGGATGTACAATTTTAGCTTTGCTCAGCAGGCCCTTTTGTTGATTGGGAAAACGTTTTCTGATCTACAACAGGTCAACATCTTGGTTCTATCGTCTAGATTCCTTTTTTATTTTTTTGCCTTTTTCTCATTTTGTTGTTTTTGCTGTTCTCAATTTCTTATGTATTTTTCCAGGGGATATTGCAGATTTCTTAATAGCTTTTTTTTTTACCAGAACTTTTCGATCCTGGGGGTCTCTCTGCAAATCCTGTTTCCTTTTACTCCCATGGAAGACACAGCTCCCTTGTCTTTAGCACTCTTCTGACTTTTGGCACCTATAGTCAGAGTTACATCTCCCTACCTCCTTTCCCCATGTGGGAAGTGGTTCTAGACGTCTCCTTTAAACCAGTATGTGCTGTGGTCGGAGGAAATCCTATCATCTGGTGGAGGAAAGACAAGCGTCTTGGCTGACTCCCACCTGGTGGACTATCTGACAGAAAGGAAACCATTAAGTCTCTGGGAAGATGCCTGTTTTCTCCCTTTAAACATCCCTATGTGGCCCACATTACAGGATCCAAGGAGCCACGATGCCAAAAGTTTATGGTAAGCCATGTGAGCATTAAGAAGACTTTGATTCTGTTAGATGAGAATGCATTGCCATCCTCTCCACATGGAAAGTGGCAAAGAAGTTGACTGATTTATTCATCAGTTCAGTTCAGTCTCTCAGTCGTGTTCGACCCTTTGCGACCCCATGGACTGCAGCACGCCAGGCCTCTCTGTCCATCACCAACTCCCAGAGTTTACTCAAACTCATGTCCATTGAATCGGTGATGCCATCAAGCCATCTCATCCTCTGTCATCCCCTTCTCCTCCTGCCCTCAATCTTTCCCATAGTCAGGGCAAAATAAGTAGAGAGAAAAATAAATAAGGAGATAGAGCAAGGGAGAGGATGCAGAGGTAAGCTGCTGCCAACAGATGATGTTCTCAATTGAAAACTGTTTCAATTAATGAACATGAGTTCTGGATCTTGATGCCAAAGTACAAGAAGTGCAGATCACATCATGAGCTGCACCATTCAGTAAACATCAGCAAAATTCAGACTGTGAGAAACTTTACAAGTCCAACACCCCAGGTGGTGGTGGTGGTTTAGTCACTAAGTCGTGCCTGACTCTTGCGACCCCATGGACTGTAGCCTACCAGGCTCCTTTGTCCATGGGATTCTCCAGGCAAGAACACTGGAGTAGGTTGCCATTTCCTTCTCCAAATACCCCAGGTACTTCAACAGAAAAACTGTAAGGAAAAGGAAGGGGTGGTGGAAGATGTAGATGAAAAGACACAAATTTTCAAAAATGACTAAATTTGTATTAAGTTAGAGTATAGCATCTCAGGGTGCACATACAAATGATAAAACCATAAGAAAATGAAAGCAGATTATTAGTATAAATGCAGAGAAGGGGTTCATTTGGAGGTGTCAAGACTGGAAGGAAACCCAGGTGGGGCTCCTGGGATTGGTGACCAAGTTCTATTTCTTGACCTGAGTTTCCATTATAAGAGCTGGATATCTGCCTCATAACAACATATTAAACTATAGGTTTGTGTGTTTTTTTTGTAGTTTACTTTCTTCAGTTTTACAACAAAAGGTTAAAATGTCTCTACTTAGTTGCCAATAATTAAAACTTGGGGGACTGCACATTTAAAGTTCTCTATTTCTGCCTTCGCTTGAAAAATCATAATTGGCAACAGTGGGTCCATGTTTCCTTATGGAGCTGAAAGGGCTGCCTCGCTTCTCTCAACAGAGCTTGACCTCTCCGGTTATTTATGTGACCTGCTGGGTACCTGTAAACACATGAATTTCCAACTCTAGAGGTAGGGAAAACTAGCTATACCTTGCATCTTTTATTGGCAAGATTCCTATATGTTGTATGTAAATTCAATAGAAAGCAGTTCAACTCACATTTCTCAAGCATGTACTCCACAGAGCTCCACGCGAGGATCTCTTCTGTTCCTCCCCAGCCCAGGAGCCTCCAATCTGGAAAGGGAAACCGAGATTTAGGTCATCACCCTATTCCAGTGAGGTGTAGATTCTAAAGTCTTCATAGAAAGTACCAGTAGGATGCAGCGGGCATTGAGGAAGGGCAGAATCAATCTGAGCTAAGGTCTAAGGAGACTCCTTGGAGGATGTGAAAGGAACTGGGCCTTGGAAAATGACTGGGATGAGGATGGGGCAAATAGGGAAGAGAGAACTTGACAGAAAGAAAAATTTGAACCCAGGGACACAGCTGGAGGCTTGTAGACCAGTGTTTGCATTAAATTCTCAGTGCTGGTGAATGATGGACGTGAGTGGCGAGTCACAAGATACAGGCGTCTTTTCAAGTGTCTTGAACGACAGTGATGCCATTGACCAAGTTGGGAGGACAAGTTTTGCGGACAGGATGACTTTAAGCAATGGAGCCTGAGAGAGAGCCAGGTGGAGTTCAAAGGAGTCGTAGAGTCATCAGGTTAAAGAAACTTACTAGGGGAAGCCACAGGGAAACGAAGACCATAGATGAGGAAGACTATAAGGTCAAGGTTAGCGCTGTGCACAAACCAATACCTAAGGGACAGGTGAGGCAGAGCCAGAGAAAACGATGAGTGAAGAGAAGCAAGAGAATTCAGGACCAGGGGAGATGCTGGAATCACCACCCAAAAAGTGACAGGTGGATGACAGATGAAATTTTCCAGGATGACAGAGGAGAGATCTTGTCTACTTGGCCATTTGGATTAAAAAAAAAAAAGGAAAACTCTATTTGGACGTCAATGAGAAGTAGCTTTATTTTCTTTCCTAACTAAGCAGTATTGTTTATTGTCATGCTGTGGGCGTGCACGCTCAGTCGCTCAGTCGTGTTTGACTCTGGGACCCCATGGACCGTAGCCCGCCAGGCTCCTCTGTCCATGGGATTTCCCAGGCAAGAATACTGGAGTGGGTTGCCATTTCCTCCTCTAGGGGATCTTCCTGACCCAGGGATTGAATCTGCAACTCCTGGACTGGCAGGAGAATTCTTTACCATTGAGCCACCAAGGAAGTCCAAGTCATTCATGTTTATTTTCCCACATGGTATTTTGCACTTGCCTTGTGCACATTTCCAACTACTGCACCAGCACCATTGTTTTCTCCTATGACCACCTGGGCTCCTCATCTCTGTCATTATAGTAAATGTACAACCAATCCCAAGCCTTTGATTTTCCTTCCATTCCATTCCCCTTGGTCCCTGCTGATTCACAGCTCCTAGAAGTTTTTCCTTATGACTTCTTATATTGTGGAGTAACTTTCTAATGGATGCAAAAAAACTGCCATTATCCTCTCTCCTCCCACAAACCCATTTGTTCAGTAAAATATTTGTCTCTGCCCACAGAGCTGATCACCAGTTTACTACTTCAACCATCGTGGTGTAACTGGATCTATGGGTCATGATTCCTGGTGGGTTAGATGGTGCCTCGCCCCCCTCCCCAACAGCTCTCATGTCAAATCCCTGGAACTCATGAATGTTAACTTATTTGGAAAAGCAGCTTTTACAGATTTAAGGATTTTGAAATGAGAACATCCTAGATTGCCCGGGTGGGCCGTAAGCCCAATGACAAGTATCCTTAGACGAGGAGAAAACACTGAGAGAGTCATACATGATTGAAGACCAGCATTTAGTGTGCAAACCCTAGAATAAGGCACTGCAAACCACACAGAGCCCACCAGAAAAAAATAAATATAATTTTAACCATTTCAAATATATTAACTTTCTGTCCACACCAGTATAAAAAATGGAAGAAAATCAACAAGAAATAGAGGAAAACAACAGAATGGGAAAGACTAGACATCTCTTCAAGAAAATTAGAGATACCAAGGGAACATTTCATGCAAAGATGGGCTCGATAAAGGACAGAAATGGTATGGACCTAACAGAAGCAGAAGATATAAAGAAGAGGTGGCAAGAATACACAGAAGAACTGTACAAAAAAGATCTTCACAACCCAGATAGTCATAATGGTGTGATCACTCACCCAGAGCCAGACATCCTGGAATGTGAAGTCAAGTGGGCCTTAGAAAGCATCACTACGAACAAAGCTAGTGGAGGTGATGGAATTCCAGTGGAACTATTTCAAATCCTGAAAGATGATGCTGTGAAAGTGCTGCACTCGATATGCCAGAAAATCTGGAAAACTCAGCATTGGTCACGGGACTGGAAAAGGTCAGTTTTCATTCCAATCCCAAAGAAAGGCAATGCCAAAGACTGCTCAAACTACCGCACAATTGCACTCATCTCACATGCTAGTAAAGTAATGCTCAAAATTCTCCAAGCCGGGCTTCAGCAATATGTGAACCGTGAACTTCCACATGTTCAAGCTGGTTTTAGAAAAGGCAGAGGAAACAGAGATCAGGTTGCCAACATCCGCTGGATCATCGAAAAAGCAAGAGAGTTCCAGAAAAACATCTATTTCTGCTTTATTGACTATGCCAAAGCCTTTGACTGTGTGGATCACAAGAAAATGTGGAAAATTCTGAAAGAGATGGGAATACCAGACCACCTGACCTGCCTCTTGAGAAACCTGTATGCAGATCAGGAAGCAACAGTTAGAAATGGACATGGAACAACAGACTGGTTCCAAATAGGAAAAGGAGTCTGTCAAGGCTGTATATTGTCACCCTGCTTATTTAACTTATATGCAGAGTACATCATGAGAAACGCTGGGCTGGAAGAAACACAAGCTGGAATCAAGATTGCCGGGAGAAATATCAATAACCTCAGATATGCAGATGACACCACCCTTATGGCAGAAAGTGAAGAAGAACTAAAGAGCCTCTTGATGAAAGTGAAAGAGGAGAGTGAAAAAGTTGGCTTAAAGCTCAACATTCAGAAAACTAAGATCATGGTATCTGGTCCCATCACTTCATGGGAAATAGACGGGGAAACAGTGGAAACAGTGGCTGACTTTATTTTTTTGGGCTCCAAAATCACTGCAGATGGTGACTGCAGCCATGAAATTAAAAGATGCTTACTCCTTGGAAGGAAGGTTATGATCAACCTAGATAGCATATTTAAAAGCAGAGACATTACTTTGCCAACAAAGGCCCATCTAGTCAAGGCTATGGTTTTTCCAGTGGTCATGTATGGATGTGAGAGTTGGACGGTGAAGAAAGCTGAGTGCCGAAGAATTGATGCTTTTGAATTGTGGTGTTGGAGAAGACTCTTGAGAGTCCCTTGGACTGCAAGGAGATCCAACCAGTCCATCCTAAAGGAGATCAGTCCTAGGTGTTCATTGGAAGGACTGATGTTGAAGCTGAAACTCCAATACTTTGGCCACCTCATGAGAAGAGTTGACTCATTGGAAAAGACCCTAATGCTGGGAAGGATTGGGGGCAGGAGGAGAATGGGACGACAGAGGATGAGATGGTTGGATGGCATCACCGACTCGATGGACATGGGTTTGGGTAAACTCCAGGAGTTGGTGATGGACAGGGAGGCCTGGCATGCTGCGATTCATGGGGTCACAAAGAGTCGGACATGACTGAGCGACTGAACTGAACTGAACAACATGAAATGAGTTTCCAGCATGGAGATGTGACTGCCTGTGTTGTTGAAACGTAGACTGAGAAACACCAATAGAAGTCTGATGTATTACCTTCTCATGCTTGGTTAATGTCAATTAATTAATTGTTAATGACAATTGGCTTTGTCAATGGCAAGCATGGGCACCCCGTTCGTTGCCCTATCCTCCATATAGCTTCATTTTAAACAGGAAGAATCTAGAAACTGTCTCACATGGGCTAAATGATTTTACTTCTGAAAGGCCCCAGTTGCCGAAGGGGAGTTTATAAAACTCCTTAGCGAAGCAGACAGGCCCTTAACCATCTGCTTGTCATGGATCTCTCAACCCAAAGTATTACGTGGCAAACATGGAGCTGTGAAATTGTTGGGTAAATGAACTGATCTATGGCTCACGCTTTATGTGGCTTTTCATGTACACAGGTCTGCCTCTCTCATCAGGCCCAGCTTGGATTCAGATTCCTGTCCCCAGCAGCTAGGAAAGAGCTGGGTACACAAGAAGTGCTCAATATCTGTTTGCAGAACAACTTTTTTTTTCTACCCTCCATGCAAGCCATGACTTCAAGTTGCAATAACTGGATGATGTGGATATGTGTATAATATTATGTATATATAGTGTATATATTTAACCTTGTGAAATATTTTTGTTCTTAGATTAGGAAAACTCTATGACAAAGTCTCTGCATACCCAAAGGTATCAGCCACTTAACAACATTCAGTGTGGTAATGAGGAAAAGCATAATTTCCTGTGGTTTGACAATATTGGGACAAGAATAGCTTCAACTGCTTTGAATAGATTATGAACATAACTTGTCCCTCTCTGTTGAGGTTCAAAGTTCTGAGGTCCTACCAAATGGAAGTGACCCAGCTGTCCGTCAGCCAGGTGCTAGGCTTAAAGATATCCTCATGTGGTTGCCATTTTGCTACACCATCTGAGGGATTTCAAAATTTGAATGACCATTGTTTTTGCCCCTGTCAGTCTTGGTCAAATTGGAGAAAGAAGGTTGACAGAGGAAGGGTAAGAATTTAGCAATAAGAAGTGTTTCTCTGGACATACGTAGAAAACAAACTTATGGTTTCCAAAGGAGAAAGCTGAGGGGAAGGGAAGGGATAAATTAGGAGCTTGGCATTAACAGATACACATAGTAGTATATATAAAATAGGTAACCAATAAGGACTTACTGTACAGCACAGGGAATTATACTCAATATTTTGTAATAACCTATGAGGGAAAAGAATCTGAAAAAAAAAAAGGATATATATGTGTCTGTGTGTTTGCTGTACATCTGAAAGTAACACAGCATCGTAAATCAACTATACTTCACTAAAATAAAGTTAAAAAAAAAAAGAGAGAGAGAAGTCTTCCTCTGGAAATTCAGCATCTAAACAATAAAATCGTAGAACTGATTTTAAAATAACGTCCAGGCAGTCCATTCCTAAATCTTGGGCATTTCTCATAAAAGACTGCCTAATCTTTCTATGCTGAAAAATATTTGATTGTGATGCAAAGAATCAGGTGGTTTCCATCAAATATCACTCACCCTTGAGCTTTCGGAGGGATTTCAACGGAGTCATTATACAGACATTTGGGGAAAAGTCCACATCAAAGCAGAGAATAGATCTTCACACTCACTTAAAAATACAAAGCCCTTGGGTTCGACACTCACCCTAAAAATGGAAAAGAATAACTTCTTAGCATTTTCTACTCAGGTTGAGATGAAAAGGATATCTTGAACTAAGGGAAGACACACAAGGGCAGAGGCTACATTTTATTTATGACAATCTCTGTGGCAAATAAAATACCTGGCATGTACTGGGCAAGCAATAAATATCGGTGGAGTGAATGAATGATCCAGCGCTCTGGCTTAATAATATGGAGTTGGTTACAAGCACTGATTGAAAACCAGCTCACAACAGACGGTGGCAAATTAGCATTCAAAGCTCTTTAAATATATTTGTAAAAGAAGTATTAAATTTCACGAATGGAGATTCCACATTACCTGTGAATTTACTTTCATTATATTTAGGTGTGTATTAGCAATAAGTATTGAGAAGAATGTCCCTATATAGTCTCCTTGATTAATAAGGAGACATTAATATACGTAGTGCCCTTGGTGGCTCAGACAGTAAAGAATCTCCCTGCAATGCAGGAGCCTGGGGTACAATCCCTGGGTCAGGAAGATCCCCTGGAGAAGGAAATGGCAACCCACTCCAGTATTCTTGCCTGGAGAATTCTATGGACAGAGGAGCCTGGCAGGCCCCAATCCATGGGTTTACAGAGTTGAACACAACTTAGCGACTAACAACTTTACACACACACACACACACACACACACACACACACACGGGGCTTCCCTGGCAGGCCCTAGTCCATGGGTTCACAGAGCTGGACACAACTGAGCGACTAACAACTTAACTTTATACACACACACACACATACACACACACACACACAGGGCTTCCCTTGTGGCCCAGAGGTAAAAAATCCTCCTATAAGACAGGAGACATGGAGACATGAGTCCGATCCCTGGGTCAGGAATATCCCCTGGGGGAAGGAAATGGCAACCCATTCTAGTATTCTTGCCTGGAAAATCCCATGGACAGAGAAGCCTGGCGAGCTGCAGTCCATGGGGCTGCAAAGAGTTGTACATGACTTAGCTACTAAACCACCACTACCATATACATATACATATACATATACATGTACATATACATATATATTGGAGTAGGAAATGGCAACCCACTCCAGTATTCTTGCCTGGAGAATCCCACGGCCAGAGGAGCCTGGTGGATTATGGCCCATGAGATCGCAAAGAGTTGGACATGACTGAGCGACTAAGCAATATATATATATACATATATATATATGTATATATATGTATGTTCAGTAGCTCAGTTGTGTTCGACTCTCTGCAATCCTGTGGATTATGGCCCTCCAGGCTCCCCTGTCCATGGAATTTTCCAGGCAAGACTATATATATATACATATTTTTAATTATATATATATATAATTGTATATAAAATTGTGTATATGTATTATATTAAAATATATATATTAAAATTGTGTTTTGAGTATGATATTCACATACTCAAAAGTATGTTCAAAAACATGTTAAATGAGATCCCCATCAGTTGATAGAGGAAAAGGGTTTGCTGAAGCCCTAGTATTTGTCCACCACTATACAAGGCATGCTATTGGATGTAGAAGAAAAAATACACAAATGTGAACACAGACTACACGGACCCTGCTCACAAAAGAGCTGGGCTGGTACCAGCATGAGTGTGTGACTAGAGGGATAAAAAAAAACATACACATATCCAAGATCAAAATAAGCCAGGTAAATAGAGGTCACAGACACATATTTTCTTCTTAGCTTACTTCATGGAACATCTGTGTCTTCAATTTGTAATTCAATCCCTTCTCCTTACATGTAAATAAAATATAGTTGAACTTCAAACTGGTGTGTTTCATTCTCTTAGATTGGTGTGTAAGCCACTCTTTAAAAAGTGAGAAATTGGGGTGAGGGATTGGGGAGGGTAATTTTCTCATTCTCTTGCCAGGCCAGTGAATGCTACCAGGGTAAATAAGTGTGAAGCGCTTTTCAAGCTATGAAGCAATGTTTTCAATTTACATGATTGAACTAAAAAGAACTCAAGATTTTTATTTTTTGGCCATAATGTTGTTTGCAAAATGCACTGTTTTTTCAAGTAAGCGCAAAATTGGCCCCATACGTTTTTAGAAAGGATAGAAAATTCTTTTATTTTGGTGTCTTAAGGAGTTAAGACGCTTCTTTAGGGAAATAAAGAAATCTTCCCCATACATTTCAAGGAGATGGTATCTAATTCACAAGGCCATAAGGCCGTGAGGAGGATGCGATGATTATCAGGCGTGGAAGAGGCCCTGGGGGCGAGGGGAGCTCCACGTTAGGTAAGTTTGCACACATCCCCCCAGCTCCCCCATATACACAATCCTCCAAGATCAGCCCCAAGACTATGCTGTTCTCCTGAAAGAATGAAGTAGCCTGAAAACTGTATCCATTGGAAGACTGAAAAGGGTGGCTGTGACGGTTGAGGAATTTGTAAGATTTAGAAATGAGTAAGACTCTGTCCCAAGCCTCTGTCTGTGAGCCTCTTTTACTTCCTCTGTTTTTGCTTTATTCTTCCCGCTCAATTCAAAGTTTGCAGAAGTCCCAGCCCAGACTGGACGGTGCAACCTTCAACTTTTACATAAGCTCCCTTGGCCTGTATTATTTCTGGGGGTTTAGCGGGGAGAGGGTCTAAGACCCTCACCGTCATTCTAACGGTGACCCTCAGGTCCCCTTTGTGAAAAACACGGTCCACTCCAAACACAATAGTGAGGGTATAAATCCCCAAACTGATTCATAAATACCCCAGCCCTCTGCAAAGATCCTCTCTTGGGAGGAGAATTCTCCGTTTCCCATCAAAAAACAAAACAAAAGCAGCCTCTCTCCCCCACCCCCACCTCCATGTACAGCAGCTAAGTGTACAATGTGATAGATACACGCAGAAGCTTTTGGGTTTCACCATCCCACACACCAAGCAGCCAAAATTCAATCCTTACCAGATTTCTCATTTTACTTTTTTTTTCTGGCTACGTTTGAGCTTTGCTGTCCTGGGAGAGAAAGGTCTTCTCTCCCATCACTTGATTTCATGACTCACCCATTTCCCCTTAATGCTCATTTTTATTTTAAAACTGAGGAATACCGGAGTTGTGTGCATTTCTTACCATCTGATTTCATCTTGGCATTGTTTGAAAAATGCGCTCAGTAAACACCTGGGCTTGGTTTTATCTTCGTGCCTTGGACATTTTCATTTTGCCCACACCCTTCCTTACAGGCAGGAAGAGAACACGCCGGGCTGGGGTGGGGGGCGGGGGACGGGGGGGCGGCGGACTCCATCTTGAGAAGGTTCCGGGACTTTTGTGCTCACTGCTCGGTTCTTGATCGATCCAGTAGCGTGAAGCCCTCCAGGTTTTGCAGCCGCCGGTTTTGCACCTATCCCTTCCCTTGTGAAGCAGATCAAGGCTTCTTGGTGACGATCTGGTTGTCTATAAACCACAGGTAAATGGTTTCCTGTGCCTTTCTCAAAATAAGTGTTGAGCAAAAGGAAACGAAATCAACTGATTTAATCATCAATAATGTGCCCTCCAGCCCCTCTCCTTAAAAATGGCTATTTTCCTAAGTCAGTATTTTTTGGTGGGGGGATCGTTTATGTCTTGGACATTTACACTGTGAATCTCAGCTTTGCTGAACTATTAAATCAACTGTCATTAAATGCTGTTTCCACTTAAAATTAGCAATTTTTAAAAAAAATATTTTCACCTCTCCTTATATAAAGGAGGAATCCATTAAAGACGTTGAAGACATCTCTTCTTTAAAACTCTGGTATCTCATTTCCTTTTCTGCACCTTAAATGCCCCTCGAACAAGGACTTGGGGGTTTTTACCCATCGGTTAAAATAGGTACTCAAGTAATTGAGAAGTTTATCAAGGACTTAAGAAAGGTAAAGCCCTGGAGTGAGCCCATTAAATCCTACTGGACTTACACAGCAAAATTTCATCCTTGCCCAGCTACTGTCTTTTAATTTTGAAGGTTTTCTTTCATTATCTAGATTGATAATTTTAAGTCATATTTATTAATCCTAAGTGCACTTATTTTACAAAAAACAATTTTAAATATTGAATTCGAATTGTAATCAGCCATTAGACAAAGAAGGAAGCACGTCTTCAATCCTTGATAAAGCAGCTGTTAAATGTCGTTTTTCCATATATGACTAAGACTGGTAACTGGCTGAAGATGCCAAGTTTGACACCTGAAGTAGTGTGCTGTGAATTATACCACCTTGAATTTCTTGATTAGATGAGAGGTTCAGTGTGGGCTTAACAAACCCTTTCAAAGTAAAGGACTACAAATATTTTTATCAGTTTTCACTCAACTCCAGATACCAGGAATTCAATCAGCGTAAGAAAACGAACCATTTCCCAATTACCCAGTGTAGCCGAGGTATTTCGCATACCTGGATGAAACCCATTTTGGTCTTTTACCCAAACTGCCAGATGTCTGTCATCTATCACTCCCCAGGTCACCCACTTTGGACTCTTTTACCAAGATTTCATCTGAGGAAGCCGCTCCTTTCAGAGACCAAAGCGTCACACCAGCCAGGTTTTAAAACTTTTTATTTGCATATTAAAAAAATTGTGCATTCCAATAATTAAAATCATTTGAACAACAACAAAAAAAAATGGCACTCTGATTAAACTGCATTTTACAGCCCGCAGAACACCTTGGACCAGCTTTTTACTCTAGATTTCACTGTCGTCCCACCCAGCTTCCTCCTTCACCAACATGCAAGTTCTTTTCCTTCCCTGCCAGCCACACAGGCAGATGGAGAGGCAGGCGCGGCCTACGTTGTCAGTAGTTCTCCATTCTTTGATGTGAAAAGGGGTAGCACAGTCATTTAAACTCAATCCAACCTCTTTGCATCTTACAAAGTTAAACAGCTAAAAGAAGTAAAATAAGAAGGCAATGCTTGTGGAATGTACAGTGCATACTGGCGGCGCACGCTTCATTACGACTCGCCTGCTTGCTTCTCCTGTTCAATCGCTGTGACCGGAAAGAAAAAAGAAAAAAAGATGGAGCGGGTGAAGATGCGAATTCAGTATAGCCTAACGTAGGATTACAATCCTTCCTTTTGAAAACATCTCTCCTTATCATACAAATTCTATCAAGTACCAATAGGCATTCCATTATGAAATGCTTATACAAAACAGAACATTTTTACAGATAAAAGGATACTTGCATTTACAAATTAATATGGAATATTAAACATTGCACTAAATTATTAAACCTCATTGTTTGTTGGCTGCAGCAGTTTTAAATTAACCTTTGCAAGCCACCAGAATCAGAAAGCTGTTGGCTCCTCCCGCACTCCCTGCCCCCACCCCAATTCTTCTCCCAGCCCCTCCCATCCTCTCCTACCCACCCGGCCACTCCCGCTCAGCCGTTTCGAAAGAAGGCGGGGGGGGGGGGGGCTTACTTTCTTTCGAAGGCAGTGGATTTTTCTCTTGCGTTTCCGTTTTCTTCAATTTCGACTTATCGAACTTCTCAATCTCAGCCATATCGGGTTTGTCAGACATGGTTGCAGAAGGCGCTGCAGGTACAAAGCCAAGAAGTTGAGGGTGAGCCACCTACCCCTCGTCTTTCTGGGCTCAGAAAACGCGTTCTGCCTTCCTGTTTTCTGCCTGAAGACACACTTTTAACTCCTTCCACTTTCATTCAGGGCTGAACATCTTCCTCTTTCTACAGGAAAACAAAAAAAGAGCGCTTCCCCGCTGCCTGTAGGATTTCAAAACGCGAGGGGCCAAACTGGGAAGACCGCCCACGTTAGGAGGCGGAATCTCTCGCAAGCGTGAAATGAACCACTGCCGATTAATTGCGGCGTTTCAACATAAAAGTGAAGCCATTTCAAGTTTAAGGGGAAGAAAATCGAGTAAGATTTCTGAAAATGAAGCCAAGCCTGCACAAAGTGTTTCTTTTTTTCTATACTTGGCCTCTTCGCCAAAGATGCGAGCCTTGCGGCTTTCTTTTCTTCTCACAAAAGGCGGCAGCTGCGGCCGGGCGCCACCGACCACCGCCCTACCCGCTTCCTCCCTCGCCAACAATGCAGCCAGCCGCACACAAACCTAGATCGATTAGGATTCTGCATTTAGGAGCAATTCGGCAGCTCTGCACACGTCCCCCTACAAGGACGTTTTCAAGATTTCATAATATAGCCCCGCAGCCCTAAACCTAACAGATACAGCCCACGAAGCCACCGGAGGCGAGAGAAAAATATGCGAGTCTGAAGCTCCGGGCTTGGGTGGGTGTGAGTTGGAACAAAGGATCTTTCTATTCCTGATTCATCACCGCCTAAGAGGCTATGCAGGATGCCGTTAAGGGTAGGAAAGAAAGAAAAAACTGTTCCCTTCGAAACGGCAATAGCAAAAACCCAGCTTTAAAAATAAATATATATTTTTAAAAATCACCGAATTCCCGACCCCGTTACCCATCTGGAAGGATCTGGCATTCCCCATACTCCCGAGAAGCAGCCTTTTCCCGGGACGACCCCTCGCGCTGGGTTTCGGGGTTGCGGGCAGTGAGGGGGCGAGCGCGGGGCGGGAAGGGGAGCGGAGAGCAGGAGGTAGGGGACCCCGGGGCTCACCGGAACGAGCTGCGAGCGAGTGAACGAAGTCTGGTCTGCGCTGTGGCCGCCGCTGAGTGCCGAGCGGGGCGCGGCGGGCGCAGCTATATGCGCGCTCCTATGCAAATGAGGTGACGTCACCCGCCCGCCCACTTAACTCCTTCGCGCCGGGTTTCGTCTCCGGAACGGCGTCAGGGGCCTGCCTGGCGTTTGGGGGGGCCCCGCGTCCAACCATGCACCAAGCCCCGACGAGGGCGGCAAAATAAAGCGCGTAAAGCGCCCTCTCCCCGCCGCACTTCCTTCGTAATGCACCCCCCTCCCCTTTATGTCGGTTCTAGCTGCGTGGATTTTTGCAGCGGCCGCGCAAACCGGCCCTTGGGGATCCGAGCGTGATAACTAAGGGCCTGGGTGGTACCTAGCGGGACAGGCATTCCTTTACTGTGAAACTGCCTTTGTCCGTGGCAGACATCCCCCAGCCGGGGTGCAGTGTCCCTCGCCCCGCGGCCTCGCCCATTTGCAGGGCTGTGATTCCTGTGACTCAGCTTTCAGACCAGTGGAAGCCCTACGCCCCACCCTGGCCCTCTTTGTCTCCTCGCTCGTATTCTCCTAGACTTGACTGGGAAATAAAGCACCCTTTTAAAATGATTTTTTAAAAAAAATTTTCTCACTAAAACACGCCTATTTTTTTTTTTCAATGCTGTAATTGTGGTGGGCACCCAAACCAAATAACCGGAATATTTGCTAGTTGGTGGTGAATTTATCGGGGGCTTATTGAGTACGTCGCCTCCCTCTTAGAAAAATTAAGTCTCAAGTTCAAGCTCTGCTATTGACTTGCTGCCGGACCAGGAGGAAGTTCCTTTACTTTCCTGTTCCTTATTTCCCTAAATTATAAAAGTGATTGCTAAGGAGACCCAGGTAAAAGGCCAAAGGCTGCGATCCTATTATGTCTAAAACCTTAAGATTAAATTGAAAATGCGAACTCTGTATTCTGAAGGGAGTCTTTTGAGCAGGATTCCATTTTGAAGTGCGTATCTGAGTTACATCCGGAAACATGGGAGCTCGAGGTAGAGTGGAGTAGTTTTCAAAATGGCACCTGACTCTGTGAACACGAGGGACCCCCGCCCCTTGCGGCTGAAACAAGTTACAAATACCATGGGGGTGGGGCTGCCCAAGGCCTGTGAAGGGGGGAAAAGACAGGTTGCAAGGTTTTCAGATAAAGCAGTTGGCAGCTCAATGCTCACCCCCTGCTTCTTCCTCAGAAAATGTTTCTAGAAACCTCTTGCTAATCTTGTTTATGGCAGAGGCTTTTGTCTCACTGCGGAGTAGAATCAATTGTCATATAGACCCTTAACAGCCACTGCAGGAGCACCTCCGACTTCCCCATTTCTTCGTCCACTAGACTTCCTTCTTCGTGGTGGGGGGCAGGTAACCGTCTGGTTCCCCAGTTCCTGCTCTGCTGGGCAGGCAGCCATTCTGCTCCCGAATGGGAGCCTTCTGGCAGGCACAGGATGTCACCTCTCTGGTTCCTCGTCCCTCTAACCTGCCCCTAGTTGACTGGTCGGTGAGTCCACTTCATCGTGGAAACTCAGGGTGGATTTGGGGCCCTTTTCAGCGGTAGCTGCTTCGTGCCAACACCATTTCTCTGGGGTTTGGGGAGTCCAGTTCCCCTCACCCAGCCGCTGTCAAAACCCACTTCTTTCCTCCTCAGTCTCCCGATCACAGGGGGACGCCACGAAGGCTCCCGCTTCTCCCTGAGGCCTTTTCCTCAGAGAGGGTTAGGCCTTGCAGAGGCAGTGCAGGAGTAGAAGTCTGCAGAAGTCCGGAGCATTTTTCCAGTTAGGTAATGGCAGTTTTCCTGCTGCCTGTCTGTTTAGATACCGATAGAAAGGAAGGGAAAGTGGGGGGGGGGGCGGCTCTCTAAAAGGAAGAGAGGCCAAGTGTTGGCCCTGACGTCCTGACTTGCCTGGGGTGCTAGAAAGAATGGAAGGGGCAGAAGGAGGCAGATGGAAGCAAATGCAAACTCAAGGAATATTCCTCAGAGTTGTGTGACCCCTGGCCTGTGAAGGAATTTTTCTGTGTTTTCTCATCTGCGAAATGGGCTTGTTCAGTACTTAACCTCTCAGGGTTGCTGGGAGGCCAAAATGCGTCAGACAGTGTGTGACACTGTTGTTATTGTTTTGCTTTGTATTATTATTTAGGATGGAAGGTTGAGAAAAAAATGTTTAGTGTTTAGAACTGATTGCACATTTTATATTAGTTCTTTGTCTTATAAAGGACCAGTTGACTGAGATTTTCATGAGATCTTTTGCTAATTTTTCAGCCAATCAAAAATAATTCCAGGCAGGCATTGTAATAGGGGCTTTACGTTTGTTTTCACCTTTCCTGCCCAGGGCCTTTCCATGAGCAGAGATTTACAGGTGGGGAAACTGAGGCTTAGAGATCCAAAGCTGTGAAAACTCAGCCAGTAGCCACTCTGTGGTACTTAGGCTGAGAAAATTCTTCAGCCCCAGGCCCCGAGTCTGCACCTGAGACCCAGCAGGAAGAGCGTGAGGCAAGCTGTGTTGTTTCCCACAATGCCTGGTTATGTAGTAGTTGCTCAGTTAACAGTGAAGGACGACCTGGGGCTAACTGGCTTCAGTGCAGAAGGCCCTTGCACCTGACTCTACCCCACTCTGCCCCTGTGACAGGCCACCATGCTTTCTTCACTTCAGTCCTTTCAGTATTGATGTTTTAGACATCAGGGGGTCATTCCTGCCTCCTAGAAGCTGCTGTCCATAACCGGGTTAGCTTGTGCTGAGCCACCACTGGAGGTGGGAGGTCTCGAGCCCAAGAAAAGACGAGTGGTTTGGAGGGACAAAAGAACAGCAAGCAGGGTGCGCTTGGTGCTCTCCAGCAAAAGCTGAGGAGACAGCCCACCCGGCCCCCGCCCTGCCTTCCTCATCTTGGGGGACACAGACCCTGTGCAGACCGTGCCGAGAGCCTGCCCTGCAAGGTGGCCAGCTCCAAGCCCGTGCCCAGTGGAACCAGGAAGCAGTGTCAGGGCACTCTGTATTTCATGTTGCTTTCTTGGGGCGGGCCAGACACAGATTGGGAGCTATTTCCAAAGCTGGAGAAACAGGCCTTGAAGTCTGTGAATTCAGGAAAATTCATCCTATTATTTTTAAGCAATTTTGCACACAGCACTGACCAGAGAAGAGGAAAAGGAATGGGGATGAAGCGAGGCTCCCAACTCTTTGCTTTCTGAGGCCCAGGTCCCTTGGTCTGTGCTTCAGGGCCTCCTGCCATCTGCCCCCACCTGCCTCGATCCACCTTCCCCTGTGGCCCCGCAAGCTGCATCTGTTCATCCAAATCCCCTTAAAGACACAGCCCAAGCCCCCACCCCTCCCCCCACCGTGATGACAGGGAGGTCATATTTAGTGGTCTCGCTATGTATGTTGGATCCTCGGTTAAAAGCCCTTTGTGTATAACATCTGATTTAATTCTCACCCTGTGCAGGGGCTACTAATATGCCCATTTTACTGCTGAAGAAGCTGAGGCTCAGGGAATCTAACTAACTTGCTGGAGATTATATCCCAAGGTCTGTCTACCATGTCTACATCCCCCACCACGGAGGCCTATCTCTACTGGAGTCCCCAGCATGGGCGGCTCCACGTTGCACTCAGTGCCAGGGAACCAAAGGCGCCCCCAGCGAGGGGCTGAAAAGGAGGGGACACTGCCAGGAGAGCAGAGGAGAGTCAGAGAACACTCTCTCGAGAAGGTCGGACTGGGGGCTGCTAACTTCCCTGTCCGCTTTGCTGATCTGATGGAATCTTAGAGCCGAGGGGAACTTTCCAGGGGATCTCATTCCGCCCGGTTCCCTTCTGTGGCTTGAATTCGCCTCTACAACATCCCCTCCAAGTGGTTACTTGGCCTCCTCACAGCAAGGACAACAATAAGAAGGCAGAGAACTTTCCAGTACATGCAGGGGACAAGGCTTTTTGCTCGGGATTGCATTGAATGGGAAAAACTGACAGGAAATAAAGTGGAGAGGCAGGCAGGGGCCAGAGGATATAATAACAAAAACAACCAGAAGCTGCACAACAAAACCAACGGCAGCAGTGGTCATGCCCATAGTGATAGCCAAGAGTCTTTTCAGGGCTTGCCATAAACAGGGGAGTTTTCCATGTATCTCCCCAAATCCTTGCACACATCTCTGACAGAGGCACCCTAAGGTTCCCCATTTTGCCGATGAGAGAGTCTTGGAGGGATCAGATAACTTACCCCAAACCACACAGTGAAAGCCTAAGGCGGCCTATGAACTCAGACTAGCTGGCTCAGAAACTGCCTCCTTGAAACACAACACTTTTCTAAAAACCCACCCTAAGGCCTTTCGTCGTTCTGTAGGCCACTTCAGGGTAGAGTTCTGTTCCATCGCAAGAAACCATCCAGGGTTCCCAGCCCTGAAATGTTTAAGCATACATATCATAGTCATAGATCATATCAATTAAAAATTTGCCTACTCCAATTTTCAAATGACTTTGTGACAGTAACCCAATCTGCTCTTTGCCTCCTCCAACACAGCCTGACACAGTCGCAGTAATGAGGATTCTTTCTCATGAACACTGGCAGTTTCACACAGCTTTTCACTACTTTAATATTTTTCCCTGCAGTCGTTCATATTATGGTGGTTACAAAAAAACTAGTAGTCAAATAACATATTGAAAGGGGAGGCATTACGTATAGCCCATGGCCGTCTGTGTTAAAAATGAAACTTTTTATTCCACTGTGAAGCCGAATTATTATTAGCAAGTACAAGTCTTCATGTATTTTAATGTGCTTCTTTGAAGGACGTCAAAGCTTTTTTATAGAATATCGTTCCCACATCAGCAGCAGAAGGTGGCTACTGGCTTTACAGTGAGAAAAATGAAGCTCAGGTGGGCAATGGACAGGTGGCCCAAATTTGGGGGGACACCTCACATGGGCCCTAATCAGGCTTCTTGATGACTGACCATCTCTCCTCCCCTAGGTTGGATTTTTGGGGCCTGTGATGTGTGCTGTCACCCAAGGCCCCGCACTCACAGAGGCACTGTGCTTCGCTTAACGCTCTGCCTCCGCCATCTTGAAAGTCTTAATAATTTTGAACCAAGGCCCCATGTTTTCATTCTGCACTGTGTCCCCAAGTTATGAAGCCAGTCCTGCCCCTCTTGTTCTCATTCCTTCTGTGCCCCCAATGCCTCTGGCGTTTCCTGGGGTCCACTGACTCATCTGTCTCCTCCGCTGCCCGGAATGCCCTCTCTCATCTTGACCACTCAGCTGCCCAAGTGTGGAAAGATTTGAGTTTATACATGAGACAGTTCAGCCTCTCCATCCTCTGCTAAGCTTCAAAGTCGCGCTTGGAGCTGCTGGCCTAGGGTAGTCACCGCCTTTTTTCAAGGAGCTATGCCTGGTGCATATGCCAGCTCTCTTCCCTTCTTTTCTGCCACATTATTTTTCCTGTTCGAGGGATGTCTGCAGTGATCGGCTTACTTGCGCATCAGAACTGACTGGCACATACCAAGACCAATGAAGGAACAAGCCTTTCCCAGCATATCCAACCCACTTCCCCAATTCTCCCTGGAGCCTTCCCAGGGAAAGAACCTCATAGGCATCATTGCCATCAAAGCAAGAAGAGGAGGAGGATGTCATCTTTTCACCCAAAGGCAACACATGGAGCAAATGAAAGCACCAGGAAAGAGAGAGCTGAGTTCCAGCTTTACGCCGTGCCATTTATAGACAGGAATGAACTGAGAGGGTCAAGATGATATGGACAACCGGGATTCCTAGACACCACAATACCAAATCTCATTTTAGCAAATAGATTTAACTAAATATTTAAAAGTTAATCATATTCTTCACAGAGGTAAATAGTTAATGTTGATACGACCCAGCAATTCTACTTCTAGGTATGTGCCCCAGAGAACTGAAAGCATGTACTCAAATACTTGTACGCTTATTCACAGCAGCACTATTCCAATTGCCAAAAAGTGGTAACAGTCCAAATGTCCCTCAGTGGATGAATGGATAAATGAAATGTGGTCTAGCCATATGATGGAATATTATTTAGCCATAAAAAGGAATGAAGCGCTGATGCATGCTGCCACATGGAAGGACCTTGAAAACCTTCTAAGAAGCCAGATATGGAAGGCCATGTATTGTATGATTGCATTCATGTGAACCATCCAGAAGAGACAACTCCATGGAAAGAGAAAGGAGATTAGAGGTTGCCAAGGAATTGGGGAGGGAGGAAAAGGGAGTGGCGACTTAACAGGTCCAAGGTTTCCTTTTAGGGTGATGAAAATGTTTGGGAACTAATTAGAGGCAGTGATTGCACCAGGCTGTGAATGTGCTAAATGCCACTGAATTGTTCACTTTTAAATGGTTAATGTTATGTGAATTGTAACTCAATTTTTAAAATGAAAAAAAAAGAAGAAAAGTGAATCTAGTCCCATTTCCTCACTTCCCAGGGTCTGGTTCTGAGGAAATGGGAGGGGAGTCAGGGTGGAGGAAGCTTCAGGGGTTCTTAACTCTTTTTGTGCCAGGGCGAACTGAGGAAACTTCTATACTCTCAGAATTATATAAATGCAGAAAACAAAAAACCTGGGACCACGAATGAAAGCAGTTCCATTTCCATACAGTTATCGCAAGAGTTGTAAGCATTGTGATCTAGTGATATACATGCTTCTTTCTGCATTAAATAACACAGTTTAGGAGGAGGTCACACACCCAGCATAATTCAAACTGGAGATGTGTGTGTAGATAATCTGCGAAATGTGGACACATATAAAAATACCTGTGATTTCTGTTGTTGCCACAATCACAGGAACTGCTGATAACAGGGGTTCCTTGCTGTTACAGACAGAATGTTTGAACGAAGGCTTGTGTCTAGAAGCCAGGAAGCAGGCTCTCACCAGACACTCAATTTGCCAGCACCTTGATTGTGGACTCCTCCCGCAGCCTCCCAAACTGTGAGAAAGAAATGTCTTTTCTTGGACTTCCCTGGTGGTCCGGTAACTAAGACTCCACGCTTCCTGTACAGGGGGCCTGAGTTCAATCCTTGGTCAGGGAACTAGATCCCACATACCACAACTAAGACCCGCTGCAGCCAAATAAATAAACATTAAAAAAAAAAAAAAGAGTCTGTTGTTGAAGCTAAGAGATGTGCCTCCACGTACCCTTGAAGGAAATGCTAACACTCGGTTAGAGGTTGATGCAAATAAAGATGTGATTTTTGTCTAAGTTCATGGATTCTCTCCAGAGATAAATTGAATGCCTGTGGACCCTGGTCTATCTAAAAGAAATGTCTCTTGAACTAGAGAAAGTCCCCAGCAGGGTTTCTGAGACAGAAAGGAAGAGATGGCTACCAATACGTCTGGGCTTCCCTGGTGGCTCAGTTAAGAATCCGCCTACAATGCAGGAGACCCGGCTTCTGTTCCTGAGTCCAGAAGATCCCCTGGAGAAGGGCATGGCTACCCACTCCAGTATTCTTGCAGGCTACAGTCCATGGGGTCACAAAAAGTCAGTCTGAAGAGACTTAGCACGCATGCACACACACATATCAGATAAACCACTGAAGAACTCTGCTGTGGAAATTGAATCTACTCCTTCCCCTTGCATGCTGTTTGCATGGCCTAAATTCCACAGTGGAGAACAGATTACCTAAAAAGGTTTAGGCACTGGCTCAGAGGAACCAGCATATTGGACAACAGTTGGGAAAAAAATTAAACTAACACGACCGGCTAACAGCTTATAGGTGTCACCTTACATTCTGGGCTGCGGTTAATTCTCATGTAATACAACTCACATTTATCTGATGTTTCTACACTTTATCAGTGCATTTTCTCATTCTGGCATCATTTTCTCCTTCAAGCACCCTTATGCAGATAAAGGAATGAGGCGCTGGAATCAGTCTTTCCCAGAGGATGAAACTCAGCACAGAGAGGTTTCGTGACCTGCCCAAGGGTATTCAGCTGGTTAGCTGAGCCAAGACCACAAACTAACTCCTGACTTGAAACTGTAGGCCCCAGGCCTCCAGGCATGGTTTTAGGTGTCTGGAGCTCAGATAATGCATACTTCAGGAGAAAGATTTGAGATCTAGGATGACAAGGAGCCAAATTCAGTCACTTGTGAAACACAGTCATCTATGGGCAGTATTATTAATATAACTAACTGTAGGATGGGGCTTCGCTGGTGGCTCAGCTGGTAAAGAATCCACCTGCAATGCGGGAGACCTGGGTTCGATCCCTGGGTTGGGAAGATCCCCTGGAGAAGGGAAAGGCTACCCACTCCAGTATTCTGGCCTGGAGAATTCCACGGATTGTATAGTCCATGGGGAATTCCTCATTCATGAAAGTGGCTCACCCAACATACTTATACACACGCTCTCCCCCGACTCTTATTTTACTACTTACGGTCCTTGGCACAAAGAGTAAGCATACATTCGGACTTCAGTCTATTTTTCTGTCTACATCCAGACAGGGACATAATTTTAGTTTGGGCCAGGAGGAGGTATTTTAATGTCTGAGTTTTCTATTTTGTACTCTATGGCTGTGTTTGCAAAAATGCCTTACTTTTTTAGCTAAAATACTTGATCTGGTTTTGCATACGAAAGAATGTAGCTGGCCTTGGTCCCTGGTTCCTGGGAGGGAGCCTTGAAACTTTTGGCATTTCCCAAGTGTTTGGGATGTCTTTATGATTCCTGATGGGCCCCTTGGACCAGTCCCACTTGTTTATGATAACAAGGTGACTTACAGAAAAGTCGCAAAAACACAATGAAGAAACAATGAAGAATTCCTGTTTACTCATCATCCAGATTCACCAATTGGTAATATTTTGCTTTATCATTCTCTGACTCTCTCACTCTTTATCTGTCATCTATCTCCTAAACCCTTTGCAAATATGACACTTTTTACCCCCAAATAATTGGTGTGCATTTACTAACAGCAAGGACCTTCTCCAGCATAGCCACTGGACAGTTATCAGTTCTAGGAAATTTCACATTGCTCCAACGCTATTGTCTTAGCTACAGACCTAATTCACATTTTGCCAATTAGCCTGAGACGATCCTTATAACATTTTTTTTTTTCTGATCCAGGTTTCAATCCAGGAGCATGTATCACATTTAGTTGTGATGTCCCATTAATGTATTTTAATTTAGAACTTCCTCAGTCTCTCTTGGTGTTCCATGACACAAATATTTTTGAAGACGACAAGCCAGTTGTTTTGTGGAATTTCCCTTGAATTAGGTTTGCCTGATGTTTCCTCATGATTAGATTGGGGCTTTGCCTTTTTGGCAGGAATACTACACAAGGGATGCTGTGACCTTCTCAGTGCCTCCCATCAGGAGGCACGTGGTACTGGTTTGTTCCATTGTTGGGGATGTTAATGCTGATCACTTGACTAAGGTGTTCTCTGCCAGATTCCTCCATGGAGAGGCCATTATGCTATGAGACGTGCTTTTGATTGTATCTCTGTTCCTTACGTGGTGTGGCTCTTTTAGCGGTCCTCGTAAAGAACTCTTAGCCCAGTAATACCACAGACTGGGTGGATTACAAACAACAGAAATTTACTTCCTACAGTTCTGCAGGGTGGATGTTGAGATCAGAGTGCCAGCATCGTTGGGTGAAGGCCCTCTTCAGGGCCACAGAGTTCTCATTATAGCCTCAAGTGGCAAAAGGGCTAGGGAGCTGTGTGTGTGGCGGGGGGAGGGTCCTCTGTTATAAGGGCACTAATAACATTCATGAAGGCCCCACCTCTTGATACCATCACATTGAGGGACAGGATTTCAACACAAGAATTTTGGAGAGGATACATTCAGACCATACCAATCACTCATGGTGGGATTAATTGTAACCTCCAAGCTGGTGAATTACTCTCCCCACCACGCACAAACCCAGCTGAGATTCTGTATGACATTGAAGGATCTGGAGAAACCATGTCAGCACCATCCCTGCTTACAGGTAACTTGGCTGTTACTTGAGCAGTACCACAGTATTCAGAGTGTATGCCATTTCCAAAGGAGAAAATTTAAAAAGATAAAACATGGCAAATATATTTTCATAAAGTAGACTCATAAGGGTCTTTTCTTATTAGGTGCTAGGGAATGGGGTAATGGGGGCTGCTTGTTAGGATATAATTTGATCTCAAAAGGCAGACCAGAAAGTTGAAGGATTCCCTTCTATCAGTGCCCTATGCAGTGTTTAGAGTCTCAGAGGGTCTTTGACTAGCCTGGCATTGAATAGGTGTTTGAGAATCATTTGTTAGTTGAGGGGAGTCTGCTGTCCACCTGCTCTGCTGGGGGACGTGGACTGAGCCTTTGCGGGGACTCGTGGCTGAGAGTAACAATACAAGGCTCATCCCCAGAGGACTGTCCCACACGTTCCAGCATTCCCCTAACGACCTGGCTGGGTAGGCAGAGCAAACACCCAAAACATCCATCTTACAGTGGAAGAAACTGAGGCTCAGAGATGTAACATGCCCAAGGATGCTTGGTGAGGGAAACCAACCATTTAATGCGACAGTTTCAGTTTTCTTTTTCTGCGTCTGATTTGCATTTTCCTTCCTCAAACAGGGGCAGCAAGTAAGGAGAAGGTGAGGCCTCAGATACTGCGAAAGTTGTTCTGACTAGGTCAGTTGACATCAGTTTTGTATTTTGGGGCGTGTTTGTTGTCTGTTTTGCTTTGATGGGAATACACTAACATTTGTAGTTGTAAATACTCTGTTGGATCCTCTTAATAACCCCAAGAACTTGGTCTTAGGATGCTCATTTCACAGATGGAAAAACCGAGGCTGCAGAGTTTGGCAAATGGCTCATCTGGTTCCAGAGTCTGGTCTTGAAGCCCCTTTCACTGAGCCAGAGTTGATGTGAGGAGACCCCCTGCTCCCTCCATAGGAAGCTTTCAGATGCAAACCAAATAAGGAACCCTCCTGTGTCCCTTTCAGACTGGCAAAGTGAGAAAGTGGGGTAAACCTCCTGACCTGAGGTTGGTCAGAATCCAAGGGAAGGAGAATGGGAAGCAGTTCTCCCAGGCCCTGGTGGGAAGTATAAATTCAACTTTTCAGCGGTACCAATGGCTTTCCCAGCATTTCCAATGTGATCTAGCGATTCCACTGTTAGAACTGTTTTCAATGGCTGTATTTGGACACATGCAAAGAGAAATATCTACATCCATATACATATATATTAATAACCTTTTCCCCATAGCACTGTTACTAAGAGGAAAACCTACAGTCAACCTAAGTGTATATTAATTAGGAGATCACTTAAATACAGGATAGAATACCCAAACAATGGAAAATGATGCGGCTGTTAGGAAAAGATTGGGGCAGATTTATTTACAATGCCCTGGAAAAATGTCCAAAATATACCTACATGGATAAAAGAGAACCTCAGAAATAGTGTACGATCTCCTCTGTGCAATAAAAAAGTGAGGTGTATTGAGACAATTGCCAAAAGGGAGTTTTAAGAACCGTGAATAGAGGTTACCTCTGGGGAAGGAAAATGGACAATCCTCTATTATTTACATTTTTCCCAGAAGCATGTACTATACCTTTCTATTTTAAAATATTGTAAATATCATTTTATGTTTTCCTTTCATCTTTTATAGATTTTAAAAATATTCTTTATGGTGATGGTGGGGGACGCTATGTATTAGTGTGGGGGGGCAGGGGGTATATGGGAAATCTCTATGCCTTTCACCCAGTTTTGCTGTGAACCTAAAACTGCTCTCAAAAATAAAGCCTACTGAAAAATATAAAGAGCTATATATATTATTTGTATCCTTTCCTGCCCCCTAAAACTTCATAAAACCAACACAAATGGGAGTTGAGTATGCATTTGAAAAAAATCAAATGTGACCTTGGACTTGAGGTTCCTTTAGTAAGAAAACACCTTTGAAAGGAAGTGAAACAGGCAGTCAGGACGGTGCAGGGGCACTTCCTGCTTAGCTGCATTTGAAGGAACTTGAGTTCTTAAAGGGGCAGGAGGACAGTTTTCTCCAGACCATGGCTCTTACAATCCAAAATCAAACTGGCTGTAGACAGGTCCCCAGCGGACCTCCATTCTAGAAGGCAACTCAAGTACAGTTGAGTTAGCCAGCCCTGCGCAGGTGGAGTTCAGAGCCATCCTTCTGGAGAGCAGTTCTGTATTGGAGGTTTCCTTGTAAGGTGTGAGCACCACATTTCAGTTCGGTGGGCTGAACTATATTTTCAGGACATTCTGTCCCTGGACTCATGGAATGGTGTATGTGCGTGTCTGTATCCACGAGTTGGGTTTCTCTACGTGGAGGCCCCGGTGGGCAGGCTGGCCCACGATAAAAACTTACATGGGTACAGAGGCTTCGTGTTTAGCTGCTGCTATTATTTTTACATCTGCTTACTCATTCCTGCCCTCCTGACGGCCCAGCAAGGGTGTGACAGGGCAGCCAGCATCCCACTTAGAAGGGAAGGAATGGGACAGATGCTCAGCGACTTGCCCAAGGTCTCTGGGTGTCTAGCGAGCCCACAAGCAGGTCCCAAGCCTAGCAGGTTGGTCTCCGGCCCAGTGCCCCTGCAGGGGTGGAGCCGTGGTT
This sequence comes from Giraffa tippelskirchi, assembly GCF_054371585.1. Lineage (NCBI taxonomy): Eukaryota > Metazoa > Chordata > Mammalia > Artiodactyla > Giraffidae > Giraffa > Giraffa tippelskirchi. Next base: position 144,245,716 of record NC_137289.1, read on the forward strand.
TCCTGGGGTTTCATCATCCGTCCGACATCCGTTTGTGTGCAAGTAACTTTCCACTGACTTCTCCTGTGCCTGCCTCGAGGGTTAAGTGCCAATGAAGCGTGGCCGTGGGAGTTCTAACCATGGCGGGGCCCATGTGGGTAGTGGGTGAGGGGAGACCCTGGGAAAACAGGTGAGGCCGGTGCGGTGGCATCGAACCTTCCCTCTCTGCCTCTCACCCATGCTCACGATCCCCAGTGACTCCCACTTGGCGACCTTGTGGGCTTCAGGGCCTGGGAGATGAAAAAGGGTGGCACAGAGGAGGAGCTAGGGGGTGGGAGACAGACGGAGCATCTTCACAGCTCGTTCCTTCTGACATCCGCCAACTGCGGCTTTCCCGGTAGGATGTTCACCTCCGTGGAAGCCCAGCAGAGAAGCTGCATGCACCCGCCCTACAATCATCGTGATCACTGCCGATACTGACATGATTCTGATGCCCTGGTGAAGACTGTGTCCTGTGCAGCCTTAAAGGAAACCCATCTTCTCCTTTTCCCCACTGTTTTCCACCACACCCCAGCACGGATGCTCCATTTAGCGGGTTAAAAAATCAGGGTGTTCCAAGACTGGACTTTCAGATAAATAACAGATAGCTTTTGAGTCTAAGTTATCTCATGCGGTCTTCGAGACATTTATATTTAAAGGTGATTCATCGTGTGTCTGAAAGTCCAGTTTAACGGGGCATCGGAGAGTTGATCTGGCAATCGTACCCTGAGAGGGGACACTTAGACCTGTCCACCGGTTGACCCCTACTTTAGCTGTCTGTCCACCCAGATCCACCCAAACCCAGGCAAGCAGACTGACAGACACACACACACAGACAGACACAAAGAACCCTTAGTAAGTCTCAGGCCTCTCAGTTCTCCCCTAGAGCCTCCTGCCAGCCTCACCGGGTCCTCTGAAAGAGGGGGGAGGGGAAGGAGAGGGAGGGAGGGGGAGGGGAGAGAGAACTTTGGCATCAGGGGCGGCAGCCCAGAGGAGGCTGCAGACAGCCCAGCAGATGGGAGCCACCAACAGCACAAACAGGCCCGCAAGGCTTGGAGCTGGTCCACCAATCACGCCCACGTTCAGACCCAGAGCTCCTGTGTGTCAAGACAAACGAGCCAAAAGACTTCCCTGCGCTGCCTAAGGCCCGGCGGGATCTGTGCATTGAGCCGAGGCTCCTCCTCCCGCAGAGGCTGGCCCCAGCCCCGGCTTCTGGAGGCCACACAAAGGCAGGATTGAGGACCGGCAGCCAGGGAGAGCTGGCTCCTGAGGACACAGAAAGTTTCTGTCCTCTCACCCCTCAGCGCCTTCCAGCTCTCATGGGGCAGAGAAGGGCTGGGAGAGGCCACCAAGCACCAGGCAGCGTGCTCACACGACAGCAGGGCACCTGCCTTTGCAGACTTCTCTTTCTAATCGGCTGGATGGACGGTGAATTTACATCAAATAAAACACATTCGTTTTAAGTTACCGTCCGTGGACGTGGACGACCGTGTGTGCCAGGGTCTCCATCATCCTGGTTGCTCAAGATACAAAATATTTCCGTGGCCCTAGAAAGTTCCTTGCCTCTCCGCCATTTGAGAGACTTGGCTTTAAATGGCTCCCTTCTGGGTGAAGCTTTCTTTGACTTCCTGAAGCAGAAGGCAGTTTCCCCACACCCCCTGCCTCGGGAAAATCTTCTATTGTGACGATTGCTCCGCTTGATGCCATCTGTCTGCTTGCTCCTTGTCGGGCCTGTTTCCTTGGGGCGGGCCTAGGTTTTATTTCTGTTTGTGTCTCTGGGACACAGACACCTATCAGCCCTCAGGGAATAAAGCTTGCTGAATGCTTCTGGGGCAGAGTCGAACCCTGCAAGTAGGAAGATGATGAATCCAGAGAGTTCCTCTTTCAAGGCAGGTAAAGATCGGGTCGCCTGGCTCAACGCAGATTTCTGATCTTTAATCAGTCTCTGTTCATCAGGAGCCTGTATCAGTAAACAAAAGAAGTTTCAAGCATCAAGCCCTAAGCCCCTGCAGCCGCCCCCAGCTGTGCAACTGAGGGGATTCAGGCTGGAGACAAGCAGGATACTGACCCTGAGGTGCACATCAAAGGAATGATTTCAGTGAGCCCAGACTCTTGCATCTTCCCATACTTAGGAAAGCACCAAATTCTTTAACCGGAGATGTCTGGTTTTCTTTACCAGTAATCTTTTGACGTGCTGACTACTTGGCATTTTTGCATAAACTCCTATTTTTCCTGGCTCCTCCCTTGCCTCTTGAGCACACTTCAACAGAGAGATGTGAGAGGCTGTGATCTGAGCTTAAGTCCTCAGTTCGTCCGCTGAATAAAACATAATTCTCAATTTTTAGGTTGTGCTTTCCCTCTTTTGCTTTTTTCAGTCGACAATCCCATGTGGGAGGACCAGCCCATGGGTCCTTCTTTCCAGGACAAGCAAAAGGCTTAATCCACCCTCGTGACCATAGTGTCAGCTGATAGTACCTTCATTACCACTGACAACAGAGAAGTAATAATAAAGATGATATAACTTATATAGATGCTTCTGATCTTCAGTGTCATTCAGGATCACTGTAGAAAATCTGGAGAATGATAACTGACATTTATGGCCTGCTTATCAAGCATGCCAGGGACCAATTCAAGCAATGCTCATTTCATCTTTAGAACAAGGTAATGTGGTAGGCATGAGGTAAGAACTAGCATTGTTAACCCCCCCCACACACACCCTTTATAGAAAGGACCCACCTAACTTGTCCAAATCCCATGGCTAAGAAGTGGGAGCTGGGATCTCAATCCAGGCATTCGGGCTTGAGGTGGGCCACTACCCAGGCCCCTCCCAAGTGTAAGAGAAGACTCTGGGAGAGATTCGGAAGAACACTCCTTTTTTTTTTCTTTTTCTGATTTTAACTGCATAGTTTTTTTCCTCTGAAATTGACAATTATTGTCATATGATATGATTACATGCAAGGAACACAAAGAACTGATACCTCTGGAAACTGGAATATTCAGGGGGAAAACCCCAAATTGAAAAATAAGTGAATGTATAGCCAGTGACAGCTGTTCTTTTTAGGAAGTGAAATTAATTTTTGCCTTCTCAAAGAATTTCTTCTTCCTGAAGAAATGTATCCTGTTCGCTGCAGGCTCAAAGGCTAAGTGTGTGTAGGTGATGACAACCCAAGACAGGCCTGAGGTCCCCAAATGAGAGGCAAGGTCATCAGGCATCAGCAGCTTTTCCTTTCCCCCCCCACATGCAGATGGTAACCCAAACTCATCATTTTGACTTGCCTGGGCTTGGGAAGATCCCCTGGAGGAGGGCATGGCAAACCATTCCATTATCCTTCCTGGGAAATCCCATGGACAGAGGAGCCAGGCGGGCTACAATCTATAGGGTCACAAAGAGTCCGACATGACTGAAACGACTTCACACACACACACACACACACACACACACACACGTTGTCCATTTCTCCCCATTTCCCTGCCTCTGCTCTCGGAGCCCCTCATCCTTGTGCTCCTAGGGTGTCATCAGAACAGCTTCCTCTAGGCTGTGCTCGTGCCCAGGCCTGCCCTGACCTGTGTCTGCATCACCTCCTGCGTCTAAACCTTCCAGTGTGTTTCAAACATACGCTATATGCTATGTACCAGCATGCTTCTGCTTCCTGCAAGTCACAAGGGTTCCTCATCCCTCATGCGTATTCCTCTTCACTGCCTCCACTTCCAGACCACTGCATACACCGTTCCCGCTGCTAAGAATGCACGAGTCTGGGGGGGGGGCAGAGGGAGGGAGGCTCAAGAGGGAGAGGACATAGATAGGATTCTGACTGATTCCCCTTGATGTGCAGCAGAGAGCACCACAGCATTGGAAAGCAATTAGCCTGCAATTTAAAAACAAAAAAAAATGCATGAGTCTCACTTCCAACCTCACAACCACCTGAGGAGATGGCCATCATAGCACAGATGTGAAGAGAGAAGGCTCTGGAATCAGACTCCCCAGGGTCACACAGGAAGGAGCTGGGGTCTTAGAAGGGCGCTCTGCTTGGTCGAAATGTTCTGCTGACACTATCTTGAAATTCTTAGCAATTCTGAAGAAGGGCCCTGGGCTCACAAGTTATGTAACTGTCCTGACTCTGACACTGACAAGCTATGTAACTATAAAATAAAAATAACGGTGAAGGGCATAGAACAGGGTGGGCAACATTGGGAGTCAGCAATAAATGAGACGCATCTTTTCTCTCTGTCTCACACAGGAGGAAACAAAGCCTCAGTGAGTTCATCAGCAGCCCATGGATGTCACGTGATAGAAAGTGACGCAATTCACTTTCACTTCTCTGTGAACTTTCCTACGGAGCCCTGACTTTTCTCAGCACGTGATCACGTCTGTTCTCAGTGCATTAACTGGGTGACAGTAGCCAAGACCTGTTCATACCTCTTTTACTCCTTTTACTAAAGCCTTGAAAGTAAGCCAAGCACAGAGCTGGCACTTCTCACATTTGATAAATGAGGGCAGAGTAAATAAGTGACTTGCCTAAAGGCTCAAATCCAATTATCAGCTTTGCTGAGATAAAGATGGAGACATCAGAGTCTGGGGCTCCTAGAACTCATTCATCACACTGTCTGGAACCAGAACCTTCCTTCCTCTCTGCAGATTGCCCAACAGGACACACACTGGTCTGAGGGAAAGTCTACTTCTGGGGCCGATGGGTAGGTAGTCTTGATCTTTTTCCTGCAGCTCCCAGATTGCACTGAGGGAAGTGGAGGGTGGGGGGAAGTAGCTCCAGACGCTACCAAGAGATGCTTTTAACTGTCCTGCAGCTGTGACAGCCCGGCCCCATGATTCTTGGTGATGATGAGGTGCAGTAATATTGCTAATATCAGAGTCTAGCATTCATTCACACATTCATTTGTTCTGAATCCAGTTACTATGCTCTGGTCTTGGGGAAAGTACCACGCTGGCAGAAAGTGATGCAAAAGTGAGAATCAAACTATCTTGCTGTTAGGGATTAGGGAGAAGACGGACAGGGAGGCCAAGAATTATAACCATACAGTAAACCAGAGGGCCCCAAGCTCTGGATCACGAACCGGTACCACCTGTCAGATGAGCGGCGGCATTGGATTAGAAGCAAAGTGCACGAAAAACCTAACGCGCCTGAATCATCCAGAAACCATCCGGAAATCATCCCACCCCCTCCCCTGTCGGAAAACTGTCTTCCACGAAACCGGTCGCTGGTGCCAAAAAGGTTGCAGACCTACATAAACACTAAAAGCCAGGTATTACGGGAAACTCAGGGGTAAAAGCAAAGGCCTAGAAAGGGCGAGAGGGGAAAAAAAAAAAGCCTCTCCCAGAAGGTGGAAACCAGTCCCCTGTATTCCCTTCCGACGGCTGCTGTAACAAACGACACGACTTCGGCGGCTTAAACACCACAAATGTATCCTTACGGCTCTGGACGCCAGAAGTGCCTCATAGGTATCACGGGGCCGCAATCAAGGTGCTGGAGGGCTGTGTTTCTGTCTGGAGACGCTAGAGAAGAATCTGCTTTCTTACCTTTTGCAGCTTCTACAGGCCATCCGCACTCTTTGGCTTGCAACTCCTTCCCCCATCTTCCAAACCAGCAAGGTAGGGACTTCCTTGGTGGCCCAGTGGTTAAGAATCCACTGGCCCATGCAGACGACACCAGTTCCATCCCTGGTCTGGGAAGATCCTACACGCCGTGGGGGCAACTAACCCGCAACTAAGTCCCAGCGCCCACGTGCCACAACTCCTGAAGCCCGGGAGCCTAGAGCGCATGCTCAGCAACAAGAGAAGCCAATGAAACTAGAAGCCTGTACACGTGCGACAAAGAACAGCATTTCCGAGCCCCACCCCCCACGTCCCCCAATCGCTGCAACTAGAGAAAAGCCTGTGCAGCAAAGAAGACCCAGCACAACCAAAAATAAATACATTAATTAAAAAGAAAAAAAGGGAAAAAAACTGCAGCAACGCAGCCTCTCTCTGGCCCTTCCCCTCTAGCTACATTCCCTCTGGTTCTACCTCCCTCTTCCACTTGTAAGGACGCTTGTGATTACATTGGCTTCACCTGGATAATTCAGGAGTCCCTATTTTCAGGCCAGCTGACTAGCAACCTTCATTCCAGCTGCAATGTCAATTCCCTTCTGGCACATGACCTTCACAATCACTCACAGGTTCCAGGCAGTAGAATGCAAACGGCTTTGCAGGCCATTATTCTGCCTACTGCACCCATTTCATAGATTACTTACAGTGTGGCTTTGAGCAGTTTGTTCTAGACTCTCTGAGCCTATAAATAACATCTGTAAACCCTAGAAATAACACCCACCCTGCCCATCTCACAATGTTGCCCTGAGAATTTAATGAGAGAGTGTATGTGAAAGTGCCAGAAATAAATTAAAGCCCTATGTCCCTATATGGGGTGGCTCAGTGGTAAAGAATCCACCTGTCAATGAAGGAGACACAGGAGACCCAGGTTTGATCCCTGGGTCGGGAAGATCCCCTGGAGGAGGAAATAGGGACCCACTCCAGTATTCTTGCCTGGGAAACCCCATGGACAGAGGAGCCTGGTGGGCTACAGTCCATGGGGTCACAAAGAGCGACTGAGCACATGGTAGCATATGTGTTTGTTTGGTCAGGGATGGAGCGGTGGGATGACAAGGACATAACCTCCTGTGAGTGTCTGTGACATTCTAGGGAGGCACAACAAGATGGTTTCTCCTAGCTGGTACACATCTCTTCCCAATTCCACTTTCGGTGACATCCCACTGGTATCTGGAAATCAGCCGTGGTGGGAGCATTTACATCATGGAAATAGGCAAACACTACCAATCAGGGTGCTTCCCATGTCCCTCCTGGTCCCCACCCGTTATTAAATATTCCCAGCACATCACAGCTTTATTCCGTTTATTTAAGAGAAACCATCTGACATGGTTATCATTACCTTGGAGGAGGGGTCTCCAACCTTTCTGGCACCAGGGACCAGTTTCGTGCAAGACAGTTTTTCCACAGACTGGGGTAGAGGGATGGTTTGGAGATGATTCAAGCGCATAACATTTATTATGCACTGTATTTCTATTATTATTATATCAGCTCCTCCTCAGATCATCAGGCATTAGATCTCGGAAGTTGGGGCCCCTGCTTTAGAATACAGAAGAGCAAGGTGAAGCCCGAAGCCAGTGATAAACCCGCATAAGATCACTCTCCTGGTGAGAGGCAGGTGAGGCCAGCTTGTCACATACTCCAAGGATCCAGTCCCTCCACCACACCCCGTGACCATGTTACAGCCCCCCAGCTCTGCCTGCCCTTGAGAGGGCAGTTAGTCTAACTATCCAAGAGAGTCATGGGACTTTACCACATGCTTAAAAATATAACCATCAACATAAGTTGCTAGATGACCATTTTTTGGCTGTGAAAGTGATGTGTCCTGGGGCTCACCCAGATCACCGCCTCCAGTGGTGGCCCCTGTGTACTAAGCTTTAAACAGACTTGACCTAAATTGTGCCTGGAGCCTTCAGCTCCAGAGTTTCGGCAACATATGGAAACGGTGACATCACCTTCCAACGCAAAGGTTCAAAGAGATGCAACACCAACAAGCTGCCAGGTCACTCAAAAGTCCAAGTGCCGCACGGCTTCCTCTTCGACAACCTGGAAGTATTTGAAGGTCAGCCAATATGAATACAATCCCTTCATTCACAGATGGATAAAGTAAATAGCAGGCTGGTACTTTGGGGGAGCAGTTAATGGAGGCAATTGGAGAGAGAAAAAAAACTGACTTTGCTTTATGTTCCATTTAAATCAGGTTCCTATGTCTCTGACCCTGCGCTAACTGTTCCTTCCTAAGGTTGGGCTTCTATTTCAAACAAGCTCAAGGCATGAGGAATCTAGTTAGTGGATTTCATTAACACAGGAGCAGAGGCTCACATCTAACAATGGTTCTGTCTTGGCGGAATACCAGGATCACCTGGGGATCTTTGAAAGCTCCAGCTGGCCATAGTACATCCAGAGCAGTTCATCAGAAGCTCTGGGCTGGAACCCTGGAGCCATACGTGCCCACGGAAACCCCCAGCTGATCCCCACGTGCAGCCCAGGAGCGACTCCCTGCTGCTGGGTTTATTTTTCTCACTCCCACTTTCCGTTGAATTTCTGGGGTTTCCTGTTGTTCATAAGTGTCTGTTTGAGAAAAGCTTAGTATCCAGTTACAGCTGGAGGCCCTGGCTAGGCAGGAGGTGAAAGGCCTCAGCACTTTCTAGATGTTTCAGAGAAGAAAGCCGCCCCACACCTAGAAAACCAGTTCTCCCAGCCTCGTCTGACGTCTGACGTCACCAGGAGCCAATGAAAAACTCGCACTTGACTTGACTGGTTCCTGTCCAAACTGACTGAAGGGAGAAATTACTGGACAAACCACGTAGGGTTATGCCCCCCTGACGCCCCCAACTGCACTTTTTAGGAGAGCCCATTCTCTGATGTACACTGATCCAGCCGTCTATCAGCTTGCTTAGTCTCAACACATTTGTTCTGAGGCTGTGGGTGGAGGAGGATTTGATTCCCCAGGCAAGTGAGAAGCCAGGTCTCAGAGTAAACAATAAGAATTCCACACCCCAAGATCCTTGCGAAAGAGAAGATTTAGGTAGATCGTGGCTGCCACCTGCCGGCAGTAATTGGTAATTGACTCCTGTGGAAGCGTCTCACACCCCTTGGTGAAGGTCAATTCTTAGCTGCAGCCATCTCACCCCGTTGCTCCATATTCACCAGCAGCGCTGCAGGCAGAAAGAACTTTTCCTTAAACATATCAGATAGGGTAATGTAGATAGGGAGACACACGCGTCAAAGCACATGGGCTTTGGATCATGTTCATTTGCAACTTAAATGAGTCTTCTTTTTGTAATCTTTCATGTTCTATGATCAGAAAATCATGATTGTGTGTTCAGATTAGGGCCAAACTTGATACTTTTGACCACCAGAAGCTGGGCAGGTGTGAAAAACCCATCCTGAGGAATTGGAGGAGCAGGGAGACCAGAAGAAGCCAAACTGTCACAGCTTGGGCGGTTCAGTCGGTAGGTGTTTGCTCAAACTATATCCTGTCAACATTGCTCAAACCAATGTCATTAGGGACACATTCATTTAAGATACTGCCAACAGTAAACAAACTATGGAAATCTCTGGAAAGGCTAATGTGTGCATTATTTATGTAATAAACATATTTATCAGATCACTTTCTAGAATTTCATTCTGCCTGTCTTAAACGACTGCTCTAAGATACCCTGTGCTTAGCACTTGGGGGAATACAGGTGTGAGGCAGGGCTTCTCAACCTTGGCACTGCCAGTATTTCAGACAATTCTTTGTTGGAGGAGGGATGTCCTCTGCATCATAGGATGTTTATCAACAACCCTGATCTCCACTCACTACATGCCACTGGCACCCTCTCCCACAGTTTATATGCTATACCTATCAAGGAAAAAACATACTAAATTCCTAGAGTCCAAGTATCTATCCATTGGCTACAGATTATAAAAAGTTGCCCACTTTTGTCCTTAAACTGGGGAGAAAAAAAAAGAGGTTTGTTCCACGTTTATACTACAGCATACTCACACCTGTATCCTCCTGAGTGCCAAGCACAGAGCATCTTAGAGCAGTCGTTTAATAAATGTAGAGTGGAATTCTGGAAAATTCTGGAAGTGAATAAATGTTCTCCCTTTGCCTTCTTTGTCTGCGCTGTACTTGCTCTGAACCACAGCCCCGCATTCAGAGAAGGCGGCAAGTGATTTCTGTCCAGGCGTGGAGCCTCATGGACTCAGCATCACAGCATCCAAGATGGTTGGCGCTATCTAGGACCCAAAGGACAACTGGCATGCTTGCCACTGGGAGTGGGAAAGGGGGAAATGGAGGGTTAAGGCGCTCCCCCCATAGGTGCTATGGTGGGACATATGAGAGTGGGCCCTCCTGCTCATAGCTATCTGAACTTTCATTCACGCATCCTTCATTCACTCACTCACTTGAGAAGTATTTCCTGAGAATCTTTGTGTGTCAGGCACGGTAATAAATGTTGGGGACACAATGATGGACCGAAAGGAACCTTCTCTCATCTCTAGAGGCCACAGTCTAACGGAAGACCCGTGCGTTAAAAGCACTCTATCCATTTCTCTGTTGTCTTCACAATAAAACTTGTGATCAATGCTAAGATGATAGTCTAGGTGAGATTTGGAGGTTAGGGAACAGCCTCTCTAAGTGAACCTTTCCTGTAGGGTGAGCAGGAGTTAGGAAATTGAAGCCTGGAGGAGGAGGGACCTCAGGGCAGTAGCGCATGTGGAGGTACTGAAGCAAGAGGGTTCGGTATGTTCTCAGCATGAACCAAAGGCTAGTGACGGGGATGCGCAGAGAGGAGGCTGGAGGGGCAGGCAAATGGGAGATTACAGAGTCTCGTATGCCTTGTTTAGGATTAAGATCTTAAATTTAATTCAGTAGTTGCACCTTTCACACGAATCACTGGCTGTTAGAACTGAACTGGAGGGATCAGAGTAGATACCAGCAAGCTAATAAGAGATGCTCGTAGCTTGGATAAGGCATAGTGATGATGGAGACAGAGACGGAGGATGGATGGGAGAGAAATTTAAGAGGTCAAGACTGCTAGATGGGGACTTCCCTGGTGGTCCAGTGGTTAAGACTCTGCTCCCAGTGCAGGGGCCCTGGGTTCGATCCCTGGTCAGAGGACTAGATCCCACATGCCATACCTAAGACCCAGCACAGCCAAGGGGCAAAAAAAAGCAAAACCGCTAGACAAATGGTTGCGTATGGGAGTAAGATGGAGTAGTCGACAGTGAGCCTCAGGTGTCTGGCTTGGGGAAGTGCATCTGAGCTTTCCTACAAATCCAGACATCACTCTAGATCAGCTCTGAGTTTCTGGTATCATCATCACTGAGATAACTGGAGAGTTATACTTAGAAGAGGCCAGGTATAATGTCAAAGGAGAGGAAGACTGGAAAGACAGAGGAGTCTTCTTTTCTCTCCTAGAAATGCAACTCACTAGAAATGAAAAGGCTCAAAAAAATAAAGAGCTTCCCCATGGCAATATTCTGCTATCATAAGTGGGGTTTTTGTTTTTCTCTTTGTACCTCTCATCTCTTTGCACACTGAAGGGACATTTCGAAAGACCATTTTCTCTTTTGGGTCACTGGCAGAGGATGTCCCGTGATGGCCCCTTCTGGTTCAAAACCCAGTTATCCCTCACCTTGTTCCTCCAAGACTACACCGTGATTGCTGAGTGAGACATGGATTGACCAATTTTCCCATTCAAGGGCAGAAGGAGAACACAACTGCGCGACCTTCTTTTGTACTCATGGGAAATAATGGATACCATTATGGCTTTAAGTTCAAGGATAATGAGGGTGGAAACCTGGCCGTATCACTATTATAGCTTTATTAATAGCTGAGAGGGGAATTGCCTTTATTCTTCCAATATTCATAAATGACTTTCTCTTTCACAAGGGCATTTTCAACTTTACGGAGTTCTGAGTAATTTCCAAAGAAGCAAAGCCACAGTTGTTGTTAGGAGTTGAACTGTGTCCTTCCCAAATTTTATGTTGAAGTCGTAACTCCCAGTACCTCAGAGTACGACCTCATTTGGAGGGACTTCCCTGGTGGTCCAGGGGTTAAGACTCCACGTTCCCAATGCAGGGGGCCGGGGTTTGATCCTCAGTCAGGGAACTAGATCCCACATGCTGCAACTAAGACTCTGCGCAGTCAAATAAAATAAATAATAAAAATAAATATTAAAAAAATAAAACACTACTTCTTTCCAAAAAAAAAAGAAGAATATGACCTCATTTGGAAACAGAGCTGTTGCAGATGTTATTGGTTAAAACACACCCATGTTGGAGGAGGGGTGGACCCCTACTCCAATAGGACTAACGTCCTTATAAGAGCAGAGAGACAGAGAGGGAAGGTAGCCATGAAACAATGGAGGCAGAGACCAGTGATGCATCGACAGGCCAAGGAACTCCGAGGATTGCCAGCAACATCAGCAGCTAGAAAAGGCAAAGAAGGACCTTCGGCTACAAGTTTCAGAGGAACCACGGCCCCGTAGACACCCAGATTTCAGACTTCTAGCCCTCAGAACTGTGAGACAATAAACTTTGATTGTTTTAAGCCACCCAGTTTGTGGTACTTTGTTTTGGTGACGCTAGGAAACTAATACAATTGTATTATTAGAAAATCACAGAGAGATCATGTAGTTCATTCTAGAAATGAGGAATTGTGCTCAGAAAGATGGAGCGGAGACTTCCCTGGGGGTCCAGTGGTTAAGATCGGGTGCTCCCAATGCAAGGGGCCCGGGTTTGACCAGGGTGTCAGGGAACTAGATCCCACATGTCACAACTAAGACCAGTAGAGCCAAATAAATTTTTTTTAAAAGGAAAAAAAAGAAACGTGAGTGATTTGCTATGATCAGACCTGGGCATTCTAATTCCTGTGGTTCAGGGTTCTTTACAGAGGCCAACCACCAGAGACCAGTGCCAAACAGGGATTTGGCAAATCGTGACCAGCTCCCCCAAAAAAGAGGAAGACCAAACTGAGCTGATAGAGACGACTTCAGGAGTAGAACAGAAATGCCAGGAGCTTCAGACATGGTGAGGCCATGTTGGAAAAGCTACCGAAAAAAATGGCAAAGAAGAGAAATGAGGCTGTCAGTAGATTCACAGAGTTGTGCAGCCATCACTCTCATGAATTTGAGAATGTGGCCTCACTCCAACAGGACATCCTGCGACCATACACAGTCACTTCCCATCTTCTCTTGGCTCCCCCAGCCCCTGGGGAACCACTTACCCAATTTCTGTCTCTATGGATTTGGCTATTCGGACATTTCCTATAAATGGCATCAGACAACATGTGGTTTCTTATGACTGGCGTCTTCCACTGAGCATCTGGTTTCCAAGGCACAACCATGTTGTCCTGTGTGTCAGTACTTCGTTCCTTTTTAAGGCTGAATAATACTCCAGTGTATGGCGATAGCCCATTTTATTTATCCATTCAACAGCTGATAGATTTTGGGCATTTTGGAACCCACCTTAGGACTCAATACATATTAGTTGTTCAAAAAGCATCTGTCCATTAAGTAGAAATTGTGAATTGAAGGAGATAGGTGAGATAAAGGGATTTTATTTTCTTATGCTCTAATGATTTCCAGTTATTTTCAGGTCAATTTCATAAGGTACCTCTTCAAGATTCATACTACAATTGACAGAAGATCCTATGGACAGATGCAGAGGAACAGAGGGCTAGCAGAGGTGGTAGGGAGTGACATCACTGTTTCACTTAGGAGAACTACATAAAGGGTACCGATACGTAGGCATTCTGATTTTACGTCTTCTGAATAGGAAGTAAGTGAAAGTGAAATCACTCAGTCATGTCCGACTCTTTGCAACTCCATGGACTGTAGCCTACCAGGTTCCTCTGTCCATGGGATTCTCCAGGAAAGAATACTGGAGTGAGTTGCCATTCCCTTCTCCAGGGGATCTTCCCAACCCAGGGATTGAACCCAGGTCTCCTGCATTGCAGGCAGACACTTTACCGTCTGAGCTACCAGGGAAGTCCAATCCCCAGGGAATAGGAAGTAAAGATAGAATTTCTGTGTTAACAATTGTACACACTTCATGAAAATTTTTCCACCTTTGATTTCTATTAAAGGTTTTTTTTTTTTTTCCTAAGGATTCTCCAAAAACCCAGTGTTGGTGGTAATTTTATCTTTTAATCCCACTAGGTTTTACTTATTTTTAAAATTGAACTGTAGTTGATTTACAATGTCATGTTAATTTCTGTATACAGCAAAGTGACAGTTATATACATATACACACTCTTCTTCATATTCTTTTCCATTATGGTTTATCCCAGGACGCTGAATATAGTTCCCCATGCTCTACAGTAGGACTTTGTTGTCCATCTAGTCTAGATGTAATAGTTTGCATATGCTAACCCGTAACTCCCAGTCCATCTCCCCCAGCCCTCCTTGGCAACCACAAGTCTTCTCACTGTCAATGAGTCTGGTTCTGCTCCACAGATAGATCCCTTTGGGTCATATTTCAGATTCCACATATTTCAGTTCTCTGAAATATGGTCATATTTCAGAGGTATAAGTGATACCTCTTTCTGACCTAATTCACTTAGTACAATAATCTCTAGGGCCATCCATGTTACTGCAAGTGGCATTATTTCCTTCTTTTTTTATGGCCGAGTCCATTGTATATATGTACTGCCTCTTCTTTATCCATTCATCTGTCAATGGACATTCAGGTAATTTATTTTATATTATAGATTTACTTCCCTGTGTATTTACTATATGCTCACGATGTGAAATGAAGAATTTTAATAATTAACTTCATGATTTACATCAATGGTGATTGACAGATTACTCCAAATGCTTCTAATTTAGCTGCACACTTAAAAAATGGTTAAGAAGCAAACAAACAAACAAAAAAACTTAACTACCATCCATCTTAGCCTTTAAATGGTATCTAAACCTTAGAAGTGAAATATCATAGCCAGTGTTTATAAAAGTAATTATAAAACAAGGACTAATGCAACTATAACATAATATAACCACATAGCCATGGATATATGATAAATCTAAATAGCAACTTAACATCAGAACTATTATAGTCGCAAAAGTTCTGAGATACTGAAAAGAAGGCACAGCAGGCCAACTATCAAGACGGCCACAGTGATCCCCGCTCCTGGTATTCACCATATACAACCAAGATGGCAGGCTGAGCGAGCTTACCATGACTGCCCACCTTGGTCATAGATTACTTTCCCAGGACTGAGGTGATCACTCCCATGGAGCTGGCAGGGCCGCTGCTTTACTTCTAACAAGCAGAATATGGCCAGAGAATATGGTTATCACTTCCCTGATTGGATCACAAAGATGGCGACTTCCATTGCGTCAGCAACCTGTCTCTCTTGCTGGCTTTCCTGAAGCGAGCTGCCAAGGGGAAGGGTCTGTCCATGTGGCCGGGAACTGAGGGTAGCCTTGGGCCAGCAGCCTAGGGAGAACTCAGTCCTGAAAACCACCACACAAATGTGGGCTCCGAAGTGGATGCTAACCGTAGCAGATGCCTGTGGCCCTGGCTGACAGAGAGATTACAGCCTTTGAGGGGCGCTGAGCCAGAAGTCAAGCCCGGACTCCTGGTCCACAGAGACGATGACACAACAAAGTGTATCATTCTAAGCCATTAAGTTTGGAGTACTCGGTTATACGGCAAGTGACAGCTAAGAACAAAAGGAGCATTGCTGTGCATTTTGACTACGCCTGTGACCCCTGGCTTAACATCAGTTAGTACTGCTTAATGGAATTGACATACAAGTTGTTATACCGTGAATCGTTGGCTGTTAGGACGACATTTTTCAGACTCTGCCAAAACAAGCCTTCCGCCTTGGGGTTGTCAGGCCACTGGAGGATGGAACTCTTGCAGATCCTCTGCCGTAGCCTCAAATACTGTGAATGCTGCAACACTGGCTCCAGCAGAATAAAGACAATCACGTCCATATTCTCCTCCATTAGCCTCTGCAAGGCCAAGTAGAATGCCGTTTTAAAATTCCAGTTTTTGGCATATTTTTTGGTTAAAACAAATATTGTTTTCTTGCTTTGGTTGATGCTCTGCATGAGGTTGTCAATGATGGCTAGACCCGGGTCCCAATCTCTTTCCTCTAAACACAGGAGCACGTTCTTGTCCTCGCTCTCTTCCAGGTGGAAGCGCAGTTCATTGATCACCCAGTCTGTGACAGAAGCATCTTTGGTGTCATAAGAAATGTAAGCATCGTAGAAAGTCTGGGATGTGGACAGAGACCTGTAGCCTTTGACCTTAGCTAAGCACACATGATAGATAAACCAAGCATCCCAGTAAAACCAGTGGTGGGCCAGGGCAGCCAGCATCACTGAGATGGTGACAGAAAAGGTTAAGAAACAGAATATGGCTGCAATGGTATCTGAAACACAAGTGGTGAGGTCTAGACTCACAATGCTCTTGCCTTCCTGATCCCCAGGACTGGCACAAATGACATCTGTCAGTCTGGGAACCCTGACGTTCAGATTTCCGTCCATCCATTCTCGAAAATCTCCGAAGTCACAGGTACAGTCAAAAGGGTTACTCCCTAGTTCCAAAATGGTTAACTTGGTGGCGGTCTTCGTTTCAAACGTGGATCTGTTGAGCATCTTGAGCTGGTTGGAGCTCAAATCGAGGTGTATCAGGCTGCTGGCTCCAGAAAGAAAATCGGATGGCAGGTGGGAAATCCTGTTTCGACTCAGTAGTAGCGTCTCAAGAGAAGATGCAAATGTAGAGAGGCTATTGGTTAAAAAGAACAGCTGGTTTCCACTTAAGTCAAGCAACCTGAGGTGAGGAAAGTATTCCAGTAATGACCAGTTAAAGAAATTTAACATATTATCATTTATATATAGGTCAGTGAGAGTCCTGGGCAAGTTAAGGAAGGCCTGACTGGAGATATGCCGAAGGTTATTATGGGCTAGATCAAGCCGGGTCAGATTGGTGAGATTTTGAAAAATTTGCCAGTACCTGACATCCTGAGCATTCCACAGAAGGTCAAGGCGGTTTCCACTGAAAACTAATTCTCCCAGGGACGCGCTTTTCAGTTGTGTTTCTGTTAAAGTAAAAATGTCATTGTTACTCAAGTTTAAAACTCTCAGGTTAGTTAAATGTTCAATAAATCCTAGACGGTGCGTTACCCCTGCTATTCGGAAATAGTGCGCGTTGTAGCTGAGATCGAGAACTTCTAACAATGGCAGTTCACTGAAAGCAGCATCATCATCAAAGTCTAGTCTGTTGTTTGTCAAATCCAAATACTTGATACCAGACAAAAGTGAAAATTCCGTTCCATTTAACACTTGACCATTGCCATTTGAAGACAGATTTAAACAGGAAATGTTTCCAAAACCTTTAAACTGGTTTACCCCAATAAAGAAAATACTGTTCAAGCTTAAATCTAAGGCATTGCCAAGACGTGAACATTCTGTCTTTATTAAAGGATTGGTGGTATGATAAAAATTCGAATGTGGGTCAAATCGAATATCGGCTGAGCGTCGCTTCAGGATATGACTTTGGAAAGAAGTCCCATTTGCATCATGTTGCTCGGTATCACTGACCAAGGGCGATATTCTGTTTTCTGACAAGTAAATGATTTTCAGGTTGGGGAACCACTGGAAAATGCTAAAATCAATCTGCTTAATAAAGTTAACGCCCAAGTTGATAGTCGTTAAATTTGAGAGGTGCTGCAGGGGCTTGAAATCTTTCATTCTAAGTTCCTGGAACACATAACCTCTTAAATGCAACATCTGGAGAGATACAAGCTTTGAGAAATTTTTGGAAATGTTAATGTACTGAGGATATTTTTTCAGTTCGTAGTTGTAAGATAAATCAAGTATTTCTAAGGAGGGCAATTTTGTCAAAAATTCCCCCGAGGCTATTTCGTCCATTAAATAGTTGAACTCAAGATCCAACACCTTCAGATTGTTCATGTTGTCAAACCAGCTGGCAGGAACCTTCCGGAGCGAAGTGCTAGAGAGGTTTAGGTAGCGAAGTTCGGTCAGGGTTTGAAAAGCAAGAGGGTGTATCTGAATTGAAGCACCTCCTTGGCAAGGTACACAGGGAAATGGAGCGTTAAAACATCTTGGGCAGTTTCCGCTTAAATCTAGCAGTCTTAAATTGCTCAGTTCTTTGAAGTCTTCTTCACTGACGTTTCCGATATGGGTGTTGCTAAGGTAGAGCTCTGTTAGCGAGCTTGGCAGACTGGGTGGCACGCTGTGAAGGGGATTAAAAGATAACGACAGCACTTTCAACTTGGTAAGGTTTTGGAATGCTCCATTTTCTATGGTAAATTTTTTATTACAAGCAAAATAACAGTTCCAGCCCAAATAGAGCCTTTCCAGGTTCCCAAGTCCAGAAGTGTTCTTTTTCGTCAACGTAATTATGTTGTTTTGAATTAGACTAAGTTCTTTCAAAGATTCTGGCAAACCAGCCGGTATTTCTTGTAACTGGTTGTCTTCCAGCAGTAACTCCCTTAGGTGTTTCAGGTTAAGAAATGCCCCGTCTGTAATAGTCATAGCTTTCTTTACAGCAGGATTTCCACTCTGGGACTTGGAATTATGGTTCAGGTTGATTTTAGTCAGATTTTGCAGCCCCTGAAATGATTCATTTGTTATCCATGTGATGAAATTATCAGACAGGTCTAGTTCTGTCACATCTTTGTCCACTGTTTGGGGTACTTCCTGTAATCGACGACTGTTACATTCTGCAATAAAAGAGCCGTTTTTGCTTTTCACATCGCAAGGATAGCTTCGAGGATAACTGGCTTCAGTGAAGAACTCGCAGGAATCAGAGATTAGCAGGAAAAGGCAGGTCAGAAGCAAAAAGTGAAGGGTCATGTTTTCCTAAGGAAAATCAAAGTGGAGTCACAATGTTAGACTGGCAATATTTTCTAGGCATTTCAGGATGAAATTCACAGTGCTTTGACCATACTTTGAATGAGTTTTGAAGTAGGAGTTCTCAGAACAGTTAAAGAAATTGCAGTAAGTTAAGTTCAGAATGATTTTAATTTTTCACCCTGTTCAGCTTCTTGATGTTTAAAGAAGCAAAAGATGAAGCTATCTGAGATGTGATGACAAGAAAACCTGAAAAGCTTTGGCAAAAGCACACATCAAGATGCCTCACCGTCACAGTGGGCCTGATGTTGGATCCTGGCTATGGTTCATTCCAGACCTATAGCACAGCAAGCTGTATGTCTGTTGCTTCAATCTATTAGCATAACTCGAGGAAACTCTGGCCAGCCCCAAGGAGAGTCCAGATCCAGCTTCTACTAGGCCATCCTCCAAGATTTCCAAGCCAGAGTCTCTCTACCTTATCTACACAACCATATATTTTATTGACATTTCCCACAATCTGTCTATACCTCTATGATGGTATGTATCAAATTCTCTCATGTCCCAGCATGACAGGAAAGTGGACACTTTCTGGTTATAATAATAGCAGAGTGTCACGTATTATGCTAAACCTGAACATTTTCTCACCCATGTTTATGCTCCCAACAATACAATGCAATAGGTTCCATTATTATCCATATGTTGTAAGTGAGACTCAAACTCAGAGACTTAATTAACTTTCAGAAGGATAATATACTGCAGAGGTGAGACGAGTCCATCGGATTCCAACATGGTGCTTTTAACCACTAACTATCATGCTACACAATCTCATTTTGAAATCTTTATGTTAGAATACATCTTCAAATGTAGACAACACTCAAAAAGTTTTTTGTAGGGAGGCTACCACTTATAGATCCCTTATCATACAAACACTGGTATTAATAGCCATTCTTTTGCTTTTGTAAATTTTTGTGAACAAGACGTGACGTTTAATGTTTTTGTACGTACTCTGTAATGTTTAGTCGAGTGTCTCACTTTCTGCGATTCTTCCTTAACGGGGGGCTGAAAATACTACTTTGGTAATTATACAAAGCAATGAAAAGATTAATGTGATTGGTATAATCAAGGGTTATAGTTTTAAAAAAAAGACTCAAAATCGTATTTCACTGGGTGTGGAGACCAATCTTTACTAAACTGTATTTTTCACTAAAATCCAACTCATCTCCTTAGTGTGAGTTACACCAAGTACGTGCTTTCTTTTTAAATTCTTCTAAAATTAAGGGTTAGTGAACTAACAGTCACTAATGTACCCTTCCTATGATATAAAAAACTTTCATATGGATGTTGAGAATTCTGAGGATCAATAATTATTGCCCATTCATAAGAGCCAAGGAAAAGCCAGCTCCTTATGAGATGAAAGTTCAAGTGAAACAGAACTTGCAAGCATTTTCAGTTACCTATAGTTATTTCCAAATACAGCACCATCAAAGTGCCACTGTTTAATGTTTAGCTTTTACTGAAAGAAAGCCTGGCTTTACATGGGGTAGGTAGAATTGTAGGGCAATCCCTATGACCTTTGCCCCCTGGTATTTCTCCTGTAATTACATTATGTGACAAAAAGATTATCTAAATGGGCCTAATCTAATCATACATGCATGCCAAAGCCGCTTCTGTCCTGTCCGACTCTTTGCGACCCCATGGACTGTAGCCTGCCAGGCTCCTCTGTCCAAGGGATTCTGCAGGCAAGAATACTGGAGTGGGTTGCCATTTCCTTCTCCAGGAGATCTTCCTGACCCAGGGATCAAACCCATGTCTCTTTATGTCTCCTGCATTGGCAGGTGGGTTTGTTACCACTAGCGCCACTACGCCTTTAAAACCAGACTGTTTTCTGTGGCTAGTGGCCAAGGGAAGCATCAGAGGGATGGGAAGCCAGAGAAGAAATGGACACATCACTGCAGACTTGAAGCTGGAGGGGTGGGTCTCTGGCAAAGAATGTAGGCATCCTGTGAAAGCTGAGAGTGGCTCCCTGTTGACAGCAAGGAAATGGGGGCCCTGATCTGACAACCCAAAGAACTAAAATTGAGGGACAGCCCAAATGAACTTGGAAATGACTCCTAAGCCAGAATCTAGTTGATAAGAGTCCAGCTGGCCAACACCTTGACTTGAGTCTCATGAGACCTAGAGCAGAAAATGCACTTAAGCCCACCCAGTCTCTAATGCCCAGAAATTTAAGCTAATAAATGAGCATTGTTTGAAGGGTTTAAACATGGGGGATATTTGTTATGTGGCAATGGAAAACTAATACATCTAGAAAACATGTGTGAAAAGATGCTTCATGGCTTCAAAATATGCAGCTTTTGCGGAATCCACCCCGGGTCTCCAAGTTCAACGTCTCCGTTGAGAGAGACACATATGCCAAGAGGGTAATGAACCTTGGGGAAGCAAGGAACTTGGGTGGGTGACCCAGACAATACTGTGTTTGCTTGTCACCTAAGCAGATCTCAGCCTATGTGATTTTCAAGTGTGAACATCGCTAGATTTGGAAGTCACTTCCTGACTCTTTCTTGTCATTTTCTAGCTAGTGGGTAGCCTTGGGGGCAGTGCTAGTGTTAAAGAACCCGCCTCCCAATGCAGGAGACATAAGACACTCGGGTTTCATCCCTGGGTCAGGAAGATCTCCTGGAGCAAGGAATGGCAACCCATTCCAGTATTCTTCCCTGCAGAATCCCATGGACAGAGGAGCCTGGCAGGCTGCAGTCCATGGGGCCGCACAGAGTTGGACACGCCTGAAACAATTTAGAAGGCATGCACGCACAGATTATTAGTTAACTCACTGGCATAAATGAAACACAACCCCATTACAAGAGCTCAGTGGTGACACAAAGAAGTGAGACTAGAAGAGCCTTAAAACAGGAGGATTTCACCTCTTCATGGAGGCTGGGAAAGGTTTCCCTGAGGAAGTGAAACTTGAGCTGTGATTTTCAGGTTGATTTGGCATGAAGAAGATGGAAAGATGTCAAAAGCATGTCTCAGCATATGCAAAGGCCCTGCGAGCATTCCTTTGAGTTTCTCACGGTGCCTCCACAGGAGCCCTGGACAGCAAACAGGAGGGGTGTGGTGTGGGCCAGAGACAAAGCACAGCAGGTTTCAAGTCCTCAAAGCCCACTGAGACCTGTGGGGAACTGCTTGCAATAGCAGGACTCAGAATAGGAAGTAGGGCCAAGAGGACCGGAAGGGCGTGTGAGAGGCCATGTGGGCAGAGATCCTCAGCACCTCCATGTCACTACAATCAGAAGACCCTTCTCAGGCCTCATCTGAACGAGCATGTGAATGCAAGGGACTGAAAGAAATCACGGATGTAAGAATCCACGAGTGTGGAGTCTGATCTTGATCTGAGGAGCAATGCAAGCCTCTGAGGGTTTTAAGCAGGGTGGGGCCATGCTCAGTATTCTACAGCAGTCTCTGGCAAGAGGGCACAGACCTTCAGGAGAGTGTATTTTTCACTGATTCTACTGTGTAGGTGAGGCTGTAGGGAATCAAGTATTCCTATATTTTCCTTGGAGGGGTCTAAATTAGGGCCACCTCTAAGGCGGAGAGAAATTTGTAATATCTATCAAAATTAGAGATACATACTTAGAACTTAACAATTTCAATTCTAGAAGTAGACCACAAGAGAGACCTTCGCATACACAAACGCCTATCTACAAGGATATTCCATGCAGAGCTGTCAGCAATAGCAAAAGATTGGAAATAATCTGGATGCCTATGAGTTGTGCTCTGGTTAAATAAAACAAGATGTTATAGTCATAAAATGGAATACTATACAGCCATTAAAAAGGAAAAGGTAGCTCTACATTCATTCAAAAATATTTACTAAGCATATACTTTATTGGGGGGAATATAGGAATGAACAAAACAGATGAAAATATCTGCCCATTTGGAGCAGTATGTTAGATGGTGGAAAGTACTAGGGAGAAAATGATGGGAAAGGGGATGGTCATGTAGACTGTCCCTCAGTTGGGATGCATCTGATGTCTTTGTTAGGATTAGACTGGGGTAATGGGTTTGGGGGAGGGCAATCACAGAGCTCAAAGGCCACTCGAGCCACAGCTCAGCAATGGCACATACATGATTTTCATTGTTGGTATGGAGCTTGATCACCTGGCTGAGGTAGTGCCTGTCAGCTTCCTGTTATAGATTAATAAATAATACAAAACAAATATTTTTAAAAAGTCTCCTAGGGAGCAGGTGGCAAGGCAAGCTGGTTGCAGACTCTTCCCTTCATGCAGTACACAGAGTACTGTTAATAGGTGAGACATTTCTATGTGGTTACTTGGGTGGGGGTGGGGTGGGGGTGTCCCCAGGACAGGATGGTGCTGTGCAGCCTCCCTAGCCTCAGGTTAACTCCTCAACATGTGATTCCAAACTTAATTATCACACAACACTGAGCAATTGAGGAGAAAAGCCTCTAGGTGGCGCTGGAGACCACAAGAAGAGCCCTTTGACGCTTGAGGCTGCATATTGAAGCATCAATACTTTGGCCACCTGATGCAAAGAGCTGACTCATTGGAAAAGACCCTGATGCCTGGAAAGATTGAGGGCAAGAGAAGAAGGGGACGACAGAGGATGAGATGCTTGGATGGCGTCACCAACTCAACGGACATAAAGTTTGAGCAAACTCCGGGAGACGGTGAAGGACAGGGAAGCCTGGTGTGCTGCAGTCCACGGGGTCACAAAGACTCGGACACAACTGAGTGACGGAAGAGCACCACCATGGCCTCCCAGAGAATCTGAAGCAACTTAGGGGCTAGGCCACGGAAATGAGCAGAATACGGCAGAGAGGATTTCTAAGTGAAGAGCTTGAGGTTCCTAACTCCAGCCTCCCAAAAGAGTGTCCTGAGGTAAAAACAGGATTTGACAAATTCCAAATAATTTCTTTTTTTCTTTTTTTTTTTCCTCCATGTCTCCCCATTCACAATACAGACCAGGTAAAGGGCCTGCCTGGGCTGAGGTGTATATGGGGTGGGTTTACTCTGCCTCCTCTTTCTATACAGTCAGTGTAAGTACACAGCCTGTGGTAAGCATCAGGAGGCCCAAATAATTTCTATTTGAAGAGAAGTACATGGATGGGAGGAGAAGGCAATGGCACCCCACTCCAGTACTCTTGCCTGGAAAATCCCATGGACAGAGGAGCCTGGTAGGCTACAGTCCATGGGGTCACTAAGAGTTGGACACGACTGAGTGACTTCACTTTCACTTTTCCCGTTCGTGCACTGGAGAAGGAAATGGCAACCCACTCCAGTATTCTTGCCTGGAGAATCCCAGGGATGGCAGAGCCTGGTGGGCTGCCGTCTATGGGGTCGCACAGAGTCGGACACGACTGAAGCGACTTAGCAGCAGCAGCAGCAGCAGCACATGGATGGGAAGAGTGGGAGGTAGGAAGTAGGCAACTAGCAAAGATCTTAAAGAGAAAACCCGATAGTTCAAGCCTCTCCACCTACCTCAGGGCCTCAGAGAGGCAAAACGGACTGCAAATGCTCATCATCCATAGAGTGTACCCTAGCTCACAACATCCAATGGCCTCTGAGGTGAGAGGGCAGAGCCTAAAGCCCTGGGCAGCAAAAGTCCCACCTCTGTAGCCAAGTTCTTCCTCTTAGTCACACCCATGCCTCTGGCTTACAAAAGTCTTGGCTCCAAAAGGACCTCAAAGGGAACCAAATCCCAGAGAACTAAGAAGGGTACTCGAGAGAATTTACTCCCTTAGTGAATAAATGAATAATAAATAATGAAAAAAACCATTCAGCCTGGCAGAAGAAAAATGGTAACTATGCAAATAAAATAGAGAAATGGCAACTACGCGGAAGAAAAAAAAGAGAAATAGCAACTCTGAAAATAGGAGGGAAAGGGTCAATTATGCAAACAGGAAAGTAAAACTATGCAAATAAAGCTGAGAGAGAGGGACAGACAGAGACAGAGAGAGACATTTCTGTTGTTTGAGGCTAACAGCTGAAGGTACCCATTAAAGTAAGAGCAAAGGGTTAGGATTCTACAAGGTGAGAAAGGGCATTAAGAGGAGACCACAGCAGACAACGGACTGTGTATGAACTTGAGGAAGACAGAAAGCAGATGGATGAGTGGTATGTGGCACAGCAGAGCGAAGAAGGGCTAAAGCTGACCAGAGTGAGGTCAATTCATAGCACACAAGCCCACAAAAGACTCGGGAGCTGCAGACAGCAGTCACAGTGGAGTCACCAGTGGAGTGCCAGGTGGGGCTGCACAAAGGATGGGCTGGAAGTCTGTATGAGAAGTTAGACCCCTCCTAATTCCCTCCCTGAGACTTACTACCTTGAAAGGTTGAATCCAGAGCCTTGGGTTCAGGAATTCAGGCACCAAGTGAAGGCAGCGGCGAACTGTCACAAAGCAAACAGGAGGGTTAAAGCACCATGTCTCTCTGGAGTGCAGATCCCTGTTCTCTTTCCTCCTCTGGCTCTGGGGCCCCTGACATCCACCTGGTTCATAAATGCTCCACTCCACCCCCCAAGCAGGAGACTGGAGCACCTCATCAGGAAAATGGAAAGGCACAGTAGCAGGGTCACAGTAGCAAAAATTAAGAGGACGCCCAAAAAGGTAGTCATCAAGATGAAAATAGTTTACAAAAAAATGAAAGCTCCTGATAGACCATATATCAGTATGAAATAATGACAGAATCGGACTCTGCCTGCGCCATGCAGTAAGTCCCCTGCCTTCCCCCATCCCGGCTCTGGTTCCAAGAAAACTCACTTTACCAAAATAGGCCCCCAGCCTGTGGGCTAGAGTTCCTCACTATGACTTAAAAATAGAATGCTAAAATATTATGTGTCCTGACTGCCAAGCTGTTGGGGACCCTACCTGCCTGAAATTCTGCACCCAAAGCTAGGGCCTCACTCCCCTCACCCTAGCCCTGACCCTGCACCACAAAAGAGACCTGTGATCACAGTGGTGTACCCAGCCTGGAAGTTTGCTCCCATCCTAGGCTGGGACCCATCGTTTGGAAGGCCTGTCCTTGCAACTGAAACTTCTCATCAGCTGTTTGGGGCTCCACACTTGAGTACGAAATAACGGTCAGCACCAGTCACCTGGCATTTACCCAGCATCAAAGAGAGATGCACACAGGCAAAAAAAAAAAAAAAAAAGGAAAATCACAGACATAGGAATTGGTAGAATCACGTCTTCTGGTCACCAGGACAGTGGCTGATGGTTTATATCTTGAACGTAGGTCCTGTCTTATACGGGTGCTTAATAATCTCTCTGCAGTTCTGAAATCCTTAAAAATCTGAGCACCAGAAGATTTGGGGGGGGGTTCCTAACTTATTTGACAGCAAAAGCTGATCCGAACTGAGCTAAGGCTAGTAAAAGTTTTATTTATCCACTTATGGGAGCTCTCTGGTTTCAGAGCGGAAATTATCACGTGCGTGATCGTCAGGGCAGCTGTGGACCCATCTAAAGTGTTTTATAATAAATCCTCTATGTACTATGATGGCATCACCAACTCAATGGACGTGAGTTTGAGCAAGCTCCGGGAGATGGTGAAGGACAGGGAAGTTTGGAGTGCTGCAGTCCATGGGGTCGCAAAGAGTCGGACATGACTGAGTGACTGAACAACAAAACTACCTTCTCTCGCTACAGTGCAAATTCTGAACTTTGACACAATTCTAGCCTACAGGTTTCAGGCAATGGATTGTGATTCAATAATTAAATCTCCTTCACTGGAAACCTATTAGCAGTTCCTGAACTGTGCTTGGCATACGTCAGATCAGAAAAGAGAACGTGGTTGTCGACAGCACCGAGTTACAACTTTGTGGGCCTGAGATGCTTTGGCCTTTACCGGCCTCTTCCTCCATAAACAAAAAATAAAAATTCGTAAAAAATTATATGTTATGACCACATTGGCATAAAGACAAATATAACCCAGACTGGAATATATTCACTCTTCTGCAGATTTTAAAAACAACTAAAGTCTTTGCTTAAAGTGTCATGGGCCCAAGGCCTTGTGTCTTTTCTGACCAAAGAGAGTCTGCCCCTGGTTGTCAATGATGGTATCCTGGGGCTCAGACCAGGTCCCGGGAAAGTAGTCAAGATAAATAGGAGATACTTGCTGAAAAGTAAGGCAAGTATTAGGTTGGGAGAGGCTGAAGGGGAGGCCTAGGGTTGAGTGGAAGTGGCAGAATAGAGGACAGAAAAGGACAGTGTTGCAGGTTGAATCATGTCACCCCAAATGATATGTTGACATTTTAGCCTCTCCATGTGAATGTGACTATGTTTGGAAATAGGGTCTCAGTAGTGGGAATCAAGCTAAGGTGAGGTCATACTTAGACTTGTTCAGCTGCTAAGCTGTATCCGACTCTTTTGCAACCTTATAAACTGTAACTCGCCAGGCTCCTCTGCCCGTGGGATTTCCCAGGCAAGGATACTGGAGTGGGTTACCATTTCCTTCTCCAGGGTATCTTCCCCACCCAGGGATCAAAATTGTGTATCCTGCCCTGGCAGGCAGACTCTACCACCGAGCCACTAGGGAAGCCCCATACTAGACTCGAATGGGCCCTCATCCAATGACTGCTATTCTGCTAAGAAGAGGGAAATTTGGACACAGAGAAGGGAAGAGAGCCATGTGGAGATGGAGACAGAGACCGGAGTGATGTGTCTACAAGCCAAGGAACATCAAGGATTGCCAGCCACCACCAGAAGCCGGGGAGAAAGGCACAGCTCAGATTTTCCCTCACAGCCTCCAAGAAGGAAGCAACCTTGTTGATAACACCTGGATTTCAGGCTTTTGGCTTCCGCAATTGGTAGAGGAAACATTTCTGTTGTTGTGAGTCGTCCAGTCGGTGGTAGCCCCAGGAAACAGAGAGGAAGAGCAGAGAGCAGGGGAATCAGAGCTGACCAGCGGAGCCCATGGCTGAGACAAGTTCGAGCTGCTAGACACAGCTCTTTGGCTGCAGCAGTGAGCTCTCTGCACAGCACACCCTGCCGACGAAGGTCCAGTCTACACGGTCTCCCTGTGTGTTGCTTTGGAATACCCAGTGGGAAAAAAAATCAAGAACCCATTTCTTTAAAGAAAGCATATGAATCACACACAACAAAAGAAATTTGCTTCACGTCCCACTCCATGCTGAATAAAGCATTGCTCGCTATCGAAGCAGTCATTTCACAACTGTTTTCCTGGTTTCCACAGCA
This sequence comes from Giraffa tippelskirchi, assembly GCF_054371585.1. Taxonomy (NCBI): domain Eukaryota; kingdom Metazoa; phylum Chordata; class Mammalia; order Artiodactyla; family Giraffidae; genus Giraffa; species Giraffa tippelskirchi. The sequence continues at coordinate 144,273,361 of NC_137289.1, forward strand.
AATCAGTTCTCTGGTTGGGTCCATGGTGTACGATAATCCAGTCCTCTTTTTCCCTCATAGCTCAGTTGATAAAGAATCAGCCTGCAGTGCAGGAGACCTGGGTTGGGAAAATCCCCTGGAGAAGGGAATGGCAATCCACTCCAGTATTCTTGCCTGGAGAATCCCATGGACAGAGGAGCCTGGTAGGCTACAGTCAATGGGGTTGCAAGAGTTGGACATGACTTAGCAACTAAACCAGCACTACCACCCCATCCTAGGCTGCAAGCAGGTATGTCACGAAAATGCCCCCTCCCACCTCTCTCTTCTGGTGAGCTCCTGGTGGCTCAGATGGTGAAGAGTCTGCCTGCAATGCAGGAGACCCAGGTTCACTTCCTGGGTTGGGAAGATCCTCTGGAGAAGGAAATGGCAACCTACTCCAGTATTCTTGCCTGGAGAATCCCAAGGAGAGAGGAGCCTGATTTCATACACATAAAAATATGAAAAGTTATGCTATTTGAAATCCAGCAAATATGGTAGCACACATTTGTTGAGTGCTTTATCGCGAAGCAAACACTGGGAGCGCAAATCATGTATTTTCTTGTCTGATCTTCATAAAAATCAGTGAGGTGGGTGCTGTCATAAGCCCTCATTTTACAGACATGGAGCCTGAGATTCAGAGGCTCATTTACCCAAGGTCAATCAGATGGTAGGCGGCAGAGCGGAAACTGAGTCTAGAGGTACCCACGTAGGTTACAAGTTGGTACCAAGCAAAGATCTGGTTTCAGTTATCAGCAGAAACACCACAGCCATACATGGAACCTTCTGGACTTAAATGGCTGGGGGTATTACCCACCTTGCCTTTCCACTGATACCATAGAGCACTTATAGGTGCTCTGTAATTCCATAGAACAACTGGAAATCCACTGATTCTAGACATATTAGCCAACGAGTGGCTATTAACAATCATCTGAAAAATCAACCCAGTCTGTACTAGGTAATGTTGACCCAGAACCATGGGTTACACATTTCCATGTACTGTCTCTATAGCCCTGAAGAGTTATAAATTGGGAGTGATAATTTAAAAAACAATAAATCCCTCAGCACTGTTCAATAGGTCAGCTGAACTCAAATGATATTTCACTGGAATGACATCCCCCTCGATTGACCCCAGAGGTGACGCTGAGATGCACTTACAAATAATATCCAACTGAGTTTCCAAGGCTGACCCTGGGTCGTGACACCCTCCCATGTCAGACATACCTTGATACTCTGTCAGTCTGGGTTTCCACAGGACTGACTTCTCTCTCATCAACTCCTGTGCACTTTTTAGGATTATCACATGAAAGAATGAAAAGCAGAAAGAAGAGTGGACAACATCAAGTGTCCCTGCCCTGATCCACAGCCTCAGCTTTTTGGACAAGGTATACATGGAACTTTTATTTTGCTTTCTGGAATCAAGCTGAAAGGCTAATGAATAAGCTTCAGGTCTTCCTAGAGGCTCTGTCAGTCCCACTCCCAAAAGTCTGTGCTCCTGGCAGAAAAGACTAAATGGGATGTTCAGATGCTTCCCTAAGGCAGTGGTCCTTGACTCTGGCTTCATGCAGCGATACCTGGGAAGTTGAAAAGCTACCAATGCCCAGGCCCACTCCAGAGATGCTGATTCTATTAGTCTGCAGTTCAGCCTGGACAGGGGGATTTTTTAAAGTTCACTCTGTGATTCTGACACATAGTCAAGCCTAAGAACCTCTACTCTTGAGACCAGGAGTCAGCGAGGTCCTTGCCTTCTACCCACCACCAATGACAGGGAGGTGGGGCATTTTTGCAAGTTGAGTTTGATTTTATTCTAGTATCATTTTCTTATAATGCAATTATATTGGCTATCACAACAGTTTGCAAATATCAAGTCGAAATGGGATAAGTTTAAATGCAATTCCCTATATATCATTGGCCCTGCTGGCCTAATTCCTTCTGAGCTCTTGCAGTCATTTTGAAAAGCATCAGAGAATTTCAGGGCAGACTTAATTTACTTTCAAGATCTATAATGGGCAGTCACCGGATATAAAAAAAAATGAACTTCAAGAACTTACATATGTTAAATAGTGGTAAAAAATAACTCCAAGAACTTTAATAGGCACTAAATGATCATGGAAAAAATATACGAAGGTAAACATTGGATGAGATTCTCTGGAAATCAGTCTTTGCAATGGTGCTTAAATCGCATTCAATTTTCGAGCAAATACACGATTTTTAACAATCGTTAAGTTTTTCAACCTGACAGTTCTTGACAGTAACAAAAACTTGCCACTTTCTATGTCTAAACACTACAGAAGATAATTATAGCAACAGTAACATCTTCACTTAAACACTCTGAACAAGAAAACGTAGATATACTGAATTCACCTGAAGCTCCTGGAGATGAAGTTCGGGCTTTGCCAGGCACCAGCAAGCGACCTGAGTGAACAAAGAGAGCCTGTCCTTTGCTGTAGAAACGGCAAAGAACAAACACCTCCCCTCCAGCCTTTTGGCTCTAGATGAGAATACTATTTGTGGCAGGACCAGATCAATTCCTAACTTGGAATTTGCTTCTTTTCCTCTTGAAAATGCTAAGACCACTACATTGGATTTCTGACATTTCCTGCACACCACACCACTCCACCTACACTCAGAGCTGCTCCAAGACTTCGCCTTTTGATGCTCATCTGCCCGTTCACTACTTCTTTGGTCACAGTATTGGCCACCAAACCCTGTTTCATGGCCAGAAATCCTCTATTTTGTTGGAAAGCTTTGTTAAAAGAATAAAGGGGCTTACCGCGCCTCTGGTGTTGTCCTAACTGCTCATTCTAGAACCTGCAGTGCTGCCGAGTGGCAATCTCTGGGCTGTTGGGTGTATGCGCACAAAGAAACTAACCAACTTCCTAAAACTGGCTGCTTTACCAGCAGCAGAACCTCGCCTACGGTTTGCAGAAGCTTATATGGGAAGAAGGGAACTCGTGATTTCTCAACTGTTGCCAAATCATTTATTGACTAGGCTATACAATTTCAAAACTGAAGTGGAGGGGGTGGAAAAAAGGCATTTATAAAATAATCTAAATATAACCCAATCCAGATTGACCTGGTGCATTTTTGTGAGTTTGGGTTTATTTGTTTGCCCGGGTGGGTGGGTGGGTGGTGGCTGCAAGGATCCCCAGCGAAATGTTAACAGCAGTGAGCTCTGGGGAGCAGGATGAGGGGGAAATGAGGCAAAAATGGGGAAATTTTTCCTTTAAAAATTTTAGGGTGTTTTTTTCCAACTTTACCACAAATGTATACTTGATTTAGGGTTGCACAAACTTGTTTTGCTCATGGAATTCATGGATGCAGTTAAATAACATTTGCATGCCTTCATCTTTGTTCTGCCCATTTCTGGGACAGCCCTTGGTGAGGTGGGCATGGGTCCCCTCACCATCTTCTTCCTGGGTATCCCTGCACCCCAGCCATTCCCCGGCATGCAGCATAAGCTCAATACACCTGTGGTGAATGACTGAAGAGATGAGCAGGAGCATGAGGCAGGAAAATTTTACTTCCTGATCTGCTGATAAGTGGATTGCTTCTTAAGCTCTCAGAGAGAAGGCTCTAGAAGGTTTACCAAGAGGAGGAGTCAGCAAACTGCAGCATGTGGGCCAAACCTGGGCAGGGAGTAGAGAACGATTTTCACAGATGAACCTTTGCCATCGATCGGTTGAGAAAGAACACTATCTGTAAACTCCCATGAGGCAAAAGAATTCCAGAGAATTCCATTCTTATTAATAGACTTATAAAAAAACCTGCATTTGATTAATATTTATAAAATTCTTATCTCTTTTCTTAAAGAACCTACATAATGCCCTCAATTGGCCTATTGTCCTGCAAAACCTAAAATATATACTTTACAGAAAATATCTGCTGACTCCTGGCCAAAAGAATAGTCTCAAAAGGGATATAATGTGGTTCACATTTCCCTGACTCTCCTTGAACTGGAGGAAGCCACTTGGGGGGACAGAGTGGGTAGGGGGTCACATTTTCTCACACACACGCACACACACACACACGCACGCACACACACTTTACCGTAGGGGGTCACATTTTCTCACACACACACGCACACACACGCACGCACACACACACACGCACGCACACACACTTTACCGTAGGGGGTCACATTTTCTCACACACTTTACCGTAGGGGGTCACATTTTCTCACACACACACACACACACACACACACACACACACACACACTTTACCGTTATTATTTTCCCTCAGGCTCATGGTCTGCCTCTCGTGCATGACCTCCAGATGACAACCTTGTTACAAACGCACGCCTTTCAGAACACGCAGGCTTGGCGGCAACTTCTGAACTGCCCTCCACCGGTCTCTCAGGTGATTCACGGCCAGACACACGGTGTGAGAAAGCATTCCTATGATATCAGAGAACATGGCCCATGGCTTCATGGACTCACGAAAACCCTGGGTTATCATCAACATGAAGGCCTCATCTGGCCACCACCCAGTCCTCTTGCGTGTGTGTGTGTGTGTGTGTGTGTGCTCAGTCATGTCCGGCTCTTTGCAACCCCATGGACTGTAAGCCCACCAAGTTCCTCTGTCCATGGGATTTCCCAGGCAAGAATACTGAAGTGGGTTGCCATTTCCTCCTCCAGGGGATCTTACTGACTCAGGGATCGAGCCCGTGTCTCCTGCATTGGCAGGCGGGTTCTTTACCACTGAGCCACCAGGGAAGCCCCACCCAGTCTCTTGGCTTCCCTTAAAACATTTGCTTAGAAATAAAGTTTAAGAAAGTAAGTCAGCGTGACCGCCAGTAGTAGAGCAGTGGAGCGTGCTCAGCCTTTCGAAAAAAGCCAGACGCACATGGCCTGGCCCCAGGCTAAAGAAATCACCCACCAGGCAGTTGGGATCACACAAAGCATGGCGCACACTCACGTTATACTTGCCAACAGTCCAGTGCCCGTGCCAGGCAGATCAGAAAAATGAGCTACTTATTGAAATCAAATGAGCCATCACAGGTTTGTCCACACAGCCAGTAACCAAAAAAGATGAAAATGAAAATGGAATCGACACCAGGTCAAAACAGTCACCATGAGCCAGAAGTTGATCCCATGTGGAAAGTGGCTTTGAGGACCCAGCCCTCTGCCCGAGCCCAGAAACCAGCTTTCAGGGGCCAGGTCTGCTCTCCCCACCCTGGGAGAGCCCAGAGCTTCAGGCAGCTCTTCCCGTGTTCTTCCCCTGGCCATCCATGTAGACTCAGATCTTTATTTGGAAATGGAGGCAATCAAGTGCTCCCACCAGGCAAACCCAGCAGGCAGCCCACATATTCCAGATGCACAAACCCCCCTCCAGGGCACATGAGCCTCAGTGTTCTCATCTCTCAAATGGGGAGAAGAATAACAGTATCCTTCTTGAACAGGGGCTGTGAGGATTAAATCATGCTTACCGAACCCTCAGAACAGTCCCTAGCACAGAGTAAGCGCTCCACAAGTAGAGAGGATTATTACTTCTCTCACTGTCATGGACTTCACTCACCTCTGGGCTGCTGCCTGAAGTAGGCCCGGAGGACCACTCAAGGTCTGGCCATGACCCTTCCCTCTGGCGTCCATGAGCAGCAGCACGCTCACAGGGCCGTGAACGGCTTCTCCTCATCAAGGATGCAGCAAAGTCCCTCATGTGATGTGGACCTCCCCCATGGAGCCCTGGACACGGCCCAAAACCTAGGACAACACCAGGTGCTGGGAATGAGTTGTTTGTCCAGAAAAAAAAAAAATCAACGTGAAACATAAAAAAAAAGGCTAAAGTGGAAGGCGTTTTCTAAAAGAAATATTTCTCAAGCAAAGGATTCAGATGAAAAAATACACAAGAGGACTCCTCTACAACGATCAGATGTGACGTGAGCCCATCCTGGTTTTAAACTGCAGTGCAGAGCTCCTGAGGGGACAGCAAGCTGCCCTTCCTGACCGGAGGGGACACAGGTGACACAGGCCACAGGAAGCAGGTATTGTCAGTCTCCTGGACCTCCTCCTCTGACTCCCTAAATCCTGAGCCCCATAACCCACTCTTCCTGAGCCCTCTCAGTCTCAGCATTCACCCTGATTTATACTGCCCCCACTGTGCGCATCCCTACCACAGAAGTTCCTCTCCATCCGTGCTATCATTTCTCGTTTTAAACTAAAGCTTAAAACTAGTCTAGATAACACCTTAGTGCCAATCAGAAAATGACAGCGTAAGAAGCCACCTGCCAATGTAGGGGTTACGGGTTTGATCCCTGGTCCAGGAAGATTCCACGTGTCGTGGAGCAACTAAGCCCATGTGCCACAGTTACCAAAGTTTGCTGAGAGCACGCTTCCTGTGGGCTGATGCAGCCCACATCAGGGCGCAGAGCTAGATAAGAGGAGCGAGGGCTGGATTCCAGGCTTGCTTGGCCATATGGCCAACTACCCTTGAGCAGTGGACGATCTATGCAAGTATACATGGCGGCCCAGCTAAATGCAACTCATTGCATCATGATGAATGGGACCATCTCCCTTCAACAGCACATCTGACTGACCAAGAGTAGGGACAAGGGAAGGTCTCTGTTGTTCTCAGCAAATTCCCTTCTTGAGTCAGGCACAGGTTGCATGCAGCCCAATTATCTGACAAGCTCAGTCTTTCCATCAGTTGCAACCTCTTCCTGTCTTTCCTAAAGTCAGTGTCCCCCATATTATTAGCCAAGACATCAGAAAAACCCATAGCACCCTACAGCTGGAAGGGCCCCTTATTTCATGGATGAGGAAACTGAAGCCAAAGGTCAAGAGTGCAACAGTGCTGGAGAGAACGCTCGCTGCTCCACTTCTGCTCCTGTGTTCTTTCAACTTCTCCCTTCATTAACCTCCTAAGAAAGGATGTGCTTCACAGCCACAGCTGACTTAAGCAGGGCTTACTATGGGCCCGGAATTTTTCCTTGATTAATTTCTTTACCTTGCCCAGAAACCCTGTGATGGAGGGACTGTGACAATTTCCAATTTTCCTATGAAGAAACTGAAGCACAAAGAGGTTAAGAAAAGTCGTCTTCTGGACTTCCCTGGTGGTCCAGTGCATAAGAATCCACCTGCCAGTGTAGGTTACGGGTTCGATCCCTGCTCCAGGAAGATTCCACATGTCACGGAGCGACTAAGCCTGTGCGCCACAGTTACTGAAGCCCGTGTTCTAGAACCCGTACTCCCCAACAAGAGAAGCCACTGCAATAAGAAGCCCCTGCTCATCACAACTAGAGAAAGCCCACACGAAGCGATGAAGACCCAACACAGTGAGAAAAAAAGTCACGTTCCTCTGGCTCCAGAATTGTGCTCTTACCCACTATCCAATATTCTAACCATGCACAGGATCACAGAGACTTATAAAAGCCATCTAATTTGGCACAGAGAAGATTGGTGGTGACACTCAACAAGGTAGCTTTTAATGTGGTAGAATCAAGTGTGGGGTTCTAAAGGGCTAAACAAGTAGTGAGGGATGACAACAAACACGGTCACCTTCCAGCACCAACCCCAGCACGCCAGAGGAACTTTCCACAAGGAGTACGCCAATGCTCCTCATCATGGTGGAGTTGGAACCCCTGAGCTGAGAAGCAAATTTCTCTGCAATCTTGATCCAGTCTTTCCCGATGTTCCCTCTGCATAGCCTTGGACCCCAGTCCCCCTCCTCAGTTGAAATGACTGCCCCTCACTGCTTGAGAAGGCTCCTCACCCTTCCCGCCTCTGCAGCCTTCTTCCTGCTTGATGGTGAGGTCTGCGCTGGCCCCCAGCTCCCCCGGCTCTGTGAATCACGGGAGCTTGTGTTCTGGGATGGGTGCCTCCTAGCCAGGGGCGTTTGGGACACAGCTGTCAGCAGCCTGCTCATCTCAGCCAGCACCCACGTGGCCAGGCCCACCCAGCAGATGTGTGCCCTGCGTTCAGTTCCCAGGCCCCTCCCTGCCTCTTAGGGCATTTAATCTCCTCTGTGCCAGGCACCCACCTGAGGCTCTAGCCATGTACATTTCACACTGTGCTTTGGTGGCTGTTAAAATCTCCACTTTTAGAGACGGAAGCCTGCTTGCAAAGCTCCGATAATTCGCCCAAATGAACCGAAAGCTCTGTAGCTTGTTACGTTCTGTCTTGCATTGTATTTTGGTAGGTCCATTTTACCTCCTCTATCAGACAGTAAACCTTCTGAACCCAAGGGCTGGGTTTTTTGTTTTTTGGCTGTGCTGTATGGTTTGTGGGATCTTAGTTCCCCAACCAGTGAGTGAACCCATGTCCTCAGCAGTGAAAGCGTGGGGTCCTAACCACTGGACCACCAGGGAAGCTCCAGGTTTTGTTTCTTAATGGCTATGCTGTATACACTGTATGGACATAACATTTTATTTAATGAATCTCCTATTGATTGACTCTTGGGTGTCCTAATCATTTTTTTCCCCTGAGCTGTAAGTATTGATGACTTACAATACTGCGTTAGCTTCAGGTGGTTTATTTAAAATAGCCAAGACAAGAAGGTAACCCAAGTGCCCATCAACAGATGACTGGCTTAAGAAGATGTGGTGTGTCTATATATACACACACACACACATATGTTCCATTGTATGTGTATATGTATACACACACAATGGAATATTACTCTGCCATAAAAAAGAATGAAGTATTGTCCTGATTTTTTAACATTACAAACATTGCCACAATAAACACCTTTGGAGAAGGTCATTTTAGAACAACTATGTTCAAGTGAGGAGAAGTGCCAGCAGGATGGACGAGAGGGATGATGAAGCATATCTGATGTAGCACGTAGGCCAAAGGGAGTGAGCCAGGAGCAGAGGTGGGTGGGGCTGTAACTTAGGAAGGGCCACCTAAGGGAGGGCCACCTAAAGAGGGGGGCCGCCACGCCTTGCAAACAGGATGGGCTATTTGGGGAAAGGATCTCGGTTTTCTGAGCTGGTGTAGAGGACAGTCACGTAAAACATATTTCGATGTTGAGGGGAGGAGATTTGAAGAAGTGCATGTCGGGAGCCTCCACCTTCTCTGTGATGGATATAGGAGGTGAGGTTGTTACCGGGAGAGAGCGCAGCTGGTAGAGGGGCAAGTATCAGTACTAGAGGCTGAGAACATGGGAGAAGACATGGGGGACAGCCACTTAATTCACGTAGATGAGGGCACACTGAGCACATGAGAACATGCTGTTAGGTTTGAGGCCCCAGGCTGGGTGTGGAGAGGAAGACTCCAGTTCATAAATGGATTTCTCACAATCCTCAGAACTCCTTCTTCCTTCTCTTCACCCCAATTTGTCTTCCTTCCTCTTGCCTTCTAATCCTCTTTTTCCAGTCTTCACCTCTCTCAGAGTGGTGCTTCTAGTGTTTTAGAAAACCATTTTGGTTTCCTCCTTTCTGGGTCTGCACTCCACACTCCCCCCCCCACTGCCACCCCACCAAAGGACTTCAGGACTCCTCTAGGGTCAGAAATTACTTCTGGAAGATCCAGCCCATGGCAAAGGAGTTAATAACCATCCTGCCACCAGGTGGCGCTCCCGCCCAGTATTTCGGACTTCTGACTAAGGCAGAGGAGTCCTTTTTGTGTGACGTGTATGGGATAAAATGAGTATAAAATTTTACACCGCTGCAGAGGTTAATAAAATCTACACGTGTATAAAAGGCTTATTCCTCATGTGGGGGCCATTTCAGTTAAGGCAACTCGAGTTTCCAAATAAAAACAATGTTTATGCACAATTTGCCTTATGGGTCTCAAAGGTTTAAGATTTAAGGAAAACATACACCATGAAGCAATAAGCTTTTGCCCCCTCCATCTGGGAACAGATAGACTTTTAACTAAACAATGAGCTAGAGAAGCGTCAATTTCACAAATGAAGAAATTGTATGTGGACTTCCCTGCTGGTCCACTGGCTACACTCCCAATGCAGGGGGCTGGGTTCAATCGCTGGTCAAAGGAACTAGATTCCACGTGCTGCAGCCAAGAGTTCACAAACTGCAGCTAAAAGATCCCGCATGCTACAACGAAGAACTAAGACCCAGTACAGCCAAATGAATACACTTTAAAAAAAAAAAAAAGAAACTGAATGAAATAAACCTCAGACACCCCAGGAGATAGTGAAGGCCGGGGAAGCATGGCGTGCTGCAGTGCATGGGATTGTAAAGAATCAGATACAACTGAGTGATTGAACAACAATAACAATACTCAATCCACTTACTGAGACAGATTTTCAGAAAACAAAACAAACCCAGATTACAAAAGAAAGACGGCCAGGTATAAAATGTTCCAGTAGTACAGTGGATAGCTAATGTACCCGGTGTGAATGTCAGTCTACCACCTGGGATGTACAGAAAGACAGCTGCATTTTCTATGATTTGATTTTGTTTCTGTCGCTGAGCTTTCATCCTATCTGAGATCTCCCAAAGGTCAACTCAGACCTTCAGGGGACCGGAGGATCCTTGCCTTCCAGGAATTGTACACAGCTTCTGGGTCTAATGTAGTAACACCCGGGGGTGGGGGAATGCATGTCAGAGGATGCACAATCCATTTCTTAAGCATTTTCCACAGAAAGTTGGCAGGTCCCCTCTTTTCTCGGAATCAACAGGACTTCTCAGCCCTCCAATTCCCTTCCCTCTTGGCTTCTCTCTCCAAAAAAAAAAAATAATAATAATAATGTGGAGGGACTTCCCTGGTAGTCCAGGGTTTAAGATTCCAGGCTCCCAAGGCAGGTGGCACAGGCTTGAACTCGATCCCACCAGCTGAGACTAAAGGTCCCAAACACCACAGCTAAGACATGGTGCTGCCCAATAAATAAATAACAAAATCCAAATAACGTACTCACCCCACACAAGTCCCCCAAGGTAGTGGGCACAGAGCTTAAGGCCAACTTGAATCTGAATGAAGGAAAAGGGAAGAAGACAGACGTTGTTCTCAAAGATGACTCTGCCTCCCAGTGCCATCTTAGCATCCAGGGCAGGGTTTTGCAAAGGTGTCTCTCTACAGCACGTGCATAGGATCAGCTGTTTCTTATTTAAAATGCAAATGTCAGGACTCAGAACACTCAGGAGCTCCGGGGCCAACGAAGTTTGAGAACCACTCAATAGAGCAGAGGTTCTCCAAGTGTGATTCTTAGCCTAGCAGCTTTGGAGCCCCCAGCCCAATTGTGATTCTTAGTCTAGCAGCTTTGGAGCCCCCAGCCCAGCTTGTTAAGAGATGCAAGTTCTTAGGCTCCAACTCGAGACCTACTGAATCAGAAACTGAAGTGGGACCCAGCCCCCTGAAGTTTAACAAGCCCCCTCAGGTGACTCTGCGCATGCTCAAGTCTCAGAACTAACTGCAATAGAGCAAAGATTCTAAAGCAATGGTTCGCACTGTTGCCTGCAAATTGGAATCACCTGCAAGCTTTTACATCCAAACGCTTAGGCTCTATCCCAGACCAATTAAATCATCACCTTCATGGGTGGAGATTTTTAAAGAACCTCACGTAATTTCAGGGCTTCCCTTGTGGCTCAGCTGGTAAAGAATCCCCCTGCAATGTGGGAGACGTGGGTTCGATCCCTGAGTTGGGAAGATCCCCTGGAGAAGGGAAAGGCTACCCACTCCGGTATTCTGGCCTGGAGAATTCCATGGACTGTATAGTCCATGGGGTCGCAAACAGTCGGACACGACTGAGCGACTTTCACGTAATTTCAAGGGCAGCCAAGGTTAAGAACCCCTTGTAGGAAGTGGAGAAACTGAGGCATCACCAGGACTGTCTCACAATAAATAAACCCTCCCTGCTGGGATAGCCTGGTATTGTCCCCAGCCTGAGACTCTCTGCAGTTGTAACCCTTATTATGGATGGGATAGGGTCACCTTACACCTGTGGTTTTGCATGGATTAAAGACTTAAATGTAGGACCTAAGACCATAAAACTCCTTGAGGAAAACAGGAAACACCTCCTTAACACTGCTCTTGACAATGTCTTTTTAGATATGACACCAGAAGTGCAAACAACAGGAGCAAGAATCAGCAAGTGGGACTCAGTTCAGTTCAGTCGCTCAGTCGTGTCCGACTCTTTGCGACCCCGTGAATCCCAGCACGCCAGGCCTCCCTGTCCATCACCAACTCCTGGAGTCTACCCAAACACATGTCCATCGAGTTGGTGATGCCATCCAGCCATCTCATCCTCTGTCATCCCCTTCTCCTCCTGCCCCCAATCCTTCCCAGCATCAGGGTCTTTTCCAATGAGTCAGCTCTTCGCATGAGGTGGCCAAAGTATTGGAGTTTCAGTTTCAACATCAGTCGTTCCAATGAACACCCAGGACTGATCTCCTTTAGGATGGACTGGTTGGATCTCCTTGCAGTCCAAGGGACTCTCAAGAGTCTTCTCCAACACCACAGTTCAAATGCATCAATTCTTCGGCGCTCAGCTTTCTTCACAGTCCAACTCTCACATCCATTCATGACTACTGGAAAAACCATAGCCTTGACTAGACAGACCCTTGTTAGCAAAGTAATGTCTCTGCTTTTAAATATGCTATCTAAAAATAAATAAATAAATAAATAAATAAATATGCTATCTAGGTTGGTCATAACTTTCCTTCCAAGGAGTAAGTGGGACTACATCAAACTAAAAAGCTTCTGCACAGCAAAGAAACACATCAACAAAATGAAAAGGCCATCTATAAAGTAGGAGAAAGTGTTTGCAAACCATATATCTGATTAGGGGTTAGTATTAAAAATACACAGAGAAGGCAATGGCACCCCACTCCAGTACTCTTGCCTGGAAAATCCCATGGACGGAGGAGCCTGGTGGGCTGCAGTCCATGGGGTCGCTAAGAGTGGGACACGACTGAGTGACTTCACTTTCATTTTTCACTTTCATGCATTGGAGAAGGAAATGGCAACCCACTCCAGTGTTCTTGCCTGGAGAATCCCATGGACGGAGGAGCCTGGTGGGCTGCAGTCCATGGGGTCGCTAAGAGTGGGACACGACTGAGCGACTTCACTTTCACTTTTCACTTTCATGCATTGGAGAAGGAAATGGCAACCTACTCCAGTGTTCTTGCCTGGAGAATCCCAGGGACGGGGGGGCCTGGCGGGCTACCGTCTATGGGGTCGCACAGAGTCGGACACGACTGAAGCTACTTAGCAGCAGCAGCAGCATTCAAAATACATGACAAACTCATATAACTCAATGGCAAGAAGCAAGCAATCAGTTTTAAAATGGACAGGGAAAAAAAAATAAAATGGACAGGGGATCTGAACAGACATTTTTCCCAAAGAAAACATACAAATTGCTAACAGGTACATGAAAAGGGAAATAGAAACCAAAACCACAATGAGATAGCCCCTCACACCAGTTAGAATGGCTATTATCAAAAAAAAAAAAAACCCAAAAATAACAAATGCTGGCAAGGATGTAGAGAAAAAGGAACACTTGTGCACTGTTAATAAGAATGTAGATTGGTGCGACTACTACGGAAAACACTAGGGAGGTACCTCAAAAAATTATACCATATGATCCAGTAATTCCACTTTGGGGTATTTATCTGAATAAAATGAAAACACTAATTTGAAAAGGTGTCTGCACCCCTGTGTTCAGTGCAGCCTTATTTACTTTAGCCAAGATACAGAAACAGGCTATCCCAGAAGGCAGGGTAAGTGTCCACTGATGGATGAATGGAGAAAGAAATGTGAGATATATATATATACAACTCAGCCATAAAAATAAAGGAAATTCTACCATTTGAAACAACATGGATGAATGTGAAGGACATTATGCTAAGTGAAATAAGTCAAAGAGAAAAACAAATACTGTCCGATGTCTTTATAAGTAGAATCTAAAAAAACTCGGGACTTCTTTCGTGGTCCAGTGATTAAGAATCGGTCGGTTATCTATCTTATATATAGTAGTGCTCTATACCTGAAACTAGCACAACATTGTAAATCAACTATATTTCAGTGAAAAAAAAAGGTTTAAGGGTAAGGAGAAGAGGAAACTCCCTCCAGAGTATCATTCTGAATCAATAAAAATCGGTCTATTCCTTTTCAACAAAAAAATTAAATAGTTCACTTTTGGGGGGAAGATCTTTTTAAAATTTATTTATTTTCTAACTGAAGGATAATTGCTTTTCAGAATTTTGTTGTTTTCTGTCAAACACCAACAAGAATAAGCCACTTTTTCACCATGAAAATCAGCAAATATCCATTGGCTCTTCAGCTTATAGAGCTGCAATGTCCAATAAAAATGAGTCACATGTGTAAATTAAATTTTCTAGTAGCCACAATTAAAATGTAAAAAGAAACAGGCAAAATTCATTAAAATAACATATATAACCCAATATGGGCTTCCCTGGTGGCACAGCAATAAAGAATTCACCTGCAATGCAGGAGATGTGGGTTTGATCCCCCAATTGGGAAGATCCCCTGGAGAAGGAAATGGCAACCCACTCCAGTATTGTTCCCTAGGAAATCCCATGGACAGAGGAGCCTAGTGGGCGACGGTCCACCAGGTCACAAAAAGTTGGACATGACTTAGTGACTAACACAACCACAGCATAACCCAATATCTCAAAAATATGTAAAAATGTATGACAGTATAAAGTTATTAGAGATATTTTATATTTTAAAAAAAAGAGAGAGAGTTTGCCTACCAATGCGGGGGACATAGATTTGATCCCTGGTCTAGGAACTAAGATCCCACATGCTGCAGGGCAACTAAACCCATGTTTACTGAAGCCCACATGCCTGGGAGCCTGTGCTCCATAACAAGAGAAGTTCATGCTGCAACTAGAGAAATCCCGCGTGCAGCAACAAAGAGCCAGTGCAGCCTCAAAATAACTAAATAAGTTATAAAAAAAATTAAACAGTCAAACTCATAGACTCAGAGAGTAGAATGGTGGTTGCCAGAGACTAGAATAAGGTGGCTGGGGCAAACAGGGAGATGTTGGTTAAAGGGTACAAACTTCCAGTTATAAGATGAATGAGCTGAGGATCAAATGCACGGCATGATTATTACATTCATAATACTGTATTTTACACTGGAAATTTGCTAAGAGAGTAGATGTTAAATGTTCACACCACACCCGCCCCCACAAAATGGTGACTATGTCAGGTGGTGGATATGTGGTAATCATTTCACTATATATATGCGTATATTAAACCATCACATTGTAGACCTTCAATATATACAATTTTTATTTGCCAATTATGTCTCAATAAAATCAAGGAGAAAGAGAAAAAGGAAGAAAAAAAAAAACCGGAAAACCACCAGTCTAGAGTAACATACGTCAACTGCACATCCACTGATACGAATGCAATTAGTAAAAACATTAAGATTCTGTTTACACCAAACTATACTAAATATTCTTTGTTTAAGAAAGTCAATTAGGTGCAAAACACATGTTCATTTGTTATTGGGTACTAATTGCCTGCATAAAGTAACAACTGTACTTGAGACTTAAAATCATGAAATTTTGAAGCCACCAACTATCTTGAAAATAGGCATACAACCAGAGCTCTGATTTATGAGTTTGGAAATTGCATATGTTCCTGTTTAAACATGTGCCATGTTCAACCATATGTGGTTCCTTTAAGTCTATTTATAGACGGTAAGTATATTTAAGGCAGTCACGTGTAGCAAACCGGCTGTAGATAAAATTGCACAATGTCTTTTTGACTATCAGACTAAAGACTTGCCTGTTAGTCGACTTTAATGTGCAGGAATCACCCAGGGACCTGAGGCCCTTGTTTCAAACGTAGATTCTGATTCAGGAGGTCTGGGTCGGGACCTGAGACTCTGTATTTCTAACAAATCCCAGAGGGTCACTTCCATCTCTCTCTCAGTTAAATGGGCACTCCGCAATCTTCATCTTCTGCTTCATCTCAGCATCATGTGACGCTGTCCTCATCGCCCTCGCTTCCTTGATTTCTTGGACACTGCTCTCCTGAGTTTTCTTCTCTGTCTCCTCCTTTTCACTGTCCTTTTCAGGCTCATCTTCTGCCAGCTGTGAACAATTAGAATTCTTCAAAGCTGAATTCCCATCATCTTTCCATTTACTCCAAACATTGCCCTTAGGTCAGTGGTTCTCCACTAAGGTGTATTTTGTCCCCCAAAGGACATTTAGCAGTGATGGATGGTTTTCACAGCTTGAGGGGAGGGGAGGTGCTCATGGCATCTAGTGGGTAGAGGCTGGGGATGCTGCTAAACACCCTACAATGCACAGGACAGCTCTCCCCTCAAAAGCATCCCCCCCACACACAAACACACACTTCATCCCAACAAAGGACTTTTGTCAGTAATGCTGAGGTTAATAAGCTCTACCCTAGCACAGTGCTTCTCACCCTGTAACGTGCCTGGCAACCGCCTGGGTCTGTTGTTGAAATTCAGATTCTGATTTAGCAGGTACAAAGCGGGCTTTTCTAAGGAGCTTCCAGGAGGTGCCAATGTAGCTGGTCCAGGGACCACAGTTTGAATAGAAAGGCCTTAAACTATATCATTTCTGTGCAAGGAGTCCATCACTGTCATCACCACAGGAGACCTGAACTACGTATCTCTGGTTCACAGCTCTCTTTCTTGAGCTCCATAGACTATGGTCAACTACTGACTCAGCATCTCCAATGTGGGTATTAGAAATCTCCCCAAATCAATATTACTAAGCCACACTTGTGATCTCCTACCTCTAAATACTGCCCTCTTCCAACGTTGTCTTGTTTGGTTAACTCATTTTCACATCTCAGCTCTGGTGGTCTTAGGCTGCCTGCTCCCCAGTTCCACAATCTGACTCAGTTCTCTGACCTGTAATGTGAGAATTATATAACCTTCTAGAACATTCTTCCTTTCCTTCAAAGTACTTTAATCTCCCCCACTATGATTATCTGACTAATGTTTCTGAATAAGCTCTGAGGAAACGAAATATTTCTATTTTTGCTCATCAGCATCTCCTTAGGCCCTAGAATGATGCCTGGTCCATAATAATGTTTATTGACTACCCGAATAAAATGAATAAATGAATGAATGAGTGAGTGAGTATAATTGACAGCTTCTAAATACATTAATATAATGCAGAATACAAATTCTAAATAACTTATTCTGCACTATCTCATAAATGCTTGAAGGAAATTACGGCACCCAATCAATAATACACAACTGAGCGACTGAACTGAACTGAATCAATAATAATGAGTCTTAGAAATGATATCTTTAGTGTCCTTGAAGGTAAGGACTCTGTCTGTCTCCTGAAAGGATGAGAAACATTTAAGTTTTGGTCTTAGACTAAAAAGAAGAATCTTCTTCATTTCATGAGTCCAAGCATGGCCTGATGTTGTAGAGGCTAATTTATTAATATAGTACATTTAATTGAGATTTTATTCATTTCTTTATTGATTCAGAATGATACTCTGGAGGGAGTTTCCTCTTGTACTTACACTAAAAAAATCTTTTTTAATTGAAATATAGTTGATTTACAATGTTGTGCTAGTTTCAGGTGTTCAGTTCAGTTCAGTCACTCAGCCGTGTCTGACTCTTTGTGACCCCATGGACTGCAGCACACCAGGCTTCCCTGTCCATCATCAACTCCCAGAGCTTGCTCAAACTCATGTCTATCGAGTTGGTGATGCCATCCAACCATCTCATCCTCTGTCATCCCCTTTTCTTCCCGCCTTCAATCTTTCTCAGCATCAGGGTCTTTATCAATGATTCAGTTCTTTGCATCAGGTGGCCAAAGTATTGGAATTTCAGCTTCAACATCAGTCCTTCCAATGAACATTCAGGATTGATTCCCTTTAAGATTGACTGGTTTGATCTCCTTGCAGTCCAAGGGACTCTCAAGAGTCTTCTCCAACACCACAGTTCAAAAGCATCAATTCTTTGGCGCTCAGCTTTCTTTATAGTCCAACTCTCACATCCATACACGACTACTAGAAAACCATAGCTTTGACCAGACAGACTTTTGTCGACAAAGTAATGTCTCTGCTTTTTAATATGCTGTCTAGATTGGTCATAGCTTTTCTTCCAAGGAGCAAGTATCTTTTAATTTCATGGCTGCAGTCACCATCTGCAGTGATTTTGGAGCCCAAGAAAATAAAATCTCTCACTGTTTCCATTGTTTCCCCATCTATTTGCCATGACGTGATGGGACTGGATCCCATGATCTTTGTTTTTGAATGCTGAGTTTTAAGCCAGCTTTTTCACTCTCCTCTTTCACTTTCATCAAGAGGATCTTTAGTTCCTCTTCACTTTCTGCCATAAGGGTGGTATCATCTGCCTATCTGAGGTTATTGATACTTCTCTTGGCAATCTTGATTCCAGCTTGTGCTTCATCCAGCCCGGCATTCTGCATGATGTACTCTGCATATAAGTTAAATAAGCAGGGTGACAATATACAGCCTTGACGTATTCCTTTCCCGATTTGGAACCAGTCTGTTGTTCCGTGTCTGGTTCTAACTGTTGCTTCTTGACCTGCATACAGATTTTTCAGGAGGCAGGTAAGGTGGTCTTGTATTCCCATCTCTTTAAGAATTTTCCACAGTTTGTTGTGATCCACACAGTCAAAGGCTTTGGCGTAATCAATAAAGTAGTAGATGTTTTTCTGGAATTCTTTTGCTTTTCCCATGATCCAACAGATGCTGGCAATTTGATCTCTGGTTCCTCTGCCTTTTCTAAATCCAGCTTGGACATCTGGAAGTTCACAGTTCATGTACTGTTGAAGTCTGGCTTAGAGAATTTTGAGCATTACTTTGCTAGCGTGTGAGATGAGTGCAATTGTGTGGTAGTTTGAATATTCTTTGGCATTGCCCTTCTTAGGGATTGGAATGAAAACTGACCTTTTCCAGTCCTTTGGCCACTGCTGAGTTGTCCAAATTTGCTGGCAAATTGAGTGCAGCACTTTCACAGCATCATCTTTTAGGATTTGAAATAGCTCCACTGGAATTCCATCATGTCCACTAGCTTTGTTCATAGTGATGCTTCCTGAGGCCCACTTGACTTCACATTCCAGGATGTCTGGCTCTAGATGAGTGATCACACCATCATGGTTATCTGGGTCATGAAAATCTTTTTTGTATAGTTCTTCTGTATATTCTTACCACCTCTTCTTAATATCTCCTGCTTCTGTTAGGTCCATACCATTTCTGTCCTTCATTGTGCCCATCTTTGCATGAAATGTTCCCTTGGTAGCTCTCATTTTCTTGAAGAGATCTCTAGTCTTTTTCATTCTATTTCTTTGCACTGATGGTTGAGGAAGGCTTTCTTATCTCTCCTTGCTATTCTTTGGAGCTCTACAGTTTCAGGTGTATAGCACTACTATATATAAAATAGATAACCAACAAGATCTTCTCCTTACACGGTGACATCAAGTCCTGAAGTGGGGCGTGTGGTCTGCTATGGGCCGATTGATGATAGTTGGGAAATGGTAACTGCTCCTGTCCATCCCAGTCCCCTGGCTCTTGTTCTCTCAGGACAGCCTGCCAATAGAAGGGCACACCCCTCTATCCTTGCTTCTACAGCCCTGAGGCAAGCCCTGTATAACAGGGCACCTTCGCTCTGGATTGAAGGTTCTTCTTTTCTGCCTGTAGCTGGGTGGGCCAACTCCATGGAGTTGGGGGGTTGGAGAGGTGTCAGATGACAAATCTATGCCATGGGCATCAAATTTAGCAAATGTTGGGTCTTAACCCCACCTGACACCAGAATGTGTATCTCAGCAGGAGAGAAGTGTAAGGAACTCGGCTCCCTCAAGCCCCAACAATTCTGAAAACTTCCTTCTAAATGGAATCCTAAATGTCCAAGTGAGCCTCACCAAGGCAGGGCTCGATGCAGGTTTGGTATCCAGCACCTCTTAGGGAGAGATCGACCCTGCTCACCACATTCTCGGAAGAAAGCACTTTATACTTTTGTATGTAAACCTTGATACGGTCTCTCTCCATGGGGCTTTTTAAAAGAAGTTTTTGGAAAACAAGTGATATCAGGAAAATTGTAAACTCACGTGTGACAATGGAAAAAACCAATTATATCCAGAGTCAGTGAAAATATGAGGAGATGGTGGGGGAGGGGTAAGAACGGGAAGAACTCCATCCTGATTCTTGACAGTAAAGAAGCACACAGGCTCCTATGCAGATGAACACGGAGCTCCTTCAGACTTGTGGATTTTCTTCATCTTCTTGTAGGATCATAGGAAAAAGCAGAACTGGTGACATATGGGAAATTGGATCAATGAGAAGGGACTTTCCTCTGATAAGTTTTGAGCAGGAAGTGGCCAGCATTCTCATGGTACAAAGATTATGAAAAATGAAAACTTATATTTACAATAAAGGCCTTAAGAAATGAGCTCTGGGTATCTGAGACATTTCTGGAAAGTCTGATGGACTTCAATTCAAAGAAAGCAAGAGGAGACCAAATGGTGAGTGAGAATATGTAATGCATGGAAGCGCTAACAAATGAAATATCACCTTTTAAATAAAAAAATTTAATTACATGAATATAATACATGAAATACATAAACTTTACACAGCAGAAAAGGCCAGAAGGAGAAAATTTCCAGATACTGTACACTAAGAGCAAAAGACTAAAAATATTAGTGAATATGAGGAATTAGTGAATATGAGGAATGTTCTATATATATAAGAGCAAGTGAGCATGCCATCATCTTTGACTTGTTTAATGCTGCCTGTGGGAAGTGGTCATGAAACCCCCAAGCATCGTGCCCACCCAGAGACAGTTTTCATCAACTCACAGTTAAGTAGGATGGAAAAGACCGCTTATCCCCAAACTATTAAATTACAGCAGGCTTTAAAGATGCCGTTCATGGGCTGAAGGGCAGCGAGGAGGTGGCAGAGGAGAACAGCAAGATTAGTCAGAAATAGGAGACAGAGAGAGAGTACTTAGTGAGTGAGATTGGAGTCAAGAGAGTGACTAAAGGGTGTCACTACTACATAAACCACAGTTCAACATGGCGGCCACGTTTTATAAAAAAAGGAAATGTGTCATAGGGAAAAGAAAGCTGCTCACCTGGTTAACTCAGGTGTTTCATCTACACCCGCACGTGCAAATGGCAATGCATGGCCAGCCCCATCTTGAGACAACAAGCCAAAGCAATGGAAATAAGTGGTTGAAACAAAGATTTAATAGTCTGTGGTCCTCGATATTTTTATATTGCCCTCTCATCAATAAACAACATTGAACATACAGCCCTACATATTTCTGTATTAACACACTGGGCATATGATAAAATAGCCACAGACACACTTTCTAAAAGATGATTATATCTATTATATTCTTTGTCCACACCCCACTTTGGGACCTAGCCAAGGGTCTCACCAGCAGACCAGCAACACACATGAAGTTCCACTAGGTGGCGCTCTGCACCGCATATGTACAACCACAGTCAGTATTTAATTCACTCAAGACACTAGTAAAATGACAGTCAAGACATCCTTGAAACGGTGAGCTCAAGCAGCAACTCTACTGGTCAGGATCTACAGGACTTCAGATCACTTCGCCACCTTTCTCTGTCACTACGCAAATCTGTTCAGTGTGCCTGCCCAAAATATCTGCACATTTTAGCCCTGAACAGATCTGCCAATCCTATAGGGTTAGACTATGTCCCTCCTGAAAACAAGCGCCGAGAGGGAAGCAATTTGAGTCGAAGGGCAGTAGGTTAAGAGCGCCAAGGTTTGGACGCAGGAGAAAGAGAAATCGAGCATACCTGGGGGCTCGGGCTTTCCTTGCTGAAAGGATCCCCGTGTTGACTGTCCCTGGTATCCCAAAGGAAGATGTGGTGCTTCCTGCACGGGCTCCGCAAACCAGCTGCCTCAGAAGCACTTAGGGAGTTTCCAAAATGTCCTGGATACCAGAGATCAGGATCTCTGGTGTGAAGGACTGGAATCCACATGATATCTAAGCTCCTTGGGTGATTCTGAGCCCCTGTAAAATTGAGAGAACCAACTGGTCTGAGTGGACAGAGCTGGGTCAGTTTGGGGTAGGGCCGTTTCCAGCCTCACGGACCTTGGCAGCTGACTTAACACATCTGACCACACCTTCATCTCTCAGTTAATCCATCCTCTTTAAGATGGAGCCCCTAATACCACCTTCAGGGAGCTGCTGTGACGATTTAATGGAATAAATGAAGCACTGAACTTGGCGTTTGCTGCTTTATAAATGTGACTCCTTCCCCTCCACTTCCCTCTCCAGACCCCACTAGATAACGCTGTCCGGGTACCAGTGATTTCATTTTATGCCCTTCTAACCAAGACCCTTCTCGCTCTCTCCTCTCCTGTCATTCCCTTGGGGGCCTGCCCTCAAGAGGAAGAGCAAATTTGTGATGATTTTAGTTCATTCTTCTCATTCAGCTTTCATCGAAGGGCAACTAAATGGTGGGAAATGAGGACCCAGGGAAGAGAGATGAACACTATAAATGATTGTATTTAATGCATTTCTTGTTGTTTGGTTGCTAAGTCATGTCCGAGTCTTTTGCAACCCCAGGGACTGTAGCCCACCAGGCTCCTCTGTCCATAGGATTTCCTGGGCAAGTATACTCCAGTGGGCTGCCATGCCCTCCTCCAGGGGATCTTATGGGATCAGGGATCGAACCCATGACTCCTGCTTGGGAGGTGGACTCTTTATGAGATTGAGCCACCAGGGAAGCCCACTAATGCACACCGCCCGATCACAAGGTCCTGCCTGGTGGGCCACCACTTGGACCTGGCCCAGGAGTGTTACCCACTGTTTCAAGGTGACTGCAGGACAGCATGCTGGTTCTAACTGCCAAGAGAGTCCACCCCTGCCCCCACTCCCTGCCAGTTTTCTTAGCAGCACAGTCCCCCTGGACAAAGGGCCTCAGACATGGGTTCATGGAGATGCTCCTACCAAGTTCTACGGCTCATGCAATTCACTATTGCAAAAGCCTCTGGGATGTCTGACCCGCTGCATCTCCTTGGTCAGTGACAAGTGAAGCAGTCATATGTATCATACAAGACAAAGATGGTGTCCTAGTTGTCTGTCTCTGGCCTTTCCTTCAGGGGTACCACCAGCCAGGATACTGAGAACCGTTTTCTTGTGTTAGAAGCATCTGCCCATCTCACTGTGACCACTGGTGGGCTCTAGGGATGTCTGGAAATTGCCACAAGGCCACAGGGACTTCGTCTTACCCTCCAGAAACTAACAGACTGTTTCTGGAGGGTGCTTGTGAGACACTGGGACTCAAACCTCCTCAGTCCATTTGTCTGGGCTCTTCCAAAACAGTTAATATAAATCACCACGAGGGAGATGGGATGTTTATACAAAGAAATACAACCACTGAAATGTCATGGCAAACATGTTAGAAACTCTCAATACTTACAACCCAAGAGCAGGGTAATCTTTAAGGCAGGGCAACAGATCTTCTCCAGTTTCTTAGCCCACATGCTTGAAAATCGAGATAAGTTGAAAGAATATGAATTTGAACGTGATGGAGAGTCTGGCCAATGTCACCAGGGCAAGTTTCACCACGCCAATTCAGAAGCTCAGGCTCCCTGAAGCAGGTGGGGATTGACTCTGGGTGTGTGGGAAAGAGGCCAGCGTTAAAGCAGAACTACACACCAAACCAGTGCTTCCCGACGGAAGAGTCCGCCTGCAACGACGGCTCTTTTTCTTCATTCTTGTGCAGGACACGCGACTTGCTGTGGGCCCTAAAGCCGAAAAGGAAACTGAGAGGGAGGGGGAGACGAAAGAAGAGACATAAAGCCCTCAAACAGGGTGCAGCTGCCCCGCTGGCATTGCACTGTCTCCAGCATGGACGGCCCCCGTGTCAGCAGGCCTTCTACCACACAATCTCCTCACGCGTTTGGGACTTTTTCACTCCGTGACCCTCCCCCTTCACTATGCTGGTCAGTTAGTGCGTCTCACGTCTGCCTTCATTACATTAACTCGGTGACATGGATGCATTTTCAGGCCTCGTGTTCTCCAGAGAACATCTCCTTTTGAGTTGCTCTCAATCACGTCCTCTGGCCGTTTTCCTCCCACACTGATATTTGTACTTCCGGAGTGACAAGGAATTCCCAGTGCTTCTCAGGCTCACGGGTTCAGACTTCCAGCAGAGGGGACTCGTGTCCCACTGCCAACTGCTCCCGAGGCCTGGCATCCCACCGCCCAGCTGGTCAACCTTCCCCCTAGCCAGGGTTCTCTGCCCATTTGAGTGTGTGCAGAAGAGGTAGAGGACAAATCAAACCTTGTCCCCACCTCCCCATTGTAAAACTGGGCCATAAATACCTTTCGGGAGATGCGAGCTGGATCCGCTTGGTGAGGACCATGAGAGATCAACAAAAAGCATGTTTTATGGGGGGGCAGGGACAGCCTCCTGAAAAAGAGGCGTGTGCATCCTTGCCATCCCTGTCGGTTTCCTTGGGAACAAGACAACAAGATGCCCAGACTGTTACATCACTACAGCCCCTCTCACGTGCTCTGTACTCCCTGGCTACATGTAAGAGATCAGCTGGACCTAAGACTGTTTGGACAGAGCTGGAAGTAGACGTGAGGATGAGGCCAATAGACCTTCACAGACCCTGACTCAGCCATGGGGTTACAGTCAGACTCAGCCTTTCTCCGCTCTACGGACTGCAGATGTGTGCTTTGCCTTTTTTGCAGCCATAACACTTACCTGCCCAATGCCTCTCTTGGCTTGGATCCTACAAATGCCCAAGTCGTGCTAAGATACAGTCTCTATCCGAGGAGGAAGGACAGGTTCAGGGCTGGAAGAGGTTGGGAACCCCTTCATGGTAGCATGGGATTCATGGACAATCCGGAGTCTCTTCCACACTCAGAGCTTGGCAGGGGACCTAGCAGTCATGTTCTCCTGGTGGCCTGAGTTGGTAGCTTTCGATCTGAGCCATCTATGAACGGCTCTAATGGTACAGGACTCCACAGAGGACTCTCAGGAGACTAAAAGAGTGACTTGTCAAGATACAAAGAAAATAAAATGGAAACCATCTGTTAATGTGCTTTGGGTCATTTCCTACAACAAACCACTGTGCACAACCTCATGTTGAAATACGCTGTGGTTTCTGAGTTGTCTTGTTTTCACTTTCCCTTCCTCTTGATTCATTTCAGAAGATGTTTAAGTTGTCTTCAAGTGCTTCATGGTTTATAAATCACCAAAATAACTTAAACCTTGTATAGTTGTGTGTTTTAATAGAAGAAATTTATGATGCCAACAGCCAATTTTTATGATGTTATCTTTGTTTTCACGTAGGCACCTATGAAGTACAATCGAGTTTACCGAGGCTATCAGATCATTGGCTCTGTTGATTCCAGAGATTAATTTGGGAGTTTGTGACCCTTATTGATTACATGTCCTTTGGAAATAATACATATAGCCATCCTCAGAGTAAAACCTTTGGCTTTTCCATATATGAAGAAAACACGGTTATCTCCCAGACAACAGTCTGGGATTGGAAGCTATACTCCAAAGGGCACAGACACCTCTGTAGATAACTTCTTTCATGAAATAAAAACAAACAGGTCACATTTCAGACTTTGAACTCATGCAAATTTATACACACTTAGAAAGTATGTGTCTTCAGAACATCTTGGTCCTTTCTGGTGGTATTTTTATTTATTTATTTTTTTGGAGTACTGAAGCCAAAGCTCAAGACCGAAGCTTTCTCAGTGTTAATGGTGGTAAACCTGTGTTCCTCCCCCAGCCTCCATATTTAAAGGAATCCATGTGACTGTCATCCCTGCTTGCTAACTCTAAATAAATATATGCTCTTGGGGTTCTCCTTCAGAGTTTATCATCAAAGCTGTCTGATGTTGATGGGTCAAGTTTTCAGATAATTACAAATATACAGTATTAGTTAATAAAGCAGTTTGAAAGATCATTGGATGAGGCAACTTTTCTTTGGAAGCAGTACTTTGCCATGCAGATAAAAATATCTGTCTCGGCTGCTGTAACAAAACATCACAAACTGCATGGCTTAAAGAATAAACATTTATTTCTCACAAGTCTGAAGCATGGAAGCCAGTCTGAAGGAGATCAGAGTGCCAACATGATCTGGTTCTGCTGAGGGTCCTCTTGTGTGTTATAGACTGCCAGCCTCTCTCTGTACCCTCACACGGTGGGAACACAGCAAGTTAGTCCCCTGACTGCTTCTTCTAAGGCAGTAATCCCATCACGAGGGCTCCAGTCTCATGACCTAACCACTTCTTAAAAACCCCACCTCCCAACACCATCACATTGGGGGAGTAGGATTTCAACGTACAAACCTGGGGGGAGAGAAACATTTAGTCCAGAGCCATATTTAAGCAGGTGAATTATCATCAAAAGTAAAGAGCATGATTTTGCATACAGAGCACTTTATTCTTCTCCCATTTGTAAGTAGACTATGTCCATCGATGACAGAGATGTTTCTATTTCCCCAAAGAACCCAACAGCAGGCCCAGGAGAGAAAGAGCAAGGAGCACTTGAGCAGCAACCACCTGCTGGGTGCTGGCACTGGGTCTGCACAGAACGGGGCACTAGATGGTTGAGTCAACTGGCTGAGGCGTTAACTGTGTCTTTATTTTTACCACTAATTAACCGGTACATTTTCACGCCACATAAGCAGACTCTGAGCATTTTTTTAACCCCATTTCTATACATACCAGTGCCTCTTAAGGGTAGAAGTGCAGTTCTTGGTGACTGTGTGTATATGTAATAGTCACAATTACAGGAGAATCAAAGTCCCACATCCTCTACTTGCCACCCTTCTCCCAACAGTTTATGCAAGGGCAGAAGACAGAGACTCAAGTGCAAATGGAGACAGAGAGAGCTGAGAAAGATGACTTGATGCTTATATAAATCCCATTTTTCCAGTTCCTGTGTCATGTATTGGTGACTCCTCTCCAACATGGGCAATCCCAGGGCTTGGAGAATTTTAAAACGCTCTTCTGGCAAGACATGGATGAGCCGATCGAGGCAGCCAAGCTTCTCCTTGGTAGCAGTCACATTCGGCAAAGAAGGGCTAGGCTGTCTCTTTGAACACCTGACTGTAGGTCACATGATTGTCTGTGGCCAGGGCGTTCTTCAGACACTGCCAGAAGTACGGGTGAGCCTGTGGGTTTGTTGGCCACTCAAGAACAGAACTGCCACAAAGCCTCTTCCGGAGTTGGAGAAACTTGGACTTCTGAAGGGGCTTCTCAAGGAATATCAAAATGATTACATCCACTTTTTCATCCATGAGCCTCTGATGGGATAAGTAAAATGCTATCTTAAAATTCTCAGTCTTTGCATACTTGTCTGTCATCACAAACACCGTCTTTTTGCTAAGCTGTATGCTCTGGGAAAGATTTTCCAGAACAGGCTGCCCTGGTAACCAGTCCCTTTCCTCGAGACATAAATTAAAACACTTCTCTCTAGGGTCTTCCAATTTGGCCACCAGCTCATCCAAAACCCACTCTGTCACTGCTGGGTCTTTAGTGTCATATACAATGAAAGCATCATAGCAAGAATTGGGTGATATCAGACGTCGATACCCTTTTATTTTGGCTTTACAGAAATGATAACTATACCACACATCCCAGAAATAGAGATGGTTTGCTGTTGTGATCATCATCAGAGAGAGAACTGCTGATATGGAAAGTGAGAACAGGATGAAGTTAGTCAGATCTAACTCACAGGTATATAGATCCAGAGAGACTACACTCTGGCCCTTGTGTGCTCCTGGTCCCATGCAAGTCACATCTGTGGCCAAGTAAGGAATAGTCACCTCAGTATGGTTAACCCACCAGACAAACCACACAGCATCACAGTTGCACAGAAATCGATTGTGATGCAAAAACAAAATGTTCAGATTGTTGAGGACGTTTTCTGGAAAACTCGTCTTTTGGATAACCTGAATTTTATTTGAGCTGAGGTCCAGATGGCGCAACTGGAAAGCACCTTGGAGAAAATAC
This sequence comes from Giraffa tippelskirchi, assembly GCF_054371585.1. Taxonomy (NCBI): domain Eukaryota; kingdom Metazoa; phylum Chordata; class Mammalia; order Artiodactyla; family Giraffidae; genus Giraffa; species Giraffa tippelskirchi. Next base: position 144,301,240 of record NC_137289.1, read on the forward strand.
TTTGTCAGGCACCTGATTTGATTATTCTTAAGTATGAGTTTCTTGAGGCTGTGGGAACAGTTGGATAATCTCTCAGGGACAGTCTTCAGCTGGTTGAAGCTGAGGTCCAAAGTTTCTAGATTCTTCAGATTCTGCAGTCTTCCCCAACTGAAAGACTTTAACCCATTTTTGGCTAAGGAGAGAGTCTTTAGATTTGGAGGCATATTATCAAAAACTCCCAAAGGTAAGAAACTCAGAGAATTTTCAGAGATGTCTAGCTCTTCCAAGTTCAGCAGATTCTTAAAGAATTTTAAGTATCTGTTATCACCATCTCTCCATAAAATATCCAAATGGTTGCCTCTGAACTCCAGGATTTGAAGAGATTCGCTCTCCATGGTCCTGCTGGTGGAGGTAGCAATGTCATTATAGTTCATCATCAGTTTCTTCAGAACCTTGAGGTTCTTGGTAAAATTTAGCATGTGAGTAATTCCTTCTGATTGAAAATAATGGCTGTTACTACTTATATCTAGGACTTCCAGGTTGTGCAGCTCCTCAAATGCCGTTGAGTAGAGTAAATCAAGCCGATTGTTAGAGAAGTCTAAATATTTCAACTCCACTAAAGGTTGAAATTCACTCCCATTAAGCGTCTGGCTAATGCTATTTCCTGATAAGTTGAGGCATTTGAGGAAAGAAAGATGCTGGAACTCAGAAGACTTAATAAAAAATATATTATTTCTACTAAGGTCCAAGGTCTGCCCATACATATAACAATCTTCATTAAGAGGTAAGAAAGAAGGAGGCTCTTTGCTTTTGGACCGGCAACTCCTTGCATACTCATCATATCTGAAATAATGCAATGCTTCAAGGACCTGGGGCCCATGGCCTTCTATAGAAGTTCTCATGTTAGAGCAGAAACCACCTTCAGTTGAATCTCCTGAAGGTGATATTTTATTCACTGAAAGATCTATGAATTTCAATGTTTTAAATTGTTTAAATATGCCGAGGTCAGCAATTTTTATAAAGTTAGTGCCAAGATCAAGAACTTCAAGATTGGGAAGATTACGTAATGGCAAGAGGTTTAAACTATTCAGCTCTTTAAAGACATAGCCTTTGATTCGCAAAACTTTCAATTTTTTCAGTGAAGAAAATGCATCTGATAGATTTATAACTGCGCGGTAGACCTGAAGATCATAATTGAAAGACAGATCCAAGTGGACAAGGTTATGAAGAAGATGTAAAAATTTGGCATCCCCAATTTCTTTGGCCAAGAAGTTTTGGGAAAGATCTAGTTCTTTAAGTTTGTTAATGTTTTTAAACCATCTTTGGGGCACATAGTGAAGAGAGTTACTGTGTAGACGTAAAACTTGCAATTCTGTCAATGCATCAAAAGCATTTATATCAATCTGTAGGGGAGAATTATTTTCACAGGGTGTGCAAGGAAATGGAACATTATAGCAACGAGGGCAATTTCCACTCAGGTCAAGAACTTGTAGTTGACTGAGGTTATTAAAATCATCTTCTTGGATTTTTGTAATGATGTTATTGTAAAGATAGAGTTCTGTCAAACTAGATGGCAAAACGGTGGGGACAGCTGAGATATTGTTATCTTTTAGGGAGAGCAATTTTAAATTTCTCATATTTAGGAAAGCATCTTTTTCGATGGTAAATGAAACATTACAAGGGTTACGATAGTAACAGTTTTGGCCCAGGTAGAGTATTTCCAGGTTGGCCAGTTCTGTTAGATTCTCCTTCATGATCAAAAAAATGTTGTTGGCCTCCAGGCTCAGCAGCTGTAAGCTGGGAGGAAGATCCTGAGGTATTTCTAGAAGCTGGTTTCCATCCAGGTAAAGAGATTTTAAATATGCGAGTTTGCTAAAGCTGTTGGGTTTAATCTGTAGCCTTTTGGTGCACACGTTGTCTTTTGGCCCCAGTCGAACAGGTATGCAGTTGCATCTGAAATCGATCTCCACCAGATGGTCCAGCCGGTGGAAGGAGGCTGGAGAGATGCCTGCTATGTGGTTAATGGTGAGGGTGAGGTTGGTGGCATTGGTGGGAATACCTCCAGGAATTTCTGTCAAATGCTTGTCTGTGCAGTCCACAATCACGTGGGCATTTGGGGCATCCAGAGTGACATCACAGGGCAGAGTTTTAGGAAACCATCTAGCCCCAAGGAGTTCAGAAATTAGGATTATGTTTAAAAGGATAGGAAACTGTCTCTTCAATGTCCACATTGGAAACACCTGAAAGTATAAGAAAGAATAAATCACCCGTTTAAAATACACCAAGAATCAGAATTTAAAACTCCCATTTGCTGCCTCTCTTTTGCTCCATTTGAAAAATAAACAGTTCAGGTTTATTGTTCTCAACTGTCTAAATAGCATCCCTGCCCCCACCCCATGACTGTAGTTGTCAATTACTGAGGTTCATAAAAACTTACATATTTCGCTTTTAGCATCTTAGCTTTTCAGTTATATCACTTGTCAGATGGGGGAAGCAGCATTTTCCTGTTCCCTGTTACTTAGAATGTTACAATGGAAGAGCCATCAATATGCTGCTGAAGTCTGAAATGCAACTACATCTGGTGAGAAAACCTTTAATGCAATTAATGTTTGCTTGTTAAGCCCACTCTGGTACACGTTACAAGAGTCCTTTACCACATCTGAGCCTCTTAATATGCTAAGTAGGGAAACAAAGGTGATCCATTATGCCCATTCTACAGACTGAGACACAGCTCAGCAATATTAACTGATCTGTTCATGGTCACCCACCTCCTGACATTCTGGCACTGCTATCTACAAGCCCACTTTCCTCTTGGACTATTTTTGGAAATCATCTCCAAGATGACTTGGGGATGAACATTTTCCCTACACATTGGGTTTACATTACACAGATTTGGAAAGGGGATAATACAGTAGGGTACCGCCTGGGTGATCCCCAACTGATCAAACAGGATACTCATGGGAATGAAAGAGGAGGGGCTTTAATAATTTATGCCAAGACTACAGGCACAAAGACTCTCTCAGACCAACTGGGACATGTGGGAACCTACTCTTACTGACAATTCTTGGGCATCTATGCTTAATATGAGAAACACTTGGACCCTGGGCAAAAAATACCTAAAGAGGGAATATGGGACACGCTGAAGAGTTTCACTAACCACCCTATTAACTCGAGCTTGCCCTGCATAGAGGGTGGTTTAACCATAGACTTGTTCTCAAGTTTCAGAATTTCTATCAATATTTTCCTCCAGAACACTGGTTTTCATTTCACCTGTGTTCATCCATGGGATGATCTAGCCTGGGTCTCTACAACAGCTTGCCAGCTCAACTAATGCTTTCATCCCCCTAACTGACTGAATTAACCAGTCATGCTCATATCTAATAAATCCACTGCTTACTTCCCTTAATTCCTTTAATAGGGGATAAATAAGCAAAATTTTCCCTCAGCATTTTCTCTACTGCAAGATGGTTAAAGAAGGAGTTCAAAGAGCTTCTTCACACATCTTTACATGCCTAAAGCTTGTTAATTTATTATCATTTTATTAAGTCTTTTCCTCCCATTTCTAAATGTTTCCTTGCACGTGTCCACTTTTCTCCTTATCTACTCCCACCCCCTGCTCCACCTCACCATGAGGTTTCACCTGGACTATCACACTGGACTCAAACCCGGTCTCCTTGACTCCCATCCTCCTCTACAATTCATCCATCAAGAGCATCAGAGCAGTCTTTGTAAACATGAATCAGATCAACTACAATGATCACTCATTACGTTTTGAATGAAGTCCAAAGTCTTTGCCATTGTTTATATCATGCATGTTCTGTCTCTACCTACCACACTGACCTCGAACCACTTTTCCCCTTCTTTGACCACATGGCATATATCTGGCCTGTTTTCTGTTCTGCATTTGAGGCAGTCTTGGCACTTGCTGTTCCCGCTTCCTGAAATGATCTTTCTCCTCCTCTTCCCACAGCCAGGTCATTCTCATCCCCTGGGTGTCTGCTTAAATGACACATCCCCAGAGAGGCTGTCTCTGAGCAACTTTTCTAAATACCCTCCCATGTAGTAACAGTGATAAAGACAGTAATTAACTTAGATAGCATTTAGCGTATGCTGGGCAAAGTCTGCAGTGCTTTACACATATTAACTCACTCATTTCATCTTCATATTAACTGCATGAGGGTAGCATTACAGGTCTTTGATCCCTTATCCACAACCTTTGCAACTAGATGTGTTTTGGAATTCAGAATTTTTCAGATTTTACAAGGTAATGTGATGCATGTACCTCATATTATATAACACTCCAACTGGAATTGGGGGCAGCATCTCATAATCAAACACATAAAAACTTGTGCAGTAAAGCACAGGACTGTCCACTCTAAGTGGGATTTAAAAAAGAAGAACAAAAACAACAAATACTAGATCATCTGGTTCCAGTCTAAGATTCACCTCCAAAAGAGTTCAGATTAAGTTGTGCTTGCCATCAACTGAGTTAGGACAAAGCTTTCAGTTTAGGGATTCTAGAATTGTAGACCTCTGTTATTATCCCCATTTTACAGATGAGTCAACTGCGGCATAGAGAGGTATATGTACTCTGTATTAGACTGCTGTGCTTTATTTCTTTCATAGTCTTTATCACAATCAGAAATAATCTTGTGGATCATTTATGCACTTCTGGTTTATGTGCTTATTTGTTTTTTATCTATTTTGCATGAAAATGTTAGCTTTGAGAGAGCAGGGTTTTGTGTGCCCTCATGTAAAACAATGTACTGGAGCCCATTATACAGAGTGAAATAAGCCAGAAAGAAAAACAACAATACAGTATACTAATGCATATATATGGAATTTGAAAGATGGTAACGATAACCCTATATGCGAGACAGAATAAGAGACACAGATGCATGGAACAATTTTATGGACTCTGAGGGAGAAGGTGAGGGTGGGACGTTCTGGGAGAATAGCATTGAAACATGTATATTTCATATGTGAAACAGAACACCATTCCATGTTCGATGCATGTGACAAGGGCTCAGGGCCGGGGCAATGGGATGATCCAGAAGGATGGGATGGGGAGGGAGGTGGGTGGGGGGTCCAGGAAGGGGAACACATGTAAACCCATGGCTGATTCATGTCAATGTATGGCAAAAACTATTACAATATTGTAAACTAATTAGCCCCCAACTAAAATAAATAAATTTATAAAAAAAAAAAAAAACAATGTCTTGCACTTCATGCTGATTATGTTTGCAAAATACATGAATGAAAGAATAAATGCATAAATAAATGAATAGTGAAATACAGCAAAATAGTTAAAAGAAATTCTCCTTGGAGTAGGTTAGGTGTACAACATAATGATTTAATATATGTATATATTGCAAAATGATCACCACAGTAAGTTTAGTTACCACACATAGTTTCAAGTTTTTCTTCTTCTGATGAGAACTTTTAAGATCTACTGTCTTAGCAACTTTCAAATACGCAATACAGTATTATAAACTCTAGTCACCATACTTACGTGACATTCCCAGAATGCCAACTGCAGTTTTACTCTAAGGGGAAACTGCTTGACAATATTCCTAATGATGATATGTGGTGATAACTCCTAACTGTTGTAGGCAATCTTACGAAAGAAATGCCCTAGGGCTGAAGTTAGCCTGGGGGGGATGGGAAGCTAACTTTATTTTTTTTAATTCATTTATTTTAATTGGAGGATAATTACTTTACAATATTGTGATGGTTTTTGGCATACATCACCATGAATCTGCCACAGGTATATATGTGTCCTCCTCCAGCTTGAAACCCCCTCCCACCTTCCTCCCCACCCCATCCCTCTGGGTTTTCCCAGAGCACCAGCTTTGGGTACCCTGGAAAGCTAACTTTAGTTTTAGTTCTGCAAGCAGGGATGGAAGGAAATATAGCTTCGCTAAGTGAGGTTTTCACTGCCTGCAGCCTGAACTCTAAAGATGATTAAGACTTCCTTAATTTGGGGCCTTCTGGGGTTGAAAAAGCCAACTGCCTTACCCCAAACAACAGCAGATGTCATGGATACAGCTTTAAGAGGAAGTACGTGTATGCTCACACACATTTTTCTAGCACTTTCCATTAAGCATTTTCTAGCAGACAATGAAAGCCAGTCCAGGGCCCCCAAAATCTGATTAAGGAGTGCTGCTTTCCTCTTGACTCAGACAGCCTCTGGGAAGTTGATTAAATTGAGCGACAAGAACACTGAGAGAACACAGGACCTTCAGACTTAAGTGGTCTAAATCTGCTCTGGCCAATGCGATAGCCACCGCTCACGTGTAGCTGTTTCAACTTAAATGCATTAAAATGAAGTGCAATTTTCAAATTCAGTCTCTCAGTCACACTAACCATATTTCAAGCGCTCAAAGTCACATCAGGTTTGTGGTTACTGTATTCAAGCACACAGATACGGAACATTTTCCATCACTGTGCAAAGTTCTAGTAGACAGAGCTGGTCTAGACTAGGGTTTGGCAAACTTCTTCTCTAAAGGGCCGGACAGTCAATATTTTAGACTCAGTTCAGTTCAGTCGCTCAGTCGTGTCTGACTCTTTGCGGCCCCATGAACTGCAGCACGCCAGGCCTCCCTGTCCATCACCAACTCCCAGAGCCTACCCAAACTCATGTTCATTGAGTCGGTGATGCCATCCAATCGTCTCATCCTCTGTCGTCCCCTTTTCCTCCTGTGGGTACTTAAATAACCACTTAGCACATAATGAATCAAGGTGGTAAACAATAATTCTCAGCTCACAAAAACAGGTAACAGGACAGATTTGGCCCATGGGTCGTAGTTTTCAGGGCCCCAGTCTAGGCAAAACCCTCAACTTGCACATGGAATTACCTCGAAGCAAATTCAGTTCAAGTCTGCCAAATATGAGAAGAATCATATCACCTGTAAACCTCGAAGATGCCTCATGGGCCACTAATTTTAACCAATAGCATTTAGCCAATTATTTCATCCTCATCCCAAAAAAATCGGAGAAGGCAATGGCACCCCACTCCAGTGCTCTTGCCTGGAGAATCCCATGGATGGAAGAGCCTGGTAGGCTGCAGTCCATGGGGTCGCTAGGAGTCGGACACGACTGAGTGATTTCACTTTCACTTTTCACTTTCATGCATTGGGGAAGGAAATGGCAACCCACTCCAGTATTCTTGCCTGGAGAATGCCAGGGACGGGGGAGCCTGGTGGGCTGCCGTCTATGGGGTCGCACAGAGTCGGACACGACTGAAGCAACTTAGCAGCAGCAGCAGCAGCATCCCAAGAAATAGGTTCACTGACAATGAGGACACTGAGATGCAGCGACTATAGAACTTACCTACTGGGAGATCTAGGTAACTGAGATGCTGTGCTGGCCCTCAGCAATTCTCCTGGCTTACCTTCCCAGAAGTCTCGGTATCAATTCACCCATTTCTCCCTCTAGGAGGTAAAACACTCTAGGGGCCGTGGCATTATCTGTCTTTACCATTTCTGATGATGCCTGCCACCTTGTGAGCATGAGGCAAATATCGGCCGAGTAAACCAAGGCTTTGAACATTCTTAAAATCCCGTGGAAGGCTCACATTCAATGATCATAAACAGTAAAGTCTTTCCAAATATCGGATTTTTGATAAGGCGGCGAGGAGGGACCAGGAGGGCTGGGGGCTTCTCAAAGAAGGGCTGAAATCGGAAAAGAGCCACAGAAGAAAAGGGGATGGTATACAATGGAGGCCCTGGGGAGCAGACCTGCAGAAGGACTCCTCCACACTCTGTTTTCTCAGAAGTTCTGCCCTCTGGAACCTGAAACCCGAGTGGGAGCACAGAACTCATTTGTCTCTCCTGGGAACAAGCACAGACAGGATGGGACTGTCCCTGACTTGTACTCAATCGCTGAGTCCCAGCACAGGCAAGCTGGATGCCAGACAAGCCTTCTCTTGGCTCTCTGTGCCAACTGCCTGGAACTCACAGATGGGCTCTGATCAAGCAGGAGAGGAAGAAAACTGAGTCAATGAACAAAGCCTTTTAAATTTGTTAATGGGAAATAATACCTTTCAGGCTTCCAAACAGAAAAGGTATGTTTGAGAAGATGATTGTAAAATGTGAAATAGTCTTTTATTCCCATTCAAATTTCCCAAAGTATGGAAACTTTTCCTTTCAAACCATGGGGAACTACATGGCTTCAGAATGAAGCTAGGACCTTCGCTTCAACTAAAGGCTATTTTTAAATGTTAAGTGTTCATTCAGCATGATACGAGGTCTGTTTTTTCATTTCATACAAATAATCCACGTTATTTTTTTTTTTTGGCAATAATTGCCAAAGAAATACGTCTTTCAGGAATTTGATTTGTAAAATAGCATAATTCATCATAATAGGCCTGGCTTTAGTCATGAATCATAGCTGATTACACATGCAAATATACTGGGTAAATTTGGATGCTCAATTAGCAAGCTAATTATGGTAAAAATGGGACTGTTTGATTCTGTACTCACAGGTGTTCTGTTCTCTCAGTAAATCACCTCCTTTTGTTAAAATGGAAAATGTAGAATTCACGTTGACTAGTCATCAGACAATCATTTGTTTTTTTTATAATTGTCAATTACCAGGTATTTATTATGTTCTAGATGCCAAAGAAGATGCTTTGTTTGTATTACATCACTGAGCCCTGACAATGAAGTTGAAAAGACATAAATATTCCCATTTTGCTGATGAGAAAACAGAGATCAGAGAGGCAGTTTCAAACCAAGATTCAAACCCCATTTGACCAATCATCTTCCAGTTATTTCATATTGTTACAACAAATGCACTTGGTATGCTATATACATGCATCTTGGTTAATTTCCTTTTCAGTTAAAGGATTCTTGGCCATCTAATGTTTTGATATTGTGCTATTTGGAGTTTTCATAATATAAATGTCCAAATATTAAGAAAAGGTATTTAAGATTAGAGTGGGACCAACTCGAGGGAAAAAAAGAGACTTTTCAGATCATATAGTTCTTAGGTGTGCATTCATATACAGCAATACTATGCTAGCATAGTTCATGGATATATAAATTTAAAGGCAGACTGAGCTCTAGCTTCCTAATAAAGAAATATATGCCAAGGCCCCCAGGTGCAAACATGCTGGAATCACCACAAAAATGGCAACAAAGGAGGAATAGAGAGTGAAAGGAGATGAAGTCAAAGAGGAAGGGGCTGTAGTCCCACGTTGAGGGTTCCTCCAGGGCCTTGTCAGCCATCCCAACAAGGAGTGGAAAGTCGATCCATTGCAAATTTTTGAGCCAAAGAGTGCCGTGGTCTGAATTCCATGTTACAAAGATCATGCTGGTTACTTCCTTGAAAGAGACAACGAGGGGTGAGGTTGGAAGCGTGGAGACCAGTCAAGAGGCTATGACGGTAATTCAAGCAAAAGCCCCAGCTGGCTGGGGTGGAGGTGGTGAGAACTAGCCAGATACTTGGATAGATTTGGAAGGTGAAGCCGAATCAAATAGGACTTTCAAGTTCTTGGAAGAATGTGAGAAGAAGGGCTGGAGGCAGCCAGCATTTCTGAGAAGCTTCCTGCAAAGGGGAACAAAGATGCTGGCGGTAGTTCCCAGGGCCAAGAGGGTCAAGAGGATTTATCTGAGGATCGGAGGGATAACGGCACATTGTAATGATGGTGAGAGGGAAAAAAACTTTTTTCAAAAAACCCCATCATTAATAATAGTACCGATGACAATGCAGGAGAGATGGGAGAACGCTGATGTGTGGAGCCCAGGGAGGGAAGCAGGTAGGTGACCCAGTGCACTAGTGGAGAGATTTGGCTTTAGCAAGGAGCCTAACAATTCCATCCTTAGTATAAGAGTCTGCAAACTGTTCAGCTATCTCGCACCTCCTTGGAAGCTGGGCAGGCTTTGGGGACTGTCTGGAGGACAGCAGCAAAGGACTGCACAACTTCCCAGGCAGGGACAGACAAGGTGGGAGACTTTCATGGCACCCGGTGCTCCATCTTTCCCTGTCTCTCTCTCCACCTGAACTGAAGTCCTGAGCCACCAGCCGTGGAAAAAGCCCGGGGACAGCACAGCTGCCATGTTGGGGAGACCACCCAGAGACAGGGGCAGCCTGCAGCTGCGGAGCTTGCCCATCTGGGCACCAGACCTGTGCGGGCGGAGCCCAGCCCCTGACATCGACTGCAAGGCGAGGGGGAACACACCCAGCACCAGAGCCGCCTTGCTGAGCCCAGTCAACCCGTGGGCCTGCCACACCTAACACTCGAGGACAGTGGTTATTTCGAGCCAGTGGGTTTGAGGGTGATCTGCTCTGCGTGGTGGGTAACCAGACAGGAAGTCAAGCAGGATGGGCAGGTGCAGAAGCTCTAGGTGGGCACACAAGTCGGGAGGAGCAGGTGGGTAATCTCTTCCAATTGCTGTAATGCTCTCAGGGAGACAGGAAGCCAGGGTATCAGCGAAACAGTGAGCAGCTGGCATGGCAGGAGGGGCTGGGGGGGCGAGGGAGAGGGGAAGGTGGAGAGAGTCCTCTAGGCAGAGGAAGTCAGGTGTGATTACCTGGTGGCAGGGAAAAACCCTTCACCTTTGGGTATTTGATCTGCATTCCCCTCACAGTCTTTATTATGTAATTTTGCATAGCCCTGATCTGGCTGGATGAAAGGCCTACAGAAAAATTCTTCACAGAAGGAAACTGACCTCAAGGTGAGAACATGTGAGGCCAGGGAACACTCACTGCTACACTCAGCTAAGAGAAGATCTGCTCCCTCCTTCGCTCATCTACCCAACAGACTGTCTGAAAGGCCAGCATACAAGGCACACCCTGTGGGCTGTGACATGCCAGCCTTCAGGGGACCACAGGTTGGTGCCCTCAGATGCTCCTCCCATTTATTTTCAAGATGACATAGCAGGAAAAAAAAAAAAGGCTACATTGCTTGAGTTGAAAAGGAAGTGTTGGAATATGCATTTCCAGTGGAGGGAGTCACTGAAGTCAAGCTACTAAAGCAAAGCAGACCATGGCGCAGTGGGGTTCCCCCACATGGATGGGCTGGGTTGAAGCAGAGGTGATGGCAGGCTGGAGAATCATGAAACAGGGACTGGGAAGAGACAAGGAGTGGGGCGCAATTGTGGGAAACCCTTGAATTCGAACTCAGTAAACTTCTGTCACGTTGCCGTGACACTGAATTGTTTGATAACTAGATAAGCGTTGTATGGGGCTAACCGAGGTCTGCAAATAATGGAACTTAACAGATGTGATATTGTTTTATAGGCCAGACTCCACTGCGAATTTCCCTACTAGACTTGCTGCTGCTGCTGCTGCTAAGTCGCTTCAGTCGTGTCCGACTCTGTGCGACCCCATAGACAGCAGCCCACCAGGCTCCGCCGTCCCTGTGATTCTCCAGGCAAGAATACTGGAGTGGGTTGCCATTTCCTTCTCCAGTGCATGAAAGGGAAAAGTGAAAGTGAAGTCGCTCAGTCGTGTCCAACTCTTAGCGACCCCATGGACTGCAGTCTACCAGGCTCCTCCGTCCATGGGATTGTCCAGGCAAGAGTACTGGAGTGGGTTGCCATTGCCTTCTCCGCTACTAGACTTATGACGACCAAATATCCCCTTTTTGCAAATTTTGAAATATTTCTAATTATAGGCTAACCTCTGAAAGTGTAATTACCATGGACATCAAAGTTTCATTATTTAACAACCAAAAGATTAAGTATAAGGACATAACCCATTTACTTAAAAAATAAAGAGACTTTTTATCATTTCCTTTCTCCCATTTTAGCCCAACAGACCTAGTTTTCAAAATAAAAGAGTCAAATGATATAAAGGAGTCTTATATAAATTAGAAATTCAACAGCTATTTTGCATCATAACAGGCACCAAAGACCAGAAGATATTACATCTTTTTTGACCTCATACCCTACTCTCTTTTTTCCATAAAGGAGAAACTGTCAACTTGGCACACTTTTTCAGTAAAGAGCCAGTCAGTAAATATTTTGTTTTGCAGGCCATACAGTCTGTATCACAGCTACTCAAATTTGCCACTGCAGTGCAAAAGCAGTTATAGACAATATATATACAAATATGCAAATACTAATGCTGATTGTGGGCACAAAAAATTGAATTTAATATAACTTTTAAGGGTCACAAAGCAGTATACTTCCTTTGACTTTTTCAATCATTTAAAGAGATTAAAAAAACTCTTAGCTTGTGGGCTATACAAAAACAGGTGGCAGGCTGGCTATGACCCACACCCATTATTTGCCATTGCAACCTAAACTTTGAGGGACTTCTGGGATATAAAAATGATCTACTCTTGGGGTGCAAAGACACTGGTTGGTTGGTTGATATGTAATGATTGCTTTTAATTTTAGTATGATTTTCCCTATTTTTAAATAATCAGTTTTGATTAGTTTAGTTAATGGACTGCTTATTATCTCTTTGTTTGGCCATGAAGGAGCATGCTATAATTAAGAGCAGAATAATGTTTTTATTTGTAAAATCATTTAACTACTGTTACACCTTGGCACGTTGCCTCTAACACTTATCTCTCCCTTCCTGTATCTATTTCAAATAGTGAGAAGCACTTCAATGCTACCAGGTGCTTCGTCTAGTAAAGGTTTGATTTTAAGTTCTTATTCTGTCACCTAAGCTCTCTCTGACATTAGTGAATCACTTTCCCTCATGAGCCTCTGATTTCTCAACTATAAAATGGTTTGAATACAAGGCTCTTTTGTAAAACTATTGAGAAAAAACTAGTGAGAAACTATTGAGAAAAACTATTTATTTATGCAAACTGTCATTCCAGATGAACCAACATTTAGCAAGCATCTAGTATGTGCATTAAAAACATCAGGAATATACAATACTTCACTACTAGCTTGCTTTTTCCATTTACCATGTTATCATGAGTACTTTCTTATGTCATTCAGTATTCTTTCAAAAAAAATGAGACTTCTCCTGCAGTCCAGTGGTTAAGACTCCATGCTCTCAATGCAGGGTCATGGGTTCAATTCCTGGTTGGGGCACTAAGATCCCAAATGTCAACCAGAGAAGCCAAAAAAACAAAAATAAATAAATAAACAGGTGATCTGATGGTTATATAATATGCTCCTTACTGAGTGGACCACAATTAATGAACCCCTTCCCAACACTGGACATGAGATATTCTCTTTGCTATGCTGCACAGACTACCTTCATAAATTGCTTGCGACATCCCTGATCATTTCTTTAAGAAGAGTTTCTAGAAGTGGAGTTTCCAAATCAAAGAGTCTGAGCTATAACTATTAATAAGACTGAATGATTTCCCTATGCTTTTTGACCTTTTCTGGTTTTTTTAAAAAACTGTTTTCATGTGTTTTTTTTTTTTTTTTAGAAAAGATATCCCAATTTTTTTCTTAAGGACTATATTATCGTACTTGAAGCCCACATTGACTGACCATGTCCTGAGTAGGAGTGTATGCTGGGCTCGTTCTAGGTAGAACAGAGGGGTCTCCAGCACGGCTTCCAGGGTTGAGCTGCCCAGCCAAAACCAGAAGCTCTTAGACTCTTGAAGCCCCAGCTCCCTCATCTATGATTCACAAGGCTGCTTAGAGGGTGAAATCGAAACAGAGATGTCCAGCCCTAAGCACGATGCTCACTGTAGTAAGCAGTCAATAAATGTGAGCTCTCTTTACTACCATCAATCCTATCATGCCATCCTTCAAGGGGCACAGGCAGATGTGGGCCTGGGTTTGCCTATAAACAGACATCTGAGTTTCTAGGAAATGAAACTCTATGCTGTTGCTTCTCTGTCACACAGTGTCCTGTGGTTAACTCTTCATTAGACCTTAGACATGAAATGAGCCTGGGAGCCCACCTTCCAATCTAGAATCAGAGTGGGTTCCTGGTGCAAGCACTCTGTTGTGTCTAATTGGGGTGACAAAATAATTCCACCAAGAAGTCACTGGTGCCTTTTTCTGACGAATTTTGAGGCATGCCTAATAACTCACACCACGAGCAAAAGATCTGAACACACATTCTGTTATTTGAGCCTCCACAATGCTGCAGCAAGGCAACTAGAGAGCTGTAGTACTGTTCATTTTATAGTATAAAAAAAAGGCTGAATTTCAGGGGGCTTAAGTGATAAACCTAAGGATCCCCAACTAGTAACTGGGAGAGTGAGCACAGGCAGTCTCTCCTTGACTAAACTTTGGTCAAGCTCCTCTGACTCGGCCTTGATATTTGGACTTTTGTGTCCACGTGGCCAGTTTTAGCAAGGATCCTGTTAGGTTGGTTTAGGAAGAACCCCTCACCACAGTTTCATTATCCTTGCTATCTGATCAAATACCCCATCTCTACCAACCCCCCAGGGGACAGTCCATCTTCCTGGCCTGCTTTCAGCAAGAACCCTGTCAGGTGGGTCTAGTCAGAACCACCCCACACCCTGCCACCCCTGATGTTTCCTCTTAGTAATTTTCCACTCACTCTGCTCCTGGACTATATAAATCCCCACATGCCTCCACACTATTTGGAACTGATCCCAGTCCTATACTGCAGTCTCATTTCCCCGATTGCAACAGTTCCTGAACAAAAGCTGTTTTTACAGCTTTGTCTACTGTCCGGTGCTGGTTTTCTTGGACCGCATGGGAGCCCAGGCTCCCTGTATTCCTAGTCCTATGCATCCTGTCCCCTCCCTCCCCTGCATACTCGTTTAGATACCACCAAATGCTAGAAAAACACAAAGGAACCTCAGTAATTTGTATGGTCATAAAGCCCAAAACGAGGGCTTCTCTAGTGGCTCAGTTGGTAACGAATCTGCCTGGAATGCAGGAGACCCGGGTTCAATCCCTGAGTCAGGAAGATCCCCTGGAGAAGGAAATGGCAATCCACTCTAGTACTCTTGCCTGAAGAATTCCACAGACGGAGGAGCCCGGCAGGCTACAGTCCATGGGACCACAAAGAGTCAGACACGACTGTACGACTAACTTTCAAAGCCAAAAATGTACGATGAAAAAAGTTAGACCCATAGAAGCTATTTCCCCAATTCAAACATTTGCTCCTCCTCAGGGCAGGATGCATTAGTTCTTATAGGAAGGAGAACACAGCAAGTATTGATTAATCTTAATTAATTGAAATTACACAATACCCCCATGATTAATCTTGGTTATGAAAGATCATGAAAATTTTCCTCAGTAAATAACTGAAGTACAGACAACTTAAACATCTCTCCTGCTAGCCAGTTTCAGTTCTTCCCACAAAAAATGACAGATAACACTGTTTAGGGATCTCTTAGCTGTCCTTACCATTTTTAGTCTTCTTCCAAAATGAAACAGAGAAGTCTGGTTGAAGAGAGCAGAACATGAGAGGTGTCAAGATCAGGCTGAGATGGACCCAGTAGCATCAACTAAGATAAAGAGAAAACACCAAACTTTACCTTGCAAAGACAGCAAAGGATTGAAGCTTCAAAACGTGCTGGAAAGGCTGCTTTAATATATGCTGTTGCAAACACCTATTAATAGCATTTACTTCCTCAAAATTATACAGACGATAGACACACTCCAGAAAACCATGTCCAGCATTATTGTAAAAGTCTGACTTTATCTTCAAAGAAGTGACATTTGAGACTACCAAAACTCTTTAGATTCTAAAAAAAAATTTTTTTTTGCATATGATTTGGGTCCCCTCTCCTCTCTCCCCTTCTCTCTGAGAATGGCTCACAGATCTAGGTACTTAAAAGATCTGAGTTTTCCCCAATGTTTAAAATACCTTTCTTTGCTGCATGGAGTGATCCCAGGTCTGGAGTCTTCTGAGGTGAAGAGACGGGCTGTGGCAAACCTAAGTCACAGAGACTCTAGGCTGCCAGTCGTGGACTTTCCAAGTGCAAAGACTGGTTAGGGGGATGGGGGGAGGGGCGTGACTATTTAAGCCATCTCAGACATGAGGTTTGCAGAAGCAGCAAGTTCCTTCTATTTCTACCACCACAATCAGGGCAACCTCATGTCTAAATTCAAGCAACTTGGCTGACTGATGTTTTTTCTAGAAGTTTCTCAACTGGCGCACTCCTGCCATTTCTGGTGAGGTACATCTTTGTGGCATTGTAAGATTCTGAGCAGCACCCTGATCTGAACCCACAAGATGCCAGCCACACTGCCCCTCGACAATCACAGATGTCTCTAGACATTGTAACATAGTCCCCGCCCCTGACTGAGAACCATCATTCTACAGGTCTCTTTGAGACATGTCTACATTTCCCTTGTTCTCGCTTAGGCTCAGCTGAAAGGACTCTGGTTTCTAAGCAGGGGCAGACTTGGTTCTCTCACTTGGGTGAAACGAGGGCAGCTACACTCGCAGTCAAGGGTCAGGTAAAACCTGTTTCTCAAAGTGGGGTTTCTGGGAGACTCATTCCCTTCTGAAGTGATTCCTGGGCCTTTTAAGGGGTAGAGTCAAAATATCAGTGGTTATGCTTAAAGGTCTTTAGTCCACCTAGTCAATTCAGAGAGAATTTGAAAATTGCCAAGTGTGCCACACAAAAACCAGTTGATTACCAACAGTGTTATCTACTGGATTGAAAAGCGAGCAGTGCCCTAGATCAGCTGAAAAACTACTAGATACAATAATAAGTGATCTTTACTGGCAGTTTATTTTGAACTGGACTGTTCTAACTGCCTAATATGTATTATTTCATTGACTACTAAAAAGAATGAAGTAAATATCTTCTTAGCCTTTAAAAAAAATTTTTTTTTTTACAAATAATGGAATTAATGCAGAAAAGATACTGGACTCAGGTCACATACCATGTATATGATATTCACACAAGCAAAAATTAAATGCCTTATCAAACCACTTTGCCATGCAAATAATACATAAAAATCAATAGCTTTCTCACTTATTTTGTTGTTTGGTTGCTAAGACATGTCTGACTCTGTGACCCCATGGACTATAGCTGCCAGGCTCCTCTGTCCATGGGATTTCCCAGGCAAGAATACTGGGGTGGGTTGCCATTTCCTTCTCCAAATAAATATTTCCTTCTCACATATAAACAGTAACTAATCCAGATGCATAACAGGAGAACTTCCATGTAAAAGAGCAACAAAAAATATGAAATATTTGGGAAGAAAATTGACATGAAAAGCTTGGGGACGAAAAAGGTGGTAGATGGGCAGGGGACAATGACGCCTGACCTAGCAGGCTGCTTCCTATCCATTTGCCCCTCCGAATCTGCTCTTCATGCCTTCTTACCCAGCTGTGTGTCTGGGAAGGCTGAGTTGTATGAACTTCATCACTAGCTGGCACACTTCTGGCTGAGTTCGGCCAATGCGGAGAGAGGTCAGAGTACCCCTGGGCTCCCTTCCTCTCTGAGGCTGTGGGTTGGCTGCAACTTTCCAATGAGGCTCTCATCAGGTGATGCTCCAGGGCCACTCTTTGTGAATTCTACTCTTTTCTCACCTTGCCATTTTAGGCCTGGGGTTGTGAAGACTCAACCCTTGAAATGCTGAACCATTGTTTCTGATTTCCCTATATTCTGTGCACACTATCAAGAATAGTGACTTTTCCCAATTCATCAATTTCTTATTCTGAGTGTGCCACGTGTTTTCTTGTCAGGACCCTGGAAGACACAGAGAAGATGTAAAAAGATAAAGAGGAATAGATCATTATTAGGGCTAGAGGTCACAGTGAGGCATTTTTGGTTTATCACAAAGATTAGGGTTATGCTATCCATAAATGTCATCTCCTCTGGATAGTAAAGGGTACATGACCAGATAGCTCTCATAAAAATGAGCCACTGGATCTGACTGGGTTAAGATCCCCAGTGAGAACAGCCAGGTAATTTCTGAATGAAAAAGTAACAAGGGGAGGATTCTTTTTCTTGATCTCTAAATGCTTCATAATACTGCACTGCCTACAATGGCATAGTGCCGGCACATCAGTGAAAGGGACGAGACAGCAAAGTTTAGTAAGAGCACATATGGGGGAACCTCCCTGGTGGTCCAGAGGTAAAGAATCCATCTTCCAATGCCGGGGATATAGGTTCAATCCCTGATAGGGGAACTAAGATCCCACACGCCGTGGGACATCTAAGCCCATGCACCAGAACAAAATATCCTGCATGCTGCAGCTAAGACCCCACATGGCCAAATAGATAAATAAAAAATTTTAAAAAGCACATATGGGGCATTAAAGTCACATCAATGGCAAAAGGAAATATTAAGATAACACTGGTGTTGTATTTCACATATGACAATATACATGTTTCAATGCTACTCTCCCAGAACGTCCCACCCTCACCTTCTCCCTCAGAGTCCATAAGATTGTTCTATGCCGATGCATGAGACAAATGCTCAGGACCGGGGCAATGGGATGACCCGGAGGGATGGGATGGGGAGGGAAGTGGGTGGGGGGTCCAGGAAGGGGAACACATGTAAACCCATGGCTGATTCATGTCAATGTATGGCAAAAACTATTACAATAGTGTAAAGTAATTAGCCCCCAACTAAAATAAATAAATTTATTAAAAAAAAAAAAAGATAACACTGGGCAACTGGCTTAAAGTTTGGAAAAAAATTAAGCCATAGTCTTACCTTGTATCTTACATCAAAATTAATTTCATATGGCCCAAAAATTTAAATGTTAAGACCCTAATGCTGCGAAAGATTGAGGGCAGGAGGAGAAGGGGACGACAGAGGATGAGATGGTTGGATGGCATCACCGACTTAATGGACACAAGTTTGAGCAAACTCTGGGAGTTGGTGATGGACAGGGAAGCCTGGCGTGATGTAGTCCATGAGGTTGCAAAGGTCAGACATGACTAAGCGACTGAACAAGACACTGAATATTAAAAATACTAGAAGAAACCACGGATAAATGTTCATATAATCTTGACATGGTAAAGCCATTCTAAGCATGACAACAAGAACAAACAAAAACTCAACAGCAACAACACCAGAGTCTGAAAGAAAACATCACCAAATTTAGCTACAAAAACTATATCTGCTTACTCATCTATAAAGTGAGGGATGAGGCCAAGTGATCAGTAAGGGCACACGTTCAGGTTTTATACTCTAAGATATTGAGAGATTATGATACAATTCTGTCTTCTTGGATTGTTATTCATCTTTGATTCTATCTGCTAGGTCCCCAATGATATTGCAGACCCCTTGAGTCAAGAAAGCGTTGTCCCCAGCATCTTGTCCATAGTTGCTACTTACAAATCATTTTCATGATGATAAAATGAAAGTGATCATGAAAAACCACATAATTCGATCACTTAAGTCAATTTTGAGAGGAGTCGGGGTGGCCCCCATGAGCTACCCGCATCTGGGTGACATCGTGGGCCCAGGCTCCCGCAGGTTAGTTAGCTCAAGAGAAACGACTGGATGGCGAGGATGTGCTGTGCATGCTAAGTCACTCCAGTCGTGTCTGATTCTTTGTGGATGAACAGGATAGAGTGCTTCTATTTTTCTTGCAAGAACAGGCCTCTCATTGGCTGGGACACCTCTTACTTGGTTTTCTAAGTCTCAAGACATTTGTTTTTTCCTTTTGTATGCTCAGTCATGTCTGACTCTTTGTGACCCCATGGACTGTAGCCCACCAGGCTCATCTGTCCATGGGATTTCCCAGGCAAGAATACTGGAGTGGGCTGCCATTTCCTCCTCCACGGGATCTTCCCTACCCAAGGACTGAACCCATGTCTCCTACATTGGCAGGTGGATTCTTTACCACTGCATCATCTGGGAAGCCCCTTTTACATCTGAAAGGAAAAAATCCACTTTTCCCTTTCAGATGGAAATAAAAGAAGATGGAAGTGCCCTTGGTGGGTAGTTAAGGTTTAGGGTAAAGTGAAAGTGAAAGTGAAAGTTGTTCAGTTGTGTCCGACTCTTTGCGACCCATGGACTATACAGTTCATGGAATTCTCCAGGCCAGAATACTGGAGTGGGTAGCCTCTCCCTTCTCCAGGGCATCTTCCCAACCCAGGGATCGAACCCAGGTCTCCTGCATTGCAGGCAGATTCTTTACCAGCTGAGCCACAAAAGGTTGATAAATGTAGCAAACTGGAACATAGGGTATTAAAAGAGTATTTGTCGTTTGTCTGAAGTTCAACTTTAATTGGGTATCCTGTATCTTACCTGGCAGTTCAAGCTTTGTGTCATACTTTCGTCTAGAGAATTAAACATTGAAGATTAAGTTTCTGAAATGAAAAGGCAAGCCAGACTTCTGCAGCATCCAGAGTGCTCAGTGAACAGGTATACAGCTGGGGACAGAAACCCTAGGTTTGAGCCCCAGCGCTGCCATTTGACGGACGTAGATATCAAAGGGGTTGGGTGGAAACTTAACAACATACGTACTTTCCTAAAGCTGATGAGAACCTAAATAAATCCCTTAAATCAATTGCTGTAGTCCACCTAAGGATGTGTTCCCAGCATGGAGAAGTAGAACGTCTTAACCTTTCTTTATTTGGGCGAGGATGGGAGTGATAGACCCTAGCACTTCCCCAATTTCTGCTGCCTGTTTCCACTCTTGCATACTTAAATTCAGGGCTCACTTGAGGAAAAGAGAAAGAACTTTAACGACAAGCGTCATAGTATTTTTATAACATGGCTGAAATTTTAACCCTTTCAGTTAGATACAGCCATGAATGTCTTTCAAATAAAAAACTTTATTAGGAATTTGCAGATACTACGAATGTGCTCTTTATAAAGGACACATGGAAACAGAACACAGCCTTCGTATATAGCATATTTTTAGCACTGTAAAGTCCCAGTGTCATAATTAAACTTGTCTTTTGTTTCATTCCCCCCCTCCTTTAAACTGAAATGTGAAGCAGTTCTCTGCTTAGTCCTGTAAGTTTCATTTTACCTTGAAATGAAAGTGTTCTGAAAAAGTCCTTGACAGGATATGCAAATTCATACAACAAAAACCTTCTTTCATGTTGAGGACTGGTCCCACGTAATTATTAGTTTACCAGATGAGTCCAAAGGGTCAGCTGCTTTGAAAGAAGGCCCTGATGCAAATACTGGAGGGCATGACTTAGTCAGAAAGAGAAAGGCTATTTATGGAGGTAGTGGTCGCTAAGCAGTTCTGCCTGCTGCCTTGGAAAATCAGAAGCAGTTTTGCCAGGTGGGCATCACAGATAACCCCTCTCACCATCTGGTTTGCATAGACTCATAAGTGGATTCATTAGTAGTGAGGTATAGTGGCAAGAACACTTCCTTGGGATTCGAGAGACATAGCTTTGTAGTAAATATGTGACCTTATACCTATACATTTCTTCATGTTTGAGCCAGAAGCACCATCACTTGAAAAGTCTAAGAATAAAACACCTGAGAGATAGCTATTGTTAAAACCTGGTTTGCCCATAAGGAAGCTGACACTCCAAGAAATCATATATCTAATATGCAAAACCAGTTGTAATTCATGTTTTCTTGACTCTACTGCCCATGTTCTGAGTCATCTAATCAGTGAGGACCTCAGCAATTTAACCAGATAAGAACAAAAAGTATGTTTTTTGAGTTTATTTTCCATATTTGATGTAACTATTCATATTTGAAGTGGTCATCTTTCGATGATCTATTGCCATGTAACACACTACTCCAAAACGTATCAGCTTAAAACAGCGACCATTATATTTGTTTACCCTTCTGTCATTTGGCTAGGGCTCTGCTGGGCTGTTCTTCTGTTTGTCTCAATTGAGGTCTCTCACGTAGATGCAGTCAGATGGCTTTATTCACAAGTTTGGTGCCCCAGTGGGGGCGGTTGGGAGGCTGTGACCTTTTGCTCTTTTACTTTCCATGTGGCTAGCTTGGGCTTCTTCTCATGGTGATTAGGTCCTGTTGCTGTTGTTCAGTTGCTAAGTCGTGTCTGACTTTTTGTGACCCCATGGACTGCAGCACACCAGGCTTCCCTCCACCCTCTTCCAGAGTTTGCTCAAGTTCATGTCCATTGAGTCAGTGATGCTATCTAACCATCTCATCCTCTGCCACCCTCTTCTCCTTTTGCCTTCAATCTTTCCTAGCATCAGGGTCTTTTCCAATGAGTCAGCTCTTCCCATCAGGTGGCTAAAGTATTAGGTCCTAAGAATAAGCATTTCAATATAGATAAGCCCCAATATGCAAGCACTACTAAGCCTTGTTTGCATCATCCTTCCTAATATTTTATTTACAGTAAGTCCCCTAGATACAAACCTTCAAGCTGCGAACTTTCAAAAATGCAGAACATGGAGCTTACTAATGAAGACTTGATGAAATTGGATGCCTAGAGAAAGGACGAGGACAGACTAGAGGAAGGAGTAACTGAAGAACCAGAGATTCACAACTAGGGGATTTTCTTTACTTGAAGAGGCACTGTTAGTTTTTGAGGCACAGGACCCAAATGTACAACAGTACACAAAGGCTGTAGCAGCTGTTCAGAATGCAGTCCAGTGCTACTGAGTCATCTATGACTAGAAAAAAGGAGTTACTTCCCTCATAGCTTTGTCAGTAAAGAATCTGCCTGCAGTGTAGGAACCCTGGTTCGACTCCTGGGTCTGGAAGATCCCCTGGAGAAGGAAATGGCAACTCACTCCAGTATTCTGGAGAATCCCACGGACAGAGGAGCCTGGCAGTCTATAGTCCATGGGGTCTCAAGAGTCAGACACGACTTAGCAACTAAACAACACCACCACCACCCAGAAATCACTAGATCAATTTTTTCAAGAGGGTAGATAGAATTGAATCCAGCAAAGAGTCAGAACCTGTGCCATCAATATCAGGCATAAGTGACATTGCAGCTCTACCATCTCCCACCTCCTCTCCCTCCCCCAGTCAGTAATTCTCCTTGCCTGTTCACTTGATGCCAGCTCCAGTGTGCCAGCTGTTGTACTGTCCTAGTGTACTTTTCAAGGTACTATACTGTAAGGTTAAAAATGTTTTATTTTTTGTGTTTCTGTTTCTTATGTATTATTTGTGTGAAAAGTATTATAAACTTATAACACTATACTGTATAGCTGATTGAGTTAGTTGGGTATCTAAGCTAACTTTGTAGGACTTAGGAACAAATTTGACTTATTACTACAAATGCATGAAATAGATTATAATCTAAAACAGAATTGGTTTGATGGAGCAATTCTATTCATAGGAATTCTAACTAAGGATAAAATATTTTTAAATTCTCCAAAATGTATGAGCTAGCTTGTACTGATTTGTGGCATTAATGGTGGCGCTTTGTTCTTTTATATACTCTCCTCTGCTCTTTATATTTTCTAAATGTATAAATGCTGATACACTCACATGTTAGAAAGAGCCAGCCAAACTTGAGAGCTTCTTTGTGGCCATGACATTAAACCAGAGGTTCTTAATCTCAGCTACACACTGGAAAGGGATCAGTACAAAGTGACTGATGTCTGGCACCCAAAGATTTGGATTTCACTACTCCTGGGTGAGGCTTAGGTTATCTGGAGTTTTCCAAGCTGCCCAATTCATTTCCAATTGACAGACAAGGTTGAGACCAAGAGGCATAGTAATTCTCTTGACTGACCTCTGTTTAAAATATGATTGGTTCACTTGCATTCTCCTTTCTATTACAAAAAATGTTGACTCATCTCCAGGACCTATTTAACATTTCAAGTCAGTCGGCTACCAGTATGTATGCTCTTCTGTTGTCCACCAGCTGAGTTGATTTCCAAGATTCAGTTGTATTGGTTTCTAAATCTTTTTATGCCAGTTACATGTTTTTAAATAAATATGAGTATAAGCAGAGACAGAGTTAAATGTTTTTGACCGGCAGCCAAAGCAAGCTGCTTAGAAAAGAAAACCACAATGGTTCATTTTTTCTTCTCTTCTTAAAAACTTATTTTCATGATGGTTCATTTTCTGTGTCAGCTTGGCCAGGCTTCAGTGATCCATTGTTTGGTCAAACATTAGTCTAGATCTTGCTGTGAAGTTACTTTGTAGGTGTGATTAAGCTTTACAATCGGTTGATTTGAAGTAAGGGATTGCCCCAGATAATATGAATGGGCTTCAGAGCAAAAATTGAGCTTTCCCAGAGGAGGGATTTTGTGTTAAGACTGTCACACAGAAATCCTGCCTGAGTTTCCAGCCTGCCACCTGCCCAGAAGATTTCAGATTCGCAAGCCCCCACAATCATCTGAGCCAACACCTTACAGCAAATTCATATCTGTATCTATTTATCTTACTGGTTCAGTCTCCAAAGAATCCTGACTAAAAGCTGTCAAGTGAGATGTGGGTGAGATAAATGAACAGGGGAAAGTATAAGATTCTGTACTCAGACTGTTGTGCACATGTATTTAATTTCTCACTCCAGTTACAATTTTAAAAAATAATGGTAAATAATGGCTAGTGTATTCCAGGCAGTTTGTGGAAGACAGGTAATCACGGACCTGTACTCAAGGGGTCTTGGCTGTACCTGAAGACAGCTGGTGAATATAACTGTCAGGCACGGTGAAAGGCTGGAGGTAGTACTGTACTTGTCAGCTAACAAGTTCATCTGCCACAAGTTCCTGGATGCTGATGGAATATAAGAGACTCGAGGTCAGGGACAAGGACTTTAGCACTCATACACAGCAGGCACAGATTCCCTTTGTCCTACCAGTGCCACAGAGTGGCCCCAGGTGGATGCGATACATGAAGTGGGTTTGCAACACAGCTGAGGGACCCCGAGTATAGAGAACCCTAACATTTGTGATGGGCTGCAAGCAAACCTAGCTGAACTTTGCCCAGAGGGAAATGCTGTCTTTATTAGACTGGACAGCAAACAAACCTGCCATCTGCCTCAGAAAAGGATGCTATGTCTGTCTTCCAAAACTAGCCACTATCTTCTGCTTGCTATACAAACATCCTTGACAAGATGATCCA
Source organism: Giraffa tippelskirchi (assembly GCF_054371585.1). NCBI lineage: Eukaryota > Metazoa > Chordata > Mammalia > Artiodactyla > Giraffidae > Giraffa > Giraffa tippelskirchi. Next base: position 144,326,019 of record NC_137289.1, read on the forward strand.
GAACCAATGCTCTCAATGTCTCTGCTCATGAGATGTAGAGAACTGCAAGAGACCTCTGGAGAACTGTATCCCCAAATAAGCCCACTTATATAATTCAAGTTAAAACACAATATTTAAGTCATATTAGATCCTTTTTTAATAAGAGTCCTTGGGTGTGGAGAAAAGGGAACCCTCCTACACTGTTGGTGGGAATGTAAATTGCAGCCACTATGGAGAACAGTAGGGAGGTTCCTTTAAAAGCAAGAGTTGCTGTTCAGTTCAGTTCAGCTGCTTTTTTCCATCCATAAAACCAAAGCATTAACAACAACTCAAATATACAAAGTCCCTGACAATTATAGTTTGGGAGTAAGTGAAAACAAGTATCAAAAACTTCTAATCTAGGTACATGTGAATCTTCAGATAAATTGAACGCTGCGATTCTCTCCAAATGTACATCAGTTCAGTTTAGTTCAGTCGCTCAGTTGTGTCCAACTCTTTGCGACCCCATGAACCGCAGTATGCCAGGCCTCCCTGTCCATCACCAACTCTCGGGAGTTTACCCAAACCCATGTCCATTGAGTCGGTGATGCCATCCAACCATCTCATCCTCTGTCGTCCCCTTCTCCTCCTGCCCTCAATCTTTCCCAGAATCAGGGTCTTTTCAAATGAGTCAGCTCTTCACATCAGGTGGCCAATGTATTGGAGTTTCAGCTTCAACATCAGTCCTACCAATGAATATCCAGGACTGATCTTCTTTAGAATGGACTGGGTGGATCTCCTTGCAGTCCAAGGGACTCTCAAGAGTCTTCTCCAACACCACAGTTCAAAAGCATCAATTCTTCGGCACTCAGCTTTCTTTATAGTCCAACCCTCACATCCATACATGACCACTGGAAAAACCATAGCCTTGACTAGATGGACCTTTGTTGACAAAGTAATGTCTCTGTTTTTTAATATTCTGTCTAGGTTGGTCACAACTTTCCTTCCAAGGAGTAAGTGTCTTTTAATTTCATGGCTGCAGTCACCATCTGCAGTGATTTTGGAGCCCCCAAAAATAAAGTCATCCACTGTTGCCACTGTTTCCCCATCTATTTGCCATGAAGTGATGGGACCGGATGCCATGATCTTAGTTTTCTGAATGTTGAGCTTTAAGCCAACTTTTTCACCCTCCTCTTTCACTTTCATCAAGAGGCTCTTTAGTTCTTCTTCACTTTCTGCCATAAGAGTGGTGTCATCTGCATATCTGAGGTTATTGATATTTCTCCTAGCAATCTTGATTCCAGCTTGTGAGTCATCCAGCCCAGCATTTCTTACGATGTACTCTGCATATAAATAAGCAGGGTGACAATATATAGCCCTGACATACTCCTTTTCCTATTTGGAACCAGTCTGTTGTTCCATGTCCAGTTCTAACTGTTGCTTCCTGACCTGCATACAGATTTCTCAAGAGGCAGGTCAGGTGGTCTGGTATTCCCATCTCCTTCAGAATTTTCTACAGTTTATTGTGATCCACATAGTCAAAGGCTTTGGCATAGTCAATAAAGCAGAAATAGATGTTTTTCTGGAACTCTCTTGTTTTTTCGATGATCCATAAGTAGGCATAAATGTCCAGAGTAGGCGTAACTTTTCAGCTGAATATATGAATTATGATTAAGTATAATTAAATTGATTTTAACTTACTAGAGTTAGAACCATCTTCCTTAAGAAGGAAAGGATCTTCTATGCAATGCATGAACTCAGTCATCAGGGATGGTTCAAGCTTGGCTGCATAGGGGAATCGAGTCACTGAAGGTCTTTACTAATCCTAATATCTGGATGCTCCATGGGCCAATTAAGTCAGAATCTCCAGGGGCAAGGCCCAGGCATCAATTTCTTTTTTTTCTTTTTACTGAGGTGTAACTGACATACAGAATTATCAGTTTCGGCTATACAATCTGACAATTCAATACTTGTATATGTTGTCAAATGATCACCACTTTAAGTGTAGTCAACATCCATCACCACACAGAGATACACATTTTTTAAATTAATTTCATTTTAAACAATACTTTAAAAAGCTCCTTGGGGGCCCCATATGCAACCAAGTTGCCAACTACTAAACTAGAGGACTTAGCCTTGCGGTATAGCTCTCAAACTTTACTGTATGGAACCCCGTGCCTGCCACACCTGCTTCTGATCCAACAGGTCTGGGGAGGGACCCAAGAATCTGCATTTCTCCTAAGCTCCCTGGCAATACAGATGCCACTAGTCCAGGGCCACACTTTGAGACCCACTCCCTACAGAATTATGGTTATGTTAAAAACATCCTTGCCCCAGGGTGGTTATTTCAAATCTCCCCACATTAGCATGACTCCGAGAAAGGACCAGGCAAATGCCATGTGTGCAACGAAGACCTTTTTTTTTTTGGAAGAAGGAAAGTGAACAACCAAATCTGTAGAAGCAAGCATCCCAGGCTGATGGAAGTTACCACACCCTATTTTGTGCTTTTCTTTTTTTACTGCCCTGAGGCTTAATGATAAACTCCTTCAAGGACCATCAAAGACCAAATAGTAGGCAGTGGCCCAATACTTGGAAATCTCCACCCCTTCCCCAAAACAGCTGGAATAATCCTCCCACTCATTACCCAGCCCACATATTTCTGACTGACACACACTCGCTTTTTGAGATGGCCCACATTCTGTCTGTGGAGTGTGTTTCTTTCCAAATAAATCAATGCACTTCTTACCTGTCACTTTGTGATGGGAATGTTGGAGGAGACACCTGGGTGAGAGAAAAGGCCTCCAATGAAAGAGCAAGAGGCCCACTGAACAACTACAGCATTTCTTCTAAGGAACGGTGTGGCCTTAACTGAGCCAGTCACTTCATCCTTGGGCCTTAGTTTCTTCATCTGCAAAATGAGTCTAGAATGTTTCACCTAACTATGAAATCTCATCAATTCCATGCCATTTGACAAGAGAGGTGATGGACTCTAGGATGTGACCATGGAAGACTCTGGCCACCTGTCACATGAGAGTTCAATCACTGAAGGCCCAGGACCCCCATCACCTGGGCAGCACAGAGGCGTCTCTGCTCTCTGGATGTCACTGAAGTCAGACTAAAATTCAGCCACTTCTTTAAAACTTACCTTAATCAGTTTCTTGACTCAAAAAACAAAATCAACAAACACACCTTGTGATCCATTCTAAAGCTGAAACCATTCTGAGAGGAAGTGGAAGGAGCAAGAAAGCACTTTGTGATTTATTAAAATCTCACCATAATTCATGGCCAACATAGGGATCACTGTTTGAAGCCCTGCGTCAAAGTGAAAGTGAAAGTGAAGTCGCTCAGTCGTGTCCGACTCTTTGCGACCCCATGGACTGTAGCCTACCAGGCTCCTCCGTCCATGGGATTCTCCAGGCAAGAATACTGGAGTGGGTTGCCATTTCCTTCTCCAGGGGATCTTCCCAACCCAGGGATCGAACCCAGGTCTCCTGCATCGGAGGCAGACGCTTTAACCTCTGAGCCACCAGGGAAGTCAAAAGGATAATGCAATTATTTTGGTGTAAATTTCACGTCATAGCAAGTACTGGTGTTAATATATTTAAAGTGCCTTATGGGGACTTCCCTGGTGGTCCAGTGGTGAAGACTTAACCTTGCCATGCAGGGGGTGCGGATTCAATCTCTGGTTGGGGAGCTAAGATCCATATGCCTTGTGGCCAAAAACCCAAAACCAAAGCAATATTATAACAAATTCAATAAAGACATTTCAAAAGTGTGACTTATGACTATCATTGTCTTATTCACGTTGTTTTAAAATGCTTTTCTACTTGAGACTGAACCAGCACAAGGATGGAGCTCCTCTGGAATTCTGACCTTAACGTCAGGACAGAGGATTAACAAAGAAGGTCCTGGTTAGAATAAATCTATGGTTCTCAGTAAGGGGCAATTTTGCCCCCAGGGAATACATGGCACTATCTGGTGACATTTTTTGGGTTGTCAAAAATGTGTGTCTTGGCCCCAAAGGAAGGAGGCAGGCTACCACCGGCTTCTAGACAGTAGAAGCCCAGGGATGCTGCTGAACATCCCATGATGGGAAGGACAGTACCGCAACAAGGAATTATTTAGTCCAAAATGCCAATAGCACTGAGGTTGAGAAACCCTGAAATAAATGTATCCTGATATACATAACTAATAAGGACCTATTGTACAGCACAGGGAATTCTACTCAATACTCTGTAATGGACTATATGAGAAAGAGTGGGTATATGTGTGTGTGTGTGTGTGTGTGTGTGTGTGTATTTATGTGCATGCTCAGTTGCTCAGTTGTGTCCAACTCTGTGATTTCATGCACTATAGCCCGTCAGGTTCCTCTCATGGGATTTCCCAGGCAAGAATACTGGAGTGGATTGCTATTTCCTGCTCCAGGGGATCCTCCCGACCCAAGGATCGAAGTCATCTCTTCTACATTGGCAGGCGGATTCTTCACCACTGAGCCACCAGAAAAGCCCGTGTGTGTGTGTGTGTGTGTGTGTGTGTGTGCGCGCGCGTGTGTGTGTATGTACAGTGTATATATATATGTATATGTATGTATATATGTACAGCTGATTCATTTTGCTGTACACCTGAAACTAACACATTATAAATCAACCATACTCCAATACAAATAATTTTAAATTAATAAGTATGTGCAATTCCTCCACCCCCTCAAAAAAGAAAAGAAATAGATTTTCTGGAGGCAAAAGGAAATGGCCAGAGGGATGAAGACGGGCAGGAGCAGAGGGACTCTGTCCCTGAGGGAGGGGTCTGACCACAGAGAAAGGCTGCTGCTCCTTTGTACATCTGGCTTCCCCCCCCCACCCCATCTTGAAATGCTTCCATCAGGGACATTGATTGAAGGTAAAATTGGTTCTGAGGAAAATACGTACTAAATGTAAGAAGCTAATAAACACAGGGAAAAAATGATTAGCAGCAGAAGCACATCAGAAATGGCTATGAAAACAACCGAGTATCTTAAAGCAGGTTTTTAACCTGGTAGAGATGTAGTCACGCACCTTTGAAACAAGCTTGCCTTTGTTCTGTTTACATGTAATGCTGGATATGAGTGTCTTGGTAGGCTCAACATAAACAATTCCGATCGCAGATTTTTTTTTTTTTTTACAATACTGAAAGAAGAAAAATACAGCAACAAAAATATTAAAAACAAACACAAAAACACCCCACAGCACTGCCCTTGCTCCAAATGAAGGATCATGTCTACCAGGGTGGGGCGATCATCCTTCCGTGCTGCTCACATCATACACTTGTGTATGAAACAATCCATGATGTGTTCCATTTGTCTGGTACTTTCATCAGAAGCCCATCCTAACACAGTGATCTTCTAGCAATTGCTCCACCAAGAATGAGTGGGTGAGTGAGTGTGAGACCCCCTTCTTCACTTTGCCGGTGGAAGAAACCATCAAGGCAGGCCGGAAGACTCCAGATACAAATCTTCCATTTGACATCTGTCTGAAACGAAATGTTCATAAGAGTCAAAATACAGCGAAGTAAGATGTAATTCTCAGATGGATTATAGTTCCTATAACTTGCACAAATATAACATCTCCAGTGACAAAGGCTGAGACTCCGTTTATGGCTGCACCAACGCAAATCAGTAAGGAGTTACTGACTGCAAAAACCAGCCTTCTTGTGCTAACTGGTTGTCCTCCATGTGTTCTTTTATTCACAGGACATTGTCCATGAGTTGTGTCTTCATGGAAGCGCTGCTCTTTGTAGGCTATGAAAACCATCAGTGGGGAAATGAGTACACAGTTACCGTGGAGTGGGGTCTTTCCCTTTTGGTACTTTAGGAGGCTGCTCCACAGACCTGCTCCTAAAAACAGGATATTCTGAGACTTCAAGAAATTTGGGACCCTTCCTTGGTTCCTTGGGTGAGTTTCAGTGGCACTTTCTGAGTTCTTTTTTGTTTAATGTGGACCTTTTTTTTTTTACAGCGTTTATTGAATTTGTTACAATATTGCTTCTGTTGTTGATGCTGTTCTTTTGGCTGCAAGGCATGTGGGATCTTAACTCCCCAACCAGGGATCAGACCTGCACCCCCTGTGTTGGAAGGTGAAGTCTCAACCACCGGACCACCAGGGAAGTTCCCATGAGTTCATTCTATAGCAAACGTACATAAAAAGTGCCCCCAAAGGATCACTCTGATGATCTGACAAGGTGACACCAATTCAAGGTGCTGCTGCTAAGTCGCTTCAGTCGTGTCCGCCTCTGTGCGACCCCATAGACAGCAGCCCGCCAGGCTCCCCCGTCCCTGGGATTCTCCAGGCAAGAATACTGGAGTGGTTGCCATTTCCTTCTCCAGTGCATGAAAGGGAAAAGTGAAAGTGAAGTCGCTCAGTCATGTCTGACTCCTAGCGACCCCATGGGTCTGCAGCCTACCAGGCTCTTCCACCCATGGGATTTTCCAGGCAAGAGTACTGGAGTGGGGTGCCATTGCCTTCTCCGCCAGTTCAGGGTAAGGCCTCACAATTCTTGTGTAATTCATGGTCGGTCTTGGCGTTGAGGCAAGAAGATACTACATTGACTACCCCCTTCAAAGCAGAGGGGGGTGACGTCCGTCAGCGAACATTTGGGATTCTCTGCCTTCTGCCTGGACTATTCCCCGGGGTCTCTAAAGGTCACTTACAGCTTTAAAGGCAGCTCTGCCAAAGGACTGGCAGTCAAGTCAGACCTTGAATATTTTTTCCTAAAAGAGTACCCCCTTTTCCCTCTTTTACTTCTGACTAAAGCCTTCAGCTTCTACAGGTAATTGACAATGGATTTTTTTAAAACTGTGATGCCACAGGTCTCTGGCATGTGGTTAGGCTTGTCATATAGCCTCCTTTTTGTTGCAAGTGGCACAAAGCCACTTCAGAGCCACGAGCATGGGATCCTTTAGCCAGGGTGATGCTGGGAATCCAGAACCATCCATGTTAGAAGAAAGAGAATTCGAGTGACCAAGCAACCTGGTATGCCCAGGACTGCAGGATTTCCTGGGATGTAGGACTTCAGAGCTAACACTGAGCAGGTCCCCTGCAAGCCCCAACACGCTCTTCACCTGATGGGGAAGGACCCATCATTGCCACATTAGAACCACAGCCTTCAATTAGTAGAAACAGTCTAGCTAAATCTAGCATGGAAGTCACAGCCTATTAAAACTGCTGGGGCTTGACCAATCATCTACCTCCTCATTTTCACAAAGATACCAGACTCAGAGTGATGTCGACCTTTTCTCCGGCTCGCACAGCTTGCTGGTAGTATATCAGGAACCAGACCCTGGAACGCCCCACTTCCAGTTTAGGGCACTTTCCACTGCATCACATTTTTTGCTTTGCTCTTATCACTCTTGTAGAATGAGTTCATCTGAATTTTCTTACAGGACTTGGCTGTTAAGACAGTGAAAACTGCTGTTTATATTGGGCAACACTTGTTTTTCATGTTGGGATAGGCTGTATTCATGTTACAGGAGGCTGTAACTGGCCTCAACTGGCCATTCCCATTACTACATGGCATCCATTCCTGTCATTTTACAGCCCAGTGAAAAATCTTCAACACGCAACCACGAGTCATCACGAAATGCCACCCTTGGCGGAGATGGTCACATGCCAGGACAATGTACCCCTGGGTGACCGGCTGGTGTTTGTGACTAGCTCACAGGCACACAGATTAGCATCTACAAAGTGCATGAAAATCTTGCTTCTTCATACCTTAGATTCTTTCAGGGGGAAGACATAAGATGCCTGTTCTAAAAAGTTGAGGTTAATGTAGAAAACAATCAGTTCTAAGCACTTTACAGGTAACATCTTATTTAATCCTCATCACCTCCTCTGAGTTATCATCCCGTTTCACATAAAAGGGAACTGAGGCATAGAGGAGTAATTAGCCAGCCCCAAAAGTTCTGTTGTTGTTTTAACTCTAGTAAGTGGTGGAGTGTTTCTGAGCCTCACGCTCTTTCAGAAGAGAAAACATGAGCTCAGGAGAGCAAACCAATCCAGAACGTGGACTCTGGAAGGCAAGGGGAAAGGTGGAGGGCTTTGTTCCTGGGGTGCAGGAGATAAAGCGATATGGTGAAGATCTGCAATGAAAAGGAGCAACTCTGTCGACTTCCGCGTGAGCGCACACAAAAGATAACGTAATGTTTTGGCCCGACCTCCATCTTCATTGGCTAGCCTCACTTAACCATAGTAAGTACCAAACACCTTATGCTGTCCTGCACCGGTCCATGCTGGAGTATAGCCACTGGTTCTGGAAAATCCCACCATGAATTACCATCGGTAACAGTCCCTTCACAAAGTTCCTTCTCAGCTCCTCAGCCTCACTCGATCCTCTGAACCCCTTAGTATAGCATCTTCCCCTTTAACTTTTAGCCCGTCCACCCAGCTCAGCCAGTGGGTTGGGTAAGACCTACCACATGAAATCAAACACTTCCGAAGAAGTGTGACAGCATTAATGAGGTGAAACTGGCAAGTTGGTGAAGTGATTTTGGTATTTCCATCTGTTTTCTTTTTCCCTTCTAGTACATTCTATCTTGTTCTGTCTTAAACTGTGATCTTCTATAGCAGGCTTAATTTTAGTTCTTTATATTTCACTGGGAATATATTTCACTGGCACCATTTAAGACAAAATGGTGCCACTCTCAGCATTATCCACACGTTAAAGCTGAGCTTTCCTGGGAGAACCATAATTAGAAATTTACTTTGTCCCCACAAGAGTAACTTAAAGCATCACAGGACAGGTAGTTGTTTTATGGGAGCACAAAACTCTTCCTGGTGCTTTTGAAATCAAAGCATGTGAAAAACTTTTAAGGGGCCTACATTTAGGTTTGATCAGTTCCAACTATGAACACAACTCCTCAGATGTGAAAACACACAGTGCAGTCTTCAATTTTATAGGAAACATCTAGAATTCTTAAGTGGCCCAGATACTATGCTTTGGGACAAGGAAACTGCTCACCAGTTCTTCAGAAACACCTTCAAAATGGAGAAGAGCTGACTTCAATGAACTTCTGCTTTTTTTATAATTTTATATGCTGGGCTTTAGCCATGTTGTAGCAAACACTTCAAGGTACCCCATAAAAAAACCATCACTCCATCAAAACATATTACTCCATAATGATTATACAAGGTATGAAAGAAAGAAGGAGCATGATTTTATTTAAATCTTTTAGTACAGTGTTGGAAGATCTTCGAATCCTATATTCTAAAGCAATACAAGCACTGCAAATGATGTAGTTCCTGAATCTAGTTGACATCATCTCTACCACAGGAAAGTTATCATACAAATCTCTTGAAGTTGATGGATGTAATTTAAGTTGAAAATGGAGCAACTTTGGTATATTCGTATTTCTCTGGATCCCCTTTTTGGCTAGATGTGCACCAAGTCGATTGCCATTCAGCAGAGTTGGACAGAATCAGTATGTTTGGTGGTTTCATTGCAACGTTTACACACGAGCAGCAAGGGATGCACGAGCTCAAATTAAGCAGCTCTCAAGGTCGTCTTCATCATCTTTCTTTGAGCTGGACCATCAAATGCCCCTGCGTAGGGCTAAGTCTAGTCTAGTTAGTTGACAGATGTACCAGAAGGACTTTAAAATACAAAAGTGAAGCTAAATAACCATAAAAACAATCAGCTCTTAATTCAGAGAATAACAATATCACTTTTTTAATATCTTTATCTGAATATCAGTTTTAAAAATGAATTTTAAAATTATGTCAGCTCTATAACACATTTAGATCTATGTGTTGGACTAAATCTTCGATGAAATCACTGCTTTAAATCAACTGGTTTTAGTCACTATTAACATGTCTATGCTGGGATGCCAAGATGTCTAGCTGCGTGCATTCATAACTACATTTTCACTCCACAGAAACTTAAGAAATACAGATTATCACTCATTTGTCAAAAAGAACAATTACATACATCTAAATAGACTCTTTATATATCTCAAATCAACTCTGTCTAGATAGAGTTCATCGAATTGCATAGCTGACTTTAGCAGGTTACACTATCATTTTTTTCTCAAAAGCCATTTTAAGGTACAGCAAAGTGCTAGTTTCTGCAATGATTAAAACAATCCTTTAAAACTTTGATTTAACCTCTGCTGTGATGAAGTTTGAAATCTTAAAGATTGCTATTCAGGTTTGTTAATGATTAAAAGAGATCTCATTTTTCCACCCACTGAATTTAGATCCGAGACTTTCTCTGAGTTTTGAGATTCAGCAGGAGGAGGAGACTTTTATTTCTTTTTCCTGGGCTTTATCTTTGTAGGCACATTTTCTTTTTTGTGGGTGGAGGCACTCAGCTGGTTGTCCACCAACGTGCCCTTAGTACAATTCAGAGCTGCTGCTTGCTGCCTGCCACTGACGAGGGGGCACCTCACTCAGGAGCCGTCAAAGGTCACCTGTGAATAAAGCTCTCTTCCCTCCACCATCACTGCTTGGGCCACCACTGAACATTCACTTCATGGAGCAACTAATGCTTACCTATTTGTCCTGTATTTGGTAGGCCCTTCTCACCTGTGTAACAGCTTTAGCTAAAATAATCTATTGCCTGGAAGGTCTGCTACTTGTGATTACAAAAGACCAAAGACCACGAGGTCACCACTAAGGAAATAACGTTTAAACATGTATTTGGAGGCACCCACAAAAAATTTACCCTTTTATCATGTCGAAAGCAAAATAGAGGTGGGACTAGTAAAGCTAAGAGGACTTAGGGAAGAAGTCTTTGTTGCAGTGGAGATCCACAACATGAAATTCTTGAGTAAAAGCTAGAGCTAAAAACAGGATGTTAAAAACACAAGATGGCAGAACATGAGGTGCATCTGGGATGGACAGAGCTTGAATGTGACCGTGAACCTGGAGATTATCTCAAGAGTTTCTCAATCAGATCTATTGCTGAACAAACTTTTGGAATTTTAGAACAGTGTATTTCACAAAAGTGACAGTCATGCTTTTCAGAAGTGGCAATAAAAAAATACACTGCTTCTGAGGTGTCTATTTACCAAAGATAAACGTGTCAGTGGCCATCTTCAGCTATTGATGCATTTCGTCCTAATTAAGCATAATAACCGAAATAGTTTCCTGGAAACCTGATCACTAAAAACAAATATTCAAAATTCAGGGTATTATTAATTCTCTAAGGTTCACTCAAAAGAGAAAGACTAATTCTCTACAGGGTTTCACCCAAATGTCCATAGACATTATTATTTTATATTTACAAAAAGGCTTTAATCTGAAGTGACCTTTGGTAGCCCCGGAATTCTTAAACTATGAACTTCCACAATGAAATTATAAACTTGAAAGTTGTGGCCTCAAAGTACTGACAGAACAAAGAGGGGGAAAAAAAGGTCACTTATCAGAACAAGTCAAGATAACAAAAACATTTCTCCTTTAAGACTGTTCACTTTAAAGATCAAATAACCACTGCCCTCCCCACTAAAGTGAAAATAAATGGTCGAGATCTTTAAGAGGGGGAAACAGTGGACCTTCGAATATACGTAGACCTGATGCTTTCGCATTAACATAACTCCTCAGTCCCAAAGCTAAAAAAATCAGACAAATGCACGCAAGTTAGAAGCCAGACCAGGCTTGCTCCAAACCTCACATCTTTACAGTGGGACATGGCTGAACAGGTACGACACAGATTCACCGTTGTGGGTCCTTCGGATGGCTTCAGCCAAGATCATCGAAATGTCAATAACCTAAACACCAATAAAAAGACAGAAAAGGGGAGAGGAAAGTGGGACATCTCAGTGACGTTTAATTAGAAACTTAGAAGCCAGAAAGCCTGGAAAAGCTTTCTCCAGCGCATAAGATGTGCTACTAGTAAACCCCCACCCCACATCCACTTCTTCTGAGAGGACAGTTTATGCCTGTCTTCAGAGTACAATCCTGGGTGGGATCCTGGAAGTGAGATTTTTCAGTGTAGATACTTCAAAGGCTGTTCAGGGCTGCTGCTAACCAGAGACATCCTTTTCTTTGGGCGTTTGTTGTTTTTAAATTATTTTTACTCAATCATTGCATGGAAGATTTTTGTCTCCCGGTTTCTGAAAACACAGATACTATAGTGAAAGTCAAAGTGAAGTTGCTCAGTCATGTCCGACTCTTTGTGATCCCATGGACTGTAGCCTACCAGGCTCCTCTGTCCATGGGATTCTCCAGGCAAGAGTACTGGAGTGGGTTGCCATTCCCTTCTCCAGGGAATCTTCCCGACCCGGGGATCGAACCCGGGTCTCCCACATTGCAGGAAGACACTTTACCCTCTGAGCCACAAGGGAAGCCCAATACAGATACTATAGCATCTAACAATACAGCTGTAATCACCTAACTCCAAGGTCAACATTAGAACAGCCATAGACAATACATAAATGCATAGGCATGGCTGTGTTACAATAAAACTTTATTTACAAAACCAGATGGTGGGCTGGATTGGGCCTGTGGGCCTTAATTTACTGACTCTCAACTACTGAGAATCAGACATGAAAATCTAAGGCAAAGCTATTTTGACCATTTTCAAACAAATCTCCTGGGGCCAAATGAACTGCGCTGCTCTCTGATAGATGGGAAATCACAAGGCAGATCACTCTGATCCATCTTCACGCTCTAATGATGGGAATGGAGGCTTCCAGCAATGAACGGACTTGCCAAGGTTCACCAAGCTACAGAGGCCAAACAAGAATTCAAACCCTTCAACTTATTTCAGGCCACCTGGTGTACAGCGATCATTGCCACCTCTCTAGGGGCCCCCAAGTCAGGAGGGATAGAAGGAGTAAAGCTTGGAAACCCTTGGTACAGCTTTATCATTTCAAACAGAAACCCTGCACCCATTAAACACCAATCCCCTAACGCCGCTCCTGGCAACCACCACTCTACTTCCCCTTTCTATGCATCTGACTACTCTAGGGCCCTCAGGTTAAGCGGAATCTAGTTTAAATAGCACACAGTATTTGTCCTCTTGTGACTTCTTTCATTTAGCATACCATTTTCAAGATTCATCCATGTTACTCCATGTGTCAGAATTCCCTTCCTTTTTAAGACTAAGGAATATTTCACCATATGAAGAGACCACACTTTGGTTACCCATTCAACTGGCGGTGGACACTTGGTCACTTCCACGTTTTGACTATCGCGACTAGGGCCTGCGATTAATGTTTGTGCATGAGGTTTTGTTGAACACCTGTTTTCAGATTCAGGAGAATAACCCTAGAGGCAGACCTGGTGAATCATATGGTAATTCTGTTTAGCTTTAGCACAGTCTGTTTCTTAATGGTCTTTGCTGTGGCTTTATTCACTTACTATTTATAACTTTGACCTCTGCTGACCCCAGCCTTTCCCAGATATCTAACATGTATCAGACCTTCCCATTACAGGAAGCTACAACCTCTGCCAACATCTGCCTTAGCAAGGGGTCACACACGCAAGATGCAGTGCTATTTTTCGGGATGTGAGGTAAGTGTCTCACTGCACGGCTCTGCCAGCAGTGGAGCCAGTACCTGAATCTTGCAGCAGTGTTTCATCTTGTCCTCCTGGGGAATAGTGTTTGTCACAACAACAGCCTCAAAGGCAGCATTATTTATTCTGGAAATAGCTGGCCCAGAGAAGATCCCATGGGTAAGGATAGCATACACTTTGGTGGCTCCAGCTGAGAGTAGTCTATAAAATAAAAGACAAAAAAGTTAAGTGCACGCAAATATTCTTGAAACATTCTCCCCTTTGTGTGAATTTAGAAGCAATAGTGTGTTCCATACAGGAAAACGTGAAACCAATGTCACTCACATTTATTAGTCTAACACATGATCTTTTAAGCTATGTGCTGACCAAACACTTCGTATTTCCTTGCATCGGGGATTATCACCCTTGGCTTTGGGCCCGGACAATTCTTTGCTGTGCAGCACGCATCCCTGGCCTCTACCCAATAGCAACACCCCTCTCCTCAGTTGTCACAACCAAAAATGTCTCCTGACATTCTCAAATGTCTCCCAGGAAACAAAACTGCTCAGGTTTAAAAGAGCAAAGCCAAAATGTCACATGCTGACCTACAATCAATACAAGAAGGTGAGATATTATACTCTTTGTTTTGCTCTGTCTTTGAAATCTGCTGTGTATTGTACCCTCCCAGCACATCCCAGTCCATGCAGTCTGCAGCCATGCACAGGTGGGCAGTGGCTCCTGTGTAGGATAGCCCAGCTCTAAGTCCCTGCAAGCCCACAGCTGAGGAAGCTGGAGTGAAAGTGAGCACAAGGAAGTGAGGGCCTGAAGAGGCTGAAAGACTGTCTTTTCCCTTCTGTGCTCAGTTTTAGAAGCATTTTCTCTGAACTTTTTAAAAAACACACTGAAAGTAAAACCTCGAGAAGGAAAACCAGGCCATAAAGGACCACGGTTTTTTCCCTACCAAGACAAAAACAAATGGGCCTAGAAAATGACTTTGGTCTGAACATCTACTACTAAACAATCAGTAATAATTAGGAGGACTGATCCTGGTTTTTAGCAGCTGACGTTTCTCCTTTCTTAATGAGATGTCCTAACGCTTTCCCGAAGGGTCCGAAAGCACCCTCATACTTGTCTGCAGCATGGCAGATGGTGCCACAGGTGTCAGCCATGTCATCCACGAGGATGGCCACGCGGTCCTTCACGTCGCCCACCAGAACCATCCGGTCCACTTCATTCGCCTTCTTCCTCTCCTTGTGAATCAATGCAAACTCCACATTCAACCTGTCTGCGATTGATGTGACCCTGCTCAAAGACATATACAAGCCCAGACTTAGTGAACACAGACTTATGGTTATTGGTGGCGTGTGGGGGGGAAGGCTGGGAAGAAGGGATAGTTACGAAGTTTGGGGTGGACATGTATACACTGGTATATTTAAAATGGATAACCAACAAGGGTCTACCGTATAGCATAGGGAACCCTGCTCAATATTATGCAACAAACTAAATGGGAAGAGAATTTGAGAAAGAATAGAAACGTGTATATAAATAACTGAATCACTTTCCTGTATGCCTGAAACTAACACAACACTGTGAACCAACTACACTCCAATATAAACGTTAAAAAGATATACAGGGAAAAGAATTACAGCTGCAGTCTGAAACCATATTCCCAAAATTACATTAGAAAACTCTCAGTTTACAAAATAAGAAAAAAAAAAAACATAGATATGTCAAATATTGTCAAAACAAAAAAAAACTGTGCTCTTCACAGCTGTATTTTAGGACTACTGTAACCAGCCCCACTCAAGATAATGCAGTAATCAGGCCTCACCTGAAAAGCCGGGCCTGGAGTCGGGTATGTGTTAAGCAACCGATGGAGAAACGTGCTAGGACATGGCCTTGTGCCTGCGGGCAGCTGGGGAAGAAAGCCAGGGCGCCTTGACCATGGTCTAAAACTCCTGACACTCAACAGGTTGGTGTTTATGGGCATCTTTTTAAAGTCAGAGGCCCAAATGAAAGTAAATTATTTAGAAACTACTAACTGCTGAGTTTGGGGAGCAGCCATGAGGGACAAAGTCCTGTTTAGCGTTGCCACGTAACCTGCAGGCTTATGACAAAGGGCTTGACTGCACCTGAGGCCTCTGAGATTGTAATCACAGTCCAGGCCTCTGCCCATCTACAGCAAATGCTCAAAGTCATCAGCCCTGAAAGGCCTGAACTGGCTAAAGGAGAAGTTGGCAGGCTAGGCTTGCTGGTGAGCCCGGGGCATTCTACATTTTTCCTGTGAAGAATAGACTTCAATGATGAAACTTAGCATAAAATAATCCCACTGACATAAGGGAACATGAAGTATCCTGTTTCACTTCTTAAAGTGACAGTCCCTTATTATGCAATGTAGCTGAAAAAAATTTTTTCAAGGACCAAAACACAGACTCACACACAACCCAATTTAGTATGCAGTGACTAGAGGATGCAACCTCTGGATGCTTAAGTCCTGGTACCATTCACTGTGTCCTCCTCAGATGGTGACCAAGTAGAGCCTGGCCAAATCATTGAGAAGAACCCACTTTCTGGGGCCAAGAGGGCAGCATGAAGGAGACTGTGTACTGTGGGCTACCCCTGCTTGTTTCTGAGAACATTCAACAGTTGGTATCATTTTTAACTGTGGTAGAAAAAGTTATACATATTATATACATAGAGGTATGTATACCTAATAGAATTTGAATGCTGACAAAAATTTTGCCCCCTAATTGCCTTAAAACATATACTCCTCTCTGTATGCCAATTTCATAAAAGATATGCCCTTTAAACTCCAATTAAGGAAAGCTAGTTTCTCAGAACATAAGACAGATTTTGCCAAGAAAAGCCTCTTGAACACCTTACGTATGAGCATATATATTACAATTTTGTTTCTATGTAAGGATCAGGAAGACCTCGGTGCGGCAGGGCCCAGGTCCACAGCCTCACACAGGGACGCGCCACCATGTGGGGCTGAAGTTCGCATCACCTGTGTTCACATGTCTGCCAGGTGATCTGCTCTCCTGAGCCTGTGAATAAACACACCAGCAGGGGGCGCAGCGGCCTGAGTGGGAAGGAGGCTGAGCTATGCAGTTTGGCAGGTAGGGTGGGGGTGGGGGTGGGGGAGTGGAGGAAGGCATGGAACATGAGTGGGGAGCCCCAGCCACTTCAGGTACCCAATGGTAACATCAGAAGCAGAAAATCAGGGAAACTATTCCTGCAGAAAGCTCCCAGGGTTGCGACAATATCCCCATTTCTGCCCAGGTTCCAACGCTTCTCTTCCAGGTGTACAACTGTGACTTACTGCCTATTCCTAACATACAATTGTTGAGACAGGGTATCATACAGAAATCTTGGGCAGAAAAAGCTAGAACAACAACAACAAAAATACATAGTTTGATTTCTATTTCTTCTGGATACACTATTACAGTCTTTCCAAAAGAAAAAGGAAGAAAACTCAAATCTGAAATAGTTGCACCAACTTCCCAAACCAGTTTAATGTGAATATTGACCATCTCAATGGTGGCGTGCTTCCTTCCTAAGGTGTATTTTTTCTCAGCTTCAAAGACTACCGACGAGTGACCTCTTGTGGTGATATTAAGTTTTACCTGGAACAAATAAAGCCTCAAAGTTTTTTCTACAGCAACAAGTCCCAATTTCTCAGACACCTATTTTTTTGTGTGTGTGAAAAACAACTTATCATATCAAGCAAAGAAGTCACAGATAATGTCAACTGCATGTATCATGTGTTACTTGCGAGGCTATTTTGTTGGTTGGGGAGCAGCTTACTCCAGGATATGAGAGATGTGTAGCAAAAATTCAAGGGAAAAGAAAACAGAGGTGACAAAAATTCTGAAATGCACACCCTTAAAAAGTTTGCCTTTCCCAGCAGAGAGGGAGCAGCAGGGTAGTCTGAGTGGAACTGATTTGAAGGGACTCGGAACAAAAACAACATCTTGCTGCTGGCTGTTTCTTCTAGCTAGCTGATTCTGTTATTATTATTATTTTTTTTAGCAGGGGTTAGCAAGTAGATGAGGGAACTTGGCATATAATAAAAGATGGTATTTCAAGTCAATGGGAGAAGAATCGATTACTTAACAGTTTGGGGACAATCTAGATAGCTGGGGACAGGGGAACTTGGATTCTTCATTCACTGTTTATTCCAAAACAAATTTCAGATGGAAGAAAAATCAAAATATTAAAAAGGAAAAAAGCAACCCTAAAATACGTAAAATCAGAGGAGAGGAAAAATGTTAAGGGTGAATCCTTCATAAACCCAGAAGCCATAATGTGAAAAAAGAGATAAATATGACTACATAAGAATGTTTTAAGAGTCTTGCAGAGAAGAAAAACACAACAAGAAGTGAGAAACTTGGGGAATTATTTGCTACACAGAGAAGCAAAGATGTCACTTCCTGCCGGCATAGAACTTCTAACAAACCAGAGGAAGAGGCCTCCAGCTGATAGAACAAGCAAAAGGTACGAACAAAAAATAAACATGCTGGAAAGAGCGCTCGACCTTATGCACAGCAACTGGAATTAACAGGAAGACATGCCCTGTACCACTCAGCTGATCTGTAAAGTAAAATAAGTCTGACCAAGTGCTGAGCGAATGAGCCTGTGTACAAAGTCACTGGCACGCACAGTCGGGAATGTCAACTGGTCTCTTCCTTTTTAACTGAAGTATACTTGATTTACAATGGTGTGTTAGTTTCTGGTGTACAGCCAAGTGATTGAGTTACACATGTGTATATATATACTTTTCCAGATTCTTTTCTATTATGGTTTATTATAAGATATTGCATATACTTCCCTGTGCTATATAGTAGGTTCTCACTTGTCTATTTTATACATAGTAGTTTTATCTTCTTTGAAAGACCCAATTTTGACCCTGTCCAGCCAAACCGAAATAGCTCATGCTCTTGGACTTGGTGACAGTAGTTCTAGCAACACCTGTACTTCCACGACTGGCACATGTATAAGAAACGTGAGTGTCGTGCTGCACGAAGGTGCCTAAGAGCACCACCGACAGCACCAACTCAAGAGGAATGAGGGACTGGGTAAGGGAATCCCATGCCTAAACACAAGGGCCTATTACCCAGCGCGAAACCCAAGAAAGCCAAGCGCCTGCACAGCTGCGGAACTCTTGCTAAGGTGGAACACGCTTTTCAAAAACACAGAGAAGGATGTGCAGCGTATTATCATCTGTGTGAAATAAAAAGGGAGATACATGTTTCAATAACATTTCCAATTGCTATTGGAATGACTTTGGAAAGACTTTGGAAAGAATAGAGGCCTCTCAAGATGGACGTAGGAGACATCGCCTTATCCAAAAAAAAAAACCGGGAGGGGGCTGGGATGGGAAAAGACAAGGCCACACAAGTTTGTGGACGGAGCTCTCTTCACCTCGCCCTTCCTGACGGAGAGCCCTCTCTCCACCAGAGAAGCAGCTGCACACTTCTACCAGGGGACCGAGTCCGGAGTCTCGGCGCACAATACAGCCCTCTATCGAATCGGCGTTCCACCACCCTCAACCTGACCCTCAACTGTCTCTACTGACAGCTCAGGACCCTTACTGAGGCCATTCAGCGGGCCCACGCTCCATTGCTTTTAGTGCCAAACCAGTTTCTGTCCAGCATCCTCCTTTTCCAGCCTAGCAACTGTTCTGTGACCCCACGATGCGGGCGGCCCACCGCCCAGTCATCTGCAAGCACGGGCTCTCGGGGGATTGCACCCTGTCACTTTCCTAACTTGGATCATCAAGTGGTCTTCATCACACGAGGTGGTCTTTGGTGGGGAGCATTTCTGGAACAGCTGGGCTTGTGGGATTCTCCCTCAGCAGTTCTGCGGCCTGGGGTCCATTTTCCCAGCACTGGGACCCCCGCACATGCAGCCGCGGCACAGACCCTGGGCTGGCATTCTTGCAGGCGGTGCCTTTCTCCCTGCCGTCTCCCTTCTCTCCGGAGGCTCCTCCGAGCCTCTGCCGAGCCACCCACCTCTTCCTGGATCCAACCCATCACCCAGGTCACCCTGAGCGCAGCTCTCAGCCTTTTTTATTTCTTGGCCACAGGTATTTTGCTTTCCTTGGTAGCTCAGTTGGTAAAGAATCCGCCCACAATGCAGGAGAACCCGGTTTGATTCCTGGGTCAGGAAGATCCGCTACGGAAGGGATAGGCTACCCACTCCAGTATTCTTGGGCTTCCCTTGTGGCTGAGCTGGTAAAGAATCAGCCTGCAATGCGAGAGACCTGGGTTCGATCCCTGGGTTGGGAAGATCCCCTGGAGAAGGGAAAGGCCACCCACTCCAGTATCTGGCCAGAGAATTCCATGGACTGTATAGTCCATGGGGTCGCAAAGAGTCGGACACGACCGAGTGACTTTCACTCACTCACTCATCTCCCTTTCTCTTGGGCTGCTCTGTGGACAGGGATTTTAAAACTGTTCTATTTTGGCTTTCATTGCTAAGTGTTTGTAGTAAGAAGGACTAGCTTGGTCAGTTGTGTTGTGAAGTGAAAGCCTTATTTTCCAATTAGGCTCATGGCTTCTATCATCAGAAATAAAGGTTTTAAAAAAAACTCAGAACATTCTTTGCTGAAAATAAATGTCTAAATGTCTATGTGTATTTTTTTTTTCTTTCGTGAGTGATGAAATGTTAAAGATGACAGCTCTCTGCTCTGGCGGTGAAGCCTGTTGGCTACTTACTTGGTCATCTGCAAAATAAACTGGTAAGTCATTTAAGACATGCTTCCTTACCTAACACATACAGCAAGGAAAAAGCAGTTAGCAAACCCAGAAACCTGCCTCTTGCCACCGGAGTCTGTGCAATACCTTTTGGCGCCCCCGGCGTCAGGTGAAACAATGATACAATTTTTCCAGTCGGTGATATTCTCCCGAATCCACTGCAGGACCGCAGGCTCTGCGTACAAGTTATCCACGGGGATATCAAAGAAGCCCTAAGGGGAGAAGCGGGTGTCATGTTATCACAGGGCTTTTTAAAAAAGATCTTCTCTGCCATGAAATAAAATTAGAATTTTTATTCAAAAGAAGCCTTTTCAACAGATTCCCCTTTCACTTCTTTTTAAAAATTTTTTTTTCAATTGAAGTATACATTGTATTTCTTTTTGAAAAAATGTTTTTGTAACTGAAGTATAGTTGATTGACAATGTTGTGTTAGTTTCACGTATACAGCAAAGTGATTCAGACATATATATATGTATATATTCTTTTTAAGATTCTCTTCTGTTATGTTACTACAAGATGCTGAATATATTCCCTGTGCTATAGAGTGGGTTCTTGCTGTATATCTATTTTATATTTTATCCTTCCCCCCACATTTTCCCTTTGGTAACTGTAAGTTTCTTTTCTATGTCTGTACAGACTCCCTTTTCTTAATTCAAATGGAATTAAATCAAAAGACAGATATGTTCCAGAAGCAGATATCGGTTCAGCTGGTATCTTTGGGGATGTGGTCTATTATCTTACGATCACCTCTATTCTAAGAATAGGAGACTGGCTTTGTAGATCAGTTGGGGAGAGATTTGCCATTTCTTAAGCATCTTATTGTAAGCCAAATAATTCACAGTTGACTGTACTGCAGGGCAGGCATACTGTAATTTGGCCTGTTTCATACATGAAGGAACTAAGTTATGAAGATTATTTAAAAACTTAACAACTCTCCCATTCTAATTATTGGAAGAAGTTGGGGCAGAATTACAGAGTTTACTACCAAGAAGCCATTCCTGCTCCTCCAAAAGTGAGTGGAGGCAAGGTGGTGGCGGAGACAGGCGATATCAATGTTAAATTATATTTCTAAGTTCGGTAAAAAAGATGAAAATCCCAGAGAGTCGCCATATACTAACTTAAAAACACAACTAGTGTTACCTCCTTTGAAAACTAACCTAACAGAGAGTTAGGATTTAACCAGTTGCATTAAGCCCTCACTATAACCAAGAACAACAAAAACAATGCTGGAACCTGGATCTGAGAGGCATGCAGGTCCATGGTGATGATGTGATCCGCTCCAGCGACCGACAGCATATTGGCCACAAGCTTTGCTGAAATCGGAGCACGACTCTAAAATACAAAGGCACAACTTTTATAATAAGGGAGAGATGGAGACATCCAGATTTCTCCCATTGAGATCTACAGGGGAAAGATGAATCACAGATGCTTCATTACATGTGAAAACATTAATAATTTAATTCTCAATAATTTGAACTGAGTAATTTAAATTATTGAATTAATAAAGAAAGTTATAGGTTATAACAGCAAAAGATACTCATCCCAGTTTTATTCACCAAATACTAATTATTTACTCTTGGGAGACAGTGTGTCTGACACTGGATACAGAAAACAAATATCAAAGAAGCAAATAATTAAAGATAAATACATGTCATATCACAATTTATATAATTCCAATCGTGACAACTAGGTAGAATAAAAGGTACCGAGAGAGAAAGTGAGAGGGAGACAGAGAGAGACACGGACAGACAACAGCATGAAGGACAAGAAGTTAGAAGACATTAGTTGTCAGAGGCCCCTCTAAGCAAAGTGCTTCTTAAGGCGAGGCCAGCAGAGGCGGAGACTAGTGGTGCAGAAAGAGCCCATGTGATGCCATGGAGGCTGAGGTCACTTACATCCAGGGGCGGAACAGAGCCTACTGTGCCTAGCTTGGTGGCCCAGGATGGAGTGCGAAGGGGTACCTGAAGGGAGGCAGGGCTACATCTTGCAGAGCCCCAAAGGCCAAGGCCAGTCCTTAAAGCTGAGTTTCTGCACTACAGCTAGGAGCAAAGGCTGTTACGAATTCAACAAAAACCAGAAGGAAGAAAGAACAGCTTAAGGTGATGGATCAGCTGATACTTAGAGAAACAGACCACAGTGTGACACTGTATCTTCTTGAAGGTACCTAAGTTCTTCATAGCTTTAGCTTCCACACCATAAGTGATGGACATGAACTCTGTCCACGTCAAAACAAACCAAGGGACTATACAGGCATGATTAGGCCCAGGGAAAGAGTTCAGCACTTTGCTATAAACAAAGCATTTCTATACACAACAAAAAAGAAAATGTAAGCTTAATAGAAGATTTCATTCAAACTTACAATGTTATGCTATATAAGTTTCAATTATATCTCAAAGCTGAAAACAAATATTTCATTCAAAATAGTAATAAATGATCTCTGTTAAATACACAGACACGCACACAGTATATTCCTGTAAAAACACACACAGGAATTAAATCACAATGTGAACGGATTATTTTTATTTTCTCTAGCATCATTCTTTTCTAAAAAAGAAATCTATTATATTTTACGATAATTCACACCCCCCCACACACTTTTTTTTTTCACACACAAAGAATGAGAGGAAACATCCCAAATGTTAACAGTAAATGTTTCCAGAAAGTGAGATGATGGGGAAATAGTTTTCTAATTTTTTGTGAATCATTCAACTTGCTCAACTAACTCGGGTTTTTTCATCATGTAACTCCCCTGCTCTGTTCTACGCTGCCCTTGAGATAAAAAGCCCTCCCGCCAGTGTGGCTCTAGCTACTTAGAAGTGGTCTGCCCTGCACCCTCAGCCTCAAGAAGAGGTCCTCCCCACAGTGGGCACTGGGCCCCCTCTCTCCCTCTTCTGGAGAACACTGTAAGCCTTGCCGCCTACACCCACACTCCCACCTGATCCTTAACCTGCCCCCATCTCTGCAGACCCTGTATGTCTGATGCTCCTGATCTGGTTCCAATCTCCAAACTTTAAGGCAGTTGGAGAATTCCAGAAAGGAATGATCTGTCCGTTACAAAGGGACACAGCATTTGGCCCCCACCACGTGGGACCACCACAAGCCACCTGCTTATAGATGGACATCAGAAGATAGTTTACATAGAATGCATAGTTCACAACTAGACTATGTGTCCCTCAAGCGCAAAAGATTGGTTTTGGAGATTTCTGCATCACCTGCAACCCCAGCTCTGTACCTTGCATATGACAGTTCTTCAATAAATATTTAATAACAGGATCTCTAGAACACCGAGTTTCCAATAATTAGTCTAACAAAATTCCAGGGTAATTAAAAAAGAACAAATCCATCTCTGGGAATGTGATTCACTATGCTGATCAACTTCCTCTAAGCTGATAGCCTGCAAAAAGCTTCCTCTCTCTCTCCATGGCGTCAAGCCATTCTTCCTTCTGAGAGCCAGAACACAGGAGCAATTTCTAAATCCACACTTTCTGCTCTCCTTCAAACTTTGTTTTAGAAGTTAATTTTCAGACCACCTTTCACAATTTGCCTTAACACCCAACTGCATCTTGCAAGAAAAATGATTCACAAGTTTGAGCTGACTTTATGGCCAAGAAAGAGAAAAATTAGTATGGCATTTCAACAAAGGTAGTCAAGGTACAGCAATTGCAAATAAAACAGTTGACTCCTCTAATGAAAAATGGTTAAAGGTCAAATATTTTGTGAGCCAGACCAGTCTGGACAAAGATTCTCCAGAGTCCAGATTTCATTCAGCATATTAGCTGCTGCCCTGATAAAAAGTATAAACTTCACAAGCTTTAAAAATGGACAAGATTATAGATATTCGTGTCAGCACAACTGTCCTCAATTTTTCCAGTTAAGAAAACAAAAGAAACAATGTGATCACTGAAAATAGATCATAACTTTGAAAATTTTGAAAAACAGCCCTCTGTGATTCCTTTTTTGCTATCAGTTTTTCTCTAACAATCAGTTCAGTTCAGTCGCTCAGTCGTGTCCGACTCTTTGCGACCCCATGAATCGCAGCACGCCAGGCCTCCCTGTCCATCACCAACTCCCTAAGTCCACCCAAACCCATGTCCCTCGAGTCGGTGATGCCATCCAGCCATCTCATCCTCTGTCGTCCCCTTCTCCTCCTGCCCTCAAAATATGGCGTACCATTTCTGAATTCTGGGTTCTTTCTGCTGCCAACTCTCAACTGCTATCGTGGCCTCGCTTCTGTGTTGCTGACAGTGATCACCTTGTCTCTTCTACCAGTGGTTAAGTTCAGAAAGTCGTGGGATTGTCTGATTGAGGTAAAAAAGAAAAGTGCCCACTGTATTGTTTCCAAGAAATGTACTGACAGTCAAGTGACTAAGTAACAGTGAAAGAAAGGAAAGAAACTGGCACTCAAAATGGCCTCCACAAGAAAACCCATCTAAATGTCCGACAATGGAAGCTGCATCAAGAGATGGTCAGACAAAGCAGATTCAGGGGATGGTTAGGCCCACTGGGGGCTCCGGAAGGCTCTTTGCCAGCACGATGGCAAGTGGAGGCCAGAGGCCAGGAGTGACCTCACATCCCCCGTGGGAGCCGGAGATCAGCCACAGAGACCCTGCTGGTGTCTCTATACAACAGAGACTTCATGATGATCAAATGGAAGAAACAAAGTTTGAAAATACAATCTTGGAACAACAGGTAACTTCCAATCAGATACTTGCAAACAAAAAATGCAGGTGTCTCAGTATTTGTATCAGTTAAAAGAAAGTTAGGGTAAAAAAAGAAAACAAAAAACCAAAACAACAGCTAGGGTTCCAAACTGTTAACACAGTGGGAAATGGCCCAGTAATAATAAAAGGAGTAATTTACTGAAAAAGCAGTAATGTATCAAATATCTTAGTGCCAAGTGCAAAGGCTACTAGAAATAAAAAGGAAAATCTGATGACAAATGACAGAATACAGAATTTACTAAACCTCCTGTTATGTAGAAGAGAGATGGTAGCAGAATATTAGCTTCTCTTGGACATAGACAAGAATGAAGATGCTGAATAATCCCATGGAAACGCACAAATGGGAGGACAACAGATTACACTGATGGAACAAAAGAAATCAATTTAAATTTAGCAGCTAAAAATGCACATAAAACTTGCAAATCAAGTCTGGAATAAAAGCAGCTTGACAAATGATACGTGGGAGGTCATATGCCTCACAGGAGCAGATGGGACCTACACATAAGCTAAAGCCAAGTCACAAAGTGAAAGACACACACACACACACACACCTCCCCACATACTACACACACTCCAATATTTCATGGCAATGGCAATTACCTGATATTCAATGTCCATAAATAAATGTTTTACAGACATACAGCCATGCCCATTCACTTACATCCTGTCTCCGTCATACAACTAGAGCTTGGTAGTTACTGCAGAGACCATTCAGACCTTCACAGGAAAAGCTTGCTGACCCTTTCTAACATATATGCTGAGTCACATTTCAAGTGCAGAATGGAGTTCTGGAGATCAAATTTTTAGTGGGCAATTCACTGACTAAGCTGTGTTCAGCAGAGTCTGGAAACCACACCTGAAGGAGTTGACATTAAAATTTACAGACACCTTGCTACAGGAATCCATATTTATAAACAGACTTTTTTCACATGAGGGGAATCCTATGTACTGTTGAGAAATTTGCATTGTTTCAGAAGATCAATTCTGGAAACAAATGGAGGTGTACTGGAGAAAGTTTCTCTCGTAACTAGTTTTCCCATCACAGGACAACAGTGTGGCTGGCGAACTAAAAGGATTCACTTGGAACTGACCATCTATTCATAAAACACAAGGAGGGCAACAGCTTAAGTGTTGCTCCCGTAGAGGGTTGAACGGTAACCCCAAAACTCCCGTTCACCCAGAACCTCAGACTGTGACCCCATTTGGAAATCAAGTCTTTGAAAATGTTAAGTAAGATGGTGATCAAGATGAGATCATTCTGGATTAGGGGGCTCCCTAAATCCAATGACTGTCCTTTTATAAAGGAGGAAAGGACACAGAGCCACAGGAGTAGCCATGTGAAGATGAGGAGAGAGGGCAGTGACGCTGCCAGGCGCCAAGGAATGCCAGGAGCCCACAGAACCAGAAGAGGCAAAGAGGGCTCCCCCTGGAGTCTTCAGAGGGAGTGCAGCCTGCTGGCACCTTGACCTCTGACATCTGGCCTCTAGGACAATGAGGGTGTACATTTCCGGCATTGTAAGCCTCCCAGTTTACAGGTCATTTGTTTCGGCAGCCCTAGCAGAGTAATACGATCCCTTTGCAAGTTCCCCTCCACCTTCCCCGATTTTTCTTGAGGGCAGAGACCATTATCTTTTTCAGTCTCTTCTACAACCTCACAGGGCCTCCTACAATGCCAGTGTTGCAAAAAGAATAATTCAACAATACTAACTTCATTCCTGTTGGAGGGTTAAAAAGGGATACTGGTATAAACTTAACCTGGTATCCTGAGAGAACTGAAGACTCACACACAGCTGTAAGAAACAATGCTGAGATGGTGCGTCCCTACCTTAGTTTTTTGGCAACATTTTGCAGCACTAAGGGAGGAAATCACAACCAGGATGCTGACATGGATACAACCCAGGGGTCTGCCTGGGACTTCCATCAGCATTTTACACTCACCAGAGTGTGTGTGTGTGTGTGTGTGTGTGTGTGTGTGTGTGTGTTTAGTTCTACTCCCCAGTGTGTGTGTGTGTGTTTAGTTCTACTCCCCAGTGTGTGTGTGTGTGTGTGTGTGTGTGTTTAGTTCTACTCCCCACCACAAAGACACACACTAGTTTCATCACAAGGACTATCGTAAGAGTATTTTCAGACCCGCAAAAATACTCTATCTGTTTCTATATCTACAAATATTAACATCACGGCTGATTCAAAGATACACCTTGGATAAAGGTAAGAAAGCATGTTTACTCCATCACGACAGTAGAAAGCCAACATTTCCCAGGGAGTCAGAGGTATGAAGTGAGAACATAAATGCAGCCATCAAGCCAGAGCAGCTTCCTCCAGCAGCAGCCCCGCATCCATACCTTGTCCTTCTTATCTTGCCGGGCGTAGGGGAAGCACGGGATCACAGCAGTCACCCTGGAGGACGACGCGATCTTGCAGGCATTGATCATGATGAGTAGTTCCATCAGGTTGTCGTTGATCTCGCCACAGCCACTCTGGATGATGTACACATCTTCCCCTCTCACACTTTCGCCAATCTCCACGCTAGGGAAAGGAAGGTGCCACTGTTAATAGCTAAGCCTCCCTGTGACCACCCCTAAGGCTTGCGACTTGCGAGTACTCAGCAGGCGGTGGTCCTTGCGGGTAGGACATCTTCCACTGAGAGGAGACAGAGCAAAATCAGCAAAGGCGAAGAGGCACACAGGCAAGGTCTGGGCAGATTAGGCACAAGCTTCGAACACTTCTTACCCGAGTGGAGTCACAGAGGACATGTGAATTCCCCTAGCGACCAGCTGTGACAACATAAACATAGGGGAAGCCCTGTCACCCCAGGAAGCTCATCGGAGACTCCATTGCCTTGGGTTTTCTTGGGGGCCAAGGACTCAGTGTTAACCACGTGGTTTTCACTGTTCAGCAGGGACCCTTTCCCATGGGCAATGGGGGAAACTTTGCACAAACTAAGTTCCCAGAAGCCAGCCAAGGGTCGTCCTATAAAGGGACCTTTTTCATATATGAGGGACTCTAATATGCTCTTTAGAAACTGTCTCTGGCCTGTTACATTAACTCTTTTTGGCTCAATACTGTATTCTAGTTTTTTACTTTCATTACTGTTACACGTATACATTGCTTTAAAAATTCCAACCATTCTGTAAGGCCTGTAGCAAATAAAATAAGCCCAGAGGCAGCCAATTTCATCTCTTGATGTGGTTTTGACATATTTATCTTCAAAGTCCCTCACTAATGCTTGGATTGCTTCATCTGGATTTTTCATTTTAGGCATCACGTGTTGACTGCTCACTCCGGACCATGAGGACTGACCTGTTCCCTCCCCATCCCATCCCCTGCATCAAGCGCAGCCCTCCCATCTCATGTCACCATCTTCCCAACACAGATCAGTATCTGACAACCAAATCTGAGAGCTACATTTTAACTGTGTCGGTGCCATTCAGAGCTAAGTCATACAGTAGACTGAAAACCAAGTTCACATTTCCTTTCTGT
The DNA here is from genome assembly GCF_054371585.1 of Giraffa tippelskirchi. Taxonomy (NCBI): domain Eukaryota; kingdom Metazoa; phylum Chordata; class Mammalia; order Artiodactyla; family Giraffidae; genus Giraffa; species Giraffa tippelskirchi. The sequence continues at coordinate 144,354,399 of NC_137289.1, forward strand.
ACACAATTTTGGGGGGTGGGTTGTTCACCTGGGAGGAAATGATCCTACCTCTTCATCTACTAAGTTTTCCAATACAAATGGCAGCCTCAATACTGGGCTAACAAACTAAATCCCACAATGTCAACGTCAGAGGCCTCGAGGGTGATTTCTATTCCACGGCCTGCTCGAGGCTCATGCCCAAGCTGCTGACCTGGGTTCTCTTCCTGCCTGTGCACAGCTGTCTCCTGGGGATTTCCTTCCCCCGTCTCCTGCCCTCGATTTCCCCCTTTCTGTACCCTTTCTTGGTGCACTTGCTAGTTTTGCTGATGGACATTCTCTGGTAGCGTCTTGAAAAAAGCAAACAGGAGCTTAACTCTTTGAAAACTGCCTGCCAGGAAGTTTCAAGTGTAGGATTCTGGGGGTTCAACAAGAGAATGAGTCAATACAACACTGGCATACATATACAATTAGCTGTGCCTTTTCTCTTGTGATCAGAAGCCAATTATACCCAATAGTATTGTTTTATTGGAAGAGCTGATTATTTCTAAAGAAAATGGAAATATAAATGGTATTTGGAATACCATATAGTAGTCTATCTGAACCAACGGAAGCTTCTATCCAACTTCAAGTAGAATAATCAGAAGATAAAAATGCCATTTTTCAATTTGACGTGATCTGGAAACAGTTTTGATCATAGTGGTCAGCCTCCCACGTACTCTGTGCTCTGCCATGGATGGAAAAAGTACAATGCCAGCCTCAGGATCAGCATGTGACAGAGTTCGATGTACTCCTCTCTAGCTCAAGTACTAAGGAGCGAAATGTAATTCCTTTGCGAACATCACATCAAATGTGAGGTGAAGTTGATTGGGAAATCCCAGTATTATAGCTCAGAGGTTGACAATCTATAGCCCGTGAGCTGAGAATAGTGTGGTGGGCAGAATGATGGCCTCCCAAAGACATCAATGTCCTAATCTCCAGAACCTTCGAATATGTTCGTTTACAGGGCAAAGGAGAAGCAAAGTGGCAGATGGAGTTAAGCCTACTAGTCAGGTCACCTGAAAACAGAGATTATCCTGGACTATTCTAGTTGGCCCAATGTGATCACAAGGGCCCTTAAAGATGGCAGAGGGAGAGAGGACAGAGAAAGAGATGTGAGGGCTGAAGCAGGGTCAGAGATGTGCTACGTGGCTGGCCCTGAAGATGGAAGAATGGGCCAAGAGCCAAGGAAAGCAGGCAGCCTCTAAGAGCTGGGAAAGCAATGGATGGATCCTGCCCGAGAGCCTCCACAAGGAACACTGACTCATGAGGGATTTCTAACCCACACAACTGTAAGATGAAAGAGCAACAGAGCCGCTATGGGCCCATGAAGCCTAAAATGTTATCTGGTCACTTACAGAAAATGTTTGCCAACAACTCCTGATGTTATGACTGTTTATCCTCAAATTTCAGGGGGATAAACTTCTTTGCCCTAGTTTTTCTAAGGAACAACCTCAATCCCCATGGGGAAGACAGAAACTACGTATGATCACCATGGCAACTTTTTTCCCAAAGCTATTCCTGATTCTACTCATATAGATGGTCACGACTGATCTTTATTCTAGGTCTTTTAAAAACTGTGGGCAGAAGGCAGCATCCACTGCTCTTCACTGATCCTGAAATAAGGCTGATGAGTTTATCTGAGCCAACAACGAATGGGTGTGGTAATTAAAAGACAGCCACAGACTAACACTTTTTCCACCAAGAAGGGCAATCTATGGCCCCTCCCCCTGGATCTGGGAGGACTCTGTGCTTGACAACAATGTAACAGAAGTGACATGCCCTGACTTCGGGGTCCAGGCCTTCACAGAGTGGGAGCTCTGACTCCCTGCGTTTTGAAGTCCTTGTGCTTGGACGCTAGTTTCCACGCTCTGATAAGGAAGCTCCAGCAGCCCTGTGGGGAGAGGTACAGAGGTTCCCAGCCAAGCTCCCAGGCCAAAGCTACTGCCAACTTACCAGCCATGCAAGACAGCCAGGTCAGAAGTGGATTCTCCGGCCCCAGATGCCAACACGTGGGGCAGAAAGAAGCCTTCCTTGCTGAGCCCTGCTCAAGTCAGCGTGAGAGTCAAAGAAATAACTATCGTACACAACAGATAACCAGGACTTTGGGTCTTACAATCCAGGTAGCCACTCTGGGCAGGTTAACTGACCAGCAGAAAGGGTTACAGACACCATCATCCGTACTGTTCTAGGACGTCATCACAGCCCCTCAATGGTCAGCTGGAAAGCCGGAACTGACATCTCCCTGTGGAGCTTAAATGATTTAGAGATGAGAAGGTAAAATCATGAGGCTCTGTGTCCAATTAGACAGTGTTTTTTAAATGGGTAATAGAAGGAGTTGAGGACCAGCAGACGCCAAACCAGATTTATAGTCCTGGCTCAGGGAGAGATTTAGGAAGGGGCCCCTGGACCTGAACTGAAGCATTTTTCTCTTCCTTTTGCCCTTCTGCTTTTCATCTTTAGGACCACACAGTAAAAACCAGATTACCAGCACAGTATCTGGTACAGGGAGGCCTGTTTGTAAAAACTCAACCTCTGGGCCTAGACAGTTCATGGGAAAGAGGGAAGTCAGGAAGTTAACCTCTGATAGTCTAGATATTAAAAACATAAAATATAACTATACAGCAATTCCCAGACTTCATGGTGAGTGGTTTCTGACACCTCATGATTTCTAATTACCTGGTAATTATAAAATACTCAGAAACAATAATTTCTTCTTGACCTATATGACACCACCTCTGGAACACAAACTGTTATCCCTTTCTTCTGAAAGCTACTGAAACTTAAACAGGACTGCTAAATATTGTCGTATTCAAACCTAAATATACTATCCTTCGCCAGAGCCCTGGCCCTCCTAGGAGACTTCTGTATGGAACTCTGCAAAGTGGAATTCTTTAGCTGAAAGACTCGTGCATTAATACTACCTGCTACTCATTCACAAATGTGTCTTCAGTTATATTATCACCAGGGTCATGTAATGGAAGAAGGAATTCATGGAGCCTAAAAAGCTGACTCAACAGCAAACACCACCTTCTCTCTATGCCATAACAACCACTCCTCTGTAGCTAAGCAATCCTTGCCTATGCCAAGGTCATCAAGATTTTTCTCCCATGTTTTCTCCTAGAAATTTCCAGTTCTAGGTTTTACATTTAGGTTTAGGATTTCAAGTTCATTTCTGAAATGGTAGGAAGTATGGATGGAGTTGTTTTGGGATTTTTTTTTTTTTTTTTGCAGCTCACCAACACTTGTTCCAGCACTGCTTGTTGGAAATGTTGGCTGAACTGGGTCTTTGCCAAAGATATATCAAAATGATCAGCAACTTAAAAACAGATCAGTAACTCAGTACAGTGGTATATATTTAAGGGGGGAGGGGGAAGGAATGGGACCAACTTGAAATGAGTTAAGAGCTGCGCGGATGCAGGCAAGTGGAAAGAAAGGAGCCCCTGGCCTGGCTTCCGAGGGGGCCACCAGCCTGACCTCACTGAATGGAGGTCACCGCTTCTTGCGGACCTGAGACATGGGGGGCAGCAGTTACACTCAAGCCATGGCCTTGCTGCTGGACACAGCAGTGTCCTAGGACGATGAAGAAGCTGGAGAAGAAGAAAAAAAAAAGTCCATCATCTCTGAGGCAGAAAAGTTATCACAAGGGATCCCAGCACGTGAGCCCTGAAGTTCTCAGGCACTTTAAACCCTTTGCAGGACCACACCTGCTGGTTAACTCAGGAGCTGGCACCCGAGCTACTCAGGGCTGTCACCTGGGGAGCTTTCAACATGCGGACCCTCACAGCCCTCGGAAGAAATCTCCAGGAGCTCAAGGAAGCTGCATTTTCCACAGCCCCGGGCGAACCCAGCGCGCCGCCAGGTCTGGGGACGTGGGCGGGACGTTCCCTAGCGCGCCCTGGGTTTGGGAGCAGCGCGGCCGGCAGGAACGCGGACCCCGGGGCGAGTACGCCCCGGGCCATGTCCCTGCCCGCGTGCCCCGTACTCGATTCGGCTCCAGCCGGCTGCCCCCACCTAGCCCCGCGGGCCGCCCGGGGGAGTCGCTCTTCCGGGCTGGGGCCGCTCTCCTCGGCTTCTCACGGACGCCGCGGCGGTGGCGCGGAGGCTGCGTCGTGGCCGGCCCGCCCCGGAAGGGGGAGCGGGCGGCCGCAGAGGGGGTCCCAGGCAGACGCCAGCCCCGGCCGGGCCGCGCAGCCGCGCGCCCAGAGCCCTCCCCGGCCCGGCCCCCACCTGGTCTCCTGGTTGCTGAACTTCTTGGTGATCACCTTGCCCAGCTCCAGGCCCAGCCGGTCAGCCACGCGCTGAGACAGGTCCTGGTGCGAGCTGCCACTGAAGAGCACGATGTTGGGCATGGTCGGGCGCGGAGTTCCGAGCGGCGCTGGGCGGCTGAAGCAGCGGTCACTCGGCAAGCCGTGGCGAGAGCGGGAAAGCGCGACTGGCGGACACCGGGGAGGAGCGGAGTTAAAGAGGAGCTGGAGGGGGCGGATCTGGGGGCGGAGCCTGGGGAGGAGGAGCTGGAGGCGGTGGCGCTCAAGGGGCGGGGCTGCGGGGTGGGAGGAGTGGGCAAGCGCAGCCGCGGGCTTCGGGAGAGGAGCTGGAGGTGGGGGCGGAGGAGCGGCAAGGCGCAGCCGCGGTCCCGGAGGCGGAGCTGAGGGAGGAAGAGCCGCTCGGTGGGAAGCGTGGGTTAAGCGCCGCCATGAGTTCCGGAGGCGGAGCTAGAGGGGCGGGCCTGAGGGAGGAGGAGCTGCAGGAGGAGGCGGAGTGGGAAAGTGCGGCGGCGGGACCCGGAGGAGGAGCTGGAGGCGGAGGAACTGGAGGAGCGGGGCCGGGGAGGAGGAGCGCGAGGCGCGGAGAGGAGGAGCTGGAGGAGCGAGGGAGGGCGGGGCGGGGAGAGAGCTGGAAGAAGATCCCCGAGGGTGTTGCGAGGCCGGGGCTGCTGCACACCGAGGGCGGTAGGATGAGAAACCCTGGGTGGCCTGGCTGCGGGAGAGAGCTCCAGGCTCTTATCTTGATCTTTCCGTCCAGCTTCGCGGGGCAGAGTCAGTGAACTAGCTGAACTGTGCACAGACGGAGGGTGCGGGAAGGGGGCAGGGAGATGCCTCCCAGCAGGAGCGCCTCCCAACCTGAAATACCCCCAAACCCGTTGCAGATCGCTAGGGCAGTTTACAAGGGTCTGCACACTGACCTGCAGGCCAGATCCACATCCTGCCTGTTTTACCAGAGAGCGAAGCATCGCTTTACACGTGACCATTTCTGGATGTACCTGATAACAGCTACCATGCCATTGAACCCCGATTAAGAGAAGTATTTTCCTTCCTCTCATTAATGGGTGTCTACTGCAAAAAACAAAAAAAAAAACAACCCCTATATTATTAGAGTTTGGATTTCATCAATAAAAACATTGTGAAGTTTTTTCCTCTCTTGTTATTTAAGTACCTCCATAATAGCCTCTTCATTTTGCCTCTTGGCAAAACAAAGACTAAATTATTTACCATTCAGTCCTTCCTTAAAGAGCGGAATTGCCCTGGGTCCTTGAAAAAGCCACAATATCAGCGATCATCTGAGCCCTGACAGCAGCTAAGGGGCAAAGTTGCTTTCTTTGTTGGATGGAGCCAAGGCCCCTCCAGATTCCCCATCTTTAGGTCAACCGGATGTCCCTCGTATCAGCTTCACAGCCTCCTACCTGTTGCTTTCTCAAAGGCCTGACCCCAGGAATGAAGACGGCCCAGGTGACTCCCAGCCACAGCCCTCCACAGCCCTGGAGGCCCTGCCTTCCCTTCCCTCCCTGCAGACAGAGCAGAAAGGTTTTCTCAAGAAGCAAATACAAAACTAACACAACATTGTAAAGCAACTATACTCTAACAAAAAATTAATTTAAAAAATAATAAAATATTTTTTTAAAGGGCATGGCAGTAGTTCACTATTTAAGAATGTTTGTGGCACAGGGAACTATATTCAATATTCTGTGATAAACCATAATGGAAAAGAATGTGAAAAAATATATATATATAACTGATCACTTTTCTATTCATCAGAGACGACAACATTGTAAATCAACTATACTGCAATTTTAAAAAGATAAATAAGAAGCAAAAGTTCTAAAAACAAAACAACAAGCAAAGAAGCAAATACAGTCCCAAAGCCAACCTCTGGGCACAAACCAAATGTAGGGAAAAGGAGTGTGTTACACGGGGGTAGAGGGCCTATGTGTTGATGATGCTGGTTACAGTTTAACGTTCTCAATGTAAACAAATTAAGCAGGGTGGATAAATGGCTAGGTTTTACCTTATGTTGCCAAGAATTGACTCTCCATTAATAAGAGAAGACCACTTGCAGGCAGGTGGTAGCCTGCTCTAATTCAACTTCATATTCTTGGGCTATGAGTGATTGTTGGGATTATTCATACCATTGGAAATTTTCATCTGGGTCCATATACTCTGCAAATTAGAGTATATTTCTATAGAGTAAACATCAAGTGTTTCTTTTAAACTCCTGCATCTGCCTGCTCACCAAAAAATTGGGTAAAGCACTAATTTTGGCAGCACCTCTGCCCCTTTTTCATTCTGCCTGGAGATGTGTATGTGCTCTATTGTTTTAGGAGGAAAAACCCTACTTGCAATGACTTTTTATCTATGTATTTTATGGATAATCACCATAGCAATGAGATTCATACTCATACTCAACCATATGTTTAAAGTTTTCATTGAATGACTTTGCCAATGTAATTATTTTAAGCTCTCCTAATAAAATTTACTACCAACAGTATTACTATAATTTTTATGTCCTTAAAATTTCTCTCACAGACAAAAATATATACACATTCTTCTCAGAGAGTGGCCTCTTGTTAGCATGGTGGGGCTGCAGTTCTTTGATAACAAAACATATGGACTCTATAAAACAGGAGAAGTTAAAGCCCCTGTCCCCAAAGTCTGTTCATGGTTGGGCATTTGGAAGCTATGATTGAAGTGTCACAAGCCACAACTTCAATACTACCAGGGAGAAGCAATATCTGAGTTGGGGCAACTAATAAAGATGGTTGTGGGCACAACACTTTGATGAGTTACTCTGCTTAAATGCTGAGCATAAACAAGAGGAAATGTACCACTGGGATGGATCTGAGCCACCTAAAACCACTATGAGTATCAGACTGTCCAGAAACTGATTTTTATTTAAATGCGAATACTTTCTCTCCCAAGTCACTTCATCCTTGATCCATAGCACCCAGGTTGTGGGGAAATCTTGGTCTAGAGCAGCTCTCTCAGCCTTGGCACTACTGACATCTAGACTGGGTAATTCTTTGTTGTGGGCCCTTTCCTGTTCCTTGTAGGATGTTTAGCAGCAACCCTGGCCTCTACCAGTAGCAACTTCCCACCAGCTGTGACAACCAAAAGTGTCTCCAGACATTGTTTTTTTTTTTTTTTCTTTTTTTTTTAGTTTTAGAATTTTCTTTCTTTTTATTTATTTATTTATTTATTTATTTTTAATAAATTTATTTATTTTAGTTGGGGGCTAATTACTTAACAATATTGTAATAGTTTTTGCCATACATTGACATGAATCAGCCATGGGTTTACATGTGTTCCCCTTCCTGGACCCCCCACCCACCTCCCTCCCATCCCATCCCTCTGGGTCATCCCATTGCCCCGGCCCTGAGCCCTTGTCTCATGCATCGAACATGGAATGGTGTTCTGTTTCACATATGATAATATCCAGACATTGTTAAATGTCCCTGGAAGAGTAAAATCACCCCAGGTTGAGAACCACTTGTCTGAATGAACCACCATCCCTTTCTTCCTCCACATGAACCTCTCCTTGGAGCTGCTTGGGCTTCCTCACGGCATGGCTGCAGGGTTCCAAGATGGGTCACAAAAGAGTTCTCAATGAGTGAGAGCTTATCAACCTTCGGCTTTTATCCTATTTACTCAGGTCCCACTGGCTAAAGCAAGTCACATGGCCAAGACCAGCATCCAAGTGGCATAGGACAACATAAAGGCATGAATACTAGGTCCACCAGATGACTACTCCAGTACACTGACTTCTTGGACAGAATGTGGGGTTGAAGAAGCCTCCAGGAAAATGGGACACACATTCAAAGACTCAAGATTCAGGGGATGAAAGAACATCTACTATGTTTACATATGATCTCAGACAACAAACATGGTGTAAAATATTATTTTAGGAAAAAATATTAATGGAGAAAATTAAAATGATAAGGTATTTCCACTGCTGACTTCTATTTTCACTGACTCATGGATAGGGCTGAAATGGGAAAACCCTGATTTGAGTTTGTGAACTGTTTCATACCTTATATTTCCTGCCAATCCTTTAGCCAATTTCTGTCTATATAGTGAGAGCTCTAAGTATTTGCTGAATGAATTTATTTTCAACTATCCTAAAGCTGAGGAATGGAAGAAATGGCTTAAGTCATATGGCTAGTAAAAGGCAGCAAGGGGATTATTTTTTTTTTAATAAATTTATTTATTTTAGTTGGGGGCTAATTACTTTACAATATTGTAGTAGTTTTTGCCATACATTGACATGAATCAGCCATGGGTTTACATGTGTTCCCCTTCCTGGACCCCCCTCCCACCTCCCTCCCCATCCCATCCCTCTGGGTCATCCCATTGCCCCAGTCCTGAGCATTTGTCTCATGCATCAAACATGGAATGGTGTTCTGTTTCACATATGATAATATACATGTTTCTATTCTCCCAGAACGTCCCACCCTCACCTTCTCCCTCAGAGTCCATAAGACTGTTCTATGCATCTGTGTCTCTTATTCTGTCTCGCATAAAGGGTTATCGTTACCATCTTTCAAATTCCATATATATGCATTAGTATACTGTATTGGTGTTTTTCTTTCTGGCTTACTTCACTCTGTATAATGGGCTCCAGTTTCATCCATCTCAATAGAACCGATTCAAATGTGTTCTCTTTAATGGCTGAGTAATATTCCATTGTGTATATGTACCACAGCTTCCTTATCCATTCGTCTGCTGATGGACATCTAGGTTGCTTCCATGTCCTGGCTATTGTAAACAGTGCTGCGATGAACATTGGGGTACACGCGTCTCTTTCAATTCTGGTTTCCTCGGTGTGTATGCCCAGCAGTGGGATTGCTGGGTCATATGGCAGTTCTATTCCCAGTTTTTTAAGGAATCTCCACACCGTTCTCCATAGTGACTGTACTAGTTTGCATTCCCACCAACAGTGTAAGAGGGTTCCCTTTTCTCCACACCCTCTCCAGCATTTATTGCTTGTAGACTTTTGGAGAGCAGCCATTGTGACTGGTGTGAAATGGTACCTCATTGTGGTTTTGATTTGCATTTCTCTGATAATGAGTGATGTTGAGCATCTTTTCATGTGTTTGTTAGCCATCTGTATGTCTTCTTTGGAGAAATGTCTGTTTAGTTCTTTGGCCCATTTTTTGATTGGGTCGTTTATTTTTCTGGAATTCAGCTGCAGGAGTTGCTTGTATATTTTTGAGATTAATTGTTTGTCTGTTGCTTCATTTGCTATTGTTTTCTCCCATTCTGAAGGCTGTCTTTTCACCTTGCTTATAGTTTCCTTTGTTGTGCAAAAGCTTTTAATTTTAATTAGATCCCATTTGTTTATTTTTGCTTTTATTTCCGATATTCTGGGAGGTGGGTCATGGAGGATCCTGCTGTGATTTATGTTGAAGAGTGTTTTGCCTATGTTTTCCTCTAGGAGTTTTATAGTTTCTGGTCTTACGTTTAGGTCTTTAATCCATTTTGAGTTTATTTTTGTGTATGGTGTTAGGAAGTGTTCTAGTTTCATTCTTTTACAAGTGGTTGACCAGTTTTCCCAGCACCACTTGTTAAAGAGATTGTCTTTTCTCCATTGTATATTCTCAGCAAGGGGATTAGAATGCAGGCCTTCTAGCTCAATCCTTTGTTCTCTGGAACAGTGCTGTCCAAAAGAAATGTAATGCAAACATGTATGTAATTTACATGTTTAGTAGCCATATGTAAAAAGAGTAAAAAGAAACCACTGAAGTTGTCTTAATACACTATTTAATCAAATATATTCCCAAATATTATTACTACTACTTATAATCAATATTTAAACTATTCAGATATTTTCCATATTTATATCAAGTCTTTGAAACATGATGTACACTTCACCTATAGCACATCTCAATTTAGACTCACTATAGTTCAAGTACTCAATATCCACACATGACTAGTAGTTGTCATTATTAGAGAGAGAATCTCTAGAACACTGGTTCTTAAGAGCAGTGCCAAGACACACTGATTCATCCATTCTATCTTGTGTCTTTATTAGGAGTCTGACAAATAATTTACAGCTAATTATAAAATGCTAATGTTTATAAATAACTTAAAGTATAAGTTAAAATGAATGTAAGTTTATTTTTTGAGTAGTGGCATTTTTCACTCATAATCAAGTATTTCTTCCAATTTTTAGTTTGATATCTTTTCCTTTTACTTTCTATTATTTGAAGAAAAATATTTTCTAAATAATGAACACCCATAAACTGATCACCGAGATTGAGCAGCTGTCACAATTTTGCTATATTTGCTTCATCTGTTTTTTTTTCTGAAGTGTTCTACATTACAGTCATTGCATACTGACCTCAAAATCATTTAGTCTGCATCTATAAAAAGATAGAGATATCACACAGTAAACAAAAATTAACTCAAAATGGATCAAAGACCTAAATGTAAGAGCCAAAACTATAGAATTCTCAGAAGAAAACATAGGTATAAATCTTCAGGCCCTTGGATTAGGCAATGATTTCTTTATTATCACACCGAAACACAAGCAACAACAACAACAAAAACAGAGAAGTTGGACATCAAAATTAAACATTTTTGTGCTTTGAAAGACACCATCAAGAAACTGAAAAGACAATCCAAAGCATGGGAGAAAATGTTTTCAATCCATGTATCTGAGGAAAGACTTGTATCTAGCACATATAAATATGACCACAACTCAATAAAAAGACAAACAATTCAAACATGGGCAAAGGAACCTGCAGCTTTATTCCTAAGTGCAAAAATTTGGAAGAAACCAAGATGTCCTTCAGTAAGTGAATAGATACATAAACGGTGGTACATCCAAACTATGTACCATTATGTATTCAGTGATACAAAGAAATGAGCTATGGAGTCATGGAAAGATACAAAGGAACCTCAAAGGCCTATAAGTTCAGTTCAGTTCAGTTCAGTCGCTCAATCCTGTCCAACTCTTTGTGACCCCATGAATCGCAGCACGCCAGGCCTCCCTGTCCATCACCAACTCCCAGAGTCTACCTAAACCCATGTCCATCGAGTCGGTGATGCCATCCAGCCATCTCATCCTCTGTAGTCCCCTTCTCCTCCTGCCCCCAATCCTTCCCAGCATCAGGGTCTTTTCCAATGAGTCAACACTTCGCATGAGGTGGCCAAAGTATTGGAGTTTCAGCATCAACATCAGTCCCTCCAATGAACAACCAGGACTGATCTCCTTTAGGATGGACTGGTTGGATCTTCTTGCAGTCCAAGGGACTCTCAAGAGTCTTCTCCAACACCACAGTTCAAAAGCATCAATTCTGTGGCGCTCAGCTTTCTTCACCGTCCAACTCTCACATCCATACATGACCACTGGAAAAACCATAGCCTTGACTAGATGAACCTTTGTTGGCAAAGTAATGTCTCTGCTTTTAAATATGCTATCTACATTGGTCATAACCTTCCTTCCAAGGAGTAAGCGTCTTTTAATATCATGGCAGCAATCACCATCAGCAGTGATTTTGGAGCCCCCAAAATAAAGTCTGACACTGTTTCCACTGTTTCCCCATCTATTTCCCATGAAGTGATGGGACCAGATGCCATGATCTTAGTTTTCTGAACGCTGAGCTTTAAGCCAACTTTTTCACCCTCCTCTTTCACTTTCATCAAGAGGATCTTTAGTTCTTCTTCACTTTCTGCCATAAGGGTGGTGTCATCTGCATATCTGAGGTTATTGATATTTCTCCCGGCAATCTTGATTCCAGCTTGTGTTTCTTCCAGCCCAGCGTTTCTCATGATGTACTCTGCATATAAGTTAAATAAGCAGGGTGACAATATACAGCCTTGACGGACTCCTTTTCCTATTTGGAACCAGTCTGTTGTTCCATGTCCAGTTCTAACTGTTGCTTCCTGACCTGCATACAGGTTTCTCAAGAGACAGGTCAGGTGGTCTGGTATTCCCATCTCTTTCAGAATTTTCCACAGTTTCTTGTGATCCACACAGTCAAAGGCTTTGGCATAGTCAATAAAGCAGAAATAGATGTTTTTCTGGAACTCTCTTGCTTTTTCGATGATCCAGCGGATGTTGGCAACCTGATCTCTGTTTCCTCTGCCTTTTCTAAAACCAGCTTGAACATCTGGAATTTCACGGTTCACGTATTGCTGAAGCCTGGCTTGGAGAATGTTGAGCATTACTTTACTAGCATGTGAGATGAGTGCAATTGTGTGGTAGTTTGAGCAGTCTTTGGCATTGCCTTTCTTTGGGATTGGAATGAAAACTGACCTTTTCCAGTCTTGTGGCCACTGCTGAGTTTTCCAGATTTGCTGGCATATCGAGTGCAGCACTTTCACAGCATCATCTTTGAGGATTTGAAATAGCTCAACTGGAATTCCATCACCTCCACTAGCTTTGTTCGTAGTGATGCTTTCTTTTCTTTTTTTTTTAATTAGTTTATTTTCTATTTTTTAACTTTACAATATTGTATTTGTTTTGCCATACATTGACATGAATCCACCATGGGTGTACATGTTTTCCCCTTCCAGAACCCCCCTTCCCGTAGTGATGCCTTCTAAGGCCCACTTGACTTCACATTCCAGGATGTCTGGCTCTAGGTGAGTGATCACACCATCGTGATTCTCTGGGTCGTGAAGATCTTTTTTGTACAGTTCTTCTGTGTATTCTTGCCACCTCTTCTTAATATCTTCTGCTTCTGTTAGGCCCATACCATTTCTGTCCTTTATTGAGCCCATCTTTGCGTGAAATGTTCCCTTGGTATCTCTAATTTTCTTGAAGAGATCTCTAGTCTTTCCCATTCTGTTGTTTTCCTCTATTTCTTTGCACTGATCGCTGAGGAAGGCTTTCTTATCTCTCCTTGCTATTCTTTGGAACTCTGCATTCAGATAGGAATTTCTTTCCTTTTCTCCTTTGCTTTTCACTTCTCTTCTTTTCCCAGCTATTTGTAAGGCCTCCTCAGACAGCCATTTTGCTTTTTTGCATTTCTTTTCCATGGGGATGGTCTTGATCCCTGTCTCCTGTACAATGTCACAATCCTCTGTCCATAGTTCATCAGGCACTCTGTCTATCAGATCTAGTCCCTTAAATCTATTTGTCACTTCCACTGTATACTCATAAGGGATTTGATTTAGGTCATACCTGAATGGACTAGTGGTTTTCCCTACTTTCTTCAATTTAAGTCTGAACTTGGCAATAAGGAGTTCATGATCTGAGCCACAGTCAGCTCCCAGTCTTGTTTCTGCTGACTGTATAGAGCTTCTCCATCTTTGGCTGCAAAGAATATAATCAATCTGATTTCAGTGTTGACCATCTGGTGATGTCCATGTGTAGAGTCTTCTCTTGTGTTGTTGGAAGAGATGGCTAAGCAAAAAAAACAAACAGAAAAGACTACATAGTGTATGATTACAACTGCGTGATATTCTGGAAAGGCAAAACTACAGAGACAGTAAAATGAGCCATAGTTGCCAGGGGCTGGGGGGAGGGAGGAATTAATAGGTAGAGCACAGAGGATTTTTAGGACAGTTTTAGAGTTTTTGGCAAACTATTCTGTATGATACTATAATGGTAGATACATGTCTATAGATTTGTCCAAACCTATAGACTACACAACACCAAGAGTGAACCCTCATGTGAACTACTGAGTTAGGCTGAGGATGACACCCAACCCTGATTCATCAGTTGTAACAAATGTAGCACTCAGGTACAGAATGTTGATAGTTGAAGAGGCAGGGGGTATGTTAAGAACTCTCTGTACTTTCCACTCCATTTTACTGTGAACCCAAAACTGCTCTAAAAAAAAAAGTCCATTAAAAGAATGAGAAAAATAGGCCAAGGGTTTGAACAGATATTTTTCCAAAGAAAATGAACAAAAGGCTAATAAACACATGAAAAGATGATCAACAGCATTAGACATCAGGGAAAGGCAAAAGAAAACCACAGTGATACCACTTCATACCCATTAGGTTGGCTATAGTCAAGAAGACAGTGACAAATGTTGGTGAGAATGTGGAGAAATTGGAACCCTTGTGTACTGCTTGAAGGAAGGTAAAATGGTACAGCTGCTTTAGGAAACAGTTTGGCAGTTCCTCAGTTAAACACAAAATTACCACATGACCCAGTAATTCCACTCCTAAGTATATAGCTGAAAGAATCGAAAACAGGTACTCAGAGAAACAATTTACATGAATGTTTATAAAAGCACTATTCACAATAGATAAAAGGTGAAAACAATCCAGATGTCCATCAACTGATGAGTGGGTAAACAAAACATAATCTTTCCATACAATGGGATATTGCTGCTGATTCAGACATAAAAAGGAATGAAATTCTGATCCATGTGATGACATGGATGAACTTCGAAAATAGTATGCTAAGTGAAAGAAGCCAGTCACAAAGGACCACATATTGCATGATTCCGTGCCTAAGACAGGCAAATCTATAGACAAATACATTAAAGGTTACATAGGGCTGGGGGATGGGAGGATGGAGGGACTAGGGGGTGATGGCTAAGGCTTGTGGGGTTTCTTTGGGAGTCATGAAAATGTTCTAAAATTGATTATGGAGATGGATATATAACTCTATGAATATACTAAAAGCCATTGAATTTTATACTTTACAAGGACAAATAGTGGTGAATTATATCTCAAGAGATATTTTTAAAGGGCCATTTCTTTATGACTCCAATTCTATGATCACATCTAACATATTAACATGTCAGGTTGCCCTCCTATGAGGGATATTGAAGATGATCCTGGCTTAAGGTGGTGATAGTCCGATTCCTTCATTATAAGGCTCTTTTCTACCCTTGCAAATGCTAATTTTCTAAGTATGTCATCCCTTCCTGTCTACAAATATTCACTGGAATTCTCCAGTAAAAAAGAGCATCCTTTATCTTCTGAAGCTACGTAGTTACCCTAAAATATAGTTTGTACTAGAAAATCAAGACTAGAGTTTCATTTTCTTCCTTTTAATGACCAGTTTTAAGGATATGGAGTTCAGTAAGAATGTTATCTCCCACTGAAAGGAACCAGGGTCCTTGGAGATCTGGCACGTCCAAGGTCCCGACAGGGATGGACAACACAAGCCAGGAAACCCTGTGTCAGCTCTTTCCAAGGCAAGGAGGGAGGACTACGTCTGCAGGATCAGAGAGCCAGTTTAAAGTGGTTACTTCTCATCAAGGGTGGGACAGTGTGAACAGCAAAAAGTCATGGAAGGATAATGGGCTGAAATATACAAAATATCTAAAAATCAACAAGTCCAGAATAATAGGCACTAAAATGAAAGCCAGAACAAAACAGGAATAGAAGTCAATCTCACTTGGACCCAATGAAGATGAATATTAAACTAACTCCTTTCCATGAAAATTGGTCATTAGAGAGTTTGCTTTCTTGAGAGGAGAGGTGAAGGAAGAATTAGCCAATTTCTTGGGTAATTACATATAATCTGATGCTGCCCAGGGGAATCTCCTTTTCAAGTATGTCGGATCAGTCACTTCTGGAAATTAGATCAAAGATAAAGACTTCGGTGCCCTCAATGATCCTAAGAGAGCTGGATGTGGCATACATAATTCAAGTAGAGGAATCCAGCAAGTTAAACAGCACAGGAATTCCCAACCAGGGCATAGACGGGAGCGTGAGAAGCTTTATAATGGCAGCGCCAGAGGTTCTTCAAGTGGATAGATAGAGGGTTTTCAGGGTGCTAAGAAGGTGGGGGAGCTTTCTGACAAGAGGAGCAACACATAGTCAGTTAAACTGAATTGAGCTTCATTTTACTGTGAGCCAGATAGATAGAGAAGGGAAGGGTCTAAATTAAATAAGGACCAAAAAAGCAAGTTGTTGCAAAACCCTTTCTAGAATAAGGTAGTCATTGAGATAAGGGATAATATGTCACGTGCATACAGCCAATACTTTGGCCACCTGATGTGAAGAACTGACCTGTTGGAAAAGACTCTGATGCTGGGAAAGACTGAAGGTGGGAGGAGAAGGGGACGACAGAGGATGAAATGGTTAGATGGCATCACCAACTCAATGGACATGAGTTTGAGTAAACTCCGGGAGTTGGTGATGGACAGGGAGGCCTAGCATGCTGCAGTCCATGGGGTCCCAAAGAGTTGGACACGACTGAGTGACTGAACTGAACTGAACTGAACAGATACAGCACTTGCTACATGGCAGGCCTTCACCTCAACCCTAACGAGGTTGGTCTTATGACTCTCATCTCCATTTCACAGGCAAAGAAACTGGGAAACAGAGAGGTTAGGTAAGTTGCCCAAGGTCCCACAGTTATGTAATGGAGTCAGGCAGCTTTTACTACTGTACCCACTGCCTCTTACATCACTCCATCATGTCAGTAGGAGAAACTAAAGAAGGCTTTTCATTTTAGATCAATGTGATGTACAAAAAAGGTACTTCTTCCTTATGATAATATTTCCTGCTTCTAAAGAAATCACAGTAACACAGTTTTGATAAAGATGATCCTGCCCACCCAACATTTCTTGGGATGTTGTTGGAATGCCTCAGCCTGCCTTGTCCCCTTTGATCTTTCTACAAGCTCTCTTTACCATCATCCAGGCCCGTGACCTGGAAAATCCTGATGATTTACATGTTCACATCTCCAGCTCAGACCTCTCTCCTGAGGGCTAGGTGTGAACATCCAACTCTATAATGGGTGGGCAAACCAAGGCCAAATGCTGATCACAGCCTGTTTTGTTAATTAAGCTTTACACATTCACGCACGGATGAAAATGGTCACTGACATGTTGTCTATGGCTGCTTTGTGCCACAAGAACAGATTTGAAGAGTTGTGGCAGAGATCATGTGACTTTAAGGCCTCAATATTCACTATATTTACAGAAAAAGCTGGGCCTCTTTGATAAGAAGTCTTCTTCCCACCCCCCACCCCCAGCTTTGTTGAGGTATCATTGGTATATAAGGTATAATTGGTATATACCTTGTGTAAGCTTGACATATACAATGTGCTGCCTGTTACATTTGTATATTACAAAATGATGACCATTATAGTATCAGCTAACACCTTCAGCACATAATTACCATTTCCTTCTTGTGGTGAGAATAACTAAAATCCACTCGCCTAGTAAGTTTCAAATATATAATACAGTAGTATTGGGTTGGCCAAAAAGTTCATCTGGGTTTTTCCATATGATCTTACAGAAACACCTGAATGAACTTTTTGGCAGCACAATATTAGATATAATCACTATGCTGCACATGAGATGTCCAGACCTGGTTAATCTTACAGCTGAAAGTATGTTCCTATGGCTAATATTTCCTTCTCTCCTCCACCCCCTACTCCCCCAGCCCTTGATTCTGATCTTCTCACTGCTTTTCATGTGCTGAGCTTGTTGGTTTTGTTTGTAAAGTCTCAATCTCAAGTCTGATCTCTTCTGTCCATCGCCATAGCCACCAGTCAGCCCCAGTCTTGGCCTCCGTGATATTCGTACTAAGATCTTTGCCTCTCTGGTCCCTCTCCACACAACAATAAGAATGATATTTTTTAAAAAATCAAAGCCAATTATATCACATCACTTTCCTGCTTACAACCTGTCGATGGATTCCCATTGTGCTTGGAATTTGGCCCTGCTTAACCCTCGAACTTCACATGCCCTCACTGACCTTCAGCTTCTCTCGTCTCCTTCCTACACCACAAACAGCCCTCTGGCCACAGGACCTTTTCACATGTTTGTCTTCCTTTCTTTAAGAAGCTCTTTCAACTGACTCCTCCATCACAAGTTTGGCTACTTTGCTCTCTGGGCCTCAGTTTATAAATGTCACTTCTTTAATCTCCCCACAAACCACAATTCTCTTTCCTCCCCTCATTTCCACTGTATTTCTCTTTACCTCCTGGCTTCCTGTGTTGAGTTCCTTCATAGCATTTATCTTAATACATGATTGTCATTGTGCCGCCTCCAGTTGCATGTTGCCTATTGACTAGACCATAAGTAACACAGTCCGGGATTGAGTCAGTCTTCGTCACAGATTTATCCTCAGAGTCTAGCACAGGGGCTGGCCAGATGGTAAATATTCTCAACTTTATGGACCATAGGGTCTCTGTTACAACTACTTAAGCCTGCAATTGTAGCACAAAAGCAGTCATACATGTAAATAAATGCACATGGCTGCATTTCAATAGAACTTTATTTACAGACACTGAAATTTAACTTTTGTTATGTTACAAAATATTATTTTTTCCCTTAATATTTTAAAGTGTAAAAACCATTCTTAGCTCGGAGGCTGGACAGAAACAGGGGACCAGTTAGATTTGGCCTGTAGGCCATAAGGAGTTTGCCAAGCCTTCGTCTAGCACACCGCTTGGCAGATTCTCATCATTTTTTTTTTCTTTTGGGGGGAATAAAGAAGACAGACTGGGAAGAACTTAGAAATATTCTCCAACCAATACTCCTTAAATCTGCATGTAGATAGAGCAAACACATGGTGAAATGAAAATGTAATTATTTTGCAACTGACATGATCAACACAGACAGCAACCAAAAATCCCCTCATCGTTTGGCATCCCTCTAAAGATTCACTTCTCTTTATGCTGTGCAGACACAGACACTCTCATAAACATTCCAGGGATAAAACGGGAATTATTATAGTATCAAATGACCCCTAGAAAATTCTTAGAGTGATAAGGAATAACTCAACAAAACATGTTTTTCTGATCATCCTGCAATAAGGGACACTCGTGCACAAAAACACCCTTCATCTTTCCAGTTCTGCTGCTAAGTCGCTTCAGTCGTGTCCGACTCTGTTTGACCCTATAGACGGCAGTCCACCAGGTTCCGCCGTCCCTGGGATTCTCCAGGCAAGAACACTGGAGTGGGTTGCCATTTCCTTTCCAGTTCTAGCAGTGACTTTTTGTCTCTCTGGATCCTTTTCTTCTCTTTCCCCAGAATACGGAGTTGCTTTTCCTTGGAGGAATTGGTAGTGAACCCCAAAATAGCACCCAATTTAGTGGTGCTTCTGCTGTCAGTTGGGGTCATTTTATTCTTGGCTTAGTTCTGTGGACCACCATCCTCTCTTCCTGCCATCAGTCATGCCATTAGGGCTGTGATACAATACAATTTCTCCTTATGCTGCCGTATTACAGATCTCCTGTTTCTCAGACTCAGAGGAGTCAGTTAAACAGATACAAACTGTTTATGCCACCTAATTATTTTAGCAAAGGTGGCAGGGAAATGTTGAAATCAACGTTTTCTTGGTGTTTATTGAAAAAGTGTTTTGTTTTGAAAACTGTTTATTTTCTTAAAAAGATAAAATGAATACTTTTGGAAGCCTTTTTCTTTTTCTCCAAAATAAAATTCTAAAGTACGTCAATGAGTTCAGCATGTACTTTCCGAAGGTTTATCATATGTGAGAATCTGGTTTATGAGCATAGTTTTATAACAAAAAAGATGTTTATTTCCCTGAATGCCAACTGTATGATAACAAATATCTACCCATCAGTCCTCAAAAGCATGAAGTGATTTTCTTAATCTTTTAAAAGAGGAATAATGTGACCTTATTCAGGCTTGAAAAAGCTTCAGCTCAAGTGTCTTTGAGGAAAGAGCCATACTTTGTCAATTATTAACTCCATTGGCACTTCTTCAAGGTTACACTATCATAGCAAGAGAAAGCTGCCGCAAGCCATGATCACAAATTTTAGTTCAAACGCACTCCTCTGGAATATTTAGGCCCTTAAACTGCAGGTGCTTTAAATTAATCCAATAAAATACATTTAATAAACACCCATCTTGTGTGAAATACAAAGCATCAAGTATAAATGGTATTGGTTTAATTTAGAAAAAGTAAAGTGGCTAAGGTTAGAGGTGGACAAGGATTTGAACTCTCTGTTATTTGTGTATAAGTTTGATTTTTTTTAACATTGAAACATAGAAGATAATGCTCATTCTTAAATAATGGGTAGGGTGAGCTGTCCTTTGGAAACTTGTGGGATGCAAAATATCTGACGATAGGTCACTGGTGAGATGAACGTATTTTACAACTGTGATGGGAATAAAATTAATATAAAAATCATACATATATAAAGTTATAAATGTGTTCCCTTTTAAGTCTTTAAATAAACTAAGTTGTATCATCCAAGAGCGCTTACCAAGTAATCTAAGGGGTACCATCTTGCTCCTTAATTTTCTAATACTTTCCAAATTGTTCCTGATTTTTAGAAATTGTCCACATGATCTTTTATTTGATGCAGCTATGACCAGCTAAAGGATGCCCCTGTCTAGGCTGTAATTTGACACAAGGAACCACATCTAACTCATCCAATGATGTCCCCCTTAAATGGGTATCACTAGGGCCCCAGGGGTAGCTTCTGGATTTGTTGCAGCCCAGGGGCCACCAGGCTTCGTGCTCCACATCTCAGCTGGCTCAGCCTATGGATACCAGAGCTTTCGACATGGTATGGCCTGTGAGAACCATGGCTCTTCAGACATGGGGCCACCAACACTCCCTGCTCCAGCCAGCCAGGCAGCCTACATTGGCACGATCCCCACCTGCCTTCAAAGCTGCCAGAGAGCCATACTGTCTGGTGATTTCTTATCTAATCAGCAGAGAATATATATTAATAGCAACCATATTATTCTCAGTGCTTAATCCACTTTCAACTTCTGATGAAGCAATAGCAAATTAATAAAAACATTTTCCAGCCACTTTTTCTAGCTGGGATGTGAACATATTTAATACCTCCATTAATTGACCAGGTCGCACAGCGACCCTGACGATTGGTTTTCAGGACATTCAATGACATGGCAAAACCTGGTGCTAAGTTTATATTAGAATGCATGTTATTAATGATTCTTATTAGTCATAGCAGCTACTATCTTACTATTTACCATTAAGTAGAAAAGTACAGCAATTTCAGGTTGAGCCATGAAATGACTGATATTGAACAATTTATGACCTACAAAAACAGCTATGGCATGTGATTCTACCTGGTAGTTCTAACAACTCGAACACCAGTACTGTGCAGTCCACTCCCTCATAAATAAGCTTTTCTCTTGGCCAGTGGTTCTCAATCAGGGATACTTTTCCCCCCAGGGGACACGCGACACTGTCTTGGGGGCTAATACTGGCTGCCGTCTATAGGGTCGCACAGAGTTGGACACGACTGAAGCGACTTAGCAGCAGCAGCAGTGAGCAGAGACCAGTCTCAGACACAGCTAAACATCTTACATCACAGGACAGCCCCCCACAACGAAGTATCCAGTCCCAAGTGCTGACAGCACCGAGGCTGAGAAATCCGGCTCGAGGCGGATTTAGAGACTAGACAGTCATGTACGTGTGTGTAGCTATGTCTTACAGCTACAGTGTTTTCCTTTTCTCCTGGCCCTTTAGTTGTGCTTAATCTTTCGTAGTACACACCCTGTATTTCATTAACTTGTTGAAGGACAAGCCATTGAAAATCAGAAGTTAGGAAATTGGCAGGCCACGGATTTACAGAAGCCTTCCTGTGATTATGAAAGGGTGTTTTAAGAGAAATGAGCGATGCCATGATCTGCTGTGTCAACACGGAATCCTGCTCCATACCAATGCACTCTCATTTTCTTTCAGAGTTGTCACCTACGACCTTCCCTAATAGACCTTCTGACCTACCAACATTGGTTTACCCAATCGTCTGAAGATATTGGGTTGGCCATCAAGTTCATTTGGGTTTTTCTGTAAGGTTTCATGGAAAACTCGAATGAACTTTGTGGCCAATCCAATGTATTCTTCTTTTTGGGATTTTCACTTTTAGCCACCCCCCCCAACCCGAACTCAGTTGTATATTAGCCCTTATTTCTGACTTATTTGTACCACATACTACAATAATGCTTATGGACATTTGGCTTGTTCAATGTGTGTCTTATAGCTGAGTGGATGTATTTCACACCTGTTCTTTTATATACAGTTCACGGGTTTGAACTGTGTGCGTTCACTTCTAAGCAGATATTTTTCAATAGTAAATACCACAGTAAGGGGTGGATTGAATCACAGACGAAGAGGTACCTCAGATCAGGAGGGTCAACTAGAAGTTATATGTAGATTTTCAACTGTGAGGAGGGTCTGGCCACTATCCCCTGTATGTTGTTCAAAGGTCAACTGTAGTTCATTGTAAAATAAACCCTGTGTCGTGGAACCATTTTAGATATACAGAAAAGTTATTGAGCTTGCATAAAAGTTCCCAGAAACCCTTCACTGAGTCTCTGCTCACATTCAGATCTCACAAGCTGGGGCCCACTTGTCAAAACTAACATTGTTTCAACACTACTACTAAACTCCAGACCTGATGTGATTTCACTACTGTACCATTATGTTTTTGGTTTTTTCCTTCGGTTCCAGGATTGGATCCAGGACATCACATTGCATTTAGTGTAGCTTCTTTTCTTTTTTTTTTTAATTGATGTATAGTTGATTTACAATGTTCTGTTAGCTTCCAGAAGGAAGCTTGATAACAGTTTGTGACAGGCAATTTTATCCTTCATCATTCAAAATAAGAGGCACAATTCAAACTGTTCTTCTTTATAAAAAAAAGTGTGGGGGCTGTGGAAAGGAAAACTTCTAGGTAAAACCTTGTTTCTCTCTGTAGAAGTCTCCCCAGTATTTTTTCCGATTTTTTCTATCTTTGTAATGTAATTCTAGTCAAATACTAGTTTATTAAGACAGTTCAAGGTCTGATTTGCATGCAGTAATCTTTAATTCAAGACAATAAGATGCTATTCCTTTGGAGTTTTTTCCCCCCACTTTTAAAAATCGACAGTATATGATCTTAACAGATATCACTGAAAGAACCAAGAAGTGTAATATGTGTTAGCTTGAGGTGTACAGCTTCTTCAGATGCTTTCCCCTTACAGGCTATTACAAAATATTGAGTATAGTTTCCTGTGCTATGCAGTTCATTATTTTTTTTTTTCTTTAATATTTCTTATAGAGAAGAGTTTTTGACAGAATAGCAGTTGTCTCAATTTTCTATTTCAAGGCGAAATGCAACCTGAAAGAAAGCTTCACAGCCTGGGCCAGAGTGAGGAAATCACTGTCTTACAGTCCTGGTTTCTTTGGTCATCGTAATGATGTCACTGCATTGTTGCCTTTCACTTGAATGACTTGCTGACTTTTAAAATAGAGAAGATTTCATCTAAAAGCCAGATTTTTGAGTGCACTTGAAAAATCAGAAGATCTGGCAGTACTGGCCCTGCTTTTGTGCTGAGCCAAAGTTGTTTGTTCCGGAGTCGAGGCTGACCCCTTTCGAGGGGCAGCAATCTCCTCTCTGCCATGTCCCTGCAGGCTTTATTTTATCCCCATGGAGGCCAAATGTCAGTTGTCACTTTCCATCCCTTTGTGCCTCTGTTTGTCATTCCACCTGGCCCTCGTCACACATTTCCTTTGCTGTCTTGGCTCTTGCAGGCAGCTGATTTAGTTTGTCTACCTCCAAGCCTTAGGACCCACTTAAATTAGACAGCAAATAGCTGCCTGGCTCCAATTATCTTGGGCCTGCAACTCAGGACATGCCTGCAATCTGGAGAAATTTAATTATCCTCCTAGACAGTGAAAGTGTTTTCACTGTTGAAGGAAAAAAAACCAAAGAGCATATCTCACAGGTCTGTATCAATGTTGCCTTAAGATGGAGTCTGTTTTTAAGCAGAGGATTCTGCACCAGCCTCAGCAGAGCCTGGCAGTCAGGCCTGAGATGGGGGAATGGAGACCTGGGCTGCGCACCTCACGGCCAAAGACCAGCATCCTGCCTTGTAAATACTGGTAGATAATTAAATAACATCTCAATTTTCAAGTGAATGATGCAGTCCTGGGTGTTCATTGGAAGGACTGATGTTGAAGCTGAAACTCCAATACTTTGGCCACCTGATGCGAAGAGCTGACTCATCTGAAAAGACCCTGATGCTGGGAAAGATTGAGGGCAGGAGGAGAAGGGGAGGGCAGAGGATGAGATGGTTGGATGGTATCATCAACTCGATGGACATGGGTTTAGGTAGACTGCGGGAGTTGGTGATGGACAGGGAGGCCTGGCATGTTGCAGTCCATGGGGTCGCAAAGAGTCAGACGTGACTGAGCGACTGAACTGAACTGAAAAAATAAAAAGGAACACAAAAGCAATTTTTTGTCCATAACCCTAGCCACCCCCGCCATTACCATGAGCAGGAAGGTGAGTTCAAGGGTCCCCTGGGCTCTGGTTTCCCTGGCGCCTCTCTCCAGACTAGATCTCAAAGGTTCAGCACTGGAAATATAGTAAATGCATATTTTTGATTCACGTGCTTGTTTATTCTATTCTGCTTCCTAAAGGCATCTGGGGATAGCACAGAAAGATAAAAACCAAACGAATACAAGTTTCAAAAGACCAAGTGATTTGGAAGAATTAACTTAGAAAGCCAATTTCAAAGAGAACATTCCAAACTCAAAAGAGCTCTGAGCTTCCGGATGGGCAAAGGAGGCCAGGAAGGCAAAGTCATGTACATGACTTTCCTGAGAAACACTGCAGGGGTGAAGGGACATCTCCAGACTCAGGATTTTGAAAGAAGGCATCTGACACTTACTAAAGGTCTGGTTGTGGAAGAAATGAAAGGACCACTGGCCTGAAGCTGGACAAACTCAGCAGCTCTGTTCTTAACCCATCAATTTTACAAGCTGTTATACATGAGGATAGATAATCCAAGGCAGCAAAAAAGGTTCACTCTCTTCCATCCCAGGAATTGCTGGGTGATCCCCAGCTGAAGGAGGCTTATGCTCACAAGTAAACACACTTCAAAGGCCATTCGAAACACAAAACTGACAATATATTTGAGAAGAGATCAAACGTGTGTTTTAATATAAAGAGGAACAGTCTTTGCACAGGAAAAGAAAGGCAAGAATGATGCTGAAGGTTGAGAAGGGGTCAGTGTGGATGCTCAGGGGAATAAACAAGATCTTTCCATTAGCTGAGTTGTTCATGTTAAGAGTACAGGCATGATGTTCTTTTGAATATAGATGAGCTGAAACAAGCCTTTAAAAAAATGTTCTCAAGGAAAGTATTTTTAAAAAGAAGGAAAAAATAAAGATGCTCTTCATATGTCTGGAGAAGTAACCTAGAACCAGCATGAAGCCATCATAGGAGAAGCAGCACTGGCTTTGAAGTGACAATGATTAGGTTTGGCTGTGGGGTCTTCCAAGACTAAGCTGGTGAATTACAAGCTCTCAGGTCAGAAGCACAGGTCAGGGCAGGCGTTTCTATTTCTTCTGCAAGATCTAGAATTACAGCAGCCCCACCCTGTTACACAAACTAGGGGGCGCTGTGACTCACATCACTATCCACATGTCTTCTGGAGTTGTGCAGTGTACAACCTACACAACTATACATGGCAACCCAGAGAGAGGGGAACCCAAAGGGGCTTTGGGTTCTTTTTTTTTTTTTTTTTTACTGTCTGCTGGATGAATAAGTATACATGTGAAGAGCCCATGACTTGGACAATATTTCAATGAGCTTAGTCTTAAATCAAAAGTGATCTTGCAAAGGTGAATGAAGAGTTGGGTTTTTAAATTGAGTAACTAAAAATATAGAAAAGGGTTTGTTATATTAAGAGATGCTGTGGCAATTTTTTGCATAAAGAGAGGAAGGCTTTTACAGAGTACAAAATCATCTCATATAATTAGAAGAATCCAGATTTTCCTACATTCAGCTTGCTTAAAACGAAGGCCATTGAAAAGCGTAGCTCCAACTCTGTGAGTGGAGCCCTCTGACCTTTTCACTCAGACCCTCCTGTTCTTGGTTGTCACAGGGCCACCTCTGTGAGTAGCTTGTGTCCAGAAAATAAGAGGCGCCTATACAGAAACTTAGAGCAGCCAAGGAGATGGCTGTGGTTGCTGCACACGGATTAGATGGGAAAACCTCTGCCAAATGCTCTTGCCACCAGTGAAGTGCCATACTCACGTAAGACACCGTTACATGGGGACTTCCTGGGTGGTCCAGTGGCTAAGACTCCATGCTCCCAATGCCAGGAGCCTTGGTTCAATCCCTGGTCAGGGAATGAGATCCCTCATGCTGCAGCTAAGAGTTCACATGTTGCAACCGAAAGATCCTGCATGCTACAACATGGAACGAAGATCACGTGTGCTGCAACTAAGACCCAGCACAGCCAAACAAATAAAAATAAGTATCAAAAAAGACACCACTGCATGGAAGTCCAGGCTAACGACCCACAGGCTAGTAGACCCCAGGGGTGTCTGTGCATGAAAACCCCAGGGAAACTTCAAAAATTCTGATGTCTGGGTCCCTCCCAGACATGGAGAGTTCCTTGGTCTGGGATGCAGTCTAGCTTTGGCATTTTTTAAAGATCCTCAGGTGATGTTAATCAGCAGACAGGAACAGGCTTGCTCTGTAAACTTAGCTTCCATCCACGCCAGAGGTCCCTCATCTGGCTTAACAAATGTCAGAACTACTGCCACAGTTCATTTCTCCTCCCGTTCTCCAGGCAAATCTATCGTTGGTTCCTTTTGTATGGATGACGATGACAGTAATGATGAAGGTGCATAGAATAGCTCAGGACACTTGCCCACTTAAGGATTTCTTAGAAGAGACCTTTACTGGATTATAACACACTTGACAAAAGAGCACAGCCATCAATTTCATCTAATGTCTGTTTCCTTTCCTTTCCTTGTGTGTGTCATGTACCAGCTTTAAACTTTTAGTGGAACTACATTTCATCTTTGCATCAAATGTTTTTGACCATCTGCTCTGCATAAGGCACTTAAATTTCACATTGCGGGAATCAGATCACAAGTCTTGAACAAAGAACAGCATGTTCAACAGAGAAGATGTGCTATTACTTTGACCACTAGATGGCAGGAATCTTAAGCCCAGAGTTCAGTAAATCAGAGCATTCTTCCTACAAAAACAAATCAATGGCCCCAAGGTGAGGATAGGGCAGTCTTAGGTGGTGTTTTAAAGAAAATGCCATTTATCTTTGATGCCTCTAGACTTCTCTTTCCCCCATAGGTTTGGGGGCTCTGCTCCCATCAGGTACAACTGGACCCCACCTGGCTGCGTGCCTCCTGGTTCTGCTCCGCCTCCTGGTTCTGCTCCTCCTCCTGGGAGCTCTACCTCTCTCCTTTCAGTGTGAGTCATTACATTTTAGATCTACTTGTTAGAGCAATTTAGCTTATAACAAAGGATGTGGATGACTGCTGCTGCTAAGTCACTTCAGTCATGTCTGACTCTGTGCGACACCATAGACGGCAGCCCACCAGGCTCCGCCGTCCCTGGGATTCTCCAGGCAAGAACACTGGAGTGGGTTGCTACTTCCTTCTCCAGCGCATGAAAGGGAAAAGTGAAAGTGAAGTCGCTCAGTCATGTCCGACTCTTTGAGACCCCATGGACTGCAGCCTACCAGGCTCCTCCGTCCGTGGGATTTTCCTGGCAGGCGTACTGGAGTGGGATGCCATTGCCTTCTCCGTGTGGATGACTATATCCCAATTGAAAACAAAATCACAAGAGTTGGGAACAAAAACAAGTGGATAGGGCTTCCCTGGTGACTCAGTGGTAAAGAATCCGCCTGCCAATGCAGGAGAAACAGGTTCGATCCCTGGTCTGGGAAGATCCCACAAGCCATGGAGCAGCTAAGCCCGTGAACCACAACTATTGAGCCTGTGCTCTAGAGCCCAGGAGTCATAACTACTGAGCCCGTGTGCCATAGAATTTGTGCTCTGCAACAAAAGAGTAGCCTGCACAGCAACGAAAACCCAGCAACAGCCAAAAATAAATACATAACATTTTCTTTTAAAAAAACCAAGTGGATGATTCCTATTGGAACTCTCAAGCTTAGGCACCTTAAACCTCATTCCAGGAAAATGACAGATCTCTCATCAGCATATACACACTTGGGCATTTGAAGTGTTACTGACAACAAGCTAGAGTAATGTTTTACAATGGAAAGCAAAGAAAATCACATTCAGGGCAACAATGATTGTGTGCTCAGATCAGTATTCTTCCTGAAAAATTTAGAAAACTCAGCTCTTTGCAAGCTGTACGGTTCACACTTTCACTGTAGAATGCTAAATTAGAATTCTTGGTGACCACTAGTCACACACTGATTTTAATTCACGAATACCTTACTTTAGTAACTTTTAAAGACTTACCTAGATGGAAAGCCACTTGAATACAGCCGGAGATGAGAAAGAGATAGCAGCTTGGCAGTGGGTATGGATTTGAGAGGGGAATCAATGACCTGGAGATTTCTCCTAGGTTTCTCACTACCCTAGAATTCAGATGAGCTATGTCACCTCTCAGAACCTAAGTTTTCTCACTTAAAAACCAACATAGTTGCAAATACTCTCATCATTTGTCTTTTTTTTTTCAATTGAGTTCTACTTTTTATCAGTTAAACAGTGATGGTTTAGAACAGGGGTGGGCAAAGTTTGATTCTGCAAAGCGTGAGATAGGACATGTTTAAGGTTTTCTGGGCCACATGGATTATCCCAGTTACTTAACTCTGCCACTCTGTGGTGGGGAAGCAGCCAGATTTATTCACAAAGGTCCTCATAAGTGAAGGAGGCAACCAGGATTAGGCAGAGGCAGAAGAGATGTGACAATGGAAGCAGAGGTTGAGATAAGGCAGGGCTGTGGGTCAAGGAAAACAGGCAACATAAATCATTAGGTGGTACATCTTAAACTAATACAATGTTAAATGTCAATTATGTCTCAATAAAAATGAAAAATAAAAAAACCCCGTTCTTTGCTTAGGGGGTTTGGAATGGAACAGTGCTTCATTTAACTGGCTATGTTTAATTGGAAACCCCAGTCATTAAACTGATATTTGTGTGTTTCAGTAGAGACCAAAAGAAATTAATAACATGAAATTTTGATTTTTTGAAACTTAGTATCCCTTTGAAAATAAGTCAACTTAGGTATTGTATTCCATTTTAAGCATTCTAATAAATATATCAAAAGTTTTAAAGTAACAAGTCTCTGTATTTGAGTGTATTTTTTTCTTTTCTGTTTTTTGTTTTCTTTTGGCAGAGTTAACACTTTATTTTTGGCATGATGCATGCATGGCTTGCAGGATCTTAGTTCCCCACCAGGGACTGAACCTGGGCCCCAGCTATGATAGCCCAGAGTCCTAGCCATTAGAGTGCCAGGGAATTTCCAGGGTTAACATTTTCCACCAGGTCTTTCTGATGCAGAAGCCCAGAGCCATCAAACCACCCAACCGCCCGATACCCAGAGGCGCCATTTGCACAACCTCCTCCAACCTCTTTTCTTCCTAGTTATACTGAGATACACGTGTTATGATTATACTGAGAAATAATTAGCATACAGCACTGTATAAGTTTAAGGTGTACAGCATGACTTGACTTACATACATTATGAAGTGATTATCACAGTAAGTTTAGTGAACAACTATCATCTCATACAGATACAAAATTAAAGAAAAAATTTTCCTTGTGATCAGAACTCTTAGGATTTACTCAACATTCAGATATATAATCAGCAGCATTAATTATATTTATCACGCTGTACATTATAGTCCCTATAACTTATTATTTAACTTATTACTGAAAGTTTGTATCTTTCAACTGCCTTCATCCAATTCCCCCTCCCCCAACCCGTCTGCGGTAATCAAAAATCTGACCTCTTTTTCTACAAATGCGTTTGTTTGTCTTCAAAATACAGTTGACCTACTGTGCTATTTCCTGGTGCACAATATAGTGATTTGATATTTCTATACATTTCTAAGTGATCATCATAATAAGCATACTTACAATATGTCACCATACAAAGATAAGATATAGTTATTGACTATATTCCCCACACTTTACATTTCATACTCCTGACTCACTTATTTTGCAACTGAATGTTAGTGTTTCTTACATCTGCCTCACCGATTTCTTTCCTTCATCCACTTCCCCTTTCCGTCAGGCAACCACTTGTTCATTCTCTGTATCTATAACTCTGTTTCTGTTTTATTTGTTCATTTGTTTTGTTTTTAAGATTTCACATATAAGTGAAAACAAAGTATTTGTCTTTTTCCATCTGATTTATTTCACTTAGCATAATCTCTAGGTCCATCCATGATGTCACAAATGGCAAGATTCTTTTTATGACTAATACTCCATTATACATGCATATAGATATAGGTGGATAAACATATCATAATTCCTTTATCCATTCAACTACTGATAGGCACTGAGGGCTGGATGAAGCATAAGCTGGAATCAAGATTGCTGGGACAAATATCAACCACCTCAGATATGCAGATGATACCATTCTAACGGCAGAAAGCAAACAGGAACTGAAGAGCATCTTTTTTAAAAATCAATTAATTTATTTTAATTGGAAGCTAATTACTTTACAATATTGTAGGGGGGTTTGCCACACATTGACATGAGCCAGCCATGGGTGTACATGTGTCCCCCATCCTGAACCCCCCTTCCACCTCCCTCCCCACCCCATCCCTCAGGGTCATAGTGCACCGGCCTTGAGCACCCTCATGCTAAAGAGCCTCTTGATGAGGGTAAGAGAGGAAAGTGAAAAATCTGGCTTCAAACTTAACATGCAAAAAACTAAGATCACGGCAACCAGTTCCATCACTTCATGGCAAATAGGAAAAAAGTGGAAAACACTGGCAGATTTTATTTTCTTGGGCTCCAAAATCACTGCAGGCAGTAACTGCAGCCATGAAATTAAAATACACTTGCTCTGGAAAGGAAAGCTATGACAAACCTAGACAGTGTATTAAAAAGCAGAGATATCACTTTGCCGACAAAGGTCTGTCTAGTCAAAGTATGGTTTTTTCAGTAGTCATGTATGGATGTGAGAGTTGGACCATGAAGAAGGATGAGTGCTGAAGAACTGATGCTTTGAACTGTGGTGCTGGAGAAGACTCTTTTGAGTCCTTTGGACAGAGAGAAGTCAATCCTAAAGGAAATCAATGCTGAATATACATTGGAAGGAATGACGCTGAAGCTGAAGCTCCAATACTTTGGCCACCTGATGCAATGAGCTGACTCGTTGGAAAAGACCCTGATGTTGGGAAAGATTGAGGGCAGGAGGAGGCAGAGGATGAGATGGCTGGATGGCATCACCAATTCAATGGACATGAGTTTGAGCAAACTCCGGGAGATGGTGAAGGACAGGGAAGCCTAGTGTGCTGCAGTCCATGGAGTCACAAAGAGTCAGACACAACTGAGCAACTCAACAAGGCACTGAGTTTGCTTCTATATCTTGGCTATTATAAAAAATGCTGCAATAGGGGTACATGCTGCTGCTGCTGCTAAGTTGCTTCAGTCGTGTCCAACTCCATGAGACCCCATAGATAGCAGCCCACCAGGCTCCTCCGTCCCCGGGATTCTCCAGGCAAGAATACTGGAGTGGGTTGCCATTTCCTTCTCCAACACATGCATGCATGCTAAGTCGCTTCAGTCGTGTCCGACTCTGTGTGACTCTATGGACAGCAGCCCACCAGGCTCCTCTGTCCACAGGATTCTCTAGGCAAGAATACTGAAGTGGGTTGCCATTTCCTTCTCCAACAGGGGTACATATACCTTTTCTATTCCGTG
The DNA here is from genome assembly GCF_054371585.1 of Giraffa tippelskirchi. Taxonomy (NCBI): domain Eukaryota; kingdom Metazoa; phylum Chordata; class Mammalia; order Artiodactyla; family Giraffidae; genus Giraffa; species Giraffa tippelskirchi. The sequence goes on from NC_137289.1 coordinate 144,386,213, forward strand.
TTTTCATTTTCTTTGGATAAATAACCAGGAGTGGAAATTCTGGATCATATTGTGGTTCTAGTTTTAATCTTTGCAGGAATCTTCATACATACATAGAGGCTGCACCAATTTACATTCTCACCAGTGTATGAGGGTTTCCTTTTCTCCACATCCTGGTCAACACTAACTTTACTGTTGTTGTTTTAAATAAATAGCGATTCTAACAGGTGGGCGGTGATATCTCATTGTGGTTGAATGTATTTCTTTAAAGTCTACATAGCAAATGATGGATTCGTGATAATTATCTGGAGAACATGTGGCAAGAAAGCATTTTGATGTTTTAGCCTCCATTTAAATAACCAATTCATTTGGCCCACGTGAGTGCATTTTGCACTTAGTTTATTCTCACAAGTCCATCAAGATGATGTGCTTCATAAAGCTAGAATATCCATAGAGACGACACGGAGGTTCTTAAGTGGACTACGCTGTGAGAAAGCAACAGATGTTTCAAATGATCTTCAACCCAAATAGCATCTCTTCCGCACTGTTTGGCAGCAACTGTAGGGCCTTATATATCTTTTTAAAAGATTCCACGTTTTTGGCTGAGAAAAATTACTGCTCCTCCTCAAATGGGCCCCCCTATTTCCCACACTTTTCAGAAAGTGAGTTGATAATCCATGTAGCTGGAAATAAAGCCGGACTCTTCATCTTTCTCAGATGAACACAGATTCCATAAACCCCTCTTTCTCTCAAGTCTCACAGCCAAATCTTGTATCAAACAGAAAACCCTATTTTGAAACACCTACCTGGACAGGTGACTACTGGTTCTTAAAGTGGGGGCCCTGAACCAGCAGTATTAGTATCACCTGGAAACTTGTCAGAGAAGTAAATTCTTGGGTCCTGCCCAGACCTAGAGATCAGACCTAGGCTTCTGAAAGTCCTGAGGCTGGGATCATGTTGCATACTTCAGTTGGAAAAGTCCTGTCTTGGAGGACTTCAGGGTAAACTGACGGCTATTTAAGCCCCTGGCACAGTGTTTGACATACTGAAGATACTTAATGAAATTTTCAGAGAAGAAAACTAAGAAAGAATCACTTAAGACATACAATATTGGAGGAGATAGCCTAACGGGACATAGTGCAGCCTTAATTATTTCTAAAGGATCAAAAGAATATATATGTATGTATAATTAAATCACTTTGCTGAACGCCCGAAAGTAACACATTGTAAATCAACTCTACTTCAATTAAAAACACACACAGAAACTTAATGTAGCCTTACTGGCTCCACCGTCAGAAAACCGAGAGGACTCCCTTTGTCCCCCTCCCACGCCCCGGGGGCCCTTTATTCTCCAGTGACCCCATTGTGCTTGATCATGTGTGCAGCCTCCAAGTCTTGGGAAACAGGCTGGGTATAGATTTGCGATAAGAAGGTGAATGAAGGGCTGCAGGAAGCCCTGAGGCCAGGGTCAGTGCACAGAAGCGAAGCTGGCAGTGACCTTTGATCACTCACTTGCCATAAACACGAAGAAAAAGCAATCTGCGGGGGCCGTTATCAGCTTACACCTGACAGGTCAGCTTGAGCAGGACTCCAGAGCGGTTGGTGAGAGGGGGGTACCAGCTGGAGCTGTGGGCACAGCAAACGTGAACTTCTGGAAGGCCGAAACGAGCTCATCTCTGATCAGCTGGACGGTGTGGGGGACTGCAGAGCTCAGTGAAGCTTGTCCCTCCCCTTGGGGGTGCCCTGGTTTCCTTTTGTAGCCAGAACACTCATGGGTCCTCTATATTATGTAGCCACACTGCAGGAATTACTGGGATCTTTCCAGCAATTGTATCCTTGTCCTGTTGTGACAACCAAGCAGTCATTTGAAACAAAAATGACTGACAGGTGATGGTTTTAAAAGGTGCCTGGAGGAGTGTGGAGAAAAGTGTAACTTTCCTGCACTGTTGGTGGGAATGGAAATTAGTGGAGCAACTGTGGAGAAGAGTATACAGGGTCCTTAAAAAACTAAAAATAGAGCTACCCTACCATTCATCCTGCAATCCCACTCCTAGGCATATATATGGACAAAACCTCAAAAAGATATTTCCCACCCCCCCCATGTTCATTGCAGCACTATTCACAATAGCTAAGACAAGGAAACAACCTAAATGTCCATGGACAGAGGAATGGATAAACAGTATGTAGTGAATATATACACAACAGAATGTTACTCGGCCATAAAAAAGAATCAAATAATGCCAGCAACATGGATGGATTTGCAAATTATCATACTGAGTGAACCAAGTCAGACAGAGACTTATGGTATCAAATGTCATATGATACCACTTATATGTGGAATCTATATATGACACAAATGAACATATCTATGCAATAGTCTGATAGAACAGACTTGTGGTTGCCAAGGTTGATGGAGGTGGGGGAGGGAAGGATTGGGAGTTTGGAATTAGCAGATGCAAACTATTATATATTGAATGAATAAACAACAAGGTCCTACTGCTCAGGGAACTATATTCAATATCCTGTGATAAACCATAATAGAAAAGAATATGAAAAAGAATATATACACATAACTGAATCACTTTGCTGTGCAGTAGAAAATGACATTATAAGTCAATTATACTTCAATTAAAAAAAAGCCTGCACTTTCCCATGAATGTGTTCATTTTACTTCATCTTAAAACAGTAATGGCTAACATTTATCAGGACTTATTACAGGTCAGACACTCTCCTAAAGACATCAATGAACTCATGTATTTCTTATGAAAACTCTGTGATAGCAGCTGTTTTATCCCCATCTTACAGATAAGAAACCTGAGGCACACAAACATTAGGTGAACTCACCCAAAGTCAAGGCTGGGACGCACTAAGAGCTAGGAAAAAGGGAAATACGGATTTTTAATTCTATTAACTGGAAAAGTGTTTCTGACTCAAAAATAAGTTCTAAAATCTACAAAACGAACACTTAAGTACCAAAAGATTTCTTTTATTAATGAAAGCTTTTACAGTAATAAAAGACTCAGTTTTTTTTATAAAAGCAAGGCCCTACAGGAAAACTTTCCTTAATAAAGCTTGTGATAAAGAGCAGCAGTAAAAATACTTACCTGCCAAAATAATTCCATGTATCATTAAATCTCAAAAATTTTTTTTAAAAAAGATCATTTATAGCCCGGCAGCCTAACCAGGGATTTGTCCCTGGAGAGTCGTATTAAGTATTGAATTATGTGTCTCTGCTCCCAGCGCTACCTGGTGGGGTATTCTATTCTAATCATACTTCAAAGCAGCTAAAATTAGAGAATTAGCATAAAACCAGGGCCTAAAGGGCTATTTGGAACCCAGGTTTCTTACTTTTATTCACTCAATAGTAAACATTTAATGAGTATCTGCTCTTTGCCAGGCATATCTCTGGTTACTTGAGAATAAATATAGATAAAACTCACCTCTGCCCTCAAGGAACTCAGAGTTTTACTGCAATAAAGACATACCACTGCAGTGCATGAGAGTATAAGACAAAGGTCTCAGGAGATGGGAGGTCAGACTTCCTGGGGGAGATCCGGGAAGGTCAGAGAGCAGGGCCTACTTCAGCCGAGTCAAGAAGTTCAGGCAGAGAGACTGAAGTTTGAGGAGGTTCAGAAATGCCCCACGGGGTTGTAAATGACAGCTTCAAGACCCAGAATTGGAAGCCAGGTCTTTCTCCACCTGATCCAATGCTCTTTCCTCTTTACCAACAAGAGGACCTCAAGTGTACTGGACAACCAACTCGCACGTGGCAGATGGTTCCAAGGCACTCCAGTTTGATCCTCCCATATCACCTATTGGGATGTTTGGATCCTGGCAGTCACAAGGGAATTGGTCATTGAGCACAGTTGTTGCAAGGGGAGTCTTAGAGCAATGGTTCCCCAACTGTGAACCCTGGACAAGCGGCGTCAGCCCCAGTTGGAAACTTGGTAAAATCCAAGTCCCCTAGCCCCACCCTAGACCTGCTCACAAAACACTGACTGAGCGGGGCTTGAACAAGTCCTACAGGTGATACCGATGGAGCTGAAGTTTGAGAACTGCCATTTTAGAGACGTTTAGCAACACTTGCTTTCACATTTGTCTGCTTGCTGACCAGCTGTCCAAATGTTGGAGCTATATTTGATGCCTTCAGTTAGCAGGGGGGACTAGGGTCTTGCTGCTTGTGTGGCTGGTGGATGAAAAACATCCTATTACATAGGAGCTTGTTAGAATTGCAGAATCTCAGGCTGCCCCAGAGCTCCTAAATCAAAACCTCTATTTAACAAATGCCCAGGTGATTCATATGCACGTTGAAGTTGGAGAGGTGCTAGGCTAGATAACACCCATTTCCAAAGTTCAGGTTGTATAGTTCTGAGTTTAAATATTGTCACAGATCAGATTTATTGAAAGTTCTTTTTTAAAAAAATACAACTTTCCCCCTGCTCCCTAGAACTGTTTCATCACTGTGGTAATACATTTTAAAAAGCCTTTGGTATTTTAGTTCATTTTAAATTTTTATTTATTTGACACTGGCATATGTATGACTGAGTCCCTTCGCTGTTCACCTGAAACTATCATGATATTGTTCATTGGCTATATCCCAATACAAAACAAAAAAGTTCAGAAGAAAAAAGAATTATTTTATTTTTTCTTTTTTGGCCTTGTCACGGGTCATGCAGGATCTTAGCTCCCTGATCAGGGATTGAACCTGTGGTCCCTGCAGTGGAAGTTCAGAGTCCTAGTCATGACACCGACAGGGAATTCCCTCAGTTCAGTTTTTAAAACAAGACGTTTATTTGGTGCTTGCTGTGTGCTACATATTGTTCTGAGTACCAGCAAGACAAATGTGAGTAAGATTCAGGTACTTCCTTAAGCAGAACAGATTAAAAAACAAAACCAAAGACCTAATGCTGTGTGAGTAAGGCAGTAATAGAAGTATTAAGACATGGGGAGCTCAAAAGAGGAAGCATTGCTCTTGATTGGGGTTGGAGGTGCAATCATGGAGGGCTGTCTAGGGAGGTGACCTCTGAAGTCTGATTGGAAAAACTAATAGGACTTCATTAGTTGGACAAAGCAGAGGAAAACTTCAAGACAGAGAGCTAATTTCCTTGGAAAAGGTCACTTAATACAGTGATTATAAATTCAAGAATTATTTATCAAAACCTATTGTTATTATACTTTTAATCTGTACTTATTCCTGTCTCAGGCACTTAGGAGCACTGCTCTGTCTTCTGCTCTATATTCTCAAAGACAGATAAAAATGTCTTCCTGGATTTAGTTATTCTTTCCATTATGCTTTTTCATTTAAGATACGTTCAAGTGTGATTTAGTGATATTTTTACATGATTAAATGTTATAATTATGTCTTATTCCACATCCATTTGCCTTTAACAGTATGAATATTGCATAATAGAAAAATAATTCTAAAATATAGAGTAATCCTTCACTTATAACAACATGAATGGGTGACATATATAGGCTGGGTTTCAAAAATAATTTTTTTTTCTTTTCAAATTGCAATTTACTCCCGGAATGTAATTCTTATTTAATAAACTTGAAAATAAAATAGTACTTTCACCCCATCACACACTAGAGAATGCAATTTACATACGTTGTTCAATTTCCCCTGACCCCATCAGCTGTGTGGTAATAAAAGCGATCAACTTAATGGAATTTAACCATGGCTTGGCTGCTGTTGTGCCCACCTAACAGTGTAAGCTTTTTCTTCCCTGTTAATGTCTCATCCAGTTTTTCCTGGGAGTTCTTGATAGTATCTCACGTAAGTTCACCAACAGGTCTGACCGGAATGAGTGATGCCTGTCTTGTTCTTCTGCCTCAGTCTGTCCTTGTGGTCTGCTCTGTGGCGGACAGCACCTCAGGCTTACCCCATGTCACATCACCACAATGGAATCTGGCTGCGGGTGTTCCCTCCAGGGAGTCCCAAGTGAACTGGAGGTAGAATGCATATAACTTGGATGGGATACATATCACCATCCCCAATCTGTCCACCCTGTGCTATTCTAAGCCTCAGAATATGTTGCTTGTTCCACAGGATCTGATCAGAGATCTGATGCTGAGGAAACTCATCTACACCCATGGAAAAACACAAAAGTGGATTCCTACTTTGTCTTCATATTAAAAAAAGTTTTGACAGATTTCAGAGGGATTAAAAACTAAATATGGGAAGGAGAGAGAAATCAGGAGTTTGGGATTAATAGACACATACTACTACATATAAAATAGATAAACGACAGGGACCTACTGTATAGCACAGGGAAGTATATTCAATATCTTGCAATGATCTACAATGGAAAAGGATTTGAAAAACTATGTGTGTGTGTGTGTGTGTGTGTATGTATGTATATATATCACTGAATCACTTTGATGTACCCTGAAACTAACATAACATTGTAAATCAACTATACTTCAATTAAATAAATCAATAAAATTAATAAATGAATAAAAGTACATGTCAGCAAATGTTAAAAAACTCTAAATATGAATGGTGAAACTACAAAGCAAGTAGAAGAGAATGTGTAAGGATACATTTCTCATGAACAATCGAGGAAGGACTTTAAAACAAAACCTTCAAGGCCAACATCATAAGATTAAAGACAGATGGGCTTGATTATTTCCATACTAAGCTTTTCAGTTTTTAAAGGAAACTATGGACAAAGATTACAGACAATGGGTTGGGAGAAAATATTGGCAATGTCCCAAACCAACGAGGGCTTTATATCTAAATGCATAAGAAATATCTGCAAATCAACATTAAAAACACTTGATTGAAAATTGGGAAAGAAACAGAAAAGGAAATTAAAGGAAAAAGAACCCATATGGTCAACAAATCTATGAAAAGAGGCTCAAACTCCTTAGGTATCAGAGAATGCAAATTCAAACAATAAAGAAAGATAAATCCATGAACCAGGTAAAGTCAGAAAGCTGGACAATGCACACTGTTGGTGGGGTACACGAATCAACATCTTGTGGGTATGTAGACAGGTGCCACCATCCTGGTCACATTAAGGATACAAATACCTTATGAGCCAGTATTTTTGTGTTTCTATGTGGGTGTGTGTTGCTGTTGCTGCTACATAGGAGGACAAATGATGTTTTGATGTTTTATGTAAAAATGATGTTTTACATAGGAGGACAAATGATGTCTCAGCTTTGTTTGTAGGAGAAAGTTGAAGATCATTAGATGTCCATCACTGAAGGAATGGATAAATAAAGGTGGTAGATGTATGCTGTGGAATATTTTATAGCAATAAGAAACCATGATCTGACCAAAGAGTACACATAGCAACATGGGACAGATCTTTCAATAATAATAATATGAAAATAAAGATCAAGATGATAATTGGAAAAGAAAACATAGGCAGAACACTCAATGACATAAATCAAAGCAAGACCCTCTATGACCCACCTCCTAGAGGAATGGAAATAAAAACAAAAGTAAACAAGTGGGACCTAATTAAACTTAAAAGCTTTTGCACAGCAAAGGAAACGATAAACAAGGTGAAAAGACAACCCTCAGAATGGGAGAAAATAATAGCAAAGGAAACAACTGACACAGGATTACCTTCTAAAATATATAAGCAGCTCATACAACTCAATACCAGAAAATCAAGCTACCCAATCAAAAAGTGGGAAAAAGACCTAACAGACATTTTTTTCCAAAGAAGACATACAGATGGCTAACAAACACATGAAAGGATGATCAACATCGCTCATTATTAGAGAAATGCAAATCAAAATTACAATGAGCTACCTTACACTGGTCAGAATGGCCCTCATCGAAAAGTCTACAAACAATAAATGCTGGAGACAGTGTGGAGAAAAGGGAACCCTCTTGCACTGTTGGTGGGAATGTAAATTGATACAGCCACTATGGAAGACGGTATGGAGATTCCTCAAAAAAAAGTAGGAATAAAACCACTATACGGCCCAGTAATCCCACTCCTAGGCATATACTCTGAGGAAACCAAAATTGAAAAAGACACATGTGCCCCAATGTTCACTGCAGCACTATTTACAGTAGCTAGAACATGGAAGCAACCTAGATGTCCATTGACAGATGAATGGATAAAGAAGCTGTGGTACATATACACAATGGAATATTACTCGGCCATAAAAAGGAATGCATTTGAGTCAGTTCTAACGAGGTGGATGAACCTCTAGCCTATTATACAGAGTGAAGTAAATCAAAAATAGAAAGATAAATATCATATACTAACATATATATGGAATCTAGAAAGATGGAACTGATGAATTTATTTGCAAGGCAGCAATGGAGAACCAGACATGGAGAACAGACTTATGGACATGGAGAGAGTGGAGGAGAGGGTGGGATGTATGGAGAGAGTAACATGGAAACTTACATTACCATATGTAAAATAGATAGCCAACGGCAATTTGCTGTATGACAGGGGCTCTGTATCAACCTAGAGGGGTGGGATGGGGAGGGAGATGGGAGGGAGATTCAAGAGGGAGGGGATATATGTACACCTATGGCTGATTCACGTTGATGTTTGACAGTACACAACAAAATGCTGGAAAGCAATTATCTCTCAATTAAAAATTAATAAATAAAAAAAAATCTTCAAAGAAAAAAGATGATAATTAGAATGAGATCTATTGTACAATACCATTTGATTAAGTCATGATACATGCAAACAAAACAACATTCCCTTTTTCTTTGAACTTACCAGAAGATGTGTTATTCAGATGATGGGCCTCCTGAACTGATTTAATTTATTCCATTCCCTTCCTTTCCCCTCTCCTTCTCCCTCCCATGTCTTGGTCTGTTTGATTTATCCAAATTGAGTGTAACTGTCAGTAAATACCCACTACGAACGTTCTACACTCTAGTCATGCCATCATGAAGAGGAAGAGAATATAGAAGAGTTTAACATGAGCCTAGATACTCGAGAGTGCTTCTGGGTTCTTTGGTTTGGGTTAGTGTTGGGGAATACATAATTTATTTCAGAGAGAGCGATCAATCTCTTTCTCTCTTTCATCTCTATCTCTATCTTTACCTTTATCTCTAGCTCTCATCTCCCTCTCTCCCTAAGAAACCAGCCAGCCTAATTTGGTAGCCTGCTTAGAAGGAAACCTCAGAAAAAGCAGATTCAGACCATCTTAGCCTGCTCTTCTGATTGCTTTTCCTGCTCTTGTAATCATCATGGATCATTGGGCCTATCTAGGAGGGAATCAATATCTAGTGAAGTTGAAGAAAACCTATTTCTCAAATTCCACATTTCAGCATACCTCCTGAGAAAAATCATAACACATATGCACAAAGAGACAGGTACAAGAATGTTCATTGCAGCAGTGTTTTTAATAGCAAAAACCCCAACAACCTAAATATCCATTAAAGCATAATCTAAATTCTAATATGCAACAGACGACTGTAAAGCCATAAAGGTCAATGAATGAAAGCTCTCTCTCTTAAAAGGCATAGATCTTTCGAAATTGATGTTGAATAACAAAATCAAAGTGTGGAAAGGATATGTACATTATGATACCATTTACATAAAGTTTAAAAACATGCCAAACAATATTACACATTTTTAAGGACATGTAATCATGTGGTAAATATATGAAGAACTGCATGGGACGGGTACAAAAGCAAAATCAGGCTTGATGATACCTGAGGAGGGAGACACAGGGCACTGTCTTTGATACTCATTTCTTTACAATCAAGATCCAAAGCCATATGGTAATTTGCCAGGATCTGAGAAATCTGGGTGGCGGGTACACAGGAATTGACTGCAGAATATTCTAGATAATAATGTATGCTTCCAGTGTGTCATACAGAAATCACAATATAAATCAATGTGTTAAAGTAGAGAGAGAAACAAAGTAACCCACACATGTAGTTGTGCGCACCTAGAATATGGCCAGGTCATGTATTATTCACCTATGACCTCCACACAGTCCATTGAGCACACTGTAACCAAATCAGAGAAGTGTGAAACCAGCACTCTGTAGTTCATTGAAAAGAATTTTATGAAAACAATGTAGCTGAGATCTCTGAAAAAAATATCATTTCTGTTCACTAAACACTAGATAATGAATATAGAGAAAATTGAGAGAAAAAAAAATAATAGAAGAAAAACAATCTAGTATTGAAGAAAGGCATGAAATCCCAGAAGGAAAAGATGCACTAAATTCCAAGCAAATTGAACAAAAGACAATTCCAGATCTAGAGACAACCTTGTTAAATTCACCTTGCGAGTAAACAGAAGAAACAGATCTGTGGGGAGATGGCAGATCCACTAAAGGAATGAGAAAAACATTCAGCAAGCTGACGTAAAAAGATGATGGAACAATGACATCCATCCAAGGAATGTCATTTTGAACCTGGAATCCCATATGCAGCCAAATGATCAATTGAGCAAAAGGGCAAAGGGAAGGTATTTTCAGACATGCAAGATTCAAAAAGGTTACATTCCATGAAATCTTTACGAGAAAATTCCCCTAGTAATACTGGATACAGGAAACTGTGGGGTCCATTCTAAGAAAGTTGGGAAGGTAAAGTCCTAGGATGATATTTATTCAGATAAAAATAGGTTTATACTAGAAAAAGAAGTCAGACGGCTCTGGCAAAGAGGAATGCCTTCAGGAAGAGCTTATTCCATGGAACAGACAACACAATGGAGGTATGGGATCTGTTAAGTCTTTGATGGAAGCACGAGGGAGAGATTAAAGAAGGCTGCAGGCTCTTTGTCACTCCTCCAACTGAGAGCTATAGCCTAATTCTCCTCTTCTTGACAATGGTGAGGCCTCAGGTGACCAATAAAAATTTACTGAGTGACTTTCCAGACTAGGTCATAAGATTTGAAGTTTCTTTCTGGTTCTCTTGGGACCCTCGCTCTTGACATGCCCCATCTTGGAAGCCAGCCACCATGTAAGAGGTGCTGCAATCTTGAAATTGCTATGTTGTGAGAAGCCCAAACCTCACGGAGCGGTCCCATGAAGACTCTGTTTGACTGCCTCCAATGAACTCTTGGCTAGTTGCTAGCCACGTAAGAAGTCATTGTGAAGCCCTGTCAAGCCTCAGGTGACTCTGGCCTCAGTCACCACTTAAATGCAGCTGCATGAGACACTGCAAGTGAGAATCAGCCAGCTGAGTCCAACCCCAGACCCAGGAGGGATGCTAATAGTTCTTTAAGCTCCTGCATGTTGAGGTGGTTTTTAACGCGGTGCTAGATATTCAGAATAGCACATTTTAATTTCATGAGAAAGAAAAAACGAAAACCTATAAAAACTTCAGGAAAACTTTTTAAAAAACCTAGAAAGTAAATACAAAGGAAGCTATGATATGATTTTGAAAAATCAATGCTATTTAAGGAAAGAGTCTATTTTATTTTGATGCTTTGAACATACTTTCAAGTGACTTGGGAGCCATGATATTGAAGGTGGATAAAATGAATCCTCTTAGCACAATTATCATCACAATACAAACACTGATTATTGGCTTGTAAATTGTACAGCCAACCTAAGTCTAATGAATGACTTCATTTTCATGAGAGAAATGAAAATGCTACCAATCTTGACTAGGAGGAAACAGCAGGACAAACTTGCCCTTATAAGAAGGAGGAATCAGATTTAGTTAAAGGGGCTCTATGAAGCAATGACACTGAACTTCTGTTAGGCAAATGTAGGGCAGAAAACTAGCTTGCTTTGGCATATATATGACTATTCTGGCTGCTATAGAACTTCTCCAGGTTGAATGCAATTCAAATTGTGTTGTCTACTTTCTCTTGTCTTATGAAACTTCTTCCCTTAATGTCTCCTGATGTTAAAAATCCAATCCGGTGAGAGCTCTCTTAAATATGTATGCTGGCTGTTGTCATCTCTTTTGGAACTATTAATCATAGCCACTCTGTGTGTATTTCAATGTTTAAACACATTTTGAGTAATTTAAGCTTCAGTCACAAGACAAGGTTTAGTGCAGGAAAAACAGTGATTTTCAGACTTGAGCACTCATTAGAATTATATGGTGGCTTCTTCAATCCTACTGGTGGACTGCACACCCCCTCCCACCGCCCCCCAGAACCTGAGTCAGTGGGTCTAGGTAGAACACAGGAATCCGAATCCGCATCTCTATGTTACCAGCGGGTGGTGGTGCTGCTGCTGGTTCAAGGGCCACATTTTGAGAATCACCAATTTAAGATACAATGAATTCACAGTAAACTCTTTCTTCTTTCCCTCCACATATAGGGGTCTCTGTTTCACCTTCTAGAAGAGCTCTGGATAATATCATGGTTTTTGCAAAAGCAGTTGACTATGCTGGTTTTCCAGGCTGTAGTGGTTTACAAAACATTGGTCCCTAAACATTGTGACCAATGTTGCTTTTAATAACAGTGTAAGTGATATCAATGTGGTGCTACTCATGGCCTAAAATAGGAGGAATGAGTGAAGAAGTGGTGAGGGCGGAAGAAAGATATGCTGGGGAAATAATTTGCTCCATTCCACATCAATGAGGAATCAACAGAAACCGTCTAAAGATGACTGAACAAGAAGCAGAGATTTAACTATAATATTTAAAGTTAGATAATGGAGACTAGAACACAGTAACATCCCTATTAGACATTGGATACGGGAGGAGAAGGAAAGGGGTAACATAAGTGAATTCCTCATCGTTCAAGAGGTGATTGGCAGCAACTGTCCAAAGTCAGTAACAAATTGTACAACAAATTGTACTATTTAGAATTAAGGAGAAAATCACTAGAAAAACTAAAAACAGAAACTGGTGAAATGAGTTGTCTCTTGGAACTGGGACTGAGTGGGGAGTTTGGGATGGGAGATGGTTGCTTTTTATTCTATAAGTTCTTTGGTGGAATTTAAGTTTTTAAAAAATACATGCTGTATTTATTTGATTAAAAACAATCAAGCTAGCTACTTGGCCCAAACCTGGTGAAGAAAACTGCAATTCCTGAGTTCAAATCTTGATTCTGACTAGCATCCATGATTTGGAGCCAGTTATATTTGGATTCTCTAGCCTCAATTTTCTTTCTTAAAAAAGATAAAGATTATTAGGTATAAAATAAGCTACAAGAGGATATTGCACAACACGAGGGATATAGCAAAAAATGAAATAAACAAGGCATGATAATAATTTCTCAGAGGTTGTTCTAGGAAATAGATGCAATAATTATGCACGAAAATAATTTGGCATAGTACCTGGCACATTTGCCTGAATAAATGTTAGGTCTTGTTATTAATGTCATTCTAATCATACTGGTAGCAGATTAGAAACCAAATTTGCAGTAGTGAGGAACAGAGGCAGATAGGAGGCAGAAAAGACAAGCATGTATTTCACATCACAGGCATGTGCCCAGGTGTGTGTGTGTCTGTTTGCCTTGTCTCAGCTTTCTCAGAAATCCAAGGAGTATGAACAGAATGCTTCAGTATAGCCTGATTCAACAATATAGTTTTACATAGCTTTGCAAAACAAAGGGAGAGAATCCACAAGGAAATGAGCCCTGTTCCATATTCATCTCTGCTGAAGCCCACATCAAGGAAAGAGCATCCTTTCAGGGTACTCTGGCTAGCAGTGCCAAGTGGGCATGGAGGGTAGTTGAACTTCACTGTGTGGGCTCTACTTTCAGACGAATAACTTAGGAGCAGGTGACCTGGAGCCCATTCATCCCCCTTCCCATAAATACATGAGAAAGTGAAAGTGAAAGTGAAGTCACTCAGTCGTGTCTGACTCTTTGCGACCCCGTGGACCGTAGCCTACCAGGCTCCTCCGTCCATGGGATTCTCCAGGCGAGAATACTGGAGTGGGTTGCCATTTCCTTCTCCAAGGGATCTTCCCGACCCAGGGATCGAAGCTGGGTCTCCCACATTGCAGGCAGATGCTTTAACCTCTGAGCCACAAAGGAAGCCAAAATACATGAGAAAGGCATGGTTATGCTGGCTAAAGTTTAGCATCTTTAATAATTCATCTGCCAATTTAATTGTTTGATGTAACCTGACCTCAAAGTCATACTTGACTCTAAAATGAGTGCAAAGAAAAAAGTCATACTGCTCCAGAAAGTTTACCTATGGACTCACCACTAATGAAATCCTGACCTGCACAGGTCAGTGCATCATAATTATTGGAGTTTCCAGCCCCAGAGAAGCTTGGAATATTAACATGGAAATAAATCTAGAGAATGCGCCAGGGCTGACAGAGCTGGCCAAAGGCTGTCCACGTGGCCTTTGATGACTTATGTCAGAGCTGTGGGTTCTGAAAGCCTTTGAAGTTTGTATTTCAAGTGTCTACACTGTATCTTCTGTTCAGAGGAATATGTGACCTGTTGAATTTGTTTGAAGGCTGAAGGAAAAGCCTTAGATGGCAGGGCTGACAGCCCCCAAGGTGGTCCCCGTGATTCCTGCCCCTGCTGTTCATGTCCCACCCAGCCCTCTCCCCTTGAGTATGGGCAAGACCTGGAACATGCTTCTAACCAACAGACTACGGCAATGGTGAAGAAATTTTGGCGATGTACTTACGGTCCCAAATCAATTTAATTTTGAGTTGATTAAATGAGTTTATTCTGGGAGGACCTGACTTAAACCTCTTCGCAGACTTGATAAAATAAGCAACCACGTTGGAGATGGCCCTGTGGCAAGCAGTTGTGGGCAGCCTCCATGACCCTGGGGCAGCCTCTGGTCTCCAGCCAGCAAAACAGCAGGAATAATGGCCAGTCCTAAAGCTGCAAGAAAATGAATTATTCTAGCAATCTGAATGAACTTGGAAACAGAGTTATCACCAACCAAACCTTCAGATGAGAATGCAGCCCAACCTAAACCTTGTTTGCAACATTTTGAGACCCTGAGCAGAGGAGCACTTAGGCTGTGCGCAGACACCTGACCTCCAGAAACTGTGAGATACTAAATGTGTGTTATTGCAAGCTTTGTGTTAGTTTGTGTTAATGTGTTACTCAGCAATAGAAAAGTAGTACAGAAAGGTGGGGGCAGGGAGTGTCAGGGGATGTAAAGAGGGGAAAGAAGACAAAGGCAATAATGAAGACAATAATGGATAGTGGAGATTCAAGTTATGTTGGCTTTCATCAACCTCTGAGCTTACACCTTCCTTTATTCCTTTCTACCTTGTATATATTTTAGACCTCAGAATGGATTGGGTCACATCTGAGTGGACTTAGGATTGGGCTTGGAACCCAACCAAGAAGGAAGTCGGGCCCAAGAACTGGTGGAAAGATGGGTAAAAGCAGTGGTAAATTCCAGCTCTGGACTGAGGGTTGGTGTGGCATCAGACTGTGTTTTCAGGAAAGACATATTTTAGGGAACAAACTGCATATGCTGCCTGTTAGGTCAGTATTTGACACAATTCCCATATGCCATTGTATGTGGTAATCGTCACAAAATAATCTATAGTCAAAATTCACAGCAGATTTTCAGATCTTGGGAAAACTGTAGTTATCCACGTAAATCATACATGTAAATCATACAAAGGCTAAGAACAAGTGAGTGTTGTTTGAGTCTCTGTGTGTGTTGGCATTATTCAGGGGCACTCTAATGAGGGATACTCTTTAGCTGCTACTGTTTCCATTACATACACCCTTTACATGTCTTTAACATGGCCTGTGTGAAATGGGGGTCATGTGTACTAAATGATCAGAGTTAGCTCCATCCCGCCCAATCTAGAAAAATCTTCCTTAGCAGCCTATCAATTTCCCTCTTAGACTTAACTGCAATGTGTCACAATTATGCTTATTTTTCTACATTTTTTTGTCTGTTTGTCTGCTAGAGCTTCATTGTCCAATATGGTAGCCACTAGCCATGGGTAGGTGTTTAAATTTAAATTAATTAAATTGTATGAAGTTAAAAGTTCGGTTGCCACATTGGAAGTCCTCAATAGCCATGTATGGCTCTTTGCTACCATATTGTACTTCAAAGATTTAGAAAAATTTCCATTATTGCAGAAAATTCTATTGGACAGTACTGAATGCTACCCGTTCAGTCATTTTTACGACGGGCTTCAGATCCTTTAAACACCTAAGTACAGAAAGTCTTCATTCTGGATGGCTCTGATATATGTGAATCTCCATAAACACAGTTTATCTAAACACCAGTCCCCCAACAACATGGTTTAAACTTTGGTTACCATGGTATGTTAACTGTGAATAACTCCATAAAGTACAAATTTTGCTACTAACTCTTTAATCAAAAAAACACTATATAAATAAAAGATGGGGACTTCCTTGGTGGTCCACTGGTTAAGAATCCCCCTTACAATGCAGGGGACATGGGTTCAATCCTTGGTTGGATAACTAAGATACCACATGCCGTGGAGCAAATAAGTCCTTGTCCCACAACTACGGAGCCCATGTGCCACAACTAGAGTGTCCACGTGCTGCAACTAAAGATCCCGAATGACACAACTAAGACCTGATGCAGCCAAATAAATAAATATAAATAAATAATAAAAGATGTGCATGATGATCTATGACTAATCATATCATCTCCTTCAAAGTCTGCCACTGATCAGTCAATGAGCATCTGGTATTCAGTTCATGCACAGACAGCAAAGCATGTATTTGTGCTTCCTCCCTTTCTTCTGAGTGATAAAACGCAACCATATAACATTTTATAAAAAATGGATGATAAAAACAGGGAACTAGCCAATAAAGGCAAAAGTGCAACAAAGAAAGAAAAAGTGGTTACTCTGGAAGTAAAATTATAATCAAATGTAAATGGAGTAATAGAAGAAGCAGGTGACTGTGGGAATGTCATCACTGTCCTCATTTGGGATTACAGATATGCAGGTCGGCTGGAGGGATGCAGGGAAGGCTAACTTAGTGACATAAAAAAGGGAAGTGGTTGTGATGAAAAGGATGAAGCAGTCCCCAAGGAAGTGACACTGGGGAAAAAAGTTGATCCATACTGAAAGGAGTATGGAAACTTGCTGGAGCGTACAAAGATGCTAATTCCATACTGTAAGCTGTTGTTGTTGTTTAGTCACCAAGTCATGTCTGACTCTTTTACAACCCTATGGACTGTAGCCCCCAGGCTCCTCTGCCCATGGGATTTCCCAGGCAAGAATACTGGAGTGGGTTACCATTTCCTTTTCCAGGGGATCTTCCCGACCCAGGGATAGAATCCACATCTCCTGCTTTGGCAGGCACATTCTTTACCACTAAGCTGCCTGGGAAGCCCATACTGTAAGTTACATGATGCAAAAAAGGCAAGTACTGTTCAAACTACTCTTTATAAGGTTTTACAAAAAGACTCATTTTAATTCTCAGAGTTTCTAATGTTTTAAATGACTGTGTACTGGATAAACAGGCATTTTATTATATTGTCATATACATTAATATATGTATATTATACATGGTCACATACATTAATAATTGATAAGGGAATGATATTTTGACTAAAAGTCTTTATGGATCATAGAACAATTGTAATTTTTTCACAGTATTAAGATCACTTTACATATTTTGGGCCTGCATGGTCTTCTCGGCAGTCCTGTACTGCCATACAAAGTGAAGACTGCCTGCACTGACTTACTCTGAGCCCCTTCTTTCTTGAGAAATAACAAAGGATTACTCATTCTAGAATGGGTGTTCCCTTTTTGGCAGAGACCATGTCAATCATATTGTACCCTGCCTCCAGAACCTAGCAGAGTGTGTGCCCAGACTAGGACATTGTTAATAGCTATTTTAACAAATGAATGGACTCACCCTGGGAGCTCGGAGACAGAAAGGAGTTATGGGTCATGTAGTCAAAATAGCAAGATGTGCAAAGGGTACTAATTCAACAGGAAAACAGAACTATTACTTGGTTGGAGGTTACCAAGAAGACTCAGCTTCCCCAGTCCCACCTATATTGACAGTCGAAGCTAATTCTTCCTAACGTTGTGAATGACGAGACTGCAAAGGACATCCTAGTCAAGAATTTTGGTTTAGACTGCAGAGTGAAAAATGAAGGGAACTCCCTGCTGGTCCATTGGTTAGGACTACATGCTTTCACTGTCGAGGGCCCGGGTTCCATCTCTGGTTGGGGAGATAAGATCCCAGAAGCCATGCTGTGTGGCCAAAAAGCACATATATTATGAAAATAAGAATTTATAGGAAGAATGAAAAAGCCTCAATGCTTTAAAATTAATGTGCAACAGAAAACTGAGATGCGATTATGAATACGGAGGAAAGATTAGGGCAAGTTCAGCAGAAGGCAGTGGGTTAATTTCAAGTTGAATGATGAAATAGTTATCCCAATACTTGGGATAATTGGTTATCTACTTATTTCAGCTATGCAGGATTTAATTCCATTATTTTCTACAGCAGAAACAGTTGATAAAGACATGGATTGTTCTTCCGTGGATTTCTTATGTATAGGCTTTGAAATTTATTTATTTTTTAAATTAAAAAAATTCTATACAATTCCTGAAGGTTACTTTCCAAGCTTTGAAATGAAAAAGTGAGAAGGGTAGGCTAGGGAACAGGTAGAATAAAAGGTACCCAACTTAGTGATGTTCAAGTTGGTATGAATAAAATTCAGTTCAAAAGGTAAGATTCCAACCCTTTGATCTTTCAAAGCTGAGAAGCTATTTCTGCAATCTGACTTGAAAGTTTTATCATAGTTTTTGGACTGCCAGAGGGGAAACTTGAACTGAAATCCACAAAACTAAACTGAAAACTATTCTCACAGACAGACACACACAGATCTATATAGTCAAACACCTCTTTTGCACCTCTATACTCTCAGACACACAATCCCCTAAAATCAACCCCTTTCATAACACAAAATCAGGTTAGAGAAACAATGTAATAATATCCATATATTTTGACCCCTGCGAAGATTCTCAACTGTTTAGAACAGAGAAGGAATCACCTGAACAGAGCTAATTTGCCTTGTTTTTCAATTTCAAAAATAGTTAACACAATTACGAATGGTGATAATCAGTCCAAGAGAACGAACACTGCCAAATTAAGAGTAAACCAGGAGGAATAAATTAGAGTGCCATCCTGAGTAGCTCAGCAATAACATTCAGAGAATAACTGACACTTAGGACTATATAAAAGAAGAAGAGAAATGCAAATTGTCTTTCCTAAGATGGAGCATGATGAAAGAGGAAATTCATAGCAAAAGGAATCGATCTATTGTAATGTTGTGGCTGGTCATTCCAATATAGTCAGTTTTTCTTCTCTGAAACATAATTTCTTTTGTGATTAGACTAACTTCAGCTGGGCCGAGGGGTCTGTTTTAATTTTAATGTCTAATGCAATTGTATGAGTTGTTGGATTTTACTGGCAGCCTAATGCTGTGAGGGTGATTCCTCTGAGCCCTCCGTCTTTCCATGTCAATCAGATTCCTCCAGCCAATCCACTTACATAAGATATGGTGAAACTGAGACTCAGAAAAGGGGCAAATGTGTTCAGATTGAGTCAAAAGTTACACTCATAAACACCTACAATAATAATAACATTAGCATAGACATTGAAAAAATTGAAAGCAGATGTCCTAAATTGTTGACAATGATTGTCTTTGGGGGTTTCTTCATTATTTCTGTAACATTTATTTGATGATATTAGGGAATTATTAATTTTAAAAAGTGTAAAAATGGCATTATGATTATGTTTAAAAATTCTTATCTATAGTAAGTGCTTACCGAAATATTCATGGATTAAATGCTAGGATGTCTGGGATTGGCTTCTACATACGCTGTGGAAGGAGGTGCCTAGAAATAGAGAAAATAAGATTGGACATGAATTGGTGTGTGATGAGTGCATATTGATTCATTATATGATCGTGTCTACCTCTGTATATGTTTGAAAGCTTTATAATAAAAGATTAATTAAAATGATAGGTGACACACCTTGAAAACTAGGCTGCAGACTAAGTGTAAAGGACCTTACGGACAGGAAATTTTCATTCTCTGGTTCAGTGGTCCCCACACTTCAGTGAGTGCAACTCTGTCTGTGACAATATTATCCCATACATGCACCAGGCATATGCTTATTAATTGATTTATTTAAAATGATGTACATACACCACTGTGCTCTTATGCTGTTATAACACACACACACAAACATAAAAAAGGCTAGATAAAAATAACCACATGGATCATTCTAAAATACATTCTTCCTACACTCTACTGGATCTGGACCCCACTTAGGAGCAGCATGTTTAGCAACAGGGGGGCTTTTGAGGTTTTCTAAGTAGTAAAGAGTTTGTTCCTATGAAACAAAAATTTAGTGGTGCACCCAAAGGTTCTGGGAGATTGATCAGAAAGACCCAGAGCTATTTCACTGAGGCCTCCCAAAGAAATGAAATGGACTGGGACAGTGTTCTAACTGGAGATGTCACTTTCTTGTATAGTTCTTTTATACATATGCAATACACTAATGCATTCTGCACAGTCAGGATACAATATGCATATAAAACAGACAGCCCCCACGTGTTATCTTGGGCAGTATATTTAATGCAATGCTTATGATGATAATGATATATAACACTGAGTACTTACTCTCTGCCAGGTATTGCAGTAAGAACTTCATATACATTATTTTACTTAAAACTCATGACAATCCTATGGAAATAGATCTTATTATTAACTTCCATTTTACTAGAAGGAACTTGAGACTGAGAAAAATTGACTATCTTTCCCAAGATGAAAGGAATAGAAAATGGCAGAGCCCAAATTTAAATCAAGAAGTGTCTGACCCCAAACTCCATGTCCTTAACTATGAAAACATATTGCCTCCATATGGAATTAATGATAGCGTCCAAACCATGAGATCACTGTGCTGATTAAGTGAGATAATATATATGTTTCACACATTGTCTGACATAGAACACAATCCTATTAATATTTTAGTACACAGAATATTTACCAAATTTTTCCACAGTAAACAACATTAATACTTCTATCAAACACCAATATTTATAATTGTAATCAAATAATGTTTTATTAAACATTGTAATAACACATGTCTAAAGTCCTTTTGTTTGCTACCACCTATAAACATGTGTGGCTTTTTTTATTGAGTCTCTATGGAATGACTGATGAAAGAGATAGCAACTGGGGACTGTGTTATGCCTACAAAAATGGAAATATTTGCATTGGGCACACTCCTGTCATATTTTAAGAAGCCACCTACATAAATAAGAGTGTGTGTAGCTTGAACACTAAAAGAGCCATGAAGTACATATGTACATTATCAACTTTATTTTACAACTGCAGAATTTGCATCCTTTTGCTTTGACCCAAAGATACATTTTTAGAGAGACGACGGTTCTGAAAACTTCTTTGCATTCCATCAGGTTCACTTAAAGCGCTCAAGTTTACCACTCATTTTTTCAAAATTTTTTCCCAGTTTACATATTTCTATCAGCTAATCCAGACTAGAACATTTCATAAATACTTCATTATTTATTTAAGTATGGCTTCCATATTAGAGTAACTATCTTTCCCTGATTTTCTGTAACATTCCAGATTCAAAACTTTGTCCCAGTGTTAGGCTGTCATTGCAAATCTGGTTGGAAGCATGGGCTCCTGCAAAAGGGATGCATGAAGCTCTTTGCTGAGAGCTGTGATCTGCGATGTGACTCATAGCCTGGTGTGTGGTCTGCTTCACGTTATTGGACCTGCATTTACTTGTGAGGATCATTTTCTGTTCCTTTTTGTAATTTTGCAAATACTTCTCTAAATGCTCTGTCACTCTGAAGGGAATCCTATGTTTCATGGCTGAAATGGCGGGCAGAGAAATTGTGTCTTTGGTTTGTATATTTTGACACCGAGTCAAAGCAGAGCTTTCTTTTCATCAAACAATTTAATTTTAGTATTCTGAATTACTTCCACTTTCTGTAATTAGTCTATAAGTAGGTATTATCCAGAAACCTGCCCATTGTTCCCTCTGTTCTTCTATTTGGGAAGTACATTCATTCTAGAAACATCATGAAGAGCATTTGTGTTGACACAATAGAATCCATTCCCACCCCATTTCTAGCCCAAATGGCATAAGCCAAAATGAAATATGTAGGATTCTTGGAAAAAAGCATCAGATAACCAAACACTATGAACAAAAATTAATTTATTATATATATTCTCTAATAATTCATAATAGCTTTTTGAATTTTAAATGTCTTTTTGCTATTTCCAATGCTTAAAAATCATAGCTTTAAAACATAAGTACTGTTTTATATACATTGTGATTTTTCTTTCCTTTTCTTTTCTTTTTTACTTCTAAATATGAATGATATGGTCTCCAAGTATCAGCTTGGAAGGAAAGGGGATAGGATTCATTGTTTTGCTCCAACACAGTAGAAATTAAAATTTCACATCACATACCTGGAGTTTCGACTATATGAAAAATAGCCAAATGTCACCACTTTCTTGTATATTTCTTTTACATGTATATATATGTATAATATAAACAGAATACATCTGGATTAGTACATTTCAACTTTTCATCAGTGTGACTTTTATCTCCTATTTCATAGAAAATAACAAAATATACAGAGAGAAGAAAGGAGACGTCTGTTCATCGTACACATAAAGTAAATAAAAGTTCATGTATGGCTTTGCAAAGGTAGATTATGACGTGACTTTCATACTTTATTTATTTAAAAGCATCTTGAGAGAACGTGTTAGTGTGCTTACGAGAGCAGCCATGGTGGTTGAATGTCGCATCGAGAGTCCAACATTGGGATCACCAGTGGTCTTTCCAGTGGCTGCCTCGGCAGCTTTTAGGAGACAGATGTAGTTTATGACCACTTCATCGATCTTCGCTACTATTTCCTGCCGCTGTGTTTCGGAGTTCACGACTTTAACTAATCGCATGCAGGCTTCTGTTAGGCAACAGAGCACTTGAAAGCTGGAAGTCATCGCTAGGAGCATCTCTTCTGGGCTTTTCTCAGCCATTGCCATTTTCCGACAGGCACTTCCCAACTGTCTGGACTCAATGGATAATAGCTGCTTGTACTGAGAAAGTGTTAGGTCATATGCTTCAGGGAGTGACTCCTCTTTCTTCCCCTTGGTTGCCCTGACAAGGCAGAGCAGCTCATTGGCATCATTTTGGGCTGCTAGGAACCCATCGGGCATTGTATATGTGCTCTCCTTAAGGGCATTTATCCTTGTAATCCGGGCATCAAAAGCTAGGTTGCTGAAGTCTACATCATCTGGGCCACTCAAGTCTTCGGCCCAGACCTTCAGCACTGAACCTCTGGACAGCTCTCCTCCTTGCTTCTGAATTCCAACAGCCAGGGGTGGGCTGGTTGGGTCTGGCATGGCTTGAGTCATCTGTGGTCGAAAGAGGCAAGAGACTTGGTGGGTGGCCTCTCCCTCCTCTTCGTCCTCATCACCATCTTCATCCTGCCCTCGGTTCAGGAAGCAGTAGCTGAAAGGTCCCCGGCATCTCCAATGGCTGCCTTCCAGCTTCCGCAAGGGCAATGTCCTATACAGCTTTGAGTCTTTGTGAGCCACTGGGGACCTTTTGTGAACTTTCCCCTCAGAGCTAAAGTGCATCGAGCTTTGGGAAAAACTTTTGGTGAGCTTCTTCCCTAGGGGGAGTTCTGCTCGCCTTTCTGAACTGGCCTCCTGTGCTTCTGTGATACCTGGACACTTTAAGCTGACCGCACCCTGGCTTCTCTCCCGGAAGGTCTCCAAACTGACAGATCCTGAGAGGATACTGCTGCTCCGTCTCAGAGCCCTCTGGCTGGGGGATGTCCTGAGGCTCCCCCTTCTCAGATCCAGTGGCCAGCAGCTCACAGCCTCTCCGTAGGCCTGGTTTGCTTGGGAGAAATCGTTAGGGTCTTGATTTGGAATTGGCACCTTTGATTCCGAGTGAATGTTTGATGGTAGCAGGGTGGGATCAGCTTCAGGATATTGAGACCAAGCTGAAGGCATGCCTCCTCGTCTCTCCTTCCCAGGCTCTGTCAAAGCTACACTAGGGGTAGCAGAAAAACAGAGAATCATTAAGCACCTCATGGGTGGTCATTTTTACTAAATTTCTATGTGATGTCTGTGCTCTCCCAAGGATATATTCGAGAGAGCACACATCTTACTGAGAGATTATTCAAGCATATTTATGACTTTGAAGTTCCATTTTAAGGAGTTAGATTAATCCTGGCATTGGCTATCTTTTTAAAAAGAAGTGGCCTAATTTAATTAATGCAAATTAAATATACTAATCTTTTAAAGAGGACCCCATGAGGTTTTCCTGGTACAGGGTTTGAAGCTGAGACACTGGGAAAGTGCCAGAAAAGTTGTCATGTGAAGAACACAATCTCCACTTCATAGAATTTTTGTGAGAAGCAAGGGGTAAATTAGGTGAAAGCTCTTTGTAAACTGCAAAGTATCCTTTAACGAGTTTAGAGGAAAAGATGCTAGCTGGGAGATGAGTTAAGTAACATTCAGAGATGGGTTTCCCAAGGCAGGTGAACCTAGTGATGAGTTTTGACAAAGGAGATAATCTTAAAAGGGCACAAATGGAAATTAACTGACATCACTGACTCAATGGACATGAATATGAGCAAACTCTGGGAGACAGTGGAGGACAGAGGAGCCTGGCATGCTGCAGTCCACTGGGTCGCAGAGTAGGACACAAATGAGCAACTGAACAAAAAACAAGGTCTCACTGACATCTACTGACCTACTGGAAAAGACACTATTTGAGGGTATAATTTGAAATTGGAAAGTATGAAAGAGCGTCTGTTTTTGCCCCTTGATGGCCAGCCAAGTGGATCTTGGAGACCAATAAGTGCCCACCTGCTGGCAGAATGGTAAAGACGAGCACAGAAGATAGCTGTGCTCATGTTTCTACCTGTGCTTATTATTTTATTATTTGGGGGAAAATAAAACAGCTCATCACGTACCCCCAGACCTTCCTGACACTGCAGCAGGCCTGACACCTCAGAATATTCATCTCGGAGAGTTTTACAGAGTATGGAGGAATCTGGAAATATTGCTGAAAGGCAAATGATCTCCCCCAATCCCTCCCAACTCCCAGATCCCCTGCTCTATTATCCTTCCCTGCTTCTCAAAAAGGAAATGGCAAAATGAGAAATTCGATATCTTGAGAAGGAAATCAACCTTTTGTGATTCTGGTAACTTAAAAGTCACACTGGGCCTGGCTAAAAGTCTACATTTAGAATTCAGGGAAAAAAAATTGCTCCATTAAATTCTAAAAGCAAGACAGAGCAGGAATCTAAAGGGCAAATGCCATTTCCGCTACTGCCCAGATCTAGAAACGTCAGTATGTATTAAACACTGGGGGACCGATGATTGACACTTAACCTGGCTGCAGTTCGGCAGCTTTTTAAATAATAAAACCCTAACTTTTACTTTTCTTCCAGATTTTTATTTTTAGGCTTGTTGTAAATTTGTTTTACGTGCCCCTGGCGGGTACCGCAAAAGCGCTAAATCCATCATTGCTGTACCTGTGGTTTCCTTAATCTTGGGGAGTCGATGACATCCGTCCCTCAGAGTGCCAAACAGGGGTTCGGCATTAATGGCTGTGTGCAGGGCAGGCACTGTCATCCGCGGACACATCCCTTCTGTCTGTGGGTGTAATTCCTTAAAGGTGGCCCCATGGTTGGGCAGCCCAGGGGATCTCTCCTCGGAGGGGAGGTAACTCCCGCCTTTCCCAGAGGCCTCGGCCATCAGGTGCTTCCCCACGGAGGGGCAGAGGGGGGACTCCACCGGGGTGGCGCACGTGCTGCTGCTGCTGCCCGTACCGCAGCCTGCGTCCACCGAGGAGCCTTGAGAGCTCTGGAGAGAAAAATGGCCCTCGCTTTGCAACGACGACATCCGCTTGGCCAAGTGGTAGTCACAAAGGTGGCCCACACTCTCCTCTGCTTCGGGGAGCTTGGCGGGACGGTCACAGCCAGACGGGTCAGCATCCTCTGGGTTACCTAAGTCTTTGGCGGAAGACACACAGGTGACGTCTGTTAAGAAGTGGTCCCGCGGGCCAAGTCCTGAAACCTCGATGGCGTCTCCCTCGGGAGCCCCGTCATCCTTCCCTTCGGCGTCCCTGCTCCCCACACCTGAAGCTCTGGGAAAGGTGAGGCCCGGTGCTGCTTCCAATCCAGCTTTTTCAGCCACAACCCCCTCAGTGGCCACGTACCATCTTTGGCTGTCCTTGCGGAAGGCAGTTCTCTCCAGGTTAAAAGTGCTGAGGTGTTGACTGTCCCTTGAAGACACAGTAGCAAATTTACCACCTTTGGCGTCCTCTTCCACCTCGGCTGTTTTGAGCCCCTGCTGTTTTTTCCCTGGCACACTCCCGTTAAGAGGTGCTTTCCCCTCCCCATCGGCCGGCTGGCTTTTCCTTTTGCTGGTGCAGGAATAGGCCATCGGCCCAAGGTGCAGTTTGCCAAAATAGTCAGTGACTGACTTGGTCTCCATGGTTTCGGGCTCCATCTCCATGTGGTCCGAGTGAAGCATCTGCTTGGAAGGCACAACTTTGGGCGGGAGGTCACTCACCGGACGGGTGGCCAGAGTGTGGGAGGCCTTTGGAGGCAAGCCCCCAGCAGGGCTTTTGGAGGCGGGGAACTCTGTCTGCTCTTCCGCCAGGGGGTGGTAGCCTTCATGAGTGGCCAAGAACATGCGGGAGAGGTTTTCTGACTGCTTCTGGGCCGTGGCCAGTTCAGAACTCTCCGTCATTTCAGAAGAGTTAGTCTCATTGCCCGAGTCAGAGGAGGACTCGGGACTATAAGCCCGCAAGATGGCTACACCTGCAGGCCGTAAAAAACAAGAAGTGGTTAATGGATGCATCACAGGCACTAGGAGACACGTAAGAACATGGGATTCATTAGTATTAAAAACAATACCAAGTTTTTCCCTTTTCAGTAAGGACTCTGAGTTTATTGTACAGTTGTTCCGGAAATAGGGGAAAAAACGTGCCACGTGTTTAAAAAAAAAAATGGAAACCACATACACGAAAAACCCATGATGGTAGTTTCAGCACATTTGGGAAATGGGACATGCGTGAAATGGACCCATGACAGGATTCCAAGGGCGGATGGCTCGAAGGGATGGAAGGATATGGCTATCAGTGAATAAACGTAACAATTGTGAAAGAACCTGAATTGTCACTGGTCTGCGGATCTTCTGACACGGACAGAGCTTCCAGAGTGTCCAGCGTGGAAACGCCGGTGTTATCCAGGCCCTTGTCACACTTGCCCTCGGTGCTGGTGGGCACAGCGTCGATGAGGGACACGGGGATCTCGTCGTTCTGCAGGGTGCCGCCTGGCTCCTTGTCCTCGAGGAAGGAAGCGGCCTGGCTCTGAGAGTCCTCCTCGTCGGAACTATCTCTGAAGCCAGGTGGGGGCGCGGCGATGGCCATGTTCAAGGAACGTAACAGGAAGTCATCCTCATTGTCGTCCCCTTCGGGAGGGGGCAGGGACGTGAGGTCGATGATGTCATCGCTTGAGCCGGATAGGTTGAGGATGGCCGGCTGGTTCATCTCTCCCACCACGAGGTCCTCCTCACAGCTCACCTCATCCTCGTCCTCCGCATCATCCGTGTTCTCCGCGTAACAGATGTCGTGCAGCAGGGGCTCCTCTATGCCCTCAGTGGCCTCGAAGTTCTTCACGTCGCCTATGTTTGCATACACAGAATTGGCCACGAACTGGATGCTCTCTGCGTCTTGGGTGAGGCCCAGGTTCTTCATGTCATTGGCACCGCTTATGTAGAGATTGCTCTGCTTCTCCAGCAGTTCTGGACTCTCATCCAATAGCCTTTCGTAGCCGAGGGTGGGGGCAGTGACCCCCTCATCCAAGGCAAGATCTCCAAAAATAAAGGACACTTTGGCTCCTCTCGGAGACTCCTGTGCTTTCTTCAGAGTTTCTGGGCCTGAGAGGGTCAACAGGGACCGCTGAGCTAGACTTCTGTAGTCTGCCTCACACGAAGCCTCACCCGGTTGGCTCAGCTGCTGGGGCAGCTCATCTGAGTTGTAGGTGTTGTCCACATACAAGTGCCGGTGGTGGTCTTTTGGACACAAGGTGCCATCCGGAATCTCAACTGCCTTCTGCTTTGCATCTATGTATGTGATCTGTGCTTCCTGCTCCTCTTCGCCAATGAAGGTGGTCATCTGGGGTATACAGTTCCACTCAGGACCAAGCCTGTTGTGCTTTCCTTTATTTTCAGTGCCTAAAGAGAAAGAGTCATGCAAAGACACATTACTGTGCAGGCTGGCTTCTGGGGCACTTTGTCTCTTAACTTAATGGCTTGTAGCATCACTTTTGTGAATATGGTTATTGTTCAGCTTTCCAAATAGGGGAGTAGTTGATTTAGGCTTCAGGTGTAAGGATTTCTTGGTTAGGAGAGTTGATACTGCAGAAAATAGAACTGCTACTTGATAAAATAGAATACCATCTGAGAGTAGGGCACTACAGCTTCGTTCCATCTGATCTCTGGTTCTAGAATTTAAAAGACTTTATTTATATCTATAAATGTGAATATACAACATACCTTTAAAAAATCCTTAAAGGTGATAGTCCAGTGGGCTGTTATTCCGGGAAAGATTGCCCTTTTCTTTGGAAAGCGAAATCTAACATTTCCCACTTTGCATAGGGAGATGCAGGACTTTTTCCTCATCGAGTTAAGAGAAGGTCAAGGATCCTTGTACTTCTACCACGTATTTCAGGAAATATTGTAATGACAATATAATGATAAATATATATGTATATAATGTATAGTAACACAAACTGTAATACTACATATTGCAATGGTAGTACTAAAACTTCTCTTTAGCCTTTTCCTGTCCTAGGGAGTTTGCATATTTTTATGTATAAGTGCCAGCACGCATGCCCATAAGCACACATGCACACACAGGTGGGATGTAGAAGGTGGAGCATTGACAGGTCGTGTACCCCTCTCTGCTATTTCTAAGCACAGTTAATACTTTGATGAATTTCCATCTTTATTTGTATCATGAAAACTCCTGAAGATTTGTTTAATGTTCCTCTAGAATTAAAATGGCAAAATCCTAATTTAAACAACATTGTGTTATTTGATCTTTAAGGGTCTTCCAATAGAGAATTCTGCTGTGGAAATTTTGCTCTGATATTTACCAAGACAGGGCAGTGAGTCACTGTGTCAATATTGTTTTGTCAATTCCAGAGGTGACATTTTGAGGAAATGTTAGGGCCACATATTCTCCCATTTGTTTCCTCAAATTGCCCTCTGGCCCAAGTCTGATTAATGCCAATATCAGATATACAAGAGATATAGGAAAAATAAAAACAAAAACAGTTTTACTGAAGAGGTTTTGGCTCTCTCCCAAACATATAATGGATTCAATGTTGAAGAATGTTCCAAGTCATTTTACTCAATATATATATTTTCATGAATACCAAGTAAAGATAAAATTTGAAGACACTGAGTTACACAACAGGCATACTTACATGTGACCTAATAATAAATACACCTGTGGGGGTTCAGCATTGTTTTATTAACAATGACATGAATTATGATTGGCTCTGTGTGTGAGAGAGCGAGTGTGTGTGTATGTGTGTGTGTGTGACTAGTGCAGGTTGTTGGAGGGAGGGAGAGTGGTTGAGCAAGGATGTAAGAGAGCTCTGGATTTAAACCCAAGGGTTGGCAGATTTTTTCTGTAAAGGGAGGGCCAGAGAGTAAATATTTTAGGTTTTGTGGGGTCAACAGCTCAGTTCAGCAACTACTCAACTCAACTGTTGTAACATGAAAGGAGTCATAGCTGACAAATAAGCAGACAGATGCAGTTGACTTGAATGGTGACCCTGCAAAAGTTATGAACGTGACCTTATTTGGAAAGAGTCTTTGCAGATATAAGTAAGGACCTTGAGATGAGATCACTTGGAGTTATTTGTGTGGGACCCTAACTCCAACAGAAAGCGTCCTTATAAGAGAAAAGCAGAGGGACACTTGGGCCATACAGAAGAGGGGGAGGCCGTGTGAAGATGGAGGCAGACACTGCAGTCATGCAGCTACAAGGAATGCAGATGGCCACCTGGAGCCAGAAGAGGTAAAACAAGATTCTCCCCTAGAATCTCTGGAGGGAGCATGGCCCGGCCAGTGCTTGGATTTTGAAGCTCTAGCCCCCCAAACTTTGAGAGAACAAGTTTCTGTTAAGTCCCCAAGCTTGTGATAATGTGTTATGGCTACCCTAGATATTTAATACAATGTACATGCCTGAGTTTTAATAAAATTTCATTCACAAGAACAAGACTTGATCCACGGGCCATGGTTTGCGGACCCCTAGTTTAGACCAACAAGAAAACCGAATAGGTCAGCAGGCTAAAAGCAATTTAATAAGATTTTCCTAAGGCCCAGAGACGCTTAACTACATAGGTTCAGGGATTTTGAAAGTACTTGAAGGGTTAATTTTCAAGACAGTGAAGAAGAAAGAGGGGTTTACTGTTCCTAGCTAGAGGTCTTGATGAAGGTCTCTGATCAGTTTGAGACAAGAAGAAAACACACACTCTCTCTAGGCTTTCTTCTAGAAGGGTGTACTGATTTGGCTTCTGGAATGATCTGGGAGACACAGAAGGATGTCTCCTACAGATGAGCTGGCCTTAACAGACTTCAGGCTCTACAGTTTTTGAGTCTACGGAGATCCTTGGGGGGATTTCTGAAGAGAAGGGAGGCTTTTCGGCCATTAGAGGAAGCTGAGTTCCGAGCTGCAGCTCTGCTTGGGTCAACCAGTTAGTTGCTTTTTGGAGTGTGCCAACTTGCTCCCTCGTCCTCTCTTATTAAGCACGCACATGCACACGCGCAGGCCCGCTTGTGTGTGCTATTCAGAACACGTGCCCTCACCCTGAGGCTCACTGTCCAACCAAGAGAAATGACCGAAAGGTTGAAGCTCCACTATTTCCCCATGGTGATATGATACTTTTTGGAACTAAGGTTTTGCCTCATGAAACTTTATTCAACAACACATTGTGAATCGCTATAAATTGGACAGAACTGAGGCCCCTATTACTGTAACCATTTGGAGAATGGTAGCTTTGGCTTTCCTCTTGCACCCGTACAATCTTAACAGTCCATGGCGAAAAGGTTTGATTTTAACAATACACTTTAGGATTTTAAGTTTTTCCAACGCAAAAGGAATATGTTAAATTGTGGAACTGCTCTTCGTAATTTCAAAAGTCACAGTTCAATTGCTCTAAATCTCCTCGCTCAATGAAAACATGTGGTCATAAAGATATTCACCACTGAACCCAGCACACACATCCACCTCCTCTTTGATTCAATATATTTTTAATCAAACAGACACTTCAAGGTGAGTTGGGATGAAACCTAGCTGCAAGTCCCAGTCGCCTTCCAGCATGCTTTGCTCAACTCTCCAGTTTTCCTTTACCCTTTCACTATAACTGTTTCCACTCAACAAGCTGTCACAATAAACTGTGTACCAGCCTATCTTTATGTGTGCCAGGCTGCATATTACTATATTTTCAGGGAACAATAATTTTTGTTTCCTGATAAGTTTAAAAGTAGATTTCCCTTCCCTTCTTTTCTCTTCCACTTTCTTTCAAAAACTGACAGTGGAATTTGTTCTCCAGAATTTCCTTTCTTTTAAAATAAACTCTAATTATGGAGCCTCTGATTATACATTTTTCACGGGTCAGTATCTCTGACTTGAATGGTAGGCTCTGTCCATCAGCCGTATTTACTGACTGTCCACTATAGATGGAGGAAAAAGTTCAAACACTGAAGAAAAATATGCAAACTATTATATATAGAATGGATAAACAATAAGGTCCTACTGTACAGCACAGGGAACTATATGCAATATTATGGGATAAACCATAATGGAAAAGAATGTGAAAAGAATGTATGCACATATACACACACACACACATATGTATAACTGAATCACTTTGCTGTATAGGGGAAATTAACACAACACTGTAAATCAACTATACTCCAATAAAACAAATTTCAAAAAACAGTTCTAGAATAAATAAAAACCATCTACCCTCAAAGAAACTCTCAGTTTAACAGCTACAACCCCCCTTATCTGCACTTTGGGGGCTATTTCTTCGTGTCAAAGGGCTGAGATGAAGTATTTGATCTTTGCCATTTTGATGCTCCTGCGAAAAAGCTAATATGATGTTCAGAGTCCCTTCTAGAGCCCCAAGTCCAAGGGTTGGACAATTTACAAGTCTTCCCAAGATGATAGAGCTCCCAGAACCCTGGAAATGAGTCTGACGTGGGAGGAGGCACCTGGCGTCTGGATGTAGGACACCTTAATGAGGGATCAGCTACTCATAAAGTTGGAGGCTCACAACTACTGGGCATTCCATCCTGAATTCTCTGCACCCTGACTGAGTTCTGGGAGAATGAGGCAGTTAAAAATCAGACATAAAGGCTGAGACCTACACCCTTCACAATAATTAAATCACTGCTTTGGAGGTAGGTACCCAATATTTGCCAAGTGACATGTGAAAAAGAAAGTGAAAGTCGCTCAGTCGTGTTTGACTCTTTGCGACCCCATGGATTCTAGAGTCCATGGAATTCTCCAGGCCAGAATACTGGAGTGGGTAGTCGTTCCTTTCTCCAGGGTATCTTCCCAACCCAGGGATCGAACCCAGGCCTCCTGCATTGCAGGCAGATTGTTTATCAGCTGAGCCACAAGGGAAGCCCCATGTAAAATGTGATATAAAAAAAAAAAATCAACATTTTCATTAAAAAAATATTAGAACATATCAGAAGTATTCAGAGGCTTTTGTGTTAAATTTGGACGTTAGATGCTTTTATGGATATACTTTTTAATTTTTCAAGAAATATCCTTATTTTATTATTTTTTGAAATATTAATCACTTTAAAGTAAACAGGTTCAGTCAACATGTCTTAGATCATTCTTTTTAATAATTCAAACCACCACAACAGCATTGTACCAGATTGGTTTTTCATGCTAGATTTTGCTTCTGCAGTGCTAACTTACCCCTAGTTTATATCAGCAATACATTGTCTGGTCTCAAAATCCTTTTTACTTCTCCCTCTTCCTATATTAGCCTGTATGTCTATAATGATTAAATCTGCTCATCTCTCCTTAAAAGGAAACATCCTTATTACTGTTCTCAGTTGACATGGGGAAGGGAGGTCAGTGCCTCGTGAGTTTGGGAAGAGAATACCTGTGTCCTGGGTCCCTGCGTTTTTCTTGTTGGCCATGTTAAATATTGACCTCCTGGAATCCACAAGCAGACGGTAGTATCCAGCCGTTAAGCAGGCCAGGTTCATGGCGTCTGAAGACTCCATCAGGAGCGTGATGGGCTACACAGAAGAGAATGCTTTGGTTAAAACCATCCCCCCTTAATAACCTCCCTCAAGTGACAACAGTGACATTTGTGCTTATGAAATGTGAACAAATGAACTTTTGGAGTGACTGTTTCACTGGAGAAACACAAATGAGGGAAAGGTCAGGTATAACAGAGAGCCTGACTGAAAAATGTTCAGGTGACACCATTTTGAAAGCCTAGACATTTGGAGTCTTTTCCAAGTTATATTGGGTTAAAACAAACAACACTGGTTTTGTTTCAAATCGTTAATCTTTTCAAAAGTCACAGGTAAGGAGTCAGTTAACAGATGTAAATTCACCATCTGAAAAAAAATCACAGGAAGACTAAGTTTGGGTTCATGGTGAAAATTTGTGTTGAATTGAAGTAAAAATCAAGGGGAAATTGCTGTTAAGACCGAATGAAAAGCGTTGAAGAGATCCAGGAAAAGGATACTTGTAAAAGAAATTGTAAATTCACAGGAGGGGAAAATAGACATGGGACTTGAGAAAAGGCCTTGCCCTAACTTTCTAGAAACATAATTGGACGAGGATCTTGGGTATACAGGGAAGCAACTATCCTCGTTGAGAAAGGAAGAGTGGATATGCTGGTGTGTTCTTGTTGAAAAAGAGAGAAAGGGAGAGGAAAATAAGGGAGCAAGAAAAAAGCAGACAACCAGAGAGGCACAGAAACAGCGAGATGACAGGTCCCTTGCTTTCACTGCCAGGGGTAGGACACTGGCCAGGACGATGGCCTTGGGTGATGAAACCTAACTTCTGCCCCAAGGCCATGATCAACTCGACTTGCTGCCTTTTCCTTCCATTTCAGTGGCAGTCTCCCTCCAAGAAGCCTCGTAATTCTTTTTATATAAACAGGAAACCATCCACAGGGTCTTGTCACCTCCTTCTGTTTGAGACAGATTATCCCTGTTATCAGGTCTGTGATGACTGCACCCGATACACCCTTTCTTCTGCCCCTTTTACATGACAGGCTATGTTGTTCTTAGGATCTTTGGTCATGGACCAGGACAGGTGTGCCAAGTCTACTCTTGGACATTCATTGCCATGAAGTCAAGTGCAGTGCCCTGGATTCAGCCCATGAAACACCATGGGCCATGCATGGCCAGCGTGCCTGAGCTCCACGCTCTTCCTTGACGCGTCCCTTTTGTTGTGTAGAAGCCCATTTCCCTGTTCTCCTCTACTCTTAATCTGCCCCTCCCACAACACTGTGGTGGGTGTCAAGCTGGGAGTGGGTCCTTCCCCTGTTCTCAGAGCACGACTTCTCCCGGTTCAACCTGTTTCCTCTGTGGACTCACTGGGCCTTTACTCTACAGAAACATCACATACACTAATGCTGCCAAAATCCAATGACTCATCTATGACTGGGACAAGACGGTGGGGACAGGGCGCCTGGATTGCTTCCTGTCAACTTCTGTTCGGGGAGGAAATGTCTGCCCTCTGAGGACAATCTCAGATGGCTGTTTCCAGTGAAATGGCCATGATATTAAAGGGGCCAGATGTTCAGCCACCACTAATTGCTACAGCGTGAAAAGACAGATTGACTGAAATACTCAGTCTTTCCAAAAGAATGAGCACATATGGATGCTACATCAAAAAGGGAATGGGGAATCTAAACAAAGTTGGGAAGACTCTCCCTGACTCTCTACATAAGAATCACGTATTCTAGAAAGTAAGGAGGGAAACATTTCCCCCCATTCCCCATCACTCTGGAGCCAGATGGGACCTTAGACACAAACTCATTTGCTTTCTTATATAGAGCTGAAGAGATGGAGCTCAGAGAAAGAGAGGGACTTGTCGCCTAATCACAGAGCCGTCTAGTGAGGACTGGAGCCCTCATGCCTGAGTTGAGTGGATTTTTTCTTTACCCATTTCACCACTGATGGGCTGCACAGGTTGAAATTTTGCTTGCTTTGTAAATATCAGAAGCACTATCAGGAAGCAAGGTCATATGTCAATGTCTGAAAGACTTACCTTCACATCCAGCACATGGAGCTCTACCCTCACCAAGCTCTCCTCTTCAGTAAACATCTCGATCCTGTTGACATGGCTGAAGTCAGCTAAAAGAGCCACCAGATTGGTTTTGGTGTTTATCACATGGCTTATGCCATAGCGGGGTCCCACCAAGAGGGTCACTTCTGAGCGCTTTTCTGCCTGCTGAGAAAGACACGTCCACAAAATTTTAAAAATACTAGACCTCTGGCAATTCCCTGGTGGTCCAGTGGTTAAGACTCCATGCTTTCACTGCCCGTGGTCCAGGTTCCATCCCTGGTTGGGGAACTAAGATTCTGCAATTTTCATGATGTGGCCAAAACAAATAAATAAATAAAATACCAATGAAAATGCTCTGAAGCACCAGACATAGTTGAACCTGAGAGTCTGTTTTTCTAAGATTACATTTTCTTTAGAAAATATTCTGGGGTTATATTGTACTAAATCATCCAATTAGAAGAACCAGATATATGATTATAGCAAGGCTCTGATAAATTATGAATAATGTAGGAAGTAAATGTTATCATAGCATGCATATTCATTATCATGAGAGGCTATCAGAAATGAGGATATTTTTTTCTCTTTTTCAAATCATTCTGGCCCAATGATTTAAAAGGAGGCCATTGTGAGAGTGCACCAATTCTCTCGGCTCTTCATATTTCCTTTTCTGGGGCATTCTGCAGCGGTGTTATCTAGCGTAACATTTTTTCTGATATTTTCAGACTAGGGCACAGTCAATTAGAAATGAGGGCTGGAAAAGATTCACAGCTGATTTGCTTTTGTCATCAAAGGCAGCTCATTCAAGACAGCCTAGGCAGTGACATTTTGAAGGCCTCTGTGGCTTCCACAAAAAAGCAAGAAAAAGAAATTACCACTAATGTTGCCTTGAACACACGGCCCCCATACAGTCGAAGGTCACTGAGGAACTTGAGATAATGGACCTTGGCTTGCAGTGCGGAGAGCTGAGGAGAGAAAAGAAACCTCAGGTGTTCACTCCATCAGGTGTGATTTTGTTTCTGCTGGAGACTAGCCGAAAACAAAGGCAAACGAGAAGGATGCTCCCACTGCCAACAGATGGGGTGTGACAAGGGCTCTTCATGAGAAATGAAAGTAAGCTGATCAAGGGCTGTAACAGGACATCTAGCTTAAAATTTTTTTATTGGGGGGGTAGTATAGATATGCTGGGCCAGGGCATTCAACAAGTCAGAACAAGATAATAAAATTCTCCACTGAAATGGGGTGTGCAGAGTTTGTGGGAGCTCTTTTGAATACATACCTTCAATCCATAGCAAGCCTTTTAAACAGGCTCTACAATCCCATCTTGTTTCTTCCAGTCTTTGTAAGTTTTTAGG
This sequence comes from Giraffa tippelskirchi, assembly GCF_054371585.1. Lineage (NCBI taxonomy): Eukaryota > Metazoa > Chordata > Mammalia > Artiodactyla > Giraffidae > Giraffa > Giraffa tippelskirchi. Next base: position 144,422,766 of record NC_137289.1, read on the forward strand.
GAAAATGAGCTTTCTGAGCATTAATCATTGTGGAAATGTTTGAAATTCCTATCTAAGTCTCTAGTAATGTAATTCCAAGAATCTAGCGAGTTTCATAAATGATTGACAAATGAAATTTTATCCAGTAAAATTGATCCTTAAGAAGACTTAAAAATGTAGATTCCCATATCCTAAAAAAATACTTGATTGAAAAAAGTCCACATGTAAAATATGATATAAAACTACTGTTGCTGCTACTGCTGCTAAGTCACTTCAGTCGTGTCCGACTCTGTGCGATCCCATAGACGGCAGCCCACCAGGCTCCCCCATCCCTGGGATTCTCCAGGCAAGAACACTGGAGTGGGTTGCCATTTCCTTCTCCAATGCAGGAAAGTGAAAAGTGAAAGTGAAGTCGCTCAGTCGTGTCCGACTCTTCGTGGCCCCATGGACTGCAGCCTACCAGGCCCCTCCATCCATGGGATTTTCCAGGCAAGAGTACTGGAGTGGGGTGCCATTGCCTTCTCCATAAAACTACTATATAAATATAAAATAGATAAACAACAAGGTCCTACTGTGGAGAATAGGGAACTATATTTAATATCTTTATAATAACCTATAATGGAAAAGAATCTGAAAACAAATATATAATATATATACACACACATATATATATATATACACATATACGTATAACTGAATCACTTTGCTGCATACTTGAAACATTTTAAATTAACTATATTTCAATAAATCTTTTTTAAATTAAAAAAAAATGAAAGAAAGAAAAAAGTCCACATTTCATAACAAATGTTCCAGAAGAGTTTGTTAGGGGTGAAATTTTCCAACAAGGTGCAGAATATCAAGTGGCAAGGGCTGTAAAACTCTGTTTTCAACTGCAGATAACTTGCCAACTCATTTGTTAACTGTACTTCAACGCACTATCCTTCATATAATTGTAATTTAGGACCAATCATCCGGCCTACTTCTTTAAAAAATCCAAAGCAAATTGAGGCGAAAGCAAACCGCTCACTCTTAACTAGAAAAAATGACTTTTATAGAAGGACAGTGATAGACCGACCTTAGAGCAGTTATCCAAATTATTACAAAACCAGTGGGCCAGGCTTGGGGGAAAAAATCACACCAAGTCAATTAAAAGAAAAGTAGCTTTGGGCAAATCAGAACTGACATTTAGAACATCTTGACCCATGACATCCTGCTATATTTCCATAGGCTGAATGCCTACAGAAACTGAGAAGTAAGTCAAAGGTGACTGGTAGTGTGTCGAACTTGATTACATGTTTAAAAATAGTCATTGGGGGTGATGAGGGAGCAGAAATAAGTATGTGTTAGCCAATAAAAAGGACTTAAAACCAGATACTAAGACCAAGAAACTACCCACATAAATAATTTGTACTCGAGTCACACATGTATCTATGGCCAATATCATTGAGAAAGTGTTCTTGGGTTGGCAGGCTGCCTTCAGTTTTACAGTTTATATAAGGCTCCTTCTCTCTCTAGTTTCTAAAACCTTTTGCTTTTTATTACCAATAAACATAACTCTCTATTCTGACCAACAGTATATTTTTAAATGTCCTTTCCATTTCTTCTATTCGATTAAAAAAAAAAAAAAGATTTTAACGCTAATGATGGTGAGTGACAGAGCTGAACTTATCTTCTCTGTAAAAGTACAATTCAGTTCAGTGGTTGTCAATTGGGGTGATTTGGGCAAAATCTGGAGACATTTTTGTTTGTCATGATTGAGGGGATGGGTGCTGACATCTCATGGGTAGAGGCCAGAGATGATGCTAAATATCACACAATGCACAGGACAGCCCTTCTCCCCAACCCAAAATGATCTGATCCCAAATGTCAACAGAGCCAAGGGAGAGAAGCTTCAGTTTAATTAATGTGGCATCAAGTCTGCAGGGACCCTTACTGACTGCTATGCACTTAAGCTGGTCTGAGTGGTAAGCAAAACTACGATGAAAATATGAAATTATTTGGCAATTCTGTCCTCTAATCCCAAGGTCTTAGAGGCTTTGCAAGGTTCTCCTGCATGCACATGTGAACACGCACAAACTCTGTACAATAAGGAGTCTATAGTGTGCAAGGAATAAAGAGGTCTCCATAAGAATACTTATTTTTCATTAGTCTTAGAAACATGTGAATAGTTAAAGTAAGAGAAGGTCATATAGTGTTACAGCTTCTGAAAATCTGGTGCTAAGTATTTTATTCATGGGCTAATTTTAAACATTTAAAAAAATGCATGCAAGCCTCTCTCTTTAAAATCCATTTTCTATTAAGATGCAAATGTGATACCTTTTTACCGGGTGGTACCAAGTTTTGATTTGCTTTGACAAGGTGTGAAAGTGCTTTCTTTATGTTCTTCTCTTTCATGCTTTGCAGCACAGCAGAGGGAAGAAAAGTCTCTAATCCCCATTCTTTTCTGCAATAAAGAGCAGATCTTTAATTTCACATTCTCGTGATGATTAGTTATCTAAGACAAAATGGCGCTCTGGTGTTTGTTGGAACAAACGAATTCTTAGTAAGGCAGAGAATGGAGACAAGTCCCCAGTTAGGGAAGCAACCTTTAATTTACACTCCGGAAACATACTATTTGATCGTTAATCCATATGCTTGCATTTTAAAAGAAATATATTCCTCACTGTCCAGAGAGGAGCATTTGGGATCAATGGAAATTGAAGAGACACTTTATCCATCCCACCTCTGAGTCTCTTAAAACTCATTCACGTGTCTGAGTTTGTACTTCCAACAACTTTTCTCCATCCCTTTGTTTATTCTCATTGTCACCTCCCCCTGTTTGCCCATGGTCGTCTTTCTCTATTCTCTTAGAAGGATGAGTATACCTCCTTCATGGTCCCAAACCATTCTTTCCTCCCCATCTCCCTCACCAATGGTGATTTCTTTAGAAACACACAATTCTCTTTTCTCCCACCCAGATAATGTCTATGTAACTCCTTCCATCAATATATATCTTGCTGAGGTGGGGAGCGGGTTGCTGGTATGGAGTCAGGGTAGGGTTCAGAACCCTTAAGTGTGTTTGGTACTGAAAGGGAGATGTAACCATCTCTCATAGATGTGGATATACTCAGAAAAAACAAACAATGGGACTGGGATAGTATATTCTTACCAAGAATCTATTTCTCCAACAATGACTAGAACCCTATCCTAAGACGGTTCCACGTTTTGAATTCTAGGAAAGTTATCCTGATTGGTCATGTGCCCAACCAGTATCTTCTAAATTATATGAAGACTTTTGAGAAGGTTCTGGTTATTTCTCCTGCTCCAGATTCTCTCTAAAGAAGAGTAGGAAGTCAGCCTCCCTCCACTTGGCCATTCACGCGCTTTTCCCTAGTTAAGATGGTGTTTTTCATGATCACCACTTGTTTCCTCCTCATTCTCCTCAACTTGTACTTATTTTTGCCCATCATTTGGCACTTCTTATGGGCTATCTTGTAATTCTACTTATATCATTATTTTACATCATTATTTTTTATTCTATGTCTTGTCTTTATAATCAGATCACAAATTCTTCAAAGGTTAAGATAACAATTTATACTTACTACTATTTTCTATTCTCCTAGTAGAAATATCATATAAAATGCTCAGTGAACATTTGTTGTGTGAATGAATTAATTAATGAGAACATTAATTAATCATCACAGGCTCTGCAAGATTCTTAGGCAAGCTAGGTATCTCTGGAAGGTTTTGACTGTACCATGTCCAACCTGGTAAAATGTGGGTACAGAGAGTAGGAACAGAGATGCATTTTGGTTGTCTGAAAATCATCTCAAGTTGTGCAGGCCACCTTTTCAAATGGGATCCAATTTCATCTGTCCCCCAAAACCTCAGAAAGGGGATTGGGTGAGGGTGTGAAGGGATCCACTTGGGTGCGAGACCTCTTTGTGAGCTGAATCTCTCTTGGGTTCCAGACAAACCAAGAGAGAAAGAAACAAATCATCTGCAAAAAGCGGTGGGCTGAGATTGGAAGGCCTATGGTTCTCAAACTGTACACAAGGATCCGTCCCTAGGCAGCGACAGGACAACTGAGACTGGCAAGATCAGGGCATTGGGAGTCCACAAACTGGAGCTCTCATTGTCCCCCAAAAAGGCTCTCAAGCCTGCTGAGAAGAAGCCATTTTGCTGTGTGGGAGGGTCAACCTGCCATTGTGGAACCTGGGGAGGCTTTGCAGGCAGCCAGCCCATGGGAAACTTCTTTGGGATGGAGGGTTTCAATCAGCCATATGCCACCTGGAGGTGGAGGTGGAGCAGACACGAAGGCTTTCAGTGTTACATGAAAATGAGGCTTCAGCCCCACCATAAACTTTGAAACATGACTATTTCTTTTTCTTAGCATTAGAGCTGCCAGGATTAAGAAAATGGTGGCTGCTTTAGGCAACTGGATCATCCGCCAGCGGGAAGTATACAGACTGGGAGACAGAGGGTTCGCTTTTAAAGGATGACTTATATAAGCTTGTCAACTGAGGGCAACATAAACTGCTTTTTTCTAAGAAGGTGGGATCTTTTCCAGCTAAAGAGGTAGTATGCTGTTGTAAATGCCATATTCAGCAAGAGAAGGCATTTATGTTCCAAACTTTTGATTCATGAAGCAAAGTTTGTATGGCATCTTTTCCCATGCTGTCACAGTTCTTTATTACCAATACCAACTTACCTGATTATGACTCAAAAAATTACTTTTTATACCGCATTTTGATCATCCGAAGGTAATCTCTGGTTATGCACACCATTTTCTAAACACAGGTCTTCAAATGATCACACAAACAGCAGTGCAATGTGGAGTCCCACCGCCTTGGTTCAAATCCTACCCTCCCTAGTTAATAGCCAGTGTGATTTGGATAAGTTACTTAGCTATTCTCAGCTTGCTCATCTGTAAAATGGAGTGACAGTCCTACTGATTTCATAGGGAGGTTGCGGGAATCAAACAGCTTAATGTCTGAAAAGTGCTGAGACCAGAGCTTGGCTTGGAGCCAAGTTCATTTAGGAATTTTAAAATGTACGCTTCATTTGCAATGTGACCTTCAATTTAAGCATAATTCTCTGAAGGTAGATTACAGAAGAAATGGTCTCTTCCACCGAAAACGAACAGAACATTCATATACTTTGCCTCTGGTCAACAGATGCTCTGCCACAAACAAGATCAATTTTGGAAATAGACATACACATCAAAAATACCCTTGGGCATTAAGGAGACAGCCTCTTTGTTTCCAAAATGTTCGGAGAATCAGCACTTACTCGATGTACTTGAGGGAGATTTTCTGCGTTTGCTTGGTGGTCACGGTTGCGATGTACATTTGCAGCGCTGCCAGCCTCAGGGCTATGTCATATTTCAGCTCCGGCCCAAACCTCTCCTGAACGACATCGTTACAACTCTGAAAAGACACCAGCAGAGGGCGCAGCTTGTCAACATGTTGCCTTAGAGTGACACGCGTTTCTTCTGTGCCCCACCTTCACTTCCGCGTCAAAGTGAAGTGACAGTCGCTCAGTTGTGTCCAACTCTTTGCGACCCAATAGACTGTAGTCCACCAGGCTCCTCTGGCCATGGAAGTCTCCAGGCAACAATACTGGAGTGGGTTGCCATTCCCTTCTCCAGGGGATCTTTCCGACCCAGGGATCGAACCTGGGTTTCCTGAATTGCAGGCAGATTCTTTACCATCTGAGCCACCAGGGAAGCTCAAGGCAAGGGGCTAAATGTGGAAACTTTTCCACTGCTGCTTGGAATTGAGTCAGTCTTTAAGTATACGCACAAAGACCACACAAACTGAACATTCATCACGAGCGAGCTGCTAGTTAAATATTTAGCTTTTTGTAAAAATAATGAGGAATTTAGGAATGGAATTTCCAAACACAGGTGTCATGACTGAAAACGTGAAACCCTGGTAGCATGATGTGGCTTCTGGAGCTAGGCTACCAGGATTGGAATCCTGGGTTCCAATCCTCTTTCTCCACTTTCACTGTGTGACCTTGGGCAAGCCCCTTAATTGTTCTGTACCTCAGTTTCCTCTTCTGTGAGTTGGGGATAATACGCCCCATTCACTGAGTTGTGAAGAGGATTAAATGAGTTAACAAGGTAAAGCCCTTAGAACTCCATCTGGTATATTGGAAGCTCTCATACACGTTAAGAGCTGTCATCATCAACATCACCCTCTTCCTAGCATCCAGAGAGGCTTCAGGGAGGCAGAATTAGAAGGCGATGGAGAGCAGCAGCTCTGGACCTACACCTGCTTGGGAGTCCTGGCTTCACTAACGGCTACCTCTGTCTATAACCCTCAAGCAGTTAACTTTGCTCTTGCAGCATCAGTTTACTCATCTGTACAATGGGAATTCATACTAACAACGTGGCCAGAGTAGGGAGGGGCGGTGAGGATGAGGAGAGATGCACGCTTTGTCACAGGGCCTTGGTGCACTCAGTGCAGGGCGGCTCTTGAAATTGCCAGTCCGTTCCAGTGAGGACTGCCCTCACTGACTTTGAGGGCATCTCTTGGCTTTACTTTGTTCACACGTAAAAGGGCAACGCCTACCTCACAGGGTTTGGGGTGAGCATCAGATTGAAGAGGTGCTGAGAGGGTGCTGTAACATGCCAAGCCCTCCAGGACCACAGGGTTTGAGGGTGCCACTCTTACTTCCTCATGGAGCAAACACTGAGCTGAATGGTGATGAGAAACATGGTCCCATCTAAGCATATTATGCATGTGTGTTTACTTATCTTTGTTATGGGAAACTAAACTCTTGGGCTAGAAAATACAGGTAGCCTCTTTCTCCCTTCTTTTATTCTTTGCCTTGCCTCCCCAAAGATTTCAAATGGAAAACTGTATCAGGACTTGCTTGGCTTCTTTCTGAGATAAGTGCATTCATGATCACTTCATGCATTGATTTGACTGAACGGGAACATGTTCCCTCACAAAGGTCCATCAAGTCAAAGCTATGGTTTTCTCAGTAGTCATGTATGTATGTGAGAGTTGGACTATAAAGAAAGCTGAGTGCCAAAGAATTGATGCTTTTGAACTGTGGTATTGGAGAAGACTCTTGAGAGTCCCTTGGACTGCAAGGAGATCCAACCTGTTTTTCCTAAAGGAAGTCCTGAATATTCATCAGAAGGACTGATGCTTAAGCTGAAACTCCAATACTTTGGCCTCCTTATGTGAAGAATCGACTCATTGGAAAAGACCCTGATGCTGGGAAAGATTGAAGGTGGGAGGAGAAGGGGACGACAGAGGATGAGATGGTTGGATGGCATCACCGACTCAATGGACATGAGATTGAGTAAGCTCCGGGAGTTGGTGATGGACAGGAAGGCCTGGCGTGCTACAGTCCATGGGGTTGCAAAGAGTCAGACACGACTGAGGGACTGAACTGAACTGATGGTTTCTGCACACAGTATCTGCCCTTCGGATACCTCCCCATGCCGCTCTGGCACTATGTGAGGTACGCCCTACCCACCTGCTCTGGCTGTCTGCCTCTCTATCCATCCCTCACCCCCAAGAGTGAAGCCACATTCCCTCCCCTCCATTCTTCATATGCTTTTCCTTCTCCACTTCTCCTTAAAAGTCTACATCTATCTGGACTGGACTGTACTCTGGTTGGAAATGGGTGTGATTAGAGGCAGGAGACAGGGTGGCTCTGAAGGAAGACAGCCCCTGGGAGCAATTCCAAGCTGCCATTTTGTTTTTGTGGTTTTAGATTTACCAGTTATTTCCAAGAGCTCAGGACTGTCCACAATGGGGTACCATGCATCTGAGGGTCCATTTTGAGGGAGAGGGTACCAGGCCATAAAAGGCATTCAAAGAACCAGTTTTTTTGATAAATTACTTTATTTTAGGACTGCTAAAAGGACTTGCATGACAGATGTGAAACAGGATTTTAGCATAGAATTTAGAGACAAAAGATCTAAGTGGGATCCTAGGCTCTGTCCACCACTAATCAGATGACTTTGGACCTGGCATTCCATCTCTCTTGAGTCTCAGTTTCCTTAGCTGAAAAAAAAAAACTAAGCAATGACAGCTAACTCTCAAAGTTGCTAGTATACCTGTGAGGATGTTTCATAATACAGACCCTGCTTTATAAAGGTGAGTCAGCACTATCACTTCTCAGAATTGCGACTGAGGTTGTTGTTTCCCACTCCTGTTATACCCTGTGTTGAACCAGACTTCTGGGTGAATTTTTTTGTCTGGTGATTAGTCACTAATTATATTATATAATTAGTTCAGACTGATCCCAGAGAACTATGTGACGTATGACTTATACATATTTTTGGTACAAATTATGCATTTATTACTCTCAAGTACATTATTTAAAATAGTTACACATGCAAATGGCAGTCGCTGATTTGCTTAACAGAGATCTCAACAGACTCCACTTTAGACCTACAAAAATTCATTTATAATGAACATGTGAGATACTAAAAAAAAAAAAAAGATACTGCTAAAGTGTTTGAACACATTTTGTGGCCTGATTATCCTGTTTACCAACTGGTGTACCATCTTTTCAAAAACTAGACGGTGGACAGTAAAATGTCAGCAGAGCTTATGATAATTATGAATTAGAAGAGTCTGGATTATTAGGGCTTAGTGTTATTAGATATGCTAAAATCTGTAAAATACTTCATGGTCCATTAATGGTTAAGACATTTCTACATATTATCACTATTGAAACCTCTGTGGTCATTATCATGGCTCACCTCATCAATGGCCACTGCCCTCAGTAAGAGCTCACTAAGTTGAATTGATTTTTGGCTGTGTAATGTGATAGACACTGTTTCTGTTTCCTCTTTTGTTCTCTAGGCTAATTTTATTGCATCTTTTCACTACCTTAAAATCAACACTTGGGACATGGAACCATTTGCAGGTCCATGGACTCATGCTAGACACATGTAATTTTAGACAAACTGCATGTTCTCTGATACAAGGCATTTTGAAACAGGGGTCTGAGTCCAAGAAATTTTCATTTCCTATTCTCAGTGAAGGATAAATGAGATGATGATAGATTAATTTTGGTCTCTATCACCCACCATAACATGGTCCCCGCCCCCACTGCCACCGATCACTGGCTACTCCTTGAAGGAGTAGCTAATCCACCAGCCAAGCAACACTCAAAATATCTTCACTCAGAAATATCTTCAGTCTTTAGCTAGTCCCAAGGCAAGAGTCCCAGCAGGTTTTCCTGTTCTCAGGACAGTTCCACAGGTATAAAGGATGTATCTTTGGAATAAGCAAGATCTCCATGAACTGCATTCGATTTGAGCAAACAGACTTAAATAGAACCATGCTTAGCAGTACTCCCGGGGTACTTAAAAGGTCTCCCCTCCCCAAGACAAACACAACTGTGTTCTTCTTTTAGAAATGCAATAAATTTGTGATGTTTAAAACAGAAGCCGAGTAAATGGCTTTAAAGCATCATCTTGTTAATGGGATGAGTATATAATTATAGAGAATGACAACTGAATGCATATGGCATTCTACAGCCATGAGCTGATAGGCACCTGTAACTATGTATTTGGAACTAACAAGCTTAAAACATAGTATATGCGATGTGAGTTGCAGTGGCAGAGCCCTGGGTCAGTTCTCAGCAGGTATATGGGGAAGATGCAATAACAGGTCAGCTGAGAATCAGGCTGTCCCGTGCAGTTAGGTCTGGGTTACCTGGCCTTTGGGGAAGAAGGAATATTGTTGAGGGGTCCAGGGAACCAAAGTTTAACATTTAAGGAAGCCGAACTCATGGCAGTTCATTGTTCTGGGTAGAAAATGGAGTGAAGTGCACCGCACATCTCTCTATTTGGAGTAGGATTACCTTTTCCTGATGATTGTGGGTTATCTGCATGAACAGTAAACATCTTACTGAGCTCTAAATATCACAGTCTCCTCCAAAGAGGTGGGAAACATTTAACAGGCCTTTGCCTGAGTGCCCTCGTTGGTTAAAATGTTCCAGTATGTTCTGCTTTTCTCCTCCCACTTAATTTCTGCTTTCCAGGGCTTATTGCTACTTAATTTATGTCACCATTCCTAACCTCTGACATTTATCTTTTCTACATCTCTCTGCCAACTTCTATTTTCTTTTCACACCCAACTTTTTAAAGATCACAAAAGCTTTGAAATGTACAAGAAAATACTAAGAATAGTAAAACAAATACCAGTTTATCAACAACCCAGAGTAAAGGAATATTTCTTTTCTTTTTCCAACATTCTTTGCTCTTTATTTCTTACTTAGGGCACCAACAACCTTTGACTTAACAGATATCCCCTAGAGATATCTGCCAAAGAGAGCAGCATTTTTTTGCCTTCTTTTTCTGTGGGGGAAGGTTACATTAAGGTTTACAACCTCTTTGAGTAATTCTAATGTAGATGCTTAAGTATTAGGTAAGTGGGTTCTTACTGTTTAATGTGATTATATTGGGAATTTAAGAGTAATGGGAAGCGGTTATAGAGAAATATAGGAATAGTGCCTAAATATCAAGTGGATTAATTCCCTTTGGGACAAACTAGCAAAGATTCTCATTTCTGGAAGCCTTATTTTTTAAAAATTATATCCCAGAATCAGACAGAGACTGCAAAACATACTATCTTCTTCTTAAAGTTTTACTGCCTTGAAATTAGTAATTCTACTACAATGAATATCATGATGTTTCAGAACAATCTAAGCACCAAATAAATGAATGAACGTAAATAAAGGAGAAGGGAATTCTTTCAGGAGAACGCCAATTAATAACTGAAGAAGAAATAATGGAATTAGGCAAACCATTTTCAACCATTACAACAATAATAATATTATTATTTGGGCAAGCATCATCAATGAATACTAAAATGAACAGGTGAAACGATAAAAAGGGAGTTGCAAAGTGACTTTCTGCAAATTACTTATTAACTAGAAAATGGAAAGTAGTAATTTCTGGAAAACATCACTTAATGTTTATGCTGACAAGAGTCAATGGGTAAAACTTCCTAGGAACAAAAAGGGTTAGTGTGAACCTTACCACAAAGGGGACAGAATAGCATGTGCTTCCTGGTACAATGTACTACAGAGGGCATGGAGTCACTTGTGTTGCTTTTCTGCCCCCGGTGCAGAGCCCCATCTAATCACGAGAAAACATCAGAGAAACCAAAATTGAGGGATTTCTACAAAATAACTGATCAGCACTCTGCAAAACTGTCAAGGTTGTGAAAATTAAAGAAAGGCTGAGGTGAGGCATGCTCCAGATTGAAGGAGACTAAAGTGACATGCCAACTAAATACAAAATGAGATCCTGGAGTAGATCCTATTCTAGACAAAAATTGATATAGAGGACAGTTTTAGGACAATGGGCAAACTTTGGATATAAACTGTAGATCACATAATGGAAATGTATCAGTGTTGCGTTTGCTTATTTGGTTAATTGTGTAATGATCATATTGGAAAATGTCCTTGTTACTACAAAATATACTGACATATTTTGGGGTAAATGAGTATGGTTTTAGTAACTGACATTTATATGGTTTAGAAAAAATATTGTGTGTGGTGGAGGGCGAGGAGAATGTGTGCACACACTGAAGATAGAGTAAGTGTGGTATAATGGGAATAACTGGTGAATCTAGGTGACGGATATGAAAGAGTTCATCTACTACGCTGCCACTTTTTCACAAGGACGAAATCAAAATCAAGTGAAAATTTAAAAAGCACCATGGAACTTTACTCAATATTTTATAATAACCTATAAGGCAAGAGAATCTGAAAAAGTATATATATAGACTATATATATATAACTGAACTGCTGTGCTATACACCTGAAACATGATATTGTAAATCAACTATATTTCAATTTAAAATAAAAGCACCATGGAATCCTTTTATAATACATTAAGCTTGGGGGAGTGAGGGATGAAGAGAAAGAAGATCCCAAATGAAAGAATTCAGGGAGGAAAACCCCACAGTTTTTTCATCCCACAATGTTAGTATGAAATGTGCCCCAGTTATCACGTACCTGAACGTACAGATACTCAAAAGCAACTGGATCTCGCCTTAAAAGGTCAATTGGATCCTTTGGGACAAAGCTGATTCGGAAAAGACATCTCATCTTATGGGAGCTGGGCCTCTGGGTCACCTAGAACAGACCAATGACAAGAACCCTTCAGTGCTGGCAGAAAGGTCTGTGGGCCAGAAGCAAAGGTAGCTTTCTCTGGACACTGAAGAAGGAAGTGGTTGAGGTTATTTTAGTATCTATCATCCATACTCATTCCCTGAAAACTGCACATACCTATGACTTAGGTCACGTTCTCCCAAAGCAGTCCCTGAAATGAGGGATGTCATGTGTGTCTATTTTTACCAGTAGTAGGTTACACTAGTTTTGGGAAATAAATGAATGGAATGCAAAAGCATGCTTTAGACTCATTAAAAATGGCAGTCCATAAGAGTTACAGTCTCTAAAACAAGCAAAAAACCCAAATTCTTGGAAATTTTAGGTAGTATGTAAATAACAATATTATTTTCTAGATAGAAGATTAGTGTCAAACTGCTAAAAATCCAGGTAGAGTTGCTTAGCAGTTCCTTGGGGGTTTTCATCACAGGTAAATGTTTTAAAACAATTTTTGTTATTGGACACATTTCTTATACTTACTCCCCCTTTCTATCATGCCTATAAATATTTTGTGGGTCAAGTCTTCATATGTATTGAATTCAGAGGCATATAGCCAATTTGTTTCAGGATATTTACACTATCAATTTTCTGTCTAGAGAGAATATTCAAGTTTTAGCACTTTGTTATTAGTTCTGATGAAAGACAAAACAAAGCCTCTTTTAGAAAGATAAGGGAAGAATCATTGTTAGAGAGTTTTTGTTTCCTTCTTATGTTTTAAGAGGAATTTAAAAATTGGAAATCAACCTGGAATGAGAAGTTATGATTATCTAGCATCAGAAGAGAGTTTTGAAAGAATCTCTAGGTGGTAGATGGAAGTTCTGGGGGAAGGCAGAAATAGAAATATCAAAAAGTTGTGGGAGGTTTCCATTAGACTCATAGTATCTGGCTGTCCGCCCACATCCCCTTGGCATTTACCACTCCAAGGTGAAGGCTGGTACTGCAAACACCTGTGACCATCTGCCAGTCCAGGGCAAACCAGCACAGCCAGGGAGTAGCTGTCCTTGGGAGAAGCCCACCCCCAATTATGGACAGGATGTTAGCAGACAAAACCCCAGTCCCCTTTCCCCTTGAGTGGGATACCTCGAGGTGTGCTCTCTACTGGTTCCCAGTGTCCCCAGTGGGACTGAGCGCCAGCTGTCCACAGTGGAAACTGGCTTGAAAACACTCTTTAGTGGCTGCCCCTTATCCCATTTCTCGTCCTATTCCTCTTCCAGTATTCCCAGTGTTGCCTCCCAAATAAACCACTGGAGTCTAAATCCTTGTCTAAAGGTTGGCTTATGGGAGAACTCAGCCAAACACTGGCCTCTCACATGTGGGATTCTGTATAACAGGGGTCGTTCCCCTATATGGCGAATATATCAAGGGTCATTCCCCAGTAACGATGAATATATCAGGGATCATTCCCCTATAATGACAAATATATCAATTGATATCAATATATCAATGACAAATATAACGACAGATGTCATTCCCCTATAATGAATCAAGAAGTCATCTGGTTCCAAGCGTGTTTTGGTGTAATAACAAACAATAATAAACAATTAGATGAGATTTAAAATATCAACAGGTAGACAAAAATAGAAGGTCAAGTTTAGGGAGAGGAATATAAATGAACACAAATACTGACTTTCTAAGAAAGTCATCACATTAACTTTTACTAAATCGAGCAAGTTGAGGATAACTCCAGGTCCTGATGTGTGGCTTTTAATTGTGTGACAACCAAAAAGCAACTAAGCGTGATGACACTTTTTGCTACTCTATCCATGTGGGGGTGACTTGACTGCCTGCCTCTCCGGGTGTCTGCCCACACCCCTGTCCAAAAAGTCCCCTCTTCATTGAATTCTCCTGCATAAGAGAAGTTTGGTGAAATCCCTTGTACATCCAACAAAGACCACGCCTGTGTGGAATCACAGGGAAAGTCACAGTGCTGTGCTGAATTCAGCTGCCAAGCAGCCTGCCTGGCTCCCCAGCTAACAGATGGGGGTGGCACCTTGGTGACCAGGAGCTGGGACACATTGAAAAGTGAAGTCGCTCAGTCGTGTCCAACTCTTTGTGACCCCGTGGACTGTAGCCCACCAGGCTCCTCCGTCCATGGAATTTTCCAGGCAAGAGTACTAGAGTGGGTTGCCATTTCCTTCTCCAGGGGATCTTCCCGATCCAGGAATCGAACTCGGGTCTCCTGCATTGCAGGCAGATGCTTTACCATCTGAGCCACCAGGGAAGCCCCCTGAGCCACCAGGGACACATTGGTGGGTCACATATTTATATTGGGCAGGACTGGGTCAGGGATTTCAGGCTTCCAAAAAAACTCTGAGGTAGGCACTTGGAACTTAAAAGAACAAAATACGATTTGGGCTTCATTTAAATAATCTCAGAAAGCATTTCTTTTTAATAGTTTCTAGAGATCAATTATTGGAACAGGTGAATAAGTCATTACCATCACATAACATATAATTCTGCAGAGCCACCGCCCCCAGTGAGTCACTGCTGAGCTTTTGACAATTCTGCTTGTGAGATCAACTGACAGTCTATGAAAAATTGACGAAAAGGGAAACATCACCTTGAGGTGTAAAATCCATTATGAATGCCAGCGCTTCCTTTAGTGGGGCTGCTCAGGGCTGTGGGGAAGGCGCTGAAAAGATTCAAGGACAAGGGAGCTCGGGGCTGGGTGGCCTCTGCTCGGCCGGGCAGCATGGACTACGGGCAGCATTCACGTACCTGAGTTAGGGTCTCCTGTTCATGAAGCAAAAGCAGCTTCGTTCCGGCCCCTTCCGTCCTCTGCTCCAGCATGAGGGAGAAATGTTCGATGCCTTTGATGGAGAGCTTCTCTTGAAGGGTTAAGATGACATCCTTACAGAGGAAACATTGAAGATACGTGACCAAAATCAAGGTAGCCTTTTTAGATTCCACATATAAATGACCTCATATGCAAAACAGAGGCAGACCCACAGACATAGAAAACAAACTTGTGGTGATCAAAGGGGAGAGGGGGGAGGGATAAATTAAGAGATTTCAATTAACATATGCACCCTACTATATATAAAATATATAACCAACAAGGACCTAGTGTGTAGCACAGGGAATTCTGTTCAATATTTTGTACTTATCTATAAGTGAAAAGAATCTGAAAAACAATATACATAGATATATACATATCTATATCTCTCTATATAAGTGAATCACAGTACTGTACTCCTGAAACTAGCACAAGATTGTACATCAATTCTACTTCAATTGAAAAACAATCCAGGTACCCTTTGGAGTTAGTAGTCAAGATAGTCAAGGAGTTTACCATGACTGAAAAGTGTTGTACAAATAGGCTGATTTTTCTGTTTTGTACCTTTGATTGATTCTTAAGCTTGATGCTCCAAAACCCCCCCGAAAGATACAGATATGAGGCCTTCTTTCTCTTTTTGCCCTTTTCCTGGTCTCCCCCACCACCCCAATTCTTTATGGACTTCAGACACGGAGAGGTAGCCAGGTGAACTGCTGGAAGAGTATCTTACCTATCACCTAAGGTCTTAGAGAGCCTGGCCACAGATCGTGCAGTGAAGTTGGCTCAGACACCCTCATTCTAAATGGGGAGGCAACTGAACCACCCCTGAAAGCGGTCTACCCCAGGGCTTGGCATGCAGGCCAAATCCAGCCCACCACCTGCTTTTATAAAGTAAGTTTTACTGGAACCCAGTCTCACTCATCTCTGTATGTATGGGCTGCTTTCATGGTCTGCCTGGGCAGACCTGAAACTGGTGGTAATGGAGACTGTGTGGCCTGGGAAGCCCAAAATATCTGCTACCTATCTGGCTCTTTACAGAAAGAAGAAAAAGCTTGCCAACCCCTCTGTAAGTGCACAGGTTCTGCAAACAGTTGGGTTTCTACCCTGGCTCTCTTCTGTATCAGCTGGCAGCTTAGGGCAGGTTACTTCACTATGAGGTACCTTAGTGTCCCTGTCTGTCAACCAGGAATCATAAAGATACCTGCCTCAGAACAGATACAAGAACTACACGAGTTCATACATAGACAGCACTGATTACAGCACTGCTTGGCACACAGTTAGGGTACCATGTTGATAAAAGAAATTTTCATATAATGAGGTCTTGGGAAGTCATTCCAGCTTATGCATGAGTTAACCTGAATTTTGCTAACTCGAACAGTCTGTCCGTGGCCTATCAAACATTGTGCAGCTGCTTTAATTATTAAAGAAAAGGGCCCATTGGCCAGAAGTCATGAATGCTCATGTTAAAAATAAAGATGAAATGTATCCTTCCCTGGGATGCCAATGCTGGTCTTTCTTTGATGATAAGACTCCCTACCTGGGTGCCAAAGCCAGATTGACTTATTGTGTACATGCTGGTCTGGGTTTGTTTTGAAATCCTGAAGCAATATATTGCTGACTTGTTTAATGTTTTTTGTTTTTTCTGACAAGATATAAAACTGTGCCGAAAACCATGCTTTCCCTAAAGTATTCTGGGAAGCTGGCTTCAGGTCTATAGTCCTCAGTTTGGCTCAAATAAAACTGTTTTCTATTCCGATTATTGATTGTTTATTGATTATTTTCATCGACAGAAACAATATACATATATCAGCTTCTATTTTAAATCTCTGAGGAGGGTAGAATGAACAAGCTGTGTCAGTAATCCTTTATAGGATTAAATACTTATGATCAGAAAGGTGTTCTATACACAAGCACAAGTGTACTGCAATGCAAACAAATGTCATCAATCATTACTTTTTCATGTACTTGAAAACTAGTAAATGATCTCTCTTCAAAAATAATTAATACTCAGATGCTGAAAATCCCATAGAGCAGTGGTTTTCCACCCAGAGAAATTTTGCCCCATAGCAACATTAGGCAATTTCTGGAGATACTTTTGGTTGTCACACTGGGGTTGGGGATGCTATTAGCATGAAAGGAATTATCTGGTCCAAAGTATCACCAATGTCAAGAGAGAGAAACCCTGCCATAGTGAAAAAAAAAAATTTAATTGATCTTTCTTGAGGTTTTGATTTTTCTCGGTGGATCTTTTTAAATTTCTTCAGGCCCCTTTAAAACAAAGATCCGCATAACTACTTACCAGGAAAAAAAAATCATTCAACAGAAATTCCATGACTATACTGAATTACATAAAGAGATTCTCTTTCAGAATTTTTGCTCAAGTCTCAGAAAAAAACAAAACCAGCCTCTGTGTGGCAACACATCCTTTATAAAACATTTTCCTGAATCACCAGGAAGGACATGTGATGGCAATAACATTACCCTATTGTGAATCTGTAAGCAAAAATTTTGGCAATTTTTCTTAAACTGTGTCATATCCCTTTCATACCTATACTATTTCCATTTTATGCCTACCAGTCTGCATCTATTGTGATAATAAGGCTATTAGGCACAAGCTAAGATAACTTTAATTTGATGTGAATTCTTCGCATTGCTCCCCATCTTCTCACTGTCATCTGCCATTCTCAGGGAAATCAAACTTCGTCTGGGATGGGTTCCTATAATAAAGAGGCCAGAAGGAATTAACAACAGGGCTCTCTCTCTCTGTTTTTAGGGCTATCTTTTAAATTTAGATTTATTTCAGTTAAGAAATGCATTCAAGTCTTCACCCATATCTTCAGATGGGTAAAGGGTCCAATGGCAAGAAGCTTTTCTGACCAGTTGGTATCATAGAACAAGACACAATAGCAGAGGGAGTACCTCTTTGGAGTTAGGTCAGGGGTCTTCAAACTAGAGCCTGGCCCTTTCTTTTCAAATCTGGCCATGGCCATTTATTTACATATTATTATCTGTGTAGTAAAGGATTAGTCTTGCCTAAAGAAAGGTTTGCTTCTTTGCCCCTGGCTCTTGGGAGGTAACCTTTCAGCTCTTGGCAGGTCCTGCTTGATAGGGGTGTTTTTGTTCACTGGGGTGTCTTGGGCTATAACGGACAGTCTATGCTAGCGATGGGATTTATGGTGGGGGCCTTGAGTCATGTGCTATCAGCTTATCTCTGGAGGGGCAGGGTACTAAGGTCAGCCACACAGGTGGGCAGCTGTGTTTAAGTGGCCAATCCCCAATAAAAATTCTGACCATCAAGGCTTGGGTGAGCTTCCCTGGTTGGCAGAATTCTGCACGTGTTGTCATAGGTCAGTGCCGGGAGAAATAAACATTGCTGGCACAACTTCATTGGGGGAGGATGGCTGTGAGCTCTCTGCCTGCTCTCTGCTGCCCTGGGCACCTTCTCCCCTTGTTGATTCTTACGTGTAGGCTTCCGCTCTAATAAACTGTAACTGTGAGTACACCAGCTGGCTGCGTTCTGTAAGTCCTTTCAGTGACCTTCTGAGCCTACCTGTCTCTGGCTGTTTTCATGGTACAACAACTGAGTCAAGTAGTTGCAGCAGAGAGTAGTTGGCCCACAAAGCTTAAAATATTCACTCTGCAGTCCTTTCCAGGAAAAGCTTGCTGACCTCTAAGCTACTTGATCAATAATTGGAGTCACATCTCCCCATAAATTGATTTTGAGTAGGAAAAAAAGGAAAAGGACTTTTTCAGTCATCACCACTTAAAATTAGCAGTCTTATACAAAGGAAGTTAATATTTCATCTGCAATGATTTAAGGGTGATTTAAATGCTCCATCATCAATCTAATATTGTTTGCTCTATTACCTGCTAAATCACTACTTATTTAAAGCAATTCAGAACAAGCTGCTTGTGGCAGCAAAGCAATAAGAATGCAGGGCAAGTTGGCCTTGGCAGAAATGATTCCACTCATAAGGTCTATGCTGATTAATTAAAAAAAAATAATGAGAATTAGAGGCTGACTATTGATAGACATTTTTAATACAAAGTCTATATTCTCTTGATACATTATTATACAGCTCGTCACTAGGTACCTTTTATTTTTACCTCAATAAAATCTTTTTTATTGTGTCATTTGAAGAAAGTCTAATTTAGGCTGATGGAACATTAGGGAGGAATCAATTTCTGAACATACTTTTGCCCAATAAAATAGTGAATATGCACTTTTTTCCCCCAGGAAGGAAGCATGGGGGAAAAGAATCCATATGCTTTGTAATAATCCTCATTAGGGAGAACTCACCTGTGGTTCTGAAATAAGACTCTGTGACTCCTCCGTTTCACCCCTGCCCTAAAAGCAGACTCACTTCTGCCTTTTTATGTATCGTTTCCATGAAATTGGTTATAGCAATTCAAAGTAAATGTTATCTTTACATTATTCTATCCCTTATTTTTGCTGGACACTAAAGTAGCAGGCATTTAATTAACAGCTAACATCTTAATCTTCTCTGTGGCTGACATGGCTGAGAAATCACGCTGGCTTTGGGCAGGGTGCCAAGGCTTCTTGGTGACAGTCACACTATTTTAATTAATTTTCCGTTACATTAAAATGACTAGTCCTAGTATTTCATGACTGATAGCGTATTATATTGGTTTGCAACACAGAGCAGAACCTTCTTCCTTTAAATTTTTTGTTTGGGTCTGTATTTAAGTATGCACACACCACCGTATTTGGAAACAACCAAAACAATCTCAGATATAAACAGATAATTCTAAATGAAGCTATACCCACACAAAACTCACAGTGGGACTTTCATGTGATACCTGGCAGTCTCCAGGTACAGAGTTCAGCGGGTCCTCTTACCTTTATGGAGGTGCTAGAGTCAAAGCGAAATGATTTGGTTTGCCCATTTTCCAGATAGACTTTCAGGACATTTGGCATAAAAAGAAGTGAATTATCCTTAACAGTTTCCTATTTAACAAACAAACAAAAAAACAGTCACATGTCAGTCGAATCAGGATTCTGCCCCTGTAGAAGCAGCAATTTATTGTAATCACAACATAAAAAAAAAATATCAAACTTTCTAAGGCCAACCAAACTATCCCTCTGGTGATATCTGAGTTCAGTTGTTCACAGTAAAATTCTTCTCCTCTAGCTACAGATAACGCAGTTGATTCAACTGAAAGACCTTTTCCCATCAGAAGATCAATCAGATGAGGCTTTATTTTAAATTAATTTAAATCAAGGCCTCCCACTGGAAAGTACAATAACAGAAATAATTCCTTTGTAATTAAAGCACAATGTTTGGGACTGCAAGGCCAGATTTTAGCAGAGCAACATGTCTTGAGCAGAATCAGGACCAGAGATGATGATGTTTCACGTGATGCCTGTTGGCAGGAGTCATGATGGTAAATCATAAACATTAATAAGCTTCGAGTTTAATGTAATTTCGTGAAATGATATTTAACCCACTTAGACATGTTCCTTGGGGTTCCCTGGTGGGTCAGCTGGTAAAGAATCTGCCTGCAATGCTGGATACCTGGGTTTGATCCCTGGGCAGGGAAGATCCCCTGGAGATGGGAAAGGCTACCCACTCTAGTATTCTGGCCTGGAGAACACCATGGACTGTATAGTCCATGGGGTCACAAAAAGTCAGACATGAATGAGTGACGTGTTCCTTAAACTCCAAGGGATATATGAGGAACAGGTTAGTGTGTTAAAAGAATAAAACACTGTAACAAACAGATAACTTAAAAATAAGTCAAAAGAGATACTTGTAACACAACCAAAAGTAAACAAAAGAAGTGTATTTCTTTGAATTCTCTTTAACTGGAAGTAGGGAGGGATGAAATGGGGAATAAGAAGCCAAGGTGGGTGAGTCCCACAAACACGTAATTGGTCAAGAAGTCTTAGGAGTGGAGGGAAAGCCAGCAATCATGAAAGTGTAAGTCCCTTGCGTTACAGGTGAGGAAATGGAGACCGGATGGCCACAGATTTGCTAACGTCCATCAGTTGGTCCATGAGAATTCAGTTTCCAGGTATGTCTGAAACAGGCTTTGGCCTTTGACTTCCTGTTTCTTTCTCTGACTCACCTCTCCTTCTCTCTACTCCTGTGGGTTTCACACATGACTTTCCTGCTGCCTTATTCACTGAGTGAGTGAGGCTCCATGTCTAAAAGGAAGGCCACACAATGACTCCGAAGAGCAAGAGGAGACTGGAAAGGAAGCCAGTCACAAAGGCTGAGCAGCAGACAAGAGACTGAATGTCCCTGCCATGTTCAAGCCTGCGGTTAGTCCATGGTGGATGAAGGAGATGATTGACCCCTAGAGCTGTCCTATATCCTACGTCCAAGAGGAACAGACGCAGGGCAGCAAGTTTTGGCAAGAAGACAGCTGCACCATATGTGCCTTGCCAAGGATATAAAGGCTTGTATCTTCAAATTCACATCCAGGACCACCCTCAGGAAGAGGCTGTGGCCCATAGCAAGTATATCATGGATGCCATTTTATCCCTGTGAGTTTCCTTAAACAACAAAACCTCAACACCAAAAGCTGGCACTTCAAAGGTCCAAAAAATATGAGTGCCCTGAAGGGTAGCTTTCTAAAAACTAAAAACACTAGGCTATATTTTTGGGGAAAAAGCTGAAAATAAGCATCCTATTGATAGTTGCATTATTCATTTTGAAGATCAATTATGTGCCTGAGTAGTCATGATTCCTATCAAGACTTATTGATGGAGGTCTGAGCAGTATTTCCTCAGTCCTGGTTGAATACAGGAGACTTTTCCATCATTTTAACTTCTTTCCTTTTTGATTATTTGAAAGAATAGAGACATTTTATTTTGGATAAGAAAAACTTGGAGGAAACCCTTCTCAGAATATACAAAGGGCTGTCACATGGAAGAATGCTTAGTTGGCAGAATGGGGAGAAGTACGTGAAAGTTTCAAAGGGGCATAGTCTACACAACAGGAGGCAAGGTCAGCGATCTCAAATCAAATCAATTCCTTTGCAAAGTAGTGAGGTCCCTAACCCTAGAAACATTCAAGGAAATAATGGACTACTATGTATTCTGGGTTTGCAAGAGGGAACACAGCAGGGGCTTCCTTGGTGGTCCAATGGTTAAGAATCCACCTTACACAATTAAAAAAAAAAAAAAAGGAATCCACCTTGCAACACAGGGGACACCGGTTCGATCCTTGGTTCAGGTAGACGCTGCAGGCCAAGGAGCAATTAAGCCCGGGGGCAAAACTACTGAGTCCACGGTCTGCGACTACTGAAGCCCTCTGGCCTACAGCTCATGCTCCCCAACTAAAGAAGCCACCACAATGAGAAGCCCTCATACCTCAACTAGAGAAAGCCCATGTGCTGCAACGAAGACCCAGCACAGCCAAAACACAAAATAAATAATAAAATAAAATAAATAGATCTTTTTAAAAAAATGAAGAAGGAGGAGGAACACACCAGGCGCAACCTGGTGATCTCTCAAGCCCTTTACAATCTTGCGACTCGGTACCCTGTGAAAGCCAACAACCGATTATCAACTGATCATTCCGGTGGGGCAACTGGCTCTCTGTGAGTCACAAGTAGGTAACTGTCAACTCACCGACACTTGGCCGTTGATGATGACCTCCTCGGAGAACCGAACTTTGACTGGATTGGACTTTAATCTTGCCTTTTTTGCAGCGCTAATAAATGCTGATTTGGGAGACTAGAAAAAAGAAAGAAAATATTTGATCTGATTATTGGTAACATGAGGCCAACATGGTAAGAGTTGTTTTCTATCTTTATCTTCCTAGATATTTAACACTTTTGCTCAAAAGGGTTTGGTACATGCCCAATTCAAGGAACTAAATACGAATGATGGATGCAATCAAAACCCTGTCATGCTCATCAAGTAATAAGTTTGATTTAGCCACCAGACCAGAACTATAAACAGCATGTTCCATGTTCTTCCAGAGCACATTTCCAAGGATCTTTTAAAATGACAGTCGTGGAAATACGTAAATCCTGCCTTCAATACAGAGCTTTGAGTGCAATGTATCAGTAGAAGGTGAGGGGGTGGCCAAATCTCATGTTCAGTTTATAACAAGCTGATCATTAATAATCTATTTTAACACGGTGGAGAAGAGCCACTGACAGTTCTAAAATAACTGATAATCTCATTGTTATTCATTTTAAGGGCATATGGGAACATGAACAGGAAAGGGTATACACACACACACACATACGAAAGATGCCACGCTTTATGAGCCCAAAACTTGAGCTTCAGCCTCTCGTTGGTAACCTGTGATCCTATAATCTTACTTGGCAAGGTAGCGAAGAGGCCTTCATTTAGGATTGAAAGTCAACTAAATCACTTTGCTTTAAAGCAGTAATTATTAACACAATATTGTAAGTCAATTATATTTCAATAAAATAAATAAATAAGAAATAATATAAAAAAATAGAAAGCCAACTTCATGTTCTGCCTCACCTTATAGGCCCTTTGTCTTTCATTGGAAAGAGGGGCTGAGAGATTCAGTTGTTCTCCCTCAGAAATGCAAAGGACCATGAGAAAACCTGCTCAGAGGATGTGATCTTGGGAAATGGACTTCATTGGAAAAGTAGTCTCTTTGCACAGTTTTCATGAAGCCAAAGGGGAAGGAAATTCATATGGTAGGTGTCTAGCATGTTGCAGGCACCACCTGTTTATTTTGCATTCTCTATTGAACCTAATATAGAGGTAAATAGTTAGCCTGAATCATACAATTGCAATTTTAAAATCATACAATTGCAAATACTGGATATACCACGTGGTTCAATCTAATGTTCTTCATACTATACAGTTCTAAGAGACTGAGGATGTTGTGTAAAGAGTTCTAGTAATTAACTCTTGAATCAATGGAGGCTCAACCTCCTGTGTACTGCAATCATCTCAAAGCACAAAAGCCAGTTGGGGTACCCCATATTTTGAATTTCAAGTAAAATGAAAAAAAAAAAAGATTTCCATCATTTTCAAATACAAGTATACTTGAGATCAATTTAAAAACAATATATTGGAATGGATAAGTTAGGTGTGGTCTATCCATACAATGGGCTTCCCTGGGGCTAAGTGGTAAAGAACCCAACTACCAATGCAGCAGACAATTTGTGGGTTGGGAAGATCTCCTGAAGGAGGAAATGGCAATCCTTTGAGTAATCTTGCCTGGGAAATCCCATGGACAGAGGAACCTGGCAGGTGACAGTCCATGGGGTTGCAAAGAGTTGGACACAACTTAGCAATGAAACAACAACATCCATACAATGGAATACTATTCAGCTACAAAAAGAATGAAATTCTGATACATGCTACAACATGGATGAACCTTGAAAACATCATGGTAAGTGAAAGAAACCAGACACAAAATGCCACATATTTTATGATTTGATTCCACTTACATGAAATGTCCAGAATAGGAAAATCCATAGAGACAGAAAGCAGATTAGTGGTTGCCAGAGGCTGAGAGGGTGGGGAGAATGAGGAGTGACTATTTAATGGCTATGGGGTTTCCTTTTGGGGTGATGAAAATGCCCTGGAATTCCAGAATGTCAATGGGTGTGCAAGATTGTGAACGTACTCGATGCCACAGAATTGTACACTCAAAAATGGAAGATTTATGTTGTGTGGGGTTTTTTTGTGATAATAAAACAAAATCATTGTTGGAAAAACATTATAAAACGTGTATGTGTATTCCTGGGTGGAGTCTGCCTTAATGCTGAGAAAATTCTATTATTTCAAAAGTTCCCCTGTGTCTTAAGGGTGGTATGGATGGATGGTTTGGCCTCCAGAATTTCAATTTCTCCATTTATGTAAGATGTTAAAGGGAATGGCTGCCCTTTAAAAACAAAACGAAGTGAAACACTCCTGGCGCCCTGCAAAAGAATCTCTGAATGACTAAAAAGAATAGCTTTGAGCATGCTCAATGTGACTTAAGTCCTACTGCAAAGCTGAAGTCGTGGTACAGAGGTGTTCTCTTCGGTACCATAATTACAGGCCAAGCTTAGTCATAATGAACGAACAAATCATACAGTAGTGAGTTCATTTGCTTTTGATATACCATTTTTTAGCTAAAGGGAAAACATTATTTTCCGGTAATGATTTTAAGCAGGGGATATTTACACTGGCACAATGTGTTTAGCTCGAGTGAAGCGGCTGTAATAAAGCTACCCAGAACAGACATTGCTAATTAGATGAGATATTTGAATGAGGGAACACCCCACTTTCCCAGCATTGTTTGGGAATGATGTATTTCACATGTGTTCCATGTGCCAGATGCTGAGGTTTATTCCATTATGTATCTGAATTTCTAAATGTAATATTTCACCTCATTTTTCTAAAATGTTCTACATAATTCCTTGCCTCAATAAAAAGTATATTTAACAGAATGTAGTTTCCACGCATCTCATTTGCTGCAGGAGAAGGCAATGGCAACCCACTCCAGTACTCTTGCCTGGAAAATCTCATGGACGGAGGAGCCTGGTAGGCTACAGTCCATGGGGTCGCTAAGAGTCAGACAGGACCGAGCGACTTTACTTTCACTTTTCACTTTCCTGCATTGGAGAAGGAAATGGCAACCCACTCCAGTGTTCTTGCCTGGAGAATCCCAGGGATGGGGCAGCCTGGTGGGCTGCCGTCTATGGGGTCACACAGAGTCGGACACGACTGAAGCAACTTAGCAGCAGCAGCAGCAGCATTTGCTGCATAATCTTAGAATGCAGTGATGGTCCCATGGAAGTATATAAGGTTATTGCCCTTAAAAGTGGCCCCATAGAGCAGAATTGGTCAAGATGGGGAGGGTTGTTTCTTCTGTCCATAGCTAATGCATGCCTACCTCTTGGAGATCCATTCCTGAATTCATTGGGTTGGCCAAAAAGTTTGATTGGGTTTTCTGTAACAGCTTATGAAAACGCTGAACGAACTTTTTGGCCAACCCAAAGTTTCCCATGCCCTCATGACAATCCTGGAAATTTAGGAAAACCAGAAAAGAAACTAGATAGCCAAGGTAAATGTTACATTATACGTATTTTGAAGTCAATAGACTTGGAATAAAAATCCAAGAATCTACACAAGTTGCATTTTTTGTTGTTGTTCTGGATTTGTGACTGTTTCATATAATAGATACACATTCTAAAAATTACTTTTGATAATAAAAACATAAGCTCTTCAAGTATGAAGGTTATTGAATTTGAATCAATAAAGTAATGATTTCTTCCACTCACTAGAGTTACTTCTGGTACATGAGGTATGTAAACTAGTCATCACTGCAGTTTTGACTGAGGTGTCACTCTGTGGCTAAAAAATATACAATGTGCATTACCCAAAAACCTGATGAATTAATTCCTGGCAACATGCTGACCAGGAGGTGCTGATCACAAGCACTTCATATCCTGTGGTGGAAATGACAAATAATTACTATTTAGAATAATCAGATTTTCCTGCTGTTAATTAATTTTACAATTAAAAGGCCTCTAATCAACCCCTGCACCTCTTTTCAAATTTCCTGTTGCAAAGATGGCCATGATAGATGGCTGACATTCTTCCGATGTTCTTAGATGTTCTAAGTCACTAGGACTTAGTTCGAAACAAAATTACATAAGATGAATTTTCTGAAGCTGAAGTGTAAGGTCTTGAACTTGCATTCCTGTAGCTCTAAAGTACTACTTGTATAGTGAGGATTAACTAGCCTACAGTTATCACTGGGTGACTTAGTTTGGAGTTCTCCCAAGCAGACCTTAAGACCAGAATTTATAAGAAGATAGCTGATTTGGGAGATGCTCCTAGGAAGCATGGGCAGGTGAGCAGGGGAAGGGGGACAGTGAGGGTGAGGAAGCCACCAAAGCATTGATTGTTTAGTCAGACACCGCTGTCAGCAACTGGAGTTGCACCATGCTGGGAATGTCTGAGAAACAAGGCAGGCTACATGCCTCAAAGTTGACTGAAGAGAGAGGGAACCAGGGCATTTATCCACCAGATCCTGTCTATCAGTGATGAGAGGTGGCTGCTCTTCTGGGAGTGAGAATCCCTAGTGGCGTGCTTATAGAGCACTTCTGGCCTGCTCCAGGAGCATGGCCCTGTGGTGAAAGAGCCCAAAGGCAAAGAATCACTGGTGCTTTCAGTTGGAAATTGGGCCAGCATGCTCACATGCCAAGGGGATATGTTCTGGCTCCTGATAGCATCTACTACAGAGGAGCTTCCATGAGGAGGTGCGTAGCCTCGCTCAGGCACGTGGAACACAGTGGAAGGTAGACAGGAAATGAGAGGCAGACCAGTAGATCTCTCAGCTCTTTGGCCTAGAGGGAAGGTGAAACATGATAGCACAGGGATGCCAGAAATGAGAATAACTTAGCCCAAATCCAACTGATCTGGGGTTATGTGAGGGGAGATTATAGAGACTGTTTACATACTCGCTGTTTCAGGTAATATTGGATTGGGACACTCTGAAAGTTCTAGACTTGGGAACTATGGAAAGGAAAGAAGGGAGCAGCTGGCCAAGAAAGATCTGGAATTAAAAATGGTAACAGTATAAGGGAATAAGATGGTATGTCAGAAGAAAACAAATAAAATCCACAAGTAACCCAAATATTCCTCTTCTAAAATTCGATCCTGAGGAAATGCTACTAAGTACAGATAAAGATTTACACACAAAGATGTTCTTTGCAGATTTATTTATAATAGAAACATATGAGAGACAGTGGGCTTAATGATGGATGCTGGTTAAGGAAATCTTGGTTCAATGTAGTGTTTTACAGACTATATATAATGCTTATATAGAAATCTTGATGACACAGGAAATGGCTTGATATACTAAGTAAACGAAGCAGAATAAAAATGTACATATAATATGATATCAACTACTGATAGACTGGAAGTAAATAAGCCAAAATGTTTACTTTGGTTGTCATTGAGGAAAAGTATAGCCAGCATATATTTTTCTGCTTCTGTATTTCCTTCTGCTCTTCCACAATTTTTCTCTAAGAAATAAGGTAAAAATGGTGGCAATTGAGGCCTCCATAATACCTAAAATAAGAAGGCAAAATCCGTTAAGAATTATGTCTCATCAAAGAATTTTGAGAATCCTAAGACTTTTCTCCCAGACCCCACTGACCTGAGCCTCATTGGAGGTTGATTGCTACGGCTGGGTCATGTTGGGGTGCCCTGGGAACACGTGGAGTGTGCCAAAAGGTGTAAACACTGGCTCTGTGTCTTGACCGGATTTTATTATGCAGAAGAAATACAACATAAAAAATGCTGACCAATAAGTTGCAAAGAAATTGAAATGCTAATTTCTCTTGTCTGTAATAAAAGTAGAATTAATTGACTTTCTTTTGGTCTAGTGGGTCCTTTGTCTCTGTCAATTTTGGTTGCCAAGAAAATGTTTAGCAAATACATAAAATCTATTTTTTTTTAAAAAAACCCATTTGCTTGCAGGAAAATCCAAACACAAAAATAAAAGTAAGAAATCTGGAGTTCCTTTTCTCATTTGCACTCCTCTCTTCATTTGATGTATCTATTTAAGTAACTTTAAGGCTTCAATTCTTTCAGTTCAGAGGAGGAAAAAGCCACTTTGGACTGGATCAAAAAGAGAAGGCTTTAGGTAATACATTGGTTCCTAAATAGGGGTGATTTTGGTTCCCAGGGAATATATGACAGTGTCTGGAGGCATTTTTGGTTGTGACCACTTGGGATAGCATGCTCCTGGCATTCAGTGGGTAGAGTCCAGGGCTGCTGTTAGACATACCTCCCAACAGAGAATTCTCCAGCCCAACAGTGCTGGTGTTGAGAAACTCTGAGGTAGCATGCAGAATCTGTACTGAGACTTGAAAGGTAAGAAGGATTTGGTGAGGCTGAGGAGGTGGCAGGTGGAGTATGTGAGGAGCATTTCAGGAGGAAGGAGGGTTGGTCAGAGGAAAGTGAAAGTTGAGCATTCATCTACAATAATTGGCCAGGAGTGAGGGACTCTGAAAGGTGCAACTGCTGGTCATAAGAACAAGCAACACTCCTGAATGTTAATATAGCACAACAGCAGGAGCCAACTAAACTCCCAGAAAATTCCAGATTATCTGTTAAAAGTAAGTTCCATGATTCACAAATAGTAATGAGTATTGATATGAATAACACGTCATGCAGACCGAAAAGGCAAAAACAGCAAGCAAAGCCATAAAAGACAAAACCCTTAACTTATATGCAAAATTCCTCTAGGCTTACTGTGCCAGGTAAAGTGTGATCTCACATTGGAAAAATAACCTGGTTTGGAGTAAAATAGTTCTGATCTTGCATTGCTAATGGGTTATAAAGTAGGCAGAGAGAATTCAGGAAAGACAATGTAAACTTAAAGTTCTACCAGGAATTTCTGGTTGGTCAATCACTTACATATGACAGACATTTACATTGGCTTTACCAAAATACATCTGTTCACTGCAGAGAAATGAAGAAGAGTGGATAGATTTGAAGTAGGTGTGAGTGACTACTGGTTTAAATGAAATAATCTGAAGACAGATGAGTGTACTTTCTAAGGAAGGAATCACTGGGTCATGAGGTAGTGGATGTGAAAGACCCTTGGATGGGATGCCATCTGACCCTCTCCTCACATAGATGAGGAAACTGGGATTGGAGCAGCTGTGGGAGTCACCTGTTACACTGTTGGGAGCTAGATCTCCAGTTCTGGTGCTTTTACATCCTACTGTCTCCTGAGATTTCAAATCCAAGTGTGTGTGTATGTGTATGCATATGTGTGTGTCTAGTTGTGTCAAACAGTTGGCACTAAAAGTAACACTCAATATTAAACTGCTTTTAATATATGTAGCAATGTTCCTCCATGGCATAACTTGGTGTCTTGTGATCTTATTACAAACTTGAGTATATATTTTTTCCTGCCTAAAATGCCAAGCCTATAGTGCTTAGGAAGAAAATTTTATGACAGGGGAGATGAAGAGTTTGGTCAGAAGATGGAGACTGGCAAATACCAGAGCCTTTGAACTGATGTAGAAATCTTTATGGGGAAGAAAAAAGAGTATAGTATAAGCAGGTTGGAATTTCTGCTGTCCCACCTGAAGGCCACACAAGGTACTGACAGTAAACGTTTGGGGAAAAAATCTGAAGGAATTGGACTTGGTATTTTTTAGTTCACTGCCCATGTGTGAAATTCACAAGCAATGGCAAATCTATAGAAATAAATAAATAGTTAATTAGTGGCTGCTCAGGAATAAGGGTAGGAAAAGGGATTCACGGTAAATGGGAATAAGGAATCTTGTTGGGGTGATACACATGTTCTCAGACTGGATAGTGGTGACAGTTGCATACCTCAATAAACTTTATAAAGATCATGGAATTATATACTTACAATGGATGAAGTTTATGATATGCAAATTACACCATGATAAAGTTGTTTTAAAAAAAATCATGGGAACTGAAGGCAGTACAATTTTAATCATCCCCCACCCTTCTGACAACCTACTGAAATGTCCAACATCTGCACCAAATTATTATTATTCTTTGTTATTAATTATATATATATTTAAAAGTTTATTTTTAATTGAAAGATAATTGCTTTACAAGATTGTATTGCTTTCTGCCATACATCAATTTGAATCAGCTATAGGTATACATATATCCCCTCCCTCTTGAACCTTCCTCCGACCTCCCACCTCATCTCACCCTTCTAGGTTGTCACAGAGCCCTGGTTTGAGCTCCCTGAGTCATACAGCAAATTCCCACTGGCTTATCTGTTTTACATATGGTAGTGTGTATGTTTCCATGCTACTCTCCACATTCATCCCACCCTCTGCTTTCCCCTCGACCCCGTGTCCACAAGTCTGTTCTCTCTGAGTCTCCACTGCTGCCCTACAAATAGGTTCATCAGTACCATCTTTCTAGATACCATATATATGTGTTAATATATAATATTTGTTTTTCTCTTTCTGACTTACTTCACTCTGTATAATAGGCTCTAGATTCATCCACCTCATTAGAACTGACTCAAATGCATTCCTTTATATGGCTGAGTAATGTTCCATTGTATATATGTACCACTGCTTCTTTATATACTCACCTGTCGATGGACATCTAGGTTGCTTTCATGTCCTAGCTATTGTAAATAGTTGTTTTGAATGATATCTTTATTATTACACTTTTTAAAATTTCATACTTGTCCTAACCACTTACTAAGGCCCATCAGGTATAAGTCCAAGATATTTTCAAATCCATCCACCTCTTCCCATCATTACTCTACTTCAGATCACAATTACTTCTCACTGGAATTACTCCCACAAGCTTGATCATCTGCTTCCCGGGATCATATACCAGCTATCAGCATATTCCAGTTATTTCTCAACTTTAAAGTCCCACCAAATTATTTAGATGGGGATAAGGAAAATAATCATGCTTTAATTTCTTACAATTAGATATCCCCTTTAGACTTGTGATTCTTAACCTGGAAACTTAAAAGAATCACAAGGAAATTCTTGAGTTTCGTGTCATTTCCAGATGTGAGAGGCACATAGGACTGAAAAGCTGATTTCTAAGATATTTGGGAAATGCATCACTTTCTTTTCTCTCCGATGAAGGGTTTCTATCATAGAGTACAAAATACATATAATCAAGATTTTGGAACTGGTACTATGAATGCATGCTATTTCTCTCTGCTGTTATTCACTGGAGTGGAGTGGGAGGAGGAGACTGGAAATCTGAGGACACACATAGGCACTTTTACTCACAGGACACTTACAGGGTAAGGCTGAATAACAGTGAGGAGTATCGACTCTTTGCAGCTTCTGTAAGAGAGAGGAAAAAAAGTATTTATGACATGCACAGAGCCTGGGCTCTACCAGTGACGGTGCTCTTTTGAAACAAAGTGTGTGATGTTGGCGAATGTTCCTTGGACTCCCAGGGCAGAGATTCAAAAGGCTCAGAAGTGAGCTCTCAGACCACAGAGAAAACCAGAATCAAATGTTTACCCAGTGGAAAGCCTCCTGTTCGATTTATATTGGGTGATATAATCTGCAACACTGAACAGCAGGGCCCTAAAATAAAACTCGCTGAAGGAAGGTCGGATTTTAAAAGCATCGACTGAGTCTCTCAAAATTGATTCTCCCCTTCTGACTTTCCTTTAGCTGCTTAAAATGTCTGTGCAATTTTCTGGAAGGGGATAGATTTTTTAAAATGCTATCAATTCACTGAACATCATTATCTTCTTAGGGTCAGCATCAGGAAAAGAAAAATGTCACTGTAGGTTTCTTATGTAAAAACAGGATCCCGGCAAATGTGACTTCCCATGTTGTGTGGCTTTCTAAGGCTAAGGTAACAATGCCTAGGATCATGAGCCGATAAACATTTTAGAAGGGCACTCGTTGGGAAATATTGTTCACCATAGGGAACACTGTTTAGCCAAGAGCAGGACAATGTAATACAATGTCATGGTTTATTTAATTTCCCCCAAGTAACCCAAACCTTTCAAATAACTTGACCCCTTGAGGAAAAATCTTATTATAGGTTGTAATAGTTTTTCTTCCTTCCTTTGTTCCTTTTTTATATCGAGTAGGAGAAAGGTCAGTTGCCAATTTGTTGAGGAGGGGCTGACTTTTTCTACAGTTTAGGTGGTAATTAATTACCTGCTTTTGTGATGTCCTGCCCAAATGATTCAAGAGAAGGGAATCTATTGTGGTGCTGTTCCTTTGGAGAAGTCACGACAAATTGCATTTCTAGCATTAGGTACTCTTCAACCCCTCACTATAAGCCCATTGCCTGGGAAGGACCACGTGATTTGCCACAGGCGCGGTGGCGGTTGGGCCCTGATGGAGGGAGTGGGGGTGGAGAAGAAGAGAACTCAATGAGGAGGGAAAAGAGGACTAGAACTCAAGAAGTGGATGAAGAAGCAGAACAGTTAGGATGATGTTGATGGTGGGGAGAGGCCTATCTGATCCCATCAATTCCTAGTTGCCAAGGGTTGACAGAAAGCCCCACTAACTGGAGTGGCAAGACCGTGTTCCCATTAGATGGAATAATAGAGCAACAGTGTAATCAAATGAGAATTTGGTGAATGAGACAAATGGCGGTGCATGGCTGGTGGCCATGGAGCCTCGTGCAGCAGTTCTGGGGAGCAGTCTGGCACACCTAGGCAAACTTCAGCCTCACAGCACTAGGACTGAGCCATTCCACTCTGGTTTACATCCCAAAGAAATCTGTCCACTAGCCTTGGAGGGAAAGTGGATGAGGATGTTCCCAGTCAGGGGACGTATGGACGTGAAACACTGGAGGCAAGGTGGGCGTCCCCCTCTAGCAGGGTGGGCATGTGAATGGGTGGACCAAGTGTCATGGAACGATGTGGCAGGAAGACTTAGAGTGTGGGCAGCCGGGGTGTGTGCCGGTTTGTCCTGCCTGGCCTGCTCTACCCAAGGCTGTCCCCAGAGCCCTCAGCAGTAGGCAATGGGCTCAGAACATATCCTTGGGGCACAGCTGATTGGACCCAAGTGTTGGAATGAGCCCATTGGATGTCCTCTCTCCAGAACCAGAACTAAGAGATACAGACAATGAGCTGGAAGCTAAGTCACAGTCATGACTGAATAAGAGGAAAGGTTACAGATGCCAGGGTCCCCTGAGCAGGCCTAGTTCCCACCATTCCTGAGGGCTGGTTGTTCACCATTTTACATCAATAAAATGACTGAAGACAAATATCTCAGTATGATATCTGTCGTCAGTTCTGGGAATGGGCTTTTATTTTTCGTTTCACTCATCTGTAAGTACTTAATTATCACCTGCCAGACAAGAAGAATTAACTCCATAGTGCTTTGGGTCCCTAAGGATTCTAATCCTAGAAGGAAAAAAAGATGGAAGCCACATGTGTTCATATATTAGAGAATGCCACAATGACTGAGGCAGGTTCAGCTGAGGCCTGATGCCAGTCACCCCTACGTGCCAAAACAGGGTGTTACATACTTTCAAAGGAGAGATTAAAACCAGAGTTTGGGACCCTTTTTCATCTTGGGGTATTAATCATGACTTAACTGAAAAAAAGGTAACAGGGAAAGGCCAGTGGAAGCAGCACATGGCCAAAGAGCAGAGGCTATGTTTGAAAAATTATTACCCTTCCACCGAGACAGGCTCCAAGTGTGCAATTCCTGTGATGATATCTGGAAGACACAGTAGATATGGTGCCCTGGGGTCACTGAATAAAGGCATTGCTCAACTGAGCTTCTTCCAGGGCAAGAGGGCCTTACTGGAAAGATGTAGAAGCTAAGGAGTGTTGGACACAGCCAGTCACTGGGTACTATCTGATTCAAGGGACCTGCAGTTTGAAGAACCCAACAGAGAAATCTTCTAGAAATATGCACAGGTACCCATAAGTCAACCGTCATGATCTTCCATGGACAGAGGAAACCAATACTGGATTACCTTGGTGTCAAAACAGAATTTCCTGCTTTTTACCTCACTGTTCTGGCCTCATTTCAATGTGGATGGGGCCAAAGCTGGAGAAGAATCTTGGGGGAATGCCCCTTAACACAGGCTTCCCAAGTTGGAAATAGCGGCAAGGGAGAAATTTTGTGGCGTTGGCAGTTTTGACTATCATGTGACAAATGAGCATTTTGATGACAGAATAAGAGCTATTGTGATTACAAGTGTTCAAATGATTGGAGAAATTTTCTGAACCTGCTTAATATACTTGTGGACCTGCCTGAGATTTGAATGAAGACCTGGACCTAGAGAGCTGTTCTGAACAAGCAAAGAGGGGAAAGACAGTTGCTTTACAATTTTATCCTGAGACCTAACTGCTACATTTACCCCCAACTTTACTTTATTTAAAACTGACTTGAATAGATCAGATTATTTGAATCCAAACAGTCCTTAACTAAGACAGTGAGTGCTGAAAATTTGAAGAAGAAACAATAAAATGGTAAGTGCAAGAATGAGGGGTCTGATGTGGTAGGGTGGGGGAGAATGAATAGGACCACAAGGCTGTGGAAAAGATGCTCATTTTCCCTGGAGCAATGCTCACTGGCACTGTATTTGTAATTTGTTCATTTCCAGAAAAAGAAAACATTCACAGCTCCAGTACAGCCTGTTAGGAGCAGACAAACCCCTGGGGAAGGACTCATTATTCATGTTAGATGCTAACAAAATAAACATAGACTGCATTAGCTTCCTATTGCTGCTGTAATAAATTAGTGGCTTAAAACAGCACAAATTGGTTATCTTACAAGTCTGGAGGTCAAAAGTCTGCAATGGGCCTCACTAGGCTAAAATCAAGGTGTTAATAGGGCTGCATTCATTCTGGAACCTTTTCCAGATTCTGGAGGCTTCCTATATTCTTTGGTTCGTGGCCCCTTCCTCCGTTTTCAAAAACAGCAATGTAGCATCTTCCAATTTCTCCCTGAGTCTCCTGCATTATTCATTCACCTATAAGGGCCTTTGTGATTACATTGGGTCCACCTGGATAATTCAGGAAAAACTGCTCCATTCTTAACTGAATCACTTCTGCAGAGCCACAGGATCTGGGCATTATGATGTGGATCGGTATTCTGTCCTATCACAGAAGCCAGCTTCATTAGTTATTTTGTGCTGCATAACGACTTACCATAAACTTAGCAGCTTAAAACAACACACATTTATTATCTTACAGTTTCTATGAGTCAGACATATGAGTATGAATTAACTTGGTCATCTTATCCAAGTTCTCTGATGAGACTGCCATCAAGTGCTGCTCAGGGCTAAGGTCTCATCTGAAAGCTCCATTGGGGAAGATCCAATTCCAGGTAGACTTTTCATGGTTTTTGGCAGGATTAAGTAGTTTCTTTCGGGATTGTTGGACCAAGGGCCTCAGTTCCTGCTGGCAGTTGGCTAGAAGTCACCCTTAGGTCTTTGTTACTTGTGCCTCCTCAACATGGCAACTTGCTTCATTAAATCAGCAAAGGGAAAGGAGACAGAATCCTTTGGCAAGATGGAAGGTATAATCTTATGTAACATAATCATAGATGTGACATTCCATCACCTTTGCCATATTTTTTTGGCAAGAAGCAAATCACAGGTCCAACCCATATTAAAAGAGAGGGAAATACACAAAATTATGAACATTGAAAAGGCAGGGATCATCCATGGGGCCATCTAAGATTCTGTCTGCAACACCAACAAAGAAAGATTCACAACCAATTAATCTGTAAGTGTCTCAAAGGTAGTGTCCACGTATGACTTCACCTTACACAGAATATTTTCTTGTCAGGCATGTCAGAAAGAAGCACTGCTCAGTATACATTATTAATTTGAAAATGGAAAGCATTTTCCAAAATATGTCTATTATATTCATAGCATTTAAATTCTGTGTCTATAGTAATTCCCTGTTATTCATCTGAAACATAACCTATATTGATTTTAATTTTACCACTTAATGAGTAAATGATGCTCTCAATTGAAATAAAATATTCCAATATGTTATTTACCATTAGAACTAGGGATGTGTTTTTAGTCTGTTTTCTCTCACTTATAGTTATTTAATTATAATCTCCAGACAAGAACTCCATAATGTTTTGAATTCCTTAGAATTCCTAACCCTAAGATTCTAGGAGAAAATTAAGAAGATCGAAGCCATTTAAAAATAGCCACAACAGACAAATTAGAATTTGGAATGAAAAATGGCTCATTCAAGTAATCAGATAACTTCTTTTTATGAAGGCTTAAAACAGCTAGGGACTTGAAACAAATCCAGTTAGGAGCACATTTAGAGAAGTATAATTTCATACTGAATGCCAAGTGAATTTTCTACTCTTAAAGATTAATCTCAAATTAGAATGCCAATATTTTAAAAAATGATTGAATTTGTGAAAAACATCATTTTAATCCCTATATCACAGTGCTGACCTGCACAGGAAAATATAGTCTAATCTACCCTAAACCACTCTTATAAAATTTACGTTTCATTCCTCTCTTTTCATTCTTTTAACAAAAGTCTTTTCTTAGATTTCTTTGATGGCAAATCCCTTGAAAGACGTTTGGGACACCCAATATCAGTGGTTGCAGGTCATTCTTTGGCATCACAGCCCATTTCAAAATTTCACTGGATATAAAGCAACTATCCTCCAATTAAAAATTTTTGAAAAATTTCATTGGATGGGATTCTGTTGCAGCAAGTGAAGAATCTCAGATTCTAATGAGGTTTTTGGTATTAAAATCCCTTTCAACAATGAAGCTAAAGTTTTTGTTTGCTTTCTCTTAGAGCAGAATAGCTTGACACCTTTCTTTGACTTCCCCATTTGATATTTACATGATCTTAATATTGCAGTATATAATCACATTGGCATGTACTATTGTATATTTCCCTCATAGACTGAATAAACAGATTTCTTAACTAATTCAGAGAGCAACATGAATTTACATGTGAAGAGCAATGAGACTTCATCAGAGATTGGCAAAACAGAATAAAACAAGGAAAAGCAAAACAAACTAAAATATAAAGAATATATTCCATGTCAAAATTCAGGAGGAGTCTTGCTTTTTTTTTTTTTTTTAAAGGGTCTAAACAAGTGAACAATATGATTTTCAACTTCTCCAGTAGAAGTCAGGAATCATTCATGAAGGCTGAAAAGTTAGGCTTTTAAAAGGCAAAATAAAGAGGTAATTTAGGGCGATATATGAAAGATTTTATGAACTGTAAAATCACATCTTAACATAATTCAGAAGACTGATAGGCAGTATTTTTATTTGGAAAGAAAGGTGGTAAGGCACAGTGAAATGGTGTTTGAACTCTCACTTCTAAGTATACATAAGTCTTTCTTCTTGTTGAACTTCAGAGTTCTTCAAAGAAGATAGAAAAATATCCTTTTCAGCTAGCTAGTGCATCTCAGCCCTTAAACTCTCTGCTGGTGGATAGTCATTCTTTATGGGAAGAAGAACAGATAAACAGTATTTCACCAATGATGCTTTTTTCAGAAGAACATCACAATCCTAGGTGTTGGCGAAAAGTTGGTTTGGGTTCATCTTTACCATCTCATGGAAAAATCTGAACAAACTTTATGGCTAACGCAGTATTTTCTCTTCTTACCTGAACCTGGAGATACGAAAAAAAACCCAGAGATTTCTGATGACTAGTCATAATATAAAGTCAGTTGCTGGCAAAGCTGGAGGAAATAACGTTGTCCCTCCTTTTTAGAAAAGTCACCACAGGACTACTTGAAATGGAGGTTTAATGCTTCATCCAGTTGACCTTTCTACCATTCTCAACAGAGACTGCAATTATCCACTGTATCAGTTCCTAACAGGTACCGAAGCCATTAGCTGCAGAGGATGGAAACAGCTAACAATCAAGCATGCAAACAAGGTCAACACATTAAGTGTGATCTGTCATGGACTTCATGAAACATCAACACTCTCCCCACTGTTGCTGCACATTGCCTTACTTCAATAACTGCAAAGAGGAGGAACCAGATTATCTGTCATTTTATTACTAAGGTTCAAGGGATGTGGAGAAAGGAAACAGGCATAATGAAGCCACCATAGTTATCAGGTCAGCAAAGACAGAGGGGATGAATCATAGAATTCACTTGTCCAGGAGCACTGGCTTGCCTTTTACCAATTCTACAATCTCTCTCATTACCATTTTCTCCTTGAATGAGGGGTGATATTGCTGATACAACCAAACGCTGCCTGCAAGAGATGAACTTCAGCTTTAAGGACGCACATAGGCTCAAAGTAGAGGAACGGAAAATGATATTCCATGTAAACAGAAACCAAAACAGAGCATGGTAATTATACTCATATCAGACAAAATAGGCTTTAAGGCTAAAAAGGTAACAAAAAAGATCACTATAATGATAAAAAGGATTAATTCATTAAGAAGACATAATAATCATGAACATATTGGGTTGGCCAAAAACTTCTCTCGGGTTTTTCCATAGATGTAATGGAAAAATCCAAGTGAATTTTTTGGCCAACCCGATATATGCACCCAAATCAGAGCACCGAAATATACTAAGCAAATACTAACAGATCTGAGGGGCTTCCCTGGTGGCTCAGTGGTAAAGAATCTGGCTGCTAATGGAGGAGACTTGGGTGCAATCGCTGGGTTGGAAAGATCCCCTGGAGAAGGAAATGACAACCCACTCCAGTATTCTTGTCTGAGAAATCCCACGGACAGAGGAGGCTGGCGGGCCGTAAAAGAGTTGGACACAACTTAGTGACTAAACAACAGATTTGAAGTGAGAACAAGTTTGGTAGCCAAAGCAACAGTGAAGAGAATTTAAGGAAAGATTCTTATTAAGTACTATGTTAAAGGGTTCACCCTGAACAACTGTATAATCATACTGTTTATCTTTTCCCATCTGCACGAAGGCTCCAAAGACGGTCCTCAATGAACCACACTTTTGGGGACTCACATAACTTTGTGTAGTCTTCTCCCACTGAGTCTGGACTAGTTCTGTGACTTACTTTTGACAAACAGAGTATTACGGAAGTGACACTGCATGACTTCCAGGCCTTGATTAGAAGAATCCCAGAAGCCCTGCAGTGTCCACGTGGGTATCTTGGAACGTTCACTCTATGAGAAGCCAGCTGTCAGAGAAGTTCAGCAACCCTGTGATCACCCTGTGGAGAAGCAGCGTGGGGAGAGGGAAACTGGCCTGGTCAGACACAGTGGTGTCGGCTGTCTAAGTCCACGTGACAACACAGGTGTGAAAAAGCCACCTTGGATAGCCAATCCAAACGAGTCTTTATCCTGCCCCTGCTCCAGCTGTCACTGAACTGAAGCCACGCGAGTGACAGCAGTGAGAACCATGTGAATGAGCCCCATCAACCCACAGCATCATGAGATAAGAAACTATTTTCTTAAGCCATTTCATTTGTTGGGTGGTGACAGAAAACTGAAACATCATCTGTCTATAAAGAGTTTGCAAACTATTTTTTTAAAAAAACAGCCAAATGAGTCCAAGGGCTTTGAAATTGAACATGGCTCCCTTATCAAGGAAGGTTAAGTGTCTAATCTAATGACTCCACAGGATATCCGGAATGGATACTTTAAAAAAAAAAATCTGCCATACAAACATATGTGGAAATGTGGAAAAGGATGCCCTAATTATTGGACATGGGGTAGCACAATTGTAACATTAACTATGAGCTTTTCGAGATTGGGGTAGTGGGGAAAAGAACTATAAACTCAGGGGAGGGGAAAAGATCCAATCAGAGTCTTGGACTAAAAATGCTTCACTACAAAAAAGAATTTTGAAGGCACAATTGCTGTTACCTTGTGGGGTATGTATTTGAACTTGCTACAGAAAGGATTAAAGCACATTATAATTTTAGGCTTAGAATTAATGGCTTACATACAATCCAACGACTTGAATATAAACCTAGGGAGAGACCAGAATTCTTTGAACAGTCCAACTCACATTTGACAGATTGTGTTTAAGGCTTAAGCTGTGCTTTTCTTTTAAAGAATATTAGGCTATTGGGTTAAAATCCATATAAATGATGCAGTGATTATCAAAATTAACATTCTAATGAAATTGTCTCATTTCAAGTCCTTTTCTTAAATTGCATTTTTTAAACCTTTGCAGTAAAATTTCAGGTTAGGCACTCTGACTTTGTAAACGGCTACTACTAACAGAGTTTTATTTGCATAATAATATTTGGTTTTGGTTTGACCTAAATTTTTTGTTCAATTAATTCATTTCTTTTTTTTTCTGAATGAATATTATCTTTGGCCTTTGAAGAATCTTTAACTAATGGATGAAACTGGTACTTGCATTTAAGACTGAAAAAGGGCAGCAGGATCTCTTGTGATAAAAATTATTTTACACATCTATATGATACTAAACGGTTCTCACCTCATTCATTCCTTCAGCAAGTATTGAGTATCTAGCAGAGGAGAGGCATTTGGGATATGGCAGGAGGGCATTTGGCAGTGTCGAGAGACATTTATGATTGTCACAATGAGGGTGGCTGCTATTGGCATCCAGTAGACAGATACCAGGGATGCTGCTAACATCTGACACTACACAGGACAGCCACCTACAACAAAGAAATTTCTGCCCAAAATGTCAGTAGTGCTGAGACTGAGAAACCTGAGGCTACATCAGATGTACCTCCACCCCTGCCCCAGGGAAAACTACTATCCTGGCACCGAACACAACAGAATAGTTGATCCCCAGTGGGAACTTATCTTAATATAATCACATAGCATAAATGATTTTCCTTTCTTCTTTCACTTTGAGTTGTGTTTAAGATACATCCAAGTCGGACTGTGCAACTGTCTGAATGTATCACAATTTCCTTATCCATTTTACCACTGAGGGATATTTGAGTGATTTTCAGTTGGAGGTTGCAAAGAATACTGTTACTATGAACAGGCTTGTGCATGTCTTTTGGTGAATATATGTAGGCATTATTGTTTGGTATATCCCTAGGAGTGGAACTGCCAGGTCATAGGGTATACATATGTTCAGGCCGAGACCTTGTTTTATGGGGCTACATCATTCTTTCCAGATTTCGTGATGTTTGTATGTCTTAAATTCTATTCTGATAGTTTTCCTTTACCTTATTCTTCTACTCTAGCGCTTTCTATTCTGCTGGCTACTGGAACAAGCTGCAGTCCATCAATATATACATCAATATACATCTTACATCTGTAAAAGCAGGGAGCTTGGACTAAATCAGTAGTTTCCAAATTGTGCTCCATGCAACCCTTCTCAGATAGGAACATGTGCCAGTGGAAAGAGCCCTGTATACCCCTGTGCTTCTTCAACCGGAAATCCTCCACTGATTTATGTATTGAGACTGTGGGTTAGAGTTCTGTTGAAAAAAGGGTTCTATTGCTAAAAGCATTAGGAAAACTAATGGATAAAATGATTGCTATTGCTTCATCGAATTCCAATAAACCTTCTTAGCCTGCAAATCTAAATCCCATTTTGAGTTTCCAAGAAGGTATTCAGCATCCTCTGCTAATTTAAAATTCTTTTTCTCAATGAAAAGCAAAAAGAACAAAGGTTTATTGGATTTTGTTGCTTTTCTATTCTTTATATTTTAAGAATGACAATAATATTATTTGCAATTTTATACTGCAATTGCAGAGCAATTCAGTAATAATCATGACACCCTAGGAGCTAGGTAATATTATCTTCATTTTACTGATAAGAAAATGAGGCTCAGAAAGGTTATAGCACTTTTAATGAAGTCAAATGTCTGGAAAGTGGTGGTGTTTTCTTCCCTGACCCTAGAGTTTGGGTTTGGCTAAGGCCCGGCTTTGGCCAACAGAAGAGGTACAGACTGATCAGAATGCCAGATCCCAGGTCAGAGTCTACACTTCAAAGGCCTTGCATGTTCCTGCTTGCTTATTCATGCTTTCCATAACCATAAGCACACCACACTCTGGTCCAAAGAGGATGAGAGACTTGTGATACAGACTTGAACCGAGCCTGTCTGTTCCAGGCAGGCCCAGCCAAGATCAACGGAGCCACTTCAACCAGTTTCCAGATGTGTGAGAAAGAAATGCTTATTTCGAGCCACAAAAGGACAAATATTGGATGATTCCACTTAGATGAAATATCTGGGATAGGCAGATTCATGCATACAGAAAGTACACTGAGCTGCCCAGGGACTGAAAAGAGGGAGCAATGGCGAGTTCTTGCTCGGTGGGTCCAGAGTTTCTATTTGGGGTGATGAGAGTTTTGGAAATAAGTAGTAATGAAGGTTACAAAACATTGTGAGAGTAATGAATGCCTCTGAATCGTACACTTAAAAGTGGTGAACACGCCAAATTCTATGTTATATGTATTTTACCACAATAAAAGAGACATGTTCATTGTTATTAGCCACTGAGATCTTGTGGTTATTTGTTCTGAAGCAACTGCTGACTGATTGATATATGCTCTATCTAATTGTATGACAGGTGTCATGTGGGGAAGAATGAGAGTTTGATGGGACAGTGAATATGAGTAGGAGAGAAGAAGGACTCACGATCTGGTCTGCCAAGTGAAATCTCTCCATGTTAAAAATAACTTGGGCTGTGGGCCATGGAAGGAACAGATTGCTGGGCCAATTAACAGAGACCATTTATCAGTGGCTTATGCCATCTCAGGGTCATTGCCATGGATGCACTGCTGTCATGGGTTATGTGACATGACCAGAGGAATTCAGCAAGCTGGAAACACTTTGAAAACATTAAACAGTTTGAAGCCCATACACACTTGTAGCCTAAAAGAGACTAGAAAGAGACAGGGAGTGTCATATGCTGAATTGAAGCTGTTAGAAAGCGTAGTTCATATCCTGAGTCAATTCCTGAAGAAAAAAATCATATTCTTATGCAATTCAAGTCAATTAGACTTGACAGCCACTTTCCATTTCCCTTAGTTCTCAAGACATTTATGTT
Organism: Giraffa tippelskirchi; assembly: GCF_054371585.1. Classification (NCBI taxonomy): domain Eukaryota; kingdom Metazoa; phylum Chordata; class Mammalia; order Artiodactyla; family Giraffidae; genus Giraffa; species Giraffa tippelskirchi. The sequence goes on from NC_137289.1 coordinate 144,466,015, forward strand.
TGATTCTGCTCTATCAGTGCTGACTTCACCTTCTGCTCAACAGTCCTGTAGTGCTCGCTCAATACAGGAATTTAATATATTTTTAAGCGAAAAAATTAAACAGAGGTCCAGGGATTGTCATGGAATATGTGGCACAATCACCAAATGGGAGGTGGCAGCTGAAACCTTTTTTATACATATGATGGGGGGCATGAGATTGTTCAAAAAATGAGGCAGTCGACAAAAGTCTCAGCAGCAAGTGATGTGACTGCAAATGGAAATAATAATAATAATCATAATGGTAATAATCATAATAATAGGCTTGTTCAGAGGATTATTGTGAGGACAAATTATAGATGGGGGAACTGCTTTTCATATCTTGGAAGAAAGGTGCTACGTAAATTCCAGTTCTTTTTCTTTTTGTTATTTTTCCTTAAATACTGCCAAAAAAAAAAAAAAAGATCCAAGTGGGTGGATGAGAGCAGGATTGAGGGAGGAAGGGAAGAGAAAATAATTTAAAGAAGCAAGTGATGGAAGTACTACTTGGCCATTGCCTTGGCTTTAATAACCTTCATCCACCTAGCCACACAGCTATGTAGGTGGGGGGTGATTGTGAGATTCTATTCCCCCTTCTTGCTCCTAGTCAGGAAATAACTAGATTTTATGTTCATTTTTTAAAGAGCATTCACTCCATCTTGTTGATGTGGCTGTTGCCTTCACTTCCATCACTGTCCTCTGTGTTTTTAGCACTGACTGAGAACATTCCTCCTAGGGAACTGTACATGCCAGGTCCCAAGGGCGGACATGGATACTGGGGCTCTAGGGCAGAGAGTCAGTGAGCAAAGGCCAGTATGTGCACCTGTTGTTTGGAACTCAGCATTTCAGAAGACAAGGCTGAAAGGCAGCTTGTTGGACTCCATGGGGATGGTCAACTTTGCCAAGTGAGATAGTAATGAGAAGCTTATGGCTTTCATGACAAACAGGACATGAATTGTTTCTCAAATTAATTCATTTAATAATAACCTATAAGTGGTGTGTTACAGTCCCCTACTATTATGGTGTTACTATCGACTTCTCCTTTTATGGTTGTTAGCATTTAATAACCTATAATGGAAAAGAGCCTGAAAAATATATGTATATACAAATATACACACATATATGTGTGCATATTTATATATGTAATTGAGTCACTTTGCTGTACACCTGAAACTAACACAACATTGTAAATTAACTATCACTATCACTCGCATGCTTAGTCATGTCCGACTCTTTGCAACCCCATGGACTGTAGCCCGACAGGTTCCTCTATCCATGGGATTCTCCAGGCAAGAATAAGGGAGTGGATTGCCATTTCCTTCTCCAGGGGATCTTCCTGACCCAGGGATCGAACCCGTGTGTCCTGCATTGGCAGGAGGGTTCTTTGTCACTGTGCCACTTTGGTTTTAAAAAAAGTAAAAAAATGAATTCATTCAATAACCACATTTGGGGAAAATGACTTTTCTTTCATCAAGCAGTGGAATGTCTCTTGTCTCCTTTCTCCTTGATCTACTTGAAAGCAATCTTGAACCACCTTACTGAGTCACACCATGTTCCTTCTCAAAATATGACAATTTTCAAAAGCATCTCAGATTCAAAGAAGATTCATAAACTTTTTCTCCCAGTAGTGGATACCCCTGGTAGCTCTCCACTTACATTTCAGCTTTAAAGACCACTAGACTTGATTAAACAAATGTTTGACATTCCCATCCTACGCACTGACGACTGTTCTAGGCTATATGGATACACTAGTGAACAGAGAAAACAATCCAAGCCTGTCTGGGACTGTCATTCTCTGGAACTATCCAGGACTCAGGAATTTGAAAAGAGGATGCCTTAGCTGGCTGGCAGTGCCCTGGGTGAGGCCTTCCACCTCTGGCCACCTGTTTTCTCATTCAGAAGATGCAGAAACGGGACCAAACCTCAAACAACGAGTTTCTCCTAAGACCCAAAGCTATTTAGCCATCCAGTGGATGAGTTCCTTATATTAATCAAGCTGTTTTGTTCAATATCATTCACCTAAAACCTCCTGTGACCTCATCTTCAACAACAAGTGATACCCTAGGTTCTTCCTTCAGGACACTTCCTAGGAATGACTCCTTTGAAGTCTTCCCAGATTACCTCATCTATTTCCAGGCCTATTGTTGTCCATGGCAACCTGTCAACATCCATGGACAGCCCTGCAAGGGCAGGTGGGAGGAAAGACTGCTTTTCCCTAAAGAAAAGAGGGAACAAATTGGAAAAGAAGAGAAGAGAAATAACTTGTTTGGCTCCGTAAAGCCACATGGCTTTCATCAGAAGGTTTCAATATGCATCAGAATGGGGATGGTCAGGATCTCTGTGGAGACAACAGTGATCATTTATTTCACACCTACTGTATGCTTTGTTGTTGTTGATAAGTTGCTAAGTTGTATCTGATTCTTGTGATCCGATGGACTGCAGCATGCCAGGATTCCCTGTCCTCCACTATCTCCCGGAGTTTGCTCAAACTCATGTTCATTGAGTTGGTGATGCCATCCAACCATCTCATCCTCTGTTGTCCCCTTCTCTTCCTAACTTCAATCTTTCCCAGCATCAGGGTCTTTTCTGATGAGTTGGTTCTTCACATCAGATGGCCAAAGTATTGAAGCTTCAGCTTCAGCATCAGTCTTTCCAATGAATAGTCATGGTTGATTTCCTTTAGGATTGACTGGTTTGATCTCCTTTCAGTCCAAGGGACTCTTAAGAGTCTTCTCCCGTATCACAGTTTGAAAGCACCAATTCGTCAGTGCTCAGTCTTCTTTATGGTCCAACTCTCACATCTGTACATGACTCCTGGAAAAACCACAGCTTTTACTATACAGAACTTTGTTGGCAAAATGATGTCTCTGCCTTTTAATACGCTGTCTAGGTTTGTCACAGCTTTCCTTTCAAGGAGCAAGCGTCTTTTAATTTCATGGCTGCAGTCATTGTCCAGAGTGATTTTGGAGCCCAAGAAAATCAAATCTGTCACTGTTTCCACTTTTTTCCCTTCAGTTTGCCATGAAGTGCTGGGACTGGATGCCATGATCTTCAGTTTTTGAATGCTGAATTTTAAGCCAGCTTTTTAACTCTGTTCTTTCACCCTCATCAAGAGGCTTTTTACTGTATGCAAGAGACTGTGTAAAGCAGTTTGCACCCAGTATTTCTCATGTACTCCTTCAAGTATATTAGGGTTTGGGTGCTATTATTCTCTGGACATTAAAATACTTTGAGCCCAGGAGCCAGAAATAAAAGAAAAAAAAATACTCATCTACCAAAGCATATATACTCTTGCTGCAGGAGGAAGGTCCTCACTAGTGTGACCCCTGGCTGCATAAAGTAGGATAAGGGATGAGAGATACCTTGACCCACGTGTCTTCATAAACCCTGCTGCCTCCTATTGTTGTTAAGCCATTATTGTTTTTATTATTAATTCCAGTTTCCAGAGCCCTGAGGGAGAGCATTTCAGAAGATATAGAGGAGAGTCTAGCCCAGTGATGGAGTTGGCTCATGTCACTGCAGTGGATAGAACTGCTCCCTGCCCATGCACGCTGCACATTCTTGGGGCTTCTGTCTGAGCTAATCATTGCTGAGGCTCCGAGAATAACTCCTGCAGGAGAAGATAGGATGCTCTAAACTGCTGTCAGCCGTGAGTCTGGATAGCCTGGGAGTGTGGTGTTTTGAAAAGCAGGTTTCTAAAGCAAGATCTTGACACCTGTCCAGTTCAGAAGCCTCACAGGATAGAATTCAGTCTCCTGGGTCTCAGGCCTTGTCAAGTCATGTAACACTGTCTGTTGCCTGGGTGTGTGTCCTGATCAGCATTGGTCCACGAGGGAGAGGGTAAGGCAAGATCGGAAACCATCTGAGTTCAAGTCATCAGAGCTATGTCAGCTTCCATTCATTATTTATCACTGCCGGCACCAGTCCTCTGATGGACTGCTTGACCCTCATCCTCTCTAATCTTTAAAATCATTCTGCAAGGTAGATTTCATTATTTCCATTTTACATGTGAGAAAACAGGCTCTTTTAAAAGAGGTTAAGTATCTTGTCTAAGACCACACAGCTCATTCGAGGTCAAGTCAGGAATCTAACTCAGACTGCCTGTGTCAATGTTCCTTCCCTCTTTCCTTGGTTAAGTCATTATCAGTAATCAGAGTGTCCACATGCCCAAGTTTTGTCTTTCTCTGTTGGCTCCTCCGAGCTTCCCAGGAAGGATACATGCTATGTTCATCTTGACAGGCTGCAAAGCATGTTTCCATATTGTGTCTTTTAATCTCCATAATGCCAGTGACAGGTAAGTATCATTTCCTCCATTTGGTAATTGACTAAAATGTGGAGCAGAAAGGCTAAGCAATTGGATCACTTCACTAGCAGGGCAGGGATGGACAGCTGTAAAGCAGAGAAATGCAGAATGGGGAAAGAGCAACTCTAACTTGTGGGAGATGGGAGGCCAGTTGACAGAGAGCCTCAGGGAAGGCAGCTTTGGAGCTGGGTCTCTATGGATGGGTAGGAGCCTGACAAGGAAAGGGGTTCACAGGTGCACCGAAGGACCCAACAGTTCTGCAAGTAGGAATGCTTTGGGTCTGTTTAGGGAAGAGTGTATTTCTAAGTATAACTAGCACACAAGGTTGGGGTGATGGTTCTTGAGGAAGAGAGAAGGTAGAAAGCATGGCTGGCAGAGCTGAGTGCAAGACCCTGTTGATGCAAGGAATCCTGGAGAGAACCACTCTAGAGTAGCAGAGTCATTATAGAGGGAGAGGGTAGCATCAAATGCTAACAGCCGGCAGAAAGCATTCTGTGCACAGGAAATGAAGTGGAGTTACAGGTGAAAATTTAAATATATGAGTACAATTTGTGTTTAGTGGGTGTCTTACAGCAAAGAAAGCTCTAAAATGCCTGTTGCTACTACAGGAATTTACGAAACCCGTTCATTTTTTTCAGAAGGAGCCCAGACAGAATAAAGGTTTTGAAAACCAAACAGCCAAATTGGGATCTCACTCATTCATAAATTCATTCACTTTTCTTTTCATTCAAACCTGCTACACAATAGGGAAATGAAGAACATAACAGGCTCCTTGTCCTCAAGAAGCCCACAGTCTAGACTGAAGAATTAGCATCACTGCAATGAAGGTGTCATGTAGAAGCATACATGGGAACATGGTGGTATGAAGGGGGAAGGGTCAACACTTCTCAGGGTTTATGTGAAGAAAGTTACACTTGAGGAAGCATTTGCAAAGTAGGAGATGCTTCAACTGGTCTCCAGGGATGGAGGAGGAGTTTACCAGGTGGGTAGGGAAATGAAGGAATTTTGGAGCTGTGGAAATAAGTCCAAAGGAAATAATGTAGGAAGGAAAATGATCCACTTGGGGGCTGTAGAAAGGTTGGTGTAAAACCATAGCAGAGAACAGATAGGGAAAGAGGTTGACCAGGAGTGTGGGCCCGATCACAGAAGGTCTTCAATCTATGTAAGCCATGTGCACTTGACCTCAGATGGCTGTGACCCTGAGGTGGGTGCTTTAAACTGGGACTGGTAAAATCAGTTTTATTTTGAAAAGTTGCCTGAGCCAACAGTGCAGGCAAATATAAAGGTTGTTAGGGAGAAGATGACTCGGTGATGAAGCCATGGTCATACCTTAGAGAAGGTGGCTGCTGCTGCTGCTGCTAAGTTGCTTCAGTCATGTCCGACTCTGTGCGACCCCATAGATGGCAGCCCACATGGCTTAAATGGAGTATGTAAAAATGGGGATGAAGAGGAAGGGAGATACAAACATGATTTGGAGGAAACCTGTGTTCAGAGGCCTCACCTTCTAGATGGTGTCTACGAATGAAAAGATAAAAGGCACAGATGGAATTAATGAAATGGAAACTACAAATGAGGTTGTTCTGGTGCCAGAAGTAGCTGGAGCTCTTGGGTATTCCTAGCAGTTAGTGATCATAGGCACTACCTTCTAATTCACGTGGGTCAGAACTGGAACTATGAAGAGCTCTAATGTGACTGAACTTGTTCTTGAATATCAGTAATCAGGCAAATGGTACTATGGAGAACAGTACAGAGATTTCTTAAAGAACTGAAAATAGAGTTGTCATATGATCCTACAATCCCACTCCTGGGCACACATCCACAGAAACCTCTAATTTAAAAAGATACATGGACCCAATGTTCATAGCAGCACTATTCACAATAGCCAAGACATGGAAACAACCTAAATGTCCATTGACAGAGAAAGGGAGAAAGATATGGTACGTACATACTATGGAATACTACTCAGCCATAAAAATGAATGAAATAATATCTGCAGCAGCATGGATGGACCTAGAGATTATCATACTAAGCGAAACAAGTCAGAGAAAGACAAATATCATGTGATATCACTTACATGTGGAGTCTAAAAAAAATGATACAAATGAACTTCATTACAAAACAATAATAGATTTATAGACATAGAAAACAAACTTATGGTTACCAAAGGTGAAAGCAGGGCAGGGGGTAGTTAATTAGGTGTTTGGGATTAGCAGACACACAGTACAATATGTAAAATAGACAAACAACAAAGACCTTATGTATAGTGCAGGGAACTATTAAATATATTCAATATCTTGTAATAACCTATAAGGGAAAAGAATCTGAAAAACATATTCTTGCCCAGAGAATCCCCACGGACAGAGGAGCCTGGCAGGCTACATACAGTCCATGGGGTTGCAAAGAGTTGGACACGACTGAGCGACTAAGTACACACACGTGTGTATAACTGAATCACTTTGTTTTATACCTGAAACTAACACAGCATTGTAAATCAACTATATTTCAAATTTTTTAAAAAAGTCAACCAAGGAAAGATAAAAAAAGAAGAAGGCAATGGTAAGGGCTGTGAACTCTTGTCTCAGTTGATAACTTTTACATGTGTGTTAGGGAAGGGGGAAATTGTAAAACAGAGAAATGTTATTAATAACCTGGGTAGGGAATAGAGATGATGCCACTAAAGAAGCTGTAATTCAAAGATGAGGGCTTCCCGTGGTGTTTCAGTGGTAAAGAATATGGCTGCCAATGCAGGGTTTGATCCCTGGGTTGGGAAGATCCCAGGAGAAGGAAATGGCCACCAATATTCTCCAGTATTCTTGCCTGGGAAATCCCATGGACAGAGGAGCCTGGTGGGCTACAGTCCATGGGGTCGCAAATAAGTCGGACACGACTGAGCACCTAAAATAATTCAATGATGGCACATCCAGCATCAGCCTGTAAACAACTACAGGACAAAATACACCCTCTTACCAGGAGGAAAAATCTGGTTAAGGAAGAATAGGTACATAGCTCAAGCTACCTGAAAACTACACCCCAAATCTTATGAAATCTAGCAATGTTCTAATCCTCTGAGAGTTGACAAATTGTCAGTGGATGACGATCATATTTTCACTGATGGAAAGAGGTTGTGGGATTTCTATTAAATTTTTGGAGTATGCCTTCCATGTTTGAATTTAGCCTCAACCTATGAAAACGATTTACTGTAATCAATGGTTATAATTTCTCCATGACAAGGCATAGAGAAATCCTGTTTTCCTGTCTATTGGGAAATACTGCTTTGAACGTGAACTTGGACCGTACTAACCTTGCCAATGAATTCTGAGACGTTTCTGCTTTGTATTAATAGGTTTATAGGCTGTACTTGGACTGACTATACGAAGAAAGAATGTATTTCACTCACAAAACCTCTCCAATTGCTACATGAAGAATCATAAAAAGATCACTTTTCAAAAGCAGGTATCCATTGGGGTTAAGAACAAGAAAAAACAAGCAAATAGAAGTAGTGGAATAGCTTCCTTGCTATAGAACCTAAGGTCATTTCTCTCTACTACATGTCCCAAAATAGTAACAGATCAGAGTTTTGGCAGTATCATTGTTATTTCTTCTTTTTACTTTCAAGGCTATGTAGAACAGAGAGGGTATAGGCTGGTGATCTCCATTTTTAATCATCCTATATTTTCTATTCTTACCACCATATGGAAGCTTAATCTCATTCCAGAACCAGAGTTAATTAAAAAGAATGCAAATGAAAAACATATGCAACAATCTTTTAAAAATCTGAACAATTTTTTGTGTTTCACACTAATTATGCTTTTCTTGAGTTTCATTAATCTGCAAAACAGAAAAATGTCCCATAAAGTGGTGAGAAGATAAAAGGCAGAAACTGAGTTAAAGAGTGAGTCTTCAAAATTACTTGATGTCTAATACAAAACTACTATGTATAGGAAAACAGTATGAAACAAAATATAACAAGGCCTGAATGGATTGTAATATGTTAGAAACACTGGTCAGTGATTAGCAGGAAATATAAAGTAGGTAGGAGACTAATGCTATGTGAAAATTATTTTGATAATATTATCAAGTCTAATTTTTCATATTTGATGAACAGTAGCAACATTAAAAAAACCACAGGACACGATTATACAAACACACATTAGGAGTTCTTTTAAAAAAATGCATTTTCTTTGCCCAAAGGAGACCTTAACGGCTTCTTTGAAAATCAGGTAATGTATCATATAAATATGTCTTTAAACATATGCCCTGTAGAACTGTTAGGAAAATTCTGAAAAACAGAACAGCAGAAGGAGTCAATTTGCATAGTTAATAATTTACATGCCTTGCTCTTATTCACGTGTAGTTTCTTCACATAGATGGACTGCTGTTCAATTAAAGAAAGGGAAATAAAAGTCCACCGAGTAGATCCCAGAAAATGATTAAGCAGGAATGGTACTCTGACCTTCAATTTGAAATGTGACTATCTGGGTCATCCTTCACCTTCCAAGTGCCAGATTCTAACCTGGGCTGGGTCTGCAGCTTGAGGAGACGTGGGTGGGAGTGGCTGGGGCTTGAAATTCCCCTCGGCTAGAGTGGAGTAGCAAGGCCACCAAGAGAGGCCTCTTGTTGCCCTCTCTGCTACCTAGATGACAAGATGAGTCAGTTGTAGGAGGTCTTGTTCAAGCTTGGGGACCTCAGAGCTACTGCCATCCAGTCTATGGCTAAGCACAGTACTAGAATCTCCTGATTGTGAATCATGACCTGAGAAATGTTGGGGAGTGGGTCCTGCGGGGATACTGGGGGCAAAATAAATACTATGATGACAGCAAGCGCCCTGCAACTATTTTGAATCCTATACTGTACATCTCAACAATGCTCTCTGCATAGTGTATGTAGTTAAACATTTCACTTACGTCTGAAAGATTTTAATCAGTGCCTGAGATAGTTTTTTTTTTTTAGTAAGATAAAGCTCAAAATTAGCTCATTTTATGCATAATATAAATGATATATGAACTTTGTCAAATATAAAGAACAAGGCTACACAATTACAGGCGTTATCTTTCTAAACCAGGTAACTTTGACCATTTCCCTGTGTCCCAATTACACAATTGCCCCAGATATTGGTGTGAAAGGTTTATTGTTGGTGGTTTTGTGTGAAAGGCACTACCTCAATTGAGAGTTAAACCCATGTGATGATTCCTATGGTAGGCCATATTGCTTATGGTAACAGCATGATGCCATGGTCTCCAGTGCAGAGTCCATAGCTTACTAACAGAGAATTCTGAGCAACATAAACTTATTTACTGACTGAAATTATTTCTGTCAACTCCAGTTGGCTCATCTCATTGAGTGGCACCATCATCTACCTGGAGTTCAAGCTTGAAATTTTTGCAACTTACCATCCATTCCTCACTATCCATCAATCTCCTCATCAAATACACCACTGAGTCCTACTGATTATTCCTCTATGACAAACTTTGCTCTACTCTCAGGATGATCTGTGCTAGTCAGATGTTACTTCTCAGCTGGACTCTTCAAGAACGTCTAATGGCTTCTCTGTTTCCATTCTTGTCTCCTTATTCCATTCTCCATAAAGCAAACAGCCAGGGTGATAGTTTACAATGCAAGTTGGATGATTTTACTCTACTGTTTGAAGCCTCTCAAAAGTTCCCTCTTTTTCCTACAGTAGAATCTGGAATTCTATTCAAGGAATATATCAAGGGGTCAGCATATCTTTTTTGGAAAGGGTCAGACAGCCAACAGTTTAGGCTTTGTGGAACAGATCATCTCTTGTTACTACACTCCTTTGCAGTTGTTGTACAGAAGTAGCCATAGACAATATGTAGATACACAACTGTGGCTATGTCCCAATAAAACCTCATTTACAAAAACAGGCAAGGGGCCAGATACATTTACTTACTTACAGATAAGTCAGAAAGAGAAAGACAAATACCATATGATATCACTTATATGGGGAATTTAAAAAATGATACAAATGAACTTATTCATGAAACAGACTCACAGACATAGAAATAAACTTCTTTCCCCAAAGGGGAAAGGAGGGGAAGTGATAAATTAGGAGTTTGGGATTAACATACACACACTACTATACACAAAATAGATAATCAACAAGGTACACTATAGAGCACAGGGAACTTTACTCAATATTCTGCAATAACCTATAAAGGAGAAGAATCTGAAAAAGAGTACATATGAATAACTGAATCACTTTGTTGTACACCAGAAACTAACACAACATGGTAAATCAACTATATTTCGATTAAAAAAATTAAAAACAAACAAAGAAAACAAGAAACAGACAACAGGGTATATTTGGCCCATGGGCCACAATTTGCCAACTCCTACTTTAGAAGATCCTCCATCACCCGCTCCTGTCTCCCTCTCTCATCTTTTCACACCCCTTTCCCCGCTGCAGGCCAAGGACAGCCACAATGCTCGTTTCTCTTCTCCAAGCCCTCCAAACTCTTTCTTTGCCTGATTGACTTTTCCCATCCTCTCAGTCACAGCAAAAAATGTCACATTCTCGTCATTCTCCCCTACAGGGCCCTGTTCTTTTCCTTCATGTCATGTAACATAATTTGTTGTTGCGTAACACGATTTGTCATTATCTACGCGTTTTCTTGCTTCACCTCTTAATCTCCACCTTCCTCACTAGACCACGTGCTTAAGGAGGGAATGGACCACGTTGTTACTCTGTAACAAGCACCTATTGCCCTGCCTAGCACACAGCAGGTGCCTAATAAACATTTCCTGAGTAAATATATTTCATCTTGTTGAGTCTTAATTTTCTCACCTCTAAAATGGTAGCAACAATACTTGCCCTAGCAGATTGCTGTGTTGATTGAATATGTGAAGCACCCAGGTAAGTGCCGAGGCCCAGACATCTCCCTTGCGTTTGGTTCTCTCCTGTGTACAGCTTTTTAGGGACTGGATGATTTCCACGCATTTTTTTTCTTCAAACAACATTCTGGTGGTTGGTGGTCTATCAATCCAGTCAGAACATTCAAGCTATGTTAGCTGCATATTCATAATCTGAGTTAAAGATGAAAAAAGTATAGTTTTCTTTTTATAGAAGAAAACTTTATAGTTATTCAATCAATTCACTCTCAAGTCTTTTTTTTTTTGAGATAATTGTCATTGAACTGGAATGTTAGGTTAGAAACAAATGCTGGATTAGGTACAGGTGGTCTCTGATATTGGATTTGATGGGTTTCTAGAGAACACAACAGAACTTGGACTTCTTATGTACCTTTGTCTGCTTAAGATGTCCTTGGACAGTCTAGGATGTGTTGATAGAAGCAGCAGAGATAAATCAAACGCAAGAAGGACAGTGAAAGCACCGAGGTGATCAGTATACAGAGCACACACGTTGATCCCAAGGGCTTTCATTCCTCTCATTCAGCACCTGGACTTGACTCTTTGTTGAAGAAATATCCTTATGCTACTGAGTCTACCACTGCCAGAGAGCATGGAGGGAACGCAGTGAGCTAAAAGTACCTGGAAATTTATATTGCCCAGGGGGCAGTCCCTACCAGGGAAGGTCCTGTGATGGAGGAGGAATACAAACATTCCTTCTTTTGACCTCTGATGGGAAAACTATTAGGTGTGACCTGGGAGATATCCAGAACTTCCTGTGGAATGAACCAAACTTATCCATCCGGGACTTGCCATCTTTGTTTGGCTTCCTTTTCTTCGACATTTCCTAATTTATTTTTACTGGGAACTCTTTCCATTAGGTCATTTGCACATGAATCTTCATCTCAGGGTAAGCTTCTCTGAGCCCAACCCAAGACGCTGAACAAGTGCTCAATGAAGAAAAACTGGTATTCATTCTATAATTGTCATTTCGAGCCCATGTCTTAATTTTGGGTAAACTTCTTGTGGAAGGTATATACAGACAAGTCCAGCTTACTTGAAAAGTTTAACTAAATGCCATTCAACAATTTCTGGACAATAAAGAGTGGGAAAAGAAAGCTCAAAGTATTTGGAGCTTGCAAGTAAATAAGAAACAGACCAGGTTGAAACTAAAATCTCCTATGTCAGGGTCATGCTGGGAACATTTTCTCTCTATCAAAACATATTGAAATAACCATCATTAATAAGGATCATTCTTTTAAAAGAATGACTGGAAATGTTCTTTTAAACCAAAGAAATGCCAATCTGCATTAGGCTTACATAAAGATTTCTCTGAGCAAAGAGGTAATTAGAGCCTGACAGGTGCCTAAAATAGCCTTGATTCTGTGTTTCTTTTTCAATCCAGAGGTGGGCAGATACCACCCTGGTGCCTCTCTGAATTACAGCTTATAAAACTTAGAAGAAAAAAAAACGAGATCTATTGAATTGTAATGTTGAAACTATACAAGCCTTGTAATAACTTCTCCTGCTGCCTCGTCTCCTCACTGTCCTTTAAGCAAATGAAGTGTAAGTTTTCTTCCCCAATGGTCATGATTCGAATTCCTTCTTGTGTTTAAAACAATGCTACACGATTTCTGTGTGGTCAGGTTCCCGTGGCATCCATGTTCGACTCTGGGATCTGCTAATTACAGGCTCTGAGAAAATACGCCATTTCTTGAGCCTCTAGAGCCTCACGTAGAGCATAAAGAAAACTTTTTCTGTTAATGCAGCATTCTGTGAAGGTGAAAGGAACCCTCTATTCACATATTAATCATGGAAGATTCATATAGCATGAAAATAATACCGACAGAGGCAATACCTTCTGTGGATCAAATATTTCCCATGTTACTTTACAGATACTTTTGCAGGAAGTCATTTCTTTTTTTAAATCTAGGCTTTGATGTCCACAAGTGTTACATTCTCAACCTTTGAATCTCATAGAGCAAATAACAAATGTACCATAAAAAGTGGTCTGGTATTCACTTCTGAGAAAAATATAAGCCACTTAGTTGTCAACAGAGCATCTATGTTGTATTTTTCCACAATATAAGATTATTTCCTCTTTATTAAAAAAAAAAAAAACACAGGATTACACTTTAGCCTGGGAGAATCACTATTTGTTTATATTTGTGTGCTAGGTCTGCTCAACAATTACTCGCATTTGAAAGTATTATATGACCATAAAAAATACTGAATGTTTATAAATACTTTTCTACAATTAAAACTTGTTGATAAAATTTGTAGCCATTGGAGGCTGACTGTCAAGTGGGTAAAATAAATATTGAATATCCTTGAGTTCTCCCATAAATAAGAGAGAAAGTAATGAGGATGGCAAAGTCCAAAACCTAGGGACATCCCCAGCAAAACAAGGTGAGGATATATCTTTATGAGCACCAACTAGGAGCTGGTGGAGATAAACCACCAAGGCATCTGTTTGGGAGCCTAATGGCTGCTGGCGCTGCTAAGTCGCTTCTGTCGTGTCTGACTCTGTGCGACCCCATACACAGCAGCCCACCAGGCTCCGCTGTCCCTGGGATTCTCCAGGCAAGAACACTGGCATGGGTTGCCATTTCCTTCCCCAATGCATGAAAGTGAAAAGTGAAAGTGAAGTCGCTCAGTCATGCCCGACGCTTAGCGACCCCATGGACTGCAGCCCACCAGGCTCCTCTGTTCATGGGAGTTTCCAGGCAAGAACACTGGAATGGGTTCCCATTTCCTTCTCCAATGCGTGAAAGTGAAAAGTGGAAGTGAAGTCACTCAGTTGTGTCTGACTCTTAGAGACCCCATGGATTGCAGCCTACCAGGCTCCTTCCTTCGTCCATGGGATTTTCCAGGCAAGAGTACTGGAGTGGGGTGCCATTGCCTTCTCCGGGGAGCCTAATGGAGGGAAGGGGAAAAAAGGAGCTCTGATAAGATACCCCAGAATGCCTACAGGTCCTCACAAGAAGTGGGAGATGAGCACCCAGAGGGAACAAGATGCAGGCATCCCTCATCACCAGAGTTGACAGCCATCAAGGCAGAGCAGTCAGGCACAAGCACGTAATTCCCTGTATAATTGCCACTCTGATGCTGTAAGAGGGCCAGGAAGCATCCACGTTGGCTCCATTCTGACAAAGTGGATGTAGCACACTGATTCACAACAAATGGGGGAGAAATTAGAAAGTATATGAAGAACAGATGTAGGTAGCTTCTGGCCTTAGAGGCATTAACATGAATTATGAGTATAAAGTGGCTTTCCTAGTGACTCGGTGGTAAACAACCCAGCTACCAATGCAGGAGATGTGGGTTTGATCCCTGGGTCACGAAGATGCCCTGGAGGAGGAAATGGCAATGCACTCCAGTATTCTTGCCTGGGAAATCCCATGGACAGAGGGGCCTGGTAGGCCGCAGGCCATGGGGTCCCAAAGAGTTGGACATGACTTGGCAACTAAACAACAACAATAAATGAGCATAAAGGTATTACTTCAAGTCATATATCCAGGGAGCGAGCAAAATGGCAAAGAAGAGGTTACTTAGCTAATTTCAAATAATTTTCATAATAAGAAAGCAGGAGACAGTAGCCAGAAAATTTTAAAGGTAAGTTAAGTGTGGGGGTGGGGGTAGACAAGGCTATCACACAAAGGCATTAGTCTAATGGCAACCATTAGAACAAAAATATACATCTTCCTAATTACTACTTGTGTGAGTGTGTATGTAAAAACATGATGATAAGATACAGTGATTGGTAGGAAATAGAGTTAAGTGAAAAAGCAAAGTGAATAAAAGTATGTTTTGTTTACTATCATTTCTAAGAATGGAGATAGATTACACTATATGCTCATATTAAACAATGCAAGAATGAACCATAAAATGAAATTTTTAAAAAAGTGTTAAATAAGTGGAAGGAAACAACGAGGCGGGACAGAGATAGAATTTACACCTACTTCTTTGAATATACATTTTGTATATTTGACTTAGGAATCATGAAAATATACATAATTAGAAAGAAAAGTTAAAGAAAGTCCCTAAAAATTGATTGTAAAATTTAATAAAGTATCTGTGAAACCAGTGGGTGGCATGGTTATAGTTATACATAATTTTAAAACAAAATCAAACAAAAGAGCCATCCCTAACAATTGTAAGTAAAATGAAATAATTGTATTTGCGAATCCAGTTAGAGGCAGAATGACACAGAGAGGAAAAATCTCAAGTGATTTTAAAACAGTATTTTGAACATCCTTGTGGGGTATGCCATAAAGACAAATAGAACTGCAATAAAAATATCTTACAATGTGTTCAGTAATCAGGTTATTTACACTAGTGCTGTTATTCTGAGGCTGGTGTGTGTGTAGAGTGGGATAAAGTGGAGAAATTATGATGAGAATTGGGACTCAGAGTTTGAGAAAAAGGAGACAAAGATTTAAGACAGATGAGGTTACATAAGAGCTTTTGGTCCTGAATTTGAATCAGACATATCATACTGGTATGAGCTCATGATGTATTTTATCTCGAAAAAGTTCACAAATGTCTTCCTTCTGTTCTTATCAATGAGCACACTAGCACTCAGCTTACTAAATACAATTTCCAACTAGAAGGAGTCATGGCTCCTTGGAGAAATGACTGATTTCAGATGTGGAGCAACAGACAAACAAGCGGGATCTTGAGTATCTTGCCTTATCAGAGTCAAGCCACGAACAGAGACTATTAGGGTCTTGTCAAGAGGATTCAATAGCTCTCTGTCATAGGCTCTCACTTACCAAAGAGGAGACAAACTGAGCTTCAAAAAGAATAAAAATATCAATGGATTTAAATAGTCAAATATAATTAAATCCATGCATTCAGAAAGACACATAAAAACAAACGTGGTTTTCGGGAATGCTGACGAAACAACTAATTATTTTTAAAACTGGTTTTGAAAAGTGGTAAATAAAGGGATGGAAGCAAGTGACTGCTCTTCCTTTCATATGAACTATTCCTCAGGGTAACCAAATACTTTATAGAGTTATTCAGCTTATAACTGAAGAAGAAATGATGGAATTAGAGTATCAGCTTTTTGTAATCATTCATGAATTGTTAGCCCTTGATAAAGATTATTAACGGTTGCTTACATCACAGAAAGATATTATGGACGTTAAGAGGATGAAAATACAGAGCATCCTCCATAAGAGATCAGATGAGAATCTTACAGGAAACAGGAGGGTAGAACATGTGACATGACACTCAGGGACACAGTCAGCAAAATTCAGGCCCTGGAAATCTCTACAGGGTAAATAACTCATTTCTTAAAATATACATAAATCATATTTAAAGACAACTAAAGAAAAAGAGATGCGAGGGAAAACTACAGATGAAAAGAGTCTTAAAAGACATACCAGCAAATCATAGTATATCGACTTTATATGGATCTTGATTCAAATATACTGTAATAAAGGTGTGGGGGAGAATGGATACATGTATATGTATGGCTGAGTCCCTTCACTGTTTACCTGAAACTATCACAACATTCTTAATCAGCTATACCGCGATACAAAATGTTTTTGGTGTTAAAAAATAAAAGTAAAAATACGTAAATAAATAAATAAATAGTTGAGTTAAAAAACACACACACACAAATATACTGCAATAAGAAATTACTTTATGAAACCAAGGAAGATATATGACTACTGACTGAATATCTGATTCAGAAAAGACTGTTAATTTGTAAGGTGTGATAACGCTATTGTGAATTTTATTTTTTATAAAGAATGCTATTCCTTAGAGATACATATTGAATTATTACAGATGAAATGATGCCATGTCTGGGGTTTGCTTCAGTGTCACCCAAGGGCAGGGAAGCGTCTTGGGTGTGGGTGATTGGCCATGGGTCGATGGCAACTGAGCCTGGGTGATGGGAACACTCATTGACTATGCTGTTCTCTACAGTTAGGATTTTGTTTGAACTTTTTCATAAAATAATAATAAAGTAATAAATGTGTCCAAAACAACCTGCAGCCATGAGTGACTACTTACAGTGGCAGTTTTTCCTTTACAGAACCAACCTCCCCACTCTTAGATACTGATAATCCAGGTGGGGCTGATCCCATTTGCATCACATGACCTGAAACTGGTCCCCCTCCCCCTACCACCCAGCCAGAGCATAGTCCACTCCCTGGGTGATTATGACTTGTTTAGGAGTGGTGTGCCAACATACTTGGCCAATGAAAGTCCTGTCTGGGAAGCATGGGTGGATTTAGTAGGCAGCGATGGTCTTTCATCCACTTGGCTTTTTAGGATAGTGGAATGCGAGGCTAGCTGAGCTATTTAAAATTCAAAAAGATGGCGTTAATTCTAAAAGATGATTTAACAAGTGTTGCAATCAATATGCCAGCAAAGTCTGAAAACTCAGCAGTGGCCATAGGATTCGAAAAGGTCAGTTTTCATTCTAATCCCAAAGAAGGGCAAAAGACCCTGATGCTGGGAAACATTGAAGGTAGGAAGACAAGGGGACAACAGAGGACGAGATGGTTGGATGGCGTCACCGACTTGATGGACATAAGTTTGAGCAGGCTCTGGGAGTTGGTGATGGACAGGGAAGCCTGGTGTGCTGCAGTCCATGGGATCACAAAGAGTTGGAAACAACTGAGCGACTAAACTGAACTGAACTGAAAGAATGTTTAAACTACTGTACAATTGCACTCATTTCACATGCTAGCAAGGTAATACTCCAAGTCCTTCAAGCTACACTTCAACAATACATCCACCAAGAACTTCCAGATTCACAAGCTGGATTTAGAAAAGGCAGAGGAACAAGAGATCAAATTGCCAACATCCGTTGGATCACCGAAAAAGCAAAAGAGTCCCAGAAAAACATCTGCTTCTGCTTCATTGACTATGCTAAAGCCTTTGATTGTGTGGATCACAACAAACTATGGAAAATTCTTAAACAGACAGGAATACCAGACCACTTTACCTGTCTCCTGAGAAACCTGTATGCAGGTCAAGAAGCAACAGTTAGAACTGGACATGGAACAACAGACTGGTTGTAAATTGGGAAAGGAGTATGTCAAGGCTGTATGTTGTCACCCTACAAAGTACATCAAGCGAAATGCTGGGCTGAATGGGTTACAAGCTGGAATCAAGATTGCCGGGAGAAATATCAACAGTCTCAGATATACAGATGATACTACTCAATGGGCAGAAAGCAAAGAGGACCTAAAAAACCTCTTGATGAGGATGAAAGAGGAGAGTGAAAAAGCTGGCTTAAAAATCAACATTAAAAAAATGGAGATCATGGCATCCAATCACATCACTTCATGCCAAATAGATGGGGAAAAACCGGAACAGTGACAGATTCGATTTTCTTGGGATCCAAAATCACTGTGGATGGTGACTGCAGCCATGAAATTAAAAGACGCCCTTTGGAAGAAAAGCTATGACGAACCTAGACAGCGTAAAAGGAGAGACATCACTTTGCCAACAAAAGTCCGTATAGTCAGAGCTATGGTTTTTCCAGTAGTCATGTATTGATGTGAGAGTTGGAACGTAAAGAAGAATAAGCACTGAAGAATTGATGCTTTTGAACTGTGGTGTTGGAGAAGACTCTTGAGAGTCCCTCGGACTGCAAGGAGATCAAACCAGTCAATTATAAAGGAAATCAGTCCTGAATTTTCATTGGAAAGACTGATGTTGAAGCTGAAACTCCAATACTTCGGCCACCTGATGCGAAGAGCTGACTCATTGGAAAAGACCCTGATGCTGGGAAAGATTGAGGGCAGGAGGAGAAGGGGGCGACAGAGGATGAGATGGTTGGACAGCATCACCGACTCAATGGACATGGGTTTGGGGAAACTCCGGGAGTTGGTGATGGACAGGAAGGCCTGGCGTGCTGCAGTTCATCAGGTGGCATGTTGTCGGACATGACTGAGTAAGTAGTCTTACTGCTACTGGGATAGACCTCTCTCGAGAAAGAAGCCAGGACAGGAAGTGGTGGAGCTAAGAGATGGAGGGCCAAGGATTCCCTGTGCCACATCCTTTTGAGTTCCACCAGCCAGCAGATTCCCTTTTTTGTTTAAGCCAGATTGAATTTCATTTCAGCTTGGCTTGAAAGGCTCCTATTAATCACAGCTATGCTACTTTGGAGATATATACTGTATATTTGAGAGCTCAAAGAGAGGGACTTCACAGGGAAAGAAAACAAATTACAGGGGAAGGCTACTTTTAAGGGCCTCCCACATATTTTATTACTTTGTCAAATAATGGAAACTGGTACCTCATAGTGTTTAAGAAACATAATACACACAGGAAATTAAAGGGTGAGAAATGTGTGGTGTATTTTTTTTTTAAATCTTTGCACTTTTGGAAGCTTTCTCCAAACGTGGTAATTTTTATTATAAATCCCGAAAGAGGTTTCTTTTGTTATTGTGTTTAGCTATTCAGTTTTAAAATTACCAAGCTCTAAGTTACCCGAATACCCCAAAGTGCTCTATCAGAAAGAACATTCCAAATGTTATTTCCTGAATTCAGAGTGAGCTGACGCTGTTGATCGGGTTCAATGAAGAACAGCCTGTTCCACTTCTAATATCCTTGATTTAACATTAAATATAAATGAAAACACCCTAGGGTAGGGTGCTCGGAGCCTGTGATGAAAACTCAGCTCTGACATGCTTCTTGTAAAAATGCAAGAATGTCAGCCCACAAAGCAATCCCATTTTATTAGACACAGAGATGTAGACTATTTTGTGCATAAAAATATAAATAGAACAGCAGCAAGAAGCTAAAAGGGAAAGAAGGATATTTAACAATGATAAGTTCTCACATGGGGGAAAAATAACAAGTCTTTTGTTTTCAAGGTGTTTTATTATTTGACCTAGAATTGGTAACAAATTTCACCTTGGTTGTTTAGGCTGGAAATTCTCAGAATACAAAAAACTGCAGATGTTGAAATAAACGTTAAATCCTATTTGGAATCATAACATATTACAATTGCTTCTGTCTAAATGGCAAGATCTACACTTTGTGGGTCCTTTTTTTGTCTAACTATATATATCCCATGGAGATAATGTCTATATTTTATCTCCTCAGTTGTTTTAAAATGGCTTATTGACTGCTTTTTAATGTCTACTACATGGTGGTATATAAATTTGGCACACTTAATAAAGACTGATTTAAAACATACAGAATACTAATAAGCAAAGTGTTGAAATTAAGGCCAATTTGCGAGACATGAGCTCATATGTATGTATGTGGAATTGAAAAGTATTTCAGAGTGGACAAAATGGCACTAAAGAAAGTCCCTGTTTTTCTTGCTTCTGCATATCATCCAACATTTAAAAAAAGACTAGGCAGTTTACACTGGTGGTAAGAACATGCCATTTCTTTGTATTACTAAATAATGCACCTTTACTCTGAACTCCTGACTAGTTGGCTGGTGGGTAACACATTCTCAGTTATGTCTTGGAAGAGTCCCCCCCTTGGCTGGGTCATGCAAGGGTCCTGGGGATGATAATCAGCTCTAAACATTCAGGAAAGATGCTCTGGTGGCTGAATCCACACATCCACCACAGACTGGCTTGCTCAATAACTAAGGGTCCCTCAGGCACCGAGTGGCAGCAGGGAGTCAGAGAAGATGCACGCCAAGGGGACACTGGGCTGATTTCCTGGCTTCATCAAGTTTTGCTCAACTGACCTTGACCAAGTCATAGAACTTTTCAGTTGAGTTCAGAGCCTTGCATTTAGTTAGCACTTGCCTCATCCTGTTTCCTGAACCATGTGTGTGCGCGCGCTCTGTCGTTCAGTTGTGTCTGACTCTGGGACCCCATGAATTGCAGCCCACCAGGCTCCTCTGTCCAAGGAATTGTCCAGCAAGAATGCTGGAGTGGTTGTCATTTTCCCCTCCAGGGGATCTTCCCGACCCAGAGATTGAACCCATGTCTCCTGCGTATACTGCATTGGCAGGCTGATTCTTTACCACTGAGCCACCTGAGAAGCCCTTAACTATAAATGAGTGCAATCACAGAAGTGTGCCAGAATTTGTGTATGTGGCCCAGAAAAAGGCTTAATAAACGGTGGCTGCTTTCCTTTCGCTTTTTTAAAAAGATATTTCCGAACAAGTGCCTCTTTCAACAGCTTCTGTTTCCATGAAAAAAAAGGTAGCAAAGAGTGTCAGGGGAGTACAAAATCACTCTGTATCTTACTTGTTCAAAGAATCCTTTTCTGCCTCAGATTTATGTCAGTACATTTTTATAGATCCTATTTATAACTAAAATCCACTCTCTTACCATTCTGTTTATGAACTTGGGGGTCTCTGCTACCACACCAGCTGGGTTCTCAGCAGGGAGAGGGTGGATGTTGATAATTGCTACCTCCCTGCTCCCTACTTCCTGCTCTGTTGCTTGGGAACAGGGACAGGACTTGTCCCATTACCTCCTTCCTCTCTTGTCAACCATCTCCTAGATATGGTGCCATCTTGGAACGTTCCACCCACTGGAACCAATCATCTGCAGGAATTTGGAATTTCCATCCTCTTGCAGAAAAGGTATGATGCATTCTCTATTGACCACAGGAAGCTTACCCTGGAAACATTTCATGATAATCATCTCCAGTGGTCCTCAATGGGGTGGGGGCGTTCCCAGTGATGTGGGGAGCACCACCAGGATTTAGTGAATGAGGTCAATTGTTAAATGTCCTTGCATTCAAAGACAGAGCTGTGCAATGAAACATGATCTTGGATGGAATGCCTATGGCTCTCTATCCCCACATTTTGAGGGGTGAGGCCTCTCAAGCCTACAGGCTAAATCGGTCGGCACTCTTGTTTGTGTAAATAAGGTTTTATTGGAACACAGCCATGTCTGTTTGTTTACATATTAATTATGGTTGTTTACGTGCTAGATGGCAGAGTCAAGCTGTGGCAGAGACCATGGCCTGCAAAGCCTAAAATATCTACTGTCTGGTCCTTTGCAGAAAAAATTTGCTGACCCCTGGATTAGGTCATTCGTAACCTACTCTCAACCTCAGGAGGGCACACACCAAATACCCCTGCATCTTTCCATACCCCATCCCCCCATTTGACAAAACACTCTTGTTCCAGCCGGAATACACTGCATACCTCATCCCACCACTGCCAGCCTGTGTGGTCCCCCAAGTCAAGTTCAACGCCAATCACGTCTGGGTTCTAGCACCTGCAGCATGAGCCCTAGCTGCCTTTGAAAACTCTCAGGTTTAGGGCTTTTCAATTGCTCCTCCAAGAGATGTTAAACCTGAAAGATGAGACTTCTACCCAGGGTCCCCTCTGGTTTTGGTTGACTTCTGGGTTTGTGCTCCAATCCCCCAGAAGCAGCAATGACGGCATCTGACATACAGAGAAGAGCATGTGGCAAGTGACAAAGTGCTCCCCTGTACATCACCTCCTTCGACCTTGAGACAAAGCCTTCCAAGGGAAAATTCTAAGTGATGATGCTGGTGGTAAGCTGAACAAAGGCAAAAGGAAATTTATGAGGAGTGGGGTTTCTGATCTTCAGTTTTCAGTTCAGTTCATTTGCACCGTCGTGTCTGACTTTGAGACCCCATGGACTGCAGCACACCAGGCCTCCCTGTCCATCACCTACTCCCGGAGTCTACCCAAACTCATGTCCATTGAGTCGGTGATGCCATCCAACCATCTCATCCTCTGTCATCCCCTTCTCCTCCTGCCCTCAATCTTGCCCAGCATCGGGGTATTTTCCAGTCGGTCAGTTCTTCGAATCAGGTGGCCAAAGTATTGGAGTTTCAGCTTCAACATCAGTCCTTCCAATGAATATTCAGGATTGATTTCCTTCAGGATTGACTGGTTTGATCTTGCAGTCCAAGGGCCTCTCAAGAGTCTTCCCCAACACCACAGTTCAAAAGCATCAATTCTTTGGTGCTCAGCTTTGTTTATGGTCCAACTCACATCCATACACGACTACTGGAAAAACCATAGCTTTGACTAGACAGATCTTTGTTGGCAAAATAATGTCTCTGCTTTTTAATATACTGTCTAGGTTTGTCATAGTTTTTCTTCCAAGGAGCAAGCGTCTTTTAATTTCATGGCTTCTTTTAATTTCACCATCTGCAGTGATTTTGGAGCCCAAGAAAATAAAGTCTCTCACTGTTTACATTGTTTCCCCATCTAATTGCCATGAAGTGATAGGGCCAGATGCCATGATCTAAGTTTTTTGAATGGTAAGTTTTAAGCCAGCTTTTTCGCTCTCTTTTCTCACTTTCATCAAGAGGCTCTTTAGTTCCTCTTCTCTTTCTGCCGTAAGGGTGGTGTCACCTGCATATTGGAGGTTATTGATATTTCTCCTGGCAATTTTGATTCCAGCTTGTGCTTTATCCAGCCTGGCATTTTGCATGACATAGTCTGCATATAAGTTAAAAAAGCAGGGTGACAATATACACCCTTGATGTACTCCTTTCCCAATTTGCAACCAGTCCATTTTTCCATGTCCCGTTCTAACTGTTGCTTCACGACCTGCATACAGGTTTCTCAGCAGGCAGGTAAGGTGGTGTGGTATTCCCATCTCTTTAAGACTTTTCCACAGTTTGTTGTGATCCACACAATCAAAGGCTTTAGCATAGTCAATGAAGCAGAAATAGATGCTTTTCTGGGACTCTTTTGCTTTTTCGATGATCCAACGGATGTTGGCAATTCGATCTCTGGTTCCTCTGCCTTTTCTAAATCCGGCTTTCAATGAATAGCAGGACAATATTTTGAAATATTCACTGATGTTCACCTCCAAGCCCATTTCTTTACTCTGCATGGTCTGCTCTTTTGTTTTTTCTATGGTCAGCCAGACAACATGCAATCATGACTGCAGGACAAGACAACATACCTAGATAAACACCTAGATTTCAGGAGCTAAGGACTAGGAAGGACATTCTATAAATGAGAGTGAAGCTCCTTCCTCTCCAGAATGGGCACTAGCAAGAGGCTAGGAGAGATGGAGAGTGTTTTGGGGAAAGCAGAAGAGCACCAACTTGTGGGCGCCTGGGAAAGGACAGGTGTGCTTCCCCTCTTTTGAGAAGCTGATTCTCTGGGAAGAATCACTTGGGAACCACCACATAGCCTTGTGAAATTAAAGAGTACAGTGATCTAGGTCTTCTTTCCTAGCAAGAACCTGGAAGGTGACAAGATCACAGAAGGAATTACCCTTGGAATTATTCAGTGTCCCATTATGGCTCAGGAGGGGCAAGTGTAACCACGATGACAGAGACATGGATTTGGAAGGGTTGAAAGTGGTGAACAAGGGATCACAGAGTAGCTCCCTGCCTAGGTGAGTGATCAAAAGTGGACCAGATGGGCACAGAGATGTCTCAGTGAATTCTAGTGAGATCAACGATGAGGCCAAAAATGGGATACACACTTCACCTTTCCAACGCCTCCTTCCCTGTAAATGTAGACTCCCCACCACAGCAAATGAGATGAATTGACCATGCCCTAGGATAGGGATGTGGAATAAAATTTAGAGTATTACACATACCAGATAAATAACAATGCACATCTGAGGGTACGGCCTGAGATTCCTGCCAACCACAACCTCCACAATGTTGCCTGTAAAAACAGAATCTGGCCTTGAACACCTGAGACCCTCTACTAAAATATCTAGGGAATTAGGTTTAGAGCTTGATCCTGAGCATGTTCTGACCACAGGCTCACCAAGATAATTTTTTTCCTTTTCAGCTACTTACACAAAGGGCATGGAAGAAATTATAAATTGTTAGTTCTAAAGGATTAATAGAACATGGCATAAGGCCAATAATTATCTTTTTCCATTTTTGTTCTTAATGCAAGTAAAGTACTTGTTCTTACAAGGTAAGACATTCAGTAGTCTCAAACATAGGAGATCACTGTAAACATGCCCAAGCTTACATTTTTCTCTGCTTCTTCCATCTCCAACATTGATTTTCCATACATGAGTTGCTATTATAACCTTTAGGAACTATGGACTCAAATCCCCTTTTCTACTTTATCCGTATTAGAATGTTTCCCCATACTTTCCATCTTCTAGAATCCCAGACTTCTTTCTTCCTAGGCACTATAATTTGCAATTGTCAGAAAATGTGTACACTGTAAGTGTGTATCAGGTGAGACCACCATCTGTAACCTCAGCATACCAAGGGGCTGTTCCTTTGTGTTTTCACTGAAAGCGCTTGCTGGTTTTACTCCAGGAAGGCTTTATTATGTCATACACCATCATGCATGTTTTATGTGTGAGATGCTCAGTAGATGTTCGTTGCTTTGTTATTTTACTACGCAGCACCAAGAGGCATCTAAGCAAAGTTGAAATTAGGAAAGTGACCTTCTGAATATATTCTTCCACAGATACAGCGCTCTTGGAACATGATCTGATGAGGAGGGACTGACAAAAACACAGATATTATTGTTAGATGGGCCCCTTCTAAATGCTTCATTTCACTCTTATTAAGCTTGCCAAGCTCCCACTGACCACAGCGAGCAGGTACTCCTGAGCTCTTCTTACAAAAATCAAGACAAGCATTGGGCTAATCTGTGATAAGAGACAGGCTATTTTGTCTAACCTAAAATTGGAGTGGAGGTGTTGATGGGGTGAGGGCACTAAGATCCAGATTCTAGGGCCCCTTTTCAGGTCTGTTGTGTGCTGGGTCCACTAAGAACCTAATACACTAGATAGCTGGCTTGGTCCCTTTGAACTACCAGGGCCCAGTCATTTGTACTAGCTTTCTACTGCTCCCACTGCATGTCCCCTTCTAGGCCCTGAGCAATTGTCCAGGTTAAGCAAGTGCTTCAACCTCTCTAAGCCTCAGTTTCCACTTTGTAATGTGGGTACAATAAACACTACGTGCCCGTACAGCTGTTGTGAGAGCTACACATGAGGAGCGGGTTAAGAGCATTCACTTAGGAGCCAGACTTGGTTTCCCTTCAATGCTTACTAGCTGTGGGATCTTGAGGATATTTGTTAACTTCCCTGTATCTCAATTTCCCCATCTGTGCATCCTGTGCATGCTAAGTGGCTTCAGTTGTGTCTGACTCTTTGCGACCCCTGGACTGTAGCCCATCAGGCTCCTCTGTCCATGGGATTCTCCAGGCAAGAATACCGGAGGGGGTTGCCATGCCCTTCTCCAGGGGATCTATCTGACTCAGTGATTCTTTGCCAGCTGAGCCACCAGGGAAGCCCAATAATACTGGAGTCGGTAGCCTATCCCTTCTCCAGCAGATCTTCCCAAGCCAGGAATCGAACTGGGGTTTCTTGGATTGCAGGCTGATTCTTTACCAGCTGAGCTACCAGGGTATCACTGATGAGGGAGGGTGGGAGCAAATGTTGAGATTGTGATTCAGGACATTTATCTAGGCAATGGATATTTCCACCTCTGCCGGTTGAAAAGTGAGTGTCTCCCAGGAGGGTCTGGGGTTCCCAGAGACAAGCAGAAGATCCATTTTACAACTCCCTCTCTGTGTATAAACCTGCCCATCCAGGCAGGACCAACAGCCACCCTCTACCACCGTCACTACATTTCTGTGAATTCTTGTTCACCCCCATGGAACATTCCCACCCAACACCCCAACACGATCCTCCCACTAAATAGAGTGCAATTACTTAGTAGTCTTCTCCGAGAGGGCAGGAATCCTGTTTTAGGTATTTATACACTACCAGCATTCTACATGACATTTGCTATCCCCTTAATGCTCAATAATTGTGAGCCCTGTAAATTAATTAAAGAAATTTTAAAAATGAATCTAATTGGATTGGCTAGCCTTGGGGGAATGGAGCATGATTCCTAATGTCAATGAGCAAGTATATGCCACAGTTTTTTAAAAATAAAATTTTGGAGACTGTTTTAAGTTAATTTGTCTAATTGTGGAAAGCCAAGGGAAATTACCCTTGGATACTTCTAAAGAGGAAAGATATGGTAATTTGCAAAGGGCATGAATTCTTCAAGGATTTCAGTCTTCCACCACTAGAAAGTATGAGTTAGAGTTAACAATTTAGAAAACTATGAAATGAACGGAACTCATCTAATTTCAGTTGCTGCAATTATAGTTCTTTTTGAGGATACATGAGAAAACCCAAATGTGGTTACTATAGCAGTAATTGGTCTCCCAGAAACTCTTTCATTTTCTCAAGAAAAAAAAAATTCTACAATAGGGCAGCCAAATGATAAGAAAAATAATCCATAAAGAAACACAAATATATCTAGAAACAAAAAATGATCCATGAGCAAAAGTGGCAATGGGAAAAAAAAAAAGACCAAAATAAGAGCAAACCATGTAGGCAAGTAAGTGGATGCCAATTTTTAAAGAGAGAATTTTACAGTGTTATTAAAAAGATGGGGGTTTTCCCAAATTTCCTCACTGGGTAAGAAAATGAGATATTTTATCAAACAGAAAGGGAATTCATCTTGTGTAAGATACAGACGTTAAAACACGTATCGGCTGAGAAGCCCAATAAAAAAGAGACTCTTTGACAAGAGCTGAATTTTTAGTAGAGTATACATATGGCAGATAGAAGACTAAACTGGTGGAAAGACACATGAAAATTTTCTAATGGATAAACTTTTTCATTAGTGAGAAATGCACTATTTCAAAATTCTGGTTTAATGAGTTTGAAGGTATCTGCTACAATAACTACACAACCAGCTGCATTTCACCTCTGTGAATTGCACTGTCACTATACTTAGATTTGTTTGATTAAAATAAAGTACCCTGTTACTTTTATAAAGGTACATTTACTGCCCTGAGATTAAAAGGGAGCAAGTTTTAGGATGATGTGTTCACCCTCTCAGTACATCCAGGCCTATATGTTTGTTTGTTTTAATTTTTTTTTTAATGTATTTTATTTCTTTTTGGCTGTGCTGGGTCTTCATTGCTGTGTGGGCTTTTCTCTAGTTTCGGCGAGCTGGGGCTACTCTCCAGTTGCGGTGCTCGGCTTCTCATTGCGGTGGCTTCTCCTGTTGCGGAGGACATTCAGCTACTGAGGACTTCAGTAGTAGCAGCTCGTGGGCTCAGTAGCTGTGGCGCACTGGCCTAGCTGCTCCGCGGCATGTGGGATTTTCCCAGACTAGGAATCCAACCCATGTCTCCAGCATTGGCAGGTGGATTCTTTATCACTGATCCACCGGGGAAGCCCCGGGCCTATGTGTTTTTATCACTCACGAAATCCTTTTAAATCTGACAATTCCCCCATGTGGCCAACGTGGGGGCTTGTCTGTCTTGAGGGGTCCCAAATGAATAGACATGATGTAAGCTCCCTGAAGGCTTGGCTTTGGCTCACCTGTCCCTGTAGATCAGGTGCCTAGCTCAGTGGCCTGCATCTAAAGTAAGTGCTGTAAAACGTATGATAAATTGGTGAAAAAAAATGTATATTTTCCTGAGGGATGGATTCACTTATCTCACATTGAAACTCACAGAATAGCTGTAGGAGGGCTTGAAGAAAGCCATCTAAATCGTCGTTTGCAAAGAGTGCTCTTTAGAGCCCACTCGCTTTCAACACATCGTTAGTGGGCACCTCCTGCAGGCCTGGCATCGGACCTGGCTATGGGCACATGGCAGAGGTCAACACAGACAAGGTTGCTTTTCTCACGGAACTCGGGATCCAGGTCACCTGATTCGACAACGTCAAGCATCACTGCTGAATCAAACTGTGTCCCTGTCATCCGTCACTGAGGATGCTCAGACTACATTCTAAAGTCAATTGCAAACAAATGGGATTCGCCAGAACTTTCTAAAAGGAGGCAATTGACTTTAGAATGTAGTCTGAGGCAATGCCGCTTCTTTCCTTCTCCATCTAGAAAGAGTTGGGGAGAACCAAGGAGCTGTGAGAAGGGCCATGAGGCTGTGAGAGTTCACATCCTTCTGTCAGGGATGAAGCCAAGTGGACGTCTTAAAATATAGCCAGTCTGCCTGGTGCCGTACCCAAGAGGTCTTGCAGGAAAGCTAGTGCCAAGACGCTGCCCTCCTCTTCTGCCACCAAAGAACCCACAGGTGAGTCTCACAGAAGAGCCAGTATGGGCACTTCAGGAACACAATGGGGGTGACAGCCAATGCTAATCAAATGAGAAGCCACAGTTCATCCCTAAAGGGCTCAAACCATGACCTCAGCTCTCCCTTGCCCACTTTAGGGATGTGGAAGGGGGCCAGGCTGAGATAATGGCAAGAGAGTTTTACGTACCTGCTTAAAAAGCATAGTGCTTTCCATGTCAACCCATTTCAAACACGACACCCCATCATCAAGAATGTGGGAATCTTGCAGTAATCATAACCCCATCCTGAGTAAAATCCAATACATATATCACTTAGGTTTTAATCTAAATTTGGCTTAACCAAATAAAAGGTGATTGGTTACCTTAAAGTTTCCTAAAGCAGGGGTCAAACCTTTTCTGACAAGATCAGATAGTCAATATCTCCTTCCCTGTGGGCCCCAGGTCGCTGCTGCAGGTACAGGGAGCAGGCCTTCTTAGATCCTACCAAAATGAATGGGTGTGGCTGGTTTCCAAGAAAACGTTATTTATGGGCTTGGAAATTTGAATTTCAAATTATTTTTCAGTGGCACAAAATATTCTTTTATTTTTTGCCCAACTCTTTTAAAATGGTAAAAACCATTCTTAGCTCCTGGGCTGTCCAAAACAGGTGGCGGTTGGATTTGGATCGCAAGCTGTCGTCTGCTCCTCGCTCTTTTAATTGGTTCATCTATTCAACAAATCTTCACTGAGCTCCATTATATAAAAAGTGCGATACAGATTTCTGTTTACAGAGATGCCATTTTCTTTCACGATGCTTTAAACCAGAAGGGAAAAATCTTTTTCTGGAAAAAAAAAAAATCTTTCTAAATGCCCTGAAAGGATGGCTAGGACATGATCACACGCTTAGATGACTTTTTCTCCATCTCTGTCCTACAGCAGGCGATTTAGTCACAGCAAACAGAAACAGAGATATTTTATTTCTTCTGTCATCCTCTGAGCACAGAAATCAATAGGACTGATCACAGAAGCATGTGCTTAGGGGACAACATGAGGACCGTGCAACCTGTCTTCAGCCCCACCACTCCAGGACGTGAGCCCACAGAAGGCTCAGAGCCTGCCAGGATGAGGTGTGTGCCCACTGACACCCACATGCATCTCAAGGGAGACTGGTTTCTAAACGGCCACATTCCAGCTCCCCCCAAGGGCTCTACATGGCAGCAGCACTCCTGACCCCTGTGTTCCTGGTCTCCAGGAAGAATGGCTCCTGCCCTAGGGGGACCGACACGCACCTCAGTGCTTGCTCCCCTGGAGGAACTCAAGGGGATTTGGACACCCCAGGAGCACAGGCACTTTGCCAGCCAGTTGGGGAGGCTCCACTCTGAGGCCGACACTAAAGTAGGGTGACCAGACCAACCACCTCAGAAGAAGGACCATCTCAGGATGTGGGCCCTTTGCTGCTAAAACTGGGATGGTTGGTTACCCTAAAAATAAGTCTCTATTTCTATTTCTCTGTCTTCTCACCACTGTCCCAGTTCCTCCCAGGAGGTGTGACTAGACAGCACTTCGGGGTAAGCAGAAGCTGAACTAAGCTTGGGAAAGAAAGTTTCTCCAGAAAACCCTAGAAATACATTTTTGCCTTTCTCAGGGTACAGATGTACCTTTCTGTTATGAGAGAGCGTAAGTGTTAGAAGATTCCTATCTCAGTTTATTTAAAGTGTCCTGAGAGCCTTCTGCTTCCATCTCACCTCAGAAGATCGTTTTATAAAAGATGTCACACAAGCTAGTCAGTATCCCTCGATCCCAGGCAGTATGAGGGGGTCCATTCATCTAACAGACACAGCTTCATTTGGAAAACTTCACAAGACTCCTTTGCCCTAAATTCACCATGGAAGTAGAACTCTCGTGGGCTTCGAAGAGGACTGTTGACTGTATTTTAACATCACATAAAATACATTTTCTGACACCCCTTTAAGAATATCACATAACATGATTTACATCTATGCTGAAACTAAACCAATAAACCAAGCACATTTTAAAAACTGTTCTACTTTTGACCTAATGATCCTGTTACCTTGGTTGATAATTTAAAAATTCAGTAATGAATCACTCAGTCAAGTATGAAAAATGAGTGAACTGCATGTTTCTGTATCCATGCGATTACGTTTGAAAAGTATTCACCACTTAAATTGAACTCAGCAACGGCATGTTGACCTCCTTGATTATGGAATATCAATTATTTGATATCAGTTTGTTTGAAAGGAAACAAAAATGCAGCCCTTGGTTACAGCAGTGGTAATAGGACTGTTTCATTCAGCATACGCAGCCCGAATGTTAACAGAACTGTTTACAGAGCCTGGTGTTTTTACATCAGAGGTCAGTGTCAACAGCACTTTCAAGGTAATTGGGTCAGCTTGTGTTTCTGCTCTGAAATGGCCCATGGGAAGCCCTTCCTCTGCAGAGTGAGGTCTCAGAGTTGTGCAGCCTCCTGATGGAGCCCGGGTGAGCGAGTCACTTACCTGACTAAGTCGATGACTCGCTCCCTTGGTGCGGCGCTGACTGCCTCATCGTTGATCATTACAATCTGATCTCCTGGGATCAGCTTGCCTTCAGACGGGCCACCTGGAGACAAAGGAGAGTGAAGAGCAGATGAGAAGCCCATTGGTCATCCGTCCATGTGTAGCCTCTGCTCCTAGTCCTGACTTCTTGTGAGCAATGGGTGTTATCAGCAAAAAGAAACCCCACCCACACATGAGTGTTCTCTTCAATATCCTTGCCAACATTAGGCAGAACTGGGGAGGCGGGTGGGAGCTTTGGGGAAGCGCCTGAGGCCCAGGGGGCACCGGGGCTGATGAAATCAAAAGTTCTGGAAGTGAGATTCAGGAATCAACATGGCTCTAAAACTTTTCAGGCAAGGTGGAGACTGGGAATGCTTCCCACACTTTAACAGGCATATGAATCATGTGGGAATGTGTCGCCCTGCAGACTGACTCTGTAGGTGAGGAAGACAGCAGGGTGACAGATGGCCTGTCCTACAAGGTCCTGGTGGCTGCTGAGGCTGCCGGCCAGCTGCCCACACTCTGAGTGTCAGGACCCTTAAAAGAAGGTATTCCTCCGACAGGTAGCCGGTCAGCAGGGCTGATGCCTGGCAGCCGAAGTTTCGACCACCTGAGCACACCTGGATTTGAACACAGCTACATTCGCTTCCTCTGTACAACAGGGAGACGGCACACTGTGGAGGTCTGAAAGACAGCTGAACACAAGGGTGCCAGGAAGGACCTCCGGGATTTGACTTTGTGTTATGGGTTTTGGGGAAGAGGGTTCAAGGAAGGAGGGCTTTGCTCTCAGCAACTGGGGGGAATTCTATTATGAGCATTTAATATGCATTGCCTGACAGGTGGGAGGAAGGAAGCTGGTTTTGGTAAGAAGCAGTGGCCCACCGTGACCACTGGGAGATGAGGGCACTGGGTTGTTTCTATGGTTTGGACTGTGTCGGGATGTTTGTGGTGGGGCTCACGTGTGATTGCAGAGGATTTGTCATCCATCACAGCCTCTTTCAATTGTTTTTCCAAGAAGCAAGTAGAGAACAAATATTTGTTGAGCATTTATTGTGTACCAGGCAACAGGCTAAGTGCTTTAACTAGTAACCTCACTGAATGCTATAATCCCTTCCATATAATGACATGACTGAGGCTTACACAAGGGAAAAGAATTGCCTGGAAGGGTTGGACTGGGTCTCAGCTTAGGTCTGTGAATGCTTCCACGTTCAAGGTGGCCAGAATCTCTTTTGAACTTCCTCCTCTAACTCAAAAACTGGTCACTGACACATCTCTTGACACATAAAGACATAGCTGCATGAAGCACACATTTGTCCTAAATAAAACCTGAAAGTGAATACTTTGATAATATGAATTGCCTTCACATGTCTAATGGAATTATCCCCTAAATACTGATCTGGTGCTATATTGTACTGGAATTTTAATTTTCTTCCAGAGGTCTGTCTGGATAATAAGTGCAACTGAAAGGTTATTTTTCAAATGTTGTCAATTCATGTAGTGATTGAAGTGGACACAACACTCAGAACATGGAACTCAAAGTAATTCAGCTGTTGTCTACCCACCAGACATTTGACATATGTGTCTCTCAATCTGGAGGAGATATTTGTCTCCTTTCTATGATGTGAGATAGTGGGGAGAACCTTTACGTGTCCCCGTATCATTGATAGAAAATACTCATTTCCAGATGTGGGAACTGATTGCACACATAAGGAATTCTGAAAGCCACTTGAGGGACTCTTGATGATGACTGGAATACATACGAGCAAGTCACTCAAGTTCAAAGAAATGGTTAGAAGTCAAATGTTGGTCAAATACAGAAAATCTCCAAAGTTAACTGTTTGCAGAATGGATGTTAACTAATCTGATGAGAAAACCAGGTGCAGATGAACAAGACTTAGTCTTACATTTGACCTATGTTTTTTGATCACATGGAAATACTCTTTCTTAAGCAAGAATTATATGAGGAAGCAATATACAGTGCCTTCCAGAACATGAAGTGGGGGAATACTTCAGAGGACCCTCATACCCTTTACTCTGAAGGCTGGCTGGTCTACTATAAAATAATCTGATCTTACAATTGGAATCACTTGACTTCAACAGAGTTATTTTATGAGAGATACAATTTATATGACTGCATTTTAATTCTCAAAAATGACTGGAAACAGTGCTCTTTGACTTTAGTTTTCGCTTTTACTACTCTTCTTAAAATTGTCTAAAAGTAGGTAAGAGTGTAGGAAAGTTGAGGGCAAGGAAGGGAAGAGGCTAAAGGAAGAGTAAGTCAATACAAGAAAATGAAAAACCAAACCTGAATCTCCAGTTGGCACTGATGAGGACATACACATTGGAGAATTCCACAGAGATGTTAAAGTGTCCCACTATTACAAAACTGCATACCCAATGGGAGCCCATTGAGGAAAAAAATGTGTGTGCACACACACATACATACATATAGTACTATATACATGTTTATATGTGAATGATACATAATACATGCAAATGTATAAAGAGAAAGGTCTTACTATATGTATGCTCTCCATGTATATGTTAATAATGGTTAACACTCAGTAGTTGGAACTCAGGTGATTTTTAAAAAACCTTTATTCTCTTACTACCTACATTGTTTTTTTTTTTTTAAGAAGAGCATATGGATTATTTCATTATTATAAAATACGAAAAATCTCTTTTAGAGAATAAAATTCTCAAGTGCATCGAGTTCAACAACTATAATCTATAGCTAATAAAATAAAAAGCTCATCAGACAAAGTATGAAGCTGTGTGATGATGCAGTGGTAGGAGTGAACAGGAAACTTACCCTTCTCTGCACAGGTCTAAAGAGGTTGGCTGTATCTGCAGTCCTTGCTCTAGGCCATATTGTGTCAAAATGAGGAAAAATGAAATCCACTTTAACGATCTACACTAGCCTGCTAGTTGGCTTTGATTCCCCCTAACTGACAGACTCAACTGGCCGAGTAGTTTAGAGTTTAACATTAACATTAACAGATATTAACCTGGCATCTTTCCAATGCATTTCGTTCCCACCTATGATCCTCCTTATCCAAAGGATGTAGAGAAGTTACATCACACTGAAATGGAGGGGAGTTAACACGGAAGCTAAAAACAACCTAATAAGAGCAGAGGTAGGATTCAAGTCTATCAAGCCCAGGCAGTGTGACGCCAGAGTCTGCACTCTTGACTACTATAGCAAGTCATTTTCCTTTTGAACTCTGTTACTGATTTGCAAAATACTGGAGAAAAACAGCATAGAAGATACTTTTCTTTTGTCTGAAAATAAATCCAGTACAAGTTCATTAAAATAAGTATATAAATATACATAATTAATAAATAATAGAAAGAGCATGGTTTCTGGCAAAGGCAAAGGCAGCCCACGTCAGGCAGTGATATCACAGTCCATTATATTCAACTGTGTTGATAGTGGGACATCTCTACACTGAGAATGACTGAGACCAAGTACATTCATTATCTGATCATATGATAGAATTTAAGAGATTTGCCACACACTGTATCAGTTAGCATTTACAGTATAACAAGACATCCCCAAACTCAGTAGGGTTTCGTTTCATGCTTATGGGATGACTGTGGATTGGCTGATCAAGGGCAAAGTTAGCTGGGCAGTTGTGCTGTACACTGAAGGTCAGTCTGTAACTTAGCTCTCAGCTGCAGGCTGGTTGCCTCACAGGTCCATTTAGGAGCTCAGGCTGAAGGGGCAGCAGCTGCTTCAGGGAAACTCTTATGTCTATGGCAGAAACCCAAGAAACGAGCTCAACTAGGCAAACACATTTCAAGCCTTTGCTTATGTCATATTTATGTCATCATCTAATATGACACTGGCCAAAGTCAATCATCTGGTTCAACCCAACAGCTATGGTGTAGCGAAATATCTTCTGCCTCTAGTGGGAAGAGAGGGGAGTACATTTTTGTAAAAGAATCCAACCACCTGCAACGATCTAAATCCTAGAGAAACTTAACTACAACTTTCTAGTAAGGAGTTTGTCCGGAGCTGACTGAAAACAGCACAATACCTGCCTCTTAATACATGCATTCGTATATTAAGAAGTGGGTCATCTCCATGGTAACAAATGATGGATCGGTGTTTTGCTAAGTCTGGCAATATGATGGATTTGGAAGTTTAAAATCTCGTTTGCAGAGCCATTTTTGTCCCTCTGCTGGTCTGGCTTTATCCAGGTGCTGGGGAAACTTAACTAGACTTCACAGACTGAGACGGAACAGTATGAAACTTATGAAACGAACAGTGGTCGTGCTGGCATGGGGTGGCAAAAGGTCCTGGGGACCAAGCAGCAAGGTTGGGTGCTTACCTGGTGTTACTGAGCGGACGACCACGGGCTTCTCACTCCCTGCCACGAAACCAAACCCCAGCACAGGGTCCCTCCTCATCTCCACCCTCCGTGGGGCTGGAGGGATGATGGGGCAGCTCTCCAGCCGAGGGTCATCAAATGGGATTGCTTGTGTCATGTGACTGTGGGTAAAGCACACACAAGAGAGACGAGGCATCAGTGTATGAGTTTCAGGTCACAGCACCTTCTCTAGTTGCAAAACCTTCTATTCTCTGCTGGGGACAGAGCAGGGAAGATGTGGGGAGTTGCACTGCCATGCTTCTTCCTTGAGCACCCCAGGCCCACATCTGCTTCAGGCCTTTGTACTGGCCATTCCTCACCCTGAAATCCTTGTCCTGCAGATATGTGTGTGGCCCACCCTCATCTTTCTCAAGTCTGTGCTTAAATGTGGAGCTTAAAGAGGACTATCCTGATTACACACACACACTTTAAAATCGCAGCCCTGCCTCCCCTTTTCCCTCTTCTATTTTTTTTTTGTTGTTGTTGTTCCAAATCACTAATCACTTGCTAACATGCTATGGAAACTACTTAATCCTTCTGTTCTCCACACCAGAATGTAAGCTTCATGAAGCCAAGGAATTTTGTTTCATTCTTTGATTTATCCCAGGTGCCTAGAATAGTGCCTGGCACATAGTGGACTCTCAATAAATAACTGAATTACTGAGTAGAGAAAAAGACAACTTTTATCAAATTATAAATGATCTGCTGAGAAAGAATCTCAGAAGGTTCTGGACCTTTAGTGGGTAACACGTATGGCTTCTGACTCCAGTGAAATTCAAGTGATGGGGATCATCTAGGTGGCAATGGGTTATCCTGGTATCAAATACAGTCCCCCTTTTCAAAGTTGAGGAATTAACTCTTGGTGTTTCTGTTCCAGAAATACATTCAAGTGATTTAAACGTATCTTTTTGTTAACACCTAAACTTTGGAAGGCTTATCGATAATCTAAACTTGAAATCTGTACAGCCTTCAAAAATTTTCAAAATGCTTCCACAAACAGCTCATTTGATCCACAAAACAACCTTAAGCATGAAAGAGCAGAGCAGGTATTATTCTTTGCATTGTGCAGGGAGGAAACTGAGAATGGTGGCTTATTGTCACTCAGGGCCCATGTGCCAGAGTCAGGTCGGAAATCAGCTCCTGTAAGTCTTCACTCATGCACATCATCCAAGGCAGACAGACTTCATTGGAGAAGAGTTATTAGTTTGAACACTAGAAATCTCCTTAAATATGTAAGCCAAGATTATTTCAGTGACACAGACTTAATTCAATTTTTCTCTCTCTAATCTTCTTCAATAAGTAAAAGAAGGTCATTTTAAAATACCTTGAAAAGATGCTACTCTACACACCATCTGAACAATGTACTGTTTAAATGTAATCAAGAAGGAAAGAGAAGGAGGAACCCTGTGGTCCTTCAGTGTAGTTCATAAGAGTTGAGAAAAATCAATGAAAACCCTCTTTTTGGCATATATCACTGCCTAGGGAAATAGAAGTTTAAAACCCCTTTGAAACAGAAAGGAAGGAAATGTCTTTTCGATCCAGCAGTTGGCGATCCGGAACACCAGCAAAAAGAGAAGTGTTAGTCGCAAACGAACCCGTTGTGGGTCAGGTGCTGACACTCATCTGTTACCTCCTTTCATCTTCACAAGCCCCACTGATAGAAGCAGTTGGACCCCACCATCTCCTCTTTGTAAATGCCCAAAGAGGAAGAACTGGGCCAGGATCACACTCTTCTCAGGTGTAAAGCCAGGTGCCATTCACACCAGGTCTTCTGATTCTAAGCTCATGTGCTCGACCAGCTACATCATTGGCAAGAACAGTGCAGAAGGAGAACGCAGGGCCCTCCTTCCACCAGGACTGAGAACTTCAGGACAGCAGAAAATGAAACCCGGTCCAGGGTCCTGTGTGACTGCAGCATCACATGCCCATGAGTCTGGCCTTGGTAGGGTGCTATCTCCAATGTTTCACTGGAGTGGTAGCCTCCACAGCAGTACCTGAAGCGGATGGTCCCGTTCCTCCCTGCTGCCGGCCTGGCACTCCACTGAGACAGGGGCTGGTTCCCCACACCCCCGGGCTCACGGCCATGCCTAGCCACCAGGCCCGCCGGCTCTGGGGGCGCCCGCTGCCTCCGACAGTAATCCTGGTTGATGGGCTCGTCTACCGCCCTCTACCTGGTCACCGTGGTATCTGCCGCCTGCAGGCCCTCCTCCACGGAGGGCTGGAGGTGGACGTTGCTGGAGCATCTGGGTATTTCTTCAGACCTGGTCCCTTGCTGGACTTGCACCTTTGTGCTCAGGATGTAATGGCAGCAAGGCAGCCACCAGCTACAGCAGCCTCCCTCAGCCATTGGCTGGAGCCACAGTGGGCCCCTGGCCCAAGCAAGAGTCCATGGGTGAGCAACAGGTCAACCAGTGACTGCTAGTGGCCCCGCTCAGCTATTGGTCGGTTCCACAGTAAGCCCCTCCCCCAACTGAGGGAACAATCGTTAACTGTCAATCAGGGAACTTTAGTGGCCTCGCTCAGCTATTGGTCGGTTCCACAGTAAGCCCCTCCCCCAAGTGGAGGGAACAATAGTAACTGTCAAGCAGGGAGCTTTAATGGCCCCGCTTAGCCATTGGTCAGTGCCACAGTGGGCCCCACCCCCTCCTTCTGACATAAGAAGAGCCTGAATTATGACTGAGGGAAGGTGTTTTTTTGAGGTGCTCATCTGCCATCTTCTCAATCTGCCAGCTTTCAGATTAAAGTTATTTATTGCTCCAACAACTCGTCTCCCAGACTGGAAATAGGCGTGGCTGTTCGTGCCTATGCATGAGGGGGGTTACCTGGGGGTCATGGACACTGTGTTGTTCTCTTGTGGCCTCTGTAAGAGGGCTCCATCTCAGAGTGTAACAAGAGAGAAGAACAAACCCGACTCCATATTGGATCTATATCTTTAACTCTAACCCTTGTGCTCTGTTGTCTCTGCTTAGTCAAGCTGCCTCTGCACCTTTGTAAAAGAATATTGCCTTGTTGAAGGTTTATAGGAACATTGTAACCAGACCTATGTAAAAAGAAAGAATACTGACACCAAGAAGTTTGTAACAACCAGCCACACCCCTATTCCCTTTAGTATAAAAGAATTCTAACTCAGGTAATATAGGACTTCTGGACACTAGTTCACCATCTTCTTGGTTTCCTAGCTTTCTCAATGAAGCTGCTATTCCATGTCCCCAAAACTTGACCCTTGATTTACTGGCCTGTCGTGCGGCGATTGGTTTGAGCTTGGGTTCAGTAACATGAGCGTGCTGTACTCTAGCTATATTTGGAAATGCATCTCTCCTTTTATCCCCAGAAGGAAGAAAGGAAATCCACATTCTTTGGCCCTGAGCTCCGAGTTTGCAACAGAATCCACAGAAGACATATTCTAAATGATGAAGAGGTCGCAGAGGTGATGTAGCTTGCTAATAGTCATAGGAGCTGTGTTACAGAGAATTAAATTCTGGCTGGCAAAACTCAGTTCCAAGTGTAGAGTGGGCCTAGGGAAGATGAGTCCCCATGTTGCTGCCAGTACTGTGAGAAGCTTCCAGCAGTGGTACCCAAACTTTACTGCATATTAGAATCATCTGGAGAGCATTAAAATTCCCGAATGCCCAGGTTTCACCCCAGACTAACTACATGAGAATATCTAAGGGTGAAAGCCAGGATCACTTTTCAAAAAAGATTTCCCAGTGGATTCCAAAGTGTAGCAATGTTTAGGGATCATTCATCCATGCAGGGAAGGGCATGTTCTAGTACCTTCTAGATAACAGGAAAAGGGGCCACAACTAATGTCCCTAACAACCTCCCGTGGCATCCACTGCAAATCTAAGTTAAAATATTTACAGCATCTCTAGAAAGATCATCTTCTTTCCACTTACATGATTAAGTAAGTCTCTAATTTTTAATTCATCATTCACTTAATAAGTGCTACAATATTATTTTATTAATATCTGACATTTATTAAACACTAATTTCATGCTAAGCCTTTTTCAAGATGCTTTCCATATGTTAGCTCATTTAATTCTCCAAAACAACTCTAACATGCATTCATTTATTCATTTTGTTAACAAATGTTTATTGTACGCCCACTGGCTTCTCAGTTCTGGGGACACAACAGGAATGAAAGCAGAATGAAAAATACAATGTTTCCTCTAGTGTGCAGAGACAGGGAATAAACTAATGGGTAAGACATATGGCTTATCAGGTCATTATAAGCACTTAGGAGAAAAATAATGCAGGGAGAAGGCTACAGAGCTGGTGGGCTAGGGTATTGCCAAGTTATACTAGGGGTCAGAAAATGATTGGAGGAGGTATATTTCAGCAGTGCAAAGGTCCTAAGGAGAAGTGAGAACAGTCAGTGGTAGGAGGAGGTGGAGGCAGTGAGGGGAGTGGTAAAGAACTGATGAGTGGTCGAAGATGACACAGGTTCTAAGAAGAACTCTGTCTTTTGTTCTGAGTAAAAGAGGAAGCTGTTGGAAGGTTCTGAATGGAGGTGACGTGACAAATACCATACTGAGAACAGACAGGAGGGCGCCCTGGTGAGCAGGGAGGGCATTTCAGGTCCCACTGCATCAGTCCTGACAAATTATCATGGTGCCCTGGAACAGGGTGGGGGCAGATATGGCAAGAAATCCTTGGACTTGACAGAGGAGGGTTGGGCTCCTACTTTGGAACATTCTTCCTGCACACATAGGAGGGTCCCAGTGAGGATGGACCTATGAGCACGTTATCTAATGCAGGTCCCGAGTCCTGATGTACCCAAATTGCAGGAGACATTTACTCTTTAAGGAGCTACAGGAAACACACAAATGCTCAGGTATAGGGCCAATAGGGGAACTGGTATGCTAGTCTGGAATGAGACTGAGTTCAAATCCTGGCCCCACCACTATCTAGCAGTGTCATGTCGACAAATAACTTCATCATCCTGTACCTCAGTTTCCTTATCGAGGATAATGAAGGATAAGAAAGGTGATAAAGGTGATAATAAAGGAAACAATCTCATCAGATCGCTATGAAAATTAAATGAATGAATAAATGTCAAGCACTTTGCAAACTCTCTCACATGTGGGAAGCACTCAAAAGCATCCACTGTTATTTTCATCTCTTGAGCACAATGAACAGAAAGGCATAGATTTCAGACATTATGAACTCATTCAATCTTAAAATATGAAAACAAACTCAATGTTTCAATTGCCTATAGCCCAATGCTCAGTGAGATGCCTCACAAATCCTAAGTAAGCTCTGAGGCCTTCAATTTGAAGAATCGTTACCAAATGCAATGACAGTAAACACAAATATACATTGACATGCATAAAGTAAAACAGTATCAGAATACAGAAGAAGAAAATCTAGGCTCCTC
The DNA here is from genome assembly GCF_054371585.1 of Giraffa tippelskirchi. NCBI lineage: Eukaryota > Metazoa > Chordata > Mammalia > Artiodactyla > Giraffidae > Giraffa > Giraffa tippelskirchi. The sequence goes on from NC_137289.1 coordinate 144,507,457, forward strand.
TAGCAGCTGAATCAAGATTTCTAAGTTTTCCTCCTGTCTGTTTCAAAGGCTGTTAAGTGACCTTGGAGTGAACCCAGATCATAAAAAAAATGAGAAGTACTAACTCCATTTTAAGGAGTGAGACTAAGGAGAAGGCCCTTTCATCCCAGATGCTACCATCCTCTGTGTCAACAGAGAATCTGCCCTCAGTCCCTAACATTTCCCCACCCCAACAAAGTTCGAAACTTACAAGCAGGTGTGTATTTTGTGATTGCTGCCTGTTCTAGTATTTTCTCTTTTGTTTATTATTTTTTAAATTCTATTTGTTTTGCTTGCACTTACTGGATAACCTTCTACTGTTATTATCATTTTCTTACTAAATAGGTTATATTCTCAGAATACATTATCTATAAATAATCAACCCCTGTCTCTTTTCCAGTAAGAATGGATTCACACTAAAATGTTCCCCCGTGAAACATCATTTTGCCCTTTGTGTTATGCAAGTATTTTTTGACTCTCTCCTTGCAATATTTTTTATTAAGATGCTTGAATTCTTTTATAATGAGCTGAAAAAGCAACATCTTTTTACCTGCTGAACATGCTTCAGTGAATTCTGATGCTGAGCCTTGAGGAATACAACTGATGAGCGACACAAACTTTCAGCCCCTGCCCCAATCTTCTCCAAAAAACACACACAAATAAGCTAGACTTCTCTGACCTAAAAATCCATAGTGTATTAACTGAGATGGAAAATGTGTCCACTGAGATTAAATCAACAATCTTCCTGTTTTTGACAGATTCATTTCGAAAGGAATGATAGGAATTCTGCTGCCTAACTTTTCACAACAAAAGGAAAGGGCTTTCTTTGATCTCAAGAAGCTTTTCTTCCTCAGCAGAAATAAAAGACTGATACATCCAAAGTATCACAAAGAACGACTTTGACTAGTAAAATGTGCCCTGTAAGAAAACCTGTTAATACATTAATTTCAGTTTTCCATTCACTTATTAGAGCCAGTGAGGTCCTTTATTGGAATACGTGCTGAGCAGAAAGATCTTGGAAGAAGCAAAATTAGAAGCCGTTACCTTTGGTGGGGAGTTAAAGAATATAGAAAGATGGCGGCAGGTGGGATCCCTAGGAAGTTAAGATTGGAATGAAAAGGAGTATAAATAAACACATGTGCCTCAGTTCTGATTGAGAAGGTCATTGTTCGTGTTACCTTTCAGGGATGGGCAACTGTGATTCCATGAGAGCATTAAGCATCAACATATAATAGTCCCATCTAGGTAGCACTGGTATGGGTGGGAGTCAGAGGTATTCTTTATGTGCCCACGGGATGTGATTTGCCACTGGACGCCACATTGCTTTTCAGTGCCTTTCCACTGGACACATGACACACTCCTCCACCCCTTGACTCTGTTAACATCTCATTGCCCAAAGTGTGTCACATGGTTGAGCCCAGATATGACAAACAAAACACACCTGTGTAGGTGGACATAAGCTCTTGCTTTTCTCCTGTCACCATGAGAAGACATTCTCAAGGTCGCTGTCTTCCCTTCAGCTTGGGCTCTGGAATGGACACATGTGGAACAGACCAGAACTGGAACCTCAGTGAGGAGCCAAGTGAAACACAGCCGCCCCTCAGCCTAGATCAGCCAGCTGAATGAAGGGTAACAAATGATGATTGTTTTGTGACATCGACTTTGGGGGACGCTTGTTATGCACCAAAAGTTCACTCATACTATCTGTAGTTCGTGTTTTCAGTAGTATTTAAAAACTCTGAAATACCACATCCAAAAAGGATTAGCTCTATCAACCCTGTTCTCCATACCACTGATGGCTAAATATATCACATTTTACAAACATTACAGACCCTTCCAAAGGAAACTTCTCCCCTCAATATCCCAGTTGACATGCAGCCACAGGCACTTCATGCTCTGTTCTTCATGACTTTCTCATATCTCTGACTGGACTTGAGTAGTGGTGGCTCCCAAGCCAACATTCCAGAAGCCCTGTTGTGACCTGTGAGGGGGCCTAATAAGAAAGGCTCTGAGCAAAAGTGCTGAGCCAGACGAACTAGAGTTCCCCAGAATACGAATGTAAGTAGGAAGGAAAAAGAAAGCGGAAGTGTGATTATTGAAGTTGATAGGTTACAACTCAGAGGAGATCATGAGGTAGATTAGACCCTAGGATATGTCTCCAATAAGTCAAAATTAGGATGATGTGTGCAAAATAACACACTGAAATGAATTTTTGCTTTCTTCTCATTGAGTTTTTTTTTCTCTTCCATAACTAGTAAGGTAGACAGGCTTCATTCAGTCCCTTGCCTTAGGGCAGATGCATTTACCAGGGCCCAGAGCAAAATCTGACACGAGAAACCTTCTCTCTTGACTTGTTTCCTTAAAGTCTGAGCAACTTGGCTTAGGAGTCAAGGGCAGAGGACCTCTGTGAGGTGGCAGAAAGTTCAGGAGAGATAGCTTGGTGGTAAGTCTAGCAAAGCACCAAGATCCATAGGCTGAGCCTAAAGAAATGTCAGAGTCAGTGAACTTCAGGGGACAATGAAGGCTCGGATTACAGTATTTTAGGACTGAAGACCGCAAAAAGGCCTGCTGGAGTTTCTGCTCTGCAGAGATTCCAGGGACTTTTGAATATTCCACATGATTATATTCGAATTGCCAATCAGGAGAAATCTAATATGACAACACACGAGTTTAAGGATAAGATTTATACTGGCTACGTGAGTAAACCGCATCTTTGAGGGAAAGGTGAAAGGAGAATTGAAAGAGAAGTGATGGCATTGGAGAGAAACCATACCGTGGAGTGATGCCAAGCTAGGAAATTCAGGAAGTATTGCTAATGAGGGTCCTAAAACTTCTCTGAATCTGGAACTACCCCTTAGAGCTGCTTCTCATGAGGCTAGGAGGCTCTACCACGCTGCATTTCCATTCTCATACATCCATGGGATTCCATACCTTTCAGGATATATGTATTTTTATACTCGACTACCCCCACTTCCTTTTTTATAAAACACATCTGGACAAGCCTCTGTCCTCTGAAATGAAAAGAGCCCAATCAAATCCCACCCCTGGAGGTGAGTAAAATTTAATATAAACATAGATAACCAGACATGATGTGTTTCCAGGTCACATAACACAGTGAGTCTCAGGCTTTTTGCCTTCATGAATATATATGCAGATTATGAGTTCAGGGGAACTTAACTTTCACTAATCAATTCCATAAGCCACTGTCAGTCAATTCCACAACATGTCAGGAGCATTTAAAGATATAGAACTGTTTAGTCAAGCTTAGAAACTTACATAGTATTTGAAAAGCCAAGAGAATCCAGAATCCTTACTTAAACCTGTTAGAGAATTTTAGGAGGGTTTGAAAGAAATGGGGTTTTTACTTAAAGGGTAGACAAAAGATGCAGAGAAGGCAATGGCAACCCACTCCAGTACTCTTGCCTGGAAAATCCCATGGACGGAGGAGCCTGATGGGCTGCCGTCCATGGGGTCGCACAGAGTCGGACACGACTGACATGACTTAGCAGCAGCAGACAAAAGATGAAAAAATTCAATTCTTTTCAAATTAATTTATAGATTTTATGCCATCAAATAAAGATAACGCAACAGTTCTTTTAAAGAATTCAACAAAGAGAATTCTAAATTTTATATGATAATATAAAAGACACTCTGAACAAGAAAAATGCTCTGGCTGTGGAAGCCTACAGGATACTGAGACACTGGGACAAATAAAGAAAAGTATAAAATGATGGAGTAGCAGCTTTGACTACAAGAAAACAAAGGTTCCAAGGTAAATTTAGAGATAAATGCCTGCTTGAGAGAATTCCGTGCAAGCTTTGGCACTAAAGAAAGCGAAGTACTTTAGCATGTCAACAATATGGTTGCTTTCAAAACAAAACCATTAAGTGCAGTAGAGTGACTATGAAAAACTTTTGTCCTACTCAGGAGTAGTTAGCTACCTGGTAACAATGAACTAAAAGAGTTGTCTCTTCAGAGTAAAGGGGGTATTATAATAATGAATGAGAAAGTAGCTTATTTTTTAAAAGAAACTTGGATTGTGGGAAGAATATAGGGAAACAGATGTTTGCAAATGATTCTAGCATTATGTGCTTGTTTTATTGAAAATTATGCAAATATGTATCTATCAAAACAGCAGCCTTTGAAACCCTGAATACGAATTTTTCTAACCTGTTTAAAAAACCTCCAAATGAAGTATTTCAGTGGACTCATTTGTGAAAACATGATAAATGGCAACATCTTCCATTTTGTTTGTGAGAACAGCTGAAGGACATCAAGGAAAACAGAAGCTTTCCAGCTGAATTTCAACAAAATCCCCTGCATGGATGGAAATGAAAACCAGTATTTCCTAATCTAATAAGCAAGCTGGTGAAACACTTGGTCCATTTGTCTCTTCGTATGTTTCTATAGTTCCCTCTTTTCGCCACTGACAGTGATTGAAACCAAGTAAAGAAATAGGCTGAACTTGCAGCCAAACCTTCAAAGTTTATCCAATGAAGCAGTAAATCAAAATGCTCAAATACTCTGAATGACTTTGTTGTCATTTAAAATATTAAATACTTCTTAATGCAGCAGTAGTAGCAAAAATATTTACAAGTCACTAAAACATGTATTTCATCTTCATCTCATTTAAACATCTATTCTTTAGAGCCACATATATATTATATATACATAACATGAATACATGAATATATATTAGGGGATATGTGTTCAAAACTTTTTTACAAATAGGTATACAAAAGCTACAAATGTGGACATTTCTGTTCTGTATGATCTAGGGGGTTCCTCACTTACGGTGTGGCTCTAAAAGGTGTTCTATATACTCGATGATTTGAGAGAATATCATTGAAACATGTTTATTACCATACGTGAAACAGATTGCCAGTCCAGGTTCGATGCATGAGACAGGGCGCTCAGGGCTGGTGCACTGGGATGACCCTGAGGGTTGGGATGGGGAGGGAGGTGGGAGAGGGGTTCAGGATGGGGAACACATGTACACCCATGGCTGATTCATGTCAATGTATGGCAAAAACCATTACAATATTGTAAAGTAATTAGCCCCCAATTAAAATTAAAAAAAAAAAAAGGTAAAAGGTGTTCTATATACTCAAACAGAATGGACAGAATCACCGATATCCCAAAGCTGCTCACAGCTCTCAAAAAGTCCAGCTCTCACATTCAGAAATATTCAGCAGCATTTTTAGAAATCGAAAAATGAAGTTGTAATGCTGCTGATGGGAAATGGGGACTTTCCATCCAGTTTCTCTGATCCTACCCCAGGCACCAACATGAGACAGAGTGGCCCTGGGTCTGAGTGACTAAGGCACAGACAAGTTGATGGTTCTGGCATGTGCTCTTGCTTTGGTCTCCACTAGATTGAACCCTTTGGGGTTTGGAAATCTAACCATCCCAAATAAAAGATGTCATGGATATCTGTTCCATACAGAGCATGAAATATTGCATGGCTGGGCAGACTTTTTCTTCTTGATAGATTACCTTTTTTTAAAATATCTATAGGAAAATATACTTTTCAACAAAAGACTTGATAACAATGAGCTAAGCCTTTCTCAAACATGTTAAAATCATTACTTTAGGTCTGAGAGCTTGTCTCCATCAAATTGGATTCTACCCATATTTTAGTGCAGTACGTGGGGGGTGGTGAAGACATAGGAGGCCCCCTCCCCATCCCGAGGGGCGGTTGTATATTCTTGTGATCTATGCATATTTGAAAATTTATTTTATAAGTTTGTACTTAGAAAGTGAAAACAACCCCATGGTTCTTTTAAATTCAAACTATAAGAATGTGTGTAACAGAAACCCTGATCTAAGACAATATTTTAAAACATGAATTGATTTTAATAAAAGATATTTTTAGAGAGACGATTAGGCACACTTTATAAATTTCATGATTTTCTAATCTTTATACAAAGGATTTCAAAAAGTGATTAAGTGGTAAGGGCTCACTTTGATGACTAAGAACTTATGATGGAAGTTAAAAGGCACTGGTAAGGAAATCACAGAATCAAAGGTTTAAGCCAACAGTCCTGTGTTAATTAAAAACTTGTGATCTCTTAATCTTTTCTTCATTAAAATAATTATTCCTACCCCCTACTTTGAGCATTTAGTTTTCTTAGACATAAAACTACATGACTGCTCAGGGTTACACATCTATTCTGTTCTGGGTTGGGTTTGTTTGCTTGTGTTCCCCTTGTTCTAAGCCCTATTACAAGGGAACAGAACCTCAGCCCCACATCCCCTAGATCCACACCTGGCTCCTTTTCTATGAGCTCTGTATTGGGATCTTTGCTCCTGGGGGGAGGCAGTAGGTGGGTTGCTGCTCTCTGGCTTCCATTGGTTTCAAACAATGGAGGTGCCTGTAGGGGAAAGCAAGGTGAGGAGGACAAAGAGATCAGGGTATTTCACCCTCCTGCTCCCTCCTTGGTTTGGTCGAGGTCTGACTTCAGAGTGACTTCAGCCACTCTGAATACTGTTCCTGTCACATCAGGCCCCTTGCACGGCTCCAAGGTCACACCATGCTCCATGGCAGGCCTCTTGAGCCTAGTGATGATAACAGGTCCCAGCTGCTGCTACTCCCTGGGTGCCTCCATGACACTTGTTGGTTTCCTTATCTGAGCCCATATCCATCCATTTTCTGCCAGAGCCATGCATCAAGGCTCTCTCTTCCATGAAGCAACCTTGTAAGTTCCAAGAAACAAACTCTGTCTCTGGGATGGCACTAATGAGTCTCCTGGTGCTGGCTTCCAGTGATCAATGTAATTCTAGCTTCTTTTTTGATTCTTAGCTGTGAGATAATAAATATCTCTGATTTGACAGAAGTATTAACATCAATTGTAGGGGATTCCCTGGTGGCTCAGATGGTAAAGAGTCTGCCTGCAATGCAGGAGACCCAGGTTTGATCCCTGGGTCAGGAAGATTCACCTGGAGAAGGAAATGGCAACCTATTCCAGTATTTGTGCCTGGAAAATCCCATGGATGGAGGAGCCTGGCAGGCTACAGTCCATGGGGTTGCAAAGAGTTGGACACGACGTAGCGACTTCACTTTCTTTGAGATCAATTATTCAACTGATATTTAATTATAAGATAGCAACCATACATGTATTTACACCAGTGCTTCTCAAAAACAAACAAAAACAAAAACCCTTCTAAAATTACCTATGAAATAAACATTTTTTCTGAATGAAACGTATTTTCTGCATATAAACCTTTAAAGACAATGAAGACACTGAACTGATGTGCTGACCACTGTGGAATCCATTTCAATTTGCCTAATTTGACTGAGATGCAAGCTCTTTTTATCTTGAGGGATGCTCTCTTTGTCTCTCTGTCAAAGTGTTCTGAGTAAACTTTTATCTTTGGTCAACATTACATAGAGTCAAATTTGCACGACAGAGAATATCACTGAATTTGAGAGCTGGATGATCCTGACTAATGTTTTTATGTTTTAGAAGAGTTGATATGCTCATTTGAAGATTTCATCCACCATTTTCCTTCAAGTTGGCAGAATGATTTTTCAAATTCAGTTAAAATCAGTCTCTTTTGTTATTTATGGTGGATCAAATGTATCAACCATTTATTCAACAACTATTTAACAGAAGCTTTCTATCTGACTGTGCCCAGGATATGGCTATATTTCAGACCAACAAGCTTATATTACAGTGCAGGCATCAGCAAACTATAGTCCATGGGTTCCAAATGTGATCTCTGCCTGATTTAGTAAATAAAGTTTTATTGGAACATAGTCACACCCATTTATTTATGCATTGTAGCTGTTTCCATGCTATCATGGCAGACTTGAGTAGTTGTGACAGAAACTGGCCCAGAAAGTCTAAAACAGCTACTATCTGTCCTTTACAGAACAGAATTGCTAACCCCTCAACCAACGAAAGGACTGAGACAATAAAAATCAAGTAAATATGAACTATATCATGTACTGTCAGAGGCTGGTAGTTTTTATGAGAAAAATACAGCAGGATAGAGAATGAAAGAGGGAGTGGGTTGTTTCAACAAGGTGGGAGTGGAGGCCTCTCTAAGGAGGCTATTTCTGAGATTTAATGAAGTGGGGAACTAACCTGGGAAGGTATTAATGAGAAAAATATCCTAGGCAGAATAAATAGATGCATAATGAGACCTTGAGAGAAGAGTCTCAAGGTCATTGTTTTAATCAAGCATTCATGCCTTTATTTAAGAAAGCTTTCATGAGCATCAATTTACTATGAAGTTCTCCTTGGTTCTACGCTTTCAAAGAAATTCACAGCCATTAAAGAAATCCCAACCCTGTAAGAGGAGCCAGATAGATAAAGACTTGAGTATAACAGATTGCTGACTTCCCTGGTGGCTCAGTGGCAAAGAATCCATCTGCCAGTGCAGGAGATCTGGGTTCAATCCGTGGGTCGGGAAGATCCCCTGGAGGAGGGCATGGCAACCTACTCTAGTATTCTTGCCTGGAGAATTCCATGGACAGAAAAGCCTGGCAGGCTACAGTCCATAGGGTCGCAAAGAGTCCAACACGACTGAAGCGGCCTAGCATGCATGCATGCATAAGAGATTGCTAGAGGCAAATGTGATGGAAGGGTTCATTCCATACTGCGGGGGACCATTCATGAGGGTGGTCAGGGTACCTCAAGGGCAGTGAATGGGGACCGGGAAAGACTTCACACAGAAGATGCTCATGAAGTGAGTCTATAGATATGAAGTGGTGACTACCAACAGGAAGGGAATTATACTTTCATCCAAGGGAAGAGCAAGCAAAGCCATAGAGGCAAAAAGAAACTGGTGTTGGGACAGCTGTAAGTGTTGCTTGTTGGATAATGGGGAAGAGTGTTTAGGAGGTAGCACTGTATCTAGGAGATAGGAAGTTACAGAGGAAAACTACAAGCGGTTAGAATGCTGCCCAGTATCAGCCAGACACCTTTATGTAAGCAAGAGCATGTCCTTCCTGGAAAGGTCAGAGGCTCTAAAATCTATCACACGATTAGGATCTGGTATGCAATGGGTTGAGGGAATAAAAATCCGGAAATTCTCTCCACATTCTAGGAGACAAAAGTAGGAAATCTTAGAAAATAAGATAAACATAGTTCTTAAATATTAACTTGAACACACATATTATTAATTTTATTAATGAATCAGAGTATTATTCATTTTGAAGGCTATAGTTCAAAGGACCACAAAATTTAAAAAGGACTCAGACTGAAACATTTTTCCAGTCATGTTTTCAGCTTTAGCAAATGAGATGCAATACATCAAGGATCTATTAGGGCTTGTATAAATTAATGTCCAAAATAGGTCCCACTAATTCATGATCAAATTTATCCTTCAAGGACTCAGTTCTATTTCTCAATACCACCACAGAAAACCATTTCAACAATTAGTCTTTTATCAACATCCAGTTCATCTACTCAGAGAGAATTTTGTCATCATTAAAGATGATGAATTTAGCACCTACAAAATGCTTATTGACTGTGTCTTGTGAATCTAATTTTAGGATCTAAAAGGGTAAAATGTTTGTCAGTTTCCTTAAAGCTGCAAAATCCCTACAGCTAGACTGGTAATCAATTACATTAATTGAGTTCAATTCAATGTGTTTAAGAGATGACTTTTATGTTAACGACACTCTAATGTGTCAGAGGCAATAACAGTCAAGTCACATCCTTGAGTTGATTGAGATGCTGAGCAGAGCTGGTGGCTCTCAACCTCGCCTCACACCAACTCTAGGTATGTATTACCCCCAAGACCACTCAATCTTAGATTGAGATTTACTGCTGATTAAAAATTTAAAAGATAGGTAATCTAGGTAGGTAGCCACATAATGATATGCATTGTTTGGCAATAATCAATATGAACCGTGTGAGATCTGGGTGAGTGTAAGTTAATGGGAGTTGAATTTGAGAGAAGACTATTGTGGTTTAGTTGCTAAGTTGTGTCCGACTCTTGTGAACCCATGGACTGTAGCCTGCTAGGCTCCTTTGTCCATGGGATTCTCCAGGCAAGAATACTGGAGTGGGTTGCCATTTCCTAGAGAAGTCTATAGAATATTTCAAATACCACTAGGGGAACTTCTGGAGACTTCATTTGCACAACCACATTAGAAAAAAATTTAGCTGCAAGCCCAAGCTTTTTTATTCTCAGCCCTGACTTCGGAGCTACTGGGTAGGACCCAGGAGCACAGATCTTGAGATCATGTCAATGGTCCTTCCATGACAGTTGGTGAGGGGTCCTGTGGTTTCAGGACTGCATTCCAGCTAGACTAGAAGTGCTAGTGAGCAAGCTCAACGTCACCATAAAGCACTGGGAGGAAACCAGAGGATTTCATTGCTCAGAACCCATTCAAGCAGGGAAGGCCTTCCATTTCAGTAGGTGGAAGAGAAAAATCACTGAGAGTAAAACGATCAGTATCTTCCAAGGTAATGATTTTCCCACCACCTGACTCCATTTGAAAACAAAAATATTAAACTAATTAAAGAATGTGAAACAGCATTATGATGAGACGCGAGCTAATTCACTTCAGTTGTCTGACTCTATGCATCCCCATGGACTGTAGCCTGCCAAGCTCCTCTGTCCATGGGGTTCTCCAGGCAGGAATACTGAAGTGAGTTAGTTGCCGGGTCCTCCTCCAGGGGATCTTTCTGACCCAGGGATCAAACCTGCGTCTCCTGCGGCTCCTGCACTGAAGGCATATTCTTTACCATCCGAGCCATCTTTCCATGATACCTATTTCGATGCTTAAAAATATGTCATTTTTTCAGACCCAACTTAGATGATAACCTAAATCATCCTTTAATTCTTTCCATTAGTTAGTCTAGTATTATTGAGGAATATGTATTTTTAAAAGGTATTCGAGGTGATTCTGGTACAGGGTTCAGGATTACATTTTGAAAAGCCCTGGCTCAGTGGGAGGCATCCAGGGAGGGCGCTCAAGAGATGAAACAGGCAGTCAGCCTCATATATCTTGTACTTTGCAGCCCCCTCTCGCTGGTGGGACTGTCAATCATCTTAATTCCCAGTGACTTTCTTGAGAATCAGAGTTCCCAGATGGAGAAGCATTTATACGAGGCAATAGCAATTCTTGATAACAAATACTTTGATGACTTGAATAAACATTTGCCATTATGTAGGTATGAATACAGACCTCTGTTAAGGGTTGGAAAGCATATAGATTAAAGGCACTTGTTTTAAAACTCGTATGTTCCACTGTTGATAACTGATGTACCATCATTTACGGACAAAGGAAACAGATCTTCATTGCTTCATTTTAATTTCCGGTGTTGCTCGAACACAGACTGGTGGTACTGGGACTTGGGAACATTCCTACCCGAACATCTGGAGTACAAGACAAGTTTATTTTATAGACCTTTACTATGGCAATTTGCATTTCTCTTTGTTTCAGTAAGAGAATTTTAGGGAAAATTTTACTTCATTTTATATTGTTAGATTCACTGGAATAAGCTCAAAATAACTCAAGCTTTCAGAGGCCATGCATGCTAAATGGCGTATTGAAATTTTTAAAGAGCTCAATTATTTTCCATAATAATTAACATGTGTCAGCAGTATCCATTTTACTAGATGCAGATTTCTTATGATCATAATTGATGTTTAACAAAATATGGAACATAGGCATTTTCAATGACATATATTTAGCAATTTTATGCATGCCTAATTAACTTGTCACAATAGTATTCATTAATTCAATTTAACTGAAAGCTACTTTCAACCTTTATTAGTGTGACATTTATTTTCTGGGCCACACAAGCCACAAGGGAAAGAAATCAAAGACCCAGGATAAAACTCTGGGAGATTTTGCCCCAATACCTCCATACTTTTAAAAAAGGACTTTAAAACTTTATGATCATCTCTCTTCCTCACAAGTGGTTTCTATTCTCTTCAATAATTTATTTATCTAAGTTTTAAGTCATATTTTTAAAATCAGGCACTGTGCTAGTCTCTAAAGGAAAGAACCAGTACCATCATAGCAGCAGGTGCTGCTAACATACACTGAGCTTGCCAAACACTGTTCTCAATTATATTGATATATGTGTATTACTACATTGATTTTCACAACAAACTTTGGAGTATTCTTATCTATCATAGTTGAGGACACTGAGGAACAAGAGTGGTAACATTCAAGATATGAAAGTACTAGAAGAAAACTAAAGACCATATTTATAATCTTGGGAGTAGGAAGAGCATTTCTAAAATAAAACATGAAATCTAGAAGCTCCAAGGAAAAGACAAACAGGTTCAACTACATAGTAGTTTAAAGAGGTGAAAACATAAACAAATTTGTAAGACAACACACTGGAAGAAAACATGTGCAAGATATAGAAAAATATATAATATACATAAGAGATAAAGAGCTTGTACAGTTAAGAAAAAAAGGTAACCCAATAAAAAAAAATGGTGAAGTACATAATCAGTGTGTGTGTGTGCCTCCTTAGTCACATCTGACTCTTTGTGACCCCATGGACTGTAGCCCCCCAGTCTCCTCTATCCATGGGATTCTCCAGGCAAGGATCCTGGAGTGGGTTACCATTCCCTTCTCCAGGGGATCTTCCCAACCCAGGGATCAAACCCAGGTCTCCTGCACTGGTAGGCAGATTTTTTTACCACTAAGCCACCTGGGAAGCATTTGATCAGGCACATAACTAAAAATAATGATTTACCACTTATTTTCCCTTAAACTGTAAGGTGGTAGACAACTGTTTCTGAAGGGTCATCATAAGTTTTGAAAATTTCAATGCTTATGATACGTGTCTTAGCAATCTCATTCCTAAGCCTATCTTACATAATAACTGGTTAGAGCTATGTACCCAAGGATATGCACTGCAGCACTGTATTAGGGAGAAAAAGAAGAAAGAAATATGGGAATAAAGGCATTCTCTTGGAAACTAAATATATAATTTCATAGTTAATTCAATGGAATGCTTGAAGAACAAATTTTTTTAAAAAATCACAGAAAGCTGAACAAAAAGACAAAAGCATTGACAACAGAAAAGAAAAACAATTGCAGATGATTAATTCAGAAGATCCAATATACAATTGATAAGAATTCCTAAAGTAGGTGTTAACTCTTCTCAAAATGTTAAAAAAATATTCTAAAACAGAAAAAAAAATAGGGAGAAAAGGAATTATCAAATAAATGAATCTCAATAGTTCCTAAGCTAAATGACCTGAGATTTTAGCCTGAGAACCCTTAGCCTGACAATAAAATCACCTTCACACCTGGATGCATCACAATGAAACTTTAATACAGTAAGGATAAAGAAATTATCTTTAGAGCCATAAAGAGAAAAGATACATTGAGGATAAAGGAATGAGAACCAGATCATTATCTGACTGCAGGACTAGAGGCTGGAAGGCAATGTAATTTAACTTAAATCTTCTGTGGGACAATCATTTTCAACCTAGATTTCAATGTCAAGTGAGAACACAAAATAAAGATATTTCCAGACATGCAAAGATTTAGGAAGTTTACTTCCCACACATCTTTTTAAGCAAATTATCTGAGGATGTGCTCCAACAAAATCAGGATAGAGAAAGAAGTGGGATCAAGAAAACCATGGCTCCTACCTGGGATAAGAAAAGTGAAAGTGAAAGTCGCTCAGTGGTGTCCGACTCTTTGCAATGCCATGGACTATACACAGTCCATGGAATTCTCCAGGCAAGAATACTGGAGTGGGTAGACTTTCCCTTCTCCAGGGGATCTTCCCAAGCCAGGGATCGAACCCAGGCCTCCCGCATTGTAGGCGGATTCTTTACCAATCGAGCTATAAGGGAAGCACTTGGTATAAGAAAGGAGAAGTCATAGACAGTTTTGCAGTGGCCTAGGAAGGCATCATGGAGAAGGGAATGGCAACCCACTCTAGTATTCTTCCCTGGAGAATCCCATGGACAGAGGAACCTGTTGGGCTATAGTCCGTGGGAATCACAAAGAGTCGAACACTACTGAGTGACTAACACAACACAACAAGGAAGTCATCAATCCAGATTAGAGCCAGAGGAGAAATTGAGGAGGCAGTTGCCTGAGAAGAGGGAGGTTTGAGAGATCTGGTTCTAGTATTCAGAAGGACAAAGTATTTAAGGCAGGATAAGCAAAGGGGAAATGAAAAACAGAGACTGCTGGGAAAAAAAAAAGTAAAATAGTGGCATTATAACATCAATAACTAGGTATACAGTGAATAATATTTTTTTTAGTAGTCAAAATTAAAACTCTTCATTGAGTTTTAAAGTTTAGTTTCAACCTATAGATAAAGGCCAAAAGACTTAATAATCATTACAGGATAATTACACATGTTTCCATACTTTGTATTATTAAAGAAAAAATATGGAAAACAAAAAAGAGGGTTAGGAGTAGTAAGCAAGAAGGGTGCATAAGTTATATTTTCAACATACTAAGTGAAAATTACTAGTATCAGAACATGCTGTTTTCAGTATAAGGAAAAAGAAATAAAAGTCTAATCAGTCAATTAGAATCACAAAGATAAGGGGCAGTTATAGACGGATACTGGAAGAGGTGTGGGAGGAGGTGGTGGATGGTGCAACCAATCCAGCTCTTATCTGGCAGAGTATGTAACAGTCAGTTCAGTTCAGTGGCTCAGTCGTGTCTGACTCTTTGCCATCCCCTGGACTGCAGCAAGGCAGGCTTCCCTGACTATCACCAACTCCTGGAGCTTGCTCAAACTCATGTCCACCGAGTTGTTGATGCCATCCAACCATCTCACCCTCTGTCGTCCCCTTCTCCTCCTGTCTTTAATCTTTCCCAGCATCAGGGTTTTTCCAATAATTTGGCTCTTCGCATCAGGTAGCCAAAGTACTGGAGCTTCAGCTTTAGCATCAGTCCTTCCAATGAATATTCAGGACTGATTTCCTTTAGGATTGACTGGTTTGATCTCCTTGCAGTCCAAGGGACTCTCAAGAGTTTTCTTCAACACCACAATACAAAAACATCAATTCTTTGGCACTCAGCTTTCTTTATGGTCCAACTGACATCCATACATGACTACTGGAAAAAGCATAGCTTTAACTAGAAGAACCATTGTTGGCAAAGTAATGTCTCTGCTTTATAATATGCTGTCTATGTTTGTCATGGCTTTTCTTCCAAAGAGCAAGCGTCTTTTAATTTCATGGCTGCAGTCACCATCTGCTGTAATTTTGGAGCCAAAGAAAATTAAATCTCTCACTGTTTCCATTGTTTCCCCATCTATTTGCCACGAAGTGATGGGACCGGATGCCATGATCTTAATTTTGTGTATGTTGAGTTTTAAACCAGCTTTTTCACTCTCCTCTTTCACTTCATCAAGAGGCTCTTTAGTTCCTCTTCGCTTTCTGCCATAAGGGTGGTGTCATCTGGATACCTGAGGTTATTGATTTTTCTCCCAGCAATCTTGATTCCAGCTTGTGCTTCAAGTAACATTAGACAAGGTCTAAAATTGGTAATACTAGAAATAACAGTTTAAGCATATTATTCAGATCAGGAGTTGGAAGATTTTTTCAGTAAAGGTCTACAGAGTAACTGTTTTAGACTTTGCAGGTCATACGGTCTCCATCACGACTATTCAACTCTGCCATTGGACAGTCATAAAGAATGCATATGACTGCTTCAATAAAACTTTATTTATAAAAAAAGGCAGAGGTCAGATTTGACTTAAAGGTCATAGTTTGCTGAGTGTAGATCTATAGGGGAAATTATCACATTTACAAAAACAAAATACAATAATTTCCCAAATTATCATTACGGACACCTTACAGATTAACACTTAAATTTCCTTCTTCATTTAACATTTGGAAGGAATCCTTTCTCTTGATGTTCAAAGTCAGGTGAAGAGCACAAATGGTCTACTAAGATTAAACAATGGTAACTTTTAAAAAAACTGTTTATTTTTTATTGGGGCAGAGATAATTAACAAACAATGTTGTGACAGCTTTTGGTGAACAGCAAAGGAACTCAGCCATAGATATATAAGACAATGGTAACTTTCCCCCAGTATTTAGGACAAGAACAGTCAACAGATGAAATGAACTTAAAATCAAAGCTTTAATCCAGTATCTCTCCAGGTAAATCACTGATAAATGCATCCTTTTGGCGATTTTAGAATCGAATACAACTGGATTCTGAACTCCTTGAAGACTGTAATATCTGTTTACTTTTAGTTTCTGCCACAGTAAGTAGTACAGAGTTGGTGTGCAAAGAATATTTGGAAAATATAAACTTAATATACCTGTTCAGCTATTTTATGTTTCATTTACCAATGTTTCATGGGGTTTCACAAAGAACTTCTCTGGTACCGTGCCCTGTTTGAAATTTCAGAACCGTGGTTTCAGGTTTAAACTTGGTATAGTCAACTTGACTTTAACTAGTAAGATGAACAGAGAAACTCTACATCCAGATTATGAATTAGGGCTAGAAACTAGCAAATGGGTGCTAGTGGTAAAGAACCCACCTGCCAATGCAAGAGACATAAGACACATGGGTTTCATCCCTCAGTCTGGAAGATCCCTTGGAGTAGGAAATAGCAAGCCACTCCAGTGGGCTACAGTCTATGGGTTCTCAAAGAGTCACACAGGACTGAAGTGACTTAGCACTTTTGCAAGACTCCTTTCAGGCTTTAGAACTGCATGACGAGTAACGGGTCTTTTTCTACAGATATTTGAACAGCTATTAAAGATATGTTTAGGAGAAGAACCAAAATGCAATTGTTGATAACTGGTACTTTGAAAAATATTATTTGTTTTTGGCTGTGCTGGATCTTCGTTGCCCTGCACACTTTTTTCTAGCTGCAGCAAGCCGGGGCTACTCTCTAGTTGTGGTGTGTGGGCTTCTCATTTCAGTGGCTTTGCTTATAGCAGAGCATGGACTCTAGGCATGCAGGTTTCATTACCTGTGGTACATGGACTTAGCTGCTCCATGGCTTGTGGGATCTTCCTGGATTAGGGATTGAACTGGTGTCCCCTGCATTGTCAGGGGGACTGAGCCACCAGGGAAGTCTGATAATTGGCACTTTTAAAAGTTTGTGATCATGTCTACGACCATGGAAGAGGCAACCATATTAAAGTTTCCCATTATTTTTCAGGACATTGCCTTCCTTCCAGAAATTTAAGAAAAAAAAAAGATTCTCATGGGAATTTAAACTGTCAGAAATGAATTGCTTGTTTGTACTCCCCCCACAAATATCAGATCAAAGTTAAAGCAGAGAAATAAACCTCTGTGGTTTCAGTTTAAATAAAGTCTCCTCTCCACACTAGAGCGTAACCACAATTCATCATTTAATTATACATCATCTCATATGATAATTATGCAAAGCAGACTTTCATTACATCTCAAATTGAGCTCTGAAAACTGTGGATTTGGTGGAAATAACTGGAAATCAATCTACCTTTCTTTTTCTGAAAAGTGTTGCCTTTGAAATGTTATGGCTGTAAGTATTCTTTTATGAGCATTATAAAATCATGCACAATTAAGAAGCAAATTAAGCGTGAAAAGGCCACAACTCACTTTTGATACCCATGTCTCAGAAAGGGTTTCATGGGTAAAAGTGTACAAAAATGGAGCTTGGGTATGGAAAGGGTTTGAGCACCTGTTTTCAGATCATATCGAATTTCGGGGTTTCTAGATAATAATAATTGCTAATACTTTTTTATCTGACCTATGCTGCATGAAAAGATATTTCGTGTGTGACTATGACTGCAAAACAGAATGTAAACCTCTCTGTATTCATTTTCAGAAATATTGAAATCTGAGATTGTTCACATATCTGTGCTCTAGGTTCTCTCCCCACAGCGTTTTCCTTGAATTAAGAGAATTTGTGAAGGAGCAGCTGAGTGGATGGTGGCCTGATCTCTGGAAAGATAACGGCACTGCCTGCTTTAATGTATATTATCATTAGACAATAAAAGGTTCAAATGAAAGACCCAGCTGGTGTCAGAGAACTGTTCCGTGTGCACGGTTGGGAGGGTGGTGAGGGACCCCGGTATAGTGGAACGGGGTGCAGAATCGTACATTATGAATGTCCTAAGTGTCACTAAGGGTAAATTTTAGGTTATGTGTATTTTACGACAATAAAAAAAATGCATAGAAATATTTCCTTTTGAGGGACTAATTTTCGCCCTGAATCTCACTCATCCCCTTCTAGGCTCCTATGGGGAGCACTGGTAAGGGAGGAAGGGCAGTAATAAAAAGGAATGAAAGCTTCTTTGCAAAGCAACAAGCATTCAATTTCCTGAACCATTATGCACGTGATTCTCCCTGAGGAAGGGAGTGGGAGAGGAAGGAGAGAGTAGAGTATCTCTGAAGGAAGAATCTGAAAGAAAAGAGGCTACAACGAGTATGACCTGGTAATGGAAGGTTTTGCAATAACATTCAGGCAAGTTTCTGGTCTGATAAATCGTGTTTGTCATTCTGAGCCACAGACTCCTTGCTGTGGAATTAGCTTTTTGTCCTTGTAGTTCTTTGTATCATCGAGCCAACAAGTGACAGCTAAAGTCTATGCCTATAAGGTCTGGTTAATAGTTTCAATAGCTCAATTAAAAAAGACTGGCTACTGATCTGTATCAAACTTACAGGCAACACTCAGCAATGAAGAATGTTCAATTCTGCAGTAAATACTAAGAGTATGCTAAGAGACCAAGATACAAACGTCAGATCCTAAAGAAGTCACTTTATTTGAGAAGCCATAGGAAAAGATCTCCTAGGCATTGGATCCATACTTCCTGGGTTTAATGACAGCAAAGACTAAGTTTTAAGGGAGGTTGAGACTGAAAATTAACTGCCTGGAACCAGCTGGTTGGCAGAGATTCTAAGTGACTGGGCTTAGTTTCCAAGTAGATTTTTAGCTTTTTGAATATTTGGCCAAAGCCAGTTCTCCAGTATTTCATCAGCTCTTGGCTCTGGCAAACTGGAAGAGGAGGGTGGTCACAGCCTGCAGTGTGAGGGGGCTTGATGGGTTTTGTCTACAAAATCCATGAAATGTTAAAAATAAAATCTCAAAAGCATCATTACATAATGATGAAGACATAGAGCTAAATATCAGCTGCCAGGTTGAACACAGCATACCCAGTCCAGTCCCTGACTCATGATCACTGCACCTGGGCTCTGTCGGGAGACCACAAGGATTTGGAAACAAGGCCAGAAAGAGGTTGCCCCTGAAGCTGGAACTACTCGAAACAACACAGAAGAGATCCGCTGAAGTAACTCTACTTAGAAGATGGCTTTGAAATATATCCCTGATGAGACTACACTCTGCAGACTAATCCAATGACAAAAACTAAGATGGTTCTCAAGGGCTATCAAGGACTCAACTGCATGGTAACATGTAAAATTGGAATGGTGGTCTGAAGGGTGTTGAAATAAAGCAGGATGAGAAAAACAGATTTGGAAGCTTCATTCAGCATTGTCAAAGAGACAGAAACATTTTGTCTGTGATACAGTTCTTATTGTTTGGTGAGTAAGTTGTGTCCGACTCTGTGATCTCATGAACTGCAGCACACCAGGCTTCTTTGTCCTTCACTATCTCCCAGAGTCTGCTCAAACTCATGTTCATTGTATCAGTGATGCCATCCAACCATCTCATCCTCTGTCGTCCCCTTCTCCTGCTGCCCTCAATCTTTCCCAGCATCAGGGTCTTTTCAAATGAGCTGGCTCTTTGCATCAGGTGGCCAAAGTACTGGAGTTTCACCTTCAGCATCAGACCTTCCAATGAGTAGTAAGGGTTGATTCCTTTAGGATTGACTGGTTTGATTTCCTTGCTGTCTAAGGGACTCTCAAGAATCTTCTCCAGCACCACAATGTGAAAGCATCAATTCTTCTGCATCAGCCTTCTTTATGGTCCAACTCTCACATCCGTACATGACTACTGGAAAAAACATAGCTTTGACTATACAGACCTTTGTCGGCAAAGTGATGTCTCTGCTTTTGAATTGCTGTCTAGGTTTGTCAAAGCTTTCCTTCCAAGGAGCAAGTGTTTTTTTAATTTATGGCTGCAGTCACTGTCTGCAGTGATTTTGGAGCCCAAGAAAATCAAATCTGTCACTGATTCCACTTTTTCCCCTTATATTTGCCATGAAGTAATGGGACTGATGCCATGACCTTCGTGTTTTGAATGTTGAGTTTTAAGCCAGCTTTTTCACTCTCCTCTTTCACACTCATTAAGAGGCTCTTTAGTTCCTCTTTGCTTTCTGCCATTAGAGTGGCATCATCTGCATAGCTGAGGCTGTTGATATCTCTCCAGGTAATCTTGATTCCAGCTTGTGATTCATCCAGCGCAGAATTTTGCATGATGTACTCTGCATATAAGTTAAATAAGCAGGGTGACAATATATAGCCTTGACGGGCTCTTTTCCTAATTTGGAACCAGTCTGTTGTTCCATGTCTGGTTCTAACTGTTGATTCTTGACCTGCATGCACTAGTATAGAGTTAGGTATATTTTCTTTCACTAAAGTAAAGTTTTACATGTTAGAGTGGGGAGTTTTCATTGGGCACTTCTATACATAAGATAAAATATTTCCATCACTGTCCAATTTATTTTATTTTAGTCAAGTCTATACTCTTTAATTAGTTTTTTTCCCCCTATCTATTACTTCAGTTTTCCTGGTACCTAGATGGAAGATGGGAATATTGATTCCTTGAAAAGTTACACTTTGCGGTGTGAATTAACAAATAATATCTGATTTGGTATCCTAAATATTTTGTGCAACAAGGTGACATATGTATACAAAAAGACATAGCCATATACATATATATCATGAATTCTCTGTGGGAGTGATATCACTTCCAAGAGGGTGAAAACTGGTTCTTAGGGGTAGGGGCACAAAAATCTTACTCTTTTTATATATAAAGCATCAATATATATGTAGTATATAAACTTATAAACAGTATAAGTATTCATGATATTAAAATTTCATTGAGAGGCAATTAGGGAAAAAAATGTATAAAAAGGCCTCTTTCGGTGGGGGAGATAATAAAAAAAATCAAGAAACAGTGATATAAATGTACATACTATCTATATGTAAGTATGTACTTCTGAATTTCTGAATAAATACTAGTTATAAACATATCTACAATTATATGATTGACTGGCAGATAGATATATACAGCTTTTATATCTCAACTATTTTTATATCAGTTTAGATTTTGTGTGAGTCTGTCAGTTCAGTATGATAATTATCTCACAAAGCTATGCTGCCACTTAGACCTGCTAATTACCCACTTTGCACAGTGGATAAAACCAAACAAGACAGTCACTAAGGTACATCCTGGGCAGATCTCAATGCAAGATCATCTCAGCAGCAACACCAAAGAGGGGACAGTCCTCACTATCATCCAAGTAGCTCTCCTCTGTGGTACTGAGTTTAAATGACTAATGATTCCCTCTTCCTCGCCCATCCTAGCATATCCACCTCAGGGAAATTGGATGGCTTCAGGCTCTCCACACTCTCTCACCTCTTTGGCCACACAGCCCTCTTGTGGAAAGCCTCTGCCACCATCTTCATCTGAAGTAAAATCTTACAGATGATCAACACCCAACTTGAACGGAGGCTCTTCCCCAAAGCCTTCCTAAGCCTCACTCTAAAAAGAAAGCCTCCACTCTTCAAGCCTCCCTCACTTCGTTTATACTTCTCCCGCTGCACTTGTCGTATTTTGCTCACATGCAGCTGTCTCAATAAAGGTGGTCAATTCTACTGAACTGTGAGTGAGTGAGTGAAAGTTACTCAGCCGTGTCCGACTCTTTGTGACCCCTTGGACCTAAGCCCGTCACGCTCCTATGTCCAGGGAATTCTCTAGGCAAGTATGCTGGAGTGGGTTGCCATTCCCTTCTCCAGGACATATTCCTGACCCAGGGATTGAACCTGGGTCTCCTGCACTGCAGGCATATTCTTTACTGTCTGAGTCACTAGGGAAGCCCATAGCCTATTGAAGTGTAGGCCTCTCTAAAAAAGAAGGGTTTTTTTGGTGATTTATTTTAGAGATCCAGAGCACCGAACACAATGTCTGGAATGAATAAACTGTTGTGGATTAAAACTAAAGGGTCATCTGCCCCCAGTAACTAATAAACACCTACTGAGCACCCACCATGTATGACACTTTTGCTTCTGTGGGAACAGAAGGATGATGACTAAGATGGGATTCGTTTCTTCAAGGGGTTTAGAGTTCAATAGTGTCTTAAGACAAGTCCATGGATTGACAATTTTTCAAGAATTAGAGGCTTAATGTGACAGCTATCAGGGAATTCAGGCCATCCTTGGGCCCTCAGAGACCTCTGGCCAGTCCAGGTGACAGACACAGCTCATTAAACTGGCCTCAGAGGGAATGCCCACTCCTACACCTTTTCTTACTGAAGACAGAAAGCGACTACAAAGCAGCGAATTCTTCAAATTAAATGATCTTTTCCTTTTCAGTTTCCAAAGAAAATGCTGAAGCTGATTTCTAAAGTTTTAGACCCAACACTTGTAGCACTCAGTTGAAAAGACCCAAAGTATGGAAAGAGCTCCATCACAGGGTCCCATGGACACCATGGAGAAGGCACCCTCCATTAATTTCATCCTGCCCTGACCTACAACCTGCGTCCTATAATCTTGACAACAGATTTGTTTTGCTTGCTTGATTTCCCACAGAAGAGAGCCTGAGGGTGTTGTTGCACGAGAAGGGACTGACAGGTTTCTAGTTCTATAAATTTAGCCTGCAGGCCTTAAGCACCTGAGGATGTACTGTGGTATAAACACAGACTCCCCTAGACAGACTGCCTCCTGTATCCTCGCAGACCCTGACACACCTCAAATATCTGTATTAATGGGGCTCTATTCACAGCAAGAATCTCTTTTTACTTTTCTTCCCCAACTTAAGCATGATTAATTAAATGTCTAGATTGAATCTCTTTTTGTTATTTTGGTTGCATTAAGAAAAAGAATCCATCCAAGATGAAGTCAAAGCCCTTATTTTCACTCTGAACTTGGCTATCAGTGAGAAAGGAAAAGTTCTATTTTTGGAAGGAAAGAGCATTGGTGACTAGAAGTGAGGGGTTTAGGGTCTCTTGCCATACATTAAATGGGATTTGAGAACATATCCAGGGCCACTCTTCCCTAGAAACGGACACGAAATTGTGCCTATAAAGCATGGATGGGTACTGTTTAGCTTTCTACTGCTGCCATGACAAACTGCCATAAATTTCAAGGCTTAAAACCACACAAACTTGTTACTTTATAGTTCTGGAGGTCAGAAATCTGAAATGAGTCTCACGGGCTAAAGTCAAAGGGCCAGCAGGGCTGGTTCCTTTCTGGAGCCTACAGAACAATCTGTTTCCTTGTCTTTTCCAGCTTCTACAAACTGCCTACATTCCTTGGGTTCTGGTCTCCTTCCATCTTCAAAGACAGATATGGCTGGTCAAGTCATCTTACCATTGCATCACTATGACACTAACCTTTCTGCTATCCCCTTGCACATTTAAAGAGTCTTGTGATGACACTGGACATACCTGTGTTGAACCAGGCTATTCTCCCCGTCTCCAGGTGAGCTCATTAGCACCCTCAATCCTGTCTGCAACCTAAATTACCTTGATTCATTTTACATAACATATTTAATCCCTATGGGATTAAGGCAGGGACATCTTTGGATGGCTAACCAAATGTATCTTCCTGGGGGAAAGGGGTTATTTGTTGACAACAGATTCCCAAAGAGGAAGTTAAGAACCACTGGATCCATGCTACAACATGTCCTGAAACTCTAACACAGCTTGACTCTATTCATGTTATTGACAAGCTCCAAGGTAAAGGATTTAAGGCCATCTACCTGGGTCTCAACTTTATCCAGACTGAGTAATGAACAGGGGCACAAGAGACATGAGGAATGGTTCTGAAAAAACACGTCTTTACTGATAAAAATTAATCGATTCCTTTTCTTTTTTGGCCCATCAAGACAAAGCATCTTAGATGGTTTTTAAAAATGACACAACAAATGAGAAGAACAAGAGGATAATTGACTTGCTACATTCTTGAGAGGACTGAGAGCCAGTTCTGATGATCCAGTACACTTTCACCATCCAAATACCCATGCACAGTAATTAGGTTCTCGAGGAAGGACATCACTGGAGAGACCTCCTTAATATGCCATTTCCAGTAGGGAATGATGGATCTAGTTAGGAGGAGAGCCAGACAGCCAAGCTCTTGTGAAATCAGAGTTTCTTTATAACCCTTATGAATTATTAGAGAGTGAATACAATACAAAAGCTGTCAGGAAGGGAGACTTGTCTTGGTAGATTTTCCTGTTTAATGAGTACCGTCAGGAGATACAAGAGTGTCAGAAGAGAAGCCTAATTTTGAATGTGGAATTTTATTGGGTTGAAGATGTTAATGAATGCCAGTTATGAGACTTCTAGCTGCCTTTCAATGTGTATTTGAAATGCTACTCTGTGCTGTAGGTTACTTTGAGTTTAGTTGGATCTTTCCAAGTCACTGTGTACTCAACAGAATATTCTCATCTCTACCATTCCAATTGGTCTACAGCCAGACCACCCTGAATGTGCCTGATCTCGTCTTCCACAGCACTTCTTAAATTGTTGGTCTTAGTACCCATTTACATGTTTCAAAATTATTCGGGACCTCAAACAGGTTTTGTTGAGTTGGATAAATTAATCGATATCAAGAATGTTGAAAATAAAAACTGAGACATTAAAAACACTTCTTAATTCAGTATAATAATAATAAACCCATTATATTGCAACATAAGCAATATATTTATAAAATATAACTATATTTTCCCAAACAAGAAAAATATGAGGAGAGTGATATTGCTTTCTATCTCTTTAATGCCTGATTTACAGAAGATGGTGGGTTTCTCATATTAGTTTCTACATTCAATCACTTCTGAGATCACATATCCAGAAAAGGCCTCTGTATCCTTATGACAAATGAGACTGAAAAGGGCTTCTAATGTTGCAATATTATTACAGGAATAGTTTTGATATCACAGACTCCATGATGGGACTTCAGCACTCCCTAGGGCTCCCACTTTGATGACTGCTGCTCAGATACATTTTTCATCAGGGAATTGGTACATTATGGTCCTTTGATAAATGAGAAACTTATGGGCTGCAGCGAACACACTGGTCATAGCAAACACCCTCTTCCAACTACACAAGAGAAGACTTTACATACACATGGACATCACCAGATGGTCAAAACCGAAATCAGATTGATTACATTCTTTGCAGCCGAAGAGGGAGAAGCTCTACAGAGTCAGCAAAAACAAGACTAGGAGCTGACTGGGCTCAGGTCATGAACTCCTTCTTGCCAAATTCAGACTTAAATTGAAGTAGGGAAAACCACTAAACCATTCAAGTATGACCTAAAGCAAATCCCTTATGATTATACAGTGGAAGTGACAAATAGATTCAAAGGATTAGACCTGATAGGTAGAGTGCCTAAAGAACTATGGATGCAGGTTCATGACATTGTACAGGAGGCAGTGATCAAGATCATCCCTAAGAAGAAGAAATGCAAAAAGGCAAATGGTTGTCTGAGGAGGCCTTACAAATGGCTGAGAAAAGATGAGAAGCGAAAGGTAAAGGAGAAAATCAAAGATATACCCATTTGAATGCATAGCGCCAAAGAATAGCAAGGAGAGATAAGAAAGCCTTCCTAAGCGATCAATGCAAACAAATAGAGGAAAACAATAGAATGGGATCATTCTATTGTATACAGATCACTTCAAGAAAATTCGAGATATCAAGGGAACATTTCATGCAAAGATGGGAACAATAAAGGACAGAAATGGTATGGACCTGACAGAAGTTGAAGATATTAAGAAGAGGTGGCAAGAATACACAGAAGAACTATACAAAAAAAGATCTTCATGATCCAGATAACCACAATGGTGTCCAAAGGCAAGTGGGCATTAGGAAGCATCACTATGAATAAAGCTAGTGGAGATGATGGAATTCCAGCTGAGCCATTTCAAATCCAGAAGATGATGCTATGAAAGTGCTGCACTCAATATGCCAGCAAATTTGGAAAACTCACCAGTGGCCACAGGACTGGAAAAGGTCAGTTTTCATTCCCATCCCAAAGAAAGGCAATGCCAAAGAATGTTCAAACTACCACACAATGGCACTCATCTCAAACGCTAGCAAGGTAATGCTCAAAATGTTCCAAGCTAGGTTTCAACAGTATGTAAACCATGAACTTCCAGATGTTCAAGCTGGACTTGGAAAAGGCAGAGGAACGAGAGATCAAATTGTCATCATCCATTGGATCACAGAAAAAGCAAGACAATTCCAGAAAAACATCTACTTCTTCATTGACTATGCTAAAACCTTGGACTGTGTGGATCACAACAAACTGTGGAAAATTCTTCAAGAAATAGGAATACCAGACCGCCTTACCTGCTTCTGGAGAAATCTGTATGCAGGTCAAGAGGCAACAGTTAGAACCGGACATGGAACAACGGACTGGTTCCAAATTGTGGACGGAGTACATCAAGGCTGTATACTGTCACCCTGCTTATTTAATTTATATGCAGAGTACATCATGAGAAATACTGGGCTGGATGAAGCACAACTGGAATCAAGATTGCCGGGACCAATATCAATAACCTCTGATATGCAGATGACACAACCCTTATGGCAGAAAGTAAAGAAGAATTAAAGAGCCTCTTGATGAGGATGAAAGAGGAGAGTGAAAAAGTTGATTTAGCTCATGGCATCCAGTCCCATCACTTCACGACAAATAGATAGGGAAACAATGGAAACAATGAGAGACTTTATTTTTTGGACTCCAAAATCACTGAAGATGGTAACTGCAGCCATGAAATTAAAAGACCCTTGCTCCTTGGAAGAAAAGTTATGAGAAACCTAGACAGCATATTAAAAAGCAGGGATATCAGTTTACCAACAAAGATCCATATAATCCAAGCTATGGTTTTTCCAGTAGTCATGTATGGATGTGAGAGTTGGACCATAAAGCTGAGCGCCAAAGAAATGATGTTTTTGAATGGTGGTGTTGGAGAAGACTCCTGAGAGTCACTTGGACTGCAAGGAGATCAAACCAGTCAATCCTAAAGGAAATCAGTCCGGAATATTCATTGGAAGGACTGATGCTGAAGCTGAAGCTCCAATGCTTTGGCCACCTGATGTGAAGAACTGACTTGCTGGAAAAGCCCCTGATGCTGGAAAAGATTAAAGGCAGGAGGAGAAGGGGACGACAGAGGATGAGATGGTTGGATGGTATCACCGACTCAATGGACATGAGTTTGAGCAAGTTCTGGATGTTGGTGATGGACAGGGAAGCCTGGTGTGCTGCATTCCATGGGGTCGCAAAGAGTTGGACACGACTGAACAACTAAACTGAAATGAACTGAATGGGCTGTAGAGGATGTGTGCTGGGGCTGAAATCAGAGAAAAAGAGAAGCTTTAACCCACAATTTCAAAATATTATCACTTTAAATAAATTTACTTTAAAATAGTAAGACACAGAGATAGTTTGGGGGCTCTGGTCTCTCAATAAGTCTCCAACTGTTCTGCCTGAGAAGGACAGTCTTCTCCACGGGTCTGGTCTCCTTATCATGCATTTTGTTCTGAGAGTTTTCAAGCTCGAAGAGTTTTTAAGCAGTCATTAACTAGTGATCTAGGAATAAAAGTGGATTTCATTTTTAGGTCCCGTTTATTAAGCAAAACAGAGAACGCACTATTATTCTTTAAAGGTAGAAAGCCAAAGCACTTCATCAGTGTTCACTTTGAAAATTTCCTGGCTTTGCCATTCACTTGCATTCAATAACTAATTTCAAATGTTTTATTTTGTCCCACCTTGAATATCAGGTGCTTCAGTTCAGTCGCTCAGTCGTGTCCAACTCTTTACAACCCCATGGACTGTAGTACACCAGGCTTCCTTGTCCATCACCAACTCTCAGAGGTTGCTCAAACTCATTTCCATTGAGTCAGTGATGCCATCTCACCATCTCATCCTCTGTTGTCCCCTTATCTTCCTGCCTTCAATCTTTCCCAGCATCAGGGTCATTTCCAATGTCAGTTCTTTGCATCATGTTGCCAAAGTATTGGAGTTTCAGCTTCAGCATCAGTCCTACCAATGAATAGTCAGGACTCATTTCCTTCAGGATTGACTGGTTTGATCTCCTTGCAGCCCAAGGGACTCTCAAGAGTCTTCTCCAACACCACAGTTCAAAAGCATCTATTCTTCGGCACTTTGGTTCACGTACTATTGAAGCCTGGCTTGGAGAATTTCGAGCATTCGTTTGCTAGTATGTGAGATGAGTGCTATTGTGTGGTAGTTTGAACATTCTTTGGCATTGCCTTTCTTTGGAATTGGAATGAAAACTGACTTTTTCCAGTCCTGTGGCCACTGCTGAGTTTTCCAAATTTGCTGGCATATTGAGTGCAGCACTTTCATAGCATCATCTTTTAGGATTTGAAATAGCTCAGCTGGAATTCCATCACCTCCACCAGCATCATAGAGATCCTTCCTAAGACCCACTTAACTTCGTATTCCAGGATGTCTGGCTCTAGGTGAGTGATCACACCATTGCGGTTATCTGGATCATGAAGATCTTTTTTGTACAGTTCTTCTGTGTATTCTTGCCACCTCTTCTTAATATCTTCGGCTTCTGTCAGGTCCATACCATTTCTGTCCTTTATTGTGCCGATCTTTGCATCAAATATTCCCGTGGTATCTCTAATTTTCTTGAAGAGACCTCTAGTCTTTCCCATACTATTATTTTCCTCTATTTCTTTGCATTGATCACTTAGGAAGGCTTTCTTATCTCTCCTTGCTGAAAAGCCCTGTTCTAAAGAATGACTGAAATGTTCAAATCTTAGTACATGGGCATATCTTTTTCTAAAGGCAGCAACTATTCTCAATGGGACTTTAATCACTTCTCCTTCAATCATATCTTTTAAGGAGTTTATAAAACCCTAACATGATTATCTTAATATGCTTATAATAAGATTTGAAAATGGTTGAGGGAATTATATGCTCAGATTAACATATGTGCTTACAAACAAATCAAAGATATCTGGGAGGCCATGGGTTAATCCATGCTTTAAAAAAGTAAAAGTACTCCACATGGAGTATTTTGTTGTTGTTGCAAGAATCAACAGAAGTTTTAAGTCTAAAATACACTGTAAACCTCCAGAAAAGTTATGCAATGCATGGCATTTGGGGACCAGGAACTACGTTTTTTTAGGGAGACCTTTGAACAGGGGTAACTGAGGAACAAACGTGGAGAAACCATAGCGTTTTAAGACAAAGCAAGTCATTTCAGAATTTCGTGTATGTCAAGTGAAAATCCAATCAATCATATTGATTTTTTTCTTGCTATTTTCTTCAATTTATAAAATTGTCAATTTTTAAAAAAGAAATACAAGTAAAATCACATTTATTTTATACCAATGTTCACTGTCTACCACACAAAATAACTCTTTTAAAGCAAAGTTTCAGAGACCTCATGATGAACAGATCGTAGCTTTAAAGCTTCAAAATTTTCCATGAAGTGAACAATAGTAACTAGGCAATCCCTTTTCAAAGTCCTTCAAATCTAGGAAAATGTATCAAATCATGTAACTACAGACACAATCATTCAGATGGCGATGAGTCAGGAATAGAAGCTTCCAGTGGAAAGGTAAGAAAGAGAAGGCCACTGGCCTCTAATGGAGCACATTAGAAAAGCCAGAACATGGCCTGATTATGGGCAATTACAAAGTGGAATTAAAATTTATCATCTATAATTATGGCACAGAATTGCTGTTCTGAGCTATAATCCCCAATCACTAAGACACAGTTCATCACGATAGAAAGCCTGAAATGGCTCTTAGGAGGAAGGAGAAACAGGCAGAAAAGGAGAGAGGAAAGCCTACCCTTGTTTAGTTACCATTAAGTTAAAGTCAGGTTCAATGTCATGTAAATGTACACGTAAAAAAATTATAAGCACTCCATACTTAGTGTGCAAAATGCCCAGAAATTTAGGGGGGAAAAAACTTGTTGCCATAGAAACGTCTATTGGCAACTAGCATAAATATGTTTTCTATGCAATTTAATAAAGATTTTCATGTTGTGATCATTTGTGTAGTTTTCATTTAATTATTTCACAGGGCATTGCCTGGCTGAAGAGTGAATTATTCACTGTGGGAGAAGAGAGCTCAACAGTTCAATAAATCAAGGTCAGACTTAATGACTGGGTAGAGAATTTTGACCTCAAAGTTGAGGTTTGGATGTAGATTACTTGGAGACACGAAAAACACAAATGGCAATTATTTTATTTACTGAAAGCACAGTACTTCTGTGTTTTGTATTGTGGTTATGGGGAGAAAAAGTTGGAAGTAGGAACCTATTTAGTATGTAGAGCTCAGAGAGAGGATTTGTGAGTTTTCAAAGAGATTACCAAGGGGATGTGCCCTAGGGGCTGATGGGAAGGGCAGGGAGGCTTATGGGGGAGTCCCTGGGTTAAAATCCTAGGGCAAGTGGCTTCACCTCCAGGAAACTCTTGGGAAATTTACATGCAAATGCAAATGCATTACACTGAAAAATCTCTTCCTACATTTTATTTCCTTCCATGTTCCAGGGCCCATTGTATTTATATTACCTCTTACTGGATGATAATTGCATTCAATAGCTAGCCTACATCCTGACAGAATGTGGTCCACTGGAGAAGGGAATGGCAAACCATTTCAGTATTCTTGCCTTGAGAACCCCATGAACAGTATGAAAAGGCAAAAAGATAGGACACTGAAAGATGAACTCCCCAGGTCAGTAGGTGCCCAATATGCTACTGGAGATCAGTGGGGAAATAAATCCAGAAAGAATGATGGGATGGGTCCAAAGCAAAAACAATACCCAGCTGTGGATGTGACTGGTGATAGACGCAAAGTCCGATGCTGTAAAGAGCAATACTGCATAGGAACCTGGAATGTTAGGTCCATGAATCAAGGCAAATTGCAAGTGGTCAAACAGGAGATGGCAAGAGTGAACATCGACATTCTACGAATCAGCGAACTAAGATGGACTGGAGTGGGTGAATTTAACTCAGATGACCATTATATCTACTACTGTGGGCAGGAATCCCTTAGAAGAAATGGAGTAGCCATCATGGTCAACAAAAGAGTCCGAAATGCGGTACTTGGATGCAATCTCAAAAACGACAGAATGATCTCTGCTCGTTTCCAAGGTAAATCATTCAATATCACAGTAATCCAAGTCTATGCCCCGACCAGAAACACTGAAGAAGCTGAAGTTGAATGTTTCTATGAAGACCCACAAGACCTTTTAGAACTAACACCCAAAAAAGATATCCTTTTTATTATAGGGGACTGGAATGCAAAGTAGGAAGTCAGGAAACACCTGGAGTAACAGGCAAATTTGGCCTTGGAGTACAGAATGAAGCAGGGCAAAGGCTAATAGAGTTCTTCCAAGAGAACACACTGCTCATAGCAAACACCCTCTTCCAACAACACAAGAGAAGACTCTACACATGGACATCATCAGATGGTCAACACCGAAATCAGATTGATTATATTCTTAGCAGCCAAAGATGGAGAAGCTCTATACAGTCAGCAAAAACAAGACCGGAGTGGACTGTGGCTCAGATCATGAACTTCTTATTGCCAAATTCAGACGTAAATTGAAGAAAGTAGGGAAAACCACTAGACCATTCAGGTATGAACTAAATCAAATCCCTTATGATTATACAGTGGAAGTGACCAATAGATTAAGAGACTAGATCTGATAGACAGAGTGCCTGATGAACTATGGACAGAGGTTCGTGACATTGTACAGGAGACAGGGATCTAGACCATTCCCACAGAAATGGCAGGTGGATTCTTTACCACTAAGCCACCAGGGAAGCCCATAGCCTGAATACTTAGAACTAAGTAGTGTTTACATACAGAAACATACAGCAGAAGAATTCGTTTTTCTCAGATGGAATGAACTCTACCAACCCATGTTCCATCATTTGTCATTATTTTACCATAAAATAGAAACCTGAGCCATTTAGATTTCAAAAAACCATCATTCAACTAATCTCCATTTACAAATGTTTGAAGCAGCACACTTATTCAAATTTGCAAAGTAAATCCCATGAAATGTGAAGTGTGATGCTCAGACAACACAGTATTATCATCCAAAAAGCATCCTGAAGATATGCCCTCACTAAAACTCAGTTCTTATCCACATGCAACATTACTTATAAACGTAGTTTGCAGCAGTGTTTCATAACCCACTTGTCGATATACTTGGCAAGTATTTTAGAGCAAAGAGCATTTAGGGGAAAGTGAAGTTTCCTGGGATTCCCACTTGACAGTTAAAGTTGTGTGTCAACAAGTAATGCCCCATGAATATTTTCATGTTTCTGCATGGTCTGCACTGGCTTCTGGGTTAAAGGAGGCCAGAATTGCAACATTCAAGACTGAGGCCTTGGTAGTCATAGAGACTTCTGTCTGCCTGGAGCCATTTGTTTACCTCTCAGTGTGCCAAGGTATCCTGTGTCTCCTCCCCAGACAGGATTTGTTCCCATTTTAGAACAGTTTGATCCTCTCTTTCTCCAGAAGGTATGATTGATATGTCAGAAGTTCCTATATAAGCTCTGTGTTATAATTCTGGAGTTCTTCTCTTGTGACACGAAGCCTGGATATACAGGTAGACATACGTGGCTTGCACTGGTTTGCTCTGGAATGAAGTGGGACTTTGGGAAAAGTTTCTTTGTAACCAATCTGTCTATAATCCAGAGGTCTGGGGTGTGTGTGTGTGTGTGTGTGTGTGTGTGTTTGTACACTTACATATATTTAACTTTGACAGGCTGATTTGTTACACTGAGGCTAACATTTCAGACCTTTCACAGTTTCAGGCCGAACACAGCACCAATACTCCAAGGAAACCAGGGCTGTTTCCATAGGCACCCACTGGTGTTGTGATACCTATTACTTTTGTCTATTTTTTCCCCTGATATGTCTGTGCCCATAACATGAGTGTTGATACAATATTTTGGATATCACCCTGATGAGAAACGCCAAACATACTAAGCTCCAAGGTTTTATGTGGGAAATGTCTTTCCTTTATGCTTTGCTTTGGGTCTCAGCAGGCAAGGGCAGTTCACAGGGTGTGTATTTATGTGAATTTTCAACTCAATTTCCTGTGTTTCATTTTGTTTCCTCTTTCAACTAGCACCATCTGAAGAGAATGAAGGATTTAATCATAACACTTTGTACATCTCTTGCACATTTTTTTCCTCCCAAGGAGCTAAAATGACTTCACACTGAGTTCCTCAGAGATCAAGAAAGAAGTCTCAAAAACTGACTTTTCACTGGGGCAGAGCCGGGAGGTGCGGCCGCAGGAAACTGGGAAGCGGGGTCGGCCGCCTGTGTGTGCTCCGGCCCCGCACAGACAGGAGCCCGGAAGCCCCGACGGCTGGGGAGGCCCGGCGGCCACACCGGCGCTTAGGAAGCCGGGAGGCAATATATTAAACAAGAAAGAAAGAAAGAAGACTCTGAGGTAGTTACACTGCAAATATTTTTGTAAGTGTTCAGATGAAGAAAATGGGGCCAGAGATATGTCTACCTATGGCCAGTATGAGAAAACAACAAAATGGGTCAATGTCCTGGATATCACAGTGAAGAAATATTTAAATATTTCATTTGAGTTAGTAAGAAGACACAACTTAACATTTTCAAGTTACAGAAAGATTTAGTTTCCCAACCTCTCTGGGGAATAACCAGCCCATTCTTCCTCCATACACAGGTTCATCTAAGCAGGACATAGGTTTTTAAGCCTAAATCACATATGTTAAGCTAATGGAAAATGACATGGGGTTCTGTGAACAACTTTGCTTCACCTACTAAGACAGACTGAACTGGACATAGGTAGCATTTGATCAATGAATGGAGGACTGGAATCTGTAGATGTGGGTTGGCTGATATGTATCACAGAGGGAAAAAAAAATCTCCCCAGTTTCTACATACCTGCTAGGACTGGAGAAGTCTGCTCATCCTCTAGCTTGATGGCTACTTAACATCTAATTGTCACAGAGTCAATGAGAGCTTTTAGTGAAAAAGACATTCACAGGCCTATACTATTTTGTCTTGTTTTTTCTTTGCAAATATAATGTGCCATTTAGTAAGTCCTCCTAGTTTCCCCTTAGGTCTGATTTGTAATGTGGATCATCCCAATATTCATCTTTCAAACACCACTTCCTCGGGTTCATAAAATGTGCTGCGAGAGAATGCTGTGAGAGCCATGAAAGTGCCACTTTTTCGCTCAAAGATTTTGAGGTTCACCATTCTTAACCTCAAACCAACCTGGTGCCTACAGTCTTAATGGAGAGTGCATAAATCTGAAAAATAATATGCACAATTCTATGCATGCATAGTCTAGGGACAAGCTGAGTACTGTCATCAGATTTTCCCAAAGGGTATTAGACCCAAAGTAATCATTTGTGGTCTAAGGCAATTTTTTCCAACCTTAATTTCATTATGATTCCGAAGAAGCCCTTCAGACCTGTTTTTCTAATACACTTCCCCATACCCCATGAAATTTCATCATCAAAGATCTACGATATATCTGTTTATGTACAATAGTTATTAGTGCTTTATACATAAAAAGAATAAAGCAAAACTTGTCCCCTAAGAGGCAATTTTTGTCCCACTCAGAGGTGACACCAGCCTCCACGGACAATGCATTGTCTGCAAGGGTCACAACTAAATTGCTCACAACTCCAGCTCGAATCTTACCCAAGCTGGCAGTGTATCAGGGACATTGTCCGAGCCTCAAATCCACCCCCACAACCATAAATTTCATTGGTCCAGCAATTGTATGAAGGTGATATTAGAGTCACTGACTCACTATTCCTACCTCAAGGCATTTTTATCTCAGCAGCTTATTCAGAGCATTGTCAGCTTTGGCATGGTGTTTTCCCCTTAGAACTCTCCTTTGCTTCCATGACACGGTTCACGCACATATATACTAGCAGCATGGCATAATTTTTAAGACTTCAATCTTTGGGGTAGATGGTAGGTTTTCCTTGACCATGCCATGATGAGAAAACTCTATTTTGAGCAATGGCGATGACAAAAATGTTTATTTAGTAAGGATTTATTGATTTTGCCAGGGACATTTCCCCTTGTCAGTTCTCTTTTGAGGAACAGCTAACCTCATCCCCTCATCCCATTGAGGTGACCCCAATAACCTGGCTCCTTTGGTAGAAGCAAGACTTACTTGAAAGTGAAAATCGCTCAGTTGTGTCCAACTCTTTGCAACCTCGTAGATTATACAGTCCATGGAATTCTCCAGGCAAAATACTGGAGTGGGTAGCCTTTCCCTTCTCCAGGGGATCTTCCCCAACCCAGGGATTGAACCCAGGTCTCCCGCATTGCAGGCAGATTCTTTACTAGACGAGCCACAAGGGAAGCCCAAGAATACTGGAATGGGTAGCCTATCTCTTCTCCAGCGGATCTTTCCGACCCAGGAAACAAACTGGGGTCTCCTGCGTTGCAGGCAGATTCTTTACCAACTGAGCTATGAGGGAAGCCCGGGACTTACTTAGGTCTGGCCAATGATCCTATTCCATCAGGACTGGCTACTCAATTTGTGGGATGCAATGGAAAATGAAAATGTAGGACCCCTGATTCAAAAATTCAAGAATTTCAACACAGTGGCAGCAGAGAATTAAAAGAAGCACGGGAGCATTCTATGTGCACAGTTCCAGTGAGGCTGCGCAGATCACACACCCATGAATCAAGGCCTACATTTCATACTTCCAGCCACAATGAATGATCCAGGCACAGACACAAAAGCAAGAGATGATTGTTAGGCCTATGCTTTGTGTGGGAGGGACAGCTAGAAAAGAGAAGCACTCTTTCTACCAGTCCTAAAGCTTGTAAGAGGTAAGCCTGAGACTGATGGTGGCCAAGAGAATCTGCCTGAAAATGAAGCCAGGCCAGAGGGAAATATACTGGCAAGAAAGAGCAGAAATGAGTGAATTTTGCTAACATTATTGGAGCCTTTGGATCCATCTCTACCCCTGAATATTAAGCAAAAAATCCTTCTTTGTTCTCAAACCAGTTTAAATTGGAGTTTCTGTCACTTGCAACCAGAAGTCTTAACTAACAAAAGTTAGTTAACACGGTTGTAAAGACAGTCTCTGGAACAGATAAATATTAACTATTATAATCACAAAGAACTTTTCTTCAAACTCCTCTAACTCAATGCTAACCTTCTGCTCTTCATAGGCCTCACAGGTTGCTTTATACTGTTAATTTATGTTTATAATAAATAGATTTTAAGCTTTTTGAGAACAAAGTTATTTAAAATTTTTTTTCAAAGGATCTAGAATAGGACATGATTGTATTAAAAATATCATGTGAACTGATTGATCATTTAGCACTTTGAAAGAAAATTAAATACAGATAAGTGTGTTTACAATATATAATATGACTTAACAGAGGCAGAAAATTCTCTGAGGTAAAATACAAGATTTTTGAAGCTTGTAATTTATTGTGACTTGTAGCTAAAGAACCTTTACTAGGAATATACATCCAAGAGGAATGTGGGATTCAATGGGAGTGATGTTTTAACCTATTGACGTATTTTTGAAAAATCATTTGAACTGTGAATGATATATTAAATTTTTCAGTCTTTAATTGATTGAAAAAGTACAAGTATTTGAGGAGACATTTAGACATTTGTACTTACTGATTTTCTCAAGGCCTGGGAAAAGTAAAAATTGGCAAGTAATATTAACAATTTATTGACTATGCCAAAGCCTTTGACTGTGTGGATCACAATAAACTGTGGAAAATTCTGAAAGAGATGGGAATACCAGACCATCTGACCTATCTCTTGAGAAACCCGTATGCAGGTCAGGAAGCAACAGTTAGAACTGGACATGGAACAACAGACTGGTTCCAAATAGGAAAAGGAGTACGTCAAGGCTGTATATTATCACCCTGCTTATTTAACTTATATGCAGAGTACATCATGAGAAACGCTGAGCTGGAAGAAACACAAGCTGGAATCAAGATTGCCGGGAGAAATATCAATAACCTCAGATATGTGGATGACACCACCCTTATGGCAGAAAGTGAAGAAGAACTAAAGAGCCTCTTGATGAAGGTGAAAAGAGGAGAGTGAAAAAGTTGGCTTAAAGCTCAACGTTCAGAAAACTAAGATCATGGCATCTGGTCCCATCACTTCATGGGAAATAGATGGGGAAACAGTGGAAACAGTGTCAGACTTTATTTTTTTGGGCTCCAGAATCACTGCTGATGGTGACTGCAGCCATGAAATTAAAAGACGCTTACTCCTTGGAAGGAAGGTTATGGCCAACCTAGATAGCATATTTAAAAGCAGAGACATTACTTTGCCAACAAAAGTCCGTCTAGTCAAGGCTATGGTTTTTCCAGTGGTCATG
Source organism: Giraffa tippelskirchi (assembly GCF_054371585.1). Taxonomy (NCBI): domain Eukaryota; kingdom Metazoa; phylum Chordata; class Mammalia; order Artiodactyla; family Giraffidae; genus Giraffa; species Giraffa tippelskirchi. Next base: position 144,544,881 of record NC_137289.1, read on the forward strand.
TATGGATGTGAGAGCTGGACGGTGAAGAAAGCTGAGCGCCGAAGAATTGATGCTTTTGAACTGTGGTGTTGGAGAAGACTCTTGAGAGTCCCTTGGACTGCAAGGAGATCCAATCAATCCATCCTAAAAGAGATCAATCCTGGGTGTTCATTGGAAGGTCTGATGTTGAAGCTGAAACTCCAATACTTTGGGCACCTCATGCGAAGGGTTGACTCATTGGAAAAGACCCTAATGCTGGGTAGGATTGGGGGCGGGAGGAGAAGGGGACGACAGAGGATGAGATGGTTGGATGGCATCACCGACTCGATGGACATGGGTTTGGGTAGACTCCGGGAGTTGGTGATGGACAGAGAGGCCTGGTGTGCTGCAATTCATGGGGTTGCAAAGAGTCGGACACGACTGAGCGACTGAACTGAACTGATTAACAATTTCCCTCTGACTTAGAAATTAGTGTTAAAGCTGTCAAAAAAGATGAGGGAAGATGCAAACATTAGGGAGAACTCCTACTCTCAGGTGCTGAGAAGTGACAAAAAATATATACACACCAATTATCGTTCAGATATGTGACATGCCAGGTTTATAAAGAGAAATTGATAATCTACTGAGAGTCACTGGACATAATCAGCACTTGCAGCTAATGAAACAATTTATTTACCGTCAAATTTGTATTTATTATTTTATTTTATTGATTGACTGGCAGCACTGCACGGCATTTGGGATCTTAGTTCCCTGAACAGGGATGAAATCTGTGACCCCTGCAGTGGAAGCATGGCTTTTCAACTACTGGACTGCCAAGGAAGTCCCTCCAAATTTTTATTTTATTTTCTCATCTTGCTAGTAGCAAATTTCCAAAAGGTATACCATTGCTCTTTTGCATTTTTAAAGAAATCATGAACTATTTGCTTTTTTCCCCCCTTAGAGTCGTTATGAAGTCAAATTGTTTTAAAGCCTTGTCAATACACCTCCTCTGAAGTCCCTCAGGTGACTATGGGATTTTCTTTTGTTTTGATGGGGTCCCTTCTAAATTTTCTCTTGCCGACTTTCTTTTTGTCTATCTAGGCTGTTCATTTTTGCATATCCTTGGGTTCACAACTCTGTGGCTTTTGGCAATTCTAAGAGAAATGAACTTCAGATAAGAAAACAGACCTATATATTTGAATGTAGGTTTTAACAAGGGAAAAATACTAATTATGAAATTGTATACTTTTATATTCAAAGGGGGATATAAAAGTTCTTAATTGTGTATACTGTCTGATATTTTACCGTGAGAGTTAAATCAATATTTTCTTTAAATGATTCTGAAAAAAAGAACACTCAAAAAAAATTTAAATAAAAAATATGTATATCACCTTTATCATTTCCCTTCATTTAATTATATATTTAGAATTGTTTTCAGTTTCTATGACTATGAGGTTTTTTAGTAATATTGCATTTTATTTTTTAATTTAATAAATTTTGTCCAAAGGGGGGAAAAGTATCAGGAACTATTAGTAAATAATTTCTGCCATTTCTTAAACTCAATAAATTTGAATAAACTTTGCAATCACAAAGAATTTGCAAACGAAAACTCTTACTTTCTTTCTCAAGTAAGTCTTGGCTTTCCTGGACTGAAACCAGGGAGGACATACTGAAAACAGACTAGACATTCTTATTCTTAAGAGAATAAAATCTAATTTGAAGACAGCAACTTTCTCTTCCTTAGATTTACAACTTAAAAGAATTATTCACCCGAGCAAGTCAGAAGCCCCCCACACCATACAAGTTTCTATAACTAAATACTTGTTTGAGGAAAGTACATTTTTTCTTAAATAAAAGTTTCATGCAGATTTCAACATAGTATGTCCTAAAGATAAACTTATTTTGCCACTTTGTCAAGTCTCCCAATTCTTAGCTTTTCTCGATTGACTAATCCTCTCTAATAATTCTTTCCCTTCCTCCAATAGTTCCCTTTTGCTTTTGTTTTCTTAGACTCAGTAAGGATTTACTAGACCATATGGGCTTAATCCCTCTACAATGCAGGAAGGAGACCTGGTTTAGATTCCTGGGTCAGCAAAAACCCCAGCAGAAGGGAATGACAACCCACTCCAGTATTCTTGCCTAGAGAATCCCACGGACAGAGAAGCCTGGTGCGCTACAGTCCACGGGTCGCAAAGAGTCGGACACGAATGAGCAACTAAAACTTTCACTTCTAACTAACACAACTAACATAACAACATGTTTATTAATAAAAGATTTCTCAGCCAAATGAGGCAGGATAGTGGATGTGAAGCTCAAATAACCTTTCTATGCTTAAGAATTACCTTGGATAATGGATAGGGCACTTTTGGCAGCTTCAAAATTGAAAATTCTGACATTTAACTGATTCCTCCTGTTCAAATCTGAAGGGGAGTATAAAATTCAAGCATAACACCTATAAAGTAGTACCATGCCCTGATCTTGGCCTTTTTATTCTTGGAGGTTATTTTAATATTTTCCTTTTATGAATGAGCCCATTTAATCACTAAGGCTGCTATTTACTGAAAGACACTGCTGTTGCTCAAACATTTCCGTGCTTTTTCTCTGCTGTCTCCTTCTTTTAAGCAAAATGACTTTTGAAAAAAGTTGATATCTAATGTGCTATGACAGACATCACTTAGCAAATACAGTTTATATTTTAAAGATAGAGCATTTCCTGAGAATATGTCTTAAATGAAAAGCATATAGTATTTGGTTTTCACTACAACCTTACAGTTGCAGAGGCAGATAACACGCGTCGCTAGTGTCTTGTTTACAAAACGACAACTTCAGTCATCTAGATGTCTCTAGGTTGCTTTCTTTTCTTGTTCTTTTTTTAAAATCAATGACTTGTTAGGCATGACTCTATCAGTTTTCAATTCCAGATAATATACCTTCAACTTTTTTTTAAGGGGAAAAAGCATATGACAGTTTTGCATGAGCAATCAATCCTGTGACTATCAAATGAAAGACATACAGGTTCACAGCAGCCTATAAAGGGATGTACAATGGTAGCCATTATGATCACACATGAATGGTTTAGTTGGTGACTTTTGGGAAAAATATGCAAAGCTTGACATATCTAATTGCACAGGATGTAGTGGCAAGAGGCTGGCATTTTGGAATCCTCCAGATATAGATAAATTATTTTTTAATTTTGTTTTTATCATATACTAATCGTATCACTTCAGCTGACTTCATCTCTTAGTCTTGTCGTCTCATTCCTTTAAAAAAAAAGGGGTGCAGGCAAATGATGCCTAACCCAGAAGATGCTATTAAAATTAAATGAGTTCATGCTATGTTACAGAATTGGATCTACAGAAGGCTCTCTAAACTATTTACTACAATAACTATTACTAGATTTCCAAGTCTACCCTACTTCTGAACAAGTAAAATCCCTGGTTCATGAGATAGAAAGCATTAAATTAATGAAACAAGGAGGCCATTAGTCCGAAGTGGTTGTAATGTCATCGAGGCCAACTTAGGCGAACCAAAAATCTAATCCTGTAAAGGCTTGAGTCATTTTGGGAAGTTTCACTCAGTTTTCCTGGGTATTTCCCATGTATAAGGGAGCTCTATGTGTCACTAAACTTCCATTTGTTTTTCTCTTATAAATCTTTTTTATCACAGGGGTCTCAGCCAAGGACCTAGAAATGTACAGGGAAAATGATTTTTCCTTCCCTATGAGAGGAATGCTTCTGAATATATCTGTTTTGTCTTAAGCCATACACAATATATTATTCCAATATATTTCAATTGGACTTTTAAAAATGGAGTGATATATTTTAATTTATATATATTCAACCTGAAAAAATATATAATATTATAATGAAGTCTCTGGACATTCATAATGCCATAAAACCCGATTTAACCTTAAAAGTAAAAGCAGCTCTTTTGTCCCTTTCTTGTTTGCCCATTTCTGTTCCTCTCTAACCTTACAAGAACCCAATCACTAGGCAATTTAACCTATCTCCTAACTTATGCTCTCCAGAATATACACCATGCCTTGCTTAACCTGTTGATTGTTTCACCAGATTAAAAGAAGAATGAAGAATTAAGAAAGAATAACTAGCTCTCTACTCTCAACAGCCCCCTTAGCAATCCTGCAAGCAGATCACACAAGCAAGATAACAACTGAAGAGTCAGCCAGTCTGCACAAAATGGAGAAAGATACAGAACCCAACCTTCTGCCTCTATGATCACTGAGATTCTTCCCTTCTTTATCTCTTTAAATACTCTCCTGGCTGAGGAGAATGTTGAGAGTTGGTCTTGGGACATGAATCTACCTTGTTGCCAGATAGACAGCTTTTCTGATTAAAGCAACTTTCCTTTCTATTGACACTTGCCTCTCGATTTATTGGCTTTTGAGCTATGAGCAGCTGAACATGAGTTCGGTGACAGAGGGAGGAAAAAGGAGATTTTAGTTGAGTGGACAGAGAAACATAGTAGAAAAGATCCAAAGGGCCTTTGGATGCACCTTTGGATGCCCTCTGTGATTCACCAGTTATGTGGAAGAAGGTGGAGGTGAAGGCTCATTGACAGAATGAGAATATTATCTTTTTTTGCCCCAAATCAAGAGTGATAAGATACAACATTTAAAAGAAAGAGGAAAAGCAACAATAAGAACAGAGAGGAAGATGGTGAATATTTTGAATGGAGCTCTTGCCTTGTGAGAAAACAGCCTACAGAGACGAAGCAGAGCATTCTTGTCAAGGAGTGGGGTGGGTTGTGACCCACAGCTACCCAGAGTGGGGGCCTCCTGACTTTCTTGATCACCAAACCCAAGAACACAAGAAGAAATACATTTTATTTACTAACCTAGTATACATGTATACATATATATTTATTTATAGTGAAACAAAAAGTTTCCAAAGCAATATATATATATACTGTGTTCAATGTAGCCTTTTTTTTCCTATTCTAATCTAGGCCACAGTTTTAAAGGCTGGTTGTGACTTAATGAATTGATTTCATGAGTGACTAATAGATCATGGCTGCATGTGTGCATGTTAAGATGCTTCAGTCGTGTCCAACTCTTTGCGACCCTATGGGCTGTAGCCTGCCAGGCTCCTCTGTCCATGGGATTCTTCAGGCAAGAATAGTGGGGTGGGTTGCCATGTCCTCCTCCAGGGGATCTTTCTGACCAAGGATCAAAAAGTCTGTGACTCCTGCACTGCAGGTGGATTCTTTACCACTGAGTCACTGGGGAAGCCCCAGATCATGGCTCCTTTTTGAAAAAAGTGATGTCCCAGACAGCCTTTGGAAATCTTCCAAGGATATGCTCGTTAGCTGTGATGCTAGATAATGTTTGAATATGACAAAAGTCTGTTTAAAGCACTATATTACACATATTTTTTCTCTATCATATTTTTGATATAAAATTGTGACCTATTGAGGAAGAGGCTAAACAAGGTGGAGAGAACAGGGAGAAAATCTTTTCTTCTCTGTATACATCTGATTTTCTAGATGTCACTTTGGAATCAGGTAAAATTTTAAATATAGAACAAGACAAAATTTAAAAAGGAATCTTTATAAATAAAAGCAAAGTGAAACAAAGGAACCTAATTGTGAATTGAATTCATGACATATGTGCAAAGGAAGGAAACATTTCAAGTAAATTTAAAGCACAGAAATTTGACTAAACATCTCTAGTGTTCTCCTAGGAGAGAATAAAATGAAATATATATACACATATATTCACATAACTACATATGTGTATGAGATATATGTGAACTGCATATACTTATATATGAGGGAATATTTTAATATTAAAACATAAGCACTACATTCATATATACTTAAAATCTCAAAGACAGAATATAGACATCTAGACACATACAGATATATATATATATGTATGTATGTATGTATGTATGTATATGTATCAGAAAGGAGATTTATGTGCATCAAAAATGACTAATGTTCTATGAGATGAGGAATATTATTAAGTCAATCTTCCCCACTCAAGGTCCCAAGGGAAAAAAAAAAGTGCTGTTTATATACAGAGAACAATTTTTTTACTACATCATTTGCCTTAGAAAATGAATCCTCTTTAATAAATGAGTTGGAAAACTGCTTTCAAAGTTGAAGCTGCCAGTGCAGTACTATGGTTCTTAAACTTGACACGCTATTCTGAAATATTCAACAGTATACCTCAGTGCATCAAAAATAAATCATTCCCCTCTTTTCTGGGGAAAGATATCAGATATAATACTCTTCTTCATTTTTTAATATTCATGAGCTTTATATTCTTCAAAGAAGATGTAACATCTTTGAGGCAATTAAACATCAGCTCAGTGCAAGAATTTTTTAAAATACCTTGACTTGGTTATTTCCCATATGCAACACAGAACTCTACTCTAGAATATTGAAAGAACATATTGTCTATCAAATTGATAGGTTTTAACTATGGTTTAAAAAAATCTATGAATCTGAAGCCTCTGCTACACGCCTGCCACTGTCCAATATGCAGTTATAATTTGTTACTTCCCTGTTAGAAAAGCATTTTTCCAAGGTCCGAAGTGTTTTATTTAAGAAAGACATAAATTCAATATCTTTTGATTCTAACTAAAATTGCTCCATCACATATGTAAATATTTAAGCTAGAAAACCCAAAATATCATAGATCCTCAGGTTAAGAGATATAAATCTCACTATTTAACGTTATGTATAAGATACATTAGTCCCCTCAATGGTATCCCACATCTATAAGTGTTTTATAGTAAGTAATGTATCAAGGAGATATTAATGGGCACTTCTAAAATAAAGGCAGAAGGTTCTGTGGTTCAAAGAATTTGGAAAATGATGGGCTGAAGAGCATGAAAATGCTTTCTTTACTCAGAACATATCATGCTAATGAGCATTTTGATTCTCCAAAAAAAACAAGGCTCCTTTCACAGACTTTTTTCTTGGATCAATGTTCAGTAAAACATTTAGGATAATGCTGGTCTATAGATACCTGGATACTGCCAACAACAGGTAATTAGATTTGGCAGCATGGTGCCCATTAAATCTTTTTGTAGCTCTGATTCAGAACTTCCATTTTCTGAACTGGATGCAAAAGCTGGCAAATTTAGAGGAAAAAAACAAATCCATTTAGGAAGATACACTCTGGGATTTTGTATTAGAGATCTTACACAAAATATAAACTCATTTTAAAAATTAACCAAGAAAAGTTACATTAATATCAGAAACAGAAGAAAAATGAAAAGCATCTACAATTTGAGCCATCTAATTTTATGGGAACTTAGGAACAGTTAATATTGATATAAGAAGTAGAGAATTTTTGAATGTGCATGTTGTAGGAATCAGATTTGCAAAATATATCACATTTTTTTCCTTTCAGAAAGGTGGAACTAGGCTGGGTTATTAGTACTACTGAGTTGACCCAGGGGAGGAAAGCTCTGTGGGGACCTAACGTTATTGCCTGAACCCAACTGATAGAATCCTTAATTATACTGGCTTTTCTGTCTAATAGTCTGGGAAATCTTATGTATATGGACATCTTCAGAAGCTTATTTTGCTGGTTACAGCTCCATTCTTTCAATGCAGAACAGAAGATCCCTGAGGACACAGGAGAGAACAGGAAGTTTTCCAAAACAGCATGAGTTTTGAAAAAAAAGAAAAATCAAAATCAATCTGTGACTTTGAAGGAACCAAAGTTGCCCTCAGAAACATCTACTCTTCGGGGGACTGTCCATGGTCCTGAGTTGTCTCCATGAAAAATTAATGGTGAAGAGTCAAGCTTCCTAGCTGTCAAGATCTAAAAGAAAACCCACCAGCCTCCCCTAACCTTCCCTGGCGGCTCAGATGGTAAAGAGTTTGTGTGCAATTCAGGAGACCTAGGTTCGATCCCTGGGTCGAGAAGATTCCCCTGGAGAAGGAAATGGCAACCTACTCCACTATTCTTGTCTGGAAAATCCCATGGACAGAGGAGCATGGTAGGCTACATATAGTTCATGGGGTCACAAAGAGTCGGACATGACTGAATGACTTCACTTTCTTTCTTCTTTCTTTCCCCTGACCTGTGCCTGACCTGACCTGATTAAAACAAGCATCTTCTGCAAGGGCTTGACCACACAAGACCTAAGCTTGTCTACCATGGCTTCAATTGACTTCCATGTTGTAAATTAGTAGTCCAGTTCTTACTAGTTTCCAGTATATTACTTCTCATTCAAGCAGTACACAGAGAGGTGAAGAAACAATTTTTAGGTACTCAACAATGATTTACACCTAGAAAATGTCCATTAAAATAGACATAGTGTAGTCAGAACCTCTGATTTTAGAGTCTATTCATTAAAAGTCTATTTTTGTTTAAAATTCCTTCTATTCTCTGAAAAATTAACCTATCCTGTGCCAACATACATAATTTTTATTTTTTTTTAATTTTTTTAAAATTAGTTTATTTTCTATTTTTTAACTTTACAATATTGTATTTGTTTTGCCATACATTGACATGAATCCACCATGGGTGTACATGTGCTCCCCTTCCAGAACCCCCCTGCCACCTCCTTCCCTATCCCATCCCTCTGGGTTATCCCAGTGCACCAGCCCCGAGCACCCTGTAACATGCATTGAACCTGGGCTGGCGATTCGTTTCACATGTGATAATTTACATGCTTCAATGCCATTCTTCCATATCATCCCCCCCCGCCCTCTCTCATAGAGTCCATAATACTGTTCTATATATCTGTGTCTCTCTTGCTGTCTCGCGTACAGGGTTATGTTTACCGATTTACTAAATTCCATATATATGTGTTAGTATACTGTATTGGTGTTTTTCTTTCTGGCTTACTTTCATCCACTTCATTAGAACTGATTTGAATGTATTCTTTTTTTTAATGGCTGAGTAATATTCCATTCTGTAAATGTACCACAGCTTACATCTAGGCTGCTTCCATGTCCTGGCTATTATAAACAGTGCTGCGATGAACATTGGGGTACATGTGTCTCTTTCAATTCTGGTTTCCTCGGTGTGTATGCCCAGCAGCGGGATTGCTGAGTCATATGGCAGTTCTATTTCCAGTTTTTTGAGGAATCTCCACACTGTTCTCCATAGTGGCTGTACTAGTTTGCATTCCCACCAACAGTGTAAGAGGATTCCCTTTTCTCCACACCCTCTCCAGCATTTATTGCTTGCAGACTTTTGGATAGCAGCCATTCTGACGGGCGTGAAATGGTACCTCATTGTGATTTTGATTTCCATTTCTCTGATAATGAGTGATGTTGAGCATCTTTTCATGTGTTTGTCAGCCATCTGTATGTCTTCTTTAGAGAAATGTCTGTTTAGTTCTTTGGCCCACTTCTTTATTGGGTCATTTATTTTTCCAGAATTGAGCTGCAGGAGTTGCTTGTATATTTTTGAGATTAATTCTTTGTCAGTTGCTTCATTTGCTATTATTTTCTCCCATGCTGAAGGCTGTCTTTTCACCTTGCTTATAGTTTCCTTTATTGTGCAAAAGCTTTTAAGTTTAATTAGGTCCCATTTGTTTATTTTTGCTTTTATTTCCATTACTCTGGGAGGTGGGTCATAGAGGATCCGTAATTTTTAAAGTTGGCTTTGTTACTGAAAAAACCACACATGATCATGCAGAAAGGTAGAAAATATGGATTTAAAAAAAAACCACTCATTTTCCTACAGCCTATTTTATGTTTTTTAGAGTATTTTCCCAGTATTTTCTCTGTTTAAAAATATATTGCATAAATTAGTGGAATCATACTTTCTTCTGTCATAGATATTTTGTCATAATTATTTTCTCATAAAATTTAAAACTCTTTAAAGGATAGTTTCAATGGTTGAAAACCAGCTTCTCACAGGTCTATCACACTAAAGGTTACTATAAAGTTGGATAGTAAGGTTGCTTTCAGTTTTCTCTATTGTTAAAAATATTCAAATAATTAGTTTTATACGTAAATCATTTTTAAATTCATGATTATATAGAGAGGCTGCTGCTGCTGCTGCTAAGCCGCTTCAGCTGTGCCTGACTCTGTGCGACCCTATGGACAGCAGCCCACCAGGCTCCTCTGTCCACGGGATTCTCTAGGCAAGAATACTGGAGTGGGTTGCCATTTCCTTCTCCATATAGAGAGGCTATATCCCATGAAATAGTACTACGAGGCCAAAGGGAATGAATTATTTATTTCTTTTAGTTGTAATATTTTGTATATTTTAGTCATATAGTATCAGAACAATAATTTTAGGGCATACAATTTTCAAAACCCTTGATAACTGGCTTACAAATAATAACTGTACGTAAGTGGCCTCATTCAGTTTGATTTGCAATATATAAAATTTTATATTGCAAATATAAAAAATCTTGGGGGGGGCGACAGACGAGAGTGGCAACACACAAAGCTCAGGTATTTTGTGTTATTTCATTAAGATAGTAATATTTTTGGTTGAGGCAAGTTACATCTGACATGAAATCTTAGCGTGTTACATTTCCGAGAGGATCCTGAGCAGAGGTGAAGGAGGGCAGGCAACATGGCCTCAGGCTGGAAGGTAGCAATCACTGTTGATGCTCCACCCAGGGTCCCTGGGCATTCACCCTACACACCTACAACTTTCTGCCTGAGGGCTTTTATTTAGGAAACTGGAGCACCTTGGCCAGAGAGCTTTACAAAAAAGTGTCAAAGTGCTCCCCTGGAGTCATTCTTTAATCAGTGACAAAAGCCTTGCCTGCCTGCCCTTGGTTGGATGGATAACTGTGAGGTTTGATCTGAGCCCAAGGGAGTCATGTATTTGATAGGGCACCTTTACCTACTTCCTTTCCCTCTTTGTGTGTGTGTGTGTGTGTGTGTGTGTGTGTGACAGGGTAGATCTTTTTGATAACCTGTCAGTTGAGTAAAGAGTTGAAGAAGACAACAGAATGAGCCTCATTTATATATTGATTTATTCTCCCACCCATCAGCATTTGGGTGATGCCCAGGTTCATGCTATGGGAACACTATTCTAAATACTTTCCTGCAGTCTCCTAGTACACCTGTATTCCTCTCATGCGTACATACATCTTCTGCTAGATGGCAAGTTCCTTGATTATGGAAAAGTGATCCCTACAGGCTGAAGAGGGAGACTCTCATTAGGAATGGGTCCCAAGACTCCCTTGCTGTTGATACCTTCCGCCCCTCCAGGCTTCTGGATTTTGAGTCACTCCAGTCCCCCAGGAGGATGCTGTTGGCCTACCTGGAGCCCTCATTCCTGACCTACCACTAGTGAACACTATGGGAACCGCTGGCATTCTGACCTCCACGTGTACACAAGCTAAGTCTCCAGGGCAAAGCCTTCGACAGAGTCCTGACCTCGATGGCCAGTGGGGGCTTACGAGCAGGTGCTATCACAGGGGTCCTGAAATGGGAGACTGGGCTGTCTGGCATCCTCTGAATGGGAGAAGCTGGACTTTGCAGCAGGAACCTTGGAGTTCTAGCACCAGCCCCAGCTGGGAGAGGAAGAAGAATTTGATCTTCCAAATGCCAACATGTACTGAGGATTTACAATAAGATAGACATTGGCTCTGACAGCTTTTTCCTCACTGAAGCAGATATCAACAAACTTCCATAAAAGTGCCAGATTATAAGTATTTTAAGCTTTGTGAACCAAAAGGCCACAACCACTCAACTCTGTTATCCTGACCCAAAAAAGCAACAGGCAATACACACACAAACTGGTGTGGCCCTGCTCCCATTCGATTTTATACATAGATGCTAGAAGTTAAATTTCTTATCAAAATGTGATAAAATATTCTTCTTCACTCCCTCTTAACCCTTTAAAAATGGTAAAACCCATCTTACCTTGCATGTCTTACAGTTAAAGGTGGTGAGATTAGTTTGTGGGCCCCTGTACTGCAGTGATTTGGAGCATGGCTCCTGGAACCAAACAACCTGGGTTTGACTGACTTCTGCCATTTGCAAGCAGTATGACATTGGGTGACGCGCTTAATGTCACTGGGGAAAGATCACTACTGTGGAGGATTGTTGAGAGGGTGACTTGATCAGTGAGATGCAAATAATACACATATAATAAATATTATGAAGAACATGAAGCATTTATAATCATTGTTTTGGCATATTTACATGTAAACCCCACCAAGATCACACAGGTCAGGTACCAGTGTTTTAGTGGAGAACATGGTCAGTGGCAGGTCAAGCTTCAGCTGGCTCCAGCTCCACAGTATTTTCTAGGTGGACCCAACTGCCACTTCTGTCCCTGGGGTTGTTCAGCTGCTAAGTCCTGTCCAACTCTTTGTGACCCCGTGGACTACAGCAGGCCAGGCTTCCCTGTCCTTCACCATCTCCCGGAGTTTGCTCAAATTCATGTCCATCGAGTGGGTGATGTTATTCAATCATCTCATCCTCTGTCACTCCATTCTCCTCCTGCCCTCAATCCTTCCCAGCATCAGGGTCTTTTCAAATGAGTCGGCTCTTCACATCAGGTGGCCAAAGGATTGGAGCTTCAGCTTTAGCATCAGTCCTTCCAATGAATATTCAGGGTTTATTTCCTTTTGAGTTGACTCTCAAGAGTCTTCTCCAGCACCGCAACGTAAAAGCATCAATTTTTGAGTGCTCAGACTTCTTTACGGTCCAACTCCCACATCCATACATGACTACTGGAAAAACCATAGCTTTGACTATACGAATCTTAGTCAGCCAAGTGATGTCTCCGCTTTTTAATAAGCTGTCTAGGTTTGTCATAGCTTTCTTTCCAAGGACGAACTGTCTTCTAATTTTGTGGCTGCAGTCAACGTCCACAGTGATTTTTGAAGCACAAGAAAGTCAAATCTGTCACTGTTTCCATTGTTTCTCCATCTATTTGCCATGAAGTTATGGGACCGGATGCCATAATGTTAGTTTTTTGAATGTTGAGTTTTAAGCCAACTTTTTCACTCTCCTCTTTCATCCACATCAAGAGGCTCTTTAGTTCCTCTTTGCTTTCTGGCATTAGAGTGGTATCATCTGCATATCTGAGGTTGTTGATATTTCTCCTGACAATCTTGATTCCAGGTTGGGATTCATCAGCCCTGCATTTCGCATGGTATACTCCACATCAAAGTTAAATAAGCAGGGTGACAATATACAGCCTCGACATGCTCCGTTTCCAATTTTGAACCAGTCTTTTGTTACATGTTCTGTTCTAACTGTTGCTTCTTGACCTGCATACAGATTTCTCAGGAGACAGCTAAGGTGGTCTGGTATTCCCATCTCTTAAAGAATTTTCTACAATTTGTTGTGATCCACCCAGTCAAAGGCTCTAGTGTAACCAATGAAGCAGAAGTAGATGTTTTTGTGGAATTCCCTTGCTTTCTCCATGATCAAACCAATACTGACAATTTGATCTCTGGTTCGTATGCCTTTTCTAAATCAACCTTGAACACCTGGAAGTTCTCAATTCACATACTGCTGAAGCCTAGCTTGAAGGATTTTGAGCATTACCTTGCTACAATATGAAATGACCACAATTGTACAGTAGTTTGAACATTCTTTGGCATTGCCCTTCTTTGGGATTGGAATGAAAATTGACCTTTTAGAGTCTTGTGGCCACTGCTGAATTTTCCAAATTTGCTGGCATATTGAGTGCAGCACTTTAACAGCATCATCTTTTAGGATTTTAAATAGCTCAGGTGGATTTCTATCACCTCCACTAGGTTTGTCTATAATAATGCTTCCTAAGGCACACTTGACTTCACATTCCAGGATGTCTGGCTCTAGGTGAGTGAGCACACCAACATGGTTATCTGGCTCATTAAGACCTTTCTTGTATAGTTCTTCTGTGTCTTCTTGCCACCTCTTCTTAATCTCTTTTGGTTCTGTTAGGTCCTTGCCGTTTCTGTCTTTTATTGTGCCCATCTTTACATGAAATGTTCCCTTGGAATCTCCAATTTTCTTGAAGAGATCTCTAGTCTTTCCCATTCTACTGTTTTCCTCTATTTCTTTGCCTGGTTCACTTAAGAAGGCTTTCTTATGTCTCCTTACTATTGTCAGGAATCTGCATTCCATTGGGTATATCTTTCCCTTTCTCCTTTGGCTTTCACTTCTCTTCTTTTCTCAGCTATTTGTAAGGCCTACTCAGACAACCATTTTGCCTTCTTTCATTTCTTTTTCTTTGGGATGGCTTTGGTCACTGCCTCCTGTACAATATTATGAACGTGTGTCCATAGTTCTTCAGGCACTGTGTTTACTAGATCTAATCTCTTGAATCTATTTGTCAAATCTACTGTATAATAACAAGGCATTTGATTTAGGTCATACATGAATGGCCTAGTGGTTTTCCCTACTTACTTCAATTTAATGATGAATTTTGCAATAAGGAGCTGATGATCTTAGCCACAGTCAGCTCCAGGTCTGGTAGTTGAAATTAATGGATCATAATATACTGCTGCATGGGAGAAACATGAGGGAAAATCCCTATATTCACAACTACAGCTAAATTATATGGTAACCGAGTACATTTGTGCACTAGCCTGGAATTTTGCCACCACTTTTAATACCATTTCTATGGCAAAGGACATTCCAGGTTCAGTTTCTGGCTTACAAACCAATAATTGGGAAACATTCTAGTCATAAGAACAGACTATAATAGAGCTGCCTTGTGGGCTATTAAGAAAACAGGAATAAAGACAGTTGGGAAGAAATAAAATTCTCACAATTTGGGATACAATATATTTCATGAAGTGATAAGTACTATACAGCTAAACTTCATTAGGGAACGATAAGTGAAAGTTTTGACAACTCTTTCATTGACATATTGAAACTGCAGCTCAAGAAGATGGTTTTAAATGCCCCTTCCTTCACTCACCCTGTTTCCAGCTGTGACTAGTAGTAGTTTTCAGCAGAACAGCTAACTGTTGTACAATAAATATAAGTCAAATGGCTAAGTGATAATTAGGGAAGTATTCATTCCTGTTTCTAAGATGTGCCCAGGGCTGGGGCTCAGGTTTAGTTTCTCAAGCTTCCCTTAACATGTGGAGCCAAGACAGAAAAAAAAATCACTTACATAAAGGGTTGGCCCAGGCACTGAAGTGCAAAAAGATGACTCCAAGCTCCCTTGCCTTCCACCCTGCTGATCTCCTTGCAGTTTACCATTAAACATCATTATCATGCTCTTTCCAAACTAAGCCACACTATGGGAGGCTGCATCAAAGACTGCACATTAAAATAGCTCAAAGAATCCATTCCCCACCACCCCTTCCTCCTCCTCAGCAGGGCAACTCATGCCACACAGTTCCTAAAGGCGATAGGCCCATTTGAATTAATTTTGGACATCTCTGGGGTTTATCCTTTTGAATGTTGTTCACTGCGACTGCCCTAGGGCACCCACTAGCCAGGAAGCCTTTGATGTATCTTATACTTTGGTCCTGATGCCAGTTAGGCAGAAACAAGAAATGCCCTGATTCTGCACCTGTTCCAGGGGGAATGGCTGAGTTTGAAGGAGCTAAGGAGAACATCTGCAGAATCAACAAAATTCTGTGATTTGGTGCCTTAATATAAGGAGCCGAATAAGTTGTGGTGGCAGGCAAGACAGTCAGGTAGAGAATTCAATTGGATCAGATTTAAATATCCAAAAACAAAACATGGTAGGTCTTGAGACTATGAAAGAAGCAATGTTTCACCAAGTTCTGAAATGTTAAAATTACACAGAAAGGGTATTTATACTTACATATAAGCAAAATTATGTTAAATGCAGTGTGTGATGAATGGAGGGGGGCAATTTGCAGCGTTATTGAAGAAAGGATTAGTTATTGTACATAATTTGACTCCAGGGAGTTTGGCTCCAGGACCACACCCTAAGTACCAACAGTAGTAGCTTGGCATATAGCACTAGGTTCCTGAGAAGGACTTGGCTGAAACTGCTGGTTGTTCGAAAACTCCAGTAGGCTGAGAAGGCAACCCTCAGATTTCAAGGGATAAAATAAATGACAGTGAATTCACCTGGGGTGTCTACTTCAAGTTTCAACACACAGTTGGAATCTTTGCTCTAAAGTCATCTCAGTAACTGACACTTGCTTGAGCATCTTTCCACCCTGAGAAGCTTTAGTATTGAGAGCAGAAATAACTGAGAGATCCAAAAGCACCATATTACTATTTCCTGGTTAAAGCATCTGAACAAATGTGGTACCGTCCTGTCTTGTAAGAGTTAAGAGAATCTGGCTTTTTAAGTGGATAGTTGTGATTCCCAGATAAAGTATACAAGTGAATGATCAATTTAGTCTTTTTATTTATAATTTATATGCATATTCAAAACTTAAAAAACCCCCACTGTTTCACCATATTCATTTATAAGTTTGGTTTATTAGCTTTGTAAGATTTATTTTGAACCCTGGAAGGTTTTCTTAATAAATTCAGACAATGCACATACTTTAAGAGAAATTATCATACACACACACACACACACACACACACACACACACACATACATAATACACATATAATATACACATACAAATTAAAGTCTTTACCTTTTTGAAGATATTTAAATACTAAAGTGCATACACTGGAACACTATTGTTTGAAGGCTGCTAAACACTGAGTGCTCAAATACTCTATATTCTACTTAGAAAATCAACCTAAAAGCCAGAGGGAAATTAGTTTGAAGTGTAAACTGTAAAGCATTGCATGATCATTACTTAAACTAAACAACCCCATGAAGAGGCTTTCCTGGGGAAAAAAAAAGGTGCTCAGAGAGGTACAAAGACTTTATATCAATAACTGAAAGGGGATAGCAATCCTACTAGGTGACTCAGCCTGGACCAGGCAAGGAACTAAATTTTAACACTGTGTGTCCCTTATCCTCATAAGTATACTTGCGTCTCTGAGTCAGGATTCAACAAACTTTCTCTGTGAAAGGCCAGACAGTAAGTATTTTGGGCATTGTGGGCTGTATGGCCATGTTGTAACCAAAATCTGGCCACTACACTGCAAAAGCAGACATGGAGACTAGTAAACAAATGGGCACGACTACATTGCAAGAAAACTTTCATTGACCAAAACAGGCTGCTGGCTGGTTGGGCCCTTAGGTCATAGTTTGCTGACTTCTGCTGCAAGTGAAGGACAATTTTACCCATCTTATAGATGAGAAAACTGATTTCAAGTCTGAATGTATGTGCTCCCTAAATTTCATATGTTGAAATCCTAACCCCCAAGGTGATGGTATTAGGAGAAAGGGTCTTTGGGAAGTGATTAGGTCAGGAAGGTGGACTCCTCATGATTGGGATCTGTGGCCTTGTACTGATAAATGAGAACCTGGAGAGCTGACCCTCTTCTTCTGCTCTGTGAGGACATTTAATATTGAACTTTGCAGCTTCCGGAACTTTCTATTGTTCAACGTACTAAATCTCTGATACTTTTCATAGAAGCCCCATGTACTAAGACAAAGAAAAGGTAAATGATTTGGTCAAAGTCCTATAGGCAGTAAAGCTTGAACAGGCACGTGAACCTTGCCTGATTCCATGGTGTCATGTTGCCTTGTAGGGGTCAAGACTTCAATTTCCTGGTCTACAAACCAAATGATCTGAATTCCGATGACCTTTACTACCTCTTCTTCATACTGGAATTTTAAAAAAAAAATTTTGTGCCATGGAACTCTTTTGACAGCCTAGCAAGGCTATGGAATCCCTCTAAGAACAGAGTTTTTAAAAATACACAGAATTACGAAGGAAATTATTATACTAAAATATGGTTATCAAATGATATACTTTTAAAAAGGCTATAGCAGGCTTCTCAGTTTCAACACTATTGAAATTTGGAAGTTAAAAATTCTTTCTTGGGGGAGGGGCTGTCCTGTGCATTGAAGGACATTTAGTAGATGTCAGCAGCAGGTCCTCTGCTAGTTGTGTTAAATGAAAATGGCTCCCTATATTATCAAATGTGACCTGTGTCTCTTAGAGACAATCACTGCCCTATTAATAGATGTGCTTCTTCATTAGCAGGTTCATTGAGGAGATAGAGTGGAGGGTCTAAAAAGCACCCAAACTTTGAAGCAGTGGTGAGCATCATGACATGTTGATAATAACAAAAACTCTAACTTGACATCAGATATATTTGTGGCTTCTATTGGTGACCAAGTAACAGGCACTGAAATACTACTCTAGTCTGTTGTTTATATTCCTGACTGAAGAAAATGCTCACAGACAGTCAGAGGTCAATGAAAGTAAAAACATAATTCCACCCCTTGCCCACCCCCACTCTGTGCCCCAGTGTAGGTTTATGGAGTCTGTGAATCCTGTTCACAGCGTTCTTGGAAATCCATGAACCTCGTGTTGGGAACCTGTTTTCTGGTTAAGACATATAATGAAAATATGACATTAGTAAGTCAGCCTGTACATAATTAATTTTAACAGATGATGAGGATCATTTAATTGAATGTACTATATTACAGCAAACTTCTGACTCTGGTAGGGTAAGCAGTTTCCTCAAGGTCAGGCAGTTGCTTAGCAGAAGGCTCAGGATTTGGGCCGCCTTGTTTTCAGCTAAGCCATCATCCCCCAGGGACCCACATTGACTGCTTTTCTCATTTGTGTTTCTTACACACATTACTGACCTCCTAAACACTACCAATTCTCAGATCCCAATCTCCTCCTCAACAATTGGACTTGATCCCTGACCTATGAACCTTAATTGATTGTGGATATTTGAAGAGTTTAAGGAACACGAGACTAAAGATTAATTCTGAGGACTGTAAACAGAGCACTAAGGGAAGGGAAGCAGAAGGGAGTGGGGAGGTCAGTTTTGACAGCTTCATTAGGGATCTGGAGGAGGGGAAAGACAGCAGGCTTGGATATACTCACATATTATTATTGAGTCGGAGGAGCCGGAAGCATTAGAGAGGGGAAAGATAATAAAAAATCACTCAGGGATGCCACGAACAAGGGCAGGAGGTAAATGAAATTCTGGATTGACAGGCGATTGACAACATGATTGTGTCAACAATAGTGGTATCAGCCAAGTCACCCACACTGAATGATACCTGCACAGCCTTGCCATTCAAAGGGTGGGCCACAGATCAGCAGCAACAGAAATGCCTAGAACCTCAGAAACAGAGCCTCTCAGGCCCCATTCCAGGTCTCAGTCAGAATCCACATTTTAATAGATTTCCAGGTGGTCCACTTTCAAGTCTGAGAAGCACTGCTTCAGTGAAGTCCAAAAAACCTGAGAGTTCCCAAGAAGCATGGCTGTACCATTGATAGGAAGTTAAAGGTAAGGTTATTGTAGGATCTGAAAGGAAATTCTACTTTGATGTGAGTTTCTGAGACCGTTTTTTTGTTTAGTATTCCCATATCCATCCCTTACTACAGTTGAAGGGATGCTAACTGGCTTCAGTTAGCCAGACTGGCAGTTACTTTGCATAATGTTTTATGATAAAACACTGAGAAATCTAACATGATTCCAAAATGTTGATATGACGGGCACAAAGTTTTGTTCTCGAATGAAACTACTCTTTCTTAAAATTTGTTAAAGCAGATGGAATAACAAATTATGGATGAAAAACCATCAAAGCCGTGGATTATCATAAAAAAGAGGTAGATGAACCTAGAGTGAAGTAAATCAGAAAGACAAATATCGTATATTACTGCATATATATGGAACATAGAAAGATAGTACTACTTGCAGGGTAGCAAAGGACAAACAGACATTTTGGCAACAGTGGGGGAAGGAGAGGGTAGGATGATTTGAGAGAGTACCACTGAAATATATACATTACCATATGTAAAATAGATACCCAATAGGAGTTCAATGTATGACAAGGGAAACCAAAGCCAGTGCTCTGTAACAATCTAGAGAGGGGGATGGAGAGGAAGGTGGGAGGGAAGTTCAAGAGGGAGGGGACATATGTACCCCTAATACTGATTCATGTTGCTGTACAGCAAAAATCATCACAGTAAAGTAATTATCCTCTAACAATCACAAAAAAAGAAACCCTAGAGAATTTTCTACTTGCACTTCTCCTTCTATTGTCACTTTAGCCATGTGAGGGTCTTACTACTTCCTTTACCCATTCTCTCCTCTGTCTCCCAAACTGATTTCTATCATGCATTTCCTTGGATGTTTAAAAATACTCATATTATATCCAATCACTCTTCCACTCAGACACCTAATCACTCACCCACCCATCACAATCCTTCCATCTATCCATCCACTCAAATGTCAGTTCATCAAGTGCTTACCATCAAGTACCTGGCACCAATAGAATATTGAGATTCTAATGTTAAATAAGATGTTGTCCCTCTTTCTAAGAAGCTTTTATTCTCTTGAGATAGAAATTACAGAGAAATACTTGGCTCTTCTATATCCCTCTCTAATTTCTCAGATCTTACCTGGATCTGATAATCCTGTCAATTCTAGCCTGAAAACATCTTCTGATTTTGAACTTCCCAGCTTCATTGCCATCTTCTCCCTATACCTTTAGTTTAGTTCAGTCGCTCAGTTGTGTCCGACTCTTTGCGACCCCATGAATCGCAGCACGCCAGGCCTCGCTGTCCATCACCAACTCCCAGAGTCCACCCAAACCCATGTCCATCGAGTCGGTGATGCCATCCAGCCATCTCATCCTCTGTCATCCCCTTCTCCTCCTACCCCCAATCCTTCCCAGCATTAGGGTCGCATTATTTATCAACTCTCCTTGAAATATTATCTTAGCCTCTATCTAGTATTTCTGGCAAATTCTCTACCTGCTTCCACAGTTCCTTTCTAAGGCGTATG
Source organism: Giraffa tippelskirchi (assembly GCF_054371585.1). Taxonomy (NCBI): domain Eukaryota; kingdom Metazoa; phylum Chordata; class Mammalia; order Artiodactyla; family Giraffidae; genus Giraffa; species Giraffa tippelskirchi. The sequence goes on from NC_137289.1 coordinate 144,565,563, forward strand.
TGAGTACGTGTGTGCTCAGTCGCTTCAGTTCTGTCTGGTTCTTTGTGACCCTATGGACTGTAGCTTGCCAGGCTCCTCTGTCCAAGGAATTCTCCAGGCAAGAATACTGGAGGGGGTTGCCATGCCCTACTCCAGGGGATCTTTTCAACCCAGGGATCGAACCTGCATCTCCTGCATTGGCAGGTGGATTCTTTACTGCTGAGCCACTGGGGAAGCCCTCTAAGGCACACATTTCACTACATTATTGTATTAATCAGAGATCTTCAGTGGCTCTCACTTCCTATATGTAAAGCCCAAGCTCAGTGGTATAGCATTCAACTTCCTTTTCATAATATGACTTCAATTTATCTTTCTAAACTCATTTCCTGCCATGAAAATTTTCCATTCATGACCATATTTCCAACATTCTAGCCATACTGTAGTTCCATAGCTCTGGAATATATCACATGACATCATGTTTCTATGGTTTTCATCACACTGTGTTTTACACTTAAGCCACTTCTACTTATCTTATTTCTTAAAAGTCAACTCAAATGTTACCTTTAATGGGCATTAAGTTTGGGAAAAAGAGGAGTGTCAGAGAAAGTTCTAGAGCAGAAGTAACATTGTGCTTATTTTTAACGATGAGAGACACCCCTCTTTTCTATATTCTCACTGGGTTTTGAATCAGACTCAGCTATAACATTTTCCATGTGAGTTACAGGTTGATGTACTCCTGTTTCTAAGCTGACTGTGAGCACCTCAAACACAAGAGCCACTTATTATCACAGCTCACACCATCGACATGATGACTGATAAACGTTTGCTGAATAAAATAATTATGTATCCAGCTTCTAAGATAGTCGTCAATGATCCCTGACCCCTGGTATCAGCTGCCTTGTGTCATCTCCTTTCTTTGGGCAACTTGCTTCTAACTATTAGAATATGGCAATGTTGGGGAGGTATCACCCTTGTGATGAGGTCGTAAAAAGTATGATTTCCATCTTGAGAGCAGAGTGTCTCTATGGACTTCTTGGAGTGCATGTTTTGATGAAGTGAGCAGTCTTGGGAGGCCCACATGACAAAGAACTGAAGGCAGTCTAAGCCCAACAGCCAATGAGGAACTGAAACCTTCAGTCCATCAAACCTGGAGGAGCGGGATCCTGCCAATAACCACCACTGTGTGAGCTTGAGAGGGCATCCCTCCCCAGTCAAACTTTCAAATGAGTCCTCGAGCTAAGCCAACCCTCTGAGGGTTGAGGCAGAGACTCTGAGGCAGAGGACCTACACCTTGTGTGTGTGCTCAGTCGTTGCAGTCTTGTCTGACTCTATGCGACCCCATGGACTGTAGTCTGCCAGGCTCCTCAGTGTTTGGGATTCTCCAGGCGTGAATACTGCAATGGGATGCCATGCTCTCTTCCAGGGGATCTTCCTGCGGCAGGATCAAACCCGTATCTCCTGCATTGGCAGGCAGATTCTTTACCACTGAGCCACCAAGGAAGCCACACCTACACCTTAGTCATGTTTAAACTGTTGACCCACATAACTGTGAAATAAGAAAATGTGCATTATTTTAAGCCACTAAGTTTGGGGGTAACTTGTTATGGCAGCAAAGGATAACTACTACAAAGAGAGAACTAAGCTGGGTGGCTTGATAAATAATAATCACTCAAGAATACTTATGGATGATCCTGCATGCTGGGTTAAAAATCAGTATGAAAAAGTCTTTTTTAAGGTGAGATTTCCTTAAGGACTCCTAATGCTGGATGTTTAGACACAGTGCACCCATGCTGGAAAGAATAATCCCTTGGAACAAAGGTCAAGATACTTCAAAGAGGAATCTCACACTTACCAACACTCCGTATCTTTCTTTCCAGCTTGTCAAGTGCTTATAACCTGACGAGCCCAGTGCAGGCTGGGTCAGGTCATGGAGGCTTTGTAATCATATCAGAAGTGAAGGAAGCCACCAGGAGACTTCCTGCTGTGAGGGAGTGGAGACATCTAGCTAGGGCAGTCGCTTCCTCCGGAGGCTCTGTCCTCTCTCTGATCTCCTCCTGTACTGCTCTTAAGATATAATTGCTCTGCTGATTTAGCTTCAACTAGATTATGTGGCTGGCACACACTAGATATTTATTAAACATTGGTTGAATAAATGAATAAATAAATAGATAAACAAATTTAAGCTCCTTAAAACCAGGGCCATATTTTGTATTTTTTCCTATTTTTCAAAAGTACCAAACGCATGGTAATTGCCCAATAAATTCCTGTTGTCTGACAGGTTGGTTGGTGACAACAAAGTTTTTTTTTAATCTGTAATTTTTTTCTTTTCTTTTTTAAAAAATTTTAATTTAACACCAAAAACATTTTGTATTGAGATATAGCCAATTAACAACGTTGTGATAGTTTCATAGGAACAGTGAAGAGACTCAGCCATATGTATACATGTATCCATTCTCCCCCAAACCATCCTCCCCAAAAAAGGTTTTTAAATGCCACAAGTTTTAACACGAGAAAACATTTCACTTTCCCTACTAAGACAAAGAGATTTCTTATGCTTTAAAATGTCTTTGGAATGAAAATTTAAGAAGCCTCATTTAATAAGTTCCAACTATGGCATTTCAGCTGTGTAAGGACATTGACTAGTAGAACAAATAAATACTGCAATACATTGTGGTGATACATTAGAGACAGTTTGGAACTAATCTTCGCATAGGTATTTTAAGTATATTTACCTAATGAAGATTAGGCTTTTATCTACATACATAGAAGATAACTAAAATGGGAGAAGGATATTTTCCTTGAGTGGAATAGTTCTCAGAAATGTAAAGGAAAATCAACCAACCAATTACAAACCAAAACCACCCAGAGTCCAAGGGGATGGGGTTTTGCTTGGGCTTCACGAAGGATGAAGACAAAAACCAAACTGTAACTCAGATCTCTCTGATGTTGGGTAAGGGACAATTAATATTGCAAGCCCTAAGCAAAAAGGATTAACAAGAAGCACTTACAGTAATAGAAGTAGTACCAATATAGTAAACAGAAATGTTAATTAACAAAGGAAGAAATGAAGCTAGATACAAGGTGACATAAGTGGAAACACCTCTAGTGAGTTCTCTAGGCAAGGGCTCAGCCACAGAGATGCTACTAGCATGTCATTTTACAGCAAGTGAAAAATCACTAATAGCTTTAATAAAGCACCATGAAGTATCTGGGACTGCTGTAGTTACTCAACAGATATTTATCCCTCAAGAGATATACAGATTATGAGTTCACAATTTAAAAGACAAAATGATCAACCAGGGCTGGTCTTTTCTTCAGGGACTGCTTGACTATGTCTTCTCAGCTTTCCAAAATTTGATCTTGATTACCTGATAACCCATGAAGCTGACTGAATGTAGCAGATAAAGACAGACTGTAGTTCAAAAAAATCATTCTTCTGAATTTTTTTGCTTTTCATTCTAAGACTGAATCTCAGGAGTAGCACTAACAACCCAATGTGTCGTGAAAGATGAAGGATTTAAAAAGTGCCACCTATGGGTAATTCCTCTTAATATGTACACTGAAGTACAAGGAAACAAGATGCATAAGAAATCTTTTGCGCTCAGTAGAAAATTAAACTGTTCTCTTGTACGATAGACTTCCCTGGTGGCTCAGATGGTAAAGCGTCTGTCTACAATGCGGGAGACCCGGGTTCGATCCTTGGGTGGGGAAGATCTCCTGGAGAAGGAAATGGCAACCCACTCCAGTATTCTTGCCTGGAAAATCCCATGGACAGAGGAGCCTGGTAGGCTACAGTTCATCGGGTCGCAAAGAGTCGGACACGACTGAGCGACTTCACTCATTCACTCACTCTTGTACGATAAACTCTTTTGGAAATTTAAAACCTTTCTATTGTCACCGATGATCTCTCTAGAAAACACAAGGAGCTTCGTTGGTTACATTTCCCACAACGTTGTAAAAGGCACTTCTGAGGCTCATAGGAGCCCCGGATGGCTGCTGCTCACACAAGAGAACGATACAGAGAGTGTGTTATGAGGGTTGACACGGAAGGCCCACACAAGGAAAAGAATCCAGAGGGAGGCTATTGAGGGGTGAAAGTGACATTAGGATTCTTCTTAAGTCCTGTAGAAATGGATTTTTCTGAGTCAGCAGTTTCCGCACGCCTCAATTCAACAGCCCACAATGCTGCTTGCCCCAAGGGGCTCCTTGTGAACCAAGAAGCAAACTTGGAATTGTATGAAGAATCATACACCAGGATAGGATCTCATTATATGCTCCTGTCACTCACTCTGGCTGCTCTAGATTTCAGGAGCAAACATTAAAACCAAAGGTGCTTAAAATTAAAATTCAGGGCACATGACTGTTAATGTCAGACCTAGTTCTTGCTGTGCAGCCAGCTCTTGCTGTTGGGAGACTGACACAGACAAACTGCACTTTGATGAATTGGTCACGCCGCAGGACCTGACCCAGCAGGGGAGCCTGCAGAGGGCTAGATGCTTGTGGCAACTTCTAATCAGGGTTGCTTTTGCGATGAGGCACTATGAAGGCCCTGGAACTTTAAATTACCTTTCCAGTAGCACTCTGAGATTGAAAAAAAAAATGTATTTCAAAGTGTTTCAGGAAATAAAAAGGGATGCTTTATTCAGAATATAGAAAGAACACTGACAATTTAATAATAGGAAGATAAATGACTCCGTTTAAAAATAGACAAAATATTTGAAGAGTAGTTCTCCAGACAAGATACATAAGTGATCAAAAAGCTTATCGAAAGACCATCAGTATCTTTAGCTATTAGGGAAACTCAGTTGAAAACATATAATCACAAGAATTGATGAGGATGTGGAGAAATTGCTGGTGGGAATGTAAAATGGGAAACAGTTGGCCATTTCTTTAAAACTTAAACACAGAGTTATCAGATGATCCAGGAAATCCACTCCGTGGTATCTACCCACAAGAAATACAATCACATGTTCACACAAAGAGATTTGTACAGGAATGTTCAAACAGTGGAAATAACCCAAGTGTTGACCATCTGATATAGAGATGAATAAAATGTGATATATATATACAATGAAATGGGATTCAACCATAAAAAGGAAGAAACTACTGATACATGCTATAATATGAATGAAACGAAAACATTATGCCAAGTAAAAGAAGCCTGCCACAAGAGATCATATATAATATGATTTCATTTATATGGTATATGCGGAAAAGCCAATCCCAGAGACAGAAAGCAGATTAGTAGATACCAGGGATTGGGGCAGAGGGTAAGAACAGGAAGTGATTGCAAATGAGCACATAATTAAGTTGGCAGTGATAAGAATATTCTAAAAAAGATACTGATGACAGTTACACAACTGAATTTACTAAAAGGCATTGAACTGTACACTCAACACAAATGACTTTCATAATAAGTCACACCTCAAAAAAAGGAAAATAAAAACATCTATTATAGTTGTATTAATATATCTGCATACTCAGAATACTCCCCGATCTTCTATATTTCCTACCTGATTCATTGGCTGCCCAGGAGCATGCTGTCCAGTTTCCACGCATTTGTGCATTTTCCCATTTTTTTACTGATTTCATACCAATGTGACTGGAAAAGACACGACTGCAATGTAGTTGGAAGATACGATTGCAATCTTCACAAATTTGTCAAGATCTGTTCCAAAGGCCAACATATGACTCATCCTAGAGAATGCTCCTGGTGTGACCGAGAAGCACATACTCCCTGATGCTGCTGGATGGAACACGCTATGTCTGTTAGGTCCACAAGATCCAGAAAGTGCAAGTGCAAGTCGCTCAGTCATGTCAGATTCTTTGCGACCCCATGGACTGTAGCCTACCAGGCTCCTCTGTCCATGGAATTTTCCAGGCCAGAATAATGGAGTGGGTGGCCTTTCCCTTCTCCAGGGGATCTTTCCAACCCAGGGATCGAACCAAGGTCTCCTGCATTGCAGGCGGATTCTTTACCAGCTGAGCCACAAGGGACCAGTTGAGCTACCAGGAAAGCCCCATAAGGTCCAGGGTGTTAGTTAAATCTGTTGTTTCCCCAATGATCCAGCCTGGATGATCCATTCACTGATGGAAGTGAAGCACTGTAGCTTCCTACTATCATTGCATTGCTGTCCATTTCCGTCTCAGCTGTATTCATTTTATATAAACTTGACAAGTCGAGCTTCCCTGGTAGCTCAGTTGGTAAAGAATTCACCTGCGACGCAGGAGACCCCAGTTAGATTCATGAGTCAGGAAGATCCACTGAAGAAGGGATAGGCTACCCACTTCAGTACTATTGGGCTTCCATTGTTGCTCAGTCGGTAAAGAATCCGCCTGCAATGTGGGAGACCTCGGTTTGATCCCTTGGTTGGGAAGATCCCCTAAAGAAAGCAATGGTTACCCACTCCAGTATTCTGGCCTGGAGAAATCCATGGACTATATAGTCCATGGGGTCATAAAGAGTCGGACATGACCAAATAACTTTCACTTTCACTTTTCAATTGACAAGTCTAAGGAATGGCCAGATAGTTGGGAAAACATTAGAAGAGATGAGCATTTGAATTGGCAGACCCAGTAAAAACAATCAACCTCACCAATAAATGTGGGCAACCTTCAATCCGCTGAAGGTCTGAACAGAACAAACAGGAGGAGAAGGGGTGAATTTGCTGTTCTTGCTTGAGAGAGAATATTCTTCTACTGCCCTTGGATAGCCTCCATAATTCCGAGGCAATTCCTTGTAATAAGTCTATTCTTACATATATCTCTGTATATCCTATTGGGTCTGTGTCTCTGTAGATCCTTGACTAATAAATACATCTAATACACTGCTATCCCCAGAACTTTGTACATTTCAAAGTGACAAATATCAGAGATGGAAAATACACATCTGTTTTTAGGCACCAGTCCCATTGGTGATATTTAACTTGAGGTCTGTTTGGAGAACTTGCTTCCTAACAGGTTGTCTTCCTCCTTCTCTTCTTAATAATTATAATAATAAATAAAATAATGAACACTTAAGTACTTCCAATTCTTAGCACTTTACATGAATAAGTCATTTAACCTTCATCCAATTCAACAGAGTAAGTGCTACTCTTGTGCCCATTCTACAGATGAATAAAAGAAGGCACAAAAAGTTAGGCACCTTGTCCTCCATCATACAACTGGGGAATGACACAGGAGACTCAACTCCAGGCAGCCAAGCTTCAGAGCTCACACGATTAATCACCTGGCTTTCCTGTACCTTAGATTTTATTCACAGGTAATAAAAACCCTGCATTACAACATTATCTGGAGGTTACTTTCTATAAATGTACCCATGTGGAGCACAACAATCAAGTGTTAGAAAGGATATGGGTCATCTCAGCCAAGAGTGTTTCAGCATCTCAAGGAGGTTACACACCACCTGAGCACTAAAACTTAGGTTCGGTTGTTTCATCAAGGGACAGGAGGCACTTGCATAGAGTCAATTAACTTTTATCTCAGTAGACTAGGATAAACTTCCCGAGTAAACTGGCTTCCTCATCATGAACAGATTATAAACTATAATTAAAAGGAAATGAGGAATCAAGATATTTTGGGGGAAGGGTCTGCTATTATTGGCCTTCCCTGGTGGCTCAGTGCTACAGAATCTGCCTGAAATGCAAGAGCCGAGGAGCAGCGGGTTTGATCCCTGGTTGGGGAAGATCCCCTGGAAGAGGGGATGGCAACCCACTCTAGTATTCTAGCCTGGAGAATCCCATGGACAGAGGAGCCTGGTGGGCTACAGTCAATGGGGACGCAAAGAGTAGGACACGACTGAAGCAACTTAGCATGCACGTGTGCAAGCTGCTATTATTAGAAGGCAGATTTAAAGCCCAAATCTACGTGAGAAGTTTGCCACGTGGTAATCCTCCAACACAGAACATAAAAGAAAGGAAAGGAAACAATAACAAAGACCATAGAGAAAACAAACAGCAAAGGCAACACGGACCCACACAGAATGAGGACCAAAGGGAACCCTCCCTTCTGAACCTTAGTGTGCCTCATAACAGGGACTCAACAGAGCAAAAAAGGAGGGAATTGCACGTTTGTAAAACTTGCCATTAAACCAACAGCTATAATAAAAGTCGAGAGTTTATAATTTTAGCCTGCCAGTATTAGAATATTTTCCTTTTGTGAAGAGTTAGACAAATGAACCCTACATTTGATATATGTATGGGGGTCAGTGCAGGTGAATTCCTCCTGCTAACCTCACAGCCTTGTCTTTTAAATGGCCCTTGGACTCTATTTGCAAATTGCTCCTGGGGAACAATTATTCAAATACATTGCCACCCATCCATTGAGTCGGTGATATTATTCAATTATCTCATCCTCTGTCACCCCCTTCTCCTGCTGCCCTCAATCTTTCCCAGGATCAGGGTCTTTTCAAATGAGATAGCTTTTTGCATCAGGTGGACAAAGTATTGGAGCTACAGCATTAGTCCTTCCAATGAATATTTAGGGTTGATTTCCTTTAGGATTGACTGGTTTGATCTCCTTCCTGTCCAAGAGATTCTCAACAGTCTTTTCCAGCACCACAGTTCAAAAGCATCAATTCTTCAGCGCTCAGCCTTCTCTAAGGTCCAACTCTCACATCCGTACATGACTACTGGAAAAAATACAGCTTTGACTACACGGACCTTTGTCAGCAAAAGGATATCTCTGCTTTTTAACAAACTGTTTAGGTTTGTCACAGCTTTTCTTCCAACGAGCTTCTTTTAATTTCATGGCTGCAGTCACCATCCACAGTGATTTTGGAGCCCAGGAAAATAAAGTCTGTTACTATTTCCACTTTTTCTCCTTCTATTTGCCATGAAGTGATGGGACGTGATGCCATGATCTTAGGTTTTGAATGTTGTTTTAAGCTGGCTTTTTCACTCTTATCTTTCACCCTCATCAAGAGGCTCTTTAGTTCCTCTTCACTATCTCCCAATATCGTGGTATCATCTGCATATCTGAGGTTGTTGATATTTCTCCTGGCCATCTTTTTTTTAAATTTTAATTTTATTTAATTTTTAATTGAACAATAATTGCTTTATATAATTTTGTTTTTTCTCTCAAACATCAACAAGAATCAGCTATACGTATATCCATGTCACCCCCCTCCTGAACCTCCCTCCCCAACCCACCCCTCTGGGTTGTTACGGAGTCCTGGTTTGAGTTCCCTGAGTCAAACAGCAAATTCCCATTGGCTATCTATTTTACACATGGTATTGTAAGTTTCCATGTTACTGTGTCCATACATCTCACCCGGCAATCTTGATTCCAGTTTGTGATCCGTTCAGCTCGGCATTTCTCATGATGTACTCTGCATATAAGTTAAATTTTAAGCAAGGTGACAATACATAGCCTTGATGTACTCCTTTCCCAATTTTGAATCAGTCCATTGTTCTATGCCTGGGTCTAACTGTTGCTTCTTGACCTATGTACAGGTTTCTCAGGAGTCAGGTAAGGGGATCTGGTATTCCCATCTCTTTAAGAATTTTCCAAAGTTTGTTGTGGTCCACACAACAAAAGGGGGTACCATTTTTAACTTGCACAAGAAATGCATAGGCTAAATGAGGCTCTGATTTTTTTTTTTTAAGAAGTAGGCAGATCACAAGCCAACAATGAACACATTTTAAAAGTTATTATATGTGCTAAAGGTATTTGGACTATAATTCCAAGGCTGCCAAAATACATTTGAACAAATCATTCCACAGTTGCCTGTTTTAGTTATAAAAGAGATCATTGCCTTCCTCCAGTGCCATGCTTTTCCAATGCATTCTACTCCCAAGCCTGTCTTCTTTCCATCTTCCTCCAGAGATGTGGTCAAACCCTCTGCCTATAGGAATTTAAAAGCTTCCTTGACTTTATCCTCCCTTTGCTCCTTTATTATTCAGTTCAATTTCCCAAGCCTCTCTCTCCAGGGTCACCCTCTGACCCTGAAGATCTTCAAACTCACATTCCTAATGCTTACTTCAGTCATTTACATAATAGCACTCTGACCAATGACTGAAAAATAAAGCCTTTAAGAAATACATCATCCTAAAGACAGTTCTAGTCTACTAAATATTTAAGCTAGGAAAAAAAAAAGCAGAAATAAAGGTGAATAAAAATAGGAAAATAATTGCTTAGCAACATGACAGGGTTTTAACTCAACTCTACAAATTGTACTGCAGATGTGAAGGCGTCTTTAATTTCGACTAATGGTGAAGGGAAAGAGTATGTATCTTGAATATTTCACAGTATATTGTCCTGTATTTCCCAAGTATTCTATGGCAACCAAGTTACTATGACTACTAGGTCCCACAGGAAAAGAAAAAAGACTGCACGGCCTTCCAAATGCCTTTTTTTCAAGACAGGTTGAAGATTCTGAGGTTTTACCATATGTCCTTTATCTGTTCCAGAATGGCATCCAGGATTGTTGTTGTTGTTGGTTAATTGCAAAGTCCTGTCCCACTCTTTGTGACCCCTCGGAATGTAACCCACCAGGCTCCTGTGGACCTGGGATTCTTCAGGCAAGAATACTGGAATGGATAGCCATTTCCTTCTCCAGGGGATCTTCCTGACCCAGGGATCGAACCCAAGTCTCCTGTGTCTCCTGCATTGCAGGCAGTTTCTTTACCGCTGAGCCACTGGGGAAGCCCATCAGCTAGGATACCACATCATATTTTGTTGTCATGTCTCCTTAGGCCATGACAGTTTTACCACTATTTTTTGATACATAAATCAAAAAGATAGATATTTTATTGTGTAAGATAAGCTGGTTAAGAATTTCTGTTTCTTGTAACTCACAAGGTTCCCAGGGGACACAGTTTTCTAATGCAGATTATTTTATAATGAGGAAAATGAGGCCCAGAGTGTCCAAATGATGGCACAGCAACACACAGCTAGTACTAAGAGCTAGCATTCTAGCACAGGTGGTTTTACTCTTTTATTTCTGTGCTTATGATAATATAACACTTGTTGCTGCAATATACTGCAATCAAACTACCCTAAAAAGGTTTTTTCATTATATCCTGAATATAGATAGTGGTAAAGAATCTGCCTGCAAATGCAGGAGACGAAAGACACACGGGTTGAATCCATGGGTCAGGAAGATCCCGTGAGAAGAAATGGTAATCCACTCCACTGTTTTTGCCTGGAAAATTGCATGGACAGAGGAGCCTTGTGGGCTAAAGTCCAAAGGGTTGCAAAGAGTTGGGCACACACATAAATAGCTACACTAAGATATACTTCACTGACAAGGTCTTGATGCACTTTTAAGGTCTTCTGAGGAAATAATAAGACCAACTTTTGGTATGAAATTTCTATATCAGTAAGTTAAAGACAGAATTTTTATTCACTGATTTGTATATCAGCATCTTTCCTAACAATGTACTGACCAAAATGTTTCAGAGAAAGGTCTATTCATCCAACCAACAATGCATTCATCCACATCCTCAAAAAACAAAAAGGACTTGCCAGTGGTTAAGACTCTGAGCTTCCTCTGCAGGAGGCATGAGTTTGATCCCTTCTTGGGGAACTAAGATTCCACATGCCCCACGGCCAAAAACAACCACCCAACCAGCCAAACAGAAAAAACATCTACTCATACAAACACACGTGGAAGTACTTATTTAACAAACACTTATTGACTGACTGCTATTGCGAAGACAATACTCCAGACAGTGCAAACCAAGCCCTGTTGATCTCTTTTGTCTGCTATAGTAGGGCAGTCATGCGTCTCCAGAAATTTTTGGATTCAAACCAAATGGTATCAAAGTATTTATGTTCATGAATCCTTGTTTTTTCTTTTTTTGTGGGTTCTAAGTAGAAACATAGGCTTGAAAATATGACAAAGTGAACTTTGAATGTTGAGATATTAAAGAACCAGTTGAGGAGCCATGAGAAGGAATATTGTTTGAGTTTGGAACAAAAGAAGGGGAATGGTGTCATGGAAGCCAAGGGAACAGCCTAGAACAGAACAAAAATAAACTGGGGACCTTTATATGGGAGCTTTATAAAATTTTAAAAAGATAATGAGTAGAATTTCTTCAAAACATTATGGACAATTAACGTTTTGAAATTACAATGGAGCTGTTTCTCCGTAGAGCATTAGTATGAGCAAGTTGCTATGTAATTTTCACCTCCCTAATAATTATTTGTGCTTGCAGTCAGCATTCCACTGAGACTGGGCTTCAAGTTGCTGTCAGTTCCTGTCCCTCAAACCCCCTACAGCGAAGGTGTTGGTTGAAAATGTGTGTGTAGGGGGAATCATGATATGCTCAAAATAAAAATTCCACTTCTCTAGTGCATTTTAACAATGTTATTCCTAGAATACCTTTTAGATGTGGGGAACAGAGGAGGCTGACCGGCCTATAGTCCTTGGGTCACAAAGAGTCGGGCACGAATGAAGCGACTTAGCACGCATGCAATGAATGTCAGAAGACAACAGACAGAAGGAGAAGAGGGCATCAGAGGATGAGATGGTGGGATGGCATCACTGATGCAATGGACATGAACTTGGGCAAACTCCAGGAGATGATAAGGGACAGGGAGGAGGCCTGGTATGCTGCACTCCATGGCGTTATGAAGAGTTGGACACAACTGGGCAACTGGACAACAACAACAATGACTGTGAGAGCTGTACAAGAACTCTTACTGACAATAGATACATCATGGAGCTTTCTGGCAACAAGTAGGAAAAAATGGGGCTCTGGAGTCCTTTTTTAACTCCTTACATGACTCACAATGCACCCTCAAAAGTCACTTTACCAATATCTGGCATGATTCCTTTCATATGAGATTGGGGCCAAACGCATGATGTTCTAGAGCAAGGTTTGGCAAACTATTATAGCCCATGAACCAAATTCAGCCCACCACCAATTTTTGTAAAATAAAGTTTTATTGGAACACAAACATGTCCACTCATTTACACACTTCCTATATCTTCTTTCACACTACAGTGGCAGAGTTGCATTGTGTTCATTTGAATTAATAAAAAAAAAAATGAAAGAGAAACCACATGGTCTCCAAAGACTAAAATATTTACCATATGATATTTCATAGAAAAAGCATGCCTATTCTGGAGATGTAAGAGATGTGGGTTCAATCACTGGGTCAGGAAGATTCCCCTGGAGTAGGAAATGGCAACCCACTCCAATATTCCTTCCTGGGAAAGCCATGGACAGAGGAGCCTGGTGGGCTACAGTCCATGGGGTCGCAAAGAGACAGACACAACTGAAGTGACATAGCACACACAGCACACACCTTGCTGACTTGACCAAGAGAGTTAATAGCCGACAGAGGAAGAGTGGGGAAGTATATACCTTAGGGTGACAAAAGCCATCCTGGAAACGGCATGGAAACGGCTTTCGGAGGCAGTTACTAGCTAGCTACAGGCAAGTTTCCCTCTTTCCTAGGCCGTTACTGAGAAATGCATGAGAAATGATTTTTAAAACACCTCAAGAGGAGAGGTTTGGAGATGAAGACTGAAGGCTAATTAGTTCTGAATAGATGTAGCTTTTTGAGCAACATGACTGATCAAGGAATCCTTGTTTATCCTCTCATCCTTGTGTGATCACCCTCTACTGGCCAGGCATCCCGTTAAACTCAAGGTGATGATACGTAGGCATGGGAAAAATCGGGGCACCCAGAATTCACATTCCTGTTGGTTCCCCTTGCTTGTTTGCAAGTGCGCTCCATTGCGTTCGACTCTTTGTGACCCCATGGACTGTAGCCCAATAGGCTCTTCTGTCTATGGAATTTTCTAGGCAAGAATACTTGAGTGGGTTGCCATTTCCTACTTCAGGAGATCTTCCAGATCCAGAGATCGAACCCATGTCTCTTGTGTCTCCTGCACTGGAAGGTGGATTCTTTACCACTGAACCGCCTGTTGGTTCTCCTTATCCATCAGCAAGCCAAAGGAAGGGAGATTTGGTGGTGTGTGCTCATGTCAAGAAGTAAAACAAAAACCACTGAGTTCATTTTGTTCATTTCTACTTCTCTCTTCAAAATGAAATATGTGTACATGTGAAACAGCAGTTCCTCATATGAGTTACCTGCTCTTCTATTTGCCTCTAAAACTCACATTGCATAATATATAAATGATTGGGAACACTTATGCTAATGATCGAAAAATTTTGTTTTTTGCTATTTCCAATGGCATTCAATAGAAAATCAAAGACTATGACATGTTGACACAGAGACATAGGAGAAAGGGAAAACCTTTACATTTATGAGCACTTTCATGCTGCTGTTTGAACAAGGGGTGCGTTTTCATTTTGGAATGATCACCAAAAATGAAGTAGCCGGCCCTGCATCTTTAGCTGTGTCCTTTAATATCGGATGGGCTTCCCTTTTGACTCAGCTGGTTAAGAATCCACTTGCAATGTGGGAGATTTGGGTTCAATCCTGGGTTGGGAAGATCACCCAGAGAACGGAAAGGCTACCCACTCCAGTATCCTAGCCTGGAGAATTCCACGGAAAGCATAGTCCATGGGGTCGCAAAGAGTCGGACACGACTGAGTGAGTTTCACTTCTCTTTAATATCTGACAGATATGAGAGGCTCTCCCAGCCTTCTCCGATGAACTGCTGTCACCAAACCTGTGCTCCGGCAGTGGGTGAGTGGCACACCCTGGGGCACAGAGATGGGACACCACTGCTCTTGACTCAGGCTGATCTGAGTGTCCACTAAAAAGCCATCTCTCAGCTTTGCAACTGAAGAGACCCTTCCCTAGAAGGTGGCTACTAATAAGAGGGTTTTCCTCGGATTTTGAGAGGAAATAGAGGTCAGGGCCTGATGGGGAACAAGTGTCTCCTGCCCCCTGGTGGGCCTCAGGAAGGCACTTCTGTCACCAGGCTTCTGCTCCTCCTCTTAGACAGCAGTGCAGGCAGTGATGAAAAGACACGGGCCACTAAAGGTGATTCCTTCTTCTCTTAAGTTTAGTCAATTTCCTTGGCTAAATAGCCACATCCCCTACTTGCCATTTGGGACAGGCCAGAGTTTCCTGCCGGGGTCCCAGCCCTAGGTGATGAGATCAAAATTTCTCTCTGCAAGGGCTGGCACAGTCCAGAAAGTAGGGATACAAAGGCCACTCAGAGGAAACAAGGGGTGGTAGGCAGCCCCAAGCTACTATTTCAATTACAGGCTGTGATGGAAACCTGGCCATCCAGGTGCTTGGCCTTCGCACAGGCTGCCTGTCCCTGGGACTCCAAATGGGCTCTGTGACCCACCTCATGTACATCCCCAGGGGCTACATAACAGCTCAGGAGAAGAGAGAGCCCACTCGGTCCAGCAACCAGCCGGCTGTCGACAGCTCTTCCCAAATGTGCGTGTCCCAACTGGGCCGGAATCAAGTAGCCCAAGGGACTTTGAGTAATTACATTCCCTTCAGATACCTTGGCCTGCTGGAGAAATAAGCAAGTGCATTAGGGACGTGTCCTAGATGATGGCCAGATTAAGTCCACCAGCAAAGTTTCAAAAACTAAACATGTAGGGAAAATGAAATAAGCTCCAATAAAGGAGAAGTCTGCTGAGCACAGTTTGCTGTGCCATATGCTAAGGTAGATCTGGAATGATGGTGTCATTTCAGAGCCTTCCTGTTAAAAGCCCTTCCATCAGCTCTGCAAACTTACCTTCCAGCTGGGAGCAGTGATTATTAACTCAGTGGAGAGGTGCTTTGTCAGATTCGAAAGAAAACAAATCTGCTCCAATGAAGGGAATAAACAGCCCCGAATGTTCAGCCTGGGAAGCTTTCGCGTTGACATGACATAATTACCTTTCATTTCATGTAATGATACTATCACGTTTACTTTGTTCCTTCACTTCCAAAATTATAATATACCTCCCTCCCCTTGAGTGGATGCTCAGAATCCTAAGGAACTCATTTACCTAAATGGCATTTGCTCTTGCAATGAGGCAATTATTTACATTTTATGCAGAATTCATTGTGTGTACTTGGAAGCGAAACATTTTATTTAAGAATTCTTCACCAAAAACACAAAAATGAGGCAAACTGTCTCTTCTCTAATGCTAGCTCTTAATTTAAAACCACACAAAATAACAAAGCAACCCACCTCAAATAGATCTCGGCTATTTCTTTTATTGGCACAACTGTTAATTTCTACAAAGACATTCTGCCTTTTATTGCCAGAAACGAAGAGTAACAATTTGAGCAATCTCTCAGATTCATTTGTCCTCTGTTGAGTGTGCTTTTAAAACATAAGCTTAATAAAGTAAGAAATTGAAATCTGCTTCAAATATGAAATTGATTAAGGGGTTGAGGGGTGCAACCAAAATATCCACATAGAACTTTATATCTTAACTCTTCTTGACTTATTTTTATTCTTTAAATTTTAGAGAAGGAAAAGTTCAAGGGCATTCATCACATAATAAAAGATTATTGGATTCCTCCACAGAATAACACTAAGACTCTCTTATGAAATCTTGGGGTAAAAATATAAAAAAAAATACAAAGACTAGCCCTAGAACTACCAAAAGTATTTGAAAATAATCAATTGCTTCTTCCCTCTTGGGGACATTTGAAGTAGACTAGATAAAGACTGGAGGGAATACTCAGAGGCTCCAACTTTAGGATGATGAAAGGTTTTGATGCTGGGAAAAGACTGAAGGCAGGAGGAGATGGGGGATGAGATAGAGGATGAGATGGTTCGATGGCATCACCAACTCAATGGACATGAGTTTGAGCAAGCTCTGGGAGATGCTGAAGGACAGGGAAACCGAGGGTGCTGCAGTCCATGGGATCGCAAAGAGTCGGACACGACTGAGAAACTGAACAACAAGGTTTTGTCATTTGTAATTTTCAAGATGACAGAATTCTGTCAGGTTGACTTAACTGTCTTATGGTTAATAAAAAAAACAGGGATGGGGCACACAAAGTGCTTGTATTTCTTCAGATTATTCTTTTCTGGAGATAGAGGAGCCAAAAACACATTTCTCATTGGATACTAAATTGACTGGCAGATAGAAATGGCTATATAACTCCCAAGTTGGGCCAAGGCCATACTGGAAAACAAGGTGGAGGTTTCCACCTCTCATTACTAATATCCAATATTCAGGTTTCAGAATTGAATTCCTCTGCATTAAGAAGATAGTGACTCGGTTTAATTAACCCCCATGAGAATTGCTGGTTCAATAATAGAACAGTGTGTCTTGTCCAATATGCACACAGGGTTACATCTGTAAACTTACGGGGGAAAGCGGCCACCAAACCAGTAGGTCAAAAAAGAAGAAGAAGAAGAAGAAGAAGAAGAAAAAAAAAGCCTCTTGATTTTAGAACTTGAAAAATGAGGGCATGTGGTTTGGAAATGACCCTCCAGTCTGGTCTCCTACTGCCCAGCCCCCCATCCCTTTCCCCAGACTCCAGTGTGGCTCATCTAATCTATTTTGGCGGCAAGTGTTTTAATATTTATTTTGTTCATGCTTAAATATTTTCTTCACTCTCCAAAAACCAATTTACAAAGCATTTATTTTTGCACTAAATCTACCCATCTCTGCAGTTAAATAAGCATATATTGCTTCATTTAATACAAAAATGGAAAATAAGGAACTCACATTGCTCCCTCATCTTTGACTATGAAACACATTATGTGTCTCTAAAGGGCTTAAAAGAGATACTGCCTGGTTGAGAATAATGGTTGGCCTCTCTGTTAGTGTGACACCCATGGCAACAGCCTGCATCTTCATCCCCAGCTCCAAAAGACAGATGGTTTCCTTCTTGGGTGTTCTCCTGTATCTAAAGCATATTCTATTGTTTCATATATCACTTCTACCACATTTTAAGAGCTTGGAAGGGAAGAATACACCTTGCTTATTTTAGTATCTTCATCACTTGCATGTGTGTGTACTAAGTCGCTTCAGTGGTACCTGACTCTTTGCAACCCCATGGACCATAGGCCTCCAGGCTCCTCTGTCCATGGGATTCTCCAGGGAAGAATACTAAAGTAGGTTGCCATGTCCTCCTGCAGGGGATTTTCTCCACCCAGGGAATGAATCTGAGTCTCTTATGCCTCCTGTATTGGCAGGCGGCTTCTTTACCACTAGTGTCACCTGGGAAGCCTCATCTTCACCACGTAGTGATGCTCAAAATATGTTGGGGGGGACACATGTTAGGTGTAACCAAGGAGTGCTTGTACACATGAGCAGACAATCAAGCTTTCCAGGCAATTTCTAAGGATGCTGAGTAGGGAGGGTATGGAAGAGTACATTGGTGGGGCTGGGGAATCCTAGGAGTATTGACCAAAGCTTAGTATAGATGAAAAGCCAAAAGTACAAAGGCCTTGGAGTCTTGACAATGTGGTGCAAACACTGTTCTGATTAGCCATAGGAGGTGGAGATCCCAACCCCGGTGAACCTCAGCTTCTTCTGCAAGAAGGAGATTCCTCTGTGTGCTTTAACTATCTCGCAGGGCAGTTGTCGAGATGAAATGCATTCTTACATCTTCCAAGAATTTTCTAACTTTTGGTAGTGTGATATATAGTTACCTTATATTAAACAAATCAGAACACTCTGAGAACAAAAGGAGGTGCCATCAGAAATTATGCCAGAAGAATACCCATAAACCAGGAACCTCCTGGGCAAACCTGGTTGCACAGTCACTGGTCTATGTCTATCCATCTCTGTCTATAGTTTATATCCACTGACATCTGCATCTACAACTCTCTCTGTATATCTATAGCCATTTATATCTGTATCGATGTCTACATGATTATCTATACTCCTTAACTATATCCATACCTATTTCTCTATTTATATCTACAGCAATATGTGTATCCAACTTCATTTATAATTTATGGATGTTATTATTATAAGAAACATCTCAGACTACCTCACTTTCCCTAGTTTCTCCTAATTTCTCTGCCCACCCATTGTTCCCTCTCTTAGCCATTTCTCACCAGGATGCATCCTTTCAAGACTCTTCTCTTGGTAGTTTCTCTCTTCCAATCTGCTTCTCTCCCTTCCCCTGTTCTGCTGTCTCTCTTAATTGTTAATAATAAGAATCTGAGAAATTTTTTGTTTTGCATCTGTCATGTTTCTTACACAATGTTCTTCATATCTCAAAAAAATTATTTCTCTAAGAATATCAACAAAACTTGTCCTTTTTAATCTTCTTGTAGTGTTGGCGGGAATGCAAATTAGTGTAGCCACTATGGAGAACAGTATGGAAGTTCCTAAAAAAACTAAAAATAGAGCTACCATATGACCTAGCAATCCCACTCCTGGGCATATACCCAGAGAAAACCATAATTCAAAAAGGCACATGTACCCTCAATGTTCATAGCAGTGCTATTTTTCATAGTCAGGACATGGAAGGAACCTAAATGTCCACCAAGAGATGAATGGAAAAAGACGTGGTGCATATATATACAATGGGATATTACTCAGCCATAAAAAGGAATGAAATTTGGCCATTTGTAGAGACATGGACTGTCACACAGAATCAACTAAGTCAGAAAGAGAAATACAAATATCATACTTGAACGCATATGTAAGGAATCTAGAAGAATGGTATAGATAATCTTATTTGCAAAGCAGAAATAGAGACACAGATGTAGAGAACAAACATATGAAAACCAAAGGGGAAAAAAGTCTTTAATCCTATGGAATAGTAACTCTTTATAGAAAACACGCTACCCAGCCCTACTGTAAATAATTGAGGATAGAAGAGGAAAGATGAAATCTGAACACATCTTAAACTACTCTGAGCCATATTCTAAAATATTCATAACCATAGAATTATCTCAATTATCTCAATAGAATTAACAATAGCATTAACTCTGAGACTCCATCACTTAGAAGTAGCTGTATCTCCATCAAAAACAATTGTCTGATGTGAGTTATCATTTAGATCTTAAGACAAGATAAAAAAAAAGACATTTCTCTTTCAAAGAGAAAATGTAACAGAGTTGAAAATTAAATGCAAAGGTGCTAACTACTAATAATAGATTAGTTTTCGAATTGTTCTTTTAACTTCTAAAACTAATGAGTAGAGAAACACTTCATACTGCAAACCAGGCTCCTGGAAACTGTGGTCATTAGAATATCTCTTTGTAAGGGACATCACTCACTAGGCAAGAGAAAAACGCAGAATGATTCTGATTATTTATAAAACTCATTAGTGCAAAGAAACAACAAAGACTTTCAAAATAAATACCATTTTTGACATTTTTAAACAGTATCTTTGAGAAGACTGTGGAAATTTACTCTTCAAGGAAGAAACTCCATGGATTTAGACAAGTGATACCGGTGACTTTGGTTTTAAAACTTGTCATTTAGTAATCAGTGCAGGCTTCTCTAATAAGTTGCTGATCTGCTCCTTCATGTTTCAACAGCTGGCATCAGGCCAGTGTAAATGTTAAACTGACACCTTGGCTGGCCCTTAAAAATGTCAATGACATTGATGGAAATGCATATCTGTAGATCTAGCTGGGGTTCCTACACTCTCCAACCAATAGGCCATTGTTTGGGTTTGTATCTATTGATCAACTGGCCTCTAGTGTACAGGAGTCTCAATCCAACCACAGTCAAAGAAAAATCCATTTTAGTTAGGGAAGAAGCATGAGTTGTACCATCACAAAATTCATAACCCATATGTTTTTAAAATTACATTTCTTTGGCAGAAATTTTTATTGTTTTGAGTCAAAGCATCCAGGCCACCTCAACTGTGCCAATTACATA
The DNA here is from genome assembly GCF_054371585.1 of Giraffa tippelskirchi. NCBI lineage: Eukaryota > Metazoa > Chordata > Mammalia > Artiodactyla > Giraffidae > Giraffa > Giraffa tippelskirchi. The sequence continues at coordinate 144,586,226 of NC_137289.1, forward strand.
AATTCATATCCATGTTAGGAAATAGATGGTATAACATAATATCAAAAAATGTCTTTCTACCATTATGAGGGATGCAGGCAAACTGTTGAAATTAGCGAACAACAATCTAGAGTGTAAAAAAATTCCTGACCTATCTTCGTATCTTCAAGATTCCTGAGAGATTCCGTCCCCATCCTATTTAGGAAGGACCCAGGAAGCCAGCCCCGCAGTCACCAACTGAAATCTAAAGAGAAGTCCTCTCCCCTCTGCAGAGACTAGGAAACCACTAACAACACCCACAGGAGTTTTTCCGAAGCTACCCGCCAGCAGTCCTAACTTAAATGTGCTGGACTGTCCAGAAGAGCAAATACTCAACAGCAATCTTGGCAGATGTTTCTATTTTTATCAAAATGATCCCCTATCTCACATGGATCCTATATTTGCTAATCAGTCCATTGTCAGCTGGGCTACAACAATGAAGCCTGTGGTATCGAAACATTTTTTCCCCCTTGGCCTACAACCTCTGTTCACTTTTATTAGGCTAGGGCCAACTATGCTTTGTGATTTCAAATCTTTTTCACTAATTTCTCATAATTCAGAATATTTCACTTAGATTGGAAAAGAAAACTGAATGGCCCCTTGCTGTTATTAGAGGTGCAATATAAGTACTTTTTTCACACAACTGCAAAAAACCAGAGCACTATACCCTCTGAGAAAAGGTATTTGGTTATTCGTGAAAAAAATGAACATCTAACTACCATATAATCCAGCAATTCCACTCCCAGGTATATACCCAAAAGAATTAGAAGCAGAGACTCAAACAGACACTTGTGCACTAATGCTCTTGTGTGCATGCTACGTCTCTTCAGTAGTGACCGACTCTTTGCAACCCTATGCACTGTAGCCCACCAGGCTCCTCTGCCCATGGGATTCTCCAGGCAAGAATACTGGAGTGCATTGCCATGCCCTCTTCCAGGTACTAATGTTCACAGTAGCATTATTCACAAGAGCAAAATGATGGAAACAGCTCAAATGATTGCAGATAAATAAATGGATAAATAAATGGGGTCTGTCCGTACAATTAAATATTGGGTGGGCCAAACACTTCATTTGGATTTTTCAGTAAGATCTTACAGAGAAACCCGAACTGCTAGTCAACCCAATATTACTTGGTCTTAAGAAATGAAATTCTTAGATATTCTACAACATGATTGAACCTTGAGAACATTATGCACAGTAAAATAAGCCAGATAAAAAAGTACAAATATTGTATGATTTCACTTATATAAGATACCAGGTACTTGGGGGAGGGGGACTAGGGAATTACTGTTTAATGTGGACAGAAGTTTCTGTTGGGGAAGATGAAAAAGATCTGGAAAATGAAAGTGGTGATAGTTGCAAAATAGTGTGAATATAATTGTACACCTAGAGGCAGTTAAGATGGTAAATAAAATTTACCATTATGTTATATGTAACATAATCATTATATATATAATATAAATTAAATAATCGGTATGTAATATATATTTTAGCACAATTAAAAAAAAAAAGCACCACAAAATATCCAAAACCTTAACCAATGTTAGTGGGAGAAAGTTATAGTACAACCCATAATGCATGTAATCCTCTCTGATGATTTTTCTAGTTAGAAAAGAACCAGTAACATTCCTGTCTTAACCATTTCAAGAAGGCTTTCCAAATGACACTCCTCCATGTCAAACTTTATTCACTAGTCTCAGACAATGAATACAACTGGCCTGAGATTCAATAACCTACATTTTTGCTCTGGCCCAGGAGGACCTGCTACCCTGGGTCTTGTCAGCCTAAAACAGCATGAGCCCAAGAACAAAGCAACCTCATGTCACCAGATATGGAAGGCCCAGGAGATCACTTGATTGAGTCACGGCCTCCAAGTGCCCCGGAGTCCTCAATTTAAGAATGCTAATTCTACTGAGTCAAGGGTCAATACAGAAACGTCCCAAAAGGCAAAGTTGGCACCGTTCATGAGCGTTGTGTTCAACTTACTTGATGAAGCAGTCTCGGCCATCCCGGTTCGCCGTCATCTCCCATCCATAGGGTGGTACCTGGTTCAAGCCCCAGGTTCCCGAGGGAGGTGGCCAGCCTGAAGACTTCGTCCTGTGGCTGGAGGAAAAAAAAATCATTACACCAGACTCCTGGAAATTTCTTCTCTGACAAATTCCAGAAGGGGCACGGGACTTGCTCCTCTCAACTGCAGGCTGTATACTCAGCTGACTACATGAATGATTAGGACGTTTTTAGGTCGTGTACTGGGCTCACAATCTGTCTTTAGAGTATCTTGTTAGGTTTTCAAAGCAGCCTTACATATACACATCTTGTTTCACAAGATGGGGAAATGATGAATAGCTCACAAAGATTAAGCAACTGTCCTGACACGCAAGCCAATTTTGAACATTCACACTTTCTATGACACTAGGCACTCCTGGGACCAGATACTAGGACGGATTGGCAAACAAACAGCTATCACAACACAATATAAATGCACACATGAAACTAAATTCCTATTTTTATACATCTGAAACAAATAATTCCAAGCCTCAGTTTTCTGAATTCTGACTAAACTACAAAATTTCCACTTAAAACTACACTCCAGTCAAGGTGAGTCAGAAAACCTTAGACAAACTCTCCATTTATGTTGCAGTGAAAATACACACATTAGCTTTTACATTTTCTAGTTCACACCTTAAATGTGACTCAACAGCAAAATGAAAGCATAGGTTAAAGAAAATTTTCTAGAAGCCTGTCTTTCCAAGAGCAAGAGGAACAAGGAAGTAACTCCATATCACAAGCAGCTTTGTTTGATGAATAGTGTTGCTCGGTAAAAATTGCTAACCAGAGGTCTAGGGTCCAGTCTCTGAGGCATCACTGAATCCTGGCCAGTGCTGTTCTGCCCAGGACCTGCAGGAATTCCATTGTTCTCTCAGGAACATTAGAGACTCCTTTAGAGCCCAACCGTGGGAAGAAAATACACGATGTCATTTTAGGATGTCAACCAACATCCTTCATCGTTTGTCCTGTCTCTAGCTGATATTTCTCACTCTAGATGGCCTGCTAGATCTTCTAGATGGTTCCAAATTGTAGATGGGAACAAAGAGTGTATGTGTGTGTTAGAGGTTGGGTATGAACACCTCCAGAGTCTCACAGTTAGTGTCTCAATAGTGAACCTGGAGCCCTTCATAATTAGAAAGAATCGCCCCCTCCCCCTGCACCATGTATAACATGCACCACTTGTACAACCATCTATGGCGGGCCTCCCACAGTAAATATCCAAATCAGAGGTGTCAACCTGCCTGTACGGAGGGGACAATTTTCACAGGATGCAGGGTGACTCAGGTCCACCCCTACTCCCACCCCCTACTCCCACCCGATCCACACATTTGACCCTGACCCAGTGCTTCTCCCCAAGGGAAACCAGCCCATTTCCTGAAAGGTTTCTGAAGAGGAACTAGCTTGCAGAATTTTAACCACATCCATTGCCTTTCTTTAACTTCCTTTTCAGTTTTCCCACATCTTCCATAAAGTGTGGTGAGCAAAAGAGTTCACAAATTTAACACAGATCCCACCATAGGGCTAATTCCCACCTGGGGACTATTACAAGAACAGACATGCCAAGTTTCTGTCCCTCTCTGCACACAAGCCAGCAGGGGCAATATCCTCTGGTAGTTTTTGACGAGTGAACTGCTTGCCTGCACTGAGAACTCATGGAGCCCCTCCTCCCCTTCCCCCCCACCCCCACATGAGGTGCTAAAAAAAGTCCACCAATTTCCCCAGAGCACCAGAGGTCTTATCTGGAACAATCCCTTCAAGGTATGAACAGAGTATATTCTGTTGTTAAAAACTTTTGCAAAAGTACAATACAAGGCGATGCATGAAATATTCTTTTAAGTGAAAGGAGAGAATGCAACAATTTATTCTGAATTACTAAACTACAGCTTGTATCAGAATCTTCATCTTTCCCAGAGGGAGAGAACTTATTAAAAAACAAAAACTGTTTTTTTTTTCCTCTCATTCTCTTTTTCCCACAAACTCTACATCACTAACAAAAATACACTGGCTTCCTAATATAATTTACATGTAAAATACAGGATTACAGTAATAAGCTAGAAGGAGATTGAATTTTATTATAAACAACATTCTGTCAAATAAGGTATGTTCAGGAAGTAGTAAAAAACAAGAGTTCAGCAAGATGCTTTCAAATTAAAATCTTTTGTCATAAAAACACCAAAGGAAGTGCTAATGCTGGAAAAAGCCACTCAGTGAGTTAATTCAGGGCAAGGGACATCAAGTGATATAAAACAAATAACTGAATAATTAGAATCAGAAATAACCACATGTTAGTTTGTGATTGTGTTGACATAAAATACATGGGTCAGAAGGACACTTGTAGAACTTAGCCAATTAAAAGTGCCAGCACAAAGTAAACAATGACCCCTTTTCAAATCTAAACACACATCCTTAAGGAGCACCAAGGACAAAGGTCAAATTCTGGAGGGGTTTGGCTCCTGGGTCTGTGCAGTGTGGGTGCTAGAAGTTCACCGCGATACACAAACTGGAAGCAGACAGTTACACTCTGCTGGGAAGATGCTCCGGGGACCTCCTTTCCTGGCTCCCCTCCCTGTGGCTGCACCAAACCCTCTACCACTGCCAGATGCTGCCCACCTCGGAGCTGCTGGTAGACACTCTTTTCCACCGGGAGGGCAAAGAGCTGGCCCCCTGGAGAGCAGAGGCAGGGCCAGCACACCTAAAAGTAGAGTCCCCTGGCTGCTTTGCTTTAGAGCTTCCTCGGAGGCAAACATTATCCCCAGGACCAGTGGACCAGCGACTTTGTGCAGAACTCCTTGCTTCTGGGAGGAACACTGCCCTTGTGTCCATGTGAGATGCATGCCCTTCATTTCCCGCCCCCCATTTCATAAAGAATCCACTCTGAGTTCCTGGGCATCCTTCCCAGGGGCTGGGGTCTCTTACAATATCTCTTCTCTAAATGAGGCCTTACTTTTCTGATGCAACAACCTAATAACTTCAAAGGTTCTCTTGACTCCCTCTATGGAGGCTAACTGTCCTGTAAGAAGGAACCATGTGGTTCTGCTCAGCTGCTGGCATTGGAGGTAGGCCCCATCCAGCTTATTTGCAAGGACTCCTCAAGCCAGATTTAGTGACTTAAAAACACAGGGCATGCAGTTAAACGTGAATTTCACACAAACACCAATTTTTTAGCATCAGTGGATCTCATATAATATTTGAAGTATATTTACACTAAAAAGTTATATTCATCATTTATCTGAAATTCAGATTTAACTGGGTATCCCATATTTTATCTGCAAACCCTACTCCAGCCCTTCAAATCAATGAACATCCAGATTCTCTGAGAATATCAAAGAGGCTAAAATATAAAGGTCAAGAATCTTTCTGATTGGACTTGACCTTAGCAGCAGGACTGAATACTGAATAGGCTCTAGAAATTATGATTCAGCAGGTCTGAATTGCGAACAGGAATCCATGAATGAGTGTTGAAACTAGTTCTGATGATTCTTATCTTCAGGTAGAGTTGCTAGTGCTAAGTGCTAAGTTGCTTCAGTCATGTCCCAGTGTTTGTGACCTTATGGACCATAGCCTACCAGGCTCCTCTGTCCAAGGCATTCTCCAGGCAAGAATACTGGAGTTGGATGCCATTTCCTCCTCCAGGAGATCTTCCCAATCCAAGGATTGAAACCACGTCTCTGGTGTCTCCTGCATTGGCAGGCGGGTTCCTTACCACTAGTGCCAAACTTTGGCCACCTGATGCGAACAGCTGATTCATTGGAAAAGACCCTGATGTCAGGAAAGATTGAAGGCACAAGGAGAAGAGGGTAACAGAGGATAAGGTGGTTGGATGGGATCAGTGACGCAATGGACATGAACTTGGGCAAACTCTGCAAGTAAGTGAGGTACAAGGAGGCCTGGTGTGCTGCAGCCCATGGGGTTGTAAAGAGTCAGACACGACTTGGTGACTAAACAACAACAAAGCCAAAATGCCAACTGAAATAGAATTTCACAAACAAATTGAACAATCTTTAGTATAAGTATATCCCATGCAACATTTGGGACATAGTTATATTAAAAGATAATTATTTACTATTTATTGAGAATTCAAAGTGAACTGGGATTTGATGTTTTACCTGGCAAGAATGAGCTCTGGGAAATACTTGCTTGACTAGTTGCTACTATTCAAAGTTTGGGCTGAAGTCCATCAGCACGGGTTTCTCCTGGGTGTTTGTGTGAAGCATAAAATCTGCATTTTATCAGCAGCCCTAGGTGATTCATATGCCCACTCAAGTCTGGTAAGTGTCGCTTAAATCAGGAAAGTTTGTGAAGCCTTGCTACACACGGAACCACATGAGGGAACCTGTAAACGACACATACCTGGATCAATGCCAAGCTACTGGAGTCAGAAATCAGTATTTCATACGCCAAGATGGCCACTATGACCCAAAGTAATTCTACCATTTTTTATTTAGCTCAGGAGACACAGGAGAGGCAGGGTATGGCGGTCAAGAGAATGTAAGCAGGAGCAGCAGGTTCACTGGTCTGAGGACCAGCAATAGCAGCAGCATCACCCATGAATTTCTTTGAAATGCAATTCCTTGGGTAGGATCCAAGATCTACTAAACTTCAAATTCTGGGGCTGGGTCTGACTCAGCAATTTGTGTCGAACCAGCCTCCAGACAATGATGGTGCCCACTTGAGTTTAAGGACCACTGAGTTACAATCAGACTTTCTTCAATCCAGGCTCTGACATTTAACATAATTTCAAGTTATTCAACCTCTCTAAAACCCTAATCCCAGCCCCTCCTATATAAAATGGCAGTAATAGAACCATATCGTGGGGTCACAAATGCACTTTGTAAAGCTTTTAGTATGCTGCCTGGCACATATTATAGGACGTGCTATAAATCTTTGCTAAATGAATCTCTACCTAACCCTCAGAACAGCAGAAGGGTGAAAGGCTCTGTCATATACTTTTTTCCAACCTGGCAAGAGCAGGGTAGGAAGGACCTGACACTAACCAGTTATACCTTCCTGTGAGGTCAGAAGTGGATGAGTTCAATACAAACAGAAAAAAAATATCAGAAAGGATTTTTTGTTTAAACCAGGAATCATGTGTGTGTATGTGGATTCATGGTGCTGAGGGTCAATTTCCACTTGGCTCAGGCCAGACCTTGAGATTCCTTACAACTCTGATGTTCTGTGACTTCAACCTAAGAGCAGGGCTGTGTGAACCACTTTCAAACACTTAGCTCAGCCGTAAAAATAGCGACCTACATTGGCAGGGCTATTTAAATCAGTCCAGAAACTTCCAGCAACTGACTGAACTGGTTTGCAACTTTATGTTATATTTGCAACAGATTGAAACTGTCCAGGACAAAAAAGACCTTCATATTTCATAAGAAGTCAGAGCAACTATGATGGGTATAGACAAAGCTGTAGAACTATTTATGTTGAGACCATGGTTGGAAGCAACCCATGGTCACTTCCTGGGTGCATGCCACTAAACCCTGGACCAAATCTTGATGGCAAATCTGCTCTGGGGGAAAGCAATTTCTTAGCAAGCACCTGCAGAAACACACAGCAGTATCAGAAAAAGGGACACCATAGGGGAGAGGGGATGTGTGTCTTGTTCCCAAGTTCCAAATCAGACATATTTCAATTCTGCTGCTTACTAGCTTTGTGACTCTGGACTCTTGATTCTTTGCGTCTTAATTTCTTCACCTATAAAATAGAATTGGTCTCCCACAATGTTCCCCTCAACCGGGGGAAGGGGAGTTCCCTTGGGTATCTAGTGGGTAGAGGCCGAGGACGCTGCTCAAAATCCTACAAGGCACAGGATGGCCCCATCACAAAGAAAGCTCCAGGCCAAAGGACAAGAGTGCCCCGTACTTGCCAAGAATAAACAAAGTGATGAATGTACAGCTCTTAGCATGGTATTTGACAGGAGCGAGTGCTCAACATACTTTAGTGGGGGGAAAAAAGCCTTTTCAGTGTTTCCACGCAAAGCTGAATTATGATAAGCAGAATGGATCTTTACATTAGAGAGAATCTAGCTTTACATCAGAATTCGCATGGCCACTTAATAGCTTTATGGCCTTGGGTGAATTACTTGGCCTTTCAGGTCTTCCGAGTGAAACGGAAGTAATGATATCCAGTTCACAGTGATGTTATCCTGATGGATGAGATAAAAAAAGCCCTGCAGAGGCCAGCTAAATTTAGAACAGTCTCATCAAAGGGTAAGTAGTGTTGTAAGAGGTAGTCATGATAGTAATGGAAATAACTTTTGTATTTGACTAGAGTTTAAACCGGAGAAGGCAATGGCACCCCACTCCAGTACTCTTGCCTGGAAAATCCCATGGACAGAGGGGCCTGGTAGGCTACAGTCCATGGGGTTGCTAAGAGTTGGACACGACTGAGCGACTTCATTTTCACTTTTCCCTTTCATGCACTGGAGAAGGCAGTGGCAACCCACTCCAGTATTCTTGCCTGGAGAATCCCAGGGATGGCGGAGCCTGGTGGGCTGCCGCCTATGGGGTTGCACAGAGTCGGACACGACTGTAGCGACTTGGCAGCAGCAGCAGCAGAGTTTAAACAGCACTTGTATATACATAATTACTTTAGATACTCACAAGCCTGTCTCAGCATGCAACAACAAAATACCTGCGAAAGCATTAGTGTTTCCATTTTAAAAAGGAAAAAACTGAGGTGCAGAGAGAAGGTAAAACTTGTCAAAATGTTTGGTGGAGGCACCGGTTTTCTTCACTGGAGTGGAACAGGCCCGGAGATCTTGTTGGGAGATCGCGTGTTGTGCTTTATGTAGAATGTACTAGGGATGGAAATAGACAGAGGAGGGCAGAGGCCACCCAAACTCAGCTAAAACAGTGAGTGTCCAGGAGTGAACCCCGAGGCTTTCGGATCAAATTTACTCTTATGCAAACTGTGCCATAATTAAGTGTAACTTCAACTCAGGTGGGCTTCTCTGGTAGCTCACACGGTAAAGAATCTGCCTGCGATACGGGAGACCTGAGTTCAATCCCTGGGTCGGGAAGATCCCCTGGAGAAGGGAATGGCTACCCACTCCAGAACTCTTGCATGGAGAATCCCATGGACAGAGGAGCCTGGTGGGCTACAGTCCATGGGGTCACAAAGACTCAGATATGCCTGAGTAACTAACACTCAACTCATGTGCTTCCTCATATACCTGGTAATACTTAGAACCAGCGGCCAGGATGAAGCTGTTTCCTATGACCCTGATATGGAGAAATGAATTTCAATGCTCATTTCAGATATGAGATAACCTAAGCTACAGCTATTCAGTTATTCATCCCTGACACAGATGACTATACAAATCCAATAAAATAAAACGTGACCCAGAATTTGATTATCCTCCTCTCTTTGGACTCACAAAGATGATTTTCAGAATAACTCAAATTATAGAGTGCTAAATATGGTATTATAAGACTTAAAGCACTTCCTCATTTATTTTGCTTTAAGTGGTAGCAAGATATCCAAAAAAAAAAAAAAGACAGAATTCCTAATTTCACACAGCATGCAAGCAGATGACCTTCAAGGCTGACCAGCAATGTGGGTTAAGGTAAAGGAAGCAGAGAGGGAATGAGAAGAATGAACAAAAGATGATTCTACATGAATTTACAAAGTCCCAAAATTAAAAAGTTCCCAAATTCCCAAATTCCACATGGGAATCCCAGTCCAACGTGAACTGCATTTATAAAGGGCTTCCCAGCTGGCGCTAGTGGTAAAGAACCTGCCTGCCAAGAGACAGGTTTGATCCCTCGGTACAGAAGCTCCCCTGGAGAAGGGCATGGTAACCCATTACAGTATTCTTGCCTGGAGAATCCCATGGACCAAGGAGCCTTGTGGGCTACAGTCCACAGGGTCGCAAAGAGTCGGACATGACTGAAGCGACTTAGTATGCACACATACTCATAAAGGAACACAAGGTACGTAATGATCCTGGTCCAGAATCTTATGCATTAAAACCACAGCTCCCAGTAACTTCCCTGCTGGTCCAGTGGTTAAGACTCCACACTTCCAATGCAGGGTGCATGGTTCAATGCAGGGTTCAATTCCTGGTCAGGGAACTAAAATCCCACATGCCATGCAATGTGGCCAAAACAAACAAAAAAACACCACAGCTCCCTGTCTGCAGTCAGCTAAGAGTGAAAGTTGGGGAAGGGGAGAGGTAAGTAACAGAAATAACCAATGCTGAGTACCTAGTATGTACCACAAGTTGTTCTAGGTGCTTGGAATACATAGTGAACAAAATAGATAGTGAAAGACAGACTCATCAATACAGAAAATAAACAGGCCAAATCACCTGACAGAGATCTGTTTTTCCACCCTAGTATTCCACTAGGACTATGTCTAAGACTACGCTGCAACTTTTAAACTAACTCACCAACATTCCCTGAATACACATTTCCCAGGTTCACATTTCCACGTCTTTCTTACTGCTATTCCCTCTGGCTACACGTTCTTCTTCCCTCACAAAATCTCTCTAACCTCTCCCTGTCTGTCCCAAATGGATGCCTTCTTCAAATGCCTACACAATGGAACTCCTGCAGAAGCTAGGCCCTGAATCCCTTGCCCTGAAATCCTGACCTCGCATCTCTTGACTCAAGGAAAGCCACCGTTTGCACAACTGAGGTACCATCTACCTTGTCTAGTTACCAATGATGATGTGAATACAGGTCTTCCTAGACTGTCAGCTCCTGAGAGTTAATACGATTTTGAAACCTTGTGCCTGTTGCACTTAGTTGGCGCTCAATAAACGCTGCTTTCTTACTACGGGCACTGCAGCTGGGACTCTTCTCCTTAGCCTTACCACCTTGGATTAGAAGTTTCTCAGGATAATGTCAAATCCCTTGGCCTGTTGGATTTCCTTAGGACACAGGTGTGACTCCTTTATGTTTAGAAAGTGAAGTTGCTCAGTCGTGTCCGACTCTTTGCGACCCCATGGACTGTAGCCTACCAGGCTCCTCTGTCCATGGGAGTTTCCAGGCAAGAGTACTGGAGTGGGTTGCCATTTCCTTCTCTTTTATGTTTAGGTCCCTGGAATCTACACCAAATTTAGTAATGGTGAATGTGCAACCTATACTATTTGTAAGCAGACTTGTCTTGTTACGTTTGGTTTACTTTGTGTATTAGTCACTCAGTCGTGTCCAACTCTGTGACTCCATAAACTGTAGCCCACCAGGCTCCTCTGTCCATGGAATTCTCCAGGTAAGAATACTGAAGTGGGTTGCCAGTAGACTTGGTTTACTAAGGGCCACAAATTTTGGTACGGAAATAGTCATTTTATCATTGCTTTGGAGAGGAAACATAAATGCATGGAAGCAATAATATAACTTCTTGGTGTCACCTTCTCTGCTTGAATGGCTGTGGGCATGAGATTTATGTCTCTGCAGAGAAAATGCACAGGCGTGGGACCTCACGGGATTTGCCTCTGAATTCAGCATTGGCTGATAAGCCCACACTCTATGTGACTGGATCCAAAACCACATTTTTTTAAAATAAGTTTTTAGAAATTAAATTATTAATTTTTGCCTGTTGGGTCTTAGTTGTGGCACATGGGCTCAGTGGTTGCCCTGTGGCATGTGGAAACTGGTTCAATGACCAGGGATTGAACATGCGTCCCCTGCATTGGTAGGCAGATTCTTTTTTTTTTAAATTAGTTTATTTTCTATTTTTTAACTTTACAATATTGTATTTGTTTTGCCATACATTGATATGAATTCACCATGGGTGTACATGTTTTCCCCTTCCAGAACCCCCCTTCCATCTCCCTCCCCATCTCATCCCTCCAGGTTCTTAATCACTGGACCACCAGGGAAGTCCCATCACAATCACTTTTTGCACTAGCAGTGAGTGTAGAATGGCACATTGAAACTGTTTTATAATATCATTAGTTCGAACAAACGAATGAATGAATAAATGAATGAACACCACTCAAACTCTGGGGCATCCTCCGAAAGGAGTCACGTGACAGTGACTAGGCAGGTCCAGAATTTCTACAAACAGATGCGGTAGCCATGAAGGCAACACCAGGCTCCATAGGAACTTGCTGCCTTGGAATTCCTCAGAGCCTCCTGCTTTGTGCAGACAAAATTGCACTTCAGAGTCTCCAGATCAAAATCAAAGGGCTTAAATCTAAGCCTCATTACTGCTAAGTGTTGAAATCTCAATCAGAGTCCTTGATAGAAGGTTGTTTTCATTTTTCTAGGTAAGTTTCCCTTAGCTGGAAATGACTCTTCACTGAGGACAAGTTCCCACGCGCTACCAGAATGTTTCTTCCCCCACCTTCTCATTGTGTGAAAGCGAGTCCAACAGTCACCCTTGTACACTTCACCTAGAGGAGTGCTCCTCAGGAAGGGGCGATGGTGTCCCCCAGTGGACATCTGGCATTGATGGGAGACATTTTTTGGTCCTTGCAGTGGGTGGTGGTGGTGTGCTACTGGCATCTAGTGGGTAGAGGCCAAGGATGTCACTACACATCCCACAATGCACAGGATGGTAACACAACAAACAATGAAAACAATGATCTGGCCTCAAGTAGCAATGGTGTGGAGGAGGAGAAACAATGACCTAGGTTCATCAACCTAATTTATCTTATTGTGCAACACTGGGTTTCACCCCTCCCCTTCTGCTACTTTCTTCACGCCCTCTGTCTCTGTTTTTATTTGTAAAATGTTTACTTGAACCAATAGACATAGGGACATTTCAGCCTCAAATCCTTGCAGCATCTCTCTTAAGAAAAAGGATATTCTGCTTTAAAACGGCAATACCATATCACACTCAAATTTAATATTGTTATGTGTCGTGCCGTGCTAAGTTGCTTCAGTCATTGTCTGAATCTTTGTGACCCCATGGACTGCAGCCCACCTGGCTCCTCTGTCCACGGGATTCTCAAGGCAAGAATACTGGAATGGGTTGCCATTGCCTTCTCCAAGGGATCTTTCTCACCCAGAGATCAAATCTGCATGTCTAATGTCTTCTGCATTGGCAGGCGGGTTCTTTACCACTAGTGCCACCTTGGAAGCCTTTAATATTGACATAATACTATCTAACATATAGTCCATGTTCAGATTTCCCCAATTATCCTAATAAGGTTCTTTCATAGGTTTTTGGGGATTTGATTCAGAATCCAACGATGCCTTACACTGAGCATTCAGTTATCCTATCCCTTTATTCAATAATGTTTTAAGAGTGCAAAGTTATCCTAACTTCAACACTTGAGAGAAGAGGATGTAAACTTTTCCTTCAACATCCATCAAAAACAGCCACTGTTAATAAATCACACCAGAACTTGTTTAAGCATTACTCCAGGAGGTCACACAGTACCTGGCAATGGTAGTATTGCACCAGATACTGTCTGTAAGTTGAGCTGATACACGTGTTTAGTTAGAGTCTTTTGGGCAAGGACCATAAATATAGGCAGCTGGGACAGTGCCCCAAAGACTCCCGGATTTTTCAAAGGGCAGAGTTCAAGATGGAACATAAACTAATAACCCAACAATCGTCCTAGAACTGAAGATGAGGAAATGGGCCAGCCATGGATGAGAAGCCTCACTCTCTGGTTATTAGGGCAGGTTGAGCAAGCAGGACATGCACAGGCACATAGCAGGCGACAAAACAGGGGTTTGGACATCAAAAGTTCCTCACAGATGTCTTGATATGCCAGGAGCCTGGGCACAGCCAGACTAAGTTGTTCACACTTGCTGGAGAACGAGAGACCTGTCCCTCTGTCCTTCGTCTTCCCAGAAAAGATGTTGAGTGGGCAAAGGAATCTCTTGAAAAAACAGGACAGCTGGGTTTAGCTGATGGCTCGACTGAGTGGACAAACAGTGCATTGTACAGCCAAGGCTGAGAGACCCGTGAGGTCAATCAGCAAACATCCACTGATGTTTGGATCGATACCTTGCTGCAAGGTTTTGGGGTTGGCTTTGCATCTGATGTCACAATCCTAGAGCACAGTTCTTACTCTCTGGGCTAGAATACAGTCTGAGTACTGTTTCTCTTTCAAGCACCAAGTGCTCTCATGATGCTACATTCATTTATTCAATTAATCATTCAAAAGATGTTTTTGAGGGCTTTTGTGCACAGCTAGTGAGAAGGCAATGGCAACCCACTCCAGTACTCTTGCCTGGAAAATCCCATGGATGGAGGAGCCTAGTAGGCTGCCGTCTATGGGGTCACACAGAGTCGGACACGACTGAAGCGACTTAGCAGCAGCAGCAGCAGTGCACAGCTAGAGCCATGACAAGCAGATAGCGGAGGGTACCATTGATGAGGAAGGCAGGCATCATGCTGCACCCTACCAAGGCATGGTCCAGACCTTAGGTATTGCCCTGAGTATTTATTCATGCTCCTGAGATATGAGTTCCATGTTAGGAAATTCAGGCATCAGGAGACAGGGAAGTCTACCTTACTCTTCTCCATTTAGACCTCAGGGGCAACTATTTGATCCACACTGACCATTAAATGGAGAAGGCAATGGCACCCCACTCCAGTACTCTTGCCTGGAAAATCCCATGGACAGAAGAGCCTGGTAGGCTGCAGTCCATGGGGTCGCAAAGAGTCAGACACGACTGAGCAACTTCACTTTCACTTTTCACTTTCATGCATTGGAGAAGGAAATGGCAACCCACTCCAGCGTTCTGGCCTGGAGAATCCCAGGGACAGCGGAGCCTGGTGGGCTGCCGCCTATGGGGTTGCACAGAGTCGGACACGACTGAAGCGATGCAGCAGCAGCAGCAGCAGACCATTAAATACATTTCCTGCTTCACCTCAGACCCACTCTTTCACTCTGAGCAGGAATATGGGAATTGAGCAAGCTCTCCAGACCCAGCAAATGTGTCACGTCTTAGAACTGAATGACCATTACAAGAGGAATGAAAGCCAATGGCTGCACCTTACCAAATGGCCTAATCTAATTTTCAAATGTGCTGTGGAAACACTTTTGCAAACACTCATTTTGAGAGGCAGCATTCATGTTCATATTTGACTTATCCATAGATGATTCATGACCTAATAAAGCTACTCAGTAAGATCAACCAAGTCCAAATGGCTTTCCAAGTCCAAATGGCTTTTTCATGAAACATATACAAAAAATTCTGACATTTTCTGAGTTACCTCTCCATTCTGAACATTATATTTGTGCTATTTGTTGGGGAATGCAGAAATATTCAGATCATTTAAAAATTTCTATGGATGAACATACAAAGTGTGTGCTTATCTGGACTGTAGTTTTCTTAATGTTCTTAGTTTTCCTTAATAAATTTTAGAATCCTATATTAAAAGTATATCTCAGAACTATCTCTTGATCAAGTTTTTTTTTTCTTTCTGGGTAAGATATTTAAATAATACTTAAAAATTATCTTCAATTAGGTACCAGAAGGAACAAAAATAAAGACATTATAAAATTGAAGGAAGAGAAGAAGAAAATGCTATGATGATATATGTACCTTTTGGGAACTAAAAGTAAAAAAGGTTCACAAGAACACTGGCCTGGAAGGCAGGCGAACAAGTCTAAGTCTACAATTTACAGCAGGGATCCGCAAACACTTGGCTTCCCAGGTGGCGTGGCAGTAAAGAATCTGCCTGCAGCACAAGAGACAAAGGTTAAATACCTGGGTTGGGAAGATCCCCTGGAGAAAGGAATGGAAACCCACTCCAGAATTCTTGCCTGGGAAATCCCATGGACAGAGGAACCTGGTGGACTACAGTCCATTGGGTCGCAGAGAGTTGGGAACATTTCCTGTAAAGAGGTGACAACAAATATTTCCAAGCTTTGAGGGTCACGTGGTCTCTGCTGCATTTATTCAACTCTAGTAGCCACAATGTGCAAACTAACGGGCACAGCCTGTGTTCCAAGAAAATGTTACTTATCCCCCGAAATTTGTATTTGGCCCATTGCCCATAGTTAGGTGACCTCGGATTACAGTGGCACCTTGGAAAATCGTTTCTATTTCTGTTCCTTGAGATTCTGATTCACAGAATGAAGGTGCTGGATTAGATGATTTAAGAGGTCTCGTCAAGCTCCAAAATGTTCACCTCCATCGACTAAACACGTCTCTTTCTCCAAATGCCATCATCTTTAACAGGATGGGAATATACAAAGACACAAAAATTCCATAAAACTGTTTTTGCAAAAGGGAAACAGTTGACCACTCAAGGGAAGTGAACAAGATTCCTATTTTCCACAGCATTTGACTTAAAGGTAGAACATTATGATTCAATTCATCATATATCTGAATATTTATGGGGAGTTTTAAACCTCTGAACCATTGATCTTGTCTTCTAAATAGGGCCACTATATAGATGAGTGGTGTTTCAAATAAGTAATATGCAGACAGTCTCAAGTTGTAATGAGAAAATTGCTAGCTTTCCAAAATTCAAATCAAGATTTTGGGGGACTTGCAGGAAGAGTATGACGAGCTGATTTTTTTAGGGTTTTCAAATGTGATGCTGCAAGATGGTTTAAATATGAAGAGGTATGAGGCCTAATAATATCCACCACTATTGTAGCTTTGTTCACATTTTTAAACCATCAAAGGCCATTCATTTTCCAAGCTAAATTGTGTCTCTTTTCAACTGAAAATATGCTTGTTTTAGGTTTGATATTTCAGTGTCTGCTGGAGATTCCTTTATTTACTGCACCTGCTGTAAATGTGTTTAGACTGCACCTGCTGATACCCTTAACACAGGAAGCTAGCGGGTTAGAACACACTTCAGCACACCATGACTACTGGAAAAGCCATAGCTTTGACTATACACAGACCTCAGTTGGCAAAGTGATATCTCTGCTTTTTAATATGCTGTCTAGGTTTGTCACAGCTTTCCTTCCAAGGGACAAGCATCCAGTGTGCTCTATTTTTACCTAAAATTAGGAAGATTTCTGGTGGCTTTTCACTTAACACCAATTCTTACAGAGATGCATGGCTTTGTTATTGAATTTCCATGACCGTCACCTCTCCCTATCACAAGTCTGAATGCACTATGCAGTTTCATGGCTTCTCTTCATTTTGCTTAACAATTAATATAGAAGCAACAAAAGTGTACATGATACTAACTGCAGAAATTTAAAATTTTAAAATATTTCCTGCCTAGATAACAAAGGGCAATTAATGATTGCCCTAGATTTCTCATTATCTACACATCTTCAAGGTGATCCAAAATGTGTAAGGCTATAGAGAACACGGGAAACCTCATAGAGCACATGAACAGATAGATACACTAGAGAAAATGTAGCTGGCACTCAGAGCATGCCTACTACTTTTCTTTATTTTCGGGGAGTGGGGGGTCTTTAAAACAACTGTGAAGATCCTAAAGGAAAAAATGCATTCAAAATGTTGCCCCTAGTAACACTCTGAGGCTTGCTTAGTTTCTGTGCATCTTCCCCAGCTTCCATTTGGAGTTCATTCATACTTTTTATTCTCTCTGCTCCAAAGGCAGACATGTTATCATTGAACACAGAGAAAGATCCAGAAATTCTTTGTCCTATCTCAAGTAATGGCCACATGCAAGCTCTGCTACACAGTTATGTCCAAACACCATCATTTTATAAAGTGAGATAAAAACCACCATGTACCTCCCAAGATGTGTCATTCAGAAGAAATGAGCTGAAAATACTAGGAAGATGATAAGCATTTATGGTTCTTATATTGTGCAGTGATTATTTCCACAAGGAGGAAAATTGTTTACAAAATGTACAGACTGGCAGGTGGGAAAGATCTATATTTATGTTTTTATTAGACAAGTTTTATTTTTTAATACTTGATTTATTTAGGCTGTGCTGGGGCTTCATTCCAAATAGGAAAAGGAGTACATCAAGGCTGTATATTGTCACCCTACTTATTTAACTTATATCCAGAGTACATCATGAGAAACGCTGGGCTGGAAGAAACACAAGCTGGAATCAAGATTGCCAGGAGAAATATCAATAACCTCAGATATGCAGATGACACCACCCTTATGGCAGAAAGCGAAGAACTAAAGAGCCTCTTGATGAAAGTGAAAGAGGAGAGTGAAAAAGTTGGCTTAAAGCTCAACATTCAGAAAACTAAGATTATGGCATCTGGTCCCATCACTTCATGGGAAATAGATGGGGAAACAGTGGAAACAGTGGCTGACTTTATTTTTTTGGGCTCCAAAATCACTGCAGATGGTGATGGCAGCCATTAAATTAAAAGACACTTACTCCTTAGAAGGAAAGTTATGACCAACCTAGATAGCATATTAAAAAGCAGAGACATTACTTTGCCAACAAAGGTCCATCTAGTCAAGGCTATGGTTTTTCCAGTGGTCATGAATGGATATGAGAGTTGGACGGTGAAGAAAGCTGAGTGCCGAAGAATGGATGCTTTTGAACTGTGGTGTTGGAGAAGACTCTTGAGAGTCCCTTGGACTCAAGGAGATCCAACCAGTCCATCCTAAAGGAGATCAGTCCTGGGTGTTCATTGGAAGGACTGATGTTGAAGCTGAAACTCCAATACTTTGGCCACCTCATGCGAAGAGTTGACTCATTGGAAAAGACCCTGATGCTGGGAAGGATTGAGGGCAGGAGGAGAAGGGGACGACAGAGGATGAGATGGTTGGATGGCATCACCAACTCGATAGACATGGGTTCAGGTAGACTCCGGGAGTTGGTGATGGACAGGGAGGCCTGGCGTGCTGCAATTCATGGGGTCGCAAAGAGTCGGACACGATTGGGCAACTGAACTGAACTGAACTGGGGCTTCATTGCAGCACAGGCTTTTTTTTAGTTGCATAGACTGGGGCTCATCTCTAGTTGTGCAGTGCAGGCTTATTTCAGTGGCTTTTCTTGGTGTGGAGGGCTGCTAGGCTTCAGTAGTTGCAGCACGTGGGCTCACCAGTTGTGGCTCCTGGGGTTTCGAGCACAGGTTCAATAGTTGTGGTGCACTGGCTTAGTTGCTCCATGGCAAGTGGGATCTTTCTGAATTGGGTACTGAACACATGTCTTCTGCATTGCATCTCGGATTCTTTACAAAACCCGATGACAGGAAACTTACCCATAAAATAATTTGAAGGCAACCAAGAAAAAAGTTGATTGAAAACAGGTATCCCTAGAGAAATCGTATCCATCTTCTTAGAACCGTTCACCATGGAAGCCAGCCGCAAACACCCAGCGATGCTGTCTCTGCTCTCTGTTCCCCACACCAGTGGTCATAAAAGCACAGATCATGGGCTTGGCCCGCTGCCTGCTTTGCATTAATAAATGAAATTTTAGTGGAATATGGCTGTGCCCATTGATTTATGTATTGTCTTTGGCTGCTTTGATGCCAATATGGCAGAGCTGAGTAATGTGACAGAGACTATGTGGCCTGCAAAGTCTAAAATATTTACTATCTGGATCTTTGGAGAAAAAGCGTGCCACTATCTGCTCTAGAGTAATGAGCACCTTCTGTACATCACTTCTCCAGCTCCTATATTACAAGAGAATAGGTGGTGGTGAGGGAGAGAGACATGAAGAGAGTACGATCACTAGGGCCACCCAGTAGGACAAGTGCAGGTGATGTCACTCACTTTATGTCATAAGTGACCCTATATCCTACACAGATACAGTTCTCTCACAGGTTCCAACCTCCTTATATCCAAGTAAGCCATGGATCACCAACATAAGGATTTGCCTAAACTTGGAGTTCAATGAATAGAGTTGAGTGAAACTCAACTCGGGAGTTCTTCTAGGGCATAATTGAAGCTGTGGTATTTCGGACAGTGAAATTACTGAGAGAAATAAGCAAACATCTGATTATACCTGTAACGAAATTAGCAGAAACCAAATGGTCTTGGCAGCAAAACAAAAAATGGCTCTTACAGCCATTTTGTTTGACTGGGATTTTACAAGAGTCTCCATAATGAATTGCAGCCATAAACTACATGATATTAGCACTACGAATCCTTGGTGAATCTTTACTTCCAAGTCATAGCAGAGACAAAGAGCTCAGTCCGTGCCCTTTCCAACGCAAACAACCCAGAAACACAGCCATTGGCACGCTGCTTTATGGGCTGTGTATTTCTCCTTCTGCTCTAGCAGCCCCATTCATCTGGTATTTTACAGTCTTAGCTGGGCTCCAAGGACCCAGCAGGAAAAAGACGCAGTAATTGTCTTTTGTAAGCAATTAACTTTTTTCTTTCTTTTAAAATTTCCACCTTTATGTTCATCAATTTTTAAGGATGGAGTAAAAATATACACCTTCTGCCATTGCCTCTGGAAAGGAGACAAAGTCAAATGCTTTGTAAACTATCATATCTATCCCTTATATGTTCTCATGCTCAGCATTAGCTATCATTCTACCAGTGCAATGATTCAATACTTTTGCAACTGTGACTCCATACTACTATTACCAGTTGCTAGATCATAACAGAAAAGTTTCTAAGATTCTAGGGATTATTTGGCCCTTTCAAATAAATGCATTTAATTTTTTATGGGTATAGCAAGCTATTTCATTGGCTTTTTCCCCCACTAAAGTTTTTAAAATTTAATTTGTCCCATATGCAGATTCGATATCATAAGTTTATGTATAAACTGAAAGAATTTATAAAAAAAACTTAGAGACAGTTTGGATGAAAAAGACTAATAAGTGTGATGCTTAAACTTAACATAGTTAACTTAGATTTGGACCATAAAAATATACAGCAAAAATGGTGTATTTCAGTGAATGTTCTTTCTTAATAACTGAAAATTCACACAATTCCAAAAAAGCACAGAAAATAGACCTTTGTTTCATGAAAGATTAGAATATAAATGTTCCAATAAAAGCTCTGTCATCCTATGTACAAATGCCATTCCAGCAAGAAGCCCTACTTTGTATACGGAAGATAATGAGGTGTGCAGGAAACATACAGGATGAATTGGTGTACCTAACCTTGTGATGGTTCTAATAATGAACTTTGCTGTGTCTGTTGCTCTGTGTTGAATGACAAAACCTGAAAACTCCAACTCAATGGAACCTATACTCCATATGGGGTACAAGGTATTGGCTTTAACCATCCTTTAAAATGCTGGTTAAATTCTCACCTCCTTTTGGAAGCTTTTGCACTCTAGTCCAGTCCACAGTGGGATTTCTGAAATTCGTTTAGTTCTTAACATCTCACATCTCCACTTGAGTCGTCCACAGGCAACTCACATTCAGCACATCCAAAACTGAACTCATGTTCATTCTCTCCAACCCACGCCTATGCCTAACTTCTGAATCCCCATCAGGCAACCCCTGTACTCCAAGAGAAGCTACAGTGAATTTTCCTGAAAGGTATCTGCCTTCTCTTATCTTTGAGTGTTTAAACTTTCTGGCCCCTCAAGCCTGGAAGCCTTCTCTAACTCTCTGTTTATTCTCCCAGCAGAATATGAGGTATGATCCTTCTGGCTTAATAGTTCATCCTCCGAGAAACAGTCTATCAGCCTGCTCTGGACAATATGGTAGCTACTCACTGTATGTAGCTACTGAACACTGGAAAAGTGGTGAGTTTGAAACGAGGTGTTCTGTAACTATAAAATAGACACCATATTTCAAAGACTTAATAGGATAAATATATAAAATGTTTTGTTAATAATTTCAAAATGTTGATTACATATTGAAAAGATACTTTTTTAGATATACTTATCTTTGAATATTTTAGATATACTTATCTTGGATATTCTTATTTTGGATATACTTATTAAGCAAAATATACTATTAAATTTCACTGTTTCTTTTTATTTTTAAAATATGCCTACCAGACAAACTAAAATAACAAACGCATTTAGCTCACATTATATTTTTGTTGGACAGCTCTAGAGCACTGGGACAGGATTAAGTGCTCCTCCCAGATGTCTTTATATCCTCCATTCTTTTTGTTAATCTGCTAGGTGACTTGTCTATGTTTTGGGCTCTGTTGCCTGAAGCAGGAAACATGTGGTCTTGTTCAGTATTATTCCCATAACTGATGCCCAGTAGGAACTCACATGTTTGCTGAATGAACACAAGAACTACACTAAGAGTCAAGTGAGCAGAGCTGCAGCCCCTGGGCCATGGTTAACGTGGGAGTTTCTCCAGGTCATCTGCACTAGCCCTGCTAGATTCATTGACTGCAAATATCTAACGTGGACATTTAAGAGTCTCTTCTTCCTCAACAGATTTTTGGGTCATTTGAAAAAAAATGTCTTAACTCCCACAGGACTCAGTAAATACTATTACCTTACAATTCATTATCAATTTGACCAATAGGAAACTAAAAATATTGCCTAAGAGTTTTATAGGTTGGGCCTGATGTGGAAAAGTAAGCATTCCATTTAGTTGGGCTGTGCTTCAATCAGGTACAGATGTGGAACCTCTTTCCCTGGAGGGGAGAGGCTAAGGGCAGGGCCTGGGGGCACAGGGAGGAGGGGGAGGGTCAGAAGAACAGATTATAGTTGGGCTGCCAAGCTCCCTAAAGCAGCTGAGGAAATTCCTCACAGGCCACACCACTGAGAAGCTGCCACAGGAGTCAACATTCAGGAAAGGTTGTATCCAGGGACACACCTTCTTTTCTTTCTACTCCTCTAGACAGTAAGGAGTAAGCAAGCAAGACTGTCCCAAAAGTGCAGGGTATTGCTATCTGAGATTACCATCTAACTCTGAAGTGTCTGTGATCTCAAGATGCTTCTGTAAGAAAACCAGAACTTTAATTTCTGGCCAGAGCAAGCAAGTCCATTGCTTGTACCTGATACACTGCTCATTTTGTTTAATGAACTGCTCCATTTATCTAATGAAAATAACCACATCAAAACATATATTTTTCTCATAGACTTTTTTAGAAAAATTAACTGGAAACCCACCTGTCCAATCGGCTTTTTAAAAAATTTAACTGGAAACCCAGTTGTCCAATTTGTCATTGCTTGCAGGTTCAAAGTCTATGTAATTAGTTATTATTAATAATATGTTAATAATTTCACTGCTGTGAAACGTTTCCAATGTAGACTCCTGAAGTCATTAAGATCATTGGCTTTATTAACAGAAAGGATGGCAGCTATCAATCATGACACACAAGACACTGTGACACAGGCCACTCTCATTTTAGTGAAACGAAGGAGTGAGCTGAAAGTAGCTTTGTCTAGAGTACATGGGCATGAGTTGAAAAGGAAGAGGCACTGCACACAAGAGAAATAATAAACTAGTAGGCTGCAAACCCCATAATTACTATTTATATGCCATCTTATCATATGCGCATTACTCTCCTATTGCTATCCAATACCTTACGGCTAAAAACTCTTTTCTGGGAGATACAGTCAAAAATGCAAAGGGATATTGGAAATTTTGCTTTCCCTTTTCATTTCTCTTTTCTTTTTTCTCTTTGTAAAATGTAGCTTGCCTAAAGCTTCTATTCTGGAACCTCTCTGATCATCCCTGGAGAAATCGCCATTTTACCTCTCAGAGATTTTTGCTGTGTTTTTCTTCTTACTCACTGCCTGGCTTCCTCTGAGTCTGGGATTTTGGCCATGTGTCCTTGAAGCCAATCTCTGTTTATATAATTGTTCTCATATCTTTCTTGCAATTACTTTTCTTTTTTTTTTTGGTAAATCTCACTCTTTGTTGCATTTCTTTTTCATCTCTTGCCCTAAGAAATTTCTCTTTCTGGCAGGCTCCTCTTGTTCTAACCCAAGGAGATAAAGCCACTCTGCAGACATTATCCCATCAGTCTGCCCTAAACCCTGCAGGGAGAGACTCATTTCCTAGGAGAAGCATGAGAGGGTACAACAGCTGCATGCTGAGCCTTAAAAACAGGAACATCAGACAACCCAAAGAAACCTACAGATTCAATGGAAGCCCAGTCAAAATTACAATGGCATTTTTCATAGAAATATAATTCACTTTAGAAAAATAGTTCTAAAATTTGTACTGAACCACAGAAGATCCTAAATAGCCAAAAACAATCTTCAGAAATAAGACAAGAGCTAATGGTATCACAATTCCTAATTTCAAACTACTACAAAGCTACGGTACTCAAAGCAGTATGGCAGTGGTAAAATATAAGACAAACACACCAATAGAACAGAATTGAGAGCATAGAAATAAACCTACACACATACTGACAATCAATTTACAAGGGAGCCAATGGAGAAAGGACAGTTTCTTCAATACACAGTGCTGACAAAACTAGACACCCACATGCGAAAGAATGAATCTAGACCACTACCTTACACCATACACAAAGACTCAACTCAAAATGGGTTAAAGGCTTGAAGGTCAGACCTGAAACTATAAAACCTAGAAGAAAACATTACCTCCTTAGACTTTGTGAATCTTTTTCCAAAAGTAAGGGAAACAAAGGTAGAAATAAACAAAAGGGATTACATCAAACTAAAAAGCTTTTGCACAGTGAAAAAAAATGAAAAGGCCATCTACTAAATGGGAGAAGATATATATAAATCATGTGTCTGATAAGGGGCTAATATCTAAAATATAGAAAGAACCCATACAACTCAACAACAAAAAATGAATGGAGGATCTGAACAGTTTTCCAAAGACATACAGATGGCCAACAGGAAATTGAAAAGATGCTTAACATCACTAATTATCGGGGAAATGCAATTTAAAGCCACAGTGAACTATTACTTCACACCGGTCAGAATGGTTATTATCAAAAATGTTAGCAAGAATGTAGAAAAAAGGGAACCGTTGTGCAATGTTGGTAGGAATGTAAATTGGTATAGTCACTATGGAAAAAAGAATGGCAACCCCATAAAAAGTTCAGAATATATATACCATATGAATTGCCTACTTCACTTATGAGTATGTATACAAAGACCACAAAAACACTAATTTGAAAAGATATACCCACTCATATGTTCAATACAGAGTTATTTACAACAGCCAAGATATGGAAACAACCTAAGTGTCCACTGATGGATGAATAATTAAAGAAGAGGTAGCTTATGTATACATTGAAATACTACTCAGCTATAAAGAAATGAAATTTTTGCCATTTGTGACAACTGCTTGGTTGGACCTTGAAGGTGGCATGCTGAATGAAAAAATTCAAACAGAGAAAGTCAAATACCACATGATTCCATCATATAGAATCTAAAAATCTCAAAAAGATGTGAACAAGCAAAACAGAAAAAACCTTATAGATACTGAGAAGAGATTAGTAGTTACCAGGGAATGGGGTAGGGGTGGGGTTAAAAGGGTAAAGGGGGTCAAACATGTGGTGATAGAATGTAACTAGAACTTTACTGGTGATCACTTTGCAACATATACAAATGTCGAATTATAATGCTGCACACATGAAACTTACACAATGTTATATACTATTTTTCCCTAATTGTTTTAAAAAAAGGAAATAGGAACAGACTATCACTCACTTAGATCACAGTAGTTTCAGATTCTTATATTTTAGGTTTCCCATTCTTTCTTTCTCAACCTCACCCTTAATTTTTACCCTTAACAAAAGGGTGACTCATCTCTTGGGATGTCTTTCTTTTATACGTGTAGTTTAAAATCTGTTGCTGTCTCATGTAGGAGAGACACAAAGAAGAAGAAACACAAATTTAGTTTGTTTTGTTTTTAACTTACTCTCTGTTTCATATGCTTCCCTTACACAGTTCCACAAAGGTTTACTTTTCCCCCTCCTATATTAATAATGGTTTTACTTAGATTTCTTCAATGGCATCTGATAACCCGGTAAATGAAGGAACTTCTGGCCAGTTCTCTCTTCCTCTGCCCTTTGTGACAGATGGGGTAACTGATGCTGAAAAATTTAACAGCATCATGACGAGCTATCTGCATGTCCAAATTAGATCCATAGCTAGGTCTTTAGACTTCACATTCTACACTCTGAAGGTTTTTTAAAAGCACTTTAGAAGAGTTTCATATTTAACAATTTAAACAACCCTATAAGGTTCTTCTTATACACATTTCACAAATGAGGAAACTGCTTACTTGCCCAAAGTAATCTAGCTACTAAGTGGACAGAACCAGCATTTTCAGCCAGGTTTGTCTATTACATACCACGGGTCTAAACTTTTTTTCAAAACTGTTTCTTTTTTGACAGGCTAAAGAAAAGATTACCACCTCCTTGAGCTCCCCAGCTATTCACCCATGTTTTGTAGGGCTGCCCCCAACAAGCCCTTGACCTTGGAAGGCTCCCTCCATGGGAACTTAGAGCTTGACCTACTGGAGACCTTAGTCCTGTGAGCAGGAAATGCCTGCTGAAGGACATGCCATTCCCATTATTTTTTTTGAAATTTGAAATTCATGTTCATAAGAGGCATGATGCTACTGCCAGCACATTCTCTCTGGCCCAGGTGTTGCCAAGGGCACAGGGGAAGCCAAGAGCCTGGGGACATTTTCCGGTGCCACCTGTCTCTACCTTGCCACAGGCTGTTGACTGCTTCAATTTTTCAGGGGGTTCCCTAGGGCAGGAACTCTTTTAGCATTCTACTGGGAATGCAAATATGTAGTTCTTCACACTTCTGCTTGGAGATAGGAAAAACAAAACAAAGAAAACATGACAAGTCCACCAAGAACCTTTGCGGCCCTTTTAATCTATAAACAAGGCCCCTTCTGCACACACATTAGTTCATATAAAGAAGATTAACCACTGGGCTGCTATAAATAAGAGATGGGCAATAATTATTAACAATGCAGTAAACAGGGAAGTGTATAAGTATGAAAAGTTTTCATATAATCTTAGAGAAAGAGAAAGAAAAAGAAAAAATTTTCCTTCCCTACTGATCTAATTATCTCATCACCCATCTTCCCCTGGAATCATCTACAAGGGCAGTATTTCCTGAAAGATGTAATAGCTCAGTAATTAGATACAGGCAGGTTCTCTGCAAGAAAGAACTACATAAAATTAAGTCCTTTAAAATCCACATTCTGGGCCAGCATCCTGAGCCTGGGTATTTATGACATTACCAAAGGGAGCCCAGGCCTAGTATTTTAGTGGACTTTGAAACCAAATGGACAAAACCAGTCTTAACACACAATTACTACTATTTCCCATTTTGCAAATTAGGACTCTGATGTATGACCAGAAGTAGACTCAAATCTAAGAAACATGTCATATTTTCGACATCTACATGCTGAAGCAGCATAACCATTATTTCCTAATCACCCATTGCTGATGAGTGGAAACATGTTAAGTGGCAAGTTTAATGAGGTATTTTCATATTAAAAATGTGCTTCTGACACCTTATAAACTTTACAGTTGAAGCTCCTTATTTTATCCATTATCAAGGGCTGAAATATAGGACTGTTCTTCCATCGGGCATGTTTTAGGTGTGATTGGAATGATGGTGCCAGTCCACTTTGGTTAACATATGTTGCAAATTCTATGTACCAGGAGTTGGGTTGGATGAGACTGGGGCAACATTCTAGGGTTGGGGTAACAACCTCCCTAATAATTTTGTTTTAACATGGAAATACTTTACAAACTCTTCTTACTCTATTACCATGAAAACAGTATCGTATCAAAAATTTTTGTGGATAAGTAATCAAATAATCATAATATTGAAGAGGAATATCCACACCCTTTGGATTATTATACTTTTAGGGAGCACTGCAACACTGACTCATTGATTGTTACTGATGAGCTGTGCTTCTCAATAACCCCACTGTGTCTAACACAAGGTCCCTAATCACAAGGAGCTTTCAGTATTCAGAATTTACCTCTGTATTCAGTGAAAACAGGTAAAAATAACCTAGTTGAAAGGACTGATGCCTGCCCAGCAGGTATTTTTTACACCTCCAGCACTGCGGGGCTTACAAATCATTTATATCTAAACCTGCATTGGTTTCAGCTCTATGAAGGAAGACCCCAGGAGAAGCCTGTGCATGGCCTTGCTCTGTAACTTGAGTTCTCAGACTCCATGCTGACCTCATAACAGATATTTTACTTGAAACAACTCTTACGAGCACTGCCAAGAGACCATAACTAGGATTGGGGAAAAACCTTGAGAAATGATCTTAAGAATTTTCAGTTGGACAAACTTAGCTTTCACCGTGGTTTCCATGTTCTCTTTTGCACTTTTCATTTTGGTGAAAAGTGGAAGAGAATAAAGGTTTACATAAACATTTTCAAAATTCGTATAATGAATAATCCAGAGCAGCGCTTCTTAACTAGGGATGGATTTGCATGTCCCTACCCCCATCCCCACCTGGGGGACATTTTGTCATTTCTGGAGACATCTTTCATGGTCACAAGTGGGGGGGCTGCCACTAGCACCTGTCAGGAAAGAGGCCAGAGATGCTGCAAAAATCCTGTAGCGCACAGGACAGCCCCCAACACAGAGAACGATCTCACCCATGCCAACTGTGCCAAAGTCTAGAAGCCCTGCACTACAGAGAGGGCACAGAAAAGTAGGAGTGGAGCTGAGAGTCTGTTGGGTCTGGGTTCTTCCTTGGGCATATAGTTAAGCTTCAGTTCCTTGTTGCAAAATGAAAAGTCGTTTCTCCTTTGGTTGTGGGTGAATTAGATGAGATGAAGAAGGCCAAGTTCGGAGACTGGTGTCCTCCCCTCACTGTCAGGTAAACCACCTTGATAGTCAGGGAAACCACAGAAAGGAGTCCTCAACTATGTACATTGCCATCTCCAACCTCCCAAGGTTCTGGAGACAGCAAATAAGGGATGAGCAGAATTCTCCTGAATAAAAGTCCAACAATGAGTACCACAAACTCGCTGACTTCAAATCTCCTTGCTCCCTGGCCAAAACACTGGCCAAACAAATCTGCCACTCAACGTACTTCAGATTCTGCTTCTATTCTCAACTGTGCTTTAGGAACCGCCAGATCAAATCTGCCCTTCTCAGAGATCATGATTTTTATTTGTCTTTAAATGAAGGCAGAGCTGTAGCTTCACCGATACACTGGGTTTCATCATGGCTCCATTGTGATTGGCTCTTTGCTGGATTTCACAACAATGACATCTTTGTAGACAGTAAAACTACAGTACCGATATTTGTAATATTGGTATCCTGGGTCACAGATTTCCCTTTAAAAAGTGTTTCATCTGATGCTAACCATCAGACCACGGAGGGTAAATCAGAATTTCCATTTCAGAGATGTTGAACTGACTGGTCCCACATTAAATGACTGATAAGTTTTTGCCTCGAAAGGAAGCAGCACTCCCAAGATTCCATGTCAACTGTCTAAGAGAATGGACTCCCAATAATAGTTGAGACATTTGTGGATATTTTTACCTAATAGATGACTTCATATTCCCTTGCTTAGGATATCCAATTATAAGCCAACAATGGATAATATATCGGAAATAACTTCAAAGATTTTTTCCTCTCCTCATTAGCTTATTTTAAGGTTGCCTTTGAAATACTCACCACCTTGCTTCTTCTTGAATACTTGCCAGTGCTTAGCTTCAAGAAAGTAATTATACAAGCCAGTCTACCTCAACCTGGAAAATCATGACCTCTAGAAATAAGATTTTTTCCTGGAGCGACAGTTTGCCAAGAATTTTTTTTTAAAGCTTAAAATAAAATGAACGTTTGAAGAAATGAAAAATAAATCAAGGTTAATTACAAATATCCAAACTATTAAGGTGTACTTATTTCCTAGAGATCACCAAAATTTTAGGTCTAAAGAACTGTACCCAAAGTCCAGGTCACTTTAAGCTAATGACATGACTCGATTTAATTTTAAAGTAGGAAAGAACCATGCTTGTTAAAAATCCCTTTCAAAATGAGCATTCCCTTAAGGAATCAAGGCACTGCTTTCCCCCTCAATTTTGGTTACAGTATACCATCAGTTCAGTTCAGTCACTCAGTCGTGTCCGACTCTTTGTGACCCCATGAATCGCAGCATGCCAGACCTCGCTGTCCATCACCAACTGCTGGAGTTACCCAAACTCATGTCTATCAAGTCGGTGACACCATCCAGCCATCTCATCCTCTGTCGTCCCCTTCTCCTCCTGTCCCCAATCCTTCCCAGCATTAGGGCTTTTTCCAATGAGTCAACTCTTCTCATGAGGTGGCCAAAGGATTGGAGTTTCAGCTTCAACATCAGTCCTTCCAATGAACACTCAGGACTGATCTCCTTTAGGATGGACTGGTTGGATCTCCTTGCAGTCCAAGGGACTCTCAAGAGTCTTCTCCAACACCACAGTTCAAAAGCATCCATTCTTCTGTGCTCAGCTTTCTTCACAGTCCAACTCTCATATCCATACATGACCACTGGAAAAACCAAAGCCTTGACTAGACGGACCTTTGTTGGCAAGTAATGTCTTTGCTTTTTAATATGCTATCTAGGTTGGTCATAACTTTCCTTCCAAGGAGTAAGCGTCTTTTAATTTCATGGCTGCAATCACCATCAGCAGTGATTCTGGAGCCCAAAAATATAAAGTCTGACACTGTTTCCACTGTTTCCTCATTTTCTTGCCATGAAGTGATGGGACCAGATGTCATGATCTTTATTTTTTGAATGTTGAGCTTTAAGCCAACTTTTTCACTCTCCTCTTTCACCTTCATCAAGAGGCTCTTTAGTACTCCTTTACTTTCTGCCATAGGGTGGTGTCATCTGCATATCTGAGGTTATTGATATTTCTCCCAGCAATCTTGATTCCAGCTTGTGCTTCCTCCAGCCCAGTGTTTCTCATGATGTACTCTGCATATAAGTTAAATAAGTAGGGTGACAATATACAGCCTTAATGTATTCCTTTTCCTATTTGGAACCAGTCTGTTGTTCCATGTCCAGTTCTAACTGTTGCTTCCTGACCTGTATCAGGGTGTATCAAATATTAAAGGACTTAGATCTGATCATGTTACCATTCTATGTGTCCTATATAGGCAGTGTGAAAGCAGCAAATTCAAGCACATTTATAACATATCTTTCCCTAGAAGATCAATGAGGGCTTTGAGGACATTTCACCCTCTATAAATGTCTCTCAATAAATTTCTATACTCCTATCACAGAAGGAAAAGAGCAGGTGTCTGCCCAGTCCAAGGTATCAAGGTGACTCACGCTTGGGATTGTATGGTAAGAGGGTAACGACGGGACTTCACATGGGCCCCATTTAGGGCATGTCTGTCACCTGCAGACCACAAGTCAGGCACACGCCAGAGCAGATAAGCAGTTTCTAAAAGTTAAACAACTTCACTGAAATGAACAGTTTCCTTTCTGCAAGAACTTCTATCACCCTGACAGCCTGAGTACAGGCACAAATGAGCTCCGAGCATCAGGCAACTTAATTCTCCCTTCATCACAGTCATAATGATGGGAGCATCATCTTGCAGGTGACATCTCCCTACCAGCTTCTTTGTTACATCTCCATTTTTATGCAATCTTGCTGTTAGTTTTTGCTGCCTCTGTATGATATCTCTTTTGTGTTCTGTTCAAAAATACTTCTTTTTTAAAAGCATAATTTGTTCTAGTGCTTTGATACCATCTCAAGTAGATACAGCTGGAGCCAAACCACTTTCTGACAAAAAAAAAATTTACACACATTTGTTGAAAATAAAGTGAAGCAAATGCTCCTTCAAATCACTCAATCCACTGAGATGAAATTCATACACATCCTCAAAGGCAAACATGATGTGTGGGGGTAACTATAGTAAATGGGATTTCTGACTCATCAAAATTCACTCATTCTTACAAATTCACTGATTCACATCTCCACTCATTTTGTATTGATCCATTCAAATTCATTTGTGATTGTTATTACACAAATAGATCTTTTCTTAAAGAAACGGGAAGAGTACATCAGTGCTTTTTATTACCTTATGACAAAAGGATATAGAAATCACATCATGCAACCATGATGAGAACAAGGGACATACATGTCATAATTTTGATCTTGTTTGTTTTCTTTTTCCTTTGATTTAGGTAGCTCTGATTTAGTATTAATTCAAACTGTTCACTCAGTATAAAATCAAATCCCTCCATTAGACATCACGCATAGAAAGGATCTTATGTGCAATAGAATGCATGTTTTCCTTCCCCTTTATTTGCATTAAATTGGAACAGATTCACTAAAAGTTGCATGAAAATCTGTGAAGTGTCACCTTAATTAAAACAAAGTAGTGCTGGGAACTTCCCTGGTGGTCCACTGGCTAATACTCTGGCTCCCAATGCAGGGGACCTGAGGTTCAATCCCTGGTTGGGGAACTAGACCCTACAACTAAGATCTGGTACAGCCGAATGAATAAATTAAATAAATAAAAAGAATTTTAAAAAAACGATAGTAGTACTATACTTTTATGTAAAGCCCAACATACACTCTCCATTTCTTAAAAGTAAACAGATGATTTTTCTTGATGGCTCATAAACTAGAATTTCATCTTAATCTATTTTGATAAGTCAGACCAGGCCCATGTGGGCTGTGGACCAGCTACTCCTAGTGGAAAAACGAAGCCCTACTATTTGGACAATCTCCCAGCACTGAGGCTGATCCAATAGGGATAAGCAATTAAAACGTCAATCAGAGTGATCTTCTGCTACTAAAATGTGAAGGAACAATTGGCAGGAAATAAACACTTATTTCAGGACACACCATATAAAGTAATAATTTATCGAAAGACTATGAGTTTCATTCGTTGAGCCCTTCAGCCACAGATGAAATGTAGTCTTCAGTCATAGACGAACACCATGTTGGAAATCAGATTTAAAAGCTGGATTGCATGGCAGAAGTTGGCCAGCATGTATTAGAGGTATAACTCTTGTAGATACTTCAATTGGCCAAGGTCTGTATACACTGCTCTGATGGTAGGCCTTGAAGCCTGCACACTGACATTTCCAACTGCTTTAGGGCTCCATCATAAGTATTTTTGAGTGAACAAGAAATGAAGCATGCTTCCCTGTAGCAGGCACACATAAAAGTTTCCATAGCAACACACACACAGAGGCACAAGCATAATTCTCCCCATGTTGGGAAACAAAGAGGAAAAGAGAGATGGAACCAACTAGAACCCTCTAGAAATGACTTGGTTCAAATATATCCACACTTCTATAAAACATTTTGATGCTCCTTAAATGGATCTTATCTTCCCTCAATTGCCAACCGAGGCATCTCTTGCTCAACCTCAGCCAGTCTTGGCTGCCGATTCCTTTAGGAAGCAGGTTGGGTTAGCCCTCATGGCCCAGTGCCCTAAGCATGGCCCTCTGCATTCTCCACTCACAGGGGTTCTTGCTCTTTCCTTCCTTTCTTCCTCTGTGACGTTAAGACTGCAGGAATTTCAAAATGCAAGTCTCTTGTGAAGTTCTAAAGAAACCAACGTGTGTGTTTTCAGAGATCACAGAAGAAGGGAGGAAGGACAGATCATAGGAAGACAACTTTTGCGAGGGATGGATATCAAAAAGAAAACTCCGAAGATCTCAGTTAGGCCTGCTGAGTGAAGACCAGGGCTGCGTTGAAGGACACAAAAGAGGTATAATCACACGCTGTGAAAGTATGATCCTTGTCATTTTCTTCGTTTTTCATTACAGGTGCTTCTAAGGGGAACAACAGCAACACTGGGAAATATATTAACACAGATTTTTATCCTGGCATTACATTTTGTATTCCTGTTTAGTCTCACAGGCATTTCTGAGAACACGAACCAAAAAGTCTTATATTTAGGGGAAAAAAAGGTTATAGTTCCATTCCTATTAATAATTCTCCACTTTAGTGGATGAGATTTGTGTTGATAAATTCCCAAACATTGAGTCTGGAAGTAGGGTTGTATCATTTTGGCTTCTTCTACCTGGGACCACCATCTCTTTCAGGGAGAAAAAAAATAAAATGTTCCATGGAGAATCTAATTTCAAAATGTTTTATAGATTCCTGAAACCTTTTAGGAGGAAAATGCAACTGTCCAGTGGCATCTCTGCATAGAAGGAATGAGGGCAGGGAAGTCATGGGTCAGGGCAGGCACACAATTCCAGGTTTCCATCCAACAGCAAAAGAGATCAATACTCCGTGTGCTTTTTGTATTTTCAGATACACATGGCAAGAATGATTTATTGTCAGAAGTTGGTCTATACATTAAATATTCCTTTCCTTCTTTTGGCTTGTTCTCAACAGTTACACATCCCACCATAATCAAGTGTTCTAGGCACTGCATTTATTACTCAATCTATCCCTTAATTTAATCTTTCATTTAAGCTCACAACTCTCTAAGCAAATGCTTATCAGAACTAAGGTGTTCAAATATCAGAAGCCTAGCATCAAAGAGGATTCAAGCAAACAAAGAAAATCTAAGTGAAATCCAGCAGAATGTTTGTTCCCAGGCACAAAGGACACTGAAAAGCCAGCTGTTGGAACATTCACTTTAGCATTTCAGAAGGCTTCTTGACTGACTATTTTGTAATCAAATCCAACCTCTTTTCTGTTTTGTGTCAACAAGACATTCAGCCATCAGTACAGCTGAGCTGGGAGCCATGGGGATATCAGAATGCTAACCCACTAAGCAAAATACAGTCAGAGACCATCTCATTACATCATTCTCTTCAATCATCACTTCCAAGAGGACAGATGCTTCCAAGTTTGGGATTATGTATTTTTTTTCCAAATAAACTATATTTTGTTACTCCTCTGTTCATACATTAGAGTTGGTAGATGAACAAGATCTAGACAATATTAGAAAGGCAAGGGGAAAGTTAAGAGTATGTGACAGAGTCCTTTTAACCCTAGATTCCTTGGGTTCTGTCTGCTGTTTTTCAGAGGCAATCACTTCAAAGAAAAGCTGTCCATACAGACTCAAAATACTAACTACTGGGAAATAGATCATATGTTTAGTGACGTAACTGATTATGACCTACAGTGAAGGACTGGGTGAACTGGTCTTGGGCCAGAGACTCTCATCTAGAGTGATGTTAATGGAGGGAGCTCCATTTTTCATCTTCACTTTTCATTTTCAGCCCATTGTTTTGCCGATTCAAAGTGACCACCTCTATTTTTAGTCCCAGAGCAGTACTATGGTGCTAATCCACCTGTCATTCTTAAACAACTCAATTACAACATGTCTTGTAATTAGATTATGGAAACAGTGACAGTTTTGTACATAATTACTGATCAGGAGCATCAAAAGTAACATCAAATGGCAAACAGATCTTTCAAGAGACATTCAGCTCCATGGAGCTTGCTCGGACATTATTTAGCAGACATTGGCTGGAGGAGGCCCCTCTGAACTCTGTCCCTTAGTCGGCTGTGCCTACTGGGGGTTCTTACTGGGTGAAATTGTCTGTTGGTTGTTAAGGCACGGGTGTACACATCTACACACACATGCAGCCTTAACTTTCTTTTTTCAAATGATGGTTAGCATGTTTTAATGATTGAGTATTTTAAAACTAAGGTATGTACATTGGTTTTTAGTCATCATTCCACTGCACACTTAACAGATTACACT
This sequence comes from Giraffa tippelskirchi, assembly GCF_054371585.1. NCBI lineage: Eukaryota > Metazoa > Chordata > Mammalia > Artiodactyla > Giraffidae > Giraffa > Giraffa tippelskirchi. The sequence goes on from NC_137289.1 coordinate 144,621,600, forward strand.
ATAGTATAACCATAATTTTTATATGCATTGGGATTTCACATTGACATGTGTGGGATAAACAGAACTTTCTACAAGATGGGACAGAGACAACAGCAAAGCTTTCTTGTTGATTAAAGAAAAAGGGAGACCGGGGGTAGGGGAGTGGGAGGAGAGGGGGTAGGGGTAAGAAGAAGCTAATGCTTGTGGGATACCAGCACAGTAGCAGCTGCTTTTCATGCCGCTTGGTGGGCAATCTGTGCTAGCTATGCGGTTAAAGGGCACAGAGCTAGGGTCATCACTGGTCTCACGGCCAGGGTCCTGGTTGAATGGTCTCCCAATGTTCTGTCTCAGATGTTGCTTTTAAAGGGGCTCATATGCAGTTCAGGTGCTACTGCAGCAAATTCCTGACCTCCAAGAAGGGTCAGGAAATAAATAATCCAGCTTCCATCTATCAGGCCAAGTGAAGTCGCTCAGTCGTGTCCAACTCTTTGCGATCCCATGGACTTTAGTCTACCAGGCTCCTCTGTCCATGGGATTCTCCAGGCAAGAGTGCTGGAGTGGGTTGCCATTCCCTTCTTCAGAGAATCTTCCTGATCCAGGGATCAATCCTGGGTCTCCCACACTGCAGTCAGATTCTGATACTGATTTGTTTACTTTTCTTATTTTTCTCTCTTCTTCACTTCCTCAGTCCTGCTCCTGGAAACATCTCCCAAATTAATGACGTGCCCTCACCTCCTTATCTCAGGTAGCAGGCCCAGGCCTTGCTCAACGTCTGCTGACAGAACTCAGGAATGACGTCTGTTGTACAGAGGCTGCGGTGCCCGAACAGGAAAGGATGCTTACCAGAAGATGCAATAAAGATAAAGCAGCAAGTTCAGGACTTCTCTAGAATCAGAATAAATTCTATCATCTTTATATCCTGCATCTCATCAATATCATTTAAGCAAAAAAAAAAAAAAAATAATAAAGGTATGGCAAAGGAACATGTTTGGCTCATGAAGGGCAAAAGACCAGGAGGTAGAGTGGTGAGCAGTAAAGCGGTGTTGGTGAAACAGCCCTCAAGCTTACTTCAGAACTTCTGCTCATCAAAGAGTCCTTCTAGAAAACTCTATGAAGAGCTGGTTGAAACACAATCTCAGGATTTAGTGAACAGTAATGACAGGGGGCATCCCTGCTGAAAATAAGGAAGCCAGGACAAGGAAGAGAGTCAGGAGGCCTCATAAGCTTCTGTAGTATTTTTTTTTCAGTTCATAAAATTCTCAAAGAAAACTCCTTTCTTTTTGGGGGGGAGGCTGGTTACAGATGGAGGGTGCTTTGGGATTTGGTGCTATCTATACTCTCATAGCTTATAATAATAGCAATAGAAAAAATGTTCTACTCTTCCTTTGGTAATTGTTAGATATGGTGTCAATTTCAATTTGAAATTTTAATAGATGAATACTTCAAAAGATTCACTTGCCAAAACCCAGATTTAACAGTGAACTAAGCTAACTCCACTTTAAGAGAGTGCCTTTGTCAACTGAGGTTTATGGAATGACAGGAATACGGAAAGTGGGCAAATACTTGACCATGTTCCTAAATGGCATTAAGGGATCTGTAACTGTAGAAAGGTGGTCATGATGAGTTTAATCCTATGGTCAAATATAAGGATCTTAACCTCAGCAGAGTGCATAAGTTTGCAAAGATTCAGTATTTCAATTTCCACATGAAACAATACAAAAAAAAATACGATATTCATTCTCTATTTTTCTTCTCTATGAAAACAAGGACCTATTTCAAATTTGATGACTGATAGGGCTACATCCTGGAGGAGCAATATTCAGATGATACCACCCTAATGGCAGAAAGCAAAGAGGAACTAAAGAGTCTCTTGATGAGGGTGAAAGAGGAGAGTGAAAAACTGGCTTAAAACTCAACATTCAAAAAACAAAGATCATGGCATCCAGTCCCATCACTTCATGGTAAATAGATGGGGAAAATGTGGATGCAGTGACAGATTTTCTTTTCTTGGGCTCCAAAAATCACTGCAGACAGTTACTGCAGCATAAAATTTTACCATGTATTACTTTCAGTAACGACCCTGTAGTAAGCGACTTCACTTTCACTTTTCACTTTCATGCATCGGAGAAGGAAATGGCAACCCACTCCAGTGTTCTTGCCTGGAGAATCCTAGGGACGAGGGAGCCTGGTGGGCTGCTGTCCATGGGGTCGCACAGAGTCGGACATGACTGAAGCAACTTAGCAGCAGCAGTAAGTGTTAAATAATAAGATGAGATATATAATGTTACAGAGTTTATGAATACCTTTCATTTCCAAAAACTTCTCCTATAGCCTTGCATCAACCCTGTGAGATTAGTAGGTTAACAATACTTCACTGAAAAGGTAAGGGAATTGTGACTTCTTGAAGTCGGCTGAAATAAGCAGAAGCAGAGCTGATAGAACAAACTGGCACCTTAACTCCAAATCTATGCTTTCTTTCATCCCACTAAATTTTATTGTCTCTGAAAAAGGAGGCCTCACATTGTACTGGATGGATTGACATACAGTGAGGGATAACAATGTATCCCCCATAATCTACAGCAAAGCTCAACATCCAAGTTCTATTAGAATCCCTCACTGATGCATCAAGAAAATGATTCCTCATGTGGCCCTGCATCTCTTTTTCGTGTAAACCTATGTTGGCAGAACTGGTCTTGATCATCAAGAGGTCATTTTAATTCGCTAAATCTCCCTCCAGCCATTCTTTGACATTTAATTCACTGTAGCCCATGATCATGTTATTATTCATACTTGCACTGTGGAATCTTACAATATTCTGGAGTTCTTCCAGGAATCTCACGGCTTACAATACACACAAGAATTTTAGAAGAGACTATAGAGCAAGAAAAGTTTTCTTCAGGTTAGAAAATAGGAATTTGTCTAGCAGATGTTCCTGTCTGAAAATATGATATCCCAAACCTCCAAGGTCCTACTTGCTTATGGAAAAAAAAAAAATCAAAGCCTACAGATACATCACTGAAACTGTACAGACAAGAGAGGCTTGTTGATGGATTCATGTCTGTAAGCACAACTTGTCTAGAATGTTAGTATTCACACAGAAATGTACACATCTAAAACAGAACTTTTAGCTAAGTCAATACTAATGTATATTTTGGACTTTCTAAGATATAACGAATTATCTTTCTCCTGCATTTTTGAAAAAGCACTTTCCAGAACACGTACAAATCAGTTCACAACCAAAGAATTCCTATGCCAAATTTATTTCAGCTGTATTTTCAAAGTAGAATATGCATGGATAAAACTACTCCACAACAATGCCGAGAAATAATATTTGAACAACAATTTAATGGTTTAGTATGTTAATATGTCAGCCTGAGGAACTGTGTAAGACTCAAGTAAAAGAGAAGTTCACTGTTGGACAATAAAACCATAATTCATGTGGATCAGTAAAGTGCTTGTTCTACATCAGAACACAATTCTGCTGAACTTGCAGTTGTTGCTATCCCTAGGTTTTAAAAGTAAAAGTGAAAAAAATGGGCAGAAGACCTAAAGAGACATTTCTCTAAAGAAGACACACAGATGGCCAACAGGCACAAGAACAAATGCTCAACATTGCTCATTATTAGGGAAATGCAAATCAAAACTATGAGATATCACCTCACCAGTCAGAAGGGCCATCATCAAAGTGTCTACAAATAATAAATGCTACAGAAGGTGTTGAGAAAGGGGAACCATCCAATATGATTGGTGAGAATGTAAATTGGAACAGTCACTATGGACAACAGTATGGGGATTCCTTAAGAAACTAAAAATAGAACTACCATATGGTCCTGCAATTCCTACTCCTGGGTATATATCCAGAGAAAAGCATGGCTTAAAAGGATAAATGCACCCCAGTGTTCACTGCAGCACTATTTACAACAGCCAAGAAATAGAAGCAACCTAAATGTCCATCGACAGGACAGATGAATGGATAAACAAGATGTAGGGTGTTTATATATACTGGAATATTACTCAGCCATTAAAAAGAATGAAATAACGCCATGTGCAGTAACATGAATGGACTTCAAGATGATTATACTAAGTGAAGTAAGGCAGACAAACAAATATCATATGATATAGCTGATACACAGAATCTTTAAAATTGATACAAATAACTTATTTACAAAACAGAAACAGATTCAGAGAAAACAAACTTATGGTTACCAATGGAGAAAGGTGGCAGGGAGGGATACATTATGAGCTTGGGATTAACGTATATACACCCCTGTATTAAAAATATATAACCAACAAGGACCGACTGTATAGCACAGAGAACTCTACTCAATATTCAGTAATAACTTCAATGGGAAAAGAATTTGAAAAACATAGATATGTGAATATGTATAACTGAATCACTTCTCTGTACACTTGAAACTAACACAACATTGTTAATCAACTACGGACCAATATAAAATAAAAAATTTTTAAAGCAATGTAGAAAAGATTTGAAAAAACAAACAAAAAAAATAAAATAGATCTTGGGTTCTCATCACACACACAGGTAACTGTGAGGTACTGCATGTTAATTAGCTTGATTACAATAATCTTTCCACAATGTATACATATATCAAATCACCAATTGCACATATTAAAAATATACAATTTTATTAGTCAATTCTACCTAAATAAAAATGGAAAAAACTTTTTTAAAAAAAGAATTAAAAAAAAATTCTGAGTCCATATTACTCCAACCTGTAAATCAAGGAAAACTTTCTCAGAATTACTAGGGAAGACCTTGCTGCTTTTAAGAAGACAACAAAAAGGGCATTTTCCCCATAAAAATATCTGAAGTAAATTATTAACTTCAAAAGTAAAGAAAAACAAGTAATGCAAAACCAAACCAAACCAAAATAGCAACCTTGCCGTTCTCTCATGAACACGCAGGTTTTCTGTTCCTACTTTGTTTTACAAGTATATCTCCTTTTCAAGAAATAGAACATCATATTGTTTGGACATGTGCCAAGGCCTAATTCTCTCCATTATTTGCTTAATTTCCTCTACAAACTGTAGAGAGTTTTTAAAAAGAACGAGAAATACACACGAGCTCTTACACTGGGCAAGAAACCTCAACATCACCGTTGACCTGTTCCTGTATCATTCGACTGAAAGCAATAGTGACAAATATGTGTTTGGGTTTTTTTAAAAAATGAGAGAGACATTACACAATAACATTTTTTGAACATTCTACTCCACTTTCTCTAGTCAAAATCAAAAGTGGTGATAATTATGCTCATGCTGGGCTGGGAGCCTGGCCTTGCCACTCAGAGCTCTAGGACTAAGGCCATCAAGCATTCATCATGTCTGACCAGATAGTCTGGGCAACTCAGAAGGCAGTTTTGAGGTGGTAATTCACTGAACTACAGGAAGCCCTCACAGCAGTGCATTTTTAGAAGTTGCAATTTTAGCCTCATCAAGTGGTAATTTACAAGTGATTTAATGGTGCTGAATCATGGGCATGCTTCAACATTTATGAGTGGACATAAAAAGTTATGACAATTTCACAGCAGAAAATGAATATTAATATTAAAAATAGGCTCGGCTTTTAACTGATATCCCATTTCTGAGATGGTAGGGTGCTTTTTTCCCATGCTTGCTTAAAAGGTAGTCCTGAGGGAGAAAGATGAGAATGGCAGGCATAGTTCAGGGTACTGACAAGGACGACCAGTGCTTTATTGGGAGCTGGGTAATTTCCAGTTAGATATCTAGTGAGAAGTTGCTGAATAACACAGGGAGATCAACTTGATGCTCCGTGAAAACCTAGAGGGGTGGGATGGAGGATGGGGTGGGAGGAAGGCTCAAGAGGGAGGGGACATATGTATACTTATGTCTGATTCACATTGTTGTAAGGCAGAAACCAACACAGCATTGTAAAGCAATTAACCACCAATTAAAAATAAATTTTAAAAATACAGCTGTTTCTGCTGATTACAGCAAAGTTTCTTAATCACTTGCCATTGCTGTCTTTATCTAGTTGCTTAAAAAAAAGCTATCAAGATAATACTGATGCTTTGTCATGCATTGCATTATAATTTGTGGGATAAGTTTTATTTAATATCTGCAACACATTCACGGCCAGATATCAAACTCCATCTGTACATCACATTAAAGTTATACAAAACATTATTTTGGAGAAACTGTTATATTTGCCATTCACTGAGGAACAGCAATTTGAAAGGGAGGCTTAAAGTCAGAAATAAGCTATTCATATTTGTTCTGTAAAGATAAAGCCCTTCTCTGTTTTAGGGTTATCTTTTTGGATACGGCAACACTTGTTGGTGTTACTTTTGTAATTTGGGTGTTGGCTTTGCTTGACCTAATTATCTCTGTCGGGCTTCCCCGGTGGCTCAGATAGTAAATCATCTGCCTGCAGTGCAGGAGAACCAGGTTCAATCTCTGGGTCGGGAAGATCACCTGGAGAAGGGAATGGCTACCCACTACAGAATTCCATGGACAGAGGAGCCCAGTCCATGGGCTACAGTCCATGGGGTCGCAAGGAGTTGGACACCACTGAACAACTTGTACTTCACTTCAATTATCTCTGTACACTAGGCAAGAGGACTCAACAGAGAAGAGAACACTCTACTGAGAGAATTACATGACATCAGTGCAATAGAGCTCACACAGTGTCTCGTGATATAATGGTTGGAGGGTGGCAGAGATTAGTGAGAAAAGACAATAATGGTGTCTTGACAAAATTTCAAGGAAGGCATGGGAAATGGATTCAGACAAAAATAAAAGATAAACTAGTGAGGCCACACACTGAGAAAGAATTGCTGCTCAATTGTGGCAAGAGTTGTTATAAAGATAAGAATGAAAAAGAGGAGAATACATATGCCCACACATCACCAAGGGTATCTATTGTGGGAGCTACATGGAATACAGGATCTGAAAAAAGGATTTTACATGTAATCTAAGAACGGACTGTGAGAACAGTCTGAAACTTTGGAGACAAATACAAATACATTACATATGTAAATGCACGTTTTCCCTGTTTTTGTCCTGTAAGCATGTTTTTATTGATGTGGTGCATGCCTGCTCAGAATATCATTTGCCTCAAAGTAGGAGTTGACCAAGAGACCCAAAGACATTTTCTAGAGAAATTGGTATGCATGTTCAGCTAGACATATTAATAAATTATATATATATTATAAATTATATATATATTTATAATATATATACTATATATACTATATATATACTATTTATACTATTTATATATACATACTATTTATACTATTTATAATATATATTATAATTATATATAATATATATAATATGTATATATTATATATATATATTATAAATTATATATATAAATAAATTTTATATATATATATGTTGTTGTTCAGTTGCCAAGTCACATCTGAACTCTTTGTGACCCCATGGACTGTAGCCTGCCAGGCTCCTCCATCCATCCATGGGCTTCTCCAGGCAAGAATACTGGAGTGGGTTGCCATTTCTTCTCCAGGGGATCTTCCTGACCCAGGGATTGAATTCATATCTCCTGAGTCTCCTTGCATAAGCAGGGGGATTCTTTAGTGCTGAGTCCCCTGGGAAGCCCCATTTTTCTTGATGTATACGTGGAAATAAGTTATCCGTCAAAATGTATACTTTTCTCGAAGGCCACACTCTGAAAATCCTAGTTGCCTCCTTTCACAAGGTGGAAAAAGTATCTAATGAAAAGATAAAATGACAGAACCAATGAAAGACCCAAGTAGGTTCTTCAACCATTTACACACACAGTCTGAAAAAGTTGAAAGTGCCACTATTTATTTTTTGAGGGGTGGAGTTTCTACTGTTCTCACCACTATGAAGAAAAGGTGGCAAAATTCCTAGTCTCTCTGCATCAGTGGAGACTAAGGATTCTGATACTCAGTTCCAAAGTGGGGGCGGAGCTCCTCTCCAATAAGCAAGCCTTTGGACATCAGCTGGGTGTCCTCCAGCTCAACTCAATTCTAACACTAACTACCCAAAGAAAGCATCAGATTCTGCAGTTTAAGAGCACCAGCCCTCTCAGCATTATAGATACCAGACACAAAGCCAGGTTGACACCTGGGCTTCTGACACACTAGCTGGAGATTGAAGTTTCCAATGACCCTCTCTTTAGGTTTCATTAACTTGCTAGAGTGGCTTACAAAGCTGAGAGAAATATTTTACTCACCAAATGACTGGTTTAGTATAAAAGGATATAAAGCAGGAACAGACAGGTGGAAGAGGTGTGGAGGGCAAGACCATGGAAAATGGCATGGAGCTTCCTTGCTCCCCCAGCACTTTGCTCTCCAAGCAACAACATGTGTTCATCAACCTGGGAGCTCTCCCAACCTTGTCTCTTGGGTTTTTCCTGAGACAAGACAAGATTTTTTCCTAATTTCAGACGACTGAGCGATTTCACTTTCACTTTCCACTTTCATGCACTGGAGAAGGAAATGGCAACTCACTCCAGTATTCTTCCCTTGAGAACCCCAGGGACGGGGGAGCCTGGTGGCTGCCGTCTATGGAGTCGCACAGAGTCAGACACGACTGAAGCGACTTAGAAGCAGCAGCAGCAGCAGCAATCTCTGGATGCAGAGGCCAATGTTGTGTGTTCACAGGCCATCTTAGAACAGGTAAGCTCCAGATTGAAAGCTCTTTACTAAATGGACAGAAGGAAAGGTAGAAGGACCTAAGGGGGTCCTTTGGTGACTGTGGCGTCCATCCAAGCCTTTTCTCCCATACTTCTTCTACAGGAGAGAGTATCTTCTATGTTTTGAAAATACTATTTTAAAGTTATTACTATTATGCTTCTGATCATCATTTTCTATTACATGTAACGGACCCTAAGGCTAACAGACAGAGTTAGGGTGTTTTGGTCATAGCTCTTTTCCTCCTTTAGCTTTTTAAAAATACTGTTAAAAAACATCACTCTTTGGCTTTTAAATAATACATCCCTCTCCCCCCAGATAAGCATTGTGTCAACTACAAATAGGCACTTGCCATCTAAGAATCCACCTGCAATGCAGGAGACACAGGTGACTCAGGTTTGATCCACTGGTCAGGAAGATCCCCGGGAGGAGGAAATGGGAACCCACTCCAGTATTCTTTACTGGGAAAACCCATGGACAGAGGAGCCTGGCAGACTCTAGTCTATGGGGTTGCAAAGAGCTGGACATGACTGAAGGACTGAGCATGCGCACACATGTATCTCTACAAGGATTATATCATGAGCCATAGCTTGACATAAAGTACATGCTTAATAAATGTTCACTTAAAATTGTGCCACTGTAGTCCCAATTCAAGTCATCTGTGTCCCTTTAATTTCATTAGTCAAAATAGATCAAATAAAATTTCTGATATTTTCACAGGGCAAGCAACAGATATGGAAACCCTCTAAAATAAATGAAAAGCCTTTCAAATAGGAGTTGCATGATTTGTGTCAGTATTACATTTTGTTGCATTATTTTAAGACAAATATTAATGTTAATGTTCACTCTCTAGGTCTAGCCATTCTGATACTGTGGTTTCAACTACTAAGAAATGACAACCTTGTCTTTCATTTTGAAGGCACTTACAGCTTCCAAAATATTTTCAACTGTGTTAGTGTCTGAACTACTTACAATTATATTCAAATGTACAGCAGCAAAATGGTTACTGTCACTTAACACAAAAGGATAGTAAGGATCAAAAAGTTGGAGCAACTTGTCCACCTCCCCGGCTGCAAAGTGAGGACAGAAGTTTTAGACTTGATTCTTCTGATGGCAAAATCCCGTATTAGTTGAATCCCATAGTTTTTCTTTCCAAACAATTTCTCAGAGAGTGGAAGGATGGCCCACAATCAGTTTGGCTAAAAGAGGTTCTCTGAAAATCCCTTAACTCACAATTTCAAATAGCACGGTCCACCCAGGAATTTCTGCATCTCTGAATAGCCCAGCCAGGTATGAAATAGAGAGCTAATTCCCTTAAGTCTTGTAGTCAGATTGCCTGGCCATCAGAGAGACAGTTTTCTGAGCAGGGGTGGGATGTCCAAACACAAGAGAGGCAGACTCTGAAGGGCTGACCATGGAGGGCTTGGTGGGGTGCACACTGGCCCAAGAGAACTACTCAATGGGAAAAGGTACTTGTGAAATCAGATTTGGCCTTCCACAGTCATTTTATCAGGATATGTTTAATATGCACTGCATCACAAAACTCAAAATCAAATGTATAAATGTTAAGTGCACATAGTAGAAGTGCCTTCATTTCACCACGTCCAACCTATGATTCCCTTTATTTCTATAAAGACATCAATGATTCCTATTAGTTTTTCTTGCATGAAAAATAGGCAAACCCATTTGCCTGGATAATTTAATATTTCCCTGGCATATGCCAGGAATATAATTTTTTCTTTCCAGCCAAAGATTTCTTAACTCAATCAATGGCAGAAATAATAAAATTCACAAGGACCTAAACTGTACTTCTTGCATGAATTTGCCTAGTCCATATCACACAAGATAGCAATGTTTATTATTTTTTTAATGGAGCTAATTTTATTTAAGTGTTCCTCAGCCAAGAATCAGGTAGCATTGTTTTTCTTCTTTTCATACAGATCTTTTCACCTCATTTGCCAACAACATGAAATCCAAAGGATAAATTTCTATTTTTCTCAGCTCTAAATGTACTTACCCTTAAAACAGAGAATAAGTGACAGTGTTAGTCACTCAGTTGTGTTGAAACATTGTGACCCCATGGACTGTAGCCCACCAGGCTCCTCCATCTGTGGGATTTTCCAGGTAAGAACACTGGAGTGGGTTGCCATTTCCTCCTCCAGGGGATCTTCCCGACCTAGGGATTGAACCCGGATCTCCCGCAATGCAGGCAGGTTCTTTCATTTTCTTTCTAGCCAAAGATTTCTTTTCTTTTCTTTTTTTTTAGCCAAAGAGTTCTTAATCAACGGCAGAAATAGTAAACTTCACAAGGACCTAAATTGTACTTCTTGGTTGAATTTGCCTAGTCCATATCACACATGATAGCAATGTTTATTTTTGTTTAAAATGGAGCTAATTTTATTTGTGTTCCTTAGCCAAGAATCAGGTAGTATTTTCTGTCTTGTTGTCATGCAGATATTGTCATCAACTCATTTGCCAACAACATGAATTCTAAAGGATAAATTTCTATTCTTCTCAGCTCTAAACGTACGTACCCTTAAAAGAGAGAACAAAGTTCTTAGCAATGCACAGATCATTTCATTTATTGGGAGTAGTTACTCTGAATTAATAAATTGTAGGAGAAGCGGATTTTATTTGGAAACAACAGGACACTTCTCCACTGATGAACTGAGAACACAAATACTCCATTACTCCCTGGACATACACCTTCAGTGGATTCTAAAGAGATTCAAGCAATATTTGCTGCATGCACTTAATTACCTTTCTATAAATACCACCTTTGTAAAACAAGGGCAGTTATCACCCATGACACCTAAATACAAATGATGTTTCCCAGAAAAAGTAAAAGTAGAATTCTTGTTGAAAGGACACTTTGTATTGTGAAAGTAGACATTTGATGGCTATATTACACTTAGTGTGATGAAATCAAATAGAAAAGAAACAGTGAAAATTAACAGGAATCAGCCAATGGATGATGCTTATTATTGTATACTGTTTTAATAACTGCAAATATGCTTTGTTCCTTAAACAACATTTGACCAGAAAACTGCAAATTACAATTCACATACTTAACCCACATGGTGGTTAATAGAACAGGGTCTTGGACCCATGATGGAATTAGGATATAAATGATTAGGTAGTTGCTTGAGACCCAGAGAAATAGGAAAAGTGTAAGAATCATTACTCCATCACCCTGGAAAACACCATGAAACCCTGAAACATTGTTTTCATCTGAACTTGGTTTCCTCCTTGACTCAGTAAAGTTGCAGGAGGAGACATGCTACAACATGAAACAGATTCACAGACATAGAGAATAGACTATGGTTTCCAATGAGGGAGGGGGTAGGGAAGAGGGAGGGATGGATTGGGAGCTTAGGATTAGCAGATGTAAACTATTATATATAGCATGGATAAGCAACAAGGCCCTACTGTATAGCATAGGGAACTATATTCAATATCCTGTGATAAACCATACTGGAAAAGAATATGAAAAAGAATATATAAGTATTATATATATGGCTGAATCACTTTGCTATACAAAAGAAATTAACACAGCATTGAAAATCAACTATGTGGTGGTGGTTTAGTCACTAAGTTGTTTCCGACTCTTGTGACCTCATGGACTGTATCCTACCATGTTACTCTGTCCATGGGGTTGTCCAGGCAAAAATACTGGAGTGGGTGGCCATTCTATATTTCAATAAAATAAATTAAAAAATAATAAAACTAAACAGAACTGGGGGGGTTAATTTAGTAATTTTAAACCACAGGAGCCTAGCTAGAGTCCCCCAAAATGTTCACGGTAGACAACGTTTTGCAACATTTCTGTATTTTCAAAATTTCAAGTTGCTGCTGACTAGTGAAATGCAAAATCACTACAGTGGGAATTGACTAGCATTCAGAAAATAAATAGAATAAAACAGCAAATAGAGTTTATAACACATACAAATGGAAAATATGGTTTTGTTAAATTTTGGTTGTTTTATAAAGATGTACATACATTTATGTGTGTCCTGAAATGTATTGTAAAAATGTATCTGTCACTGTGGGTCTTGATCAAAAAGGATCAAAGCTACTAGTATAGATAACCATCTGCTTTCTTATGATTTCTCTCTCTCTCACACTCTCATCTTTGAGCTCACAGACCCAAGACACATTAACAAAAGTCTAATCCTTTGAAGAAAGCTTGTGATGAAGCATTTTCATTATTTTCAAATGAGATGACATCAAACACAACACATGAGATTGAAAATCCTTTAGGCAAACCATATATATACTGCTAGAAAAGAGACCAGGAAATGCATTGTCAGTCACCAAACACTCAGATTACATACCATCAAATTTCTGAAGTTGTTGTCAAGACTAGAGAGAATGTATGTAAAAGATGCTAGAACATTCAACGTATGATGTTCTTGTTATTCCCAAATCTGCTGTGCTTTGTCGCTCAGTTGTGTCTGACTCTTTGTCACCCCATGGATTGTGGCCCGTCAGGCTCCTCTGTCCATGGGGATTCTCCAGGCACCAATACTGGAGTAGGTTGCAATGCCCTCCTCCTGGGGATCTTCCCACCCCAGGGATCGAATCTAGGTCTCGCGCATTGCAGGCAGATTCTTTACTGTCCGAGCCAACAGGGAAGCCCTCCCAAACCTAGATTTATGTATCTTTCCTCTGTTTCTCCAATTGGAACTTTTTTGCCTCAAAGTTTCCCATTATTTTCATTCTTATATTTTTTCTTTCTTTCTTTTTTCCTGTGCTTATGGCATCTTACTTCCCCAATGCTGATAATGCCCATACAGGGATCAATCTTGGGGAACCATAGCTCTACATGGACTTTTATGATAACAAATGCATTGGCCACTATAATACAAATCAGCCAGCCACAGGTCATCCACCAGGAAAGCTCTGGAACAAGCTGCCCCAGGTTCAAAGAATCTCCTGAAGGATAAAAAATAAGGACCCAATTATCCTAATTTGCTTGAATCAAACTCCGGTCAGAATGATTGCACCTAAAATAAATGAAATATTCACTGGAGAGACAAGAGAAGAGGGTAAAGCCCTGTACTTGACTCTCGAAACTCCACTGTCTAGTAGGAAAACAAAACCAAACAAGCACTGTGTCTGCATTTTTGGAGTAAGTAGCAAAGGTCAGTCTCATCTCATTCTCATAAGAAAATATCCTCATGGTTGTTATTTATGATCCTCTCTGCATAGACTTCTCCACCCCCTTTATTCCCACCTGTCAACATGAACACAGGCTCACCAAAATTAATGAAGGACATAATTCTGCTTGTGCTTGGGAAATACATTTCTGTTCAGAATCTTCTCATTTCCGTGTCCTTAGAAAACCTCAGCTTTAGGAAAGAGACCAGCTTGTTCCTCCCCGTTCTCCACTTCCCAAATAATCCCCATGTCTACCCATAGGTTAATGAAAATCCTGTGTCACTGAAATTAGAGGATGGACAGAATAATCTAAAGGGAGTTATCATGCACTCTAAGCCATGCTCTTGACCTATGAGTGCACAAAAACCACCAGGCAGCGAGGCAATAAGAACTTGAAAACTCAGAGGCAGAAGAGACAGTGCAAGAAAGAGACAAATGAGCTAGCCCAGAGAAGAATCAAGACCCAATTAATCAAGCTTTTATTGGCCTCCACATCTACTAAGCTCGCTCAAAAATTTAGGTTATTTTACACTTCAGATATGTTTCTTATATTAAAGGCAAAAAACCTAGAAATAATAAAAATCATACATTTTATGATCTTTTGTAGTTGGTGCACATTTTCACAAGGAAGCCTTGCCTGACTTCAGACTGAATCCTATCTGAAAATCTCAACTCATTACCTTCCCATCGAACCCTGCCTTCCCATTTCCTTATGGCATTATCATTCTCTGTTAGGTGGATAAAACTTGCAGTTGGCTTTGACTATCTTCAGCAACTTACACAACGAATCATGATAATATATATTCTGTTGCTTTAGGGGGTCTTTCACACGTCATTCTTTCCAGGCCCACTACTACAGTTAATAACAATAATAAAAAGTGTAACTGCTAGTGTGGAAGCTCATTACACTACGCTGGGAAACATGCCAACCCACTGCATTCTTAGAGCCAAAGGCACTAAGGAGCTTCATGTTTCCAAACTATTTCGATGAGAAATGTTACAAGTTGGTAAAATAATCATCTTCTTAGATAGAAATTCTTACAGGGAAGGTCTTACCAATGACAGGCATGTCATCATCCCTGTGACAGCCTTAGTACCTGGGAGCTGAGAGAACTAGTTCTCCATTGAGTTGAGAAACCTTGTTCCATAGTTTACTCCTACAGAGGTCCTTTTTTTCTACACACTCAGTTCTCAAAACTAAATCTCCACGTGCCTTTCCACAGGCTTGTTTCCTCTGACCCTAGGTTTTCAGTGTGCTGCTTTTCGCTCTGAACAATGCTCAAGGCAGAGACAACGTGCCCTGCCCCATGAGCCTATCATTCTGCATACTCGGAGTCTCCAGATCAAGGGAAGGAGAGTGGACCCGATACTGCAGGTACTATCAGACGGAAAGAGAGGGGCAAAAAGCCAACAAACAAGATCAACGATGATTTCAATAGACTTGTTCTTCTCCACTTGCATTTTGTGTACTTAGCTATTTTTCATTTTCATATTTGGAGTTTTATAGGCCAAGCGGGGCATATAGCCCCCTGGGGAGGCTTCCCCTAAATTACAGGGTTTTAAAATACGCAATTTGGGCATCAGTTTAAGGCGATTAAATTTCTCTGGAAGCTTTTTTCAGACAAGGCCATGTCGCACTTCATGGACTTTCAAATTATGCCCTGTAGTTGCCCCACCATGTGCCCTTCAAAGGCTTTATCTTTAGAGTTGCCTCCAGCTGGGCTTTTGGCAGCACAGTAAGGAGGAGGCTGTTCTGAAGGGGCTGCTATCTCTGGATTCAAGGGAAAACTCTGTTTTTTCTTCTTAAATAGATACATGCATAAAACTGAGAGGAGACACTATCCAATGTCCAAAAGGAGCAGCAGGTTCTAGGTCTAGCAAAGAAGTATTAGAACTGTTAAGAGAATTATGACACAACTGTTGGGGGGATAGGGTCCCCAATCTCTTTGGTTTCTATTATGGACTGAATGCCTGTACCCCTTCCCCCACCCCATCCCAATTCATAGGTTGAAATCCTAACCCCTAAAGCAACAGTATTAGGGGGTGGGGCCACTCAGAGGGGATTTATGTCATGAATGGGATAAGGGACCCCAGAGAGCTCTCTCACTTTCCTCCATGTGAGGACACAGAGAGAGGAGGGCTGCCTATGAAAAAGGAAGGGGGTTCTCACCAGGCTCGAAATCTGCCTTCCGGCCTCCAGAATTGTGAGAAATAAATTCCAATGGATTAGAAGTCTCTGAGTCCATGGTATTCTGTCATGACAGCCCGGACGGAACACGTTTCTCAAGTGAGAGTCTTGTCTCCCATTGCCCTCCAATCCGTTGGTACAGACCATTCACAGCATTCTGGAGTTTGGACAGCCCTGCAGTGGACACTGCTGACACTCCTCCCAGGTTTCCTTACACCCATTTCCATGGATTCCATTGACTCCTTGCTGCTACCCCTCACCCCACCCGTCTCCTTGCCTTTTCAATGATCTCAGCAACAGATTTTCTGTGAGGGGATATCCTAGCTCCCTCAGATCTGCTTGGCTGAGTACTGTAGAGAGGCAGTGATGCCCCTTAACCAGTAACTGAGCGGTAAAGAGCCTGCCAAAATCCAGCTTCCCTCCCACTGCTCGAGAACCAACTGAACTGTTCCTCACACTGCAGAGCTGCCCGCAGGGTTGGGCTGGAGTCCCCTGAAGGGCAGGGCTGGCAATTGCCCACCTGCTTCTCTTTCTCTTCTTCTCCTGTGTTCTGTTCTCCAGATTCTCAGAACCAACCCTGGAACCAATTCCTTAAAAATATTATCAAAATACAAACACTCAAGTCAGGGTCACTTTACCATATATTACATCTCTGTATATTTTCAAATCAACTATAGGGCACCCAGTTAAATTTAAATTTCAGATTCGAGGGGGAGTGTAAATTAGGAGTTGGGGATTAACATATACACACTCCTCTATATAAAATAGATAACCAACAAGAACCTACTAATCAGCATGGGGAACTATACTCAATATTTTGTACTAATTAATAAGGGAAAAGAATCTGAAAAATAATATATATATACACACTATAACTCAACTATATTTTTTTTAAAAAAGAGAAAAAAATTGACTTTCAGATATATCACATATACTATTTGGTACATATATACTAAATGGGCTTCCCTAGTGGTTCAGATGGTAAAGAATCTGCCTGCAATGCAGGAAACCTGGGTTCGATCCCTGGCTCATGAAGAATAATTATGTGAAATAAAAGTATAACTGGGCAACTGTGTCTTGATTTTCTAAATCTGGAAACCTTATCTACTGTACCCTCAGAGTAACCAATTGAGAATATCATCTGTGTTTTAGAGACAAAAAACTAAAGTTTGGTTAAGTCTAGTGACTTTTCAAAGGTCATATAGAGTTGGAAGTTTTCTGATTCACATGTGGGAACTTTTTATGTTGTTTTTTTTTTTTTCCCAATTCACAGTGGAGACTTCTCATATGCTGACAGGCAACATTCTCCCAACCCTCTTAGACAATAACGAACCCATTTCCTTTGCCTTTCAATAAGGTGGGATTATCATTTCAGGGTTATAATAGAGAAGGAAATGAAATCAGCTTTGGACTTCATTTCTTCAGAACAGAAAAACAAAACAGTCCTAGTAACACCATGGCACTTACTGAGATTATACATGTCTGTTTCTGTTTCCTTGGAATCATCTCCACAGAGTGGAGATTGGAAAGTGGAGGAGGGCTCTGAGTTCCATCACACAAGGGTCCAAGTGCCATGACTTCCCAGCTAGATGGCCTGGAGCCTTAGATTTCAAGATCTGAGATTTTACTCGATTTGCAAGCTGCCATGTTAGAGTGATACAGAGCTTGTTTGCTTGGCAGAGACATGAGACTCCTGGGTCAGAGAAAAAAGGACTTAATACTTACAGTAACCAAAGCATCAGCATTTGGGTCAGTTTCACAGCTTCAATCCCCATTGACACAAGAAGGGTCAGGTGACATTCATACACAGTGGGTTACAAAACACGGATCCTTAATTTAAGGAGCCCAAATCTTTCATAGTGGACAGTAAAGCCTGCCTGCACTTTGTCCTGAAGGGAGGAATTATCCTTATTATAATGGACACTAAGCGAACTGGTGGCGGCACTAGAAATGTCATCCAAGTTTCCTCACTATAAAAACATCTTTGCAAAGATAGTTCAGAAACAAGTAGTGAGTGTCAGTTGTTCAGTTGCTCAGTCGGGTCCAACATTTTGTGACCCTATGGACCGCAGCAAGCCAGGCTTCCCTGCCCATCACCAACTGCCGGACCTTGCAAAAACTCATGTCCATTGAGTCAGAGATGCCAACCAACCATCTCATCCTCTGTCGTTCCCTCTCCTCCCGCCGTCAATCTTTCCCAGCATCAGGGTCTTTTCTAGTGTGTCAGTTCTTAGCATCAGGTGGCCAAAGTATTGGAGTTTCAGCTTCAGCATCAGTCCTTCCAATGAATATTCAGGACTGATTTCCTTTAGGGTGGAATGGTTGGATCTCCTTGCAGTCCAAGGGACTCTCAAGAATCTTCTCCAACACCACAGTTCAAAAGCATCTGGTCTTCGGTGCTTAGCTTTTTTACACTCCAAATCTCACAAACATACATGACCACTGGAAAAAAAAAACAAAAACATAGCTTTGACTAGACAGACCTTTGTTGGCAAAGTAATGTCTCTGATTTTTAATATGCTGTCTAGGTTGGTCATAGCTTTTCTTCCAAGGAGCAAGCATCTTTTAATTTCATGGCTGCAGTAACCATTTCCAGTGATTTTGGAGCCTAAGAAAATCAAGTCTGTCATTGTTTCCATTCTTTCCCCATCTATTTGCCATGAAGTGATAGGACAGGATGCCATGAACTTTTGGAATGTTGAGTTTTAAGCCAACTTTTTCACACTCCTCTTTCACTTTCATCAAGAAGCTCTTTACTGACTCTTCACTTTCTGCCATAACGGTGGCATCATTTGCATATCTGAGGTTATTGATATTTTGCCAGGCAATCTTGATTCTAGCTTGTGCTTCATCCAGCCCAGCATTTCGAATGATGTACTCTGCATATAAGTTAAATAAACAGGGCGACAATATACAGCCTTGACGTACTCCTTTCCCGATTTGGAACCAGTCTGTTGTTCCACGTCCAGTTCTAACTGTTGCTTCCTGACCTGCATACAGGTTTCTCAAGAGACAGGTCAGGTGGTCTGGTATTCCCATCTCTTTCAGAATTTTCCACAGTTTATTGTGATCCACACAGTCAAAGGCTTTGGCATAGTCAATAAAGCAGAAATAGATGTTTTTCTGGAACTCTCTTGCTTTTTCTATCATCCAGTGGATGTTGGCAATTTGATCTCTGGCTTGTCTGCCTTGTCTAAATCCAACTTGAACATCTGGAACTTTACGGTTTATGTACTGTTCAAGCCTTGCTAGGAGAATTTTGAGCATTACTTTCCTGGCAGGTGAGACGAGTGGAATCCTGCAGTAATTTGAACATTCTTTGGCATTACCCTTCTTTGGTACTAGAATGAAAACTGACCTTTTCCAGTCCTGTGGCCACTGCTGAGTTTTCCAGATTTACTGGCGTGTTGAGTGCAGCAATTTCATACCATCGTCTTTTAGGACTTGAAATAGCTCAACTGGAATTCCATCACCTCCACTAGTTTTGTTCATAGTGATGCTTCCTAAAGCCAACTTTAGTTTGCATTCCAGGATGTCTGGCTCCAGGTGAGTGATCACACCATCGTGGTTATCTGTGTCATGGGGGATCTGTTTTGTATACTTCTTCAGTGTATTCTTGCCACCTCTTCTTAATAACTTCTGCTTCTATTAGTAGTGAGTGTACTTGCTCACAAGAGAATGTGGAAAGGTGAGAAACTCAGGGAAAACTGTCTCCCACGACTCAGTCATAGTTTCCTCATCTATAGACACAGTTTCTAGCTTGCAGAGTTCCTCTTCACCTTCTGTTAAGAAAAATTCTTTCTGCTATTTCTGTTTCTCAACTCCTCCATGATGGTTGTATAACTCCATGTGACTAGAAACAGCTGTGGAAGTAGAAAGTGCCTTGAGGGTGGCCTCAGAATCCAAGATTTTGTCACCCACTCATTAGCAAATATGTATTGAGCACCTACCACTTAAGGTTCCACATGAAATGCTGAATTAAGCCCAGACTGTCAGGCTTAATCCAACTTCTCTTATTTGAGAAACACCCTAAATCTCCTGACAATTTTTCTCTCAGAAGTAACAAAAGCTGTACTTTCTCTACATTGTTATTATTACTGATGAAATAATAAATGAGGAATCACTTTTAAAATGATAAAGTGATGTATACACTTACTTTTCTCCCAATACTCTTTTCAGCAAGAGCCTGGCGTATAACCCTCTGAATATAGTATTACCCAAATTTTATTAACTGACCAACATACTTTATAATGACCAAGGAAGTAGAATAATTTTATAACCAGTACCAAACTATATAAAGAATGAGAGAGAAAATAAGGTCATTTCATTGATACTCTGCTCTTTGATCTCTAATTTCACAAAGTCTTTGTGTGCTGTGTCAGATTCAGTTGACTTTTGATAACTTTACTGAAACAGTACCAATAATTGGAAACAATAGGAAATCAGTCCTGTATATTCATTGGAAGGACTGATGCTGAAGCTGAAACTTCAATACTTTGGCCACATGATGTGAAGAACTGACTCATTGGAAAAGACCCTGATGCTGGGAAAGATTGAAGGCAGGAGGAGAAGGGGATGATAGAAGATGAAATGGTTGGATGGCATCACTGACTCGATGGACAGGAGTTTGAGTAAGCTCCAGGAGTTGGTGATGGACAGGGACGCCTGGCATGCTGGAGTCCATGGGGTCACAAAGAGTCGGACACGACTGAGCGACTGAACTGAACTGAATCATGATTAAACTGATACAAACCTAGGAAAGAAGTAAAACTCCTATGGCAATAAAGGATACTTGCTAAAAATGTACAGAAAATAACCTACCTGGCTGTTACATTTAAGATATCTTCCACAGAAAATTCAGAAATAGCTAAAAATAACTTCAGTCAGCATATGTTCAACATATATGCATTACTGTCCTAGAGATTCAAGCTAACAAAGTGATTTTTAAAATTGGCAAGAAGGCTTTAGGATTATAAAAGAAGGGACAATATTTTCATTATTCAAAGACAATGAATTAGTTAACACAATCAGTATGTATTAGAATTTATGAGAACTGAGCACTGGGCTAGTGACAAGATTAACATGTAAGATCCCGAATGCCACATTCCAATCACTTAGAATGTGTAAACAGTAAAATAGATTCCCTTATCAATAGAAAGAAAAAACTAGTAAATAACTTGGAATGAATCTAATGAAAAAATGTATGTTAAGAAAGCATTCATGAGGAACCACATATGAAGATATATGTATGTCAACAGACATAAAATAGCACAATGTTAGCAGAACACTGGGTTCTAGGATGATTGCCTCTATGAAATGGACAATTCTGCTCAGTTAGTTGTACTCAAATCCCAACCACAACATAAGAAAGACTTGCTGGCAATTGGCTAAAAGAAAGTAGTAGTATCCTAGGCTAGTAAATATGCAACAATAGCATTGGTGGTTTTTAAACAGTGAGCCTTGTATAAAAAATTTCCTATCAGTACCACAGTTAAAGCATGAATGCCTGGATCTTCTGGATTTCTGCACATCCATGCTGTCCCAACTCCAGTGTGGAGATGCCCTGGGCTTTGGGGATTTACCCAGCATCAGAAGCGGCCCTGAGTGATCTCGATCTCTCAAGTCCTGCAGGCAGATTCTTTACCAACTGAGCTATCAGGGAAGCCCTCAAGTCCTGCAGGTGGTTTCATAAGTCAGGTCTCAGTCCAATCAGGTTACTGCATTGCCAGGCCAAATCCGAGGCTGGTTCAGCATAAGTTATATGACTTAATTCAGGCCCGGGAGACTGAGGAGGAAATTTCCTGGGTGCTTCTAGAGAGGTAAAGACACAGATACTTTCTCTTCCTTTGATATTTTTCAGGAGGGACTTCTGGACAAAAGTGAGCCCGCATCTTGCTGTCAGAGTGAGATGAGGTTGATGCTGAGAGGACAGAGGAGCAGAAGCCATCACAGGGAATCAGAGTTGCAACCACTAGGTTAACAACACAATAAGTACTTTTATAATAATTTCTGAAATATGTTATGACAAAACTATCTTCATGGGTACAATCACAGTTAAGTATTCATCACAGGGTATTTCTAAATGGCAATTTGTCATGGAAGCTTTAAAACATAATAGAATTTCTAATAAATTAAAGCACATGCACTGAAGGAACATACCCAAGAACAGAAGAAGTGATACCAGTGTAGAGAAAGGCCTCGAGAGCTGAGGTCTACCACGACCAAAAGAGCTTCATTACAAGTCAGGCCCTTCGCTTATTCACCTACATTATTTCTCTCCTCTACATCTGAAGTTTCTCTGCTCCTGAAGACACTCTGCATTTTGTCATCTCCAACCTTTTAATAAATTTATACTATTCTTTTGACTAGGTAGATCTTCATCCCCTCTTCTCTCCACCTATCAAGATACCCTCCTCTTGAAAACCCCAATGGGATTGTGCCTGGTTGCCAGTACTTCCCTGCTCTCTCCTGGCTAGCCACCTCCTGCTCTTCCAGGCTGACATCACAAAGTTGGCAATTGAAGATGCACTGCCAGGTGGTCTCTTCTGCTGTTGCTGAGACGTTTACTTGCTGCTTAACTTGCTAAATATTTGTCTTCTTTCCAAATAGATTTTAAGACATTTGGGGACAGGAAGAAAGTCACATCTTTATGGTCCCTCGCACTCCGACATAGTAAGCTATCAGAAAATATTGTTCAATCAGTTGGATTTCTGGAATCATGCTATTTGAACCATCTGCATTCTGACCAGAATTTTCTTGCCATTCAGTATCTTCAGCCCCAATTCCACTCTTGGGTATCCTTAACATGTTTTCAAATTGTAAAACCTGCTCACTCCCCTTGGGTCAGGTAACTCAGAAGATACAACTGCGAATTTTGGCCAACCCCTGGACAGCGTTATTTCCCCAGTGGCAAGAGACTGATTCAATCTCCATGTTTTCAGATCCTAGGAGATCTGATAGACAGAGTGCCTGATGAACTATGGATGGAGGTTCATGACATTGTACAGGAGACAGGGATTAAGACCATCCCCACGGAAAAGAAATGCAAAAAAGCAAAATGGCTGTCTGAAGAGGCCTTACAAAATAGCTGTGAAAAGAAGAGAAGCGAAAAGCAAAGGAGAAAAGGAAAGATATTCTCATTTGCATGCAGACTTCCAAAGAATAGCAAGGAGAGATAAGAAAGCCTTCCTCAGCGATCAATGCAAAGAAATAGAGGAAAACAACAGAAAGGGAAAGACTAGAGATCTCTTCAAGAAAATTAGAGATACCAAGGGAACATTTCATGTAAAGATGGGCTCGATAAAGGACAGAAACGGTATGGACCTAACAGAAGCAGAAGATATTAAGAAGACATGGCAAGAATACACAGATGAACTGTACAAAAAAGATCTTCATGACCCAGATAGTCACGATGGTGTGATCACTCACCTAGAGCCAGACATCCTGGAATGTGAAGTCAAGTGGGCCTTAGAAAGCATCACTACAAGCAAAGCTAGTGGAGGTGATGGAATTCCAGTTGAACTATTTCAAATCCTCAAAGATGATGCTGTGAAAGTGCTGCACTCGATATGCCAGCAAATTTGGAAAGCTCAGCAGTGGCCACAGGACAGGAAAAGGTCAGTTTTCATTCCAATCCCAAAGAAAGGCAATGCCAAAGAATGCTCAAACTACTGTACAATTGCACTCATCTCACACGCTAGTAAAGTAATGCTCAAAATTCTCCAAGCCAGGCTTCAGCAATACATGAGCCGTGAACTTCCAGATGTTCAAACTGGTTTTACAAAAGGCAGAGGAACCAGAGATCAGGTTGCCAACATCCGCTGGATCATTGAAAAAGCAAGAGAGTTCCAGAAAAACATCTATTTCTGCTTTATTGACTATGCCAAAGCGTTTGACTGCGTGGATCACAATAAACTGTGGAAAATTCTGAAAGAGATAGGAATACCAGACCACCTGACCTGCCTCTTGAGAAACCTGTATGCAGGTCAGGAAGCAACAGTTAGAACTGGACATGGAACAACAGACTGGTTCCAAATAGGAAAAGGAGTACGTCAAAGCTGTATATTGTCGCCCTGTTTATTTAACTTATATGCAGAGTACATCATGAGAAATGCTGGGCTGGAAGAAGCACAAGCTGGAGTCAAGATTGCTGGGAGAAATATCAATAACCTCAGATATGCAGATGACACCACCCAATGGGAGAAAGTGAAGAACTAAAGAGCCTATTGATGAAAGTGAGAGAGGAGAGTGAAAAAGTTGGCTTAAAGCTCAACGTTCAGAAAACTAAGATCATGGCATCTGGTCCCATCACTTCATGGGAAATAGATGGGGAAACAGTGGAAACAGTGTCAGACTTTATTTTTGGGGTCTCCAAAATCACTGCTGATGGTGATTGCCGCCATGAAATTAAAGGACGCTTACTCCTTGGAAGGAAAGTTATGACCAACCTAGATAGCATATTAAAAAGCAGAGACATTACTTTGCCAACAAGGGTCCATATAGTCAAGGCTATGTTTTTTCCAGTAGTCATGTGTGGATGTGAGAGTTGGATGGTAAAGAAAGCTGAGCGCGGAAGAATTGACGCTTTTGAACTGTGGTGTTGGAGAAGACTCTTGAGAGTCCCTTGGACTGCAAGGATATCCCACCATTCCATCCTAAAGGAGATCACTCCTGGGTGTTCATTGGAAGGACTGATGTGGAAGCTGAAACTCCAATACTTTGGCCACCTCATGCAAAGAGCTGAGTCATTGGAAAAGACCCTGATTCTGGGAAGGATTGGGGGCAGGTGGAGAAGGGGACGACAGAGGATGAGATGGTTGGATGGCATCACCGACTTGATGCACATGCTGCTGCCGCTGCTAAGTCGCTTCAGTCATGTCTGACTCTGTGCGACCCCATAGACGGCAGCCCACCAGGCTCCCTCATCCCTGGGATTCTCCAGGCAAGAATACTGGAGTGGACTGCCATTTCCTTCTCCAGTGCATGAAAGGGAAAAGTGAAAGTGAAGTCGCTCAGTCATGTCCGACTCTTAGCGACCCCACGGACTGCAGCCTACCAGGCTCCTCCGTCCATGGGATTTTCCAGGCAAGAGTACTGGAGTGGGGTGCCAGATGCACATGAGTGTGAGTAAACTCTGGGAGTTGGTGATGTACAGGGAGGCGTGGCTTGCTGTGATTCATGATGTCTCAAAGAGTCAGACACGACTGTGCAGCTGAACTGAACTGAGGACATCATCTGTACCCCCAGCACTGTGCACAGAGAAGAGGAGATGTCAATTCCCTAGGCTTTTTTTTATAGCTTAAACCTGTTCCTCTCCTTTCCATGACAGCAGAAACAAATTACTTTTTGCTCTTCACTGTTCTGTTCTGCCCATGGCTTCATTTATGAAACTAAGTATCGACCTAATAAACCCTTTCCTTGCTCCTAAAAGCTACCATAGCTGCTCAACATTGGTGTGGATACTAACAACGATCAGACCTCCAGAGCTAATCTATGAAACTTTAAAAGATTATTTCAGATACCAACATATATTCACAACTCAGCTATTTACTTTACAATCTCCCTTTCTGGAAAACTGTTTACAACACCCTCTCTGGCAACCTTTCACATCACATAGCAGAAAAATGCAGTTCAATGTCTATTATATAAAACTGTAGCTACCAACAGTTAGCAATTAACTAGACCAGAGCTTAGAAAGACTCAAAGCCTCGTTGAAGAAATCCTATCTAATCACAACATATTCACCAACAACCAAGCCATTTGAGGTGTGATTAAATGATTGAAAACACTATTGTAAAGATTCATTCACAAAATCTCTCTATTGGACATTAAATGTGCTTTATTGACTATACAGATATTTGGATATCTGGTTATATTTTTATCAAAGGTTCACAAACGTTCTACTATAAAGAGTAAAAATAATGACCATGAGGTCTCATATTTCAAAAAAAAAATCTTTTAGACAGAAAATATTCATTAAAATATTATTAAAAATTGTCTGCTTTCATTTATAGTAAATAGAATTTCTTTCTACCATGTACAGTCATTCTTAAATACAATGAAACCTAACAGCCACTGAGCATGGTGAAAAGGGTATCTATACTCCAACGTCTGGGCAAGCCTTTTGAGATAACCACCAGATCTCACAGAAAATGGAAATAAATGGAAAATTCTCAACTGTTCTGTTTATCTCTTTGGTTTAGTCTATACTGTTTTTGTTGTTGTTGTTCAGTCACTAAGTCGAGTCTAACTCTTTGTGACCCCATGGACTGCAGCACGCCAGGCTTCCCTGTCCCTCACTCTTTCCCTGAGTTTGCCTACGTTCATGTCCATTGAGTCAGTGATGATTATTCTGTTTTAGCTAAACATTAATGCAACCGTAGGGCAGGTTAGTTTCACGAGATGTGTGTTAAACATTGGGCTCTGCACCTTACCTCGCTTATAGTAGGTGATAGATAAACGCTTTGTGGGTTTGAAACCAAATCTTGCTTGAGCAGACTCACATTCATATTGTTATTCAAAAAGTTGTGAGAACATACCACCTTCTTCATCTTTCATGCCACCAGATGCCATGCTCATTTCCTTCGACACAGGTCCCATAAACCATTATCTACTCTTATGGGATGCATGGTATTTGGCTTATAATCTATGCCCTTTTCCCTCCCAGTCTCTTTGGAGCAGAGAACATACTTATATATGCATTTTTAAGAGCCAACTCATTGGAAAAGACCCTGATGCTGGGAAAGTCTGAAGGCAAAATGTGAAGGGAGCAGCAGAGGATGAGAAGGTTAGATAGCATCACCGAATCAATGGACATGAATTTGAGGAAATGCCGGGAGACAACTGCAGGACAGAGGAGCCTGCTGGCTACAGTCCATGGGGTCGTAAAGAGTTGGACACGACATAGTGACTGAACAAAAACAACAAAAATCCCCCCAAACTGTTTGGCATATAATAGGATTTCATTACATAGTTGCATAAATGAATGAATACATTAATTGAAGATAAGATCCTAAAGATAAGAGTCCTTGTAAGATGCAAATTAATTTGTAGCTCAAGGATAAGACTGAATTTCTCTATGCAGTTTGGATATAAATACTCCTCTGAACCCTGAGTGTTATGGAAATATTTTTCTGGAAACAGTGGCAGCAGTCAAATGCTTCAGAGAATGGTGTTCTTGTTAAAAAAAGACTTCATTTGTTCCTAAAGAAGAAGAGATGCTTGAAAACAGCACTTAACAAATTTAAAGATGAAAATTAAAGACTGAGGGTAAATAAATTGGTCATAATATAAAACCGTGAAACATGAAATGGTAATTCACTAATTAGACAGAGGGTACAGCAACAACTTCCTGTCCATCTTCTCATACAAAATATCAGTTTCCAGTGGTTGGTAAAGATAACCTTGTCACGAGAAGAAGAGGCAAAACCACGAATTGAGCATTGTCCTCGTCTTTTAGAGAGCTATCATCCAAATAAAAAAATCATCCATCCATTCAGTGAACATACATTAATTGAACACTTAATATAAGCACATTCTTATCAATAATATAAGGGCTTCCAGGCTAGCTCAGTTGGAAAAGAACATGCCTGTCAATGCAGGAGCCACCAGAGACACTGGATAGCCCCTGAAGAAGAAAATGGCAACCCACTACAGTATTCTTGCCTGGAGAATCCCTTGGACAGAGGAACCTAGCTGGCTATGGTCCATAGGGTGGCACAGAGTCAGACACAACTGAACCGAGCAAGGGAGCATGAAAGCAAGATCTGCAATACTAGGACTAGTAATAAACCCATTTTCAGAGAGATTAGAGACAAAGGAGTTACATAACTTGCCTGAGGTTACACAAGTAGTGACAGCCAGGATTCTAATGCAGTCAGCAAACACTGAACTCTATAGATAGCTAGAACTCGAAGGAATATACATGGGATTGAAGACATGATATTTCCAAGATTCAAGTGTATGCTTGAAGAGCAGAATCAGAGGGATGACTTCCTGAGGACGTGAAATGAACAGATAGATGTGAGTGTTCTTCCTGAACAAGAAATCAATCTGTGATTGGGAAAGGGCTATCACTCCTTTTATTTTCCTCACTTTGTGGTATTTTTGTTTCTTTGTTTTGCTTGAGGTGGGCCAGGGTCAGTTTTCGTTTCTCCAGTGCTTTTTCCCAAAGCTGATTAAAGTCAGGGAAAGGAGGGTGGCCCACTAAGAGTAAGCAGCTCTGATGACAAAGAACAAAAAAAGGCCTAACAAAAAACGAGGGTGTCCAGAATGGCTCAAATTAGGTCATGGATTTTAGGGCTCAGTCTTCTCTTTGTATAATCTCTTTTTTCCCCTTTGCTATGGCTAATCAATGGCCAATTGCCAATACTTGTCTCTAAGGTAAAGAGCTGGTCCCAACCATCTCTCATACCTGCTCAGCCAAAGTTCGAAATTTTTGGAACCACTGGTGGGGTGGCAGGCCATCTTATCCACAGCACTCAGGATCAGTGTGACTGAAAGGGAGTTATTTTGTTTCTATAACATATCCCCTCAGCCACCCCCGCAATGCCACATGAGAATACTCTGACAGGAAACCTAACTTCACGTTCCTTCCGTATATATTAAATACAGACCAGTTCCTCTAGCCTGGGGACCATATTCTTTCTCAAAGGATGCTTATCGCCAAACTGTGTTTTCAAATAAATGTACTCAAAGGACAAAGTCATACGGAATTTACGATTTCAAAAATAACTTGCCATAAATTTTAACAATTTACCATATACAAAAATCACTTACTGTTAACAAAATTTTAAAAAAGTACAAAATATGTCAAATCTTCAAAAAAATCCAATTTCATTGCAAAGGATTATATACACAATTCTTATAACTCCAATGGAAATTACATGGCTAGGACCCTCACACATCAAAACAAAATAGAGTCTAATGGAACTTGAGAGTAGGGAGAGAGTAAAATAACCCCACAAGGAAGGCGAGACTGTATCCAGGAACATTAGACCAGGATTTCTCACCTTTATCACTCTTTGTTGTGGGGAGCTGTGCTATACACAGAACAAAGTGTTTAGTACCATTCCTGATCTTGACCCACAGAATATCAGAACTCCCAACACACCCACCCTGCATCCAGACAACCAAAACGTCTTCAGACTCTGTCAAGTGTCTCCTTGGGGTCAACTGACCCTGGTTGAGAATCATTGCTGGAGAAATAAAGAATATATCAGCTGTTATCAGGAAATACTTAAACACCAATTCTAATTTTACAGAACAAATTTACTCTGTATCTATAAAGTTATGATGACAGATGCATTCAGTAGAGAACAGGAAACAGGGTTTAGCTGGCCCAGAGCTCTGTGAAAACCTAAGAAAGAGTGCCTATTTACATGTAATTTTCACTTGTTTTCCTTTTTTTCCCCACAGAAGGTGACAAGAAGGAACAGGAAATATGACTTTGGTTGACTGGCAATTTCTCATACCTTTCAAAATCGCTCTGACAAGTTGATAGAAGAACATCGTGGAATACAAAGCAAAAAAATTAAACAGGAGGAAGGTGGCATTTCTTTGAGGAATGTGATCTGTCTCAACAAATAAAGGCATAAAGAAACCCGACTAAGCATAAATACGAGCTCAGTAGATTCGTCTGTCTAGCAAAGAAGGCAAGGCTCTGCTTGATTTTTCTTTATTCTGTCTTCCTGAATTATGGCAGAACAAGTGCCTAATTAGCTACGAAGGGAGAATCTCATTAAAGCAGTTTAGGAATTCTTTTTTTTAAAGAAAGACTTCACATATTCAGCCTATAAAACCATCCTCTGGCATCTTACTCGGCTCAGGCTGCTGTAACAAAATACCATAAACTAAGGGACTCGAACAAAATACCATAGATTATGGACTTGAACAAGAGACAATTACTTCTCACAGTTCTGGAGGCTGGAGTCCAGGAGGAAGCTTCTTTCCAGCTTTTAGAAGTCCATCTTCTCACTGTGTCCTCACACAGAGGGTTGGAGGGTGAGCGGAGGGAAAAGCACAATGATGCCAATGACCTCCAAAGGTCCATCATATTGGGGGATAGGGCTCAAACATTCAGTCCATAACACTTGGGGAAAAAGATAAAAGCTGAGTTACTGAGTGATTTGTTTTCAGACTGAGGCTTGTCTTTGGGAAAGCCAAGGAGCTGTAGAAGAAGCACTGCATTCACCCAAGGCCAGGGGAATCTTAAACTACAGTCTTTATTTGTAATTCATGTAGCACTTGCAATCAGGGTGTTCAAAAAACTTTCAGGCAGTTAAAAAAATGTTGCGAGATACCTGTTTTCAAAATGTTAACAAATAGCATTTAATTATTTCCCAGATGGAGAGGCTATACAATCAGTGTATGGGATACACAATCAGTTCCTGTATACCCAGTGAATGTGAACGTCAGGAGAGGCCTTGGACCTTACCACTCAAGAGTGTAGTCTGTGGACACGCCACACCAACATCATAGGGGAGCAGGTGAGAAACACTGAAGCTCAGGCCCTGACCCACACTTACTTAATCAGAATCTGCACTTTGTTAGAATATTCCCTAGACAATAACTATGCTCATTAAAAGTTTGAGAAGCAATGCTCTGGTGAGTCCAGTTTCATCATTCAAGACTACCTTGTACAGATTCTTTTGTGGTAACCATGGGAAACATTTTTTGGCAAAATAGTCTTTTTAGAGCTTCCCGGAAAATATGAAAAAGTATCTTTTAAAATGAATTCCTGATATTACACGAATAGCAGATTATACATACAAAAAGGGACAATAGGAAACAAGATACATAGAACTGTTACAGCAATGACCAAGTTAAGCCTTCATTGTAGATATTCTTCAAAGCAATATATTTCTAGTTAGATATTTCACAAGGAGTATGAGAACTTTACTGAAAAGTTATGACAAAAGCCATACTTCAAGCTCAAAGGAAAACTGTTCTCCTACCACTTACGTGGCATTGCCCATCATTTCTTCACGGTGACACTTTTCAGATCTTCCACACAAACCTTCAAAATGCTATCATAGCATTACAAGTAAGTACCAAATATCTAATAAGTAATTAAAACTCGGAGATGGCTTGCTTTCTTCCTTTCCTTTCCCTTTTTCCCTCCCTCCCTCCCTCCCTTGCTTTCTTCTGAGTTTAAGACAACTGACAAGGTTATGTGGTCAGGGAGTTTGTGATTTGAAACTACTGCGGCAGGAGCCGAAAGCAGCTCTTTTGCCCCTTTCCTGTTTGCCTATTTAGTTCCCGTTGAATTTTGAAATAATATAATTATACGAAAGAGATCACTAGGCAATTTAACATTAACTCCTGACCTATGCTCACAGGAATGTACACCATGCCTTGCATAACCTGTTGATTCTTTTCCTAGATTAAAAGAAGTATAAATGAAGAACTAAGTAGTTAAATAATGACGAGCTCTCTACCCCCAACAGCCTCCTCAGCAATCCTGCAAGCAGATAACACACAAAAGATACCGTCTGAAGAGAGTCAGCCAGTCTGCAGACAGTGAAGAAGGATGAAGAACCCAACCTAGTGACTTCACGATTCAATGAGATTCCACAACACCCCCACTGCACCTTTTTCCCTTGAAAAACAATCCTGTTTGAGC
This sequence comes from Giraffa tippelskirchi, assembly GCF_054371585.1. NCBI lineage: Eukaryota > Metazoa > Chordata > Mammalia > Artiodactyla > Giraffidae > Giraffa > Giraffa tippelskirchi. The sequence goes on from NC_137289.1 coordinate 144,653,212, forward strand.
AGAATCTTTGGAGTTGGTCTCAGGACATGAGTCCACCATCTCCCCAGATAGCTGGCTTTTCTGAATAAAGCAACTTTACCTTTTACTGACACTTGCCTCTCAAATTACTGACTTGAGCGGTGAGCAGAGGAACCCGAGTTCACCAACAAAGCTTTGTCAAGCCTTGTTAGCTATCTTCGGAACCAACACCAAGGGCTGAGTTTTCTCTCATTTGCAAACATTGAGTCAAAGTTCAGTGTGTGCGTGTGCGCATGTGCAACAACTCAGTTACTCAGCTGTGTCTGACTCTTTGAGACCCCCCAGAGATTGCAGCTTGCCAAGCTCCTAGGTCCATGGGATTTCTAGGCCAAAATACCGGAGTGGGTTGCTACTTCCTTCTCCAGGGGATCCTCCCAACCCAGGGATCTAATGGGAGTCTCCAGTGTCTCCTGCGTTGGCGGGCAGATACTTTATCACTGAGCCACCTGAGAAGCCCACAAGCACAAAGTTAAAGAACATGAATAATTAGTATGCAGTTAGCTCTACAAATGAAAAACGTCATGTAATTAAAAGGCAATTGTAAAAATCGTTTTTGAAGTATAGCAAGAATAAAGCCAGCCAAACTGAATTGCAGAGAAAGACATTTCAGTTATATTGATGAGGCTCTTCCTCCTCTGAAGCGTTTTTTTCCCCTACTTAGGCCACACTTAACTTATATGCAGAGTACATCATGAGAAACGCTGGGCTGGAGGAAACACAAGCTGGAATCAAGATTGCCGGGAGAAATATCAATAACCTCAGATATGCAGATGACACCACCCTTATGGCAGAAAGTGAAGAAGAACTCAAGAGCCTCTTTAGGAGAGTGAAAAAGTTGGCTTGAAGCTCAATGTTCAGAAAACTAAGATCATGGCATCTGGTCCCATCACTTCATGGGAAATAGATGGGCAAACAGTGGAAACAGTGTCAGACTTTATTTTTTTGGGCTCCAAAATTACTGCAGATGGTGATTGCAGCCATGAAATTAAAAGACACTTACTCCTTGGAAGGAGGGTTATGGCCAACCTAGATAACATATTGAAAAGCAGAGACATTACTTTGCCAACAAAAGTCCGTCTAGTTAAGGCTATGGTTTTTCCAGTGGTCATGTATGGATGTGAGAGTTGGACGGTGAAGAAAGCTGAGCTCTTTGGAGTCCCTTGGACAGCAAGGAGATCCAATCAATCCATCCTAAAGGAGATCAATCCTGGGTGTTCATTGGAAGGACTGATGTTGAAGCTGAAGCTCCAACACTTTGGCCACCTTATGCGAAGAGTTGACTCATTGGAACAGACCCTCATGCTGGGTAGGATTGGGGGCAAGAGGAGAAGGGGACGATGGAGGATAAGATGGTTGGATGGCATCACTGACTCGATGGACATGGGTTTGGGTAGACTGCGAGAGTTGGTGATGGACAGAGAGGCCTAGCGTGCTGCAACTCATGGGGTCGCAAAGAGTCAGACACGCCTGAGCGACTGAACTGATCTAGGCCACAACAATATAGTAACATGAAATATATGAAAAAGGTGGAAGATTAGAAGCTTAGAGTCCAGAATCCCTGTGGTGGGAGCCAGAAATGTAATTAAGGAAAACACTCATTTAAGTTTCCCTTCCCTTCAAAACCTAATCTCACATTATTTAGAAAACCTTGGGGAGGAACAATAATTTGGGGTCAACTTTGGAACAGTGTTAGATGACTGCTAACTGGACACTGTGACCTTATTTAGAATGAAATTATGTGCCAAGAGATTTTAGGAGTTGGAATTTTTAAAAAGGTGTTATGCTTTCTCAAAGCCCAAAAATAAACCTTTCACATAAGAACGCCAGGAACACTAGCTTATTGCCTCTAAACTTTGCTTTTTGAAATCTACTGAGTTCCCGCAGGCAGGATATGAAACACTCAGTTCTCAAGAAAATTCTTTTCCCTCAAAACCCCAGTTCACTTTGAACAAACACAATATACATAGTCTATTACCCTTCCCTCTCCCTCCTGTAAACATCAGCTCTAACAAAACAGACACATCTTTCCCATTTCTGGAGTTATTCTGTCTTTTTAAAGGTGCAACCATGAAGAAGCAAAATAAAAATTAAAAACCTGTCAAACGGTTGGTCAAATTTCTGGGCTGTTAACCACTTTCATCCTCTGGAGAAGGAAATGGTAACCCACTCCAGTATTCTTGCCTGGAGAATCCCATGGACAGAGGAGCCTGGCAGGCCCCAGTCCATGGGGTTGCAAGAGTCGGACAGGACTTAGTGACTAAACCGCCAACACCAACAACCACTTTCATCAAGAACCAGTCAAATCACATAGCAAGAGTGCTACTTACAGAGTGAGAGTGGCATAATTCTTTCACACTTTTATGAAAATGTATTTCTCGTTTGTTATGCAGTAAGCTATATAGTTTACTTCTTACAAAAATGCAAGACTTCTTTCTAGCTCATTTTGAAATCCTAGAGAATCTTTCCTGATTGTTTTGAATCTTGCTCTCATAGTTCATGAAACCATTATTCTCCCGGGGCCCTCTGGGGCCAGGCACTGAGTCACACACTTTATTTGCATTATCTCATTTCCTTCTTCAAACAGTTCTGGAAATGAGGTCATATTTTCAGATTTGAGGGATTGAGGGAAGAGAAGGTAATTGGAAGAAAAGGCTCCATACTCAGGATTTATACCCAAATGTCAAAGTCTGATGTCAATTCCGGGTATGTTACACAGTGTCTTTCTAGAAAACTGCTGATAAACATTTGTTGAACGGAACTGACTTGTAGACGAGGGTCTCCATTGGTCAGATGGTGGTGACCCATGAATTTTTTAAATGCACACTGATATGACAGCTGCCACAATACAATCTAACCAAATTGTTTAGAATGAAGTTAAAGATACCTAAGCGCTACTATAGCCATCTTACTACTAGAGTCATCACATGGAAAAATACCGAGTGCACCTTTTGGTCAACCCAATATTTGCCTTGCAAAATCAGATCCTGAGGCAGGAGGAGGAAAGGATCAGAAATTTAAAAACCATAGGGAACACTTGATAAGAAATAATCAAGCCATTCTTTCTAAATTAAGAAATCCAAGTAATGTAATCTCCTCCAATAAATACACATGTAATATCAAGAAATTTATCTGTGGTATAAGAGAAATTCATGCCGAGTGGTTTTCAGAACGAATAACAGAAGAAATGCAGTATCTTTGGCCTTTCTAGAGAAAAGTCAAAGAAGTGGTGGCTATTTTCAGCTGTTTGGAAGCCAGCAATAATGATATTATTGGAGGATGCAGCAGGAGACTAACATGATTATGTCTGGCTCAACAACAGAGTTCTCAGCATATCTCAGCCTTGTCACATGGAAACAAATACTGTTTACAGAGAGAAACTGATGGATGTCTGAGTTTTCAGCTGGACCTGGAATAGTCCACAGTCACCAAATCGTTGCTCCATCAATTCTTCAGCGCTCAGCTTTCTTTAGAGTCCAACTCTCACATGCATACATGACTACTGGAAAAACCACAGCTTTGACTAGACGGACCTTTGTTGGCAAAGTAATGTCTCTGCTTTTTAATATGCTGCCTAGGTTGGTCATAGCTTTTCTTCCAAGGAGCAAGCATCTTTCATACCTGCAGTCACCATCTATAGTGATTTTGGAGCCCAAGAAAATAAAGTCTCTCACTGTTTCCATTGTTTCCCCTCTATTTGCCATGGAATGATGGGACCAGACACTCATGGGCATGTCTGGGTCAGTCTCTTATAGGGTCTCTGCTCTTTTCTCCTGGGTCCTGGTGGGCATGCACAAGGTTTTGTTTGTGACCTCCAAGAGTTTGTTTCCCCAGTCCTGTGTAAGTTCGGATGGTTCTATGGTGGGGATAATGGTGACTTCCTCCAAGTGGGCTTATGCCATACTCAGGTCTGCTGCACCCAGAGCCCCTGTGGCAGGCCACTGCTGACCCGTACCGCCACAGGAGACACTCAAGACAGAATTCTGGCTCAGTATCTGTGGGTTGGGCTTGTGTTTTGTGCCGTTCCCAGGTCTGAGCAGCTCAGGCGACTAGGCGCTTGGTGAGGGCACTGTCGCAGGTGGGCCGTGCATCTTAATCACCTCCCCGGTCCCGGCAACTCAGTGTCCCAGGTGCACCAGGAGAGCACCAACTCAGGTGTGCCGTATGTCTCCTCTGGAGAGCTGATCTCACGCTGCAACCCTCCTGGCAGATGTCAACCAACCAGGAATCCAGGAAGACGTGGTTAGCAGCTGGGAGCTTGCTCACAGTTTACTGGAATATGCCATCTCTGAGGCTGAGATAGTAGCAGCCCTGTGCCTTTCTGCTCTGGCTACAGCAAGCCTGCCTCTCTGCCTCTGGATGGGGAGGGGTCAATATGAAGCCAGCTAGCTCTCCTTTGGTATTAGATAAATCCTTTGTTCTGTGAGCAGGCCAGGCTGCACATTAGGTTGTTAGGCTACAGCCCTTTGTGGGAAAGTTCTCTTTCCCCTGAGAGTCCAGACATGCCCATGAGTGTCCAGGAGTTTTCAGTGGAGGCGTGGGTTGGTGGTGGCCTGCTTCAGGGTCGGAGGACTGAGTGGGACCTGCATGTGACCTTTTGAAGGAGGTCGCCATTAACTTCATTACCTCCGCCATAGTTTAGCCTCCGTTCAAGCAACAGGGAGGGAACACAGCCCCGCCCATAAACAGAAAATTGGATTTAAGTTTTACTGAGCATGGCCCTGCCCATCAGAACAAGACCTAGTTATCCCCTCAGTTAGTCTCTCTCATCAGGAAACTTCTATTAGCCTCTTATCCTTATCCATTAGAGGGCAGAGAGAATGAAAACCACAATCACAGAAAACTAACCAAATGATCACATGGACCACAGCCTTGTCTAACTCAATGAAATTATGAGCCATGCCCTGTAGGGCCACCCAAGATGAACGGGTCATGGTGGAGAGTTCTGAAAAAACCTGGTCCACTGTAGAAGGGAATGGCAAAAACAATTCAGTATTCTTGCCTTGAGAACCTCATGAACAGTATGAAAAGGCAAAAAGATAGGACACTGAAAGCTGAACTCCCCAGGTCGGTAGGTGCCCAATAGGCTACTGGAGATCAGTGGAAAAATAACTCCAGAAAGAATGAAGAGACGGAGCCAAAGCAAAAACCACACCCAATTGTGGATGTGATGGGTGATGGAAGTAAAGTCCAGTGCTGCAAACAGCAATACTGCATAGGAACCTGGAATGTTAGGTCCATTAATCAAGGCAAATTGCAAGGGGTCAAACAGGAGATGGCCACAGTGAACATTGACATTTTAGGAATCAGGGAACTAAAATGGACTACAATGGGTGAATTTAACTCAGATGGCCATTATATCTAATACTGTGGGCAAGAATCCCTTAGAAGAAATGGAGTAGCCATCATGGTCAACAAAAGAATCTGAAACATAGTACTTGGGTGCGATCTCAAAAACGACAGAATGATCTCTATTCGATTCCAAGGCAAACCATACAATATCACAGTAATCCAAGTCTATGCCCTGACCTGTAATGCTGAAGAAGCTGAAGTTGAACGGTTCTATGAAGACCTACAAGACCTTGATCTCCTAGAACTAACACCCAAAAAAGATGTCCTCTTCAGTATACGGGACTGGAATGCAAAAGTAAGAAGTCAAGAGCCACCTGGAGTAACAGGCAAATTTGGCCTTGAAGTACAAAACGAAGCAGGTCAAAGGCTAACAGAGTTTTGCCAAGAGAACGCACTGGTTATAGCAAACATTCTCTTCCAAAAACACAAGAGAAGACTCTACACATGGACATCACCAGATAGTCAATGCTGAAATCAGATTGATTATATTCTTTGCAGCCAAACATGGAGAAGCTCTATATAGTCAGCAAAAACAAGACCAGGAGCTGACTGTGGTTCAGATCATGAATTCCTTATTGCCAAATTCAGACTTAAACTGGAGAAAGTAGAGAAAACCAGTAGACCATTCAGGTATGATCTAAACGAAATCCCTACAGTCGAAATTCCTACAGTGGAAATGACAAATTGATTCAAGGGATTAGATCTGATAGACAGAGTGCCTGAAGAACCGAGGACAGAGGTTTGGGACATTGTATAGGAGGCAGTAATCAAGACCATCCCCAAGAAAAAGAAATGCAAAAAAGCAAAATGGTTGTCTGAAGAGGCCTTACAAATAGCTCAAAAAGAAGAAAAGCAAAAGGCAAAGGAGAAAAGGAAAGATATACCCATTTGAATGCAGAGTTCCAAAGAATAGCAAGGAGAGATAAGAATGCCTTCCTCAGTGATCAATGCTAAGAAATAGAGGAAAACAATAGAATGGGAAAGACTAGAGATCTATTCAAGAAAATTAGAGATACCAAGGGAACATTTCATGCAAAGATGGACACAATAAAGGACATAAAGCGTATGGACCTAACAGAAGCAGAAGATACTAAGAAGAGGTGGAAAGAATACACAGAAGAACTATACAAAAAGATCTTCACAACACAGATAAACCAATGGTGCAATCACTAACCTAGAGCCAGACACCCTGGAATGCAAAGTCAAGTGGGCCTTAGGAAGCATCACTATGAACAAAGCTAGTGGAGGTGATGGAATTTCAGTTGAGCTACTTCAAATTCTAAAAGATGATGCTGTGAAAGTGCTGCACTCAATATGTCAGCAAATCTGGAAAACTCAACAGTTGCCACAGGACTGGAAAAGGTCAGTTTTCATTCAAATCGCAAAGAAAGGCAATGCCAAAGAATGTTCATGGGGTCACAGAGTCGGACACGACTGAGCAACTGAACTGATGGTACTGGATGCCATGATCTTAGTTTTTTGATTGCTGTGTTTTAAGTCAGCTTTTTCACACTCTTCTTTCACTTTCATCAAGACGCTCTTCATTCCTCTTCACTTTCTGCCACAAGGGTGGTGTCATCTGCGTATTTGAGGTTATTGATATTTCTACTGGCAATCGATTCCAGCTTGTGCTTCATCCAGCCCAGCATTTTGCATGATATTCTTGCATACAAGTTAAATAAGCAGTCTTGACGTACTCCTTTCCCAATTTGGAACTAGTCTGTTGTTCTATGTCTGGTTCTACGTGTTGCTTCTTGACCTGCATACAGATTTCTCAGAAGGCAGGACAGGTGATCTGGTATTCCCATCTCTTGAAGAATTTTCCACAGTTTGTTGTCATCCACACAGTCAAAGGTTTTGGCGTAGTCAATAAAGCAGAAGTAGATGTTTTTCTGGAATTCTCTTGCTTTTTCTATGAGTCATCAGATGTTGGCAATTCGATCTCTGGTTCCTCTGCCTTTTCTAAATGCAGCTTGAACACGTGGAAGTTCTTGTTTCATGTACTACTGAAGCATGGCTTGGAAATTTATGAGCATTACTTTGTTAGCGTGGCAGATGAGTGCAATCGTGCAGTAGTTTGAGCACTCCTTGCCATTGCCCTTCTTTGTTACTGGAATGAAAACTCACCTTTTACAGTCCTGTGGCCACTGCTGAATTTTCCAGATTTGCTGGCATATTGAGTGCAGCACTTTCACAGCATCATCTTTGAGGATTTGAAATAGCTCAACTGGAATTCCATCACCTCCACTAGCTTTGCTCGTAGTGATGCTGCCTAAGGCCCACTTGACTTTGCATTCCAGGATGTCTGGCTCTAGGTGAGTGATCACACCATTGTGGTTATCTGGGGCATGAAGATCTTTTTTGTATAGTTCTTCTGTGTATTCTTGCCACCTCTTCTTAATATCTTCTGCTTCTGTTAGGTCCATACCATTTCTGTCCTTTATTGAGCCCATCTTTGCATGAAATGTTCCCTTGGCATCTCTAATTTTCTTGAAGAGATCTCTAGTCTTTCCCATTCTGTTGTTTTCCTCTATTTCTTTGCATTGATCGCTGACGAAGGCTTTCTTATCTCTCCTTGCTATTCTTTGGAACTCTGCATTCAGATGGGGATATCTTTCTTTTCTCCTTCGTCTTTTGCTTCTCATCTTTTCTCAGCAATTTGTAAGGCCTCCTCAGATAACCATTTGCCTTTTTGCATTTCTTCTTCTTGGGGATCATTTTGATCATCGCCTCCTGTACAATGTTAGGAACCTCTGTTCCTAACACAGTTCTTCAGGCACTCTATCTAGCAGATCTAATCCCTTGAATCTATTTGTTACTTCCACTGTATAATCATAGGGATATGATTCAGTATTTAATTATACTGCAATATAGGTATATATGTGTGCTTCTAGGTAATACATAAAATAGAAATATCTAGCACAGTTTTGAAGTCCCACTATTGTTACATATGTCCAGGATAGTGTTGACCACTGGCAATAGTTTAGAGGCCAATGGGAAGGCAGACCTTTAATGAAATCAGTTGAATAGGTTGAAGAAGTAATAACTATTAGAGTATAGACTCTTACTCTGGGATACTGGGGAGGGTCTCTTAGCATAGAAATGGCTTTTATGAGGAGATGTTATCAGTGCTGAAGCTTCAAGAGATAAAGATGTTATTCTTACCTAAAAATTAAGAAAAAAATTCAATTAAGTAGGCACAGTCTCTTCATTTGTAAGGGAAGAGCTTATGCAAAAATAGCAAAAATTTTTCTGAAAAACCATTTTACTGGAGTTCATAAAACAAAGGACTTAATGTATGATGTTAATGTATAATGTTAATGTATGATAGCCCCCTCCTTTGTAAAGTAGCTAAAGGAAAAGTCCAACATAACTGAAACACAGAGGAAACATAGCTCATTTTAAACAAGACAGATAATTTTTTCTTCTTTGCCAACAAGGAAGGCAAACTAATTTTTGTTTTATGTTCCATCTCCAAAGAAACAAAAAGGATAAATAAAAGAGAGCTATAAGACACCAATTAAAATACCCTCTGAGAATACAGATTCATTTTTTGAAAATCAAAACTCATAATTGAGTCCAATTTTAAAAAAAGGCAGAAAGAGAAAGAAAAGGAGAAAAAGAGGAGGGAAGGGAAGGAGAGCAAAATTCCTGAAAGCTCAGCCTCTTAGGGCAACTGTGAATAATGCGAAAGTAACATGACTGTGAAATGATCAGAATGATAGTAGAGTGTTACAAATAACATCCTTCAAAGTGAAAGACTGAACAATTTTCAGGAGATAATAACCAACACTCGTCTAAATGCTGACCATTGTAAACAGTAGGTTTTGCCACGTGAGCAATAAACCAGGAAGACTTTGGATAGATCCACATACACACAAGGTGGTAGAATCAAAAACAATGTAGGAAAAAGTTAATTTCAAATGCTGAATAATATTTATACTCATAATATGTAAATGGCAGGATGGTAGGAGCCTTGGTAATCAACCTTATCTCCCTTACAATTGTAGTCAAAACAAAACAAAAACATGAAATAGAAAATCATACAGTCACATTTCACCCACTTCATAATTTTTCCCCGTAGTAGCCCAGATAGTATGATTTTATTTAGTGCCTAAAGAGAAAATCTGAAACTACTACTGTCTGGTAGCCAATTGCTCCTTCTGAGGGCACCATGCATATCTCTTTTTTTGCTTAAATTCCAGCATTTCTACTGTCTGCTGAGACCAAAATCATCTTGTTAAATATCACCTGAAAATACCACAAAAAATATTATTCAGGTTACATAAAAATTGAGCTGGGAGGAGGGTCAAAGGGGTGTTAGAGGAATTCTGGTACAAAATCCTTTAATCAGATTTTCTCCAAATACATTAATTTAGTCAGATTGTTTTGTTCACAGTAAGAACTAAAGAAATGAGAATTTCCATTTGGAAGGAGTGAATGGATGCAAAAGGTGAAGGCTGTATGGCTCAGAACTATCTCTATGAAACCAAAATATATTACCCAGCAGTATTACTTATCCAGACAACTTTTGGAGAAGGCGATGGCACCCCACTCCAGTACTCTTGCATGGAAAATCCCATGGACGGAGGAGCCTGGTAGGCTGCAGTCTATGGGGTTATGAAGAGTTGGACACGACTGAGTGACTTCACTTTCACTTTTCCCTTTCATGCTTTGGAGAAGGAAATGGCAACCCACTCCAGTGTTCTTGCCTGGAAAATCCCAGGGACGGGGGAGCCTGGTGGGCAGCCGTCTATGGGGTTGCACAGAGTTGGACACAACTGAAGTGAGTTAGCAACAGCAGCAACAGCAGAGCAACTTTGGCCATCCCGAAATGCTCAGTAGGTCTGTACTTGTAACGAAGATTCCCTTAATCTCAGGGTTAATTTGTGTCCACAATAATTCCAGTGGAAGACGCAACACCTGCTGTTTAATTATGTCATATAAGGGACCACCAGAAGGAAGACACAATCTCACTCTTCCAGAAAAGACAAAATCAACCACTTAGCATGGAGGCTTTCAATATAACCTGGTACCCATATTTGCAAACAGAACTATGAAGTCAGATAGACTTGTATTTGAAGAACTCAAGTCTCTCTAGTCTTGTCAACAACTTGGGAAAATGACTTCTCTTCGTGGTTTAGGGAAAGATGTAGTGACATGTAAAGCAAAACTACAGAGATTAGCATGTAGTGACTTCTCAACACATGTCAGATCTTCTCCCTGAACTACACTTTCTCCTTCATTATTTTCGGACTACTGCTTCCCTAACGACCTACCCTATGTTGAAGATTTTCAGGGTCTCTACATATTGATGGGTCTTCAACACCTGACATAAACAGAACCTATGGTTCCAAAATTTTGTAGTTCTTTTTTTATCAGGAAAATGTAAATATCCCATGGATTTCCAGGCTGATATAAAGTATTTTCAGTATAATATCATTATTAAATTGAGAGGGATCAAGTAAGAAAACAAATCAGTTGAGGCTAAGAAACAATATTTTCACTTCATAAAAGGCTTTTTAAATAATTCAAATAAATCTTTGTCACAAATAAAATTGAATTTCATGCAGAATTAATGATATACCTTTTGACTGGTAATCTGCCAAAAGTAGACAAACGGAAAACATTCACATAAAAGTTACGTTGATAAGAATCTGTGAATAGATCACAGTGTGTTGGGTTGGCAGGAAGACCTCTCTGATTTACCATTAAGGTGGAAGGTAAAAGCAACAATATTAAATTATAACTAAGTATTTTTGAAACAAGTCTTTGTGGCAATAACTTCTTAATTCCTTCTACCGTAGCCAAAATATACGCATATAAAACTCCTGAAACCATATTAAATTATGACTAAGTGTTTTTGAAATAAGTCTTTGTGGCAATAACTTAATTCCTTTTCACTTAACCAAAATATACACATATAAAACTACTGAAACCCTTATTTATACTCACACAGACCAATTTTGGATTAACAGAGAAAGTCACCATCTTACAACCAGTAAATCCACAGTCCTATAGGCTTTAATTAAAAGACATTCATCATCCAGACATTAAATGAACTTGAAGGAAATAGAAGACAAAAATATCACCTTTTAGATTGCTGATGATTCTGGAATGCTGTGATTGGGAGAGCGTAACATCCCCCAAAATAGCACCAGATTTTAAAAAACAATCCTCCAAGTGGTTTAATTAGTGGGCAAACCAAGTCCTCAAAAATAAGTTTGAACATATAAAAGCCAGCATGCAACGTTCCAGGGGCCAAGTCATACCTGTAATAGTCTGTATAACACACTGCCACCATATTTAACCAGACGTTTTTCTTTTGGAAAAGTAACTAAATCTACAGATCACTAGGTATGCTTTTCCCTATCATACTGGAGTCTCCACTTGATATGAAAAATCTCTACACTCCTTCACTTAGCTCTTATGGCATTTATGTGGTGTAGCTAGAATGTGAGCTCTGAACCCAGACTTAGTACACACGTTGGAATGCCACCTCTTCCACAGTTCCTTTACCTTTTTTACAACTTCTGTGTCTATAAAATAAATATAATAATAGTTTTAATTCACAGGGTTGATATTAGTATTTGTCTTAGTTTGGGTTTACCCAGGAGTAGACTGAAAGAGAAAGATTCTAATGCAGGGGCAGGGAAAATATACAGGGAGAATAAAGCAGCCAATAAAGAATGTATTATACAGCCAGCCACCACAAGAGTTTAACCTTATCAGGAAATTTTGGAAATGGTTTAAACTTACATCTCTGAAACAACCCATATGAGGGACAAAGGAGCTGGGGTATTTATACACCAACACTTGTCAGTTAAAGTGCTCCCAGACAAAAGTACAACAGCAAAAACAGTTCCAGAAAAGTTCTTCAGCCACAAAGATGCAGATACTGCTACTTGAAGTCTGCTACTGCTACTTGAAGTCTGCTACTGCACAATGACGTGGGCAAGGCTGAATGAATTAATGGACCTGAAGTGTCTAGACCAGTGTACAGCTCATGGAAAGAGTTCCATAAGTGTTACTTACTGTTACTTATAATATTAGTTTTATTACTACAACTATGCCCAGAAGCATCACCTAATGCCACTCATATTTATGTCCACAGCCCACTACCAGGACATTTGTTGATGCTCCCAGTAGAGTGGATATTCCATAACATTTGATGATCACCAATATGTTGAAGCAGACTCAACCAAAACGGCTCAAAATGAGAAATCAGGGAATACTGGTGTTTGCAAACTATCACTCTATGAGATGAAGTGCAAGGCAATGACAACCTCAAACAGAAATTCCTTTTCCACGAACCACTGAGTCTTTCTTTACCCTCATAAAATCCACCACCTCTGCCTTGGCTGCTGTTATTAGGCATGACCCTGAGTGTCTTACAACAAGCAGCAGCAGAGCTTCTTCAATCTGAATGCTACAGAAATACCTGACCCAGAACTGATGTCCACCAGAACGTGGGTTAAAACATTACCAAAGGAGATAAGCAGACTCTAAAAACTTCCTCTTTTCAAACTGCTGCATCTATAAATTTCTGCCTGGACTCAAACAGGGAGCCTCAGACACCAAATCAGCTAGAAGCAGCAATCACTTATCGAGGCCACAGACGCTGGATGACATTGAATCCATGTATGGAGCATTTATTGCATCTAAGCTAATTCAGACAGTGGCAGCGTGGTGGGTGATGATGGGTTGGGAAAAGTGACTATGATGTGGAAGACAGATCTGCCTCAAAGAACAAGGAGACCTGTTAGGGAGAAGTGGTTTAGCCATGTTAAATACCAATCACTATGGAACTGTGCTTATTTTTGATGACATATAATGACAAGAACAAAGTGTCAAGATATGTCACAAAGCATGGCACAATGAATTGTCATATGATAGAAATTAGGCTGAAGGGGGATGTGAATCAGGTTGCATGGGAACTGAGCCTTTCAAAAGGATGTGGTGAAGAGACCCCCAATTCATTACTCAGCATTCATTCTTTTCTCCTTCCCCATATCAACAGCCCAATTTGCTACCAAAAGATAAACATGCCCAAGTAAACGATTATACTTCCCATCCAGCTGATCTTCAAGTTACGGGGTGTCTGATGAGCTGCAAATTCTCTGCCTTTTTGATTTCCTCCCTTTCTGATGGAGCACAAATATCATCTTGTTCTCTATAGGGGCCTTGACAGTGGAAGTCATGTGCTAAGGATGCAATGGTAAACAGGCAAAGGAGCTTAGGCCTCTGATACAATCTATGGAGTCACCATATTGTATCTTGAGTATCTATATCTGGAATGATATAAGATGAATATTTTCTACACTATGACATCTTTAAAATTGGGATGAGACTTACAGTTGAGAGTGTTTTAAATTGTTCTCTACTAAGTAATTGCTGTTTGCCTTGAAGATGTGTGGACAATATAGTCATTGCTATTTCTATGGGCTCCCCTTCAACAGAATTCTGTTCTGTATAGATACAACTCAATTAACTCAGTTCAGTTCAGTTCAGTTCAGTCGTTCAGTCATGTCCGATTCTTCCCGACCTCATGAATCGCAGCACGCCAGGCCTCCCTGTTCATCACCACCTCCCGGAGTCTACCCAAACCCATATCCATCGAGTCAGTGATGCCATCCAACCATCTCATCCTCTGTCGTCCCCTTCTCCTCCTGCCCCCAATCCTTCCCAGCATTAGGGTCTTTTCCAATGAGTCAACACTTCGCACGAGGTAGCCAAAGTACTGGAGTTTCAGCTTCCACATCAGTCCTTCCAATGAACACCCAAGACTGATCTCCTTTAGGATGGACTGCTTGGATCTCCTTGCAGTCCAAGGGACTCTAAAGAGTCTTCTCCAACACCACAGTTCAAAAGCATCAATTTTTCGGTGCTCAGCTTTCTTCACCATCCAAATCTCACATCCATACATGACCACTGGAAAAACCATAGCCTTGACTAGATGGACCTTTGTTGGCAAAGTAATGTCTCTGCTTTTAAACATGCTATCATGGTTGGCCATAACCTTCCTTCCAAGGAGTAAGCGTCTTTTAATTTCATGGCTGCAATCACCAACTGCAGTGATTTTGAAGCTCAAAAAAATAAAGTCTAACACTGTTTCCACTGTTTCCCCATCTATTTCCCATGAAGTGATGGGACCACATGCCATGATCTTAGTTTTCTGAACGTTGAGCTTTAAGTCAACTTTTTCACTCTCCTCTTTCACTTTCATCAAGAGGCTCTTTAGTTCTTCTTCACTGTCTGCCATAAGGGTGGTGTCATATGCATATCTGAGGTTACTGACATTTCTCCCAGCAATCTTAATTCCAGCTTGTGTTTCTTCCAGCCCAGCGTTTCTCATGATGTACTCTTCATATAAGTTAAATAAGCAGGGTGACAATATACAGCCTTGACGTACTCCTTTTCCTATTTGGAACCAGTCTGTTGTTCCATGTCCAGTTCTAACTGTTGCTTCCTGACCTGCATACAGGTTTCTAAAGAGGCAGGTCAGGTGGTCTGGTATCCCCATCTGTTTCAGAATTTTCCACAGTTTATTGTGATCCACACAGTCAAAGGCTTTGGCAGAGTCAATAAAGCAGAAATAGATGCTTTTCTGGAACTCTCTTGCTTTTTCGATGATCCAGCAGATGTTGCCAATTTGATGTCTGGTTTCTCTGCCTTTTCTAAAACTAACTTGAACATCTGGAAGTTCACGGTTCACGTATTGCTGAAGCCTGGCTTGGAGAATTTTGAGCATTACTTTAGTAGCGTGTGAGATGAGTGTAATTGTGGGGTAGTTTGAGCATTCTTTGGCATTGCCTTTCTTTGGGATTGAAATGAAAACTGACCTTTTCCAGTCCTGTGGCCACTGCTGAGTTTTCCAGATTTGCTGGCATATTGAGTGTAGCACTTTCACAGCAGCATCTTTCAGGACTTGAAATAGCTCAACTGGAATTCCATCACCTCCACTAGCCTTGTTCGTAGTGATGCTTTCTAAGGCCCACTTGACTTCACGTTCTAGGATGCCTGGCTCTAGGTGAGCGATCACACCATCGTGACTATCTGGGTCATGAAGATCTTTTTTGTACAGTTCTTCTGTGTATTCTTGCCATCTCTTCTTAATATCTTCTGCTTCTGTTAGGTCCATACCATTTCTGTCCTTTATCGAGCCCATCTTTGCATGAAATGTTCCCTTGGTATCTCTAATTTTCTTGAAGAGATCTCTAGTCTTTCCCATTCTGTTGTTTTCCTCTATTTCTTTGCTTTGATTGCTGAGGAAGGCTTTCTTATCTCTCCTTGCTATTCTTTGGAACTCTGCATTCAGATGGGAATATCTTTCCTTTTCTCCTTTGCTTTTTGCTTCTGTTTTTTTTCCTAGCTATTTGTAAGGCCTCCTCAGACAGCCATTTTGCTTTTTTGCATTTCTTTTCCATGGGGATGGTCTTGATCCCTGTCTCCTGTACAATGTCACGAACCTCTGTCCAAAATTCATCAGGCACTCTCTCTATCAGATCTAGTCCCTTAAATCTATTTGTCAGTTCCACTGTATAATCATAAGGGATTTGATTTAGGTCATACCTGAATGGTCTAGAGGTTTTCCCTACTTTCTTCAATTTAAGTCTGAATTTGGCAATAAGCAGTTCATGATCTGAGCCACAGTCCACTCCCAGTCTTGTTTTTGTTGACTGTATAGAGCTTCTCCATCTTTGGCTGCAAAGAATATAATCAATCTTATTTTGATGTTGACCATCTGGTGATATCCACGTGTAGAGTCTTCTCTTGTGTTGTTGGAAAAGGGTGTTTGCTATGACCAGTGTGTTCTCTTGGCAAAACTCTATTAGCCTTTGCCCTGCTTCATTCTGTACTCCAAGGCCAAATTTGCCTGTTACGCCAGGTATTTCCTGACTTCCTACTTTTGCATTCCAGTCCCGTATAATGAAAAGGACATCTTTTTTGGGTGTTAGTTCTAAAAGGTCTTGTAGGTCTTCATAGAACCGTTGAAGTTCAGCTTCAGTTAACTCAGGTTAAGCTTAAATCCCATTTAAAATGTCTTGCAAAAGATTATACTATGATTCAACATTGAAATGGAAAGTTACTGATACACAGAAAGGCATGGAAACAGAGCAGCAAGCTATGAATTTGATATTAGGAAAGCAAATATTAATGATTGAAGAACTGAAAAGATTTTCACATTTTTTTAGTAAGGTGACATGCTTTCAGCAGGAAAATACCTACACAAGTATACAAAGTTGTGTTGCAGTGTGCTGCAAAGATATATACTTAGAAAACTATTGCCTATCTCAGGCCAAGCAAGGAGAACTGAATCATCAAAATGTACAGAGTGGTTATTAAGAATTTGGAAGAAAAATCCCAGAAACAAAAGTGGGGATTATTAAGAAATGCCACATCACCAACACTATTGATGTTACAAGACAATATTGAATGAACCATGTGGACATCAGTGATTACGAGTCAAAAAGGCATTCAGAAGGAACTGTGAATATGAGGTTCAGGACTGCCTTAAACAATTTATTCTGCTTATGTTATTTTTCTTTCTGCATGTTCAAGAGTGATACATGAACAAAACTCTAAGCATAGAAGAGACCAGCAGACAGAAAGGAAAATTCCAAGGCCTTTTCTGTAAGTCGGTAGTAAGATGAAAGGGGCCTGAAGGAAGGAAAGGCAACTACAAAAACTCTTATATTTAAAGTGGTATTTGCTAGAGGTAATGGCCTCAGAGAAAACATACACTAAACAGCCTTTAGCAAGAGTTGGGGATTAAGGAAAGAAAATTTTCTTCACCAGGGTTAAAAGTAAACAGCATTTTATGGGATTGTGGGCGGGATCAGTTTTGAGGGATCTGAAATTGACATTTTAACCGCTATTCACTGCTAGCAGCTTTTGCTTTGATTACACCTTTTTTTTTTTGATTTTTAATAAATTTATTTATTTTAATTGGGGGCTAATTACTTTACAATATTGTAATAGTTTTTGCCATACATTGACATGAATCAGCCATGGGTTTACATGTGTTCCCCTTCCTGGACCCCCCCACCCACCTCCCTCCCCATCCCATCCCTCTGGGTCATCCCATTGCCCCGGCCCTGAGCCCTTGTCTCATGCATCGAACATGGAATGGTGTTCTGTTTCACATATGATAATATACATGTTTCAATGCTATTCTCCCAGAACGTCCCACCCTCACCTTCTCCCTCAGAGTCCATAAAATTGTTCTATGCATCTGTGTCTCTTATTCTGTCTCGCATATAGGGTTATCGTTACCATCTTTCAAATTCCATATATATGCATTAGTATACTGTATTGGTGTTTTTCTTTCTGGCTTACTTCACTCTGTATAATGGGCTCCAGTTTCATCCATCTCAGTAGAACCAATTCAAATGTATTTTTTTTAATGGCTGAGTAATTGATTACACTTTCATGACTCCATCATAAAAGGGGCAAAAGTAGAACTTAAAAGTTCCTGATGCAAGGTGGTTACATCTCGAAAACCAATAACAGGGCTTATTTACTGAAGCTGAACACCAATGAGCACGAGCGTGCTCGGTCGCTAAGCCATGTCCAACTCTTTGTGACCCCATGAACTGTAACCCGCCAGGTCCCTCTGTGCATGAGATTTCCCAGGCAAGAATACTGGAATAGGTTGCCATTTCCTCCTCCAGAGGATCTTCCTGACCCAGGGATCATTTATACTCACGACTCCTGTATTGGCAGGCGGATTCTTTACCACTGAGACACCTAGGAAGCCCACACCAAGGAGCATTACATGGTAATTATGAAAAAAAAATTAGAAGTACAGAGAGTAACATGGATAGATCTTAAAATCCCAAGGCTCAGGAGAAACACACACAATGATACATAATACTGGAAAAAATTCTTCACAATGAAACAAATATATATATAAAACAATGATACTCATTTGAGAAAACACATGCATGCAAAAAGATCCACACTAAACTCAGGAGAATAATTCCCTGGATGTGTAAATAGGAGGGGTACAGGGATGAGAAGAAATGAACAAGCTATTATTCAATTCAGCCAGTGATGCTAATGGGCCACAAACTGAAAAATAATGAACTACATCTGATGCCTCTTCTCATGAAAAAAGTCTCTGCATAAATTGGAAGTCTAAATAAGCTTCAATAAATAGGCCGCATTACTCTAAAATTCAAGAGAGAAAAGGGCTACTATTTTACATACTTAAAAAAACAGATAAAAGGTTAGTGAACAGCAATGAACTTAATAAGCACTTTTAAGAATTAATAAAAATATACCACTATTCAAGGGCGGTACTAATCAACACCCTTTCCCCCTCAAAATCTAAATAAAATATCATAACATTGAGTGATTTTTGGTAATTGCCCTTTTAATTTTATCGAAGAATGCTTTCAGTAAAATCGGAAAACATCAAAATTTAATTGAATTTATTTTTAAATCTACTATTTGATGATTAAAATACTCTTCTGTGTTTCTTTAATGTGTTTACCCAAAATTCATTTCTTCTGCTAATTTATTTTTCGCATGTTAAATTCTGGAGTAACCTCGTAGAAGTAAATTCTAGAAATGTGATCTGCATTTCCTATTTCTCTGTGTCACTGTGTTGTATTCATAATTTTAACAGGACAGCCCATCTACAAGCTTTGCTGTCTTCAATAAATGGAAAGATTCATATACTCCTCAGTCGCACTTCTAAAGAAGGGATGTAGAGCACACAAAGAGAAATAGTTTAGGAAATGGAAAAAGCACATCCCCGTTGGCCGGGGAAAAAGGGAAAACTGCATCAACACAACAAGTATCCACCTACCTTACACCTCCCAGGGTTTCTCAGCCTTACCCCTATAGAGGGGGTAGGTCAGACAATTCTCTGCTGTGGGTGCTACCCTATGCGTTATTGGATGTTTATCAACATCCTTGGCCTCTACCCACTGGATGCCAGTAGCAACCAACCCCCCCACAACGTGAAGTGGGCACAGTCACTCAGTTGAGAAGCACTACTCTACAGGAATAAGGGCAGCATCCTGAAATCCACTGCACAGCAAGCACTGTGACTTACCAGTGTTCAGGAAAGGCTTAGGCATCATCGACTGTGCCTTGTATCATGGGGAGTACTGTTTTATGCTACCTCACCACGAAGGTGTTTAATAAGAATAACAACAAAAACAGCACCAACTAGATATCAAAAACTTACTGCTGCCTCTTGTCCTTTCTTTTAGTAAAGGCCTAACTCATTTTTTTCCATGGAGATAAACTCTCCTCCATGAATTACGAGTAGGGTGAGGCTTGCCCATCAAGCTGTCTCACTCACTCCAAGCCGGTGGAGTGAGTGGATAATCTCTCCCTGATTGAAGCAAAAGAAAGATAGGAAAAGGGCAGAGGCCATTCATCCTCGTGAACAATCCTTGTGCAGCCATCCTGTTGCTCCTTCTCAGATTTAGTAAGATGCCCTTAATTTTATCCTTTCTGATACTTGTCTTCTTTGAATCCTTGGAGTGCCTTCATTTATTTTCTACTTTGGCTAAATTAATCGGTTTTGGTTTTTGGGATTTGCCATCCAAGGATCCCAAATGGTCAGCAGTCATTTATTGTACTGAACTATGGGGCTACACTGGTGGCTCAGACGCTGGAGAGTCTGCCTACTAGTGCAGGAGACCCGGGTTCAATTTCTGGGTGGGGAAGAATCTTCTGGAGAAGTAAATGGCAACGCACTCCAGTATTCTTGCCTGGGAAATCCCATGGACAGAGGAGCCTGGGGGCTACTGTCCATGGGGTCGCAGAGTCGGACAGGGCTTAGCCACTAAACAACAACAAAACATTGACTGAGCACTGCGCTCTCACTGTGTCACATGCTGCCTCAGTCACAATCAGCTAGTAATCCAGGGCCCAGCATGTCCTCTTCTTGTTACAGGAAGCAGACGTGAGGTTGTGGAGTGAACCTTCTCCATTCAGGCGGCCGGGGAATCATCCGGAGAGCTTCCTCAAACAGCAAGTGCTTACATCTCGCACACAGAGATTTTGACTCAATGGGCCATGACAATGTTTTTCAGCAAAGTGCTATTGAAAATGTACTATGTACAAGGCAGTGTCCTAAGTTACTTAATTTGAAATTATGAGTAGAAAAAACAGGAGGAATTATATTTTAGTTAAAAGAAAACTGGAAATCAGATGTGGTATCATGACCATAGAATTTGGTGGTTATCTCATAAGGCCTACCCAGACTTTGGAGTATAAACACCCTTTTTTCCTTACTCAGTGGTTCTTAGATTTTAATGTATTTAACAATGACTATACATGGTTGTTATACCCAGAATCGTCTACAATAAACTGTATGGTTGATACTTTTGATAATATGCTAGTTTTGCAAAAAACATATACTTTGTGGCCCTTTATAATAAGAGGGCCAAAAATATATACTTTGCAAATCCAAACCCATATTCTTCGTGGCCCTTTATAGAAAAAGTCTGCTGACATGAGAATTTTCTTGTTTAATCCTCATTAACAGCCCCATGAGTAACAATAACTAATGCATACTGAGTTCTGTATACAGTTTTAAGTACATTGTTTTACTTATTGTCTTCAACAATTACCCTTCTAGGGAGGTACTATTGGAATACTTATTCTAGAGATAGAGAAACTAAGGCAAGGTAAAGTAACTTTCCCATATCTACATGGCTCATAGTTGTTGGAACTAGTATTGTAATTCATGTCTGTTGACTCTGGAGCTGCAGCTCTGTGTTAAATTGCATGTTGTCACTTTCAAACTATGGCAGTGTAAAAAATTTATAGAAAGAAAACTCAAATTGAACACGGAACACTTGTTCCGTCTTTGCTCTCCTGGAGAATGGAGCTCTCCAGCTGTCAGATCTAGAAAGAAACAAGATGAAAGACATCCCAAAGAGGCCTTTCTCTCAGTGTTTATCTACGATTATTTCTCCGCTCTTTGCAGAGCTGAAGGAGAAGAGCCAGGCGTGCGGAGGTAACCAGGGATCCATCAAGGAGCTGTGCGGGGCCATCTACCTGGCGGAGGAGACCTGCCCCGGCATCTCGGACACCATGGTGGCCCAGCTGGTGCAACAGCTGCAGAGATATTCTCTAAGTGGTGGACGAACTTCATCCCATTGAAATCCCTTTGGCATTTGGGGTTTTGTTTTTCCTTTTATTCTCCATGCCAGGATAGCAAAGCCCGATAGGAAGAAGAAAGACTCCCTCTTCCTTCCAAGCAATAGCTCAGCTAATGAGAGACTAACACAACTCAGCCAATGGAAAGCCATGGCCTGTTTGTTTACTCTAGCCTCCTAACTTCCTTTCCTATGACAGAGTTCTCCTCTCCATTTTTTGCAGGGGACTCACACAGGGACCGCCATGGTTGAAGAATTGTGATTCTTTGCTGATGCTGAATGAACCCATTTTTGCTGTTGACTGGTTTTAGGTCAACAGCAGGTAGAATACTGGCCCCCCAAAAGATGTCAATGCCCTAATCTCCAGGCTTGTAAATATGTTACTTTATATGGCAAAAGGAACTTGAAGATGTAAATAAGTATTTTGAGATGGGAAAAGGATCCTAGATTATCCTAGTGGATCCAATGAAATTACAAGTTCCTGATAAGTGAAAGAAGAAGCAGGAGGGGCAGAGGAGGAGATGTGATGATGGAAGCAGAGGTCTGAATGATTGGGGGCCACAAGGCAAGGAATGTGGGAAGCCTCTAGGATCTGGGAAAGGTTAGGAAATGGATTCTCCCCTGAGCCTGCAGAAGGAACCAGCCCTGTTAACAGCTCGATTTTAGTTCAGTGAAATCTACTTTGGATTTCTAACCTTCAGCATGGTAAAATGATAAATTTTAGTAGTTTCAAGTCAGTAAGTGTGCGGGAATTTGTTATAGCAGCCATAGGAAACTCATATAAGGGCTGTATTTTACTTACTTGGGCCACACTTTAGTAGACACACAGAGGCAGCAACACAGGGAGTTATTATAATTCAAGCTAATGGTTGAAGCTTCAGGGAACAAAATAATGCAGTTAGGTGGGGTTTCAGTTGAGAAATAGCTTCCGGGTGAAGGAACTACCAGGAAGCTCAAGAAGAAGAACTTGGAGACTGATTGCCTGTATTCACTGCACTGGGGTCAGCAGATCCTCCCTGGAAGCAGATATTAACCCATGCAGCTGTGTAGGGGAGAGAGACCTAGAGAGCTCTATTACCCCAACAGCAAGAGGGGATTTTTTTTTTTTTAATTAAGAACAGGCCTTCCTGTAATTTGAGTTATTTTTTCCCTCTAGTATCTCAAAGTCAATTTTTAGATTTCCATGTTAATGCCACCGCCCTCTACTCTGTTAAAATATATCACTGGAACTTCAGAGATTATTAAAAATTTGACCTATGGGGATGATTATATAAGTACTCCCTGAAATACTAGTCATAAATTTTCCTGAAAACCGGGGTGTGTCTGAATATATTAGCATCATCTAGGGTTTTGCAGCCTGGATGCTATTGACATTAAGAATCAAAGATAATTCTTTGCTTTGGGGGCTGCCCTGTGTTATTGTACAATGTTGAAGAGCCTCTGTGGCCCTTATCCACTAGCTGCCAATATTGTCTCCTCCCTCAATTATGACAAAACATCTCTGGACATTGCTAAATGTTCCCTGAGGAACAAAACTGCCCCTGGTTGAGAACCACTAGCATAGTCAAAGACAAACCATATTTTCATACTTCCGTCATGCTATGATGACTCTCCTCATCACTACACAGAATGTCACCCCACTCCACCTTTCAAAAATAAATAAAGTACCAGTGACATTAGGGAAATGATATTGAAAGCATGGATTCTGGGCTAGCATATAAAACTGTCCCATTGTCTCTAAAGTGTTCCTCAGATTTTTATCTCAGTTCTTTTTTCCTCAGATTTTTATATGCAGTTCCTAAACAACAACAACAAAAACCTGAAATAACAATTTAATTTAATTATTCATTTGTCTTTAGTCACTTATACATTAATTCCAGAAGAGTGAGATAATTGACAATGTGCAAATAAACAACAGCTCCTGGGCACAGGTTTTAAGTCTTCATTACACTGCTGATTTCACATTAATGAGGGAGACAGGACTTTGCGGCAATTTGACTAGAGATTAATAGTGCCTTTGTGCCAATCAAAACCTGTTCAAAATTCAAGGATGGCTTCAATGTCACTCTCTAGGGAAACTTTTCTCTGACTTCTTCCATCCTTCTATGGGCTCCCCTTGTTCTCTTAGAACATTTATTTCACTCTTTTATTAGATTCAGCTTCTCACATGCCCGGCTACTTCACCTTGGACTACACTCAGACCTTTGATTGTAACTTCCAGTAACAAATTATAGGTGATAAAAGAAAAATTTAAAACTACCACAAAGTAAGTCAAATCCAGAAGGTTGAGACATTTCACAGGACCTGATTCCTTCAAAAGTCATTGGCATTAATGAAAAGACAGCTAGCTAGTCTAGAATAAAAGAGATACTAGAAATGTGGGCCATTTTTGATTCCTTGTTTGGCTTCCCTGGTGGCTCAGAGGTTAAAGCGTCTGCCTCCAATGCAGGAGACCTGGGTTCAATCCCTGGTTTGGGAGGATCTCTTGGAGAAGGAAATGGCAGCCCGCTCCAGTATTCTTGCCTGGAGAATCCCATGGACGGAGGAGCTTCGTGGGCTACAGTCCATGGGGTCACAAAGAGTCGGACACGACTGAGCGACTTCACTTTCACTTGGACAGTAATGTTGGGGACGATTGCGATAGTTTGAATGTGGAGTGAGTATCACATGCTTTGAAGGCATTGTTAATCTGCATAGGTATGAGCATGCTGTTTTGTATGTGTAATAAAATTTCAAGCGGAAGTATTTACGCTCTATAATCATGATTTCTGTGATTTAAGATTCTTTCTCCAAATACATTGCAGATGTGGCAAAACTGTCATGATTGCTAAATCCATGTGACAGGGTGATGGGATGGGGATATAGGTGTCATTATACTATTCTCTGCACCCTTGGATATGTTTCCAAATATTCAAAATGAACGATCTAAAAAAGTTCACACTTGGCCACAACAACGACACAAACAGTTTTGAGGTCTGAGGCTGGTGAATGCTTCCTGGGTCACTAACATTAAACTCACAAGAGAAATACAGACCCAAATGGGGCCAGGTTATGAGCCAGTGGAAGGGAAGAACACATTTCAAGATAGGAATCAGGAGCAAGTTTGAACCTCCCAGAAGGTCAAGACCAATGAATGGCCCGGGGAGAGCAGAAAGGATCCATTCAGCATGACAGCTGTGCTGTTTCCATACTGCTGCTAATTCCATGTTATTCAGAGATTCAATGTGTATTTTCTGAGCACTCAGGTCCTGTTTGAGCTGCTAAGGGAGACAGGGACTAACAAGACCTGTATGGCTCTCAGGGAAATTCCATCCTTAGGATCGTGAGCGGAGAGAGCAGGTGAGGTGACAAACAAGCAAACCATAAATGAGAATGGCTAGGGTGTGGAAAGACACTGGGAAACCAAAAGAGGGAGAGACAGGATAGAGTCAATCGAACAGGAAGAGGGATCGACTTCAGACTGAGTGGCCAGGACACTCTGGCATTTTCCAGGAGCCCTGAGTAACGAGGCCTGAAGGAAAAGGTGTTTGGAGAAGAGGGGAGAGAGCGCAATGAGTCTGAGGTAGGAAGAAACTTGCAAAATAAAGAGGCTCTTGTGCCAGAAGTGGAGTGGGGTGAGGAGAGTGGTTGCAAAGGCCGCATGGAAGGTAGGCAGGGGCCAGGAGAGGTCAGCCATGGAGGCCGAGCAGAGGACTTGAGAGTTGATTCTCAGGCGTGGGAAGACATTGGTGTAGTACCAGCAGGGGCAGGCCCATGATCTGAGTTGTGTTTTTTGAAAGACCTTTCTGGCTGGTCCATAAAAAATGGAGTGAAAGGGGGAAGAGCTGCAGCGCGAAGAGCCATGAAGAAGCAGCTAAAGTCATCCAAGAGAATGATGGTGGGGGGTCCTGGTTACCAGTGGTATTGATTACATCAAAGGAGCCTATTGCAGAATCCTGTTCATGGAAAGGATGTAGGGGGAGAGGCGAGGGGGAGAGAGAAAGCAAGGAAGACTCCGAGAGGCTTGGCCTGAGTGTCTGCCCTGGTGCAATTTAATAAGATGAGGAAATCCTCTGGATCTTACAAGCAGGGTGTTTTGTTTCTGGAACATGTGAAGCTTATTCCTGCCTTAGGCTCTTCGGACTTCTATCCCCTCTTTGTGGAACGTTTCTTCCCTCAATTATTAGTCAGATTTGATCAGAGAGGCGTTTTCACAGAGATTTCTGTCCTGACCACTCTATCGACATTCTTAGGATGGGGCAGGAGGAAAGTTTGGAGAAACACTGACTTTGTTAGAGAGAGCCGGAATTAGTGAAGGGTGGCACTAGGCCCTTTTGGTCAAAGACAGGTGTCTCACTGGCAAAACGCTGGCTGCCCCGCCCACCTCCTCCTCCTCCTCTTCTTCCTTTTGGCCACCTGAGAAGTGTGACCTTCAATTTCCCCAGCACAGGCCAGGGAGCCAGGGCCTCAGCCTTCACTCATGCAGCCAGCTGGGCAGGGCCCCCAGCTGGCACTGAACCAGAGAGTCTGCAGGGCCCCCTGCAAGGGCCTGCCCATCTGAAGCCCCATTTGCCCTTCCAGTAAAAAATGGGCATCTGTGGTCACCTGCCCCCTTGCTCTAAGGTAACTTGTGGACAACAGCTCTGGTTCACATTTATCTCCCACAGCACCTCATCTAATACTCTGTAAATAAATTAACAAGCATGACTTTGCACTACTTCACAAATACACTGTTTGTGCAATAGAAGAATCTAAACATTGCAGCCATCAGACCTCAGATTTATTACGGTATCACAGAAATCATTATGGTATCTAAAGAATATCTGTATGGTAATATATCTAGAGGCCAATTGACTGCTGTATAAAACCAATATTCTTTAATCATCCTCTGTCCCAATTTAACTAACATATCCAACTTATGTTAGATATTTACTCCTCTTTTCATGTTTCTACATTTATCTCTGGCACATTTGGTCCTTCCAAAGACAGGGAGAGTGCTGGGGGATAAGAATAACAAGGAAAATCTGGAACATGGTGAGGAGCAGAAACGGGGAGCAACAGAAGCCAAAAACTCTTAGAAGCAACTGTCCTCAGATAGTCCTCACTCAACCTGCCAGAAGCCACGGATATAAGCAGCGTCCGCATAAACAATTTCATCTGCATAGGTGGAGAATTATATTCTCCACTGAGGGACAGAGAGACAGAGAGACAGACAGATTGAGATTTAACTTGCATTACAAGACTCACCAAGATAGAAGGACATCCTATCAACTGGCAAATTAAGTTGTCCAAGTTTTACAGGGAAAAAATAAATGACAACGGAACTGGAACAATAAATTTCCTTATAATGACAGGCTTTCTTCAGCTAAGGTCTGGCTTAAACTAAGGGATGTGCAGTTTAATTATATTCTTCTAACAAAAATAGGAGAATTAACCCTTTCTCTGAGGCTTGTTAAAATTGGAATTATGAGAATTTTAGTTTCTGAGTTTTGCGTACATGAATTTCTTTTAATTGTGGGTCATAACTATAGTTCCAAGTGTTCTCTTCAAATCAGTTTCATTACAAAATCTTTCATGACTTTAAACTATTAAAGCAGAAACAGTAACACAGTGAACTCTAATGAAACAAAATGAAACTCTTTTGTGATCTTGATACTTGGCCCGAACTTGTTTAATAACCAAACTGGAAACCAAATTGAAAGGGCATAAAAGTCATATAAGTTAAAGTGGCAGTTTGGCATCTATCCTGGGTCGAAAGGGTAGTAATAATTTCAAGCATAGCAGTAGAAAATTCAAGAAAAGAATGCTATCAAAGTCACATTTTATAATCGTGAGATGACAGTTAATGTCCTTTTCCTTTAAACCGAATGAACCTGATTCACGTATGTCATGATGCCTGCTACATTCAAACATGCACTGACATCCAAGGTGGGGGACTGATTAGAATTAATACTCCTCCAATTATTTTAGGCTTTGCACTCTGCCAGTTGGCGTCATCTCTCTGCTTTAGGCAGATTTCCCAAAAGGATACAGTGGTTGCCCACTTTCTAATCAAAAAACCAACCTGGTATATTAAATATGACAAATATGAAGAAGCAGATGGTTCAACTTACTTTTGAAAAATGTCATTGAAGGTTAATGTTACTAATTATCATACATGGACTCATTTCACCTCAATACCGGGGGCACTACCATGCAGCCCTCTCAAAAAAAGTTTATTAACCAATGGAGTATGAGTCACTCCATGTGACTCAGTCACTTTCCTCTTCTGAGGAATCAGAAGCGAATGTAAATATTTACAGCGAGTTCCCTGCAAGTCTATTTTGTCACAGCACACCTTTCAGACAAGCGCTTGAGAAAGTGATGTGGGCCAGCATTATGAAATGTAAAGAATACACCAGAGAACACGCAGTCAAAGCAGAATAAATGCTGCAGCATAAATATTTGGCAGAAAGCTTCAATGTCCATACTGTTTTCACATTTTGTGCCCTTGAGAAACTAGAAAGATGCCTTTATATATATGATATCTACAACTGTATCTGTATCTCTCTTTCTACATCCCACCCACATCCATACCTTCAGTTACACATAAATCCACATCTATATAGAACTTATTCAGCCCTGGGACCCAGTCAAAGTACTAAATATGGACCAGTGAACCAAGTAGACAGTATGGCAGTTTCTCAAGAAAAATAATACAAAAAGAAGCACCATACCACCCAGCAATTTCATTCCTGATACATGCAACCCAATGTTCATAGAAGCATTATTCACAATAGCCAAGATACGAAACTGACCTAAGTGTCCATCAATAGATGAATGTATAAAGACATACACACACACAGGTATATATAAAAACACACAGTGGAATACTACTCAGTCATAAAAAGGAATGACATTTTATCATTTGCAAAAATATAAATGGACTTGGACAGTACGATGCTAAGTGAAATAAGTCAGGGAAGGACAAATACTATATGATGACACTTATACGTGGAATCTAAAAAAAAAAAAGAGAGAGAGAGAGAAACTAGTCAATATAACAAAAAGGCCACAGACTCACAGATCTACAGAATAAACTAGTGGGGAGAGAAGAGGAGCAAGATGTGGAGAACAGGATTAATAGGTACAAACTACTATGTATAAAATAAGCTAAAAGGATATACTTTACAACACAGGGAATATAGCCATTATTTCATAATAACTATAAATGGAGTATAACCATTAAAAATTGTGAATCACTGTATTATACACTTGTAACTTATATAACATAGTACAGTAACTATATGTCAATATATATAAATATATAAAACATATTTTTATAAAATATATAAAAAGGACTCCAGAGCCTTAAATAAAGTCTCAAGGGAAATAATGTCAAAGAAGATTAGATGGATGAAAATTGATATATTCCAGATATTGTGAATGAAACACTTATTAATGACATCCACTTGATCATTTAAAATTTATCAAATGCATTCTTTAATAAATGAGTAACTAGACACAAGTTTGTCAGTTAATTTTTTGAAAACCTAGCTAGTTTATAATTAAAACGTATCATATCACTACTTTTGCAGGAAAAAACCCAAACACATAAGGGGCCAAGTTAACAGCTTTTATATCCACAAAGGAAGTTCTGTTCATTCTCCAGCCAGCCCTCTGGGAAGGTATGGGTGGAGACCTACATGTCTTATACCCCACAACCTCCCTGTTTTCCAGAAAAGCCTCCTAGGACTAATTAATCTACTGGTATACTTGTCAATAGAGCTTAACTCACTATATGATGCCTTAAACTAGCAGTTGGAGGCTATAATTGTTATTGGTCAGTGCCCAACACCGACACCAACAGATGTCTGTTAGTTAAATTTGTCAACACAGCCAAATAAGTAGGGAATTTCATGCTTCAGAAGTGGCTAGCTGGATGTAGACTTCTTTTGAATCCTGGAAACGCCAACCTACAATATGTTGAAAGCGCATGACCTGCCCCAACATTTCAGTCATCTTTACCTCAGCAATTGTGAAGCAATATAAAATCTGTATGCAACATCACCCACTTGAATCTTTATAAGGCACTATTCTGCCCTGTGTATCTGCTACAGACCAGCATTTTGAGTGAAAACGTCAAATGCACTGCAACTCTTCCAGGCTCTTCCACGTAATACTTGATGAATAAAACAAAGGACTTTTTAACTGCATTGGCAGAGGAAGGAAGAAGAGGAGGAAGACGGAGGGAGGAAGGAAGAGAAAGGAGAGCCAGAGAGACAGAGGATTACTGCTGACACCCAGCGTCTGTCCACAGTATAATTCTTCAGCTCTGAGCAGGAGAACAAGAAAGCTACAGCACTCCCTCAGAAAGGTTCACACTCAACAATACCTCTTAAAAACATTTATTAGGAACTAGATTTTTAATCTGGTTTTGAAATGCACTACTTAACGGAGAAGGGAAAAGATCATGCAAGAGGAAGAAGGGTCACAGGGTGGAGCGTAAAACAAACTGTATTTGTCAATTTGGTCTTGAAAAGGAACCACCATTCTGTCTCGCCATCTTAAAGATTCATTTTAAATGCCCTCATCTCTCAGGTTCAACATGGAGATGTATGGCACTATCTCACCCTGAAATTCTAGGATTCCACTGTGTGATTTTAAGTACCGACAGCCATCAGTCAGTGATGGCAAAATGGGTAAGTCATGACATTTCCAAATCAAAACTATGGCCTAGTCTTATTATCACACACATACAGTGAATTCACTTACAGGTTCACAGAATGGCTACAGGTTCCCCATCTGGCATAAATACTCAAGTGTGTATGATTTTGTTTAAAAGCTCTGATCTTTAAAAATGTGTCTGGTAGATCTGTAGGGAAATATTTTATTGCCTTGCATTCCCTCAAGGGTGAAAATGCTGCCTTGACAAATGGATTCCCTGAGAAAAAAGTATGTGCAAATTTCCAATCTTCCCAGAAATAGACGTTAGTCAAAAGGCATTGTCAACTTCTGTAATTTTCCCGAAAAGCTACTTGCTGTTTCTTCTAAAAACAACAACAACAAACAAACACTCTTGCTTTAAAAAGAAAAACAGACCAATGGTTTGGTTATTATAAAATGGGCCTCTTCAGTTCAATATCTACTTAATTGTTTTCCAGATGAGAAGGCAAGATAGGCCAAACCTATCTTAATTTAGATTAATCATGTTTTTTTAAAACTTAGTTCTTTGGTCAAGAAAACGGAAACTTGCATGGACAAAAAGATGATGCAAAGTGGTCTGAGAATGTTTTCCAGTTTTCACCTTTCTATCTCTTGAATCAACAGAAAGAAATAAAAAGAGAGAATTGATGTTTGAAAAATACAGATTAATAGCGTTGCCAGAAAAAATACAGGACACACAGTTAAATTTGAATTTCAGGTAAACATGCTACCCATTCTTGATTTTTATTTGCGAAATGTAGAAAGTCTTCTAGTGATTCTTTATTTCTCCTCTAAAACTAGGGAAACCAAGGCACAGAGTGACTGACAGAGAAGATAGCTTCAAATTGAATTTGTAGTCTCTGCCTTCAGACCACTGGTGCATCCTGTTCACCTCTTAGCCATGAAACTTGTTAACTTCAAAAATGAAGTTAAGTGTATATACCAAGTTGGAATCAAAAATATTTTAAATCTTTACCTGTATGTAGACTTAAGAATACATTGAATGGTTTAGAAAGAAAATAACGCAGACACTTAGACATGAGTTCAAAATTCATAGAAAGAGGAAGGAAGGGAGTGTGTCCAAGATGGCAACCGGTAGTCACATGAGGCTCCTTAAGTTTTGATTAATTAAAGTAAAACAAAACAAAAACTTGAGTTGCTCAGTTGCACAGCTCTATTGATTTTGAGCACTCAATATCCACATGTGGCAGTCAGCACCGATCTTCACCCTGAGAGAAAGCTTCATCAGACAGGGCTGGCCTGGAGTCTCCTAAGACCCTGCCTGGCACACAGTTATGCCATTCTGGGTCACTGCTATACAAAGCAGTGCTCAGGATGCACCATGCTTCAAGGCAATCCTTGTCTCAGCCAGAAGTTTTGCTTCTGTGATTCTCTACTAGGCTACCAACTCTTGGGCTATTCTTGGGCTTCCCTTGTGGCTCAGCTGGTAAAGAATCTGCCTGCAATGCGGGAGACCTGGGTTTGATCCCTGGGTTGGGAAGATCCCCCGGAGAAGGGAAAGGCGACCCACTCCAGAATTCTGGCCTGGAGAATTCCATGGACTCTGTAATCCATAGGTCGCAAAGAGTCTGACACGACTGAGTGACTCTCACTTCACTTGACTTCCTGTGCTCCTGCTCTACCCCAATGCTCCTTATCCCCGAGGAACTCATCTAGGAGGCACAAGCTACAGATTTCAAGCACCTGGCAGGCTGATGCCAAAGAGTACAGGGCCCTGGTGCAGAGGATTACTGCTTCCCAGGAAGCTCTCCACCAGCTAGCAAGTCTCTTTCCCTATTTTTCCTCACTTTCCTCATTTCTGAAAATGAGGACCAGACAATAGATGAGTTCTAAAGGCTCTTCTGGCTTTAAAATGCTGTGATTCTGAATAAGCAGCGCAGCAAGTCTACAGTGCCAGGGAGCATGAGCAAATTTAGGTACTAACTAGAAAGATCCTTTCCTGATTTGCTTCCAGTCATCACAGAACCTGGACGAGTTCTGCAAAGACGGTTCATCATATCGTGGACTTGTGTTTCATAGATATCTATAGTAGCCATAACTACTGTACCGGACATCACTCCTGGAGAAGCTCTTTCTCTCTCTCGACAATGTCAGGAGTCTGACTGTGTTATTCTCCTATCCAGATCCCCATTTCAATGATGTGAATAAAGAGGTGGGTTTGATTAGAAGCAAGATATCATTCTCTTTTGAGAATTTTCCATACTGAAGGGAATGGAAACTTTTCTCTTAAGAAGCATTCTGTGAGAAGTTTATGATGCTAAGCACCACAGGGTCTCACTTGAAGGTAAGGGGTTTGGACTGAGCAGCTGTTTAGGCCTTCTGTTCCAAAGGACTGACTGATTCTATGAGGTACTGATACTTCTTTTCCATGCTGATCTGGAAAACTCTGACCCACAGTAAAGTCTTTGAGACATAACAAGGAATGAATTTAATAGATGATTTCCACCAGCACTCTCTTGATTACATTTTAAAGCACATCTTGAGCCATGACATTGAAATTTTAAATGAGTGAGAAGGCAGCAAAGAAGAGAGACTTTTCAAAAGATATAGAAAACTTTGTTCTTGGCCCCTCAAAACTTAATGTAACTTGGAGTGATTCAAACTGCAGATGCAGAAAAAGAAGATAAACACCACACGCAATACACCTTAGCACTGGCTTCATCACTCCTAAGCAATATAGCTGTGAGCAAAGTTTTGCAATTTCAGGGGTACGAATTTCCAGGCTTCTCTGAAATGAGGAGGTTCCAAGTGTGACTCCTAAGGATCCAGTCCTATCCACCATTTTTAATTCTAGGGTGACGGACAAAAGGCTCTTAAAGTTGACATATTTGTTGCAATATCTAGGTATGTCAGACATTCTAAAGAGCATAAATGATGCAGATTAAACCCTGAACAAAAATCTACATTCTTGTTGGAAGTTAAAGAATTCACAACAGAAACGATCACCTCACAAACAAAATTTGGTATAAACTGGAGCTTTGGAGAAACCTACACGAAGGTAAAAAGGGATCAGGACCCAGTAAAGAGAGCAACTTCATCTCTTGAATATTTATAAATTACTTAATTCATATTTCATGGGATTGTCCTTTCTTTTCTCTTTTTTCTTTTTAAAGTGCACACTCTCCCTTTCATGCCATTGAGAAGTTCTGTCCTCAGAATGAAAAAATAAAACAGCAACGGCCCTGGGTTTTGGTAACCTACCGTTGATTCCCTACATAATTTTATTACTCTACCACAAAGCTGAAGTTTAATATTGTAGCCTGGTACTTAAGTTAACTGCACTAGAAAACTCCAGAAAGACTGGAAACTACAGCCATCAAAGCTAGTAAACTATCAGACTCCATTTTCAATTTGACTTCTGCAGTAACAACTCCATTAACTCCTCTGATGGAGTGAGATGAATCTGGGGTTCAGTCTTGGCACAGTCATGCTCAGTAGCTACAGGACACCAAATGATGAACTCTTCTTGGTGGCAATCAATTTCATTGTTGAAAATACTACTTCTGGGGGTGTGAGCAGAGATTTCTAGACTCTAGATCAGGAGTCCCCAACCTCCAGACTGCGGACCAATACCCCTGTAAGATCAGCAGCAGCATAAGATTAGAAATAAAGTGCACAATGAATGTAATTTACTTTAATCCAAAAACCATCCCTCCCACCCAGGTCTGTAGAAAAACTGTCTTCCATGTAACTGGTTGCTGGTGCCAAAAAGGTTGGGGACCAATGCTCTAGAGGTAACAAAAAGCTAGGAAGGAGAGAATAGTCAAAAGGGTAACTGAGGTGACCAATAGGTGGTTACACCACTGATGGACACAAACACTGGCTGTCAGACATATTCAACAAATCTATTGGATGCATGAGGAAGAAGGAAAGAGGAGAAAAAGGAGGGAAAGTACTCAATGAGCTTATATATCACATAGTACTGTTCACATGGCCCACAGTCATGTATTATAAGAAAAAAACAAGTTTCTGAAACGAGATGAGTACATCAATTAGTCACATTATTAATATAATTTGTATTAAATCTCAAACAAGAGGGATTTTCAACAAGATGTTACTCCATGATTAATTCATTTTAATTATGTTTTTCTTATTTACCTGATTTAAACTTGTCTCTTCAATCATGACACCTTATTAAAAAGCTATCTTCATAGACACAACTTTCCTTCCACAAGCTTCCTGCCTCTAAGTGAGGCTCATTTCACTTTCTAATCAATAAGCTTCATGCTCCTTTGTGCATCTTTTAGCTGACTGTTTTCACATTATTTAATCTGTCTTAGAATTTCCTAGAGGCTTAGATTTAATGCCATAAAATAGAAATGAACAGCCTTTAATCACCATGTTTGCCTGAAATGGTATTAACCTACGTTTAATGTACCTGAGCCCCCAGGGATGTTCATGGTATTTGAAACAGCAAAAAAATATTTATCGAGATTTCATTTGCAAATTTTGTTACTAAAATGCTTGCTGATACCATTAGACATTCCTCTCACATTGGGACAAAGGAAAGATGGTTGCCCTGTTGTTTTGTGAGTCTTAACCTGTAATTAAAAGAAAAGCACACCCATTAACGTACAGTTAAAACTAAATACAGTAAGGAGAAATAGCCTTCAATAAAATTAAAAAGCTTTCCTTTACGTCTTGCTTGCCAATAAATGCATGTTTTGATTCACTCCTAGTGTAAGTGCTGAATGTTAAGGAAATGTTTTTCTCCTGAAATGGGTAATTAGCACAAAACCCAAGTTGTCCATGATGACCTTTAGGGAAAGCCTCTCCCATAAGAACAGCTATGCTGCTGCTGCTGCTAAGTCGCTTTAATCGTGTCTGACTCTGTGCGACCCCATAGATGGCAGCCCACTAGGCTCCCCCGTCCCTGGGATTCTCCAGGCAAGAACACTGGAGTGGGTTGCCATTGCCTTCTCTGAAAGAACAGCTATAGCTCTTCATTATAACTTCCTTTTCTGACGACCATTGCTCACCATGTCTATTTACTACTCTTGATGAAATGCCTTTGGCCTTTGAGCTGAATCTTTTTCTTTGATTCTCCACTGCACACCCCTTTGTAGACTCTTGACATATTAGGTAAACATACAAAAATGGCAGAGGCATTTTCATGCGAAGATGATGAGTTGGTTACAGGTAAAACATGGCCATCACCAACTCAATGGACATGAGTTTGATAGTGAAGGACAGGAAAGCCTGGTGTGCCGTAGTCCATGGGGTCGCAAAGAGTCAGATACGACTTTGCAACGGAACATCACCACCAACAGGTAAAACAGAGAAGCAGGTAATTCACGCAGGTTCATTTTATTTCCTCAAAGCAAATTGAACAGGTGAAGGGGGTACCTACTGATCAAGCCTCAGACAGCCCCAAGAGGGTTAGGTAGACCCCAGAATAATTTGAGAAGCCCGTCTATCAAACATAAGGCAGAGCCCCAAGAATTAGAAAAAGCCACCCACCCCCAGCTCAGCCCATCCACACAGGTTCATTCTTGGCTGCTCATCACTTTCCCTCCTTTCCGTCAGAGTGAACCATGTAGTCTATATTTGGGTGCCAACTCTCCCAAGCTTTTCTCCCTCACATACTTCTCAGAGGAATGGGCTGTTGCTTTGCACTTCATTTGAGAAGGTTATTCAATTTGATGGCAGTTGCAGCTGTGTGGACCCTCTTCCAAATGCTACAAGATTTAAGGCTGAAAACCTGGCTTCAATGTGGAGGAATTTGTTTCCAATCATGAGGTGAATACCACTGCTCTTCACGTGGTTTTCTAAGGAACATATGATGCCAGTGAACCTAAAAGGCAAGACGTTTAACAAAGAGCAGCCAGAGGGAGTGTCCTCAAAGCTCATCTGAAAGCAAAGGGTCCTACATATTTGTGTTTACCTGTTCACTTTCTCAGTTTCTGAGAGGACAGTTGATGGACTTGACTGAAAGGCCTTGATTTACACATTAAGAGAAAACTAGGGAGAAAAACAAGGCACCATTTTAAACTTCTTGTACAGCTCTTCCAAACAACATTCTGTCCTTCTCTTTGGACTACTTTTCTTGTAGTTATATGTTTGTATTTTTAATCTACCGTTTGGCTCAATGCCAATCAAGATTACTCTTAGAAGTTCTTTGGTTCTCCTTCTTTTTCACTGTTGTTAATACAGGTTAATATGTTTTCCTTAAAATTCACCAAAGGCACTGTGGGAAACATATTTTTGAAATATGCATTTTTAAAATTCATTCTTCTTCTCTGTAAGACTCAGCATGTAAAGGGCAAAATGGTGTTGGTATTCCTTTCCACTAGGGCATACTTGTATTCAAAATTCAAGTCAATTTAAATACTGACCTCGGGACAATTAGACAAGTAATTGAAGGACTGACTGAGGTCCTTGGTATTACAAAATAAGGTCTGTATTCTTAAAATCAGGCAGCAAGTCAGAAAGTGAACTGGCCTCTCTACTCCAAGTTGTCTAAGGTTGCACCGTATAGACTAATGGATGACATAGAATGTCTCACTATGTTCTTTAACCTAACTAGCCTTATTGTCTCCTCTGATAACATTGAAATTTTGCACAGAATACCGTTATGTTTGATTTCACTGATAACCAATAAGCTGTTAGCTAACTTGTGAAGGCAACATCCTTGGACTTTGAGCCCCGTCTGTCTGCTCTTGGATGCTTCAGTACCTATTTATGCAAGACTGGTCATAAGAAGGACTCTGAAACCGTGGCTTGCGATTGGAAAACTTACCATGAGAAACAGGATATACTCATTCAAACTCCTGGAATAGCTTTATGGAAAAGACCTGGTGTGGCGGGGGCGGGAGGGGAAGCATAGGCCATGAAAAAGTCTACCTAATATTCCCCCTGAAACCTATGCAGTCCAGCCACCTATCAGCTAAATAGCCTGGAAGAAGCAGTAGAACATTTTCCAAACTATATTCAGAGGATAATAGAAGTCATCTCCTAATAAATAAATTTTCAGGGAACCGTGGATTATAGCTCCCTCTTGGAGAGTTGTACTATACAGGAAAAATTCTGCCATGTCCTTTGGCAAATCTGTTTATTTTTGTTTACCCTTGCATTTTCTAAATTGATCCGACCAAGTAGCCCCGTTTTCCTATAACATCCTTTGAAACTAATATTCCAATTTAGGCAACATTCCTCTAGTGAAGATGAACACAGAGTGGACAGTTCCAGCAGCCCTCTCTGTGAGGCTCAATAAAGCTCCTGATCTCTGAACACCATACCCCCGCCAGCTCATTTCTCTCCAGAATCCAGGGCTGTAGCAGATGGTTACTAGCCCTCTCAGCCCATTATTTATACTTTATATTAATGATGGTGGTGCCCTGAATATTAGTGTTGGGTCAAATTCTACAACACTGTAAAGATACTATTTCTCTGTGTGACAGTCAATATTATATTGGGGTGGAGCCTCAAGGAATCATCATGAGTAATCTTCTGTGCCATTTTATGTCCAGCAGATAAAATGGGGACAGCTGAGCTGGAGGAAAATATACAGTCAGAAATCACTCTACTCCTGGTTCTGCCATTTACTCGGGAGACTTTAGACGAATCATTTACCTCCCTTTAATTCCATGTCTTCACCTGGAATTTAAGAGGGTCGAAGAGGAATTTAAGAGGGTTCCCTTTGGGGCTAATATTCCATGATGATCTTAAGTAAAGATAAGAACGTGTGGTTGTTGTGTCTCTGCTTTTACAACCTGACATTGACCCTATTGATTATTTCATGTCCGGGCCTTGATTAGAAATGCGGTTTCTAATTATAATGTTGTTCCAAAGAGGGCACTGGAGCACCATTTTTGGCATCATTAATATTTCTTCATTCATCAATCTGGTGGCCATTTATTAAAAGGCAATATATGCCAGGCATTGTGCTGACCCTGGAGGACACAAGCCTGAGAAAGACAAACCACTGCCACCCAGAAGCACAGAGCTTAATGGAAAATATAGACAAATAATAAAATCTGTTCTATAACAATGTGATAAGGGTTTTGTTTCGCATCAGGGTTTCTTAACCTCAGCACTACTGACATTTGGGACCTTTTTTTTGACTCTGTTGGGGGCTGCCCTGAACACTGTAGGATGTTTACCCACATCCCTAGCTTTTATCCACTAGATGCCAGTAGCACCCCAACCACACCAATGTGACAACAAAAATACCTCCAAGATGCTTCCAAGTATATCCTGGGGAGGAGGTGGCAAAATCATCCTAGTTTGAGAAACACTGATTTCAACATATTCTTTTATTGTCTGAGAATTTTCTATCTATGTGCTATGTCCTTGATGAGTCTGATAATAAAATTTTAAGCCTAGCAACTTGTCCCATCTTTTGGTAAAAGTTCAATTTTCTTAATATTAAGTATGTCCACAAGTTCAAAGTGCTATCCTATTCACTGAGAGTTTTTTAAATATTAGCATTAGTATGACACAATTCGTCATTCTCAAAGGTTTAAAATCTTGTTCTGAAGCGCAGAATACAAGCAATACAAGTCAGGTGAGAAAATTCCAGAAGGGGTTATAAACAAATGAGTTAGGAGCAGGTCATTCATCTAATGAATATTTCCTATGATGGGAATGGCATTGTGCAGGGCTCCGACGAGAAGGCAGTGAGCAAGAAAGGTCTTTGTGACCCGGGTGAAGCCTCTGATTCAGTGTTTCATGCACAGTGGAAGCCTAAAGCATCTCACATGGTGGACAGTGCCTCTGATGCAGGGAAGGGGGAGAGGGGCGGGGAGCACTAGGGGAGCGCTAGGGAGCGCCATAATTTTAAAACCAGATGAGGATGAATCATGGCTCACAACCCCCAGGGATCAATCCCAAGGATGGCCTGACAGAGGACATTTAAGCAACACCAGAGCATTTAAGCAACACCAGCACAAAATGTGGCTTTTGTTAGGTGAACAATGATTTGGGGGGGGAGGCTAGCCTCTACTGGGTGGGTTTGGTGAGAAAAGCACCCAGCTTCCCTGGGTCTTGGCTTTTCAAGTGCATAGTCCACATTGGGTCCTCGAGACTAAAGCCTTCAACAGTCCCCTCCGAGCCTCCCCCACTCACGAATCCTCCCAGCTTCACCAGTCCCTGCTGGGCTAGTCCTTCGGATCTCTGTCCTCTATTTGTGAGTCAGCCCTTCTTCCTTTTACCCCTGGTTAGGTGTGAGTTACTTGACTCAGTACCTGTGATTACAGGAAAATAGTGGAAGTGTTAGTCGCTCTTTGACTCTTTGCAACACCATGAACTGTAGCTCGTCAGGCTCCTCTGTCCATGGGATTCCCCAGGCAAGAATACCAGAGTGGGTTGCCATTCCCTTCACTTCTCCAGGGGATCTTCCTGACCCAGGAATCGAACCTGGGTCTCCCATATTGCAGGCAGATTCTTTACCATCTGAGCCACCAGGGAAGCTCACAGGAAATGAGAGCCCTTCTCTATTCCCCCAAGTGCCTCTTATAGAATTTCTTGCATCCTTTAAAGCCAACCAATCAGGAATCTGTATGTTCTGCTCTCAGGAATTTTCTTGCATCACAGCAGCTTGGTCAAAGGGGTGAAAAGTGTCAGGCTCCCTGCCAGCCTTCTTGCTTCTGTCCTAACCACATCTGTCTGGATCCTCTTGCCCTTCTTTAGTTCTTTGGTCCCTGGTCCTTCTCTGAAAGCCTTCAGGACTGGTCCTCTCCCCAGGAGCTTTGTTTGCAGGCTGCCTCCCTTTCAGCTTGGTTCCCTCACTCACTCAAATTCAGACTCAGTATGTAAGAGCACCATTGGGTGCCAGGCCAAGGGCAAAGACCTTCTTAAGGAAGATTTTGTCTAGTCCCCTGGTATAATTACTCCATTTTGCAGACATTCCTCTTAAAAACCATCTGCCCAGAGGCAACCTCTGAATTTCTGTATCAAAAGTACATTTTCAATCTGAAAATTTTCTTATTTTGTAACTTGGATACAATTTTTTCCAAAATAAGCATATAACTGAGTAGAGGATGAGATGGTTGGATGGCATCGCTGACTCAATGGACATAAACTTGAGCAAACTCTGGTAGAGAGTGAAGGCCAGGGAAGCCTGGCATGCTGCAGTCCATGGGGTCACAAATAGTTGGACATGACTGAGTGACTGAACAACAACCAACTGAGTAGGGCAGAGTCTCATGAGTGCATGACAATATTCTTCTAAATTTCTTAATAATTTTTATCCAACTCTGAGCAAGCTTAGCCTTTTTAAGAGCTAGAACCTCAAAGGAAATGTATTTTCTGGCTATCACTTTCCTACATCAAGGGAGAGAAGGCATTCCAACTCTCTCTCAGTTGGCTTCTGGAGAGGATCAAAGGTTTTCAAGTCTAAACGTGGGAGAAGTCATATGTCCTGTGGCTTTCCACACTGGTCGTGAAGACCTCTAGTGACACTGGCTAATTCTGAGACCCCAGTTTTGCAGCCCATAGGCATGTCCTTCATTGCTTTCACTCCAGTTGGTCATCGCAGATGATGGACAGGTCACGGAATCCCATAACCACATGCTGTTGGGATGGGGTCCATGAAGTTCAGTTAGAACAGGCACCTCTTGGGCTGAGGACCCCACGGGACACACTGAGAGCCAGCTGGTAAGGTAGTGGGGACTTTAGAGGCAAAAGTCCCCAGACTCACCCATGGAGCTCATCTTGGCTCCTTTCCTAGTTATGCATCAGTGTTTTTCTGAATCATCTTGGATAGATTGCTTTACCTCTCTGTCGCCCTGTCATCTCAACTGTAAATTGGAGATAGCATGAGCTCTCTATTTCCCTGTGGTGTTCTGATAATTAGATAATGTCCCCCAAACACTCTGAGCTCGTCAAAAAAGGCTGCTCTGTAAACACAAGATATCACAGTTGCTTTGACAGTTCAGTCTAGGAAATAAATCAAGCACAGACATCCCTAGCTTCCAGTGCCATGGACTCTGCTTGTCGCCTTTAACGAGACAGGCCAGGTTGGACCCTCAAAGAAATAATTGCAGCACCATTCGGTGCCCGTGGGATTTCGGACACCTTTCTTCAACAGACCAGATGCTTGGTATAGTTCTAGCAAAATACTCCACACAATGAAAACTCAAACGATCATCCAAATTAGTGGAAACATTCTGGAATATAGGCCCTGCTTATTTCCTCTACTTTCTATTGTTACAGAGCTGCACACATGCTAACTAAAGGTATTAAGATAATAAAATTTAAATTTCAATGGAAAATGAAGGAAAACTAGTTTGAATCCCTGTACATGATATTTTTCCAGTTTGCTGTTTTATAACTCCTGTAATCATCAATCAAAACCGTCTTTCTGAAAATTCAGAACTTACCTTTTGCAACATATCTGCTATTTACTTTGATATTTTACTAGAAAATATTCCATAGAATTATATGGAATATTTAAGACTTTTAAGAAACTCACCAGAAAAGTAATTCTTGGAAAAACCTAATTGGTACCTTAAATAAGAAGTTAAACAGATAAACCAACAAAATGGTAAACATACTTTTATAGGTTAAAAATTACAAAGAGTCTGCCAACAATCAAAATTGCTTTCCCTATCAAGGCAAAAAGAGGAGTTGCTTCCTGTGCCAGCATGGACTCTCAGTAGAAGCTACTACTTTTGATACCAATTGTCCCCAAAGGTTTTGCATCCCTTCTTCTAAATCTTTGCCCTTGTTCCCATTCTCTCATGCTCAGATCAGATGCACAGTTTTTGGCACGGGAACAACGAGCTACATGTCATGCCATGATGAGTCCCCAGTAATCACCAGCTTGTTGCTGAAACACAGTGCCACTGGCTGATGCCTGCTAGGGCATGGCTCTTCTTTATAAGAACCTATATTTCTGTGCCAAGTATGCTTTAGTCTGTTCTAAGTCTTAGCAACTTTGCTGCTGACAAACTGCATTGCTCCCAATCTTACTTTTTGAACAAATCTTCTGCAAGATATGTACACATGTGTGTATACATATATATCGTTGTATATACATATGTGTGTGTATATACCAATTAATAATACTGATGTATATATAATGGCTACATAATAGGCATATTATATATATCACAAACTGTCATATGTATTTATTTGACTGCTAACTAAAAGAAATACTCAGTTGTATACGGTGATAAAAGAAAATAGCCCCAAAGATCTAAAGAGCAGTAGATTTAATATAAAATTGCAAGTTATATGAACAGTCTATTAGAAAACAACGGAGTCACATCCACGTGCCCACTAACTTCATCTCAGCTCCCTGAGGACAAATACAATACCTAATTTAATTAAAAATCTATCCTTCTATTTTTAATGCTGCTTGTAAAAGAGCTCAACACCCGGACAGGAGATTTAGGAGACAAGAGTTAAGTTTCCAGTCGCAAAATTCATCAATAACTTGCAGAGAACACACACTGCCAAGAGACATTGCTTGCTTCAGAGCGTTTTTACCAGAAAGCCGACACATGGAACAACGATTTACACAAGATGGCCTTAAATTTCATTAGGCAGATGACATGTTCTGAGAACTTCACCCTCTCATCAAGATTCTCCCCAAAGGGATGACAGGAAGAATATAAGCTTTTAGAAAGGAACCTAAGGGGAATGTTTCCTTTCTCAGGCTTTTTGTAGCACTGAAAGCCCTTTCTAGTTAGATTTTGGGAAAACAAACAGAACCAGTACTTCAAAACACCAAATGAATGTTCAAGATGAGATTTCACCAGAAAGAAAATAGAGACAGTAAAGGGTGTGTGTACACCATCAGTTTCTGGGATCAGAACTTTTCTTTCCAGGAGGAGTGCCTGAGAACAGTGTGTTTCGGGGCCAGAAGTCCCGGACAGCTCTGAGTACTTGGGGATGAGAAAACTCATCCTCGTGAATAAAAGTAACTTCTCTCAGCAGCAAGGAGAAATCTCTCCCTTCTTTTCCTGATCCACTGGCCAAGAAAATCCAAGGAACATATCATTTCAAAGAAAGTGAAACATAACCCCGTTTCCCCAGGCAATCTCCCCTCAGCCCACACGTGCCTCCTCCACACAGCACACATTGCACACTTTACCTTTAAATTCCCAGATTCTGTCACCGGTCCTTCCTACTCTATCCAGCAGGAATGCAAGATGCTGTGTGCTCTTCACCCCCAAGTGGCATTTGACTCCACTGCATGCAATCACTCGATGCAGAATGGATGAACGGGCCAAGTTCAGGTTCACTGCCCTACGAGGCTTTATTCCTCACAGCACATGACCAGGGAGCAAGCGCGCACCGCTGCTGGGGTTGCTCCGCTCCCGTGGAAACTAATGGAAAAAGCATGTTGCCAAAAGCTCTCTACAGGCTCGCTCTCCTCACCCTTGCTGTGACAATGTTCAAGCTGCCGCCTTGAGAAAGAACAAAAGCGAAAGGGACAAACTGCCTCCCCAGAGGAGCTTTCTCTTCCAGCAAAACGTGATCCATGCCACGCTCAGGGACAACAGGTGAAGCCACGGAGGAAGCCTTGAACTTTACGGCCCGGAAAAGCCTGGGCAAAGCTGGCTGGGTCCCTGAGTGGTGCAGGCATCGGGCGTCCTAACCGAGCCTGTTTGCAACTTGACTGGGGTGTGCAGGAGGCCAGCAAATAAACCTCCAATAAACAATAGAGAACACGGTCGACAGCTTAACCTTGCTCCTGCCTTCAGAGATGCCAGACTGTTGTGTTTGCCCAGGACTCTCCTTTTACCAACATTCAATTTGAATGAGCCAGTGCAAAACGCGCTGCTCACCCCCTCCAAGAACAGGATGCGTTTATGTGAAACATGAGGAGAATGCCTAATGGCCAGGCATCCTCTGCATTCCCAGGAGCTTGTATTACAGGCTAGCTTACATTTCACTGCCTGCATGAACCCCTACCAGCACCCGCTGC
The DNA here is from genome assembly GCF_054371585.1 of Giraffa tippelskirchi. Taxonomy (NCBI): domain Eukaryota; kingdom Metazoa; phylum Chordata; class Mammalia; order Artiodactyla; family Giraffidae; genus Giraffa; species Giraffa tippelskirchi. The sequence goes on from NC_137289.1 coordinate 144,697,267, forward strand.
ACTTCTGCGAGCATCGCGACTTCAAGCCAACTTCCTATCCACACACACACACACACAAACACACCTGAAACACTGTGATGCCTCCTGCTAAGAGAAGCACCTTTTGCAAACTCCCATCTGCACTGGGTGACATGCTGGTTGACAGTGATGAGGGGCGAGCTGACTCTGCCAGGCTTCTCTTTTCTCTTTCAATCAGCAACTTTCAAGCCTGGGAAAGAGCGCCAGATGCATTGTGGTGTGTCAGCTGTGGGCTGAGAAGTAACTGCTCTGTGGGTCTTCATTGGAAATGGATTCACGAAAATGGGGCCGCTATAGCTTTAATTCATCTTGGATGTATAACATTAAATACAAGCTGAAGAACAACCCACTGTTCAAAAAACGTGTGATGTTATGCGACACAGTAAGTGTGCCTCGCAGGCCACTGCTAAGGTCCCATCTGATTACAATGACCTGTGACCACCTGGGAGGGAAAGCAGGTCTCTGAGTACATCTTCTCCTCACGTGGAGCTCCGAGTTGATTGAGTTTCAAAGAAAATATTGTTACAGTGCTTATTTTTCTTCCTTAAAATAGCCCCCAACTGTCTAGCGTGGTCTGGTAACTGGAGTTGCATGGCCGAGTTTCAGGTAGAATCTTGGTGTGGCCTGGCAGCGAGCAACTTTCCTTAAGCTTCTTCCAGAGCCTCTTCTGACTGTGGGTCAAATGCACTCGGATGGAGCAGAGAGAGTGGATGAGCCTTCCGTTCAGGGAGTAGACGAATGACTGAGGCTATCCGTATGCCTAGCAAGCACCCCATTGGAAGGAAGTACCTGGGAACCTAGTCAAAAGTATTTCTTTGGGAAAAGCAGCATGTTGTCACGGAGGTCTGAGGAATTCTGCTCAAAACTATATCCAGTGCTTATGCAGAGCTCTAAGAAGTCACACTAACCACACTCACAAGAGAATGAGGTAAAAAACAAATTACAATTTCTAAATTATACTTCATCATCCCATAAATAATGTATGACAAAGGAAATGTCTTTCTTTTACGAGACCAGAGTTTTCTCATCCCCTGACTGAGCCTGATACAACTCTCCTCCACCTTTTCTCCTGGATTTACTGAGAGAGAGCATGCCTTACTACTACTCACGTTTTGAATTCTGAGTGCACACAATGACATTTTTAAAAAACAGAAAGAAAAAATAAACCTAGTAAAAATCACTCGGTGCACTGCTAGGTAATGTAACTCCTATGAGCTCCTCCTTGAAATTGTAGCCAATTTGTCCCACATGGACTAAGGAATTGAGTGTAAGAGAGTGAGTGTGTGTGCGAGCATGCACTGATAGCATGGGAATAAATATCAAGTTATGTAAATTTCATCCTAGAAATCAATGGAAAATTGAGGAATTTTACAAATGGTTGATCAATCAACAAGTTAAAATGAACTCTAGCAGATTCTTAGACTTAACAACAGAACCCAGTACATTAATTCAATCTCTAATCCTAGCACAGTCATTTGAGGCCATTAGTGCAAGACTGGGAAGCTTGAGTGGTGATGGGAAGGAGAAACAGATGCGTATGTTGGCATTGGTGATTACGAAAGAATCCACCCAGCTCTCAAACAAGCTATTTATGATTATTACTACTCACAGATAGCCTGGACAATTGGAAGATGCCTTCCAGCATTTGAGGGAATATGGAAATGGCTGGTATAAAATGGAGACTGTAAGTATCAGTTCAAAAATTCCTATTAGAAGGTGCTCAAGATGGATGGATTCATTTATCCATTCATTTCTTCAAACAAGCATGTCCAGAATACCTCCCATGGGCCATGCTCCATGCAGCCTGCTGGGGGAATGAATAATAATGCATACCTCCTGACCACAGGGGCTCAAGGTCTTCGGACTCAGATGCTTTTCCTCATTTCCCCAAGAATACTTCTGTCAGTCCCAGAAACTGACAAGGCAGGATTCTACAGGAGGGATTTCAGACTCCTGAGGAATGTCCCTGGGGTTCTAAACACCTGACCCCACTCTTCTCACACACCTTGGGAGACAGAAGGAAAGAAAGCACCAAGGAGGGTTGGCCTCTGAAGTGCCAGCAGGAACTACAAATGATTGGCTGTCTCCCATGACCTTTACCTTCTGGTGTCAGCCCAGGGTTGGATTACAAAACAGGCCTTGCAGATGTAACTAAAGCTATTCATCAGCTGATGTAAAAATGAGATTATCCTGGAATGTTCAAGCAGACCCACTGTTCTCACAGGAGCCCCTAAAGGCAGGAAAGGGAGGTGGTAGGGTAAGTCACAGCCCCTGAAGCCTGAGAAGGACTCAGTGGGTCACTGCTGGCTTGAAGATGAAGAGAGCACATGGAAGGGAAATGGAGACCTCAGTTCTACAACCGCCAGGAACCGTATTCTGGCAACAAGTGGGGAGCTGGGAGGAGCGCCCATCCTCTAGGAGTTGACAGCCGCAGCCCCAACACCCTGATTTTAGCCTCGTAAGACCCTAAGAAAGGATCCAGACACGGGCTTGTTGGACATCTGATTTACAAAAATTGTAAGACAGACAATGGGGGCTGTTTAACTCACTAAGGTAGTGGTAATTTGTTACAAAGCAAGAGATAACTAATAAACCAGGGATGCCTATGGCCAACGTTAGCGATCATCCATAAACTCACCATCCAGTTTTGTAGACAGTTTCCATTCATTTGGCTCATCCATGGGGAGGGTGACCCTTAACAGGGCCACAGATGTCACTGGATGGACATACTAAGCCTAGAAAGACACTAGGTCCAGGACTGGGACACCCAGAGGATAAGAATAACGGAGCAGCAGGGAGGGGAGGCATATTAAAATTAAGTGCCAGACACTGTATTTGGTCCTGGGGTTCAGAAGCAAGGAAGCCAAAGTCCTTGTCTTCTGTGGGGTTACAATAGAAGGGAGGAGACATGGCAAGTAACTAGAAGGCAAAGCAGAACTAAGTGAGATTTCAGGAACAGAGAGTAAAGCCATTCTTTCCATCTGGAGGTGGGGGTGGGTGCTCCTTTGGAGCCACTAGGAGTGTGACTACCCAAAGTGCCACCTGTGCGTGCATACTCCCCCAAGAAAAACTATCTGTTACCAACTATCAAAAAAATCAGTATTTTATATAAAAACAGGCTCCAATTCTGCACTTGCATACCCTATCTGGTTACCCTCACCCTGGTCTCGCCCATCTTGGATCCCGTCTTCATTTAAAATACTCATATTTTGTTCATCTTGGATGTTTTGCAGTTATTATTATTATTATTTTTTTTAGATATTGTGTTCAGATACTGTTTAGCTCCATTGTGGAATTTTGAGGCAGTATCTTAATAGTTTGCTCCCCAGGAGACGCCTCATTTGCCTTACCCTGGGGTGAACCAGGGAGTGAGGGGCCAGGCAGGGCGGGAGTTAGTCCAAGCTCAACATGGATAATTCTGGCAGGGATCATCAGGAAAGCTGTTTGCATTTGAATTTAGGCTTTCTCATTCGGGTATTAGAGGACATTCTCTCTAGCTTCATCCTAAGCTTAAAATTCAGAGCCTAAGATTGTATAGATAATGTTGCATCTTTAGGCAGCTGGACTCCAAATGCTAACAACTCTTCCTTGCCTGCATACAGATGTATCAATGCTCAGCTTTAAGTCTGTTCAAAGTGTTCATCTACTTTACTGTTAAATTAGAGTAATTTCACTCCAAAAATCGCCAGAGCTCCCACTCTGGACACTGAGCTCATCAATAAAGAAAGATGAACAGAATTTAAGGCCTTAGTGAAATTCAATGAGAGCTAAGTCAGAGTTGGGGATTTTTCTGTATTCTTCGTCTAATGAGGTCAAACTCCGTCTGCAACTCCACGCAGGTGGTGACGCAGCTTGCGGGAACCGTCTGCTGACCTGTGTGATGCAGGTTACCAGTGATCACAGACCCTCTGTTCCTCCTTGAAAGACCATCACCTTTGTGGATTTCGATTTCTGTTCTAATAAAGGAATGCTGGTATCCAAAATGGTGCTCAAAGGGAACGCTGAGCTTCCCAGTGGCTGACTTCGTATTTAATTGGATCATTTTTAGAATGAGGAGGATTCTTTTCCCCACAAGTTCTAAATATAGCAAGAGACCACACAGTTTTGGCTTTGGATTATTGACAGAACAATTTGTCCCATTGGCTTTTTGGCTTTGTTTAGTTGGGAGATAATATTATTCTATTGTCAGATTGATGCTGGTTCTTCTAGCTGTGAGTGGGCTTAACACAAAAGGCGTTCTCCGGGCCAATTTAAATCAGCAGGTAGAAATTGTTACACATCTGAATCAAAATAGAGGAGAAAAGTATATGGCACTTGCTTTGATAAACTCCCACCATTTATTATCTGGGACTGAGGTTTTGAAAAGCAAACACTTTGTAGAGTTTAAGCAATCAGCATCTAATTATTACTTAATGACTGAACTCTCTTAAAGGCTTCATAATAATTAAAATGCAAAAAAGCAACAAAATGTCATCTGAGAATTTGAATTTTTAAACACCCAGGTTAAAGCATGGGAAATGTAATAGTCTCTCTGCAAAATGAATAATTTCCTTTCCACTAAGTAATCAGTTAGAATTCTAATAGTTCAACAGAACATACAGAGCAAAGTAGGCACATCAACCAGCCCCGAGAAAATGTGGTCACACATATGGCAGTTTCGTACCTGACTTTACAAATCTAGGACTACGCTACGCGAGGTTTTTGCACTTTGTATCTAACAAAGACCAAAATATAACGAAACTGTCCTGTAACTATAGAATTGTCTGATAAGGCAGGAGGAAGAAAGAACTCAGCAAGGCTGTTCCACAAAGTTCTAAAGGACATCTTGGCTACATCATGGCACAACAAGGCCAGGGGTCCACTGGCTCCTGGCCTTTCCCAGGGACCAGTCACAGAAAGATACTATCGGGCCCTGTGGTACTGCAGAACTCAAGTCTTTATTTCATCAGATATGAATGTTTCCATCACTAAGAGCTTGCTTTCCTTCTGTGATATGTCTCAAACCCCCAGTGAAGGGAAGGCCAGCTCTGTTAGCGTATGACAAAAAGAGAAAAAGACCATTTTCCTAAAACTCTTTTAGATTTTTCTTAAACAAGTTACTAAAGCTAGTACTAAAGCTAGTTACTAAAGCTAGCAATGGCCTGGCCTATGTGTATGAGTGTGTGTGTCCGACTCTCTGCGACCCCATGGACTGTAGCCTGCCAGACTCCTCTGTCCATGGGATTTTCCAGGCAAGAACACTGAAGTGGGTTGCCATTTCCTCCTCCAGGGGATCTTCCTGACCCAGGGATCGAACCCACATCTCCTGTGACTCCTGCATTGCAGGCAGATTCTTTATCACTTGAGCCACCGGGAGAACCCAAAACACAGGATCCTTGCAGCTTAAGCAAGAATCCAACTCAGCTACTTTGCAATGCAAGGAGATGCTGATGGCAGGGCTGGCAATAGGCAGGGCACAACAGGAGCAAGACCACTCCCACAGGGGCTAGCAGGGGCTGATGACACCAGGCTTCAGAGGACCAGTACACTTGGGTGGTGACTCTCACATCCCAGGAGGCATGCCGGAATCATGTGGGAAGCATGTAAACAAAATCCTGTCTGGTCCTATACCCCAGGGGTTCTGACAGAATGGGTCTAGGCTGGGACCTGGAAGCTCTTCATTTGGTATTCACATTTAATGAGATCAGGAGTCACCCAAGTAAGGCGGGCAGGTTTCCAGCAGTTTTCAGAAGTTATCACATGTCAAACCCAGGGAGGCTACATGTGACTGAAGTTGACCAGACTATAGAGACTGGAAATTAGAATCAAGCCAAGAAATTCTGATGGAACTCAGGCCTGACCTAGGTCAGCACCCAAGATGCTGGGTGAGCGAGGTATCTCCACAGAGGAGAAGTGATTTCTGGAAATCCTTCAGCATTTCTTCTGTGCCACCGTTCCATCAATACATTTGTTCTTATTTTAGATCTTGTGATAGAACACAAAATGCCCAGCTAAAAGTGAATTTCTAATAAATAATAAATAATTTTTAGTAAAGGAATAGCTCAAATATCACAAGAGTCAGTAATTTTTAGGATAAATGTATTCCAAATATTGCATGAAATAATACTTTTTAGCATCAGTATATGGGAAATATTGCTTGAGCCATACTTGTCCTAAAGCTACGTGTTGTTTACCTGAAATACAATCTCGCTGTGCATCCTATATTTATATTCACTACATCAGGCCACTCCACTCATTCTTAGTCTTCATTGTTATCACGTGCATATTTATTGATCTCCTGTGCAGCCACCATGCTAAGCATTTAATCTTGCGGCCTTGTGCTCTCCTGTCTCATAATGAGTAACTGTGTTGGGGGCAGACCTAGGTGTCCACAATCGACTCAACTACGTTCAGAGGGCCTTGCCACAAATGATTTAGCCTTTCGTAGCCTCAGACGCCCTCTAGGTAATGGGGGCTTCTTGTGGGATGTAAGGAGAATTAAGTACAGTAAGTCCCCTACGTAAGAAAGAGTTCCATTCCAAGACGGTGTTCTTAAATCCAATTTGTTCCTAAATCCCACACAATTAATCTAGATACCCAAGTAACACTATCAGCTATATATATAGTACCGTACTATATCAGGTTTATAATACAGTCACATTTTTGAAAGTTCACCGCTTGAAGGTTTGTATGTAGGGAACTTACTCTATGAGTCTACAAGGCACAATGTCCAGTGCTTGGCATATAATAAGACTCCTTAAATGCTTGCAGTTACTGTCCTGACTTCCTAACTAGTTGATTTCAAGGAGATCTTTGACACACTCATATTAAATTGAACCAAAAAGAAACTCTTAGTATGGGAATTTCAGGTTCACCTCTTTAGGGTACGAGTAAAATAGTTTTGAAAACAATATTTAATTAGGGATGTTTCTCCCTTACTTCCCATGCTTTCTCTTTCATTCTCTTCTTGTCATTCCACCTGCCTCTTTCCCACCATTAATTCTTAGATGTGATCATGAACAAGCAATCTGGCTGTGACATGCTGGGAGCAGGAGATATTGATCAGGCCATGCTTATGTGGGTAACTAATTCCTTAGTGTGTATTTTTTTAAAAAATCTACATGTGATTTGGATAACTTATACAAAGAAGCACAGATACTAAAAAAAAAAAAAATCACTAAAACAGGCTTAGAAAGTACAAAATTCAACTAGCGAAGGGGGTGGAATAGTTTTACAAGAAAATCTAGGCTAAAGACAACAATGGCAATCTAGCATAAAACCTAACTACATGCTTCCCAGCAGGCCAGGCAAAAAGGGAAACACAATCTATTTCTGGCTTTCCTGTCTAAGAATAGGAAACATGCTGTCAGGAGGGAGAAATTTCCCCAGCAATAAGATTAATAGATCACCTAGCTTCTCAAACAACACAGTAGGCTGGGTCTATTTTTGGATTTTACTAAAGATACAGAAGCATCCTTGGTTCCAAATATTCTGAAGGAAAAAGCCCCTGAGCACAAAGCAATCAAGAAACAAATATTAAAAATATGTTTAAGGAAGAAGATTTGGGTTCTAGCAATTTTAGAAACAACCAGGTGTCTGGCTGAGGGCAACCTGAAGAATTACAATGACACCCCACGTAATTTTTCTTTATTCTTACCTCATCCTTTGTCTTTAGAACACTTGAAACATTTTGAGAGCATCTTCCAGATTCCTTGCCTTTTCGCAAGACTAGATGTTCATAGCACATGGGATGGGTCCTGGGGAGAGGCAGTGCCCTGGGGCTGCACGCAGCTGTCACAGCCCGGCCGCCTGTGTACCTCATCTTACTGCCTGGAGCCAGGGGTGTGCGTGCCACATGGCCAAGACCAAGGGCAGAGGGCTGCAGCTTCTCAGAGAGGACTGGCTTGGGCCTCCTGGGAGAAAGGGCTAGAAAAACTCCACACAGCTTTTGCTTTTTGTTACTTTTCTTTATCTGCTGTCCCATTTCGAAACCTTTGAATGAAGCAACCAATTTGAAGCAAATTCCCTGTGGACATTCTCTTGGTGAATTATGTTCAGTATTGAACAGCATAGATTTTCTTTTTTTCAAAACAGGAACATCACAGGACCGAAAGAGCGCTTGCTCAATATTAGAAAATGCTTTCAACATGCCAAAAGTTGAGATTGGTCAGGAAGAGAGCCATTCATCTTATAGGGGCGGCAAAAATTATCCATACACACATATCTATGCCATATACAAAACATATATCATGCATATTTACATGTAATAGAGGAGGAAAATCAGTATTCTGAATTGATTATTTTCTTTACTAACTGTGGCTAAGCCCAACTCTTCAGCATAAGGAGAAGGTCTGTGTGAATCTGGCCTCACCCTCCTTCACTCATGGACTGTTGTACTATATCAAATTTAATCCACCACACATTTTATACTTCACAGACCTTCTTAATAACAAAGGTTTCCACTGACTATGAGAATCCTATTATTTCTAACTACTGAACTCCTGTGGATCTTGAAGACCCAGATTAAACAGCACCTCCTCCATGAAGCCTTTCCAGAATGCTCCAGGCATGGTGATTAGCCCAACATGGTATTTTATACAAACCCATGACACTTCCCACACTGGACAACAGTGAGTTTTAATATGCTTCCCATTCTGTTGTACATGACTCCCATTCTGATTTATGCCTTTATGTCTTCAGTGCTGAGACAATTATTTAGCCAAAGTAAAGATGTATTAAATTGGACTCAAAATCAATTCAGCCAAAAAGAGGGCCTGAGTTAACTAAAAGATACACTCATGCTCTAAAATACTGTTTGTTAAGCCTGGTTTGGAGACAGGATCAGTGTGATTCCAAATATTTGCATGGTTTCATAAATTTTTATAGAATTCTCCAAATGAAAATAAGTTTTCAGTTTGGTTTGTAAATGTCCTTATATTGACCACAGTGCCCTTTGAAAAAGGACGGTGTCTCCAAATGAGAGAAGGCAAAGTTAATAAAATTCCACACAGCTCTATTTTGGGGAACTACTTTCTAAAGAAAGAGAAAGAGTGGGAGAGAGAGAAAGAAGGAGGGGCAGAAAGCATTTAAATTAGGTTTGAATTTATCATATGCTTTTTGTAAATTTGGTGTGAACTTACAGCTTTTGTTACATATAATGGTGTTTTTACATAACAGGTCATGATGATTAAAATCTGTTGATCTGCGCAAACAATAGCAAAGAGCAGAGACTGTAACGCATGTTCCCGATCTACAACCCAGCCATGTAGGCTTCTTCCCTTCTCAGTGGAGTGCCAGCCTTCACTCTATTGGAAAGACTATGGCGTGAATAATTCATATTAGCTGGTTTTGCTAACTTCAGTGGTACCTTGCATTCAACCTTTTTTTCCTCCGAAAAGTCAGTTCTTAAACAGCCTCATCTCCAGCTACAAAAAAAATGGCAAAGGCCAAAGCATTGGGCTGCAAGGTCCTGTGGTTTTCAACACCTCACTCCTGTCCCTGAGGCTCAGTGCCATGGCAAGGTGTTGGGCTCCAGGGACCAGCTCTCAGCCCTGCTCTCCTCAGGGCTCAGCGGGAGGGCCTCCCTGGGCCAGGACTCACAGTTAATGCTCCCTTCAGCTCTCAGCCCTCCCCGAAGACCAATCTGCGTCCAGGACCCTGGGATGTGCCCCACAAACCCTGGAGGTTTCTGTCAAAACTACTGGCACATACCACTGGGCTGAGTACCCCTGGGGTCCTATGCCCACCTCCTACGAGGCCGTACGGCCATCAGAACGAGGACTGTGTCACTCTGGCTTGGTGTCATACTCCTTGAGCCGGCACAGGGTCTGGCCTATGGGGACCCTGAGTAGCTGTGTTCACATACAGTACCTGCATGGTTGCAGATAAAGGAATAGATGCATGAAGATCACCAGTACCATGATTAGTTGGTGCCTTTTCTCTCTCTCTTTCAGACATCTGCCACAAAATCCCACCTTGATCCCAGAACTCTGAGCACTCTGCACCGCCAACAGGGCTGGGTATCACTAAGGTCATCCTGTCCAGTCCTCTGACACCCCTGCTCCATCTCACCAGATGCTCATGGCCTGCAGGATCCAACTCCAGTTTCAGATTATGATGTCTGGGCTGCATCATCACCCGAGTCTGCGCCTAAGATTCCCATGGCTCCCAGGCCCCATCCTATGTCCACCAATGCTAAACTTCAGCTCCACCCCTTATAAGGCTGGCCATACTCTTTGGCTTGGATGAAATGCCCTCACCCCTTCCTGGTCCAGCAAACCCCTTTGCCTACTACAGACTCAGCACCAAAAGTACTTGCACTAATGTTACCCTGAATCTTGGGGCCTCAGTATTTTCTTCCTGCCTTCAATTTCTACAACTCTCTATCCCACTCCCTACCATAAGGGAAAACGCCTGGGAAGACCATCAGTTAATTAGTTGTTCGTTGCAAATCTGAGCTTTTGAGGGCAGTACAGTCCTTATATCTGTCTACTCCAGTGCCAGGCACAAAATCTGACGCGTGAAACTACTGAATGAATGAATGAGGGAGGAAAAAACGTGGCAAAAAAGGAGAAAATGAAACAGAGAACAATTTAACAGGAGCTAAGAGGGGGCAAGAGAGAGGAATGAGGTAGAAAGCTCAAGACAAACACAAACAGAAGCAGCTCTCCTCCTTGGAAGGATCCCATGGGATCAAGGCAGGTCAGTTCTGAGGAATGGAGAAGGAAGACATGTACAAGCCATGGAATTGTGGGAGGATCAAGTGAGGTCTGTCCCAAAGAGACAGGCCCAGCTGGAGGACAGCAGGAAGGCTCCAGAACCTGGTAAACAGAGCAGCAGCGTGGAGGAGGAGGAGCAGCAGAAGGCAAAAGCCAAGCGTGGTCAAGGCAAGATCATTGCTTCATAACTTCCTATTCCTACAGGTCGGTGCAAGAGCCACAACCAAGGAAGACATGGTTAGAGCCCTGTCTTGTTTACAAAGCCATTTCCCAAAACATCTCAGAAACGCTTCCAATAGGAGCCACTGTTATACAGGTTCAGAGCTGTGAGACCACAGCCAAGGGGTGCCTCTTCCCCAAGGTCCCATAGAATGCTCTGCGGGGACTGGATTTCAAGCTCAGTCTTCCGCCTCAAACGGCCCTTCATGTTGGGAGATAGATTTAAATTTGTCAGTATCTTTGGGTTTCTGCTTTCTGTCTGCCCTCTTGGGCTTGGACTGTTCTCACACAGGCGGTTTACAAAGATACAGAATTACAGTAAGGCCCACGTCACGGCACAGAACTTGCTAGATGCAGCAGCCTCTAGTCTAGGACACGCAGACAGGAGAGCAGGAGCTGAAAGCCAGCCCCATGTACAGCGTCCAAGTCCAGAAGGCGCCAGGGGAGCGGGGCAGGGCAGGGAGGAGGGAATCAGCCAGTCAACAGCTTTTTGCCATTTCAGGTCATCTCCTGCCAAGGAAAGCTATGTGAACCTCATTAAGCCGGTCTCTGCAGCTTTGTGACAGGGACTCCAAGGATCCAAACTGGCTTCTAGCTTTTGGGAAAGCTCTTCTATTAACAGCACTAGTGCGTGCGTGTGTGTGTGTGTGTGTGTGTGTGTGTGTAAAAACCATCTTTCCAACTTCTGTCAACTTGGAGCTTTAACATCTGCCCTCTGTGCCATATGCCAGATAATCCTAGTTTGGACAACCCAAGAGTACGTCCCAGTCACCTTGCCTTGGCCTCCTGCTCCCTCATCATCCGAATCCTACCTACAGAGGAGTTCTCCTCCAGGAAGCACGCTTTTCAAATACAAACCTACCCACCCAGGCCCACACCCCTAACCGCCTCCTTTAATGGACTCTAACACTCCAGGCTACTATTCTTCTACTCTTATAATCCCAGGGCCAGCCCCTCTGCCACAGAGTCTACTAAAATTACCCAAACGAGTGAATCCTAAACCCACATGCCATGCATGAGGCATGTTCCTCACCTCTTCCTGCCTCCAAAATCCACAGTAAAGGCTCTTGCCACAATTCCCTGGCTCCTTCTGCTTCCTAACTGACCCTGGTGCCTTCCCACAAGGCCCCTGATGGCACAGCGAGCCGCTCTCCTTAGGAATTGTGAGTAATAAACTATGTTTTCAATGGCAAATATCTCCTGTCTGTTGGTCTTACCATATTTAGAATTTTCTATTAGGATACTATATTTTAGAACTGTGTGTACGTGTACGTGTGTGTGTGTATGTGTGTGTGTGTGTGTGTGTGTGTGTGTTTTGACATGGGTGTGGGTAGAGGCATGGGTGTGGGCGGAGAATCTGATTCTCCAGTTGTCTTCAGAGAAAATGCAAGTTTCATTTTTCTCCCGATATGGAAACATGTACTTTTTCAACATCTCAAAGATTTTACACGTAAATAAGGGACGCTTCGCCAGGTTGTAAGTGAACTCACTGCACAGATGTTTGAATGGGATGTAGCAGTTTGCTGCCTTCATTCCGAAGTGCTCTGTCACCTAGTCTGCTCTCCTGCTTCTAACCACGTGGAGCTAATGCCTTGGGCATCACCTGCCTCTCCATTTGCAAGCTGCCACTTTCTAGGCTGTCAGGCTGACAACTTGTCACCACACCCTCTGAAGAGGCTGTCAAATTCTTCTTTAAAAAACACACACACGCCACAACAATGGAATGGACCCCCTCACAGTGACTGAAACTTCCCGTGTCTGAACTGTTTCATGTGCCAGATGACAGCAGTGGCAAAAACCCACAAGTGCATTTGGTTGGCACTCCAGCTGTTGGCATGCCACCTACAAGCTGAGCCCAATGGTTGAACTTTTAGGACTTACACAGTCTGAGCTGTGGTCTGCTGATTTCTTGGCCCTGGGAGTCCTACATTTCCAAGGACTCAGAAGAAATGGAAACATTTAGTTACTACTAAATGCCACATTACCTATGGAACTGTTTCATTCCAATGAGGAAATTACTTTGAAACAATAAAATCTTCTGCTTGTAGGGATGTAATTTAGACTTGCAAGTTGCTATAGGATAGTATGAAAAATGTTTGTGAATGATGGCCTTTCCCTCCTACTGATTTCAGACCCAAAGAAGGTTACGATTGGCTACATGAACTGGAAGAAAAGCAATGGACAGATTTCTACTAAATATTAATTTAATCGAGCCTCCTTTGCTATCTATACCAGACAAAATTGTCACCATCAAAAAAATATGTCCAAGTTCTAACATCTTGTACCTGTAAAGGTGACCTTATTTGGAAAAGGAATCTTTGTGTGCCTGTGTGCTAAGTTGCTTCAGTTGTGTCCAACTCTTTGCGATCCCATGGACTATAGCTCACCAGGTCCCTCTGTCCATGGGATTCTCCAGGCAAGAATACAGGAGTGGATTGCCATGCCATCCTCCAGGGGATCTTCCATACTTAATTAAGTCTCATGAGATCATTCCAGATAACTGTCTGGACCCTAAATTCAACAACAAGTGTTCTTATAAAAAGAGAGAAGACAGGAAAAAGCACACAGGAGCAGGCCATGTGAAGCCAGAGGGAGAGACTGGAGTCAAGCTGCTATGAGTGAACAAATATTTGGAGGCACTAGAAATTGGAAGAGATTAGGAAAGATTCTACCCTAGAGCCTTCTGAGGGGGTATGACCCCAACAACATTTTGATTTTGGACTCCTCACCTTCAGAAGGGAGGGAGAAGGAAGACCTTTCTGTTGTTTTCAGCCAACAGTTTGTTACAGCAACCCTAGGACACTAATATCCTGTCACATGTTCAGTCAAAGTCCAAAAGGCACAAATAATAATGTCAAACTGTGTCCTTGTTTCGCAACATTTGAAAATCGGTATCTATAACTATTGCATCTAGCTCTTTACCTTGCAAGCAGAAAAGGCCAAATGATAAAATCTTCTGCTCCACCAAACAGAAAGATAGGCTCGGTGTCCCAGCAAAGCCTGCTGGTTCATCTCTCTTCTCTCCTGCAATAAATAGGGCAAGCCTGCTCCTCTGATTTCTAAATTATCATAGAGGAGTGACATCAAGATCAGTCTGGAATCTTCCCCGAGTTAGCAAACTCATTATTCCCCCGACAATGTTCTTTTATTGTTTATGTGTCCTACAGAGAAGATCTCCTTCATATTGCAACTGAACTTTCATTGCTCTTGCTAGTTGTAAAAGTCATCCCCTAACCGATACATAAATATTCTTCAAAGGTACCTTACATGATCAATTCAGGAAAATGCAACATCAGGATTGCACATTCTGACATCATTCAGGAAAGAGTTGATTTGCGTTGTTTTGTAAAACAAGGCTATCAAACTCAACTATTCCATTGTACTGGCTATTAATTTTTTCCAAGAAACTTCACCTTTCCACTCTGAGCTGACAAAACAAGAATAATTTTGAATGACTTCTGTGATCATTCTTCAAACCTCAAAGCTCCACTGAGGCCTGTAGAATTCAAAATACATACAGGTCTCTTCTTATTTGACTTGAGATTTTAGAACAAGAGCCACAAAACACAAAAAAGCCATACACATCCCTGTTTTCTCTAAATGGATAGAAAAAGAAATGAACATATGAAGCAGAATTGTTTAACTGTTAGGAAAAAAAAAAAAATCAACATTGCCTGTGTGTGTTACTTGCTCAGTCCTGCCTGACTCTTTGCGACCCCATAGACTGTAGCCCACCAGGCTCCTCTGTCCATGGGATACTCCAGGCAAGAATACTGGAATGGGCTGCCATTCCCTTCTCCAGGTGATCTTCCCGACCCAAGGATAAAACATGGGTCTACTGCATTGCAGGCAGATTCTTTACTGACTGAGCCACCCGGGAAGCCCCAACATTGCCTGAGCACAAACTAATTCTTAAATATACTTATTTCTTGAATTAGTTCTCCAAACACATGGTCACCTTCTCATGGAGTAACATGTAGCATGAATTAAGCATTTGGAAAACAACCAGTTTTTAGTAGTAAAGAAACTGTGGGGGTTAACTGGAGCAGGAGGAGAATATAGTACTTGTGGGAGGATGAAAAGGAATTTCATCAGTTGGCTGGCATGACTATTATCTACCCTACACCCTACCTTTATTCAGATGTAATTGACAAATATGACTACTCTTCATGATGCAGAATACCGGTGACCAATAGTGACTCACACTTCTTCAGAATTAGAAATTGTGTAGATAACAAAGGAATCATTCTTTACCTTCATTTTTTCCCCTACATATTTAATTTTGATATACAAAATGAAGCTTAAAGCATCAGGCTTCCCGATGTATGTACATGGACAATAACCTCCATTAAACCATCCTTGTATGTCCCAGTGAACTGTATATTTTTTTTTCAGCTCAGATCTCTGAGTAGGCCAATTTTCTGCAAAATTTTGCAGTTATTGGAATTTGGTGTCAATGCCCCTTAACCTTAATCTCAATCAGATTCAGAAGAGAATCATCACATGAATCTCTTCACTTTGGAGGCATAACTGGCTGATACAATTTAATTGGGTACATATCTAAAATATCCAAATCTTTTAAAGATCAAGAGGTAGTGGTAAGCCTCATACTGCTAGTCTTTAAACATTCAACCTGATATGCTTGACAGAAAAATAAAAATAGTTTCAAATATCAAAGTATATTATTGAAGGGTAGAAAAGTAGCATTAAGTTCAAACTTAAATCTCAGAAGGGGCCGCCTCTACAGGCTTGAGAGAAAGTCTGTGGTGGTCATCACTAGATGAAGTGTAGACTTCTATGTCATGTCACTCATTCTGGGCTCTACAGATAGACTATTGCCAACTGCATAAGCAAGAGAAGGACAAGAAGAAAACTGCACCCTCCCCCGGCGCACAGCCCTCCAACACAGGTTCTTTGTAAGCAAACAAACGAAAGGGTGGAAAGATGATAGGGATGAACTCTACAGGAATTCTTATTTCCTATCAGATAAACCTAAAAGTAAAACTGACATTCTGAAATGGATGACACAAAATCCTAAATATCTATATTACGTCTGTACCCCTGACACATAATATGCTGCATATTCATAAGAAAAAATTGTTAAGAGGGGAATCTGCCCTGGGTTTCCTTCATCTTATTCATCTCTCTTTTTGTAGCATCTATAATAAATTCAAGGTCAAAAATCAACTCTGGACTATTAATAGATCTACCAGCAATCACATTTCCAGCATCATGGAAACATGCGTCACATTCTCTCCATCTAGCATTGATGATAGCTTCCAGCATCCTGTACCCTTGTTTAAAAATGTTTTTAAAGGCAATTATTCCCTTCAGGGTGAGCTTTGTGGCACATTTTACAATGTTGCTGGAATGAGAGAGGTAATATCTATCTGGAAATCCAGTTAAAAGTCATTATTAGGAGGGGCACATCTGATGAAGCAAAAAATCAAATTACAAAAAACAGAGCAAGCAAGTGATACCTACATTCTGAACATTTTCAGTAGACTCTCCCCAACCTGTTCTCATAGACATCCAACACTGAATTTCTGAAACTATCCCTTTTCTGCTTTGAGAGCTGTAATTGAATTCTCTTTCTCTATGTTTCACAACTTTTTTTCCTTAAATATAAACTAGGGTAAGTAAAGACTTCTCTCAGAGGGTCCCAATGACTGAACTCCAAAATTAATTATCAAAGGAGGGGATTTAGAAAGGATGAGTAGAACCATCTTAAAAACTGAGATTCTGGTGATGGAGAGGGAATGGAGAAAATGGATGCCTCCACCACTGTTGGTAGGAATGTAAGTTGGTGCAGCCACAATGGAAAACAGTATGGAGGTTCCTAGGAAAATTAAAACTAGAATTACTATATGATTCAATAATTCTACTCATGGGCAAACACCGGAAGAGAAGTATAATTCAAAAGGACACATGCACCCCTATATTTATAGCAGCACAATTCACAACAGTCAAGACATGGAAACAACCTAAATGTCCATTAACAAATGAATGCATGAGGACGACATGGTACGTACATACAATGGAATATTACTCAGCCATACAAACAGTGAAAGAATGCCGTTTGCAGCAACATGGATGGAACTAGAAATGATCATACTAAGCGAAATAAGTCAGAGAAAGACAAATACCATGTGATATCGCTTACATGTGGAATCTAAAAAAATGATACCAGTGAATTTATGGATAAAACAGAAACAGACTCACAAACAGAGAAAAGAATCTTTTGGTTACCAAAGGAGAAGAGAGATGGAGAGGGATAAATTAGGAATTTGGGATTAACAAATACACACTACTATATATAAAATAGATAACCAACAAAGACCAACTGTATAACACAGGAACTATATTCAATAATCTAGGATAAACCAGACTGGAAAAGAATATAAAAAAGCATGTATAAATTTGTATTACTGAGTCACAGTTATGCAGCAGAAATTAACATAAAACTAAATCAACTATACGTCAATTTAAAAATAAATAAATGAAAGAAATGAGATTTGGGGTTGTCAGGCAGAATTATAAAGCCACTAGGCTGGAAGGATGAGTGCCTTTACTGTGCAATCCCATAAAATGGAAACATGAAGCTGCCAGTATGGAAAGCATCTATTTTCTCTGTCACCAAATAACACACAATAATATATAAAATAAGACAGTCACTGTTCCAAATGCATAAACACTTGGATCTTAGCATCAAAGAGCATGGACTTACTCATAACTTATCTTCTCTAGGCAGGAGGTACTTTTGCTGGCCTTGGGGTCTCAACGTATTCCTTGTCTACACATGGGAGGTATGGGCACAAGGAGAAGCTTGTAAGAAAAATAATAAGTTGGGCTGTGTTTAGACTACATAATTTGGTAAAACACTAGTAAATTAAAAAAAAATAATCATGGTGAGAAAGACAAATATCATATGCTATTGCTTATGTGGAATCTTAAAAAAGATACAAATGAACTTACTTACAAAACAGAAACAGACCCACAGATATAGAAAACAAACTTATGGTTACCAATGGGAGAAGAGCATGCGTGCTCAGTCATGCACACTTTGCAACCCAATGGACTGTAGCCCACCAGACCCCTCTGCCATGGGACTTTCCAGGCAAGAATACTGGAGTGGGCTGCCATTTCCTCAACGGGATCTTCCCGACCCAGGGATGGAACCTGTGTCTCTGGCGTCTCCTACATTGCAGGCAGATTCTTTACGACTGAGCCACCTGAGAAGCCCCATCAAAGGGAAGAGGAGGGGAATAAATTAGGAGGTTGGGATTAGCGTATATACACCACTACATATGTAACAGACAACCAACAAGGACCTACTTTATAACACAGGGGACTATACACAATATTTTGTAATATCCATTAAGGGGAAAGAATATGAAAAAGAATACATCACTGTACTGAAAACTTGAAATTAAAATGAAATTGAAAATTAACTAGGGCTTCCTTGGTGGCTTCCACATATAACTATAAACCAGAGAGTGGATCAGCAAATTGATACATCCATTCAATGAAATACAATTCAGCAATAAAAAAGAACCAAGAGCTGATACATGCTATCTCATGGATGAATCTCGAAAACATCATGCTAAGTGAAGAAGGCAATCACTAAAGACAACATCTTGTGTGACTCCATCAATATGAAATGTTCAGAAAACGCCAATCTATAGACACAGAAAGTAGGGTAGTGGTTGCCAGGGGCTAGAGATGAAAACAGAGATTAACTGTAAATGAGCACAAGAGATATTTATACAATTCCATAAATTTATGAAAAAAACATTGACTTAAAGTATAAGTGAAGTGGTTGAGCTGAACTATATATTCGTGACATTGTACAGGAGACAGGGATCAAGACCATCCCCGAGAAAAAGAAATGCAAAAAAGCAAAATGGCTGTCTGAGGAGGCCTTACAAATAGATGTGAAAAGAAGAGAAGTGAAAAGCAAAGGAGAAAAGGAAAGATATACCCATTTGAATGCAGAGTTTCAAAGAATAGCAAGGAGAGATAAGAAAGCCTTCCTCAGAGATCAATGGAAAGAAATAGAGGAAAATGATAGAATGGGAAAGACTGGAGATCTCTTCAAGGAAATTAGAGACACCAAGGGAACATTTCATGCAAAGATGGGCTCAATAAAGGACAGAAAAGGTATGGACCTAACAGGAGCAGAAGATATTAAGAAGAGGTGACAAGAATACACAGAAGAACTGTACAAAAAAGATCTTCACGACCCAGATAATCACGATGGTATGATCACTCACCTAGAACCAGACATCCTGGAATGTGAAGTCAAGTGGGCCTTAGGAAGCATCACTACGAACAAAGCTAGTGGAGGTGATGGAATTCCAGTTGAGCTATTTCAAGTCCTGAAAGATGATGCTGTGAAAGTGCTGCACTCAACATGCCAGCAAATTTGGAAAACTCAGCAGTGGCCACAGGCCTGGAAAAGGTTAGTTTTCATTCCAATCCCAAAGAAAGGCAATGTCTAAGAATGCTCAATCTATCGCACAACTGCACTCATCACAAACGCTAGTAAAATAATGCTCAACATTCTCCAAGCCAGGCTTCAGCAATACATGAACCGTGAACTTCCAGATGTTCAAGCTAGTTTTAGAAAAGGCAGAGGAATCAGAGATCAAATTGCCAACATCCGCTGGATCATCGAAAAAGCAAGAGAGTTCCAGAAGAACATCTATTTCTGCTTTATTGACTGTGCCAAAGCCTTTGACTGTGTGGATCACAATAAACTGTGGAAAATTCTGAAAGAGATGGGAATACCAGACCACCTGACCTGCCTCTTGAGAAACCTGTATGCAGGTCAGGAAGCAACAGTTAGAACTGGACGTGGAACAACAGACTGGTTCCAAATAGGAAAAGGAGTACGTCAAGGCTGTATATTGTCACCCTGCTTATTTAACTTATATGCAGAGTACATCATGAGAAACGCTGGGCTGGAAGGAGCACAAGCTAGAATCAAGATTGCCGGGAGAAATATCAATAACCTCAGACATGCAGATGACACCACCCTTATGGCAGAAAGTGAAGAACTAAAGAGCCTCTTGATGAAAGTGAAAGAGGAGAGTGAAAAAGGTGGCTTAAAGCTCAACATTCAGAAAACTAAGATCATGGCATC
This sequence comes from Giraffa tippelskirchi, assembly GCF_054371585.1. NCBI lineage: Eukaryota > Metazoa > Chordata > Mammalia > Artiodactyla > Giraffidae > Giraffa > Giraffa tippelskirchi. The sequence continues at coordinate 144,717,346 of NC_137289.1, forward strand.
CGGTCCCATCACTTCATGGCAAATAGATGGGGAAACAGTGGAAACAGTGGCTGACTTTATATTTTTGGACAGGGAGGCCTGGCGTGCTGTGGTTCCTGGGGATTTCAAAGAGTTGGACGTGACTGAACAACTGAACTGAACTGAATACATCAATTATACCTCAGTAAAGAGATTCCAAGAAACAAACAAACAAACAAAAACAAAGAGAAAGGCTCCAAAGGCTTTTTCCATGCATGTGTTCTCAGTCAATTCAGTTGTGTTCGACTCTTTGGCAACCCCATGGACTGTAGCTCACCAGTGGCTTCCCTGTCCATGCGATTCTCCAGGCCAGAATACTGGAGTGGGTTGCCATGCCCTCCTCCAGGGGATCTTCCCAACCCAAGGATGAAACCCAGGTCTCCGCATTGCAGGCATTCTTTACCCACTGAGCCACCTGGGAAGCCCTCCAAAGGTTTCTGGCAAACTAATTGTGCCTCTGAAATGCCTTCTTCCCTGAAATCTGGTCTTTCTGGTTCAGGTTTCTCACATCTGATGCTGCAATGTATGCTTTCATTCTATGCTCCCAATTCTGCAAGACAGTGACATGTGGACACCTGGGTAGCTGCCACTTTTTGGCTATTGTGAATATTGCTGCTATGAACATAGGTATGCAAATATCTGCTCTAGTCACTATCTTCAATTTTTGGGGAGTATATACCCAGAAGTTAAACTGCTGAATCCCATGACAAATTCTATGTTTAATTTTATGAGGAATTGTCATACCATGTCCATAGTGGCTACATCACTTTACATTCCCACCAACAATTCATAAGGGTTCTAGTTTCTACACATCCTCACCAAGAGTTTTCTGGTGTTTCACTTTAATAATGGTCACGCTAATGCATATGAAGTGGTTGGATATGAAGTATGCTTTTGATTTGCATTCCCCTAATGTTATTGATATTGAACACTTTTTCATATGTTAATTGGCTATTTGTATAGCTTCTTTGGGGAAATGTCTGTTCAAGTTGCTGGTTCATGTTTTAATCAGATTGTTTGAGATTTTGTTGCTGACTTACAAGAGTTCTTTATATATTCTGGATTTAATTCTCTTCTTTTATTTTTAAAAATTTTATTTTTAATTAATTTCTATTGGAGTATATTTGATCTACAATGTTGTGTTAGTTCCTGCTGTACAGCAAAGTGAATCACCTATATGTATACATATACCCCTTCTTTTTTTGGTAAATCTCTCTTTTAAGTTAAGAAAATTAATTAATTTTTCCTTTAAAATTAAAAGATTTTAGTTTTTCCTTTGAAATTAAAGATAATTAATAGTCATGGAAATAATAAGTAATGTACCTTTTATTTGTAGAGTAAATAAGAGACTATTCAGATCTAACAGCTTTTATACAAGGCAGCTATTGCTGGCTTCATTCTGCTTTAGGGTGAACAGAGGACTTACTCGATGTCACAGAGCACATGTATAGTTCATACTGAAATATAACTACTCTCATGCCAACAATATTTCTTCTGTGCAACTATTTCTTAGTGACTTTGACTTTGCCATCTAATACACTGAACACATAGAACTAATGTGAAAGTCACAAATTACTTCTTAATAGAGAGAAACTAAGGTCCTATTCTAAAACAAAACTGGAGAAGAGTCAAAGAACTTACCTACCACATTTTTTTTCCTGCCACATTTATATTGAAAATATGTCTTTCATTTGGGAGGAAGAAAATTCACTCTTTTATTTCACTTTCTCCAGGTTCCTAGTATAATAAAACTTGCCTTTTACGACACATTTATTAAAACTTTGCACCCACTTTGAAATCTGAAAAATAGCCTTTAAACATATATCGAAGTGCTTGCAGGTGTATTTGCAGGGGTGTCTCACTAGCATAGGAACACATATACACCTTAGTGCAAAAACCATATCTGCAATGTACTAAGCAGATACTGAATACCAGGAAGGAAAACTTATTCCGTTACCTTTCCTTCAGAATTAAAGTATCATGCTATTCATACTATATATTTTTCAAATGGCTTTTATTTCATATACATCAAATCCAGGTGTATTATATCAAGGAAAAGCCAAACTTATAAGCTCATCACACATAGAGATTGCACAAACTGAAGTGAGATTTGGTAATATTCTCTCTAACCATCTTTAATCTCATGACATTTTAATCTCTGTTCCTTCAGTAGGGAGAGAAAAACGTGACTCTGTTACTGGACATCAGTTCTGGTTAGAATTCTTTCGGATCATTTCATATGATCTAAGCAGAAAGATTTATATTAGTGATCATAAAGCTACTTGAAAACAAGATCACAGTGCACGAAATTTTCTAAAGGCACCAGAAGCAGTATCAAATTTGGTTCTAAAAACCTAGGGAGGTTTTTCATTAGGTAGCAAAGGAATACTGTTCTGGCCTACACCCAAAGCTCAAGATTAACTTTATAACTGCCCAATGATAAAAGAAGTTTGAATAAAGTACGAAAGACAGTTGAAACCCAGAAAGTGACTTCAGCTTGGTTCAGGCTTTCATGTGGCTATTTTTCCCATGATTGTCAAGATTTGAAGGTTGCCCCTAAGGTCAGTTGAGTTGGAGGCAAAGTTTGGAACTGGCACAGCATCAAGCTGCTAACCAATCTCCCACTTCTTGGGGCAGACATGCCAGTCCCCTCTGAAGCCTGCAGGTGGGTATTCCAGCCCAGCTGTTCTTACATTTCATCCTCCATGTGCTGCTGCTGCTAGATCGCTTCAGTCATGTCCGACTCTGCGACCCCATAGACGGCAGCCCACGAGGCTCCCCTGTCCCTGGGATTCTCCAGGCAAGAACACTGGAGTGGGCTGCCATGTGAAAATGGCTGATTTCTATGTGGGAACAAACTATCTTTGGGGGGACACGTCAGAGAGCACGGGTTGGATGAGATGGACTTTGGTTAGAAACAATTCTTTCCCAACAAAGAATACACCTGTTAGGCAAATGAAAACAATATAGGGATACTTCTGAATTTGTGTCAAGTTATGTTTTAAGTGGGTTTGAGAAACAAAGTTAATTAAACATTTTAATAGTTACTGGAAAAAGTAAAATGTGCTGGCAATGCCACTTAGTAGAAACATGACCTTGGCAAGTTACTTGAACCCCTTTGAGGGTCAATTCCCTCCTCTGAAAAGTGAGGGTAATAATAGCATCTTTGTCTTAGAAGACATGAATGTTCAATGAAATCCTGTTGACATCCACCCGCAGCACAAAATGAGTGCTCCATGAATACTGGCCACTATCCTCATTAACCAAAAACCACTTCACAACTAATTGCAGCATTCCATTGCCAAGTTCTTCTGTTTGAACTCCCAATCCTTGCCCAAAGGCAGGAAAAAAAAATCAAACAAGATGTGAAATATTCAAAGAGCAAGAATAGCAAATAACGGATCTGCTATTACAAAATTAAGTATAGGGCCTCATAAAGGGCCTGTATGAGTGAAGAGCTCTAAAACTTAAGGGTCATTAGCTTCGCGGCAAATTTGTCTCTACACAACTGTCTTGATGAGCAGCCCAATTATTTTGAGCTTCAGCTGATGAGTGCAGAGCAACTTGTGGAAGGTTTCCAGCCTTCCACAAGGCAGAAGTCACTCTGCTGGGAAGCCTGTCTAGTGGACGGAGAAAAGCAGGAAGCCCAAGCAGTGAAGTGATGAGCTAAGATGGAGTAATCCCATGCAGAGAGAGAGAGATAAGTGCTTGTGGCATGAAAAGAGCCTCTAGAATCAACTAGAGCCATTGTCTCTAAAAGCCATTCTGTGAACTGGTGCCGGTCAGCAGTCAATGGCAGGCAGAACCCTGGAGGCAGCTGCATCTGAGACACATCTCTTTCTGGGCCCAGTGGGTCAAGGTCAGTGCAGCATCTCCCTTCAGCCCACACACAGGATCAGGCCTGGTGGACATCCCTTTCTCAGGTCCTAACTACTCAGGTACCCCACACCTTTTTCCTGGCCTTGCCAAGGACCTCAGGCATATGAGCTCTGCTTAGTCTGACCAGAATAGTCTAGATTTAGAGCACCACTATTTGGATATTCATTCCATGTTCAATTATGAATGTAATAACAATGGAAACACCAGAGCACAGTCAATACCCAGACGTCACACCACTACTTGGGCTTATGCTGAACTAGCTAAGTTACACTGGGGGTTTTAGTAAGGATACAAAATGGGTACAAATAAAGGTAGTTACACAGTAAAAGGAAAATTTTAGGTTGTCATTTTTCATCATTCATATTTTCAAAATGTGTGTTTAAAATTTTGCAAGTCAACAAAAACTGCCAATTGCTCTCTTTGAGAATTACATCTTCTTCTGCATTTACACTCTCTTAATTCTGCTGTTAAAACGCCTTCTTGAAAATGCAAACCAAAACTCACAATGGGGTACCACGATGAACCCACCAGAATGACTGCAATGAAAAAGATATACACTGACAACCGCTGTGGGGAGACAGACAAGCAACCCTAATACACTGCTGGTGGGAGGAGAAATTGGTACAGCTGAGTGCACAAAAAATTCCTTTATTAGACTCCTTGATATGTACTCACATAAACATACAGATAAAGTCACCAAGTGGCAGGAAGTAGAATGTTGACTTTGACACTGTTTGTAATAGCTCAGAGCTGGAAATTACTCAAATGTCCATCAGCAACTGAATGGCTAAGTCATCTGTGGTATAGTCATTCAATGGAATTCTATAAAGCTGAGAATAAATGAACACAGCCCTATGTAAAGTCACTCACATAATGTTGAGTGAAAGAAACTTGACATAAAAGACCACATGCTGTATGACTCCATTAATAAAACGTTTAAAAACAGGCAACACTAATCTGTGTGGTTTGAAGTCAGGATAGATGTTAACATAATCTTTGGGCTGGGGAGCAGTGCCAAGGAGGCATGAGGGGCTTCCAGTGGCTGGGATGTTCTCTTTCTTGTTCTGAGCCCTGCTGAAGGTGCCTACTTATTTCATGAAAATTCCTTGAGTTTGCTTACGACGTGTGCAGTTTTCTGTTTGTAATACTTTCAAATGGCCCGTTTTTCCTTGAAACGAAAGAGACTATCACTGTAGTAAGTCCCTCATGTATGAGACTGTGAGATTCCCAAGGCTGGGAACTGCTTGTCTAGAGGCCACCAAGAGACTGAGGCATAAAGAACAAAATTGTATGTTCCTGTATTTTTAGTGGAGACTCATGACAACATAGCAATGAAAGGCACCAGAGAAGGGGTTAGAAATGCCAATAACATCTACAAATTTCTGGAGTCTCCACACACACTGCTCTCTGGAAAAAAACTGTAGCAAAATAACACATTATAGGCAAATGTGTTTATTCCAAATGTTCTTTTTCATTTCTTGCCACCTTCTACTTTGGGCACATTTTGCTCTGTGATGATGTAGCCTCTTTTGGAGAGTTTAAGCATGAGCTTTAAGAATGATCACTCTGCAAGGACTTTCCATGAACTTTTTCTGCTTGGATTTTCCTTGCTCATCTCCAGTTTTCATTTCCTGTCTCTTGACCTGTTTTTAACTTATTAGAAAGTTAATCTGAAATGTCAGACTTGTTCCAACATACAGTTCTTATCAAGGTAGTTTTAATAAAAAACAGCTTGAAAATTTAATTAAACATGAGACAGTTTATCTCAGCTCACTATTGTAGTTCCAAAACAACTTTCCTTTTCCATAAAAATACAATCACAATGGCCAAGGCAGATGTGGGGCTCGATAAACAATTCTCACATATGAATCTGCTTGTTCTGCTTCTGAAATCTGGCAAAGAGCAGAAGCCAGAAGTTTTGTGCTGAAAAACAATACAACCATTAAGGCGAATCTGAAATGTGAAGACTGGAAAAAAATATTCTCTACTGGCTTTTTAAAAAATAAACCAGGTCCAGGATGTGAAAATCTAACATGAAAAATCAAAACCTAAAGAACAGAGGGAATAAGGAACAAAAGGAAAAGAGTCTCCCTCACATGCATCAACAGTAGCTTGCTATGTGCTCTGTCTTCCTTGTGTTTTGCTCCTGACAACTTGAATGTATTAGACTCAATTTTTGAGATGTCCTGTGGTCACCTATGTAAGTGTATTAAATGCCCCAACATCTGTTTCATGCATGACTAACTTCAGACAGGTCTATTAATGATGGACCTAAAGAGAAATAAATGTTTCCCCCTAGTTCCCTTCATGCTCCATTTGAAAATTTTGATTGGTTACATTGTGTTTTAAGTTCCTTTACTGGTTATCTTTGTACTTTCAAGCAATACTTGTAATTTAAGCCTTGGTTGCTTAATGTATTCATTTTAGGCAGTAGCTTTTTACTGCTGGCAAGGAAACAAGTGGAAAACCAAGTCCCTGAACTCCCACACCCTCTCCAGCTATGAATTTTTGTTACTTGTGTTAGATAAATTATATTATTAATGACTCATTAGGAAGATGTCAAACATTTGAAGCATCCTCTTCTGTAATCCTAATTCCCACAATTGTTTCAACTTTTATATTGAAAAGGACATACTCCTCATTTCAGCATCTCTATTAATTCCTGGTTAAAGAAATCTCAAAATCAAGTCTTTAGTTTCCAGAAGAGCTCACAGATGTCACACTTATTTGCACAGTCAAAGATGTCTCTCTTTTGTCTTTGTTCCTGAGATTCCGAGCTCCCACTGTCCACTTCCCCGGCACTACAGATAAAAAGCAGGCCTGAGCTCAGCTGTGGAAATTTCTGGAGGCAGCCTTACAGCTGATGTGATTCCCATGCCTTCCAAATGACTTGCTTTTGATTGCATCAGGAATTACAAGATTCTTTTCCTCCTTCCCATTTCTGGTATAAACTGCAGGTCTGCTTGTGGCTTGTAGGGAAGGCTGGTATGTCGCAAGGTTTGCGGTGATTTTGTGGGTTTTGATTATTTATCTTCCGTTGAGATGACCTGATGCTGAACTGACTGCACCCACTGCCTTGCCTCCCCCTGGCCTTCTGCACACATGGCATGTCTGTGTAACTTCTCCTTCAAGGCCACCTCCCCCTTTGCACTCTAGTAAGGACAGGAGATACCCCTGCCTGGGTCCTGCTCTTTCGCAGACCCTCATGGGCCCTTTCTCATCTGTATCCCCCATTCACGGAGAGCTCCCTTCCTTCAGATGTCTTTTCTCAAGGGCCCCTTCACTTTAAGCTAAATTTCAGTGATGGTCACAATTCTCTGTCTTGGTGGGTGGTTTCAGATTTGTTTGACAAACTTTCATAGCTTACTTCCTCGGTTTTAACAAAAACAGAGTTTTCTTCTTAGTTTTGTATTCTCTTTGTTGTTTTTTCCATTAGATGATGGGAGGAGAATGGGGTTAGAACACCCTAACTCTGACACTTTTAGCAAATTTCTCCATTATTCCATTTAGAAAATTGTTGGGTTTAGTCAAGTGGGACATAGCCTTAGCCTATGGGCCACTTGCTCTTTATGATCAAACCTTGTTTTCTAAATGCTTTCTCAGCGGTCTTCTGGACAGCAAACCCTCATTCAAGGTCTGCTTTTCTCTGGGAGAAAGGCCTCCTGCCTGTGGGCAGCTACTGGAGACGGGAGGCCCAGAGCCAGTGTCTTGGTTCTGCCTAATCACTCTTTTCAGGGATGCTCCGGAATTCCTGGGGGCCTCCGATTCAGAGTCCTCCTAGCCTGAGAAATAGAATCACCCAGAAGCCTCATTCTCGGTTTCCCTCTCACACATGGAAATGGGAAAGAAAATGGATGTCTCATATTTTCCTTCACTTATAGCCTAAGAGATCTCAGAGATCAATCTTAGTGGATACATAGTCCTGATCATCTAAATAAGGTTATCAGCTCATTGAAAGGAACACTTGCCAATGTAAAATCTACAGGTTCATTTTCATGTTTGGTTCATTGTTAAGATAAGTTGCTGCCCATGCAATGGAAGGCCATGCATGTAAACATTTTAAATGACCATAAAGGAATAATTTACATTACCAGCTCTAATGAATTTAATTTAGTAAAATCTGTCCTTAATACTTTGAGTGTTTTCTCTAAATGATTGCTCATAAATTAGATTATCCAGCAGCCAAGAGTCAAATGTACATAGGCTTCCTTACGAAATTCTGTTTCAAACAAAAGTTGACAAGATTAATTTAAATTACATATGATGCTTGGAAAAATTTCAGTCACTATGAAATATATGTATGTACAATACAACAAAACATTTAAATAAATGGAAAAATAAAAAACACTAGTCATATTTCATTATCATATACTGTAAAATAACTATTTCTACTTTCATCAACAATTTAAAAAATAATAATTTAAATAAATACATACTATCTTGGTTTACAAAGTAAAATATTCAAACTTTCAAACTTCTACGGAATAATTAGGAATTAAGAATTTAACTTCCTATTGCCTACTATATATTTATATTTCTTCCCCAAAATAATCACCTGCAATTTTTATACTAATTTTATAAGTTTTTTTTAATTCAAGATTTTAAAAGATGATAAATACTGTCAGAAATTTTATAACAGACAACAACAGAGAAGACTAAATACATCAAATATGACAGGTATATTTTCAAGAGCAGGAATATCAGATTTATCCAGCCTGCCTTCCTGTGCCAAATCCAAAAAAAGCAGCTTCCCCTCGATCAGATATGATTAAACAGACTATGCCTCACTAGGCTGAATCATCATATTATCATAACTATCCCCAACCAATTACATTAAAAAAATTTACAACCACTTTGTGACCCTGAAAAGTATTATTTACGTTAACTACTTGTCTCAGAATATTGAATAATAGATTTCATATAATTTCATATCCTATTTATAAATGCCAATTCTACTAGTATGAATTAATGACAGGTCTTTTAAAATTTAAGATTACCCTTTTTTAAAGGGAATATTTTTATTATAGTATTTAGGAAAATAATGAAAGCAACCATCAGAAATAATAAAAATTGTGATTTTAAAACATCTCTTAACAAATTCAAAAAAAATATCAAAGAATCAGTACTGTCCCTCAGCAAATAAAGGAGTAAATAAAAAACGGAGATGGAAAATAAAAATCCATACCCATCCTTGCCAAAACTAGGAGGCAGACTGAAAAATACTTGTAAGGGGGACTGAAAGCAGCTAAGTATCTACAAGAAGTATGCTAGAAAAAATTGCTGTAGAATTAATTATCTACACAACAATTCTCTGAAGGAGGTATTGTCTTGCCAGCTTTACAGATAAGGCAATCTAAGCACAGGAATTGTATAACTTTGCCATGGTTTCAGTAGAAATGAGGGAGAGACAGTGAATTGAGACCCACACTCTCTGAGACCTTCAGGCTCAAGCCTTGTCAAGATGCAGCAACCCCCAAACAGGACAATTTCAGACTGGGCTCTGCCTTTTTTGTTCTTTACTTACAGAATTCCACTGTAACCAATTTTTTTTTCTAGCAAAATTTTATCTTCCGAAGAAACACGTTCCACTTACTTCACAGTGAACTATAATGATATTTAATTGATGATAACTTTCAATTAATCATCAATTTGTCATCCTTACAACATACCATGTCTTTGCTTACTGGTTTGCTTTACCATAAGTGGCTGCACAATTTTAAGTAGTTCAAGTCAACTGCACTAATCTTTATTAAGTATTTACCTTTACAATACACATTAAAACATATTTATTAAAATATGAACAAATATGAACAAATTCATAAAACGTATTTTAAAGGCAAAATTATATTCTGAAGCTTAAGTGAAACACTAAAGATGCCTCTTTTTCTGTTTCTAAAGATTTCTTGTACATAAAGTGGCTTAGCTAATGCTTTTTATGAATTCAGAGCGAAAAAAATTCTCAGGCTCTTTGTCAATTTTCTAAGCCTTAAGCACATCATACACTGTTATATTTTAAAGAACTAGAGACATTAATAATTTTTATAAGATGTGAGCAGATTTAGTGTTCAATATAGTACAGAATTAACATGATGGAACTTAACTGGCTAAATTAGTGACAAATCAGATTTTCCTACCATCCCTCACAGCCTCAAATCATGTATCCATATCATAAAATGCAGGCTTATCTATGGAAATGGGCAGGGAGTAATAAAAATCAGCAACATGAGGAATGACAAAGGAAATCTGGCGGGGAACCACTAAGGGACGTGACACTAACATCCAAGATGACAAATGCTCTTGGACTATGTAAGTATACGATTTACTGACTGTGACTCAGGTCTCCTTCAACAATTAGCATGATGAAAATAATATCTCTGTGACAGGAACAAAGTATGTCAATTCCTCCTCCCTCATTTACTAAAGATGATGAACAAGAAGGAAGATGTGTTGGTTTTGACAAAGACTGCACATGGGGGATGCAAGGGAGAAGAAGAAGAGGTAAGTGTAATATCCTAGGATTTAAAAAGTGAGGAAGGGTGTGCTAGTTTGCAGGGGCAACAGAGAGAAGGCAAGAGAGATAAGCAGAAGAAGGCAGAAGAAAAGGAGAAATCTGAGCAGTTACGGACAGGAGTGGGATGTGGGAAAGAGAAGGAGTTTAACGGGGAAAGATTTTTCAGGGCGAGTGATGCTCCCCCTTCCCAATCTACACACAGCTATGTCCTCCAGACCTTCAGCAAGGACCCCCATCCTTTCACGAAGCATCTTGAGGTTGCTTTTGTATTTCCTCTGAATGGCACAGTCTGCTGAGATGAGCCTTAAGGCTAGAGCAGGCAGCATAGGTAGACACGGGACATGTGGACTAAGGGCCTTTGGAGCCAAAAACAAAAAGCCACACAGGGAGGACAACTGAAAGGTCATTGCTAAAATTTTGGACAACTGCTCCTCCAGCCAGCTTTCACTGAACACTATGATTTTGAATTGCAAATTAAAGGAATGAATGCATTTATGAAATACCAAATAACAAGATCGTAACTTCACTGGCAGCATATGATACCCCACAGAAAAGAGAAAACGAACTGGGAACATCAAGAGTGACTGGAGAAGGGGCTTTTAGGTTTCACTTTTGGATTTAGTAACCAGGGGGTGACTGTTGAGGTCATGCTGTTGAATGATTTTATCGGGACACAGCAAATGTAGAGAGCAATAAGGAAGTGTCATTAGCACTCACAGCCGCAAGCCCATGATGAATCGAGCGCAGGTAAAAACGCTGATGTGAGGGAAGGGAGCGACAGCTTCACCGATCAAAAAAGATATTAACCTCAGAAAAAGGGATCTAGAAGCCTGGAATATACTCCCAGTGATCTCTTTATCAATCCCCTCTGCTCCTCAGGGGAAGACAGGGGGGTTTCCTGTAAGACCTCCTCTCTTGCCCTCTAGTCACCCGACTTAGCAATTTCAATGCTTGCCTCCCTGAGTCTGTTTATAGTCTTGACCTGTTTCCTGAGCTCCAGACCCAGATTTCCAACTGACCTGCCGGGCACGGCCAGATGGACGGCTGACTGATACCTCGACATCAGCAAGGCCAAAATAGAACTAATTCCCCCCGCTCTGCGGAGTCTCCCCCCTTTGTGAACAAGGCTCCTCCCAAGGTCACACAGCAGCTTATAAAGGACAAAGTCAGGAGCTGAACTCAGAGCTCTGACCTCCACATGGCAACTCTATCTCATTAATCTCTCCCACCTCCCGGGCATCTCGATGCCGTCATCCCACCCCCCACCCCCATGACACTGACCTCCCACGGCAGTGTGGCGGTACTCTTGGCTGCCTCTCCTTCCGGTCACTCATCTTTCTTCTTCCTCTCCTATCCAGAGATCCTTACTCATGGATACTGAGCTCGGATTACATCATTCCACTTCCAATTAGTATCTACAGCTATACAGTCAGTAAAATCCTGGCCTCTGCCACCACACTTCCTCAATCCGAATCCCAGCTCTACCTTTTATGAGCTGAGCGATGATGAGCGATTGATCTCTACTTTCCTTAGTTTCCCAGTCTGTGAAATGGGAATGGTTCTAATGACACACTATACAAGTGAAGTGGACACACGGTTAGTTCTGTGTAAAGGTTCCCTAAGTAAACTGAGTTTGTTTGCTCACTTGGGCCTTCGCAGCCTCTACAAGCTGACCCTCACCCACTTTCAGCCACATCATTTCATACACAAGCTATTCCTATCAGGTTGAACCTTCAACGCTCCACAAACATCTTCATTGTACCTTTCTATCTTGGTTGTTTTTCCAAAGATTTCCTCAGTTTGGAGCAACTTCCAGGGTCTAGAGAGCAAGTGTGAACTTGTCCATCACATCAAACCCCTGAGTCCTCTCTTCCATCACCTGCTCTTCCAGTAGTTGTGTGACCAAGGCAAGTCATTTAACCTTCCCAAGCACCAATGTCTTCTCCAAATATAAAATGGGGACTAAACTAGCATCTTCTTTATAAGGGGCTTGAACATCCAATGAGACATATTATACATGTACAGGACAGTACCTGACACAGAGAAACACTCAGTAAGTTCTAACAGCTGTCTACAGATATCTGTCTATTTCCTTTCATATGTCTCACACTTTCAGACTGTGGAACCTGGGAAGGCTGTTTTATTCCTTTTACACTGTCATGTACTACATCTAGTTACACATAGGTGCTATCAAGACCCAGACCTTTGTTGAATGAGTGAATATCAGTCAATCGTCCTATGTTAGTTGTTGGAACATAACGAATGTGTGGGTCAGGTTCATAAATCTGAATTCTATTTTGTTCTATTGACTACCAATTCTAAAAGACATAGATTTGGCAAAATCCAGAGGCAAAAGTCAATATTTTGTTAATAAAATATTTTCCTTCCAATTAATTTTTTTTTTAATTTTCCCTAAAGGACTACAAAATAAAGCAATTCTATATGGCTTCTAGTTGTGGTTAATTATGCTGCTTCTGGACTTCTTGAATTTTAATTCCAAGAGCCTTTAAAACATTTGAAAAAGGACATTTTTTTAAATGTTACTTTGACCAAGGATTATTCACTCGCTGTGTTAGGAGATATGAAATGATATAACACTATGGCAAAAAGTTGTAACAACAGTCTACCAGCGAAAGTCAAATGGCGCAGAGTACTAAAACCTCAAGGTTTAGAGGTTGACAAAACTTAAATCTTGAATCTGTCACTGCCAACAGGGTGACCTCATGCCACTGAACTGCCCTGAGCCTCAGTTTCTTTAACTGTAATAAAGGTACTAGTGCCTGTCTTGTAAAACAGCAGGAGTACCTGAAAAGTAATAGACACTCAGTAAGTGGTGACACAATGACAGTGACACAATCACAATAATTCGGGCAAACAAAACTGACCTTTTGAGTTGGTAATCAAGATACAAAAGTCCCCACAAATTAGAGAGTAATCACAGTTTGTGTTCTAGTAGAATTACTAATCCAGCCTAAAGAAAAAAGACCAATGGATCAGCATAGGGCGCTGTTTCAATATGCTTCACTTCTAGGCATTATTATTTTCTGATCAATCATTTAGATTCATTTCCTAAAACAATGCAATTCTGAGGAATTATTTCATGCATTGAAGATAATGGGGAATGCTTTGGGAGGCAAGTGTTTATGAAGGGTAGTCCTAGCCAGAGAAATGAAGGATGAAAGAATCTGAAATACCATGGACTCCAAGCCCAGTTGTCTCACAAATAAACTGACTTGAAAACCAAAATCAAAAATCAAGCCAAAAACCCCTACCAAATTAAACTAAGCTGAGGGCTAGAGTCATGAAGTCTGCAATTCTCCTGAGGTAAGAGTTCAATTAAGAGATGCCAGCCCTCAAGCCAGTGTGCTGACAACAGCAAGTGCTGGTCAGCTCAGCTAACATGATTTAAATGCCATTACCTTTTTGTGCATTAACAGGAAGGAAAAGGATTGAACTAACCTCACTGAATCAAATCATTTAGGGACAATACAGGTTACACAGGGGCATGTAACCATATAAAGAACAATTTTCACTAACTGACTTTTTTTGAATGGTCAATCTTCTTCAAGGTTCATTCCACAAAGGCATAAGGGACCTCACAATATTTTCTGACTGGCCAGTTGATGTGACTGTTGCCCAGCATTTATCCTGTCATTAGGCTCAAAGGCAGACTTGGTTATAAGACCTGGGAAAAAAGAAGCCCCTGACAGCTTCCGTAGCTTCCATAATTGAGATAGTTCACAACAGTGTAGTTCATTACCTCAAATCTATATTCCAAATAAATATCATAAACTGGGCACTTAAAAATGTCACACAGAATACTGTTAGAATATGTGTGCATTCCTTATAAATTCTAACCATATTTTTCTAGTCAGGTATATACAATTTCTCTCTAGCTCCTCAATTAGCAATTCTAAATAGCTCCATATCCTTGGACAATGGCAGTAATGATAATTTTTTATCTTACTTTCACAATGAAACAGATATTGAGCTAATAAATAAACATAACAGAAAAGTCTCTTAACGAATACTTGCCTACAAAAATATCATCTTCAATTGTGACATTAATCATAAACCAAGGAATATATGCTGTAAGAATTTAATAATAATTCTTGGCTGTTTGTCTTTGAATTGCTCTAATTGCTCCCTTACTGGTCAAAGTGTCTTCGAATTTCCCCACTTGAATCTGTTCTATACAACCTAACCTCTGAAACTCTGCTTTCCGTTTCCTGCCTGCCCTCCCAATACACAGAAGGATGCAACATTTCTCATAGTTTGGTTCACTAGAGTCCTACCAGCACAATGCCCACCCATACCTCCCACCCCAGACCTGCTATTCTTCAGTCACTCCACTGCTCTTCACCGTCAAAGACCTGAGCCATTAGCTACAATGCTTGCCAACTTGATTCCCCCTTTTCCTGTCTTTGCAGCTGAAGAAAAACGCCTGATTTGGAAGCTGGACATTTTTCCTAGGCCACCTGTGTGACCTTCCAGGCTCACCATGGGATTAGTTTGTTCAGTTCAGTTCAGTTCAGTTGCTCAGTCGTGTCCGACTCTTTGCAACCCCATGAATCGCAGCACGCCAGGCCTCCCTGTCCATCACCAACGACCCAAGTCCACCCAAACCCATGTCCACCGAGTCGGCGATGCCATCCAGCCATCTCATCCTCTGTCATCCCCTTCTCCTCCTGCCCTCAATCTTTCCCAGCATTAGGGTGTTTTCCAATGAGTCAGCTCTTTGAATCAGGTGGCCAAAGTATTGGAGTTTCATCTTCAACATCAGCCCTTCCAATGAACACCCAGGACTGATCTCCTTTAGGATGGACTGGTTGGATCTCCTTGCAGTCCAAGGGACTCTCAAGAGTCTTCTCCAACACCACAGTTCAAAAGCATCAATTCTGCGGTGCTCAGCTTCTTTATTGCCCAACTCTTATATCCATACATGACCACTGGAAAAACCATAGCCTGGACTAGATGGACCTTTGTTGGCGAAGTAATGTCTCTGCTTTTAAATATGCTGTCTAGCTTGGTCATAACTTTCCTTCAAAGGAGTAAGTGTCTTTTAATTTCATGGCTGCAGTCACCATCTGCAGTGATTTTGGAGCCCAGAAAAATAAAGTCTGACACTGTTTCCACTGTTTCCCCAACTATCTGCCATGAAGTGATAGGACCAGATGCTATGATCTTAGTTTTCTGAATGTTGAGCTTTAAGCCAACTTTTTCACTCTCTTCTTTCACTTTCATTAAGAGGCTCTTTAGTTCTTCTTCACTTTCTGCCATAAGGGTGGTGTCATCTGCATATCTGAGGTTATTGATATTTCTCCCAGCAATCTTGATTCCAGCTTGTACTTCCTCCAGCCCACCGTTCGTTTCCAAGGTAAACCATTCAATATCATGGTAATCCAAGTCTATGTCCCGACCACTAACGCTGAAGAAGCTGAACTTGAACGGTTCTATGAAGTCCTACAAGATCTTTTAGAACTAAAACCCAAAAAAGATGTCCTTTTCATTATACGGGACTGGAATGCAAAAGTAGGAAGTCAGGAAACACCTGGCGTAACAGGCAAATTTGACCTTACAGTACAGAATGAAGCAGGGCAAAGGCTAATAGAGTTTTGTCAAGACAACGCACTGGTCATAGCAAACACCCTCTTCCAACAACACAAGAGAAGACTCTACATGTGGACATCACCAGATGGTCAACGCCAAAATCAGATTGATTATATTCTTTGCAGCCAAAGATGGAGAAGCTCTATATAGTCAGCAAAAACAAGATGGGAGCAGACTGTGGCTCAGATCATGAACTCCTTATTACCAAATTCAGATTTAAATTGAAGAAAGTAGGGAAAACCACTAGACCATTCAGGTATGACCTAAATCAAATCCCTTATGAGTATACAGTGGAACTGACAAATAGATTTAAGGGACTAGATCTGATAGACAGAGTGCCTCATGAACTATGGACAGAGGTTCGTGACACTGCACAGGAGACAGGGATCAAGACCATCCCCATGGAAAAGAAATGCAAAAAAGCAAAATGGCTGTCTGAGGAGGCCTTACAGATAGCTGGGAAGAGAAGAGAAGCGAAAAGCAAAGGAGAAAAGGAAAGATATTCCCATCTGAATGCAGAGTTCCAAAGAATAGCAAGGAGAGATAAGAAAGCCTTCCTCAGCAATCAACGCAAAGAAATAGAGAAAAAACAACAGAATGGGAAAGACTAGAGATCTCTTCAAGAAAATTAGAGATACCAAGGGAACATTTCATGCAAAGATGGGCTCGATAAAGGACCGAAATGGTAGGGACCTAACAAAAGCAGAAGATGTTAAGAAGAGGGGGCAAGAATACACAGAAGAACTGTACAAAAAAGATCTCATGAGCCAGATAATCACGATGGTGTGATCACTCACCTAGAGCCAGACATCCTGGAATGTGAAGTCAACTGGGCCTTAGGAAGCATCACTACGAACAAAGCTAGTGGAGGTGATGGAATTCCAGTTGAGCTATTTCAAGTCCTGAAAGATGATGATGTGAAAGTGCTGCACTCAACATGCCAGCAAATCTGGAAAACTCAGTAGTGGCCACAGGACTGGAAAAGGTCAGTTTTCATTCCAATCCCAAAGAAAGGCAATGCCAAAGAATGCTCAAACTACCCCACAATTGCACTCATCTCACACGCTACTAAAGTAATGCTCAAAATTCTCCAAGCCAGGCTTCAGCAATACGTGATCCATGAACTTTCAGATGTTCAAGCTGGTTTTAGAAAAGGCAGAGGAACCAGAGATCAGGTTGCCAACATCTGCTGGATCATCGAAAAAGCAAGAGAGTTCCAGAAAAACATCTATTTCTACTTTATTGACTATGCCAAAGCCTTTGACTGTGCAGATCACAATAAACTGTGGAAAATTCTGAAAGAGATGGGAATATCAGACCATGTGACCTGCCTCTTGAGAAACCTGTATGCAGGTCAGGAAGCAACAGTTAGAACTGGACATGGAACAACAGACTGGTTCCAAATCGGGAAAGGAGTACGTCAAGGCTGTATATTGTCACCCTGCTTATTTAACTTATATGCAGCATACATCATGAGAAATGCTGGGCTGGAAGAAACACAAGCTGGAATCAAGATTGCCGGGAGAAATATCAATAACCTCAGATATGCATATGACACCACCCTTATGGCAGACAGTGAAGAAGAACTAAAGAGCCTCTTGATGAAAGTGAAAGAGGAGAGTGAAAAAGTTGGCTTAAAGCTCAACGTTCAGAAAATTAAGGTCATGGCATCTGGTCCCATCACTTCATGGGAAATAGATGGGTAAACAGTGGAAACAGTGTCAGACTTTATTTTTCTGGGCTCCAAAATCACTGCAGATGGTGATTGCAGCTATGAAATTAAAAGACGCTTACTCCTTGAAAGGAAGGTTATGACCAACGTAGATAGCATATTTAAAAGCAGAGACATTACTTTGCCAACAAAGGTCCATCTAGTCAGGTCTATGGTTTTTCCAGTGGTCATGTATGGATGTGAGTGTTGGACGGTGAAGAAAGCTCAGCGCCGCAGGATTGATGCTTTTGAACTGTGGTGCTGGAGAATACTCTTGAGAGTCCCTTGGACTGCAAGGAGATCCAACCAGTCCATCCTAAAGGAGATCAGTCCTGGGTGTTCACTGGAAGGACTGATGTTGAAGCTGAAACTCCAATACTTTGGCCACCTCATGCCAAGAGTTGACTCATTGGAAAAGACCTTAATGCTGGGAAGGATTGGGGGCAGGAGGAGAAGGGGACGACAGAGGATGAGATGGCTGGATGGCATAACCGACTCGATGGACATGGGTTTGGGTAAACTCAGGGAGTTGGTGATGGACAGGGAGGCCTGGCGTGCTGCGATTCATGGGGTCGCAAAGAGTCGGACACGACTGAGTGACTGAACTGAACTCTGCATATAAGTTAAATAAGCAGGGTGACAATATACAGCCTTGACGTACTCCTTTTCCTATTTGGAACCAGTCTGTTGTTCCATGTCCAGTTCTAACTGTTGCTTCCTGACCTGCATACAGGCTTCTCAAGAGGCAGGTCAGGTGGTCTGGTGTTCCCATCTGTTTCAGAATTTTCCACAGTTTATTGTGATCCACACAGTCAAAGGCTTTGGCATAGTCAATAAAGCAGAAATAGATGTTCTTCTGGAACTCTCTTGCTTTTTCGATGATCCAGTGGATGATGGCAATTTGATCTCCAGTTCTTCTGCCTTTTCTAAAACCAGCTTGAACATCTGGAAGTTCATGGTTCACGTATTGCTGAAGCCTGGCTTGGAGAATTTTAAGCATTACTTTACTAGCGTGTGAGATGATTGCAATTGTGCAGTAGTTTGAGCATTCTTTGGCATTGCTTTTCTTTGGGATTGGAATGAAAACTGACCTTTTCCAGTCCTGTGGCCACTGCTGAGTTTTTCAGATTTGCTGGCATATTGAGTGCGGCAC
The DNA here is from genome assembly GCF_054371585.1 of Giraffa tippelskirchi. NCBI lineage: Eukaryota > Metazoa > Chordata > Mammalia > Artiodactyla > Giraffidae > Giraffa > Giraffa tippelskirchi. The sequence continues at coordinate 144,736,228 of NC_137289.1, forward strand.
TTTCACAGCATCATCTTTCAGGACTTGAAATAGCTCAACTGGAATTCCATCACCTCCACTAGCTTTGTTCGTAGTGATGCTTCCTAAGGCCCACTTGACTTCACATTCCAGGATGTCTGGCTCTCGGTGAGTGATCATGCCATCATAATTGTCTGGGTCGTGAAGAACTTTTTTGTACAATTCTTTTGTGTATTCTTGCCACCTCTTCTTAATATCTTCTGCTTCTGTTAGGTCCCTACCATTTCTGTCTTTTATCAAGCTCATCTTTGCATGAAATGTTCCCTTGGTATCTCTAATTTTCTTGAAGAGATCTCTAGTTGTTCCCATTCTTTTGTTTTCCTCTATTTCTTTGCATTGATCACTGAGGAAGGCTTTCTTATCTCTCCTTGCTAAATCCAAAACATGCTTAGTTTTTAAAAGTCTGTAGAGATGTTATGAGGCAAGATCCTTTTGACCTTTCTCCCCAGATCAGCTTTCCCATGTGAGATGTTCCCTGCACAGTGTCTGTGGTGCCCGCGGATGTGGCTCTGTCCATGAATTGGCCATGTTCCAGGCAGCACCCGAGGCTCCTATTTAAAAGAAGATGTGTCTGTCTTGCTCTATTCACAAAACACCTCCTCATCTCAGGAAGAGTGACCCAAAGAGAAATAACCCTCTCAACATAGACCTACCAGGTCGAGCTTTGGCAATGCCATTGCTACGTGGACTGTCAGGTTTCCACATACAGTTATGCCAGTTCCTGGATACAAGGAACTTACAAAGCTCTAATAATTGTCCAGTTGACAATGGACAGATAAACAGACTGTATACATCATGATGATTAGCCTGTAAACTGTAAACTTTGCCATGGCAACTTAAGAGGGAGCTAAAGTAAGATACAAAGAAAGCAAGCCTTATTATATCAATCTTCAGAGCTGCATATAGTCTCTTAACTGAGATTTAACTGGGCCATTCATCTTGGCCTCCATCATATTTTTCTCCTTCATGACAAAAAAAAATCTTGATGATGAAGAAATTCATTTCCTCTAACCACTCATAGGGAAACACAGATCAAGATTAAAGACTTTGCATCAAGAACCTCAACCCGATAGAGTCACCAGGAACAAATATTAAAGTGAATCCAAATTCCTTTGAAAAGATGCACTGAATGCCTGTGTGCAAATTAGAGCTACAAGTGAGGTGACCAAAAAAAAAATATTGCCAAAGATAAATGTTGGAAGCTAATTTATCTAAGAGGATAGCCAAGGTCTTCCTTAAGGTTGAGTCTCTCCTTACTTTGAGAAATACCTTCATGGAACTTGAGATTATGCAAAGCTCAAGAGTGAAGGCAAAAGGAGAAGAGGGCAGCAGAAGATGAGATGGTTAGATACCATCACCAACTTAATGAACACGAATCTGAGCAGACTTGGGAAGATAGTGAAGGACAGGGAAGCCTGGCATGCTGCATGCAGTTTATGGAGTCGCAGACTCGGACACGACTTAGTGACGAATAACAAGATCAAGGCTTATTCTCTGAAGAGTTTAAGAGAAAAAGAGGCTAGATCTGCTTTGTGTGAGCACAGTACAAATATTGATACAATCATTACTTTCCTGATAGAAACTGAAGTTTGAGCGTCCTGGAATTTGGAGAAGAGAGTTGATAGTAAAAGTGTCTCAGTGGGAAGAGAGATGACACCAGAAAATGAGAGGATGTTAGACTCAAAGTCCTAGGAGAAAGAGGCCCATGATAGACTCTAGTGGTGGGGAAGAGGTGATATATTATTTAAAAAAAGAATATTAGTGGCCATCAACAGATGAATGGATAAAGAAGTGGTATATAGCTACAATAGTATATTATTCAACCATAAAAAAGAATGATATTTTGCCATTTGCAGCAACATGGATGGACTTTGAGGTTAAGTAAGCCAGAGAAAGACAAATACTATGTGATATCATTTCTATCTAAAATCTAAAAAATACAACTAGTAAATATAACAATAAAAAAGCAGTCTCACTGATATTGAGAATAAACTATTGGTTACCAGTGTGAGGAGAGGCAGGGAGGGGCATTATAGGGGTGGAGCAGTGAGAGGTACAAACCATTGGATATAAGGCAGGCTACAAGGATGTATTTATTGTACAACATGGAAAATATAGTCAATATTTGCAATAACTGTAAATGGAGTGTGTGACCTGTAGCAAATATATAAAAATAAAACAGAAATTTAAAAAAAAGAAATTATTAGTGAAAACCAAAAAAAAATCCTTTATAAAAAGTCAAGAAGTTAAGGAGGTTGCACAATCTAATACAGATCTGTGAATCCAAATGAAGTGCCTATCTACTGCACAAAAATGCCAACCAACAACTCCTTGAGCTAAAGTTACAAGTATAGCAGGCACAGAAGCGTGTGTGACTTTCAATATGGTATTTAACCTCAACTGTATCATCCTTAAAATGGGTCAGTAATCTTTAAAGTGTTATTTAGAGGATTAAGTGAAGTAATAATATGTCCAGGGCTCAAAACAATAGCCAGCATTTATATAAACATTCATTTTAACAAGTAAGTACTAGTCATTGGAGGAGGGGTGCTAGAGCCATCGTTGCATGTCTTTCCTCCGGGCTCCTTGGGAACAGGTGCTGTGTCATCAACCTTATAGCATAGCTCGCACATACAAGTGCACAATAAATGCTTGCTGAACAGAAGTGAAAGAATCAGAGCTGTCAGGTAATAACCTCAAGGGCCAAAACACCTCTTCTAGCATCCTACCTATATAAAAACTGGCTTGTCTATCAATGTACAGAGTTCTGCAAATACCATACCTATTGAAACAGAGCAGGAGAAACAGGCTTAATCACTGAGACAATGCAGCAACTTGCTTCATTTCCCAAGAATGTATGTCATTACAAAAAGCACACATTTTGACATTATGAGGGGAGAGGGCATTCAAGTCTTGCCTTTGCACTTGATCTCCAGACCCACTGCTTTGTCAGTATGGGGAACACTGCCCAGCTCAGCCACTGAGGCAGATGCTTGAGGGGGGAAATGACTTCCAGCACCACAGAGATAGTAGTCTGGCCAGACCAGAGGAGAAGAGAGGGGAGAGGAGAGGAGGGCAGAGGAGAGAACAGGTGGGGAGAGAAGAGACAAGAAGGGCAGGCTGGAGGCAATGCCGTTTGCATACAGATCAAATACCCAGGTTGACACTAGTTAATTCATACTTCTAAACCAATTTAATGCAGAAGTTGTTCTCTCCCTGAAATAAGAAAATAAGATAAAAGGTAGAAGATAAAGTTTACTGTCAAACTTACTTTCCAGTGGAAGGTAGATACTGATGACCCTTCAGTAACATTTAACGATTTAAAGGGCAAGAAAGGTAAGGATCCTTTCCAAGATCTCCTGAAAAAAGCATATTATTGCACAGGCCAGAAAAGGGATCTTTCAAAGGAAAAAAATAATGAAGAACCACAGATTCTGGTTTCACCTTAACACACACTGGAAAAGACAATCCATCATCTAAGGACCCAGGGAAAGTCCTTCATGGACTATAACTAAACTGAAAGAATTTGATGATAACCATAACAATAAAAAATTACACAACTGAATGTTTCTTCCATTAAGGTACATACATGCCTTCTATGTAACTTACGTGGACTGTCCAAAAGACTCCCCAGTTTTAATTAAATTTCACCCCCAAACACACTTCAATCAGATGGCTTGTTAAAGCATAGAAAGAAAGGGCCATTATTGTAATCTTTGGCTGAAAATGTTATGTTTACATATTTACTCTGCTTGACATCACAGACCACACGGGGTTGTGAAAGGTAAATCCAAATTTTGCATAAATTGTAAGGTATAACTACCCATTTGTAGCTGAGATTTTAATTCTGACAAGTGAAAACACAGCCTAGGTTATAAGGCATCCTTAAAGGAGTAAGGGTTCATTGCATTGACAATGTTCTGTCTCAGTTCAGTCGCTCAGTCGTGTCTGACTCTTTGTGACCCCATGGACTGCAGCACGCCAGGCTTCCCTGTCCATCACCAACTCCCCAAGCTTGGTCAAACTCATGTCCATTGAGTCGGTGATACCATCCAACCATCTCATACTCTGTTGTCCCCTTCTCCTGCCTTCAATCTTTCCTAGCATCAGGGTCTTTTCCAGTGAGTCAGTTCTTCACATCAGGTGGCCAAAGTGTTCTGTCTAAAGCTGCCTTTGCTGAGTATCATAATTCTTTTTTTCATAAACACAGGTCAGTTTCACATACCTTTTATCTTGGTCACATCTCTGTAACTATGAGCCCAAAAAAGAAACATGGCCAAGTGGCTGCCTTCTTACAAAAACACTCTAAATCCAACAAATTCTCAACGTGGTGTAGGTAATGAATCACATGTGCTTGCAAAATTTCAAGCACATAATTGTCTGTCCATAATAATTTTTGAAAATTGGCCCATTTCTAGAGTTTGTGCATATGGTCCATAAAATGTGTCACTTTTTCTATGATTCATAGACTTTATTCCAATTTTAAAGCAAACAGATGTTTATCTTTAAATGGGGTAGAAAATATAATGCTTTAAAAACTTTTGGTACATTTATTATGGTTAAAAATGACAAACATCTGTAGTTAGGAAAAATATACTAGACTGCCTTAGTCCTGTGGGAAACCACAAATTAAGGGCTGACAAGTTCCAGGTATTTAAAATGTCTGGCTACGTTGCATTCCATATAAAATAGGGAGCTTAATCAGGATGATATTTACTCTGTCCATATGTTGCTTTCAGACTGCAAGGGCATCTTGCTTCCTGATGTGGTATTTTAAGAGCAAGCTCTTCAAGAAGAAAGAAAAAAACAATATAGTGGGCTTTTTAGTGAATTTTATTTTTACTTCATAAATATTAAATTATGTCACTAAGCAATTTTAAAATTCTATTTTCAAAGAAAGCCAGGGGGAAAAGTGACTTCCAGAATTCTTAATTAATTCCCAAGCCCAAGATCCTAAGTTTTAATATAAGTTGCAATCCAACTTTGGGTAAAATAAATAATTTACAATTTATCTGTTTCCTAATGGAAAATGAATTCTAATATAAATATTAAAGTGACCTGCAGAACACCATACATTCAATCATATTCCAGCAAATACTCACACACCATGTATGTACTGTGTGCCCAAGGTGCACTTATGATAAACTCACTTATTTCCTTAGATTTAATCGGGCTAATGTCTCTATATATTGACTGTTTTGAAAACCGGGAAAATAAAATTTCAGCATGAAGCATTTAAAATTTTTCCCCAAATAAAAAGTTTTATATTAAATACCATTAAGGTCTTTTCTTATACATATAAATATATGTGTATATATTTATATATATATTATGAAGCAGTGTGATGTTGGACACAGCACCTCAGCTCCTTGGCCTCAGTTTCTTCATATGAAATTACAGAAGCCATGGGTTGGCCCCATCCATATATAAAGATGGCTTCAGAGGTGAAATTAAGTGTTAGCTAAGAAAGTCACTATGGCAAATCAGGCTTTGCACTCACCCATTTACTTTACTTGGACATACTCATGGGTGTTTAGAATGTGACATCACAAGGAAAGTTCTCGAGCACTCCACTGACGGCTGGTGAAAACCCACTGATCACCAATGGTTCATGGGCCATAATGGAGCCCCAGAACAAGTTGGCCCTAAAAAGATTATTCTCTGTGATGCTTGGACTTTCAATACCAAGAGCTTCTCAACCCTCTTTTCAGCACTGTTTTCTAAACCTCAAGGCCTCTTCAGTTTGCCTGCTCTCTGAACAATCTAGCTCACTAGATTACCCTCCCAATTATGCACTATCCCCTCAGAATTAAGAATTTTTATAGAGCTTTACCATCTATTAGCTGCTAACCTGCATGAACTATGGAATAGGAAAAGTGGTCTCCTACTTGGGTTTGGGGGCATCAATTCAATTGAAGGTATTAATGCCATACTCATAGGGTGGGAACAACCTATGACTTCCCCAATTTCATAAGAAACCGAGGCCCAGGTAGCTGAAGTGCTGTGTCCAAGGTCACACTGTTTGAATCCAGTTCTTGATTCCTGGTTGAAGTGCATTTAATTAATAACAGTGGATGTATTCTTGAGTGTTTAATAACTTCCAGGCACTTGTAGTGACTGTTCTGCGTGAATCATGCCATGCAGTCCTCATAGCAGCCCTGTGAAAAGGTTTATAATTAACTCCATTTTACAAATACAGAACCTGAGGCTGTGTAGATGGGATCAGTTTACAGTTCACTGGGAAAAGCTCTATTTTTATCCCCAAGGATGCTGAATATCTGGTTTTTGACTCTTGGCTAAGATAAGGGCAGTGGGATTTGTGATGGGCATTTTTATGTTTAGGATTCCCCTCTCATCAGTTTCTTTACTGATGATTTGCAACTGCCCTAACTGCTTTGATAACCTTGGCAGGGTAAAGCCTGAGTCTGGCCCAGTGTCTCCAGGGAAAGGGCCCTGGAAAGCTGGCTTGTGGGAATGACTCTCAGACTCTAGTTCTTGCCCACATATGCTTTCTCTTGCAGCACCATAAAATTTGCCTTTAAACACAAGCCTCATGTGAGTATTTTCTGGGTAGTTCAAGAATATTTTCAGATAGCCAAACCTGGGAAAGCAGTACAGAGGCTTATGGAGACAAGGTGCCCTCCTGGAGATCACAAAGCTTCTATGTGGCTGTGACAAGGTGGAAGGTGGCTGAGAACTCATGGCCACCACTTCCAACTGTGAGCGCTATAGCCTTGCAAGAGGAACCTGACAGAGCAAAGGTGTGCTGTCTGGAAAGGTCTGCGCCACACGTGAACCTATCTACAGGAGAGAAACAGAGAGAACAGACTTGCGATTACCAAGGTGGAGGGAATGATGTGGAAGGGATGTAGCAGGAGTTTAGCATTAGCAGATGCAAACTAGCATGTAGTGAATGCAAAGTATAAACAACAAGGTCCTACTGTATAGCATATCTTATGATAGAAAAGAATGTATGTAAATGTATAATTGAATCACTTTGCTGTACAGCAGAAATGAACACAACACTGCAAATCAACTATACTTCAGTAAAAAAAGGAAGATCTGTGCCAGAATAAGGGTACCATTATCGCACTCATATACCCAAAGGGGATAACTTTATCCAATTCTAGTTAGCTTTTTGCTGTGTGACAAATCGTCTTAAAATAGAATGGCTTAAAACAACAACTTATGTATTATATCTCTTTACTTAGCTCCCAGCTCTGCAGGTTGGCAACTGGACTGGGCCCAGCTAGGCAGTTCTTCTGGTATCAGCTGAGTTCACTCAAGGATCTGTGGTCAATATTGGGTTGGCTAGGACTGGTGATGTAAGATGGCCTGAGCTGGGATGGCTCTCGTCTATCACTTGGGGCCTCTCATTTTCCAGCAGTGCAGCCCTGGCTTGTTCTCAAGAGAGCAGGGCAGTGTTCTAAGACAAAGAGAAAAGAAGTGTCCAGGGCCTCTTAAGCATAGTGGGGTCAGGCAGGTGCATCATCACCTTGCCTGAATTCCACTGGTCAAAGCAAGGCACAAGCTTACCCCAGATTTAAGGGGAGGAGAAATAGGTGTCAACCTATTGATGGGAGGAGTTGAAAAGTCACAGTTCAATCAACATGGACAAAGGCAAAGATGGAGAAATGGAACTAACTTTGCAATCAATCTACAATACTCACATAGGCAAGGAATATATAGTAGGAACACTGGTCTACATGCAATCTTTCTCTCTACAGAAAATGATGAACTATCCAAATGAAACTGTAAATCAGATCCTCTACTGTACTTTCATCTCAGGAGGTAGATTACAGAGTTGACTCTCTGGCTGACCCAGACTTGCTCCCTCTGGCAACCTGTATTACAGCCAATTGAATCAACTGCAAATTCGAATACCACATACAGCAAGCAGGAAATAAGCAAATGGAAAACAGGAAATAAGCAAATGAAAACTTAATATTTTAATCACAGCACTATATAAAGTGATTTTTTATAGGAGTAAGTGAATTCGGTTTGATCAAACTGGGAAGATTTCAGAAGGTTACTATTACTCAGAAAACTCAGCAAAGGCCAGCTCTCTTCCTCACAAAGGACAGTCAGATTACCATAGGAATAAGCGATAGAAATTAAGCTATCTGGTGAGGACTTTTAAAACTACCATGGAACATGTAATGAAAACTAAGCAATTGTCACATTTTAATTTGAAAGAAGGCTCCTAAACTAGGAAAGGCATTTGTTTCCCAGTCCACAGTATACTACTTTAGAGGACATTATGAAAGACATTTCAGTTCAAAATGCCAGGTGGACAATACATATTTATCTCTTCTCCCACTTTAGATTAGTTCAAGTGAATAAAAGAAGAAAACCAGACTAAGAACTGGTTCTAACAGAGAGAACAGGAAAGAGGATGGATCAGCAGCTAAGAGAGGGCAAGTTTGGGGAGGATGAAGGGCTGAGGGAGAGGCAGGATCTGGAAAAGCAGGGGAGGGGTGCTGGGGCTTTTACTGGGCTTCCTAAACTTCTCATCTCATGACTCACATGGAAAATAACATTATTTTGCCTTACTGGATAAAGAGAGAATGCACAAGGCTGGAGGCCAATGTCCCAGGCCTTTAGTCGCCCTGAAATCACCAGGCAGGCATTGATTTCTCAGTCTCCCTGTGACTCAGTGGTTCTCAGCCCAGGGCAATTTTGCCCCTCAAAACACAGTTAGCAATGTCTGGAGACATTTGTGACCATCACACCTATGGCGGGCAGGAAGTGGGGATTATTAGCACTGAAAGAGAAGTCAAGGATGCTGCTCAACACCTTATAATCTGCAGGACAGACAGACACCATGACAAAGAACGATCTGTCCCCAAATGTTAATAGTGCCAAGGCTGAGAAGCCCTATAATGGTCTATCTGCAGCCCATCACTGAGTCTCGGCACAGAGGCCGCGAAGCTTAGATACAGTCAGAAGGATCTACGATGGAGGGGGAAATTGATGTGACTGGAAAAAATGGCAAAGTTTGCAACTCGGAAATGCCAGGTACAGAACTGGGTGGCATAAGCCCTGGACAGAACATTGAAGGAGTAGTTAAACATCTCTACATGAAATAATTCAGCCCACCCACACCCTGATGCAGAAGTGCCCACAGTCATTATTTTCCAGAACAAGAAACGGGGAGATTTTTCCCTAAAGGAACACAATAAATCATCTGAGATCTAGGGCAGAAGGTGGGGGTTACTGGTGCCCCAGATAAAGATCTCCATATTCGAGTATTTAGACATCCACAGTGAAACAGCCCCTACCCCTACCCCTGCCCCTACCCCCTCAGCCTAGAAGTAAGCCCCACTTCAGAGCCTCCTAGGAGCTATTTGGTACATCTCTTTGAAGAGTAGTGTAGGCCAGTGTTTCTTCAACTAGACAGAGCTTAGGAATCTCCTGGGCACCTTGTTAAAATGCAGATTCAGGAGGTCTGAGGTGGGGCTTGAGATTTTGCATCTCTAAGGAGCTCCAGGGAATGCTCCTGTTCCTATTGTAGGGGTCCTTCTTTGAATAATAAGGATTTGAAGAGGTTGGCAAACAACTGCTAGGTCAAATTCAGCACAAAGCCAGTTGTGTAACATGTTCTATTGGACAAAGCCACACATGATGTTCACAAGGTATCTATGGCTGCTTTGGTGACATAAGAGCTTAGTAGTTGGGACAGAGGCCACTGGGCCTGCAGTGTAGTCACTGGAAGTGCTGTACTGCCAAACTTTCAACAATAGGACCACTGCCCACGAATCCAATTAAATAGCCAAATAAGTCTACTAATGTGCCTGGATCAGAATTCCTGAAACAGGCCAGGTGGCCAAGATTTTTGGCTTTGGGTGCTCAACATGGTTGCTGTTAGCGTTCCCTTCCAAGGGAAAACAGCCTTGAAGCGAGATTGAGTTCATCAGTGTAGACAGGTTTCAAGAGATCCAAGAATTCACACTACACATCTTCTGTATTCATTCAACATTTTTAAAAAAGGTATTATACATGAGCCCAATATAAAAAATAGTGCATGAAACTGTTACATATTTTACAACAAATAATATTTCTCTAGCATAGAAAAACAGGCTGGGATTAATTTAAAATACTTTCCTCTTCTGGCATATTTTAATTTGTGTTTTGCGTATGGGAAACATCACAGAAATAAAACCCAACCCAATGGAGATTACATTTAAGCGCTTATAGCTTTGACAAAGCATCAAACAAAACCGATTCCTGTCCTCACAGAATTTTGCGTCTGTAGAACTTTCCTTGTCATGCAAATATTGTAAGATCATAAAACATCAGTTTGTGTGTGGTAAAAAGTCTATCATGAAAAATTCCACATCCATTATCTTAATTAGAAAATTTAATAGTAATAGCAGTTGCTTTCTAAATATATTGACTAAGGAGAAGGTAATTAATTTGCACGCATCAACATACCTTTTTATGAACACAGACTCAGGTTAGTAAAAAGAGAAGTAAAATAATCTGGGAATTTACTATTTGAGAACATAAAGCACTCAGTGTATTACTGATGAGCCAAAATAACAGGAAAATTGGGGAAATTTCACTGTGACATGTTTATTTTCAAACTGCTTTTAGTTAAATGGCAATTTCTGTTTCAAAATGCATTACGATAGCAATTTTTCTTCATAATGCTCTAAAATTATGCTAAAAATCCTAACTGTTATCCTTGAGAACAACTAGTAAACACAAGCAAAATGTGTCATTTTTTTCAAGTTCAAGAAATGCTTTTTTTATGTGGTAAGGCCCACATATAAGGGCAGAAGCTATGGTATGAACAAAGAATTAGGTGAAGAACAAATTATCACATGCTAATTTACTGGTCCTGGGCAGCCTTCACTGACTTGATTAATTTCAGACATCATCTGACAGTTAATAAAGGGCATATTTTGAAGTGTGCATTAGGAAACAATATATTATGACTAAATTCAGTTCCTTGGGAAAAGGTTACACAACTTGAATTACACATTGATGCTGCTCAGACACTCAGCTGTGTCGGACTCTGTGCGACCCCCTCAACTGTAGTCTGCCAGGCTCCTCTGTCCATGGGATTCTCCAGGTAAGAATATTGGAGTGGGCTGCCAGTGCCCTCCTCCAGGGGATCTTTCCTACCCAGGAATCAAACCCGCCCCTCTCTTGTCTCTTGCATTGGCAGGAGGAATCTTTACCACTAGCACCACCTAGGAGAATTACACATCATCAGGCTGCAAATATAAAATTAGTGAAAGCAAGGCTCCTGCCCAGCCTGAAAACTGTAAAATAGATCTTTGTTGTCTCTTCCTGTTTACCTGGGAGAAATGAAGGTAGGGTTTTGCCTGAGAGAACTTGGAGAGGGACGGCAACACAGGGCTTTACTTCGAAGACAAGACATGCAGATTCTTCCTTCTCTTTGTTGGCTGAACCCACCTGTGGCAATTCACGCACTCATCAGTTATTTCCATGAGATGATGGAAGCTATACCAGGATTCACTCCTCTTCCTTAAACAACTCATCTCCCCCAGAGGTTCAATTTTGCTCTTAAAGGAAATGAACTCAGATGTAGACAGATGGGGTTTACATAAATCCAAGCCAACACTGTGGGATTCCAGTTGCCCTTGTGGCTAGAAAGGCCTTGGCCTGGCTTCCATGTAATCAGAGAGGCCCAGTCCCCAAACTGTAGACTCCTAAAACAGAGTTAGGTGGGCTCTCTCCCTGAGCATATGATTACTATTCCTGCAAAGTAACCCCTCTGAAGAGGCTTGGGCCTGGTTCTTACTACCGCAGACCATGTCTTGGTAACCATCCTCCTATCCATGAGCCTCTAAAGGCTGTTTTTACTCCTGTTGCTTCTCCAACCTAGACACGGTACTACGAACAGCCCCAAGCCTTCCCAGCTCCAGACTCCCTCTACCCATTGGGCACCCTTCCCATCCTGTTACATTTGGTTATCAGTGCTGGAGTCTGTCGGCTGGGGTCACACTCATCTGATAGAGGCATTCTGGGTGACAACTACATTTGCTTCCAAAGCCAAGGTTACATCTACCTCCTCTGAGTCACCCCATTCTGAATGGTGGCATCCAATTCTGCTTGCTTTTCGAACTCCAGGCTGCCTTGAACTTGCTACCATTAACTAGCACTGTGGTAGTAAAATATTGACTGTGACCCACAGTTCAAAATAAACATTGCCTAGGAACGCATTTCAGATATGCTAAAACATTTATACCATATTTCATCAAATCTTAGATGTCATTGATTTTGAGACCCACCTTGATTTGAGATGTCAAAACACAAAAAAATACGCAACTTAAAAGTAACAAAGTATGAAAACTAAAATTTTGTGAAACAATATTCACACCACTATATATAAGGCACCCTGATATTTTTCTGTCCTAATTCTGCTTGTGACAAGCTATACGGACTGATTTACCAGCTGCATGATATAAAGTTGTAACTGGAAAACAGAGAAGGTCCCTTACATGCTTACAAACAGGCACAGGCTTCGCATCACACTTCTGATGAACTCCCAACTCAAACCATTGCCTACAGAGCCTGGCTCTGGCATCTCTCAACCTTGCCCCACCACCTTTGTGCCTGCCCATGAGGCTCCTTGGAGGAGGAAACGGCAACCCACTCCAGTAATCTTGCCGGGAAAATCCCATGGACAGAGGAGCCCGGGGGGCTACAGTCCATGGGGTTGCAAAGAGTCAGTCACAACTTAGCGACTAAACAACATGAGGCTCCTGCCAGGCTGTTCTTAAAGTCCCCTGACCACACCAAGCATCTTTGCCCACCTCATGCTGTCCTCTCTTGAAATGCCCTTCTTGATTTATCCCTATGACTGGCTCGCTTCCTGTATCATCTCTGAGGTCAGCACCCAGTCCCCTGACACCCTTCTGTCACTTTATATCACAGCACTTCATTTCAATGTCAGGAGATAATTCATGGGTTTCTGCATGTCGTGGGCACTAAGAGCTTTATCCCCAGATGCTGGAATAGTAATCACCCTTGGAAGCATCATGAGGAGCATCTCTCTTGGAAGGGATATGGATGAGCAGGTGTGCCAGCAGTTCTGAGTTGGGATTTTCTGAAGATGGGTGTTTGCAAGCTGTGATGCCATCCCACTGTGTGCCCAGGATCAATTCAAGACCCCTGCACATCACCCACTGCAACTTAGGGGCAAAGGAACCAAGGGAAACATGCGCCATCAGGAATGACTGCCTGATGCATTCGGGCTCACTGTTTGCATACAAATTAGATTTATGCCAGTGTAGAGGGCCAGCCTGGCAGCTTCACTGCGGCTGAGGGGCTCCTTCCAATCGTTTACAGCATTAACCACATCTGAATTTGTCCCGTCCTCTGCTTATCACCAGACTTGCACAGCTAGATCGTAAGCCTCAGGAAGACAGGGATCGGGTGATAACAGAGTCGTTATTAATATAAATGTACACTTCTATCCACGAGGTTTATAATTCACAAATTGTACAGTTCACTTCTTTGCCCAGATAGGCCTTGTTATGGAAATTCCTAGCCACCTTATAAATGGTCTAAAAGGTCTCATTTTACAAACATGTGTTCTCTAGAACATATGTCACTTGACATATTTATTAGCTCAAACTCTTGCTTGAAGTAATAAATGCTGATAGTTGAGATGCTTATAGTTAAAGCATCAAAACAATAAACTCAATTAACTAGAGTTGGTGAATAAACGTGGCTTAGCCATGGTTTGGGAATATTTTTGATAATTAAATTTTTTTATTTTCCTGCCTTAAAAAGTATATATAGAGAAGTGAATCTTGTTTGATAACTGAGTGTATCATGTACCCTCAGGGTCTTTGTCATGAATATTAAACATGATTAGAAAGAGGTTCTCTGTTGGTACTTAGTCTGGAAATTAAAATTTTTAATAAACTCCTAATAAGGGTTTTCTTCAATGTTTTTCTTTCCAGGTACTATTAAATTAGGTACACTTCTATTTTCCTTGTCTTCTAGCTAATCAGGGTTTCAAAGGATGGCTTTTAAAAGCTTTCTAAATGAAATACACAGCAGCATCACATGGTAAATCATATTATTTAGAAAATATACCTTACAGTATAAAACATTGGTGGAATTAATTCCTAACTGCTGTGTAGATGACACTACCTATCTAAGGTCCTGGTCTAATTTTCAAAAGCAGAACGTCTGTTTCTCAATGGATCTATTTACATTTATGCCATTCCAAGCAAAATATCATAATAAAGTCTGAAGGAATTTTCCTCAAGGCAGGAACACTGATTTGATCCTGTGTTTTACTACAAGCACCTGCGTGGGGTGCTTTGCATTCGGGGAGGATGGAGATGCAGGCGCATTATCACTGCCTTGAGTTGTGGGAAAGCAGCAGATGATGGGAAAGTTCAGCCTGGGGAGCCGGAAAACTTGAGATACAATTCTCAATTGCTCCTACCCTGCTACATGGCCTTGAAGAAGTCCCCTATCCTCTTTTTGCCTCATTTCTCTCATTTGGAAAATGTGAACAGTACCTGGCTGTTTCAATTAACTAATCAATCATTTTAAATGGCTGAGATAAAAGTGCTTTAGACTCGTAAGCCATTTTATAGGATGTAACTGCTATCTTCCAAACACTCCATATGTGCGACTCTATTAAGCTAAAAAAAACACCAGCAGTTTCACAGCAAATTATACTAAATGCTTTATAAATTCCAGAGGCAAATGCTGATAAAGGTTCTATAAACAGTGTTTACAATGACAGCCATGCACAGAACTGTAAAATAACATTATGCGGCAAGCATTCAGAAATAGGATTATTACTAAAATAATCCTTAGTTCTTAAACCACAGAGGAAAAGAAATCCACCATGGCAAAACTTCTAGAACTTCAGATCATCTTCCATTGACATCTGAATGGAAGATAACTACCAGGGAGAGTGGCCGATAGATTTTCTTTGTTCAGTGATAAAAATAGGCACCAGTGGGCCAGGAATGCACTGAAAACAGAGACAGTAGAAGCCCTTAGGTTTTACGTTCCACCCAAGTCTCTCCAAATGATCAATTCTCCAATCAAAACATTTTTACAGCAATGATCTCATTTCTTCTTGCCACAGCCCTGAGGAAATTTCAGGTTTGACTTTTGGCTGCTATTCCCAAGCCTGTCCTCTGCCCACTAAATGTGGGGACAGCTTGCCTCAAGCATTATTTAGCCAGACCCAGAAGGGCTGCTGAAAAGCTACTTGAGGGCAGCTCAGCCTGCAGACAGAAACTCACTTCCCACCAGGAGTGTCCAGCACCAGAAGGCAGTGGTTCTCAAACTTGGCTGCACAAAAGATTAGTGGTAGTCCACAGCAGAATCCCTAGGGGTGGGTCCAGGCATCAGTATTTTTTGAAAACTCTCAATATTATCACACATGCACAGCCACGTCTGAGAATGGGTGCTGTAAGGTACTCCCAAATGAATAATGAATGAAGACAGGGCAGAATACCTCTTTTCCATTGTTGCCTTGTTGCCTACATCAAGGGTCCACAAACTTTGTTTGGAAAAGGCCAGAGAGTAAATACTTTTGGCTTTGCAGGGTTTTCTGTTGCAACCAGTCAATTCTGCATTTGCCACACAAGCAGCCTTAGATAATATGTAAATGGTTCCAGGGCCAGATTGGGCACTTGGGCCCTACTCTGCTGACCCCTGATCTAGACTGTGCTCAATTATCTGTCTCTTAGTGCTAGTATGTTAGATACATCATAAAACACACAAATGAAAATTTTCAATGGCCAGAATAAATGTATGGCTAACCTGTGTCTGATTATTAACAGTACAGAATGCACTCCTGCGGAACCATTCCTGTTAATATTTTTTACAGAGAGCAATTTGTTTTAATATGCTTAATTAATTTTGAAAATCTTGGCAATCTGAAGGTCTGGCTTGAAGTTCATTGCTAAACTGGGATCAGTGGCTCTCAGACTGAAAGAAAAACTTCACAGGGATCAGAGGACCCAAATGTTGACTGGCTGAGATTTCCAACTCATACATCTCAGTTTGCAGCCCGCACCCACCAACTAGGCAATCATTTTTGCTGAACCTCTGACAGAAAATGTCCATCTTCCATGGCAACAATCAGTTGTCCCAGAACCTAATGGGAACATGTCATTTTTCACATTTTTAATACATGAGTTCAGAGTCCACTGAAACCTTAACTCCGGAAGCTTTTAAAGTAGGTTAGAAAACTCTGTTTCCAAGAATTTTAAGCATTCAGCTATGGTAAAATTATCATTTTCAGCAACAATATATTCACCTAAGAATACATAACAATGGAAATACAGACAAACATCCACTTGCAAAATGGTCTAGAAGCTTAAAACATGTTTATCTTGAAAAGCAGTTAACTACTACTTCAGTGTTTGAATTTTTATTTTGAAATAATAAAGTACATTTATGTCTCAAAGTCTATTAGATAGCATACAATTAACACCCTCTTGTCACATTTGAAAATAATTTTTATAAGATATAAAAAACATTTTTAATCTTGACAACACCTTTAGGAAGTGTTTTGCCATGAGATAAGGAACAAGCCTTCGTATACATCAAGATTTTCACGGCCATATCTCATCTCATCACTAAGGATGGTAAAGTGTCTACTATTTGAAGGTATGTTTTAATTAAACTAGGCATAGTACTGATGTCCTACAGGATGTAACCGACAGCATGCTGCAAAACACTGAGAGCCAAAAAAAAAAAGAGAGAGAGAGAGAGAAAGGAGCAGGAGTACAGCTGACAACTCCTCCATGTTATAAAACTTTCACACTTCCCTCTAAATACACGGTCACACATGATATGTGGTCACATGCTATACACAAAAATAAGCATTCCAGCATCAGTCTGTACACTGTATGGTACAAAAGTTTCATTTTGGAGGGATAGAAAGCAACTATCAAGCTTCGCAACTAGATTTACATGTTGCACCCACTGGTACTTTGGAGCCCAGCGTGCCAGAAGGCAGACTGAAAGGGCTTGGTAAGGATGGTCAGCCCACAGAAAGTGTACCAGCACCCTCTGTTCTCTGCCAGTGCACAGTGCACACCAACCAGAAAGCTTGTCAGCCTCTAGGACTCTAAGGCACCCACTACAACAGTCAGTCATGAAAGTCAGTTCTCATTTGGCCTCCATTCTAACAAGGCATCTTATGCTTTGCAGATGTCAACACCTGGTAACTAACCAGAGTCATCGCATTCTCATCCCAGATAACTCAGACTTTTCCAGAAAAGATGGGCCAAAGAGATCCAGAAAATCATAATTTTTAAGTCATCTGTGATTTCACCTAAACATTCTTGACACTTTTCCCTAGGTTCTTATTAGAACAAAACAGCATAAAGGAAATATGTTTCATATCAGTGACAAGACAATGTATAAGTCTTTGCCATTTACTTTCAATCCAATTTATGCAGTCATCAAAGGCCTTAAAATTCAAATGGGTTCTATATTCAGATCTTAAAATGGCAATAGGAAGTTCATTAAATCAGAACTAAAAATTCTTCATTGAATATAAATTTTAACGATTTTAGTAACATTAAAAAATGCTAAACCATGCATGCCATTTACAATGATGATCCCCGTAACTATAAATGATTTCTACTTCCAAATCAGAGTGCAATCACTGCATTCTAGTAGTTATATTCCTGACTTTAAACCGACCTTTGTAATGTAAAAAAGAATGCCATAGAAACCTTGAGGATTTTTATGGTACTCATTGTAATGCTGAAAACAAGCATACCACACAGTGGATTTACCTGGATACCCTTGTGAAGGGGTGCATTTCAGAAGAGGATCTAAAATAATGAGAAGAAAAGGAAAATGTGAAAAACATCAACAAAACTTATTACGCTTGATAAAAAAACAAATACTGTAATCAAGTTTTCAATTGAGTTTAATAAAATTTATTATGCTTGTATCAACTAGAAATACACAATGATTAAGAATATTTTTACTTTTCTTTGTCTCCAGAATTTAGATCATCCAATTACCACCTAAGATGTTACTCTTTAAGAAATGTGAAGATGAACACAAATTATAGCCATTCACTCAGTGTAGATGGGCTACAGACATGTAACATTTAGGATGTATTGCTGTCACGCAGGTTCACCAAGCCTGGCCTTGATATTTGGTTATTGTGGGAAGTGGACATGATAGGGCCTATACCTTCCTAGAAAACTTTCTCTCCCTACTGTATCAGTTAAGAAAGTTTATACAGGAGTCAAATTCCATATATTTGAATGCATATAAAAGCACCACTGCCTACTAACTGTGTTACCTCAGGTGAGATAATTAAATTCTTTCTGCCAAGTTTTCTCCTTTGTGAATAGGAATAATAATGGTGCCTATCTCTTGAAATCATTGAAAGAATTAAATTTTAAAAAGTCACCCAGTTTACTAAACCTGACTTGTCATTTAAGGTCTGGGCTTTCCTTCAATACCACTTTGTCCCCTGTCAGCCCCTTTAGCTAAGGAGAGCGGTATTTCACCCTCAGCACAATTGATGATTTAAACCAGATAATTGTAGTGGGAGCTGTCCTGTGCAATATAGGATATTTAGAAGCACCCTTGGTGTCTACTCACTACGTGCCACTCCCTTCCAATTTTGTGACAACAAAAACTGTACGCAGACATTGTCAAATATTCCCTAAGGGGCAAAAGCACCACCCCACTGACAACCACTCCACAGGTAGAAACGTTCTTTGGCCAAATCTTGTCTAAGTATCAAGCTCATATGACAACATTTTGTTTATCGATGCCTATTTCTCATCCTCATCTGTCCATCATAAATTTCACCTTAGGCCTTACTCAGTCTTGTAATGTGTCTTGCCTTACTTTACCCTTCAGAATCTGTGTATTTTTAATCCAGGCCCTGCCCATCTTATTCTCAGACACCTAAAAATCCTCTAATAATCACCAACTGGTTTTCCCAGGCTGCTTACTGCCTCTTGGTCTTTCCTACGGTCCTTCCCACAAATCCACCAAAATATGAGATGACAGTGGTGGGATTCAGAATGCACTACCCAAAATAGGGCACCTTGGTATACTGGATATTTTAAGCTAAAAGAATTTGAGAAACAGCAAGTGAAAGAAGGACCCTCTGGCTCCTCCTCCTCCTCCCTCATAAGACCCTCAAGGGAGACATGCCCTCTCCATATCAGAGGAAAGAAACACCCTTATGTCCAAAGACCAAGAGTGGCAGAAAGGAATCTAAATGAAGAGGGGTGGATAAGTTTTCACTAGTTGACTACCCTCAGCTCCCACTCTTTTGTTCTGTCCTATTTCTCCACAACTTTCCACTCTGCAGCAAACCTAGCAAAGTAGACCCTCTTAACCATTAGGGATATGATCCAAGACCCATAGTAGATGCCTGAAACCTCAGGGAATACATATCCTTATATATATTATGGTTTTCTCTAGACATGTATACTGATTATTGTCAGGATACATTTAACAGGAGGCTTCCTGTGTGCTGTTTTCAGTCTTGCATGAATTCTATGTTCCTTAACAGCACCTGAATACAGGTGCCAGAGAGCTGGCAAGCCGGCTTTCGGGGATAATAGAAATTCATGTATCTCATTCATATGGAAATTCCATATGGTGAACAGCAGCCATTTACACGTCTCCTCCTTTCTGATATGTAAAGTAACTGTTACAACCCCCTCTCTAGAGAATAATTCTAACCTCCGGCTTTCTAGATGACTTGTTAGACTTTTGATCCCTATCTCTGCTAAAAAGGGCTATCTGGTAAGCGAGTATATATATGCCCAAAATATGTTGAATAAATGCCTTTGTTCCACCAGAGCAATGGTCACCGTGTCTTTCCTCATTTTCCTCATTCTCTCTCTCTCTCTCTCACTCTCTCCCTCTCGCTCTCTCCCTCTCTCCCTTTCAGGCTGTTTCCACGGAGCACAGGTGTCCACCGTGTCTACTTATTTGCCTGGGCTTTCAAGATCTCTTCGAGAGGGCGCCCTGAGCCTACGTAGACGGTGCTAGCTCTTTGTCCTAGAGTTATATTGGCATACTGTGTAAACCAGGGAATACCAGCCTCTTTTCTTCCTTCTTTTCTTATCGGTCGACTCTGTACCCCCAAGTTCCGGTCCATTAAAGGACCACAACAGATTATAAATTTTAAAATTTATAAATTTGGCACAGAAAGAAACTAACAATAACTAATAATAAAATGGAAAAAATATATACTGTAATAAAAGTAACTTGAATATGCTTTCTCTCTCTCTCTCAAAATATCTCATTGTACAAATTGAATGCCTTCTTCATAGTAACCAAGCACTTACGCACTGCAGGAAAACTTTTGCAATTTGAAGTGCAACAGGAAAACTAGCACAGATTTCTTTTTCCTTCTTCATAATGTAACAGTGAGAAGATATGTTCTTACCAAACTGCTGAGCTATCTGAATATCCAATTCTTTTGCTTTCTTATTGAGTCAAGAACTTTCTTTCACCTTTTCACTTAAAAAAAGCACTTCACGGCTTCTCCCTGGCATTTCAGAATCATCAGTATCATTCCTCTGGCACTTTGGGGCCAGGGTTAAATAAAATCAGGATCGCTTGAACACAGCAGTGCAACAGGGCGATAGCCGATAACCTCAGCCACTAAGCAGGGTGGGACTCGCTGGACAAATGGACGATTCACACCCGAGGGAATAGAGCCGATGTCGCAAGACTTCATTACAGGAGAATTCGTTCCAGTCCTCAGAATGGCGCACATTCTAAAACTTAACAAGTGTTTATTTCTGGAATTTTCCATTTAGCATTTTCGGGCCTCAGCTGACCACAAATAGGTGAAACCATGGAAAGCGAAACCGCTGATAAGGGGAGGACAACTATAAAAATGTGTATATTTAACTGTTTGAGTCTTCTTTTCCTTAGGAAGGCAATCATCATAACTAAAACATACAAAATAAATGTGTGTGCTTTTCTCTTGTTAATCTGTCTTCTGTCAGGTCCATTTTCAGGGTCCCTTTTAGAGAACCTGGGAGCAAAGAAGGAGAAAGAATTTTTCCTCTCCTACAGTATGAGCCTGTCACTGGAATGCTATCATTTAATTCATATTTGCAGACATACTGGCACAAGTAAGTCAATGGATAATTCTTACTATATTCGTTTCAAAACAACAAAATGGAAGATTAACCCAAAAAACCCAAAAGACCCCATTTGCTTGCAATATTAAAATGAAATGGGTTTTGCCAGATTTCTCTTTGTAAGCAAGTGAAATTCATTTTTAACAGTCTTTAGCCAAATTTCCTGCCAAGCAAACTCAAAACTTAATCACACAAAAACATTAAATAGTGTATTAGTCACTCGACATAAGATAACAGAAAAACTACTGAATATCTAAAGTATTTTAAGTTGTAACACCATCTAATAAATATGACAGGCAAAATGTTAGCTATAGAAATGGCTGATCCATGGTATTTACTCAAATGCCTGCATATTAAGGATTAAGGTTTTTTTCTTCTTTTAAGAATGCACGGGTCGGTGGCGGTGGCCGGAGCTCGAGCCCCAGCTCGAGCCCCAGGGGCTGAGGGCGGGCGGGCGGGCGCGGGGGAGGGAGGGGGGAAAAAAAAAAAGAATGCACTAATTGTGGTGCATTTGTGTTTCTTTACGCAACCCAGCAGCTGTGGTTCCAAACACGAGCCTTTGAGAAATACATTTAAATGAATATTTATAAACTTTTCTGTAACAATTATATTTAGCAACAGTAGCAGATGCCACTGCTTTCTCAGTGTTAGCTGTGTCACTAATTAGAGTCCCTCTCTAATCACGCTGTCCTGTTCCCAGTCACTTGTCTCTTAACTGGACCACCACCACATTCACCACAGACAGACACACAGGCCAAGTTTTTTCAAAAGTCTTAAAACATACATAAACCATAAGCACTTAGGACTAACAACCTCAGATCTTCTGAAAGCAACTGTAGGCTCACTTAAAATTGACATTTTTATGTTATGAGCATCCAATGGGATAGTACCTCAAATACCACTGGGTAATTTCTATGTATTCTTCACGGCCTGTTTGCTCAGTATACGGTCCACAGACCACCAGGCCACCTCAGAGAATCCTCAGTCTCACTCCCAAAACCAATTTGGAAGCTCTAGGAGGAAGAGTCTAGAAGTGCATATTTTTAGCAAGATCTCTCTCTAGGTGACCTTTAGATGCCCTAAAGTTTGAAAACCACAGCTTAAGATAATTTAGGCCCACCTTCTCCAGGAAGTCTGCTTGATAACTCCAAGCTGGTTTTAATGCCTATCTTTTGTATGTCCAAGCCCCCTAGAGTTCTTTTATCACTGCCTTATTACCTCTAGTGGAACTGATTCAGGTATTTACTCTCTCTTCACTCTAAACTTCTTAAACAGAGTATCTGAGATTTACAAGCCACTCCAGTACTCTTGCCTGGAAAATCCCATGGACAGAGGAGCCTGGTAGGCTACAGTCCATGGGGTCGCTAAGAGTCAGACACGACTGAGCGACTTCACTTTCACTTTTCCGTTTCATGCACTGGAGAAGGAAATGGCAACCCACTCCAGTATTCTTGCCTGGAGAATCCCAGGGATGGCGGAGCCTGGTGGGCTGCCGTCTATGGGGTCGCACAGAGTCGAGATTTACAGACAGTTCATTTACTGTGAAGGGGCCACTTCTCTGGTTAAAAAAAAAAAAAAGAGCACAGCTACATTCCAAGAAAACTATTTATAAAACCGGCAGTGAACTAGATTTGACCTGCAAGCCCTAGTTTGTCAACCTTTGCTGTAACCTCCTCAGTGGAGGCTACCTATCTCCTATTCTAGCCTATCTCATGGCTCCATTTCTTAAATTATAAACCCTGTTATCTTACTACCCGACCTCAGACTTCTATTTACTATTTCTTAAATTGTTATTTCAAAGGTCATCAATGACCACCAAACTGCCTGACTGTATCACCTATTCCAGTCTTCATTTTCCAAATTTGAAACTTGGATCTCCTTCCCTTGATGTCCAGCTCTACTGTCTGTCTGATTTTTAAATATTACTTCTCAGTCTCCTCTTGGCTTCTCTTTCTCTATCTCACCCCAAAATGTAAGGATTTTCTAGACTTAGTCATTCCTTCTTCTTTAGGGAAGAAGGGAAAGACTAAGCCTGGATGACCTCATCCTTCATTCACCCATCATTCCCCTAGAGAGTCTTCTCTGAAATCCCCTGCCAAGGCTCTGGGCATCCTCTTTTTGTCTTCCTATTGCACCATGGGTACATATTAAATTATTACTGTTGGTTTCTTGATCTGCTATTCCACTGTGTAGTAAAAGCAGAGATGGTATCAGTTTGCAGAGAAAGCCCACCATAAGAAAATATTCAGTCTCTTAAAAGAGGTAATGTATAATTGCAGGGTATCTGTGATTAGGATGATAAAAATCAAGAATTTCATGATGCTGTTTTCCAAAAAGGGGAAAGGAAGGCCATCTAGTTTCTAGTAATGAAAAGTTTACTTATACCAGTCCTCTGTGTGAAAAAAACTGAAAAAGTGCAAACAAAAGCATCATCTTAAATCTACAAGGAACCAGAAACTGTAAAAAGCAATGGAGCAGATTTGGAAAAGAAACAAATAGAAATTTTATAAATAGTAATATAAAAACTCAATGAACAGGTTTAAAAGAAGACCAGACAGAGTTGACAAAAGAATTAGTGAACTAGAAGATAGATTTGAAGAAATTATCCAGAATGTAGCACAGAGAAACAACATGTTGGCAAACACAAAAGAAAGCGGGGGAAAAAAAGAAAAAGGGTAAAATACAGAGGATCCAGTTAGAAGACCTAACCTTCGTTTGCTACAGAGTACTGAGCAGAAACAATACGCAAAGAATTATCAGAGAATATGTTACTCTGATAAAACGTTATAGTCCAGTTTTAAGACATCCCCCAAAGTTAACAAAGAGGATAAAATAAATCAAATGTACATCTACAAATGGATATATTTTAAAAAGTTAACAACAAAAGAGACTGTCTTCAAAACAATTATATTTAGACTTAGAGTTGACTTCTCAACAACAATGAAGTTCCAAGACAGTGGAATAATACCTCTAGTCAATTGAGAGAAACTAAATGCCAACCTAGAATAATAAAACCAACAAAAATACTTTTTAAGCATAAAAACAATATAAATACACTTTCAGAAAATTAAAATAGATTAGCATCAACAGAACCACACACACTAAATGAAACTCTATAGCATGTACTTCAACCAGGTAAAAACAGAGAAAATTTCTAAGAGGAAATTTCTAAGATGCAGGGAAGAAAGAAAAGCATACAAAGTAGTAAATATTTGGGTTTAAGTAAACAAATACTAACTGCATCGAGTAAAATTCATCTTGTGGGGTAAATTAAAATGCAGAACAACAACAACCACATATACGTTTATAACGGAGGGAGCAAGCAAATGGAGCTTCAATATTTTTTTGTTTTGTGGGAAGAGAAAGAATTAGTTAACTTTAGACTTTGATAGCTAAAAAGTCATGTTTTATTTTCTACAGTAATCACTAAAATGATAGAAACCTGCCAAACCAACTGGTCCTGAAAATGAATGCCACCGGAGTGTCACATCCATACCCAGCCATCATGACAGTGGATATACAGAAAGATAGGAAGAAAAAAAAGTCATTATGGGCCCTTCCTTGGTAGGCTCAGATCCTTCCCCATCCAAAAAAAAAAAAAATATATGTAAGGCAAGAAAAAATGGACAAGGAACATGGAATCATTGAGACAAATACAAAGCATAGGATAAGATGGTAGATTTAAATCTATGCAAATAAATATATTTTCAATGTAAATATTTTAATATAAATACTTACATTAAATATAAATGAAAGCAATACTCACATTAAAATAAAATAAGATTAAATATTTTTAAATTTCAACCTTATGCTGCTTGTAAGAAACATAAAATTTAAGATAATAGAAAAAAGTTATAAAATTTAACATAACAGAAAAAAGTTAAAGGATAAATAAAGCATAGGGAAATCAACAGAGGAACATCTACCCACCAGCAGAAATAGAGTGGAAAATCTCAACTATTGATCTCCTTTCCTGCTGGGCAGATAAAGATTTCTGGTAATATTATGGTATGCTACTAGTGAAGTTGAAAATAGTTATCCATTACGACCAACTTCTTAAATTACATCAACCTAGCTGCATTAGCTTGCAGACAATATTGCTTCTATAAGAGTCTTTCCTTTGCTCCACATGA
The DNA here is from genome assembly GCF_054371585.1 of Giraffa tippelskirchi. Taxonomy (NCBI): domain Eukaryota; kingdom Metazoa; phylum Chordata; class Mammalia; order Artiodactyla; family Giraffidae; genus Giraffa; species Giraffa tippelskirchi. The sequence continues at coordinate 144,761,492 of NC_137289.1, forward strand.
ATGCTATTTTATGCTGAACATACTTCAAGAAAAACTATTGATTTCATTTAATGACAATGATATTTATTCACTGAAGGCAAAGGAAGAAACTGGGCTGGTGATGGTTTCTGAATTTTAACATTCTTCCTTCATTTTTACTGAGGGGACTGCCTAGGACTAAGACCAGTAAGACGTGTGCTGACATTGTTTAGCTCATTAGGCTGAGAAGGCATTGCTCCGAACACAAACGAGCATAATCCAATCTGTAGAGACCAGTTAGGTTTGCTTCTACACAAGCACAGATGTCCTTTCTAATCCAATCAGCAACTCTTACACCAAGGGGATCAGCAAGACTGTCAACAGAGCAGAGAAAACCTGGAACACCGGACACAATACAAGGGTGTCCTGCCTGAAGGCTGCTCCAAGGCATCATATAAGGACAGCATGTGTTGTGCACTGGAATAGTATTATAAGTGATTTGCTTCTAAAATAAATATGCTCAGATATCAGACTTTTGTATCTGCATGCCCCATTCTTTAATTCATTCAATTAATATTGATGGTGCACCTATGACTAGGAGCTAGGTATACAGTGGTTAGCTAAAAGGTGGTCTCTACCATCATGGTGTACATAAGCTGAGCAAGTGATCAAATCAGCCTAATTTTATATATGAATTTCTCACCCCAAAAACTAATTTGGTGGTGGTGATTTAGCTAAGTCGTATCCAATTCTTGCAGGCTCCTCTGTCCATGGGATTTCTCAGGCAAGAATATTGGAATGGGTTGCCATTTCCTTCTCCAGGAGATCTTCCCAACCCAGGAATTGAACCCGGGTCTCCTGCCTTGTAGGAAGATTCTTTACCGACTGAGCTATGAGGGAAGACCTTAAAAAAAAACCCTAATTTAATTACTACTAAGTGGTGACAAAGTTTCAAAAGTTTTAAAGTAAATCTGGTGCCACTCTTCTAAGAGAACATTAGTCCTCAAGAACTTCCAGGCCTTATTTCTTGATCATTTTCCATCAATGGTTTAAACTTTAATTTCCAAGCAGGGAGAGTGACTTTCTAGGTGTCTTTTAGAGATAACTTCATATAAATGAAGTTTCCAGAATCCACTGGCAGCATATAGAGGCAAAACAACACAGAAGCTCTAACAGAACTTGGCTCTGAGCAGAAAGGTCCCCTAGAGGAGAGGCTGGTGAACCACGACACATAGGGGAAATCTCACAGCCACCTGCATTTTGTAAATAAAAGTTTGATTTGAACACAGCCATGCTCATTGGTTTATATCTTGTATATAGCAGCTGCCATGCTATGATGGCAGAGTTGATCAGTTGCAACAGTGATCCCATTTCCTGCAAAAGAAAACATGTTTACTATGTGATCCTTTACAGCAAAAGCTTGCTGTACAGGGAATCCAGAAAGGGACTTTCTCAGCCATATAGAAAATGGTTTCAGCCTCCATGCACAGACAACTGTTGAACAACCAGAGAGAAAGACCCTTTCAGCAGCTGGTGCATGCCAAGATGGCTCCCTGGAATTAGCTTCACAGTTTTGTGTAAGGACTTTTATTAAAACAAAGTATCTATCATCATATAATTAAACCATCTGAACACTCATCCTTATCAAATGCCAAAAGGGCTGCTGGGCCGCCTTCACTGCTTTGGTGAACCAGGATCAGGGTCCTGCTCAGAAAAGTGCACATTGTTCCCAATCCTTTCCTAGAGAGCATGCTGCCTTCCTGTGAAAGCTGGCTTGGTCATCCACCCCCTACAGTGTCTGTCATAGTACTCTCTGCTGGTTCATCAGGAAGCCCGAAGCTACCGCCAGGACAGTCACTCTGTCAAGAACTCACTGTGCAATTCAAATGCACACAACCCAAACACAGCTAATGGGCCATGTGTGGAGCCCAAACCTATTTCTCCAAGACTCAGCTAGACACAGAGAAATGAAAAAACAGAATCAGAGAGCACATCTTCATGACCTCTTTCTGTGGTCATAGTAATAAGATCCAAGTATCCTATGAATATTAGCTACCAAGCATCAACATTTGTAGGTCATAATAACCCCCAAAAGACAAAGCTTCCTACAACTGCATGCTGCAGAATCTTCTGGATACAGAGTTAAGCTCTGCAATGATCTTGGTGAGACAGTATTTATTTAACTTTCTCAGAGTGAAGAGTGTATCTGTTGGATGGAATCCAAGGTGGATGTTAATGAGATACAGACGATCTTGGAATGCGAAGTACCACTAGGGAGTCCTTGTATTTCTATAAATGTGAACAAAGGAAGCAGAGGCATGCCAGAATAAGCTAGGACCTCAGTGCCCAGGTAAATTCTGCCAAGGCCCCTTATGCCACTGAAAATCAAATCGTCATCCTAACTATTTACATGTGACCCAACACACTGTGACCAATCCCCACTTTAGTTACTATAGCAACATGCACAGAGTCTTACATTTACCTGCTCTGGAAAACTTCAGAAACCTCTCTAACTCCTCTCCTTTCTCTGAGTCCTCATCCAATCATTTTCCAAGCCCTGGGCTCCATCAACCTCCTAAGTGCTGTCATGTTTAGCTCTCTCTAATTCAGGGCTCTAGTTCAGCCCTCTTCCCTCCCACTAAACTATTACAGTGGCTTTTTTGTTTGTTTCTTTTTTTTTTTTTTAACTCCTAGTTTACTGGGTTTAGTTTCTTGGTGTTTTGTTGTGGTACAACATACATGCAGCAAAGTGCACAGATCTAAGTCTGAAGTTCGATGAATTTTCACAAATGGTTACACTCACATATGCAGATTACTTCCGGTACCTTAGAGGACCCTCCGCCTTGTCCCCTTCTCATCCATACTCCTCACAAACACAGACACCATTCTGATGACTAACACTGAAGGCTAGTTTTGCCTGTTTTTTTGAACTTCACATGAATGGAATGACTCCTGCTGGACTTCTGCTCAGCACTGGCCTGTGAGATTCGTCCAACTGTTGCACACACCATTGTTGCATGCAGTGACGATGCATTCTTTTTCATTGTGGTACATACATTCACCCCATGGGCTACTATATGACAATGTATTTACCTGTTTTACTGTAATGGACATTTAAGTTGCTCACAATTTGAGACTATGATGGATAAAGCCTACAGTGGCCTATTCTTGGTTGCTGATGTCCAATCTCTGCCCCATCACAGCTTCTTGCATAAGCCCCCAAATGAACATTGAGACGACATCAATGTGCCCCTTCTATGACTCCACAGCACATGTATGGGTGCCAATGGCATCTCACTGGCTTTCTAGACAAAATTAGACTCCTTGTTCTACCATTCACGGGTCTCTGCTACTGCATTTGATGCATCATCTAGGGATTTCATCTACCTTTCTCTCCCATGTTTACGTTCATTCAGTCAAATTCCTTCTGTCCCCGCAGCTCAAGCATGCCCGCACATACCTTCCCTCTCGAGAGCCTTTGTTTCGGCAATGGCTTGGGCGCTAGATGCCCAGTGCCTACAACATTCATTTACGCCTGTGGAAAACACCCACAACCTTTTAGGCTCATATAAAAACTCCAACTCCCCCACTAAGTCTTGAAAAAACATCCTATTTCCCATTGTGGAAGTCCATGACATTTGAAGATTCTTCAACTATTCCTGGTAGCACAGTCGTGCTGATTACAGTGACCTCTTCAAAAGAATTACCAGGAGAACTGGATGGAATGCAGGGCCAGTTGCTTTCCTCAATCAGACTGCTGATGCTACTTGTGCCATGGTCCTAAGGACATCCCTTTTTGGGTTTCTGGAATTTGGTTCTGCAAGTAAACACTCACCTAAATTAATCTTTTTAATCACTTAAGAAGTGGAAGGGTTTGGCAAAATAAGAAGTAAATTAGTTAGATGATGTTCAGTTTGGGGTTAATTTTAATAAAACAGGGCTTTAAAAGATATTAATTTTTGTGGACACAATAACAGAAGGAAGACAATTAACAGGAAAGGTCGCTAGTTATAGCCAGCCTGCATTGTCACAACAAATATTCATTCCTTGCTGCCTGCCTAAATACTGATTACTGTGAGGCCCTGTGCTAGGAGCTGTGTGCAGTGTAGGGACCAGAGACTATAAACTTTATTCTCAAGGATCTCACAGTCCATTGGAAAAAATAAATGAGAATAAAATAATCCGTGGAAAAACTGATTTGAGAAAATCTTGGCGTAAAAAGAAACCCCATGAGGAAAGCTTTTTGAGACAAACAAGAAATGAGATCAGTATTTCTGGTTGTGCGGAATATTTCTGTACAAAGAGATGTTTTCCATTTAGAACCCACATGTAATAGCTCACTTCTATTGGGTCAGGCTTTGAAGGATTCTTTTAAAGCACACATTAAGTTTATAAAACTTGTGACCGAAATCACTTGCCCGACTATAAAGTGGAAATTCAGCAGAGACAGCCATCAGGATCTCAAGCTTGCATCTTGTCACCCTTGGAGTCTCTTAAAATTGCCCCTAAGATAAAGTCTTCTGGAGAAGGAAATGGCAACCCACTTGCCTGAAAAATCCCATGGACAGAGGAGCCTGGTAGGCTACAGTCCATGGGGTTGCAAAAGTTGGACACGGCTTAGCGACTAAATCACCACCAAGATACAGTTTTCCTGCTTTGCATAGTAACCCTGTGCAGAAATGTGCATACCTTAATCTAAAAAGAACTACGGAGAGATTTCAACCATAAAATCACTTAAGTACTTTGCTGCTTCGGCCACTCAGCACATTCATGAACATCCCACAGGTGACTTTAGGCTGTCATCACCACTGCCTTCTGGGGATAATCTTCAGATTCCCTCCAGTTCTTCCTTGGTCAGTGTGTCTCTGGGGTCACTTCCCTATAACCTGAGAAGGTACTTCACTTTTCTGTCAGTGATGGAGGAAACTGGAATGTCATTCAAATATTCTTTCCAGAGGCTTTGCTAATGTGTAGCCTCCTCCACTGCCTGTGGGCACAGGCTAATTGGTAGAAAACTGGGTGGCAGGATCCCGGGGACAGTGTGAATCCTCACCTCTTCTGCCCTCCTCTACCTGCCTGACCTCTCAATAAATAGAACTGCATCTGAGTAAGTTAACTGTGCATATGATGCCACTTCCGTGTGAAAAATCAGAGGAAAATCCTTAAAAATCTCTTTTCCTACGAGGAGTTGTACTCAAGTCAGGGTGCACAAGGAACTTTTCCCATCAGTCATGATTCCTCATTTCTAGTTTCTAATCATCTTTACCCACAATTTTGCAGTGGTCTGTAACTAATTGGTAAAATGGCAGAGTAAGAGCTGAACTACACCGTTCATATCTTGCTGACTGTCACCCAATTAATAAGGTTCTCTCTATGGCATATTGTTCTACAGTGGATGGTAGCAGGTCTTCATCATGCATAATTCATTTCATATGACATGCATCAAGTCAAAATCCAAGCTCATGCAACAGGCATCTATATTTTATATGTGGTTGTAAAATACAATTTTTCCCAGGGTAGCTCCTGCCTCAAATGAGTGAATGAGTGATGAGCGGGGTTGCCTTAAAACGGCTCCACTGGGCGGAGGCAGACAATGGGGATGCTCTGTCTCCACAATAATGAACAGTGACAGGAAATTCACACCTCCATGGCCCCATCACTGACTTATACAGAGTTCTTGGGAGCAAAAGGAAACTATAGACTAGATTATTGCAGGCTTACTGTAAAACAATGGTTCTTATCCACTAGGGGGTTCTGCTCCCCAAGAGACACAAAGCAATGTCGAGAGGTATTTTTCCTTGTCACAACTTGGGGGGGGTGGGTACTGGAAATCTAGTGGGAAGAAATCAGGGATGCTGTTAAACATCCTACAATGTACTGAAGAGATAACAAAGGCCCCACAATAAAGTTATCAGGAAAAAAAAAAAGCAGGGGAGGAATCAGGCACAAATGAAACCTCCATCAACATATGTGAAAGTAATTACACGAAAGTTACCAAAGCAATTATTTCTGTCCAAAACATTTCATGTTATTAAAGAAATATATATAAATATATTATTTTATAAATATACAATTCTCCAAACCAGTCAAGTTCAATCGACCTAAAATGCAGAAAAAAACTCAAAATGTATGAAGTGAAAAATAAATTCTGACATCAAAAAAATCCATGAGCTAAAAAAACAAACAACAACAAAAAAACAGTCATCAGGCCTCAATGTCAACAGTGCAAAGGTAAAGAGACCCTATTTTAACCTAATGTTATCATTTAAACTGTGCAAGGCTTTTAGGTGTGTGCTAAATCGCTTCAGTCGTGTCCCACTCTTTGCGACCTTACAGACCACAGCCTACCAGGTTCCTCTGTCCATGGGATTCTCCAGGCAAGAATACTGGAGTGGGTTGCCTAGTGCCCTCCTCCAGGGGATCTTCCCAATCCAGGGATCGAAGCCGTGTCTCTTAGTCAGGCGGGTTCTTTACCACTAGTGCCACCTGGGAAGCAAGGCTTTTAAAAGGTAATGGGCCCCAAATTCCTTCTTCATTTTCCATGACTAGAATCAGCAACTTAAGACCTAAGACATAACAGATGATATCTGGCACTGACACCTAGGTAAACTGCATCGTTAATTTTATTGTTCACACATAGAGATGAAGTCACATGTCACGTTCCGAGAAAACCTAGCTGTCAAGGTAGACCGCACGCCCCAAGCAGTAGCTTCTAAGCAGCTGCCAAGGCTAAACTTGATCTTTGGTACCTTGACAGTTCTCAAGTTGGACACGTCAGCCTCATGGTTGAAAGGAATGCAGAGTTTGCCTTTAACCTTTTACACTGCTTGTGCAAGTGAGGTTTTACAGAGACTTGAGTCTTTCCTCTTCTAAACTCTGTTTTCCTTTCTGGTGAACACAGCATCTTGGCTGTTGAAAGCTCTAATTTTATGAAGGCTCCCCCCAGAGTGCCACCTATCTTCACAATTTACAAATTCCTCTCTGTTTCTGTTTTTAAATTCCTGTTCTTCTTATTTGGGTTATTTCCAATAATCCAACTAATAAAGAGGGAGAAGGTACCAGTTAAAGACCTAAATAAGGTTCCTCTAAAGACTGTAATTTAATACACCTAAAGATAATGGTTAAAATGAGAGTTCAATCATGTTTATATATATATTCACAGTTATCAAATATACTCTCAACTTAAAACCTATCATTTTACTATTTACTCATATTGCCTTCTAATTAAGATGGTTAATGGGACAGAATAAAGCCAACCTATGCTTTTCATTTCCAATTAAATCTCAATGCTATCATTACTATAACATTAATTTTGGCTTCCTTCAACTACTTCATCTGTCCAGCCAAAAATCAAACTTTCATTTTACTTTTTTGTTTATCGCTTGTGGGAAGAGATTTTCTTGAATTTTTAAAACAATTGTACACTCAAGATTTTATCCTCTTTAAAGATTCTTCTTGAATGAACATTTTCCTTTTAACATTGAGTAACAAAATTGAAAGTCTTTAGAAAAAGAATCTGTACGTTGGCAGTACCTTCCTTCCTCTTGGGACCAATTGGTTGATTTCAATATATGCCATTGAAGGGGAAAGGTGCTCTCCCCTCTTCTGTCCCCACTGGGGCTGTAGAGCCCCTCCCCTTCCCTAACATGCCCCCATTTGTTACATTACTGTTTACAACCATCACCAGAATGCATATACATTGCCTATACCATGGTGTGTTCCATGGACCATACTGTACTTGCTTGAACCTTGCACTTGATAAGTGTCTAATGGCTATATGTAACAATATGAAGTTATACTTTTTGATGGAAAATTTGAGTTTTTATTGCTTTGGATGTATTGCACGGTTCCAAAGGCCCCACTGAAAACTGATTGCAAATTTTACAAAATTTCTTGAGAATTGGGGCCTTCCTGAATGCTGTTTTTCAACTAAGATTTTATACTGACTAAGCTTTTGAAATAACTCTCCTTCAATGCGGGAGACCTGGATTCAACCCCTGGGTTGGGAAGATCCCCTGGAGAAGGAACGGCTACCCACTCCAGTATTCTGGCCTAGAGAATTCCATGGACTGTATAGTCCATGGGGTCGCAAAGAGTCAGACATGACTGAGCGACTTTCACTTTCACTGACTCCTGTTTTTTAACTAAGATTTTATACTGACTAAGCTCTTCAAATAACAGCAACATTCACTAAGCAAGAGTCATCGTGATAAGCTCAAAATAAGGTTAGTGACATCTGCATACAGGACTCTTCATCTCAGCTTCCTCTGAGTGAGCTAAGGACTTGCCAACTTCACTTAGCATTTCTGGACCTCTAGTAGGTTCCTAACAAAAGGGATTCCTCTTAAGATTTTGTGATTATCAAATGAGATATTGGATGCTATGTGCTTACATATTGCCTGACAAATAGCGGGCAGTCAATAAATGTCAATAATAACAAATTACCTAACGTCTAAAAACTACCTCATAAATCATCTAGTTTGAGAAAAAAATGAAACAAATACTGGTGAGGAGTAGAATTCATAAGCAAAACAATAGAGTAAAAATTTCCAATCTACACCTAAAATCAAAGCTAAAGATGTGGATATATGTAACCAAACCAGCTCAGGGCAGAAGGACTCCCACACAGCAGCCTCCTGTTGCTTAACCACAGGTTATGTGCCAGAACCCGAACGAACGGGCAACCTTCTCTTCTAAAGTAGTGATCTTGGGACTGAGATATGGTTAGTCATGGACTGTTTCCTTTTTCCTTCTTTCCAGCTGCTTCAATGTAAGTCTCTCGTGTAAAGGCAGAGAGCTTCTCCATAATACAGGAAGTACCTTGCAACATGTGTGGCGGGGCAGGGAGAGTCCAGAGACCCAACTGCAGACGATAAATGTAGATAGGCTTCTTCTTATTTAAATTGTCACGACAAAACCTGACTTATTTATCATATCCTTAAGTATTTACTATTTTACTCCAAGGCCAAAAGGCTCACACTGAGCTTCTATTATTAAGTATCTGACATGCTATCTCGTACTTACTAGGGATCTTTCACAAGTTAGGTGAACTTGATCTTAAGTATATATTCATTGAGCATCTATTGTATAGTCAGCAGCATCTTATCCAGAGGGACAAATATCCTTGACCAGGATAATGTATGAAACTAGCAAACAGCTACGTACAAGACTTGTTTTATTTGGAAGAAAGTCATTGCATGTACCATATTGCATTCAGGGTCCCCTGGTGAGTCTCTGGAGAAGCTGACATGCAAGTTGAGTCTGGCATGAGAAACCACCAGGGGAGAAGGAGAAGAAACCAAAGAAATCAAAGAAGAGCCTCTGTGGACATGGAGAACAGAACGTGTGTATGTGGTTTGGTGATGGCTGTAGCCCAGATGGTGTGGAAAACTTGCAGAGAGCTGGAGGGAAGGTTTGTATCAGATGCTAAGGGCTTTTACAGACTCTGCTAAGGAGTTTGTCCTTCATTTGATGGCCAATGACAGGCTAGTTAAAGTTTACAAGGAATGAGAGAAACACTCAGATGTTCTTGTAGGACCAGCATAGTGCATAGTGTGGGAGAGACCGGTGCCAAGATGCCAGCCATAAGCCAGTTGTAACAAGCCACGGAAGAAGTGGTGGTGCATCAGTGATGACAGTGGAAGCTGGCGTGGAGAAGTGGGGACAGATGCAAGAGACCTTTAGGAGGCAGAATCTACAGGGGCTCCTGGTCACTGATGACTAGCCTGGGAAAGCTGAGTGAAAGGTAAAGCTGCTACTCTGCTCATGGAATTTAGAAGAATTCAGAGGACTGATGATGAATCTCCAATACTTTTGCCACCTGATGTGAAGAGCCAACTCATTGAAAAGGGCCCTGATGCTGGAAAAGATTCAGGGGAGGAGGAGAAGAGGGCGACAGAGGATGAGATGGTTGGATGTCATCACCGACTCAATGGACATGAGTTGGAGCAAACTCCAGAAGATGGTGAAGGACAGGGAAGCCTGGTGTGCTGCAGTACATGGGGCTGCAAAGAGTCAGACATGACTGAGCGACTGAACAACAACAAAGTTTCCACATGGTAATATTCATTAGCACCCCAGGGCCTATGACAGAGAATGCCTATCTCTTTGGCCTGTAAGATCTGCACAGGATAGTCAGATGCACCTATACTATTGCCCCCTCCCCATCCTCCTCTGAGCCATTCTACCAGCTAGTCCTGGCAAGGGGGCCATGTCCTACCTCTGTTCTTTGTGTATGTGTTTACACTATTTCCTTAACTTAAATACTGTGAGCTTTCATTTTCTAACGTTTAGATATCTTTGCTATTGTTCCAGGTCTACCTCAATTGAAACCTTTCCTTTCTTTTGCTTTTGTTGTAGAGTTTTATAAGTGACTTGTCAAATCCATTTATTTGTGATTCTTGCCTTAGTCTGTGTTCCCACAGTATACTATTCGCATTCCTGCATGCATCTATTGCCAACATGATTTACTTTTGTGTCTTACACAATTGAAACTTCCTGGAGGGCACAGACAATATTTTATTCGTTTTGCATTTCTCATCACCCATGAATATTTGATTTTTGATTAAAACTGAAATGACTAATCCTGGGAATTTCCTAGCAGTCCAGTGGTTAGTCAGATGCACCTCATGTCATGCTTCCCCTGCAGGAGGCATGGGTTCGATCCCTGGTGGGGAAACTGAGATCAGGCAAGCCGTGTGGCACCAAAAAAAAAAAAAAAACCCTTAAATGATTAATTTTAATCATAACCTAGAGTACTAAATTTGACAGTTATTGGGGTAGGGAAGTGTCTTGAGGTACATTAATTATCTTATCATTTCGAGCCAGAGAAAAGCAACTCTCCAGATCTATCATCAGGAGGAAGGCCTGATCTGTCAGGGGAAAAGGGTGTGGCTAGTAGGCCCATTGGGAGTGGCATGGGAGTAGCTCTAGTGGGAAAGCATAGGGAGGTATTGGTTAGGACATAGGACAAGTGACAAGGCAAGAATGGAAGGACATGGCCCTACAAGAGGCATGGAGCCCAAAGAGCCAACTTCTTTTCTCTTCCACAGTATCTTCTCTCTCTCACCGTGCTTTCTTTTCCTCTAATGCTCCATTTTCTCCCACAATCCTCATCTCTTTCCCACAATTCCCTGCTGCATCCCAAGATCTTCCATTCTATCCCACAACCCTCCATTATCTCCCACTATTTATTCCTTCTCTGTTACAATCCTCAGTTATTTCTTACAATTCTCCATCTCTGTCACAATTCCTCATATCTCCCACAAATTGCCCTTCTCTCCCATAATTTACCATTTCTCCTACTTTCCTGTTGTTTCCAATTCTCTCTTCTCTCCCAGAATTACTCATCTCCCTAATTATTACCTCACCCACCACTCTCCTTTCGCTCCTGCAATCACTCCTTTCACAAAATTATTCATTCTCTCTGCAAATTTCCTATTTTATCCCACAATTCTCTCTCCCACATCTCTCCATCCTAAAATCCTCCATTCTCCCCCATCATCCTCCATGTTTTCCCATAATCCCATCTCCTATAATTTCCTATATTGTCCAACAATCTGCTTGTTTCCCACAATTCCCTGCACTGTCCCACAAGTCCGTGTGTCTCCCACAATCCTCTACTCTCCCACATTTCCCTGTTTTCCACAATCCCCCATTCTCTCCCACAATCCTCCATTCTCTCCCACAATTCTTGGTCTCTCCCATAAGCCTCTATTCTGCCACAATTCTTCTTCCCAAAATCCCCCTTCTCTCCCACAATTTCACTCTTTCCCACAATCCCTCTTTCTCTCCCACAATTCCATTCTAACTCCTTTCCACCATTCCTCCTTTTTCCCACAATCCTTCTTCTCTCTCACCAGTCCTGTCTTTCTCACAATCCTTTATGTTCCCAGTACCTTGTCTTTCCTACAAGCCTCTATTCTCCAACAATCCTCCATTCTCTCTCACAATTCCTAGTCTCTCTCTCAATCCTCTACTGTCCCACAATTGCTTGTTTTCCCACAATTCTCTTTCATCCACAATTCTCAGTGTTAATCAAAATGCATACCATCAGCAGTGACCAATTCACACACCATGGTCCACCTGGGGGTTGCACTTATCTGAGCATTTTCCCAGAGTGTAACCCTCACTGCTTACTACTGGACAATTCATTGACTCTCTTATGTCTTGAATGTCCATTTACTGACTACGTCAGGGATTGTCCATTTATGCACTGGGAAATAAGTGATAGAGGCCAGTGCCACTTTAGCGCCACCCACCCAACCTGAGATACACTTGTACTAGAATGGGAAACTAGTATATGATTAAACACAGTGTTTAATAGAGATGACATTTTTTCACAGCAAAAATTTCTTGATAAAAGAATAATGTGTTATTTTCCTTTCACTGCCCTTAGGTTAGTGGCAACCTCTTAATATTAAGGTAAGCACTCTTCCCTGCCATGTAGTTTTCTTGAGACAAATTTAGGGAAGTAACAGAGATATAAACACCACTAATGCCCAACCTTTGCTCTAAAGCAATAGTTTTTAACCAGGGATGATCATGACCTCAAGAGGACATGTGGCAATCTCTAGAAATGCTTTTTATTGGTGATACCAGGAAGGAGGCATATTACTGGCATCTAGGGGTTACAGATCAGGGATACTGTTCAACATCCTACAATACACAGGACAGTCCCCACAATAATTATTCAGCCCTTAATTCTATTTAAAATTTAGTTAGGGCCTGCTCTAAAGGAAAGTGTTTTCAAAAGCTACAACTGACTCAATCTATGTCTATGAAATGTCTCCCACACACCAGGTACAACATCAGGCACGAACACAACCAGCCCGACCTACTAAATGACAAAAATTACTGTGATGGAGATGCCAAAGCAAAGTTCCCCACAATCCTCAAAAACTTGAAAATGAGAAAATTAGGCAAGAGACATGTAAACACTCCTTATAGTGATAAGAAAAAGACTCCTAGACCGAAGAGAGTTAGAAAGATCACCACTTACAGAGAAAGACAACGGTTATCAGAAGAAAAGTCAGTAATCCAAATCAGAGATGAAAATAAGATGAGGAACAAGGACAGGACCGAATTGAGGAGGGTACAGAGAAAAAATAACAAATTCACATTATTTAAGTAATAAATATTTACAATATACCCAGTAAGTACCTTACACAGGTTATGTCATGGGATTTTCATGAAAATTTTATGTTACGATTTTAAGAAACAGTTCTTTCTGGAAAGCAGACCAAAGTAGAGTCCATGCATGCACTGGCTAGAAGAAACAGGGTCCTTTCAAACAAAATACCCCTTTCCTGAGGGCATATCCAGAACTATAAAAACCTGAGGCAATTACACATTCAACTGACATCACTCACAACCTCTAGTATGATTTCAGTCTCAACAAAGCAGCCTTTTGAAAATTTGGATTCTCCTGTAGTTTCTCTGCAAGGGAAGAGTAAGACAAGCTGGCATAAATCTTCAGTTGATTCAAGAGTTTTCATTACACTTTTATAAGCTAGAAGCTAATGATAAATTAACTTATCACATAGCTCACTTACAAGAAAAGAAGGTACTGATATGAAAGTGAGTATTCCACTCTGGTTGAGAAACGTATTTCTTTCTCAAGGTAGAATCTATACATTGCCATTTCAAAAAATTTTACATATATGATCTGTGTGTTTACATAAATAAGTATGTATATTGACAGTTCAACTCTATGAACTTTCTTAATAGGATTCCATCTTTGAGAGGCCAATTTATGCTCAGTAGAAGAACATGATTATATTCTCAGACTAAGTATTTGAAGAACAGTTCCTTGACCAGCCCTATCAGCTGGCCATCTGAATTCACTTTTTCATCAAATAGGTATTTATCAGTGACTGTACTGAGAAGTGAGGATACAGGGATAACGAAGGTGACAGGGATCCTGCTCTAGTAGAGGCACCCTCTCCAGCTGAGGAGGTCCAACCTTACCATTGACCTTTTGCAAAATAAATCAGACATTTCAACAAATATCATACACCATCTAGTAAAATCCTTGTGACATATGCACATCACTTGTGGGGTAACACCTTGGTCAAACATATTTTATTTAACTGGTACATACCAAGCATAAGAACCCTGTGTGTGTGTGTGTGTGTGTGTGTGTGTGTGTGTGTGTGTGTGTGTTTACAGCCATGGGCTGTTGGACATTTTTTTTAAGTGTTTAATTACTTTTTTATTGAAGTATAGATGATTTACAATGCTGTCTTAATTTTAGGTGTACAGCAAAGTGATTCAGTTATACATATATGTTACATTCATTTATAGGTAGCTATATAGATATTTTATTTCATATTCTTTTCACTTATAGGTTATTACAGGATATTGAGTGTGGTTCCCTGTGCTATACAGTAGGTCCTTGTTTATCTATTTTATATATAATATGTAGGGATTGGTTCAAGATGGTGGAGTAGAAGGACGTGTGCTCATCTCCTGAGAAACCACCAAAATCGCAACTAGCTGTTGAATGACCAACAGGAGGACACTGGAACCCACCAAAAAAGGATACCTCAGGTTCAAGGAGAAGTTACAACAAGATGGTAGGAGAGGCACTATCACAATAAAATCAAATCCCATACCTGCCAGGTGGGCGACCCACAAACTGAAGAAAAATAACACCAAAGAAGTTCTCCCACTGCTGAAGGTTCTAGCCCCCACATCAGGCTCCCCAGACTGGGGATCTGGCAAAGGGGTTGAGAATCCTCTGGGAATCTGACTTTGAAGGCCAGTAGGATTTGATTACAGGACTTCCACAGGACTTGGGGAAACAGAGACTCCACTCTTGGAGGGCACAAGCAAACCTTGTCTGCACCAGGACCCAGGGCAAAGGAACAGTGACCCCACAGAAGACTGAGCCAGACTTACTGTGTTTGAGAGTTTCCTGCAGAGGCATGCATTGGCAGTGGCCTGCCGCAGCTCAGGAGCATTAGCAGCAGCAGTCCTGGGAGATATGGCTTGGCATAAGTTCTCTTAGAGGTCACTATTAGCCTGTGGACTCCAGGTCTGGGTTGCCTTAGGCCAAACAAGTAACAGGAAGAGAGTGCAGCCCCACCCCATCATCAGACAATTGGATTAAAATTTTACTGAGCATGGCTCTGCCCACCAGGAGCAAGACCAGTTTTTCCCACAGCCAGTCCCTCCCATCAAGAAGCTTGCAGAAGCCTCTTATCCTCATCCACCAGAGGGCAGATAGAAGAAACAAGAAGTACAGTCACAGAAAGCTAATCAAAATGAGAAGAAATAGGATTATGACCCAGATGAAGGAACAAGATAAATTCCTAGAAAAACAACTAAATGAATTGGAGATAGGCAACCTTCCAGAAAAAGAATTCAGAATAATGATAGTGGAGATGATCCAGGATCTCAGAAAAAGAATGGAAAAGATGCAAGAAATGTTTGCCAAAGAATTAAAGAACAAAGAGAGATGAACAATACATTAGAAGGAATCAACAGCAGAATAACTGAGGCAGAAGAAAAGACATACATAGTGTGCATATTTTCATCTCTATCTCCTAATTTATCTCTCTTTCCACCTTCCTTTGGTAACCATAAGTTTGTTTTTGAAGTCTGTAGGCCTGTTTCTGTTTTATAAATAAGTTCATTTGTATGGTATTTTAAATTCCACATGTAAGTGATATCATATATTTGTCTGTCTGACTTACTTCACTTAGTATGATAATCAGGTCCATCCATGTTGCTGTAAATGGCATTATTTTGTTCTTTTTATGGCTGAGTAATATTCCATTGCATATATGTACCACATTTTCTTTATCGATTCATCTGTCCATGGACATTTAGGTTGCTTCCATGTCTTAGATACTGATATTAATATAATGTTTCAAATACTTTCTGTAATGAACGAACTTAACTACTTAGATCTCATGGTTCATTGTCTAACTCCTGTTGAGCTTCACATCCATGTGATGCACTGGTGTACAACTTTTGCTGCCAAAACAGCATCTTATTTCATCACCTTATTCTAAGGAACATCAGAGTTCTGGGGACCTTTCAGGGCCACCTGGCAAACCAGTGGCTTTCTTCAACTCCACCACACCTATTTGCAACAGAAGGGTTTAGTAACACCTTCTTAAAATAACAGATTCTAGGACATGAAGAGAAGAAACAGAAGAAACGGGTTTACAAAACACTGATTCAGGGTGTAAACTTCTAGAGTTCAGAGGACTATGCTCTGTTTCAGTACCTAATCACCACCTTAGACTAGTGAGTCCTCAGTAACTACTCCCTGACTGCTGGGTCTACTCTTTCTCCAAGCATACTGCATTGCTCTAGGGGCCTCTCTACTATTCTTAGTCAAAGATGACCTTTAATGAAAATGAAATTTATTGATAAGTATACAAAATTTTTCATCAAGGTATAAAGAAAAAAACTAGGTTTGTAAAATGATTCCCACATTAAGTAATAAAATAGCATGCAACTGAAGGACCAAAGTAGAAATTAATACTAAAACATTACATAAGATTTTTTAAAACATTGCCACATGAATCCTAAAACCAAAGATACTTAAAAATCACAACAGTTGACTTGCACTAAATTCAAGCAAAATGATCAAATTTTAATTCCCAAGTTTGCAGCATTGGCTCATGCAATACAAGGCAGTCAATCCTAATTTATTAGTCTTTCTTGTTTTATAACAGTAGCCACCCACTACAGCAAGGAAAATTTAAGGAAAGGCAATGAATAAATTAAAGGTAGAACAAATCCAGTGTTTCTGTGTTAAAATGGACAGTGACAGCACAAGGGAATTAAAGTATAATAGTTTCTTGCTATTTCAAAGAATGGTACAATTTACATATTTATTCTCTGCTGTTGGATTTCAAATTGTTGCCCTTCTTCTAGGCAATAATTTACAGTGTATACCAATTGCAATCAGGCAAATGGACTCAACTAAAACACTAAATTTCTTTGCCAGGTCTGATCTACTTCTGCTACGTAATTCTTAGTATCCTTTTCTCCAACCCTGCATTCCACATCGCTATATTCTTCTTATTGTAAGCTGGTAGCATTAGCCTTCTAGCTGCAAACTTGTGGAAGCACATACTTGAATCAGTCAAAAATGGAGTCGAAATTTTCATAACAACAGACCACAGTCACTAAGTATGAACAACCTGCTAGGTGATGGAGAGAACAGTCACAGTTACTATCAAACTTTCATTTTAAAAATCTATATTTCATGTTTCAGGTAAGAATATTAGTAATGTGTACCTGTGTGTATGCTTCCATATACCAAAATGCTTTATACATAGATTGGATTTCTTGACGAGATTCAACTTTTGGCTCAGCATTTTCAATTAGAGACAAGAGACTACACAACCTGGGAAGCATGGTTTGAATACAATAATGCACATGGAAAAGTTGTCATTTAAACTGGCATATACAGTTTTTGAGAAACACTGAATCAGATATGAGAAGATCCTGGTTCAAATATCATGCGTGCATGCTCAGTTGTTTTCCAACTCTTTTGCAACCCCATAGACTGTAGCCCTCCAGGTTCCTCAGTCCATGGGCTTCCGCAGGCAAGAATACTGCAGTAGGTTGCCGTTTCCTTCTCCATGGGATCTTCCTCACTCAGGGTCAAATCCACGTCTCCTGTATTGGCAGGTGGATTCTTTATCACCGTACCACCTGGGAAGCCCTTGAAGTATCATACCCCAACTTTTTTGAGTACGATCATTGGCATACCAGCTAATGGCTGCACACTTGTTTCCTCAATTTCAAACTGAGGATGAAAAGAATTACCTTATATTGTCCTAAAGCTAAGTCAAATAATAACCACAAGTACTTTACAGTGGAAAGAAATATACAAATACAAAACATTTCTTCTACCACCATTTTATGGGTCAGGCCTTGAATTCATTGTGAAAATATTGCTAAAGCAATAATAAAATTGACAACACTGCCCAATGCCACCAACAATAATAGTGATAATAGATTATACTTATTTGTTATTTGTTATGGCCTAGGGAAATGGTCTAAGCATTTTGCACATATTAAGCCTCAAAACAACACTTCTGGGTTGGTACTACCCAATTTACAATTAAACAAACTGAGTAGGTTAAAGGATACATAAGTGACTCAAAGTTGTACAAAGCTGGCAAGTTATTCATTAGGAAAGGAATAATACGGTGAAGGAAACAAATTTACTACAGTGTAAGAAAGTACCATAATGTAACTCTGCTAAGAATGAGACACTTGATTTTGTGTTTTCCCACCAGAAATACAGGAGTGATCATGAGAGTCTGTTTTCAGAAAAAAACAAAAGCAGAAAAGTAAGAAATGGCATGGCCTGGTTAAGAAACCTATGCGACTTTTAGCATTAGTAGGCTGCAAAGCAGGAAAAATAGTAAAAGCAAGCAGGCAAGAGTGTGTCAAGGGTAGAGCAGAAGGTTACAGGGACCCGTTAGAACCAGAGGGAAAAAAGTAGAAAGTGAAAAGTAGCTCCAGCATCTAGGAGCTGGTGGATACTCACAACTGGGCCTTGGTATTCTCCTGTTGACCACGGACAACTTCACAGAACATCAGCATCAGACAAAGCCACTCTGTGTCCACAGTGGTTCAAGACAAACACAAGACACTCTATAAATATGTCTGAACTCAGATGAAACCAGAGTACTGTCCAAATCATAAAAATGGCCAAACATCATCACTCTAGCTTGGCTAATATAAGTGACTGCTGCTTCTTTACTAAATAATTTTAGCTTTACTTTATACTTCCTCCTCATAGATGAGATTCAGAGATCCAATGTGTTAATCCTCTCTATACTCACAGAATTGCCTCAACTTCTGAAGCATCCCAACTACAGCAAAGTCCTGCATCTTGAACACTCCCCAAATCACCTAACACTAGCTCAAATCCTCTAAGTCCTTCTAATGCTCTTTCACCGAGACACCCATGGTTCCCCATGGATTACACTCTCCCTCATTGCAATAGGCTGTAAAGCAAATTGTTCAATTCTAGGTGTGTTCCTGGCAGTCACTGTCTGGAAAGCAGCATGCTTTCTGCCATGCACAGATCTATGAATTTTTATTCCCAAGGCAACAAGGAGCAAAAGAAGGTTTTAAAGCAGAATTGAAAATAACAAATGTTGTTGTTTGGGAAAGTTCCTCTCATAATAATGTGGCAATGAACTGCACTGGGAAGATGCTGCTGGTGTTAACACTAAATAGGAAGCAATAACCCCTTGTAGAGTAGATGGAGATGAGACCAAGGTAGTGATTGCCACAGGCGGAAGGGAGACACAAGTCCAAAGTAGAAGTAAAAAGTGACTCACGGCTGAGGCAGGGAGGGTGGGACTTGGCAATGAGAATGACGGTGATTTCTACTGAGCAAACTTTGCTACCACAGAGAGAAGCAGAAGTGTTTAGGGAGAAAAGATCAATAATAAAAGTTGGCAATTGTAAAGTTGAAATTGCTATAGGATACCCTATATCTGGAGTAAAGATCTGGAGACTGGGGGGAGAAGCCAGTGCCAAAGATTCAAGAGTAATTAGCATATAAATGACATTTGAAGCCAGGAGGATTTAAGATCCTCCTGGGATAGAATGTACTGTGAGGCCCTAAAGGGAGCCAAGAACAATTCTTGGGGAATCATAATGTTTGATGGGAATGGAACAGCCAGCAAAGAATGATAAGAAGAATCAAAGAAATACTAGGAAAATTAAAATAAAGCAAAGAACTAGAAATCAAAGAGAGAAAGATTTGAAAAGTAAAGGGGATATCAAGAAATGTTACAAAGTAGTTCAAGGAAGATGAAGATCAAAAACTGGCCTTTGGATTTGACAATTAAAACCTCCTAAGGGAACTACCCACGAAAGAATGAAGGGTAGCAGGAGGATAGGAAGTATAAAGGAATTTTTATTTGTTTTTTAACCCAAAGGGGCAATTTGAGATGCTAAGTGACCCTGGTGATATAGCCAGGAGCTAGAAAGTATGAATACAAGAGAAAAGAAGTTATAATTAATAAGTCACAAGGTAGAGAAAGGAATACAGGGCTTTCTAAGGGATGGCATCCTTAGAATGAAGCTCCCTCTCCCCCTAAAAGAATGGAATAATGCCATTTGCAGCAACATGGATGGAACTAGAGACCATCAAACTAAGAGAAGTAAGTCAGGCAGAGAAAGACAAATATCATATGATATAAGTTATATGTGGAATCTAAATCTAAAATATGATACCAGGGACTTTCCTGTTGGTCCAGTGGTTAAGAATCCGCCTTCCAATGCAGGGGATATGGGTTCAATCCCTGGTCAGGGAACTAAGATCCCACATGCCATGGGGCAACTAAGCCCACGCACTGCAACAAAAAAGATCCCACATGCTGCAACCAAGACCCCAATGCAGCCAAAAGTAAATAAATAAGCAAATATTTTAGAAAATAATAAAAATAAATATGACACCAATGAACTTATCTACTAAACAGAAATAGACACACATATAGAGAAGTGAGAAAGGGGAAAGGGAAGTGAGGTATAAATTAGGAGTTTGGGATTAACAGATACACACTACTATATATAAAACAGATACACAATAAGGACCTACTGTATAGCACAGGGAACCATAATCAATATCTTCTAATAACCTATAGTGGAAAAGATTTTATATATATATATATATATACACACACACACACACATATATATATATATACACACATATATATATGATGGAATCACTTTGCTGTACAGCTGAAACTAACATGACTTTGTAAATCAACTATACTTCAATTAAAAAATAAAATAATTTTAAAAGAGTCAATTCCAGTGACATATAGGAGAAAAAATGCAAGGCAAATGAGAAAAAGGTCACAATGAGAAAATACCAAGACTAACATATTTTAAAACCTTTGTAGTAATGCTGTATTTTGAAAACCAGACTGAAGAGGAAGAAAGAACTGACATTATGAGTAGGTAAAGAAATCCAAGGAATAGAAACTCCATGGGTGTTAGGAGTTGAAGAAGGGAAGAAAGATCCAGAAAAAGGAAAAAAAGAAGAAAAACAATGAGGCGTAAACCACTGACTCTTTCCCTCGCAATTCAGTTGTTCAGAAAAGTATGGAAATAAATGGACAACAATATTACAAATATTCATCATTTTTTTCCACTCATGCTAACACTGTGCTCTATCAGCTTCCTTTCCCCACACACCTGCAAGGCAGGACCTATTATTAGCTCCACTTGATACACAGCCAGAGACACACTGTTCTCCTGACATCAAAGTCAGAAACCAGGCACCACGGTGAACATCCATGTGCCTGCCTCACCCCAGATTCACAGCCAAATTCGAATGTCAGAAGAAAAATATTCACTAAACAATAAATTATCAATGTGCTCTTTTTAAAAGGAGGAATAAATAGTGCTTACTAGTAAATCCTGTTAGGGACTAATACTTTTCCAAGCCAAATGATAAAAGTATACTCTATCTTGAATCATAGCTCATTCATCAGCAAGAGAAGGCTGGCCTGGCATGAGCTGAAGCTGCTAGTCTTGGCAGAGAAAAACCCTAAAGACAAGAAAATTCAGCCCCAAATTGAAATGACAGGATGAATTTGGAAAGTAAGAAGTGTAATTTTTCCAGGGCAGTAGTGCTTTCTCATTTCTTCCTTTGGGTACCACTGGGAACTTAAATTGCACATCTCTACATTATCACCGTCATCTGAGAGATAAGTGCACCCAAATCCCATCATGATGCTCAAGAACTAGCACTACGAAGGGTGTGGGTAGAGATCCTACTCGGGAACATAGGAAGCATCAGGGCACATGAGAAGTAAGGGGAAGAGCAGTCAGGTAATCAACCTAGCAGAGGGAATCTTTTGTATAAAACAAAAATACCCAATTAGGGGGCTCCTACTTCAGAGGGAGCCACTGAACAGAAGGAGGGGCAGTTCATCAGTTCACACTGAGGCCCGTATTATATTTCCCCAAACTCTCAAGAAACAACACTAACATACTGTTCAGAGACTTTCAAAATGGGTGCTCTGTAACCATATAAATGTGAAATGCTGAATAAGAACATCTTGAATAGATTTAGGTACTCAAGTACTTAACAGAAACTTTATTAGAGTCATGCGAGTGTTCCCCACATTAATTCTCTATAGGTTTTCTTCATTTTCTCTGAAAACCCGTTATTATAGCTCCTGGAACTGTGGGGTAACTCAAAATGTAGTGTGGGGAAAGTTACTTATCAATTGTTTGGAACAGAGTTTTCAAAATGTCTTAAATTTATGTTACGGAAATATCAACAACAAGAGTCCCTAATATTATAGTCCACAAATACTACATGTGATCTTATGGGCCTCCTAGGGTGTTATTCTTCCCTTATTTGTGCCACTCTGGGAAATGAAGGCGAGAGCAAATACCAGCAGAGGGAAAAATGGAAATCACTCACATAGTTACAGAGCAATTCAATATCTCTTATACGTTAATTAGTCACTGAGGCAACTCAAATTCTGAAAAAGCAACTGAAACAAAATGTTTACTAGAGAAAATGATAGTTCTACTAAAACTTCATTAATTAAGGGCTCACCAATTTAGCATGTGTCATCAGCTGACCTTGTCGGAGCTGGAATTTATCTCTGCACTAGGAAGAGTGTGCTCATCACTTTAATGGCACAAACGAGATTTTTGAAGACATGCTTAATTTGCCCACAAGAACAAACTGATCTCAAGATCTTGAAAAACACTCACTTAAAAATAATGACAGGATTGATTGCAAAATCATTCCCATCTTTTCATTAAAATAGTCACGTCCATTTGGTTCGCCACTTGGCCTTCTCCCTCAACACTGGATTCTGAGAGCTTCTCACAGCAACAGACAGAACTTTCCAAGGGCACCACTGTCACAGGCACACTCAAGATTTGAGTCCAAAGGGGTCTTCTCTGTGGGGGTCTGTGACTTAGGATTTTGATCCTGCGAAACCACAAAGCCAAAACTTGTAAACAATTTGTGCATACAGCATAGACCAGCACTGGTCAGTGGAACTTTCTACAGCGATGGAAATGTTCTAGATCTGCAGTGTCCAATAGGGAGCTCCTGGACACATGTGGCTATTGAAATGTGGCCAGTGATGCTGAGGAACTGAGTTTTTAATTGTAATCAATTTGAATTAGCTTAATTTCAATTTTAATAGCCACCTGTGACTAATGGCCTCATACTGAATAACACCGTTAGAGACACTCACCTATTTGGAGATTTCTGGATCCACAAACCTTGAAGCCCCATGCCTTTTCTGGCTCCCAGGAAATAAGTCAACTTTTGCTATGAATTAACACTCTTGATTAAACAGCAGGCCATGACAAAATCACTGCAGATGGTGACTGCAGCCATGAAATTAAAAGACACTTGCTCCTTGGAAGAAAAGTTATGACCCACCTAGACAGCATATTAAAAAGCAGAGACATTACTTTACCAGCAAAGGTCCGTCTAGTCAAAGCTATGGTTTTTCCAGTAGTCACATATGGATGTGAGAGTTGGGCTATAAAGAAAGCTGAGTGCCAAAGAATTGATGCTTTTGAACTGTGGTGTTGGAGAAGACTCTTGAGAGTCCCTTGGACTGCAAGGAGATCCAACCAGTCAGTCCTAAAGGAAATCAGTCCTGAATATTCATTAGAAGGACTGATGCTGAAGCTGAAACTCCAATACTTTGGCCACTTGATGCGAAGAACTGACTCACTGGAAAAGACCCTGACGCTGGGAAAGATTGAAGGCAGGAGGAGAAGGGGATGACAGAGGACAAGATGGTTGGATGGTGTCGCTGACTCTATGGACATGAGTTTGAGTAAACTCCGGCAATTGGCGCTGGACAGGGAGGCCTGGCATGCTGCAATCCATGGGGTCACAAAGAGTCGGACATGACCGAGCAACTGAACTGAACTGATGAATGTTTACCAGGAGGGGGAGCCCTGGCTGCCCAGGAATGGCACAGGGGTTCCTTGAGGAACTAAACCCCAAACTCCTCCTTCCCTGACTGGTCCTCTCAAGAAATAAATAACCTCCGAGCCACTTCCAGTTCAACATTTATACTAGAGATGTGTTTCCTTGGACAGCTTTGCCTTTTCCTCTAAAATTTAGTTTTATTATCTTTTTTTATGAAAAGAAGTTTTACTAAATATGAAGCACTAGTAGCAAGAGAAGACTAGCAGCCTGACCAACTTGAGCTATTTTGTACTGCAAGGCTCTGTGCTCCTGTGTCTGAGATTTGACGGTAGATGGATGTATGTGCCCTGTTCATCTCCTAGACAACCCTAGGAGTTAAGTCATCTCCATCTGATAAATGAGGAAACGGGGGCATGTAGAGGTCCTGGTCACCTACTGGGAACAGATGGAGCGGGATTTTGAGTCCAGGCAGTCTGGTTCTGTTTCGGGTCTGTAGTCTTGGCCATCCCACTCTTCTGCAGACTACCAGACCTACACAGAGAAGCATGCCTCATCTGCACCCAGGAAGCTCTCAAGGCAAAGGGACATAGGAGGGTTGATTCCCAGGGACGTTGAGCTACAGAGCCGTGAAGTCTGTGGGTATGTTGGATCAGGCTTGGGGTGAGCTGGGACCTCATATGGAAGAGAAAAGGGTTATGCAAAGGAGCACATGTGTCAGGGGAGGTGCAAGGCAAGAGGTCCCCTGTTTCAGCCCTGAGGGAACTTGCCTCAACTGACTTAAAAGGAGCTGTCAGGAATGGCTCACGTGAGCCCATCCAAGGTGGTCTTTAAGAAACAGAGACAAAGGTCAGTCTCTTTGAAAGCCTAAAAATCACTGTAATCCCTGAAAGAAGACAGCCTTCTAGGCTTGAGAGAGAACAGTGGGAAGGTGGCAAATGTTGCACTGCCATGAGCCAGGGTGGGAGAGATGGCACTAGGGTGGAGGTGGCAAAAGTGACGGTAGGAAAGAAGGTTGGGTCCACCAAAAAGAATTCTGGACCCATCCCTGAGCACTTCTGGGAAGAGAAGGAATTAGCAGAGCAAAAAGACCTGGGACACTGAGTGTTATTCTGGGGGCAATCAGAGCCTAAGACCACCATGGGCGCCATAGCACCAGACACAATTGACTTCTGAGCAATGCTGGCAAGGGCAGATGTCTCAGGCTGGCTTCCTCAGAAGCAGACCTCAAAGCAAAGACTTGGGTGAGAACAATTTATCTGGGAAATAACTCCAGAAAGTTCAGACAGAGAGAATGGGAAAGAAAGAAAAGGAGTGTTCATAAATAAGTGACTACTGTGGGCAGCTGGAACTCAGTCCGGCTAGGGACCCCTGGGATGGTCCACCTGAGGAGGGAAGGAGCTGGGGTATTTACCCTCCAACTCTTGTCTGTCGTATCGACTCCCCAGCACTCTTCCTGCCCCATGGAAGATCAGAACACAGAAAGCAACCAATCAGTGAGCCCCAGGTGTTTGTAACAGGAAGCTTTTGGCAGATCCGGGTACACTGATTGTCCAGGGGGTTTGTGCAGGGCCTTGAAAGAGATGGTTAGACGGCATTACCGACTCAATGGACGTAAGTCTCAGCAAACTCTGGTAGATAGTGAAGGATAGGGAAGCCTGGCGTGCTGCAGTCCATGCGGTCACAAAGAGTCATGCATGACTGAGCGACTGAACTACAACTGAAAGCACTTGCTGCACAAAGTCTTCTGGGTGATATAAAAAATCAAGGCCTCCTAAAGCCCCCCTCATAGCCTCCACTTCATCTTCAATCAGAGATGAGTATCTTTCCTTCCTCCTCATCTTCCCTTTAGTACTTAAGCGGCAGCCTAGATCCCTTGATGAGCTCTTTTGAGATTTTAGAGCTAGATTTGGAAATTATGCCCATGACTTGGTCTTCCTGCCTGCATGTGGACATAGCTTTTCGTATTGAAAGGGCATAATACGTGAGTGATGGCTGGAATCTGCTCTGCCCCTGTATCAAAACAAATGAGTAAGCCAGTTGGGGAAAGAATATATTCAGATAACAGGTGGCTGAGAGCATCTGTGCCCAGAAGTAGCAAATGAAATGGGTAAAATGCAAATAGGAGCTGGGAAAAAAAAATCATTCCCTGGTGTTTCCTATCAAAAAACAGGCTTGGTACTTCTTTGGACTTTTTCGTTAATGTCAAACCCTGAATTTTAGGTGGGAAAAATTTTATTAAGGAAAGGCACTCAGCACCTTCCTGGAAGATTACACTGTCGAGATCAGTAAGTCAAGGAAAATAGTGGCCTAGGAGTTGAGATCTACGCAGTAACCTCACCCAGATTTCTAATTAGAGAACAAAAATGTGAGATTACACACTTCACATGGAGGTCTGACTTCAGGGACATTCATTGTTATTCCTTGCAATTTCTAATATTAGTTAGATCAGACACGCATGCATGTGTGCCAAGTCGCTTCAGTTGTGTCCAACTCTTTGCTGTGACGCTATGGACTATAGCCCACTAGCCTCCAATGTCCATGGAATTCTCCAGACAAGAATACTGGAGTGGGTCGCCACGCAGTCCTCCAGGGGATCTTCCCGACCCAGGGATAGAACCTGAGTCTCTTATGTCTCTTGCGTCTCTTGCATTGGCAGGCGGGTTCTTTACCACTAGCACCACCTGGGAAGCCCAGATCACACATAAGTGAGACCAATTAAAATATGAAATACCATGCTAGAAATTCAGAAACTGTCCTCTTTTAAACCTTAAAGTTGATATCTTTGTTCAATAGCCCCAGGTAGCTATTGAACTCATATAACAAATGTGGTTAAGAACAAATACAAATGTGTCATAATTGTACAACTACAAAGACTTACTTTAAACAAATGCAAAATGTCTTAATGATTTTTTTATTGATTCCATGTTGAGATGATCATGCTTTCAATCTACCAGGTAAATAAAATGTTACTAAAATTAACTGCACCATTTTACAACTTTTTAAAACATGGTTATTTGAAAATTTTTGATTTCTTATTTCTTTTGGACAGTGTTACTTTCTATAAAAGGTCTTAAAATAGATTTTTTATTGTCAAAGAAACATCTCATATTTTAGCTAACCATCAAATAGTTTTCTCTTGCCCCTTTCCCGCCCCTTTATGTAGGAAAGCACAAGGTTTTTGTGCTCCAAGTCAGAGGACTGGCAATAGATCCTTACTCATAATGTCTTGGTTGCAAAAAGGGAAAACTGTGCATCTGTGGAGACCCAAGTTGGCTACTGAACTCACACTGAAGTCTTGACACACTGCTGCCCCTTCTGGGCCCAAGCTGTAAAGTGGAAGACTGAGGTAAATTGATCTCCAAATCACCCTAATCATATCAATTGCATGTGTGCATGCTCAGTCACTTCAGTCATGTCTGACTCTTTGCGACCCCATGGACTGTGGCTCACCAGGCTCCTCTGTCCATGGGATTCTCCAGGCAAGAATACTGGAGTGGGTTGCCATTTCCTTCTCCGGGGATCTTTCCGACCCAGGGATGGAATCCACACCTCCTGCATTACAGGTGGATTCTTTACTGCTGAGCCATCACGGAAGCTCAATCCCATCAATTAATCTTCCTCGAAGGTCCTTTTCACTCCCAACTCAAAATTCTTCATGGTTGCTGGCTGGACACAACAGTGCCTCCTTTCCCCGTTTTCTGTGTTACTGTCACAGGAAGCTGGCCTCATGCCTTTCTGTCTTCCGTGCTTCACAGCAAGTCCTCTGCATGAAATCCCGAATCGTTGCGTCCCCACACTTTCAAATGTCACCCATCAATCAAAGTCATGCTGAAATGTTACCTTTCC
This sequence comes from Giraffa tippelskirchi, assembly GCF_054371585.1. Taxonomy (NCBI): domain Eukaryota; kingdom Metazoa; phylum Chordata; class Mammalia; order Artiodactyla; family Giraffidae; genus Giraffa; species Giraffa tippelskirchi. Next base: position 144,789,222 of record NC_137289.1, read on the forward strand.
TGTAAGAGCTGTATTTCCTCAGCTGGCAGTAGTCTTAGCTCTTCTGGGTTTAACACCATGTCTCGCTGCCTTCTGAAAAAGGAAATGCCTCCTATGTTGGGCAGTGGTTATTGATGTGTGTGTGTCATCTCCAGAACCCGCTCCAGAAAAGCACAGTCCGTCTTAGTGTACTGAGTAGAACTAACATGGTGGCCCGTACTGAGGACAGGAGCACCCCATTCTTGCTTCCTTCTTCCACCTCTCCAGAAACCCATTCTGCCCAAAGCATCCACGATACAATAGGAGTGCCACATTCAATGGATCACTTGGTAGCTGACATGAGCTATAAACTCAATCACTTGTTTCTTTGCTTTATCGTTCTATCCATGCTATTTCTTTCTTTTTTTTTTTTAAGAGAAGTTAAGAATGAGCATGCATTTATTCAAAGTAAAGTGGCTTGTTTTTGTTTCAAAGCAGACTGACTGAGAGGCTAATGCAGCCTCAGTTTAAGGGCCCTAATTACAAGGCTCTTTCCGGGGCTCTGGGTGAGGTTCTGGCAATTCATGTTCATCATGTTGCAGTATTTTTCCCAGAGAGGGAGTCTCATGGAGCAACAGCTTCTGGCTTCACAAAATATGGATCTGTGCCTGATTTTAGTTCTGTTTTAATTGGAAAGAGAAGACACCTAAGCCTTTTTTTTCTGGTCACTCAAAAAAAATTCCAGAGGCCATTTGTCGTTGTTCAGTTGCTCAGTCATGTCCAACTCTTTGTGATCCCATGGAATGCAGCACACCAGGCTTCCTGGTCCATCACCATCTTCTGGAGTTTGCTCAAACACATGTCCATTGAGTGGGTGATGCCATCTAGCCAAACCCATGGGAATGCACTGATTCCACATTCTGTGCTCTTTGTAGGTCTCTCTGGCTCTGTACATGAAAGACTCATAATAGTTCTGGAGAAAATGAGTCAACAAATGAATAAATGAATATATGAGTGAAATCTTGTGCTGTCACACACCTCCATAACAGGGAAACAAACTCTTTTGTAAAAATGACAAAGCAGCATGGAAATACTCTCGCCTTTGTGGAGGGAAACAGTTGACAGTGACAACCCAGTAAAGAAACATTCCAGTCAAGGAGGCAAATTAAATCGCAAGCATTTTTGATGCCCAGAAATGCAAATGCAGTACAAAGAGGAAGTCTTCCCAAAGTAATTTCCTGTCCACGGAGCATAAAAGAGGCTTCTACAAGAATTCTCTTTTTTTAGGAAATGTATGATGCACATAGACTTTCATGATCTCAGCAGGATATAGACACACAAAGAGCAAGGCATAAAAATACCCTTAATAACTAGTAATATATACTCTAGTGTGCGTCTATTAAAAGACTACGCCCATGCATGACACTGGCACCACAAGCAACCAGAAGCTTCCATAAACTAAGAAGGTGTGATCATCTTAGCACATCATATGATTAAACATTGTATTTACATAAAATATTATTTCTGTCATTTTCATTTATTTTTTAATTCAGGGAACAATTGGTATTTAGAAAATAAATGTACGTCAACTTATGCTTGCAGAATTTCTAGTGTCTCTGAATGTGTCTGATTTGAAAGCCAAATTACCATAAGTGCTAAAAATAATGTCACACTGTACTTTGGCAGAAAATATAAAATACAAGCAAGTTGAGTAAAATGGACAGCAATCTTCTTTTTAACAATTTTAGACATTTACTTTTTAATACTTTAAAAGTGTGTTTCTAAAAGAACAAGACCACAAATGGTAGAGGGTAGGAACTGAATATCCTTAAAAGACTAAATGGGTATGTCAGTAGCAGTGGCAACTAAAATGACAGTCATTTTCCTTTTCTTAAGCTGTGGTTTCACATAAGAGTTGTATTTTCTTTTGAAAATGTCTTAGATATGATATTTATTCTCCACCTTGACGAATTTCTCCACAAGTTAGCTAATCATTACTAATGTTACAGATTTCAAATAGGTCAAGGTTCAACCTTTGAACTTTGAGACCAGATGATCTAAAGGGAAGAAAATGCAAACTAGTACATACAGGATGGATAAACAACAGGGACCTACTGTATAGCACAGGGAACTATATTCAATATCCTGTAATAAAACATACTGGGAACAAATATGAAAAAGAATATGTATGTATGTATGTATGTATGTATAACTTTGCCATACAGTAGAAATTACACAACATTTTAAATCAACTATACTTCAGTAAGTGAATTCCCTGGTGGTCCAGTGGTTAACGACTTGGCACTTTCACTGTGGTAGGCCAGGTTCCATTCCTAGTTGAGAAAACAAGATCTCACAAGCTGTGCAATGCAGACGGAAAAAGTAAAAAATAAAATTATATTTAAATAAGATAATGTTAAAAAGAGAGAGATTAATTAATAAAAAGTCCTACAGGCTTCTTTCCCTTCTACAAGTCATCCTGACCCAACCACCATGGTCATTTACTTCATCAGGTGCTGCTCAGACATCAAGAGCCTGTATTCTTTCATCATTTTAATCATTCTACTCATTCCCTTGTCATTTATTTGATGCCACATTCTGCTGTCACTGCCTTCACAATGCCCACAGAAATCCCAATACCAAGACTTAACTCTATCCTCAACACTTTTCCGAGAAACATAGAACTACCTACCCAGAAGGCCCAGTGGCTGCAAGTTCAAAGTCATGATTGACAGAGAATATTCCCAAATGCCCAACCAGTGAATAATGATGATGACATTTATTGAGTGCTTACTACAAGCCAGGCACCAAAGCACTTTACATGTATGATGTCATTTAATCCTTAGAAAACGCTACTACAATTTTCCCTACTTGACAGATGTGTAAACGGAGACAGAGAAAGAATAAGAAACTTATTTGAAATTCACAGGTCTCTGGCAGGACAAGGATTTGAATCTGGACAGTCTGGTCCCCCGGTATCCCTGTTGTCAACCACCAGAGCACTGCCCCTAATTATAAGAAAATGTCCATATCAGTGTGGTCCCTGTACTCAAGGTGTCAGTCGGGGGATGGGAGGAGCATGGTAGACATGCAGAATGCTCTACTAAAAGCATGAGACTGTGCATTTTAAAGTGATCCCCAAGGGAGTCTGATTCCCACAAAGTATAACAAGCACTTGTCTAAGGAACTCATTAATGACAAAAGATGCAGTACAGACTTTTTGATCACCCTGAAAAATCTCCCACTTTCCTTTTATCTTAAAATGACAAGCCGAAGTCACAAATATAAGTTGCAAAAGTAAAGAAAATCTGGGGTACTCAGCCCAACTTTAGTTTAACTCACCTGGCACAGGTAATGTTGGCTTAAAATATTCACAACCTAAAAGTTGAGAGTTATGTTTTATCCAGTGGGAAATTTTAGGACTCCAAGCCCAGGAGGCAGCCTCTCAAGTAACCCACAGAGAACTGTTCCAAGGAGGGGAGTAGCCACCTTATAAGAAGTTTTGCAGCAAAGGGCAGGTAGTCTGAGTCAACAGATTATTGTGAATTAAAGAAAACCCGGTATCTCAAGTTAAGGAATTTAGCACTTTTCTATGTCTGGGAACATGGAAGAGTCTGGGCTCACTGAAATCCTTCCTTTGATAGGCACCTCAGCTAGCTGGGGCCAGTATTCTGTGTTTTCACATCCTGAGTTTCCTCAGGGCTCACCAGCTCTGGAAGAAGGGCTGCAATAGCTAATGACAATGACATCCTCTTTTACTGATATGGCAGGAAATACTCCATTTCTCAGTAAGCTGCTAAGAGAAGAGCTCCATAGCAGGTCTTCACACCAGTGTGAGAATGGAAACCTGTGTGATGGTGGCTGCTGACCTATATCTTTCTCCTGGCAGAAAAGGAGAGGCACTGGAAACTTCACTAGGCCAAAATGAGAAACAGGCAAAGCTCATCTGTTGTCACCCTTGGCAGGAGTGGGGACTGGAAAAGGTACCCTTGGTGGGGTGATGATAGTGGCAGTGGCAGCTCTGGATGTTGCTCATATTTCAGTTCCTAATCTAGTTGCTGGTTACATAAGTATGTTCAGTTGCTGAAAATTTACTAGCTGTAGACTTGGGATTTTTGCAAGCATACCGTATGTTGATAAAAGTTTACATAAAATATGTTAACTTTTTCTACAAAATAGTCTCACTAAGTAACAGAGAGGCAAAATAATAGTTTTTATAGCAGAGTGGTAGGAATTACTTAGTTTAAATGGAATATTGCTATATTTTCAACAAAAAAGCAAGGTATAACTCTCTTTTTAGAAAAACTATATACACTTCTTTACTATTGGAAGCAGGAAGACTATTCTAGTTGTTTTGATTTTTTTATCATTTGATTTTATACTCACAAAAAATTGCAAAAATAATCCAGAGAGTTCCCATGTACCCTTCACCCTGCTTCTCCAAATGCTAATTCTATCTTCTATAAATATATTGTCAAAACCAGGAGACTGACTCAACTCTAGCTTCTTTCTACTAAGAGTTCACCAATAAGAATATTCTGCCTTATCATACGATCCAGCAATCCCACTTCTGGGTATATATTCAGAGAAAATCATAAATTGAAAAGATACATGCACTCCAATGTTCATAGCAGCACTATTCACAATAGTCAATACACGAAAACAACCTAAATGTCCATCAATAGATGAATGGATAAGGAAGACACGGTACATATCTACAACGGAATATTACTTAGCCATAAAAAAGAATGAAATAAAGCCATTTGCAGGAACATGGGTGGATCTAAAAATGATCATACTATGGAGAAACACAAATATCATGATATCACTTCTACATGGAATTTTTAAAAATGATATAAATGAACTTATCTACAAAATAGAAACAGACTCAAGAACATTGAAAACAAACTTATACTTACCAAAGGGGAAAGATGGTGGGGGGAGGAATAAATTAGGAGTTTTGGATTAACATACACACACTACCTTATATAAAACAGATAATCAATGAGGATCTACAAGTTCTCTGTGCTATTGTATGGCACAGGGAACTCTACTCAATATTCTGTAATAACCTATATAGGAAAAGAATCTGAAAAAGAATATATACATATATGTATAATTGAACCATTTTGCTGCACACTTGAAACTAACACAACATTGTAAATCAACTATACTCCAATATAAAATAAAAAATAAACAAAAAAATATTCTGCCTTGGCTGCCAATGTCATACCTTGTGGCCCTCTTCATAGATTTACAAAGGAAACAATGATGTTTAAGTGAATACAATAAAATATATGTTGCTTAATTTTTGACTGTCAGATATTCTTTTAAAACACATTATATAAATATATATGTGGATACATACACATATACATATAAATTGTTATGTAGATACATACCTATATATATATATATATATATATATATATATATATGTATGTGTACACATCTGAAATTGAACAGTAAACAGTCATTAGGTTAACCTGCAAATTAACTTTTCCTGTTCATGACACTATAACATGACTTGATCATAATCATTTAGTCCTATCAGTTACCTAACTCCAATATTGGGGTTTCTCTGCATCTTTACCCCTCTTTCAATTCCTTAAGTGAAATTAATGCACTGATTTCAGATTGCAGGAGGTATGCATCAACCAGATGGTTGTACAGTTTTAACAGAATAGAAAATTATTTGACATATAGCTCAATTGAGCAGTTCATCCAAGACAAACCAAAGAAGGTATTTTTAGACGCATATTTTGGAAGATGATAATGGCATTTGGCATGCTAACTAAGATATTTCACCAGAATGACATTATAAAGAAAAGCTCAGGATAAAAACATCAAACTGATGAAACTAAAGTAAAAAAGAAAGTCTACTGGACCATTGCTAGTAAATGATATTAGCTATAGTGAGCACATGGTTATTTTTGCATCTAGGAATTCTTTCTGAAGGGTCCAGGAATGAGTTATTTCACCAGAGAGAACTTTCTGCTAGCCCATTAGGACTGTGGAAATTAAATGTTACCAAACCTAAATAAATACAAAAGTTTTAGAGCCACCTTCTCATTAGTCTCCGAATTTTCTACTCACTTCATGTACCTAGCCCAAACTCTAGGTTACATGTGGTTCAAATACCAACTGAAAGTACATCCCCCTTGCCCGAATGGTACAATGCTGGATAATTGGAGTCTCCACATTCTATCTTGAATTCAGAGTGTCTCAGCCTCAGGAGTATTGACATTTGGTCAGTAGTCTTTGCTAGAGGGTGGGGGTGGTGCCTGTGCTGTGCATTCTAGAAGGTTGAGCAGCTTCTAGGGCCTCTACCCATCAGGTGCAAAGAGCACACCCTCCTCAGCTGTGACAACCAAAAATGTCTCCAGACATTGTTTATGCCCACTGAGGGAGAGGGGGTAAAATCACCACTGCTCTGAGAGCATCACTTAGATGGACTTCCAAACAAAAACTCAGGCCTTTTAACAACAAAGTAAAAATAATGTGAAGGGCCTAGAAATAGTATGCATCAATGATGGGAGTGGATCCCAAACATGTCATGAGTTTTTCATTCCAGCTTCAAAAAATTTTCCAAATCTTTCCAGTCAATCAACATATAGAAGAAAGCTAGAGCTAGGAAGTTTAAAAGAGCTTTGAAGAAGACTATTTTTATCTCATTAATGAAGGAACTTAGGTCCTCTGAAGAGGTAAGCATTTCTCCACGATCACCCAACAAGCCAAGCTGTCTAGTTTCTAGTCCAGTTGCCTTGGGTAGCCTGCTTGGCTTCTCTCAAACTCTTATTTATATAATTCAAAAGATTATATTTATTGACCAGCTGTAGATCACCTGGCTATGTGACATAAAGTCACAATCCCACTCTCCCACACTGGTAAGCAATTGCAGGAAAAAAAAAAGATGGAAATGGCAATATAACCAAAAAGAACAGTCAAACTTCACCCTCTGGAATGTTATGGCCAAGTTGCTACTAGAGGGAAAGAACTGCAGATATATCTTACAGAAAAGGGAGGAATCATTAAGACTATTCTCAGTGAGATGGTAAAACTCAAAGTGACATTGATTCCAAAACTCCCTCAGTATTATAGTTACAGCCCCCAAATCAGAAACATAACTTCTTGCAGAAGGCTGTGTACCCTAAGGAACTAATGATGTGTTAGTCTTGTCAGTGAAATGGAAAACTTCTGTGTGACAGAATCACAAAAAAGGCAATTATAGGCACTGCAAGAGACTGTAAAATACAACAGGAAGATGATACTGGCAAAATTATTCCCAACCACCAGCTCACTTGACCCTCAAAATCATCTTAAGATGCTGAGACCCTTGTTTTTATAGGTGAGGGAATGAGAGCTGGACCCCTAACCATTCATGAGTGCAGAGTAGAGACTGGAACCCAGATTCCCTGTGGAGAAGTCCACTGCCTCTGCTCTTCACCTCCGCTGCCCCTAGAGGCAGAGGAGAAGGCTCCTGCTTTGGCTGATGGTATTCTCTGTACTTCTGAAATGTTCCTGTCCACAGCTATGCCAGAGCCTGCGACCATTCATGGGTGTTCCCATTCTCCCCTGCTTCCTGGGCAAAAAGAAAGGCCAGCGTGCCTTATATTGGCCTGTGTGAGGTTGATGCATTGTGAGAAGTGAATGTGCTATCTCCAAGCCTGGCCAATTGAAAATCTCCAACTTGAGGTCCTCGCTCTTCTTTCCAGTCTCTACAGATCTAGAGAAAGATTGATTTGCCAGATGGAAGGAGTATGGACTCCAGAATGACCCTGTGGAGCTGGGCCATCCTGATTCAAACTGCATGGACCAGGGATATGAGTAAGAAATAAGCTTTTATTGTATCAAACCACTGAGATTTGGGGTATAATTAACTACTACTGCTGCTTCTGACAAAAACAACTAGGAAAGCAACACATTTCAGGGGTAACGTCCCACAGATGGTCAGGCAATTTCTGGGGGCTACACGTATAGAAAAGAGTTACAGATGTTCCCCACACAGTCCCAAGGCCAGTTTCCACTTGTGGAGTATGTATTATCATAAAGCCCTTTCCACCTCTGTTCAAGGATTTCACTCCCCAAAGACTTTCTTGCTAACCTCCTCTTCAGGAGAACTTCTAGCGAGAGCTAGCTTTGACAAAAGGAATGCCAGCTTCTTCTCCCATGACTCTGGGAGACCCTGATAATATCCAAGTGAACCCCTCCTCCCAAACATTTTTTGTACAGAACCCGTGTAAACCAACACAAAAACTAACAGCTTATCATCACTCTGGCAAGAGCCAGCAACCCAAAAGTGAACCAGTAATTTGTTACTGAATTTATCAGGACTTACACTAATAAACATACTTCAAGATTTCACTTCCAAGCATCCCATCTGTCTTAGGAAAAAAGGAGCTATTTAGAGCACTACACATTTTTTTTGTATTATAAAGGGAGGTAAATGGGCTGTCATAATAACCAAGCTTGGTAAAATTACCAGTACTTGGTATTCTAGAAGAAATTGGGGGAAATTACAAGGTGCTTTTGAAGTCACGCTAAAACTATTTTTTCCCATCTAAATGGATAGATCTACAGTGTGCACAAAGAGGGCAAGTGGTTGATTATACAGACATCTAATTTAGTCTCCCAAATCTGGTCTAGGCCATTCTGAACATACAATCATAGGAGATGTATCTCCCACATTATTTCCTGAAGAAAGGACAAAATCATGAAAAGATGCATAGACCATACATATCTTATTTCAAAGTTTTAAACACACTCACAGAAGACTTCTAAGGAATGAGAACCCATACAAGCACAGAAAACCCTGATTATACTTACTGGGCTTCTTCTTCCTTCTTAGAAGTTGATCAATTTACCATAAAAACTTTACTGTTGAACTAATGAGCAAATCACAGTATCAGAATCTGTTCTATGCCAGAGGTTCTCAAATTTGACTGCATATTGAAATCACCTCGAAAGATTTACAAAATCCTGATGCCCAGGTCACACTCTGGACCAATGACATCACAATCTTTGGGAGTGGGAACCAGGTACTTTTAAAGCTTCCCAGGTGATTACAAAGTGCAGACAAGGTTGAGAATTTTGTCCTTGATAACTTCTATGGGCTAAAATCAAAACATAGGTGACCCTTGTTCTTTTAATCCAAAGTCAACAAAGGAACTTCTTCTTCTATGGCAGTATGTCAGCATGGTAATGTACAGCAGCATGAGAGTGAAAGTGTTAGTCACTCATTCATGTCTGACTCTTTGCGACCCCATAGACTGTAGCCCACCAGGCCCCTCTGTCCATGGAGTTCTCCAGGCAAGAATACTGGAGTGAATGGCCATTCCCTTCTCCAGGGGATTTTCTCAATCCAGGGATCGAACCCAGGTCTCCTGCACTGAAGGCAGATTTTTTACTGTCTGAGCCACCAGGGAAGCCAACAGAGGTCTTCATTTTCCTCTACTGAAAACTGGTTTACTTTGAATCTCAGAGCTTTGCACTGGGCCTTCTTATGAAATGAGGGGAGTAGAACAGCTTCTTTTACCAGTAGATTTCACAAGAGATACTAGGCTTAATACTTTCCTTTGTCGACAAAGGTCCGTCTAGTCAAAGTTACGGTTTTTCCAGTAGTCATATGTGGATGTGAGAGTTGGACCATAAAGAAAGCTGAGAGCTGAAGAACTGACGCTTTTGAACTGTGGTGTTGGAGAAGACTCTTGAGAGTCCCTTGCACTGCAAGGAGATCCAACCAGTCCATCCTAAAGGAAATCAGTCCTGAATATTCATTGGAAGGACTGATGCTGAAGCTGAAGCTCCAATACTTTGGCCACCTGATGTGAAGAACTGACTCATTGGAAAAGTCCCTGATGCTGGGAAAGATTGAAGGTGGAAGGAGAAGGGAACAACAGAGGATGAGATGGTTGGATGGCATCGCCGACTCGATAGACATGAGTTTGAACAACTCAGGGAGATGGTGGCGGACAGAGAAACCATGGGGTCACAAAGAGTCAGACATGACTGAGTGACTGAACTGAACTGAACTAGGCTTAATGGACTTGCCAGGTGATGCTAGTGGTAAAGAACCCACCTACCAATGCAGGATATGTACGAGACACAGGTCAGATCCTTGGGTTGGGAAGATCTCCTGGAGGAGGACGTGGCAACCCACTCCAGTATTCTTGCCTGGAGAATCCCCATGGAAAGAGGAGCCTGGCGGGCTACAGTCCATAGGGTCACAGAGAGTCAGACATGACTGAAGCGACTTAACACACATCAGGCTGAATACACCCAAACCTCATATTTCTCTACCTGAATTTCCCCCATTCAGAATAATTTAAAATAATTATGTCTCCTGAAAATTAGTAAAAGAATGCTTTTAAACCAACCAAATAGTAGATTTAGGCATTCTTTAAGAACAACCTATGGCATCATCAAATGTTTCTTGATTTTTAAAATTTGTTATGTTAAACAAACTCATTAAAGTTTTGTGGGAAAACAAACAAACAGTTGTCTACATTTACATGTCACTTAATTCTACTCAACACCTGTTGTGGAGAGATGGGTTTATTAATTATCACATTGTATTTTGGGGACATATTAGTATAGGGAAGAACTGTAATAAAGTGTTCGTGGAAAGCAGTTGCAGTGTGAAAACAAGCCCCCCTCATCAAGAACTGAGGGCATGGAGGTTGTCTGGAGCCCCCATGACAACACCCAAACCACTCCTCTCCTCTGAACCTCGGGTTTCTAAATCCAACTGCTTATGCAACAGTTACAGGTATCTCACACTTTTCTGATCTTCTCATTAAAAAGCTGTTCTCCTCTTTCTCAGCAAATGGCCATTTTCTCCTTTCAGTTAGTCAGCACAAATCCTTAAAAGTCCCCCTGACTCTTATTTTTTCACTCCATGTCATCTGAGCCTAGGCCACTGTGGGAGCTCCCCAAGTTGATTCCCTGATGCCAGCCTTGCTCCTTTCTCTAGTCTCGAAACAGAAGTCAGCATGGGCCTGCATCAAGCCATGTCACGCTGATTTTAACCCTCCACTGTCTCTGCATTCTATTCAAAGTCAAAACTGGTCTTTAAAAGCCCTACACAGGTGATGGCCCACCTCACCTTGACTTCATTGCCTGTCACCTCCTCCCACACACACTCCACTCTAGGCACACACCTGTCTGTTTGCCAATTCTTTTGCATGCGAGGCACGCTACTGCCACTCTTAAGGTCACCAACCATCCTTTTTTACCAGGGACCGAGAGGTTTCTGAGGATGTAGGACCTTCAGTGCATGTGGGACAAACCAAGATGAGTTGGTCACCCTACCTTTCCCACTCCCAGATGTCTTCCTTGGTGAAACCTTCACACTGGGTGTGTGTTCAGCAGCCAAGTTGTGTCTGACTCTTTGCAATCCCATGGACTGTAGCCCACCAGGCTCCTCTATGGGATTTCCCAGGCAAGAATACTGGAGTGGGTTGCCATTTCCTACTCCAGGGGATCTTCCCGACCCGGGAATGGAACCCACGTCTCCTGCATCTCCTGCATTGGCATGTAGATTCTTAACCACTGAGCCACCCGGGAAGCCACTACCTATAATTAAAACTGACTCTTTTCCCCTCCCACCTATCCTTATCCCATTTCATAAATCCCTCTTTCTCAGAGCCTTTATCATCATTTAACATGCTCTATAGGTATTTATGTGGTTTCATTTCCTACTCCCTCCACTAATAGGTAAGCCCACGAAGCCTATTTTATTCACCACTCTATTCCCCAGAATCTAGAAGAGTGACTAGCACACAGGAGATGATCAGTAAATATTTGCTGAATGAAATAATTACTTATACTGTATAATAAACATTCTATATATATATATATATGACTCAAGGTGACAAAATTGTTTCAAGATGAAAATAGCAGATCAATATTATTTCTTGGTGAACTTAAGAACTATAATCAATGGGCAATTAGAAAAATCCATGGCACAAATAAAATTTAGTGACTGTGGGAGAAAATAAACTTGCAATCTGAGCCAAAGTCTACCAAGGGAAGACGGACTGAAAGTGGGCAGTTAGTGTGACATAAAATGCCTTTTGGTATTGTTCTTGCATTCATATGCATTAAAATCCATTATACTTGTGAAAGCACATTGAGATTTTTTTCCCCAAGCATTATATAAATTAATTATTATAATGTATCCACCACCAACATCCTAATGACATAAACAACTCATCCAAGAGGGAGTGAAGATACTTAATACCTTTTATTGTCATTAAAGACTGGTAGCATAGCAGGTGCAATGCACATCAGAAACAACAATCACCTCATTTCACCCACAACCAGCTTCATAAACAAATTTGTATTATTGCAAGGATATGCTGGGGGAGTTTTTGTTTTCCTTCCAAATAAATATCTCATTTTAGGAGGCAAATGTTTGCTTCATGAAGATAAATGGTAAAATTCCCAACAGTTTTCTTTCCCTCCCCACTCTTATGAATACTGGCTTTGATTTCATTTTCTGGATATGTTTTGCCATCCAGAGTTTGAGGCTTATAAAATTCAGGGCATATGCTGCTCATCAACCAGTACACCAAATTCCAGTGTGAAAAATCAACCCCTTCCTTCTACATTGGCACGCGAGTCATTGCTAACCAAGCCACATGCTCTGGGGGAGGGGGGGAGGGACACTTAGGGGCACACCATAACCTGATTCACTGTTTCTATATAACAAAAGAAAGATTGCCAACATACCCCCAATTCTACTTGAAGTGAAGGCTCAATCAAAGTCTGGCCCTACCCATCCCAGCCCTGTCTGAGGCCATCCAAAGGGACAAGCCCTGCTGGGAGGTGGAGAGGGAGTCTTGCTAAGCATTAACCATTAAATCAGCAAATGCTTTGAAGATGACCCTTGTTCCAAATCCCCTCAAAACCTTCCATGGATGGACAATAACATGCAGTTTGGGGGTACAAGTGGCCAACCCCTTCAGCAGTCCAAATTTTAAAGGAAATGTATAACCTGAATTTCCAGGTTGATAAATTAGTCTCATGATCTGAAACCCACTCAAGAGAGAGAAACTCACTCTTGGGGAAATAACAAAGTAAGATTCCTAGACCTTCAAAGCTGAGACCTAGACTTGGGACTGTAGCAATTAAACTAAGATTTAGAGAGTTAACCCATGAGGTTTCTTGGGCACTTGTTACCCTGATCTCTACAAGATCCACATGCCACAGTTTCTGCCCCAAAGAAGAATACCACAGGAACTCACAGAACAGCAGCCGCATTTCATGGACCTTTGTCATGACCCACAACTTTGTCCTCTTCAGTTCTTATAGCAGTCTCACAGGGAGAGGACTGTTAACTGCCCTTTTACACTTACAGAAACAGGCTCAGCCACAATAACTTACTTCTTCAAACCTTAAAGTGCCATATATACTGGATACTGGATATACATGAATACTGGAGTAAGTAGCCGTTCCCTTCCCCAGGGGATCTTCCCAACCCAGGGATTGAACCCAGGTCTCCCGCATTGCAGGTGGATTCTTCACCCTCTGAGCCACCAGGGAAGCCCAAGAATACTGGAGTGGGTAGCCTATCCCTCCTCCAGGGGATCTTCCTGACCCAGGAATCGAACCAGTGTCTCCTGCATTGCAGGCAGATTCTTTACCAGCTGAGCTATCAGGGAAGCCCAAAGTGCCATAGCAGCAATTTGAAGGCCGATGGTTTTTATGTGACTCCAATACAACCACTCCCATCAGTTTGTTGAGGATTAAACAAACTCAAGGGCTTCCCAGGTGGCGCTAGTAGTGAAGAACCTGCCTGCCAATGCAGGGGACATAAGAGACACAGGTTCAATCCCTGGGTCAGGAAGACTCCCTGGAGAAGGGCATGACAACCCACTCCAGTATTCTCGCCTAGAGAATGAACAGAGGAGCCAGGTAGGCTACAGTCCATAGGGTCACAAAGTATCGGACATCACTGAAGCGACTTAGCACACATGCAAACTCAAGGTGAAGTGACGCATCTAAGGCCACACAGATGGTAAGAGGAAGCTCATACTCTAGATGAGGGACTGGCAAACTTCATCTGAAAAGAGCCAGACAGAAAATGGTTTAGGCTCGTGAATCTCTCGGTCTGCGGCAGATGCTCAACTGTGCCATTGCAGCCCAAGAGCAGTCGTGGACATGACACAGATGAATGGGCATGGCTGTCTTCCAATGAAACTTTATTTTCAAAAACAGGCACAGGCTGGATTTGGCCTGTGAGTCGGAGTATGCTGGCTCCTACTCTAAACCCACTAAACTAAAGTACTTCTAGAAACAATTTAGAAGTGCAAATAAGGTCATTCATATAAGCAATTGACTGATCATTTTTGTGAGTCTTTTTGCCACATTTTATTAGGTAAACTAGAGCAAAAAATAAGTTATACTGTGATAATTTAAAGCAATACTAACTCAGTATTTCACATTTGTTATTAATTTCATGATGGAAAATTTTTTAACGTAGGTATATTGGGCTCATGCTTTTGAATATGTAAAAAGCCTCAATTTTACCACAAAAGAAAAAAAAAAACTGGAAATGGGGATGGTCTGGGTGCAGAGATGATAGAGAAATGGCAGAATGTTGATAATTGTTGAAGCTGGATGACATGAGGTGCTGTTTCACTACTTGGTTTACTTTTTGTCTGCTAGAAATTTTCATAACAGTTAAAAACATGAAAGCCTTACTTATGGTTGAGTACAATGTGCGTGGCACCTTGAATTCCTTCAGGGGGCTAACTCTGTTTTCTTCCTGACCTCTTGCTGGGCTAAGCTGTTTGTAGTTTTTTATCACCAAAATTATGTCTGCCAGTCCTCCAGCTTCCAATAGCCTCTTCCCTAAAGGTCAAGTCCTGGTGGTGTGCATGTGGGCAGGAAAGATGCACTGATGGCATTTTAAGAGGATAAATGCAAATCACCAGCTTTTGAAGTCAGAGGTTCTAGGAAGCATCAAAACATTGCTGCTTTTTTTTCCCCTCAAATCAATAAACCCCAGAGAATCAGAATTTAGAGCTTCATATATTTTTCATTCTATTCGTGTCAGCTTTAATGATTCCGAAATGCAATTTTCACAGATTTTTACTAAGTAAGGCATCTTTTCTTTCTCCTTTGGGAGATGACAAGCAATCATCTGTGGTCATGTCCAGGGCTCAAGATCTCTGTCCGGGTGAGCATGTTGTCTGCAAGAAGCTTGGCTCTGATCAGCAAATGTTAATGCAGCAATTACTATGCTCCAGAAACTACTATGCTGGGTACCAAGACAAGCTACTCTGTCCTCAGGGCAGCTACTCTTGGGAGGGGACCAAAATAGGAATATTTGCATACCATTTTAAGAGCAAAGAAAGAGAAAAACCACAGGGTGTGAGGAGAACCCAGAGGGGGACCATTTGAGCCAACCTAAAGGCATCTGGGGCTTCCCTGGTGGCTCAGTGGTAAAGAATCTATCTGCAATGCAGGAGACAGGGGTTTGATCCCTAGGTCAGGAAGATCCCTGGAGAAGGAAACGGCAATTCACTAAGAGATAGAGTCACCTGGAAGGATAAGAGGTAGCAATACACAGAAAAGAGAAAAGGGCATCTAGGGAGAGGCACCAGCTTCAGCAAAGGCATAGAGGAGTGGAACAGCGTGGCATACTGGGAGAATGACAAAAGTTTGTTATTACTAGAGGGTAAAGTACAGTGCAGAGGGTAGAATGAGAAAGAAAGATGTTTCACTCACAGTCTCATATGCCAGGCTAAGGAGCTTGGAATGGTATGTTAATTGAGAGTCATGGATGGGTGAACAGGAAACAGCTGTGTACAGTTAGCATTTCAGAGAACATTCTGGTGCCAGAATGGTGCTGGAGATAATGGATTTGAAGGTAAGGTTAATAAGTGAGATCATCAAGAACTGGTGAAATAAAATCCAGTGAAAAATAATGACCCAGAACCCGGCAATGGATGGTGAGAAGCTGAGGAAGTGAGTTCAAAGTTATAAACGGGAGGTAACATTGATAAAGAGCCAGAATTGATGGTTATCACTAGCTTTCTGTTTTGCGTGACTGAGTAGGTCACTTACTGTGACAATATAAAAGAAAAATAAATCTTAGGATGAAATTGGAGAAGTATTTTTGCAAGAGGTTGCATTTTAGCTATCTGGGACATACGCAGCTAGACTCGTCATTCTGAAGCTCAGGTAAGAGAAATTGAGACTGATTTTGGAGTTATCAACCTACAGGTGCGGGTAAAGCCACAAAAGGATGAGGTCACCAAATGAATGTATGTTGAGCAAGAAGGATAAAAGGCCAAGGTCACAACCAGGGACACTGAAGTCCAAGATGGTAATATAAGAAGAACCTATAGAGTAACAAAGAAGATAACACTCAAAGTCATGGAAACTGAGTATAAAACACTTGCTTCTCCAGTGTGTTCTCCTTAACTCTCACACTAACACCACATGTACAACATTTCAGAGTGCAGGGGGTTTTGTCCCCAACCGAGCAATTCTCCTGCGACACCAGCTAGGTGTGCTACTATCTATCTGGAGACAGAGTCATTCCCACAGGTTAAGGGCTCAATTCCATAGAATTCCTCCCACTTCAAAAGTCAATCCCAAACCCAAACTTCTGACCAACCGGCTGCAAATTCGAAGTTCCCATGACCCCCACCTTGTGTTCAATTAATTTGTTACAGTGGCTCATAGAACTGAGGAAAACATTTCACTTACTAGGTCACCAACTTATTATAAAAGGATATAACTCAGGAATGGCCAGATAGAAGAGATGCCTAAGGAAAGATTTAGTTAAAGGATGCAGAGTTTCCACACCCTCTCCGAGGTTCCCACTCTCCCAGCACCTCCACATGTTCACCAACTTGGAAGCTCCCTGAACCTCTTACTTTGGGAATTTCTGTGAGGGCTTCATCATGGTAAGTCTAATTGATCATTAACCAATTTTCTAGCCACTCTCTGGAGAATGGGGGATGCGACTGAAAGTTCCAAGCTTCTAAAAATGGCTGTCTTTCTGGTGACCAGGTGCTATCCAGGAGCTCACCAAGACTCACCTCACTAGAACAAAAGAATTCCTGTCACTCAGGAAATCCCAAGGGATTTAGAAGCTTGGTACCAGAAACCCAGGGCTGAGGACAATATATATATCATTTTTATTGTTCCACAGAAACCCAAGAGAGTTTGGTAGAGTCATAAAGATAAAACAAATTATGCTAAAGGAGAGTGTCATCTGGGAAAAGAGGTAATAATCTGTACTTTGCAGAGTTGTTGTGCGAGTTTGAGATAACAGACATCAAGCATCTTGCCTAGTGCCTGGCATGTTAGCAGGCACTTGGCACCTGGTAGCCCCCATCCTCCACTTGCTCATCAAAAAGACCCTGAAGAAGGTGAGAGGGGTTGGGATCAGGAATACAGGCACACGGGTCATTTCGATAAATGAAGGAACATCTTACCCTCTGAAACTGAAGGCAAGCACAGATGAAGGTTTGTCTAAGTAGGAAACGTCACAAGAGTATAAGCAGCAATTATTGACATCTACTTATGTCCCTGGCACAGGGCAAGATAATTATAAATGTTTTTCCATGGACTCCTTAAAAGAATTCTTCAAGGTACATAAAGTAGGCATTAGGCTTTTCTTTTTTTCAGGTGAAGAAATGACTCAGAGCATTGTTATCCTCCAAGATCATACAGTTAATAAACAGCAGAGTTAAGACAGGAATCCACATTTGTTTAAGTAAAAAAAAAATTCCCATATTCTTTCCAATACACTTGGCAAACTAGAGAGGTCACTCATGCAGTCCTGTTTACCATCTCATAGTCCAATGGGCACAATAAGAAGAGGGGAAAAAAATCAAAGCAAGTGAAAGATTTATACTGACTTCCATGAAGCTGGAAATGGCAAGATAATAAAATCTTAAGAAAAGTCTTTGGCCTCAAGCATCATTAGATGGAAAATGAGTCAAGAATCAAAGCACAATCTTTTTCTGTTGTTTTATTTTTGTTGCTGGGTTTTTTTTATTATTATTATTTTTGGTGTTAGAAGATGGAGGAATGAGTAAATCACATCTAAAATTTATAGGATTGTGGGAAAGAAAAAAAAAGAAGGAAAAGAAAAGAAATTACAAGTGCGATAAAGCCTAAGACAACATTTTCATTTTCAATTAAGAAATTGTCCTCATCTAGGCATATGTGCTTTGAGAATTTGCAAGGAAACGTCATAAAGCCAAATATTGGTGAAACAAAATGACTTATAAGCTTCAAACATTTATAGCATAAAGAAAATGAAAATGTTGGCAAGAGACACTACATCAGTAAAACCAAGAAACATCAATTCTGAAGTATCACCTCAACTAATATGACAATCAAAATTTAAATAAGGTGGATGTTATTTCTAATGCTTGGCAGTAAATATCTGCTGGAAAATATGTTTACAAAGTCACTATACCTTAGTCATTAAATAAATGAGAACACTGAGATAATAATTTGATTTCATGAATGCTAGCCACAAACATTTAGAGGATTAGGAAGAACTGTGGAATAATGTCCAAAGCCAGTGTACACTGGTGTGCCATAAATGGGTTATAAGTATGAAGAGATATTTAACTAGAGATTCTTAACCAGATATTTCACCAGAGGAAGTAGCCTAGACAGTTGATGCCTCTGGGTCTGTACCTTCTGTTACAAATAACCTCACTCACTTACTGATTTCTGCCTTTGTCATGACATGAGAAGGCTAGGAAGCAGTGACACACCCATAAATGAGGTGCTACCATCATGAATAGGACATTATGAACAGAATACCCTCATAGGGCCTTCTCTTAACTGTTTCCTGGTCACAGGTCATTGAGATGGTCCCAGATACAAGGTTAATCAAGAATGCCATGTCATGAGGGTGGAAGACTTACAAATTCATTCATTACCTTGATGGATAGGCATCTGATTACCTGGCCAAACACTCCCTTTAAGTACACTGCAGAATAATACTTCATTTCAAAAACCTAATATATTGGAATTCAAGTTTTGAAACAAACAAATTAATAAAAATAAACAGAGATGAAATAATCATGTATTCATTGAATATTTTAAATATAGCAGTGGACAAATCATGGCCTGTCATTGGACAGTATTTCTTCCTCAAGATTCTGACCATGAAATTGCCCTCTACCCCTTCTCATACCACCTCCACACAGGGTTCTCCTGGAAAAATGGCACATAAAAGCTCAATCTTTCCCCTTTTTCAACTTAGGCAGAAAACTCTGACAAGTCTCCTTTATCCTTCTACCTTGTGCTGGGAGTATAGTCACCCATCCCAGTCTCTCCTCCTTTTGTGCTCTGTGCACTGATAATCCAAAATCGTACCCCTGGCGTCGGTCTCTTTTCTAAACTCAAGACTCAGTGTTGAATGAATAAAAGTTACCTAAAATCGAAATTGTTGCTACTTCTGCCATATTTTATTTGAAGGAGAAAATTAAATGCTTCTGCTTTCATCCCAGGAAGGAAAATGCTGAATTCTCAATGCCTATGGCAGCTGTAGAAGGGTAGGACCTAGATCTCAGAGTAGGGGAAGATATTAATGAGGTTTGGGAAAGGTAAGAATAAGTATTGATAACAAAGGGGAAAGTGGGGGAGGGATAAATTAGAAGGTAGGGATTAACACATACACACTAACATATACATATATATATAATAGATAATCCACAAGGATCTACTGCACAGCATAGGGAACTCTACTCAATATTCTGTGATAACCTAGAAGGGAAAATAATATGAATAACTATATATATATATATACACACACATATATATATAACTGAATCACTTTGCTGTACAACTGAAACTAACACAACACTGTAAATCAACTATACTTCAATTAAAAAAAAAAAAAAAGAACCAAGCTACTGAGAACTATGAAGACAAAGTACTGTGCTGTACAAAGTGAAGTGAACAGGCTCTTCCAGAAGAGTCTTGAGGAAGGATCCAGAAAACAGTGAAAGAAAGGGTCTTGAAGAAAAAAGATGGCTGAACAATCTAGTGGCAAAGTAGAAAAACAAGGTGACTGCTAACCCTCCAATTCCCCAGAACTTCAATATTGCTAAATCAATGCCTTGTATATAGAACTGTTGTTGATGTGATCAACAAAATGGGGCTCTGTTCCACACTTGGAACAATGAAAGTGAAAGTGAAACTCGCTCAGACGTGTCTGACTCTTTGCGATCCCAATGGAGTATACAGTCCATGGAATTCTCCAGACCAGAATACTGGAGTGGGTAGCCTTTCCCTTCTCCAGGGGATCTTCCCAACCCAGGGATCGAACTCAGGTCTCCCACATTGCAGGCGGATTCTTTGTCAGCTGAGCCACAAGAGAAGTGGACAATGAAGAGAGAAGTGGACAATGAAGAGAAGCGGACAATGAAGAAGAGGAGAAAGACAGCACATGAGGACAAGGAGGCCATCAGTCTACTGAACAAATTCACTGGAAGCAGAAATTCAGACTGAGATGAGCACAAAACAATTTGCAGCCCTGCTCTCAAGTACCGCAGACACTGGGAAGGCTCTGCGTCCCCCACTGTGTGTTGATTAGGGGTCAACATAATTTCATTTGAATCCCAAAGCAAGCTGCCTCAGCTGCCTTCCAGTTTCTGCCAATACATTCAATTGCCCACCTGACATCTATCTCCACCTGGATGTCTCACAAATATCCTGGAATCAGTCCCAGAACTAGACAAATAGTCTTGTCCCCCAGTCAATCCATTTCCTCTTTTGCTAAAAGACACCAAACATCTACCCTGGTGCTCATCCTGGCCTCCCCGCTAGCCTTTCCCTCCTCACACACAGCATGTTAGTCATCAAGTCCTGATGATGATGGTGATAAAAATTCTACCATTTTGTTTCTCTACTTTGAATATTCCTCTTCCTCCAATGCCAAAATCACCCCAGTAGCCTACAAACTGGCTATTTATACGCCACCCTCGCCTTTGTCCAATCTAAGTTCTTCCAAGAATACTGCACCATCATATTTTCTATTAAAAAAATTCCTTCCTGGTGACTCTCCCTTTCTGGAGAAAGGGAAAAAGAAAAGAAAAGAAAAAAAAACTTATTTACATGCTCTCCTGGTAATATTCCCTTGTTCCTGGAGTATACTCTTTAGTCCTCAACTCTAAGTAGAAAATCTCTTGTGTTTTGTTTACTGGAAAATGTCTTTTATTTCACCCCCTCCTTGAGGAGTGGTTTTGCTGGATATCTAATTATTGGTGCCAAGTCCCTCCCTCCCTCACTCCCTTCCTTCATCTATTTTACCTTCCTTCTCTTTCCCTCCCAGCACAGCCAACATATTTTTACATTACGCACACACATTTTCCAATTACTTTATCTAAAAATATGCTTGGAATAATCCTGTTCATTTGAAAAAAATATAATCTTCAAATTGATGCGAGAAGTAGCATGAATAATTAATACCCACTGCTTTTAGTAGAGGGTAATGACATTATGTGTGGTATATCTGACTTCAAGACACAGACAGCTTCTTAACTAGACTCACAGAAATCAGGAGGGTATAAAATTCATGACACTTTAAAACTATTTTATTAAGAACATTGATAATGTTTCAATTATAATGACCACATATGGTTGTGAAAATTAAAATGAAATATTCATAGAAGTCAGTGAGAGTCAGATCTTACCTGAAACTTTCTATAACATCTTTGATAAAGGCCCACACCTCCAGTAATGGACCAGTGTTTATAGCTGAGCTATAAGAAAGTGCATCCTAGGGTTAATTTACCAAAGCTCTTCTCAAATTTTGGTTCTGCCTTCCAGAAGCCTGAACAAGAATCCAACACCTTCATCCAGATCACATTCCCCCCAGGACATTCCAACATTCCTGCATATCTTGATTGTGCATGTACTTTGCTTCAAACAGAGAAGCAAAACAATACAGACCTCCTGATTTACAGGACCCTGTTTTGTGATTTTGCCATCACAACTGCTCTGAGAACTGGAAGTTCTCAGATAGCTGAAATCTCTCAGACCTGGAAGTCCCACTCCCTCCAAGAAACTCAAATATAATTTGAAGTCCTTTATATATTATTCAAAGTCCTACTTCTAAATAGATTTCCTATACTGAACCTTCCCACCTAAACTAGTGAAATGCAGTTATACGTTAAAGACAGAAGTTATACATGCCCTCCACACATCAATCTGACCAGGTGAGATTTCTGGGCTTTGATATATTGCACACACCTGAGGCTTTTTCTCCCGGTACATATGGTTTTCCATATGCCTGATCTGAATTTCTGTGGAAGTAATTAACACATACATGAATGCAATTATATGTAGATTTATGCACATGACCTTCAGATTTCCCATGTGACATTTTCAAATTCACATATTCAAGAGCTTCTGAGAACATCATCATCTAAAATCTTTTTCATTTCCTCTAGATATGGTAGAGGAATCAATATTAGAGATTGGAATCATTCAAAATTAGAAAAGACTCTCATGTAATGAAATATTATTATTGTTTGTGGCACTCAAAGAACGGTTAGAGGACATCCTTTTACTGGGTTATCTTACACATCTTTCCTTAATAAAAGACTATTTCTGATTTTTAAAAATCTCCCAGGTTCATTTTTATACTTGGAATTCAATGCGCTCATTGGTTCACATGAGCAAACATATTCCCAAAATGTCAGACCACTGAATGCCCAGAGACTGTGTGTACTGTGAATAAAGCGGCGCTCTGCTGAGCTAGAGCTGAGTCCTAGGCACAGACCTCTCAAACTCGGCAACTTTTCTGAGCCCATCCCCTTCCCTACAAAATGGAGACCCTGGTCTATATCACAAAGCTTCTCTGAGTTGTGCTCCAGAGAATTATCTAAACATACGGACTTCAGTGAATCTTAGCAGGATTTTCTATAAAGCTAATATTTATTGAGGGTTTATTATGTGCCATGAACAGATGTTTTGTAGCATCCTTTTTTCCCCTCTCCTTCCCTTCCTGGGAAGGAGAGGAAGCCGAGAGGGACAGACTCCCCAGAAATGTCCAGTACAGGGTAGCTTAGGCCTGATTCCCGTATTCTGAAGTGCAAAACAAACCTCAGGGTTGCCCTGACCTGAGCCAAAGGATTTGGGCTTTGACTCCAGCCCCAGCCAGCCACTGCTCAAGAGCTGTGTGTTTGTGTGGAAGGGGTGGGCACAGGGCTGTCACTTTCATGTCCTTCCAGCTTTTTCTGCAATCAAGCAAAGTATGTTCAAATTGGGTTCCAGTAATCAAGGGGAATCACCAAGAAAGGGTGAACAGAGGGCTCAAAAACAGTGCAAAGGATGTGAAAGAATCTAGGCCAGACCCTGACGTTGTCTGCCTTACCTGTGAACCACAGAGCATGTGCCTGACTGGTCTGTAGGGGACAACTGCTCCCTGCTGTGTGGCCGTCTGGGTCTCTGAAGTCTTCGAGGGAACTGGCTAAGTCTGTGTCTCGTTTCTGAACATGAGGCCATTTTACCAAGTCTTAAATTCCATTTGTGACATTTGGCAGTGTTATTCCTTTTCTGGCAGATCGGTGCTCACAGTGAGGCTAGGCTGAAAGAGGGGAAGAACAGAACTCCAGTTGGGGGCTTTGGTGTCCTAGCCAGAAGCGATGGGAGGGAAGACTCTGGGCCTGGCTGGACTGTCCAGGAGCAAAGGCTTCTCTGACTGGCGACATCTGACCTGAGGCATCAGCTAGACACAGCATGCACTTTCTGCTTCTCCATCTGCAATTCCACAATCACCACGCAAGGGGCCCGGCTCCCATCCAACCTCAGCTCCGCTACTTAGGTGGCTGTTCTTTCATTTTTTTTTTTTCAAGATTAAGACAAAGCACTTTGACTGTTGGATAAATTGTCAGTTGTGAGCATTTGGCTGAGGATTAAAAGAGCAGAAGCTTCTATTTTTTTTAGTATTGATCTCTCTTTTTAATGGCAGTTCTATGCTAAATTTAAAATTTCAGCAAAATAAAATTAAATTAATTTAAACAAGTTTTCATTTTCACTGTAGTGAAATCTTTATTTTCTTACCCTAGGGGTAGTCAATTGGACTGAAGTACAGAAACTGTCCACCTGAGAGATTTTTATATTATGTTTTGTTCTATGAAATTTATTCTATAATATGTACCAATCTCTTCAAAGGTATATACCCCTTTCGGTAGCAGTGATCTTTGCTAAAGAAACACCTAATCAAACCTGGAAATGATTTTACAGTGAAGTATTCACATATGGTATTCTCAAAAAAAAAGTACCTTAAGAATTCATAAGATGCTATTACTCATCAGAAGTTCAGATATGTTTGTGATCTGCTGTGAAAATAATCATTACCAAATAAAAATGTTAAGAAAAACAATCCTTCATTTAGGAATGGCAGAAGACATGGTCAAATGCTCAGTTATAATGTGCTTCACGGACAAGCAGTTTCCAGTTGGTATCACAGTGTGCTCCTGGAAATGAAGTCACCAAGTAAACCTCTCTGGCAGAATAACATCACATGGGACCTTCAGCACAGCAAAAAAAAGAGAAAACCCTTTTTGCCTTTTGTGTCTACCCTACTAAAAAATTTGCACAAAAATGATATAAGCATATATAATTAATAATTAAAATCAACATAAAATAAACTTAAATATGATACTCCATTCAAAAAAATTATATTCTAAACTAAGTCCTACAAAATGAGCACTTTGATACACAAGGGGCTTTAGTGTCGATCCCTATTACACACATAACTGCACTATGCAACTCGACGAGCTTGGTGTTTTTTGTCCTAAATCTAACTATCCACTTTAACCAATGTTAAATCACTCATTATCACCTTTCTTGTCTTCTGATAATTTAGAAAAGTTTCTGAGGGAATGACTTGGACGGCTTAAGTCTCTGTTAAAGCTGCCCCAATAGTCCTCTTTTTCTCCCAATACACTTGGGAGTATGAAGTAGATACTTTCCAATGCACCCCACTTTCACCAAACAGAACAGTCAATCAATGTAGGTGGGAGATGATGACGGGAGCACTTCTTACCCTGGACAACTAGGTTAAATAGCAAGTCAGCCACTCTCCCTCTGTCCTCCATGCCCCTGCTCCAAGACACGAACACCCCTCAATGGCCCCAGGAAACACAAGCTCATATTTCTTGGGTGATCCTTCCTTTGCCTTCACTGCCAGCCAGACCTGCCTATGCTTCCCCAGTCAATCTTTGCTGCCCTAAAGCATATGACTGGTGAAGTTAATACCACATTTTCTCTATGGAACCTAGCCAGACCTGCTACTTTCACAAAAACCAAAGTCCAGGCATTATGCTTCCCTCTACCTTCTATTTTACTAACAAAATTTAATACCACAAAGGACGTACCGTATGCCCCTGAAACACCTTTAATGTTTTTGTGCCTATAATATTCAAGATTTTGAACAGAAGAATATATTCAAATACTTATAGCATCTGATGCGACATGAAACAGTCATCAAGATCAAATACATAATGATTCTAAAAAATACTCCCAATCTTTTATGAATAAAAATACTGTGACTTCCACGATTCCAATGTGCTTGTTTTCTTAATAAGTGTATATAACTAGGAGAGAAAAAAAGACTAAAAGGGCAGACACCAGAATGTCACCAGTGGTTATGACTGAGCAGTGGAATTGCGCATCATTTGCTTTTCTTTTTTTTGTCATTTTACATTGTTTCCAAATTTGCTACAGTATAATTATAACAACAGTACAGTTTAAAAAATACTTTCATAGCTGTTAAATACAAAATATTTGCACATGACCCTTAACAATTCTTCCCAGTGCTTAGAAGTTTACTAACATGTTACAGAAACTCATACCATTTCCCTGGGAAACCAAGAAATCAATCACAAGGTAGTCAATCGAACCAGAAGGATGATC
Organism: Giraffa tippelskirchi; assembly: GCF_054371585.1. Classification (NCBI taxonomy): domain Eukaryota; kingdom Metazoa; phylum Chordata; class Mammalia; order Artiodactyla; family Giraffidae; genus Giraffa; species Giraffa tippelskirchi. The sequence continues at coordinate 144,815,094 of NC_137289.1, forward strand.
TACAAGTATTATCAAGATACTTCTTGTGAAAATATCAAGATACTTCTTGTGAAAATGACTAAGGCAAAAGCATATCATCTCCTGTAAGAGGAGTAGGAAGAAGAGTCTTGTTCTTGCTTTTGTGTGCAATAAGTGAGGCTTGAAACTGGAAAGAAAGAGATGCCTATATAGAAAATTACTGAGTATCATCAGGTGAAATTATACTTTGTTACCCCCACTCCAATTTTAATAAAGCTCAAACTAACAAGTCAGTCTCTTAGAATTTCACCTCTTGAATACTCTTTTTGTGATTTACAAAGAACAGCAACATGGTATAAAAGAAGATGGCTTTCTATGCTAGGTGGGACATAGAGAAGGAAGAGGATTAGTGATCACTTGAGACAACTGGGGAACACCTAGAGAGACTCTTGTGACATTTCAAAATACCTTGAACACAAGGTTACGATCCAAGAGATGTAAATTGCATTCCTATATTTTATACCAAGCTGCCTCCCTTGTTCACATTACATAATCTCCCTGAGTCTCAATTTCCTCTTCCACAACCTTACCTTATTATTATCTAAAAAAAAAAAAAAAGACCATGTGACAAATAGTAAAGTTATACATGGTTTTTTTTAAGACACTTAGTTTAACAAACTCCTCTTTTAAAGTGCAGATATGTCTGGTTTCAGCTCACGAGACATTCATGGATTAGTGTGAACCACTTTAAACTGGTGACAAATCACACCCTTCCTCTGGGGGTCATGCCTTAGGGGAGAATGAGCAATAATTTTGGAGCATGGTACTGTAAGGAGGGCACTTGGGGATGGGTTAGCATGGAGCACCCAGAGACTGGAAGCCACTGGAGCAGAAGTACTCAACTGGAAGAGAATTTGCTCCTCTCCTCCAACAGGGGACATCTGAAAATGTCTGGAGACATTTTAGTGTGTCATAGCTGGGGAGAGGATGCTACTGAGATCTAGTAGGTAGGAGCCAGGAGTCCTGCTTAAAACCCTACAACGCACAGGAGAGCCTGCGCCACAAAGAGCTATCCTGTTCCAAACGTCAATAGTGCTGATACTGAGAATCTCTGCACTTGAGATAAAAGAGTGGGGGAAAGAAAGAGTGAGGCAAGAAAACTCAAGACAAATTTCACCAACTCTTAAGTTTCCAGTTGGCACCAACGACTGCTCCATTAGACCAAAAAAATCTTCTCCTAGGCATATTGCCCACACTTCTCGTTTTAAATCATAGACTTAGGTTGATACAAATCTGGTTTCTGAATTTTTCATCCCTTTCTTTTTAAGTCATAAGAATCCCATCTGTTGGCAGATGTAATGATACTCTATGGCCATCAACATTAATGGAAAGTGAGACCTTAATTTTAAGGTGTCCAGGAAAGATTATACTAAAATGTGCTAAAAAAAAATGCTAAACTGGTTCAGGAATCTCATGCAATATGTATTTCTTTTTTGTCTGCACTATTCCTCATCAGTAGAAAAAAAGAACAGAAATTACCATAAGAATTATGCAAAGAAAAAATATGGCTTTTTTTCTGTGACTCTAAGTGGTTTAACAGCATTATCAGAGAATGTGAAAACTATATTCTTAAAAATAAACTCACAATTAGTCTTACTCCATTTTCAAGGAATGAACACCAAAGAGCACAAGGAAATTAACAGGCTTATCCTGGAATTCACAGTAGATCCAAAGCAGGTCACTGTACACCCTGGACCATCACTAAAGAAATGATCCTAAGAGTCCTGCAAGTATTTCTCTACCACTTTTGCATTCTGTCTGCTAAGAGCACAGAAACACAATCTTTACATATCGGAAGATGGTGGGAGGGTGGGGGATTGAAATTCTTCATTTCAGTCAAGTGACTGCATGGTCAGCGTTTAGAAATAGGAGGACAGATCACTTTATTTTGATGCAACATGAACCAAGACTTCAACTTTTAACAGAGCAGCAATCAGACCGTGAAGCCTTCTTTTTAGTACCCACATGAGGTCCAGAGTTCAGTAATTGCAAGGAAATGAATCACAAGAAGCAGTGGTGAGCTCTCAAAACATGTTTGCAAAGCTCAAGGTGGGATGAACACACTGGCATCCGTGGCTGCATCAGAAGAGGCAGGAACCTTTTACAGTGAGGGCAACTCTGCCAGCCCACCCATGGTGACTGTATTTGGACATCCTCCTCCTTGGGACCAAGCCAAGGATCCGGGACAAGGAAAGATGAGTATGTGACAGAGGCAAAAAGACTGGAAAAAGAGACTGTGTTACATCAAGTATCTTTACTGTTCTGGGTGAGCACACACAGTACATATCTGGGGGTTGACAAAGCGCTTGCTGGCACTTCTCAATCCTTGGGACCTCTTGATAAGAAGTTTATGAGCTCAATGAGCCTCAGGGCAGGCCACAGACACAGTTCTTTTCTGAAGGAAGAATTCTAACCACTGTTTCCCTGCTTTCCTTATCATCTTGAAGCAGGGGTGCTTTAAAACAAAGTCAGGGGGGCTAGATTAAAGGGTGGTTCAGGCAGTCAACTGTCTCCCTCTCACACAAGGGCCTTTATATAAGTGCATACCCACCCTCAACATTCACGGGCTGGGCAGGAACATGGATGGAGGCCCAATTATTAAATGTCTAAATATGTAAAGGCTCCAAATCCAGCCAATAATCTGTTAAATCAATAAGCATTTTATCCTTTTAATTTGACAAATGTACTTTCTTAACATGCAAGGCAGTTTCGAGTTTAAAAATCTGAAACTCCTCAGAGTCCCATCCACAATGTGGCATCAAGGAGACAGCGCCCAAGGGTGCCACAGACACACACACACAAACACACACTCATGCTGTAGGCCTATGCAAGAGCTCATGTACCTCAACACTGTCGGCCTTCCCTTCAAAAACAACCCCACCTGGCTTTGGTGAGTCTACCTTCCAGAGCCTGGAAGCAGGCAATGGACTGTTAGTGTGAGGAATTTCAGGCCCCCAGGTACCCAGCACATGGTCTAGAACAGGAGTTGAGAACTTTCTCCTAAAAAAGCCAATTTTTTAAAGCACACATTTGAGGCTTTACAGGTCATATTATCTCTGCCACAGATACTCAACTCTGCCATTACGACACGGAAATAGTCACAGACAATATATAAATAGAATTGCATGACTGTGTTCCAAACCAAACCTTTATTTGCAAACATAGGCAATGGACTAGAGGCCAGTGTTTACTGGAAACTAGTCTAGAAGGCAGCAGGGTATGCACTCTAGAGGATACACCCCCTTGGTCCTTGAAATTCCCTGAACCATAGGAATAAGCGTGCCTGGAAGAGAACCAAAGTGGGCCTTCTAAAATGGTCCAAAATGGGAGCCATCAGCCATACGTGGCAACTGAGCACTTGAAATATGGTGGCTGGTCCACATCGAGATGTGCTCTGTGTGCAAAACAGGATTTCAGAGACTCAGTACCAAAAAGAGCAAAATATTTCTATTATTGATTTTCTATTGATTAGATACTGAAATGATATTTGGGATAGGGTGGGTAAAAAAAAAAAAATGTTATTAAAATCAGGCTTCCTTGGTGGCTCAGCAGTGAAGACTCCACCTGCCAATGCAGGAGACACAGGTTTGATCCCTGGCCCGGGAAGATCCCACAATCCTTGGAGCAGCTAAGCCCACGCACCACAACTACTGAGCCTGTGATCTAGAGCCAGGGAGCTGCAATGACTGAGCCCACATGCTACAACTACTGAAGCTGGCATGTCCTAGAGCCTGTGCTCTGCTCCAGAAGAAGCCACCACAATAAGAAACTCGTGCACCACAACTAGAGAAAAAGCCCACACAATAATGAAGACCTAGCACAGCCAAAAATAAATAAATAAATAATTTTTTTTAATGTTATTAAAGTCAATTCTACCTGGTTTTTGAATCTTTAAACATTGCTACAAGAAAATTTCAATTTACATATGTGTTTACATGTGTGACTAACACTTGTGGATGGCAATAGAGTTTTACAAGACAGGGCTGTTCTGCATGAGGCCCTCACTTTCCTGCTGGTCTACAGACTGCGCTGTTGCTGTGGCCAGAGTAAGAAAGCACAGGTAGACTGGATTTCAGCCCCACTCTTATTCCTCCTGGTCTGACCACAAAATGCATAACTATACACAGGCTAGGACTAAACACCTTTCCAATAAATCAGGAGGCCACCAGTTGGTTGAGCTGCCCTCAGAGAACTCCTTCTGTAATAGGGAAGAACAAATCCGACTCTATATTAGATCTTTTTCTTTGACTTTAACCCTTGTATTCTGGTGCTTTTGCTTAGAGTTAAGAATGTTGCCTATAGTCAGAAATACACAGGATAATCTATTCTCAAGACTTTTACGGGTGTAACAGTTTTCTATTCACATAGTGATAAAATGTTACAGAACAGAGAATAAATAATATTTGCCTCCATGGAGATTTACAGGAACATTAAGACTTGACTGACATGGACAGCTGCAAGAACAAAGGATTCCGACATCAAGAAGTTTGCCTCAACCAACCGTGCCCCTCCCTCACCCTGCCTTTAAAAATGCTTTACTGAAATCTTTCAGGGAGTTTGGGGTTTGGTGGGCCTAAGGCCCCCATCCTCCTTGCATGGCTTTGCAATAAATAAACATTTCTCTGCTCCAAATTCTGACATTTCAGTATTGTCTGGCCTCACTGTGCATTGAGCACACAAACTTGCATTTGGTAACACCTTCTTAACTGGCAAAAGGAAAATTTCTTTCACTACCTGAAGAGAAGAGAGACCTCAAGTGGAAAGAAAGGAAACCCTTCTCACATCCACTAAATAGTCAATTGTCTGAAGAGGCATCTATTTGTTTCTTGGGACTCTAGTGGAAGGCGGAACTACTCTCCCAGCCATGAAACTAATAAAGCGTCACTTACAGAGCTGGAGGGTGGACTCTAACTGACAGCCAGCCCAACCAATCACATGCAGTTTCTGGGCACACTTCTTTTCTTGGAAGAATGAACACAGAGTGCCCCCGCCCAAAATGGGGAGGAGTTGGCGACAGAACTGGTTCAGCTGTTTCTGCCTGCTGCTCACCCTGCTTTAGGAATGTGGATACAGGATGGCTGCACAGCTACTGGAATCAATGCTTATCTTGCTTCACTTTCCCATGCAGTCTTAGAGAAAAGCTTCCATCAAAATAACTTCAGTGTGCTTCCTCCATTTGAGGAACCTTTGGATACTATATAGTGACAGGAAAATCTTCCATTCTGTGAATATAAACAGCCTTCAAGTGATGTCCATCTTTGTCTCTTTTCACAGCCTTTGTTTTAAAGTCTATTTTATCTGATATGAGTATTGCTAGCAATCTTGAGAAAGAAGAATGGAACTGGAGGAATCAACCTGCCTGACTTCAGGCTCTACTACAAAGCCACAGTCATCAAGATAGTATGGTACTGACACAAAGACAGAAATATAGATCAATGGAACAAAATAGAAAGCCCAGAGATAAATCCATGCACCTATGGACACCTTTTCTTTGACAAAGGAGGCAAGAATATACAATGGAGAAAAGACAATCTCTTTAACACGTGGTGCTGGGAAACCTGGTCAACCACTTGTAAAAGAATGAAACTAGAACAATTTCTAACACCATACACAGAAACAAACTCAAAATGGATTAAAGATCTAAACTTAAGACCAGAAACTATAAAACTCCTAGAGGAAAACATAGGCAAGACACTCTCCGACATAAACCACAGCAGGATCCTCTATGACTCACCTCCCAGAATATCGGAAATAAAAGCAAAAATAAACAAATGGGACCTAATTAAAATTAAAAGCTTCTGCACAACAAAGGAAACTATAAGCAAGGTGAAAAGACAGCCTTCAGAATGGGAGAAAATAATAGCAAATGAAGCAATGGACAAAGAATTAATCTCAAAAATATACAAGCAACACCTGCAGCTCAATTCCAGAAAAATAAATGACCCAATCAAAAAGTGGGCCAAAGAACTAAACAGACATTTCTCCAAAGAAGACATACAGATGGCGAACAAACACATGAAAAGATGCTCAACATCACTCATTATCGGAGAAATGCAAATCATAACCACAATGAGGTACCATTTCCCGCCAGTCAGAATGGCTGCTATCCAAAAGTCTACAAGCAATAAATGCTGAAGAGGGTGTGGAGAAAAGGGAACCCTCTTACACTGTTGGTGGGAATGCAAACTAGTACAGCCACTATGGAGAACAGTGTGGAGATTCCTCAAAAAACCGGACATAAAACTGCCATATGACCCAGCAATCCCACTGCTGGGCGTACACACTGAGGAAACCAGAATTGAAAGAGACACGTGTACCCCAATGTTCATCGCAGCACTGTTTATAATAGCCAGGACATGGAAGCAACCTAGATGTCCATCAGCCTACGAATGGATAAGGAAGCTGTGGTACATATACACAATGGAATATTACTCAGCCATTAAAAAGAATACATTCGAATCAGTTCTAATGAGGTGGATGAAACTGGAGCCTATCATACAGAGTGAAGTAAGCCAGAAAGAAAAACACCAATACAGTATACTAACGCATATATATGGAATTTAGTAAATCGGTAAAGATAACCCTGTATGCAAGACAGCAAAAGAGACACAGATGTATAGAACAGTATTTTGGACTCTATGGGAGAGGGCGAGGGCGGGATGCTATGGGAGAATGGCATTGAAGCATGTAAATTATCATATGTGAAACGAATCGCCAGCCCAGGTTCGATGCAAGATACAGGGTGCTCGGGGCTGGTGCACCGGGATGACCCAGAGGGATGGAGTGGGGAGGGAGGTGGGAGGGGGGTTCTGGAAGGGGAACACATTTACACCAATGGCAGAATCATGTTAATGTATGGCAAAACCAAAACAATATCGTAAAGTAAAAAAATAGATAAATAAATAAATTAAAATAAAATAATTACAAAAACAAAAGTGATGTCCCTGATTCTTCCTTCCAAATATCTGCTGTAACAATTTGCAATACATTTATACTGCAAATTCACTAACTAAATTGAAAATCTGCTATAATGAATTTGCACACATATGCACACAAACCTATTAATGCCTTCATCAAATATTAACTACTCTGGTAATTTTTGTTGTATATGCTTTGTGTTATGCAGAAATCTATTGTGCATTGTTACAGAGTATTTAATGATATTTGGAGAAAATTGTTTAGTTTTTGGATGAGTTGAAAACTCGTTATTTTTCCTTTATAAAATAAAATGATATTAATATACTCCTTTTATCTAAACTCACCACCCAGCACACTTCTCAGAACTCAGAACAAGTAGGTTTGGAAAGGATGCAATGAATTAAAGTACAGGTTTCATGAACAGAGATAACTAATAAGATAATTTATTCTATGAAAAGTGTACAGTTATTTGAATAATGGTAGGTTGGCTATGTAGGCAGGTACATTAAATCTTAATTACAAGCTGAAAAATAGTAATTCCTTAGTCATAGAAAAGAATGCCATTTGCAGCAACACGGATGGACCTAGAGATTATCACATTAAGTGAAGTCAGAAAGACAAGTATCATATCACTTATGTGTGGAATCTAAATATGACACAAATGAACTTATCTACAAAACAGAAACAGACTTACAGACATCAGACATAACAGACTTGTGGTTGCCAAATGGTGGAGAGAAATGCAGTGGGAGTTTAGGGTTAGCAGATGATGCAAACTAGCATAAATAAACAACAAGTTCCTACTGTAGAGCACAGGGAACTACATTCTATACCCTCGGATAAATCATAATGGAAAAGAACATGAAAAAGAATGTATACACATGTGTAATTGGATCACTTTGTTGTATGGCAGAAATTAACATAACACTGTAAATCAACTATATTTGAATTTTAAAAAATAGTAATTCCTTTAAAATATAGATGTGTTCACAATGAACTTCAGTGACGATTCCTGTGTCAGGTAACACCCTTAATATAGATGATGCACCTACTGAAAGGTTACAGGAAATGAAGTCTGTGAGAAGTCACTGAATGCCAGGAAATTCCTGGCCATTTCTTCTTTCTATCTGCCGGGTCCACCTCAAGATGTCTTACACTCACCACTTAGCAGAGCCAGACAGGGATCAGGTTCCCTATGATAGCACTAGAGAAACAACTCCACGCCAAAAGTGAGAAGTGCGTTTTCACTTCAAAATCTCAAATACGGGGGTCTGGCAGCATCACATTGATGTGTAAGTTACAAACCTGTAAATGACAAGCAAGGTACATTTGCTGCTTCTGTGTGGGACAGAGGCTGCCCTGGCACCTCCATGGTGATGCTTTTAGGGTCCACAGTCATGCGAGGAATAAGGATGACAGAACTGTGGTGGGCAGTGGGAGGCCTGGGTTAGAGCTGCGCACTGGATTCACATGGGGACCTTTAAAAAAATACCCAGCCTGCGGTCTCCTCTGTGATTCCAGTGTAACTGGTCTGGGGTACTGCCTGGGTACTGGAGTTATTTTAAAGCTCCCCAGGTGATTCTGACATGCAGCACTGCAAGGATACTAGTCAAGGAAGAAGAGGCAATGAATCATGAACATCATGACAACCTCCTGACGCACGGCCAGGCTCCCGACAGGACAGAAGTCTGACTAAACGGAAGCAACAGGGAATTCAGTCACTGGATGGAATACCTAGGGGCTTCACTTTGGCTGTACCTAGAGTACTGGGAAGGTTCTAGGGCCACTCAGTCTAGAAACATTATCTAACTTCAGGTTTCTCAACCTTGGCCCTAGACTTTGCAGTTTTAGGTCAGATCATTCTTTGTGTTGGGAGCTGTCCCGTGCACTGGAGCAAGTTTAGGAGCATCCCTGACCTCTACCCACTAGATGCCAGGAAAATACTCTGCTGCTAGTCATATACCCCAAAAGCCTCTGGGAACAAAGTTACCCCCAGCTGAGAACCAATGGATGTGATAGAAGCTGCACACTGTAGAGGATCATTTAATTTCATCCACCAGACAACTCAGAATCCATCACTCAAGAGAACAGGAGTCTGAAAAGGGAGGCCCTATCCAAAGCTGTCAGGACTTGTTTATTAATATATGTTTATGAAAGTATGGAGTGCTCTACTGAACTTGGCCATGTTAGAGGGATTTGGGAAGAGGTGTTTGCAAGAGGCTGAAAGATCTGCAGCAGCATGTGTGGATGGAAGGAAGCCCAGGCTGGGATGGCCTAAAATATAAATTACACAAAGGAACTGAAGGTTAAAGAAATCTGACACACCCAGAGGCCTGTCTCTAGGCAGCATTAAGTTGCTAGTCCAAATGCACCTCTACCTTCCACTATCTGTGCAATTGTGCTTAAGGCTCCCCAAGAACTCTCACGGACCCAATGCTAATGGCACAAAAGTGACCCACTTGGACTAGATCTGGGTCAATCCTGTTCCAATTCAAGTCCAAAGCAGATAAATTTCCTGAATGTAATAAAAGTCAAACACCAATTGTTTACACTGCCTTTGGTGTGCTGATAAATGTCTGAAATTTCTGTTGTTGTTCAGTTGCTAAGTCGTGTCCAACTCTTTGTGACCCCATGGAGTGCAGCACGCCAGGCTTCCCTGTCTGTGGGATTTCCCAGGCAAGAATACTGGAGTGGGTTGCCATTTCCTTCTCCAGGGGATCTTCCTGAACAAGGGATTGAACCCATGTCTCTTGCATCTCCTGCATTGGCAGGCAAATTCTTTACCACTGAGCCACCAGGGAAAAGAAACTTCTTTAGTTGCCAGCTTTTTAAAAATTATTTGTGATGTCAGATAATTCTCAGAAATTAACGGGAAAAAAAAATCAAGATTCCTATTGGATTTTTTTATGAAAGTTCTCCTTGTAGAAATCTTAAAATCTCTGATTGCTCTTTTTATGTTATTTGAATCTTTCTTCTGTCTTTAAAAGAAAATCTAGCTGATAACAATCTTTGGATTTATAGAAACTTCTACTCTCACATGAAATTTATACTCCAATGAAACACTACTCTTTGGGAAGGTGCCTATTTGACAATAACTCACAAACATCGGCAGGTGCAATCAGAACAAAAAGAAAGACGACAGGATCCAGAAAAATAAAACACTGCTTTGATCACTATTTCAAACACCTATTGCATGACTAGTTCAATAAATACACAAATGAGCCTGTCAAACCCAACTCAATTATTGGACACCCCTGCTGTTTTCAGCTCATTGCTTATTTTGATCTAAAAAAAAAATTTAAAAAGAAAAAAACAAACAACCTGTCTTTCATTTTGTGACTATGCACATTGAGAAAACAAGGTGTGATAAGCTGAAATAATGATTGTGTGGGGAGGGGGAATAAAAGAGCTCATGCATTTATAGATCTTGAAATCATGTGAACACAAGAGTTGAGGCCACAGCTCAAGGGTGAGTCTACAAAAATACATTTCTCGTATAAAATGACAGGCATTGACTGTTGTCCACCAGTAACTGCTCTCTTCTGCAGCGCTTCACCAGACTGCATTGACCAGGTCCCCTTGCAGGTATTAGGGACACATGTTTGCGTTCTAGCCAACTGTGTAGGCAGAGCCACATATCATCAGCCTTGCCCTGAAATCTCTCCCAAGATCCCCCTCTTTTCTGACCATGGGGTGCCATAACACCCTAAAATGTCCAAGCCCCCAGACTAGGGTTTTGGCAAGCATTTCCCTTTAAGGGGCAGATAGAAAATATTTAGACTCTGTAGGGCACGTGGGCTCTGTAACAACCCTCAACACTGCCCTTGCAGCAGCAAGACAGCCAGAGACAAGAACTAAACAAACAGGCGTGGCTGTGTTCCAGTTTACCTCTCTGGATGATGGTAACAGAAATTTAGATTGCATATCATTTTCATATGTCACAAAACACTATTCTTCCTGTTATTTTTAAGCCATTTAAGCATTGGAAAAATGTAAAAACCATGCTTAGTCCCTTAGGCTGAAAAATCTAGGTTCCTGTATGACTGTGTGGAACAGAAACTCTTCTCCCCTGCCCCCCTCGACTCCACACACTGCACAATGACATGAGCAAGAAATTGTACTGTGTTAAGTATGAGTTTGTTACAGCAGTTGGAATACCTTAATACACAAGTATTTGCTTAATCTTTACTACCATGAAAAGAACAGACAGCTGACAAACTGTTTCAGGCATGAAGTTGAAGACGTATTTACAATTTTTACTCAAGGAGATTTTTTTGTTCTCCCCTGCCTCCTCCCCTCATAGTTTTTAACATTCGTCAAGGATAATCTGATAGGATAATTCCCAAGGGTTTTTGAGACAAATCCTGCCAGTGACCAGTTTATATATGATGGATACCTAAGAATAGAAATGGTTAGTCTTAAAGAAAGAGGTACAGTTTCCTTCTGGGCAAACAGTGTCAATTCTGACTTAATGTGATAAATTGATAGCACATAATAATTCATATACAGTGACAAATACAAAAAAGTTATCTTCTTATCTGCAGATGGAACCACAGAGACCATTTCACGTAATTCAGAAAACACTGTTCCTAAAGCATTACTATTCCACCATCTAAGGAATTCTCCAGACAGACACCGTAATTAAGCCCCTAATATGCCTAACTTCATAGATTTTAAAACTGCATTTAAAGAACAGTAAAAGTATATATAAAGGATTAGTTAATAAAATATTTGTAGTCAGATTATTAGACTCTATTATCTAAGAGCACATACATAAGTTTTTTCAAGAATTCTGTTCTGCAATTTAACGACATTTCTCTTATACTGAATATTCAAATAGGCAAACTTTTTATATTTGAGATGTAAAGAGATATGAAACTAAGTTTAGGATGATAAAGTACAAAATACACCATAACTGAATAATGATTACACTTTTAAATTATATATTTATAGGTAATGGTGACACGATCATTTTTATTAATAGAAAAAAATAATCAACAGCTTACAGCAGACTACAGATCACTTTTGTAAAGGCCTAATCTTGGATTGTCAAGAATGGTAAGATTTCCCCTCCCCATTTTTTCTGTTTGTCTGTTTGTTTGGTAAAGGGCCAGATAGTATAGCAAATATTTTTGGCTTTGTGGGCCAGTCTATCTCTGTGGCAACTATTCACCTCTGCCGTTGCAGTGGCAAAGTAGCCATAGGTAATGTGTAAAATGAGTACCTGTGGTTCTGTGCCAATAAAACTTTATTTACAAAAGCAGGCCCCTGCCCGGCTCTACTCTGTCAATTTCTGTTGTACTGCTTCCCAGTAGCACCCGAAGAATATATCAAGAAAAAGTTGTCTCACCTCTTAAACCACTGGTATTTAGGAATTAATATAATAGGAATTTAATATGTAATGGGCTTTCCAGGTGACTCAGTGGTAAAGAATCTGGCTGCCAGTGCAGGAGATGGGAGTTGAATCCCTGGGTCGGGAAGATCCCCTGGAGGAGGGCATGGCAATCTATTCCAGTATTCTTGCCTGGAGAATCCCATGGACAGAGGAACCTGGCGGGCTACAATCCATAGGGTCGCAAAGAGTTGAACGTGACTGAGCACACACGTGCATAATATACAATCATAATATTATATATTAATTAGGACTATAATACATAGTCCTAATACAATAATTAGGAAAGATATAGTTTAGTTTCCTGACCAGTTTCCAGAATTTTGTATCAAGCTCTTATTCTTCTCCAAAACATGGACTTTCAAAAAGATTTTAAAAAACAAAATATGGGAATGCTTTTTCCTTCTTGATTTTAATTTTAAGACTAAATGATGTCTTGACTCAACTAACAGTTTACAGAAATACAAAGAACTTAGAAACGTGTTAAGTGCTATGGAATTAAAAGCAGCCAAACCCAGAGTAGAAATTCTACAGGATAAATGACCCAGTTTCTTCAAAAAACACATTATCAAAGAGAGAGAGAAAGAGAGCATAATAAGGGGGAATCGACGGACACAGCCACTTGCAATGTGAAGACCTTATTTGGATTCTAATTCAGACAAGCAAATTACAAAAAAAACATACTGAGACAACTGAAAATTTGAACAGTAAATGAATATTGTTATTAAACAATTACTGTTAATATTTAGATACAATTAAAAAAACAGGAAAATTGTTGAGAATGAATTAGATCTGGGTAAATATAAACTTTGGGGGCAAACATAAAAGAGAAAGGGGTAGTAGAAAATATTGTAATGAAAACCTTTCCAGAAATCCCCAGGGTTAATATCTAAATATAGCCTCTCTTTCTAAATTTATGGTCAAGTATGAAAGTCATATAATACAAAGATAAATAAAATGTGTTGGCACCAAGAATTGAAAGCGAATTTAATTGGCAATATTTTAATAAACCTTTCTCCCCATGAAGATGGAAGATATTTGTTCAAATGCTAAGAGCACTACTGAAACAGTCCAAGTCTGTTTGCCAACATGAAATATGGTATGAAATGATCCTTTTCTGGCAGACGTTTCATTCATGATCAGGATGAATGGAGCATGTCTGAACTTGCAAAATCATCTATTTTCTGATACAGTTGCAAAACAAATATAAAAAATGAACATTTGCTACAAAACTCAGACCTATACACTGGAAAATGATACAAATATACATTTCTTAGCTGTAAAGACAATTTTCCAAAAGTAATTTTTATTATCAAATACACTGTTATTATCAGAACAAAGACTATGCATAAGCAATGCCCTCCTATATGTTAATTTTAGGATATAAATTTAAACTCTTGTTCTTTTTGTTGTGTAGATCAAGGTTTCTCAACCTTGGCACTACTGACATGTGGGGCTGTCCTGTGCATGGTAAGATGTTCAGCAGCATCCCCAGCCTGTACCTTTCTAGATACCAGTGGCAACACCCTCATCAGTTGAAGTGAAGTGAAGTGAAAGTCACTAAGTCGCCTCTGACTCTTTGCGACCCCATGGACTGTATAGTCCATGGAATTCTCCAGGCCAGAATACCGGAGTGGGTAGCCTTTCCCTTCTCCAGGGGATCTTCCCAAACCAGGGATCGAACCCAGGTCTCCCACACTGCAGGCGGATTCTTTACCAGCTGGGCCACCAGGTTGACAACCCCAAATGTCTCCAAAATTGGTCAAGTGTCCCCTGAGGGCAAAATCAGCCCCAGTTGATCATGATGAGTTGAGCATCAATTCACAACTTAATATCCAAGAGAAATTAATATCTATAAGCATTGACATGTGCTTGGACCTGCAGGCTTACAGAAACCAATGCTATCTATGTCATGAATATGGTAATACATACCTAAGTTTGTTGTCAAGCATTCTTTCTGACCAGATTCTTGGACATACTTAATTTGAGGATTATTTCAGGCTTCAGCAGTACCAGTCAGTAGAAATCAAAAGTCCCTCAAGTATGTGGATTTTTCTTTGCAAATATTCCAATCATTTACAGAGAAACACGTGATATCAGGACAAGGACAGAGCACCTCATATGCATTTCAGAAAAAAATCACTTTGTCTGGTTTTCTAACACCCAATCCCACAGCCCAAGAAGATAACTGGAAATTCTCCATTTTCATTTCTTTTTTTCTTCTTTAAAAATATTTGACCAGGATTCATCATTTAAATTTAAAGCACTTATTTCTACTTTTCCAATGAAACAATTTTTTACATTGGAAATTTTTCATTATAATCATTTCATAGAAAAATACAGAAGATGTATCTGTGAAGGTTATTTTTTTTTTTTTGGCCTAACTTCCAAATGTAGAAATTACTTTTACATTATCTCCTCTTTCATTTCTATTATTTGCCTACTCATGATAACATTTTTGTATCATGATTATAAAAGTGTACACATATTTGGATTATGAATACATGCTTGTGTATTATATCACTCTTTAAACTTTAACCACATTTTTAAAGTATCTTTACTGAATATATAAATAGAATAATTTTTGAGAAATAAGTACACATTTACTGAGTGATTTTCTGATGCCATATTTTTCTCCTTGTTTGTCTCTTTCTGATAAAAGCTGTGCTCTCTCTATGACTCTACATTTCAAAATTTCAAATATATGTATTGCAAAATAGGCTTCAGATTAAAAAAAAATACTGGATAAAAACTATAATATCGAATAGTAGATATAAAATACTATACTGAAATCTAAGTACTGCTCTTTAATTTACACTTACTTTCATAATTACTGATGGTTAATCTTCTAAAGCAGGTTAAACATCCTAATTACATTATTAATTATACATGTCAAAAATCTAATTTATTCATTTTTCTGATATTGAGAAAGCATGAATTTTGATATCTAAAAAATTTTAGTTACATGATAGTCAATAAAAAATCAAGTGTGCTGCAAGACGAAATAAAGTTACCCCAAATCTTCAACATCTCTGGCCCCTTTATTGCTTTGATCATACACAGAACATGGAAGGCTTCTCTTCCCACATGAAAGGCATGGGAAAAGAGAACTACTATTAATTATAACTAAATTTAAGTCTGTAAAAGGAAAGAACATTTTAGTCTCTCTCTTCTTGCTTTACCCCAGTTTGTCCTCAAGGTCAGCACACATCGTGGTCAAAGCCATCACCATCCGTAGCTTCCTGTGCACAGAAATGATGTGTGGTGCCTGCATCCTTGGGCTCTTTCAATGGTTACCACAGTTGGGGTCACTGCATTTCAGCCTCTGATGCTGTACCCTCTTTCCAGCCCCTACGCAGGCCAGCACAGCATTTGCAGATGGGATGGCAACATGAGGGCATTAAAGGAACCCACAAAAAGCCACACTATGTATTCATGAGGCAAGAGTCAGCACATACAAGAACACTGAATGAATGAGTCATAAACACACAAATATCAAAATACCACAAGGGCAAGTTCAAAAAGATGAACTCCTCCGAGTTAGATTAAAACTGTATTTAGAGACTGTTTTTCTACCAGTGTCTCTCTCTTCCCCAGCAGTGTCCAAAGCCTTAACAAGTCATTAGCATGTTTTCTTTTTTCCCAACTTCACAATTCATAGCACTGCTGCCCCATCACTTTGGCTGGTTTTCTAACACCCAATCCCACTGCTCCTAAAGTGCTAAATATACATATATATATATATATATATAATTGCATTTTAAATGGAAGTTAATTCATTTTAATTTTGCTTTTGATATGTCTTAACACCCCTGGAGATGGTTGGCAATGTTCCAGGAGCTGCAAAGCAAAGATGCCAGAAAGTGCAGTAGGAGGAAACCCAAGAGTACTGCTCAGGACAGTGGCCTCTCAGTGGACTTTCTGCCCCTCTGGTTCAAGTCAGAGCAAACACTCAAGGACCTGCTGCATAACTTGTCTTCAATACTGCTTCAGTTCTTGCCTTCAGGATTGATTCTGCCTCATTTTGTAATTAACCTGTACTTTGGAGGTTCTAATGAAAGATTTATATTGTAAAAGGTCAACAGAGCAATCTCTCCTTAGCACAGCACTCACAAGCTGTCACTCTTACCACACACACACACATACACACACACACACATATTTGGTCCTAGTGTTAAAAGGCAGCTAGCCCTCTGCCTAGCTTGACCAGCCGGTCTACCAGCCCATCCTCACTCACGCTGATTCTTTTACTGAACCCCGTGGGACCATTCACAAACTGACAGAAGGGAAGCAAGTCATATGCAGCAGCTGGCTAAGAAATCAATTTACCAGTGGATTATGGAGAATGAAAAGGCAGAAGACATCCCCCTGGAAGAGGCTACTTCATTCAACCAATATTTGGACAATCACTACATGCAAAGACTGTTGGAAGCCTTTGGAAATAAAAAACGAAGCACAAGTCCTGCCTTTGAGAAGTTTCCCTGCCATGGCCCATGGTTGTCTGCCTCCATTTCCAAATCTACCTTCGATCCCCATTCTGCCCTGTCCCGCTCCAGTCGATGATGGCTTCCCATGGGGGCTTCAGTGAGACCACCCCTCTTACAGCTGCTAACTTCACTAACTGCACCTGAACTTCCCCATTGGTAGCTTCACTGTTCACTCTGACTCATTGCCCTGAGCTTTGAATCTCTGAGTACTGAACCACTGTAGGTTTAATTAATAGTTTTTGAAAGAATGAAAGAAAATAATCTCATGGTTGGGCATGATTATGACTAGGGTTATAAAAATGAAGATCAAATCAAAGAGTTCCAGGAAGTTCTTGAGTCACACTTAGCTCCCCAAACATGCAGGGTTGTCAGATAAAATACAGGACATCCAGTTAAATTTGAATTTCAGATAAGCAATGAAATTTAGTAATTATTTCCCAAATACTTCATGGCACATACTCCCACTAAAAAAATCATTTTTTACTTGAAATTTAAATTTAACTGGGCATTTTTTATTCTTATTTGTTAAATCTGGCAACTCCACATATATACCATTTTGAGATTCCTTTGGGTTAAAGTATCTCACTTTTGAATTAAAATAGTCAGTTCTCAATTATTTTAGTCCTTTCACAATTATTTTAAATCGTCCTCACCCAGCAATAATGGCCACAGAAAACTGGATTTGTGAATAGAGAACAAGAGAACAGAGTGGGAGAAGTTGAGAGTTTGAGGCATTTGTATCATTAGTATTGGGTAAGGCTACACAGAACTTAGGATTACAAAACACAGTTGCAAAGTAAAAATGGGCCACAAGAAGAAGAGACCAGTAAACAATGGGGGATTCTGATGGGGTTCCTGGTGGTAACTGTGGTCCTGTTGAGTATTACCTCTGCATTCATGTAGATTCCTGTAGCATGAGTTATTGTATTACTTCTTTCTGAAGGAAACCTCTACTTAACCTCATACCATATTTGAAAGGCCTGTGCACTTATCCTTCCTACTATACCATTAGCTTCCTAAAGGCAAGGAATCTCTTATCTATTCTTGCATCCCAGAGACTTCCCTGGTGGTCCAGTGGCTAAGACTCCGTGCTGCCAACAAAGGGGGCCTGGGTTCGATCCCTGGTCAGAGAACTAGATCCCAAAAGGCCGTAACTAAAGATCCCACATTCCGTAACTAAGACCAGGCACAACCAAGTAGATAATATTAAAAATAATAATAATAATAATATTCTTGTGACCCAGAGTTCAGCTCATTCCTGATTACATGGTGGGAAAACATAAATATTTGCTCCTTCTTTTGGTTGACTGAGTTGGTATGTCCAAATTTAATTGAAAAGCTGTACAACTCAGTGTAATCTAGTTTACACATCAACCCAACAGTGTTCCCTCTCTGCCCCAATCCCACCTGACACTGGTGTTCGCCAATCTAACCTCTCTAGGCAAGACGAGTATGTTCCACTGGCTACTAAAGAAAGCATCAGGGAGGAGAAGAAGCAGAAAGAAGACAAAACATGGAGGATCTTTTATTCCCGTGTGACCTTTTCCAATGGGTTCCCGTCCTTCACTTTTGTCTCTTCTTCTTTGACTTAGGCCAGGATCCTATGAGCAACCATGCATCTCTGTTTGTTGAGTCAGTTCTGGCTTATGTCTACTGTCCCAGAATAATTATTAATAGCTCCCCCTTCACTCTCAGAAGTGCCCTGGTTTGAATGCTTATCACACTCACAGAACATTCAAGAACTCATTTTAAATAGGGAGGTTGCATGGAAATACCCAACAGAGCAGACAAATGTTTGTCCTCAGAATGGCCATGATAAAAGCATTCACCCCATTATCATCAGTGCTTCTCTTCTGCTCTGCTCAAGAAATAGAAACAAGAATAACAGACTCATACAGTAGAAAATACTCAGGCTTTCAGTCTCATTTGTTGGTACCCAATTATGCTGAGGAGATGGGCTGCACATAAAGAATCACCTAAGCTCCAGGAGGTCTCAAAAATAGCGAATCACAGTAGTCTCTCCTAGTGAGGAGCACCTTAGCTTGCTAATCTGAATAGAGCCAAGAAATCTTTGTCTTAAAAATTTTACCCAAGCGAGTTTGCTGTGCCACTGAGTTAGCTATCTGGCAACTACTGACCTGATCTAATCAACTGAACTACCATTGTTAATGGACCAGATATTTTTGTTAAGTTAATTCATATATTTCTCAGCTTTTTATCAATTGAATAGAAATAAATGTATTACCAAAGAAATAACCCTGTGTAGCAGATACTACAATATATTGTTACAATATAATTTTTAATTTAAGACCAAAGAGATACAATAATTCAAATCAAGAAAGTCAATTTTTAAAAAAAATTTCTTTGATTATTATTATGTTAAATAAATACTATATGCATAGTGTATAAAGTTTGCACTGCTGCTGCTGCTGCTGCTAAGTCGCTTCAGTCGTGTCTGACTCTGTGCGACCCCATAGATGGCAGCCTACCAGGCTCCTCCATCACTGGAATTCTCCAGGCAAGAACACTGGAGTGGGTTTCCATTTCCTTCTCCAATGCTTGAAAGTGAAAAGTGAAAGTTAAGTTGCTCAGTCATGTCTGACTCTTCGCAACCCCATGGACTGCAGCCCACCAGGCTCCTCCGTCCATGGGACTTTCCAGGCAAGAGTAGTGGAGTGGGGTGCCATTGCCTTCTCCAAAGTTTGCACTACATAATCATTTTTTAAAAATTTAATTTTCATCAAAATTAATATTTTGGTGACATTATCAATAGAGATTAGATTTTTACCTCTATTCTATTTTTGGTTCATTTATGACTACATTTTTTAAAAAGCTTGAATATATTCTTACCCATATCCCTAAACATACAGAACTTAAAAGGGACTAGATATTTAGAAGAAGTTGAGCCACATGAGGGCCTTGTGTGTAAACCTGAGCCCGGCAGGCTGGTCACCAATGCTCTGGTGGAGTACAGGAAAAAAGGATCTACCAATCTAAGAGGAAACACACCACTGGAGGAATAGCCACACCATGTGTTAACTGCTTAACAAGCACTGCATCATTTAATTCTTTACAGTGAAGAGGCTGACACTACATTAATCAACTTGCTCTAAGTTTGACATCCAAAGGAAACACTCAGGTCAAGATTCAAGCTGACATCAGAGCCTGAAAATATCCATTATATTCTTTATGTACAAAATATTTGAATTAAAAATATTTTCTAACAGTGCTTTGTAGTTAGGACCAGAAACAAACAAACAAACACAGAGGAAAGGTGAAAGGGTCAAGAAAATTTGTTTATTCAGTAGTTCTATGTGGACCAGAAATCACTAGAAATAACAGTTAAATGGTGGGATGCAAATAGGAAAGAAAATTAATTGCTTCATGTCCTGAGTTCATCCATTTACTACATAGGACTGTCCCTGAGGCAGACCAACCCCTTTGAAAACATGACTTCCTACCAGCTAATCTCACCATACTTGTGAGTCCTCATTATTAAGACTTTAGGGTCCCCCAGATCTTGATTCGCAAAGGTTCAACTTGCTGTGTGCAATACAATGGGTGGGTGGGAGGATGGCTAGATGGGATTTCCAAGACATGCTGATTTGGTTCAAAAACAAAATGGGAGATTCTGTGATGACATTGACCTGCCTCCTGCTTATGTGCCCAAAGATAGTCTGATTAACCTTGGTCTCAGTTTGCCTATGTTCAGCTCCTTATACACTATGGCCATGATGGCTGGCACAGTCATTTCAAAAATCAGGAGGATAACAGCAGTGCCAAAAGTTTACTCAGAGCCAAATCTATTGGAAAGGATCACTTTCCTGTGGCCCACTTCTCAAGTGATAACAATGTGACTATGAGAGGAAAACAGCTGGTCCAATTCATCTGCAGACATAATTTAATCCTACAGAACTGCAGTGGTTCGAGAGGGAGAAAAAGGACTTGGGTGATAAATTTTCAGTGGAAGGCAAAAGACACATTTAAGGGGAGTCAAGAGAATCTAATTCGGCAGAAAGGTCTAGAAAAATGAGGACTGAAGAAAGTTATTGAATTTTGCAGAACGGTGTCTTTTTAACCGTCAAGAGAATTGTTACAGTAAAATAGCAGGATGCAGGGTAAATTCTAAGAATTAAGGATGGAGTGAAAGAGGAGAGAAATGCAAGCAGCTGGCAGAGACAACAAGCTCTAGAATTTCTGGTAAAGAACTGAAAGAGAACACTAGTAGCTCAAGGGAGGAGCAGAACAGAACCAAGACCTTTTCAGGATGGTGAGATCAATGTTGGGTTGAAGCCTGGGAGAAAGGTCAACAGAGAGGGAGAGGGGAAAGATGAAGCTGAGGAACAGGGCAATGGAAAGGAAGATTAAACCTTTCAGTTAAAATGAAGGAGACTTGTCTGGTGATCCAGTGGTTAAGACGCTGTGCTTCCACTGCAGGGTGCACAGGTTTGAGTCCTAAAGGGGGAACCAAGATCCTGTATGCCAGGCAGCATAGCCAAAAAAGAATGAAGGGCAAAAAATGAACACATCAAGGGCATATATTATATTCCAGGAACTATACTGAATCCTTCATAGATGGCATTTCATTCAATACTCCTCACATGCTGTGCCATAAGTATGTACTTCTTTGGAAAAGAGGAACCTGAGACTCATAGATACCAAGTAAAATTATTTGGTGGGCCCAGGGTTAAAACACAAACCTCCTTCTCTCCCTAACTTGAATGCATGATAAAACAGAAAAAGGAAAAGAGATGTTACTGCAGGAAACCATCTTGTCCACATGACAATTTTAGCCATTGTGAAATTAATCACAATATCCAATGTGATTGTTTATGTGATAATTCCTGCCAGGATAACGCTTCCAATTCCACCAACTTGGTCTTATCTTACTTCTTGTTTTTTAAGAGATAACTATAAAAGGAGCAGATACCATGTTTTTAAAATTTGATACGTGATTTGTGCAAAGAAGAGATAAAAAACTAATTTATCTTCCATTTAACATAATGAAAAAGACTCAATAAAACTTCCAGTTGACTCAGTCTTCTAAAGATGATTCTCCAAGACTATTCTCCAGCTCTTAGCTGCATTCTTGATATTTCACCTGGCAACAAAGACAAAATAATAAAAACCACACAGGGGCCCAAGAAAAGACATTCTTGTCCAATGGTCATCAACCTTGTGTTTCACATCATCAAGGAATTCACAAATGGCTGTCTGTAAGCCAGTTTTAATATTCCAAAAATCTGCTGAAAAATGGGAATTTGCTGTCAATAAGGCTGCCTTTCACCAGAATTGTATCAGCTCAATGTGGTAAATGTAGTGCTTATTAACACCTTGGATTATTAATGTCGGTGTTGGAAATTGTGATCATGTCTGGTGGGCTAGATCTTCCTACTAGATTAATACAACGCAGTGCCAGAGTTGAAAGATTTCAAGTTTTTAACTGACCTTATATACAAGTAGTAAGTGAAACAACAGGTATCACTGATACCTAATAAACTCCTAAAGAATCTGAAAGTTTTTTTTACCTTTTATTATTATTTCAATTGTGATGGTGATGACATAACATCACCATAAAACATTCTCTGCACTGAGAGACCTTCAGGAGACCTTCATGAAGTTAAACAAATACAGGATTGTGTGATCAGGTGAGCTTAGCAAAGGTTGGTTTAAACAAATTTCAAGAGCATCCTAAAGAGCAGGGCAACTGAGTCTTTTAATATCTTATTGTGAACTATACATCCCCAAGAGGGGGAATACAGATATTCAGCATTTTCAAAATGTATTTGACCAAAGGTTTTCTCTTTTGCATGGTATCTGAAGGGGCAGCCTGGGTTCCTCCAAATATACTTTGGGAGCACTAAAATGGACAATTGATAACAGTATGTCACTGATAAAACCTGGATCAGAAACAGAAAATGAGTAGGCATGGGTAAACCAATTTGATTGTATCTCACCACTTCATTATTACCATTTACATTTTCTTAACAAATTTCAAGTTCTACACAAACATCCCTACACACTAGTCTGCCAGGCTCCTCTGTCCATGGGATTCTCCAGGCAAGAATTCTGGAGTGGGTTGCCATTTTCTACTGCAGGGGATCTTCCCAACCCAGGGATCGAATCCGTGTCTCTTACGTTTCCTGCATTGTCAGGGGATTCTTTATCACTAGTGCCACCTGGGAAGCCCACACTATAGAAAGAGGACTATAAATCAGGAGGCGCAAAAGCCATTCTCAATTTAACATATGTTCTGTTGGGTCTGGCTCTCCAACTATTGGGAAGCCCACAGTTCCTTATAGAGCTGCCTCCAATTACGTCTAGTCCTGACTAATTTCCATCAGCCTCCGTGCAGTACCCACCATGGATCCCTCAAAAGAGACCTGCCCATTTGTATAGAGGTCCCTCCTCGTCATCCCCAGGGGGCATAAAGGAGCTGCTTTCCACTTCATGTGCATTGCTCTCACTCACTTAACTGCACTGTCCCTCACTGTTCACACCTGTAAAGGGGAACTTGTTTGTGAAACCCTGTTACTTGCTAACCCTAATCCTAATTCCTTCCAGGGAGGAGTGAGGTTCTTCCTGGTCCGAATGCCTTCGGGTCACAACACTCAGAGACCTCCACAAAATTGCCACTGTCTCTGTACAAAAGAAGCAGAGCTGCAATCAGAAAGCTCCATCTCATGCAAACCACTATATACAGAATGGATGAACAGCAAGGTCCTACTGTAGAGCACAGGGAACGGCATTCAATATCCTGTGATAAACCATAATGGCAAACAATATGGAAAACAATGGATATATGTGTATAAACTGAGTCACTTTGCTGTATAGCAGAAATTAGCACAGTATTATAAATCAACTAATCATCGGAAAAGACCCTGACGCTGGGAAAGATTGAGGGCAGGAGAAGAAGAGGGTGGCAGAGGATGAGATGGTTAGACAGCATCATTGAGTCAATGGACATGAAAACTGAGCAAACTGGGAGATATAGAAGGACAGGGAAGCCTGGTGTGCTGCAGTCCATGGGGTCACAAAGAGTCGGACATGACTTAGAGACTAAACAACAACAACATAAATCAACTATACTTCAGTAAAATAAATTTTGAAAAAACAAAGCTCCATCTCAGGTGTCTATTTTTTTGTTATTGTTCCATTGTCAGTTAAGTTACAGAAATCAACAAAGAGAAGGACAGAAAACACTTTCTCTGGATGCCTGAATGACAATCGGTTTGTAGAACACTCACAGCCCTTAGAGAAGGGCTCCTGATTAAGTATTACCTTTACTCTGCACACGAAGGGCCATCAGGATGGCCATCTCTCTCTCCTTAGTTGTGGTTAAACAACTTTACACCGATGATGAACAGTGAAACAGTTTTGTCCTTATCTTATTTGCTATAATCACTTCTTCTAGTTCCTCTCCCCTCGGGTACATTAGTGCTCACTTATACACACAACCTTGCTGTTAATAAAAAAGATTTATGTCCAAGTAAGATTTTATTCCTTCCTTCAGCTGTTTACTTAAGGAGGCTTTATTGCATAAAGTATTAATAGTATCCTTACTCAGCACACAAGCAGATTTATCTTTTTTAACTCATCTTTCCATACTTTAAATCTTAGTCTGTTCTGGGGATTTTATTTAGTGCAGGAATTCTGATTTAGCATATTGTTTGCTTCATATATAGGATCTTAAAGAAAGGAGAAGTATTAGACTATTAGCGTTAGACGCCTAACTGGCACAGCTACTTCTTAAGAAGCAGGGAAAAGAATGGTTTATTCCAAGACTATCTTTGGTACCACAAGGCCTGTAGAAATTGGACATTTCCTAACTGGTACAAATATGGAAAACAAAGAGGTAATAAATATTCAAATCCATAAAGAAAAGTTATGTCCTTTATCCCAGTAAATCCCAGCAATATTATTCATAGATTTTATTCTAGGAAAATAATTCAGTCAGGAAAACAAAATCTATCTGAAGGAAGGAGCAGACTGAAAACCCAGATTTAAAAGCACAAAATCAGAGCCACACTAAATGTGTCACAAAAGGCATGTGCAGCCCCCTGCCTACCAAGAAAGACTTCTGGATAAAGGTCAGAAAGAAAAACAAGAAAGGTGACAACACTGCTGTCAGTACGGTAGGAGAACAGGATCTACTTCTGGTCTTAAATCTCTATCACTACAAAACTGCTTTAGTAGCAAAATGTATTCTAGAAAAGGAAATATCTTACCTGAAATTCTTCCTCTTCTTTTTACCCTTCTAAATGATACTAATTTAAAACACCCAAGTTGAGTTCCACTTTTACCACATACCTTTGCTCTTGACTTCTTTGAAACTATATCGTTTCCAAACCAGTAGATCTCAAGCAGAAGTAATTTTGCCCCCCACCTCTGCTCTGGCAACATCTGGAAATATCCGTGGACAATTTTGGTTATTATGACAGAGAGCATGCTACTAGACAGAGTCTGGGGATGCTGCTAAATATCCTACAATAAATAGGTCAGCTACCATTCCTTACTAACAAAAATGATCCGAAATGTCAAAAGGGTTAAGGCTGATAAACCCTCCACTAAATCATATAATTTTGTAATGTTTTAAAATATTTTACAAATAAAAATGAGCAAAAGATTTGAAAAGATACTTGAGCAAAGAAGATGTAGGAAAGACAAATAAGCATATGAAAGGACGCTTAGCATCATTAGTCATCAAGGAAATGCAAACTAAACCACAGTGAAATACCACTTCATATCCACTAGAATGACATCGATAAAAAAGACAGATCAAAAAGACAAGTGTCGTCAAGGATATGGAGAAACTATAACTCTCCTACACACTGGCAGAAAATGTGAAACGGTCCACTCATTTTTGGTCAAACAGTTTGTCAGTTTCTTAAAATATTAAACACACAATTCCTATATAACTCAGCAATACTACTTCTAGTCATTTACCCAAGAGAAAAAAAAAATGTCCACACAAAGACTTCTATGCATACGTATACAGCAACTTCATAATAGCTAATCACTAGAAAAAATCTAAATGTCCAAGATCTGATGAACAAATAAACAAAAGATGGTACATCCCTACAAGGGAATATTACTAAATAATGAAGAGGGAACAAGCCACTTATGTGTGAAACAGCATACCTGAATAGCAAGTGCTTAATAAACAGGCTGAAGTGCTTCACAATAAAGACAACTACCTCAAATGTCAAAGAGCTATAGTAAGAAAATTAAGTGGAGAAATTACTTCTGTGATCTAAAGAAGGACACATCTGGTGCCCACCGGGACATTCGTCAGGAGCCCAGAACCCACAAGGATTAATGCTCATTCCCCTGAAACTGATACGGTATTCAGGGCACATTTAAAAAACGAATTCTTTTTTGCATCTTGCTCTACATTACCAGTCATCCACAATTCCATATAATAGTATTCAAGTAATCATTAATACATAGTTATTTAGGAATGAATTTAATTTCTAAAAATTAAACAAAAAGTAAAGGAGAAAAATTAAGCTAGAAAGTATGCAAATTTTTAGTCTGCCACAGCCATAGAAAAGCATAGAAAGTATAATTATTTGGACTATTAGATTATATTCTAGGTTATAATATTAATTGTAATAGAAAAAATATTCAATGCTAACCACTCTGATTCACTTCCTGGGAACAAAGGAAGACTACATTTCCCAGTACTCCCTGCAGGGAGGGTGGTGCCCATATGTCAATATCCCAGCCAACAGAAGAAATATAAGCTACTTCTAAACCTGAAATCAAGATCCTGCATCTTTGCTACACTTACTGGGGATAGGGATGGATAAAGACTGGGAAAGGACGCAATATTTTTTCAGATGTCCTGTTTCTTGATCTGGGTGCTGGTTACAAGAGTGTGACCAGTTGTAAAAATGCATGAGTTGCACCCTCGTGATTATGCACATCTCTCTTTGTTATACTTCAGTAATAAGCTTATTGAACATGATTTTACAATACATCCCTCTTCCTCTTCTATGGCCACTTCCACTCCTACTTCTCTGAACACATGCTCTGACGGCAGACTTGCGAGATGGAAGCAGTCCCTACACAATGCCATGAATGGGGTTGATTTGTTATTGTAGACCAGCCTAATATGTTAACATCATCTGCTGCACGATACTTTGCCTCAATAGAGGGTATGGTACCAAAGAATTCCTAATAGTGCTTGTACTAGTATTTAAGATCCAACTACAAAAGTTTTAAGACAGTATTTTTTAAACTTTGGTCCGTGAGCCATTATATCAGGAGCACTTGGGATGTTTGATTAAAGTAGATATTCCACACCAGAATTTCCAGGAAAGATAAATGGGAACCTGAATTTTTTTAATGAGTTCCCTAGGTGATTCTTTTGCATATAAGAATTTGAGAACTATTATTATAGCATGATAACAAAAGTCACGATAGCTGTTAAAGACTAAACTCTTATTTTAATACCCATAGGTGAGGGTATTAATACAAACAATTACCCTTTGTCTCCAGTGGATTAAGACATAGGAGTCTGCTTCTCCTCATTAAAGAATCAAAGTAAAAAGCTCTCCACTGAGCACAGGAAAGCTAGATTCTAATTGTAGTTCTACTGTAATTCAATGTATGACCCAGGCAGAGTCATTCAAACTACTGTAGCTTCAGTTTCCTCATTTGCAAAACTTGAAGAGTTGGCCTAGAATCCATGGTTTCAAAAGAAAAACATAAAACTAGTTTAGTAAAAACTAAAAACTCATCATAAAGCAAATGTTATGTGTAAAGCAGTACATAGAAAACAAAGGCATTTAAAAATAAATTAAAAAAAAAGAAACCATGGAAAGAGAGAACTACATTGACCCACCCAGCCCTCTAACTACCACAGTCCATGCAGATGCCTCAGAGAATGCACAGAACCATCCACCCTGGAGCAGAGTTTAAAAAACTCCGATCTAGTTCATCTTTTAGATCCTTTATACATTCTTGAAATGTTGACAGTCATGATTATCATCCTCAAAAGCCTTTAATTAAAGTCGATTCTACCATTTTGTTATTTTTAGAGCTGACTTATTTCCTCTACTCCCATTTGGGGAAGAGTGTGGGTTATGCTAGAACTACAGAAAAGAAATTCAATCAAAATCTATTAACCCTAATTATGAATTCTCTGAACTAGCACAACTAAATCCTCAGACAATTTTGCATTCTTTGACTAGAAAGATCCTTACCCTTCTTGTAATATAGTTCACACCAATTTTGCGTGGCAGTTCAGGGCCTGTGTGCAGTCCTATAACCAGTCTGCAGACCTCTGCACTAACTGATACTCCGCTGTTACAGTCAGGGAAGTTCAGTACTGCAACCATTTTTGAAAGTCACTGTAAATCTTTTCACAAAGTTCTTTTAACCAAATATCACTGCACGTAATAGAATATTAACCTTAATTGCTTTTTCTAAAAAGAGTTCATCTCATAGATTCCTAAGTTCTTGCCTTGACCTCTTATTATTTTCCATTCTTTTGAGATATTTTTAAAAAATCAAGGATATTCATGAACATGTATGACTAAAATCCTCTGTTAAGAGTGTTTATTTCTCAGGTCCAATCAGATAAGAACCAAAATGAAGAGATATCTTGGTTTCTCCTGACACTTTTATGTTGACTAAACACACAATTCAGTGTAAAGGTAAATACATTCCTACTAAAACTTGTCATGTGATTCAATGTATTACATGATACAGTAAGTACATAGAAAGAAAATCAAGAAATTAGTTTAAATACAATATATGCTTTTTTCTGTAAAAATCCAGAGAGCAAATATTACTCTTTGCAGACCAACTACTCAGTTCATTCACTGTGCTGTGAAAGCAGACAGATAACACGTAAATGAATGGGCATGACTGAGTTACTTTTTTACAAAAACAGATGGAGGGCCGGATTTGGCCAATAGGCCCTAGTCTGCTGACCCCTAACGTAGATGGGAATTTTTATGTGAGAGGGAGAAGACATAATCAAAATATTATTTCCTGTGATGAGCTAATAATTATGCAGTTTGCCAGTTAAGAGTATTAAGCTTATTATCTCAAGAATTTATGGGGTAGGACACTGCGTGCATGTGTGCGTGCGAGCTAAGTCACTTCAGTCGCGTCCAACTCTTTGCGACCCCACGGACTGTAGCCCACCAGGCTCCTCTGTCCATGGGATTCTCCAGGCAAGAATACTGGAGAGGGTTGCCATGCTCTCCTCCAGGGGATCTTCCGGACCCAGGGATCAAATTCGAGTCTCTTGAATCTCCTGCATCGGCAGGCAGTTCTTTACCACTAGCGCCACCTGGGAAGTCCACCAGGTAGGACATTAGAGATGTTATTTCCTCTTTTTATCCTTTTCCTTAAAGAAATAAACTCATTTAAATACAAAAGGAAAGTTTCTTCTCTAGTAACCACGATTATTGACTGGCATGGGTTGAAGACCAACCCAAGTATTCATGATTTACTTTTCTTACTTCCCTTTTACACTTCCTTTTCTTTTGGTAAATCTCAAAACAGTCCTGCCTAAGTTTACATTCTAAAGACAACGAAAAATTAAACCTGGCAAAGAAGTTAGTCCAACAATAAAGAAATCAGGGGCAGAACCAGGGATGAAATAAAGACATCAACTTCATCAAGCACAATTTTTAAAATAATGTCCATTGATGTTTTTAGTTGTTTGTGAAACACTGTTATACGTTCAGCTTCAAGGAAAGTCCCCAGAACCCCCCAGATACAGATGTTCCACATGTCAGAGACTGTCACTTGTATCCCATTTATAAAGAATTTCTGCAGGCCCCAGAAAGGGGTGATGAAGATTTTCAACCTAGGGCAGAGAAGAGGTCTTTTAGGCACAAGGAGCAAGGCAGCACTTCCAGGTTGTAAGGTTTGATATCGACTCAGAAAAACAAACACACGGATTTATTATGACACACATAAAAGGAGCAAAGCTAGAGGCTTGGAGTAACTCTCAGGACTTAGATAAGAATTTGATGCTATTTGGGTTCTGGGACCCTATTTCAAAGTGGAGATGTCTCCACACCAATAAGCAATTCTGAAACCAACTGGGTGTCCTCCAACTCAGTTCTGGCACCATCTGCCCAGAGACAGCATCAGATTCCAAAGGTTAAGGGCTCAGTTCCACAAAACTGCCCCTCTCAACCCCCACCCCGATCCCTCTTCAAATGCTAGCTGAAACCCCAGGCTGTTATCTGTGCTTCTGACCGATCAGCTATAAATTCTCATCACCCTCTCTTAGGGTTCAATCCATTTGCTAGAGCACCTCAGAGAATTGAGAAACATTTTACTTACTAGATCACCGGTTATTTATAAAAGGATCTAATTCAGGAACAGGCAGATGGACAAGATGCAGGGGGCAAGGCCTGGGGAAAGGCTGTGGGGTTTCCATGCTCTCTCCAGACCCTCCAATCTCTCAGCACCTCCATGTGTTCACCAACCCAGAAGCTCTTTGAATCCCAATCTTTCAGTTTTTCTTAGATGGCTCATCACACAAGCATGACTGATAGGTCATTGGCCACTGGTGATTGATTCACCCTCCAGCCCCACTCTCCTCCCCGGAAATCAGGAGGTGGGACTGAAAGTTCAACCCTCTAATCAAAGTTGGTTCCCCTGGCAAAAGGTACCCCTCCTTAGGAGCTTTCCAAAAGTCATCTCATTAACACAAACCTGGTTGTGATGAAAAGAACCTGTTTTGAATAACAAGGCAACCACTTCACCTTTATGGCTCTGAAGGGATTTCAGGAACTGAGAACAAAAGACCAAATATTGTAACAAAAGATACTCCAATTGCTCTTAACTTCAGGAAATGCCAAGGCTTTGAGAAGCTGTGAGTCTAGAATTCTATATAAAAACCAAATATATAAGAAATATATATTTCGTCATCTGAGTCACAAAATATATATTTCTCATAAACCACAATTATTTCAGATGTTTTCTACCAACAGAGGATGGTTAACAGTAAAGTGAATGTGACTTCTAGATACAAAGATGAGCAGAGGGAACCTCTCAGATCCCAGTATCCTTTATTAAAAGTCATATTCAGGATGCTTTACGTTCCAAATTTTAAAAATACAACTGTAACTGGCTTAAATGATAAGCTGTTAGTTGCTCAGTTGTGTGCGGCTGTTTGCAGCTCCATGGACTGTAGCTCATCAGGCTCCTCTGTCCATGGGAATCTCCAGACAAGAATATTGGAATAGGTAGCCATTTCCTTCTCCAGGGGACCTTCCCGACCCAGGCATCAAACCTGGGTCTCTCACATTGGCAAGCAGATTCTTTACCATCTGAGCCACCAAGGAAGCACCCCCCTGGAACACACAGATTGGAAGTCTGGCTGCCTGAAGCTGCCAGGCTGATGAGACCCTGCTGTTTCAGCCCCCCAAGCTCATTAAATCTTCTGTGTCCTTTTACCAGCCATCCTGGAAAAGAAATGCTGTTCCCCATTGGAATTCCTGACCCACAGAATCTATGAACATGATAAATGGTTGTATGACACCACTAAGATCTGAAGTCATCGGTTATACAGCCACAGTCACCAAAACAACTGGATATAAAAACTACTCAAGCCAAGGGTCAGTAGACCACATGGTCCTGGTTACAACTTCTGAAGTCTGCTCACATGCCATGAAAGCAGCCAGGCAAAATGTAAATGAACAGGTGTGAGTGTATTCCAATAAAAGTTTATTTACAAAATCAGGTGGTGGGTAGGGATGGTGGGGGAGGACAGATCTGGTCCATGGAATAAAGTTTGCTGAGCCCTATTCTAGCCAACTTCTTGGAAAAGACTGATGGTGGGGAAGATTGAGGGCAGGAGAAGAAGGGGGCAACAGAGGATGAGATGGTTGGATGGCATCATGAACTCAATGGACATGAGTTTGAACACATTCTGGGAGATAGTGAAGGACAGGAAAGCCTGGCGTGCTGCAGTCCATGGGGTCACAAAGAGTTGGACACTACTGAGCAACTGAACAGCAACAACATTCTAGGCAAAGGAAGAAACCTAATGTTAGGCCCAAAGGCAGTAATGTGGCTGTTTATTCTAGAGATAACACAACCTTCTGTATAGGCAAAAGAAGGTACTCAGAGAGCAGGAGGGCTTGATACTTAGGCCTATGGGCCATGGATGCTAATGACTTCTTGGCAAGCCACTTAATGACTTGGTGCCTCAGTTTTATCATCTCATCTTTAAGTGGGGGAGACTAATACTATCTACATCTTAGGTCACCATGATGGTTAGTTGACACGTGCGGGCCTTGGATGCCTAGCACAGAAGAAGTACTATTTAAATGCCTGCTTCTATTTTTATGGTGGTTAACTAGGGGAGAAATCATAGAGAGAAGGAGACAAATGTAGGAAATAAGGCAGAGGAAGAGACTCTGCAACAAGCTGGACAAGGGGTAGGAAGGAGCCGAGTTGTGTCTGGGGAGACCTTTTGCTCTGGTGCCTAGAAAGAGGCTAACATAGCCAAGCAGGATGGGAAGACGGCGGGATCCCGAAGAGGGAGACAGGTGGGGGCTGCCTCTTAGGTTTCATTTAACAACTGTCTTGAAAGTCTGTTCCTGATTAGAAATGCAATTCATAAAATCCTTGCATCATAAAGTAAAGGAAATATAACTACACTGAGAAAAATCTCATGCAGTCTCACTACTCAGAAATAACCAGCTCTAGGACTTCCCTAGTGGTCTAGTGGTTAGGACCCTGCATTTGCACTGCAGGGGGCATGAGTTTGATCCCTGGTCTGGGAACTAAGATTCTGCATGGCCACACGGTGCAGCCAAAAATAAAGAAATAACCAACTCTGTTTTTCTGAACCATACAAAATTGCCATTACTCAGCCATGTTATACTGTTTGATTTCCCTTCTGATATTTTATACATACACGCAAATACACATAAATATATCAAGAGGGAAAATAATATTTTACTTGTAAACGTTAATTTATGTATAATTACAAATTAAATAGTATTTTAAATATTTTATTATATTTTACAATTATCATAAAGGACTGATACAAATAACTATAACAAAGTTGTGTCACAGATTTGTATATTTATCCTTTTTTTACTTAAATATGATTTCTTGAGCATTTACTCATGAAATTAAGGTTGCTTTTATAAGAAAGGCTTTTAAAGGATACTTACCATTCCACCTACTCATTACTGCCCGAGATGTGCATTGCCGAATATAGCCCAACAGCATCCATGTAAAGATGAAGAGATCATTTCATGAGAAACATCAAGAATTTAGGAGGAACAACTGCTCTGACATGATGCTCAGCTTAAAAGGTGACAGAAGAATTCTGTGACATTGTGCTACAGAGCCCTGTTTTTCCAAAACGACCCTTTGCCCTAAGGTCTCTTTTGATTTTTCACTTGGATTTCTTACAAACAAATAATACATTTTGTTTTGTGTCTTTAGCCATGATTTATTGGTAAGTAGTTAAGCTGATCTACAACAGGGGATAAATCATAACAAATAAAAAAATATATGTATAAATCAAGTTGCTATGACTAAGTTCCAACTTTTCCCTAGTCTGCAACTCAGAATCTTGTAAAGCCAAGTGACACAAGATTTTAAAAGAAAAATTTTATATTTACTCTGTGGCGATTTTATGTTTACTCAATATCTTACTGCATTGAACTTACACTTTTTAAGATTTTTTTTTATGTCAACAATTTTTAAAAGTCTCTCTTGAATTTGTTACAATATTGCTATTGCTTCTGTTTTATGTTTTAGTTTTTTGGCCATGAGGCATATGGGATCTTAGCTCCCTGATCAGGGATTGAACACTCAACCCCTGCATTGGAAGGCAAAGTCTTAACCACTGGACCATGAGGGAAGTCCTCAGGTTGCACTTCTTAGGCAAGTTTATCTGGCATTTTTAAAGGTCAATAATCAGGAGTAAGCTACTTCAAAAACGCTAGTCACCAAGAAATATATACAGAGAAAACCTTTAACCATTCATATGGTTACAGGGCTTTTATCTTTAATTAACTTCTAATTTGATGATCTGGTACCATCACTTCATGGCAAATAGATGGGGAAACAACGGAAACAGTGAGAGACTATTTTCTTGGGCTCCAAAATCACTGAAGATGGTGACTGCAGCCACGAAATTAAAAGACACTTGCTTCTTGGGAGAAAAGCTATGACCAACCTAGACAGCATATTAAAAAGCAAAGACATTACTTTACCAACAAAGATCCGTCTAGTCAAAGCTATGGTTTTTCCAATAGTCATGTATGGATGTGAGAGTTGGACTATAAAGAAAGCTGAGCACCAAAGAATTGATGCTTTTGAACTGTAGTGTTGGAGAAGACTCTTGAGAGTCCCTTGGACTGCAAGGAGATCCAACCAGTCCATCCTAAAGGAAATAAGTCCTGAATATTCATTGGAAGGACTGATTCTGAAGCTGAGACTCCAATACTTTGGCCACCTGATGCGAAGAATTGACTCATTGGAAAAGACCCTGATGCTGGGAAAGATTGAAGGCAGGAGAAGGGGACGACAGAGGATGAAATGTTTGGATGGTATCACCGATGCAATGGACATGAGTTTGAGTAGGCTCCGGGAGTTGGTGATGGACAGGGAAGCCCGGTGTGCTGCAGTCCACGGGGTCACAAAGAGTCAGACACGACTGAGCGACTGAATTGAAGTGAACTTGCTGACAAAGAACTTAACAAATCATTAAGTTCATATAACATAACAACATAAGAAAATTGAAATGTATCATAATAGTCCCTTAAATTTCAACATTCCAAAGGAAAATAGCTACAGATGCTCACAATAAATATTTCTAACTTCAATTTTGACTCAATTGAAAAAAGATGTGGCCCTAGTAAGACAAATAAATGTACCAAGAGAAATGTACTCTTCAGCATGTACCTGAGTAATACAGAGGCTAATAAATGAAACCAATAACTGAGGACCGACACTTGAGCCATTTCCAGTTTCTTAAATAAGATGAGAGGTCCCCTTAGAGTGGGGTAAGTCATACATTTTTATCCTTTCTCAATTGACAGAGAAAGTAAAACATCCTAAGATTGCAGGTAAAAAGCAATACGTGAAAGCTTCTCTAAATACATAGAGTTCACATTCTCAAAATTGAGATGCAAGCCATTTTTCAAGGTATTCAGTAGGTCAATATTCATTCAACAAGAAATTTAACTGAAAAATATCTTTCAGACAAAAATGGTTAAAGGCCCATCTATCATTTGGAACTTATAGTGAAAATCAAGTCACTCAACTATAGCACTCTCAGGAAGTCAGTGCCTTTTTTGAGGAAAATGTGCCCCAGCTTCTTTATTTTTTCCCCAGGCTTCTTAATGACAAAATATTTTCCATAAATTCTAGATGCTTTCCACCCATCCTTCAACCTTTATGTGTGAAGGAACCAATTTAATCTAGCAAAATTCATTTATATTTTAAAGGCCAGCAACGAGAAGTGTCTCCAAAAGTTATGGATATATTTTTGTTTTCAAAAGCATTAAGGATGAGAGAATTAACTTTTATTGTCTTTGCTATGTGCCAGGTACTTCATCGTAAAGGGGGCCATATCACGATAGAATGGAGACTTGGGGGTGGATTCTATTCTGGAGATGAGATTGGCCAACACAAGCCAGAGCTCTAGAACCTGAGAAGTCAGAGCAAGCTATCAAAACTGGGGCTCAGAGAGACAGGAACCAGGATGAAACACAGTTATGACCATGTCTGTACCAGGGTTGCCCAGAAGGGAGGTAGTGAAGGAGGCTTGATTCAGACTCTTAGTCCCAATGTTTTTAGGGCCTCAGGTCACAATTTACAATAGAAGGAATCAAGAAATCAGCCAAACAACTAAACATACAAAATAAGGCACCAAAAAATGTCACTGGGCTTTCTAACAAACTATGAAGAGAATTTAAAAATCCGATGGAATAGCATTAGAATTCCTTTAGACTTGGCTGAGGAGGTGTAAGATTTTATCCTGAAAATGAACAGGGGATGAAAAAACCTAGCAATCACTAAAGAATTAGTTTAATGACAACCATAAGGTGGTTATGAATTTTTGACTCAACAACCTGAGCTCCCCTGAGATATGAAATCTGTCCCCTCTGAAAGTAGATTCATCAAGAAACTGATTTGGCTTCAGGTTACAATGACTTAAACAAGAAAGAAATATATTTTTCTCTAATTTAAAGGTCTAGGCTATATGTCGACCAGGCTCCATGAAGTTGGAGTGTACTGGCGTCCCGAATGCCATGCAGCTCAGCCTCTTTCCATCTTGATGCTCTGCCATCTCCACGGTGCATGCCCTGACCACACCATGATGGTGTCCTACTATGTCTGCATTCCATTACAAGGGAAAGAAGACAAAAATTAGCCTAATGTCCACCTAGTTATGGGGAAATGTCCCCACTAAAGAAAATGTGGATTTGTTTAGTTTTTCGGCCATGCTGCAAGCAGCATGTGGGATCTTAGTTCCTGGATCAGGGATCAAACCAGCGTTCCTGGCAGTGGAGCCACTGGAAGCACAGAGACCCTAACCACTGGACAACCAGGGAAGACCAAGTGCTCATTCGCTTCGGTCATGTCCGACTCTTTGCGACCCTATGGACTGTAGCCTGCCAGGCTCCTCTGTCCATGGGATTCTCCAGGCAGGAATACTGGAGTGCATTGCCGTGCCCTCCTCCCAGAGATCATCACAATTCAGGAATCGAACCCACATCTCTGGCATTTCCTACATGGTCGGCAGGTTCTTTACCCACTGAGCCACCCAGGAAGCCCCAGGGAAGTCCAAAGGATTTTTAAATTGTAGAACAGGGGTCAACAAACTACAACTCTCAGACCACAGTCAGTCCGCTGACTGTTCATGGTCAAAGGGTTAAGAATGGTTTTACCATTTTTTTAAAAGTTGTTTACAAAATAGACAAAAGAGAAATATGAGATGGATAACCTTTGTGGCTCTCAAAGCTTAAAATAATAACTACACCCAGTCTTTTACAGAAAAAGTTTGACAATGTGTTATAGAGGAAGAAAGAATGGATGCAGGGGGAGAGCTGGAAGTTTCTGCCTCAGCAGTAAATTTCTTTTCAACAATGAGAATATTTAGAATTAAGTAAACAACTGATATCACATCACCTCATAGAGTTAGTATTTTTTAGTAAATTTTATGAACAATCTGTGTTTATTATCAATATATGTGATTTAAGAAACTCTAAAATATTAGCCTTGCCACTACAAGCTGAAAGGAATAAGAAAATTGTGTTTTTAAACAGAACTAGAATATTTCACATGCTTGTTTGCTTTATAAATTTAATTTACTATATTTACAAGAGACTGATTATATTCTTTTGCAGCCAAAGATGGACAACCTCTATACAGTCAGCAAAAACAAGAGCGGGAGCTGATTCTGCCTCAGATCATGAACACCTCATTGTCAAATTCAGACTTAAATTGAAGAAAGTAGGGAAAACCACTAGACCATTCAGGTATAACCAAAATCAAATTCCTTATGATTATAGAGTGGAAGTGACAAATAGATTTAAGGGATTAGATCTGATAGAGTGTCTGAAGAACTATGGACGGAGATTCGTGACATTGTACAGGAGGCAGGGATCAAGACCATCCCCAAGAAAAAGCAATGCAAAAAGGTAAAATGGTTGTCTGAGGAGGACTTACAAATAGTTGAGAAAAGCAGAGAAGCTAAAAGCAAAGGAGAAAAGGAAAAATATATCCATTTGAATGCAGAGATCCAAAGAAGAGCAAGGAGAGATAAGAAAGCCTTCCTCAGCGATCAATGCAAAGAAATAGAGGAAAACAACAGAATGCGAAAGACTAGAGATCTCTTCAAGAAAATTAGAGATACCAAGGGAACATTTCATGCAAAGATGGGCTCGATAAAGGACAGAAATGGTATGGACCAAACAGAAGCAAAAGATATTAAGAAGAGGTGGCAAGAATACACAGAAGAACTATACAAAAAAGATCTTCATGACCCAACCACGATGGTGTGATCACTCACCTAGAGCCAGACATCCTGGAATGCGAAGTCAAGTGGGCCTTAGGAAGCATCACTACGAACAAAGCTAGTGGAGGTGATGGAATTCCAGATGAGCTATTTCAAATCCTAAAAGATGATGCTGTGAAAGTGCTGCACTCAATATGCCAGCAAATCTGGAAAACCCAGCAGTGGCCACAGGACTGGAAAAGGTCGGATTTCATTCCAATCCCAAAGAAAGGCAATGTCAAAGAATGTTCAAACTATCACAGAATTGCACTCATCTCACACACTGGCAAAGTAATGCTCAAAATTCTCCAAGCCAGGCTTCAACAGTTTGTGAACTATGAACTTCCAGATGTTCAGGCTGGATTTAAAAAGGCAGAAGAACCAGAGATCAAATTGCCAACGTCCGCTGGATCACGGAAAAAGCGAGAGAGTTCCAGAAAAACATCTATTTCTGCTTTATTGACTATGTCAAATCATTTGACTGTGTGGATCACAACGAATTGTGGAAAATTCTTCAAGAGATGGAAATACCAGACCACCTGACCTGCATCCTGAGAAATCTGTATGCAGGTCAGGAAGCAACAGTTAGAACTGGACATGGAACGACAGACTGGTTCCAAATCAGGAAAGGAGTATGTCAAGGCTGTACATTGTCACCCTGCTTATTTAACGTATATGCAGAGTACATCATGTGAAATGCCGGGCTGGATGAAGCACACCTGAAATCAAGAGCACTGGGAGAAATATCAATAACCTCAGATATGCAGATGATACCACCCTTATGGCAGAAAGCAAATAAGAACTAAAGAGCCTCTTGATGAATGTGAAAGAGTAGAGTGAAAAAGTTGTCTTAAAACTCAGCAAGCAGAAAACTAAGATCATGGCATCCGGTCCCATCACTTCATGGCAAACAGATGGGAAAACATTGGAAATAGTGACAGACTTTATTTTCTTGGACTCTGAAATCACTGCACATGGTGACTGCAGCCACGAAATTAAAAGACACTTGCTTCTTAGAAGAAAAGCTATGACCAACCAAGACAGCATATTAAAAAGAGACATTACTTTGCTGACAAAGGTCCGTCCAGTCAAAGCTATGGTTTTTCCAGTAGTCATGTATGGATGTGAGAGTTGGACTATAAAGAAAGCCGAGCACCGAAGAATTGATGCTTTTGAACCGTGGTGTTGGAGAAGACTCTTGAGAGTCCCCTGGACTGCAAGGAGATCCAACCAGTCCATCCTAAAGGAAATCAGTCCTGAATATTCATTGGAAGGACTGATTCTGAAGCTGAAACTCCAATACTTTGGCCACCTGATGTGAAGAATCGACTCACTGGAAAAGACCCTGATGCTGGGAAAGATTGAAGGCAGGAGGAGAAGGGGATGACAGAGGATGAGATGGATGGCATCACCGACTCAATGGACATGAGTTTGAGTAAGCTTCGGGAGTTGGTAATGGACAGGAAAGCCTGGTGTGCTGCAGTCCATGGGGTTGCAAAGAGTCGGACATGACTGAGCGACTGAACTAACTGACAAGAATATTGTATTTTTTTTTTTTTTGGCAATGCCACACAGCTTGTAGGATCCTAGTTCTGTGACCAGGGATCAAACCCCTGCGTATGGCAGCAAAAGTGCCAAGTCCTAACCACCAATGGACCACCAAGGAATTCTCTATAGGTACTTTTAAATCCTTTAGAAAGCTTTTGATTATTTGCATATTCAGTCACTGGAACTTGAAAGGAAAATATAATATATTAAATGCATAATTGTAGTGGGGTATATTTAAGAGAATTTAATACACTACCTTCGGAAATGAGTTTGATCATTGGAATAAGTAGCCTTTGTTTGATCTGAGTTAATGAAATACTACTCAAAGAAAACGTGAAGGTGATTGTCCTTATTTTACTAGATGTAAAAACAGAATAATAAGATTGATTCACTTAACTTCAAAATGCAAGAAAAACTAGGATTTTTGCAAGGGTAACTCTAATAAACTGAATATGAAGTTAAAAGCAAAGTGACTATAAATAATCTTTTCCATATGCAGAGGCTTCCCTCAAACATCAAAGAGCTCAGGGGCTGGTAAACAGATCTATAAGCCAAGTGGAGCAAAAGGGAGGGGAGGATTTGGCAGCTAAAGCAGGAGGGCAGGAGACATCCTCCCAGTGGAGAGAAGATGCAGGCTGATTTGCTCAATCTTCTGGTCCACCATTTCTGCCGGAACTCCTCATGGAGTTGCTTATCAAAGAAAACTCGGGTATAGCCAGAGGCTCAAGCAACCAGCACTCCTCAGCTTGGTGGATTCAATCTCATTAATGAGAACTACAAAAATGCCAGTCAGCCCAAGCCTGTCAGGTTACATGGAGTCGATCTCTCTCCTAGGTCCTTGAGGAGCTTGTAAAATAAGTGCCAGAGCCATGAAACAATCACCCACTGAAATCAAACACTGTTTTATTGTCACAAAAGTACCTTTCAGAGAAAGATTCTATTTCATTTTGTCACTGTGAAATTATATCTGTGGAATTTTTTTTTAAATGCCTAGTTTTGACATTTGGAAATCCTCATATTTCTGAAAGTGTAACATTTTGGTGTTTGATATTTTAGAATACAACTTACCATTGAATGGTGTCTCTTTAAATTCGGCGAATGTTCAGGCTGTCACTTTCTCTCACACATCTAAATTCAAACTGCAGGTTGTCTGGTTTTATTTCCCCCTTTTCGGAGCCTGTGTGTGTTGGTGTGTGTGTGTGCGAGGGGAGGGTTCCAACACTGACACACAGTGACCACCTGCAGGGTTTCCAGAACATCAGACTGTGCTCACTTGGAGCATGGCCAAGCTCTTTATAAATGCGTGTTAAGCTACACTCTCTTGTCTTTTAGGAAAAATGAGGACATCCTTGTCTACCCTTTCTGCCTGGCCGGCCCCTCCAAAAAGTCTTCTTCAGCAGGTCCACACCTCACGCTCCCAATCAAATTCTTGATACATATTTAAATGGAGGGGGGTTATTTCAGGCTCCAGCGGTACCAGTCAGTGGAAACCAAAGTCCCTCAAATATGTGGATTTCTCTTTGCCAAATATTCCAATCATTTACAGAGAAACCCAGGAGAGCATGAAGGCAGTTTCCCAGGGTACCCTCTGCTGCCCTCAGGAGATCACTGTTCACACTGCATGTCATTGGTGACTTCTCCAGACTGATTCCTTGGGGACTCAAGTGAAAAATGAAAGTCGCTCAGTCGTGTCCGACTTTTTGCCACCCCATGGACTGTAGCCCGCCAGACTCCTCCGTCCATGGAATTCTCCAGCCAAGACTGCTGGAGTGGGTAGCTGTTCCCTTCTCCAGAGGATCTTCCCAACCCAGGGATCGAACCCAGGTTTCCCGCACTGCAGGCAGATTCTTAACTGTCTGAGCCACTGAGGAGGCCTTAACTTTCTCACTATGCTATATCCCCATGCCCAGCAGAGCACATGGCACCAAGAAGGGCTTCCGGAAACTTTGACTGAAAGAAGAGAGGAAATTTACTGGAAACATTCAGAGGAGGAAGAAATGAAAGAAAAGGAGAGAGGAAGGGAGGCAGCATTGAGGAACCAGTTGGGGTGGGGAGAAGTGGCAGGAGAGAGTTGGGATAGGCTGGGGTTGGAGAAGGTGTGGGCACACCACTGTCTGTCCCAGACATGCTCCAGCAGAGTGGAAGCCAGAACCACTCCACCACAGGGGCAACATGCAGCTTCTTCACAGACGTTATTCACAGAACTCATGCAGCTTCTAACCAGGTCACACTGGTTTGTGCTAGCCCATGCCAACTGGTGCTCATTCAAGCTGGCTTTTGATGGTTCAAGGTAGTTTGACTGATCTGCACTCTCTCCCACTCTGACTCAACTAATTTTTCCCCTTTGTATTTGCTTCTATCACTTACTTTACCTTTTGTCATATGGTTTTGAGCATGTATTTAAGAAATGTTTTCAATCTTGTCTTGAATAAGATGGAACTATAATACGATGATCTGTTCAAAGTCACAGGGCAATAATTATTCACAAAGGTATGACCACAGAAGGAAAACCAAGCACCTGTCACTTCAGTTCAGTTCAGCTGCTCAGTCGTGTCTGACTCTTTGTGACCCCATGGACTGCAGCACGCCAGGCCTTCTTGTCCATCACCAACTCCCGGAGTTTACTCAAACTCATGTCCATTGAGTCGGTGATGCCATCCAAACATCTCATCCTCTGTCGTCCCCTTCTCCTCCTGCCTTCAATCTTCCCCAGCATCAGGGTCTTTTCCAATGAGTTGATTCTTTGCATCAGGTGGCCGAAGTATTGGAGTTTCAGCTTCAGAATCAGTCCTTCCAATGAATATTCAGGACGGATTTCCTTTAGGATGGACTGGCTGGATCTCCTTGCAGCTGGTAAAGAATCTGCCTGCAATGTGGAGGACCTGGGTTCGATCTCTGGGTTGGGAAGATCCCCTGAAGAAGGGAAAGGCTACCCACTCCAGTATTCTGGCCTGAAGAATTCCATGGACTGTATGTCACTTAAGTGGAACCTTGGAAAACAAGGCAGTGGCTTTCATTTCTCACAATAGCAACATCTGATACTAAAAAGATTCGTCTCATCTCTTACAAGTGAAATGATTCTAAGAAATGACCAAATGAATATACCTCTACACTGACTTCTCTTGTCAATTATTTAAAGTTAGGAATTAAACATGAGGAAATGGAAGAGGTTCACCTTTGTCAATAACTGAAAAGCACTATTCATGGGGGTTCTTATTCTTTCTGGAATCAAGGACATTATTGATAATCATCTGAAAGTTAGGAGCCCTCTTCCCAGAAAACAAGCAATGTGTACAGGTAGATCCATTTTTGCAAACACTAAGAGACTCACAGACCCACCTGCTCCTACCCATCAGGTCCAACCACTACACTGAAGCCCATCACACTACAGCAGGGGTTTTTAAATGGCAATCTGTAGATTGGGGTTATGTGAGAAAGTGTCCAGTATTTCTCAGTGGAAAAAGAAAAATGAAATCTATGCAGTGTGTATATATAAATAGATGAGGCTATAAAATGTCTACAGTCTTTGCTCATAGAGGATTTCAATTTCTCTTATTTTAGTTTCCTAAATTAATTTTTAGTTCTGTAAAGTTATTTCTTTTAAGAAGTGGGGATAGTACATAGTATTGCTTTTTCATATGCTATTTCAAATATTCAATACAGAACTGGCAAAAAATTAACCTCAAGAACTATACTTTTTTAAATATATTATTGTTCTGTAAAATAAGAAAAAGGCACAAGGAAGTCTGCTTTTAGTTTTCTAAAACTCCAGATTAAAACCCCTATACAACATCATAGATATTTAAGGAAATAATTTATGACTGGAAATAATTTACATGTTCATTCAAGATATACTGCACTGATTCACAAGAGGCTAAAAAAAATACTTTAGCAGCTAAAACAATTTAAAAAGGCAAAAGCCCATTCGAGTTTAATTGTGTTGGATTCTGTGATCCTTAATGTCACAAATAAATTTTACATTCAATAATTAAAATAAAATTAAATATCTTATTGAAAGCCACCTTACTTCAGTTAGCTGATTCTAAACAAGAAAACCATCCTATCAGAATGATTCATAATTGTTGTAGTTTCTTCCAACTATTTCATAATTTTGCCAAGTATTTCCTAAATAGAACTTTTCCATAATAGTACTCTTTACATTTTAAATACAGGTAGTAAATGCAACAGATAATTGTATTTAATTGAGTAGAGTGGCTTAATTGAAACAACTGGCTCAACTGTTTTTAAAAATTGCTTAAACACATTGTTAGTTTAATTTACTCTAAACTTTTATTATAGCAGAGTAAGGTATTATCTGCCTATTTTTGTATGATTTAAAGGCAGAAATCTGAATGTATGAATTTAAAGGTATTTACCTTTTAAATATAATTAATAATCAGCTATACATAAGCAATTTTATTTGCTATAAAGGCATTGAAAAGGATACCGAAATGAATAGGCTACCAAAGACATAATTTTGATTTTTCTGTTCTAGGATTTCTATTTGGTTATTTTTGTAGAGTTTCCCTCGCTCTCCTGAAATTCTTCATCATTTTAC
This sequence comes from Giraffa tippelskirchi, assembly GCF_054371585.1. Taxonomy (NCBI): domain Eukaryota; kingdom Metazoa; phylum Chordata; class Mammalia; order Artiodactyla; family Giraffidae; genus Giraffa; species Giraffa tippelskirchi. Next base: position 144,859,022 of record NC_137289.1, read on the forward strand.
CCATTATACCCATCTTTTCCTACAAAATTTTAAACACATGATAGTTAAGTCTTTTAAAGTCTTTATCTGCTAATTCCAACACCTGGATGACATGTGGATCTTCAGCTAGCAATTACTTTCTTTCTTGATTATGGGTAACATTTTCCTGCTTCTTACAGGTCTAGTAATTTGTACTTTAATAATACTGACATCATCATCATCATCAGTATTATTATTATTATTGGCTGCCCTGTGTGGCTTGCTTCCTGACCAAGGGCTGAACCCAGGTCACAGCAGTGAAAGCCTGGAATTCTAACCACTAGGCTACCAGGGAACCCCCTATACTGACATTATGGATGATATGTTCTGTACAGTCTGGATTCTGTTATCATCCCCTGAAGAGTACTAGCGTTTGTTGTATTAATAGCAGGCAATTATATTACTAGAGGATGACTTTAATTCTGTGAATGCTTGGTTTTTAGGTCTTCTTAGGATGGGTCTATTTCAGTTTTGTCCTTATTTCAAGGGCATAGTCCTCATTCTTGGGATACAGTTCCTACTCTTAAAGCATGGCTACTCTGGGTTCCAATGAAAACCACAAAGTGTTTACCAAACTCTATCACATCACAAACTTTGCACTCCAATCTCTGTTTTCCCACCACAGGCAGTTGGTAAAATCTCTGTTCAGGTCTTTAACTTCCCAACCACTGCTTTCTGTCATGTTCCTTGGAGTTACACGTGCACATGTAGCATGAAGGAGTCAACTGGGGATGTGTACATAGATTTGGGAGGGGTGTCCATCTCCAAGATTCCTTCTTAATTTCTAGGCAACCCTTGAACTTTAACCTCTGAGTCGTCCACTTAATTAGAATGCCACTTTCTGCGTGAGCTCTCCCGCTGTATGCCATGCGAACTGGGAAGCAGGCTTGGTGGAAAAGCCAGTCAAGTGTGGATCTCCCTGATGTCCTCTTGTTTGAAGGGTCCTATCTCCTGTGCTTTCTGCTTGCTTTTGTTGTCCTCCAAATAGCTTCCCAAAACTTGTTTTTACAGTTTATAATTTTGAATTTATAATTTGTTATCAGCAAAATGGTTAGCCAGCGATGGTTAGTATAATACTAGCTACACGGTTAGTCTTAGAACAAGAATCTCAGAGACTGACTTTTGATTGGTTGATTGTTTGTTGTTTTTTAATGAAAGAAGTCTTCCTTTTTTCTAATTCACAGTCTTGGTTAAAATACTGAGGGATTTCTATCACGAGCAAAGAGCTTTGGGTTGAGACTTAATAAGTTTTAAAGTAGAATATTAATGAAGAATAGTGAGGCATATTTTAATGCCAAAAACAGAGTCAGAATTGTTTTCTGTCCGCATACAGCATTATAAGTTTTGGCAGTTCTACAAGGTGTCTCTCTTTGTCATGTAGATATAGCATCAAAAGAATGGAAACCCTGGGTCACTGCTATTTTTCTAATAAGAAATGATGTGACAATAAAGGAAGATGTAGAAAGGTTTATAAACAAAAAGTGCAGCCTAATTGAGAAGGGATCACTCCAACGGCCTATTTATGGTGAAGGGAATAGTCTCCTTCTTTGATGGCACGTAAGACACCACTACACAACCACACAAACTCATTATGATAATTATAACAATGTTTTTAGCAGCCAAAAGTTCAAGTTGTGAGCAACAGAGACAGAATGTGGATAACAAGCTCAAAAGGGACTAATGAAAGGAAATGTAGTTGTTCATGAAGGCTGTTCATGGAGCTCGTGAGAACCAGGGCTGGAGGCAATGCCTGCAGGGGCAATATTACAAGTCGTATCACAGATCAGCACATAAAAAATACCACTACTGTGGCCACTGAGGACAGACACAGGAATTTGCAGGGTAGAAACCACCAAAGTGAACTTGAACTGCCTCTGCTAGAAATATAAAAACTGAGACCTCTCACGACCAGCTACAGTGGCTACCGCCAATGTACCCCATCAGCAGAATGGACTCTGTGCAGCCCTTCCTTCTCCAAGCCACGAGCAACCGATTCAAGGAAAGGTGTTGGTGTGTCTGATGGGACACCTGCCCTACTGCCAGTGGCAAGAAAGGCTGGAAAGGTGGTTCTGTGGCATCTTCAGGTTCTGAGGTGCCACTGGCTTAGCCTCATGACGTGGGAGAGTCCCCACATGCAGGAAGGCCATTTTGATTCCAGGAGGCGACTCTCTCCCAAAGGAAAGAATAAAAGTTCTCTACAATATCCTTGAATCACCAAAGAAAGAATCCAGAAGCAACATCTAAGTACCTACCCAGTCCTAGGCCCTCTTGCTTAGCCCTTTTAAAGCACATTATTTCAATTTAATTTAATTTAATTGCCACAATAATCTTTGAGGCAGGCATGATTTCTTTCCATTTGTAAGGGTTGATTCTGAGGGTCAGAAAGATCACACGGTGATAAAGACCAGATTTGTCACAGGGTTTACCTTGGTTCAAAGTCATATGTTCTTGAAGAATGCAGAAAACATACTTATTAGAAAGTTATGTACCGAATGTTTCCCACTGTATCTTATACATGCTGCTGTCCTGTTTGAGCCCTTTCTCAAACTTCCTTATATGTACGAGTCTCAATTCCCTGCTGGCCTCTAAAGCCCTGTGCAGGTCAGAGACAGCTTCGTCTTCTCTGCATCTATAATTAGTCCACACGGTGCCTGAGCACACAAAAGAAGCTCAAGCCTTATTTGCTGAATAAATTGCACAAATCTTGAAAATTCATTTCTGCGATGAATGGTGGAATGCTGAGGTAGACAGAACTGCCCTGTGAAGTTGCATAATTTAGCAGCTGCCCTGTCGGAAGTTATGAAGGAAACAATACAGTGCACCATTTTAATACAGAAGAAGAGAGGATGGCTTTAAGGAAATAAACACCCCAAATATGAGTCATCTTGAGCTTTTGGCACTCTAAGTCAGCTGTGCAGTAACAGCCTGAAAGCACAGAGAAAGAATTCAACTATTTTTCTTAGTTCATACAGTCTGTCGTCTTTTCAAGTTACTCATTTCTTCTGAATTCCAATCCCCTTGCCAAAATCCTACCTTAGCAATTTTTCTTTCAGATAAAAATAAAAATGCTCTTAACTCAAAGGGAATTTGTACAATATAAATTTCTTATATAGAAAAAATCTTAAGTCATATTTCAAAATTTATTACTATAATTTTTACACAATGTTGATTTCTTAAGAGGTAAGAGATTTAAGTTAAATAGACAAAAGTCTTTCATAACTGGGTAGTTAACAGCTGGAACAGGTTGTGAAATGTTCCTCTCTGGAAGTCTTTGAAAATTGGATAGATCATGCCCCAGAGAAGGAAATGGCACCTCACTCCAGAATCCTTGCCTGGCAAATCCCATGAAGAGAGGAGCCTGGCAAGCTACAGTCTATGGGGTCACAGAGAGCTGGCCATAACTGAGTGCGTGCACACACACACGCGTGCACACAGACACACACACACACCCTCTTCTATCTTGGATGAGCGAGCCTACCTGGGTGCATTGGAAACAGGTTTCATGGGCTTCCAGAGTTTCTTCCATCCTGGATTACCATCACCACCATCATCCAAAGGCTTTCTTTAGCATCTAATTAGGCCTGATTTTGTGTCCACATTGGCCAAAGAGTACTATAGGGACTTTGTTTGTATCCCCTCAGAGTTTAGTCTTTAGTAACCCAGAGAAGTGACTCCTCAGCGTTAAGCAAATAAACAAAGAAATACAATTAGCTCAATTCACAAGTGGGGAAATTTACAACCTGTACAAACTCAGGGCAAATAACCTGGGCAGGAGGAATCCAGTTTATGTAGACAAGGAGGGTGGGATTTGGGGAGAAGAACAGATTTCTGTGGCATCAGCTTTTCTCTAGCTGATGTAGGAAAGATGAGAATGTTTAAAATGTCAAGGCACAGACCATTTGGCAAAGGACAAGGGTGAAGGGGAGAGTGCTAAAGGGAAGAGAACAAGGTTCATACACATGTGATGAGAGCCTGAGACGCTTCAAAGGACAGAGGCAAACTACAGACTGGCTGTTTCCAGACTAGGAGGAAGAGGCTTTGAAAGAGAGAGAATCTCAGAATGGAACAAAACCAAAGAGCCCTTGAAAGGGAGGGCATGCACTGTCAGCACCCTGGTCCTGAACTGGGCAGCCAGGGGGCCCTTTTGGCAAGAAACCTCAGAGGACAGTGAAACAGGTAAGGCAGCAGACAGGCAGACGACACTGGTGGCAGCAGCATTAAAGATCACCTGAGGTTAGAAAAAGGTCAAAATAATAAAGCTCTACCTCACCTTTTCCCTCCAAACACACATAGTAAAGAGGAGGGTTTTTCAACTGTGGCATTACTGACATTGAGGGCTGGATCATTCTTCATTGTGGGCATTGTCCTGTGCCCTGCAGGATGAATAGTAGCATCCTTGACCTCAACCCACTTGATGCCAGTACCATCCTCCCACTCCAGCTGTGAAGACCAAAAACGTCTCCAGACATTACACAGTGTCCCTTGGGGACGTGGTGGTGGTGGTGGGGATAAAGTTGCCCTGTTGAAAATCACTAGTAATAGACAATTGAAAAGACTTTGGGAGAAGGCAAAGGTGGGATGATTTGAGAGAATAGCATTGAAACATGTATATTATCATATGTGAAACAGATCGCCAGTCCAGGTTCAATGCATGAGACAGAGCGCTCAGGGCTGGTGCACTGGGATGACCCTGAGGGATGGGATGGGGAGGGAGGTGGGAGGGGGGTTCAGGATGGGGAACACATGTACACGCATGGCTGATTCATGTCAATGTATGGCAAAAAACCACTACAATATTGTAAAGTAATTAGCCTCCAATTAAAATAAATAAATAAATAAAGACTTTAACCATTTAACCAGAATGAATCTCTCATTTATTGATTTGTACAAAAATGAAAGAAAATGTATGGCAAAAACTATTACAATATTGTAAAGTAATTAGCCCCCAACTAAAATAAATAAATTTATTTTAAAAAAAATGAAAGAAGATCAACCAAATGTCATTTCATGTACAAAGTAAAAGCCAAACTGGATTAAAATCCTCAAAAGGATTTTAGATTTCCACTTAAAATTTATTTGTATATCTGAGGACCCCTCTCAGGAAACAGTTTTGATTCCCTGTCCCAACCAAATGTCAAATAAATGGATTCACTTCTTTTAATTAAATCTTTGATCTTGGGACAGTAAAAACAGTACTGGGAGAAAAGACATTTAAAGGTATCACTGGTCCTTAGTACCTTGGTATAAATGAATAGACTATCAGAATCTTTCAGGGAAGCAAGTGCTTTTGTTTTGAGGGAAAACAGTTAAGATGAGTAAGTGGGATATCATCTCCTGTATGTAGCTCTGTCCCTGCCCTTCAACATTCTCTTGAGGTCACTGGGACTGAAAACCTAGAGACTACGCTTCCTAGCATCCCTTAGCAGCAAGGCTACCACCTACATCCTGCCTCTGAAAGTCATTTCACAGAAACCTGGTAAGAGAAGAGACAGAAGACATTATTCACTGGTGGCAGTGAGAGTCAGATGTGTGGACATGAAACAGATGATATACGCAGAGTTTTGCTGGGAGCTTCCAAGCAGCTTCTTAAGAATGACTCCATTAAGTGCTGAAGGCTGCTAAGATATCGGGTAGTGTTTCCTACCTTCCCTGCACCTCCTGAGTTTTTGATTCTACAAACGTTTCTCTGACCTTCACTACTTAATTCCTCCAAAAGTGTGCAAGCAGATCATTCTCTATATTCAATCCCTTCCTGCTCAATATACTTAGAGTGGTTTCTGCTTGACTTACTCAATATTGACTATTACATGGATAAAGCCACAAGATAAAAGCATTGAATACCAGGGCATGAGAGACCCCAAGGAAGAAAGGGAAATACCACCACAAAGTAGGGGACACTAGGTTAGTTTCCTAGGGCTGCCATAGAAAATGACCAGAGTTTGGGTGGCTTAAAACAACAGAAATCTGTTCTCTTGAATCTAGAAGACAGAAGTCTGAAATCAAGGTGTCAGAAGGGCCATGAACCCTCTGAAGGCTCTAGGGGAAAATCCTAGATTAATAATCCTTCCTTGCCTCTTCCTTTCTTCTGGTAGATGCCAGCAATCCTTGGCATTCCTTGGCTTGATGCTGCCTTACTTTCATCTCTGTCTCCATTACTACACGGTGTTCTTCCCTCTGTGCTATCTGTGTCTCTGTGTCTTTACATGTCTTTCTTACACCACACATTGGATTATGTCCCCACTAATCCAATAGGACCTTACCTCAGATTTATTATACCTGTAAAGACCCTATTTCTAAATAAAGTCACATGTTGTTGTTTTTGTTGTTTAGTTGCTCTGTCATGTCTGACTCTTTGTGACCCCATGGACTGTAGCCCACCAGGCTCCTCTGTCCATGAGATTTACCAGGCAAGAATACTGGAGTGGGTTGCCATTTACTTCTCCAGGTTATCTTCCTGACATAGGGATGGAACCAACATCTCCTGCTTGCCAGCCGGATTCTTTACTGTTGAGCCACCTGGGAAGCCCAAGGTCACAGGTACCAGGACATAAAACTTAGGGGCACATTATTCCACTCAGTACAGGCATCAAAGACCAAATTTGCCTCTTATTTCTTCTCTCCCAATGTCAGTCTTGCCCTGAGCATCATGGGAAGTAGGTCCAGCATCACAGGAGATGTAATGTTCTTAGAACTAAAGTTCACATCAAATGTGAACAATGCTCCTCCCCCAACCCCAGTGTTTCTTACAGGTGAAGGTATTTCTTCTGAGGGCAGGATGCTTACACAGTCACATACATGGCTCCAGGAAGGTGATAGATAGCTTTATATAAACAAACATTGTTCAGTTCATTCATTCAACAAAAATATTTTGGCACCAACATGCCCAAAGCTCTGAGCTAAACCAAAGAAAAGCAAGAAACTGTTAAATTATTGCTGCTATCTTAATCATTTTCATACAATGGTGATGAATATAACCTTCTAGGGTTATCCAACATGTACTGTGGGCAGTGTCAATAAGACACACACTGTATCACATATGTGGGCCAATTTTTCTGCAGATCTCTCATCAGTCAGGATGAGGATTAGAAGAAAAATCTGGCACCCAAAAGGAGCTGCAGTTTGGCAGCCTGCAAGGAAATGAGGATCACAGCCAGAAGCACAATGGCATGAGAGGCAAAAAAAAGAAAAAAACACTCTGAGTAGAAAAAGACAACAAATCTTTAAGCAATAATCAATACCTAGGCAGTATTACAGAATAATATAAGACGTCAGTGTGTTCACCATCTCTTTATGACTCTAAAACTGGGGAAACAAATCACTTTTATAAATAAATACATTAACCCGAGAGGGTTACATGAACTTGGAAACATCTATTCATTAATAATTGTCATCTTCCCTTCTGACACACCATGCAGAGCCTCCGGCCTCTTCCCTTCTTCCACAGGAAGTTGTTTGTTACTAAACAGGGTTTTTTCCTGACTCAACTTATAAAAGCACAGAAAACAGTAGCGAGTGCAGGCCACTGTTTTTAGTGTTAAAGCCAAAAACACTTCTGATGTGCCAATGCACCTTGGCTTCATCACATCTCTTGTAAATGGGGCTATTTTAGACCTGAACACAAAGCAATCAATGACAGGACCAACCAGAAATAGCAGGTTAGCCAGGGGACTGTCGGCCACCCCGCACTCTCTGGCTCCCCTCTCCTCCTACTATCTTAATCACAGTACACTACAGTCAGCAGACTCAGAGCATAGTCCTTGCTTTTGTTGTTGCTCTTGAAGGATTTATTAAAAAACATGAGAGGATGCTTTGTAATTGTTTCTCAATATAGAAGTGGGTATTTCTCTGGTTATAAAACATATTACATGCTCATTTAGAAGTACTGTGAAAATACAGAAAAACAGGAAAAAATACAAAAATAATAACACAAAATCATATCATCCATAGATAATTAACTGTTTTTCAGTTCCCATCCCAGACTTTAATGTGTGCATACATGTAGGGAAAATGTATTTTAAGGGAAAATTACACACTGCTTAGCCTCTGAACCGTCGAACATACCTTTCTGAGTTCTATGATTTTGATTTTATGGTGGCTCTGTACCTTTCATTGCCTTTGAACTGTTTTGCAACCCCATCACTTGTAGATAACTGACAGTAATGCAAAATAATACTTGTCTATAGACAAGTGTGTGGGCACAGGAGGGCCGAGAGGAGTTACTCCACATTCAAGGTCAGGAGGGGTCGTCATGAGTAGATACCCCTTGTCCAAGGTAAGGAGCAACGGCTGCACTTTGCTGGAGCAGCCGTGAAGAGATACCCCACGTCCAAGGTAAGAGAAACCCAAGTCAGACAGTAGGTGTTGCGAGAGGGCATCAGAAGGCAGACACACTGAAACAATAACCACAGAAAACTAGCCAATCTGATCACATGGACCACAGCCTTGTCTGTCTCAATGAAACTAAGCCATGCCGTGTGGGGCCACCCAAGACGGATGGGTCATGGTGGAGAGGTCTGACAGAATGTGGTCCACTGGAGAAGGGCATGGCCAACCACTTCAGTATTCTTGCCTTGAGAACCCCATGAACAGTATGAAAAGGCAAAAAGATAGGACACTGAAAGATGAACTCCCCAGGTCTGTAGGTGCCCAATATGCTACTGGAGATCAGTGGAGAAATAACTCCAGAAAGAATGATGGGATGGAGCCAAAGCAAAAACAATACCCAGCTGTGGATGTGACTGGTGATAGACGCAAAGTCTGATGCTGTAAAGAGAAATATTGCATAGGAACCTGGAATGTTAGGTCCATGAATCAAGGCAAATTGGAAGTGGTCAAACAGGAGATGGCAAGAGTGAACGTTGACATTCTAGGAATCAGTGAACTAAGATGGTCTGGAATGGGTGAATTTAACTCAGATGACTATTATATCTACCACTGTGGGCAGGAATCCCTTAGAAGAAATGGAGTAGCCATCATGGTCAACAAAAGAGTCTGAAAGGCAGTACTTGGATTCAAACTCAAAAATGACAGAATGATCTCTGTTCGTTTCCAAGGCAAACCATTCAATATCATGGTAATCCAAGTTTATGCCCCGACCAGTAATGCTGAAGAAGCTGAACTTGAACGGTTCTAAGAAGACCTACAAGACCTTTTAGAACTAACACCCAAAAAAGATGTCCTTTTCATTATAGGGGACTGGAATGCAAAAGTAGGAAGTCAGGAAACACCTGGCGTAACAGGCAAATTTGGCCTTGGAGTACAGAATGAAGCAGGGCAAAGGCTAATAGAGTTTTGCCAAGAGAACACACTGTTCATAGCAAACACCCTCTTCCAACAACACAAGAGAAGACTCTACACATGGACATCACCAGATGGTCAATGCCGAAATCAGATTGATTATATTCTTTGCAGCCAAAGATGGAGAAGCTCTACACAGTCAGCAAAAACAAGACTGGGAGCAGACTGTGGCTCAGATCATGAACTCCTTATTACCAAATTCAGACTTAAATTGAAGAAAGTAGGGAAAACCACTAGACCATTCAGGTATGACCTAAATCAAATCCCTTATGATTATACAGTGGAACTGACAAATAGATTTAAGGGACTAGACCTGATAGACAGAGTGCCTGATGAACTTTGGACAGAGGTTCGTGACATTGTACAGGAGACGGGGATCAAGACCATCCCCATGGAAAAGAAATGAAAAAAAGCAAAATGGCTGTCTGAGGAGGCCTTACAAATAGCTAGGAAAAGAACAGAAGCAAAAAGCAAAGGAGAAAAGGAAAGATATTCCCATCTGAATGCAGAGTTCCAAAGAATAGCAAGGAGAGATAAGAAAGCCTTCCTCAGCAATCAAAGCAAAGAAATAGAGGAAAACAACAGAATGCGAAAGACTAGAGATCTCTTCAAGAAAATTCGAGATACCATGGGAACATTTCATGCAAAGATGGGCTTGATAAAGGGCAGAAATGGTGTGGACCTAACAGAAGCAGAAGATATTAAGATGAGGTGGCAAGAATACACAGAAGAACTGTACAAAAAAGATCTTCATGACCCAGATAGTCACGATGGTGTGATCACTCACCTAGAGCCAGACATCCTGGAACGTGAAGTCAAGTGGGCCTTAGAAAGCATCACTACGAACAAAGCTAGTGGAGGTGATGGAATTCCAGATGAGCTATTTCAAATCCTAAAAGATGATGCTGTGAAAGTGCTGCACTCAATATGCCAGCAAATCTGGAAAACTCAGCAGTGGCCACAGGACTGGAAAAGGTCAGTTTTCATTCCAATCCCCAAAAAAGGCAATGCCAAAGAATGCTCAAACTCTCCCACAATTTCACTCATCTCACACACTAGTAAAGTAATGCTCAAAATTCTCCAAGCCAGGCTTCAGCAATACGTGAACCGTGAACTTCCAGATGTTCAAGCTGGGTTTAGAAAAGGCAGAGGAACTGGAGATCAAATTGCCAATATCTGGTGGATCATCAAAAAAGCAAGAGAGTTCCAGAAAAACATCTATTTCTGCTTTATTGACTATGCCAAAGCCTTTGACTGTGGGGATCACAATAAACTGTGGAAAAGTCTGAAAGAGATGGGAATACCAGACCATCTGACCTGTCTCTTGAGAAACCTGTATGCAGGTCAGGAAGCAACAGTTAGAACTGGACAAGGAACAACAGACTGGCTCCAAATAGGAAAAGGAGTACGTCAAGGCTGTATATTGTCACCCTGCTTATTTAACTTATATGCAGAGTACATCATGAGAAACACTGGGCTGGAAGAAACACAAGCTGGAATCAAGATTGCTGGGAGAAATACTAATAACCTCAGATATGCAGATGACACCACCCTTATGGCAGAAAGCGAAGAAGAACTGAAGAGCCTCTTATGAAAGTGAGAGAGGAGAGTGAAAAAGTTGGCTTAAAGCTCAACGTTCAGAAAACCAAGATCATGGCATCTGGTCCCATCACTTCATGGTAAATAGATGGGGAAACAGTGGAAACAGTATCAGACTTCTATTTTTTTGGGCTCCAAAATCACTGCTGATGGTGATTGCAGCCATGAAATTAAAAGACGCTTACTCCTTGGAAGGAAGGTTATGACCAGGCTAGATAGAATATTTAAAAGCAGAGACATTACTTTGCCAACAAAAGTCCGTCTAGCCAAGGCTATGGTTTTTCCAGTGGCCATTTATGGATGTGAGAGTTGGACGGTGAAGAATGCTGAGCGCCGAAGAATTGTTGCTTTTGAACTGTGGTGTTGGAGAAGACTCTTGAGAGTCCCTTGGACTGCAAGAAGATCCAACCAGTCCATCCTAAAGGAGGTCAGTCCTGGGTGTTCACTGGAAGGACGAATGGTGAAGCTGAAACTCCAATACTTTGGCCACCTCATGTGAACAGTTGACTCATTGGAAAAGACCCTAATGCTGGGAAGGATTGGGGGCAGGAGGAGAAGGGGACGACAGAGGATGAGATGGTTGGATGGCATCACCGACTCGATGGACATAGGTTTGGGTAAACTCAGGGAGTTGGTGATGGACAGGGAGGCCTTGCGTGCTGCGATTCATGGGGTCGCAAAGAGTCGGACATGACTCAGTGACTGAACTGATAGACGAGCAAATAAATTCTGTAAGGTGAAGGTGCAATTGACCATGGTTCCTGTTGAAGAAGCCACTTTTATTGCAGATTCATTTCAATATTCCGTTCTATCATCTTACCAGTTCCCACATTGATAATGACTTAAATAAGATCTTTAACATGTGTTCCTTTTATATCTGTCTGAGACTCGTGATTTCACTTTGTTTTGAAAATCGCACTTTAACACACATTATTTATTATTTTGCAATAATGTGATCCCACTGTAACTACTTCTTTGTAGGTTGCTTTATTCTTTTAGTAATACATCATAGCCCTTCTCCAAGATGATTAATATAGATTTGTAATGAATGCATATTATTCTAGCTGCAAGCATGTTCCACACTGTTTGCTATTTAGGTCATTTCTAATATTCTGTTATGGTGAACAATACCACAATGAACATCCTCGAAAAAAATTACACACTTGTCCAATTAATTCTTTGGGCAGCTTTCTAGAAGGAGAATCGCTGGGTCAAAGTGCTTGCACATCTAAATACAGAAACCTATTGTTGGCAGGCTGTACCCATGAGAGGAGCCACTGAACACTATGAACAGAAGAGAGGAACCATTTCTCATAGGGCAGCAAACTTATCAACCTAGGAGGCCAGCACAGTAACACAGATGAGTTACTCAGGCCTCCTGTCAGAGCGCTGATCTCTGATGGGAACTGAACAGTGTTCAGTGCTCAGGGCCTGCTCCCAAACTTTCAGCAACCAAGGCATTCAAAGAAAACACACATATACCCATCATTTTCCTAAAAATGTAAATTGTCTACTTTATCAAATAAAGAAATGTTAGTGAGAAATTTGGCCTAGCGTTAGCTAGTTTAAATAAAACTCACTCTGTGAGATGCCTTGCTTCTCATAACTGACAGAAAAAGTTGCCCAACAAGCTGAATTTCTTGACAATCAAATACGGACTCATGGGGAGGGGAGAGGAGGCGCAGCCATTAAGTTAAAAAAAATCCCCAAATCTGTATCTGTATTAATATCTTCAACCAATACAAAGTGTGGACTTAAAAAATACAACCTAAAAGTTGAGGGCCGTGTTTTATTTGGCAGGAATTTTTAGGACTACAAGTCTGGGAGGCAATATCTCAAGGAACCCTAAGAAAACCACTCAGAGGAGGTGAGGTGGGGAGCTGGGTTATGTAGAAGTTTTGGGCAAGCACTCTGAATGTTAAAAGATTACTGTGAATTAAAGGAAAACCAGGTGTCTCAGGTTGAGAAATTTAGCACTTTTCTCTGTCTGGGAAGATGCAAAAGTCTGGGCTCACTGAAATCATTCCTTTGATATCACCTCAGATATGTGGGGCCAGTATCCTGTGTTTTCACACCCTGAGTTCCCTCAGGGCTCACCAGCTCACCGTCAGTGGTGGCTGCAATCGCTGATGATTATGACATCCTTTGTTTATGATATGGCAGGAAATATTCCATTTCTCAAAAGTATCTAGAAATAATCTAAAAAAATCACTGAGATGTACGAACCAAATTTTTAACATGCTGTACCTTATATTTATAAAGTGCAAGAGAGTTCAAGCTATCCCTCTGGCAACCTTATCTCTGTCCTTTCTAATTATTTTTCTGGTGAAATATTTCCATGCATATATTTCAAAACAATAATTTTAAGAAAAACAATAATTTTTTTCCCTTTAAATGAGTCACTGTAATTTTTATCTTCAAGAGTCCTTTTAATTTTATGACCAGAGAGACACAAAGCCTGGAGAAGTCTGCAGAGTCTAATAGGGATGACATTTGAATGTCTTAAGAGTCAAAGAAATGCAAAACCAATCAAACTGTGAAGGAAGCTAGATATCTCAGTGGGAGAGGAAGTCATCTGTGAGCAGATGGAAGAACTAAGTAAAATGCCCCTTGAACTCAAATGTAGTCTCCACAGCAGCAATTTAAATACTATCTGGGAGCTTGTGAGAAATACAGAATCACAGGTCCACCCGAACCTACTGAATGAAATCTTCTGTTTAAATTAAAAGTTGGATACTTAATAGATTATCATTTAACTGTGGGTACATAATTTATATATGATAACATTCTCATCTTCTGAACAGAATTCTGGCAGCCTGGTCACAATAATCTTAAGATGACTTCATTGATGCATTCATTCATGCTTCCAGAATGTTTCTAGAGATATCCTTTGGGTTTCCCTTCAGGCCAGCCTGAATAGACAGAAAAACATGAATAGATGGGGAGGACTTCTGCCCTCAAGGAGCTAATGGTCTGACACATCTATTTGAACAAACATATGTTTATAGATGATCACATGACAGATACTACAAGAGCACTAGAAGTATACCTCCCTGCCAGAAAGGGTAGATCTCTCAGATCTGCCTGTTATCTTAACAAAGACAGCTTGCAGCCCTGGCCCTTAGCGCTGCCTTCTGGGAAGCCAGCTTCTGAGAAGTTCCCTACATTAGCAGGTTGTTTTCCCACCTGGACCACAAAACACCTGTGTCTGGGGAACCCTGAACTTCAGTAACCGTGGCTGGTCCTTGCTATGATGTGACCGAATGCCAATAAAAACCCTGGGCCCTGAGTCTCAGACAGGTTTCATTAGGCAGACAAGCTGTAGGCGAGTTGCTGTGTTTCTGTGCTGCAAGAGAGAGTGCTTGGACTATGTGGGAGAAGGCGAGGGTGGGACTGATATGAGAGAATAGCATAGAAACATGTATATTACCATATGTAAAAGAGATGACCAGTGCAAATTCAATGCATGAAGCAGGGCCCCCAAAACTGGTGCTCTGGGACAACCCAGAGGGATGGGGTGGGGAGGGAGGTGGGAGGGTGGTTCAGGAGGGTGGGACACTTGTACACCCAGGGCTGATTCATGTGGATGTATGGGAAAAACTACCACAATACTGTAATTAGCCTTCAATTAAAATAAATTAATTTAAAAAAAAAAAAGAGGGAGTGCTTTGTGTTTGGGAACGATAGGGGAAGCCTATGCATAGATTCTTCCAGACTAGGTCTGTGCCTTTTCATCTCACTGGTCCCAATGTGGAAACTTGCTCTGTAGCTGTGATAAATAAATAAGTGAATTCATAAACAGGACTGTACGATGAGTCCCCATGAGTCCTTCTAGAAAACTGCCAAATAAGTGTGTGATTTTTTTGGACCCCCAAACAATCCCATTTTCAACAGTTTACCATTTGGATTGGTATTTACACATTAGTGTCCTTCCAAACATCTGATCAGTGAATTTGAGTCTGGGGGGTAAAATAAAATTTTAAAACACATGAAAGAAATTACTTTGCCAAGTTCCTTTTAACTTTGCCTCACCTACCTGTCATCAGTGTTTTTCAAAACAAGAAAATCTATACCGTATTTAACATACACCCACGTATGTAATATACACATATATGTTGCCACATCTTTGATTTCAGAAATGTCAGTTGAACATCAAATGACATAAAAAGAAAGGACAGAATGAAGCAAGGGCAACATGGCTTCTATTAACCTATCAGCCATAATCTTTTATGCCAGTTATTTGACAAATTAACTGATCTTGAATAAAAGGGGCAAGCCGGCACTGGGAACTTCCATTTCGTGTTGGCATTGTTTTCAATAATTATATGCAGGGCTTGCTCTCAGCGCTACCCCAGTGTTGTGCTAGGAACAGAAAAGTGTGAAAAGAAACAGTATTCCATCTGAAAAAGATCCATCCGGTGTTATCAGCATGACTTTCTTCCTGCTAGTTCTTCAGCCATAGAGAATCTAAAATCCTGGGTCTTTGAGATGGAATTAGAAAATGTCACAATCATTTTCATAACATTTTCTTAAATACTAACCTAAATCATACAAGAGATAGCCAATTTTATAGAATGGTACTTCAATAAACACTAACAGTCCCCAAATTTCTGTCTCTACCCCAAACACCTATAACCTGTACACCTGATAATGAAAAAGCACTCCCCAATTTTCTAAGTCCCTCAGTGATTAACCTATAGAATCTTATATTTCACCTCTCTTATCTCCTTCTTATAACTGGAACAAAACAGTGATAGGTATATGGGGATATAAGTTAATTTTCACCCATATCCTAAAGATAATTAGGTCATATTTTAAAAGCTCTTAATCAGGAATCCGCACTTCAGCGGCAGCCAAGGCAAACACTTCAAATGTATTACCTAAATCTGCACCAGTGGGTTTGTTAATTAGCATAAGGGGTGTCAGAAGTCATTTTTCATTGAAGAAAATTTTCATTTTTCATTGTAGTTTTGTAGCCAGCAAAACTACATAGGCCCTACAGCCCTTGTATAAGGAAAGAATAAGAATTGGGCCAAACCAGCAGCTAAACACCCAAGAGTAAATCCTCTGAATTCTGCCATATCATCTGGTCTTGAGCCCAAGCCCTCACCCTCACTCACTGCCCACTTGACAGAAAACTCTGTGCCCAGTCTAGCTAGGCACCTCTGTTTCCAAGAGAATTCTTCAGGCCAGTCCTGTCCAGAGACTCCACTGATCTTCCAAGAATAGTAACTAGGTTCTGTTTTCTTTTTCATTTTCTTTCTTTCCTTTTGCCAGCTCACTAATTAATATCCATATAAACTCCGATCTGAAGCTTGCTTTCATGTTTATGTAAGAATATACCATCCACTAGCCAGGTCATGGAAAAAAAGAGATATAGATCTCCCTTACCTCTCTTTCTCAGACTTCTACCAAGAAACCATTTTTAAACTATCCAGTTGGCATAAATCCCCTCACAACCACTTTCACCCTATTTCACAATGACCTGGGTATATTCTCCAAAAGGCATATATGTTTGTTTCATAACCGATGCATAGCACCTATATGTTTTTGGTATTAGAGGAATGTTTGATAATATTTTGATGGAAAAATAGGAAAAAGCGAAAGTGTTAGTCGCTCAGTCGTGTCTGACTCTTTGTGATCCCATGGACTGTAGCCTGACAGGCTTCTACATCCATGGAATTCTCCAGGCGAGAATACTGGAATGGGTTGCCATTCTCCAGGGGAACTTTCCAACCTAGGGATTGAACCCAGGTCTCCCACATTGCAGACAGATTCTTTACCATCTTCAGCACCAGGGAAGCTAAAAAGACCATAAAGCCATATTCTGTGTTGCATATAAGCCAGGCAAGTAGCACAAAAAAAAAACCACCAAACAAACACCTAACAATTCTGAGATGGACAAATCTATGCAGAAACATGAGAACTGATTTGGAACCAGGCAGCAAAAGTTACCATTTTTCATATTTGACATTGCTCTCCACCTCCAGCCTTATTTCATAGCATTTTTGACAATGCCTTAAAAAGAAGTTGTCCACTGTAGTTGTTGCTTTGTTTAAAAAAACCTGTAACACTCACTACATTTTTTCCAAGATAAAATGTTCTGAGCTATATATCTGTGTACTTTTTTGTTTTTGTTTTTTTAAGTCAGATAAACATGTGCTACTTTCTGGTGTCTGTAACACTTTCCACTAAGTTCTTCCTCTGTTGTTTAGGTGGGCCTTCTTCTAGGACAGAGGTTCTTAAAGTATGCTTCTAGATCAGCAGCAGCATCACGTGTAAACTTATTAAAAATGCAAATTCTCAGACCCACCTCCAGACCTGATGAATAAGAGGCTCTGGGGGTGGGTCCCCAGTAATCTGAAAATAAAAAGGCTTTCAGGTGATTCTAATAACACTGAGGTTCCGAAATCACATTTGGCACACACCTAGTTAAACTTGGAAACACTGACTACAGATTTACCCAAACTGTCATCTTTAGAGAGATGGGAAGCAGATGGCAAGGAGGTTCATCCTTCTGTCATGCTTGACTGGCAAGTTGAAAAGTGGTTTTGCAAAGTTCACAAAATCTTTTTTACCACCACATGAGACCTCACTCCAGTATCAGTGTGGCTGCAATCTTTGCACGTGCTCTCCAGTTATTGGCCTGCTTTCTACAGCTTGCTATGGGCAAAGTTTCAAAACATCTGTTGGTGACTATAGAATACCGTCTCTTCTCTATGAAAGTGAAAGTGTTAGTTACTCAGTCGTGTCCAACTCTTTGCGACCACATGGACTGTAGCCCACCAGGCTCCTCTGTTCATGGGATTCTCCTCTTCTCTACAGTATGAGGGAGAAAACAAAAGCAAGCTAATGAAATAATCACGGATGTCCATGTCACATGGTATCCAGTGGCATCAAGGCTGGTCACAGCAGTGCCACTACAGGGCTCTGAGCCCCAGTTTGAGGAATGTGCCCAGAAATTTTGGTTGTGTTTCAAAATGTGATGAAGTTGATTCAACCAAGAGAGAAGAGACAGCTCATTCAAACCAAACCCAAAGCAGAACACTGCCTTGAATAGAAGGCTTTTCAGAAAAAAAAAAAAAATCGATCATAAGCATGTTTTGGTTTAATTAATTTTTAACAGACTTTATTTTTTGAGCAGTTCTCAGTTAACAGAAGAATTGAACAGAAGGTACAGAGAATTCCCATGTAAATGGATGTTGGTTTTGAGGGGGTCTATTGAAACAAAGAAGAATTTTCTTTTTTAGCCTGTTGATATGATGGATTGCATTAATTTTCCAATGTTGAACCAGCCTTGCTTATCTAGCATAAATTCCTCCTGGTTGTGGTATATAATTATTTTCATACATTGTTTGGTTCAATTTGCTAATATTTTACTGAGCACTTCTGCATCTATATTCATGAGAGATAACTGGTCTATAGTTTCCTTGACTTGTAATGTCTTTGGTTTTGGTATTAAGGGAACACTGGCCACATAGAATGAGTTATGAAGTATTCCTTCTGCTTCTAGCTTCTGGAAGAGATTGTAAAGAACTGGTATAATTCCTTCCTTAAATGTTCAGAATTCTTCCTGAAGAATTCACCAGTGAACTTATCTGGGCCTGCTGTTTCCTGTTTTGGAAGGTTATTAATTACTCATTTAATGTCTTTAATAGTTATAGGCCTATTCAGATGGTCTTTTTTCTTCTTGTCTGAGATTTGGCAGAGTGTGCCCTTCAAGAAATTGGCCCATTTCATCTAGGTTATCAAATTTTTGAGCAGAGAGTTTTTCATAATATTTCTAATGTGCATAAGATCTGTAGCGATGTGCCCTCTTTCATTTCTAATATTAATAATTAGTATCTTCTCTCTTTTTTCTTAGCTTGGCTAGAGGCTTATTAATTTTATTGATGTTTTCAAAGAAACAGCTTTTAGTTTTGTTGTGAAAACAAAAATATATTTAATTCAGTTCTACTCGAAAGAAACTCATATTTCTTTAGAGAAGACTGACTTGGAAAGGACTAAAATATAATGCAATATGGTTGATAATGTAGAACATTTACGAAGGGCTACTGTGAAATATATGGGAGTGGGGAGTGACACTGGAATCTAGTTGAGAAGAACCTGCATGAATGGGATGGATGAGCAAGTGTATTCAAGAAGAAAGGACCTATGTCTATGTCTTGTTTACTCTCAGGTGGTCAGCATCTTCTAAAACAGTCCCTTCAAAAATCGTATTCACTTACATTATTGCCACCTTTTCCACTCTTTCAGCAACTAGAGGAGAGGAAATTATGCTGCACTGCTATATTTGGGTAAGATAAATTCAGTTCTCTAGATGTCTCCCGAATACTCTTCAGTATAGCTCATCATACCCTCCGCTATAAATGGACTTTGAGTAGATACAAAGGTAAGGTTATAGGGAATATATGAAGATGTGTTGACACATTAATGGATATACTCTTCTGCCAAAAACTGAAGAAAAATACTGTGCGATGGTGCAACTGGAGAGAGGAAACCACATCAAAATGTCAGTCATAATACAGCTTTCTTTCCTCCCCAGAATTCACTCTATGAATGAAAACATTATTATTTCTTTTCTTACATTATCTTATCACCATGCCACAGGCCAAACACACATTTGAGCCTTGGCTTTATTTACCACTTTGTTGTTAGGAAGTCACTTACCTATGGGAATAGCCAAGGTACCAAAATATACTAATTCTGTCACCATCAAAAATTATTTAAGTCTTCTTTTGAGGATACTATTGTATTATTACATGACATATAATAAGTAAAACAGTAAGTAACAGCATCAACAAGCACTTTGGGAGATCCCATTAAAAAATTAAGTAATTATGGAGACTTTTTTTTTTTTTAACCAAGAGATTCTAGTCACTCTCAAGTACTATGAATATAAGACAGGAAAGGAGGAAGGATCACCTATTGCCACTTTCTTATTTGATAAGTCGGTAGTGCCTCATGATGCACAAGCATTCTAGGTTATTAGCAGGACGGAATTTAACTCATAAGTTTTATGGTCAGGGTGTTATATATGGCTGGTGAGATTTTTAAAAGGTACTTTACATGAAGCAGAGAACTGAAATATCTTGGGGTGGAGGCAATTCAAAGAATTGTATGCAAACAATAAAAGACATGAAAAGTGCAGATTAGTTGCCTTTAAAATTATTTATGATGTGAGGCCTATAATTGTACCTATGGATTTCCTTTTATAATCACTTAACCATCTTTCTTATGGGTAGTAACGGGCAGCCAAAAACATCATCTCCAAGGCTGCAGATCATCTGTCATTCTTTTTAATCAGAACGGACTTGACAGTCATGATTTCTTATTAGGGGGAATTTTATGGCCCTGGGTAATAGAATTCGAAAACTACCAAAATGTAATGATTCCTGGTGAACAGGCAATAAAGTTATAGTGATATTTGATGAATGGAGCTCCTGGGAATAAATCGAGTTCCTTAAACTATCACTGCCATTAGCACTCCATTTTTTCCCCTTGTTTCTTATGTGAGGCCAGAAGTGCTTACATTTGCAATGACATTTTAAAAATGACTCTGAACAGTTTGCCCCTTGGAGATATCTTCCAGTCTAGGAATTGTGAGAATGAGTATGTCAAGGAAAAAAGAACGGAAGGAGTGGGGAAGATGGACAGTTATGAGTATACAAAACTACTGGGAGGGTGGGCCCTGGCTTAAGGTCTATTGGTGGGAGAGAAGACCTTGGCCTCACCTCATTCCAGTCATTTCAACAAGATTAACTCATGGGTGTTGTTAATTATGTACCAAGGCCAAACACCAGCACCAGAATTTTGGTTAGGTGGTTGTGGGCTGGAGGCTAGACCCCTGTACTTTATAAAATCTCCACACGTGAGTTCTTTGTTCAGCCATGGTGGTCCATAACTGTTTCCATGGTGATTCCGCAGGCACACCCTTCATCTAAGACACAAACAAATCCTTTTAAGCAGGAGTTGAAGAGTTGAGTGTTGCTTTACCCTTTTGGCCATGAAATAATCTTATTATAATGCAGACCTTAGTTTTGGCCTGAGGACTTACTGGGGTAAATGTGCAATGTTAGTGCACAGTCTGGCTCATGGAAGGAAAGTGCAATGGCAGAAGTTTTACTATAATTTTTAGTAATAGCTCTGGGTGATGCCTTTTATTGTGATCTGTTTCAAGCCTGAGCATGTAATGGGGGTATTTATCCATTTCAGTACGTGAATGGACACTACTAGAGACATAGGCTTGAACTTTGAAATCAAGCTCCATGCTCCATGCTTCATTCCATGTATGTCCAGGAATTCACAGGAAGCTCAGTGCAGCCTCTCTAAGCCTGTGTACTTAGTCATTCAGTGGTGTCCGTCTCTCTGCGATCCCATGGACTGCAGCCCGCCAGGCTCTTCTGTCCATGTGGATTCTCCAGGAAAGAATACTGGAGTTGGTTGCTATGCCCTCCTCCAGGGAATCTTCCTAACCCAGGGATCAAACTCAGGTCTCCCACATTGTTGGCGGATTCTTTACTGACTGAGTTACCAGGGAAGCCCAAAACTACTGGAGTGGGCAGCCTATCCCTTCTCCAGGGGACCTTCCTGACTCAGGAATAGAACTAGGGTTTCCTGCATCGCAGGTGGATTCTTTATCTAGGGAGGCAAGTATTTCTTGAAAGGCTTCCCTTGAGTGTGCACGTTTGGTGTTCAGGATTTTTATTCCTAATCCCTAAAGCTGTAATATGTTTTAAATCAGGATAGTTCTCTTTGCAAAGATGGGAAAGTTAGCTTGGGACTTGAAAAATCCAACTGTTTTGCCAACTACTTTGCTAGTGAATACAAACATAAATATGTATTCTCCCTTTTTTCCCCCTTTCAACCATGTTCTTTACCTACCCAGTTGGCATGCTCCCTTTTCAATATGCAATCCTAGTAAAGAATAATTAAAAATTATTGGAAAATTGTGCCCTTCTGATTTTCAGGGAATTTAAAGAGAACGTTTCCTTGATTTGTCCCGGGAGACCTGCCATTTCAGAGAAAACACTGCAAAACTTAATGAACTAAACATAGGCACCTCAGCCCAACTTTAATTTCTAACTTAGTTCGGGAAAGCCAATTTAGTAAGCTCCAAGAGTATTTTCAATGCTTCTATTTATATTCTGAAGAACACTAGACTGGTACGCAAGTCTTAAAAAGCAATGAACTGTGAATGCCTATCGGGGGAAGACCTGTTAAACTTACCTCCGTGGAAGATAGCAGGAGGGGATCAGGCCCTTATACTCTACAATTTAGTTAAGAATCTTCAAGACCAATCAGAGCTGAGCACAAAGCTGTAAACTAGGAAAGTTCAAGTATTTGGGGGGGGGGAATTCTTCAATATAAGTATTAGACCAGATTTCCATCTCTAGGTTAAAGATCAGAAAATTAAAGTCATATCTTTTTCCAAAAGCTTTAGGACTTCTTTCTTCTACTGAGGACTTTTGTTTCAGATGGGGGAAGGACAAAAAAGACCATCTTCTTGGACTTTCCATTAGTGTAAATTTATGCCTTGTGGATTTGGGGAGGATGAGCCCTGCAGGCTAAGGACAGATTTTGGGTGGAAGTCAACCAATGTAAATATATATACCAACATATGCTTGGCCAAGCATGTCAGTAATTTATAATGTGTTTGTAAGGCGTTTCCTTCTCATTTTCTACTTTAACACCCTAGTTGAATGATACACAAAAATGTACCCTGTGAATCTCAGCAAGTTTGAGAGACCTGGGGAAACAAGCACGTCTATTATTTGCCAGCAGCAATGGCATTCCTACAGATGAGAAAAAAGAAGCTCAGAGAGGTAAACTGGCCCAAGGAAATACAGCTCATGAGTGGTGGGATCAGGCATCCAACCCCATGTTTAACTTCTGTCTCTTTACAGCCAACTTCAGAAAAGGGTTCTCTTTGAGCTGCATGGAACCATGACAGCCACACCATAATGAATTGTCCCCTGCCTCCCCTGATAAACTGATTGTAATAAAATGGTTAGTTAATTCAGATCCCCCAAAAGTGTCAAATTTGACAGGAAAAATAAGGTCAGATCTCACTGGCTTAGAATGAATATCTTGGCTGAACTGATCTGTGTGGATGATCAATTCATTACAACTACAACACTTTCCATGGGCCTGGCACTCCCCGGTTCTTTCCTCCTTTCCAGGCATTAGACACATGATTTCACCCAAAAAAGTCAAGTTTTGAGCAGAGCTTATTAAACAATATGCTGGTTCAGCAGAAGGACTGACCAAGACAGAAAGTGATGACATATATACACGTACATACATACATACATATGTTTACTCTCCTAAGTAACCAGACAAAGTTTTGGATGAAAATAGGACTTGAGAAATAAAATAAAGTTCCAGGGGAAAATATTCACTGAATTAAAATAATTTTCAGGCAGAGTAATAAGTGTTCGATCTTAGGATCTTGACAGTTTTTAAGTAGCTTATGCTAAGAATACAAACATTACACTGAATATACATGAGACAAGAAAAATCTTGCTTATATACCTGAGAAACAGAATTTTAAAATTTAGAAAACCCTTTAGAGTGAAAGGAATCTGTTTACTTATGGACAAGATCTCTGGATTAAGATATTTTCTTACTTTGAGTCGTTTCTTCATTATTGCTCACAGCTACTATTTGCTAAACAGAGTAGATATTTATTACTGGACTTTCTTGCATTCACTCTTCCTTGGTCAGTTTCCTCCACCTTGTTTTTCATTTTGGAACTACCACTTTCTCTGTTGGTCCTTATATTTTGAGTAGAGCTGAAATTATCTAGTAGAGTAGAAATTATCTGCTACCATTTCCTGGTGTCACCAAGGAGAGGAATGCTCTTTTCCAGCTATAAAATACAAGTCTTAAGCTGCTAGTGAGGAAAGGCTGCCTGAAAATGAAGCTAATTCAGAAAAAAAGAGTTGATAGGCAGAGGCAGACCATAACTTGAAGAATGGACTAGCTTCATGGGCATGCAACTTAAGGAGTTCACAGAGCTGAGCACTTGGAAGGGCCCTATCCTTGATTTAAGGTGATGCTATCATCATTTGAAACATTTTTAGAATCTCCAATTGTCATTTTACAATATTTACTTTATTTTATATATCTATGTGTTACTCATACCATCAATTAATTCTTATTTTTTGATGCTTTAAAAATAAGTTGCAAATATCAATGGGCCTTACCCGTAAATACTTAATAGTTCATATAGTTAACTAGAATTCAAATTTGTTATGGACTTTTTAAAAGGTAAAACCAAGAAAAATCCAAAACCTTAAGGGTATCATTTAATCAGTTTTTTAAAATTAATTTTTATTGGAGTATAGTTGCTTTACCATGTTGTATTAGTTTCTGCTATACGGCAACCTGAACGTCCATCAACAGAGGAATGGATAAACAAGACATGGTACATATGCACAATGGAATATCACTCAGCCATAAAAAGGAATGAAATTGTGTCATTTGCAGAGATGTGGATGGACCCAGAGACTGTCATACAGAGTGAAGTAAATCAGAAAGAGAAAAACAAATATCATATAAAATCGCTTATATGTGTAATCTAGAAAAACCATACATTTGAATTTATTTGCAAAGCAGAAATAGAGACACAGATGTAAAGAACAAATGTATGGCTATCAAGGGGGGATGGGAGGGTGGGATGAACTGGGAGATTGGATTAGAAATATTTAATCCTGTATATAAAATAGATAACTAATGAGAACCTACTGTATAGCACAGAGAACTCTACATAGTGCTCTGTGGTGACCTAAATGGGAAGGAAATCCAAAAAAGAGGGGCTATATGTATACATTCATTCATTTTGAAATTCTTAATAATTTTTGAACCAGGAGACTTTTATTCATTTTGCACTAGGCCCCACAAATTATGTAGCCAGTCTTAACTAAATACCTTGGCAAGACCTCTAGATCCTGCCATGTCTGAAGTCAGACTTATCCTGGGATCTTTCAGTTGTATAAGCCTATAACATGTGCTCTTTTTTATATAAATGAGTTTGGGTTGAGATTTATCTACATGCAATACAGTTCTAATCTGATAATATAACAACAATTAAATGATAATCTTTCCAACCTTCCACTCAATTCTAGAACAATTCTTCAACCAGCTCATAGATAATTACCCATTCTTTCTCTAAAACTCTTCAGTTGTGGAAAACTAACTACTTTGTAAGGTTGCCCATTTTGAAACAACTGCTGCTGCTGCTAAGTCGCTTCAATCGTGTCTGACTCTGTGCGACCCCATAGATGGAAGCCCACCAGGCTCCCCCGTCCCTGGGATTCTCCAGGCAAGAACACTGGAGTGGGTTGCCATTTCCGTCTCCAATGCATGAAAGTGAAAGTCAAAGTGAAGTCGCTCAGTCGTGTCCGACTCTTCGCGACCCCATGGACTGCAGCCTACCAGGCTCCTCTGTCCATGGGATTTTCCAGGCAAGAGTACTGGAGTGGGTTGCCATTGAAACTACCATAATATTCTTACAGTTCTCCTTTTATTAACTTGTACTTATCAATTCTATTTCTAATCTCTAGAATTATTCAGATAAATTGTACCTCCTGCCACATGGCAGGATGTCAAATACTTAAAGACAGCTACAATCACATCCCTTAATAATTCACCATTAAGTTAGATCCAATCTCTTCCATTCTCCTTTTATGCAGTTTCCAAATCCTTGAACAGCTCATGTAATATCCAGATTGTTATCATCCATTGAATGCAAACTCCTACTGTGAACTACAATAGATTTCTTCCTTCCTTGACTTTGGACGGAACATGTCTATTAACACAGGCTAAAATGACATTACCTAAGGCAACTGGCTCCATCCAAGCCACCAACCTACTAAAGATCCCTTAGGACAGGGTCAGGCCAAGTCTCATCATTTTGCACTTGAACAACTGATCAAGTGCAGGAGTCAGTGAACAACAATGACAAAAACCCAACCCACCGCTGCTTTATGGTCAATTAAACTGTACTGGAACATAGCCATGCTCCATTTTTTATATCCTGTCTATGGCTGCTTTCATGTTACAATGGCAGAGTTGAAATTGGCTGGCCTGCAAAGTAAAAAACATTTATTATCTGGCTTTATAGAGAACAAGTATGTCAAGCTCTGATTTAAACCAACAATATAAGCATTTACATTTATCCTTGTTAGATTTTATTTCATTAGTTTGGGCCCTTCATTCTGGTTTGGTAAGATTTTCTTTAACTTCATAAATATGTTCAGTTCAGTTCAGTTCAGTCGCTCAGTTGTGTCCGACTCTTTGCGACCCCGTGCATCGCAGCACGCCAGGCCTCCCTGTCCATCACCAACTCCTGGAGTTTACCCAAACTCATGTCCATCGAGTTGGTGATGCCACCCAACCATCTCATCCTCTGCCGTCCCCTTCTCTTCCTGCCCCCAATCCTTCCCAGCATCAGGGTCTTTTCCAATGAGTCAACTCTGCGCATGAGGTGGCCAAAGTATTGGAGTTTCAGCTTCAGCATCAGTCCTTCCAATGAACAGTCAGGACTGATCTCCTTTCGGATGGACTGGTTGGATCTCCTTGCAGTTCAAGGGACTCTCAAGAGTCTTCTCCAACACCACCATTCAAAAGCATCAATCCTTTGGCGCTCAGCTTTCTTCACCGTCCAACTCTCACATCCATACGTTACCACTGGAAAAACCATAGCCTTGACTAGATGGACCTTTGTTGGCAAAGTAATGCCTCTGCTTTTAAATATGCTATCTAGGTTGGTCACAACTTTCCTTCCAAGGAGTAAGCATCTTTTAATTTCATGGCTGCAATCACCATGTGCAGTGATTTTGGAGCCCAAAAAAATAAAGTCTGACACTGTTTCCAGTGTTTCCCCATCTATTTCCCATGAACTGATGGGACCAGATGCCATGATCTTAGTTTTCTGGATGTTGAGCTTTAAGCCAACATTTTCACTCTCTTCTTTTACTTTCATCAAGAGGCTTTTTAGTTCCTCCTCACTATCTGCCATAAGGGTGGTGTCATCTGCATATCTGAGGTTATTGATATTTCTCCCGGCAATCTTGATTTCAGCTTGTGCTTCTACCAGCCCAGGGTTTCTCATGATGTACTCTGCATATAAGTTAAATACGCAGGGTGACAATATACAGCCTTGACGTACTCCTTTTCCTATTTGGAACCAGTCTGCTGTAACCAACATGTAAACTTTTTCATGTCACAGACAAATGGTTTCAAACAAAATTGTACTGTATTCCCTATCCCCAGGCTCTTTCTAAATTTTCACCGATGCATAATGAATTGAAATGGGTATTTTATTTAAAATGTTGAAAATGTATTTATTTTTAATTGGAGGATAATTGCTTTACAATGCTATATTGGTTTCTGCCATACATCAACATGAATCAGCCATAGGTATACTTATGTCCCCTCCTTCTTGAGTCTCCCTCCCACCTCCCACCCCATCCCACCCGTCTAGGTTGTGACAGAGTACTAGGTTGAGCTCCCTGAATCATACAGCAAATTCCCACTGGCTATCTATTTTACATATTGTAATGTATACCTTTCAATGCTACTCTCTCAGTTTGCAATGGGCATTTTAGGTAACAAAGGAAATTACCCTTCACTCTTAATTCTAATCCAAAACATGGAGATCTAACACTGGCATTACCAGTTTCATTCTTAATTGGACAAGAATATCAGAGTGGTGCTACCCACCACTGCTCCATGTTAATAGAAGTGTTCTACACATCTGCATTGTCCAGGATGGTAACCACTGGCCATGTGCAGCTATTGAGGACCGGAAATATGACTAGTTCAATTAAGAATCTTCATTTTTACTGTTACATAACTCACTGAATTGAAAATTAAATATAAATATGTACATGTGGCTAGTGGCTACTATGTTGGAAATGACAGCCTTAGAGAGTTAAGAACACGAAGCAATAGTAAAGTTCCACGCTCTCTAAAGCAACGCTTTCTTGTTCAAGGCTCTTGCAGGGCTCATGAGACAATTCCCTTATTTCTCCAGTAATCAATACCAACAGATGACTGGCAGGCTGAAGCCCATCTTGTCCATGATAATTAAGGGCAAATGAGGGCTTTCAACTCAGCTCATGTTTGAAAGAATTCTGGGAAAGAAACAAATACATCATAAAAAGGGGCTAGGTTAGCAAGAAAGCAAGCAAACTAGAACACCACAGAAGCTACTTAGGAAATTCATTAAGTTTTCATTTTACTACGAATTCTTTATTGAACATAATAAATTCCTGGGTGGGCACTGAACTTTGTAGTTAGGACTAGGAATGAAAGCCAATTTGTTGGCCTGATTTACATGAAATCATTTCAGGAAGTGAGGTTGGACTCCTCACTCCTTGGTGAGTTCTCCCACCTAAAGTTTTGGGGTATCTCATGCATAAGAATCGCCATTACAGCATGTGGAACATATGGAAAACTGACCCTGTTCCACAGGGGAGTCTGATGTGCAGCCACGATTTACAATCATGTCAATAAATATTGATAGCTTGCAAATTTCTATCTTCCATCCAAATTACTCTCTTGAGATTCAGACACATCTATGCAACTGTGGTAGATTACAAAATGTGGCCATGATTTTCCCTGTCTTGTGTGCAAAGACCCTTTGCAAGGTGCCTTTGTTGCTCTTCCCTCTAAGAAGGTGAAACTGAAAGTGTTAGTTGCTCAGTCGTGTCCGACTCTTTGCCACCCTATGGACTGTGGCCCACCAGGCTCTTCTGTCCATGGAATTCTCCAGGTAAGAATATTGTAGTGGGGTGCCATTCCCTTCTCTAGGGGATCTTCCCAACCCAGGTCTCCAGAATTGCAGGCAGATTCCTTACAGTCTGAGTCACCAGGGAAGCCCCTTCCCTTTAAGGGGATGAATCAATTTCCCAATCTCTCAAACATGGGCTGGTCTTGGAAACTGCTTGGCCAAAAGACTGGCTGAAATGACATTGTGCGTCTTCCAAAGCCAGACCTACAAAGGCCTTGCTTCTCCCTCCACAGACCTGGAAAGCTACCCCGAAACTATGACAAGAAGTCAACTTAGTGTTCTGCAGGATCAGAGACCACATGGAGAAGAACAGAGGTGCCCCAGTCAACAGCCGAGAGCCTGAGGCACGTGAGGCTCTCTCAGACCTTCTAGTCTCGCTGCTGTCCTGGCTGGATGCAGCCATATGAGTGAGCTCAAGAAAACCAGCAGAGGAACTATTCAAAAAACCCACTGAATTCTGAGAAATAATAAATTGTTATTTTAAGCCAGTAAGTTTTAGGATGGTTTGTCACACAACAGTAGATAACAGAAGTTCCAGCTCTCTCCAGGACATCTCTAGATGCACGTCTCAGAAGCACATCAAATTTACAAGTCCATTAGTCAATGCATGCCCAGCCCCTTCCAGGTTCCACAAGTCTTCCTTGATCTCCCACCCCCAGCCTGGTGAGGGGCCCTGGTAAATGCTTCTCTAGCTAGGACAAGGTATTACAAACTCCTGTACCTTCTCCTAGCTCTCAGGGCATGCACGTGTGCTCAGTTGCTCGTGTCCAACTCTTTCCAATCCCATGGACTGTAGCCCACCAGGCTCCTCGGTCCATGGGATTCTCCAGCCAAGAATACTGGAGTGGGTTGCCATTTCCTCCTCCAGGTATCTTCCTGACCCAGGGATCAAACCTATGTCTCTTGTGTCTCCTGCATCTCCTGCACTGGCAGGTGGATTCTTTACTGCTGCACCACCTGGGAATCCCTAGCTCTCAGGGCATGCACTATACTTGTTTCAGATCCTGTATTTCCAGCTCCTCGACTAGTATTTGGCACATACTAGATGCTTAATAACTATGTGTTAAATGGCAAATGAACGAATCATGCATTTAGAGACTTCAGCTATCTAGAAATACAGAAATGCAAAAATAATTAGTGGTCTGGGTGAGGTTGGGGAGTGGGAGTCGTTAAGGACAAGACAAACCCAAGCACAAGCTGTGAATTTGCCCAAAGCCTAGGGTATCTCATATTATACACATTTATAACAAACCTAGTGATCATATCATGTAGATTATAGCAGCCATGACCTGAATGCTCGGCAAGAAGGCCTAAATCAATTGATTAAAAAAAAATCACTCACCATAGGCAAACTGAAAGATAACATAAATGACAGTTCAGAAAGAGAAAGGAGGTAAATGAAATCAACTACAAAGAACAGACTGGAGAGGCAGGAAAAATATAGGACTAGGAGCTATTTGGTGTCTCGCCTCACTCAAAGTCCTCACCTAAGTCACCCTAAATGTCTCAACCACCAGAAGAATGTAAGAGCAAGGAGGGCAGGGATTTTGGTCTCCTTTGTTCAGCACTACACACCCAGCTCCTAGTCCATCATCAGCATTCAGTAAACTTTATGAATTGAATGAACAACCTTAATTATCAAAGACAACACAGAACAGCTCAATGTCTAAAGTGAGAATGATCTGAGTCATCGGGAAAAGGTTAAAATATATTCATTACGCCAAGTTTAAGAACACAGGGCAGGAGGTAACACTGGAAAAAATTCTACTAAAACTGCTCTTCAAAGTTTGGACATATAAGCAGTACCATTCATTCATCTGAAAAATGTATGAACAAGGACAGCCAGATAAGTGGAGTTAGAACGTGTCTATTTTTCCTTGCACAGCGAAAACTAGAATGGTCTCTCACATTTTTTTTTTTTATTTTCTACTCTGCCAAGGAAACCAGGTAGAAACAATAAAACTGTAATGAATATTCTAAACCTTTTATTATGGAAATGTTCAAACATACATAAAAGTAGAGATAAGTTCATGCATCTCCATGTGACTATCACCCTGCTTGAATATCAGCCACTCTTGAACAATCTTGTTTCATGAAAATCACATCTACCTT
This sequence comes from Giraffa tippelskirchi, assembly GCF_054371585.1. Lineage (NCBI taxonomy): Eukaryota > Metazoa > Chordata > Mammalia > Artiodactyla > Giraffidae > Giraffa > Giraffa tippelskirchi. The sequence goes on from NC_137289.1 coordinate 144,889,848, forward strand.
ACCCCCCTTCACACTATACAAATATTTGGGGATGAATAATTGGTTTAAGAGCCAGTTAATTGCTATCACCTATAATCCAGTAGGTGAAATTTCCAGATGTATTTGTATTTAATGGATACTAATTAATGGCATCTTTTCATTAGTGATGATTTCATGTAAGTCTATGAAGAATAACCCACTCATAAGGGCTTTTTTTATTTTGTATTCATCCATAGAAAACCAAATGTCATACTGTAATAAATGATTCATTTTCATTTTAATCAGTTTTTTATTTGTTGCTCCCATTAAGTCATTTCTCTTCTCAAGCATCTGAGAAACTGCATTTTTCAAACATGACTATGGCAAATCACATAAAAGAAAATCATCTTATGGTTTACCCTTTCCCCTGGTTCAGTTCAGTCACTCAGTCATGTCCACCTCTTTGCAACCCCATGGACTGAAGCATGCCAGGCCTCCCTGTCCAACACCAACTCAAACTCATGTCCATTGAGTCAGTGATGCCATCCAACCCTGGTACTAGATGTTTTTAAATGCCACAATTGTTTCTATTTTCTGTGCCTTTTACAGATTATATATCCCAATTGTACTCTATTCTAATGTTCAGAATACAAAACATTGCTGTTTTGTAAGTAAGTTTAGATACCAAATAATTCTAAATGTTTAGAATATTTGAATCCAGTTTAAAGCAAACGTTAACACCAATCATTGTCTTAAAATACACTTGTGTAGTGAGGAAAATTTATCATCTCAAACATATTTTATGATCTAAAATTTTGATTTAAATTATTGAATGTAAACTAGATTTGACTTTGATTATACCAATTTTAACATCACATCTAGTCCTATACTTACACAAACATTTTTTGAGAATAAACTTCGAGGAAATGCATAAAATTCTTAAACAACTTTTTTTCTTGGTTTGAAAATCAGTGACTTCCCTACAGAACTTGCTATGTCACAGTATGTTGTTGTTTAATCGCTCAGTCGTATCTGATTCTTTGTGACCCCATGGACTGCAGCATGCTAGGCTTCCCTGTCCTTCACCATCTCCTGGAGCTTACTCAAACTCATGTCCATTGAGTCGGTGATGCCATCCAACCATCTTATCCTCTGTCGTCCCCTTCTCCTCCTGCCTTCAATCTTTCCCAGCATCAGGGTCTTTTCTAATGAGTCAGCTCTTCGCAGGTGACCAAAGTATTGGAGCTTCAGCATCAGTCCTTCCAATGAATATTCAGGGTTGATTTCCTTTAGGATGGACTGGTTGGATCTCCTTGCAGTCCAAGGGACTCTCAAGAGTCTTCTCCAACATCACAATTCAAAAGGATCAATTCTTCAGTGCCCAGACGTCTTTATGATCTCACATCCATACATGACTACTGGAAAAACCATAGCTTTGACTAGACGGACCTTTGTTGGCAAAGTAATGTCTCTGCTTTTTATTACGCTGTCTAGGTTGGTCATAGCTTTTCTTCCAAGGAACAAGCATCTTTTAATTTCATGGCTGCAGTCACCATCTGCAGTGATGTCACAGTATAGAAGAGATTAAATCAAAAGAGTGGGAAGTATTTTGCCCATGGCTGGATGAAAGGAATTACATTCACTAAAAATGTACTTCCCAAGTACTCTATTGCTGCTGCTGCTGCTGCTAAGTCGCTTCAGTCGTGTCCGACTCTGTGTGACCCCATAGACGGCAGCCCACCAGGCTCCCCTGTCCCTGGGATTCTCCAGGCAAGAACACTGGAGTGGGTTGCCATTTCCTTCTCCAATGCATGAAAGGGAAAAGTGAAAGTGAAGTCGCTCAGTCGTGTCCGACTCTTAGCGACCCCATAGACTGCAGCCTACCAGGCTCCTCTGTCCATGGGAGTTTCCAGGCAAGAGTACTGGAGTGGGTTGCCATTGCCTTCTGGCTCTCAAACTTTACTCTACATGGAAATCACCTGGGGTGTTTCTAAAAAATCCTGATGCCCAGGTCACAACTTGGACCAAAAGATCTGGATCTCTAGAGATGGGACCAGTACACGCTGAAGCTGGCTTAACTCCCAGCAGCTCCAAAGGGTCAGCAGTGCACATGTCTTCCCAACATTGTGTTTAGTGACAGTTGGTATTGTGCGTGTGTGCTCAGTCACTCAGTTGTGGATGACTCTTTGTAATCCCATGGGCTGCAACCCACCAGGCTCCTCTGTCCATGGGATTTCCTAGGCAAGAATACTGGAGTAGGCTGCCGTTTCCTTCTCCCAGAGGATCTTCCCAACCCAGGGATCAAACCTGGGTCTCCCGCATTGCAGGCAGATTCTTTACCACTGAACCACCAGGGAAGCCCTTAATATGAGTAATAGTCACTAAGACATGTCCGACTCTTTTGCGACCCCATGGTCCTCTGTCTGTGGGATTTCTCAAGTAAGAGTACTGGAGTGGGTTGCCATTTCCTTCTCCAGGGGATCTTCCCGACTCAGGGATCAAACTCATGTCTCCTGCATTGGCAGGTGGATTCTTTACCACTGTGCCACCTGGAAAGCTCATGACACTTATGTTAGTAGTTAGGAATTGGCAATGGTGGGAGTATTTACACCACAGAAAGGGGCAGACACTATAAATTAGAGCTCTTTATCTTCCAGGGAGTCAACTGTTAACCATTTACCAGCATATCACTGGAGTAGGGACATGGGGGTGCACAAGTATCAGTATTTTTTAAAGTTCCCCAGATGGTTTCAATGCACAGCCAAGTTTGAGAAGCAGTTGTCTCTAGACATGGTGATCCTAAACTTGAAAGGTCATCAGAATCACTTGGAGGACTTGTTAAAACACTGGCTGCATATCTGATCCAGTGGATCTGGGGTAGAGCTCCAGAAGCTGCATTTCTAACAGGTGGGGCTAAGGAAACCTGTCCAGGGACCACATTTTGAGAACCACTGGTCCAGGGCATTTAGTGAATGTGAACCAACGAACCAGTACAACTATTAGCCCCAGAAGTTGAGAGAAGGCAAAATAAATCCAGATAGATCACTACTCACAATAAAAGCTGGGAAACAAGACCTAAATACTAGATATCTCTATTTATCCACACCTTTCATGTTCTGCCCATTCCTTATCACTTGCGCTCCATTCTCTGAGTACATTCATTCATTCATTCCTATCACCATCTTTTATTGAGTCTATATTATATGTCTGGTAGGATAGGACGTTAGAAACAAAAGATCAAGGAGACAAGATCTAGTCTAGAAGCTTACCTCCTGATTGGAAAGAAAAGCATCTAGATATTCAATCAGAGTAAGGCCTAGTAATTTTACCAAGGTTGGAGGACCACTGACTCAAGAGAATCATGACCAGATGTGACATTCCAGAGTAGCACCAAGAGTCCCTGAGGGAAGTAGGAACTGGATTTGAGAGGAGGCCAGGGCCACTCTGCAATGAGTGACTTGAAATTATGTTTTAAAGAACTGAGAGATTGCTTACATCTTCTCCTGGCCATTTGGGCATCCAATACCCCGAGGAGAGTCAAAAAAGCTTTGGTTTTTGAGAACAGGGGCCAGCAAACTGCAGTCCACCAGTATATAGGGCCCACTACCCAGATTTACACTACATGGGAGGTGAGGATAGTTTCCAAATGGTGGAAAAAATACAATAATAATATTTTGTGACACATGAAAGTTATAGGAAATTCGAATTTCTGTGTCCATGAAGCAGTTCTATTGGTACACAGCCAAACTCATTCATTTATGAATTGTCTGTGGCTGTTTTCACGTGACAATGAGAGAGTTGAGTAGTTGTGACAGAGACTATGTGGTCAGCAAAGTTGGCCTTTACAGAAATGCTTGCTGAACCCCGTTCTAAAGGCTGAGCCTGTGAAGGTCTAGAGCTAGAGAAGCCTCTAAAGGATGCGGAAGAAGGGAGTGACCAAGGCCAAGAAGAGTTAGAGGCCCCCAACTGGTGGCTTCCACATTGAATGGAGCCCCAGAGCCCCAGAGATCTTGTCTCAGCCCCAGAAGTAGCACATATCTTCTGAGACCATCTAGTGAGAGGCCACCAAGATCTGTGGCCTTGTGTGCTTCAGGGAAGGTGAAGAGGCCAAGCTGACCAGGAGGAAGAGAGGCCGTCAGCAAAGGCAGCCCCTTTCAAATGCCAACCTAGGATTCGAGCATGGCAGCTGCAGTCATGACAAAATGAAGACCAGAGGCCCCACTTTAACAGTCCTGGCCTCCATAACCCCTGGAATTCTAAATAAGCCTAAAGGTAGGAGCAGGGACTCTTTCCCCGCTCCTCGCACTCCACCTGTCAGGCAGGTGGTGGCTAAGACAGGTTGAATTTGCTGTAGGAAAAGAAACAAATATGGCATTTCCTGATACACCTTAGTTCCCAATATTCTGTTCATACTTCAGATGCCCTTCTCGTGGCTTGGCTCTCCTTGAATTTGAATATCAAAGCAATTTTTCTTTCTGGTTCCATTGACATACGGCCAGAGGGGAAAGCTGGTGATCCCTGGAGCAAGATGTCTAAGCACACCTGTGGCCTCCTTCTCAGCACAGCATCCACTGCGGTTGGTTGCAAAGAGGCTATGCCGTGCTCCAAATATATCTGCTGGAGAACAGCCCAGATTTAATTTACTACTACACTCTGGGTGCAGGATCTGTTAATATCTTCCAATTACTTGCCTCATACAACATAGCTATTTTAAGCAGAAGTCACTTAAGGCTTCCTCATCATAGAAAACCTTCCCTTTTCCAGAAACTTGTGGTCAGAGAAAAGTCACAGAGATCTTGAGCTTGGATTCAGCCCACAGTTAGGATTTTATATCTTTGGAAGCAGGAACTGCAGCAGTTTGAGGTTCTTCTGGGGAGAAACGGAATATATGCTTTGGACAGAGGATGACTTTATTTGGCAAAAACTGCTTGAATGCACTGTTAGTTACGCAAATGTCAAGCGGAGACTATAATTAGTAAAGGAAAGGTTTGAAATGCTACAACTGCAACAGTGGCCAATAAGAAAGTTGCTGTAGGTGGAGCCACACCCCTGTAGATAACGTCTGCCTCAAAGAAACGTTTCTTATCAATGATGGATTTGGCTGTCCTTTGCTCACAGCTTCTAGATTCAACTTCTAGATGCAATTTGTAGTCCCGGCTCATGGCCCTTTCAAACCCAGCCCCTGTGGGTCCTTCTCACCTTCCAAATCTCTGACTCTCCTCTTTCCAGCTCCTCCCCCAAGTCTCTGCTAACTGTTGATATGACTTTCTTTGTCTCCCCAAGTTCATGAACCCAAGGAGCCTCTGAGTTACCGTCAGTCATCGTGACCAGGTGCTGTGAGCTCCATGCTCATCAGCTTCATGGAGAACAGTTCAACCAGGTTTTGGCTCCTGAGTCTACAACAGCTTTTGCTTGGTTTTGTTGGGCTCTGAAAACTGAATCTGGAACCATTGCAAGCTTGCAAACTTGCCTTTTATCTCCAGTATCTTGCCAAGTTGTAAGGTAGCTCTTTAACTTGAACGGGTTCGAAGAACACACACCAAGCTCTCCTCTAAAGCGCAAATGATTTCTCTGCTATGTTTTTACTGTGGGAAATGGCCTTGGCTCTTTCAAAGGCTTCAGGGAGCCCACCAAAGCAAAGTAGAGAGAAATCAAAAGCTTGATTTCTCATTTTGAAAGCTGCTTATATAACCATACCTGGCATAAAGAAACAAATAAAACTTACAGCCCAAACTGGGATGTACCATCAGTAGAAAAGCCCTGAGGTCAGCCTGTGGTCCTTACGTAGCACATTTCAAGGCTGGCTGCTCTTGTTAGTGCCCCCTGCCCCCCCACCCCCACCCCACTCCCTGCCCCCGTGCTGGTTTGAATCATTTGTTTTTCAATTTATGGGGTCTCATTCAACAAGGAAAGGGATCCCCTTGTGGCTCACCAGTAAAGAATCTGCCTGCAATGCAGGAGACCTGGGTACAATCCCTGGGTCAGCAAGATCCCCTGGAGAAGGAAATGGCAACCCACTCCAGTGTTCTTGCCTGGGAAATCCCATGGACGGAGGAGCCTGGTGGGCTACAGTCCATGGGTTTGCACACGACTCAGCGACTAAACAACAACATCCACAAGGAGAGTTATAGAAATTAGCAGCCCTTCCTCCATTGTACTTGGGGTTACATAGTATTATGACCCCAATTGCCAGGGAAATACAAAACGGATTAGTGAAGTTGCTCAGTTGTGTCCAACTCTTTGCGACCCCATGGACTGTAGCCCACCAGGCTCCTCCATCCATGGGATTTTCCAGGCATGAGTACTGGAGTGGGTTGCCATTTCCTTCTCCAGGGGATCTTCCCAACTCAGGGATCGAACCCAGGTCTCCCACATTGCAGCCAGATGCTTTACCATCTGAGCCACCAGGGAAGCCCACAAAAGGGATACCTAGACCCCAAATACTGGGTGTCCTGAGATTCAGAAGAAAAGACCCTCAGATGCTTTCTAACCACCATTTGCTGTGAGAAACTTCTCTGCAATGTAACCCCAGCAGCTAGAAATCTGAGACCCAGTGGAAACACCTGCTCATTAGACCCAACTCTTTTGAATCACACCCGAGAGTGGAAAGCCACACAAAGAATTATCTCAGCCTATTAACCCACCAAGGAGTTTCCAGACATTCATAAGACACTGAAGTTACACACTGGAGACAGGAGAGGGATTAGTTAAATCGTGAAGTTCCCAGTCAGATCCTGTGGCTGCCCAGACAAAAACTGGGTTTAAACTCCAGGGCCAGTCATCACTGGGCACGGCTGCTATCAATCCAAACAATTGTGACTCCTGGAAGAGTGCAGAGGCTTAAAATCCAGACACTCATGAAGACTGTTTCCATGCAGTTTCACTTTGAGCCTTGGTAAGAAGTCTATTTAGCTTGATCAAGTAAAGCAAAGAACGAGCAGGACATTTCAAGTTGCAAAAGACCAGCAGAAACACGTGACTGCATCCTCCTTCTCTTCCCTCAGCTAACCAGAAACTGAGCCGCTCCCACCTGGTGGGAAACAAACAAGCTAACATATTTGCATGAATTCTCAGAAGCACAGGCCTTTCACATTTTCAAGTCTCCTGGTTCATCTTATAATATAAGGCATTTTGGAATCTCTGCTTTCCCAGAGAAAGTATAATTGGTTGATTATTTTCAGGGTCATGACTGGACAATCGCAATTCCTCGCCATTTCAGCCAAAATCTATGTAAATTCCATTTGAGGAAGTAGAGAGGAGACATCACAGAGGCTGAAAAAGATTTCTGTTGAAAATTTCCAGGACTATCAAGAAAGGGTCTGCATCAAAGCACAAAGCAGCTTGGAAGAAAATCCTAGAGGCAATAATGAAGTACCCATTCAAGAAATGCTGCATCACCAGTGCTTTCCATGGCATGGAGGAAAATATTTTGTGGAAAATCATTGACATCAATTACTGCATTGAAAAATGATCCATACGGGTCGAGCTCTATGTTTTACATGTACAAAAGTTTGAGGAATATCTTAACTAAGTTGTTTGCTGATATTTCACTTTTTTGTATGCACCAGAGTATTATATGGTTAAAATCTATGCTGAAGTCTAAAAGTTAGCTCAAGAAATATAGAAGTATTATAAAGCAATATATACAAGGGCTTGCCAAACTCTTTCTGTAAAGGGCCAGACAGTAAATATTTTCAGCTCTGTGGACCATTCAGTCCACTACTGCAACTATCCAACTCTGACACTGTAGCAGAAAATCAGCCACAGACAATATGTAAATAAATGGGTGTGCCTGTGTGCCAATAAAACTTTATTTAAAAAAAATAGGCACTGGGCCAGATTTGACTTAAGGCCAATTTGCCAACCTATGATCAAAGTGATAAAACACGATGTCTTCATTTCCTAGTGGACACATATAGAAATATATGGCAATTGATGAAGTCAGATTCCATGAAATTTGATATATATGCCAATGATAGCAACTGTTGCCCAACTGGGGAAAATCCCAACATCTTTGGTTCCCACCACCTCCTTCCTTCCAGTTCAGGGGGATCATACATACAAAGCGCTTCCCCTTTCTTCTAGATTTCACTAGTCACCACTTACTTAAGTAATCTTCTCACATATCCACGTTCCTAGCCTCCTTATTACTCTCTTCTAACATTCTTGTCTACTGGCATTAGAAAGCTACCTTCATGTGATCAAAATGCAAGCCTCATCATGAATAATAACTTTAATAGTTGTATTAGGGATGTGCTTTGTCAAAGAAGATGAAAGAAACACTTTGAAGTGAAAGAAGGTAATAAAGAATCAATGTCTTTACCTTCTAAAATTCTCAGTATGGTGCAAAATAACTTTCAGAAAGTGACATCTCCTTAGTCTCTAATAAAATCTATTCCCCCTGCTTCAACATGAGCATTTAAAAAACTCCCTAAGTTTTATTCTCGTGCTGTTTTGTCTTTGATGGCATCACAACAAGCTTGTGCACTGTTCATGTAAGTTGCATGCATATGGTATTCTGATCACACTCAGGTTAGAGAGAATTTTTTTTTTCAATCTAGCTTTGAATTTCTATTACCAGGAGAGGCTATTTGCCATAACAAAGCAACCCCAAGCCCAAAGTATCAGTAGCTTAATTCAGCCAAAGTCAGTTTTCCCTATCCCAGTCCAGGAAATTACAAAGGGGTGGGAGAGTTGTGTAGGTGTGTTGGTGTGTTTTGTTCTGCACAGTTTCAAGGTCCCAGGCATCTTCCATCTGTGAGTTCTGCCTCCTCTAAGCCTTTAGACCAGGAATGCTCAATAGTGTCAGTGCTGACTTTCTAGGCCAGCTCATTCTTTGTTGTAGGGTGCTGTCCTGTGCATTGAAGGGTATTTAGCAGCATCCCTGGCCTCTACCCACTAGATACCAGTAACACCCCCCACTCCATTGTGACAAATAAAAATGATGTCTCCAGATACTGCCAAATGCCCCCCAGGGCTACAACAGTCCTCCTTCTCCACACTGAGAACCAGGAACTTACTCAAAAAGATTATCATCACTCATCAGAGATTATGTGTTCTATTTATTCCTGGGAGACTAAATTTATATTTAAAAGTTTTTTAAATATGAAATCAAGTTATCTTTGTTCATGTAGTACACATGGAACATGATTCCAATAGCTGTTGGACATAGGGTTCTTCAGCTGGAAAGTCCACTATATTATCTTCCCATAAAAAGCAAGTGCCCTGTTCGCCTGCCTTGAATTATTTCACAAGCATTTCAGAACCATTTCACTGGACACAGGATCAAATGCCATCCATGAGTCACAAAAGAAGTCTTTAAAAGCCTGAGTAAAATGGGTTCCCTTGGGAGTTTTTCCAGACCCCAGGAGGTACCCCTTGATATTCATTCCCTCTCCCTTTAAAACTCCGCTATTCTACCAGTTTCGCTCCAAAGGAAGGCAACAGGCTATGCACAAAACCACTTCCACAACTGAAACAAAATCCCATGAGATTGTGAAAATGACTCTTAAAGCCAAATGCTGGGACCCCTAATAATTACTTACATTATCCTAATTCCCTTGAAACAGTACTACCTCTCATTCTTGCTGATGCAAAGCTGCTAAAAAGTAATCAAAGACAGGTCTGTGTCTTTTGGATGTACCCATCAACGTTTAGTGGTTACTTTGGAAAGAGTAGTATAATTACAACTGATAGTGTTTTCCCTACAACTGGCACATGCTAGAGCCCTTGAAGTCATTTTTTGGAAAGTGCTATCTTAGAGGAAAAAGGAATAGTGCACTGGCAAGTATAAACATGTCCTGGCACTGCACTAAAACCCTCATGGCTACAATTTGCCTGGGTCAGGAGACTTAGAGTGAAGACCGCTATCAAAATCAAACATTGAAACCACAAGGTCTCAAGCACCACTTTTTTCCTCCAAAAAAAAAAAAAAAAAACAACTGGAAGCAATAAACCCAATTGCAAAAAAATTATGACAATCAAGAATGATCAAATAATAGGCACAAAAGTGAAAACAGTAACTATATAAAGTCTTATCATTTTGCCAACAAAGGTCCATATAGTCAAAGCTATGGTTTTTCCAAGAGTCATGTACAGATGTGAGAGGTGGACCATAAAGAAGGCTGGGCACCAAAGAATTGATGCTTTTTCAATTGTGGTACTGGAGAAGACTCTTGAGAGTTCTTTGGACAGCAAGGAGATCAAACCAGTCAATCCTAAAGGAAATCAACCCTCAATATTCATTGGAAGGGCTGATGCTGAAGCTCCAACACTTTGGTCACCTGATGCAAAGAGCCAGCTCATTTGAAAAGATTGAGGGCAGGAGGACAAGGGGGCGACAGAGGATGAGATGATTGAATAATATCACTGACTCAATGGACACAAGTTTGAGCAAACTCAGGGAGATAGTAAAGGACAGGGAAGCCTGGCATGCTGCAGTTCCTGGGGTTGCAAAGAGTCAGATATGACTGAGCAACTGAACAGCAAGGATGGGAAAACATGGTGAGAAACACTACTCCAGAGAAGGAGAAGGCATAATTGGAATAGTTTATCTTGCTCAAAGTCCTGGGAAAATCTCACCAACGAATATCATTAGATCCTAGATATCTCTGTTGCAGGCCACTTACATGCTGGGGAGGCCAAAATCCCTAATTGGAACCTAATGGCTCCATTTATCACTTGAAAACCACCTTCTAACAACCATCTATTTCCTTTTTACCAGAGCACCCAAATATGCCCTCTCTCCCCTCCTTTCTCCTTTCATGATGTGTGACCTGAGGAGGAGGCATCAAAAGATGTTACCAGTGAGAAATTCAAAATAAGATGAAGAAACATTTTTACTTAACAGGATGAATCTGGACATTTCAGGAGTGGAAAAAATTCACAAAGGTGAAGACTGTAGCTGGATAAGGTCTACAGCTCATTGTAACATTGGAAGTTAGAGGGGAAAAGAAATCTATCAAATGTCACCATTTTGCAACATAAGCAGATTGTGTGCTCGGCCAAGAAGGAATCTCCCTGACCTGAAAATGCCATGTTCGCCACAGTGAAGGGGACATACCACCTGCTAGGGATGGAAGTCGAGGAGTCTTACCAGGTTTGCCTGGGACTAAATCCCAGATGCTGCTGTCAGGGTGTCTGTGGTGGGCAGTGAATTCCAAAGCATATGTCATCACCACTGTGACTCACTGTTACACAGACTAATTTTCCCTGGCACTCGTGGTCCTCAGTTTCAAGGGCACTAATTGTAAATGTCATTGAAAACGATAAACAGGAAGCAAGTTACCAAAAATAATGCATCTGCTTAAAGAACAGTCTGGATTCGATTTACTATTGCACTGTGAGTGGGGAAACTGGTCTTCCAGCTTATACACCTCACATAACCACATCTGTTCCAAGGAGAAGGTGCTGCAGTAATTACAAAGCCTCTGTTCCTACAAGGCTCTTTATCTTGTTCCTAGAAACCACCAGCTCCTTTCATTGGGGCTTGCTATGGTGTTACCCAAAATGGACCACACAACTCCATCTAATTAATTTTGAGTTCTACATTGTTCCCAACTGGATAAACATTGTTACATATGAGAAACCTGTTACCCCTTTAGCGTTCATTATACATGCCACTAAGAATTCTTAATCAGACCCTCCAACAATGATTTCAAGAAGAAAATAACTAGTTTTACCTGCAATTTCAGATTACCTCCACAATACAGATTTTTTTTATGTTCTCTAACATCTCATGACAGCTACTGTTCTTTGGAGTAGATTGCATTCATTCATTTCAGAAACAAAATGTACAAAGGCAGTATAAGTTCAAACGAAAGAAAGGAATATGTAATAGGATGGTTATCTAGACAGAAGGTTACTTGCGATTTTTGAAAAGACTAATTGCTCTATTTCCTTTGGTGGTGATGATAAAAATCATACTGCATTAAAGAGAGGGAAGAAACCACTTTCATTAATACCCACATTGTTGGAAGTGACACTATTACCTCTGGAAATATATAAAATATGATGAAGAATATAAATATTCTCTTTGCTATAACACAGCATTATTATTTAAAAAAGCAGCTCTATGTGATCAGAGGAGGCAAACGACGACAGCACATCGGAGTGGCATTAATTTCTGCTGTACACGAAAGAGTTACAAGTGGGGACTCTGAAGTGATGGTCAGATCCTGAGTCAGCTTCCTCCTTAGGTAAGTTAGTTACTGATCCTCTCTGATCTTCAGTGGCCCCCTCTGCAAAGCAGGACTAACAATACAAGCTATCTCACTAAGTTGTTGTGAAAATTAAATACCAGAGTTACTGCTGAGAAAATGCTTATCAAAGTGCCCGAGACGCAGTGAGTCCTCAATACATTTTAGGTAGTTGTGGGAGTAGAAGCAACAGTGGCGATAGTAGTAGTCATGATAGCAGTAGTAGCAGTATTAGTATTAATAGTAGTAGTAGTAGCAGCTGGAGTAATATAAGAGAGTTGCTGCTGCTGCTGCTAAGTCGCTTCAGTCGTGTCCGACTCTGTGCGACCCCATAGACGGCAGCCCACCAGGCTCCGCCGTCCCTGGGATTCTCCAGGCAAGAACACTGGAGTGGGTTGCCATTTCCTTCTCCAGTGCATGAAAGGGAAAAGTGAAAGTGAAGTCGCTCAGTCGTGTCCAACTCTTAGCGATCCCATGGACTGAAGCCTGCCAGGCTCCTCCGTCCGTGGGATTTTCCAGGCAAAAGAGTACTGGAGTGGGGTGCCATGTATAAGAGAGTAGTTAGGAATAATATTGGGCTTCCCAGGTGGTGCCATGGTAAAGAACTTGCCTGCCAATGCAGGAGACACAAGATCCCTGGGTTGGGAAGATTCCCTGGAGAAGGGAATGGCAACCCACTTCAGGATTCTTGCCTGGGAAATCCCAGGGACAGAGGAGCCTGGCGGGCTACAGTCCATGGGGTTGCAAAGAGTTGGACATGACTGAGCACATAACACACACAGGAATAATATTATCCATAAGTTTTGGAAGTGGAAAAATCATTACTAATGTAAATATTAAGATGTGGTATTTGTAAAACTGCAGAACTAAGTGATACTACCATTACTGGTAATATCCCTGGTGGCTCAGACGGTAAAGAATCTGCCTGCAATGCGGGAGACCTGGGTTCGATGACTAGGTTGGGAAGATCCTCTGGAGAAGGGAATGGCTATGCACTCCAGTATTCTTGCCTGGGAAATTTCAAAGACAGAGGAACCTGGCAAGCCACAGTCCATGGGGTCACAGAGTTGAATGCAACTGAGTGACTAACACTTTCACTTTTTTCACTTTAATATTAACATTTCTAACAATAGCATTGGTGGTTGGCAACACAAAGAGCACTGCTATTACCAGTACTCATAATTATACTAATAATCTAGGCCCTGAAAATCACTGCGCAGGCAATAAAAATAATGCAATATAAAATTGGTCTATTTTGTACCAGAAATTATCATTTACTTTGGATGTGGGGGTATTTCAAAGACCGTGATATTCTTCCACCTTCCTTTCAAAGAAGATAATTGTATCCTGGAGCAGTATTAGGAAAAAAGAGTCTCATCTTCATGTAGATAAAAGGGAATGAAAGCCACAGAGGAATCATTAAAGTAGGGGTTATTTATGACTTATGTTGATTACCAATGAGGAGGAAATGTTGCTCTGAAAAGAATACAGATCTGAAACAGACAACAGAAATGAGCTTATTACTCTAGCAATAAGAGTTTCCAAATTACAGCCAATTCTTGATTATCTAGAAGCAAGAGACCTGGTTTGAGAATGGTGGTGGTCAAAAACATATAGCCACATATAAGAAGATCTACACCAATCGGCAGGTGGCGCTAGTGGTAAAGAACCTGCCTGCCAATGCAGAAGACATAAGAGACTCAGGTTCAATCCCTGGGTGGGGAAGATGATCCCCTGGAGGAGGAAATGGCAACCCACTCCAGTATTCTTGCCTGGAGAATCCCATGGATAGAGGAGCCTGGTGGGCTACAGCCCATATGGTTGCAGAGTTGGACACAACTGAAGTGACTTAGTACACATGCATACGAATTAGAACTTCATTACCAAGAATCGAGGCCACTTGGTGTCTACCTATAACTATCTGTACTATCCTGGTACAGCCAGTTCTTCAAACTCACACTCCTACTCACTTTGTAAATGTGAATTTGTTTCAGCGGGACTGATATATTAGGGAACTATTTGAGGACAATGCAAATTTCCTGTTTCCTGATGCACCATTTCATTGAGGAGAAGGACCATGAATTAAGAAAACTGTATGCAGCTGAACAGAGCCACATAGGATCACACAAAATGTGCTCAGACGCACCCCCCTCAAGGTGTACAGCTCCCTCAGTTCACAGGTCCTCACCTGCTGGTGCAACCTCCATCCTGATTTCAGATCTCCTTCCTCCACATGCACAGGCCAACTTCAGGGCTTTCGAGGGAAAGTGACATATGTATTGTAGTATTTAGGTAGTCCCTATCCACTTAGCATGTGCTGGCATTTTTATGAGGTTCTTATCTTTTTTTTACACTGTGTCCTGACAACGTGGTTTTCTAATATTTTAAGTGCCATGCTCTTCACCTGTTTTCTCCACAAGCCTGGCGGGTTTTTATTACATGACTTTGCAATTGCACTATAATTTCAAGAACACATATGTCACACCATAACACTATAGCAGAATTGACTATATCATCCACATCTTCCTCAGCCTAAGAGAGAGACCTTACTGCCAAATGTCTATAACAGAATATAGAGCATGGAGACACACTGTGGTGGCCCAGGGCAATGGTCAGGAGAACTGAAGCAGTCCCGAGATCAAGATTTTTCTCACCCCGGGATGAGGACAAAGTATTGAGAAGACAGGGAGCTCTCACTCAAGAATGAAGGGTAAGTACAGTGACAATGCTCTTGGAGTTTCAGAATGGACTCTGCAGCAGAGGCTGGCCAGCTGGCCACCAGACCAGTTTTTCTCTTCATGATACCTATGAAACTACAATTCCCAGTGTCACCTGTGGTTAGATCAGCCTCACAATGTGTTCTCACCTATGGATGAGAGCAGAGGGGATACATGTGCCTTCTTGTTCACTCTGTCTTCCTTTCAAAGTCAGCCTGCTTTATGCATACAAACATGACGTCTTGGAAGATAAATACCGAAGATCATACTGAAGATGATAGATGCCAAAACAGAAGGAACTTAGGTCCCTACATCACCACTTGCACAACAAGGAAGAACAAATCTAACTCCATATTAGATCCGTTTCTTTTACTGTAACCTTTATATTCTGTTGCTTTTGCTTCTTAACAGTTTTGCCTATGGGACTTCCCTACAGGTGGTCCAGTGATTAAGAATCTGCCTGCCAGTGCAGGGGACACAGGTTCAATCCCTGGTCTGGGAAAATTCCACATATCGTGGGGCAATTAAGCCCATGCACCACAAGAGAGGCCCCCGCACAGCAACTAGAGAAAGCCTGCTCATGGCAGTGAAGCTCCAGCACAGGCAAAAATAATTTTTTTAAAAAGAGCAAAAAAAGAGAATTATCCCTATAGCCTGAATATATAGGATAGCCCATTCTCAAGACTCTGATCTTTAAAAGTGTAACTTTTCCATTCATATAGACATAAAAAGTTGTAGAACAAAGAATAACATTTGGCTCGTTGGAAATTTACAGGAACATTGTGATCTGAGCTAGGACAGATGCAAGAACAAAGGATTCCGACACCAAGAAGTTTGCCTCAACCAACCATGCTCCTCCTTCATCTTGCCTTTAAAATGCTTTCATGAAACCCTTCAGGGAGTTTGGGGTTTTGAGGGCATGAGCCACCTATCTCCTTGCATGACCCTGCAACAAACCTTTTCTACCCCAAACTCCGACATTTCGTTTTGCTAGGCCTCACTGTGAGTCGCACACACGAATTTGCATTCAGTAACACCTGGAAGAGAGCAAGACATAAAGGATTCTGGTATTAGAGATATCACACAACTTGGAGTTATTTTGTTACAGCAGCTTTACCTTAACTTATTAAATCCAGACAGACTGGCCAACATGTCCTGCTGCTGCTGCTACTGCTAAGTCACTTCAGTCGTGTCCAACTCTGTGAGACTCCATAGACGGCAGCCCACCAGGCTCCTCTGTCCACAGGATTCTTTAGGCAAGAATACTGGAGTGGGTTGCCGTTTCCTTCTCCCCACATGTCCTGGTCTAGCTTAAATGTTAAAAGGTTAATGCAGGAGCACTTTCCGGAGTGTTTAAAAAGTGTATGCCTTGGATGGACAACAAAGTCCTACTGTATAGCACAGGGAGCTATATTCAACGTTCTGGGATAGACCATAATGGAAAAAAATATAGAAAAGAATGTGTATATGTATACGTGTGTGTGTGTGTGTGTGTATAACTGAGTCACTTTGTTGTACAGCAGAAATTAAGACTGTAAATCAACTATACTTCAATTTAAAAAAAATAAATTAAAAAAAGCCGTGCCTTTTCTATGCAACAGCTTCTCTACTGTGTAGGGGTTATATAATGTTGAACAAGGCCCTCTCTCCTTTCAAGGAATCTACAGTCTAGCAAGAGGAGAGAGAAACATGAGTGACCATAAAAGATATTACACAGGCAGCAATTCTACTCTAAGGAATATGCACAAGAGAAATCTGTTCATCAGATCATCCTAAGAAGGCATAAGAACAATAAGGACAGCTCTGTTCAATATAAAAATGGGAAATTCCCAAAATAGTCATTAAATCAGAATGGATAAATAAATTGGGGGTCTTCATGTAATGAATACAACAAGGAGAATAAGCAGACTACCACCGCATATGAGCATAAGTGGGTCTCACAAATGTTACTGAAGTGAAAGAAGCCAGACATATTCACATAGTACAATTTATACTAAGTTCAAAGACTTAGTTGGAGAAGGCAATGGCAATCCACTCCAGTACTCTTGCCTGGAAAATCCCATGGACGGAGGAGCCTGGTAGGCTGCAGTCCATGGGGTCGCTAAGAGTCAGACACAACTAAACGACCTCACTTTCACTTTTCCCTTTCATGCACTGGAGAAGGAAATGGCAACCCACTCCAGTATTCTTGCCTGGAGAATCCCAGGGACGGAGGAACCTGGTGGGCTGCCGTCTATGGGGTCGCACAGAGTCGGACACGACTGAAGTGACTTAGCAGCAGCAGCAAAGACTTAGTTCAGCCAAATGAACTGACAGTGACAGAGGTCAGGATAGTGACTAACTTCAGGAAAAGGATCTAAGGAGGGCCACTGGACTTCAAGTTGTATCCTAATTCTTGAAGTGGGTGGTGGTTACATGGGTGCATTCAGTTTATGAAAACTCAATGAGTCTACACACTTACGATGCAATTGTTCATGACTATCATGCTTCAATAAACAGCTAACAAAATCACAAATGTTACTGCTGTCAGGACAGCAGTTTGAAGAAGGTACCTCAGAGACTCAAAGATTCAATGCGTCCACAGAGTCAACTCACTCATTTAGGCAAGTGAGAGACAAAGATTTTTTTGGTGGGATGTTTACTACTAGTGGGGCTTCCTTTGTGGCTCAGCTAGTAAAGAATCCGCTTGCAATACGGGAGACCTGGATTTGATCCCTGGGTTGGGAAGATCCCCTGGAGAAGGGAATGGCTACCCACTCCAGTATTCTGGCCTGGAGTATTCCATGGACCATATAGTCCATGGGGCTGCAAAGAGTCAGACACAACTGAGTGACTTTCACTTTCACTTACTACTATTGAGAACTTCTGCCTACTTCCTCATCTTGCAATCCAGTCCAATAACCTGCAATTCAAACAGCAAATTTTTTTATTTACTACCTAAGTACACCCTCAAGCCTTAGGAGTCCTCAGGAGTCATATTTTTGCAGATACTAAAAACTGTACAAGCAGAATTACGGGAGAAATGGATTTCTCTGCTAACGAGAACATGAATTTTTTTTTTCAGTAAATCTCTCCTTGCCTACCCTCCCTCCTTTCCTCCCTCCTTCTCCTCATTTTTGCCCTCTCACTCTCTATCTACACACATGAGCATGTGCACATACATATGTACATACATTATACAGGAGAACCTACAAGATTCTAATGCAGTCATACCTCTTGACTCACTGAGGCAAGCAACAGCTGTAGAGTTCAACAGGCTCAGGCCACTCCAGATGCAAAAGAAGACTCTTTGCCCATCAGGTCCTGTCATGGAATCAATACATGGCTCAATCTCCAGGGTTCACCATTTCTGTACTGGTTGATGTGTATTACTAAGAGCCCTTTCAGGACAGAAACCATCTTAGACTAGATCAAGAAAAAACAAAACTGTGGCCTGTTTAAGTAAACCCACCAAGGTATACTAGCTCATGGCATGGCTGGATTCAGAGCTCAGATGCCATGAGAGTCCTTTTTCCCAGCCTCTCACTAGATGCTGACTCAAGCTTTCAGCCAGAGGTCCCCTGGGACTGGCATATATGGCTATAGGACATTTTGGGATTACATTTTTAAAGGCCACCTTCATCGAAGAACAAAGTACTTCCCTGCCAGCTCAGTTCAAAAAGCTCTGGGTGAGAGCTCTCATTGGCTCAGTCTGGGTCACGAGGGCTGACAATCAGCAGCCACTTATGGATATTATGGCTGGCATGGGGAAAGAGAAGCTCCCAAAGGAAGAGAAGGGATGTTCCAAGGAGAGAGAGGAGTCCCAAAAGTGGAAAAATTACACATCTACAATCCCAGGATTTTTCAAACATGGGCTGCTACTTATATAGGGCAGGGGGTCATGAAAATAATCCCTGGGTTGCAATCAGCAGAAATTAAAAATGAAAAAGGATAAACAGAACAGAATCAGACTGTACCCAACTCAATATTATTTTGTGAAACTTTTGTTTTAATTATGGGTATGTGTGTGTGGTATATGTGTGTACTGGGTAACAATGGAAAAATTTCTTACTGTGGGTTTTGATTTTAAAAAATCAGAGCAGTACAATACTCTAGGCAATCATCAAACATCAGATCTGTTTAACATCTATGCACATACACCTACCCACTCCTGGGAATACTTAGTGGATATTTCATGTCTATCCCCATATCTTCATTTAATGTGATTATGGCTATAGATAATACAAAAAAAGTTTAACTGAGACATTTTTACTATGAACGATTACACCTTATTCAATCAATGAGAATATGTTTAGGAATAAGAAATACATGATTGTAAAATTCTTTTCAGTGACACCCAAACAAAAGAGCCTAATAAATTAATTGGTTTTAGCATAAATACCAAGGAAAATTACTTTCAATTTACTTAATTGTTTATAATTATCTTTATAACCTTACTTTCAATCATATGATTAATACATTCTTGTTGGAAATAATGTGTTCATTACAGAACAGCATGAAAGAAAAGATCTTTTTACTAAAATCCTGTCATATAAGAAACACAGGGAAGCACACTCCCCACTCACAGAAAACTCTGGCCCTATGAGCTGTTTCTCATGAGGGCAACCACTGTCATCAGCCGATGAGTCAGTTGGTAATTACTAGGTATCCATGTAACCATCCCTTTCTGGAGATCAATTTAGCAAATCCTCCCTATTCTCCAGAGCTGGCCTAACCAACAGTTATTTCCTCTCCTTTCCTCCCAGTGTCTCAGTTTTGCAGAGGCATCAGATGGCTCTGTGCAGGGCTGGGGGTGGGACGGGGGTAGTGGGAGCTGAGGTCCTCTCCTACACTAGAAAATAACTTTGAATTCATAGAAGCCGGTGCTATTTTGAGTGAGACAGCTCTTCATTATACAGAACTGTTTAGCTCACGTTAGGATGTATCACTGGTTCCTTCCTGCTGTATGCCCATAGGAACCCTGTACCCAACACTATAAACAGTTGGCACACTCAGGGTCATTGCCCATCAGTTGCCTGCCAGTTGAAAACCACTGGTTAGAGAAGCAGGGGTCAGCAAACTTTTTCTATAAAGGTCCACTGAGTAAATATTTTAAGCTTTGTTGGCCACATTGTTTCTGTTGCAACTACTCAACTCAGTTACTACAGTACAAAAGCAACCATAAATTTTTTGAATTGGCATAGGTGTTCTAATAAAACTTTATTTACAAAACACGTCGTAGGCTGTATTTGGTCCACCAGTCATGGTTTGCCAATGTCCACAAGTCTAAACCAGCCAAGCTGATTCCCCAATCCAAGCAGATTTTAAGAAAGACAAGAGATATCATGATAATTCTAGATAATGCAAGATCAAGGGACTCTGCTATGAGGTTTCAGGGAAAGTTTTCCACACTCTCAAATAAGGGAGGCATTGCAGAAACATATCCTGCCCCCTCTTCATCTTTAGCCTTTTTTGTGTAAAGATATCATAGCTGGAGCTACTGTAGTCACTTTGCAACCATAAGAAGTGCAGTCTACATGCTGAAATGGCACACGAGAAAAAACAACAAAACCCAGAGCCCAGGAATCCAGTTAACCAACACTAAAATGGCCCTACCTCTGAATTCTTATGTGAGAAAATAAATTCTCCTTCTCTTTAAGCTATGTTAGTTGTGTTTTCTATTATGCGCTGATGACAGTATCTTAACAAATACACGTTGATCATAAAGCAGTAAGAGTCATACATTAATTTCTACTGGCATATGAGTATAGTGTCTACGTTGACACTTGTTAGCCACCTCCAAAATTCAAGTGTTTATTCTGCAAACAATAGCCTTGTTGCTGTTCTCCTTCGCGACCCCATGGACTGCAGCCCACCAGGCTCCTCCGTCCATGGGATTTTCCAGGCAAGAGTACTGGGGTGGGGTGCCATTGCCTTCTCCAAAAGAGAAAATACCAGAGAATAACTACATGTTGATTGCTTCCTCAACATCTTTCCCCTTCTTTCTCCATGATACTGGAACCCTGATTCTGAGCATTAGGGTCTCTGGGAAGGTGAGCCAGAAATGAACATCTCACTGCCCTTTGCTAGATGTGGCCATGTGATCCATTCTGATCAAGGAGACTCTAAAGGGAGAAAGTCAGCTTCTGCAAAAGATGTTCCTCCATGATTTAAAAAAAGAAAAAAAGAGCCACACAAGGAAAACAACTCACAGTGCTCCAGCACTTGCTGTTTCCTGTCTCTGAGCCCAGTCGTGTGATGATGGAATGCCTGGAGCTGTAGCAACCACTTTACACCATGAGGTAATAAGCATGACACTGGTGAAGCAGAAAGAAGGAAAGAGCTTGAGGAAAGCCCAACCCAGGAATCATCTCCCTCTAGAAATGTATTGTTTCAGCCAAAGTTATTCAAGTATTCTTTTACTTGCAGCTAAAATATCCTGACCAATAAACGGATAATAAGAAAGGATGATATTTTTAACTGTAAAACACAGAACCTATTCAGGTTATATATGAACTACTAAGGGCTTTCCCTGTGGTTCAGCAGTAAAGAATCCACCTGCAATGCAAGAGACATGGGTTTGATCCCTGAATCAGAAAGATCCCCTGGAAAAGGGAATGGCTACCTATTCCAGTATTCTTGCCTGAAGAATCCCATGGACCGAGGAGCCTGGTGGCTACAGTCCATAGCGTTGCAATGAATTGGACACAACTGAAGAGACTGAGCACATACATGAACTACTAAGTATAGGTGTCCCTAAATAAACTACCCATGGCATAGTGGTTTTGATGTCCACTTCCAAGAAAGTAGACACAGTAGGATAACCTTATAGGGCTAGGGCTGGCCTGGGGGAGTGGTCCACATTCTCTTCTGTTTCTTCTATCCTCTAAAGCAAGTCTACTTTTCCAATGTGGTTACCACACTACCCTTCAAAGCATCCACTCATCATAGCAAAGCACTCAGTGGACAAAGGGGGAAGAGTTTATCACTCTTTTGCTTTGAATCCTTTACTACATAGCATGTGGGGGGTATTACATCTTCTTTGTGGGAAAGAAAGCAAGCACGGCAGGAGGATATAAACATTTACAACACAATTCCTATTCAAGTTGTTTAAAATCTATTTGGGAAGAGAAAAGACTGTTCACAGTGGGAACATTTATACAGAGAATCATCTGTAAGTGCAAAGTGATATTATCTAAATTCTCCTTTATGCAGAATTTCCCCCAAAGCCCAGAAAGATAAAAATATTTATAAACCTAAATCTGTATCCACAGAGAATTCCCTGATGATCCAGTGGTTAGGACTGCTTGCTTTCACTCTCAAGTGAGTGGGTTTGATCCCTAGTTGGGGAACTAAGATCCCACATGCTGCACACTGCGGCAAAAAAAAAAAAATCTGTATCTACACATTCATTTGTGATTTTCTTCCCAACAAGAACTACTTTTAATGATGTTTGATGACATAGCACAAGGATCAGCAAACTTTCTGTAGAGGGGCACATGTTTTCAGCTTTGTGAGTCATCTGGTCTCTGCAGCAACCACTCAACTCTCACACTGTATGGAGAAAGCAGCCACAGGTGACATGTAATGGGTGTGGCTGTGTGCCAATACAACCTTATTTATGGACACAAATTTGAATTTCATATAATTTTCACATGTCATTAAATACTGTTCTTCTTTTGATATGGGGAAACCATTTAAAAATGTAAAAACCATTCTTAGTTTTACACAAATATAGGCCCACAACTGGTAGGATCTGGCCCACAGGCTGTCGTTTGCCAACCCCTGATACCTGACCTAGGACACAGGAAAAAATATGAAATAACTTCTAGGTCAGCATTAAAACTGAGTTATGCCCGTGTACAGTTTTATGTATGTTTCTTCTTGCATTCAGATGATCTTTTTAAAACATTAACACATATGCCTATAATAGTCAGACTCTTTGATTAAACACACCACTATATTCCAGAGAAATGTAAGTTTATGGAGTTATACATGACCACATCATTACCAGAATGAGATAAACGAAAGGATTAACCAGTAGAGATGAACCAGGCACTTTATTGCCTCCTACGTGTGTTTCATCAACTTAGTTAAATAGCACTCTATTCTTCAGCCTGTCAACATGATCTCAACCGGAAAGCCAAATTATGAACTAATGGCATCATAATCAAATTACGGTCCTAATGGAAACATCCATCAATATATCCCCAGAACATGGTTCTCCAAAAAACACCAAGTTGTCCTCTTTGGTGAACAGAAGATTGTCAGAGGATACAATTTTTAAGACTGCTGTCAAAATGCGGTGGTGTGTGTGCTCAGTCATGTCCTGCTCTTTGTGACCCCACATCTTAATCTGCTAAAAAAAAATTACTATTAGTGAACTACCTGGTAGTCAGTGGTTAAGACTCCACGCTTTCATTGCCAAGGGCCCGGGTTCAATCCCTGGTCAGGGAACTAAGATCCTGCAAGCCTCGCAGTGCAGCCAAAAAATATTTATATATATATAAATACGTATATATATATAATAAAAATTACTACTAAAATTTTATAGATCTGAAATTTATATTACATCTCTATGACATATATCCTTAATATAGTAGACCATCTCTTGTGCTTCATTCATCCTAAATAGAGAAAACTAATTATAGGTTAAAACTATCTGAGTCAGCAATTTAAACTTTAATCCAGGGCAGATTTTTCAACATTTTGTCACATTTTGGGAGATCATATTTACCTAAATTTTGGGGTTTTTTTCTAAGTAAACTTCCTTCTCTATGTTCACTTAATAAGTACATCGGGAGATGGTTCTATACTACTGCATAGAGTTTTTCTTTTTTCTTTACTTTTTATAGCTGCAGTGTTTCATGCTATCTTAATCTATCTTCTTATAGGTGCATTTCTTAGAATTTGCTTATTCTATGTGTGTGTGTGTTAGTCACTCAGTCATGTCTGACTCTGTCCATGGAGTTCTCCAGGCAAGAACACTGGAGTGGGATGCCATTCCCTTCTCCAGGGGATCTTCCTGACCCAGGGAATGAACCTGGGTCTCCTGCATTACAGGCAGATTCTTTACCATCTGAGCCACTATCAATAAAATGATAGAAGCTTAGAAACAAATTAAATTTAGAGGGAATATTGCATAATTTCCCCATTTTACAAGAGTGAAGAAACAAAGATCTGTTTGCTAAAATCCACCTGAAGTTTCTACCACCATCATGCAAGTCTTCCATCCCCAAATGCCTCAAGTCTTGTCACTAGGTTAACTTCTGTGACAAACGCTCCTTGTCAACTTTAATACCTTTGAGAAACCAGAATGTCCACAATTTTAGCATAAAATTTAAATACCATTTTAATGGCATCTCAAACTACCTTCTGACTTTTATGAGTTTTGAAATACTCAGTATGCTATTATTAATGTCATAAAAAATATGCTCATGAAATCCAAAGACTTCACTGTAAAGATATTCATCACATTATTATTCAAAGCAAAACACTGGAAAGGATCTAAATGTTAATTAAATAGGAAGTCATTCAGTAAACTGTGGTATATATAGTAGCTGTTTATTTCATATGTGTAAAAAAATTTCATGATACAAGAATACACTTTTTTAAATTTAAAGATAGAATTGTGTATATAGGATATTATTATAACTATGTAAAATAGAGGGAAAGGTTAAAGAAAATAGAAAGATAACAGTGATTATATCTCGCTGGTGGAATGTCAAATATTTATATCTATATATATTTTCCCTTATACAGTCTATATCCTCAAAGCTTTTTACAATAAAGTTATCTTACTTTTACAATCAGAAAAATCATGTTAAAATTCTGTTGATATTATTGGACACTTGGATTTATATGGTTATCCTCACTTTTTTGAAATTCAAATTTATTTGTTAATAGTTAATATAATCCTAGGGTTCAAAAAATCAAAAGAAAATAAAAATATGAAGTGTGGACGGGGACATGGGGATCCAGCCATGTCTCCTCTCTACCCAGTCTGTCTCACACATAACCCCCTGTACCCACACTTTACAGAGTTAAATACTGTTGTTAGCTTTTTGTGTATTGTTCTGGTCATTTTTACACAAACACAACAAATACACGTATTAAATCCTCCTTCCTTTTTAATACAAGTTTTTCCCTTACTATTAGCACTTAACAATAAATATATTCAGAGATCTTTTTATATCACTACATATAAAGAAGTTCCTTGTTCTTTTTCCCCCCGGCCACACTGCATTTCATGTTAACTTTTAAGCCAAGTTCTCATAGACCTATTTCTTAAAATTTGCTCATTCAGTGTGGTATTTTAAAAGTGCAATATAAAAACTAACCCTCAGTCAAATATGTGCACTTTAACAAGACAATATCTTTCCTTTAGTAAAGTGACAATTTCAATTTCTAGTACTTTATTTCCTTTTCCCAATATACTGTATGCAAGATACCCTGATCATGGGTTTGTTTGTTTTTTACTGGAGTATAGTTGATTTAGGAGAAGGCAATGGCAACCCACTCCAGTACTCTTGCCTGGAGAATCCCAGGGACTGCGAAGCCTGGTGGGCTGCCGTCTATGGGGTCGCACAGAGTCGGACACGACTGAAGCGACTTAGCAGCAGCAGCAGCATAGTTGATTTACAGTGTCCTGTTAGTTTCAAGTAGACAGCACAGTGATTCAGTTTTAAACCCATATATTCTTTTTCAGATTCCTTTCCCTTACAGGTTATTACAACATACTGAATATAGTTCTTTGTGCTCTATAGTAGGTCCTTGTCATGGGTTCTTTACTGTCACATTTAAGTACCTAAAGCTCTCAACATAAAATCAATAAGTATGATAACATTGTGTACAATTCTCTCCTGGCAGTAGAGAGACAATGTGTATAACTGGAGAAGACTAGGATATTCAGGACTAGAAGAAAGGGAAAGAAAACAAAGCGAGACTGTGAGGATCTGGGTCCAGATGTAGAGCTGGGTCTCAACCTGTAGGGTTAGGCAGTGGGGTTCACTGCCAAGGGTCCAACAGGCACAATAGATGAGCTCTGGCATCAGATCCTAAAAGTTAGGAGCAATCTGATCTGCTGAATGAAGTACAGAAGCAGGTATATCTATGAAAATTGATACTTGACTTCATGTGGAATGCTGCATGCTTTCACTCTGATTCATTCATAATTCACCAAATATTTACTCACTATCTACTCTGAACCAAGAAGTTTAACAAAAGCCCTCTTTAAAAAAAAAAAAAAGCCCTCTTTAGGAGGCTTGCCCTCAAAGAGCTCATAAAAGAGACACAGTGCCAAATTGGACTCAATTGTAATATCATATGTAATAGTCAACTACTGCCATGGTAACACTGTATAACAAACCTCCCCATAACTCAATGTCATCCAACAATAAGTGCCTGTTTTCATGCTCATATGTTAACAGGATGATGCTGTGCCATGAATCTAGCTTCTGGAACTAGCAGACCAACCCAGACAGTTCTTCATACAGTAATGTTATAAGCGAAAAAGAAATGAACACGGCTTCTTAAGGCTGTCTACCAAAACTGATGCTCTGACCCCTGCCTGTGTTCCACAGGACAAAGCAAGTTACAAGTCCAACAGCAGTGGGTCAGGGAAGGACACTCTAAGAGGAAGAACTGTAATTTCACACAGAAAAGGCTTGAATTCAGTGAAGGTTTAAGAATTGGGAACAAAAGTACAATCTACCACATAGTGAATGAATAAATGTTATGATAAAAGTAGGGCACGTGATGCCCAGCAGAGACTGCGTATACAGCTAGACTAAATTTCCCAGCTACTCTTGCATTTAGATATGGCCAGGGTTGAGGTTAATGGAGTGTGGGTAGAAGGACGTACTTCAACTCCAGGCACTGCCCTTCAAAACCTCCCATCCAGTCTTCCCCCTTTTCTCTCCCGTCTTCTGTCACTGAACCTTGGTGGGCAGGGCAACCTTGAATTGCACACTGAAGAGGAGAGAGCCTCCAGCTTCTGGGTGCTCTGAGTGAGTGTGTAGAGCGGAGCTCCTTCAGTCCAGCTGGAAGGCCTGTTAGGGGCTCCAAGTAAGAATAAGCCACTTATTCTCAAATTGAGGGGTTAACCTGCTAAAACAATTAGATTATCTTAACTAACAAAAGATGCTAGCCAAGCCATTTAACCCAGGATGGGGAGTTGGAAAGGCTATGTGGAATAAGCATAGATTAGAAACTGAAAGATAAAAAACCAGATAGTCCTTTTCTAGGCGAAAGGGGCCAAGGTAAAGATTGTTCCAGACAAGATGAAGAGTATATTTAAAGGCTCAAAGGTGTGACACAATTTAGGACTTCTAAAAAAGTTCAACATAGTTAGAGGTAGGGAGGATGTGTGTGTATTTGTTTGTGAGTGTGTCCACCTGTGTGTTTGGGGGTTGAATAGGAAGTTAATTAATTAAGGCTAGGGAGAAATAAAAGTTTCCAAAAATAAGATACCCAAAGGACACAGAGCAAACAGGGGCCCGCCCCCACAGGGCAGAGATAAAGAATGTGGATTCTCCCCCAGGGACATTAAGGAGCAAGGAGATAGACTGATAGAGACGATCACATTTGCACTTTAGAAAGCTTCTAAATTCACCTCCAAGTGGTACAGTAAGTGTTAACAGCTAAAGACCCCAGAGGGGGCTGCCAGGGCTGGGTGGGTGCGGGGTGTCCCCCCAGTCACAGCTTCTCTTCCCTCTCCTAGCAAAGCAGGCAGACAAGGCTTTAGCCCCAGAGCAGAATTTGAGTCCTGGGCACAGAGCTCAAGGAAGAGCAGTGAAGTGCTCCTGTCAAGGGCACAGAGTGAATATTGCAGGTCTTGTAAGCCATGTGATCTCTGTCATAATTATTCAACTTTGCCACAAGTAGCCACGGACAACACAGAAGCAAATGAGTGTGGCTGTGTTCCAATAAAACTTTATTTACAAAAACTGGCAGGAGATAAGTAAATGAAAATAGAAGTAAACATATCAGGTGGGCTAGAGAGTGCTAATCCATGCCCTTGGCCACAATGCAGGCAGGCACGTGAGGGGTTTGTGACAAAACTAATCCCAGACTTCACTGGCTGTGTCCCTGAGACTCCCCCTGCCCCTGCCCTGGCATCAAGACTGGTGACCTGTACTGTGATTTTTATAAGAAGCAGGCACTCTCGACTCCAGTTAGATGGCCATTGCAAAATCACCATGGTTAGATGTATGAGTCAATGTAGAACAGTCTAGAATTGGCCAGATGGCTTCATGCTCTCCACCATAGCAATCTTCCACCAGTTAAATAATCGTGCCAGTTAAATATATAAAGACACTCCTTCCTACTTTTGATGGGCAAATTTTAACATTAATTTGGTGAATTTTGGACTATTGTGTTTTTTAAAGCTCATCTTTGTGAGATAATTATCATGTTCTCATTTTCAGTTCAGCAAATCTCACACAATCTTTGAAACACAAGGAAACAACCAAAATAAACATTAAACCTCTAAAGCAAACCGGAATTGTAGGGGAATTGCTTTTCCTTTTTGAACTTGAGGCACATTTCTTTCATAAAAATAATAGTATTTTTCTATCATTCAAAAAGGCCTTCCTAAAAGAAAAACTTACTGACACCTATAAAAACTCATTTTAGCATAATACTAATTTTGCTCATTGAGCTTATAGGGTAAAACACAGCATTCTTAGAAGTTCAAGTTGATGACTTTTAAACCATTAATCATAGAAAACCACTTCAAATGTCAAAACAAAAATAAAAGTTTATTCTCTGAGACCAATCCAAGTGACTTAACTTGCACACTCCTTTCCATTCCTGAGTTACTGATCCTGATCACTGTTTAGCTCAACAAATTATGATAATTCATTTGTAAGAAGTATTAGAGTGGACTTGCACATGACTTTATTCACTTATTATCTAGTATAGAGTATTCATCATATGCCAAATGCTGTAACCATATTTGAAAATACACTTCTAAAAGAAAAGGGCAGGATGAAACTTTCTTATCTCTTTGTCAGGAAAAAATGGGAATGGTAACTTGGTTATCTAAAACTAAGGCTTAGAGTTCTTCAAGATACTTTCCACAGCCGAAGCATATAATGACCTAAATTGCTCAGAAGCAAGGCTACATACTTTTGATATGTCTTTGCCATGAAGAACTAAAGGCATATAAGTGACATCGTATGATATTCATCTTTCTCTTTCTGACTTACTTCACTTAATAATAATCTCTAGGTCCATCCGTGTAGGTGCAAATGGCATTATTTCAGGAGGAGGTGGGCAGGGATGGAATGGGAGGTTGGGGTTAGCAGATGCCAACTATTAATATTTTATATAGAATGCATAAACAACAAGGTCCTACTGTATAGCACAGGGGACTGTATTCAATATTCTATAATAAACTATAACAGAATAGAAAAAATTTAAAAACAAAAAAGCACTAAAAGCAGTCTAATTTTTCATTACGATGCTCTCAATCAAATCACAAGAAAGTTGAGGTGAACTCAACTGCAAATTAATACAGCCTACCTCCAGTTCTCTGTCTACAACTAAATCCACTTACCTAGTTTTCTTTCTTGTGGAAAAAGATTAATGAAGGTCATCGGCCATTAGGACTAGGTGGCTCAAGTATACTGTAAGGAAATACCAGGCCTTCTCCTGTGGACTTATCAGTTCTCCATACACGTCAGTTGAGGCTATACAAGTACTGTTGGCCCATTCTTTTTCCATCCATATTAAACTAGAAGTTGAAAGCTTTATAGAAGGCAAGTATCACTCTAACACATATCTCTCCAGTCCAAAGAAAGTGGGCCAACTTAGTGACCAAAGAATAAGCATGCAAAATTGTCCCCAGTGCAACAAATACCACTAGGGCAGTTATGTGCACTTTTGATGCTCAGTGTCCCTACAATTGAGTAAATAATTTAAGATTAGAAATTTCAATAAAGACAAGGTCTACATTAACTGTGAATGTGTACTGGTGAATGCATGTATTTAATATACTAAATTGAACATGTGTTGACAAAGCTTCTCTCC
Organism: Giraffa tippelskirchi; assembly: GCF_054371585.1. NCBI lineage: Eukaryota > Metazoa > Chordata > Mammalia > Artiodactyla > Giraffidae > Giraffa > Giraffa tippelskirchi. Next base: position 144,919,732 of record NC_137289.1, read on the forward strand.
TTAACCAAACTCTAGCCCAGGCTCCTCTGAGCCCTCCCTTGACTAGGTTTCAAACTTAGCCCAGAAAGAACTGAACAAACACTTCTTCAGTTTCTAAAAACTCACGGGTACACCCCTAGGATGACTTCAGCTCCATTTAAAGTGCTTGTCTGAGAAAATTTAAGGCTGCAAATGAACTGACTGTTTGTTACAGCCCAGATCTGAAGATGGGGCCCCTGTCTCTCAGCCACTGTAGGAGGGCAGGAGTCTTAACTTTGATAAGAGCCAGTTGACAAAGCCAGATGGGTTTCACATGGACCAACCCTCTTCTGGCTTTTTGTAATATTTCACTTTCCTGCCTGTACTGAGCCCCAGCTCCCTCCCTCCCTCTTCCCTTATTCTCCCTTTAAAATGCCCATCACCTCTGTACAACTGGAAGCTGTAGTTGTGTTCACACCAGTCTCTCCTCCCTACTGCAATAGTATATTACTGATTAAAATCTGTCCATACGACTTTAAATAGTGTCTGGCTCTGTTGATCTTTGACAGTCTGTATTTGGTTATGCTTGTGCCCACACACAGGTGCTGATAATGTAAAGAAGAGAACATAGGAAAAGGCATTGTTTTGCCCAGGAGTCAGTAAACTGTTTCTGGAAAGAGGTAGACAGTAAATATTTCAGGCTTTGCTGGCCATAAGGGCCTTGGAGCATCTATTCAACTTTGCTCTTGTAGAGCAAATGTAGACACAGACAATCAGCAGATGCAGGAGAATAGCTGTGTTCCAATAAAACTTTATTTATGGACACTAATATTTTAATTCCATATTCTTCTCCTTTTGATTTTTTAAACCATTTAAAAATTTAAAAGATATTTAAAAACAATTCTTCAGTTCAGTTGCTCAGTCGTATCCGACTCTTTGTGACCCCATGGACTGCAGCACGCCAGGCTTCCCTGTCCATCACCAACTCCCAGAGCTTGCGCAAACTCATGTCCATCGAGTCGCTGATGCCATCCAACCATCTCATCCTCTGTTGTCCTCTTCTCCTCCTGCCTTCAATCTTTCCCAGCATCAGCGTCCTTTCCAATGAGTCAGTTCTTTGCATCAGGTGGCCAAAGTATTGGAGTTTCAGCTTCCATCAGTCCTTCCAGTGAATATTCAGGACTGATTTTCTTTAGTGTTGACTGGTTGGAACTCCTTGCAGTCCAAGAGACTCTCAAGAGTCTTCTCCAACACCACAGTTCAAAAGCATCAATTCTTTGGCACTCAGCTTTCTTTATGGTCCAACTCTCATATCCATACATGACTACTGGAAAAACCATAGCTTTGACCAGACGGACCTTTGTCAGCAAAGTAATATCTCTGCTTTTTAATATGCTGTCTAGGTTTGTCATAGCTTTTCTTCCAAGGAGCAAGCGTCTTTTAATTTCATGGCTGCAGTCACCAGCTGCTGTTATTTTGGAGCCCAAAAAATAGTCTGTCACTGTTCTTAGCTCATAGGTTATATGAAAACAGTCAGCAAACCAGATTTGGCCCACAGGTCAGTTTGCTAACCCATGGTTTAATGTATTAATTTCCTTTCCTTGCTTTGATTAGCTTTCAAAGTTCAAGATCATTTGATGATAAGAGTGGTAGATTTAAGGACTGTATTTCTCAACCAACTAAAAAAATGCTGCCAATTTTTCTCAATGAGCCAAGTATGAAAACAGTGGTTTTAAGTTCATTCCTTAAAGATAAATTTTCTAGTTCACCAATAATGGATATTCCCTCATAGTTAAACATCCATGCAAACTCCAAATGGAATAATAAAGTAAGAGTGTGTATGTAATTATTAGAGAAATGCAAACCAAAACAACAATGAGATATCACCCCATATCTGTTAGAATGGCCATCATCAAAAAGTGTACATACAACAAATGTTGGCAACGATGAGGAGAAAAGGGAATCCTTCATTGTTGGTGGGAATGTAAATTGGTGCAGCCACTATGAAAACTATGGAGATTCCTTAAAAATGTAAAAAAATAACTACCATATGATCCAAGAATTCTACTGTTGGATATATATCTGGAAAAAACATGATAACACTAATTCAAAAAGATACCAGCATCCCAATGTTCATAGCAGCATTATTTTCAGTAGTTAACATATGGAAGCAACCCAGATGTCTATCACCATATGCACAGATAGATAAAGAAGATGTGGTATAATGGAATATTATTCAGCCATAAAAAGAATGAAATTTTGTCATTTGCAGCAAAGTTCATGGACCTAGAGAATATTATGCTAAATCAGACATAGAAAGACAAATACTATATGATATCATTTATATGTGGAATCTAAAAAAAAAAAACTGAATGAATGTACACAGCAAAACAGAAAGATCCACAAATACAGAAAAAAACTAGTGGTTAACAGCGGGGACAGTGAAGGGAGGAGTGGCAAGATAGGGTTATGGGACTAAGAGATACAAACTATTTAATACTATGTATAAAATAGATAAGCAACAAAGCTATATTGTACAGCCCAGGGAATTAGCTTGTAATAACTTTTAATGGAGTAGAAGCTGTAAAAATACTGAATCACTATGCTGTACACCTGTAACTAATATAACATTGTAAGTCAACTATACTTCAGTAAGAGAGAGGAGAAAATGAACAGCTGGAAGATTCATAAGCAGAAAGTGAGAATTTCTAGGTCATGCTTTTAAACAAGTAAGTTTCACTTCATCTGACAATCTACATCAAATTCTGATAGCAAGAAGGTAAATTCACTTGCCCCAAAGAGAGAGAGAGAGAGATGCCTGAAATATACATAGCCTGAACTAGACGTCTTTTCCCAGAACAGCTAATGACTAGACTTTCACAGCTGCAAACTAGCAAGCTCTGGGAAACTAGAGTTAAATATTCCTAAAACAGGAATCCAGTTCTGTTATGAAACTGTTCATCATTTCACCTCATGACAGCCACGAAAATCAGCAGAAAGGACTCAGATGATGCGCAAGTAGCATTTTTAATAAAATTCAAATCCAGAGTCTTTGGGAGTTTTTCATTGCTAGCCTCCAGAGTCACTATTATCAGCAACATTAATGCAATTACTTGGGTAAAAAGGGAGATGGGAAAAAATCTGACCTTCGCATTGCTTCTTTAACTGCCCTTTTTCCCTAGGAAATATTTAATTCTGAACAAGGGAAAGGTAAAGAATAGAAGTTTAGTCGTCTCTAGAAAGGTTTTACATAAAATGTGAGGAAATGATAAATATATATATATTTTATTCTTACTCAAATGGATACTTGGAACAAAATTAGCACACATTATTTGTCACTGCTATATACCACAAAATAACTTGTGCACCTACAAGAAAATATAAAATAAAGCAGCCTTCAAATTTACCTAACACTGCAAGAAAAAATATTCACATTAATAATTGGAACCAAATAATTATCTCAAAGTGTTCCGTTTTGCTTAAAGAAAAGAAATCTTCATTTTTTCAATTCATGAATGCATGGCTCAGTTTAATAACACCCCTATGAGTTTTGGGTTTCAAATTACTTCCCTCAGGCAAAGGGGGCATAATCATATGTTTTTCTACTGAACTACATTCTTCTATAAACATTTCAAAGAGTGCATCTGCTTTACACATGAAACAGCCAATACAAAGAACAGTAACAATAAAAAATATATGCCTATTTTTATACTATTACTGGTTTATAAGGCAATCATCTGTAATGCTCTCATCTACAAAGATGGAAAATGATATATAACTGTTACCAAGGAAACAGTGAAGTAAAATTGCATGTAAACTATCAAGCAGTTTAATAACCAGAAAATTAGAAGAACAAGGAAAAAACATCTCCAGATAGAACCATGACACATTGTGCCACCCACGATGGATGCAATCAAGGGTCACTACTCAAAAAGATGATGTAAAGGGTCCCAACTTGCCAGCTATTCCGATACTTGACAGGTTTTGTTTTTTTTTCTTTTTTAATGATGACCATTAGGATGTAACTGGATTCTTAAGGGGCAATTTGTATCCTGATTTTTCACATGATTAAAAGAGTACAGATTCTGGGAACAAGTGGTTAAATGTAGGTAGTTTGAAAAGCCAAAACATGTTGTTTATTAATTCCAGTGTGGATTAATATTCTCTTGGAATTCTCTGTAATTGCTACTTTCATTACTCACTGGTGGGACAGTTAGCAAATATCAGACAGCAAATACTTCCTGAACGAACATTTAGAAACTCAAGTTCAACTCACTTAGGAACCAAAGGAAAGGCTAAGGCCTGGGGTAACTGTGTGTGTTCATCTCTAAACCAAGAGAATTTTAAGCACTCAAGTAACCACACTGATCAAAGCTAAATCCTTTAGGAAGATTATCCATTCCAAAATCAAGAAAATCCTGCAGTGTAAGCACTTTTATACTTCACCTTTGAGAAAAGAACTTGATTTCTGTAACGGTGTTTAAAACACACACACAAGACTTTATCCCTTCAAGGGCAGAAACAAGCAGCTGCAAACATGTGTTTCCGCATGCTGATGACCCTCTAAAGGTATTTCTATTTCAGCTTGGGGACCATTGTTGAGCTCACACTGAGAAACAAGAAGAATTCTTATGGATGGGGGATTTCTTAATCGGCACATAAGCTCAGAACATGTGCAGCTTCTCTCTTTAGAATAAACACTCTATTTGGATCACGTTAAGGATAGAAAGTGAAATTCACACTCATTTACTAAATTTTAACCTCTCTTTAAAATAAGATACTAATCCCCCACAGCCTGGCTTGAGTTTTGCAAAAGCTCAGATTTGTGAATATCATGAAGGCATCCTAGGATTGAGTAAAATAGCATAAAACATCTTTTCACTGATACACAGCACTGTTTTCCCCCAAGCTCTGAAGTTTGAGGACAAAATCTAGGCTCTAGATGTTTCATTAATCTTAACGTTTTTAGCATTTGAGGCAATCGATGGCTATCTTGGTTACTTTGAACTATACTATCCATTGAACCTCCCTTTCCCTTGGGCATCTTTCTGTCCGTCACAGATGGCACCAGGCAACTGCTAAACCCTTGCTCACAACCCTTTCCTGTCCATGGTTCATAATTTGACAGCTGTTTATAATCTAGCCACAGGCAGCAGCATGCAGGAAGTTAATAGAATAGAAGTGTGAAGCCATGGCCTTTGATGATATCGGTATGAAATCAAACAATCTGCCACAGTACAATCATCCACCACTCAACTTACTAGTCTTCTGTTATGCAGAGCAATGCCTCTTAGGGGTGGACATACTTACCCATCAGCTGTATACCCCAAGTCTACCCAGACTAAGTTACATTGGAGCCTCTCCCCGGGAAATCGGCTTGTCACATTAAGATCCACCCAATGTGAATAGAGAAGGAAGGTGGAGATGGGCAAGAAGAACAAATAAAGACTGGTGAATGTTGGAGAGAGGCACATCCGAAAGGTAACATCCAAACTGAATGTTTCTGAAATGACTGAAACATACTTTAGCAAAGCAAAGTCAACATTTCTGTCAAAACAAAGTCAACATACATTTCTGACTACTTGACATTACTCACTCTTGCCTGATGCAATCAACACTTCCCACTCTGACACTGATTATTCTCTCAGGATTGCAAGGGAGTATAAAGCAGGTCCTAAAGACATCTGCTGTCTCCCTCCTAAGGTGGAGGTAGTAACGGCTATCAAGAGCTCAGGCCAGTACTTCCAGAGACCTGGGCAGCAGAGGTGGGGCACAGTCTTCTAAGTCTTCTCACACTAGGCTCTTCCCAGTGAATGCCACTTCCTGGGCTTGCTGAAGTCTCCAGAAGGAAGAGTAAGCAGGGCAGGAGACCTAGGAGGAATGCTCTGACCGGATAAAACCTAGGTAGCCAAAGAGTGGGAACGTTCCTCCTCTATCAGCACGGCCTGAGAAATCTGCCTAAATTGATGATTTTTCTTCTGTTTCAACAACATGGCCACTTGGAAGCATATTTCTAAATCTCTCCAGGCTTAGAACTACACACTTGCGCAAAGAAAAGCTAAAGGTCTTTCCTGTCTCCATGACTTCAGCATCTAGGTCACTGCTGGGAACACCTGACAGGTTACCTGGATCCACCTGCAAGCTGACTTTTCAGGGGTGCGGAAGTCCAGTTTTGGGGTGGGGGGCAGGGGAGTCACTTTTGGTCGCTGCTGCTTAGAAAGCAGGAACCCAAGCTCTAAGCACTTCTGGTTTTCCCTAGCAGGCGCGATTACAACCATCTTCTCTTAGCCCTGAATTATACATGTGACCCCAAGCACCACTGGGGCTTTTCTTAGGGAAAACAAACTGTCGTGAAGATTGCTCTGTGCGTGAGGGAGTGTGTATCTGTGTGTGTGTGTGTGTGTGGTCTACAGCTGTGGCTCCACAAGCCCCACCAGCCAGTGAGAGAGAAGTTGAACGCGGCAGCCCCTGGCCACCTCGCTTCCGTCCTAGCTTAAGCCCAGCTGCTCTCTCCGGCATTTGGTTCTCCCCGAGGATCCCGAAAAATAAAGCACCAAGTTGCCCATGGCGGGGGCCCTGGGTGCACGTGAACCGGCGCGGCCCCTACCTCGAGAGCTTTGCAATCTTCACAAAGCTGAAGACATCCATGCAGGCAGCCGGGGACCCCGAGCGCGGTGGCTCCGTCGCCCCTTGTCACGCCAGCAGCAGCGGCAGCCTCGGCAGCCCCATGGCCGGCCGGGACCTCAGCGCGCCCCGGGGCTCGAGTGGCGGCGACGACGGGTGGCGGCGACGACCCGGGAGAGCCCGCACCTGGAAGCGGCGGCTGCTACCCCCCTCCGGCCGCAGGCTGCGTGTGCATCCCCGGGCAGGACCATTGATGGGCGCCGGTGTCGGGAAAACTCAATGGAGAGGGGGCCGGGCCGGGTGCGAGGGGCGGGGGTGGGGAATGCGGCCCGGGAACCGCTGGGAGCCCCCGGGGAGGGCGCTGCTCTTGCTCCCCGACCCGCCAGCCCCGGCAGCCCCGCGTGCCGAGGAGTGCAGACTGAGCTGGGAGGCAGCGGGCGAGCCCAGCACAGGCGCGCGCACCCCTCCCGGCACTGCAGCTGCCTGCCTGCCTCCTTCCCCGAGCCCAGTCCCTTTTCCTCTCCCCACCCCCAACCCGCGGGTGGTGGTGGTGGTGGTGGTGGGGCTCTCCTGTCACCGCTGCCTCTGCCTCCGGATCCGAAAGATCTGATCTAACAGTCTCGGACACACCGGGGGGCCGTGAACGCTGCCCCCTCCCTCCCCAAACCTAGCGAGAGCCGGCCACCGCAGATTGCCCAAAGCCTCGGCGTGTTCCATAAACAAAACTAGCGGTCGGAAAGGAGCAGGGATGGTCGAGGCTGGGTCGTTATTCTAGGGGAAGGGGAGGGAGATGCCCGGCGAGGCGGGCTGATTTGGAGAGCGCAGAGTTCCCACCGCTTCCCCGAACTGCTGGAGCGAGACGTGACAGCTGGGTTGGCTGGGAAGGTGTGTCTTTGGACAGCAGCACCGGGAGGGAGTCGGGGAAATAAGAAAATAAGAACGAGAGGCATCGGCGGGGGAGGGCGGGCGGTGATACACAGAGCTGCTTCTTTCTAGAGGGGCAAAGAGATGAGGGTCCCAGGAGCCAGCGGCGCGGAGACTAATAGGAATGGTGTTTCAAAATCTAAAGGAAGAGAAGGGAGGAGAATGGGGGTCTGGCAGGCGGAGCAGCCGCTTTCTCAAATTGAGCGGTGGGTGAAGAAGGAAAAAACCGTACTCCAAACATGAAAACCAAAACACAAAAACATAAACACATACCTTAGGCAGAGTAAACTCCAAGTTGCAGCCATTTAGAACTCCTAGCCTTCTCTTTTACATAATTATCTGAGATAATCACCCCTCTTCATTAACTCAGTTTTATCTCCCCCGAGGCTCAGGCTTCCTCGGGCCCCCTTTTTCTTGTTCTTTATCTTCAAGACTCAAGGCCTCTTCTCCAAAATCCTTTAAAAATTTCTCCCCAGACTCTGTGAAGGTCAGATGGCTGCACAAAGTGTGTTCTCCCACCCAGAAGCGTTCACCTGATGACAGGGCCACCGCGAGGAAAAGATGCCACCCCCGAAATGTTGGAGGATCTGGCCAGCTCACTTCTAGCTCTCCAACAGGATTAGAGAAAAGGAAATAGGTTTAAAGTTCCCAGACTTCTGCTCCTATCCTGGTCTGTCGCCGCATTTAAAGTCTTCAGTATTCAAGCCTAGTGCTTCCACTTTTTTTTTTTTTTAAAGGCATTTCTTTCAAAAATTAAACATAAAATCAGTAGCAATCTGAAAGATCTGAATGACTCAAGACTCAGGCACAAAATTACATTATTTTAAAAATAAATAGAATCCATTTTCCTTTAGCTTCTTATAGATAGACTGGTTTAATTTCATGAACGGGTTAGTACTCATGATCAGAAGAGGCAAGAAGGACCTTGGCTTTTGAACCCCCTATTTGTGTAAAAATAATTATAGTTTGGGTCTGTACTGTGCTTTATAATTTTGAAAGCGCTTTTGCATTTGAGTCTCATAGCAACCCTGTCATATAAGTAGGCAACATGTTTAAAAAAGAGAAATCTTTTCTTTTTATGCTACAAGCTATTCTCAATAAATTGTCAGCACTAGACAGATGAGTTTTAAACGTTGGGCTTCCCTTGTGGCTCAGCTGGTAATGAATCCGCCTGCAATGCGGGAGACCTGGGTTCAATCCCTGGGTTGGGAAGATCCCCTGGAGAAGGCAAAGGCTCCCCACTCCAGTATTCTGGCCTGGAGAATTCCATGGAACGTACAGCCCATGGGGTCACAAAGAGTCGGACAGGACTGAGCGACTTTCACACTTTCACTTTCAGGTAAAATTACTTGTCTGATCCAAACTCTGCAAAAGCTCTCCATTCTTTTTTGAGCTGAAGTCGCACTCCTACAATGACTAGTGAGGCCCTAGATGCCTGGACCTTGATTTCTCTGACATCATCTAATTACTTCACATCTCCCCTCACCCTTACTAGGCCCCAGCAACACTGGCCTCCTTGCATTGTTCTTCAACTCTGCAGGCACCCTCCCACCTCTGTCTCTTTGCAATGGTTGTTCCCTCAGCCTGTAATGCTCTTCCCTCAGATAGTTTCATGGCCAGCTCTTTTGCCTCTTCAAGTCTTTGCACAAATATCCCTTCCAAAAAACCACCTCTGAAAACCTCTTTAAAACGGCAAGACCTCCACGCCCTGAGACTCTGAGGCCTCATTAACTGTTTTTCCTCCTTGTTTCCATAGCGCTTATCACCCACTAGTATATTATATAATTTATTTTTATGTCTGTTGCTTCTTGTCTGATTCTTTTGCTGGAATAAAACCTTCACAAGGGCAGTGATCTTTTTTGGTTTTGTTTTTTGTTTTCGTGGGTCACCCCCTACCATTACTGATGGATCCCAAATGCCTAGAACGGTTCCCTGGATGTAGAAGAACCTTAATAGATACTTGTTGAATGAATGAATTTTATGCTTATGAGATTCACAGCCAAACCAATGCTGGCCAAGCATCCCCAGTGGGTACTGCTCCTTCTCTGACCTCATTGCTGATGTTTGTTCATTTCCCACCACTCCTCCATACCCAGCATCCTCCATCCTCCTTTGGCTTACTAATGATAACAACGAAGGCCCTCATAGTCTTCACTAATTAATCTCCTTCACCCTATCTACCTTTTCCCAAGAGAGTAGCCACCAGAACCTTCCTTCATCTCAGAATCAACAACTGGCAGCACAAGATCAGCTCTTGAGAGGGAAGTAAAGCAATGCCTTGGGAGAATGTGTTTTGAAAAAGTGCTCCCTATATATATATATATATATATATGTGCATATATAAAAAAAAAAGAATAAAAAAAAAAAAAAAAGAAAAAGTGCTCCCTTCTGAGAACAGAACAGTTGGGATGCCCTTTAAAAAAAGATAACCCTATTAATCAAAAATTATGCCAGATACCAAATAGCTAGTTATTCAACAGTGACAGTGTCAGTGTCAGGAAATAGGTATTGTGTTTACTTGTAGAGACAGCCTCCCTTCAAGACATCTGGTCTACCTGGAACAGCTTGCTATTGGGCTTTCAATCTTTGCCAATTTGCACGCTATAGTTATGAATGGTGCAGATGCCGACTCTCCACAGTCTAATTGCCAACAGGGGGAAACGACTGGCTTCTCCAGGTCTTTATACTCCTCTGGTACATTAATTATCTAAAATGTTTTCTAATGGATTGATATATATATATATATATATTTAAAGCAAAGAGATTTCCTCCCTCCTCCTTTGTTTTTCATTGACATAAAAATGGAAGAATCTGCTCCCTTGAAACAAGCTAACACAGCCAGTTTATATCTTTAAGCTCTCTTGGCAGAGAGACAAAGATGTGAGTAGCTGGTCTCCAGGCCCTGTTCCCTCTCTGTGTGCCAGGTGTGTGCAGCAGAGGTTGGGATAGGTTTCTTTGTCTAGCATGAAATGGATCTGCCTAGAACAAACAAAAACCAATGTGTGGCATTTAAATACATGTGGTTTTCTGAGAGTTTATTTTCAACCTGGAGACTCTCTAAGGCCCCTTAAATATCGTGTAGAGATTAACTCATTGGAAACTACCACCCAGCCTTGAGAATCTGTTTACTTTGCTTTACTTGGCTCAAAGTGGCATTTGGTCATTTCTGAGAACAAAACACTTTCAAACACCGTTGAACATGTTCACAAATAAGAGACTTAAGGGCATCAGATCCAGAGCAAGACATTTAACTTTTCTGAGACTCAGTTTTCCCAGCTGTGAAATGAAAATGTGTATTTCTACCTTACCTAGAATGAGTCCTTGAGGTTGAACACCAATTCAGAGTTGACTACATGTAAATTGAGGCACATGGCTATTAACTCCAGAAGGATTTTCACAACTGTCTTGAGCCTTGTCAGTAAAAGTTTCAGTCCATAAGATCATTACTTTGAAGGTGAAAACATCTGCTTAGATTGATCAGAGGAAAACATCTGCTTTGATTGATCAGAGGTGGGTGTTTTGCCTAAAAATCAATCTCATTGCTTCCTAGTCAGTCACCAGAGCCCGAAGCAGTTGTATCTTTGCTCTGAGGGCTTCTCAGGGAAAAGAGGGAGGCATTTTTTCATTACTGTTAAGACCTTATTTCAAGCTAGTGTCAGGAATCTGCTATTGGGCCAGATGTTCTGTACAGGATGGTAGCTGAGGATTCTTTTGCTGCAAATTACAGTAGAGAGAGCCCCATGCACTTCTCAGTTGGACTGTAGCATCTTGGCCATCTGGTCACAGTCTTGAAAACAGAAGTGAGTAGGTAAAAGCAAGGTATCCGCTAATACAATAATTATTTAAGGAATTCTCCTATGAACCAGTTGCTGTTCTAGTCACTGGAGAATACAGCAAGCAGCAAAACAAGTTTCTGTTTGCATAAACTTTACATTTTAGTAGAGAAGATAGATGATAGACAGCAAAATAGAAAAATAGCAGATGGTGATGTGCAGAAAATTAAAGTCATTTTCATTGAAAGGAAGTCATGAGATGACTAAGATCCAATGGTCAAAGAAGATTTCTCCAAGGAGGTATCTATCAACAGATGAATAGATAAAGAACAGGTGGTATATACATACAATGGGATATTACTCAGCCATAAAAAAGATGAAATAATGCCATTTGCAAAAAGGATGGACCTATAGAATATTATGCTTATTGAAATAAGTCAGACAGAGAAAGACAAATACTCTATGTTATTACTTATATATGCAACCTGAAAAATAACACAAACAAATATATATAGCAAAACAGAAATGGACTCACAGATATAGAAAGCAAACCAGTGGTTACCAGTGGGGAGAGGAATGGGGGAGGGTCAAGATAGGAGCATGGGATTAAGAGATAAAAATGACTATGTATAAAATAAATAAGCAACAAGGACATAATGCATAGTACCAGGAAATAGAGCCATTTGTTTGTAATACTTTTAAATGGAGTATAACCTATAAAAACTTGCACCTGTGTGAACATACATTCCATTTCCTATGTTACCGAGGAGTGGGATTGCTGCATCAGGTGACAAACTTTGTCTTTAATTTTATAAGAAACTGCCAATTTCTTTTCCAAAGTGGCATACCATTCTGTTGATTTTGTATACACAAGCAACATATGAGTTTGTACGTATGTATGGCAAGGAGATCAAACTAGTCAATCCTAAAGGAAATCAACCCTGAATATCCATTGGGAGGACTGATGCTGAAGCTGAAACTTCAATACTTTGGCCACCTGATGTGAAGAGCGGACTCATTGGAAAAGACCTTGATGCTGGGAAAGATTGAAAGCAGGAGGACAAGGGGGCAACACAGGATGAGATGGTTGGATGGCATCACTGACTCAATGAATATGAGTTTGAGCAAACTCTGGGAGATGGTGAAGGACACGGAAGCCTGACATGCCTCACTCCACGGGGTCACAAAAAGTCAGACATGACTGAGCGACTGAACAACACACACACACAAAAACCCTACAAAAATATTGAATCACTACACTGTACACCTGAAAATAATATAATATTGTAAATCAACTATACTTCAATAAAAAAAGAAACACTCCACCCTCCAGACTCCTTATTTCTCTTTGTTTTAGTTTTCTCCAAAGTGCTTCATATCATAGGATACTTTAAATTTGTTTTTAATTTCCTATTTCCCCTACCAGAATATGGGCTCCATAAAGAAGAAAAAGGGAAATATTGTTGATTGAATGAATGACAGAATACATTACATTTCATAGAGGTGAAGTGAATTGCTTAGACTCACACACACAGTTCATCGTAGAGTAAGGATCAGAACCCCATGTTCTTTGCACTACGTCAACTAATGCTTCCCGCATCTGAACTAGCGCATAATGGATTGTAGAATTTCCGAGAGAGAAAGAGCAACTAGGGGGGAGAGAGAATGCTTCCTGAAGGTGGTGATGTGTGTACATGTGTGTGTGCTCAGTCACTCAGCTGTGTTCAAGTCTTTGCCATCCTATGGACTGTGTAGCCCACCAGGCTCCTCTGTTCATGGGATTTCCCAGGCAAGAATCTTCGAGTGGGTTGCTATTCCCTTCTCCAGGGGATTTTCCTGACCCAGGGAATGAACTCACGTCTCCTGCATTGGCAGGCAGATACTTTACCACTGAGCTACCTGGGAATGCTAAGTCCTAAGTCCTAAAATATAGGTGAAATTTAGTTATCTAAAGGTAGGATGGGGCTTGCAAGGTAGAGCGCACAACATAATAAAACAGTCAGGGGCATGGAAGTGTTGTGTGTGCAGGAAATGTAGGCAGATTGGTGTTGCTTGGTTCTATAGTGAGAAGAAGGGAGAAGAGAGATGCACCTTGAGAGGCAGACAGGGACCAGGTCATGGACTGTATCTTAGAGTCAGTGGGCTTCCAATTTTAATTGCATAATGTTTTTTTTGTGCAGAAAGCAAACACAGAGTGGGCTTTCCTTGTCTGAAGTGGAATTAGATCACAGCTCAGATAGCATCCCCTTTACCTTCTTTTACTCCACCAGCTAAGGCACCCCATGGGCTCCATGTGAACCTAGTTTGAAAACCATGGTTTTAGTGATGAGGAGTTATAGACTAGCTTAAAGCAGGATATGATCTGGTCAGATATCAATTTGAAATACATCCTTCTGGAGGCTTTGGGAAGAAAAAGGAACATAAGAAGGCCAGTTGGGAGAATACAGAGGGAGTCTATGGCAGAAGATGAAGGGATAGAGAATTGTGTTGGGGATAAAATCAGCAGGACTACTTATTTGATTATTTTGGGGAGCAGGAAGGAAGGGGTGTGAAGGAACTCATTCAGGTGCCTAAGTTAGATGCCTGGGCCAATGGAAATGTGCCTGAGACACTGGCACTCAAGTAGCAGTTTTGTTGGGAAAGGTGATGAATTCATTTTGTGATGTGTTGAACTTGAATAGACTGTAAAACACTCAGGTGATGTGCATAGGATGTCAGATGTACACACCGGAACACAAAGGGCTATTGTGACAGGTAAGTCAGTTCAGTTGCTCAGTTGTGTCTGACTCTTTGTGACCCCATGGACTGCTGCACGCCAGGCTTCCCTGTCCATCACCAACTCCCAGAGCTTGCGCAAACTCACGTCCATCGAGTCGGTGATGCCATCCAACCAATTTATCCTCTGTCATACCCTTCTCCTCCCGCCTTCAATCCTTCCCAGCATCAGGGTCTTTTCCAATGAGTCAGTTCTTCACATCAGGTGGCCAAAGTTTTGGAGTTTCAGCTTCAGCATCAGTCCTTCCAATGAATATTCAGGACTGATTTCCTTTAGGATGGACTGGTTGGATCTCCTTGCAGTCCAAGGGACTCACAAGAGTCTTCTCCAACACCACAGTTCAAAAGCATCAATTGTTCAGCACTCAGCCTTCTTTATGGCCCAACTGTCACATCCATACATGACTACTGGAAAAACCATACCTCTGACTAGACTGACCTTTGTCGGCAAAGTAATGTCTCTGCTTTTTAATATGCTGTCTAGGTTTGTCATAGCTTTTCTTCCAAGGACCAAGTGTCTTTTAATTTCATGGCTGAAGTCAGCATCTGCAGTGATTTTGGAGCCTAAGAAAATAAAGTTTGTCACTGTTTCCACTGTTTACTCATCTATTTGTCATGAAGTGATGGGACCGGATGCCATGATCTTAGTTTTCTGAATGTTGAGTTTTAAGCTAACTTTTTCACTCTCCTCTCACTTTCATCAAGAGACTCTTTAGTTCTTCTTCGCTTTCTGCCATAAGGGTGGTGTCATCTGTGTATTTGAAGTTATTGATATCTCTCCTGGAAATCTTGATTCCAGCTTGTGCTTCATCCAGCCTGGCATTTCGCATGATATACTCTGTATATCATTAAATAACCAGGGTGACAATATACAGCCTTGACATACTCTTTTCTCAATTTGGAACCAGTCTGTTGTTCCATGTCTAGTTCTAACTGTTGCTTCTTGAACGGCATACAGATTTCTCAGCAGGCAGGTCAGGTGGTCTGGTATTCCCATCTCTTGAAGAATATTCCACAGTTTGTTGTGATCCACACAGTCAAAGGCTTTGGCATAGTCAATAAAGCAGAAATAGATGTTTTTCTGGAATTCTGTTGTTTTTTTGATGATCCAGTAGATATTGGCAATCTGATCTCTGGTTCCTCTGCCTTTTCTAAATCCAGCTTGAACATCTGGAAGTTCTTGGTTCACATACTGTTGAAGCATGGCTTGGAGAATTTTGAGCATTACTTTGCCAGTGTGTGAGATGAGTGCAATTGTGTGGTAGTTTGAACATTCTTTGGCATTGCCTTTCCTTGGGATTGGAATGAAATCCGACCTTTGCCAGTCCTGTGGCCACTGCCAAGTTTTCCAAATTTACTGGCATACTGAGTGCAGCACTTTCACAGCATCATCTTTTAGGATTTGAAATAGCTCAACTGTAATTCTATCACCTCCACTAGCTTTGTTCGTAGTGATGCTTCTTAAGGCCCATTTGACTTCGCATTCCAAGATGTCTGGCTCTAAGTGAGTGATCACACCATCGTGTGATTGTGTGATTATCTGGGTCATGAAAATCTTTTCTGAATAATTCTACCGTGTATTCTTGCCACCTCTTCTCAATATCTTCTGCTTCTGTTAGGTCCATACCATTTCTATCCTTTATTGTGCCCATCTTTGCATGAAATGTTCCCTTGGTATCCCTAGTTTTCTTGAAGAGATCTCTAGTCTTTCCCATTCTATTGTTTTCCTCTATTTCTTTGCACTGATCACTGAGGAAGGCTTTCTTATCTCTCCTTATTCTTTGGACCTCTGCATTCAAATGGGTATATCCTATCTTTCCTCCTTTGCCTTTAGCTTCTCTTCTTTTCTCAGCTATTCATAAGGCCTCCTCAGACAACCATTTTGCCTTTTTGCATTTCTTTTTCTGGGATGGTCTTGATCACTGCCTCCTGTACAATGTCATGAACCTCCATCCATAGTTCTTCAGGCACTCTGTCTCTCAGATCTAATCCATTGAATCTATTTGTCATTTCCACTGTATAATGGTAAGGGATTTGATTTAGGTCATACCTGAATCGTCTAGTGGTTTTTCCGACTTTCTTCAATTTAAGTATGAATTTGGCAATATGGAGTTCATCATCTGAGCCACAGTCAGCTCCCAGTCTTGTTTTTGCTAACTGTATAGGGCTTCTCTATCTTTGGCTGCAAAGAATATAATCAACCTGATTTCGGTGCTGACCATCTGGTGATGTCCATGTGTAGAGTCTTCTCTTCTGTTGTTTGAAGAGGATGTTTGCTATGACCAGTGCGTTCTCTTAGCAAAACTCTCTTAGCCTTTGACCTGATTTATTTTGTACTCCAAGGCCAAATTTGCCTGTTACTCCAGGTATCTCTTGACTTCCTACTTTGCATTCCAGTCCCCTATGACGAAAAGGTCATCTTTTTTGGGTGTTAGCTCTAGAAGATCTGGTTGGTCTTCACAGAACCGTTCAACTTCAGCTTCTTCAGCATTACTGGTCGGGGCATAGATTTGGATTACTGTGATATTGAATGGTTTGTCTTGGAAATGAACAGAGATCATTCTTTGCAGACTCATGGACTATACAGTCCATGGAATTCTCTAGGCCAGAATACTGAAGTGGGTATAGCCTTTCCCTTCTCCAGGGGATCATCCCAACCCAGGGATTGAACTCAGGTTTCCCACATTGCAGGCAGATTCTTTACCAGCTGAGCCACAAGGGAAGCCCTGTGACAGATCAATGAGGCACAAAATATGATAAAATGTTAATTACCAAATGTTAATTCTTCAGGGGATAGTGGGTGTAAATAATTGAGCAAGGTTCTCAGAGCTGGAGTTGGCACCTAAAATAAAAGGGATTCTTGAGAAATGAGGGTAAAAAACTAATAAGAGCAGTAAAGGAAGGATTGCTTCTTTTAATTTTCTTCCTTCCTTCCTTTACTTTTTACTTTCTACCTTGTGTGTCTTAGTATTCTATGGAGTTGGGTGTTGGGACTAGAGGTAACAAGGCAAGACAAGCTGGTTTTAAAGTTTATTATTTTGATTAGTATTAAATAAGATGATGAATCATGCCATACATTTGTAAGTTTTCATTTTTCTAAACTCTTTTTGTCCTATTAGTCCTTGAAATTACCCTGTAAGTTAGACAAGAAAGTTATTACTATCCCATTTGGGTGATGACAAAAGGCAAGACCAAAAAAAGCTAAGTGATGACAATAATTTCTATAAAGTATGAGGATTATTATGAGAAGCACTGGTTCCTAGGAATAAGTCTAGTGTAAGAAGGGTAACTTTTGCATAAAGATTTGTGGAATAAAAGTCTCTCAAGTTCCACCAACATAATTCAATTTTTATCTCATATTTGATTATCTTAAAGGAGATTCGAAAACTAAACGTGCCATATAGGGCATTAGAAAGAGCAACAGACAAGGTACTAGTATTTCTTGGTTCTACTCCCATATCTGTAAATAAAAGTAACCCTTGAAATATCACTTAACTTTTCTTTTTTTTTTTTTTTTGTCTATACCAACTGGTATTTTTTATTAGGTGAGATATTTTTTTGTTGTTGTTTAACTTTTCTTAGTGTTGACTTCCTTATCTGTAAACTTTATGGGTTAAAATACATTTGTATATTCCCATTCCCTTCCTCATTTTGTGCAATGCAGATATACAGGCGCACCTTCCTAAAGACCAATAGATACATGATATTTTGAGACCCTATCTACTTTGGTAATTCTGTAATCAAGAAGGCCAGGCTAGATTTTACAGGAACAAGTTTATGATTAGAGACTTTTACCACTCAATTGTAAATCTATGAAATAGAAAATTATTAGCTCATTCTCCTATGAGTTGAACTTTATTCAAAGTTAAGAACCACATTTGCTACATGTACCTTCCAGTAGGCTTTATTAGGTCACCTAATTTTCTTTATATCTTTAATCCCCGCCCTCGCTCACCCATTTTGCTCAGGCATATACCAAAAATCTGTCAAAGTAGGAAGGATCATAATTACTGCTTTCCTACTGAATCTCCTCCTGTCTGATAAAGTATGGAAAGAAAAGGGGGAGGAGGTCATTTAAAAGATTCTAAGAGTGTATAATTTTCAGAATGTGATTCTTACTGTGATATACCCTGCAACAATATTTTGAATTCCTATTCAACTTTGTATAAAAAGAAAACCATAAAGGCTCATATGTGTCAGAGACATATTTTAATATTTCAGACTCATTTTAAACCTCTTAGATCTGGACTCACTTTTATGTTATCTTTCTTATATAATGTTCCTGCATCTGGGCCCCTGACCAGACAAAAACTAATCATATCACTTTGAATAACAACACTTCTGCTTGATGGATAAATTGCTCTAGTTCTGAAGGCTATCATGAGGGTGAACTTAAAGGAAGATAAATGTACAAATATGGCTGCATTGAAACAGCTTATTTCAGGCTTTTGAAATCTCAATCATTCATTTATTAATTAGTTCATTCAATTACTATTTATTGAACAGCTACCATATGGCATCAACTGTATTCTAGGTACTGCAGAGAGGAAATCAAGATGAACAAGACTTGATCCCTGCATCAAGGACTGTAGCAGACACTGTTGCCTACTCAACATATACACTTTTTCTCTTCTCAGTAGAAATGAGGTCCTTTTTCAAGGCCACGTGAGGATCCACCTCTGATCCAGTACCTCCTCCTACACACACAAACATTGAGTCCTGTCTCCAGATGAGGTCATCAAGTCTTTGGCTGTGGCTATCATCTTGCAACTATGAGACAACAAGCATGAGATAGAAAGTCAAGATACTGAAGACAGTGGGGTAGAAGCTGGACAACGTTGAGTTGTAGACACTACCTTGACTGCTGGCCTTCAGATTTCTTATTTTATGAAATAAATAAGCCTCTTTTCTGATTAAACCTGTGAAAATCATGTATTCTGTTACTTGCACCTGAACACCTGCCTAACTGATACAGGGTGTTAACACTGGTTGTAGGAGGATGGAATGAAATCATTTCTCAGATAACTATAATGGAAGAGATATAATAAGGCAATTATGCAAAAACACTAGAGTATAAGATAGATAACCATTATGATATCCCAGACTGGTATGCTGCTGCTGCTGCTAAGTCGCTTCAGTCGTGTCCGACTCTGTGCGACCCTATAGACGGCAGCCCACCAGGCTCCGCCGTCCCTAGGATTCTCCAGGCAAGAATACTGGAGTGGGTTGCCATTTCCTTCTCCAGGGCATGAAAGGGAAAAGTTAAAGTGAAGTCGCTCAGTCGTGTCCGACTCTTAGCGACCCCATGGACTATAGCCTACCAGGCTCCTCCGTCCATGGGATTTTCCAGGCAAGAGTACTGGAGTGGGGTGCCATTGCCTTCTCCGCAGACTGGTATAATAGTTTCCAATTTAGAAAAGGTTTATGTATATATCATCTCAGGATTTATAGCAATCCTATGAGGCAAGAATTATTACCTCCAATTTGAAAATAATAATACAGAGGTTCTAAGAGATTAAGTCATTTGTCAGACATCACACACAAGCAAAGTGGAAGCATCAAACAGATGCACCCTAATTTCCAACATATTGCGCTTTCAACTATACCAGAGGTACCTCAACCAGAACAATAGCCAGGGGCCTGGGGAAACCCCATGAGAGGTGGAGAGAAGAGGGTACGGAGTGGACAACAATGCTGAGAGGAAGGAAACACATCAGGAAAAGAAACAACAGAAGCCACCTGAAGAAGGGACACCTTTTGAGCTGGGCCCTAAAGGATGGGTGTATGCTAAGTCACTTCACTTGTGTGTCTGACTTTTTCTGACCCCATGGACTGTAGCCCACCAGGCTCTTCTATCCATGGCATTTCCCAGGCAAGAATACTGGAGTGGGTTTCCATGCCCTCCTGGGGATCTTCCCGATCCAGGGATTGAACCTGCTTTTCTTATGTCTCCTGCATTGGCAAATGAGTTCTTTACCACTAGCACCACCTGGGAAGCCCAAAAGATGGGTGGGAATTTAGAAAAGGATCAGAGGAAAGACCATTCTAGATAAAGAGAATATTATGAAGATGCAAGTTATACTGAACAAGTATTTCAATTGAAGTTAGAGAGAAACTAAAGATATAAGGGACATAAGAATTCTGAAACCAGATCATAAATTTCATGCCAAGGGGTCCAAGTTAGTAGATAATGGGGCTCTGTTAGCAACTCTAGAAAAGAGACTATGGAGGCAGTTACAAAAGGAAATTAAGCTTTATCACAGAGTTATAGGTAGATGAAGGAGAAGAGAGCCCAGAGAAACCAGGAAGAGGGTATCTGCGGTAGTCGGTCCAGATAAGAGAGCTCGTGATGACCTAAAGCAGGGCTGGGGCATTCAAAATAGAAGAAACAGGATGGAGTTGGGATGGTGGTGGGACTTATCTACCGAGTGCAGGAGATGGTATAAAAGGGAGGAACCAAATGAGAAACTTCAAAAAATCCAGTAGAAGCAAGTTTAGGGGAATGACAGAGATGACTGGTCCACTTGCTCCTTCACATGATAGGAAGAATGCTTAATTTAATCAAATCAAACTGTCCCACTCCCTGACTCGCAGAACCACTCGGAGGGTTCTTTTTTGCGTGATTAATCCAGTCTGCATATGTAATATGGGACCTCTGTCTCGTTTCCTGGAGTCACCACCAAAATTCCAGATCCATCCTAAGCTATGTACCTGGTTTTGTGACATGCTAAAATCCACCTCTCCCACACTACCCTTCAGAGCAGGAGAATGGAGGGAGATCCACTATCCCTTTCTTTCTGAGGCACTAGATTTGTCTCTGATCAAGAAATGTGATCTTCTCCTCTCTATGGCTTTTTGTTGTTATTATTATTGTGTCATTCATTCTGGCTTTCCTGGGAATCCTCGCCATCAATTGGCAGACAGATGTCCTTCTCTATGGTTCTTCCCGTGTCCTGCTGTGTCACTGGCTAGTGACAAGCTGTGGCTTAGTTGTCAGCTAACTAATTACAGGACAGTATAATTACAGACATGTTACACTTGCAAGGTATTATTACTGAGGCCATCACCCAGAAGTAATCTAGCAAAATGTCATCACAATTGTTAGGGGACTGGTATATGGAACGATGTAAATTCTTCCATAAATCATTAGCCCTGGGAATGCCCTTGGACTTTGGGCAGGGGACAGGAGCATGGGGAATGGAGAAAGGTCACTAAGCTGGATTCTTTAGGGCTGTTCAGTGTGGCAAGGCAGAGTTTTCTGTGTTGCTCTCCTTATTCAGTCCTTGGCCTCCTCACTCTAAGAGCACTTTTGTTTTTCTTTGCTTAAGCTTAATGGCATTTGAATTCTTATTATGAGGGGCTATCAGTGTTAGCAACGGAAAAGTTTTTCTTATGTCATTTCACTCTGAAGAGACGGAGGATGTAAAGCTACATCTGTGGAGGACTTCATCCTGTTTGAAAGGATTCACTGGATTCCTTCTAGAACAGAGTTGGGAAAGACAGCCTCTACCCACTTGACCCAAAGGTGCTTGCCAGGAAGCCTCCAGAAAAAAATCAGGGGTGGAAAATTAAAGGAAGGGTGGCCATGGAGGGAAAAATTCTCAATCACCCATTGGAGGCTGACTGTTAAGGTGGAAAGATTACTCAGTAAGAAAACTGATCTTGGGCATGGTCCTTCGGACTTTCTGTATATTTGAGATTAGCCAAAAATGAGATAATTTTCTTTCTGGTAACATCCCTGGAAAGCCTCCCAGATATGGTTTCCTTCCAGTGTTGCAAAATCTAAGGGGTATCCTTTTAGGACCAGATGCCTGATATCTCAGGATTATGAAGATCGAGGAGAATCTTCTAGAAAATTAATACAACTTATGTTGATTCAAGAATACACAGAGGAACTATACAAAAAAGGTCCCAATGACCCAGATAACCACGATGGTGTGGTCACTCACCTAGAACCACACATCCTGGAGTGTGAAGTCAAATGGGCTTTAGGAAGCATTACTACAAACAAGGCTACTGGAGGTGATGGAATGCAAGCTGAGCTATTTCAAATTTCTAAAAGATGGATGTTGTTAAAGTGCTGCACTCAATATGCCAGCAAATTTGGAAAACTCAGCAGTGACCACAGGACTGGAAAAGGTCAGTTTTCAGTTCAATCCCAAAGAAAGGCAAGGCCAAAGAATGTTCAAACTACCACACAATTGCACTCATTTCACATGCTAGCAAGGTAATGCTCAAAATCCTTCAAGCTAGGCTTCAGCAGTACATGAATTGAGAACCTCCAGATGTACAAGCTTGATTTAGAAAAGACAGAAGAACCAGAGATCAAATTGCTAATATCTCTTGAATCATAGAAAAAGCAAGGGAATTCCCCCCAAAACACTTACTTTTGCTTCATTGACTATGCTAAAGCCTTTGACTGTGTGGATTACAACAAACTGTGGAATATTCTTCAAGAGATGGGAATACCAGACCACCTTACCTGCCTCCTGAGAAGCCTGTATGCAGGACAAGAAGCAACAGTTAGAACCAAACATGGAATAATAGACTGGTTCAAAATTGGGAAAGGAGTACATCAAGGCTGTATATTGTCACTCTGCTTATTTAACTTATATGCAGAGTACAGCATGAGAAATGGAAGCCTGGATGAAGCACACACTGGAATCATGATTGCCAGGAGAAATATCAATAACCTCAGATATGCAGATGATACCACTCTAATGGAAGAAAGCAAAGAGGAACTAAAGAGCCTCTTGATGAATGTGAAAGAGGAGAGTGAAAAATCTGGCTTAAAACTCAACTTTCAAAAAACTGAGATCATGGCATCCAGTCCCATCACTTCATGGCAAATAGATAGGGAATAAGTGGAAACCATGATAGATTTGATTTTCTGGGGCTCCAAAATCACTGTGGACAGTGACTACGGTCACAAAATTAAGACTCTTGCTCCTTAGAAGAAAAGTTTATTATAAACCTAGACAGCATATTAAAAAGCAGAGACGTCATTGTGCTGACAAAGGTCCATATAGTCAAAGCTATGGTTTTTCTGGTAGTCATGTACGGATGTGAGAGTTGGATCATAAAGAAGGCTGAGCGCTGAAGAACTGATGCTTTTGAATTGTGGTATGGAGAAGACACTTGAGAGTCCCCTGGACAGCAAGGACATCAAACCAGTCAATCCTAAAGGAAATTAACCCTGAACATTCACTGGAAGGACTGATGCTGAAGCTGCAGCTCCAATACTTTAGCTACCTGATGCAAAGAGTGGACTCATTGGAAAAGAGTTCAATTCCCTTCTTTTGCCAAGTACTAAAGGGAAGATTGGGCTTCCCAGGTGGCTTGGTGGTAAAGAATTCACCGGTCAGTGCAGGAGACATGGGTTTTATCCCTAGGTTGGGAAGATCCCCTGGAGAAGGAAATGGCAACCCATTCCAGTATTCTGGCCTGGAGAACCCCATGGACAGAGGAGGTTGGTGGGCTACAGCCCATATGGTTGCAAAGAGTCAGACATGACTGAAGCGACTTAGCATGCACGCATGCACATAAGACATGACAATATGAAGCTGCTAAAAGATAACATTGACATAAACTGTACCAATATTTTCTTAGGTCAGTCTACCAAGACAATAGAAATAAAAGCAAAAATAAACAAATGAGACCTAATCAAACTTATAACCTTATACACAGAAAAGGAAACCATAAATAAGATGAAAAGACAACCTACATACTGGGAGAAAATATTTGCAAATGATGAGACCAAAAATGCCTTAACTTTCAAAATACACAAACAGCTCATACAACTCAATAACAACAACAACAACAACACACTCAATCAGAAAATGGGCAGAAGACCTAAATAGATATTTGTCCAAAGACATACAAATGGCCAATAGGCACATGAAAAGAGCTACACATCACTAGTTACTAGAGAAATGTAAATAAAAACTACCATGAGGTACCTACCACCTCACACTGGTCAGAATGACCATCATGAAAAAGCATACAAATAACAAATGTTGGAGGGGACGTGGAGAAAAGGGAACCTTCTAACACTACTGGTGGTAATGTAAATTAGTGCAGACACTAAGGAAAACCGTATGAGTGAGTGAGAGTCACTCAGTCATGTCCGACTCTTTGTGACCCCATGGACTGTAGCCTGCCAGGCTCCTTTGTCCATGGATTTCTCCAGGCAAGAATACAGGAGTTGGTTGCCATTTCCTTCTCTAGGAAATCAGTATGGAGACTCATTAAAAAGCTAAAGATAGAGTTGCTATATGATCCAGTAATCCCACTTCTGTGCATATATCTAGAGAAAGCTCTAATTTGAAAAGAGGCATGCATCCCTATGTTCATAGCAGCACGATTTACAATAGCCAAGACATGGAAACAACATAAATGTCCATCAACACATGAATAGATCAAGAAGATATGGTATATATACACAATGGAATACTACTCAGCCATAAAAAAGAATGAAATAATGCCATTTGCAGCCACATGGATGGAACTAGAGATTATCATACTAAGTGAAGTCAGAAGGAGAAAGACATATACCATATGATATCACTTATATGCAGAATCTAAAAAGTAACACAAATGAACTTACTTAGGAAACAAAAATACTCATGGTCATAGAAAACAAACTTATGGTTACTAAAGGGGAAAGGGGATGGGAGAGGGATATATTAGGAATCTGGGATTCAGTTCAGTTCAGTCGCTCAGTCGGGTCCGACTCTTTGCGCCCCATGAATCGTAGCATGCCAGGCCTCCCTGTCCATCACCAACTCCCGGAGTTTACCCAAACCCATGTCCATCGAGTCGATGATGCCATCCAGCCATCTCATCCTCTGTCGTTCCCTTCTCCTCCTGCCCCCAATCCTTCCCAGCATTAGGGTCTTTTCCAATGAGTCAGCTCTTTGCATGAGGTGGCCAAAGTATTGGAGTTTCAGCTTCAACATCCATCCTTCCAATGAACACCCAGGACTGATCTCCTTTAGGATGGACTGGTTGGATCTCCTTGCAGTCCAACGGACTCTCAAGAGTCTTCTCCAACACCACAGTTCAAAAGTATCAATTCTTCGGTGCTCAGCTTTCTTTAGAGTCCAACTCTCACATCCATACATGACCACTGGAAAAACCATAGCCTTGACTAGATGGACCTTTGTTGGCAAAGTAATGTCTCTGCTTTTAAATATGCTATTATTTATAAATCTGGGATTAGCAGATACAAACCAATATATATAAAATAGATAAACTGTAAGGTCCTACTGTATAGCAAAGGGAATTAAATTCAATATCCTGTAATAAACCATAATAGAAAAGAATATTTAAAAGAATATGTATATATACGTACAACTGAATCACAATGCTATATAACATAACATTGTAAATCAACTATACATCAATCAGAAATAAAGAAAATACAGAAGAATCAATATTAAAAGAGAAAATAAGGACACATAGTAATTATGTGTACTCAAAGATGACAATATATACATGTAAATGCAAAAATAAAAAAATATAATTTCAAAATATAATTATGCATATTATTCATAATAAAATACCCAGTTTGCTTTTGTGATTCAAATTCTGTTTATATGGAACTATGTAAGAATTGAGTTTCTGTCAACTGGTTGCTATACCATCATGATGTTAATTTTTGTAGACATTTAATAATACATTTATTACTTTTAATTTTATATCTTATTTTCATAACTTTGAGGTCACTATCTGTTTTTCTCAGACTCAAATTATGAAATATACCCTTGAAAATCTCAAAGGGACTTACTGTTTGGTCTGTTATGTGTAAGAGATCCAGCATCCCAATGGGCAACCAGATTGTGGAACTTACCTTCTAGTGTAGGAGAGAAAATAATTACTTAATTTTCCAATAGTGCACATATTTTCAATTATGAAAGAGCTAGTAAGGGAGTGAACAGAATGTTCCATTGGTATTTAACTCAAAACCTAACTTTGTCTTATGAGAAGGGTCTTAGGGCAAGATTTTCTGAAGTAAATGATAAGCTCTGAGCATTGAAGGGTAAGTGGAAACTAGGGGAAGAGCAATGAACTCAAGAAGAATATTCCAGAAAAATAGATCAGCATGCACAATGTCCCAAAGGAGAGAAAGAACATGGGATGTACCAGGGTTTGGATTACAATTAGTACGTGGGAGGGTGGTAGCTGGGAGGGTCGGAGAAGAGGTAGAGGGCCTGTGGGTCATTGGAGGGATACCAGCCTCTATCTTCGGAGCAATGGAAGTCATAGGAGTGTGTTTTAAAAACAGCAGTAACATGTCCACTTTTGATATTCCCAGAGGTGGGTGGCCACGGTGGGAGAGGAGAGAATGAAGAAAGGTACAAACCAACAACGATACCACTGTTCTAACCTGAGAGGAGGGCTCTGATCCACCCAGTTTAGGAGATAACAACTACACTCCAGGCCACTGTCTGCTTCCTGTGGTTCTCAACTGGGGGTGATTTTGACCCTCAGAGGACATCTGGCAATGTTTGGGAACAGTTTTGATAGTCACAACTGGGGAGACTGATAGAGTAGGTAGAGACCAGGAATGCTGCAAAACATCCTACAATGTCCAAGACAGGCCCTACCACAAAGAATCACCCTCCCTACCCCCGCTAAATTGTCGATAGTGTCAAGGTTTACAAACCCTGATAATAGAATAATTATATAGACTAAGTAACCATGTATGGTGAGAAACTCTGTCAGATCCAGAAGCTGGAACTCCAGGACTATGTGGCCCTCAAAGAATAATCTACTGCTCTTTCTTTTCTATTAAGGGCAGGTAATTATGAGAAAACACAGAAGAACTATGCAAAAAAGATCTTCATGACCCAGATAACTACAATAGTGTGATCACTCACTTAGAGCCAGATATCCTGGAATGTGAAGTCAAGTGGGCCTTAGGAAGCATCACTACGAATAAAGCTAGTGGAGGTGATGGAATTCCAGTTGAGCTATTTCAAATCCTGAAAGATGATGCTGTGAAAGTGCTGTACTCAATATGTCAGCAAATTTGCAAAACCCAGCAGTGGTTACTGCACTGGAAAAGGTCAGTTTTCATTCCAATCCCAAAGAAGGGAAATGCCAAAGAATGTTTAAACTACCACACAATCACACTCCTCTCACACGCCAGCAAAGTAATGCTCAAAATTCTACAAGCCAGGCTTCAACAGTACATGAACCATGAACTTCCAGATGTTCAAGCTGGATTTAGAAAAGGCAGAGGAATCAGAGATCAAATTGCCAACATCTGTGGGATCACAGAAAAAGCAAGAGAATTCCAGAAAAACATCTACTTCTTTTCTATTGATTATGCCAAAGCCTTTGACTGTGTGGATCACAACAAACTGTGGAATATTCTTCAAGAGATGGGAATACCAGACCACCTGACCTGCCTGCTGAGAAGTCTGTATGCAGGTAAAGAAGCAACAGTTGGAACCGGACATGGAACAACAGACTAGTTCCAAATAGGGAAAGGAGTACATCAAGGCTGTATATTGTCACCCTGCTTATTTAACGTATATGCAGAGTACATCATGAGAAATGCCAGGCTGGATGAAGCACAAGCTGGAATCAAGACTGTCAGGAGAAATATCAATAACCTCAGATACGCAGATGACACCACCCTTATGGCAGAAAATGAAGAGGAACTGAAGAGCCTCTTGATGAAAGTGAAAGAGGAGAGTGAAAAAGTTGGCTTAAAACTCAACATTCAAAAAACTAAGATCATGGCATCTGGTTCCATCACTTCATGGCAAATAGATGGGGAAACAATGGAAACAGTGACAGACTTTATTTTCTTAGGCTCCAAAATCACTGCAGATGGTGACTGCAGCCATGAAATTAAAAGACACTTGCTCCTTGGAAGAAAAGCTATGACAAACCTAGACAGCAATATTAAAAAGCAGAGACATTACTTCGCCGACAAAGGTCCATCTAGTCAGAGCCATGGTTTTTCCAGTAGTCATGTATGGATGTGAGAGTTGCACTGTAAATAAAGCTGAGCCCTGAAGAATTGATGCTTTTGAACTGTGGTGTTGGAGAAGACTCTTGAGAGTCCCTTGGACTGCAAGGAGATCCAACCAGTCCATCCTAAAAGAAATCAGTCCTGAGTATTCACTGGAAGGACTGATGCTGAAGCTGAAACTCCAATCCTTTGGCCACCTGATGCAAATAGCTGACTCATTGGAGAAGACCTTGATGCTGGGAAAGATTGAAGGTGGAAGGAGAAGGGGACGATGGAGGATGAGATGGTAGGACGGCATCACCGGCTCAATGGACATGAGTTTGGGTAAACTCCAGGAGTTGGTGATGGACAGGGAAGCCTGGCGTGCAGCAGTCCATGAGGTCACAAGGAGTTGGACACAACTGAGCGACTGAATTGAACTGAATGATGAGAAATGCTATTGTGCATGGGACAAACTGAAGGAACCAGGAAGAGGAACATTTAAAGAAAAGCAAGCAATGACTTAATTATGCTCTCCGGGTGCATTCCTGCAAGACAACTGGAAACCTCAGCTGAACTACAATGACTAAAGGGGTGGGAATCCTTAGCGAGCATAAAGGCAGGCCATCTTTGTAGTTGTACAGAACATGTACTGCAAAATTTCAGAGGGCATCATTCATATTATATTAATAATAGGTCTACATATTTGCTCTGAAAATTTTCTCATAAATTTTCACTGAAGAAAATTAACACTGAAGTGTCTGAGGAAAATAAGGTCTTTTCTGTTATAATTTTCACTAGGATGTTATAAGGGCTGCTTAGTTTTAGCTATCATATTAAAGTTTTTGATAGTTAATCTCAGGCCCATATATACTTACTTCTGAGGACCTGGGCCCTGGAGGCCTTAAAGTAAAGAAACTTCCATGTCAGGGATATCGAATTACTGGTGTGTCCTCAGTCATTCAGTAATGTCCAACTCTTTGTGTCCCCATGGACTATAGCCCGCTAGGCTCCTCTGTCCATGGGATTTTCCAGGCAAGAATACTGGAGTGGATTGCCATTCCCTACTGCAGGGGATCTTCCTGACCTAGCGATCGAACGCATGTCTCTTGCATCTCCTGCAATGGCAGGCAGATTCTTTACCACTTTGCCACCTGGGAATCCCTATCCATTATTGGTAGATCTTCTAAAGTATCAGTTGATCTGAGAGCTCAGACTCTAGCAATAGTCCTACAATCTCCTCATTATTACTTAACATCAAACTCTTTACAGTGCTCATGTGACTGTTCAGCTCTTCCCTTTTTTCTTCTGGGCAGCTAGATCATATTTCCCAGCATCCCTGGCCATTGGGTGTAGCCATATGAGAGACTAAAAGCCATGAAATACAGGTGGAAGTGCTGACTTGGCTTGTGCAGTTTTCCACTATCCTCATCGACTGACTAAAGGTAGAGAATTCCAAGAGCTTACAGAAGGATGGAGCCACAAGATGGAAAGATCCTGGGTCTCTGAGTGACCATATGGAACCCTCACCAACCCACTTTGCACTGGAACACAAAGGAATTACTTTTATATGAATCTTCTGTAAATTTTAGGTCGGCTATTACAGCAGTCAGTCGACCCTTCCCAGTACATTGGAAGAGGAAACTACAGTCAACAAGTCCATGGGGAGAGTGACAGCATACAGACTTTAACACCACAGAACCTGGAGCCAAATAATGTGCGTTTCAATCTGACTTTTGCTACTTTCCACCTGTGAGACCTTAACCAAATTTAGCTAAATAGCGTGTCTCAGTTTCCTCTGACATAAAATTGCCATCACAAGTATACTTAACTCCCAAGTATGTTGCGAGATTTAATACATATAAATTAGTTAGTCTGATGTTTCATCTGTCATCAGCTATTCTGAGACTGATAGTGGAACACCAATTATGCATATACTGAAAGACATACATATGCTTATAATACAAGACCAGGCTTTGTCACCAAGTCCAGGTCTTCTCCAGGGCCCTCCCCTCAGCATAAAATACCATCAGTCTTTGACCCAGAGATGAGTAACGCTGGAGAATCCATACAGCACAGGAATGGAATATGTTATGAGGCGTGGATATGATGGTATTGCCTGAGAACCACACACACAGTTCAGTTTCACCTTGTGCCAGTTTGAGAGGGTTCCCAAATATCTGTACTCTGTGAGGGATTCTTCTCCTGAGGGTCCCACCACCTACCATAAGACCATGGCAGAAGGAGGGAAAGTTAGAACATGCATGGATCACCTTATGCAAAGTCACTTTGCCAAGGTGAAGTAGTTCTCCAATCATTTTGCTTCGGGACTCCTAATATACTTTTAAAATTAATGAATGACCTCAAAAATCTTTCTTTTTTTTGACCACTCTGAGCAGCATGTGGGATGTTAGCTCTCTAAGTAGGAATCAAACTGGAGCCCCCTGCAGTGGAAGCACAGAGTCTTAACGAGTGGACTGCCAAGGAAGTTCCTCAAAAGTCTTTTGTTTGTACAAAAAATATGTATTGATATTTACTGTATTATAAATCAAAACTGGAAAGTGTTTAAATATTTATTTTTTAAAAAAATAAGAAAAATAAGCCCATTACATGGTAAAAGTGAAAGTCCAAGTCGCTCAGTCATGTCCAACTCTTTGGGACCCCATGACTATACAGCCCATGGAATTTTCGAGGCCAGAATACTGGAGTGGGTAGCCTTTCCCTTCTCCAGGGGATCTTCCCAACCCAGGTCTCCCGCATTGCCTGCATTGCAGGCAGATTCTTTACCAGTTGAGCCACAAGGGAAGCCCAAGAATACTGGAGTGGGTAGCCTATCCCTTCTCCAGTGGATCTTCCGGACGTGGGAATTGAACCGGGTCTCCTGCATTGCAGGCAGATTCTTTACCAACTGAGCTATCAGGGTAACACAAATAATATTTTAAATGAAAAAGAACTGTATTTCCAAAAGAAAAAATTAATAAGAATAGGACTGTTTTATATTTTTTAAAATCTCTTTAAGATTTGGCTTAAAGAAGCCAGCTGGATTCTCATATCTGCTTTTGCATTCAATCTGTGAGATATCACACAGTATGTAGCCTCCAGAAAACTCCACAAGGCATTCATGAGAGAATGAGATCGAAAAAAGCAAATAAAATCTTAGCATTACTATAAAAGTAATTTTCACTTTGCAGCCCCCCTGAATGAGTTTTGGGGACCCTCAGGATCCCAAACGACATTTCAAGTAGAAGTGGTAGGCCATGCCTCATTGCCCAAGGCTTGCTCAGTTCTCAATGGTTCTCACTATTGGGCTGTAGGACTTGCGATCTGAACTGACTATATTTTCTTGTAAGTAACCATACATTATTGTATCTTGAAGTAGATGAGGTATATACATTGTCTTCATTGGAAGGAGAAATTAAGGCACTAGTAATTTATTTGTTCATCCAAGGTCATACAGTAAAATTCTCTGGAATTCCAGCCTTGAGTTATCTTCCACCCAATCAAAATTCTTACTTGGCCCTGATACTACACTGCAATGTCTACTTAGTTCACTCTTGCGTTGGTTCAGATCAGTGACTCAGTCGGGTCCGACTCTTTGCAACCCCATGAATCGCAGCACGCCAGGCCTCCCTGTCCATTACCAACTCCTGGAGTCTACCCAAACCCATGCCCATCGAGTCGGTGATGCCATCCAGCCATCTCATCCTCTGTCGTCCCCTTCTCCTCCTGCCCCCAATCCTTCCCAGCATTAGGGTCTTTTCCAATGAGTCAACTCTTCGCATGAGGTGGCCAAAGTATTGGAGTTTCAGCTTCAACATCAGTCCTTCCAATGAACACCCAGGACTGATCTCCTTCAGGATGGACTGGTTGGATCTCCTTGCAGTTCAAGGGACTCTCAAGAGCCTTCTCCAACACCACCATTCAAAAGCATCAATTCTTTAGTGCCCAGCTTTCTTCACCGTCCAACTCTCACATCCATACATGACCACTGGAAAAACTATAGCCTTGACTAGATGGACCTTTGTTGGCAAAGTAATGTCTCTCCTTTTTAATATGCTGTCTAGATTGGTCATAACCTTCCTTCCAAGGAGTAAGCGTCTTTTAATTTCATGGCTGCAATCACCATCAGCAGTGATTTTGGAGCCCAAAAAAATAAAGTCTGACACTGTTTCCACTGTTTTCCCATCTATTTCCCATGAAGTGATGGGACCAGATGCCATGATCTTAGCTTTCTGAATGTTGAGTTTTAAGCCAACTTTTTCACTCTCCTCTTTCACTTTCATCAAGAGGCTCTTTAGTTCTTCTACACTTTCTGCCATAAGGGTAGTGTCATCTGCGTATCTGAGGTTATTGATATTTCTCCTGGCAATCTTGATTCCAGCTTGTGTTTCTTCCAGCTCAGCGTTTCTCATGATGTACTCTGCATATAAGTTAAATAAGCAGGGTGACAATATACAGCCTTGATGTACTCCTTTTCCTATTTGGAACCAGTCTGTTGTTCCATGTCCAGTTCTAACTGTTGCTTCCTGACCTGCATATAGGTTTCTCGAGAGACAGATCAGATGGTCTGGTATTCCCATCTCTTTCAGAATTTTCCACAGTTTATTGTGATCCACACAGTCAAAGGCTTTGGCATAGTCAATAAAGTAGAAATAGGTGTTTTTCTGGAACTCTCTTGCTTTTTCAATGATCCAGTGGATGTTGGCAATTTGATCTCTGGTTCCTCTGCCTTTTCTAAAACCAGCTTGAACATCTGGAAGTTCACAGTTCACGTATTGCTGAAGCCTGGCTTGGAGAATTTTGAGCATTACTTTACTAGCGTGTGAGGTGAGTGTACACCTTTCACAGGTGACATCAGCTCTTGTCTAATCCTACTTGAGGCTATACTTAGCATTTTCTATGCATCCTAACAGAGATCCAACTCCCTGACTCAATAACAGAGACAGTTATTTGGTGACGATTTTCTGGCAAAATCTTGAGGGAGGGGTGGATAAAGATGACTCACACTACACCACACTTACAGGAAAGTCTGTTAATTTCTCTAACTGAAATTTTCATCATTATTTCCCCATTTCTGGTCACTTCATCTGTCCTTCTCTCGTCTCTCATCTAGTCACTAGAATCTTACTCGCTTCATTATGAAGGAAAATTTAGCTTTCACCCTTAGTCCATAATTCCCACTCTACAAAAGAAAACTCAGTGATGGGTGACTATTGATGCTCTTTTGAATGCCCCTTAGAGAGCACAATTCATTTGGCCACATCTGGAATCGTTCATTGAGAAAAATATGATGACAAAAATTTTTTTTTTACTTCTGTCTTTCATTTCTACTGAGTATCACAAAACTAACCTCAGGCTCACAGAGCTTGAGGCAATCTCAACAAAGTCCTCTAATTTATACTCCTGTGAGTATGATACCACATATCTGCTCCTATAAATACATTTATGAAAAGTGAAAAAGAAAGTGAAAGTCGCTCAGTCATATCTGACCCCATGGACTATACAGTCCATGGAATTCTCCAGGCCAAAATACTGGAGTGGGTAGCCTTTCCCTTCTCCAGAGGATCTTCACAACCCAGGGATCAAACCCAGGTCTCCAGCACTGCAGGCTGATTCTTTACCAGCTGAGCCACAAGGGAAGCCCAAATACATTTATACATCTTATATAAATAAAGAGTCCATGGATTTCTCTGAGCACCGTGCTGCGGCCTAAAAGGTTGAGTTTATGCTGTCATTAAAATCTATATTCTATCGCATATTATATCAGGGCAATAGAAGTGATCTCACTGTATCTCTATTTCACCTTCATATGTTTGGGGAAATTCTCACATCATTACTATCTTCTCCAGGCTAAATAAGCATTAATTTGAAACTCACATGCTATTTTATTTTTCTTTTATCATCTCCTTAGTTTTGCACTGTGTTATTCAGTTGCTAAGTTGTGTCTGACTCTTTGTGACCCCATGGACTGCAGCATGCTAGGATTCCCTGTCCTTCACCATCTCCCCGAGTTTGCTCAAACTCATGCCCATTGAGTCAGTGATGTCATCCAACCATCTCATCCTCTGTTGTCCCTTTCTCCTCCTGCCTTCAATCTAGACCCCCTCAAATTCTTCTATATGCTCTTTTAAATTTGTAGGCCAAAACTGCACTGAACTTCTAATAAGGTTGATTTTTAACCATGTAATGTATGATATATATGATTGTAAGAACTAGTTCATAATTTTTCCTCATTTTCTATTGATGACATCAGTAACACGAGAATTTTAAGATTAATGATTCTTCTTTCATATCATAGTGAACTAGCTATTAAAATTAGAAGACGGCAAAGAAACAGCCCTGGGGTGTTATTCTTTTTTTATATTACTCAATGAAGATTCTCAAATACATATGTAACACTCAACTTTTTTATAGTGGAAGTTTTGGGGCCTATGTGTGACTCGCTCAAAACCTCCTTGAACAAAAAGGACCAAGTGTTTATTTTTATAATGTGTGCCCCCAGCCCCACAGTGCTGTGGACCAAGGATGTACACTTGGCCTAACGTCAACCATCATATCAAATCAAAGTTTAGCCAAATCCCTTTCCTTGAGAATCTGCAATCAGCCAACAGTGGATGATGGATTAAGTCATTAAAGTCATGTGAATTGGGCCCCTTTGAGCCCTTTACAAGTAGTCACCGTCTTTGGAGAGCAAAGACCAAGAAAAGCAGAGATGGGAGAGGTGTTGCAGTTGTTGACAAAGAGTTAAAGAGAAAAAGAGAGATTTCAATCTCAGCATCTTCTTCCATTCTCAAGAAGCTTGGCCACTTTCTGATTCCTGTGTCTGAATGATTGCACAGTATAAATGTATTACAACTCCCTTCTTCCCATGAGCTAGTCTGAGATTTCTAGCTCTTGCAACCAAACAATTCCTAGCCAAGACCATCTTTGCCATCTGATGAAGACTTAGGTAAGGTAGGTACGATGCTCCAAGTATGACACAGTCCTGGACATCCAAGCCAACCCTGCTCCACCTCCACTCCTCAGTGGCAGATGATCTCAGACACACAAGAGGTCTTTCTGCTTCCAATGACAATGCCAATGCTCCATCACCATCTTGGAAATGGTTTTGCTTGTGACTAAGTTTGTTTCCAGTAGTCATGTATGGATGTGAGAGTTGGACTATAAAGAAAGCTGAGCACTGAAGAATTGATGCTTTTGAACTGTGGTGTTGGAGAAGACTCTTGAGACTCCCTTGGACTGCAAGGAGATCCAACCAGTCCATCCTAAAGGAGATCAGTCCTGACTGTTCACTGGAAGGACTGATGTTGAAGCTGAAACTCTGATAATTTGGCCATGTGATATGAAGAGCTGACTCATCTGAAAAGACCCTGATGCTCAGAAAGATTGAGGGCAGGAGGAGAAGGGGACGACAGAGGATGAGATGGTTGGATGGCATCATCGACTCGATGGACATGAGTTTGGGTAAACTCCAGGAGTTGGTGATGGACAGGGAGGCCTGGCATGCTGCAGTCCATGGGGTCGCAAAGCGTTGGACATGACTGAGCGACTGAACTGAAGTTTGTTAATAGCCAGCAGTGACCTACTGTGGACCTTTATATTTTTAAAAATAAAAAGTATTCAGCAATTTGGTATAAAAAAGGGAAAGAAAGTGGAGGTAAGAATACTTCTTGTCTTCCTTGCTGTCCACTCAAGTGTATACTTAACAGGGTAATTATTGGTTCTTGATGAGGAGAGTTCCAGTGGATAATTCCACTTACTAGTATGTGGACATGGCAATAATGGACTGTAACAATCAAAATTAGGAAAGAGTAAGTATTTAGGTTAAAGAGAGTCAAGCAGGCTTTTGGGAGGAGGTAGATTTTGAAGTGGTACTAAGGTGTTTTAAAAATCAATAATAATTAAGAAAAAAAATGAACATTGTAATTATCTGTTTGCTTACTCTTCCTAACCACTGTATGTGGGTTATACTGAGAATAAGAGTATTTTAAACATGAAAAAAAGAATTATCCAGATGAAATGTGATGTGGGGAACAGGAAAAGAAGCAGTAAATATGGCTTACGATGTTCAGGAAACAAATGATTGGAACATGTATATTGGGAGGATCATTTGGTAAGATCTGACAATGAATTTTTTAAGTCAGTAATACAGGTTGCAGTGAGGGAATGGTGGTAGGTATAGTGCAAGTAAAAGAGTATGTACAGAAGAGCACCATCTCTGAGTGCTGTGGAGGAGGCATGCTGGGTGGAGACTATGGAGCCAAACTATGGGAGACCTGGAGTGCTAGGCTCATGAGGTTATCTTAACCTCAAAGCCAGATGGTATGATATTTATAAGAGGAATGATAATATGTCCTTCTGTTTTGGGGAAAAATTGATCTGGGTTCAGTATCATTTAAGGGGAGAGCATGAAAGAGGTAAAGGGCAGCATGAAGAGATGACTGCAGGAATGTGGGCTGAGATGATAAAATACTAGACGAGGAGGGTGGGCATGAAAATGTAAAGAAAGGATAGACTCTGAGCGATGCTGAAAATAAAGACTGATGTGTGTGGTAACTGTTTTGATATAGGGAAAAAAGAAAATGGAGAAATTTCAAGGGTTATTCATCTGATTAATTATTCAACAAACATATATAGCAATAAATACATACTCTCTGGTGCTATTATAGTAGAGAACGGTCTTATTTGCTAGCAACCAAAACTGAATCTAGCTATCTCAGGTGTGGAAGGAATGGATCATAATGCCAGGGGCTCACAGCATCAGTGAGAACTCAGAGAATGAGGCTTAGAAATTTGGCAGATCCAAAATTGCCTTGTAGCAGTCTTTCTAACCCGAGTTTCATGAGAAAATTAAGTTCTACCACCCTATAGC
Source organism: Giraffa tippelskirchi (assembly GCF_054371585.1). NCBI lineage: Eukaryota > Metazoa > Chordata > Mammalia > Artiodactyla > Giraffidae > Giraffa > Giraffa tippelskirchi. The sequence continues at coordinate 144,956,624 of NC_137289.1, forward strand.
ATGCGTTATACACAGTATAGTGACTTAACTCCTCTCCTATGCATCTAAAATGGCACTAGTCATAGGCTACCTTTGGCAGAATTGAGAAATCTGTCATTCACATCATTTTCACTTTCTCTGCCTCAAACGAGGTACCCTACTGAGAAAGCTTGGCTGGGGGCTGAGCAGAAGTCACCACAAGATGGTCTTGGCCACACACTATTCATTGCCTTTGTTCCCATGTGTGCTTAGTCACTCAATTGTATCTGATTCTTTGTGACCCCATGGACTGTAGCCCACCAGGCTCCTATGTCACTGGGAATTCTCCAGGCAAGCATACTGGAGTGGATTGCCATGCCCTCCTTCATGGGATCTTCCCAACCCAGGGATTGAACCCAGGTCTCATGCATTGCAGGCAGATTCTTTACCATCTGAGCCACCAGGGAAGCCCTTTGTTCTGATATTATTACTCATTTGCTTAAGATTTAAAATTCCAGGAGCATGGAGAGAGTTCAAGTATATGGGAAGGCTTTTTAAAAAAATTTATTTATTTTAATTGGAGGCTAATTACTAAACAATATTGTAGTGGTTTTTGCCATACATTGACATGAATCAGCCATGGGTGTACATGTGTTCCCCATCCTGAACGCCCCCTCCCACCTCCCTCCCCATCCCATCCCTCAGGGTCATCCCAGTGCACCAGCCCTGAGCGCCCTGTCTCATGTATTGAACCTGGACTGGCGATCTATTTCACATATGATAATATACATGTTTCAATGCTATTCTCTCAAATCATCCCACCTTCGCCTTCTCCCACAGAGTCCAAAAGTCTGTTCTTTACATCTGTGTCTCTTCTGCTGTCTCACATACAGGGTCATCGTTACCATCTTTCTAATTTCCATATATATGTGTTAGTATACTGTATTGGTGTTTTTCTTTCTGACTTACTTCACTCTGTATAATAGGCTCCAGTTTCATCCACCTCATTAGAACTGATTCAAATGTGTTCTCTTTAATGGCTGAGTAATATTCCATTGTGTATATGTACCTCAGCTTTCTTATCCATTCATCTGCCGATGGACATCTAGGTTGCTTCCATGTCCTAGCTATTGTAAACAGTGCTGTGATGAACATTGGGGTACACGTGTCTCTTTCAATTTTGGTTTCCTCAGTGTGTATGCCCAGCGGCGGGATTGCTGGGTCGTATGGCAGTTCTATTTCCAGTTTTTTAAGGAATCTCCACTCTGTTCTCCATAGTGGCTGTACTAGTTTGCATTCCCACCAACAGTATAAGAGGATTCCCTTTTCTCCACACCCTCTCCAGCATTTATTGTTTATAGATTTTTGATAGCAGCCATTCTGACTGGTACCTCATTGTAGTTGTGATTTGCATTTCTCTGATAACGAGTGATGTTGAGCATCTTTTCATGCATGTGTTAGCCATCTGTATGTCTTCTTTGGAGAAATGTCTGCTTAGTTCTTTGGCCCATTTTTTGATTGGGTCATTTATTTTTCTGGAATTGAGCTGTAGGAGTTGCTTGTATATTTTTGAGATTAATTCTTTGTCAGTTGGGGAAAGTTTTTTTAAAAGATGCTTTAAAATGGATCTTGAAAAAAAAAATCAGTGGGGGCTTGCAAGTCCTGCCAAAAAGAGATCATCACGTGCAAAGTCAGAAGGTTGAAAGGGCTTAGTTGACCTGTTTTGGAAATGACATCATGGGCCAAGGGGCTTGGGATGTGAGACTGGGGCTGATGGCAGAAGATGAAGTGGGAAATGTGAACAGGCTTTGAAGGTCTGTTCTAACAAAGAGTTTAGACTTTATCCTCTAGGTCCTGAAAAATTACTGAAGTTAGCAAAGTTTGAGAGTGACAAGATCAGACTTTGTTTGTCACAACAGGAATACTGATGAGGGATAAGTTATAAGAAGGAAAGACTCAAAGAGTAAGGAAACTACCATATACATGATATGTCAGCAGCAGTGGGCTATTCATCCATGAGCCAAGGTACATAAATCAAGGCCCAGAAATGTTTAAATGACTACTGCAGACCAGCACAGCTTGCAAGGGAGGAGTGAGAATTGCAATTGCCAGGGAGCAAGGACACCATCCAGGAATGAATTGAAATCATCCAGATGATAAATGATAAGGTTTCACAACAAAGGAGTGGGAGTGACAGTGGGGAGAAGACATTGTAGGAATGATACCAGGCTAAAGAACTGGTCAAGAGTTAACCTTGAGCCTAGAGCATGACTGGGTTATGTGTGACATAAAGGCACTACCTGAATTCAGGGAGTAAGAGAGCAAAGGGGCCAGCATTGGAGGATACTCAGAGTTAGGGGATGGAACGAGGAAAGGAGTCAACAGAGGGATGGGGCAAAAAGAAAATGTCACAACACCATGAGATCGGGGGGCAACACTGGAGGAAGGGGACACTTAAGAAAGAGAAAGGAATCTCAAAAACAAGAAACAACCATCCTAAAGGGGATACATCTCATCTCTTCTCCCTGAAATCCCTCAGATCCCAGGCTCATTAAAAACAAAACAAAACCATTTCTTCAATCTTGTTCATATGACAGAATAACCTCATCTTTTTGCTTCTTTGTGCTAGCTTCTTTCCATCAAAGTCTTATTTACTCTCTGGGGTATTTATTCTTACATCACGAAAAGTATACTAGAGATAATTAGTTATGACCATTTTGCTTGGCTTCATCTACTACCTTTAGGAATATATTTCAAGGAAGCACTTAAAAATGTGTTCAAGACTGGTTATACCCAGAGTGCTCATAGTGTAAACAAACAAACCAAAATCTAAACAGAAAAGACACCCAGTAAGTGAGCACAGCTGGGACATGGTTCCATGTACTATGATCCAACATTTTACTGCACTGTGGAGCCAGCAGATACACAGAAAATTTACATGGATTAAAGGAAAAGAAAAAAATAAACCTTGAATGTACCAGCACAAGAAGTGGAAAGGGGTCATAGAATCTTACAGAAAAAAATAAGATTACATTCTAAAGTTATTTTGTACTTTGATTATTTATTAACATAGTGAAAAGGTGCGTGCTCAGTCAGGTCCGACTCTGGGCGACCCCACGGACTGTAACCCACCAGACTCCTCTGTCCATGGGATTTTCCAGGCAAGAATACTGGAGTGGGTTGCCATTTCCTACTCCAGGGGATCTTCCTGACCCAGGGAGTGAACCCACATCTCTTGTGTCTCCTGCATTTTCAGGCAGATTCTTTACCACTGACCCACCAGGGAAGCCATTAACATAGTTATTTGTGTTCATTTTAAAGATGGCTAAATGGTGAAATATAAACCAGTTATTTCTCATATGTTAGTTCAATAAGAAAAGAAATTTCATTTGTTGGATTAAATTGCCACAGATAATATAGTAAAATGTCATTGATTAAATAAAGATCTTGTACAATGTACTTGATGGGGTTTGGACAAACTACCCGAAAATATGGCACCTTGGCAGATTGATTGTTTTAACCTGAAGGAAAATGAGCAAACTCTGGCAGAAGCAGGAAGGTCACTATGGCCTCCGCCTGAAACAGGTCATAAGGTGCTCATGTGAGAGGCCCCCTCCTCACATTTCGAGGAAAGGAACACTCTGATCCTCCAAAATCTGAGAAGAATCTGAACAAACAGGCCTTGCTAAGCCCCCCTAGTTTACTACAATTACTTCATGCTCCTTCAACCTTCATATTTCTCCATGACTGTCCAATCTTCTATCTTCATCCAAATACACAGGTCTAACTATTTCTTTGGTTTTTCATTTCCTTATGAAGGCTCTTGTATCATGTAAAACTTACACCAAATAAATTTGTAGGATTTTGTCCTGTTCATTTGTCTCTCTCAGTTTACTTTTCAGGCCCAGCCAGGGACACCGAGAGGGTTAAGGAAAACTTTTTTCTCCCCTACATATTCTTACAAGCACAAAGTCAAAATGCTCTGGTCCAAAAATATTTCAATTTTAAAAAGGAGATTAAAATAAGAATGAGTACTTAAAGACTAAAAATATCCTTTCCTAAGTTTTTCAGGAAAGTAATATAAGGAAAAGCAAAGAATAAGAAGCACTCTGAAAGCGAGAGATTTATTTATTCATTTATTGTGAAATGGGAATTCATGTTTATTTGATACTAGCCATGAGAATTATAACAAAACATTCTCTAGAACAGCAGAAGCACACAATTAAAAAAAAAAAAAAAAAAGCTTTGAGCCTATTTCCTACTCCCAAACACATACAGAAAAGAAATTCACAGAAACAGTGAACAAGGGAAAACAGTTCAAACTTAAGAAAGGCAAAGATGAATATTCTGAAAAACAAGAAGAGTGACAGTTGAGAGGAAAGAAGAAAAATGAATAGCAGGAGGAAAACACATTGCAGAAAGTCTAGCATATAATAGGCTGTAGGAAGGAAGATATTTTAAAGGTGAACTTGACTGAGAACAAGAGTATGTGAAAGAGGATTCCCAGTTGGTAGCATAACAAAAGTGAAAAAAGTGTTTTAAAAAGGTACAAAGAGATTAAAGGACAGGAAAATATTAGAGTCATTTAAAGTTATATGTATAATTTAATGTCCTCTGCACAATTTTTCATATTTCCAAAAATGCTTTATAATTCCAAATATCTATATAAAATGTTCTTAAATTGCTCCTGAAAATCATTTTCTTTAGTACAGTATTTTTCAAGATTCTTGGTTGCAAATAACAGTATTCCAACTCAGACCAGCCTAAATCAAAAAGAAATAATTCGCTCATTGTGGCGGGTCCCCAAAGATGTCCATGTCCTAGTCCTCAGAATTGGAAAATACGCCTCCTTACAGGGCATAGGGGACTTCTGCTGATGTGATTAAGTCAAGGATTCTGAGATGGGGTGATTATCTTAGATTACTTCAGTGGATCCAAAGTAATCACAAAGGGCCTTATAAGGGAAAAGAGTGGAAAGAGTCAAAGAAAGATGTGATGGCAGAAGCAGAGGTCAGAGTGATGAGAAGCTATAAACCAAAGAAGGCAGGCAGTCCCTAGGAGGTAGAAAAGGCAGAACCATTTTAGACTTCTGACCTACAAATTATAAGACAATGAATGCATGTGTTCGTGCTAAATCACTTCAGTCATGTCTGACTCTTTGCGACCCTATGGACTGCAGCCCATGAGGCTCCTCTGTCCATGGAATTCTCCAGGCAAGAATACTGGAGTGGGCTGCCATGTCCTCCTCCAGGGGATCTTCCCTGGCCCAGGGATCTAACTCAAGTCTCTTATTTCTCCTGTGTTGGCAGGCAGGCTCTTTACCACTAGTGCCACTTGGGAAGCTCTTTTTTTTATACTGGAGTGGGTAGCCTATCCCTTCTCCAGGGGATCTTCCTGACCTAGGAATCGAACTGGAGTCTCCCACATTGCAGGCAGATTCTTTACCAGCTGAGCTACCCAGGAAGCCCCTGATAATTTGTTACAGCAGCAATAGGGAACAAAGACACTCAGGCAACTAAGTTACAGGAGTATAACTAACTTCCGGCCCATTTTAATCCAAAGATTTAGCTGACATTGAGAATCTATTACAATAAGTACTAAGCAATGCTTTCTTCTGTACCATCTCATTTTCAGGCAGTTCCTCCTCACATCATAGAAAAGAAGACCACTGGTAGTTCAAGGCTCTCTTAATCCTCAATGAATGAGGATCCCTTGAGCTACACTGTGTGGCAGCCCTGCTTAAAACTAGCAACCTCAGAAAAAAAGCAAAAGCTCCCTGCCTCAGCTCCAGAAAAGCCTAGAGGCAAGAATCTGACTGGGGTGCTAGTCCATCCATTTCTTGAACCAATTATAGGTTCCCATCCATTTCTTGAACCAATTATAGCTAGGGGTTTTCTCTGGATATATACATGCACCCCAGTGTTCACTGCAGCATTATTTACACTACCCAAGACATGGAAGCAACCTAAATGTCCATTGACAGAGGAGTGAATAAAGAAGCTGTGGTACATATATACAATGGAATATTACTAAACCATAGAAATGAATGAAATAATGCCAATTGCAGCAACATGGATGAAACTAGAGATTGTCATACTGAGTGAAGTAAGTCAGACAAAGGCAAATATCGCTTACACATGGAATCAAAAAACAACAACAACAACAACAAAATGCTACAAATGAACTTATCTACAAAACAGAAATAGAGTCACAGATGTAGAAAGCAAACTTACGGTTACCAAGGGAGAAAGGGGGAGAGATAAACTGGCAGATTGGGATTGATATATACATTCTACTATAGAGTATAAAATAAATAACTAGTAAGGATCTACTGTGTAGCACAGGGAAGTCTACTCAACACTCTGTAATGATCTATATGAGAATAGAATCTAAACAAGAGTGGATATGTGTATGTGTATAACTGATTCATTCTGCTATACAGCAGAAACTAACACAATAGTGTAAATCAACTATACTCTGATAAAAATTTTAAAAAAAGACATTTCCTAAGAAACATTGTGTTTGAGATACAACAATAAATTGATAAATGTGGGTTAAACACAGCAAAGATATAGCGTAGTAGGGGGTGAACTTGAAGTCAAGAGTCCAGAATTTAAATTATAGTTCCATCATCAAACATTGAGGCCACTGTGGGCAACCCCTTAATTCTAATGACTGTGTTTCTTCAGCCCTAAAATGGAAATAAAACTAAATTGTCTTCTCCCATTCCACTCTTAAAAAATTCTACATTAATAAGTGAAGTTGGCAGTTCAGCATTAAGGGAGACAACTATTACGTTAATAACAGGCAAAACAATTGCAAAATGCAATGTCTAAGTGGCATTGTTTTCAACCTGAGCTGAGGTTGCCCCTTTGAGGACATGGTCACTATTCAAAGGGGGCTTGAGATGCCAGGGTATAAGAATTCCAAAGAGTTAATGGTTGGTAGAATCAGATAGCATGTCATCAGGACTCTGATTATTTGGCTTCCTCCTTTTTTATTGACCTGTTATAATCATGTTCCCCCTTCCTGTTCTGACGAGCCTGGTTGTGCCCAAGGCCAAGTGGTCGGTGTGGAATCCAAGAAGGTGAAGTGACCCCTTGGGGTGTAGCTCACAGAAAATTGTCTTAGAAAACATCAAAAATATGTTCACACTTTCCAAGATATCTTTAAATCTCAGGTGAAAGGAACCAACTCTGGTGTGAACATGACAGTGGGAAAGGATTTTGATTTACTTTAAAGATTTACTGGGTAGCATGAAAGTTGATCTAGGGTTCAGGGGGAGCTCACTAAATATATACTGAATGAATGAACTGGTTTCAAAGTGCTGCTGTTCATCACTTGCTGAATATAATTTTCATTTTGAAAGTGAAAGTGTTAGTAGCTCAGAAGTGTCTGCCTCTTTGCGACCCTATGGACTGTAGCCTCTATCCATGGAATACTCCAGGTAAGAATATTGGAGTGGGTTGCTATTCCCTTCTCCTGGGGATCTTCCCAGCCCTGGGATCAAACCCAGGTCTCCACATTGCAGGCAGATTCTTTACCATCTGAGCCAGCAATGAAGCCCTAGATTTTAACTTTAAGTTTATATAAAAGAGGAAAAACTCTTGTTTTTCTTTCTGGTTCTGTATCTTTATTATCCTCAGCAAGCATTTGCTATTTGCTTCCTTCAAACATTACTTTTGTGTTAAAGAGCCTGAAGTCAGGGGTTAAGTGAAAGTTTAAGGAAGCTATACACAGAGATGATTCCAATGTTACTAAAACCACAAATAAATACAAAACATACACACATATGAAGGATATTTAAGTTAATGCAAAATCTCGATGTCTAAGATAATGCAGGCTGGAATGTGGCCAGCAAAAATGTCATTTTCTGACTTAATGGAGAGATTAATAAATCAAAACCATGAATTATATATGAAGTCCCAGCCAGGGTCTCAGTTATTTTTAGCACAGGAGAGTAACACGATGCTGCAGCTCTGGTCTGTGCCAGCACCATAACGGGAGGAGCAAGTACCAAACAAGCAGGACTGCGATGTTTCAATCAACCAAAGCAGAGACAAAAACTCAGCATCCTCCAGAAGAGACAGACAGCTTTTTCCTGTGCAAAACCTAATGGTGAACACGAAGGAAGGAATCACGAGTGTGAGGGGGGGCTTCACTAGCACATAACAGCTGATGCAAATAACTGACACTGTCTTCAGTGTCTCTGCCTGTCAAGTGATAAAGGGAATTTGCGATGGGCTTTTAACTTACCCTATGCTAAAGAAGGCCACTGTCTGAAATAAAAATAAACAGGGATAATTACCACCAGACGAAGATACATTACGTACACAGACTTAAAAAGGAGTCTACAGACTTGAGTTCAAATCCCAGGTTTCTGTTGTCTTGAACAAGTAATTCAACCTATAGAAGCTTTAATTTACTTGTCTGTAAAATGAAAACAGTTTGTCTGTATCATAACGTTTGGGAAGGACTCAACTTAATGACACATGTAAAGTGCTTAGCATGGTGTCCAGTATATAGAAAGTGCTCAATAGTTAATATTTCTCAGAGATATGTCTGACAGTCACAAAGGCAAGTGCATGTGTGTAACTCCATATTAACTTTGATAATCATTAATAAATATAACTATATATAAAACTTAAGGGATACGGTTTAAAAGGTTTTAGTCGATGTGTCATAAAATGAAACAAGTCCAGGCCCCACAGATACTGAAGAGTTTGGGAGCACTTAGTGCGACAATCACATAAGGGAGTTTGCTCTTCAGTGAAGAGAGAAAACAACTCGGGAAAAAGAGGAAACCTATAATATGTAATGTCAACACCACTTCCCTGGCCTTTAGTGCCATGGGTACTAGACTCAGATAGCAGTCCCACCCACTAATGACCATATTTAAGCCTTAGTGTTAAGAAGGAAATCACAAATAAACCAAGCTCTGGGAGACTTCCAAACAGGAGAGATTAAGAATATCTTTTTACTGGATGAATGAACATTTATCAAATATTCACCAAAAGGTAAACTCTAGTTATTGCCGGGTGGTAGACAACACATGATTTTTAATTTTCAACATGCTTTTTAGTTTGTAGATAATTTATAAATTTTCTAACATGTTTATATTTACATATGCACATCCGTTGGATCATAGAAAAGCAAGACAGTTCCAGAAAAACATCTATTTCTGCTTTATTGACTATGCCAAAGCCTTTGACTGTGGATCACAATAAACTGTGGAAAATTCTTCAAGAGATGGGAATACCAGACACCTGACCTGTCTCTTGAGAAACCTGTATGCAGATCAGGAAACAACAGTTAGAACTGGACATGGAACAGACTGGTTCCAAATAGGAAAAGGAGTACATCAAGCCTGTATACTGTCACCCTGCTTATTTAACTTATATGCAGAGTACATCATGAGAAACGCTGGGCTGGAAGAAGCACAAGCTGGAAACAAGATTGCCAGGAGAAATATCAAAAACCTCAGATATGCAGATGACACAACCCTTATGGCAGAAAGTGAAGAGGAACTAAAAAGCCTCTTGATGAAAGTGAAAGAGGAGAGGGAAAAAGTTGGCTTAAAGCTCAACGTTCAGAAAACTAAGATCATGTCATCCGGTCCCATCACTTCATGGGAAATAGATGGGAAAACAATGGAAACAGTGTCAGACTTTATTTTTTTAGGCTCCAAAATCACTGCAGATGTTGATCGCAGCCATGAAATTAAAAGACGCTTACTCCTTGGAAGGAGAGTTATGACCAACCTAGATAGCATATTAAAAAGCAGAGACATTACTTTGTCAACAAAGGTCCGTCTAGTCAAGGCTATGGTTTTTCCAGTGGTCATGTATGGATGTGAGAGTTGGACTATAAAGAAAGCTGAGCGCCAAAGAATTGATGCTTTTGAACTATGGTATTGGAGAAGACTCTTGAGAGTCCCTTGGACTGCAAGGAGATCCAACCAGGCCATCCTAAAAAGGATCAGCCCTAGGTGTTCATTGGAAGGACGGATGTTGAAGCTGAAACTCCAATACTTTGGCCACCTCATGCGACAAGTTGACTCATTGGAAAAGACTCTGATGCTGGGAAGGATTGGGGGCAGGAGGAGAAGGGGACAACAGAGGATGAGATGGTTGGATGGCATCACCGACTCAATGCACATGGGTTTGGGTAAACTCTAGGAGTTGGTGATGGACAGGAGGCCTGGCGTGCTGCGATTCATGGGGTCGCAAAAAGTCGGACACGACTGAGCGACTGAACTGAACTGATGCATTAAGAACCAGAAGATATTTAAGTAGTATCTTCCTATTTTATCTAAGGTAAGGAATAGGCAGGGGCCTGCAAACTCCAATCTGATGGTCCCCTGTTTTTGTAAATGAAGTTTTGCTATAACCCAGCCACATTCCTTTGTGTGCTCTCCATGGCTGCTTTGGCATCACAATGGCAGAGGTAAGCAGAAGCAACAGAGGCCTCAATGACCACAAAGCCTAACATATTTACCATTTGGCCCTTTAGAGATGGTTTACTGAGCCCAAAGTGAGTCAGTATGAAGGAAATTCTCAAGCATGGCTTGCCCATTCTGGAATACCGACTACAAGTGGGCCCCTCCCGGCCTATGATGGTTTGGACAAGTCATTAAACTCATAAGTTGCCTTATTTGTAGAAATAAATAAACAAACATAAACCTTTATTGAGTGTTTACTATGCAACAGGCACTCTTCTGCGTGCCTCACATATTAACTCATTTAGTCTGTATGACTTCCCTGATGGTTCAGTTGATAAAGAATCTGCCTGCAATGCAGGAGACAGCGACTCTGCCATGGTCAGTTCAGCTTGACATGGGGATGGCCTCTGTCAGTCAGACTTCAAAAAGGACCCAGATCAGTTCCCACGTGACCATGCAACAGAGTGAAATGCAGTCATTAAGAACAACATTCATGAACACTATAGTAAACCCACAGTATTCCCTCACACACAGACTGGAAAATTATGGACTACAGTTTCTGAAGGGGCTTCCCAGGTGGCACTAGTGGTAAAGAACCCACCTGCCAATGCAAGAGACATAAGAGATGCAAGTTCGATCCCTGGGTCCGGAAGATTCCCCTGGAGAAAGAAATGGCAACCCACTCCAGTATTCTTGCCTAGGGAGTCCCATGGACAGAGGAGCCTGGTGGGCTACAGTCTATGGGGTTGCAAAGAGTCAGACACGACTGAAGCAACTTGGCATGCAGGCAGTTTCTGAAGTATTTATTTGGGCAGTGGAATAATGGGGTGACTTTTTCCCTTTCTCCCTTCCTTCTGTTCTTCCTTTCCTTTCTTTCTTTTGGAGATATATATTGTCCAAGGTTTTTATAATTAATATTTGTTACCTTTGAAATCAGAAAAAGAAGTTACATTTGGAAAAGAAAACCTTGATGCACTAGAATAGATCAATATAAGCAACCCCAAGATAATAAAAGGTCAGAATCTTGTCTTAGGAGAAACATCTGAAGGGCTATGCAATTTTTATCATGGAAAAAAATGAAGGCTTTGAAGGGTGAGATAAAACTTATCAAATACTCTGAAGAGCAACTATGTAGAGGAGAGATGAAACTTTATTCCGGGTAGTTTCAGAGAGGAGAAACTAGGACCAACAGACAGAAGAGGAAAGGAAGGTTCAGGAGAGGAGGAAATCCTTTCCCATAATGATAGTGTGCTAAAAAGCTTGACAGCATTCCCTCTCTGTGGAGGCACACCCTCAGATGACCATCTACAGAAACACACACCCAGGTGCAGGGTGATCATCTATAGAAACACCCCAGATGCTGGATGACCATACATGCAAACACTCCCAGAAGCCAATCACAATACATGGAATTATACGTCCAGATGCCAATGAACAAAAAGGCCCACACGCTGATGCTGAATGTCCGTCCTGCTCACAACCCTTCATAAGTGACCATGAACTTGGCTTTCTATCCTTAAGATACTCTTCAGGGCTGGGAGACATGTCCTAAAACAAGTTATGAAGTTAGCAGCATGTCTTTAGGGACAGAGTGTTTCATGAATATGAAGAATGCTTTGGAATCAACAGCACGGTGACAATTAGCTGCAGAAGAGTTGCATGGTAATACTCAGCTGCTCCTCCTTTCAACCACCTGCTCTATGGCTTCACAGATGCAGGGGATACTCATTACCCTCCCTTACAAAATGCACTCAATTAAGAAAAAAAGAGGGGAGCTTCAAAGTGGAAGGAAGGAAACACAAGATTAAAGAGGAGAAACAAGGGATGATCAAGTATGGAGAACAAGGAAGACAGCAACAATATAAAACTGTTTAGAGAACAACTAAGAGAGAAGACTGAAAATACAGTTACAAAATAAAAAAATAAATAAATTCACACTCTGGCCTTTGAGGTTTATTCACCTGCTTAAACCATGACCTACTTTTGTAGATGTTTCAAAAACTGCCCTGAAAGAAGTTTTACAGGGTTGTTTAAATAGAAGAAAAAAGAAAAACCAAACATCTGTGGTATCTATATTTTTATCACCAATTCTCCTACTTAGCTCTATAACCTGGAGAAAGTTAATCTCTCTGAAACTCCACTTGTTCATATACAAAATGAGAATTATACCTACTTGGACTGTTGTAAGAATTAAAAATCTTCTTATATGTAGGGATATACTCATCAGATGTTGAATGAACCCTAGCTTTAGTATTATTATTGTTGTTAGAAACAATTTATTTGGTCTAGAAAGGAATAGATATTATTATTTTCCAAGATTCAATATGACACGAGATTTACATATAGCAACTCCATTTAAGTCCATCAACTGTTTGAGAGTTGTGGTTGACAAACGTTTTCTGTAACAGGCCAAACAGTAAATATTTTAGGTTTTGCAGACCTACAGTCTCTGTCCAAACTACTCAACCTTGCCTCGGTAACACAAAAGCAATTTTAGACAATATGTAAATGAATGGTCATGGCTGTGTCCCAATAAAGCTTTATTTACAAAAGCAAGCCAGATTTGGCTAGTGGGTACTAATCAGTCTGCCTCTAAGCTAGCTAGTATTCCCAAATTACAAATAGAAAAACTGTTACTCAGAGTGCTCAGGCAACTTGTCCTGGGTCACTTAGCTCCTAAGTGGCAGGCCTGGGATCTCAACATAGGACCATCTGTCCCAGAGCTCATGTTCTTTCCTCCATGCTTAGTCGTGATTGACACGGTACCATTTAAAAGCAGAATTTATAGTTCAGAGGAGAAATTCTGCTCGACTAAATACACAGTTGCTCCATAACACAAACCATGCCCAAATAACTCAAATAGAACATATAAAAATTCCAGGCCTCAGGCTCATTGTAAAATGTACAGTCTCAAAAGGATTTGTTGGTATTATTTCAGTGAGAAGCTAGTCTTGCTAAAATCAAGGGAAAAATTATTATATGAATGCCATAAAATAACTTTGACCTGAGTTTTCTGGAAAACACTAAAAAACATTTTCTTGTTTGAGCTTTGATAACCCAAAGATTTGCCCCAGACATCCAATGCATCGTCACAGAGAAAGAAACTGAATGACTGATGCTTTACAGAACAAGAAATGGGAATAAGAAGATATCTATTCTTCCAATTACTTATAATAAACATTAAGTTCCTTTAAAGATGGGCCACAGGCATTTACAAAGTATTGAGCACCCCAATACATAGAATCAGTTTTCAATTGGGTTGCAAAGAGAAGGAATGGAGAAAGAGTAGCAGAATCAACTGGAGATTATCATCACAAATACATAGCCCAGCCACCACCCCCACCACCTCAATTTAGGACCCCATGTGTAAAGTCATGGAATAATGTGGCATCTGCTTGTAGGAAGCAAAATAATGGGAAACAAACATTTCAAGTGATTGTAATTATTCTACCTTTAGGAACACTGGTTAAAGCAGAAATTCTCCATTTTAGCACTATTGACCCTTTGAGCTGGATGAATTGATGTTGAGGCAGCTTCCTGTGCATGGTAAGGTGTACAGTAGTAATCCTGGCCTCTACCCACTGGATGTCAGTAACATTCTTCCCCCAGTCATGACAATAAAAATATGTCTCCAGACATTATTAACTGTTCCCTTAGGTGCATCCGGTCCCAAGACTTCATGACAAATAGATGGGGAAACAGTGACAGACTTTATTTTCTTGGGCTCCAAAATCATTGCAGATGGTGACTGCAGCCGTGAAATTAAAAGATGCTTGCTCCTTGGAAGAAAACCTAGACAGTATATTAAATAGCAGAGATGTTACTTTTCCGACAAAGGTCCGTCTAGTCAAAGCTGTGGTTTTTAGTTTTTTGACTGTTGAGTTTTAAGCCAGTTTTTTCACTCTTTTCTTTCCCCTCATCAAGAGCCTCTTTAGTTCTTTAGCTCTTTAGTTTAGTTCACTTATTTTATTTTTGGCTGTGGTGGGTCTTCGTTGCTGCGCAGGCTTTTCTCTAGTTGCGACTGGGGCTACTCTCTGGCTGAGGTGTGCAGGTTCCTCGTTGCGGTGGGTTCTCTTGTGGAGCATGGGCTCTAGAGCGTGCGCGCTTCAGTAGTTGTGGTATGTGGCCTCAGTAGTTGCAACTCTTGGACTCTAGAGTGCAAGTTCAGTTGTCATAGCACATGGGCTTAGTTGCTCCATGGCATGTGGGATCTTCCTGAATCAGGGATCGAATCTGTGTCTCCTGTAATGGCAGGTGGATTCTTTACCACTGAGTTACCAGGGAAGCCCCAAGGCATGTCCCTTTAAGCTCATCATAATTTCCCAATAATTATTACTATAGGAAACACTAATTGAGACAGAAGCATAGAGAATGTTTCACAGCAACAAAGTGGTGAACTGGGATTTGAACTCAGACAGCCTAGCCTCAGAATCATTTTTCTGTGTACTCTTTCATTTAATGTATGCAACAAACCTAGAAGGCAAGCAGTCTGGTTATACCTGTGTTAATAATACGTGGGAAAATGGGCACAGAATTGTTAAGTAACCCACTCATATTCACAAGGTGATGAATGCTGGCAGCAGAGTTCAATATGACCCGGAGGCTAGACACTTAACACCTAATACCCCCAGCCCCACCCCTGATTATGAAGTCAGTTGAACAGATGAGCTGGGCTCTGCCACAGGTAAGGTCAAGATGGGCAGCTCATTGACTGGCAAGTCTGGGAAATGGTGGTGGGCACAGCATTGAGCCTCTGGAACTGAGGATATACCAGGTGAACATGGGAAGGTAGGAAGACGGAATTCAAAGGAGAATCTAGAAAAGCAGAGAAGCTCCACTGTGCCTGTCCCAGAGTTGGGCCTAGGGGAGAGCTCTACTCCAGTCTGTCTTCTGTAAAATGAGGGATAGTATTAACACTCACCAGTCTCACTCAAAGTTGTTGAGTGAATTAATTAATGCCAATACACTGTTTGAGGTGTTCAGATGGGAACAAAAAAGTCAACAACAGGGAAGTTGATTTGTATTTATTGCTGCATTTATTAAATTGCTACTCTCCTGGTCTTTCAGAGACTTTCTGAATAAACAGCAGTATATTAATTATTCTCAGAACTATACATACCACCCTCTAGGAAACCAAGTCTGGATGCCAGGTGGGGATGGCCACTGCGATGGACAGGTTTTGGAGAGCCAAAGACCTACAATCTTTGAAGTTTCTTTATTACTCCTCTCAACCTATGACTCTGTCACAGGAATGACAGGACCAACTTCAGCTTCTGAGTTGCCTTTTCTCTAAGAAACTGGAGCATAACTCTCTGTGTTTAGGATTTCTTGTCACATGAAGGTAGTTTTCTGCCTACTAGAAGGTACCATGTTATAGAGAGGAGAGGACTCAACAGATGAGGCAGGGGAGCTGGCTAGGCTAAGGTTCCAGTACAGAATTTAAATAAGACACTGATTTCTGGTTCCCTCATCCAAGAGGCCTTCTCTGATATCCAGCATAAGTTGGGTGTCTCTTCGCTGTACCAAAAGAGTACCAAGAACATCTCTATTATACTACATATGCCCTTTCAAATTCGATTTGCTCATCTGGTAGACTTTTTTTGTCAAGCTTTTGTCTGCAACTACTGCAAAGCTGAGCAGATTGTGGGCTCCCAGTAAACATTCAATAACAATAAAATGTCTTTGGTTTGTTTACCAGGAAAATGGAACAACAGGTTGAGAGGGTTGTTAATGTCTCTCCTGGTCTTGAGATTTGGATAAAGACCACTGTTCTAAGTCTCAAATCGAGTCTCAAAGAGGTGATTGTATTTTGGTTTGGGGGGCAAAAGGAGACAGAGTCTCAAAGGAGAAAGACATTGATATAACTAGATCCTTCTCTTCCCTTGAAATGGACATTCCCAACTCAGCATCCAGAAGGATCCATTTTTCAATGAATTCAGCTCTTATCATTCCTCTGCTCATAACCCTCCAAATGATTCCCCATCTTGCCCAGAGTAAAAGCCACAACCCTGTATATCAACAGATGAATGGATGAGGAAGATGTGATACATATACACAATGGAATACTACTCTGGCATAAAAAAGAATGAGATCATGCCATTTGCAGCAACATGGATGGACCTAGAGATGATCACACTAAGTCAAGTAAGTCAAAGACAAATATCATATGATATCACTTACATATGGAATCCAAAGAAAATGATATAAATTCACTAAACAGAAACAGACTCATAGACAAAGAAAACAAACTTATGGTAACCAAAGGGGGAAGGAGAGGAAGGATAAATAAGGAGTTTGGGATTCAGTTTAGTTCAGTCACTTAGTCGTGTCCGACTCTTTGTGACCCCATGGACTGCAGCACGCCAGGCTTCCCTGTCCATCACCAACTCCTGGAGCTTGCTCAAACTCATGTCCATTGAGTCAGTGATGCTATCCAACCATCTCATCCTCTGTTGTCCCCTTCTCCTCCTGCCTTCAATCTTTCTCAGCATCAGAGTCTTTTCCAATGAGTCAGTTCTTCACATTAGGTGGCCAAAGTATTGGAGCTTCAGCTTTAGCATCAGTCCTTCCAATGAATATTGAGGATTGACTGGTTGGATCTCCTTGCAGTCCAAGGGACTCTCAAGAGTCTTCTCCAACACCACAGTTTAAAAGCATATATTTTTTGGCACTCAGCTTTCTTTATGGTCCAACTCTCACATCCATACATGACTACTGGAAAAATCATAGCTTTCACTAGACAGACCTTTGTCAGCAGGGTGATGTCTGTGCCTTTTAATATGCTGTCTAGGTTTGTAGTAGCTTTTCTTCCAAGGAGCAAGTGTCTTTTAATTTCATGGCTGCAGTCACCATCTGTCGTGATTTTGGAGCCCAAGAAAATAAAGTCTGTCACTGTTTCCATTGTTTCCCCATCTATTTGCCATGAAGTGATGGGACCGGATGTCATGATCTTAGTTTTTTGAATATTGAGTTTTAAGTCAGCCAATGCAAACTAGAAAACATATAATAAATAAACAACAAGGTCCTACTGTACAACACAGGGAACTATATTTAGTATCCTGTAATAGTTGGACGGTGAAGAAAGCTGAGTGCCACAGAATTGATGCTTTTGAACTGTGGTGTTGGAGAAGACTCTTGAGAGTCCCTTGGACTGCAAGGAGATCCAACCAGTCCATCCTAAAGGAGATCAGTCCTGGGTGTTCATTGGAAGGACTGATGTTGAAGCTGAAACTCCAATACTTTGGCCACCTGATGTGAAGAGCTCACTCATTGGAAAAGACCCTAATGCTGGGAAGGATTGGGGGCAGGAGGAGAAGGGGACGACAGAGGATGAGATGGCTGGATGGCATCACCGACTCGATGGGCATGGGTTTGGGTAAACTCTGGGAGTTGGTGATGGACAGGGAAGCCTGGCATGCTGTGATTCATGGGGTCGCAAAGAGTTGGACATGACTGAGCGACTGAATTGAACTGAATGAACTATAATGGAAAAAAAAAAAAGAGCTGCCACTCTTTCCATGACCTATAGATAGTATACTGGCTGGCCTTTTCCTCACTCACCTCTCTGACCTCTCTCCGTAGCTCCCTCCATTCCAGCCTCCTTACTGCTCCTCCAATTTACCATGTACTATTCATCCTCAGGGTCTAAACCCATGTGGTTCCCTCCTATGGAACTTTCCCCCTAGATATCCAATGGCTTGCTCTCTCACCTCCTCCAAATTTGCCAAAAGTCACCTTCACAAGCAGACTTATTCTTACCACCTTACTGGCAACCTGTAGTCTCCCTTCCAGCACTCCCCATCCTTTTTGCTGATTTATTTTTCTCCATAATTCTTGTTGTCTTTCTTATACTATACAAGTTACTTTTACTTCATTGGCTCTTTGAGTCTGTGCTTTTGTCTGTCTTGATCATTGCTGTGTCCCAGCACCTAGAAGCCTGCCAGGTGTGCAGCATGGGACTCAATGAATATTTGCTGGATGAATGGACACAACTAAAGCAGCACAATGAGATGGGAGTGAGGCTCACGAGCCTCAAGCTGCATTGCCTTTCCTGTTTGGCCTTTGGGCTGTTGCTCTAATCTCATGTTTATGGCCTCCTCCTGAGTTCATATTTGCTCTGATCTTCAGCTCTCTTTCTCTTTTCAACCTGTGTCCACAGGTTACTCCCTTTCTGGTCAGCGGGAGCTCGATCCCAAGGCAAATTAAGCAGGAGGTAAAGCAATGGGAAGGGAAAATGCCTGCATGTACTAATGGAAGGCAAAAAGCTATTATCAACAGAGAAGGCATGGGGTTGACCATTGACCTTATTTCCTGATGTGGAAAAAGGAGGCAAACATCAATTTTTCAATCCCAGACTTTCACAAAAGCTATTTTCAAGTTAGTGATGGTTAGAAAAGAGATCTTACAAATAAAACCTGAAGACACAAAATCCAGCACTGTTTTTTAGGCACAGCTGGTGCTCATGGGGGCTGTCCAAATCTTGAAGTCCTATGTCCAAAGATATAATTCATTATAAGAATGAGGCAGTGAGGCAGAATGGAAAGAGCCAGGCTTTGCATATAAGCATTTGTATTTCTTAGTGAAGAAACAAAATCATAATCCCTACTTATGAATTTACCTTAGAATGAAACAGGATATTTTAAGAGCAGCATATTATATGTACAATTGTCCAATCCATAATGGGTGCTCAATAGATGTCAGCTGTCACCACTACTGCCACCACCACCACCATCATCATCACTGCTATTTCCAAGGGTTGATCTATCAATACCTAGGGGGCAGTAAGAGAGAGGGTATTATCATGCTGAGAGAAACAGAGAAGAAGGGACATTCTATAGGCTGAAAGATGAATTTGATTCAACTAGTTGAGGGTTTCTCAAGCTTGGCACAGTTAACATTCAGGGCCACATAATTCTTTACTCTAGATGGCTACCCTATATATTTTGAACATTATCCATGGCCTATACAGATGAGACAAACAACAATCCCCCAGCTATGATAAACAAAAATGTCTGTAGACATTGCTAAATATCCTTAGGAAGGAACAATAACCCCAAGTGGAGAACCACTGATGTCTGACCAGGAAACAGGAAATAGAAAGCAGTAAAAAGCAGATCTGACTTAAAACGTTTCTATACATATACTTATTTATCTTTGTGCTGTGTAGTTTACAGTGGAAGTTTGGCAAATCATGGTACGTGAGTGTGTGCTAAGTCACTTCAGTTGTGTCCGACTCTGTGTGACCCTATGGACTATAGCCTGCCAGGCTTCTCTGTCCATGGGATTCTCCAGGCAAGGATACTGGAGTGGGTTGCCATGCCCTCCTCCAGGGAATCTTCCTGACCCAAGGATCGAACTCACATCTCTTATGTCTCCTGCATTAGCAGGTGGGTTCTTTACCACTAGCGCCACCTGGGAAGTCCAGGCAAATCATGGTTCACGAGTCAAATCCATTCCTTGCTTTTGTAAATTAAATTTTGTCAAAACACAGACTTGTTCATCATTTCCATGTTATCTACACCTGCTTTCATGCTACAAAGGCTGAGTTGAGTAGTTGTGGCAGAGATTGTATGGCCTGCCAAGCCTAAAATATGTACTATCTGGCCTTTGCAGACAAAGCTGTGAGATCCTTGGTTTATAGCACAGATAGACTCTGGAGTCAGGCTGCTTGTTTTTAAATTCTAGTTCAGCTACTTATCACCAGCACATTTTGCAGCAAGGTCCTTGAACCTCCTGGTGCTTCACCTTCCTAATCTGTCAGTAGGGCTGATGATAATGGTGCCAAACTCCCAGGGTTGTTGTGAGGATTAAATGAATAAAGACATGGGATGTGCTCTGAACAGTTCTGTGAATGTCATAGGCACTCAATACGTGTTTGCCATTATAATACTCTTCAAGGAGAAACACAGAAAACATGGTGATCTTACCTTTTAAGGACCTGATTTATATATCAGTAAAGTCTGCCCAGAAAAGAATAAAATCTCTCATATCTCAATAAACTTATTAGTCTCTTTTCTTAAATAATCTCTCACTAATACTTGATGAGCTAATTTCAAAGAAGGGACTCAAAGGCCTTTGCAAAATGTGAGTATAAAGTATCTGATGGAAAACCCAACAAAAGAAATATAAATCTGTAGTAAAACTGATCGAGTACTTTCTGGTCACTTCAGATGAAGGAAAGCTATACTTTCTTTTTTTATTGTCTCTTTCCTTGTCTTATTTTTAAACTCCTAAAAAGGAAGGCTTTCAGGTAATAACACACATTCAAGTGGGCCTGGATGTGTATACAGCCCCATCACAAATCCCTCACCGTGGCTAGACTTGGAGCCTCATTATACAGGAGTAAATGAAATTCTTGCCTGCTTGCTAGCATGTGCTAGGGTTGTTTGAGCTTCTCCAATTCCTGTTTATTCTCCAGGTATCAGCATCAGTTCAGTTCAGTTCAGTTGCTCAATCGTGTCTGACTCTTTGCAACCCCATGAGCTGCAGCACGCCAGGCCTCCCTGTCCAACACTAACTCCCGGAGTCTACTCAAACTCATGTCCACTGAATTGGTGACGCCATCCAACCATCTCATCCTCTGTCATCCCCTTCTCCTCCTGCCTTCAATCTTTCCCAGCATCAGGGTCTTTTCCAATGACTCAGTTCTTCACGTCGGGTGGCCAAAGTATTGGAGATTCAGCTTCAGCATCAGTCCTTCCAATGAATATTCAGGACTGATTTCCTTTAGGATGGACTGGTTTGATCTCCTTGAAGTCCAAGGGACTGTCAAGAGTCTTACCCAACAACACAGTTCAAAAGCATCAATTCTTCAGTGCTCAGCGTTTTATAGTCCAACTCTCACATCCATACATGACTACTGGAAAAACCATAGCTTTGACTAGACAGAACTTTTTGTTGGCAAAGTAATCAGCATAGGTACTTCTTTTCTCCTCATGACCCTTGGCATGTTCTCCAAACTACTTCTTCAAATTCCAGAAGGGTTCAGAGGACTTCATGTCTCAACAAGGCTTTTCATCCCATACCCACTGCACCTGTTACTCAACGTCTGCTCATGTGGCTACGTTGTTTCCCAATCAAATGTTAAATGACTTGTGGCAATGACCTTCCCTTGTGTTTCTCATGTGTATCTCCTTTTGCACTATGCTTAGAGGAGGAGTCTGTAGTAGGCACCAGATTAATTAATTAAAAATTACATTGTCTACAGTACATATATTCAATAAAGGACTCACATAATTAAATTATGCATCCACACAACCCTACGAGGCAGTACCCTGGAGAAGGAAATGGCCACCCACTCCAGTATTCTTGCCTGGAAAATCCCATGGACAGAGGAGCCTGGCAGGCTATTGTCCATGGGTTGGCAAAGACTTGGACACAACTGAGCAACTGAGCACATGATGTTGAAAGTACTATGAAACAAACTTAAAGGCAAGGAAATTGAGGAAGATTAAGCAACTTGTCCAAGGTCACATTTCTAATAAGTGGTGGAGGCAGGATTTAAACTCATATAGTCTCTCTCCAGAAATTGTATGTTTAGCCACTACATTATGCTGTAATTAGAATAATTGTTCAATGCAAAAAAAAAAAGAGAAGGATTAATGTAAATAGATATAAATATAATTCTACAAATCATGAAGAAGCAAACAACATCATGGTTAAATGGATGAAAAACTTAAACAAATAGCTCACAGGAGTTTATCCAAATGGTCAACAAACATATGAGAAAATACTCAACTGCATGAGTTATCAGGGAAATGCACATTAAAACCTTATGTTGCTATCATGACTTAAGCATCGGAATGTCTAAAACAAAAAAGATAGCAAGTAACGAGTAGAGAAACTGAATTCTCACACACACACTGGACGGGACCACAGATTGATATAACTATTTTGTAAAACTGTTTAGCAGTATCTATAAAATCTCAATAAAAGTACATCCCATGACTCAGCAATTCCACTCTTCAGTTTATTTTCCACAGAAATGCATACACAGATTAATTCAAAGGTAAGTATTAGAATACTCATAGTAACACCATTCATAATAGCCAAAAGCTGGAAACCACCTAAATGTTGATACATAGTAGAATGAATAAAGAAACATCTATATTCTTCTAATAGAATATGACTCAACAAAGAAAGGAACAACATATAATATCTCATCAATACGGATGAATTTCACAATGTTGAGTGAAGGAAGCCACTGAGTCGGAGAAGGTACCTAGCATCTGATGCAGTATAATACAGCACAGATCCTAGTGAAACAAACCTATGCTCTTAGAAGTTAAGAAAACAGTTATTCTTGGAGAAGGGAATATGAGTGGGTCTTCTCACAAAAGACTGCTAATATTCTGTTTTTTAATCTGACTGTTGGTGAATGTGTTCAATTTGTGAAAATTCATTGAGCTATGTGATTAAAATATATTCCCTCTTCAATACGTAGACTGTTTTTCCATATCAAGTTAAAATTATTTTGGTTGATTTAAAAAGGAGTAAATTATCAATATTCTCCTTTATTTCCAGACACTGCTTTTTGTTTTGTGCATGGTATTTAGATAACAAAAGTCACCATTCCCTGGAGAGACCAACTCATAACCCACAAGAACCATTTTTCTGCTCGCACTGTCACAAACCCTTTCATTCTGCAGATCAGTTCACCACCTCCAGTCTTTTGCTAAACACACTAGAACATGTCATTCTTTACACAGAGCTCAGCACTTGAGAATTGGAAAGAACTTCACAAGCAAGAAAATTGATGCTTAAGAGGCAAGTTGTTGGTCTGACACCATGCAGCCAATTCACAGTTAAGGCGAGAGCTTGGTCCCAGAACCCCTGACTCCCAGCTGTACTCCTGTCCCCTCTGTTGGCTAGGAATTAGCAGACTCCACAGGGAAGGTCCAGAGTTCACACTCTCCTAGGGCAGCGGATCATCCCTGGAGTACAAAAAAAGATGGATGCCTGCAGCAAAGGCCCCAGGAGTTCGCCAACCACACACTTCTCCGTGAAAACTTGACAGGAATCCAATAAGAGAGGATACATTTCTTAATTTTCTTTGCAGCCATTTGTTCCTCTCAGACTATATGTGCATGCTAATTTCTGTAGCTGAACAGAAGAATCATAACCTAGAACTTGGTTAGTAATTACATGGTACATTGTGCTATAGGACTGTTAACATGCTTTGGGGGAAAGAAAGAGAAAAATTTTACAAGCAGCAGTTTTTTGCCTTGTCATTTTGAAGGCCAAAAAAATCTATATTTTGTATTCAAGGAAAACATGTTTAAATTAGCGATGTGGGTATTTTTTGTTTCTCCTTGAACAGGGCTTTTGTATATCTTCCCTGCTTAGTGCATACTGATGCCAGAAGGAGGTGAAGCTACAAAAGAGGCCAAAGTATTACATAACACAGCCTGGGTAAACAAATCCGTCTACCTGGGAGGCCTCCTGAATCTCGATGCTGACCCTGAGTGATAACAACAATGAGCAAGGAATTCTAAGAGGAGAGTGCTGAGTGCATAAACTTGTACATTAAATACAAGCTGCAGAGCAGCACAGAACTGAGTTCAGTTATAAAAGGGGGAAGTTGGCCTGGAAAGCCTGTTGTGCCATATTCTGAACTTCTCTTCTCTTTTTGATTTTGCCCTAGCCTCTTAGCC
Source organism: Giraffa tippelskirchi (assembly GCF_054371585.1). Classification (NCBI taxonomy): domain Eukaryota; kingdom Metazoa; phylum Chordata; class Mammalia; order Artiodactyla; family Giraffidae; genus Giraffa; species Giraffa tippelskirchi. Next base: position 144,980,675 of record NC_137289.1, read on the forward strand.
CCTCACCCCTCACCCTGACTTCCCATCCTTAGGCCCTTGGTGCTTTTGGTGGACATAAGCTAAGGTGACCCTCAAAGACTCACACCTTTGCATAACCCCCTCCTGGGTACAAGTAGGACTTATGATTTGCTTCTAACCAGCAGAATGTGGCAAAGATGGTGAGATGTTACTCCTTTCAGTTACGTTACAAGGCAAAGGTGATAGGATATTCGGTAAGAGTCCGTCTTAGCAGGTTGGAGTCAGAGACTTTCCCTTGTTGGCCTTGAAAAAGTAAGCTGCCATGTTGTGAGATGGCCTCATGGCAAGGAACGCAAGCAGCCTCTGATAGTGAGCTGGCATCATTAAGAAATTTGGCAACTTCAGTTCCACAGTACCAAGAAACAATTCTGCCAACAACTAGGTGAGTTTGGAAGAGGATTTCAGCAAGGTAAGGCAGCCCAGCTGATATACAACAGCAGCCTCATGAGACAATGAGCAGAGGACCCAGCTTATCCACACCTAGACTCCGGATCCACAGAAACTGTGAGATAATACAGGTGTATTGCTTTAAGCCACTAAGTTTGTGGTAATTTGTTACACAGTAATAGAAAAAAAAATACACTCTAACTGGAGGAAAGCTGAAAAATTCATGAATATGTTGAGATTAAATTACATGCTCCTGAACAACCAAAGGTCAAAGAAGAAATCCAAAGAAAATTCAAGAAATATCTTAAAACAAATGAAAATGGGAGTATACCATATTAAAACCTATGGGATAGGAGAAATAATGCATGAAAACCCTTATATGTAGAATCTAAAAAGAAATGATGCAAAAGAACTTACTTACAAAACAGATACTCATAGTTTAGAGAAGGCATTTATGATTGTAGGGGGTGGGAGGAGGGATGGAGGGAGGGATGGTTAGGGACTTTGGGAAGGTCATGTACTCACTCCTATATTTCAAATGGATAAGCAACAAAGGCATACTGTATAGTACATGGAATTCTGCTCAATGTCATGTGGCAGCTTGGATGGGATGAGAGTTTGTGGGAAAATGGATACATGTATATGTATGGCTGAGTATCTTCGCTGTTCACCTGAAACTATCACAATATTGTTAATCAGCTATACCCCAATACAAAATTAAAAGTTAAAAAAATGAAAAATAAAACCTATGGGATGCTGCAAAAGCAGTTCTAAGATGGAATTTTATAATTATAAATGCCTACATTAAGAAAAAATTTCTCAAATAAACAACCTACCTTTATACCTCAAGGAACTAGAAAAACAAGAACAAACTTGGTCCAAAGATAGCAGAAGGAACAAAATAACAAAGATTAGAACAGAAATAAATGGAAGAGGCCAGAAAAAAACATTAGAAAGATCAGCAAAAATAAGAGCTTTTTTAAAAAAGATAAACAAAATTGAAAAAACTTTAGCTAGTCTAACTCAGAAGAAAAGAGATGATTCAAGATCAGAAATGAAAAAGGAGACATTACAACTGATACTACAGAAATACAAAGGATCATGAGAGACCACTAATTAACAATTATATGTCAATAAACTGGATAATCTAGAAGAAATGGATAAATTCCTAGAAACATATAGTCTACCAAGACTGAATCATGAAGAAAAAAAATTTGAACAGATCAATACTGAATAAGGAAATTATATAAGTAATATTAAAAACCTCCCAAAAAGAAAAGTCCAAGACCAGATGATTTCACTGGTGAATTCTACCAAACATTTAAGGAAGAATTAAAGCTAATCCTTTTCTAACTCTTCCAAAAAACTGAAGAGGAGGGAACATTCCCAAACTTATTAATAAGGCTAACACTTACGCTGATAGCAAAGTCATATAAAGACATTACAAGAAAAAAAAAATACAGATATCCCTGATGAATATAAATACAAAAATTCTCAACAAAATATTCTCAAATTGAACCCAACAGGACATTAAAAGGATCACATACCATGATCAAGTGGGATTTATCTCTGGGATGCAAGGATGATTCAACACATTCAAATCAATAAATATGATATACCACATTAATAGACTGAAAGATAAAAATCATGTATCTTAGTAGAAGCAGAAAAAGAAGTTGATAAAGTTCAACATCTTTCATTATAAAAAATCTCAACAGATTGGATAGAGAAGACACATGTGCTCAGTCACTTCAGTCATGCCCGACTCTTTGCAACCCCATGAACTGTAGCCTGCCAGGCTCCTCTGTCCATGACATTTTCCTGACAAGAATACTGGAGTCAATTGCCATACCCTCCTCCAGGGGATTTTCCTGACCCAGGGATCGAACCTGCATCTCCTATGTCTCCTGCATTGCAGGCAGATTCTTTACCGCTGAGCCACTGGGCAAGCCCTTAAAAGACACATACCTCAACATAATAAAGGCTATATATGACAAGCCCACAACTAATATCATAGTGAATGGTGAAATGTGGAAAGCTTTCTAAGGTCAGGAACAAGGCAAGGGTGCCTACTCTCATCACTCCTACTCAATACAGTACTGGAAGTCCTAGTCAGAATAATCAGGTGAAAAAAAGAAATAAAGGCATCCAAACAGTAAAAGAAGGAATAAAATTATCTTTGTTTGCAGGTAGTATGATCTTATGTATAGAAAACCCTAATGATGTCACCAAAAAACTGTTAGAACTAATCAATGAATTCAGCAAAGTTGTGGGATACAAAAATCAACATACAGAAAACAGCTGCATTTCTATACACTAACAACAAAGCAAGTGAAAAAGAAATAAAACAATCCCATTCACAACAGCATCAAAAACAATCAAATACTTAGGAATAAATTTAACCAAGGAGATAAAAGATCTGCACACTAAAAATTCTGATGAGAGAAACTGAAGAAGACACAAATGGAAATGTATCCCAAGCTCATGGATCAGAATAATTAATATTGCTAAAATGCCTTTACTACCCAAAGGCATCTATAGATTCAATGCAACCCCTATAAAAGTTCTACTAACATTTTTCACAGAAATAGAAAAACAACCCAAAAATGTGTATGGAGTCACAAAAGACCCACAAATAGCTGAAGCAATCTTGAGAAAGAAGAACAAAGCTGGGGGCATCACATTTCCTGATTTCAAACCATACTACAAAGCTATAGTAATCCAAACAGTGTGATATCGGCATAAAAATAGACACATAGACCAATGCAACAGAATTAAGAGCCCATAAGCAAACCCTTGCATACATGATTAACTAATATTTGATAAGGAGGCCAAAAATACTAGATGAGGAAAGAAGTGTCTCTTCAATAAATGGTGCCGGGAAACTGGGGAAACTAGGTAATCATATGTAGAAGAATGAAGTTGGACTGCTATCTTACAACACTCACAAAAATTAACTTGGAATGCATTAGAGACAAACATGAGACCTGAAACTATAAAATTCCTGAAAAAAAGCATAGGAGAAAAGCTCCTTGACATTTATCTTTGGCAGCAATTTCCTAGATATGACACCAAAAGCACAAGCAACAAAAGCAAAAATAAATAAGTGGGACCATATCAGTAAATAAGCAGGACTAAAAAGTTCCACACAGCAAAGAGGCTCTCAACAAAATCAAATGGCAATCTATGGAATGGGAGAACAATTTGTAAATCACATACCTGATAAGGGGTTAATAACCAAAATATAAAAACAACTCATACAACTCAATAAGCAAAAAACAAATAGACCATTTTAAAACTGGGCAAAGGACCTGAATAGACATTTGTCCAAAAAAGACATATAAATGGCCAACAGGTACATGAAAAAGTGCTTGACATAACAAATTGTAAGGGAAATAAATGCATATTAAAACCACAATGAGATATGACCTCACATCTGCTAGAATGACTATCTTTGAAAGGACAAGAGATAACAAGTATTGGTGAGGATGTGGAGAAGAGGGAATACTATGCACTGTTGGTGTGAATGTAAATTGGTGCAGCCACTGTGCAGAACAGTATGGAGTTTCTCAAAAAATTAAAAAAGAACTATCATATGTTCCAGCAATCCCACTTCTTGGACACGTATCCACAGAGAATGGAAACAAAATCTCAAAGAGATATTGGCACACCCATATTCAATGAAGGATTATTCACAATAGCCAATGTATGGAAACAACTTAAATGTCCATCCACAACAGATGAATCAATAAAGAAAATGTGGAGATATATATGTATACACACATATAAGTAGGCATTTGTTGTTGCTTAGTTGCTAAGTCGTGTCTGACTCTTTCACGACCCCATGGACTATATAGCCTGCCAGCCTCCTCTGTCCATGGGATTTCCCAGGCAAGAATATTGGAGTGGGTTGACATGCCCTCCTCCAGGAGATCTTCTTGACCCAGGGATTGAATCCATGTCTCCTGCACTGGCAGGCGGATTCTTTATCACTGAGCCACCAAGGAAGTGTACAAATAGGCATACATGGAGATATTGTGGTTCTGGCTCCAAACCACTGCAATAAAGCAAATATCACAATAAAGTGAGTCACATGAATTTTTTGTTTCCCACTGCATTCAAAAGTTATGTTTACACTGTACTGTAGTCTGTTAAGTGTACAATAGCGTTATATATTTTAAAATGTACATCCCTTAATTAAAATACTTCATTGCTAATAGCCAAAACATGGAAACACCTAAATGTCCAATAATAGATGGATAAAGAAGATGTGGTACATATATCTACAACAGAATGCTACTCAGCCGTAGAAAAGAATGAAATAATGCCATTTGCAGCACCATGGATGGGCCTAGAGATTATCATACTAAGTGAAGTAAATCAAAGACAAATATTATATGATATCACTTATATGTGGAATCTAAAGTATGACACAAATGAAACAGAAACAGATTCACAGACACAGAGAACAGACTTGTGATTGCCAAGGGGCAAGTGGGCAGAGACGGATAGATTGGGAGTTTGGGATTAGCAGATGCAAACTGTATATAGAATGGATAGGGAATTCCCTCGTGGTCCAGTGGTTAGGACTTGGCACTGTCACTGCCATGGCCCAGGTTCAATCTCTCATCAGGGAACTAAGATCCTACAAGTCATGTGGCATGGCCAAAAAAAAAAAAAAGGATAAATCAACAAGGTCCTACTATATAGCACAGGTCTATATTCAATATCCTGTAATCAACCATAATGAAAAAATATGAAAAATAATACAAATATGTGTAACTAAATCACTTTGCTATACACCAGAAACTAATACAACATTGTAAATCAACTATACTTCAATTAAAAATAAATTTAAAAAGAAAGAAATTATTGCTAAAAAATGGCAAAACAATCACAACAGTTAACATCAAAGATCACTGATCATAGATAACAATACAATAATAATGAAAAGTATGAAACATTGTGACAATTACCAAAATATGACATAGATACAAAAAGTGAGCAAATGTTGTTGGAAAAATGCTGCCAAAAGAACTGCTCGATGCAGAGTTGCCACAAATCCTCAATTTGTAAAAAACAGAAAATGTGCAAAGCACAATAAAGCAAAGTACAATACAATAAGGTATGCCTGCATAATGGACTATTATCCAGTGGCAAGAAAGAAGGCATCCTACCATTTGTGACAAACATGATGAAACTTGAGAACATTATGCTAAGTGAAGTAAGTCAGAGAAAGACAAATACTGCATGATATCACTTATATGTGAAACCTAAAAAAGCTGAAGTCAGAGAAACCAAGAGTAGAGTGGTAGTTACCAGAGGCTGGGATGGGTGGGGGCGGTGGTGGGAGAAATGTTGAGATATTGGTCAAGGGGTGTAAACTTTTAGTTATAAGATCAACAAGTTCTGGGATCTATTGCACACAATAGGGTTTATAACTAATAATGCTATATTGTATACTCAAAAGTTGCTAAGAGTTGATATTAAATTTTCTCAACACAAAAAAGGAATGGTGATTATGTGATGGGATGAGGTATGAGCTAATGTTACACTGACAATCATTCTGCAATATATTAACATATCAACATATTGTACATGTTTAACTTATACAATGTTATATGCCACTTACATGTCAATAAATGCAGATAAAAAAAGAAAACAAATACAGTGCCCTCAGGATTTGCCTGAATTTTCAGGGCCCCTCAAGTCACATCCCACTCAGACCTCCCTATCTTTGTCCCATCTTTGAAAGAAGTTCTTCCTCAAACATCCAAACTACCCTATTTCTCCAGAGCCTTAAAAGAAATTAATCATTAATCTCTAATAGGTTATTAATTAGACATTTATCAACCCTGTCATCTGTTCACTCAAAAACTTCAGAATTTTTCCAGATGTATTCTCTGACTTATCAATTGCTATAGAACAAAACAAAACAGCAAAAAAAAAAAAAAAAAAAACCCAGTTCTGTGGTCAAATATCTTTGGGAAATGCTGAGCAAAGCAAAGTTAAGCAAATTCCTTCATTTACAAGAGGAAGATAAGCATATGGCATTTCTGTAACTTATTTAACTACAGAGCCATTTCCTCGTTCACTTTTTGGTGTGTGTGAGTGGAATTTCACAGGATACCAACCCAGAGTGCACACACACACACACACACACAATGATGAGAATATACTCAAACAGAAAATCTATAAATGATAATCGTTATAGCAGAAGTTATTCTACAATAATGGGTTTTTAAGGGTGTTTTCTTTTCTCTATACTTTTTATTGCTTTTAGTTTTTAAAAGGTAAAAAAATTAGGAACACTAGCTAACATTAATCATCTCAACCTAGAAATTCTTTTTACAAAATTAAGGGGTGATTATTCATAAAATGGAGAATAATTTTTATGAAAAATTATTCATAAAAAAAATCGGAGAAGGCAATGGCACCCCACTTCAGTACTCGTGCCTGGAAAATCCCATGGACGGAGGAGCCTGGTAGGCTACAGCCCATGGGGTCGCTAAGAGTCAGACACGACTGAGCGACTTCACTTTCACTTTTCCCTTTCATGTACTGGAGAAGGAAATGGCAACCCACTCCAGTGTTCTTGCCTGGAGAATCCCAGGGACGGGGGAGCCTGGTGGGCTGCCGTCTATGGGGTCACACAGAGTCGGACACGACTGAAGCGACTTAGCAGCATTCATAAAATAGATCAATTAATTTTTTTTCAGTATTCAAAAGATGCCCATTGGAGAATTCCTTGGTTCTCCAATGGTTGGGACTCCACGTTTTTACTGCCAAGGGCTGGGGTTCGACCTCTGGTCGGGGAACTACAAGATCCCACAAGCCGCACAGTGAGTGCAGCCAAAACAAACAAACAAAAAGCAAAAGATACTCACTGGTTTTTATAAAAGATGAATCTCCTCATATATTTAAACCATGCTTCAACTCTTATAAATTGAAATACACATGTCTAGGGCAATAATTGCTGTATGGTAGACCCACAAGAAGGTTTCGTTTAATTGAGCTCTTTGAAGCTACATTTACTGGGTAAAATTTACCATCTGGTGGTATATCTGCTATTATGGGACATTAGTAAACACCAGTAACAGAGTTAATTATTTAATTGAGATTACTATCTCATGATTTCTTTTATCCCCTGCACCAAGTATTAAAATATAAGGGGTGTAGACCATAAGCATTTTATCCACTGTTTTAAATTTTCTATTCTTCCATTATTTGTGATCCCCTGATGATATCCAAACAGCAACACTTTGCCCCAACTTTCTTCTGGCTCTACTTAAATTCAAGGTATCTTATAGAGGAACCTGGCAGGCTATAGTCCATGGGATCGCAAAGAGTCGGACACGACTGAGCAACTAACACTATTATGTGAGCTTGTCTTAAGGCTCTTATGTTGTCAATCTGCATATTCTCCTATCTGAATCTGTGTGCCACAGAGTCCTCCACACACACAGGTGTGCTGTGCTGTGCTCAGTCACGTCCTACTCTTGGTGAGCCCATGGACCATAGCTCGCCAGGCTCCTCTGTCCATGGGATTCTCCAGGGAAGAATACTGGTGTGGGTTGCCATGCCCTCTTCCAGGGGATCTTCCCCACCCAGGGATTGAACCCGTGGCTCCTGCATCTCCTGCACTGCAGGCGGATTCTTTACTGCTGAGCCACTGGGAACATCCCTACACACAAGGGTATCTCATGCTAAAGCCACTGATCTTTCCAAAGCTTCCACCCAATGTGGCTTCTCTCTTTTGCAAGTTTCCTATGCCAGAAGAAGATTCATTTAAGTACTCATTATACCATTCTGCTTTCATCCACAGTGAGGCAAGAAAATTTAAAGCCCATTGCTTATTTGTTTTTCTAATATGTCAGAAATTGTTCATTATTTTATATAGTGAACCACCAAAATGTCTAACTCTCTTTTGATGATCAAAAATAAGACTCAATATTAACATCAGAAACTCCCCATCACTCCTTCAGAGTACTGTAATTATGTGAAATTTTCATATATTTCCTCACTGTGAAATATAAGCTTTTTGCAAAAGGAAGGGTGCTTCAGAATGCACACATACAAAACTACATATAAATCAATTAGCTTTTCTCAAAGAAACAACAAACAATAAATAAGGAATTAAGTGCATTTCATATTATCATTCCATGTGGTTAAAATCTCATTCTGCTTTAACAATTAATTAATCTCCTCTAGAAAATGACTTGTGTTTGATTCCTGGTAGAAACAAATAAAAAACATCATGAATTGGGGGCTACATCAGGTAATTTCACAAGTATAACTCACCCACTGTCTGAATAATGTCACAGTGAGAGGGAAGAATATTTATGGCAGCTCCTTCCTCGCATCATAAATTTCACAGGAACGAGGAAATCTGTCTCATACACAGTGAAGAATACTGATGAAATTTTCGAAGGTAGGCTCTGTCAATTCTAGTGACATTAGGGGATTTCAAATGTAATAAAAAATGAAAAGCACAAGTCCACAGTCATATTTTTCTCCCTCCCCATTAGAATCTAAAATTATACTGAAAGCATTAAGTAAAAGAAACGGGCATTCTAAAAGCAGCAATCCAAGTGACATCAGGCATGGGAAAGGTTTGGGGCAGCTCTGCTGTTCCTTCTCAGCCTGTTACTAAACGTGTGAGCCTTCTTCCTCTCTGTTAAGTACTTAGAAGTAGCTAAGACAATGGTCAAATTCACAGCTGTGAAAGAAGCCCTGAAAAACAGAAACACCAGTAGTGACAAGTTCACCACTCAGAGAAACCACGAAGACTGCCTAAGAGCAGTCTGCTTGTATTACACTCTAAGTCTTCTGACAATATTGCTTCTGGGAAAATCTTTAAAAAAGAAAGATATCATTATCCTAGAGGGAAGGCAAATGTTGTCAACATTAACCTTAACCGAGTGACGACACACAGGTTGTATCCACAAGCAAGATAAAAATAAATGCAACAAAGGAAAGCTTATTCTCACCCTCTGTGCTCTCAGTGTGTGAGGGAACTGAGCAGCAGGCCCTGGTCCACCAGAACAACTTCACCTTTTGATCATGTGCAAGTCCACTCTGTCTAAGGGGGTTTAACTCATGAAAAGGACCAGTGTGAGAAAACCAGGAAAGATTTGCCATGATAAAGTCTCCTGTGGGTAACTTTAAATAAGCAGCCATTTAAATGGGAGGCAAGGAAAGCAAATAGGTAAATAATTCACACGAATTGAGTCTGACACATTTTCAGAAGGTAATAAAATGCAATATATATGCCTATATAAAGAAATAATTCAGCTTTGCATTGTTTTAGCTGGGTTGCTCAAGAAATCTATGATGATACTGCCTTGACCTTGTACAATTACCTAGAAAGGCAGCTGTAATCACTATTGAAAGGAAAGTGCTCATAAATTCCTCTTGAATTATAATTCCCAAATAATCACACCATAAATAATTTTTAGAATTCTAGATTCTTCCTCTTATTTCATTCTTCTCTCAGCAATAACTGTCTTTTATTCCTTCTTCAGGGTCTGATATTTTCTGATGTTTTCAGCATAGACTGTGTTTTTATTTTTGGCTTCCAAGTTTCTGAAGTGCTACTGAGAGCTTTCTGCCCAACTGACGTCTTCTCACAGATATCCATGAGCTAGCTTCTCTTCTCTTTTTCTGAAAATCTGCCAGAAGGAAAAAAAATCTTCTCTGGCTGAGGAATGTAAGCCAGAAACAAGAGCACTCCCTGGTGGACATCTCTGGTGATACCGCCTGAAAAGAAACATGGAGCACTTTTCCTCCAGTCTTTGTCAAGAAGGATGGTTAAGAGGAGGACCATATATGTTACTGACCAAATCAGAATTCTTTCGGGAGTAAGTGGAGGTTGTGGAGATAAGGACACCGAAAAACAGATGTAAACCAGGAATGTTCTGGGCAAACATTCTATGGCCAATCTAGATATAAAAGTTAGAAATAGTGAATTTGTTCCTTGGGTAGCTGAAGTGAAGCAAGAAATAGAATTTGCTAACTTGTGGAGGGGAGGGAAAAGAGAGGCATAGTTGGTAAATAATATGATTGCCCTCTCCTCATTGGGGAGGAAGTCCTCATTCTGCTGCTGCTGCTGCTGCTGCTAAGTCGCATCAGTCGTGTCCGACTCTGTGCGACCCCATAGACGGCAGCCCACCAGGCTCCCCCGTCCCTGGGATTCTCCAGGCAAGAGTACTGGAGTGGGTTGCCATTTCCTTCTCCAGGGCATGAAAGTGAAAAGTGAAAGTGGAGTCGCTCAGTCGTGTCCGACTCAGTGATCCCATGGACTGCAGCCCGCCAGGCTCCTCCATTCATGGGATTTTCCAGGCAAGAGTACTGGAGTGGGGTGCCATTGCCTTCTCCAGTCCTCATTCTAGCTGCACTCAAAGAATAAAACACATTACTGATTGAAAGGATATGGTGCCTGATCTCCCAGAGTTTTTGAAAGTCATCAGTAACAATTTAAGATATAAGAACTTAATTTCTGCATCAATCTGTTAATGATCCAAAAGGCACATTGAGGTACAATATATCTTCGATTTTACTCTGTATTTAACTCTGGAATGTAAAGAGATATTCATGTTTCCAGCCAGTTTATATTGTAGTCATGGTTATTAACAGGCTTTCTCTATTTTAAGAAGCAGGTTGTGGAATATATTTCAATTAACACTGCCAATAGCAGAATGACATGAAGAGGTGGGTTCAAGACCGTAGATTCTTACAAAACAAATGAAATCATCAGGTTATAGCTGTACAATTGGCAGGACTTAATACTACCTCAGCTTTAATGAAAAATATTACGTAATAAAACAAAATAAATGGAAATAATCTTTCACGAGTGCCAATAATTTAGATTTATGGGGTCATCTATACAAATCATGATTTCTAATGGATTGCCAAACATGTGTCTGAGGACTTTCATTTCCAGTTGTGTACATTTTATTATCATTTGAAGGGCTAGAAAATTGGAGTCTTAAATTAAAGTGTGAAAATGGAGACATAAACAAACATTTGTAAAATGGATAGTGTGCAGAGATTCAATAAGCAAACTGTATCTTTCACAAGAGGTTTTATTACAGTTTAATTATATAAGTGGTGAAATTTCATTCTTTCTTCAATTCAAAGAAATATCCCGAGACTGTAAATGGTAAATACGGATATTTCAACTGCCAGGCGCATTGTTGAGGAGGAAGCATTCAATGGATTACAGCAGCACTTTTCAAATCAAAGTACCATTTCTAGGATTACAATACCCATATTTTACAGAGATGTGAAAACTCAACTTATGTTACAGATGAAGTGACCTGGGTATAGAGAAGTTAGTCCAAACTAGGCCTGGAACCCTTTAGAACCTATTAAGCTGCCTGAAACAGGACTCTGAATTTCCCACTGCCTTACATCATTAGTTGTAATGCAGCTGGATAGACTCACAGCTGTGTTCATACCAATTTCATCCTAATTACATTTCCATGAAATTACACTGCATGGATTTTATTGCAATCAGGAGATGCCCACTGACTCCTTAATGGAAACCTGGGGGAAAGACCCAAGTTCAGCGGATCTCAATTGGGGTTGGTTATGTTCCCCCCAACAAGGGACACTTCTGGCAATATCTGAAGACATTTTCAGTTGATACAACCTGGGCCTGGGGGTAGGTGTAGGCAGGTGCCATTGGCATCTAGTGAGAAGAGACCAAGGATGCTGCCAAACACCCTACAATGCACAGAACAGTCTCCCACAATAATTATCTAGCCGTAAATGTCAATAGTATTATAGTTGAGAAGTCCTGCCCTAAACATTAGCAGTGTATTTTGAAGTGATTTCCTAGAATGGATCCCTCCATTTGATAAGTCACCCAATCCAATTTAGGTTGATGCTTATGGGCTGTAAAATCAGGTACTTTTCAATTAGTTTCCCAACTACTGGAATGTATGGCATCTGGAGCTCGGTGCTCTTTATTCAAAAGGTTGCAGGACCTTTAGAATGTGTTTCTGGCACAGGAAGGAAAGGAGGAAATTCTCAGCTGCCCAGGTAAGAAGAAATGGCAAGTATCTCATTCTTCATAGCCTAAGATGATCTCCAATGAGTCACATCGTTGTAGAATCCCATTCTCTTGAAAGTGACTGGGACCTGTGAGTTGCTTGAACATGGAAAAGTAGATGGGACATTATTCTCATGATGATGCTACACTGTATAAAACTCTTAGAAGATTGGAGTAAGACATTATCCTGATGGCCTTAAAGAATTAAGCTTCCATGTTGTGAACCATGAAGTGGGTCATGTGTCTAGGAGCTATGGGAGGTTTCTAGGATGTGAGGATAGCCTCCAGTTGACAGCCAGTGAGCAGTCAGGAACCTCAGTCCTACAATCTCAAGGAGATAACCTGCCAACAATCTGGGGATCTTGGGAGAGGATCTTGCCCCAGCTGACCTTCAGATGACACTGCAGCTCTGGCTGAGCCCAGAACTGCAGGCTTGTGAGACCCTGAGCAGAGGGCCTAGTTAGGCTGTGTTTGAACGTGATCCACAGAAACAGTGAGATAATATAACGTGTGTTGTTTTAAGCGTCTTGAGTTGTGGTAATGTGTTAGCACCAGGATGAACTCACAACGGAAGAGCACTGTCTGTGATGCTGAAGAGAAAGTATGCACCGTATGCTACTCTTTATTAATCTGACTTCCTAACACACACACACAGAGTCTGAGGTGATGTTGGGATTAGGATCACTCTGAAATGGCATCTAACGGCCAATTGGCAGCAGTGAATCAAAGGGAGCCACATATTGAAAAGTCCATACTGTTTCACCAAACAAATTATGGAAAGCCTCCAGATTTCAACTTCACTTATTTTCTCTCCAAAGTGACCAGATCACCCACCCCAAGTGGGAAGAAACATGAGATGCTTTTCTATGAGAAACAATCACGTGGTAGCCTGCCATAGGAACCCTTGGTAGAATTTTACTAGGTGGGGAGGGCGATTTCAAGGAGATGAAATTCTCCATTTCCAGCTGCAAAAATCCCACAGCCCACCTACTGCCCTTAGAGGGACTGAACATAGATTAACAAGCAGCGGTGCCCAGTCCTCCATCTAGGGTTTCAGGAGGAAGTTTCAAATAGAGTTCAGGTGAAAGTAGAAGTGAATCAAAGAACCTCTGTCAGTGACACTCACTAGGGATAAAGGGGGATGGATGCAAACAGAACTGTCCCAATTCAAACTATGTTCACATGCGTGGGCACACACACACACAGCAAATGTGGTATCTAAACAAAAGTGCTTGTAATGGAAAGAATAAATTTTGGATGGAGAAAGCAAGTGACATGAATAATCAGAGGAAGATTTATTCAAGTAAACATAAGAATATTTTAAGTGACTCGAACCCTGATGGAAATGAAAGAAAAAAGATTCTATACAATAATAAGAAAAAAATGAATTTATAAAAAAAACAGAATGAGAAGAAAAGGGTGCTGGCAGAGCTGAGGAAATAAATTAAGAAGAAAAATGATACACTGTGTGACTAAAAGAGAGCTAGAGACAGGGGCAGCAATGGTAATGTTTATTGAGATAACATACAGGAGCTGATAGGACCTTATCTAAGGCCGGAGGCAGTGTGGATGGAAAAGAATGAGCGCAGATTTAGTGGGGAGAGAAGGGATGCAGAAAAAAGGTCTATTTAGTAAGCAGGAAGTGAATGAATACAGAACCACTTTGAGGAATTCGAGCAAGGGATTTCTAGATCCAAGGGCAGTCAGAGTCAAGTGCTAAGCGCTAAGGAAAGGTCATCTATGAGTAGACCAAGAGGGGGAAAATTTTCTCTCTACAAAGGAAGAAAAATCAGGACTTTCCATTGTGGTGCCTTGAGGGTCCTTGATCTTGATGGGCTGCCAAGGGGAAATCTGAACTTTGCAGATCAAAATGAGAACAGCAGGGGTGTATTTGATCATCTGTAGTTTTCAACTTGCAGTCTTAAGCTGCTAAGAGGAGTCTTTGCCAACCACCCTTCCTTTTGACAAATGGACTTTTGATTTGAGGGTAATTTTTAGAGTCTTTTAGATGAGACTTCTGTCTTGAGACAGTAAGCTGTCTTAGGAATCCTGGCAACAGGTCAGGAGGCTTCTCTCTGTCTCTGTCTCTCTGTCTCTCTCTCTCTCTGTGTCTCTCTCTCTCTCAAGAATTTAAGCTGCAGTTGGTGCTTTTCCCTAGTATCATCCCATCTAAAGACTACTAACTTGCCAATGGAAAATGGTACTTGGTGCTACTCTCTACAGGGAAATGGAGCCAGTGAGGAGGAACCAAAATGCTGTATTCATGTGTTAGATATACTTTAGCCAACCTCTTACAGAACTGAGCAAGGTTATTAATTCTCTACCCTAAGTGTCTATTCCTAATACAGTACAGAAAAGAAAGTGATGAAAAACATTCCTTACAGTGATGTTTTTAAAAAAAGACAAACCACAGTTTCAAAAAGAATTCATGGAATAATTTTCTGAAATATTTATTATGAAGTAGTGGCCAGAGTTTGGGGTTAAAGCACTACTAACAACACAGTAGGGAAAGAAGAGGATTAGCCAAGTAGGATATGTCTTATTTTGCAATTTCAGATTCAATCTCCAGTGCTCTTTGCAATCAAGACCCATGGGAAGCTCAGTTCAGTACAGGCAAATTAATTCAGCAACCACTGTGGTCATTGGCTATTTTGCTGCTAATTTGCTATTTTAAACAAAGTCTGAAAAGTGACTTGCTGCTCTGCAATTATCATTTAGTTCTGGCTAAGAAAGCTAACTTCCCCACAATGCTTGGTTGGCTGGCAGCAGGGAGACCCAGGACACCTGTGGCATCACTGTGGTGCTATAGCATTTTAGAGCAATTAGATACAGATCTGCAACTCTGACCACCACTAGCTGTGTTTTCTTCGGCAAGTCTCTTAAACTGACTATGCCTCCTTTTCCTCATCTTTTGAAAACAGAGAGTAAAATGAGTTGAAAGATAAAGTTAAGAGGTACCACGGGGCCTGCTTTAAAACATGAAAGGATTAAATGGCAGACTTTAAGTGCAGCACTGGGCAGATTATTAGTACTTGACTATATTAGTCAAAACGGCTATTTCCTTATAGATGTAATTGCTTATGTTGATAACATGATTGAATTTTACAAAAGAAGAACATCAGAGCTTGCAAAAAATCTTCCTAACCTGAATATTTTGGCCAATGGGAGGATCTATGAGGAAAGAATCACTTGTCACATGGGTGTGTATGGTGGGGTAGGGAGTGCTTTAGAAGAGAGGAGCAGGGGAAATTTTAGGAGTGAAGCCTGACAGCAGGCTCCTATCCAGCACCTGTGCCACTGGACTGTCGTTATGTGTTTCTTTATCTATCTCCTCTTCTAGACTGTGAGTTCATGAAGGGAGAGGACTCTGTCTTTCTCTCCTAGCTTTCTTAATAACAGCAAGTTAGATGGACTGAATGGGAAGAAAGCATAATTTTGGTGAAGAAGTGTCAAGTCTCCATTTCAAAAACAAATACAATATTGTAAAGTTAAAAAATAGAAAATAAACTAATTTAAATTCTTCAATATAAAAAACATAAAAATAAAAAAAAAATAAAAATTCTGAATAGAAAACAAACAAACAAAAAAACCCATATCTGACAACATCACTTGTGTTGAACATTTCTCTCATGAAATCCCTGGGCCACTAATATAGGTCCTATCTTTCCAGGCACAGCTACTCTTTATTTAATTCTCAGCACTTCTGGTACTATATTTTCTGTGTAGCTGTAAGGTCTTGCCCATCCTCCCTTGGAAGTCCTCGTTTACAATCACCAGTAGCATCCACTTTATCACCACCAGCACCAGGACACTGATATAGACATTAAATCTAGAGAAGGTTAAAAGTTTCCAGTTCCACTTCCCTGACGTGTGACTGCCAGTTCAAGGAGCAGTTTCCTTCTTCCCTGGGTCCTCATGTAGTTTTCACCATGAACATTTGTATCTTGTTCAGACCTTTCTGTTCAGGCTTCTGAGCTGACTGTATCCCTCTCCTTCGTTCTCAGGCTGGAGAGTCCCATTGCTCTCGTTCCTTGAGGTTGCTTGGTGGTATCCAGAACTTCCTTGACCCAAGAAGAGAGAATCTGTTTAGATCTGTTCTTGTTTTTTCCCCAGACTTCCATTTTTTCTTCTCTCCACTCTGTGGTCCTTAAGTGTGTTATTCTTCTTTCCTTGTGGGCAGGAAGAAAGTTACTTCTAGAGTTCTCAGAAAGGTGTCTTTGGTTTCTTCACATTTCTCACCATCATCATTCCTGTTCTCTTTTTAGAAACCTCCAGGTAGCAGCCCCTGAGTATATCCACGGCAGCCTGTGTCCTCCCAAATTTGCGTATCATTGACAGTTCAGTTGCTCCAATGTTCCTCCTCTCCAGAATTTCCTATATTTTGATCTCCAGCCACCTCACACATGCTCAATGAGCACAAGCATATAAAAATAATAATTTGGGGGACTTCCTTGGTAGTCTAGCAGTTAAAACTCTGCAATTCCATTGCAGGGAGCATGGATTCCATTCCTGTTGGGATCCCGCATGCCCTGCAGCACGGCCAATAATATTAATAATTTCCAACCCAAAAGATAAAATAGCAAAGTGAAGCATCGGCTGGTTCACCTTGTGCCAAGGCAAAGCCATGGGCTGCCTCCAGGTTGTAACTATCCCTGATCACTGGGCTCAAGGACGGATTCAAATCACAGCCTGCATAGGTGTCAGATCAATTCACTCAGTTTCTGACATGATGTGGCCAACTAAATCGCCTCTGTCTTCTGCAAGCTTATTACTCTTCAGCTTCTTTATCATTGGCTACAACCCTCTTCTTACACAGGCTGCTAGCTCCTTCTTCCCTTTACAAATACTGCACTTCTCTTTCGGAAAACCATAATTTAAAGCATTGGGGAAGAATAACTCTGAACATTGTTGCAAGAATTATAGGATAAAAGAGATTATCTTAATTATGTTACTCGACATGGTGCAAGACCCATGCAGAGCAAATACAGTTTCAATCTCTCATCACTGGAGAAAAGCTAGCAAAACAAGTAATACATTTTTGGAACATTTACACATTCTTATTATCTCAAATCTCATTAATAGAATACAAGAACCATATGTTGAATCAATAATATGCTGTGTGGAAGGAATAATCTCATTTATCTTGCAATGGTAAGGCAGGTCTACAGCAGTCCAACTTGCTTGATTTCAGGGAGTTAAGAAAACTCTCTTTTTGTACTGACTAAGGCTTGAAATTTTACATTATTAAATTTTCCCTTTAGCTTAAGACATTGATCTCATTGGAAAAATCTCTAAACAGGTATCAGGGATTTGTATCTAAGTGGGAGCCTGGTGGCTCAGGGGTAAAGAATCTGCCTGCAATGCAGGAGATGCAGGAGATGCAGGTACAATCCTCAGATTGGGAAGATCTCATGGAGGAGGGAATGACAACCCCCTCCAGTATTCTTGCCTGGAAAATTCCAGTAACAGAGGAGCCTGGCAGGCTACAGTCCATGGGGTGGCACAGAGTCAGACACGACTGAACAACTAACACTTCTTCTGGGAACCTGGGAGCAGGGTTTAATAGGACACATAAGAGACGTGGCACAGAAGAGTGAGAGGAAGGGGCCATTCTGGGAGATGGGGACTGGAAGGAAGATTCAAGAGGAAAATCAGGAGGCTGGGCTCAGATAAGACAAGCGTGAGCAAGGGTCAACAAATGACTTCGGTCAAATTAGGCCCAAAGTTTGTTTTTGTATGGCCCACTGCTCAAAATACTTTTTTTTAATATTTGTAAGGAGGAAAGAAAATCAAAAGAAATAATAATGTGACATTCATGTCAGCATCTGTAAATACAGTTTCCTTGGTACATAGTCATGCCTGCTGGTTCACATACTGTGATTGTGTCCATGCTACTACAACAGAGCTCAACAGTTGTGACAGAGGGCATCTGACCTGTAAAGCTGACAATATTTACCATCTGGCACTTTACAGGAAATAATTTGCAGACCCTGACCCTGGAGAAACTCTTTTGGATGTATGCAAGGAAGATGTGCAAGAGTGTTCACTGAAGTGTTGTTTATAATGGAAAGAAATGGGGATCAATGTGAATACCCATTAAGACGTAACCACATGCACTATCTACAATAGCCAAGACATGGGAGCAGCCTAGATGTCCATCGACAGATGAGTGGATAAAGAAGTTGTGGGACATATATACAATGGAATGTTAGCCATAGAAAGGAAAGAATTTGAGTCAGTTGAACTGAGGTGGACAAACTGAGAGCCTGTTATACAGAGTGAAGAAAGTCAGAAAGGGAAAAACAAACATCATATACTAATGCATATATATCGAATCTAGAAAAATGGTACTGATGAACCTATTTGCAGGGCAAGAATAGAGATGCAGATGTAGAGAACGGACTTGTGGACACAGCAGGGGAAGGAGAGGGTGGAAGGAGAGGGTAAAGAGTAGCACTGAAATATATGCCTTACCTTGTGTAAAATAGCTAGCTAGTGGGAAGCTGCTATGACATAGGGAGCTAAGCTCAGTGCTCTGTGATGACCTAGAGGGGTGGGATGGGGGTGGGGTGGGAGGAAAGCTCAAGAGAGAGGGGATATATTTATACTTATGGCTGATTCACACTGTTGTATGGCAGAAACCAACACAACACTGTAAAGCAATTATCCTCCAACTTCAAATAAATAAAAATTAAAACTTAAAAAAAAACTTTTTAAAAGAATTCAAAGCAGGATCTCAAAGAGAAAAAAAAGTGAATGCATAACACAATTTTAGTATATTTACACAATGAACTCTTTTTTTAAAAAACAGACCTACATGTACAACTTAAATATAAATCTCAAACACTTGATGTTGCATGGGGGAAAAAGGCTGCAAAAGGATACAGTATAAAACCATTTACATACATTCTGAAAAATACCCTACATGATACAGTATATGGCGTATAGATATATACATCAAGAGAGATAGAGAATAAAATATAAAAGATGAGAAGGAGAAATAGACACCCTCAGGATGCCAATTATTTCTGCAGAGGAAGAGAAGGGAGTGGGACAGAGGACTTCATCTGTGACTATAATATTCTATTGCCTTAAAAACAAGTATTGGTAGGAAATAAAGAAACTCAATGTGTTTACTATATGTATATGTGTGTTGATTGCAATGTAGTCTATATCTTTGAAATGTAGGAAATATTTTCACAATTTAAAATAATATTTCAAAGTTACAAAACTATTTCAATAGCTATTATTTCTAATTGTTCACATTTTCAGCTGATTGCAACCTTTTCTATAAATGCCCTTTGAATTACACAACACATGGGAAAGGAAGTCATGCAGGTTTGGTCAGTATTAGCCCTGTGTTGTTGGATGCTAGGAAATGCACACCAGCAGGCATGATTAATTACATAGTCCGTAAACCTTGTTCTTTGACTATCCTCCTAATTATGGTGACACTCTAGGGTATGGGTGACAAAATAATTGCTGTAACCCCAGACAAATGTTTTATGAATATTGGAACAGAGATGGAAATGGAAAAGAATTCAGGAGCAATATATTTCATGGGGAGTGAGCCATCTTCCACTTACCCCTCTGTTAATAGAGTGTGTGTTTCCCAAACACGTTGAATGAAGAAACAGCTTCATTTCCAACCACAGTATCAGGAAAAGAAACAGAAATGTGCTGTTCCTGTCTATAAGTCAAGAGGGATATTGCTATGAAGCATGATCGAATATTAACAAGAATGATGTCAGATATGGTGGGGAACTTACAGCATCTGTCTTAACATTGGAGAGTTTGAGGTTTGCTGGGGCCAGAAAGCATTCATAGAAACTCCACTGCTTATATTATCCCTCACTGTTGGGTCAAATGCCTGCCTGACAGGTCCTTTCTTTGGCTGGTAAGGGTGGACGTGGAGTACTAACAAAGTTTTCACTACTTTGTAAGGAAAAATTTATGGAGAAAGGGAAAGTGGGGAACATGGGTGTTTGGTCAGGCTCTCTCAACCTCTTGATTGAGTCTGTTTGCCTTCACTAACGAGAAGGCAAGGAGGAACAGAGATTATGCAGTATTAGGGCAAGAGACTTGGGGCCATGTGACCTGCATTTCATTATCAGCATTGCCACTTTGCTGTATGTGCAACCCTGGGTAAGCATCTTGTCCTCTCCAAGGCCAAATGAATGAAATCGTAAGCTAATAAGGCTAAGTACTTTTCTCACAGGATTGTGGAACATTTTAAAGGAAAAGTTCTGCCAAATGCTTCATAAAGCTTTAAGTTTTATAAAGATATTAGCTGTTCTACCAGATGCTTTGATTTGTGTCACGTGCACCTCAGTGAAGCCACTTCCACTGATCTGTGTGGTATATGCCATGTTTTGCGGGATTTACAAAAGTAAGGGAGCTGGGAAGGGAGGGAAGAAGAGAGAGAGGGGTGGAGAGGGCAGGAAAGATGCAGGAAGAAGGAAGTGGAGGAAGGGAGAGAAAGGGGGAGGAAGGGAAAGAGGAAGGAAGTTGAGAGGCATGTTAGGAAGGAAGCAAGGAAGGAGGAGAGAGGGAAGAGAAGGCAGGGGGGAAGGGAGACGGGAGAAGGGAAAAGTGAAGCCTGCCTAAGGCCCCCAAAGAAAAATCTTGACTAGGTCTGATCAATACCGAGGGAACCATTCTATCAGCTCTGTTTATGGGCTCTGGGCAGGTAACTCAACCATCTTATTATTGTCACCTGCAATACGTAGATAATTGAACCAGTCTCTCAAAAATACCGCCAAGTAATTTTCTAAGACAAGAAATTGACTCTCCAAAATAAATCCAGAGCACACACTCCCCTGAACGGTCTTAATGACCAATACAGCCTAATGCTGTGAAGAAACAGAGTGGTTTGCAATGCAAATGTCCAAGAAGTTCTAACGCTCACACTTTAAATGATTTAGTTCAATTGTATCTCATCTTTGAAAAGGCTGTTTCATTACATTGACAATATCAGTTCCAAAATATATATCTGTTTTTTGGCCTAAAGGACCATCTTTTATGTGAGCTAATGGTGCTGATGCATTGTCATTGGACCTGTTTTTTCCCCCTCAGTAGTGAGAAGGCTACTGCAATGAATCAGCTCCATGTACTCATGCTCCCTCAACCTTTATTTATATGGCTCGTTTTAGAGGTGCAATTCACAGCTACAGAACAATCACTTATCTGTTTAAAGCCAGCAGAACTATACTGAGTTGGAGCCTTGAACCTAACATTCTAACAAAAGGAGTTAAACAAATCAGACATGATATTAATAACTACTGCTCAAATAGATAGTTGTTTGTATATATGGGTTTTCTGTGAAATGCCCAGGTTTTTACAAAAATATTGTCCTGTTTTCTCCTCTAAACCATAAAAATTTCCAGAAATTCCTAATTCCCCCCCCTTTTTTTTGCATCAAAACCACATATTTTGAAATGCCCCCAACACTAAAATGTGGCATAAAAATTCTTTGTTGAAATATATATCCTCATCACCAACAAGGACCTACTGCATACCACAGGGACCCATACTCAATATCCTGTAATAACCTATAATGGAAAAGACTCTTAAAAAGAATATGCATATATACATATAAATATATAAATGAATCACTTTTTATACACCTGAAACTACCACAACATTGTAAATCAACTATATTTTAATTAATATATATATATGTCCCTATCAATTGTTCAGAAAATATTTGACCTGTCCATTTACTATTTTTAAGGCCAAGCTTTTCACAGGATCCTTGGGCTTTATCCCTCCCTTTTTTCTTTCTTTTTACTTTTTAAATTACGAAAATATGATCACACATTTACAAGAGACTTGGAAAATACAAAACAAAGTTACATACAGTTCCACTATATATTACAATTATTTTTTAAGTAGAAAAATTAAGATTTTTAGTTGGTTTCAATAGCAAATTCTCAAAAATTAATAGGATGAATAGACAGAAAAGTAGAAGAATATAGTAGACCTGAAAAGCACTACAAACCAATTCAACATAATCAAGATTTATACAATCTTCACACACTAGCAGCATACAAATTCTATTCAAGTTCTCATGGACTATAAACCAGGAGACACTGGAACATATCCAGAGACATAAAAAAAGGTGCAAAAATTTCATGGTCTAAAGGTATTGAAATCATACAGAGTCTGTTCTCTTATCACTGTGGATTTATGTTAGAAATCAATATCAAAAGATATTTGAAAATAACCCACATATTTTCAAGTGCAATGTGACATTTACCAAGAGAGATCTTTAACTTAGCCATAGAAAACCTCAATAAAGTCAGAAGACTGAAAAACAAAGGGTGATTGCAGAGAAGAAAGCACTTAAATGAGAAATTAATAACAAAATGAGAAATTAAATCAAAGATACTTTTAAAAAACTCCACATAATTGGAAATTAAATGTCCACTTTTAAATGATGGGTGTATCTAAGAAGCAAGAAAAATTAAAAAAATATTTGTAACACAATAAAAATGAAAAGAGAAGTTATCAGAATTCATTGCATGCTGCTGAAGCTGCTCAATGCAACTACAATTGGAATCTTGAATAAGGTATGAAAACAAATAATGGACATTAGTATAAAATTTGGTGAAATTTGAACTAAATCTGTACTTTAGTTAATAATACTGTGTCACATGTTAATTTCCTTGTTTTATTTTTTAAATATAGTATTTTATATTCTCAGAATTGGATTAGAAGTTTCAAGCCTCATTCAAAATATTTTAAAAAATCACTAAGAAAATAAGCTTTCTAGACTTTGAGCAGTAATACTAGCCCCATCCCACTTTTTGATCACTCAAGCACATCACTTTAGTAACTGTCACCATCTCTCTTGTGTCTTCAATTCCCCCCTCTCTATTTTATCATTGCCATCCACATTCAAACATCCTGTAATATTTCCAGTATCAAAAATAAAGCTTTCCTAGGAATTCTGTGGCAGTCCAGTGAGCATCCTGAGGCCAATTCCCATAATCAACACTCCCCTCCCATCTGTGCCATTTTATCCACAGATTTGACATGGGGATCCCTCTCTGTTCTAAATGCTTTCCTCACAGACTTCGGGGATTCCATGCTTGGTTCTCGTCTCCCTTGTGGCCAATCTCTTAATCTCTTGATCTCTTAATTTCCCCTACCTACAAACATCAGGGTGCTCTGGGCCCAGACCTCCTTATTCTGCACGCTTACTCCTTAGGTAAACTCATGAAACCTTCTGGATTGAAACAGCGTCTATCCACTGACCTTGCCAAAATTTGTGTCTTCAGACTGGACCTCTTCTCAGAAATCCAGATTCACACCCCATAATAATCAAATAATCAAATAATCAAACTCAATCCATGAGAAAATCCTACTTGTATTTTCTTAGACATATATCCATAACACAGCAACTTCTCACCAGCTTGGCCATGGCCACTGGGTTCTAAACTATCATTATCGCTAGCCTGTATTCCTCTTCTGCTTCTACCTTTGCCACCTACAGCCTAATTTCCATTTGGCAGCCAGAATGCTACTTCTAGACTGTCAGATCACTATGCCTCCTTAAGTTTCCCATCACACTCAGGGTGAAAATCCAAGTTCTAGCCATGGCCCTCAGGACTGACCCAATGTACCTCTCTGATCTCACTGCCAGCAGTCCTCCAATTGTTCACTGGGCTCTACCCACAGGCATCTCTCTGTATCTCACTGAACATGCCAAACATCCTCCTTGCTCAGGGCTCTCACTCCTAGCTGAGATAGTGACAGTGCTCACTTCCTCATTTTCTTCAGGTTCTATTCAAACATCACCCAGCTGGTGTGGCTTTTTTGCTTCCCTATATAAATAGCACCAACCCAACACTCTCCATCTCACATGTCATTTATTTTTCCTTGAAGTACTGGTCACTGCTGGAAACACTGTATATTCACTTGTTTTGCTTCTTTCTTTGTTGTCTATGTATCTCCTCTTAACATAAACGTTTCAGGGGCAGGGACTTTTTTCATCGACTGCCTGAGATTGAGTCCGCCACACAATAGATACTCAATAACTATCATTAGATTCATAGAGTACAACATTTTAATGGCATTCCATCAATTAATCAACTAATCAGTGAGTTTAGCAATTATTGATTGTGAACTTACTGTGTGTAAAGAATTTTGCTAAAAGTCAAGAACTCATAGTTAAAGTTAGAAAAATAAGCAGTCTAGTTCCATAACTAAAATCCATTATGGCATAATGCGTTCATTAGACTTTGACAGTAAGGACTGGGGGTGGGGGGAGTTGAAGATCAGAAGGTTTGGACACAGATCAATCATCAGTAGGACTGCTGTGTTCTCCAAGTGATGGCTTCCTTCTTCCCTTTATACTTTTCTGAAGAATAAATATTTTAAAAAAAATCTGAGCTTGTTATTATAATCAGAAAAAATCAATGAATCTCTTTTTTTCTCTTGCTCTTTTTCTCTCTCTTTCGCTCTCTGTCCTGCTTCTGTCATCACATTTCCTTCTCTGACTGACCCTCATGCATTCTTGTAAAGACCCTTGTGGATATACTGGTCTATCCAGATAATTCAAGATAATCTCCCATCTCAAAATTCTTAACTTAATCACACTGCAGAGTCCTCACGGCATCTGAAATAACATTCAGGATTAGGACGCGGACATCTTTTGGGGAAGGATCTTATACTGCCTAAAATAGTCATTCACTATGAAAACAATAGGAAAAGATGTAGTATTTTGACATCAGATCAGTAACTTATGCATGCCAAAACTACAGCAGAACTTAAGAATATTAGAAATTATTAACATAAAACATGCTTCACTTGGTGCTTGGCTTTGAGTGGCCAATGCCAGAAAGGGTGAACACTGGCAGCCCTGACTGGTCACGAGCATTTCTGGGACCTGGTCAATGTTTGCAAACCAGTGGAGGAAAGGAGACAAGGATGTGAGGTCATCTTCTCATCTTATGTGAAAAAATTTCACTGTGCAAGAAACTTGTTATGGAGCTAAGTGCTTCCTCAAAATCTTGGGGCTGCTGTTATGATTGTGTTTTATACTGTTTTTCTCTGTAAGATTCCAGGAGTTATAAACTGTAGGAAGTAGAGTTTGACTTTTACAAGTGTTTCCCCTCAAATAATGCTTCCTTTATGCTGCTTCTGTAAAAAAAAAAATCTGGAAATTGGAAAATTATAACAAAGCATTATTTTAGGACCTTAGGTCATCTATAATATATGAATCCCACATCTTTATTGTTCTTCAAGCATCTCAAATATTAAAAAATCTAAATGTTCCAAAATCAATTTTTCTTTCCCTGTGAACAAGCCCAAAGTAGTTACATTTGTTAAAGGTCAAACAGAACTCAAGTTGTTTAAAGGGCAAAAAGTAGAAAAGAAACACTGAATATCTCATCAAATATATTTGCTTAATTGATCCTTTCAATTGTTTCTGTGCACATCATGCTCACAAAAAAGACACATTCCTGGGAAGTTAAATTTTAAGGGTTTGTCTCCAATCATGGACGATTATAGAAAAGACAGTCTTAGAATTTGATTTGTTTCCTAGGTAACACCTCTTCAAATCTGGTGTCTGTGTCTCATCATTTTGCTCCTACACACGGATAAAGATCCTGAAACTACATAGTGTAAATTTCAGGGACAGAAGATGACTTGAGCAGGCATCCTAAAAGAAGGATCTGGGGTGGATATTATTCTTTGGAAGGAAATTTAATTTCTTTAAGTTAATATAAATAGCAGGAAAAAGAAACAAATTTGGAAACTTGCTGAAACTTAGTTCTCTGTAGGATATTGTTATTCTAGCAGGTTAATCTTGGACCCAAACCAAATGATTTAGGATTCTGAAACACATGAAATATCTCCTAGTTTAACCCAATGGCTGTGGCATAATATAGCTCCTAGGGAGGAATATAGTTAGATTTAGTTAGATTTATATGTTTAAACAACTGTGGCTGACTTACAAACCTTAACAATGGGTTTAAGATTAGAAATATAGCATAAATGAGATTCATATAGACTGAAAAAAATGAATAACCTCTCACATAGTCTCAGGGTACAAATTTGGATTATTAGACACAAATATTAAAATTACTTTGATACAAAAAGAGCCATCCCTCAAGGTATAAGAACAAAGGGCAAACCATAAATTGTGTCTATGTCCCCATCTTCTGCAGTAATATAGTATTCAGGAAATATTTTGTTTAAAATAATCATCAAAAGTAGCCTCGAACCACAAAGCCAAAAACAGAAACAAGAGCAGCCACAGTAGGTAAACTGCTGCAGCTATATGTATACAAAGCGAGAAGAGATACTCACGTTCAATATGCCGCCACAAGGGTAGGTATGGAAGTGGAGAGGGAGGAAGGAGGAACATCAGGATCAGGCGGCCAGGGCCTGATCCATCTACATAGCTAGGCTGCCAGCCTGCGCCTTTTGAATGGAACTGTCCGAGGTCCTGAAATAGGCGTCTGAACAAGCCTTGATTCCCCTGATTACAATATGAAATTGTTACCAGTCACTGGCATTGGCTGAAGACACACTCTCTTTGTCTTCTGCCACCATGAGTCACTGTGCATTTCCAGCTACCCGCTTCTCATGGTAGCTCAGTACCTGAGCCTGGCCAGGGATAGCTCTGTTTGAAAGGGATAAACCAGAATACCTGGAGGTCACACAGAAATCTGTTTAAAGATTTAATGATTTATTTCCTTCTAATATTCACTAGCTTCTTATAAGTCAACACCCACTCAATTTGCCAATTGAGAATGATTTAAAATTCAACAGTATTTGTAAATAGGAATCGTTATGGCCTTTTACAAACTACAGAAGCCTAATTACTCTATTTTCATGTTAAGTGCCTAATTTTCATTTAGTAAATGGAGATTATTAATTACACACACTGACATTTAAAAACAGTAAGAATTCTGTGTACTTATTACTAACTTGAAGCGTTCAAATCACGTAACTTCCTGCACAAATTAGCTCATTTATGTTAAACCAGAGAGAAAAATCTTAGTGATCTTTATTAAACAGACTAATTCACCAAAATGAACATTTTTTTTCCAATTTTTAAAGGGTCTTACTAATTACTATATCAAGCCCTAGAATAAAGTTTTTCCCAGGATATAATGTCTGGAATTCTTAAGAATGATTTTCACTTAAAAATTATTTATTTATTTTTGGCTGTGCTGGCTCTTCTTTGCTGGGCCCAAGCTCTCTCTAGTTGCAGGGAGAGAGGACTACTCTCTAGCTGCAGTGCATGGGCTTCTCATTGCAGTGACTTCTCCTTGTTGCAGAGCAGGGGCTCTAGGATGTGAGAGCTCTAGGGTCCAAGGCAGATTCTTAACCACTGGATCATCAGGGAAGACCATTATTCACTTTTTTTTTAAGCACTGGAGAAATCACCTAATAAGGTAGATGATAGATTTCTTATTCCTGCATAGGTTAGCCCCACAATTCCTGACTTTTCATTCTTCTGCATCTGACTTTGATGATCAACAGTTCCAAACTTACACATTTAAGAATTTTCAGTGACAGACTTAAAACGTGCTTTGATTCAGGTCCAGAAAAAGACACCTGACCAGTAATTCACACATTAGATACATTTCTTGGTCATGTGTTCATCAGGTTTGAAATGGGAACAGGGAGGCATATTCTGGGAATACTGAATTATCTAGATCCCTAAAAAAATTCAATCACAATTGAAATCTGTGCCAGAGACATGGTACTGGAAGGTACCAGATTACGCTACCCCCAAATATGCCTCTTTGACACATGGATTATTTTGAGCTAAAGGCCACTGAGAACCAGTCCAAGTTCTAAAAAAAAGGGCATAAATTTTCCTTTTGTGAAAGAAACGTCCATTTACAAAGGAAATTTTCATTCATAGAGATGTCTCCCTTTCCCTTACCAGTTCCTAAGGACTCTTACCAACACCTATCCAGAGAGAAGGCTCCAAATTAAATCTGCTGAACAAACCTTATTAAACAGCCTTTGTTTACCATACCTTCCCTGGTCATCCTTCCTTAACTTGCCTCTCCTACACAGAAGCCCGAAACACCTTTTTGTTGGTATTTAAACACAAATTGTAACCACTCTTTTGGATTATCCACAACTGACTGCTCCCTTATGTACACCACAAGTCACATATTAATAAACTCCTGTTTGTTTTTGTCTTGTTAATTTGTTTTTGGCCAGTTTCATTTACAGGGCCCCAATTGGAGAACCAAAGATAGGTAGAGGAAGAGATTTTTCCTTCTATACAGTACTGTCTCATAAATTTTCTCCTGTTACCACAGAATTCGGTCAGAACCCAAACTCTGATACAAACTTGTCCTGGAATGTTGAGTAAATGCAGTAATCCCTGAAGTCTAAATTTAATCATCAGCATAATATCAATGTGATTTTCTACTTTATAGGGTTGTTTAGAGAACTAATTGAGATTGTATACATAAAGCATCTAGAACAAAAAATGCCTGGATTAAGTGGATGGTCAAATAATAATATGGTCTGCCAGACTGGTGTAAAATAGAAAGCTAAACTAATAATTCACCCTGATCTTTGATCACTCTCTAATATTTGAGACAATAGAATGTTGTGCATACCAAAATAGCACTATGGTATCATTAGTCATCATCATCAACAATAAAGAAAATGTTATAATGCAATAGTCTGGGTGGAATTCAGATGTCTTTATTAAAACAAAAGTAAATCCATTTAGTTTTTCACTATAAATATCACTATACATAACACAAGTGATATGTATCTTCAAACACCCTCTTCAAACAACACAAGAGAAGACTCTACACATGGACATCACCAGATGGCCAACACTGAAATCAGATTGATTATATTTGTTGCAGCCAAAGATGGAGAGGCTCTATACAGTCAGCAAAAACAAGACCAGGAGCTGACTGTGGCTCAGATCATGAACTCCTTATTGCCAAATTCAGACTTAAACTGAAGAAAGTAGGGAAAACTGCTAGACCATTCAGGTATGACCTAAATCACATTCCTTACGATTATACAGTGGAAGTGAGAAATAGATTTAAGGGACTAGAACTGATAGGCAGAGTGCCTGATGAGCTATGGAGGTTCGCGACATTGTACAGGAGACAGGAAGCAAGACCATCCCCAAGAAAAAGAAATGCAAAAAAGCAAAATGGCTGTCTGAGGAGGCCTTACAAATAGCTGTGAAAAGAAGAGAAGTGAAAAGCAAAGGAGAAAAGGAAAGACATACCCATTTGAATGCAGAGTTCCAAAGAATAGCAAGGAGAGATAAGAAAGCCTTCCTCAGTGATCAGTGCAAAGAAAGAGAGGAAAACAATAGAATGGAAAAGACTAGAGACCTCTTCAAGAAAATGAGAGATACTAAGGGAACATTTCATGCAAAGATGGGCTCAATAAAGGACAGAAATGGTATGGACCTAACAGAAGCAGAAGATATTAAGAAGAGGTGGCAACCTCCCAGAGTAATGGAGATAAAAGCAAAAATAAACAAATGGGACCTAATTAAACTTAAAAGCTTATGCACAATGAAGGAAAGTATAAGCAAGGTGAAAATACAACCTTCAGAATGGGAGAAAATAATAGTAAATGAAGCAACGGACAAAGAATTAATCTCAAAAATATACAAGCAACTCCTTCAGCTCAATTCCAGAAAAATAAGCAACCCAATGAAAAAATGGGCCAAAGAACTAAATAGACAGTTCTCCAAAGAAGACATACAGATGGCGAACAAACACATGAAAAGATGCTCAATATCACTCATTATCAGAGAAATGCAAATCAAAACCACAATAAGGTACCATCTCACACGGGTCAGAATGGCTGCTATCAAAAAGTCTACAAACAATAAATGCTGGAGAGGGTGTGGAGAAAAGGGAACCCTATTACATTGTTGGTGGGAATGCAAACTAGTACAGCCACTATGGAGAACAGTGTGGAGATTCCTTTAAAAACTGGAAATAGAACTGCCATACAACCCAGCAATCCCACTGTTGGGCATACACACCAAGGAAACCAGAATTGAAAGAGACATGTGTACCCCAATGTTTATCGCAGCACTGTTTACAATAGCCAGGACATGGAAGCAACCTTCTGTCTATTGGCAGATGAATGGATAAGAAAGCTGTGGTACACACACACAATGGAATATTACTCAGCTATTAAAAAGAATGCATTTAAATCAGTTCTAATGAGGTGGATGAAACTGGAGCCTATCATACAGAGTGAAGTAAGTCAGAAAGAAAAACACCAATATTGTATATTAATGCATACATATGGAATTTAGAAAGATGGTAACGAAGACCCTATATGTAAGACAGCAAAAGAGACACAGATGTAAAGAACAGACTGTTGCATTCTGTGGGAGAAGGCGAGGGTGGGATGATTTGAGAGAATAGCATTGAAACATGTATATTATCATATGTGAAATAGATCGCCAGTCCAGATTCAATGCATGAGGCAGGGTGCTCAGGGCTGGTGCACTGGGATGACCATGAGGGATGCAGTGGGGAGGGAGGGGGGAGGCTGGGTCAGGATGGGGAACACATGTACACCCGTGACTGATTCATGTGAATGTGTGGCCAAAACCACCACAATATTTGAAAGCAATTAGCTTCCAATTAAAATAAAAAATAAATAAAAAATTTTAAAAAAAGAAGAGGTGGCAAGAACACACAGAAAAACTGTCCAAAAAATATCTTCACTGCCTAGATAATCACGATGGTGTGATCACTCACCTACAGCCACACATCCTGGAATGTGAAGTCAAGTGGGCCTTAGGAAGCATCACTATGAACAAAGCTAGTGGAGGTGATGGAATTGCAGTTGAGCTATTTAAAATCCTAAAAGATGATGCTGTGAAAGTGCTGCACTCAATATGCCAGCAAATTTGGAAAACTCAGCAGTGGCCACAGGACTGGCAAAGGTCCGTTTTCATTTCAATCCCAAAGAAAGGCACTGCCAAAGAATGCTCAAACTACCGCACAATTGCAGTCATCTCACACGCTAGTAAAGTAATGCCAAATTTCTCCAAGCCATGTTTCAGCAATACGTGAACCGTGAACTTCCAGATGTTGAAGCTGGTTTTAGAAAAGGCAGAGGAACCAGAGATCAAATTGCCAACATCTGCTGGATCATGGAAAAATCAAGACAGTTCCAGAAAAACATCTACTTCTGCTTTATTGACTATACCAAAGCCTTTGACTGTGTGGATCACAATAAACTGTGGAAAAGTCTGAAAGAGATGGGAATAGCAGACCACCAGACCTGCCTCTTGAAAAACCTGTATGCAAATCAGGAAGCAACAGTTAGAACTGGACATGGAACAACAGATTGGTTCCAAATAGGAAAAGGGGTACGTCAAGGCTGTATATTGTCACCCTGATTATTTAACTTATAAGCAGAGTACATCATGAGAAATGCTGGGCTGGTGAAGCACAAGCTAGAATCAAGATTGCTGGGAGAAATATCAATAACCTCAGATATGCAGATGACACAACCCTTATGGCAGAAAGTAAAGAACAACTAAAGAGCCTCTTGATGAAACTGAAAGAGGAGAGTGAAAAAGTTGGCTTAAAACTCAACATTATGAAAACTAAGATCATGGCATCTGCTTCCATCACTTCATGGGAGACAGATGGGGAAACAGTGGAAACAGTGGCTGACTTTATTTTCTTGGACTCCAAAATCACTGCAGATGGTGACTGCAGTCATGAAATTAAAAGATGCTTACTCCTTGGAAAGAAAGTTATGACCAACTTAGACAGCATATTAAAAAGCAGAGGCATTACTTTGCCAACAAAGGTATGTCTAGTCAAAGTTACGCTTTTTCTAGTAGTTGTGTATGAATATGAGAGTTGGAGTATAAGGAAAGCAGAGCACTGAAGAATTGATGCTTTTGAACTGTGGTGTTGGAGAAGACTCTCAAGAGTCCCTTGGACTACAAGGAGATCCAAGCAGTCCATCCTAAAGGAAATCAGTCCTGAATGTTCATTGGAAGGACTGATGCTGAAGCTGAAACTCCAATACTTTGGCCTCCTGATGTGAAGAGCTGACTCACTGGAAAAGACCCTGATGCTGGGCAAGATTGAAGGCGAGAGGAGGAGAAGGTGATGACAGAGGATGAGATGGTTGGATGGCATCACCAACTCGACAAACATGGGTTTGAGTAAACCATGGGAGTTGGTGATGGACAGGGAGGCCTGGCGTGCTGCAGTCCATTGGGTCGCAAAGAGTCAGACACAGCTCAGGGACTGAACTGAACTGATACATAACACTGGTAAATTTGAAAATCTAGATTAACTGAATCATTTTCTATGAAAATATCAATTTTAAAAATTAATCCAATGAGATATAGATACTGGGAATCACCTATTAACAAAAGAATTTGAAAATGTAGTGAAAATCAACCTCCATAAAGGCAGAAACTTTTTTTTTTTTTTTGCTTTACTGCACAGCTGTCATCATCTTACTTTCCCCATCTAGGTACCCAGCAGTGAAAGTGCTAACCACCGCAGTGCCAGGGAATTCCTGGCATAGATGGTTGTAGAGAAAAAACCCAACAAACACAAAAATGATCATATATTTCTATTACTTAAAGTAGTCCAGAATAGAGGCAAAAATGAATGTTTCTCTTTTTACTAGGCCAACCATCTCTGAAAATGAGCAGCACAAAATAAGGAGTATTACATACAGACCACTTCCACTTATTAGTGTATACACGAAGTTATGAAGTAAACTACTGACAAATGTCATTCTGTAAATTTGGTTATCCTATAATGAATGAATTTTAGTACGCTACTATGTTAGAGCAGAAAAGCATATTAACATTTCAATAGATAACACAAAGCATTGGATAAGTGTCAATATCTGTTGTGTAAAAAAAAATCTACATAACATAGAAATGGTGGGAAACTTCCTTAATTTATGTCTACCAGAAAACTACAGTAAATTTCATTCCCAGCGGTAAAATATTGGACACATTCCCATAAAGCCATGAATAAAGCAATACTCTCAACTTCTTCATCTCAACTAACCAACATTGGACTGGAAGTCTTATCTAATGCAATAAAGAATATAAGAAGCATAAACAGTGGGCAATGACAGATAAAGCTGTCAAATATTTTTGGCATGATATTCTAATACAATTTTCTACATGGAAAATTTTAGTGGCTCAATAGACAAACCAGTAAAACAACAAAAACAGTAACATGGTGAGATCAGTTCAGTTCAGTCGCTCAGTCATATCCGACTCTTTGCGACCCCATGAACTGCAGCACACCAGGCCTCCCTGTCCATCACCAACTCCCGGAGTCCACCCAAACCCATGTCCATTGCATCGGTGATGCCATCCAACTGTCTCATCCTCTGTCGTCCCCTTCTCCTGCCCTCAATCTTTCCCAGCATCAGGGTCTTTTCCAATGAGTCAGCTCTTCGCAACAGGTGACCAAAGTATTGGAGTTTCAGCTTCAACATCAGTCCTTCCAATGAACAGCCAGGACTGATGTCCTTTAGGGTGGACTGGTTGGATCTCCTTGCAGTCCAAGGGACTCTCAAGAGTCTTCCCCAGCACCACAGTTCAAAAGGATCAATTCTTCGGCACTCAGCTTTCTTTATAGTCCAACTCTCACATCCATACATGACTACTGGAAAAACCATAGCCTTGACTAGACAGACATTTGTTGACAAAGTAATGTCTCTGCTTTTTAATATGCTGTCTAGGTTGGTCATAACTTGCCTTCCATGGAGTAAGTGTCTTTTAATTTCATGGCTGCAATCACCATATGCAACATGGTGAGATAGAAACCCTTACAAAACCAAAGTGCTCCTATATACCACCAATAATTAATTGGAAAATAGGTAAGATAGGTAGGGCTTTTGCACAAACAACTCTGGTCCACACATCTATCCATCCACTCACTCACCCACCTACATGAAGGAAAAGAAGAAACAAATACTAAAAAACAAGAAATAAACTCAATAAGAAATGTGGAAGATTTATATGAACAAAATTGTAAAATATCATTGAAGTGTTTTTAAGAAGATTGTAATGGAGAGACCTAACCATATTCTTGGAAAAGAAGACTCAATATCGACAAGAATAGTCATTTCTCACCAAAATAATCTATTTTAATGATTAAATTGGTTACAGATCTTGGTGGGGAAGTAAATGGCAACCCATTGGGTTGGGAAGATCCCCTGGAGGAGGGCATGGCGACCCACTCCAGTATTCTTGCCTGGAGAATCCCATGGACAGAGGAGCCTGACGGGCTGCAGTCCACAGGGTCACAGAGAGTCAGACACGACTGAGTGACTAAACAACAATACATATCTTGGAAAACCATAAAGCTACAAAAAAGTGAAACAGATTTATATGTACTGACAAGACAAATAACCATGATACAGTGTCAAGTGAAATGTTTCCCAGAATAATTCCATTAATGCAAAAGAAACGTTGTTGCATGATTGTTTGTACACAGAGCCAGAGGTTGTATATAAATAGTAGTATCACAGAGAGTAGAAGGGGTAGGATGAGGGCAGGGAAGTAGAATTGTAATTTATTCCTATAACTGCACGCTTCAGATTTTTACAACAAGCTTTATTTTTCTAATTAAAAACTTTAAGGCTATTAAAGACAATAGGACTTGTTTGTGCATGTGTGTGATAAATCACTTCAGTCATGTCCAACTCTTTGCGATCCTAAGGACTGTAGCCCACCAGGCTCCTCTGTCCATAGGATTTTCCAGGCAAGAATACTGGAATGTGTTGCCATTTCCTTCTCCAGGGGAGCTTCCTGACTCAGGGATTGAAACCAGGTTTCCTGCATTGCAGGCAGATTCTTCACCATCTGAGCTATTAGGGAAGTCCCTACCCACCACATAGGAAGACTAAGTAAGGCACACAGCAAATATCATGCACTAAAATATGTGAACGGTTATTATTCCCAGACAGCAGAGTCAGAGAAAAACATGCAGCAGCCAATTTGGATATAAAACATATTAAATTACATACATAGTTCAGTTCAGTTCAGTCGCTCAGTCGTGTCCGACTCTTTGCGACCCCATGAATCACAGCACGCCAGGCCTCCCTGTCCATCACCAACTCCCAGAGTTTACCCAAACCCATGTCCATCGAGTCAGTGATGCCATCCAACCATCTCATCCTCTGTCGTCCCCTTCTCCTCCGGCCCCCAATCCTTCCCAGCATTAGGGTCTTTTCCAATGAGTCAACTCTTCGCATGAGGTGGCCAAAGTATTGGAGTTTCAGCTTCAACATCAGTCCTTCCAATGAACATCCAGGACTGAGCTCCTTTAGGATGGACTGGTTGGATCTCCTTGCAGTCCAAGGGACTCTCAAGAGTCTTCTCCAACACCACAGCTCAAAAGCATCAATTCTTTGGGGCTCACCTTTCTTCACCATCCAAATCTCACATCCATACATGACCACTGGAAAAAACATAGCCTTGACTAGACAGACCTTTGTTAGCAAAGTAATGTCTCTGCTTTTAAATATGCTATCTAGGTTGGTCATAACCTTCCTTCCAAGGAGTAAGCGTCTTTTAATTTCATGGCTGCAATCACCATCAGCAGTGATTTTGGAGCCCAAAAAAATAAAGTCTGACACTGTTTCCACTGTTTCCCCATCTATTTCCCATTAAGTGATGGGACCAGATGTCATGAGCTTAGTTTTCTGAATGTTGAGCTTTAAGCCAACTTTTTCACTCTCCTCTCTCACTTTCATCAAGAGGCTCTTTGGTTCTTCTTCACTTTCTGCCATAAGGGTAGTGTCATCTGCATATCTAAGGTTATTGATATTTCTCCCGGCAATCTTGATTCCAGCTTGTGTTTCTTCCAGCCCAGTGTTTCTCATGATGTAGTCTGCATATAAGTTAAATAAGCAGGGTGACAATATACAGCCTTGACGTACCCCTTTTCCTATTTGGAACCAATCTGTTGTTCCATGTCCAGTTCTAACTGTTGTTTCCTGACCTGCATACAGGTTTCTCAAGAGACAGGTCAGATGGTCTGGTATTCCCATCTCTTTCAGACTTTTCCACAGTTTATTGTGATCCACACAGTCAAAGGCTTTGGCATAGTCAATAAAGCAGAAATAGATGTTTTTCTGGAACTCTCTTGCTTTTTCGATGATCCATCGGATGTTGGCAATTTGATCTCTGGTTCCTCTGCCTTTTCTAAATCCAGCTTGAACATCTGGAAGTTCACGGTTCACGTATTGCTGAAGCCTGGCTTGGAGAATTTTGAGCATTACCTTACTAGCGTGTTTTCACATATTTCAGTGGGAACATCATTTCCTAGTGTGTTGTCCTAATGCAAAGAATACAATTCAGTACTCAAAGTATTAATTCAGTCTGCAGGATTGAAATACATTTTAACAGCCACCCTGTAAACTCAGGGAATTCTTTCTCTAATAAAGTACATTAAATTACATACATAATCTTGACTCATTACATGTAAAGACAAAATAGGTATCATAACTATAGGAGAATCATGACTACAAAATACACTATCTTAAACCAGATTTGAGGTTAACAGGGAGAGGGGAGAAAGGAGCCCCCAAAGCAGGTGAGAATGAGTGAGGAAGGAAAGCCAGAGGCTTCACATGGACTTACCAGGCCAATGATCCACTCACCACCAATTTTAATGTAAAATAATGTTTTTTGCTTAAACTTACAGATAAAGGGAAAACAATTTTATCCTTTAGAGATAATCTATCATAGAGATAGCATGGAAAATAGGACTTTTTTCCCACTGCATTGCAATCACATTTAATGTAGGTTTGTAGGCTATTTTCATTTAGGGCAAAGTTTCTCAGTCCTGGCACGACTGACCGGCACTATAAACCATTGGATTGGATAATTTTTTGTTGTAGGGGACTGTCCTGTGTATTATATATTATAGTATGTTTAGCAGTGTCCCTGGCCTCTATCTACGAGGGCCAGCAGCACTCCTGTTTCCTAGCTAGGACAACCAAAAATGTCTCCAAACATTGCTAAATACCTCCAGGTGTGGGGGAGCATGTGCAAAACTGCCCCAGGCTGAAAAATCAGTGACTTACTGAAATGATGAACATTCTCCTTTGTCAGGAAATATTCTCTAAATGCATCTTTTAATGATTTTAAAATATTATAACACATGGGCTTCCCTGGTGGCTCGGACAGTAAAGAATCTGCCTGCAATGCAGGAGACCCGGGTTCGAGCCCTGGGTCAGGAAGATCCCCTGGAGAAGGGCATGGCAACCCACTCCAGTATTCTTGCCTGGAGAATCCCATGCACAGAGGAGCCTGGTGGGCTACAGTCCATGGGGTCACAAGAGTCGGACACGACTGAGCGACTAGCACTTTCACTTTCACAATATGCAATAAGTTAATTCAAGTATCACATATAATCAGGCATTTTACTGTCATCATCTTTTGTTTTATGATAAATAAGAAACACTTGTACAAAATTCTTTGGTTGGATAACTGATTATTTCCTTAAGATGAACTCCCAGGTTGCATTATTCAATCAGAAGGCATGAACATTTAAAAAATGCACCCTTGTTCCATTCTCCAGCAATATTGAGCCAAAGACACACTCCTTTGGAGGGAAAATATGTTTTTATACCACCAATACTATGCTACCCTGTATATTATACTTTATAAAAATTATTTATGAATCAAGTACATTAAAAATAATATACCACATCACAGTGTACCATTTTTATTTATCAGCATTTTCCTGTTTACCCTTCAATGGGCTTAGTCATTTTATTTGACGACTGAATCTTATATAAAATATTATTCTTCTGTTTTGCAGTGACATTTTTTGAAGTAATTTCTACTTGTGTATGACAGATGTCACCCTTTGTGTTCCCTGTATAATTTCATTTTATTGGCCCTGACCGCATTGCTAGGAAGGATTTGAAATGTGAGAGCAAGAGAATAGAAAGGATTTATAGAAATATTCTGAGAGGAAGTGGACATTCTTTTCTACCAGCCCGACAACAAGAATTTCTTACTTATCTATTGATAAACAGTCTAGTAAATTCAGGTCTCTGGAAATGAACCTGAAAGCAAAGATAAAGCAGAGGCAGAAGAACTGTCACCATGAATCAAAAGCTAATATCGAACTGTTCTCTAGCATAATTCTAATATCTGTGTAATAGCAAAATACAAGAATGGATATTCATAATACTATTTGTGCATTTTCAGAAATATTAAATGAAGTACAATATGGTCTATTTGAGAAGGCAGAATTCTAAGGTGACCTCCATGATTTCCACCCTCTTGATGGCAGTTGGAGATGCCTTAAGCAGAGGACTCAACAAACCCACATCTGGACTCCTGACCCATTGTTTTAGGCCATTACTTATAGTTACTCAGAATAGAAAACATACTGTAGGAGGTGACTAATATTAATTTAGGGTAACTTTCACTAAAATGGTTAAACTATTTGAGCCTGTAAAAAAATTAAATTTCAATGATCATATCTGGAAATTTATTCTTTTTGAAGAGCTCAGGCCCCAACAAAGGCTTGATGAGGAGATGGCAGTTTGTATATTTCACCATCTGTTAAAATGTATCATTAATGCATAACCCAGGACAGTATACTCAAATTTAAATTTATGATCTAAATTTTTAATATATTCCATTTACAACAAAGATAAGAAATGACACCAGAGAAATAACTAAAAATAGTAACTCTGACTTTGACTCTTTTCAGTGATGCTGATGAGACTAAATTATGCTCTGTTCAAAAACACCATGATCAGTAATGTAACTAATTGACAAATGAAAGCAGAAGGGACATCTGCCAAAATTTGGGTAATTAAAATAAATGACTGTCTTCATTATGTACACATTAAATTTATCATACAATTACTGTATGATATTTGTATTCATTGCTTCAAAGAATTTTATAGTATCAAAATATTTTTTTTCTAAAAATAAGCATGAGAAATTAAATTTACACAGTTGCAAAAAGGAAGAAAACAATTTACTCCCAAATAAGTTTTTTTTTTACTATTTAAACCATACCTCATAGGAGTCATTTGAATAGACAACACATAACTGATAAAATAGATAAGAATCATCATTAAATTATTTGTTATAATAAAACAGAGAATCACCTCATATACTCATCAGTATGGGGATTGTTAAATATTTTCTTATGTTATGTAATAAATGTTATGTAGTCATTAAAAAGAATGTTTTGTCAGATTTTACTGACATGGACATACCCATAATGTTTTATTGAATGAAAAAAGTTGTAACACAATACATACATTTTGAGGACATTCTTATTTTAAAAATATTGTGTATATATTTACATTTTGTGCAAAGAAAGATTTAAAATATAAGGCTTGTGAAAATAAAACGACAAAGATTTAGCAAAACCAACTGCTAAGACAAGATTACACTGGGGAGAAGGAATAAGGAGGAGGCACTTCTTTTATTCATTATAATCTTTATGAATCCTGAATCTACACGGTTCATAGATACAGAATAATGTATAAAATGTTTCACTTTCAATCTAATTTCTAAAATGTCTAATTACACATCTTGCAAACATCAAACTGGATTCAAGTACAAACCCTCAGAAATAGGAATCATATTCCCCTTCTATCCTCTTAGTCCACTACGCTTCTTCTACCCTATGGCCTTTTATGTGGCTTGTTTTACCATGTCTCTCCTGTCCCGCATGGCTCAAGCCCTCAGGCTTCATTTTCTCCTACCTATTCTCTGGTTTAATCCAAAAACCCCTAAGAAACTCTTAGCCAACTGAGGCAAACTTTTTCCACTTTGAATAAACTTGAGCAGAGAGAATGGAAACATCTACACATTAATAATTTATGACTTACCACATCACACTATTATAATTTATTTTTTAATATCAAACACATTTTAGTTAGGTTAACTTTTTTTGATATGTACTTTTTTCCCATTTGCTTCTTGGTAGCAAGATCTGTTCCAGTTCAAACCTTTCCATTTTCATCTGGTTAGAGTTAATTAAGCTTAATTCAACAAATTTTTCTTGACCACTTAGTGACCAAAATGAAGATGGCAACCAGATGAAGATGGATGTTCTCAAAGAGATTACACTCTAGGGAGAGGAGGCAAAGACTTGAACAACAGACATAATAAAGAAGTAAATTACCTGGAGTGGGACTAGGAAGAGAAGAACATGGTAATGAGAAGTGGGAGGTGAGGAGTGCACAAGGCACTTAGATTTTAGAGAAACTAAAGGAAGCTGTTAGGAGCCAGGACAAATCAAGGACAGGTCCAAGGTGCAGCGGGAGGGTGCTGGACTGTGGGAGGAGAGATGTCTGTGGTCCGTTTCCACTTGCTTGTCCCTTAAACCACTGTCTATGGCTCTGCAAATGCAGACAGGCCCCTCACTGCAAGCCCGTAATTGGAACTGAGAGGCAATTCGTGTTTCCTAAATGTTCCCATCAAGAGACTTTGGAGAGGCTTACAATTAAGAACTGGCCACAGTTAGGCTGTTGACCTAGACATTTTCTTCTGGCCTTTTTCCTTTGTAATGCTTAGGTCTTGATTGACCTTGCTCCCACATGAATCTGTTTCCCACCTGAATACATAGCTTAAGTTCAATTCTTAAGAGAGTGTTTTACAAGAACCTGGAATCTCACAATATGTCATAGATGTAGCAAGAGAAAATATGGTCCAAGTTTAGAATACCCTTATGTTGACTTAACTTTTCATTTTTCTTAACCACTTCTCCACCTTCCTTGATACCTTGGATCG
Source organism: Giraffa tippelskirchi (assembly GCF_054371585.1). NCBI lineage: Eukaryota > Metazoa > Chordata > Mammalia > Artiodactyla > Giraffidae > Giraffa > Giraffa tippelskirchi. The sequence goes on from NC_137289.1 coordinate 145,021,903, forward strand.
TGGCCCTAAACACTGCCATATTCAGGTTTTATTAATATTAATGTTGGGGAGTTATTGTTGATTTATTATAGGTGATTTTTTGTCACTGTTGTTTGTTTAAAGTAACTGTGCCGTGCTTAGTCACTCAGTTGTGTCTGACTCTTTGTGACCCCATGGAGTGTAGTCCGCCAGGCTCCTCTGTCCATGGGATTCTCCAGGCAAGAATACTGGAGTGGGTTGCCATGCCCTCCTCCAGGGGATCTTCCCAACCCAGGAATCGAACCGGAGTTTCCTGCATTGCAGGTGGATTTTTCAGCAGCTGAGCTACCAGGGAAGCCCTAAAGTAACTGAGAGAATGACTAAGTGAGAGACCTGGAAAGGACTCCAAACACTGGGGGAATCCTGAATACATGGCAACTGAGTGGCTGTGGGATAAACAGATAAAGAGATTGAGATACTCAGTGACTGCTTTGGAATAGCTCATACTTGCCCAATGTCAAAGAGCAACAGAACTAACTAATTAATTATTCATTGACTTTCAATTCAGGGCTTTCCCTTCCCTCCATTCTCTTTGGTTATGTGAGTCAAGTATACACTCCTTTGCCTACTCAAACACCAAATATTTTATTTGTGGAAATATGTAAAGACATTATTTCAGTACTCAGATGCTCTCCTCCCCATGCCCTTCTGATTCTCTGGGCGAGTGAGATCAAAGCTACAATCCCATAAATTTCTTTGATGTGTTGGTTAGACCATCAATATAGCAAGCTAGGCAAGACAAAAAGGGCATTTAACGACCACAAGAAACACTTTTACAAGCTTCCCTTCTCTATCAATCTGACATAGTGATTTACACAGGACTCATCTGAATTTACCTCCAAGTAGCAGAAATAACCTCAAGAATATGGATCCTGGTAAAATCTTGATATCCTGATTAGCACAACACATCAAAATGGCAAAATGCCACTGGACCTTATTGCTGTGTTTAATCAACAAATCTTACATGTTTCAAAATTTCTTTTTAAAATCCTTAAGTGAAAGTCACTCAGCTGTGTCTGACTCTTTGCGACCCCATGGACTATACAGTCCATGGAATTCTCCAGGCACACCATAAAAATATGTCTAAATGATTAATAGACAAAATCGCTGGCTCCATTTAATGAAAAGAATTCTTTCACATTCTCTGCACAGCTTAAAATTGTCTCTACTGACCAATATATCACTTCTCTCTTTGTGCTTCTGACGCATTTGGAATATATTTCTACTCACATGGGGTTGTAACCACTTTCTTATATTCCTTTCTGCTAGACTTGGAGGAAAAGGAACATCACCCTAACAATCCCAGTGACTGGTACAACACTGAGCACTTACTAAGTTAATGGATAGATGTATGGATGAATGGTTATATGGTTGTGATATCTATAACACTTCACCACCACCACCACCATATAAGAGCTTATCCAGTGGTTTTCCTTTTAAATTACCACACACTTTCTTTTTTTAAAATTAATTATTTTAATTGGAGGCTAATTAAAATATTGTAGTGGTTTTTGCCATACATTGACATGAATCAGCCATGGGTGTACATGTGTTCCCCATCCAGAACCCCCCTCTCACCTCCCTCCCCATCCCATCCCTCAGGGTCATCCCAGTGCACCAGCCCTGAGCACCCTGCCTCATGCATCGAACCTGGACTAGTGATCTATTTCACATAAGATAATATACATGCTTCAATGCTATTCTCTCAAATCATCCCACCCTCGCCTTCTCCCACAGAGTGCAACAGTCTGTTCTTTACATCTGTGTCTCTTTTGCTGTCTCGCATATAGGGTCATCGTTACCATCTTTCTAAATTCCATATATATGCGTTAATATACTGTAGTGGTGTTTTTCTTTCTGACTTACTTCACTCTGTATGATAGGCTCCAGTTTCATCCACCTCATTAGAACTGATTTAAATGCATTCTTTTTAGTAGCTGAGTAATATTCCATGTGTATATGTACCACAGCTTTCTTATCCATTCATCTGCCGATGGACATCTAGGTTGCTTCCATGTCCTGGCTATTGTAAACAGTAGCACACACTTTCACAGCAAGGTTTCTTTTGTTACTCAGTCTACCTCCCCAAAGTATGACATTTATTATAAAACATAGTTGTGTAGCCATCATACATATCAATAAAATATTATAAATATGTTTAAAGTTCTATGTGTACATTTCTCTCTACACCCTCTAAAGTTTGGATTATTCTGAATTTGTTGTTCATCATTTCCATGCCAACCTTTATATTTTTACTACACAGACATGTATCCTGAAATCACAGATAGTACTATTTGCATGATTTTAAACTCTATTCACATAGATGATATTGTACTATATGGTATTATCTATATGGATCTTTGTGTAATGCGCTGTCTCTCAACATGAGATTTTTTTCCATGTTGACACATATAGCTCTAGCTGGGTTATATTTCCTGCTGTGTAACGTTCCATTATAGTAATGTACCACAATTTATTTATCCATTCTTCTCTTGATGGCTATTTATGCAGTTTGTAATATTTGACTCTGGCAATGTTAATATGAACATTGTATACAAGTGTAAATACCTGTGCACAAGTGTGAATCATTTTTATGTGGGATTGGAACTACAAGGTCACAGGAAATTGTCTTTGACTTTACTAAATATTGTCACACTGCTCTCCAGTGAGTGTACAAATATATATGCCCACCAGCAACATGTGAAAGTTCTGGTCATTTCAGATCCTCACCAAGACTTAATATTATCAACTTTTAATTTTTGCTAATCTCAATGGTATGTACTGGTATGTTATTTTAATTAGTAGTCATCTGATTACTATTAAAAATAAGCTTATTTAGGCTTTCTTTCGTGAATTGCCTGTTTATGTCATACCGAACTGGGTTATTTGTGGGATTTTTCTTATTAATATTTTCTAAATAATTTATTGTCAATTTTATGTATAATAAATATCTTCTTCAAGTTTGTGGCTTATCTTTTTTCTTCTTTACAAAAGCAGTATTTTTGATGCTTAGAAGCTTTTAATATTTAATGTAATTAATGTGCCCATCTAGTCTCTTATAGTTTGTGCTTTTTTTAAAATCTTATTTAAGAAAATTCCCCTACACTAAGGCCTCATATTACGCCTCCTGTATTTTCTTTAAAATATAGAAAATTCAAAGTTTTGCTTTTCATATTGCAAAAACTGTTTAATTCTACATGCTTGGTTGTACTTGATCAATCTTACATGAATATATATATATATACATACATATGTGTTTATATATTTGTGTGTGTAGCTTTTTCAAAAGAACTAAATTTTGGTTGTGTTGATTTTTTCCATTGTATTTTTGTTTTCTCTTTCATTTCTACTCTTTATTAGTTCTTTCTAATTTCTTTGAGTGTATTCTAACATCTTAACTGAAATGTTTAGCTTTTTAATTTTTAGGTTCTTCTTTTCCTTAGTATAAGAATTTAAGATTCTTAATTTTCTAAGAACCACTATTGCTACATCCCCCAAGTTCTGAAATACAGTATTTTTTAAAAATCATTCCTTAATTACAAATGTTTTCTAATCCCATTATAAGTTTTTCTTTGATCCATGGGTTAATTTAAAATGTGCTTTTAAATTTCCAAGTGTACAGATGCTCATAAATGAATGATTATGTTTGTGCTCCAATAAAAGCTTAGTAATAGACACAGAAATATGAATTTTATATAATTTCCAAATGTCAATAAATATTCTTATTTCTTTCTCAACATTTATAAATGTAAAGAACACCCTTGGTTGTTAGATTGTCTGAAAACAGGCAGAGAGCCAGATTTGGCCCACAGGCAAAGTTTGCCAACTCTTGGTTTAGAACATTTTCTAATACAAAAAAAAGCAATGCTTGTGTTTGCTATTATAATTAAACCAAGCAGCATTAATAATCACTTATCTTAAAGGATACTTTTGTTTCCATAGCAATTTTCCCAGCTGACAAACTGGTCAACAGAAGCCTCTTATTGTACCACTTAGGACAAAGTCAAATAGCTCACAGCACATGAGACTGCAGCCTCCTATTTACTGATTGAATAAGATGGTTGAGTCTGCACTAATTTGGGAAAGCAGAACTTTAGAACTAGGACTTCAATGACTGAGACCTGAAATGCTTAAGTGACTTGATCCATTTCTGACACTGGGAGAGTTGCATAAAAAAACCCTACTCATCTTTCAACTCGGTCACCTCCCCAGAGACCTCTCCCCTGAACTGTCCAAGGTTAATGCCCCTGTCGCCTGAACTCACTTTGCTCTTTGCACATACTCCCTGTAGCAGTTCTTAGTGCACTGCTTTTCTCTTTCATTTGAACATTCCGTATTCACCCTCCTATCTCTCATAACTACATCAGCGATGCCAACACCTGGAAATGGCTCATTTAAAGATTATTAAATGAATGGATGTGGTCTCCATAGAGCAAAGCTCATATATTTCCAGTAGACAGGACCGACTGACAGAATAAGAACGAGCTAGTCATTTCTCAGACAATACAAGAAGAATGATATGATATGCAAATCCCTTGCATATCCATACAAACCTCAAAATCTTTAGAACACAAGTGTTGTGATGAGCGCATAACAAAATTATCTGAGTATGGCTCTAGACTGCTGGTTATAAAGTCATCTTCTGCTGCTTAGTCACTTCAGTCGTGTCCGACTCTGTGTGACCCCATGGACTGCAGCTGCCAGGCTCCTCTGTCCATGGGATTTTCCAGGCAAGAATACTGGAGTGGGTTGCCATTTTCTTCTCCAATAAAGTCATGTAATCATTGCTAAATTGATTTTTAAAATAAAGATTTAAGAAATATGGGTAAATTTCTTCTCAGGCCCAAATAAGATTTTATCATTCAGAAAATTGGTAAAAATTAACTTAAATAGCTGAATTATACAGAAGGAAAAGCAGTAATTCATTTTTCCTGTCAGTTGTATAAAAAGCCTTTCTTATGAAGAACAAACTGTATTCTAATTTCATAATATTTTCTCCTCTTAAAAAAACTGAGTGAAACTGAGAAAAGCATTTAACTTCATAGGACTTGCAGTGAATTTTCAAAATGTTAGAGATTGACATGCAATGCAAAAATCTTAATTTTGCTAAATAAGACCATGATAAGTCTATTCCTCTATTACCATTACTTCATAGACGAGAAAGAACACTTTAACACCAAAGTGTAGGAAAACAATATTATACTGGTTAAAATGTAGTCCTTTTTTCTTTTTTTTTAAATTTTTGGTTGCACCCTGCAGCTTTTGTGATCTTAGTTCCCTGACCAGGGATTGAACCTAGGCCATAGCAATGAAAGCACAAGTCCTAAGTCCTGGACTGCCAGGAAATTCCCCAAAATGTAATCCTTTAGATTAAATAGATTTAGCTTCTAAAATGAAGGCTAGATAGTTACTATTTTTTATATTGTGCTGCAGATTTGAGAAAAGATTTTCAGAGGTCCCCAAAGCTCTAATAATCCAAAAAGTCCAGTGTTTGAGGAATACTGAATTAGACAATATCCAAGGTCTTGTTTAACTCTTTTTAACATAATTAAGTTATTTTTCTGCATCATTATATATTAAATACTTCTCTTCCTTATAACAAGCCTCATAATAAGTCACCAATGACAGTTCTTTCAGAAGCTTCTAAGTTTTTTTTTTCTTAAACTTGATATTGAATTTGCTTTCCAATCTACATCTTTATCAATTTCAATTATCTTCCTGTTTGATTTACAGGCTTTCATCACTAGCTCACTAAATTAGCCACATATCATGTCTTTCACCACGAAAAAAGTCATATGGTTTTCTTTTAAAATGCTTATATGGCAGAACTTCCATTTATGACAGAGGGAAGATTTTGGAAATCCTCTCCCCAACAAACACATATAAAGCTGGACAAAACAGTCACAACCAACCATTTCAGAGCTCCAAAAATTGACCAAAGGCAAACAACAAATAGAGAAGCGCTTATTGATGAAAATCTCCCAAGACTTCAGGAGAGAACTGTGGGAATCTATGGGCTGCTTGCCCAGAGCTTCTTTCATCTCCACTACCTGGTTCAGCAGACAGGAATGGTAGCTCTAGCGGTAAGGCTAGATTGAAAATCAGCAGCTTCACTGCAATAGAGGGTTCACTTGATTTGCAGCAGGGCTGAAAACCCATTCCCCACAGTACTGTCAGTGAAAACAGCAAACTCTGTAGGAAATTAAAAGGGAAAAGCCACAGTTCTGCCAGCCTCAGGTTCCAGGGCAGAGGGGAAGCCAGGAAGGAATTTAACAAGGAGGCAGTCCTGGAAATTAGAACGCATTACAAGAAAAGCTCTCCACACATCTCCAATTGACTAGGCAAATTACATGTATAGGCAGGGAGAGCTGAAAGTGCCCAGTGGAAAGCAAAAGTCGAGGCCGACTTGAAAATTGCCTGAAGCCTGAATGTGCTCCCAACCCACACACACACTCACTGGTGGAGTGTGGCAGCCAAACAACTTGAAGTGTTTGAGCTCAATCTCTGCCTGATCACTGCCTCAGTATTATGTTATCCAGATAGAGCAGTGACGTCTATATATCCAGGATAAAAATCTCAACTAGAGGAAAAAATGAGCAGAGGGAACATCAACCACACCCGCTTAATTAACATTTAAAGAACATGCTACTCAACAGCAATATAATATACATGTTTCTTCAAGTATACATGAAACTTTCCTCAGAATAGACCATATCCTAGCCCATAAAAGAAATCTCAATAAACTTAAAAGGAATGAATAATTTAAAGTATGTTCTACACAATGGAATTAAATTGGAAAACAACAGAAATCATCAAATACTTGGAAATTAAGCAATACTTTTCTAAATACTATATAGGTAAAGAAATCACAACAGAAATTATAAAGTGTTTGAACTGAAGTAAGACAAAATTACATATACTAAAATTTATTAGATATAGCTAAAGTGTTAGAGGATAATTTATAGTTCTGAAGACTTACCTAAGAAAAAAAGAAAAGTCTCAAAGCAATTATCTGTTTCCAACATTATAAACTAGAAAAATAAAGAAATTAGATCCAAACCCAGCAAGAAAGAAATCACAAAGATCATAGAGGAAATCAAACAAATGTAAAATAGAAAGACAATAAAGAAAAGCAATCATAAAAACTGATAAATTTCTAGTCAGCCTGACCAAAAAAAAGAAGAGACAAAACCAAACTCAGGAATGAAAGTCTGAATATTCCTACCAATTCTAGGAAAGTTAAATGAATAAGAAGAATTATGAACAAATTTATACCAATGTATTACACAAATAAGTTGAAATAGACAAATCCCTAAGAAGATATTCCAATGATAGACCTAAATGTAAGAGCTGAAACCAAATCTAAGAGAAGACACAGGAAAATTCCTTTAAGAAGTTAAGTTAGGCAATGAATGATTTATTATATGTAGACATAGAAATCACACAGTATAACAAAAAGTGGTAAACTAGATTCCATCAAATTTATACTCTACAAAAGACAATATTAAAAGATGAACAAGAGCTCCACAAATCTGGACGAAAACATTTCCAAAACACATCGATTAAAAGGTTCAAATCTAGAGTACATAAAGAACTATTATAACTCAAGCCAGCAATAAGACATTTGCATGGAAAATTAATATCACAGTGTTATAAAAATACACAACTCTTTGAATGGCTAAAATTAAAAAGATTGAAAATGTTAAGTGCTAGCATGGATACGGAATAATTGGAACTCTTACTCATTGTAATGAGAATGCAAGGTGGTGTAGCCACCTTGGAAAACAATTTGCTGCTGCTGCTGCTAAGTCGCTTCAGTCATGTCCGACTCTGTGCGACCCCATAGATGGCAGCCCACCAGGCTCCCCCGTCCCTGGGATTCTCCACGCAAGAATACTGGAGTGGGTTGCCATTTCCTTCTCCCACATTCAGGCAGTTGCTCCTTTATACGTACCGGCCCATAGAGATCTACCTGTGCCAGATGACACAGGAATGAGCAATCTGCGTCGATTCATCACGCGGGAAAGTCACATTCGTGGTGAATCACATAGTGTAACATGTATTAAAATTTTAAAGGCAGGAGGAGAAGGGGACAACAGAGGATGACATGGTTGGATGGCATTACTGACTCTCTGGACATGAGTTTGAGCAAGCTCCGGGAGTTGGTGATGGACAGGGAAGCCTGGCATGCTGCAGTCCATGGGGTCGCAAAGAGTCAGACACGACTGAGTAACTGAACTGAACTGAACTGAAAATTTTAAATATATATTTAATATATATCCCAGAAATCCCACTCTGAGATAATTACCCAAGAGAGATGAAATCACAGGTCAAAAAAAGATTGGCATATGCATATTTATAACGAACTTAACCATGATTACTCAAAAACTAGAAATGCTAACACCCTATCAATTGGTGAATAAACTATAGTACAATCATACAGTGAGATACTATTCATTAATAAAAAGGAACAAATTATTGATATATACAAGAATGTGAATGAATCTCAAAAGCTTTGCGTTAAATTAAACTCAAAAGGTCACACACTGGATGTTTCTAATATATCACACACCAGAAAATGCAAGACAATAAGGACAGAAATCACATCAGGGGCCAGGGGTGACGGAGAGAAGAGACAGGCATAAAGCAGCACAAGAGAACTTTCTGGCATGATAGAAATGTTCTATATCTTGATTGTGATGATGGTTACATGACTGTATATATCTGTCAGCACGCATCTTAAATAGGACAAAAGGGGAAAAAAGATTATCAACAAATATCATCCTCATGAGAAAACAGGTTTAGAAGTAGGTCCCCTCATCCTCTCACACTAAAAACTAATACATCTGTCTAGCAACTTATTCATTTATTCTAAGTTTTCCAATTTGTTGGCATATAGTTGTTCATAATATTCCCTTATGATTTTTTAAAGTTTCTGTGGTACTGGTTGTTATTTCTCCTCTTTCATTTGGACTGTAGCACACCAGGGTCCTCTGTCCATGGGGTTTTTCAGGCAAGAATACTGGAGTGGGTTGCCATTTCCTACTCCAGGGGATCTATCCAACGCATGAATCAAAACTGTGTCTCTTGTGTCTCCTGCATTATAGATGGATTCTTTACCCGTTGAGCCATCAGGGAAAGTTCCTGCTAGACAGATACAGCCCACCAAAACAGAATCAAGAAGAAATGAATAACCTGAACAGGCTGATCACTAAAGGTGAAATAGAATCTGTTACACACACACACACACACACACACACACACACACACACACACACACACAACCTCTTTAAACTGGATGACTTCATGGGGGAATTATACGTACATATAAAGTTTGCCATTCTTCATATTTTGCAATATTATTATAATTTTTGTTCTTTGGCCACTCTAATTACAGTCCTAGTTTAAGACATGCATCCAGTTCGCTCCCTGTGAAAACTTTACTACCAGAAATTTGGACGGCTATTTCCCCCAATTTCTTCTAAGTCTCTAGTGAAAAATGTCTTTAATAAGGAATCCATCCATATTCGTCCAAAATAAGCTAGTTACTGTCTTATCCTGACCCTCTCCATTTTTCTTTACTTTTTCCTCACATATAGTGGCATCATCTGTTTGTTTATCCTCACATATACTGGCAAACATATTTGTGTGTTTCTGTCTCTGTATTCTTGAATATATATAATTTGAAAGTCTACTTTTCCACCTGACAAAGAGTATCTATATAATATTTGTCGAGTAAATGAATGGAACTTAAAAAAATAAATAAAAATAAAAACTAACAATACAGCTGAGAACATTGGAGAACTACTCAGAAATTCCATAAGTCAGTGCATTGGCTGTGTGAGGAGAAAGATATGGTGTAACTTATCTGTACAGTCCCAGTACCCAGCGTGCGTGTGTGCTAAGTCGCTTCAGTCGTGTCCAACTCTTTGCAACCTCATGGACTGTAGCCTGCCAGGCTTCTCTGTGCATGGGATTCTCCGGCAAGAATACTGATGTGGGTTGCCATTTCCTTCTCCACCAGTATCCAGCAAATGGCCATAATCTCATAGCTTCTTAATAAACATTTGTATAGCAAATGGACAGGTAAATGGTTTCTAACAAAGATACTTGGCCAAACGCAGACACTCTGGCAGGTGTGGAGGTGGAATATTAAATGGTGAAGTCTAAAAACAAAGGAGTCTATAAATTAATCTAATTCCCCACAGTACCATGTCAATAGTGCCTGGATGACTGAGAATCTTTGTGCATAATTGTAGTGCCAAATCAGTAAACAGACAAGCACTTTAAAAAGCGATCATGTATAAAGAACAACATGTCTTTCAAATGACTCACTTAAAGATTAAAACAGATAGACAAATCAAAATAGAGAACTTTTTGTGATATAGTTCTCTAAATAGAGAGAAAATAGAGAACTTTACAAAATAGAGAATTTTAACAAATCTTAAAATTCTATGCAAGTAAAAAAAATCTGTGTAAGTAAGATAAAGCCTGAGCTGAAATAAGGTTCTGTAATAAATTTGTTTCAATTGAAGTAGGCAGAATTTCTTATTTTCATTGCATTTTGCAATAATGAAGCAGACTTAAAGGATTCTCTACAAACTGTTCATTTCTTAGCTCTTGATTGTTTCCCCCCAAGTTCAAATCAATTCATATTATTTCTAAAGAAATGTCAGACAGTTCTCAACTGTTTGCAATGATTCACGATTTTTTCTTGTTCAACTTTTTACTTTGCAAATTTCCTAATAATATCCTTTACAGCAATTTTGTTTTTCTAATCCAGATGTAACTCATTGATTCTAATTGTCATGTCTCTTCATACTCCTTCAATCTGGAACAGTTCCTCTGCCATTCTTTCATGACATTTTCATTTTGAAGAGGAGAGGGGTCAGTTTTGTTGCAAAATATCCCTCAATCTGGGTTTCTAATGATTAGATCATGCTTAAGCATTTAAGGTAGGCTTCCCAAGTGGTGCAGTGATAAAGAATCCATCTTCCAATGCAGGAAATGCAAGAGATGCAGGTTCGATCCCGGGTTGGGAAGATCTCCTGGAGAAGGGAATGGCAACCCACTCTGGTATTCTTGCCTGGAGATCTCCATGGACAGAGGAGCCTTGTGGGCTACAGTCCATGGGGTCGCAATGAGTCAAACATGACTGAGCACAGCACAAGCATTTTAGGTAGGTCCCTCACAGACCTGTTATACACAGGTCGTGCTATATCATATCAGAAAGAAAGGGATGTTCATTTGTGCTAGTATTGGGGGTGTTAATTTGGATCATTTAGCTTAGGTGGTAACCATTAGACCTCTCTACAGTAAAGGAATCTTTTATCCTTTGTAATTAATAAATAACTCATGTAGAAATACATTGATAGTTCATAACAGTTCCATTACATATATTTTAATACTAAAATGTGACATTGTAAGGCATAATATCTTCAAAAAGAAACACATTTAACCTCATTTGGTATAGTTTTGGAAGAGAAAGATGTGTTTACTTACCATACAGATTTTCAGAGGTTATCATATATTCCCATTATTTTTAAGGCATGGATTTAAGGAGATGTTGACAAAAGGGCTCTATAGAAATTGCCTATTTTCTTCTGGTACCAAATGAGGCTTATTGTTTATGCTTTGTGCCCATGAGCCCTGTTGGACAGTCATTTCTCCTGTTTAAAATTCAAGAGCAGTCCTCTTCATTCTGAAGGAAACAAAATGCTTTTTCCACTGACAAATGTACCATCTCACCAAATATCAAGAAGCCCAAGAGGCCAGATTGGATCAATAAATAAACTTCCAGCCCCCTGCCTAAGCTCCAATGATTTAGTTCCATTTATGAAGCATAAACCTTGAAATATAGTTTGAGATCAAGTTAGACACACTTTGTTACAATACAAACTGGTAACCCACTAGAAACTCTGCTGGCTTAAAGTTAGCATGTTATAACGGAAAGAGCTCTACAGTTTAAAACAGCCAGTGTTTTTATCTTAACTCCATCATTTAAACCTAACCTTTGTTAATTCACTTTCCTTTCTAAAAATTCATTTACTCATCTTTAAATTGGGGCTCACAGTATCAGTTCTGTAGGGTTCTATAAGTAACAAAACATTAATGAGTTCTGAAAATCATAAAGCACTTACAGATATTTGCCAATGAGGGATAAATGCCCTTCAAAATACAATTATTATTATTTCCCACATGAAAAATCATTCAACTTAGATCTGATGCTAAATAAAAATCTATTGATCAAAGAATTTCCAAAGCTTTGAATGTCTGAAAATGGAGCATCCTGATTGTACAAATGAAGCAACACTGAAGAGAAGTGAAATTTAATGATGCCAAGAATCAAACATAAACTGCTCAAGAGACTGACTACTTTCCACACTGCCTTCATGGAATGAAGTACAGCTTTAGAAGGAACAGCTGCCAAGTTGGGCTTTCAGCTTACTGCATACCTTTTACAGTGATGCTGGACCAGTCTACACACAAGGCTATGGGAAATACTCAAGCACTGGCTGCTTTTATCAGTCACACGTACACACATCCACATCTGCACATGTGTGTGTACACACAATAGTCTGGCAATGAAACATATCAGTTAACCAAAGTGTAACTCCCTTCAAGTAATGCCTACATGCTGATTTACGAGTTCATCTAATCCAGTTCTTGGATAAACCACCAGAATAGTAGCTATGTGTACCTTCCAGTGAAAGAACCTGAAAGGGTGAAGGCAAATGGTCCAGCTGTAATGTAACTGGTGTTCTATTCACAAGTGCTAAAATACGTATTGGTAAACCTAGTGACTGCACTTGAAGCTTCATGTAAAACAGGATTATGTACCAGATGAAAATGTGTTCAGCTAAGTCAATCTCCCACCCTAAGGAAATAGCAGAAGGCAAGAGTTGGATGGACTGGGGCTCAGAAGGAAGGATAAGCAAGAGGAGTATTGATCTCCTTACCCATTCTCCCCACCCCCATCCTGTTGTCACTTTCTTCTCCAATTAATATGGATTTATGGACATTTATTTCACAATACGCTTCTTTGACTCTCCTCTCAAATCCATTTGGCCAAACCTTAGCCCTAATAAACCCAACTCCCTACACTGACACCACCTTCACCAGATGCTGACAACTGCTCTAGATAATTCAAAACATTAATGGATTTGTGATATTATATTGAAGGAAGTTAGCCTTAAACGGGCCCCAGAACTCCTTTGAATAGCAATCCTGTGTGTTTCTCTGGCCATCCAGTTCCCACAGCAGCAACTTTCAGATGTAACTGCTATGTCTGTCATTCCAATAATGTATTTAATGCATAAAATTGCAAGAATGAACACTGCTTATAAGGAACTCACAATAGCAACTTACATATTAACAATCCAGATAGTTCATATTAAGAATGATTAAAAACTCTACAAAGCAAGGGAGATTCTGTCTGATTATGGGAAAAATCATATATATGAATAAACGTATTCATATAAATGAACAGTAAATTCAATGGAAATGTAAGAAGAAAATTATGACCAAAGAAAAGAAAGATACAAGTTATTCTAGCAATCATGTTCAAAAATGCTCAAAATGCTCAAAAATCAGGATTGAGCTTCAAGCTTCCCCCAAATTTCATGGTTACTAAGGCAAAAAGAGAAAGAAGATTTATTATATGAATCTTATTGAATAGGCGATATGTGGAAATTCCTCCCAAAAGAGTCTTCTTTTTATTTACTAGCAATGAAATTAAAATCAAATGTCTCATGTAGGTCACGAACAACATTTTTTATTAAAATTACAAATACCATGTTAAATTTTGTATGTTTATTTGTAGTGATGGCTTCTGACAAAGGTAAAAAGCAAAACACTGAATTACAACTCTATGATTCCATGGGGGGCTAAACTGAGTCCATAAATATAGCATTTGCTGGTTCAACTTGGTCCAGTAATAGAATTAAAATACTTATAGCAGGGTTTCACACCATGACACTGTTTATCCTTGTGTGCATGCTCAGTTTCTCAGTCGTGTCCAACTCTTTGCGACCCCATAGACTGCAGCCCACCAGGCTCCTCTGTCCATGGGATTTTCCAGGCAAGAATACTGAAGTGGGTTAACATTCCCTCCTCCAGGGGATCTTTCCGACCCAGGGATCCAACCCGTGTCTCCTGCATTGGCAGGCGGATTCTATACCACTGAGCCACCTGGGAAGCCCACATTGTTTACCTTTAGGGCCAGATAATTCTTTTGTGTGGGGTCTGTCCTGTGCCTTGTAGGATGTTCAGCAGCAGCCCTGACCTCCAACACTAGATGCTGGTAGCACTGCCTTCCCTCTTCCCAGGTCATAAGAAGCAAAACTGTCTTCAAACATTGCTAAATGCCACCCGAGGGGCAAATTCACCCCTGGTTGAGAACCAGTGACCTAGACTAAATTAAAACCAAATGACTCCAGCTTTCGCCTTCCTAGTCCATCATCTACACTGACCAATTCCACCTTGCCACTGGCCTTGTGGGAAATTCACCATGAGGGACAGTGCCACCTTCAACATTTTGAGCTTTTGTTTTTGACATTCCTCTATCCCTCCATATTCCTTCTTAACCTGCCAAAAATCCTTTGCAGATTTAATTTCAAAAGATTTTTTATAAATAATTCTTTGCTCTGAAGAGAATGCATCATACAGACAGATGACACAGGCTTCTATTCTCTACTGTTTCTATCAGAAAACGGACCTCGTAGGGGACAGCACAACTACTTCTGTGACTGAAAATTGTCGGGCATGTTGAAATATGCTTTTCTATATTCATTCCTCCTCTCTCCAGTCCTTGCATAAATTACCGTGAACTACTGGTGTTGGTACTTTATAGTTTTCCCTCTAGGGAGATTGCGCTGTAGACCACTCATACTATTTCTTATATAAGCACTACAGGTCAACATTTGTTATGTGCATTCTTTATTTGTCAGGTATTATCGTAGATACTTTACAAATACTATCAATGTTCCTCACCAAAACTTTTCTACAGAAGCATTATTGACATCCATAGAGTATCTTAGAAAAGGAGATGCTCAGGATTTGGGGAGAGAAATACAGTAATAGGCACTCAGCTTAAGAGGGAAATGTCTGCTGTCAAAACACTGCCTTCATTTCTTGCCCCTTTGCTTTGTTTCAACTAACATTCTGACTTTCCTTGTCTTGAGTAAGTCAATGGCTAGCTCCAACTTAATTTTTTTCCTTTTCTTTCTTTTCCTTCCTAGTGCTAATGAATAGTGCTTTCTCTAAAAACTTTCCTGGTGGTTCAGTCGGTAAAGAGTCTGCCTGCAATGCGTGAAACTAGGGTTCAATTCCTGGGTCAGGAAGATCCCCTGGAGAAGGAAATGGCAACCCACTCCAGTATTCTTGCCTGGAGAATTTCATGGACAGAGGAGAAGGTAGACTACAGTCTATGGGGTCTCAAATTGTTGCACATGACTGAGTGACTAACACACACACTAATAACAACTTTCACGCCAATCTGTCTTGAATGATCCATATTCCTTTTGTAACTAAGCAGTGGTTAGATGCCTGTGGTTTGTTGTCATTTTTCAGATTTGCCATAGAAAATAAATGCTGTTTTTGTTGTCTGTCTAATCAATTAGTGCCGGACTTACAGAGATTTCAATTACCATGAAATCAGGCCTCACTGAGGTAGCTCAAGATGAGGCTTTCCATGTTGCTGGTCATAATCAAGAGGCCCCAAAATAATTAGAAAGAATCCCAAGCACCAACAGCTCTACCTGGGGAAGAAGGTCTCATCTGGAGGTTTACTCCATCATCCTGTATTTGGGTGTTCTATTTATTGTGGGATATTGTGCTAATGGTAGTGGCACTGAACAAGCTTTCTTAGATCACTGTGAAAGATGATACAGTGTAGATACTAACTTTTCTTGAAAGCCCGTTCTTTTGAGATGATCTCGAAGACTAACATTCTCATTGCAGGATGCCAGTGTGCTTCATGAAGTCCGGGAAGTTTCCTATGATTCTGTAAGTCAGACTGGTTTCTATCTTAACCACAATAGCATACTGAGAAAGACAGAGTTCCTGCTAGGAGTGGGGTCCTAATACCTGTAACAATTCTCATTTGATCTGTAATAGTTCTCATTTGACAGATGAGCGAATGAGGCTCAGAAATATTAGGACCATAAATTAGCAAATGGGATGTACAAGGCTGAATTCTAAGATGATCCTCAACATTCCCATGGCATTGGTGTACAGGACCCATGTAATTCCTTTTCTTTAGATGTGGACATGATCTACGAATATGATGGAAGAGTTACTCCCACAATCAGATTACATTAAATGTCAAGGGTATTTCAGATGTAATTAAACTCCCTAATCAGGTGATGTTAAATTAATTAAAAGGAAAGTTATCCTGGGTTGTCCAGACCAAAAAGGTGAGCCCTTTAAATGGGGTCGAGGGCTCAGCGAGATTCTCCTTCTGCCTTTGAAAAAGTAAGATGTATGAAAAAAAAACAAGTGGGAAGGAACTTCAGAGGTCTCTAGGCGCTGAGAGCAGCACTAGGCTGACAGCCAAGAGGAAAGTGGGTTCATCAGTGATACAACCACATGGAACTGAATTACATCAACAACTACATGAATGAGGAAGTGGACCCAGAGCTCCAGAAAAACACAGCCCAGCCAACATCTTGCTTTCAACTTTGTGGAACACTGAGCACAGAGCCCAGCTAAGCTGTGCATGGACTTCTGACTCATAGAAACTGGATGTTTTTAAAGCTATCAGCTAAGTTTGTGGCAATTTATTACGCAGGAGTTGAAAACTAACGTATCCTTAATGTTGAGAAATAAAATTCAATGTTTGGCAACAGAAGGAGACTAGTGACCTACTTAATAAGCTTGCTTTTTCCATCTTATGGGAACTTCAAAGACATGGCCAATTTTTAAACACCAACAATATAAAAAGACTGTATAGTTTATAAGCAAATGATTCCAATGCATTTAAGACTACACTGACCATTAATTTTACCTGTACAGGTAACACATCCCAGATATTAGCTTTACTAACATTTCTTTTGACTAGAAAAAGAAGGCACAATTTAGTTAAAAATAATGCATTAGATATCTATAAAGGCATCACAAGGTCCAATTTATAAGAAGCAAAGGCTGAGATGTTTCTGTTTGAATTTTTCTGCATTGGGACTATCTTTTTTACTTATTTAGGGATTCCCTAATAGTTCAGTTGGTAAAGAATCCGCCTGCAATGCAGGAGACCCTGGTTCAATTCCTGGGTCGGGAAGATCCACTGGAGAAGGGGCAGGCTATCCACTCCATCATTCTTGGGCTTCCCTGGTGGCTCAGCTGGTAAAGAAGCTGTCTGCAATGTGGGAGACCTGGGTTCGATCCTTGGGTTGGGAAGACACCCTGGAGGAGGACATGGCAACCTACTCCAGTATTCCAGCCTGGAGAATTCCAGGGACTGTATAGTCCATGGGGTCGCAAAGAGTCGGACACGACTGAGCAACTTTCACTATTTATAAGAAGCAAGGGCTGAGATGTTTCTGTTTGACTTTTTCTGTATTGAGACTATCTTTCTCTCTTACTTACTGCTTATCTTATTTATACCCCAGTAAATCTGTTTTCAGAAGGCTAGGACTGAGGAATGAGTGCTGACTTTCATGAATAATTTTTGCTGATCACTCTGTTACACTCCATGTAACAGGAAAGTATTGTTTCAGGCCGATTCTAGTTTTCCTCTCATAGATTGCTCACTCATATTAGATGATTACATCAAATGTCTATATGATTGAGGAAATTACAGCATCTCAATTTAAGATCTGAAGATTGTCTCTTGCTATAAAGAATCCATTGGACTGATGTGAGAACAAACTGAGTTAACTTTGAGGACCTAAAATTACAAGCCATTGAAAAAACCTTAGTCATGAGGAGTTTAATATAAGATGAATTTACAGAGTAGCAATGAACCTTAAGTTAGAATTATCCAGTTTTTCTAGAAGTAAACAGGCTCAAAATACATAAATCAAAAGGAAGCAGAATCCAAATCAATGTAAGAGGTTACAACAATCTCATCTTTGTAACCATTAAGAGCTGCCTTGTATGATAATCAGTTGCCAGTTCCTAGAAATGATTATACAGAGCTTGGAATATCACTAGTTATGAAAGTTATAGGGCAAATCTCCACACTACATGGGTGAGTGAACCCAAAGAACAATAAAAGTCCCCATTTCAATTCTAAGAAGTTTTATGATTCTTAAGAAAAAAGATGTAATCATTTAAAGAGATATCCCACACCATTATATGCCTACGTTAGGACACGATTGATAATATATACATCACTTACATATTACAGGAAAAAATTTACACCTTTTTCCTTAGGTAAAATTCAATCTTGACAGTTTGCTCAAACTCTTCAATGGTGAAGGAAGAAAGAACACCCAGCCACAGTTTCTGGTATTTAAGGCCCCATCCCTAGATAGTCATATATGGGGAGGGGAATTAAGGAAGGAAAGAGAATAATTACATAATTGAATACAATGACATGTCCATAACTTTATCAACCATCATGTTCTGCACCACACTGGAAAATTCTACCTCATACATGTTGGAAAGCACCTCTGATCAAGAATAATCCTCAATATCAATTTCTTGAGAAATCCTAAGTACAATGGGCAACACTACGATCTTCTTTTCATTGAACCAGTTATCCCGTCTTCAGAGAATGCTCACATTTTTCAGTTAATTTGATTAATATTTGTCTCTTTTATTTTATTGCAAACTCCATGACTCAGGAAAGATGTTAAATTTTGATCACCATCACCAGAATATAAAAAAAGGACATCAGTAATCAAAATCTATTAAATAGGCAAATAAATAATAAGACAAAAAAGTCAGGAAGATAAAATGACTTTACCATCCCCTAACGTCCCCATTCAAAGACCTCTTCTTTCTGTGTCAAGGCAAGAGATGAAGGTGGCTTGGCCTCATATATGTCGATGGAGATAGAAGTAGAGATACTTATGTTATATTTTGAAGATAGAAGCTACAGGACTAACAAATGCATTGCTATAGGGGGTGATGAAGAGGAATGAGTCTAGGTAAACTAGCTTATAACCTGAGTTACCAAGAGGATGGTTTATTGATATGAGGACCACTGGGACATGAACAGGATTTGTATTAGTTGTCTGCCACTGTGTAACAAATTATTCCAGAATTCAGAAGCTTAAAACAACAAACACTTATTTTCTCATTGTTTCTGTGGGCCAGGCATCCCAGCGTAGCTTAGCTGATCCTCCCTCTCAGGGTCTCTCACAAGAAAGGACTCAAGCAATCACAGTGTTGGCAGTCATCACAAAGCTCAGCTGTGGCAGGAATAACCTTCAAGTGCACACTCATGTCATTTTTGGTAGAAAGCAGTTCTTCAGTGGTTGTTGGCCAGAGACCATTCTCAGCCCCATGATCACTCTCAGTCACATAGGCCACTCCGTCCAGCAGCTCACAACAAAGCCACACAGAGTGAGGAAGCCAGAGAGCCAGAGAGAATACAAGCCACATGGAAGTCAGTCTTCTGTAACCTAATATCATTGGTGATGTCCCATCACTTTTGCTCTATTTATCAGAAGCAAGTCATTAGCTTTAGCCCACACTCAAGGGAGGAGACACAGAGATGTGAATATGAGGAGGCGGGATCGCTGAGAACCACATTGGAAACTCTCTACCAACGGTAGAGGGAGAAAAATAAAGAGCTTCTTTTTGCCCTAAAATGTCTTAAGTTTGAACTGAAGTGGCCTCTGAGATAACCAAGAAGATGTGTCAAGTAGGTAACTGTCATGATTCATGAGTCTGGAGCTCAGAGATATGGGCAAGAAATGGCACTTTGAGCACTGTCAGTTTATATTTAAAGTCACAGGAATAGATAATACCATCTAGGAAGAAAGTGGGAGGTAGAGATGAGAGGAAATGGCTTGATACCAAGTTCTGAGGAACCCCCAAATTTTAGTTTAAATAGAGGAAGGCAGGATGAGAAAGAAAATTCAAAAGGAGTGGCCAGAGAAGAAGGATAAAAACAAAGACTCTGGGTATTACTGAACCAGGAGAGAAAAGTGTAGAAGAATAAAGAATGGCTAACCATGGAAAATGTTGCTGAGATGTGGCATAAGATGATGACAGAAGAGTGACTTTATAGTTTTAAAAACCAAAATGAAATATAGAAAAGATCTAATTATATACCAACAGGAGGCCAGGTAAATAGATTGCGGTATATTCATGCAATGGAATACTCTGAGTAATTAAAATGAATGAAAAAGAGAGACACTCCCATCGAAATGGAAAAATCCCAAAAACCTAATGTTGAGATTTAAAAAAGCAATTGTTACAAAGATATTATTTTAAAGTTTTTTAAAAAAATCTAAAACTAAGTATATAGTTTTAGAGATCCATTTGTATTCAGGAATAATGTTAAGTAAGCATAGGAATTATTTTTAAAAATTCTTGAAAGCAGTGATATCTGGGGAGGGAGTAGGGAAAATGCAATCAGAGAAAAGTATACAGACAACAGACATCACCTGCTCTGTAACATATTATTACTTTTAAAAGTCTGAAGCTACTATAGGATAACATATGAGTATTACTGATATAATGTTTTCTTTCTGTTTATATATTTAAAATATTTCATAATGAAAATTTTAAAATAACAAAAATTGACAAGATTTGGCAACCTTTTAAAAGTAGCTTTAAATGGAGTAGTTTAAAATGTGCTAAAGAGAAAATGAGAGGTAAGAAAGGGTAACTTCTTCTATTGAGAAGCTGGACTTCACCCTCTGAGTGATCTTGGAGAAGTTATTTAACCTCTGTGAAATTCAGTTTTCTCATCTGTAAAATTATGTGTGTGTATGTGTGTGTCTGCATGCATGCTTAAGTGTGCAAGTTGTTGTTCAGTCACTAAGTCATGTCCAATTCTTTGTGACCCCATGGACTGCAGCATGCCAGTCTTCCCTGTCCTTCATTACCTCCCAGAGTTTACTCAAACTCATGTCCATCGAGTCGGTGATGCCATCCAACCATCTCATCCTCTGTCGTCACCTTCTCCTCCTGCCTTCAATCTTTCCCAGCATCGGGGTCTTTTACAATGAGTCAGCTCTTCGCATCAGGTGGCCAAAGGATTGGAGCTACAGCTTGAGGTTTGTATGTGTGAGTACAGATATATGAACATATTCACACATGCAAACACACATATATATATACATGCATTGATGAATGTATTGCAGGCAATAAATAAATCAGAGCTATAATTCAACCTTCACAGTGAGGACTGAAAAAAGACAACTGTTCAGAGTTTAGCTAGAATGTAGATTACAGAGAAAAGAAATGAAAATGGAAGGAGGAAGAAAATGGCAGGGAATACTGCCAAGTGGTATTCAGATCTATCCGTGTTAGTACAAATAAACTAGAAAAAAGATCTTCAGAAGCCAGCCAAACTTCATAGCTTGACTGTAGTTACTCGACTTTCAAAAGAAAGCAGTGTCCCAGCTCTACCCTTTCCACCACTGCCCTCCCAAAAAAAAGCATAAAGGAAAAAAAGAGAGAAGGCATCTTTTCAATAACTGCTTAAATTAAAAAAAAAAAAAAAAAGACGGACTGACACAGGAGCCTAAAGAAGATGATCATGGTAGTTATGACTAGAATGGGAAAGGCAAACTAAGCTCAGAGACCCTGAACAGAAATTTCAAGGGAGTTGATGCTGAGAAGGAGAAATAGAGCAGAATTCCTGAAGATGGATTCAGGAACAAAAGGTCCCAAGAACCTTTTCCCGTGTACCATGTGTCCATTACTGGTAGAGAGCCTCTAACAACTGTCTTTCACTTCCTCCCATGCCAGGCACTGTTCCTGGCACTAGGAAAACATGGCGGACATGACAAAGTCTATGCCTTCATGAAGGTTATATTCTAGTGGGAAGAGACAGATAAATAAGCAACGAAAGAAATTATAAGCACTACTAATTTAGAAAAATAAAGCAGATGAGCACTAGGGGGGGGAGGGTTGGAAATTAAAAATCCCATGAGCAGGGACACACTCACTAATAAGGTGACTTGTGACATGTAATAAGTATGGTGATGCGAGGCCAGGAAATGAAGGATGACTTGGGTAGTCTGAACTCCTTTTTGTGAATCCTGGCTCAAACAGGATAAACGACAAGACTAGATTTGATCTGATTGTTTCAAGGCACAGTGATAGTGGCATCAAGGCCATGAGTGTGAGCTGGGAAAGAAGAGATGGGGGAAGCATAGCGGTCCAGACAGCTGCATTCAGAGCCCAAGGGCTCCTTCTTGACTCCGATTAGGTTTTAAAAAAAGTTTGAGCTGAATAATCTACTGAAAGGCAAAACTGAACTGATAGAAGAAGAAATATGTTGTTGGTACCTGACTCTTGCTTGACCTGGGAAAAACTGTGAAGAATGCCGTAATTAAAGGCATCAGTACAGGAGACAGTCTGAATCCTAAGGGACATGACCAAGGAGATAAACAGATCTGGGCTTCCACAGACATAATGATGCTGATGATATCTTGAACGTGGGTGACAAGCCTGGGGTGCCGTGTTCCAGCCAAGCTCCATGGTGATTTAACAACACACAATGACCCAGGAGTGAGCTGCTCCTGCTTAAGGGAGAAGAGAAGCTGCTAAGTGAATCCACAAGTATTTCATCTTCAGGTCCATTTCTGAGAGAAATCCCAGTGTTGAAAATCTTTGATGTGTGAGCCTTTTTTTTTTTTTAACCAAGGAATGAGTGGGGCCTACCTACCAACAAAGGTTCAGCTCAGCAAGTTTCCTGTGCTACCAAATGGGATCATGACATACATGCTGCCAGCAGTTTTCATGAGAGCAGATGGATTCTTAGTTAAAATAATAGCAAACAGTACACAGTGCTATATTGCACCTTCCAAAGTACTTTATATGTACTGAGTCACTGTTTGTTTTTTTTCAATTTAAATGTTTGAGAGAGGATTAGGACCTGTAGATTTGAATTTGAACTAGCAATAGACAACCACATAATCCTTACTTTCTATTCCCTAGTAACAATAAAAGCATTGTCAATAGGAAATCAATAGCAAAACAAAACAAAATCATAAACAATACTACATACTACATACAATACTACTACATTCAGTTCAGTTCAATCGCTCAGTCGTGTCCGACTCTTTGCGACCCCATGAATTGCAGCACGCCAGGCCTCTCTGTCCATCACCAACTCCCGGACTCTACCCAAACCCATGTCCATCGAGTCGGTGATGCCATCCAACCATCTCATCCTCTGTCATCCCCTTCTCCTCTCCTCCCGCCCCCAATCCTACCCAGCATCAGGGTCTTTTCCAATGAGTCAATACTCAGTGGAAAACTCTTCCAATGAGTTTTCCAAGGGACTCTCAAGAGTCTTCTCCAACACCACAGTTCAAAAGCATCAATTCTGCGGCACTCAGCTTTCTTCACCGTCCAACTCTCACATCCATACATGACCACTGGAAAAACCATAGCCTTGACTAGACGGACTTTTGTTGGCAAAGTAATGTCTCTGCTTTTAAATAGGCTATCTAGGTTGGCCATAAACTTCCATCCAAGGAGTAAGCGTCTTTTAATTTCATGGCTGCAATCACCATCTGCAGTGATTTTGGAGCCCAAAAAAATAAAGTCTGACACTGTTTCCACTGTTTCCCCATCTATTTCCCATGAAGTGATGGGACCAGATGCCATGATCTTAGTTCTCTGAACATTGAGCTTTAAGCCAACTTTTTCACTCTCCTCTTTCACCTTCATCAAGAGGCTCTTTAGTTCTTCTTCACTTTCTGCCATAAGGGTGGTGTCATCCGCATATCTGAGGTTGATATTTCTCCCGGCAATCTTGATTCCAGCTTGTGTTTCTTCCAGCCCAGCGTTTCTCATGATGTACTCTGCATATAAGTTAAATAAGCAGGGTGACAATATACTACTACATTAGAACAGCCAAAATCTGGAACAGTGACCACAGCAAATCCTCATGAGGATGTGGAGTAACTGTCCTTCATTGCTGGTGAGAATGTAAACAGTATAGTCACTTTGGAAGACAGTTTGGCAGTTCCTTGTAAAACTAAACACGTGATTTCCATAAGATCCAATAAACAAGCTCCTTCATATTTACCCAAAAGAGGTAAAAACTCATGTCTACACGAAACCTGCACATGGATGTTTATAGCAGCTTTACTAAACACTGCCAAAACTTGGAATCCACCAAGATGTCCTTTAGACAGTGAATGGATAGATGAACTGTGGGACATCTGGACAATGGAATATTATTCAGTGCTAAAGAGGAATGAATGATAAAGCCATCAAAAGAAATAAAAGTGAAAGTGAAAGAAGAAAGTTTGAAAAGGTTACATGCTGTATGATTCCAACCATGTGATATTCTAGAAAAGGCAAAACTATGGAGACAGTAAAAAGATCAGTGGTTGCCAGGGGTTAGAAGGGGAGGAAGGAATGAATAGGCAGAGCAGAGAGGATTTTTAGGGTAGTAAAAAATACGCTGTGTGATATTATAATAGGGATACAATGTCATTATGTTGTTCAGTTGCCGAGTTGTGTCCAACTCTTTGTGACCCCATGGACTGCAGCATGCCAGGCTTCCCTGTCCTTCACCATCTCATGGAGCTTGCTCAAACTCATGTCCATTGAGTCGGTGACACCATCCAACCATCTCATCCTCTGTTGTTCCCTTCTCCTCCTGCCTTCAATCTTTTCCAGCATCAGAGTCTCTTCTAATGAGTCAGTACTTCGCATCAGGTGGCCAAAGTATTGGAGCTTCAGCTTCAGCATCAATCCTTCCAATGAATATTCAGGATTGATTTCCTTTAGGATGGATCTCCTTGCAACCCAAGGGACTCTCAGAAGTCTTCTCCAACACCACAGTTCAAAACCATCCATTCTTTGGTGCTCAGCTCTCTTTATGGTCCAACTCTCACATCCATACATGACCACTGGAAAACCATAGGTTTGACTACGTGGACATTTGTTGGCAAAGTAATGTCTCTGCTTTTTAATATGCTCTCCAGGTTGGCCATAGCTTTTCTTTCAAGGAGCAAGCGTCTTTTAATTTCATTGCTGCAGTCACCATCTGCAGTGATTTTGGAGCCCAAGAAAATAAAGTCTGTCACTGTTTCCATTGTTTCCCCATCTATTTGCCATGAAGTGATGGAATCAGATGCCATGATCTTAGTTTTCTGAATGTTGAGTTTTAAGCCAGCTTTTTCACTCTCCTCTTTCACTTTCATCAAGAGGCTCTTTAGTTCTTCTTTGTTTTCTGCCATAAGGGTGGTGTCATCTGCATATCTGAGGTTATTGATATTTCTTCCTGCAATCTTGATTCCAGCTTGTGCTTCATCCAGTCCAGCATTTTACATGGTGTACTCTGCATGTGAGTTAAATAGGTGAAGTGACAATATGCAGTCTTGACGTACTCCTTTCCCAATTTGGAACCAGTCTGTTGTTCCATGTCCAGTTTTACCTGTTGCTTCTTGACTTGCATTCTGATTTCTCAGGAGGCAGGTAAGGTGGTCTGGTATTCCCATGTCTTTAAGAATTTTCCACAGTTTGTTGTGATCCACACAGTCTAAGGCTTTAGCATAGTCAATGAAACAGAAGTAGATGCTTTTCTGGAATTCTCTTGTTTTTTCTATCATTCAACAGATGTTGGCAATTTGATCTCTGGTTCCTCTGCCTTTTCTAAATCCAGCTTGAATATCTGGAAGTTCTCAGTTCATGTACTATTGAAGCCTAGCTTGGAGGATTTTGAGTATTACTTGGCTAGTGTGTAAGATGGGTGCAATTGTGTGGTAGTTTGAACATTCTTTGGCATTGCCTTTCTTCGGGATTGGAATAAAAACTGACATTTTCCAGTCCTGTGGCCACTGCTGAGTTTTCCAAATTTGCTGGCAAATTGAGTGCAGCACTTCCACAGCATCATCTTTTAGGATTTGAAATAGCTCAGCTGGAATTCCTTCACCTCCACTGGCTTTGTTCGTAGTTATGCTTCCTAAGGCCGACTTAACTTCGCACTTCAGGATGTCTGGCTCTAGGTGAGTGATCACACCATCGTGGTTATCTGGGTCATGAAGATCTTTTTTGTATAGTTCTTTTGTGTATTCTTGCCACCGCTTCTTAATATCTTCTGCTTCCGTTAGGTCCATACCGTTTCTCTCCTTTATTGTGCCCATCTTTGAATGAAATGTTCCCTTGGTGTCTCTGAATATATTTGTCAAAAAAACATAGAATGTGCAATATCAAGAGTGAACTATAATGTAAACTATGGACTTTGGGTGATGATGATCTATTGATATAGGTTCATCAATTTTAACAAATGTTGCACTCTGGTGGGTATGTTGATAATGGAGGAGGCAGTGCAAGTGTAGGGGTAGGAGGTGTATGGGAGATCTCTGTATTGTCCCATCAATTTTCCTGTGAACCTAATATTTCTCTTTAAAAAAACAGTCTTGGGACTTCCCTGGTTGTTAGTTAAGAATTCACCTTGCAGGGCACGCAGGTTTGATCCTGGGTTGGGGATCTAAGTCCCTACATGCTGCAGAGAAGTTAAGTCTGTGCACCATAACCACTGAGCCTGCACATCACAACTATAGAGTCTATGCGGCACAACAAAGATCTTGCATGGCACAACTAAGACCCAACACAGCCAAGTAAATAAATAAATAACAGATTTATTTTGAAAGTCTTAATAAAAGTATTTAAAAAAAAAACATATAAGAGAAAGTAATAGTGATGTACCATAAACTTTTCCCTTATTTTTGGACAATAGACCCTTGACCCTTCATTGACCATTCATTCAGCCTGAATGAGCTCTTCTATGAGGGCTGAATTTGATGTTCTTTTGAGATAAGTGTTAAAAGAGAGAGAGAGAGAGAAGGCATTGATTGTTAGGGGCTTGAAATGCAGACATCTCAGTGAAGCCTGCCTATAAAATCAGCTTCCAGGGGTTAACCAGTTCTTGACTGACTGAGAAAGGGATGCTATGAATACAGTCACAGGCAGGAAGTCTGGCTTTTCCCAAATGGTTGAGATAGGTGAAGGTTATGTGTTCACATGAATTTCCTGCCTAACAGTCCATCTCTTTCTGTTTCTTGGCATTTAACCCTGTAAAAGAACTCAATACTTATAAGAGCCTGGCCAAGGAACCAGAGACAGGGTATCTACTATTGATTGAGCAAGTACTGGAAGTCAGAGCAGGAAATGGACCAGAAGCCACAAGCAAGCCAGTGAGGAAGTGCACACAGTCATCAAAGATCAGGGCAAGTAAGGATTCCAAAGCTAGGTCAATCAGTGAGAAGCAGGATATAAATAGTACTGGTATATGGGGCAAGCACTATTCTAAGGTGAACAGTAGCCTAGTGAATGGAGAAAATAGAAGAACCGTGTAAAACTCAGGAGGTCAGATGCAAGTTCTGAAGAAGTGAGACCAGAGTTTGCCTCCAATGAGAGGTTTTGGCCATCTTCGTGAGAAGGCTGGGCCTTTCCTTAGTGTGGACAAATCTGAGGCCCACGCTAGAGTTATTTGGCAAGGTATTCCAGAGGAAAGAGTAGAGAGAGATCCATGTTGTGAGCCTCTTAATGTGCACTGTGCTTTGGCCTCACCTTCCAAAAGCAGAGTTTTCTATTTTTTTTGGTACCATACTCTATATATTTAGAAGTAGAAACAATTGATCTAAATAGCTGATTTTGTAAGGATAATGCTCAATATAATTATTCTTTTTAGGCAAGCCTTCCTTTAACTAACTTCCTTTAACAAAAGTATAGTTCTCAAGGTCAAATAAGTATACTAAGTAATCTATGACACAAATGAAAGGGATTCGGCAAAAGAAGTCTCCTTTCCCCAAAAGCTTTTCCGGAGAAACAAATTTGCAGCATTGTATTAGTCATTATTTTGCTTAAAAGATGGCAGAGGATAGTTATATAAGATCAATTCACTCCACATTTAGTGCACTCTGATCTACTCAATGCACCACAATAAGTATACTAACCACACTGAGCTTCTCTTCCAACTCAACCACACGTAATAAGCCACACATTAGATATCCCACAGACTCTCGTAATTTCTCTTCCATTTCCTTTGACTTAACTTATTCAATGAACACTTTTCTCTCCAGTGGGGTCTTGGCTTCACCCTCAACTTTCTTCTACTGACTTCTTCAATCACAAGTTCCCAGGAAGCAGTAAAACTTTCCCTCACATCACACCCCAGTCTAATAAAACTCTAATAATAGCTCTCTTCTCTAGGTAAAGTAGTCAATATCATTCCTTCTTTGCTTATCCTTCTATACTATGGCAGGAGAAACTGCAAAAAAAAAAAAAAAAAACCCACAATGAACATCAGCAAAGTGGTTATTTTTCTTGCGCTAAAGTCCCAGGCAGTATGGCGGCTGTGTGATGCCACTGGGGAATCTATGCCACATCTGTCTTTTTGCTCAGACTCAGCATAGAATGTGGTTTTCATTTAATGTTTATTGCCTTATGTTTGCGAAGTGGCTGCTTCTCTTCCAATATTATAACTATTCCCTAAGCAGGAAAAAAGGGAATGTGACAAATAAAAGCCACCCAAGTCAGCTATCAATTGTCATTTTAAAGAACATCCCTGACTACATGTTTTTCCAAAGAAGACATACAAATGACCAACGGATACATAAAAAGGTGCTCAACATGACTAGTCATCAGGGAAATACAAATCAAAACCAGAATGAGATATGACCTCCTTTTCCAGGAAATCTTCCAGACCCAGGGATTGAACCTGGATCTCCTGCATTGTGGGCAATGGATATTATTCAGCCATGAGAAAGAAGGAAATCCTGTCATTTTCAACAACATGGAATGACCTTGAGGGCATTATGCTAAGTGAGATAAATACTTTATGATCTCACTTATATGTGGAATCTAAAAATCTGATCTCATAGAAACAGAGATAAGAATGCTGTTTACCAAGGTCTAAGGAGTGGGGAAACAGGGAGATGTTGGTCAAAGAGCACAAACTTACAGTTAGAAGGTGAGTAAGTTCTGGGGATCTAATGTACAGAATGGTGAGTATAGATAATGACTCTGCACTATACATTTCAAAGCTGCTACAAGACTAGATCTTAAATGTTCTCATGACAAAAAAGAAATGCTAAGTATGTGACATGATGGAAAAGTTACCTAAGACTATGGTGGTAACCACATAGCAACATATAAACATATCAAATCACCTTAAACTACACAATGTTATATGCCAGTTATTTCTCAGTTTAAAAAGGGGAGAACAATAAATATCTGCTATCTGGTGATAGACAAAATAAGTAAGTACAAAAATACATAATGACAAGCTTTGATAAATGGTAAGATGAAAAAGGTCAAGTTGATATCAGAGCATACATTGAAGCAGAGTAATCTAGTGTGTGCAACAAGAGATATTCATGAAAAACCTATTAAATGAAACCTGAGCAATACATAGGAATTAACTAGGTGAGGGGGCACTGTGTTCTCTCCTTGCTACCTCCAAACTGCAGAAATGACCAAAGAGTCAAAACTGGAAACTTGAGCTTTTAAAATTTACCATAAAACAGGGACTTCCCTGGTGGTCCAGTGGTTAAGACTCCACGCTTCCACTGTAGGGGGCACAGGTTTGAGCCCTGGTCTAGATTCCACATGCCACACAGTCAAAACAGAAAAAAAACTTTATCATGAAATGAACTATAACATGGGTGGGGGGGTGCACATATTTTTAAAATTCCTGAACTTGGAGATGACAATCTTCTCAAGGTTAGTTTACGTGAAAATCAATCCCTTTGTCTGAACTCACTCTTGGAATTAGAGAAAGAAGCCAACAATTTTTCCTTCTTTTTTCAAAATCCATTATAGTGCTGCTAGTTATAGAAACGCAGTTTAGAAAACTCACGTACTCTTGCCTTTCTTTACGTATTTTGGGGTCCAACCATAAAGCCCTCATTAAGCTAATGTATTTGTCCTTTACTGTCTAGAATGTTATTTTCTACTGCTGCCTATTGGGAAATAGAGAGAGATTTGCAATTTAATCATGACAACCGCACTTCTACATCCTTTATCCCATTTCTCCATCACACCCTGCCATCCTTGTACAGTTACTACTTCCACAGAAGCTTACACTCAATAAACTCACAGAGCCCTTGATTCTGTATATTTTCAGCAACCATTCTGGCATGGCTCTCTCTCTCTAGAATTTCTTCACACTCACACTCACACTCATTCACACTCACACACATTCACACACACCACATACACACACAAGTATGTATATATTTCTATTTTGGGGGATCCATAGACTTTTAAAATTCTGTTCTTTCCTCTTTAGAGTACTGAAAACTCTGATGGAAGAATACTATCTTTTGTTTTCTTTCTTTCTTTCTACACTATCTGACTTAATTCTCTGCAAATTAGGCACTGAGCCGATAGGGATATCTATTATCCTATCATGCAAGTCAGACCCTGTCCAACTTCTGAATTTGTGGAAGTGAGCTTTCAGCTCACAAAACAACTGGAATGAGGCATTCAAAATAATTTGTAACTATACGTCAGGTAGCATCCACTTGGCATTGTAAAATCTCAGTGTTATAGAGACAGGCCATTTACTACTCATAGGATAGAATGCTGAATACCACAAATGATAGGGACAGCAGCGTCATCCTTCATGGGCAGCAGCTGTCCCCTCTTTTGTTTAAGCAGAGAGAGACAGACCCTAAGAAATTCCCTCACTTTGCTCTCCTCACCCCTGCCCCCAGTTTATTGTCACTGTTTCCTGTCTGCATAACTGCATTGTTGACAGCCAAGACTTGTGCTGTCAAATCTGAGTCTGGCATCCTCTGGATGAAGGCATGGGGGAAACCCAAGCAGACACCTTTCCAAGTTTGGCTTGGAAGACATATAGGAGAAAAATGAGACTTGGGTCTACTAGGACTTTTGGGGTCTAGCACAGTCCATGCTTCTCAAGAAAACTGGAAAATATTAATATAGTTTAAATAATATATCTGATTTGAGAATGATTTTCAAAGAAGTACTAATATGTGATTTATATTTTAGTTTCAAAATGATTCGTTCTCCTACACCAGGATGCTTTCTTCATGATTTAGGTAATGGGCTTAAAGAGCATATCCCCACAGTATTTTCCTAATAGTGCCAAGCTGGGGGATGTTGCTGACAGCTAGAGAGAAGCAGTGGAAGTAATTCTGACAAGTTGGAGAACGGCAAGAGTACAAACCTGGTGCAGGTCAATGACAACTTATCTGGGTCAAATAATAAGGAAAAAATAAAACTAATAACCTCAGAAACTGGCCTATGTCAGGTTCACATAGTACTAGTAACTGTAAATTGAGCAAAGCAGATCCCAAAGAGTTGGTTTTATGGATTGTAAGGTTCTTAGCTGCTACAAGTAAAGATGATCTCATGTTTAAGAGTAGGCGGTTGTCTCCATGGGGCAGAGCTAGGGACAGCCGCTGCTCCAAAATATTGCTCTTCTTCTTTCTGGACATCTGCATGCTCACCATTCGGAAGTCATTACTTTGGAGTACATATTGTCCACTGGTATTAATTATCTATTGCTACAAAACCCTTACTTCGCTGCAAACACTTGCTGTCACATTGCCTTTCTATGCTACGGGCATCCCAGCCCTTGTTCAAAAACAGAAGCAAGTCACTAAATCAGTTCCACATTCAAGAGGAAGGAATCACACAAGTGACAGAGTTCCGTGGCACCATGTCAGAAGCCACCAACCACACTACTCCTGGCTTTCCTGTTTTTAAATGTTTGCTCTCTGGGGAAAGATCACATATGAAGCTTCTCATATCTCAGTGTAAGTACACTTGTGAGGTTTCTTTGGAATCAAGAGGAAGCTAGATAAAGGCTGATACATAGGAGGTAGAGGGAACTGTAAAAATGGTCAGTGTCTCAGAAAGGGGAGATGGGCAAGAGTTAAGAGAATAGCGCTGACATCACCAGAGCTTGAGAAAATAGTCTGGTCAAGTAAATTAAATATGAGTCAGCAAATTGGCACTGCAATGAAAACAAAGGAAGTTTGAGCTGGATAAAGAGGAATATAATACATAAGGGCCCTGGAGATGATGTTCACCGTGTACCCCACAATGGTGAGATCTTTGGGAGACTATAAAATCTCTCTTTGACCATGCATTTAATGAGCTTGGATGTTCCTCAGACTAATATGCAGAAAATAAGGGAAGGCTGGGGATAAAATGGAAGAAGGCCATAATAAAACCTATTTATTTTTCCTGAAGAAAAGGGCTCTGAAACACTGAAATACACTGCTAAATCTGCAACTATAAAGAACTCTCAGGGAATTTCCTGGCAGTCCAGTGGTTAGGGCTCTGTGCTACCCTTGCAGGGCATACGAGTTCCATCCCTGTTCAGGGAACTAGGATGCCACATGCTGCACATGTGGCTAAATAAATAAATAGCAAACATTAATGGTATATGGGTCTTATGCCAAGAAATAACAATTCCCACTGAAGTAGAACATGAATTCTGCATTGGTTCTTTAGCACCAGCCTTAATGTAGGTGCTGTGGATTTGTCTAATGCAACCATATACTCTAGTCTGACCTTCCTGGGAAGAAAATTCTTTGTGGGATGCTAGGTACAGCCAGTGACATAGTTGGTTTCCATACCTATAAAGAGCTAAGAGAGAAAAAAAATAAGTGAAAGAGCAAAGAAAATGTGATAAGCAAATTGAATGAGAAGAAGGGTGTAAGAAAGGGCCAACACACTTTCATCATAACAAACAAGACAAACTAAAGAGACTTAGAAAAGAAGGGAAGTTGCAAAAAAGAAAGGGTACAAGTGAACTTATTTATAAAACAGAAGTAGAATCATAGATGTAGAAGACAAACTTATGGTTACCAGCAGATAAGGGTGGGGAGGGATAAATTGGGAGATTGAGACTGGCAATACACACACTATGATGTATAGAATAGATAATTAATAAGAACCTGCTGTATAGCACAGGGAACTCTCTACTTAATACTCTGAATAGCTTATATGAGAAAAGAAACAAACAAAAAATCCACAGTAGATATATGTATATGTATAACTGATTCACTTTGCTGTACATCTGAAACCAACCCAACATTGTAAATCAACTGTGTTGTTTAGTAGCTAGGTCATGTCTGACTCGGCAACCCCATAGACTGCCAGGCTCCTTGTCCATGGGATTTCCCAGGCAAGAATACAAGAATACTGGAGTGGATTGCCATTTTCTTCTCCAAAATCAATAATACTCCAATACAAATTTTAAAAAAGGAGGGAACTTCCTCAACCTGATAAAGGGTATCTACAAATGACCTACAGATAACATCATACTTACTGGTCAAAAACTAAATACTTTTCCCTTAAGATCAGAAACTAGATATGAATGTCTGTTCTAACCATTTTCTATTCAACACTGTACTGGTGATTTTCATCAGAGTAATTAGGCAAGAAAATGAAATAAAAGGCATCCAGAATGGAAAAGGAAAAAGCCAAACTATCTTTATTTGCGAATGACATGATTTTGTACATGGAAGCAAACAAGGAAAACAATGGAAATTACCCGAAGGTACAGAGATGGTATCATTGAAATAATACTGATGTCATATATTTATGTAACATTTTACAGCTTCCAAAGAGCTATGCATCATTTTATCTTCATAACCACCTATAAGGTAATGCACATCACAAGTGACAAAACTAATACTTAAAAAGTGATGTATTTGTTAATCAAGCCAGTTATTAAATATCATAACTGTCAGCCAAATCTCCAGCTCCAGGACTCTAAATCAATGCATAACGGTTGCTTGGTTTTTTATCTTTTAAGAGCAGCACGGTCCAATAGAACTTTCTACAATGGTGAAAGTGGTCTGCATCTGCATTGTTCAATACTGTGGGCCACCAGACCCAAGTGGGTACTGCACACCTGAAATGTGGCTAGTATGACTGAATAACTGAATTTTTAATTTTATTTAAATTTAAATAACCACATGAGGTCACCATGTTGGACAGTGTAGCTCTAGAGAGTTAGTCCCTGCTCAAGGACAGAAACGGTATGGACCTAACAGAAGCAGAAGATATTAAGAAGAGGTGGCAAGAATACACAGAAGAACTATACAAAAAAGATCTCATGACCCAGATAACCATGATGGTGTGATCACTCACCTAGAGCCAGACATCCTGAAGTGCGAAGTTAAGTCGGCCTTAGGAAGCATAACTACGAACAAAGCTAGTGGAGGTGAAGGAATTCCAGCTGAGCTATTTCAAATCCTAAAAGATGATGCTGTGGAAGTGCTGCACTCAATTTGCCAGCAAATTTGGAAAACTCAGCAGTGGCCACAGGACTGGAAAAGGTCAGTTTTCATTCCAATCCCAAAGAAAGGCAATGCCAA
The DNA here is from genome assembly GCF_054371585.1 of Giraffa tippelskirchi. NCBI lineage: Eukaryota > Metazoa > Chordata > Mammalia > Artiodactyla > Giraffidae > Giraffa > Giraffa tippelskirchi. The sequence continues at coordinate 145,056,375 of NC_137289.1, forward strand.
AGAATGTTCAAACTACTGCACAATTGCACTCATCTCAAACACAAGCAAAGTAATACTCAAAATCCTCCAAGCTAGGCTTCAATAGTACATGAACTGAGAACTTCCAGATGTTCAAACTGGATTTAGAAAAGGCAGAGGAACCAGAGATCAAATTGCCAACATCTGTTGAATGATAGAAAAAACAAGAGAATTCCAGAAAAGCATCTACTTCTGTTTCACTGACTACTCTAAAGCCTTAGACTGTGTGGATCACAATAAACTGTGCAAAATTCTTAAAGACATGGGAATACCAGGCCACCTTACCTGCCTCCTGGGAAATCTGTATGCAGGTCAAGAAGCAACAGTTAAAACTGGACATGGAACAACAGACTGATTCCAAATTGGGAAAGGAGTACATCAAGGCTGTATGTCACCCAGCTTATTTAACTTATATGCAGAGCACATCATGTGAAATGCTGGACTGGATGAAGCACAAGCTGGAATCAAGACTGTTGGGAGAAGTATCAATAACCTCAGATATGCAGATGACACCACCCTTATGGCAGAAAGCGAAGAAGAACTGAAGAGCCTCTTGATGAAAGTGAAAGAGGAGAGTGAAAAAGCTGGCTTAAAACTCAACATTCAGAAAACTAAGATCATGGCATCTGATTCCATCACTTCATGGCAAATAGATGGGGAAACAATGGAAACAGTGACAGACTTTATTTTCTTGGGCTCCAAAATCACTGCAGATGGTGACTGCAGCAATGAAATTAAAAGACGCTTGCTCCTTGAAAGAAAAGCTATGGCCAAACTGGAGAGCATATTAAAAAGCAGAGACATTACTTTGCTGACAAAGGTCCATCTAGTCAAAGCTATGGCTTTTCCAGTGGTCATGTATGGATGTGAGAGTTGGACCATAAAAAAAGCTGAGCACCGAAGAATGGATGCTTTTGAACTGTGGTGTTGGAGAAGACTCTTGAGAGTCCCTTGGACTGCAAGGAGATCCAACCAGTCCTTCCTAAAGGAAATAAATCCTGGATATTCATTGGAAGGACTGATGTTGAAACTCCAATATTTTGGCCATCTGATGCAAAGAACTGACTCATTGGAAAAGACCCTGATGCTGGGAAACATTGAAGGCAGGAGGAGAAGGGGACAACAGAGGATGAGATGGCTGGATGGCATTACCGACTCGATGGACATGGGTTTGAGCAACCTCCGGGAGTTGGTGATGGACAGGGAAGCCTGGTGGGCTGCAGTCCATTGGGTCAGGGAGAGTCAGACACGACTGAGTGACTGAACTGAAGTGAACTAAATCAGAGACTCCTCCTCATAGTTCTAGTCTCACAGTGACCAACCTATATGCAACTATGGGAAAGATTGTTGACTATGAGGAATATACACAAAAGCACAAAGAGAGACAAACCATCCTTGGCAATAATTACAAGTTGCTGTATATCCTCAGAAACGCATACAATGACTCTGCAACATAAAAACATGTAGGAGTGTTCTAACCAACCAAAAATAGAAGAAATGCTTTCCTAAAAACTACAGCTTTCTTTTCATTAAGGGAGTGGGATGAGGTCAGGAATAATACTTATGTTTAAATGATTATATACGTTTTTCTGTTCTTACACCCACTCTAGTGAATTCTTGCTTCTAACTCTACCACTACAGATTTGCTAAATGAATTTCTGTTCTTCTTTAAATACCCCCTTCATGTTTCCACTTTATACTTTTTCTTAGGCTATCTTTTCTCCTGGGAATGTCTTCCCCCATCTTACAAACCCAAATATGACCACATCCTTCAAGGCTTAAGTCAAATTTATAATCTCCTGGAACACTTTCTTATCTCAGCTAGATGATGTCCTTCACTCTTCAACTATTTCATTTGCAACACTTAGTACTCTACCCACATATTATAGTTTTATGTATACATCTTCTCCCTGATTAGACCTAGTCAGTAAACCACAGCTCATGGACAAAATCTGGTCTATTGCATGTGTTGTAAATAAAGTTTTGTTGTAATAGAGCCATGCTCACTATTTTACAGCCATATTTTCTATGGCTGCTTTGCCCTATAATGCAGAGTTGAGTAGTTGCAACAAACTGTCCCTCAAACCCTTATATATTTCCCACTTGGCTCCTCACAGCAAGTTGTTTGATCCTGTATTACTATAAGCTTTTGGAGTGAACTATAGAAACCATATCTGATTTATTTTTTTTAATCTTCACAAGACCTAACGTATTGCCCTATATAAAGCAGTAACATCATAAATATTTTAAGAATTTTCTGTTTATAAGGAATTAACAGTGTCTGCTTACGTATATCAATTTTCTATTGGCAAACATTATCCCACCCAATTTCTCATTTACTCATCAAGACAGCTTCCTGACACAGAAAAAGTAGGTCTCATTATCTACATTTTACACCATGAGAAATTGAGGTACAAAGAGACTTATGCCTATGGTCACAGCTAGTAAAGAGAGTTGCAAAACTGGGTTATAAACCCAGATCTTCTGATCTCTGACTCTGAGCTACCTTATTCTGCCTCTCTGTGCTTACCTGCTTTCCTCTAAATTGACCTAAGATGCTGATGGAACCCAAAATAACACTTGTTGTTGTATTGTTTTTCAGTCACTCAGTCGTGTTCGACTCTTTGCAACCTTACGGACTGTGCCTGCCAGGCTCCTCTGTCCGTGGGATTTCTCAGGCAAGAATACTGGAGTAGGTTGCCATTTCCTTCTCCAGGGGATCTTCCCCACCCAAGGATCGAACCCACTTCTTCTGCACTGGCAGGTAGATTCTTTACCACTGAGCCACCAGGGAAGCCCATGTATCTACTTAGTAAATTAATAATCATGTCTCAGGTAACTCATGTTCATTTTTAACAGAATTGCAGCTATTTTTATGAGAGCTAGTCATTTAAAGTATTTTTATGCCTCTAAATTTAAAAATTTATTTAAAAATTAAATTTAGAGAATTCTCTGGCAGTCCAGTGGTTAGGAGTCTTTGCTCTCACTGCTGAGGGCCCAGGTTCAATCCCTAGTTGGGGAACTAAGATCCCACAAGCCACAGTCCCCACCCTACTCAAATTAATAAATAACAATAATAATTAAAAACTTAATTAATATATAAAAAACTTTACAGAAAATAATTCTCCCCCCAATGTTTTTTTTCAAAACTTCAGAAGACAGAGGAAATGTACATTTCCCACACTGATCACACTGCCTCTTCCTGCTCTTTCCTCCTTACAAAGGCAGTTTCTCTTTTTCATTCCATATCTTAAAGCTATTGATTTCAAAAGAGTACCTATCAGATTTAGCCATAAGCAAGAATCATATGCCCCACCGGTATGTTCAGTCTGCACAGGCCAAGTTTATCTAATTCAAATCCATTATCTGTTCAGCAACACCTCTTTACTATTCAGTACTGATTGTTTACACATCCAGTATGAAACACTGGAAGAAAAGCAGAGTGGCGAGAATACAGGACATTTGTTTTATGTCTTCCTGTAAAAACTGTCTGACTTTACTCTGAATATATTAAACACTAGACTCATGAATTTTTAAATAGTATTTGTAATGTCTTTGCACTTATATTAGATAACTGCATTGTTTTTGATACACAAATAGGACTATTTAAAGAAATACCCCCTTCTCTGAAATGGGTCACATTCTTTATAGTTATAGAGAACCTATTTATTTCTGCCCAGTAAGAAAAAATGGATTCCTTTTGAGCCTCTTTGAGGTGTTAGAGTCAGCTTAAATTATGCATGCAATTTAATGCAAATGAAAGGTTTCGATATAAGAAGGTGGTTCTCTGGGCTGGAGGCTATCCTATTGGCAAAATATATATCATCAAGTACATATTCAACTCTCTGTGGACAACCAATAAATGTTTGTAGACTTAAAAAAAAAAATCAACACTTTTTTTTTAAAAAAAGCAAAAATTAATATTTTTAAAACTACTGTAATAACGGTTATTAGAATGTCTATAAGCTCAGGAATACGTGTCTTATACAGATGTTACCTCCTTTCTTGGTTCATCACTGTAAAGGCCACTGGGCTGGCTGGGGACCCCAAGATTTTAATTCTTATTACACAGAGCTACTCTGTTGTCTTTTCATTTGCTTTTGTAACCTATCTTTGGGTATTCGTTTATTTTTACTCTGCCTTCTGAGAATGACTTCAAGCAGCCTACAAAGGCACACATATATTTGAGATTAAAATGTGTTTTGAAAAGATGATGCATCTCTCACCCTGTGTGACATGCTATACTACATGAACCAAAAAGACTAGCACCATATTGTGATGTCAAACTGGGCTCACCAAAGCCTCTGTGCCTAGAGTTCTGATGTCAGCAGTGACAGATAATGGAGCCAGATTCCCTGCAATCGAATCCTGGTTCTGAACTCGGTTCTGTACTGCCATGCCACGTGATTTTAGCCAAGTGTCCTGTCCACTTGAGGCCTCAGTTTCCTCAGGCTGAAGTAAGGGATATTAAAATAACATCCACCTTAATTTAAACAGGGTGTTGGAACAGTACCTGGAACAAAGAAAACCTCACCATGCCATCAAGAAGGAGTACTAGTACTAATCATAGTAATGTTTCAGCATTGGCCTGGCAAATAGTGATTCAAAAGTAATCTCTCTTAGTCAGGATAAACCACGTGAGTTGTTTTTGTTTCTGTTTTGATGCCATCTCCATTTCCTGTTTCCTTCTCAGTATATTTCTCCTTCTTCTTGTCAATGGTGAGTATCCTCACCATCCTAGTGCTCTTCAGGGGGAGGGTCCCATCCTGTGGCCACTGACAGGCCAAGCTTTACCCTTGGAAGACTGTTACCAATCCCTACTCAGAATTTAAGAGTATCATAGATTTTAGGTATACCCTTAAGGGCATATTTCTATCATGTAAAGGAGGGTATAGAAAATTGAGCAGCTTTTAACCTTGATAAAAGCTTTCTCTTGGCATGATGAGTAACAGTGTGCTACAAATCTTCCACTACTTCTGTCTTTTGACTCCAAACATACTGGTTAATCAGCAGGCTCCAAAGGAGAGAAGGCAGTATTGTGTGAATGAAGGAGCTGAGGGAAGGTACAGAGAGCATTCTGGACGGCAGCATTGCCAGGGAAAAGACCTGGGAAGGCACATACAAGGGCATTCTGGGTTTTGGAAATTCTGGCGGGGACCTTGTCTGAAAGGCTCTGGCACGAGAGCAACTGCCTGTTGGGGAAGCAATGAGAAGGAGTAGCAAAAAACGAGATGCCAATTGTCCTGGATATCTATTGCTGCATAAAGGATGACTTCAAAATTCAGTAGTTTAAAATAATGACAATCATTTATTTTGCTCCTGAATCTGTAACGTGAGCAGGACTCAGCAGGAAGGATTGTCTCTGAACCATATAGTGGCAGCTGGGCAGTTCTAGTGAAGCTGGGGAATCCAACTCTAACACAGTTTATTCATATGGCTGAACTTGGTGTCAGTAGTAATCTGGGCTCAGTCCTCTCCATGTGAGTTTTTCCAGAGATGTTTAGGTTTCCTCAAAGCATGGAGGCTGGGTTCCAAGAAGTTTCATGTCTTTTAAGGTTCAGGCCCAGAAACTGGCAGAGCAACATGTCACTGCAGCCTACCAGTTAAACCATCATCAAGCTTACTCAGGTACAAGTGGAGAGGATACAGAATCATCCTCCAGTGAGAGGTGTGTCAAATAGTTTGTAGCCATCTTAACTTGCCACACTCAATGGTCTGAAGTAGTCTAGGATTCACATAGCCTCTTTCTCTGCTCCTTCTCTGAAATGGCAACCCACTCCAGCGTTCTTGCCTGGAGAATCCCAGGGATGGAGGAGCCTGGTGGGCTGCCGTCTGTGGGGTCGCACAGAGTCGGACACGACTGAAGTGACTTAGCAGCAGCAGCTGCTGCTCCTTCTCCATCACCTCAGCAAAGGAGAGGAGCTGCAGTTGGCTACCTCATAATGATGTAGCCCTTTCTCTAGCCTCAAGATCACAGAAACCCTTCAGTCTTTGAGTTGGCATGTATTAGAATCCCTTCCTTTTGGGGGTACTGATACCTCTTTGCAAAAATCTACTTCTTGCTGCCCTAAAATTGGTCTTTGTCTCACTAAGTCAGATTAAACTGTAAAAGCAAAATGTTACAGCTATGGGGATGGAGGTAGAGATGCAATTAAATGTACAGTGTTCCCCTCAGGGGATCCTGGGCCTTATTGGCCACCAGGTGACTTTGAATTTTTGATATATTTCAAAATGATGACATTCTCAACTATATATTTACAGATAGAACTTAATTACAGATAAGACTTGCTTTTTTTGATGGCTTTTCTGGTAGTAAAACTATCCACATGACATTTATTTAGTCCAAGGCAATGGAAACATGTTAAAAGTCCTTGTAAGAAAACCATGAATTTAAAGATATCAGAGAACTCTTGTTTTCAGTTATTTCTGCTTCAATATAGATTGTATCTATTAAATGCTTCTGTTATTAAGTGAAAAAGTGTATTTACCCAAGCCCGAGGGTTATTTTGCTAAGAGCTAATTTCCATTATGAGATTTTATAATGGGCTTAAAGAGCAAATGTTCAATATATGATAAAATTAGTTTTTTAAATCCTAGGTTTGAAGGGTCCAGAAAATCAAAAGAGTCAGAGGATTCTCAAATAAAGCTAAAAGATAAAGCTGATTTATACGTAGGGACCGAGAGTGGTGACTCCTGTGAGAAGTCTGCCTTTGTCTGGAAGAGAGGCAAAGGGGTTCATTGTACCAAGGCTATTTCTTCTAACAGACTGAAAATTTTCTTATAAAGCTCAGGTTCTTAAATTTTACCCAAAGGGAAAAAGGAAGCATGACAGAGTTTAATGACTAATGATTTCTTCTCTAAAAATAAATCCCACTTTTAAATGTGGCAGCCTGGGAGGAGACAGACTTGCTCCCACAAGCATGGAGGTAGGAGGCTTGAGTAACAGGGTCACAAGCCACCCTTTCCCCACTCGGCACCAGCCACAGAGTTTTCTGTCACACTTCTGGGAACCCTCCCAAGTCAGAGTTTCTTCAGGATGGGCACAGTGAAGCCATCATTTCACATCAGACTTAAAGGCATATCAATTCTTCTCTCTGCAGAGCTCAGAAGGATGACATAATGCATTTAGTGAAGGCTCACATGTCTGTTAAAAGATGACTCATCAGGATAAAAACTAGGACAATAAAATTCTACAGAATGGCTCTGCATCTCTAGGTACTTTGGGATTAAACTAAACATGAGAAATAAAATGGACTCTGTCTATACTGGAAAAAAAAAAAAATATATATATATATATATATAATGGTAAACTAAAAAGAACCAAGCAAATGATTAGCCTGTCACAAGTTCTTTGTGCTGGGGAGTCTCAATAATGGTCAAGCTGAAGTTCAAATATAAACTGTCAACCCAAGATGGTGTGTCCATGATTTAGGCCATTGCTACTCAAAGTATGGTCCATGAGACCGGCAGCATTAGCATCACCTGACATGTTAGAAATGCAAATTCTGAGACTCCATCCCAGATCTACAGACCCAGAATCTGTGGAAATGGGGGCCAGCAATCTGTGTTTTACTAGCCCTCCAGATGATTCTTAAGCACACTAGTGTGCAACAAGCCCCAATTCAGATTGCAGAGAGAGGAAAAATTATAAAATAGACATTTGGTTGACTCAGGCTAAAAATGAGGCATAATTAATGTGTTATTTAGGTACTTAGGAAATTGCCTAAAGTTTGATAGGATTTGAGTAAATGCTAATAGATGAAACTTGACAAATTCACAAATCAGTTACTAAAATCATTCATCCCCAAATTACTAAAGGTGTACTCCACACTTCAGGAAATAGTGATGTAAGTTATGTATGGGGTTTAAGGATCTAAATAATACAAGAAAGAAGTCAGGCAGAGTGCTGGGGCCAGCAGAATATGGTTTTGCCCCTTGGACAGAGGAACACCTGGGCCCAGTACAAAGGTCAAGAGGCAAGGCTGGGCTGGACAGAATGTGTTCCCCTGGCAGTGAGAGACAGCAGAGCCAGAAAGTCCACATGGATATAAGGGGGCAAGTGTAGATCATGGAGAGCAAGCAGAAACACAATCAGAAGCTTGAAATCTAACCTATTCCAATTTGGTTAAATTTTTAAGTGGTCCAACAATATGTTGATAAACCAAGGTGATAAACAATATAAGGGTTTGGGGGTCTGAATCCAAGCCTGCCTTGGGGAGATAGGGGAAGGAGAGACAGGACAGATTCATGACTGGAACCTCAGGTAAGTTAATTATGTTAGGAATCTATGTGCCTGAAACAACCACACTCAGACCTTTGTCTGCAACCTGACATCGGGTGTAGTTTTTAATAATTGTACATTTTATGTTAATGATGTATGTCTGTGTGATGATGGGTAGATAAAACAGGCACAGTGAGAGGAACCACTGAAAGGAACCAGGTGACAAATAGGGAAGGAGACCAACAGTTCCTCAGTAGAATCTCAATATGTATTTGTTGAACTGAATGAAATGGATAAGAATACACGTACCAGATTCTAAGTAAGCTGTGATAGATCACTTCCCTTAGTCCAGTGACTGTTTCTGTTAATCCTATTATATCCCTATTTGACAGATTAAGAAATCAAGGTTGACACAAGGTAAAGCAAATCAGTCCTTTCAGATCTCAGGCCCTCTTCCACTATCTTGGGCTACAACAGGTAGGAGGAATGTCAAGGGGTAACCCAGCTCAATGCTGTTGCTGCTTCTGGGCCATCACAGTTTGGATTTTTGAGTTTGAATTCCTGGAATGGGTGGGGGTGGGGGGTTTGATAAGAGTAACTTAAAGTCAAAGTAGCTTCTAGAATAGTTAGTAGACACCTACTCAGTCCCTGCTTATTTTACTGTAACTCTACCCAGCAGTATCTCAGGGCCTGGGTCTTTGGGAAAGAAGTTCCAATCCCCACCTTTTCTGTTAGTGGGACTACTGAAATATATGATTACCATGGCAACTTTAGTAGATAGATATTATGTCAGTGTGTCTTTACGTTCCAAATCCCACCTCTTTAGGCTTGAGAAACTCACATACAAAGGACTCAGTCTTGCATTCCCAATGCCTAATACTGTAAGATACACAGTAATTTCTTAATAATGGTCTGTTTAATGAATGAGTGAATCTAGACCTAACCCCACAGGGGATTCCTTCTCCAGTTTCCAAGGGATTGTTCTCACTCATTTATTGAGCATCTACTGTGTACAATGCACAATTCCAGGAAGTGAGGGATACAACAATGAACACCAACAAAAGCTCTCAATTATCAACTCTACTGCATTCAGATTAAGGTCTTAAAAACTGGGAATGAGGTAGAGAGGAAGAAGAATGTATTGTGACTACTTTTGACTTGTAACGCTGCTTAATTTAACTTGGCTTTTCTGTTATGTACTTGCTTTAAATGAGTCCATCACATTGTCATGTGATTAGACAGACAATTCTAAGAGAAACACTACTGAGTTTCTCAGAATTGTTGACTTGATACACAACCAAAGCCGCCTGCCTATGAACAAACCTAAGAAGATAACAGATTCCCATATCCACATGAGCATAAGCAGGCAGGCTACTGCTTCTGTGTATCATTCATGCAACATAAAGGGGAGTGAGGGGCCCACAAACTCACTGGAGATCCAGAAAGTTAATTAAAACACGTTCTTCATTGTCCAAAATTTGGGTAATAAATGTGCTACAAAACACACTGAGAAGGAAGTCCAATGCTCTGAGGCTGCATTTTGCGTCTTCCTTTCTAATACTGAGAACAGTTCTCTGAGGAGCCACCTAACCCTGAGTTTAACATGGTATGTGTATGTCAATGGATGTTCCGCTGGCCCCAAAAAGAGTGAGAGCTACAAATACTATTTACTCCCTAATTCTGGTTACACACAGACATTACATGTATGGCCCACTCCAGGTCATATTTTCTGAAAGCCCAGGTGGTTGTTCTAGTCTGCCAAGAATGGCAAGTCAATCTTCATTCAAAACCAATCAGTTCAGTCACTCAGTCATGCCTGACTATTTGAGACCCCATGGACTGCAGCACGCCAAGCTTCCCTGTCCATCACCAACTCCAGAAGCCTACTCAAACTCATGTCAATCGAGTCGGTGATGCCATCCAACCATCTCATCCTCTGTCGTCCCCTTCTCCTCTGCGTTCAATCTTTCCCAGCATCAGGGTCTTTTCCAATGAGTCAGTTCTTCGTATCAGGTGGCCAAAGTATTGGAGTTTCAGCTTCAGAATCAGTCCTTCCAATGAATATTGAGGACTGATCTCCTTTAGGATGGACTGGTTGGATCTCCTTGGAGTCCAAGGGATTCTCAAGAGTCTTCTCCAACACCACAGTTCAAAAGCATCCACTCTTCAGCGCTCAGCTCTCTTTATAGTCCAACTCTCACATCCATACCCAACTACTGGAAAAACCATAGCTTTGACTAGATGGACCTATGTCGGCAAAGTAATGTCTCTGCTTTTTAATATGCTGTCCAGGTTGGTCATAGCTTTTCTTCCAAGAAGCAAGTGTCTTTAAATTTCATGGTTGCAGTCACCATCTGCAGTGATTTTTGAGCCCAAGAAAATAAAGTCTGTCACTGTTTCCATTGTTTCCCCATCTATTTGCCATGAAGTGATGGGATCAGATGCCATGATCTTAGTTTTCTAAATGTTGAGTTCTTCTTCACTTTCTGCCATAAGGGTGGTGTCATCTGCATACCTGAGGTTATTGATATTTCTCCCAGCAGTCTTGATTCCAGCTTGTGCTTCATCCAGTAGCATTTCACATGATGTACTCTGCATATAAGTTAAATAAGCTGGGTGACATACTCCTTTCCCAATTTGGAACCAATCTGTTGTTACATGTCCAGTGCTAACTGTTGCTTCTTGACCTGTATGCAGATTTCTCAGGAGGCAGGTAAGGTGGTCTGGTATTCCCATCTCTTGAAGAATTTTCCATAGTTTGTTGTGATCCATACAATCAAAGGCTTTGATGTAGTCAATAAAGCAGAAGTAGATGTTTTTCTGGAACTCTTGCTTTTTTGATTATCCAATGGAAGTTGGCAATTTGATCTCTGGTTCCTCTGCCTTTTCTAAATCCAGTTTGAACATCTGGAAGTTCACAGCTCACATACTGTTGAAGCCTGGCTTGGAGAATATTGAGCATTACTTTGTTAGCATGTGAGATGAGTGCTATTGTGTGGTAGTTTGAACATTCTTCGGCATTGCCTTTCTTTGGGATTAGAATGAAAACTGACCTTTTCCAGTCCTGTGGCCACTGCTGAGTTTTCCAAATTTGCTGGCATATTGAATGCAGCACTTTGACAGCATCATTTTTCAGGATTTGAAATTCCTCAATGGGAATTCCATCACCTCCACTAGCTTTGTTTGTACTGATGCTTCCTAAGGCCTACTTGACTTCAAATTCCAGGATGTCTGGCTCTAGGTCAGTGATCACACCATTACGGTTATCTGGGTCATGAAGATCTTTTTTTTCTATAATTCTTCTATGTATTGTTGCCACCTCTTCTTATTATTTTCTGCTTCTGTTAGGTCCATACCATTTCTGTCCTTTACTGTGCCCATCTCTGCAAGAAAAATTCCCTTGGTATCTCTTATTTTCTTGAAGAGATCCCTAGTCTTTCCCATTCTATTGTTTTCCTCTATTTCTTTGCACTGATCATTGAGGGAGGCTTTGTTATCTCTCCTTGCTGTGCCTTGTAACTCTGCATTCAAATGGGTATATCTTTCCTTTGCTCTTTTTCCTTTAGCTTCTATTCTTTTCTCAGCTATTTGTAAGGCTTTCTCAGACAACCATTTTGTCTTTTTGCCTTCCTTTTTCTTGGGGATGGTCTTGACCACTGCCTCCTGTACAATATAAGGAACCTCTGTCCATAGTTATTCAGGCACTCTGTCTATCAGATTTAATCCCTTGAATCTGTTTGTTACTTCCACTGTGTAATCATAAAGGATTTGATTTAGGTCATACCTGAATGGTCTAGTGGTTTTCCCTACTTTCTTCAATTTAAGTCTGAATTTTGCAATAGGGAATTCATGATCTGTGTCACAGTCAGCTCCTGGTCTTGTTTTTGCTGACTGTATACAGCTTCTCCATCTTTGGCTGCAAAGAATATAATCAATCTGATTTCGGTATTGACCATCTGGTGATGTCCATGTGTAGAGTCTTCTCTTGTGTTGCTGAAAGAGGGTGTTTGCTAGGACCAGAGTTTTCTCTTGGCAAAACTCTGTTAGTCTTTGCCCTGCTTCATTTTGTACTCCAAGGCCACATTTGCCTGTCACTCCAGGTATCTCTTAACTTCCTACTTTTGCATTCTAGTCCCCTATAATGAAAAGAACATCATTTTGGGTGTTAGTTCTAGAAGGTCTTGTAGGTCTTCATAGAACCGTTCAAGTACAGCTTCTTCAGCATTACTGGTTGGGGCATAGACTTGGATTACTGTGATATTGAACAACTTGCCTTGGAAACAAACAGAGATCATTCTGTTGTTTTTGAGATTGCATCCAAGTACTGCATTCCGGACTCTTTTGTTGACTACAAGAGCTAACCCATTTCTTCTAAGGGATTCTTGCCCATAGTAGTAGATATAATAGTCATCTGAATTACATTCACCCATTCCAGTCCATTTTAGTTCACTGATTCCTAAAATGTCGATGTTCACTCTTGCCATCTCCTGTTTGACCACTTCCAATTTACCTTGATTCATGGACCTAACATTCCAGGTTCCTATGCAATATCACTCTTTACAGCATCAGACTTTACTTCCATCACCATTCACATCCACAACTGGGTGTTGTTTTTGTTTTGGTTCCATCTCTTCATTCTTTTGGAGGTATTTTTCCACTGTTCTCCAATAGCATATTGGGCATCTACTGACCTGGGGAGTTCACCTTTCAGTGTCCTATCTTTTTGCCTTTACATACTGTTCATGGGGTGTTAAAAACCAATAATATTTGGGAAAAGATGATGGGGAGATAATTAATTCAATGGCCATTCTGAAAAATTCGCTTATGTGGAGGAATTTCAAAAGTCTTGTTTAATTAAAAAAAATAAAAATGCATGAGTTTTTCAGGTCAAGTCATTCTAGCAAGCCTCTAACTCAGGGGAAAGATTCAGAATTGAAAGCTGGTATTTTGTGTGTACCAGATGACTTTCCCCCTCCTCTCTAGTAGCATAATTATTATTATTTTTTTTATTAATAACAATGTCTCTCTGTGTTTCAGGCACTCTGGCCTCTAGGAGATGATATGGTATCACAGCTCTCCTATATCAACATTTGTCCACACTCATAAAGTACCTGAGAAATAGATGGTCATTTATATAGTCTCTTATTTCTCTAGGTTGTCTTCTTTCTTAATGCAAACTATCTATTACCTATCTCCTTCCTAAATTTTCAATCATGCTTCTGAATGACTGTCAAGTAAATAATCAGAAAAGACAACTAACTGAGACTCCTGCATTTTCAGCTCAGTACAATATCATGTGGTTTATCTCAGATGAATATAAGGATAATACACTGGATATGGTCATCTCTCAGACTGTATTACAGCAGCTGTCACAACCAACCTTAACTAAAGAGAATGCTTGCTCACTGAATGTAGCTGCTGTATCAGGGAGCCCCATGCATGTGGAGTGAACTCCTAGGGTGGGAGGCATGCCTGAAGTCATTCTTCTTCTATTCTAGAAAGGCAAGCAGTGCATATACCATTTATTACATAACCCATCAGTAGAGTCCAGAATAGCACCTGATCTTTGAGCATACTTTCATTCCTGTAGCTAAATGTATGAATATTCACATCGGCCAAGAGAAACAAAAACTATAAAAAGGTTCATGTCAGTCTTTAAAATGCATCTGATGAGTTACAGATTGAATCAAGGTGAAAAGTAGGATTTGCAGAACCATTCATTCAACAAATTTTCATGAAGCTAGGGGTTGAAGAAGCAACAGACACCATTTCCTAGGGAAGGAACTCACATATGTGAAAAGAATGATAACTCAGCATGACAACAGAGCTAGCCAGAGGGTGCTAAGGGTGCAGAGAGAGAAAAGATATCTAATGCAGTGTGGGAAAACTTTCCAGAAGAAGGCGATGCCCAATCTCAGTCTTGAAAAGTGGGAATGTAACCTAAAGAAGGGAAGAGATGGACAAATGTCCCAGGCAAGGAAAATGTACTCCAAGGCAGCTACTGTGGTCAGGAAGGACTGAGAAGAGGCTATTCAGAAGCTGAATTCAGCATCATGCTTGACAATTTGGCTACAAGCAAACCAACTGTTTTTGGTCTATTATGATGTTGAACTTTTCTTCTGTTAAACACTACTGTATATTTATGTCAAAGTTGCCTTTTATTAACCTCATATACATAGATGACACAACCCTTATGGCAGAAAATGAAGAAGAACTAAAGAGCCTCTTGATGAAAGTGAAAGAGGAAAGTGAAAAAGCTGGCTTAAAACTCAACATTCAAGAAACTAAGATCATGGCATCTAATCCCATCACTTCATGGCAAATAGATGGGGAAACAATTGAAACAGTGTCAGACCTTATTTTCTTGGGCTCCAAAATCACTGTAGATGGTGACTGCAGCCATGAAATTAAAAGACGATTGCTCCTTGGAAGAAAAACCTATGACCAACCTAGACATCATATTAAAAAGCAGAGACATTACCTTGCCAACAAAGGTCCATCTAGTCAAAGCTATGGTTTTTCGAGTGGTCATGTATGGATGTGAGAGTTGGACCATAAAAAAAGCTGAGCACTGAAGAATGGATGCTTTTCAACTGTGGTGTTGGAGAAGACTCTTGAGAATCCCTTGGACTGCAAGGAGATCCAACCAGTCCATTGTAAAGGAAATCAGTCCTGAATATTCATTGGACGGACTCATGCTGAAGCTGAAACTCCAATACTTTGGCCATATGATGCAAAGAACTGACTCATTTGAAAAGACTCTGATGCTGGGAAAGATTGTAGGCAGGAGGAAAAGGGGATGACAGAGGATGAGATGGTTGGATGGCATCACTGATTCGATGAACATGAGTTTGAGTAAGCTCTGGGAGTTGGTGATGGACAGGGAAGCCTAGCATGCTGCAGTCCACGGGGTCGCAAAGAGTCAGATGCAAGTGAGCGACTGAACTGAACTGCCTTTCATTAGGCTCTTACTGGACCTTATCTTTATTTCTCCTGTAATCCTAACCAGTGTTCTGGGCATATTTTAAAATAAGAATTGAAATCCAAATATACTTTATTGGTTTTTTTGTCACCTTATCTCCATGTAACTCAAATTCTTCACAGATATTTTCACAGCTCTACTCTATGCCAAACTAATTGGAGAAAAATAATCCAAACTTGTATCAAAACCTACAGAAAAGATTTTATGTGGTTGGAGCAGAGGGAGGGCAGAGCAGAGATGGTAAAAGAACTGAAGTAGGTAAGATAAAAAGTAAAGTGGGTTTTTAAAGCTATCATTGGAACATACGATTTGGCGTAATTCAAAAGTAATAAATCTGAGGAGGCATATAATTTTATCACTTCAAGCTTAACTCTCAAACATGGACCTTTTAAATGCCAGTAAAAGTTGAGATCTTTTTCTCAAAAAGTAGAGCATTCAAAGCACAGAACATCTTTTCAGGATGTGCTCTGAGTGTTGACAAGGAAAGGCTCATCTTTACCACTTTCTGAATATCACTGATGGGCTCCAAAGACAGACATAGCCATCAGCAGCGTGCACAGATGCTCATACCCATTTGAAGAAGAGGTTTTTAGTTGGTGGAGCTGGTGTGCTGCATTTGCTAATTGCTTCCTCTGTAATCTCCCATTCAGACTTGCTTTCTGCCTTTCTAGTCTCTGATGTGATCAGCAGCAGGGGACACAGATCCAGTCCCCATGAGACTGTTACAGGTGCACACAGCACTCTGCCTGTGCAAACTCATCTTGCCAGTGGTGAATTTGTCAGTGACTTCCATAACGTGCCCCATCAGGTTTCAAACAGGCTTTAATGACCTCTTGAGGCTGCAATACACCTGATGTTATTTGTCTTCATGTACATTCTTTTGTCGGGGGCCAAAATAAAACATTTATTCAACTTGAAAGTTTTCTGATCTAATTGTTAGTATTTCTATGCTCATTTATGGTGTTGGGCCATTTCTGCTTCTCTTTCTTCCTTGAGTTTCTTTAGAACACTTACCATATAAGCCAAACTATTCAGTTTTGGCCTGGCACAGCTAGCGATGTCTTTATTGCTTTTGGATTAAGTGGCAGGCCATGGACAAATACGGCACCTCTCAAGGGAACCTTGAGGACAAGGGTAGAGGTAGGCTATGAGCATCCTGGATAAAGTGATGTGCTAGGTGGGGTAGTTCCACAGATGACCATCTTCCAAGGCCTCTCCAAGCAGCAGCAGGCAGAAGCGCTTTCTCCATGAGATCCTTATATACCAGCAGTCAGATAATCAACTGTTATTTACTGTATGTCATACAGACAGATGAAATTACACAAAGACTCATAGCCCATCTAGATAGGGACCCTGAGCCATCCTTACATTAAAAAACCAAAGCAGATTTCTCTTTTTTATTAAAAAAAAAAAAAAAGAAAAAAACATCTTCCCAGACAAATGGAAAAGCATTAGTCAACTAGTTCTTTTGAGTGACTGTGCAGCTGTTCCCGATGCAAGCTGTTTGGAAAGACAAGATGTTTCCTAAAGAAGCATTCAAAGTTTGCATAACTTTTCATGAATCCTAAGAAATGAAAGTTTTGGAGGTAGGATATGTCAAGCTGACAAAACAATCATTTCTCCTCTGAGCACGAGCAATCACATTTCCTATGATTTAGATACAACATATGGATTTACCACAAAAAGGCTTTAAATTTTAAAGGTGCCCTTTTATGGCAGAACTTTAAAAAAACAGGAAGGTTATGACCAACCTAGATAGCATATTTAAAAGCAGAGACATTACTTCGCCAACAAAGGTCCGTCTAGTCAAGGCTATGATTTTTCTGGCACCCCACTCCAGTACTCTTGCCTGGAAAATCCC
Organism: Giraffa tippelskirchi; assembly: GCF_054371585.1. NCBI lineage: Eukaryota > Metazoa > Chordata > Mammalia > Artiodactyla > Giraffidae > Giraffa > Giraffa tippelskirchi. The sequence goes on from NC_137289.1 coordinate 145,073,457, forward strand.
ATGGACGGAGGAGTCTGGTGGGATGCAGTCCATGGGGTTGCTAAGAGTCAGACACGACTGAGCAACTTCACTTTCACTTTTCCCTTTCATGCACTGGAGAAGGAAATGGCAACCCACTCCAGTGTTCTTGCCTGGAGAATCCCAGGGACGGCGGAGCCTGGTGGGCTGCCGTCTATGGGGTCACACAGAGTCGGACATGACTGAAGCGACTCAGCAGCAGCAGCAGCAGCAGCAGTGGTCATGCATGGATGTGAGAGTTGGACGGTGAAGAAAGCTGAGTGCCGAAGAATTGATGCTTTTGAACTGTGGTGTTGGAGAAGACTCTTGAGAGTCCCTTGGACTGCAGGGAGATCCAACCAGTCCATCCTAAAGGAGATCAGTCATGAGTGTTCATTGGAAGGACTGATGTTGAAGCTGAAACTCCAACACTTTGGCCACCTCATGCGAAGAGTTGACTCATTGGAAAAGACCCTAATGCTGGGAAGGATTGGGGGCAGGAGGAGAAGGGGACAACAGAGGATGAGATGGCTGGATGGCATCACCAACTCGATGGACATGGGTTTGGGTAGACTCTGGGAGTTGGTGATAGACAGGGAGGCCCGGCGTGCTGCAATTCTTGGGGTCGCAAAGAGTCGGACACAACTGAGTGACTGAACTGAACTGATGTATTACATCTTCTTTATTCATTTCTTTGTTTATGGACATTTAGGTTACTTCTATGTCCTGGCTATTTTAATAGTTGTCAACCACATTTTAGCGAACATTAAGAGTCGCAGTGTTGGACATTTCAGATGCAATTTGATACTAATTATGAGAGTGGATTGGAGAAGGAAATGGCAACCCACTCCAGTACTCTTGCCTGGAAAATCCCATGGACGGAGGAGCCTGGTGGGCTGCAGTCCATGGGGTTGAGAAGAGTCGGACACGACTGAGCGACTTCACTTTCACTTTTCTCTTTCATGCATGGGAGAAGGAAATGGCAACCCACTCCAGTACTCTTGCCTGGAAAATCCCATGGACGGAGGAGCCTGGTGGGATGCAGTCCACGGGGTTGAGAAGAGTCGGACACGACTGAGCGACTTCACTTTCACTTTTCACTTTCATGCAATGGAGGAGGAAATGGCAACCCACTCCAGTATTCTTGCCTGGAGAATCCCAGGGACGGCAGAGCCTGGTGGGCTGCCATCTATGGGGTCGCACAGAGTCGGACATGACTGAAGCGACTTAGCAGCAGCAGCATGAGAGTGGATATTTAACCACGTAAGTCAAAAATTTTACCTGCATGTTTATTAGTCCAAGACCATGAAGGTCCCTGGCTATGACAGGCGCCAAATCAGAAACGGAGATGATATCACCATTGGGTAAAAGCCTTCTAATGACCAAGAAGGATAACTACATTAATTTGCAGTGACACAGTGAGATTTTAGTAAAGTACTAAGTTTCTCTTTTTTTAAATTATTTTTTATTGAAGGATAATTGCTTTATAGAATTTTGCTGTTTTCTGTCAAACCTCAACATGAATAAGCCATAAGTATACATATATCCCCTCCCTTTTGAAACTCTCTCCCATCTCCTGCCCCATTCCATCCCTCTTGGTTGATACACAGCCCTCGTTTGAGTTTCCTGAGCCATGCAGCAAATTCCCGTTGGCTATTTATTTTACATACAGTATTGCAAGTTTCCATGTTACTCTTTCCATACATCCCACCCTCTCCTCCCCTCCCCCCATGTCCATAAGTCTATGTCTGTTTCTCCATTGTTGCCCTGTAAATAAATCCTTCAGTACCATTTTTCTAGATTCTGTATATACGCATTAGAATACAGTATTTATCTTTCTCTTTCTGACTCACTTCACTCTGTATAATAGGTTCTAGGTTCATCCACCTCATTAGAACTGACTCAAATGTGCTCCTTTTTATGGCTGAGTAATATTCCATCGTGTATATGTACCACAACTTCTTTATCCATTCATCTGTTGATGGACATCTAGGTTGCTTCCATGTTCTAGCTATTGTAAATAGTGCTGCAATGAATAATGTGTCTCTTTCAATTTTGGTTTCCTCAGGTATATGCCTAAGAGTGGGATTGCTGGGTCATATGGTGGTTTTATTCCTAGTTTTTTAAGGAATCTCTATACCATCTTCCATAGTGGCTGTGTCAATTTACATTCCCACCAACAGTACAAGAGTGTTCCCTTTTCTCCACACCCTCTCCAGCATTTATGGTGTGTAGACTTTTTGATGAGGGCCATTCTGACTGGTGTGAGGTGATATCTCATTGTAGTTTTGATTTGCGTTTCTCTAACAACTAGCGATGTTGAGCATCTTCTCGTGTGTTTGTTAGCCATCTGTATGTCTTCTTTGGAGACATGTCTGTTTAAGTCTTTTTCCCACTTTCTGATTGGGTTGTTTGTTTTTCTGGTATTGAGTTGAATGAGCTGCTTATTTATTTTGGAAATTAATCCTTTGTCAGTTGTTTCCTTTGCTATTATTTTCTCCCATTCTGAGGGTTGTCTTTTCACCTTGCTTATAGTTTCCTTTGCTGTGCAAAATCTTTCATGTTTAATCAGGTCCCACTTGTTTACTTTTGTTTTTATTTCCGTTACTCTAGGAGGTGGGTCATAGAGGATCTTGCTTTGATTTATGTCATTGAATGTTCTGCCTATGTTTTCCTCTAAGAGTTTTATAAAAAATATGGAACACTTCATGAATTTTCATGTCATCCTTGGGCAAGGGCCATGATAATCTTCTCTGTATCATTCCAATTTTAATATATGTTCCTCTGAAGTGAGCACTAGGTTTCTCTTAATACTTCAAATAACTGTATGTTTAAAGATTTAACTGGTGAAAGAGCATACAAGAATTCATTGTCTTCAATTCTCAATCTTTCAATTTGAAGGAGCATTTTCCAAGAAAAGTAGACTATTTGGTGGGGAAAGAAACCTGAAATGTTTAAGACAACTCTATTTACAGCTCCCTGGCAGCTAAAATGGGAAACCTAAGAAAATAAAGATAGCAGGACCCAGGCAAGAGTGGGAAAGATTGGGATGACAAAATTAAATTTCTCTGGGACCTCTTCCAGTCTGATCTGTGACTGAAAAAAAAGTGTTACAGTATGCCACTGCAAAGAAACAGATGTCAGAAAACCCAAATTTGAGCAGAAGTGGTGCTTCAGAGTACCACACTATAGTTTGACATTCTTGATGATCATCTTTGATCTTCAGTTACTTTTGAAAGACTCTTTTAAACTCTTAATTAAACCCAACCTTCTTTGTAAAGAACTATAATTTAGCAGTGAGAAACATTTCAGAACAAAGACAAAATACATAATCTTGGGGGAAAGAAAAGGTCCAAAGACCACATGTTCAAGCTGTTCTAAGAGAAAAGAGAGAGGTGTTGCAAGTATTTTGGAGTGTTAAGTGGAAAAGGGATTGGGAAAAAAGGATTTTTTAAAAGTGATACCAGTATTTCAAATTATTCTGGGCTGACTTTAGAGCAGACATATGGCAATAAACATGCAAGAATGAAAAGAAAGAACACAGACAGAAAACTGGAATGAAGGACTAAGCTTAGAGCTTCCTACAGAATTGATGTCTTCTAGAAGTCTATGACCTAAATGTAAACTTTAGGTTGCCTGAGTTATCGGGATGAATATTGCCCATTATCACTCATTCTCTGGAGAAGTAGCAAGCATAGAAATCTCATTTTATAGGAATTATCTTTTAGATTGAATCTAAAATACAATTCCTGCACACACACACACACACACACACACACTGAACACAGTTTGCCATTTGTGTCTCTGTGAATTTAAGAATGCTCCTGAAGACAAGGAAACGAAGCAACAGAGTTGAACCTACAGACTCCATAGCCCCTTTTGGCAGCTTCTCCTGGCAGCTTCTCCCTCATTTGAAAGACCTCTCCCACTCTCAAATGTGCTATTCAAACAATATTGTTAAACTTGCTCTATCCTGCTATCTTCTCATCATAAGAGCAAACCATCTGTGGGTTCTCACTGTATTTAGTAACTCAACATCTTACATCTCCGAAGACTATCAACTTTTAAACGAGAATAAAAAGTCAATGCTAGATTCAAAGGAATGAACTTCACAAATAGTAGGGGAGGAACTGGGGGGAAAAATAACCTTCCTCTGACCCTCAAGCCCCCTTATGTGATGAAACTCTCCTTTCCCATATGTATATCCCAGGCTCTGCCAACACTGTCATCAATGATATTTGGGGCTGAAGAACTCTTTGTCACAGAAGACTGCTGTGCACTGTAGGATATTTAGCAGCATCTGTGGCCAATAGCATCCCTTCACTCAGTTTTGAAAATCAAAAATCCCCAGATATCATCAAATGTCTCCTGGGGGACGAAATCATCCAGCCAAGAAGCACTGGTCTATGTGAAGACAGGCCTTACTTGCAAATACCAATCATCTTGAAATTCAATGCCTCAGATTGTGGTTTTTATTCCTGTGCAATTGCTGTTAGTACATATATCACTCTTTAGAAAACAAAAAAACAACACAGGAAACCTGCTCATCACAAAATAATTAGCAGACTTGGACTCCAGTCAAGAGCTTTTGTTCTTATCTCATTGAAGAAAAATTTACACGTGAAAATATTCTCAAGCAAGGACTCAATACATTTTCACATTCCTTGCCTTCAGACTTATTTACAAATACCTATTTGAAAAGATATTAAAGGGCAAACAACTATATTCCTTCAGACTCACTGTGGCTTTTGAAATTACTGCATCACAAAAACAGATGGAATGAAAAAATAACTTTTAAGAACATATGAAGAGGCAGAGCTTTGTTTTTGCAAAAATGCTAAATTAGATCCTTGACTTGTACAATGCATGTTTCTGGCTCAAGTTAGACATACTGGTCTATAGAATATGTTGATTTTTAAGAGAATGCTATTTTTGCTTAAGTTTTTTAGAGTGGTACTCCCCATCCCCATTCCTGATGGTTTCCTGAGTTCAGTAGGACTCAACTGGGAGCAATTTTGCCTCCCTCCCCCAAGGTGAGGGATCTGTCAATGTTTGAAGATATTTTCGGTTATCACAACTTAGAGGTGGCAGGAGAGGAAATACAACTGACATATAGTGGGTGGAGGCCAGGGATGCTGCTAAACATCCTATAATTCATGGGACAGCCCTCACCCAAATTATCCAGTCCCGAAAGTCAGTAGTACTAAAGCTGAGAAATCCCAGTCTAGACACGTAATTAGAACTTCCAGACACAGCCCCTGATTTGGTTACAACCTATGGGAAAGAGATGGTACCCACATCTTCTCCATTTGCTTAATCACCATGCTGCCTGGATAGGGATACAGCTACTGGAGGTACCCCATTTATCTATTACTTGAAAAATCCAATTTTTTAGAAAGAGAAGACAAAGAAATAACTTCATTCTTCTTGATTAAAGCATCCTTGGTAAACTAAAAAAAAATAAAGTCTTGTTGGAATAAAATCCTATCTTTTAAATGGATGAATTGTAACATTGCAAAAAACAAGGACTATTTTGGAACCTGGTATCTGTTGGTTATACATTTGAATCTCCATGGGGTGCTTAAAGTTCTTTTCCTCACCCTCTACCCCATGAGAGACAATAATGATGAAGGGCCTCCCCAGGGCAAAAGGAGGCGGCATGCTAGAGGGTGGGGACAAAGAGTGAGCAATAAACAGAATTCAAGTGGGGGCAGGGTAAGGAAAAAGAGAGAGAACTCAAGTGAGGCTAGAATCTTTCTCCTTCTTTAAGTAAATCTCTTTACCATGAATTTATTTTCTCTGCATCTCTTTTCAGGAATTCCAGCTAAAATTTTTGAATGAGAGCTCTGATCTCACTTAATTCTTTTTGAAGATTTATGTAATTCTATCACGTTATTCCAAATTCTCCAAAGGCAGTGAAACTCAACAGAGGACAATCAAAATATTAAGGTACAAAACACAGGTTGTGGTGAAATATCCCACCAAATGCAGGCATCTCCTTGGGACTCTCGGTAAGCCACACTAGATTCCCGTCCTGAGAGACTAAACACATGGCAACAGCAATAACATGTTGGTTTTTGTAATAATCCTTGAAAGTATATAAATAAACCAAATCTCTGCAAATAGAAATCTTGGGAGCTCTTGTTATGAGTAAGAATTTAAAGCACCAATCTTCTCCTGGACTTGGAGACTTTTAGAACAAAAAGTTTTAAGTGGAACTGGAAAACAGTTATACATTACGGATGCACCCACATTGCTCATGTAATATTTATAAGCCTCAGAATGATCATTTTGATCATTCCCAGCTGATTTTAACAACAGATTTTTTTTCCCTCTCTTAATTAGGTGCCTGCGTGCAAACAAAAGCCTATTATAGCACTCAAAAAGAACACACTGAATAAAATTAGAGCAGATCTATCTTCTAAATCACTGGATAGTAGTCTAGATATAAAAATAAAATGGTTCCCTGTGATCTGGATGTGAGTGCACTTGTAAGAAAACTTCAATATGATTTCAATCGTCACTCTTTGTAATCTGGGCAAGCAAACCCCAAATCAACTCTAAATTCGTATTAATATAATGCATCTCAGTTGAGATGCACACTTTATTGGTGTCAAAGGTATGGTTGCCTCCTTTTCTGTTTAAAGGAGCAAATTTGAAAATATTCTCAGGTGACTACAAGGTAAATGACTAAAATGTAAAGGAAATCACTTTTCTTACTGTTCAAAGCACAGAAGTATTTCATATTCAAGAGGATGTAAAAAGGATGGATGTTTTAGAAGCAGTCACTACTGTAAGCTTGACTTTGATAGTCTATTCAACTGCAATTAGTGTCTAAATTTAAATCCTTGTCTGTGGTTGGAAGAGAGGTACAAAGTTAGGAATTCTGCTGCAGTATGCACCTACGTGGCCTTTTATTGAGGCATCTTATCATTTATGTTTCAAGAAAAAGATAAAACAGATTCAAAGACATGGGATCTGCACAGGTAACAATAAAAGGCTGGCTCCTTGTTTTATATGGAAATTACTTGATGCAATCATACTTTGTGTTTATGCTTGAAACATTGGACCTTATTTTGAAATGCTGTTAAGAATTAGATTCTGTGACACAAAGACCCTAAGGTGACCCCACAATGATTCCCACCCTCCTGGTATTGGCATATTTCACCATAATTCATTTTCAAAATTAGTTAAGAATTATACAGGTGCTTAGTGCTACAAAATATAAGGTACTCTGAGAATAAAGAAGGACCTATACTAGTATGAGGTGTTGGCAGTGTATGTTATGGAGAAGAAAATACAGCAGTTCTACATATACTAAGTTTCAAGAAAAAGCACTGACCCTAATGTGAATTAAGATCTTGAAGATGCCAAGATATGGAAACAACCTAAGTGCTAGTTGACAGCTGAATGGATAAAGAAAATGTGATACACACACACACATACACACACAGTTGTTCCTTGAACAACATGAGTTTGAAGTTGCATGGATCTACTTATATGCTGGTTTTTTTTCAACAAATATACAAAAAAATACATGTAAAAACCATCATGTGCAAGACTTGTATTGAAGGGGATCGTTTATCCTTATAAGGTGATATTGAATATAAAATTAAATGTTAGTTTTCTTGTTGTTTTGCAACTTTGCTTTCAGAGAATTACAGTATTGTATAGTGTATCTATCTGTCTGTCTTTCTCACGTATCAGCCTATCATCAGAAGTGTTTTGTAAATGTAACAATGTTTTCAATACTGTGTTATAAATATGATTTATACTGATGGCATAAAAATGTTATAAGGATTCATTCATTAGTGTACAGTGCTACTGTATCAAAGCAATCACAGCGATTGCACAAGGAAACCATAAAGCAATCACATTGCTGCTTATTCATTATCAATCATTACCTCTGTAAATAAATGTGAATTTTCACATTATCTTTTCATTTTGACATCTAGTGTTGATAATACACATAACATCTACAGTATTTTGTAGAACGTAAGACAATTCTGATGTAGGTATTGACAATTCATTTTGTAAACAGATGTAAACTCACTGTATCGATAAATACAGTAGAATACTGAAAATGTATTTTCTCTTCCTTATGATATCCTTTCTTTCTTTCTTTTTTTGCCACTCGGCACGTGGGATCTTAGTTCCCTGACCAGGGATTGAACTGGTGCCCCCTGCAGTGGCAGTGTGGAGTCTAATTGCAGGACCAGCAGGGAAGTCATGCTTATGATTTTCTTAATAACATTTTCTTTTCTCTAGCTTATTTTATTCTAAGCATACAGTACATAACATATATAACATACAAAATATGTGTTAATTGACTGTTTGCATTATTGGTAAGGCTCAATGATAGGATGTTAGTAATTAAATTTGGGGGGAATCAAAACTTACATGTTTATTTTCAACTGTGCAGGGTTCAGTATCTCAATCCCTACACTGTTCAAGGGTGAACTGTAAATACAATGGAATATCATTCAGCATTACAAAAGAAGGAAATTCTGCCACATGTGACAATAGATGACCAGAGAGGACATTCAGTTCAGTTCAGTCGCTCAGTCGTGTCTGACTCTTTGCGACCCCATGAATCGCAGCACGCCAGGCCTCCCTGTCCATCACCAACCCCCGGAGTCTACCCAAACCCATGTCCATCGAGTCAGTGATGCCATCCAGCCATCTCATCCTCTGTCGTCCCCTTCTCCTCCTGCCCTCAATCTTTCCCAGCATCAGGGTCTTTTCCAATGAATCAGCTCTTCGCATGAGGTGGCCAAAGTATTGGAGTTTCAGCTTCAACATCAGTCCTTCCAATGAACACCCAGGACTGATCTCCTTTAGGATGGACTGGTTGGATTCCCTTGCAGTCCAAGGGACTCTCAAGAGTCTTCTCTAACACCACAGTTCCAAAGCATCCATTTTTCGGTGCTCAGCTTTCTTTATAGTCCAACTCTCACATCCATACGTGACCACTGGAAAAACCATAGCCTTGACTAGAGAGGACATTATGCTAAGTGAAACAAGCCAGATACAGTAAGACAAATCCTGCATGAGTTCATTTCTATGTGGGAATATAAAAAAGTTGAATTCATAAAAGCAGAGCATAGGATGGTATTACCAGGGGCTGGGAGGTTGGGGAAATGGGGAAATTTAGTCAAAGGGTATAAAGTTTCAGCTAGGCAGGATAAATACATTCTGGAGATCGAATGCACAGCAGGCTGATGACAGTTATGGTACTGTATAGTACTTAAAATTTACTAAGAGTAAAGTTTAAGCATTCTCACCACACACACACACAATGTAACTATGTGAGGCAATGGGTGTATTGACTAGCTTGACTGTGGTGATAATTTTACAATGCATATCAAAATATGATGTTGCATACTTTATAAATACAGTTTTTGTCAGCTGCATCTCAATAAAGCTGGAAACAATTTTTTTTCCATCTTAGAGCTATTCCTTTTTGTCCCCGAGTTTTCTAATCATTTCCAAACAAATTTTTGTATTTGTGGGGTGTGATTTATTCTCTACAAACACACTCTACTCATTAAGATTCCATTTTTTCTAGCAGCCCTGACTTATGTTGCCCATAATAACCATTTCATTACTTCAGTGATTCAGTTTAGATGTCTCCTGAAGTAATTACCAGAAAGATTTCTTTTTCTTCCTCTCTAAGATGGATAGCATATATTCTTTGAATCGGTTTTCAATTCCAAATGTACTTTGTTTCTTCTTTTTTTTTTAAAGAGGTACAATGCTCTGGATAGCTCAATTTTGCTCAAGTAGCTATGCTGCAATATTCATGGGTAGAGTTCTCTTCTTACTTCTCCACTTAACACCATTTAACACATTCTACCCTTTTGAATCACAAAGAAGGACATCAGCCTTGGAGAGGTTTTCCAGGAATAAAACCAATGAGAAGCCCCAGTGACATCAGATTGTTCTGAGTATCCATCAGAGCCCCAGAGAACAAAAACACGTGGCAGATGTCCTTGAGTCCGTTGTGTCCACAGGTCCCATTTCTGAGATTGCAGGACCATACCAGAATACTCCAAAAAGCAAATTTACACAAATGCAGCCATTTGCTCAGAGCTTGTTTTCTACGGTTCCAGCTACTTTTCAATAAGAAGTAGCAGCAAAATTTATCGACCTAAATGCCTTCTTGACATTTTTTATTCATTATACATGTGAAAAAAAATACTATTTGCTTCATAGTCAAGTACAGTTTACTACTGTTTCCAGGTACAATCCAGGTACCAGGATTTATCCTGTTTTGTTTGTTGGTTTGTTTGACAAGAAAAAAAACCCTCTGTGATAAATATGATCTTGTGCAATGGAAAGTTAAAATAAAAATCTGATGCAGTTCAAAACAAAGGACAAAATAAAGTGAAAATGATCACAGAACTGGTCCCATTAAAGCTGATGAGTCATGGCAAATAAGGAGGAAATAAACAGGGTCTAATAAAGATGCTGAATCACAGCCATTCAGGGTCTTTTTGAGCCAGGTTAATCTCTTAAATTGGCTAGTCATCGGTAATTCTCTTTAGGCAACAACTTGAATAGTGATGGGCTTGTTTGATACACAACGGAAGTATGTGATCTGATGAATCACATTATATTTGTTAACTTGATCTAACATTTAAAGCTATGTCTTCCAATTAACACATTTAAAGGGTCAACCAGATTGATGCCCTGGCCAGAAAGTAGATTTCCCTTTCCATTTAAATAAAAATCAGTAAACTGATCAAGGCCACAGCTTACCGGAAAAAGGATGTGTAGTCAAGAGTGTTGCGTTTTAGATATTTCTTAAAGGAAAAAAAAAAAGACAGTACCAGATCAAGACTGCATGACTCTGTTTTTTAAAGAAAAAAACAGCTTTTAGAGAAAGCACCTTTATCTTTCATGGTATTCACTATCAAAAGGCCAGTAGGCCCTCCTCTATTGTCCCTTAGTTCTTCATGAAGAATTTGTCTTTAAATTTTTTGTGTGATAAGCTACAGATTATTCAGACACCTCTGTTGCAAGACCTAACATCTCAGGCCTGAAAACTTGAAAAGAACCTACTCCCCACCTCAACATCAGGGAAGCTTAGGATTAACTTGGCAGAAGAGACACTCACCCAAAGAGGGAACATTCAGGAGTGCCATGGAGAGGAATATCATAAAGTCTCCCTGTCCTTATGGCTCTGCCACAGTCTCAACAATTCCCAGTGTAAGAGCCACTGCTGTGAATGGTGGTCTTTTTCTCTGGAATACCCTGATAAAATGCAAACAGCATGTCTGGAGAGGGAAGGGTACTCACTTATACCCACCCACTAACTTCATGTAATTCATCACATAACTAGAAATGCTTCAGTTTTAGCTGAGAAACTGGCCAGCACTTGATAGACATGGATTTTCAGAGCTTGCATCAAAGACTTATTTCCCTCCAGGCTCTCTGCTCACCCACAGGGAAGCGGGCAAAGTAAGGCTGTACTGTGCATGGCTTCTAGGTAGAGTTCAACTTTCTATCAATTATATTTTTAACTAGGAATTATATTTGTCCTTATGCATTACCCATCAGAAATAGAATTCATCTTCTTTGTGCAGTGAATGCCCCCAAATTTCGTATTCCCCAATGCAAAAAAGGGCTTCCCTTGTGGCTCAGACAGTAAAGAATCTACCTGCAAAGAGGGAGACCCAGGTTCCACCCCCAGGTTGGGAAGATCCCCTGGAGAAGGAAATGGCAATTCACTCCAGTATTCTTGCCTAGAGAATTCCATGGACAGAAAGAGCCTGGTGGGCTACAGTCCATGGGGTTGCAAAGAGTCGGACATGACTGAGCAACTACACTTTCACTTTCTTTCAAAGCAAAAAGGTGGGCTTCCCTGGTAGCTCAGCAGTAAAGAATCCGCCTGCAATGCAGGAGCCGCAGGAGATGCGGGTTCGATCCCTGGGTTAGGAAGATCCCCTGGAGGAGAGCATGGCAACCCACTCAGTGTTCTTGCCTGGGAAATCCCATGGACAGAGGAGTCTGACGGGCTACAATGCATAGGGTGGCAAAGAGTCAGAAGTCAGACTGAAGTGACTTAGCATGCAGAGAAACAATGCTAAAGGAGTAAGGAAATGTCCATAATGAGGCAGCAGTAGGCAGAAGGCTCAGGCAGCAGTATGACTGCTTTCTTGCCCCACGGTTATTTACTTGGATCTTATAAAGGCCCCATTATGTGCCTGGTGTTTCTGAGTTACATTTTCTACATGTTTTAAACCTTCCCAACAAGTCTGCAAAGGAGGTAGCATTTTTCTCAGTTTTATGGAACCAGAAACTAAAGCTCAAAGATAATTTTCCAAAGCCCCGATGTGTCTGACTGCAATACCTGCAAATCTTCTCGAGAGCATGCTTTGTCCTATATTCAAAATGGTACCACTTTCTTTGGATAAAGGCTTGAACAACTGAAAGCACTAGGCGGAGACACAGGCCTCACAGACGCAAGGCATCTGCTCTTGTTCTCCACAGGCCTCTGCCCTCCTTTGTGATGTGATTTATGCTCAGGGTCATCAGTGCCTCATCAGACTCTGATAAAGCAGAGAACCAACAGTAAAATATCAGCATCCCAAGCCAACAGCCTCATTCTCCTGACTGCGCTTACCTTCTTGACCTGAGCTGATGACCTTGTGTGGTTTTCCTGGCCCCCAGCAGCCCTTGAGGAGCTCTGCTCCTCAGCCTGGTACAGTGGGGAAACCAGACCTCCTCCATTAATCTTTCCTGCTCTAGATTTTCTGACCATGTGGACTTCATCTTTCCCGCCCATTCTGGCCCCACCGCGACCGACACGGCAGGGGTCGGCCTGGGTTAACAGCTCCCGCTCAGCAGCAGCCTCTCTCTGTGACCCTCTCTACTCACTCCATCCAGGAGCTCCCACTTAATAACAGCCTAGATTCCAGGCAAACCACACACAGGGCTCAACGTCCTGCACATACAACTGCATGTGGCTGGCTCAGAAAGAGATGCTCATTAGCAAAGCTGCTCAGAGGGCTGCCCCCCAGACCTCCCGCATGACTTTTCCCACCTTTCAGCTCCCATGGATCTCCTGGTTTCTGATGATTACTTTGGACTTTTAATCTTTACCTTTTCACTTTCCTAAAAAGTGAAAGTCGTTTAGTCGTGTGTCTGACTCTTTGCAACCCCATGGACTGTAGCTTGCCAGGCTCCTCTATCCATGGAATTCTCCAGGCCAGAATACTGGAATGGGTATCCATTCCCTTCTCCAGGGGATCTCCCCAACTCAGGGATTGAACCCAGGTCTCCTGCACTGCAGGCAGATTCTTTACTGTCTGAGCCACCAGGGAAGCTTGCTCTTTCCTAGACCACTTGCAACTCTCCGTCTCTTGCCTTTGACCTTTTATCTCAGCAAATCCTTCACCTTCTGGCCGACCTGTGTTCCACTTTAAACCACTCCAGATCTCTAGTTCAAGTTTGACTCTCAGCTTTCAGCCCCTTCTGGAACTTGTGTCTATGCTGTACCCAGGTCTGTCAAGCCCAACTCCCTTTCATCTAAGGAACCTTCTATCACTGTCAGTTGCCGGACTGAATCCTAATTCTCAAGAGTTGAGAAGAATTCATTTAACTACCATCCTGAGAGCCTGTGAGCTTTCTTTGGCAGATGACAAGTTTTACTGCCTGTTCCCTAGTGTTCTATAGGATTCCTTATCACAAGCGCATCTCTATTGGTCCCGTTTCTTACAAAGTGGTTATCTTTCTCTCTTAATGACAAAGGAGAATAACACAAAAGACAGAGAATGAAAACTTATTAGCAAAAAATCACACACAGGCTTTCTTCTAGTTAGAAGATGAGCTTTACAGTCAGTTTTCCACTTTTGTGCAGATATGCTCTGGAGAGCAGTGCTTCTCTCATTTTCAGAACCACTGCAGGTCGTTGTTAAAATGCAAATTCTTGTTCAGTAGGTGAAGGGGGAGAGGTGTGTTTCTAGCAGGCCCCAGGTGAGGGTTACATCAAGGCCTACAATCTGTGCAGGGAAGCCCTAGATCTAGCGACATCAGGGGATGGATGTAGACCCGGCCTCCTCCTTCAGCAGGACATGCAACATTAGATGGCCCTAGTCTCTGATTCAAACCTTAGCCCTCATCTTAGAAACACTACATTTTACAGAATACATGTAAACAAAACCAAATGTTTTCCAATGTAACAATGATTTCTGTATTCCTAGCTATGGATGAGAGCCTGAATTAATAGACACAGTGGTTGTTTCTTTTCACAGGGGAGGAGAAAGGAGAGAGAAAGTGAGGCGTTGAAGTGGCGGTTACTGGGCAACCTGAACAAATAAAGTTACTGAATACTGGTGCTTAGCGAATGAAAGACCCCTAAGGACACGACCCCATGTGAGAGGGAGGCAAAGTCAAGCCTCCATTTCAGAATGGTGCACTGGTCTAAGTCTAGATAGGACTTGACTGAATCAAGACAGGGAAGAGTCTTACTTGTTTATTGAGGTCTGGCAGCTTTTACTGGCTGAAGTTTTCCCCTTTTTTAATCAACCTAAATTCTTGAGCTTTAATATGAACTAATTTATCTTACATACTCATAAGGCTAGAGCCACCTGATTACTCTCTCTTCTAGATATGGCACATAACTGAAAATTTTCTAAATTTTTGGAATATCAATAGCTAGCATCTGTAAGGCATTCTATATGTGCTTTCTATGAATCAATGTCAGTTAATTCTCTTAACAACACAAAGGGTAGGCACTCTTTTAGTCCTATCTGGCAGATGAAGAAAGAAGAGAGGGAGAGCAGGCAATGTGCCTGAGGTCTCAGGAGTGAGCAACAAAGGCAGGATTTGAACTCAGGCATATGACTCTAGCCCAAAGTTTCCCACTAACTATCCTGCCTCTTCATTATTACATGCTTTAAAAAAAAAAAAAAAAAGCTGAGCAATTACAGTGTATTTTCTCATCCCTGGAAGACTCCTCTGGAATTCTAATAAAAAGTCCTCCAGTGAACTCGAGAGCAGGAACTAAATATGATCTGAGAATCTAGCTCAAGAGAGAATATAGAAGGGACACTTTACTCTCCTTTCTTGTGGTTCTTTCATCCACATTCTATACTGAATATGGTTTGGATTTCTTCCTCTACAATACTAATTGCTGTTCAGTGTATAGTCTGCCCTCTCTGAGCTCAGTATCCTTTATGAAAAGTCATATTCAGGATGCTTTAGGTTCCAAATTTTAAAAATACAGCTGGAACTGGCTTAAATGATAAAGTGTTAGTTGCTCAGTTGTGTTCGACTCTTTGCAACCCCATGGACTGTGGCCCGCCAAGCTCCTCTGTCCGTGGACTTCTCCAGGCAAGAATACTGGAATGGGTGGCCATTCCTTTCTCCAAGGGATCTTTCTGACCCAGGGATCAAACCTGGGTCTCCCCATTGCAGGGAGATTCTTTACCATCTGAGTCACCAGGGAAGCCCTAAATGATAAAGGGAATATATTAATCCACATAACTGAAAACTCCCAAGATAGGACAGGGTCAAGAACCAGTTCCTTTTCATCATTTCACATTGCTGTTGAAATTGCTGACCACATCTGGGGCCTGCCCCACTTAGAGTTCTAGGATGTGGATGGCCAGAGACTCTCATAGCTACTTGCTTCCTCATTTCCACTTGAGAGGAGGACCATCTCTTCCCCAAACTATCAGAGTGCTGAGCTTCACTCGGATAGAACCAACTCATTATACTGGATCCATTATAAAATGCATATTTTTCATATTGTAACATCTCTGAAGTATTGCTAAAAATACATCTTACAACTCATATATAGTTAGGTCAGGGTTTTTCCTCATTTTTTCTTCAAAAGTGGAAGTGTTAGTTGTCAGTCATGTCCGACTCTTTGTGACCCATGGACTGTAGCCCACCAGCCTCCTCCGTCCATGGAATTCTCCAGGCAAGAACATGGGAGTGGGTCGCCATTCCCTTCTCCAGGGGATCTTCCTGACCCAGGGATTGAACCCAGGTCTCCTGCATTGTAGGCAAATTCTTTACCATCTGAGTCACCAGGGAAGTGGTTCCTAAAATAGTGTGTCCTTTTTGGTACCTAACGCTGGTACTAACCAGTCAGGAATGATCTCCAGAGCCATGGCAGCCTCAATCTTTATACCGAATGCATTACTGCTAGTTCCCATGGGGAAGGGTGGAACAAACGTTGGGAAGACAATTGAAACGTTCTTTAAGTTACTAGGCACGTACTAATGTGAAAAGTCTAGTGCTAAGTTATTCATTCTTTTATCCCATCATTTATTTATTCATTTAAATGAAAGCATTTATTGAATTCCAACTATGAGCTGGTATTCTTCAAGGTGCTAGAATATAAATGATTGAGATACAGACGTTGCGACTGACCAGCTCATACTCTCTGCTGCTATTACATTGTTAAATTTTACATATACATATGTTTCTACATAAGTAATACAATTACAATATTATAATAACTCTGGAGTCATGTTCTACCAATAATAATCAGATAATAATCAGCTAAAGGAAATGGCCAGGCCACAGATAAAATGCTGTATGGAACCTTATACTCCAAAAGCTTTGCTGCAAGAGAAGGAAGCATGTCTCCTAGGCCCTAACAAAATCTGAGGCATGTAACACAGCAACTCAGATTTCGATTTTGGAGTAAGAATGGCAGACTTGTCCATGGCTAAGATGCATTCAGTGACTCACAGATTCCAGAAAGGAAGGAAATAAAG
Organism: Giraffa tippelskirchi; assembly: GCF_054371585.1. NCBI lineage: Eukaryota > Metazoa > Chordata > Mammalia > Artiodactyla > Giraffidae > Giraffa > Giraffa tippelskirchi. The sequence goes on from NC_137289.1 coordinate 145,090,190, forward strand.
AAACATTGGGTATCAGATCATGACCTGCAGATATCTAGGAAGGCCAGTGGAAAAACCCCTGACAAATTCAGCCATTATAAACCATGTGAGACACACAAATGATCTGGAAGAAGGGAAGAACAATTGCCAATTACACATACTGACTATCAGATCAATACTATATTTATTTTCAGGGGAAGCTTAAACCCGGGACAATAAAACAGAATTGGATTGAGCCAAAGTATGATTATCCAATTTCTATCAGATTCTTGGCTGGGAACAAATTCTCTGTCTCAGCTGTGTATAGTATGAGATAAATAACAGGCATTTGTGATGAGAGCCCCAGTGAGGTCAAACCACATTAGCAAAACTAGCAAGTGCTTTAGGCAATCACCGAAACCTTCCGGGAAAAATCATTTCACCCAGCCAAAGTGGCAGAGATTTGCAGTCAGCAGAAATTTTCCTCCTGGCAGCTACTCATTCTGTTCCCTGGTGGTTCTTATATACCTCCTATTTATGAAGAACAGTGGCATCCTGCAGATCATCTGTACAGAGTGCTATTAGTCAATTTTTGTGATTGAGATGTGGTTGGTTAGCGCTGAGAGCATGCCCTTCTCCCCTGTTTTCTAGGCAGCCAGTGTGCTTAGGCATTTATCCTGATCACAGTATGTGGACTCTTGGCAATGATGAGGCAAAAGTGATCAAAAAGTTTGCACACGATGTGGCAGCATCAGACTCCATCTATGAAGGCAAGTCCCATGCCAATATGACATCTATGTACTACAAAGTGCCAAGGGCCTGCAAGAAGATCAGATCACCTGATGGGCCCCAGGAAGAGAAAAAAAAGACACCAGGAAAAGCTCTCCTCTTTAGACTCTCCTGATAATCGATGCTCATTAGGGATGAAGATTGTTATAGTGACAAGAGGGGTAAGGGGAGTTGAAAGGGAAATGGAGAAGAGACTTGATATACACTTTTAGAAAAGTGTATCTCTTTGATATGGGCTAGAGATGCAAGCTGCCTACTCTCTTGGTTCCAATAGGCATCATAAAATTAGTAAGGCTTCCTTCAATACAGCAAGTTATATCTGCCTCTGGTTTTGCTACAGTATCCTAGAAACCCGAAATACCACAGTTATTGGATCTGAGATGGAGAAGGAATGTACAATTAACAGCTTATTACTGTAACTCAGTTATGAGGAAGCAGATGGCTGGAGTAAAACTAACTGTACTTTGGATATTTCAGTGAGGGTTGGTGGGAGTGGAGAAAGGCAGAAATGGGGTTAAAGTGGTTAAAGTGACCCTCTAAATTTAGAAAGCTAATTACCTTGACAGATGTCAGTAAGAATGAACTGATATGTTCACTTCAGTTCAGTCACTCAGTCATGTCCGACTCTTTGCGACCCCATGGACTACAGCATGCCAGGCCTCCCTGTCCATCACTAATTCCTGGAGTTTACCCAAACTCATGTCCACTGAGTCAGTGATGCCATCCAACCACCTCATCCTCTGTCGTCCCCTTCTCCTCTGCCTTCAATCTTTCCCAGCATCAGGGTCTTTTCAAATGAGTCAGCTCTTTGCATTAGGTGGCCAAAGTATTGGCCATTTCAGCTTCAACATCAGTCCTTCCAATGAACACTCAGGACCGATCTCCTTTAGGATAGACTGGTTGGATCTCCTTGTAGTCCAAGGGACTTCAAGAGTCTTCTCCAACACCACAGTTCAAAAGCATCAATTCTTCTGTGCTCAGCTTTCTTTATAGTCCAACTCTCACATCCATACATGACTACTGAAAAAAACCATAGCTTTGACTAGAGTAACCCTCTAAGTCTAGAAAGCTAATTACCTTGACAGATGTCAGTAAGAATAAATTGACATGTTATATATTTTTAAATAACAATGATATTTTATTAAATCACACAGATTCAAGGCTTTCTGCATCTCCCTAATACCAAACTTAGCCAGTCTTTCACAGACTACAATATTTCACACAAATTTATCAGTGGGTTTATATCAAGATGGCCTTAGGCTCTTAACTATTTGATGTTGATGGTTACTGTCATGCATCAAGGCAACTTTAAACGTGAACTCAATTTCCAAGATGCAGGACAACTGCCTACAAATGGTTTAAGGCCATTTGGAATCTTAATATCACTCAATAAGCATTCTCGTCCTCCCTGCCAACAAACTCATAGTTATCTTGTAATCCTCAGCACTACCTATAGCTTTTTAAAGACACTTCTCTATAACGACTAAAAAATAGCTAATATCATCTCCAGGGAACTCCCACATACAGCAATATTTATGAAGGGAGCATATGTCAGTTGAAAGAATGTCTGAATTGGAATGAATATGATACAGAAAGGAGTGAGTAAAACTTTACTTAGCTTCAACATCTGAAAGCAAACCCCCGCACTGATTCCTTACTTCTCTCTGACCAGAAAATAAGAAAGAGGTTGAAATAGAAGCAAACGAGTTTCCGCAGGTCTATTTGTTAGGCCTCATGTGACTGCAAAGCTCAGTTCAGTTCAGTTGCACAGTCATGTCTGACTCTTTGCACCCTCATGGACTGCAGCATGCCAGGCCTCCGTGTCCATCACCAACTCCCAGAGTTTACTCAAACTCATGTCCATTCAGTTGGTGATGCCATCCAACCAACTTATCCTCTGTTGTCCCCTTCTCTTCCTGCCTTCAATCCTTCCCAGCATCAGGGTCTTTTCAAATGAGTCAGTTCTTCCCATCAGGTGGCCAAAGTATTGGAGTTTCAGCTTCAGAATCAGTCCTTCCAATGAATATTCAGGACTGATTTCCTTTAGATGGACTGGATGGATCTCCTTGCTGTCCAAGGGATGCTCAAGAGTCTTCTCCAACACCACAGTTCAAAAGCATCAATTCTTCAGCACTCAGCTTTCTTTATAGTCCAATTCTCACATCCATACATGACTACTGGGAAAACTATAGGTTTGACTAGACAGACTTTTGTTGGCAAAGTAATGTCTCTGCTTTTTAATATGCTGTCTAGCTTGGTGATAGCTTTTCTTCCAAGAAGCAAGTCTTTTTTTAATTTCATGGCAGCAGTGACCATCTGCAGCGATTTTGGAGCCCAAAAAAATAAAGTTTCTCACTGTTTCTACTGTTTCCCCATCTATTTGCCATGAAGTGATGGGACCAGATGCCATGATCTTCATTTTCTGAATGCTGAGTTTTAAGCCAACTTTTTTACTGTCCTCTTTCACTTTCATCAAGAGGCTCTTTAGTTCTTCTTCATTTTCCCCATAAGGGTGGTGTTATCTGCATATCTGAGGTTATTGATATTTCTCCCAGCAATCTTGATTCCAGCTTGTGCTTTATCCAGTCTAGCATTTCTCATGATGTACTCTGCATATAAGTTAAATAAGCAGGGTGACAATATACAGCCTTGACCTACTTGTTTCCCGATTTAGAAACAGTCTGTTGTTCCATGTCCAGTTCTAACTGTTGCTTCTTGACCTGCAGATTTCTCAGGAAGCAGGTCAGGTGGTCTGGTATTTCCATCTCTTTCAGAATTTTCCACAGTTTATTGTGATCCACACAGTCTAAGGCTTTGGAGTAGTCAATAAAGCAGTAGATGCTTTTCTGAAACTCTCTTGCATTTTTGATGATCCAACAGATGTTTACAATTTGTTCTCTGGTTCCTCTGCCTTTTCTAAATCTGGCTTGAACATTTGGAAGTTCACAGTTCACATGCTGTTGAAGCCTGGCTTGGAGAATTTTGAGCATTACTTTGCTAGCATGTGAAATGAGTGCAATTGTGCGGTACTTGGAGTATTCTTTGGCATTGCCTTTCCTTGGGATTGGAGTGAAAATTGACCTTCTCCAGTCCTGTGGCCACTGTTGAGTTTTCCAAATTTGCTGGCATATTGAGTGCAGCACTGTAACAGCATCAACTTTTAGGATTTGAAATAGCTCAACTGGAACTCCATCACCTCCACCAGCTTTGTTCGTAGTGATGCTTCCTCAGGTCCACTTGACTTCACATTCCAGGATGTCTGGCTCTAGGTGAATGATCACACCATCATGATTATCTGGGTCATGAAGATCTTTTCGGTATAATTCTTCTGTGTATTCTTGCCACCTCTTCTTAATATCTTCTGCTTCTGTTAGGTGCATACCGTTTCTGCCCTTTATTGAGCCCATCTTTGCATGAAAAGTTTAGTTGGTATCTCTGATTTTCTTGAAGAGACCTCTAGTCTTTCCCATTCTATTGTTTTCCTCTATTTCTTTGCACTGATCACTGAGGAAGGCTTTCTTATGTTTCCTTGCTATTCTTTGTAACTCTGCATTCAAATGGATATATCTTTCGTTTTTCCCTTTGCTTTTCACTACTCTTCTTTTCACAGCTATTTGTAAGGCTTCCTCAGACAACTATTTTGCTTTTTTACATTTCTTTTGCTTGGGGATGGTCTTGATCATTGCTTCCTGTACAATGTCATGAGCCTCTGTCCATAGTTCTTCAGGCACTCTGTTTGTCAGATCTAATCCCTTGAATCTATTTGTCACTCTCATTGTATAATCGTAAGGAATTTGATTTAGGTCATACTTGAATGATCTAGTGATTTTCCTTACTTTCTTCAATTTAAGTCTGAATTTGGCTTAAGGTGTTCATGATCTGAGCTACAGTCAGATCCGAATCTTTTTTTTTTTTGCTGACTATATAGAGCTTCTCCATCTTTGGCTGCAAAGAATATAATCAATCTGATTTCGGTATTGACCATCTGGTGATGTCCATGTATAGAGCCTTCTCTTGTGTTGTTGGGAGAGGGTGTTTGCTAGGACCAGTGAGTTCCCTTGGCAAAACTCTATTAGCCTTTGCCCTGCTTCATTCTGTACTCCAAGTCCAAATTTGCCTATCACTCCAGGTATCTCTTGACTTCCTACTTTAGCATTCCAGTCCCCTATGATAAAAAGGACATCTTTTTTGTGTGTTAGTTCTAGAAGGTCTTGTAGGTCTTCATAGAACTGTTCAACTACAGCTTCTTCAGCATTACTGGTTGGGGCATAGACTTGGATTAACGTGATATTGAATGGTTTGCCTTGGAAACAAACAGGGATCATTCTGTCATTTTTGAGATTGCATCCAAGTACTGCATTTCAGACTTTTGTTGACTATGAGGGCTACTCCATTTCTTCTAAGGGATTCTTGCCCACAGTAGTAGATATAATGGTCATCTGAGTTACATTCACCCATTCCAGTCCATTTTAGTTCACTGATTTCTAAAATGTCAATGTTCACTCTTGCCATCTCCTGTTTGACCACTTTCAATTTGCCTAGATTCATGGACCTAACATTCCAGGTTCCTATGCAATACTGCTCTTTATAGCATCGGACTTTACTTCCATCACCTGTCACAACCACAAGTGAGTGTTGTTTTTGCTTTGGCTCCATCTCTTCATTCTTTCTGGAGTTATGTCTCCACTGATACTGGGAACATACTGGCCATACTGGGCATCTACTGACCTGGGGAGTTCATCTTTCAGCGTCCTATCTTTTTGCCTTTTCATACTGTTCCTGGGGTTCTCAAAGTAAGAATACTGAAGTGGTTTGCCATTCCCTTCTCCTGTGGGCCATGTTTTGTCAGAACTCTCCACCATGGCCTGTCAGTCTTGGGTGGCCCTACATGGTATGGCTCATAGTTTCACTGAGTTAGACAAGGCTGTGGTCCATGTGATCAGATTGGTTAGTTTTCTGTGATTGTGGTTTTCATTCTGTCTGCCCTCGGATGGAGAAGGATAAGAGGCTTATGGAAGCTTCCTGATGGGAGAGACTGCAAATGGCAAAAGTAAATGGCTTTACTGCTTCCCATAATTGAGAAGGATGGGGCAGAGATGGCAAGTAGCTTAAGTGAATGAGTGGCTTGTTGGTTGAAAACATGGGTGCTGGAGCCAGGCTGCCTGGATTTGAATCCTCTTTGCCACTCATTATGCATTTTTAACTTTGGGCAAGTTACTTAACCTCTCTGTGCCTTGGTTACTTTATTATGGAAAAAAGACAGAAGAGGAAAAAATGTGAGCATCTCATTGGGCTGTTGCAAATATGAGTACAGTATCTGGCATAAAACAATAACTTTCACCATGAACTAGACCCAAGGCTCAAAAACTAGGCATTGGGAAGTGCTTGTCAAGGGGTCCCCAGCTGGTCACAGGAAAAGAAAATGCAAGAGCAGAGAAGATGGAGTAGAAAGAGTTGGTGACCTACCCGGTCAAACTGAGAAAAAAGAGGACAGAATTCTAGATGTTGGCCACATCCCTCAGTGAAGATTCCTGGGAATCTTCCACTTCTAAGAGAAAAATCAACAGGTCAGTCACTGTAGCATCTGCAATGTACAAACCCACTCTGGCTGCCACTCATCAGTCTTCTTAAAGAAACCACAATGCCCAGGAGTCAGCCGCTTGTCAGTGTATCCCAGGCTCCGTCAGTCTGGGTCTAAGCTGAAGGAAGTTAGAGAGCTTTCCCTCCATTCTGGAGTCTGTAAGATCAGTTCTGGTCCTGATGCACTGCAAGGCCAGGTGTTCACTGTAAAAATGCAAATAATCAAGTCCCACAGTAAGAGGTCAAGGCACTGGAAATTTACGAATTCAAACCCTTATTGCTATGAATGCATTGTGCAAATAAAAGTCACTCAGGAACTCTTGGGAGGCACAGTTCTAATTGAGATAGCAAATTGTGACTCTAAAGCTAAACTAAGAAATGCATCCATCAGAGTCTCACAAGTCATCTCATACAACAGCACTATCCATGCAAAACCAGTCCATGATGATGTACATTTTCAGCAGTAATGAGAGTGGGCAGGAGGTGGTGTCTCCTATTTCTGAAGGCAATGAATTGGGAAGAAATCCCACCATGGATGAGATATATTTACATCTAAAGTCTTTGCTCAGTTCTAATTCCAGAATAGTAATAGCACTTTAGTTTTTAAATGGCTGTTACCTTTTGCCATGAAAAGCGTAAAATAAACCCAGATAAATGACTAAAACTCACTCCCAAGCTACTTACTTTCTGATGGCTGGGGAAGTGGGGCCTGAAATGAGCACAATTAGAAGAGAATCCTCCAGTGTAATCCAAATAAGTGTGGGCATGCAGAATATTTAATCTATCCTACTTGCAAAAAAAAGCCACAGGACTGGAGAAGGTCAGTTTTCATTCCAATCCCAAAGAAAGGCAATGCCAAAGAATGCTCAAACTACCGCACAATTGTACTCATCTCACATGCTAGTAAAGTAATGCTCAAAATTCTCCAAGCCAGGCTTCAGCAATACGTGAACCATGAAATTCCAGATGTTCAAGCTGGTTTTAGAAAAGGCAGAGGAACCAGAGATCAAATTGCCAACATCTGATGGATCATCAGAAAAGCAAGAGAATTCCAGAAAAACATCTATTTCTGCTTTATTGACTATGCCAAATCCTTTGACTGTGTGGATCACAATAAACTGTGGAAAATTCTGAAAGAGATGGGCATACCAGACCACCTGACCTGCCTCTTCAGAAACCTGTATGCAGGTCAGGAGGCAACAGTTAGAACTGGACATGGAACAACAGATTGGTTCCAAATAGGAAAAGGAGTACATCAAGGCTGTATATTGTCACCCTGCTTATTTAACTTATATGCAGAGTACATCATGAGAAACGCTGGGCTGGAAGAAGCACAAGCTGGAATCAAGATTGCCGGGAGATATATCAATAACCTCAGATATGCAGATGACACCACCCTTATGGCAGAAAGTGAAGAAGAACTAAAGAGTGAAAAAGTTGGCTTAAAACTCAACGTCCAGAAAACTAAGATCATGGCATCTGGTCCCATCACTTCATGGGAAATAGATGGGGAAACAGTAGAAACAGTGTCAGACTTTATTTTTGGGGGCTCCAAAATCACTGCAGATGGTGATTGCAGCCATGAAATTAAAAGACGCTTACTCCTTGGAAGGAAGGTTATGGCCAACCTAGATAGCATATTTAAAAGCAGAGACATTACTTTGCCAACAAAGGTCCGTCTAGTCAAGGCTATGGTTTTTCCAGTGGTCATGTATGGATGTGAGAGTTGGAGTATAAAGAAAGCTGAGTGCCAAAGAATTGATGCTTTGGAACTGTGGTGTTGGAGAAGACTCTTGAGAGTCCCTTGGACTGCAAGGAGATCCAACCAGTCCATCCTAAATGAGATCAGTCCTGGGTGTTCATTGGAAGGACTGATGTTGAAGCTGAAACTCCAATACTTTGGCCACCTCATGCAAAGAGTTGAGTCATTGGAAAAGTCCCTGATGCTGGGAAGGATTGGGGGCAGGAGGAGAAGGGGACAACAGAGGATGAGATGGTTGGATGGCATCACCGACTCGATGGACATGGGTTTGGGTAAACTCCGGGAGTAGGTGATGGACAGGGACACCTGGCATGCTGCGATTCATGGGGTCGCAAAGAGTCAGACACGACTGAGCGACCTGAACTGAACTGAACTTGAAAAAAAAATCAGCTGTATTCATATAAATTAGTTTCTTAAAAATAAATGAAAGTAGAGACATAAGGGATAAAGCATTCAGGAGGATTATGGATCAAAGTAAGAGTCTGTGTGAATTAAAGGGTTGTCACTTGGCATTACTGGAAAGAAAAAAGAGAAAAAAGCAAATTCGACTTAGTTGCTTTAGAAAATAATAGATTCATGAAAAATTAAGTCTTGGTTTAAGCATTTTGAAATCACAGATTATTTTTACATATCCATGCTATCTTTTCAACCCATTGCCATGGTCAATTGAGAAAAGGCTAAAATAACATTATTGTGATTAGATGCAAATGTGTCCATGGCTTAGAAAGGTTTCACTCATTCTATTCTTTGTATAAAAGCTTCTTTCCTTCCAACTTTGTATGTTTTCACTCAATTTAAGTCTCTTTTGGGCATGATTTGTATCTTAGATGGATTTTCAAGCACAGCACTTAAAAGATACCACCTGATTGAGTCACTAAATATAAAATATAGAGTTGAGGAAGTATGACAATATTGTGAGAGACTGAAATAAATTTCATATTTTAATGCAAGAAAAATTTGTGAATGAAAAATGTTGCCTGCTTTATCAGTAAACAAAGGATGCTGTAGCCATCAAGCTGTTTTGGCCTCCCACACAGTGAGCCCTGAGGGGACTCAGTAGGAGAAAAATGGGCTGCTGGCTGCCAAGCCCTCAGCCACTGTAGTCACCCCCAATGGTGCAGCCTAAGGGGAATCAGGAGGAGAAAGAACAAGATACTGACCCTAGATAAAGTGCATATCAAAGGAATGATTTCAATGAGCCCAGACTCCTGCATCTCCCCATACAAAGAAAAGCGCTAAATTCATTACCTTGAGATATCTGGTTTTCTTTCATTAACAATAATCTTTTGACTCTCTGACTACCTGGTCTTTGTTACAAAACTCCTATAAATCCTCCTCCTCTTACCTCTTTCCTCAGAGATATCTGTGTCCTCAGAAAGTCCACCAAACAAAACATAAAAACCAACTTTTAGGTTGTGCAGTTTTTCAGTCGACAACTTTAAACATAAAAAAATATCTCTGCCCTTTGGCCCCCTCACTCGCCTCTACTGTGCACTGTGTATCTGCATTAGGCATCTACCAAATCTTCCCATCAGCAGAAACACCTGCTCAGACATAAACGGCAACATTCTCCTAGCACCAACAAGACAACTCCTTTAAAGTTTATCTTTTTTCTTGATCTTATAAGGGCCCATGATGACCCATGACCTGTTAGACTGTGTAAACTGTCAATAATTCATCATTAATATACAGCCCTGTCTCAAAAACATATATCTGTGCTTTGACTCCTAATAAGTGGAACAGTTCTCAGAGTTTTCTGCAATGTGGTTTCCAGGTTGCAATCCTCAATTTGACCTGAATTAAATTTTCCATTTCTTTTCTTAGAGAGACTAGTTAAGTTTTTCATTAACAAGATATAAGAAAACTATTATTTTCCCCTTGTTAGAGAGGAAAGAACTTGCATTGCAAGACTATGGAACATAAGGAGTTTGATTCTAAATAACAATCAAATCAAGGTACTATTCAAGTTCCATACTGGGGTGAAAACAGCTAACACTATTTTCTTTTATATTCACGTATTGTTTGATTTTATTTTAAAATTAAGATGCTGAGAGAGTGGAAAACAACAGACAAAACCATGTACAACCAGCACAAGAATACTAATTTCTATTCCCAACAACAGTGATGAAATGAGAGGATGCTTTTGCTGGACTCATCCTGCCAGACAGCCCAGGGACTCCTGAAGGAATGGAAATACTTACAGAATCAAACAATGGGAAGAGCATGTGGTAAATGACAACACCTTTGGTAGCATGTGAATTGATATAAATATGCAGATATAATATCTTTTTGGACACTGAGGTGAGTTATAGTGAATTGATGAGTCTTATAGTACAGCCGCTATGGAGAACAGTGTGGAGATTCCTTAAAAAACTGGGAATAGAACTGCCATATGACCCAGCAATCCCACTGCTGGGCGTATACACCGAGGAAACCAGAATTGAAAGAGACGCGTGTACCCCAATGTTCATCGCAGCACTGTTTACAATAGCCAGGACATGGAAGCAACCTAGATGTCCATCAGCAGACGAATGGATAAGGAAGCTATGGTACATATACACAATGGAATATTACTCAGCCATTAAAAAAAATACATTTGAATCGGTTCTACTGAGATGGATGAAACTGGAGCCCATTATACAGAGTGAAGTAAGCCAGAAAGAAAAACAACAATACAGTATACTAATGCATATATATGGAATTTGAAAGACGGTAACGGTAACCCTATATGTGAGACAGAATAAGAGCCACAGATGCATAGAACAATTTTATGGACTCTGAGGGAGAAGGTGAGGGTGGGACGTTCTGGGAGAATAGCATTGAAACATGCATATTATCATATGTGAAAGAGAACACCATTCCATGTTCGATGCATGAGACAAAGGCTCAGGGCCGGGGCAATGGGATGACCCAGAGGGATGGGATGGGGAGGGAGGTGGGTGGGGGGTCCAGGAAGGGGAACACATGTAAACCCATGGCTGATTCATGTCAATGTATGGCAAAAACTATTACAATATTGTAAAGTAATTAGCCCTCAACTAAAATAAATAAATTTATAAAAAAAAAAAAAGAAAAACACCAAAAAAAAAAATACCCATAATAAAATTATTCTGGAGTATGAAGTAACATGAAGGGAAGGAATGCCACTTGTTAGCATATGAAATTATCCAGCCCATATATAAGAAGCTTGATATTCCCCTTCCACTGCATCATAAAGGCCGGGAGAAATCAGTTCTACAACTGATCTTCAAGATAATGACTGTCCATCAAAAGAAGATGTCAGACAAGTTTACAAGAAAATCTGAAAAAAGCAAAAAAGATTACTGGGTATCTCCAATGGGAAAACTATGAACTGAGAAGAACACAACCTTCTGGGTTATCTGATTCTAGCCTATCATTTTCTTTGAGCTATTTTACAACAGTAAATTGTAGATGACAGCAATGTAAAATAATTCTTGCTTATGGACATGCAAATAAATTGTCTGGCAGCAGTTGACTCCCTCAACCACATCCCTCGAAAATAAGCCAGCTTTGTGTCCATTTGTAAATTCGCTTCAACATTTCTTTACTCCATACGTATCAGTAGTTCACTAATGCTACTTTGAATTGGCTGTAACATCTTTCTGGGACCCTCATTTAATTAATGAGTTACATAAAATATTTTACATGTTCAGTTTATATTTGTATGAATCATGATTTACCTTTTGTTTAAAATTATCCTTTAACAGGTTCTATGAAGGAAGTTGTTAATAGTCAAGAGATCTAGAGGGAGATGACACCAGCCAGTGAGTTCATTTACCTTTTTATTGCTCTAGTTCTCTGGTCTGCCAACAATCACAGCTTTTCTGTAAGGGAGAAAATGCAATACAACAGGCATTCTTGTCTTCTTACAAACTGGATTTCTTAGTGTGAATAAATAAATTTTGACTGACGAAAAACCATTCTCTTGTGAGTATGATTAGGCTACACATAAGGCTGATTGACTCTGAGTACCACATGAGCCTCATTTCTGAAACTCCAAACCTAAGGGCCAGCCAGATACTAGAACATATGTTAGTAGCCAGCCTGCTTTCTTTGGCAACAATTCAACCTCAGTTCTCTAACTTTAACATGAAAAAAAATTTCTAATGTTCTTGAAATATTCTAAGTATATTTTCTGAAAGGCCAAAGATGAAAAGGAGAACAAAGATGCTATTTAAAACTGGTACAGAAGAATATTTCAAAGAGTTTTCTACACAAAAGAAAGCACAGTGATAAAAGAGGAACTGTCCACAAGCAAGGAAAAGCTAGGTCACACTAGAGACTAATTCAAAGTGTCCATACATGTATCATGGGACCACAGCACCCATGAATTCCACTAAGGGTCAATCTAACTCTACTAACAGTAAAATGAGCTCTTATTACTATATTCAGCATCTTCTAATGTAATGGCTTTACATGATTTTTGAGTAGCTAATGTCTCTAAAGCAGTCCTCCTCTCTTCGAAGCTCATGTACATTTTTAATTGAATTTATTACAATACCATCTTTTGGAAAGCAATAAATAGAATACATAGTGGAGGTAGCCTCCAGTCTCACTGGGGGAAATGGAATGCTTAGACACGGAGTAGAACTGGGCAATGAGTTCAATGCATGCAGAGAGCTGGGGAGAGTGGAAGATTTATGGACATGCCAGCGATCAAGCACATGATGGGCAGTAAGAATAGAGCACATCTTTCAGAGGGCATGAGCCATTGCATGGGAAGAAACATATCTTTTCCTTCTACTCTTCTAGGTTCTCAGCTGAGGCCACCATAACAAAAGACAGATTAACAAGAGAAAAACACTCACATTTATGTTTTATGTGACCTGGGAGCGTTCATAAGGAAATAAAGACATGAAGAAATGTTGTCAAACCTAAGTTCCAGTGCCCAACACAGAGAGCCCAAACAAACCAAAATGGAGTGTGGTGTACAGAAAGATTTATTGCAAGGGTCACCCAAGGAGAACAGGTGGCTCATGCTCAAAGACCTGAACTCTCTTTGATGGGTTTCAGGGAAGAACATTTCATAGGCAAAATCTCAAGGGAGGGCTGCAGGGTGTGTAATCCTCCTCCGGTTGGTGAGGAGGTAAAAGAGTGGTGTTCCTGAAATCTCAACTATCAGTCTTCTGGTTCCAACAGATTTGAGGTGCGCTTACTTGTGTTCAGCCTGAAGTTACCATCCTCCACCTTGGTGGGAGGCCTGCACTCCTGTAGAATAACTCACAGATATGTATCAAATTGTTATGCACATCCCTGAGAAGGAACCAGGACCAGACCAGGTGCTACCGGCTGCACTATTGTGTCTTTCTGCATCCTCTCACTTCTCGAATTAGTAACTGTTTGAATCTGCCCTTTGGAACTCAGGGAAGGTCTAGGAGGTTGAAACCTTAGTCCAATAAACAAGAAATGGGGGACACAGAAAACCCTTTGTATTCAGGAGGGCCCCATGGGGTCCTGCTTAGTTTCAGAAATAGTTACCGAACTGTTTTCATACTAGGTCTGATGAAGAATGCAAAGTTGTGGAAATGAGCCAGGACAAAGGGTATGAGCTAAGGGTGGTCAACTGGAGGAAAATGAGCAAGGACTGTTCCTTCAGATTCCCTCCAGCATCGCTCCACTTGCAGAGAAAGGAATGCTCATCTCCTCAGGTATGGGGGCGGAGGGCACCTCTCACTTGAGGGTCTTATGACCTGACTCAGGGGAAGGGCAGAGGTCTTCCTGCTCCTGCCATTTCTCAAATTTCTTCAGCTTAAAATATTCAATATGCCAAGGTATCATAGTTTGAGGTAGAGTATCCTGAACCCTGTGGGCTTCCCAGATGGTGCTAGTGGTAAAGAACCCACCTGCCAATGCAGGAGACACAGGAGGCATGGGTTCAGTCTCTGGGTTGGGAAGATCACCTGGAGGAGGGCTTGGCAACCCACTCCAATATCCTTGCCTGGGAAATCTCATCGACAGAAAAGCCTGGTGGGCTACAGTCCAAAGGGTCGCAAAGAGTTGGACATAACTGAAGTGACTTAGCATGCATGCACATCCTGAATCCTGTAACATTGCCATACTGCCTACCTCTGTCAGAGTTGATTTTACAACTTGGCAAAGATGAGCCTGAAATGTGAAGCCACTGAGGCCCATAGCTGAGAGAAGCTGGGAATACCTTCACCCCCACATTGACCCCTTATTTGTCCTTCAGAAATCTAGGCTCAAAAGGGGACACCTTTCTTTGCCATGTGTTTTAGAAGTTTCCTGTAGTGTAGTGATAAGACTGAGACTATCCTTTTGGAAATTCAATTTTGCATCTGTGGAGTGAAACAATATCCACTAAATAGGTTGTGAGGTTTAAATCAAACAAAATATATAAACTGCTAGTAAGGTAAACTAGTTAAAGCTGAGTTGGAGGTCTGTGATTGGTATGAGGTTTCCGTGACCATGAGGCATGTAAACGCAGGCTGACTTAGGTTTAGATTTGTGATGGGCATTGGGCCATGTGAACAGCCTCCATTTTGTGGGGCCCAATATAAGAATTAACTTTATCACTGCCTAAGACAGACTCTGGCTGATTGTTAATACATGGTTTTCTTGTTACTGCTGTCACTGTGGTTGTTTGGGAGGAGCTGTAGACTCCTCCTTGGTGATAAGACTTTCCTGTGAAAGAAAAAAGTGAAAGTGTTAGTCACTGTCATATCCAACTCTTTTGGAAGTCTATGGACTGTAGCCCCCCAGGCTCCTCTGTCCACGGAATTTCCCAGGCAAGAATACCAGAATGAGTTGTCATTTCCTTCTCCAGGGGACCTTCCCGACCCAGGGATTGAACCTGGGTCTCCCACATTGTGGGCATATTCTTTACCGTCTGAGCCACCAGGGGTTCCTACTCTGTTAAAAAGCTGCCAAGAACACAAGCAAGGTTAAGAACAAATTCTCAATGGAAATCAGCAGTTCCTACAAGCAATTCATGATCTCATAATGAAAGATAGAATGATAGCAAATAACAGTGCAAATTGTAGAACACTATGTCAAGACTCCAGGATGATATTAAAAAGGATCTGCATTGTTTTATAGAAGCTGTAGTCAGCTGATAGTCATAGTGGACCACAGCACTGAAAAATATGGTGTTAAAAATATTAACCTTTTTTCCTCCCTCACCTCCACTGAAAGATTCCCCTGCTCTTACTTGTTTTTCTTAATTTAAATTATTAAGCTTTTCATATTAAAAAAAAAAGCACTTCAGCCATGATGATTATTTTTAGGAGGTGATAATGGGACAACCTGTGAACACCCTCTTAGCCACATTGTTCTCTCTTTACTGTAATTAATGACTTCCCAGCATTTCTTTGTTCACCAAAATCACATATTGGTGTACGCCAGATTCACTGACATGGGAAAAATTATGTAATATCTTTTTCAGTTGCAACTCTTCCATCCAGCTTTAAATAGTTTACTCAATTCTATCTATCCTCAAAGTATTTTTTAAAAATCTATGCTATATATTTGCATGTGTTTAATGCTAAGTTTGGTTACTGATTCTTCTCTTAAAAGAGAAATTCAGCATTCACCCAAAAAAGCAAAATCTCTTTAATTATAAAATACATCAGTTAACTGAACAAAAGTCAACAAGTGTGTTTTGTATTAAAGAGAATCTTTTTATTAAATAAATGCTAAGAGGCTTGTGTTTTAAAATGTTCCAGTCACATACAGTGACAACATTAGACTTTATCTGAGCCATAGGGGCTTGGAATACAGGAAAGGTTAAGAAATATCTGCATCGTTTTGTTTTCCAGGGAATGGCTTACTTAATATGGCTTCCCCATATGACTTCCATAAGACTTGTGCATTTACCTAGGACAATGCTAGACACGACCCTCCACATTTCCTTTCATTGCCATAAATGATTAGCTGGACTGGTTTTACCACTGACTGGTCTGGACAAAATGCCTGCCAACAGCATTGGAATGCCAAGCCCTCTTGACCCTTCAAGAAAATCAGCTGACCCCAGAGAAAGACATTTCCTCCTCAACTGTTGGAACACACCACTTGCTCATCCCTCTCTGCAATATTTGGGTTCTTTCTAGCCTTCTTTACCTGTTCTTATATAAAAAAAAACTATTTTCTCCCCGGCCTTTGAGATCTTATAGTCAGATTGTTCTCTCTACTGTTAAGGTCTCTTTCCCTAACACAATGGTCCCCTCCACTTATTAAAATAATCCTTCTGAATAAAGGTCTTTCCTTACCTAAATCTGGATTTCGTTTTTATTTGACAAGAGAAATTTGGGTAAAAGTTTTAAACAGTACCATGGTTAAGAATCTTTGACTCCTAAATTCCAGGATCCAAAAAAGTTCCCTTTTTTATATCCTCTCCACTATTTTTTTTTATTTCTTATCTATTTGCAATGAAGTTAACAATAAAGTGCTTCTTGAAGGAAGAAGGATATTAACACAAATGATAAACTAAGAGAGGCAGGTAGGAGAGAGGAAATCTCATTCACTTTTAGCCTAAATGAAAATGGTTCAGTGGGTGCCTATTTATGGCCACGTATATGCAAGCTTCAGAGGTTTGGATTCATGTCACCTGATTTCTTTTTGTTGGTTTTGCACCAGCTCTCAGAGCCATCTCGTTATGTCTTGCACTCCGAACCCCACCTGATCTTGGTCTTCTCACTGCATTTCAAATTTAAAAGTGCAGAAAGAATCTCCTGCAGGGTTTGTTAAAACACTGCTTGCTGGACATCACTCTCAGTTTCTGATTTTGGTGGAGCCTGAAATTTTGCATTCCTGATAAATTTCAGGGCAATACTGATGCTGCTGATGGTCCCCACCTTGACTCTATTCATTATTTGGCCACCCTCAGGCAGGAAGTCCCAACCCCCTTGGCCAGGGCAGCCATCCGCAAGAGAGGTGTTGGTGACAGGGGAGATGCTGTATGAAAGTGGGTAGGGTGATGGCTGCAAATACATCCTCAGGGTTAGCTTTTCCCCTTCTAGAATCTCCAGGACAGGAAGAAATGCAAAACACCAAGGCCTTTCAAATACACTTTTTTGAGCTTTGAGTAACAGCTTCAATCTCAAGCATCTACTTCCTGCAATGGGAGGAGAAAGGAGGCATTGGTTGGACTGCTGCCAGTTCCCACTGCCTTTCAAAGATTAAAATTGGGCTCTGGGGAAGGCAGATTAGGTTTTGCTCCCCTGGGATGCAAACTGCAGCATCTGCAATAAATTTGAGGAGGTGTTACCCTGATAAACACGACTTCCCTTGTATGCTCCAGCTGTGATTTAATGCTCCCATCCTGATGTACCAAGAAGTGTCGATTTTGTAACTTCAAGAAATAAAAGCACCAAGCTTAGCCTGATGAGGAAGGAGTCTGCATCCTGTTATTTTCTTATAGCTCCCCTTAGGGGGATAGGCTCCCACAGGCCCTGGGTCCCCCTGAAACACTGACCAGTGGCTGGACTATTCATGAAAGCAGGACTGACTCACTCACTAGGCATATGAGGCTTGGTGCCCAAGACTCGATCTTGTGAACATATTAGGCACCACTGAACTGGGCACCTTAAAAGGGTGAATTTCACGGTATGTGAATTATATCTCAATCTTTTTTCACAGAGTGATCATGGTCCAAGGCCAACCACAGTCCTCACTGAGCCTATCCTTGACCCCAAGTAAACTTATAATAATATTGTTCTCACTTAAGAGTCCTGGAAATAAGACACATTCTGGATATGAGAAAAAAGGAAAAGGGAAAAATTCTGTCTCCCCCCCAAAGCTAGCCTTCACCACCATATATGTACACATGTTTACAGAGTTCATTCTAGAAATGTCAACATTATCTGATCTCTTCTTTGGAAACTTGACATCTCTCTGCAAGGCTCTAATTTGGATTAGGTGTTGGAAGCTGCCCCTTGCCCCAACTCTTCCCCTCTGAACCAATACTCTGCGAGTTTCCAGTTTCTTTTTTGTTTTTCCCATAAGGGCTCCCAAGAACAGGAATCCTTGAAGTACCAACAGTGAAGCAGGATGAGTAGGAAAAGCATCTTCTTATGAGACTTCATGGATCAGTCAGTGCATGAGAGGACAGCCATCTGTACATACACACACATACACCTCACAGCCCACACAATTCAAAAGCCAGACTGGGCTTTTGTTACTGAATGATATCACATTTATCATATTAATGGGACCTCAAAAAGAGAATCTCCAACAGCCTCTTCTCAAAGCCTCTAACTATACCTTAAAGTGGAACACTGATAGCTCCTCAGAGAACTAATTCACAAGCCAAGGAGGAAATTCTAGGAACTTTAAGTAATATCTTATTAAGTTCTAGCTTAGCAGAACTCTTATATGATTACCTTTACACATTTTCAAGACTATTATTTGTTTTCTGAGAACACACGGAAAATGTTGTAAGGATTCAAATGCTCATGATTGCTAGAGCATCAAATATTTTTTTAAATGGTATGTCAAAATGCTACATTAAAACCTTAATTAGCCAGAATACCAGGACACCACAAATAATTTGTTAATTCATTTATTTTAAAACGAAATTTACCAAAAAGCCTTGGTTTTCAACACTAGCTGCTGAAGGTCTCTCTGAAATACATCTTTTATTATTTTATTTTATTTTCATTGAAGTATAGTTGATTTACAACAATGTCTTAGTTTCTAGTGTGCAGCAAAGTGATTCAGTTTATACACACACACATATATATATAAACATCTTATTTAATGATCTTCAAGGTTATTTCTATCTATAGGACTCTTTCTTCAATCAAAGTCCTATGTGCAAGCTAACCCATGATGGCTGCAAAGCAGAGCTTTTGAGGTTGGAATGGGCATTGATGGTTCAGGCCCTAGCCACATAGCTGCCCCTTCCCCTCTCCAGGGCTGAGAGATAATCCACCCTAGAGGTATTAAAGAGGTGCTTCAGAATCCACTGAAGAGTAAAGTACAATTTGAAAGGCATAATTATTAGCCAATTTCCCCTCTCCAATACAGTTTCAGGGGGATTGCCATTTTTTTAACGAATTGGATTTATTTATTTATTTACCACTATACAGTAGGTCCTTATTGGCTATCTATTTTAACTCCCAATGTATTTCTAATTAATATTAATAATAGCTACATTTACTACAGGTTAACTATAAACCAGGACTTCCCTGGTGGCTCAGTGGTAAAGAATTCGCCCACCAATGCAAGAGATAAGAGTTCAGTCCCTGGGTGAGGAAGATCCTCTGCAGAAGAAATGACAACCCATTCCAGTATTCTTGCCTGGGAAATCCCATGGACAGAGGGCCTGAGGGGCTACAGTCCATGGGGTTGTAAAGAGTTTGACACAACTTAGCAACTAAAACAACAACTATAAACCAGTTCTGTGCTAAGAGCCTTACTTGTTCAAATTACCTCAATTAATGTTGACATCCACCCATGAGCGTTAACTTATAGCCAGTATACAGTCCTTTCAAACAAGATTTGCTCTGCCTCCAGCTCATTATTTGAACAAGGAAAAACCGTGAACTAGATGAAGTAGATAACTTTTGCCTTCACCTCATATCTTCCTCGTTTGCTCTCTCTCTCTCTCAGAGCCTCAAGCTCCAGGTATTATCTGTCTTTGTGCCATTAATTTTTTTCAGTGCCTAATTACCAAGTGTTCACTTCATATCAGGCATTGAGGCTACCAAGACAATCTCTGACTTCCAAGAGCTCAGTCCAGAGGACATTGCCCAGATGCTAGTCTGCTCATTTCAGGAAACTGCTGGGGTCAAAGCATTGACACAGTTCATATTTTCTTGGGGAAAGCACACAACTTCAAATCTTTAAGTAAAGATCCATAATATCTTATCTGAAACCCTTGGTGCCAGATTTGTTTCAGAATTTAGAAGTTTTCAGATTTTAGAAAGGTAAGGTGGTACTTATACCACTATATTTGTCAGGATAGACTAGATTATACTCCAGTAATGAATATCTTCAAAATGTAAGTTCATGGGGGTTCTGCTCTCCATCTCTTCAGGTCAGAACAGAGACTGTCAGGAGCATTGCTGGTCAGAGTTGTAGAGGGAAAGAATGAAAGCTAATTGCAAACTGTCTACTAAAACTTTGACTCGGAAGTGACATAGATTACATCCGCTCACTTTTCTTTGGCCAAATCAAGTCATATGGTCAAACCTAACTTCCAAGGGGAAGCAAAGTGCCAGCCTCATAATGTTCCCAAAGAGTGAAGAACAGGAAATGTCTGTTACAAAGTCCTTTGGATTTCCATATCATGTATTATGTAGCAGAGTCTGCCACAGCAAGGAGTAAGAAAACCCAATATTTGTGCCACAAAAACTGTGAATATTTACACTGGGGGGTGGTTGTAAAAAGAGATGATGTATGACCTCACATTGGTTCAGTTCAGGTCTTGTACACAAATGACTTTGGGGGCCAAACTTACAAAAGTCTCTGTTTTTCAAGCTTTGGGCATTTCAGATGTAAAGGATAGTAGACATGTGCTGTGGTCAAATTTCTATTTTTGCTCAGTTTTATATTTATTTTGTTATAATTTGATTCTTTTCCATAAAGACGGTGTCTATTTGCAAAATTAAATGTAGTGGGAGTGTGGTCATGACCTTGAACCCTGGAGGTGAACTTCCAGATCTGCTACTTATTTCTTGAGTATAAATAATCTGGGATGGGGCCTGGGCATCAGAATTCTGCAAAGCTCCCCAGGTGATACCAAGGTACAGTCCCATTAGAAAACTGCTGCTATGATGGCATTTCCTGAAAGAGGAAATCAGCATCCTCTAGTTGGAAAAAACAGTGTATTTGTTTTTTAGCTCTCTTTCCTCAGCAACAGCACAGAAAGCTTTTGTGTCTTGCTCTAAGAGAGGAAGGGAGGGAGTTTTGGAGCATAATTGTGGTTTGTGGACATATGTGGTGCTGCTCTCAGCTTATTGGGAGGTGTTGGTTCAGATAGTGGCTTTCTGTCCTATTTGCCACCATGGCTCAAGGTTCAGGGTACAAGGACTAGCAACTGCTCTTGGTGGCCTCAGTTCTATCCGTGGTGGGTTGTCATGGAAGCAGCAGCCTCTGGATTATCTGAGCATATTCTGCTGCTCCTGGCCTCTCCCTGGGAGAGCTGTTTTTCTCACCTGCCATTTGCAAGTTAGCCTCATACTGCCTAAAATCTATGTTCTATTAATTTTGTACAAAATTACAAATGCATGGCCTAAAGTCTATGTCCTATTAATTTTGTGCGAAATTACAAATGCTAACATCCCACCAACTGCTGGAAATAGATTTCTTGATAAAAGCTGAAAGGAGAGTAAAATTTGTATGGCAAGAAAGGAAAACAATGATTATAAGCCCCAAATTAGCCCTGCAAAAGGGTGAAACAAGTAAAATCATTTAAATGGCCTACAATGTCTGGGTCAACTTATAGAAATGGAAACCCCTAATACTATCCTTTATTAATGCTTAACTGCCATGTTCAGGTAAAGGTGTTGGTAGAAACAAGATATTCCAATATTTATTTACATTCACTCCTGAAACTCCAATGAAAGCAC
Organism: Giraffa tippelskirchi; assembly: GCF_054371585.1. Taxonomy (NCBI): domain Eukaryota; kingdom Metazoa; phylum Chordata; class Mammalia; order Artiodactyla; family Giraffidae; genus Giraffa; species Giraffa tippelskirchi. The sequence continues at coordinate 145,111,829 of NC_137289.1, forward strand.
TGTAAAAACTATTTAAAACAACTAATTTCAAAATAGCAAGAACTCAACAGGGAACAAACAACAGCAACAAAATTCTGGAAGCTGGAAAGCAGATGGGTAAGAAATCAGAAATTTAGCAGACCGAAAGACACTCCATCCTAACTTGACAGTGGGAAAAGCCACAATGCAGCTCAATGTATATCACAGACAGGGGTCAGTAAATCAAGTTTGACTGAAACACAGATATGCCCATTTCTTTCACTATTGTCCATGGCTGCTTTCATGATACGTCAGCAGAGCTGAGCAGTTGTGAGCAGCTGTGATTTTATAGTTGAGCAGTTCTACGGTCCACAAAGCCTAAGATACTATCTGCACCTTTTGAGAAGCTTGCTGATATCCATCATACATTACTCCAGAGGGTCAGGAACTGGCAGTATCAAGTACCTCAGGGAGTTGGTGAGAAGGTGAAGTTATAAAAAAAAAAAAAAAGATGGTTGGTTAAAAGTATGTTTAAGAAGCAATTAGATTTCCAGTTTCCCAGATCCTGTACAAAAGGGACATCCAGAGACTAAATACAATAGGGGAAGGAGGTTCATAGAAATTAAAAACAGCTCAATGAATGGGTCAGAAGATAAGATTAAATGTTCCAAAACCAGGGGAAAAATATAAAGCACCAGTCTAGTAGTTTGGTATCTGAATATAATAAGATATCTAGAAAATAAAAAGAAAATAGGAGACAGGAAATCATTGATGAAATTATTTTTCAAATATCAGGTACTGAAGAGAATGAATGTTGAGAATGAATTTGCCCAGTGAGTGCCCAGCAAAATGGATGACCAGAGATCCAAACAAAGGCATGTCAACATCAAAGAGCAGAACAGAAAAGATCCCTCCAGCTTCCAGAGAGAAAAACCAGGTCAAATCAAGAGATGAAGAATCAGAACAGCTTTGGTCTTCCCAACAGCAGTACCGGCTCCTGAAAGATATACATGGAAGCAATGCCTTCAAAGTTTGAAAGGAAAATGGTGCCATCTGCTTGGCACAGAGAGACACTCAATAAATATTTATTAAGCTGCAGCAAATTACCAACCTTATTTCTGATTTGTACTTTCTTTGTTTCCAAGTCCCCTGGGGAATATTACATGGACAAACTATGACAAGAATATGAACACCCATGCTCATTCCACCTTGCCTGGCACAGTTGTAGGACTCCAGAGTTGATTAGTGTATAAATAGATATACCTCCACCCTGTCCGGCCACCACTGTCTTGCTCTCAGAAGTTTTCATCACCCTCATAACTCTACTCTTGCCCCCTTAATCATATCGTCTCACAGCAACAAGTGAAAAATATTGCATCAAGTCAATCTCCCACTTGGTACTGCCCAATGACTGACCACTGCTTTCATAATAAATTCTGTACCATGGGCTACAAAGCCCTGCACGACTGGCCCCTTGGCTACTTCTCCAGGCTCACCTCACTCACTAAGTTTCTGATCTTTTCTTCATAGAATGTGTTATGATCCTTCTTGCTATGGGGCTACTGCACATGGCAATTTTTTTAAACCTGGAACTCTTGTACATCACTTTCACACAGTTGCCTCCTTTGTATCTTTCAACTCCTAGCTTGAATATGACATCCTCAGAGAGGCAACTCTTGAACACTTGGTCTAAAGGAGCTTCCTACTTCAATTATTCACACTCGTATTATGGTTTTCTCTTCCTTCATAATACTTAGAGCACAGTGTAGCTATTTCTTTTATTGTGTCTCTCCACACAAGTGTCGACTCTGTGAGGGCAGAGATAATGCTTGCTTTGTATGTCACTGTTTCCATAGTGTTGACCATGCTATGTGCTGAATAACACTTGTTTGAAAAAGAAAATAAGGAAGGAAGGGTAAGAGATATGAAGAAAGCTGGCTTCTCAGCTCACCATCGGTAATTTCATGTACCATATTCAGGTCACTGCAATGATTTGAGACTCCAGTTTGGAATTCTGCTCAGATTTCTGGTTTTGTGACACAGGAATTCACCTGAAATTCTAGAGTTTCATCCACAGTACCTAGGTATTCTATCATCACTTTCTGCTCAATTATCAAGATTCTCCAGCTGGTCCTTCACTTTTGGCAGAAGGAAAGATCCCAGATTGCAAAATCTAACCATTCACTTTTAGCGTACTTATCAAAGGATGATGATTGCTGGCTTAGATTTTCCTGTTAAAAAGTTGATCCATTTATATGAAATGTTCAGAATCCATAAATCCGAAGACAAAGCATATTTTACTGGCTGCTGAAGTTTGATACTTGGTTGCAGGAGCTGGGAGGAGGGGGAAAGAGGAAGGGACTGCTCAGTGGATATCAGGATTCCTTTGGGGGTGGTGAAAACATTCTGGAACTAGCTCAGTCTGATGGGATATACTACATGCCCCTGAATTGTGCACTTTAAAATGGTTAAATTGGTGAATTAAAATGTCATTATTTACAAATGTTGCCACATTAAAAAATGGATCCTATGTGATTTCCTTTTACTCACTTTAAAAATAAGAGAACAGGATTATTGAAGATAACCTAATCCTTAACACCCCTTTGTTAGACACAAAAATCTGGTCCTAAATGGATAATAAACCTCACTATGTTTGGGGGGAGCTTCCATTTTCTCATTTCTAGTAGATTTTACAAGGTAGGAGGTTACTATTTTACCTTAATTCTACTATAGCCAGAATTCTACTTTGCTTCTTTTGTGCCTTAATTTGCAGTTAATGCTTTTTAAATTAAATACTATTCAGAAAACTAAGATCATGGCATCCAGTCCCATTACTTCATGGCAAATAGATGGGGAAACGATAGAAACAGTGACAGACTTTATTTTCTTGGTCTCTAAAATCACTGCAGATGGTGACTGCAGCAATGAAATTAAAAGACACGCTCCTTGGAAGAAAAGTTATGACCAACCTAGATAGCATATTAAAAAGCAGAGACATTACTTTGCCAACAAAGGTCCATCTAGTCAAAGCTATGGTTTTTCCAGTAGTCATGTATGGATGTGAGAGTTGGACCATAAAGAAAGCTGAGCACCGAAGAATGGATGTTTTTGAACTGTGGTGTTGGAGGAGACTCTTGAGAGTCCCTTGGACTGCAAGGAGATCCAACCAGTCCATCCTAAAGGAAATCAGTCCTGAATATTCATTGGAAGAACTGATGCTGAAGCTGAAACTCCAATCCTTTGGCCACCTGATGCAAAGAACTGACTCACTGGAAAAGACCTTGATGTTGGGAAAGATTGAAGGCAGGAGGAGAAGGGGACAACAGAGAATGAGATGGTTGGTGGCATCACTGACTCGATGGACATGAGTTTGAGTAAGCTCCAGGAGTTGGTGATGGACAGGGAGGCCTGGCGTGCTGTAGTCCATGGGGTCACAAAGATTCTGACATGACTGAGCAACTGAACTGAATTGATTATTTAGGTAATGATATATTTTAAAATGCATCTTGCAACTACAAATCAACATAATCATCCAGAAAATTTCCACAGGGTAAGAGTCTGAAGCAAAGTTACTATTAAAATGGAAAATGTAGCATAAATTTCTGCTACAGTACAACTTTTCAAAGATACATTTACACTGGGAAGAATCAGTAGTAGCTTTTCCCTTGCTATTTTATATGCATCAAAACCAGAAGCCAACTTGCAATAACGTTTAGCCTTTGTTCACCTCCATAGGTTTAGCATTCATATGCATCTGAGTGGTGTGTTTTCCTCATTTCTTCACCACACATGTCCTTGCTGGAAGCCTCTGGTCACAACTGACTATTGGGGATTGATGTTTAACAGGGCTCCTGTTGGCCTCACATGCATGGCCTCAGGAAGGAAGAAGACCTGAAGTACTCAGCACAGGAGAAAAGCCTTCTCAACCTACAGAGTGATAAAGATATCCCTCCATAATAAGTGCTAAAAGTAACTGCCATGCCTTCAATCTCCCTTGCCTAAGTCCTCTAAACTAGGGGATAAATCTAGAAGCTTGCTTGAAGTTGACTGGATTTCTTCAAACTTTGAACACTAGATTCTTTCCAACAAACGTACTGCTCTCTTTAAGATTTTGAATACTTGAGGCTGAAATGTTTCTTAAGCAAATGAAACACCATCCATGCTTCTCATTTTGGAATAAGCCTGCATATATGTAAGCTGTTTTTCCTTCTCAGGAAGGGATGATGTGTAAGAATTACCTATGGATCTGAGGTAGCATATGGCTAACTGTGGGGAAGGACGGGCAGAACATTTCTATATTTCATCAAGTGTCCAGGGCTGTGGGGAATGCGGTTACTAGCAAATACCAGAATAGCCTACAGGTAAACATATGGCATTGCACATAATAATCATCTCCTAAAACCTTCTGAATGTACTGTAAAAAAATTCAACACTACTTTATTGTACCGCTAGAAATTCAGTGTCACAAGTTTACTGGCAAACTTGTATATATGGATGAACCTGACCTTCAGCATTCACAAGAAAAGACCAATCACATTGCAAGTAACTTGTCTGTCTTAGGTTGGGGATACAGTAGTGGAAGAGATAGTCATGGTTCATAACTTCAAAGAGTTGATAAGCTTGCAGATACATAAATAATTACAAACAAATAATTGTTTTAGAAAAGACAAAGTCTTCCTTCATCAAGTTACAGTCTCGAAATACTACATACTACCCAATTGTGTTTGTCAAGAACACAGTACTTTCTCATGTGGGAACAGAAAACACTTCCTCAAACTTTCTCTTTACATTTATAATGAAAGTCAGTCTCCCTCATGAGTTAAGTAAACCACTCTTTCCTGGGGGTGGGGAGAGGGTAGAGCTATAGTTTAGAGACCACCATTCCAAGCAGCCAGAGAGATGCTCTCCATTTCTCAACAAATTCTGTACTGGTATTGCGCTTGGAGATGCTGAATGTCAAGACGTTCCTTCTAGCTCCAAACTTCCTGTTTCTGTTTTAGATTAACTGCCATGCAGGTTGGCAGAACCACGCTTAAGTGTGAACTCAAGCACACTTTCCTATTTTAAAAGTTAGGTAGACTCAAGTAAGGCAAGCAAACAGACAAAATCCCTGCAATTTCAAGTCTGAGTACCCAATGCAGTGACCCAGTCAGCATGCAGGGTTCTTTTCATCTTACCAGCACAGTAGACTAAATCCACACCTCTTGGTTGAAATTCTTTGAAATTAAGATTATCAGACAGCAGACTGGTTGCCTGGCATTGTCAAACCATCTTGATAAGCTCATCCCCCTTTAAGTATGACTGGCAATGGGCCAGGAGAGCTGGGTATATGCCATGAATAAGCCAGTACTACTTAACTGAAATAAAAATTCCACACCTTAAGCTTTCTTCTGAAGAGTTTAATTTAAAAAGAAAATTAGCACAGAGGCAAACATAAACAAAAGGGCAAGGTTATTGCATGCTTAGCACCAGACTGATCAACTGAATCATAATTAGAAGTTCTGCCACTGAAATAAAGTAATTTGATGCTACATTTATTCTAGCATTATATTGATCATCCCTAAAGAAACAAAACTTCAATAATGTCACCAAATGTTTTGGAAACTCAGTTTCAGTCCTACAAATGCACACAGTTATTCTCCCCAGTTGAGAGTAGGTGGGTACAACTAGCTTCTGAAATAGAATTGATGGTGGAGGTACTGAGAAACAGTAAGGGTTTTGATTTTCTGGAATTTCTGGGCAGTGATTTGGGTGTAGGAAGAATTGAAAATCATTTTGCAGCAATAAAATATAATGTTTGATTTTCTGCTGACTTTTTCCTGGTTTACTGCAACTCCACACATGGGGAAAACTTTCAATGATCCAAATGAAAGATATTTCCAACGAATCATTTGAGGTTGCTGAGATTAGCTCATAGCTTAAATACAAAAAAGGAGAACAGCCAATGGAAGAGAGGGGACTGCTATGAAAGGCAGTAAGCCCATCTTCATGAGGAGCATTGCAAGGGGATGGTTAGTACAAAACAATAAATATTGCTGACAAGCCATCTTCCAAGAGGAAGAAACAATTCTTTTTTATGATCCATGAATAATGAGGCCAAACTGAAACTGGCAGTCTTTTCCACAATTGGGGCAGATGTCTCCATGTTAGAATCTAGGACTTACACTGGCAGCGTTTGTCTTTCTCTTTTGTGGAAATGTGTACCTGAATTTGGAGTGTCTAAGCCCTCAACCCCTGTGCTGGCATTTGGGGATTTGGTCTTATGAATAATACATAGATATTCACTGAGCAGCTGCTATATGCCAGGCACTATATGGTGGCAGTGGAAAGCAATGCCCCTGCACTCAGTGGAGAGAGACAAATTATAAAGAGGAAACCAATCATTCAGTGTATACATCAGAAAGAAACTTAGAATAATGGGGATGATATTTTAGCAAGGGTAGTCAGGAAAGGTAACTGGTGCTACAGGCAGAATTTAAGCAGGCCTGTGAATGGAATCAGGGGCTAGTCCTGCCAAAGATGTGAGTTTCAGGGAGAGGAGGATATGGGCAAAGAGTAGGCTGGATGAAGGTACCCAGGAAAATGTGTGTCAAGTTCAAGGCATTTTTGAATGTTTCTTGTATTATTCTCTGGTCCTCAGGAGACCTCCATTTGCTCAGAGAGGACAACAGTACTTGCTTTGGGTATTTAATATCTGGAACCTGGTTTGAGACACTCTACTCAAAGCAGTGAATGTCAAAGAATTTCATTGCCCATTATATAGCTGGAGATTTCTTCTTTAAAATGACATAATCATTTGAACAGTTGACCGATCTCTCAATTTGAATAACATTTTCCCAAAAAGTTATTAATATTCCCCCAGCATTTTGATATACTTTAAAAAGTATTTTTACCAATTAAAAACTTTATTGAAGTACGACTGATTTATAATGTTGCTGATAAACTGTTTGTATGCTGCCTGAATCATTACTATAACTGGCAGTATTTAATTCATAAAATTAAAGCAATCATGATATCTGAAAGTAGAAAATTTATGACTTTTAGGATTCTTATCACAGGAAAGAGAGAAAGGTAAAGGTTAGAAAAAGTTAAGCTATGGAAATAATGTGATTGTGAATATAGAATTACTCAGTAAAGATGAAAATGTATTGATTTAAAAGCTTTTTAATTCCATAAAGTTTTTCAGTGAATACTCCATCTTTCTTAATTCATGCCTATAGTAGTTTTATCTGCTAGATTAGAATTCATTTTTCAAAGAGGAACTTAACGAAACGTCATTAATATCCCTTTATAACAAGTCTCCCACCTAATGGCAAGGGGCAAACACAGTGTTTTCCCTGGGCTCAGGATGTGGTATATATAGCCACCTTGCAATTAACAACATGATTTAATTAATAACACTACTTCATGCTGATTATAATACTCTTAACAGGACAAGATCCATGTGGTCAAAAAGAGTCAGACACAACTGAGCAACTGAGCACACATGTGCACGTGCACACGCACACACATGTGCGCAGACACACACACACACACACATACACCAGGACAAGAAGTTTTTCTTTTTTTTTCTAATGTAATACTTAAACAATATTTCTGGTCAATTTCATTACAATGTCCTTGTTATGATCAAATCTTTTTAAAGTTTGAGAATTCTGAAACATAGGTGACTGTTTGCATGTGTGCATTCATGTAGTCATAAATCTATTAATCAAATATTCACTGAATACTTACCTTGTGCCTCCTCTTCTCCCATTTGTTTTGCTTAAGGAAAATGACAAAAGTGCAACTTTTAAAAAAAATAGCCTTGAGACAGATTAAATACGGCTACCAATTCTTGGTCTTTTCTCATCAAGAAATAGAGGTTATTTCTCCATTTCTCATTTTCTCTTGAATCTGGTTTACTATGACTGCTTTAACTAAGAATGCAGCAAAAGTCAAGCTGTTCTAATTTCAGACTTGCCTTTTAAGAGTACTCACAGTTTCTGTTTTCTCTCTCTTAGAACTCGCACATTTAGGACCCCCAAGTCACCATGCAAGAAGTCCCATTCTCTTTCTGGAGAGAACACGTGGAGAAGCCAAGTGGAGGGGAGAGGTACTGAGACAACGTGGGGAAGGAGAGAAGCCTGGCCACTCCAGAGTCCCAGGTGAGCCTCCAGATGACTCTAGACCCAGCGTTATCTGACCACAACTGTGAGAAACCCCAAGAAAGGCCAGCAGGAGAGCTGCACAGCTGAGCCCAGACAACCTATGGAACTATGAGAGAGAATAAAAGGATTGTTATTTTAAGCCCCTATATTTTGGGATGGTTGGTTATACAGTAATAAATAATGAAATAACCCTCAATGGAATCTGGGGGCTCACCGATGAGACACTCCCACACAGACGCTGCACTCAGAGTATTTCTGAGGTCAGTATTCCAGAGGAGGCAATGTGTGGGCAGAGGGTTACAAACTTTCTGCCCTTTACAGAAGGGACTCACTGAAAATGTATTCCCCTTCCTCTAGTAATGAACTGGCTATTCTGGAGCTACATAAAGGCAGCCCGTTAGACATCCCCTAAGAGGGTGGTGGGTTAAGTCACTGCTTGAGAAGAGACTACAGGACTTCAGAGCCAAGGCACAGCAAATGTCTCTAGAGACAGATGCACAGCTCCAGCTCCACTGTACCCCAGGCTCACCCACAGCTCTTCATCACCCCTTCTCCCAAGCACAAACAGACTTACAGTAACTGTCTGATACCTTTCCAAGCCATGAGCATTGCCTTTTCTTTTTTTTATCGATGTACAGTAGATTTACCATATTGTGTTAGTACAGTTCCATCTTGAAGATTATCAATAATGCTTCCTGTGCCCATTCTCCGCTCCCAGGATGATGTCCAAACTCCTCAGGAAGACACAGAACAGACTCTCCACATCTTCACGTATTAGTGTCCTGTGGTTGTCATAATAAATTACCTATATATAAACTTCATGGCCTAAAAACAATAGAAATTTAGTCTCTCACAGTTTTGGAAGCCAGAAGTCTGAAATCGAGGTGTCTGTAGGACTGTGCACTCTTCAAAGGGGCAAGGATTCTAGAAGAATCCTTGTGTCTTCTAGTTTCTGGTGGCTCCAGTCACCCCTTAGCTTGTGGTTGTATCACTCCAATCTCTGTCTCTATCCTCACAAGGCTTTCTCTGTGTATATGAGTTCTTCTCTTCTTATGGGGACACATCACTGGAGTATACGTGCTCATGCAGAGGGGGGACAAAATGCACACCAATATTTCCTTTTCCTGGGCATTCGGGAAAACTGTTTCTAAGCCTCCCTTGCATTTAAGTTTGGACCATGAGATTAATTCTCATCAAAGAAATGAAAATAGAATGGTATATTCCATTTCTAGGCTTTTCCACTAAAATTTCCCAAGAAATCATTGGCTTTCTTTTCTTTCCATCTGTGTGTCTGTAGCCTTGTGCAAATTTCATTAACTCTTTGAGTTTTACTTTGTCTGTTTGCCAAATAACACTGATAATTGTGTCTCAGGGTTGCTGTGAGAAGTAAAGGACAGAAAAATCCAAGTACAGAGTAGGTTTTCATTAAATGTTATTTTGTTTTCTTCCTACATCCTTCTTAGGAACTGAGGAAATTCATCCTGAGGGGAAGTTAAAGCTTAGTATGTATCAGTGTCACCAAAAGAGACATTTTCCTTTGCTGCCTGAATCATTATTTTAAATCAAAACTCATCTTAACAGGACTAATTACTGTATAGAGATATTGTGACTAATTGTATGGGGACTGTAAAGAGTGGAGATGGAGAAGGAAGAATGGAGGCTGATGGAGCCAACCTGCAGGCAAGAAGACAGGTTCACTGCATTTGGTTAACAGGGCCACTGTGTAGCGGACTGGAGTGTCCTTGTCCTAACAAAGCTGGCATTTAAATAAAGATGTTAGTGTTAATCATCAATTTTGATTAAAACCTGCAGTTACTGCAGAAGCTGAAAACATACTTGGCTTTTTATCCCTCCCTTATTTTTCCTCTGGTCTTAGCAATGTAGAATCTCAATGGTCTGGAAGAAAATTTTTTCTATTTTTATTAGAAACAAAATGAGCAGGGTGTGGAAATTATATAAGGAATTTAGACGGTGGAAGGGAGGAGAGTTTGGTGTGTTTGTGTAACGCTTCATAAAAGGATGCCAGCTGTGTTGTTTTTAATTCAGGAATTATAGGGCTAAAAAGAGATTTACTCACCAATAAATATCCATTTCTTTATTCTTCATGGCCATATTGTCCTCCAGTAATTCAGTACTAATTCCAGATCAGTTTAATATTAATAGTTATCCAGCAGATAACACAGCGCTGTCGCAGATGCTGAGCTGTGTACCATGCATAAACTGACAGTCTGAAGAGGAGCAAGGAGGAGGAGTGGAGGACTTTTTCTAAAGATGCTCTACACTGTTTAGCTTTAAAACCTAGAGAATGGGATATTATGAGGCAGCTTCAATTAATAGTCTTGAAGTGGAAGCATAAATTAGTTTTTGGAGTGGAATTCTGATTTGGGCAGCGTTTTCCTCAGCCACTTATCCTCAAATTCAACTCTTCAAGTAGGCAAGAACTGTCACTGGACCCCACCAATGGTAACTGCCAAGCATGATTTCTTGGTGCCCACTGTTGGCCCTGAGTTCCTAAGAGTTTTCTGAAACATCCCAGCCAGACCAATCACACCTCCGCAGCACCTATGTCACCTAGCTCCCCGACCCCTGTGGACAGCCTCCCGCACATGGGCCCTGTCCTCCCCACCACTCAATCCTGTTTGATGGATTCTTATGTATTCACCAGTGATTCATAACAGACATTTGCATAGTTCCTATTATTTGTCCTTTAGATTTTGACATATAACCACAGCATCTACCTAGAGCAGCGGTTCCCAACTGGGGAACAAGTTTGCCTCTCAGGGGACAAGAGTAAGAGGATGTATAGAGTCAGGGGAAGTCTGAGGAGAAGGGCAGTCCATGTTTGGTCCAGAGCCTCAACAATATCAGGATTCAGTGTCAGCTTCTATGATCTATTCACACTTGCCCCACTGTGACAATAAGGGCGGCCACAGCTCTAACTATTACATTTCCATGGAACAATGTCTCAAAGCAGGAAGGAGAGAGAAGCCTCCCATTTCCATATGCTCCTCTGTCAAGGAAAAGAGTTTCTGTCTAGCCCCAGGCCCAATAGTTTCCTGAGGTCACTTTGGCCAGAACTGAATCACATGTCCATGTCTAAGCCTTAGTGGCAACGGAGGCAGGGAACATAGGTTCTGGCATTTAAGTGGGTGGGGGTGTCTGCTGGCAAGAAAAAGGGCTTGGGAGGTTCCACAAGAAGGCATAGAATAGTGTAGACACTGCCTGGCTCTGTCCTCAGGAAACTCACAGCCTATGGCAGGAAGAATCAGAATAGCACAAGGCCGCTGCTGCCATCTAGAGCTAGAAGGTAAAACACAAAACAGGAGCTGTCAGCACTGTCTGGAGAGGTCAAGGAAGGCTTCACAGGAGATACATGCCTGACCTTTGTCCTGAAATCCCTGTTTTAGAAAGAGCATCTTCACCCAAGTCAGAAGCTCAGGGAGTTGTCTTTGAATCCCCTCTTTCCACCTCCCCACGTGTGATTCACCCCCAATGTGTCAACACTCCTCTCTCTCCCACCTCCATACTTTCTCAGCCTTAATTCAAGATCACCGACTTAGTTCAAGATCTCATCCCTACTTTCCCTCCTGATTGCTGGACCCCTCCACTTTAATCCATCTTCCACACTACCTCCATAGTTATTGTTCCAAACCTTAGATAGGGTCATGTCAAAACTGCTTGCTGACTCCTTACTTTTTAAATAAAATACAATCTGGCCTCCTTGGTGTGCCAGGCAAGGCACTGCAACCTTTCCTCACCTGCCTTCCTAGCCTCACCTTCTACCTTTAAGCTTTTTCACAGAAAAATGGGGCGATTTTGCTATTACCCAGATATGCCACATAATTTCATGCCTCCGTGCATATGCACAGGCTACTTGTCCTTCCTTCCCATCCGCTTCCCTTATTTGTTAAAATTCATCATTTTAGGTCCAACTTAAATGTCACCATATCCACGAAGCTTCCTCAGTCTCTCTGTGGCAGAATTAATGTGCTCTCTCTTCTGAGTGTTCAGAATGTTCTGTTGAACCTCTACTGTATTGAGGAATTCCCTCACTGTATCTAATATACACTTTCAATGGGCCAGGTACTTATAAAAGTTTTTTATATGAAACTCATTTAATCCACACAGCAGCCCTCTCTATAATCATCACCCATTTAACAATGGGAAAAGCTGAGGCACAGTGATCTCAAGAATTCTTCTTGGTTTCAAATGCAGTCAATGAGTCCAGAGGTGAGTTCATCATTTCTATACCAGCACTGTGCGATGGAACTTTCTATGGTGATGGACACGTTGCATATCTCCACTGTCCAATATGGTAACCATTAACCACACAGAGTATTGAGCACTTGTAGTGTGACCAGGGTGACTAAGGAACTGGATTTTAAGTTAATTAATTTAAACAGCCATATGTGACTAGAGGCTACCATACTGGACAACAGGGCTCTGTACCATATTCCTCTCCGTATAAGGGCAGAGACTACAGCTAGTTCATATGCCCCTAGGACCCAGCTTCAAGGCTTGTTAGATTGAAATAGACTTATTTCCTTTTCTACCATAAAAATGTAGCACAGCCTTTCTACCCCTACAAATGAGGGACAAGATTGTTTTGCTGAGTTCCATTCTGCAGCATATGCTGCACAATTCCTATTATTAGAAAATTTGGTTAACCACTCTAATAGAAAATGTTTCTCAAAAAAGTTGTTTTATTACTTTTTGATACCATGAGCTCACAAAGCAACCTCATGCAGCTTAGAAGAGAATCCAACCTCTGTGTTCAGAAATACAATTCCACTTACTGACGATTCTTCTTTATATTTACAGGTCAATATCTAATAACATTTTTAAGGTCAGCACACAGCACCAAGGAATAGGAAATAAAAGTCAACTGCAGTAAACACAAACACATCCTGAAAGCTATTTGTTTTGCATTGCTAGAAGGCTCTCTATTTTTTGTATGTTGTGTGTGTGTATGTATATGTATGTATATGTATATCTCAAGATATTCTGTGAAGATTTATGCTTAACTTCGGCAGATATCCATATCAAGAAATAACATTAAATTAAATTTCTGAACACTATTCACAAATCAGTGTGGAAATATCTAAGTGACAAAGGCAGCATATGTTTTGTCTTCACCATGTTATTTAATGTATACATGAAAAAAAGGTTAGTTTTTCTCCCCCATTCAGCACAATGCACAGAGAATAATAATATCCATAGAAATAACTTTCCCATATGGTTAGCTACAGTTTAAAGAACAGGCAGGGTTGTTTGCATGCTTTGAGTTTTGTTTTCTTTATCAGGGAGAGAAGGGAGATGGCAAGAACATGACTGTTAAAAGTTGTAAAGAATTTTCCAATAATTCAAGGATTGTGGCTTTAAAGCTGTATATAACATAAGCCTGCAACAGGATACTAAATGGTTTTGTTGAATTGGGGGTTACAAAGTGCTGGCCCTGGGATGTATTTTATTTCACCCACACAATGTTTTTTTTAAAGAAATGTATTACCTGAATGCTTTCAGATAGGACCTGCAAGCTCAAATGTTTCATTGTTCCCACCATTCCTTTTTGTTCTACATCTATTCAGTACTCCTGACTAGTTAGCCTGTTTGGCCCTCTGAAGGCATTTAAGTTTGAAATAGCTGGCTAGGCGGTATTTCACTAACTCAGAGCACTCAAGACACTTACCCCCAAAGTCCTATTCTTAACTAGTTATTATTCAAATGACATCATAATTGAAGGACACCATGTAATATGCTGCTCAGATGCAACACATCATCAGTTCACCAAGTTAGATTTTTTGATCTTTTAAACAAAAAGGACAAATTCACTTCCTGCATTTATGAACCTTCTCTAAATCTAGAGGAACTGATTCATCAAGGAAATATTTACAGAATACAGAGTTGTAGACCCATGTTCTTCAAGTCACAGAATCCTAGCAGAACTAGAATTCTGGGATGTATTGGCAGGTTTTACTGCCTACAGTAGTTAAAATGATTATAATTATCAAATCTACAAACCCTGCCATTTTCTTTCCTCCACATCTGTTTTCCCCAGTGTTTGCTGGAAATCCCAGTGAAACAGGAAACTTGAACTCAGGTCTCACCACCCCTCTGCTCACTCACTCAATCTACCATCTTCAGCTGCTGTCTTTCTCCTATTTCACAGCTTTGGGGAAATTCTTGATCTTTCTTCTACAGGAGGTGCTGAAACACAATCAGTCTGAAACCTGCAAATACTATGTTTTTCCTTATTTGCCAAAGGAAAAATGACATCAAAATGTTTAATTCCAGAAAGCAACAATCTATTTGAATATTTACTGAACCATGAATAACACATCCAATATCAACTAGTTTTCCTCTAAGACTCAGGTAACTCAAAGAGATCTTGAAGGTCAAGTTCAGTATTGGTCAGGGTTCTCCAGAGAAACACAACCAACAGGATATGCAGAGATAATAGAAAATTTATATAGGAATTGCTTCATGAGGTTGTGGAGGCCAAGAATTCACCCTTCTTCTGCCTTTTGTTCTATTCGGGCCTTTGATAGATTGGATGATGCCCACCCACAGTGGTGAGGGCACACTTTCTTTACCCAATCTACTGATTCAAAGGCTAATCTCTTCCAGAAACACCCTCACAGGCACAATCTGAAATAATGTTTAATCAGCTATCCTTTAGCCTAGTCAAACTGACACATAAAATTAACCATCCCAGTCCCATGCCTTATGAAGGAGCAAGGACTGTTTAGTGATCATGTAGTTACTCCCTACCGAAACTGAGATCAGAAACATCTAGACCAGAGATTCACAACCCTCAAACCCATGAAAATGATCATGACCCAGAGGGGCAGGACTTTACTTTAACATACTGATGCCTGGGCTCCACTCCAGAGAATCTGAGGTGAGGCACCATATATTGGCACTTTGTAATCAAGGTGACTCAATGTGCAGCCAGCATGGAGAACCTCAGGTCCAGACTAGCACTCCTCCATGTACTGGCTTCAGACAGTCAGCATCACGGTGGGAGGGGATGCCCACGAAAATCAGAATTTCTGCCTATACTTCCAAAAGGGCAACAGATTAGGATCTCTGGGGCCAGGCCTCAGGAATTTGCATATGACCAGCTCTCTCTGAAATACGTAGGCCTAGTAAAACTGTAAGGCACAGGCTAGACAAAAGTATAGAACTACAAGGACCACTGGCATTAGAGGCAGATACGGGTATTAATCTCAACTTGCCCACTTAAAAGCTACAGTCCCCCTTTACAGGTGAGTTTCTTTATCTCTAAAATGGGGTAAAGGTAATGGCCTCAAAATTAAACGAAATAATATGTTATAAAGCCACAGCATCACAGAGTTGGTGATCCATAAATTCCCTTCCCCATTTTGCCACTGTGTAGAATAAGCCTCTTTTGTGTAATCTCATTCATTTATTCTGCCATAAATATCAGACAACAAGCAACTTGGAGTCATGTCCTACAACCGTGATTGAGCAACAAAGTGCTTCCATGTCTAGAAATATTGCAAGGATTGATGGAGTATTTTTAAACTGTCTGTTTGACCAAAAGAAATCTGCAGGCAGGGTTCCAAATCTTGTTTTGTCATCATGTATACATAGAACTTTTTTTCTTCATAGATCAAGATAAGTTCACTAGCTTGTCAGGCCAGTGGACTCAACTGTCAAGTGGCATTTTTGTCCTTGGAGGAATATGAGCCTTTGTATTTTTTATGTTATTATCCCAACAAGTCATTTGCTATCTAACCTACCAGAGCAGTAGTAAACTAAAACTGTCTGTTCACTGTGTCAATCATTTCGACATAAGGCAGGAGGAAAACATCTCTCTGGTAAATGATCTTCTTTTTGATCTCGGGAAGAGAAAACAATTTGTCCTGTGTTAACCATGAGTTTTCATTTCCAAGGGTAACCTTCTAAGGCTGCTTGCTTGCACGCTCAGTCATGTCCGACTCTTTGTTGACCCCATGGACTGTAGCCCGCCAGGCTCCTCTGTCCATGGAGTTTTCCAGGCAAGAATACTGGAGTGGGTTGCCATTTCCTATTCCAGGGGATCTTCCCAACTCAGGGATCGAACTCATGTCTCCTGCATTGCAGGAAGATTCTTTACCTCCTGAGTCATCTAAGGCTGAGCTAAATACAAAGATGTGAGGCCAACATGATTACACTAAAACTTTCAAACTAAGAGGCAAAAAATAAGACAAGAGGCTGGGAGTGGTTTAGAGAAACTCACTTTCCCCCAACTGTCAGCTTCTACTGAGAAGACCAAGGGCCATGATTTTTCTTTCTTTAGTGGTTTTTGAGGAGGAGCCCACCTCTGCAACTGACATAGCCTGGGGAAGCCTTCCCCTCTTCTCTGCACTGTTCCTCTTCTTCATGCTCAATAGCACTCATTTGTGAAGCAGCTGCACTGAAGTCCCCAACCCTCTCTCCTGCTATTATCATCACAGTAGCTCTCAGTTCCCACGTATCCCCGAAATGGCTGCCAGCTACAGTCCATCCCGGCTGTCTACCCTGTGCTCCACGCTCTTGCTAACCTGCTCTCTGTACCCCACCCACTGAGTCTCTAGGAGAAGCCTCCCTGATGCCAGTATCTATCAGGTTTCACCAAAATTATGCCAAAGAGTCTCTCTTTGGCTGTTCTCTAAGGTGTCAGCATGGAGCTAGGGTCCATTCAGAAGGATGAAGAAGCCCTTTGCCCCAACATGGTGTCACAGTTTGGCATTCTGCACCACAAAGCTTCTATAATTACTCCAGGGTCTCCTAGAATACTTGAATGATTCTGTTAACCTTGGCCTCTATACTGCTTTTACTGTAGGGGCTTTAAAACCAGCTCAAAGTAGAGTATATGGATGATTTGCCTGAAGAACATGACAAAAGCTCAATCAATAAGGAAGGCTTCTTACTGTGGAATAGAATTATTAACCATGTGAAAGTAGATATAATTTATTACCTCAATAAAAGAAGGTAGGGAGTTCCTAGCTTGTTGCCTGAGATCAACAAAATCATCAAGGTCCCAGGATCATTTCTATCTTTCCACTTCGTCACTGTCAGCATTTTTGCCTTAGTTTGTAACCTCGTGGTTAGAAGATGGATGCTACAAATCCAGGCATTACATCTTATAACCACATTCAAGGCAGGAAGAAAGGGGAAAGTGCAGTGTAGAGGAGGCATCTTTCCAAGCTCCCTCTTTTGCCAGGCAGTAAAATCTCTCCTGGATGTCCCTTAGTAGTCTTACTCGTATGTCTCACTGGTCAAAAGTCACATGGCCACCTAGTTAATAAGAGGGGTTGAGAAAGGGAGTATTTGTCCAAAGGAAAGGGAATTACCATGCACTTATTTAGACCACCAGTTTAGACCACTTTCTGAGACTCATCTTGTATAGTACATATTGTCATCTAAGTAAAATTGAGTTCTTGGTGGCAAGGGAAATGGGGGAATACTATTTTGGATACATTAGCTTAGAAAGTAGGAGGAGAAAACACAGTCTTGTTACTTGAAGAGCTACTTCCATTATCACCAAAAATAGACTTACTCTGTACATGTCAATAATATTGTGTATCTTTAAACATAATCATAATATAAAAGTTCAGAAGCTGTAAGGACAAGGTCAAGATTTCAGAGTCCTAACATTAAAGGGAGAACAGCAATCAAAGGATCAATAACAATTCTTTCTTAGTATGGTCACTGTTGATATTCCTAAAAGGTGCTGATGAGTATTAACCTCCCATGAGTGTTGGAGGTCAAGGCTGATGCAGAGTCAATTCCAACTTGCTTCCTGAGAAGGGTAAAAGTGAGGACCAAGACAGGAAGCTCAATATTGGTTTCAGCTAATTGTGTGAAACCACTTGACTTGATGTTGGCAGGGCAAAATCGAATGCTAAATTTAAAACCCAAATTCAACTCTTGCCTTCCTTACAGCCAGTATTTTAAGACTGTTCCTTATCCTTCATCTGAAAAGGTCAAGGATCAACAGGATTTGATGAAAGAGACATACACTCTCCTTAGCCTCAAGCTTAGTGGCAAAGTCTCTTCTTAATGATGTGAGTTAAGTGAATAAGACAGCATTTTATGAAGTCTACCTTTTATGATGAAGAGTCCTGTCTGGTTTTCATCAAAATAGATATTGTAATAAGCAAAAAATGACAATGGTTTAAAGCAGATGATAATGATTTATATCTACTTATTTAAAAGAGAGAGAGAGGGGATAAGTGTGACCACTTCAAAATAAATGACACCATTCCTGCAATAGCCTAATGTTTCACTTAATGGATGTCTGGGTCAAAGAATTTAGACTATATATATAAACGTGGTTTAATTTGCTCTTCAACCAAAGTTTCATTCAATTTTTCTTCAATAAAAGTGCTATATTAGAATAAATATTAAAATTGAAAATATTACAGTTTAGAAAACAAAGGCAATATATTCCTTTTTGGGGTTGATGTCTGTGCTCAGGACTGACATATAAAACACATACCACTCATCTCTACAGCCTTTTTCATTTACTAGGGAGATTTGGAAGATGTCCAGTGGTACATTAGACTAGTAATCACACTCAAAGACTATAAACAAAATGAAAAATGGGAGCTATCTCCTGCATAATGCCTTCCAAATCCTGCCTTCCTCAGTTTCCTTTCTATAGGCCTCCAAGAGTGCTCTGCTTATAAACTACATTCTTCCAGTTATTCAGGCCCCAAACCTCAAAATTATCCTAGACACACACATGATATTTATCCTATCAGCAAATCCTGTTAGCCCCATATTAAAATCATGTCCAGAATCCACCCATCTTCTATAAGCTCCACAACCAGGCCAATGGCTCCAGCCTCCCTATTCACTCCTTGGATTCTTGCAATAACCTCCAGTCTCCTGACCCTTACCTTTAAACTTTAGTCAGCCACTTATTTTCCTTCAGAGAATCCTGCCTCATAGTGGGTGTGAGAGAGAAGTAAGAGGCCACTACCATTTCCATTTCAATTCCATTTAACAAGATGATCTCCCATGCCAAGTACGAGTGGACACAAAGTAAATTCCTACCAATTCTGTTTTTCTTGGGTGAGAGTTAAATAACAAATCTCACTGAAAGGAAATTTAATAAGTTGTTATCATATCTGTTATATCAGATTGCTTATGATTGGATAAAAAAACAAAAGATAAACAAGGAACTCGGCACCCGTCAGACCTGAAGACTATGGTTCAGTGTTTTGGACCCCTGAGTCACTAACAGAGTATTTTTCCAAAGACCAAGCATTTGGATAACTTTTTAATACCCAATACTTTTGTGTTATTGTGAGGCTATGGTAATAGCAGAAAATGATTCAGGGAAGGATGATGCTATACTGGTAGCAAATAACAGAGAGATGGAAAGGAAGGAATATTGTCCATTTGGAATTGTGTACTCTATTTTTAGTACACAATGACCCATAAACATTCTTTCACATAGTAGTCCATCTAAGTGCATGTGTACTCATGTTCAAAACTGCTCCTAAAAATATAAGTATTATCAGGTAACTCAGTGACAACAACAAAATAATTATTAACAAATTATCTATCATTTCAGCCTTAAACCTTAGCTTTCATGAGAAGAGAGAGAAAGATGTCAAGGGGGTGACAATCAAAAGCAAAAATAAAGAAATAAAAGTGAAGGATGATAGCACAAAGTGTCAGCTGCAAAGAAAGTCAACATCACTTCTGAGTCACAGCAAGTGAAAATAAGATTAGGATTGATATCAGGTTTTAGTTCACAATAAACTCTTCAGCCATTTTCTTCTGCACTAACAAATTATTCTGCAACGTGCCTCTTGCTACAGTCACCACCCATAGCCTGAAAGGAAACAAATACACTCTCTATCACCCAGGTGCATTTTTGGCATGAACAATTAATGTGCCACAGAGAGAAATGTACAGCATGATGCTGTTAGCTGCTACATCACAGACATGTCCTACAAATTTATAGTTCAGACTTCCTGCATTCCTCAGTACAATGGAAAAGCCATTTTGTCATCTGTATGAAGCTGTTGCACAAACATAAGTCTGTCTTTAGGAAAGATAGATGTTATGTTCATTGCAGGGTGGAGGGTTTGTCAAACTACCTCTAAACCCTTACTCAGACAACCAAAGCAGTCTTCTCCTCTCAAAGGCAACTCCATTTTTTCCCTTCACTCAGACTCGAACCTTGGAGACATCCTTTGCTCACTGGTACTCTCACAGTCCACACACAACTGGCAGGAAATCCTGTTAGCTCTACTTTCAGATGACTTCTAGAATCTGACTTCTTTTCCCTATCTCCAGAGCTGCCATTGTGTCCAACACCCTCACAATCTCTCACCCAGATTAGTGACGAGGCATGTCTGAGGCTCCTCCTCTAGGTGAAGTCGATGCTGCCGATTTAGGGACCACACTTGGGTGGCCAGGCTCTGGAGTGTGTTTCCAATGGAAGGATATTGGAGAGAGGGGGAGAGATTGGAAAACAGGAGAGTATCCTTGGCTGTGAATAATAGGATATGGAGCCAATGACACACAGCACGTGAGAGAAGGTACTGGAGACAGTCCAGGCTAGTGGAGTCACCTGCCTGCCCCCCGCCCCTTACTTCTGCCCTTGCTCTGAGAGTCTCTTCTCAACACAAGAGTCAGATCGAACCATGCTCTGCTCAAAACCCGCAGGTGGCCTCCATCTGAGAGCAAGTTAGTCATTACAATGACTGGTCTGGACCCTCACTGACTGATTTCCTCTCTTATTTCCTTCTTCCCTCTTCCCCATAGAACACTCAGTCACAAGGTCCTCTTCCTTTTGGCTTGAGCCTCAGGCTGCTCTTGTTGAGGTTTCTCACCATTTGTTCTTTGCCTAGGATGTTCTGTCCCAACATATGCGTCCTCTGTCCCTCACTTCCTTCAGGACTTGATACAAATGTCATCTCAGGAAGGCCTGTCCTGAGCACCCAACTCCTCAGTGAGCCCTCATCTGTCCCCCACACCCTTCCCTCACTTCTGCTCCCTTTACCCTCTTCTAGTTTTCCCACAGCACTTATATCTTACACACTGTACAGTCTATTTACTTATTTATTACCTTATCCAGTTACTGCCTGTCTTCTGCACCAGAATGCAAGCACTCTGAAGGCAGGGATTTTCTCAGCTCCATTCACTGATGAATCCCCATTACCTAGCACAGGGCAGGGCACAATGAACATATGTTGAGTAACCGAATGAAAGTAGTCTTTGGTGATAATATCGCCTACGTGAATAAAAAGCTGTCACTGTGACAAAAAGTATCTGAAGAGAAAATCACTTTTTAAAAAAAGTTTGCGTTCTGGAATTTGTCACATATATAGAAATAGAGAACAGTACAATGAGGTCCGTCTAGTCAAAGCTATGGTTTTTCCAGTAGTCATGTATGAATGTGAGAGCTGGATTATAAAGAAAGCTGAGCACTGAAGAATCGGTGCTTTGGAACTGTGGTGTTGGAGAAGACTCTTGAGAGTCCCTTGGACTGCAAGGAGATCCAACCAGTCCATCCTAAAGGAGATCAGTCCTGAATATTCATTGGAAGGACTGATGCTGAAGCT
Source organism: Giraffa tippelskirchi (assembly GCF_054371585.1). NCBI lineage: Eukaryota > Metazoa > Chordata > Mammalia > Artiodactyla > Giraffidae > Giraffa > Giraffa tippelskirchi. Next base: position 145,133,511 of record NC_137289.1, read on the forward strand.
GAAACTCCAATATTTTGGCCACCTGATGTGAAGAACTGACTCACTGGAAAAGACCCGATGCTGGGAAAGACTGAAGGTGGGAGGAGAAGGGGACAACAGAGGATGAGATGGTTGGATGGTTGAATGGCATCACTGACTCAATGGACATGAATTTGAGTAAGCTCTGGGAGCTGGTGATGGACAGGGAGGCCTGGCGTGCTGCAGTCCATGGGGTCGCAAAGAGTCAGACACGACTGAGTGACTGAACTGAACTGAACTGACAGTGAAGGCCATGTACCCAATACCCAGCTTCAACAATTATCGACACATGGCCACTCTTGTTTTAGTTATACCTCTATCCGTTTCCCCAGTGGATTATTTTAAAGCTAGTCTCAGGAACTGTATCATTTATTTGTAAACATATCAGTATTATCTCTAAAATATAATATAAGGACTAGTATCACCCCTAACAAATCCAGACAACCCCTCCATCACCAGAGGCCCAGGAAACCACTGATCTAATTTCTGTCACTCTAGCTGAATTTCACCTGTTCTAGAAATTCATGTAAATGGAATTGGACTCTATGTACTCTTTTGCAACTGGCTTCTTTGCTCAACATACTGTTTTTGCAATTCACCCATGTTTCATACCATACTTCAAAGTAGAACTGGAACAGCAATTGTCACCCAGGTGGCACTAGCAGTAAAGAACTCGCCTGCCAATGCAGGAGACATAAGATACAAGGGTTCCATCACTGGGTCAGGAAGATCCCCTGGAGGAGGGCATGGCAACCCACTCCAGTATTCTTGCCTGGACAATCCCATGGACAGAGAAGCATGGTGGGCTACAGTCCATGGGGTCGCAAAAGGGTCAGGCACGACTGAAGAGACTGAGCACGCATGCAAGATGTGGTGAATATTAAGTCACTTACACCCTGACTAAGTCAGATACTGAATTTAGCAGCTTCCAAACTTCCAACCACAAAAAGACAGAGTTAAATCCTCACTGTCCAAAGTGTGTTCTGTTGGGGACCAGCAGCACTGGCATCCTCTGGGAACCTGCTAGAAATGCAGGATCCCAGGCCCTCCCCCAGACTGACTGAATTAGCATTTACATTTCAACAAGCTCCCCAGGACACCTTCTAGTTTCAGTAGCACCTGGTTAAGTAGTCTTTGTGGGAACAGTTCAGTAGCCCCATCCTCATGTCATATGCAGACTGTTGGGTCAGGGCTCCCTGCGCTGGTCACTTGACATGAACTAATAAGGACGGACTCCTAACATCACCTTGGCTTCTTTGCAAACACCAGCTTGGCACCAGGGGGTAGAAAGATCAGGCAGGAACACTCAGGGAAAAAGTAACTAATGTAGTCAAGTTTTGACTTCCTTCTTAAAAATACAGCTACCACTAAGATTTAGGAAAGCTAATTGAATTATCTAAACCACGATAGCCTAAAGAGCTCAAGAAGGGTGTCTGTGCATTTACAGGGGAAATCATTCAGAACTCAATGGATAACAGTCTGAAATGCAGGAATCACCTCAAATAGCATCCATAAGACACAGTTTCTTTAGAGGAAAGAATCTTTGAATTCTTACATATTTACCTAAAGCAGAGGGTAGCTTGATTACAGGGGATTACAAAATACTGGAAAGGATTTCAGGTGGAAATATAAACAGTGAAGTGACTTTGAAATGGCTATAAAATCTCAGGATGCTTACACAACCCTCTCAGAACCATAAACATTGACCCAGCTGCAGGAAGGAAACAGACTATGTGAGGTGGAGCTCTCCCTATTACATGGTTGAGAGGTTTCTAGAACAACAAGGCACACAGTCCCTGGGTAGGCACTAATGGAAGACTGAAAGGCAGACGTTCCCCATCTTAACCTAAAGTTAGATGAACCTACACACCGTAACACCTTATCTGCCCATCCACTGGTCTCTGCAGTGTCACCACCAGCAGCCAGATAGTCTCGTTTTGTTATCCTAAAACTGCCCAATTTTGAAGTTCAGAAAACTTTTTGTTGATTTTAACAGAGTCAGGCTTGTTACATCAGATGAACCCAAGGCCCTCTGTACTCCTCTCCTTCTTCCCCTTGACCAAGTGCTCCCAGAGCAGTGACTGGATCTATCATTCATTCTTTCTCCCTAACAGTTTTCATTATGCTTGAAATATTTCATCTTGGAACCGAGTTCAACAGCCCTGTACTAACTTTCTATCTATTCCAGTGGATCTCAGCTGGGGACAATTTTGTCCCTCAGGGCACATTTGGCAATTTCTGGAGACATTTTTAGTTGTTACAACTCCGGGGTGCTAATAGAATTTAGTGTAGGCTGCTAAACATTCCACAATGCATATGATAGCCCTACAAAGAAGAATTGTCTGGTTCCAAATATCAGTTAGTGCTGCTGTTAAGAAACCATGCTCTCCTCTAGTCTGTTATCCAAGCAACAGCAAGAATCATCTGGTCCAAAACAATTATCTGGGAATCCTTCTGGTCCTTTGAGTTCACATTCCTTGGACTGCAGTTGAGCCTAGCCAAGTTGACACATCCAAAAAGCCATGGCACAGTTAAATGCCTTATCACACCCAGCTCATCAGGCACAGTACCTCATCCATGGTTAGTACTCAAAACGTGTGACAATTATCCTTACCAAAGCCATAAAAGTTTATTTAGTCCAAGATTCTTATACCAAACTGCTTGTGCGTGTAATACATTTTGATATTTTGAAACTGAAACTCTCAATTTCAATTTTACATTGACTTATATTAGCTAAAACATATTTTCATCCCTAACCAAAAATAGATTATTTGTCATCAAGATGTCATAGATTCTTGACAGACAGTATGAAAGCTTAATAAAGAACTCAGGGGGAAAATATATGCAAAATAAAATGCAAGCTCAAGCACCTGTATAGAAAGGAGTTTCTAACAAAAGTGCCCTTGATAGTCAGTCAACTCCAAACTTTTAAAAAGTAAATATACTCTTAGCCAGGATTCCTCAAGACTCTCAAGGTCATGGAAAACAAGGAAACACAGAGAAACTGTCACAGAACAGAAAAGACTGGGGAGACATGTCAACTAAATACCATGAGGTATCTCAATGGGGTCCTTGAACAGAAGAAGGAGTAGTAGAAAAACTGGTGAACTCTAAATTTAGTCTGAAGTTTGGTTAATAGAAATATCATTGCAGCACGGAGATCTAAGATGTTAACACTGAGAGGAAATGGGTGAGGGCTACATGGAAGCTCTCTGGGCTATCTGTGCAATATGCTTGTAAATCTGAAATTACTCTAAAATTAAAAGGGTTAGTTAATAAAATAATAAACAAACCTGAATGATCCTCCAGGAATTTTGATCAAAATCCTGAGGCCCAGACATGTGTACAGTGACAAAGCTGTCACTGATTCTGAAGCAAACCCCAGGACTGAGAGTCTTCCCAAGCTTCACTTCTGAAAGAGCATATCCTACTCCCATTTCTTTTATTTTTTGCATGGTAAACAGGATTGCAGTTCTCTGAGCAGGGATCGAACTCATGCCCCATGCACTGCAAGCACAGAGTCCAAACCACTGGACCACCAGGGAAGTACCCTGTTCCCAGTTCTTGTTATAAAATCATCCCTTCAGGAAAAGAGAGGATACCTGAGGGACAAGAGAGCAATGTCTGCCCAGGATCCTTGTTGAGCTCCCCAATCTCTGACCCAAAGCAGAAGACCCCTAGGAAATGCAAGGCTAGTCTTTTATTCTAGGCCCTTTCTTTAACTATGGAAAGTCCCCTCAGTCTCACCATCTCAGAACTTAATTACTGAGCATAGTAACTCCATTCTCTGCACAGTACATTTTTATGTACTGATTCTTGTGCCTCTGGTTGTGTCCTCCTGCACACGTGTCTTTTTGCTCATCCTGTCTTCCTTCCAACACATGCAGGAATGAAGGAGCAGGTGGCTATCAGAGCCTTCAGGCCTCCAACAGCCCAGACTGGGAGGAGCTCCACTCTCTCAGATGCTCATTCTCCCAAGGAGGGCGGGAGAAGGACTGTCCTGGCGCTTAGTTTGAATTACAACAAAAGCAAGTGCATTGCTGAAAAACTATCTTTAGAACACGAAGGTTGTACTATTTCACTTGGCAAAGACCTTGGGTCTCCATCTACGTTATTCATTTCTGCTCTATTGTGAGCATGAAAGCAATCTATTCAGATAGGCCCTGAGGCAGGATTTAAATGCCAAAGCCAAAATAAGAACAGAAAATAAAAAGAAAAAGAAAGGAAAGAAGAGGAAGAGAGCAGCAGAGAAGGGGGAAAGTAGTTAGCGTCTGAAAAAAACAAGCAGTATCATTTTCGACCAACTTAGCAGCATCTGAAAAATCTTTGTCTACTCTTATAGGTGTGTGTGCGCACGCACACACACACACACACACAATCACACATACATACACACATATGGAAGTGCTCAACCCTCTACCTAAAGCTATTGAGCCATCTGATCAAGCACAGAAATAACACTCAGAATATTATATTATAGTATTTGGTCAGTAACTCATTCATCAAATAATTCATTTATTTATCAAATAATAAGTAACTACTATGTGCCAGGAACTGTCTTGGGAGCTGGGGCTACAACAGTGGATGAGTCAAAGTTTCTACACTCACAAAAACTTTAGCATTACTAAATAGCATTTATCAAAAACATATTAATTGCCAGTTCTTGGCCTATGTACTCCCTTTACATGTATTTTTTCATTTATTCCTCACAGCAACCATATGAGCAGATAAAATTATTACTCTTAGTTTTCAAATGAGAAGCCTGAGGCTTATCAAGTTCTAGTAAATTACCCAAAGAAACTGACAGCACATAAATTTGAATCCAGAGAGGGTAATCATAGCACTACAGCTAATACTGCACAACTAGGGTTAGATGCCAACTGTTAACCTATCCTGTGGTGGCATAAAGTGTTGATGGGACCAAAGCAAATATGAATCTTGCTCTTTACTCCAATGTGGAAGAATTCTGGAGCCTTGTTTCTTTGCTCTCTCTTCCCATGGTTTCTGGGTCTGGGAAGAGGAGTGCCCTTGCTTGCACTTGGTACTCATTCTTCATTCCTTCCTCTCTCATTCCTGGAAAGGGAACAGCAAGGAGGAAATTGCCTTTCCAGCCCACGCACAGCTGGTGGAAGGAAGCTCTGGCAGGCACCGAGTTCTCCCAGAAGTGGGATTCCAGGAGGAGCTGTTCCCTGCTCCTCGCCTTGGCTCGCCCACTTTTGGATGCACTTCATTCACATGCCACCTGTTATGTGCAGCTCAAGGATTGGCACTGGCTCCCTGTCAGAGCCCAAATCAGGCTCTCTGCTTCAGGTGGAGACCTGAGGAGTGGCAGGAAGATGTGTCTGAAAGGGAAAGTGGAGAAAACGCTGGACTGCACTCTCTGAGCAACGGCTCTTGGAGACACCTCGAGAGGCAGCTGCCCGACACAGGCAAGGCCTGTGTCGGGCAGCTGTGTGCCCAGGAATGAGGAGAGGTGCACATATGGCAGAGCGGGGCCGTACCATCTGTCACACACCCATGCCAGCCTCTTCGCTTTAGGCATGGTGGGAGTGCGAGGCATCAGGAGAAAAGCGGCAGCTCACCAAGCCAGCCACACACCATGGCTCCCCTCTAACGGGCTCTTCCTCTAAACATTTAGACTCCTTCACTGCTGCCATATGGCAGTTGCCAATGTATACAGTCCCATAATTAAGAGCATGGAGTTTGGAATCAGAAAACCCTAGGATTGAATTCTGCTCCACTAGGTACAAGTACAGGTCTTTGAGCATCAGTTTCCTCTTTTGTAAAATGGAAATTATAATAATTAACCCTCAAGGTTGTTGTAAGGATTAAATTCAAGACTAACTGTAAAGATCTAAGGGCAGTGCTTTTGAAAAAAAACATAATAAGCACTAAGTAAACAAAGCCTTTTCCATGCTGAGTCAGGCCTCTGACTGTAAAACATTCTTCTTTTGTAGGTGGTAGCTTTTCTGTCTCAATTTTTGGAAATAAGAAGAGCAACAGCACTTCTCAGTAAACTTTAATGTGCATTCAGAGCCCCTGAGGATTGTGGGAAAAGACAGATGCTGGCTTAGTAGGTTTGGGGAAGCCTGAGAATCTGTATTCCTAACAAGCTCCCAGTGATGTTCATGCTACTGGTCCAGGGAATATAATTTGTATAGCAAAGGTCTAGGAAAACAGCTGTGGTACCCTGGGTAAGCCATCTAACTTTTCTATGCTTCAGCATTCTTAGATGTAAAATTTTTAAAGTTTATCTAGATGATGTCACATTTCTTTCATGCTATCATGCTGTGATAGATTATTTGAAAAATGGCCACCTACAGTTCCTCCCACACTACCTGCTCTTCAGCAGTATGACTGCTGCCCCTCGCATTGAGAGGTGGAGCCCCTTCCCTTGAATCTGGCTGGTTCTGGGACTTGCCTAAACCAGGAGAATGTGGCAGAAATAAAGGTGCATGACTTTCAGTTTCTGCCCAAGGAAGCTTAGCACCTTTCCTTTTTGCCTTCTTAGGAACCAGATGCTATGTAAAGCTCAGGCTAGACTGCTGTATGAGAAGAGGGGGAGGGTCACCTGCCCCAGCCCTAAGTACCACAGCTGAGGGGCCAGACATGGGAGTATAGCTATCTTGAACATTCTAGCCCCAGTTGACCACCTAACTTTATGCAACTATACAAGTGACCCCAGCTGAGATTTCATGCAGCAGATGAACCACCCTGCTGAGCCCAACCCAGAATTATGAGAAATAACAAATCTATTTTTAAAGCCATTATGTTTTGGGAGGTGGTTTGTTACACAGCAATTGACAGTTGATATACATGTTTTACTCGCATAGGAGATAATACAACCTTCAAAACCAGAACTGCTGGAAGAACTACAAAGGAACATGCCTACCAACTGGAGAGCAGAATGTATGCCAAGAGTTGACTTTTACATTTAGAAATCTCTCTTCTATATTCAGTTCAATTTAATAAGTACTTACTCAGGGCTACTGCGAGAGAATTTAGAGACATAATTTCAAGAAACTTGCAATATATTTGGGAATGGTAGTACGTTACAAAGAAAACATGCACCAATTAATAATAGTACACTTAGCCTGAATTTGAGTCCCATGGAACAACAGACAGGTTCCAAATCAGGAAAGGAGTATGTCAAGGCTGCATATTGTCACCCCGCTTATTTAACTTATATGCAGAGTGCATCATGTGAAATGCCAGGCTGGATGAAGCACAAGCTGGAATCAAGATTGCCAGGAGAAATATCAATAACCTCAGATATGCAGATGACACCACCCTTATGGGAGAAAATGAAGAACTAAAGAGCCTCTTGATGAAAGTGAAAGAGGACAGTGAAAAAGTTGGCTTAAAACTAAACATTTAGAAAACTAAGATCATGACATCTGGTCCCATCACTTCATGGCAAATAGATGGGGAAACAATGGAAACAGTGACAGACTTTATTTTGGGGTGCTCTAAAATCACTGTAGATGGTGACTGCAACCATGAAATTAAAAGACATTTGCTCCTTGAAAGAAAAGCTATGACCAACCTAGATAGCACATTAAAAAGCAGAGACAATACTTTGCTAACAAAGGTCCATCTAGTCAAAGCTGTGGTTTTCCCAGTAGTCAGGTATGGATGTGAGAGTTGGACTATAAAGAAAGCTGAGCGCCAAAAAATTGATGCTTTGGAACTGTGGTGTTGGTGAAGACTCTTGAGAGTCCCTTGGACAGCAAGGAGATCCAACCAATCTATCCGAAAGGAAATCAGTCCTGAGTATGCACTGGAAGGACTGAAGCTGAAACTCCAATAATTTGGTCACCTGATGCGAAGAGCTGACTCATTGGAGAAGACCCTGATGCTGGGAAAGATTGAGGGCAAGAGGAGAAGGGGACAATAGAGGATGAGATGGTTGGATGGTATCACCAACTCAATGGACGTGAGTTTGAGTAAGCTCCGGGAGTTGGTGATGGACAGGGAAGCCTTGTGTGCTGCAGTCCATGGGGTCACAAAGAGTCAGACACGACTGAGCACCTGAACTGAACTGAAGTCTGAATTTGAGAATCAAAATATTTTAATATCAACAATAAAACTCTATGGACACCTAGAAGGAGTTCAGTCAATGTATTCTAGAGTTATCACAGAACAATTTACTAGAGGAAGTACAACTTAGGCCTGGATAAATGGAGTAAAAAGAGGTATGTAAAGATTGAGTAATGGTGTTCAAATCTGCTATACAAAAATGAAAAATTCAGTCCTATTGACAAATGCATTCTAGAAAGTTTTCAAAGTCCTTTATACAGAGAATGACAATTCTCTGTATAAAGAGAGAAAAATTGATGCTTTGGAACTGTGGTGTTGGAGAAGACTCTTGAGAGTCCCTTGGACTGCAAGGAGATCCAACTAGTCTATCCAAGGATAGACCTTTGAAATTATTAAACAGAACTTTGAAATTATTGTTTCCTATGATATATGACATGTATAATTTCACTAAATTAGTAAATTGTAGAGATTCAAGAACATTATAGAATACATGTGACAGAAATACAATAGTAGAATTTCAGAGATATAATACAGGTAAAAATTGGGATGGAATAGTGTGAAAGTGAAAAGATGATGATACAGAACTTTAAGGTGAAAAGTGTATACAAAATAGACTTGGGACAAATAAACATAAAACATTCAATGTATGTAGTGATCATCTTTAGCTCTCTCATCCACATCCCAGTAGTAATACATTTCATTTTGAAAAGTATTTTCTATTCAGTGGTTGCTATTGGCAATGTGAAACCTCAGAATTAAAAATTTTCAATAATATTACAATAAAATGAGTTCCGTGTTTAAGGATAAAACGTAAGGAAAATAAAATTATACTTATTTTAATAAAATTCTTTATAAGCATTTTCTGTAAGAAAATTATGTACTTAAAATCATATTTTAACTATACTGGATAATAAATCAACCAATCTATTTTTTTAGAACAAGAAATTAATCTTTTAGGCATCCTCTCAAAACTCCATTTATCTATGTTATCATTTTGCTACCTCTTTCCCCATGAAAACCCAAGGGGAAAGAACAGAACCCTGACATACTTGTAATATGAGACCTCAGAATAGTACTTGTTTTAGATGAAAGCTCCAACCCAAAATCACAGCTGAGTGTTCAAGTATTCACAAAGACAAAGTCTAGCTTAGTAAGGGTATAACGTTACTCTCCCACTAGCACCTAGATCAGTGCCAGGTACATAGTCAGCACTCAACAGTTACTACCTGAACACGTCAATGCATGTACGTTTTCTCAAAGACAGCTTTGGAGAGAGGAAGTAAGAAAATACAGGGTTTTTTCCTCAACCTCTTATAGTTAAATCCTTCAAACACTCTTTCATTTATCCATTTAACAATGAAGCTAAAAGGCCAATATTGGAAAAGCTACAATAATTTAAACTCTAAATAAAGGGTTATTTATTTGTTGAGTACCTATACCATGCTGGAGAAAAACAGACAATAACAAAGTAATACATTTATGGAATGCTAAATGACTGCAATTACTCTGAAGAAAATCAAAGCTGCATTTAGAAGGGGAGAGCAGTGAGCATGAACAATTTTTAAGTAAAGTGTTCAGGAAAATTTCGTATCTGAGAAGGAGACATTTGAGCAGAGATCTGAGTGGTAGTGGAGAAGGAAATGGCAACCCACTCCAGTACTCTTGCCTGGAAAATCCCATGGACAGAGGAGCCTGGAGGGCTACAGTCCATGGGGTCGCAAAGAGTCTGACACGACTGAGCGACTTCACTTTCACTTTTCACTTTCATGCACTGGAGAAGGAAATGGCAACCCACTCCAGTGTTCTTGCTTGGAGAATCCCAGGGACGGCGGAGCCTGGTGGGCTGCCGTCTATGGGGTCACACAGAGTCGGACACGACTGAAGCGACTTAGCAGCAGCAGCAGCAGCAGCAGTGAGTGGTAAAACATTCCAGAGAAAGGGAGCCATTAGCACCAAAATCCTGAGTCAGAGACTCGCTATAAAGATATGACTAACAGATTACAAAATTAATACTAAAAAGTAGAGAAATAGAATAAGCCAAAAAGTTAAATAATAAAAAAATCAAAGATGTGATCACTGGAGCTGGCTTTGTGTGTGTGTGTGTGTTTATATTCTCCACTTTGGGGTTTTGAGTCCTGTATTAGGAAGGAGAGATGGCATTTCTCGGGGCAAATAGATTAAAGACACAGAACTTTCAACCCATTAGCTTCAGTCCCCTGGGAGGATTCTGTTCAATCCTGTCAGCCATTATCTATAATACAGGATAACCATCTTTACCTGAGTGGGCTTTGAAAAGGCAAAGCATAGTCCTTGTCAGAGAAGGGTCCTTCAAGTGCATGTTGAATTGCCTCAGGAAAGACCTTCTGACATCTCTGATTTTCAAAACACTGAGTCTGTCTGGGCTTTGTAACCAGAAAAAAAAAATGATTTGTCTAAATCGATCTCTTCTCTATAATTCCAACGTGTTTCCCAGCTGTTTCCTTCTAGAAATCCCCTTTATTGAGACAGTAGAAGACTCCCTAATTGTCATCTTAAAATATCTTCAGAAAACATGGGTACCTTTGGAGGAAAATTACGAATGGGGAGTATGCACTGGTGGGGCTTGAATTATTGATTACTATTGGATTTACTTTCTTGATTTGTGTCAGAAGAGCTGAGAAAAAGACAAATATGATTCCTCAGAGCAGGTGCATGTTTGCAGAGTAAAGCACTCTCTAATCTGGGCATCTCAGAGGGACACCCTGGTTTCATAAGTATTTAACCATAAATTCATACCAGCTACTGAAAGCGTAGATGGAATAATCAATCACACAAATGAGCCTTAATAAGATTTTGCTTTATTTGACTATATATTCAACTCAAAGCTTTGACATAATAGCTTTTGTGCACAGTTAATTTAATAAAGTCTATTAAATAGAGACAATCTATCGGGCAGAACTTCTAAGCCTTTTCTAATGCGGAGGGAGCTGTATACCTTTTTGAGATACTGAAGAAAGTAATGTCCTTTTCCTCAGTAAAAAATGCTTAAACAAATTTCCTCAGAAAAAAAACTGCTTAAACAAATAAGAATCTGAATTAAGTATGCAGGAGTTTATGAATCTCCTGGGTCTGTTGTTGAAGTCCCCCTGCTTCACAGACACTGGAAGACAAAGAATGTGACAACAGTAACACTTCAGGTCTGCTGGGCACTAAAAGAGTTTGAATTTTATAGGTGATGTGTAGACTCAAGCAGGCCATGTTGACATACAGCTTTTTTTTTAACATTAAAAAATTTTAAATTGTGGTAAAATATACATAACATAAAATTTACCATCATAATCATTATTTAGTGTACAGTTCAGTAGTGTCAAGTATATTTGCATTGTTGTACAACCTCTGGAAGTTTTTTATCTCGTAGAACTGAAACTCCGTATGCGTTAGACAAAAGGACAACTCTCCATTTTACCTCTCTCTCCCTCCCAGCAACTACTGTTCTATCAATACTTTCTGTTTCTATGAATTTGACTACTCTAGGGACCTCATATAAGAGTATTTATCTTTTTGTGTCTGTCTTATTTCACTTGGCATAATGTCTGAAAGGTTCACCCTTACTGTAGCATTCATCAGAATTTCCTTCCTTTTAAAGGCTGAATAACATTCTATTGCAAGTATAGACTTTGAGACCCCATGGACTGTAGCCCACCAGGCTCCTCTGTCCACGAGATTTCCCAGGCAAGAATACTGGAGTGGGTTGCCATTCCCTTCTCTAGGGGATCTTCCCGACCCAAGGATTGAACCTGGGTCTTCTGCATTGCAGGCAGATTCTTTATCATCTGAGCCACCAGGGGAGCCATACGTATATACTGCATTTTGCTTATTCATTCATCTGTGATGGACACTTGGTTTGCTTCCACCTTTTGGTTGCTGTGAATAATTTTGCCATAAACATGAGTGTATAGCTATCTCTTCAAGATCTGATTTCAGTTCTTTTGGATGCATACCCAGAAGTGGAATTACACAATGATTTTGATGGAGCTATTTTTATGGGTCCTATTGATGAAAGGAACACTTGTTGTGATTGTTTAGTCAATAAGCCATCCAACTCTTTGTGATCTCCTAGACTATAGCCTGCCAGTCTCCTCTGTCCATGGGACTTCCCAGGCGAGAATACTGGAGTGGGTTGCCATTTTCTTCTCCAAGGGAGCTTCCTGATCCGGGATCAAACCCACATCTCCTGTACTGGCAGGAGGATTCTTTACCACTGAGCCACCTATGACTCAGCAATTTTGAATCAGGTCCCATGTTGAAAGGGACTCTTCAAAATGTATGATTGGCATTCTGTTAGCAAGTCATGCATAGGACAAACTTCCCTGATCCTTATTCTATACTTAACCCCTCCACAATTATGTGAATTTCACTTTCTACTTTATTCATTTGTTATTTTTTGAATTTTTATAAATATGCATTAATTTTATAATAAAAAGGCAATAAAGATTATCTAAAGTCTGTTAGAACTAAGTATCTAACGGTTTCTCAACTGTCTCTTAAAACCATCAATTTAAAGGAAATTTATAATGTGAATATTGGGAAATGAATTCTACAGAGAGAGAATATATATATATTCTAATATAATATATTAAAAGATCTGCTAGAAACTTTTATTTGAAGACTTTCTGTACAGTGTGAAGTTAAGAATAGGAACACAAATTCCTCCTCTTTCCCCTAGTATCCAACATAACACTGACCAATAAAATTGAGTATGCTCAAGAAGCCTCCAAATATCAGAGATGTATATCCTTTAATTATCAAATGGAGAAGGAAACAAGTTAAATTTTTAGCTGAGTAAGTATAATCAGCTGTTGAACATAAACAAAGTAGGGCCACTGTAATTTTATAGGTGAAATTAATTAACATGAGGTGTTCAGTGGTAAAGAATCCACCAGCCAAGGCAGGAGAGGCAGGAGACACAGGTTTGATTCCTGGGTTGGGAAGATCCCTTGGAGAAGGAAATGCATCCCACCCCAGTATTCTTTCCTGGGAAATCCCATGGACAGAGGAGCCGGGTGGGCTACAGTCCATGGGGTCGCAAAGAGTTGGGCATGACTGAGGGACTGAGCATGCACGCACATAGACTATTCAAGATGTCCATGTTAGCTCCAAGAATGAGTGGTCACTTAGCTGAGAATGGCCTTTAAGAGCCAAAGACAGCGGTTAGCACATGACTTCCTGTTATGGGTGGTTTGCCTGCCAGGAGATGCTGAACCTACTCTTTACCTCCTCACTTCTAACTCCCACCTTCTCTCAAGCCCACCACAGGGGAGATGAGACCCTAGGATGGAGAAAGGGCATCTATTGGTTTATTTTTAGGTTATCAGAACAGCTGGAATTTTAATGATTTGTTCTTGAGGCCATGTCAACACCATGACATCAATAGGTACCTGAGTCACAAGAGCTCTAAAATACAGCTGGGTCTAAACTGCTTCAATAAAGTAATCTCTTCAAACACCAGTGTCCATTTATATTGTTCAAAGCGAAACCCAAGAACTTGCTATGGTATTCCAAGCCAGTGTGGATTCAGGTCATCAATAACCGATTTCAGAACATACTGCTTTTAGAAGTGTACTCGAGTACTTTAGAACTCTGCCTGGAAGATTCAGTCCCCTTAGCGAGTGAGAATTTGCACTTGTTTGCTTATGGCTGTTTTCAGGTACTAGGAAAGTTTACAAGGAGTCCAGAGTCTCTCTCTCTGTGCAGACTGTGAGTGTTTTCAGAACAGATACTAGGTCTACTCTTTTTTTGTTCCATCTCCTCTGCCCACTCTCTACCCACACATTAGTATTATGTTGTGCATATCTAAAGTATTTGTAAATTTTAAGATGCAATTATCTTCTAGAAAGATTAGAGAGCCCTTTACCAGGATGTCATAAAAAAGGAATATGGATGGATGAGAATCCTTGAGTTACAGCATACACTAGATGCACCGCTCCTTTCTCTCACGCAAGGACAAATCCTGATAGCAAATCATTGAGAATTTTGGTGAAAAAATTAGAACTTTTCCCCAGCTTTATTAAGGTAAAGAAATTCACTATTTAACCAACTTCTCAGATTCTAATTTCTATCTTTGTGCCAGTGAGTCCTGATTTATATTTTCAGCCCAGACTGCTCTTTACAGCTCCCGTCTACTAGGTATTATTACCTCAGAGGCCCTTTACACTCCAACACTGTCCAAAGCTGAGCTCGTTTAGCCTCTAAAATATCAGCTCCATAAAAGCTGGGATGTTGTTTTGTTTGCTGTTGAATCCCCAGGACCTAAAATAGTGCCTAGCATGCAGGTGGGTGCTCAATAAAGATTTGTTGAATGAAAATGAATGAACGAAAATATCCTCCCAGAAGGCAGTCTTCCAGTAATGCTCCACATGTTACAAGAGGGTTCTCCAGCACTTGACAGTTAACATCAAACCCTATACCTCTTCTCACTATCTCAGCCCTCCAGCCTCCTCTCTTGAATCAAATCGCCCTCTCTGCTGCTTCATCCCCATTAACCTCTAAATACACCCCAAATCTACTATCATAAAGCAAAATGCTACATTATTATACAAAGTTATCTATAAATCTGTTCACTCTGTATTCCTATAATTTTGAATACCCTAGAGCTCCCACCTCACATCCCACTCTTCCTCTTCTCCGTACCTTTCTCAGGCAAGGAATGGCTCGCTTGGAATGCCCTCCTACTCTCCTGGAAAAGCCCTTTTGATCTAGCTAGCTCCCTCTTATCCCTTAATTTCCACTGCAGGTATTATCTCCCCTATGAAGCCTTTCCTGGCACCCATCTCCTCCCAGGCAATCAGGCTAAGTGTTCTTCCCCTGTGCCCTCATAATATCCCCAGCCAGGCCTTCCCAAATTTTTTCGCATCTTGGTACACATGGAAAATGCTTGAGCCTGAGTCTCAGTCCACCACAGACCTTGTGCAGCAGCATTCGGGTACACTTGTGACTGAGTCATAGTATGCCAGTATGGCACATCATGATGCTTCATAACTCTGCTGTCAGGATGGCACAATCACTGCATGCACCCCATTGTACTGTGATTATCTGTGTTTGTGTCTGTCCCTCATTGCACCTGAGAACTCCTCAAGGGCAAGAATTTTGTATTCTCATTTTTTACATTTTAAATGATCACATAGTAAAATTGACCTTTCTCTGGATGTACAGTTCTATAACTGTTATCACATGTATAGATTCCTCCAACCATGACCACAATTAGGACATTGAATAGTTCCATCACACAGGGTTCTATCATACTCTCTTTCCACCTCTAACCCTCATCGGTCTGTTCTGTCAATGTACTTTTGTCTTTTCAAAAATGTCATATAAATAGAACCATACAGTATATAACCTTTTCAAACTGGCTCTTTCCACTTAGCATAATGTGTCTGACATTCATCCAAATTGTCATGTATATCAATAGCTTGTTCCTTTTTACTGCTGAGTAATATTTCATTGTGAGCATTTAATGCAGTTTGTTTATCCATTAATCCACTGAAAGATATATGGAGTGTCTCCAGTGTGAGCCAATTTCCAATACAGCTGCTATAAACATTTGTGAAAGGTTTTTCTGTGAACATGAGTTTTCATTTCTCTAGGGTAGATACCCAGGAGTGGGATCTTATGGCTTTTATGGCAAATGTATATATATACTTTTATGAGAAACCAACAAATGGTCTCCAAAGCAGCAATACTGTTTTGTTGCTACATTGTGCTGGCAATGTATAACACTTTCAGTAGCTCCACATCCTTTCCAGCACTTGGCATTGTCAGCATTTTTCATTTTTCCCATTCTATTAGGTGTGTTGTGGTTTCTCATTGTAGCCTAGACTTTTATCTTTGTACCCCAGCATTTAGCACATTGGTAGATCCTCAATAAGTATTTACCAAACTGAAATAAACATCCCATTTTTTGACTCATGTTTCAAGTTCACTAACATTTTAATTATACTTTCTATAGTGAAAGCTTTGTGTTTAAAACCAAAAAGCTGCACAGAAGTATTGAATTCCCTCGTACCCTCCTATACTCACTGCTCCCAAATCCTAGAGGAACCACTGTTCCTTTTGGAAGATTGATATAGTGATAAAATCTATAACTTTCACTCAAACATAAATCAAACTTAAAGACCTGCCAACAAGATTGCTTTGAAAGGCTCACTATCACTGCTACTAGTACTAACAGTAAGAATCACCATTGGTTATTAGATAATTGGGTGAGCCAGGCACTGTGCTAGGAGCTATTCCTATAGTAACTCATTTACCCCACCAACCCCATGAGATAGGTATTATCCTCTCTTTACAGACATGGGGACTGAGGTTTAATGAAGCTGACAAACTTGCCCAAAGTCATACAGCCAATAAGAGAAGGCATCAGGGTACACACCCAGGTCAGGCTGGTTCCAGAAACCATAGTAACCATAGTCCTAACCCCCATCCTGTGTGACTCGCTCTCCTGGGCAAAGGAACCAGCTGCTCTCTAAACAACAACAAAAACTATCTCAAGTCACTTAAAATCTGAAGGATTATCAAAGTTCAAGAAAGCAAACCATTCTCCTCATCACATCAGTCTTATAATCAACTATGAGTTTTTGATCCTTCAGATCAACAATGAGGCACCTGGATGAGGGATGAAGGGACCCCCAGTCTGGGAAGTCTGCTCTGCCTGAATGGAGGACAGACTCGGGATTTTAGATCTTATTCCTGTGAAGCCAGTAGCAGGAGTGGGACTCAAGTGAGCAGCACTTGTAGCTCTATGAAAATTATCCCCATCCACTGAATCTTGAGAGCATCCTCCACAGGAGACATGAGTTGAAGTTATAATAATGGTTGCTTTTTAGGTTGAGTCATAAAAATACAATGGAATTATATATGTATACATATAAAATAAAATCAGTAATGTACTAACCTGAATCATCTAATGACTAAGCACATCCAGGGATAACACAGAACTTCAGTCCTTAGAGATATATCTAGCATTAATTCTAATAAAACAAGATATACTAGACTTTTCACTGGATGCATGGAGTTAAAACTCTGGCCAACAAACCACCAAATTGGAATTCAGTGGTTCGGCTTTAGAATTTTTGATTTAAAATATTTCTTATCTCTTTTATTACCTACTTTCTCCCAAACTCATAAGCAATATGCTTCAATGAGCTTTGAGCTGAATCCATTTCTTTTTATGTTATTGACCAGGCCAGAAAGAGACACAAGTCTCAGGATCCTATATCTTAAGGAGTCACTTTCCTTAGCCCAAATATCCAATCATTTCATCCTTCAAGAATGAAATCAACAGGAAAATGTGTGCACTAAAAAAGTTACCAGATGAAATTATATCATAAGCAAACAATAGTTTGGAGGGCATAATAACTAGTTCCAAAATGTCAGACCATTCTGTGTGATTTAGTCCCACATAAGGACAACATCATTTTCTAAATTTTCCTTACAGTGAACTACCTAAGAGAGAGGTTTCATTTGCACTCATGCAAATGAGTTAAACTGGTTTAAAAGGAAGAGTGCCACCAAGTGATTACTGTTACAGAAAATTACAACAACTCTAAAAAATATTTGGCTCAAAGTCCCAAGTAGTAGAAGTCAAGGGTAATGAATTTTATCCATTTGGAGACCTTCTTTAACCTGTGGCAGTTCCTTTATAGTCGGGCCTCCACACAATGTTCCTATAGTAATGTTTAAACACTCAATTATCACATGGTCTACCAAAAGAATATCATTTAAACAAATTCATAAGTGGCTTAAAATACACAGTGCCAGTGATTAATGAGGAAGCATTAAATAACAGAATGACTGGAAACTTTCCTATCAGCATTCCAAAATGTATTCATTACTGACAAATTTTTCATCCTTGAAATTTTGACAACCTCGAGAAAGAATTTCATATTTATATAAACCATAATCCACTCAGCAATGATCTGAACTTGCTGTAAAATTGTGGTTTTTCTCAAAGGAGAAAACCTTGTTTATCAAGACCACAGAACACAGAGATTAAATACAAACCAATTTGCATAGCCAACATAGCATTTTCTGTTTAAAAATCAAAACTTTTCATCCAGACAGATACATTTGTCTCTGAGAAGACACCTTTTTTAAAAAGAAAATAAACACAACATAATCCAATTTCTCTTTCAAAAAGGACAGTCCAAAGTTTACTGAATTATAGCCTATTATAATACCATATCTAAGGACGAGCAGCTGAAATCGGTTTCTTTTTCCTCAAAATGCCTTTGGACATTCAGTCTTATGGAAATAACCAGAGTTGAGTAGAGTTTTGTACTTTTCTTTTATAGGATATTCCCGCCTCATCTGCAATATTCTTTTGAAATGCTAGAATTTCCTGGACAAAAACTCAGAAACATCTCATCACTTTTCTATCAAAGGCATCATTCTTGTGTAATTCTGACACATGGCTTTTAACCCTTGTGCAAATAAATCCGTCCAACCAAAACACACGAGCTAATCTCTGAAAACAATGATAAGCCCCCTGCTATTTGCACTTGAGGACTCTTACTCACTGGCATATGTGTGCTCCTTCCTCCTCTACTGCCTTGCCGAAACCCCAGGGAATGGAGAAGGTCTGCCAAGTTCCTCCTTCAAGATCCTTATCCATGGTAGGAAGCCAAAACAGCCCACCTCTTCCTAAAGATAGAAAGAAAGAACTCAGTTTTTGATTCTTTTATAAGAAGAGTGTTTGTATCATAATAAACAACTGCTAGACGAGAAGAGTGAGGGGGAAGGAGAGGCGGAATCAATGCTGAGAGGCCAATCATATTTCAACACTCAGCTACTTGGAAACCAGATATGCTGAGATAATCACGTGCTCTGAGAGATTTGAAGATGCAAAAGAGGAGTAGCTCTGTCTTCTGTAAATTATTAACAGGGACCTTTTTCCCGACCATGAGCAAAGATTCACATGTTACCCATTTCAGAAAAAAAGCAATCACGTTTGGCAGGGAGTACATAAATCGACAAGCCAAGGAACAAGATTTCTGATCTGAGCTCTGCCACTGACCCGTATGAATCAGGACAACTCTGTGCGTTTAGAATCAAAGTGATATTACACTGGGAATAAAACAGCACCTTCTGAAGAGGCCATAACTGCAGTTGCAGTATCTGCCTCTGATGAAAATTAATATTTGCTCCTCCCCATCTGAAAACTCACTATGGGCTATTTGGCACTATAAGCTGGAATGAAGCCACACCTGCATGCAATTCTCACAGCTCTCGTAGATTTCAAAGTGCTGTGAACTTCTCTCATGGCTTTCTCGTGTTTCATCCAAATTTGAGATTTAACGCGACTGTCTTAAAGCCATTTGAAGTTGCCAATGTTAATACTAGAGCCTAACCAGTAATTTAAACTCAGTGGGAAAATGCTGATTCAGAAAGCTTTCAGAAAGCTTTCAGAAAGCACCGGCTTCCAATGACACAGATGGGGACATTTGGGACACACTGTGTTGAGTGCTGTGGAATGTCTCTTTTTCTCTAGACCAGGATTTCTCAACCTCAGCATTATTGGCATTTTCAGCTGGATACTTCTTTGTTGCCAGGCTGCCCGGTACACTAGGGGATGTTTAGCAGCATCCCTGGTCTCTACCCACAGATGCCAGCAGCACCTCCAGTTGTGACACCCAAAAATGTCTCCAGTGGGAGGTAGAATCACCCAGGTCAAAACCACTGCTATAGACCCAATTCTTTTTTTAAATTGTGCTTGTGCTTCATTACTCAGTTGTGTCCAACTCTTTGTGACCCCATGGACTGTAGCCCACCAGGCTCCTCTGTCCATGGGATTCTCCAGGGAACAATACTGGAGTGGGTTGCCATTTCCTCCTCCAGGGGATCTTTCCATCCCAGGGATTGAACCAGCGTCTCCTGTGTCTCCTGCATTGCAAGCAGATTCTTAACCCATTGAGCCATTGGAGAAGCACTGTGCTGGGTCTTCGTTGCTTTGCACGGGGTTTCTCTAGTTGTGGTGAGCAGGGGCTATTCTTCATTGTGGTGCTCAAGCTTCTCATTGTGGTTGCTTCTCTTGTTGCAGAGCATGGGCTCTAGGCATGCAGGCTTTAACAGTTGTGGCTCACGGGCTTAGTTGTCCTTCAGCATGTGAAATCTTCCGGGACCAGGGATCAAACCCATGTCCCCTGCATTGGCAGGCGGATTCTTATCCACTGCACCACCAGGGAAGTCCTAGACACAATTCTTAACTAAAGCTTTCCAAAATAGGAGGAATGTTATTTACATTTGAGATAGGCTTATGCCAAAGACAGGTGGTAGGTAAATAGTCAAGGCTGTGGGTTAACCCGAGGACTCATATCCAGTGGTCAATTGATTTGTCTTAACGGACATTTAAAGTGGAGAATACAGTGAATTCCCTGGCTGTCCAGTGGTTAGAGCTCTGCAATTCCATTGCAGGGGGCATGGGTTTAATCGCTAGCTGGGGAACTAAGATCCCACAAGCCACAAGTGGCCAAAAATAAATAAATAAAGTGGGGAATACAAACTAGCCAAACTACTCACTACTTGTTGTGATGGTTAATTGTATGTGTCAACTTGACTGGGCCAAGAAGTACCCACATATTTGGTTAAACATTATTTGCGATGTGTAAGATTTCATCTAAATGAGATTAATATCTGAATCAGTAGACTGAATAAAGCAGACTGCCTTCCCCAATGTGGGTGGGCTTCATCCCAGGGAGAATTCACTCTCCACCTGTTTTTGATCAGGGACATGGGCCTTCTCCTGCCCTCAGGCTAGAACTACACTACTGGCTCTCCTGGGTCCCCAGCTTGCAGATGGAAGGTCATGGGCCTTCTCAGCCTCCATAATCATGTGACCCCTTTCCTTATAATTAATCAATAAATCTCTGTATGTATATATACACACACACAGACCTCAGAGATAATGTGGGTTTGGTTCCAGACCACTGCAATAAAGCAAATATCACAACAAAGAAAGCCACATGAATTTTTTGGCTTTCTAGTACATATAAGAGTGATGCTTATACTATACTATAGTCTGTTAAGTGTGCAATAACATCATGTCTTAAAAAAAGTGTGTGCCTTAATTAAAAAGTTTATTGCCCCCCAAAATGCTATCATCTGACAACACAGTGTTGCTCTAAACCTTCAATTTGAAAACAAAACAAATGCAGTATCTGTGAAATGCAACAAAATGAGGTATGCCTGTAAACACAATAATAGCAGCCTACTTAAATTCAACACTGAGAAAAAGTAGGTGCATGGTTTCAAAAGCAAAAGTACAGAGCAGCCATTCCACAGGTAGTGGTGGACCTCTCCTCATTAAGAAGACTGGCATGCCTAGGAGAAATCCTGCGATGGGGTAGTTGTCATGGGAGAAGGAACAACCTTCAGAGCCTTGGAATTTCCTTTCTGAGTAGGAGCAATGATCAAGAGGAAGATGAGTTTCTCACACGGTATAGTGTGTCAGGATGGCTGGCTGTCCACTCCAGGGCCTTATTATGGAAGTTAGTATAGAGGGATCAGTCTCTGAAGGGTTGAGGTTTGTGCTTTGTGGTTCCTACAGGAAAGGGTATGAGAGGGTCTGGAAAGAGAGATGCTGCATCCCGTTTCCTTTGGGATAAGACAGAGAAAGAGTTTTTAATAATGCAGAAGGGTGTTCTGAGATGGTTAAACCACATCCCCCTCTATGGACTGGATTGTACAAGGAGGAAACTGTGTGCCTTGGTAACTGTCCAGGGTGCTCAACGTGGCCTGGATGGGGGAAAGACCCTCCACCTGAGCGCTGGGACCCAGAAGAAGGTGCTTCAAGAAATAAAATCTCTTTATTTCTAGTCGATTTCTCATATATATTCCTTGATTGGGTGCTGTGGATTTTTCTTTTCTTTTTTTTTAAACTTGGAAACACTCCTTAATAATGTCAAGAGCTACCAACTGGAGTACAGAACTTTTACCATATGTTACAGCTGGACACCAAAGATCTATTAAATACCTACCAAACAGCCTGCACAAGGGCAAATATGAAAGACACCTCACATGTTGCTATCCTCAAATACCTTACATTTGAGGATTGGAGAGAGATGATAAATGTCCAAGAGCAGCAGATTTGAAAGATTTCAATTCATATTTTCATTGTATATGTTTTTACATAAAGTTGAATTGCTTTGCTTAGTTTAAAAAACTAAAGGTACACTTTGAGTGACTTTAAAATTACGAACATAATCATCTTTCCTGACTAGCCAATAGAAAGCCAATAGAAAAAGACTATATTCTATTGCCTAGTCAAAAAGAAGTAAGATTACTATTTGAGAGTTGAGAAAATAATTTTATACTCTTCTAAAGGAAGGTGTTGAGAATTATTTAGAGTTGTTCAGATACAATCCTTAATTTTGGGTCTGACATTCAAGGCTTCTGTCATCTCTTTCCAACCTTCCTTTCTGGTCCTGCCTCTCTTCTGCTTTTACGCATACGTTCCGTGCTAATTACACTAAAGAAAACAATGAGTGCCCTGTAATTTTCCATCCCCAGACATTTGGGTTTCTTCTCTTCCTTCCCATTAGAACACCAATTCCCTTCTTCCTGACCAAAATCAATTCTTCCCCAAACACCAGTTTCACAGCCCATCTCCTATGATGCATTTCACTTTCTCCAGGAGAATTAATCTCCCCCTTGGGTATTTATAAAAGACATGGTGTATGCATGTGTGCTCAGTTGTGTCCGACCCTATGTGACCCCATGGACTGTAGCCCACCAGGCTCCTCTGTCCATGGGATTTCCCAGGCAAGAATACTGGAGAGGGTTGCCATTTCCTTCTCCAGGGGATCTTCCTGATCCAGGGATCAAACCCACATCTCCTGTGTCTGCTGCATTGGCAGGCAGGTTTTTTACCAATGCGCCACCTGGGAAGCCCAAAGGACATGGTACCTCTGTAAAAGCAGCTATCACACTCTGCCTTCCATTGTAGGGACGTGTGCTCAATTTGCTAAACTCACTGATTGTCCTAATACGGTTTTTGCAGGTACTTTAGGATTTTCTATATAGCTGATCTGCAAATGAAATTAGTTTTACTTCTTCCCTTTCGAAACCTTATCCCCACATCCCCCACCCCCGCCTTGCTTTAATGCACTGGTTAGAACCTTCAGTATAATTTTGAATGGAAGTTGTAAGAGTGGAAATCCTTGCCTGTTCCTGACCTTATGGGGAGAGCATTCTTCAGTAGTACAAAGAATTGATAAACCAAACTATATGAAAATTCAAAACACATGTTCTTCAACAGTGTATGGGGTAGGGAAAACATTTTTGTGTTTCTGAATAAATTTTGCTGAAAACTTGGGATCCTGAGCTAAAAGCAATCCTTGGGACAGTAATTTAAAACTAGGTACACACCGAGAGAACTCCAGAGAGATGGACCTAACTCTAGGGGTATATGTTTACATTTCAAGGGAAAATGAGGCTCAGGGCCTTAGAGAGCCAGAGACATTCAGGTTTATGTGGTCCTTGAAAAGATTTAACTACATTCCAAAAGATTAGAGTAAGAACCCAGGATTCTTCCATCCTATATCTGAGGAGCAAAAGTTGAAAAGAGGGGGATGCAGCTGCCTCTTTCTCTTGTACACAAGCAGAGAAAATCCATTTTTCTCCATTCCTCACCTATGGATTATCTGGCCCCTCACATAAGAGGTTTTTCCATCTGACTTTCATTCTGATGCCCCAGGGATAAGGCCTGGGGCAAGGGGGCCAATGTAGTGATTATTAGACAAGTAACACTAACGACAGTCTGTCTCTGATTCAGAAAGCCTCATGAACACATTAAGGATAAAATTAAAGAAAATGAATATTAAGAATGCAACAAAAAGACACTGGGCTTTGATTTCTGTCTCTCTTGTGGTAGGAGGCTGTAAAGAAAAGGTCTGAGAAATGGCACACACCCTTAGGTCAAAAAAAGTTTTTGTGCTCATTTACCTGCCAATTTTCTCATTTTTTTCTTTTATTGTGGTAAAATATACATAACATAAAACTTACTATTTAAAGCCACTTCTCAGTTTACAATTCAGTGACACTAAGTACACTCGCAATGTGCAACCAGCACTACTATCCATTTCTAGAACTTTTTCATCATCCACCAAAGAAACTCTGTACCCAATCAACAATAATTCTCCATCACTCCCTCCCCCAGCCCCTGGCAATCACCATTATACTTTCTGTCTCTATGAATTGGCCTATTCTAGGTATCTCGTATAAGTAAAACAATACAGTATTTGTTCTTTGGTCTTTGGCTTATTTCACTTAACACAATGTTTTCAAAGTTCATCCATGTTGTAAGATGTATGAGAATTTCATTCCTTCTTATGGATGAATATATCCCACTGTATGGATAGACTACATTTTACTTATCAGTTCATCTGCTGATGGACACATGGGTTGTTTCCACCTTTTGGATATTGTGACTAACACTGTGAGTCTCTGCTTTCAGTTCTTTTGAATATATACCTAGGAATGGAATTGCTGGATCACATGGTATTTCTATGTTGAACTTTTTAAGGAACTACCAAACTATCTCACACAGCAGCTACACCATTTTTCATTCCCACCAGCAATGCACAAGGGTTCCAACATCCTCACCAACACTTGTTATTTTACAGTTTCCTTCACTTTTATACTTTTGTAAGCTGTTCAGTAATTTTAAGCTTTTAAAAAACTTTTTTATCTGGAGAATTGGTCTCAATAACTGACCCTGCCACTCTCAGAAGCAGGAGACCTTTTACTTTTTTTTTTTAAACAAATTTCCATGACAATATCACACACAGTTGGTACAATAAATCTCAAAGTAATCTCACTGGCTTTACAGCATCTGGGGAAACTTTTGATAGAATGCTAACAAGTACATTTTTAGATTTACATTAAAATATGTTATTTTCAATTCCTATGCTTATTTTTAGTACTTCTCCTTAAACAGATTTCTGCCCTTCTCATTTGGTTGACATGGTGTTAACATGAAATGAACATGTTAAATCTAAAAATAAATCATCCACAGAATAAATTATTTAAAGTTAAAACTACCCTTTGAAGAGCAGCCTCCTTGGTGTTTTGTAAAAATGTTTTTCTCCAGTAACAATAAAAGCTGACTTTAATGAAAATTGAAGAAATGTCGACACTACTTTCCTGTTATCTATACACTGTCATTTATTTTTCTATTTTCTGTTGTTTTATCTGTAAAAGAGTAAGGAAAATACCACACAGCTTGCTGGGAATAAGAACAATCTTTTTCAACTTTGAACTTATAGTTAGAAATAACTGACAGAGAATGAGATTTTATCCTTCCTGCATAAAGAAAAGGAAATGTTATTAAAAACATAAATTGATTACAGCCTTTTGAAATTGAAGGGGAAATTTTCTTCCCAAACTCTTTCTCTCAATCTAAATGCTCCCAGTAATATCGTTCAAGGCTCAGATAAGTCGGTTATTAAGTAAATTAGCTTTGAATATACAAGTGGTATTCAAAAACCTGTCTAACCATGAAAGATTTAAGTAAGTTCAATTGTACCTGCAATGAAAAATGAGGAAAAGATTATAAAAGCTCATTACTTAGAATTCACATAGCAATTCATGTTTTCTATGCATCCATAATCAGATGCAAGTCATTGCTCAAAAAGGATCTGCATTTTTTGTTGGGCGCCCTTCTCCATAAAACTCATAATGGCAGAATTTCCTATTTCCATCCATCTTCCTTCCCATCATTCATTCAATGTCTACTGAGTACCAAGAGTGACCTAGGCATTGTGTTAGGCAGTAGGGCTAGAGAAATGAATAACGTCTGGGTAATTGTGACTTCAGCATTCCCTCCCTTCAGTGTTTGAGACTGCTGGCTGTAGTTTTGCTTCCCTGCCTGAGACCTTCAAATCAGTAATTCCTCATCTACCACCCCACATCCATCTGCTGTTTGGTTCCTGACCTGGCTTTGGCAGTGGCGGTGGTCTAGTCACTAAGTCGTGTCCGATTCTTGCAACCCCATGGACTGTAGCCTGTCAGGCTCCTCTGTCCATGGGATTCTCCAGGGAAGAACACTGGAGTGGATTGCCATTTCCTTTATCCCTGGGCACTGCTATTTAAGTGGGCTAAATAGCACTCCTTCCACATGCTGCATCTTGCAAGCCAGTCTCAGTCACCCTACACCTTCTCTCCAGCTCTGAAATTCTGTCTAGCTGTAATGCCCAATGTTCCCAATGAAAGCTGGGATTCAGGATGACAGATAAAACTTAGGACTCCCATTATATTTGAATTTCAAATAAACAATGAATTTTTTAGTATAAATATATCCCACACAATACTTCAAATGGGATATACTCATACTAAACAATTATCTGATATTATCTGAAATTCAGATGTAACCTGGAATCCTGTATTTTTACTTGCTTAATCTTGCAACCCTAGTCACAACAAATAAAATACATTCCTCAAGAAACTGACCACTGTGAATTAACATGCATGCTACCAGAGGAATCACAGCAGAACTTGCTTGGGACTGGTTCTAGGTTGAGTTCCCCTGGAAGCAGAGCCTAAGACAAGAATCTGAATGCAAGCGGTTTATTGGGAGGTGACATAAAAGAGGGCAGGGAAGGAATCCAAACAGTGTGCATTAACCAACAAGTTACTGCTATGGATAAGTGAGAACCCACTTGAGAGATGTGTCCCCCAGGAGACAGAAATGCTGTGATATTGTTCGTCAGCTCATGTTTGGCATTAGTTAAGGATCACTCCTGGGGATTTTAACTCCCCTGCATTTCCAGCCAAGTATGTCTGGGCAGCCAGCTAAAAGCCTCTGGCAGAGAGTGATAGGTGCTTGCAGCAAAGCCAGCAGAGATGGTGAGTGCCAAGCAGACAGGAATAGGCACTGCCGTGACAGCATCTGCCACAGTGATATCTCTGGATGGTGAGCCCCGTATAAACTGAGTTAATTTGGGAATCAAACCTAAGTCCAAAAATCGCAGCAAGTAAGAATTGGGAAAGACCTCAAAGATAATCTAGTCTAATTCCTTACTTCACAGATCAGGACGTTGAGTTTCTTATCCAAAGGAAAGAGTTACCTTTTGGCAGGTCCAAGATGCTGTTTCTATTACTGTAGGTCACCATCAAAGAGTGATAAATGAGTTGCAAAGAATTTTCACGTTTCATGACCTGGATCCTACCATTTCACACCCAAAGGAGAAGAAGCTCTTTGAGCTTGGTCAGAAGTGGGGTGTTGAGCAAGGACCAAAGTGATCTGGGTATTATGTAGACTCAGAGGGTCCCCCTCACTGTGAACTGAGAAGCCACCCTCCTGCTTGGATCTGGGAAATAGAGTAGGGTGTGAATTAGGAATCAGTCCCCTTGTATGCAGAGGTCACCCTGTCCTAGAGCCAGGTCACTACCCTTTTTCTGTTTCCCACCCATTCAATACTTTGGCCACCTCATGCAAAGATCTGACTCATTGGAAAAGACCCCAAAGCTGGAAAAGATTGAGGGCAGAAGGGGGCAACAGAGGAGAAGACAGTCGGATGGCATCCTCAACCCAATGGACATGAGTTTGAGCAAACTCTGGGAGATGGTGAAGGACAGGGAAGCCTGGTGTGCTGCAGTCCATGGGGTCGCAGAGTCAGACATGACTTAGCAACTGAAGAACAACAACAACAATGCTCAAGTCAACAAGATGCTTGGTCTTCCCCAGATCACACCAAGATCTCATATAATGAAAGTTGCCTGAGGCAAGATGGAACTTATCCAGGAGTGCCAGCTTAGGCTCACCTCTTTACTCCATCATCTCAGTATTCCTTCAGAGTGGTCCCATAGAAACTTTAGGGGTGGACAGAATTCTTGTTCTGATTCCCTCCCAAATTTGGGGTGAAAATTGAGTGGAATCATGGTATGAAATCTCTAAATTTCTATAGGCTTGCAATCTACAAAAGATAACATAAAATAGATATTCCAGCTCCTGGCACAGAACTGCCACATAGTAGATGCTCAGTTAATGTTTAATGAATGAGTGATAGAGTCCTTGAATTGCAACTTAATGCTTACTCTCACTGAAAAATAAATGCATTCCACTTGTTGCTCAGTTTGCTAGGAACCCTTGACTATATGATTTGATGGTGATGTTCATATTCCATGGCCTGGGATAGAGGGTGTAACCAATAGTATTATGAGTAGTTAAGGAAGAGGATGGCAAGTATCAGAAAAAGTACCCAATGCAAACTTTATGACCTGAATTAAATTTTGACAGATCTGTCTTTGGAAAGTATCCATGAGGCTTTAATTTATTTAAGCACTTATAATTTAAACCAAAACAAGAAAACCAACCAAGATAATGTAATTGATTCTAACTTAGAATTTTTCTCCTGCCATATGTAGCTACTAATAATTTTTTTCTTATCTGGTCCATAAATGACCTCACAGTAGGTCAAGGAAATTTGACTGGGATCTAATGTCATATTTAACATTATTTTTCACTTCTTAACTCAATATGCCAGACCTACACTTAAAGCATTACAGATTGTAAGTGAAGCCACTTATCAGAGTCACTTTACAAAGTCTTTACTCTTACTTTAGTAAAGCTGTTGGGGAAAGCAGTGAGATAGTAGCAAGCAAGATAATAACTCTCTTCTCTAAGCACTAAACAGCAAACCATAGAAACGAACTCAACCTGCAATGCTCTGTATGTCTTCAAGATATCTGTGGTAAAATCTTTATGTCTATTTAATGAGAACTTTTACTTCTTGAAATCAAATGTTTTCTAAGAAGACAATGAGTATAACCTTACGTCTGTATCACTCTGAGTTTTCTTTAGGGACATAGTGTCTTTTTAATCTTTTTTTATTTTTAATTGGAGGATAACTGCTTTACAATATCATACTGGCTTCTGCCATACAATGTGAATCAGCCATAATGGACACAGTGTCTTAAATTCTAGGGAATTCAGACATGAGCTCTGAAAAGGATCTTGCACACCACTGAGTCCACTGAATTCATTTTACAAATGATACAATCAATGCCCAAAGAAGTTAAGTAATGTTTTCCAGCCCAGGGATCAGCAAACTTTCACTGTAAAGGACCAGATAGTAAATATTTTAGGCTTTGTGGGTCCTATGGTCTCTGCCACACCTACTCAGCTCTCTCACTGTAGTATGAAAGGCAACGTGGTTGGCCCTCCATATTCATGGATTCTACATCCACGGATTCAACCAATCACAGATCTAAAATATTCACAGACAAAAAAATTCCAGAAAGTTCCAAAAAGCAAAACTTGAATTTACTGCACACTGGCAATTATTTACATAGCATTTACATTGCATTTACAACTATTTACATATCATTTACATTGTATTAGGTATTATAAGTAATCTAGAGATGATTTAAAGTATATGGGAGGATGTGTGTATATGATATACAAATATGACACAATTTTACATAAGGGACTTGAACATCCTCAGATCTTCATATCCACGGGGGTCTTGGACCTAATCCCCCAAGGATACCGAGGGATGACTGTACTTTGACAAATGAGCATGGCTGTGTTCCAATAAAACTTTTATTTACAAAAACTAGTGGGAGCTCGGACTTGGCCTCTAGGCAGTAGTTTGCCAAACCCTGACCTAGACTGCACAGCTGAATAATGTCATAGCCAGGCCAGACTCAGCTTATATAACTGTCTATGTTTATTTATTTAGTCATCTAACTAATAGCTATTAAGAGTA
This sequence comes from Giraffa tippelskirchi, assembly GCF_054371585.1. NCBI lineage: Eukaryota > Metazoa > Chordata > Mammalia > Artiodactyla > Giraffidae > Giraffa > Giraffa tippelskirchi. The sequence continues at coordinate 145,163,309 of NC_137289.1, forward strand.
TACCGAGTGCCAGACATGAGGCAGAATAGCAGGGCACTCTGGTACAGTTGAATAACCCCAAGTTCAGACTGCAATATTTTGTCTACAGGGATAAAATTTAGCAGTCTCTACTAATTGTGTCTCAAGAAAACATCTTCATTTGGAGATCAAATTTTTGATCATTGAAACTATGAGACACAAAAATTTGATCTCCTTTAGAGCTAACAGCATAATACACCTGCAGTTGTAAGTCTCTGTTCTCAAATGCATAGATGGCCTGATAATTTTATTCCCAGAAACAAGCCATCAGAATTTCCACGATCAGCACCCCTACCCTCCTGCTGGATCATGAGCATTTCTTCCAGTGAGTTTTCACAGAATTTGGCTCACCCTACAACCAACTCCTCCTTTCTAATACAGAGTCTTGCCAAAGGATATCATGGGGAGGAACCAGTTTCATAAACCAATGATCCAAAGGCACTGGTTCAAGTGAAGCAGAGGACAGGAGAAATGTTTTGAATCTTTCCACAAATATTTACAAGTCCCAACAACATTCTGGGCATACTGGGTTGAACTGTAAAGACAAAATCCCTTTCTAGAGGGGCTTAAAGTAGAGTTTGGAGGACATTAAACAGTGAAAAGTCCTATGAAAATAAATAAATGAAAGTAATTGAATGCAGAGGGATGGGGGCTGTGGAGAGAGAGAGAAGGGGGCTATATAATACACAGTGATCAGGGAAGGTCTTTTTAAGAGGGTATCATTTGGGATAAATGCTACATGGTGACAAGAAGCCAGCCTCATAAAGATCATGGTAATAAGAACTGATTCTTAATGCACTGAGCTCAAACGTCCTGAGGCAGAAACTTGCTTGGTGTGAGTTCAGTGTGGTTAGACTAGAGAAAGTAGGTAAGCACAAGAATAGTGTGAGATGATGTCAGCATGGGGTGCAGCGGTGTGCAACCCCTGGCCACTGTACCCATGAGTCAATGTCTACAAAGTAGGGTACATGTTCCATAGGGCAGGACCCCAGACCATTCACTGGGATGAGGGATAAAGAAATCAGCATTTTTATTTGAATATATTTCTATCTCAAATAACAGGAAAGGAATTAAGCTTTGCTACTAGGTCATATAAAGACTGCCACTGGTGCTCTCTCTTAGTCAGGATGTCTGAATGTCATGAACCAGGTATGTTACTGGAAACTTTCCGAAGGAAAAGAGTTTTCAAAGGGTCTGCAGGACACCTGCAATGTTTTTGTCCTGCTGCAGTTGATGTGTGCCTTAAGTGAATTTAGATTATATTCTTCAGCTGTAACTAAATGAAATAAATACATGAATGCTTAAAAAGCTCTGTGCAAAGGAATCAAGCACTGAAAATAAGTCAAATAATAAGAAAATGGTACAGTTTACATTGTTTCTCCTTTCCCTAGTATAACTTCTTTAATAGCAACAACTCCTGGGTAAAAACAATAATGATCTAATTCAATACTTTCAAGTGTTTGCATGCCACATTTCACATCATGGTTCAGTATTTAGATATGTATATAGAGTCCTGTAAGTATACACAGATACATAGATATAGGTATATAAGTGAAATAAGAGTGTATCAAAACAATACTTATTAGTAATAGACTCTGATATTTTATCGTCTGTTTTTTTTAAATGTTTTATTAATAATAAGAGATAGTTATTATTAATATTATAATCTACCAATAGGTTGCAATATGCAGTTTGAAAAATGAGGAGAAATCAGCCACACAAAATTGAGTTGAGACTATCTAAATATGGATTGACCTCCATTACTGTTAACCATCAATCTCACCACAAAAGTATATTTTTCCCTTTAGAAGTTGGCTAATGGTAGCAATGAAGTCATCAAAATTCACAAAATATTTTAAAAACTAGCATGCATGCAAACACCCAGGCCACAAAACAAACCACTACCATATTTTTCAGTACTATTAAAACAATGAGACAATACTTATATATCACTTAACAAAATCTTACTAAACTTAAAAGTCTCTCTAAATATATATATATATATATATATATATATATATATATATAAAATCTGTAAACATATACAGACATATAAAGACACAGGCATATATAGATAGTCTTACCATTTTTTTTGGCTGAGGTGATATATAAACATTAAATAAGTTTGGAGATCACCATTATAGCTCACAGAATTTGTCTGCCCTGGACCTTCATTATCCATCTGAGGACCTTCAGGACTCTAGAATTTGTCTGCCCTGGACCTTCATTATCCATCTGAGGACCTTCAGGACTCTAGAACTGAAAACTGTGATTTTCCACCTTGTTTCTCCTACTATTGCCTAAACTCAGTGTTTGCGTCCTTTATTACCTGAACTACTAGCCTGGAACATGTACCCACACTGTGAAATCCTTTTCCCCAAAGCAAGTAATTGATGGACATAAGACATCTAAAGAGTAGGCCACATAGTAGTTATTCTCATGCCAGACCCTTGTATGATTTGCCTTGTTTTGATTCAACTTACTCTACAATCTGGATATCCTTTTAGAAAAATCAAATGTGTGAAAGGATTTGTTGTATCCCAATCAACACTCAGTTTATCAGTTACATAATTTACTCTGCTGCTGCTGCTGCTGCTAAGTCGCTTCAGTCGTGTCCGACTCTGTGTGACCCCATAGACGGCAGCCCACCAGGCTCTGCCATCCCTGGGATTCTCCAAGCAAGAACACTGGAGTGGGTTGCCATTTCCTTCTCCAATGCATGAAAGTGAAAAGTGAAAGTGAAGTCGCTCAGTCGTGTCCGACTCTTAGCGATCCCATGGACTGCAGCCTACCAGGCTCCTCTGTCCATGGGATTTTCCAGGCAAGAGTACTGGAGTGGGTTGCCACTCTAGTTAGAACTATATTTGGAGAGAGATAAACAAGTCTAGTCATATTAGATATATGAACCTCAGCCAATGTCTTAGCCTTTCTAGACCTGTTTCCATATTCATAAAATGGTAAAAATACATACCTCTAATTAATCCTACTACAGGGATCCCCTGCTTTTCAAAAGTTTGCTTTACACTACAATGGTACTTGTTTTCACTAACTTAAAGAAATATGAAGATTTCTGCTTTTACAAAAAAAAAAAAAGCCAAAAAGTGAAAACAGTGCTCAGCATTTGCTTTGTAGCAGCCCTTAGAGAGGCAGCATGAATCCCAAGCTGTGAGAGTGGTACCACCAACCTCCTTCCTCAGGAACTACACTCAGCACCTCAGCATCAAGCCAACACAGCCTTGAACTACGTCTCTGAGCATCTGTGCTTTATCTTATTTTGTGCATGCATTAGCAAGATGTGTCCTAAGGTAACTGCCTCTTCACTTTACATCATTTCAGCTTATGAAAAGTTTCATAGGAACACTTGACTTTTGGATAGTGGGAAAACCAGCATAAGGATTAATAAGAAAATCTATAGAATGTACTTTATTTAGCACATTGTTCAGTGTAGAATGAGTACTCCATAAATTGTGGCTATCATTTTCTTGTGGAGATTCAGTTCTGTGTAGCATATCTTTATATGGTGTATACAACTGTCATAGATGTGCTTTAAAAAAAAGTCATACTTTTCCTCTAAGATCAGGAACAAAACAAAGATACCCACTCTTGCCACTTTTATTCAACATAGTATGGGAAGTCCTAGCCAGAGAAATTAGACAAGTGAAAGAAATAAAGGGCATCCAAATTGGAAAGGAAGAAATAAAACTATCACTATTTGCAGATGACATATGTAGAAAACCTAAAGACTTCATCAAAAAAAACTGTTAGAAATAATAAATGAATTCAGTAAAGCTTCAGGATATAAAATTAATACACAAAAATCTATTGTGTTTTTATACACTAATAACAAAATATCAGAAAGAGAAGTTAAGAAAAGAATCCCACTTACAATTGCATCAAAAAGAATAAAATACCTGGGAATAAATTTAACCAAGGAGGTAAAAATCCTCTATATTGAAAACTACAAAACAATAATCAAAGAAATTGAAGAAGACACAAATAAATAGAAAGACAATCCATGTTCATTAATTAGAACAATTAATATTGTTAAAATGTCCATACCAACCCAAAGCAGTAGGCAGATTCGATGCAATCTCTATCAAAAGTCCAATGGCATTTTCCACAGAAATAAACAATCCTTAAATTTGAATGAAAGCACAAAAGATCCTAATAGCCAAAGCAATCCTGAGAAAGGAACACAAAACTGGAGGTATCATGCTCTCTGATTTCAAACTATATTACAAAATTATAGAAGTAAAAAAGTATGGTTTTGGCATAAAACAGACACATACATAAATGGGACAGAAAATAGACCACAGAAGTAAATCCACACATAATGGTCAATTAATTTATGATAAAGGAGCCAAGAATATACAGTGGGGAAAGGAGAGTCTCTTCAATAAACGGTACTGGGAGAACTGGACAGCCACATGCAAAAGAATGAAACTTGACCACTATCTTACACTGCAAACAAAAATTAACTCAAAATGAATTAAGACCTGAACATAAGACCTGAAATCATAAAATTCCTAGAAGAAAACATAAGCAGTAAGTTCTTTAACATAGGTCTCAGCTATGATTTTTTGACACAAAAAAGTGAAAGCAACAAAAGCAAAAATAAACAAGTGGGACTATATCAAACAGAAAAGCTCTCCACAGCAAAGGAAACCATCAACAAAATGCAAAGGCAACCTACAGAATGGGAGAAAATATATGTAAGACATATGTAAGGGGCTGATATCCAAAATACATAAAGAAGTCATACAACTCAATGGAAAGAAAAAAGCAATCCAATTTAAAAATGGGCAGAATATCTGAATAGACATTTTTCCAAAGAAGACATGAAGATGGCCAACAGTTACATGAAAAGATGCTCAACATCATTAATCATCAGAGAAATGCAAACCTAACCACAATGAGGTATTACCTCACAACTGTTAGAATAGCTGTTATCAAAAAGATAAGAAACAAGTGTTGGTGAGGAGGTGTAGAAAAGGGAACTCCTGTATACTGTTGGTGGGAATGTAAACTGTTGGTGGTGTAGCCACTATGGGAAGAAGTATGGAGGTTCCTAAAGTTTAAAAATAGAACTATCATACAATCCAGAAATTCCATTTCTGATATTTACCCAAAGAAAAGTGTCCATCAATGAGTGAATGGATAAAGAAACTGGAGTATAAATAGACAATGGAATACTATTTGGCCATAAAAAAGAATGAAATCTTGCCATTTGTAACAACTCAGATGGACCTTGAGGGCAATAAGTTGAAAAAAAAATGAAGGAGAGAAACAAACAAATATGTCCATCTATATGTACATAAGGTATGAATTTAAATAAATACATATATATGTTATACACATACAGCTTTGAATATTTTGAGTGTATTATATAATACATATAATATATAATACACATACACGCACAAAATTCTAAAGTCTTGAGTCGTCGTAGTGAGTGCAATTCCCAGCCAGGTACGTGGGAGATTTCATCCTCTGGCACTCTGGCAGAGGGAAAGGCAGCAAGGAAGCAGAGAAGGGGCAGCAAGCACAGGGGTTGGGAAGGATGAAAACCAGATGAGGATGACATCCTGGAAGGCCAGAGGAAGCAGGGAAGGTGTGGCAGATGACAGGACAAGTATGCTGGGGCACGTGGCTCCCCTCTTCTCTCTAACAGAGGTTCAGAGTGGGAAGCCCAGGAGACTTTGGTGGAGAGAGTCAGATGGGCTGACTGGTCACCTGTGACTCAGGGCTGTAGCCTCATATCTCCCTAGCACACAGATTTGTACACTGCCAATGTTCCATCCTGCAGAATAATACAGCAAACAGCTCTTCTTCCCAACGCCAATTACCACAGGAGTGAGGGTGGCATATCTTGCCAAGCTAGTGTAACACAGTATTCAGGCCAGGTGGCCCTCAGATGGCCAGACATTCACTGTGGGTGACTGGGAAGAGGCAAGGACTGGGAAGAATCTCGAGAGGAGTTCAAATACAGGAAGCATTGGTCATTGGTCATATTGCTGGCAAAATCCAGACTAGCCTGGCAGCCTGGCCCATCTCCCCACACCCTTGCCATTCTTCTTCGTTGTCAAGAGAAAAAAATCAAGTCACATATTTTTATGTTCACAAATAAGAAAATAATACCATCCCAATGATGTTTGCAAGAAAATGAAAACAATCTTTCCATCAGATCAGCACTGCTGTCTTGGTCACTTTCTGTTTCCACAGACACTAGGTCAACTTTGAAAATGATTAATAAACATTCACCTGTATTTTCCAAAGATGAAGTGGAAGGGCAGGGTTTGGAATCTTGCATTTTATTTTCCACTCTCTGGATAAAGTGAGGTTATGAAGCCACTTATTTTTTTCTCTTGGTCTCATTTCCATCCACCTATAAGACAAATGATATCACGTTTGACTATCTTCTTTGCACAAAACATATTATGCATTTTTAAAGAACAGTGTGATTCACTCAGTTTTACTCACTGGTAAAAATCCTTCTTTCGGGAATGTCACAGATGGATGTTCTTCAGACTTTTCTACCTCTACCAACCTCAATTTAAATAATGATTAACTCTGTGAAACTACTGAGGACAATGAATTATAAGGTTTCTTTCACATTTTTCTGCACAAGAGTAAACATTTACCAGAGAAAAAGCCATTTTACTATAAGCAGAAGTCAATATTGCCAACAACATCAAAGAGCAATAAGGTCAATAGGAAGTGTCCATTAAATCCCTTCCAATTTTGGAACGCATCTTTGTGCCAGGGGATTAGAAGATGAGTGAAAGTCTTCGTGGATAAATGAGGTACCAATTTTCTAGAATAATCCCAGAGCAACAAAAGAATGACAGGATAGTTTTACATATAAAGACAAGAGGCCTGACTGCTGTTGCATTTGCTAAATAACCCCCCAGTCACTCAGAAGAAAGCATGAGTTTTCTCCAAAGAATACTAAAAGCTCCTATTCTCCAATAGTGCAAGCAAATCAAAACCACTGGCCATTTCCCCCTTCCCTCCTACTTATCCTGTTCAAAGTCTTGGCTTACTCTCAGGACTGCTCTAGATCCTCTAGGTGGTTTCCTGTGTTCTTGCCCCTCAGTGTGCCTGGCCATCCTTTTAGTGCTGCCAATGCAATGTTCTTCAAGTGCCCTCAGTCAGCACCCAGGTTCCTCTTGCTCCCACATCCCTTCACTCCTGTTAACTATCTGATCAGTCTTCATTTATTTATTGCACGTATTCCCAGTGTAAATTATTTTCACAGATGCATATAAGTGTGTGACTTGCCAAGGCCGCAGCGTGTGTGGGAATCCAGTTCTCCCTTCCTCTGCTTCTGCCTGTCAGACTATTGTCTCTAGTTAGCACCTGCAGCAAAGTCACAGCCTAAACTTGTGACAGTACCATGATAGCCAAGGCAAACAACGGCAAGGTCCTAAACATAGAATTATTTCAATGCAAGACAAGGCGTAACACAAAGCTGAGGAACAGGCAAACAAAGCACATGCTTTAACATATGTCTTCATGAATATTAAACTGAGTTAGTTTCTGGGTGGCAAAGAGTTGTTTCACAAATTATACAAAGAAGGAGCACTGTAAATTAAGAACTTGTATGGCCATGTCATAATGCCTGATAAAATGTATTAAAAGTATACTGAGGAGAAAAAAATTAACAGAGAAAAGAATTTTTAAGTTGTTTTTCTCAAACACTTAAGACATCAGTTCTGAGTCTGAAGCACTGAACTAGAGGCAGAAACTATTTATATTATTCATTATTTTGAGTTTACATGTAATTAACTAGAGTTCAAATAGTATTTTCTTTAGTCATATATTACATATACAACTTTAATCATACTTTACAACTGAACTATGAAATAAACTGCATCATCATTCTTGTAATAAGTCAAAAATTTTGTGACTCACCTCCTACAAACACCCAGGGTAACTCAGGGAGTGCTACAGACCTCCATAGTTTTCACCAGTTTCACCAGAGTCTCCTCAGATATCCATGAAATCGAAACAAAAGCAGTGTGTTCACCATACAAACACCTCTTCAAGACAATCTCCCTAGCCATGCACCTCCAACCAGGTTACTATCCTTAAAAACTTTGAGTTGGTCTTGGTCCCTTGTCTAAGATGTAGAAGTCAAGATGAGATTAAATGTACAAGGATTTTATTAGTGAAAATAGAAATATAGATGAGGCGAGGCAAGGCTAAGAGAGCTGATGTACCCACCTTCTTATGGAGGGAAGCAAACCAGACTTCCTTAATGTATAAGTAAAGGTTCAGCAAAACCATCTGGGAGTTCTTGAGTCAAGGTCAACTGACAAAGGAGTTTGTGTTTCCTGGAACAGCATGACTTATTGTCTTCAACCTGCTCAGTCACAGTTGGGGAGCAGCCTCTGGGAAGCAAGATCCACAGAGGATTTGAACTGTAGGAGCGGGGGCCCTGGGACAACTGTTCCACAGTATAGGAAGGTCTACAAGGTGCAGTCCCAGGGCTTAACGTACCACTACTACACAGAAATTCAAGTTTGTACCTATAAAATAAATCTTGTGCCTCAAATTTTCACTGATCGCCCCCTAACTCACCTGCAAACAATTTCTAGTATTTTGTTTTAGATACCTTTTTAGTAATTTAAGTACCATTTTCAACTGCCTATGAGCCCCACAGGTGACCAAAATGCTTTCCCTCATGTTATTTCCTCCTTCTAATACTTTCTTCATCTCAAATCCTCTTTTTAAGATCCTACCCACTCTATAAGGTCCATATAAAATGTCAATCAACCACTAAGACTGCCCTTAAAATTCTTGCTCCCACCCCATCTGCTCAACCTCCACTCAAGTTGACAGGTTCCCTCTCCTATCTAGGAACCTTCATGGGATTTCACCTGCTTAGACATGAGCATTTAGAATGTTAAGCACTGACCATCGCTTTAGTTGTTATAAATTTTATCACCATCACAAACCCCTGGAAGGATTGCACATACTTCAAATTTGTATTCCTGTAATATTACACAAAAAATAAATTGAATAAATGAATTAATTAATTAATGAAAGACCAATTCTGGCCTGGTGTATTTCTTAAACAACCCAGGTCTAAAAGTAAAGCTAAAAGACCTTCTTTATATCTGAAGTTCTATGCTTGAGCTGATTTTTTTTAATTTTATAAGATAAACAGAAACTATTAAACCCAAGGGTAGCTCAGTGGTATAGAATCTGCCTGCCAATGCAGGAGACATGGGTTCAATCCCTGGATCAGGAAGATTCCCTGGAGAAGGAAATGGTAACCCACTCCAGTACTCTTGCCTGGGAAATTTCATGGACAAATGAGCCTGGTGGGCTATAGTCCACAGGGTTGCAAAAGAGTCAGATACAACTTAGCCACTAAATAAAAACAACAATATTTATTCTAACATTCGAGGCTAAAAATCCCATAGACCTGGGAAAGGACAGCTGCAGTCATAGAGAAATACACTCAATAAAATAAGCTGACATAGGAAGTTGACCCAATAAATGACTATTTTGTGAAAGGTTTAAATATAGAATCCTCTTAAATTAATTAAACAAGGCCATTAGATGGAGGTGGCGCTAATGCCCTAGAGGCCCACCTAAGCAAACTGAAATCTAAGTTTGTAAATGCCTCAAGGTTACAAGATCAAAATGCTAAGAATGACCAATCAGAAACAGCCAACTAGGCTTGCAGTTACAGCCAATCAATAATTTCCTTATTTTGCTTATGTTTTCTATGTCTTTTTTTTTTTACATAAATTGCAGTGTTTATTGTTATTAATATTAATAGAGGGATGCTGGCTAGGCCATCTGTCAGTATTTTTTACTCTTTTTTTTTTTTATTGTTACTCCCATTTTATTTTTTTTTATGTCTTTTCCCAGGCTCCTGTCAGTGGAATGTCCCTAACCACTCCTGACATGGCACTGCCCGATTCAAACTGATTTTTGCTCAGAGAAACTCTATGAACTTTTAATACGCCTCAATTTACCTTTTAACAGCTCTGGTGTCAGCACAGGGAACCAAAGAAGCCCCGAGAGCCCCCAGGAGCAGTGGGCAAATAGGCAGAGGTACCTGTGAAGTCACTTGACGGGCGGCCCACTCGCTGCCTCCTGAGGTGACGGGAGAGTTCCTCTCAGAGCCCGGACCTTCAGACTTTGAGCGTTTCTTTTCTCAGATTGGGTCCAGAAACTGCTCAGAATCAGACTGGGTCTGACTTAGAAACTGAACTGAGTCCAGGGACAAACTGTGTCCACCTTAAAAACTGTGCCAGGACAGACCAGGTCAGACTTAGAAACCGACAGAGGTCCGATGGCGAACTGGGTCCGGCAAAGAACTAGGTCCGAATTAGAAACAGGACCGGGTCCAGGGACAAACTGGTTCCGACTTAGAAAGTGAAATGGGCCTAGGGACGGACTGGGTCCAACTTATTAAAAGAAACCAGAAACCCTGTCCAGGGCGGACTGGTTTTTGTTTTAATGTTTTCAACTGTGATTAAAAGTCACATAATATAAAACATACTATTTTAACCATATTTAAGAGTACAGTTCAGTGGCATTATGTACATTCACATTGTCGTGCAACTCACCATCAGGACGGACTGGGTTTGACCTAGAAATCGGACTGGGTCTGGTATGAGGCCTCAGGTTAATAAAATGTTGTCTTGAAATCAACCTTACTGGACTTCCCTGCTGGCCCAGGGGTTAAGATCCCCAGTTTCCAATGCAGGGGTGGCAAGGGTTTGATCCCTGGTTGGGGAATGAAGATCCCGCATGCCTTGTGGCACAGCCAAAAAATTTAAAATTAATTAATACAAATTTTTAAAAATGAAGTTAATTTTACCAAAGATAATCTTGAGTTACAGTGGCTGCAGTGGAGAACTTTTAACCACCTGAGATAACCTTATCCAGTTATGAGGTGCCCTAGAGAAAAGGGTCTCATCCAGGCACTCACTACAAAGGGTCAAGAGAGAGTTACTTTTTCTCCTCTATGGTTTCTAGTGACCAGGATGAGACCCACTGGGACTCCCCACTTGCTCGGAATCATGCAGACGGCATTAAGGGGAAACTGGCAGAAGCCTGGTAAAGGGTAACAGTTCTTACCAAGGTCAGCTCTCCCGGATCTGTGGAGCGTGGGTGAGAGAGGAAGGGGAAATTTCACCTTGTCCTTTCCTTTCCAAATTCACAGGGACAGGAAAACACATTGGCTATCGATCCTTTCCTTCCCAGGAATAGCTACTGCCTTCTTGTTTGTCTCATTTTGTGCCCTGAGAACTTAGCTTGGCAACTGTCAGGTTGGGGACCTTAAACATATAGCCAGACAGAAATACTAACTGCTGCCAGCTGTCAGAGGAAGTAAATCCTTCTTTCTTTTGGTTATTCTGGGGAGTGGCTCTGGATCTCCAGAGGGTAGTGTTATTTACGTCCTCTCTGAGAACCTGCCTTGTACCCATAGGGTTGTTGAATGTGCTGAGAATATTTACTCTTCGATCAGATGAAACCTCCTGACAATATACTCAAGAAGTTTCTGTGGATTTTTGTTGTTGTTGTTTGTTTTTTCTAAGTAGCTCTATGGTCAGAAGTTGGCCAAATTGGAACCTGATATTCAGAGCCTGGTAAGAACTATTTTTAGGCCTTCTGCCCAAGCACTATGCACCAAAAGGGAAAGAAAAACATTCTGAAGCCATGGTGGAAGGGTTTATTAAAACATCTCAAAGACATAAGGCTAGAAATTAATGATGTAATCTCTGTTACATAATTTGTCAGTAAGAAAGGTAATTGAAGATGAAGGCTGGCAGTTCAATGTCTCATGAAATTTTCACAAATAATCTAAACAGTGCTGCACTCAATATGTCAGCAAATTTGGAAAACTCAGCAGTGGCCACAGGACTGGAAAAGGTCAGTTTTCATTCCAATCCCAAAGAAAGGCAATGCCAAACAATGCTCAAACTACCACACAATGGAACTCATCTCACATGCTAGCAAAGTAATGCTCAAAATTCTCCAAGACTTCAACAGTACATGAACGAAGAACTTCCAGATGTTCAAGCTGGATTTAGAAAAGGCAGAGGAACCAGAGATCAAATTGCCAACATCCTCTAGATCATCGAAAAAGCAAAAGAGTTACAGAAAAAACATCTACTTCTGCTTTATTGACTATGCCAAAGCCTTAGACTGTGTGGATCACAATAAACTGTGGAAAATTCTTAAAGAGATGGGAGTACCAGACCATCTGACCTGCTTCCTGACAAACCTGTATGCAGGTCAGGAAGCAACAGTTAGAACTGGACATGGAACAACAGACTGGTTCCAAATAGGGAAAGGAGTACATCAAGGCTGTATTTTGTCACCCTGCTTATTTAACTTATATGCAGAGTACATCATGAGAAACAATGGGCTGGATGAAGCACAAGCTGGAGTCAAGATTGCCGGGAGAAATATCAATAACCTCAGATATGCAGATGACACCACCCTTATGGCAGAAAGTGAAGAAGAACTAAAGAGCCTCTTGATGAAAGTGAAAGAGGAGAGTGAAAAAGTTGGCTTAAAACTCAACATTTAGAAAACTAAGATCATGGTATCTGGTCCCATCACTTCATGGCAAATAGATGGGGAAACAGCGGAAACAGTAACAGACTTTATTTTTCTGGGCTCCAAAATCACTGCAGATGGGGATTGCAGCCATGAAATTAAAAGACTCTTGCTCCTTGGAAGAAAAGCTATGACCAACCTAGGGAGCATATTAAAAAGCAGAGACATTACTTTGCCAACAAAGGTCCATCTAGTCAAAGCTATGGTTTTTCCAGTAGTCATGTATGGATGACAGAGTTGGACTATAAAGAAAGCTGAGCACCGAAGAATGGATGCTTTTGAACTGTGGTGTTGGAGGAGACTCTTGAGAGTCCTTTGGACTGCAAGGAGATCCAGCCAGTCCATCCTAAAGGAAATCAGTCCTGAATATTCATTGGAAGGACTGGTGTTGAAGCTCCAATACTTTGGCCACCTAATGTGAAGAACTGACTCATTTGAAAAGACCCTGATGCTGGGCACGACTGAAGGCAGGAAGAGAAGGGGACAACAGAGGATGGGATGGTTGGATGGCATCACAGACTCAATGGACATGAATTTGAGTAAACTCCGGGAGTTGGTGATGGACAGGGAGGCCTGGAGAGCTGCAGTCCATGGTGTCACAAAGAGTTGGACATGCCTGAGTGACTGAAGTAAACTGAATCTAAACAGAATTAAGAACAACTAAATTAAAGAAACAGAAGTAACATAAATGTTTGTAAATGCACTTTTCAACAATAATCATGCTTTATGGTATGTCTACTTAAAAATAGCTTTCACGGCCACTATGGAAAACAGCATGGGGATTCCATAAAAAAGTAAAAACAGAGTCACCATATAACCAGCAATTCTACTCCTCGGCATGTAGCTGAAGAAAGCTCTAATGAGAAAAGATACATGCACCCCAATGTTCATAGCAGCATTATTTACAAATAGCCAAGACATGAAGGCAACCTGTATGTCCACTGACAGATGAATGGCTAAAGAAAATGTGGTACATTTATACAGTGAAATATCACTCAGTCTTAAAAAATGAAATAATGCCAATTGTAGCAACATGGATGAACCTAGAGAGGATCATATTCAATGAAGTAAGTCAGATAGACAAATATCATATGATATTGCTTATACATGGAATCTAAAACATGATACAAATGAAAAGTGAAAGTGGCTCAGTCGTGTCCGACTCTTTAGGACCCCAAGGACTATACAGTCCATGGAATTCTCCAGGCCAGAATACTGGAGTGGGTAGCCTTTCCCTTCTCCAGCGGATCTTTCCAACCCAGGGATCGAACCCACGTCTCCCACAATGCAGGTGGCTTCTTTACCAGCTGAGCCACAAGGGAAGCCCAAGAATACTGGAGTGGGTAGCCTATCCCTCTTCCCAGCCCAGGAATCGAGCCGGGCTCTCCTGCATTGCAGGCAGATTCTTTACCAACTGAGCTATGAGGGAAGCCCTGATACAAATGAACTTATTTACAAAACAGAAATAGACTCACAGAGATAGAAGACAAACTTATGGTTACCAAAGGGTAAAGGGAGGGGAGGCTTTACTCTACGCCAGAAACTAACACAACATTGTAAACCAACTATACTTCAATAAAAACAGTTTCAAAAATATTTTCGGTAACTTAAAACCCTAAAGTTACCTGAGATAAGTTAAATGATGGCTATTAATTGAATATCTAGATCATTTCCAAATAAGATAAAATACTGAAAGATTAATTAATGAACATAAGTTTATTCACTTTTGGTTTTCTTTTGAGGAAAAGAAAGATATTTGGTTCTACTAGTAAATATGTTTTGTGTGCAAAATTGCTAAGAAGAATATACTTCTAGAAACTGTGAAATGTATTTACAAATTTGCCAATCCTCAGAATGCTAATATAACAGACATTCCACACTGCTTACTTCTTAGTTTTCACTAGGAATAAAGGATTCTAAGGGTCAAGAATTTTAATAAATATATGTAAGTAAAACCATTTAGAAATAATAAAGGTGAAAGGAAACAACTGTACCTGTAAACTGAACTGGATCCTGAATTCTTTTAGTTTCCTCAAATATCTGCTACAACACTCCAAACTAGTGTTTCCAGTTTTCTCCCACTCTTCTGATTTGGAATCACTGAGAACAATGACAACCCTTGAACCTCCTTGGAAGGGACGATACCGAGTCCTTCTCACTACCCAGATGGCAGCCAAACTTCAGGGAACTGAACCTGGGTACACATCTCCCACTTAAAAAGGGTTTTTCCAGACCCTTGGAACTGCACACCAGCTGGAGATGTAAAATTGACTAGGGAGGTTCCTCCCCAGAAGCAGATGGCATCTTGAGGGAGACAGCTCTTCCGAGATCATGGATCAAAATCGTCATACCCAATATGAAATCTTTACTCCTTTGCCTTCCTGCTACTTTTATTTTCCCTCTGTTAATGCTGGGAAGACAATGCCCCTTAATTCTGAGCACTATCGAGGCATCTGGGGCTAAGGCCATAGCGACACAACAAAGTCCCAAGACTATCTCGCTAAGGTGGTTTAGATACTATAACTGCTATAGATTACTTGTTGGCTGAACAAGGAGTCTGTGGCATAGCAAATATCTCCTGCTGTACCTGGATCAACACCTCTGGTATTGGAGCAAATGCAATAAATTAATCAAGCCACCTGGCTAAAACCGGTTGATACTCTTTTGGGTACATTCTTTGATGTATTTGATACCAATTGGTTTGACTCATGGAGGCCCTGGTTAAAAAGTATACTTCATGCTCTTGGTACGGATATATAGCCAGCACTGTAGAGTCCCTGGTATGCTGTGTTCTCTCAAAGTTCTCAAACGTGTGTTCACGGCCATCAGCAGTACATCAGATGGTCTACTGCACTTAGAGAGACAAAAAGAAGATGATCATCAAAAATAATTCTCCCATAGACCAGACATCATTACCGATGAGTTTCACAGTGAGACAAGAGCAACTTAAGTCTGTTGGTGCCTGAAAGTGGCTCTAATACTAAATTTTAAGTCAATGTCTCCTGCATGAGAGGATGACCAAAAGGGGGAATAATTTCATTAAAAAGAAAATGGTATTAGAACTGAGGTGGCTTGAATGCCTTGGTAGTCTAGTTAACCAAACAAAATCTAAGCCTGTAAGTTCTTCAAGGTTATTAAATCAAAATGCTATGGACTACCAATCACAAACAGCCAGCTAGGCTTTAACTAATAGCCAATCAATGCTTCCTTTACTTTGCTTTCCTCATTTTCTCTATAAGTCTCCCCCAGAGTTCCTGTTGGTGGAGTACTCCTAATCACTTCCGGTTTGGGGTTTTCCTCTTCCAACTGACTTTTGCTCAAAAAAACTCAAAATGTTTACTATGTCTCAATTTATTGTTCAACAATCTTAATAATAATAACACCTCTTCATCTATCTATCTCCTTTTTCTTGATTTCTTTTTCAGGTATCACTTATCTCAGCTATTGGAGTTCCCTTGTGCCCCAGCGGGTAAAGAATTCGCCTGTAATGCGAGAGACCTGGGTTCGATCCCTGGGTTGGGAAGATCCGCTGGAGAAGGGAAAGGCTACCCACTCCAGTATTCTGGTCTGGAGAATTCCATGGACTGTATAGTCCATGGGGTCGCAAAGAGTCGGACACGACTGAATGACTTTCACTTTCACTCTCTCAGATATCATAGTCAACCTCCCATTTGAACTTGTGACTCTTGTTTCCTTTGTACCAAACACAGATGACATTTGAACACTGTGGGGGTTAGGGGGACTGCACAGTTGAAAATCCAAGTATGACTTTACAGTTGGCCCTCTGTATCCACAGTTCTTTATCTGCAGAATCAAACAACTGCAGATCGTGTAGCACCGTAGTACGTATTTATTGAAAAGAAATCTGGTATAAGTGGACCCACATGGTTCAAACTTGTGTTGTCCAAGAGTCAATTGTATATCCATAATTAACACAAGGAAATAAAATCATTAAATGCTTTTAAGTTGCTTAAGAGTCCCATAGCAGAGATTGAACTGTGACTGGAGTCCCTCAGACAGCAAGGAGATCAAATAAGTCAATCTTAAAAGAAATCAACCCTGAATACTCATTGGAAGGACTGATGCTGAAGCTGAAGCTCCAATATTTTGGTCACCTGACACAAACAGCCAACTCATTTGAAAAGACCCTGATGCTCGGGAAAATTGAGGGCAGAAGGAGAAGAGGGCATCACAGAATGAGATGGCTGGATGACATCACTGATGCAATGGACTTGAACTTGGGCAAACTCCAGGAGATGATGGGGGATAGGGAGGCCTAGCGTGCTGCATTTCATGGGGTCGTGAAGACACAACTGGGCAATTGAACAACAGAGAATGTTGTAAAGTTTTCAATAAAAAACAACCAGCAGTAAAAGATGATTAATCAATCTTCATATCTGAGAATAACCAGGAATTTGAGCTTTATGGAAGCCCCTAAAACTCATCTCACCTTACCTGCAGCAATGAAGGAACCATCTATTCCTAAGTTGGTGCAGGAAGAATCCAACTGACTTATGAAATTGTTATCTCTTTCATGAGTTCACTTGTAATCAGTTTCAAGAACCTCGTAAGATGCTTCCAAGGCAGAAACATTTCTCCAAGACAATTTGTCTCTTTTAAATATCATTAAAGCGTGATTGGCAAGGAGCCCTTAAGGATCAGACATCCAGAGGGAGAAGAACATATTACTAATAGCTAGTCAGGTGCCAACTGGCTCGAAGTTGCCAACTCTCTTTCCTGGGAAAACCAAGGATGTCTAAGCAAAGGGAACTTTGATGATAATCAGGAGACATTCTCTGGCCTCAATATGCTGTTTGGCAGGAGATGAATCAGGATTGCAAATGCCACCTGGGTCATGGTATGGGTTCAATCACACAGTCCAGATACATCCTGGAAGAAGCTGAACTTCAGGCCAAGATTTCATAGAAAATTCTCCAGCAAGAAGTTCTCCTTAGACCCAATCTCCAAAACATGATTAACCCAAATGATAGTAACCACGTGTAGTAAGTTTGCTTAATATTGACAACCAAGAACCATAGCAATCCTTCTAAAAGAAAAAACAATAAACTGAGAAACTCTTCTTTCCAAAATATATGCCCATTGTTGTAGATTGCCAGTGTTCTGGCAGATGTGTTCTTACTTTCATATTGTCCTGAGAAGTGTCTCTGTTGCATTTAATTGATAATTTGACTCATCTAAGTCAACAACAATACTCAGTAATTTGCAAGACAAAAGTTGTTGCTGTTCAGTCGCTACGTTGTGTCCGATTCTTATGCCACCCCATGGATTGCAGCAGGCCAGTCTTCCCTGTCCTTCACCATCTCCCAGAGTTGGCTCAAATTCATGTCCACTGAGTTGATGATGCCATCATCATCTCATTCTCTGTCGTCTCCTTCTCTTCCTGCTCTCAATCTCTGCCAGCATGAAGTGTCCACTCCATCTCAAGATTTTGTCTCAAAGGATCATTCCAAGTTCAAAAAAAAGCAGAAGTGAATATATTTTATAAAACTTGTTTATGTGAAAGCCTGAAATTCCTTTTTAACACTGCAGAAAAAACCTCAAAACACTGCATAATGCTGCACTTTCCTGCTTTATGCTTCCTCTTTTTAGCTATTATCAACTTCATATTGCAGACAATAAAAATTGATGGCCTGGATAATTTTGTCCTTGTCTGTGAGTGTATTTCTTCCCATGTGCCATAAATGAATACTATTTTAATTAAATAAATGTCAAATAGTTCAGTTCAAGCATAGGAATGGCCTTAATAAGTCTCTATTATGTACACAAGTGTTGAAGAACATGGTGAAGAAACAAATAATATTTTCACATCTTCAACTTTATTAAAACCAGGGTAAGAAAAAATGAATTATTTTGACAGCTACATTTTTAAGGATTTCTGCAAGTATATTTGTTTTCTTAATAATCTGTATTATAAATATGCATCATTTTGTTAAGGTTATCTTAGGATAGGAAGAAGGCTTATTTACACAGGGGTATTATAACCTGATTCAAAGTACATTTCACAGAATATTTCTTTTCAGAATCAACTTATTTCCTTCTACAAGAGTCTTCATAGTAAGGATTCTTTTAAGGTACACATGGAATGTTCTATAGGAGAGACTACAGACAGGGCAAACATACTGTCCCCCCAAATTTGAAAAGGCTGAGATCATACAAAATGTGTTCTCACCATAGGCTCTGAAAAAGAACTGAAGTGTAACCCACTTTACTAATGAAGTCTTGTGCCTCCTCCTCCTGACACATAAGTAATTCCCAAACAGAAAGTGTGATTGTGGGGTCCAGATGGCACAAAATGCCTGAATGGGAATATCCCAAGCCCTAACTCACCCATCATCCATGTTTCTGCCCAATGGGCTAGACTCTTATTTTCAGCTAACACCCAGTAAAGAAACAGATTTGCAACCAAAACTAGGACTGTCTCTTTAGGCACACCAGACAAAGATGTTTCACTCACTTCCTTGTGATAAAGAATTAGAAGTTGGTAATGAAATCTCACTGTATATCTGTTAGAGGGGGTTTCTGGTATATATTTATACCTAAGTTACTGTGGGTACACTGCATATAATTCGCATTCCACGTGGTCAGTTTCAATTCAGTTAGCCACTCAGTCATGTCCGACTCTTTGTGACCCCAAGGACTGCAGCACGCCAGGCTTCTGTGTCCATCACTAACTCCCGGAGCTTACTCAAACTCATGTCCATCGATTCGGTGATGTCATTCAACCATCTCATCTACCGTCATCCCCTTCTCCTCCCACCTTCAATCTTGCCCAGCATCAGGATAGTTTCCAATGAGTCAGTTCTTCACATCAGGTGGCCAAAGTATTGGAGTTTCAGCTTCAGCATCAGTCCTTCCAATGAATATTCAGGACTGATTTCCTTTAGGATTGACTGGCTGGATCTCCTTGCAGTCTAAGGGACTCTCAAGAGTCTTCTCCAACACCACAGTTCAAAAGCATCCATTCTTCGGCCCTCAGCTTTCTGTATAGCCCAACTCTCACATCCGTACATGACTACTGGAAAAACCATAGCTTTGGCTAGATGGACCTTTGTTGGCAAAGTAATGTCTCTGCTTTTTAATATGCTACCTAGGTTGGTCATAGCTTTCTTCCAAGGAGCAAGTGTCTTTTAATTTCATGGCTGCAGTCACCATCTGTAGTGATTTTGGAGTCCCAAAAGACAAAGTCTGTCACTGTTTCCACTGTTTCCCCATCTATTTGCCATGAAGTGATGGAACCAGATGCCATGATCTTAGATTTCTGAATGCTGAGCTTTAAGCCAACTTCTTCACTCTCTTCTTTAACCTTCATCAAGAGGCTCTTAAGTTCTTCAGTTTCTGCCATAAGGGTGGTGTCATTTGCATATCTGAAGTTACTGATATTTCTCCCAGCAATCTTGATTCCAGCTTGTGCTTCATCCAGCCCAGGATTTCACATAATGTACTCTGCATATAAGTTAAATAAGCAGGGTGACAAAATACAGCCTTGATGTACTCCTTCCCCTATTTGGAACCAGTCTGCTGTTCCATGTCCAGTTCTAACTGTTGCTTCCTGACGTGCATACAGGTTTCTTAAGAGGCAGGTTAGGTGGTCTGGTACTCCCATCTCTTTCAGAATTTTTCACAGTTTGTTGTGATCCACACAGTCTAAGGCTGAGGCATAGTCAATAAAGCAGTAGTAGATGTTTTTCTGGATCTCTCTTGCTTTTTCAATGATCCAACGAATGTTGGCAATTTCATCTCTGGTTCCTCTGCCTTTTCTAAATCCAGCTTGCACATCTGGAAGTTCCCAGGTCACATACTGTTGAAGCCTGGCTTGAAGAATTTTGAGCATTACTTTGTTAGCGTGTGAGATGAGTGCAATTGTGCGGTAGTTTGAGCATTCCTTGGCATTGCCTTTCTTTGGGATTGGAATGAAAACTGACCTTTTCCAGTCCTGTGGCCACTGCTGAGTTTTCCAAATTTGCTGGCATATTGAGTGCAGCACTTGAACAGCATCATCTTTTAGGATTTCAAATAGCTCAACTGGAATTCCATCACCTCCACTAGCTTTGTTCACAGTGATCACTGCTTCCTAAGGCCCACTTGACTTCATATTCCTGGATGTCTGGCTCTAGGTGAATGATCATACCATCATGGTTATCTGGGTCGTGAAGATCTTTTTTGTACAGTTCTTCTGTGTATTCTGGCCACCTTTCCTTAATATCTTCTGCTTCTGTTAGGTCTATACCATTTCTATCCTTTATTGTGCCCCTGTTTGCATGAAATGTTCCCTTGGTATCTCTAATTTTCTTGAAGAGATCTCTAATCTTTCCCATTCTATTGCTTTCCTCTATTTCTTTGCATTGATCACTGAGGAAGGCTTTCTTGTCTCTCCTTGCTATTCTTTAGAACTCTGTATTCAAATGGGATATCTTTCCTTGTCTACAAGATGGCTATATCTATAAGATGGCAGAGTACAAGGACATGCACTCATCTTCTCCTGCAAGAACTCCTAAATTACAACTTGCTGCTGAACAACCATCGACAAGAGGATGTTGGATCCCAGCAAAAAAAGATAGCCCACGTCTAAGGGCAAAGGAGAAGCTCAAGCAAGATGGTAGGAGGGGCAAAATAGCAATTAGAATCAAACCCCATACCCACCAGAGATGCTTGGAGGGCTCAAACAAACCTTGTGAGCACTATGACCCAGAGACCCCACAGAGACTGAGCCAGAACTGTGTTGAGTGTCTCCTGCGGAGGTTCGGATCAGCAGTGGCCTGCCACAGCTCTGGGTGCAGCATACTCCCTCTTGTAGGAGGTCACCATTAACCCCACCATAGAGCCCCCAGAACTTACACAGGACTGGGGAAACAGACTCTTGGAGGGCACAAACAGAACCTTCTGCACACCAGGACCCAGGAGAAAGGAGCAGTGAAGCCACAAGAGACTGAATCAGACTTGCCCATGAGTGTCCAGGAGTCTCCAGCAGAGGTGTGGGTCAGCAGTGACCTGCTGCAGGGTCGGGGGCACTGAGTGCAGCAGTGTGTGCACAGGACCTTTTGAAGGAGGTTGCCATTATCTTCATTACCTCCACCATAGTTTGGTCCCAGGTCAAACAACAGGGAGGGAACATAGCCTCATCCATCAACAGAAAATTGGATTAAAGATTTACTGATCATGGCCCCACCCATCAGAATAAGACCCAGTTTCCCCCACAGTCAGTGCCTCCCATCAGGAAGCTTCCATAAGCCTCTTATCCTTCTCCATCAGAGGGCAGACAGAATGAAAACCACAATCATAGAAAACTAACCAAACTGATCATATGGACTACAGCCTTGTATAACTCAATGAAACTATGAGCCATGCTGTGTAGGGCCACCCAAGATGGACAGGTCATGGTGGAGAGTTCTGACAAAACGTGGTCCACTGGAGAAGGGAATGGCAAACCACTTCAGTATTCTTGCCTAGAGAACCCCATGAACAGTATGAAAAGGCAAAAAGATAGGACACTGAAAGATGAACTCCCCAGGTCGGTAGATGCCCAATATGCTACTGGAGATCAGTAGAGAAATAACTCCAGAAAGAATGATGAGATGGAGCCAAAGCAAAAACAACACCCAGTTGTGGATGTGAATGGTGATGGAAGCAAAGTCCAATACTATAAAGAGCAGTATTGCATAGGAACCTGGAATGTTAGGTCCTTGAATCAAAGTAAATTGGAAGTGGTCAAACAGGAGATGGCAAGAGTGAACATCAACATTTTAGGAATCAGTGAACTAAGACTGGAATGGGTGAATTTAACACAGATGACCATTATATCTACTACTGTGGGCAGGAATCCCTTAGAAGAAATGGAGTAGCCATCATAGTCAACAAAAGAGCCTGAAATGCAGTACTTGGATGCAATCTCAAAAACAACAGAATGATCTCTGTTTGTTTCCAAGGCAAACCATTCAATATCACAGTAATCCAAGTCTATGCCCCGACCAGTAACGCAGAAGAAGCTGAAGTTGAACGATTCTATGAAGACCTACAAGACCTTCTAGAACTAACACACAAAAAAGATGTCCTCTTCATTACAGGGGACTGGAATGCAAAAGTAGAAAGTTAAGAGATACCTGGAGTAACAGGCAAATTTGGCCTTGGAGTACAAAATGAAGCAGGGCAAAGTCTAACAGAGTTTTTTCAAGAGAATGCACTAGTCATAGTAAACACCTTCTTCCAACAACACAAGAGAAGACTCTACACATGGACATCATCAGATGGTCAACACCGAAATCAGATTGATTATATTCTTTGCAGCCAAAAATGGAGAAGCTCTATACCGTCAGCAAAAACAAGACTAGGAGCTGACTGTGGCTTAGATCATGAACTCCTTATTTCAAAATTCAGACTTAAATTGAAGAAAGTAGGGAAAACCACTAGACCATTCAGGTGTGACCTAAATCAAATCCTTGACAAATAGATTTAAGGGATTAGATCTGACAGACAGAGTGCCTGAAGAACTATGGACAGAGGTTCATGACATTGTATGGGAGGCAATGATCAAGACCATCCCCAAGAAAAAGCAATGCAAAAAGGCAAAATGGTTGTCTGAGGAGGCTTTACAAATAGCTGAGAAAAGAAGAGAAGTGAAAGGCAAAGGAGAAAAGGAAAGATATACCCAAGTTGTCAGTTTACCCGTTCTCAAAAATTTCTACTGCTATCATACCCAAGCTAAAGCCAAGTATTTCCCCAAAGCCTATGTTAGCAAAACCCATGTGTGTTAGCCGCTCAGTCGTGTCTGACTCTTTGCGATCCCATGGACTGTAGCCCACCAGGCTCCTCTGTCCATGGGATTCTCCAGGCAAGAATACTGGAGTGGCTAGACATATCCTTCTCCAGGGAATCTTCTTGACCCAGGGATTGAACCCAGGTTGCCTGCATTGAAGACATATTCTTTACTGCCTGAGGCACCAGGGAAGGCCAGCAAAATCTATAAGAAGAGTTTAAAAATTAACAATTCATTTCTTAGTTCTTTACATTGAGAATACATAGAAAACTCTTGTAACTCAATAATAAAAAGTCAAACCATTTTTTAAAAGGCTTAAATAGATACTTCACCAAAAATGAAACACAGATAAATAATAAGCATATAAAAGGATGTTTATCACTATTCATTTGGAGAAAGGAGAACCCTTATATACTGCTGATGGCAATATAAAATGGTATAGCCACTTTGTAAAATCATTGGCAGTTTCTTTAAAAAGTGAAACCTCCCATATAAACCAGCACTTCTACTTGCTGGAGTCTACTCAAAAGAAATGAAAACATATGTCTACACAAAGATTTGCATGTGAATGTTCATAACAGCATTATTCATAATAGTCAAAAGGTGAAAACCACCTAAATGTCCATCGATCGGTGACTCCATAAACTCAAGGCACTCTATCCATACAATGGAATGTTGCTCAGCAATACAAAGAAACAAACTACTGATACATGCTACAACATGAATGAACATCAAAAAACAATTGTGCTAAATAAGAGAAACCAGACACAAGAGACTGTATATCATATGATTCCATGTATTAGAAATCTCAGAAGGGCATATCTACAGCTACAGAAAGCACATCAGCATTTGCCTGGGCCTGATAAAGGTAGGAGTGAAGATTGGGGCAAAGGGCTAGGAATTAACTAGAAATGGGCTCAAGACAAATTTTGAGAAAAATAGGAAAATTTTAAAACAAGATTGAGATGATGGTTACACAATTCTATGAAACTTACAAAAAATTAAAAAGAAAACCATTGGGTCCATTTAATCCCAAATCTTTATTTTACAAATAAGAAAAGTGCCTTCTTTAGCCCATAAAAACATATGAATGTTTTCCAGCACCTTTTGCTGTGTCTCATATTTGAACTCTGACACACTGATCTCTAATTTTTCATGTTGAGGATCCTATTTCTCATGGAATGAAGAATATGCCTTAGAATACAGGGCAAGAATTTGTGCTAGATTCTTGATGAGTTACTTTGAACTGAACTGACTTGATTTAAATTTATTGGAATAAGATTGGTGAGACTGAGCCATTCTCCTGAATCAGATCTAACACTGTGTTTCGTCGCTTAGTCATATCCGACTCTTTTCGACCCCATGGACTGTAGCCCGCCAGGCTCCCCTGTCCACGCAGATTCTCCAGGCAAGAATACTGGAGTGGGTTGCCATGCCCTCCTCCAGGGGATCGTCCCAACCCAGGGATCAAACCCAGGTCTCCCGTGTTGCAAGCAGATTCTTTACCATCTGAGCCACCAAGGAAGCCCAGATCTAACATAGTGGCTTTTTTATTCATCAATTACTCAGCTTGTACTACTGCAAATTCCCCATACATACACAGGAATACTCATATTCAGGGGTAAACAAAAAATAGCCTCTTGGTTAAAAACAAAAGCCAAATCACAGACTCCTCTCACTGTGAATTAATATTCATTTCTAGTTTTCTACTCTGTCTATGGGATTCTCCAGGCACGAGCACTGGAGTGGGTTGCCACGCCTTCCTCCAAGGGCTCTTCCTGACCCAAGGATCGAATCAGTGTCTCATGTCTCTTGTATTGGCAGATGGGTTCTTTACCCCTAGCACCACCTGGAAAGCCCCAGCAATATGGAGAGTCCAAAGTGAGGGGAAAGGCTGGGTGAGTTCTAAGTTTCCTTGTGGATCTAACATAAATCTTTCCCTTCTCCAGGGGATCTTCCCAAGCCAGGGATTGAACCCAGGTCTCCCACATTGCAGGTGGATTCTTTATCAGCTGAGCCACCAGGGAAGCCCAAGAATACTGGAGTGGGTAGCCTATCCCTTCTCCAGCAGATCTTCCTGACCCAGGAATAGAACCAGGGTCTCCTGCATTGCAGATGGATTCTTTACCAACTGAGCTATCATGGAAGCCCACATAAATCTCAACTCCGTATTACTCCTGACTACTATTTATCATTTCTACCCACTACCACCTATTTCTGTAGCAGTTGAGCACGAGTCTATTTTTGTCTCACTCTTCTACCACATCCTTAGGAAAGTAAGATTTTTTGTCAGATCCAGCCTAGAAGAAACAATCTCAGCTTAAAAAAAAAACCTGAATCCAGGAACATTTCAAAATAATTTCCTCAAAATCCAACATCAACATAAATATTTGAGATTGCTAACTTAAAGAATTGACCAGTAGGATTTTTTTTTAATAAAAAAGAAGTGTATTGAAATAGAACTTCCTTTCAGGTTAAAAATGAAGTGAAATATAAACTAAAATATTATTCATAGTAACATAATTTATAGTCAGAAATATAATTCATAGTCTGAAACACAAGTTCAGTCCAACATGGCAATGAGCAGTCAGGATGCCCAAACTCTATTCAAAAGTTTTGAGGAAAGTGATTTATTATTTTAAGATTACATTTAAGTATTGTTGGGCTCATACCTTTTTATTTGATATTTCCCAGTATTAGGGAATGAGTCGGACAATGGGAAAATGGAAAAGACAGTCTCTCTGGGGAATACTATGGGAAAGCTGTTGAGATAATTTTCTTTAGATTTGGCCAAAACCTTTTTGGTAAAGAAGGACACAATACTGGCTTGTGTATTTAGAAAGGGGTGGGTGAAAATACAGCAAGAAAAAGCATACAAGCTAATATCTCATTAAGTTGACCACACCCTGAATACCAGTTGATGATTGACTTTATTCCTTTTTAATTATCTGGAATGTGCAACAGTGGGAACCCAGCCAGGGTAACTATTGATTGGAAAGATGCATCTTTCTGCATCAAAAAAGTGTCTGATTCTTGGACAAAAAGAAAGCACACTAAAAAGATGCTGCTGCATAGCACAGGGAGCTCAGCCTGGTGCTCTGGGATGACCTAGAAGGGTGGGATATGGGGTGGGAGGGAGGCTCAAGAGAGAGGGGAAACATGTACACATATAGCTGATTCATTCTGTTGTACAGCAGAAACTAATACAACATTGTAAAGCAATTATACTCCAATTCTTTAAAAAAGCAAAAAAATGGATACAGATTTTAACTTTACATGTTACTTTTGTGAACGGTCAGACATTTTTTTCATGAAAATATACTTCTTTTACATTTCAAAACCTAATAAAGTATTCAAGAACAAAACAGGGCTTTTTCATTTTCCTCATATGCATTTCCCCTGAAAGGAATGAGGGTGGTGTTATATCAATAATGAATTTTAAAAAGAAAAAGCCTAAATTCTGCCATCAAAAATATTTAGACTCAAATTCCATATCACCCCACCCATATATTTGTCCTAAACTTTCACCAGAGCCTAACAATTAGGTTTATCTGTTTGTTTCCTCATTAAATAGTGAGCAACACTATAGTTGGGTCTTGGCATCACTGATCATTTTCGCTCTTGTGCTTAGCACATTGCTTGTTCATTAAACTGAAGTAAACCACTAATGTCCTGCCTCCTCCAACTTCCATCTTTGTAATCTTTGCTGAGTCAGCTTCCTACATCCACAGTAGGGGTGATAATAAAAACCTCACAGAGTTGTTAATTAAGATGGCATAATGTATATAAAGCACTTGGGCTTCCCAGGTGGCTCAGTGGTAAACAATCTGCCTGCCAATGCAGGAGACGTGGGTTCGATCCCTGGGTCAGGAAGATCCCCTGGAGAAGGAAACGGCAACCTATTCTAGTATTCTTGCCTGGAGAATCCCATGGACAGAGGAGCCTGGCAGGCTACAGTCTGTGGGGTCACAAAGAGTCAGACATGACTTAGCAACTGAACACCAACAACAAATATAAAGCACTTGGCACAGTGCCTGGTGTGTAATAGTCTCCATTCAACCTCACTTCTTCTTTGAAAATAAGTCTCTTCCCAATGAGAAATAGCAGTAGTTTTCACAAGGTAAAAAAACCCAGCAGTTCTTTATCAGACTTTCAGTTTTTTTAATTATTAAAAATTATATATATTAAAAATATTTCTTCCCAGTTTATACATATATATTCATAAAATATGTATATATATATATATATATATATATATATATATATATATATATATATTGCTGTTGTTATGTCTTTTGGCCACACTGTGCAGCATGTGGGATCTTAGTTCCCCAAACAAATTTCAAACCTGTGCCCCTTGCATTGGCAGTTCAGAGTATCAGCCACTGGACCACCAGGGAAGTCACGATCTGACTTTTGAATGCCACTTTGAAGGAGGCAAAGATGGGCCAGGAAAACCATTAGCCGTGGCACGTGTTTCAGGGGTCCCAAGACTGCCCATACATTCTGTGATATGCGAGAAGAGCTCACAGAATTCAGAAGCCATTGGACCCATGATTACAGGGTATTAGAGTGATCACCGAAGGGAAAAAAGACAGTAGGAGGAGTCTGAAGGAATCCATCTCCAGATTTCCTCCGTTCTCTCCTGGCACCAGGTAGGAATGTGTTTCTTCTAAAAACGAGATGCAGCAACAGATGGGCAGTTTTCTGCCCAATGAGGCCTGCTTGAGACTCAGAGTCCAGAGTTTATATCAGGCCTTGGTCACTTCCCTTGTGGCTCAGCTGGTAAAGAATCCACCTGCAATGAGGGAGACCTGGGTTCAATCCCTGGGTTGGGAAGATCCCCTGGAGAAGGGAAAGGCCACCCACTCCAGTATTCTGGCCTGGAGAATTCCATGGACTGTATAGTCCATGGGGTCACAAAGAGTCGGACACGACTATGCGACTTTAACTTTCACTTTGGTCACTTAGGCATGATGACCTTCAACCACTACTGAACTTCTAGATTCCCAGAAGGAAGCAGGTGTCTAGGAGCCCAGATGGGCTAAACAACCTAATGCCTGGAGAACGCTTCAAAGGCAAAGTTCCCAGGTACCTACCAAGGGCCAACCTTGTAAAGCAAGCCATTTAAAGACAGCCACCTCGAGCCAGCTATGTTAACTCTTCCCTGCACACCTGGCAAGGCATAAACTGGGCAAACAGGGCAGAAGTTACAGGAAAGGAGAGTAATCAGAACTGAGGAAAGCACAGAAAGGAGACAATTGTTGAAAGGAGGAGAGAAAATGAAGTAAAGGGAAATCAAGGAAAGAAGACAGAAAAAGGAAGAAGGCAGACAGAAGAGAAAGTCATCACCTGGTTGACCCAAGCTGACCTTTCCTCCAGCCACCAGACCCTCGAGCATCCTGGCTCCATGCTGCCCTCCCAATGCCCCATCTCCCACTTCACTTCCTCTGACACCACGTGAGACCTGCCAGGTCTTCATCCACTCTGTTTATATACATAAATGTTACGTTGGACCTGCTACCTTGGAGTAATCTGGCTGTTCTGATAAGGAGAAAAGAGAAGGGAAGGTGACAGAAAGCCCAACAGTGATGAGATGGAAATAGGAAAAGGCATTTGAGCTAAATGGAACAAGATGGCAAGAATAGGCTTCTGGGGGCCCCTCTGAACTTTGAAAGAAACACACAGTCCTTCCAGTTTTAAAAGAAAAAAAAAAAACACTGGGAAAATATCATGGCTAAATAGGCTCTTCTGAGTGTATTTTAAATTACAGTGGCCTCCTTGATTTTGGAG
Source organism: Giraffa tippelskirchi (assembly GCF_054371585.1). Taxonomy (NCBI): domain Eukaryota; kingdom Metazoa; phylum Chordata; class Mammalia; order Artiodactyla; family Giraffidae; genus Giraffa; species Giraffa tippelskirchi. The sequence continues at coordinate 145,192,482 of NC_137289.1, forward strand.
AAGTCCTTGCTTACTTCACTCATTTAAATACCTAGAGCAAGTTTTTTTTTTTTTAAGTTGAAACTTTCTAGGGTTCTTATTCTTTCAACCTTTGCTTTTTTGACTTCCTGAGTTCATGAAAAGGAAAAGAAGAGAAAGAAACTCTTCCTTGCTTTAGTGCCTTTGTAATTGAAAAATATGACAGATCCTTTTCTCCTTTTCTCACATTCCGTCTTTTAAAAAATGCTGTCAGACTAAAGCTTTGCCAAGTTTCAACACCAAGTGAAATCTTACAAAAAAAACTGAAAGATGTATTAAAAGCAGATGGGTTATAGGTATAATCGTATAGCCTACACACGTGTTATGGTTTTTTTTTTAAACAAGCTCATCTCTCTTGTGTTAAAAGTATAATATTAGCTACATTTATGTACTTAACTACATATATATCCTTTTATTATTCCTTTTTCTTATAAGCAGGAAAGTTTCACTTTTGTAAAAGATGTATATATTCACCTGGATGAAATGAGACACTCTAGATAAGAGAAGAAATTAGGAGGAACATGATAGCTTGCCATCTTCAGTTGCCTAGAAAACTACCACATAGAAGGAGATATTTTCACAACTTCAGATAATGGTAGTTGAACAAGTACAAGATAATTTGCATCAGACACAGCAAACTCACTTAAGGAAAAACTTGACATCAGTTGGAGCCTTCTAAAAGTAGAATGGACTGCCTTATTCAGTAATTAAGCGAGGGGCATTGTCACTCATGACTGGAGCCCTCATGTTGGTGAGACTCAGAGATCAGTGGAGACCCCATGGAAGGACTGGATGGAAGAATGAACACAGAGATTCCCACAGAGTTTAAAGACAAAGAATGAAGTGGGAGCCTGGAAAGCTTTATTGACATGGTGTAAATCCCCAAAGCCTTACTGAGATGGGTCAGGGGCCAAAGAAAGCTAAAGAGGTTGGAAAGTACAGTTTAGCACAGACATGGACAGGAATTCTGACTGGATGGAGAGACTTTAAAGATCAGCAAACAGAGCTGTACTAGTTAGGTTAGGCTAGACTATGTGGAGGTAACAAAGCAAACTGGAATCTCACTGGCTTAACACGACAGAGTTTATCCTTGCTCAAAATACATGTCCCAATGCAGGTGGGTAGGGAGTTCTGTTCCACACAGGCATTCTGGGGTCCAAGCCCACAGAGCTCTGGTGCCTTGCATCTGTTCATCCAGTTCATCCGGGTCACAGAGGCTCCAAGTTCTCTGAATATAAGGAACAGAAAGAGGCAGTGGTACCCAGACTCTTAAATTACTCACACCTAGAGTTAGGCTTCACCTCTGCTCTTACTCCCATTGGACAGGGCTCACTCACAGGCCCCAACTTAACTATGAGAGAGGCCAGGAAATACAGGGGAGGAGATGGATAGTCAGCGTGGTAGGAGGGTGCACTGCCCAGTGGAGGTGCCACAAACATTCTTTATTCCAGCCTACCACCCTGTAAGGCCTTCCTTGCCTGGCTATTATACATATTCTGAATTTCTGACATAGTGACTTACCATTATCTGAGCATTCAAACAGAAGCCAAGGAATGGCCAAAATCCAAAGCACTAAATACCACATGTGAGCAAGGATGTAGAGCAACCAGAACTCTCTTATTCAATGCTGGTGGCAACACAAAATGGCACAGGCACTTTGGAAGACAGCTTGGCATTTTCTCATTAAACCAAACATGCTCTCACAATATGATCCAGCAAATGCTACTCCTTCATATTTACTCAAATACCAAACTTACGTCTACACAAAAACCTGCACATAGATGTTTATAGTAAGTTTATTCATTATTACCAAAACTTGGAATCCATCAAGATGTCCTCCATACAGAACAGCAGTGGAGACACAGACATAGAGAACAGACTTATGGACACAGTGTAGGGGGAGGAAGGAGAGGGAGGGAGGTATGGAGAGAGTAACATGGAAACACACATTCAGTTCAGTTCAGTTCAGTCACTCAGTCATGTCTGACTCTTTGCAACCCCATGGACTGCAGCACGCCAGGCCTCCCTATCCATCACAACTTCCGGAGTTTACTCAAACTCATCTCCATTTAGTCAGAGATGCCATCCAGCCATCTCATCCTCTGTCGTCGACCCCTTCTCCACCTGCCTTCAATCTTTCCCAGCACCAGGATCTGTTCAAATGAGTCAGCTCTTTGCATCAGGCGGCCAAAGGATTGGAGTTTCAGCTTCAACATCAGTCCTTTCAATGAATATTCAGGACTGATTTCCTTCAGGATGGACTGGTTGGATCTCCTTGCAGTCCAAGGGACTCTCAAGAGTCTCCTCCAACACCACAGTTCAAAAGCATCAATTCTTGGGTGCTCAGCTTTCTTTATGGTCCAACTCTCACATCTATACATGACTACTGGAAAAACCATAGCCTTCACTAGACAGACCTTTGTGGACAAAGTAATGTCTCTGCTTCTTAATATGCTGTCTAGGTAGGTCATAACTTTTCTTCCAAGGAGCAAGCGACTTTTAATTTCATGGCTGCAGTCACCATCTGTAGTGATTTTGGAGCCCAAAAAGATAAAGTCAGCCACTGTTTCCCCATCTATTTGCCATGAAGTGATGGGACCAGATACCATGATCTTAGTTTTCTGAATGTTGAGCTTTAAGCCAACTTTTTCACTCTCCACTTTCACTTTCATCAAGAGGCTCTTTAATTCTTCAGTTTCTGCCATAAGGGTGGTGTCATCTGCAAATCTGAGGTTATTGATATTTCTCCCAGCAATCTTGATTCCAGCTTGTGTTTTATCCAGTCCAGCATTTCTCATGAAATATACTCTGCATATAAGTTAAATAAGCAGGGTGACAATATACAGCCTTGACATACTCCTTCCCAATTTGGAACCAGTCTGTTCTTTCATGTCCAGTTCTAACTGTTGCTTCCTAACCTGCATACAGATTTCTCAAGAGGCAGGTCAGGTGGTCTGCTATTCCCATCTCTTTTAAGAAATTTTCCACAGTTTGTTGTGATCCACACAGTCAAAGGCTTTGGCATAGTCAATAAAGCTGAAGTAGATGTTTTTCTGGAACTCTCTTGTTTCTTCGATGATCCAATGGAAGTTGGCAATTTGATCTCTGGTTCCTCTGCCTTTTCTAAATCCAGCTTGAACATCTGGAAGTTCATAGTTCACGTGCTGTTGAAGCCTGGCTTGGAGAATTTTGAGCATTACTTTACTAGCGTGTGCGATGAGTGCAATTGTGCGGTAGTTTGAACATTCTTTGGCATTGCCTTTCTTTGGAATTGGAACGAAAACTGACCTTTTCCAGTCCTGTGGCCGCTGCTGAATTTTCCAGATTTGCTGGCATATTCAGTGCAGCACTTTATCACCATCATCTTTTAGGATTTGAAATAGCTCAACTGGAATTCCATCACCATCTTGGCTACTAGAGTTTTGCCAAGAGAACGCACTGGTCATAGCAAACACCTTCTTGCAACAACACAAGAGACAACTCTACATATGGACATCACCAGATGGTCAATACTGAAATCAGATAGATTATATTCTCTGCAGCCAATCTATAGATTCAATGCAATCCTTATCAAGCTACCAACAGTATTTTTCACAGGACTAGAACAAATAATTTCACAATTTGTATGGAAATACAAAAAACCTCAAATAGCCAAAGCAATCTTGAGAAAGAAGAATGGAACTGGAGGAATCAACCTGCCTGACTTCAGGCTATACTACAAAGCTACAGTCATCAAGACAGTATGGTACTGGCACAAAGACAGAAACATAGATCAATGGAACAAAATAGAAATCCCAGAGATAACTCCATGCAAGAATATACAATGGAGAAAAGACAATCTCTTTAACAAGTGGTGCTGGGAAAACCGGTCAATCTCTTGTAAAAGAATGAAACTAGAACACTTTCTAACAGCGTACACAAAAATAAACTCAAAATTGATTAAAGATCTAAATGTAAGACCAGAAACTATAAAACTCCTAGAGGAAAACATAGGCAAAACACTCTCTGACATAAATCACAGCAGGATCCTCCATGACCCACCTCCCAGAGTAATGGAAATAAAAGCAAAAATAAACAAATGGGACCTAATTAAACTTAAAAGCTTTTGCACAATGAAGGAAACTATAAGTAAGGTGAAAAGACAGCCTTCAGCATGGGAGAAAATAATAGCAAACAAAGCAACTGACAAAGAATTAACCTCAAAAATATACAAGCAACACCGGCACCTCAATTCCAGAAAAATAAATGACCCAATCAAAAAGTGGGCCAAATCACAGAAATCAGAGCTGAAAAAGAAATAAAAGGAATCCAGATAGGAAAAGAAGAAGTAAAACTCTCACTGTTTGCAGATGACATGATCCTCTACATAGAAAACCCTAAAGATTCTACCAGAAAATTACTAGAGCTAATCAATGAATATAGTAAAGTTGCAGGATATAAAATTAACACAAAGAAATCCCTTGCATTACTATACACCAAAAATGAGAAAACAGAAAGAGAAATTAAGGAAACAATACCATTCACCATTGCAACAAAAAGAATAAAATACTTAGGAATATATCACCTAAAGAAACAAAAGACTTATATATAGAAAACTATAAAACACTGATGAAAGAAATCAAAGAGGACACAAACAGATGGAGAAATATACCGTGTTCATGGATTGGAAGAATTAATATAGTGAAAATGAGTATACTACCCAAAGCAATCTATAGATTCAATGCAATCCTTATCAAGCTACAAACGGTATTTTTCACAGACCTAGAACAAATCATTTCACAATTTGTATGGAAATATAAGAAACTTTGAATAGCCAAAGCAATCTTGAGAAAGAAGAATGGAACTGGAGGAATCAACCTGCCTGACTTCAGGCTATACTACAAAGCCACAGTCATCAAGACACTATGGTACTGGCACAAAGATAGAAATATAGATCAATGGAACAAAATAGAAAGCCCAGAGATAAATTCATGCACCTATGGACACCTTATCTTTGACAAAGGAGGCAAGAATATACAATGGAGAAAAGACAATCTCTTTAACAAGTGGTGCTGGGAAAACTGGTCAACCACTTGTAAAAGAATGAAACTAGAACACTTTCTAACACCATACACAAAAATAAACTCAAAATGGATTAAAGATCTAAACATAAGACCAGAAACTATAAAACTCCTAGAGGAAAACATAGGCAAAACACTCTCTGACATAAATCACAGCAGGATCCTCCATGACCCACCTCGCAGAATATTGGAAATAAAAGCAAAAATAAACAAATGGGACCTAATTAAAATTAAAAGCTTTTGCACAACAAAGGAAACTACAAGCAAGGTGAAAAGACAGCCTTCAGAATGGGAGAAAATAATAGCAAACGAAGCAACAGACAAACAATTAATCCAAAAATATACAAGCAACTCCTGCAGTTCAATTCCAGAAAAATAAATGACCCAATCAAAAAATGGGCCAAAGAACTAAACAGACATTTCTCCAAAGAAGACATACAGATGGCTAACAAACACATGAAAAGATGCTCAACATCACTCATTATCAGACAAATGCAAATCAAAACCACAATGAGGTACCATTTCACGCCAGTCAGAATGGCTTCTATCCAAAAGTTTACAAGCAATAAATGCTGGAGATGGTGTGGAGAAAGGGGAACCCTCTTACACTGTTGGTGGGAATGCAAACTAGTACAGCCACTATGGAGAACAGTGTGGAGATTCCTCAAAAAACCGGACATAAAACTGCCATACAACCCAGCAATCCCACTGCTGGGCATACACACCGAGGAAACCAGAATTGAAAGAGACACGTGTACCCCAATGTTCACCACAGTACTGTTTATAATAGCCAGCACATGGAAGCAGCCTAGATGCCCATCAGCAGACGAATGGATAAGGAAGCTGTGGTACATATACACAATGGAATATTACTCAGCCATTAAAAAGAATACATTTGAAACTATTCTATTGAGATGGATGAAACTGGAGCCCATAATACAGAGTGAAGTAAGCCAGAAAGAAAAACACCAATACAGTATACTAATACATATATATGGAATTTGAAAGATGGTAACGATAACCCTATATGCAAGACAGAAAAAGAGACACAGATGCATAGAACAGTCTTATGGACTCTGAGGGAGAAGGTGAGGGTGGGACGTTCTGAGAGAATAGCATTGAAACATGTATATTATCATATGTGAAACAGAACACCATTCCAGGTTCAATGCATGAGACAAATGCTCAGGGCTGGGGCAATGGGATGACCCAGAGGGATGGGATGGGGAGGGAGGTGGGAAGGGGGTTCAGGATGGGGAACACATGTAAACCCATGGCTGATTCATGTCAATGTATGGCAAAAAACCACTACAATATTGTAAAGTAATTAGCCCCCAACTAAAATAAATAAATTTATTAAAAAAAAAAAGTGGGCCAAAGAACTAAATAGACAGTTCTCCAAAGAAGACATACAGATGGCTAACAAACACATGAAAAGATGCTCAACATCACTCATTATTAGAGAAATGCAAATCAAAACCACAATGAGGTACCATTTCACACCAGTCAGAATGGCTGCTATCCAAAAGTCTACAAGCAATAAATGCTGGAGAGGGTGTGGAGAAAAGGGAACCCTCTTACACTGTTAGTGGGAATGCAAACTAGTACAGCCACTATGGAGAACAGTGTGGAGATTCCTTTAAAAACTGGAAATAGAACTGCCATACAACCCAGCAGTCCCACTGTTGGGCATACACACTGAGGAAACCAGAATTGAAAGAGACACATGTACCCCAATGTTCATTGCAGCACTGTTTATAATAGCCAGGACATGGAAGCAACCTAGATGTCCATCAGCAGACAAATGAATAAGAAAGCTGTGGCACATATACACAGTGGAATATTACTCAGCCATTAAAAAGAATACATTTGAATCAGTTCTAATGAGGTGGATGAAACTGGAGCCTATTATACAGAGTGAAGTAAGTCAGAAAGAAAAACACCAATACAGTATACTAATGCATATATATGGAATTTAGAAAGATGGTAACAATGACCCCATATAAAGTAAAGGAAAGTTGCTCAGTCGTGTCTGACTCTTTGCGACCCCATGGACTGTAGCCTACCAGGCTCCTCCGTCCATGGGATTTTCCAGGCAAGTGTACTGGAGTGGGTTGCCATTTCCTTCTCCAGGGGATCTTCCCAACCCAGGGACCGAACCCAGGTCTCCCGCATTGTAGGCAGATGCTTTCACCATCTGAGCCACCAGGGAAGCCCTTATAACTAGTTTTACCCTATATGAGAGACAGCAAAAGAGACAGAGATGTATAGAATGGTCTTTTGTACTCTGTGGGAGAAGGCAAGGGTGGGATGATTTGAGAGAATAGCACTGAAACATGTATATTATCATATGTGAAACAGATCGCCAGTCCAGGTTTGATGCATGAGGCAGTGTGCTCAGGGCTGGTGCACTGGGATGACCCTGAGGGATAGGATGGGGAGGGAGGTGGGAGGGGGGTTCAGGATGGGGAACACATGTACACCCATGGCTGATTCATGTCAATGTATGGCAAAAACCACCACAATATTGTAAAGTAATTAGCCTCCAATTAAAATAAATAAATTATATATATATATATATATATATATATATATATATATATATATATATATATATATATAATCTGTATATTCTCTGCAGCCAAAGATGGAGAAGCTCTATACAGTCAGCAAAAAGAAGACCAAGAGCTGACTGTGGCTCAGATCATGAACTCCTTATTGCCAAATTCAGACTTAAATTGAAGAAAGTAGGGAAAACCACTAGACCATTCAGGTATGACCTAAATCAAATTCATTATGATTATACCGTGGAAGTGAGAAATAGATTCAAGGGATTAGATCTGATAGACAGAGTGCCTGAAGAACTACAGACAGAGGTTCATGACATTGTACAAGAGGCAGGGATCAAGATCATCCCCAAGAAAAAGAAATGCAAAAAGGCAAAATGGTTGTCTGAGGAGGCCTTACAAACAGCTGAGAAAAGAAGAGAAGCTAAAGGCAAAGGAGAAAAGGAAAGATATACTCATTTGAATGCAGAGTTCCTAAGAATAGAAAGGAGATAAGAAAGCCTCCCTCAATGATCAATGCAAAGAAATAGAGGAAAACAATAGAATGGGAAAGACTAGAGATCTCTTCAAGAAAACTAGAGATACCAAGGGAACATTTCATGCAAAGATGGGCACAATAAAGGACAGAAATGGTATGGACCTAACAGAAGCAGAAGATATTAAGAAGAGGTGGAAGAATACACAGAAGAACTGTACAAAAAACATCTTCATGACCCAGATAACCATGATGGTGTGATCACTCACCTAGAGACAGACATGCTGGAATGCGAAGTCAAGTGGGCCTTAGGAAGCATCACTATGAACAAACATACATTATCATATGTAAAGTAGATAGCCAATGGGAATTTTCTGTATGACTCAGGGAACTCAAACCGGGGCTCTGTAACAACTTACAGGGGTAGGATGGGGAGGGAGGTAAGAGGGAGTTTCAAGAAGGAAGGGACATACATATACCTATGGCTGATTCATGTTCATGTTTGGCAGAAACCAACACAATACTGTAAAGCAATTATCCGTCAATTAAAAATAAATGAATTTTAAAAAAAAGGTGTCCTGCAGTAGGTGAATAGATAAATAAACTGTGGCGTATCCACACAATGGAATATTATTCAGTGCTAAACATAAACGAGCTATTAAGCCATGAAAAAAACATGGAGGAAATTCATATAACTAAGTGAAAAAAAGGCAATCAGAAAAGGCTACATACTGTATGATTCCACCTAGAGGACACTCTGGAAAAACAAAACTATGGCAACAGTAAAACGATCAGTGGCTATCAGGGGTTATGGGGAGGAAGAGATGAATAGGCAGAGCACAGAGGACTTTTAGGGCAGCTACTAACTGAAACGATTACTGGTATTTGACCATCTAGTAGTTTCCTCAACATCTTTGTATAGTATGCTTTATGTCACAATATCTTGGTTTATCAAAATCAAATTTCTATTAATCTTTTGCTACTGCAGATGAAGGTTTAACTTACTTCCCTCACCCAAATTCCCAGAAGCCCTTCTTCCCAAAATTCTGCACATAGTCATATCTAAGGCAAGATTTTTTCTCAAAATTATCCCATCAAAAATGAAGTCCTTATTAAGCCTTTCATATGAGAGGCAGTCTCTCAGTTACTTCATTGTGAATAGCAAAGTTCTATGTGGGGAAGATACATTAACCTGAAATGACCTCAGTCAGACTCAGTCTGAAAGCTTACAGAGGTCACTTGACATGATGTAGGGAAGGTAAATCAATTTCACACAGGTTGAGTCATCATTTGTGGAGAAACAACTTCAGACTGCAGCTCTAGGTGCCACTGCATACAAGCTTTTAAAAAAAAACAGCTTATTACAATAAATGAAGTGCTTAGGTTGTGGAGCTTAATACACATTAATACATGAATTATGATAAAATTTCTATTGGCAGCATCATGCTCAGATTCAAAAAGTACTGTGAACAATTGGAAGTGAGCATGGCACTGTTTTCAAGCAGCTCTATCTAGAGAGGTGTACGTCCATGTGCATGTATGGGAGTTTGAAAAAAATGCATCATCAAATGTGAGTATGAAAATAGAATCTGGGTGGAATTCCACCATTTGGGTGGAATTCCCTGGTGGTGCAATGGTTAAGATTTGTCACTTTCACTGCCATGGCCCGGGTTTGAGTCCTGGCCCAGGCACTAAGATTCCACAAGCCACACAGCATAGCCAAAAAGATTTTTTAAAAAGGCCATTTTGTAAAACAATATATTTGATATAATACAAGGTTTAGAATACATGTTTAAAATATGTATTTATATAATTAAAGTTTAACTGAAATATGATATGTAGACATTTGGCCATTTCAACTCTTTCCCTAAATATCATATATTCAAGTTGAGAAAACAGAAGTTGTTTTCAACTTTATCATTTAGGAAAATAATGATTTCACTTACAGTCGGGGTCCACTAGCTCATATTTGGGAATGTATTCTACTTGTGTCATTGGCTGAGACCTCCATTGATCAGCGCACCATCAGTAAGCACACCTCTGTGTCTCTAGTTCACCTTCTCTCTACCAAAGGCAAAGTTGCCTGGCTCTTCACTCTGTCAGGAGAACCAGTAATGTTCTCTCTTTCCTTCCACCACTCCTTTCTGGTCCCCACCACACTGATTCTGTAATAAAACTTGTCTGTGATTTGTCCAGCCATGGATGAAAAATTACATAGCTGTGTTTTGTTCAATTTAAATAGAAATTTATCCATTACATTCATGTCCCTGTATTTTAAAGTGAGAGACTTTCCCTATAATGCAAGTAGTGTTTTCTTAATATTGCTTTTGCTGTTTTAGTTGCTAAGTCATGTCTGACTTTGTGACCCCATGGACGGTAGCCCGCCAGGCTCCTCTGTCCATGAGATTTCCTGGGCAAGAACACTGGAGTGGGTTGCCATTTCCTTCTCCAAATATTGCTTTAAGGCTTTACTTTTGTGTCTTCTCAATTACATGCCCTTCGCCCTAGAATGCTGTCATCCAGCTACCTGGAAAGAAACCAGAATCCATTTTAGAGGAAATTCAAAGAGAAAGTCCAAGGGACTATTCATTTTCTGATCTTCAAAAATGGGCTTATGAAGGAGGACACTAATCCTCTAAAACTAGCTCTCTTCTTGAGGGAGGATATTCTGGATTACTTTAGGTCCCTCTTAAGTCTGCGAAGGACCAGCTTCAAGGAACCAGCCTAACAGATTTCTACAGTAGCCAGACAAGAGATAGTCTTCCCATCTCTGCCAGGAGGACATTAGCTACAACAGGTAGGGTTTAAGTGCAGTCACCGTACTGCCTAGTTTGACTTGGACAGTCCCAGTTGATACTTGTTGTTCATACATCCCATCCAGCTAGGGCCTCCTTTCATTCTCAAGTGTGTCCCAGATAAGATGATACATTTTATGGTCATCCTGAGGAAGCATAAGCTGGAATCAAGATTGCCAGGAGAAATATCAATAACCTCAGATATGCAGATGACACCACCCTTAAGGCAGAAAGTGAAGAAGAACTAAAGAGGCTCTTTATGAAAGTGAAAGAGAAGAGTGAAAAGGCTGGCTTAAAGCTCAACATTCAGAAAACTAAGATCATGGCATCCGGTCCCATCACTTCATGGCAAATAGATGGGGAAACAATGGAAATAGTGGCTGACTTTATTTTTTTGGGCTCTACAATCACTGCAAATGGTGATTGTAGCCATGAAATTAAAAGAGGCTTACTCCTTGGAAGGAAAGCTATGACCAACCTAGACAGCATATTAAAAAGCAGAGGCATTATTTTGTCCACAAAGGTCCATCTAGTCAAGGCTATGGTTGTTCCAGTGGTCATGTATGGATGTGAGAGTTGGACGGTGAAGAAAGCTGAGCACCGCAGAATTGATGCTTTTGAACTATAGTGTTGGAGAAGACTCTTGAGAGTCCCCTGGACTGCAAGGAGATCAAACCAGCCCATCCTAAAGGAGGTCAGTCCTAGGTGTTCATTGGAAGGACTAATGTTGAAGCTGAAACTACAATATTTTGGCCACCTGATGGGAAGAGCTGACTCATCAGAAAAGACCCTGATGCTGGGAAAGATTGAGGGCAGGAGGAGAAGGGACAACAGAGGATGAGATGGTTGGATGGCATCACCAACTCAATGGACATGGGTCTGGCTAGACTCTGGCAGTTGCTGATGGACAGGGAGGCCTGGCATGCTGAGGTTCATGGGGTCACAAAGAGTCGGACACGACTGAGCGACTGAACTGAACTGAAAGGAAATTAACCCTGAATATTCATTGGGAGGACTGATGCTGAACCTGAAGCCCCAATACTTTGGCCACCTGATGCAAAGAGACAACTCATTGGAAAAGACCCTGATGCTGGGAAAGATTGAAGGCAGGAGGAGAAGGGGACAACAGATGACAAGATTGTTGGATGGCATCACCAACTGAATGGACACGAGTTTGAGCAAACTCCAGGAGATGGTGAAGGACAGGGAAGCCTGGCGTGCTGCAGTCCATGGGGTTGCAAAGAGTTGGATATGACTGAGTGACTGAACAACAGCAACCCACTAGAATGGCTAGAATCAAAAAAGACAGATAATAACAAGAGTTGGTAAGGTGGAGAAACTGTAACCCTTACACACTGCTAATGATGATGTAAACTGGTGTAGCCACTTTAGGGAAGAGTTTGACAGTTGCTCAAAAAGTCAAAACCAAAGTTCCCATATCCCTAGGTAAATATCTAAGAGAAGTGAAAACATATGTTCATATACAGAATTGTGCACAGATGTTCACAGCAGCATTATCAGTAATAGCCCTAAAGTGGAAATAACCCAAATGTCCATCAACTGACATAAACAAAATGTGGTATATTGATACAGTGGAATATTATTAAGACATAAAAAGGAATGAAGTATTAATACATGTAACACACAGATAAATCCTAAAGATATTATACCAAGTGAAAGAAATCAAACAAAGAGAGCCATTATATGATTCCATTTATATGAAATGTCTAGAGTAGGCAAATCTGCAGGGACAGAAAGTAGATTAGTGGTTACCAGGGGTTGAGGAAAGGGGAGTGACTCCTAAAGGGTATGATTTTTCTTTTTGAGGTGATAAAATGTTCTGGAGCTAGACTGTGCAGTTGTTGCACAACTTTGTGAATATATTAAAAAGTACTGAATTGTAAACTTTCAAAGGGTGAATATTATGGCATTTGAATTATACCTTAATGATTTAAAAAAGAAGACAGTAACATTTTCCAAATTTTCAGAGGGTACTAGCACTTACACAGGATTGACTTTTAGGTGTTGGTGTTATTTTCTGGGGTTTTTCCTCTAATCAGCAAAAGGGAGATTGGGAGAGGCCATAATTACAGACTAAAGTATGAAATGAGATTTTGTTCTTCCTATCTATATTGTGGTATGAAAAAATTCTGACCCCATGATATGCATAAAGATCTAGCCTTCCAGTTCTCTTAATTCTTTTTTTTTAAATCTAACAGTAGGCTGGCAGTCTTGTATGAAAACTAGCCTCTCAGTTCAATAGCAGAAGCAGCAGCCCACCTAATTATTCTAGTTCATTTTATTTTTTTAAAATTGAACTATAGTTGATTTACAATGTTGTGACAATCTCTGCTATACAGAAAAGTGACTCAGTTTTACATGTATATACATTATTTTTTTTCAATATTCTTTCCCTTTATGGTTTATCCCAGGAAACTGGATATAGTTCCCTGTGCTATGGATTAGGACCATGTTATTTATCCATTCTAAATGTAATAGTTTGCATCTGCTAACCCCAAACTCCCATTTCACCACCCCCCCCCACCTTGGCAAGCATGAGTCTGATCTCTATTTCTATAAGCATGTTTTGTAGATAGGTTTATTTTTGTCATATTTTAGATTCTACATATAAGTGATATTGCATAGTATTTGTCTTTCTGTTTCTGATTTACTTCACTTAGTATGAGAGTCTCTAGCTGCATCCATGTTGCTGCAAATGGCATTATTTTGTTCTTTTTTAATGGCTGAGTAGTATTCCTTTGTATATATGTACTACATCTTCTTTATCCATTCCTCTGTTGATGGACACTTAGGTTGATTCCATGTCTTGGCTATTGTGAATAGTGCATGTATCTTTTTGAATCATGTTTTTGTCCAGATATACGACAGGAGTGGGACTGCTGTGTCATATGGTAGCTTTATTTTAGTTTTCTGAGGAACCCCCATACTCTTCTCCATAGTGGTGGGGGCCCACTTCAGATGGGACACTCATTCTCCAGTTCGCCATGCCCTCTCCTCAACAGTTATCACCCATTCACATCACCTATCTAGTTCTGAATATATTTGAATTTGCAATTCCTGGTCAAAGAGTCCACTCTAAAAATTAAACTTCAATAAGCAGTGCTTATATTGGTTTCAGTTAGGAATGTGTTTAGCTGCAAATAACAAACATCTAAATAACAGTACCTTAAACGATTAGGAGTTTATTTCAAGACATCTGGAAGTGAGTAGTCACTGAAGCTGGATCAAGAGCTCAGTGATAATAAGATCTCCATGTTGTAGAGGCTACTAGCTGTCTATCAAATATTATTTTATCTTTTCTGAGTTACATGAACCTTGAGATTATTTGAAAGGACGATGTAATAAGCTAAAAATGAAATTTCCTGTGGCTCAGCTGGTAAAGAATCCGCCTGCAATGCGGGAGACCTGGGTTCGATCCCTGAGTTGGGAAGATCTCCTGGAGAAGGGAAAAGGTACCCACTCCAGTATTCTGGCCTGGAGAATTCCACGGACTGTATAGTCCATGGGGTCACAAAGAGTTGGACACAACTGAGCAACTTTTACTTTCACTTTACAATTGGGAGTGTTTGAGAAAGCTCCTTATCAGTACTCTTGCCTGGAAAATTCCATGGACAGAGGAGCCTGGTAGGCTACAGTCCATGGGGTCGCTAAGAGTTGGACATGACAGAGTGACTTCACTTTCACTTTTACCTTTCATGCATTGGAGAAGGAAATGGCAGCCCACTCCTGTATTCTTGCCTGGAGAATCCCAGGGACGGTGGAGCCTGGTGGGCTGCTCTCTATGGGGTCGCACAGAGTTGGACACAATTGAAGTGACTTAGCAGCAGCAGCCTTATCAGTGAGATGTAAGTAAAAGTCACTTAAGGGAACTTACAGGAAGGCAATTTTAAAGGGTTCACACAGCTGGCATATGCCTTCATTTCTCTTTGCTGTTCCCCTTCTTTATGCCTAAAATGAAATTATGATGGCTGGAGCTCTGACTGCCATTTTGAGAAGAGAAGGATCAGGAAGACAAAGCATAAAGTCAAAAGAGCATCTATCCCTGGTTAAATCATATAACCACCATAACAGTCTTGGACTCCAGACTTAATACAAACTGTCATTTGAGTCATCCTTTTATGGGTTTTTATTACTAGCTGTTGAATGTAATTTCTGATTGATACACTGCCAGTGTATCTATAGCTCCTTTGGCTTTTTCACTAAAATATTTAAATTGCTGCTGCCTTGCTCATGACAAGAATATGGAGAAGGGGGAAAGGATCTGTCACAGGTTCAGCTTTTGTGTTCACTGAAAGCACTGGGCATTATTCAGGCACAAAGGATATCTTATCTAGTTGTGGTTGAAATTAGGAGCACACAAACTTTTCATTGACCATGTACATACTACTACATTTCCTATGAAGGAAGTTTTGCTAGTTCGGACAAAGATGGCATATATGCAAAACATCCATTGGAGCTCAGAATATACCACTAATGCTCTAGTCCAGGTTCTTTCAATTCCACGTTTCCAACTACCCTGTGCTCTGAAATGACTCAGTTTTCTTAGCTACTTTCAAACTAAAGCAAAACACTCATTGCAACAGTACATAGATGTAAATACACTGAAACCATGTGGCCATGAATGTTCAGTAAGATACAGGTTCATCCAATTCACAATAACTGCCATGTGGAAACAACCTATATATCCAGAGACAATGAATGGATAAAGAAAATGTGGCCTATTTATACAATGAATATTCAGTTCAGTTCAGTTCAGTCACTCAGTCGTGTTCGACTCTTTGCGGCCCCATGGACTGCATCACGCCAGGCTTCCCCGTCCATCACCAACTCCCAGAGTTTATTCAAACCCATGTCCACTGAGCCAGTGACGCCATCCAACCATCTCATCCTCTGTTGTCCCCTTCTCCTTCCGCCTTCAATCTTTCCCAGCATTAGGTTCTTTTCCAAAGAGTCAGTTCTTTGCATCAGGTGACCAAACTATTGGAGTTTCAGCTTCAGCATCAGTCCTTCCAATGAATATTCAGGACTGATTTTTTTAAAATATGGAATAGTTTTTAAATGGAATATTAGTCAGCCTTAGAAAATAAGGAAATCGTGGAAATGGGACCACATGAATGAATGTGGAGGACATTATGCTAAGAGAAATAAGCCAGTCACAAAAAGACAGATATTCTATGATTTCATTCATATGAGAAAGTGAGAGTAGTCAAACCCATAGAGGCAGAGAGTTGACTGGTGATTGCCAGGCACTGAGAGGAGGGGGAAACAAGGAGAAGCTACTCAATGGATATAAGGTTTCAAATAAAAAAGATGAATAAGTTCTAGAGCTTTGCTGTACAACACAGGACCAGAGTTAACAATAATGTATTGTGCACTTAAAAAAGTGTTAAAAGAGTAGACCGCATGTTAAATGTTCTTACTATAATAAAAAAATGTTAAGTTAGATTTAGCCAGGTAACTGGAAAAATATGTATATAAGTGTATATATATATAAACATATAATTTCCACCTAAATGAAAACCCAGCAGCTAAAAAGATCCCACAAGCCATAATAAAGATCGAAGTGTTTGCAACTAAGATTCGGTGAAGCCAAAGAAATAAATATCTTTTAAAAATAAATGAAAACACAGAAATTTTAAATTCTTGTAGTAAACTCAACACCGCCCAAGAATACATCTTTTTTTCAGACCCAGTTTAAGCCATGCTGTCCTGAAGAGTTAATGATGTCTCCCTTATATCTTTCTTTGAACCTCATCTGTGCCTTTCTCACTGTGCTTGTCATTTTGTGATATACTTCTTTGTTTTCACATCTTTTCCTACTTGTCTAGGAGCCTTTTGAGGTCAGAAACTGCTCTTCTCTATTTCCTTACAGATAAATCTAATTACTTACCACTGGATAAATGTTCTAAAAATACTGGTTACTTTGAATGAAGCTCTAGATAAAACTCATCACACTTTGAAGGAGGCCCATCAGTATGATAAATCTGAAATTATCCGTACTTGCATTTGTGTAACACACACACAAAGGAAAACCCACTAAAAAGTACTCGAGCCTCAGGAACTTGACTTTGACAACCTGCAAAGAAGACCAAAGAGGGCATCTTGTTCTCTTTGATGGGTATTTATTATTTATCCTTCTTATCAGAACTCATAGATTTTGTTCATCCTTTCGGTTCCATCAGCACCAAGAGGCGTAACGATTGTGAAAGGTCCCCTAATGTCTTTGGCGCCCCCTTCCCAGCCTTCTATTTTAGGGCAGAGCCAATGATCTCATTTACAGAGGCTTGCCAGGCTCTGCATATGGTTTGTAATATAAATAGATCACATCTTACGCATATCAGCAAGACAGAGGAGGCTTGCCCTCCCCAAAGTCTGCTGAAGTAGAAATTCTCACAAGAAAAGTAGGCAAGCCACCTCTACTTTATACTTCTCAAGTAATTTAAGGATGTGTTGGGCAAAGATTTGAATCTCTGGCAAATTCAGATGAATTCTGGACTATCCAAAGATAAAATATGCCCAAACTAAAGATAAATGATAATCCTGTTTAATTTCAGACTACTTCCTTTCATTGGGCTTTGTGACTGCATAGTTAATATCAATTTATGTTCGTGGTCTGGATTATAACCTATTGCATTAGCCTCAACATATATTGATTAGATTTTGTTTTGTTGTTTATAAATAAAACCTGATAATTTGGCTTACTCATGAGACGAGTTGCCATTAAAATAAAAATAAACCACGATGCTTCTGAGCAACAAATTCCACAAACAGGCGATCTTTCCAATCTATTTCAACACCCAATTATTTTTTTCTTTTTAACACTTGTTATTTGAAAAAGTTTAACACTCATAAGAAACTACAAAAATAATATAGACGTCTGTGTACCCTCTGTGTACCGGTAATAGCAAACAACCTATTCCAACAACACAAGAGAAGACTCTACACGTGGACATCACCAGATGGTCAACACTGAAATCAGATTGATTATATTCTTTGCAGCCAAAGATGGAGAAGCTCTATACAGTCAGCAAAAACAAGACCAGGAGCAGACTGTGGCTCAGATCATGAACTGCTTATTGCCAAATTCAGACTTAAATTGAAGAAAGTAGGGAAAACCACTAGTCCATTCAGGTATGACCTAGATCAAATCCCTTATGAGTATACAGTGGAAGTGACAAATAGATTTAAGGGACTAGACCTGATAGACAGAGTGCCTGATGAACTATGGACAGAGGTTCATGACATTGTACAGGAGACAGGGATCAAGAAAATCCCCATGGAAAAGAAATGCAAAAAAGCAAAATGGCTGTCTGAGGAGGCCTTACAGATAGCTGGGAAGAGAAGAGAAGCGAAAAGCAAAGGAGAAAAGGAAAGATATTCCCATCTGAATGCAGAGTTCCAAAGAATAGCAAGGAGAGATAAGAAAGCCTTCCTCAGTGATCAGTGCAAAGAAATAGAGGAAAACAACAGACTGGGAAAGACTAGAGATCTCTTCAAGAAAATTAGAGATACCAAAGGAACATTTCATGCAAAGATGAGCTTGATAAAGGACAGAAATGGTATGGACCTAACAGAAGCAGAAAATATTAAGAAGAGGTGGCAAGAATACACAGAAGAACTGTACAAAAAGGATCTTCACAACCCAGATAATCACAATGGTGTGATCACTCACCTAGAGCCAGACATCCTGGAATGTGAAGTCAAGTGGGCCTTAGAAAGCACCACTACGAACAAAGCTAGTGGAGGTGATGGAATTCCAGTTGAGCTATTTCAAATCCTCAAAGGTGATGCTGTGAAAGTGCTGCACTCTATATGCCAGCAAATTTGGAAAACTCAGCAGTGGCCACAGGACGGGAAAAGGTCAGTTTTCGTTCCAATCCCAAAGAATGCTCAAACTACCGCACAATTGCACTCATCTCACATGCTAGTAAAGTAATGCTCAAAATTCTCCAAGCCAGGCTTCAGCAATACGTGAACCGTGAACTTCCAGATGTTCAAGCTGGTTTTAGAAAAGGCAGAGGAACCAGAGATCAAATTGCCAACATCCGCTGGATCATCGAAAAAGCAAGAGAGTTCCAGAAAAACACCTATTTCTGCTTTATTGACTATGCCAAAGCCTTTGACTGTGTGGATCACAATAAACTGTGGAAAATTCTGAAAGAGATGGGCATACCAGACCATCTGACCTGTCTCTTGAGAAACCTGTATGCAGGTCAGGAAGCAACAGTTAGAACTGGACATGGAACAACAGACTGGTTCCAAATAGGAAAAGGAGTACGTCAAGGCTGTATATTGTCACCCTGCTTAATTAACGAATATGCAGAGTACATCATGAGAAACACTGGGCTGGAAGAAACACAAGCTGGAATCAAGATTGCTGGGAGAAATATCAATAACCTCAGATATACGGATGACACCACCCTTATGGCAGAAAGTGAAGAAGAACTAAAGAGCCTCTTGATGAAAGTGAAAGAGGAGAGGGAAAAAGTTGGCTTAAAGCTCAACGTTCAGAAAACTAAGATCATGGCATCTGGTCCCATCACTTCATGGGAGATAGATGGGGAAACAGTGGAAACAGTGTCAGACTTTATTTTTTTGGGCTCCAGAATCACTGCTGATGGTGACTGCAGCCATGAAATTAAAAGACGCTTACTCCTTGGATGGAAGGTTATGGCCAACCTAGATAGCATATTTAAAAGCAGAGACATTACTTTGCCAACAAAAGCCCGTCTAGTCAAGGCTATGGTTTTTCCAGTGGTCATGTATGGATGTGAGAGTTGGACGGTGAAGAAAGCTGAGCGCTGCAGAATTGATGCTTTTGAACTGTGGTGTTGGAGAAGACTCTTGTGAGTCCCTTGGACTGCAAGGAGATCCAATCAATCCATCCTAAAGGAGATCAATCCTGGGTGTTCATTGGAAGGTCTGATGTTGAAGCTGAAACTCCAATACTTTGGCCACCTCATGCGAAGGGTTGACTCATTGGAAAAGACCCTAATGCTGGGTAGGATTGGGGGCGGGAGGAGAAGGGGATGACAGAGGATGAGATGGTTGGATGGCATCACCGACTCGATGGACATGGGTTTGGGTAGACTCCGGGAGTTGGTGATGGACAGACAGGCCTGGCATGCTGCACTTCATGGGGTCACAAAGAGTCAGACATGACTGAGCGACTGAACTGAACTGATTTGAAAAAGTTTAACACTCATAAGAAACTATAAAAATAATATAGACGTCTGTGTACCCTCTACCCAGCTTGTCCCAGTGAAAACATCTTTAGTACCTATAGTCCATTGCCAAAACCAGGAAACTGACACGGAGACAATATACTGACATTAACTCAACTAATAATCTTATTTGGATTTCACTCCTTCATCTCACTTTTTTGGAGGTAAGAGTGCAGTGTTTAGTTCTGTGGCATTTTATTATGTTTAGACATGTATAACCACCACCACAACCAGAGTACACATTATTATTATTTTTAAACATCTATGGAAGTCTAGCTATGCACAAAGCACTGTTGGGTGTGTTTATTTAACAATTTCATGAGGTAAATTTATTGTCTCCGTTTTGGAGAAAGAAGACTTAAATAAAAAGGAAAAAGCAGACATTTCCCCTTGTTTTCATCTTTTAGTATCAGGCGTGTGGCAAAGAGACACTCCTGTCTAATGACGCTAAATTCAATGTGAAGGATTTTTTTTTTAACTTTTATAATGAGCCTTTCTTAAGTCATAGCTCTCTGATTTTCAAATGTATAAAGTTCACACAACTACTCACTTCTTAAAAATACTACCATTAGGCATGAAGTGAGGGAAGAGATCATAAAAGAGAGTCCATCCTACAGTTCAGGATGGCAAAAGCTCCAGGTCTTAAGTCACTTTTGCTTTTCCTCAAAACCACAGCAACTCTATTTCTGTTCTTATTTTTCTCTTGCACCCAGACAAGAGTGTTTTTGTCCTCTGAGGATTATTCTAAAAATAAAATGTGGCAGAAGAAGAAACATGTAAAGGTCTCTATCTTTGGTTTCTAAACATTCCTTTTAACCTCCTGTTTAGTTTAACTACCGTTCCCTACCAGAAAACGCTCTGTCACTGCACTGTCCAGATTCCACGTGGTTAGAAAATGCATGGCCTTAATGCTTCCTGTGCCCCTGGCCCTTCTGCCACCAACGGGGGCTCACAGAGGAAATATGGCGGAGCTCTCTGGGGCTAGGGGACATTACTTCCTGTCTAATTTTCACCTCTGCCTTTCAGCAACCATTCAGCCAAGTCCAGCCTAAGCAAGTTGGGACCTCACATAGGAATTTTCTTCCTACTTCCCTGGCCTCTCCTTCGCAGTTTCTTTTCTCATTTCCTTCTCTCCTTTCTAACCTCCACAGATGGAGTCCTTGGAGACTAACCTCAGTCTTTTCCCTGAAATATTGATACTCTACCAAGGGTGATTTTTCACCCCAGGGGCCAACTGGGATTGTCAGTAGACATTTTTAGTTGAGGGGCAGGGTGGGAGGTGTGCTAATGGTATCTAGTGAGTAGAGGCCAGGGATGCTGATAAATATCCTACAATTGTATATTGTAGGACAGAACAGCCCCTGCAACAAAGAATTATCCCACTCCAAGGGTCATTGGGGATTCCCAGACAGCTCAGTGGTAAAGAATCCACCTGCCAATGCAAGAGCCGCAGGAGAGGCAGGTTCGATCCCTGGGCTGGAAAGATGCCCTGGAGGAGGAAAGGGCAGCCCACTCCAGTATTCCTGCTGGGAAATCCCATGGACAGAGGAGCCTGGTGGGCTACAGTCCATGGGGAATCAGAGAGCCAGACATGACTGAGCGACTGAGCACAGCACAAGCACACAGGGTCAACAGTCCCCATGTTATCAAATCTTGCCCTAAAGATCTTACTCAGTGCCACACTATACCCAGATTCAGTCCACATGCTGATGGCTCCCAGGTTTCAATCTGCAGTCCTGTCTTCTCCCCCATCTCCAGGTGCTTATACACAACTGCCTCCACTTATATCTATCATGTGCTTCAAACTTAACTTGTTCACAACTGAATGTACTGGCATCCACAAACCAGCTTCTCCCCTAGTCCTTCCCACACTGATGATGAAACCATGCAAAGTAGTCATCTTAGACCCAAATTCTGACTGCAGGAACACTCTGATTAGGATCAAAGAACAGTGGAGCTGTGAGGGATTTCACCTGGGAGATGAGGAGAGCAAGACCCAGAAGTTTTGAGATGTCCCTACATCTACACATTTAACTTGATAGTAGAGCCAGACTACTCTAGACTACTCTAGAGAAAGACTGTTTCCTACAGCTTTGGGGCCAGTAAGCTGACATAGCTCCCCCGGGTAAAATACATAGCTCAGTTCCATTCTCTTTTTTCAGAAGTCAATGTTAGACAGCCTCGTACAATGCAGGTTCAGCAAATCACAGCCCGAGGGCCAATCCGGGCCTGCCACCTGTTTTTGTATGGCCCATGAACAGAATGATTTTATCAC
The DNA here is from genome assembly GCF_054371585.1 of Giraffa tippelskirchi. Classification (NCBI taxonomy): domain Eukaryota; kingdom Metazoa; phylum Chordata; class Mammalia; order Artiodactyla; family Giraffidae; genus Giraffa; species Giraffa tippelskirchi. The sequence goes on from NC_137289.1 coordinate 145,214,917, forward strand.
CTTTAAGTATTTGGGGGGGGGAATTCAAAGAACAACAATAATGTATGACATATGAAACTGACATTAAAAACAAATGTTAGTGTCTGTGAATCAAGTGTGACTGGGACACAGACACATTCATTAATGTTTTATCTACGACTGCCTTCGTGCTACAGAGCTGAATTGAGAAGCTGCAACATTCACTGTATGACGGGTAAAGCTGAAAATACCTGGCCCTTTATAGAACAAGGTTAGTGACCTCAGTACATTAAGAGTTCAAATTAAACAAACAAACATGGATTTCAGTTTCATCTCAACCGGCAGTGTGATCTTTGACTATGTTCCAATGTCTATGAGCCTCACGTTGAATAGGGGTAATGATACTTCCCTTAAAGGATTGTTTAGGAGTATTAGAAGTAATGCTTGTAATGATCTGGAGTACAGTAGGAGGAACTCAAAAAATACTAGCAAAAATAATAATAATAATACTTACTGATACTACTATTACCACAAACTTTACCCCTCAAAATGTCCTCTTTGGTATGCTTTGAGAGATTTTGTTTCAAATGCCTTCTGAAATCCAGGCAAACATGGAACTTAAACATCCTAGTCCTTTTCACCCATTAGTTGCATGATAACAGAACAAGTACCCATCACATTATGTTTTTTGGTAACAAGCTGGAGGTTAATATCTTTATAACTCATATGACATTGTGCCCAAATTGTGAATTCCCTGAGTTTCCTGGAAAAATCATCTCCTGAGTAATAAAGGTGACACCATCTGAAAGAGAAAATTATCGAGACCTATCCCATCCTTTTCCCAACTTTCTTATCCCAAGACTGTCAGAAAATAAGTTTAGTTAACAGAAAATGGGGAAACCAACATTAAGTTAGTGAAGAGCATGTAGAAACAGTCCCCATACTCCCAGGACCCCACTCTTTCAGATTTCCCAGAGGGCACTGCATGTGGCCAGAGAGGCAGAGCCTGGCTGTGGTTTTGGACTGGCATCCCCCACAAGCTTCCAAAGATAAGAGACGGAAGCATGGCTGACACTCACCTTGCCCACGGCTGTCCTCGGGGCCTTGACCTCAGCCCTGGCCACATCCAGTCCTGCAGGAGACTCTGCCATCCCTGGGGGCTTCTCGGCCTCAGGCTTGCCTCCTGGCTTACATCTCATTCCTGGAGTGGAAAAGAGGTCAAGTCTAACTCTTTTTCTTTGTGTGACCCCATCCTTTCCCCCTCTCACATCCCGCCATTTTCTCCTGCTCTCCAGGTATTTTGGCTAAGCACAGGGTCCTTTCCAGCCTCCTCACACTTCCTCCTTCCACTGGACTGCCCCTTTCTATGGTACCTTCTGGGATGATCCACATTTCTCATGAGTGACAAGACATCATCTTGCTAATTAACATACGGCCTAATTATGGCGGTGTTACAATTTAGGAGACAGAATTAAAGTCTAAAGTGACCTAAGTAATTAGGAGAGGCAGACAGAGACAAATGAAGGCAGTAGCAGTACCGTGGGGGTAGCCATGACTTGGCCATGTCCTGTGAGGCTGAGCACCACAGGCCAAGACTCAGGCGCGTGGACACCTCGGGATCGGCTCCAAGCAGGGTACTGTGGTACAAAGACAGCATCTCCATATAGGGCAAGATGGGATTTTCTTTCCTCTTCTCTCTCTTTATCCTTTCGCTGGCACTGGGGTGCCGCTTGATAAGACAGAGTAAATGAATCAGAAAAATGCACGCCCACAAAGATGAATTTTCACCCCGTGCTGCAGAAGAGACAGGACTGACAGCTTAATTGCTGTGCTGAGGGTGATGCTGCTAGGAAGTGGCCCCTACTCTGCTAGGAAATGTGGCCAAAAATTAGGACAAATGAGGACAGGAGGTGTGCATTCTGGGTTCCCCCAGAAGTTGACATGGGGTCACGAATGTGAGTACAAGTCATTTATTTGGGAGGCACTCTAACAAGCACTGGCAGGGAGTGAGAAAATGAGACCAAGGAGGGAAAGAAGGCAATAGAAGGTATGTTAACAAGCAAACCAGCCCTGCAGCTCAACTCGGCTGGGCAAGTGGGAGAGAGAAGAGAACAGAGGTCAGTGAACTTTTCCGATAAAGGGCAGAGAGTAAATATTTCAGGCTTTGAGAGCCATGGAATGTCTGTCACAATGACTCAATTCTGCCATTGTAGAAAAAATGCAGCCAGAGACAATACGTAAATGATCACAATGACTCAATTCTGCCATTGTAGAAAAAATGCAGCCAGAGACAATACGTAAATGAATGGATATGTCTGTGTCTCAGTAAAACATTATTTAGAAAACCAGGCAGCTAACCCAATGGCTATAGTTTGTCAACTCCTTGTTATAGAAGAGTGTTTCTCAAACTCTCGTGGTGAAGGACACTTTTTTTTAAAAACATCCAATTCATTGAACAAGACTTTTGTAAATACAACAAAAATGTATCACTGGAAAAGCAAAATTTAAAAAACAGGCATACAAAGTACAAGTCTTTTAAAATTAATTAAAATCAAAAGACACAGAATATCTTGGTCTAGTTGCTTTAGGAAGTTACTAAATGCTCACTCTGAACTTCCGCTAAGTTATCACAGAAAGGTGGAGCCCTTGATCTCAGCCAAAGCCATCACCACAGTTTATAGCCCCAGTGGTCTCTCTTACTAGGTGAAGAGGCTGGGGCTGTTACCCATTGATACCTCTATTGTTATCAAGGCCTGCTCCCCAGCACATCAACTCCTGGTCCTTCTAGCCTGTCTGGCAAATGGACCATGTACATTTCTGCCATCTGAGGAGAGGCACAGGGGCTCCGGGTAGGAAGTTGAAGGCATGTATGGGAATGGTGAGGACCAGGAAGTCACTGGCAGGCCACTGTCGGCGTCACTACAGTGTGATAGAATAGAAAGATCATGGGCTTGGAAGGCAAAGAAATTGAGATAAAAGTCCTGGTTCTGCCACTTAACTTCTCTGTTTCTACATTTCCTTGTCTGAAAAATGAGTATAATATGGTGAGGGCTGGGCATTGTTTTTTTTTTGCTGTTGTTGTTGCTGTTAAAGACTTTATTATTATTTTTTTTTAGAGTAGTTTCAGGTTCACAGCAAAATTGAGAGTAAGGTATTGATACAAAGAATTCCCATATACTTCCCACCCCATACATGCATAGTGAAGTCATTCAGTCGTGTCTGACTCTTTGCGATCCCATGGGCTGTAGCCTACCAGGCTCCTTTGTCCATGGAATTTTCCAGGCAAGAGTACTGGAGTGGGTTGCCATTTCCTTCTCCAGGGGATCTTCCTGACCCAGGGATTGAACTCAGGTCTCCCGCATTGCAGGCAGATGCTTTACCTTCTGAGCCACCAGGAAAGCCCACCCATACGTGCATAACCTTCCCCATTAGCAACATCCCACCAGAGTGACACATTTGTTACAACTGATGAACCTACACTGACACAGCATAATTACCCAGAGTCCATAGTTTCCATTAGGGTTCAACTCTTGGTGTGGTACTTACGGTATGTATCTATCATCATAGTTTTATACAAAGTATTTTCACTGCCCTGAAAATCTTCCATGCTCTGCTTGTTCATCCTTCCCTCCCCTCAACTCTTGGCACCACTGCTCTTTTCACTGTGTCCATAGTTTTGCCTTTTTCAGAATGTCAACTAGTTGGAATAATCTTTTCAGACTGGTTTCTAACACTCAGTAACATGCATTTAAGGTGTCTCCGTGGCTTTTTGTGGCTAGATAGCTCACTTTTTTTTTTTAGTACTGAATATTCTACTGTCTGAAAGTACCACTGTTTATTCACCCATTCACCTATTGAAGGACATCTTGGTTGCTTCCAAGTTTTGGCAATTATGAATAAAGCTGCTGTAAACATCTATGTGCAGGCTTTTGTGTAGACATAAGTTTTCAGCTCCTTTGGGTAAATACCAAGGAACACAATTGCTGGATTATATGGTAAGAGTGTATTTACTTTTGTAAGAAACTACCATACTGTCTTCCAAAATGGCTGTGCCATTGCATTCCCTCCAGCCAGTGAATGAGAGTTCCTGTTGTTCCACGACCTTGTCAGCATTTGGTGTTTGTCAGTATCTAAATTTTGGCCATTCTAACAGGTATCTAGCAGTATCTCGTTTTTGTTTTAATTGTATTTCCCTGATGATATATGATGTGGAGCACCTTTTCGTATGCTTATTTGCCATCTGTATGTGTTCTCTGGTGAAGTGCCTGTTAAGGTCTTTGGCCCATTTTTTTAAAAAGGATTGTTTATATTCTGACTGTTGAGTTTTAAGAGTTCGTTGCATATTTTAGATAACAATCCTTTATCAGATATGTCTTTTGCAAATATTTTCTCATTTTGACTTGAGTTTTAAATGGTCTGATAAAAAGTCCTAGCATATGTGCAACATTTGGGGCACATTAACAAGAACTCAATAATAACTCCCTTCCCATAAAATATAAAAATCATGCAAAAAGTTAGTGGTAGAAATCTAATGGACTATCTTCCAAGAACCTGTATTTTTGTCCCTTGTTCTCCATTTTACATCATTCAGCTCCACTCAACCACCTAGTCTGGGGGTGGTGAAGGTGGTGAGGATGTCATAAAGGAGATGGGGCTGCAGCAGGAGCCTTAGAGAATGAAAGGGAAAGGGAGGAGGAAATTGAAATAGCAAATATTTATTAAGCACTTATATCCTGGGTTCCATGGGATATATATGTAAGAATAATACATGGCCCTTATTCTCAGAGAATTTATGGTTTAACCAGGGTGGATAATAAAACCATGAGATGAATATAAAGTGATATTCATTGATAGTCTACTATGTGCCAGGGATCTTGCGAGATTATTTGTACACATTAGCTATGATTGAGTTGAGAACCCTGCAAAGAAGACACTGTTAACCTCATTTTAAAAAGGAAACTGATGCACAAGGAAGGTATGTGACTCATTCCAAGCCACATGGCTAGTAAGTAACAGAGCTGAGATTCAAGCCCAGGGCTGTCTGATTCCAATGCTCACACTCTTCATACACCAAGCTATTGAGAAAAGCTCCTGAGACAAATCACAAATAGTTTCACTGTGAGAAGCGCAAGCTGGACTGAAAAAAGAATACACAAAGACTCATAAAAAGAAAAACAATTCATAAGGAAGATACAAAAGAAATGGCTCCACTATTATTGAAGTTTGTGAAAAATGGAAATAGGAGAAGTAGGGTCAGGCGATTGAGGGTTCTGACTGGTTTTGATGGTGTTTGCCAAGGATACTCTCAATGAGATTTTTCTAGGAGCCGGAAACAAAAAATCAAAATTCATCTGAAAAAAAAATTAAAAAATTAAAAGTGTAATAAGGCCTGACACTAACATAATGTTGTGTGTCAACTATAGACAGTACATGCATAGAGGATATATATCTATGTCTATATGTATCTATCTATAGATATCTATATCCACATATCTATACTTCAGCTATGCTTGTGTTCAGTCACATCTGACTCTTTGAGACTCTTTGGGCTATAGCCCATCATGCTCTTCTGTCCATGGGATTTTTCAGGCAAGAATACTGGAGTAGGCTCCCGACCCAGGGATTGAACTCATGTCTCCTGCATCTCCTATATTGGCAGGTGGATTCTTTACCACTGGCACCACTTGGGATGTTGATTATAGCTTCCCAGTTGGTTCAGTGGTAAACAATCCGCCTGCCAATGAAGGAGACACAGGTTCAATCCCTGGATTGGGAAGATCCCCTGGAAGGGGGCATGGCAATCCACTCCAGGATTCTTGCCTGGAAAATCCCATAAACAGAGGAGCCTGGCAGGCTACTGTAGCCCACCAGCTTCCTCTTCAAAGGTCACAAAGAGCTGGACACAACTTAGCGCACACACACACGTGTCAATTATATCTCAATAAAAAACTTAAAAATAAGTTTTAAAAGTATGTATTATTTAAAAGAAGTGCAATAAAGAAGACTAGTCCTCACAGGATCTTACACGTACTAAAAAGCAGTAACAATTTGAACAGTGAAATACTGGCTCAAAAACAGACAGAAATCAGTCAGCAGAAGAGAATCAGCAGTGCAGAAAAGGAGCTTTTTTGTACAAAATTGAATATTTAATAAAGCATTATAAAACAGAAAGGAAAAAATCATTTACCATATGTTGTTGAAAAAACAAATTAGGAAAAAAGACACTTTCACCTTATGCTATATATCAAGTTAAATTTCAAGTGGATTTAAGAGTTTTTTTTTAAGTTAAATATAGACAATATTTAATTTCTGGTAAAACATGCGTCAAAAAATAATGAAATTTAAAAAAGGAAAATGCAGAAAGCTATTCTCACATCTAAAGTTCAAATAAGGGTATGGTTAAGGAACGACAGTACTTCAGCTCCATGGAATGATAGACGGCCATTTGAATAATTATAAAACTATAGCAACATTAAAAAATATTTAAGCTGGACTAACTGTGAAAGATATGGAGCGTTATTTTTCTATTATTGCTGTAACAAACCGCCACAAATTTAGCTGGTTAAAAATAACACATATTTATTATCTTACAATTTTAGAGGTTAGAAGTTTGACATAGGTCTTACTGAGCTACAATCAAAGCGTCCTCAAGGCTGCTTTCTTTTCTGGAAACTGTGATGGAGAATCCATTTCCTTGCCTTTTACAACCTCTAGAGGGCACCCACATTCCTCAGCAGGTGGCCCTTTCGTCCATCTTCAAAGTCAGCAAAAGCCAACTGAGTCGTTCTCACATCACTGCACTCTGACTTCTTTCCAGAGTCACATTTCCCTCTGACTCGTCTTCTTCCTCTCTTCCATTTTTTTTTAATAATGGTTTTATTGAGATATAATTTACATGCCATACAATTCACCCATTTGAAGTGTACAAGTCATTGGTTTTTAGAATATTCACAGAGTTGTGTAACCATCATTATAATCAATTTTGGAACATTTTTATCACCCCTGCTAAGAAACATTATAACCATTAGCAGTTACTTCCCCTTCCCCATCAAGCTCTTATTCCTGGATGAACACTCACCTATTTTCTGTCTCTATGAATTTTCCTATTCTAGACATTTCAGATAAAAGGAATCGTGCAATTCACAGTCTTTTGTGTCTGGCTTTTTTGCACTTAGCATAATGTTTTCAAGGTTTGCCTATGTTGTGGGAGTATTAATACTTTATTCCTTTTTATGGATAAGTAATATTCCAGTATATGTGTATAATATATTTTGTTTATCTATTCATCAGTCGTGGACATTTGGATTGTTTCAGGGGATATTATGAATAATGCTACTATAAACATTTATGTACAAGATTTTTTGTGGATATGATTTAATTTCTCTTGGGTTTTTATTCTATCTAAGAATAGAGTGGGGTGAGCCTAGCACTGGGGGTCACATGGTAACACTATGTTTAACTATTCAAGGGCTTGCCAGACTATTTTCCACAGCAGCTGCCCTATTACATTCCCATCAGCATTGTATGAGGGTTCTGATTTGTTCGTATCCTCACCAACATGTTTTATTATCTGACTTTTTGATGACAGCTGTCCTACTGGGTGTGAAGTGGTTTTCCATTGTTTTCTTTTTTTCTTTTTTTAATTTATTTTAATTGGAGGCTAATTACTTACAATATTATGGTGGTTTTTGCCATACATTCACATGAATCAGCCATGGGTGTACATGTGTTCCCCATCTTGACCCTCCCTCCCACCTCTCCACCCATCCCATCCCTCAGGGTCATCCCAGTCCACCAGCCCTGAGCATCCTGTCTCATACATCAAACCTGGTTTGGCAATCTATTTCACATATGATAATATACATGTTTCAACGCTATTCAAATCATCCCACCCTCACCTTCTCCCACAAAGTCCAAAAGACTGTTCTATACATCTGTGTCTCTTTTGCTGTCTCACATAGAGGGTTATTGCTACCATCTTTCTAAATTACATATATATGCATTAATATGCTGTAGCGGTGTTTTTCTTTCTGACTTACTTCACTCTGTATCATAGGCTCCAGTTTCATCCACCTCATTAGAACTGACTCAAATGCATTCTTTTTAATAGCTAAGAAATACTCCATTGTGTATATGTACCACTGCTTTCTTATCCATTCGTTTGCCGATGGACATCCAGGTTGCTTCCATGTCCTGGCTATTGTAAACAGTGCTGCGATGAACATTGGGGTACATGTGTCTCTTTCAATTCTGGTTTCCTCGGTGTATATGCCCAGCAGTGGGATTGCTGGGTTGTATGGCAGTTCTATTTCCAGTTTTTTAAGGAATCTCCACACTGTTCTCCATAGTGACTGTACTAGTTTGCATTCCCACTAACAGTGTAATAGGGTTCCCTTTTCTCCACACCATCTCCAGCATTTATTGTTTGTAGACTTTTTGATAGCAGCCATTCTGACTGGTGTGAAATGGTACCTCATCGTGGTTTTGATTTGTATTTCTCTGATAATGAGTGATGTTGAGCATCTTTTCATGTGTTTGTTAGCCATCTGTATGTCTTCTTTGAAGAAATGTCTGTTTAGTTCTTTGGCCCATTTTTTGATTGGGTCGCTTATCTTTCTGGAATTGAACTGCAGGAGTTGCTTGTATATTTCTGAGATTAATTCTTTGTCAGTTGCTTCATTTGCCATTATTTTCTCCCATGCTGAAGGCTGTCTTTTCACCTTGCTTAGAGTTTCCTTCATTGTGCAAAAGCTTTTAATTTTAATTAGGTCCCATTTGTTTATTTTTGCTTTTATTTCCATTACTCTGGGAGGTGGGTCATAGAGGATCCTGTTATGATTTACATCAGAGAGTGTTTTGCCTCTGTTTTCCTCTAGGAGTTTTACAGTTTCTGGTCTTACATTTAGATCTTTAACCCATTTTGAGTTTATTTTTGTGTATGGTGTTAGAAAGTATTCTAGTTTCACTCTTTTACAAGAGGTTGACCAGTTTTCCCAGCACCACTTGTTAAAGAGATTGTCTTTTCTCCATTGTATATTCTTGCCTCCTTTGTCAAAGATATGGTGTCCACAGGTGCGTGGATTTATCTCTGGGTTTTCTATTTTGTTCCATTGATCTATGTTTCTGTCTTTGTGCCAGTACCATACTGTCTTGATGGCTGTAGCTTTGTAGTATAGCCTGAAGTCAGGCAGGTTGATTCCTCCAGTTCCATTCTTCTTTCTCAAGATTGCTTTGGCTATTTGAGGTTTTTTGTATTTCCATAAAAATTGTGAAATTATTTGTTCTAGTTCTGTGAAAAATACTGTTAGCTTGATAGGGATTGCATTGAATCTATAGATTGCTTTGGGTAGTATACTCATTTTCACTATATTGATTCTTCCGATCCATGAACACGGTATATTTCTCCATCTATTTGTGTCATCTTTGATTTCCTTCATCAGTGTTTTATAGTTTTCTATATATAGGTCGTTTGTTTCTTTAGGTAGATTTACTCCTAAGTATTTTATTTTTTCATTGCAATGGTGAATGGAATTGTTTCCTTAATTTGTCTTTCTGTTTTATCATTGTTAGTATATAGGAATGCAAGGGATTTCTTTGTGTTAATTTTATATCCTGCAACTTTACTATATTCATTGATTAGCTCTAGTAATTTTCTGGTGGAGTCTTTAGGGTTTTCTATGTAGAGGATCATGTCATCTGCAAATAGTGAGAGTTTTACTTCTTCTTTTCCAATCTGGATTCCTTTTATTTCTTTTTCTTCTCTGATTGCTGTGGCAAAAACTTCCAAAACTATGTTGAATAGTAGTGGTGGCCTCTCTTGCATTTTTAAGGAACCTCATGATGACATGCTGTACCCACCCAGAAAATCCAAGATAATCTTTCTATTTAAGGCCAGCAATAAGTAATCTTTGTTTCATCTGCACTGTTAATTTCCAGGTTTTCATGCAACCTAATAAATTACCAGGTTCAGGGGATTCAGACATGGGCATCTTTGAGAGGCCATTATTCTGTCTATCACATATGGTTTTCAACTGATGAAGAAAATATATAAAAAGATAACTTAAAGTAGGCTGGCAGGATAGTGAGTGAATACCACCCAGACAGTCAAAGGGAGTGGTGTGCATACATGCTCAGTCGTGCCTGATTCTTTGCGAGCCTATGGACTGTAGCCTGCGAGGCTTTTCAGTCCATGGGATTCTCTAGGCAAAAACGCTGCAGTGGGTTGCCGTTTCCTCCTCCAGGGGATCTTCCCGACCGGACCCGGGGATCAAATCCACATTTCCTGCATTGGCAGGCAGATTCTTTACCACTGAGCCACCTGGGGAGCCTTGGGTGTTTCAGCTGAAAAGGGCTGGAAGCCATTGATGGGTAAGCAGTGGTCCTTGAGCACGGCCGAATGCCCCAAGGGCAGACATTCACACTTTGATGTGCATATGTCCTTGGGATCTTGTAGAAGCGCAGATTCTGCTTCAGTAGGTCTGGGCTAAGGCCTGAGAGTGTGCCTTGTAAATATGCCCTCAGCGGATACTGATGTGCTGGTCCCTAGATCACATTTGAGTAGTAAGGCACTACAATGCCTCCAATTCCCAGTCTACCTGGTTTTAAGAAAGATATGTCACTGGTGACCAACAGTTCTGGTTTGCTTGGGACTGAGGAGGTTGCCCGGATACAGGACTTTCAGGGCTAAAACCAGGAAAGTTCTAGACAAGCCAGGATGAATTAGTCATCCTATTTAGAAATGTGAGGATGGGCATTTATTAGAAAAAGCAATGGAGAGACTTCCCTGGCGGTTCAGTGATTAAAACTCAACACTTCCATTGCAGGGAGCATGGGTTTGATCCCAGGTCAGGGAACTAAGATCCCCGCACACTATGTGGCATGGCCAAGAAGAAAAAGAAAAAGAAAAAAAAATCCTGTCTATTTTACTCTCAACTAATCTCTAATGGATCACAACTGTCTTTTGACCAAGCCTAAACTTTGGCCCCAGGATTCGTCCTCACGTTGAGATCCAGCAATCACTACCAATCCATTGGCACTAGCAAAGGAAATGAAACCTATTTCCAACTGAAGTTGGAACTAACAGTCAAAAAACATGCTGCAGTGCTTCTTGCTCTCTCCACAGAAATGATAGACACAATGATGACAATGAGGGTGATGATTACAACTCAGCAAAAATTTGGTGTGTGTTAGGGAGGTCATTTTTCATATTTTTGTGGCAGTAATTATAGGTGAGAATGACTCATTCAGATCCCAATGATGATTATAAACACAGCTTGATGTGATGGAGGAAAAAAACATATCTAAGAAAGTGAAGCTTGGGGTCCAAACAAGGGACATAACTGCCAGGAGCCTGTGTCACCCTTAGAAAAATGGGAAAACCACTGACCTTACACTTATGACTAATGTTTGGGTCAAATGCTGAACACATGCTTACAAGCCTGCACTCCATTTCCTTCTTTCCGTTCTCCTTTTACCAGTGGATTCACTTCTCTAGTTGCAGACTTATCAAGAAGAGCATTCATGACAGGAGGAATGAAGGCTGATTACTGAATGACAAACCCTATGAGGGATCAGATCCTTGAAGTCAACCTCCGGAGGGGTGAACCTTGTTTGAACTCAACTGTTACCACCGCTTTCACTGAGCTCCAAGTCTCAAAAAGGAGCATCGTCTGCAACTCATCCAGCCCCATTTGCCATCAGCACTGTTTTTAGTTATCTATTGCTCTCTAACAAATGACCCTAAAACTTCGTGTCTTCAAACACCACACATTTGTTATCCCATAGTTCCTGTTGATGAAGGATCTGGGCACAGCTTAACTGAGCTCTCTGCTTCAGGGTCTCTCACACGACTGAACTCAAGGGTAAGGGTCATCTGAAGGACTCAGGATGGAGGATCCACTTCCGAGTTCACTCAGGTGCTTGTTGGGAGGGTCACTTCTTCAAGCATTGTTAGACTGAGAGCCTCAGGGCCTCATAGGCAGTTGCCTAGAGGCTCTCCTCAGTTCCTTACCATGCTGGCCTCTCCAGTTGGCTTAAAGTCAGCCCGTGAGTGTAGAGAGAAGGGAACCCTCCTACACTGTTGGTGGGAATGTAAATTGGTTCAGCCACTATGGAGAATGGTATGGAGGTTCCTTAAAAGATTAAAAACAGAGCTACCATATGATCCAGCAATCCCACTCCTGGGCATGTATCTGGAGAAAACCATAATTTAAAAAGATACATGTACCCCAATATTCATGGCAGCACTATTCACAATAGCCAAGGCATGGAAACAACCTAAATGTCCATTGACAGATAAATGGATACAGAAGATGTGGTATATATACACAATGGAATACTACTTAGCCATGAAAAGAACAAAATAATGCCATTTGTAGTAACATAGATGGACCTAGAGCTTAGCCTACTAAGTGAAGTAAGTCACAAAGAGAAAGGCAAATACCATATGATATCACTTACACATGGAATATAAAATACAACACAAATGAACCTATCTACGAAACAGACTCACAGACATAGAGAACAGATTAGTGGTTGTCAAGGAGGAGAGGGGTAGAGGAGGAATGGATTGGGATTTTGGATGCAAACCTTTATATATAGAATGGATGAACAACAAGGTGCTACTGTTTAGCTCAGGGAACTATATTCAATGTCCTGTGATAAACCCTAATGGAAAAGAACATGAAAAAGAATATATATATATGTAGTACTTACTCACTCAGTCATGTCTGACTCTTTGGACCCCATGGACTGTAGCCTGCCAGGCTCGTCTGTCCATGTGGATTCTTCAGGAAAGAATACTGGAGTGGGCAGCCATTCCCTCCTCCAGGGGATCTTCCCAACCTAAGGACTGAACCTAGGTCTCACGCATTGCAGGCAGTTTCTTTACTGTCTGAGCCACCAAGAAAGCCCAAGAACACTGGAGTGGGTAGCCTATCCCTTCTCCAGAGGAACTTCCCAACCCAGGAATCGAACTGGGGTCTCTTATATTGCAGGCAGATTTTTTACCAGCTGAGCTACCTGGGAAGCCTACACACACACACGCACGCACACACATACACATACACACACACATATATATATATATATATAGTGATACACATGCTAAGTTGCTTCAGTTGTGTCCAACTTTGCAACACTATGGACTGTAGCCTGCCAGGATCCTCTGTCCATGGGGATTCTCTAGGCAAGAATACTCTGAGTCTCTTACATCTCCTGCAAGCATCCCCTACTGAAACCACTGATTCCAAACCAGTAACAAGCATTTTGTGAAGCAACCACAGAATTGTTTCCATTCCTGCTTCTATAAATGAGAGCACATTTCTTCCATCGCATTATTTAAGGAATAAAAATAAAAGATGATGTGTACTTTATTTGTTTCCATGGTGTAGTAGCAAGACAATAAGGTCGTTAGGGGAACAGTCATAAAAGCCACAATGTCTAGTTTTGGAAAAATTGAGTAAGTTGGCCTTTAGTCTATGTTCATGGATCAGCCATGAAAATTGGTGTCAGAAGAGCTATGCATCTTAGTTGTTCCATAGTTCTCCCTGACTTCCTAAACTTTACTAAAAACTTAACTCCTCTGAAGGGGTTCCAAGGTTAACCCTTTCCAGCTCCAACCCTTCTATTTATTGAATAACTTCAAATTATTACTCATGAATAATGTTCCATATATGTCGAGTCAACTATGTAGCTTGAGAACTCCTTCTCCCCATGAGTGTAAAATATTTTAATATTATGGATCATGTCAATCCAAATTACAGACACTAAAAATGAAAACAGAGCTTGGAAGGACCTTAGCAATGATCTGTGTACTAGTTCTCAATCTTGACTCAGAACATTCCTCCAAACACTTGCATTAGAATCTCAGGGGGTGAGACTCGGGAATCAGTGGTTTTAAAGCTCCCCAGCACCAGAGCCAATGTTTAGAACCATTGCTCTACCATAGAAAATGGATGTCCAGGAGGTGAAGTGATTTTCCCAACACTGTATGGCTAAATAGTATCAAAACCACCAGCACCATGCTTTCTTTAGAGCTGGGACTGATAGTCTGTATTCTACACTGGGTATGATCTGAAGGAGTTGTCCCCAACCTTGGCTGCTAAAAGAGACACTGAAGTCTTTTATTAACATATACAGATTCCTGTCCTCATCCCAACAGAAATACTGCTTTATATCTTTATGAAGCTCTCCAGATGATTCTAATATGTAGGCAAAGCTGAGCACTACTGATCTAAAATATGAGCATATAGCATACAACGTATCTGCTCATCTTTCTTAACCACAGACCACAAAGTAGGAGGATGAGACTCCAGCATGTCTAAGGGGCTTTATCAGAATGAAGTCATGTCTATTAAGCTCTTAATGTCCAGAAGGAGAATGTAGAATAGACATAACGTATTTAAGCTACCACAAAATTACCGAAATCTTTCTGTGAAGAATGCGGAAGATTTCCAACAACAGGCTTCATTGTTTAAACCTCTAATACCAGAAGAAATATAACATTAATCATATAAAAATCAACCCAAGGCATAATGTAAGGGAGTTTGTGATACAAATATTATCGTAAATATGAGATATTCAAACATGATAGAAAAAAACAGATATGTTCTTAGGAGCCTTGAGTGAGTCAGTGTGAGAAGGAGTTATTTAGGAGTAAGTGAAGATGTCAAAAATGCTGATAGGAATTCAAACAAGGAAAGTATATTAGATATCTGTCACAACACAACAAATTATCCTAAAAACCAGCAGTTTAGGGCAACAAGCAAGTATTAGCTTGTAGTTTCTGTGGATACAAATCTTGGAAGCAACTTAGGGGACTGGTTCTGATTCAGAGTCTCTCATGAGACTGCAGTCATGGTATTGGCTAAGCTACAGTCATCTGAAAGTTTGGGGATGAAGAATCTGCTTCCAAAATGGCTCCGATGACAGACAAGCTGATGCTGGCAATTTGCAGGAGGCCTCAATTCCTTGCTATGTAGACCTGTTCATAGGGCTGCATGGGTGCCCTTATAAAATAACAGCTGGCTTTCCCTACAGTGAGTGATCCAAGAGTGAGCAAGGAATAAGTCACAACGCCTTTTATGACATCATCTCAGAAGTCATGTATTACTTTTCTATCTTACATGAATTATTAGAAGCAAGACATTTAGTCAATGCCACACTTCAGGGGAAAGTAATTAGGTTTTACTTTTTGAAGAACAAATCAAAGAATCTGTGGACATACTTTAAAACATCACATAAGGCAAGAGAGAAAAGACAAAGACCAGAATGGGCTTTCTAGTAGATCTAAGACAAACTTCATTTCCTGTAAAGAGCCAGTGACAAGCAATCCAAACTACTCCTTTTTTGACAACTGCCAAGAGGTCCAGCTATAAGCCTTCAGAATGGGCTAGAGAAGCTTCTGGCAGCAAACAGGGGATTATCTGAGATTTTTAGTAACACTTTCACTCTACAAATATCTATCCACCTGTTTCCTGAAGGCTGGAATTGTTTTAGTATTGAGACAAAAGCCACATCTGGAGAGAGAGGACAACAGAGAAAATGCCAACTGAAATAAACACTGATATAGCTGAAAATGGAAATGTTTACTAACCCAATCAGTGGGAAGTTTCAGATCACAGAGTTAAACTTTTCACGTAGGGAGAGGATGATAGATTCCAAGACAATTAGGAGAAAGGACTGTGAACTATGAAATAAAATGGAGTCACTACAACAAGGGATTTTAAAATGGAGCTGGGAGGCCATTAAGGAGGTGGACCATAAGCACATTCTAACCGGTGGAGCCATGAATTTTTGAACTGGGTCAAACCACAAATACTCCAAGAACTCTGCAACCTGTCACAGTAAGGAACTTTCACCTCCCTCTAGTAACAGCATTCATATTCAATCAGGTTTAGCCAAGACTAGCTTCTGTCTCCAACACCAAAATTACAAAATTCTTTGTAATGCAAACTTTCCTTCTTTGCCTTTAAAAGCTCCTGACTTTTACTCCCTCAGTTCAGTTCAGTCGCTCAGTTGTGTCTGACTCTTTGTGACCCCATGGACTGCAGCACGCCAGGCCTCCCTGTCCATCACCAACTCCCGGAGTTTACCCAAACTCATGTCCATAGAGTCAGTGATGCCATCCAAACATCTCATTCTCTGTCATCCCCTCTCCTCCTGCCCTCAATCTTTCCCAGCATCAGGGTCTTTTCCAATGACTCAGTTCTTCGCATTAGGTGGCCAAAGTATTGGAGCTTCAGTTTCAGCATCAGTACTTCCAATGAATATTCTTTAGGATGGACTGGTTGGATCTCCTTGCAGTCCAAGGGACTCGCAAGGGTCTTCTCCAACACCACAGTTCAAAAGTATCAATTCTTCAGTGCTCAGCTTTCTTTATGGTTCAACTCTCACATCCATTTACTTCCTACTGGGACACTGTTTAGGTTGCTACCCAAACCTGTGTGCCCCAAATTGCATTCTTTGATCCCCAAGCAACGTTTTTTGCTTGATTATTGCCTCCTAGGTTTATTTAGGTTGACAGGACACAAAAAGGTTAGGATGAGAGCTAGGTTGACTGGACTTCAATGTCCCCACAATTTTGCCCAGATAGGGCTTCCAGTTTTTCAGTAATTGATCAGCTACTTCTGGAAATGTGCTTCATACTCTAGACAATGAGACACTAATACAGACACTTAAGATCTCATTCTCTGGAGCTCTGAGGGTGAATCTTAAGTTTCATTCTTTGCTTGCTGTGTTGTTCAGCAAGTCACATAAACATCCCGCACCTCTCCTTCCTCATTTGGACAACAGGAGAATAACAAGGCCTACTTTAAAGGTTATTGGGTGAGTTAAACAAGCTATTATTTTCACATCATTAGAAAAAACACCTCTTGATAGTAATGGCAAGATGCCCCACAACTCAACCTCAATATTTCTGAATATTTGCTGATTAGAAGCACTACCCAAACTTCTAGAAATCTGGATCCTCAATTGCTGCAGCTATTTGTCCTTCCAATTGACCCTGCTGTCTGAGGGACCATTTAAGTGAGCCTTCTTGTTCATATACCTATGTTAAGGGCAGACCCACAATCCTTGGGTAGCTCTTGACTACTTGAAAGTAGTAAATTTAATTATTAAACATCAATAAATGTTTTTTGCTTATTCTTATATCAGCTTTTGGGCTTCCCTGGTAGCTCAGCTGCTAAAGAATCCGCCTGCAATGCATAAGACCATAGTTCGATCCCTGGGTAAGGAAGATCCCCATAAAGAAGAGATAGGCTACCCACTGTAGTATTCTCGGGCTTCCCTGGTGGCTCAGATGGTAAAGAATCTGCCTGCAATGCAGGAGACTTGGATTCGATCCCTGGGTTGGGAATACCCCCTGGAGGAGGGCATAGCAACCCACTCTAGTATTCTTGCCTGGAGAATCTGCATGGACAGAGGAGCCTGGCAGGCTACTCTCTATGGGGTTGCAAAGAGTCGGACATGACTGAATGACTAAGCACAGCACAGCATATCAGCTTTTACCCACAAAAATATCTTAACTTACCTTTGATATTTAAAAACAATTTATTAAAGTTTCCAACTCAAAAATTAATTCTTCTCAGCTTTTCCACTCAATCTACTAATCATATTATTGTACTTATAAATCTACCAAATTTTAATAATCACTCATGGGGGATCATTAATTAATGCTTGTTCCCATCACCAATGCAGTTGATTAGACTCTCTTTGGTATATTAAACAGCATCTAAATTTTTAATACATTCAATGAAATTAAAAGATGCTTACTCCTTGGAAGGAAGGTTATGACCAACCTAGATAGCATATTTAAAAGCAGAGACGTTACTTTGCCAACAAAGTTCCATCTACTCAAGGCTATGGTTTTTCCCGTAGTCATATATGGATGTGAGAGTTGGACGGTGAAGAAAGCTGAGCGCCGAAGAATTGATGCTTTTGAACTGTGGTGTTGGAGAAGACTCTTGAGAGTCCCTTGGACTGCAAGGAGATCCAACCAGTCCATCCTAAAGGAGATCAGTCCTGACTGTTCATTGGAAGGACTGATGTTGAAGCTGAAACTCCAATACTTTGGCCATGTCATGCAAAGAGTTGACTCATTGGAAAAGACCCTAATGCTGGGAAGGATTGGGGGCAGGAGGGGAAGGGGACGACAGAGGATGAGATGGTTGGGTGGCATCACCAACTCGATGGACATGGGTTTGGGTAGACTCCGGGAGTTGGTGATGGACAGGGAGGCCTGGCGTGCTGCGATTCATGGGGTCGCAAAGAGTCGGACATGACTGAGCGACTGAACTGAACTGAACTGAACTGAATGTGGGTCAGTTCAGTTAAGTCGCTCAGTCGTGTCTGACTCTTTGCAACCCCACAGACTACAGCACACCAGGCTTCCCTGTCCATCACCACTTTCTGCAGCTTGCTCAAACTCATTTCCATTGAGTCAGTGTTGCCATCCAACCATTTCATCCTCTGTCATCCCCTTCTCCTGCCTTCAATCTTTCCCAGCATCAGGGTCTTTTCCAATGAGTCCAATAATGTGTTCTAATAATGAGTTCCAATAATGTGGGTGGGCCTCATTCAATCAGTTGAAGCTCTTAAAAGCAATAACAGGTTTCCCAGAGAAGGAATTCTGCTTTAAGACTCTAACAGAGAAGTCTTGCCCAGGTTTCTAGCTTGCTGGGGTACCCTACCCGTTTAGACCTGCCCCTACAGATTTCAGACTTGGCAGCCCCACAATCACATGGGCTAATTCCTTAAAATAAATCTCTTCAATATATGTTATATAGAAATGTATGTATAATGCACATACACGCAGATATATCCTGTTGATTCTGTTCCTCTAGCATTAAAGAGAGATTGATACAGTTAATTATTCCCATATACCTGCAGGCAAAAATTAATAAGCAAACTACATTTAATGATCAAAAAGTAACCTTGGGGCTCCTCTAATTATGTACCCTATCTCATGTACATCTGACTTCTTTCAAATTTTTGATGAATGGAAGAAGGAAGAAAGGAAGGAGGAATTTCCATTTGCAAACTGAACTTTTCTGGAGTCTCTGCTTGGAAAGAGAGGAAGGTTGTAGCAGCTGGTCCTACTGCTGATACAGACTATCCTCAGCACCTCTTGGAGGGCTCACCATGCGACACTCATAAAAGAAAAGGGCTGATGAGTCGTTATGCACAGAAGCTGAGAAAAGATTTCTAGAGACAATATGCCATTGATAAGAAATTATTTCAAATTGTGAATTGCATCTGTGTAAAAGAAAAGTATGGAAAAACCTGCACATTCTTTTGTTAGCAAAACTGAATTCAGCCAGATAATCTTTCCCATATTATTACAAAGTGAGTTTTACATTAATTAGCAAGCTCTCCCAACAGAATGAAAGGCAGCTGATTTTCTAAATCACTTGCTTACTAATACATGATTGCAATTTAATAGGCTGCTATGAATAACTTATTTTTAGGACATATGTTTTGCATGCCATTATTTTCACAAAGAGATGTTTTGTCATATAAATTGGTTTTCATGTCCCTGACAGATTTGTATATATGCAGAAAATGAGAAATATTGTCACTGGATCATAGGACTAAATGTAAAAGCAAAAACCTTAATATTTCTTGAGGAAATCACAGGAAAATATCTCCTTGACCTTGAAGTAAGCAAAGATATCTTTAAACAGGACTCAAAAGGCATTAACCATAAAAGAAAAAGTGATTAAGCACACTTGATCAAAGTGAAAAATTTCTGCTCACCAGAAGACACCATCAAGAAAATGAAAAGGCAAAGCACAGACTAGGATAAGATTTTCAATACACAATCCATAACAAAGTACATGAATCCAAATGCTAAAAAGAACTGCTGTGTGTGTGTGTGTGTGCTCAATCATGTTTGTGACCCCATGGACCATAGCCAGCCAGGCTCCTCTGTTCATGGTACTTCCCAGACAAGAACACTGGAGTGGGTTGTCATTTCCTCCTCCAAGGGATCTTCCCAACCCAGAGATCCAACCCATGTCTCTTGCGTCTCCTGTATTGGCAGGCAGGTTCTTTAACACTGCACCACCTGGAAAGGAATACATGGATGTATTCCTCTGTAAAAACTCCCTGAACTGTGCACTGAAGACCTTTGTCTTTTACTGTCTATACATTATTAGACATTTCTTCTTCATGGGTAATATACATTGTTGCTTCTCTGCTTTCCCCATTCATAAGAAAATTTCCAGAATCTACATAGCACAGTCACAATTTTAAAAAGTAAGTTAGATTGTTTTCAAAGGCTCCAAATAGAGCAATGTCCTAAGATATTACAGCAACTGTTCTATCATGGTTTTTACTAATGTTTAGCTTCTATAAAAGAGGCAGAATGTAACGATAATAATTGAATCCTCTGCCCTTTGCTAAAGTGGGCCATGACAGCATGGTCAGCATACAGCCACAAGGTCACCTAAGGAAGAGCTAACAGCATTCCTTCTTTGCAGCTCACCTGTCCTCATCAGTGTAGTTCCACTGGCTCCGATATGTCATGTCATCTTATGTCTGTGTTCTATCATGACTGCTGTGTGGATCTCAGGAGTCTGCTGTGGGGCTGTGTCCAGGTGGCTGTCATCCTCTCTGAAAATGTTGTTGGCTCTTTGGCCCCCTAAGCCTCTCCAGTGACCCCCCCACCTCAGGCAATCCAAGTAGAACTCCTTGTCTTCCAGCAGCACATGGGTGCTCTCCATTACATAAAAAAGGCTTGTATTTCCAGTCCACTCTCCCTGCAATTGAGTTTCCCAGGTGGCTCAGTGGTAAAGAATCCACCTGCCAAGCAGGAAATGTGGGTTTGATCCCTGGGTCGGGAAGATCTCCTAGAGAAGGGAATGGCTACCCACTCCAGTATTCTTGCCTGGAGAATCCCATGGACAGAGGAGCCTGGAGGGGTGCAGTCCATGGGGTCGCAAAGAGTCAGACATGACTGAAGTGACTTAACAGCAGCAGGAGCAGCTCCCTACAACTACGGCAGATGTCTATGAACTTGGGCTGGGGCACAATTTGAGAGCATGCAAGGGGCTATTTTCACAATGGTTCCTCCATTCTACTTTGTCCCAAACCTCTGATTTAATCCCTACTGGGCTCTGAACTGTGAAGTCTTGACATCTGCCTGGTCCACCTCTAACCCTCTGACCATGCCTGCTGTTTGAGGAGTTTGACCCTCAGCTGCTTCCCTATTGGCTTGGACCTTAATAGGCCACCTGCCTCTCAGCATCCCATGTTTTGCCCTGCAGATTCCAAACCCTGGCCCAGGTACAGGGCCAACCCCAGATCTAGGTATGGGGCCATCACTCCACTACCACTGATCACTCTGAATGGAGGTTGAAGGATGATTACAAGTGGTAAACTGTTGATGGGAGAGCTTCTATTTGAGAACAGTTTAAAGAACTCAAAGAATAGCAAGTTTACACTACCCCCAATTTAGCAATTTTCCTATTTTGTAAATGTAGTTGAAAAAATTCCTACCTTATGTAAACTTCTTGCCTTTTCATACCGTTCACTCCAATAATTTGACCACCTGAAGCAAAGAACTGAGTCATTGGGAAAGACCCTGATGCTGGGAAAGATTGAAGGCAGAAGGAGAAGGGGACGACAGAGGATGAGATGGTTGGATGGCATCACCGACTCAATGGACGTGGGTTTGAGTAGACTCCGGGAGCTGGTGATGGACAGGGAGGCCTGGTATTCTGCAGTCCATGGGGTCACAAAGAGTCGGACACAACTGAGCGACTGAACTGAACTATGTAAAACTTCGGGCAGGCAGCTCAAACTGGAATTTTGATATATTGAAATCCTTTTCTCAGTTTGGTGTTTTGATGTATACATCTGAATGGGAATTTTCTTTAAAATGCTATAATGCTACATATACATACCCACATTTATGGGATACTAATACTAATACAATTTCATAAATAAAGGGCTGGATTGAGAAAATGATGAGCTTTTCTGTTATCTGAGAAAAGTACTTTCTTTCAGATCCATGTATTTGACTCTGAGCAAATTTACTGCCTAAAAGAGGTTTTGTTTTGGTCTTCTACCTAGCTGAGTGTAGGAACTAGCCTTAGTTTATAGCAAAACCCAAGAAGCACATCTTTATAGACTGAAATGAAAAGAACAGTTTCTGCAAAATTAAGTATGCATCACACTTGAAAACACTGAGGTCAAAGAGAAACTTAGACCCTCTCAGGAAACTCTTTTGTCCTAGGCTGAAATTCAAGACTGCAGTTCAATTTAGAAGCCTGGAACTATCATCTATTATTTTTTACCCTGGCCACTGCACTGTTAAAATGGAAGATGTGGCTAATCAATTACAGCAGCTAAGGTGGAATACTGCATAGCTTGTAATCTCTGAAGCTTAAAAGAAAATCCATTTACAAAAATTCAGAGATACATCAAAATGACAAGGGGAATAAAAGTGCCTTCATTTTCAATTAACACCAGCCAGAGTTTGAGAAAGCTGTAACATCCTCATTCCCCTTTTCTTTACCTCTTCTAATATCTTCCAACTTGATCATCACCACATCGTGGAAACAGAATTGATGGGATGTTTACAAAACAGATGTTTTCAAGGGATGCTGATAATATATTTACACTGAAGAGCTACTTTTCCAAGGGGACATAAATTACAAGTGACAGAATACAAAGTACACAAGGATGCATTAAAATGTATACCACAGAGCAGACAATATCACAGGCGACATTGTCTAGGAAGTATTTATTGAACATCTGCTATATGATAGAAAGTTTCCAAGCTTCTCCTGAAGAATTAATAACCTTTTACTCTGTCAAATTATGGACTACTTGTTTAGAAGATGACTCAAAAAGAAAAGCGTAATAATTCACCATACTCAGAAGCAATGGAGAAGAAGTAAGGATATTCGGGATACTATCGTCTTATGACTAAGTGAAGGGAGAACCATATATGTGAGTGTGTATATATATCCTGGTGGCTCAGCTGTAAAAAATCCGCCTGCAATGGGGAGATGCAGGTTCCATCCCTGGGTCGGGAAGATCCCCTGGAAGAGGAAATGGCAACCCACTCCAGTATTCTTGCCTGGGAAATCCCATGGACAGAGGGGCCTGGTGGGGTACAGTCCATGGGGTGACAAGAGTTGGACATGACTTAGCGACTAAACCACCACCATGTATGTATGTATGTGTGTATACACACACACACACACACACACGCATACCCACATCTTAACGATGAAGTGCTTTTCCTTAACTTCATTATAAATGGAATATGCTTGTACCTTCCCATGGCAAGTGCCCTCAGAAGGGAACTCTATTAGTGATACAGAGGTCCAATTGTTGTTGGTAACTTGTTCTTCCTACTTCTTTCTTTGCTTCTCTGCCTGAACATAACTTTCTCATACCAACTACAAGTTTTTTTACCTCTAACTTCAGCCAGCACACATCAGCGAGACCATTCTTCTAGTAGCACAGCCTCAGTTTCTTGATCACTACTCTGTCAGTCAGTGGTTCTCCAGCAGGGCTGACTCTGTATCCCTAGGGTCTTGGGCAATGTCTGGAGATATTCTGACACAACTTGGGATGGGATGCTACTGGCATCTAGTTGTTGGAGGCCAGGAATGCTGCTCAGTGTCCTGCAATGCATAAGCCAGCATCCCCATGACAAAGAATGATCCAGCCCAAAATGTCACTCGTGCTGAGATTGAGAAATTCTGCTCCAGACTTAGGTATAACCAGGATATAAGTCGGTGACTTAAGCCATTAAGTCATTAATGGCTTAATGACTAGGCCATTATTATTATAATTTAGCATCTCAGATGCAGAGGGTTGAATCAGAGTTCCCAGTTTATGGCACATTCTCATCACTGGACTCTACAAGGCCTGATTTTATTTTCTATCCCCACTCCCCCACTCGACCACTCTAATGTATTTGATGTGTATCTTATTTGTATATGATCTTGGATAGCACTTAGGGGTGTGTTTGTGTACATGTATTTTTTTTTAGGTAAGAAGTGGATTTATTCAGAGTGAAACACACTCCAAAGACAGTGTGGGCCATCACAGAGGGCGAGTGCAGCGGCCTCAAAATGAGACATGGTTAGCTTTTATGGGATGGTAATGAGTGGGAGGATTATTCCAACTGTTTTGGGGGAGGGGTGCAGATTCCCAGGAATTGGCCCCCCCCCCACTTTTTGCTCTTTTGATGGTGCCTTGGAACTGTCATGGTGCTGTGTACACGTATTTGATGTTACATGCTTGGCATTGGGCTCTAAACCCACAGCATTCTCTTTCTGACTTTTTTGCACACAGCACTGTTCTCAAGATCTACCCACACTGCTATGTGTGAATACAGTATGCTCTTTCTCTAAGAAAGAGAAAGGCATGCTAAGAAATATTCCAGAGTATGCTTTCACCACAGTTAACTAATAGCCTCCTCCACTCCCACCAGTGGTGGCGTTTGTAACACTTCACTAGTACAAATGTCATGATGAACACCTTAGGAAATGTTCCTTCTATATCTGTGTGAGAATTTCCCTGAGACATGTATCCAGGAGAGACACTACTCAGATATTTCAGATATTATCACAAATGGTCTTCAAAGCAATAATGTGAGATACTCAGCATCATTGTTTTCAACTGTAGAGAAGGAACAAAGAAATGTCCAGGGATTACATATAGCACCCAGGGTTACTCAGCAGAGCTAGGATTTGAACCTATTTTTTCTGAAGCTCACACCTCACTTTCTCTTGAGAAGCTTCTAGATGTAGAAGAGAATGAAATCCAGAGCAGAAATGGCACTGACAGAACAGTGAGACAGAGGAAGTCTGTACAAACATTCTAGAATCTTCTACCCTTCCCCAGATGAAGTATCTTCCTCTCCAGCCTCTTATTATTCTCAAGGTATCCAGGAGCAAATTTCACAGGGACAACTGAACCCATCACAGGGAGGATGAGAAGGACCTGATGGCCTGAGCTTCAAGCCCAAAGGACACTTGGCCAAAAAACCCCAATCCTCTCCTGGTGTTGAAATGTCTTCCGCATTTGTTCTTTCATTCATTTTCAGCATTAATCAATCCTTATATTCTCTTACCTTCTAGCTGAATCATGTTTAGAGAAGTCAAAACTGGATTAGGCTGTGTACCAGGCAGGCTAATGAAATCAGAAAGAGGAAGCTAGTGAAATACCCCAGGCTCAGAATCTAGATTCCCAGGCCTGGGTCCAAATGCTATTGAACCGCTGAGAAACTGTGAGCAGCTCACCTTCTCTGAGTCTCACTGAACTCCCCTGGGAAAGAGGTGAGGTTCAGCTTGTTTCAAAGCACATTCAGGGTCAGTAAGGGTCCCTCAAGAGCCCTTCAGAATGGCAGGGCATTTGGGAATGAGAGTGCCAGCACTCGCCCACTTTGACCAATTTTATATACAGTTGTCCCTCCATATCCACAGGAGGATGGTTCCAAGACCCTCCTCAGACACCAAAATCCAAGGATGCTCGAGACTCTTATATAAAATTGTGTGGTATTTGCCTAAGCCTACACACATCCTCCTGTATACCTACTTAAAATCAGCTCTAGACTATGTATAATAAATACCTAACACAATGTAAATGCTATGTGCTCAGTTGCTCAGTTGTGTCCGACTCTTTGCAACCCTATGGACAGTAGCCCACCAGGCTCCTCTGTCCATGGGATTTCCCAGGCTAGAATACTGGAGTGGGTTGCCATTTCCTTCTCCAGGGGATCTTTCTGACCCAGGGATCAAGTCCAAATCTGCACCTCCTGCATTAGCAGGTGAATTCTTTACCACTGTGCCACCTAGGAAGCCCCAAATGCTACATAAATAGGTATAAATACAATGTAATGTAAACAGCTACCAGTGCGTGGCAAATTCAAGTTTTCCTTTAGGGAACTCTTTGGACATTTTTTTTTCCAGAATATTTTCGACCCATGGTTGATTGAATCTGCGGATGCAGAGCCAGAAAAACAGAGGGCCTGCTGTAGCGATGCTACATATCATACATATCTTTTTACAACAAAGGGCTCCAGCAAAAATGAAAGATTCTGAAAAATTATGGATCACAGTGACTTTCAAACCCGGCTCAGTGCCAGATACTCTCTCTTTCTGTGACAAATCCCCCTTCTCTTGACCACAGAGCTCTGGCTTCCCTTAACTTCCCTTCTCCTAGAAAACAGAGACACTGAAGGAAGAAATGTGGTAGAGGGACCAGGCCACCTTCTCTGTTGGACACAATAAACCCGAGGTCCAGAGCTCACAGTATGTCTAGAGGCCCACACACATTATTTGCATTTTCATTTCTTTTCAAATCAGAAGACAAAAGTAGTATAATAATAACGTACAAAAATGACTCCAGCCTGGATTAGATTTGTCTTTAAGCCAAAAGAGTGTATGTTTAATTACTGTAACAAGGCTGACTATGTGCATATCACATTTTCTTTATCCAATAATCTGTCAATGGACATTTATGTTGTTTCTGTATCTTTGTTGTTCACTTGCTAAGTTATGCCTGACTCTTTGCGACCCCGTGGACTGTAGCCTGACAGGCTCCTCTGTCCATGGGGGTTCTCCAGGCAAGAATACTGCAGTGGATTGCCATTTCCTTCTCCAGGGGATCTTCCAGACCGAGGAATTGAACCCACATCTCTTATGTCTCTGGTATTGGCAGGCAGGTTCCTTACCACTAGCAGCCTCTGGGAAAACTGTAGTAAAATACAATTTTTACCACATATTGGTGGAAGATGGGGCCCACAAAGGCATCATTCGCCCTGGCCGTGGGAGATACATGGTCTCTGGAAGACAGATCTGGGTTCAGATCCCTGCCTTTGCCTTCTTGGCGGCCTGTTACTTGTCTCTGTGTCTCAGTCTCTGGTCAGCTCAGCGGGGACTCGGGTCCCCCCAGGCATTGCTGGGAGGCTTAAGTGAGCACGACTGCTTGAGGCTCTGGTCCACAGGAAGGACAACACCAGCCCTCCTCCCCCTCCCGCATCCTTTTGGCACAAGCCTCCAGCCAGATCACACAGGCAGACATTTCACAGGGCACTTAGCCAAGATTTGCTCCTTGACCTTGCCTCTAACTTTCTACAATCTTCTGCCAGATAATTCAGCCCTGCTTTGTTCCCTCTGTGAGGGATTAAACTGAAATCAGAGAATGGTTTTATAATTACCCCCTGCTTTTCTGTGGAAAAACTGCCAGTGTTGACATAAGCTGATGTAAATGTCAGAGCCCCTGCTTGGACCTTACCCTCAACCATTTTTATGCCCCAGAGCTGAGAAGCATCCAGACCTGACAAAGAGAAGTAGAAATGAGTAGAGTGTATGGCTTGATTCACAAGAATGATCTATCCCCGGAAAGGTGCACCTTTCAGAAACACATGAAAACTTTTAAATTATGAGGTGAGTATTTGCTGTTTTCATTGAAAAAATAAGAATATGACATTAGTAGGCCTACTTCAGGAGAAGGCAATGGCACCCCACTCCAGTACTCTCGCCTGGAAAATCCCATGGACGGAGGAGCCTGGTGGGCTACAGCTCGTGGGGTCGCTAAGGGTCGGACACGACTGAGCGACTTCATTTTCACTTTTCCCTTTCATGCACTGGAGAAGGCAATGGCAACCCACTCCAGTATTCTTGCCTGGAGAATCCCAGGGATGGCGGAGCCTGGTGGGCTGCCGTCTATGGGGTCGTACAGAGTTGGACACGACTGAAGCGACTTAGCAGCAGCAGTAGCAGGCCCACTTCAAATCAAGAACCTGCTAAAAATAAAGCAGAACTGATGGGCCATTTTAAAGCCATGGAGGTAGAATGAAGAGTTCTGTGTATGAAAGTATTAATAGCTAGAATTTATTTCAGAAACTGTGTAGAATGTGTGTGTGTGTGTGTGTTTGTGTGTGTGAGTATGTGTGTAGAGAGAGAGCAATAATAGACATGTACATACACACACGTGTGAGTGCATGCTAAGTCACTCAGTCCTGTTCAACTCTGCGCCCCCATGTGGCAAGAATACACAGAAGAACTGGACAAAAAAGATCTTCACGACCCAGATAATCACGATGGTGTGATCACTCACTCTCACCTAGAGCCAGACATCCTGGAATGTGAAGTCACTACGCCTTAGTGTAGTGACTTCCTCAGGCCTTAGGAAGCATCACTACAAACAAAGCTAGTGGAGGTGATGGAATTCCAGTTCAGCTATCTCAAATCCTAAAAGATGATGCTGTGAAAGTGCTGCGCTCAACATGTCAGCAAATTTGGAAAACTCAGCAGTGGCCACAGGACTGGAAAAGGTCAGTTTTCATTCCAATCCCAAAGAAAGGCAATGCCAAAGAACACTCACACTACCACACAATTGCATTCATCTCACACGCTAGTAAAGTAATGCTCAAAATTCTCCACACCAGGCTTTAGCAACATGTGAACCATGAACTTCCAGATGTTCAAGCTGGATTTAGAAAAGGCAGAGTAACCAGAGATCAAATCGCCAACATCTGCTGGATCATCAAAAAAGCAAGAGAGTTTCAGAAAAACATCTATTTCTGCTTTATTGACTATGCCAAAGCCTTTGACTGTGTGGATCACAATGAACTGCAAAATTCTGAAAGAGATGGGAATACCAGACCACCTGACCTGCCTCTTGAGAAATCTGTATGCAGGTCATGAAGCAACAGTTATAACTGGACATGGAACAACAGACTGATTCCAAACTGGAAAAAGGAGTACGTCAAGGCTGTATATTGTCACCCTGCTTATTTTACTTATATGCAGAGTACATCATGAGAAATGCTGGGCTGGATGAAGCACAAGCTGGAATCAAGATTGCCAGGAGAAATATCAATAACCTCAGATATGCAGATGACACCACCTTTATGGCAGAAAGTGAAGAAGAACTAAAGAGCCTCTTGATGAAAGTGAAAGAGGAGAGTGAAAAAGTTGGCTTAAAGCTCAACATTCAGAAAACTAAGATCATGGCATCGGGTCCCATCACTTCATGGGAAATAGATGGGGAAACAGTGGAAACAGTGGCTGACGTTCTTTTTTTGGGCTTCAAAATCACTGCTGATGGTGACTGCAGCCATGAAATTAAAAGACGCTTACTCCTTGGAAGGAAAGTTATGACCAACCTAGATAGCATATTAAAAAGCAGAGACGTTTTGCCTATGTTTTTCTCTAGGAGTTTTATTGTTTCTGGTCTTACGTTTAGATCTTTAATCCATTTTGAGTTTATTTTTGTGTACGGTGTTAGGAAGTGTTCTAGTTTCATTCTTTTACAAGTGGTTGACCAGTTTTCCCAGCACCACTTGTTAAAGAGATTGTCTTTTCTCCGTTGTATATTCTTGCCTCCTTTGTCGAAGATAAGGTGTCCATATGTGCGTGGGTTTATCTCTGGGCTTTCTATTTTGTTCCATTGATCTATATTTCTATCTTTGTGCCAATACCATACTGTCTTGATGACTGTGGCTTTGTAGTAGAGCCTGAAGTCAGGCAGGTTGATTCCTCCAGTTCCATTCTTCTTCCTCAAGATTGCTTTGGCTATTCGAGGTTTCTTATATTTCCATACAAATTGTGAGATGATTTGTTCTAGTTCTGTGAAAAATACCATTGGTAGCTTGATAGGGATTGCATTGAATCTGTAGATTGCTTTGGGTAGAATACTCATTTTCACTATATTAATTCTTCCAATCCATGAACACGGTATATTTCTCCATCTGTTTGTGTCCTCTTTGATTTCTTTCATCAGTGTTTTATAGTTTTCTATATATAAGTCTTTTGTTTCTTTAGGTAGATATATTCCTAAGTATTTTAGAGAAAAACATAGGCAAAACACTCTCCGACATAAATCACAGCAGGATCCTCCATGACCCACCTCCCAGAATATTGGAAATAAAAGCAAACATAAACAAATGGGACCTAATTAAAATTAAAAGCTTTTGCACAACAAAGGAAACTATAAACAAGGTGAAAAGACAGCCTTCAGAATGGGAGAAAATAATAGCAAATGAAGCAACAGACAAACAATTAATCTCAAAAATATACAAGCAACTTCTGCAGCTGTATTCCCGAAAAATAAACGACCCAATCAAAAAATGGGCCAAAGAACTAAACAGACATTTCTCCAAAGAAGACATACAGATGGCTAACAAACACATGAAAAGATGCTCAACATCACTCATTATCAGACAAATGCAAATCAAAACCACAATGAGGTATCATTTCACACCAGTCAGAATGGCTGCTATCCAAAAGTCTACAAGCAATAAATGCTGGAGAGGGTGTGGAGAAAAGGGAACCCTCTTACACTGTTGGTGGGAATGCAAACTAGTACAGCCACTATGGAGAACAGTGTGGAGATTCCTTAAAAAACTGGGAATAGAACTGCCATATGACCCAGCAATCCCACTGCTGGGCATATACACCGAGGAAACCAGAATTGAAAGAGACGCGTGTACCCCAATGTTCATCGCAGCACTGTTTACAATAGCCAGGACATGGAAGCAACCTAGATGTCCATCAGCAGACGAATGGATAAGGAAGCTGTGGTACATATACACAATGGAATATTACTCAGCCATTAAAAAAAAATACATTTGAATCGGTTCTACTGAGATGGATGAAACTGGAGCCCATTATACAGAGTGAAGTAAGCCAGAAAGAAAAACAACAATACAGTATACTAATGCATATATATGGAATTTGAAAGATGGTAACGATAACCCTATATGCGAGACAGAATAAGAGACACAGATGCATGGAACAATTTTATGGACTCTGAGGGAGAAGGTGAGGGTGGGACGTTCTGGGAGAATGGCATTGAGACATGTGTATTGTCATATGTGAAACAGAGCACCATTCCATGTTCGATGCATGTGACAAGGGCTCAGGGCCGGGGCAATGGGATGATCCAGAAGGTTGGGATGGGGAGGGAGGTGGGTGGGGGGTCCGGGAAGGGGAACACATGTAAACCCATGGCTGATTCATGTCAATGTATGGCAAAAACTATTACAATATTGTAAAGTAATTAGCCCCCAACTAAAATAAATAAATTTATAAAAAAAAAAAAAAAAAAAGCAGAGACGTTACTTTGCCAACAAAGGTCCGTCTAATCAAGGCTATGGTTTTTCCAGTAGTCAGGTATGGATGTGAGAGTTGGACTATAAAGAAAGCTGAGCACCGAAGAATTGATGCTTTTGAACTGTGGTGTTGGAGAAGACTCTTGAGAGTCCCTTGGACTGCAAGGAGGTCCAACCAGTCCATCCTAAATGAGATCAGTCCTGGGTGTTCATTGGAAGGACTGATGTTGAAGCTGAAACTCCAATACTTTGGCCCCCTGATGCGAAGAGCTGACTCATCTGAAAAGACCCTGATGCTGGGAAAGATTGAGGGCAGGAGGAGAAGGGGACGACAGAGGATGAGATGGTTGGATGGCATCACCGACTCGATGGACATGAGTTTGGGTAGACTCCGGCAGTTGATGATGAACAGGGAGGCCTGGCGTGCGGTGGTTCATGGGGTCACGAAGAGTTGGACATGACTGAGCGACTGAACTGAACTGGACTGTAGCCAAGCAGGCTCCTCTGTCCGTGGGATTTCCCAGGCGAGAATACTGGAGTGGCTTGCTATGCCCTCCTCCAGTGGATCTTCACCACCCAGGGATCGAACCCAACTCTCTTACATATCATGCATTGGCAGGCAGGTTCTTTACCACTAGTGCTGCCTGGGAAACCCTACATACACACACACAACCAGTTAAAAGGAAATTAGGATAAAAGAGTGACCCGGGACCCTACCCCCACCCCCAGCTGGATCACCTGGACTAAAATCAGGCTGCACTCATGCTCTTACACTCTTTCTCCAGTGAAAGGGGCCTCACCTGAACACAGCTCCCTCTAGGTCCAGTGACTCGCCTCCTGAGACAGAAGGGGCCATAAGTCCCCAGGGACTCTGAAGGCCTTGAGTCTTGTGTAGTTGACATTTCTGGATAAGTCCTTCAAACATTGGACACCCAAATCTAGACTTCTGAGTGCCTGCCTTTGGATTATTCCACCTTTGACATGGTTGCTCTCAGGCTCTCTTATAAGAAGGAAAACTCACAAGGGGCAAGGTGATTCTGCTAGTAGATGGACCTCTGATGCACATGCAGCAAAAAGCCAGACTCCTTTCTATTGGGAGGATGGGGTGCTCACACTTCTTGTCAACCCTGGCTTGATAAATCTGCCCTTTCCCTATAGGACGTGCTCTTTATCCCATACTATGTAACATCCCACATCAATCCCACATCTTGATAAACAGCTCAGAGGCAGCCAAAGGAACAACAGATATAGGCTGAGATATTGCTGCTGATCTCTGTCTGAGTGGTGGGGTTGTAGGCAATGGATATTTTCCTCTTTCTACTTCTCTGACTTTGTCAATTTTCTTCCTTTCCCTTAGAATGGAGGAGGGGATAATTACTATCTAAAATTAACATGGGGACTTCTCTGGCAGTCCAACAGTTAAGACTTTGCCTTCCAATGCAGGAGGTACAGGTTCGATTCCTGGTTGGGGAGCTAAGATCCCCACATACCTTTCTGCCCAAAAACCAGAACAAAAACAACAGAAGCAATACTGTAACAACTTCAATAAAGACTTGTTAAAAAAGATCCTCACATTTAAAATAAAATAAAATGAGTGGGAAACCAAGCACATGGCAGCCCCTCAAAAGAAACCAATCAAGTTGGTGATGTGGTCTGGAATTAACCACCCATTTCCTTCAAAGGTGTAATCTATGAGATACTGGTTTTAAAGGAAAGCTAATCTCTGCTTTCATTTTCTCACCCTAGATGTTGCTGAAAGAGAAACCAGTTTGTGTCTCTTTAGGTTAGAGGATACCAGTCTCTGCTACGAAAGAGTCTTTCTTAGGAAATGTCTTGTTGCATCTTGACAAGGTTGCTTTCCCTCCAGGACTCTCAGGGAAAGCTATTTTTGTGAGAAATAATAAGTCAAGCTAAATAAAAGATGGCCTAAAAAAGGATTTATACTTTCATTTGTGAGACTGGTACGTGGCAGTACATGAATCAAAGTCACCTCATTTAACTCACTGTTCTAACAAGGGTGGTTATCTGGCTTCACAGGCTACAGGAGAGAAAAGAAGTGGAATAGGGAAAGGAGGCAGACAGCAGGGTGAGAGGTGTAGTGGGTAACGATGACAGTGGTGAGTGGACACAAACAAACCCCTGCCTGACTCAGAGGGTAAAAAACGAAGGGGTATCGAGATATCTTAATAGCAGATATCAAGAATTTCAAACAAAATATGTGAGGTACTATTGGACCAAAATTAAGAAATTTCAGGATGGGGAACACATGTACACCCATGGCTGATTCATGTCAATGTATGGCAAAAACTACTACAATATTGTAAAGTAATTAGCCCCCAACTAAAATAAATAAATTTATTAAAAAAATAAGAACAAAAAAAAATTAAGAAATTGAGTTTGTGTTCCTTTGTTTGTTTTATGAATGGTGCCTGGGCTCGTGGCAAGAATTTGTGGTAAGGATACTGGATGGATAAATGACACAGATCCCTGACAGGAACACAGTGAAATGGCCACACAGATGTTGCTGGAGCCAGTAGAAATTCTATTTTCTTTTTGGCAAGTCATTCAGAAAAATGGATCAGATCTTTAAAATGCCATTAATTTGGGATTCGGCAATTGTATTTCTAAGAATCTGATCTAACAACATAATCTTAACAAACATATTTTCAATTGATAGGCTATTAGCAGTCACACTGGGAACAAATCAAGTTTCCAATTAAGTGGAATGGTTAAATAAACTCAGTGGACTATTACACCACCAGTATCATAGGATGTTTAAGACAACCTGTAAAAATATAAGAAAATTCTCTAAATTCTTTAAATTTATCTATCAATCTATTTATCCATCTACAAATATATATACATATATGTGAACATGTATAATTATATGCATATGTACAAAAGCATATATGTGGTATGATTATACCTTTGAACTAAAAGAATAACTATTATTTCCTATACCAACAGTGGTGGTGGTGATGTAGTTGCTAAGTTGTGTCCAGCTCTTGCAACCCCACGGACTGTAGCCCACCAGGCTCCTCTGTCTGTGGAATTCTCCAGGCAAGAATACTGGAGTGGGTTGCCATTTCCTCCTCCAGGGGATCTTCGCAACTCAGGGATGAAATCCGAGTCTCCTGCGTTAGCAGGCCAGTTCTTTACCACTGAGTTACCTGGAAAGCCCACCAACAATACCGCAGAGTAATTAGTCATTGAAGGAAAGTTTCATTTTATAGAAGTATTCTAGGTAATAAATGAAGATTGAATGAAAGGATTAGATTAGAATAACACCAAACTAGTTACCTTTGCTGAGTAACAAATTACCCTAGGACATAGTGCCTGAAAACAACATGGTTTCTAGAGGTCAAGAATTCAGGGGTGGGGCTTCCCTGATGGCTCAGTGGTAAGGAATCCTCCTGCCAATTCAGGAGACACAGGTTCAATCCCTAGTCTGGGAAGATCCCACATGCTGAAGGGTAGCTAAGGCCGTGTGCCAGAACTATTGAATCTGAGCTCTAGCACCTGGGAGCCGCAACTACTGAGCTCATGTGCCGTAACCCACGTGCCACAACACAAGAAGACTGTGCACTGCATCTAGAGAATAGAGAAAGCCTGTGAGCAGCAGTGAAGACCCAGCATAGCCAAAAATTCAAAAAATTAAAAAAAAAAGACTTCAGGAGTGGCTCAGCCAGAGGTTCTGGTCAGGATCTTTCAGGAGCTGCCATCAAGATGCTGTGTGAAGACTTGACTTCCAAGCACACTTGTGGGGCTGTGGTCAAGAGGCCTCAGTTCCTTTCCACCTGGTCCTCCTGACGTGGCTACTGGCTTTGCTCAGAGCAAGGGGCCCAAGAAAGAGAGGCAGAAGCCACACTGCCTTTTATGATCTTGCATCACAAGTGGCATACCGTCATTTCTCTCATATTTTAGGGGTCATGCACACCAACCCTGATACAGGACAGAAGGACATCACAATCATCCATGGCTACTGACATCACAAGAGAGACAAGACCAAATATGAAGGACCACTGATGTAACAGCAGCAGCCCTGAAGTAGTCTGGTCAAACAATTTGAACTTGAATCTGATGAAGCCTCTGCTCCCATCTACACTAGTAGGAACTAGAAGAGCCTAAGAAACTAGGACTTCCCTGGTGGTCCAGTGGGTAAGAACCCGCCTGCCAATGCAGGGTACACAAGTTCGATCCCTGGTCTGGGAAGATTCCACATGCCACAGAGCAGCTAAGCCTGCAAGCCACAACTACTGAGCCCACAGGCTGAAACAACTGAAGCCCACACGCCCGTGCTCTGCAACAAGAGAAGCCACCCCAATGAGAAGCTTGTGCACCACAACTAGAGAGTAGGCCCTGCTCCCCACAACTGAACAAAGCCCGTGCAAAGCAATGAAGACCCAGGGCAGCCAAAAATAAAATTCATTAATTAATTTAAAAAATGATTGAGTCAAATAATCTGAAGTTTGACTTGGGTAGAAGACACCAAATAAATGCTCTTATCTTCTTTAATTTTATAACAGATGTTGTCAAAAGATATCACTATCTTACCTTCACGATTAATATTCCTGCCCCAACTCTTCAAGCTTTTAGTGTCAAAGTAGATCCATTTACTTTCTTTTGGCGTGATTCAATATTCTTATTTCCATAGCATTATTTAGACTGAGACAGAATTCACATATCATAAAATGCACCCATTTAAAGCACACAACTCTGCAGTTTTTAGTATATTCACAAAGCTATGCAACTATGACCGCTATCTAATTCTAGAACAATTCCATCACCCCCATAAAGAAATCCCATATCCATTAGCATTCCTTTCCCAGAGCCCAACCGCCTCACCCACCACCACCCCACCCCCCACTTACCCTAGGCAACTATTAAATCTATTTTCTGTCTCTATGGACTTATCTATTCTGGATATTTCTTATAGATGAAATCATATAATCTATATATTCTTTTGTGACTGGCTTCTTTCACACAGTATGATGTTTTCAAGGTTCAGCCACATTGTAGCATCTATGAGCACTTTGATACTTTTCATGGCTAAATAATACTCAATTGCATGGATAGACCACATCTGTTCATCTCTTTTTCAGTTGATGGACATTTGCCCTGTTTACACTTTGGGGCTATTATGAATAATGCTGCTATGAACATTTGTGCACAAGTTTTTGTATGGACATATGTTTTTCTTTTGGGTAGATACCTAGAAGTAGAATTGCTGAGTCCCTTGGTACCTCTGTGTTTAAATTTTGAGTAATTGCCCATACTTACATCTTCCCTGTGTCTACTCCACTCAAGGTCTTACTGGACTGGCTTGCCTTGTTCACATGTTCCTCCTCAACCAAGCACCATGATGGCCAAGAGTCTGTGAGGAGCTGACTGGCCAGTCTATGTCCTTTGCCCAACCTTGGAGCTAGAGAGGAACTCACTCACCTCACATACAAACCACAAGCCACGGGGGACTGGCAGGGAGGAAGTGGGGTGGCCCTCACAGGAAATGTGAGGAAGGGGGAACAAAGAAGGGAGCAAAAAGCAAAAATGCCTGCTATGCTGGCTTTCTATGAGTACAGATCTAACCAACCCAAAGTAATGACGAATTGAGAACAAGACATAATCTACTGTGACCTTTTTGCCTCTGTCTGGCACTTTGTACAGTAGCTTGCATGTCTCAAAATCATTTTTAATACATCCACAATTATTCCTGAAGCAATAAATCTCATTCTAAGAAATCTGTAAAACAAGAAACACAAAAAAGCAAATGAAAGTCTCCCTACTCTGAGCAACAAGGGTTAAAATTTCAGTGATTTACATGTTTTATCTATACACATGTAAACATGTATACAGACAAAATATTCATTAACCACCTAGAGCATTTCAATTTGATTGGTTCTCAGATTATACCTAATTTGTTATTTTGGAAAAGTTTGGTTTTCTGCCATCAGGTTGACATTTAAATGCAGGACCTCACTCCATTTATTGCTTTATGTTGACATGATAGCTGTTATTGCCTAGTACCTATTTATACTTTATTTTGTCCAATATTTTTAAATGCTTCCATTTGTCATGGTATTTTTGCATGGTGTGATATCTGGAATTTACTTCAAAAACTTTGACAGCAGTACAAGAAGTTGGTAAAAGTATAGATAAAAAAGATTGACGATGAATTGATAATGGTTGAAGCTGATGATCATACCTGGGGGCTCAGTACTCTACAGGATCAACTTTTGTATATGTTCAACATTTCCCATAATAAAACACTTAAAAATAAACATTTTATACATGACTTTCCTAGATCTAAGACAAATTTTTTAGAAGTATTTATTTTGCAATTTTCATTTGAGCTGAAAAATCATCACACCATCCTTTTCTGTTATAAAACATAAAATATATATCATTGGATAAATTTTCTCTTCTTCCCTTGTCCAAGAGGTACCGTGAAAACATATATTTATGTTGGAGTCCTATGTGGAAAGAATGTCCTTGTTATACCAATGCAAAATGAGTATTACAGAATCGTGTAGCAATGAACACTTAGTTAGACCATTTAATTTAATGCAATGCAGGGCAGACTCCATGTTGACAAATTAGCTACAGAACAACCAACTATGAAAAATGGTGCCACATGAGAGGGGCCCAGGCATCAGTTCTTTGTCAGCCTGTCCATCATGAAGGCCAATAGGAGCCATGCGCCCTGAAAGCACGTGATGTTACTCAAGCTGACGGGAGGCCAAGCCACGATTTAGCAAATCTCCAGCAAAACCTACGTGATTGCTACAAATGACTATGTATTATTTCTGTAACACTGCCTTAAATAATGCTATTCTTTACTGTTTCATTTTTTAAAAAAATAACTCCCTATTTTAAGATGATTAAAATCTCCTCAGATGCTCTTTGGCTGATTTGGTCAAAACACACAATTCAGTCATCAACACTGAAAACAGTATGCATTATATAGCTCTTTTTGCATATCCTGATAGCACACTAATTCTGCAGTGTGTCCCTGGAAAAGATTTGATTTGGTTTATTTAGATACAGGAAATGGGGAAAACAGGAAACTATCCTTAGGAAAAGAATATCCTTAAGATTACTGTTTACAATGAGATGCTAAAGATGAAATCATCAGTTTGGAAGTATTGAACAGTCTATTGGAAGAATAATTTCTCAACAACATATACTGGGAGGTGTCCACGGAATGCCTCTAGATGTGTCTATGAAAGCAATTAGGTTAAAAAGTGGACAGCCAGTTGTAACGTGTTCATTTTCCCCTGTCAAGGTCCACATCCTTATGAGGTGGCAATTTCCACAGTAATCTAGGAAATTGAAATGAAATAACTGTCATTTCTAAGTCTTCAAAAAACTCATTACTGGCTCTTTCAAACTATTCTGCACCTTTTAGAAAATATAGGAAGACGGCTTTTCTGTTTCATAGTGGATCCTTGATTCCTCTCTCAAGCTTTGAATCGCCAATATCAGCCATCAGCCTCACAAGCATATTTAATGTCTCAATTTCAGTCTCTCTGAAGAAGATACTTCAACAGATGGTTGAAAAGGAAATAGGACAAGAATCAAAGGAGATGGTTTCAAAAGGAAGCTTAGAGAAACTAACCCAATGCATGGTAACTTCATACAGCCAAAAGAAGTGCCAGTCAGCTGGCTGGTGGATGAAATAGAATAAGGTCTGTGCATCACCGTGGACTAATTTTCCTTAAGGAAGTAGAAAAGAGAAACAGCCCTTCCCAGAGATCCAGGCTCTGGGCTGGGTTCTAGAAGCCTGATCTCAGCAATCAGAGGGGTGGAGCCCACCTTCAGGCTGAGTGCTCTGGAACTGAAGGAAAAGAAATCAGGAAACGAAAAGATAATACATAGGAAGCACCAATCCGAAAGAGACAAAGAGGAAGGCAAAACCCACTTCCAGACAAAAGGTGTGAGGAATGAATTCTATTTCTTTCTCTTTCATTTCTGAGACAGTTCCTGGAAAGATTCGTGGTGGGTGCAGGAGCTGAGGAGGGACTTTCTGTGACAGGAGGAGGAGGCACCAAGGACTATCCTAGCCCTGGTGAAATGGTTCAACCTACAGCACTTCTCGTGTTGTCCGCGCGAAGCCATAGCATGCCCAATGCTACACTAATCAAACAAGGAGGGATCCGTGGGAAAAGCTAAAGGAATTCCATCACACTTACAAGACAGACACTTAGTCACAGCTGCTCTCCAGTGAAGAGTGGGTTTTCTCGACCCCCTTCATGCATACAATAGGCACACACCTCCAGGGGAGGGTGTGACAGCCTGATCCAGGGGCTGCTACTGCTAAGTCGCTTCAGTCGTGTCCGACTCTGTGTGACCCCATAGACGGCAGCCCAACCAGGCTCCGCCGTCCCTGGGATTCTCCAGGCAAGAATACTGGAGTGGGTTGCCATTTCCTTCTCCAGTGCATGAAAGGGAAAAGTGAAAGTGAAGTCGCTCAGTCGTGTCCGACTCTTAGCGACCCCATGGACTGCAGCCTACCAGGCTCCTCCATCCATGGGATTTTCCAGGCAAGAGTACTGGAGCGGGGTGCCATTGCCTTCTCCGTGATCCAGGGGGCAAACTGGAAAACGTGAGGACAGGACAAGGAAAGGCAGCGTTCCCGCCTGAGCTCTTACAGGCTGAGAAAAGGAAGCCCAGAAGGCAGCACAAACTTTTCTGTTCTGGTGTCTCAGACACAGGTAGAGAATAAACTACTGTGACCTAGAATGAAATGGCTGTAAAGGGCAATACGATCGGCTTGAAAAACAGTTACAATATTTACTTTTTAATAGATTGCATAATGTTTTGCTTCCCTATTTTAATTTCAAAAGGAAATACTTCCCTTTGGCTTTAATGTAGGTCACATTGCAGCAATGAGAGGAATGGTATATCTGATTTATATAATGCAGACACATAAAAATAGATGAAAAGAAATATCTTTGGTGCTGAGGAAGGAAATTCCTTTCCCTGAAATCCCTTGTACTTTTAAATGGCATGCAAACTTCCCCCAAAATCCCCTCCCAAAATACAAACAAACAAAAATGGTGTGCATACTAATGAAAAACTCTTCACAATTCCTATCCACATATGGGCATGTGTGGATGTGAAAAAAACCCAACCATGACCTCATACAGCAGTAATGTATCATGAATGAAATATGAGATATTGAGGGATTACAGAAAAGTGCAGATGTCAAAAAAAATCAGTCACTACAAAAAAGTGGGCAAGAGGGTTTTGAAATCATGACTTTCCTTTAGCTTCATTATTTGAGAGCTCAAGAACTCAACTATTTGGAGTCACAAGATAGAAAGCTACTGAGTGTATTTTGAAAATTGCAACTATCCCACTGTTTGCCTTCTGCTTACCAAACAGGATTTCACATTATCAAATACCCTTTCCCTGAAGACATTAAGTGATTTTATAGAATCTAAAAGGCAATGGTAATCAAGTAAGGAAAAGGCATGTATCACTCTCAAGTCATACACAGATTCTACAAATGGTGCTTGATGCTATTAGTATGGGGTTGATGCTAATGGTATAAAAATAACAAGTACAAACTCACTACTTGTTCATTATTATATTAACTTTAGTTAGTTTCAGATAGTTTATGTGGGTATTATCAGAATCTGAAATCTCCTTCCTAGATAATTAAAGTCCTTTAGAAAGAGGGAAAACACTACAGAATTTCTCTAGACCAGGAGCAGCAAAACAGCCTGCAGGACAAATCCTACCCACCACCTGCTTTTTGTAAAGATGGTTGTACTCGAACCCAGGGCTATCTACTCATGTCTATATCGTCTGTGGGGCTTTCATTCTCTAATGGCAGAGGTTGAGCAGTTGCAGCACA
This sequence comes from Giraffa tippelskirchi, assembly GCF_054371585.1. Classification (NCBI taxonomy): domain Eukaryota; kingdom Metazoa; phylum Chordata; class Mammalia; order Artiodactyla; family Giraffidae; genus Giraffa; species Giraffa tippelskirchi. Next base: position 145,255,821 of record NC_137289.1, read on the forward strand.
AACTGTATGGCCCAGAAAGGCTGCATTATTTACTATCTGGCCCTTCACTGACTGACGCACTAGACATTTCATTATTTATCCTCACTGTCCCCAAGGCGCAAAAAAAGAAAAAAAAAAAAAACCAGCTAGGTAACATTTCAGTATCTAGGGTGTCGTTTACCTGAACGTAATTCATGGGGTTTACTTTAAGTTTTGACAGAAAGTCTGCAAATGGGGCCGTCAAGCAGTCCTCCCCTGGCTGTGCTGCATTCTGCTTTCTCCACCAAGACATGGAGTTCGTGTTTTCTCCCTCTGAATCTGGAGTGGCCCTGTGACTTGCTTTGACAGCAGAATGTGGTGGCAGATGCCCGGTGGTTTCTGCTTTGTTCTTGGCACCATGAGCCACCATACAAAGTGTCTCCCCTGCTGGAGAGGAGCCACCAGTCCCCAGACTGACCAGGCACCCAAGGCTTGAGTGAAGCCATCTGGGAGGTTTCAGCCCCACCTGAGCTCCTAGCTCAAGGCAGTCACAGGAGCAGCACCAGCCAGCACCACGGGGAACCGTGTGCCAGTCTAGGTAATGGACAGTGGTGAGAAGGAATACTGTCATTTGAAACCACCAAGCTTTGTCATTACACAACAATCAGTGCACTCAACTTACTGTTCTGATGTCCCATTTGGTATTTCAAAACTTAAAGCTACTTGGAAAGAATTCTAAAACAAGCCAACTCCATCATGTTTTTTTTTTATATCTTCAAAGCAAGAAACATTCTGTTCAGATGGCAGTGTGAGCAGGTTGGATGAAGAATGTCTCTCCTAAACTACAAGTAAGACATAGAGAATTATCTAGGCAAGAGTGAAATCACCTGGCAACAGCAATAAGATGTAAAATATAATCATACCCTAACGCTGCAAAGATTTTTTTTTAATCCATCATCTTATGTCAGGGGTTTCAGAATTTCATGTTTGAAGAAAACATTTTTTTCCCCCATTCTACTTGTCTTATTAAGCAGAAAACAGGTCAGGAGAAATGCTTCACAGAAACCAAAACCACAGCTGTTGAATAAGTCGGCTGATGAGAGGCAACTTGTAATTGACTAGTAATAAAAGGATCAAGGTTGGTAACTCCTCCCAGAAAAAAAGAGAAAACAATTGAGAAGAGGAAGGCTGTGGAGAAGAAACTGATATAGATGTGAGAAGAAAGGTCCACCTGGTGTCAGAAAGGTGGAGCAGGGGACTCGATTTCCCAGGGAGTGTGGAAAGGGCATTTAAGCAAATATAATTTAAATATCATAGAACAGGGGCTTCCCTGGTGGCTTGGTGGTCAAGAATCCACCTGCCAATGCAGGAGACTCTGGTTCCATCCCTGGGTCAGGAAGATCCCCTGGAGAAGGAAATAGTAACCCACTCCAGTATTCTTGCCTCGGAAATCCCATGGACAGAGGAGCCTGGGGGGCTACAGTCCATGGTCACAAAGAGTCAGACACAACTTAGAGAACAGAAGGACTTCAACTAACCTTTGAAATACCCTGGCCTCAAAGAGGAGACTGGAAGAAAAAAATCCAAAATGACTGTGGCACCTGCTCTAGTGGTGGGAGGATGGACGATATCTTTCCCTCTACTTTTTAATTGTGCTTTGATACGTCTCTGCCTTTCAGTTTTTACCTTGGTTTTATTTGGGGGGCTGAAAAATGTTAATATCATGTGATTTAAAAAAAAATACGGGTGGGTTGGTTTAATAATAAAAAATAATAAACTTATATAGATGAACCTATCTGCAGGGAAAGAATAGAGACACAGACTAGAGAACAGACATGTGGACACAGTAGGGGAAGGGGTGGGTGGGATTATATGCATTGACATGTATACACTACCATGTGTAAAACAGATAGCTAGTGACAAACTGCTCTCTATAGCACAGGGAGCTCAGCTCTGAGCTCTGTGATGACCTAGAGGGGTGGGATGGGGGTGGTGGTGGGAGGGAGGTTTCAGAGGGAGGGGATACATGTGTGTATATATATATATATAGGTGATTCACTTCCTTGTACAGCAGAAAAAAACACTGTAAAGCAACTTTACTCCAATTTAAAAAATTAAAAAAAAAAACCTTAGCATTTTTAGAAAATGATTTTTGAGTCTAAGTAGGATGAAGAAAATTAAGCATAAAAAAATATATTGGAAAAGAAAAACAGCCTTATTGATCAATCTAACCGCAAATTTCTTGTGGGACAACCCCTCCCCCCGATAAAAGTGGTCACTTCGACAAATGAAATCAATTTTAAAAAGAGGAAAATGTCTCCAAAATAAATTATGAGTGTTAAAATGAGCCTAACAGAGCACTTCCCTGGTGGTCCAACGATTGAAACTCCCATTGCCACTGCATTGGGCATACCTTCCTCCCCTGGTGGGGGAACTAAGATCCCACTTGCCACAAGGTGCCATCAAAAAGCAAAAAACTAAATAAAAATAAATGGGCCTAACGACAACTATTGAAGAATAACTCTGAAAATGTAAACAAACAGGCAGGCACAGTTTGAAAATGTGGATTGGGTTTCATAAACTTTACCTGTAAAGCATCAAATAATACATATTTAAGTCCTTAAATGGCACCCCACTCCAGTACTCTTGCCTGGAGAATCCCAGGGATGGCGGAGCCTGGTGGGCTGCCGCCTATGGGGTCGCACAGAGTCGGACACGACTGAAGCGACTTAGCAGCAGCAAGTCCTTACGGGTAAAAGAGAAAGATAAGTTAATTAAGGCTAACAAATGCACGGGAGCGGGCTTTCTAGAAGCATTTTCACACGTAACCAGTGAGAGTGTAAATCACAATAATGCGTCTGGAAAGCAATTTAGCAAATGTTTCAAGAACTTTCCAAACGTGTATAACGTGTTGATACCTGTGGAGCAGAGAGTGCTGCTATTCGGCTGCTGCTGGGACCAGGGGTTTGAGAAGGGGCTTCTGAAGGAGAGTGAACCTCCAACAAGGATGCTTCTGGAAAATGCCGAAAGAAGGCGGAGGCTGCAACCCGCTGCGGCTGCCAGGACCAGGTGCCCTCACGTCCGAGACGGGAAAAGCGGGCGCAGCAGGATGAAGCCCCGCCTCTCTCTGTCTTCCCTCTCCAGTGCCCTCTACTGGCGGAAACAGGAAGCAAAGCCAGCACAGGAAAAGGTGGTTTGCCAAGCCCCATTTTCAGCAGAACAGAGGACCGCAGAAAGCGGTGCATTTGAAACTGCCAGATAATCACTGAAAAACTGGAAACACTTGAAACCTCTTTATAAAAATTCCCTTAAGGGGACAAGCTGTGCTGGATATTTCCCAAACCAGAGCCTTGATTCCAAACATCTTCAAGGGCAGAACAAGTTTCCCTGGTGGTGCACAGGGTAAAAATCTGCCTGCAATGCAGGACACGTGAGTTCAATCCCTGGGTTGGGAAGATCCCCTGGATCCCCACTCTTCTTGCCTGGACAATTTCATGGACAGAGGAGCCTGGGGGTGGGGGGGGGAACTACAGTCCATGGGGGTCACAGAGAGTCGGACATGAGTGAGCAAAAATAGACATAGATGTTTCTTTTAGAGTGATTTCCAGGTGCAAGCAGTTTACTACTTCATTATGATTTTAATCATGATTTTGTGATCGTTCTGACTTGGAAGTTTCACCCTTGATCTTAGCCAAAAGGCCGAGAAGTGATGGCTTGGAAGTTTTAAGGACAAAGATGTAGCTTTCCAGTAGTTTTAGTTTTCCTCATTTTTCTATACAAAATCCATGATGGAGTATTACTTCTGTTACTTCTAGTACAAACCAGCAATTCTTATTGCCAGTTATAAGAATTTTAAACTAGCAGCTGTATTACAGAGCGTCTATAATGTAACCTGGCATAAATCAAAAAAAACCTCAGGCGGCTCTCAGATATGGTTACACATTGAAAGCCCTAGGGTGATGCTGACATCATCCTGTCATGATCTGCTGGTCTGGACTGAACCAAAAGGACAAAGGGTACACACAATTTGTTGAGAAGAGTATTTATTGGGAGGATAGGCTTCTTGTGGACTGATGCACTTTTGATAGGGGATGTGTAAAATCTAAGAACATTTAGCTACTTACTCCATAAGCAACAAGGAGTATTGCTGATTTTCTCCTGGCTACAGAGAGAATATTGTTTGACCTAACCTTGACTGTACCATGGTTCAGTTCAGTTCAATTCTTCAATAGTGTCCAACTCTTTGCAACCCCATGGACTGCAGCACGCCAGGCCTCCCTGTGCATCAACTCCTGGATTTTACTCAAACTCATGTCCATTGAGTCAGTGATGCCATCCAACCATCTCATCCTCTGTCATCCCCTTCTCCTCCTGCTTTCAATCTTTCCCAGCATCAGGGTCTTTTCCAATGAGTGAGTTCTTCACATCAGGTGGCCAAAGTATTGAAGTTTCAGCGTCAGCATCAGTCCTTCCAATGAATATTCAGGACCGATTTCCTTTAGGATGGACTGGTTGGATCTCCTTGTAGTCCAAGGGACTCTCAAGAGTCTTCTCCAACACCACGGTTCAAAAGCATCAATTCTTCGGTACCATGGTATATTTACCATATCATGTCTCAGAATGGTAAAAAATAGGTTTTAAAATTTGTCCTCCCTCTCAATTAAGAAAACCAAAGAACTGGCTTGCCTTATGGACTAATGAATCCATGGCCCCTCAGGAATTATCTAATGTGGTCCTTTTGCCCAATTCAACACAATATTTGAAATATTTTTCAGGTGACCAATCAACTCCTTTCCATTAATACTTGCTCTGGAAATCAATGAGTGAGCAAAGTAGCAGACCTCCTACTCTGCTTTTTACCACTGTGAAGTTAAGTTTTTATTTCTAATTTCTATGAGCCCATCAAATAACAATCCCCAGTACCACCTAAAAACACTGTTGTGGGGGAGGGCTCGATGTGAGATGAGGTAATGTGGAGAAAGTTTCAAAGAGATTTCAAATTTCCATCCATTTTCTTTTCTTTAGCTCCCTGTGTTTTAAATGTCTCACAAGACAGCCTCCCTGAAATTTAACACCCAGGAACTCTAGTAAAGCCAAGTCTCTGTCTAACGGGGTAACTTTAGACTCTAGAAAATGTGAAAAAAAAAAACCCACGTGTATGAGCATCCAACAATTCTGTCTGTATGACCTAGAGAAGGACTTGCATTTGAATACAAGAACTATGTACAAGGGCTAGTTCTTTGCAGCACTGTTAGTTAAAGGGGGGCTTGGAAACAATCTGAATGTCTAACAGTGGTAAAGGAATTAATACATGTCATATCCACATGACAGATTTTTATACAGCAATTAAAAGAACTCAATGTGTGTCTATGTGAGAACACAAACTGATGCAGTTTTGTATAGGTACAAATGTATGTATACATGTATGTATATGTGTATATGTATACATGTAAATATGAATCTATATGTTAAAATATGATGAAGAGTATAAGAGCAGGAAGTTTCATGTGCACAATATCTGTCCACACTACACCAAACTTAGAAGGGTCAAGGATTGAGATCCAGGTAATGGTAAAAAAGAATTTTAGCCAAATCCAAAATGTTTTACTTCTTTTTCAAACAGTGGCTGGAAACAAATCTTACAAAATAAAGTTAATTTTATGGTGAAAGTATATTTCATTATATTCTCCTTTCAAGTTTTCTGCAAACTTTAAATTTTTTACAAAATAAAACCCAGGTCGTGCTAGTTATAAGATCTGGGATCTTGGGGTGCGTTGCCGTCTTTGTCCATTCTCTCACTTGGTACGTGGTTAGAAGCAAGTGCAGGTACATATTCCTTTGGTTAGCTGATGGCTTCTGAACATGCCAGAATTTCAGCGATTTCAGCCAAGGCAATGGACTTTGAGCTGTTCCATAGAGAGTGTGCAAAATATATAGACATATTGCAATGTCAGCCATTGCTGCATAACTGACCACCCCCACACAGTGACTTAAAACAATAAGCATTTATTTTCAGTCCATAATATATGGGTCAACTGGATGGTTCTGTTAACCTAGGATGGGCTTGGCAGATTTTGACTGACTTGTCTATGCATCTGTGGTAGGCTGGTATAGGCTGGGGTTGGTTGGTTGGTCTAAAATGGTTTCACTCACATGTTGAGCAATTGGCTGGCTGTTGGCTGAGTGATGAGAATAACTAGGCAACATGTCTCTTATCATCCAGCAGGTTAGCCCAGGCTTGTCCACATCTAAGGAAAAGAAGGGAAGTGAATCAATTCTGGCACATTTTCTTGGCCAAAGCAAGCTCCCAAGCCAGACTAGTTGGTGTTTTCTACGTAGGAAAACAGCTCTCTTGTTGAGATCTACTCAAAGTCAGTCTTACACATACACACGCACACATACACACACCCCAGACCAAATTCAAGGGGGAAGGAAAATTGATCTTTTTAAAATTGAAATACAGTTTATTTACAGTATTAAATGTTAGATCCTACCTCATAAGAGAAACTGCAAATTTACATTTCAGAGGTTAGAGACATGGAGATGGTGTGTATGTAAAGATTTAGAAACATTCTTCATTCTGTCTACCACACTATGGCTTCTTCTAGACCACCAAATTAAAACAGGGTTTTAATGCTATGACTGGTTAAGTTTTATGAACTACAGAATATAAAAGATAAAATGGATTATCATATGAGAAAAGAAAATCTTACTAGGTTTTCCCTCTAACAGAGCATTTTTGTTTTCACAGTTTATGTACTACCCAAACACATTTAAGCAGCCTTCATCCTCTGACTCTCATAGGTGTGTTTCTATACAGCTCACAAATCATCTCACTCAAAATTATTTTCTGGATAATAATGGGTAACTAATAGAGGCTGACAACCTGAAATTGTCTCAAAAGTCACCTTTACGACAGTGAAGATTGAACAGTAAATAGAACCTGCAGGCTGATGTAATTTACCTTGTGCCAAAGCAGAGCTCCAAAATGACTTATTAAATCATTCCACTGAAAGTTGTAAATCTGAATGAGAAAAGTACAAATCAATAGAAAACACAGTCAAGCACTTTACCACTTACGGTTTTTTATGACCTTTTAGAAGGATAAAGATTGATATTGCAAAGAAATTCCAGAACAGGAAGACTTGTAAAGACGACCTGGCTGTGGTTTGCATTATTCTTAATTCACGTTACTTTTGCTGTCACTAAACTGTTTGTTAACCTTTTTGGCTTATATCAGAATACCCATATATCATTATTCCTCATGTCCTGCCATGCAGAAGAATTTGGGAGTCAGAGAAGTTTGAAGATCTGCCAACTTCCCATTTTCCTATACAGGACATTGTGTGAAGGCATGGCCCTGGGTCTCCTGACTTTCTGGTGAAGTGTAAAGTCAGTGGAGTGAGGAAAGGAGCCTTGCCTGCCTTGGGCAATGATGCGTGAAAGAAGACATGTGAATGATTAGATCAAATAGCCAGCCATTCAGCTCTCAAAAATGGATTTCCATGGAATATTTTTCTTGACTTTTAGGCATAGCCAATCCCTAGATCTCCACACTTTAACTGAGATGTAATTCACAAGCCATAACACTCACCATCAAAAAATATAAAATCCAGTGTTTTTTAGTAAACTCACAGAGTAGGGCAACGCTCATGACTATCTTAATTCCAGAAATTTCCATCACCCTGAAGAGACCTCAGCCCTATTAGCAGTCAGTTCCAATTCCCTCTTCTCCGCATCCTCTGACAACCACTAATCTATTGTTTCTATAGTTTGCCTCCTCTGGACACTTCACAAATGGAATCATACATGGTCATTTGTGTCTGCCTCCTGCTAGACCCCTTTTGATGAGTGTAAGAACATACGAACCTGGTGTTACCAACTCTTGGGGGACCCTTGCTCTCTCCCTGCCTGACTGTAGGTCAGTCCCAGCCTGGCAATCCACCTCCACAAAAAGGTCAAAAGCACACATCCATCTCCTCAAGCTTTAAGTGAATGGTTGACATTTTGGCCACAGTCACTTATGGTGATGAAAGAAAGGTTTACACTGTAAGTCCCTGAGCAAACATGCCCCGATCCTTTTTTCTGAAGCAGACCCTTCATTGCTTTTCCTTTGGTCCTCAGAAATATCCACCATCCCCTGAGACCACAATTGGACTGTTCAACACATGAACTCTTGCTTATTCACTCATTTATTGTAATTGTATTTATTGGTGTGTGAGGACAGATGTAATACGTATGCTTTCGATGCCAGAGGTACACTGGCAACATTTCCAACCACAGCAATGTGATCTGGGCTGAGCCCCTATTGGATGTGCCAGTCTACGTGCAAAAGGAGTAGAGCTGGGTGAGCACGTCATCCCACGTATTGAAGATATTCACTGGGGACCTATATTCTGCTTACTGGTCCCACTATTTACACCAATCAGAGGGAAAGTTGAAGCAAAGAAATAGTCATTTACAAATTCACTTTGAGTTTAGAAGATGTATTCCAGGAAAGAGAGACATAGAAAATAGCATTGTTTTTATTGAAACTAAGTAGACAAAACATAATTCAATCAGCTTAAAAATGCACTAAGGCTTTGTCCCAAATGAACATCTGGAGGAATCTGGCTTAAGCATAAGAGAAGCAGAGGCTTAAAAAAAGTGTCTATCCAATTACTAACAAAGAAAGAAAGAAAAAAAACTTTAACTGGTGTGTTGAAGAGTCTAATTTCATTGGGGTGTAAACATGACTTCTCCAAGTTACTGCTTTTAATCTTAATCTATTGAAACCCCTTTCCTAATGGATATCAAGTCCCTTAACATCATCTTGCTAGATTTTATGTAATGATGGAAGACAATAAATACGTTGGCCCCAAACCAGCCCAGAGTCAGGCAAAAAGACAGCGATAGGCTGTACCAACTTCCAGGAACCACCTTCCAGTTAGGCAGCCAAGGTAGGAAAATCAAAGAAAGGAAAGGAAAACAAAAGTCCTTAACAAAAAAAGGCACAAAGGGAAAGCAAAATAAAACACAAAATTTAGGAATCAAAGTTACTTTACTGTTTTCCTACAACAAATCAAGAGAAAAGGACAAGACCAGAGTAAAAACTCTCTCCTGGTTCTTTCCAATAAGATGGGAAATGATTTATTTGCAATGGCCAAAAATAACATTTTACAGAAAAGGAACCATAATGTTACACAACCAAGTGTAGCTATAAAATCTCAAACATTCAGGCAATGCTTTATTTAAATCACCAAAAATAAGGTTTTATAGAAAAGGAACTGTAACAAGCAAATGTATAGCTGCAAATTTTCTTTTGCCATCAATATTGATTCCCTCTAAAATATTCAGGGATTACTTTGCAGTTTCCAAGCAAAACTAGAATTTGTGGGACAGAGTTGCTCAGCTTTATCACAAGAATGGAAACAGTTTGCAAAACAATTTTGTTTAATGCTAACAAATAACTAAAAGACGTGGTTACTGCTAACAAGTACCTCCGTCTACTGAAACAGCCCAACCTAAGCACATGTTCACCATCATAGCTGTGTGAACATAGCTGCTGTTTTCCTGCCATCACAGATCACATGTATGGTGGCAAGGGTCAGATGGTGGAGACCATCGAGGCACCGAGGAAGTAATCCTTAACAGAAATAACTACAGTAGGTAAGCAACTCAAACAAATGGGCCCACCTCTGCCAAAACCCCCCAGGGTGGGTGTCACATTTGCTTTCTGTATAAAGAAGGCCCACTGACTGCCTAGTTCTTTACTGGGAACCGAGGACTAGATAAAGAAGCTGTTCCTCCCGGACCATGGAAGCCTTAATAAATCGCCCTGGGATTCTTCGTGCTGTAGTGTGCCTCACAGGCAGCAACATAGGCAGACTCTGGGAAGAAGTCATCATGGTACTCTGCCAAAAACCTGGAAAAAAAATAGCCCCTGTGATCACCACAGTAAAGACCAAATACCAGGAAGCAAAACAGGAATTTCCACAACTGTAACATTTCACTCTTTTTGTATTAGGTAGAAAAAAATAATATAATCTTGATTTCTATATACTGATTATGTTCATTGCACATACCCAGCTTCTATGTTAATGACTATTTTATTGGAATCCTTTCACTAGCAAGTGTACAAATTTCTATTTCTATAGCTTCTAAACTCCACTAGGTGGCAGTCTTGATTATCTAAACACTTCTATGCAAAAAGGCCTCTAAGTATTTCTACATTTTCCTGTTTTAAAAAACAAACTATAAAAAATAAATTATTAACTCAATAAATGTCACCTGAGAAATGCACAGTACTTACATGGGCTAAGTTAAAACAAAACTGAATGGTTTAATCAGTAAAGAGCATTTTGAGTTCTACTTTGCCATTGGCAAAAGATGCTGCAAGTTCCAGCTTTGTAGTAAAAACGTAAGACTGACTTATGCCTGACTATGGATTGATGTTGAAATATAGCCAGCCAGTCACTGAAGAATCTGCAACACAGACACTACCTTGACTCTGAAGTATCAAATATTTCACCATGAAGGGCTGAAACAGGCTCACATGGGCCACATTAACAAGTACGCTAAGTAATTAGCTTCCTGTTTGTTTCCCTGGCCTCCTCCCAACTGTCCTAATTCCTAAAAAGGATAAACCTCTGCAATACCTTCTTCAGTAAAAACCAAGTCAAATTCATTTGAGGTAACTCTTTCTTCTTTGATTGTACCTTTTTTATAACAACTCTTGATACACTGATTCTATAGTTGACACGTTTGGATACATTTTCATAACCCATTACAGCTGAACAGTATGGGGGTTGGGGCACCAACCTTCTACAGAGTTGAAAATCCTTATATAAGGATTTTATTAGTTGGGCCCTCCGTATTCACTATTCCTCCAAATTTGCAGATGCAATCAGCCACATGGATCATGTAGTACTAAGTATTAAAGAAAATCCATGTATAAGTGGATTTGTGCAGTTCAAACCCATGTTGTTCAAGGGTCCACTGTACTATTTTATTTGTAAATTTTTGTAAGTAACCTCCTAAAACTCTAATTTCTATTTTGTTTTGGGCATATCTCAGAATTAAAAGGCTCTTCTGTGCTAACTAGTGGCTGTCTCATTTTGGCATTATTTGATTTCAGTGTAACAAAATGTTTATATAAAACAGAGTTGTGGGTTTGTTTGAGGGGAAGGCTGAAGGAGATTAGGGCATTTTTGAAACTTGTTTCTAATAAAATGTTTTAAAGTCGATTTCCACTCATTTGGTACATTATTCAAAACACCCAGACGAAAGTATCTTTTACAAACTCCAAGACTCATTTCTCTGGCTGGAGTGTTCTCCACTCCAGTAAATCCTACTTGACTAGCTCCTGCAGGTTGGGACCTAAATACAAGGAAAAAGTATCCTCTTCAAGAGAAAGAAGAAACAAGGTCAGGAAGACGGGACACACTGGGTGAGGCAGAGTGACAACCAGCCTTGAACGCCAGGAAAAAACAGTCAATAGACATCTAGGTGGGAGAACTGGGCCACAGGCGTAAAGGAGGCTGGGGTCTACAGCCCCAGGTAAGCAGAGGGCACAGCCTCAGGGCGAATGATCCATCCATATAATAAAATGGCCTTGTCAGGTGAAGGAAACACTACCTTTCCCAAATTCACAAACTATCAGCATAGACTATTCATCATTTCTCTTAACTTCAAAGTAGACACCAAAATCAGACCTACAAATTTATGTACATGGAACAAAGAAAAGTCACATGCTTAAGGTACTCTTGAATAAAATACATTAAATTAAAGTTATCAATCTCAAACACTTCTTTAGAAAATTAATTTTCTACTCACATGGCTATCCAACTGGATTCTTCTGGTGACACAAAAAATTTTACCTCCATACCTTTGCTTAGAAACCAGATAAACTGTGAAAAAATGAAATGGCTCCAACTCCCCATATTACAATTACTATTAGAACCAACCATACTTAGGTAATACTGCTACCATTCACAATACCAGACCTAGCTTCTACATCTGCTGAAGACAAGTTCAGAAAAGTCATATATACGGTGGCAGAGTAAGTTTTGACAAAGTAATAACAATACCTCAGAAAGAGATCAAAGTGCTTCAGTAAAGCCTTCAGATTCTTCTCAGAAAAGGACATCTTTCCAAGGATTTCTGGAAGTTTCACTGCATTAAAAAGAAAAGCAAAATCATTTATAATTGGCAGAATCTGGCAATCAGTAGGACACACTCAGGGATCCTCTGGGTTCCCGTGACCTTATTCAAACTGAAATTAACATCTATACTGCCAAACAAAACCAAAACTCTTACTGAACACAGAGTAGTAAGTACAAATATTACAAACACAATTTGTATGGAATTTAAGATTCATTGTTTTTAAGAGATCAACATTCAATGGTTTTTCTTAGACCCCCCAAATTACCACAAGATGTACCTAAGCCTACAGGTGTTAAAATTAAAGTGGAAAATGAAAAAGGTAAGAAGAAAGCAGGGACCAGGATTTCTCACCAAACAAACGCAGCAAGTGTTGTGCCCCATAAATGTATGAGGGTGGAGGTGGCTGGTCACCTGGGGGGTAACTATCGGGTACAAGTTTCCAGGAGAGGACCTGGGAAAAGCACAGTGAATGTTTGGTTGTTATATCTTCACACTCCATTACCCACAGATCTGTCCATTTGGAATTCCAGCAGAAATACACACACTTTGACATTCCCAGGCTGGCAGAAAGACACGGCTCATCAAGTGTCTCATTTCTACACTGGAGCTTCCCATCCACTTGGCACCTCTGGAGCTGCCTCACAGCTGGACCAGAAAATGGGAAGAAACCAAACATGGAACAAGACAATGACAAGAAACCAACGTGGAGGTTCTAAAGCTATCCTACCTTCCTTGGCAACATGGAGACAGTTCTAATCACCTAAAATTATGACAGATTGTGTGCAGATGAAAAAAATATGCCACCGTATCAAATAAACACAAACTCATAAAAATAAACAAGGAAGGAAGACTTAAAATTGGGAAAATATTCGGTTTTCTAATTTTCAATAGCTTCTACCTGTTAATTAGCTGTAACTGTTTTGTCATTCTGCCCCTTTTCCTTTATTGGAAATTCTCCTGTTATAGACAATGAAGCAATAAAAGATGTTTTGAGAAGTGTTACCACTGTGTCAAGATTCTCTAAGTTTCTGCTATGTTACAGTCACTCTGGAAACTAATTTCACCCACTGAATCAAGTGAAAATAGACTTCAGCCCTGGCAACTGACTGCTTTTCCTTCACTTTGAATTCCAGAAGTGTGGGTGGATGTGGGGCTTTTGTTAAAGTAACAGTTGAATTTCAAAACTCTCTGATGAGCTTCCAGAGAAACATTTCAGCAAATTATAGGTCTATTCTACCTAGTTGCTGCTTTGCTTTTTTGGATCTGCCAAGTTTAATCTGGAAATAGTTGGGTCAAAGGAAGCCCTCTGTAAGACAAAGCAGAAGGATGCCAAAATGAGCCCAGAAAGACTGATGTAGTCAATTTAATCAAATGAAATTTTAGAAATTAACAAGCACCACTATGGTTCCATCTGTCTCCATGCTGAAGGCCCAGGCTTCAGCCCATGCCTCACCAACCCACGCTTCTGTGGTATACAAGCCTCAGGGCAGGAGTAAGTTTCTGCCCCTTTATACTACCCCTAGCACCGAACTCCACGGTGCACACAGATACAGCTCAGGAACTGTTTTGATAGTGACACTCAAAGTGAACATGGGGGAATCCACCATCACTGGAGGCACAAAGGGCATGCTCATGTGCAAAAGCAGGTCATGTGGTTAGTTAGTGAGCCTGGCTACTTCCCTCCCTCAATTCTGCAGCTCAATGTAGTGAATCAGCTCTCTCAAAAATGCATTATGGGGGGAAATAACTGGTTTCCAGTGGAGGAAGTCTCAACCAGGGTGTGCACAGGAATCGCCTGTGATCTCAACCAGGACTACACCAGTCCAGACCCTCCCTGGTGTGGTTGGGTGGCAAACGGCATTGGGAGAGTGAGTCTCAGGTGGTCAGGATGCAGGGCCCTGGGGAAAACATGCTGCAATGGAGGCTTTATGCAGACGGAATGCACTAAAGGTCTCATCGTGAGAGCCTGTCCAACTCCAACCACTTTTTCACTAGAGCCTGTAGCTGTGCCTATCACCACTAGACAGTGGCACTGCACCAGTGACCAGAGTGGGAATGGCTGTGCCTCAATATTCAGATGTCTTCCAGGGGTCCCCAACTTTTTGGTACCAGGGACCAGTTTTGTGGAAGACAACTTTTCCATGGACCTGGGGCGGAGGATGGTTTGGGGATGATTCAAGTGCATTAGATCTATTGTGCGCTGTATTTCTACTATTACATCAGCTCCACCTCAGCTCATCTGGCCTAAGATCCTGGAGGTTGGGGACCGCTGTAAGAAACAGCCTTCTGCTTGAATAAAAACACCTGCAGGGCTTTCTAGTCCAAAAAAAGGAAAATTAGGGACTGCTTGCACTAGGAATTTCCTAAACTTCCCTCAACATTACTGGAACACGAACTGGGTTTTCTAGCAGAGGTCAGTCAACTTATAGCCCTTGAGCCAAAGCAACCCCCTCATGCTAAAAACAACTGTCTTTAAATGTTTTTTTAAATTAAATGAATACTACTTCACGACATATAAAAATCATATGAAATCTGATTACTAGCACACATGAATATTCATTGGAGGGACTGATGCTGAAGCTCCAATACTTTGGCCACCTGATGCGAAGAACTGACTCATTGGAAAAGACCCTGATGCTACAAAAGATTCGGGGCGGGAGGAGAAGGGGACGGCAGAGGATGAGATGATTGGATGGCGTCACCGAGTGAATGGACATGAGTTTGAGCAAGCTCCAGGAGCTGGTGATGGACAGGGAAGCCTGGCATGCTGCAGTCCACAGGGTCACAAAGAGTCGGACACGACTGAGTGACTGAACTGAGACTGAGCACACGTGAATGAATTTTGGGGCCACCCAGCACACCCATTTGTGAACTATTCACACCACTTTCACAAGCTGATGCACCACCCTGAAAGTATTTACAATCTGATCCTTTATAAGAAAAGTTTGCTGACCCCTGTCACCAAACATTCTGTCTCGTAAAGCCATCCTCTCCTGTGCACAGAAACAAGGAAACCCCACTTGCTAGGCAAGATTCATACAATACCCCAGTGGACTAAGACAGCTCCTGAACTCCTGAAATACTCACTGTGTATCTCAGTTAACTGGCCTTAAAAATAGTTTCAAACTGAAGCTTTCCTATCCGTAAAAGGGAACTCTGGTGGCAAGGTTATTCTCAAAAACCTGAGGTAATTTAGATCAAGCGCCTGCCACAATGCTAGCATACAGCATGCCCTCAAGGGGATGGCTCTTAATATTACTGTTAAAGATGGGTTTCATATTTTTAAATGGTTGAGAAAAGACTAAAAGTAGAATAATAGCACATAAATGAAAAATTATCTGATATCCAAATGTCAGTGTCCATAAACACGGTTTTATTGGAACACGGCAAACTCATTCATTTACACAGTGTCTGGGGCTGCTTTGGAGCCAGGAAGTCTCAACAGTGACTATGTAGCCCACAAGGTTTAAAATATTTACTCTCTGGCCTTTTGCAGAAAAACTGTACTGACAACTGTTCTATAAAATAACAATACTCCTATTTCAATACTTGGACTTATTTGAAATAAAAGAGGAATGAAAGTGCAGGGCTATAATCCTAACCATTGTCTCATTTTAGAAACCACAAATACAATGTTACACATCATACAAACAATTCTGTTAATATCCACGGCAAGAGTAACATAATGTTTCTTCTAAGAAAAACGGGATTTCCTCTTGTAAGACTTTTTAAGAAAACACAAAAGGAAGGGTTCAATGGGGGTGAACAACAGACACTAACGCCTTACCTCATTTATTTCATTAGTTCTTCTGCCTTCAAAGCCAGCAAACACTGCACTCCCTTCCTTGCTAGGGGTCAGAGGAACAGGTGAGGATGATCTGCTATGAACAGGTGTCTCTTTAAAAGGAAGGAAGGGAAGGAAGGGAAGTCGCTCAGTCGTGTCCGACTCTTTGCGACCCCGTGGACTGTAGCCTACCAGGCTCCTCCGTCCATGGGATTCTCCAGGCAAGAATACTGGAGTGGTTTGCCATTTCCTTCTCCAGGGGATCTTCCCGACCCAGGGATCGAACCCAGGTCTCCCGCATTGGAGGCAGACGCTTTAACCTCTGAGCCACCTGGGAAGTCTCTTTAAAAGGACAAGACTTTAATTAGCCACTAATTAATTATCCACTAATTAATCATACAGCTACTGAATTAAAGATTGCTGGAATACCTTTACAAACAGCAGAGAAGTTATTAATTTTTACCAATAAGACTTCCCTGTCAAGGACAGTAGCTGGAATATTATTTGATGAAGAAAAAGAATGAAGTTCAGAGGTATCCCTAGCGGCTCAGACAAAATTCACCTGCAATGCAGGAGACCTGGGTTTGATCCCTGAGTTGGGAAGATCCCTTGGAGAAGTGAATGGCAACCTGCTCCAGTATTCTTGCCTGGGAATTCCCATGGACAGAGGAGCCTGGCGGGCTACAGTCCAGGGGGTCGCAAAGAATTGGACACAACTGGGCGACTAACACTTTCATTTTCACACTTCACTGAGATAAACTACGTACAACATGATGAAACTTGAAAACATTGTATGTTAAGTGAAAGAAGCCATGGACAAAAGGCCACATATTGTATGATTCCACTGATGAATTCATGCCCAGAAGAGGCAAATCCATAGGTACAGGACGTTAATTAGTTCAGGGCTGGAGGGAGGGACTGCCAACAGATGGGGGAGCCAGTGCGAAACTGGTCAGTACCAGGGATCCTAATCATTGAGCTGAAGGCATGGGGGTGGAGGTGGGGGCCTCCCATCTCTTAGTGAGTTGATGGCAGGTTAGGGAAAATGCCTCAGGAGCCTTGAACAGGCCAAACTCCTGGGTCGAATCCCACGGCCACCCCTCCCAACCCCCGCCACAGCTGAGGGAGCGAACCTGGATGTGACCCAGGGCTCCTTCCCTTCTCCCGCAGCACTTCCTGCCCGCTGGAGTGGGTTCAGGAGCATGGTGCCTGACCCAGACCAAACACAGAGTCGGCATCAGCTCTCCCCGGCGTGGCCTTCCTGCGGGCAGTGGACCTACTCTTTTCCAGGTGCAGGAACAGCTTGGGCATGGTGGCAGACGTGTCCTGCTGCCGGCGCTTGGGCTGGGGTGAGGCGCTGCTCTCAGACAGCCTGTCACAGTTGGCAGAGTGGCGCGTGGACCGCCTCAGAGACTGCAAGGCTTCCGGCTCGCCTTTGCGCCTTTTGGGGGTGGTTGGTTCGCCTGAGGTTGGCTGACTCTCTGTGGACTGTGGTGTGGATGGATTCAGCAAAGGTGGGCTTGGAGAGAGCTCCTCCTGGTTCCTACAGAAGGAAGGGGAATGCGTCACACGTGCCCGCAATCTCTGCAAAACCTGGAGGGGTTCCTCAATGTCCTTCTTCAGACAGAAAACACAGCCTCCACTCCACTCCACTCCAGGAGGCTTTGAAACTTTCACTTCCAGATGTGCCAAAACAAATACTTTCTTAAAAGGTAACTAAACATTATTATACCATTTTCACCCTTTAACTTTTCAAGGCACACTGGCATTAAAGGCTGTGATACCCTTTGTCCTTGTTTTATATCAGTGGTTTGCAACTCAGGGGTGATTCCGCTCTGGGGGGAACACAGACACCTTCTGGAGTCACTTTTGATGGTCACAACTGGGAAAGTGCCATTGGCATCCAGTGGGTAGAGGCCAGGGATGCTGCTCGCCATCCTACAGGGCATAGTTCGGCCTCTGCCACCAACAATGATACAGTTAAAAACGTTGGTAGAGCCAAGGCTGAGAAACCATGATGGTGAGACTAAGAATACAACATCATCTCATCACAGTGTAACTACTGATAGGGCTAGAATGCCACAAACGTTGGCCACATTTTGTGGAAACACCTGGTCCACTCTAGACACTGGGAACCTTGAGGTTTGGAGGAGGGCGTGGGGACATCAACATAGGTCCCCACTGAGTCACACAGGCCTCCCAAATGGGGTGGAACCAATGAGGAAGGAAGGTAGCCAAAGAAGAGATAGTCATAAGGCAGACAGACAATTACCAGACAGGACCTGAGGAGGAAGGGGAACAAGGGGCTGAAGGGGAAAGGAGGGCAATGCTTGGTGCAGCAAGTGGGAAGCTGTCAGTGACTTTGGGGAGCAGAGGGAGGTGGGAGACAAAGATAGATGGTAAACAGGCAAGAGGAGATGGAGGAGTGGAAATCATGAAAACAGACCACTCTCTCGGGAAGATGGGCCTGAGGCAGACAAGGAAGTAGCTTTCACAGATAGAGGCATGGACTCATGTAGGGGGGACTTTTGTTGTACCCAAAGAATGGAGATTTGGAAATGCTTGGTCACAGAGGGAAGACAGTGGTGACACAGCAGAGTGGGAAAGAAACTAACCTTTACTTGAAGGCCTAAGGCAGCCGGCCCTTCATGCACATCCTCATTTAATAACTACCTACAGAAGCAAATGTTCTTTCCATTGTTCAGAGGAAAAGCAAGCGACTCAGATGACACCTCCCCAAGTCACAAGTTCAAACCCACACCCAACCTTCTCAGGCCATGCTCTCTTCACCCCACTGTCTTTGGAAAGAAGGGCATTGGCTACACTAAAGCCAATTTCTCTACACTGAAATCTTCACTTTGTAAAAACTTCTAGAGACATTTGAAAGTGAATGATGACTCAAGCTTACCCAAGAAAAAAGAAAACCACCAGGACAGACAGTGGTTTGCAATCTACTCCCTCCTCCAAACGTGTTGGCCCCATGGCATCCAACAGAAATCTTTAAAAACAGATCTACCTATTTGATTTCTGGTAGCTGATGGTTGAACTGCAAGCTAACTTACCTATTAGTGTTTGTGGTACTTTCCTTAATCGGAAGAAAAAATTTGGATGAAGTCACCTTTTTATACTGAACTTGTTCATATGGATAGAGCAAAACCAATGGGAGAGTGTAATCAAAGGTTATTCTTAATCCATCCACCATCTCCTTACAAAGGTCAACGCTGGAAAGATTAAAGAGATTAGAGATGCAATAAAATAACAGAACTTTTCAAAATGTCACAACGAAGGTGCACATTTCTAACCAGGAAGAGTTTTAAACACTATATATTACACCTAAGTGTGCAAAACAAAAAGTCTGTAGGTGTTAATAAAGAATTAAATGGGAGCACAGACCTAGAATATAGAGTGCAGTAAGCAAGTAATTTTAACTTACACACTGAACACAAGCGAATATGCTCAGTGCCACACAAGGAGCCCAAGCAGTCTGTGCTACAGAAAGTAGACACACCCCAGTCACCCGCAGCTGAAGGGGGCGGTCATGAACTAATACACCTGTTTAAACTGGAACAATCTACTTGTCTGACTCCACTCCTGCTGGATCGTGTTCCCAAGGCAAGCTATGAGGACAATTACTCAGATTAGGGTAAAGACTTGTTTGTAAACAAGTTTCAACAAAATTCTCATTCCCCATTCTGGTACTTTCAAAGCAAAAAAAAAAAAAAAAAAGAGTTCACTCCCTAAATTACACCACTGAAAACTTCTAGTGTTGAGGCAGTGCATATCCTCAGTGGATTCACATCACAATACTAAAGAGTTGCTGAACATTCCAAAAAAAGGACAGTATTTTGAAATTTAACTGGTTACTATGTAAATTAAGCATAATAGTAAGTGAATTCATAGTAACTGAAATAGAGACAGTGTTACCTGTTCTAAATGGAAGTTTCTTCTCTAATACCCAGAGTGAACCATGAAATGCCAACTCTCCCTCCCCTACTTACTTCTTTTCTGCTGGGATATAATGCACATTCACATTGGCGTGTGGCATAGCATGATGGTGACGAGGCCTCTCATTGGCTGAAAAGGCTGCATTGATGGCAAAATGCTTCACGTACGATTCCAAAATAGTTATGATGTTGGTCTGGCATGGAAGTTTCACTAACTGTTAACAAAAACATAAACATTTGATGTCTACATTCCATTGTATAAACCATATATTCCAAGAAACAGTGGTCTTGTGTATGTCATTTTTGAAGCTCAAAAATAAAGTCAATTGTGTATGAAGATAATTCTTTAGGTAAATGTGCTTTGAAACTCTGACTTTTCTTCTACTGATCATATCCCCATGTACATTACAATAATAATTTAAAGTTAATTAATAACTAATTTTAAAAATAAATGCAAGCAATGATTCTCAGCTTAGGGACCCATTAGAACCATTTGGGGAACCTCTAAGATATCCACAGCTGCCACCCCCAACGTCATAGATCAGTTTTCACCTTAACCTTGAAGCCCAGGCATCAGGAGGACTCTGCAAAGCTCTCTAGAAGATTTTAACAGGCAGCCAGGGCTGGAAAAGACTGTGCACACTTCCATCAGGAGAATACTACTGCCAGAGAAGTTTAAAACCCAACTCAGTACAGAACCTGAATTTCATTCCTCCAAGGTTTTCAGCTTTCTGTGATTGCAAAATATGGCTCTATCACAAACCCATGTTTTACGTGTTCTCCTTTTTTACCCGTTTCCTCCTGTTGATATAGTAACAATCATCCTCAAGCTTCTTCTTCAGAACTTCAGGGATTTCTATAGTTATTGTTCTTTCTTCCATTTCCTTCTTTGCGTGCAGCTCTGGTCCTTCCTTCTGCAATATCACAATTCCATTTTAACTACCTAAAACAGAGAGTCTACATCCAAAGAAGGACTAACATAAGCATAGCCTACAAAGAAACAAACCAGTTAATTCTTGACATTTACACCAGTAATGATGTCACATGTTCTAATGAGAAGTATATTAAAGGCCAAAAGTTAACTTCTTTTAGGGCACTAACGACATTGCAAATGCTTATTTCGTTTCTTCCCAATTTAACTTTACCAGCGGGATTCACGTTAACTTTGTATTCAGGCAAACAGAAGATGCTAAACTCCTGATACACATCATTTAAAAATTAACCAGCATTATAAAAAGTTCACAGTTTCATTGGAAAGACAGAGGTGAAATGATTTGTGGAAACATTTCATGGGTATAAAAAGCCACAGAGAAGTTTCACAATAAAGAGGGTTTTTTCCCTTATACATGAAGTACAGTTTTATCATATTTGGTTAAAAAGATGGATTTTTACAAAACATTTCACAACTAGAAAACTTTACCACCAAAATATATGCCAAAGAGTTTTTACAATAAGAACTGTATACCACTTCAGTCTTTTCTTCAATATCACCCTCTTCACTTATTTCTCCATCCTTTTCTTCACTGTCAGAGGAACTGCTTATTGCTAGGTAAAACAAAAAACAGCAGGCAAACCTGCATTACACACTTCCTTAACCCTTACATTTACAATTCTTTAAGGTGGCACGGGTGTCCTACTGCTAGTAATAATAAACTACTGTCCAGCATAAAGTTTAAACACCAAACACAAATATTGGACCTTTCAGAATAGAAATTTATTTTGAAAAAATATAACACCAACCTCAAGTGATGCAAAAACCACACAAGTAAATGATCTGCAAGTGTTTAGTCACCTAGGATCTTATCGTTCCCTGTCACATTCACAAGTGGAGCAAGGTACCAAGAAGGAAACATGAGAATGGACCTCTGAGGGGTTACTATAAGACACTGATTGAGAAGGCAAGGGTCATGTGCAAGACCCACCAGGTCTAATTAGGAACTTTCTGACTGCTACTTTAATTATCAAAAACAAATGGGCAAATGTTTTATGAAATGAGCTTACAATGTTCCCTTGTCTAAAATTTCAGTGAGTCTTTCCCCTCAATCCTGCAGTATAAAAGAATTAGGTAAAACTCCTTTTAACCAGAGACAATAAGTCAAGCCACTCACAGTTTTCATCGTTTTCATCTTTTTCGTCAGCAGGGAGGCTTTTTAAGACAGAGTCCACACCAGGCAACCTGCAGCGCTTCCTCTTTCTTCCTGTGCTTCTCCTGAAATGGATAAATACCGCTGAAATGTTGACTGATATGGGTCTTGAGGTTAAAAAAACAAAAAAATACAGTAACAATAATTCTTAAGTATTGAAGACATAATTACACTTTAAAACATAAGTGGTAACCTCCATTTCAGAATACTACATGATAATCTCTCTGAAAGCACAGCAGTTATTTAGAATACAGCAGAAACACTATTTACTGCTGCTGCTGCTGCTGCTGCTGCTAAGTCGCTTCAGTCGTGTCCGACTCTGTGCGACCCCATAGACGGCAGCCCACCAGGCTCCCCCGTCCCTGGGATTCTCCAGGCAAGAATACTGGAGTGGGTTGCCATTTCCTTCTCCAGTGCATGAAAGGGAAAAGTGAAAGTGAAGTCGCTCAGTCGTGTCTCACTCTTAGCGACCCCATGGACTGCAGCCCACCAGGCTCCTCTGTCCATGGGATTTTCCAGGCAAGAGTACTGGAGTGGGGTGCCATTGCCTTCTCCACTATTTACTACTACGCTTTAAATATGTTACATGACTTGATAAGCCACGTTTATCAGATTTTTTAACTTTTCTCTGACAAAAATTCTAAACCTTAAAAGAAAACACATTGAGCAAAATTCATGTTTTTGGTATTCTTACAGGCGAGCTACAGCTTTTTTGGCCAATTTCCGCTGTAATCTCCGATTTTCATCGGTGTCACGAAGGACATGATCCTCTGCTGCCCATCTATCCCAGCTAAAGAAACAAAAGAGGAAAAGAGTGTAAAATTCAGTATTTTAGTTTGACATGAAACAAATGTTAAAAGCACCACACAGGAACAGATGTGTCTCAAAATTACCTTTTAGAAAACTATTTAAATATTTTAAATCACAGAGAAACCACAACTCATTCAGACACAGAAGCAACGAGAGTCTCCAAAAGCACCCATAGAGAATACAAATATAGTCGACTCAGAAGTAATCATTCTTCAGAGTAGGCAAGGTTTGACAAAAAAGCAAAAACAGGCAATAAAACATTCCTAGGAGTGTTTCTAAAACTTAACAAAGAAGTTTGCAATGTTCCTGTGCACACATGATCAATTTCAGTCCGGTTTAACAAGTACACTCACCTTCTGTTCCAACCATTAAAATGGATCAGATATTCTGGGATCTTTCTGCCTTTTTCGTCTTTCCCAACAATAACATCGACGATCTGAAACCAGAAAATATCATCCACAAACAACAGAACATACAGAATATCAGAAGCTGGATTAGGAAAACTAGATCATGGGCTTTTTTGTAAAAGAAAGGAAAGCATTCTCTCCTTTTTTAGACGGAGAGCTGGGCTGAAACATTTTTCCTTTCAATTCCATTTTTTCCCCTGAGTGGATGCCTCAAAATAGGAAACATCCCTCCAACCACCCCGATTGGTCTCTGAGTGTGAGAACGGGTGTAGCTTCTGAAGCCATTAGTCAGCCGAGTTGTCACTATAAGAGTCCGGGCCTGACAAGCAAGCCTCGGCCGATAGACCTCTGGGAGTTGTAGTCTCCTGGGCTCCGCAGGATCCAGGGCCAGTTGGGCTCACAGATTCCGCTATCCCGCCTAGCGGTGTCCCCAGGGGGAAATTCGGGGGCAAATGAAGGGGCGTGTCACCCTTGGGGAGACTCAAGGCGGGGAGGGAGGAGGCACGGCAAACAGAAACCTGAGGCAGGGGCAGCGGGGGTGGAGCCCCAAAGTAGAACGTAAAGCCCGGAGGGGCGCTGGGGCCAGCCCTCATTCCCGACCTGCGAGACCCACTCCCTCACGCCACCTAGACCGGAGGAGCTGCTGATGGGGGTCCATTTTCTCCCAACCTCTGAAACAGGCGGACAGGCAGGGGGGCGCGACACGGCCGACTGAAAACCTAAACGGTACAAGGCCCTGGAGGACGCAGACACCCGCTCAACCTGGCTCTCGGAGAGAGGCCTACGGGAGGGGCCGAGCTCAGGCCACGACGGGTCCAGGGCAATGGCGTCGCCAGTTGACAGCCAGCACTGCAGTGCTACCTATGGATTAGGACTGGGGCCGCTCGACCAAGGCATCGTGCGGGACAGGACGGGGAGAGTTAATCCCCAGGCAGTGGCCTTGAGCAAGCGGCCTCCTGGACGCGCAGCCCCCGCCGCCCTCAGGTACACAAACCGACGCCGCGGCTCCTGCAGCGCGACACCGCCAGCGCTAGGTTTCCGGCAGCGCCGGCGCAGCCCCCGGCCCAGGGCGGAAGCGGAAGCGTCCCAGCCCGGACTCCCCATCGCGGCGCCCCGCGAGCGCCCCCTGCCGCCCGTGCGGCGCCGCGCAGGCTGAAGAGCCGCGAGCAAGAAGCGCCGAGCCCCGCCACTTCCCCCGCTCCGTGGCGCCGTCAGCACCCGCATCCGCGTTCGCCTCCCGTCCCGGGGTTCCCGGCCCGCGCCTCCTCCCTGCCCCTCCGCGGCGGCACCTTGGCATCGTACAGCACTCGCGCCTTGGTGGGGTCAGGCTCGAAGCACAGCACTTTCTCCCCTGAATGGAATTTAAATTTCATGCCCTCGCTCGCGCTCATTTGCTCATCGTGGCGGAGGGCGAGGCTCCGGGGCGGGCGGAGCGCGCGCGGTGGGGGAGGGGGGTGGGGGCTGGGAGGTGGCGCGCGGCGGCGGAGGTGGCGGGGAGGGAGCGGGGACTGGCGGAGGCTGTGGCCGGCCCGCCCTCGGCCCCGCCTCTGCCCGCCCCGCGCCACCGCTGGACCTCGGAGCGGCCAAGCGCGCGCGCTCCCGATCGAGCGCGTCCCTGCGAGTTGCCGGCGGGCTCCCGGGTAGCTGGGAGTCGGGGAGCCCGCGGCCCCTCCAGCCCTCCTGGGAGGCGGCCGAAGCGGGCTGCGCCCACGAGGTCAACGCGCCGGACGCGCCCTCTCGGCTCCGGGGACCGGAGAACCTGGGGTGGGCACTGGCGGCGAGGAAGCTCCCTGGCCGCGCCGCCTTGGCCACCTTAGCAGAACGCGGTGGCCACCGCGGGCAGGACGTCAGGCCGGAGTCGGGTCTAGAGGGGCAGTGGCCTTGATTCGGGGTTGGGGTACGGAGCTAGCGTGGTGGAAGAGAGATTAAAGCACCGGGGTTATAGCGGGGCCAGGACGAGCAGGTGGCAGCTCTGGAGCACGCCGGTGACAGCGGGCGAGCAGTGGGCGGCGAGGCTGATGGGTCTTGACCAGGGTCGTTAACATCTCACGTCTCAGCTTCCCCCCGTGGTTTTTCAACACCCACAACTGGCAGAGATGCTCCCTCGAGGTCTGTCTTCTCCAACACATTGGAAACTCCCTACAAGCGCGAGTTGTTCTAAGGCCAATACTAGAACGTACCGACAGAGAGGGGATGCTCAGGACGAATGACAGATGCTGGGAGACCCTTTCTTGAAGGGCAAACCTCTACAAACAGGAAAGATGGTGCTAGGTTTGTTTTCTTTTGAGGAGTGGAAAGCCTTTAGGCAGTGTAGAAGACTCATCTGGAAACTGACTCTGTGTGGTGGTGAACTGTCAGTCCTCCACACTCTGGGCTCTGTTCTTGCCTCCAGAAATGTACACTTGCCTCCTCCTTCACTGGCTTCCTGATGCACATCCTTCACATTTCAGTTTGGACACAGCCAAGAGAAAACCCCTCCAGCTTCCCTAGACGATGATACACCCTTCCAGGGATTCCCTCTCAGCCCTCTACTTACCCATTTCCTGCATTTACTGCCCTGCAGTAGAAGGGCTGTTTACTTGGTAAATGTCTTTAAGATGCTCCACTCCTGAAGTTTGAGAAGGCAGGGCTGCAAGGAATCTCATCCAGCTCATCGTTACATACTCTTGCTTGTGTGCTCAGTCGTGTCCGACTGCAACCCCGTGGACTGTAGCCGCCAGGCTTTTCTGTCCATGGGATTCTCCAGGCAAAATTATTGGAGTGGGTTGCCATTTCCTCCTCCAGGGGATCTTCTTGACCCAGGGATCGAGCTTGCATCTCCTACATTGCAGGCAGATGCTTTACCGCTTAGCCATCGGGGAAGCCAGGCCTGCCAATGCATACTCTTGGCACACAATGAATAGTGATTAATTCATTGACTAGATTACAGACTTATGAAATAGAGAAGGAAATGGCAACCCACTCCAGTATTCTTGCCTGGAGAATCCCATGGACAGAGGAGCCTGGCAGGCTACAGTCCATGGGGTTGCAAAGAGTCACACATGGCTTAGCAACTAAACAACAACAGTGAAATAGGATCCACAAAACTCAGTGAGCAGTTGAATGTGAAGGTGGAAAGGGAAGGAGGATTCTTGGAAGATTTCCAGATTTTCTGGCATAGGGAGTTTGGTGAGTGATAGCTCCATTGGCCAGAATAAGGGCTATCAGAGGAGAGACAGGTTGGGGGAAGACATGGAAGACCTGTCTCTGGGATAATACAGTGGAGAAGCCAGAACTGGAGCTATGATTCCTCTTCAGATTGTGGTTTATCTGGGATGAGATCTTGACGATGCTATTCCCCATAAATGGCAGGGGGACCTCTGGGCACAAATAATTGCATGTCATACTTAAGCCATAATTTAGTATTAATGTTTTTCTTTTTCTTGCTGGTAAATGGAAATTTCCTCTCCAGACTCTAAGCTTTCAGAGCAAAACTTGGATGCTTTCTTTTATTTTTCTCCATTTCTACCCCTTATATCCTTGAGCAGTGCCTTTTTCCCTGTCTTCCTAAAAAGTCCAAGAATGCACAAAGCTTCAGGATCTTAAAAGTTACAAATCCCACTAATGGGAGCATCCCCTGGCAGCCCTCATCCAGATTAGGACCCCTAGAGAGGTCTTCATGTCTAATGCGGGTGGAGCATCCTTTTCCTCTTGGGTTAAAGGTAAAGAATGTTGTGGGCTCTGGGATCTGGTCCCACACTTGTCAGTTCCTAGTTTGTGTGTAACCTTGGACAACTGATTAGGCTCTCTGTGATGCAGTTTTCATACATTTAAAGTGACAATAATAGTGGCTTCTACCTCAGGGTTGTTTTAGGAATAAATCAGTCTATTCAGTGTATATGCCTTTGTGTAGTGCATAAGAAGTGGTGGGTCAATGCTTGCTATTAATATCAGGCACTTCTTGAACCCTTCTCCTTGTCCCCAATTCATTCAACAAATATTTATTGATCCTCCTGTGTGCTGGATACTAGACACACAAAGTAGGATACAGATATTACCCCTGGCCTCAAAGAGGGTACATTTCAGGAGGGGCAGAGCAGCATGCAAGCAAATACAAGGCTCGTGGGTACTCTGATAAAGCTGCCCTGGAAGAGGACAGACACAACGGCTTACATCTCTCTAGGAGTAGGGGAGCGTCAGAAAAAGCTCCAGACTGGAAGTGCTCTTGTTAAACGATAAACTAAAGATAATTAAACATTTTAAGAGCAGAAATCTATTGGAATCTGGCAGCAGAAAACCAGGTGTGGTTAGGAGTGCTACACTGTCAGGAGTGCTACACGATCAGGAGTGCTACCTTGTCAGGAGCTCCCTGAGAGGCTTTCACAGAGAAAAGGCAGAAGTAAGGAAAGTGCTGATTGGCTACAGCATAAAGACCAGTTGGCTGTTTCTGATTGGTTGTCCTTAGCATCTTGATTTCATAACATTGAGGAACTTACTTACAGGCTTAGATTTTGGTTTGCTTACCTAGGCTGCCAAGGCATTAGGGCCACCTCAGTCTAATGGCCTCTTTGTTTAATTGATTAAACTTATTCACTCTTTTGGTTATCCTCTCATGCAGGAGAGATTGACTGACAATTTGGTATTAGTGCCACTCTCAGTCACTAACAGTTAAGTTGCTCTTGTCTCATTGTGAAACTCACAGGTTTTGATGTCAGATCCGTGGAAGATCTGTTTTTGATGTTCATCTCGTTTTTCATCTTGTTTCTGTTTCTCTAAATGCAGTGAGACCACCTGATACACTGCTGATGGCTGTGAACATGCATTTAAGACCACTGAGAGAACACAGCACATCAGGGGCTCTACAACGCTGGCTATAGGAGGATAATACCAAGAGCCTGAAGTATACACTTTAACCAGGGCCCCCATGAATCAAACCAGTTGGTATCAAATATATCAAAGAATGTACCGGAAGGAGCACCAACCTGTTTTAGCCAAGTGGCTTGATTAATTTATTGCATTTGCTCTAATACCAAAGGTGTTGATCCAGGTACAGCAGGAGATATTTGCTATGGCACAGACTCCTTGTTCAGCCAACAAGTAATCTATAGCAATTATAGTATCTAAACCATCTTAGCAAGATAGTCTTTGGACTTTGTTGTGTCGCTATGGCCTTAGCAGCAGAAGCATCAATAGTGCTCAGAGTTAAGGGGCATTGTCTTCTCAGCGTTAACAGAGGGAAAACGAAACTAGCAAGAAGGCAAAAGGAATAAAGATTTCATATTGGGGATGAAGATCTTGATCCATGATCTTGGGAGAGCTGTCTCCCTTAAGATGCCATCTGCTTCTGGGGAGGAACCTCCCTAGTCAATTTTACATCCCCAGCTGGCATGCAGTTCCAAGGGTCTGGAAGAGCCCGTTTTAAGTGGGGGATGTGTACCCAGGTTCAGTTCCCTGAAGTTTGGCTGCCATCTGGGTAGTGAGAAGGACTCGGTATTGTCCCTTCCAAGGAGGTTCAAGGGTTGTCATTGTTCTCAGTGATTCCAAATCAGAAGAGTGGGAGAAAACCGGAAACACTAGTTTGGAGTGTTGTAGCAGATATCTGAGGAAACTAAAAGAATTCAGGATCCAGTTCTGTTTACAGGTACAGTTGTTTCCTTTCACCTTTATTATTTCTAAGTGGTTTTACTTACATATATTTATTAAAATTCTTGACCCTTAGAATCCTTTATTCCTAGTGAAAACTAAGAAATAAGCAGTGTGGACTATTATGCTAGCATTCTGTGGATTGGCATGTTTATAAATACCTTTCACAATTACTAGAAGTAATCCCTTTTAGTAATTTTTCAGTGTGGCACAAAACATGTTTACTGGTTAGGATCGAGTATCTTTAGTTCCTCTGCCAAAGAAAGCCAAAAGTGAATAAACCTGTGTTCAGTAATTAATAGTTCAGTATTTTATCTTACTTGGAAATGATCTAGATGTTTAATGACTTTCATTTAACTTATCTCATACAACTTTAATGTTTTAAGTTACCAAGAAGACTTTGGAAACTAATCTTAAGTAAACATATCGTAAGGTATGATTATTGTTGAAAAGTACATTTTTAAACTATTACTTACATCTCCTTAATTTAGTTGTTTTCAACAATTATGTTTAGATTACTCATGAAAATTTCATGAGACATTGAACAGCCAGCCATCATCTTAAGTTACCATTCTTGCTGACAAAACAGATTACATAATTTTATTTTACATCTACATAATTTAACTTTAGTTAACTCTGGTAGAATAAAAATGTTCAACTTAATACTGATTAGTCTAAGGAGATGCCTGTTTTTTTTTTTTTTTGAGATGCCTGTTTTAATTAAACCAACACACTTAAACTAGCTTTCATTTACCAAAGATGATACTAGACCACGTGAACTTGAAAAACATTTGGGTTGGTTTGTATATTTCTTAGCACACACTTGATCTATATAAATGTTTGTTTTTTCAGCCTATTAGAGTTCTTTACAAATTAATTTTGGCTATGCTATCCAAAGGTAGGAAAATATCACACATCTATCACATACATAAACATACAGACAGATGCAGATATCTTACAGGTTTTGTTTAACATTTTTAGCCATGGGATACATACAATAAGGCAAAACTCACTAGTTTATAAAAGAATGGTTGGATCTAAATTGCGTATCAGGCAGACAGAGTAAGTTAAGGTTACTTGTTCAGATGGCTTATTTTTTACTGATATTAGTGGGAAAAAGTTTTAAGATTCTTCATTCACTCACTTTCCAAATACCTGCTGTTGCTGCTGCTTTTTCTTTTTTCCTGATAAGCATGACTTCTCTGAAGTTTGCATTTCATGAGATGCCTCTGGGTTCCTAGAGAAAACCAGATAAAACATCGTTTACATCTCACAGCTATCCCTGGGAGGGAAAGGATCCACAGCCAATGTGTTTTCCTGCCAAAGTGAATTTGAAAAGGAAAGGACAAGGTGAAATTTCCTCTTCCTCTCTCACCCACGCTCCACAGATCCAGGAGATCTGACCTTGGTAAGAACCGTTACCCTTTGCCAGGCTTCTGCCAGTTTCCCCATAATGCCGTCTGCATGATTCCGAGCAGGTGGGGAGTCCCAGTGGGTCTCATCCTGGTCACTAGAAACCGTAGAGGAGGAAAAGTAACTCTCTCTTGACCCTTCGTAGTGAGTGCCTGGATGAGACCCTTTTCTCTAGGGCACCTTGTAACTGGATAAGGTTATCTCAGGTGGTTAAAAGTTCTCCACTGCAGCCACTGTAACTCAAGGTTATCTTTGCTAAAATTAACTTCATTTTTAAAAATTTGTATTAATTAATTTTAAATTTTTTGGCTGTGCCACAAGGCATGCGGGATCTTCATTCCCCAACCAGGGATCAAACCCTTGCCACCCCTGCATTGGAAACTGGGAATCTTAACCCCTGGGCCAGCAGGGAAGTCCAGTAAGGTTGATTTCAAGATAGCATTTTATTAACCTGAAGCCTCATACCAGACCCAGTCCGATTTCTAGGTCAAACCCAGTCCGTCCTGATGGTGAGTTGCACAATGTGAATGTATATAGTGCCACTGAACTGTACTCTTAAATATGGTTAAAATAGTATGTTTTATATTATGTGACTTTTAATCACAGTTGAAAACATTAAAACAAAAACCAGTCCGCCCTGGACAGGGTTTCTGGTTTCTTTTAATAAGTTGGACCCAGTCCGTCCCCAGACCCATTTCACTTTCTAAGTCGGAACCAGTTTGTCCCTGGACCCGGTCCTGTTTCTAATTCGGACCTAGTTCTTTGCCGGACCCAGTTCGCCATCGGACCTCTGTCGGTTTCTAAGTCTGACCTGGTCTGTCCTGGCACAGTTTTTAAGGTGGACACAGTTTGTCCCTGGACTCAGTTCAGTTTCTAAGTCGGACCCAGTCTGATTCTGAGCAGTTTTTGGACCCAATCTGAGAAAAGAAACGCTCAAAGTCTGAAGGTCCGGGCTCTGAGAGGAACTCTCCCGTCGCCTCAGGAGGCAGCGAGTGGGCCGCCCGTCAAGTGACTTCACAGGTACCTCTGCCTATTTGCCCACTGCTCCTGGGGGCTCTCGGGGCTTCTTTGGTTCCCTGTGCTGACACCAGAGCTGTTAAAAGATAAACTGAGGCATATTAAAAATTCATAGAGTTTCTAAGCAAAATCAGCTAGAACTGGGCAGCACCAAACCGGAGTGGTTAGGGGTGTGCTGCTGATGGGAAGTGCAGGGGGTGTGGGAGGCTTTTTAAACATTTATTTATTAATTTTAATTTATTCTTTAATTGGAGGGAAATTGCTTTGTAATGTGTTGGTTTCTGCCGTGTTGTACGGCAATTCAGCCATAATTATAGATCTATCACCTCCCTCTTGCGGGAGTGAGTAGGAGGGCTTTTATAGAGAAAAGGCATAACCAAAATAAGGAAATTATTGATGGGATGTAGTTTCAAGCCTAGTTGGCTGCTTGGTATTAGTTATCCTTAGGTTTCAATTTGGTAACCTTGAGGCATTTACAGGCTTAGATTCTGATTTTGATTTGCTTATATTGGCCTCCAAGGGGTTAGATAGAGTCACCTCCATCTAATGACCTCCTTGTTTAATTAATTCAATAAGCTTATAAGGTATCTTCCTCCTTTTTCAGTTTTTGGGTTTCTTTTTTTTTTTTTTTTGGTTTTGTTTTTGGCAGGGCATTAGAGGATTAAGATAGCTATCAAATCTCTTATAACAGAATTTTTTTTTCTTATAATAGGTCATCTAGATTGAGCTGCAGAGATCCCTTCTGTTGGCTGTAGCAAGGTATGTCCACGTGCCAAATTTATGCATTGTTCACACGTGGCCTTTGGCTGGTCCAGGTGCATGGCTGCTAGCAGAGCCCCGGTTTTGTACAGGTCTTTGCCTTCCCAAGTCCTCAGAGAATCGTCCTCCCACCAGAGATGGATCGTAGGGCTGGCTTCTGAGTATACATTTGGAACAGCTGGGGAACTTTTAAAACCTATGGTTGCCTAGCGTAAAAACATGGTTTCCAAAGCTCCCAGGTGATTCCAATGTGCAGGTGGAGGCGAGAACCATGCCTCTTGCAGTGACTGCTTTTGGGCATGTACACGGGTTACAGTCTGACCAATAAGAAGTTTTCATGGTGGGGGAAAGTGTAGGGGTGGGCGCATCTAGAAGGGAGGCTTCCCTCCCCTCCCCCAAAGAGATGGACGTGATATAAATTCTCCTTTTACTCACTGAGTTTTATCTGGACGGGAGTGTCGGTTAAATGCTACAGTCAGTCTTCCTCCAAGCTCTGAGAATGAGGGCAAAACCTTAGGGCGGGATCACTCAGCTGGGTCCCTGACAGGTTTTTGTGTGTGACTCCCCGAAATTATCCAGCCCCGCTGCCTAACTCCAGGCTTCTTGTTATGCTGTAGACTGGTGCAGCCCAAATTATCCTGATCACGCCTCTTCTGCAGTTTCAGACAGTTAAGTTTTTGGCACCTAGCATGATCTTTGTACTCATTTTAATGTTATTGCTGAAACGTGCCCCCCCAAGAATGCATTTAAACAAACAAAAAAAAAAAAACAGGGCATAAAGACATAACTGATGGTGAATTCTAAGTAGTCCTTCAGTGTATTCAGAGTTAAATAGGCTTTGTGAATGAAGGGTAAACCTAACAACCATTTTTGATACAGTTGCAATTAGACATGTACACCCTTGGTGGATTCATGTCAATGTATGGCAAAACAAATACAATATTGTAAAGTTAAAAAATAGATAAATAAACTAATTAAAAAAGAAAAGAACCAAACATGGAACAACAGACTGGTTCAAAATTGGGAAAGGAGTATGTCAAGGCTGAAAAAAGAAAAGAATTTGCTCTTTTATGTTTGGAGAAAAATTCGAATGCATATCTGGAACAGCCTGTGGCCTTAATAGTTTTGATGTTGCAACTTTTTCGTTATTTTTGTCTCCAGCGATATGAAGAGTTACATTCTAACAATGTGTTTTGTGGTTAAGGAGTATTCTGATACAAAGTTGTAGTGACTCTTTTACAAAAGTGGCAATGCGTCTTAATTCTTAATCCTCAATCGCTGCTTCTCAGGTCAAGTGGGGAATGACCTTTGCTTCTTGGCTCCCACCCTTGGTGTTTCGAATGATATAGAGATGTCCTTCCAAGGTGAGATCCAGCTCTTTACACGTGGTTTCATTATGAAGAGTTCCAAAGTGACACTGTCAATGACTGCCAGCCAAAACCCACCAGGAATACACTTTTTCAGCTTGAGTGGAACCAGTTTATTGCTTTGCTTAAGTCTGGGAGAAGGTGCACTGTGGGGAGCCTCGTTAGAGAACTTGGGCTTATGTTGAGTGATCTGGGGAGTGGTTAAGGAAGTGGAGCTTCGTTATCCTGTTGGATGCTGTCTGGAAGAGGGGATCATACGACTGGGTATTTGAATACATCTTAACTGGGAGGGGGATCTGACTGAGGCTGAAGCTGTAAATGGCAAAGACACAGCCGTCACTTCTTTGCTTGAATAAGGACTGTTTTGTATTTTGGGTTTGGACAGTATTTGAGTTTTGTCTGTTCAGGCATGATTACAGAGTGGGTGTCTTAGTGACCAAGGTCCCTAAAGTGGCCTTTCTGCTATTCTGTGACATTGTTTAAAGCCAGTAGGAGAACAACCCGGCCCAGTTGTGAAGTCCTGAACAGCTCCTGTGTGTCAAAGGCTGCTTTTCTTCTTTTTTTTTTTTTTTCCTCAGTGGCTAAGGTTTATTGGGACTTCCTAGGTGGCTCAGTGGTAAAGAATCCACCTGCCAATGCAAGAGACATGGGTTCAATCCGTGGGTTGGGAAAATCCCCTGGAGGAGAAAATTGCAACCTACTCCAGTATTCTCGGACTTCCCTGGTGGCTCAGAGGTTAAAGCGTCTGCCTCCAATGCGGGAGACCTGGGTTCGA
Organism: Giraffa tippelskirchi; assembly: GCF_054371585.1. NCBI lineage: Eukaryota > Metazoa > Chordata > Mammalia > Artiodactyla > Giraffidae > Giraffa > Giraffa tippelskirchi. The sequence goes on from NC_137289.1 coordinate 145,289,965, forward strand.
TCCCTGGGTCGGGAAGATCCTCTGGAGAAGGAAATGGCAAAACCACTCCGGTATTCTTGCCTGGAGAATCCCATGGACGGAGGAGCCTGGTAGGCTACGGTCCACGGGGTCGCAAAGAGTCGGACACGACTGAGCGACTTCCCTTCCTTCCCTTCCCAGTATTCTCACCTGGAAAATGCCATCAACAGAGGAGCCTGGCGGGCTACAGTCCATGGGGTCACAAAGGGTCGGTCATGACTGACTAAGCACACAAGCACAAGATTTACTGAGTGTTTCTGCTGTGGTAGGCATGGTACTAAGTACTTTACACTTCAGACTGAATCATCCCTACCACCTTATGAGATGGTATTCTGATTATACTTATTGAATCGATGTAGAAACTTGGACCTGCATAGGTAACTGACCTGTCCAAGGTTGGGGTGTGAGTTCAGCCAGACGCCAGAGCCCACAGTGCTCTTACCACTCCTTCCCAGAAAACCATAAGACTGTGCTTGGGCAATCAGACTTAGGTCAAGGTCACTTTATAAATAATAAGGCTATTAATATATATGAGGTCTAGCTTGAATTTGAAACAAATCACAAATATGAAGAAACATTACAGCAGCACGTCTGTATTAGGAAGCCTTTTAAAATTATGCTGTATAATGATACTTATTGACGTGGAAAGTTATTAATGGTATAGTAACAACAAAAAGCATTGCAGAAAGAATTTGGATTTCTGCTCACCCCAGGAGCTTTTTAAACCTGCAGTTTAGACCCCCTGTGACAAAATACAGATGGTGGGGCCTCCAGCATCTGTGCACCCAAGAATTCAAACTCTTATTGAACAGGTTAGGCCTAGTGTTTTGAGGGGTTAACTGAGGCAGGTATTTGTCAGGCTTTCCTGTTGTGTGATCAAGAACATTCATGGCCAACACCCAGCTTACAGTTGGGTTCTGATGATTTCAGAGCTGTGGAACATGGCTGTTTAACATTCTCTATGGACTTTACCCTTATCTAGATCCAGTTAGTGCTTTTGAAGATGATACAGGTGATTATCTATATCGATTGGCAAGTTTGAGTAAAGCTACTGTTGGCATTAGATTTGTCCCCAGTAACAAGTCCAGAAAATTTCTTTTGTTTCTGAATCTTCTTAGTCAAGATTGAATGTTCAAAGCTGAGGTTTACTCCTTGTAACAGAACCAGATAATAATAGCAGCCACTTATGAAGTGGCTATGCGCCAGGTTCTTTATGTGTCATTTTCTTTAGCCCCATAAACAGTCCTCAAATGTAGGTACAATTTCTATTTTCTGGCCACACCACATGTCATGCAGGAATTTAGTTCCCTGACCAGGGATCGAACCTGTACCCCCTGCAGTGGAAGTGCTGAGTCATAACCTCTGGACTGCCAGAGATGTTCCCTAAGGTAGGTACTATTATCTCCATTTATAAATAATGAAACCAAGGCTCAGTGACCTTTAGGGACTTGGCCAAGGCGGGACGTCAGTAAACCTGTCTTCCACTCTGATTGCAGTTCCCATGTCCTGCTACTTTCTCAGTTTACTTGTTAACTTCCCATTGAGTTTTACAAGCTTTGAAAAAGGCATGCAGAAGTCTAAAGAAGTTTTAAATGTCTCTGTCTTTATGCCGCCATGTAATCTCTGTTCTCTGCACCTATGACATATCAAATTAGGGCTTGCATAGGGAATATCATTTGCATGAAAAAGGACCCTGAGCTTACAGTCATAGAATCATTTCAGTCTTCATGATATTGAGTCATACCAGCTACAATAGCCAGATTATGAGTCTCTTTACAGTTAGAATTTTGGAAAATAGTTTTATACAAGGGCCAAAATATCAAATTAGGTTTTCTTAATTTGACCTGATAATGAGAGTCTCCAAATGCCAAGGCCTCTGAAATATTAAAACCTAATTGAAGTTTGCATAAGAATTTCAACAGAAGCATTGAATGTTTTATTTATCTAAAATTTGTTTTACTTAAGGCTCATGTGATGTTTCTGAGTAAAATAACTATATTCTTGACTAATTTCAATAAAATGACAGTGTTATAAATAATAAAATCTGCTTCTGTTAATTATATATTGTGAATTGGTGAACCTTGACTGGGGGTCAGAATTCATATAAGTTATAAATTGTGCTGTTAACCATATTCTGAAACTTATTAGTTTCTTGATCATTTAAATGTTCACATTCCAATCAGTTGATCTAGAAGAAAAACAGTGTTCTTTGGTTTTATCATGTTTGAAAAATGACCCTTTAGTCCCTGTAATTAATTTGTTTTTTAGGTGTTTGGAGAAAGAATGGTAAAGAGAATTGAGCTACAGTAAATATTTATTATTAGCTTTAAGTTCTCCCAGGGGTCATGGCTATAGGTTTACTTCTCCTTTCCTCAAATCTATGAGTATTGTTTATAAGAATACCATATGAGAATATGATGAATGGATCATGAAAAAAAGTGGCATAATCATCAGATTAAAAATCATTGGCCTAGATTATCCTGTATTATACTAAAAATGGACACTTTGGGCTCAAAAGTAACTGAAAATTATTTTCATATTTTATTTTTCAGAGATTAATTACTACAAATATGATATTTAAAAGAACATTCAAAATTCTAGGGATGTTCGGTGACACATAGGATTCAGCCTCCAAACTCTGTCTATGTACACAATACTCTCCAATGAGGATTATCATTCACAATGATGATTCTGAGGTATTGTCAGATCTGTTTCCATGCTATCCAAAAGATCGGATTCTTGGCATCACTGTCACGTAGATTGTGTGGCAGTGACTGTATCTGGTTAGCCTCACAGGATTTGCCATATTCCTTATTCTGAGAGAAGGTTTCTCTTTTTGGTCACAGGCTGGGCACATGACTCAGGGTTGACCCAAAGTAGTATTATCTCATCTGCCCACCAAGGTATTACGCAAAAAAACCCAGTCATCTCAGTTGTTATTCAGAGCCAACTAGAATCATTCCCTGTTCTTTCTTGCTACTTGGACACACAGAGAAAGCAACTTAGGTGGAAAGGAAGCAACTAAACTGGGACTGGGGTGACATCTTCCTCACCTGATGGAGAGGCTGATCTTCATAACAGTGTACGAAGCTAACTTATAAAGAGAAGCAGTAAGAAGTTGAAATCCTAGTGGGTAAAGTGTCCTGATGATGATGTTTCCTGAATTCTCAGATTCTGCAGTTTTTTCCTATGATAGCTGGGTAGCTCACTCAATCTAAGGCAATGCATTCTTTTTTTTCTTTAACCTAGGTTTTCAGATGGGTTTCTGTTACTTGCAACCAAGAGTCCTAATGAATATAACAGACAACATGCTAAGAACTTGCGGATGTGGCCACTATTTTATATGTAGCAAAGGTGGAAAAGTGAGCCAAGTTATTTAAGACACGTTTTTTTTAACAAAGTTTGAAATTAATATGAAGGATTTATTCCACAAACCTTGTACCAAATTTTATTTTTCATTTTATTAGCATCCACTTAAAGTTTTAATAATGAAAAATAAGTATTAGCTGTAATGAGTATTCTAATCTCATCTTGGGTTTGCAAATGCTTTTCTGAGTGTGGTAACACTCAATCCTGACTTGTGCATACTGTTATGTAATTGTTGGTATGTTGCAGAAGGAGGCTAGAAAGGATGGTGAAAGACCAGTTCTCAAGTAGGAACAGAAAGATGCAAAAGGGGCTGAAATGTGAAACTAATTCTGCTTTTCTTTACTCAATACTTGGTTTCCATTGTAGGAAAACAGTAACTACTGAATCTGATTGTCAGCCACTGTGTGCCCACCCAGGAAGGGCTGTAACTTATACCTGGTGAAGTTGCACAGACAAGATATGAATTATTTTGTGGCTATATAAACATGTGCCTAAAAAGAGATTGGACTCTGATTAATGCATTAGATGGTCAGAACTGCAACCCTAGTTCTTAATGATGGTACTTCCCCAGATGGCCACCTCAGCCCCACTGATGGGGCCAGCTGTGACCTGCAAAATCATGACTCCAGACACTTTACTCCCAAGTGTCAGACTCCTGTCTCTAAACTGCCTGCTTGCCCTGTACCTATGGAGTACCCAAAGGATCTCAAATGTAACAAGTTCAAGTGCAACTCCGCCTTTCTTCCTAAACCTCTTCTGTGAATCTTAGTGGCTAAATCACCATCCACCCTCTTAGTCACATCATATATCTGAATACTAATCGTTAACTTTCCCCCCTCACCCAGTCATTCAATTCTACTTCCTAAGTAGCTCTTCAAATTTGTAGTTATTCTTGACACCCTGTTCCTCTCAGCCCCCTCAGTAATCATACACCAAGTCCTAGCACTTAAATAGCTATCCAATGTATATATTTTATTCCATCTGAGCTGCTGCCACCCTCATATGAGTCACTGTCATCTCTTCCTGTGTAATGGGACCTCCTTGAGAACTCTTCTGAATCTTCAGGGCCTTGCACAGTTTCAGGTACACCATCATTTCTCCAAAAATGCTTGTCAAGTGAACTAATCAGTCAGTCAGTTAATTAGTGAATGTTCAGACTTCAAAGGCCTCAGAACCTAGCATTGTTCTTGATACATCTCAGTTGCTCCAGAATTGCTTGTTGAATAAAAGAAAAAAGAATCTTTAGCGTTCAAAAGTCATCTTGATCTCAATTTAATTTTAATTGAGAATGTGTATATTACTCAGCCATAAAAAAGGATGAAAATTTGCCATTTGCAAAAGCATGGATGGACCTGGAGGGTATTATGCTTAGTGAATTAAGTCAGACAGAGAAAGATGAGTACTATATGTTATCACTTATATGTAGAATCTAAAAGATAAACAAATGAATATCACAAAACAGAAATATGCTCATAGATATAGAGAGCAAACTAGTGGTGACCAGTGGGGAGAGGGGGAAGATAAGGGTAGGGGATTAAGAGATATAAGCTACCATGTATAAGATAGGCAAGATACAAAGATGTACAGCACAGGGAATATAGCCAATATTTTATAACTTTAAATAGAGTATAAGCTGTAAAAGTATTGAATTACAATATTGTACACCCAAAACTAATACAATGATGTAAATTAACTATACTTTAATAAAAATTTTTAAATGTGGATAAATGACATTAACAGCTTTGATAGAAACCCAAGTCTGTATATTTTCATTTTCCTTTTATTTCTCAAAATGTAACAAAAAGGCAAGGCCTAAGCAAGAAAATAGAGATAGACAGATTTTAGTAAAAGTTACATCGATACTCAAAATGGAAATCACATCCCAGAAATTTATCAACTAGTAATTGTTCATTAGGAAAAAAAAATTCAAAGTTACATTTTATTTTTAAAAACAGAGGAATTGAATCTTAAATGAAGCAGGCTACCCAGGTAATGGATATTACAGATGTGAAGATTAAAAAGAATCATTGCAGAAAAAAAGGAACGTAGAACATTGCACTTAGCAGTAAATTTGGAAAGCTCTTCCTCTGAGATGGAGAATGAGAATGCCCATTATACCTCACTCCTATTTAGTACTGAGGTACTAGCTAGAGCAATAAGGCAAGTAAAGAAGTGAAAGAAAAAGTTTGAAAAGGAAAAAATAAAGCTATCATTATTGTCAAATGACACTTATCTATGTAAAAAAAAGAACAAAACTAATGCTCCATCTGTATTTAAGCTATAAGAATTATTTAATAAATACATTTAATAAGGTTACTGCATACAAAGTCAGTTTTATTTCTATTTGCCAGCAATAAGCAAAAATGAAATTTGAAATACCATTTACAGTAGCATCAAAAATGCTCAATACCTAGAATAAATCTAATAGAAGGTGTAAAAAAAACACACTGTTGTAGCCACACATTCCGGGAAACAAACTCACTCAGAAGGACAATGCAGATAGTGGAGTGCAGTATATTACATGGCGGGCCCATGGCAGAGTCTCCTCCTAACCAAGAACCCCGACCAGTTTTTGTGAAAACCTTATATACTCTAAGTGTACATGCACAAACCCACCTCCCCAAATTCCCTGACAATCAAAGTTAACTCATTCATATGCCTTAAGCCTAGGTAGTTAACAGTGGACAATTATCAATAGGCCTGTGGTCATACCCCAATAAGCATAATAGAATGTATAATTCTATTCGGTTACACAGATAATTAGGGTATTCTTTTAGCAATGGAGAGCCCTGGGGCGCTTCCTTCTGGGGGCCTGGTTTTCTAGTTGGTATGTCATTTCCATAGATTCTGGGCATATAGCTCAAAGTCCACAGTCTGGCCCAAGGTGGAGTCCTGCTTTCAAGATAGAGCCTTTTCTGTTTCCTCCTTCATTCCCCCCTCTTGATGCTCTTAACTCATAGTATGAGCATCATTCATAGGGATATATTGCACCCTGGCTCTCTGACTGCCAATTTGGGAGAACGACAACAACCTTTGGGTTACAAAGTTCATAATACATTGTAAAATGCAGGGTCCACAAAGCAGAACTATAACAATGTTCCACCAATCACCCTTCACCCAAGATAGTACCGAAGTCCAGAAAGGAATGTTTTCATTTCATATTGCTTTTATTTGGTTTTACATGTCATCTAAAGCAGCTGGTACATTGCCAGATAAATCAGAAATATATACACAACATTCAACCTTAATTATAGCACAAGTCCCTCCTTGAACAGCTGTGAGCATGTCCAAAACCATTCTATTTTGAATTACCGCTTTTGTTACTTCTGTGAAACTGGTGTTTACATAATATGTAACTCTATGACCCGAGTCTATTGACTGTAGGTCTGGCTTACACCCAGAGAACAGGGAGATATTATGATTGACAAGAGAAAGGAAGGTCTTTCTTTGTTGTCCCATAAAAGAGCAGAGTGGTTTAAAATCTCCTTGGCAGAGCGGTGACACTCGCCAGGAAAGTCCATCCATCACAGACAGAGGCACAACCCTACATACCCAACAGTTGGAGGTGTTGTAGGAATGTGCATGTTGATGAGGTCAAACAGCAGGAGTTGATTATGCGGGTTCATCCTGAAGGGGCTCATCTGGGATCTTCTTTTCCTTCTTCTTCTTAAGGATGGTCTTAGTCTCTCGAGGGTGAGTGGGTCCCTCTGTGCAGTCCACTCAGTGTTTTCTGGGTCTGCGTGGTATTCTCTCTTCACCCTCATATGATGGATCTAAGGGGAAATACCTGCAACTTTAACTGCAGTAGGGGTAGTTAGAATAACAGTATAAGGGCCCTTCCACCGAGGGGCCAGTAAATCAGGTTTCCAATCTGACCCATACTTGGTCACCAAGCGTAAACTCATAAATCTGTTCCCCAAAGGGGAATGGCACCCTTTCTCATACAAACTTAGTTACCTGATTTATTACCTTACCCAGTTGTTCCAACTGCTGTGAAATCTCATCCCCTGTACCTGAGGCAAATTTGTTGACACCTGTTTTATTATGGGAGGGGTCCTCCAATACACAGTTTTGTACAGAGAATAGCCATGGGACCATGGGGTCATCCTGAGTCTGAGCAGAGCCGTCGGAAGCAAGTCCACCCAGGAGCAGTCAGTCTTTATGATCCATTTGGGGAATGTCTCTTTAAGTGTCCAGTTGGTTTGTTCCACCATCCCAGAACTCTGGGGCCTTTATGCAGTGTGCAGTTTCCATTTGATGTTTAAAGTCTTTCTTACTTGTTCTACTAAATCAGCTACGAAAGCTGGGCCATTGTCTGATCTAATGCTGGTAGGAAATCCGAATCTGGGAACTATTTCCCTAAGCAGGCACTGGGCTACTTCTGATGCTCTTTCAGTCTGGGTAGGAAAAGCTTCTACCCACCCCGAGAATGTACACACTGTGACCAGCAGGTAACGGTAGTGTCAGTGAGGTTTCATTTCAGTGAAGTCCACTTCCAGGTGTTCAAAGGGCAGTGTGCCTTTCAGCTGAATCCCCGGAGGTTTTTGTCTGTGCCGAGAGGCAGCATTAACCTGTGAGCAGGCAGTGCAGTTCTGAGATTCTGTCCTGCATAGGGAAGAGAGGTGGAGAACCAAGAAATATTTTTGAATTAGCTCTTCCAGTTTATCATGGCCTAGGTGGGATGCTTGGTGTGTTTGGCTTACCAGAGTGGATGCCAGCTCCTCCGGTACCAATAATTTGCCACTTGGAAATTCCCACCATCCCTTTTCACTCTTGATGGCCCCTTCCACTTTGGCTAGTTGGTTTTGGGCTTCATTGTATTTTGGAGAGTCCAGCGTTAGCTCAGGCAGCTCTGCCAATATGAGAGCTTTAATAGGGGCTTATTTGTCACCCCCAAGCCCTCAGCTGCTTGTTTAGTGGTCTTATCTGCCAGTCTGTTTCCCCGAGCCTGGGGGGTATCCTTTTTTTGATGTCCTCGACAGTGTATGACTGCAACCCTTTCTGGTTCCCAGACAGCATCTAATAGGGTCAGAATTTCTTCTTTGTTTTTAACATCCTTTCTGTTGGCTGTCAGAAGACCTCTCTCTTTATATAAAGCCCCGTGTACATGTGAAGTAGCAAAAGCATACCTGGAGTCTGTGTAAATGTTTGTCTTCTTACCTTTTGACAGCTGGAGGGCCCTGATTAGGGCATATAGTTTGACCCATTGAGCAGACCGGTGTGATGGCAGAGAGCTAGCCTCAACGATGGTTTCTTCCATGACTACTGCATATCCTGACAGTCGTTGTCCTTGTTTCACCAGGCTGGTGCCATTGGTGTACAGGACCTAATCTGGGTCTGGGATTGGCTGGTCTCTCAAGTCAGGTCTGCTGGCATAAACTTCTTCTAGGATTTCCTTACAATCATCTGAGGGCCCACCTTCTCCCACAGGAAGGAGAGTGGCCAGATTCGGGGCCTGACAAGGCTCAGTAGTAACATGAGGGTTCTCACATAACAGTCTCTGGTATTGAGAGATGTCGACAGCCATTTATGGGGGTCCCCTCGCAGGAGTGTGTTGACCTCATGTGGGACTTTTATGATCAAATCTTGGCCCAAAGTCAGCTTGGTTGCCTCCCAGATCAGTAAGGCAACTGCAGCAACTGCCCGTAAGCATCCTGGCCACCCAGTGGCAACAGTGTCCAGCCGTTTTGGGAGATAAGCCACGGGTCTGTCCCATGTCCCCATAGTCTGGGACAACACTCCCATAGCCACCTTGTCCGTTTCAGTCACATAAAGAGTAGATGGCTTACCAAGGTCTGGTAGGCCCAAGGCCGGTGCTGACGTAATTGTACTGGGTTTGAGTTCTATTACCACTGGGACTTGTTTTGCAAGCCTTGGGGGTTGTCTTCTGCCCAGACCTCAGGGAACTGTTGAGTTAACTCTCCCCCCCCCCTCTCTCCTGACTGTTCAGCCTGTCTGGTTTCCCTTTGGGGAGATCGTGCAACCTCCATTCATCTTGAGGGGTTACCGAGAGGAAGAGTAAATAAGTGGTTGAGCCCACTCAAAAAGTGGGTCTTTCATGGGGGGAAAGGTCACTTGTGCCCCCAATTTAGACAGCAGGTCTCTTCCCAACAAAGGTACTGGGCATTCAGGGATGTATAAAAATTCATGAGTCACTTGGTGTCCCCCCATCTGACATTTTCGGGGTAGGTTTGAAACACAAAGGCTGCATTTATCACTATCTGAGACCCAGCAACCTCTGGATCTACTGGCACATAAAGTCTACAGGCCTCTCACAGTCTTTCGTAGAGCTCAGAGGGTGATTTCGCTTTCCGTTTGAATCACTTCAGAGGGTTTTGCACTACTTATAGGTTTTCGGGCCCCCCTCTTGAGACCTTGTAAAATAGCCACCGGATATCTCTCCAGGCGGCCCCTCCCTTCCTCTGTGTTACAGTCCCAGTTAGGCCTCTAATCGGGGGTGGCTAGTTCTGCCCACCGCTGCAGGTTTGCAGTACCCTCAGGTGCCATTTCTCTTAACCATTTTCTGGCCTCAATTAGAATCCTGTCTTTCCTCAGTGCTGAAGAGGGAGACTAGAAGTTGGATTATGTCATCCCATGTAGGGCGGTGGGTTCGAAAAACAGTCTCCATTAGCCTAATCTGGTAATAATAGGCTACAGTGTGGGGGGCACTAATGGTAGTGGCCGTCTGTCCCCTGAACCGGAGGCTGCTGTAACTCTCTGAGGGGCATTTGTAGCGGGGCCCTTTTCTCTGGCTCCTTAGCAGAGCGCAGCCTCTGTTTGGTTCTGGTGTCTGCTTTCCCCTTCCTGTCAGTACTCACCGGGAGAGGCGGGTATAGCTTGGGCAGTTCGGCTGGAGGCGGATCCTGGAAGTGTTGCCCAGAGGCTTCTGCCACCGGGATCGGAGCCTGCCGAGGTGGTGGCTCTACAACCTCCGGGAGAGCTGGCAGAGAAGCAGCGGCTGCTGCAGGAACTTCACCTGGCCCTGGATCGGGCATTAAGGTGGCCTCTGGTCCTGGTGGAGCGTTGGGTGGCGGGCGCCTCATCATCCAGTATAGGGGAGGGGCAGGTCATCCTCATCCAAATCCTGCCAGATCCCAGAGGGAGAAGGGGGATAGGCGTGTCTTCACCTACCAGTCAGCACAGCCGAACCAGAACACCACGTGGTCCAAGACTGTTTCTCCCTTAAAGTCCGTTCTGCCTTGTTGGGCTTGATCAGGTGCAGATGAAAACACAGATGGGTTAAATATCCCACGTCCCAGGCCATCTCTGGAAAAGCCAATTCATACTCATCTCCTTCTAGCCTGACAATTCCAAGGGGGTCAAGAATTTCACAGCAGACGGGACACCTCCTGGGGGAGGGTAGAAATATGATCACACAAACCTACTTTCTTCTCCTAAAAATTCCTTGGCGATTGCTTGGTAATAATTTTCCCCAAGACAGCGTGGATACACCTCCTAAATGACCTTCACAAATTCCCTTCCTAAGCCCTAACATGCTCGTCAACCTGTGTACCAAGCAATCGCTGCCACCTGCCTATTCCAGTCTCCTGTGGGTCCGTGCCCCTTCTAGTCCCTCCCAGGAGGTGATCAGGCCCCCTCTTCCACCCTGCCGGGTAGGTTCCTCCTCACCTGAGCACTCAGTTCCCCTGCTGCTGTCCACTACCTGCTAACGTGAAAGGTCCGGGCGTTGAGAAGCAGAATCCTTCCAGAAGGGCGAGGCGCCTTCCCCACTCTAGAAGATTCAAGCCGCAAGGCCTCGAAGTAGTCCCATATGGGACTTGTCTCCTCAAAGTGAGGAGTTTCCTGGCCAATGCACCAAATGTTGTAGCCACGCCTTCTGGGAAACAAACTCACTCAGAAGGACAATGCAGATAGTGGAGTGCAGTTTATAATACTGCGGGCCCAAGGCAGAATCTCCTCTTAGCCAAGGACCCTGACAAATTTTTGTGAAAACCTTATATACCTTAAGTGTACATGCATAAACCCACCTCCCCAAATTCCCTGACAATCAAAGTTAACCCATGATTCATATGCCTTACCTGTTGACAGTGGACAATTATCAATAGGCCTGTGGTCATACCCCAATAAGCATAATAGAATGTATGATTCTATTCGGTTACACAGATAGTTAGGGTATTCTTTTAGCAATGGAGAGCCCTGGGGCTTTTCCTTCCGGGGGCCTGGTTTTCTAGTTGGTATGTTGTTTCCATAGATACTGGGCCTATAGCTCATAGTCCACAGTCCAGCCCAAGATGGAGTCCTGCTTTCAACATAGAGCCTATTTTGTTTTCTCCTTCAACACCATTATTGAGATAAACAGACCTAAATAAATGGAGGACTATATCATGTTTATAGATTGGGAGATTCAATATTGTAATTTAGTTCTCCCCAAATAGATCTATAGATTCATAAATACAGTGCACTCCTAGCAGTGTTTTAAAAAGTTGACAAGTGGTTTCTAAAATGTACATGGAAATAAAAAGGGCTAGAGACAGTCAAGAATATTTTGAAGAATAAGAAAAAACCTAGAGGAATTAGAAGATATTGGATATCATGACTTATTATAAACCTACAGTATTTAAGATACTGTGGAATTATGTAAGAATAGACAAGCAGACAAATAGAATAGAGAGTCCACTGAGAGACCCCCACATGTCACTTGAATTATGCAAAAGCAGTTGTTTCAGTGTGGTAGAGCAAGGATGGTCTTTCTAATAAATGGTGCTGAGTCAACTGCATGTTCATATGAAATAGGTATCTTGACCCCCTAACTCAGCCATCTGCAAAACCAGTCTCAGGTGGATTGTAGACACACATGTGAAAGGTAAAAACAATAAAATAGAAGAAATCTTAAGAAATTTTCTTCATGACTTTGGAGGTAGCAAAATGCTTTTTAACACAAAAAGCACTAATTAAAAAGAAAAAAGTGTACTACATTGAAATTAACTCTTGTTCATCAAAGGACAGCATAAAAATAGTGAAAAAAATGTGATCACAGTGTGGGAGAGGATATTTGCAAAGTGACTGACTTCAGCAGGGGCATGAAAATTACCAAGATTTTATTATATGCCTGCAAGTTCTTTAAATGGAAATGACCCATGGCTGATTCATACCGATGTATGGCAACAACCACCACAATATTGTAAAGTAATTCAGTTCAGTTCAGTCGCTCAGTCGTGTCCGACTCTTTGCGACCCCATGAACTGCAGCAGACCAGGCTTCCCTGTCCTTCGCCATCTCCCAGGAGTTTGCTCAAACTCATGTCCATTGAGTCGGTGATGCCATCCAACCATCTCATCCTCTGTTGCCCCCTTCTCCTCTCACCCTCAATCTTGTAATAGCACCTAGACTATCAGCTATACAAATATTCAATTGTAGACTGGATACATAAATTGTAATATATTAATACAATAAAATATAGTATAGCACAGAGAACAAACAACAAAGGTGAATCTCTCAAGGATATGATCATTTTTCTACTTTTAAAAATTGAATTATAATTAATTTATAATATTGTGTTAGTTTTAGGTGTTTGGCAAAGTGATTCAGTTATGTGTATATATATGTATATAATTTTCCATTGTAGGTTATTACAAGAAATTGAATATAATTCCCTGTGCTATATAGTAAATGCTTGTTGCTTATGTATTTCATGTATAGTAGTTTATATTGTTAATCCCATACTTCTAATTTTTCCCTCCTCCTTTCCCCTTCAGTAACTGTGAGTTTATTTTCCGTATTTGTGAGTCTCTTTGTTTTGTATATAGATTCATTTGTATTATTCTTCAGATATCAGATGTAAGTGATATCATATAATATTTTTCTTTGTCTGACTTAACTTGACTTAGTATGATATTCTCCAGGTACATCCATGTTGCTACACCTAGCAATAGTTCATTCTTTTTTATGGCCAAATAGCATTCCATTGTGTGTATATTCACCACATCTTCTTAAACCAGTCAACTATTGATGGGCACTTGGGTTTTTTTCCTGTCTTGGCTATGGTAAATAGTGCTACTGTGAACATTAGGGTGCATGTATCTTTTTGAATTAGAGTTGTCATCTTTTCTGGATTGGGGGTGGGATTGTTGGATCATATGATAGCTCTATTTCTAGTTTTTTTTAAGGAAACTCTGTGCTGTTCTCCATAGTGGCTGCATCAATTTACACTCCCACCAACGTGTAAGAGAGTTCCCTTTTCTCCACACACTTTCCAGTATTTATTGTTTGTAGACTTTTTGATGATAGCTATTCTGACCAGTATGAAGTGATATCTCATTGTAGTTTTTATTTGCATTGTTCTAATAATTAGTGATGCTAAGCATCTTTTCTTGTGTCTGTTTGCCATCTGTATGTATGTCTTCTTTGGAGAAATGTCTGTTTAGGTCTTCTGCTTATTTTTTGATTGGGTTGTCTGGCTTTTTTGTTATGAGCTGTTTGTATATTTTGGATATTAATGCCTTGGCAGTCATGTCATTTGCAGGTACTTTCTCTCTCAAGGTTATTATTGAATGAAGGAAGCTACATACTAAACAGTAGTGGTGGATAATTTCATTTATTTACAGTTCAAAAATAGGGAAAAAGTATATAGCGGTTAAGAGTTGAGATAATGTTTACCCTTGGGAAGAGGGACAAAAGAGGATATTCTAGGTTCTAGGAATATTCTAGTTTGTTATATGGTCTCTGGTTACTTTTGTGAAAAGTCACTGAGCTGTGCTGTACTTTAAAAATTTGTGTATGTCAATTTAAAAAATTACCTAAAGAGTTTGCTTATCAGGCATGAAAAATAAGATGTCAGAGAAGAATTTTTAGAGAATGCTTAGAAATCAATAAGTAAAAAGATTAATGACCTAAAAGAAAAAACCAGGCAAAGCAATACAGCACTTAACATGGGAGAAATTTGGCAGAAACATTTGAAAATATGCATAACCTCATTAATGTTTAGGGAAATGTATCTCCAAACAAAAATTTTAAATTTCACATTCTCAAGTTGGCAAAAATGTAAAGTCTAGATAATACAAAGTTCTGGTAAAGGTACTAGGAGATGAGATTTCTTAAATGCTAGTAGGAGTACAAATGGGAAAAAACACTTTGGAGAACAATTTGACCATAGATCATAAAGTTGGAGATGCACTATTTTTGATTCACCAGTTCCATTTTTAGGGAGCTATCTAGAAAAATTCTTAACTTTATGTAGCAGAGACAAGTATAATAAGAATGTTATTTATAGAATTACTTGTTATTGCCAAAGCTTATGAAAATTTAAATAAAAATTTAAAATTTATTTAAATATAAATTTAATAAATTTAAATTTATTTAAATATATGATAAATGGAGAATGGATAAAATATATAGCATATATTCATATAATAGAATACTACACAACAAATAAAATAACATAGAGCCATTGTATCAAAACCATAGTAGTAAAACATAATTTTAAAAAGCATATAAAATAATATTGTATACGATATTTATATACAAATGCACAGAAACAACAAACTCATAATGATGATTCTTTCTCCAGGAAAGGAAAGAAACAGGATGAGGGAAGGGGCACATATCAGGGAGGGGGTTTTCCCGTTGCATAAATGTATAACTAATGATTTTTTTACTTAAAAATTACTGAAACAAATAGTATACAATATAAAAAATTTATAAAACTGTGTGGTAAGCATGCAAGTATTTGTTATATTATTTTCTCTAACTTTCTGTGTATCTGTGATATTTCATAGTAAAGTTTTAGCCAGAAGAAAAGGTGAAACACTGGGCTATTTTCCACAAAAGTAAACCCCTCTGAAAAAAAGAGCTAGTTATACATGTGTGTTGATGACACTTAACTTGATCAATATCTTGTTCCTACATTCAAATGTACAGCCAAAAGCATTGGGGATTGTTTTCAGATGATACTAGCTGACAGTTATACAATGCTTACTTTGTCAGACTCTTCCTTTTCCTGCTCCCTTGTCATTCTGTTTTCTTCCCCTCTCTTCCATCTTCCTACCCTTCCTTCTTTTGCTCTTTCAGCCTTTAAAATTATAAAATATTACATTTATTAAAAAAAAAGTGCATACAGCTTAACAAATTGTTGTGAAGCAAATGCTTTGAAAACCAAGATTGAGGTGCAGAAACATAGCATGGTCAGCCCCCAGAAAACCCCATTATGCCAGAGTCTGTTCTGAGAGGCACATAGAGGCAGCATGAGGTGGAGCCTGTATGCTACGCTGGGTCATTTGGTTCCATAGTCTGTGTAATGTGTGTGTATACACATCCCTTTCAGTTTCCTCATACGTAGACCGAGTAAGATATTCATATCTGACTCATAAAATTGTTGGAAAAGGTTAAATAATATATTGTAAAGTGCTTATAATAGTGCCTGGTACATATAATTCATCTCCTGCAAGAAAGTATGGGCCAGCAAACTCACAAAAGATTTGTGAAACAAAACAAGTGTACAGTTTCCTGATGTAATATTGAAATGAACATGTAAAAGTTTAGGAGAGGGCACACAGTTCAGAGCTTGAGAGTCCTAAAGAGACCTAAACCTTTCCTACCCCCAGTACTTTTACACAAAGGAGAAAAGTATATTTTGCAATGGATTTGTAGTATAAATTCTGCATTTTGAAAGAGATGTGCATCTTAGGAGAAACACAGCAAAAGAGAGACAACAGGAATAGGAAAGAAGATTATGCATTGTGGTCATTGCTGATCACTACCTCATCAAAAAAGAAATTAGTAAGCATCATGTCCTAGAGGAGAGACTAAGGAGATGAAACCACAGAAGCATGTTCCTGGCCTCATGAAACTAGAGACTAGTCATATAGATGAATTTATAAACTCAGTGAAAAAATAATGTAATGATAAAGGAAATACAGAGGGCCAGAGGAGCAATTTCATGTCTGAAGGTCACAGAAAGGCCTTCTAAAGGAGAATTTATGCTGAAAGAGAATGATTGTAGAGGAAACATTAGTTGTGGAGCTGAACAGAAAAGCAGAGGCAAAGACTTAGAAGATGTGGCCAAAGCTGCCTGAAGTCTAGACATCAGAGAGCACTTTGGGGCTGCTTGGTGGCCAATGTGGTCTTTTTGACCACAGTGGACAGTGGGAAAATGTGGTCAAGTACATCACATTAGCTCTCCATGTTTTCTAAATGCTTATGTTGGATTGTGGCTGATCTAAGTCACTTATCTTATGAACAGCTCTGGGGCTTCTCACTGAGATTGACAGATTAAATGTGATAACGTTATAGTTTACTGTATTGAATCTTTTCTACTATTTTCATTGTTTATATCCCAAAGGCAAAAAATACAAATAATACTGGATTTATTTTATAAACAGAAAGCTCCTAGATTCCCTATAAAGACAGTGTCTCTGACCAAATAGAGTGGTGCTATCAAACTTCCCTTTTTTGGAAATCTTTAACAATTTTCATCCAACAATGTTTAAAAAACAGTTTTTAGGATTATAATAAACTGATGTTGTAAAATAGCACTTGGGACAAGTCATGCATTCTTTACTCATTGTTTAAACTGTGTCATTTCAACTAGACCTAAATATTAATTCACTTTTATTAGTTTTATAACATTTTCCAGGCAACTTTTAAATGAGAACTGATTATTTTGCAGATAAGTTTCTTACAGACTTGAGACCAATGGACCTTCCAAAAGGAGCGTGAAAACAGCAAAATGTATAGTGTTCTAATTTTTAAGTTCTTTCATAAGTGAGGATGATAAACTTAAAGAATGACCTATATATATATTTAAACTTACATAATTAAAATTTTATGCACCACTGACTATCCATATCAATGTTGTTTATACTGAAAATTTTAAGTTTCAAGGGGCAAAAAACTGGTTGATAAACTCTGAGTTATGTAATTATTCTGGAAGACAAATGGGGATAGTGGGCTTTAACATGAATTTGCTGGAAGAAATCAAAATAACATAAATCTAAAACCCACAACATCCCTATTTCTTCCTAATGGCCCTTTCTTTAGCTTTGAGGACACATTAATCCTTTTAATCTCATTTTCCATGTACAAACTGAAGGTAGTCATGCCTATTACCTTCCAAACTAGTAGCAATCATCAACCTTTTAAAGACTTTATAAAGGCAGTAGTAAAGGACTAGGATTAAAATTTGGATATAAAGGTCAGGTTGTACTGGACAAGCAAGCTAGTTCCTAGGAAGCTATATTGTGTGAATGTGAAAGTCACTCAGTCATGTCTGACTCTTTGTGATCCCATGGACTATACAGTCCATGGAATTCTCCAGGCCAGAATACTGGAGTAGGTTGCCTTTCCCTTCTCCAGGGAATCTTCCCAGCCCAGGGATCAAACCCAGGTCTCCCACATTGCAGGCAGATTCTTTACCAGCTGAGCCACAAGGGAGCCTTATGGAAGCTATGTTAGGTATGTTCTAAATTTCACTGAATGTGGCTGCTCTGCCTAAGTGACTTAATTTCATTTAGCAAGCAGTATATAGGCATTTTATATATACAGGCTTCCCTGGTATATATGTGGGCTTCCCTGATAGCTCAGTTGGTAAAGAATCTGCCTGCAATGCAGGAGACCCCATTTCAATTCCTAGGTTGGGAAGATCCACTGGAGAAGAGATAGGCTACCCACTCCAATATTCTTGGGCTTCCCCTGTGGCTCAGCTGGTAAAGAATCCGCCTGCAATGCTGGAGACCTGGGTTCGATCCTTGGGTTGGGAAGATCTCCTGGAGGAGGGCATGGCAACCGACTCCAGTATTCTTGCTTGGAGAATCCCCTTGGACAGAGGAGGACAGAGGAGCCTGGCAGGCTACACAGTCCATGGGGTCGTAAAGAGTCAGACATGGATGAGCGACTAAGCACAGCACACATATAGGCATTTTAATCACACCAGTTTATTAGTATGTATGTATTAGCAGTATGTATGGGGCTCCAAAATCATTTGAATCTTCAGAGTCCATTTGAATTGATCCTATTTCTGACATAAAGAAGTTTATTAAAAGGATTTGCTGCTGCTACTGCTGCTAAGTCGCTTCAGTCGTGTCCGACTCTGTGCGATCCCATAGACGGCAGCCCACCAGGCTCCGCCATCCCTGGGATTCTCCAGGCAAGAATACTGGAGTGGGTTGCCATTTCCTTCTCCAGTGCATGAAAAGGAAAAGTGAAAGTGAAGTCGCTCAGTCGTGTCCGACTCTTAGCGACCCCATGGACTGTAGCCTACCAGGCTCCTCCGTCCATGGGATTTTCCAGGCAAGAGTACTGGAGTGGGGTGCCATTGCTTTCTCTGATTAAAAGGATTTAGGGGACAGTGAAATAATTGAAAGGGATGGGAGAGTGAAAGTCATGCAATTGCAACTGTACTACTAATTTCAGAGTTACACAACCATAGCCAGGATCTGGAGTTGCAGAAGCTTCAGTTGCCATAGCCACAAGGGTCACTGCTTATTCATACCTGTGAAGCTGGAGAGTAGACCCTAGGAGATAGAGGCCAGCAGCCACACAGACTCATAGCTGTCTGACTGTTTGCAGCTTGCACAATATTTTTTAAAATTAGTCACAACTGTTAACATATATACATCACTATGGGCTTCACAGGTGGCGCTAGTGGTAAAGAACCCACCTGCCAATGCAGGAGACATAAGAGACTTGGGTTCAATCCCTGGGTCAGAAAGATTCCCTGGGGGAGGAAATGGCAACCTACTCCAGTATTTTTGCCTGGAGAATCCCATGGACAGAGGAGCCTGGTGGGCTACAGTCCATGGGGTTGCAAAGAGTCAGACATGACTAAAACTACTTAACACACACACACACTCTACTATATATGAAATAGATAACTAATGACAACCTACTGTATAGCACAGTGAACTCTTCTCAATGCTCTGCTGCTGCTGCTGCTGCTAAGTCGCTTCAGTCGTGTCCGACTCTGTGCGACCCCACAGACGGCAGCCCACTAGGCTCCCCATCCCTGGGATTCTCCAGGCAAGAATACTGGAGTGGGTTGCCATTTCCTTCTCCAGTGCATGAAAGGGAAAAGTGAAAGTGAAGTCGCTCAGTCGTGTCCGACTCTTAGCGACCCCATGGACTGCAGCCTACCAGGCTCCTCCATCCATGGGATTTTCCAGGCAAGAGTACTGGAGTGGGTTGCCTTTGCCTTCTCCGTCTCAGTGCTCTATGGTGACCTAAATGGGAAGAAAATCTAAAAAGGGGATATATGTATAACTAACTTTGCTGTACAGCAGAAACTAACATAACATTGTAAAGCAACTATACTCCAATAAAAAGTAAACAAAAATTGAATTGTTAGTCACAGTTGGACTTTTATATAATATAACCCAAGGACTAAGTGATAAAAACAACCACTGTTTACACATCTTGATATAAAATGATAATAGAAAGGAGGAGAGAGAAAAAGAAATTTGGTTAGTATATAAAGATATATACATAAAATGACAAGGAAGAAATATCTGTAGCTACAATATTCCTCAATTTGGCAACTAATCATGGGGTTATATTTGCTGTTTACAAATGTCTTTCCTTTTGCCTTTGAATAGTATTCCAGCTGGTTAGAATTGTGTATATGGTTAGATAATATCACCCAGTATGGTGATGAACTTATCACTGCCATGAAAACCAAACAGGTTAGAATTCTAATCCCAGTTCTCCATCTTGGTGCCAAATACTGTTTTAGTGAGTTACATGCAGAAAGCAACAACAACAAAACACTAGATATTTCATGTAGAAAGGAATTTACTACAGAAAATTAGGTGCTAGAACACTCACTGCAAACAAGGCAAGAGCTGAATTCAGGAGGGCTAATGGTTTAAAGATCACACCATAATTGCTGTGATTAATAAGTCAGGAAGCAGTTACTGTTGCTGTCATCACCACAACTGAGCCTCTTATTCATGGAGCTAGCAAGTAGACCCTGGAATGTGGGGTGTACAGGTACTGCAATTGCTCATGTCCACTTCACATTTCAGACTCCAAAGCACCAAGAAGATGTCTTTTTTTTATTTTAAATTTCATACACATACAGCTTACTGATGAAATCTAAATCATGTCACAAATCCTAGCTGTATGAGAGTCCGGTAAATGTAGTTTTTAGTCTTCTAAACCCCCATGAATTTAAAGTAGGAACAAAGAAGGGCATGAGAAAGTTCTATGCTAGCACACTTATTATCACAGACATTTATGTTACTTCTTGGTTTTTGTTATTACACCCAGTCTTATGAGGAGTATCTTTTGCACACACCATTTCTCACATATCCTAGAAATTGTATTGTTGACATAAGAAATATGCACGTTGAAAATTTCTGTTAAGCACTGCCACTCACACAGACTGTGTTCTGTGGATCAGAAGTATTGGCATCACCTGGGAGCTGGTTTGAAATGCAACATCTCAGGCCTCACCTTCAACCCACTGAACCTGAGTCTGCATTTTCACAAGATTCCCAAGGGTTTGTGTACACATTTCAGTTTGATTAGTACCAGGATACGGGTTGTACATATTGAATTCCCAGTGGCAATATACATAGAGTACTCTCCCAGTATCTTCACTAAGACTGTGCTCAGTCTTCTTAATATGTTTCAAATTAATATTTGAAAATAGCATTTCTTTTTTATGAATGAAACTGAGCATCTTTTCAAATTAAAATGATTTTACATCAGTTTCTTTGAACATACACTATACATCTATTGAATTACTGGTCTTTTCTTATCAACTTAAGAATGTCTTTAACAGGAAGAAAACTAACCCTTTATCTTTGCAAATATTTCCCCCATTTTGTCATTTTCCTTTTTGTTTATAGATTAATTTCCATACAGAATACACACATATTTTTATCCAGTTGATTTTGTTAGTCTTTTGTTTCATAAATTAGAGATTATTGTCCTATGTTTAGAAAAACTTTTATTGCCTTGAGGTTATTTTAAAGACTCATGTTTTCTTTTGTGAGGATAAAATCTTTGATTGATCATAATGTATCTTGGTGAGAGGTATGAAATAAGGATCTAACTGGATATTTAGCATTGATGACTACACATCAAGAATTCTTACCCTGGCATTCATGAATGCATAGAGCACTTGAAGTCCTGAAATCGCATGTGGAGTTGTGCATGGCTTTTCATTTTTCTGAAGCAAGCATCTGTAGAGTTCATTAGATTCTAAAAAAACAAAAACTTAAGAACCATTTCTCTATGGGTCCATTATCCAATATGGTTTCAGTTACTTTCTGATATTCGTTACCCCCAAGTGTCCAGTCAGATCCTTCTCTTTACCTTCAGACATGGGCATACCAAAGTTGATGGGGCCCAGGGTAATCATCAGAACCCTTATAAGAGAGGCAAGAAGATCAAAGAAGAATGAGGATGGAATGACAGAAGTAGAGATTGAAATGATGCACGTTGAAGATAGTGGAAGGGGCCAGGAGCCAAGGAATACAGATGGCCTTTAGAAGTTAGAAGAGTCAAGGAAGAGGATTTTCCTCTCGAGTCTACAGAAGGAATCAGCCTTGCTACGGGGACTTTGATTTTAGCCCCTTAAGATTCATATAGGCCTTTTGACCTCCAGATCTGTAGCGGAACACATTTGTCTTATTTTAAGCCACTAATTTTTTGGTGATTTGTTACGATAGCAATAGGAAGCTAATATATGGTATACCATTGGGAAGGCAGCAACAAAGTAGCTCAAAGAACTTAACAAATTTGCTGGTCTCATAACAGGTGATATCATGGGCCCAAATGATACAGCATCCAAGCCCATCTTAATGGGATACATTTATGTAAAGTTAAAGGAAAAAACACACTGGACTTGCAGATCAGCTCTCTTCTGTTACCTTAAAATTGCAAACAATTGGGGCATTACTGAAAAAGATGGATGGAACTGAAAGAGATGGAAATCTGTAGAACTTTGACTGTTTTTTCCCATCTGGCACTCTTACCTGCTTTGTTTTTTAGATTCTCATCACCTTGTGCCATACAACACCTTTCTGTCAATGTATGAAATGTCTAGTTATGTCCCTGTTTCTCAAATAGGGGAAAAATGTAAGCAAAGATTCTCAAGCAGAAGGGAGAATGGCAGTGAGGCATGCCCAAAGGTAAGAACACACTGAGCATTAGAAAACTAGAGCTGAGTTTAACCTGGGGGCAGAGGAGAAAAGGTGGAGAAACACTAGCCAAGGCAGGTTTGAATCTAGCACGTGCAATATAGTCTGAATGTTTATACCTCCTCAAAATTCATTTGTTATAAGCCTAATGCCCAAAGTGATGTTATTAAGAGGTGGGGACTTTGGGGAGCTGAGTAGGTGATGAAAGCAGAGCCCTCATGAATGGGATTAGTGCCATTATAAAAAAAGGCTCTAGAGAGCTCTCTCATACCTTCCACTATGTGAAGACACAGGGAGGAGCCAGCAGTCTGCAATCCAGAAGAGGGCTCTCTCCAGAACCTGACCATGCTGGCACCCTGATCCTGGGCTTGCAGTCCCCTACAACTGTAAGAAATACATTTCTGTTGTTTATTAGATGCCTGGTCTGTGGTATTTTGTTGTAAGAGCCTGAACAGATTAAGACACCACCCAACTCTTGAAAATGGGCACCTAGTATAGCTTGGTCCCATGCCATCTGAATATCTCACTTCCAAAGCCACACTAAAATAGTGTGACTGTGACAATATGGTCAGACAACCAGAATTTGTAAACCAGGGTGAACTCATAACTCCAGCTTCTTGCTACCCAGGGTAATCTGTGGAGCTGAAATCGACAGACTACTTTCAAGGCCACAGGAAAGAACCTTTAGGTACACTTGCTTCTGAAGATGTCTTTCCTTAACCCCAGTCCCCTGCTCCTTTAAGCCAAAGAGTTCTATCATTCTCTAACTGTAGTCAAGGACAGTATTTGTTTGTTTTTAGAAGGCATTGACAGACAGACAATGTTAGCCAAGCCAGATGCATTTTCATGTCTGGTGAAATCCAAATAGTAACAAAAATTGCTAAAGGGATGTTGAAGAGTTCAAAATGACTGAGGATAGTAATCACCATTGTGGAGGGGCCTCAGAGTGGGCATAGGTAGCAAGAATATCTAAGGTGACTTTGAATGGAGCTGTATGGTTGATCATTTTACAAATGAAAATGTGCCAATGTAGTCATGATGTAATTAAAAATAAATTTGTAAAGAAAATGTCTGTACTTGAGAAGCTGAATGTTGAGGAACTAAAGATAAAAAAGACCTCCAAACCTCAACAACAAGAAAATAGCACTGAAATCAACCCAGATAAAAGGAAGCAAATGATGCCTTTACATAGACGAGCATAATCCGCCTAGAGATGGAATATCAAGGGAAAAAGAGACATTAGATATTCAGATGATGAAAGAAGAGTCTGGAGTAGAGTCAGGGCATACCATGAATATACAAGGAGAAGCAACTCTGTTATTTGTCTTCATTCCTCTGGTTCTAAAATAGTTCCTTGTAATTATGCACACTCACATGAACACACATCAAATCTGTTTTCTCTTATTCTATTATCATGTAACATGTGATATAGTGACTCTGCATCATAGTATTTCAGTTATGGAATATTAAGAGAAAGAGTAAGCATTACTTAAGGACTTATCTCCTCATCTGGGAAGGGAGTTAGTATGTTTTTGGTTGTACACAGGATAGATGGATCATGTTAGGTGGAATTATGACCTTGTTACTGTGTTTGGAGATTAAGCATGGTTAAAGGAGATACATATTACTGTCAAGCTGACAAGGTGTGGCCTTGTGATGGGTGATTTTACATTTCAACTTGACTGGAACATGAGATACTCAGATATCTGGTTAAACATTGCTTCTGAGTGTGTCTGTCAGAGTGTTTCCAGAAGAGATTAGTATTTAAATTGGTGGACTGAATAAAGCAGATTGCCCTGTCTGAGGTGGATGGGCCTCATCCAACCAGTTAAGGGTCTGAAGAGAACAAAATGGTGGAGGAAGGGGGAATTCTGTCTCTGCCTGGCTGCTTGAGCTGAGATATCAGTCTTCTCCTACTCTTGGCCTGGGACTTACACCATAGGTACTCTGGCTTCCCAGGCCTTTTGACTCAGATTGGAATTTATACCACTAGATTTCTGGGTCTCCAGCTTGCAGATGGCAAATCCTGGGACTTTCCAGTCTCTGTAATCTCATTAACCTTATAATAAATCTCATTTTAGATCTCTCTTTCTTACCTTCTCTCTCTCTCTCAAGATAGATATCTAGAATGAGATTTATTATAATATTTGCATATATATATACATATATACCTTCATATTCATTTCCCCTATTCTATTTCTCTGCAAAACCCTGACCAATATAGAAGGAATGTATAAATACTACTTGAGTTTTTATAGTCATTGTGGCCCCTGTGTGTCTATTACTATTCCCATGCCATTTATTCATTCACTTCTTAGAACTGAATCAAGTTCTCAGTGAATCCTTTTGTTAATTTCATAAAAAACATACCTTAAGTGAGTCACATTCCATTGTCCTGACTCTAAGCCTAATGCACACATATGGAAAATAAAAAATTATGTTGAAAGAAAAGTAAAGTATAATAAAAGAACTGAGAGAATCAATCAGTAGAGAAAATGAGGAAGTATTTTGGACACGGTAGCACTTTGTGCAAATGTGATCTGTAATTACAGTATTCAGTCTCATGTGACAGGCTGAGACTGAGTTCCTGAACTGCTCTTGGTGGGTCCAGTTTCTGTAGCTGAGTCGTTGTCCCTCACAACCTTTCATTTTGTTCCCCTTAAGCAGGGCCTACTTCTTTCTCCTTGGGAGTGCTGATGGATGTGAACTAGTCCTTTGTATTCTCTTACAATGTGTCCTTCCTCATCAGTGCTGCCAATTTACAAGAAGATGTGGAAGCTGAGGTGCCTACCAGCATATTGTGACCCTAAGTTTATTGAAATGAAAAGTGATAAAAGGCCCAATGTGTCCTAATTCTGCCATTAATTATGCTTTTGTAGCAAATAATTAAAGGGTGTTATGAAAATGCACAGTTATTTGAGAATTATAAATAATTCATTATTGCTGATAAACTTTTAGCTGGAATTGTCTTATCAGATTTTCTGTGCAGTTACGTGGAACTGTGTTGTAACAATGGAGGTAATAAATGCCTAAGTATTGATAGTGAGAACAAGGAAGGGAATGTCTGGAATAAGAATGGCTCATCTAAGGCATGTGTATTTTCCTCTTTCACTTCCCAAACCTGTGGCAAGCATCAGACTCTTACCACTTTAAGCCAGATAGAACATCAAAATCCTCAACACAAAGTTCTAGGAAAACACTGCATGTTCATTGGTGTTGACCAAAGACTTGAAGCCTCTTGTCATGTCCAGGAAAATGTAAGGGTATCAAAGTGGAGGAACATATGCAGGGGTGACAGGAAGAGGATGAGGAGCTGGTCAACATGTTATTGCAAAAGGATGCAGTACAGTAGCCAACTAGGTGATTGCCTTTCCATATTCATAGAGCCAAAGAGCATCACTTCTCAAAATTTAAGTATCAGTACATAGAAATCAGCTGGGGATCAGAATCAGCTTCTGATTCGATAGGTCTGCACTGGATCCCATGATTCTGCATTTCTAACAAGCTGATAGATGTTGCTGACATTGCAGGTCCAAGGATTGCATCTTGAGCAGTGATAATGAAAATTTACTTACAGAGAGTTATAACTCGTCTGTTGGGCACAGGACTCTGTGTTGTAGAGGAGAGAGACTCGAGTAGGAGTCAGAATACCCAAGTTCAAGTTTAAGTCCACCACTTATTTTGTGACCTAAGTCTTTAAGGCCAATTTTTCTTATTTATAATATCGGAACAGAAATACATACCTTATGCACTACTCAAGGGGATCAAATAGTTATCTTTGTGTGATATTTAGAAAGGGCTCATTAAGTGTTAGTTAACTCTGAACCCATCACAATCACTAGTATTCCAAGAAGACTCAGAATTTCTGGCTACACACCACCAAAGTATCTAGAAGAAAAATTTTATCAGCCTTCCAGATGGCTGTCGACATGATGCCAAGCATCCAAATATTTGGACTGCATTCAAAACATATTCGACAAGCATTTTTCTCCCTTTCAGATGGGTGTTTTGGCCTCAAGAAGACAGAGTGAGGGGATTTTACGTAGAAAGATGTTATCTATCTAACTTCACTGGCTCTTTTGTATACTTTGGAGCAGCTTACAGACATCGAAGAATGGTAATGCATGCAACATGGATAATCTCAATTTTCAGAAAGCCTTTGATAACGTTCCATCTAATGGGCTGCTTAAACCCAAGACAGCGGGGATGCTTGATAGAACCATGGGAAAAGGAAAAATTGGCTAGAGAACAAAACAAAAAGTTTAGAATAAGACAGAATGGAAAATAGATAGAAGATGGGGTTGCATTCAAAGAGCAGGGGAAGAAGTCCAGATGTTTGCATTGTGACTGTGACATAGATTGATGTGCAAACTTCCCAAGAGGCGCTAGTGGTAAAGAACCCGTCTGCCAGTGCAGGAGACATAAGAGATGTGAGTTCAATCCCTGGGTTGGAAAGATCCCCTGGAGAAGGGCATGGCAACCCACTCCAGTTTTCTTGCCTGGAGAATCCGCATGGACGGAGGAGGCTGGGGGGCTACAGTCCATTGGGTTGCACAGAGTTGGACATGACTAAAGCAACTTAGCACATGAGCTACAGGAGAAGAGGCAATTGGGACTATGGCTTTACCATACAAGAGCATCAAGCTTGATGGTGATGTGAACACTTCACATTATAAGGCCTACATATTAGACTAGAAAGACAGTTAAGGATACTTGAAATGATATGAAACCACTTCTGATTTAAGAATTAAAAATAGCCAGCTTCAGCACAAGACTTTTAGTAGAAATTTTATGTCTTTAATTACTTTATTTTAACCCTGGGTAAATAAGAAAAACATATTCTTTTAAATCAGTGGTTCTCAACTAGGAGCAATTTTGCATCCCCTTGACCTCCAGTGGCCATTTGGAGATGTGTGGACATTTTTGTTTGTCACATCTGAGGGGTGGCTGCCATCTAATGGGACAAGGCCAGGGATGCCACTAAACAACCTATAGTTCACAGCACAGCTTCTTAACAGAGTTTTGCAGCCCAAATGTTAACAGTGCCAACATGAGAAACCTTGTACTCTGAAGTGCACAGGAGGGAAGAATTCACAAGGGAAGAATGTTCTGTACAAAGCATTTGTCTGAAAAACTCATTTGTTGAATGAAGTACTCATTATCACTGAAGAAAAGTGATCTGATACTAGAGACAGGAGAAGGAGGAGAGACAGAAGAACAGCAGAAATATAAGGAGAAAGATTCCTTCTCAGGCTAAAACAGCAAACAAAGACATTTAACCTTTGCTGTGAACTTTTGTGTTCCCCTCAACTGGTGTTCCTCTTGGGTCTTCTGCTTAATTCACTTCAAATGAATTGGTCTGGAGTTTGCTACAGAACAGGATCCATAAAAAACATCTGTTACATTCTGGCATGCAGATGTTTGAGTCTGTACATGCCAACCAGTCCCTTACCAACATCATTCTCTTTTAGAGAAAAATGTAGGTTCAATGAGAGAATGAAGAAGGTAGTTGGAACAAAGAAGGAATTCCCAAAGTTTTAAAAATGTATAAAACTGCTTATTTTCCTTTATTTTATGTAATATAAGAGAAAAAGTAATTCTTCTAACTAGATGTTTCTAGAGGCACATTAAAAATAAAAACAGGCCTGCTTTTGATAACCACATTCTCAGACCAGTGGAAGAGGCAGCTACCATATGGTGTGCATGGAATGATTTCAGGGGCTCTGGAGAGGACTCCAGGCCCTGTTGTCCACCCTGACTCTTGTCATTTTACCCTAATAGCCATTTTAGAAGTTTTGCTTCCTATCATGGCACAAAATATTCTATTCAAGATTCCTCAAGCACCTTACTCAGCTAACTCAGTTTATTAGTTAACATGGTGTGTGTGCTTTGCTGCTCAGTCATGTCCGACTATGCAACCCCATGGACTATAGCTCACCAGGCTCCTCTGTCCATAGGGATTCTTCAGGCAAGAATATTAGAGTGGATTGCCATGCCCTCCTCCAGGGGATCTTCCCAACCCAGGGATCAAACCCAGGTCTCTCACGTTGCAGGCAGATTCTTTGCTGTCTGAGCCACCAGTTAACATGGAGATGAACCACAATAGAATGGAACATAGCTCGTGAGTTGAAGAGAAGTGGGAGAAAAGAAATCTGGCTGAAAATAGACAACAGAAAAAGCTGCCTTAATTTGCATTTTATTCAAAATTCAGACTTATTTGTAAGAAGGCAGGGCCTTGAATCATTCAAAATTCCCTCTTAATTCATTGGAAAGCAAAACATACCTGCGTCAGGTTCTTAGCTAGCAAAATGATGCTTATTGACCTCTGACTAGTTCTACTTAGGAGCTTGTAACATATAGCTCTGGAAGTTTGTCTGGTATCCTAAAATAAGAGAGTTTATCTGGTGGAAGGGGTGAATTATGTTGACTAATGTCATGCCAGAGCTAAGGGCCCTTGAAGCAACTTGATGAGAACTCTACAGCTAAGCCCATTTTTATGCATAGATATTCATATAAACTGGTAGTGTCTTGAGTTTCACCATTATTGTCATCTTTCTTGGTTGCATTATTTACAAAGGTTAATTGATAGAACACTATAAATTAATCAGTTTATTTTTTGAATTGATTTGTGAGATATGTGTATGCATGGGAACATAGACACTATATATATTAACAGATAAATGTGAACATTCTTTTCATCCTTTTTCATATCCTATTTTAGATTTTATTAAGGTATTAGTGAATTTTAAAGGTCTATATTTGATATCAAATAGGGCTAGATATGGGGCTTCCCTGGTGGCTCAATGGTAAAGAATCTGCCTGCAATGCAGGAGCCACAGGAGACACAGGTTTGATCCCTGGGTCAGAAAAATCCCCTTGAGGAGGGTGTGGCAACCCACTCCAGTATCCTTACCTGGAGAATCCCATGGACAGAGGAGCCTGGTGGGCTACAGTCCTTAGGGTCTCAAAAAGTTGGACACGACTGAAGTGACTGAGGAGAGGGCTAGGTATAGGACTTTCCAGGTGGGGCTCAGTGGTAAAGAATCTGCCTGCCAAGCAGGAGACTTGGGTTCTATCCCTGAGTCTGGAAGATGCCCTGGAGGAGGAAATGGCAACCCACTCCAGTATTCTTACTTGGAGAATCCCATGGACAGAGGAGCCTGGCTGGCTACAGTCCATGGGGTTGTAAAGAGTCAGATGGGACAGGGCAACTAAGCAACAACAGGGCTAGGTATGCTTCCCTTTATTACATTTTTGTGGATCCCAGCTTATCATTGAAAAATCCACATTTTTGTTTTCAAATGGGAAGGACCAAAAAGACAATGGTGAATCAGTGCCACCACTTATCCTCAACTGACCCTTTAGTGAAAGGGGTCATTAAACGCATCTTTCTTCTATCTATCTATCTATCTATATACCTTGTGTATATATCTTATATTATATATATATATATCACCCTATACAAAGGGGAGGATATCTTATATATATCTTAGATGTATATATTTAAAATGATTCTCAAAGAACACAGATGGCCAGCGTGAGTTTCCACCAGCCCCAGTGCTAAGCAGCCAAGAATCTATTGAGGTGCTAGTCTGTCTGGCAAATGCTGCATGTAGTTTTATCAAAGTGGTAGAGGCGAGATACTGGGGTGTCCTGAGGATAGAGAGAGTTCCTCACTGGCTCTCCAAATTCTGGTGGTTGTTTAGAAATCCATTTTGCATATGTGCAAACTTTGGGGCCATTTTCGATCACTTCTAAGACTCTCTTTTCTCCCACTTATTTCAGAACATTTAAGAGGGTCATGAGTAACATTGATAATGTAGAAACTTTACAAATGGGAGCTGCTCAGTTTGCATATGTCGATTGTCATATTTCAGTCATAGATCATCGTCACCATAAAGCATCACTTAAGTCTCAGTATGTGAAGATGACAATTAACTTTCTGCATGTGAGGGATTGATTCATGACTTTGAGTCAACCAGTCAGAAGAAATGTAGAAGAATATAGAGAAAGCACGCAAGAATGAAGAAGAGAGAGTTACAGATTTCAAACAGCGTAATAAGGAAGATTAAATATCTATTTTTTGCCTTTTTCTTTATCTGCAATAGTCATTTTGTAAATGTTCTGTTGGCTAACCATTATACATATTTTTGAAGTTGATACATATGTTTTATGGAAGAAACTATCAGGGACTTACCCCTGGATCATCCTCTAATGTAGTGTACTCATAGACAAACCCACATTGAGGGCATCACTATTACCAAGCATGTGTGAAGTCCTGACCTTGGAGGGTACAAAAGATGCCTAAGAAAGAGTCTACCCTCAAGGAAACTGCACTAATGATTGTGGCAAGAAGACATACTTCAGAAGGTTAGATGGCGATAAAAATGTTTTCCTTGTACACCAAGACATGTCGTTGGTTATGGTACAGCCAATACTTCTTTACTAGGCAGAAAAATGCAACCCCCTCCCCGCAAAGATCTCTGCATCCTCATCCCTGGAAACTGTGAAATGGTACCCTGCACAACAAATCACACTTGTCAGGTATGATTAAGTTAAGGCTATTGAGATGGAGAGATTATCTTGGATTATCTGGGTGGGCCCAGTGGTATCACAGGGACTTTCTAAGTTGGAGGCAGGAAGGTCAGAGGCAGAGCAGGAGATGTGAGGAGAAAGGGGATCAGAGTAAGACAGGGCCCTGAACCAAGGAACTCAGACGATCTCTATTATCTGAAAGAAGCAAGGAAACAAATTCTCTCTTAGAGCTTCCAGAAGGAAGCAGTCCTACTGACCCATTTTGGATTTCTTACTTCTACAATCAATTTGTGTCATTTTAAGCCACTGAGTTTGCAGTAAATTGTTACAACAGCCATAGGAAGCTAATGCACTTGCTATAAGAATGCACCTCATTTCAGTGAACCCCAAAGTCCACAGCTGTCAAAGGGAGGTGAGACAAAATCACTATTAAGTACTGACAAATCATATTCTTGACTAATTAAATATCAAAGTATGCGTTCTTCAGAGAAGAAGACAGAGCAGAGAAAAAGCAGTCCAAGTGCAGAGAGGAGGAGGTGGGAGGCAATGCTGAGTTTCTCTGTCTGGATTCGCAAAGTGAGGAATGAAGGGGGTATGATTTTCAGGCCTTCTCCAGTTTCAACTACATATGAGGTGAAGTATCAGAGAATTGTGGTCCAAGTCTACCAAAGCCATTAATTGTTGGTTTGATTCTCAATAATGAACAAAGGTGGTTTTTTTGTTTGTTTTTTGTTTTTACTGATGTCAGTTTTGCTCAAACTGATGTCGTGTTGCCATTATCAGGTAAAATTGCAATGTTATGACACAGATTTTTTTCTATCAGTCTACAAAATTTTAGTTGATTTTTTTTTGCAAAAGAATAATCTTGGTTTATAGAAAACCTTGGGGGTGGGGTGGAAATGGACATGAAGGATCAAAGTAGAAGTACTAACTTAGGGATGATGGCACAGTGAAGGCAACCAGTTCCTCGCTGTGAGCTAGGCATCTTTTCCTACTGAAATTCACAAGAATAAGATAGAGTAGTATTACCACAAGCACCATAAAAAGAAAATAAATAAAGTAGGAAAGTCACTTAAGAGTGAGAAACCACTTGGTGTTCAAAGAAATATATTTTTATTTTTAATTGCTATCCTAGGATCACTAAGGGACATGGACTTCTTATCTTAAAGATCCCAGGAAGCTCAAACTTCAAGAACAGAGGATAACAAACAAAAAGATCCCTGTACATATAAAATGCCAGATATTCAAGTGGCATTGGAGGATCCAAATGAATACCTCAATAATGATACAGAGACAGTTTTTACCAGGGAATCTGGCCATGATGGGAACTTAAGTGTGAGTTGGCAGGGAAAGTAAAAAGGAAGCAAAACACTCCCTCCAAAAGAAGAGAGAGAGAGAAATTAAGGCAAATAGAAATGATTTATGCAGGAACATTGTTGGGAAAGAACAACACTTCAAGAACTGAAGTGAAAATATCCAAGATGCCACCTTAGTGTGTTAATTGCCCCCTTAGTTCCAAAATTAATTCCACACGCTAGCTGAGCTCTTTCATGTGCTTCTAGGTTACAATAATAGTGATGGTTAATAAGAGCCAGCCCCTGTGCTAGGTACCCCCCCCATACATTATCTTCCTGTGGAAAGTAGAGAGACAGATGAGAAAATCGAGGCTTAAGCTACTTGCCTGAGCGCTCAAGATTTCCAATATGGAACCAATCTCAAACTAAAATCTCTCTGGTTCCAAAGGTCATGTTTTCAAGCCCCCCACTATACTGAAGTTAAATTCACACATGGCTGCAAGAATATTTCCTGGAAATGTCTTGGCCCTTATCCCTTCCATTATTGCTTCTCTCCCCTTCTGTCCATCTTTCCAGCTGTAACTCCTATTAATTGTATGTTGGAGCCCACCATTTCATCTGTCTTGTTTCTTGGCTCCTATTGTGTGTGTTAGTCACTCAGTTGTGTCTGACTCTTTGTGACCCCATGGACTGTAGCCCACCAGGCTCCTCTGTCCATGGAATTTTCCAGGCAAGAATACTGGAGTGGGTACCCATTCCCTTCTTCTGGGGATCTTCCCAACCCAGGGATCGAACCTGGGTCTCCCACATTGCAGGCAAATTCTTTACCAGATTCTGAGTCACCAGGGAAGCCCCATTGAGAAATTTTCAAATATTTATCCTTCTGCTCTCTGATCTTCTCGTTAGCTCTCTCTTCTAATTCACAATTATCTATTCAGTTGTATCCACCCTACTGTTCAGCTTATTTACTGAACCCTTTATTATAATCATCAAATTGGATTCATCTATTATCTATCCTTGTTATTTCTATGAAATTTGATTTCCTTACATGCTTTATAAGTTTTATGTGTGAGCTCATTTTTAAAAGAAATGATCTTCTATAGGAGTCCTTTAATCAGCCTATTATTTGCCTATCATGGCTGTCTTTGTCAGGACTCTACAGGGTGTGAAGTTTCTAGTCCAGATGGAACATTAGTCTCATAGCCCTTCATCTCTTTAGCTGTGGAGGCATGAACAAGAGACACCCAGGGCAAGTATGCAGTAGATATCCCTCACAGTTATCCTGAAGGAAGTCTAGCAAGTGGTTTGTAGACTAGACTGGGAGTTGGAAAACTATAGCCCATGAGCCAAATCCCCGTCTTGATTATTTTTGCAAATGGAGTGAGCTAAGAATGATTGTGGCATTTTAAAATGGTTGAAAAATACATAATATTTTGTGGTGTGAAAATGACATGAAATTCAAATTTCAGTGTCCATAAAGAAAGATTTATTGGAACGCACTGTGCCCTTTTGTGTACATATTGTCTGTGGCTGCACTCACCCTACAGTGGCATTGTTGAGTAAGCGAAACAGAGAACATATGGCCCACAAAATCTAAAGTATTTATTTTCTAGGCCTTCACAGAAAACTTTTGCCAGGCTAGATCATCCCTGTTTGAAAGTGAAAGTACACTCCACAGATGTATGTCAAAATTCTCTGCTGATATAAAGAAAACTCAGAGCACACAAAATAAAAAAGAAAGGCTGTGATTGCCAGTACCTTCAGATACCAAGGAAACAATCTAAAATGCTCCCACTTAACACCAACTATTATTTCCTCAGGAAAACATGCCATTCCTCACGATGACCACCAGATGGCGACTCCAATGATGGCGCAAAGGTTCATCGATATTTACATACATGATCCTTGATTTTCTGTCTTAGAACCACAGTGAGAAACTGGTACGGGTACTCAACAAATGGCCATTAAAATAAAGAATTAAGTTCAATTTTAAAAGGAACAAAATCCAATATTATTCTTGTCTCCTTGATCCTTCTTTTCACATAATTTCCTTCAGGAGCATGGGGAATACAGAGGTTTGCATTACTTCACTGCTCACTTCTTGGTCAATGATTTCTGTGTCTTTTTTTCCATAGTATGTAGTATCTATCCATATAGCTTGTCCAAAGTTGGGATAACATGTACACTGCTTTCCTTCTATTATTAGCTTAAAATCATTTTGGAATTTAAAGATATATTTATCAGAATATCAACTTCCATGAGAATATATGAAAGGAAAACCTACTTTGAACTGACAAACTTAGTCCAATCTACATATCATTGGTGAGAGCTCATGGCATAGTCACATAAGAAGCAAGGGCAGCCGGAAAACAGTGCCAGATGGGATGGCTGCTTTGCAGTGATCACCCCTCATGATGGAAACGGAGCACAATTGTTGGCGGGCAGCTAGCATCCTGCCATAACTAATATACATCTTAACTCAAAGCACTTTGAAAAAAGAAAACTTAGTAATTGCTGTAGGTTCAGAAGTGTTTCCTCAAAAGATATGAAGTTCTAACACCCAGTACCTCAGAATGTAACCTTTAGAAATAGAGTCATTGGGGGGCTTCCTTCATGGCTCAATGGTAAAGAATTGCCTGCCAATGCAGGAGACGTGGGTTCCATGCCTGATCTGGGCGGATCCCACATGCTTCAGAGCAACCAAGCCCATGTGCCACAACTATTTGAACCTGTTCTCTAGAGCCCAGGCACCACAACTACTGAAGCCCTCGTGCCCTAGGGCCCAGGCTTCACAACAAGAGAAGCCACCATAATGAGAAGCCCACACATCACAAGTAGAGAGTGGCCCCCACTCACCACAACCAAGAAAGCCCGTGTGCACTAATGGAGACCCAGCATAGCCAAAATAAGTTAATTCATTAAAAATGAAAAGAAATAGAGTCATTGTGGATATAGTTTACCCCAAAGTAGAAAGTCTGTGTGTATTCCAGATATATTAGTTAAGTATAATTTAATTGAATATAAATTAATTGAATTTTAAATAAATTTGAGCATACTCCAGGAGATAGTGAAGTACAGAGAAGCCTAGCATGCTGCACTCCACAGGGTCACAAAGAAATGGACATGACTTGCAACTGAAAAACAACAACAAAGTAATTTAAACTTAAAACTAATTTTTTTATTACTTTTATGCTGCTATTAATAGTGAAGTAATTCATGGTCATTATACTGCACAAATAAGGAGAAGGTTAAGGAGATGGAGAAGGCAGTGTGTTCTTTATGTATATTTTCTTTTCATTCATCATTCCAACATCATGTGGTTCTGCCTTGGTTTTTGGATGGAAACAAAATGATGTTTTAATTTCCAAATGCACAGATTTTCAGCCTTACAGATATCTTTATCACGTGTCTCTTTGTTCAGTCCTATTGGCTCAGACATCTCTGGTGACTAGTCCTGACACCATCTGCACTTTAGAATGTCATGAACCTGAGGAAGCTTAAGAGACCTCTCAGGAGAAAAGGCAATCTCACTCCGTATGGAGATCTTAGAATAAAACACTCATGCCAAAGGCTTGGTGATGGCAGAAGATCTTTATAAAGAAATATAAATGTATATATTTTTTGGTTCAGACAGATTACCTGGAGCAGAATTTCTTTGCCTGGTGTGATTCTGCACCCTCCTCCCCCGGGCAGGTTGAAAATGTCCAGGCACAGATTTGGCTGTGACAACTGTATGGGGGAAGTGCCACTGACAGTTAGTAGGTTGAAACCAGGGAAGTTGCTAAACATCCTACAATGTACAGGTCAACCCCCCAGCAGAGAATTATCCAGTTCCAAATTTCAGTCATGCTGAGGTTGAGAAACCCTGACGTAGAGTAACACATGTAAAAATAGTTCATATTTAGGTAATCGTTTTATGGCATTTGCTTTATTCTTAAAGCTGAAGTTTCAAATAGAATAATCTTGAGAATTCTAAGAATAATACTAACCTTTTGTGAAATTTGATCATGTGCCAAGCACTGTGATAACTACTTTATATAAGCAGGAGTGACTTACAAATTCCCAGATCTCAGTTTTGCTTTTGATGTACAAAATTGAGATGAGAATGTAGGAAATAGAGAATTTACAACATTTTTTTACATTAAATTTATTTATGAATAGAACTTAATTTAAAAATCATAGAAACACTGAATAAATCATTAAAGAAGCTTAATTCCATGAGTGCTAATGCTTTTAGAAAAAAACCATAAACACAGTTAAGCATAATATTACTCCAACAGGAACATGTTGAGAATGTTTCATTTTTTTGAAGAATATTTATCCCTTTGAGAAAATGTACATGATACAATGTTCAATTAAAAATTCAGCTATAAAAGTATGATTCCAGTTCATAGTGATACTTTTCTTTATAAATGAATGCATTGACAAAAATAGTGGAGAGAAAAAATGTTGTAATGAAATATACTAAAATATTATTGTTTTTTGAGGTAAGTTTCTTCTTTATTTTGGTTATTTTATGAACTTTCCACATTGAATGTGTATTATGCACTACAAAAGGTAGAGGGGAGGAAAACAAAGAGGGAGTGACAGAATGTCCTTGGATGGAAACTCTTTTAATACATTCAGTGAATAGCGACTTGCTTTTGATTGAACTATTTATGACTGATAATATTGGCTTCATTAATTGTACATAATTGATTGTATAGAAAATTTATTAATTGTACGGAATAGCTCTGATGGGATAAATTACCCTCTTTCCATACTGGAGGAAATTTAAGCAAAATTAATTACTAGTTCACCTAACCAAAGGTGCTTTGAAAGTCTTCATTTCCTTCATGCTGTGTCTATTTCTGCTCGATTTTCTTTTTGAAGGTGGGTGAAAAAGAAACATTTCAAGTATTAGCTATATTTATTTCAAAGATTCTTAGGTATTTGGCTAAATAGAGAAAAATTCCTGTGTCTTTAGTGTTTGTATTTAATGGTTTCTGAATCTAAAAACAGATTGTTGAGAGAAATTAATTCCAACTACCTTTAAAAAAAAATTTCAGTTTGAGATCTTTCACACCTCAGACTTCTTAGAAATCTGGCTTCTGACCACAGATGCTTAAGATAAATTGTATGGAACAGTCAAAAATCATACCTCAGTATTCTGAGCTTTGTACTTGGGAATGGAGCAAGGCACACTCAGATTCAGGAATCTTCTCTTCTCAGTTACAAGCATAGATGAAAAGACTCTGGCCCAAATGTAGGAATGGTCTCCTCAAAGATGAGAAATCATTTTTTCCAAAATTAAACTGACAGGAATTTGAAAACTAGTTACAAATTTCACATTGAGATAGCAGACAGGCTGTTCCAATTAGGAATGGTAAAAAGAGGTTCATTTCTCATTTCTCTTTATTATTATCAAAAACACTTAATCGACATTGTACTCAAGTGGTAGCAGACCAGTGGTTCTCAACCAGGGTGATTTTTCGCCCCCAGGGGCCATTTGACAATATCTAGAGACAGCTTTTGGTTGTCACAATTTGGTAGTGGGACGCTACTGGCATCTGGTGGGTAGAGGCCAGGGATACTAATTTTGAAATATGTGTTCAATAGATATGTGTGTTCTTGACATTGATTGTATTTCCAAAATGGATTTAGAATTTTTAAGGTATCTGTTACTGAGAATTGACAGGAGCCTTGAAATCAGGAATCCAGGACATTAACATGCAAGCTATGTAACTTTTAATTTACTTAGCATTGTAAAAACTAATAGATTTTTAGAATTTAAAGTTGCATTCATTTGTTCCTACATGGAAATTTTTCTTATATTTAAACATGAAGCTAAACATTAAGTAGGAATGTTTAAGTAGGAAATGTGCCGATCATTAAGTTATTTTCTCTCAGCCCAAACTCAGTCTTCTATATTTTTCTCTTGATATTGGGGCTGAGAATCTGAAAACTTCATTTTTCTTTTGCCAGTAGGGTACTGGCAAGGAGGGTACTGCAGGGGAGACTGCAAAGCTGGAGGAGGCAGAAGGGGCTTGCCCTTTGCTGTTTGCTTCTTGTTTCTGTCAGTGTCACCCTGGCAAGGACTCTTTACCTGGCAGTGGCAGTTGTTTTCAAGTTTCTAGGTTTTTTTCCCACTCTCATTGTACTACCTTAGAGGTTCCAGCACCAGCCAACCGGTGCCCTCTCTTCAGAGGTCTGGGTACTAGTTCTCTGCTGACCTCCTCTGATCTCCTAGGCTCCAATATCCCCAAACTCTTCTCTTTATTTCCTTAGCCCTCGAGTGGTAACTATTTCTTGCAGTTACTATGTCTGTCTTACCTCAGTGGGTCCTTTATGTCCCTTTAGTACTCCTATACCTGTTCAACCAATTCCTTATACCTAATTCTTTCTATTAAAATAGCTGGTATGATTGTCATTTTCCTGACTGGACCCTGATTGAAAAATGAAATCTTTTACAAATGATTGCCACAGTATAGTTCTTTATCCTCATCTGCAATATGTAGAAGTATGAAAAACATATGTTTCAACACTGCTTGAACTCTATTAAGAAACAAAACTTCCAGAAAATTAACCAGAAAACAGATGAAGCTATAGGTATTGTTATTTAGAGTCTACTATTTTATACCTCATTTCTTTAGGCTGACTTAAAATAACATCACATGTATGGGATTACATTCTGTTTCACCAGTGGAAATCTTTTTACAGCGTGTCTTTTGATTGTCCAAATCATTGGACAGTTTTTGGTGGCATCCTTCAGTTCCTTTTCAAACTTATCAAACACTCCCTTAGGTTCATAAGAGATGAATGATCATAATTATTTTAGCCTACATCACTGGATGCCCAACCACTCTCCCCTATTATCTAGAGCAACCAGACAAAAAATAAAAACTCATTATCCTCAGAGCATAGCCTAACTCTGCTCCTGAATGTCAGGACTTTCAAAGAGAATACTTAATACATTCTGTGAGAGTCTTTAATCCATCTAAAAGAGTTGCATCTGATAGTGGTACATTTTTACCGAAGAAGGCATCAGAGATAAGGTATTATTTGAGTTGGATCTTAGGGGATAGACAAGTATTCTAGGTGCATGGGAGTGGAAAGGAACTGTAGAGATAGGGAATAGCATGAAGACATGTCTGGGGGAATGCTTTGTGGGGAGTTAGTTGTATGGGCTGCCCTGGAATGCAGGAATGGGGGCAATACATGTGGTTATCCATGTGAGAAACATGGGCTGTGTCTGTGCTAAGAGGAGGGCATGGCAACCCACTCCAGTATCCCTGCCTGGAGAATACCCATGGGCAGAGGA
Organism: Giraffa tippelskirchi; assembly: GCF_054371585.1. NCBI lineage: Eukaryota > Metazoa > Chordata > Mammalia > Artiodactyla > Giraffidae > Giraffa > Giraffa tippelskirchi. The sequence continues at coordinate 145,329,579 of NC_137289.1, forward strand.
GCCTGGTAGGCTACAGCCTATGGGGTTGCAAAGAGTCGGACACGGCTGGATGACTAAGCACGCACACATGCCGTGCTAAGGAATAAAATTTGTCCTGCAGCCAAGAGGAAGCCATTGAATGATTTTAATCAGGGAACTGGCATGAATAGGTCTGTGCTTTAGAAAAATACTTCTGGTAGCCGTGAAGGGGTCAGATTAGAGAAGGATATTTGAGGCTAAGTGAGACCCAAGTGGGGAGCCTTCTCTTTATCCAGGTGGGAGAAGGTAAGGCCATGAACCAAGTTGATGGCTGTAAAGGTGGAGAAAAGGATATGCAAGCTTTCCAACATTATAATAATAATAAAAAAAACTTAGGACTTACCTGGTGGTACAGCAGATAAGAATCTGCCTGCCAACTTAGGGGCTATGAGTTCAATCCATGGTCCAAGAAGATCCCACATGCTGTGGAACAACTCAGCCTGTGTGCCACAACTAGGAGCCAGCGTTCTAGAGTCTAGGAGCCACAACTACTGAAGCCCAAACACCTAGAGCCTGTGCTCTACAACAAGAGAAGCCACCACGATGAGAAACCCATGTACCACAATGAAGAGTAACCTCTACTCGCCACAATTGTAGAGAGCCCATGCACGGCAATGAAGACCCAGCACAATCAAATAAATAAATAAAACAGTAATCTTCAAGGAAAAAAAAAACTTAGCACCCAAAGCTGGGAGAAGTGGGAAATGGCAACTGAATGCAAGATCCTTGACAAAATGAGAAATACAGAAATAGTGGGTGGGGGAAATTTCATCTTGTCTCTGTCCCCTATAGGCCCTCTTCCTATCACTTTCTTACTGTGCTTTGGATATGTAAGACATCCAATAAGTATTTGTTGCATGATTTCCTTAATTAGGTTAACTTTCTCCAATTGCTATTCTCAGGCCTCTATTTTAGAAAAAATTTTCACTTCAGTTTTATTAATAACATTTGAATTTCTATAGTAGATACACATAATTATTGTGTCACATTTGAAAATATATCATGAATGGGAGGCATACTTTTTATTTTCCTCTTTTCTTTTTCTTCTATTTTTTTCTCTTTTTTTTTGGGAAATTAACTTTGACATTCTAATTAAAAGATAAAAACCAAAAATGAATTGACAGCAAAGTTTTTAGGTATTTTTAATACTGAACGTGCAAATTCCCAAATATGCCTTTAGCAGATGAGAACTTAGTGGTGAAGACTTAAAGGTGGGAGATGGGTCTGACAACACTGTGTGAATGTGAGCGTTGTGCTTCTACAGGGCTCAAATTGGCTTCAGAATGAGGAAAAGGAAGAGAAAAAAGCTGCAAAATTGGCAGCTGCAGAGGAGGAGGGACAGGAGAAGGGGAGGAGGAATAGGAGTAGGAAGTAGATACTGAGTTAACAGAACAGTGGCTATTGAGCTTAATAGTTGACTCAAACCTGCTAGAAACTATATTGTGGATATTGGTCACAAGTGCTACTGTAAGGAGTGATATTTAAAAACCAATTTTGAGTTTTGTTTGGAATTCCTGTTGTGTTTGAATGTTTTGTAATTTAAAAAATAGTGTACTAAGGGACTATATAGTGACTTCTAATGCACAGGTTTCCTTTCTTGGGCAATAGAAAAATTCTAGAGTTAGTATGTATCTTGCACAATTTGTGAATATACCAAAAACCATTCATCTGTACACTTAAAGAAATTTGAATCATAGTTTTAGCTCATGTTTTAATTGTCATCTTATGTTCTGTTAATGAAATTAGTAAACTATTTCATGTGACTTTTTATTTTTATTGAAATATGGCTGATGTATAGTTATAGGTGTACAATATAGTGATTCATACTTTTAAAAGTTTATACCCCATTTATAGTTATTATAAAATATTGGCTGTATCCCCCATGTTGTAGCTTATTTTATACCTAATACTTTGTACTTATTAATCCCCTACCCCTATCTTGTCCCTTCCCATTTCCTCTCCCTACTGGTAACCTGTAGTCTGTTCTCTGTGAGTCTCTTCTTTTTTTGTTGTATTCACTAGTTTGTTGTATTTTTTTAGATTTCACATGTAAGTGATAAATACAGTTTTAGTCTTTGTCTGATTTATTTCACTTAGCATGTGCATGCATGCTAAGTCTCTTCAGCCGTGTCTGACTCTTTGTGACCCTATGGACTGTAGCCCACTATGCTCCTCTGTCCATATGATTCTCCAGGCAAGAATACTGGAGTGGGTTGCCATTTCCTCCTCCAGGAGATCTTCCCAATGCAGGGATCAAACTCATGTCTCTTAGGTCTCCTGCATTGGCAGGCATGTTCTTTACCACTAGCGCCACCTGAGAAGCCCAAGAATACTGGAGTGGTTTACCATTCCCTTCTCCAGGGTATCTTCCCAACCCAGGGATCGAACCTGGTCTCCTGCATTGCAGGAGAATTCTTTACATCTGAGCCACAAGGGAAACCTCACTTAACATAATACCCTCCGAGCCCATTCATGTTGCTGCAAATAGCAAAATTTCATTCTTTTTATGACTGACTAGCATTGCTTTGTGTATATATATAACACCGCTTCTTTCTCTGTTCATCTGTTGATGGACACTTAGGTTGCTTCCATGTCTTAGCTATCTTAAATATTGTGGCTAGGAACATTGGGGTACATGTGTCTTTTCAAATTAGTGTTTTTGTTTTCTGATACATACCCAGGAGTGGAATTGCTGAGTCACATGGTAATTCTGTTTTTAATTTGTGTGTGTGTGTGTGTGTTTTGTTCTTAAGTTTTTGAGAAGCATCCATACTGTTTTATACAGTGGCTGCACCAATTTACAGTCTCACCACAGTGTAGGAGATTTCCCTTTTCCCCATGTCCTCACGAATATTTGTTATTTGTGTTCTTTTTGATGATAGTCATTCTGACATGTGTGAAGTGATATTTCATTGTGTTTTTGATTTGCTTTTCCCTGATGGTTAATGATGTTGAGCATCTTTTCATGTGCCTGCATTTCCTCTTTGGAAAAATATCTAATCAGGTCTTCTGCCCATTTTGAAATCAGATTTTTAAAAAAAAAAAAAACTTGTTTCCTTATTTTTGGCCATGCTGAGTCTCTGCTGCGGTGAGTGGGGCTGCTTCCTAGGTGTGGTGTGCAGGTTTCTCGCTGTGGTGCCTTCCCTTGTAGAGCACGAGCTCTAGGGCACATGGGCTTCAGTAGTTGCAGCTCCTGGGCTCTAGAGAACAGTCTCAATGGTTGTGGAGCACAGGCTTATAGTTGCTCCACAGCATATGGGATCTTCGTGGATCAGGGATTGAACCCATGTCTCTTGCACTGGCAGGCAGATTCTCTACCACTGAACCACCAGGGAAGCCCCTTTTGGGTTGTTTTGTTGGTGTTGAGTAGTATGAGCTCTTTACATATTTGGGGTATCAATCCCTTATCAGTCACATTGTTTGCAAATGTTTTCTTCCATTTAGCAGGTTGTCTTTTTGTTTTGTTGATGGTTTCCTTTGCTGTGCAAAAGCTTTTAAGTTTAGTTAGGTCCTGTTTGTTTGTTTTTGCTTTTATTTCTTTTGCTTTAGGAGATATATTCAAAAAATATTGCTATGATTTATGTAAAAGAGTGTTCTGCCTATGCTTTCCTCTAGGAGTTTTATAGTATTCAGTGGTGGCTCAGATGGTAAAGAATCTGCCTGCAATGTGGGAGACCTGGGTTCGATCCCTGGGTTGGGAAGATCCCCTGGAGGAGTATGGCAACCCACTCCAGTATTCTTGCCTGGAGAATTCCCATGCACAGAGGAGCCTGGCAGGCTACAGTCCATGGGGTCACAAAGAGTTGGACACGACTGAGCGACTAAGCACAGCACTTACGTTTAAGTCTTTAATCCATTTTGAGTTTGTATTTGTATATGGTGTTAGAGAATATTCTAATTTCATTCATTTACATATAACCAGTTTTCCCAGCACAACTTACTGAGGAGACTGTCTTTTCCCCATTGCATATTCTTGTCCCCTTTTGTCATAGATTCATGGACTGTAAGAGTGTGGATTTATTTCTGGGCTTTCTCTTCTGTTCCACTGATCTATGTATCCGTTTTTGTGCCAGTACCACACTGTTTTTGATTACAGTGGCTTTGTAGTATAATCTGAAGTCAGGGTGTTCACTTGATTTTTAATAGATTTTATTTTATTTCATTTTATTGCTATTTTTGAATAGCTCATATATTTACTTGGTTCAAAAGACAAACATATGAAATGCTATTCCTTGAGAAGTTTTATTCCTGTGAATATTTACTCTTATTTCCCACCTTTTCTTCACAAAAGGTATTATTCTATACACAATGTTATATATGTCACATTATCCACTCAACAGTGTTACCTTGGTATCTTCCCACACTGGAACCTAGGAAACTTTCTGACTCTTGGACTTATAGTTGCACAGTATTCCATTAGTGGAAGCAAGAGGATTTAGTTAATCAGTCCCCTGCTTCATCTGTTTTTTTTAAACATGAAAAAACATCTAAATAGAATTTCAAAATGTCAGTGAGTAAAGAAAACACATACACGACTCACACAGATGTATGGCTTCAAATATTTCAGAATGGTTTCAGAATGAACAGAGTAAAGAAACTTCTTATTTGTTAGGTTTTAAAACAATAATTTATAGAAAATATACTATAGAAAACTCATTTGGAATCAAAATACTTATCAGTTACAGAAAAGAAAAATGTCAGTGTCCGTAGTGCAATTCTTTTTTTCAATATTTTGAATGAGGATACATTTCTTTTTAAAGTTTATTAGAGGTTCATATAATGGTACAAATTCTGTAATTTTACATTTAATAGTAAAACAACAAAGCATTTTGTCATAGAAAATTTATTTTTTGAAGTTTTATTGAGTTATACTTAGTCTACGTCAGAATTTGAAAGCACAACAACATGCTTTCATAGGTTGCAGCAAAGTAGAAATATTCAACATCAGTTTAAACTTCAAACATGCAAAAGGAGCTAATTTTTTACTTTCACATTTAATAGGAAACAATCAGCCTTTTATGATTGATAATAAATTTAATTTAAAAATCTTATTCAAAGGAATCTTATATTAATCCTACATTTAAAAATCCACAGTTTTTAAAACCAAGTGGTAGTTTTGCATGTGTTCATGCTCTGTAGCAAAGCTGAGATACAGATGGCAACCTTTGAAAAAAAGCCAAGAGGTTGAAAGTCAGTATATGAGATTCTTTTCCTATCCATCTTGATAAAAAGCACTGACTTTATATCATTTATACATTCAGCAATTATATCCCGTTGTGTAGGAAATAACGAAACATGAGGAACAATCAGTAAATTAAATGGTATGCCAAAAAGAAAAATCCGTTCAGACATTTGTTAGCATGAATGATTTGATCATGCTAACACTAGTTTTTTGAATAAGTATTATCTATAATAAAATACATTTCCCAATGAGCTAGAGAGTGAGATGATCAAAGGTGAATCTTTGACAATTTCATTCAGTATCTGTTAGTTGTTTTCCATGTAATATACATTGGCAAGTCTTGAGGGCCAAACGTAGCATGTATGACTTTTAAAATCTTTGTGATAGTCACCAGAATAATCTCATTTAAAGTCTAGCTTCATTTTTAAATGCAACTGATTTTGGTACTTTTAGCAAAATGGTATAAGAAGTTGTTTTTGAGAACTGTTTTTCAATGTGGCCTTCGAAAGGAAATTTATTTTCTTTCCCTGGTCTATAGAGTAACACCAGTCAAAAGTTCCTCTTTTATTGCTCTTGTAACATTCCCATATCACAAGGGACTTTTGCTCAGTCCCTTATAACTGTGCTTTCTAAGTGTTAATTAGCTAATTCAATGTATTATTCAATTTATATATATTTTAAAAGTCTGTTATGTGAAAATCCCTGTACAATTTGCTGTTTGAGAAGCAAAGTGAAAAGTGTATGCCTGCTTAGTAAACATGTTCAGTTCAGTTCAGTCGCTCAGTCGTGTCCGACTCTTTGCGACCCCATGAATCGCAGCACGCCAGGCCTCCCTGTCCATCACCAACTCCCGAAGTTTACCCAAACCCATGTCCATCAAGTTGGTGATGCCATCCAACCATCTCATCCTCTGTCGTCCCCTTCTCCTCCTGCCCCCAATCCTTCCCAGTATACATGTAGTAAAACAAAATAGAAACACATGAAAATTTAAATAGTAATATATGAAATGGATAAAATGAAATGTACCAATATAAGAGGAGAAGGGGAATGCAGGTAGGATACATGTGATTGCCCAGTACATGGAGTGAACAGATACCATGCGCGATGCAGAGAAGATCAAGGTGTGTATGGGTGTGAGTTTGAGTGGCTTCACAAAGAAGGAAAGAGAACAATAGGCCATGGACAGAATTTCGGTGAGCAGAAGGTAAGGGAGGTCAGCAGGCATGGAGATACTTAGTAAGAAACCTTGGAGAGGAAGAAGTCATACTGTTTGGGGGCCAGTGACAATGCAAGTGTGGCTGGGGTCAGATATAAAAGGAGGAAAATAGCAAGCCTGGGAAACTGAGGTTGGAGTCAGCCAATGAAAGGTCTTGAGTTTGAAAATAGGGACAAGTTTGCCATTTATTTTCTCCATACTGGGCACCATTTATTCATTCACCAAGTATTTATGGAGTGCTGGGCATGGTCCTGAGGAGCTGGTCATGAAGCAGTGACTAAGATGCTCAGAGTCCCTGCTGCCCTGGAGCCTCTGTTGTAGAAGGGGAAGACAGAAGATAAACCACAAAGCAAATTAACAAGATCATTTTAGCTACTGAAATCATGGTGAAAATAATGAAATGGGATGATGAGAAAGACGAAGATTGAGGGCTGTGAACACATCTGAATTACATATATGTGTTTTTTAAAGCAAGGAAATAACACTATCAAAACCATGTCTTGATGAAGTTCCATTTATCTTGACCTGATAAACATGCAAACACCAGTGGTAACAAGGAGTCTCCTGGCCTCCTCACCTCTTATGAGTTTAATGAAACATTTACTGAATGGAGCTTTTCTGGAGACTATTCTTTAATTTTGTTTTGTAAGTTAAGAACATTTCTAATGATAGAGATTTTGATCCAAGTAGAACAGTGAGTTCAAGGCAAGTTGTTGCCTTCTCAATATAGGTCAACAGGAAGTTTCTTTTGGGGGCTTTGGTTAATGATAACATTGCAGAAGGGGCCAACACTTTAGAAAAGGAGTGTTCCCTTGACCCATACACTGTCGGTTACTGTCCATGTTCCTTCATGATCATTTCCACTGAATGTTATCATTCTTAAGGAAAAATAAATATTCCTAATGCTTATTGATTTCAGTCTGTGTTTGCACAGGTTACGTGAATCAACACCATTTTAGGCAGTGCAGATTTGCCCAAATGAGCCCCCCCACCCCGCACCCTGTGACCAGATGGGCAATGTTAAGCCAACAGAATAGTCAGCAAAAACTGCAGGTAAATATGAAGAGAAGTGAGTGTTTCAGATAAGAAATGATCTGGACGTCCTGCCAGAAAACAACTGCGTGAGTTTAGCATTCTGGCTGAGGATTTCTGGAGCAAGTCAATTTCATAATCTCTTAAACTCTGCTTGAAGATGCAGATCCCAGCAGTTTGTTCTATTGGTCTCTCACCATTAAAGCACATCTTCCTTTCCTTCAAAAGTTTTATTCATTTTCTACCTCCTTTCAACTTGTAGCCAGAAAGTCATTGCAGTATAGCAGAAAGAAGTGGACTTTGAAGTCTGGAAGACCTAGGTTCATAAAACAGCTCTATCTGGATGGCTCTGGAGATCATTTCATTTTTTAAGCCTTATTTCCTCTTCCATGTAGATCACTGACTAAATGCTTACCATATCTGAACTTTAAATAATGTAATGACTATAAACCACAGTATGTATATGTATGTATGTGCGTGTATAAATGAATGGATGAATGAATGGATACCTTGCACATAGAAGGTGATATACAGACAAATGTTTGAAACTAAGCACCCCATTCCTCCCCTTCCCCCTGTAGTTCCTTGTTTGGAAAAACTACTATTATTCTGTATGTGTACCCAGGCTATTTTTTATCTCCCTGTTTCCATAATGTCTTATAACTGTGATTTTCAAACTTTAGTATGCATACAAATCACTTGGGGATCTTGTTAAAATGCAGATTCTGGTTCAGAGAGTCTGAGGTGGGCCTGAGATGCTGCCTTTTTTTTGTTTTACAAGTTCCCAGGTGACACTGTGGCTGCTGGTTCATGGAATATGGTTTGAGTGGCAAAGTGTTAGAAGGAAAGTTGAAAAGACAGTGTTAGGAATGCATTCAGCTACATGTAATACAACATCTAAGAGTGCCTTATCAAATTTTGTTCTCACACATCAAGAAATCTAGAGGTGGCAGATTGCTGCTAGCATTACTTTTGTGATTCCATGATATCTTAATTTTCCCTCATGTTTATTGGTGAGTGGCCACAAAATGGGTGCTGCAGTTTCATGCTTCATTTTCACATTCAAAGCACCAAGAAGGGAGAAGGCCCATGCCAAGCTGTTTGCTTTAGTCATGAGAGGAGAAGCTTTTTCAGAACTCTCTGAAAACTTTATCTTATGTTACAAGTATCATCTTGGTGTCACACGGCCAATGTTGCTCCAAGACAGCATGGGAAAATGAGTCTTCTAGGAAGAAAGAGAGAGTGGGTATTGAGTGGTCAACTAGCAGAGTCTGCCCTATGTTCATCCTATCTTTGATAAATAACTTCTATGTAGCTCTTCTCTGATACCTAACCTCTTAATATACACTTAAAATATTCTTAATAACTTCTGTAGGCTAAATGTGTATGTGTTCCCCTGAAATTCATAAGTTGAAATCTAATATCCATTGTGATGGCTTTTGGAGGTGGGGCCTTTGGGAGGTGATTAGGTAATAAGGGCAGAACCTTTATGAAAGGGATTAGTGTCCCTATGAAAGAGACCCCAGAGAGATCACTTGTTCTTTCCACAGTGTAAGGAAACAACAGGAAGATGGCCTTTTATGAACCAGGAAGCTGGCCCTAACCAGACATTGAATTTGCTGGCATCTTGATGTAGACTTCTCAGACTCCAGAACTGTGAGAAATAAATTTCTGTTGTTTGCAAGCTACCCAGTCTGAGGTATTGTTATAGTAGCCCTAACACACTAAGACAGTAACTCTTTGAAGATTTACTTAGCTGCTCTAATTGGTCAACTGCTTTTTATAGCTCTTATATCACACAAGACTAATATGATCTTCAAGACTACAGAAAATATAATTGTGGGTATATAAAGTCAGCTTTTAATTATTTAAGAAAATGTTCAGATTCTTACTGAACATAGACCACATCACTTAAGTAATCCAGACTCTTAAATACTTTAATTTATATTTAATTAGGTCTCAGTGAAGGAATTAGATGCTAGGAATAATAGGTCAAAGGGAACATGGGAATGTTAATCCCTTAACTATAAATAGAAGACTAGTGATACACAGTAAACACAGATCAAAATTAAGTTCAAAAGGCGTGCCTGAAATAGGCTTTTGCAAATGGGGCTTCTAAGGAGGAATCATTTTAGCAAAAATAACTCTAGCTTCTATTTTAAGAAATCATGCATGTTATAGTAATGTATTTAGTGGCAAATAAATTAGTGGATGTCTAATAAAATTGCATGAAAAATAATTCTTACTATCAAGAGACAAGCAGATTTATTTTCTAGGAAAATTGAGCCAACTCTTAGGAAATGAGAGATACAAAATTAATATTAAATTAAATTTCATTAATATTAGATACCAATAATAAAATCAGATTTCAATTACTCAAGACTATATTGACATTTCACCCACTTTATTTACTGAATCAGTCAATACACATGAGACCTTTAAATTGTCTGTTAGGGACTGTAGACTAAAATTTTAAGTAAACATAATTACCTCTGTGTCCTAGTATGACATGAACCAAAAAAAAAAAAAATCTGTTCCCAGAGATGATGTGCAAAGATATGGTTTTGACTTTAGATACAGATTTGGATTTAAAACATTCACTTGCCACCTTCTTCAGCTGACTGATGCTAGACTATTTCCACACCGTATTACTAATGTTGATCACGTAGATTGTTCTGAAAGTGAAATGAGAGGATAGGTAGGGTGTCAAGCACTCAGTAGGCCCTCAAAAGTGTTCTTCTTTCCTTCTCTGTACCTTTCAGAGAATACTCAGTCTGCTTTCTGTTACTTGGTTTTCAGATACTAGATTATCAGAAAGGTACTTTGAGGGAAAGTATGGGAGGCAAGAGACTGTGAAAGCCTAACAGAGTGACTCTATTATTTTAAAGTATTATAAGCCACCAGGACATCTGAAATAAATACTAAAATAACGTCCAAAAGCAAATGTAAATGATTTTTACAATTCTCTACTCTTTGATTGTTTTTTTTTTTAGGTTTTTTAATTAATTAATTAATTTTTTTACTTTACAATATTGTATTGGTTTTGCCATATATTGACATGAATCCGCCATGGGTGTACATGTGTTCCCCTTCCAGAACCCCTCTCCCACCTCCTTCCCCATTCCATCCCTCTGGGTCATCCCGGTGCACCAGCCCCAAGTACCCTGTATCATGCATCGAAACTGGACTGGCAATTCATTTCACATATGATAATTTACATGCTTCCATGCCATTCTCCCATATCATCCCACCCTCGGCCTATCCCATAGAGTCCAAAATACAGTTCTATACATCTGTGTCTCTTTTGCTGTCTCACATACAGGGTTATCTTTACCAATTTACTAAATTCCATATATATGCATTAGTATACTGTATTGATGTTTTTCTTTCTGGCTTACTTCACTCTGTATAATAGACTCCAGTTTCATCCACCTCATTAGAACTGATTCGAATGTATTCTTTTTAATGGCTGAGTAATATTCCATTGCGTATATATACCACGGCTTCCTTATCCATTCGTCTGCTGATGGGCATCTAGGTTGCTTCCATGTCCTGGCTATTATAAACAGTACTGCGATGAACGTTGGGGTACACGTGTCTCTTTCAATTCTGGTTTCCTTGGTGTGTATGCCCAGCAGTGGGATTGCTGGGTCATGTGGCAGCTCTATTTCCAGTTTTTTAAGGAATCCCAACACTGTTCTCCATAGTGGCTGTACTAGTTTGCATTCCCACCAACAGTGTAATAGGGTTCCCTTTTCTCCACACCCTCTCCAGCATTTATTGCTTGTAGTCTTTTGGATAGCAGCCATTCTGACTGGCATGAAATGGTACCTCACTGTGGTTTTGATTTGCATTTCCCTGATAATGAGTGATGTTGAGCATCTTTTCATGTGTTTGTTAGCCATCTGTATGTCTTCTTTGGAGAAGTGTCTGTTTAGTTCTTTGGCCCACTTTTTGATTGGATCGTTTAATTTTCTGGAATTGAGCTGCAGGAGTTGCTTGTATATTTTTGAGATTAATTCTTTGTCAGTTGCTTCATTTGCTAATTATTTTCTCCCATTCTGAAGGCTGTCTTTTCAGCTTGTTTATAGTTTCCTTTGTTGTGCAGAAGCTTTTAATTTTAATTAAGTCCCATTTGTTTATTTTTGCTTTTATTTCCAATATTCTGGGAGATATGTTTTCCTCTAGGATTTTTATAGTTTCTGGTCTTACGTTTAGATCTTTAATCCATTTTGATTTTATTTTTGTGTATGGTGTTAGAAAGTGTTCTAGTTTCATTCTTTTACAAGAGGCTGACCAGTTTTCCCAGCACCACTTGTTAAAGAGACTGTCTTTTCTCCATTGTATATTCTTGCCTCCTTTGTCAAAAATAAGGTGTCCATAGGTGTGTGGATTTATCTCTGGGCTTTCTATTTTGTTCCATTGATCTATGTTTCTGTCTCTGTACCAGTACCATACTGTCTTGATGACTGTGGCTTTGTAGTAGAGCCTGAAGTCAGGCAGGTTGATTCCTCCAGTCCCAGTCTTCTTTCTCAAGATTGCTTTGGCTATTTGAGGTTTTTTGTATTTCCATACAAATTGTGAAATTATTTGTCCTAGTTCTCTGAAAAATACCGTTGGTAGCTTGATAGGGATTGCATTGAATCTATAGATTGCTTTGGGTAGTATACTCATTTTCACTATATTGATTCTTCTGATCCATGAACATGGTATATTTCTGCATCTATTTGTGTCCTCTTTGATTTCTTTCACCAGTGTTTTATAGTTTTCTATATATAGGTCTTTTGTTTCTTTAGGTAGATATAGTCCTAAGTATTTTATTCTTTTCATTGCGATGGTGAATGGAATTGTTTCCTTAATTTCTCTTTCTGTTTTCTCATTGTTAGTTTATAGGAATGCAAGGGATTTCTTTGTGTTAATTTTATATCCTGCAACTTTACTATATTCATTGATTAGCTCTAGTAATTTTCTGGTGGAGTCTTTGGTTTTCTATGTAGAGGATCATGTCATCTGCAATCAGTGAGAGTTTTACTTCTTCTTTTCTGATTATAAATATATATGCACCCAACATAGGAGCACCACAATATGTAAGGCAATTGCTAACAAGTATGAAACACAAGTAACAATAACACAATAATAGTGGGAGACTTTAATACCCTACTCACACCTATGGATAGATCAACTCAACAGAAAATTAACAAGGAAACACAAACTTTAAATGATACAATAGACCAGTTAGACCTAATTGATATCTATAGGACATTTCACCCCAAAACAATGAATTTCACCTTTTTCTCAAGTGCACACGGAACCTTCTCCAGAATAGATCACATCCTGGGCCATAAATCTAGCCTTGGTAAATTCAAAAAAATTGAAATCATTCCAAGCATCTTTTCTGACCATAATGCAGTAAGATTAGATGTCAATTACAGGAGAAAAATAATTAAAAATTCCAACATATGGAGGCTGAACAACACACTGCTGAATGACAAACAAATCACAGAAGAAATCAAAATATGCATAGAAATGAACGGAAATGAAAACACAACAACCCAAAACCTATGGGACATGGTAAAAGCAGTGCTAAGGGGAAGATTCATAGCAATACAGGCTCACCTCAAGAAACAAGAAAAAAGTCAAATAAATAACCTAACTCCACACCTAAAGCAACTAGAAAAGGAAGAAATGAAGAACCCCAGAGTTAGTAGAAAAAAAGAAATCTTAAAAATTAGGGCAGAAATAAATGAAAAAGAAACAAAAGAGACCATAGCAAAAATCAACAAAGCCAAAAGCTGGTTCTTTGAGAAGGTAAATAAAATTGACAAGCCATTAGCCAGACTCATCAAGAAACAAAGGGAGAAGAATCAAATCAACAAAATTAGAAATGAAATCAAAGAGATCACAACAGACAACACAGAAATACAAAGGATCATAAGAGACTATTATCAGCAACTATATGCAAATAAATTGGACAACTTGGAAGAAATGGATAAATTCTTAGAAAAGTATGACTTCCCAAAACTGAACCAGGAAGAAATAGAAAATCTCAACAGACTCATCACAAGCACGGAAATTGAAACTGTAATCAGAAATCTTCCAGCAAACAAAAGCCCAGGACCAGATGACTTCACAGCTGAATTCTACCAAAAATTTAGAGAAGAGCTAACACCTATTCTACTCAAACTCTTCCAGAAAATTGCAGAGGAAGGTAAACTTCCAAACTCATTCCATGAGGCCACCATCACCCTAATACCAAAACCTGACAAAGATGCCACAAAAAAAGAAAACTACAGGCCAATATCATTGATGAACATAGATGCAAAAATCTTTAACAAAATCCTAGCAAACAGAATCCAACAACATATTAAAAAGATCATACATCATGACCAAGTGGGCTTTATCCCAGGGATGCAAGGATTCTTCAATATCCGCAAATCAATCAGTGTAATACACCACATTAACAAATTGAAAAATAAAAACCATATGATTATTTCAATAGATGCAGAGAGAGCCTTTGACAAAATTCAATATCCATTTATGATAAAAACCCTCCAAAAAGCAGGAATATAAAGAACATACCTCAACATAATAAAAGCTATATATGACAAACCCACAGCAAGCATTATCCTAAATGGCGAAGAATTGAAAGCATTTCCCCTAAAGTCAGGAACAAGACAAGGGTGCCCACTATTTGATTGTTTGAGTCTCAACCTTTAGCAAATTTGGCCATAGTACAGATAATTAACAGCTGATTAATTCCATTGACTAGATTTAGGCTCAAGGACAGCTGGTTTGGCTTCATACTTTGTTAAATAACATCCTTTTAAGAATCCATGTCAATCAGTATCTGAACTTAAGAAGTCTTAATGGCAGAGAGAATTTGGGTGGCAAAGATCATTTCCAAGGAAAATGGGTATGCTACTACTGCAGAAATGAGGAGCAACTTCCTACTTGACGTTTTGGAGCAAAACAGGCACAGTCACCATTACAGCAATATCAAAGTGGCTGGTTTCTTTTTCTGTGACACAGTAATCATTGTTACCTATTATGTCTAAGATCATAAAAATGATTGATAATATTTTTGATGCAGGATTAAAGCAAGCAAGGGGTAGAAGTAGGGCTAATTTATCCATTATATCCTATGAGCATATGATTAAGGCTTTGAGGCTTTTTAGGGATTTAAAAAATATTTAAGACACAAAATAAAATTTATAGGCTCAAGAATACAAAGTGAAAACTGTAAAATGAATAAATGTTTAATTAAATGTCCAAAAAGCCTAACATTATGTCAACTTCAATAATTAATAAACTTAGTATCCATAAACATTTCAGTATATTTGAAAACCATTGGTAAAGTTATATTTTCTCACTTTGTGAGAGTTGGTGTGTGTGCATAATGACTACTGAGGAATTATAACCAGTTCATAAATCAGAAGTTACTTGTAGCCAAATATCATAAAACATAATTATAAAATCATTAAATTTTTTGCAGCAATGAATTATGCTTTCTTTGGGATGTGAGTTTGTTTTAGTATGTTTTATATAACGTAGAATGGGGACTCCAAAAGTAAGAGAGCATACTTAGACCAGCCCTGGTAGTAAAGACTTGTTGTTCAGTCACTCAGTTGTGTCTGACTCTTTGTGACCCCATGGACTGCAGCTCGCCAGGCTTCCCTATCCTTCACTATCTCCTGGAGTTTGCTCAAACTCATGTCCATTGAATTGATGATGCTATCCAGCCATCTCATCCTCTGTCGCCCTGTTCTCCTCCTGTGCTCAATCTTTCTAGGTATCAGAGTCTTTTCCAATGTGTCAGCTCTTCACTTCAGCTGGCAAAGTATTGGAGCTTCAGCTTCAGCACCAGTCCTTCCAATGAATATTCAGGGTTGATTTCCTTTAGGATTGGCTGGTTTGATCTCCTTGCTGTCAAAGGACTCTCAAAAGTTTTCTCCAACCCCACAGTTTGAAAGCATGAGTTCTTTGGTAAAGATTTGATTGTATATAAAAAAGTATGAGTTGATGAGCACCCATCTTATAGAAATCCTGTAATATAGAAAACTCAGTAATGTGATTAATATTTGATGTGCAATTATGGCTGTTATTGGCAGAAGAAATCTCTAAGTTTTATACTTTAATGAACAATTCATCTTTAAAATCTTCTCTTATCACCTTTCTTTTCCTATGTCCTTACTGATTCCACATTTTAAGACTTCTCAAATATAAAATTTTAGACTTGGTTTTTATGGAGTGTTATAACTTACTTCTAACTGACACAATTGTCTATAGCTGTGAAATTAAGGCTTTGTCTTCCTGGCATCAACATTGCCCTTTCCCATTGCCCTTCAAAATAGTCCTTCACTCCTACTCCTTAATCTTCATTTGTTTACACGTTCATTCAGCATTTATTAAGCCTACTATACCAGACAGTGCACTAGGTTTTGAGAATATGAAGGTGCCTGCCTCAAAGAACTGGTAATCCAACTACCTAGAATGACTGTTATGCAAACATGAGCACTGTCCAAACAGACATACTCCAGTCCTGCTGAAGCACTGTTTATTGGGGGGAAACTGAAGAAAACAGAAGCAGTGGCCGGTGTGCAGGTCTCTAGGGCAACACACAGAAATCTGGCAGGACCGGACACTAGACCCTAGGAGAGGGGAAAAATAAAATAGAGAGGAAACTTAATCCAAAGGACAGCAGAAATAGAGGAAAGGGAAAAACAGAAAAGAGAAATTGGAAAAAAGGGAGAGCATACAATAAGATGGAAAAAGGAACCCAAATAGTTTATAATCATAATAATTGTAATTAACTCTCTAGTTAAAAAGCAATGATCAGCAGCCAGAATTAAATTTTTTTTTCTAAGTTGTATCATTTACAAGAAAGGTCTACAGTGAAAAAGCACAGAAGTGTTGGAATTAAGATAATTAAAAATATTATATCAGATAAATATTAATCTAAATAAAGTTGATATATCCATATATCCTCAAAATAGACTTTGAGGCAAAATATGTTACAAGAGGGCCACTAAATATCAATAAAAGTTTTAATGAGTAAAAAATTTTGACAGTTTAAAATTTGTGTTGTCTAATAATAGAGCTTCAAATTCTGTAAAAATAGATATTGATAAATTATAAGGAGAAATAACAAACTTACAATAATTGGAATCATTTTCACTTTTCCTTCTCAGTAATTCATAGATGAAGAAAACAATGATATAGAAGTCATAAGCAAACTTGAATGTATATGTATATATATACATATATAGAGAGAGAAAAAGAAAGGTTGATTATAGTAAACAACTGTGCTATATATTCTTTTTAAGCACATGTGGAACCTTATAAAATTTGAATACACACCAGAACATAAAATAATCTCAACAAATGTCAAAGAACATTATCATACATCTCATCTTTTCTGATCACAACTACATTAGAAATCAAAAACAAAACAATAGAAAACAAAAACATACCCTACACTTTTGGAATATAAGAAATAAATATATGTATATTTCAAAGGAGAAATATTGGAAAGTTGAAAATACTTATAATTTAAATATATTAAAATACTATTTATAAAATTTGGAGGATGCAACTAATGTGATATTTAATAGGAAGTTTATAGACTCAGATGTTTTATTAGTTCAGTTCAGTTCAGTTCCTCAGTCGTGTCTGACTCTTTGTGACCCCATGGA
Source organism: Giraffa tippelskirchi (assembly GCF_054371585.1). Classification (NCBI taxonomy): domain Eukaryota; kingdom Metazoa; phylum Chordata; class Mammalia; order Artiodactyla; family Giraffidae; genus Giraffa; species Giraffa tippelskirchi. Next base: position 145,346,719 of record NC_137289.1, read on the forward strand.
CTGCGGCACGCCAGGCTTCCCTGTCCATCACCAACTCCCAGAGCTTGCTCAAACTCGTGTCCATCAAAGTGGTGATGCCATCCAACCATCTCATCTTCTGTCATCCCCTTCTCCTCTTGCCTTTAATCTTTTGCAGCATCAGGGTCTTTTCCAGTGAGTCAGTTCTTTGCATTAGGTGGCCAAAGTATTGGAGTTTCAGCTTCAGCATCAGTTCTTCCAATGAATATTCAGGACTGATTTCCTTTAGGATGGACTGGTTGGATCTCCTTGCAGTCCAAGGGACTCTCAAGAGTCTTCTCCAACACCACAGTTCAAAAGCATCATCAGTTCTTCAGCACTCAGCTTTCTTATATTAGAAGACTAAAAATAAGTGAAACCTCCAAATTAGAAAGCTAGAAAAAGCACAGAATAAGCTCAAAGAATGTAGAAAGATGAGAATAATAGATAACATAAATTAAAAGAAAGATATAATAGTTCAAATAAAAGCCATTTAGTTTAAAAGATTAACAGTAGTGACAAACAACTGACAAAACTCATAAAATAGAGAAATCGAAAAGCCAAAAGCCCACAAAACAGTATTAAGAATATTTTAAAGGACTAACTACAGATGCTGCAGAGATCCAAAAGCTAATGAGAACGACTGGCTTAGACTGTGCACAGGTTTTATGCAAGAGAGAAGTTAGAAGAAAGAGTATATAGCATAGGTTGAGTGCTGAGGTAGAAAGGAGGAAGTCTTCTGGTTTTCTCAGCGAACTAAGAAACAGGGATCTCCGTGAGAATGAGCAAGGCAGATAGGGAATTTATAGCTCCTTAAAAGTAGAAAAAAAGTATTAAATGTTAGTCACTCAGTCATGTCCAAATCTTTGTAACCCAATGGACTGTAGCTCACCAGGCTCCTCTGTCCATGGAATTCTCCAGGCAAGAATACTGGAGTGGGTACCCATTCTCTTTTCCAGGGGATCTTCCCGACCCAGGGATCGAACCTGGTCTACTGCATTAGAGGTGGATTCTCTACTGTCTGAGCAACCAGGTATAGCTCCTTGACTATCCTGCAAATCACTGTCATTGATCTTTTTTACACCTTTTCACCAGAATTTACTCCTCTAAAAAAAAGTTCAAGTATTTCCTTTGACAAAGACTTGGGAAGGATATAACTTAGTAGTCATGATGCCTTTGGCCAGAGCATTTGGGCAACCCCTCTCATGCTTAGCACCATCATGGTGAGTGCTTTGAGAACATATTTAATTTTTCAACTCAGTTTAAAAAGCCACTTGGATCAACCCTGATAAGAAAGATGAGTCAAGGTGAAAAACATATTTTGAACCAAAATAATCTGTAACTTTACAGAAGCAAGTGTTATTTGCTTCTTAAATGGCATTAGAAACCCATTCCAAACAATAATAATACACACCATCTCCATGGGTGGTTATGTTGGAGTACTCACTCAGCTGGCAGGTCTTTAAAAAGAAAACTTGAATTACCTTACTTAGGATAATTACTCATTTAATGTTTTTTTTTGGATTGAGGAAACAGATTAATAAACCCACTTAGTATTTCATAGGTGCTCAAAAATGGCAATTATTTTGCAATGTTTAATATCTTTACTATAATATATATGTTAAAGAGAACATACAGTCCCTACTCTGAGGAGTATATTTCTCGATGATCCTTTAAACAAAACTAGCAATCTGCTGGGGTATGCATTGATTTCTTTAGTTAACTATTTAAGATTTACTATATGAGTGATATTTAAAGAAACTGCACACACCTATAATAATCAAAAGATTTCTCTAATTCCAATTAGATGATTAATTGACTATTCTTTATTAAAGTTTTTTCTGTGTTTGTCCTCCAAGAATTGGATAATCTTGTCATGAGTTGTTGGAGATGGCAATGGCACCCCACTCCAGTACTCTTGCCTGGAAAACCCCATGGACGGAGGAGCCTGGTAGGCTACAGTCCATGGGGTCGCTAAGAGTCAGACACGACTGAGTGACTTCACTTTCACTTTTCCCTTTCATGTACTGGAGAAGGAAATGACGACCCACTCCAGTATTCTTGCCTGGAGAATCCCAGGGATGGCGGAGCCTGGTGGGCTGCCATCTATGGGGTCGCACAGAGTTGGACACGACTGAAGCGACTTAGCACCAGCAGCAGCAGCAGTCATGAGTTGAATTAAATAAGCTGGAAACTGGGGGTTAATTTTCCTTACACCGATGGTACCAATATCATCAGTGGTACTAGACCCATAGATTTGTCTAGTTCAATTTATGTCACTACTGTTCTTTTCCTGATGCTTTATAATACAAAAATGTTTTTCTGTCATCAAAATGTGACTATAAATTCAGTGGGAAGTAGAAAGTTTATTAATCAATTTAAGTTTATGTCATCATAAGGCTTGTGCACAGAAAGAATGAACAAAATATTACATGAATATATATTCAGTCTAGAAACTGATTTGTCTGGGTACCATATGCATGTTGGTAGAATAAACATTTTCACCCCATCTTCCTTTTTATGCAGCCAGGAGCTCACAGAGCAGTGCTTTTCCATTTGGATTCCATCATTTATTTTGTTTATCCCTTCCTGGCCCTTTCCCACGGGACAGCACCAAACTGATGACTCAGGTTTCAAAAAGCCACTCAATAGGTCAAAGATAAAGTTACTTCTCTTCTCCTGCTAGCCCCCTCCTCCTTGCTTACTTTATCTTCATGTGAATGCTGTTGAACTGCATCACAAGACAAACGCGCGCACGCACGCACGCACGCACACACACACACACACACACACACACACACACACACACTAACGACAAAAGAGGAGCAAGCCTTTGCAAAATAGTGAGTACATGCTTAGCCCCAAGTCAGATATTTTTGCATCAATCTTTTTTGTTTCTGCAGAGACAATAATTGGCATCATAAAGCCATCATGTTCAACCCAGGTTTCTAAGTTCAAGTCAGAGGCTTGAGTTCGAGGCCCAACTCTTGAAATATGTCTTGTGAGTAATTTCAACAGTTGATGTTCTATTTGTTTCAAGACTTTTTTCACTGGTCACTCACCTGCCCCCACAGCATGGCAAGTTACACAGCCACATAAAATATGGTGTGAAACCAGTGCCAGATTCCCAGGAAGAAAGCTAACGAGAAGCATTATAAGTAATAGCTTGTGAAAAGACTTCGGTGTCAGTCTCCTTAAGTGTACTTCTGGAAGAGTTCATGTCAAACTATTCATTGTTAAACAAATGTGTTGCTCTCTTTGAATACAAGTAATTCGAGAGCTTTTTAAAAGTTAATTTTCCGCATTTTATAAATATTTTCCTTCAGCCTAAATTGCGGAACATGCTAACTATAAATTGTGTCAAAATAGCAATAATATTTCATAAGTCCAGATGTACTCTTTCACATAAAAGAATGAAGATTTTTCTTGTTTATTTTGGCTGATGAGTGAAACAGGTGACCCTTCCATTTGGTCCCACAAAAGCAGTTAACAATTTCTCTTCAGTCAAAACAGGAAGGGAATTTTGGGGGCAACACTCTGGCATGGGGACCATCTTGCCCTCAGGCCTTTGAAATGTAGATCACAGACTGTTATCACATGACCTCCATCCAACCCCATTCTCCAGAGATGAAATAGGGACCAAGGGTGTTCAGTAATTGAGAAGGTCCAGGTTATATTAACAATAGATTCACAGGATTGGGTTGATCCCCCAGACACATGGATGGCTAAGGGAGCTTCAACAGATCCAATGACAAGAGTTACGTGGACTCATGGGTTGGCCATTTCTCTTCCTTAGCATTCTCCCTCCCTGCCTAAATCCTACCCAGTGGCTGCAGGCTTCCGACAGTAAGTGGCAGGCACCACTGTCCATCTGGGAGCTGGTATTCCCACTGTTTATTTAACGGAGTTAATATCTGGAGGGAAGTGAGTTACTTGTAAGGTGAAGTCCCTTCTACTTGCTCTCTCACAGCCCTCTGTGGTATCGTTATCTGTGACATTCTGATAAGGCTCAGAATGTGGGGATCAGCCAGCAAGTCCAAGACAGAGCAGGAACTAGAATCTTTGTTTACCTCTGGCCTGTTCTACATCATTACCTTCAGAAAGAAGCCAGCAATTGATCATCAGATGCCAGAATATGATATTGCTCCATGAAGACAAACACTCTGTTGCCCTATCCATCTATTGTTTTGTGAGACCAAACTTTGAATATTCTTTTGTGTTTAAAGCTTTTAGTTTCAATATTTAGACTGTAGATCCACAAATGAGTTAGTAATATACCTCAGTGCATAATATATGATCATTTTCGTTACCATTTAAAGCATTTATTCTTCCCCTTTATTTTCCTCTCACATTATACTACACTCACAGGTTCAATATATGTCTTTATATAGCCGTGTAGTCTTGAAAAAATTTCTCTCATAGTCCACTGTTATCATCAGTCCAGGTGATATCTCTTTCCGATTTTATTTTGTCTATTTTCTTCTTCATTCTGAACCCTGTCTTAGGCATACACCCTAACATGTTTAATATATATCTTTGAATAAGAATGTATTCTGGGAAAACGTTCATTGTTGTTTTGCATTTTTATATTTAAAATTTTAATTTACATAAATGATGTTGTATTCAAGATCTGATTCTGTTTCTTATGATTTTACTTTGTAATTTTAAGATCTGTCTTTTTCGTGTACTTTCAGTTTACTACTTCTAATCACTGCTTTGTTTTCTATAGGTGACTTTCATTTTGGTGTTTTTAATTTATTTTGAGGTCACTTGTACACAATGGTTTTAGACAGTGGTCCGAATTACTTTTCTTTATAAATAGAGCCAATTTTCAAAACATTATCCAAGAAACATTACTGTCATCGGTTTTGAATGAAATTAGTCAGGCTCCTCTCTCTCCCCTTATTTTAAAGAAATTTAAATTGAAATGCTTAAATATATTGCTTTCTTTCTTCATTTGGCTAGGTAAGTCTATTTAATTCAATTAAATGAACATTTCTCAAGCACCTGTTCAGAGCTAAATATCATTCTGAGTACTGGGAAAGTGAGATGAATTGAAGCCAATGTTCCTTTTTACTTTACAGTCTAGTAGGGGAGACACTTCCACACTAACAACATAATGTAGAAAATGCAGTAATGAAGGCACATACTGAAGGTTATAAGAACCATGAAGAAACTTCATAGAAGTAAAGTTCAACCGGGCCTTGATTCTAGAAGCAGGTGTAAGTGTTAGACATTTTTAAGGAGGTTAGAGGTCACATTCCACAAAGAAGAAAAGGCCTCTTTAAGATACCAAGATGTGACAAGAGGTGGGTTTTAATAGCAGCCAGGTGATGCCATTAGGAGAAAGGAACGGTGTGAGTATGAAATGCCAAATTAGATTATGACTGGTTAAGATCACACATGCTTCTGAGAACTGGTGGTGGTCATTTTAGTGCTCAGCTTGGAGAGGATCCTAATAAAGTTTGAATTTTTGGAGTAAAACTTTGGGCCAGATGAATGCAACTGAAAGAGGAGGAAGCTGATATCAGGGAGACAAATTAGGAGGCAGTTGTCAGAATCAAGGGTGAGACAATGAAGGCTTGGTCCACAGCAATGGTGGCGGTGAAGTGGAAGAGGGGATGGATTGGAGTGGTATCCAGGAGCAAAAAACATTTGTAAACCACCAATGGCTCTGGAAATTGAGCAGAAGGCCTCTGAATTGATTATTGCAGTGTGTCTGGTTCTTACTTGTTTAATATGGCCATGACCTAGTAAAACAATGGTGCTATGTTTTAAGGCTGCAGTCCTATACAGAACTTGAGAAAATTTCTCTCTGGCTTAGGAAAACACTTGACGGGCCTCTGGGCTCTGTAAAGGTCTGTTCCAGGACCTAGCCACAGATGAGGAGTTTGAGGAAGATAGGGTTGTCTGCTTTGTGCTCTGGAAAAAATAGATTTGAGCTCTCAGAACTGGCGGAAGTGAAGGGAGACTGAAATCTGTGGAAAGAGAGTAAGAGGTTTCTCTGTAACAGCTATGGCTGAGGAAACCCAGGAGTGTTGATGCCCAGTTTCAAATGACTTCTAAGACTATGTGGCAAATCTTCTCCAGTTTTTTCAATCTTTGATAACCTCTACTATAGAATGCAGCACTTTTTTGAGTTGCACTTTGACAATGAAGAAGAGGAGTCTCTGTGCATCCAGCCTGGTGCAGAGTGGTTTGAGGACAAAGGTAGAAGCAGCCTGGAGAGGTAACTGAGGATAGCAGGGCTCAGGAGTTCAGGGGAGGAGGAATACATGTCCAACACTGCAACACAGACACAACCAGAAATCCTTCAAAATACCGGAGTAGCACTCAGGGCTGGTGAAGTGGACAAGAGCCTAGATTTCAGTTACTTTAATTGGAAACTTAAGGGAAGGGTCAGAGACTCGGGCACTCCAGTTACAAGATAACCAAACCATTCATACCAGAACCCTAGATACAAAGACTAAACCCAACTTGGTGTGCCTTGTGTGGCCTGTGTTTCCTCAGTGACTGAGGGAAGATGGGTTATACTGTGTCCAAGATAACTTCTGATTCTAAAATTCTAAACTAACCGAATTGGCTACTTTAAGTGCTGACTAACATGGTAAGTCTTGCAAGTGGTTTTCAGAGTGTTGTTTTGGTTCACCACACTGTACACCAGGGTCAAATGTCTTCTCTTGGTGTTTTCCCTCAATCACTCTCTGCTGCCTTTATTTCACTTATATGGGGGAATGTGCCTTATTCACACCCCAAATCTTCAGTCAGTTGAAATTTTTTATGCAACTACAAAGAAGGAAATACTGCATTTTTAAAACCTCAAAATGGCTTGAAATGTTCAGTTCATAGCTAGAGGGGATTTAATCCTCTTTTTACCAGGGCCTTGTAAGTTCTAGAATAAAGAGCATACCTCCCACCTCGGTTCCATTTTAAATGAATTGTGCTCCTCTATGACAGTTTTGGAATTCCTAAGCACCTTTTCTCAGCTGACCGCGTATGTCACCTCCAGACTTTTGGGGCTACTGCTTTTTTTCCCTGATTGTGGACTTGAGATTGCTCTCAAAATAACTTTTACTGTGAAGATTATGTCTCTTCTCATTGTGGCAAAAGTGATATGGGCAAAACATATACTACTTTTATTTTCTAAAATTAAAAAAAACATAGTTGTGCAACAGCCATAAGTAACCATTGCAATTATAATATCAATAATATGATATCAATAACTATTGCAAATTGTGTCTCTACTCTGTAACAGACAAAAGAGTAGTTGTAGAGAAAAAGTATTTGCTTTTTAGTATGTACTTTTCTAGCCAGTGGTAGAAAGAAAATATACTTTATTTAATGTCTGTAATTCCCTTTAGTAGTTGTATTCCCTAGAATGCAATTGTTGCCATATGCACTGATGAGTGTTCATAAAAATAATTGGGACACATTGTAGATTATTATTTAGAAGAGAAATCTATTAATTTTTCCTTTAAATTAACCTGTAAATTAATTTAATTCCTTTAAATTAATCTGTTAAAAATTATTGTAGGGAAACAATTATTTTGTTCAGTTCCTTTGCCGAAATTTAGTACAATTCCATTCAAAGTACTTTCTTTTGGGGAGAGGAAATTTGCATTAAAATATGTGTGAGGAAATAAAGCTCATCAAATATAAATCATTTACAGAATATTCAAATAGAAGGTGTAAGAATGCCAGTAACTAGATAAAAGTGAGGTGGTGTAAGAAGCAGAGTAATTTCAAAGAGTAGTATTAACTTGAAACTATCTTTTCCAAAACATGAAGAATAATAAAGCAGCTATTTTACTGCCAAAACAATTTTGAGTTAACAAGAGAAGTCTGGCTCCAAAAAAGACCACCAGACTTGAAGCTAAAGATAGTGCTAAGAACACACTCAGTTCACCCAGCTCACATTTTTGTGGTGACCCAGTAACAAAGGAAAAGCTTATGGCATCTTTTATGTTGTTGCAAATGGATGTAGGTCTTAGCATTGAGGGCAAAGCTCATTTTCCTATATATCCAAAGATCACTGGTGCACATCTTTTGTGGATAAATATATAAATATTTTGGTTTATTCTCAAAATTTTCTTGTTTTTCTCCATGTTGTGTTACTTATATTTTCCACAGAATGAATGTATTCAACTTCAAAACAGCACCATTCATTGGGAAAATTTCTGTAAAATCACAGATGGTTTCTTTGGAAGCTCCAGTGTGAAAGAAAATCAAGGCACTTCACAGAGGAGGAAAAATTTCAGTCCCTATAATGCATTGTGTGTACATGTTATGCACGAAAAAAATGTTGGGTGGCCATTGTGAAATTCATCAACTTTCTGAAGACCAGTTTCATTTCAGAAAAATAATTGGGGGATTGGAAATTTCTAATAGAGAACTTTTCCAGGATAAAAAATTGTAAAAACTAATGGAAACATTATAACGAGTTGCTCTTTATAAACATAAACACTTGGAAAGAAAGAAATTGAAGTATGAATTATGAGCAATCAAAACATTTCCTGTTTTCTATCAGCTGATACACCTACCAAAATACAAAATAAAGTGTTAAGTGTAATTGTACTTATTAATTTAAAAAACACTCATTGAGTGTTCACCATGTGTCAGGCACAGTCCTAAGCATTTTATAAGTATTAACTCATTGAATTCTCATAATAGCCCAGGAACAAAAATTGCTATTGTCCCATTTTTTCAATGGAGGAAATGGAGACACAGAGCTGGGAAAGAGCAGAACCAGGAGTCAAATGCAGCCCTGATTCCAGCATCTGTGCTCTTCACCCCTTGCTCCATTGCCTCTCAGATATGTCTTTGCTATGTGCATGATTTGCTAGACGATGGCCCATGAAAAAGAAAACAAGGTAAGCTCTCTAACGCTGCAATATTCGACAGCCAGAGATGCTTGTAACTGGGGAGCTAAGAGAGCTTTCTTGTTTGTCATCGCTCCCTGCTTCCCTCCACACCCCTCCTGAGAGGGTGCAAACAAACCCCTTTGCAACCTGTCAGTGTGCAGTTTCTGACCCATCATCTTTTTTTATTTCCATTCCTTCCTATGTTTCTATTCCTAAAAGCCCCATTGGGCAGAGAAGAAACAATCTGGGTTGATGGAATTTCTCCCCCCACCTCAGCTCTCAGTCTTGATTCTAAACTACGTATTGTCTTTCCAGGAATGATGAAGGTATGAGTCTCATAGATAATCAGGCTAAAGAACCTGGTCCCAGGATGGATCCACTGATATGCATAAACTTTATATATTACAAGAGCTAGTATCTTTTTTTTATTACACACATATATATACTTGTATATGTATATATATGTATAATATATATCCTCTCCCTCTTGGGGGCTTCCCAGGTGGTGCTAGTGGTAAAGAACCTGCCTGCCAGCACAGGAGACGTAAGAGACGTGGGTTCGATCCCTTGGTGGGAAAGATCCCCTGGAGAAGGAAATGGTACCCTGCTCCAGTATTCTTGCCTGGAGAATCCCATGGACAGAGGATCCTGGCGGGCTACAATCCATGGGGTCGCACAGAGCTGGACACGACTAAAGTGACTTAGCACAGCACAGCACTCCCTCTTGAGCCTCCCCCTCCATTCCACCTCTCTAGGTCATCACACAGCACGGAGCTGAGCTCTCTGTGTTACACAGCAGCTTACTGCTAGTTATCTAGTTTACACATGATAGTGTATATATGTCTATGCTACTTTTTCAATTTGTAAGAACTAGTATCTTAATTAATTAATCTTGCTTAGTTCAGTCCCACTTTTAAAAGAATTCCTCTTCATCTGTACAGTGCTGCAATACTCCAGAAATTCATTAAAAAACTGTTGTTTTTCCATGTTAGTTATTTGTATAACTGCTCAGCTCTCCTAGTTAATTCCCATTGTGGTTTCTGTGGAAATAATGAGGCAACCAGCTTAGAAATTGTGTTCTGCAAAATTTCCTTCAAAGCCTAACAAATAATGAAAGTTACATGTTTAAGCTTTGCTTTATAAGACACGTTTATTTTCTTTTAAAAACTGATTTTACTACTATGGCATCGTCATTTGGTATTTATGTAGTGCTAATTCATTGTGGATGAGTGAGTGAACAAAGATGCCTGACACATGAGTAGATTTTTATCAGCAACTGCATCATAAGCCTTGAGATTAAAAATAAAAAGACAACATGGAAAAAAAAGACTAGCAAGTTAAAGGACTGCAATTGTTTAGAGATTTGGCCAGAGTAACATAGTTGGAATTAGGAATAACCCCTTGAATCTTGGAGTCTTGTTTAATTAGTCCATCTACTGCTGATCATTTGCATTGTTTTAGATATTTCTGACCTAGAAATCATGACACTGGGGCTGATCTTCATAGCCCAATGTGATATAGGCTCTAGAAAATACCTCAGATTTGGGCAGCTGAAGAATTCAGGTAACACTCAAGATCTCTATTGTGAATTCCCTCCCAAGTAGATACTCCCCTTGAATGTTTGTTTGTTTTTCTTACCCTAGATAGAGTGTTTTATTCTCTGTTGAGTTATTGAGATAATTGTAACTCTGTTGACCTGGCCTCAAAAAACTGGAGAGGATCCTGACTTCCATTTCAGCACCAGTTTCTGGATCTTGTCAGGCCTTGTGTTTGTTTAAGAGATGATATATTTTGAGGTCAAATTAGTCTAAGCACCAAATTTAGGATTTTGTGAAAGAGAAAAAGGCAAAAGGGCAAAGGTTTGCAAAACCTAATGTGAAGAGAAATGTTTGTGTAAGGTTTTTTAAGAATTAATGAAAACATGAAAGGTCACTGAAACACTGCCACTGCAGGGCTATGAACCCAGCTGACGGCAGTGTCTGAAAGCATGAGAACTAGAAAGTGCACATGCCCTTAAAGGCAAATGCAATGCAGGGAAGTCAGCCAGTGGCATATGTGCCAAAACTATATTTAGTTTTGGAAACTATAATTTCAGTGTAAGTGAAGTATTATTACAAAGATTTTTTTTTGAAATCACAGATGTACTGTCTTTTCAGAGATTATAGATCTGTGGGTTGAATAGGAACTCCTGGTCTCCTGAAGGTAAATGCCATTGCCAATCAGGGAAATATTTTTAAAGCCTCTAACAGATCTCTTAAGAGAAGCCAGACTTTGCTTTTCTCATAAGGACAGTGAAGTGAGCCTTGGGGAAAACTTCAGGTCTATTAAAGCTTACTCTTCATACTTGCCTTTGTTGCTCAGGGCTTTTAAGGTCACCACCATTTGCCCTTAAAAAAATATATATATATATATATATTTTGTTGAAGTATAGTTGACTTACAATGTTTCAGGTGCACAGCACAGTGATTCAGTTATACAAATACAAATATATTATTTTTTTAAATTAATTTCCATCATAGGTTATTATAAAATATTAACTGTAGTTCTCTATGCTATACAGTAAATCTTTGTTGCTTGCTGCATATCTAGTTTTTAATTAGAAATCTAGCATTCTATTCATACTAAGTCAAACAACTGAAATCTAAATGTCATAATTTTTTTAGTTAGGCAAAAATTCGTAAGTTTTCTAAAATATATGTTATACATATTTATATATATGTATACAAAGGCTTTTCTACTACACTTGATAAAGGCTTGAGAAAAAAACATCAAAAAAAAGAGATGGAAAAATTGGAGAATATAAACTAAATGAAAGGAGAATATAAACTAAATGAAATGGGAGCACTGAATGTGAAATAGAAAAAGTGAAACAAACTAGATAAAAGTAAAAGATCATCATATAATCCAGTTGTTTTTAAACATGACTGCTCATGAGAAACATATCTGGAGCTCTGGAGGAAAAAGCAATACCTGAGCATTTGTATTTTTCAAAAACTGTCAAGATAACTCTGATATGCATCTGGATTTTAAAAAGTGATTATAAGTTTTTCTATTAGATCCTAGTTTTGCTGATATAGAGTTCTATTATTTTTCTCTTGACCAATCATAATACAATGGTATTAAGTGAGTAGTAGTTATATAATCTGGAGAAGGCAATGACAACCCACTCCAATACTCTTGCCTGGAAAATCCCATGGACAGAGAAGCCTGGTAGGCTGCAGTCCATGGGGTCGCTAAGAGTCAGACATGACTGAGCAACTTCACTTTCACTTTTCACTTTCATGCATTGGAGAAGGAAATGGCAACCCACTCCAGTGTTCTTGCCTGGAGAATCCCAGGGACGGGGGAGCCTGATGGGCTGCCATCTGTGGGGTCGCACAGAGTTAGACACGACTGAAGCAGCTTAGCAGCAGCAGCAGCAGTTACATAATCACAATAGTAAAAGATATTTATCAATTTTCACAATCAATAGCCAGACAAAAATAAAGAATAATTACAATTGCAAGCTATTATGGGAACATGATTAACTTCACAATATAAAATAATTACATAAAATTTGGGGGGTTCAAGCAGAGTGATGTGGTAAGTAGAAGTGCATACAGGTACATGTTTTCATCTACCCAGTCAGTCTATGTCTTTTGATTGGTGTATTTAATCCATTTACATTTAAGACAACTATTAATATGTATGATCCTATTACTGTTTTCTTAATTGTTTTGGGTTTTATTTTCTGTAGGTCTTTTCCTTCTCTTGTGTTTCCTGCCTAGAGAAGTTCCTTTAGCATTTGTTGTAAAGCTGGTTTGGTGGTGCTGAATTCTCTTAACTTTTGCTTGTCTGGAAAACTTTTGATTTCTTCATCAAATCTGGAGAGTCTTTCTGGGTAGAATATTCTTGGTTGTACGTTCTTCCCTTTCATCACTTTAAATATATCATGCCATTCCCTTCTGGATTGTAGGGTTTCTGTTGAGAAAGCAGCTGATAGCCTTATGAAATTCCTTTGTAGGTTACTTGTCATTTTTCCCTTGTTGCTTTTAATATTTTATCTCTATCTTTAATTTTCATCAGTTTGATTACTATGTGTCTTGGTGTGTTCCTCCTTGGGTTTATCCTTCCTGGGACTCTGTGCTTCCTGGACTTGGTTGACTCTTTCATTTCCCATGTTCAGGAAGTTTTCAGCTGTTATCTCTTCAAATATTTTCTCAGGTCCTTTCTCTCTCTCTTCTCCTTCTGGGACCCCTATAATGCAAATGTTGATGCATTTGATGTTGTCCCAGAGGTCTCTTAGGCTATCTTCATTTCTTTTCATTCTTTTTTCTATATTTGGTTCTGTGGCAGTGATTTCCACCATTCAGTCTTCCAGGTCATTAATCCATTCTTCTGCCTCAGTTATTCTGCTATTTATTCCTTCTAGTATTATTCATCTCTGTTTGTTCTTTAGTTCTTCTAGATCTTTGGTAAACATTTCTTGCATCTTCTCAATCTTTGCCTCCATTCTTTTCCCAAGATCCTGGATCGTCTTCACTATCATTATTCTGATTTCTTTTTCTGGAAAGTCGCCTATCTCCACTTTATTTCGTTGTTTTTCTGGGATTTTATCTTGTCCCTTCATTTGGGACATAACTTTCTGCTTTTTCATTGTGATTAACTTTCGTAATATGGTTTTTGTTTTAGCTGCTGTGAGACTGTGTTTCTTCTTGCTTCTTCTGTCTGCCCTCTGATGGATGAGGCTAATAGGCTTGTGTAAGCTTCTTGATGGGAGGGAATGGTGATGGGAAAAACTGGGTCTTGCTCTGGTAGGCAGGGCCTTGCTCAGTAAAGCTTTAACCCGATTATCTGCTGATAGGTGGGGTTACACTCTTTCCCTAGTAGTTGTTTGGCCTGAGGCAACCCAGCCCTGGGATCTACAGGCTCTATGGTAGGATTAATGGCAAACTCCAAGAGGGTTTATGCCAAGGGGGACCTTCCAGTGTCCCTGTCCCTGTGGTGAGCCCCTGCTGACCATGCCTCCACAGGAGGCCATTTAACCCTAGCAGGTAGTTTTGGATCAGTCTCCTGTGAGGTCATTGATTCTCTCCTCTGGGCCTTGGTGCACAAAAAATTTTGTTTGTGCCCTCCAAGACTGGAGTCTCTGTTTCCCTCAGTCCTCTGGAAGGCCTATAATCAAATCCCACTGGCCCCCAGTGCTAGATTCTCTGGGAATTCCCAGTCCTTTGGTCAGTTCCCCAGGCTAGGAAGCCTGATGTAGGGTCCAGAACCTTCACAATAGCACAAGAACTTCTTTGGTATTATTGTTCTACAGTTTATGGGTCACCCACCCGGCGGGTATAGGATTTGATTTTATCATGATTGCACCCCTCCTACCGTCTCACTGCAGCTTTTTCTGTTGTTGGACATGGGGTATTTTTTCGTTTTTGGTGGGTTCCAGCATCCTCCTGTTGATGGTTGTTCAACAACTAGTTTCAATTTTGGTGCTGTCACAGAGGGCAATGAGTGCACATCCTTCTACTCTGCCATCTTGAAACAGAAGCACCCTTTGCCTTTTTGATTATTGTCTTAGTCTGAGTTTTCTCTAGGCAAATAGAAATCAAATGGGCTACCACCTCCTCAGAAACATCTTTTTTCATCACTGTAGCTAAGGCAGCCCACAGTCCCTTTGTTTTCCACTCTTTATAGCACATAGTAGTCCTTGAAGTTATATATTAATATGTTTATGTATTTGCCATGTGCCTCCCTCTATAATTTGATAAGCTCTTTGAAGGCAGGGATGCTTTTTTTTTTTTATGTTTACTGCTATATATCCAGCACAGAGGAGAATTCCTGGTACATAGTTGTTGCTCAATAATATTTTTTACTGTTTGAATAGATGTACAAAGCCATGATCACCTGTTTTAAGGCAAAACATTTCAAGAGATGCTTTGACTGGAACTTGGAGGTTCACACCTACTGACAACTATTTGTGTATGAAAACTAATTGACGAATTTGAGACAGGTCAGTCAAGATATTTGTGCCAAAGTTTCTTTCTCTAGAAAGATCATGTGTGAAAATCAGCATTTCTAAGGTGTCTTGTGGTTGCCACACAAAGGGGGCTCCATGTTGGAAGAAGTTTCATTTCCATTAGCAATAGAGCCTAAAAGCTGACAAAGGAAAAAAGAGGAGAAAAGGTCTTTCTCACCAGCAGGTTACTTTCATTTGCCTTTTTCAGTCTTATCAAAGGAAAGTGTCATTGAACCCAATGTCTACCTTTAAAAAGTTGATGATGTTCTGCATTAGACTGATAATTTGAGCCCTAGAAGAGAAAGAAGCTAGTTGACCATGGGTTAAATCTTTTCAAATAAAGAGAGGCATCAACAAAATATGGCATGAAAGGGCTCTCAGTCATCTTTATCAATTACTCTATCCCTCCAGGGTAGTTTGGGATTATGTTTTATCTGGCCCTTTCATTTCCAGTGTTTTTAATTTGCCTTTTAAAACAACAGTAAATGTCAAACCAGGACACTGAAGCAATCTGTGAAAACAAATACTTTATCTTGCTGAAAATCGGTAATAATAAATCCATCTGGCTTCTCCTTAGAAGTCTTAGCCTCTGGATCTGGTCAATCATCTGAAAATCCCATGACTCTCTTTGGAAACTTTTTTTCTAGCAAGATTCTGACTCAAAAAAAGCATATTCTCATCATTGCAATGATTTCTCCATTAAGTTAAAAATGTACAAAAAGAAAAAAACCCTCTTTTAGTTATAGCCAATATATATTTTGGATCAATATACTCATTTCTTAGTTGGTGGTCTCAAGGGATGCATTAACGAATAAATAAAGAGATGGATTCCAAAACTAGTTTTAGCTGTGTATATTCACTGCATCTCTCAACAAATCTTGAAACAGACTTTAAATATATATGTATGTGTGTGTGTGTGTGTGTATACGTATACACACACACACACACACATATATATCTCAGAACTGTTTGGCTCAGTTGAATTAAAATGAACTGAGCTGGAAATGGTGAATTTTATGGTATGTGACTCATATTTCAGTAACAATGTTTTAAAAGATGAACTGAGCTAATTAATGTCACAGATGCAATTCAGAATAACATAGAGGATGCCTTTGGTGTGTGAGGTGGCAAGAATTCTAGCTCCAGTAATCTCTCATTCATTCACTGACTTACTCATTTTTTTTTCATTTAAATTAGTGCCTATCTTGTATCAGACATTGTAGAATATTCTGAGGATACACGATGAATAGAATACAGTATCCCATATCATAGGCATATCATTTGTCATTTTTGTATCACAGATTTCTCTGTTTCTTCAGTAAATGGACTAGATACTGTGCTTTTCTCCTTGTATGAGTCTCATTGCTGGTGGAGATAGTAACAACTAGGTCAAAGAAAGAGGCATAGATTTGAAGACATACTGAATGCATAAAAGATTGCCTTGGCACTGCTGAGCTGTAAGTGCTTACTGTCAATAAAGTATATTATTATTTTTTAATTCAGGACTTCTTGAATAAAAGGTTTATGCATTCAAATCAAAGTGGATTATTTCCTCAAATCAGGCTCTTGAGTAGTTTAAACATTTTTTTCTATTTTCTTAATGATCCACATTTTGTCACATTGTCTGAGCCAAATAAATAAATTCTTTCTTGGCCCTCTCTGCTTTATCAACTCAATCTCCATTTAGAAAGACACCGTTTGCTCCAACATCAATTTGGAAATGCCTCAGGGATCATCTGGCTCAAGTCCACTGACTTTCCATTGACAAGAACTCATCTGGGCAAGAAGAGCCCTTCTGAGTAAGAAAAGGGAATTTAGTAACAGTGACTTCTCATAACCTTAAAACCCAGTTTGTCAGGGTTGGCCTCCTTTCACTTTATAGATAACAAGAATTTGATGAGCTTACCACCACTCTAAGGATATCAAGCAAATCATAAAAGGAAAATAATGGCCTTTTACTCAATTTCTTATGAAGTTATGACCAACCTAGACAGCATATTAGAAAGCAGAGACATTACTTTGCCAACAAAGGTCCATCTAGTCAAGGCTATGGTTTTTCCAATAGTCATGTATGGATGTGAGAGTTGGACTATAAAGAAAGCTGCGTGCCAAAGAATTGATGCTTTTGAATTGTGGTGTTGGAGAAGACTCTTGGGAGTCCCTTGGACCACAAGGAGATCCAACCAGTCCATCCTAAAGGAAATCAGTCCTGAATATTCATTGGAAGGACTGATGCTGAAGCTGAAACTCCAATCCTTTGGCCACTTGATGCGAAGAGCTGACTCATTGGAAGAGACTCTGATGCTGGGAAAGATTGAAGGTGGGAGGAGAAGGGGACAACAGAGGGTGAGATGGTTGGATGGCATCACCAATTCAATGGACATGAGTTTGAGTAAGCTTCAGGAGCTGGTGATGGACAGGGAAGCCTGGCATGCTGCAATCCATGGGGTCGCAAAGAGTCGGACACGACTGAGCGACTGAACTGAACTGAACTCAATTTCTTATTCAGTACACATGAATCAAACTAAACACAGCTTTTTTTTATATCTCTCATAAGAGTATTGTGTCCAGTTTGGGGTTTACAACTTAAGAGGAACATGTAGTAGGTAAAAAGTGCTCCAAAGAACATGTTTAAAGCACTAGATAGTGATACTGGGAAAAGCATTTAAAGATTTATCCTGGAGGGAAAAAAGCTAGAACTCTTTCAATAAGTGAAAATATGCACAAGAAACACAGCTCTGGCTGCCTAATTCCCATCTGCATTAAGAAAGTATGAAGGGCAAGTTCAAATTAAACGTATGACATTCGCGTTCATGTTTTAGGATGACTGTGATCTTTTGGTCTTCTTAGCCAGATTTCCTTGTGGCTCAGACGGTAAAGAATCTGCCTGCAATGCAGGAGACCTGGGTTCGATCCCTGGGTTGGAAAGATCCCCTGGAGAAGGGAAAGGCTACCCACTCTAGTATTCTGGCCTGGAGGATTCCATGGACAGAGGTGCCTGGCAGGCTATAGTCCATAACATCACAAAGAGTCAGATATGACTGAGCGACTTTCGCTAGTCAGATTCAACATTTATGAAGTGCAAGGGGGAAGTAGATGGGTTTTGACATTGGACAGGTATGGGTGTGAATCACTAATTTATGAAATGGTAATAAGAATATTCACATCACAGTAATATTTTGTAGAAATTATCTGTGTAAAGTTCTTGACATGGAATAGGTGCTTTTAAAACATTAAGCCCCCTTTCCTTCTTCCACACCTGACTCCCATAACCAGACATTCCCAGTCTCAGCTACATGGTCTAGATCGGGGTCCCCAACCTCTGGGATCTAATACCTGATTATCTGAGATAGAGTTGATATAATAATAATAGAAATAAAGCACACAATAAGTGTCATGCACTTGAATCATCCCCAAACTACCTCTCTGTCCCCCAGTCCATGGAAAAATTGTCTTCCACAAAACTGGTCCCTGGTGCCAAAAAAGTTGGGGATGGCTGGTCTAGATCATGTGAATCAGGAGATTTGTGTGACATTATTTGTCACGCATCTTCCATAGAAAATATACTTTAAAAACCCACTTCATATTGTGTGTTGGGATTAGCTTACTGGCTCCATCATTGACCACTTAACTTGTGTAAATCCTGGCTCTGCCATTTACTAGGTAACTTAGGCAAGTTTTTAACCTGTTAGTGACTTGGTTTCCTCATTCGGACAATGAACATAATAAATGCTGCTGTTGCTAAGTCGCTGCAGTCGTGTCCGACTCTGCGACCCCATAAACAGTAGCCCACCAGGCTCCGCCATCCCTGGGATTCTCCAGGGAAGAACACTGGAGTGGGTTTCCATTTCCTTCTCCAATGCATTAAAGTGAAAAGTGAAAGTGAAGTCGCTCAGTCATGTCCAACTCTTAGCGACACCATGGACTGCAGCCTGCCAGGCTCCTCTATCCATGGGATTTCCCAAGCAAGAATACTGGAGTAGGTTGCCATTCCTTTCTCCAGGGGATCTTCCCGACCCAAGGATCAAACCTGGGTTTCTTGCATTGCAGGTAGATTCCTTACCCTCTGAGACACCAGGGAAGCCCATAAACATCTCATAGTTATTAAGTCCATGTATCAGAGGAAGTACTGAGTCTCTAAAGAAATAAATAATTTTACCCAAGATTGGTTGGTCTCCCTCCTCCCTCTCTCCGTCTGTCTGTCTGTCTGTCTTTCTGCCTCTGTCTCTCTCATACATACCCCTAGGACTCAAATTTGACAATGTCCAACTCAAAGGCCATGAATTTAATGAAATAGCTATAGTTTTGATAAGCAGATGCCTATATCATAATCACTTTTTTTAGTTCTTCCACAACAAGTCAAATCAACAAAAATACCTTCCTCTGGTGCCTGAGGATAATTCCAAGTTTTCTGAGATGCACAGGGTGAGAGCCAGCAGGGACCTGAAAAGCCAAATTACAGATAATTAGAATGGGGCTGGGAGGTTGATTTATGATTATTGATTGAGCCATTAGTCTTATGTGATATGAAATGTTCCAGCACTGGGAATACAAGGGGAAACCAATAAGTGATGGCTCTTGCTGCATGAAACTTTTAATCTTGGCAATGTCAGAGCTTGGACATACATTATTGCATTAATAAATACCATATAACTAGCATTTGGACAGAGAAGGCAATGGCACCCCACTCCAGTACTCTTGCCTGGACAATCCCATGGACGGAGGAGCCTGGTAGGTTACAGTCCATGGGTAGCTAAGAGTCGAACACGACTGAGCAACTTCACTTTCACTTTCCCCTTTCATGCACTGGAGAAGGAAATGGCAACCCACTCCAGTATTCTTGCCTGGAGAATCCCAGGGACGGCAGAGCCTGGTGGGCTGCCGTCTATGGGGTCGCACAGAGTTGGACACGACTGAAGCGACTTAGCAGCAGCAGCATTTGGACAAGTGCTATGATAAAGAAAAGGTCTGAGTGTAAGAGCACATATAACATCTACCTAATTTAGCCCAGAAAGGAGAAGAAGTCAGGGAGAACTTCTCAGAAGAGTGACGTTTGAACTGAGACCTGGAAGGTGAGAAGGGATTTATTTCGCTCAAGTTTAGTTGACTGGGCTAGTTAGTAGCCAAACCTGAATTATACATTAGACCTATGATTCTCATTTCTGGGTTTTCTCTCACTGCTGTATAAATCAACAAGTTCTGACAGTTTGCATTTGCCAACTCCATGACACTGCTTTATAAAACCATTTCTATTTAAAAAGGGAGGCAGTCCCTTAGATTTGGCTCCCTGATTCACAACCTGCTTATTATCTTTGAGTGTCTTATTTCCATTCCTGTATTTTTAAAGAGGAGGTGGGAGTTCTTTGGTATGTCTCTAATGTGTGTCATCACAAAGCAGTGAACTGTGAAAAATACCCTAGGAATTCCCAATAAATCGTACAGGAGGCAAATGAAGGGCATCCAGCTATGAACCTGAGCAGTTCTCTTTTTTCAGCTAGATCCCTGGAGGTTCTTTCTAGAGCAATCCTTACCTGGATTTGGTTCTACATAACTTTTGAGGAGTTTGATCAGCTCCCATCAAAGGCATTTCTCTTGGGTTTGTTCTGTGAAGTTATTTGTGTCTCAGCCACTTTAATGCAGAATGAATTAAACACCAAAAAAGGTACCCCTAAAGCATCATAGCCCTCCAGACCTTAGTGTCTTTTTCTGGCTTGAGACTGTGATACACTTCTGTGTTTTGCTCATCAGTTACATAACCAAGTCCCAAGGGCAGAAGTTTCCTGAGGGGCAGAGTGGACTCCATTCTGAAGGAGACCCATGTGGGGAACACAGCAGCAGCTCAGCTGCTGCTAAGACAATGTCACCATGCTTAGCACCTAGGCAAGATGTGCCATGGATCCTTCTTCTCCTTTCTTTTAAAATGAAACACTGAAAAGCATTCTTTAGCCATTCTCTTGCCCTGTTTTTAAAATCTCTGAGATTGCTTTTTGTTCAATGAATTCTTGGCTCTGGGTTTTATCAAGTTGTTAGAAAGAATGATAACCAATGGAAATAGTGAGAGACTTTACTTTTGGGGGCTCCAAAATCACTGGAGATGGTGACTGCAGCCATGAAATTAAAAGATGCTTGCTCCTTGGAAGAAAATCTATGACCAAGCTAGACAGTATATTAAAAAGCAGAGATATTACTTTGCAACAAAGGTCTGTCTAGTCAAAGCTATGGTTTTTCCAGTAGTCATGTGTGGATTTGAGAGTTGGACTATAAAAAAAAGCTGAGCGCTGAAAAATTGATGCTTTTGAATTGTGGTGTTGGAGAAGACTCTTGAGAGTCCCTTGGACTGCAAGGAGAGCCAACCAGTCCATCCTAAAGGAAATCAGTCCTGAATATTCATTGGAAGGACTGGTGCTGAAGCTAAAACTCCAATCCTTTGGCCACCTGATGCGAAGAACTGACTCATTTGAAAAGACCCTGATGCTGGGAAGGATTGAAGGCAGGAGGAGAAGGGGACAACAAAGGATGAGATGGTTGGATGGCATCTCTGACTCAATGGACATGAATTTGAGCAAGCTCCGGGAGTTGGTGATAGACAGGGAAGCCTGGCATACTGCAGTCCATGGGGTCGCAAAGAGTCGGACACAACTGAGTGACTGAACTGAACTGATGCTTAAGTAGTGTAACAGAGTTCTACAAACTGAGTGGTTTAAAACAACAGAATTTTCTTCTCTCATGGTTAAGGAGACCAGAAGTCTGAAATCCAGGTGTCAAGAGGACGGCTTCCTTCTGGAGGCTCTAAGTTCAGTTCAGTTCAGTTCAGTTCAGTCGCTCAGTCATGTCCGACTCTTTGCAATCCCATGAATCGCAGCACGCCAGGCCTCCCTGTCCATCACCAACTCCCGGAGTTTACCCAAACCCATGTCCATCGAGTCAGTGATGCCATCCAACCATCTCATCCTCTGTTGTCCCCTTCTCCGCCTGCCCCCAATCCTTCCCAGCATTAGGGTCTTTTCCAATGAGTCAACTCTTCGCATGAGATGGCCAAAATATTGGAGTTTCAGCTTCAGCATCAGTCCTTCCAATGAACACCCAGGACTGATCTCCTTTAGGATGGACTGGTTGGATCTCCTTGTGGTCCAAGGGACTTTCAAGAGTCTTCTCCAATACCACAGTTCCAAAGCACCAATTCTTCAGCGCTCGGCTTTCTTCACTGTCCAACTCTCACATCCATACGTGCTGCTAAGTCACTTCAGTTGTGTCCAACTCTGTGTGACCCCATAGACGGCAGCCCACGAGGCTCCCCTGTCCCTGGAATTCTCCAGGCAAGAATACTGGAGTGGGTTGCCATTTCCTTCTCCAATGCATTAAAGTGAAAGTGAAGTCACTCAGTCGTGTCCAACTCCTAGCGACCCCATGGACTGCAGCCTACCAGGCTCCTCCATCCATGGGATTTTCCAGGCAAGAGTACTGGTGTGGGTCGCCATTGCCTTCTCAACATCCATACATGACTACTGGAAAAACCATAGCCTCGACTAAATGGACCTTTGTTGGCAAAGTAATGTCTCTGCTTTTCAATATGCTATCTAGGTTGGACATAACCTTCCTTCCAAGGAGTAAGCGTCTTTTAATTTCATGGATGCAATCACCATCTGCAGTGATTTTGGAGCCCCCCCAAATAAAGTCTGACACTGTTTCCACTGTTTCCCCATCTATTTCCCATGAAGTGATGGGACCAGATGCCATGATCTTAGTTTTCTGAACGTTGAGCTTTAAGCCAACTTTTTCACTCTCCTCTTTCACTTTCATGAAGAGGATCTTTAGTTTTTCTTCGCTTTCTGCCATAAGTGTGGTGTCATCTGCATATCTGAGGTTATTGATGTTTCTCCTGGCAATCTTGATTCCAGCTTGTGTTTCTTCCAGCCCAGCGTTTCTCATGATGTACTCTGGATATAAGTTAAATAAGCAGGGTGACAATATACAGCCTTGACATACTCCTTTTCCTATTTGGAACCAGTCTGTTGTTCCATGTCTAGTTCTAACTGTTGCTTCCTGACCTGCATACAGGCTTCTCAAGAGACAGGTCAGATGGTCTGGTATTCCCATCTCTTTCAGAATTTTCCACAGTTTCTTGTGATCCACACAGTCAAAGGCTTTGGCATAGTCAATAAAGCAGAAATAGATGTTTTTCTAGAAGGGAGGATATATTTTATGCCTTTTTCCTAGTTTTGGTGACTGCTGGTAATCCTTGGTGTTCTGTGATTTGTAGATGTACCATTCCAGTCTCTGCCTCCATTTTCACATGGCCTTTTCCCCTGTGTGTATGTGTGTGTCCAGATTTTCCTCTCCTTTCTCTTATAAAGACAGTAGTCATTGGATTTAGGACTCACCCTCATTTAGTCTAACCTCATCTTAACCTAATTACATCTTTGAGGACCCTATTTCTAAATAAGGTAACATTCACTGATTACAGCAGTTAGGACTTTGGCATATCTTTTGGGGGAGGATACAATTAAACTCAGTACAAGAGGTAAAAACCCCTGCTCTTTATTTAATTTTCCTTCCCTTTCTATGCTGACTGAAGGCACAGTTGAACCATTATACAATGTAAAATCTAGTGGTTAGTGTTCATGGAATGTTAATAAAAGCATACCCAGAAGGTGATGGGCATGTTCTGTGTTTTAATTATGGTGGTGGTTTCATAGGTACACATAGCTATCAAAGCTCATTGGTACACTTTATTGTATGTAGATTATTCCTCAATAAAGTAGGTAAGAAAAAACATATCCCTGAGGCACAATACAAATTGTTTTTCTTTTCTCCTTTCTTTTCTATGCTCCATCCCATCTTGTCAGTAGAAAAACATGTTGGACAAATAGGTTCTCCCATCCATCCAATATAGAGAAGTGAAATCCTGGGGAAAAAAATGAAATTTTCAGAGGAAAAAAAATCCATATTATTTACTTTAAAAATCAGAAATACTAACAAATGTTTGGACTGTGAACATTTTAATTAACAAAATATTAAAAATTATTTACATTATTATATAATTCTCCATCCTCAAAAGTAGTTCTAAAACATATGCTATGGAAAGGTTTTAAAAACTAATTTAAGTAACCACAGCTGAACCATGTACCACCTTCAGAAAAAATTAACTTACCTTAAGACTCCAAGTGCACCTTCCCCACAAAGACAGAAGAAAGTAAAACAAAGTAGGAATGTCATTGGCACAAAAATACATGTTCAAAAATGTTTATAAACCCAAATTAAGTTTAGTTGTCAGTTAACGTTTATAATATTAATGTTATTATTAAAAGTGTCTCGAATCATTTCAATGCCAAAATCAAAAGTGATAATGGTCACCCATTTCAGATTTGGTGTTGGAAAATTCTTTCAAATGCTAGTTGCAGGTAAACAACAATTGTTTGTTTTATGCTTTGGTCCCTAGAACTCTGCTAAGCACATCTAAACTACAACTTGACTTAAGATTTTTATATAACCTTGCTTTTTTACCTGCCTCACTAGCAGGTATCCTGAAAACAGAAGAGTTGGTATTTAGAAATACTGTATTCACACCAGTTGGAAAAATAAACAAGTAACAGGGTAGAACAATGT
Source organism: Giraffa tippelskirchi (assembly GCF_054371585.1). NCBI lineage: Eukaryota > Metazoa > Chordata > Mammalia > Artiodactyla > Giraffidae > Giraffa > Giraffa tippelskirchi. The sequence continues at coordinate 145,371,178 of NC_137289.1, forward strand.
GTTTATGCAAACTTGCTTTTTCAAGTTGAGAGGATAAAGATGAAACACTAGAAAACATAGAAGTGAAAGTATTGGTTGCTCAGTCATGTCCAACTCTTTGCAACCCCATGGACTGTAGCCCACCAGGCTCCTCTGTTCATGGGATTTTCCCAGCAAGAATACTGGAGTTGGTAGCCATTCCCTTCTTCAAGAGATCTTTCCCACCCGGGTCGAACCTGGGTCTCCTGCATTGCAGGCAGATTCTCTATCATCTGCGCCACTAAGGAAGCCCCAGAAAATATAGACCATGTTGCTAATATTTGCACAGAAAATGACAGAATGAATGGTGATAAAAGTGGCTTTTTGTGTGTTCATTGCAGATGGTAACACAGAAATAGGCATTTTTTTTCTCTTTTGCTTTTTTTTAAGGTCATAATTGATAAGAGGTGGTGGGATTAGACACACAAAGTTAGGGGAAATTGAGAAATATGAATAAGAATAGTCATTTACATTTCTGAATATACTGTCTGAAGAAATTGTCGTAGATCTTGATGTTAACTAGATGAGTATGAAAACTGGGTGCCTGTTTTAAAGGCAACTGGGTGCCTTTTAAAGAGTTTTAAAGGTGTTTTAAAGAGTTTAAAACTTTAAAGAGTTTTAAAGATGTCTTAAAGGCAACTGGGTACCTGTTTTAAAGAGAGAGAGTTCATGGTTCCAGTTCTGGGCAATGTGAAACTGATCCAAAACACTGAGTCAAAAAACTGACCTGTTGGTATATAAATGTAATAGAGGGCAAAGTTTTCTACACTCTGCTCTGAATATAGAGAAACCCAAACAGTCTTTCACTTAACTTAAAAAGTGCCCTGCCTTGAAAGGCCATATTGGTATTATTTAGTTGATACTGACAACACCCCTTAAACTTGCAGAGGGAGGAGAAAATCCCAGCCAGACTATTCACTGGGTTGACTATGAGTCTTTTTCTAAGAGTTTTAAACAAAAGTTTCATTAGCAAATTAGAAAGGTTTGAGTAGATCCTTTGAGTGTAAGACCAGGTGAACTCACACTAGGGATGGTCCTTCAGTATAGCTGGATTCATCAAGTAATTCAAAAATATTAATTTTGTATAGATAATAGTACACTCCCATCACCCTGCTTGTTCTCTCCAGGATGCTCTATGCTAGGCATGATGCATACATTAGGTCCTTTACTCATACTCAGCCTTTTGAAGTGAACATGATTTTGTAGACTGGGAAGTGAGGATGTAAGTTGTAAAGTGATGTGCTCAAGGTCACACAGCTAGGTAACAAATCAACAAATTGAAATGCATCCAGAAATGGTCCCAAAGCACTTCCAAATTGAACAGCTTCTTAATCTGCAATTCTAGTCCTGCAAGAGTTAATAGTTGAGGTTAGATCACATGGATCTGAGTATTAGCTCTGCCACTTAACTAGGGAGTTAGATGTTTCTAGATCTTGTTTCTTTTATCTGTAGAACTGGGGGTTAACTATTATAGCTGTGGGTGTGTGTATCTGTTGATCTGGGTAGTGCATGCATAATTTCACCCCAGTGCCTGCCACATAGGAAGTTCCAACAACTATTATTTGTTCTTATATTGTTATAATAACAATTGATTAAAGGGTTAGGAGCAAGCTGAATAGATAATCTTGAATATAACACTAAATTTAAGTTACCAGATAATATGGACGTGTTTGGTGCTTTGTGCTTTTTCCCTTTAGTATTGGCATGAATATTTTTTCTGGATATCTCTTTTGGTATTATAATATTAAATTGTCCTTTAAGGTAGAGAGTCAAACTTATATCTTAGTCTTTCCACCTCACAGTACCAGTTAGGATTCGATTTCTCAGATACCGTTTTATCCTGTAAATCATTATATTCACTATCTAGAGAATAACTATGACACCATTTCCATCTTTTGAAAATGATCATTGTTCCTCAGTGCTGGGTTGGTGTTTAACAAAGTGAATTTTTGCTGATATTACCCATGTAAGATTATCCTGCAAATCGAGATTTGTTTCCACTGACATCCATCATTTGTAGTTTAAGTTCTTGGATATTATATTCATTCAGGGAGATCCTAGAATAGGAATTTTTAAAAAATCACTCTTGCTTCAGCTGCAAAAAAGAAAAAAGTCCTAGCTTAAAATCAAGAAGAATTTTAGGCATGGGGTAGTATGACTATTTAATATAATTAGAATTCTTAAGTTCTGTAAAAGTTATTCACCTGTTTCTCACATATTCCATGTCATACAGATTAAAATCATGTCCTCCTTTTCCTATTTCAGGAGCTTGGAGTTAGAACTTTTGACTTCTACGGGATAGTCAGATACTGTGAACTATTTACCCAAGGTATCACTAAGAATGTAGAAATGATACCAGAGGAATCACAGTCAGTTTGAGAGACACAGGCAGGATGAAACAAAAATCAGTGATGCTGCTTAAGATTTATTGGAAGCCAATCAGATAGAAGTCTGAAGTATTATATGGCAGTCAATCAGGAAGTTCAATGTGATTTGGGACTATATAAGCAATGGGATTATATAACAAACAAGGGTAAAATAGGATGTCCTAACCTGGAATATTGGACCTCAGGACAGAAAAGAAATAAGCAACTGGAGGGTGTCCAGAGGAGGTATCTACAATGATGGTTTTAAACAAAATATGAACTTTATAGTGTAGCCAAACCACAAAGTCAGACCCAAGGGGCATGATAGAAATCTACAGATAGCTTGAGGGTCTCGACACCAAGGGGAAAGAGGAATGTTGGCTGGAGATAAGAAAAATTTCAAGGGATAAAGTTAAGAAAAGGGAAATTTAGGTTTAACAGAATATATTCCTTGGTAATAAGATGTATGTTTGTAGAACAGTGTCTCAAGGGAATAGAAAGAACACTGATGCATTTTCAAGGATCCTTGATAAGAGGATAGCTTGATGTCAGACCAAGGTCTCTAGAACTTTCATTAGAATATTCTTGTGCCATGACCAGATGGAATAGATATATTTTTACTATGAATTTCTAGGATAATTATAACATGATAGTGAACACACTGTTCTACCCTTTAATAAAAGGCATCCTAAGGCTTTGATTAACTTCAACTCTGAGGAAAAAACAAAACCCAAAACAAATACAGACACTACTTTTCAACATCAAATGCCCTAATAAATGGGCAAAGTTTCAGAGACCCAATTTTTAAAGTTGTTCAGTCGCTCAGTTGTGTCTGACTCTTTGTCACCCCATGGACTGCAGCATGCAAGGCTTGTATTTAAAACTATTTCTTTCTAGGCTTTCAGTTATATTGCTTCTAAAGCAGGCTAATGAATTGTAAGAAAGATTCTGGGGATCAATGTAACAAAACCAGTCATTTTTGAAATTGGTAAATGAAACCCAGATCTTCCTTAATCAAGCCTGGCATAAAATGGCAGTCAATCAGAAACACCAATGTGAATTGGATCTGTATAAGCAAAAGGGATTATATAACAAACAACAGTAAAATAGGATGCCTTAACTGAGAATGAATGAAAAAGTCATGCACCACAATGACTGCAAAATAAGACTAATAGCAGTCAGATTGGAAATCACAATACTTTAAAAAAATCATTTAAAAAATCCAAACAATCTTATAAAATCTTTCTTTCCAGAAGCGCCATTACATTTTCCCCATGTGTTTTAAAAGCACATATACTTACACCAGGTTTTTAAAAGGGAGGCAGGGCTTAATTTTATGGATATTTAAAACAATTTTTTCATTGTTCCCTATGCTGAGGCAAGCTCTAGGTTGATGGAGAGTCAGGACCTGTTGAAAACAAGATGATGAATGAACTGAAGTGACAATAGAAGAGTCCCTCTGCTCGTTGGCTCCCCAGCATCCATGACCAAGCCTGTATGACTTTGGGCCTGGCCAGTATTCTTATTAGCCCTACATCATTGTGGCAGGGTTGCATTTTCAACCCCATGGTCATCTTTTGTGGTTAGAGAAATATTTAACATATATGAATTATAAATTACATTTGCCCAACCACCGGAATTGTAAGTAATCCTGTGAACTGTGACTTTGCTAACCATGTACTCCAAATGCCAAAATCCAACAAAGCATAACCAGTTCCATGCATGGGTATCCAAATTCCAGAGACATTGTTTTCTTTGCTAGTGACAAGTTACATGATATTGTGAACTAAGGAAAAGTCAGGCAAGACCCTCCGTCTTTTCCTTCTTCTGGGATTTGTTTGAGGAGGGAAGAAAGCAAATGACAACAATCCCCAACATGTAATTTGGTGTATGTAGTCAGGCAGGAAAGTCTGCAATTTTAAAGGCTATGGCTTTCCACAGCACACCTAATCAACTGCCACTGGAAAGTGTGCTTATGTTTCAGAGTGAGAAGAGCTGGGCGGCAGGGAGGGTGATAGGAAATTTGTTTCTCATTTTGTGTTGTGATGGCAGATGAATCATAATGCTACAGGAGGGAACTCCCTGAGCGCAGTGGGTCCCACTGCATTTACAAATGCAGAGAGATCCTGGGATCCGAATGAAGCCCTTTGTGGAAGCGTTGAATTCTTCTGTTAATTAGATTTCATGACATGACCCTTCCTAGACAGTCAAATACCTAGGACTGTTTAACACACTTTTTAAGACGAGAAAGACATTAAATTTCCCCCTGAAAATTTTACTGGGAATAAAACAAGCTTTCCAAAATCCATGTTGGACAGTTCTGATATGATACACAACAAGGTGAATGTTTGTGTCAAACACCTGCATTTATAAATTCATAGTAAGCTTTTTTTTCTTTAATAAAAGTAACGGTAAAGGAAAGTCACCTTCCTATTTGCCTAAAATCCTCTTCATCCAGAAGGGGTAAAAGAGGGCACAAGAACACAATTAAATTACTCAGGCATTTCCAAAGTTTTCTCTGTTCCCCTGCTGAGATGGTTGTGAGATTCGTTACAAAACATAAATGTTAGGTCAGAAACATAGAAGCCTCGTAGAAGCAGGCGAGGCTTTGAACTTTATATTCTAAGGTGCTCCCAGACTCGTTTTCAACAGGGAACATGGACATCGCCAGCGTTTTCCAGCTTCGCAGGAATGTGGCCGCAGCGCTCTGCGCCCAGAGGCGTCCCACAACCGAACTCGGAGACTGATCGCTTTGTGAGCGCCAATCCCCGCAGCCTGTGGGCTGAAGCTGCGCGGGGCGCCTGCCGCCTGCTCGGCCCCACTAACCCCTCCTCCTCGAGTACAGTTACTGCACGACCCCTACACGGCGAGGAGCCCTCCCCACACCGCAGTTTTCTTAGTAGGTCCCCATCTCCAGCCCATTCATCGCAGCCACTGCATTTGGACTGAGTCTCTATCCTTCCTTTTTAAAAACAAGAACAGTAGGGGGGAAAAAAAGGAAGGCAGGAGATTTAACTCCAACTTCAGAGCAACCGTCTTGGGCTGCCCATCTGACACCAGTGGGTGGGGTGCAATCTGACACTTCCTTTCCTTTCCAGAAACGTGAGTGGAGCTGGCGCCCCCTTCGATCTGGGGGAGGGGAGACCGGGGAGAAGGTCCGCACTTCCGTCCTCAGGGCTTTCTCCCCAGGAGACCGGGTATCAGTGGTGAGCAGCGCTCGCTCTCCGCCGCTCCCAGGTTTGGCGCCTGGAAAACTCCACGTTCTGCTTTCTCCTGCTTCTGGCTCCGCCCCAGCTCCAGACCTGGCTTCTCTCCCACCCCACCCGTCCGGGCCGCCCTCTTCGCGCTGCCTCTAGCGCGAGCTTGCGGGGACATCCCCGCGCCAGCCCTGGGCCTAAGGCTGGGTTGAGAATATAAAGAGTCCCTCTCTGGCGGGTCATGGACAGCCGACCCTGGGGTTCTTCCCTTAGCTCCCTGAGCGCAGCCAGGAAGTCTCTCCCACCGTAGCCGCTCAGCCCTCGGAAGGCCCTGGGCGCTGCGCGCTCCGTGTCCCCACTTGGTAGCCAGAAACTAGCACCTCGGGGGAGCCTGGAGCTTGGAGACACTCTTGCGCCTAGCCAGTCAGAGGAGTGGGCGCAGCAGCCAAGTGGTGGCGAGACGCGTAGCTTCAGGGGCCTGGATACGGCGACGGTGCCCTGGGGCGCAGATCGGGTGCCCAGCTCCAGCGCGGGAGGAAGTCCCTCTCAAGGCGAGCGGAGAGCGAGGGACGCGCCCTGGGCGCACGCCCAGGAGGCCTCCTCCTCAGCCCTTGGGACCGTCCTTAGGGCGCGAGGAGGAGCTTGCTGGAGACTTCGAGGCTGTCCAGAGCCAGAGAGCCGGAGCGCGGCATCTCCTGCCTCAGCTGGGAAGGGGGAGTGGCGCTGGCCGCCGGAGCTGGGAACCCAGCGAGCGCCTGACCTTCTTCGTCTTCTTCCTTACCCTCTTCAGGACTTAGGCTCTGCGGGAAGGTTCTCGCGACCGAAGGAGTCCTCCTTTCCCACCCCTTTTCCTAGAAGGCTGGTGATGGATCTCCTGCTTCTGCCCCCATCGGGGCACTTGGAGCGCGCTGGTGGCGCTTGAGCCGGGAACTGCCCTCTACCACCCTCGGCGAGCCTCGGGCCGACGCCGCCTGGCAGCCTCGCCTGAGCCCCCTTGCTTCCTGGGCCCCAAATCGCTAGCAGTTCCGAGAGCTGGAAGAGGGTGGCCCTCAGGCACAGCCCCGCCGAGATGTCCGCGCAGAGCCTACTCCACAGTGTCTTCTCCTGCTCCTCGCCGGCCTCGGGCAGCGCGGCTTCTGCCAAGGGCTTCTCCAAGAGGAAGCTGCGCCAGACCCGCAGCCTGGACCCGGCTCTGATCGGTGGCTACGGGGGCGAGGCGGGCGCAGAGGGCGGCTCGCGGGGGACCAGCGGGGGCCGCCTCTGCTCCCCGCTGTCCCTGGCCGAGAGTCTTAGCCCTCGCTCGGCATTCTCTCCCCGGGGCCCACCTCCTCGGGCCAACCGACTCCCAGCCCCTAGACCCCTCTGCCCGTCCTTCTCCACACCCAGCACCCCGCAGGAGAAGTCGCCGTCTGGCAGCTTCCACTTTGACTATGAGGTCCCCCTGGGTCGCGTCGGACTCAAGAAGAGCATGGTGTGGGACCTGCCTTCGGTCCTAGCTGGGCCGGGCAGTGGCCGCAGCGCCATCCTCTGCTCTTCCGGGGGAGGCCCCAACGGCATCTTCGCTTCTCCCAGGAGGTGGCTCCAGCAGAGAAAGTTCCAGCCCCCACCCGACAGCCACGGCCAACCCTATGTCGTGTGGAAGTCCGAGGTAGGGTCTGGTGCCGCGTGTCCTCATGGCCCAAGGCTGGCCACCTGGGCAGTTCTTTAATTACTTCTCATTTACAAAGCCAGAGCACCACTGAGGGGTTTTCCTGGTGTGGCTGTTCCTCTGTGGCTGGTGAAATGGTGTCTGGAAATGGGACGTCCCTAGTGGCCACCCGCATGTGTCTTGTTAGGACTCCTTGGCTCCACTCAGAGCAGTGGTAGGAGCTGAGGAAAAGATGCTTTCTGTGCGGCAGGTGATTTCAAAGGATCACTTATCCCTTCACCCAATATTGATATTTTTTGGAACTCAAAATGGTCTAGTTCTAAGATGTTTGTCAGGATTGGAGGAAATCATATTTTGAAATATTTCTGCCATTTGGTTGTTTTACAGAGACTTCGGGAACATTATTCTTGAGGGTGGTGTCGGTATGTGTATGTAGGTCTGTGTGTTTGGGTATGTAGCTACTACTAGAATTCTCTAGTTTTGATCTTTTCTTCTCCCTAAAGGTTTAATATCAGAGATCTATGGTATTAAGTACTAGTTTAATCCTGGAGAAAAAAAAAATCTCTGCTTAAAGCTATCAAAGATCGTGGAAATATGCCCCAATTCCACTAAGGGCAACTAGTAGTTATTTCACTAGCTACATGAATCAAGAATCATTAGCAAATAAGGGACTCAGAGGGAGCTATTGGTACCTTTAAAAATGCTTGCTTGTTAAAAAGAATGGAGAACAGAAGTAATAGGAAACTGTGGTCGATGCGTACTTGGAAAGCTGCATGCTTTTAGAGAGTAAATACTAGTTGTTTTAAAAATGAACAACTCTTGTTCAGTTCACAAACTGTATAGATTTGCCTTGGGTCTGTTTCCATAAGGGGAGATTCCATCCATTGTAATTAAATATTTTAAAGTACAGTTAGAATTACAGAAATGGAGTGCAACACCATGTAATTGCTGGAGATTTAGACTAAAGAAAGAAAACACAACCAAGAAAAGCAGTTGGGAAGTAGTGTCCAACAGCATACCTTGCTCTCTTAACATGAGACAACTAACTATGAAATTTTGGCTTTTATCAGACCTCCTTAGAAAAATCAGCAATATTTACCAGAATTATTTGCATCATGTGTTAGTAAAATATTACTGTGTCAAAAATAACTGCTGGTTTTGGGTGGGAAGCATGGATTACAAATACTAACAAACATTGTTGACTGTCCTGACCATTTTCTTGAGGAAGGTAGACAGTAGAGAGAAAAGTCAAATAGGAGAGGGAGAGATTCTCTCCAAACCAGAGAACTCAGCATTAGAAAGAGGGTCAAGAATCTAAATGCTGAATTTCTGTTGGAAATTCTCTGGCTCCTCTGTCTTTAGAGGAGCCTGGATTCCTACTCTATATCAGAAGCACACATTAGCAGATTACCGGGTAGGAGTTGAGAGAGAAAGAAATGCAAAAAGCAAGCCAAGTTCTTGGATTGGATAGTCACTGACATTCACGTTTAAACCAATTGCATCATTAAGAATGTCTCTGCTTTTCTATGCAACTGTATGTACTTGGAATATAGTATGCAGATGCTGTTTGTTGCTATTATGATCAAAAGGCAATCTACTGTGGATGATCACAACTGGTTAGAAATTGTCTTCTTATCCATTAAAATCTCATCATCAATGGACAAGTATCTGAACTTCAGCAATACTGGGTGGCTTGAAACTGTTCTATGCAGTGTACAGGCAGTCTGCAGGCTCATCTACCATGACTTTCACCTCTTTTGTAGTGGTTAAAACTAAGTACATAGCCATCTAACAAAAGAACAAAATTTTTTTCATAAAATGTTTGTTTGTGTGTGTGTGTGTGTGTGTGTGTGTGTGTGTGTGTAATCCCTTTATTCTTGAGGCAAACGTGGAATGATTGGTTAGCATCCCGGCATGAAAGTCCAAGGCTGATTTTGTTTGAGTCCCAGATATCCTAACTTAACCCCAGGGTCTGGAACTTAATGGCCTGGATTACCTTTCAAAGGTTTAATGCCCTGAAACCCTCTCAGAAACCAAGGAAGTTCATCCTATTGAGCACTGCTTGTCCTTCTCACTTGTAGGCAAGCTGGGTCCTTTGTCCTAAAAGAGAACCTTTACTAATGATGTCAAAAGTCCGGCATATGAGCACCTTGCCAGGTTACTTATGGGCCCTGGAAAGATTTGGATTGTACAGATTTGGTTCTTATGCTTCTCCTGGTCGCTCTGGCTCAGGGTTTCTCTGCCTTTGCACTATTGACAGTTGTGGCTGAGTGACTCTTTGCTCTGGACACCGTCCTTTGCATTGTAGGATGTTCAGCAGCATCCTGGGCCTCTAACCACTAGATGCCAATAGCACCCCTCCCCACCAGTATGACAGTAAAAAATGTCTGCAGACACTGCTGAATGTTTTCTGGGGGTCAAGATTGCTCCAGTTGAGAACTACAACATCAGTGAGTTGAATGTAGCCCCACAGGATGGCCATCTTGACTGCCCACAGAAGTGCTTTCAGCTGGCAGAAAGTTTCCTTTTGGGGCCTTCTTCCAATTCCGAAATCATGTAGATCCCTCTTGAGTCTTGCCTACAGATTCCATGGATCTCATAGTTTATTCAACTTTCAGTTTCTCTTCCATTGAATCCATGGGCAAACTTGAGAATTCACCTCCATTCAGATGTAGCCAGTAATGGATCACATCCATCTCTATCTAGTTCTTTGAACAGATTCTCTGGTTTTAAACTAAATTGTTCAAACAATGGCTCCTGCTCCCAAGACTCTCCTAAATGCCTGTAGCTCTATGCCTTCTGTTGATTCAGAGCTCACAAATGGCAATTTTATGGCTTAAAACGAGGAGGTGTTAGACAAAGTCAGCTACAACTCAATATTTCCTTACTATGTGTTTTAGGATTGCTCTAACAAAATCTGAATCATGGACATGCTGCGTTGAATATCTATTGAGTGGAAAAAGGGAGAAGACAAAGGGATAAATGGTACATGGTGATACAGTTGGTGTACACTTCTCAGCTTTGTTCTTAGCAGCCAGGTTCTGTCCTTTACTCTGATCATAAACAAGGGAGTAAGGTCTCATTCTAACACTGGGGTTCTAATTATTTTGTATCACAGCTGAGCTGACATAGAGTTTGCCAGCCTCTACCCATGAATTCTTTTCTTCATTCACACCACGAGAACTTCTTGAGCACAAGCATTTCTCTATGTACCAGGAATGAAGAGAGGCTAAATTATGGCATCACTCATTAAATAGCTCACAGTCTAAGGAGGAGCATGGATGACTCAACCAATAGCTGCAGTGCAGAAGGGTCAGCACAGTGAGGGACTGGGGAATGTGATTCACAGTGCTTTAGGGAGTCTTAGAAAACTTCACTGTGCAGAAAACACTTGAACTTGTTCTTCAAGGGTGGTTGCCATTTATCAGAAGAAGAAAGGAAGTGATTCCTTGATGAAACATAAAGGAATGGACCTGAAAAGGCACACGGGTATTGGTGATGCCAGAGTTTCCAACAAAGAGGACTTAGAAGGGCTTAAGTGCAATAGTTTGTTTGGAGGAGGAGGTTAAGATATCTGAAGTTTAATATATGTAGCAACCACATGGTTTTTAGTATAACAACCTAATGAAACCAGAAATGAGACACATATTTGGAGTCATGTTGTGCTGCGCTTAGTTGCTCAGTCATGTCTGACTGTTTGCTATCCGGTGGACTGCAGCCCACCAGGCACCTCTGTCCATGGAGATTCTTCAGGTAAGAATACTGGAGTAGGTTGCCATGCCCTCCTCCAGGGCGTAATAACTATCTATGGGCTTGGATAAAAATGGCAGAAAGGACAAAGCACATTGCCCATCCTCCAAGACACCCTTTGGCATCAAATCTGCAGGGAAGTGAAAGGATATTTTTGAAGTTAGAACTTTGGTGTGCCTGGAACATAGGCTATATCTCACTGTATGTTGGACACTAGCATTCAACAGGTTGGGTAAGAGTTTGGACTCTGCGTTTCAAAGAACAGTAGTTCTCAACCTGGAGGCAACTTTGTTCCCAGGGGACATTAAGCAATGTCTGAACACAGTTTTGGTTGTCATAACTGGGAGTGGTGATGTATTAACTTCATTTTGTGGCTATAACAAATTATCCCAAATGTATGGGTTAGAACAATATGAATTTCTTATCTTATACTTGCAGAGGTCAGAAGTCTGAAATAGGTCCCCTTCTACTAAAGCCAAGGTGTTGGCAGGGCCGCGTTTCTTATCTTATACTTGCAGAGGTCAGAAGTCTGAAATAGGTCCCCTTATACTAAAGTCAAGGTGTTGGCAGGGCCGCGTTCCTTCTGAAGGCTCTAGGGTCTGTTTCTTTTACTTTTCCAGTGTCCTCATCCCCCCATCTTCAATGCCAGCCATGTTCTATTCATTTATTCCTGAGACACTCTTAAGGATGCTTGCGATTACATAGGGCTCACCTGGATAATCCAAGATACTCTCATTGTTTTAAGGTCGGTTGATTAGCAACCTTTAATTCTATCTGCAGCCTTAATTCCCACTTGCCATGTACACTAACATATTCACCAGTTCCAGAGAGTAGGATGTAGATATCTTTGGTGGGACGTTCTTTTGCCTACTAGGAGGGGAGGTGCTAGTTGCATCTAGCTGGGAAGAATCCAGAGCTGCTGCTAAACACTCTACAGTGCACAGGACAGCAACCACAACAGAGAATTATCTCAGTTAACTCAATGTCAAGAGTCCCCAGGTTGAGAAACCCTGTGGTGGAGAATGGGGTAATTGTGATTTTTAAGCATGGGTGTGTAAGATGATTCAATATGTGTTTTAGAGAGATCACTCTAGTGTTTGTGGGTGGGCATGCATCAATAGAGTGAAACAAGCAGGAGGACAGATACTCAAAGGAGATAGGCATGGGGTAACCATGCCAAGCATCCTGCAAATAAATGGGAGTTGACATAGAAACATAACACTTCTGTATTACTTACTTTTCCACTTTACCAAATTGTTTTCTTTCACTATTGAGCTACGTTGAATAGTTTGGTCTCAATAAACCAGTGGTTTTCAACCAGAGGGTAGGTTTGCAGCTTGGACATATTTGGCAGTTGTTCAGTCATATTTGACTCTTTGTGACCCCATGGACTGCAGCACACTAGGCTTCCCTGGCCTTCAGTATCTCTCAGAGTTTGCTTAAACTCATGTCCATTGAGTCGATGAGGCCATCCAACCATCTCATCCTTTGTTGTCCCCTTCTGCTCCTGCCCTCAATCTTTCCCAGCATCAGGGTCTTTTCCAGTGAGTTGGCTCTTCATGTCAGGTGGCCAAAGAATTGGAGCTTCAGCTTCAGCATCAGTCCTTCCAGTGAATATTCAGGATTGGTTTCCTTTGGGATTGACTGGTTTGATCTCCTTGTTGTCCAAGGGACTTTCAAGACTTCTCCAGCACCACAGTTCAAAAGCATCAATTCTTTGGCACTCAGTCTTCTTTATGATATATGACTACATGGCAATGCCTGTTGGCATTTTTGATTGCCAGTGCTGAGGCTGGGAACATGTATTACCAGCATGATGGGTAGAGACCTGGGATGCTGCTAATCATTCTACACTACACAGGACAGACTGACACAACAAATCATTCTCCTGCTCCAGTTTTCAATAGCCCTGAGGTTGAGAAGCACTATATAATGTACTACTTTATACAAGAAACTGAATTCTCAGTTTTGCTTTCTGGTACCATTTTCTCTCATGTTTCTGGCTTTACTCTGTCATTTCTTCTTCTTTCCTGGTATATGTCAACCAAGGCTTTGAATTGGGAAAAGTGCCATTTTAAAAGGTAATGAAGATAGGGAAAAAATATAGGGTATCTAAACATATGTGTAAGAAAGAGTTGAATTGTAAATATGTAACGATGAAAACTGGTACTAAAATTTAAAACATGGGCAGAGAGGAATATTGTGATTAAAAATAGAGGCTCACCTATGTCATGAAAGAGGAAGTAATTAGAGTAAGGCAGCTTCAAACAGGAGATTGACAAAGAGCATTTTACCAGGAATTATGTCTGAAATCTATTGGTCTCTGGATGGGGGCACGTGAGAAGCCCGACGGCCCCCCTTCACATGCCCTGGCCCACCACGATTGCTCCCATGCCTGCGTGCAACCCCCACAAGTGGGGAGGGGACATGGGGCATGCACCCCACCAAAAAGTCAGTTCCCTGTGGCAGGTGGTGAGGACAACCACGGACAAGGCAGCACCTGGCCCCTACCAAGAGGGTGGAAACAGACAGGCCTCTCTTACCATCTGGACTGCACCCCCCTCCACTTCCAAGAGAGCCACTCTTGGGACACACATCCCTTGGACTGCAAGGAGATCCAACCAGTCCATCCTAAAGGAAATCAGTCCTGAATATTCATTGGAAGGACTGATGGTGAAGCTGAAGCTCCAATACTTTGGCCACCTGATGTGAAGAACTGACTGATTAGAAAAGACCCTGATGCTGGGAAAGATTGAAGGCAGGAGGAGAAGGGGACAACAGAGGATGAGATGGTTGAATGGCATCACTGACTCAGTGGACACGAGTTTGTGATGTCTGGGAAGCTCTGGGAGTTTGTGATGGACAGAGAAGCCTGGTGTGCTGAAATTCATGGGATCGTAAAGAGTCGGACATGACTGAGAGACTGAATTGAACTGAACTGATGTCTGAAATCAGCATAATGCCCTAAGAATTTATAACTTGGGAAAATATTCACTTTTCATGTGCTTTCTCTTGGATTATTTCTCTGCTAGAATTCATTTTATTTCTAAGGTAATTTTTAACTTGAATAGAGGATAATATTAAGACAAGTTCTTCTGAGATTGACCTGAACTTTCACCAGGATTTTGGAATTTGACAATTGGCAAGAGCCTATTTTAGACTCTGAAAGGATCTTAGGTAGCATCTTGTTGCAGCCTCCTTACTTTCCAGTTAAAGACAGGGATGAAAGAGTTAAGTTCATACTCAGACAAGTTGAGGGCAGAACCACCCTGAAATCCTCCTTGACTCTCAATACGAACTGCAAAACTTCTGGAAAAAGTAAGCAACCATGAAAATCTAGAACTCTGGCAATCCTTTTTTCCTAGCCCCATTACTTAATGAAACAATTTCCTCAAAGTTGCCCAAATCCCATGAGTTTCTTAGACCTCATTTGGCTGAACTTCTGGGCAGAAGTGACGGCACTGTTCTGCCCACCCTCACTACTCCTCTACTCCACTACTGCCCCCTCCTCCCCTCCCCACTACACACAGAAGAGTCCCAGTTTCCTCCCCACTGCCTGATTCTCAGTCTGTAATGTCTCTTCCTGCTCTTCTGTTTCTGTGCTTGTTATCCACACATCCCCACAGTTCTGTGTTTTTCCTTCAGATCATTCTGCCTTGATGATCTCATTCACTTTTGTGACTTCAGCCATTATCCCTCTTGGGGACACTCATAATTCTGTGTGCTTGAGCATCTAACATCTATTCCAATTTCTTGCAAGACATCTGCTCACGATGCCCACTGGGCTCCTCCTGGTCTACATGTCTGAAGTGGAACAAATCAATCCCCTTTTCTCTGAGCACACTTCATTTTCCATATTCCTTATTCTTGGTTGGTGTCACCATTCTTAGGCCAGTTTAGTTTTACCAGGCCAGAAATGTCTTCAGTTTTCTCCCTCTTTTTTTTTCCTCCTGTCGTCTCCAATAAGTTATCAAATCCTGTTGTGTTTATTTCTCATTTGCTCCATGCTTGAAAGGATTTGAAGAGGAATGCATCCAAGTTCTTACATCTCTCTCCAGCTGTTCCTTCTCATTGCTGCTGCCTAGTTTGGGTCCTCATTTTCTGTGACCTCCTGCTTGGTCACCCTGCCTTCAGTTTTCCCCTCTTCCCATCTGGCTTATGGGCCTTCTATTCCAAAGAAACAATTGTAATCACATTAACTGCCTGAGTAAAAACCTTTGCTGGGACTTAGTGTGTACAGAATGAAATCCAAATTGCTTAGCCAGTCATTTCAAAGCCTTTTACACTATAATCTTAGCTGACCTCCTCCCCTTTCCCTAGGAATTTTCATCCAACAAAAGCAAACTGGCCATTTAGCCAGGTCGTCATTAAATTGTTTGTCAAGTGCTGGCTATGCACTAAACACTGGAAGTTTGTGGAATAAACAGGCATGGCCCTACAAGGTGCTTACCCCTCTGTGAAAGCAATCATTTTCAATAAATAAATTGCTGCACTTCCTCAGAATGCGATGGCATTATGACAGGAGGACTGTGGTGGACACAATAATGCCCGCCCCCAGGATGTCCATGTACTAATTCCTAGAACCCATGGATATGTTACCTTATATGGCAAAAGAGACTTTGCAGATGTGATTAAGTATCTTGAGATGGGGAGATGATACTGGATTATCTGGGTGAGTCTAATGTAATCACAAGGATCCTTATAAGAAGGAGACAGAAAGGTCAGAGTTAGAGAAGAAGATATGAGGACAGAATCAGCCAGAGAGAGAGAGACAGACAGACAGATGTGGAAAGAGACAGAGACAGACAGACACATACACAGATTGATTTTTTTTCATGTGCCTCCAGATAATTTTTATGTATTTCATTTTTTTTAAGTTTTCATATCCCTTTTATTTTATTTTTTATTAATTTATTTATTTTAGTTGGAGGCTAATTACTTTACAATATTGTAGTGATTTGCTGGCTTTGAAAATGGAGAGGGAAGCCATGACCCAAAGAATGCGGCAGCCTCTAGAAGCTGGAAAAGGCAAGGGAACAGAGTGTCCCTAGAGTCTACAGAATGACAGTGGCTCTGCCAACATCTTTCTCCTGGTGAGACTTCTGATCTCCAGAACTGTAAGAGAATAAATAAGTGTTGTTTTAAGCCATGACATTTGTGATAATTTGTTACAGCAGCCATAGGAAGCTGGTACAAGTACTATGGAGGTCTGGGATGTCTCACCTGAAACCAGTAGATAAGGAGGCTTTTGCCAGACAAAAAGAAGGGAAAAGATAGAATGGTATGTAATTAAGAGGGTCATAGTATGCTTCAAGAACTTAGAGAAATCCAACTGGAAGCACCTAGAGGAGTAGGAAGATGGAGAAGAATGAGTCTGACTGGGCCTTGAGCTTCATGATACAGCTCAGGATTTTATGATTTAATGTAAAGGTCTCTGCAGGGGTTTTTTCTCTCCTCATTCTGCTTTTGATTGCCTGGTCCCATATCTGAGAAAACTCCATCATACTTAATGGCTTAACCAGATGTCACCTCCAAAGAAATATGTTTTGACTATCATACATGTCATGACAAATTCATGATTTACACAAATGTGAGCTCAGCTTTCCATAGCTAGATTGTAATTTTTCTAAGCCTGCATAGGTGACAGTGTTTCATATCAGAATCTATTTAATGACTGAGGGAATCTGTGTTCTGACAGTGATTCTTCAAATCCTGAGACACACCTTTGAGGCATGATGTCTTAGTCTAAATTTTACTGCATCCTCTTTGGGCCATTGCTTATGATAAAGAGACTGAGATTATAACTGCAACTATGTTCCAATGTGGCAAAAATGGAAAGGAATATGTGGAAATGGAATTAGGTACTGTGTTAGCTAGTAAAGAATGATGTTTTCATTGGCTATTAGGGAAATACACATCAAAACCATAATGATATACCAATTCATATGGCAATATAGTCATATATATGGCTATAATAAAAAAGATAATATCAAGTGTTGACAAGGATGTGGAAAAATTGAAACTCTCATACACTGCTGGTGAGAATGTAAAATGGTGCAGCAGCTTTGAAAATACTTTGGCAGTTTCTCAAAAAGTTAAACATTGACCATATTACCCAGCTATTCTACCTTTAGGTATCTACTCAAGAGAACTGAAAATACATGAGTACACAAAGATTGTAAGTGAATGTTCATAGCAGCATTATTCATCATGGCCAAAATGGTGGAAACAATCAAATGTCTATCAACAGATGAATGGGCAAACAAAACATGGTATATTTATGCAGTGCAAGATTATTCAGCAATAAGAAGGCCTGGAGTGCTAATACTTGCTACAACATGGATAAACCTTGAAAACATTACACTAAGTGAAAAAAGCTAGTTAAAGGACCATATATTGTGTGATTCTATTCATATGAAATGTCTAGATTAGGCAAATCTCTAAAGACAGAGAATAGGTTAATGGTTGCCAGAAGCTGGCAGTAGGGAATGATGAGAAGTGACTGCTAATGGATACCTGGTTCCTTTTTGGAGGGATGAAAACATTCTGGACGTTGATAGAGGCGATGTTTGCACAGCCTGAGGAAAATACTACAAACCTCTGAATTTTACACTTTAAAAGGGTAAATTTTATGGTATGCAAACTTTAATATCAATTTAAAAAAGAATACTGTTGATGACTTTTAGAGAAAATATATCAATATTGTTGCTATACCATCTTTTCAGTAAAACATAAACATGAATGAAGAGAGTTATGTAGCAGGCCCAAGCCTAATGTGTACTAAATGCTGTCCTTGAGGATGCAACAAGGAGGTAGTAACAGCTCTAACAGATTCAATGGAGGAGCCAACAGCCAGCCTGGGATTTTTATGAGACTGGTTACTGTGGAAATTCTGTCTCCTGATTAGTATGCTTTGGAAGCGAGTGTAGAGAATCTATTAAAAAATTGTTTTTCAGAATAGGCAGACTTTAAAATGTACTTACAATCTTGAAAAATTGCCTGGCCATATCACACCAGAGCTATTGAATAGCCACAGATTTTTAGGAGCCATTAGAACTAAAAGCAAATTGACAAACTACCCAACAAGTCTTATGCTGATGGACCCAAGAGATGAAGGCTGAATTGGAAATGGATTGAGTTGGGTGACCCCATGGATCAAGATAAATAACATGGTTTTCCTTCGGTATACCTGGACACTTGTGGAAACAGGTGAATTAATACTACCCATAGGAGCTGAAGGGCTTCCCAGGTGCCTCAGTGGTAAAAGAATATACCTGCCAATGCAGGAGATGCCAGTTTGATCCCTGGGTCAGGAAAATCCTCTAGAGGAGGAAATGGCAACCCACTCCAGTATTCTTGCCTGGAGAATCCCATGGACAGAAGAGCCTGAAGCATGGACAGAAGCTGAAATGTGAATAAGCATCAGATCAATTCTCAGCTTGCATTCCAATAATTTCTTCTCTCTGGGGTTGAGAAACAGTTAGGCAAGCTGAGACCCAAAGGTGGAAGGGGAATGGGAAAGATAAACCTTAGGTGACAGTAGCCACATTGCCTCTGGGTTTATTCTAAAAGGGTTCTGCTATAGTTAATAATTTGATTTATGGAAATCCTGAACCAGGCCACCAGGTTTTCTGGCTTTTGAGCAAAGTAGCATTATGCTCATAATGGCACTTCCAATGGATCCTTGCCCACTTATTTCAGTTGTTTGCTTCAGATTGTTGGTGTTGTTTAGTTGCTGAGTCATGTCCTACTCTTTTTGTGACCCCATGGATTGTAGCCTTCCAGGCTCTTCTGTTCATGGGATTTCCTGGGTAAGAATACTGGGGTGGGTTGCCATTTCCTTCTCCGGGGGATCTTCCCAACCCAGGGATTAAAACTGCATCTCCTGCATTGGCAGGCAGATTCTTTATCACTGAGCCACCAGCATAGGTGATGATAATAATAAATGAAATAACAATTATTAAGTGTTTGTAGAATGCTCAGCAGTTTTTTAAATTATTATTACAACAACTCGGTGGGGTGATAGAGTCAACCTTCGTTTTGCAGATAAGGACCCTGAGACTCTAATTAAAAGGCAGCCAGACTTAGTTGGGGAAGAAATGAAGTGAATGGGTTAGAGCCGGACTCTGATCCAGACCACCTGGATTCAAATCTCAGCTGTGCTCTGTGACCTTGAGCAAACTACAAAGCATCTTTCTGCCTCAGTTTCATCGTCTGTCAAATGGGGTTAATTAAAGTGCCTACCTCAAAGAGTTTTTGTGAGGACCTCATGATCTGATTCGGAGAAGGCAATGGCAACTCACTCCAGTACTCTTGCCTGGAAAATCCCATGGACAGAGGAGCCTGGTAGGCTGCAGTCCATGGGATCGCAAAGAGTCAGACAGGACTGAGCGACTTCACTTTCACTTTTCACTTTCATGCATTGGAGAAGGAAATGGCAACCCGCTCCAGTGTTCTTGCCTGGAGAATCCCAGGGACGGGGGAGCCTGGTGGGCTGCCGTCTATGGGGTCGCCCAGAGTCGGGCACGACTGAAGTGACTTAGCAGCAGCAGCAGCATGATCTGATTACTTGGAAAGTGCCCAGCACATAGGAAGTAATAACAGATGGTTAGTAGAACAAGGTTACATAAAATGGAAGATGTGTCCAGGTCACACAGTTAGGAAGCAACAAAAGTAGGACTTGAATTAGAGTATTAGTTGAAAATGTTTATTCTGCACCTACAGTGTGTTCCAGGAACCTTACTCTTTCCACCAAGGCACTCAAAGAGGGCTTAGGTGATCAAATGAATGAATAGACCTGACTGAGGTGGACAACAGCAGAAGGTAATTGAAAATTTATCTTCAAGTTGTTAACTAAGGTATGCTTTTCATGATAGGCATTGGAGGCTGTCACCCCAGGGATTTGGACTAGTGACTTGGAACACAGGAATTTGCCAGACTTGCATTGTGGATTTGGTGTAACACAAGATATGCCAACAAGCCAGGGGGTAACCTTCATTCCCACACACTAGTCCCAGTAACTTCATTGCATCAGACACTTTTTGTTTGGAGAATACTTAGCATGTTGGAAACTGGATAGCTCCCAGTTCAGTCCTGGTTCTCTAGCTGGCAAATGCCATCTACTTTCTCACTTGAAGCCTGGTGTTCTCACTTCCTCATAATACCACTATCATGTGAGCTCAAGCTGACTATTGTTCATGGCTAATCTCATCAACATCTTTCCAGGGTAAGAAGGCAGCATCACTACGTTGAAACAATACCATCTACACTCAGATGCTTTTTTTGCTCAAAATCTAACCATAACTCCCATTAACATTTCTAGACTGACTTTGGCATTCTATGAACAAAATAGAATGTTGGGATGGAAGAGTCCTTAAAGGTTTTCTATCCAGTCGAGACATCCCTGTGATGCTTAAATCCTATCTACGACATCTCCAGTTTATGCCCAGCACCGGCCCTGCCCCAATGGAGACTTTCAGAGTTCTGACTTTAGATTATCATAGACGTGGTTAATTCTTCCTGGAATTGTGTTCAAAACAAGCCTCCCTAGGACTTTTATCATGCTACAAATGAATTCTGCCTCTCCTCTCATACAGATTATCACAAATATTGCATTATTATAGTCAGTAAGGAAGTATAAGTTAGCTTTCATTCTGAGCATCAGCACAAAGTTTGGTCATATTTTCTCTTTGACAGAGAAAAATCATGGATATATCAAACCAGAATTGAAGAATTGTTTACGTGAAAATTAAATTATTGACCCGAAGGTATCTGGCAAACTACTTGGAGAAATCCAGGATTAGAACTTTCTGTCTCTAGGTTCTTGCTGCTAACCCAGTGAGTCAGGTTTCTTCCTTTGATGATTTGTAAGACAACTCAAAGACAGGTGCAATTTTCATATTGTATCACAGAGGGTGGCTCTGGGTCTTTCAGCAAGCCCCCAAAGAGGGATGTTGAATCTGGCTTCTAATGGAAATATATTGTCAAAAAATGGTGTTGTCAGAACGTGTTTGTCAAAACTCCAATAAAATAAACATGAAAGGCGATATGGAAATAGTAAGCAGCCTTGAATGTCATGGAGTGTGATATGAGTCCCAGGCTAACTTCAGAAGCTCAGAGTCATGAACTCAGCAGATATATTGTCGCTCTGCTGCAATGACAACATTTTAATCTTTTAATTTATGATTAAATTGGACATAAATTACTTTTTCACTGAGGGTGCCCTTTTGAAGATCAGTAAAAAGTGCTATGCAAACGATCAGATATTTAGGTTCTTGTTCAGGGTTCTTTTAATTGAAAAAGGTTATTCAGTGTGACAAGATTATTTTTAGAAAGTGAAATAGTTTATTTCTCTTTGCAATATTATTCAGAGTTCCGTTTTTCCTCAGGGGAGAGGGATGGAAGCTAGATGCAGAAGAGTCAATATGTCACGATTGTCTAGTTTGTCTTTCCTCATCTAGAAATATCCCTTTTGTAGGAAATGTTTAAATAATGCTATGTATTTTACTGATCCCATAAGGTATTATTTTGAATTTATATAAAGATATGGAAGATATAAGTTATGTAAATGTTCAATGGAATCTAAAACCATTTTGAAAAGTAAAGTTATTTTTTAAAAGTTCAAAGTAAGAACTTTTACTTTCAGAGTTCAGAGTAAGAAAGTTGAATGGTCAAGAAGAAAATTAGCATACTTACAAAGATTCCTTTTGAGTTATTAATTAAATGTTTCTATGCAATATTTTGGGCTTCCCTCGTAGCTCAGTCAGTAAAGAATCTGCCTGCAAGGCAGGAGACCCAGGTTCAATTCCTGGGTGGGGAAGATCCCCTGGAGGAGGAAATGGCAACCTACTCCAGTATTCTTGCCTGGAGAATCCCATGGACAGAGGAGCCTGGCAGGCTACAGTCCATGGGGTCGCAAGAGTCGGACACTACTGAGCAACTAAATCACCACCACCATGCAATATTTTTAGGCTTCCCTGGTAACTCAGCTGGTAAAAATCTGCTGGCAATGCAGGAGACCCCAGTTTGATCCCTGGGTTGAGAAGATCCCCTGGAGGAAGGCATGGCAACCCACTCCAGTATTCTTGCCTGGAGAATCCCTACGGACAGAGGAGCCTGGCTGGCTACAGTCCATAGGGTCACAAGGAGTCGGACATGACTGAGCAACTAAGCACAGCACAGCACATGCAAACTTTTTACAAGGCAGAAAAATTAATTTCTTTGTTTTATTTGGAATGACTTCTGCAGAGTTTTAGACCACAATCTATTAGTGTAATTTTTCTGACTGTATGTCTATTCATACAGCTTTTAAGTTCATGATAACACCTTGCTTTAGAAATAAAAATGATTGGTTGGATGTTGCCATATGTAATTGGAACATGGATAAATTGTGTTCATAAAAATCAAAACTTTTAAAACTTCATGAAAAAAATTGTGGGAAGGGCACAAGTTCTGTGTCTTAGTTTGAGTTCCACCAAAGAAAGGACCTGGGTGAATGTGGTTTCTTTGGGAGGTGATCCCAGGAAGCAGGAATGACAAAGAAAAAATGAAATGCCATTGTAAATTTGTGTCATAAAATTCGCATCTGTGGACAAAGGAATGACCACGATTCCAGCAGGACCACTGGAAAGCATGCAGAATGCCTCTGAGAAGCATCTACCTGTGTTTCTGTTATCTATTTTGGTATAACAAACAATCCTCCAACTTAGTGGCGTGACTCTGTGGGTCAGGAATTAAATGATCACATCTCAGCTGGGCAGTTCTGCTCCACATGGCATCAGCTGAACTCACTCATTTGGCTGCTTTTAGCTGGTGTCTGGGATGCCTGGAAAGTTCAGGATGTCTACACTTATATGTTTGGTGCATTGGTGATCCTCCATGTGGCCCCTCTCCCCGAGAGGATAGCTAGGGCTTCCTTGCTGCATGGTAATCTCATGGTATTTGGTCAGCATGAGTCACAGGGCCCACCCAGATTCAAGGGCAAGGGAAATAGATCCCACTTGTTGATGGGAGAAACAAAAATCACTTGTGGCCTTCTTGGATCTGTTTCAAGCTAAAATATGGGGAGATGGAGAATGTCTCCATTGGTTTCTTTTCTTTTTTAAAAAAGTCTTTACTGAATTTGTTACAATATTGCTTGTTTTACATTTTGATTTTTTGGCTGCAAGGTATGAGGGGACTTAGCTCCCTGACCAGGGATCAAACTCACATCCCTCTGCACTGGAATGCAGTCTTAACCACTGGACTGCCAGGGAAGTCATTCCATTGGTTTCTATCTTGAATTGGTTGAACCTTGTAACCTCTTGCACACGACCGAGTGTTCACTAGAGTTGAATCACTAGGAGCACAAAGGTCAGTGTGAGCTTGAACAGAACTAACTTCCCAGAATGGTTCTAGCCAAATTCAAAAATTTTAGCACAGGCTCATGAGAAGCAGCAAGTAGAATGTCAACCACAATCTTATTTAACTGAAGGACAGTATAATCATAGACTTGGAGGTGTGTAAACCTGGGGTAAAATCGCAGAGTCACTACTTACAAGGTACAAATGTTAGTTTCTTCACCTTTAAAGGGAATACAACTGTATTCTCTTTGTAGGAGGTTGTGAAATCAATTGGTGAATGCACTTAGGCCCCATGGGCCATGAGGTGTCATACAGCTATGTCTATTGTTTATTACTCCATCTGTTTCATTCCTAAATGCTGTTATAGGCAGTGAACATGGATTTTATAATGCTTTCAGAGGAAAAAAAGGCAACAATACTATTTTTGGCTTTTTAAACTCTTAAGAAAATATGCAGTACCCGAGGCAACTATGTTACAGTGCAGTTTTTCCTCTACATATTAGGTTTTAAGATTTGTGTACAGTAATTAAAATTGTATCAAAAAGAGTGCTATTTATTTCCTATCAACTTTCATATACATACACCCATGAGTAAATGGCAAAATAAGCCCTTTCTTATGCAGAGTTGGAGCAAGGAAGTTAAGACTATACATCCAACCCTGTAGTAGTTGTTTTTTAGGTAAGAGTTATTATATTGATTTATCTGCTACCCTTAGGGAATTTCCACATATTCTTTAGTTGGCAGTAAGTGCAGCTGTGATACCCCTTACCCCCCAACTGGCTATTAAAGTATCATTGTGCAAAGCTACTTGTTCTTAGAACTTTTCAGTATACTCCACTGAGATCCTTCCAAATGACTGGATGATAATAAAACACAGAGGAACACAAACAAGTATCTTGGGTTAGAACAGGCTTTCTAAAGCTTAGAGGCATGAGGTGGCAAATGAAGAAATTAAATTTTTGTTATCATTAGTTAATAATGATAATCGATATCAGCTAATGGAGTATTATCAATCATTCTTACCAATTAACTCATTCATCGAACAATTCAGCATATCATAAGTGTTGAACTTTGGCTTTATTAAAATGATAATTGTTACAACTAATATTTTTGAATGCTTGCCTTGAGCTTGTTATCCTGCTACATGCTTTAAAAAGGAATGGATCGGGCATACAGCCAATAAACTAAATGAGTGACTTGACTTCGTTTCCCAGAGTGTATCAGGCCTACACAGCTCACCAATGGAGTGGCTGTGACTACATTTCTGAGGCACAGCTGGGGCACACGGCTGCCACAGTGCAGTGGGCAGGGGACTACAGTGGTGGCCACTCTAGGCCAAGGCCCAGAGCACTCCCAGGAAGTGGCTTACACAGACATCAAAGTGATTGGCAGTGGCTTATTTGGGGTCATGTACCAGGCATGGCTGGCAGACACCAGGGAACTGGTGGCCATCAAGAAGTTTCTCCATGACAAGAGGTTCAAGAACTGAGAGCTGCAGATTATGCGTAAGCTAGATCACTGCATTATTGCAAGGCTGAGATGCTTTTTCTATTTCAAAAGGGGGAAGAAAGATGTTGTTCAGTTGCTAAGTCACGTCCGACTCTTTGCGACCCCACGGACCGCATGGAAGCATGCCGGCTTCCTTGGCCTTCACTATCTCCTGGAGTTTGCTCAAACTCATGTCCATTGATTCAGTGACGCCATCCAACCATCTCATCCTCTGTCACCCCCTTCTCCTCCTGCCCTCAGTCTTTCCCAGCTTCAAGATCTTTTCCAGTGAGTTGGCTCTTCACCACAGGTGACCAAAGTATTGGAGCTTCAGCATCAGTCCTTCCAATGAATAATCAGAATTGATTTCCTTTAGTTTGACCTCCTTGCTGCCCAAGGGACTGTCAAGACTCTTCTCCACCAGCACAGTTAGAAAGCATCAATTCTTGGTCGCTCAGCCTTCTTTATGGTCCAACTCTCACATCTGTACATGACTACTGGGAAAACCATTGTTGTTCAGTCGCTCAGTCATGTCTGACTCTTTATGACCCCATGGTCACAATGTAGGTCACAACCTACAACACACCAGGCTTCCCTGTCCTTCACCATCTCCCGGAGTTTGCTCAAACTCATGTCCATTGAATTGGTGATGCCATCCATAGCTTTGACTATACAGACCTTTGTTGGCAAAGTGATCTCTGCTTTTTAATATGCTATCTAGCTTTGTCATAGCTTTTCTTCCAAGGAGCAAGCATCTTTTAATTTCTT
The DNA here is from genome assembly GCF_054371585.1 of Giraffa tippelskirchi. Classification (NCBI taxonomy): domain Eukaryota; kingdom Metazoa; phylum Chordata; class Mammalia; order Artiodactyla; family Giraffidae; genus Giraffa; species Giraffa tippelskirchi. The sequence continues at coordinate 145,396,754 of NC_137289.1, forward strand.
GGCTACAATCACCATCTTCACTGATTTTGGAGCCCAAGAAAATTAAGTCTGTCACTGTTTCCCCATGTTTTCCATGAAGAAAGATGAGCTTTACCTAAATCTGGTGCTGGAGTATGTGCCTGAGACAGTGTACCAGGTGGTCTGCCATTTTACCAAGGCCAAATTGACCATTGCTATCATCTACGTCAAGGTATACATGTACCAGCTCTTCCAGAGCTTGGGCTACATCCACGCTCGGAGTGTGTGCCACCCATACATCAAGCCCCAGAACATGCTGGTGGATACTGTCACCCCTGTCCTCCAGCTCTGCGATTTTGGCACTGCAAAGCAGTTGGTCTGAGGCGAGCCCAATGTCTCGTACATCTGTTCTCAATATTACCGGGCCCCAGAGCTGATCTTCAGAGCCACTGAAAGTGAAAGTCCCTCAGTTGTATCTGACTCTTTGTGACCCCATGGACTATACAGTCCATGGAATTCTCCAGGCCAGAATACTGGAGTGGATACCCTTTCCCTTCTCCAGGGGATCTTCTCAACCCAGGGATGGAACCCAGGTCTCCTGCATTGCAGGTAGATTCTTTACCAGCTGAGCCACAAGGGAAACTCATTCATCCATGTGTGTGTGGTCAGCTGGCTGCGTACTGGCTGAACTCCTCCTAGGCTAGCCCATCTTCCCTGGGGACAGTGGGGTAGACCAGCTGGTAGAGATCATCAAGGTGCTGGGAACACCAACATGGGAAGAGATTTGAGTGATGAATCCCAACTACACAGAGTTCTAGTTCCCCCAGATTAAAGCTCACCCCTGGGCAAAGGTATTCAAATCTAATGGTCCCTGAGGCCACTGCACTCCACTCTAGCCTGCTCACACTGGAAGCCTGTGCCCAAAGCTTCTTTGATGATCTGCAATGTCCTGGAACCCAGCTCCCCAGCAACCGCCCACTTCTCCTTTCTTCAATTTCAGTCCCCTCCAACTCACTATCCAACCATCTCTTAACACTGTCCTCATCTCTTCTCACTTGAGGACCCCAGCAGGCACTCCTTTCCTCACCCCATCCTCACAAACTTTAAGTGAAGCTCAGACTGGCCTGGACTTGGCAGTTGACCGATGCCACAGCTTTTCTCACTAACTCTTCCTGAGGGCGCCACCAACTACCCCTTCCATCTGAGAGCCCCACGGGGACTGGGAATGGGGGCCATAGCCCAGCAAGCTCCTGCCCTGACTGGGCCCCTAGACTAGAGGGCAGAGGTAATGAGTCCCTCTCCCCACCGCCGGGAGGGAATAGAAGAAAGGACAGAGGATGGGGGGTGGGCATGAGGATTTTCTACCCCTCAACCCCCTCCCCTCCCACAGGTCTCCACCTCCTTCAACCTCCCTCCCCTCCTGTGTCCCTTGTGAATAGAACCAGAGCAGTCCCTCTCCTCTTCCCTTCCCTGGCCCCTGGGTGTGAATAGATTGTTATTATTATTTTTTTTTAATGTCAATTCACACCACCCAACCTGGACCCTTCCCTTCCTACAGCTGTGTTCCCCCTCTTGTCCTCTGCCCCTAAGGCCTCCTCCATCCTCTCCCCACCCTGGAGGGCAGAGGCAGTAGGGGAGCTTCTCATGTCTTAGTTTTCACAGTAAGATTTGCCTGTATACAGACCTCCATTCGATAAATTTTGGCATTAAAAAAAAAGCAATGGATCACTAAATCCTCAAAATAATCCTAGGAAGTTTGAAGCCAATAAATGGCAAAAGGAGGATTTAAATCTGGCTCTGAGAATTCCACCCGGAAAAAAAAATAACATGTGGTCCTTGTTCCAAATGTTCTCAATCTAGAGGGACATGTAATGACAATAATAATGGCTAACAATTATTGAGTGCTTACTTGAGTCAAACTCTTTTAGAATTACTTTATTTGCATGATTTCATTGAGTTCTCATATCAGCTGCATGAGATGTTTTTATTAGCCCAGTTATCTAGACAAGGAAGTTTAGACACAGAATTAAGTAATTTGCTCTAAGTTACACAGCTGGTAGGAGATTGGGTCAGGATTTGAATCCAGATAGCCTGTTTTTAGATCTCTGACTTATAACTGGCACTTCATATAGGCTATATTCAGAACCTTATCACATGAGATAAAACAGAGGTTTCTAGATGATTCCCTAAGAATGGATAAGAGGGAAAGTCAAACTCTGCCTGAGGAAGCCAGAGGAGATGATATTTGAGGTCAGTCTTCAAATAAGGAATAAGGAGATGATATTTGAGGTCAGTCTTCAAATAAGGAATGTGTCTGGCAACAGGGATGGGGAGGAAGGCAAGTAGAAGAAACAGAATGAGCAAAGGTATGAAAGAATTAGTAAGCAGGGCAGCATTCAGAAACTAAAAATCATATGATATGGTTGGAAGGTAGGTCATGAATTCTTAAGTCGTTTTGCATATGAGTTAATTTCTTACCCAAGCAGCCTTTAAGATTGAAAAAAAAAAGCAGGACAAACAATAAATACACACTATCTTTTTAACTTTTAATTTTGAAAAAAATTTTTTTGGCCTGACCCCCGCCTCATGTCTTGTGGAATCTTAGTTCCCCTATTAAGGATCAAACTTGGACCCTGGCAGTGAAAGCGTTGAGTCTTAACCACTGGACCACCAAGGAATTCCTGAAATAATTTTAGATTTACAGGAGAGTAGCACAGATAGTACAGAGGGCTCCCATATACCTTTACACAGCTTCTCCTAATGTTAATTTCTTATATAACCATGGTGCATTTATGAAAACTAAGAAATACACCTTGGTGACAGGTTTGTTACCAAAATAATCTTGGAAATGCTAACTGAGGTACTTTTAAGAGAAATATAGAACTTACTTGGATTTCACCATTTTCTTTTGTTAACTCAAATTATTTTGCATTTGTTTGGTTAAAGAAATGCAGTCAAAATATTAATGAGGTATTTTTATTTTAATTAATTTTAATTGGAATATAGTTGATTTACAATGTTGTGTTACTTTCTGCTATACAGCAAAGTGAATCAGTTATACATATATATCCACTCATTTTTAGATTCTTTTCCCATATAGAAAAGAATCTAAAAGAATCCCATACAGAGCACTGAATAGAGTTCCCTGTGCTATACAGTAGATTCTTACTAGTCATCTCTTATACTCATATATAGTAGTATGTATCTGTCAATCTAATGGGTTCATATTTTTCACCAGTAAAAGTGGCAAAGGTAAAAATGATCAGTTCCCAAAGTTAGCAAGTTGGCAAAAAAATAAACAACTTATAATTTGGTATCAAACTTCATAGAGTAATTTGGCAATACCTGCTAAAACATTATCAGTGCATGTACTTATTAAAAAAAATTTTTTTACTTAAATTTTTTACTTATTAGTGTGTTAGTCGCTGAGTTGTGTCTGACTCTTTTCAACCCCATCGGCTATAACCCGCCAGGCTTCTCTGTCTGTGAAATTCTCCAGGCAAGAATACTGGAGTGGGTAGCCATTCCCTTCTCCAGGGGATCTCTTTCCAACCCAGGAATTGAACCTGGGTGTCCTGCATTGTAGGCAGTTTCTTTACCATCTGAGCCACCATTAGAGTATAGTTAATTTACAATGTTGTGTTGGTTTCAGGTGTACAGCATAGTGATTCAGTTATACATATATATATGTGTATATATTCTTTCTTTTTCAGATTCATTCTTTCAGATTCTGCAATAGGTTAATACAGAATATTGAGTAGAGTTCCTTGTGATATACAGTAGGCTCTTGTTGGATTTCACTGTTTTTCACATTAATGTTCTTTTTCAGTTCCAATTAGTGAGCACGACTTAGTTTCTTCCAACCAGTCTTTCATGATCTTTCTACATTAAAAAAGTTCCAGCCAGGTATTTTGTAGATGTTCCTCAATTTTGGTTTGTCTGATGTTTTCTGATGATTCAAGTGGGGTGATGGGAAGAATACATGCAACATCATTTGAACACCAAGGGTCACAGTTCATCTACATTAGTAAAATATAATGTGTCTGTTAACAGTGATACTTTTTAACTGATCAGCCACATTCTCCTGTCCTGCCTGTTTGGTAGCATGGTCATATGGTTGTTGAACGGATGCAATACAGAGGGTATAGACTGTGGCTAAGGGGCTAAAGAAAGCCACATCCTGACAGAGACAGCACTAGCAACCAACGTACATGACTGGCCCTTCAGCCATATGCTTTCTCTCTAATCTCGATTTTCCCACCCTTCTTCTCCATCACATCAGAGACTCTCTCATAGAGTACTGCTTTGTCTGCCTTTATTGCCTCCCTGGGCCATCAGCAAGCATTTCTTTGGGTGCTGTATTTGTTGGCGTGTGAGATTGGGAGAAATCCAAGATCAGAATGCTCTTTGTCATTCCCCTATCAGAGGGGGTTGGAAGAGCTGAGCTTTGAATAAATATTCATTTACATCAGCAGCATTCCTCTGTACTCGTCCAGTGCTTACTTCTCTCTTGTTAACAGTGCTAGAATAAACACATAATTCTACCAAAATATTAGCAGTGTGTGCTGTTTTCTTTCACTTGCCAAGATTGTTTTATAATAAATCCCATTAGAAAAAAATACCATTGGCCAACGTCCTTAGCAATTACATTAATATCTCCAAAGAGCAAAGTATGGATTTGCAAGGTGCTTTGCAGAGAAAAATGGGATACACCTGGTTTATACTGCATTCCTTGAATATACTGATCTTGTTACCCTTCAGCTTGATTTTAACTTAAAATGTTTCTCTTGGTTAACAAAAGTTGATGTCATTATTTTCTATGATACTGACTAATTAAGTATCTTTTACAAGGTAAATCTAACATAAGGTTTCTTTAAAACTCAGCGATACTAAAACAGATATTTGTAAAGTGCTTTCCTGGTAGAAATTTGTAGATTAAATTGGATATTCATATTTGTCAAGTAAAATTTCACTCAAATGGGAGAAGTGGGTTTTCTCATGATTTTGTCCACTTGTTAATATTGTGTCTTAGTTTCAGCTCTCACTTCTGTCCTTTAGAGATGCAAATTATTATTTCTCTCCTTAGTTGAATCCTAGTCCCCTATTTCCTTTTGCCTATAGGCTAGTTCTCCTTATAGGCTCCATCTCACTTCAAACTCTAAATGTTCAAATAATTAGTGATCTTTTCTCCCCGAAAAGGAACAGTAACTAAATGAATAAACATATCACAACCAGCTTTTCCTCTAAACTTTCCTGTTTTCTTCCATGATAACCATTTTTGTAACCTTAGAACCTTGAAAATATTTTTGACTTTTCCTTCTCTTTTATATTCTGTATTTATATGGCCCCATATAAGGGAAGACTTATCCCTCTTTCTACACAGTGGTCATATTTATCTTTTTCTCTCTGTCCATCCTAGCACTGACCCTCATCTGTCATGCTAGTCCTTCTAACTAGCTTCCTGAATGAGATTTTTCTCATTTCAATTCATATTTTCTTCTTCCTTAAGCACTAATATCATCATTTGATTTCCTGTTATGTATCCCTGTTACAAGTAAGACAAAATATCAAATTTTTTTTTAAAAAAGACAAAATATCATGTCATATAGACTCTTCCTATAGTCGTCACCCACTATCAATAGTTTGTACCTTTCGGTTGCCAAGGAGTAAATTTCATGGTATAGATATACCATAGTTTATCTACTAACCTGAGAAATAGTATTTGGCTGGCTTCCAGTTTGGGGTGATTATGACTAGAGCTACTATAAAAATCTGTGTAAAGATTTCTGTGTGAATGAGAGTTTTCATTTCTCCAGGATAAATTCCAGGACAGGGATTGCTGAATCATATGGTGAATATGTGTTTAACTTTATGAGAAACTGTCAAACTATCTACCAGGATGGTTGTACCATTTTATATTCCTACCAGCAGTGTATGAGAGTTCTAGATTTTCTGCATCCTTGTCAGCATTTGGTGGTGTTGGTGGATTCCATTTTTATCCATTCTAATATGGTACATGTGGTATCTCTCCGTGGTTTTGATTTGCATTTCTCTAAGAATGAACAATGTTTAACATCTTTTCATATGCTTATTGGCCTTTCTCATATCCACTTCAGTGAAGTATCTGTTCAAGTCCTTTGCCTATTTTTAATAGTTTTATAAGGTAAAATGCTCTCTAGGTTTCTCTAGGTAAGATCATAATGAAAGCATCCATTTTCTCACACCAGTGGAAGCAGAAACTTCTAGCTTTGGGAGGCAGCAGTGTCAGAAAGGTTGACTTTCTCGTGAGAGCAGCATTTGTCTGGTGACAGTGTAGCTGCTGCAAGGTTGAGATTTTGGAAGTAACATAAACTATAGCATCTGGAGTAGGAGGAGGATCAAATGCAGTTTAATTATTAGGTCAGCTCTATGCTGTTCTGAAAACCTTTGGGAAATTGTTCTGGAAAACTTGGTTCTGAGCCTCTCCGTGATCCTCAGGTGCCCAATATCTTTTCAACTCCATTTCTGATGAGCTGGAGTCAGCTTCTCAGAACTTAGACAAGAATTATATACTGAACCAGTCATCTATGGTTAGAATAAACTGTTTAACAAACAACCACAAAACTTGGCTTTGTGTACCATGGAACAATTATTTTTGTACCTTCTTGTGTAGGTTGATGGAGTAGTTCTGTTAATGTGGGCAGAACTTGGTTGATCTCTGCTGCTTTGCTTATGCATATGTGGTTATGTAGCATATTGGAGAAGGCAATGGCACCCCACTCCAGTACTCTTGCCTGGAAAATCCCATGGACGGAGGAGCCTGGTGGGCTGTAGTCCATGGGGTCACTAAGAGTCGGACACGACTAAGCAACTTCACTTTCTCACTTTTCCCTTTCATGCACTGGAGAAGGAAATGGCAACCCACTCCAGTATTCTTGCCTGGAGAATCCTAGGGACGGCAGAGCCTGGTGAGCTGCTGTCCATGGGGTCGCACAGAGTCGGACACGACTGAAGCGACTTAGCAGCAGCAGCAGCATATTGGCAAAAGAGACTTCATCTTGGGTCCACGTTGTCTCTCATTCTCCAGCAGACTCTCACGGCAGAGACAGGGTTGTAAGACAGGGAGAAGATGCTCCAAAGTCTCTTGAGGCATAGCCTGCAAACTGTATACCATCACTTCTGCTGTCTACTATTGTTCGAGCCACAAGGCCAACCCAAATTCAAAGAATAAGGGCATAGACTCTGCCTATTAATGGAAATTTCTGCCACGTTGCAAGACCCAATTCAGGACTCAATGCACTCTATATATAAGTGATGTGGAATTTTGAAGTGAGTGTGTATAAAAAGATAATTCAGAAGGAAATACATCAAAATATTAAATTATAATCTCTCCAGCTGAATTGAAATTTTTTTTGCATTTTTACTCATCTCAAGCATGTATTACTTGTATAAGTTAAGCTGCTGCTGCTGCTAAGTCGCTTCAGTCGTGCCCGACTCTTTGCGACCCCATAGACGGCAGCCCACCGGGCTCCCCTGTCCCTGGGATTCTCCAGGCAAGAACACTGGAGTGGGTTGCCATTTCCTTCTCCTATGCATGAAAGGGAAAAGTGAAAGTGAAGTCGCTCAGTCGTGTCCGACTCTTAGCGACCCCATGGACTGCAGCCCACCAAGCTCCTCCGTCCATGGGATTCTCCAGGCAAGAGTACTGGAGTGGGATGCCATTGCCTTCTCTGATAAGTTAAGCAATAATTATAAAAAATTTTTATAGAAGTATAGTTGATATAATGTGTTAGTTTCAGATATACAGCAAAGTGATTCAGTTATACATATAAGTGTGCATATATATATATATATTCTTTTTCAGTTTCTTTTCTATTATAGGTTATTATAAGATATTGAATATAGTTCCCTGTGTTATACAGTATGTTCTTGTCTTTTAAAATCTATTTAAAGTGAAGTGAAAGTGAAAGTCGCTCAGTCATGTCCGACTCTTTGTGATCCCATGGACTATACAGTCCATTAAATTCTCCAGGCCAGAATACTATAGCAGTAAAGGTCCATATAGTCAAAGTTATGGTTTTTCCAGTAGTTATGTATGGATGTGAGAGTTGGACCATAAAGAAGGCTGAGTGCTGAAGAATTGATGCTTTCAAAATGTGGTGCTGGAGAAGACTCTTGGAGTCCCTTGGACTGCAAGGAGATGAAACCAGTCTATCCTAAAGGAAATCAACCCCGAATATTCATTAAAAGGACTGATGCTGAAACTGAAGCATCAGTACTTTCTTTGCCCACCTGATGTGAAGAGCTGACTCATTGGAAAATACCCTGATGCTGGGAAAGAATGATGGCAGAAGGAGAAGAGAGTGACAGAGGATAAGATGATTGGATAGCATCACCGACTCAATGGACATGAGTTTGAGCAAACTCCGGGAGATGTTGAAGGACAGGGAAGCCTGGTATGCTGCAGTCCATGGGGTTGCAAAGAGTTGGACATGACTTAGCGACTGAAGAGCAACAGCAACCTGTTGTAAAAGTGTGTTGGGCTTCCCAGATGGCCCTAGTGTTAAAGAACCCAGCTGCCAATGTGGGAGAAATAAGAGATAAGTTCCTGGGTCGGAAAGATCCCCTGGAAGAGAGTGTGGCAACCCACTCCAGTATTCTTGCCTGGAGAATCCCCATGGACAGAGGAGCCTGGCTGACTACAGTCCATAGGGTTGCAGAGAGTCAAGCATGACTGAAGCAACTTAGCACACACAGGAGCATAAAAGATGGGGTGGTTACTTCTCTCTCTGATGAAGGTGCTAATATTTCTTCCCAAATAGCAAGAACTGTAAATTGTAGCCCTCTGGGGGGTAAACTTGTTTAGATTTTATTTTTTTTGGTATAAAATTTTAAATGCACCATTTTTGCATGAGAACCTCTACTTTTAAACCAAACCTTAAGTGTTTTTGTACTTACTTTTCACAATAGCTGTCAAGAAGTAAGAATGTAAAAGGAGAGACATTTTCCTCTTAGCTCTTAAGCTTGGGAGACTGGAGTCATGTGAGAAGGAACTCTGTGCTGTGGACTGTTCTGTTTGACTGTTGTTGGATGGATGGCTGGATGATGGATCTGTGATTGAGGTAATGGGTAAGAAAACTGATTTTCTTTCTCAGTACTTTCTGGAAAGTCTCAAATTGTTCTTCACAAAAAATGTAGGGAAGTTCTACAGGAGAACCCCTTTATTAAGGAGATTTCAGTTATAGCTGTTAGGTTTTTTTTTTTGAAAAAAAAAGTTTTTTATTGCGATTTAATTCATATATGACACAACTCACTGATTTAAAATGTAGAATCCATTTGTTTCTAATATAGGCCCAGAATTGTGAAAACATCAATTTTAGAACATTTCATCACCCCAAGAAGAAATTCTGTATTCATTAAGCAATCACTCCCCATTCCTCCTTGTCCCCAGCCCCTGGAAACCACTAATCTGCTTTCACTTTCTGTCTCTTTGAATTTGCCTATTCTGGGCATCTCATGTAAATACAACCATACAATATGTAGCATTTCATCTCTGGCTTCTTTTACTTAGCATTATTTTTTCAAGGTTCGTGTATTAGGACTTCATTTCATTTTGTTACTGAATAATATTCCAGTGTGTGAATATTCCAATGTGAGAGCACATCTGGTTTACCTGTTCACCAGCTGATGGACATTTGGGTTGTTTCTGCTTTTTGGCTCTTATAGATAATGCTGTGATGGATTCTCTTTTACAAGTCTTTGTGTGTGGACATATATTATCAATTCTTTTGGGTATATACCTAGGAGTGGCATTTTGGTGTACATTAAGGTTTAAAGAAATTCACTGCTTAGGCTCCTTTGGAAAATATGACAATGGATAGTGCTGGAAAGGTAGGTTTGTTTTTTTTTTTTTTTTTGCCTAACCAAGGTATGATTCTAAGGCACGTTATATGTAAATATCTGAGGAGAGTTTCCAAAAAGCAGCTCTACAGATGCTTCTGAGCAACAAGACCAAAGTTGGAATAAGTGCTCAGCATCTTTAGGTGAGTATTTGAAGCAAATGTGCAAATTCTGCTGCTTGTTTCCAAGATATACCACATATATAAGAAATTAAATCTTATATTTAATATTGAATGTAAGGTATATTGCATATAGTTGTTATTACCATACATACATGATGAATTGGAAAAGATCAAATGGCTCCATGCCCATGGACTGAAAATGAGTAAAAGAAAGGGTAAAGTTATAAACTATCCATTCTGTCAAGAACTATAGGAAAGATATGGATGTTTGTTATTTTTTAAAATGGTATTTTTCTATTGGGAGAAAAGCATAATGAGAAAAAAAGATGAGAAAGCAAGTGATGTTGTCAAGCTTTTGCCAAAATGATATGATTGATAATTACCTGCAGCTGAGCAGAAACCACGTGGGCATGCTTAGAATTTGCTTAAGCAGTTTCTAGGCTTTTTCCCTGTGGGCTGTTAAAATTCTTCAGCCTAAGAGCAGTTATTTGAACAAGGAGAATATTGCCTTGTTCTGACTGTAGAGTCTATTCAAGCATGCGGAATGCATGTTTTGCTGAAATGCTCAAAAGACAGGTTGTGGAAATATTTCTAGTGTACACACCAGTTTATTCATATAATTTAAATGCATGCTTTTGTAATTTTAATTTTTCTCTAAAGTTTTTCAGTGTCTATAAGACCAAATTTATTGCATCATCCATCACATGTGGTATGACCTTCTTCAGGCTGAAAGCGCCCATTCAGCATAACACAACTAAAAGGTTCTCCTCCTTCTTAAATGCCGAGGCTTTGAGCTACTTACCATAATTGTCAGTGTGCCAAATCCCAGGCTTCGCGCCACTGTTGCTGAAGAATAAAATAAACGACTTTGGAAGAAGTTTTCTCCCAACTGGGCAATCTTCTCGGAACCACAAATGTCCCCTTCTTCCATGCAAGGGAATAGATTTTACTCTCCCCTCTCTCTGTGAGTATAGTTTCAGCAAGTCCTTGTCATCGCTGTTAATTCAGGGGTGCTGCCAACTTGAAGGATATGTGAAACAAGGGGCCTCCCCCCCAATTCTTCTTTAGGCATAATATGATTGCTATGGCTTGATCCTTTATGAAACCACATAGTTAGGTGACTGTTTATCCCAGGGACAAGTCTTTTCCCTATACCCTCTTCCATTTACCAGTCAAGAAAAGAATTGATCCCTCAGTCCATCCACCAGCAAGTATTTGTCAAATATCCATGCCTCTGTCACTGTTCAAAGCCTTGTAATATAAAAAAAAAACTGCCTCAGCCTTCATATAGATTACCATTCTGGTTAGATAGGACACAGGAAAAGTTAGAGACTAGCGTAGAAATATTAAACTGGAGTAAAACTGTATTGGAATACCTGATAATTCCATCTAAATTGAGAGGACGGAGAATTTAGAATGATTAGAAGTGATTAACAAAGACCTCATAGAAGGTGGGGGACCTTGAACTGGCTCTGGAAGAAAATAGACTGTCAGTATATGAAGTGGAAACTCTTCCAGGCTTCTGAGGTTGGGGAAGAAATATGAGCAATGGCTCAGAGAGAGAAGCAGCCTGAACAACAGCTCCAAGGAAGAAGCAGTCCCTGCATGCATGGGATTATGATCGGAGTTTCAGTTATAGGATAAAACAGCAAAGAAAGCTGGTTTGTAAGCACCTGAGCAAACCTTTTACTTTCTTGATGTTTCCTTGTTGGTCTCATCGCGTGTTTTCAATAGAAGATTCTTCAAAGGACAAGGACAGTTGTGGTCCTTTGAAAAACTGAAAAACTGTTTTGTCAGAGACAGCTGAAAAACTGTTTTTCACTGTTTGCATGTATATATTCAATTTGAAAAATACCATGAAGCAAACAAAAGCAGAGTTAGGATGAACACCCAATTCCATGTACAAGTTTCTGTCTTCAATTCAATGAAAAGATTAGTCCTTTTAGGTTTTTGTTTGTTCAGATGAGAAGTAAAATATAGACACGGACCTAGAAGATAATGCAGATGACAGGTTTGTTTTCTTGAGTGATAGATGTGGAATCAACAGCTCGCCTGATGAGAGAGCAGTGAGGATGAATTAGAATGCATGCTTGGTTTTCCAGGGCATTGCTTTTGTCTCTTTTACATTTTATTGGATTTTAAAATTATGGGATCAGAAGCTTATCCAAAACACTGCTGTAAGAGAACACATTGAATACAATTAACAGGATTCAGTCCTCTGTTAACATCAGCAGTCATCCAAATGTGTATTTTTTTTCCTAGCATAAAATCATAGCTGTAGGGCTGACCTTATGCTTATTAAAAATCACTTAAAATCTTACTATAAATTGGCTTAAACCTAAAAGGAAGCTTAAACAATCATAGTTAAAGTTCACATCTATTTTTTTTAAATTAGTTTATTTTCTATTTTTTAACTTTACAATATTGTATTTGTTTTGCCATGCATTGACATGAATCCACCATGGGTGTACATGTTTTCCCCCTCCAGAATCCCCCTTCCCTCTCCCTCCCCATCCCATCTACTTTTTTTTTTTTTTATAAATTTATTTATTTTAGTTGGGGGCCAATCACTTCACAACATTGCAATAGTTTTTGCCATACATTGACATGAATCAGCCATGGGTTTACATGTGTTCCCCCTCCTGGACCCCCCACCCACCTCCCTCCCCATCCCATCCTTCTGGATCATCCCATTGCCCCGGCCCTGAGCCCTTGTCTCATGCATCGAACATGGAATGGTGTTCTGTTTCACATATGATAATATACATGTTTCAATGCTATTCTCCCAGAACGTCCCACCCTCACCTTCTCCCTCAGAGTCCATAAAATTGTTCCATGCATCTGTGTCTCTTATTCTGTCTCGCATATAGGGTTATCGTTACCATCTTTCAAATTCCATATATATGCATTAGTATACTGTATTGTTGTTTTTCTTTCTGGCTTACTTCACTCTGTATAATGGGCTCCAGTTTCATCCATCTCAGTAGAACCGATTCAAATGTATTTTTTTTAATGGCTGAGTAATATTCCATTGTGTATATGTACCACAGCTTCCTTATCCATTCGTCTGCTGATGGACATCTAGGTTGCTTCCATGTCCTGGCTATTGTAAACAGTGCTGCGATGAACATTGGGGTACCCGCGTCTCTTTCAATTCTGGTTTCCTCGGTGTATATGCCCAGCAGTGGGATTGCTGGGTCATATGGCATCCCATCTACTTTTAAAACTCAATGGGATTTGGGAGTTGGTGCTGTAGCAGGTTGGTGATGATCTCTGTCAGTATTTCCCTTTTCCCTTTTCTCTCTTGTTCTTACTCTTACTACACACACTCTCTAAAATATATGACAAAAGTAAAATCCTGTGAAAATTTATTTTGAAGCCACAGCATCATACAGGTGTCTAATTCAGAGGGAATATCTTTAAAATAATTCACATTATTTTTTATTTCAGTCTTATGTTTCTGCCCCCTTCCACTCCTGCTGCCTTGGCAGTCTTCCCCCTTCACATTTCTTAGATTCTGGGTTTTCATTCCTGATTTTTGGCATTCATAAATCCCTTCAGATGAGACTTTCAATTCATGCTTCCTAAAACCTCTAATTTTCAGGTTAGCTAAATTATAAACTTTCCCATTTACAAATGTGGCATTCCTCTGCAGCCTAGCATTTGTCTAAAAATAGAATTCACTATCCATTAGATCGTATTCATTCTAGTATACCAAATTAGTGCTTTTACCTTTTGTTCTTACTAGCTAATGACATTTAAAAATGTAAGTCTTTTAGTCTGGGGCTACATATGACTTTTCTTTCATCTGTTGAAAATGATTATTTTCTTCCTTTGGGTTGGAAATTAAAACTTGAATTTAATATTAGGAGAGTAGTAATTTGGCCCTATTTTCTCTGTCTGCCAACTGACTCCTTGTTCAGTGGACAGATATCAGGAAGAGTTATTGTTACAACTGAAAACAAATGGAGATTTTAATGGAGGGTATAGAGTGAATTTTAGATGACAATTTTCACTAAAAATATCTAAACAGTTCAGTCAAATTAGTTGTGTGGTTGTGCAGACAATTCGTTTAAATGTCTGAAATTCGGTTATTTGCACACAGAACCTGAACATTATTTCAACCTTCAGTTTTGAATGTATGCCAACTTGCCAGCAACTTTCAAAGATTTAGTTCTGGCAGATTTACCTCAGACCACTGATTTTGCATTGCTTCTGTCAGTAATTTTCAGTTTTACGCTTGCTCTTTTTTGATTTTATCATTTTCTTCAGTCCAACTGTAAACATTATTCAGAATTTATTTTATGTTGGAGTAGATAGTCATAGATATCAATGCCTAATAAAGGCTCTCTTTCCCACTTTTTGTTTCTTCTCATGGTATTGTTTCTATTTTGCCTTCAGTAGTTGTCCCACCACCGTATGAAAAACTTGCACTAATTGTTGTCCCTACCTGCCCAGTCCTCTGATTTGCTTCCTTATGGGAATTTAGAATAAGTTTTTTCCTGACTTCATTGAAAACTGTCATTCTTGTAGCTCTGGCCGTATTTTTTTGTCAGGAACGACAACCTTCTTTGTATTATGAACATTATTTCTCATTTTTCTTTCTCTGTAAGGAGAAATTAATCACTATTTATTACCTGAATGTTGATGGAACTACTCAAAAACTAACTTCAGAGACTCTCAAAAGAATCATTTTAACTTAAGCCACCCAACCGCTGATAATTAGGAGGATTAAAAATGTCAATAAAAACATTATCAAAATTTTCATTTATTATAGCTAATACTTCAGAGGAAGGGGTAAAAACAATTACAGAAAAGTTTAATTAGGTTTGGAAAGAACTTCGGGGACAGAAACATATTTAAACTTAGTGAAGTGACTTTTTGGGTCTTTCACGGAGAGACATTTGAATGAAAACTCTGCTTATTATCAAAAGTTAGTTTTTCTTTTTCCTCTATTGGTGTAACAGGATTTTCTCTCAAATAGGAGAGCTGAAATAATTAGCCTAGTGATGTTTGCTTCCACACATTATTAGGGGAATAATCCTGATGGAGTGAAAGTGAAAGCAAAATTTAGAATAATTTTTTTTAAGGTTAGAATTGTTAGGAGTTTATTTTGTGGTCCCAGAAGAGTCTTGGATGGTGGCAGGATTTTGTATCAAATATTATCATTGTTCCCTTTTCTTATATTTTAATGAAATTGCCTGCCCTAAACATCAACTTGACCGTTTCAACTATGTTTGAGGCGTGCTGCTGGCATAGTCAGTTCAGTTCAGTCACTCAGTCATGTCCAACTCTTTCAGTTCAGTTCAGTTCAGTCGCTCAGTCATGTCTGACTCTTTGCGACCCCATGAATCGCAACACGCCAGGCCTCCCTGTCCATCACCAACTCCCGGAGTCCACCCAAACCCATGTCCATCGAGACAGTGATGCCATCCAACCATCTCATCCTCTGTTGTCCCCTTCTCCTCCTGCCCACAATCCTTCCCAGCATTAGGGTCTTTTCCAATGAGTCAATTCTTCGCATGAGATGGCCAAAGTATTGGAGTTTCAGCTTCAACATCAGTCCTTCCAATGAACACCCAGGACTGATCTCCTTTAGGATGGACTGGTTGTATCTCCTTGCAGTCCAAGGGACTCTCAAGAGTCTTCTCCAACACCACAGTTCAAAACCATCAATTCTTTGGCACTCAGCTTTCTTCACAGTCCAACTCTCACATCCATACATGACCACTGGAAAAACCATAGCCTTGAGTAGATGGACCTTTGTTGGCAAAGTAATGTCTCTGCTTTTAAATATGCTACCTTGGTTGGCCATAACCTTCCTTCCAAGGAGTAAGCGTCTTTTAATTTCATGGATGCAATCACCATCTGCAGTGATTTTGGAGCCCCCCAAAATAAAGTCTGACACTGTTTCCACTGTTTCCCCATCTATTTCCCATGAAGTGATGGGACCAGATGCCATGATCTTAGTTTTCTGAACGTTGAGCTTTAAGCCAACTTTTTCACTCTCCTCTTTCACTTACATCAAGAGGCTCTTTAGTTCTTCACTTTCTGCCATAAGTGTGGTGTCATCTGCATATCTGAGGTTATTGATATTTCTCCCGGCAATCTTGATTCCAGCTTGTGCTTCTTCCAGCCCAGTGTTTCTCATGATGTTCTCTGCATATAAGTTAAATAAGCAGGGTGACAATATACAGCCTTGACGTACTCCTTTTCCTATTTGGAACCAGTCTGTTGTTCCCTGTCCAGTTCTAACTGTTGCTTCCTGACCTGCATACAGGTTTCTCAAGAGACAGGTCAGATGGTCTGGTATTCCCATCTCTTTCAGAATTTTCCACAGTTTATTGTGATCCACACAGTCAAAGGCTTTGGCATAGTCAATAAAGCAGAAATAGATGTTTTTCTGGAACTCTCTTGCTTTTTTGATGATCCAGCGGATGTTGGCAATTTGATCTCTGGTTCCTCTGCCTTTTCTAAAACCAGCTTGAACATCTGTAAGTTCATGGTTCATGTATTGCTGAAGCCTGGCTTGGAGAATTTTGAGCATTACTTTAGTAGCGTGTGAGATGAGTGCAATTGTGTGGTAGTTTGAGCATTTGCTGGCATAGTCAGACCACGATAAAACCCATGATGTACTGAGTAATGAATGCTATGCAATAAGGACTTTTTTTTTTTTTTTGCAATAAGGACTTTTTAAAAGTGACTTTTCTTCTTCAGAAAAATCTCTATCTTGCTAACTGTTGGTTGCATATTGATTAATCAATTATTTTTCCCTCTTGCATCAAATTTTTCTGCTTAAATTTACAGCTTATAAGTGTGTTAATAACACACTACCTTGAAGCAATATTTTAATTAGAAAGTAGTTCAGTTTTGGTATTATAGAGCCTTTCATGCAGATATTTTAATCAAATTTATCATAGCATAAAATTTTCTATAACATAGAAACTGGAAAATTCCAGTTTATAACTGACTGAAGTTATTATTAAATTTGGCCTGACCAAAATTTGGATTTCATATTCCATGGTTACCAGTGAACTCTCTGTAACAAGTTGTGATTTTCTTGTGATGGCAAGAATGCTGAGTGATTGTGATTTTTTTCTGGTGTCAGCCATTCACATGATTTAGGGCTTCCAATTTCACATTGTGTACAGAAATAATGATGCTCAACCAGGGTTTGATTTGCTGAGCATAGAGATAGCAGCCCCTTCCCCAAATCTCAGTTGATTTCAGACCAGCAAGTCTTTTAATTCTGTGAGGCTTAGATTTAATTCTAAGGATAAACCTGGGGGAAAAAAACCTTATCTCAATCCCTATCCTGCAGAATCCTGGAAAATTTCCATAATCTTCTTCCTTAAGCCATTGGGGATCTTTGTTCACTCTACAAACTCTAGATGTGCCTGTTACCATGAAGCTTTAGGAATTTTTCTCATATCTCTTCTAGTATCCTGATAACTGTAAAGAAGGGGGAAAAAAGGGGGAAAAAACTATGCAAAAAAAGAAGACTCTCATTTACAGTCCATTCCTCTAGTTGGCTCTCTTTCTGCATTGACAGTAAAAAGTTAAAACAAATTGCTATTTTATGTTGAATTCACATTGAATAATAAATGAATAAATAATCTGAATGAACAAATGATCTCTTGCTGGTGCTAGTAAAAATTACTATCTGTTGAGCTGATTGACCAATTTAGTGAACATGAATGCCTCTACTTAGAGTATTTTTGCTTAGGGTATTCATATAATTTATTGTAAAAGTTAGGACACTTTGATGTGCAATGTTGTACAACTATCACCACTATTTTCAAAACTCTTCATCATCCCCAATGGAAACTCTGAACTCATTAAACATTCATTTCCCCTTCCCTACCAGTCCCTGGTAAAAACAGAGGTATTTTTCCTGTCTTTATGAATTTGTCTATTCTATATTCATATAAATGGAATTATGTGATATTTGTCCTTTTTTGTCTGTATTATAATTTTGTGTCTGTATTATTATGTGCGTCTGTGTTATTTCAAGATTGTACATGTTGTAGAAGGTATCAGAATTTCTTTTCTATGGTTTAATAATATTCCTTATATATTTATATATTATTTTATTATATATAATAATATATATTATTTTATTATATATAATAATATATATTATTTTATTATATATAATAATATATATTATTTTATATATGTAATGGAGTAGAATAACATTAATATATGTGGTAATATTCCATTTTATATATATATATGTTTATCCATTCATCTGTTGATGGACACTTGTGTTGCTTTTTACCTTTTGGCTACTGTGAGTGGTGCTGCAATGAACACTGGTGTACAAACAAAAAAAAAATTAGGACACTTTGGAGTGTGAAAAGGTGCACTATCAATAATTACACCAGACTAACAAGCATAACATAAAACTACTGATCAAACCTCACCTGAAATGTCTTGTTCTTCTCCCTTCCACCTGCATTCAAATGGTATCCACTTGAGAAGGGCCAGATCAACTCTCTTCCAAGAACAATCTTTGGAGTACTTTGGCCTTCCTTTATCTGAATTATTGAGGCATCAGTGGTCCAAGCATGTCAGAAATTAGAATGTTTTATGTACCTAGGAAAGAATTATGTGCTGTTATTTGATGTGTATTTGCTCTCTCTTAACATTTAGAATGTAACCTTCTTGAGCACAAAGACTATGTCTCCTTGAAGCACTGACAAACACTGCAGTGCCCAAAGTCAGGAGAGAAGAAATTCTTGTTGAGAAATTGACTATAAATAATGCTATGGTAAATATCGTCATATATCCATCTTTAACTCCACATCTTATTATTCCAGTCAGAAGCATTGCCAAAAGAGGAATCAGTGATTCAAAGGTTATGAATAATGTTAAGGATTTAGAAATATTGCAGTTACTTTCTAGAAAGGTTAGGCCATTAAACATGCCTCTGAGTATTTCACGTGCCAACATTGAATAGTTAAAAAAAAATAGCCAACCTGAGAAATAGTATCATTTTGTTTTTTTTTTTAAATAAATTTATTTATTTTAGTTGGGGGCTAATTACTTTACAATACTGTAGTAGTTTTTGCCATACATTGACATGAATCAGCCATGGGTTTACATGTGTTCCCCTTCCTGGACCCCCCTCCCACCTCCCTCCCCATCCCATCCCTCTGGGTCATCCCATTGCCCCAGCCCTGAGCATTTGTCTCATGCATCGAACATGGAATGGTGTTCTGTTTCACATATGATAATATACATGTTTCAGTGCTATTGTCCCAGAACGTCCCACCCTCACCTTCTCCCTCAGAGTCCATAAGACTGTTCTATGCATCTGTGTCTCTTATTCTGTCTCACATATAGGGTTATCGTTACCATCTTTCAAGTTCCATATATATGCATTAGTATACTGTATTGGTGTTTTTCTTTTTTTTTTTTATAAATTTATTTATTTTAGTTGGGGGCTAATTACTTTACAATATTGTAATAGTTTTTGCCATACATTGACATGAATCAGCCATGGGTTTACATGTGTTCCCCTTCCTGGACCCCCCTCCCACCTCCCTCCCCATCCCATCCCTCTGGGTCATCCCATTGCCCCAGCCCTGAGCATTTGTCTCATGCATCGAACATGGAATGGTGTTCTGTTTCACATATGATAATATACATGTTTCAGTGCTATTGTCCCAGAACGTCCCACCCTCACCTTCTCCCTCAGAGTCCATAAGACTGTTCTATGCATCTGTGTCTCTTATTCTGTCTCACATATAGGGTTATCGTTACCATCTTTCAAGTTCCATATATATGCATTAGTATACTGTATTGGTGTTTTTCTTTTTTTTTTTTATAAATTTATTTATTTTAGTTGGGGGCTAATTACTTTACAATATTGTAATAGTTTTTGCCATACATTGACATGAATCAGCCATGGGTTTACATGTGTTCCCCTTCCTGGACCCCCCACCCACCTCCCTCCCCATCCCATCCCTCTGGGTCATCCCATTGCCCCGGCCCTGAGCCCTTGTCTCATGCATCGAACATGGAATGGTGTTCTCTTTCACATATGATAATATACATGTTTCAATGCTATTCTCCCAGAACGTCCCACCCTCACCTTCTCCCTCAGAGTCCATAAAATTGTTCTATGCATCTGTGGCTCTTATTCTGTCTCGCATATAGGGTTATCGTTACCGTCTTTCAAATTCCATATATATGCATTAGTATACTGTATTGTTGTTTTTCTTTCTGCCTAATTTTGTTATTTTGTTATTTTAATTTCTACTTATCTCATTTTATTTTCACATGACTGTTAGTTGGTTAAAGCTTACTCAACATTTAAATGAAAATAATTTGCTGTGTATATAGCTTAAACCACCAAATGTAAAAATAAATATATAAATATGAGGAAGTTTGTAAGTGAACATCTATAAAATGTTCCTTATGTGCTTTATGAATATTATTTGATCCTCCTGGCAACTCTAAGTATGAAAGTGAAAGTGTTAGTCACTCAGTCATGTCTGACTCTTTGCAACCTCCTGGACTATAGCCTACCAGGCTCCTCTGTCCATGGGATTCTCCTGGCCAGAATACTGGAGTGGGTTGCCACTCTCTTCTCTAGGGGATCTTCCCATCCCAGGGATCGAACCTGGGTCGCCTGCACTGCAGGCAGATTCTTTACCACCTGAGCCATCAGGGATAGGTACAACTATAATCCTCATTTTATTGAAAATAGGCAATGAGCAACTTGCTGAGGGCAGCACAGTTAAAGAAAGCATGTTTTAAACTATGCCTAGCAATTCAGTTGTCTTAGCTCAGGCTACTACAACAAGATACCATAGACGAGGTAGCTGAACGCCTGCATGTGTGTTTGTGCTCAGTCATATCCAACTCTTGCGACCTCGTGGATTGTAGCCCGCCAGGTTCCTCCGTCCATGGAATTTTCCAGGCAAGAGTACTGATAGCAGAACAACAGATACATAATTCTCTAAGTTCTAGAGGTTGGGAAATCCAAGATTAACGTGCAGGTAGATTTGGCTCCTGGTAAGAACTCTCTTCTTGGCTTGCAGATAGCTGCCTCTCCCTTTGTCTTCACGTGGTGGAGAAAGAAAACTCGGGTCTTTTCCTGTTCTTATAAGGATGCTAATCCCATTATGGGGGCCCTCGTCCTCATCACCTCACCTAAACCTGACTACTTCTCTAAGGCCTCACTTACAAATACCATCACACTAGGGGTTATGGTTTCACCATATGAATTTGGGGGAGACACAAACATTCAGTCCATAGCAACAATATATCAAAAGGATGAATTGAATCCATGTCAATACTGCTTCCATGTATTTGTGAAAACTGGAAGAGTTTTTAGTTTGACAGTTGAGCTGCAGTTCCTGCTAAGTCTTAATGTATCAAACAGAATTAGAGAAATTGTATTTAGTTCTTTACACTGTGATCATTTATGCAGAATCTGTGGGAATTAGATTTAGGTCAATTAAAAAACACAATGTTCTAAGGGAAAATAAAGAAGAAGATAAATAATTTCAAGTCTCTAACTTAGAGGGTTATTGTTCAAACCAAATTGGAGTTTTGCAAGTGATAATAGTTAACCTGTGATTGGGGTATTTCAATTCTCTGCCTCAAAGGCAGATTTTAATAAGACATGGAAATAATAATCCCACAGGTTTTATACCAGCAGGATAGGAAATTGCTATGTATTATATTAGGAAATGAAATATGCCTTTCCAGTGGTTATCACCCTAAAACACACTTTAAAAATTGATTAAGCAAAACCTGACAAAAGTTGTTTTCTCTTTTATTTTCTTGATGTCTTTCCTCAAAAACATATATGTTAGCTAATCTGTGGCCAGCAGCAAGTGTCTGCATGTTTTAACTATTCCCAAACTTCATTAATTGAATAGCTTGAAAATAGTGCTTCATTTCTAGTTAAATATTAATAATTTAACCTTTAACATTGGATCATCAGGAGAATATCAATGTCATATTTAAAGTAAATACTCTTGATTCATTAAAGGACTCCAGTCAGGTATTAGAAAGTAAAACTGTTTTCTCTAGACCAATAATCAGTAAACTACAGTTCATGGGCCAGATTCAGCCTTGCATGCAATTTTTTTCTCACAACCCAGAAGAATTATTCTGTGACACATGAAAATTACATGAAATTCAAATGTCAGTGTCCATAAATAAAGTTTTATTGGAACAGACACACTCATTTATTTATGTATTGTCTCTGGGTGCTGTTGTGCTGTCACACCAGAATCAAGTAGTTATGGCAGAGACTCTATCCTCCTGAAAGCCTAAAATAGTTACTATTTGATCGTTTGTAGAAAATGTTTGCTGACTCCTGCTCTAGACTTCTCTGCATCTCTTTGCCCATACTTTGTGATCTTTTGAAAAAACACTAGAACACACACAATGTGGGGAATCATGCAATGTGAAAAGTTCATTTTACCTTTTTAGGGAAGAGATAATTACAGTTTATCTTGATGACTTTTTTATTTAATGATATAATACTGCAACACAGACAGCATAAGATCTTTTTATCTATGCATATTTAAAATGGTCATAGATTTCCAGGGGCCAGAATTACCTGAAGTGTTATTTCTCTATGTGAGTGACATGTCCTTTAGCCCAAAGGTCAATAACTCGCTTCAATTTATCTGTTTTCAGCATTTTAAAAACACAGTACCAGGTAGTTTAATGGACCCTTTCATTGTTATTTCATTTAATCCTCTCAAGAGCCCAGATAAATTTTGCATATCAATTTTAGTGATGAGGAAATGGGCCCCCAAAGGTGATACTTTTTGTTTAGCGTTGCATAGCTAATCAAAGATCGTTCCAGAATCTATACCTTAATTCACCTAATAGCAAAGCTTCACCCAAAGTATTTTGTCTTATTGCTAAAGGAAGAATGTGATTAACATGGGTCAGAAATCTTTCCCCTACTCATTTTTTTCTACCCCATACTCTTCTTCCACTCATCCAAATAGAAAACAGTATCTATGCATTCATCCATCTTTCCATCAAATATCAAATGTTTATTGAGTGACCTAGTCCATGCCAATCATCATACTAACTGCAATAGGCATTAAGCATACAGTTGTGAGCACAAGAGACATGGTCCCTGTCCTCATAGAGGTGACAGTCCTTTTTCACCTACCAGAACCACATGGAGGATGAGTTTTATTTGCCCACAGATCTCTAGGGCCCAGGCATCCCCATCACATGTGAAGTTGGATGTGTACATAGTTCACCACCTGCCCTTTCAGATGTCACTTGAATTGGACTTCTTGAATATCTTGTTTTTATGAATAGTCTAAATAGTAGAATGAAGATGTTATAATTTAATTTTAAATTGGAGGATGAAAAATATGTCAGACATTAGCTTTTTTTAAAAAAATAAATGTAACACTTTACATAAGTATTTGCCTCAGAGCTGCTGAATTCTACTAACCACCACATATATCTTTGGTTATACATTTTTCTTGATCCTGTTCCAAAAGATATTCACCTATAACTTGTTTTGAGAGCACAGAAGCCAGCAGGAGGTAATTAAAAGACTTGACCTCTAGGCTAAACAGACATTAGGCACTGGTTGGGGAAGCCTCGGATTCTCTTCAAAGAACTTTTCTGGTGAATCTTGGAAGTGCCATATGGCTGCTGGGAGAAGTTTTGTTTTGGTAGTAGTTACTGGTTAGGCTCTGTAAATTTTCCTTTCAGACGTTTGGCTGGTTCTCAAACACTGCCTTTAAGAATTGTATTTTGTAAGTTAAGAGCAGAAGCTATTATTAGCTGTGTGTTTGTGGTTGAAACATGAGGTCAGATTTGGCAGAGAACTCTTCAGGGTGTGTGAAGGGGAACCTCAACCCAGCATCCTGCTGCCACATGGTGCCTTGGGGAGTAGCTTATTCTTGGGCCCAGAAGGAATGACTTTGCCTTCCAATTTGCGGGATTATGTGCTTTAATAATGAAATGCTGCCTTTGGGAGTTACAGAGTGACTTGTAGCATTTTTTCCCCCAGAATTCAATGTTCTACAGAGGAGAATGTCTTATTAGTTCAGTGACCATGTTGGTCTTATTCATTATTGTACCCTCAGCTCCAAGTTAAGTGCTTGGCACAAATAATAAATATTTGTTAAGTGAATGAATGAATTAAAAATGATGATAAAGAGAAGGTTTAGAAAGATTAAGGACATAGGTTAAATGGAAGAGTAGATGTTTGTAGTCAGAGCACATTTGTGGGTTAAGCATTTCCAAAAGATGGCAGATACCCCAGGGTGAGGTGACCTTGGAGTAAATATGGAGTTTTCTGGACCCGAGGAAATTGAGAAACCATATTGTTATGGGCTGCACAGATGCTGAAATAATTAATGGTAATGGCAGGGAAGAAGAAGATGAAGATAGAGGAAAGTAGGCAAGTTCCCTCCTTTTGTAGTTCTCTTGGGATGAATTGACTAATTTTGTATGGATGTAGAAACATTTGTAAGACCTACAAGACCCACTCTCCAACTTGTATGCATTCATGTGCATGCATACATGCAAACCCTCACACATGCACACACACAGAGTAGTGTCTGAAGCATCTGAGATGATCACATGACAATAATAATAGTTAAACACTCATTGTAGGCAAATGACCAAAATTAGCCATGGTTGGGAGCTATGGAATGATTAGTATGCATAATTATTTTCCACTGATAGCAAAACAGAAAATATTTATACACATCTGAAATATTTAAACAGGGAGAAAACAATTCTAGTTTGCCAAACTGTCTTTATATCCATTTTGTTGAAAATGTTCCGTATTAAGGAAGAATTCATCTGTTCACTGACTGCTTGCTTTGATTTTTGTTGGCATTTTCAGGGGAGCTTTGGAGGAAGTGGTTATCATTATTCCAGTTCACAACCGTACCTAAAATTGCGTATGACTAGAATTTCTTTATGCTCTGATAATCAGCTTGCTGTAGAGTACCACAGAAGGAAACATAGTCTTGCTGTTGTTTTGAAAGTGAAAGTCACTCAGTCGAGTCTGACTCTTTGCGACCCCATGGACTGTAGCCCGCTAGGCTCCTCTGTCCACCAGAATTCTTCAGGCAAGAATACTGAAGTGGGTGGCCATGCCCTCCTCCAGGGGATCTGCCCAACCCAGGGATCGAACACAGGTCTCCCACATTGCAGGCAGATTCTTTCCCAGCTGAGGCACCAGGGAAGCCATGCTGCTGTTTGCATAGATGCAAAATATACAAAGAATATAGCTAGTTTAAAAGGAAGCTTTTGTAAAAATAAATTCATAAGGCTTTCAATAAGGAATCCTTCAAATCCTCAATTGTAGACAATAATGCAATTCTTTTACAGATTCATTTATATCTTTACTAAATCAGAAGATGATGTTAGAGAACAGTTGCTCTTCCATTGTAACAGTAGTATAATTTCACTGTAGCTTTCAAATAATTGTCTGTGAAATAATTTTGTGATTTCTCTTTCAGAAGTTTAGCCATGACAGCAAAATCATAAATATTTTCCCCTATGTCAAACATTTTAGGTGGCAGTTGGATCCACCTAGTACATTTTGTTTTCCTCTAAAATCTCAAATATTACACAAGCCAGTTCTTTTCAAAAGTTGTGGCTTAATAAACAATTGGATAGCAAAGTGATTTATTGCAAAGAAAATGGTTCATCTTTGTCTCATTTTTTCTCAAATTTAAAGTGACATTCAGTACATTTTTATATCACATTGTTAATTAAAGTTTGATAGCTCAGTTGGTAAAGAATCCGCCTGAGTGCAGGAGACCCTGGTTCGATTCCTGGGTTGGAAAGATCAGCTAGAGAAGGGATAGGCTACCCACTCCAATATTCTTGGGCTTCTCTTGTTGACTCAGCTGGTAAAGAATCCACCAGCAATGTGGGAGACCTGGGTTCAATCCCTGGATTGGGAAGATCCCATGGAGAAGGCAAAGGCTATCCACTCCAGTATTCTGGCCTGGAGAATTCCATAGACTGTATAGCAAAGAGTCGGACACAACTGAGCGACTTTCACTTCACTTTAATGAAAGTTTACCTGTGGCTCTAAAAATAGGAAAAAGAGAAAGTGAGTTGACTGGAAAAATAATCTTTAGAATTTGAATTTTGTGGAAATAGTAGCTTTGTTCTAAATGGGGCATGCTCCCCAAAGGCTTGGAGGTTGCAAATGCCAGTCTCTGCACTCCACAGGGAAAATGATTTCTATAATAACAATTATCACTTAATGAGGGATTATTACTTATCAGACTATGTATTGGGTGAATTCAATCAATAATTACATTTTGTCCTCCCATTAATCTTGTGTAAATTCTGTTAAACCTCCCTTTACACATGAGAAAACTGAGGCCCAGAGATTAGATAATATACTCAATGTCATGAAATCAGTAAGGGCAGAACCAATGTTTGCAACCAGGTTTGTGTTCCTAATCACTTTGACCTAATTATCCTGTAGCTACCACATGACATTTGTTACTAGTGAGGGAAACATGATAATAAAGACAATTTATTTGTAACCTATATGTTTATGTATTTAGGACTAACCTCAGCATTTTTATATGTTCTAAAAAACTCTATAAGTGGTATGATTTTTAGGTATCATTCTGCAACATGTTTTCTTTGCATATCATAATTTTAATTATTCTTGTTAACTTTTATATAGTATTCTACTAAATACTTCATGAGTATAATATCAATTCCTTTATCTTTTTCTATTGATGAACAGCATTTTCTTCAAAATTTTCTTGGGTGTTCTTAGACACTTCTTTTATATAAATTTTATGATAAACTTTTGAAGTTCTAAACAATCATGTTGAAATTTTGTTTGGAATTTATATATTAATTTAGGAAAATTGACATATATGATATTGAATCTTGTCATAAAACGGTGTACTTCTTCATTTGTATGAGTGTGCATGCTCAGTCGTGTCCAGCTGTTTGTGACTCTGTGGGCTGTAGCCTGCCAGGCTTCTCTGTCCCTGGAATTCTCCAGGCAAGAATACTGGAGTGGGTTTCCATTTCCTTCTCCAGGAGATCCTCCTGACCCAGGGATTGAACCTGAGTCTCCTGGGCAGCAGCACATGGATTCTTTACCACTGCACCACTTATCCATTTAGTAAATTGATATTCTCTTTTCTTAGCATTTAAAAATTTTCTAAACACACCTTATCCTAATTTTATTACATGTATTCCTAGGAGCCTTATAGTTATAGCTTTATTGATATTTTGTATGATGTATTTTCTTCCTAATTTGGTTATTACTATATGGTAAGGCCATTGATTATTGTGTGTTGAACTTGACTCAGCAACCTTACTGAATTCTCCTATTTGTCCTAATAATTTGTCTACAAATTCTTCAGGCTTTCTATGAAAGATCATCATATCATCACCAGTGTGTGACATTTTATTTCTTTCTTTCTAATTCTTATACCTCTTAACTTTTGTTTTGTTTTTTTTTATATTGATTATGGCTTTCAGAAAAGGCTGGAGTGACAGTGGTGATCTAACATTTTGTCTGAGGGTTTTTTTTTAATGCTTATCTGTTTAAGAAAGTCTCTTTTAATTCTTATTTGCTAAGAGCTTTTAAAATAATGTGTGAGTGATGATTTTTATGGATTCTTTTCCTTTAATATAATGTGGTGTATTATATTTTTAGCTTTATTTTACTTTGAACCATCTTTGCATTATTGATATACATGCTAGATTTTAAAAATTCTTTCATACTTTGACATCTATTTTTATTGTCAGGTAGTTCTACAATTTTAATTATTCATACAAACTTATTCATCCCTATCAAACTGGTATAAAAAACATTCTGGCTTCATTCTTTTCCCCATTTTCTGAAGTTGTTTGAACAAACTACAAAACCATCTGGGCCTGATTGACATTTTCAGGGGCACATTTCTAATTGTCAATTAAATTTCTTTAATGGTTGTCTATTCTGTTTTGTGTCTTCTTGAACAATTTTCACAATTTTTAAATTTCTTTTAAATTATCCATTTTATCCACATTTAAAAATTCATTTCATGATGTTCATATTATTCTTTCATGATTTAGAAGCTTTACTGTACTTGTATTATTAATTATTAAGTTCTGTATGATCAATTATTAATATTTGTGTTGTTAATTGTAAATATATTATTAATATTGTGTATATGTGTATTTTCTCTTAATATATCTTACTTAAGATTTTCTATTTTATTAGTTTTTTTTAGTAAAAAACTAACTTTCAGTTTTGCATATCTCTATTATATCTTATTTTCTATTTCATCAGTATCTACTTTTCTCTTATGGTCTATTTTTCATGTGTTTTGTTTATTCTTGAAGTGCATTGAGAATATACCATAGGTCAGGCACCACTGATATATTTGGCATACAATTAGTACAAAACTTTAGGAGTTATTAGAAATAACTGTTCCTGATTTAGCTGATCCAGCCTTCTTTTTAGAATCCCTAATAAGAGGTTCTAGATCTCTAATAAATATCTAAAGTTGGAGACCCTCAAACCATTCACCCTGATTCTTTTTTTTAAATTAATTTATTTTTTATTGAAGGATAATTTCTTTACAGAATTCTGCTGTTTTCTGTCAAACCTCAACATGAATCAGCCATAGGTGTGCATATATCCCCTCCCTTTTGAAACTCCCTCCCATCTCCCTCCCCATCCCATCCCTCTAGGTTGATTCAGAGCCCCTGTTTGAGGTTCCTGAGCCATAGGACAAATTCCCATTGGCTATCTATTTTACATATGGTAATGTAAGTTTCCATGTTATTCTTTCCTTAAATGGTCTTTCACAAGTCTTAATTTTCTTCTCTTTGCTCTGGTTTCTGGGAAAATTACTTGCTACCAAAATATAATTTATTAATTTACTTTCCAGCTATTTCAGGTCTAAAGATTATCCCATCTTTTGAGTTTTTAATTTTAAAAGCTAGATATTTTTCCAATTTTCAATTGATTTCTTTTTACAGTTACCTTTTCTTCTTCCCCTCTGCTTGATTTTGTGTCATAATTTCTTCTATTTTTGCAGATGTGATTTCATCTGTTATTTTCCTGGACATTTTAAACACACTTCTTTTAAAGAAGGTGGGATGATTCGAGAGAATAGCATTGAAACATATATATTACCATATGTGAAATAGATCACCAGTCCAAGTTCAATGCATGAAACAGGGTGCTCAAAGCCGGTGCACTGGGACAACGCTGAGGGGTGGGATGGGGAAGGAGGTGGGGGGTGGTTCAAGATGAGGGACACATGTACACCCATGGCTGATTCATGTCAACATAAGGCAAAAATCACTACAATATTGTAAAGTAATTAGCCTCCAATTAAAATAAATAAATTAATTTTTTTAAAGAAAAAAATAAAGTATTTTTCAAGCTATTTTATAAAATTAATTTTGTCAGAGTGAAATCACATTCTGCATATTTATACTATTAGCTGTCTTTTTCAGTGTTATATTTATTCACATGTTTTATAATTTTGGTTCATAGGCTAATTTTGAGTGGGGTGTTTTGTTTGTATTTTTCTGGCTCTCTCTTACTCATTTGTTCTTGTTCTTTCATTCTCTTTCCTCTCTCTCTCTCTCCCTTTTTAATGGGATCTCATTGTGTCTGGCATTTTTCAGTTGACTTCTACCTGGGTCTCCAGAACACAACCACATTAATATGCTGATTTGGAGCTCCTGTCCCATAGTGAGATTTGAAATAATACAGAGCCAGTCTCCAGCCAGTAGCAGCTTGGTTCAGATCTTGGTCTAGGCAGACTGTGTTGATGCCTCTTGCTTCCATAGGTCTTCAACTACTTATAATTCAGGATTTTTCAATAAGAAAACTGTTGACGTTTTGGTCCAGATGGTTCTTTGTTGTGAGGGACCATCTTGTGCATTATAGGATGTTTACCAGCATCCTTGGCCTATAATCACTAAATACTCATTAGAAGCACTTCTTTCTCTCTAGTCACAACAACCAAAAATGTCTCCACACATTGACAAAATTTCCTGGGGAACAAAGTAATATCTTCCTCCTTGATAACCAGTGGTATAACCTGTAAGTCCTGGGATCAATTGGCAATAATTGACTTAACTTCTTTTAACAAGCAGAGTGTTCTAGCTTTACACCTAGAACATGACCCATGTTTAGTGCTTCATATTAAATAGAGGACTTTAAATCCCCCACTCTAAAAGAAATTTCTGCCCCTGCCCCTTTCAGGGCCCAGCATCCAGCAGGCTGTGACTTCATGCTCATTGCTACTGGTTACCGAGGATGTATATCGTAGTTTGTATTTTGCTGTTGTCTTTTGGTATTTTCCTTTTATATTTTACTCTCACAATTGTCTATATGAAACAGAGGGGACACATTACAACCTAAATTTAAAATTCTTTCTTACCCACAAGTCATGCACGCATAGTCAGTCGCTTCAGTCGTGTGCGACTCTTTGAGATCCCATGTGCCGCAGCCCGCCAGGCTCCTCTGTCCATGGGATTCTCCAGGCAAAAATACTGGAGTGGGTTGCCATGCCCTCCTTCAGGGGATTTTCCCCACTCAGGGTTTGAATCTGATCTCCTGCGGCTTCTGCATTGCAGGCGGATTCTTTACCTCTGAGCCACAGGGAAGGCCAACAGTCAGAAAGAAAGTCACAGAAGAAAGTTTTACAAAAGTGTTTAAAGTTTTTCTTTGAATTTGAGTTTTTTTCCTGTTTGTTCAATTCCTTTAGATGCTTTTTTATTACCTCCTTGCCCCAGCTTGATTATGATTTTTTTCATCTTTTTTAAAATTTATAACAAAAGCCACTATAAACCTGTTTTGTTTGTAGCCAAATCCTGTATTTAGAGTATTGATCAGACTAAATAAAACCTCTAGATATTTTTTAATGACTTGTGCAGACATCTCTCTATGGCTTTATATATTATCTCTTTGGGACCAAGAATAGGCATTGCATGTTGCAAATCAAGAAAATGGGATTATCCTACAAAGTAAGGAGTAGAGTAAAGGAAAGTGCTGTCTGTGGTTATAATGCAGAAGGACATTGAAGTCTGTGAGGGAGAAGAGGGCAGCAGGAGGTTTAGACCTTGCTGGAAAATCTTCAGGAATGAAGCAAAATGTAGCCAAGTTGGAACCTACTCAGGCCCTGTCCCTCCATGTTAAAGTTAGTTAAGTCAAGTCCAGTATCTATTTATAGTTAAGCCTTGGTTTTTATTTAATAATGTTGGACAAGGATAGGAGAGTGTGGGAGGGGACTGCTAGGAGGAAGGGAGGAGGCAAAGCTGCTGAAACTGATATGCAGATCTGTTGTTTGGATCCAGCCCTTCATCACACACAGATTTCTAGCCAAACATAATGAAAATTAGTTTTATTAGAAGGCAGTAATCCATGTCAACATTTTCACTACAAGCCGAGTGAAGACATCAAGTCCCTAAAGCCTGAATAAACTGTAGAACAAATCATGCTGCTCTTTTTCATTGAGTCACCAGACGTGCATTGTCATGGATACCACCTAAGGTTTAAATGCCTTTATAAATTATGCTTTTATATGTTAACAAAATGAAGTTAATAAGACAATCCTGCATTAATGTTTAAACACAGATTGTTTTCGAGCTGTAAAGAGCCTTAGAGACAGACAACTGATCCAACATTTCAATGCTGTAGAGGAGAAAACCAAGATTTGAGAGTTCAAGGAACTTGTTTAAAGCTGCAAAGTATCTTGGTTCCAAAACAGGGACTAGATCCTATGTATTCCTCCTAATCCAGAGCTCTTGCTACTTCTGCCCCAAAGAGAATCAATTTTAATTTTGGTCGCTAGCCATAAATACTTTTCTGGTTGACTTATGTTCTCTGCTTTTAAAGTTGGAAATAGATTAAAGTTTATAGTTCTCATAAATTAGCTTCAGTTACTAAGGAGATTAGTGTATTATTAATCCCTTCTATTAAAAAAAATTCTTTACTAAAGCCCACCTTCCTTGAAAAGTGATATTATCCAAAGGATTAACTCTCCAGCCATGCACTCAAACAGAGAGGATTGTGAATAGGGATGGTCTGCATTTTGAAAATATTTGTTTGCCTGGTAATTGTCTGGGTTTAAATGTTGTAGAAAAGCAGAGGGGCTTACAATGACAATGCTTGTACTTAGAGGTGTAGATGAAATGTCTTCTTTGTATATGTAACTGTTGTTCACTCATAGCAATTTGAATTTATGTTGGAATTTCAATAGCATAGATTGGGTAATGGCCATCTACTTATTTATCCACAGGACATAATATTGTGTATGAAGAAGTATGTTATATAGAGCAATCACTTTTTATTTCTTCACTTCCTCTTCTTTTTGGTGATTTCTACTTGTGGCACATGTATGTTGTCCATGTCAATTAGCCATGTATGGGCCCACGACAATTTGCAATAAATCATTGGGTAAATTGTTTTATAGAATACATGATATTATGAATGTGGAAATGATATAAACCCCTAGAATATATCACCTGTCAATGAATGTGCTTAGTCTTTCAGTTCCGTTCAGCCACTCAGTCAGTTCAGTTCAGTTCAGTCGCTCAGTCGTGTCCGACTCTTTGCGACCCCATGAATTGCACCACGCCAGGCCTCCCTGTCCATCACCAACTCCCGGAGGTTACCCAAACCCGTGTCCATCAAGTCAGTGATGCCATCCAGCCATCTCATCCTCTGTTGTCCCCTTCTCCTGCCCTCAACCTTTCCCAGCATCAGGGTCTTTTCCAGTGAGTCAACTCTTCGCATGAGGTGGCCAAAGTATTGGAGTTTCAGCTTCAACATCAGTCCTTCCAATGAACACCCAGGACTGACCTCCTTTAGGATGGACTGGTTGGATCTCCTTGCGGTCCAAGGGACTCCCAAGAGTCTTCTCCAACACCACAGTTCAAAAGCATCAATTCTTTGGCGCTCAGCTTTCTTCACAGTCCAACTCTCACATCCATACATGACCACTGGAAAAACCATAGCCTTGACTAGATGGACCTTTGTTGGCAAAGTAATGTCTCTGCTTTTAAATATGCTATCTAGGTTGGTCATAACCTTCCTTCCAAGAAGTAAGCATCTTTTAATTTCATGGCTGCAATCACCATCTGCAGTGATTTTGGAGCCCCCCAAAATAAAGTCTGAAACTGTTTCCACTGTTTCCCCATCTATTTCCCATGAAGTGATGGGACCAGATGCCATGATCTTAGTTTTCTGAACGTTGAGCTTTAAGCGAACTTTTTCACTCTCCTCTTTCATTTTCATCAAGAGGCTCTTTAGTTCTTCTTCACTTTCTGCCATAAGTGTGGTGTCATCTGCATATCTGAAGTTATTGATATTTCTCCCGGCACTCTTGATTCCAGCTTGTGTTTCTTCCAGCCCAGCGTTTCTCTTGATGTACTCTGCATGTAAGTTAAATAAGCAGAGTAACAATATACAGCCTTGGCGTACTCCTTTTCCTATTTGGAACCAGCCTGTTGTTCCCTGTCCAGTTCTAACTGTTGCTTCCTGAGCTGCATACAGGTTTCTCAAGAGACAGGTCAGATGGTCTGGTATTCCCATCTCTTTCAGAATTTTCCACAGTTTATTGTGATCCACACAGTGATGTCCAACCTTTTCGACCCCATGGATTACAGCACACCAGGCCTCCCTGTCCATCACCAACTCCCAGAGCTTGCTCAAACTCATGTCCATTGAGTTGGTGATGCCATCCAACCATCTCATCCTGTGCTGTCCCCTTTTCTTCTCACCTTCAATTTTTCCCAGCATCAGGGTCTTTTCCAATGACTCAGTTCTTCGCATCAGGTAGCCAAAGGATTGGAGTTTCAGCTTCAACATCAGTCCTTCCCATGAATATTCAGGACTGATTTCCTTTAGGATTGACTGGTTGGATCTCCTTGCAGTCCAAGGGACTCTCAAGAGTCTTCTCCAATACCACAGTTCAAAAGCATCAATTCTTTGGTGCTCAGCTTTCTTTATAGTCCAACTCTAACATCCATACATGACTACTGGAAAAACCATAGCTTTGACTAAACCGACCTTTGTTGGCAAAATAATGTCTCTGCTTTTTAATTTGCTGTCTCTGCTTTTTAATATGCTGAGATTTCTACTTATTAAAATGGAGTCATATGCTTTGGTAGAATCTTCCATTTTGAAGGAAAGCTGATGTGTAACATAATCCATTTATGTGTGTGCTAAGTCACTTCAGTTGTGTCTGACTCTTTGCAACCCTAGGGACTATAACCTGACAGGCTCCTCTGTCCAAGGGATTGCCAGGCAAGAATACTGGAGTGGGTTGCCATGTTCTCCAGGGGATCTTCCCAACTCAGGGATCTAACCCGGTCTCTTATGTCTCCTCCTTTGGCAGGCAGATTTTTTACTACTAGTGCCACCTGGGAAGCCCCATTTATGTGTATGTGTAATGCTGTATTGTTTTCCTGCGGTGCTATAACAAATTACCACAGACTTAGTGGCTTAAGGGGCTTCCCTAGTGGCTCAAATGGTAACGAATCTGCCTGAAATACAGGAGACCTGGGTTCGATCCCTGGGTTGGAAAAATTCCCTGGAGAAGGGAATGGCAGTCCACTCCAATACTCTTGCCTGGAGAATCTCATGGACAGAGGAGCTTGGTGGGCTGCGTCCATGGGACTCCAAAGAGTTGGACACGACTTAGCTACTCACTTTCACTTTTAGTGGCTTAAGACAGCACACGATTATTAACTTACGGTTCTAGAGGTCAGATATCTGAAATGGGTATCAATAGGCTAAAACTGTGTCAGGAACTCTGTGGCCAAAGCTTTTATAGTTCCCTACCCATTTAAGATCCAGGTTGTCCACTCAAAGGAATGTATTATGATGGCTAACACGTTAGACCAGACCAGTTTCTCAACCTCAGCCCTACTGACATTCTGGGCCAGGTAATTAATTCTTGGTTACGGAGGGCTGTCCTCTAAATAGTAGGATGTTTAGCAACATTCCTGGTCTTTCCCACTGGATGCCAAAGCACCTCTTCTCCTGTCCTGACAACCAGAAAATGTCTCCAGATATTGCCAAAAGTCCTCTCTGGGGCAAAACTTCCCTGCTCCTCCTTAAGAACCGCTGGACTAGGTATGCATAGAAGGCTTGGGTTTGAATTCTGTCCTCCATACATTACTTTGCAACCTTGAGGGCGTCACTTGAACTTGTTAAAATATTTCAACATTTTTAAAATGAATAAAATGTTTTTTAGGCTGCATGAGCCTCATAAGAGACAGTACAGATAAAAAAAATCTGTAAACTGTAGTTGTTCTGCAAGAAATCAGCATTGTTTATATTTATTTATGTTTAGCACTTGAATTTAAGTGTAGCTACTAACAGTTCAGTACTGATACACTGTCTCATAAGATTTGACTTTTTAAAAAATGTTCTATTTATGACAATTAGATTATAGCTTGAAAGAGATGTTTTAGGCATTTTTTCTTGGCTGTTGGTGCTTGTGAGAGGGCAAAAATAAGTAGGACTGGGTCTTTTTAGTGGAGGACCATCTTTGAAATAACTAGGAGTTGCTTTGTGGCCTTCTCAATACTCACAGGGTGCAGCCTGCCCATAGAACTTGCACAGATGTTTTGTAAATTACTTTGATCCATCTAGCAGTTATTGAACATCTGTTCATGCTAGGAACAGAGCTAGGTCCTGGGAATAGAAAGGAAAATGAGTCAAGGTTCTGTCCCTCAGAGTACTTACAGGAGTAGTAGGAGAAAAGGCATCGACACTACGGAAGTGCTTTGAAAAGAGTCAGGGCAATATAAAGAGAAGATTCAGTTTGCAAAACAAGCAGTGAATTGGGGGAAGGGCTGACAAAGGTGCAGAATGAAAAAGCGTATGGATCCATGGAATGGATCAACATTCACAGAAATAGGAGCACAGTGTGTAGGAATGAAGTAGAAAAGGAGAAGGTAGGAGCACAGTCTCCCTGAGAAAAGTGAGTCCCCTTCTGGAAAGGGCAGTTCTTGGGAAGAGACAACTGGAGCTAATACACACAGTGCTGGGAATGGGTTGACCAGGGTGAGGGAGCCTGGAAATGGTACCACAGCATCCACTATAGGCTCTGATGTCCCTCTGATGTCCCCCTTTTTTCCTAAGGAGGCTTTAAAATTTTTAAATATTTTTAATTGAAATATCATTGGTTTGCAATATCATATTAATTTCATGTGTACAGCATAGTGATTCAGTAGAAGCCATTTTTAGACTTTTCCCCTAATTGACCCTCCCACATGAAATTTCAATAGTATAGATATGCTGTTTATTTATTTATGTAGTGCATGTATATCTGTATTTTATACATAACAAAGAGTAAATTTTCTTCTCCCTCCAAAATCAATTTTTACCCTCTTGGTGATGATGTCACCCTGCTGAGAATGCATGCACTAAACCCATCACTAATGAATTGTGTTCTTGTTCTTGGTTCCCCTAATTCATAAAGGCCTTACCAATAATTTTGTGTTTCAGGGGCTGCCCTGAAAACAACTCCCTTTTCAGCTCTTGAGGGAAGAGACTAAAAGGGGAGATTCTGAGAAACACAGACAATGATTCTTGCTTGTGTGCCTTGTGTCTGCCCAACAGGTCCTTGAGGTAGGGCTTGAGGTGGAGTTGACTGTGTGGGCCATGTAGAAGTTTCTGTTTGCCAAATTCGACATATAGGGAAGTGGGTGCTGCCAGCAAAGTTTCCTGCCCTCAAATGGACCATGTGGTACATGAACCATGGGTGAGGGACCATGATGGCCTTGAGACCAAAACCCTTCTAGGTTCTTGCCAAGCACTTCTGGCTTGATCTGGGGTTATTAGAAACAGGTCAAACTAAAAATAAAGTACATTCTTATGTTCTCTTTTGGTATTTTTCTTCATGCATAGAGCTCTCTCAGAAACCTGAGAGTGGGGGATTAGAGGTAGATGGCAGGCAGGATTTAATCCAGAGCTATCATACACCACCAACCACAGACTCTTCCTAGAGGTGTTATTGTATTTCCTCTTTTCCAAAAATGGCAGCCTGGCCACAAACTATAGAGCCAGAAGTATGATGGGACTGATGCTCAAATGTTTTCTAGTTTAATTTTAGATAGTAAAATGACAGTTAAGAAGTATAGGGAACCTCAAATTTGTCCTTTATTTTATACTATAAGAAGCTCTGTCAGGGCTTCTAATAACTTTGTGTGTTAGGGTTTTGGTTGCTCTTAATCTAAGCTGACTGAACTAGCTTAAGGACGTTTCATGAAAGTATTATAGGACTACCCATGGATTCTAAGAGCGGGGATATAGCCAGATCACAGGAAAAGTTTGGAACCTAAAATTACAATTATACATGTATTATTCTGTATACTCTCAATGCTAACATCTGCTTTATTCATCTTTCTCTGTTCACCATCCTTCTCAGCTTCTTGGTGCCCATGGTGACCAAAAGGTAGCCTGCTGTTGGAGGTTATATCAAATGGGCCCTGCTCCCCATGCACAACCTGACAACAACACTTTAGCCTTGCAGTTCCTGTTCCCAGGTGCAAAAATATTATCAGGCTTGCTTAGGTGGAGTGAATGCTCCAGTTTCGTCAGCTTAACCAAACAAATAATGGCTTCTGGAGGCCGATTCCTGAAGTGGGAGTGGATTGCATAAACAAGTAGATGGTAGCTCTCAGAGAAAAGAGCAACGAATTGTTGGCTTGTAAAAGTGTCTGTTTATAGGCAGTGATCACTGATATTCCCACCTGGGGTAAACCATTCAGTTTCAGGAAATTATGGGCATTTTGAATAATGGAAACGTGAGTGTTTAAACAATATTCTTTTCTTGTTTTAAGCCTACAACTGGTAGGCTTAGTTGGTTGGTACATAACCAAGGAATAATAACTTGATTTAAGTTTTAGTTGCAGACTTCATTCTTAATTCTTAAATCAAAATTCTTATAAATACCTACTATGGATCTAAAGGGGAATGAGTGAGAATGCAGAAGGATTAGAAGCAGAGTTGAGTGGTAGTTACCAGGGACTGGGGTGAGGGAAATGGGGAGATGTTGGTCAAAGGGCACAAATTTCCAGTTATTAGATTAATAAATTCTGGGAATCAAATATCCATTGACTGCTAAATGGATAAATAAAATGTGGTACTTCCATGAAATGAAATAAAAACCAATGAAGTACTGATAGATGCTATGACATGGATGAACCTTGAAAACATGATGCTAAAGTGAAAGAAGCCAGACATAAAAGAAGACATATTGTGTGATTGCATTTGTATGACATGTCCAGAATAGGAAAATCCATAGAGATAGAAAATAGATTAGTGATTGCCAGGGGCTGGGGAGAGGTGCATGGGAGAATGCATGTACTTGCTGATGGGAATGGAGTTTCTTTCTGGGTTGATGAAATGTTCTTAAATTGAGTGTGGTGAATGTGGCATGACTCTGTGAATATACTAAAGCCCACTGAATTGTATACTTTAAATGTTGAATTATATCACATGTGAATTATACCTCAATAAAGCTATTAAAAAATTAAAGGCATATTTTTGTGTGTGTATCTATGTATGTTTCTATGTACATATACTTAACACATATTTTTGACCTTTCTGGTTTTGGCAAATATAGGAAGAATTATTATAGTGGGCCTTTATTCCATATGACTGCTGGAGGAATGTGTGTAAGAATCCTGAGCTCTGCCATTGGTTGTGTGAAACTGAATGGGTCATTTCACCTCTCTCAGCCTCAGTTCCTCATCCGAAAAATGGGGATAAGAAATCCTCTTGGCACTTTTTAAAGAATGAAATGAAATAATATATGTAAGTCAACTGATCCATTAGGCAGAGCAGGCACAGTGCCCGGTGCCCATAGTGCTTCAGGGACCCACAGAATTGTTTCAGTTCTTTTACTCAAATAGATCAATGGAACAAAATAGAAAGCCCAGAGATAAATCCATGCACCAATGGACACCTTATCTTTGACAAAGGAGGCAAGAACATACAATGGAGAAAAGACAATCTCTTTAACAAGTGGTGCTGGGAAAACTGGTCAACCTCTTGTAAAAGAATGAAACTAGAACATTTTCTAACACCATACACAAAAATAAACTCAAAATGGATTAAAGATCTAAACGTAAGACCAGAAACTATAAAACTCCTAGAGGAAAACAGAGGCAAAACACTCTCTGACATAAACCACAGCAGGATCCTCTATGACCCACCTCCCAGAGTAATGGAAATAAAAGCAAAAATAAAAAAATGGGACCTAATTAAAATTAAAAGCTTTTGCACAACAAAGAAAACTATAAGCAAGGTGAAAAGACAGCCTTCAGAATGGGAGAAAATAATAGCAAACGAAGCAACGGACAAAGAATTAATCTCAAAAATATACAAGCAACTCCTGAACCTCAATTCCGAAAAATAAACGACCCGAACAAAAAGTGGGCCAAAGAACTAAACAGACATTTCTCCAAAGAAGACATACAGATGGCTAACAAACACATGAAAAGATGCTCAATATCACTCATTATCAGAGAAATGCAAATCAAAACCACAATGAGGTACCTTTTCACGCCAGTCAGAATGGCTGCTATCCAAAAGACTACAAGCAATAAATGCTGGAGAGGGTGTGGAGAAAAGGGAACCCTATTACACTGTTGGTGGGAATGCAAACTAGTACAGCCACTATGGAGAACAGTGTGGAGATTCCTCAAGAAACTGGACATAAAACTGCCATATGACCCAGCAATCCCACTGCTGGGCATACATACTGAGGAAACCAGACTTGAAAGAGACACATGTACCCCAACGTTCATCGCAGCACTGTTTATAATAGCCAGGACATGGAAGCAGCCTAGATGCCCATCAGCAGACGAATGGATAAGGAAGCTGTGGTACATATACACAATGGAATATTACTCAGCCATTAAAAAGAATACATTCGAATCAGTTCTAATGAGGTGGATGAAACTGGAGCCTATTATACAGAGTGAAGTAAGCCAGAAAGAAAAACACCAATACAGTATATAAACACATATATATGGTATTTAGTTAATTGGTAAAGATAACCCTCTATGCGAGACATCAAAAGAGACACAGATAAATAGAACAGTATTATGGACTCTATGGGAGAGGGCGAGGATGGGATGATATGGGAGAATGGCATTGAAGCATGTAAATTATCATATGTGAAACGAATCGCCAGTCCAGGTTCGACGCATGATACAGGGTGCCCGGGGCTGTTGCACCAGGATGACTCAGAGGGATGGGATGGGGAGGGTGGTGGGAGGGGAGTTCTGGAAGGGGAATACATGTACACCCATGGTGGATTCATGTCAATGTATGGCAAAACAAATACAATATTGTAAAGTTAAAAAATAGATGAATAAACTAATTTAAAATTAAAAAAAAAAGAAACAAAAAAAGAAAAAAAATATATACTTTTAGGTCCAGGAAAATGTCTTAATAATGTGTAATATTAATATACTCATTTTATACCAATGGCATAAAATAGGTACTGTATACTTTTTTGTGAAGGAGAGGGCCCATGAAGGCTTGCCTCAGGCCCGGGGAAGGCATTATGTGCAATTGAATGTGGCAACTCAGTGACACGGGCTGAGTCTATCTTATTGCTTTGCAAACTCAAAGAAAGTGAAAGCATTAGTTGCTCAGTCGTGTCTGACTCTTTGCAACCCCATGGACTGTAGCTGCCAGGCTCCTCTGTCCATGGGGTTCTCCAGAAGAATACTGGAGTGGATTGCCATTCCCTTCTCCAGGGAATCTTTCTAACCCAGGGATCGAACCCAGGTCTCCTGCATTGCAGGCAGATTCTTTACTGTCTAAGGCACCAGGGAAACAAACTCAAGGAAACCTTCCTCTAAAACCACACCAGCAATTTATCAACAGGGCAGGCAGCCTGTGCAGGGCAGCTCACCTGCACACACCTGGAGACGTCCACCTAGAGGTGAGGAGGAGCTCTGAATTGGCCAGACGAGCTTACTGGTTGGGTTTTCCGTTTGTTAGTGCCTGTCCTCTTGTAGGGCATCTTTGCCACTGTTGCTCCCATTTCCTGAGTCCCTGTTATGAAATAAGCACTTTATGTTCCTGTGGCTGATCCTCATGATGTCCTGGAAAAATAACTTGTGTTGTCCTGAGAATAACAGGTGCAGTCACGCCCTTCCCCATGTCCTCTGTAACCTTCTAATGTTACCCACAGCTGCAGTTTGGGGCATGCCAATAGCTTCTCACTGTAAGAAGTCTGCCACTGTCATCTTTGTCATCTCTTCTTCTCTTTTTCCTCCTCCTTCTTGACATCTTCTGGGGGAGGGAGCTTCCTTTAGCATCCCACAAGCTTGTTTTGTTGCATGTGGAGGGAACCTGAACATTCTGAGGGGAACAGACACTCCACAGGCCGTCCCTCAATCAATGCGGGAAAGAAGTAGGTAGAAAAATGCTACCGTCTTCTCCTTTGTAGTAGGTGATTCTCAGATGTGTTCTTCGTGGTTTCTCAGAGTGTCTCTGACAATACTGAGCCCCTCCTGTCTATAACAGGAACATGCTAATTTATGCACCTCTCGTTGGCTTTTCTGCCGTTTCTACCTTACTTTCCCCACTCTCTCTCTTTGGCTTCTTGAGATCACCTCCCATGTAAACTACCTGCATATCCATTTTTCTCCAGAGTCTTCTTTTGGTGGGCAGCAGCAGGGGGAGTTGGTGATGGACAGGGAGGCCTGCTGTGGTTTATGGGGTTACAAAGAGTCGGACACGACTGAGCGACTAAACTGAACCGAACTTCTTTTGGTGGAGCTCAAATTAAGATAACAAATTTGTAAATACAAAAACATAGGTTTGAGAGAAATTGGGGAACTTGCCCTAGGTTCACTGCCTGTAAACAGTGGAGCCAGGTTTGCAACCCAGCTCTGTCTGATCACAGGGCATTCTGTCTCCCAGCCATTACCATGACTACTATTAGAGACCAGGAGTTTCTTAATTGTGATGAAGTCTGCCATTCATGATGCCACAGAGATATCCAGCTGAGACCTAGGTGGGCAAAAACTACATAGCTGAAAGCACAGGAAACCATCAGTCACACAGCCAGCCTTGTCTAGCTCTGAAGATTAGGTCCCTTCTCCTAGGACCCCATGCTTCTCCTGGGTATTTATGATGGTGATGATGATGATGTTGATGATGGTGGCAGCAGCTTTGGTGGTCATGGTTTACTAACTCATCAGTGTCCTGTGTACCACAGTCATGTCATATTTAATACATCTCACAATTTTGTAGGAAAAAAAAATAGCATATCTTTATATTTTGAAACTAAAATATATCAGAATCATAACTTTCTCATTTATATTATTGTTCTGTTACTTACATTTATTTATATTTATAAGAAGAGTGTCATTTCAGTCATTCTGCTCACACAGTCCTGCCACTTTTGCATGATAATCCATTACTTTCTCTAGAGTTGTAGTTTTGAAATATCACTTCATAAAACTGAAATTTATTTATGAAATGGTATAAATGGGAGATTAATGAAAACCAGGCTTATCTATTTTTTCTAGTGAGGAGGACAAAACATCTTTAAATAATAGTCTGTTTTATACAGAAAGTATAATTTCATACAGATTGCACATTTAATTATTGAATTAGTGTTTCTGAAGTAAATATCCTAAAAAGAACCAAAATGTGATTATTTTCCCTGATTTTTTAATTGTAGCCTGTAGTGTCGGGCGTGCTCTTAAGCTCTTGTACTGGTTCACTTAAAACTTCGTTGAGAGAAGCCAGAAGATTACAAGTTATTTATTAGCCCGGCTTTGGGACTACTATTAAACATAAATTTAAACTACAGTATAAGGTCATTGTGACAAGTATATTTTCATACCTAATTTAACAGTAACCAAACAGCCAGCAATAAGAACTAGATTACATTCCTTCATTGCTATTTTTAAAATATGTATTTATAAAGGAGGATGGAGATTTTTAAAACCCTGAACATAACCTCAAATTATCAGTTACTTTGCCTTTAATTCTAATTTGTTAGCTTCATGAATTTTTCCTCTGGTCAACTCAAACATCACCTGACCTGTCTCTGAACACTAAGTAACACTGGGAATATCTTCCTTAGCCTGCTTCTATTTAAACAGAGTCTGGAACCGACTATTGTGCTGTAATCACCACCAGTGATCCTCCTTTTATATCCACTCATTGTTAGAACTGACTTTTTCAGGGAGCTCTGTTCAGAAAATGCTGCCTATGAATAAGCTCTGTAAATTGTGCATAGTGTTGATATTATCTCTTGAGTTGATGGAAACTATGAAAATAGAAATAAGTAGAAACAAGGGTTTTTTTTTTAATATAAAGCAGCAGTGAATGTAGGAAAAAGTGAGAACTGTGTTGTCAAAATGCAAAGAGGCAAAACAAAAACAAAACCCCATGGTCTGCCGAGGAACACATTTATACAGATTATAATCCTACCTGTCTGTAAGTGACAGGTAAGTATTTAAAAA
This sequence comes from Giraffa tippelskirchi, assembly GCF_054371585.1. NCBI lineage: Eukaryota > Metazoa > Chordata > Mammalia > Artiodactyla > Giraffidae > Giraffa > Giraffa tippelskirchi. Next base: position 145,440,190 of record NC_137289.1, read on the forward strand.
TCATAATGAGGACTCTTCCAATGTTGTTCTAAATGTAATACATAAAAATTATAGGAATTACGTGTATAGCTCATGAATTAGCAGCTGTAAGCACTTAATCGAATTAATACTTACTGAGGGAAAAGTATTTGAGCACCTGAAATAAGAAACAGAAGAGAATTAAGCATTGAATGAGGTGATTTCGCATTGTGACATTTTTCATCACTATATTTTGAGCAACATTTGTGTTTTGCTGAGTGTCTTTCTAACATATTTATGGTATTAAATTACTATTAATAAGAGAGGTTTCATTCAAAGGTAAAAAAGTGAAAGTAGCACCTAAATTAAAAAATGACTACACTGACTTCAGGCTCAGATGGAGATTGTAAGATTTTAAAAAGTAAAACCAAGTTTCAAGAGGTCTAAAAGCAATTCAAGAAATTCATGATATCTTTCACATTGAAAAGATGCTCCCACTGCACTTTCCCCTAATGTTCTTGGACTACCTAAGGGAGATCCTGTTTATTGATTTCATTTTAACTTTAGCTGATGGTGTGACCTCATCAAGATCCATCATCTATTCATTCTCTATGGTTTCAATCATTAATCCTGTGCTCTCCAAAATCTGCCAATCACCTTGGATCTCCATGGACAACCCTTGCCCTCAAAGAGGTTATAAAACATGCACATAATTATGAATAAGTGGAAGCTGTAGCCCCTTCTTGGGGTTCTCAAAAGTCAATAACACAGCAAGGAGCTTCATGAAATGTAAGACAACTCTTTGAAAACCATCACAGGGACACCCACTAAGTGTCATACCTCCATTCTTGCACAGTTTTATTAGTTCTCTCACTTCATTTATATAACTTAGAAAATCTAAACCACTTCCTGTCCAACTGGGTGTCACATTCAAATAAACACAAATGCAACAACCCCCCAAAATAGGAAAGTGAAAGAGAAATTCTCCAGGCCAGAATACTGGAGTGGGTAGCCTTTCCCTTCTCCAGGGATCTTCCCAAACCAGGGATCAAACCCAGGTCTCCCGCATTGTGGGTAGATTCTTTACCAGCTGAGCCACAAGGGAAGCCCAAGAATATTGGTGTCGGTAGCCTATCCCTTCTCCAGCGGGTCTTCCCGACCCAGGAATCAAACTGGGGTCTCCTGCATTGCAGGCGGATTCTTTACCAACTGAGCTATTAGGGAAGCCTATCCCCAAATAGAAAGGCACGTTAAATCTTTGTTACAGTCAAAAAATTTAAGTTGTAGTTTAAAGAATTTCTTATTCTTTAGACAGTTAAAGTGAAATTAAATTCCATGGCACACAGAAAATCTTCAATGACCTAAAAATCTCCAAATCCTACTCATGACAGCATAATTTTTGTCTCTCATCACTTTCCTCTTTTAACTCCCCTCTCTTCCCTTTCCTCTTCCTACTCAGCTTGCTCAAGATCTTGTTTCTTTCACAGCACTGCTCCCCCTAGCCCCCCACCCAGTTGCTTTATGACTCTGTTCTTTTCTTCCTGGGCTGGAGTTGCTTTTGACTGTCATATAGGTCATTCTGTCTTCTCTGGTTTTCATTCGCTTCACCTTTCTACCCATTATCTAGATCAATACAAACAAAGGCCAAGCCCTGTATTCTCTAGGCCTGCTGTTGGTTTCCAAGGAAGAAGTAGAGATGAAGGGACAGCTCCCTTGCTCTGCATCAGCAGTTATCATTTTAACCTGGCACTCAGATATGGACTCTCTCATAAAAATTTAAGAGCTTTAACCACAGAACTCAAACCCAATCCTAGGGATCAAATGGAGACTATGGCCTCCGTTCTCCTTCTCCCCTCCCCTCTCCCTCGTGTACAAACACTAACTCTTCTCTCCTCTGTCAGTCACTTAGCATAGGTTCCCTAGCAGATTGGCAGATGCCAACTGTAGTGGATACTCTGGTGCTCTGTCCAGGTCCCTATTCAGGGATAACTCACTCAACCCAAGCCGCTGGGAATGGTACCTGCTGAAGGCTCACAGCTCTTCCTTTCGCTGGACTTGTCCTCTGCCCCATAGGACTGACTCTCCTAAGGTTACACTCCCTCTGAGAGGGCAATCCATAGACACTGACTGGCTGATTTGGAGATACAAAGGCCTGGCCTCCCTGCCTCTTAAGGGCCATCATGGCTCAACCTCCTTGTCTGGACACCTGAGACCTCCATTGCAACTACATTGCAGGCCAGCTCTTTCTGCCTGATCCCTCCCTCCTTACTTCCTCATAAGTTTGTCTCTCTGGGATTCTCTAAGAACCTTTCTGCATGAAGCTCCTTAGCTTCATGAGTCTTTTTCTAGGGAACCTAATCCTAAGAGTACCACAAATGGTGCTATTTGTTGAGGATAGAGGCTCCAAATAACCTAGGTTTGAGCCTAATCACACAATAAATAACAACTGTATCTTTCATGTGTTGTATAGATTTCATGTGAACACTGGAAATTTCTAGATGTCTGTAGAACATAGCCTTCTAACTCATGCATGAAACTTGGAGCTGCTTTGTGATTTAAGCAGAAGTTTCCCATTGTTGAACTCAGTGAATAAGTCATTCATTTCTGCCTTCCTCACAATTATTCCTCATCAAAATGTATTTTGAATGCTTGAGTGTTTTTTTTTTTTTCTTTTGGGTCGTACTGATGGGCTCTTTGTACACTGTAATAGCTTGTGTTCTCAATTCTCCATTTGTTTCATGCAGTGTGATATTGCAGTGTACTAGAGTGGTTAAAGTATATTTTCACACTCCATTTTTGTTGAGCTCGGCCACATGACTTGCTTTAGCCAATGAAAGATTAGCAGATGTGATGCAAGTACAGGTCTTACATATGATTACATGGTCAAGTTTGGCCTTTGGTCTCCTTATATTGCACTGATTAGAATGTACCCTAGGTAGCCATTCCCCTTTTAGCCTGGGCTTCATAGAACAGATCTAGACCCAACCTGAAGTCCAGAGCCAAACCCAGCTGACTCTAGCCAGCAACAGAATTAACTAAGTCATGTGAGCAAGAAAATGCTTATTTTTGTGGGCTCCAGAGTTTTGGGGTTGTTTGTTAGGTAATATTGCAGCTACAGCTGACTAATATATACCATTATTTTTCTACTCATGGTTTAGCATTCTTTTGCTTAATTCATCTTAACCTCTCTTCCTTTTCCTCTTCTGAACTTTATGGTTTTCCTTAGTTCATCCTCTGAGTGCCTCTGAGCCCCAAAGTCCTGTTTTTCCCTGTTGTACTTTCATGTATTTCAGTGGTGTCATATGTGGCATAAAAGGGATAAGGGACAAAGTCATTTGGGTTGGCATAGACTGAGAAAGCTTTATGCATGAAGTGCTACATGAGCAAGTCAGGGAAGACAAGGTATATTTCACGTTCTGTGATTCTTTAAGAAACATTGAATTAGCCCCTACTATCTGCGATTCATGGGGTCGCAAAGAGTCAGACACGACTGAGCGACTGAACTGAACTGAACTGATGTGCTAGGCACTGAAGAATCCAGTGATAGGCAAAGCAGCCAGGATCCGTGTTATCATGGAGTTTATAGCTTAGTCTTGGAGGCAGCCACTAGTCACACAGTGACACAGAAAGATATTGGCATGAATGAAAGGTGGAGACATTAGTGGTAAATGTTTGGGAATTCACAATTGGAAGCCTGACCAGCATGGTCACCAGTAACTGAGTGTTATCGGTGAGGAAGTAACCTGGTTAATCTGTGTGCCTGGGCAGGGGTTGTAGAAAGGCCAAGATCCTTTCTAAGACTTTGGATTAAAATGGTAGGGCTAGACTCAAAGGACTGATAATGCAGAGGTCTCTGGTGCTTGAACTTCATCTCTGTGGCAGCTGTTGGTGTGAGCACTTCAGGGTCCTTGCTCAACCCTAGAACTCTGTAGGCCTATCAACCCCACATAGGCACCCTTGAACTTCATCCCTGGGTTTAAGGGTCCTTGATACCAGTCCTCCACTGTCCCTTTGTGTGGAGGGAGTGCCAGGTTGGGAGTTTCAGGTATCAAGAGTAGTAGCTGAAAATCCCTGGATCTCTCATTCCTGCTGTCACTCTCTGAAGTTTGGGAAATGATCACACTAATCCCACTTGGTTAGAATTCTTTTAACATAAAAGAACTTTGGTTTACAGTCAGAGTAGTTGATCCAAAGGGAGAAGTTAAAAAGCATTCAAGGAAAACATTTTTCCTTGATTTTAATCTCATATTGGGGAATAGGGAGATATTACATAGCAAAGGAAATGAACATTGTACTCTTTAACAAGTCTCCTCAACCTATGAATCTGAGTCAAAAGAGAACAATATTCATATCAAATGTTCCTTGGCACAGATCCTCTTAATCTGAATTGCATCTGCTGTTTACCAGGATAAAAAAAATTTTTATCAATGGCTTGAGAACTGATTGTGGAATTTCACAACTTCTGCTCAGGGTTTAAAGGACACTTGATAGCCACTACCAATGGGATATACTAGACAACCTCAGTGCTCATTTCCAGGATAGGAGCCCATCTCATTGACATCCTTATGAAGATTGGATGAGTTGGTCAATGCTGAATATGTAGCTGCAACTCAGTGATTTAGGTTAGTATTTTTAATGGCTTCATCCATTAAAAAATTAAGAATATTTTTCCATTTTGACTTATCATATTCTTTCATCTTGTTAAATCAAAGGAATATGATAAGGCATATTTACAATGGACTAAATGTTTATGTTCCCCCTACAAATTCATATCTTGGAATTCTAACCCCCAACATGGTTGTATTGGTGGGTGTAGCCTTTGGGGGTAATTAGATCATGATAGCAGATGAATAGGATTAGTGCCCTTAAAAAAGAGACCCCAGAAAGATCCGTGGTTATAACAAAAAGACAGTCATCTATGCCTCAGGAAGCAAACCTTCACAAGACACCAAATGTGCTGGTGCTTTGACCTTGAGCTTCTTAGTCTCCAGAACTGTGAGAAATACATTTGTTATTTATAAGCCACTCAATTCATGCTATTTTTGTTATAGAAACCTGAGTGAACTAAAACAGTATGGCTAAAAAATATACCTTTAAGAAGATTTTGTTCTTTATTCATAAACCTAAGTCCTCTATCCACAGTTCTCTTTTCTTCTTTAAGTATAAATTACAGTATTTTTCTTGGTAAATTATATTCAGATATGTAATCCCTCTTTCCTCACAACATGAATGAAGAAAAAAATGTCCTGTTAATAAACCAAACAACATCTTGTATTAGAGTAGCAGAAACCACTGGCCGTTTGATGTTTCAAGTCTGAGTATTTGAAGTATCCCTCAACACACACACATATACACAAACAAGGTATATAAACATCACACACACCCCACCTTGTATTTGTAAACCAAAGCAGCAATTGACTGAGAGTAAGACACACACTCGAGCATTCTTCGGTACCTTTGTTTTGTGAGAAACAAAAAGACTTTCATATTGAAGTTTGGTCAATTAAAAACAGGACCGGAATTTTCACATCTAAGGTCATCTTCATTTGAATAGCATTCACTACTTCCCAGTATAAAAAAATTATACTCTTAGGGGACTGAGTTACCTGAGAACTGATTTAGGAATTTCACAATTTCTGCTCAGGGCCTAAATGCTGCTTGAGAGCCACTACCAGTGGCATGGACTAGAGAACTTTGGTGTTAAATTCTGGGGCAGGAACTCCACTCCATATTTTAGACCCAAGATCATATTCTTGGTGATTTCTTGAGCACACAGCCCAATCAAGTCTAGAATGAATGTGCATAATGACAGTCTTTATGACTTGGTAATGGTCATAAAGTCAGGTGGGCCAGTTCACTGGCTCTCAGTCACTGGGAATTTTTAATACACATTGCTCTTTGTTCTTATATAGATCCTGATTTTCTGGGCAAAGAATGAGTCCATAAATACTTGGATGAATTGAGTTAACCCTACCCAGTGGGCATTTTTGCAGCTTGATGTTAGAAGACTCGGATTTTTAATTTAATTTTTATTTTGTATAGTAGTATAGTTGATTTGTAATGTTGTATTAGTTTCAGGTGTACAGCAGAGTGATTCAGTTATACATATACATATATCCATTCTTTTTCAGATTCTTTTCCCATATAGGTTATTATAGAATATTGAGTAGAGTTCCCTGTGCTATACAGTAGGTCCTTGTTGATTACCTACTTTATATATAGTAGTGTATATATGTTAATACCAAACTCCTAATTTATCCCGTTCCCCCACTTTTCCCCTTTGGTAGTCATGCATTTGTTCTCAAAGTCTTTGAATCTGCTTCTCTTTTGTAAATAAGTTCATTTGTATCTTTTTTTTTAAGATTCCACATATAACTGATATCTCATGATATTTGTCTTTCTCTGACTTACTTCACTTCCTATGATAATCCCTAGGTCCATGTTTCTGCAAATGGAATTATTTCATTCTTTTTTATGGCGGAGTAGTATTCCATTGTATATATGTACCATATTTTCTTTATCCATTCATCTGTTGATGGACATTTAAGTTGTTTCCATGTCTTGGCTCTTGTAAATAGTGCTGCAATGAACATTGGGATGCATTTATCTTTTTGATTCAGTTATTTCTCTAGATATATACTCAGGAGTGGGATTGCTGGATAATATGGTAGTTCTGTTTTTAGTTTTTGAAGGAACTTCCATACTGTTTTCCATAGTGACTGTAACCAATGTACATTCCCACCAATAGTATAAGAGAGTTTCCTCTTCCCTTTTCTCAACATCCTCCTCAGCACTTTTTTTTGTAGACTTTTAGATGATGGCCATGCTGGTACCTCACTGTAGTTTTGATTTGCATTCTTCTAATAATTAGCATAATTGCACTCATCTCACACACTAGTAAAGTAATGCTCAAAATTCTCCAAGCCAGGCTTCAGCAATACATGAACCATGAACTTACAGATGTTCAAGCTGGTTTTAGAAAAGGCAGAGGAACCAGAGATCAAATTGCCAACATCCGCTGGATCATCGAAAAAGCAAGAGAGTTCCAGAAAAACATCTGTTTCTGCTTTATTGACTATGCTAAAGCCTTTGACTGTGTGGATCACAATAAACTGTGGAAAATTCTGAAAGAGATGGGAATACCAGACCACCTGACCTGTCTCTTGAGAAACCTGTATGCAGGTCAGGAAGCATCAGTTAGAACTGGACATGGAACAACAGACTGGTTCCCAATAGGAAAAGGAGTATGTCAAGGATGTATATTGTCACCCTGCTTATTTAACTTATATGCAGAGTAAATCATGAGAAATGCTGGGCTGGAAGAAGCACAAGCTGGAATCAAGATTGCCAGGAGAAATATCAATAACCTCAGATATGCAGATGACACCACCCTTATGGCAGAAAGTGAAGAGGAACTAAAAAGCCTCTTGATGAAAGTGAAAGAGGAGAGGGAAAAAGTTGGCTTAAAGCTCAACGTTCAGAAAACTAAGATCATGGCGTCTAGTCCCATCACTTCATGGGAAATAGATGGGGGAACAGTGTCAGACTTTATTTTGGGGGGGCTCCAAAATCACTGCAGATGGTGATTGCAGCCATGAAATTAAACGACGCTTACTCCTTGGAAGGAAAGTTATGACCAACCTAGATAGCATATTAAAAAGCAGAGACATTACTTTGCCAACAAAGGTCCATCTAGTCAAGGCTATGGTTTTTCCAGTGGTCATGTATGGATGTGAGAGTTGGACTGTGAAGAAAGCTGAGCACCGAAGAATTGATGCTTCTGAACAGTGGTGTTGGAGAAGACTCTTGAGAGTCCCTTGGACTGCAAGGAGATCCAACCAGTCCATCCTAAAGGAGATCAGTCCTGGGTATTCATTGGAAGGACTAATGTTGAAGCTGAAACTCCAATACTTTGGCCACCTCATGCAAAGAGTTGAATCATTGGAAAAGACCCTGACGCTGGGAAGGATTGGGGGCAGGAGGAGAAGGGGACGGCAGAGGATGAGATGGCTGGATGGCATCACCTACTCGATGGACATGAGTTTGGGTAGACTCTGGGAGTTAGTGATGGACAGGGAGGCCTGGAGTGCTGCAATTCATGGGGTCGCAAAGAGTTGGACACAACTGAGCGACTGAACTGAACTGAATAATTATTAGCAATACTGAGCATCTTTTCATGTGCTTTTTGGCCATCTATATGTCATCTTTGGAGAAATGTCTATTTAGATCTAGAAGACTTGGATTTGAGTTCTGGTGCTTATGTTTGCACATCACTGCTCTGATTCTCCGTCTCCTCCAATGTTAAATGGGGGCAATGGTAATTAACCACATAGAAGTTTAGTAAAGCTGAAAGATGTTGAATGTAGGAACTGAGCTTGGAGCTGACATATAAGCATACCTGGAGATTGTAGATAGTGGGCTTTGCCACATCAGCATCCCTTTCCTAGACTTGGGTGATACCCATTAGGTGAGTTGTGATGTAAAGCAGATTCACACCTTCCTCTGTGGAGGCTAAAGACACAGATGTTTTTTCTCCTGCCCCATCATGGGCATAGCAAGGCCATGTGACCTAGACTCAACTAGTCAGATTCTTCTCCCTGAGCTGTTCCCTTGAGTGAGTGATGGAGAGACAAAGGCCTGGAGATGACTAGCAGGCTGAGTGGGTGCCGGGTCCCATGGCAGTGACATTGCACAGGCATTGTGGCAGTGTCAGGTATCTAGGATAGTTTTGTTATGTAGCTTCCTTTCATTCTTGTGCATTTTCAAGCTTGACTTGAAAACAGTGATATTCTTCCAATATATTGCAATATATTCTTTTTTTAAAGTCAGAGTCAGGTTTCTGTTGCTTGCAACCAAGAATCCTGGCAGATACCCAGACATACATTTTGTTTGATACACTTTAAAGTGCCTTATTAACGTGAGGTATTGCTTTTATTATTGTAATATGTCATTATCTAAGGAATAAGTTAGAAATATTTTTGAAGGATTCAAAATTAGCCTTTTTAAATGTATCGATTGCATTTTAATGTTGTAGCAAAAGGTCTAGTAATAGGGAATATTTATGATATAAATATTTCCAGGTTTTTAAAAAAATCTTTAATTACCTTTTGGACTCACTACATTTACATCCTTACTCAGCAACCTCCACCCACCCTGACCAACCCAATATACACAGCACTACTATGACCAGAAAAACCACATGGTTGTTGTAGATTCTTTTCAGTCTTTATCATCTTTGTATTTTTTCTACTCTACTTGATATATGTTTTTGATTTCTTTCAAATGCTTTCATTCTGTGGTGGTTCCTCAGATATTGCTCAGAGTTGTTCTGTTCTCAGTGTTGACACCCTCCCTGGACCTCTTTATCAGCCACCATGGTTGACTGTGGTTTCTGTCAACATTTATGGTTGGTAAAAACTGTACTGTACTGAAAAGCCCAAAAGGGAAGGGATTCTTTCCCTCATATTCACCTCTAGATATCTGTAGAGACTAACAGAGTACCTGTCACATAGTAGAGATCTTAAAAAATCTTTCTGGAGTTAACTGTTTCTTATATTCTGATGGTATCACGTCTCTACTTTCAGCAAAGATGGCTTCTGAGTTCCTGACCAGTAGCATTCACAGCATATCCCTACTTGGATTCTCCAGAGAATGGACTCTCAAACTCAACATGTTTTTAAAAATTTAACTATGATGCTTACTCTGGACCATAAGTGATCTGTCCCTCTGTGGCCCTGGCATCTGGTCTCTTGAGGCAGACATCTAAGACTGACCTTCTTTTCAGGATTCTTTACCCTCACATTATTCATCACTTCCTCTTGATTCCATCTCTCTCCAGCTCTACTTCCTCTTCCTGGCATCAAGCTTGTACCAGTTCTCTTTTGGGTAGGTCCAAAAGCCTCCCACATAATGGGACTCCTTCAGACAGTCTCTATGTAGCAGATGCTCTGAGTGCCCCTGACCATTTGCCATTCTTCCTCACTGTGACCTGTTGCCTTCCATCTACCAGCACATGCTCTCTGCCCCTTTGGACACTGCAGTCTGCCTGGCCTCATGATGGTGTCAACTGGAAGTGCCAAGCAGTTCGCCATCTGCCAGGATCAACCCTTAGTCTAATGACGAATGGATATTAGTACATACACACGCCAACTTCCTTAGCTTTGTTGGAATAACTCTGAGGCATATTCTACACTGTCTCCCAGAAGTCCCAGCGGGATCAAACCCAAGTTGCCAACATTGATAATTCACACTACTGAACACCTTCCCTTTGCTATCTCACTTCATATGCTACTATTTTCCTGGGAACACCTCCAAAATAAATTATATGCACTCAAATGCTTGCTCACTACCTATAACTCAGATCAATCCTGACAGAAGCCTTTGGGAAACTGTAGAACATCCCTCAGAATCATCCCAACTGGGGCCCCAGGAGATCAATGTATTAGTATTTGCTCCCCAACACCTCATTTGTCATCAGCAAGGCCTGCTTCCAGGGGCATTAACTTTCTGGTATTTTCCAGCCTGCCTTCCTCAAGGAAGTCTTGCTCCTTCAGCCAGAAAAAAGCCCTGAGGCAGACATTTACAGGTATTCTTGGTAGGTAGCCTTTAACAGGCAGAGTTGAAGGTCAAGGTCAAGGGTGAAGCATCAGCAGTATCTGCTCTATGGGTTTAATTTTTGTACAAGATTTTGTTATATTGCCACAACACAGAGGTTTGACTGTTTGCTTCTAGGTCTAGAGTCTTGAAACAGAATGCAAGACTATTTTGCCGCCATATTAAACACTGAGAACATCTAGTTGCTTGACAACCTCATTGAGCTGGTGCGTTACCATCCAGATAGGCTCTGGGATTATGTAGTCAACATTACGACTGTCCTTCTGCATACTCTTTTCCTTTGACTTTCCTTAGATTTTCACAAATTCATGCATGAGCAGCACCCTGGGCTGGGTTCATCAAATGGTTTCTGAGAGTGTGGCATATCTTGGTTATCTACCTACAAAAAGTTTACAGAAAAAAAAAAGCTACCCTAGGCCTCAAGAGGAGAAGGCAGTGGCACCCCACTCCAGTACTCTTGTCTGGAAAATCCCATGGACGGAGGAGCCTGGTAAGCTGCAGTCCGTGGGGTCGCGAAGAGTTGGACACGACTGAGTGACTTCACTTTCACTTTTCACTTTCATGCGTTGGAGAAGGAAATGGCAACCCACTCCAGTGTTCTTGCCTGGAGAATCCCAGGGACGGGGGAGCCTGGTGGGCTGCCATCTATGGGGTCGCACAGAGTCGGACACGACTGAAGTGACTTAGCAGCAGCAGCAGCAGGCCTCAAGACATTTGATCACTGAAAGCCTAGAGTTATTACAAATTGACACCTCTATTCCATTTACTTTCTGGAGTTTTTATTTTTCACAAATGGAAACTTTTGTTTTGAAACTATATTCGATTGTGGGGCTGTGTTTCTTAAATGAAAATATCTATTTGGATTATAAACATGGCACTATAAATTGGTCTTCCTTTAAGTGTTTGTCAGTTTAGTGTATAAAGCAGCTGAATTAATCATCTCTGCACTCCCCCAACCCAACCCTCTTTCAGAGTTCCCATACCTGTGAAGAGCACCAGGTACACTGATTGCTGAAGCCAGACTCCTGAATGTCAATTTCAGCCATTTTCTCTACCTTGTGCCCATCCCACATCCAATCAGTTGCCAAGTGCCCTGTCTTCTATTTCTTAAATCTCTCTTCATTCTCCCTCTCTACACCCTCGCTGCCCTATGTTCAATCACACCATGGCTTGTGATAGCCTCGGGACTGGACTCTTTGCCTTCAACTTGACCCATCAACAGAGCACTGTCTCCTTTTGTTTTTCAAGTGGTTTGTCAGAAAGATGAAAATCTGGCATCCACTTCCCTATTGAAATGCTTTGATATTTCTCCATTGCTCTTCGAATCAAGTCCAAACTCCATACCTTGTTTGTATGACCCTTGGGGATCTGAATCCACCTCTTTACTTCTTCATCACTAGTCTATCATTATCTAGCCTCTTCTTGAATTCTGTCTCAAACAAATAAACTCTTCAGCTCCTTAAATACACTTTGTGGTCTCTTACTTTTAAGTCTTTACTCACGTTTTTCCCTCTGCCTGGAACATTATTGCTTAGCCTTGATTGCTTGCTTTTCTCAAGAGACAAGTTCAAGCCCTGACCTGATGTCAGTTTTTGATTTAAAATGTTGACTTTGGCTTTGTTTTTTATATTAACAGTGATAAACTCCATAATTCCTTACAGCTTACAGAATGATACTTGCCTCCCCCTGGGGATTCAAAGTAATGTTTAATGTAATATATTTGAAAACAAAATAAAGGCAAGAGTCAATACCCTGCCATTATCATCAAGATTAAAGGTGGTAGAACAGATGTTAATCAGCTCTATTAATTGGCCTCAAACTTCTATCCTACTGAGTGTTTCTTGGTGGTCATAGACAAGCTGTAGACTAAGTTAACATGGATTTTCCTAGCTCTACCATATTTTTAAAAGCTATTAACATTTTGGCTCCAAACTTCTTTTTTCTCTTCATGTCTAGGTTGCCAAGAACTGACAGACCATTTTGTCTAATTATAACAGTACTTGGACCTTATGATGAATTTGCAGAAAATCACTTCTGAAAATGGCTGCTTAAAAAACAGTGATACAAATGCTTGCAACTGAAATTAAAGTATTTCTGAGTAAACATTACCCTTGAGGCCCCATGTTAAGTCTGTGAAAAGCAAGATAAGCTCATAATTTATATCAAAGTTCACAGGATGACCAGCCATCCCTGTTTGCCCAGTCTTGTGGAGGAGAGGGAGGACTGTGAGATGTAATTTTTCAGTGGTAAATTCAGAAAGTCCCATGCAAACCAGGATGGGTTGATCATCCTAGCTACATATCAGAATATGGGTTCATAGCAACACCTCACAATTAGTTTTGAGGAAAAAAATGATTTATTAAATGCTTGAATCATGTGGGCAAAGAAATATCAAGACATTCGTAAGCCAGGAAAATAACCCGATCAAAGACAGCATGGTATGAAACCTTAAAGAGTGTCTCAAGAACTAGATTACCTGGGCTTGAAGATAGGTGTAGGTTGGGAGACCAGAATAATAGGCCAAATTTGAACAACCTCCATATTCCAAGCCTTGAGGGGCCAGACCGTATTTGTGAAGTGCCTGGGTGCTAATTTTGGCTAATTTAGATAATCTGGGACAAGTTTAACCAAAATGACCATATAATAAAAGTAATGTTTTTGGAGGAGTAGTCTAAGCTTTGTTTTAATCTTTCATTTCTAAGAGAATAGAGAAATTGGCAGGAAATTGTATTCATCCAGAAGACATCATTGCAGGCTTTGTTTTCTACTTTGCAAGCAAAAGCAAGTATTCAGAAATTTGTGCTTCTACAACAATTCACAATATTACAAAGTATATTGAAAACTACCAAGTTGCCTTATTTTATGTAAAACTGCTTTGTGAAAATATGGATTTACATATGCAAAAAATTGAAAGGTTATTTCTTGTATTAAAAGATATATTTCTTTCCTAAATTAGTGTTTAAAATAGTATTTTAAAATAGTTTTAAATTTGGGAAATATTATTTGTTATATAATATGAGCATTGATTTACTTAGCTATCACTTCTCTGCTTAACTGAGACCTGCAGGATCAATAGTCACTGTGATGAAAAAACAGGGAGTTAAAGTCCAGGTAAGGGAAATACATGCAAAGACTTTGAGGCTAAGAGAGTGTGAAAAATTCAAGAAATTAAAGGAAGCTCTTGATGACTAGAACATAGAAAGTAAGATGGAGCTGTGAGAAATGAAGCTGAAGAGGGGTAGCACAATCCTGAAGGACATGTAGAACTGGTTAAGGACTTTGGACATCTTCCTCATTGTTTATAGGGGGCTTTTAAGTGTTTTAAGCAGGAGAATGGCAACCATATGCTAAAGCCAGAGCCAATTCATTGGCATGTAACCTGTGCAGTAACATAGGATCCAGGGTTCAGGGATCTACTTCGTTTAAGGCTCTGTTGTCACCATCTTGGAATTCTTAACAATTTTTGAACAAAGCATTCTGTATTTTCATTTCTGGCCCCTGCCTATTATGTACCTGGCTCTGACCAAGGCTCCAGGTAATGGAGCATGGTGAATTCATGGCTACTGAATGCTAGTCAGTCAGTGCTAAGAGGACCATTTTATTTTCCTGTTTGCTGCTTAAACAACAACAACAAAAAAAAACAAACTATAAGGGCAGTTTTAGATTCACAACAAAATTGAAGAGGAGGTACAGAGATTTCACATATACCCTCTGCTCCCACCTACAGCCTACCCCACTATCAAAATCCTGTACCAACTACTACAATATTGTAAAGTAATTAGCCCCCAACTAAAATTAAAAAAAAAAAAATCCTGTACCAAAGTAGTACATTTGTTACAATTATGTTGATACATCATCATCACCCAAAGTTTGTAGTTTCCATTATGGTTTGCTCTTCATGTTGTATATTCTATAGGTTTTGACAATTGTATAAAGACATGTATCCACCATGATAGTAATATACAGAGTAGTTTCACTGCTGTAAAAATCCTCTGTGCTCTTCTTGTTCATCCCTCCCTCCCCACCCTTCTTAAACCCTAGCAACAGCTTATCCTTTTACTGTCTCCATAGTTCTGCCTCTTCCAGAATGTCCTATAGTTGGGACCCTATAGTATTTAGCCTTTTCAGTTGGCTTCTTCTCAGTAATTTTTCCCCACTGTTCAACTTTGGATAGTTCTACAGGCCACTCTATAATAGCCAAAGGTCATATTTCTACTCCTAGAATAATGAGAACAGGAGGTTTTTCAGGGATAATCAACTTTAGAGTGTTAAAGGAGAAATAAACATTCCAGTGGCATGATATTCCTGGTCGATAATATGAAGAAAGCATGAATGGATGTGGCAATTTTTATTCTGATGTTTTCTCCAGGCAGTTTTATGTTTCCAGATTAGTGCAGGGTATTCACAAAGTTGCCAAATCTTATCAACCAACTAGTCATTCATTGCAGATCCTGAGGAAATAAACTTCTAGAAAACTACTAGCCAAAGATATCTGTTAAATATAACTCCTTAGACCCCAGACAGTAAAGTTATTGTGCATGCCAAACGTTTATAGTTAGTGACATCACTTTTGGGGACTGACAAGGATTAAAAGTGCAAATGTGTTCTAACAGGATGCTTGTTGCCTTTGAGGACCATCTTCTATCTAACCACGAATTTACCAGAGACTCTACAAGCCACGCTTTTCCAAAAGTGCAGCCCTCTCCACTGACAGTTTCCATTAAGCTAATGACTCCTTGCTTTCTGTGCCATATTGGACCTTTAATTCTCTCTTCTTCAAAGAAACCAAAAACTGCCTTTTTTTTTGGCTTTTCTATAAATTTTATATTAGAATGTGTCAGAAATACTGTCAAGCTTTTATTATTATGTGTGTCTGGATTGTATCATTCATATACTATATTTCTGTGTATATTATATATTGTGAATAGTTTTGAAGGGTTTTTCTCCTTGTACAATTAAAACATGCTTGTTGCATTTTGCCAGATCTTCATCCATATTTTTTTTTGCTTTCTTGTTCCAATCAATTATGGCACACACTGGCTCCTGGGGGCTTTCACACCCAACAGCCAGTACATGTGTCTCTTTTTGAGAGGACCAACCCTTAGGCTGTGGGTCCCACTACTTAGCGGGCACACACATTCCTGGGAATTTACTCCTTCTGGCAGGTGAGTAGGGCATGGTGGGGCAGCCAGTAACTGATTGGTGTTGTGGTGCTATACATATGTGCGTGTGTGTGGTGTTATAAATAGTCCAGCTCCCTGATGAGATAAGTAATAAGGAACCCACACTGTTCCCCCAACTTCCCCCAGTCCTGTGGATTGATTCATAGTTAACCTTCCCAGAATCCTTGCCTGATAACACATCTTTCCTTGGCATCTTTATTTTCCTGGTCTCACTTTCCCACCTTGCTTCTTGTTCATCCTGGGAGTACTTCTTATGAATCACTTTCACACAATTCTTCCCCTCAGGTTTACTTTGAGGAACCTACTCTAAGCATTTTCTCATGCAGAAAATTTGCAGATCATTGAAGGTGTAAAAGAAAGAAGAACAAGAAAGAATTCACACACCATTCTCCTATCCCAAGACACTCACTGTCAGCCTTTTTTCAATGAATAAAAAAATTTTATTGAGGTATATTTTGCATCTCATATAGTTCGCCCTTTCAAATATATATTTCAATGAGCTTTTAGTAAATTGCTAAGTAGTCTATCCATCACTACAAATTAGTATTAGAACATTTTCATTACCCCAAGAAGACATGTCATACACATTTAAATGACATTAATCCACATTTTCATCCATCCCAGCCCTTGGCAACCACCATTCTACTTTCATTCTCTATGAATTTGCCCATTATTATGGATATTTCATATAAATGGTATCATGACATATGTGATCTCTTGTGTCTGCCTTAATTTAGCATAATGTTTTTGAGATTCAATCATGTTATAGCATGATTGAATAGTATCAGTTCTTCATTCCTCTTTATTACCAGATAATATTTAATTGTTTGGATATACCTCCTTTTGTTTATCCATTCCTCAGTTGGTGGACACTCCAGTTGTTTCCACTTTTTGGACTATTTTGAATAAGGCTGTTATGAATCTGTGAGTCTTTGGCCATATGTTATCAATTCTTTTGGGTATATACCTAAGAGTGCTGGGCCACATGATAATTCTTTAAGTTTTTGAGGAACTGTCCAGATGTTTTATAAAGCAACTGAACTATTTTACAATGCATCAGCGTATGGGGATTCTAGTTTCTCCACATTCTTGTAAAGGCTTATAATATAGTAATTGACCGGTAAGAGACTCTATCTTTGTAGAGGTGTGATCTAGATTTTTCTCAAACATGAATGGATTTTTTAAACCTCCTTATTATTGTAGTGTATTTTTAAAGTATCAGATCCCCATCCAGGGCCATAGAGCCCTCAGAACACAGAAAGTCAGTATAATTTGTGTTTTCTCTTATTCTATTTGTCTTCAGCCTCCTTCTGATTCTCTTTATCAACCCCTTTACTTCTCCAAAATAAGGCTGATAATCAAAAGCATGCCCAATTAGTCTTATAATTATTTTTTCTTCTCAACATCAGCTGATTACTTTTTTAAAAAGATTTCCATGGGAGTGTTTTGAGTGTCTCATCACTGAGTTTCAGGCTGATGTACTCAGTTCTCATAAGCTAGAGATAAGTTAACAATTCACACAGATCAAGGGGGACTTGGGAAGTGAGGGCAAAAGTTTTTGCAATGAGGTAAATTTTCTTCTGCAAGTCTCTCTCTCTGTCTTTTTTTTCTGCAAGTCTCTTAATGAGACATCACCACATGACTGGGCTGGTCTGGATTTTGTCACTCTCATGTATCAACCTTTCCCCTCCAAACCAGCCTATCAGGTTCCTCATTAGATAATTTTGTTCAGACTCAGCATTTCAGCAGATAGTAACTAAATACCTTCTTTCCTTCACCCAGAAAAGCTCCCTGTTTTTATAGAAAACAAGAAGAGCTTGCTGAAATACTTCTCAGAGGCAGGCTTTCCAAGTGAGTGTATTTTCCCAGGCTTTTGATATTTTAATCTATTCACAAACTCCTAGAAGCATAGTATGCCCCTTTCCATGCAGTTTTTTGCCTGATATCCATGCATGAGAAGTTCCAAAAAAACAGTTATAAAAGTTCTTAATTATTTAAAACTGTGGTGAAACAAACCAACACAAATTTCAGTGCAGCAGATGAATATATCTTATCACCCTACATACAGCTATTGACAAAAGGATTACAGATAAACAACAGATTACAGATTTATTTTTTAATTACAGCTTTATTGAGAAATTAACATACCAAAAATTCACATTTTTGAAGTACACAAATCAGGGATTTTTAGTATATTCCTGGAGTTGTGTTAACTGTCATATCTATCTAATTTTGAAACATTTGCATTGACCCAAAAAGAACCACTGTGTCTTTTGGCAGTCACTCCTCATTCCTCCTTGTCCTCCCCAGTCCTAGGAAACCACTAACCTACTTTCTGTCTATATGGATTTGCCTTTTCTGGACATTGCATATACATGGAATCATGCAATACGTGCTGTTTTAAGATTGACTTCTTTCATTTAGCCTAATGTTTTCAAGATTCATCTGTGTTGTAGCATATGCCAGTACTTCATTTCCTTTCCATGTTGAATACTCTTCTATTGTATGGATATACCATATTTTGTTGATTGATTCATCATTTGACAGACAATTGTGTTGTTTCCACTTTTTTTGGCCATTAAGAACAATGCTTCTATGAACATTAGTGTATAAGTTTTTGTGTAGACATTTGCTTTCACTTCTCTTGGATATATGGAATTCCCTTGTGGCTCAGTCGGTAAAGAATCTGCCTCAATGCAGGAGACTGGGTTCAATTCCTGGGTGAGAAAGATCCCCTGGAGAAGGAAATGGCAACCCACTCCAGTATTCTTGCCTAGAGAATCCCATGGACAGAAGAGCCTGGCGGGCTACAAGTCCGTGGGGTTGCAAAAGTCTAACACAACTTAGCAACTCAACCACCACCACTCTTCAGTGTATATCTAGAAGTGGAATTTTTGGGTCATACGGTAACTCTTTGTTCACGTTTTTGAGGAACTGACAAACCATTTTTGCAAAGCAGCTGTATTCTCTTAAACTCACAGTAATCATGGATAGTGATGATTATCTACATTTGCAGATCAGGAAACGGTGACCCAGAGAGCTTAACATTTTTTGCGTAAGCTAATAAGTCAAGCCCCTAATCTTCAAAATGTTGGCTCATTCCAGAAATGAGGCCCTCTCAGATTCCTCTAAGAATGTCTAACATTCCTTAAGAATGTCCATTACCTGGGGTAATGGGTGTGTCTACCTCAAACTATGAACATCTCAAGATGCAATTCTGTAAATGGAAAAACATCTGTAAAAATCATACTTCTGTTTTTAACAGCAAAAAACGTTAATTCTTTCTACAATGAACACACATCACTTTGAAAATCAAGGAGATGGGTTAAATATATAGAAAACATCATGCCACTGAAATCATGTTACTATAAGGATTTACTCTATTAAATGAAATTAACTCTTCTTCATTTGTTCTTTCAATGGAGGTGAAAAATCCTGTGGCCCAGAGATTCTTACAGTGTTTTCCATCTTGCAGTATATTAAGGGATTAATGTTTTCAGGAAATTCATTTCTGCTGAAAGACTCAGTTTTCTATTCCCTCAACAATATCATAGGGTTTCCCAAGTGGCTCACTGGTAAAGAGTTCACCTGCAATGCAGGAAATGCAAGAGATATGAGTTCAGTCCTTCGGTTGGGAAAATCCCCTGGAGAAGGAAATGGCAACTCACTCCAGTATTCTTGCCTGGGAAATTCCATGGACAGAGGAGCCTGGCGGGCTATAGCCCATGGGTCGCAATGAGTCCGACACGACTGAACACACACACGCACACGCACACGCACACTCACACTCACACACATACACACACCAGTATATGTGCTCTACTCTAGTTATTCCCAGCAGATCTCTCCTCAGGACTGACCCTATGGAATCTTTTCTTGAAGAGAGCAAATCCCAGATTTGTTTCCTGTTTTAAATTATTGGGAACTGATGTCTGAGAACCATGCAATTATTTATGCTTATAACTGCATTCCTATCTCCAATCACAGTATTCTTTATTACTGGCTGTAGTTCTTGGAACCCTTTAACCATTCTTGATGCAGGGTCTTCTTTCAGGTTTACCCTCTAGGCCTATAATTATCTTCCAAATTCTTTTTTCCCTGTATTTAAAAAAAGAAGCATAGTTAATTTATAGTTTTCTGTTAGTTTCAAGTGTACAGCAAACTGATTCAGATATGAGCTTCCCAGGTGGCTCAGTGGTAAAGAATCTGTCTGCAATGCAGCAGACACAGGAAATGGTGGTTCTATCGGGAAGCTCCCCTGGAGGAGGGCATGGCTACCCACTCCAGTATTCTTGCCTAAAAAATCCCATGGACAGAGGAGCCTGGTAGGCTATAGTCCATGGGGTCACAAATAGTGGGACATGACTGAGCAGCTGAGCATGCGTGCATGTGTGTGTGTGTGTGTGTGTGTGTGTGTGTGTGTGTGTATGTATTCATTCTTTTTCAGATTCTTTTCCATTATAAGTTATTACCAGATTTTGAGTATAGTTCTCTGTGCTCTACAGTAGGTCGTCGTTGTTTACCTATTTCATATATATGTTAATTTGCTTCAGTTGTGTCTGACTCTCTGTGACACTATGGACTATAGCTCGCCAGGCCCCTCTGTCCTTGGGATTCTACAGGCAAGAATACTGGAGTGGGTTGTCATTTCCTTCTTCAGGGGATCTTCCTGACCCAGGGATGGAATGTGCATCTCTTATGTCTCCTGGATTGGCAGGCAGGTTCTTTGCCACTAGCGCCACCTGGGAAGCCCATTTTATATATCAGTTCAGTTCAGTTCAGTCCCTCAGTCGTGTCCGACTCTTTGCATCCCCATGAATCGCAGCACTCCAGGCCTCCCTGTCCATCACCAACTCCCAGAGTCTACCCAAACTCATGTCCATCGAGTCGGTGATGCCATCCAACCATCTCATTCTCTGTCATCCCCTTCTCCTGCTGCCCCCAATCCTTCCCAGCATCAGGGTCTTTTCCAATGAGTCAGCTCTTCGCATGAGGTGGCCAAAGTATTGGAGTTTCAGCTTCAACATCAGTCCTTCCAATGAACACCCAGGACTGATCTCCTTTAGGATGGACTGGTTGGATCTCCTTGCAGTCCAAGGGACTCTCAAGAGTCTTCTCCAACACCACAGTTCAAAAGCATCAATTCTTTGGCGCTCAGCTTTCTTCACCGTCCGACTCTCACATCCATACATGACTACTGGAAAAACCATAGCCTTGACTAGATGGACCTTTGTTGGCAAAGTAATGTCTCTGCTTTTTAATATGCTATCTAGGTTGGTCATAACTTTCCTTCCAAGGAGTAAGCGTCTTTTAATTTCATGGCTGCAATCACCATCTGCAGTGATTTTGGAGCCCCCCAAAAATAAAGTCTGACACTGTTTCCACTGTTTCCCCATCTATTTCCCATGAAATGATGGGACCAGATGCCATGATCTTAGTTTTCTGAATGTTGAGCTTTAAGCTGACTTTTTCACTCTCCTCTTTCACTTTCATCAAGAGGCTTTTTAGTTCCTCTTCACTTTCTGCCGTAAGTGTGGTGTCATCTGTATATCTGAGGTTATTGGTATTTCTCCCGGCAATCTTGATTCTAGCTTGTGCTTCTTCCAGCCCAGCGTTTCTCATGATGTACTCTGCATATAAGATATAGTTTTTATATTTTATATACAGTAGCTTGTGTATATTAACCCCAATCTCCTAATTTATCTGCCCCCTTCCCCACTATCCCTTTTGGTAACCACAAGTTTGTTTTCTATGTCTGTGAGTCTATTTCTGTCTTGTAAATAAATTACTTTGTATATATTTTTTTAGATTCCACATGTAAGTGATATCAGATGATATTTGTCTTTCTTTATCTGGCATACTTCACTTAGTATAATAATGTCTGTGTCCATCCATGTTGCTGCAAATGGCATTAATTATTCCTTTTTATGCTGAGTAATATTCCATTATATATATGTACAGCATCTTCTCTATCCATTCCTCTGTTGATGGACACTTAGATCGTTTCCATGTCTTGGCTCTTGTGAATAGTGCTGCTGTGAACATTGGGGTACATGTATCTTTTTGAGTTTTAGTTTTGTCTGGATATGTGCCCAGTAGTGGGATTGCAGGATCATATGGTAGTTCTATTTTTAGTTTTTTGAGGAAACTCCATACTTTTCTCCATCGTGGCTGCACCAGTGTACATTCCCACCAACACTGTAGGAGGGTTTTTTTTTCCCCCTCTATACCGTTTTCAGCACAAATTCTTATCTAGAATCCCTTTTTCTTAGACAGGCATGTATTCTTCATGTGGATTACCAAACACATTGCTTTAAAATTTATGCAATTTCATGCCTTTCCATCTGCAGTCATTATAATCATAACATTTTGGAGCTGTGCACACCAAGGTTCAGTACTGCAAAGCAGTTTTGACAGCAGAATGGTCTGAATATATAAGAAATCCAGGTAGACTCTTGCTTGATAAATGAAGTTGCTTATATTCCTTGAAACAGTAAGGTAATCCACAACACTCCCTCACACAGCAACCTGTGAACATACCCTCCTCTTTGGGGTACTGTATGGGGTATGATACTGGAGGAGGGCAAGGCAATGAAATCCAGTATTCTTACCTTGAGAATCCCATGGACAGAGAAGCCTGGCGGGCTAAGTCCATAGGGTCACAAAGAGTCGGACACAACTGAAGTAACTTGGCATGTTTGGAGTATGACAGAATACTGGCCAGGGATGCGTCACTGGGACCTGCCACTCTCTAAGGGGCTGATAAACACTCCAGAGGATGAGGATAAATGCCCAAGAAATAGAGTCTGCTTTTGGCTCTGAAGCTGGTCAGACTGGCAAAATATCAATTACTTGGTAAATTAGACCTAATTAGCCAAAGTGAGTAATTCAGCATCTCTCTCTTATGGGGTTTTAGTGGCTGACATGTTCCCATTCAGTGATAATTATCCATCAAAGTAATAAACACAATTAGCAGGTTTTCATTTTTGCAAAACTCTTATATAGATTTAATAGCACATTTCTCATTAATTTTATTCCTCAATACTTTATAGATTTAGTTTTATTTGTTTCTTGGTTGTTTTCCTTATCTAGATGAAATCTATTTTTCCATTATGTTTTCAATTTGGTTATTGATGGCATGTAGGAAATATATTAATCTGCATGTTGTTCTTATAGCCAGTAAGCTTATTGCTTTTTTGTACTAATTCTAATAAATTGTAAATTCACAGGATTGTATTTGAAGATAGGAAATTATTTCTTGCCAATAATAACAGTTTGACACAGTCCTTTTCCATATTTAAGCTCCTTTTTGTCTTCTCGTCTTATGTATTGATGAAGACTTCTGGTACGGTGTTGAATATGGGCATCTTTGCCTGCTCCTAGGAATAACGGGATCACTTCTAACTTTGTACTGTTAACTTAGGATGATTTCTAACAAGTTTTGGTAGATATCCTTGACTAATATAAAGCAGTTTCTACCTTGATTTATTAGTATCAATAGTTATATTTTTCTTTTAATCTGAGAAGTCTTTGAAATTTTGTAAAATATATTTTAGCATCTATTGAGATGACAATGTTATTTTCTTTGACCTTTAATATAAAAACATAGAGAATTCCATTAATAGCTATCCTAATGTTGAACCTCTTTGAATTCCTCGGATAAAGCCAACTTGATCATGATTTATTATTATGGACTTTTTCATTTACTTAGCTTTGTAATCATTCTCCATAAAAAATACTTATTGGCTGAGTATATAAAAATATCTAATGAACCATGAAGTTGTTTGAAATTATTAGCAGGAAATACAAATAAACTAGTTGGCTATAATATTCACTTTTTTTCTGAATAATTCCATTCCATGCATACATGAGCAGTAGAATTTGATCGTAAAAGAGAAATGACTTCTTGGCAGTGTAGACCATGTTTTCCCTGGTAATTCAGTGGATGTCTTAACATTGAGTAGCCTGTGTGGCTGATTTTGTATATTTAAACAACCTGTTCAAGTTCACCAAAGTTGCAACAAGCATCACTTACTGAAAAAACTCCTGACATTTACTTGATTTGAATGTGTTGCATTACTCTTTGCCTGGCAATCTCTGGTTGCAGAGGCTATAGCTTTTTCTTTTATTATTTGCCAAGAGCAGTTAGGAAGGTATAGCTGTTCAGAATATTAACTTCTGGTTTCACACCCAGCCTCTGCCATTAACTGGCTGTGAAAACCTTAATTCTTCAATTTCATCATTTAAAAAATTTGACTATTTGAAGTACCTTATGGGTTATTGTGAATATTAAATGAGTAAATATAAAACACTTAAAATAGTACTCAGAGCATGGTGACTGTTATGTTTTAGCTGTGATTTTAAATAATCAAATCAGAGTTGTTAATTTAGTTACAGATGCTGGTATCTTATGATCACACATGAGAAATTTTTTTCTTATATATGACTCATGGAAGCATCCCACGTGGAATTTGACTAGTCTTTTACTCATTCAAGGCATTTCTGAAAATACACAGTTTTGTTTGACTGTTTTTCCAATAAAAAAGAGCTGGATGATTTTTCCAAAATATTTTACATTTTGGAAAATTCAGAAAGATGAGGTTGAGGCTGATTATCAGAATAGGACAATCTGTCTACTGATACAAAGAGAAAAATCATCAAACATTGGCAACCTGTAATCAACAAGCAAAGGGACTTGGGGAAGATGAGTTCTGAGTGACAAGGGATAACCCTCACCTCTCATTGTTCTCAACAAGGCTCTTCTACCACCTGTGTGTGCACTAGGACAGTTAAGACTTAGCCAAAGTATCTTTCAGAAAATGAGAGAGAGATTGATTGATGAAGAGATTGAGACTGTACGCAGACTGTTCCCAGACTGACTTCCTGGATTCAGATCTGAGCTTCACCACTGCTCACCAGACAGTTGACCTTGGGTATGTTTCCGACACCTCAGTTCTCTTTTCTGTAAAATGGTGATGATAATTGTAGTTAATTCTCAGGGCTGTGGGGGGAATTTCAGGGGAAAATCCCTGTGCAGGAACAACATAGAACGCTGCACACAGGAAGTGCTCAATCGTGGTGTCAACCATTAACACAATGAGGTCAATCATTTAACACAAAAGCATTCGTTATCAGTTCTTTTTGTTCTACTCAGAAGGTCATCATATCTCCAGTTAGGCAGCATGTTGTATATGGAAGATTGGCAGCAGGGGAATTCACTGTTTGGTTTTTTTTTTTTAAGACAATTCATTGGTTTTTTTAGTATATTCAGAGTATTCACAGATATATGCAACCATCACCACAATGAATTTTAGAACATTTTGATCACTTCCAAAAGAAACCTCATACCTTTTAGCTCTCAACCTCTCTCTGCACACACTGTACCCACCTAACTAGCCCTAGGTAACCACTTATCTACTAGGTAACCACTAAATTGCTATAGTTTATTCTGGACATTTCATATAAATTGAATCATAGAATATTTGGAGTTTCATGACTGTCTACTTTCATGTACTTTAATATTTTCATGATTCATCCATGTTGTAGCAAGTATCAGTACTTCATTCTTTTTTTATGGCTGGATAATATTTCACTGTGTGGGTGTAACATATTTTATCAGTTTACCCATTAATGGACATTTGAGTTATTTCTACATTTTGGCCATTAGAAATAATGCTGCAGTGAATATTTGCACACTTTTTGTGTGATTATGTGTTTTCAATTCTCTTGGGTATGTACCTAAGCTTCCCTAGTAGATCAGACGGTAAAGCTTCCACCTGTGATGTAGGAGACCCGGGTTCGATCCCTGGGTCAGGAAGATCCTCTGGAAAGGGAAATGGCACCCCCCTCCAGTGTTCTTGCCTGGAGAATTTCATGGATAGAGGAGCCTGGTGGGCTACAGTCTGTGGGGTTGCAAAGAGTCAGACACAACTGAGTGACTAACACACACACGCGCACACACACACTCACATACCTAAGAGTGAAGTTGTTGGTTAATATTCCATATCAGGAACTGTCAATTTCCCACAGTGACTGTGCCATTATACATTCTCCCTAGCAGTGTATGAAGGTTCCAGCTTTTCCACATCCTCACCAACACTTATTATTATCTTGGAGCCACTCTAGTGGGTGTGAGGTAGTATCTCATTGTGGCTTTGACTTGTACTTCCTTAATGATGAATGATATCAAACATCTTTTCATATGCTTTTTGGTGATTTGTATATTTTCCTTGGGGAAATATCCATTTGGATTCCATTTTTAAAAATTGAGTTTTTTCAATGATTGAGTTGTAACAACTGATTGATTTTATTGAGCTCTTACTCTCTGATAGATCACTGCTGCTCACACATCTCTGTATACACAGGTCTCCTGGGGCCCTGGTTAAAACGCAGATTCTGCTTCACTATGTTTTGTGTGGGGCCTGAACGTCTACATTTCCCATTAGCTCCCAGGTAGTTCTGCAGCCCATAGAGCCCACTTGAGTATAAAAGAAGGATGTTATTTCCAGGGACTTAATTTCCTCCACAGTGTGAAAGAACTGTAGGAAACATGAGTTCAGAAAATAAACTGGAAATGAAAAAT
This sequence comes from Giraffa tippelskirchi, assembly GCF_054371585.1. Taxonomy (NCBI): domain Eukaryota; kingdom Metazoa; phylum Chordata; class Mammalia; order Artiodactyla; family Giraffidae; genus Giraffa; species Giraffa tippelskirchi. The sequence continues at coordinate 145,466,527 of NC_137289.1, forward strand.
GCAATTTAATGAAGTTAATTGTGAACATTATGGGTTTGTTCAAATGAGTTGTTTTTTTTTTTTTTTTTTTTTTTGGTTGTACAACAGTATTTTATTGATGTTGTGATTTATATTTCTAAATTACAGAATTTCCAAATAGGACAAGTTATTGGTTATGGGAGTTGTTTTTTTTTGATAGTTATCATCCTCATAGTTTCCTCACCTACCCTATTGAACATATTATTTCACTTCTGAGGGGATGTCTCTGGCATTTAATGAGTCATTGCAGTAGTTAAGGCTCGTTGCAGTGGCTGGTAGTATAATTTGGAGGTGCTTTCTGTTCTGCTGTTGAGACATTAAAATGGAAAATATGAGGCCAGAAATGGTTTCTCTGGGAACGCACATACATTGTTAGAGCTCATAATGAGCCTGTCAACATCTTCTTCTCTGCCCCTTCTTGTGGGAGATTTTGTCTCCTGACACAGTTTTCAATGAGACTTTCACAAGTGCTGGGTCCCGTACCTTTTGCAGTAAAATATTTGCCCAGATGAAGTAATCTCCTTTGGAACTTGAGATTTCTCTCTGAAAATACAGCTAAACCCGTAAGCTGTGAAGAATTATAATAATTTATCTAGATATACCTTTTAAGCAGCTGGAAGCACTGGAAATTTTCTGGAGAACTTAGGCTGAAGATTTCTGCCCCCAGATAAGTGGGCCTTAGGGAATTTGCCATATCCTTAGGTGAGAGGGGTGATGGATGGTGGGTTCATTTATACATTCACTTAATCAAGATATTGTTCCTTTAATAATTAACATTTAGTATACACACATTGATGAAATTGGAAAATATCTACTCTGAAATAATGTGACTATAATTTTTTAATTTAGCTTCAATAATAGTTTTAATTTATAGCAGTATGATACAGTAATACTACAGTATTACTATACAGGTAATACTATGAGGCCAAGAGTTTGTAACCTCTTTATTTCTTAGTTTAGAAGGCAAGTAGAGATGGTCCATAATCAGTCCTTGAAAGTGTTTACTTTTTCCAAATGGGCCCATGATTGTTCAAATGTTTCTCTAACGAAAGTCCCCTTGAATAGAGGAGTCATCCTCAGTCATGAAATCAAAAGAGATCCCACACATGCACCGTCAGTATTGAAGTGATAACCCTCCATTTGTGAAGTACAGTCACATTATTTAGATGGTGGAATCTCCACCATGTTATTTGTCAGTTGGCCTTAGGAGATTGGAGCGGAGGGCAATGCCCATGCCTGACTGCTGAGACCCTAGGGCCTCTTCTGTCCTAAGCACAGCAGTGTTGCCTTTACATCTTTTTCATACTGAGCCTCCACTCCTTTAACTCTTCCTTTAAAAGTGTAAAAATGCCCCTTTCTCCTTCCTTCCTCCCCCTCCTTCCCTCCCTTTCTTTCTTTTTTTTTTTCCTTCAAAATTTAGTGAGAACACTCATACATCCTAGAGAGTGTGCCAGACATTAGAACATAGTACTCCCTTGAGATAATGATCTTGATGTGGTCCTTGAGACAGTCATAAGCTGTAGACTGAAAAGGAGGAAGTACAAGTGTGGGCAGAAAGATGATGAGTTCCATTTTGGCTGTGTTGATTTTTAAGAGCTAGGAAGCCATTTAAAACAAAGTGCCTCATAGGTCTCTGTAAAGCTGAGAAGAGAGGTTGAGAGAGAGAAAGATTTAGGTTGCCTTGGTCAATGGGCTGAATCTAACAAAATAAGTTATAACAAGGATAAATAAAAATTCTTTAAAAGAGGTAAGTGCAGAAAAATCACCAGGATAGAGGGAATACAACTTAAAAGAATGTTTATGTGTTTCAGCTGAGAATAAGCTAGCAGTAGAAGCTAACTTGCTGAGGCAATTTCCAAAGAATAAAATTTTTCTTGGGTTACGTTAACAGAAGTATAGCATCTAGAATTAAGGAAGTGGTAGTCCTGCTGTATTTTAGGCTGGTTGAGACTATAATTAGAATAATGCATTTAGTTCTTAGCTCATGAGCTGTACAAAAATAGGGTGAAGCCTAGATTTTGTCTATGTCCTGCAGTGTGCCAACTCATGCTCCAGAGATTTCTGTTACATGTAACAGCCACTCATTACATCTAAGTCTACATCTAGGTGTGTGATCTTGGCCAAGGATGTTAGGACAATACTGATACTCTTGTTGGAGAGTTGCTATGAAGAATAAATATGGAAGCACATGTCAAACCCTGGATACAGCCCTTGATACATAGCAGCCTGAGGTACTAACTAAATGGAACTCACCATCAGTGCTCTTCTTTGGTCATGTGACCTTGGGTAATCTCTCCACTATTCTGAGCCTCTGCTTTTCTGAAAAGGAATATGGTCGAATTAGATGATTTCAGAGTCGCTTCCTCCTGATGGCAAGCGCCTGGGGAGAACACCTCCAGTTCTCTTCCTAGTGCTTTCTTTCTGGTCATGGGATCACACTGCCATCAAAGGGCAAGCCAGAACTGTCAGTGACTATGGAAGCAGTCCTCAGATGGTGATGGATGACCAATTGGGAGGCAATCACCTGTCTTCTGAGATAAATCTGAAGCATTTCTGCCCTGTATCATAGAGTCTCCCTGCAGGACTGACCCTTGCCTGTCCTTGGTGATGTCTGTCTGGTGAACTCATGTTTTATTGGCTTCTTTCTTTTCCCTGCCTTACTTCTTCACTCCCCTACCATTGTTTTCTGGTGTCACATCCTATGAAGTGAAAGTCGCTCATCTGTGTCTGACTCTTTGCGACCCCATGGACTATACAGTCCATGGAATTCTCCAGGCCAGAATCTGAAGTGGGTAGCCTTTCCCTTCTCCAGGGGATCTTCCCAACCCAGGGATCAAACCCAGGTCTCTTGCATTGCAGGTGGATTCTTTACCAGCTGAGCCACAAGGGAAGTCCGAATGAGTGAGTGAAAGTTGCTCAATCATGTCTGATTCTTTGTGACCTGATGGACTGTATAGAATTCTCCAGGCCAGAATACTGGAGTGGGTAGCCTTTACCTTCTCCAGAGGATCTTCCCAACCCAGGGATCAAGCCCAAGTTTCCCACATTGCAGATGGATTTTTTTACCAGCTGAGCCACAGAGGATGGCCCCTAAGAGATGCCTGTGTCTAATTCTGAAACCTGTGAATATGCTACCTTGCACGGCAAAGGGACTTTGCATCTGTGGATTAAATTAAGGACTTTGAGTTGAGAGATTAGCCTGAATTATCCCGGTGGGCCCAGTATAATCAACTAGGGTCTTTATGGGTGAAAAGGGAAGGCAGAGCACTCAGATTCAGAAAAGGAGAGATGATGACAGAAATAGAATTTTAAAGATGCTATGCTGCTGGCTTTGAAGATGCAGAAAAGAGCCACAAACCGAGAAATGCAGGTGACTTCTAGAAGCTGGAATCGGCAAGGAAATGTATTTTCTGTTGGAGTCTCCAGAAGGAACACAGCCATGCCAACACCCTGGTTTTAGCCCAGTGACATCCATTTTGTATTTTGACCTCCAGAATTTAAGATAGTAAATTTGTCATGTTTTGAACCACTAAATTTGTAGTAATAGGAAACTAATAACCCTCCTAAGTAAGCTATTTGCCCAGGATGAATCTTTGCTTCCACCTCTACTTCTGGGGTAACCCCAGTTAAGACACTTCCCAACCTCACATTGTATACTTATTTGTATTTAACATAAAATATCAGTGCTTTTTAATTATTCAATAGGCATTAAGTTATTGTGAAATTCTCTCTGTTTGATATTGCTCTAAGATTAGTCAAAAGGATGAAATGAACTCAGCTCTTCCCTGCAAGGAGCTTACAGTGTAATGGTGGAAATAACCCCCTGTGCCTATTTATTGCTTTTTTTCTCAGTAGTCACATAACTGTAAGTATTTAATAAGCATTCGCTGTGAACATTGATCAGAGCAATAGCATATATACATATATGCCATAGTCACTGCCAACAAAAAAAGCAAATTCTCAGATCTAATTTTCAATAAAATGGCAGTATCCCCCTAAAAGAGGCCAATCTCATTTTGCACTCATCTCACATGCTAGTAAAGTAATGCTCAAAATTCTCCAAGCCAGGCTTCAGCAATACGTGAACCGTGAACTTCCAGATGTTCAAGCTGGTTTTAGAAAAGGCAGAGGAACCAGAGATCAAATTGCCAATATCCGCTGGATCATCGAAAAAGCAGGAGAGTTCCAGAAAAACATCTATTTCTGCTTTATTGACTATGCCAAAGCCTTTGACTGTGTGGATCACAATAAACTGTGGAAAATTCTGAAAGAGATGGGAATACCAGACCATCTGATCTGTCTCTTGAGAAACCTGTATGCAGGTCAGGAAGGAACAGTTAGAACTGGACATGGAACAGCAGACTGGTTCCAAATAGGAAAAGGAGTCCGTCAAGGCTGTATATTGTCACCCTGCTTATTTAACTTATATGCAGAGTACATCATGAGAAACGCTGGGCTGGAAGAAACACAAGCTGGAATCAAGATTGCCGGGAGAAATATCAATAACCTCAGATATGCAGATGACACCACCCTTATGGCAGAAAGTGAAGAACTAAAGAGCCTCTTGATGAAGGTGAAAGAGGAGAGTGAAAAAGTTGGCTTAAAGCTCAACGTTCAGAAAACTAAGATCATGGCATCTGGTCCCATCACTTCATGGGAAATAGATGGGGAAATAGTGGAAACAGTGTCAGACTTTATTTTTTGGGGCTCCAGAATCACTGCTGATGGTGACTGCAGCCATGAAATTAAAAGACGCTTACTCCTTGGAAGGAAGGTTATGGCCAACCTAGATAGCATATTTAAAAGCAGAGACATTACTTTGCCAACAAAAGTCCGTCTAGTCAAGGCTACGGTTTTTCCAGTGGTCATGTATGGATGTGAGAGTTTGGCGGTGAAGAATGCTGAGCGCCGAAGAATTGATGCTTTTGAACTGTGGTGTTGGAGAAGACTCTTGAGAGTCCCTTGGACTGCAAGGAGATCCAATCAATCCATTCTAAAGGAGATCAATCCTGGGTGTTCATTGGAAGGTCTGATGTTGAAGCTGAAACTCCAATACTTTGGCCACCTCATGCGAAGGGTTGACTCATTGGAAAAGACCCTAATGCTGGGAAGGATTGGGGGCAGGAGGAGAAGGGGATGACAGAGGATGAGATGGTTGGATGGCATCACCGACTCGATGCACATGGGTTTGGTTGGACTCCGGGAGTTGGTGATGGACAGAGAGGCCTGGCGTGCTACAATTCATGGGGTTGCAAAGAGTCGGACACGACTGAGCCACTGAACTGAACTGATCCCCCTAAAAGAGGCCAATCTCATTTTGTTGGTGAGAAAAAAAAGGAGAACAAGGAGTTCTAAGTGAAAACAATGCAGGATCCCATTTTAGGGAAACTGAAGCACTGATTTCACCTTCTAGTTCCTGTAAGAAGCATGGAAAGTTTATTTTGTTCCCAAGGAAATTCACTGTTGTTTAGCTCCTGAACCATCAACACATTTAAGAAATTATAACCTGCTGCAGCATTTTGGCTGTGAAACATATTTAAAGTTGAAGTCAGATGCACAAGATATGAGTTCAAATTCTGGATCTGTCAGTTCATAAAGTCATGTGATCTCAGGCAAAAGTGTAACTGCTCTGAACTGCATCTGGTAAATGAGGGTAGTTCCACAGCTAATTGACTTATGGAGGTTGGCAAACACTAATGTTCACAGCCCTTCTCTGCTTCATATAGTTGGGCATCTAGGAGAGTAAACTTCTCCAACCTATTAGGCTCAGATTCTGGAATCCTTTTCCTTTCATTTCTGTGAGCATAGTTGACATTCTCTCCCAGATCCCCTCCCCTTTCTTTCAACCCTTTGTCCTAAATGCAGTCAAAAGTATCCAATGTGTGTTACCACTTTAATTCTAAAGGTGTGTGGTCAGCCTTGCAGGTCATCACAGATGAGAGTTTTAGTAAATGTTTCACTGTTGCATAACAAGTCGCTTGTTTTTTCAACCACTGATATTTATTACCTCTCTGCCTGTCACCTGCTGGCTAAGCCATTTCTACTTCCTATAGTATCAGGTCTTGGTTATAGCAGCACCTCATGGTAAAATTCATATATCTCTTCTAGGCTGGCTAACTGTTGTAACGAAAAGCTAACTGCTAGGACAATCTGAACGTCTCTGTGGTTTCACACAACAAAAGTTTATTTTTTTGTGCTGGCATTGGAATTGAACCAGGCATTTGAAGGGCAAACTTCATGCAGGCATTCAAGGACTCAGTCTTCTTCCACCTTGTGGTACCTCCATCTTCAGTCTGTGTGCTCCGTGGAATGGCATGACCTGGAGCTCTGTCTCCATTCCATTGACCAGAACTCAATCATATGGCCCCATCTTAGCTGCACAGTGGGGGTGGGTTGGAGAGATATGCACCCACAGTTTAGCACAGACTCTTAGTCATCAACTTGCCATTTCTGCCTCTCTATGCTTTCCTCAAAATGTTGCTATGTGGGTTAAAATGCAAAATAGATGGAAATTCCTGTTAGAGTAAGAAGTGTGGCATAAATCAGAAGGATTGTTTTCCTCAAAGAAACCTTGCCTATTATGATTTGGTTCTGCTGAACACAGTTAGGTACCCAATAAGTTAGTGGGATTTAAAGGACCTAACCCCTGATCACCAGGTATTAACACTGTTCTTATGGGGAAATGCCTATCCATTTCCAAACCACTGGCCTAAAGTCAGCTTCTAAGTTAGCATCTTTCTCTATAAGCTTTATTGAGTTCATTTTGATTTAATTTCTGCCTTATCATAGTGTAATTCAAATGTATACTTGTGGTTTTATGTGATTTCATGTTTTGTCTATGTTAAAGTATGATTGTCCCTTGACCTTGACTTACGAAGTCGTTAGTAACAGTTACTGATTGCCTACTCTATGTCAGGTACACTCTAGGTATGTTAAGTACATTCTCATTTTAATCCTCCTGGTGACCCTGCAAGGCATGCACAGTTACCTCTATTTTACTATTGAGAAAACAACTCAGAGTTAACTATATTGGTTTTATATTGCTATGTGACAAATTACTGCAAACTTGTGGTTGTGTTCTGTATTGGAGGCTCTTGGGGGAGAATCACTTCTGAGCCCATTCAGGTTGTTGGTAGAGCTCAGTTTCTCATGCTTGTAGGACTGAGGTCTCTGTTGCCTTGCTCACTGTTGTCTGGGGGTCTTTCTCAGTTTTCAGAGGCCATCAGCATTTCCTGGCTTGTGGTCCTTCCATCTTCAAAGCCAGAAATTGCATGCCAAATCTTTCTCAGGTTTTCAGTCTCTCTGTCTTATTCTGCCTTTTAAAGGAGTCATATGATTAGAATAGGTCCATCCAGATAATCTCCATATCTTGAAGTCAACTTGGGACTTTAATTACATCCACAAAATCCCTTCTTAGTAGTATCTAGATTAGTGTTTGATTGTTTAACCAAGGAATGGAAATTTTGAGGGGCCATCTTCAGAATTCTGCCTGCCACAGTAACTAAGTTGCCTGAATTCTCCCAGCAAGAGAATTGTGAGGCACAGACTTGGGACTCAATCTATGCAGCATGAAAGTCTATGCCTTTTCTATCTACCAGGCTGCCCCTCTACAGAAATGAATGGTGGGAAATACCCAAAGAGAATTCCTAGAAGGAAAGCCCAAGCCTAATTCCTAACCTAGAAGCATGTAATTTAAATAATTCTTACATTAAAAATTGTGGATTCAATGTTTTAAAACTGTGCATCAAAGAAATACTGGCTCTTTCCAAAATGGCACCACCACAGAGGTGATACAAATGTGGGCTACATAGACAGATCTGGATAAATTCCAAGAGCTGCCACTTACTCAGAAACCCTAAGCCTCAGTTTCTGCACAGTAAAATGGGAATGATAATAGTATCTTAGGGTTGCATTGAGAGACTGAAACAGTGACAATTACATGATGTTTATCATAGTTCCTGAGGCAATGTTAGCATTCAGTTGCTAACCATCAGTATCATTATCATCATCATGTTGCTATAGCCTACCTTCAGCCCAGATGGTAACTATGTAGTAAACATAGTATCAAACATTTATAGTTTCATATCAATAACATATAAAATATACCATGCTCATTTATCATATGAGCAGAAAAAGTTATTATGCCTATGATCTCATTTTTAGCTTGCATTTTCTTCTGAAATCTCAACTGCAGGTTAATAAATGCAAGACAGTAATTTTTTGGTCTCTTGGAGACTGAGAAAAGAAGAGGACATATTTTCTCTGGTATTCTGGTAATTTAGAGTTTGTCCACTCAGTACTGATTCTGCCAATAGCTTAAATGGATATAAATTTCATGTCAAAACTCATGAGACTTGACTTGGTGTCACTTTCAGAGCCCTTCTTTTACCTTTCCCTTCTCCTGTTCCCTCTTGCTCCAAGACCCATTATTGGAAGGTCTCTCACATATGTTTCATTTTACTTTTACTCCAGACTCAAGCTTGCTGTAAACAAGAAATTTATTTTTGGTTTTTTGCTCTGTATTTTATTCTGAGCTTTTCTTTTCTTCATTTTCGCCACATTCCTAAGCTTCTGTTAAGCCAGCTTTTTAAATGTGAGAGAAATAAATGTCATGGAATGAAGACTTTGTGGCAGCCAACAGAAGTGCCTGTTGAGTCCTCTGTGGGTGGGAGTTTGAGACCCCTGGATGGTTTAGGCAGACATTTGCACGAAGTAGTATGAAGGACAGAGATCTCAGGAGGAAGCCCCAAGGCTATTTCTAAGCAGCATATACTAAAGAAAATGGAGGGCTCAATTAGGATGGAGGATGTGATTGGGAGAGGCTGCCACAGTGCAGACAGCCATCTGAAGTCAGTAATAGAAATGCTCATTGATTCAATAGTGTTACAATTGGTGCCAGAGTGAGAACTTAGATTTTGATCACCTTACGAGGATTCCGTGTGTTATTAAAATGTAAGAGAAGATGAATTTCGAATTAATAAAACTTTGAAATCCTTCTAGCCTTCCTACCTTCTTTCAATACCTAAACTAGCTACCTTGGATATATATATATATATATATATATATATATATACCTTACAAAGTAACAGGCCTCTTTTGCTTTACAAGTTAACCTTTTAGTATTCTTGTTGTGCAAAATAGGATTTCTCAGTGACACTGTTGATATTTCAAAGTGAAAATGTTAGTTGCTCACTCAGTTGTGTCCAACTCTTTGTGACCCCATGGACTGTAGCCCACCAGGCTCCTCTGTACATGGAATTCTCTGGGAAAGAATACTGGAGTGGGTTGCCATTTTCTTCTCTAGGGGATCTTCCCGACCCAGGGTTTGAACCCAGGTCTCTTGCATTGCAGGCAGATTCTTTACCATATTTGGGTCCAGATAATTCTTTGTTGCCCTTTCAGCATTCATTCTTCATCAGAAGGCTGCTTATTGGAAACACTTGAAACTTTGCATGTGCAGGCTTTTTTTTCCTCATAATAGGAAGTTCTAGGGAGTTAATGGCTATGAAAGCACTCCTCAACAAGTGATGAGTGGGGAGTTGGTGGTTAGTTGCTCCAGCATCCTAGTCCCTCAACCAGAACAATTCTGAGGAGTGTTCTACACTGTCTCCCAGCATTCCCCAGTGGGATTAAGCTCCAGTTCCCACAGAAGTAACTGGTTTGATAACACACCTCTTGATGTATTTCCTTTCTCTGACTCACCTCCCAAATAAACTATTTACACTCAAATCCTTGTCTCAGGATCTACTTGCTGGGGAACCCAAACCAAGATTCTGTGTTCCAAACATGGCAATTCAATATGTTTAGAGAAATCGTGAGCTAATTTGCAGAGATTTGCCTGTGAAATGCTGTTGATCGGTGCTGTCACCAAGTGCTCTAAGGCCTACATCCTGGGTGGGCCAGGGTGTGCACCAGTGTGTATGTCTCTGATGATGTGGACATTGTTATTTCTCGTGGGTTTGTTCTGAGTAGAGCTTTTGGGAATTGTGTTTTCCCACAAGTTCCACAAATGTTTCCACATTTTAGAAATTGTTTGAGCATGCTCTAAGCCATGACTTTGAAAGTCAAACAGTTTGGCTGGTGATATTATTTTTAAAGAAACAAAAACAGTTTTGTTTTTAATTTTGGCTTTTGTTATGCTTTGCAATCTTTTTCTGCTCTAAAGGCCTTAACTTCCTTTGTTTAATGCAGGGCTTTGCATGATGCTCATGGAGGTATTTCATAGACATTTTTTATATGGATGTGATTGCAATGAATTTTTCTGATAAAATTTGCATTCTAAAGTTCTTATACATATAGTGTTTCATTTGATCCTCACACATACCCAGAATAATAGGATTATCATCACAGTTTAATGAAAGAGGAAACCAAGTTACAGAGAGTTTAAGCAAGTTTCTGTTTAGCACTTCAACTATTCCTGAATTAACAAAAAACTTTCCTTAATGTAATCAGCATTATGCAAAGACACAAAAGAGGAGAATGTAATCTCCAAGGGAAGCATGACATATATTAACAAGCTGTAGGATGTAGCGAGCTTGAGGGTAAAAGGATATAGACCTCAGCATTGGTTGTAGATCTTGTCTTCTTTTAGATTTTTTTTTATTAAATAAATTTATTTATTTTAGTTGGGGGCCAATTACTTTACAATATTGTAGTAGTTTTTGCCATACATTGACACGAATCAGCCATGGGTTTACATGTGTTCCCCTTCCTGGACCCCCCTCCCACCTCCCTCCCCATCCCATCCCTCTGGGCCATCCCATTGCCCCAGCCCTGAGCATTTGTCTCATGCATCGAACATGGAATAGTGTTCTGTTTCACACATGACAATATACATGTTTCAATGCTATTCTCCCAGAACGTCCCACCCTCACCTTCTCCCTCAAAGTCCATAAGACTGTTCTATGCATCTGTGTCTCTTATTCTGTCTCGCATATAGGGTTATCGTTGCCATTTTTCAAATTCCATATATATGCATTAGTATACTGCATTGGTGTTTTTCTTTCTGGCTTACTTCACTCTGTATAATGGGCTCCAGTTTCATCCATCTCAATAGAACTGATTCAATTGGCCGTATTCTCCTGGCCAGGAGGGAAGCAAGCACTCTCTGCTAGCATACTTTGATGAAATTAATGCTAGTGAGTCAGAGATTAAAAAGCAGCATTTTCCCAGGTGCTTTTCTCACCTCCTGGAAATCTCCACTATTGCCTTTAGTCTCTAGTGGTTTCTTGGCGTAATTAAAGTTACAGTCCATCTTTTCTGCATTATCAGGCAGGAGCCCAGAGGCACCACTGTGTTGGTTGACACACTGTCTTGCTTGCACTAAATTTGTACCTGGAGTGAAGAGGAAATGCATTACTATTTAAGATATCAACAGATCTTGAGGTCAAGTCCAAAGCTAGTAGACTTTGCTCCTTCCAGTAATTTGACTCTTGCTGCTGATATCCAGCGCTGAGTCAGAGTCCCCACTGACAGTGGCCACAGATGTTGAGCTCAATTAGATTTTTCGAACCTTTGCCTGTTGCTCACACTTGGTACCCAAGTTGTTCTTATGGTACCCAGTTAACTCGCCTTGACCTTCCCCCAACAATGAGCCCCAGTTATGATTAAGCCATTCTGCACTAACCAGGAATCAGATGGGAAAACAGAAAACTCTTAGATGTTTCAAAAAGAAAGTGATTTAATACAAGAGTTAGAGGCTTACTAAAGAACTGAGAAGGACTACAACTAGCATTCTAGAATTTAGGAAGATGGTACATTTAAGAAAGCACCACTGATGATCTCAGCTACCTGCTAAACCTGGAAGCACCTAACAATACCTGCATTTGGCATCTGCCAAAGCCTACACACTTACTTTCCACTTCCTTTGTTTAGTGCAGGGCTTTGTATAATGCTCATGGAGGTACTGGGCTTGGTCTTCTTCCTTGTGAGTGTGTCTCATTTGTGTGACCTCACTGTGAACTGTGATGGTAGAGAGTCTAGAAAATGTAGCTCCCAGACTTCTAGCCCCTGGGATATAAGAAACAGCATAAAAGATAGAATATGATACTGAGTAGCTTACTGTTCAGACCATATCCTGTCTCTAGAAATTTTCTGAAGCTGATCTGTGAGACTTGTGCATTCAAAGAAGAGGATGTTATTTCTCCAAAATTGAAAGTGCTAAGGAAAATATTTATGATCTGGAGCTGCTGCTGCTAAGTCGCTTCAGTCGTCTCCAACTCTGTGCGACCCCATAGACGGCAGCCCACCAGGCTCCGCCGTCCCTGGGATTCTCCAGGCAAGAATACTGGAGTGGGTTGCCATTTCCTTCTCCAGTGCATGAAAGGGAAAAGTGAAAGTGAAGTCATTCAGTCGTGTCCGACTCTTAGCGACCCCATGGACTGCAGCCTACCAGGCTCCTCCGTCCATGGGATTTTCCAGGCAAGAGTACTGGAGTGGGGTGCCATTGCCTTCTCCGATGATCTAGGGCAGGTCAATAGAGAAAAGGGAGAGATCAACTGGAGAGATAGTGGCCCTTAAAATTAAGATTCTGTAATAGTTGTGATAGTTGTTGATGTGAAATAGGAAGATAATAGGACTTAGGCTTGAGGCAGAGCTACCATGCAAGTTGGGCAATGTTATACCCGTATGCTACTATACTATGCATTGTTGGATTTTGAGATTTCCTACTTTCTGGTAAAATATGTTGTGCATTTTAATTGACTGGCTGGGTGTCTATTCTACTCCTGTATGCTGAGGTCAGAGTCTTGAATAAATCTGTTCAGCCAGAGACAGGCCTTGGAAAAAGTCTCCAGAAGGCAATGGGAATTGGGCAGAGGATCATCCCCATATGCCTCCTCTATCAAACCAGTCCTACAGGGCATGGGACCTGGCCAGGAGTGCTAGAACCACTGTGGTATATTCTACTTGTCATCTGATTCACAACATTTGCTTCCAGAAGCTGTGCTTTTGGCCTGGGTACAAGACTGGCAGGCAGAAGCATCCATGAAATTGACATAATGCTATTTAAAAATGTTACTGACTGTTACGAGTGATAGAGTTTGATTTATTCCTCATATATGATTTATTCCTCATAGAATGCTAGTTGTTGGTTTTCTGTAATGTAAAATAGTCTTTGCACATTTATGATTAGCTTTTGTTAGGCAATTTTACTCTATTTAGATTAATTAATAATAAACATCAAGCTATGATGTATTTTTTTTTCCCTTAAGAACACCTTATAAAACTAGGTCTCCATAAAAATAAATTGTTTTTTTGTATGAGCCAAATAAAAGGTACTCTGCCTAAGCATCTAGGAACTCCTGATTTAATCCAACTGAACATTAACTTCAAATATTCTTAATACCTTGCTATCTAATACTTCTATTCCATTTCTTATAGAAAATTTATATTAGAATTATAATGAATATTAGTCTGAAAATTTTAAAAATTCTGCTTGCAAAGTACTTTACAGATATATATGTATATATAATACTGAATTTTTTTCTTTGATAATGATTAGCAGGCAAACAGAAAGGCATAATAACTTAATAGTGAAAGTATTAAAATTTAAAACTATTTTCCAAAGTAGACAGTTAATTAATTGGAAGCTGTATTTTTCCCCTTTCTGTATATTTTGGAGATGTCCCTTAGTTGCACTGAACACTGGTTTATTGTCTCTTCTTGCTATCATTTTTTTTTCTTGGAGTAAAAACACCTTTTAGACTTCATTTGATTTTTCTGTTGACAATGATAAGGTAATATGTAAACAAATTTTTTTATAAGAGAGTAGGTTTAGGGGCTGCATCTGACTCTTTATGACATTTAAAACATGATGTTTTAGACCTTGAAACTAGAGTAAAGTTTGACAAGTCAAAACTAAAAATGCTAAGAGACATAATACAGAAAATAAGGCCTGCCGGAAATCATTCTAAGCTGATAAGCAATGACTTATCAAACAGCATTATTTTTCAGTTGTACAAGAAGCCAAGAATACCAATATTTATTCCAGAATTTAACTTTACCTTGATTTACTGTGTAAACATAAATGTGAATTTATGGCAATTCCTTTTAGACTTAAGTAGTGACATGAAATTAGGACCTATTAACTGTAATCAAGTTTTTAATTATTATAAATGAGAAATACGTGCAAAGTATGTTTCCAATCTTTGTATAAATGCATTATTGTTCTGGCTTGTGGGAGTATCTTTCTGATTAATCAAAGGGTGTGTACTTATTTGTACATGCATGCATGTAAGAAAGAGAGGAATACTTACTTTTTGCTTCTCATTATATATATCTTGTGGGATTTCATAAAACTGAAAATTAGCTAGGAAGAACAATAACACTCAGTTTTCTTCAAGACACATTTCCATATGCGTGCTCTGTGACCCATGTTATTTATATACCTGAGCATCTTTGTTATTTTTAAATTGGTTCTCTTCTGGTTTTTTAAAATAAGAGGATATTCCAACTCTTGGATCATTTAAATACAGTTGGTAATTAATTTTTCAGGAATTTTAATATCGAAATTTCTTATTTCAAATAATATATTCATTTCATATCTTTTTTGTTTTCATTTCATATCTTTAGAGTTTTCTAGTAAAAGAGCATTTCCTTTTCTCTTTTCAGCTCAGTCCCTTAAAAAATGATATTAATATGTGGCCATAAGGATGCATTTATCCCAGGTGCTTAATGGTCATTACATTTTTTAAAATAACTTTTACTTGTTGTGGGGTTTCTCTCCAAAGCAGAAATTAGTCAGTACAAACAGATGGCATAGAAATTTCACAATAAGCAATTAAATTAGAAATATGACAGTTGGCGTGTGTTCAAAGTAATAAAGTTCCAAAAATAGAAAGTGAATCAAATTAGCATAAAGGCATTAACTTTTTCTAGGTGGCGTGAGTTTGCAAACGTCTTGAGTAATTAGATTTGCTTATACTCAAAATAGCCAGTGAACCTTGAGTGACATTGCATTTCAAAGGTGGGAGCCAGAGGGAAGGTCACTGTTGGTATTAGAGTGGAAAAAAAAGAATTGATTTCACTTTGTTTTTGTTGGGAGCTTATAGGAAATTTGGCTTCACCAAATATAACTTTATTTCCTTTGGAGTAATATCCAGCCTTGATTATATTTAATGTATCATTTTTTAAATATATTATTTCCTTTTTATATACTTATCAATGTTGAACAGATCATATATATTTATGGTTAAAATAACTGAGATGGTCCAAAACAGTATGTGCCTTTTAAATGTCTCCCTCCCATCTTAATCCTGAGTCTAACATTTTACTTATCCAGAGACGACAACTGATACCAGTTTCTTTTAATTAAAATTAAATCGAGGTATGATTGACATATAAAGTTATGTTAGTTTCAGGTGTAGACCATGATGATTTAATATTTGTATACACTGTGAAATGATCACCGTGATAAGTCTATTTAACATCCATCACCTTCCAGTTTCTTGCAAATATTTACATTCTTCCTGTGATGGTATATACATTTGTAAGCATACATGTCTCTCTTTCTCTCTCTCTCTCTCTCTCACACACACACACACACACACATATACATGCACACACAAATTTTAGTACACTATTTGTACACAATTTCTTACACTTGACATTCCTTGGAGATAGATATAGTTTCATATCTCTTCAGGTCCTTTATTGTATTTAACCTGTTTCCTACCGATGTTGTTTGGGGTCCTTTGCTTTGGATCAAGAGTTGACACTTTCTCTAAGGGACAAGTAGTAAACATTTTAGGCTTTGCGGGCCATGCAGACTCTGTCACAACTACTCATCCGTGTCCTTATATCATGGGAGCAGTCTTAGACTATATGTAAATGAATGGATGTGGCTGGGTTTCAGTAAAATTTATTTACAAAAACAGGCAGCAGGCCAGATTTGGCTCCTGCTCTGGACGATCAGACTATTTTAACAAGCACTGTTATAGCACCAAGTACTGTGACTGGCCTTCAGCAAGTGTTTGGTAGATATTTGTTTATTAATTGATAGGTTGTCTGGAAACTTTTTATTATCAATAAGGAGAATGCTAAACAATGAAAGACTTGAACAGGACATCTTGGCATCAAAAAAAGTTAAAAGGAAAATGCATGACTTGAACAACATTCTACATTTGGTGTTTAAAAAAATTTAAGGTGGCACTTTGACTTCTTTTTCAGTGCGGTAAACAGTAATGAGAAAATTATATAATGGAGGAAGGACTTATCTGACTCCTCCTAGCACTGCTACTCTCTCTTCCTGCCCTATGGACCCTCAGTCTCACCAGAAAACTCAGAATCACCTGCAGAACCGGGTCCAATGACGTGACTCGTGGTCCTTAAAGTCATTTGATTTCAGGCAGTGAGTGTATCTTCTTGAAAATGACTATCATCCCCATAATGTCTTCATCTTCATGTCCTTCATGACTTTCCCCTCATTCTCTTGTGAGGGATCCTAGATATCATGTGATAGCTTCCCTTTTCATTGAACACTAAATTTGATACCTTAGAGTCATTTGAAGTTGTAGATCAGGAATCAGCAGGCTAAGTCTTGCAGGCCAAATCCAAACTACTGCTTGTTTTTGGAAATATAAAGTTTTATTGGAACACAGCCACACCCACTTATTTATGTGTTGACTGTGTCTTCCTTCACATTATAACCTGAGTAGTTGAAACAGAGACTGTAGAACTCACACAGCCAAAAATATTTCTTATCTGGCTCTTTATGGAAAAGATTTGACAAATCCTCTTGTAGATTGTATGATTCTTTTCTCACCTGAGAATTTGGCACTCTGCTCTAAAGCTGCAGGGGATTACTTCTATTTTTTCTGGACTGAGACCTTGAAATAGGCTTGTTTCTTAGTTTTTATAGAACAGGCATCATTGGTTGATTTGTCTTTTCACACAGTGAACTCCTCTTTTATTGAGCAGACAATTATTGAACACCTACTATGTTCAAGCCTTGGAATACAAAGGCAAATAAGATTGATGTCTTGTTCTAAAAAACTTGGCACCTGATGGTTGACACAGATAAATGACTCAGTGGTTATATTAAGTGACAGAAGTGTGAAGGGACTGCTATGGGAGGAGCCATCATATTATCCTGGAAGACCATGAAGTCTTACCAACGCAGGAAGATGAAGCTTGAGCTAAGTTTTGCTGGATGAGTAGAGTAGGTCAAGGAAGGAAGAGGAAGGCATTCAGGCCAGGTGGAGTGTACACTTAGCATGCACAAAAGTGCTGAGGTCTTAACCATGCTAAACAGCCTGAAATAAGTAAAGAAGGGATGACAGAGACAAAGAAAAGGATCAAAAGTGTCGGTGGTACAAGACTGGGTGAAAGTATTGCCTCCTCTTCCATACTGCCACTAGCTATCAAGGGATCATGACCTTAAAATTGCTGGAACCTGAAGGACTCTAATGTTCTGGAGCTGTTGCCATCTCTGAACTCTTCAAAGAGAAGTAAGATAAGGTTTGTTTCTTCAGTTGAAAAGTAGGTATAGCCAGAGCAGCCAAGCTGCCAAAGGCAAAATGACAGGTTCCAGTAAATCCCCAAAGTAGTTAACCTGGAGGTAGAGGGAGTTTACATGATTTTACTCTAGAATTCTCCATGGTTGAGGGGGACATCTTCTTGGAAGTCCTGTTCTCCTTTTCAAACTCTAGCTAAAGCTCTTTATCTTTGGAGAACAAGTAGGATTGATAAAGTCTTCATAACCCTCTGCAGCCCAGTTCAAGTTAAAAGCAAGAGAGAAGAAAACAAAAGCAAATTAAGCCTATTCTTTTGCCAAGAAGAAGTGTTATTTGATTTTTATTTGCATCCTGAATGTTCCCTGGAAAAGAGCATGCCATTTGGCAGTGTCCAAAGGCCTGTTGACAATCCTCCGACATCATTTTCTGTTTCCATTGCCTCACTCGGCACGAGGGCCCTCATAAGCTTTCCAGTCAACGATGAAGCCCAGATGTTGTGGATAAACCACAGCCTGTGGGGGGGTGGTGGAAATAAGCAAACACCAATAATAAATAATGCCTCGAGGTCATGCTGTGGCCCCCTCTAAAGTATCCTGATGGTCAGGCCTCATTGTTCCCAGCACATTGCTTGGATTTTAATTTTGACAGAAAATAACATGGAGCCTACAGGCTTGGGAATGGTAACTCCATCCCAATGATTCCTGGTGATGGTCCCATTCCAGCTTTCTTTAACGTGGTGACTTGAGTGTGCATCGTGGTGTGTCAACAAGCCATTTCTGTTGAGAGTGATGTAGCGAGTCTGCTCCCAGTCTGGGTCATTTCTCATCCATACAAAATATTGGAGACCATGTTAGCCTTGAGTATAATTTGGGAGTTAACATATGCTCAAAAGAAAGCCTGGGTTTGATTAACAGGTAAGAGGTTAAATACCTCCTTTCTTATGATTTGATCCCAAATTCCCATTTTATATTGTGGTACTCATGACATTTTCTAACTAAGCATGACTTGATGTTACCTACCATGGGGATGGATTTTGGGTGAAGTTTCTCATGCATACAGGTTTTTCCATGATAATTAACACTGGATTGAATCAAAAGCCTCATCTTTGGAAAAAGTCAGTCTTCTTCCCATTTTGAAAGGATTATTCCTGAAAGGATGTTGCTCATGCTTTGACTCCTGTAATATCTCTATTCATTTTTTTCATGGGATTATTGTTTGTGTCTTTTTTTCCTGTATACTTTTTGCATTTCAGTAGAAATAAAGAAGAAATTACTGAAATTCAGGAGATTGTTGTGGCTCTGGGGATAAAACTTGCAGCCTATTGGTACCATTTGTGATCCCTGCAGGCTCCTAGCATTTTATTTCTGTTTCAGGATTGGGGCTGCTATCTTTCTCATCATAAGTAATCTAGCATTCGTGCTGCATTCTATTCATAGCTGTCATGCTATCTCTGACAGCATAATTTCAAAGCTTCTGATCTGCTTCCAGAAAAGACTTTTACATGAGTGATAGGATTTATAGAGGAAACTGTCAACTCAATAACAGGTATTAACTTCTTGGAAGGAACAAAACATCTAGCACTATCTCCTCCTCCTCCCTTTTCTCTTCCTTTCCTATTAGTAAAGCTTGGTGTGCAATAACTTTATGTTTCCTTTTAATCACAGTATCTTTGTTCTTTTGAGTAACAATGCCCTAGGGTAGAAAACGTGATTGTTGTTGTAGGGGAGAAGCAAGAAAAAGAACTTATTTTGATGAAGATTTGATGAGCACCTACCATGTGCCAGACTCTGAACAAGTTATTGGGGCACAAACATGGATAAGACATGGTCTCTGTCTTTGGGAATGTGGGGACCTAGTAGTGTGATAGTCATATAAATATAGTATAATATAGGAAGCAATAAGCAGGACAATCTAGAAGCACTAAAGACTCTGAAAGCAGAGCCATTTCTTGGAGGAGAAATTCAGGTTCTAATATTATATTCATGAAAGCAAGGGCAACCTTGGAATTACACCATAGCACAATTAGCTACAGTTTGTCATCCTAATAATAACTGGTGTCCTATTCTGGAGAAACTCCTTTGTTTTAGTCCACAAAAAAACCTACTTTTGTGGGAAACCCAAAATACGAAACATTTTGCTTTTGGGGGGTTGGGGGTGTGAGACTTTTTGAGAAACTCTGTTATTTACAAAGAATGGGTCTGTTGCCGGAAGTTGCCCAGTGGAGTGTTGGCCAGTTAAATAGCAGCCTTGCCATGATATAGTGCAGGTTGGCCAGTTTGCACTGGCAACGTGGCCTAGCCTCTTGGCTCTTCCTTGCAACTCAAATCACCTCATGAGCCCTGGGAGCCACATGAAGGTCAGAGGTACCACTAACTCTGACTCTGTGCACCTCACTCTCCTGGAAAGAAAGGTGTTGGATCTTAGCCCATTACTCAGGAAAGTGTACTGAGCATTCATTGTGTAATAAATAATAGCATTTGGAGGAGGAGGAAAGAAGAGGAGTGGAGGATGGTGATGATAGTGATGTTGTTGATGATGATGGAGATGATAATGCTAATAGTGTTGATAGTGCTGCTGCTGGTGCTCTTGATTGTAAGGATATATTATAACAATAATAATGGAGTAGAGTCTGTTTCTTACTTGTTCTTGCATATCTAGTATTTGACACAGAGTAGGGATTTCAAACTTTTTGTTGAAGGGTGGAACAAACAGTCAGTTTCTCTCTTAAAAAGTCACACAGAGCTTGCTACCCTTCATGTTCAACACCCTCCAGTGGACTTCCATTTCATCAGCATTAACACCCATCTTTATTGCCTTGGTCTATGCATTCTGTTGATCCTCTGGTATCATGCTGAATTGTATTGTTACTGCTCCCTAGACACACTGGCTCCTTTGCTTTTCTTCAAATATTCATATATGTTCCCATCTTAGTTTCTCTGCACATACTCTCCCATCTGCTGGAATGCTTTTTCACCAACTAGCCTTTTGGCTCACTCCTTTACTTTCTCAAATTGCTGCTCAAATGTCCCCTTCTCAGAGAGGTTTCTCCTTATCACTATGTATAAAAAGTCATCACCCCTGCTTCCTTCCCCTGTCCCTTTATCTGGAGCTATGAGCTGAATATGTCCCCCTCAGGTTCATATGTTGAAGCCCCAATTCATTCCCACTATGATGATATTTGGAGGTGAGGCCTTTGGGGGTGATCAGATCATGAGGGCGGCACCCTCATGAGTGGGATAGTGTTTTTATAAAGAAGAGACGTGAGAAAGATGATCTCCCTTTCCAACATGTGGGGATACAGCAAGAAGACAGCTATTCATAAATCAGAAAGAGGGCTCTCACCAGACATCTGGTGGCATCTTGATCTTGACATTTTAGCATCCAGAACTGTTAGAACTGAATGTTTATTGTTTAAGTCACCCAGTCTATGGTATTTGTTATAGCAGCCCAAACTAAGATACCTGGCTCTATTTTTCTTTGTAACATTTACATAGCATGCATTGTTTGTGTATTTATTTATTGCCTTCCTTTTCTCTCCCACTGTGTCTCCACCGACTGACTGTAAACTGCATGAGGGCAACTGCTTCGTTTCTTTAGAATTATTTCCCCAGAACCTAAAACAGTGCATGGTACATAGGCATGCATCTGTAAATGTTGGTAGATGAATTTGAAATGAATTAATGAGTTGTTTATACCATCAGAGGAGAAGGCAATGGCACCCCACTCCAGTACTCTTGCCTGGAAAATCCCATGGATGGAGGAGCCTAGTAGGCTGCAGTCTATGGGGTCGCTAGGAGTCGGACACGACTGAGCGACTTCACTTTCACTTTTCACTTTCATGCATTGGAGAAGGAAATGGCAACCCACTCTAGTATTCTTGCCTGGAGAATCCCAGGGACGAGGGAGCCCGGTGGGCTGCCATCTATGGGGTCGCACAGAGTCGGACACGACTGAAGCGACTTAGCAGCAGCAGCATACCATCAGAAAACCTGTTTTACAACCAGGCTTGTATTCTGAGACACCTTTCTAGGTTTGTCCTTCTCATCACCCTTTTGGTTGTATGAGCCTCTTCAGGACAAAGATTCCATCAGAAACTTTTGTTGTCCCCAGTGGAGGGAGCCCAAGGCAGCCTCATTTGCAGAGTAGTTGCTCAGTAAATTCTTATTCATTGAAAGGTTTCCAAAACACCTTCCTACCAGGATTGCCCTTGCTCCTTGCTCTGCTTCACCACATTTTCCAACCTCTTTGTTTTCCTTCTTGTGTTTTTGCCATGTCCTCATACGTCTTTTTCATTGTAGGTATCTATGGGAGAGGGAGATTATACAAAAGTATTTGTACCTCTACTCGCAAATAAAGGAGGTGGGCTCAGGTTCATTTTGTATTATTCATACCACCAAAGAGCAACTACCAAGAAGGTTATAAAAGTCAGAGAGTATTTTTTTTCTATTTTTGATGAAATGCAGGTCCTCTTTTTAAAAACCCCAAATCTCTAACTTTAAAAAAAAAAACTGAGTAAGATGATTCTTCAGAGGAATTTCTGGGTGATTACACTTAGATTTTTGCCATAGTTTTTTTTTTTTTTTTTAGCATTTTTGGCAGCTTTTGAATTTAGTACATTTCCACAAACTCAATGCCCTAGAAATGTCTTTCTGAAATAGTTAAACCTATGTTGATATTCATGCTGAACTCAGTATCACTGCCTCCCTTACCCAAAGGAGCTTGGCCAGTTACTTGCCAGCTGAAGCTGGCCTGGTATTTGCTGACACATTTTTCAAGAACTGATTGTGCAATACATGTTGATATTCTCTGTTCTTCTTCCTTCCCTTATTCATCCATTTGGCTCCTTCCTCCTTTCCCGACTCCCTCTATTCCCTCCCCTGTTGGCTTTTTGGAATCTATTATCTGCTTTAGTAAACCTAGTGGTAAATTGCCTCAAGGATACAAATACTCCGCATTTTAAATCAGAAAGGACTGTTTTTCATATTTCTTGAGAATCTTGTTCTGTCATAAGTCTTATTTTAAAAAGTTTTAAGCAAGTTCTTTTTTGTTTGTTTGAGATTGGATTTTTCTACTCTCAAGCCTGATTTGTCACAAATAAAACTTTGAAAACATACTTTCTCACATCCTTCCTCACAAAACATATCCTCAACGAATAGCTGTCCTTTTCATTAGTAGCATTGTCTTAATATTACATCAAATAAACTCCTCCAGGTTTTGCTTCTATTTGTATTATCTTCTCTTATAGCTCGTTGGATTACCTCACTGTAACAAAGCAGCACAAACTCGGTGCCTAAAACAGCAGCAGTTTTTTCTCTCACAGTTCCGGAGGCTAGAAGTCTGAGAGCAAGGTGTTAAGAGAGTTGGTTCTTTTCAAGGGCTGTGAGAGAAAATCTGTTCCATGTGTCTCTCCTATTTCCTGGTGGTTTGCTGGGCCATCTTTGATATTTCTTGGTGTGTATGTGCATCAGCTGTATCTCTGTCTTCCATCTTCACATGGTGTTCTCCCTACACACATCTGTCTCTGTGTCTAAATCTCCCCATTTTACAAGGACACTAGTTATATTGGATTAAGACCCACTCTAATTACCTCATATTAACTGGATTATCTCTGTAAAGACCCTATTTCTTAAGGTCATATTCTGAGGTCCTGGGGGTAAGAACTCCAGCATATCTTAGAACAACCCTTTAACACTCATCTTCTGAAAACTGAAACTCTGGGTTTAGTAAATGGAACCCATTTTCTTCTTTATCACATCTTTAATTTTGACTCTTTAGATACAGTAAAACTTCACCTGATTAGGATGAAAGACTGTAACGGATGGAATTTCCTAATTTACTGAGAATTAGCCTGTAAATGACACTGTGAGTTACCAGCTCAGATTCCTCCATTAGAATATACATTACTGAAACTTTGATGACTAACAGACTTTCCATTCAGTTTATAATTTCCATTCTGACCTTGCACTCTTCATCCAGGCCCACATTCCATTTCACAAACCCACCTGCCCATAATGCACAATCAAGATACCCTAGTATCATCTGTGGCTTTTGTATAGGTCCCTTTTTCCCTATTCTAATCACTCCTCCAGCTCCTGAATCTTGCATCTCTCTCTTGCATTTGTGTCCATTCTCAAAATTTCTTCACTCACCCTCCCCTAAAGAATTTGTCTTAGATATACTCTACTGGCTCTCACTGTCTCAAATCAAGTTGTTAGTTGGGCCACCCTGGGCAGCCCTTTGCTAGGTCACCACTGCCAACAAGTCCACCCACCAGCACACAGAACAGACCCCCTTAGTTTCTCCACAAAGTGGGGAATTTGACAGAAGAATATATTGTCATCTCGAGATAAGTACTGTGATAACCTCCTAGAGTTTTTCCATGGCTAGTCTCTACCTTGTCTGATTTGATTAAGGTGCAATTATTTGAATAATCTTTATAATGCACGATTCTGAAAATTCAATTTGCTGCTCAAAAATTTTCAAGGTCCTCCCCTCCCCAGTTGCCTATTCAGTGAGTGCAAATTCCTCAGCCTGTCATTTCACCTTCATATACCTGCTAGAGCTCCAAACCAGTGGCTCTCAATCCTGGCTGTGCATTGAAACCACTTGGGGAAATTTATAATCAGTTGATGCCTGGATCTCACTCCCAGAAGTTCTGATGTAATTAGTATGGGGTGCATCGAAAATTTGAAAAGCTCCCTAAGTGATTCTGATGTTCAGCCAAGGTTGAGAACCACCTATTTAGAGCAACAGGTCTCCAGTGTTAATGTATACAGTAATTGCCTGGTTCAAATGCAGACTCTGAAATTCAGCAGGTCTGAGGGTGATAGAGTGAGCTTTCTGAGACCCAGGACCACATTTTGCCCAACCTTGTGTCTCCAAAGTGTACTGTAAAGATTCTCAGCGAATATTTAAAAACTAAATTTTTACCTACCCACAAAGTACCCACGTTTTCCTCTGCAGTGAAGTCCACATAAACTTAGGCCTACCTCCTCTTGGAAAAATATCCACAACCACAACCAGAAGGCCAGCATTTTCTTCATTCATTCATTCATCTGTTTGACCAACATTTGCCAAGTACCCTTTATGGCCAGGTACTGGGCATTGGGTTAGTAAGATGACACTCCTGCCCTCAAGTTTACATGTTGGTGGAGGGATTATGCTCTAGGCTGGCATTTTATAGATTTTTCTGGGCAAGGACAAGGTGTTTTGTTCCAATCTGTTTTACTTTTGTAAAATACAAAATCCGGCTCTTTGGTGTCTCCACAATGTTGAATACAAGTTTCTAAGTGAGTGTTCTCAGGTTCTTCACTTGTCATGGGAATGGCAGAAACTAGTTTTTCAGGATACAGTAGTCCATGGATCCCACTCTGAGTGACTCTGCTCTAGCACCTTGCCAGACAAAGTGAAGTCTGTGGACTGGCTGCATCAGCATCTCCAGCAGCTTCTGAGAAATGCAGAAACTCGGGTCCCAGCTCAGGCCTGCTGAGTCAGAATCTGCATTTTAACTCGATCCCTAGAGGACTTGGATGCACATACAGATCAAGAGGCACAGTTCCAGTGCAGTGGCTCTCAACTTTGGCTGCATATTAGATTTCTCTGGGAGCTTTAAAAAATTTCACTGACCAAGCTGTATCCCAGACAAATTAAGTTAAAATCTCTGGGGTTGGTACCCAAGCATCAGTATTTTTTATAACTCCCCAGGTGACTGTGAGAAACAGCCGGTGAGAACCAGTGCTAAGTGAATCAGAATCTAGGAGGTCCTGGAAAGTGGTTGCTGTTGTTCAGTCACTCAGTCGTGTCTGACTTCTTAGTGACCCCATGGACCATAGCCCTCCAGGTTCCTCTGTCCATGGGATTTCTCAGGCAAGAATACTGGAGTGGGTTGCATTTCCTTCTCCAGAGGATCTTCCTGACCCAGGGATTAAACCTGCATCTCCTGCATTGGCAGTTGGATTCTTTACCACCGAGCCATCAGGGAAGCCCGGAAAGTGGTTAACCCATTGCTTTAACCCTCAAATAAGCTTAGGTTTCCAGACACCCATTTGTCACTCCCTTCCCAAATACAGAGTATTGTGTGGTGGGCAATTTTAGGAGGACTGCTTGGGTCAGTGGTTCTTCACCTTTCTTTGCATAACAGTTTGTGAAATTGAACAGGTTCATCTTTAAAATGTAGTTTCAAGGGCTGTCTTTTAAACTGGGCTGGATCCCGGAGTGTGCATTGGAGCACACTGCACACATTTCATCAAGGTGAAGACCAGCAGCTATTCTTTTCCCTCTTCGTTTTAAGGGCAGAGTCTGCTCCCAGGAAAGTGTCTGGAAACACCAGATACTGTCTTTTCCAGCCTCTCTTGTGGCTTAAAAATGGCCCTGTGACCCAGTTTTGGTCAGTAAGATGTAAGGGCATGGTGCTGAGGAGCTCTCTCCCTGAAAAAAGAAGAAGCACAAGGAGAAAGTCTATTAGAGGTCCACGCTGATGCCCACTCACCTCAACTTTTTATTGTTTCAATTTCTACCCCTGGCAGCTCATGTTGCTCAGTGGGCCAATTGGTTAAAGAAAGAGAAGGGACTAGAAAATAAATCCTGCTTAGAAATGCTCCAGTATCTTCCTCCAAATGTGGACCATGGACCAGCTGCATTCGCTCCACCTAAACAATTATCAGAAAGCAGCATCTCACACCCTGACACAGACCTGCAGAATCAGCAAGATCCCCAAGTGATTCCTGTGCACACTAAATTTTGAGAAGCGGTGGTCTGTAAGAGACAGAGTTTTCTTTCTGGAACAGTTTTGTAACACCCCTGATCCTTCTGATGCCGTGTTAGGTGGGCTTGCCACAGAGGGAAGACCACCAAGAGTCTAGGCACATGCAGGGTAACTGTTGTGACATGTTCTATTGGAAAGTCACTACCTAGATGCTGTCATGTTGAGACACAAGCTATTTTTAGGCTTTCTGGACAGGCCAAAGATTCTGCTGCCCAAATGACTTCAAAAAATGTGAGGCTGAAACATTTCAGATTTTCCTGTAACCCTTGCTTTTGAAATAATGTCTTGAGTGTTTACTCTTGAGTTCAGCTCCATTATACTAACTAAAGAAACCCATGTATTACTATGTCCTACTTACTAGGTTGTGCTCCTCCCCCGCCCCTCATCTTCATTTACAAAGACATGTCACGTTTCCTGACACTATTTTGTCTGAGAAATAGAACCAGAGATGGATTTTATATGCATAACACTTTATAGATGGTCATCATCTCCATCTCAGATTTTTCTTGGGGTTTGAGATGGGAAAGAACATTGAACATAGACCTGGAAAAAAGAGGGGGTGGTGGAGTTTCAAGTTTCCTCAGTTTCTGCTAGAGGAGTGTGGAAGCTGCCAGGAAGTGATTAACAAATAAGCAGGCAGCCACCTGAGACAGTTCATGAAGCCTGGAAGAGCAAGTGTAAAAAAAAAAAAAAAAAAAAACCCAGCAACACATTCTCCTTCAAAGACAAGACAAAGGCCATGGGAGAAGGAAATTACTTAAGTCTAATAGAATTAGTCGAAAGTGGTTTCCAAATGTGCTTCATTACCCCTTGCTTTGTAACCGTCTGAAC
This sequence comes from Giraffa tippelskirchi, assembly GCF_054371585.1. NCBI lineage: Eukaryota > Metazoa > Chordata > Mammalia > Artiodactyla > Giraffidae > Giraffa > Giraffa tippelskirchi. The sequence goes on from NC_137289.1 coordinate 145,493,593, forward strand.
ACTAAGCAACACTCTCATGGAATCTGGGAAAAAAACAGATGTGAGTTTAGGCTTAATACTTTCTTAATCCTTGGGCTATTATAGTATATAGTGTTTTATAGATACATATTTGAAGAAGTCTTGCTACTATAATTAAATTCTTCCCACCATGATCATTTTAAGGGGCTTAATGGATGGAGAAAGACATTTACGTACAGGGAGTAATCTTTTATTGTAAACCCAATAAATGCTGGGCATTAGGGGTATAAATATAAATAAGATAATGTTCCAGCATAAAAGGTAAAAACAACATATAAATCAGGAGTCCCACAGAAGACAATAAAATAATCCTTAAATCATAGTTCATTTCTTAATTCTTCCAGTAGGAGAAGGCTCTTGTTTCATATTTTTCTTTATTATTTTGAAGGCAGGACTTCAAAAGAAATAAAAACAGAAGGTTAGCAGCAAGCAAATCACAGTGGCTCCATTCCTGCATATCCAGATGGGTGTCACCCAAGTTTACCTTCTTAAATTGAGAATTCTTACCTCTTTTCACAAAAACGTAATCCATTATTACTTTGTTCTACTTCACTTTTTTAAACTGGAAGGAAATATGCAATTGATGGTAAGATACTCTTTGAATAATAAACTTATTAAAATTTCCTGACTGCAATTTGAGGTGTTACATTGAGCCAACATCAGCTCATGCCGTGTTCAGAGCAACTTTTATTCCTATTTGAGAGATGTTGAGACTAGGTTTAAGGTATAATTTTCAACAAATCTCAGCTAGAAATGAAGGGATCCAGTCAGGGTGTCCATTTGACCCCCAGGCTTAAGTTTCTAAATGTTGGCTTGTACATTGTCTGTTTTGTAATCTGGAACTCATAGGTGATGAGCCATCTTGAAACCCAAATCTGTTTTATAAAAAAGTGTTAGTTTTATCTGAGAGAATTAGCTCCTATGTGAAAAAGTCTGAAGGAAGGAAGCTATACAGCACCCCGAATTTTTTATTTTAAGTTTAAGGGTTGTTGAAATTAATAGGGCTATTATTCAATCTGATATTTACAAATAATCACAATATCTACTTGAAGTCAACGATTGTTGAAAGGTGTCATAGTTTGGAGACTGAAATATTGATTTGCCAAATAGAATGTTTCTTATTCCTGAGAATATATGTAATAGAATCATGGAACATTTGTAGTTGCCAAAAATAACTTCCTATATTATGTAGAGCACTCCCCCCCTCCTTTATTTTATAGATGAGAAAATCAGAGAAGGAAAAGCATTTGCTCCAGGCCACACAGCTTGCTACCATTTGAGATGAGTTAAACCTGAGAGGTGGAGAAGGCAAGGGCACCTCACTCCAGTACTCTTGCCTAGAAAATCCCATGGATGGAGAAGCCTGGTAGTCTATAGTCCATGGGGTCGCTAAGAGTCGGACACGACTGAGCGACTTCACTTTCACTTTTCCCTTTCATGCACTGGAGAAGGAAATGGCAACCCACTCCAGTATTCTTGCCTGGAGAATCCTAGGGATGGCAGAGCCTGATGGGCTGCCGTCTATGGGGTCACACAGAGTCGGACACGACTGAAGCAACTTAGCAGCAGCAGCAGCAAACCTGAGAGGTTGCCTATTCAACACTGTGATGGATAGATCTCCAGCTGAACATTAAGTGTAATCATGAGCTATTTACATATTTTTGGTAGGAAGTTTCAGGGTGATGAGATCATTTCTTCAAAGATTTTTCTTGTTTATTTAAGGTAATATTTTAATTTCTGCCAAATAGCTTCAGCCCTATTGGAAAACTTGGATTATGTAAATCTAACATGAAATATTTATCATTTCTTCTATTTGCTGAAATGTTTGATCTTCTTACCACTGTTTAGGAACAGGCTGGATTCAGAAAGGCTGGTCGTTTATTCACAAGATGGAAATCACACTATGCAAATGGCCAACATGTCAGTGTGAAATTAAGTTCCACCAGAGAACTGACAATATGATATTGACCCTTGCTTGAAACAAATAAACAAGATGAATGATGGGGTGAACTCCATTCCAAACAGGATACCAACAAATATAATGAAAACTTAAAAAGACTCTTGTTCTGGGTGCCAGATTTTTCAACCTCAAAATAAAGTGATTATGAAGTCAATTTCTAAATGACAGGGATAACCCAGCCTCTAGGGCTGGTTAGAACTTTGGTCATGTTCTTAAGGCCACTCAGGTTTTTGGCATGCTTTAAACATTTTCCACTCTGTTCCGCATATAGTAAATCCCTGACTTCTGACTAAAGTTTGGCCTGTGAAAGTTTTCCTGTACATGGATTTTAAGCATTCAAACATTTTGTGTTCTCTGAAATAAACATTAATTTGACTTATAGACCCCTGCTGTTGATGTATATCCTGTAGTCATATATTAACATTTTTATCTTTTAATTTATTCTTTCTCTTCCCCCTTACTGAGTATTATCCATCACATGGACAGTGCACATTTCAGATGTTTTATGTATCACTTTGTATGCTTCATAATGCCAAATGTCTAAAAGTATTTAAACCAACCTAGATACAAGGGTTGTTGGCAGCCCTAAGACTGAAAAAAGAAAAAAAGTGAAGTCACTCAGTTGTTTCCAACTCTTTGCGACCCCATGGACTGTAGGCTGCCTGGTTCCTCCATCAGTGGGATTTCCCAGGCAAGAATACTGGAGTGGGTTGCCATTTCCTTGGGGATCTTCCCGACCCAGGGATTGAATCCGGGTCTCCCACACTGCGGGCAGACTGTTTACTGTCTGAGCCACCAGGGAAGCCCCAAGGCTGAAGGAACCTTCTAAATCATCAAAGATTGAGTTAAACTGAATATAGTCTTAGCATTAAAGAAATTTTCCTGTATTCTTATTCTTTGAAAATTGGTACTCTATCTATGAGTATAGGGCCTTGACTGCATTGCTCAGTTCCTTAGGGAATCTTGATTTCAACAAAGATTTTTAAAATTAAGCAAATTTAAAAATTAGCGCTAGAATTTAAAATTTCCCCTTCCCTTTTCTACACACACACACACACACACACACACACACACACACATACACACACACAATTATTTGTAGGGTTTAGGGACGATGCATATAGCACACTATTTAGGGGTACTGTCTTTGGAGTTAGGCAATCTTGAGTTAGACTCAGCTTTGTCACCCACTTTTGACATTGGCAGGCTCCCATCCTCATGTGAGCAGCAAAGTGGGGGAGGATAATACTTACGTTTTAGCATTAGTATTTAATGAAATAATTTAACCAAAATACTTTTGCATCTTCTAAACGAGAGTCTCTTAAATTTTGCTCTATTGACATTTGGAGCTGGATCATTCCTTGTTGTGAGGTCATCCTGGGCACTTACTATAGGATGTTGAATAGCACCCCTGGCCTCCACCCATTAGAAGCCAGTAGTGCCCACTCCCCCCTTCACTTCTAGTTGTGACAACTGAAAATGTCTCAAAACACTGCCAGATGTCCTCTGTGGAGCAAAACTTGCACAGGTTGGGAGCTGTTGCTCTAAAAATAAAATACTCTCATTTTTAATAAAGCAAAGTAACTGTTAGCCATTCAAAGTCTTTGAAGAGAAGGAACCTTGGAATGAATCAAGCCACTAAGTACATTTGAACTGAGAAGCTGCACCAGGCAGAAGCACTCCCAAGCCCCTTTAAGAGCCTGAGGGTCTTCTGTCTACATTTCCTTCCCTCCTGGAATTCTGTTAGTGTCGCAAATGAATCAGCACTGTGTAAATTCTACTAGCTCCATTTTTCAAGTCATTACTTCATCTCTCATTTGAAACCCTGGGTAGTAAAAGCTATTCTTTTTTATTACCTCCCCCCATACATATTTCCTTTCCTACTTGAAAGAGATGCTTTCTACCCCATATCTTTTTTTAAATTTATTTTAGAGGATAATTGTTTAATTTCTTTTAATTGGAAGATAATTGTGTTGGCTTCTTTCATATAAGAACATGAATCAGCCATAAGTATACATATGTCTGCTCCATTTTGAACCTCCCTCTCACTCTCACCCCTCTAGGCTGTCACAGGGTATAGCATTGAGTTCCCTGTGTTATACAGCAACTTCCCATTGTGTGTGCTTAGTCGCTCAGTTGTGTCCGACTCTGCGACCCAGTGAACTGTAGCCTGCTAGGCTCCTCTGTCCATGGGGATTCTCCAGGCAAGAATACTGGAGTGGGTTGTCATGCCCTCCTCCAGGGGATCTTCCCGACCCAGGGATTGAACCCAGGTCTCCCGCATTGCAGGCAGATTCTTTATCATCTGAGCCATGATTAGGTATCTATTTTACATATGGTAATATATATGTTTCAATGCTACTCTCTCAATTTGTCCTACTCTCTCCTTCTCCCACTGTGTCCGAAGTCTATTCTCTATGTCTGCATCTCTATTCCTGGCCTGCAAATAGGTTCATCAGTACCATTTTTCTAGATTCCATATATATGCATTAATATATGGAGAAGGCATGGCACCCCACTCCAGTACTCTTGCCTGGAAAATCCCATGGACAGAGGAGCCTGGTAGGCTACAGTCCATGGGGTCGCAAAGAGTCGGACACGACTGAGCGACTTCACTTTCATGCATTGGAGAAGGAAATGGCAACCCACTCCAGTATTCTTGCCTGGAGAATCTCAGGGACGGGGGAACCTGGTGGGCTGCTGTCTCTGGGGCCGCACAGAGTCGGATACGACTGAAGTGACTTAGCAGCAGCAGCAGCAGCATTAATATATGATATCTGTTTTTCTCTTTCTGACTTACTTCACTCTGTATAAACAGGCTCTGGGTCCATCCATCTCACGAGAACTGACTCAAATATATTCCTTTTTATGGTTGAATAATATTTCATTGTATATATGTACCACCACTTCTTTATCCATCCATCTGTCAATGGACATATAGGTTGCTTCCATGCATGTGTGCTAAGTCGGTTCAGTCCTGTCCAGCTCTTTGTGACCCCATGGACTGTAGCCTGCCAGCCTCCTTGTCCATGGGATTCTCCAGGCAAGAATACTGGAGTAGGTTGCCATGCCCTCTTCCAGGGGATCTTCCAGACCCAGGGATTGAAGCTACATCTCCTGCAGCTCCTGCATTGCAGGTGGATTCTTTACTGCTGAGCCACTGGGGAAACCCGGGTTGCTTCCATTGTAAATAGTGTTACTATGAACATTGGAGTACATATGTCTTGTTTAATTATGGTTTTCTCAGGGTATATGCCCAGTAGTGGGATTTCTGGGTCATATAATATTTTTTTTTACTAGTTTTTAAAGGAATCTCTAAACTTTTCTCCATAGTGGCCAATTTACATTCCCACAAACAGTGCAAGAAAGTTCCCTTTTCTTCACACCCTCTCCAGCAATAATTGATTTTAGATTTTTTTGATGATGGCCATTCTGACTGGTGTGAGGTGATACCTCATTGTGGTTTTGGTTTGCATTTTTCAATAATGAGTGATGTTGAGCATCTTTTCATGTGTTTTTTTGACCATCTGTATGTCTTCTTTGGAGAAATGTCTAAGTCTTCCACCCACTTTTTGATTGGGTGGTTTGTTTTTCTGGTATTGCGCTGCATGAGCTCCTTGTATGTTTTGGAGATTAATCCTTGTCAATTGTTTCATTTGCAATTATTGTCTCCCATTCTAAGGGTTGTCTTTTAATCTTGTTTACAGTTTCCTTTGCTGTGGAAAAGCTTTTAAGTTTAATTAGGTCCCACTTGTTTATTTTTGTTTTTAATTTCCATTACTCTAAGTGGTGGGTCGAAGAGGATATTGCTGTGATTTATGTAAAAGGGTGTTTTGCCTATGTTTTCCTCTAAGAGTTTTATAGTTTATGGCCTTATATTTAGGTCTTTAATCTATTTTGAGTTTATTTTTGTGTATGGTGTTAAGAAGTGTTCTACTTTCCTTTTTTTACACATAGCTGTCCAGTTTTCCCAGCACCACAATGGCTGTCTTTTCTCCATTGTATATTCGTAACTTCTTTGTAAAATATAAGATGCCCATAGGTTTGTGGGTTTATCTATGGGCTTTCTATCTTGTTCCATTGGTCTATATTTCTGTTTTTGTGCCAGTACCATACTCTCTTGATGACTATAGCTTTGTAGTACAGTATGAAGTCAGGCAAGTTGACTTCTCCAGCTCCATTTTTCTTTCTCAAGATTACTTTGGCTATTCAGGGTCTTTTGTGTTTATATACAAATTGAGAAAAAATTTTTGTTCTAGTTTTGTGAAAAATGCCATTGGTAATTTCATAGGGATTATGCTGAATCTGTATATTACTTTGGGTAGTATAGTCATTTTCACAATGTTAATTCTTCCAATCCAAGAACATGGTATATCTCTTCATCTGTTTGTGTAGCCTTTGATTTCTTTCATCAGTGTCTTATAGTTTTCTGTATGCAGGCCTTTTGTGTCCTTAGGTATGTTTATTCCTAGATATTTTATTCTCTTTGTTACAATGTCTATGCCATATCTTAATATGTCTATATGTTGACTTAAATAAGATTGTTGCTAAAAAGATTAATATGTGCCAGTTGATCTTTCAGTTTGCCTCCAGCAAGCCCAAAGAATTTTTAACTTTGCATCTTAGACTCAAAGACTCATCAACCTCAAAGAGAGTCTTTCCTTGTCAGCCTTAACTACAGGTTCAGATCTCATAGATAGTATATACTTGAGGTGGAAATGAGAGGGGAGTGGAGAAAGCAAACCCATTTTCGGAAAATGAAGTCTGCTCTCATGCCTTCCCATCATACCTTTCTGAATGTCTAGCCTCAGTCTGAGACTTGAATTTGGGTAGATTGCTTGAACTGGGAGGTTAGGGGTTCATGCATGGAATAAATCGGTCCATAAACTATAGAAGATTTTGTCCACCTCTCTCCTCTTCTCTCTCCCGTTGTCCCTCCTCTGATTCCATTGGCATGAGGACTGGCTTCTGGAGAATGATCTGACAGGCATAGAGTTTAATAGTGAATTTCCCCACCATTATCTACAGCTCCTCAAACAAACAGTCTAAATCTAAGTGGGGGAAAGTCTCACAACCTTAAAGATAGACATAATTCACAAAAGGCTCAACATTCCCATTGATATGCCTTTAGTTCAGTTAAATTGACATATTGGAAACCAAACAGTTATATGATGTTTACAGAGATTTTTATAAATGTTAACCAGTTCAACACATATTAATTATATGTGGTTGGTATTATTATTTGTCCTCATAAGGAAACCCAGGCACAGAGAAGTTAAGTAACTTGCCAAAGGTCACAAAGGTAATAAGTGGTGGCACCAGGAGTCTTATTTATTGAGCAGCTACCAGATATGATAAGCCTTGTATAACAGAGATAAGTAAGAAGCCTGTAGTTTCATGGGAGACCTCTAAATTGTTAATCCTGTGATGGAGTGTGTGTGTATGTGTGTAAGTGTGCTCAGTCATGTCCGACTCTTTGCGACCCCATGGACTGTAGCCCGCCAGGCTCCTCTGTCCATTGGATTTTCCAGGCAAGAATACTAGAGTGGGTTGCCATTCCCTTCTCCAAGGGATCTTCCCTACCCAGGGATCAGACCCGCGTCTCCTGTGTCTCTGGTATTGGCAGGCGGATTCTCTACCGCTGAGCCATCAGGGAAGTGCCCCTCCCCCCCCACCCCCATTCGCTGTGATAGAGTGGTGCAGTGCTATTAATCTTGCCTTTTTATTTTCTGTATTTCTGATGGTTTGACCTCTGGAACCTTGCTGTCTCTTGAGGGAAATGCCCCTCCCAGGCCTAGTCAATTCCTGCTGCTGCTGCTGCTAAGTCGCTTCAGTCGTGTCCGACTCTGTGCGACCCCATAGACGGCAGCCCACCAGGCTCTCCCGTCCCTGGGATTCTCCAGGCAAGAACACTGGAGTAGGTTGCCATTTCCTTCTCCAGTGCATGAAAGGGAAAAGTGAAAGGGAAGTCGCTCAGTCATGTCCGACTCTTAGCGCCCCCATGGACTGCAGCCTACCAGGCTCTTCTGTCCATGGGATTTTCCAGGCAAGAGTACTGGAGTGGGGTGCCATTGCCTTCTCCGATTCCTAATCACAGTAAATAACTCACCTGCAAGCATGCCTTTCATATGCAAACTAGCCGATGCAGAGTTTGGACCCCAACCATTTCTTTTATAGGGCTCTCATGCTCCAGGTCCCTACTTCCCAGCCCTAATCACCCCAGGGCAGAAACCAAACACTAGAGACAGTTCTTGCATCCCTGAACCTATTTTAATTATTTATACTAGCCAATTCTAAGGCTGCTTACAATGCCTAGCCTATTCCTTTCCTTGAAAACCACAATAAAGGCTCTTGCCCATGTTTCCCCTTTGCTCTCTCAGCCTCCTGACTGACCCTAGTATTTCCCTGTGTGGCCTTGTGTAGTATGGCGTGAGTCACAAACTATCTTTTCAGTGGCAATTGTCTCCTGATCTATTGGCCTCACCATACTTGAATAATAATAAAATCTACTTTTAAAAACAATTGTGTGCCCATGAAGCTCCATACAGGCACACGGGAGATGAGCACTGCTGGACATTGCTTTCAGGCCACTCAGATGTACCACAGTGTGCTACAAAATGCCATTCTTATGCCATTGTTCATCCGTAACCACAGTTTGGCTCCCCAATGCCCTGGTTTGTGTAACAGATGATTGTTCATAAGTTGCAGTACATAGAACCATCACTTTGCTTACACAGTATTGCTTACAAACTACTTCCAACACCGAGTGATTGCTTTGTCCCTTCCTTATCTGAAGGAGCACCGGGCCTTGTTTAAAGAAACAATCTTTATTGAATTTTCTGCTTATTCTCTTGGGGCCATGTTGGTGGCAATTAGCCATTTCCAATGATGAAAGCCACTGTTAGCCACTGGTTGGGAACTGATCACGTTTAGAGGCCTCTGCGTGGGATCTAAGACTCTCTTGAGCTGGACTAGTCATTTGGTTGAGGAAAGACAGTTATCTGTCAAATGGATAATTTAGCTTGTTGAACTCTTCCCAACTTCCAAAAGGTGAACATTTACCTTGATTATTGAAAAGAAGATTCTAGAACTGGGTGAAAGAGTAGAAGGAAATGTAAGGTTTCTTGTAGCAGAGAGCCCCTTCCTTTTCCTACCAGCTTTTTTCCTAGGGCTATAGTATTGTTTCTCATGGTACTTCTTCTACATTAATTATTTTAAATATTGTAATTGCTGATTGTTTTGGTCCTTAGATACCTAATAAGCTTAGAGCTAACTGGTCTACCCTGGCTAGTTATCTCCCTTACACTTATTGATTTTCATCATATATGAATTTAAAAGATCTTAGAGACTAAATTAAGGGATAATGGCTGAAAACAGAGTGTGGGGAAAGCATGAAGATATGTACATTGTGATTACAGGTCAGTGTAGGCCTTAAGTCGCATTCCTTTCTGTATCCTCAGCACCTAAACAGTCAGTGATTAGGCACTCTGCTAACATTAATTGAATGAGGGTGTTTTCTGATGTTAGATTGCTTAGGCTAGTTAAGAAGTGGGAGTTGTGATCTGGATCTCTGGGAAACATTTCCTGAGGGAATGGGAAGAAAATGTTTACCCCCAAGTGTCTAAGTTTATGTCCACGTGGGTGGCTAAGGGGTCGTCTGTTCAATAGGGTAGCAGCTAGGCACAATTACAGATAAATTAACTTTCTTAGAATCAATGGAATAGTTTTAAGTTTAATTCATAGAAATGAAATGAAGCCCTTACATGGATCTTGCCAAGAAAATAGAGTAATATTCTCAAGCCCTCTACACTTGCTTGTTATGAGTAAGTTAATTGTCTCAATGTTTCATTTCTCACACAGCACTTGGAGAGTATTGCTGGCATCTGGTGGGTGGAGACCAGAGATCTTACTAAAACAATGTGTAGGATACCCCCCACAGCAAAGAATTATCTGGCTTCAAATATCAATAGTGCCAACTTTGAGAAATCGTGATTTTTATTTAAACAGAACAACTGGATTGGTTTCCAGGAATCTATGCAGAAAATTGAGTGTCCAGAATATTAAGAAATGGAGAAAATGATTCTTTAAAATTACTTTAATATTTAAAAAATTAGAAACATTTTTTGAAAAGCCAAATGGTTTTCATTATTGATGTCTTACCACTGAGATTATATACATAGCTTTGATCCCTGGGTCAGGAAGATCCCCTGGAGAAGGAAATGGCAACCCACTCCAGTACTCTTGCCTGGAGAATCCCATGGATGGAGGATCCTGGTGGGCTACAGTCCATGGGGTCACAAAGAGTTGGACATGACTGAGTGACTTCACTTTCTTTTCTTTCTTTCTGCATTTAAGAAATTCAGTCATTGGTTACTATTGTACATGTTTGAGACATTAATTCTTTATCAAGTAGAGAAAAAAGTTACAAAAATATTGAGTTCTCCCACAATCTTCATTTAAAAAGCCATTCTGGGTCTCCTCTCTGGGCAGTTGACTTTTTGAGAAGAACAGATTTGTTGCTCTTCTTCTCCTAGAGATAAATTTTATTGGAAGGTGCTCAACCACAAAGGGCTAAGGAAAGCAAAGAGAAATATATTTCAAGATCTCAGAGTCCCTTTTCATTACCAGATTTAATTGGGTTTGGACTCTTTAAACATAAAAGCACGATATTCTGATAGTTCCAGATGTCTCAGATTAGAAGAAATTTAGTATGACTGATTCTTTTTCTCAAGTGATCTGCAAGACCAGTGAGCCAGTTCAATGTACATATTCAGTATTAAAAATATCAAAAGTCACTGTTAATCATACCATAATTAATTTTTATCTCTTTTATTTGTATATACCTTGGGCTTTAGAGAGCTATGAGAAAGAACTCTCTATACCTTGTAGAAATGATGAGCATATATTTACAAGGAGAAAGTCCCCTTTCTGTCATAAAGGATACTAGAATTTTTATTTATATCTGTCTTTAAAGTGAGTTCTTAAGTCCTGTGGTTCTCAAAGTATGGTCTGAGGAACTTTTTAGGGTTTCTGAGTCTCAGGAGTTCCTTGAGGTCAAAATTATTTTCATTATAATATAAAAATATTATTTGTGTATTTAACTCTCATTCTTTTAGGAGTCTACAGTAAAATTTTCACAAGATTACACAGTGTGTGATGATTGATCGTGTCATTACACTGTCAGCTAATGGAGTGTGTGCTTATGTTCTAAAACTTTTTCAGTTTTAATTACTAAATCAATAAATAGTATACATAAAAACCACATAAATGTATGCATTTGAAGCCCTGAGTACTTTGTAGGAGCTTAAAGGGGTCCTGAGGCCAGAAATTTATGAGAACCACTGCTTTAGTGAATGACAGAGAACATGAATCAGGTTAAACAAAAAATCAGGGCTCAGAATACTTCAAATACCATGGCTAATAGCATGAGCCAGCATCATCTCTTATTACTTTGTAGATATCAGGGTAGCAAGAGGCTCTTGGATTCTGTGAGGAGCTTGAGAAAACCAGAAGCAGTTGTTTCTGAGTTATTGTTTCAAATCCAAATTCAAATTCAAATTGTCTAATTTGGAGTTTTGATATCTTGGCAGTATTGACATTTTGGGTAGGATCATTCTCTGTGGTGGAGGTTGTCCTGTGCATTATAGGATGTTTAGCAGCTGCTCTGGTCACTGCCCATTTGATGCCGGTAGCAACCTCAAGTTGTGACAATCAAAAATGTCTCAAGACATTTCTGAATATCCCCTGAATAGCTAATTACCACAGTTGAGGATTATCTCTAAAGGCTCTGTTGTCGCAATAGGACATTTCTGCTTACACCCCATTTTCCAGAATTTAGTTACATGGTCATTCCTAACTGTAAAGGAGGCTGGGTAACCATGACATTTTAGTCTAACTGGATATATGCCAGCTTAAATTGAATCCTCAGAAGAAAACAAGTATCAAGGGACAGCTCCAAGCCTCCATCATTCATGAAGAGAGAATTCATGTGTGAAATATTTGTAATTATGATGGTGCATTCTATCACCTTAAGACAAAAAAATGTCGTTGGATTTTGCTTAAGTATTAGGTCTAGAAATTTAAAGGTTCTTTCAGAGAAACAATTTCTAACTTGTAATTTTCTTTTAAGCAAAGATCCTATTATGCTGTTATTTTGGAGAATTAAAATACAGCATTTATCCTTGGTGGATAAAATTCAAATATCAGAAACAAATATGAAAATAATTGTACAGACTCTTTACTTTCTCCTAGTTATGTTTTGGTCCAGGAATATGTTTTCTTGTGCTTCTTTTCACACCAATAGCTAAATTATTTTTCAATTTTCATTAAGATTTTATCCTCTCTCTTAATGGTCATTGTCCACAAGAAACAAAAAAAAATCTATCTCTTAATGAAAGTTAGCATGATTTGCATGAGGTTCTCCAAGAAGCTGGATCTGAGTCTAGGATTCAAGTTCAAGGGGATTATTTGGGGAATATGATGGGAGGAGTAGAGAAGAAACATGAGACAGAGAGGGAAGAAATTCGATAGTGTATTATAAAACAAATTTCCACTTTAGCCAATGGACTACAGTCCCTTTAAGGAACCTGAGAGTCAGTATAGAACATGTATCAGAGTTATCCCACTCAAGGGCAAGGAAGCTGGCTGTTTATCCTCCAACTCTCATATGCTATTGGCTCTGGGCTACATCCAGAGACATGAGCTCCCCAGCACTTCTGGCCTGTGCTACGTCTCTGACTAAGAGAAAGCCCTTAGGCTTAGGCAGGTGGTTGCAGACGTGTGCAGTAGGATGCCACTGATATGTACTGAAACACTGAAAGCTTAGAGGATGTGGAGAGGGGAGCACTGACTGTGTCTGCTCCACCCTATAAGCTGGTTAGTTGGCTCAGCTCACTCACCAGGCTCTGGCCCACCAGCCTTGTTGTATGTTATGCTGTGGGATTATTGAGGTTGGCTAAACAAAGGAAAACCAGCTGAAACAGGACCTCAAAAGGATGCTGACAGAATACTTGGATAATGAATAAATGCACAAATTTCATCAACTTGATGATCACGAAGACACGTAATTTAACAAAAACATGAAATTAGTTTGCAAGAGCCATAGCAATACAGCTAAACATTCCACCTCAAAGGAGATCTGCAGAACAGCAATGGGAAGTTGAATGTTTTTGCTGTCGTTTAACTTGAACGTATCACAGATCCATCCCCTCTAGGACATTAATCAGGGACATCTTTGCACCATACTTACTGTCAGATGTTAGCCAGACCTCTGCTAATGAGAGTCTGGAATGCAGCCCCAGAATCAATGTCTGCTTCAACACAGATGGGCATGGAGATGAGAGAAGGTGGGTGTTTTTGGAATGTGGGTAAACAGCATGGTGACCTGAAGAAGGGCACATGCCCTAAAAGCTTCGTTTATAGCATATCAAAGCTGTTGGACCACTGTGGCCTGCTAATTTCAGCAAGAATGCTTATTATTTTGAGCATGTGCTGTGCTAAGTCGCTTCTGTTGTGTCTGACTCTTTGCGACCCTATGGATTATAACCCACCAGGTTCTTCTGTTCATGACTTTCTCCAGGCATGAATACTGGAGTGGATTACCATTCCCTTCTCCAGGGGATCTTCCCAACCCAGGGATCGAACCTAGGTCTCTTGCATTGCAGGCAGATTCTTTACCATCTGAGTCACCAGGAAGCCCTGCTTTTGAGCCTAAGTAAACCAAATAGCCTCATGTAAGGGCCCAGTGTTCATTGGCAGATATTGCTTGAGGCCACACTATTCGCAGAACATCAATTTAAGCAATCTACTGAAGAAGACAGTATGGCTACCTTGAGCCTCATGTAAGTGGGACTGATTCTAGAAAGCAAGTGTTGGTCAGTGAGCTGAGGGACATGAGGAACAGATAAAGACTTCTGTGGGCAGTGGAGAGTGGGGGCAGGGGACCACACATCAGCGGCACAATATGTGGTTAAAAATATAAAACTAATAAGATTGAGGGATATGAAGGGGAAATGGTGGGGGTGGGGGGAAATAACAGGATATCAGTATTCAGAAGTATACACTAAAAGATCCTGTACCTGCACTGTCCAATACAGTAGCTCCAAACCGCACATAACTATTGAGCACTTAAAAAATGCTGAGTTTGGGGCTTCCCTGGTGGTGCAGTGGTTAAGAATCCACCTTGCAATGCAGGGGACACCGGTTCAGTCCCTGGTCTGGGCAGATCCCAAATGCCTCCGGGCTACTAAGCCCGTGTGCCACAACCACTGAGCCTGTGCTTTGAAGCCCAGGAGCCACAAGTACTGAGCCCCAAGCTGCAACTACATAAGCCCGCGTGCCCTAGAGCCTGTGCTCTGCAAACAAGAAAAGCCACTGCAGTGAGAAGCCCTGTGCACTGCAATTAGAAGGTAATCCCCTCTTGCTGCAACTAGAGAAAGCCCACCCACAGCAAGGAACACCCAGCACGGCCAAAAATAAAAATAATTTTTTTTTAAAGTGGTGAGTTCAGATGGAGATGTACTGTAAGAGTTAAGTAGGCGCACTGGATTTCAAAGACTAATATGAAAAAAATACGTAAAGTATATCATCAATAATTTCTATGTAGATTGTGTGTTGAATGAAACTAAGCCATGCCGTGTGGGGCCACCCAAGACGGATGGGTTATGGTGGAGAGGTCTGACAGAATGTGGTCCACTGGAGAAGGGCATGGCAAACCACTTCAGTATTCTTGCCTTGAGAACCCCATGAACAGTATGAAAAGGCAAAAAGATAGGACACTGAAAGATGAACTCCCCAGGTTAGTAATTGCCCAATATGCTACTGGAGATCAGTGGAGAAATAACTCCAGAAAGAATGATGGGATGGAGCCAAAGCAAAAACGACACCCAAATGTGGATGTGACTGGTGATAGAAGCAAAGTCCAATGCTGTAAAGAGCAATATTGCATAGGAACCTGGAATGTTAGGTCCATGAATCAAGGCAAACTGGAAGTGGTCAAACAGGAGATGGCAAGAATGAACGTCGACATTCTAGGAATCAGCGAACTAAGATGGACTGGAATGGGTGAATTTAACTCAGATGACCATTATATCTACTACTGTGGGCAAGAATCCCTTAGAAGAAATGGAGTAGCCATCATGGTCAACAAAAGAGTCTGAAAGGCAGTACTTGGATGCAATCTCAAAAACAATAGAATGATCTCTGTTCATTTCCAAGGCAAACCATTCAATATCACAGTAATCCAAGTCTATGCCCCGACCAGTAACGCCAAAGAAGCTGAAGTTGAACGGTTCTATGAAGACCTACAAGACCTTCTAGAACTAACACCCAAAAAAGATGTCCTTTTCATTATAGGGGACTGGAATGCAAAAGTAGAAAGTCAAGAAACATCTGGCGTAACAGGCAAATTTGGCCTTGGAGTACAGAATGAAGCAGGGCAAAGGCTAACAGAGTTTTGCCACGAGAACGCACTGGTCATAGCAAACACCCTCTTCCAACAACACAAGAGAAGACTCTACACGTGGACGTCACCAGATGGTCAACACCAAAATCAGATTGATTATATTCTTTGCAGCCAAAGATGGAGAAGCTCTATACAGTCAGCAAAAACAAGACTGGGAGCAGACTGTGGCTCAGATCATGAACTGCTTATTGCCAAATTCAGACTTAAATTGAAGAAAGTAGGGAAAACCACTAGACCATTCAGGTATGACCTAGATCAAATCCCTTATGAGTATGCAGTAGAAGTGACAAACAGATTTAAGGGACTAGATCTGATAGACAGAGTGCCTGATGAACTATGGACAGAGGTTCGTGACATTGTACAGGAGACAGGGATCAAGAAAATCCCCATGGAAAAGAAATGTAAAAAAGCAAAATGGCTGTCTGAGGAGGCCTTAGAGATAGCTGGGAAGAGAAGAGAAGTGAAAAGCAAAGGAGAAAAGGAAAGATATTCCCATCTGAATGCAGAGTTCCAAAGAATAGCAAGGAGAGATAAGAAAGCCTTCCTCAGCGATCAGTGCAAAGAAATAGAGGAAAACAACAGATTGGGAAAGACTAGAGATCTCTTCAAGAAAACTAGAGATACCAAAGGAACATTTCATGCAAAGATAGGCTCGATAAAGGACAGAAATGGTATGGACCTAACAGAAGCAGAAGATATTAAGAAGAGGGGGCAAGAATACACAGAAGAACTGTACAAAAAACATCTTCACGACCCAGATAATCACGATGGTGTGATCACTCACCTAGAGCCAGATATTCTGGAATGTGAAGTCTAGTGGGCCTTGGAAAGCATCACTATGAACAAAGCTAGTGGAGGTGATGGAATTCCAGTTGAGCTATTTCAAATCCTCAAAGGTGATGCTGTGAAAGTGCTGCACTCGATATGCCAGCAAATTTGGAAAACTCAGCAGTGGCCACAGGACTGGAAAAGGTCAGTTTTTGTTCCAATCCCAAAGAAAGGCAATGCCAAAGAATGCTCAAACTACTGCACAATTGCACTCATCTCACATGCTAGTAAAGTAATGCTCAAAATTCTCCAAGCCAGGCTTCAGCAATATGTCAACCGTGAACTTCCAGATGTTCAAGCTGGATTTAGAAAACGCAGAGGAACCAGAGTTCAAATTGCCAACATCTGCTGGATCATAGAAAAAGCAAGAGAGTTCCAGGAAAACATCTATTTCTGCTCTATTGACATACCAAAGCCTTTGACTGTGTGGATCACAATAAACTGTGGAAACTTCTGAAAGAGATGAGAATACCAGACCACCTGACCTGTCTCTTGAGAAACCTGTATGCAGGTCAGGAAGCAACAGTTAGAACTGGACATGGAACAACAGACTTGTTCCAAATAGGAAAAGGAGTACATCAAGGCTGTATATTGTCACCCTGCTTATTTAACTTATATTCAGAGTACATCATGAGAAACACTGGGCTGGAAGAAACACAAGCTGGAATCAAGATTGCCGAGAGAAATATCAATAACCTCAGATATGCAGATGACACCACCCTTATGGCAGAAAGTGAAGAAGAACTAAAGAGCCTCTTGATGAGAGTGAAAGAGGAGAGCGAAAAAGTTGGCTTAAAGCTCAATGTTCAGAAAACTAAGATCATGGCATCTGGTCCCATCACTTCATGGGAAATAGTTGGGGAAACAGTGGAAACAGTGTCAGACTTTATTTTTGGGGCTCCAAAATCACTGCAGATGGTGATTGCAGCCATGAAATTAAAAGATGCTTACTCCTTGGAAGGAAGATTATGGCCAACCTAGATAGCATATTTAAAAGCAGAGACATTACTTTGCCAACAAAGGTCCGTCTAGTCAAGGCTATGGTTTTTCCACTGGTCATGTATGGATGTGAGAGTTGGACGGTGAAGAATGCTGAGCGTCGCAGAATTGATGCTTTTGAACTGTGGTGTTGGAGAAGACTCTTGAGAGTCCCCTGGACTGCAAGGAGATCCAATCAATCCATCCCAAAGGAGATCAATCCTGGGTGTTCATTGGAAGGACCGATGTTGAAGCTGAAACTCCAATACTTTGGCCATCTCATGGGAAGAGTTGACTCATTGGAAAAGACCCTAATGCTGGGAAGGATTGGGGGCAGGAGGAGAAGGGGACGACAGAGGATGAGATGGTTCGATGGCATCACTGACTCGATCGACATGGGTTTGGGTAGACTCTGGGAGTTGGTGATGGACAGGGAGGCTTGGCGTACTGCAATCCATGGGGTTGCAAAGAGTCGGACACGACTGAGCGACTGAACTGAACTGAACTGAACGGAACTGAACTGTGTGTTGAAATGGTAATATCTTGGTTGTATTGGGTTAATTAGAATATAATTTAAAATGAATTTCAGCTGTTTCTTTTTACATTTTAATATGGCTACTAGAAAATTTTAAGTTACACAGTGGCTCTCAACTGTGGGTTGTATTATCTTTGTATTGGACTGGACTGTTCCACACCAGTCCAATACATGTTCCGTGTTCTGCACCAGTAATTCTCAACCAGGAGTGATTCTTGCCCTCCACGGGACATCTGGCAAGGTCTGGAGACATTTTTGATCATCACAACTGGAAGGGAAGGAATATTGCTTGTATCTAGTCGATAGAAGCCAGAGATCTGCTAAACTTCCTACAATCAGAGGCAGTCCCACACCAGAGAATTATCCAGTTCTGAATGTCAACAGTGCTGAATTTGAGATACCTTACTTCAGGTGATACAAGGATGTTTTGCTTAAATTATCTCCCTAAGTCCTACGAACTCCAAGATGCACTGGACAGCCCCGTACAACGAAAATGATCCAACATCAAACGTCATTAGTGTCAAGGCTAAGAAACTCTGCCCTTGCCATCATTATAGGGTGCTGGGGAGACCCAACAAGGGGCTACAGTTTCAACATAAGTGTGAGGGTGTACGGGTTTTTTTCCTGGAGTAGAGACAGCGAGACCCATAATAACATCCTCTGCCATACATCTGTGAATCGACAGGCAGTACATTAAATAGCTTCTATTGGTGTTATTTAATCCCTAGGAGAGCACTAGTGAGGTGGGGAATATCTCCATTTTACTGATCACATTTCCTGAGGTTCATAGGACTCAAGGAACTTGGCTGACCAATTGCACTTAGGGAGGGGGAGGCAGACTGGAATCGCAACCATCTAACTCCACTGCATGAGCCTTATCCACCACAGGGACAAGGATTGTAACCCTTAGATAAAAGTTCAAGTCTCCAGACACCATCTCTTTCTGTCCATCAGGAGGCCCACCCCCCTAGTCGAGTCACCTCACTGGTTTCCTATTGACCACTTCCGTCTTCCAGTTCTCTTCATGCCACAGTGATCTTTCCCCAAACCCTAAACCTTTCAATATTTCTTTAGTTACCCTTCAGATACATTCTTTGTCATGGGCTAGAAACTATGAATTGGAGTCAAGGAATTTTTCATAAGTCTGCACGATGTATTTGGGGCTGTGCTAAGAATTAAAAATAGCTTCACAGCATTACATTAGTGACTGTCATTAATAGAAATGTATCTCATGGACAGGCTTAATGACGGCATTCTTCCCTGTAAACAGATTTGAGGGTCAGTATTTTGCTCATGTAGAGTGGGACCCGTGACCATGTGGGTAAAAACACATTTAGAAGATTTAAATAGTTATCAAACCAGCAACAAGTGTGTTGAAATGAGAGCACTTTCATTTGGAGGTTAGGGCGACTTACTTTTTACTTTAAACATTTTTAACTTTACATCTACAGGTTTGTTCTACAAATGATCAATACTCGGAGGAAAGAGCTCTGATTTATATCTTTTTCTGTATTTCCAGCAATAACTGAATACAGAGTGCACTTTGCTAGATACCAGCTACCAGTTAAGTCAAAAACCTTTTGATGATCCTGAAATAGTTTTGAAAGTGTAAAAGCTCTTAAGTGCCCCCTAGTGGGGATAAGGTGATATATTATACTATATATTTTAAAATACCTTACTGAAAATTTCTCTTCACCTTGGTAGCCCCAGCATGACTTAAGGCCTGTGAATATAAAGCAGAAAGTGGTATCGTCTTAAAAATATACGTTCTTATATCTTTTTTTATTTCAT
Source organism: Giraffa tippelskirchi (assembly GCF_054371585.1). NCBI lineage: Eukaryota > Metazoa > Chordata > Mammalia > Artiodactyla > Giraffidae > Giraffa > Giraffa tippelskirchi. Next base: position 145,513,165 of record NC_137289.1, read on the forward strand.
TTACCTGATGTAGTCTTACTCGTCTGTCCGCTCCCGCCTCTGCCCTTGTTGTTGTTGTTTAGTCGCTCAGTCATGTCAAACTCTTCTGCGACCCCATGGACTGTAGCCCGCCAAGCTCCTCTGTCCATGGGATTTCCCTGGTAAGCACACTGAAGTAGGTTGTCAGTTCCTCCTCCAGGGGATCTTCCCAACCCAGGGACCGAACCCAGGTCTCCTGCTTGGCAGGTGGATTCTTTACCATTGAGCCACCTGGGAAGCCCACCCACCTCTGCTCTAGGCATTACAAAAAAAACCTTTTGTATTAGTTTCAGTAAGCCTATGTCCTGAAAAGAATGAACTCTGAGACTAGCATTGAAACATGTATATTATCATATGTGAAACAGAACACCATTCCAGGTTCGATGCATGAGACAAATGCTCAGGGCTGGGGCAATGGGATGACCCAGAGGGATGGGATGGGGAGGGAGGTGGGAGAGGGGTTTAGGATGGGGAACACATGTAAACCCATGGCTGATTCATGTCAATATATGGCAAAAACCACTACAATATTGTAAAGTAATTAGCCCCCAACTAAAATAAATAAATTTATTTAAAAAAAAAAGAATGAACTCTGAAATCTGACCGAATTAATAATATGTAAGTTTCTTTCCCTCTTATGTCACCATCCAATGAAGATATTTGGTGAGCAGCCTTCCTTGTGGTGATTCAGAGCTCCTCACATCTTGTAGCTCAGCCCTAAAGGAAGCAATCAGAAAACTTTTCCTGTGAAGGTATTTTAGGCTGTGTGGACTACAGGCTCTCTGTCGAAATTGCTGTCAGCACCATTGCTTTGACATGTGAAAGCAGCAGTAGACAACACGTAAATGACCAAGTATGGCTGTGTGCCACTAAAATGTTGCTTATCAACACTGAGATTTGAATTTCATATAACTTTTATGAAATATTCTTCCTTTTTAATGTTTTTCAACCAGAAAAATGTAAAAATCATTCTTAGCTCACAGGCAGTATAGAACCAGAGGGCAGTTGTAGCTTGCTGACCCTTGCATAGGGGTAAGGAATCTTTTACTTCCAATCAGAGATTGGAGAAGGGTCTTAAATGGGAGATTTTTCTGGACAAACCTGGAAGTAGTGCACCATCCCTTCTGCTTCTATCATTGGCCAGAGCTCAGTGATACGACCACAGCCAGGAAGGAGAGGGCGTAGGTTTTGGTGAACATGTAACAGTGTAGCCACAATTTCTAAAACAGGTCATCTCGTTAGTTTAAAAATGCAATTTCATTCATTCATTCATTCTTTACTAGTTGATGCCATTCCTTAGCCATATTCTTCATAATCCCTTTATATGTATTGGGCTTAAAGCCTAAAGGTTTTAAAGCGAGTATGTTCAAGAGCACATTTGTGATATTATAAATACCAAATATTTATAATGGCTAACAATTGGCATCAAGGAATAAAGAATGAATGAAATTGTATTCTTAAAGAAACAGCATGAACTCTAATAGAGATTGTGGCTACACTGCTAAGTGTTCACCAAATCCTTTTCTAATGCCTATTCACTTCTGCATGTCAGCTCAAGGCAGGTCAGTGTTCTCACAGTACCTAGTAGGAGCAGTGTTTCTCAGTCATGAATGTGCGTGTGATCACCTGGGGTATCATACCAGCACTGCAGGGGGCCTGCACTTCCACATCTTTAGTATCAGTCATGTTGGTGTTGCTGGTCTGGGGACCACACTTTGAGTAGTAAGAGTTAGAGTGCTGTGCTCATAAGACTCGGTTTTTTCATCCCAGTAATCTTAAATACATTTGGCTTTAATAGCTGGGACCCTATGCAGCTGTCTGGATTTTGGACAAAATGGGGGTAAAAAGAGACAATGAACTGAAGCCCACAGCTTGGGCTAGCTCGCATTGTGTTTTTTGCCAGAAAAGAAAAACAAAACAGTCTTTTCTTTCACATTTTTCATGCTGCCTTACAGAATTTTAAAAGCCCAGCCAAACTTAATACCACTGAAAGGATCAGACAGAATTAATAAAATACTCTGCTTTTCCCTGATGTCTACTTTGGGACATTTGAAAAGCAAGAAGTGTTGAGTATTGTAGCATTATTATCCCACAGAATGAGCATGTTAAATACTTCTCATATTTGCACATTTTCATTGGTTTCATTCTGATCTCTATTGGCTAGATCTTTTGTGAGAATGAATTTTATTATATCATTGTCACTTTCTTGTTTCTATAATAATTAACTCAGTATATGGGGAAATATTTAGGATGTTTTTGGTTGAAACATAGGCATCTTCAGAAATGCTAGAAAACCTAACAGAATGTTAAAATCCTAACAATATTCAGAGTCTGTCATATATTTGTGGAGAATCTAAGTTTATTTGCTGCTGCTAAGTCACTTCAGTCGTGTCCGACTCTGTGCGACCCCATAGACAGCAGCCCAGCAGGCTCCGCCGTCCCTGGGATTCTCCAGGCAAGAATACTGGAGTGGGTTGCCGTTTCCTTCTCCAGTGCATGAAAGGGAAAAGTGAAAGTGAAGTCGCTCAGTCCTCCGCCTCTTAGCGACCCCGTGGACTGTAGCCTACCAGGCTCCTCCGTCCATGGGATTTTCCAGGCAAGAGTACTGGAGTGGGGTGCCATTGCCTTCTCCTAAGTTTATTTACCAACGCCTAATAATGTTCCTAGAAAGTAAAAATAATTTCTAACCAAAAGTAATACATATCAAAGCAGATATACTCTCAACACCTGAAATTAATGAAGAAACGTGATCATAGGGGAAACAACAACATATGAGGTCTTTGTACATTGTAGACTTAAAACTGAAAGGAAATATTAGTATAAGATGTGCTCCATCTAAATATAGAGTGAAATGAAATCATCTGTCCGTGTCTGTGCTCAGTCGCTCAGTTGTGTCTGACTCTTTGTGACCCCATGGATTATAGTCTGCCAGGCTCCTCTGTCCATGGGATTTCCTAGGCAAGAATACTGGAGTGGAGTCCCATTTCCTACTCCAGGAGATCTTCTCCACTCAGGGATCAAACTTGCATCTCTTGTGTCTCCTGCATTGACAAGAGATGTTTACCACTAGTGCCACCAATTTGAACAAATTTTAAAGCGAGAATGACAAATGGAAATTAAATATCTGATGCAGTTCAGGTTTTAAAATAAATCTCCTAGCACAAAAAGTAGCCCCTGTCATTAAATGAATTTGACAAATATGAATCAACAGTATATCCAGAAAAGAAAGGAAATTGAGTGATAGGGGAGTGGTGCAGGGTAGGATGGGATGTCCTGACCTAACTGGATTGCTCATTTTTATTTCATGTTATTTTTCACCTTGCCAGGAGAGGGCAGCCGGTCCCCACACTGAAAATCACCTAGCAAATTAAATTTCAAATTTGCATCTACCATTTTCAGAGATTTTTCTTTTAAGCTTACATCAACTGTCCATTCTACTGACCATAATTGGAAGCTTGATGCATTCAAAGAGCATTAAACAAACAGATCTGAATTTGGAATGTCTTTGCCCTAGATCTCAGCAATTCTGTGTCTGCAAGCAAGTTTATGAACAACCTAGATTTCTTTGTCTGTAAAATAGATGTAATAATACCAGCTGCCTCCTCAAAGTGTGGCAAATAATGTTCGTGAAAGCCCTGTGTCCATTTATTCATTCATCTCTTCACTTAGTCAATGCATTTAAGCCTTAATAGTCACAGTTCTGGATACCAAAATCCAAAGATGAGGATTACACAGACTTTGCTCTTGAACGATCCTTTGCTAACTGAATAGAAACAGGATGGTGGTGCTATAACTGGGCTGCAAATAAAGGGATACACTGATGAAGCTTGGCCCGAGCATCTGTCTACTCTATAGCCCTGCCCTGTTGTCCTCATCTCCCACTACTCTGCCCTTCACTCACTCCATTCTGATCATTCAGACCTCCCAGCTGTTCTTTAAATTCAACGAATTCCCTGCTTCTTTGAGGATTTGTATTTTCAGTTCTTTGCCTGAGTGTTCTTCCCTTAGTTATCTACAGGACTCACTCTTAGGAGTTGATTTTTAGGTCTTGTCTCAACCTGCACAGTCCTTAGAGAGGCCTCTTTGTGCACATTATCTGAAATAACATCTCCCTCTCTATTTCACTTTCTTTCAGTCTGAGAAATAAGACCTCAGTCCCTAAAGCATCCTTTTGTGTGTAATGAATTAACTTCTCTCCTATGTGTCTAGAATGATAATAGCTATGCATCGTATTTAGAAAACTTGAGAAATAGTTATCACTTTCTGTGCTCTGATGAGGGAAGCAAGTTGAATCTGTGGTTTAGTTTCTTAACTTACCAGATACTGTATTATGAATATATTTGTTTATTTGTTTTTCTCTCCTTTGTCTTCACTGAAACACAAGCTCCAGGAAGATAGGAATGATGGCATGTTCACTGTGATACCTCCAACACCTAGAACCATGCCTGGCAACATGTCTTTGCTGGACCAATGAATGAATGGATGACAAATGAATGAATGGATGTTGAGAAAGCACTGGCAAGGTAACTCTTGATCTGAATCGACTAAGATAAGCAGGGACTTAAAGAATCCGTCTGTAATGCAGGAGACCTGGGTTGGGAAGATTCCCTGGGGAAGGGAATGGCTACCCAGTCCCGTATTCTTGCCTGGATAATCTCATGGACAGAGGAGCCTGGTGGGCTACAGTTCTTGGGGTCTCAAAGAATTGGACACGACTGAGCAACTAACACACACACACACACACACACACACACACACACGGTAAGCAGAGTTTTACTTGGGAGTGGGAAAACTATTCCAAACAGTAACACAACATGGCTTGATGAAATGGGCTTGTAAACCTAAGAGTGCCATATTCAGGTAAAGTAGTAGCTTTCTGAAGTAATAAATCCATACTCTTTAGCTCTTCTGGGGTTTTTCTCCTTTGAGGAGTATTATATACTATATGTATATTGTATTATTCACAATATATTTTTAACAAAAATAAGTCATATTCCCTAAACAGACTTCCACCTGTTGACAGTCTGTGTGTTCAGGAAAATACAAATTTTAACATTAGCCAAAAAGCTATATATAATTGAAATTTAATCTACCAGAGAAAATACTACTAGATAAAATTCCAAACCTAGCATATTACTTTGGCTTCTCAGAGTTATTCTTCTCTTATTAATAAAAGAACCACATGTCAACTAGTTGATTAAAGCAATAATATTCTCCCAGTGCAAAAATCTCTCTCTCTCTCTGTCTCTCTTTTAGCAGTGAAATGTATATGCAGTGACCATTAGATCTCTGCTACTTAAAGTGTGGTCCCTGGACCAGTGCTGGTCCTTGTGTAATCCTTGACGGTCTATAATGAGATAAGCAAACCAAGTGAGAGGATACACATTTAAAAACTTTAATGGAAATTTGACAGCATAATTTTATATGTGATTTATTTTATTTTTATTACATTTTCCAAAAACATCAGTCTGCAGTGAATGCAAACGAAAAAATAAAATAAAATCAAACCCTGGTCTTTGAGTACAGCTCATTTGAGGAACATTGCTATAGAGTGTGATCTGTGGACTGCTTTTAGTCCCACAAAGTCTGAACTATCAGACACACGGAAGATTTAGCTTGGAGTTCATAAGCCTCAAACTTCAGGCAGGTGGCAGTACCTCCTAATAGAGCTGAGAGCTGATTTTTATGAAGCACTTACTATGTTCTCGCTGTGCTTTGTTGCTCAGTCGTGTCTGATTCTTTGCGACCCCATGGACTGTAGCCCTCCAGGCTCCTCTGTACATGGGATTCTCCAGGCAAGATTGCTAGAGTGGATTGCCATGCCCTCCTCCAGGGGATCTTCCTGACTCAGGGATTGAACCCAGGTCTCCTGCATTGCAGGTGGATTCTTTACCATCTGAGCCACCAGGGAAGCCCACTGTGTTCTAGACATAATGCTAAAAACTTGAGAGCTATAGAGTAAGGGATGGAGAAAAGTAATAGTAGTAGTAACTGTGGTGGGGAGAGGAGGTACCATGAAAATGACAGGTGTTCTTGGTCTGTGCCAGCCAGGCTTCTTTTAGGAATTATAGCTCAGCTGATAAAGAATCTGCCTGCAATGCGGGAGACCTGAGTTGGGAAGATCCCCTGGAGGAGGGCATGGCAACCCACTCCAGCCAGTATTCTTGCCTGGAGAATCCCATGGACAGAGGAGCCTGGTGGGCTACAGTCCATGGAGTCACAAAGAGTTGGACATGACTGAGCGACTAAGCACAGCACAACACATAGAAAGTCTAGAATTCCAACCACACCAATGATAGTTGTGCTGATTTGAACATTATTTCTCTCTCAATACTGTCTTGGTTTTAGTAATGTTTTGAGAATTTAAACCATTAAACTCACACATGGGTACAGGAAAGGCTAAGAGTTTCAGATTACTTTGTTTGTTTCTTTATATATGCCTTGGAGACCTGATGGAGACCTCAAAAGATTAACAGAGGCTCTTGCTTCAGGAAACCTGGTGTACTTGACCCCAGGACAAAGCCATTAGTGACCAGAATCTGGGTCTTGATGAATGAAGAGCTCGCTGTAGCTGGTTCCATTCTAGGTATGCTGGGCCAGTATGTTGTTTAGAAGCCCTAGAATTCACAACCTCATTGTCCATTGTGGTCTTTTCAAAGCATTCAAAGAATGTACAATGATAACATTCTATAGATTAAAAGGACAGACAACCTCTTATGGAGTTGCCTGTATTTGGAAACTCTGTGGACCCTCGTAGGCAGTCCTGCTAGTAAAATGCAGACACTGAAATGTGATGAGCAGTGGAGCCAACGTCATGTCTGGAATAACTCAGATGTGTGCCTGAATGGAATGGGAAGATGTGCCCTAGATAAGGTTGATTCACTGGCAGTGTACTGAAAGGTTAGCAAATATTTCATATAAGTGTGTCATAGAAAGGCACCATAAACACTGTCCTACTAGAGTAAATAGTGCAATAGACCATCTCTTCTCAAATAGGGATTCAGAATTCAGGGTCCTGGTTCGGTAGTGATTACTCATATAAGAATATGAACCTTTAGACTAAGGCTCCCAAAAGAAATCCAGGCATGCTTCTTAAAATTTTTAATAGAAGCTGTAAAACTTATCTGAAACTCATATCCACAAATCCTTAAGGCTTTTATGCTTCAGTGATCAAGCATATTCATATAATGCAGCTAATAAATATCTAGGAAGCCCAGTTCAGCTTGAGTTTCAGTAAAACAGAGAATGTACTTCTTAGTAGAACTATATCCCATGCAATATTTGATAGTATAAGTATGCCTCATGCAATGCTTTGAAAAGACTACAATGGACAATAAGGTTGTGAATTCCAGGGCTTCTAAAAAGAGTACTGTCCCCAGCCCATCTAGAACCATGCAATATTTTGGACATACTTATACTGAAAAATATTCCTTAGTTTTCTGAAATTCAAGTTTACCTGTGTTATCGATAAAAATTTTGGAAACAGATAAAAAGATGCACCAGAAGAGAGTGGTTAAGCTAAGATAACTATCATGCATTGAGTACTATCTACCATGTCCTGAATTGAGAGTTTTATACATATATCTCATTTAAATTTCACAATATTCATAGGAGAAAGACATATCATTTAAAAACTTATTTTACAAATGTGGAAACTTAGGCTTAGAGAAGTTGTCACTTGTCTAAGATCAAACATCTACTGAGTTGTAGAGCTGACATTCGAGCTCACATTTAACTTTGGCCTGGACTTTTAAATACTTCATTGCAGTCCAGGTGTCAAGTAATAATAATACTTAGGAAGCAAATAGACTAAAAGAAACACACACACACACACACACACACACAGATGCTTGCATGCACGTCTTTCATATCAGTAAAGCTTCATCTGGAGTGTTTCTCCTCTAGTATTCTCTAATCATTAAATCGACAGTTTCCAAACTTTTCAATTGTAGAGGATTCCCCTCCCTTATTTTAATCTCTCATGGCTCAGATTACTAACTGTGGTAGTTTTAGTTTTTGCTGTCTAAAAAACTCCCACATAATGACATAATGATTTTTGTGCTTTAAAATGAATTCATATATGATTTCACAGTAGCAGCAAACAGCATATGAAAAATGTTAAATTATATTTCTTGAGATCACTTATTTATTCTACAAATGATGTTTGGTGAGAATAAAGTTTTGAGGATGACTTTGTATGATTTGAGACTCTCCTCACCCCTGCCTCCAAGCGTCTATGTACCACTGGTTGGGAATCTTCAACCTAGAGCAATTAAACTTAGACCCAGAATGAATGCGCTTCCTTTCCTGAATGCAAAAAATTAGCTCAAAGGAAACTACTGAAGATGGGGATAAATGCAAAGAGCAAGGGAGTGGAGGATCCATGATTTGATTCTGGACCATAGAAGATACTTCTGGTGCCCTACCCACATACACCAGGAGACTTTAGACTGCAATCACATGAAACTCTTTACTAGAAGCCTTTCTCTGCTGCCCCTCCCTACTTTGTGTGTTCAGCCAATAGCAGGGGAATCTGGAAATGGCAGGAAGTTCCACCCAGGAAGCAACCCTTAATATGACCTTCCTTGCCTCTTGGGTGGGCAGATTTTAAGTCAAGCCTTCTGCAGTCTTCCACGGGGCCCAGCAGGGTTGAGCCCCAGTTGCCCACAGTACTCACCTGCTCATGAATGTGCTCTGAATTGGCCACCTTTCCTTCCTTGTCTCACTTCTTCCCACCTGTCCAAATGCTATTTGGGACTACCTCTCAATTAAACTACTTGCACACTTTCTGATCTCACTATCTTCTTCTGGGAGAACCCAAGGTTAAGGTATGAATTAAGAATTTTTTTTTTTTTTGTATTTTCAAACTCTACTGTAGGTACCAATAGTAGACAAGATTAGATTCAGTTCTTTCTCTGATATTCAGTGCCTTGAGAATGAGTGTAGCGTTTTGAGAGTTAGTAGGTTGGAGAGCCTGGTTAATATCAATTCTCGACAGAGGAGATGTGTAGTTACTAACAACATGTGTAAATAGAGCCTGATGCCATTATTCTTGTGTAGATTTTTTTCCTCTGTAAATTTTCGTCATTGTAAATAAATAATTGACAGATTTTAAAAATATAATACATAGCAAATAACTGGTGTCCTTCAGTGCTTCCCTCCTAGCATTTTTTGGTGGGCATTTTCCTTGAAGTAAACTATGGAAGATAAATTAAATGCTTTTATTTGGTGAAAACATTGTGTAATAATAGAACAATGTATCCACTCAGTCTCATGCCAAGCAGTGTGGGGTAGTAAAAGTGAAATTAAACTGGGAGTTGGGAGCCCTGATTTCTGCATGACCTTAGGAAGTCCTAAAACATCTCCAGGTCCAATATCCTTAGAGACTGAATTATCTCTAAGAATCCACACATCAATAAATGTGTATGATCTCTTTCACCACTACAAGTTCTAATGTAAATTGTAGACTTGAAAGGGATGTAATCATGGACAGACTTCAACATCTCAAGCCTTCCTGCTCAACCACCCTGGAAAGAGGGTGTGCTTGCAGTACCTTGAATACCTCTGAAGATAAGTATATGATTAGGATAGGCTAGAATAGTGGTTCTCAGGGTGATTTTTTTGCTTCCTAGGGGACATTTTGCAATATTTGGAAACATTTTTGGTTGCCACAACTGGGGAAGAGGAGTACTAGTGGCACCTAGTAGTGATGCTTCTAAACATTCTGCAGTGCATGGGACAACCCCCATAACAAAGGGGTGTGTGTGTGTGTGTTAGTCACTTAGTTGTGTCTGACTCTTTGTGACCCCATGGGCTATAGCCCGCCAGGCTCCTCTGTCCATGGGATTCTCCAGGCAAGAATACTGGAATGTGTTGCCATTCTCTTCTCCAGGGCATGTTCCCAACCCAGGGATGGAACCTGGGTCTCCCGCATTGTAGGCAGATTCTTTACCATCTGAGCTATCAGGGAAGTCCTAACAAAGAGTTACCCAGTGCCAAATGTCACTGGTGCCAAGGTTGACAAATTCTGGGCCAGAAAAAGCTAACAAACAGAACAAAGCATCTTATGGCTCAAACAATAGAGATTTATTTATTTTTGCTTCCATAGCAGTTTAGGGCACATCAAGCTAGACTAGGATGGAGTTGAAGAAGTCAAAAGGGATAGACCCAGTTCTTCTCCATGTAAGGATGCCATCTTATGATGCTCTGTCTCTTTTTCAACATTTTGTTCTCAAGACCACACTTAAGGTCCCTTCATTCCAGCTGGCTAGAACAGGGGAATGGTATGGAGGAACATGTGGGAAGTTTATGTGGGCCAAATTGAATAATAACACACAACTTTTCCTCTCATATTCCATTGGCTGGAAATCAGTCAGTGAGTACTCCTAACTGCAGGACAAGTTGAGAAATATGGACTAATTATTTACCCAGAAAGAAGAGGAAAGAGTACTGATGACTAGTTAGTATTCTCTGCTCTAGTAAGCAGTTGTACTACTTCCTTTATCATCAAAATGAGAGTGAGAATAATACCCTTAGTTGTTGAATACTCATATGTTTTCTGAATTTGTGTGCATTTTGTGTGTTTACTTATTTAGTTCTCCCAATTGCCTAATGGAGTACATCTTGTTATCTCCGTTTTATATTTCAGGAAACCAAGGCATGAGAGGTTAAATAATTTCTCCAAAGTATTCAACTAGTAAGTGTCAGAGCCCAGTTATAAACTCAGGCTGATGGTTCAGACCCTACTCATTGTACTCCCATTCTTATTTTCTGCTTGAGTATCCTAGTTATTATTTCTTCTGTCGAACCAGAACCTGCCTTTCTCTAATCCCCACCCCCACAAGTTGCTGGTTACACTTTTGTCATTGGGGAAAAATAGGCAAATCTTCTTTAGACTTTCTAACACAGGGGAATAGAAGCATGGGTAGAAGTCTAGAGATGCTGGGCCATGATGATGGCAGATATAAGAGATGTAGCATCCACAGGGTAGCATCTTGACCAGTGAGTATTAGATCTGAGACATAGTAAGTACTCAGTAGCTGTTCTTGTAAGTGAAAATATGAGTGCAGAGAGAGTTCAGAGTTCCCCCAAAATAGGGTTAGAAATAGCCACATAAGATTTACAGGTAACCTGGATGGTCCATGTCTATTCATAGAAAGTAAAATTTAACAGGAAAATTAGTACATTCCATTGGGGATTTTGTATTTGGGGGTGGTCTGGCAATGCAGAGGCTCATGGGGACTTTTGACTCCATCTCAATAATTTAGTTTTCATTTGTTGTTTTTGAAATGCCAGTAAAATTTCATGAATCCCATAAAGTTTTGAGATAAAGCTCAAATAAATTTTAGAGAATGTTTTGAGCAAATAAATTGTTTACTGCTCCTGGAAGGGGACAGATTTCTTCCATTACTAATTTGTATGAATCACTTTTTAATAAACAAGCTGATTTTGTGCCCACGACAATGGCACATTTTGTTCTTTTAATACAAAATATATTTTAAAAGAAAAAGTGAAACATTTAGCAGGCAGATATACAAAAAATATTTTAAGAGGTGTAAATTTCCATGGCCAAAGTTTTTTTTTTTTTTTTTTTTTTACCTTATTTCAGAAATTTGGCTGAAATTATTGAGAGAGAGAGCTTTGGTAATCAAAAAAGGAAGAGGTATATTTTTATGCCCTAATAGGTATATATTATATAGCTGCTACTCAAATTGATAATTTGAAGAAATAAAAAATACTACTCCCTAACGTGACAGTGTGATTAACACAGAGCCTAGGGTAATCACTGCATTAGAATGCAACTTTTCTTTCTTGATGAATGTATTAGTAAAAGGTTTAGGAATGATTATAAAAAAATTCTCTGTGCCCTTACTGACCTATGAACTAATATTTTGTTATCTAATATTTTGTTGAACTAATATTTTGTTATCTGAGAACCTGAGACAGTTTTTCCTCCTATGTGAAACATTGGTCCTGTTTTTTAGGAAATGATAATAGATACTCCAGTGTTCATTGCAACATTATTCACAGTAGCCAAAATATGGGAACACCCTAAGTGTCCATCATGGATGAATGGAATCTAGAACAAAAAAGAACTTTGGACAATAAGAGTAGGTTAAATTATGAATATATCAAAAATGACACAGAAGAGTTTAGGTTTCTGCTGATAAGAATGGAGAACTGATATGCTAGAAGAGAGAAGACTGTGCATACCAAAGAGATCAGAAGTGGGGTGTATTAGGCAGTATAAAACAGTGGTTGTCACATGGAGGCAATATGGTCCCCACGTATTTGTAATGTCTGGAGACACTGTTGATTGTCACAGCTAATGAAAGGGTAGTTCTACTGGTTTCCAGTGGTAGAGGCCAGGGATGCTGCTAAACTTCCTGTGATGTTGTAGACAGTTCTCCACAACAATGAACTTTCCAGCTCAAAATGTCAATAGGGCTGAGGTTGCTAACTCTGATACAGGCTAGTTGCTGCAAGAAATAACCTCATATCTCAACAACTTAACGGATATCTATCATGCTCATGAAAAGACCAAAGCAAGTGGTTTAGGTCAGTGGCAGTCCTAGGAGTTCTTCAAGTAACCACTCAGGGACTTAGGCACCTTCCATTGTGTAAAGCCACTGTCTTTTACATGTAGGCACAAAGGCAGTCATGGAAGGAGTAGGAGAGTGTGTTTGTAGAGAAGTTACACTTGCTCTTATGTACATAGGACCAGAAGTGACCCATCATTTCCACTCACATCCCTTTGTTAAGAACTAGTCATGGCCCCACCTGAATGCAAGATGGCTAAGAAATGTGCTTTAGTTCTGTGCCCAAGAAGAACTATGTCTCTTGGAAGGTGGTCACGAGTCTTACTTCTCTTTGAAATCTCAGCTCGCTTGGGCATAGTTCACTGTCCACATTTCATACATGATTGAACAGATGTGTAGAAATAAAGAAGGTGGGAATAAAGGCTTTGTTGTTGTTGGTGGTGGTGGTGCTTTGTTTTTTACTGGAGTCTCCTGGAGGAGAGAATAATGGTTTAAGATGTAGAACATGATGAGTTTTTAGTAATGGTAAAATGTTCTGATAGAACCAGACCCTAAAATATTAGATAAGAGTGCAGCATTGGAGATGTAGTTTTGGCAGTAATTATCAGTTCAGTGGATTTCACTGCTATATCCCTGGAGCTCAAATTAGAATCTGGCAAAGATCAGGATCCCTGGGGTGGGAAGATCCTGTGGAGTAGGAAATGGCAGCCCACTCCAGTATTCTTGCCTGGAGAATCCCATGGACAGAGCAGCCTGGTGAGCTATAGTCCATGGAGTTGCAAAGAGTTGGACACTACTGAGCATGAGCAGGATGGGCTTAGTTGTTCTGCAGCATGTGAGATCTTCCCATCAGTTGAGTGGATTTCACTGCTATATCCTTGGAGCCCAGTTCACAACCTGGCAAAGAACAGATGATTAATATATTCAGTTGAATGGAATAGATCATCAATGTATGTTTCAATAAGAGAAATGAGGAAAAGAATAATTTTTCTTTTCATTAGAATAGAAACAAACCTGATGCTAACAAAGCTGCATATCAGTTAGCTATTGACACATAATAAACCACCCTAAACCTCAGTGGTTCCAAAAAGTAAACATCTACCATTGGTCACATACCTACGCTCAGGTAAATGATCCTTCTGGTCTTGTCTGGGCTGCCTTGTGCTGTGGGTCCCAGAGGTGGCTCTGATGACCGTGGCTACCTCTCTTGTATATTTAGAAGTTGGCTGGTTTAGGGTAGTCATGGTGAGAAAACTGGGCTCATTTATGTATGGTCTCCATCAGACTCTCCTGAGCTTTTCTCATGGTGTGGGTAAAGATCCATGAGAGAGTAGATGTACTCAAGACTTCTTAAAGTTTAGGCTGAAAACTGGTCTCATCACTTCTGCCAAAGCCTATTAGCCAAAACAATGGACAGGACCAGCTCGTAGTCAAAAGTGGGGAAATAGACCCAACTCTTAATACAAGTTGTTGCAAAGTCACATTTCAAAGCATGTGGATATGGAGAAGCTATTAGCACCATCAAATAAAATCAGTTCATTACAGTGTGGAAAGAGGTTACTATATAGCATGGAAAGACCAAGCACTATCCTTGATTTGTTCACTTTTGAGCATCCTGACCTCCAGGATAGTAAATGACATTCTTACAATAATTTCAAGGCCAGATTTATTACTTGATTTGTGAAGAACCAATTAAAATTCTAGTGTATTCCCTGCCCTTTAAAAATAAGTATCTTTCAGACTAAAGCTAATGGCTTTATATGTTAAATCCTAGCTCAGCTTGCCCTGGGTTATTCTAACCATTTCATGTCATGGTACATAGAAAAAAATAATTTTGTGGCACATTAGAGTAAAAGGACAAGGATGCTTATGACTGGGAGGACTAGCCTTGAGGTTCTGGCTACCCCATGTCCCACCTGGCTGGACCGAAGGCTTCCCACCTCTCCAGTCTGTCACCCAGAAGGGGGTGGGCTGACTAGGATCTTCTGTGGTAAACCAAAATAGTAACGAGTCCAGTGACTCTCACCACTTATTTGCAAGATCAAGCATAGAAAACAAACCTATTGACTCTCAATCTCATGCACTTTCCATAAAACCACGTTGTCTTCAAAGATATGTCTCCAATCAACATATGTTTATCAAGTGCCCACTGTTTGTCTTGAAATTTGCAAGGCGCTGAGGGTTGATATAGAGGTCATATATGGCCTGGTCCCTATCCTCCCTGGGGTCAGGGAAGGAACTCTCATCCACCTATTCTGGTCTCTTTTCTGGCCCAGTGTCTAGTCTAATGCAGGTAAGGAGGTTAGTGCCTGTTTCTTCTGGAATTGCAAGCTTGGCATGATCTTCCTCCTCTGTTTTAGTAACTGCATTTCAACATAAGGTAATCCACAGAAGCACAGGAAAAATCACCAGTTTACTTAAGAATCCTTGACAATATGAGGCGGTATGAAGCATGTATGGATGTGAGAGTTGGACTATAAAGAAAGCTGAGCGCTAAAGAATTGATGCTTTTGAACTGTGGTGTTGGAGAAGACTCTTGAGAGTCCCTTGGACTGCAAGGAGATCCAACCAGTCCATCCTAAAGGAGATCAGTCCTAGGTGTTCATTGGAAGGACTGATGCTGAGGCTGAAGCTCCAATACTTTGGCCACCTTATGGGAAGAGTTGACTCATTGGAAAAGACCCTGATGCTGGGAAGGATTGAGGGCAGGAGGAGAAGGGGACGACAGAGGACGAGATGGCTGGATGGCATCACCGACTCGATGGACATGAGTTTGAGTAAACTCTGGGAGCTGGTGATGGACAGGGAGGCCTGGCGTGCTGAAGTCCATGAGGTCGCAAAGAGTCAGACATGACCAAGCAACTGAACTGAACTGAACTGAACTGATGAGGCTTGTGTAGCTCAATGCAGGAGATCCTCCGGTTCTGCCACTTTTGTGCTATTTTAAATATGTTCATCTCCTGTGATGAAATCACTACTTATTATTTACTAGTTTATTGTTTGGGAAGGGGAATCACTTACATTTTGCTACACAGTAAGCCACTTGAAAACTCAGTGCCTCCAAGAGAGGTGGAAAAATTTTTTCTAGAGAGAGCCAGATTGAGTATTTTCAGCTTTGTGGGCCATATGGTCTGTATCACTAATATCCATGTCTGCCATTGTAGTGCTGAAGTGGCCCTCAGCAATACATAAATGAATGGCAGTGGCCATGTTTCAATCCAACTTTATTTATGAACACAGTGACTTGAATTTCATATAATTTATAAGTGTCACAAAATCTTCCTATGCTGTTTCCTTCTACCCTTTAAAAATCTAAAATCCATAAATAGCTGGCTGGTGGATGAGTTTGGTGGCAACTGGCCATAGTTGGTCTGCAGGCCACAGTTCATGGTCTCCTGGCCTAAAAGGACCATCATTACTACTCGTTAGTCTTCAGGGTGGGTGAGGGTGTGATGGATTGATGTAAGCTTGGGCCCAGTGACTTTGTTTCAGGGTCTGGATCCAGTTAGTTGTGGTTTCTCACCAAGTGAGGGCTCATGTTCTCATTTGTGTGTTCATTCTGGGGCTCAGGCTTAGTGGCAGCAGCTCTTGAGCAAGGCTCTGTTCATGGCCATGGCACAAGAGAGCAAGCCTAGTCATCCAGGTACTTTAGTTGCTTCATGCAGGCTCACATTCCATTGCTCAGAACAAGCCACTTGGTAGAATTTGAAATCAACAGGCAGGAAAATACACTCTTTAGTGAGAGCAACTCCATACAGTGTGATTTCAGGAAATGGGGCTATTAATGTCATTTACCAGTCACATTTCTTTTCCTTTATTGAAAGGTGTAATGTAACGGTCTCCATTTATTTTTCCTCCAACTTTATTCAAGGTGGAAAAGAAAGGAATCAACAATCCATCTTGGATTCTTTCCAGAGAGAATAGCTTCCTGTGACTATTACTCTTAATCATTTGCAGGAAAATGTCATTTATAATTTTGCCCTCATTTGATATCTCTTTTACTGGAAAATGCACATTACACATTTTTGGCCATTCCACGACCTAATCTGATATACTAAAGGTCAACTAAATGTTTCTGTGAGAGAATTTCAAACTGCCAACTGCTGTCTGTGACTAGTCTTTGTTTAGCATCTGAAGGGTCCCTGTTACCCAGGAGTTCCTCTTATTCTGCACACCAGGAGGTGAGAGTTTATTTCTGGAAGTGGGATCTATGAAACCACTGGAACTTTTCCTGCAATGGTTGTATCTACATCATTGACTGAGGGCTGTTTCACACAGCTTTTTTTTTTTTTTTTTTGTCTTTAGCCACATTCCTTCCACTTCACCATTTGTTGATGCAACTTTTAACACAGGACAAAGTGTCTTATGTTTTTCTAACCTTTCTTATTTTCTGAATTTTTTTTGATAACCTTCTGCATTTTAGAATTATGAATTTAAATTCCTGAATAGAACATTTATCAAAACAACACCTCTTTTTTTAAGCATGTATCCTGAATTTTAAAAATAATAAATCAATGAACAGTCATCTTTCTACAGCAAAACATCAAGAAGACCAAGAGTGCACACAGTCCACCTGGCCAGGCTAGGAGGGCCACTTAGCTTTGCATGACCTCAGTGTTTGCATCTGAAAACAAAAGTCAATCCCAACTTGGAAATTATGTGATTCTGAGGTATCACAAAAAGCACAAAACTAGAATTCTATACAGCATTGAGATAAAAATTCCAAAAAGTTATTTTTATCATCTGGGTATAGACTATAAGTGACTTCCCTGGTGGCTCAGATGGTAAAGCGTCTTGACTACAATCCGGGAGACCCAGGTTCAATCCCTGGTTTGGGAAGATCCTCTGGAGAAGGAAACGGCAACCCACTCCAGTACTCTTGCCTAGAAAATCCCATGGACGGAGGAGCATGGTAGGCTACAGTCCATGGGGTCGCAAAGAGTCAGACACGACTGAGAGACTTCACTTTATAGACCATATATTGGACCAGAAAACATTATTCTCGATCTCTCAGTTTCTTCCCTTCTTTTCTACCCCCAACTCTTCCTGATCCTGAAAGTGAAAGTTGCTCAGTCGTGTCTGATTCTTTGCGACCCCATAGACTATACGGTCCATGGAATTCTCCAGGCCAGAATACTGGAGTGGGTAGCCTATCCCTTCTCCAGGGGATATTCCCAACCCAGGGATCAAACTGGGGTCTCCCGCATGGCAGGCGGATTCTTTACCAGCTGAGCTATGAGGGAAGCCCTTTCCTGATCCTAGGTACCATAATCTCCAATTTTATTTTCTTTACCTGGTAAGATGACATGAGTCTTTGAGGAGCTTCTTATGGACAAATGTACATCTCCCCCAAATTCATATGTTGAAGCTCTGACTCTGAGTGTGACTGTATTTGGAGTAAGAAGTAGTTAAGGTTAAATGAGGTCATAAAAGTGGGGCCTGATCCAAAAGTATCAGTGTCCTTATAAAAAGAAATATCAGAGAGCTTGTTCTTGCTCATTCTCTCTGTGTGCACACACAGAGGACAGGGGAGATTTCCCTAACTTTACATTTTCATAATTAATTACATGAAGGTATTTACGAACACCTTCATGAACATAGTACTGGATATGTCACACAGAACAGATCCAAAAGAAAATATACTTTCCCTTTTGATCTATAATGATATATATATGTTGTGTACCACAGCTATGGTAAGACTTCTTGTGATATGTTTAGTAGTAAAACCTTCAAGAAAGCAGCGTGGTGGTTGAGAGGAGAAACCCTGGAGCCAAAACGTTGAATAGTTAGATCCTCGCTCTCCTTCCCAATGGCTGTGTGAGCTGGCAAGTTGCCTGAACTCTCTACGCTTGGTCTGTAAAAAGGGGGAAATAATTACATCTACTTCATAAGGTTGCTATGCATATTGAATGAATTAATATTTGTAAAATGTCTAGAACAACATATAACACACAATGCACATGATCTCAGTGTTTGATAAATAGAATAACAGTAAGCATAGAAAATCATGAAATGTATTCATCCATACAAACAAAATTAGAAAAAAAGGGGGAAACATTTGGAGTTTATGTGATAACTCATATATGTGATTGAGGGATTCTGTGAAAACCTTGCTATTTCTTCCACAAAGGCAGGAATGTTGAGACTGTGACAGGCAAGGGAGGGGTATGGAGTGGATAGTATAGATGCCTGGATCTCAGCTGTGACTTTGCCACTGGATGCCCTTGAGTTAGCATGTCACCTCCCCTCCCTGGAGCTTGCTTCTTCCTCTGTCTAGAAATAGTTGGATTAAATCTATATAGTGGCTTATTCAAAGACTAGGAAAAAAAAGATCTTTTGTGATCCTAAAAGCACATTGTACAATGCTGTTAGGTCACATTGGTTATGGTTTAAAATAAAAGGTTTTACTTAAGTGAGAGGCAAAGAATAAATGATCCTAAACATTTTAAGAGGTAAGAAAATTAAAAAACGAGAGAAAATATTAAGAGATATTGGTACCTAGAAGCTTGAAATATTATACCAAGATTGTTTCAGTTCTGAGCATTGGGCACAGGGGTGGGGAAATAATTTGTGAGTCAGTCAAATTTGTCTAATGACACCTTTATAGCTGCTCTTGGTAGAAAAATATTCCTAACCTGACTCTACATAATTCAAAGATTTGAAGATTGGGAAAATGGTGGTCACTATCATAGGGTGAAAGATTTTAACCTGAAAACCTTTAAGAGAATTACTGATTAGCATCCCTGTTTATTCTATACTCCCTGCTTCATTTGGTGGCCAGTGTTGTCTGGGGGACCATGCAGCCTCAAGACTTACTCTAGATTTATGGATCTTCCAGGTGATTCTACAGACTGTAGTTGCAATAGTAGAGTGTGTTGTGTGCCAGGTGGCTTAAATGGTTTAGATGTCAATGCTACACCCAGATTATGAGTGTATGCATGTGTGTGTGAGAGAGAGAGAGGGAGAGAGAGAGAGAGGTCAGTCAATGTAGACCAAGGTTGTGCAACATCAATGCTATTGACACTCAGAGGCAGATAAGGCCTTGTGCACTGTGTGCCCTTTCACAGCATACCTGGCCTCTACCAGCTAGATGGCAGAAGCACCTCTCCCCTCCCCGCACACACACATCAGTGTGGCAATCAAAACTGTCTCCAGATATTGTCACATGTCCCCTGAAGGATACGGTCGCTCCTGGTTGAGACCCATTGCCCTAGACTGACAATCAGATGGCCTGCTCTGTCATTGTCTGAGTGACTTTAGGAAGGTACTCAAACTTTGTGAACCTCGGTTTCTCCCCTACAAAAATGGGGGTTAAAATCAGTAACTCATGAGCCCTCTAAAGGATTGAGAATTCATGTAAGTGAAAACGCATATTAGAAATAATTATGCTGTGCTTTTTGAAGACACAAAAGCAAATTTCCATACCATAGAAATGATAGAAGCCCCAGAGATAAATATTCCTGTCAACTGAACAGATATCTCTGGTTTGGAAGATGTGTACAGTGAGATGTAGAATCTGTCACGCTCGAGTGCACCCTCTAGTAACTGCTTAAAAGCTGTGCTGCTTTCTCCATCCCATGTGCCACCCTAAGGTCACTTCGTGGAGAGTGTAGGCGAGGAATTCACCCTGTAAAGAGCAGTTGTCAGCTCACCCTCCCTGATCATAAACATTCGTGTTCCTTTGTAGCAGATGATTGAGTCACAGACCGCCAGATATTTCTCAGGAACTCCTCTCCCCTTTAGGATGAGGTTTTTTATATTTATACTCAACTTTCACCACTGAGTAACCCGTAGGGTTTCAGGAGTGTATTAATAGATGAGGCTCAATTAAACAAGTATTTAGAGTCCCACAAGGCTCTGTGCTTGGTAAACAGTGGTGAAAACAAAGATGATTACCACACATCATGATAGAGTAGGGAGAAAAAGCTTACACATAAACAACACTAATAAAAGAGTGAAAGACACAGACTAAAGAGAGGAACTAGAAACTTCTGACTGAGGGCTGGGGATAATCAGGGAAGAGTTGTGGGAGGATGAGACATGCATTGGGGGTTTGTACGTTGTATAGAATTAAGGTAATCCCCAGTCAAGTTCTTCCTTATTCTCAAGTTCATGACTCTGTACCATTTATATGATTGATTTATCCCAGTATAAAATGAAGGTAATGCAACCTAACTTGTCTAGGCTACCTCAGAGAGTAAAATGAGAGCTCGTAGGTGGGATGCACTACACTGGTCTTATTGAGTGGCTTGTCACTTCCATTAGTCCTTCTCTCATATGTTGCTCTTTGGGGAGGAGGGGATTTCAGGGAAGCTTCCATGTTGGTTGAATGAGAGCCATCCAGACAGACCTATCAGTCATTTTCTACTTTGAAAAAAAAATCCACCTTTCTTCCAGATGTCTTAATTTACCAGGACAAGGGAGAAGTGTAAAAAGGAGCACCCACTAACTTTTGGGTTTGCTCTCCCCATTAGGACTTTCCCATTGTGGCAACTGAAATATCTCTATGACTTTGTCTGTAGCTGTTAACCACTTCCATTCATGATTTTCACTATGTGTTTACCTCCAGGAAGGCATGAAACCACCATCCCCCACTCACCGTCTTTTCCTGAATCTCTCTCCAGCGTTATGTCTCCTGGCTAAGTAAGCAATGTGTATGTGTTTTCCTCATTTGGCTAAAGACCTACTTGTTTAGCACTTAATAGGGGTGAAAGATATAGTTAGGCTTTAATCGATGCTTTGGATTACATCTTGTTCAATAGACAAAAGGACTTAACAGAGTTCTAGGCTTCCCTCATAGCTCTGTCAGTCAAGAATCTGCCTGCAATGTGGGAGACCCTGGTTCGATTCCTGGGTCAGGAAGATCCCCTGGAGAAGGAAATGGCAACCCACCCCAGTATTCTTGCCTGGAGAATCCCACGGACAGAGGAGCCTGGCAGGCTATAATCTGTGGGGTTGCAAGAGTTGGACACAGCTTAGCAACTAAACAACAACCAGCAGAGTTCTAGAATATTTAATTATAAATTTAAGACACTGGTTCTTAACTGGAGGAGACATTTTTGGTTGTCTCAACTAGGGTAGCAGTGCTATTGTCATCTGGTTGGTAGAGGTCAGAAATTCTGCTTAACGTATTACAATGCACAGGACAACTTTACAACAATAAATTATCTGTCCCAAAATGTAGATAGGACTGAAATTGAGAAATCCTGATTTAAAATAGATACTCGATTTCCAAGGAGGCATAAAGATTAAACATAATAAATGAAGAGCAATTAACAATAAAAGTATAACTGAAAGAAAAGAAGCAGAAGCATAGATGTCACCATGGTCCTGAAGTGACTTTGTCATTTGGGCTAAATATTTGATTAAGTTTGGAATTTCCTGACAAATGAAAAAAAGGTGGGGAAGGAGAAGAGACAGTTCTTGGGCTTCCAAAACAATCTTTAATAAAAAAGCTAATAAACAAAGACCACCTCCCCACCCTCTCACTGAATTCAAAGAGAAATATATCCTGTAGGGTTTTATGTATGGGACATTGTGTAATAAAATAGACATTTTCAACTGTGGTTTTACCAAAGACATGGATTGTGTGTGTATGTGTTTGTGTGTGTGTGTATTTATGTATGTACACACAAATGGATATTTCTGATCTCAGCTCTTTACCAGAAAATAACAAAGGGTATGACATTAGATCTTGTGAAATTAAAGGCATTTCTTTGAGGAACTGAACAAGTATGATCTGGGTATTGTCTTTGTTTCTGATCTAACAAATCAGGGGTAGAGTCTCTGAAGATCTGACAGAGATGGCTGACATTTCCATCAGGCTGTGAGATTCTCTCTCTGGGTTATCAAGTGACTTCAATAAGTTTTTGGCAAGGGCTAAAGAGTAATCAGTTCATGGTGGAATTGTCTGATGAGCACCTGAAGGGCTGACTTGAGCTCATTCAGTAGTATTTATTTCTGGTCTACTTTCTATCATCCAGTATGTTAGTATTCAGGCACACAAAGCTAACCCTGTCCTCAAGTAGCAAAGAATTGTGTGTGCTTC
The DNA here is from genome assembly GCF_054371585.1 of Giraffa tippelskirchi. Taxonomy (NCBI): domain Eukaryota; kingdom Metazoa; phylum Chordata; class Mammalia; order Artiodactyla; family Giraffidae; genus Giraffa; species Giraffa tippelskirchi. Next base: position 145,535,770 of record NC_137289.1, read on the forward strand.
CCTGGCATGAAGATCTGTAAATAATCATGAATTAGTACACATAGTAGAGGAATGTGCAATATGCCATAAGAACTCACATGAGCAAGTGATGAGTTCTGCCTGGGGTGTAGGGGAAGGTTCAGTGAGGAAGTGAGGTTTGAATTGTGTGGGTTATTGAAGAACTCTTTACAGAGTTTATCTGCAAACATTTGATGTATAAAATGCATGCAGAAAAGTATATAAATCATAATACATCCCTGGCTCTATTTTCACAAAGTGGACCTACACATGTAACCAGTGCTTAAGCAAGAAATGGAGCATCACCAGAAATAGAATCCCCAAAATCCCTCACCCCATGTTCCAGTAGTTATCTTCCCCCCAAAGTAACTATGGGTCCAACTTATAACCATATAGTTTAGTTTTGCACTTTATATAAGTGTAGTCACTTGTTACATGTTATTTTGTGTCTGACTTTAGCATTTTTTGTGAGAGTCATTCAGGTTTTCATCTGTCACTGTAAATCATTCATTTTCATTACTGTGTAGTATTCCATTGGAGGAATATACCACAATTTATTTATCTATTCTACTTCAGTTCAGTTCAGTCACTCAGTCGTGTCTGACTCTTTGCGACCCCATGAACCACAGCATGCCAGGCCTCCCTGTCCATCACTAACTCCCTAAGTCCACCCAAACCCATGTCCATTGAGTCGGTGATGCCATCCAGCCATCTCATCCTCTGTCGTCCCCTTCTCCTCCTGCCCTCAATCTTTCCCAGCATCAGGGTCTTTTCCAATGAGTCAGCTCTTTGCATCAGATGGCCAAAGAATTGGAGTTTCAGCTTCAGCATCAGTCCTTCCAATGAACACCCAGGACTGATCTCCTTTAGGATGGACTGGTTGGATCTTCTTATAGTCCAAGGGACTCTCAAGAGTCTTCTCCAACACCACAGTTCAAAAGCATCAATTCTTCAGCGCTCAGCTTTCTTTATAGTCCTGCTCTCACATCTGGTATTCCCACATGACTACTGGAAAAACCATAGCCTTGACTAGATGGACCTTTGTTGGCAAAGTAATGTCTCTGCTTTTTAATATGCTATCTAGGTTGGTCATAACTTTCCTTCCAAGGAGTAAGCGTCTTTTAATTTCATGGCTGCAGTCACCATCTGCAGTGATTTTGGAGCCCAGAAAAATAAAGTCAGCCACTGTTTCCACTGTTTCCCCATCTATCTGCCATGAAGTGATGGGACCAGATGCCATGATCTTAGTTTTCTCAACGTTGAGCTTTAAGCCAACTTTTTCACTCTCCACTTTCACTTTCATCAAGAGGCTCTTTAGTTCTTCTTCACTTTCTTCCATAAAGGTGGTGTCATCTGCATATCTGAGGTTATTGATATTTCTCCCGGCAATCTTGATTCCAGCTTGTGTTTCTTCCAGCCCAGCGTTTCTCATGATGTACTCTGCATATAAGTTAAATAAGCAGGGTGACAATATACAGCCTTGACGTACTCCTTTTCCTATTTGGAACCAGTCTGTTGTTCCATGTCCAGTTCTAACTGTTGCTTCCTGACCTGCATACAGGTTTCTCAAGAGACAGGTCAGGTGATCTGGTATTCCCATTCTACTATGGATGAACATTTGACTTATTTCTAGTTTTTGACTATTATAAGTTGTACTTCTATGTATATTCTTGTACATGTTTTTTAGTGACCACGTTTATATGCTGCTATGTGTATACACATAGAAATGGAATTACTGAGGCTTAGTAAATGGCAACCCACTCCAGTATTCTTGCCTGGAGAATCCCATGGACAGAGGAACCTGGCAGGCTAGAGTCCATGGGGTCACAAAGAGTCAGACATGACTGAAGCAACTTAGGAAGAACACAGTATACACATATATTTTGGGGGAAAAATGCTTATTTTTGCTTCCAACTCTTAAGTTGTGGGGTTTAATAAAATGTTTTCAAAATATTCTTAGGAAAAAGATATTTTACTCTCAGCAGGTTACAGCATAGTAGGCTAGTAAGCTAGGTGGTGATGGGGGCACAGAAACATAGAGGGAGCCCCCCCCAGATGAGGCAGGTAGACCAAAGCAGTGATAATGGAGAGTCTTGGGAAGGACTTTTGAAGGAAAGAAAGGGCCCCATGAATATTTATTATCTGAATAAAAAGAAAAAAAGGTGGACCAGGTGACTCTTAATGTTCTTTCAAATTCTCTCATTTTGTAAAATCACCTGCAGGGAAGGAAGTTTTTACATTTGATAAGGCAATTTTCTCCCTTCTTCAGATATTCTCCTATGTCAAAGACTTTGTTGAGAAATACTGTTCCTCTTCTAATAAGAAAATTATAAGTAAATAAAGCAACCCACAACAACCTAGGTCTGAATCAGTCTTTGAGGAGAAATCTGGTGCACACACACATAAACTGCAGAATATAGCCCAGTAAATCTTCCTGCTTCCAGATTGTTTCCAGCTGAAGTCATGCTTGGCAAAACCAGATGCCTCTGAATGTAAAGATGGCCTTTGTCCAGGAGCAGACCTCCGTGTGGCTCCTTCCTCTTCCCGTTTGCATCCAGCAGTGCCTGGGAGAGGCTGGGATCAGAATCCCTTCAGGCAGTACGAGTGAGATGGAGGCAAAACAAGGACATTAATGCTGGGAACCAGAGGTCGGGGAACCTGAAGCCAAGGGTAGCAAGGAGATGTGAGGAAATGGGTCATTTCATAAACACCAAAAGGGGAACCTTTGCTCTCAAGAGAAGAATTATTGGTAAAAAACAAAACAAAAAGAGTTAGAGGATCTCTGAATCTTGGAGGGCCCTGGAAGGACATCAAGAAGGAGAATAAAGACATGCCATTTTGATTAAGAAAGGAAAGTAGTGGAGAAGCACAGGACTACTATTGTGAAGATGAATGAATTAATAGGAAAAGAATCCTATGATATGTTTAGAAGGAAGAAAAATTCTGCTTGATGAACTTAAGAAAACACTTTCATAAACGTAAACTTCACAAATATCTTCAGATCAAACGCATGACTGACTAAAGATGAATGACCTCAAATTCAACTAAAAACACCAAGGTTATGTCTACCCACAAAAGTCGGCTTGACTCAATGCATTAGAGGGAGAAAAGATTAAGTTAATAAAACAACACCAAATCTTAAAGTGCCAAGTACCTGCTTTGCCTGAACGTTTTAGTTTTCACTTGTTTTGGCATCCTGTAGACACAGCCAGAATATATTACGACAACAGAAATATCCCGTTCTGAGATGTTATTTTAGTTACAGGGAAAGGGACAAGTGCATTCCTAGATATAACTCAGTCAATGGGTACTGCTGGTTCTTAAAATCTTTTTCAGAAGTTGCTAGAGACCCTGACCAAACACAGTTAAGTATATTCATTTTAAAAAGCTTCCAGAAAATGTTGTTTTACCAAGTGGCTAAAAAACATGGCCAGAAATAACTAGGTCACTTTTTCTATGTGTGTTGACTTTTATTTCAACAAAACAAAATATTCTTTGAGAAGTTGGACAATATATTACCTTTGAAAAATCTTCCTCCCCCCCAAAATGCTTTGATATAATCAAACTTTTGTTTACTTTTTATCATTTAGTGTATGGGATGAATGTTACCACACTATCATTATGATGAAATAAAGCTCCAAAAAGTGAAATGAGTAGCCTAAAGATGTCTAGGCAGGGAGAGTACAGACGGTCTTAAAAAGGGTCTAATGATTTTTTACTTTGATGCCTCCACTGGACTTGGTTCCAAATATGTGCTTTGGTTTCAATAACACAAGTGTAGATGTTTGTTTATGTATGGATGTTGTAAAAATGGTATTAATATGTACAATACTTTTTGCTAGTTTAAAATAATCAGAATGCACTTAACCAAAGGGAATCATCCTCAAATGTCAGTGCTAATGGAGAACACATGGTGATTCTGTGAATCTCACTCATTGGTCTGAATATAAAGTTAGCACAGTAGCTTTCTTGTGACTCTTATAATAGCAGATATAGCATAATAAATCTTATAATAGGCAGAGCTTGTTATTATGATAATGAAATATGATAAGTACAGAAGGACAGGATCCACATAAATCTCCCTGTGTATCATCCGGGCTGCATTTGGCTGGACATTTCAGAATATATGACTGAAAGCTGCTTAAACAGTAAGGAAGATTTGAATTTCACCTAGGCATTGTATTAGTTATCTATTACTATATAGCAAATTACCACTAACTTTGTGGCCTGAAACAATACATATTTATTATCTCACAGTTTCTATGGGTCAGGAGTGCAGGCACAGCTTAGCTGAATCCTCTACTTCAGGGTTTTTTACAAGGCTGCAATCAAGGTGGCAGCCTGAGCTGGAATGTTATCTGAAGGCTTAACTAGAGAAGGATCCCTTTTTAAGCTCATTCTGGTTGTTGGCAGAATTCAGTTCCTCAAGGGCTGTTTGACTGAGGGCTTCAGTTTCTCAGCAGCAGTTGACCAGAGGCCATCCTCAGCTCTTTGCCACATGGGCACCTCAGGTCACTCAGTGAGTGAAAGAGAACATTTATACCCTTATTGTTGTGAAAGAAAGACTTTTCTAGAAAGTCAGACTTTCCTGGCAGACTTCCCCTGAGGTCTCATTTGTCAGTACTGAGTCATGTGCCCATATTGATATTGTAAAGGAGTCTGGGAAAGTTAAGTGTGAGCATGTGACATTTTTACCCTTAATAAGAGACAAATCTCTGCCAACAAGGAAAGGTATGTGGAGGGCAGGAGCTGGAGACTTGCTGTTGAGGAGGCAGTAAATGTCTACAACCAGCAACAGTTACTAAGACAGGCTTTTTCAGGGACATGTGTCAGTAGTCCTGTTTCACATAATGGCTGAATTCTCTGCCTCTTTTCTCTGGTCTCCTTGTTTGAGATGTTTATTCATATAGTGTGCTGCGATGTCATTGAAGTTTTACTTGGCTGAAATATATTTGGAAAACAAATGCAAACATAGGTTCTGAAGCTGCTCAGAGTTCCCTATCATGCTTGTTTTTATCCCAGTGTTTCATGAATAAATTAGTAAGCTAGTTATAAAATTCTTATTCTCAGATTTCTTATTTGAAAAATGTTTGTAATGTTTCTTATGTTTCTTTTTTATTTCAAACCAAAATGACTAGTTTTTTAATTTAACTTCCACTCATCTAAGTCATTGGTTTAGACATGCAAAGATAATCATTAAAAGAAAAGCAGGTGGTAGTATGACCATTTGATCTACCCTCCACCCCTACCTCTTCAGCAAAAGGCTCCAGATAAATACACAAAAGGTGGATTCGTTGCAAGAATATCCTCTGTAATCAGAGCTGGAGCCTGTGACCATCAACACCTTCCAGACCTCCTTGCAAGTCCCTCAAAGCCTGGTGACCACCTCCCATAGGTGAACCTAACACCAGTCAAGTTGACCATCCATCCTAGCTGACTGCCAGGAGTTTGCCTAAAATGACTCTACTCCTATAGTGCCACTCCTTTTGGTAGTCACATTGCAATTTGCTCTTGCAGAACTTCTTTTCATACTTGAAGAAGCTAAATCATGTCTATTTCCATCCTATAATTTGTTGTTGGTGGTCTGGACTCAAGTGACTAAGCTCTCTTTATTCCTTTCGAATTAAGTCATATTTATTAGGGCCATTTGTGATGACCTTCTGAAGCCCGCTTCTATAATTTCCCTCAATTACTGTAATGCTCAGTGTTGTATCAGCCACAGGTTTTTAAAGCATGTCCAGGCATATTAATTGACTGATCCAGTGCTCAGTTATGTCCCAAATGGTCTGACCATTTTGTGGGATTTTAAAAGAAAACATGCTAGAGGGAAAGCAGAGATTTTTTATTAGTTCCCTTAATGCAGTGGTTCTCCTCTCAGCCTGGGTGGGAGGGGAGGATTCGGCCCCCAGAGGACATTTGGCAACGTAAGGAGACATTTTTAGTTGTTACAACGGGGAGGGAGGGTGTACTGCTGGTATCTAGTGGATAGATCCCAGGCTGCTGATAAATACAGCACATAGAACATCAGCATCTTTCCAACAAAAGATGACCTGACCCCAAAGGTCCATGCTTCCAAGGTTGAGAAATCTTGATTTAAGAAATGGCCTCTGGTTTTGTATGGGAAATTTTATACAGCCTTATTTGGGCAATTTGATATGAATTTCTATTAAATATTTTTATGTGCAAATGTAGAGCCCAAGTCTTGACGTATTTCTCCACATCTTTGTCTCATTTCTCTCTTGAGCAATTCTTGCTATTACATCTGGACCCCCCACAGCTGAACTCCCTGCCAACACCCTTAGGATTCTTCATCTCTTCTCCATATCCCAAACTATTGATAGTTGAGAGCACAGACAGGGTCGCACCAAGGAATAGTCAGGTGAGAAAGCTGCATCTGTTGGCACTTGCCACCACTCCTGCTGGACTCAGCGCTGCTTTGTCCCCATGAATAATCTCTCATTGCCCTGTGATCCTCTGTCACTCTCTACAGATCCAAAGTGCTGGTCAGGAGCATGTGATTGAGTCTGAGCTTTAGGGAGGGGCTGAAAATCAGGAGGTTCACATGTTTAATCCACCTGGTAATTCCCATCCCCCCTCAACATGTCAATTCCCCAGAAATAACTACTGTTAACAATTTGTTGATTATTTTTGCAAGCATTTTCAACGCATATACAGACATATATTGTATGATATACTTTTTATATTATAATGCACGTGCAAGTTTGAGTTGGCTACGCTGTAATCAGATTCCCGTAATTCAGTGGCTTCAAGAATAATGAGATTTATTTTTCCTTCACATCAAGGCCTGATGTGTGTAGTCCAGATTGGTGGGCAGATCTGCTCTAGTCATTTGGGGATGTAGGATGACTGTGTCTTTGCCACCTTCAGCACATGATCCTGCAGATCCCTCTAGGAGTCACCATTTCACCTACTGACAAAGAGCGCAATGCAGCCTGAAGAAGGCACACGACCTAACTTAAAGGACGGGCTTGGGCAAGAACCTAGTTGCATGGCCATGCCTAACTGCAAAGGGGGCCAGGATTGAAGTGTAGCTGGGCACCTTGTTTCTCTCTCTCTCTCTCAACATAAATAGGACCACATCAAGTAAAAACTCTAACTCGAATATTGTCCATATAAAGATGCATCCTTTTAAAAGAACTGTTAACTTGAATGCATGGATTGTGTATTTTTGATTCTCATGAGGCATGTGTGTAATTTTTCCCCATGAAGGGGCTCTTTTGAGCCCTTCAGTCTGTTTAAACTGTGATCAAAAGCTCAGCACAAATAGGACTTGGCCAATATACAGTAGTGCTTTTTGGATGACCAGTTAGGTTTTCTTTTCTTCAGCCATTCTTTTTTAGTATAGAAATTTGCATTCTGATATAGAATGTTTATAGAAAAGTTATGACAAACTTAGATAGCATATTAAAAAGCGGAGACATTACTTTGCCAACAAAGGTCCAGATAGTCAAAGCTATGGTTTTTCCAGTAGTCATGTATGGATGTGAGAGTTGGACCATAGAGAAGCCTGAATGCTGAAGAATTGATGCTGTTGAACTGTGGTGTTGGAGAAGACTCTCGAGAGGCCCTTGGACTGCAAGGAGATCAAACTAGTCCATCCTAAAGGAAATCAATCCTGAATAGTCATTAGAAAAACTGATGCTGAAGCTGAAACTCCAATACTTTGGCCACCTGATGCGAAGAACTGACTCATTGGAAAAGACCCTGATGCTGGGAAAGATTGAAGGCAGGAGGAGAAGGGGATGACCGAGGATGAGATGGCTGGATGGCATCACCGACTCAATGGACATGAGTTTGAGCAAGCTCCGGGAGATGGTGATGGACAGGGAAGCCTGGCGTGCTGCAGTCCATGGGGTCACAAAGAGTGGGACACGACTGAGTGACTGAACAACAACATAGACTGTTTGCTTTGTAACTTTCCAAAATCACGTATTAAAAAATTGTTCATTTTTTAGTTTTATTATTGAACTCTTTTTTTAAATTTTTAAAATTGATTTTAATTGGAGGCTAATTACTTTACAATATTATGGTGGCTTTTGCCATACATTCACATGAATCAGCCATGGATGTACATGAGTTCCCCATCCTGACTCCCTCCCCATCCCATCCCTCAGGGTCATCCCAGTGCACCAGCCCTGAGCACCCTGACTCATACATCAAACCTGGACTGATGATCTATTTCACATATGATAATATACATGTTTCAGTGCTATTCTCTCAAATCATACCACCCTCGCCTTCTCCCACAGAATCCAAAATTCTGTTCTTTATATCTGTGTCTCTTTTGCTATCTCACATATAGGGTCATCATTACTATCTTTCTAAATTCCATGTACATGCATTAATATGCTGTATTGCTGCTTTTCTTTCTGACTTACTTCACTCTATGTAATAGGCTCCAGTTTCATCCACCTCATTAAAACTGATTCAAATGCATTCTTTTTAATAGCTGAGTAATATTACATTGTGTATATGTACCACGGCTTTCTTATCCATTCATCTGCCGATGGACATCTAGGTTGCTTCCATGTCCTGGCTATTATAAACAGTGCTACGATGAACATTGGGGTACACGCGTCTCTTTCAATTCTGGTTTCCTTGGTGTGTATGCCTAGCAGTGGGATTGCTGGGTCATATGGCAGTTCTATTTCCAGCTTTTTAAGGAATCTCCACACTGTTCTCCATAGTGGCTGTACTAGTTTGCATTCCCACCAACAGTGTAAGAGGGTTCCTTTTTCTCCACACCCTCTCCAGCATTTATTGTTTGTAGACTTTTTGATAGCAGCCATTCTGACCGGTGTGAGATGGTACGTCATTGTGGTTTTGATTTGCATTTCGATGATAATGAGTGATGTTTAGCATCTTTTCATGTGTTTGTTAGCCACCTGTATGTCTTCTTTGGAGAAATGTCTGTTTAGTTCTTTGGCCCATTTTTTGATTGGGTTGCTTATTTTTCTGAAATTGAACTGCAGGAGTTGCTTGTATATTTTTGAGATTAATTCTTTGTCAGTTGCTTCATTTGCTATTATTGTCTTCCATTCTGAGGGCTGTCTTTTCACCTTGCTTATAGTTTCCTTCATTGTGCAAAAGCTTTTAATTTTAATTAGGTCCCATTTGTTTATTTTTGCTTTAATTTCCATTACTCTGGGAGGTGGGTCATAGAGGATCCTGCTATGATTTACGTCAGAGAGTGTTTTGCCTATGTTTTCCTCCAGGAATTTTATAGTTTCTGGTCTTACATTTAGATCTTTAATCCATTTTGAGTTTATTTTTGTGTATGGTGTTAGAAAATGTTCTAGTTTCACTCTTTTACAAGAGGTTGACCAGTTTTCCCAGCACCACGTGTCAAAGATATTGTCTTTTCTTCATTGTATAGTCTTGCCTCCTTTGTCAAAGATAAGGTGTCCGTAGGTGTGTGGATTTATCTCTGGGCTTTCTATTTTGTTCCATTTATCTATAATTCTGTCTTTGTGCCAGTACCATACTGTCTTGATGACTGTTGCTTTGTAGTATAGCCTGAAGTCAGGTGAGTTGATTCCTCCAGTTCCATTCTTCTTTCTGAAGATTACTTTGGCTATTCGAGGTTTTTTGTATTTCCATACAAATTGTGAAATTATTTGTTCTAATTCTCTGAAAAATACCATTGGTAGCTTGATAGGGATTGCATTGAATCTATAGATTGCTTTGGGTAGTTTACTCATTTTCACTATATTGATTCTTCTGATCCATAAGCATGGTATATTTCTTCATCTATTTGTGTCATGTTTGATTTCTTTCAGCAGTGTTTTATAGTTTTCTACACATAGGTCTTTTGTTTCTTTAGGTAGATTTATTCCTAAGCATTTTATTCTTTTCGTTTCAATGGTGAATGGAATTGTTTCCTTAATTTCTCTTTCTGTTTTCTCATTGTTAGTTTATAGGAATGCAAGGGATTTCTGTGTGTTAATTTTATATCCTGCAAGTTTTCTATATTCACTGATTAGCTCCAGTAATTTTCTGGTGGAGTCTTTAGGGTTTTCTATGTAGAGGATCATGTCATCTGCAAACAGTGAGAGTTTTGCTTCTGCTTTTCCAGTCTGGATCCCTTTTATTTTTTTCTCTTCTCTGATTGCTGTGGCTAAAACTTCCAAAACTATGTTGAATAGTAGTGGTGAGAGTGGGCATCCTTGTCTTGTTCCTGACTTTAGGTGAAATGCTTTCAATTTTTCACCATTGAGGATAATGTTTACTGTGGGTTTATCATATGTGGCTTTTATTATGTTGAGGTATGTTCCTTCTATGCCTGCTTTCTGGAGGACTTTTTTTTTTGTCATAAATGGATGTTGCATTTTATCAAAGGCTTTCTCTGCATCTATTGAGATAATCATATGGTTTTTATCTTTTAATTTGTTAATGTGGTGTATCACATTGATTGATTTGTGAACATTGAAGAATCCTTGCATCCTTGGGATAAAGCCCACTTGGTCATGATGTATGATCTTTTTAATATGTTGTTGGATTCTGTTTGCTGAATTTTGTTAAGGATTTTTGCATCTATGTTCATCAATGATATTGGCCTGTAGTTTTCGTTTTTTGTGGCATCTTTGTCTGGTTTTGGTATTAGGGTGATGGTGGCCTCATAGAATGAGTTTGGAAGTTTACCTTCCTCTGCAATTTTCTGGAAGATTTTGAGTAGGATAGGTGTTAGCTCTTCTCTAAATTTTTGGTAGAATTCAGCTGTGAAGCCGTCTGGTCCTGGGCTTTTGTTTGTTGGAAGATTTCTGATTACAGTTTCGATTTCTGTTATTATTGCACTGTTAAGTAACAAGGGTAATTAAGATGATACACAGCACATTGTATTCTGTTTTCCAGGAACTGGAGACAAGTCTGAATTCCTGTAATGTCTGTTGCTGGTTTGCTTTTACACTGTTGACATACCTCAGAAGAGGCGAGGATGGCTGAAGAATAACATGATGCCCATTTCAGTTCTGACCTTCCCTGCTTCAGCACCCCCTTCACTGTTCTTTGGCATTACAGTGTTAACATTAAGTATTCTTTCTGAAAACTGACAGGGCTTTTGTCTGATAATCTCAGCGTTGACATTCTATGAATGAGTTTTGACCATAAAATCGAATCTGTGCTTAAGCACAACAGTTTTAGTATAGTTTCCTTCCACCTCTACCAATCACTTGAAAAAGAAAGAAGAAAAGGTGGAAAGCTTGTAATACATGAGGCACCTCTAGGTTTGGGTTTCCCCAAGACTATGAATAGTCATAAAGTATCGAACAGAAGCAGACCTGAACGTCAGTTGCCATCTGAAACACTGCCACCATCTGGGATAACTCTTTGCAAATCATCTATATTAGTTTCCTATTGCTGCCTAATGCATTACCACAGATTCAGAGGCTTACAACAGCATACATTTATTAATTAGTTCAGTCTCCCTGGGTCAGAAGTCCAGGCATGGCTTAACTGGGTCCTCTTTTCAGTGTCTCACAAGGCTGCAGTCAAGGTGTTGGCCCAGCTGCATTTCTTTCTGGGGCTCAGAGACCACTCCCAACTCACATGGCAGAATTTAGTTCCTTGTGGTCATAGGACCAAGTTTCTGGTTTTCTTGCTGGTGGTTGGCAAGGAACTCCACTCAACACCTGGAGTCTAGTCACATTCCTTGCCATATGGTTCTTTAACAAGGTCTCTCACAGACCTCCTAACATGGCAACTTACTTCAAAGCCGGCAAGGGAGAGTGTGTTTCTCTAGTCTGCTAAGATAGAGGTATACATACGTGTGTGTGCTAAGTCGATTCAGTTGTGTCTGACTCTTTGCAACCCCATGGACTGTAGCCCACCAGGCTCCTCTGTCTATGGGATTCTCTAGGCAGGAATACTGGAGTGGGTTGCCATGCCTTCCTCCAGGGGAATCTTACTGTTCCAGGGATTGAACCCGCGTCTCTTATGTCTCCTGCATTGGCAGGAGGGTTCTTTACCACTAGCGCCATATATATAGTGGAACATAATCATGGGAGTATCATCCCATCACCTTTATCATATTCAGTTGGTTCAAAGTTAAGTTCTAGGCTCTGCCCACACACAAGGGGACTGGACTACACAAGGATGTGACTCAACAGGGGTCATCTGAAGGTGTGTATGCCCCATTGCTTTTATGATTTAACTCTCTGCCTTCTTTCCATTTAATCTCCAGTGCTCCTCTGATGCCCGTCTGGTGCCTGGTTTCAAACCTCCACCTGTTTGGTCTGCATATTATTTGATTCACCTGCCTGTTATTGTACATGAAGATTTGCTGGGGCACAGTCATGCCTGTTTAAGTATGGTCTCTGGTTGCTTTTACACTTCAGTGGCAGAGTTGGGTAGTTTCTACAGAGACTGACTTGTGCTATGTGCTAACTCTAGCTGATAATATTTGCTATCTGACTCCTTATAGAAAACATTTGCCCACTTGTGCTGTAGAATAAAGAAGACCAAGTTTGTTTCTTTTTCATTTGAAATTTCAGTAGCCCCTATTTTTTCCAACCTGTTCCTTCTGCCAATATTCACCCTAGTTGACTCTCTTGTTACCATATACCTGCATTGACACAGTCATCTCCTAATTGGGACCCAGGAGCTAATTTGATCTTCTCCCGTTTGGAGCCTTTGTCAGATTGCTATTGATTGAGCATCAAAGGCTCTTCCATATTTGATTCCAAATTCTTTTTTCTCTCTCTTTACCTGTGCTCTTTAATAGAAACCCATCTTCCCCAGGCAGGCTGACAGCAAACACAAGCTCAAAGACTTTATTTAGTTTTACCTCTGTTGTGTGATTCATTTAGCACTTCTCATAAATTGCACAGATTTAATCATTTTCTCTTACCCTATATAAGCCTTGGAGCCTCTGTAGATCATAAGATCATTGCACCCAAGAAGTGTGTCATATACCTTGCATCTGATAAAATGCTTAGCATTAGACTGAGCTGGAAAGGAGGTGTAGGAAACATACACTGTTGATAGGTCTGTATAACAAACTGCCTTATTATTTAAAAAAGTAAAGTTTTGCTCTATTTTATGTTATTTTTAGTGGTGGTGATATTGTTTTCAGTTCTCTTTGTGACCCCATCAACTGCAGCACGCCAGGCTTCCCTGCCCATTACCAACTACTGGAGCTTGCTATATTTTAAAATTTTCTTTAAATAAATAAAAACTTACAAAAAGGTTGAACTTTTCCCTAACCCATTTGAGAGTAAGTTGCCAATGTGATACCCTTTCACTGCTAGTACTTTAGTGTGTAATTCGGCTAAGAAATTACCAAAATATAATCAGCAAACTCAGGAAATTAACATTGATATGTTACTTCCATTTATTCCTGGGGCCCTATGTAAATTTTGCCAACTGTCCCAATACTCTCCCTTGTATCAAAAAGATCCTGTCCAAGATCATGAGTTGGATTCAGTTGTTATGTCGTTTTAGTCTCTTTCAATCTGAAATAGTTCTTCAGTCTTTTTTGACTTGTAGGACCTTGACACTTTTGAAGAGTACAGGCCAATTGCTTTGTAGAATATCCCTAAATTTTTGTATGTCTGATAGATCCTCATGATTGTTGTTATTGTTGTTTAGTTGCTCAGTCATGTCTAGCTCTTGCAATCCCATGGACAGTAGCCCACCAGGCTCCTCTGTCTATGGGATTTCCCAAGAAAGAATACTTGTGTGGGTTGCCATTTCCTTCTCCAGGAAGGGATCTTCCTGACCCAGGGATTGAACCCACGTCTCCTGCATTGGCAGGCAGGTTCTTTACCACTGAGCCATCTGGGAAGCCCTCCTCATGATTAGGTTTAGGTTTTTTGTTTTTGGCAGAAATACCGCACTAAAGGTATAAACATCTCGCTCCTCACCAAACTTTTTCCCACTAATTTCAGCATCCATTGATGTTTCTTGACTAAATTATTACTGTGATAGTTGCCACATGATAACTTTCCGTTTCCATCAGTTCTTCTACAAATATTATTTGGCATTCCGCCATAGGGACAAGCTTTCTACTCTCCCTATTTGCTTATTTATATCACATGAACACCCTATTCACCCCTTTTGTGAGTCCAGAAACCCATACTTGGTCAGCACTGTTGTTTCCCTTTGTGGGCCTTCCTCATGGCATTTGAGCTCTAACTGCCAGCATCAGGCAGCCTGGATCAAATGCCCTGCTCAACTTACTTGGGCTCTGATTTGCTTTGCTGGGTCGCCACCTCTACCTTACCCTGTGCAGATACGTAACCTGCATGGCCCACCTCATAGCTCTTTAATTGGGATATTTAGAAAGAAAGGAAGGGAATGAGGAAAGGAAGCTCTCACATTCTTCTCATCACATGATATTATAATTGATTTACTTTCTCATTGCCTGTTTTCCCCTCTTCATTTGCTCCATTCACTGGTAAGTTACCAAGACCTAGAACATACTTGCCCTGAAATAGGCATTCAAGCATACATTGAATGAATAAGTGAATGAATGAGTGAGCAATGAATACATGGAGACTTAAGCTGGTTCACCCCCTGAAAATAAATCCTAACAAGCTTAACATTTTCTTTCCTTTTATCCCTTGAACTCATTTTAATTTTGATGTAGACTTCACCCACGGTAACCCAGTGGTTGTTTTGGGTTTCCTACTTGACCTAGCCTGATGTTGGCATAAGTTTATTTTCAAGTCACCACAACTCAGCCTTTTTTTTCCTTGCAAGAGAATGGCTAAAACATCATTTTTCCTTATTAGGAGGCAGCTCCTGTGTTTGTGCTGGGCTCACATTTCATGCCTCCCAGGCTTCTCCTGCTTCCATCCTGTGTGCAGGCTTAATAGTAGGCCTAATGGACATTTCGATACACGGAGAGCAAAATCAATCACAATCAATTGCTGCTTCTGTCTCAGAATCAAAGTGTTATTCAAGAAGACATGTGCTCAGGAAAGCTGCTTCTACACACGGAAAGAAAGAATTGAGGACCACTTCTGCGAATGATATGAGTAATGAGTTGGAGAGAGAAGGCAGTAAGGCATCCAGATGCTCCCAGAATCAGGAGGCACATTCTCATCCTTTCAACAGCTTGGTAAATTCCTGTGGGAAAACCTTCCTCTTGAATCTGCCAGCTGGGGAGACATAACAGCTACTATGCTCACTTCCCACACCCCAAGTCATCACAAGGAAAACAAGCAATGTATATGAATGAGCATTGCAATTTAAAATTATATTTTCATTTAGCATTGTGGCTCAGCTGGTAAAGAATCTGCCTGCAATGCAGGAGACCTGGGTTCAATCCCTGGGTTGGGAAGATCCACTGGAGAAGGGAAAGGCTACCCACTCCAGTATTCTGGCCTAGAGAATTCCATGGACTGTATAGTCAGTCCATGGGGTCACAGGGGTCACAAAGAGTAGGACATGACTGAGTGACTTTCACTTCACTTAGCATTTATTATAGGGGGCTTCTCAGGTGGTGCTAGTGGTAAAGAACCTGCCTGCCAATGCAGGAGATGTAAGAGACTCAGGTTCGATCCCTGGTTTCGGGAGATTCCATGGAGGAGGGCATGGCAACCTACTCCAGTATTCTTGCCTGGAGAAATCCCATGGACAGAGGAGCCTTGTGGGCCCCAGTCAGTGGGGTCACCAAGAGTCAGATATGACTAAAACGACTTAGCACAGCATTTATTATAACTAATTTCCTAAAAAAAAAAAATCACATATTACAAAATGATGTGTAAATTCTGAGTTTTGTATACTTATGTGTGTGGAGAGAGAAAAGGTAGATGGGCCTTTAAAAAGAATGTTTATTTCTTAACTAAGAACTGCTTCAGGGGCTGAGAAGGCAGACTACATTATGTAGACTCAATATTTTTGAAAGTTAAATGGCATTTCCTACAATTTTACTTCTAATGCATTCAACTGCTCACCTCTCTCAAAACACCTTATGCCTTGCATGCCCTTTGAAAGATTTCTTTCTTTCCTCCCTCTTTTCTTCTAAAACGTTTCTCTGATAAATCCTCATTCATACTGTAATGAAGAACATTTTCTCTATGAAATTTCCAACAGCTCTCCAGCGAGTTTAGAACAGTTATCATGCAATGAAATTATGTATTTACATTCTGTATCCACCATGGGCTGTGAATTTCCAGACGGGGAGATGTTGCATTTCATTTTGTTTTATTTTCTTTATGTTAGGGGTCTCAAGTGTACAGAATTGAAGTAATTACAGTGGCTAGCTCATGCTTCTCTTGAGTGATGTGTTATGTGTCTTTTCATTTTTAGTAACTAGCCTTTGATAAAAGAATGGCTAACAGCAAAACAATGAACTTAGGCACACCTGGACTGAATTCCTGCGCCACTTAGTTGTGTGACTTTGGGCTATTTATACAACCTCTCTGAGCTTCTGTTTTCTCAAACGTAAAATAGGAATAATAAAAAGGCTCTATTTAATAGTTTTTCTTTTTTTCTTTTTGAGTGTTAAATGCAATACTGAAAATCAAATGCTAAAGAGGGTTTCTTGACGATAAACAGTCAGTAAAATTTTAGCTTTTTTTTTTTAATGGAATGGAGCTGAACAGATACTTGATAAATGAAACCTCCATGAAGCTTTTTGGAATTCCAATCTGTTATAAAACTATTTCCCTGCAAACAGTGAGAGTTTTACTTCTTCTTTTCCTATCTGTATTCCTTTTATTTCTTTTTCAGCTCTGATTGCTGTGGCCAAAACTTCCAAAACTATGTTGAATAGTAGTGGTGAGAGTGGGCATCCTTGCCTTGTTCCTGACTTTAGGGGAAATGCTTTCAATTTTTCACCATTGAGGATAATGTTTGCTGTGGGTTTGTCATATATAGCTTTTATTATGTTGAGATATGTTCCTTCTATTCCTGCTTTCTGGAGAGTTTTAATCATAAATGGATGCTGAATTTTGTCAAAGGCTTTTTCTGCATCTATTGAGATAACCATATGGTTTTTTTCTTTCAATTTGTTAATGTGGTGTATTACATTGATTGATTTGCGGATGTTAAAAAAAACCTTGCATTCCTGGGATAAAGCCCACTTGGTCATGATGTATGATCTTTTTAATAAGATGTTGGATTCTGTTTGCTAGAATTTTATTAAGGATTTTTGCATCTATGTTCATCAGTGATATTGGCCTGTAGTTTTCCTTTTTTGTGACATCTTTGTCTGGTTTTGGAATTAGGGTGATGGTGGCCTCATAGAATGAGTTTGGAAGTTTACCATCTTCTGCAATTTTCTGGAAGAGTTTGAGTAGGATAGGTGTTAGCTCTTCTCTAAATTTTTGGTAGAATTCCGCTGTGAAGCCGTCTGGTCCTGGGCTTTTGTTTGCTGGAAGATTTCTGATTACAGTTTCGATTTCCGTGCTTGTGATGGGTCTGTTAAGATCTTCTATTTCTTCCTGGTTCAGTTTTGGAAAGTTATACTTTTCTAAGAATTTGTCCATTTCTTCCAAGTTGTCCATTTTATTGGCATATAGCTGTTGGTAGTAGTCTCTTATGATCCTTTGTATTTCTGTGGAGTCTGTTGTGATCTCTCCATTTTCATTTCTAATTTTGTTGATCTGATTCTTCTCCCTTTGTTTCTTGATGAGTCTGGCTAATGGCTTATCAATTTTGTTTATCTTCTCGAAAAACCAGCTTTTAGTTTTGTTTATTTTTGCTATGGTCTCTTTTGTTTCTTTTGCATTTATTTCTGCCCTAATTTTTAAGATTTCTTTCCTTCTACTGACCCTGGGGTTTTTCATTTCTTCCTTCTCTAGTTGCTTTAGGTGTAGAGTTAGTTGATTTATTTGATTTTTTTCTTGTTTCTTGAGGTACGCCTGTATTGCTATGAACCTTCCCCTTAGTATTGCTTTTACAGTGTCCCATAGGTTTTGGGTTGTTGTGTTTTCATTTTCATTCATTTCTATGCATAATTTTATTTCTTTTTTGATTTCTTCTGTGATTTGTTGGTTATTCAGAAGCGTGTTGTTTAGCCTCCATATGTTGGAACTTTTAATAGTTTTTTTCCTGTAATTGAGGTCTAATCTTACTGCATTGTGGTCAGAGAAGATGGCTGGGATGATTTCAATTTTTTTGAATTTACCAAGGCTAGATTTATGGCCCAGGATGTGATCTATCCTGGAGAAAGTTCCATGTGCACTTGAGAAAAAGGTAAAATTGATTGTTTTGGGGTGGAAACTCCTGTAAATATCAATTAAATCTAATTTGTCTATTGTATCATTTAAAGTTTGTGTTTCCTTGTTAATTTTCTGTTTAGTTGATCTATCCATATGCATGAGTGGAGTATTAAAGTCTCCCACTATTATTGTGTTATTGTTAATTTCCCCTTTCATACTTGTTAGTATTTGCCTTATATATTGTGGTGCTCCTATGTTGGGTGCATATATATTTATGATTGTTACGTCTTCTTCTTGAATTGATCCTTTGATCTTTATGTAGTGTCCTTCTTTGTCCCTTTTCACATCCTTTATTTTAAAGTCTATTTTATCTGAAATGAGTATTGCGACTCCTGCTTTCTTTTGGTCTCCGTTTGCATGGAATATGTTTTTCCATCCTTTCACTTTCAGCCTGTGTGTGTCTCTAGTTTTGAGGTGGGTCTCTTGTAGACAGCATATATAGGGGTCTTGTTTTATGACCCAGCAATCCCACTGCTGGGCATATACACCGAGGAAACCAGAATTGAAAGAGACGCGTGTACCCCAATGTTCATCGCAGCACTGTTTACAATAGCCAGGACATGGAAGCAACCTAGATGTCCATCAGCAGATGAATGGATAAGGAAGCTGTGGTACATATACACAATGGAATATTACTCAGCCATTAAAAAAAATACATTTGAATCGGTTCTACTGAGATGGATGAAACTGGAGCCCATTATACAGAGTGAAGTAAGCCAGAAAGAAAAACAACAATACAGTATACTAATGCATATATATGGAATTTGAAAGATGGTAACGATAACCCTATATGCGAGACAGAATAAGAGACACAGATGCATGGAACAATTTTATGGACTCTGAGGGAGAAGGTGAGGGTGGGACGTTCTGGGAGAATAGCATTGAAACATGTATATTATCATATGTGAAACAGAACACCATTCCATGTTCGATGCATGTGACAAGGGCTCAGGGCCGGGGCAATGGGATGATCCAGAAGGATGGGATGGGGAGGGAGGTGGGTGGGGGGGTCCATGAAGGGGAACACATGTAAACCCATGGCTGATTCATGTCAATGTATGGCAAAAACTATTACAATATTGTAAAGTAATTAGCCCCCAACTAAAATAAATAAATTTATAAAAAACAAAACAAAACAAAACTATTTCCCCTTTTTCTTTCTCCTCCCTTCCTCTCCCCCCTCTTCCTTCCCTCCCTCTTCTTCCTTTTCCCTGCCCACACCATCTCTCTCTTTCCCTCTCTCCTTACCCCACCCCCACTTTTGCCATCCCTGACCATAACTGCAGCACACACCAAGGCAAAGTTGAATTGGGTGCCAAGGTCTTTTTCAAGAGAAGCCTGTTTTCAAGCTCAGGCACACTCGACTTCTAGGATGCAACCTAAACACTATCAAATAACAGCATTAAGCTTCTTTGCAGATAAGGCTGGAATGCCTCATTCTCGAAGGTTTTTAAATTTAAGGGAAGTGAAGCCAGACATTTTATAAATATTAGTTCAAATTATTCTCATAGCAGTTCTGCATTGTTGGAATTATTATTCCCAGTTTACAGATAAGGGAGTTGGAGCCAGTGTCACTATAAGAATTAGCTTTATTGTAGGTGCAGTCTCTCAGTTCTTTTTGCTTCCCTGAGGGTTTGTTTTCTCATACTACAGATGTAGTCAATTTCTACCCTTTCTCCCGACAGTCACGGAAGATGATCAATGGCCAACAGAAACATCCATCCTTATAGCTCATGGCCCCAGACAAAGTGAAACACTATTGTGGCATCCAGTTTCGTGACCAGTTTCATGGGAGGACTATAATTGGGCTTTGTTTTGGGGTATTTTCATTGGCACGCAAACGAGCAATCAGCAGTGGTTTAAGCAAGAAGAAAATATTTGCTTATCTCACAGATCTAGACGTCTGAAGGTAGGCTGCTCTTGGGTTGATTCAATGACTTATTATAATCAGGAGCTGGGCAGTGTGTTGTGAATCTTTTGAGTTTATACTCAGAGTTGCAGGTGACTGTTGCTGCTCCAAATATCACGTCTTCATGTCAGAGTCATAGAAAGAAGGAAGTTTAGTAAAGAGGTCCTTCTGTCCACAACAGTCTTATTTTGGGGAGTCGATCTCTACTCTCTAAACTGTCTGGAGATTTCTTTTTATATCCCACTGGCCAAGTGGGTCATATGTCCATCTGAGACCAGTCAGTGGCTTGGGATGATGGAGTTACCATGAATGGCTTGGAACAGTCATGACTCAGCCTCTGAGGATAAGGGAAGGGACAGCTCCCCCAATAGCAACGGTTTTTGACCTTCAACCTGAACACACCACAGGTTCCCTGGGCAGGGCAGGAGGGAGTGTGTGCAGATGGTCATTGGTAAGGTGATGGCTGGGACTTCCACAGCGGCTCAGTGGTCAAGAATCCACCTGCAATGCAGGAGCCAAAGGAGACGTGGGTTCAATCGCTGGGTTGGGAAGATCCCCTGGAGAAAGAAATGGCAACCCACTCCAGTATTCTTGCCTGGAGAATTCCATGGGCAGAGGAGCCTGGCAGGCCACAGTCCATGGGGTCACAAAGAGCTGGACATGACTGAAGCAACTTCAGTCGCATGCACGCATGCACGCAAGGTGATGGCCAGTGTCAGCCATAGCCCGTTTTGGTCTCATGTCCATCCCTCAGATCTGTTGAGGATCATGGATGAGTTCTGCCTCTGATTGTGTTCCTCATGTATGGACTCTGAAACTGGGATTAATGCGAAAGGGATTGATCAGGACAAAACAGTAAGGGAAGTAGGATAAAAAATGGAAGGAGGCTCCACAAGGGTTCGAGGGTCCATAAAGTCCCCTCCAGAGAGTAACTTTAGCTCATCCCCATGGAGGAGCACTGAGAACAGTGCGGAGCCCACTCAGCACTTCTGTCCCTGTCGGGTTTGTGCCCCCAACCCTGTGGGGGCACTTTGTGCTCTCTGCACGTGTGCAGGCGAAGGTGGTTGTGGAAACTCGAGTGTGGGCCTCCAATTAGGAGACATAAGACTGACTGTTGGGAATAACAAGAGTCCAGAGCTACTCAGCACAACACCGGGGAAGGGATTGGAGGGGGTGAGCAGAGCCCTGAGGGCCTCTGCCACAGCATCCATGAGAGTCCAGGCCTGCATTGTATGCACCCCAGAGCCAGATGGTGGGTGGACATTGCTTGGTGGTTGCCAAGTGAACTGGAACATTCTGGGCATGAGAGGATGGCTCCAATGGAAAGGTGAGTGCTGAGAGATCAGCATCTCAGGACACCCCTTTGTAAGCCCTTTGCACATTTCCCTGACTCAGGAGGGCAATGCAGGGGTTTTGCACATGCACAGAAATGTTGGTTCTACAGATACTGTGGAGTCAGCCCAGGTCTCATCTTTCAAGCTAGCTGCTACAGGGACCCCAGCTGTCAGTGATGACTTCTACCGTGGCTCCTCTCTTCCTGCTGTAGGTTCCTCTGACTCTCTTTAGTTAAGTGTAGGGTTTCTCAACCCCAAGAACTATTGATATTTGAGTCTGGGTCATACTTCACTGTGAGGGTCTGTCCTGTGAACTGTCGACTTTTTAGCAGCATTGTTGGCCTCTACCATCATTCCCCCTCCTCATATGACAGATGGTCCCCAGACCTTGCAAAACTGCCCTCGGTTGAGGACCACTGGCTCCTGGAACTCTGGCTTGCAGGACTTTATCTGCTATCCTGGGGCAAATGTCCTCCACCTGGTGGAACTCTATAGACTTCATGTGAATTTGTCAGATTTAGTGCCACAACTCTTTTATTTTGTGTTATTTAGTGAGTTGATTTGGTACTTGAGTCTCGTCTCTCCTGTTCTAAGGGGGGAGTACTGTGGCTGGGTTCAGTCTCCTCTCCCTGCTCACACTCACCCGGCATGGCCCGAGCTGAGGCTTTCTTCCCTTAGAATTTGAGTTGCCAGATTTAGCAAATAAATTTGATTTTCAGAAAACAACAAATGATTTTTCAGTATAACTCTATCTCGTGCAATATTGGGGATATGTTTGTACTATAGAAATATGTGTTCTTTATCTGAAATTGAACTAAGTGGCTTGTATTTTCTCTGACAGTTATACTTGATACAGTCCCACTCCAGGGACCCCAGCACACAAATGCCCACCATTACTGACTCCTGATGTACTTCTTTCACCACAAAATCCGAGCTCTGCTGCCTAATTAGTCTCTGCTCCATTCACCACAGCCTCACCACTTAGACTGTTTCTATCACAACACTTAAGCATAGTCCACTTCCATAGTCCCTTGTCCTTTCCTTCTTCGGCTTTTGTGACCTTCCCTCAACTCCTCACAATGGACTTGAGTTTTGAAGGCCTGATGCATTTGTCTGTGGATGTGCATGTGTGTGAGAAAAAAATAATTACTGTCCCTAAGAGAAGCCCATGGGAATGGAATAACCGAATAACACAGTCATGGAAGGGCTTCCCAGGTGGCACTAGTGGTAAAGAACCTGCCTGCCAATGCAGGAGACATAAGAGACCTGGGTTTGATCCCTGGGTTGGGAAGATCCCCTGGAGGAGGACATGGCAATCCACTCTAGTATTCTTGCCTGGAGAATTCCATGGACAGAGGAGGCTGGCAGGCTACAGTCCATGGGTTCTCAAAGAGTCCGACACGACTGAGGTGACTAAGCGTGCACACACAGTCAGGGAGGATCCTGGGGAAAGAATTCTCCAGCATTCCACACTAGCCCCTATTCAGAAAGCTAGTATACCCATGAAAATAATAGAGTCTAGAGGGAAAAATCCTCTGTAAATAATAACACTCCAGAGCACATCCTCGTAGTTTGTATTTTTTAAAATCAGATACAATTAACCTTTGATATGTTGCACATATTTTGGATGATTTTTCTAAAAGATTTTGGTTGTTAATATTATCATGGCCTGCGAAGCAGCTGAATTTTGTGTGGTTTGAACAAAGAAAGTCAAAAAATAAGAAAAAGTGTTTGCTTGTCATCTCCCTTAGACTTGCTAACTCTGTTCTGTGTTAGAAAGGCCAGTGGTAAACTTTTGGTGGCTTAGAGAACTACAGCTGAGTGCAAAGATGCAGGAGGCAGCCTCATGGGAATCCCACATCCAAGTGACTCACATAACTCATGTCTGTTCCTTTAGTAGCCCAGGGGAATTCGGGCTTGGGTTATAGTATATGTATTTCTGTGTTCTTTCTGAGTGTTTTGGTTCATTCAACTAAAAAGACCAGAAGAAAAAAAGCAGCTAATGTGCTAACATTTTAACAACTACTAAAACATTACTTAAAAATAAAGCAGATTTATTGAGACATAATTCACACACCATAAAATCCACCCATTTAAAGTGTACAGTTATATGGCTTTCAGTATATTCACAGACTCATGCAACTTTTACCACAATCAATTTGATTTTTATCACACCAAAAAGAAACCCCATACCCATTAGCTGTTACTCCTTATTTCCCCCACCCCTACCTCTAGTCCTGGGTAACCACTAATCTACTTTCTGTCTCTATGGACTTGTTTATTTTGGATAAACAATAAAATAAAATAATTATTTTATTATTACATTTTGTATCAATGAAATCATGCAAAGTGTGGTCTTTTGTTTTTGGTTTCTTATATTTAGCATAATGTTTTCAAAGTTCATCCATGTAGTATCATGCATCAGTAACTTTATTCTTTTTATTGCCAAATAATATTCTGTTATATATACCACAATTTACTTATCCACGTATCAATTGATGGACATTTGTGTTGTTTTCACTTTTCAGCTATTATGAATATTGCTGCCATGAACATTCATGTATTATACAAGGTTTTGTGTGAATATATGTTTCACTTCTCTTGGATAGATACCTAGGAGTGGTATTTCTGAATCCTATGATAACTCTATATATAACATTTTGAGGAACTACCAAACTATTTTTCAAAGTGACTGCATCATTTTAATTCCCACTAGCAGTGTGTGAGGATTCCAATTTGCCTACCTTCTCGCCAACACTTGGTATTACGTGTCTTTTTGATTATAGTTCTTCTAGTGGGGGTGATATGGTATCTCACTGTGGTTTTGATTTGTGTTTACCTGATGACTAATGATATTCAGAATCTTTTCACATGCTGAGTGACAATTTGAATATCTTCTTTAAACAAATGTCTATTATATCCTTTCCACTTTTTGAAATTGTGTTTCTCTTTATTATAGCATTGCAAGAATTCTTTACATTTTGGACACAAATTCTTTATCAGATACATGATGTACAAATGTTTTTATCCCATTCTTTGGGTTATCGTTTCATTTTCTTTATGTCTTTTGAGAACAAGAGTTTTTAACTTGCTGAAGTTCATTTTATTTATTTTTCATTTGGTTCCTTGTGCTTTTGGTGTTGTATCTAAGAAGGCTTTGCCTAACCCAAGATTATGAAGATTTACTTCTATGTTTTCTTCTAAGAACTCTGGTTTTAGCTTTTACATTTAGGTCTGTGATCCATTTTGGAGCTAAATTGCAGTGGGCCAAGTACAAAATAAAAAATGCAAGGCTGCTTTTGAAAAAGTTATTAGAATCTCAGGATGGCAACAGCCGAGCATTCACCCATGTTCAGAGCCTTTCTGAGGATGGAGCCCTGTGCACAGGTTTCATCACCCACTCTCCATGAAGCTGGCCCTGAATAGAGTTCTTCTAAGTTTGAGAATTTGTAGATTACATCTGCCGTACAGTACCACACTATAATCAGAATCACACATCTGCAGATGCTTCCTGAGCAACTGAACACCCACCATGACCTGTTGATCTGAAAGCTGCTACTTTGTCTGAAATGAGTATACAACTAGATGTCTCCAGTATTAAATCTTTTTGGCTGAATCTTTGGAGCTGTGGTGCAAGGAGCTGGACTGTGATGTTGCCCTTGTTTGGGAAGGTCTTTGCTGATTGTACAGTCACGCACAAGCTCCACTTGTCCAAAGGCATATGAGCAATCTTCTGACACACATGGCCCTCAAGCTCAGGACCCTGCAAGTCAGATTAACTGTGACTGCAGAGCACATGGGTTGTTATGAGTAACTCTGGGAGAAAGCTGCATTTGTTTAAGCTGCATTTGTTTACAGTGGGCACTGAAGTTGATTCTGAATGCATTTTAAGATATCTGTGACGACCAGATCATTGTTTCAATAGCCTCATTGCCTGACTGAAGCTTTAGCATGCATGAGTGTTTTTGCTAGGAAACAGAAAATGTTTGGGTTCCCAATTTAGAATTCGTTCTTTTGTGAGTTCAAAGATTTGGGGCTTCCACATCTCAGCAGGCTCCTGTTTTTGTTTCTTTGGGATCTCAGAAAACTAGAGCTCTGTGTCACTTTGCCCTGGGAGGAATTTTGTTGTTTATCAAGGATATTCATGATAAGTGGCATATTTGGAATCTCCAAGAAAATGAGAAAATAAGTAAAAGTGAACGCAAGTTCTGAAGAACTCCCCACCCCCCAAATCTTCCTGGCTTTAGATTTTATTTTTGGTTTTTTTATACCTTGTCAAGATATGATTTCTAACCATAAAATACACCAATGTTCAAGTATACAGCTTGATGAATTTTGAGAAGCATACACACTCATTGTGCAGGTTGAAATAGAAAACATCTTCATCACCTCAAAAAGTTTCCTTATGTTCTCTTCCATTTAGTTCCCCTTCCCAGAGGCAATCATATGACTTAGGGACTGAGCACATATCTATCTATATATAGATAGATAGATATAGTTGGAGATATATGTGTGTGTGTGTGTGTGTGTGTGTGTATATATATATATATATATATCCACATAACCACCTCAACAATCAAGTATTGATTGTTCAATATTTCAAATATTTCTATCACCACAGCATCCCTTCATGGCCCCTCCCAGTCAGTGCCTTCTCCCCTCATTCCAGGCAATCATTGATGTACTTTCTTTTGCTCAGCATTTTTTTGAGATTCATGCATATTCTTGTGTATTTTGCTAGTTTTTTATTATTGAATTATATTCCATT
This sequence comes from Giraffa tippelskirchi, assembly GCF_054371585.1. Classification (NCBI taxonomy): domain Eukaryota; kingdom Metazoa; phylum Chordata; class Mammalia; order Artiodactyla; family Giraffidae; genus Giraffa; species Giraffa tippelskirchi. Next base: position 145,561,966 of record NC_137289.1, read on the forward strand.
ATATGAACATATCATAATATGTTATACCTATTCATCTGTTGATGAACATTTGAGTTTTCCCAGTATTTGGCAACTATGAATATAGCTACTTAAAACATTGTGTACAGTTTTGGCAGGGGACACATGTTTTCATTTCTCTTGAGTAAATATCAAGAAGTAAAACGGCCCTGTCATATGGTTAGTGTATGTTTAATCTGTAAAAAGCTATCATACAGTTCTCTAAAGGACTTTCATGTTTTACACTCCTATCAGCAATATATGAGAGTTCCAGCTGTATTATATTCTTGCCAACCTTTGCTGTTCAGTACTGTAATCATACAGTATGTTTCAGTTTCAGTAGGTTTGTAGTGATACCCTCATTGTGGTTTAATTTTCATTTCCTGATGACTAATGAAGATAAATATCATGTGCTTATCAGTCATTCATATATCTTCTTTTGTAAATTTTCCAAATGCTTTTCCTAGTTTTAAAACTTGCCTAAGTTTTTAAAAATTTATTTCTAAATTGTAAGAACTTTTTGTATATTTTGGGAGCAAGTTGTTTGTCAGATATAAGTATTGTGGATATTTTATCCTAATGTGTGTCTTGCCTTTTCATTTCTTAATAATTTCTTTCAAAGAGGAGGAGTATTTATCTTTTATAGAGTTCAATTGTTAATATTTTCATCTAGGCTTATTGCTTTTTGTATGCTAAGAGATCTGCCTACCACAAGAGTGCAGATTTTCTTCAGTATTTTCTTTAAAATGTTTTTGTAGTTTTAACATTTACATTTATGTATATGTTCTACCTGTCTATCTATGTATAAACAGATAGTTATGTAGTATGAAGTGTTTTTTAAAAAAACCTTTTTCCAGTACAATCTATTGAAATTCTGTTCTTGACCATTGACTTACTTTTTGACATTTTTCTTGAAAATCAATTGATTGCATTATGTGTGTTTGTGTTTGAGGATTCTCTATTCTGATATTTTGTTCTGTATGTCTTTCTTTATGCAGTATCACCCTGTATTGATTATTGCATCTTTAGAATAAATCTTTAAATCAGGTAATGTAAGTCCTCTAACTCTGTTTTGTTCAACTGTGCTAGCTAATCTTGGCTCTTTGCATTTCTATAACATTTTACAGTAAGTTTGTTAATTTCTGCAAGAACTGATGCTAGAATTTTAATTGGGATTGCATTGAACTAATAAATTTATTTATGCCTAATTTCTTTGCTCAGTAATATTCTTAAATTTTGAGTTTTTTGATTATGCGTATATTTTGCTGCATTTATTCCTGAGTGCTTTATGCATTTTGGATAAAATTTTTTATTAATTATATTAGTAAACTATGTTGTTCTCCTAATTTCACTTTACAGTTCTTGGTTTAGCAAACAGAAATATAGCTGCTTTTGTACACTGACTTTGTATCCTGAGATTTTGCTAAATCTACTTATAAATCAGTGACTTTTTGGCATAGATTTCTGGTTTTTCTTCCCACATAATTAATACATGATTATGTTTTCTGAAAATGAATTTAGCCTATTTTGTTTGCAGCTTGTTTCTTTTACTTGTCTTGTTGCACTATCTATGACCTCTTAATGAATTTCATTATGGTTTTGCTAGGAATTTCCTTGTTTAATGCATTTTCATATGTTTATTGACCCTCTGAGTATTTTATTTTGAGAATTTCCTGTTTATGTATTTTTCCACTCATTATTGAATTGTTTGTTTGCATTATTTATCTGTAGAAACTTTTGAAAATAATCAGAATACAAGTATTTTGTTAGATATATGTTTTGTTAACATTTTTCATAGTCTGTGACATGCCTTTTTCACTTCAGCAATGGTGTCTATTCATGAGTAAATTTTTTTTTAATGTGATGAAGTCAAATTTATCAGATTTTCTGACCTAGGAATTGTTTGCCTATTCCAAATTCATAAAAATATTCTAGAAGCTTCTATTCTTCTAGAAGCTTTTAAGTTTTGGCTTTTACAATTAGCTCTATGATTATTTTGAAAAAGCTATATGTGTATTTTTTCTTTAATTTACATAACATTCAAAAGACTTTTCACCATTTTTCAAATGTAAATTTGAAAAAGATAAAAAAATGTATAAAAGATAATGTTGGCGATTAGGTAGCAAAACAAATAGTTATGCTGCTGATGATACAAATGCACACAGTCTTTTGGTATACAAAAGAGCTAATTCTGCAGTAGGAATCAAAAGCATTAAAATTAAAAATGTTAATTCCTGAGACCTCACATTTTCAGATTCAGAGATTTGTTCTGGTAAAATAATCCTAGATGTGTGCCCAAATTTAGCCTCAGTTCAGTTCAGTCGCTCAGTCATGTCTGACTCTTTGCCACCCCATGGACTGCAACACTCCAGGCTTCCTTGTTCATCAGCTCCTGGAGCTTACTCAAACCCATGTCCATTGAGTCAGTGATGCCATCCAACCATCTCATCCTCTGTCTTCCCCTTCTCCTACTGCCCTCAGTCTTTCCCAGCATCAGGGTCTTTTCAAATGAGTCAGTTCTTCGCATCAGGTGGCCAAAGTATTGGAGTTTCAGCTTCAGCATCAGTCCTTCCAATGAATATTCAGGACTGATTTCCTTTAAGATGGACTGGTTGAATCTCCTTGCAGTCCAAGGGACTCTCAAGACTCTTCTCCAGCACCGTAGCTCAAAAGCATCCATTCTTTGGTGCTCAGTTTTCTTTATAGTCCAACTCTCACATCCATACATGACTACTGGAAAAGCCAAAGCTTTGACTAGATGGAACTTTGTTGGCAAAGTAATGTCTCTGCTTTTTAATATGCTGTCTAGGTTGGTCATAACTTTTCTTCCAAGGAGCAAGCATCTTTTAATTTCATGGCTGCAATCACCATCTGCAGTGATTTTGGAGCCCAAAAAAATAAAGTCTGTCACTATTTCCATTGTTTCCCCATCTATTTCCCATGAAGTGATGGGATCAGATGCCATGATCTTAGTTTTCTGAATGTTGAGTTTTAAGCTAATTTTTTCACTCTCCTCTTTTACTTTCATCAAAAGGCTCCTTAGTTATTCTTCACTTTCTGCCATAAGGGTGGTGTCATCTTCATATCTGAGGTTATTGATATTTCTCCCGACAATCTTGATGCCAGCTTGTGCTTCATCCAGTCCAGCATTTCCCATGATGTATTCTGCATATAAGATAAATAAGCAAGGTGACAATATACAGCCTTGATGTACTCCTTTCCCGATTTGGAACCAGTCTGTTGTTTCATGTCCGGTTCTAACTGTTGCCTCTTGACCTGCATACAGATTTCTCAGGAGGCAGGTAAGGTGGTCTGGTATTCCCATCTCTTGAAGAATTTTCCACAGTTTGTTGTGATCCACACAGTCAGAAGCTTTGTCGTAGTCAATAAGGCAGAAAAGTAGCTTCAAGCATGTGTTATCACAACCTATTTTTCTTTTAAAAAAAAAGGGCCAAGGAAGAATGGAAACAGTCTCTAATAGTGGATTGTTTAGATTATTATATACCACTATTATGGAAAACTGTCTAACCATTGAAGATGATGCTGTAGCATATTCAGTGCCATAGAGATGTTCATATACATTTTAAGTGAAAGATGAATTAGAAAACTGAGCTTATAGGTTGATATTCTTTTGATCTGTGTGTGCACACATAGATGCCTACATTCTTACCCCAGGAATTTGTGCTTACTCTTGTTTCTAAAGCACATGTATTTCAGGAAAAATTGTATATATTTAAAATTTTGTCTCTAGAAGAATAGAGAGTGTGAGGGAAGGGGAAGCATTGAGGTAAGTGATAGCTGGGAGTCAGTGTGTTACAATGAGAACACCTGTTTCATGCTAGAAAACGTTTTTAAGTTACCATCTGTTTGCTGCTTTTATAAGTTTAATGTGTTCCTTTCATTTCATGTCTTTATTCTTCTGTATGTCTAAGAAAAGGAGTAGCTAGTCCCTGCCTATGAATTGAAAGCATGACAGAGAAGTGCTCCTATCCAAACCATTTCTCTTACTGCCTAGTATTCTATCATTAGGGCTACAGTGCCTTGGGTGATTTATAATTTGGGGAGATTCATGTCTCCATGTAAATTTCCTTTGAATGGAAACGGAAGTAGATGTGAACAAGAAACACTTACCTGATCTAGGGAAGGGGGATGTGGATCCAAAGGAGCACCCACAGGTGAAGCTGTAGATGGACTTGGGGATGAAGCTGTGCTGGACTCCCTGGCATTTTGCCAAGGCTGACTCAGTCTTGGTGTGAGAGCAGCACTTCCAGAAGCCTGTGCCCATGTCTTTTTGGAGTCATGTGAGCCTATGTCAAGCTTCTGGCCTCTGGGAAAGAGTAATCAAAAAGTACAAAGTCTTGGTCAACCTTGTTTGAGGCACCTCCATCCATGTTATACCAGCTTCAGCATCCTGAGGGTGTGCACTGGACTTTGTGCAGCTAAAGGGAGTTATCAGAAAGGCAGTTTAATCAAGGCACATGTGTGAAATGCCAACTGAACTCAGGTCTAATGCGGGAATTCTCCATCTTATTCATCTTCATCTTTCAAACACTCTGTGTTACAGTTTTTCAGCAGAAGATTCACATGTAGATAAAAGGTACATTTTAGTCCAAATTGTCCAAATGAGCATTTGGAGTATTATATTCATTTCCTAGGGCTGCCAAACAAATGACCGCAACCAGGGTGGTTTAAAACAACAGAAATTCATTCTTCTCAGCTTGGGAGGTCAGAAGAGGAAAATCAAGGTGTCAGCAGAGCCACATTCCCGCTGCAGGCTCTAGGGAAGAATCCTTCTTGGCCTCTTCCTAGCTTCTGTTGGCTCCCAGCTTCCTTGCTGTTCCTTGTCTTGTATTAATAACTGCATCACTCCAATCTCTTCCTTTGTTGTCATGTGGCCTTCTTCCCTGTGTGTGTCTGCATCGGTATGTGTCCTCTCCTCTTTTTATAAGGATTTAGTCACTGGATTTAGGGCCCACTCTCATCCACTGTGATTAACTTAACTAATCACATCGACAAAGACCCTATTATAAATAAGTCACATTCACAGGCACTGGGGGTTAGGACCTAGACATTTCTTCTGGGGGAGCACAGTTCAGCCCACTACAAGCATATACAATAGAAACATCACTTCAACTATCACTCCTTGGCTGCTATGTTGTACCATTAAGTTGAAATTCATTCTTCTTTATTGCATTTCTGACCCCCTGCATCTCCCTTGTCTTTGGTTCATACGATGACTCTGGGAAAGCCCCTAGGCCCTTCTCTGGAATTTGTGATGGAGATAGTTCGTGCATTTCTGTATTCATAGAAACAGAATGTTCAGCTTTAGCTCCCAAGAGAGTTATAATTCTGGCAGCGTTTGGAGGGAAAGTGGATGTGAGGGAAGGGCAGGGATGCTAAGGGAAGATGAGGCCCCTGAAGGTGGAGTTGACCTAGACAGGGGTCGGGGGGGGTGACATCCTAGAAGATGACGGTCCAGAGAGGGACGAAGAACCAGAGATTGAGTCCAAGCAAACAATGCACACGTCTGGTGCAGTGGGAAGCATGGGGTAGATATGCAGGAATATGGAAACTGGGGCCCACCTTGGCAGACAGGCAAAAGGAACGGAAATCTGTTGTTCACATCCAGTCTCTCAGCTGGGCCTCTCAGCTCTACAGCTCCCTGTACTGCTGTCCAGTATCTTCTCATTTCCTCCACTGAAGCTTTATCCCAGCCCCCATCAACACTCTCCTAGATAGCCCATTCCCTCTTCTCCTGCCATCCAAACTACTCTCCAGAGGGCCACTAAGTTCTCTTTTTACAATGTAAATCACAAATCGCCGTATGATCTTGTCCCTGCCCACCCACCCCATGTCATTATACTTTAGCCACTCTGCTTTCTTTACATTGCTTTAGCATACCAAGCTCCTGGCCCCCTCACAACCTTTGCACCTGGAACTCTCTGGTTCTCTGGGGCTCTACACCACCTGGAACTGTCCCCCCAAGTTGTTGATGTCTGCATCTTGGCCTCTACTCCTTGGAGTTACCTTCTGTAATCCTTCTGTCTAAAGTCATGCCTCCGCATCACTCTCCATCCAAAATCCAATTTTATTTGTCTCTTATCACAACCTGAAATTATCAAGTTCGCTTATTTCAATGGTTCTCAACCTGGACCAATTTTGCCCCCAGGTACATTGGACAATATCTGAAGATGTTTTGGGTTGTCATCACTTGGGATTGAGGGTAGGATGCTACCACATCTGGTGACTAGAGGTCAAGGATGCCATTAAACACCCTACAATGCATAGAAGAGCCCCAAAATGAAGATTTATCTGGCCCCAGGTGTCAGTAATGCCAAGGTCATGCCAAAGTTGAGAAACTTTGATATATTTGTTGCTTTTCTATTACTACCTATGTTTGATCTCCTCTTTCAATGTACATCCCAAGACAGCAAAACCCTGTTCTGGCTTGTGTTTTTTTCACTCCTCTATCTCTGGTCTCCAGAACAATGCCCAGGCCATGATTGGTGCTCAAAAAATCATTGATTGACGAAAGAATGAATAGCTTCAAGAGTACATCTGACTTTTTGAGCCTGGGAACCTTGCCTCCCTGCTCCGAGCTTCAGTTGCTTCATCTGTAAAATAAGAATCATAAAGGTGCCTAATTTATTAGAGTTATTGACTGAATAAATGAGAAAATTGCTTCTAAGACACTGAACAGCATCTGTGGTAAGCAGCAGCCCACAATTCATAGGAGCTCTTCTTACTGTTGCCATGTGCCCTTTGCCCTAAACTTTTGCTTCCATGTCCTTTTACCTTTCCCATGTTTAGAAAAGAAAAAGTTCTTCTCTCCCTCACTTTGGCCTGAGTTTGCTGTCTTAGCTCTGTACTCTCGCTTCACTTTGCCTCAGTTCAGTTCAGTTCAGTCGCTCAGTCGTGTCCGACTCTTCACGACCCCATGAATCACAGCACGCCAGGCCTCCCTGTCCATCACCAACTCCTGGAGTTTACCCAAACCCATGTCCATCGAGTCAGTGATGCCATCCAGCCATCTCATCCTCTGTCGTCCCCTTCTCCTCCTGCCCTCAATCTTTCCCAGCATCAGGGTCTTTTCCAATGAGTCAACTCTTTGCATGAGGTGGCCAAAGTATTGGAGTTTCAGCTTTAGCATCAGTCCTTCCAATGAACACCTAGGACTGATTTCCTTTAGGATGGACTGGTTGGATCTCCTTGCAGTCCAAGGAATTCTCAAGAGTCTTCTCCAACACCACAGTTCAAAAGCATCAATTCTTCGGCGCTCAGCTTTCTTCACCGTCCAACTCTCACATCCATACATGACCACTGGAAAAACCATAGCCTTGACTAGATGGACTTTTGTTGGCAAAGTGATGTCTCCGCTTTTTAATATGCTATGTAGGTTGGTCATAACTTTCCTTCCAAGGAGTAAGCATCTTTTAATTTCATGGCTGCAGTCACCATCTGCAGTGATTACCTCTGTAGCCATGCTCAAATTCTCTCTCCTGCTCAAGTACGCACTTCTTGGGGCAGGGAATATTCTTCTTACTGTAGACCGTAACACCTCTTAGAGCACGCTCACACAAGAGAAACTCAACTAAATGTGTTTCTAAGTGTATTACACTGCTGTTGACCTAGTTCAGCTCCAGTCTTAGGCAGGCTCTGGATCCCTGGGCCCAGGGGTTAGACTATGAACTTGCCCTTCCCCCCATGATCCTTTCCTTCACTCTCACCACTTAAGGGGCTAGAGAGAGTTTTCTTTATGTTCTTTTTTGCTAATTACTAAGAGAATTTATTTTTATATATTAATTTGGGGAAGACTGATATTTTTACAAAATTACATCTTCCCATCCAGAAATGGTTCTTCATATATTCAAGTCTTCTTTAGTATCTTTTCATGAAATTTTATTGTCCATTCACACACATGTATATCGTTAATGAAAATTTCTTACAAAATTGAGTCATAGCTCTTTTATAGTTTTTGTGACAATTATAAAACGGATTTTCAGTTTTGCTATTGTTGCTAGTTTAAGAAACTATTGATATTTAAACAACCCTGGTGGCTCAGATGGTAAAGAATCTGCTTGTAGTGCAGGAGACCTGGGTTCAATCCCTGGGTCAGGAAGATCCTCTGGAGAAGGGAATGGCAACTCACTCCAGTATTCTTGCCTGGAGAATCCTATGGACAGAGGAGTCTGGCAGGCTACAGTCCATGGGGTCCCAAAGAGTTGAACTCGACTGAGCGACTAACACTTTCGCTTTTGCTATATCAAAACATTTAAACTAAATCTTTTAATTGTTCTAAAATGACATTCAAATTATATTTCAAGTTTATAATTTCCATTGAGATTTTTCTTTGATACAGTAATTTTTTAGAAGAATATTGTTCTTTTTTAATTTTAATTTTCAGTTATGAGAGGGTTTTTTTATGATTTTAAAACTGTCTTTTTAAAACTACTTATTTTATTTTGTAAATTTGTGATGAGCTGGCCTTTTTATTTTGGAATAAGACTTATAGAAAAGTTGCAAAAATTGTTCAGAGAATTCCCTTGTGCCCTGAACCAATTTCCATTCCCTCTGATGTTATCTTTCCACATTACTGTTCTTTGATCCTCTTTTTCATCCTTCTGGTGAGACATACCCTTCAAAGAGACCCAAGTGCTGAAATGTAAATTTTTAATTTAGTGTGAGCAGAAAATATTGTATATGCAAATGACAAGAAAGAAAAATGTCTAGAAAGGGGGTGGAGGTAAGGCCACACTACTCTTCCCAGGATTGTAACATAATTTGGGAGGCTCAGTGCAAAATAAAAGTGCTGAGCTCCTTGTTCAAGACTTATTAGGAATTTCAAGATGGTGACAGCAGAGTATTAAACGAATTGTGGGGCCCTTTGCAGTGCCAAGCCCTGGTGACTGCCTGGGTTGCACACCCATGAAGCTAACCCAGACTGTTCCAACAGATATTTCAACTTCCTCCATGGTCTCAATACCTAGTAGGTTAAGGGAAGGTCTTTTGCATAACCAGGCCAGATCTACTCATATGTGAATTTTTCTAGAACCATACTCCAAGTCACAAGCTTTGCAGCTTGCCCACCTTCTAAATTTCAGGTCAGAAGACTTTGAGGTGAGGACAATGGTATTAGGTACCCTGAAATGGCAGCAAAGCTAATTTTAAAATAACATCCACATTAGCTCACACAGGCTGATATTTTCTTTGCTGAAGATCAGGCAAATGGAGTGTTTGTTTTGAGTGCCTTCCAGTAATACTTACAAGTAGCCAAGATTGCTTGGAAATTGTACCTTATGCTGAGAGGCTCTTGGTGAATATATTTTTTTAACCAGGTTTACTCATTTAACTTGTCCAAATGGGACACTTTCACAAGGGAACCTATCAGCCAGTCTTTTCTGATGAAATCACAAAAATACCTATGAGGAAATGAACTATAAAAGTTCTTGGGAAGCTGGGATTTTGAAAGTATCTGGGAAATACACAGCTGGAAATTGATTTAGCTCCATCTTTTATTTATCAACCTTCAGTAGCATTGTATTTTGAAATTTGAGGGCATGCTGTCTACTTGTAGTATAATAAGTCCCCTACATGTGAACCTTCAAGTTGCAAACTTTCAAAGATGTGAATGTGTTCCGATATGCCAGCTGTCATACTGTGCTTTTCAAGGTATTGTAAAATTAAAAATGTTTCCTTTATTTTTTGTGTTTGTTTGTTATGTATCATTTGTGTGAAAAGTATTATAAACCTACTAAAGTACAGTACTATATAGCCAATTGTGTGAGTTGAGTACCTAGGCTAACTTTGTTGGACTTACGAACAAATTGGACTTACAAACACAGTCTCGGAACAGAATTCATTCGTGTGTAAGGAACTTACTGTATTTTCTTAGCTGACCTAGCCAGGTAGCTGCACACCTAGATCGATCTTCAGTGTGACTACACACCTCTGGTCACGCACACCCTTCTTTCTGCACTGGTGTCCTAGTGCTATGCTGTGCTAAATCACTTTAGTCGTGTCCGATGCTGTGTGAACCTACGTACGGACTGTAGCCTGCCAGGCTTCCTCTGTCCATGGGATTCTCCAGGCAGGAATACTGAAGTAGGTTGCCATGCCCTCTTCCAGGGGATCTTTCCAACCCAGATATCAAATGTACATCTCATAAGTCTCCTGCATTGGTAGGCAGGTTCTTTACCCTAGCCACCACATCAAAGAAGGCATCCTGGATCTGTGGCGGCTTTCTCCTATTTCTACAGCACAGGGACTGGCTCCTCTATGAAACAGCATCCCACTCATTAGGAGAGATGCACGCATCTGTCTCTCCTCTCTCTTTTGATGCACAGGAGTTGTTCCACTGGCTTCTGGGAACTGATTCCCACTGAAAGCAAATGGGCAGATGACCACTGAGAATGACACTGGAGAGCCTTTTGTTCTGCTGTCTTTCTCTTCCCTGTGTTTGTGCTCTGTGTGCAGCTGGTGTGCGGACCTAGTACTTTACATCCTGTCACTCTGGGGCCCTAGTTCCTGGAGTGTAAAGAGGTCACTCACTCAGAATTTCTGGCTGTGTTTTAGTGGCTTGGAATTTCTAAAAGTCTCCAAGAGACTGTTTAGGAGGCTGTGTCAGCATTCTATGGAGACGATATAAGCATAAATCAAATATATATAATTATTATATAACTAAACACATATAAGTTTGTCATATAAATGTATATAAATATTAACACATAATTATGTAAATATATAAATAACTTTAAAACATAAATGATATATGTGCTGTGCTGTGCTTAGTTGCTCAGTTGTGTCCAACTCTTTGCGACCCCATGGACTGTAGCCGACCAGTCTCCTCTGTCCATGAGGATTCTCCAGGCAAGAATACTGGAGTGGGTTGCCATGTCCTCCTCTAGTGAATCTTCCCAACCCAGGGATCGAACCCAGGTCTCCTGCATTGCAGGCGGATTCTTTACCGGCTGAGCTTCCAGAGAAGCCCAAATGTCATATACTTACAATTAATACATATTATATATATATATATATGAAAGTATTAGTTGCTCAGTTCTGTCTGACTCTTTGCAACCCTAAGGACTGTAGCCTACCAGGCTCTTCTGTCCATGGGATTCTCCAGGTAAGAACACTGGAATAGGTAGCCATTCCCTTCTCCAGGGGATCTTCCTGACCCAGGGATCAAACCCTGGTCTCCTGCTTTGCAGGCAGATTCTTTACCGCCTGACCCACCAATGCTGCTGAAAGTTGATGACTAATCATTCTCTAAACCACTTTCTCCAAAGTAACTCATATTCTGATCTCTGTCACCATAGAATAGCTTTCTCCATTTTTCTACTTTACGTAAGTGGAATCATATGTTTTGTATTCTTTTGTGTCTGGTTCTTGCATATCGTTGTATCAGTGTCACATTCGTCTGTCATACTTCCTTCTACATATATACCACAATGTACCCATTTCCTGATGATGTACACTGGAGCTGTTTCCACTGGCCAGGTTTAAGGCAGGAAATTTTCCTGTTTTATGATTGGAGAGGGGGGTGTTTCCCCCTGCCACAAGGTTATATACTGTTGGAGTTCCAGCTTTATGGGAAGGAATGTCCTATTCAAATTGCCACCTTGGACAGACTCTGGAATTTGCATTTCATCTCCTGAATCCATGAAACCAGAAAACTAGAACTTAGATTCACCAGGTTTAACAAATTGCTTCTAGGCAAACAGTGGCTATAGAGCTACAATGTCCTGTCTAGTTATTTTGAGACCTAGGTGTTTCTTATTTTCTTGTCTACTCATACATGCAATTTAATGGATTTTAAATATGTTATCCAGCATTTATAGATGTTTTCTGTGGAAGATCAACTTGATATTTATTCTGCCTTACTGTAAGAAACATAAATAAATAGATATGTCTAAAATGCCCCTTGGTTTTTGAGACCAATGTGTCTGTTCTAAAACTTATAAAAAATGAGGTTCACTGATATTCCTTTTCTCCATATTCTTTCTCAACTTATATAAGGACACCAAAGAGATTATAATTTTTGCTAAAATAATTTTCTTCTTCTGGTTTTGTTTGTGAGGATAACTATAAATATGTTCATTTCAAAAGTTTAGGCTTGTTTCTTTTTAATACTTCTTCCACAAATCACTTTGGGTGATTCAGGCAGAAAATATTTTTAAGGAACTGTTTTTTACACAGTTTTGAGTTAGATCAAAGATGGGAGTACGGAGACAGGAATAAAAGGAAACATCTATTATGCAAAGAGAAAAATAATGGTTGCCATTGAGGAGGTCTAGAAAAGTGCTCTGCAAGTTCAGAGGAGAGGTGAATTTTTGGATTCCTTTTGAGTGGATCAGGAAAGTCTCAGTGTAGGAGGACAATCTGAGCTGAGCTCTGGAGGGTGGGCAATGATGAGTTTTTCTTTTGGAGGAAGAGGAGACATACTCACTGAATGAGCTCACATGGGAGCATATAGTTGAGTTGTCTTTAAGGACACATTCCTAGATTAGAGCTGTGCTGTCCAACATGGCAGCCACTGACCCCACATGGCTGCTGAGAAATTGACATGTGGGTAGTGCCACTGACAAACTGACTGTGAAAGTCAAAAGTGAAAGTGTTAGTTACTCAGTCATGTCTGACTCTTTGTGACCCCATAGACTGTAGCCCACCAGGCTCCCTGTCCATGGGATTCTCCGGTCAAGAATACTGGAGTAGGTTGCCATTCCCTTCTCCAGGGGATCTTCCTGACCCAGGGATCGAACCCTGGTCTCCTGCATTGCAGGCAGATGCTTTACCGTCTGAGCCACCGGGGATGTTGATTGTAATTTTATGTAATTATAATGAAGTTAAATTTAAACCTTACTAAAACAAAATGATGCTATGTTCAGTGTTTGGAAAACATTTAAATATGTTTGGTACAACTTGAGTATGTGAGTTGACTTTTTCAACTGTTCATTTTATGAAATCTAAATCCAAATCAAATATTTGTAATGAAAATTTATTGTCCAAATTGAGATATGCTCTAACAATGAAAAATATTTTATTAATTATTTTTATGTTAATTGCATGTTGAAGTGATACTCTTTGGGATATTCGGGTTAGATAAAATATATCATTATGATCAGTTTCACCTGTCTAGTTTTACTTTTTAAATCTGGCTACTGAAACATTTAAAATTATCTATGTCTCTTGCACCATATTTCTGTTGAACAGTGCTGAAGACAGAGGAAGGTTGGAGCATAAAGTGGGAATGTCCTAGGAACTTTAGCAAGTTAACTTCTCTGGGCTTAAGTTTTCTTATCTCCTATGGTTCTTACCTCATACAAGTATTGAGAGGGAAAATTAATTTTCATGCAAAGCCCATGTAAACACAGTAACAGCTGGCTCAATAACTGGGTGTCATTGTTCTTCTTTAATGAGATAAAGAGGAAGAGAGTCAAGTTCTGCAGAAAAGGCAGAAACAATAAGGTTGCCTGATTTTATAGAATATGTGATGGCTTGGGTGGTAAGAAGGATCAGTGCATAATAGAGAGTGATGTGTGGTGAATCAGCAAATGCAACTAAGGAAGCTGAAAGAAGATGGCAGGTGATGGATGGAAGGTGGAATTGGAGGATTGGTCTAGGCTTGGAAGGAAGTTTTAACTTTACCATGAATAGACAGGGTGTAGGTAGGAAAGCCAGATCACCTGCCATGGCTCTTTTTAGCATCTACAGAATGATACACTCCTTTGAGGCCAGTTGCTTAATTTGGTGGGAAAAAAGTGGAAGGAAGATTGTTCATAAATGTTGGTTTTGTTTTGTGTATGAGGCCTGTTGCAGTTAATTAAAAAGGGGCAATTTATCTAAAGTAGGTCTAAGGAACTTCTGATGAAATATTGAAGAAAACGAACAGTGTATACAGAGAGAAGTCAACTTGTGAAAGAAAGAATTGGTGAATTTTTTAGCTTTGCAGTTGGACTTGCTTGACAATTACTGAAAATAAGGAAAAGAAGGAGGGTTTGACTGAGATTTGTTAAATTTTGTAAGCAGGTAGGAACGTCCTGTGCCTTTCCCCTCTAATTATAGTTTATGAATAATTGTTTGAGTATTAGGACAGCTGTCTCTGTGCCTTTTAATTTATTGTTATGTGTACTCCTTGTTTATCTGTGATTTAGTTTCAGTTTTCATGTCTATGTGAGGTAGACATCAGTAAAATTAATCACATCATCTTTAAAATGCTAAACAAAAAAGCTCAGCTAGAAATATTTGAAGTGAATGCACAGTGATTTCTTTCAAAATAAAGAAAAGTAAATAATAACTTTGTAAACATTCCTCTTTAGGGGAAAGCTCCACTGTCTTCGGCCACAAAGACGTCATGCTTTTTATATTCTCAAGGTGGAATTAATTTTACATTTTAAACAGTGCATAAATGAATACAAGATTTAGGTGAATATATCAGAAAACTCAAATAACAGTAGCTCATAGAGACAGAAGTTTTTTTTATTATTTAAAGGAGGCTGGATCTGCATTTACCTGGGGCCAATGTTCTTTCAGTCTCCCTTCTCCATTTTCCCAGCACGTGTCTTTCTCCTTAAAGGGATTTGTGGTCTAAGATAATTGCTACTGCTACTGTAGCAGCATTATAAGGACATATCACAGGCTGGGTGAAGGTGGCAGTATTGGTAGATTTCTGGGAAGGTTCTTTAAAGAGCCTAGCCAGGTAGGAAAAGCCAGGCTGAGAGCCCAGGGCCATGGTAGCACTTACACATTTGAGTACAAATGGAGAACTCTGATCCTAGGCTAAGAGCTGCTTTCTCTCTGCTTTGTTCATACTTCCTACTGGTATAAGTATATATTTGTTAGGGGTACAGAGCATGGCTAGGAGGTAGACAGTAGTTTGATAATCAGTTCAGTTCAGTCACTCAGTCGTGTCCAACTCTTTGCAACCCCATGGACTGCAGCACACCAGGCTTCCCTGTCCATCACCAACTCCTGGAGCTTGCTCAGATTCATGTCCATTGAGTCAGTGAGGCCATCCAACCATCTCATCCTCTGCCGTCCCCTTATCTCCTGCCTTCAACTTTCCCAACATCAGGGCCTCTTCCAATGAGTCAGTTCTTTGCATCAGGTGGCCAAAGTATTGGAACTTCATCTTCAGCATTAGTCCTTCCAATGAATATTCAGGACTGATTTCCTTTAGGATTGACTGGTTGGATCTCCTTGCTGTGCAAGGGACTCTCAAGAGTCTTCTCCAACACCTCAGTTCAAAAGCATCAATTCTTCAGTGCTCAGCTTTTTTAGGGTCCAATTCTCACATCCACACATGACTACTGGAAAAACCATACATAGCCTTGACTAGATGGACCTTTGTCGGCAAAGTAATATCTCTGCTTTTTAATATGCTGTCTAGGATTGTCATAGCTTTTCTTCCAAGGAGCAAGCATCTTTTAATTTCACGGCTGCAGTCACCATCTACAGTGATTATGGAGCCCCCAAAAATAAAGTCTGTCACTGTTTCCATTGTTTCCCCATCTATTTGCCATGAAGTGATGGGACCAGATGCCACCATCTTTGTATTTTGAATGTTGAGTTTGAAGCCAGCTTTTTCACTCTCCTCTTTCACTTTCATCAAGAGGTTCTTTAGTTCCTCTTCACTTTCTTCCATAAAGGTGGTATCATATGCATATCTGAGGCTATTGATACTTTTCCCGGCAATCTTGATTCCAGCTTGTGCTTCATCCAGCCTGGCATTTCCCATGATGTAGTCTGCATATAAGTTCAATAAGCATGGTGACAATATACAGCCTTGATGTACTCCTTTCCCCATTTGGAACCAGTCTGTTGTTTCATGTCTGGTTCTAACTGTTGCCTCTTGACCTGCATACAGATTTCTCAGGAGGCAGGTAAGGTGGTCTGGTATTCCCATCTCTTGAAGAATTTTCCACAGCTTGTTGTCATCCATACAGTCAAAGGCTTTGGCATAGTCAATAAGGCAGAAGTAAATGTTTTTCTGGAACTCTCTTGCTTTTTCGATGATCCAACGGATGTTGATCTCTAGTCCCTCTGCCCTTTCTAAATCCAGCTTGAACATCTGGAATTTCATGGTTCACGTACTGTTGAAGCCTGGCTAGGAGAATTTTGAACAATTACTTTGCTAGTGTGTAAGATGAGTACAATTGTGAGGTAATTTGAACATTCTTTGTCACTGCCTTTCTTTGGGATTGGAATGAAAAACGGACCTTTTCCAGGCCTGTGGCCCTGTTGAGTTTTCCAAATTTGCTGGCACATTGAGAGCAGCGCTTTCACAGCATCATCTTTAGGATTTGAAGTAGCTCAACTGGAATTCCATCACCTCCACTAGCTTTGTTCGTAGTGATGCTTCATAAGGCTCACTTGATTTCCCATTCCAGGATGTCTGGCTCTAGGTAAGTGATCACACCATTGTGATTATCTGGGTCATGAAGATCTTTTTTGTATGGTTCTTCTATGTATTCTTACCATCTCTTCTGAATATGTTCTGCTTTTGTTAGGTCCATACCATTTCTGACTTAAATTGAAGAAAGTAGGGAAAACCACTAGACCATTCAGGTATGACCTAAATCAAATCCCTTATGAGTATACAGTGGAAGTGACAAATACATTTAAGGGACTAGACCTGATAGACAGAGTGCCTGATGAACTATGGACAGAGGTTCGTGACATTGTACAGGAGACAGGGATCAAGACCATCCTCATGGAAAAGAAATGCAAAAAAGCAAAATGGCTGCCTGAGGAGGCCTTACAAATACCTGAGAAGAGAAGAGAAGTGAAAAGCAAAGGAGAAAAGGAAAGATATTCCCATCTGAAGGCAGAATTCCAAAGAATAGCAAGGAGAGATAATAAGCCATCCTCAGCAATCAATGCAAAGAAATAGAGGAAAACAACAGAATGGGAAAGACTAGAGATCTCTTCAAGAAAATTAGAGATACCAAGGGAACATTTCATGCAAACATGGGCTCAATAAAGGACAGAAATGGTATGGACCTAACAGAAGCAGAAGATATTAAGAAGAGGTGGCAAGAATACACAGAAGAACTGTACAAAAAAGATCTTCACGACCCAGAGAATCACGATGGTGTGATCACTCACCTAGAGCCAGACATCCTGGAACGTGAAGTCAAGTGGGCCTTAGAAAGCATCACTATGAACAAAGCTAGTGGAGGTGATGGAATTCCAGTTGAGCTATTTCAAATCCTGAAAGATGATGCTGTGAAAGTGCTGCACTCGATATGCCAGCAAATCTGGAAAACTCAGCAGTGGCCACAGGACTGGAAAAGGTCAGTTTTCATTCCAATCCCAAAGAAAGGCAATGCCAAAGAATGCTCAAACTACCGCACAATTGTACTCATTTCACACGCTGGTAAAGTAATGCTCAAAATTCTCCAAGCCAGGCTTCAGCAATACGTGAACCATGAACTTCCAGATGTTCAAGCTGGTTTTAGAAAAGGCAGAGGAACCAAAGATCAAATTGCCAACATCCGCTGGATCATCGAAAAAGCAAGCGAGTTGCAGAAAAACATCTATTTCTGCTTTATTGACTATGCCAAAGCCTTTGACTGTGTGGATCACAATAAACTGTGGAAAATTCTGAAAGACATGAGAATACCAGACCATCTGACCTGTCTCTTGAGAAACCTGTATGCAGGTCAGGAAGCAGCAGTTAGAACTGGACATGGAACAACAGACTGGTTCCTAATAGGAAAAGGAGTGTGTCAAGGCTGTATATTGTCACCCTGCTTATTTAACTTATATGCAGGGTACATCATGAGAAACACTGGGCTGGAAGAAGCACAAGCTGGAATCAAGATTGCCGGGAGAAATATCAATAACCTCAGGTATGCAGATGACACCACCCTTATGGCAGAAAGTGAAGAACTAAAGAGCCTCTTGATGAAAGTGAAAGAGGAGAGTGAAAAAGTTGGCTTAAAGCTCAACGTTCAGCAAACTAAGATCATGGCATCTGGTCCCATCACTTCATGGGAAATAGATGGGGAAACAGTGGAAACAGTGCCAGATTTTATTTTGGGGGGCTCCAAAATCACTGCTGATGGTGATTGCAGCCATGAAATTAAAAGACAGTTACTCCTTGGAAGGAAGTTTATGACCAACCTCGATAACATATTTAAAAGCAGAGACATTACTTTGCCAACAAAGGTCCATCTAGTCAAGGCTATGTTTTTTCCAGTGGTCATGTATGGATGTGAGAGTTGGACGGTGAAGAAAGCTGAGCACCAGAGAATGGATGCTTTTGAACTGTGGTGTTGGAGAAGACTCTTGAGAATTCCTTGGACTGCAAGGAGATCCAACCAGTCCATCCTAAAGGAGATCAATCCTGGGTGTTCATTGGAAGGACTGATATTGCAGCTGAAACTCCAATACTTTGGCCACCTCTTAAGAAGAGTTCACTCATTGGAAAAGACCCTAATGCTGGGAAGGATTGAGGGCAGGAGGAGAAGGGGACGACAGAGGATGAGATGGTTGGATGGCATCACTGACTCGATGGACATGGGTTTGGGTAAACTCCGGGAGTTGGTGATGGACAGGAAGGCCTGGCGTGCTGCAATTCATGGGGTTGCAAAGAGTCGGACACAGCTGAGCGACTGAACTGAACTACCACTTCTGTCCTTTATTGTGCCCATGTTTGCATGAAATGTTCCCATACTATCTCTAATTTTCTTGAAGAGATCTTAGTCTTTCACCTTCTATTGTTTTCCTCTATTTCTTTGCATTGATCACTGAGGAAGGCTTTCTTATCTCTCCTTGTTATTCTTTGGAACTCTGCATTCAGATGGATATATCTTTCCTTTTCTCCTTTGCCTTTCACTTCTCTTCTTTTCTCAGCTATTTTTAAGGCATCCTCAGACAGCCATTTTGCCTTTTTTCATATCTTCTTCTCGGGAATGGTTTTGATCATCGTCTCCTATACAGTGTCACGAACCTCTGTTCATAGTTCTTCAGGCACTCTATCTATCAGATATAATCCCTTGAATCTATTTTTCACTTTCACTTTATAATCATAAGGGATTTGGTTTAGGTCATACCTGAATGGTCTAGTGGTTTTCCCTACTTTATTCAATTTAAGTCTGATTTTTGCAATAAGGAGTTCATGATCTGAGCCACAGTCAGCTACTAGTCTTGTTTTTGCTGACTGTATAGAGCTTCTCCATCTTCAGCTGCAAAGAATATAATCAATCTGATTTTGGTGTCAACCATCTGGTGATGTCCATGTGTAGAGTCTTCTCTTGTGTTGTTGGAAGAAGGTGTTTGCTATGACCAGTGTGTTCTCTTGGCCAAACTCTATTAGCTTGCTTCATTCTTTACTCCAAGGCTAAACTTGTCTGTTGCTCCAGGTATCTCTTGAGTTCCTACTTTTGCATTCCAATCCCCTATAATCTTTTTTTTGGTGTTAGTTCTAGAAGATCTTGTAGGTCTTCATAGAACCGTTCAACCTCAGCTTCTTTGGCATTAGTGGTGGGGCATAGACTTGGATTACTGTGATATTGAATGGTTTGCCTTGGAAACGAACAAAGATCATTCTGTCATTTTTGAGACTGCACCCAAGTACTGCATTTCGGACTCTTGTTGACTATGAGGGCTACTCCATTTCTTCTAAGGGAATCTTGCCCATGGTAGTAGATGTAATGGTCATCTGAATTAAATTCACCCATTCCAGTCCATTTTAGTTGACTGATTCCTAAAATGTTCACTCTTGCCATCTCCTGTTTGACCACTTCCAATTTACCTTGATTCATGTACCTAACATTCCAAGTTCCTATGCAATATTTTACAGCATTGGACTTTACTTCCATCACCGGTCACATCCACAGCTTAGCACTGTTTTTGCTTTGGCTCAGCCTCTTCATTCTTTCTGAAGCTATTTCTCCACTCTTCTCCAGTAGCATATTGGGCATCTACTGACCTGGGGAGTTCATCTTTCAGTGTCCTATCTTTTTGCCTTTTCATACTGTTCATGAGATTCTCAAGGCAAGAATACTGATGTGGTTTGCCATTCCATTCTCCAGTGGACCAGGTTTTGTCAGAACTCTCCACCATGACCCATCCATCTTGGGTGGCCCTACACAGCATGGCTTATAGTTTCATTGAGTTAGACAAGGCTGTGATCCAAGTGATCAGTTTGGTTAGTTTTCTGTGATTATGGTTTCCATTCAGTCTGCCCTCTGATGGATAAGGATAGGAGGCATTTGGAAGCTTCCTGATAGTTGGGACTTGTGGGGGAATCTTAGTCTTACTCTGATGGGCAGGGCCATGCTCAGTAAATCTGTAGTCCAATTTTCTGTTGATAGGTGGAGCTGTGTTCCCTCCCTGTAGTTTGGCCTGAGGCCAAACTGTGATAGGGGTAATGGAGGTAATGGTGACTGCCTTCAAAAGGGCTTATGCCGGGACTTTTGTATTCAGTGCCTCTGGCCCCATGGCAGCCACTGTCGACCCACGCCTCCACCAGAGACCCCTGAACACTCACAGGCAATTCTGGCTCAGTCTTTTGTGGGGTCGCTGTTCCTTTCTCCCGGGTCCTGGTGCAGAAAAGGTTTTGTTTGTACCCTCCAAGAGTCTGTTTCCCCAGTCCTGTGGAAGTTCTGTAATCAAATCCCGTTGGCCTTCAAAGTCAAATTCCCTGGGGGTTCTCAGTCCCTTTGCCAGATCCTCAGGTTGCAAAATCTGTTGTGGACCCTAGAACTTTCACAATAGTGTAAGAACTTCTTTGATATAATTATTCTCCAGTTTGTGGGTTGTCTGCTCAGTGACTCTGTGGTAGGGTTCACACGCCATAACTCCCAGGTCTGCTGCAGCCAGAGTCCCTGTCCCCAGGCCACTGCTGACCCGTCCCTCTGCAGGAGACACTCACACACTCAAAGGTAGGTCTGGCTCAGTCTCTTGTGGGGTCCCTGGGTCCCTGAGCCCTCCAAGCATCTCTGGTGGGTATAGAGTTTGATTCTAAACGTGATTCTGCTCCTCCTACTGTCTTGTTGGGGCTTCTCCTCTGCCCTTGTACATGGGGTATCTTTTTTTGGTAGGACCCAACATTCTCCTGTCAATGGTTGTTCAGCGGTTAGTTGCAGTTTTGGAGCTCTCACAGGAAAAGATGAGCACATGTCCTTCTACTCCACCATCTTGTCTGTTAACAATAATAGCTAACGTTTGTATATAGTTCCTACAAGTCAGGCTCTGTTTTAACCCTTTTATACACACACATGGGTTTGATCTTTTCAAGAACCCGATGAGGTGGGCTACACATAAGAAAATTGGGGTACTGAGGAGTTAAGTAACTTGTCCAGGGTCACCCATCTATAAGAAGAAGTAGGAAGCGAGTCAGGGCAGTCTGGCTACAAGTCCATGTCCTTATCATCCTGCTGAACTGCCCTGCACTTCCCTATGCTGACTCCCGGGTGGCTAACAGTCACTATGAGCGCTTTACCTCAACTCAGGCTTTAGCAGCAATGCTAGGATCAGAGAAGACCAACAGAAAAATCAGAATAATCAGGCAAGGATATGAATTGTCAATTCCCGGAGGAGTAAACAAACAAACAAACAAGAAGAGACATGGAGAAGAGAGGGGGTAAGAAAGGGGAGAAAAGGGAAGGGAAGGGAGATTATTATTATTAAATATATGAGGACATCCTCAAGCTCCTTTGTTGTTAGAGAAATGCAAATGAACACAATAATGAGACATCATTTTAATTCAACGTATTGGAAAAAGTTAGAAAGCTGGAAATGCCAGGCGTTGGTGAGGACCTGGGGATCTGAGACTCTTCATGCACTGTCAAGGTGTAGACTGGTACAGCCATTCAGGGAGGGAATCTTTTTATACTTTGTCAAATTCAAGTACCTTACCCCATGACCCAGCACGTCTGCTTCTGAGTATATATATCCCAGAGAAACTCTTAAACAGGCCCATCAGCGACAACACAGAGATGTTCATCAGAGCATTTTTTTGACAGTGGGGAGTTGCAGGCAACCAACTGTTCATCCTTAGGGGAACGGATAGATTAGACACACACTAGGAAACATGATGCAGCAGTTCGAAGTGCCAGGCTGAATATATGTGTAGCAACATGTGTAGATGATTTTTAAAAGGGTTGAATCTCTGTCCTCTTCTATTAGTCATTAATTGAAGTTGACCATTTGTTCCAAAAGTTTATTCCTTCAGAGAGTCTCTTGATTGTAAAACTTTTAATTCCTATACTGATCTTGGGGACTGAAGAATTAAGGACCCACTGAAAACATTGAGCTCCCTGGAGTACACCAAAGGCCATTAGATATGCCACTCCTCCTGCTCAAAGTGTTCCTCTCCTTCAGCTGGCTAGTGCTTCTTCACCTTCTGTCACCAACTCAAGTGAACCTTCTCTGACTCCTGCCTGGGTCCATGTTCTTCTTTTTCTTCTTTGTCTGCACAGAACCAAGTACTCACCCCTATGGTAAGTAAACCCCATCGTATTGTACCCTGATTGTCTGTTTACCTTTCCCACTAGACTGTGGGGTAAGGGCCGTGTCTCAGCCTTCTTTCCCAGCTCCTTGCTCAGTGACTGGATCACACTAAGTGATCAGTAGATGTTTTCTGAATGAGAAATTAATAAATGAATAAACGAATCAAGGGTGAATGAATGAATGGCCTAGTCAGGAGCCTTCCCATGAATCATCTCATACTGTTGCTCGTGTTTCACTGGCCTGCACCTATTGACTTTGCAATGCTCAAGGTTGAGAGAAGCTGCAAAATAAAAATATTTTGGCTGAACACGCTGTCTTCCCCAAAGGACAGAGGGGCTCTCTAACCAAGGAAGCAGGCAAGAGTGAACAACCAACAGTCCCTTCTCTATAAACTAATAATGGCCTCTTACAACTGAACCCCCTGAGAGCACGATCTACCCCGTGGGTCATGTCCTTTCTCTGATCAATGACTGGTCAGCAGTTTGATGCCCAAAGTCTGATCTGTTTACAACCAGTCCTGTTCTTCCTGACTTACATGGAATTTTCTGTCTCTTCTGTTTCTGTCTCCTCTGCTGGTTTATTTTCTGCCAGTGGAGCTCATCTCCGGTTCTCTGGGTAAGCACTGTCTGAATTAGCTGGCTTCCAATTGGGGGCTATGTTATATTTTAAAGTTAGTGACTTTGAATATTAAATCCAGCTCAGCTCAGCAAGCTACTGCCTCCTTGGAAGCCAAGCGAAGACAGACATAGACAGAACAAAGTTAACCATTCTGACTTTGTTCTAAGTTATTTTTCTAAGTTATGTCTATCCTGGAGGGACACACTCATTGAATGAAAAGTGGTCTAGAATCAGTATTTAAATGAAGAGTATGATTGCTCATGGCCTCTGTCGCCTCTTTCTCTCCCTCATCCTTCTCCATATGCCCTTTCCACAACTTCTCTGGAGTACCCATGGTTGAATGCAAGGCAAATTCTTCTGCATACTATGTGACTTGTACCTGTCTCTCCACTCACCCAACACCACCTGCCACTCTGCTTAGGTTCTTGTGGGCGCTGCAGTCCTGAACTGAGCAGGAAGAGAGAAATCTACCCATGCCACTGACAAGAGACATGTAAACTGCTGCCATCATGTGGTAGTGAGCTGGCCGGCCAGATTTCAGCCTGGGACAGACCATGGTGAATTTCCCAACCACTGAGCAGACAGCAGGAGAGAGATGGGAGCATTTTCTCACATCCTTCAAAGGATTTTACCACTCCATTAAGAAAAAAAAAACATTTCAATCAACCACGCAGCTAGTAGAAACACCTACACGGGTTCAGCAAGGTGCCAGCATGGGTCGAACACTTGCTGCTTGTTGTTTGTTTGATCTCCTGTTGCATCACCATAGGATTTAGGTTAGAAAGCTGGGAGAAAATATATCGTAGAGTCTTTGCCACAGATATTTGTGAATTCCAATCTCACCCTGGCACAGCTGTTGCGGTTGATTTGAGGAAAGAAATGGCTGCTTCCTAAGATTTGGGGGATCAGCATGTCATTCTAAATCTCATAAAAATTCAGTGAATCAGTTTGGAGTAGATTTTCAAACACGGCATGGTGGTGATGTTTTCTTTCTTGATTGAGCCATTAAAATGACAAAATTGCTAGATTCTTATTGTGTTCTTCCTTGACTGGGACTACAGTAAAGTTGGAACGTGTTTTCAGAGGGTTGGGAAGGAGGAAACACAAGGCACCATTATACACCATACAAATAAAGTAAAAGGTCATTTTCCCACATCTTCTCAAGGTTTAATCTTAATCTGGGACAAACACAGTTTAATATTTTTTTTTATGGAGAGGACACTGCTGTGGGTGGAGCAGAGATGAGGCAGTTCCCTTTGACTCAGCTGTGACTCAGCTCAGGTCACATCTCTTGGCCTTAATTCTCAGAGAGAATTAGATATGTGTGGTTTTACAAGTTCAACTTTCTTTTCTAAAACCATTTTAAAAAGCACTAGAAGGAAATGTGTAGCCCATCTTGTGCTAAAAGGCCAGCAGACACTGTTGCTTTCTGATTGCCACAGTTCATTTTGTGTCTCATAAATAAAATATTTCTTAAAAAATATGGAAAATATCCTTGCCCTAAATTGGGAAAACAGCTTTGCTTTAATTTCCTTCCCTGCAAGTTGGCAACTGGGTAAAAGAAAATATTTTGACTTCCAGAAATCCTATTGTCCCTCCTCCAGGCTTCTTCCTAAAGACCTAGGGTATGAGCAGTCTGAGGGGCATCCTCTCTGATCAGTTTCTGGTCAGGTCTTATCTTTTTCTCCTTAACATTGGCCCCTGGTTTTCAGCCACTGGAGCCTGTGACAAGGAAGATTTTCTGCCTCCAGGAAGTCTAAACTGCAGTCACATCTTTCAACTCCATCCTTAGCCTCCAAGATAGGGATGAGGCTTCCTTGATAACATTCTGCTGAGCTGTCCTGCATGCAAGAAACTTTGTTTGTTTCATCATCCCTGAGATACATTTCCAGAGCCTGGCTGTGATGGTTACAAAGAAATTTGTACCTTGGCAAGATCTGGGGAAGAAAATTCAGTGGGGCACATCTGTCAACACTGACACCTCATTCGTTTATTCATTCAGTAAGTGAAGTTTCTTTGAGTTTCTTCTCTGTGTCCAGCAAATGTGCTAGGCACTTGAGGTGTTGAAGTGAAAAATACAGATACCTGCTGCCTTCATAGCTAATACTCCAGAGGCAACGCAGACACAGGCATTTTCTCTTTCTCTCACTCTTTTTAAAAACAGCTTTATTAGAGTATAACATATATACTGTAAAATTCACTCACTGTAAGTTTACAATTCAGTTATTTTGAGTAAACTTACAGAATTGTGCAGCTATCACTATAATTCAATTGTGGAACATTTCCATCACACCCATAACATCCCTCGTCATTAGCAGTCACTCTCCTTTGCTCATCCCAGTCTCTGGCAGTCACTAATCTACTTTGTCTCTACAAATTTGTCTATTCTGGACATTCTGTATAAATGGAATCATACAACACATGATATTTTTCGTCTGGCTTCTCTCACTTCCTATACGTTTTGAGGATTATTATGTTGTAGCATGATTCAGTACTTCATTCCCTTTTATTGCCGAGTAGAATTCTATTGTATGACTATGCCATGTTTGGTTTATCCAGTACCTAGTTGATGGATGTTTGGCTTGTTTCTGGGTTTTTTGACTGTTGTGAATAATTCTGCTGTGAACATTTGTGTACCAATATTTGGAAAGACATATGTCTTCATTTATCATAGAGATACCTAGAGATGGAATTTCTGGGTGAAACACAGATGTTTAAACAAGTATTTATAACAAAGTGAGTGATTTAAGGGCAGGAAGATTCAGTCTGGAAGCCATAGCACAGTTTATTACCTCTAGTCAGAATATAGGATGAGCACTAATCTGAACATACACATTCAAATTCTTCTCACCTTACTGACTGGGTAAACTTGGGGAAAATGGCTTCACCTCTCTAGATCTGTCACCTTATCTATATATGGTGATGTTAATACCTATAGTAGATATTATCATGAGGGCAAATTTAAATAATTTGTTGATTGCCTGGCCAATATATGATATTTGAGGATGTCATGTATAGCTTGGTGATTATAGTCAATAATACTGTATTACATATTTAAAAGTTGCCAAGACAGTAGAGTTTAGACGTTCTCATCACAAGAAAAAAAATGTGTAACTCTGTGTGGTAATGTACATTAACTAGACTTATCATGGTGATTATTTGGCAACATATACAAGTATTGAAACATGATGATGTGTACTTGAAATTAATATGTAGTGTTACATGTTAGTATTGTGTTACAATTGGCATATGTCAATTATACCTCAGGTAAAAGGATGAAAATAAAACTTACTTGAAAAAATAAATAGAAGTACATAAGGCTTTCAGAAATTATTCTAAAAGATATTTAATAATGAAAAATACATACACGTTACTCAGGAAAGTTAGTTTAAACTAAGCTGATCTTAGGCAGTCTGGCTTTATTTGGGCAACTCTGTTTGAAAGACTCTAAAGGAAGAAAGTTTGGGTTTTCAGATACTCAAGGATGTTGCATCTACTTTTTGTTGAGGGAAGGCCTGCCTGAAAATGGATGTGGCTTCCAGCACTACTCATGTCCTCAGAGCCCCTCTGTACTAGGTATGATTAGTTACCACTGAAAGAGCCAGGTGACACTCACTCCTGTGTAGGCCTGCTCTTTAACTGGGCTGAAGCACTGTGGTTCTCAGAAGTAGGGTGCAGATGTGTTTCCTGCCATCAGCTCCTAGGAGGAACTAACATTCTCCTATAGGATTGACTCCTACAGGATCTAAATGGAAAATTTATCTTGGAAAGGCCTTTGAGGCAGACAGTGTGTTCCTTCACTGAACTCATCAACTTTGGTGTGTAGAAGCAAAGTAAAATTAAACATTCCTCCATTTAGTCATTCAATGAGCATTTATTAAGTCTTTTAGGTTCAGGTACTGTACTAAATGTTGAGGAGAGAATGAACAAGACAGGAATCTCGACCCTCATTTTGCTTTCTAGTAAGGGGTGTCTGTAGGGAAGCAGTAAGAAATACATGATGGAATTACAGGTACCTACAGTGAAGGCAATTAAAGCAGGCTAAGGAATGGGGGTCATCAGAGAAATGGGGATGCTATTTTAGAGAAAACCAACAAAAAATCTCAGAGATGGAAATTTGTTTCTGAAGAATGAGCCACTGCCTTTTGAATGGGGCTTCCCAGTTGGCTCAGTGGTAAAGAATCTACCAGCCATGCGGGAAGATCCTGGGTCTGGAAGATCTCTAGAGTAGGAAATGGCAACCCACTCCAGTATTCTTGCCTGGAAAGTCCCATGGACAGAGGAGCCTGGGGGCTACAGTCCATGGGGTCGCACAGAGTCGGCCATGACTGAGCAACTACTAACACACCCTTTGAATAATGATAAGACCCTGTATGATGTCCTCCCTGCCCCCTGCCTCTTCAGTGGTTTCTCATCTTTAATCACCACACAGCTGTCACAGCAGCTTCTTAGTCCTCCTTGAGTAGATCATTCCTTCCTTCCTCAGAGCTCTCTACTGCCTCTTCTCTCTACCTGGGATGATTTCCACATGGGGGGGCTTCTCCTGTGTCCAAGTTTCTTCCTGACTAACGAGTTTGGTGAGGCTAGACAATTTGTTTGAAAGCATGGGCTGTGAGCGAAACTAATGTTGTTACTTAACGCCCAAGGTGGTAAATGTCCCTCCAGCTCTCTCTAGGCCATACGTTAAGACATTACAATTTAGAGGGCCTGCCATCAGCCGGAGTCCCGTGAGTAACTAGGAGAAGCAGAGCCCACTGAAAACCCAAACTGAACACCTATCATGAATAAAAAATGTTTTCATTTCATAAAACACTGAGGTTCCATGGTTAATTTGTTGCCCTGGAACAACCTAGCACACTCAATGGCAACCCACTCCAGTACTCTTGCCTGGAAACTCCCATGGACGGAGGAGCCTGGTGGGCTGCAGTCCATGGGGTTGCGAAGAGTTGGACATGACTGAGTGACTTCACTTTCACTTTTCACTTTCATTCGTTGGAGAAGGAAATGGCAACCCACTCCAGTGTTCTTGCCTGGAGAATCCCAGGGATGAGGGAGCCTGGTGGGCTGCCGTCTATGGGGTCGCACAAGGGTCAGGCACGACTGAAGCGACTTAGCAGCAGTAGCAGCAGCAGCAACTCTGACTCACATGGCCCATTTGAATGCAACAGAAACTATTATCCCCCATTCAGTTCAGTTCAGTTCAGTTCAGTCGCTCAGTCGTGTCCGACTCTTTGCGGCTCTATCCCCCATTACAAACAAGGAAACTGAGGTACCAGAAAATAACTTACCTAAGGTCACACAGCTGGTAAGTAGAACTGAGATTTAAACCCAGGTAGTTTGGCTGCTAGGACTGTGCTCTAAGCCTCATCATAAGCTGCACAAGGAACACAGACGGATGCACTTAAATCTAACTAGTAGGTTAAACCAAGAAAAGAATAGTGGAAATTTCCAGCCTGAGGGAGCTGTTCTGGGGTAGTGCACACAGCAGGGGATCAGTAAATGTTAAGTGAATGAGTACATCTTTTTAAGGAGCAATGTGTTCTGTTTCTGTGGCTGGGTAACAAAATACCACAAATGTAGTGGCTTAAAATATCACCCATTGATTATCTCACAGTTTCTGTCAGCAGTTTAAATACCTAACTGGATCCTCTACTTAGGATAAGATAAAACTGCAAAGAGGGTATCATCTTGAGCTCAGAATCCTCTTCCACACTCATGTTGGAAGAATCTAGTTCCTCATCATTGCAGAACTAAGGTCCCTCTTGTTGGTCCCATAGACAACCAGGGATTGCTCTCAGCTCCTAGAAGCCCCCAGAAGTCCCTTGCCACATGGCCCTCTCATAGACCTTTTCCTAACAGGGCAGCTGACTGCTTCAAGGACAGCACAGGAGAGAATTTCTCCACTCAACTACTATGGGGTCTTATATAACATCATGTCATCATGGGAGGAACATCTCCTTTGCCATATAAGGTAACCTAATAATGTATCCTAAACTATAAGCTTTCCTTATAGTTCCCATCTCATTCCCAGGTCCTGCCCACACTCAATGGGAGCGAGATTTACAGGCCATATTGCAGGGAATGTTGCAGGCCATTTTAGAGTTCTGCCTACCACAAGCAGTAAACCAACAGAAACTGTTACACTTTTTTTGGTTAGTCAGATTCATTGGCTACTGTGGAGAAACTCAAATTTCATAGTCTATACAAATTTTTGTTGTTGTTTAGTCGCTAAGTCCTGTCCAACTCTTTTGTGACCCTGTGGACTGTAAACCACCAGGTTCCTCTGTCCATGGGATTTTCTAGGCAAGAATACTGGAGTGGGTTGCCATTTCCTTCTCCAGGGGATCTTCTTACCCAGGGATCAAACCCATGTCTCTTATGTCTCCTGCATTGGCAAGCAGATTCTTTACCACTGAGCTACCTGAGAAGCCCATACAAGTTTTACCTCAAGGAAAAATAAGAGAGTTAAGAGAAAACACATAAATCACTCTTAGACCACCAAACATGGTTAAATAAAGAGATATGTTCTGTACGATGACTGGGGTGAATGGTGATTTCAAGATATGTGAAATTAATTTTTAATCAATTTCATTGAGGAATAATTTTATATATAATAAACTATATCTGTTTCATGTGTACATTTTGATAAATTTTGATAATTGTTGTGAAACAACCACCAACAATAGCAAAACGTTTCCATTACTCCCAAAAGGCCGCTCATACCCCTTTGCCATCTAGACTTCTATCCACACCCCCAATTCCTACCCCAGGAAACCTGTCCAGTACCCCTATATTGTTGTTTAGTTGTTAAATCATGTCTGACTCTTTGCGACCCAAAGGACTGCAGCCCATCAGGCTCCCATGTTCATGGGATTTTCTAGGCAAAATACTGGAGTGGGTTATCATTTCCTTCTCCAGGGGATCTTCCTGACCCAGGAATAGAACCCACATCTCCTTGTAGGCAGGTTTACTGCTGAGCCACCAGGGAAGCCCCAGTATCCTTTTAGCTATTAATTAAAGAAAGGCACTATGATGTAGCAGTTGAGCACTTACTAGTTGATTCCTCCCTCACTTTGATTCCTCCCTTGACCACGTACTTGCTGTGTGACCTTGAACAATTTACTAATTTTTCTCTGCTTCAGTTTTATTATCTCAAAATAGGACAGTATCTCTCTCAAAGATAGTTGCTATATCAAAGAGCTGCTGTGAGGACCAATTTAGTTAATATATGAGAAGCATAAATAGTGTTTAGCACATAATGAGTATTAAATAAATGTTTGCCATGTTTCTTTTATTGTTATTGTCAGCATTGCTTGCTTCAATTAAAGAACCGTTTATAAAGATGGCTTATGGAAGATATTCAATGTACATTAAAGTCTATTTATGCCTCTGCCTAGAGCCCTCTTTCCCCAAATATCAGTTCTCTAAATTCCTCCTCTTCTACTATTTTTTCTAATCTCAATCTCTCATTGAGAATCCTAAACACCTTATCTGATATTGCCAATTGCCCCACCCTGCTTCCTCCCTCTTGATGCTTCCCTATCCTGCTGTACTTTTTTAAAATTGAAGTGCAGTTGATTTATACTGTGTTGATTTCATGTGTATGGCAAAATGATTCAATTATACACACACACACACACATATATATATGTATTCTTCATGTTTTCATTATAGGTTCTTACAAGATATTGAATATAGCTCCCTGTACTGTACAATAGGACCTTGTTTATCTATTTTACATATAGTCGTTTCTATTTTATATGTAGTAGTTTATAGTAACTCCTAATTCATTCCTCCCCATCTTTCCCCTTTGATAACTACAAGTTTGTTTTCTATATCTGTGAGTCTGTTTCTGTTTGGTAAAAAAGTTCATTTGTATTACTTTTTAGATTCCACATGTAAGTGATATCGTATAATACTTATCTGACTTACTTCACTCAGTGTAATAGTATCTAGGTCCATTCATGTTTCTGCTGATGACAATATTTCATTCTTTGTATGGCTGAGTAATATTCCATTTTATGTGTATATATACACATATATGTCTAAATAAATACACACACATATGTATGTACAAGATATATATACACACCATGTCTTTTTTGAAAATCCATTCTTCTGTTGATGGACATCTAGGTTGCTTCCATATCTTGGCTATTGTAACATGTATCTTTCTGGATTAGAGTTTTCTCTGGATATATGCCCAGGATTGGGATTTTTGGATCATTTGCTAACTCTGTTTCTAGTTTTTGATGGAATGTCCATACTATTTTCCATAGTGGCCTCACCAATTTACATTCCCACCAACAGTGTAGAAGGGTTCCCTTTTCTCCTCCCACCTTGGCCTGCTATACTTTTAATTTGTCCCTACCATTTATCACCATCTAATATTCTAAATAATTGTATATTCTATTTCCTGTTTATTATCTATCTCTCCTTGCTAGAATATAAGCTCGACCAGGACAGGAATGTTTGTCTACTTTGTGGGCTGATTTATCCCAGCCTCTTAGAATAATGTTTAGCACATAAACAACACTCAATAAATACTTGCTGAACGAAATGGACACGTGTAGTATGACCTTTATATATATTATTGCATGTAATTCTCACAACAAAACCATGAGATGTAGATGTTATCACCACCATTTAATAAATTAAGAAAGCAAATACTAGAGAGATGTAGTAGCTTGCCAAAAGATACACAATTAGTTGGTACAACTCCAAAACATACTCTTTTAGCCATGGTGTGCCATATGGAGGAGCCTGAGGGCAGAGGTGATGAGTCAGGAATTATTGTCCAGCTTTCAGAACCCACAAGCAATTTGTATATTTACACACATTGGGTTTTACACACTTGCTTATGCCAAGCTCATTCCTTATTCCTGCTTTGCCACATTTCAAAATACTGGAATGGAGAGAGGCAGAGGCATATTTCTGAAGAATGAGCTCATTCCCTGGCCTGCAGCCTTGCCAAAGTCTTCAGTAAATCTATTGCAGAAGGTTGGACTCCATCAAGTTTAGGATTATCTTGCTTTACTACAACTGAGACTTCAGAAGAATCAAGATTTAAGTCATCATAGTAACTCTGTGAATCAAGGACCATCCTATTAGAGGAAAGAATTTATTTTCATACTGAGATATGTAAAGTCTAGACATCACAAAGTAAAGATGTCAGTTATGGACCTGAAAATTCAGCACACATTTAGTTTCTTTGCTCTATCTGCCTTGGTATGAGTTTTCCCAAACCAGACGTTGAGACTGGAAATTGAGTGCAGGCAGTTTATTTGGGAGGTGATGCCAGGAGCACAGTGAGGGAGTAGGAACATGATACAGAGAAAAATGGGAAGCCAATAAATAATATGTTAATGAGCTGATAACTATTGTGGGAACTTGGAGCTCTGTTCTGCTGAGAAACTGTATAGAACACACCTTGGAAATGTCCCATTGGGGCATGATGAAGCAGGGGTATGCATGCCAGCATTGGGAAGCTTTTCTGGACCCTCAGCCTCTCTGCATTTCCAGTCTGCCTGTGCAAGTGATCCAGCACTCCCATGGCCAAGAGACTATCCTGAGGCAGACACAGGAAGCCGTCTGAATGTAGGAAACTGTCTGCAAGTGACCACTGTTGAAAGACGAGTCTCGGTATGTCTCTCGTATTTCATACATATTGTGAATAGGGACAAAACACCTGTGTTTTGAAATATTTTAAAAAAATATTTGTACAGTGAACATCCTTGAGAGATGAAGGCCATGTCTCCCCTAGAGGGAAGGGCAGGTCTGTTTGTGGTCCAGCATAATAAAGATAGTGTCTCCCTCTGGGACAAAGTTCAGGCAGGCTTACTGCCCATTATAAAAAATTTATGTTCCCTAAAGCTCAGGGTTCCTCTCCTGCAGTGCAATCCGTTATGTGCACAGGTGTCAGCTGAATCTCTTCAGGTTGCCTGATGGGACTCAGTGGAAAGAGGAACTGGGGCCAGAGCCGATACTCTGGCTACTACTGCTGCTGTGAGGAATAAAGTATCCATGACATCTCCATACTGTGAGTCTCTGACTTCCATGTCTCCTGTCTTCTGCCAGCACCCATGAAAATGTGGCAGGAAGACTTGTTTACTTGCTAGTAGGGTCGAATCTTAGACCTTTCACAGTTCTGGAGGGTCTCCAAGGTGGATGTAGGGGATATGGACAGTATTCAAACTATGACTAGTACATGCAATGTTTCTCTCTCTTGGTAGTGGTATTAGCCTTGATAGTATTAATACTAAATCTCTATTTTATTCTCTATGTTTGATTGAGCCTCAGAGCTAAGCACTGTGTTCCTCTAAGTAGTACTAGTCCCCTTTTAAGGATAACAACAGCAACAAAAATAATATCGGGGAAAATCTCTGAACATGTAAAAACGTACTGCCTATTGAATTCTCATCACATATTCAATTCTTCAAGGCCAGAAACCTCTTCTAGTTTTGTACAGAATAGATTCAGTAGTTAGTGAATGTCACAATTCCTGTATTTCTGAATTATGTTGAACAGGTTAGAAAATTATCCTGATTGTCTTCTGTAACCAAGGTTTTATGTTGTTCCCCTTTTCAAGGAGTACTTTCATGTTCTGTTATATGCAAAGAAGGTTCATCTTCACTTGGGTCCTAGGGGACATTAATGGGATTAACCCACCCCCTGCCTCTAGTCATATTGACAAGGAAACTGAAATTCTTTATTCCTAGACACCAGGTCTGCCATACATCAAAATTCCATAAATTTGTGAGTCTGTGGGTAAATTCTGTTCTATTTCAGTTTTCTTTGTCTATTCTGTCACCCTTGCCACATTCTCTTACTGACATTTGATAAGGCAGGTCACTCAAATGGATTTTTTTTTCTTAAAGAAAATCTCAACCATTCTCGAGCCTTTCCTTATCAAGTTTCATTAAAAAATAGTTGATATTCTGCTTGGAGTTTTATGAACTCTATATTAAAATTTGGGGGATATTGAAACATTTACTCATTTTGTCTTTATATGGTATTTCTCTCCATTTACTTGGACTTCTTTAGTGGCTTTCAATAATTAAAATTATAATTTTCTTAAAGCTCTTGTATAATCTTATAGCTTTTTTCTTGAGTACATTATATATTATTTTGCAATTATAAATGGCATAGTTTTTAATATTGCAGTTTATAACTGCTGACTTCAAGTTTATCAAAATATGACTTGTTTTTACATATTGAAATTATTGCAGCCACCTGTTAATTTTAAGAATTTATCTGTGGAATCTTTTGAGTTACCTATCTAGGCAGTTATATCATCTGCAGATTATGCAACAAGCTAGAATTTTTAAACATTTTCACATATATTATGCCATCTGATTCTCCCAGAGCAAATATTTATCCCATCCTAGAAATGAGAAAATGTATCCAAAGATTTTAAGCACTCTGCCATAGATACCAAGTAACTGAAGTGGAATAATCTAGTCTCCTGTCCTCTTTTTTCAATATCATATGATGCCTCCTGAAATCACTCAGCATGAAAAGATGATGAAAATTACAATCAGAGAGAAGTCACAGATAGTGAAGCTAGGTGAAAAAGAGGAAAATAAATTCAGTTACCATGTGAACATCAAAATATAATGAATTGGCCAGGTTTTGATTTATTGACCATAGAGACTTAAAAACTCTTTTTCTCCCCCCCCACCAGTTTGCAAAGTTTAATATTATTGCTATGTTTACTTTAAAACTTTAACATTTTGCTTTTGCCCCAATGCTCCTGGGCTAATGAAGTCCTTGGCTGCACTTATACAACCATGGCAAGATCGGGCTGCTCCAGTTTCAGATGGTCACTTCCTAAGTGGTAGGGATGGGTATCATTAACTGTTCTGCCACTCATAATGCTTTGGAGAATGACAAAGATGTCACCAGCGAGTCTAGCCATGTTTATATCATCCTAACGATTATTCCAGGTGGAAGGTCATAGTTTCTTGTTTTGTCTTCATGCTGTAGAATCTGCAAAAGTACTTTAGAGTTTGGGTTCTGAAAGAGTATATCCCATTTCTTCCTGTGGTTATTTTCAAAAGAGGCCTGGAAAGCAAATGGAGGAATTTCCATTTGGTAAATATAGGAATTTCTTCCACTACCTTGGAGAATATGTTTCCTCTCCAATGTCAAGAAGATATATTAGAATCTGCCAAATGAATAATGAGGAAATTGAATCCAGGAAAACTCATGAAAGATTAAGTATTGGTTTCCATGTTTACAATAAAGATCTGGCATCTTCCCAAGTTGTGCTTGAAAAAAAATGTTATTTGTTATAAAGCCAAATAGCTCCTATTCCAAGGTAGTACAGTATTGGTCCATAGTCTGTAGTAATTCCAGTCATGAGGCCAAACTGGACTGAGGTGTATGTACTAAATACAAAATATTTTGCATAATATGTGGCCTGCATCATAAAATCCCTCCCATTCCAAATGCTATCTAAAGTTCCCAGTGTGGACAAAAGACTTAAGTTCCCCAGTTGAACCATCTGTTTCACATGGAAGTAGAAATTGAGAATTTGTAAGCAGGACTTGCAGCTGTGACTCACAATAAGGCGGGACTGGATCGGCAGTACAATCAGTAAACACAGCATAAGCCTAATCAACTCCAAGACCTGAAAACCACACTACTTGATTCTTGCCAATGCAGTTCCATATGGAAACTTACTATAGGAAATACTCCAGTGAATTCAAATGCCAGATTGTTGGAAAGCCTTCTCCAGAAAAATAAATCCCTCTTATTCAGGCAGTTACTTCGTTTTGAAAAAAGATCCCCTTAGTTTTAATTCAGGGGCTGCAAATTAGGCCTCCTTTCTCTTTTTCAAGTACTCTGAATGCTTCAGGGAAAGTATTTTAGAGATTGTATTTCAGAAGTGTGATTTTGTAACAAAGGAGGTCCATCATGAAAGGTTCCATGAGAGCCCACTCATTTCATGAACCTTCAGTAAACATTTTGCCTTTGAGACTGACCCTTTTTCTAGACTCTAGCATGACAGAGACAGCATGAGACAAAACCAAGGGAAGACAGTGAACCCCACCTGAAGTGCAAAATCACAGGAGATGGCTCCGGAAGATCTATAATTAAAGCACATGAAAATGGAACAATTATCAAAAATGAGAGCTGACACATATGCTCTACATGCTGCTATGCTTACTCTTCTTTTGCAAATACTATTACAAAATAAAAATGTGGATTGACAGGCTTTTATGAGCCTTGCTAAGCAACAGCATACCTTCAGAGGGCTGGGATATGTCATGTAACTCATATGTGGCTCAATTTTGGAAGAGTAAAAAGAATACTGTTGATACAACCAGAAGTAATTTTGAGATGACTCAAGTAATTTACTTAAACTTCTTGAAAATAAACAAATATTCAACCAGAAATACTACTTATTGTCTTTCTCCTTTTCCATCCACCATCCTCAAGCACTATAAGCAGATCCATGCCACTTTTCAAGTGCTCAGATCCTCAATAACCACTTTTTTGAGGCTCAATTCCCCTTGGAAGCCAGGGCAGGCACATCCTGAAGCTGGACAAGTCAGAAGATCTTTAGCGTGCTGGAGAAAGGAATATCTAAGAACACTCTTAAAATCTTGTAAAAAATATACTTAGCCTATCTCACATAAAATTGCAGCAAATAAATTTAATACATCCCAAATGAAATTGTAGCTTGTCTGTTTCTACGTCCTGAGTGACCCAAGGGTATCTAATTATTTCTGGGTTTTTCAAACCCACAGTAGCATCACCTTACTTTGAATAGGGGCTTATATAAATGCCCATATAAAGATGCTTGTAAGTCAACCTTTCAGAGTATAGTGGTGAGGAGTAGTTTTGGAAAACTTGGCTTTGACAACTTTGCAAGGCTAAGATAAAAATGTAGAATTCATTTAGCTTCTGCATAGCTTCCTTGCTATTTGTCTTAAAATCTCACTGAACTTCCTGCCTTTGGACAAAGCTCAGGGGACTTTGCCACAGAGAGAGATTCTTGTGTTCAAATTGCTGCTTCTGTGACAAATCTCCTTAGAGTAAAATTCTGATTAACTAGCATGATTCTTGTGTGAACTGAATGTTGAAATTTTGAACATTTGGAATTTTAATTATTTGCTTACTGAATTTAAGTTGCTCAGTCATGTCCAACTCTTTGCCACTCCATGGACTTTACAGTCCATGGAATTCTCCAGGCCAGAATACTAGAGTGGGTAGCCTTTCCCTTCTCCAGGGTAAATTCCCAACCCAGGGATCAAACCCAGGTCTCCCGCATTGCAGGCAGATTCTTTACCAGCAGAGCCACAAGAGAAGCCCAAGAATACTGGAGTGGGTAACTTATCCCTTCTCCAGCAGATTTTCCCAACCCAGGAATCGAACTGGGGTCTCCTGCATTGCAGGCAGATTCTTTACCAACTGAGCAATCAGGGAAGCCCATTTGCTTACTGAGAAGCATACAATTCTTCAGAGGTATTATTCTGAATGTAAACAGCTATAAAAAGAACACTAAGCATAGCCTTAGTCAGGAGAAGTGGATCTCTCACTCTGTATGATCTTAGGAAAGAAAATCATTCAAGGAGTTTCTGGATATGCCTTTGATTAGATTATGTGGATGAAACTGTTGCATACACTGTAAAACCTTATGTAAGTATAAAAAATTATTGTTCTCACCTGTTGGGTGCCCAGGACATCATAGACATGCAAGCATATATCCCTCAAATGAATGGATAGATGAATGAATAATAGGTACTCTAAATCAGTCAATGGAAAATTTAGAATTTCAGATTACATCTCAACTAACCAAAATCTCCTGCCAGAAGTCTGAGGTGGGGAGTGGAGGTGTGATTCATAATTGCTCTTTTTCGTGCTTTTCTAAATTCTTGTGTGAGTTTCTTTTATTGTCCTTTGGTTTTCATCTTTTCTTAAATGTGAATCAAAGCAGTCCCTTCACTTCAGCAGACACTTATTAAACCTTTATTAAATATCAGGGAAGATATCATCTCTGCCTTCGAGGAGATGCCAGTCTTGTGGTGAATTCCGACATATAAAAGAACGTCCCTACAATGGGCCAGTTTATGAACAAGTGCTATATGGTCATGGAGAAGGGGCATCATCTTCACCTGGGGACTCAAGGAGGTGACCCCTGTGCAGGATGAAGGAGACACTGTAGACAGAGGTACCAAAGGAGAGCTGAGCTGAGAGGACAAACTAGTGGGATTGTTAGTTGCTGGAATTTTGCTCTTCAGAACATTCACTTGGGTTCCTAGATTCTGCCTTCACTCAGAATTTAAGTCTGTCTACAAAGAGCCTTGGTGTTTCCCTTGAGCTGATCTCCATATATAGAGCCCCCTTTCACTTCACTTCAGTCGCTCAGTCGTGTCCGACTCTTCACAACCCCAGGAATCGCAGCACACCAAGCCTCCCTGTCCATCACCAACTCCTGGAGTTTACCCAAACCCATGTCCATCGAGTCGGTAATGCCATCCAACCATCTCACCCTCTGTTGTCCGCTTCTCCTCCTGCCCCCAATCCTTCCTAGCATTAGGGTCTTTTCCAATGAGTCAACTCTTTGCATGAGGTGGCCAAAGTATTGGAGTTTCAGCTTCAACATCAGTCCTTCCAATGAACACCCAGGACTGATCTCCTTTAGGATGGACTGGTTGGATCTCCTTGCAGTCCAGGGGACTCTCAAGAGTCTTCTCCAACACCACAGTTCAAAAGCATCAATTCTGCGGCGCTCAGCTTTCTTCACCGTCCAACTCTCCCATCCATACATGACCACTGGAAAAACCGTAGCCTTGACTAGACAGACCTTTGTTGGCAGAGTAATGTCTCTGCTTTAACCACATATTTTTTTAATCAAAGTGTAGTTCTTTACAATATTGTTTTAGTTTTAGATGTACAGTATTTTATTGTTTAGTCACTAAGTTGTGTCCAACTCTTTTGTAATCCTGTGTTCTGTAGCCTGGCAAACTCCTCTGTCCATGGGATTCTCCAGGCAAGAATACTGGAGTGGGTTTCCATTTCCTCCTCCAGGGGATCCTCCTGGCCCAGGGATCAAACTCATGTCTCATGTCTTCTCCATTGGCAGGTGAGTTCTTTACCACTAGTGCCACCTGGGAAGCCCCATATTTCATTATAGATTATTACAAGATAATAGGTATAATTCCTTGTGCTATACAGTATATCCTTTCTGTTTTATATACAGTAGTATGTATCTGTTAATCCCAAACTCCTAATTTGTCCCTCCCATCCCCTCTCTCCTTTGGTAACCATAGGTTTATTTTCTGTCTGTGAGTCTGTTTCTGTTTTGCACATGCACTCATTCATATTATGTTTCAGACTTCACAGGTAAATGATAACATATAACATTTGTCTAACTTGCAGGCTTCCCAGGTGGCTGCTGCTGCTGTTGCTAAGTCACTTCAGTCGTGTCCAACTCTGTGCGACCCCATAGACCGCAGCCCACCAGGCTCCGCCGTCCCTGGGATTCTCCAGGCAAGAACACTGGAGTGGGTTGCCATTTCCTTCTCCAATGCATGAAAGTGAAAAGTGAAAGTGAAGTTGCTCAGTTGTGTCCGACTCTTAGTGACCCCATGGACTGCAGCCTACCAGGCTCCTCCGTCCATGGGGTTCTCCAGGCGAGAGTACTGGAGTGGGTTGCCTTTGCCTTCTCCATTCCCAGGTGGTGCTAGTGGTAAAGAACCCACCTTTGCAGGAGACGTAAGAGACACAGGTTCAATCCCTGGGTCAGGAAGATCCTCTGGAGAAGGGAATGGCAACCCACTCCAGTATTCTTGCTTGGAAAAACCTATGGACAGAGGAGTCTGGCGGGCTACAGTCCACGGGGTTGCAAAGAGTCAGACACGACTGAAGCGTGTAACTTATCTAACTTGTTTTGCCAAGTATAATATTCTCTAGATCTGTCCATGTTGGTGCAAATGGCATTATTTCATTCTTTTATATGGCTGTATAACATTCATTCATAAATATTTATGTGTGTATCTCACATCTTAATTCAGACACCTGTTGATGGGCACTTGAGTTGCTTCCATGTCTTGGCTATTGTAAATACTGCCTCTATGAACATAGGGATGCGTGTATCTTTTTGAATTAGCATTTTGGTTTTTTTGGCTCTATGCCCAGGAGTGGGATTGCTGGATCATATGGTAGCTCTATTTTTAGTTTTTTAGGGAACCTCATATTGTTTTCCATTGTGGCTGCACTAATTTACATTCCTACCAACAAAGTACAAGGGTGAGGAACCACATATTCGAATGTTCATATCACTTTTAACTGAAGTTTTATTTCTTTAATTGTAATGCCTGAGTATACTAATTCCTCTATTAAAGCAATCAAGTCAGATAGCACTGGAAGACTGCACTGTGAACTCAGAGGGTTACAGGAAATGTGCTTTGGCTCTGCTGCTATGGCAACAAGTGGTTCTCCTGCTTTCTGATTCCAGCATAGGCCACAATGATAACATTTTCTCTTGGAGTGATTAAGAAAAAAACTTGAGAAAGCAATAAAGGCAATGACTTGGTGTTTGTCCTGCATTTAAGAGCTGAATTATATCCCTGCATCTACTAAAGGGATCTGAATGGGCTTTTGGAAGGTGCAAGTATTGTTGATAACTCTTCCCTGGGGCTCTGTGTGACACTGGCCTTAGGAAAACTTTGAATGTGTATAAGGTGCAGGAGGGCTGATCTGAGCTGTGCTGCACAGCTGGATCTGTGAGTGAGGATGTTTGAGTCTCTCACCTGGGATCTCTACTAACAGCCTCCTTGATGATTCCCCAGCCCGACACCATCCTTTGGTGATTCTCAGTGTGGGAGTGGGGTGGGCAGGTGATTTTGCACCCCCCCCCTGACATTTGGCAAGGTCTAGGGCTTCCCAGGTGGTGACAGTGGTAAAGAACCCACTTGCCAATTCAGGAGACACAAGAGATGAGAATTTGATTCCTGGGTTGGGAAGATCCCATGAAGGAGGACATGACAACCCACTCCAGTGTTCTTGCCTGGAAAATCCCATGGGCAGAGGAGCCTGGTGGGCTACAGTCCATGGGGTCGCAGAGTCAGACACGACTGAGCCACTGAGCACACACACAAGAGACATTTTTGGTTGTCACACTGGGAGAGGTATTATACTAATGACATTTAGTAGGTAGGAGCCAGAGATGCTATGAAACATCCCACAGTGCACGGGACAGGCTCCCACCACATAGACTTGTCCAACCACAAGTGTCCATAATGCTGAGGCTAGGAAATTGTGCTTTAGACAATAAAGTACATGGTTTTGGAACAGCTAGCTTTCGGGATGCAAGAATAGTCATAAGAGGCCATGAAATAGATTTGAATCTTCAAGGTGAAGTTTCTGGACTCCTCATGGGATGGTCAGAGATGGTCCACTGTGGAAGAAGGTGTGTTATTAACTGCAGCCTCTTGAGAGCCTCATTCAGCTGGAAGCTTGCATGACTCAGAAGCCCGAGAGGCTCAGGTGCTCAATTTCAGAAAAAAATTCCTTTCGCTTCTCACTGTATTACTTGTCTAGAATTTCATGTAGGTAGCAGAGCACATGGAAATGACACGTTGGTTGTACTCTGTTTGAACACCATGTGTTGAAATGGCTGCAAGAGCAGCAAGCTGTTTTCCAGAGAATTTCATTAATCACCCTTCTCATCAACCTGGGATTAAACACATAGGAGATAGCAAAAGAAAACACAGCTAGTGATGATGACTCACAGACATAGAGAACAAGCCAGTGGTTCTTAGTGGGGTGAGGGGAGGGCTTCGGGGATTAAGAGATACAAACTCTTAGGTATAAAATAAGCTACAAGGATATACTGTACAGCACACGGAGTATAGCCAATATTTTATAATAACTAGAAATGGAGTACAACCTTTAAAAATTGTGATCACTATGTTGTATACCTGAAACTTATGTAATAGTGTACAGCAACTATACCTCAATTAAAAAAAAACCACACTCACACACAAACATGAACACACATGCACATAAAAACATGTACATGTGGAAAATCTTGGAGCTTTTGAACATAAATCATTTATCAGGCTCTGTGTAAGAATCAACTAGATGTCAGCCTAATTCTTAATATTCTGGAAAACCTCCCTTAAAGGGGCAAGAGCACACTGCCTTGTTATTGGTATCTGGGGACCATTCTGATGACATGTGTGTGTGTACATAGCTCTGGAATGTGCTTACTCATCCGCCATGGCTGTCAGGGTGAATACCTCACCTGTCACAGGGAAATAATACACCCCTGTGTAAGCATCTCTAAGTGTTTCCCAGTGGCACTCTGGGGGTTCATGGCCTGTCAGTTTTTCCTGAGCCAAGGCTTTCCAGACACGTCCATCCACCAGCGTCTACTAGCATATCTGCCCAAGGCATTTGCGGTCACTGATGTCAGTCAGATACAAATCGCCCTGGAATCCTTCTGAATCCTCGGACTTTCTCCTGTCAATTCACTAAGCCTTTATGACCACACCTCCTGTGACGCACCAGACCCTGGGGCCCAGGATGGAGATCTGGGAATCCGGAAGTTGTGGTCTCTGCTTTCCAGAGAACTCGGTCAGGGGAGGAAAGTGCAAATGGAGAACATCCAATGGATTTTCATCCCAGAGAAAGCATAGGAGTACAGGGCCAGGAGTACCCCAAGGAGGGATGGGTATGCGGCATGTGGATGTCAGAGGAGGGCTGACCTGGGAGCTCAGCCATAAAGCCCCAGTGAGAATGTACCTCAGCGGAGAGAAGAACGAGATGCAGACATGGAAAGAGAACAGTGAGGTCTCTTCCAAGGGCTCACATGCAATGTACAGTGGCTGCCGAGATGTTTGGATCCCATTGCTTATGAGATGTGACGGGTCTATCCAGCATTTTAGAAAGAATATTCTGGAAGCAGAGAAGGGCATATGTGGATTGGGACTTGGGAAGGTGACGGAAGCAGGCTGAAGCCAGGGAGACCAGTGAAGAGACCCTTAATTGGTGGTGATAACCAAAAGTAATGGGCTTGAGAGAGATCTCTGATGTAGGGCAGACTGGCCTTGGTGCCTTGTTGGGTTGGGGAAGTGGGAGTGGCGCCTCAGCTGGCAGTGGCACAGAAAGCTTAGTGGGACATCTGGCTTCTCAGAATTTTCAAAAGCATCCTGTTCCCAACCACCCCAGAGTAGCCTAGAAATCAAGTCAAAATAGCTTGCTCCCAGTCTCCCACCCCAAAGCACAGTTCTGTGTATATTATTTTGGAGGCATCACTGGCCCCTGGGCTTCCCTCATAGCTCAAGTCAGTAAATCATCTGCCTGCAATACAGGAGACCCGGGTTCGATTCCTGGGTACAAAAGATCCCCTGGAGAATGAAATGGCAACCCACTCCAATATTCTTGCCTGGAGAATCCCATGAACAGAGGAGCCTGGTGGGTTACAGTCCATGAGGTCGCAAAAGTCAAACACGACTTAGCAACTAAAACCACCACCACCACCCACTCCCCCCACTCCCACCCTTACTGCCTGCCTCTGGCAATCACCAGTCTGTTCTCTGTATCAGCTTGGTTTTTAATTTTTCATGTTCCACATATAAGTGAGATCTAACAATATTTGTCTGACTTATCTTACTTAGCATAATGCAGTTTACACATTAGTGCAATTTTTTCTGATGTACTTAGTATTCACCAGGAAAGAGGGGGTGTGGTCCGTTTGATCAGGAGTGGAGTTAGCTGAATCACAGCAAGAAGACAAAGGAAGGGCAAGAAGAATTTCTGCAGCTGACCTAGGTATCCGGGTTAGATAAGGAAGGAGAGTCCTTATCTGAAGTTGACAGGGGGCTGATTCTCTGGAAGAAAATCAAGACAAGAGGAAGGATTGGAGGTGATGCTTAAAGCCTGGAATATTTGAGTTTAAGATTCCAACAGTTAGGGTGGAGGCAGGAGAGAGGGTGACTGGCTTTGCTCGGAAGTGAAAGCCATTGCAATTAAGAAGGCATATGTGTGGAGAAATATGTATTCACTCCTCTGTACTCCTTTCTTCTAGAAATCTGTCTTGGTTATTGCTAGTTTCATTAACATAAGAGCTATCTTACGGTGACCTTGGAGCATTTTAGGACAGTTATATTCTATAAAGTAGATAGGTCTCCATTATTTGAAAACACTCACCACACAAATTAAAACCCCTCACTCCTGTATTGGGAAATGTATATATCAGCCAAACTCTTTTTTTTCAATCATAAATCATTTATGCAAATTGCATGGCTTCAAGTGAATGCTTTGCAGAGTCAGCATCCTTTAGAAACATCTTTCTTGCTAGAACCATGTGTTTTTGACTTGTGATTGTTTGCATGGTCTTTTTTTTGGGTTAAGTCTGTAGATAACATCCTTTCTTGAAGATTATTATTATTATTATTATTATTATATACAAACACCCTCTGTGAAAGTGTCCACTTCAAAGAAGCCAGAAATCTAAGGCAGAAGTAAGCAAACTGTTTCTGTAAGGGGCCAGAAAATGACTATTATTGGCTTTTCAGGCCAGAAGGTCTCTGTCACAAAAACTTGACCTTGCCTTTTTAGGCCAAAAGCAGATATAGACAATATATGAACGAATCGTGGCTGTGTTGCAGTAAAACTTTATTTACAGAAACAGGCTATGGACTAAATTTGGCCCACAGGCTGTGGTTTGTTGACTCTTAATCTAAGTTAGTAAAAGACTCCTGTATGTTGTAGAATTTTGTGAGAAAGTCTCAAGTTCAGATTTTAATTGGCTTGACTTTTCAATTTTTCCTTTTTCTTTAC
This sequence comes from Giraffa tippelskirchi, assembly GCF_054371585.1. NCBI lineage: Eukaryota > Metazoa > Chordata > Mammalia > Artiodactyla > Giraffidae > Giraffa > Giraffa tippelskirchi. The sequence goes on from NC_137289.1 coordinate 145,606,837, forward strand.
ATGTATACTATAGCTTGCTGTGACTCTATAGAAGGGAAATAACTTGTAAACAAAGATGATGCGTGGAAAGTTCAAACTATGGATCATTTGCTGTGCTCAGAGTCATGTCTGACTCTTTGTGACATGGACTGCCAGGCTCCTCTGTCCATGGGGAGCCTCCAGGCAAGAATACTGGAGTGGGTTGCCTTGTCCTTCTCCAGGGATGGATCGTTTATGGAACCCTAATAGGTGATGATGGGCTTCCCTGATGGCTCAGTGGTAAAGAATTTGCCTGCCAATGCAGGAGACGTAGATTCCATCTCTGGGTCGAATAGATCCCCTGGAGGAGGACATGACAACCCACTCCAGTATTTTTGCCAGGAAAATCCCATGGACAAGCCTGGCTACAGTCCATGGAGTCTCAAAGAGTCAGACATGACTTAGTGACTAAATAACAACAACAAGTAGATCATGATAGTCTATTGTAGACAGTGGTCAGGTTTGTCATCTTAACTTGCTTCCTTGAACACTCAAGCATGTCCTCCCTAGTCTTGAAGAAATGTGGGTATCTGACACTGCAGTGCCATTCCCTTCAATGATGTGATCTATAGACACAAGGCAAACAGTGTAATTCATGCTGTACTGATGCCTGTATTCTAAAATATTTCCTCATGGAAATTCAGTATTTTGGACTGAAAATCTAGTTCCCAGCTTTTAGAGACTTTTCATTAATAAGCACCTTTTCTTGATAGTAAACTATAAGTGAGTGAGTGAAGTCACTCAGTCGTGTCCGACTCTGTGCGACCCTATGGGCTGTAGCCTGCCAGGGTCCTCCGTCCATGGGATTTTCTAGGCAAGAATTCTGGAGTGGGTTGCCATTTCCTTCTCCAAGGGATCTTCCAGACCCAGGGATCGAACTCAGGTTTCCTGTATTGCAGGCAAACTGTTTTCCATCTGAGCCACCAGGGAACCCCTAGTAAACTATAGCTTGACCAAAAATATCTCTGACAAGATGTCAAGACTTAATGTTCCTCTTGTGATTTAACAGACATAATGAAGTAGAAGGATACTTCTCACAAATAAATATTCCTCAGAATGTCAGTCAGAGTTTTGTGGTTTCCTTGTCCCCTGAATATATTTAAATACTTAGTATTAAGGCTTATTAAATATTTACTACTGAGGATGCCACTCTCTGAGGTGGTTTGATGTTTCATTTAGGACCCTGAAGGGCTGTTTTTGATCAGTCATTCTTTGGAGTTAAATGTGTGTACGTTGGTAGAACAGGAAAGGAATGGAATGTCAACTTTCTGCCAACGACTCTTCTGGCTGAAAGAATTTTTTTCTTTTCAGTATGAGTCACATGGAGAATCTATCTTAGGAAAGGATCAAAAAAAGAAGTGAAAAGCAATTAAGAAGAAAAAAAAAAATGCTTACATCCATGTTGGTCCTATTCTCATTGGAAAATAGGTACCAAATAGCATTTTTTGGTTACTGCTTTTTCTTTTTAAAGCAAAACTGAACTTAATGAATTGTTCATTTGGTACATGCCCTGATGAAATGGGCCTTATTCAGGACTCACTGTGAAAGAAGATAGCAGAAAGCATGATCTGCTTTTCTCACTCTGAACATGGAAATTCTCATCAGAGTGGTCAGTTGGGACAACTGCAGGGAACAATATCTGAAGGGATCCTTTTATCCCAGATTGTAGAGTAAAAATCAAAAGAATTCATTAAGAATGATTAGCTTCTGGATGGAATAAATTAGATTTACAGTTGATTTCAAAATGTTACCTGAACATATACAGTAACAAGAGTCTGACACTCGATTTATTAATCCTTCTGCATGAAGCAACTGGTAAACCCTTAACATGCTGTGATGAAAAGTTAACCATGCCAGTTTGTGGCAGGATCTCCCTTCTGCACATTCATTGGGCATAGCAGGTAGTGCATATGTTTTAAATCTCATGCCAGTGTGCTTTGGAATGGGCGTGACCCATCTTAGGTACTGCTCTAGCTCCTGCTCATTCTAAGTCAGGGTTTCTTTTTCTTTTTTTTGCTATTTCTTTTTCAATTAGAGGCAAATTGCTTTACGATGTTGATTTCTGCCATACAACAACATGAATCAATCATCATTATATATATATATATATATATATATTATAGATAGATAGATAGATACACACACATACATAACATATCAGTTCAGTCACTCAGACGTGTTCAACTCTTTGCGATCCCATGGATTGCAGCACACCAGGCTTCCCTGTCCATCACCAATTCCCAGAGCTTGCTCAAACTCACGTCCATCGAATCGGTGATACCATCCAACCATCTCATCCTCTGTCGTCCCCTTCTTCTCCTGCCTTCAATATATATGTATATCTCCCCTCCCTCTTAAGCCTCCCTCCCCTCCCTCATCCTACCCCTCTAGGTCATCACAGAGCACCAGGCTGAACTCCCTGTGTTACATAGAAGCTTCCCACTAGCTATGGATTTTACACATGGCAGTGTATTTATGTCAATGCTACTCACTCAATTCATCCCATCCTTTCCTCCCCCCTCTGTGTCCACAGTCCATTCTCTACATCTGCATCTCCATTCCTTCCCTGCAAATAGATCCATCAGTATCATTTCCTACATTCCATATATATGTGTTAATATACGATATTTGTTTTTCTCTTTCTGTAAGTCAGGGTTTCTTAACCTCAGCAACCATTGATATTTGGGGTCAGGGGATTCTTTGTAGTGGGTGCTGTTCTAGGCAATGTAGGATGTTTAGCAGCAGCCCTGGCTTCTACCTACTAGATGCCAGGGGCACCCTTCCACCTCTCCCACTCTACCCCTTCCCCGTTATCACAATCAAAATTTCTCAATTACCCAATATCCCCGGGGAGGCAGAATGACCCTGATTGAATAACACTGCCTTAACTTGATATAGCACAGCCTTGGTTTGGTATCATTTAACTGATATTCTAAAAAGGACTGGCTACATGCCAGTGCCACCTTGGGCTTCTTTGTGCAAGTTTGATGTTTGCTTTGCAATGAGTGGTATAAGGAAGAGGGTACATGTGTAGGGTCTGCACACATCTAGATTTGTCTGGAATAGCTGAGTTTTTGCCTCTTGCTTGGATGTAACTATTAAGTAGCATAACCCAAAAGAATGTCCAAATAGGGGTGAAAAATATCCAGCCCCCTTGCCATCTGGGGCACTTTGACTTTGGAGAATAGGTGTGAGTTTTAAAGACTCCTACAAACTCAAGAGGCTCTTTTCCTCTGCAGAAGTCTTTGACTCCTTCCTGTCCTGTTTTGGAATCTGGAAATTTACCTATTGCATGCCTACATGGACTGCATACTCAAGTCTTAACTCCTAACAACTTCAGTTTTTAACCAGCTAGGCAATGTGAGCTCAGACAATAGGGAAAAGAATGGCGATTTTAAAAGAATTTTCTTCTCTCAATAGAGACAGTTTGAAGTTCTAAGTAAAGAACGAGTTGCGACTGATTTTATAATGGCTTTTATACTGGCTTTTACAATCACACTATTACTGGGATCAGGCTTCCTGCTTGGAAAAGTGCTTTGCAATACTTCAGACAGAAGAGAGTGAGTTTAGAACAGACTGGGCTACAATAGAAGGGAGTTGAAGAAATCAGAGGTGGTTTGAAAAGCAATCATTCCTTTGGTCTTAAGAATAAGGAAAAACATTTTTTTATTCCTCAATAAATCCTGTCAAACATAGGACAGACTGCTTGTTAAAGCCTTGAGTGGACGTTTGGATTGTGTGGTTCCTGGCATGTACCTTTGCTTAAGAAAGCACACAGAAAATCTCCAGGTAGTTATATGCACTCTAACCTGTAATCAGAATCAGCCTCCTACCTGAAAATATGAAGACAAGATTTTCAATCCATAGTGAAGGCAAGATAATTATGTGAGGACACTCCATTTCAAAGGTCAGCATTAATTTGGTTACCTGTAACTCAATATCAGCTGAGATTTTATTTTTAAAGTAATACAAATTCATGGAATCTATGTGAGATGTTAGATGTACAATCTCCCTTCCTCCCCATACTTTTCTTCTCTTTTCAGCCTCCTAGAACCTTCATCTTCCCTTTAACCCAGACCAAATCCTCTGGGTCTGGAGGGCCAGCCAAAGTTATAGTTCCCTGGCTGGAAACAAAATGTGGCTTCACCTACTAGCAAGTCCTTGTCCCAATCTCCTTGACTTCACACTGGGATGATTTTTCTCCCTGGGTATACCTGGCATCAACATTGTAGTGGGTGTTTTCTCTAACACTTTAATGAAGGTTGTGTTTTTCTCTTAAATTGGATTTCAGTAGATTTTTCAGGTATTTCCTGAGTCTTGTTGCTTTTCCGTCTTGTCTGTGAAATACAAGTTGGCAACTGTGCTGTATTTGCCTGTGGTTGTCAGTCAGTAGCCTTCCGTTGAAACGATCATCTCCAAAACTGGTCTTTAGCTCAGAATAATTACCCCTTATCAACTAAGGGAAACTTACTATAGAGAACATGGTAGAAGTGACTGTTTATAAAATCGTTGAATAAGATTATGCTTTGAAAAGTCTATTTCATACTTTCAAGTTATATATTAATAGAAAACTGTGTTAGGATATCGTGTTTAAGGAGAGTATGAGCCTGGCTCTACACAACTGCAAGTGACAGCAACCAGGTTGTTGCCTTATAAGGGAACATCCTATATGAGATGAGATTCACCTGAACCTCAGCTTAAATGCGCTCAGAATATAAGAAGTCAGTTTCACGGTAGTGTCCCAAAAGACTAAACAATGCCCCAAATACTGTAACTTTGAGTTGCATAAGTTTAGAATGTTAGTATTATAGGCCTCAGTGCCTATTAAGAGGCTATGGAGCCCGGCCCTTTGCCTTCAGACCCCAAAGTCTCCTTTCTTTGACTGTCTTTCTCACCAAAAATATGCTATCATTTTCCCAAATGAAGAATGTTCTTCGCTATCTTTAGCATAACCATTCTCATCACAAAGAACTATTTTTTGGCACATTAACTACATGATGTACATAAGTACTGTGGGCACAGAGAATTATGGAATATTTCTTCTCCATGAACAAGACATGATCAAGGGGAGGAAACAGGGCAGAAACAGTGAGAAAGTGCAAAAAGATAAAAGAGCATGTACTAAGTGCTCAATGACAATGGATGAAATAGTAAACAATAAAACTGAAGTTTAAAATCTCAGTAAGGAGTTAGTAGGGAAAAAAATAAAATCAAAGATGGGAGTTTTCTTTTATCCATTAAGAATTACATTGTTAGAAACAGGCTGTCAGAAACAGAACTGAAATAAGAATGTCTTAGACAAGGTAGGTAGTAAGTTTTCTTACACATAAAACAAATGAAAGGATTGGGCTAGTATAGCAGTTGTACAATGTCATTAGTGTCTTGAGTTCTCTCTGTTTTGTCATTCCTAGTGCCAGCTTTCCTATTCAAGATTGTCTCATGATCACAAAATGTCTGCTATATATCCAGCCATCATGTCCATGTCTTGGACAGAAAGAATAAGGAAAAGGGGAACTCAGAGGGTCATCCTTGCTGAGAGAGCTTCCTTTTAATAATTTCTTAGAAGCTGTCCACCCAATGCTTGGTCTCTGGTATCTTTAATTTTTTCAGCCAGGTTAATACCTGCCATAATTGGCACCTCCTCCGTTGTCATGGTACCAATAAATAATAGAAGAATGGATATTGGATAGATGGTAAGTTTTGGTATACAATTCCACTTTTGCTGGTATTGAAAAATCAAAACCACGTAGATCTTCTAAGCCAGAGGTGGACAAATGCTTGTGAGCTAAATTCAGCCCACTGACTATTTTGGTAAATAAAGTTTCATTGGGACTCAGCCACACCCATTAATTTATGTATAGTCTATGAATGCTTTTGCATTGTCACAGAGTTGAGTTGTGACAGAGACTGTCTGGCCTGCAAGACCAAAAATATTTTCCATCTGTCCATTTATGTGAAAACATTGCCAACCCCAATTCTAGACAGATAACCAAATGGAAAAATGGGCAAAAGAGTGGAACGGACTCTGCAAAAGGGATCTCCGAAGACAATACAGATATGAAAAGCGCTCTAATTCATTAGTCGTCAGGGAGATGTTAATTAAAACCACAGTATAGTACCACTGAGTGCCCATCAGAATGGCTCTAATTAAGGAAGAGCGAGAACTGATAATATCAAGTATTGCATTAATATGGGACAACTGGAATTCTCATACATTTCTGGTAGCAGTATAGGTTGGTACCAATACTTTGGACAACTACTGGGCAGTACTGCTAAAGCAGAATATATGTACTCCCTATAATAGAGTCATTCTATTCTCAGGTGTATACCCAACAGAAATGCCTACCTATGTTCACCAAAAACCATGTTCTAGAATGTTCTTATCAGCGCTATTCATTAATAACCCTAGACTGGTAACATGCAATAGTGATGAAAGACACCAGATGAAAAAAAAAAAAAAAAAAAAAAACTGTCCACTGCAGGATTCTATTGATCCAAAGTTCAGAAAAAAGGCAAATAAAATCTATGATGGTGTTGGTCAGGAGAGTGGTTCCTTTTATGGGGTAAATGTTGGGAGTGGGTTTTTCTTGTTCTAAGTAGTCATTGAACAGGGATGTTCACTTTGCAAAATGCACTGTTATGCACTTATGAATTCAGTACCGTTCAGTTTATATATATATATATATATATATATTATATCTCAATGAGGAGCACCACCCACCCCCCCCAGAAAAAAAATCCATATCCTTTAAATGAGGGAAACCTTGCAGTGAGTAGTCAGTTTTCTATTAAAAATGTTACCTAGATGATGTGTTCTTCCTCATACAATCTCAGGAGTCTCCACAACAGGTCCAGCCCTTTGTTTGAGACTATGTTTGCATTCTAATCTCAGTAACAAATGGGACACATTTTCTGTTTCTGGCTTTCCACATTAGACTACAATCCCCCCTGACAGTGCAGCCACCTAGGTGGTCTCAGCTCCAAGCAGCCCCTGCTAGGATAAGAAGGTTGTATCTAAGCTGCACTGGATTAACCCCCTGAGCAGACCCTGTGCCCCTGGGCTTTCTGGCCAAAGGAGAAAGTGAAGGCTGCAAGGTCAGCTGAATGTGTAATTCATGGATCCTAAGAAGGCCTTTTGGAAAGAGGGTTTTCCCCCCATTTCTGTTTAGTCTTAACATTTTGAAGTTGTAAAGAGGTGCTGGAGACTGAGGGAGCTGTTTGTATGCTGTGTTGTCTGCCTCAACTGCACTCTTGAATTCTGGCTGGCTGCCCAGTCTTGTGTGGGAAGCTGTTTAAGATGTGTGCACTTCTCCAAAACATCAATTTTATATTTTAAAAAGGATTAAAGTATTATTCTTCCAAAGCCAGAAACTCAGGCACCTTTTAAAGGAGAAGTTCAGAAGAAATAGCCAAGTCTTTTTAAAGAATTACCCAAACTTTTGGCTGATTAGTTCAGTTCAGTTCAGTCGCTCTTTGTGACCCCATGGACGGCAGCCTGCCAGGCTCCTCTGTCAATGGGATTCTCCAGGCAAGAATACTGGAGTGGGTTGCCATACTCTCCTCCAGGGATCTTCCCGACCCAGGGATCGAACCTGTGTCTCCTGCATTGCAGGCAGATTCTTTACCAACTGAACCACCAGGGAAGTCATACAGACTAAATGAGCTAATATGTGAGGCACTGAGAAGACTTAGAAGTCACAACCTGTTAAAAAATCAATGCCATAAAAATAAATAACAATTCAAGTTTGCTTCCTTGAAATGTCATAAGGCTGTTAGGACACAACAAAATCGTCAGACTCTAAGGGCCAACTGTAGACATGAGTGTTCTAGAATCTTCTGCTTTTCTCATCTCAGAGCACATGATGTGGTGTATAATTGAATCCAGTGTAGACATGTGCAAAGTCTATTCAAATTTGGAGTGATTTTGGAGGAACAGCATGTGTCCAAAAGCAGGTTTATACTTGCAAGGCGAGGGCACAGGAAAAGCTTTTCTTTTGATGAGAATTAGAAAACCCCAATCAATGAGAGGGCAATACTTTGACAAATGATTTGAGACTAGTGAATACAAACACAACAAAGGAATGTTTGCTTTTGGTTATGATTTATATTGCTCTAAAAAAAATGGAAGTTGGGGGCTACCTTCTGCACACCAATTGAATCCCACATACATTTACCTGAGACTTCTAGAAATAACAAAGGTGTGTCTCTGAAAGCTTAGATATGCGGAAAAAGAGAATCCAGTCTGGAAGTCTGCCTGCCCTAAACAGGCTGGTTTATCTTAGGCAAGTTGTCTGTCTGCTTCAGGGCTACAAATGAAATAAAATAATTGAGATGTTAATAGAAACAAATGTATGACAGATACATTTTTTAAGTCCAAAGGAAAGACTTATAAAACTCCAGGAGGGAGAAGATGAATACTAAAAGTCGAAAAAAGATCAAATGAAATAAAGTGCTATTTTAGTTTTCTAAGTCAGGGGTCAGCAAAAAATTTCTGTAAGAGAACAGATGTGTTAGGCTGTTGGAAGCAGCCATAGATAAATACATACGTGAATGGATGTGACTGTGCTCCAGAAAGACTTTATTTGTGGATGCTGAAGTGTGAATTTCACATAATTTGAATGTCATCAAATATTATTCTTTTGATTTTTCTTTCAACCATTTAGAAATGTAAAAACCATTCTTACTCCTATGCCAGATCTGAGACAAACATCTCCCCTTGCTTGTTCTTTTAGAACAAGCAAAACAAAAAAATGTTGAAGTACAACATGCCTTCCTTTTCAGGTTTTTTTGTAAATTATTTGAGTGATGGTTTTCTACCTTTGGTATTTTCCTGGATTTTTCTCTGTTGCTTTATGCCCCTGCTAGAATGCTTTGTGCCCCTGTAACATTTTTTAACATCAGCTGTCATGCATATATTAAATGCTCATCATGAACTGAAATCCTGAGGACAGACTTCAGAGGAAAAAAGATATTAGCCATAGAAAGTGGTATAGAAGCTCCTCTATTTATGGAATTTCAGCTTGTGCACTTTCATAGATACAAACAAAACCATACTCTGGAATAAAGCCCTCTGGCTCTCTCCTCATCATCAAAATATGCACTAAGAGGTTCTGGGAGCTCTCTTTGTTTCTGCTTCCGCCCCCCGCCCCGACCTTGTTTTTCAATTTACCTAATATTTACAGTACTTCTGTTTGGTGCTGAATTTTGCCATTAACCCCATCTTATATGATAACCTCAGAGGAAATGAGAGAATAAAATGCTAGTAAGAAGTAGCAGGAAGACAAGATAGAAACACTTTTTCAAAATCCAAACAGGTCTTAAAAATTGTTGCAAATCCCTTGGCAGGAAGAATAGCTTTGAGGACAAAAACCTCATCATGCAACCTGAGAGTTCTATACCTATGTGATAATAGCAAACGTTGATACAGAGTTTATATATATATGCCCAGCACATTTCTAACTGCTAAACACACACACACACACGTATACTAATTTAGTCCCCAGAAAAAGATGATAATCAAAAAATGATGTCAAAATGATTGATGAAGCAGAGAAAAATTTAACTGTATGTCTGGGGATCAACATTTTAGACCTATTTTTTTGAGTTGAAGTATAGTTGATTTACAATTTTGTGTTAATTACTGCTGTACAGCAAAGTGATTCAGTTACATATACATTCTTTTTCATGTTCTTTTCCATTATAGTTTACCATAGGGTATTGAATGTAGTTCCCTGTGCTCTACAGTAGGACCTTGTTTATCTATTCTCTGTATAATGGCTCACATCTGCTAACCCCCAAACCTCCCACTTCATCCCTTGCTCCCCCACCTTGGTAACCACAAGTCTGGTCTGTTCTCTATGTCTGTGAGTCTCTTTCTTTTTTGTAGATAGGTTCATTTGTGTCATATTTTAAAGTCCACATAAAAGTGATATCATGTGGTGTTTTTTTTGTTCTCTGTCTGGCTTACTTCATTTAGTATGATAATCTCCAGGTCCATCCATGTTGCCGCAAATGGCATTGTTTTGTTCTTTTTTATGCCTGAATAGTATTCCACTGTGTGTATGTACCACATCTTCTTTATTCATTTATCTGTTGATGGGTATTTAGGTTGTTTCCATCTTAGACCTATTTATGACAATCCAAGGGAAAGAAATAAATCCAATAAGTAAAATAAACTAGTTGTGAATGGTTTCATGGATTTGCAGCTTTTGAAATTTATCCAAACGTAAAGTCCATCACTAGATGACAACTGGAGATGCTAAAGCTGCTGAGAAATTCCCTGTAGTACAGAAATTCCCTGTATGAGCAGATTAACCACTTCAGAAGATTTTCAGCATATGAAATGAAATAAGTCTACTGTGGGCAAAGATGCCAGATACAGTATTTATCAGCAAGGAAGGGGATAAGCTGGAGTATGAAGTCTTGGAAGATCAATTCATACTTCACTGGAAATACATATGGGGGCTGCCAGCTTCTACTCTGCTCAGGATATCTGGACATAGGAACAGTCATAAACAGCTTTTAGAGCTTAACAAGTTTTCAACCAAAAAGTACAGTGGATGCTTGCTGTTGGTACTCTGCCTAGAACATCTCAGATCTTTTACCATTCTGTGTGTCTGTTCCATCCTGCCGTTTCTGTGTGGTTTGCTTCTAATGACCAACATCTGTGAACTTCTTCCGAGGATTTCCCTTGGGGTTCTTGAGCAGTTTCCCTGTACCCACAAAGAACAGGAAGTGCTTGGGAGTTTACATCACCCTGGGGCATCCCATAGCCCATGATTGGTGGCTGTGAGAATATTTAAGCTCAGCTCCTTTGGCTTGAGGTGGGACAACTCCAAAACTCCCCTCAGGATCAGACTGAGACTCTGCCAGAAATCACACCATTACTTGACTTCCTCCCCTTTCACACTCTGTTATGCTTACCCTTTACCAGTTACTCCTGGGAACATGTCCTGAATAAATCACTTACCCATGAATCCTTATCTTAGTGACTGTTTCCGAGGAACTCTACCTAAGGCAAGAAGCAACTCTATTATTAAGAGAGAGACAGCATAGGGCCTTCATTTGGCATTGAAAGAATGAATGAAAGAATGAACTGAATGAATTAATATAAGCCAGTCTTTAACCTTGAACCACACATGTTATAGTCAGGGAAACAGGAAAGGGATAAAACACTAACTGACATTTTAGAGTTGCAGATCCTATAGTGAAACTGCTTATATGATGCAGCCCTTTAAGCTGATGGTCATACAGGCTCATTCTAAATATTAATGGGAAGAGCACATCTCCACCTCCCAGGATAGCTGCCTCCTTCTCTTGCATTAGTCAATTTATTATAAATACCTTCCTTCTTTCTTTCCTTTCCTTTCCTCCCTCCCTCCCTTCTCTCTGTGTCTGTCTCTGTCTTTCATAGTTTTATGGAGAGAGAAAAGAATCCACCTGCAATGCAGAGACCTGGGTTCAATCCCTGTGTTGGGAAGATCCCCTGGAGGAGGGCATGGCAACCCACTCCAGTATTCTTCCCTGGAGAATCCCCATGGACAGAGGAGCCTGAAGGGCTACAGTCCATGGGGTCACAAAGAGTTGGACATGACTAAGCGACTAAGCACAGCACACAGCACAGAATTCACATTTCATACAATTCACCCATTTAAAGTGAATAATTCAGTGGTTTTTCATACATTCAGAGCTGTGCAACCATCCCCATAATTAATTTTAGAACATTGTCGTCACCCCAAAAAGAAACTGTGGGCCCTCTAGCTATCAACTCTCTCAGCTCCCCCACCCCTTCTGTCCCCAGCCCTACACAGCCATGGATGTACTTTTGGTCTCTGTAGCTTTTCCTGTTCTGAACATTTTTTATACATGGAATCATGCAATATGTGGTCTTTTGTGACTGGATGCTTTCACTTAGCATAATGTTTTCAAGATTCATTCATGTTTTAGCATATGACAACATTTCACTCCTTTTTATGACCAAATAGTATTCCAGTGTATGGATAGACCACATTTGATTTATCTGCTCATCAGTTGATTAACATTTGAGTTGTTTCTACCTTTGGCTGTTATAAATAATACTGCTATGAACATAAGTGTACAAGTTTTTGTGTGAACATATGTTTTCATTTCTCTTCGTTGTATAAATAGGAGTGGAATTGCCAGGTCAAATATAGAAAGTTGTTTCTCATGCTGAGCCAAAATCTGTTTCTTCATAATTTCCACTCTTGATCCTGGTCCAGCCTTCTGGAGAAAGCTAACCAAGCTTTCCTTTCTTACACATGACATCTCCTCAAATCGTTCATCATTGTCCTCATGTTCATCTTCAACTTTCCCAGACTGAATTTTCTTTGTTCTTTTCATCAGACCACTGTAAAAATGGGACTTCACAGAAATGCAAAATGATAGCCTTGAAGCTGTCATATTGTCTGTTATGATGTACAAAACAACTCTCTTTTGTTCCAAATCTCAGAGTGCCCCATCAACCATAAGGAACTAGTGGCCAACAACTTTGCTTTCGCAAGACAGGAGACAAAGAATTATTTCTAGGTAGGAAGGTTTTTTGTTTTTTTTCAATAGTATCTGAAGGAATTTTTCCCTTTGGAATATCTCAAAGGACTAACAGTTTGTAATTTATGCACATATGTAATTACACAATGTGTAATTTATACACATTTGTCATTTCTGGACATGTTAATGTGAGAAAGCAAGTTCCATGGTCTTGAAAAATAAAATTTAATGGAGATCAGTTATCCCTAAGAGCTTTGAAAGAAATAATGTGTAGCATTCTTTTTACTCTTAGTCATGAAGACAATGAAGAGAAAACTTGACAAAACCACAGGAAAATGTAACAAGTCACTCAGCAGGCTCTGGGTTATGATCAATGAGGTCAAATGTTATGTTCATGTCTTCTTCAGTAATTACAAATGGATCTAATTACAAATGATCTGATTCTTGCTTGTTTTTTCAAACATTTAGAGGTCTTTTCCACCTTCTTTCAACATTAAATCCAGAGCTCTGGGTAGATTCTGACATTGTCTTATGCCAGCCGCTTGACCTTGAACAAGTCACTCCGCCTTTCTAAGCATTACTTTCTGCATCTTATTCCCATGGTGTCATTGGTTCTCAAGCTGTGTTGTACATGACAACAATCAAGGGATCTTGCAAAAAATATTATTCCTGAGGTGGTTCTCTAAGAAATTCTGATTCAACATGTTTTGGGGAGGTCTACACAATCTATTTTTTTAAATCCCACCCCAAGTGATTCTGATGTATGTGTTCCTAAAGACCATATTTTCAGAAACACTGATTAGCTATTTCTTCCTGATCCCTTTTCCTTTTGTCCTGTCTTCTGCTGAAAGGGAGAAGAAGTCTTATTGTCTCTCCAGATAATATCTTTCCATGTATGTTGTGTGTATGAACATGAAGAAAGATGGCAACCAAGCTTGAAATAAGCAAATGTCCTAGTCTAACACATAGAGTCTGATATATTAGGATTATTGTGACCAGAAGGACAATTGTATCCATAAAGTAGGGTTTGTCAACCTTGGCAGTATAAACATTTGGGACCAGATCATTCTTTGTTTTGTATATGTGTGTGTTGGTGGGGGGTGTTTAGGGATTGTCTGGTTCACTGTGGAATTAAATATCACTAGCCACTACCTACTGATTACCAATAAGACATCCCCTAGTGTGTCTCCAGACCATGCCAGATGTCCTTTGGTAGACAGTGTTGCCCCTGGTTGAGAACCACTTTCTTAGAGCATGGTCCCAAAGAAAAAGAATCAAGAAATTAAACTTGGCTCCATTGCACAGCAAGGCAAAGAAGGCAATGCTAAACTGTTGATGTTTGACTTTTATGTGCCAAGCATTCCTTGGAGATCTGGAACTCTGGCCCATACTCTCTATTTGGTGGATTAATGGGATACAGATAGGTTAGGTGACTTGGCAAGCAAAGGACACTCTGTTTCATTCTCCTCATTTTATTACACTCCCAACAGCGAACTCTTAATGTTTGCCTTATATGTTCTGCTCCCTATAAAAAATGGAAATCATAATCACAAAATAGATTAATTAGGGGAGGGGGACTGATACATGTGGAATTGCTTGAAATGGGTGTCATCATTCTTAATACTGCTGAAACTCCAAAACCGGGGATTTTTGAGGATGTAACAGTGACTTCCTTGGGTGACTAATCAAGTGCTCTAAATGACTCTAATAATAGCTGCCAGTTTTGATCATGCAAATGGTCAGTTTTTTGCACCATCTGTTAGCCTTTTGACATGCTATGCTGAGTGGAAACCCACTTGCATGTAAGTTCCAAAATTCAGTCCTACTCTTCCATTCTAGGGAAGTGTCTCCTTGTTTTCTTTGTTGGCACAAGACCCACTCCACTAAAAGAAAATGTGTTGTTGGTGTGAGGTGTACTGCTAAGTGGAAATTATTAAAGAGTGAATTTCTTATGTCTATGAAGTATTTGTTTCTCAACCTCTGTACCCTTGATGTTTTGGGCAGGCTAGTTCTCTGTGTTGGGGATGTTGTGCACTGTAGGATGTTTAGCAACATCCCTTGCTTCTATCCACTAGATATAAGTGGCACCCCCACACAGTTGGGTCAATAAAAAGTATCTCCAGACGTTACCGTGTGTCCTCTTGGGGGAAAATTGTCCCCGCTGAGAACCACTGGCCTAGGAGGTATGGATGGGGCACTGGCAGCGTCTGCCTTCCCTCTTCATAAGAAGACACCACAGCGATCTAATGAATGAATCTGACTTACCAAAGAGTCTCTACTTTGAAACACACTGGAATGGCCTGTGAAGAGATTTGGACCCAACTTCATTTACATCTCAGCCCCATCATTTACCAGATGTGTGAAACAAGTGAAGTATTCTCATGAATAAAATGGAGATAATTGTACTCTCCTCACACAATTATTCTGAGGATCTGGATTTGATATTTGTAAAGCCTCTGGTTGAACAAAGGGCCAGCGATGTAGGTGCTCAATAATTAGTGGAATTGCTGTCATCCCAAATTAGCACCTGCAGCATCGGTATTGTCATGAGTGTTCTATAGGCTTTACATGCTTGCAACACCATGCTGAGGAAAGGAGGTTGTAATTGGTTGGGTGGAGATAATAGAATAACATTAAATTATGGATATGATGAAAAGTAGTTTCTTGATTCTCCAGCTGTTTTTGGGAAATCATAACTAGAGGGAATACAGTCTCTGGTTGTTTTTTTTTTTTTTTTTTTTGGTTTGTTTTTGTTTTTTGCCTAATGAGCCTGAAATAGAAAATTTATTTTAGAAACATCTCTCTGTGGATATTTTTTAGGGCACTCTCCTTGGCTCTAAGTCACTGAGTAGCAATTCTTCAGTGAAAATATCAAAATGGCAAGAAAAGGGCAAACTAGTGATACTAAACTGAACCAGTGAACAAAAGTAACGGTCACTTTTGTTTTCACCCGCACCTTCTTTCCCTGCATCCATAGATCATCAGATTCGCAGTTCCAGTTGTTGATGCATAACTTCTTGATATTCTCCATAGTAGGGGTCAAGGTTGAGGGCAAGAGTTCTGAGTGATACTCTCTCCTCTGTCCTATATCACCACAGCTCCAGGCATAATTCTTGGGACCTCCAGGAATTGCTCAGTCACTGGTCACTGGACCAGGTCTGTCGTTGGCTGACATTATCTCTCTCTAATGTACCTGGAGAAAGGAATGGGGCACTTCATTCTTCCTTGGATCTGTCCCATCCCCATATCCCTGTTAAGGTTAAAAGGAAGGGGGAAGATTATGGCTGTGGAGCAAAATGGTAATTCCTTAAGTGGCACTTATATTTATAGTTTGGTTGCTGAGGTTCGCCCCCACCATACTGGCTGCTGAACTTCTGCCTAAAAATATATCCTCCTTCACTCAGAAGATTAACTGGTATATCCAGTACTGTTACCCATACATGTGGATGGACTCAGCAATAGTGTTTCCAATGCCATGACCCTAGCACAGCTGGTAGGTCTTTCTTCATTTGCAAGAGACATGTGATTTTGGACAAGAAGGACCTTAAGCCTGCTTCTCCATTTCTCCTTCCCGATCCTGGAGTTTGATTTCCTGAATTTTATCTTCATAGCCCCATGAGAAAACCGAGAAGAGAGACAATTTTACACTGTATTCAGCCTTTATATAAACTATGTTCAGTCTATTTATACTGTAGTGTAAATAAAGATTCTAATTGGTACAATCAGTTTGGAAAACTGTTGGGCATTGTCTAGTAAAGTTGAAGGTATGCATGCCTATGAGCCAGCAGTTCTGTTTCCAGGTTTGCACCCTATTCAAGTGCAGGCACATGTGCGCAAGGAGATAGGTATACTGATGTTCAAGCTGTGTGTTTTCAGTAGTCCAAAACTGAAAAGGACACTAATGTCCACCAGCAGTAAACATAGACAATGGACTACTAGACAGCAATGGGAATGAACAAACCATAGCTACGTATGACAACATGGAAGAATGTTAGAAACATGATGTTGAGTAAAAGAAGCCAGATGCAGTAAAAATATAATCATGAATCCATTTATATAAAATTAGAAAGAAGGCAACACTAAGCTCTAAAATTTGTGAATACATAACTTCCTAAAAAGTAGTAGTTCTCAAATAGGGGTGATCATGCCTCCCTGCCTGCAGGAGACATTTTCAGTGTCTAGAGATACTTTGGCTTGTCACAACTGCAGGAAGGACATAATACTTCCATCGGGTGGGTAGATGCCTGGGATGCTGCTAAACATCCTGTGATGCACAGGATAGCTTCCACAACACAGAATTATTGGTATGACACCAAAATCACAAACAAATCAAAGCGAAAATAAACTATTGAGACTTCAGGAAGCAAAAAACTTCTGAATGGCGAAAGAAACAATCAACAAAACAAAAAGGAAATCTAAAGGACAGGAGAAAATACTTGCAAACCACATATCTGATAAGGGGTTAATATCCAAAATATAAAAGGAACTCTAAGAACCCAGTAGCAAAACAAAAATTTATCTGATCAAAAAATGTGCAAAGGACCTGAATAGATGTTTTTCCAAAGAAGACATACAGATGGCCAACAGGCACATGAAAAGATGCTCAACGTCACTAACCATCAGGGAAATGCGAATAAAAGACACAATGAGGTATCACCTTACACCTGTTAGGATAGCTGTTATCAAAAAGACAAGAGATAAAAAGTATTGGCAAGAATGTAGAGAAAAGGAGCACTAGTACACTGTTAGTGAGAATGGAAATTGGCACAGCCATTATCAAAAACAGTACGAAGGTTCCTCAAAAAATTTAGAATTAAAAATAGAACTGCCACATGATCCAGCAATCCCACTTCCGTGCATATATTCAGAAGAATTGAAATCAGGGCCTCTAAGAGACATCTGCATTCCCATGGTCACTGTAGCATTATTCACAATAGCCAAGCTATGAAAACAACGATAGTGTCCATCTACATGGATGAATGGATAAAGAAAATATGGTGCATATATGTACAATGGAACATTATTCAGCCACAAAAATTCCTACCATTTGAGACAACATTAATAGACCTTGAAGGAATTCTGTTAAGTGAAATAAAGCAGAGAAACACAAATACTGTATGATCTCACTTACTTGTGGAATCTAAAAAAACTGAATTCAGAAATAGAGAATAGATTGCTAGTTACCAGGGACTGGCAGTGGGGGGATAAAGAGATGCTGGTCAAAGGATGAAAAACTTGCAGTTATGAAATAAATTTTGGGAGATCTAATGTGCAGCATGGCAACTTTAGGTAACAGGACTGTATTGTACACTTGAAAGTTGCTAAGAGGGTAGATCTTAAATGTTCTCATCATGCACAAAAAATTGTTCACTATGTGAAGTGATGGAGGTGTTAAGTAATCTTATGATCATCACTTCACAATATGTGTATCAAGTTATCACACTGTACACCTTAAATTTGCACCATGTCAGGTATAGCTCAGTAAAGCTGGTGGGGGGATTATTGGTCCCTAAGTGTCAGTAGTGCTGAGACTGAGAAACCCTGCTATAAAAGGGAAGCAAATAACTCTGTAAAAGACAAGACAATGTCTGCCCCTGGATTGGGGTTGAGGGGAGGGTGTTATAATGCAGCCGAAGGACACTAGCAATATTCTATTCCTTGATCTCAGTGGTGGTTAGATGGGTGTATGTTTTGCAATAATTCATTTAGCTGCACATTGTATGTTATGTTTTTCTGTTTCAAAAATTTAAAAATACGCTTGGAGGTGGGTTGACAGGATAAGTAGGATGGAAGAGTATAGCAGGTGGGTTTGGAGGAAGAGGCTCTCCATCTAAGAGGGTCCCATACCTTGCTCTGTCAATGACAGGGCTGGGCGTGCAAGAAGGGCCTCGTCCTCTGATCTAAGTGCATTTTAGTTCTCACATGGGCCTTCGGCTCCTCCTACACCCTGAAGCTGAATTTGCTTTCATGGATTTAGATAAAGTTTTCCTTTAAAAAATGTAATCACCCTTGGGTTGGCATGAAATGTGGAAAATATTAACTCAGTTTATAGGCAGGCAGAGTAACTGCAAACAGGGATTTTAGTTTAAATGTCCTGGCTGAGAGGGCAGCTGTCAGAACTGGAAATGCTGTATTATTTGGGGATAGGAAGTCATGAAAATGCCACTGTTAGCGTGACATATTTTCTCTTAAAAGTGATGCTAGTAGAGGAACTCCTAGAGATTATTTTTGAGTCCTCTCTGGGGAAAACTGTAAACATCAGAGAAATTTATTTTAAAAAAAGATGACTAACCAAAAGAGAGCATTAGCTCAGCAGGCTCTTAAGCTAACCAGTGAATGATATGAACTTCAGCCTTTTCTGAAGTGAGGTTTTTATGTGTTCTCTTTATTGCCCTCCATCACCCCAAAAGATCAAACTTGAATTTTGAAACCACCTGCCATTTAGTGAATAGGTTAAATGACCTAGAACAATAAGTGCAAATTATATGCACTTAGAATATTTATTGAATAAGTAACCCAGTGAATAGTTAAATAACATGGGAAAGATACTTGGAAGTAGAGGTGGGCAAAAAAGAATTTTTTCTTAGAGTGGTATTTAAAATATACCTTGAAATGGATTCAAATAAAAATAATGTGTGGAATTCAAATTGTTTAAGGTTTTTATTGAATTATAGTTGATTTACAATGTTTCAGGTGTACAGCAAAGTGATTCAGTTATACATATATATGCATACACATATGTTCTTTTTCAGAATCTTTTATATTATAGGTTATTACAAGGTATTGAATATAGTGTGCATCTGTTAACCCTCAATTCCTAATTTATCCCTCCCCCTTCCCCTTTGGTAACCATGTTTGTTTTCTACTCTTTCTGTTTTGTAAATAAGTTCCTTTTTATCATTTTTTAAGACTCCACATATAAGGGGTATCATATGATTAAATTGTTCAAGATTTAGCAGACCTCTTAGAGTTCTGCACAATCTTCTAGATCCCTCGTCAAGTCTTGAAGAAATGGATTGAGAACTGAAGAGGTGCATAACTCACTCAGAGATGAATTAAAGAGTCTTGCAGCATGGACTGATGATTTCTTTTCTTAGATGCTTTGTCCTTTCTCCTCAAACCTTTCAAACACAGGAAAAAACAACCCAGTTGCCCTTGAAAATTTAAGTCCAACTTAGCAATGACAATTTAGCAAGAAATCTGCTAGCAGACAGAAGTCGTTCCTAAAGTGTAAGTACACAGTTTGGGGAGTGATGAATTATTTTTGGCTTACAGCAATGCTGTTTAGTGACTTAATAAATTTTTAAAAGACAGAATACAAACAAACCAAGATCTAAGATAACCCAATTTTGACCTGGAGGTGACATATTCAAGAGTAATGATCAAAGCACTATGTTTAAGTTGTTTTTTTTAATCCAGAGACCCGATTATTATTGTGTGTATGTAGATAGACAGATAGATAATGAAAGTTTTTTTTTTTTTTTTTAGAGAAAGGGATTTTTAGCTTTGAGGGGTAATGGCAGGTGTAACAGAGGAAGAAGTCCTCAGGCTAAAGAGTTCCTCTTTCTAAATAGAGCACCAGGAAGCAGAGGTCCCGACATGGGACATCTGCATATGCATGCCCTCCTTTGGCCACTCCAGCAGCATTCTCTTAAGGGTGCCTTGTAGTGAAGCTTGTACTGCTTCTCCTCCTTGTTCTAAGGGTCTTTGATGACATAGTTCTAAGGGTTGCTTTCAGCAGTGGAGGAGAGTGAAAGTGAAGAGAGGACTTTAATGTGTTGTTTTTCCAGCTCTGCCTGGACTGTCTGACAGTAGGGAGGGCCTCCAAGGTGACTGGGTTCACTCTCTTCACCCACTCTGCAGAGGCAAAGGTGATCTGAGCAAGGCAGGCTGCAGAGAGGAGGAGACTGGGGCAAACAGTGAAACTGACTTTCTCTTAAGACTGGTAGCACTCTGGCTGGAAGTTCCTGGTTTGGGCAGGGGGTTGAGTTTAAATTTATTTTTGTTTCTTTGTTATTACAGCATAAAATACACATGGTGAAGGGTGTAAACTGCCCAGATCTGAACTGTACCACTCAGTGAATTTTTTCACACGGGTGTCCTTGGGTAGCTGTCATACAGAATAGAATACAGAACATTTTTGGAACCCTAAAAGGTTCCCTTGCATCCCCTTCCCTGTGAGTACCACCTCTCCATCTTGGAAATCATGATTCTGGCTGCTACCGCCAGAGATCACATTTCCCTATATAAGTTCAACATGTGAATTTCAGCAAATATGGAAAACTCAGCAGTGGCCACGGGGCTGGAAAAGGTCAGTTTTCATTCCAATCCCAAAGAAAGGCAATGCCAAAGAATAGTCAAACTACTGCACAATTGCACTCATCTCACACTCTAGTAAAATAATGCTCAAAATTCTCCAAGCCAGGCTTCAGCAATACGTGAACCGTGAACTTCCAGATGTTCAGTCGGGTTTTAGAAAAGGCAGAGGAACCAAAGATCAAATTGCCAACATCCGCTGGATCATCGAAAAAGCAAGAGAGTTCCAGAAAAACATCTATTTCTGCTTCATTGACTATGCCAAAGCCTTTGACTGTGTGGATCACAATAAACTGTGGAAAATTCTGAAAGAGATGGGAATACCAGACCACCTGACCTGCCTCTTGAGAAACCTGTATGCAGTTCAGGAAGCAACAGTTAGAACTGGACATGGAACAACAGACTGGTTCCAAATAGGAAAAGGAATATGTCAAGGCTGTATATTGTCACCCTGCTTATTTAAATTATATGCAGAGTACATCATGAGAAACGCTGGGCTGGAGGAAGCACAAGCTGGCATCAAGATTGCCAGGAGAAATATCAGTAACCTCAGATATGCAGATGACACCACCCTTATGGCAGAAAGCGAAGAAGAACTAAAGAGCCTCTTGATGAAAGTGAAAGAGGAGAGTGAAAAAGTTGGCTTAAAGCTCAACATTCAGAAAACTAAGATCATGGCATCCGGTCCCATCACTTCATGGCAGATAGATGGGGGAACAGTGGAAATACTGTCTGACTTTATTTTTCTGGGCTCCAAAATTACTGCAGATGGTACTGCAGCCATGGAATTAAAAGACGCTTACTTCTTGGAAGGAAATTTATGACCAACCTAGATAGCATATTAAAAAGCAGAGACATTACTTTGCCAACAAAGGTCCATCTAGTCAAGGCTATGTTTTTTCCAGTGGTCATGGATAGATGTGAGAGTTGGATTATAAAGAAAGCTGAGCGCCGAAGAATTGATGCTTTTGAACTGTGGTGTTGGAGAAGACTCTTGAGAGTCCCTTGGACTGCAAGAAGATCCAACCAGTCCATCCTAAAGGAGATCAGTCCTGGATGTTCATTGGAAGGACTGATATTGAAGCTAAAACTCCAATACTTTGGCCACCTTATGTGAAGAGGTGACTCATTGGGAAAGACCCTGATGCTGGGAAAGATTGAGGGCAGGAGGAGAAGGGGATGACAGAAGATGAGACGGCTAGATGGCATCACTGACTCGATGGACATGGGTTTGGGTGGACTTAGGGAGTTAGTGATGGACAGGGAGGCCTGGCGTGCTGCGGTTCATGGGGTCACAAAGAGTCAGACACGACTGAGTGACTGAACTGAACTGAACTGTGAATTTCAACTTCTGAATAAATAAATGGAATCTTACAGTACGTTCTCTTTTTCAGTCTGATTTCTCTCTCTGGACACAGAGTTTGTGAGAATAATCCATGTTGTCGTGTCCAAGAGTAGCATTTTTCTGTCATTGCTGAGCAGTATGTATTCTCTTGTATGGAGGGACCAAAGTTGGTTCATCATGCACCAGTTGATGGACATTTGGATAGTTTCCATGTTGATGATTCTGTTTAAAGATATTATGAACATTCTTGTACATGAGAAGGACACTGGCACCCATTTCTCTATATATTTACGAGTGGGGTCAGAGGGTAGGCATATGGTCAGCTCTAGAAGATGTAATCTTACAGCTTTCCAGGCAGATGAACTGCCATGGTATCTAGTAGTGGATTCTTTAGGATACCTGCACCCCTGGTTTCACATGCTCACAGCTGTGAAGAATTGACACATGTGCATGCATGCTCAGTTGTGTCCAACTCTCTGCGAACCCATGGACTGTAGCCCACCAGGCTCCTCTGTCCATGGGACTGTCCGGGCAAGAATACTGGAGTGGGTTGCCATTTCCTTCTCCAGAGGATCTTCCCTATCCAGAGATCGAACCTGTGTCCCCTGCATTGGCAGGCGGAGTCTTTACCACTGAGCCACCTGGGAAGCCCGGAATTGACACAAGCCACCCACAAATCCATCCTCTACTTGATAGCCACCCCTCTTGGGCTTGGAATGAATGGTTTCACAGTCTGGAGTTTCTCTACTCTGGTCCCAATCCCTACCTTTGTCTGGATGTAGCTTGTGAAAGGCTGTTGGCAAATCACAGAATATCAGGCCTGGGGAGGGACCTTGGCACTCAAAGTGTAGGCTTCCACTAGGGGATTGCAAAGTAGAAGTCAGCTTTAGGTGGCGTTGTGAATCTGTAGTGTGTGCTAAAATCATTCTGTTAATCTGGCAGCATTTGCAAATAGCGTGCGTTTCTTCTCTTTTCAAATCCTAGCTGTGTTGTTTTCTGATTTGCTAAGACAAAGAAAGGAGGGTTCCGAGTACTCCCCCCACCCCCAACTCAGCTCCATCCTGGCACCCACGCTAGTCCTCAGTGCCTGCTGAGTTCCTGCAGATTTTCCAGGACTTCCCCTTGCCGCCGGGTTCCCTAGCCATGCCCAGGTCCTGCACGCCCTCTGGGACTCAGTTGTCCCGAAGTGGCGTGGCCCAGCAAGCCTCCAGCCCGGCCTCCCTCTCCTCAACAGCTCCCCGAGGCAGCTGACTTGGCCCCTCTCCAGCCTGCCCCCTCCTGAGGTTCCCGCCACTGAGATTCTCTCAGAGGAAGGCTTTCGAAAGACTGAAACTCCACCCTCGCCAGGGGCCGGTTCCGAATCGGCTTTCGGCGTCAGGCCCACACCTTCAAAGTTAGTCAAAGTCTCTTTATTGGGAAGCCAAGCTCTCTCCCTCTCGCTGGTGTTGAAGGCGTTAGCAGCCCCGGCCCTGGCATCCCAGGGCCCGTGGGCTCGGGGAGGGGCGGGGTGGCAGGAGTTAGGAAAGCCGGCCGCCCTGACACCTGTCGTGGGCGCGCTCGGTCGCTGTAGCCCCCAAACAGCTGGCGGCGGCGGTCGAGACTGGGGCCCGCCAGGAGCGGAAGGAATTAAACGCCCGCCCATCGAATCTGACTCGGCCTCTCCCTCCTCCTCCTCCTTCCTCTTCGCCGTCGCCTCCTCCCTGTCCCCACCGGCTCCGCGGCGGGACGCTGGTGCCCCGGACGCTTTGCACCGCGCTCTGGGCGCAGGGAGCAGGGCTCGAGTCCGGGGGCTGCCCAAGGATGGCGGTAAAATAGGGGGACCCCAGAAAGGCGCCACGACCCCAGCCTGAGCCCCAGAGCCCGCCACTCCTCCCCCGGTGGCGACATGGGGGACCCGGTGAACCGCGAGAAACCGCAGCTGCACTATGCGGTGAGTGTCCCGGCGCGAGCAGAGGCGACAGGGGGCGCCACACGGCCGACCTGGGGGGACGGCGCAGAGTTGAAAGGATCCGTGGCTCCGCAGAGGTCCTCGGTGTGTGATTCGGGGCGGGGGGGGGGGGTTGGAGAGTGCCGCGTGCATCACCCCAAGTGTCACCTGTTCAGAAACTCAGATGCCCCTTAGAAGAGGAGCCCCCACTTCTGGAGCCCATGGTCCTCTGCCCCGCGGTCTTCTGCCCCGCGCAGTGGTCACTGCGTTTGGGGCTGGGGCTCGGACCCTGCCGCCGCCTCTCTGGCCAAGGCTGAGAAATGGGACTCCTGGGGCTGGGCCCAGGTTCGCCCACCCAACCTTCGGTGAGATACACCGCAAGAACCCACAGAGAACTGAACGGGAGGCAGGGCGACTTAGCGATCCCAGCGTGTGATGAGTGGACCCTCCGGAGAAACCCGGTTTGCTCTTTGGAAAGGGGGCGTGCATTTCCCTAGGAGTTTGTGGCGGGACACAAGATTGCACAGTTTCTAATTTAATATAAGAAGGTGGTAGGGTGTCGTGTGTCGGTGACCTCTCTTCCTGTTGACTCAAATAGTCCACATTTCTTGGGGTCCTACTGTTTGCCAGGCACTGCGCGGAGCTGGGGGCCGTAGGACACACCAGACATAAAATTCATGGAGTTTGCCTCCTTTAAAGAAGGCGTCAAGATTTCTAGGTGAATGATGGGACCGACCAGATCTAGATTGTAGACTGAGTTTCTTTTTGAGAAAGAGAGAAGACTTAAGAAAGAAAAGTCGAATGAACCTAGAGATGTTTCTGAGGAATGGGTACTTACTTGTGAAGATTCTGAGCGCCGCCTCCAGGAAGCCGACAGGCATCTGTGTTAGTTTACCCCAGTCTTTGGACATGTCTCTGTGGTAGATGTGTGGCTTTGACGTGGGGCATTGCAGTTGTTCTGGCATGTGCTACTTTACTGAGTTCTCCCTGACATGATTTTCACTATTGAGATGGGACATTCTGGGGGCCAACTTTCAAAACTGGGGAGAATTAAGACGGAAAGTTAGGAATCATCAATATTTATAATAAGGCAGAGGCAGTTATCTGCCGGGAATTCGTGTCCTCCACAATGCACTCTTCAACATTTAAAAAAGGGAAAGCTTTCAAGGAAGGAGTCGAGGTGAACAGGGGTGGTAGGTGCAGAGGTCCTGGGGAGCTGCTCCAACTGATTCCAGGCTGTAGTAGAGTGGCTGGTTGCGGGCAGGGCTGGGTGGTGGGGACACGACAGGTTGGGCTCACCGAGACCTTCTGTGGTTTCACTTTGCTGCGCTGGAAAAAAAAATGAGGGCCTGAATTAGGAAATCGTTAAGGTTCCTTCTCAGGCACCCGTTCTAGGAACCTATGACGGCTCTTTCTCTAGTTTTGCCAGCGTTACTTGCCTTGAAATGCCCAGTGAGACACTAGTAACTTACTAATGCCTGTTCTTTTTTTTTTTTTTTTTTGAGACACTAGGCTCAGCAATTTGCCTTTTAAAGCGGTATTAAGGGCAACCCGTTTTCAGCAGAGATTTCTTTGCACAGAAAGATCTAAGGTCTGTGCTCATTATGTCTAATCAGCATCTCATCCCGCTACCTTCTTCTGATTTTGAACTGTGTGCTGGTGCCCTTTGAATTGTAATCTGAGGTGTCAATATCATTTACAAAGTGAGGGAGGAAAGGTGACAACTGACTCCTTAAAAAAAATCTATTGGTTGTATGAATGATTATTGCTTTAATTATGCAAATACACCCAATGCATCACGAAACAAATTAAAAATTATTTTCAATCAGATGCCTCATTTTCCTAAAAGCAAAAACTGAAGAGTCAGGCAGATGTTAATGCCTCCTCTTGCTCTCTGAAGATATGCTGATGAAATCGCCCTGTATTCTAGCACAGATCACTACATATGCATTTTCTGATTTAAGACTCAGAAGAAAGATTCCAGGGAGAATATGTTGGCTCTCAGGTCAGAGGAAGTCACCCCGCTCCTCTGAAGCATACTTTAGAACGACAAAGCAGCAGCGCTCAGCAGCGCTTATCAGTCACAAGTCAAAAGAATGTTCTTTATTAAGTGTGACCCATTCTTTTTCATATTAACATAACCCCCTATGGCTTAAGATCTATTCTAATGCTGCACTCTTTGTCTGCTTCCCCCACAGTGATTGAGGTAATTCCAAGAGCTTCTTTTGCCTTTTTGCATAAATATTCCACTTATTTTGCCCAACTTGGTTTTGCCCCATTGTGTATTATCCTGAAGTCCTGGGGGCTGTTTTTTTTTTTTTTTTGTCTGCATCTTCTAGAAAAGAATTATCCTCAGGTGTCCTCAGTACCTCTTGCCTCCTCTGAAATCTAATCCAGGGGCAAGTAATACTCTTTCTTCAGAAAGAAAGACATATTTTATGTCTTGGCTTTTTTTCATTTGGCCAAGGGGAGACTGCATTTAAGAAATCAGTGGCTCACATTTTACTCAAATGTTCATCAAACATTTGTTGAGTGCCTGTTGTGGGCCAGGTATTTGGCCATTTTTCCAAAGATGACGAAATAGTGAAAATCTTAAGAATTGCTATGAGTTCTTCACTCATCTTTTCAAATGGTCCTAATAGTGACAAAGAGAAATACAAAACACTTTAAGCAGAGAAGAGCATCCTGCATTTATAAAATCAGTTAGCACTTTCCTGAAGTATAGCACAACCGTCTTGTTTTATCATCAAAACAAAAATGCAGCCAACATTTTCCTCCCAATCTTTCCTCCCACGGTTTTCCCACATGGAGTTTACAGTGACTCCATCCTCCCAGCTGGGTGTCATCCTTTGATGCCTTTTGGTGACTTGGTCAGCTTCGCATTTTGAAAATTCTGCTTTGGTCCCAGGATGGGGTCAAGGGTGAGGAGGCGTCAAAGTGCATGCTTCCTGGTATTTGGACCAGAGAGAGAGGAGAGGAGATGCTCTCTACCTGAACTGGGCTGGAGGTTGAGTGCAGTCAGCATATTTTAGAGATGCTTAGAACATTGAACCGGCCAGATTGCATTTGGAGGGGCTGTAGAGGGTCAAGGATGACATGCACAAATCAGTGCTTGCCTGGCAGCACTCCTAGAGAAACTGCAGCTTATTACTGTTATTGTCTTATACACGTTGCAAAGTGTTTGGACACTGTCTGTGTCAATTTCAGCCTCAAATCCAGCTGGTGGGTTAGGTTTTCTATTTTGTGGTTGAAGAAATCCAAGTTAAGAGCGGTGGAGTTCAGAGTGGCACAGGTGGAGTTGGTGACAGAACAGAGAGTTTTATGCACGTGCCCTGATCCCACAGAGCTCATTTGACTCAGAAAATTGAGTTAGAAGAGCCAAATTCTCCTCCTTTCTTCCTCTTTTGTCACCATAATAAACCAACAATCAAATATCCTACTTTCAGTGACTTAATGTGACCCTTCATATGGTTGAATTACACAGCTAGATAGCTCTTTAACTGGACTGCTGTAGACAAAACCCCAAATTTGCACATCCATTAAGTTGAATGCCATTTCCTCATGTGTTTCTCAGCCTCAGCAAAGTGAATGTTTTGAGTAGGATTGTTCTTTGTTGTGGGGCCGTCCAGTACTCTGTACAATGTTTAGCAACATCCTTGATATCTACCTACTAGATACCAGTACCATAGCCCCACCCACCCCCAGTTGTGATAACCAAATGTATCTCCAGACAGGGCCAAATGTCCCGTGGAGGGCAAGATTGCTCCCACTGGAGACTCCCTGGTCTATCTAACTTTTATGTATATTTTTAAGAAGATGTAACATTTACTGTGTAGCAAGACTGAGAAAGAGAAGACAGAGTAAATGTTCTGAATATTATATATATTCTATTCAAAGAACATGCAGAACTTCAGAGAAAGACCAACACAGAGGTTCAGAGAGAGCCTCAAATGCAGCCCAAGTGCTGGGGGTATAATAATGAGTCAGCCTGGTTTCACTGATCGTGGCCTTAGCAATGTTCTCCCACTTTTGTTGAGCCCCCAAAAGTCAGGTTGCTTGGCCTGAGTTAAAGATTACCTTAATCTGCCTTTCCCAACAGTCCTCATATGCTTTCTTCCATTAACTCCAAAGAGAATATTGCAAACCTTGATCATCTACCAAGATCTTGTGACAAATGCGTAATTTCATGACAACCTGTGCAATTAAGTATGGTGACTTCAGTAGAATCACTACACTGAGTATTAGTTTTAGAACAAATTATCGGAGTCGTTTTGGAACAACTTATGGAATACTATTATCCCCAGCATCTCCCTGGAGGCACTCACTTATCTTCACCCTCTTTTTGTGAAAGAGAAACAATAAGGTTTCATGTTGCTGCCTGTAAAGATAAGTCTATGGATGGGTTACCTATGTTCTGTTCACTGAGGTGTGGCAAAAAGCAAGGGACTTAGGCTCTGATTTGGGACATCCCCCCCTTGGAGTCCAGCTGTCAAGATGCAGCCATTTTCTCCCTTGGACTGGTCCACTTCTGAGCTTCTCTGTTGCTGACATCACTTCCTGTTTGGTGCAGACCCCCATCCTCTGTGCTCTTGACCACAGCCTCGTTACTAAACGCTGACTCTTTCCTTGCTCTACTTATGGTTCCTCCTCCCTAAGGAACCCACTAGAAGGGCTAAGCTGCTTACCCTGGCAGGGAGCCTTCCCTCACCCAAATCTGTTGAGGTCTTATTATGAAAGTTTCCAAGTTTGCTTTCTATGAACATTTGATTTTGAAAGACTTTAAAGCCATTAAGTCTACTTAATAATTCAGTGGTGCTGGTTACAGGATGGGTGTGTGCATGCTCAGTCGCTTCAGTCATGTCCGACTCTTTGTGACCCTGTGAACTGCAGCCCACCAGGCTCCTCTGTCAATGGGATCCTCCAGGCAAGAATACTGAAATGGGTTGCCATGCCTTCCTCCAGGGGATCTTCCTGACCCAGGGATTGAACTCGCGTCTCTGCATTCCTGGCGCGTCTCTGCATTCCTGGCGCGTCTCTGCATTCCTGGCGGATTCTTTATTGCTGAGCTGCCGGGGAAGCCCCTGATTACAGGCTATTCTTTGGTAATTCCAAAGACACCCGGAACTGGGCACCTTTGCAGCACTGAGCTGATATGGATCAGTTATCATCCATCAGTTCTGCCAGTGTAGACATCTTAGGAAATTCAGCGGAATTTGTACTGGCCTGCTGCATGGCTCAGAATTCACTTTTATAATATTCTGCTTGCTACTCATTTGTCTCCTCACAAAAGCCCAAATGTTGCAAATCACAAATCAGCAGAAGATTATTGAATCACCTTAATTAACACCTCTACTAATCGTGGATAGCTTTTCCATTCCCCACCCCCACCTCCCAACGCACTTTCTGTTCTGCTGCCTTGAGTTTTTCCTGAATATAACCTCTTTGGTCTGGAACTCTCATCATCTTAGGAAGCCACATCTCCCATCCTTCAAAACACTTCTTTTTTTTTTTTAATGTTATTTATTTAATTATTATGGCTGTGCTGGGTCTTCGTTGCTGTGTATGGACTCTGTTGCTGCGTGTGGACTTTCTCTAGCAGTGGCAAGCAGGGACTACTCCCCAGTTGCTGTGTGTGGTCTTCTGATTGCGGTGGCGTCTCTTGTTGTGGAGCACAGGCTCTAGGGCACACAGGCTCAATAGTTGGCGTGCACGGTCTCAGTTACCCCGCGGCATGTGGGATCCTAGTTCCCAGACCAAGGATCGAACCCATGTTCCCCTCATTGACAGACAGACTCTTAACAATTGGACCACCAGGAAAGTCCCTCAAAACACTTGTTAAGCACCACTGCTAGCTGATAAACAATCGGATTCCTGTTGTTTGTTGTGTAGCAGAGATATCTTTTAATCATAAGAAAACAGATACTACCCTTTGTCTCAGTCCTTTCTGATCATAAACTTGTAGTATTTACTTTTTCTATTCCCCACCTGGTGATAACTCTGAACCAAATACACTTGAGTCTCAACTTGGTCGTGATATTATTGTCCAGTTATATGTACTCTTCACTGGGTTTTTGGTTTCTCACCTGTCCCTCACCTGTACCACTCTTGGCCTTTCCTGCCTCAGTAAATGGTCGGTGACTTGGTGAGCTGCCCAAGCCAGACACCTAGGGGTCATCCTGAAGCCTTCCCTTTCCTGCGTCCCCTACCTTGAATCTGGCCCTGCTAGGTCTGTTTTCATAGCGCTCTCCAAATTCATCCTCTTCTTCCCACCTGCACTGCTGTCATCTAAACGCGAACACACAGCATTCGTCATCCTCACTAAGATGACATCGTGGGACCAGTTGAGATCTTAAAAAAAAAAAAATGAGATTGTGACATTTCAGTGCTTAAAGCTCTCTGATTGGTTTCCATTACACTTAGACTAATACCTTCATCTATGACCCTTGGCCTTCCAAGTTCTCCTACATAAATTTCCCTGCTTCCTAACACCCTCCCTCAGCTTAACACTGCTCAGCCACATCAGTGTACTTTCTGTTCCTCAAATGTGACCAGCTCTTTCCTGCCCTGGACCTTTGTTCCTGCTGTCTCTTCTGCCTTGGATGTTGTGTGGGTATACATATATATATATATATATATATATATATATATATATCTCCTATAAGTTGTGGGGGAAAAGCTCACTTCCTCGACTGCTCTCTCCAAAGTGCTTCTTTTTTTTTGAAGCATTTTTATATTTATTTTTAAAAATAACAATTGAAATGACATCAATGATCCATCACCTGTACTTCTTCCACTGCTGAGGGGGAAAAAAAAAACCCTTCTATGTAGTTGAGTCAGGAAGGAAAATCAAGACATTATTACCAGACATCCATTAGCCAGAAAAATGCTCTAAAAATGCTCTGTTGGTCCAGTGGTATAGACACTGACATGTTCAATGTACCAGTGCAATTAAAATATATACATTTACAATTACCCTGCCAAAAAAAGCACTTAAGTAAAATAACTATGTATTAAACCAATTATTCACTCATCCATTCACTCTTTTTGCATCACTACAGTCACAAGGACAAATGAATAAAAGAACTTCTAGTAACAAAGAAAAATAATCCAAACCTCACCCCCACTTTGTGGGTTATTATGTGCTAAAATGACCACAATAAAAGGGTCATGAGCTATCTGAAATGCAATGACAAGATGACAACTGAAGCATTTCATTAGAAAAAAACCCAAACTCAAATTTGTGAGAAAGAAATCCACAACAGTATGAGGTTGGTAGTATATGTACAATCTTACAGACACAAATAAATAGCATTTTAGAACTGTTGTTGGCTTAAGTACTATAAATTGCTGCTGCTGCTGCTGCTAACTCGCTTCAGTTGTGTCCGACTCTGTGCGACCCCATAGACGGCAGCCCACCAGGCTCCCCTGTCCCTGGGATTCTCCAGGCAAGGATACTGGAGTGGGTTGCCATTTCCTTCTCCAGTGCATGAAAGGGAAAAGTGAAAGTGAAGTCGCTCAGTTGTGTCCGACTCTTAGCGACCCCATGGACTGTAGCCTACCAGGTCCTCTGTCCATGGAATTTTCCAGGCAAGAGTACTGGAGTGGGGTGCCATTCCAAAGTGCTTCTGATTCCATCAATTACCATTGATCATAACACACTAGATGCTGCATTCGTTGTCTGCTCCACTACTTGGTATTATACGTGTTGGACTCCCTACGTTCAGGGCAAGGACCTCATCATTCTTTTCCCATGATATTCCCACTGCCTAGAATGGGTCCTGGTACAGGATGGGCACACGATAAACATCCATGAGGAAATGAATCTGGCTACTTGAGTGGTTTCACCTATATACACCACAATCCACAGCAGATTCAAAACTTCACTCATCATCAGCTGATGATTGCAGAACATACTGGCTTGAGGGTTTCACCCAATTTCCACTAAATGAGAATCTTCAAGGCCTGGGCTTGGCATCAGTGATTCTGACAGCAGCCATGTTTGGAAACCACCAGTTGATTGAAATACATGGTGGTCTACATAATGTTCAAGAAGCCTCTACAAAGTCTAGATTCGGCGGTAAAGGGGATCCAGAGAGTTCAACGTAGGGCTTCTCCTGAGGTGACTCTGAGGTAATAGAGTACCAGTTTTCAGAGATGTCTTTTGTTTTGTAACCTGGCATTTTCATTTCAGCTGAACGCACTAAGAGTACAAGAGGCGTAGGAATGCTTCCTCTCCCATAGCGTGAGGACAAAAATGTCCCTCGGCATCTGTTTTCTAGGTAATCTAAGCCAGTGGTTCTCAACCAGGGGACACTGAGAAATGTCTGGAGGCATTGTTGGTTGTCACAGCTGGCAAGGGATGCTACTGGCATCTAGTAGGTAGAGACCTGAGTTGCTGCTCAACATCATGCACAGCACAGCCTAACAGGATTGTCCATTCCCCCAGTCAGTAGTGCTAAAATTATGAAACCTTGCCTTAGATTTATCTCTGTAGACATCAACATCTTTGGTGTTTGTGAAGTTCATTTTGTATTGTGCTCTCTCAAATGAATTGTATGTCTTTCCCTACTGTTTAAGAAAGTGAAAGTGAAGTCGCTCAGTCGTGTCCGACTCTTTGCAACCCCGTGGACTATAGCCTACCAGGTTTCTCCGTCCATGGGATTTTCCAGGCTGTTTAAGAGTGAGACAGAATGTTAGTTACCTCTTCAAGATGGGAGTGAGTCATGGCTATGAGCATCATGTTTCACACCGTGGGGGAAGGGTGATGGTGGACCTTCTAGAAGCCTCACTGCCTTGGGCTTTTTGCTTCTTCACTCCTCAACTCCTGATGCCCTTTGTCATCTTGGATCTTGTTTTCAAACGTTTCCTGTCTTCTCTTATGTGTCAGACTTCAGCTGACTTCTTGATGCATCTGTGTCTAACGATCTTGTCTCAGTTCACTACCTCTATTCTGAAATAGTTGGAATAGCAGTTTATTAAACATGGCAGTCCTGGCTCTAGAATTCAGTTCAATTCAGTTCAGTCACTCAGTCGTGTCCAACTCTTTGTGACTCCATGGACTGCAGCACACCAGGCTTCCCTGTTCATTACCAACTCCCGGAGCCTACTCAAACTCATGTCCATTGAGTCGGTGATGCTCTAGAATTAGTGATCATCATCTCCCAACTAGGATGTGAGGGATTCTCCGAAAGCCTGCATGCTTGGATGTTGAGTCCATGACTGTAGGTGAGTGGGGAGCTAGGATCCGCCACTCTCCAACAATCACTTGTTGAGGATGTGATGCAGACTGGCCTGCTCTGGGGGAAATGCAAAGGCACTGAAAGAAAAACAAAAGTGAAAAGGAGAAAGGTAGCTTCTCCCAGCTCTTCTCTCTCAATTCCATCCTGGTTAAAAATCTCCCAGTCAAGACACACCTCACTGGTCCAATGTGGGCCCCTCGCCAACCCAGGAGGACAGAGTGACAAGATCAGTCAGATTTGAGTCATTGCCCACTGCTATTGCTAAGGAGGCAAACTGATTCAAAGGCATTGGATTTAACATAATAAGTGCTTAATTCCTTTTCAAATTTTAAAAATTATATAATTTGCTATGATCTTCATCATCCTATGATTTGTACTCAGACTTAAATGGTTTCTAATTATCCTTGTTTCTCTATATTACTTGTTGGAGTGGCAAAGTCTTACATGGGAGCATCTGATTGGCTGGAACAGGCCATATGATTTCATGTTAATTTTAAAGGGGAGAGGGAAGGTCTCCCATTAGGAATTTCATAGTCGGAGATGTGGACTATTGGCCAATAATTCTATATAATGATATATTGTCTTGCAATAGCAGTTTGCATGATGAAGAGTTAGTAAATGAACAAATGTCAACTGCAAAAAAAAAACCCCACAAAACTCCCAATCAGCCCAGGGTGGCAGATGTGTTGGCATTCTATCTGCCACTGACAAGGATTGTGGGGCCGTTCTCAAGTCCTGGCCACATCAATGAATGTTAATTAGCATGGCCTGTCTTAGATTGTAAGTTCTGAAGTAATGGGGGACTAAATAGTTTTAAAAGTCTTAGGAGCTTGCAAAATTTTGGACTAAGATTGACAAGGTTTACAAATGAATACAGTTAATTTAATATCTTTTAATGTACCTTCTCAGATTTTCTGGTTCTAATCTTATTTTCAAAAGACCAACTATTCTGATTTGTTTTATTCTTTATTTCTTTCTGAATACTCAAAAACTTAAAGATAGATCAAATGAAACAATAAGGACCACCACCCATCCTTATATGGTACTGCTTTCTCTGTCTTTATGGCAACTGCTTGGATGTGGCTGTGGGATACATCTCAGTTTGGGTAAATTATACATAAAGTACGAGACTACTTTACTCAAATATGAGCAGTGTTGATGAGGGCTGTCTCCTTGAAAGATGTCATGATTCTTTGAAATGAAAATAAAAACCAGTCAGGATTTTCTCTCCATTTTTTTGGTTGTTTGACACATTCTTAGAATTCTTACAAGTTAAATTTTTATAGTAAAATTTGAATGTTTGAAGTGCCAAATAACATTAGATTTCTGAGATGAAGTTTTCAGAGGAATTTAGAGTTATGGCTTTGGGGAAAAGTTGCCATGGAAACAAGCAATAGATGTTCAGATGAATCAATTTTAAATATATTTTTTGAATGACCCCTCTCTATAGCTGACTGAGATCTTGGTAAAGAAAGGTGTCCATCCAAGTGAAAGAAAGAGGCTAAAAGTATGTCACCAGTGTGCGGAGCACTTCGGTTGTGTATTTGCTGAGCTCCCCTGTGCCAGGGAACACAAGGCATGAGCTCTGCCCATCGTGGACAGGACTCTTGGACATTACTCTGAAGTCCTTATTTAGCAGTGCCGTTTTAATTCAGTGCTGTTTTAATTCAACCCACAGAGTAATAATCATTTAGCAAGAAAATGGGATGTCAGGTTTGCTGAGGGAATTTGAAAATGGTCACACGTAGTATTATTTATGTAAGTATTTATGCACATAACCTGTAACAGTCCCATTATGATGTCAGTTTGATGGTCTGAGCAAAATGTAAACCACAGTCTTAATTGCGATCTCAAAAGATAAGGTGTTCTCCCACCTTAGCTACTGACTCACAGAGAAGGGCATTGTATCCATAAGAATGTGACAGGAAACAGATGGGACACTCAAAAATGCCTAACTTAAGGAAAGAACTATTAACCAGAATCAACAAGGGGTGGTAAGGTACATAGAAATTAGCAGTGGGGAAGCCGTGACCACAGGGAGACAGAGAGGGTCCAGCATTACCAAAACCCATTGACGGCCCACCTTGCAAGAAGGGACCCTGGAAAGGTACCCAGTCAGGATTGCAGCAAGGGCAAAATATAGAGAAGCAGGAATGGAGTGGGATGAGAGATGAATACTCTGACCTCTTGGTCTTCTGCTCACTCATCTCCTTCTAGTACTAAACCCAACAAAATCCACTGAGATCAGTTTCAGAGGGCAAAGGCCAACACAGAGAAGGGAGGACATTTTTTGCTTTGTTTTGGCAGACATGGAGGAGAATTGGCAAATAGAAAATTCATCATATGCATGTCAGTCTTGTTTGAAGTTTAATTGCATTAAGAAAGACCCTAAATTCCTGAGTGTATAGAGGACTCCCAAACTGCTTACAGTGGCTCTTTCCTCTCTCTCCTCATGGGTTATCTATATTACCATATTTAAGCTAGTAATGTGTCATGCCAACTCCATCTGTATATGATGTGCATGCCTTTAATATTCAAAGCTTGTTAAAGCACTTACTTATCATGTATTATACAGTGATGTATTTACATAGGTATTGTAATTAATTTAAAATCAATAAACTCCATACTTCATTCAGAATGCTTTGATCTAAATTTATTAATACAAACTCAAATTATAATAAATTCCTTTTTCTCTATACCCCTGGGGATAGTTTAATGTCTTTTCTAAAGAATGATAAAGGAAGAATGGATTTAGTCTTTTTCTGGTTGATGGGTAAAGAGTTTTAACCCTTAAAGTTATACATCAACACCAATGGGTTAACCTGTGCTTTATTCTCATTTCTGTCTGTTGGTAAAGGAGTGCTGGCAGCTAAAGACTGCAGTTGAACCATCCTGTACTTCAGTAACTTAGTGGAGAGAAAGCTCCCATTTCAACCTTGACTGCAGAAAGGGCCTCTTGTTCTTAAGTTAGTTCCTTCTCAATACCCCTGTGTTTCCACTTTCACAACATCCATCTTGCATGTAAATTGCATCTTTAAAGATCGTATTCATTACAGAACTGAAAAATCCAAAGGGACAGAGACCAGAACCAGGGCCCATGTCTAGACTCCATCTCCTTGGTCACATGAAGCATATGCCTGGCACTTAGTGTGTGCTTGAAGGTCAGCCAAATTCATCAAGAACTTAATGTTCTTAGAAGTACTTAGACTGATTTACCGGCTTAATAATAATAACAGCCAATACTTACTGAATGCTTTCCATGAAGTCTGGACATATTACCTGTAGTATCTCATTTAATCCTTTAAAGACCCCTGTTAGGTAGGTCCTATTATCATTCCCACTTATAGGATGAGGAAACCAAGGTACCAAGTTTAGATGTCTTTCAAGGTCACAACAGCTAGTAAGCAGTGGAACTGGGACTCAAGCCCTTATCAGTTTGACTCCCAAGTCTCAGTGCTTGAACCACTGCATGGTGGGTGACTGCAAAATGGCACTGGGTTGAGATGTTACCTTTGAAATGACAGTTTTAAAAGCTTTTCATTTTTTAAATATTCTAGAGTCATAGGAAGTTGCAAAAGTACAGTAAAACCAAGAGAGTCCATGTACCCTTTATCCAGCTTCCCTCAATGATAGCATCTTCCATAATTACAGTACAATTTCAAAATCAGGAAATTCACATTGGTATAATGCTGTCAACTTGACTATAGACCTTGTTCATGATTCACCAGTCTTTTACATGCATTCCTTTGTATTTTGTGAGGGAGTGATGGAGAGAGAGACAGAGAGGTGTCCAGGCAATTTTATCATGTGTCTAGATTGGCGTATCTGCCACCACATTGAAGATATGAGACTGTTTCATCACCACAGAAGAGCTCTCTCATGCTACCCCTTTGTAGTCACACCCACACTACCTCCTACCTCCTTCTCTAATCCGGGCAACCACTGACCCGTTCTTCATAAAATGCCACCTTTTAAATTACTTCCTCTGTCTTTCTGGCACAGCGGGAACATTCCTGTCTCCATTGATCATTTATGTCAGAAAGGTCCAGAGACCTAACAGAAGAAAGTTAAGGTGAATTTACAATGAGATCAGAGAGGATTTTGGTGTTCTTGTTGTTAGTAACATATACAACCACAAATAAAGAACATCCTGTTTGGTATTTTTAGCTGAGCATTGTGGTTATTTTGTAATTCCAACTGTTGTGTTTTCTTTAGCAAAGTGCTTTTGATTGAAACAGCACAGAATTTAGCTCCTGCATGAATGCTCCATGCTCCTTCTCTGCATGGCTGTTCTAATGGAACATCCGTTTCAGGAATGACAACTGCATGGTTGAACTTGCAGCTGCCTGGGAAAGGTACAAGAGAGCAGGCACTGTACCTTCCAAAGGTATTTATGAACAAGGATAAATGCAAGTCCCACGTGCCTTTGCAGTAGCCATGACCCAGTTGGGCAGCACAAGTGTTATATAAACCCTGATGTTAGTGGTACACATGAATTTTTATTCATTCAATTCAAAGGGAGTGGCAGGTCATAGACGTCTCTCTTGGGGAAACGTTTGAACCTTATCAAGATTAGCTGGTTCAAAAAAAACCTTAATAGCTGTTTTTATTCAGGATGGCTGCAGAGTGAAACCTTATCATTCGGGACACAGTTCTAAAGACTTCCTGCATTTATTTGGTTCCCACTATTTAAAAAAAAAGTTGTAAAAAGAGCTGATGCTGTCTGATTCTTCTAACATAGGCCCACTCTTATTGGATACTTGAATTATAAGTTTTTACTAATTATCAGTTTTACTATATGATTTGCCTTGATCTTTATTAGAAATGGAAAATATTTTTTAAAACCTTGACATTCTTAGACCAACCTGTTGCTTTCAGTTCAGTAGGCAGGGAAGGCCCTCATTACCCTGTGGGTCTTTCATATCCCCTTGTAGAGACTGTAGGAAGAACCTGGGTGTGAAGAGCTACGGGGCCTTCAGGAGATTTCTGCACTGGGGAACACTATTTTATTTTGGATATCATTAAAAAAGGAATGAAATAGAGAACTCCTGCCATGCATACACATGTGCACACAGACACACAAAATGGTGCTTTATGCTGTGTTATCTAAAATGTAACATTGTGTTTCTTTCAGTTAGCTATTGCCACACGAAATTGCTGCATAAAAAAGCTACTTTGAAAATTAGTGGCTTAAAACAACCATCACTTATTTTCACAGACGTGTGGTTTTATCTGGCAGAACTCAACTGATGGACCTGAGGTCAAGCTGCCAGTCCTACAGGGCTTGACTTCTTGACGATTCCATTCTACATGTGTTTATTCTAGGACCTAGGTTGGTGGGGCAGCATTTATTTGGAGAAGTGCAGATGCATAATATGACAAGTGGAAGTGACTAAGGATTCTTAATGTGCAGGCTGAACTCAGGCACACTCTCATCTCTACCCATCTACCATTGACCAAGGTAAGTCATGACCAAGCCTAATGCCACTGAGTAAGGAAATATACTTCCTCTATGATGGGGCCATGGCAGGGATGTGAGCACAGTAAGGGGTGAAGAAATAGGGCAAATCATTCACTTTCCCACAGTATGTAATCGAATTTTGAAAATACTGATGTTTTTAAGAAGATGCAAATCTATCTCAATTTTTTCCTATTTGCTCAATGATTCCTTTCTGTTATGTATATCAATATGTATTTCCTTATGACCTAATTAAGCAAGAGAGGCAGGATAATGGGACGATCCTTCTGATACCAGTGTCCACAAATCCACACTGATTGGATATATACTGAATAGATGTTGAGGGAATATTATAGAAATAGACTGAATCTATTAACATTTAAACAGAATTGTCACAGTCTTCCCCTGTTTCCTTGGGCTTAGCAACACTGGTTCCTCAATATATTAAAAGGAAAACATTCACTTCCCAGGAGATTTTTTAATTTGTTTTAATTTACTAGTGTCACTTTACAAAGATTTATAAATTTGGCTCCCGTTTTTAAAACCGTCTTCTGAGATTGTGGATGAGGTCATTTACAATCAGAAGAAACAAATATTGTGTTCAAACAAATCAGAGCCAACATTTGCAAATTAGCTGATGAGTTTGATCAACTTTGCCATGTACATGGATAAACTAAATTAAAAATAATGCACACACACAGAATTTCCTCTCTGAAGTTTAAAACCTTTGCCCTGTCTTCCTCTAGCAAATCAACTGACTGAACAGTTGCCAAATCCCATTTTGTTTTTCAGTTTGCTCTGTAGGTGGTCATACCTAGTAGAGCACCTACCATATCACAGTCACTCAGTTGTCTAAATCGGAGGCCAGCAAACTATGGCCCATGGGGCAAATCTGGGCCGTGGCCTGCTTTTTTTTTTTTTAACAGCCTGCAAGGTAAGAATAGATAAGTATTGCATTTTGAAATAGTGGGAAAAAATCCAAAGAAGACTAGTTCATCACATGTGAACATTATATGCAATAGAAATTTTAGTGTCCATGAGAATAGCCGTGCCCTTTCATTTACATATCAACTATGACTGCTTTCAGGTTACAACAGCAGAGGTGAGTAGTTGCGACAGACTCTATGGCATGCAAACTCTAAAATATTTTCTATCTGGCTCTTTACACAAAAAGTTTGCGGATTTCTGGTCTGAAGCTGTGTCTCAAATGACCACAGATGCTGTAGATAGATCTACTGTTACATAAGTGTGTTAGTGTTAGTGACTCAGTCGCATCCCGCTCTTGGTGACCCCATGGAGTATAGCCTGCCAGGTTCCTCTGTCCATGGATTCTTCAGGCAAAAATACTGGAGTGGGTAGCTCTTCCCTTCTCCAGGGGATCTTCCTGACCCAAGGATTGAACCCCAGTCTCCTGCATTGCAGGCAGATTGTTTACCGTCTGAAGCCACTAGGGAAGCCCACTGTTATATAAGAGCGAGGGCAAAAGAAAGGGGACACATATGGTCTGTGTGGAGAAGGAAGTTGAGTATGTTCAGATAAGGGCAAAATAGCACTGAACATTCATTTATTCACTAGAATGTGTGGAGAATCAGATGTGAGTCCAGTGCTAAAGGAAAATTTTAAAAAAGGATAATATCTAGTTTCTACTCTCTGACTTCCTCTTAATTAAAAAGTAAGATGCATTCACATATAGCTTATAGTGTCTAAAACCTATCCTCTTCTTCTTCTCTAAGTCACCAGAAAACCCCCTGCAAGTTTTAAGTTAAAAATTGTGTTTCCTCATATCTCCCCTCGTAGCTCAGCTGGTAAAGAATCCACCTGCAATGCAGGAGACCCCGGTTCAGTTTCTGGGTCCGGAAGATCCCCTGGAGGAGGGCATGGCAACCCACTCCAGTATTCTTGCCTGGAGAGTCCCATGGACAGAGGAGCCTGGTGCGCTACAGTCCATAGGATCGCAAAGAGTTGGACACGACTGAGAGACTAAGCACATAGCTTATTTTGTAAACATTCTAGGCAAAAAATTTTTCGCAAACTTTGCTATTCTTACCCCTTCAAAATGGAGAGTTGAACTCAAAAAAATGTCATTTACTCCTTGGTTTAAAGTGCTGGCTCTTGTTTTGCATTTGCGATTTTTACATTAGTGTGTCCAGAACTCCCTCAGAGCAAAGAATGTAAAGGGCCTCCAAGGGCTGACCCTAAAAACACCAATGCCCTTTTCTTTAAACTCTTTAAACTCTATATAGCTTGCTGAGTGCAGCCACAAGAGCTGGGCGGTGAGAGAGCTGTTGGTCCTCCAGTGCAGCCTGTGTTTTGCCAAAGGATGTGGCCCCATCTTATGCTTTGTGATGTTTCTTTTGGCTGACTCTTCCACATTCTTGTGACCCTTTGAATGGAGATGTCTATACAGCTTTAGCCCTACAACCTGGCCTCCCCGCTATCATTTCCTGCAGGTCTTGTCTTAGATCTCAGCAACTTCCTGAGTAAATATCACCTTGGTGTCTCCTAAGAGGAACTTGGGATGCTCACAAAACCAGATTCCCACCATACGTGAAGCATAATGTCCATGAGTGTTCTTGTCATTGGACTCTGCAGGAGGCGAGCCTGGAATTCCCTTCAGTTCCAGAGCGAGGGGCAAGCTATAGAACAGGGGCACTGAACAGAAAACCAGGTGAATGCCCTTGAGGGTGGGGATCCTGTCACCCCAGAGGAGGAAATTCCAGTTGAAAATAGAAACCAGGTCAGCACCCTTGTGAGAGCCAGTGTACTAGACTCAGAAACCGGCGACCTGGGGCCTGTGAAGGCTGCTGTCAGAAGTCTGTGAATTGGCCTGAACCAGGCTGTTGTGTTTTAGGGTAGTAAATTGGGTGGTACAAACTCAAATGAAATGTGATTTATCTACTTTCACAGTTGTGCTCAGCTGGAGAGTTATGGGGAAATGACTTAATTTCATACATTTGTCATGTTGACCAATGATAAATTCTTTAACTTACCATGATAAGAATTTTTTTCATTGGTTGTTAAGGGGCAAAGGGTTATTTTGTAGAACCTATTTAATATCCTCTTGTTAGTTTAATTAAAAGATCTCAATTAATGATTGTTCCTTAAAATAACAAGATCTATAATTAACTTGGAAAGCTCACAATATTACCGGGTTGCTAAGGAAGTTAGTGGCTTTATGACTAGTCTGATGAATTTCCAGAATATCTTTAAAGAGAGTCTAAAAACTTTATCATAGCTCTTAAAAGCTATGGAACAGGATGTCATCTGGGGAAGTTTCATTTGCTTGCTTCAGCTCATGATCCAAATTTGGAGGAGACTAAACTTCTCCAGGGTTTTGTCTGCAAATGAAGTTAAGAATATGTGCTATAAACTCTTTTAAACCTGTGAAGAGTTTGATTGGGGTTGAGGGGGTAGGAATACTGGAAGAGAGTAAAATGAACACTTTTGACTTTAATGAGGAAAACACTGCATGATGGAAAAATGCTGTCTGTTGATTGGTTGTCATAAGCTTTAAAAGTAGTATTTTACAGTGGAAAAACATGTTGTTTGTAGGACTGTTTTTCAGAGGTTTCTTTGCAACCTTTCATTTATTTGTTACTAAAAAAACTTTAAACATTTCAAACAGCAAAATCTTGGTGTATAAGTAGGATTTTGTTAAAGAAGAGATGTAGTTTTGATTTATATTCAGTATGTGTGTGTGAAGATAAAATACTTTCCACAAATCTCTGGAGATAGAAGGTAGATTCATGGTTGCCTGAGGGTAGGAATGGAAAAGGGGAATGACTCCTCATGGTCACCAGAAATGTTATCAGGGTGACTGAGATGTGCTCAATCTGG
The DNA here is from genome assembly GCF_054371585.1 of Giraffa tippelskirchi. Taxonomy (NCBI): domain Eukaryota; kingdom Metazoa; phylum Chordata; class Mammalia; order Artiodactyla; family Giraffidae; genus Giraffa; species Giraffa tippelskirchi. Next base: position 145,649,484 of record NC_137289.1, read on the forward strand.
ACTGTGGTGATGGTTGCAGATTTTGGTAAATTTGTAAGTGAATTTTATGATAGGCAAAGTACATCTCAATAAAGTTGTTTGTAAAGAGTAGGCCTGAATAAGAGAATCAGAAAGTATATACTTGTAAATGAAGGACTGAAATCAATCTTACACAGCCAAACTTGAAATACATTAGTAAAATTATAGTATACCTTCTCCCCTTCTAGGCCACCCACTTAGAAAAACAAAAATGTAAGAAATGAGACAAAGCCCCATTTTTTATTCCTTATTTGGGGTTCACAGAAATCTGACCAAGCATACATTTGTGGTTAACACAGAAACATCTTACTGAACTAGACACCCTAGTCTTCTAAGAAATTCAACTTTCTAAGCAAAGTGCTATCTTAGTTTCGTTACAATTTCCATTTTAAACAAAGGCACATTAGAAGGTGATTATTTGCTTTACAACACTATTTTCTGTAGTGCTCTTTTAGCAATCACAAAATCATTATGTATTTAAAGTAGTATCCTTAAAAAAATAAAATTCCACTGTATCCCAGCAGTATCCATTACAGAAAGCAAAGTGCAAGCCCAAGGGTCCCTCCTCCTCTCCTAGCCTAGGTCTGTGTGTCTCTGTGAGTACGAAGGCCCAGCGCTACATTTGCAGCTTCATGGGAGGATGTGACAGGGGCCCTCAAGCTCAACAGCTCTCTAGCCCTAGCTCTTGGCAGCAAGACCCTGAGAAGGCCAGAGGGTGTGTGGCCACAGGTCCTTGCTCATGCTCCTGAGTGAACACTTGACTTAGGTTTCCAGTGAATGTGAAAGTGAAAGTTTTAGTCACTCAGTCATGTCCAACTCTTTTTTGACCCCATGGACTGTAGCCTGCCAGGCTCCTCTGTCCATGGAATTCTCCAGGCAAGAGTACTGGAGTGGGTTACCATTTCCTCCTCCAGGGGATCTTCCCGACCCAGGGATCAAACCTGGGTCTCCTGCACTGCAGGTAGATTCTTTACCATCTGAGCTACCAGGGAAGCCCTTCCAGTGAATCACTGGGTGCAATTCAGAGATGCCCACCCTTCCTCTTTTCTGAGGGCTGTGGAACCAGATCGACCTGGCTGTGGCACATGTATCTTATGCCTGGAGAAGTGATGTTTATGGCAAGATATCCAGGCTGAAGAGATATTAGGTTGGCCAGGAGAGCGAGAAAGCCCTCCAGAAAGAAGGAATAGCTTGTGCAAAGACCCTGAACAAAGAGGAATAGCAGGTTCAGATAGCTGAGTGAAGGAAATTCAGAATGAGTAAGGGAGAGAGAACATAAGAAACATTTGGAGAAGTGGGTGGGCGTGGGCAAAAAGAATGACAGGGTCTTGTAGGCCACAGAATAAGAATATTGGATTATAGCCTAGGACCAAGAAGAAGCTATTGAAAAATTTGAAACAGTGGGATGGTGTATGTGTGTGTGTGTTGTGATCAATTTCCTCATCCATAAAAAAAGCATGATGAAGTTGTGTTAGAACCTTTGGATACTCAAGATAGGAGGTTCTTTATTGCCAGGATACCCACAGGATCTCCAGCCCAGGATATCTTGTCAACCCCAATAGGAAGAATTCATGGATGACTACGGTGGGATTCTGGGCTTTCCTGGTGGCTCCGATGGTAAAAAATCCACCTGCAACGCAGGAGACCTGGATTCTATCCCTGGGTTGGGAAGATCCTCTGGAGAAGGGAACAGCTACCCTCTCCATTATTCTGACCTGGAGAATTCCATAGACAGAGGAGCCTAGCAGGCTACATACAGTCCATGGAGTCACAAAGAATTGGACATGACTGAGCAACTTTCACTCACTCACTCACTTTGGGATTCTACTACTTTAATGTCTACTTCTGACTGTTCCTGGCTCCTCCTGCTCTGTCACCCACTGAACAGCAATTACTACATCTCTTGGGTAACTAGGAACAGAGAGAATCCCATTAGTTCAGTTTGAGCAGTGGCATCTGTGCAAGGAGAATGATCTCAGCATGCCTCTTCATAGGCCCCTACTGATTCAGTGACTGTTGGTCAGTCAACACCCCTGGACCAATCAAATATGGGTAAGGGTGGGTTTTTATTACCTGGAGGGAAGTTTGTGCTCTAGGAGCCTCCAGCGGCTGCTAACCTCAGCAGAGATGAATGTGGGCATGGAAAGAATTGTGTTGCCCTTCTCAGTAACAGATAAGCAAACCACTGCAAAGAACAGCAATTAAAAAAATCTTACAGAGTTGTGGCAAGGGCAACAGATATTGTAGGTGAAACTTATACAGTGCTTGCCTCACTGTTTACAACAATGCTTGTCAGTTAGTGTGCACTGAGAATTGGTTGTTATTTTTGCTATTAATCATCCCATTCCTCCCACCCCCACACACTGTGTCGCTTCAGTAGATTCTGTTTGACAGGTTACCAGGTTGGGGTCCTAATCTTTGATGCAAGAACCAGTGATAATACCTTTGCCCAATGGATGAATGACGTATAGCTTTATTTTCATAGTTTTTTTAAAAAGTTGTGTTATTGAAGTCATTTGTTTTCTTTAGTTATTAATCTCACTGCTTCCTCCAACATTTTGTTGAAAAGCATTTCATCATGTTTTGGTTAAGTCATTTATGGTTAGCTCACAAATTCCAGTCTCAGGAGTACAGTTACTCACAAATTCCTTAAGACATTCACTGTGTTAGCAGAAATTTAAAAAAAAAGAAAAAGAAAAGAACTATAGGATACATTCCTATATCTGATTCCTTCACAATTCTGTTGAATTTCATCATATACCTCCACCCCATTTACCTCCAAATGGCCAGTAAGCATATGTAACATGCATACAGTTGGCCAATAAGGACATGAAGACATGCTCAAAATCATTAGCCATCAGAGAAATGCAAATCAAAACCACAGGGATGAACCATCTTATAGCTTCTAGGATGATAATAGTCAAAATGACAGATAATAACAAGTGTTGGTAAGAAGATGGGAAAATTGGAACCCTCATACCTTGCTGGTGGGAATGTAAAATGGTACTGCCACTTTGAAAAACAGTTTGGCAGTTCCTCAAAAAGTTAAATATAAAATTACCATATGACTCATAATTCCACATCTAGATATATACCCAAGAGCAGTGAAATGTGTATCCACATACAAACTTGGATATGAGTGTTCATAGCAACATGATTTATAGTGGTCAAAAAGTAGAAACAATCCAAATGTCCATTAACTAATGAATGAGTAAATAAAAGTTGGTGTACCCACATAATGGAATATTAGTCTGCAATAAAAAGAATGAAGTACTGTTCCATGCTACAGCACGGATGAACCTTGAAAACATCATACTAAGTGAGAGAAGCCAGACACAAAAAGTCATGTTGTTTGATTTCATTTATTTTGAAATGTCCAGACTAGGCAAATCCACAGAGACAGAAAGTAGATTGATGCTTCCCTAGGACTCTGTGGGAGACAATGGGGAGTGACTACTAATATTTATGAGGTTTCTTTTGGAGGTGACAAAAATGCTCTAAAATGGTTGTAGTGATGGTTAAAAAACTCCATGGACATACTAAAAACTATTGAATTGAACATTTTAAATGCATGAATTATATAGTATGTGAACTTTATCTATATAAGGTAGTTATAAAAATAATAAAGCCAACCAATGCCAGACTTGAATGATGTATTGCACGGTAAGGTAATTGTCTAAGCACATTTACCTATGGAACAAAAGCTCCTCAGTTATCTATTGGATTGACCAAAAATTTTGTTTGCATTATGGGAAAACTCAAATGATTTTTTTGCTAGCCCAATATTTATGAGTTGGTTTGCCATATATGTACTTAAGAAACTTCTCAGTTTACTCAAAATATACATGACAGGCGGTTTATTTTATGTTGTGAGAAACAGAAAGAGAATCAGCAAGGGCTGTTGATGAGAGCATAGTGTGTCCTCTCACTGAAAACTTGGGTATATTTTAGTGCCCCAAACCCACATATCCCACACAGTAATCAGGGCCAACATGCTGGGAGCAACCATGACTGCCAACCACAGGAAACTAGGATGCATTTTATGTGGACATTGGTAGGCAAATGTAGCATAATCTATTTAACTGGTGTGGTAGTTGTGGTGATGGTGTGTGTGTGTGTGTGTGTGTGTGTGTGTTTATAGCAAGCTCAGTCAGAATGCCCTGGGCCAAACAGTACCACGAACCTCTAAAGGAAGAAAGACTAATATCTTGGAAAATGCACTCTTGGCTTGCTCTCAGTCGTTCAAGGATTGCCCTTCTCTGCTGAGTTCCAGTTTAGTCTTCTATTGCCAGAGGATCAAAGTGAGAAAAAGATGTTTCTCCACATACCTCCTCTGTATCGAACATTTTACTCTGTGCCTTTATGTGTACCTTCTAATCATAAAAACAACTTTCTAGTGGGGGTTCTTTATCCTCTTCTATAGATGAGGAAACTGAGGTTTGCAGAGGCTAAGTAACTTTCCCAGAGTCACAAAGGTATTAAATGGTGGCACTAGGTTTTGAATTTCTGTTAGCCGACTCCAAAGACCAGATTCAGACCCCTTCATGTTAAACTGTTTTTCATCTTCCCAAGGGGAAATGATACCCTTTACTCTTTTGCTATTGACTTAATTATAATCATTAATAAAACTGGAGCAGAAATTGATTATTTGACTATAAATTGTGCAGCAATTCAGTATTTAGTGTAGGAACCAAGGATTTCCAGTATCCTTGCCAGACCATATCCATTCAAATTCTAAAATTAGTTGGGTTTTTCCCTGTGATTATATAAAATCATATAGTAAGCCCTTAGTTTTTAGGATATAAGCCTGCAGAAATGATTAATGATAAAGAAAGAAAGGAAAGGAAGGAGGGGAGGGAGGAAAGGACGAAGAAAAGGGAAAAGAAATTCTCCTGAGAAGTTGAGCTGGGATCCGGAGAGCATGTGCTTTTACCCAGTGGTGTCATCCTTCATGAATTTTGTTTTACAGAAGGAAAGAGACATGCTACTCAATTGGTAATAGATGCATGAGAAACTCATCTTGAGAAATAGTAAGTGTGAAAAAGCAATTTTAGACAAAGAAGGGGCAGTGAAGAGGAGAAGGATGGTAGAGATTATGTGCTGGCAACATTCTGGTCACCTGGGACTTCAGAGTGGGCATCATGGCCCCTTAGTGGTGGAGGTGACTTTCAACAGTGGGATAGCAATTTGCCCATACTGTTGACAGGGGAAAAGAGAAAAGTCAGTAAGGAGGTAGAACCAAGAACTGCTCTAGCATTCACAGGAGAGGCAACCAGCAGCCCCATATGGCCTAAGGACACTGATCACCACATTGAAAGGACATCAGTCACAATAATTGTCACTGTGGTTGGCTGGAGACACCCTCACTTCATGTGGTTATACCGTGACAGACTCACTCAGCTCTGTATTGGGTCTGCATTTTCACCTCTAATTACGCCTATAGGACTAACTGGTTCAGTGGCCTAAAAAGACAAGAAAATATCTCCAGCAGAAAAATAAAAGCTGGTTAGAGCATAAACTTTGGGCTATCCAGGATGTGTGCTTATCTGGAATGACTCATTCCCAGATGATCCAGGGTTGCTGAGGATTTGCTGTACTGGGCCTTAAGAGCTGTGACCTACTCTTTTTAAAAAATATTTTTGGAGACATTTTTCCTTCCTGAGGTTACCCATAGCAGTATACTTTGACCACATTTTCTTTGAGGTCTAGATTAGGAAAAAAATCTATAACCACCCACAAATACAAAATTTCTTAAGAAGAGGCTTTCAGGGGCATAAAACTTACAAACTGAAAAGAAAATTTGGTTCCTGTTGGCAGGCGCTGTTACTGTCATTGAGTTCTAACTACATGGAATGGTTTTTAGATAAATTGAACAAATGCAAATGAAAAGGATTATTTTATATTTTAATCTATACATTCCGTTAAAAGGACTGAAGATTGACGACTAGATTGGAAGTCTTGATGCTTAATGATCCTCATGTTCACCTTTGGACTCTTGCTCAGGTGGGATATGTGGAGTTAAACTTTAAGGCTTTGATGCAAGGGTGACCTTGTTGCCAACCTGAAGATTCCTTGTGACTATGGCAGGTTCTGGAGCCAAAAGTTAGGATGGTTTCCTTTGGTGGGGTACAATACAGCTGAGCAACGGGAGATGCCAAGGGTGGAGAGGCTCATCCGAGAGATGAGGAGAATGGCTTTGCTTGTGACCCCGTGAATCGGCCCGGTGGTGATGGTGAAGATGGAGAGGAGAGGCCAAAAAGCAAGTAGTACCTGGAAAGCATAGAGTATTTGAACTCAGCTATCTGTAACATATTTGCATTCATATATTCAACATTTTCTCCTCTCCTGCCTTACATAGGCCTGGCCTTTCTCCATCTATGTGTCTTTTTGAAACATTGCAGGATATTTAACATTAGCACCTAATTATAGGTCCGTTTCAATGTTAGAGCCTGTTTGATCTCTACTTTAACATGGTTTAAGTATGTCTGCAAAGGAAGAAAATTTACTTACATTGTTAGCCATTGCTTCATGTCTCAAAACAGCAGATTTGTTTATCCGACAGATTTGGCCAAGGAGGCAGTGAATGAAATTTTAGTTTTCAAGGATGTTTGAAGTTAACATTTTTCAGTAGATAGCCAAACTCAGTCAAGCAACACTTTCTTATGAAAGTGTCTCCGAGCTCAACATAAATCATGCCTTAAAGTAACATTCAGCTTTCAGACCAGCACTATCCAGCAGAAATGTAATTCAAACCACATAGGTAATTTAAAATTTTCACATTTAAATAAGTTTACTAAAAAAAGGTAAAAAGAAACAGTAATATATTTTGTTTCACCTAAGACATCTGAACTGTTACCATTTTGATATGCCATCAGCAGTAAAATTAGTAAGGAGACATGTATATATATGTGTGTGTGTGTGTGTGTGTGTGTGTATTTCATTTCAATCTTTGAAATATGGCATGTATTTTGCACTCCTAGCATGTTTTAATTGCGACTAGCCACATTTCAAACCCTGAATAGCCACAAAGGCCACTGGCTACTGTGTTTGACCCTAAGGCGTTAGAGGACTCAATTAGAACACAAAAGGCAACAAATTTGGCTCAGTTCTCTGCTGTGGAAGTTTTCATATCAATTAGTGGGCTTCTCCACTCTCCCATCCTACAGACCAGCTCTGGGCACCCCAGGACTGCATTTCTGTTCTCCCACTGAAGGATCTAGAGTCTCGGTAGGTACAATGCAGGTGGAGCCACGTTTTCATGTTGTGTGGTAAAGCCTAGCTACTTTTCTCTGCTGGTGTCTCACTTGGCTTTGAATTTCAGCCCCCTGGCTTTCCTACACTGGGCAACCACCGCAAACTATTGTTTGCAGTGATACCTGTTCCTTTCTAAGAAGATGAAGGCAGTAATCAGATTCGTAGTTAGCACAAGATGTTCAAGTGACATTACGTACTTGTTTTGGCCATCCCCCCTCCCAAATTGCTGGGGTGTATCTTCATCAGGGGTTATATAAATAGGAATTGCCCACCTCCTAAATAGAGTGTGTAATACAGGAGGTAACCTAGGCATCCTCCCACACCCTGCCACAATTGACGCCCACTTATTCCCCAGAACACCTAAGCCTTTATGTAATAGGGCCCTGGGAAGAAGGAAAGTGGCAGGCGAAAGAGGAATAGATAGTTCAAACAGTGCTCATGTGTGAAACATTTAGATCCAGTGCTTAGATGCAAGACTGTTTTTGCTTCCAGTTTCAGGGTTTGTTACATTGCAAGTGTGGCTTGGTTGCTAGGGCAGCATCTTGGAGCTGATACTCACAGAGTGAGCCAGCTGTTGCTAGACCTCTTGATACAAACACAATTTCAGACAAAGTCATCCTACGGGAGAGGCGACTCCTGTGTCATAAAGCTCGAGTTGTATGATGCATTTCCTCCTATAAAATGGAGAGAGAGCTCGTCTATTTTGTTAATTCATTTGCTATATAAAGTTTTGCTTAAATTAGACATGGGCTTGAAGCATGACTCACAGTCTTTAATGTTTGGGAAACATTCAGAGACGTTGAAATCAAAGTGAATGGTAATCTTTTACCATATAGTTTTAAGATAAACGGTTGATTGAGTTTCTCAAGAACTGATTGAATTTTTTAAAAAAATTTTGAAATAGACGGGCTTGCCTGTTTATTGCCATCCTGCTCATAATGACTGCCCATAGTGTCAATGTTCCTGTGTACAGATGAGACAAAACCCATGATGATACTTCCACCACATGCAGGTAAATGTTGATTACTTTGCCTTTTTGCATCCAGGGCAGTTTTTGTTTTGTAGAAACAGTTGCTGGTTGTGGTCTGAGAGGGTATCAGCATTCCATAGTATGCCAGCTTATAGAGAAATACCCTTAAAAATCACTTAAACATGTCAAAGGAATTCATTGAATATTAATAATACATGCCTAATAGATGTACCCTGGTAAATCTGCTCACCCAGTGTCATTTACATACTAGACAGTTGGTTCTCACTCAATCAGTTTTGCCCCCACCCCACCAGGGGACATTTGGAAATGTCTGGAGACATTTTTGGTTTTCACTAGCGGGGTAGGGATGGTGTGTTACTGGGGCATATTGGTTCAAGATCAGTTATGCTGGCTAAATATCTACAACATGCAGGACAGCTTCCACCACAAAGAATTATCTAGCCCTAAATGACAAGGGTATGAGATTGAGAAACCTACTCTACACATGCACTTTTCTAGAGTTTATATAGTCTCTTTTCATTCAAGGTTTTGGCTATGCTATTAGGATCATCTAGGTAAAAACTGTCCAGTTTTGCGCTGGCTGGACATAAAACTGTGAGTGTTAAAGTCAAGGTGATGCCTACCTATAACAACTGTCAGAAGGAATTTGTGTATTGGGTGCGAGGTTGGCTTAGCTTCCCTTAGATGTCCTTCTGATCCCAGAAATACCATACTTTTTCTCTTTTGCCCCACTGAGCTGTGTTTCAGGAAGAATCCCTCCCAAAGTTTGTGGTCATCATGACCAGCATGTTCTCAGATCCTGCCATTAGAGCCAAGCAGAGTATTTTTGGAATGTTGATGAATGTGCTGAGATTGTTATTTTTAAATAGCATTGTGCTATGCAACACCATGATACAGTCTCCTGAGTGGAACTGATTCCAAGTGGAGGCATGACCTCTAATGTTGAATAGTAAACTATTGAAAACTTATCAAAACAAACAGCACAAGGGATTTCCAAATCTCCTAACATGACTAGGAACTGCAATTTCTGTCCCCCCATATACATAGACATCCCCCTTTTTGAAATTCAGCCCCTCACATATTGGGAAAGAAATAGAATACTGCACAGTCATAAGACAAGTATCATTATACAGTGAAAGGTCAAGCTAGGCCAGTGTTAAACATTGAGTCTAATGTAGAAATCTAAAAGTTACTGTCTTAAAATACTAAGCCATAGGAGTGAAAATAGAGGCTTCCATGGTTTGCATTTTGGCTGCCTGTTCTCTAGCTATGAATTCTAACTGAAGTAGAGGCAGATGTACTTTTTAGTGAGGGAAAGCACAAGTTCACTGACAATTGTGTCACAATGTGTGTTGGCCTTTCTTTTCATGATTGGAACAATGACTAGCCTCACTTTGCCATCTTCTTCCTTTCATCCAAAATGCCCTCCCTCCTCCCACCTAAATCCAATGCATTGCTGAGGCCTAGTTCAGCTTTCTAATTCTCCTGGAAGTCTCTGCAGGTCTTCTAAACTTGATTTCTCTCTCTACTGAATTCCTGTACCCATGTCTCTTTGGCATCTTAAAAAAAATGGAATTCACATACCATTACATACACAATTTTAAAGTGGGCAATACAGTGGGTTTTAGTACATTCACAGAGTTGTGCATCCATAACCATATATTTGAGAACATTGTCTCATCACCTGAAAAAGCAATGTGGCTTCCATTTGCGGTCAGCTCCCTGCCATTTTCCTTCAACACACCCACTCCCACCCCTGAGAACCACTAACCTAATTTATGCCTCTATTTTTTTATTTTTATTTTTTTTTTCTTTACTATTTTTTGTTCTTTTTTTATAAAATTAAAATTTAAATTTAAAAAATTTACAAACCCTTGTGTCGAGGGCTGACTTTCAATAGATCGCAGCGAGGGAGCTGCTCTGCTACGTACGAAACCCCGACCCAGAAGCAGGTCGTCTACGAATGGTTTAGCGCCAGGTGCCCCACGAACGTGCGGTGCGTGACGGGCGAGGGGGCGGCCGCCTTTCCGGCCGCGCCCCGTGTCCCGGGACGAAGGGCTCTCCGCACCGGACCCCGGTCCCGACGCGCGGCGGGGCGCGCCGCGCCGCGCCCCGGGGGACGCGGGCGACGGCCCGCCGGCGGGGACGGCGGGGGACCGGCTATCCGAGGCCGACCGAGGCTCCCGCGGCGCTGCCGTATCGTTCCGCCTGGGCGGGATTCTGACTTAGAGGCGTTCAGTCATAATCCCACAGATGGTAGCTTCGCCCCATTGGCTCCTCAGCCAAGCACATACACCAAATGTCTGAACCTGCGTAATTTATGCCTCTAGATACTTCATATAAATGGAAATATGCAATATATGTTTGCCTTTTTTTCACTTAGCGTAAGGTTGATCCAAGGTTGATCCATGCTGTAACGTGTATCAGAACTTCATTTCTTTTTATGGCTGAATAATCTTTCGTCATATGGATATACCACATTTGTTTATCCATTCATCAGCTGATGGACATTTGGGTTTTTCCACTCTTTGACTATTATGTATAATACTGCTAAGAGGATTCACATTTGAAATTTTGTGTAGACATATGTTTTCATTTCTCTTGAAATGAAATATACCTAGGAGTGGAATTGCTGTGTCATACTCTATGTTTATCCGTTTAAGAAACTGCCAGACTGTTTTCCAAAGTGGCTGCACCATTTTACATTCCCACCAGTGGCATATAAAGGTTCTGATTTGTCCACATCCTCTTAGACATTTTGAGCTGCACAAGCCTGTTGATGTCACTTTTTGTCTTCAGGGTGAACTCCCTCACACATGTTAGTCTCACTTCCCAAATTCGACTACAAGCTTCTTAAGACAGCGATCCATTTGTTCAGTCATTATCTTAGGAAATGTTTCTTAATTTCCTACTGGGTGCCAAGAACTACTAAGTCCTAAGGCTACAAATATGAAAAAGCTCTGTTTTGTGGAGGAGGCACGTACAATCACAATAGGCCATTTCTGAGCGACAGGTGTGGTAATGACCACCTATTCAAGGAACAGCCTTTGCTTCTCAGAATTCATATTGATTGTCTCCCTCCCACAATGTCATACTTAAAAACACCACTCAAGCCTATTATTTAATCCATCCTATTTTAGAGAAAGAACAGAACTCTGTGTGTGTCCTCCTTTTGTCCAAATGTAGAAGGTCTGATTTTTCTCTTGGGCTTTTGTGTTTCAGTACCACTTAGCAAATATGCTTAAGAAAATAAATGCCAGCAATATTTCTAGCAGTAACTTTGGAAGTACAATGTGAGTTATTTTGAAACAGTGAATCATCAAGAATGTTAATCTGTTGACTTGTCAGTATAAAAGCTGCTTGAGACTCTGGGCTAAAGAGAGACAAGGAACCTTCTAAAAGTTTAAGTCCTCTAGACTCAAAAATAAATTGTCCATATGTCGCTTTCACCTGCAATCAGTCTGGTTTCATGTTTTTCTTTCTTCAACTACCAGTCAAGAGAAATTAAGATATTTGGAATCCCTAAACCATGTCAAGAATGAAAAGAATCAAACTACAGACTGTTGAAATAAAAGACTTGTTATGCCATATGAAAGTACAATTATCCAAATATAAGAATATGATCATTAAAACACATCTTATAGTGTGCCTTTTAGTGATTTAACAGTAGTATCAAATTGTTTTCATTTGATTTCTTAATTACCTAATATAAAAATGTCAAATCAGCAATGCCAGAGCATGTGTGGATGGAATTGGCTTGCATTTAGGAAGATGTCGATCACTTGATGTGTTCAAGGAGAGAGATTGACACTTCTATTCCAGTTTGTAAATCATATCAATTTTAAAACTGACTTAAAAATTCTTCTGTGATTCGTTTGGACTCTGAAAAGAGGTTTGTTTATGCCAAAGAAAAACTAAGAAGCTAAGAGTGAATTGTATGTTCATATTAAATATAGATGAGTGAAATTCATACTGACTCTGTGAACATACAAGAACAATAAGATTCTCCCATGGGTTCAAGGTTTTATTAGCACTTACAAAACACTTACTATTTACCAAGCACTGGTTTAGAGTTTTTACAACTACTAACCTCTTTAATCTTGATAAAAACCCTAGAGAATACATGGAATTATTGTCTCCATTTTATAGATGAGGAAACGGAGAGTTTCAGTAACTTGCCTGAGGTCAGCCAAGTAACTAGTGTAATCCCATGCAGTTTGTCTCTAGAGTGCTTACTCTAGTCTGTCTCTCAAAGAACACACTCATCGAGCTGAATAAAGATGAGGATTCTGTTGGGCCTGACATTATTCCAGGTTTCAGAGGGCAGCTGGCTGCAGGAATTTTCATATAGTCTAGGATAGCAATGAAATTAAGTATGTGAGATAAAATATATAAGTTGTAACATTTTACATTATAGATCATATGTATTACATTTTCATATTACATCTTTTCATATTGTATGTTATGCACATATGCATGTATATGTATATATTCTACACACACATACATACTTAGCCCCTTGCAGGCTACCCTTTCCTGTGTGCCTTCATGGCCTTGATAATGATGTGAGCTCTCCATCCCCAATCCTCCCTTCTCAAACTTTCTGGAACTTCTATGCTACTAGTATTCTTGGGAGTTGTTGTTCTTTCTTCTTGGTGCAGAGTATATTGAAAGATCAACAATGTCGATCTTTCTCTAGAGGCCAAGCATGGATCATGGAAGAGAGGTGCAAAGACCTTGAGTCTGTCTACACTTGGGCAACCTGACAGTAGCTTTTCTGCCCTGAAGGCAGCTCTTCTTGTCATGGTTCTGACATGCAGGGGATCTCTCATGGCAGTGGTTTGTATTACCAACTTCTCCCAAGAATGACAAACCTGTATTTATCTATTGGGCAGTGGCTTCCCAAAGATGGGCCCCATTTATGAGCAGTTTCTACTGGCAGTAGTTCCCCCTCAACTAATCATTTAGGGTGTGTGGTGTGGTGGTGGTGGTGATGGTGGTGGTGGTGGTGGTGGTGGTGGTGTGTGTGTGTGTGTGTGTGTATTTTAGTGGGCTAAAATAATGAGTATTATCAAATCTTCTATGCCTAAAGGATGTAAAATTAAGTAGGACATCACATGTGCTCATGACAGTAAGTTATAAAGGCAGAGAAGACACTGGATTGAAACTAAAATTTCCAGACAGTCTCTGAGATATTTTTTTTTTTTTTAAAATAGAGCTTATGTTAAACAGATATAATGAGTATAATCGCAGCTGTATAGGCTTCTTTAATATGTCAGTGTTTCTCATTTTGGAATTCATTCCAGAACTTATTTTTAAATGGGCTGCTAGGTGCATAGTATATTACCTTGCCTTCCAAGTGCTGTCTCTGAATTTAGATACTGGATCAGTATCTACCAAGAATGACAAAATTATGAGTCCCAGAACAGGTCTGGTTATAATAAGCACTCAACATATACTTTTGAAAGAATAAGTGGACTGACTACAGTTTTATCACAAGATTTAGGTGGCACTAGTGGTAAAGAACCCGCCTACCAATGCAATAGACATAAGGGATGCAGGTTCGATCCCTGGGTTGGGAAGATCCCCTGGAAAAAGAAATGGCAACCCACTCCAGTATTCTTGCTTGGAGAATCCCCATGGACAGAAGAGCCTGCCAGGCTACAGTCCATAGGGTCGCAAAGAGTCAGACATGACTGAAGTGACTTAACACGCACACAGTACAAGATCACTTTAACTTCTGTTTACTTTGGAGGAGTGAGCAGTTACTATAAGAGGGGCAATCACTCAGGATTGTCTTTTGTCACCTCTAAGGAAAAGAAGGACAACTGAGAAGGGGTTGGAGAAATGTGGGGCATTGGGTGAGCAAGATGGCTCCCCTCTTGGACACGATCAAGGAAGTGTCTTGTGTGGCGTCATGCCCAGAGCCGTAATTTGGTTGACTTCTTGTCCTTTTTTTTCTTAATTTATGTATTTTTAATTGAAGGATAATTCCAATATTGTGTCAGTTTCTGCCATACATCAACATGGATCAGCCATAGGTGTACATATGTCCCCTCTCTCTTGAGCCTCCCTCCCACCTCCCACCCCATCCTACCCCTCTAGGTTGTCACAGAGACCCGGTTTGAGTTCTCTTGACTTTTAAGAGGTTCTAGAGTTCTCCTGAGATGGGAGCTGTAGTGTAGGTTAGTGATTCTCAACATAACCTATTGTGATTTGAAATGTTTAATTTTCAATATCCCATTTACCCTCTTTTCTGTGTGTGTGTTAGTCTCTCAGTCGTGTCCGACTCTTTGTAACCCCACGGATTGGGGCCCACTAGGCTCCTCCATCCGTGGGATTTTCTAGGCAAGAATACTGGAGTGGGTTGCCATTTCCTTCTCCAGAGGATCTTACCGACCCAGGCATCGAACTTGGGTCTCCCTCACTGAAGGCAGACTCTTTACCATGTGAGTCACTAGGGAAGAATACCCTCTATTCTATTGGAAACTAAAATTAAACTAACACTAAAACTGATAGTGAAGTCTTATGCATTTGCTATAAAGAATAAGAGTTCCATGTCTCTGATATGATAATACTCCTACAGGGTGATTCATAGGTTAAACCATTAGAACAGAAAAGAGGAAATATTTTTACTGGGCTATGCTCTTCTTTTTTGAAACAAATACTATTTTTTTAAAAACCATATCACTGGCATAGCATTCAGCTCTTTTCACAATTGATTGTCTTTAAGCATACAATCTTTAACTGTGAAATCATTCAGAGATAATTATTTTGGGGAGGAAAATGACAAGGGAAATAGTTATGTAGTCAGTTTTTGATTATCCATGATGATTTTGCCATTGGAATTAAAATCCCATTTTAACAAATAGCAACAGTTACCATCTCTTTCTTTGCTAACTCTGAGAACAAAATGTTTTATTAGGAAACAGAACTGAATTTTATTTCTCCTCTTGAGCCTTGGGTCTGTCTTGTATTTTGACTTTCTGTAGCACCTGATGTTTCCCCCATTTCATAAGTGTGCTGGAGCTGCCTTGTACTGGATGGAAAACCAATTGTGTGTATCTCTTTCCAGCTCCATATTCTGTTTCCCCACCTTGGTACCCTGAAGTCTGCCCCAGTGGGAGTATTTACACCATGGAAATTGACAAAGGCTGCAAATCAGGGCTTTCCCCCAGAGTTAATTATTAAGCATTTCGCCAGCACACTACTGCCCCACTCAGTCCTCACTTTTGTTTTGGGTAAATATTCTCTAAAATGTATTATATGTCAGCCTTTTTACAAACAGAGGATGTGATGGAAAAAGTCATTCTTCCTTGGCCTCATTTTAATAATTCATATATCTGTATTTGCTTTTAGTGTCTCTTTCTTCATGTTTCCCATCAGGAGGCTTCTTCCTTTTGAAAGCATTCACTCACTTCTCATTTGTTGATTCTGATTACAGCCCGTGACTTAGAGAAACAAGTTCACTAGGTATGCATATTGAAGAAAAACAAATGAGAGTTTGTGGAGTTCTGTAATATTAATAGAATAAAGTTTGTGAGTAAAGCCTTGGCCCAGATCTTTTATGACAACTAGTTTGATTGCTAGGACTGGCTTCATGGGCATGAGATCTGAGCAGTCACTCAGGGCCCAATGCCCAGAAGAGCTTCATGCATGGCGAAATGCTCTGTAGTCACCATCTTGAAATTCTGATTACTTTTTGAGCAAGAGGTCCTGCATTTTCATTTTGCTCAGGGCCCCATAAATAATGTAGGCAATCCTGATAGTTGTTCAGATGCTTGTTCTACTTCTGATTTTAGAAAGTTGAATTTCTTAGAAGTCTGGTGTCTAGATCAATGGGGTGTTTCTATATCAACCACAGATGAATGCTTGGTCAGATCACTGTAAATCCTGAGTAAGTAGCAAGAAATAAATTGGTGGTGTTCTCATTTATTGTATTTTGATTTTTCTAAGAGAATGCCCTAGAAAGGAAAAATATAATGGTAAATAATTTATCTTAAGTTTGAGTGTATTTTCCTCCTTTGCAACTAAGTACTTTTTGATTCTCTTATTAATGCATACTTTAAAAATAATTTTGTTAACATATTAGCTGCATATCACGAAATTCACCCAGTTTAAGTGTATGATTCGATGACTTTTAACAAATGTACACAGTTGTGCAAACAGCCCTGCAATCTTCTTTAAAACATTTCTGTCACCCCAATGTGATTGCTCCTGCTCGTTTGCATTCACACCCTCTTCCTACCCCCAGCCCTTGGCAACTGCTAACCTACTTTGTATCTCAATAGATTTCCCTTTTGTGGACATTTCAAATAAGTGGACTAATACAATATATGAACTTTCTGTGACTCACTTCATTCACAAAGTTTCATATGATGTGTGAGGTTTGTGCAGGGGAAATAATCTCTACTGTTCTCATCTGTGAGCACACATTCATTTTACCTCAAACTTCCATTTAGAATGGAAAAGTAACCCAAGTGAATTGCAAAGGATCCCCATTTTTCAACATCTACCCACATACCATTTGGCACTTCCAGATCAACCATTTACTCCACCTCCTAAGAAAGTTTATACTCTATTTCTAAAAGTCTACATGAGCTTGATATTTGAGTTCAGTTATTACCAAGTACACTTTCTGGAATTATCACTCAATTGCAAAGATATTCTGGCTGTTATAAAGAAGCTTTTTTGAGTTAGTGTTCATCAGTATTAAAAATACATTTTTCTTAGCTTAAAAACAAAGTAAAAATACCATGAGTAGTATTCAGCCTCTGGACTCAAACAACTCTCAGCTGAAATCCTAGGTTTACTACTCAAGTTGTGACCTTAAATAAGTTACTTAATCGCTCCAAGATTCAATGTTCTATAAAGATTTATCATTATTTCTATCATTATTATTTACATTGGCTTTCATTTTTGTTTTTTTTTTTTTTACTTAAGGGAAAATTTTTATTGGAAATGTCTTCTTAATGGGGGGTGGGGGAATGCATGGTTTCCATTAAAGAAAGCTCTGTTGACCAATATTTCAAATTGTCCTTGTTTGGCTTTTTTCTCTCAGTGAAATCATGAGTTTATTTAAAAAGATGACCTAAGAGGGCAATCATAAACAGTTTCTACATTCTCTTTTTTTTCCTCCCAGTGTCTTTCTCTTTATTGTTACATTGAAATGGAAATGAGTCTCTTTATAAGATTTAACATTTGAAACAAACCATTTTAGTATTTTGTATTTTGGTCGAAACAACAAAGAGTATAGAGATAACCTCATCAATGTTTTTTCAAAAACACCTTGTTTGGCTTTCTAATGATTTTTAAATGCAGGTTGATGATGATGGTTTAGTGCAGCCCAGATTCCAGCAACCCCTTGTACTGTAGCCCACCAGGCTCCTCTCTCCAGGGGATTTCCCAGGCAAGAATACTGGAGTGGGTTGCCATTTCCTTCTCCTACACTGACTTTCTTTAGGGAGTGGAACTATAGACGATTTCCTCTTTTCACAATTTCTGGTATTTTGGTTTTTGCTTTTCTTTACTTCTTTATTTTTTAAAACAAACATTATTATCTTTTAAGTAGGAAAAAGTCATGATTTCAAAAGCTTAAATTGTTCTCTGACAGATTCGTAATCATTTTATGATCTCTTATAGTGCTATTACTCAGCTTTTATAAATTTTAGAATCCATAAAAGTTTGAAATTCCATTTCCATTAAATAAAAAAATCAGTGATTGCTTTAAAATCATGAATAACACAAGGGGACTGACTATTTCATGAATTTGGCAGTGTCTTTTTCAGAAAATTCCTAGTACTTTACACTTAGGCAATGGAAATGGCCCCATCGGCAATCATAGGAGAAAGTAAGGAGTGCGATGAACACATCAGTTGGATGGGGCTTGTGGCCCTTACTTTCTCATTCTAGATGGTAATGGGGTTAAGTTTTACTTTCTGAATATTCATTTCAAATGTGTGTGTATTCTTAGGATTGTATCCTTGGTTCTTCAGAGCATGTTGAACAAATAAAGAAGGCATCTAGATGAAGCTAAGGGACCCTGGAATCCAGAGGTCTTTGTTTCTATTTCTGTTATTTTTGAGATGCTCTGTGGCATCTCAAAAGCTCAGTTTTCCCATCTTGAGAATGGGGGTAATCCCCACTCTACTTCATAAGTTTTTCCTGAGCATTGAATGAGATAATTGATGAGAGGTTATTGTATAAATGTAAAGACTCCCCCTAAGTATGAGCCAGTATGTTTTCTAAGATCATTTATTACTTGCTATCCCTTTAATATTTCTCTCCCCCAACACTCCTCTACTGATGAACTGTCAGGATACCTTCATGTTTCAGCAGAGCTGGGAATGGCTGTGGGTTTCTTTGAGCTCACTAATCAGTTATTATTATTATTGATTAGTTAATCAATAATCAGTACCTGAAGAAAAAAAATAGGATAAGGAAATGAGAGTGATGGTGTAGGGTTGGGAGTAGTACCTTGAGAGAAGACCTGAGTGATGAGAAGAAGCCTACCATGTAGAACTCTGCTGAAATCAGAGCATTCCAGAATAGAGAACAGCAAATGCTAAGTCCGAGGATTTTTGCCTGTGTTGATATAAAATCAACATGGAATGGCTGCCCTTCCAAAGAAGTAACTAGGTTGTTTTAGCCCACACTGGAAGCTAAGATAAAGATATGTGGATTGTATAACAGTGAAAGCTCTGATTTAGGATGGAATAATTCCTTACTTGAGGAATGCTTTTTAAAAAAATTTTTGTTTCATCTCTATGCCCACATAGCGCCCAGCCCAAAGCTAGGGGCACAACCATTGATGATTCTCAATGCTGGCTGCAAACTAGAATCCAGGAAACTTTTGGCACTTCTGTATCCAAAGTGTGGCCCTTAGACCAGGACTATTGGTATCAAGAAATGCAAAACCTCAGGCACATCCAGACTCACTTAATCAGAACTGACATTGTAGTAAGCTGCTGCTGCTGCTGCTGCTGCTGCGTCGCTTCAGTCGTGTCCGACTCTGTGCGACCCCATAGACGGAAGATCCTTAGATAATCTGCATACACATTGAAGTTTGAGATATGCTGTACAATATCATGCCAAAGGCTAGGAGAATCTTCACTTCTGGAGATTCTGATTCATTGGTTCTTGGGAATAGCCCAGGCATCATTTAAAAAAAAAGCACCTCCAATCTTCATTTGATCAGAGTAGACTGTGGGGCCAAGTTTGACAACCAATGGCTTGGTATTTCCCATTCATAGGCCCTCAATAATGGATAACTATTAGGTACCTGGGGCTTCCCAGGTAGCACAGTAATAAAGAGTCTGCCTGCCAATGCAGGAGCTGCAGGAGACTTGGGTTTGATATCTGGGTTGGGAAGTTCCCCTGGAGGAGAAAATGGCAACCCACTCCAGTATTCTTGCCTGGAATCATCCCGTGGACAGAGGAGCCTGGCGGGCTACAGTCCATGTAGTCACAAAGAGTTGGACTCAACTGAGCGTGAACGCATGTACCAAGTACTTGATTTCATCAATTATTTAAATTGCCTGTTTTAGAACACCCAGTCATGTTTCAGTGTTTTCTGACATACTACAAATAGTCTTAATAATTTGTAAATATTCCTCTAAAATAGTCTTCGGTTCACATTTTAGAATTATTGTTACCACAGATCAGGGACTGGAGATAACTGATTAGTTTCTGTTGTCTTTAAGCCAGGTAAGACTCTTTCTTCACCTCTAGCCACACCCACTTTCCATGTTTGGAGTCGTATTACTTCTCAATATCTACTTGCTTTGCAGTCCTGAAAATCATCTTACTATCTAAGATTCATTTTGATTTCTATAAAATGAGTACATTTACTAAGTGGTTTGGTAGAAATAAATATAAGTGTATGGCTTTTAAAAACTTCATTTTTTCTACAAATATATGATGTGAGGAGTTTAAAATGTAATGTTCAGTGTGGATATATTATTTCAGGCACCATTTGCTAAATATTGACAGTAAAGTGTGCTCTTTAGAAGCCTTCATTTAAAGGACTTTCAGCTAGTTTGAATGTAAACCCCAACAATCAAACTCAGTTTGAAACCCAGTTTTCATTTCGGCATACTGATTCTCTAGTCCTCCATCTTTAACCATGTGGTAAACCCATAAAATTATTTTATTAGTGGTTTAATGTTCTGTGGGAGGCTTTTTTGTTTTTCTTTATTTTGGCATATAATTTGTGCATGTTGAAAATTGTTTCATTTGTGTTGAGATTGGAAGGCAGTGTTTATTAGTTATTATTTGTGCAAACATTAACTTTATTGTTCAGAGCAGGGTTTCTCAGCCTTGGCACCATTGATATTTTGAGCTGAACTGTTCTTTGCTGCTGCCAACGCTGTCCTGTGCATTTTAAGCTGTTAGCAGCATCCCTGGACTCGACTCACTAGTTGCCAGTAGCATGTCCCCAGTTGTGACAATCAAAAAATGTCTGAGACATTGCCCAATGTCCTCTGAGGGGACAAAACTGCCCCTAGTGGAGAACCACTGATGTAAGGCAGAAATGAAAGAAAAATAATCTAGGTATCTTAAAAAACTAAAAATAGAGTTGCTGTATGATCCAGCAATCCCTCTCCTGGGCATATATCTGGAGAAGATCCTAATTCAAAAAGATACATCTACAACCCCAACGTTTGTTGTAACACTATTGACAATAGCCACAACAAGGAAGCAACCTAAGTGTCCATTGACAGGAGAATGGATAAAGATGTGGTACATATATGCAATGGAATATTACTCAGCCATAAAAAGAATGAAATAATGCCATTTGCATCACTAAGTGAAGTAAGTCAGAGAGTGAAAGACAAATGCCATATGATATCACTTATGTGTGGTATGGGAAGTGTGACACAAATGAACTTATTTATAAAACAGAAACAGACTCATAGACATAGAAAACAAACTTATGGTTACCAAAGGGATAGGGGGTGGGGGAGGGATAAATTAGGAGTATGAGATTAGCAGATGCACACTACTATATACAAAATAGATAAACAACAAAGTCCTACTGTATAGCACAGGGAACTATTCAATTTCATGTAATAAAACATAATGGAAAAAATATGTATATTATATATGTAAAATATATATAATACATATATATGTAGTTTCATATATATATATAATGAAATCACTTTGCTCTACATCAGAAACTAAAACAACATTGTAAATCAACTATGCTTCACTTTAAAAAAGGAATCTACAGATATTTTATGATCTAAATAAGACACTTCATTTCTCAGTGTTGCTAGTTTTTATTTTGTGGCTGGGTGAATTGCTATCAGTGTGAAGAGCACTACTACCTTGGATTTCTATTTAGAGATGGTTACAAATATTTACAATAATTAGTTGAGAAAACTTCCTCCTTTCTGAATTTTAAAGCTCTTGAAGTCAAGTGGAAAATCAAGTCATTTATCTGCCAGGTTAAAATAAGAAAATGACTTGACCACAGTTATTGGAGTGCTCCAGGCACAAGTGCCTGCTAATCTCAAGACAGGGGCCTCACAGTTTTACTCTGGGTGTGCAAAGCAGTGGGTCTCTGCCCTGGCCGCTCACTGGAGCAGAAGAAATGTTGTGCTTGGGCCCCAGCCCCCAGAGATGCCAGCTCACTTGTCTCAAGAGGGGCATAGGTATGTTTTCAGGCTGCCCAGGTAATTCCAGAGTGCAGCCAGGGTTGACATGTGCTGATGTAAGGAGATACAGCTCCACTGCCTTTATCCTTCATCCATCACGTACCCACATTTACCTGTGGCCTGCTTTCTTCCTATCTACACAGTGCTGACCAAACTCTTTTGCCTATCCTTGATTATTATTTTTTAACCAAATGATTTTTCCCCAGTGTTTTTCCTTTGCTCAGACCTGGACTTGCAAGGAAACAACTGGCTCAGTCTAGTCCACTTAATTCATGACCTTCTTTTGACTGCTGCCTTCATTTCAACTGTTAACCTCATTCCACCTGAAAAACCTTTATTGTTTTAAAATGGGTATTTCTTCTTTTGCCAGCAGATCATTATCCCCAATCCCCATTTATGTTTCCCATTATTACTTGCCTCTTTTTCCTCCTTACAGCTTAATTTTCTTTCTTTCCTTTGTGCTCCCTCTTACTCATTTTTCCATCTTTAAATGACATGCTCACATTTTGTGGATTCTTAAGTGTGTTTTAAAATGCTGGGAGAGTATGTTTCACTTGATGCTGATCTCTTTGCCTTTTTGATCCTCACCTGCCTGTTATTTTTCACTTGAGACTCGTGTGTTTTGTTTGTGCTTTGGTTATTTCAAATCGATGTTCTTATGTCCCTGTTCGCCCCACATGAGCATTTCAATGTGACACCTCATGTCTGCAGGGCTCCCAGGTTCCTATTATGGCTGGTGGCTCGGGGCCAGGGAAACCAACCCAGGCCTCAGGCATCTCGTCACGTCTGGATTCACCTCTCCCCTTCCCGCAAGACAAGCTCACCTGCCTTATAACTCAGGAGCCAGCCTCTCCTTAAACCCTATTGTCGCTATTGCACTTCTAAATAATATCTAAACAGTCTTTCTCCTTGACTTGCTTGAGGGTATTTCTGCTAAGCCCCACCAGTGGCTGTCATCTTGTTCCTTCAGCTAGTTCTTCCAAAATAATTCATAACTTGCCTCATTGCTAAAATGTATGCCACATGCTCTCAATTCTAGTATCTGAATCACAGCAGAAAAAGGCCCCTTGGATTCATCCCAGTGATGGTGCAGTGGAGGCTCCCACAACACAATATATGTGTGGGCTCCCTTCGGCCTTTTCATTCAAACTTAAGGATGGATTCATTGTGCCTGCTATGTCCCTTTCCCTCTTCTAGTTTTACACAAATAGTCTTGCTTTCTTGTCCCCTCTGAGACCACAACACCACACCTGTTCCAGAAATATCACTTGACTTGTGATTTTCAAAGCCTGAGCTTTTGTTTGTGTGTGCCCAGGTACAAGAATATTAACATTGACTCCAGCTTCACGTGAGAACCAGTATATCCATACCCAGTTGTACTTTTCAAAACACCATTTTAAAGCCTCTAAGTTTAATTTACAAATCTCATTTCACTTGTAAATCTTAACAAGTTTGCATTAACGTAAAAAGAAATACTGCTTTTCTGTGGATCCTTTAAATACCAGTCAGTGAGATTTCCAAATATAACCCTTAAAATTTCACTGAGCAACTAAATAATCCTTACAAGGTCTAAATTTCCAGATTTAATGCATTAGATTTTTCTCAAATATTTGAACAGTGATTACAAACTTAAGTCATTAAACCCTAAGTATTTTAATTAAAATCATGAGTTTAATATGTCAGATTCTCCCAAACAATTCAAAGACTGCAAAGCACAAATGAAATGTGCATATGCTAACATATTGACTCCAGAAGTTATCATACTCAGCTCAATAGTATTTAAATGAAAGTTTTATTAATCTCTTTATTAGCCCCATGTATTTTATTAGTATTAGAACTAGGGCCTATATTGTTATTGGTACTAGTATCAATACCAACACTGCTGCTGCTGCTGCCGCTGCTAAGTCGCTTCAGTCGTGTCCGACTCTGTGCGACCCCATAGACGGCAGCCCACCAGGCTTCCCCGTCCCTGGGATTCTCCAGGCAAGAATACTGGAGTGGGTTGCCGTTTCCTTCTCCAATGCCAACACTAGCAATAGCAATAATATTTAAGTTAAATTAATACTAGCACAAGTATTAGCACAAATAGGAGTACTGGTTTTAGTGCTAGTGTAAGTAGTACTGGTAGTAGTGCTAGTATAAGTACTAGTACCAGCATTAATATTATTTTTGCTAATTATTATTGTTAATGCTAATATTAGTGCTAGCAATGGTACTAGCATTAGCATTATAGTAGTACCAGCACTAACATTAGTATTTGTGTTATTATTAACACTAATACTAGTATTCAGACTAATGTTAGTGTTTTTGTATTATACTAGGCTAAGCACTAGTGTTAGTATTAGTAGTACTACTATTAGTAACATTGCTAGTGATGTTAATACTTAGCATTAATATTAACATTAATATCTGTTTTAACAGCAATACTAGTGCTTGTGTTCATGTTTGTTCTAGTACTAGCATCAGCGTTAGTATTCACGTTACTGCTACTAATAGAATTACCATTATTAGTTGTACCAGCACCCGCATTATCGTTAGCATTAGCCTTAGTCTTAGAATTAGTGATTAGTATACTTTGCAGAGTTTCTGACCCAAAGTTACTAACCCAAATGAGGAAAAAAGAGATCGTGGATACAGAGTTATTGGTTGAGAATATGGCTCCAAAGTTAAAATTCAGCCATTTCAGTCAGCAATTTTTGGACCAAGACACCAAGAACTGGAGTTTGCCAACCTGGCACTACAACCTCAGTGGCCATTGTTGAGCTACAGTCATTCATAGAGCAGTAGTATTTTCTGAGCCTCAACCTTCTCCTGCAGTTTGGTGAATTGTGGTTACCTATATCCAAGAATTTTACTTCAGATCAGTATTTTCTTATTTGATTTTCATTGAAAATTTCTGTGACAACTTTTTATTGCCTGAATGGAGAAAATGATCTATTATCCTTGTTTGCCCAGGACTGAGGGGTTTTCTGGGACATAGGACTTTCAGGGCTAAAACTAGGCAAGTCCAGGCTGGCTGGTCATCCTAGATTCTAGACCAGTGATTCTCTGGCCTCTCTAGACTGGGCTGGGAAACTTTCAAACATACCAGAGCCCAAGTCCCACTTCCAGAGACTCTGATTGAATCGGTCTGGAGGTAGTGCCCCAGCACTGATACTTTAAAAAATTTCCCCAAGTGATTTTCATGTGTAGCCAGGATTTAGAACCGCTATTCTGCACTCCCTATCTAGTTGGAAACACCTTGTGCAACATCTCACTGCTCACCTTCACCAAATGGGATTCAGCAAATCTTGAACTGGATAAGCATGTGTGTGGTTTCATCAGTGTACATCATTTCCAGTAAATACTCCTGGGGGCAATTAGGGCTTCCCTGGTGGCTCAGTTGGTAAAGAATCTGCCTGCAATGCAGGAGACCCAGGTTCAATCCCTGGGTCGGGAAGATCCCCTGGAGAAGAAAAGGGTAACCCACTCCAGTATTCTTGCCTGGAAAATCCTGTAGATAGAGGAGCCTGGCGGGCTACAGTCCTTGGGAACACAAGAGTTGGACATGACTTAGGGGCCAAACCACCAGTAATGTACACCTTTCTTGCATATCATGTCACTTGTTTTTGAGTATTAATGTGTTCTCATGAAAGTGAAAGTGTTAGTTGCTCAGTCATGTCTGACTCTTTGTGGCCCCATGGACTGTAGCCCACCAGGTTCTCCTGTCCATGGAATTCTCCAAGCAAGAATACTGGAGTGGGTTGCCATTTCCTTCTCCAGGGGATCTTCCTGACCCAGGGATCGAATCTGGGTCTCCTGCATTGCAGGCAGATTCTTTACCGTCTGAGTCACCAGGGAAGCCATCCAGTGTAAGGACTCTGGTAGTAGGTGTCTGAGCATCCACAGGTGGCACCTGACTTGTGAAAAACCTCATGGCACTTCCAACTGGGGTGCAGGGCCCAGCAGTCCAGCCAGTCCTCAGCCACGGGGACCATGGGAAGAAGCAGTGGCCAGCTCTGTTCTGGCCAGTACCTTCCACCGTTCTAGGTCCATGGACCCATGGCGAGGATCCTGCCTATGGCTCCCGCCTTCTCCAGTTCTTCTTCTTCCTCCTCTGCAGCTACTTCCTCATGTGTTCTCATGAGAATGTGTTCTCATGGCTTTTCATATAATTATTATGTTTTTTTTTAAATTTTAAATAAGTTTATTTATCTATTTTTTAATTTTACAATATTGTATTTGTTTTGCCATACATTGACATGAATCCACCATGGGTGTACATGTTTTCCTTTTCCAGAACCCCCCTCCCACCTCCCTCCCCATCCCATCCCTCTGGATCATCCCGGTGTACCAGCCCCGAGCACCCTGTATCATGCATTGAACCTGGACTGGTGATTCGTTTCACATATGATAATTTACATGCTTCAGTGCCATTCTCCCATATCATCCCGCCCTCGCCCTCTCTCATAGAGTCCATAATACTGTTCTATTTATCTGTGTCTCTTTTGATATCTCGCATACAGGGTTATCTTTACTGATTAACTAAATACCATATATATGAGTTAGTATACTGTACTGGTGTTTTTCTTTCTGGCTTACTTCAAAATTATTATGTTTTTGTTTTGTTGCTTAAATTGTCATACCTTCATCAGTGAGAACTCACAGCTGCCCCATTTGTCCATTTAGCATCATCCTTTTATTTAAATTTATTTATTTTTAAATTATTATACAGGACTGGAAAAGGTCAGTTTTCATTCCAATCCCAAAGAAAGGCAATGCCAAAGAATGCTCAAACTACCATGCAATTGCACTCATCTCACATGCTAGTAAAGTAATGCTCAAAATTCTCCAAGCCAGGCTTCAGCAATACATGAACCGTGAACTTCCAGATGTTCAAGCTGGTTTTAGAAAAGGCAGAGGAACCAGAGATCAAATTGCCAATATCCGCTGGATCATCGAAAAAGCAATAGAGTTCCAGAAAAACATCTATTTCTGCTTTATTGACTAAGCCAAAGCCTTTGACTGTGTGGATCACAATAAACTGTGGAAAATTCTGAAAGAGATGGGAATACCAGACCATCTGACCTGCCTCTTGAGAAACCTGTATGCAAGTCAGGAAGCAACAGTTAGAACTGGACATGGAACAACAGACTGGTTCCAAATAGGAAAAGGAGTACGTCAAGGCTGTATATTGTCACCCTGCTTATTAACTTTTATGCAGAGTACATCAAGAGAAATGCTGGGCTGGAAGAAACACAAGCTGGAATCAAGATTGCTGGGAGAAATATCAATAACCTCAGATATGTGGATGACACCACCCTTATGGCAGAAAGTGAAGAAGAACTAAGGAGCCTCTTGATGAAAGTGAAAGAGGAGAGTGAAAAAGTTGGCTTAAAGCTCAACATTCAGAAAACCAAGATCATGGCATCTGGCCCCATCACTTCATGGCAAATAGATGGGGAAACAGTGGAAACAGTGTCAGACTTTATTTTGGGGGCTCCAAAATCACTGCTGATGGTGATTGCAGCCATGAAATTAAAAGACACTTACTCCTTGGAAGGAAGGTTATGGCCAACCTAGATAGCATATTTAAAAGCAGCGACATTACTTTGCCAACAAAAGTCCGTCTAGTTAAGGCTATGGTTTTTCCAGTGGTCATGTATGGATGTGAGAGTTGGACGGTGAAGAAAGCTGAGCGCCGAAGAATGGATGCTTTTGAACTGTGGTGTTGGAGAAGACTCTTGAGAGTCCCTTGGACTGCAAGGAGATCCAATCAATCCATCCTAAAGGAGATCAGTCCTGGTTGTTCATTGGAAGGACTGATGTTGAAGCTGAAACTCCAATACTTTGGCCACCTCATGGGAAGAGTTGACTCATTGGAAAAGATCCTAATGCTGGGTAGGATTAGGGGCAGGAGGAGAAGGGGACGACAGAGGATGAGATGGTTGGATGGCATCACCTACTCGATGGATATGGATTTGGGTAGACTCCGGGAGTTGGTGATGGACAGAGAGGCCTGGCGTGCTGCAATTCATGGGGTCGCAAAGAGTTGGACATGACTGAGCGACTGAACTGGACTGATTTTATTTATTGTATTTGGAGGCTAATTACTTTACAATATTGAGGTGGTTTTTGCCCTACATTGATATGAATCAGCCATGGGTGTACACGTGTTCGCCCTGTCCCAAATCCCCCTCCCACCTCCCTCCCCATTCCATCCTTCTGGGTTTTCCCGTTGCATTGGCTTTGAGTGCCCTGTTTCATGCATTGAACTTGGACTGGTCATCTATTTCTCATATGATAATATACATGTCTCAATGCTATTCTCTCAAATCATCCCACCCTCACTTTCTCCCACAGAGTCCAAAAAATCTGTTCTTTATATCTGTGTCTCTTTTGCTATCTCGCTTATAGGGTCATCGTTACCATCTTTCTAAATTCCATATATATGTGTTAATGTACTGTATTGGTGTTTTTCTTTCTGAATTACTTCACTCTGTAGAACAGGCTCCAGTTTCATCCACCTCATTAGAACTGTCTCAAATGTGTTCTTTTTAATAGCTGAGTAATATTCCATCGTGTATATGTACCACAACTTTCCTATCCATTCATCTGCCGCTGGACATCTAGGTTGCTTCCATGTCCTAGTTATTGTAAACAGTAGCACCATCCTTGAAAGCATTCATGTTTCCTGGTGACAACAAAGTATAACAGATCCATCCTGATTTTTCTTGCTTCATGTTGTGGGTTCAACTACTCTCCAAGGATCCTTGGTTCTTTTGAGTGAGGAAAGTTTTCTAGATAAAATCTTGGCTATAGGGGTACACATCAGGTTGTTTTACCAGAGTACTAATAAAGCTAGATCTTGGATCCATGACCATCTCTGCATCTGAAATCCATTCTACTCAGTGCTCTGTGGTGACCTAAATGGGAAGGAAATCTTAAAAAGAGGGAATATATGTATATGTATAACTGATTCACTTTGCTGCACAGAAGAAACTAACACAACATTGTAAAGCAACTATACCCCAATAAAAATTAATTAAAAAGAAGAAATCCTTAATTCTTTCATATGCTTTTTGTGTATCTCATTGGCTATCCTATGAGTTTTCCCCTTATTGTATATTTTTTCCCTACAAACTGATATTACAATGCTCTTTGCCCTTTTTTTCAAGCATTAAAATTCTTTCACTCCTTTATTTACTATCTTTTCAAGTTTCAACTATGAATCAGGGAAATATGTGAATCGGGTATTTTCTAATTTATTCTCAGAGACAGGGGGAAACACCCTGCTCTCTTTTCCAGGCCCAAATTCTATTTCCTTTTATAGTTTTGATAATTTCTCCCTTCTCCAGTCCTCATATTTTCTCAAGTTTCATCACTCCCAGCTTATTTCTTCATAAACCATTGCCAACTGAGTTTTATACACAAAGTGGAGAGTGGACCTTCCTCTGAAATGATAGGAAGTAACTACTTTGTTACTGTTTTAAGAGAGGTGGAGATGAATGAGCAGATTTACCCTCTCAGTCATATCTCAGGCTGATCATTTGTGTCTGAAATTACAGATTCAGGATATGGGTCAGAAATTTGGGATCAGAACAGCACAGCCACTAATGGCAGGGACCACAAACAAGAATCAGTAATAAAACCACATAAATGTTATTTTTCATGAGCTTCATACTCACCTTGTATTGTTTTGTAAAGAAGGTATAGGTAGAAAGAGGTAATATCCGGCAAAGTCCTTTTGTAATCTTCTTGACTTGTTAAAATAAGTCTTTTTTTAAATTGGAGTATAGTTGATTTACAATACTGTGTTAGTTTCAGGTATACAGCAAAGTGATTCAGTTATACATACACATATTATTTTTTTCAGTTCTTTTCCATTATAGTTTATTATAAGATATTGAGCATAATTCGCTATGCTATACAGTAAACCTAGAATAAATCTTAGTTTTAGAATTCACTCTGAGAAGACAGTAGGCAAACCCTAACCATCCAAAGGATTTCCCTCATTTGAGATCAGCGATAAAATCCCCTCAAGAGTTTCCAGATTTTTCTCCACAAGGAACCATGAAGTAGACTGTTTATTTGTGGAACTCCTAGTCCTAGTTCTTTAAACTCTTTCCTTCGCTGACCTAAAGATAGCCAGCAAAAAAAAAGGCTCTTAAAAATACATGCTTTATTGATTTTGGAATGTTCTGGTAAATGCTAATCTGACTCATGTCTTTTATTTAGGGGTGGCTTTGGCTCGAGCCCCAAAGTCATTTTAGACCAGAGGAAATAGAGAATCTAATAAATAATACAGAGTTTACATACCCAGATACAAAATAATAATTATTATTGCTAATAATATGACTACAGATGCCACACCCATTTCTCCATTTAGGTAAATTCCTCATAGATAAATCCAAGTTAAATTTATCCAAGATAAATTTACTATTTTTGACTTTTGTTACAGGTGCATTTTCATTAGTATTTTTGTTGGTTTCACTTGTACTTTTACTTGTTTTGGTAAAAACTTGGTGACTCTTTAATGACTTAGGAAACAGTTCAATAAATATGTACATCCATGTTTCAGACTCATAACTACAAGTGATTATTTCTGAGAATATCCTTGGAAGCTACATCTTTTGTTTGTTCTAAGATGACAAAGCTGTATTCATTTTGGTTGTACATATAACACATGCTCATTGTAAAACTGTTACAACTACAGAGAAAATTATAAAGACTGCATCATAGTAAGAAAAAATTCTGTGCAGGATCCATATGTTATGCATATTCCTGCCTCATTTTACATGGACATCAATGAAAATGGGCCAGCAACTCACCAGAGCAGAGCCAGCCTTCACAAACACAGCTTTATGGAATTTTGTTTGAACATAAAAGCATTCTCTATATAATAATCATTAATTTAGTATTTGTGTGTGTGTGTATTTGTGCTAAGTTGATTTAGTTGTGTCTGACTATGTGACTCCATGGACCGTAGCTCGCCAGGTTCCTCTCTCCATTGGATTCTCCAGGCAAGAATACTCAAGTGGGTTGCCATTTCCTTCTTCAGGGGGTCTTCCCCACCCAGGGATCAAAGCTGTGTCTCCTGCATTGCAGGTGGATTCTTTACCACTAGCACTACCTGGGAAGCCCAATTTAGTATTAAGTTAACAAAAACCTTTATATCTATCTGTTCACTTACTTACTTGTGTTTGAGGGTATTAAAAGGTCTTTGAGAATGATCTGGATACCCTAGCTTTAAAACAAGTAAATGAAGACAGCTCCATACTTTCCTCCTAAGGTTGGGAGAAGTTTTATAAATATTTATTTATTTATCTGGCTGCATCAGCTCTTAGTTTTGGCCTGTGGGTTCTCGGCATGCAAACTATTAGTTGTTTTGCATGTGGGATCTAGTTCCCCGACCAAGGATCGAACCAGAGCCCCTGCATTGAGAATGCAGTCTCACCACTGGACCATCAGGGAAGTCCCAGGTTGGGAGAAGTTTTAATTAGCTGTTGATGTCAATTGCTTAGCCCAGTACCTGTCCTATGGTGGTAGGCTTTCAGGAAATGGAGCTAAAGTCATTAGCACCTTTATCACCAGCATCATCTTCTTTATCATCATCACCGTCACTACAACAACCAACATGATCACACCATCATCTTCACTATCATCAATCTTACTGTTTTACCTTGTATAGATAGAGACATTCAAAGCCACTTCAAATTATTCCATGAACATAGGGATTATCTGAAAACCACTGTGGTTCCTCTGCCTAAACGCTTGTTGTTCTATCTTGGAGGATTTCATAATTCATT
This sequence comes from Giraffa tippelskirchi, assembly GCF_054371585.1. NCBI lineage: Eukaryota > Metazoa > Chordata > Mammalia > Artiodactyla > Giraffidae > Giraffa > Giraffa tippelskirchi. The sequence goes on from NC_137289.1 coordinate 145,681,196, forward strand.
GAAAAGCCATACCAATTACTGTACTGGGATATTAAAACACACTGTAAAAATAAAGCCTTAAGAAATTTTGCTCACAGAATTACCAAGATATTGATAACATGTCCGCTACTGGCTGACGGAGTAGACAAAAATGGAAAGAACTGGGTAGGGATGTGAATAGCATCGTCTTAATACTTGGTTCAGAGATGCTAAAGGGAGCCAAGTGGCCATTTCCACCTACATTCTTTAAGTGCACCCCTTTCTATACTCTTCTTCGTAATAAATTGTTGGCCACTGGCCATACACTTTTCTTATCTATAAATTGTGGAACTTTCTTTTATGTTACATTATTTTTTACTTGTCTTATTCCTAATTCTTCATCTTAAATATAAAGAAAGAAAGAGCACCAGGAGACGGTTAACTTTGTCATCTCTTGCCTCCCAGGATCAAAAATAGCTGTTGCTGCAGTGTTTGGAATAGAAAAACTTTAAAGAACCTTATATACAGAACTGGTTTGTACAGCCTTCTCTGCTGATTTCACGCCAGGAGATATTTTTATCCTGTTAGGAAGTAACTAAAAGCTTTACTCAACTTCGCCAGCCTCTGTAATGCATATCTGACACATGCTTGTGACCCTGTGAGAAAGTTCTGTACTCCTCCTGGTGGCGAAAGTGAAAAACTAACAATCGAGTTCCTCATTGGAGACTGTTGATAGCTTACGAGATTTGTAAATGTTGCCGTACCCTTGTAGCCAGTTTCTTGTGAAATTCTTGTCTCAACCCCGTTGGTTGTTTTTGCTTTTTGGACAACAACCTTCTTTATCTTCTAAGGTCATTGGGATGAAAGAGATTTGACAAACGGGCATACCATTTTGCTTTAGAGAGAACTTGAGAAACCCAACTATGTCTTAAATCAAGATAATTTCAGGATCACAACATTGTGTTTGGCATATTAGTCACAGTGCTATCTTCTAGGCCTCATGACTATAGAAACAGGTGTTGGGCTTATTTTATTGTTTTTGCCTCTGAACACTAATTTCTCTAACTCAGTAGACAGAAATTTACCCTTCTGTGATAAACAGAGTTTGGAGAAGGTCAGCTCACACAAACACTGTCTTTTAAAAAAAAAAAAACACACCCACCACCCCTTATTGAGCCCTGCTTGGGGGCCAGGCTGCATGCTACATGATCACATACATCCTGGGTCAATCAGTCCTTGCAGCAACTCTGTGGGGTCGGACAATCCCACTCTTGATTTTACAATCTGGACATTGCTATACTGAGTCACATGGATAGGAAAATGGTTCAGCCAGACTTCAACTCAGATCTTTTTTTTTTTTTTAATTGAACTATGTAGTAGATTTACAATATTGTGTTAATTTCTGCTGTACAGCACAGTGATTCAGTTATACATATATGATGTGGCGTGTTTGTGCTCAGTTGTGTCTGGCTCTTTGCAACTCCATGGACTGTAGCCCTCCAGGTTCCTCTGTCTATGGGGTTCTCCAGGCAAGAATACTAGAGTTGGTTGCCATTTCCTTCTCCAGGGGATGTTCATGACACAGGGATCGAACCTGTATCTCTTATATCTCTTGCACTGGCAGGCAGATTCTTTACCACTTGTGCCACCTGGGAAGCCCTATACGTGTTCTTTTCCACTATGGTTTATCACAGGATATTGAATGTAGTTCCCTGTACTCTATAGTAGGACCTTGTTTATCCATCCTATATATAGTAGTTTATATCTCCTAATCCCAGACTCGACTCTATCTCTCCTCCACCCCCTACTCAGATCTTTTTTTATTCAGAACTCATTCTCTAAGCCAGTGGTTCTCAGTGGGGGCAGTTTGACCCCTAAGGACATTTGGCAGTGTCTGGAGACAATTTTGGTTGTCACACCTGTGGAGGAGATACTGGCATCTAGTGAATAGAGACCAGGGGTGTTACTAAGCATCGTATAATGTACACAATGGCCCTCACAACATAGAATTATCTGGCTCCAAAGGTAGATAGTGCTGAGGCAGAGGAAACTTGCCTTAAACTAATGCTACACAAAATGTGGTTCTTGGACCAACAGCTTCTGAATCACTTAGAACCTTGTTAGAAATGCAGAATCACAGGCCCAATACTAGAACTAGTGAACAGAAAACTCCGGAACTGGGGTCCAGGAATATGTGTTTCAACACACCTTCTCCATCATTCTTGCACACTCAAGTGGGACAAGCTCTGCTGTGAAAGCCCAGGCCATTGTGTGTTATATTCAGCTGGACACAATTGTATGGTTTCCTCATCACTTTCAGTGTTCCATTGTTGAATAGAAGTTTCTCTTCAGGCATCCAAAAGGGGAAAGTCTGGCATTTACTAGGAACAAGTGTGACTCATGGGGAAATCAGCACAGTTACAAACCCAGGAATCATGCCCAGCTGAAAGTCTAGGAGGCTTTTTTTTTTCCTGTTTTCTCAGCCGAAGGAGGGAAGTCTTGGAGACTCAGTCCAAGTTAAAAAAACGTGAGTCTAAGCACTGGTTTGGTTTTGGGTTTGATTATCTAAAATTAGGCTTGCAATTGAACTTAGTAATGACCCGTTGAAGAGGATAAAAGCCACAAAGTGTTAAATTGAAAATTGCATGAGTTTCTGGTTTACTGACAGTTACCAAACAGATCTTCAACTCTGTATGTACATATTTTTGCGCCATGAATTGTTTTTTGGCGAGCCGGTGGAATAAGTATTTTGATCTGGGTCTCTCTTCAGAAAAGTTGCTCATTACTTGGTATTTTATGTGATTTGTGTGGGGAATACATTACAGGCAAGAATGCATTGTAAAGAATAAACATTTCAGACAAGACATACATGTTCAGGTAGTTTGTGCTGCAGTACCACACCATTCTCTGCCTCATTCCTTAAACAACACTGCTGGAACTTAAAAAACAGCATTTATTTAAAATTTGAAGAAAAAAAAAGCCCACAGTGTCCTCTAATTTAGTCATTATATTGAGGGACTCCTTTGATTTCAGAAGGTTAAAATTTTTGTAAAACCTAGAGAAGGTTTTCTAACTTGTCTACTTTTTCCTTCATCATCTATATTAAAGTTAGAAGAAATGAGTATTCTCCTAGAGTAGTCTGTAAAATTGGCTGCATTCAGATCACTCAGGGTGGTAGACAAATTCCCTGATCTGTTTCTCCTGGGTCCAGGATTGAGTAGCTGGGATGCTCAGAAACCATATATTTTAAAAAATGTTTTTGAAGTATAGTTGATTTACAATGCTGTGTTAGTTTCAGGTGTACAGCAAAGTGAATCAGTTCTGCATATACATATATCCACTCTTTTTAGAGTCTTTTCCCATATAGGTCATTACAGTGTATTGAGTGAAACTATATTTTTTAAAACAGCCAAGTTTAGGAGCCAACACTAGAATATGAGTCTTCAGCATCAATTGTTTCCTAATGTGAAGGAATCAAACTGATGCCTCTTAGTTATGGTTATATTATTTTGGTGGCAGAATATTTACTGTAAATATTTTATTCTGTTGTTAAGTGGTCAAAAGTAAAAATCATTAAACCTATAGGCTAACATATATATAGAAGTTCAATAAAAACTGTGTTAGTCACTCAGTCATGTCCAACTCTTTGCAACCCCATGCACTTTAGCCTGCCAGGCTCCTCTGTCCATGGGATTCTCCAAGCAAGAATACTGGAGTGGGCCATTTCCTTCTGCAGGGGATCTTCCCGACCCAGGGATCAAACCACGGTCTCCTGCATTGCAGGTGGGCTCTTTACTGTCTGAGCCACCAGGGAAGCCCAGAAGTTCAAAAAGTTCAATAAGGATACATGCTTATTGAGTAGAGGATTTGACAAATGAATAAAGGATGAAACAATTAATTCACTAAGGCATTTATATGATAGCCATACAAAGTTGCTGTGACTTTGCTAAGTAGAAAAAGAAAGGCCAAACCACGTGGCAACCTGAGGATTTGGGGTCAGCAGCATCACTGATGAACACACTCTAGAATGATTGTTGATCAGACACTGCTAAGGGAGGTTGGGAAATAGATGCGGAAGTTTTCCAAATAAGTGAAGTTTTACCGTGTATGTATTGACTTCCATTTTCCTCAACATTATTCACATAACAACCGAAAAGTGCGCAAAGTGTCATTTTGAGAAGTAGCATTGCGCATCTACCCTACAGCCAGAGCTAGGCAAAGACGTGACTAAGCCACTCACTTCCGGCCTTTGAGGGGCCAGTGTTCAGAGCATGAGGCTGGGGCATGAACCGCTCCACTGAGCTGCAGACTGAGGGATAGTTTGCTCTGCGTGAACACAGAGAACAGGGAACTGCAACAGGCTGTTTCTGAACACAGGGGCCTCTGAAGTTGTGTCTCTTTTACCCATGCATCTGCTTCTCCACTGTGGCTGTGACTGAGCGAACTCTGCTGTAATCGGGAGGTCTTCAGAGAGCCCCGAGGTGTGCAGGAATGTCTGCAGAGTCCCAGAGGTCTCGGAATGGTAGAGCTCCTCTGCCTGGTTTTCCTCTCTCCCTTCATCGATCACTGTCCTCCCAGTCTCCTCTCACAGGCTCGGAAGGCAGAGTTTAAGGCTGCCACAGGAAACCAGAGAACCGTGCTCATTAAATAACCTTAGTTAGAAACACCATATGAAGCTCATCAACTCTGGCCAGAGGAAATCTCAGAGCTTCCCCATCTTGAGAGGAAAGTTCACTGGAAAGCTTTGGGTTTCCTTCCACGTTTAAGATCATCTGAATAGTTCAAGCCCCTGCATAACAGACAAGCAAATAAGTGGAGGCATGTCAGTCATAATTTTTTCAAGGTCCCAAAGGAATAAATATTGCTATTTGTTGTTAAAGGATTTTATTTGTTAAATCTCACGGCACAGATTTTTATTTCTGGTGAGAATTCATAGAATTGTATGCTCTGTAGGAACCTAACTGGTTTGCTGATTCCTCCTTGTCATTTCTGAAGAATTCTTGTAGACTCCAGAGTCTGGGTTACTTTATCTTTTCCTGTGCCAAACTGGGGCTTCCACCGTGGCTCAGTGGGAAAGAATCTGCCTTCAATGCAGGAGATGCAGGTTTGATCCCTGGGTTGGGAAGATTCCCTGGATGAGGAAATGGCAACCCACTCCAGTATTCCTGCCTGGGAAATCTCATGGACAGAGCAGCCTCGTGGGCTACAGTCCATGGGGTCGCAATGAGTCGGACACGACTGAGCAACTAAAACAACAACAATGCCAAACTGAGCAGTGACCAAGAGACAATACAGGGGAACCCGAATGACAGCATGAGAAAAACGGAATATTCCTAAGACCTCTTGTCTGTTTAGGTCTTTCCAGTGTGAAGACAACACATTGAGTTGGGGGCAACAAAACAGGACTTCCCCACGAGCTTTTCTGTGTCATACGTTCAAAGGCTCTACAACACATAACATGGAACTTATCATAAACACTGGGTCAGAGGTTACTTGTACTCATGTGGGACATATTTTAAGAGAGATAATCTGTGGGAAATTTATGAGAAAAATCGATGGATGTTTTGTTGTTTCACTAACAGGAATCACTCACTTTTTTCAAGGACACATTTTCCCCTCAATTCTCAAGTAAGTCACTAGAGATCAGCAGCTCATTTGAGTAGTTTGGCAGACAGGAAAAAGGAATGCTAAAATGTTATCAATGTTTATTGATCTCTAGGAAAGGTACAGTGTCTCAGAATATTATAATTAAAGGCCAGAGGACAGTGAATAATCTAGAACCAATGATTAGTAGCAAGATTTTACTTTTGTACAAGGGTGTAGAGTATATAGACTCTATTATGTAATAGTCATATTAACTATCCCTGCTTTGTGGGGTGGGAAAAACAAGCAAGCATTATTAATACTGGCTTATAGAAGAGAGTCAAACATTTAACCAAGATCATACCATCTAATAAATGACAGAGCCTAGATAAAAAGGGAGGCCTTTGATTCATATTATGCATGTTTTTAGGAACCTTAAAAACAAACCAAAAAAAACATGCTTCAACATACTTTAATTTTGATCACCTCTCTGTGTGTGTGTGTGTGTGTGTGTGTGTGTGTGTGTGTTTAAGATTTCTGGTTCTCATAATACTTGTTTCCTTCATTTCAGTCTTGAATGAAGATAGTCTTCACATGATTTTATTGCTGAGGGTTGGAGCTTCATCTGAGGCAAGGATCAAGGTTGAAGGCCAGGCAGGGAGTGGAAGAAGGTACCGTGAATTGGGGATTCACAGTTAGCAAAGTAGCAGTGTGGCATCTCTTTGTGCCTTTGTGCCTTTCTTCCATCATCACATCTCTGTCTCTGACAGAACCAGGCTGGGAAAGGCTCTGGCTTTTCAAGCAAGACCCATGGGATTAGATTAGGTCCACCTGGATAATCCAGGGTAATATCACTGTCTCAGGGTCCAAACACTTAATCACAGCTGTGAAGTCCCCTTTACAAGGCTCCAGGGGTTAGTGTGTGAGCCTCTTCAGGGGGCTGTTATTGTGCCCACCACACCATCTTACTCAATGGATGTGTTTCTGGTACTGTGTTCCCCATCACCCTCCACCAGGTTTGGGAGTGTGTGCGCATGACCATCTCTTTTTCCTCCCTTGTCTGTGTATGTTTGCCTTGGAAACGAACAGAAATCATTCTGTTGTTTTTTGAGATTGCACCCAAGTACTGTGTTTCGGACTCTTTTGTTGACTATGATGGCTACTCCATTTTTTCTAAGGGATTCTTGCCCACAGTAGTAGATATAATGGTCATCTGAGTTAAATTCACCCATTCCAGTCCATTTTAGTTCACTGATTCCTAAAATGTCGATGTTCACTCTTGCCATCTCCTGTTTGACCACTTCTAATTTACCTTGATTCATGGACCTAACATTCTAGGTTCCTATGCAATATTGCTCTTTACAGCATCGGACTTTACTTCCATCACCAGTCACATCCACAACTGAGTGTTGTTTTCACTTTGGCTCTGTCTCTTCATTCTTTCTGAAGTTATTTCTCCACTCTTCTCTGGTAGCATATTGGGCAGCTGCTGACCTGGGGAGTTCATCTTTCAGTGTCCTATCTTTTTGGCTTTTCATACTGTTCATGGGGTTCTCAAGGCAAGAATACTGAAGTGGTTTGCCATGCCCTTCTCCAGTGGATCATGTATTTTTCAGACATCTCCACCATGGCCCGTCCGTCTTGGGTGGCCCTACATGGCATGGCTCATAGTTTCTTTGAGTTAGACAAGGCTGTGGTCCATGTGATCAGTTTGATTTTATATATATGTGTGTGTGTCTGTGTGTGTGTGTGTGTCTGTGTGTGTATACATACATACATATATGTTTTGTTTTCTCTTTTCATGGTGTATCTCTATTTAGTCCCCTTTATACATTCTATTTTTCCTTTGCCATATATTTCTTTTTTCCTTTATTATTATAATTCTTTTCCCCTCCTCTTTACCATTTTGTTTGCATTTCTTATATATTTGGCTATTTATGGCTGTTTTGAACTTGTTTTATCTTCCTATTCTTTTCTCCCTAAGTTAATTTTCTTATCACTTTTCTTCAAGCCCCTTTGGTCTCTATTTTTGTACATCCTTGACCGAATCTTTTACTGTCTTTCTTCAACTTCCCCTCCTAACCCTAGCTCTAATCCACAATTCTTATCTCCATGCACACACATTGTTTCACTTTGGTGACTCCTTCAGCTCTGACCGTGCAGTTTAAATGTGAGCAGACAAGATATGTGGAGAAGGAGACATAGCAGGGAGAAGTCACTGGTGCTGAGACTCACAACCTAGGCTGGTATCAGTTTACCTTAGAAGGCCCCAAGTTTTACACCCAAACTCGACTCTCTGGAGCTCCTGCTAAAATTTCTTAGGGAGACCTTGACAGACAAAAGGTACACAGTTATTGATTACACATTTGTAAATATATCTATGTGTTCAGTAGGAAGGGTCAGAATAGAATTTGGAGTGACCTAAAATATTTAGTATGGATTAAATTCTTTTCAGTGTGAATTTTACTACTTTTACAACAACGACAAGCTTTTAAAATATAAACATTCTATATCATTGCTTCCTCAATTTATCTTTGTTTATTTTGTAGAATTCTAATAAAGTGAGCATTTGGTCAGCTGAAGAATTTTCTTATTTATGGATATTGCTGATAATAATGTTACTGATAATGAAATGGAATTACACATGTGTAACTGAGGTTTTTAGTCTCTTTGGACCACAGACCTAATCTGTACAGAATAAGATCTAAGTTATACATTTTTCTCTCCATAGAAATGCTCTTGCACAAAATTCTATATTCATTTTCAGATTCCATTCATAAACTCATTCTATAATTATTTACTGAACATATACAAAAAAACAAAACAGAATTACTGTTCTAGACATTATAGCTATGTCAGTGAATAAAAAGGTTGCATCCTTTTTAGAGATTACACAGAGTAGGGAGATTGACAACAAATCAATAAATACATAATGTGCCAGATGGTAATGAATAAGCAGACAGAATGATGGACCAGAGTTGGTAGGATGCTAAGGAAAGCTTTCTCAGAAGGTGATATTTCATCAGAGATGTGACATAATGGAAGAGCTGATTTTTAAAGAATGAGTCAACTGTTGTAACATCTTGCTATCACTTAGGTTCCTGTGTAGGAAGTCATTTTAGATAGACATACAAAGCCCTTTTTGTCTGTTAATGTGAAGAGCAGGTTTTAGTTTAAATTCTTACACATAGCCATGAGTAACTAGAAATTAACACATTCCAGGGAAGAGATACTCTTTCAAAGTTATTTGGTTTTCCAATTTGACTAAACAAACATGTGATTAGATATTAAAATCATAGGTCCAAAGATGGTATTAGATTGCCCACTTCTGGGGAATTGACAGAAAAAATCATTGCAGATCAGTTTTGAAAAGGAAATTTTTAAAAGCTGACACCTTAAATTTTTACAGCATTGTTTGTGATGCTGGAAGTGTTTTATATTTGCTCTGTCCTAGTGAATAATTTTCCTTAGAGGTTTTCCAAGCTCCTGTTGTTTGAAACACCCCAAGGTCTGGAAAGACCGAATCTCTAACCTAGAGACAGGCTTTCTTAATATCTCAGTGGTGGCTCCCAAGTTCCTTGCCAAGTAAGCTACAGTCCTCTTGAATCCAGTTTTGGATTTTAAAGCTGCCCTGGGTTGACTCACTCTGTGTCTAGTACCACGGAGAGCATGTCTGGACTGTGGTGACTCTGAGAAGAGGGCTCATCTTGAAACCCCAGCCCTTTGCTTCAGCAGGCCAAGCTGTAGAGATATCTTCTGGGCCCTGTAGTTCTATCTTTGGATAATTTCCATGGGTCATTGGTCTTGACTCTGGTATTTTATGTTACACAGCTGAAAGGCAGATAATTGCTTGGTGTCAATTAATAACAAGAAATTGCTTTGACATTGGAATATTAATCAAAAGGGTGGGTGCTGCTCTTTTAGTCAAATGCTGATTAACTTAATCCCAGTTGTATTTCCTAGAGGAAAGAGAAGTTTGGTTACAAACACCGTGTCTTATTTTTCATCGTTCACAGTCCCACCACGAAGGAAATAAATCACAAATCAAATTTACCTCACCAACACTACCTGTGCCCATGTTACTATGGTGTTCACAGATGTTCAATCATCCCATTCCAGTGAAGCTCAATTGGGAAAAACTGGTTAAGCTGTATCTATGCCTTTCATTTAAATTTCATCCTCAAAGTATGATCTTCAGAATGTCACATCTTGGGGAGTGGTGGTAAATTGCTTTTCATAGTGAAGGCAGAATTCCTTTATGTTACTTATGTGCTTGAAATGCAAACTTCCTATTATCTAAATCCAGAGAGAAGGATTTAATTTTCAAAAGTTAGAAAGTTCTCTGGTCAAATGTTAAACCTTGTGCTTTAGAAATCTGGGCAAACGTTGCTGCCATTTTCTTTCTTGCTTTATTGTTTTCTTCTTTGTTTTTTTTTTTGGTGTCATTATTATAAACTTGAGAAGGCTAGTGATGTGGCATTTTTTCCCCAAAAGTGGAAAAAACACGATCTCTTGTTTTACATGAATTTGTTGGGCTGATTTCTCTCCTACTGACATTCACATATTCTGGGATTGAGGATTGGCTACCTCAAGCTCTTTACAGGGTCAATACTGACAGGCAGAGATTTAGCATTCTAACTAAAAAATACACATGGAAGTAAAAAAGAAAACTAGAATTCATTCATATAAAAATTCAGAATATTAGAACCTTTAGTTTCATGTTTAAGAATTTTTATGAATAATTTTTATTTCAATATCTCCATATAGTAAGCATTTCTTGAGTCATTTTTTGCACCTGATGAAAGAGAAAGGAATAAAGCAACAATAGTTGTCTTGGTTTTTGTATTTCCAAAGTCATTCCTTAGCTTTTCAGTACAATTAGAATTGTAAATCATTGCTCTAATTAAGTTATTAATAATTTCTTAACTCTTAAGATGCACACGAAATGAGGAATATGAGATTAATACTCTAAACATGGAGGTTTTAAGAAATAAAATCACTCTTTATCACTACCCACTTACATAGTTATAGATAGTGTATAGTTAATCACTGATTCATTAATCGGAAAGTATTTGTAGTAAGAAAAATAATATCTAGTTGTATATATTGGCAAGAGGTAGTAAAAGTGGTAATAAATAAATATAGATATTAATTATGTATTTCATTTACCTAGAAAAATATACTTTTGTTGAATTTCCCATCTGATTTTAATGACACATCTAGATATCATGAAAATAAAGCTATAGCATATACTTGAAGGCCTTTGGAAGGAGAGAGAAGGAACATTTCAAAAGCAGTTTGGACGTTAAGTTGCAAATTATTTATGGCAGATGGTCTTGTTTCCCTTTTTGTTTTATCAAATGTGAGTATTCATGTCTTAAAATTAAAAGCAATACACCAAGTTTTTTTTCATTTAAATTTAGTTTTCCTTATTGACTCTTGGTCCTCAAGTAATTATACATTTGCATTGTTTAAAAATATATAATGAGATACATTAAATCTAAATTGAGTGAATACAAGGACATTTCTTATGTTACCGAGAAGTCTTTTGGATGTATTTGTCTATTCCAAATTATTATGTTGATACTTAGGATATGAGCATAAACTCAAGTACTAGTATTTATGATATACTTGCAGAAATCAAAGATACTGAATATCTATGTTACTACTGTCTTTTCCCACTCAGTATGTAAAACTAGGCATTATCTTTCTCACAAATAATATTTGATTCATTTGTCAGTGATTAACTATATACCAAAGGGATATTGATAGAGAAATTTTTAATAAAAACTTCTTTGTACTAGCTTTTAATGTCTCTGTTAAGGATTATAATTATTTTAAATTATTGAATATGTTTATGAATGCTTTAATTTAAGTCAATTATTTGTCAGGGCAAGTTGAATTTTTTTAGTGGAGGACAGAGGAGCCTGGCATGCTGCAGTCCATGGGGTTGCAAAGAGCTGAATATGACTTAGCAACTGAACAACAACAACATAATATTTTAGTTAGGGCCAGATAGTAAATATTTTAGGTTTTTCTGGCCTTATGGCCTCTGTTACAACTCTACCATTTTAGCACAAAAACAGCCCTAAAAATACATAAATGAAATGTGCACTGTGGGTTCCAATTAAACTTTACAATAACAAGAGGGACTGAGTTTGGTTGATGGGTCATAGTTTGCCAGCTGCTAGCTTAGAGGATAAACAGCTGTATGCCTGTTGAACCAATTTGGTGAGAGAAACACTTGAGTGAACATCTTTATTTTGATGCTGCCCGTGTCCTTGCTGTCCATTCTTTAGGAAACAGCCATCCCTCCAATAAGATGATAGAAATGTGCTGGAGATTTTTCTCCCTGTCTACACAGAGACCTTAAAAAATTTTTGAGATTTATGCACCAAATGAGATGTCAGTGCCAAGTGCAACCCTGGTAGAAAAAATATGTTAATTTTGCTTATCTTAATAAATACATTTCCTATTTCAGTCTTCCTGATAGTTGGGCCAGTCTTTATTATGAGCATGTTTTCTATTGTAGATGTCCTTTGAAAATGACGTGGCATCCAGGTGCCAAGATAGTTATCTCAGGATGGAGCATGATTAGCCTGTAGATAGTGATAGACTTCAGGAAACATTCCCAGGTAGCTCTTTGAACTTTCAGTGGGAGAGCCATTTTCCTATGTTCTTCATGCCATAGGTACTGTGGTAAAGTCCAGTGTTAAATGAATAAGTCAATGGATGAATCAATAGAAAGTATAGTCTACAGTGAGCTTTGAATTGTAGGAGGTAAAAGCACAGCACATTGTGACTTTGAATTCGACATCCAGTTTTACAATGACCAAATAGTCAGAGATAACTTTTCCAGTGAGAGAATTATCCGAGTTTCTGATCTTGCTTTTTCCCTTCCATTGTTGACTCTACCCAGAGAAAGAACATTAGTCCTACATTAGGACTGACATCAGAGGAAAGAGAAATGTTTATAGCTGGAGATGACCTCAAAGATGAGGAAGAGGATAATAATTTTGATGGCCACAAGAATGATTGTGACCCCACTGATTTAAATAGCAAGTTATTGTTTACAAAAATCTACTTCAATCCTATCACTTTATGATAGTTAAAACAAAGATTCCGGTTATGTGACTTTTGAAAGACTAAAGGAAAGAAAGTGAAACTGAAATATTTGGAAATTTGCCTCCTGATAACCAGTTAGGAAAAAAAGGAGACAAAGTTTAAACCAAGATCTCGTTTGAAGAGTCTGTTTGTTCAACCCCCCTATTCTTCTGATATTCACTGTTTCTTCTGCTGGTAATACTGGGTTTTATAAGAGTATTACAGTCAGATTGTTCACTATGACACTTGACAACCGGGGAAGGCAGCCATGGTGCAGAGAATTGAATCTGCCCAGTCCCGATTGAACATCCATGAACTGGAGTTTATCACCAACTTTCAGCTAAATGTTTGTTCCTGCTTTCCTGTGAATCTGTCCAAACTCTGATTGTAACTCCTGCCTGTACTGGCAACTTGATAATTTAGTATACCCAAATATCCATTTTTAAGGAACGATTCATAGTCTTCATTACTTTCTGATGTTTATCTTGCATACCTTCTAATGTTAAGCTTTGAGTAAAACGGAAGAAAAGGCAGGGAAGTGCTGGATAGAGTGGAATGGGGAAGAAGGCAAACTGCGTTTTAATTATTATGATGACAACAGTTTCAACTGCCACCATTTTTTAACATTTTTAAGGGATGAGAATAGGATTGTTTAACACTTATTATCTCATATCATCCTCACACTATTTCCCTAAGATAGACCTTATTCTTTCTATCTTACCTGTAAGAAAACTGAGGCTTAGAGAGATCGAGATCACATAGGTAATAAGCAATAGAGTCAGGATTTGACTTCAATGCTGTGACATCCACAGCCCATGCTCATAAGCTCTAAGTGATACTGTATCATAGTGGCTGGTCTCTACGTTGTGGCTAATTAGGAATACTTGCAGACCCTCACCACTCAAAGTGTGACTGTCAGGCCAGCAGTATCAGTATCACCTGGGAGCCAGTTGAAAATGCAAAATTTCTGTCCCCATCCCAGACTTGCTAAATAGAATCCAAATTTTCACAACAGCTCCAGGTGATACAATTTGAAAAAGGCTGGCTTAGACTTTTCATAGACAATCCCTACTGAATAGTCTGAAGATCCATAGAAACATCAGAAAGAGGACTGAGAAACAAAACAAGCACAAACTTCTGCAATGTACAAGAAAGGGTTGACCCGTTCCTGAAATTCAGGTGTAGACCATTGTAGAGGGGCTCAAGAGAACCCAGGGGAATAGTGGATACAGTTTCATTTAAACCAGGACACTTTGGAAAGCACCACTAGCAATAAAGACACTGGCACATTAGGCATAAACTGGAATGACCCTAAGCAAACTGGGACATATGGGCACCTCAATTATAGCACCTAAGTCTTGTATGTTGAGAATCCATGGAAATATTAGGTTTCTCTATTCTGTAAAAAGTGGAAGCAAAGAGATGGGAAGTTTCAAGGCTATAAATTTTAAAAGGGTGACAAATACTTGTTTATTAAATTATTTTATTAAACCTTTTCATCTTTTGTCAGGTATTTTTGTAGGCTCATAATACTATAGAACATAACAGAATAGATAATACCCTTTAAGCTTGACAACAGCAATATTAGGAAGCATGATTTTAGAATAAGAGTTAACCTTATGGGAGTCATAAGTTGAAAGCATCTTTGTTCTTTTTTTCAGTCCTATATCTTAAGAAGTTATATAGTCTAACGTTTTTTAAGTGAAAAATCTTAAAACAATTTCAAACGGATTACTGGAAGCTGAATCCAAATGTGATAATTAAGGCAAGTTAGAAGTTAGTATTGGAGGAGGGATAAGAATGCTGTTTTAGATGATAAGAAAATAAACTTGCCCTCTCTAATGTGTCACCTGGATCTTCTGACAGATATGGAACCATTAGCCAAATGGGCCATGATGAAACTTTGAATACATGTAAGCTTTTGAAAGTTCATTATCTTTTCTGGGTTTCAGAATGGAGTATTTATCTTAACGGTTCGTCCACCCTGATCTGTGCCTCATAAATGAAAAGCACAACGTGTGCATCCTCCATGCTGAAAAATAAACAACAACTTCATTTTTTTTTTTGTAAACAGTAATGCAATATGTTTGGTGAGATTTACAGATGCATCCGTTTAGATAAACCATAAGAATCATTTTTTTTCTCCTCTAGAAGTACCACATTTTTTAAACTTATTTTTTTAAGTTGAAGTATCACTAATTTACAGTGTCATGTTAGTTTCAAGTGTACAACAAAGTGATTCATATATATATATATATATATATAGATAGATAGATATATCCTTTTTCAGATTCTGTTCCATTATATGATAGATTATTGCAAGATATAGAGTACAGTTCCTTGTGCTATACAAGAATCTTTATTAATAATTGGTCCATATGTGAGACACATGGCCTTGTATACTACGTAAAAAATTCATTTTATTACCAGCACTCTTTTCAAGCACCAGGAATAACTCTAGTACATAGTAGGGAATCAATTAAAATTTGT
Source organism: Giraffa tippelskirchi (assembly GCF_054371585.1). NCBI lineage: Eukaryota > Metazoa > Chordata > Mammalia > Artiodactyla > Giraffidae > Giraffa > Giraffa tippelskirchi. The sequence continues at coordinate 145,696,331 of NC_137289.1, forward strand.
GGCATGAGTAAATGAATCAATTGGCTTTTCAGAGATGCTGAAGAAAAAAAAAGCACTATCCATCATTCCTGTTTTAGTTCTCTCAGAGTACAGAATTGCTCCAAGACAGCTCACATAGATAGTTCCGGGTTAGTACAGGAAACAAGAAAGGAGAGGGCAAAGGCTGACCTTGAGGCTTTGCCAACTGTCTCTTCTATTCTTGTCTTGTTTCCTTCATTTGGAGAGGCAGATGTGCCTGCCTGATAGGGTGGAAGCCTGAAAGCTTCAAGATCTGGAGGTAACAACATCCTGGTCTCTCAAACTTCCTGGGTGATTCATTGGCCAGCCACAACTGTGAGATTCATCACTTCCAGAAACCCAGCTCCAGCAGTGCTCTTATGAAATGGGCTTATGATCCAGAGCAAGAGACAATAATTGGCAAATTATGGACAGCCATATTGTCTATGCATAATACTTCATGAGCTTAAACCAAGCTAATTTAAAGCTTGAAATATTCCTTTGTTATAGATAGTTCCATTTGAAAGCACTGTGTCAATTTGTCTTGTGGCAAAAGATCTATCACAAATGAAATTCAAATAAGCTGCCAGGCCCCATTTCTTTCAGTCTCAGAGGTAAAGAATTTGTCTTCCTACCCAAATTCCATGCAATCATGCTTCCTCAGGGTCAGCTCCAAATAGTATCATCTCACTTTCCTCTAGCTTCAGCTTCTCTCCTACACACTTAATTGTCTCCTCATATCAAAACCTTTCCTTGAGCAAACCTCTCCTGAAAGCCATCTTATCTGTTTTTTTTTTATAGCTACGTCTTGCATAAAGGTAGTTTATACTCAAAACTACTTCACATACTCATCTCTATTCACTTCTGAATCCTCTGCCAGCTGGCTTTCACCTTATCACTCTCTTGGTTCTGCTTTTTCCAAGGTTATGGATGACCTCATTGCCAGTTCAGGAAGATGAGTCCTTATTGCATTTAAGCCCTGTGGCCTTTGAATTCAGCTCTGTTTCTCCCTGGCAACCTCCTTTCCTCCTTTTTTCCATAGCTCCTTTATTTCTCTCCCTACATTCCAAGGAAATACATCTTAATCTCCTTTGCAGGCATCTTTTCCTTCATTTGCTCTTAAACACCTTTCCATTTCAGCCCTCTTCACTTAACACTGTACTCACATTCCCTTCACTGTGTTGTTAATTCCATGGCTTCTGCTACCATTTACTTTGTTTCAGGATCACTTGTGTTGCAGAGAATAGAGATATGCTTGGTTATTTCAGATAGTAAAAATTCATCATAAAGTTACAAGAAAAGGAATGGAAGAGGAGAAAAACCTCTTAGTACTTGGGAGCACTGGAACACCACTCCAGGCAGGACCCAGAAGGAACTCATCACTGTGCAAAACTTGAGTCTTTAATGATGGTGGACATTTACCAGGCTGTAGACTCAACTTCACCTACCCACTCACTATTTCAGTCTCTCACTTTCTCTCCCTCCCTTTGCCTCTCCCCCATCAACCCCCATCTCTCTTCTTTAACCATTTCTTCTCTCTAGGCTCTAATAGCTTGACTCTCCTCTTTCCCTCAAGGTTTCTCTTCATTTGTGTCATCTGCTGTTTCCTTCTTTCGGCTGTCTTTGACAACTCATAGTTCTCTGAGTTCTTTGTTCTCTAAGATAAAACATTGCTGTCATTTTTATATTTGCCTTCTGACTGCTTTCAGTGCCTTCTGAAACTTGGTGGCATGTATATGTATGTACATATGTATAAAGAAATGAAAGAAGGAGGGAAAGAAGGAAGGAATGCGACTCTGAATGAGATCGGCCCATTTTATCTTTGTGTCCTCAGTGTCTGCCCGTGGTATTGAAAGGTTGCTGTTAGGAGCCATGAATGACACTGGGATTCATGGCCTCCAGAGGAGAGGAATTCAACCCAGGGCCAGTGATAAGGTTTGATCTCTCAGAGCTTTCTGTGTAATAAAGTTTTATTAAAGTGTAAAAGGGGCTTCCCTGGTGGCTCAGCTGGTAAAGAATCCACCTGCACTGCGGGAGATCTGGGTTCAATCCCTGGGTTGGGAAGATCCCATGGGGAGGAGAACGGCTACCCACTCCCGTATTCTGGCCTGGAGAATTCCATGGACTGTATATCCGTGGGATTGCAAAGAGTCGGATACGACTGAATGACTTTCACTTTCAAAGTGTAAAAGAGATAGCAAAAGCTTCTGATGTAGACATCGGAAGGGGACCGAAAGAGTGCTCCCTTGCTAGTTTTTAAGCGAGGAGTTATATACCTGTTAGCAAGCTGCTAATTACAGAAAGGAAATGCCTCAGAACTGACAGAGTTGCACCAGGCCCCTCACCAACAACATGCATTTTGAGATAGCATTGGCACAAGGTGAGTCATTTTGGGCCATAAAACAATTGACATGAATCTTGAAAAAAGGCAGATTTCTAAGCAAATGCATGGTTCATTAACATAGGTTAATAAAGACATTTCCATGAGGAAAACGCATTGGTTAGCTCAAAGTTTGAGATAAAGTAAGTTCAGGTGGATATAGGTGTCGCCATGACAACACAGGATTAGATGAGAAAAGAAAAAAAAACACATCTGCCACTTGCAGTTTTAGTTCCTCCTGCCGCTTGGGGACCCCCAGCTTCCGGACTAAGGCTGTTAACAGTCTCAATATAACAGTTGCCAGTTATTGAGCACCTACTGTATATCTGACATTATGTCATTTATGTGTATTTCTGACATTCACACACTCCTAAAAAAAGATGGTATTTTCCTTTCTTTTTAAGGAAAATAAGGAAACTGTGGCTCTCAGAGACTAAATTACTTGTTCCAGATCATTGTGCCAGAAATGGTGAAGCTAAGATTTCAAAACTGTTACATTTTCTAGGACAAATTTGAGTACCTGAGTAAATGAATGCAGTATGGTTTCCTGTATTCATTTTTAAATACAACAAGGAGTAACCAAAGTATATTTTGGTAAGAGTGATTAAACAATAATTGCTTGGTTGTTTATATCACTAGAAATTTTTAGCTTGTGAAGATACAGACCAAGAGGAAGAAATAACTGTCTTCGAATTAGGAAGGCCTATGGACTAGGTTGAATGAATTAGAAGGGATTCAGCTACAAGAACCAGAATACTCTCTCTCCAACATAATGGAATAGCAATGAGATTGCAGTATAACATAATAAGAAATTCAGAGTGGCATGGGGTCCTTGGACAGAATATTAGAGTGGCCGATCTTTCCCCCTGCAGGCTCTGTCCTGCTCTGTGTGTTGGCTTTACTCTTGGGCTTGCAGCAAGATGGCTGCCTCAGTCCCAGACATCACATTGACAGTAACAGTGACTGGAAGAAGAAGTACAGCCCATCTCTTCCTTTCTCCTTCTTAGCTAGAGACTTTCCTAGAAGCTTCTTCATATCTCATTGGCCGAAATTTGGTCACATGCTGTGGCAATGACTGCCAGTTGCTGCCCCTTCTCCCCACCCACCTTTCACTGCCTCCCATACAGCTAATTGTGGCCATGTAACTAAGTCCCCACTAGTGAGGGCTTCCTGTTGGCTAAAGTACAAATATACCATCCAGAGCTCAAGCAGCCATGTTGGACCTGATAGTCAAGTAAGCTCATGTGAGCCTCATCCCTGTGCTGTGGCAGTGCCCCAGGTTGCCTAACAGTGACTTCTTTTCCCCTAGAGGGAATTATACTTGCATCTTATTGAGAGCCACAGTTCTTTCTGTGTCTTGCTCTTTTTCTGATTGTTATGTTATTTAACTTAATCTGCTATCCATTTCCCCTCCTGGCGAATGCAGTGGTATAATTGCAACTTACTAAAAACAATGAAGACCTGTCAGATGGACATCTGACAATGAGATGGGTCATCTTCCCTTTGTCACTTGGGGGAAGATTAAATAACCAAACAGTGTCAGGCCTCTATTTGGAAGGAGTAGGGGAGGGGAAATGACTGTTGGATCAGCAACAGAGGCTGCTAACCAAGTTAAGTAACTTTCCCAAGGTCATGGATAAATATTAGTAGAACAGAACTTCCAATTCAGGTTGTCTGGAAGCAAGTTCAGTGGACTTTACCAGCTGAGGTTAGTTGACAATTTGTCATTGATACTACAAAGGAACTTCATACATATCTGGGAGATGACACCCCAACATCTATTACTTTATTCCCTCTTACTAAGATATAAATGGTTTGCAGTTACCTCTGCATTGGTGAGAATTGGCAACCCACTCCAGTATTCTTGTCTGGAGAATCCCATGGACATAGGAGCCTGGCAGGCTACAGTCCATGGGGTTGCAAGAGTCGGACACAACTTAGCAGCTAAACTACCACCATGTAATTGTTACCTGCACACAGAAAAATAGCAGGCCGAGCAGACCACCTCAGAGTTGTGTACTTGGCCAAGTAGTAATTTGCCTTGCTAATGTCGTTTGCCTGAGGTAAATGCTAAAATAGCCTGTATTCCTAGCACGGAAACTGGACGGAGTGAGGATTGATGTGAGCTGGGATTGTTTTGAGTTGTGAAAGGAAGGCAGCTCTAATGTGTGTTTGTGGGCTTTTTACAGTTTGGAACCAGTTTGAAAAACAACCCACATTGCACCATGCTTGTGGATTTCCTTGTCAACACTCCTGATGCTGACCCTAGAGATTTCATTTCCCTTAACATGCTTAACATCCATTCGGTGATAAGGCATAACACTTGGATTTTAAGGGTAGTGGCCTTGTTAGTGATTTGTGGAGCACAGTAGCCATCTCAAAAAGCAAAATCAGTAGAGATGACACTGCTCAAAGATCTTGTACCTCAACTTAATTTTCTGTGATTTTTTTTTTAAGAGGACCTTCAAAGTGAAGTATCAGAGGGAATGTGTTTGCATATTCTCTTCGTCAACTCAAGATGTAGAAAAACAGTTTGCGTTTGTGAATGGTATTTGTATAAGGTTCAAAGTCACATTTTATCTGTGTGACTGATTGATAAATTGCTAATGGTCTTCAATCCCAGTGGATTTTTACAAAATGATTTCACTGAATCATCTTCTTAGAAGACAAGGGAAGGAAAAATGTTTTATTAAAGTGTGAAGCAATGCAGTGCACAATTAGTGTTTAATAATGCTTATACTAAGGTGGCTTGGAATAGTGAGTGTATTGAAATATGGTGTTTGGAAGTTTGCTGCTGATATACATTTTGAACAAACCTTTTAGTATATGTTAAATGAGATTTGGAGGTTATAATTTTAATATTTATGAGCAAGGCTGTTTGGTTACCTTTAACTTTCCTTTAAGAGATATTTACAGAATTAATGAATTTGTTAATTATAAATGTTCCTCTTATTTTCTAATTAAATTTCTTCTTTTATTCTGAGTGATTATATGTATTCCTGAATATTTTCTAAAAATGTTGCATATAGAAAGTTTTTTTATGACATCACTAATTCAGGTTGGTCCATTTGTATTATTAATAAATGGAGAATTTACCCATTCTGTTACATACAGATTTTTTCTAAACTAAGATGAATTTACTTTTAGGAAGATAAATACATAGGATTTAATTTTGAGTTTCTGCAGGACTTTCCATTAAACTGTTACTAGACATGAATGGATGACCTTTATGATGATAAAACAGAATGAAATAACCGGAACTGATTTTTTCTCTTATAAAAAAACAATAGAATTACTAAATTATGGGAGGATTTACAAAAGGACTGAGATCATTTATGGCTCTCTGAGGAAAACAAAATATAATTAAGAAAAGAATTATTATATGACCTAGCAATTCCACTCCTGAATGTATTCCTAAGAGAAATGAAAACCTATGTCCGTACAGAAACATGTATATGAATGTTCATGGCAGCATTATTTATAATAGCCACAAAATTGAAAGAATCTAAATGTCCGTCAAGTGATAAATGGATAAGCAAATGTGATATATGCATATAATAGAATTCTATTCAGTCACAAAAAGGAATGATAAATGTTACAACGTGGATGAGACTTGAAAACATTACACTAAGTAAAGAATCTAAACACAAAAGGCCCATACAGTTTGACTGCATTTATATGCAATACCCAGAACAGGCAAATCCACAGACAAAGAAAGGAAATTCATGGTTGCCAGGGACTGGGGGAGATTGGAATGGGAAGTAAGTGTTATTGAGTACGGGCTTCTTTTGGGAGTGACGAAAATGTTCTGAAATTGATTGTGGTGATGGTTGCACAAGTCTATCAATATACTAAAACCCATTGAGTTGCACACTTTCAGTTCAGTTTAGTTGCTTAGTTGTGTCTGACTCTTTGTGACCCCATGGACTGCAGCACGCCAGGCTTCCCTGTCCATCACCAACTCTTGGAGCTTGCTCAAATTCATGTCCATCGAGTTGGTGATGCCATCCAACCATCTCATCCTCTGTCGTCCCCTTCTCCTCCTGCTTTGAATCTTGCCCAGCATCAGGGTCTTTTCCAATGAGTCAGTTCTTCACATCAGGTAGCCAAAGTATTGGAGTTTCAGCTTCAGCATCTGTCCTTCCAGTGAATATTCAGGACTGATCTCCTTTAGGATGGACTGGTTGGATCTCCTTGCAGTCCAAAGGACTCTCAAGAGTCTTCTCCAACACCACAGTTGAAAAGCATCAATTCTTCGGTGCTCTACTTCCTTTATGGTCCAACTCTCACATCCATACATGACTACTGGAAAAACCATAGCTTTGACTAGATGGACGTTTTGAATGTCTCTGTTTTTTAATATGCTGTCTAGGTTGGTCATAGCTTTTCTTCCAAGGAGCAACTGTCTTTTAATTTCATGGCTGCAGTCACCATCTGCAGTGGTTTTTGGGGCCCCCCAAAATAAAATCTGTCACTGTTTCCCTTGTTTCCCCATCAATTTGCCATGAAGTGTTGCACACTTCAAATTGGTTAATTTTATGGTATGTGGATTATATCTCAATTTTTAAAAAAAATCATAGTGAAGACCCAAGTTTGAGAAGAAGCATACCTTGTTGGTTCTCCTAATTCCTCTGTTCACATAGCAGATATTTATTAGGAAAATCGCTGTGTCCCTAGGACACTACTGGTCATGACTTATAGATATCCAATGTACTACTTGGGCTTTAAGTGACCTATTAGCACAGAAGAGAGATGCTTTGTGGCATTCAGACAGTCCTGTGCCACTAGCCAGAGGGACTCCATACCTGAGAATACTGCAAACTTGGGGGAAGAAAGGAGAAAAAGTACTATAGCTATTTGAATGCAATGGATAGAATTAGAAGTCTGATCAACTGACCAAAATGCATATCAGATTTGAAGACCAATAAAGAAAGGAGCCAAATCATGAGAATGTAGGGTGCAGATTTCTCTAACTGTATCCCTCATCTAACTTGAAGAGAATTTCCCACCAACTGAATGAGAGAAAAGTCAAGAAACCTGTGAATCAGAGCCCCTTGGATTTCATCCATCCTCAATGCTCTGGCAGTGATTAAGTCCAATGATGAAAGTGAAGAATGATGCATTGTGTATGTATCTGTTATTTGATATTAATTATAAAAGGTGACTAAAAGAAAATGACTTCCCACTTCAGTGCAGTTTGGGGTTGGGTTATAAGCACGCTATTGCAATTAAAATCCACAATGAAATACTCAGAGAGTGCAGGAGAGAACGTGGTAGCATTCTCAGTTGACCTGAACTATCATCTACTGGCAGGTAATATAGCTATGATGAAATTCCCCAGCAACAAAAGGTGAAAACAAATTAATTAGAGGCACAGTCTCAGTTAGTACTAAGTGTATTACCAACATAGGAATAAAGAGGCAAAGGGAATATTTGAAGATATCATGCCTTCTAGCAAATATGCCCTGCAATAATGTTCTAAACCTGTTTAACACTGTAACATCATTTCCCTCATTTCTGGGTCAAGGCAAGGTGGATATTTTATGTTATTTAATGATGTGATAAATTCTCAATTTCTTTTGGTGTAATTTAGCTATATAGTGAATAGATGGATGTAAATCTTCTAGAAAGTTTTATTAGATATTAAAATGTGCACATAATAAAATATATGCCATGTATCTTAGAATATTATATCAAGTAATTATATTAAATCACTACAGTATTGAATCACAGTCTAGCAAAATTCATTAATGTTCCACCAGACATAAAAAAGTATAACAGTGTTTTTCAAAAGGCAAAAAATTTAGCAGTGATGAAAGTGTTTAAGGGAAAAACCCCAGGGAATTCCCTGGCAGTCCAGTAGATAGAATTCCATGCTTCCACTGAAGGGGAAACAGTTGGGGAACTAAGATCCCACATGCTGAATGCATGGCATGGCCAAAGCAAACAAACAAACATGTTGATACTATGATATTTTGCCACAAAACGACCAAGGCAATTTTTATCATTCTGACATCAAAATACTTCCAGTCAGGTTAGAGTCATACACCCTAGTGAAAGCAGTCAAGCAAATAGCCACTTTACCAAACCAGAGTTTCCACTGTTGGCTAATTATTCCTCATTCTTTAACCTGAATCCCCTGAAGAAAAAACGGAAAGTTAACCAAGCAGCAAGTGATTGGTGAACACCTGCTACATGCCTGCTACCTAAGATATTGTAGGGAACATGAAAAAACATAAGGCATCATTCCTAGGACCAGCCTTAAAATTCTAAAGTTTGGTTCAGGCCTTTATTAATTAATTAGCATGAATCCACTTATCATGGAGACATCACTTGCTACCCACCTCAGCCACCCAACACCATCAGTAAATTTCTTCTCTCTCATTTCTAAGCATCCTCTTCTCGCTTAATGAACCCTTGCCTCTTCTTCATGAAGGAAAGTGAAACTCGCTCAATTGTGTCTGACTCTATGTGACCCCGTGGACTGTATAGTCCATGGAATTCTCCAGGCCAGAATACTGGAGTGGGTAGCCTTTTCCTTCTCCAGGGGATCTTCCCAACCCAGGAATCGAACCCAGGTATCCCACATTGCAGGCAGATTCTTTACCAGCTGAGCCACAAAGGAAACCCTGGGTTTTTTTATGCCTCTTCTTCATATATTTTGTCAAAACAGTGTAGGAGAATTGAATCTTGGTGGTGCGACCTCAGAGATCATGTACTTGGCCTCTCACCCAAAGTAGGAATCCTTTTTCTCCACATTGGTTATAGATGATCAAATGGTTAGCTACATGAACCTCTGAATTTAAAGAGTTCTCTTCCCCCTAAGCCACTTATCCCTGGATAAATGTTTTCCTTAGAAAGAATCTCCTGGGGAAAGGTCCAGGCCTACTCCCAGGAATTCCCATTCAGTCATTTGAAATCTGCTCTCTTGAAAGATAGGCCAGATGTACTACAGAATTCCCTTGATGGCCACTCAAATATTTTAAGCCAGCATTTCTCGTACCCCACAGTCTCTGCCACTCCAGACTGTAATGTGTGAAAGTCTCTCAGTTGTGTCTGACTCTTTGCGACCCCAGGGACTGTAGTCTGCCAGACTCCTCTGTCCATGGGCTTCTTCAGGCAAGAATACTGGAGTGGGTAGCCATTTCCTTCTCCAGAGGATCTTCCTAACCCAGAGACTGAACCCGGGCCTCCTGCATTGCATGCAGATTGTTTACCTTCTGAGCCACCTGGGAAGTCCCACCACTCCAGACTAAACAGACTCAAATCCATTTTTGAAATTAATAGATTTATTAAGTGATGATATATCTAGAACTCTCCCTCCCCCATCCACACTGCTCCCTTCAGGGCTTGCTGGATGGGTCAATGTCTTCCAAAGGTGTGGCCTCCAGAACAGAGTTTGATGCTCCAGGAGTGCCCTGACCTGAATGGAGTACATTGCATTACCATTTTTATCAGATTGATTCTAAAGTTCTTTTCATGCTGCCCAAGTTTCCATAACCTGGTTTAGCACTTTTGTCAGACTTCATTTGAGCTTTGTGGACAATCTAAGAGCTCTACCTCTTCCTCAAACTGCATCTATATCCCAGATTAATTTTGTTACAATTTAAATGCAGACTTCTCTCTAATTTTTTGAATCTTTTTGTTTTAGTCTCATTCTAAACTTTTGATCTAATTAAATTATTATAAGTTTAAACTATAGTTTAAAACTCTAATTCTCTCTACTATTACCTATTCTTCCTAGTAATTAGTACATGATATTCATAGTTTTTACGTACATTTGAATGTGTAACTATTTCTGCTACATGTTTTATCTGGTAAATTTACAGAAAAAAATTTGTCCAATACTTCACTGAAATTGGTCATTTACCTAAACCTTTTGGAGTCATCCATGGGGAAAATATATTGAGGCTGATACACTACTAGGGCACCCCTGTAAATACAAGAACTATGTATTACTATGTTTACCTTGAGTTTACTCTATCATAGAGCACATTCCTTTCTTAACTAAAATCCTGTAATTAATAGTCAAAATGATGATCATGGTGATAATAGTGGTGGTAGTAATGATGATTATAATGATAGTAATGACGATGATGGTGATTGTGGTGATAGCGGTTGTGTCTCTTTCTAGATGCCAGGTTCTGTCTTAAATGCTTGGCAATTATTATCTCATTTAATCATCACATCAGTCTTGTAGGCTTAGGTGTTATACACTGACTCTCACCAGTTTGGGCATTCACAACTACTAGATTCTCTTTGCTAGATAATGGAAACCACTAAAGAAGTGTGAGACGGTAAAGGCTACCTATGACTCCACCATATCACTATATGTGTGTGTGTGTGTGTGTGTGTGTGGCGCGTGTGCTAAGTTGCTTCAGTCATGGATGACTCTTTGCAACCCACTGGACTGCAGCCCACCAGGCTCCTCTGTCTATGGGATTCTCCAGGCAAGAATACTGGAGTCAGCTGCCATGCTCTCCTCCAGATGTAAAGTACATGTTCATTTCAGTTCAGTCTCTCAGTTGTGTCCGACTCTTTGCAACCTCATGAACTGCAGCACCCCAGGCCTCCTTGTCCATCACTAACTGCCGGAGTTCACCCAAACCCATGTCCATTGAGTCGGTGATGCCATCCAACCATCTCATCCTCTGTCGTTCCCTACTCCTCCTGCCCTCAATCTTGCCCAGCATCAGGGTCTTTTCCAATGAGTCAGCTCTTCGCATCAGGTGGCCAAAGTATTGGAGTTTCAGCTTCAGCATCAATCCATCCAATGAACATTCAGGACTGATTTCCTTTAGGATGGACTGGTTGGATCTCCTTGCAGTCCAAGGGACTCTCAAGAGTCTTCTCCAACACCACAGTTCAAGAGCATCAATTCTTCAGTGCTCAGCTTTCTTTATGGTCCAACTCTCACATCCATACATGACTACTGGAAAAACCATAGCTTTGACTAGATGGACGTTTGTTGGCAAAGTAATGTCTCTGTTTTTTAATATGCTGTCTAGGTTGGTCATAACCTTTCTTCCAAGGAGTAAGCGTCTTTTAATTTCATGGCCGCAATCACCATCTGCAGTGATTCTGTAGCCCGGAAAAATAAAGTCAGCCACTGTTTCCACTGTTTCCCCATCTATTTCCCATGAAGTGATGGGACCAGATGCCATGATCTTAGTTTTCTGAATGTTGAGTTTTAAGCCAACTTTTTCACTCTCCTCTTTCACTTTCATCAAGAGGCTCTTTAGTTCTTCTTCACTTTCTTCCATAAGGGTGGTGTTATCTGCATATCTGAGGTTATTGATATTTCTCCTAGCAATCTTGATTCCAGCTTGTGCTTCATCCAACCCAGTGTTTCTCATTATGTACTCTGCATGTAAGTTAAATAAGCAGGGTGACAATATACAGCCTTGACATACTCCTTTCCCTATTTGGAACCAGTCTGTTGTTCCATGCCCAGTTCTAACTGTTGCTTCTTGACCTGCATACAGATTTCTCAAGAGGCAGGTCAGGTGGTCTGGCATTTCCATCTCTTTAATAATTTTCCACAGTTTGTTGCGATCCACACAGTCAAAGGCTTTCGCATAGTCAGTAAAGCAGAAATAGGTGTTTTTCTGGAACTCTCTTGCTTTGTCAATGATCCGACAGATGTTGGCAATTTTATCTCTGGTTCCTCTGCCTTTTCTAAAGCCAGCTTGAACATCTGGAAGTTCACAGTTCACTTTTGAAGCCTGGCTTGGAGAATTTTGAGCATTACTTTACTAGCGTGTGAGATGAGTGCAATCGTGCGGTAGTCCAAGCATTCTTTGGCATTGCCTTTCTTTGGGATTAGAATGAAAACTGACCTTTTCCAGTCCTGTGGCCACTGCTGAGTTTTACAAATTTGCTGGCATGTTGAGTGCAACACTTGCATAGCATTATCTTTTAGGATTTGAAATGGCTCAACTGGAATTCCATCACCTCCACTAGCTTTGTTCATAGTGATGCTTCCTAAGGTCCACTTGACTTCACATTCCAGGATGTCTGGCTCTAGGTGAGTGATCACACCATCGTGATTATCTGGCTCCTGAAGATCTTTTTTGTACAGTTCTGTATATTCTTGCCACCTCTTCTTAATATCTTCTTCTTATAGGTCCATACCATTTCTGTCCTTTATTTTGCCCATTTTTGCATGAAATGTTCCCATGATATCTCTAATTTTCTTGAAGAGATCTCTAGTCTTTCCCATTCTCTTGTTTTCCTCTATTTCTTTCACTGAGGAAGGCTTTCTTATCTCTCTTTGCTCTTCTTTGGAACTCTGCATTCAAGTGGGTATATCTTTCCTTTTCTCCTTTGCTTTTCACTTCTCTTCTTTTCTCAGCTATTTGTAAGGCCTCCTCAGACAGCCATTTTGCTTTTTTTGCATTTCTTTTTCTTGGGGTTGGTCTTGATCCCTGCCTCCTGTACAATGTCACGAACCTTCATCCATAGTTCTTTAGGCACTCTGTCTATCAGATCTAATCCCTTGAATCTACTTCTCATTTCCACTGTATAATTGTAAGGGATTTGATTTAGGTCATACCTGAATGGTCTAGTGGTTTTCCCTACTTTCTTCAATTTAAGTCTGAATTTGGCAATAAGGAGTTCATGATCTGTGCCACAGTCAGCTCCTGGTCTTATTTTTGCTGACTGTTTAGAGCTTCTCCATCTTTGGCTACAAATAACATAATCAATCTGATTTCAGTATTGACCATCTGGTGATGTCCATGTGTAGAGTTTTTTCTTTTGTTGTTGGAAGAGGGTGTTTGCTCTGACCAGTGCGTTCTCTTGGCAAAACTCTATTAGCCTTTGCCCTGCTTCATTCTGTACTCCAAGGCCAAATTTTCCTGTTACTCCAGGTGTTTCTTGACTTCCTACTTTTGCATTCCAATCCCCTATAATGAAAAGGACATAATTTTTGGGTGTTAGTTCTAGAAGGTCTTGTAGGTCTTCATAGAACCATTCAACTTCAGTTTTTTCAGCATTATGGGTAGGAGCATAGACTTGGATTACTGTGATATTGAATGGCTTGCCTTGGAAATGAACAGATCATTCTGTTGTTTTTGAGATTGCATCCAAGTACTTCAATTCAGACTCCTTTGTTGATTATGATGGTACTCCATTTCTTCTAAGGGATTCTTGCCCACAGTAGTAGATATAATGGTCATCTGAGTTAAATTCACCCATTCCATTTCATTTTAGTTTGCTGATTCCTAAAATGCTGACGTTCACTCTTGCCATCTTGTATGTATATGTATGTGTGTGTGTGTGTGTGTGTGTATGTGTGTATATATATACATATATATGTATATATATGTATATATATATGTAAACCCATTTATTAGCCAGTTGGCATCACATATTGAACCTGTTTTGTTCGCTTGACAACAACAATAAAAATGTTAGATGCCCTGTCCTTTCAGGTATTCTGAGCATCTCTTTGCATGAAAAGTATACCTGATGCAGTCACAAAAGATGATTGTCTCATTAGAAATCCTAGACCCTTTATTGGCGAAGGTGCGCCACTGTATGGGCACACACTTTGGTCAGGTCAAGGAGACTGACCAAAAAGGAAGTGGAACAATTAGGGAAGAGGGAATTGAAACAAGAAGTGAGGGAGTCAGGGTAAAATTCGTTTGGGCCACGTGCCAGATATTCAAACTCATCCTAAACTTGATGTGATCAACTGTCGAGAAATAGATGTGGCCCTTGGGACACCTGAGCCCAGGTTGACATACATGCCACCCATAATTTTTTTTTTTTTCAGTATAGTGCGAGTTTTACTGTTGCCTGAGACAGATTGCTTCTGGTCAAATAAGGACACTCCAGCAAATACATCAACACTGAAGACTTCTAAGCACTGATCAAGCTGGGTAAATTCCCTGAAAAGAAGGAGCTTAGTTCTCAGGGTGACTTGAAATTAGAACTTTGTTCCCCACTGTTTTTATTTTAAAGTACTTTTGCCTGGGAGAAAGCACTGTGTGAAATTAATACCTTCTCCAACTCCACACTACCATGCAAGTTAACCTAACTTGGATGAGCAATTCTTTCTTGCTGTGTTTCCAAATGTCTTCAGAGAACCCCTTTGGAGGGGCGGGCCTTACCTTTGTGTATTGATCAGACTGAGTATTTCAAGGAGCTCTGTCCACCCTGAAGGGCAGATTTTTGTTGAAACGTGTGCAGTAGTGCAATAGTGCAAAGGATAGTGTGTTTCACAACTGAAGCAGATGTGCATACTTATAACTTACCTTCAGTTTGGAAACATGTTAATTAGTAAGGCACTAATTTCTAATTAGCTACCCATGGATGGCTGTGGAAATGAGTATGGTTGTACTCATTAATACACTTTGAAGGCATTTTTCAAGTGGGTTAATATCCATATTGTATGGAAAAATAGTATGTATTCATACACATATACACAGTATATATACATCCACCTGAGTAAACATGGTATGTATACTTAGTACAAAGTATACATATATTGATATTTGATATGCCAACTTGAAAGATCATTCTCGGGCATTTATTTTAAGATATAAACCCAAGTCTGCTCTTCACTTTGGATTCTCCATGGTGCTAGAATATATTTTATCCTTTGGATGGTTAAGTAAGAAAGATATAACAACAAAGCTGAAGTGTCATTTATGGCTCTGTATTGGAGAATTAAGGGAGTTGATTCAGGTTTCTGAAATCTCTCTTCTGGCCCTCTCCCTGGAAGACAAGTCACCATAGTGAGCTTGATCCCTGTCTTTGCCCTTGCCCTTTGGTTAATGACTCTGAGTATGTGACATAAGATAGCACATTTGGAAGACCCTCTGCTCTTTCGTACACTACCCTGATCTTCAATGGTTCCTATGCTATCTTTAAGTAAATAATAAAGGCCTTGGCTTCTTTTGCTGGATCAACTGAGGGTATACCAGATGTACCTCCTTCAGTAGGTCCATTGCTTCATTTGGAATGGTTAACAGTGTGTGTTTTTAAGGTGCCTAGGCTGGAAATATCCTTCATCTCCTAGTGTAATTATCCAACACCTCCCCTGTTGCCTTAATAGCTGTATGTACGAGGGGGGACTATTTGAAATTGTAATTTATCAGTTTGTACCAAATTCTTCCTTTCATTGATGAGAGCAGTATCTTTTGTACACGTTTCACTAATTTAAGAGGACTGTTATGTAATAGTGAGTTTCTCAGTTGATTTGAACATGATGTTATTTAGGTCCCAAGTCTAAACTTGATTCTGGAGCAGGAAATGGCAACCCACTTCAGTATTCTTGCCTGGAAAATTCCATGGACAGCAGAGTCTGGTGGACTACAGTCCATGGGGTTGCAAAGAGTCAGACACAACTGAGAGCACACGCATGCAAGCACTAATCTTGATTATGATTCTTTCACTTCTTGTCCCATACTTTGCCTGGTTGTCCCACAGTTGTCTTTTGGGCTTGGGAGAGTCAGTTGAGAATGAGGATTAACAAGAGCAAATCAATCCCCACAATCAAGTGCAGGCAAGAGAACAACATTTAGAGTACAGAGCTCAGGCCTGGATTATGGTTCATCTTTTCCTCAAGAGAAGACGAAGACATTTCTGTATAGATGGAAACATATTTGCATGGAGCATTGTATAGTGGAGTGTGCGTACGTGTGCATGTATGTAAAATGTCTATATGCATGTACATGTGTGCAACGGGGAGGAGTAGATCTGTTGTCACATTAATAGCGACAGCAAAAATACCCACTGGTTACCATGGAGCAGGTCATGTGCCGATTGTTGGTCCTGCCATATGTTTATTTGTGCGAGAGTTTACTATAATACTCACCCAGGCATTTCCAGAAGGAAAGGGTGAGGATTGATTTGTCAATGCCTAAGGGTCTCCCAACATGTGGTCTACTACAACTGTGTTTGTCAGTGAGTTGTTTGGGCCTCACAGGAATTTTCCCACAGAAAGGATGTTCTAACTGGCAGGCTCCCAGGACCGCCTACAAATCCATTTAACCATAACAGAGCTGACGAGCACTGTCAGGACTGGAGTTGGCTTCCAAATGGGAAGTCAGCCTGGTATTAATAGCACAGTTCCAGCTGCACTTTGGGTCCAGCGGACTTCTGATGGACCGGCCTGGGAACCCAGGCGCTCTTTGTAACATTTATAGGAAATGGATTCCTTGGTGAGCATGGTGGGAAGAGAGTACTGTGGTGGCTTGAGAATCATGGCTACCCATTTCCCCCTTCTCTGATCACTGCCATCGTCGATATCCAGCAGGAAGAGACTAAGGTGAATCCTAGGGGAATTCTTCTCCCAACTTCAAGCCTGGGGAGAGCCTGCCCTGGTCCTGGTCCGCTCGCTTGGGTTGACTGTTCCCATGTACAGGATATTTGTAAGTTGGGCATTCCTAGGCCACTTATATTTAATTGTGTGATGCAGATGTTTATTTTAATGTAGTAGCTATTTATCCATGTAAAATTTACATTAAAATTACAGGTTTATTTTTATTTTAAACATGTATTATTCATTTTGACTGATTTCAGCCCTGATGATGTTTTTTGTGCTTCTTTAATGGGTTAAAGGCATTATATTTATGCAAATTGAAAGGGTGTGTACTGTTGCAGTAAAACATTCCGTTTTCTGGTTGTAGGAGGAAATAAGAGAAGTGGGTGGTACCATGGTGTACGTGTGTGCGCGCGCGCGTGCATGCATAATTTGAATTTGACCCAAAGTTGTGTACTTTGAATATGACCCAAAGGTGTGTTGTTCAAACCAAGATATGCTTTAAGATATCAAAAATTGGGTTTGTACTCAAGAGAGCTCTTTCTCAGTAGTGTATTTGGAAATATTTCAGGCCATTTTTTTTCTGCAGAAGTTACAGACCTAAAAGATTTTTTTCCCCTGGAAGCTCTTTGAATACATAAATTTTTTAAAAGGATTTTTAAAGGCTAAATAGCAGCAAGGAGATTGTTTTCTGTTCATTGTAAGTAAATATCTCTGTGATGTAAATGCTAAGTCAGAGTTATCTTATGGGGTGCATATGACTCAAAGGGAAAATAATTTGTTTAGTAACTTGATTTTCTTCCTTTTTTTATGATTCACAAGTTGTCAAGCTCATCCCATTTGGGGCATTATAAATGTAGTAGTAGTATTAGTTGCTCAGTCATGTCTGACTTTGAGACCCCATGGACTGTAGCCTGTGGGAACTTGTAAATGAATAACAAATTTAAATGTGAATCAACTGAAATGTATATGAAATCCTACTGGATTTCTAGGAGGTCTCTCAGTATTTATGAACCACACTTCTCTTTTCTAGGATTCTGTTTTGGGACAGTCACAAATGCGAAAGGAAGATTTCAGCACCTAATGAAATTTATCCTTATAATATTGGGCCCCTTCAGCCCCTCCCAAGCATTGAAAAACTATCTGGAGTTGGAATTGCTGAGACATGGAAAACATTTTCTTCCAGAAGGATTTTTTTAAGTAAAAATCACGCTTTAAGATTATGAGTATAGAATTATAACACAGACAATTCATCATACTTAATAAGCCTCTCTAGATCAATCTAGATTATCTCTAAAAAGTGTATTTCACCCAGTCCCATAATTACATACTTGTGGAAGTAAAATGAAGTGATATGGTTTTCAGAGTGGCAGATCTATTTAGAATCATTCTAGCCCAGTTGTTTATTGTGTAGGAAAGGGAACTGGAGACCAGAGGGATTAAGGGACTTGAGTAAGGCTGCTGTAGTGAGGATAGAGCTAGGAGTGCAATGAGCAACAGTGAGAATGTCTGTCACCTGTTGAAGGCCTTCAATTTCCTGGATTTACTTCCATCTTTTCATTTAGCCCTCACAACAGTTTTGCAAGGCATGGATCATATTCCAGTTTTTACAATGATAAAACTGAAACATGGGAGGTTCTCTGACTGCTCAAAGTCAATAGGCATTAGGAGGCAGAGCAAAAATTCAAACGCACACCCCCTGACTCTGAGGGTCTGGTGTCTCCTGCCTTGAGCTGTTTTCCACTGTGCCAGGGTAGCTGCCTGGCTTCGGTATGCAGCCTAAAACCCAAGCAGCACTCCGTTTTGCTGCATGTTTGCAGGCCTCACTCATCTTTTTGAGCTTCACTTTATCACGCTTCATAGATAATGATTTTTTCCACAAATTGAAGGTGGCGGCAACCCTGTGACAAGCAAGTCTATCTGCACCATTTTTTGTTTTTTTTCAACGTCATTTGCTTACCTTGTGTCCCTGTGTCACAGTTAGGTAATTCTCACAATAGTTCCAACGTTTTCATTATTTTTATATTTGTGATGGTGGTCTGTGATCAGTGACCTTTGATGTTACCATTAATACTATAACCTGCTGAAGGCTCGGGTGATGCTTAGTATTTTTAGCAATATTTTAAAATAAAGATACGTACATTTTTAGACATAATGTTATTGCGCACTTAATGTTGTTCAGTTGCTCAGTTGTGTCCTACTCTTTGTGACCCCATGGACCGCAGCACGCCAGACTTCCCTATCCTTCACCATCTCCTGGATTTTGCTCAAACTCATGTCCATTGAGTTGATAATGCCATCTAACCATCTCATCCTCTTTTGCCCCCTTCTCTTCCTACCCTCATTCTTTCCCAATATCAGGGTCTTTTCCAATGAGTCAGTTCTTCGTATCAGGTGGCCAAAGTATTGGAGTTTAAGCATCAGTCCTTCCAATGAATATTTAGGGTTGATTTCCTCTAGGATGGACTGGTTTGATCTCCTTGCTGTCCAAAGGACTCTTGAGTCTTCTCCAGCACCACAGTTCAAAAGCATCAATTCTTTGGCACTCAGCCCTCTTTATGGTCCAACTCTCACATCCGTACGTGACTAATGGAAAAATCATAGCTTTCACTATTTGGCAAAGTGATGTCTCTGCTTTTTAATACTGTTTAGGTTTGCCATAGCTTTGCTTCCAAGGAGCAAGCATCTTTTGATTTCATGGTTGCAGTCACTCTCCGCAGTGATTTTGGAGCCCAAGAAAATAAAGTCTGTCACTGTTTCCATCTTTCCTCCCATCTATTTGCCAGGGGATAGCCAATAAATAGCAGAAAATAAAGTAAATGAGAAGGTGGTAAGTGTCGAAGAAAAAAAAAGACATAAAGGGAAAAAATCAAGGAAAGGAGACACTAGAAAGATGGGATAGGAGTTATTAAAAAAGGACTTTGCTGTGAGTATGTATTTGGGGAGTGTTTGTTATTGCATTATTGGTTCAGTGAAAGAAGCTGGCAGCTGTCTATTTTTTCAGCAGTTTCCTTTCCAAAACCATAATATTCCATTCTCTACCAGTGGTAAAAGGCTTATTCTAACTCCATCTCCATCTTCATGATACATCTTCCCATCTGCCCCTTGTGGGAACCATTGTCATCCCCATAGTATCAAAAAAAGAAAACAGGGGTCAAATGAGTTATCCATAAATGGAGAACAAGACAAGCAAGTGCCTGGGCTGCTCTTTCCAAATATCTGATTTACAGGGAAGGAGAATCTCAGAAATGCTAAAATGACTAGCCCACAATTACATGGCAAAGTGCTCATTATTTTATTTATCCAGCAAGATATGAATGGAGTCTCTACAGTGGTCCAGGCTGCTGAGATGCATCCAGGAAGTAGTACTCACAGGAGATGTTCTCTGACCTAGGGGCACATACAGGGACCTCTGTACCCTACCCAGTGCTCATTTATGCATACCATGATGGACAGTCTTCTCTCTTTTCCAGAGTCTGAGAAGAATGGTCTTCCGACTTATATTTCCCACTCTGCATTTCTAGTGTGTTACGGAGAAGGCAATGGCACCCCACTCCAGTACTCTTGCCTGGGAAACCCCATGGACGGAGGAGCCTGGTAGGCTGCAGTCTATGGGGTCGTGAAGAGTCAGACACGACTGAGCGACTTCACTTTCACTTTTCCCTTTCATGCACTGGAGAAGGAAACGGCAACCCACTCCAGTGTTCTTGCCTGGAGAATCCCAGGGACGGCGGAGCCTGGTAGGCTGCCGTCTATGGGGTCGCACCGAGTCGGACACGACTGAAGCAACTTAGCAGCAGCAGCAGCAGCAGCAGCATGGATTAAATGAGACCATATCAGCTGGCCTGGGAACCAAAAAAACAACTATGTATACCATTGTTTCTATGGGCAAATGCATTTAGACTTTCAAACATCCAGCCATCTTTACAAACTTTCAGACTGGGGAGTGTCTGAGTTGGAGAATACAAGCAGAGATCGTTTAGCATCCATCAAAGCAACCTCTGGCTGCCCAGCCTCCCAGATATTGACCATTGCCTGGAGTAAACAATATCCTCTTCAGTCCTAAAGATAGCATCAAATGAGACACAAATGAGCAATAATAGCTTCCTCAAAATTTTACGGAAAAGATTTTATTTTCTTCACTCTGAAGGCAAACTGATGGTCACACATATTTACCTTTAGGGAAAAGGTCTTCAAATGGTAATCTGTGGATTGTGCCTACCAGCCATTCTATAGTTTGTCATAGTTCTCTAGGGCTATGGGAATCTACAAGGAGATTGTAGCTCATTTAATCTGTGTTTATTCCGTTATCTATGTATGATACTCACATTTCCATACATGGCAGCAGCCAGCCTAGTACAACAAGTGTGTCTTGAATGGAACAGAATGGAAAGAAATGTTCTCTTGGCCATTGCATATGCTAGCAAGTCTCATTGTCCCATCTTTCTTCCATAACGCGAATGCCATGGGCATTTCAGTTCCTGTTCTAAATGCCTGTCATCATCTGCTTGATTAAAATGATACTGCTGTAGATAATAAGTACTTTGAGTTTATATAAGCTTCTTAAGGAATGATGAACTTAGATTGAACTGCAATGAATGCTTCACTAAAATTCAAAGGAATTATGATTATGGTTGTCTTGGCAACCATAGTTCTGTATTCTCTTTGTTTTATTACTTACCATTTTCCTATATTGAGGTCATTTTGAGGAGATCATTAAGGTCTCATTTTCAGTTTATGAGGCTTCTGGGAATAATACAATTTTATGTAGCTACAAACATATCTCCTTTTCTTAAAATTTCCCCAAACATTGGAAAGTCTAGGCATGTGAAATGAACTAAAAATAAGCTATTACTTATGTTGACACATACATGTCATCTTTACTCTCTATTAAGGTAATTATTTATAAGGACTGAAAGACATTGTTACTTTATATTTCTCCTTAGCATGCAAATATGACTTTTTGTTTCTTTCAAAAGTGAAGAATTCTTTGTCAATAAATTTCCATAAATGTTTTTACCTATAGTGCACTTATTAAACTGAAAATAGCTATACAAGAAAATAGTTTTACTTTAGGAAAGGGCCAGTTTGAGAGACAGTCAAACAGTGATATTTTAACAACATATTAAGTAATTAATCATCAACACATCCTCTGTTAAGTTTTTTGGTAGACCACATTAGTTTTTTTAAAGAGAAAATGTGGTAATTAACACTTTAATCTTTATAATCGGTTTATTGGTATTAAAAGGAAAATATAGTATAAATTGTATATTAGCACATGACTACAATATAGAGTGTCTGATTCCCTAGATCTGGTGTGGTGTTCAAGCACTTCAATTTATAAATTTCTAACAAGAGCTTCCAGCTGAGACAGACTCTTCTGGACCTGGGAACACACTGAGAATTACAGATGTAAAATGTGTAATAGCTTCTCAAATGCATAACCTCAGGACTATCTGTTAAAGCAACAAGTTAATATTCCTAAAAATGCAAGCACTATTTCATCATAGTATATACATAATTTTAGAATATAATCCATCAATAAGTACAAGAACCTTCCAGTTCCATGATTACATTAAGATAGACCTATGGAATTAAACCTTTTGTGCCCACTTCTAAGAGCAACAGAAGCTAGCTTCAGTAAGCTTCCTTCCAGAGCAAGTCCAATGTTATGAATGTACAGCTGTCCACCTTATCAGAAATAAAAAGGCGACAGTACCCTGAGACATTTTAAAATGCATCTAAGGTACATGATGCACATTCTTCACATTATATCTCCAGGCAAGATACTGGAGTGGGTTGCCATTTCCTTCTCCAGGAGATCTTCCCAACCCAGAGATCAAACCCGGGTCTCCCACATTGCAGGCAGACGCTTTACCATCTGAGCGACCAGGGAAGCTCTCAAATTATAAGGAGATGCCTAAATCAAAAATGACTTGAACAGAATTTTCTTAGTTTTGGATATATTAACACATGATTGTAGGAGGGTGGATGGATATCTAAAATTTCAGTGAAATTTATTACCTATATCAAATAACATTGTAATTCCTTAATGAATTGGAATATTGACATAGGTGGCTAAATAATCACAGAATTAAACATGGAATCTGAAACCTATTTCAGAAACAAGTCAATTATTTTTCCAGTTCATCAGCCCATGACACTCTAAAGATAGCAGCAATAAAGGTGGTGTGGTTTGTGATTTTCATAAAATAGCCTTAAGTTAGATATTATAGCATATTTTGTAGGTGAAAAACCTAAACCCTGAAGAAGCAAAGTACATGTCCCTTATTTTCCACAGCAAGAGCTCATAGAAACTAGAATATGCTCTTATCTCTGCCTCTTAGATGTTTTCTGAATCCCTTGATAGTGAAGATTTGATCTCTTTCTAGAACCTGGCACGCTTCCTAGTACATACATACCAAGGGATAATTAGGCTTTTACTGAATTTACTTAAATGGGTTTGTGAGAAGTTCATGCATTTCTGTATTTCATGAATTTTATATTGCATATTTCAGTCCCATTTAAATTCAGGATCCTCACCCAAAAAGTCCCAAATAAGATCCAGTCTATACTGTCCAAAGTACAAACTTTAATTAGGAGCTAGGGATTGAGAAAAATAAAGGGAACCTATGGGAGAATTTTCCAACAAGTAAGCACTTCTGTTGTACTGTTATTGATGATATATATGGCAGTCAACAATGATAAGACTTCCAAAGGATAGCTAAATAGCCCTGCACTGTAAAATATAAAATTTACACTTCTAAGGGAACAAATAAAATCTAAGAATTGAAAAAAATATACCTAATAGCATCGTTCTGCTCCAGTGTTTAAGAGCAAACCGAGAAGTTGCTATGGCATTGACTTATGCGAGCATAGCAACAGAGCGAACTCAGTGATTCAGCTTGATAAAAGAGGAAATTATCTCACCATTTCCCTTTCCCTAAATCAGTCAGATATCCAAATATTTCATGTTGAAATGGTATATCCATCAACATGTTCTAATGGATAAAAGTCAATAGTGGGGGTGGGGAGGAAGGTCATAAGATGAAATTTGTATGTCATATGCTTACTTTAGAGAATGCAACTCACACCTAAAGAATCTATCAATATCTCTGCATCCTGCTTTCCCCCAATTGAATGGAGTTTGTCAGTGACTTATATTGGGTGAATATGAGTAATAATTTGGCAAAAGACAACAATTTATCAGCCCGTATAACTTTGTTCTAATGAAAGTTGACTGTGGTATATTTTGAGAAAGAAACATTGTTCGGCCATGGAACTGTAATTCCCTGTGTGCAACAGCCCTCCAGGGAAGGGATAGATTATGCCAGCATAATATGTGAAGTTTAGTCATTATCACTTGTACCAAGCAGAGGTCAGCCGTGGGTGCATATGTGGGAGGCAACACTGTGGTGAGCCAATACAAACAGAGCCAAATGTCACAAATAAATGCTGACATTTTATCACTTTATTATTTTAAATATTATTTTACCACTGTGTTTTTTCTTGTATTGTTTAACCTCCTCATCTTTATTTCCCATTTCCTTTCTTTAAACTGATAAATGAGAATTGGGCAAGTATGGTTTGAGTCACTACTTGACCATGAACATGGGAAGTTAATTGACCCCACAAAAGAGCCCCAAACCCTTGAAACTTAGATTCTTAGATTTATTCTGTTTTGTTTGTATTTTGAAAATACAACACTTCTTTATTTTTTTACTTTAAAAAAATTTTATTTATTTTAATTGGAGGCTAATTACTTTACAATATTGTAGTGGTTTTGCCATACATTGACATGAATCAGCCATGGGTGTACCTGTGTTCCCCATCCTGAACCCCCCTCCCACCTCCCTCCCCATCCCATCCCTCAGGGTCATCCCAGTGCACCAGCCCTGAGCATTTGTCTCATGCATCGAACCTGGACTGGTGATCTATTTCACATATGATAATATACATGTTTCAATGTCATTCTCTCAGATCATCCCACCCTTGCCTTCTCCCACAGAGTCCAAAACACTGTTCTATACATCTTTGTCTCTTTTGCTGTCTTGCATATAGAGTCATCGTTACCATCTTTCTAAATTCCATATATATGCGTTAGTATACTGTATTGGTGTTTTTCTTTCTGGCTTACTTCACTCTGTATAATAGGCTCCAATTTCATCCACCTCATTAGAACTGATTCAAATGTATTCTTTTTAATGGCTGAGTAATATTCCGTTGGGTATATGTACCACAGCTTTCTTATTCCTTCGTCTTCTGATGGACATCTAGGTTGCTTGCATGTCCTGGCTATTGTAAACGGTGCTGCGATGAACATTGGGGTACACGCGTCTCTTCCAATTCTGGTTTCCTCAGTGTGTATGCTCAGGAGTGGGATTGCTGGGTCGTATGGCAGTTCTATTCCCAGTTTTTTAAGGAATCTCCACACTGTTCTCCATAGTGGCTGTACTAGTTTGCATTCCCACCAACAGTGTAAGAGGGTTCCCTTTTCTCCACACCCTCTCCAGCATTTATTGCTTGTAGACTTTTTGACAGCAGCCATTCTGACCAGTGTGAGATGGTACCTCATTGTGGTTTTGATTTGCATTTCTCTGATAATGAGTGATGTTTAGCATCTTTTCATGTGTTTGTTAGCCATCTGTATGTCTTCTTTGGAGAAATGTCTGTTTAGTTCTTTGTCCCACTTTTGATTTATTCTGGATTGACTTGGGTTTCAGAAACATATAATTTGATTAATTTATTTTTAATTTACATATAGTAAAATTCATCTTTTAGAGGGGTACAATTCTGAGTTTTGACAAATATATGAAATTGTGTAACCACCACTACAATAGGGACCCAGAAGAGTTCTGTCATTCCTCCACCCCACAGATTCCCTCCTGCTGCCCCTTCATAGTCAACCCCTCCCTGAACCACCCCAAGACCTGTCATCAAAAATCTGTTGGTGCTCTTCTATTTTAACTAGTTTTTCTTTCTCCATTCATTCACAGTACAATCTATCATGTGCTAGGTTCTGTTTGAGGTTCTGGGGGTGAAATAGTGAATAAGATTTACATGGAGCTTTCCATGCAGAAACAAGACAATGAACAAAAGTAAATCTGTAATTCCAATGTGTAGTAAATGCTGTGTAGTAAACAGATCCCACTTGCTCCTATGACATACCTATGGAAAGCTATGACAAACTTAGACAGCATATTAAAAAGCAGAGACATCACTTTGCCAACAAAGGTCTGTATAGTCAAAGCTATGGTTTTCCAGTAGTCATGTACAGATGTGATGTGTACCAGAAAGAAGACTGAGCACCAAAGAATTGATGCTTTTGAAATGTGCTGGAAAAGACTCTTGAGAATTCCTTGGACAGCAAAGTGGTCAAACCATTCAATCCTAAAGGAAATCAACCCTGAATATTCATTGGAAGGACTGATGCTGAAGCTGAAGCTCCAATGTTTGGCCACCAGATGTGAAGAACTGACTTCACATCAGGGAAAAGACCCTGATGCTGGGAAAGATAGAGGGCAGGAAGAGAAGGGGGCAGCAGAGGACGAGATGGTTGGATGGCATCATCGGCTCAGTGGACACGAATTTGAGCAAACTCCAGGAAATAGTGAAGGACAGGGAAGCCCGGCATGCTGCAGTTCATGGGGCCATGAAGAGTTAGACATGACTTAGTGACTGAACAACAACAATAAGCAGATCCCTATGATAACAAGTATCTGAAGATGAAACCTCATTTTAGACAGAATGTTAGAAAAGGTGGCTCTGAGAAGTTGGCATTATATCTGAGGACTGAAGTCTAAGGAGGAGCCAGCTATATGAAATGAGCAAGGAGTGGGGACATATGGGCAATCATTCCATGCAGAAGGAACATTATATGGAAAACGGGGGTCAGCAGTCCCAAGAGTGAGAGAAGAAAGCAATGGCATGAGGTGCTGCAGACAGATAGGCGGGGTCTAGCTAAGGTGTATCAACTTCATTCCCTTGCAGCAGGACACCGTCAGGTAAGTCTGTACCTGGAGATGATTTGATTGATGTTTTGAGTTCTGTGTAGAAAGTTGTTTGTTATAGAGTGAGAATAGACACAGGGCAGTTACTGGGCCATGGCAACCATACAGTTGACTGCTGATGGGCAGCAGCTGTGGAGATGTAGAAGGGATGGATTTGAAATACATTTTAGAGGCAGAGGTCTTCCCTGGTGGCTCAGCTGGTAAAGAATCCACCTGCAATGTGGGAGACCTGGGTGTGATCCCTGGGTTGGGAAGATCCCCTGGAGAAGGGAAAGGCTACCCACTCAAGTATTCTGTCCTGGAGAATTCTTTGGACTGTATAAGTCCATGGGGTCTCAAAGAGTTGGACACAACTGAACGACTTACACTTTTCACTTTCAATCCATATTACAAATATGAATTCATTCACTTATATTTATTGAGGGGCCACAATGAGTGAGACTCAGATGAGGAAGTAGGGATATAACGTTAAAGAGGAACCTACAAGATTGGAGGCAAACTGGCAGGAGTGATAGGACTTCATTCAACAGTCTCACACATATGTGTAAAATTAGAGTGACAATAAGTTTCACAGAGGAGAGGGTTCTATGAGAGGGCATAATAAAGAGATCTGACTTAGTCTGAGCAGAGGTTGGGTTCTGGAAAGGCTTCTCAGAGCACTGAAGAATGAGGAGTGGGGAGAGAGTATTGAATGAAAGGTCATGTGATAGAAGAGCAGAAATTTGGGTTCTCAAATGCCAGATACACTGTGATTCCAGTTTAGCAGTCCAAGAGTACATACCAGGAACATGCATTTCCACAAGCACTTCAGGCAATCCATTTCCTCCACAAATATTTATTGAGCATGGAAGTAGGCCTGAGACTCTTCCAGGTGCTGAGAATTCAGTAATTCATGTTAAAAGTTTGCTTCTTTCATGGAGCTTGTTTCTGACGAATCTGATTCAGAAGATTCACAGATCCTGGGCACATCTTGAGAAGATTTGACTTAAGAGATGTTAGCCTAGAACAGGGCCATGAGGAGTGCCACCATTTAGAGCCTAAAAGGAGGACGAGCAGCAGCAAAGAAGCTTGTGATCAAGTGACTAATGAAGGAAGAAATGAGGAAAGTAGTGCACATAAGCAAAAGTGGGGTCCATGGAGTCACAGAGAGTCAGACACAACTGAACGACTTTCACTAACAGCACTGGAGAAAATGGAAAAAAAACAGAGAGGTAAGGGTAGAGAAAGCACTTGAAAGTGACAATAGAAATGGTATAGTGTTTGCAGTAAAATAACGTATGTTGGTATCTTATAGAAAAATAAATACACTAATAACAAAACATAAGGAAGTAAATAAAACTGGTTGATTATTGTTTTGTGTCTATATCTATATTTTCCTGTCTATCTATTTATCTCCATCCTGGTGCATTTTTTTTCCTCCAAGAAGAAATACTGCGATCATCAGATTGTCAGTAGAAAGATTCTCTGGAGGATCAGACAAGAGGAAGCATTCTCAGGACCCATTAAGGGGCCTGGAGACAGTAGGCTCTAGGACTCGTGTGGAGAACTTGAAAGCTGTCTGTCCACCTCTTGAAAGAAAGGACTGTAAGAGGTGAAGTAGACTTAATCTGTGCATGTCCCCCTGGGATCTTACTAACTGACCCAGAGGAATTAGATTGAACAAGCATGTGGAGAATGTCTGGGGATCATACTTTTTTCTGTTATTTCCTGTAATGGCAAGAGTGGCCTGCAGAAGCTGTGCATTCTGGGTCACCACTAGAGTCAGGGTTAGTGTTTCCTGGGAACTGGAGAAGGGAAATGAAACCAGACCATGTCTAGATTCCTTCCCAGATCTCTTGAGTTGAATCATTTGAAATTGCCATTTTTATAGATCCAAATGGTACCAAAAAATTAACCATTTCATACAGTTCAACCAAAAAGTATAATTCTGAAACTACAGTGCTGAAGTGTGGATGGTGGGAGACCTTCTTGTTGGTTTAAAGATTGATCAGTTGGTGCAAGTATGGGACCATATATTAAAGCCTCTCAGTTTTGTGAGCCAGACCAAAGGCATTCTTGTTCCTGACTCTATTTGAACAGTTTATTTGATGAGAGAGTGCCAGCATCATCTATTTATTACCCTCCATACTCAGCGATTATGTGACAAGAAAGGAAAAGAACTTTAAAGCTGGGGTGATTGTCTAGACAGTCCTAAAATAGCTCTTCCCAGGTGCAAAGGAAGCAGTAAAATGCAGACAAAGCATGAGGGTCCTTTGCCAAAAATACAGTGCATTTGAACTTTCGTAAGCTCCATGTAAATTCTGAAGGAGAAAATCGCCAGAAGACTAAATCTCGATAATTATGATCACTAGTAAAAATGGTATAGTGTTAGCAGAAAAATAACAACTGATTGAGGAATATACCACCCCCTCATACAGAGGCATTCTCTGCATGCTAAATTACATAGAAATTTTTGAGATAATTATTTGAATAATTTAGAGCTAAAATACTCCAGGCTAAAATATTTAGCTGACTGAAATACCTGTGCAAGCTTTCATTTAAAATATACAAAAAATTGGTTTCATTTTTCACTTCACAGTGGAGGTCTTGTAATAAAAACAAGATAGTTTATGTAAGTCCCCTGTCAAGTCATATTCTGTAGCATTGGTGCAGTTAATAAGATTGCATTGAATCCAAAATGCATTTTTGTTAAATAAACTGTGGTAGTGGGTCATACCCTAGAATACAATTTGACAATAAAAAAAAAAACAAGCTATTGATACATTCAACAACTTGGGTGGATCTCAGGAAACTTATACTAAGTGAATAAAGCCTGTCCCCCAACAAGCTACATGCTATATGATCTCATTTATGTAACATACTTGAAATGACAAAATTATCGAAATGAAAAACAGATTAGCGGTTGCCAGATTTAAGACGGTGGTAGATTGAGAGGGAA
Source organism: Giraffa tippelskirchi (assembly GCF_054371585.1). Classification (NCBI taxonomy): domain Eukaryota; kingdom Metazoa; phylum Chordata; class Mammalia; order Artiodactyla; family Giraffidae; genus Giraffa; species Giraffa tippelskirchi. Next base: position 145,725,928 of record NC_137289.1, read on the forward strand.
GTGAGAGTAACATAAAGAGGGTAGCAGGAGGGGTCCTCGTGACTATGGAATGTTCTGTGTCTGGACTGTTGTGGTAGTCACATAAATCTACACATGTGATAAAATCACAGAGAATGAAATACACATACCCCTTTACACCCACAAATGAGTGCAGGTAAAACTGGTTAAATCTGAATAAAGTCATTGAACGTTATCAGTGTCAGTTTCCTGGTTGTGACATTGTATGCAAGGTGGTACCACTGGAGGAGGTTAGGTGAAGGGTACAAAAAGGCTCTATGTATTATTTCTTCCATCTGAACATGAATCTACAATTGTCTCAAAATAAACCGTTTAATTAAAGAATAAACTTTCTCAAAACTATTGGCATTGGTTCAAACCTTGTTTATTAATGTGGGAAGAAAGGTTCCACCCAATTTGGGGATGGAGGAGCCTTCTGAAATCACCAGTGAACCAAACCACATGTATATCAGTAGGTAAAGTTTCTGCACTGTGCACAAGGGAATTCGTGTGCTCTTTAGAACATTTTAGTTTGCTTTGTGTGTTTTGCACCCTAAAAATTTACAAATGAAGGTGAATACATGAATACATACATCTCTAAGATTCATCAGCACTCTAAATACAAGAGTAAACCAGGTGTTGTTGGGAGGTTCTGCGATGGCAAGTACGAAAAAAAAAAAAAACCTGGATAATTGAGTTTATTCAAATTGAGAAGGCCTATTTCTAGAGGATATATCTAAGAGAAGCCTGTTGAAAATAAGGGTAGCAGAAAGACGGTCACTAAGTGTGAGTGATGCCTCTAGTACTTGTGAGAAGCCACTTAGCTAACCCTTTAAAGTCTATTAAAGAAACTGAAATGAATAGATTACAATCAGAAGTAAACAGTTTGGAAATGTCCTTGTCCTTAGGTACTTTACTCTCATTGACTCAGCAATATGCTGAATTTTGTGAGCTGTTTATACATAGCTTCACAGTTGATTTTAAAGTCAGCCATCATCGGTTATGGCTAATCACTTTATTTGCTCAGGGAAGTCCAATCAACCAATAGTTATCAGTTATCTTCCCCATGACAACACTGGGTGAGGTGGAATACCAGGATGAGACCAAAAGTGCTTCCCCATGATAGCTGCAGAACTCAAAATCTAATCAAGTGAAAGAATAACACATAGTAAATCAATACCACCTATATTGCATTTGAATTCAGGTAGACAATTTGGTTTGTGGGCCTAACTCCCTTTACTTTGCAGCTCACAGAACCCTGTATTCATCCTACCTGTCTTAAGCAGTTTCACTTGCTTACAGTGTTAGCTCATTTATTTTACTTATTTTATTTAAAAAGCTCTCTAAACTACTGACCATATGCCAGGCACTATAAGAGCATCATAAATATTAGTTAATTTTAATACTCAAAGCAAACCTAGATTATTTGCATTTTGCAGATGAGGCAGCTGAGGCACAGCAAGTTTAAGTCACTTGCCGAAAGTCACACAGCTAGTCAAGTATGCTTTGTTTTTGGGATTTACCTCCAGATACCAGTCTCTATGATCAAGCCGTTAATTCATGTTCAGCTGGAGTCCTAAGTCAAGCAAAAGAGATGCTCACATCTCAGATGTGACTGTATTCATTCCCTCTGGCTTTATTCCCTCATTCAGTCCTTCATCAAGCATCCTTTAAATGTTCACTGTGTTCAAAGCATTATGATCAGCAATGTAAACACAATATGATTTTGGCTCTCATGGAATTTACATGCTATACAAGAGATAAGACTTACACATAAGTCTTTAGGATGAAAATTCTTTGGGGCAAATGTCTTGACAGTGGTCCAGATAAAATGTCTAGGGGAGAGCAGATAAAGCAGTGATGGTTTCCAGTTGGGGAAAGGAAGGGAGGATTATTGAAGTCAGCTTGAAAGATATGTCATTTGAGTGAGTCTCCAGGATAGGCAGTGTTCATACTTGGAAAGAAATTTCATCTTGCTAGTCTATTTGGGGCATATTCCTGAAAAAGTGTGTGTGCTATGATTGAAGACTAGGGTAATGGTATAGAGGGGAGAGGAAGGGGGAAGGAAGAGACGGTCTAAGTAAAATGGGGCGTAGACTGAGAGGTAGGATGAGACCAGCATGTTGGGACCAGGCCAGGAGGTTGTCCAAAGCCCTGAAGGATTGTCAGTTATCCTTTCACATACTTGGTAACTCTTGAAAGTTTATAAGCCATGGAACGGCATCAATAAACTTCGGCTGGCAATGAGCAGAAGGGATTAGAGAATGGGAGGCTGCAGGTAGGGAGACTATCCTAGCACATGAGTCCATTCAAAAGCCTATGAGGGGCTCATCAAAGAGGTAAACCTTAGAATTACCACATGACTCAGCAATCCCACTCCTAGGTAGATGCTTAAAAGATGCAATTCTACTCCGAGGTATATGTTTCAAAAGAATTGAAAGCAGATATTCAAAAAAATTCTTGTATGTGAATGTTCATTGCCGCTCTGTTTACAATAACCAGACAGGGAAAGCAAGCTGGATGTCCATCAACAGATGAATGAATAAACAAAATGTGGCCTAGCTATACAATGGAACATTGTTTGGCCATTAAAGGGAATGAAGCACTGATTCATGCTACAGCATGGGTGAACCCTGGAAACATTAGGTCACATATTACACAGTTTCATTTATAGGAAACACCCAGAATAAGCAAATCGATAGAGACAGAAAATGCATGAGTGGTTTCCAGGGGTTGGAGGGAGAGAGGGAGAATGAGGAGAGATTACTTAGTCATACTACTGACTTTCCTTTTGGGATGGTAAAACTGTTTGAGAACTAGATCGAGGTAATGGTTGCACAACACTGTGAATGTACTAAATGCCATTGAAGAGTACACTTTAAAAATGGCTAATTGGATTTTGTGTGAATTTCACCTCAATAAAAAACCAAAAGAAAAAAAAAAAAAAGCCTATTTGGACTTGGCCAAGGTGAGAATGTGAGAATGGAGAGGAATAAGGAAGAGAAGTCACTTGGGAGAATTGGCCAGTTTAGTGGTAGTAATAAGGGAGAGCAGGAAGGGGGAAATCCTGAAGATTCCAGCTAGAGTGCCAAGATGAGTGGTGACCACATTCACCAAGTGACTTGAATGATTAACCAGATCTATTGTCTTCATTTGCATGCTGCCACTTGCTAGCTGTGGGTCTGTGGGCAAGTTTGTATAGCTTTCTGCCTGGACAGTGGTCCCCACTGGTGTTCTCATGATGACTGAATGAATTAGTATATCTTGAGCCTGACACATAGGAGGCCCTCAGTGACTGTTTGTGGAATGCACGAAGGTGACACTTACTTGTTTTTTTCAACATTAGGCTATCCTATTCAGAGATGCCCAAATGGTAGTTACTATAGTTTCTGGAATTCTAAGACACATGAGTATCTTGTTATGTGTGTGCATGCATGCTCAATTGTGTCCAACTCTTTGCAACCCCATGGACTGTTGCCCACCAGGATCCTATGTCCATGGAATTTTCCAGTCAAGAACACTGGCATGGATTGCCATTTCCTTTTCTAGGGGATCTTCCTGACCCAGGGATCGAACTCACACCTCCTTGAGAAATTTCTCCTTGAGAAATTTCCTTAGGACTTTTAGCCAGCATGGTAGTGCACCCTGGGCTTAGAACTATGCTTAGAAGAGTAGCTGGCCTGTGTGTGTGCTCAGTCGCTCAGTCATGTCCAACTCTTAGCAGCCTCCTGACTGTACCCCATCAGTAGTAAGTGTTAAACAATTGTTAGCTTTAGTTGTTGCTGTTGTTATTGTGGTGGTGGTGGTGGTGGTTGTAAAACGATGGCCAGAATCTACTTGAGAATATATTAGATTGGCCCAAAAAATTTGTTTGGTTCATGAATATGTTGTTCAATAAAGTTCTTCGTGAAAGTGAAAAATCTTTTTGAAGTTAAAACCAAACACCAACATTTTGACACAGATGCAGTTCTTGAACAACTTGTTGTAAAGAGATGAGATAGAGAGCAAAAGGTTAACTAAGACTATTTAATCACTAAATTGCAATGTTGAAAAAAAAAAGACTACTCCAATGTTGATCCATAAAATCTTTACCAACAGAGACAGAATGAATAAATCAATCTCCCACCAGCAGCTCCAGGAACTTCCCAAAATGATCTCATAATCCTGGCGTCAACAGTACTCAGCTCTGTCAGCCTTCCTGAAATTTATTAGTATTAAAGTGAGGAACCTGCTCTTGTGTAGGTTTAATGGGATTAGTTGAATTACAAAGATACTAAAGCTGCCATTTAGAGGAAAAGCGCCTTTCTACCACTTGCCTGTTTTAATGAGTCCCCATCATGCCTCTATGATTATCAAATCAATTTCCTTTCACAGATTAGCTATTTTATAGTCCTGGGAGAATTTGTTGAGAACATTCAGTTGTTTAGTCTGAAGAACAATCTAGCTGTGGGTTAATATTCTTTGGATTGAATGGGTTGAAAATTAAATGACAGTAGAATTTTTGTACACAAAAACCTTTAGATGACTTTTGGCAACTCAAGGGCACCAAACTAACTTTTGACTTGGGAGATAAATTGTACTAAAAAGATTTTGTACTGCTTTCCACCCAATCTGGTCCACTAAACGCTGGTCCTCTAAATCACTGGGTACATTCCTGTGTCAACAAAGGTCCGTCTAGTCAAGGCTGTGGTTTTTCCAGTAGTCATGTATGGGTGCGAGAGTTGGACTATAAAGAAAGCTGAGCGCCGAAGAATTGATGCTTTTGAACTGTGGTGTTGGAGAAGACTCTTGAGAGTCCCTTGGACTGCAAGGAGATCCAACCAGTCCATCCTAAAGGAGATCAGTCCTGGGTGTTCATTGGTAGGACTGATGTTGAAGCTGAAACTCCAATACTTTGGCCACCTCATGCTTTCATTCTTTCACTTTCATCAAGAGGCTCTTTAGTTCTTCTTCACTTTCTGCCACAAGGGTGGTGTCATCTGCATATCTGAGGTTATTCATATTTCTCCCGGCAATCTTGATTCCAGCTTGTGTTTCTTCCAGCCCAGCATTTCTCATGATGTACTCTGCATATAAGTTAAATAAGCAGGGTGACAATATACAGCCTTGACGTACTCCTTTTCCTGTCTTTTTTTTTTTTTTTTGAAGTATAATTGACTTACGGTGTTGTGTTAATTTTTGCTGATAGCAAAGTGATTCAGTTATACATATATATACACATTCTTTTTTATATTCTTTTCCATTGCACTTTATCCTGGGATATTGAATATAGTTCCCTGAACTATATACATCAGGATCTTGTTGTTTATCCTTTGTTTTTACCCCAGCACCTGCATTCCTGGCACCTAGTACAGGGCTTGGTAAGTCGTCACTAAATGAACCCACAATATCTGTGCTTTGGTGATGTTTCTTGTTTTTCTTTTGGTGTCCAAATGCCTCTATACTCACCAATAGTGATAATACTTTTGGATTATGGTGCTTACTTTGTTTGCCCTTCCCAGAGGTGTTTACCTTTCCAAAATTATTTGATACTTTGAAAAACATCCAGCAACATCAAGTCTTTCCCAATCTTAAAAGAGCTGAACTCAGTTTGGCTTTAGAACAAAAGAATCTGATTAAAGTAATTCATACTGAAGGGTAAATGACTGATATATTTTGTCCTGAACTATTTGCAATTCAAGAGGAATGTTTTTTTTCAAGTCTTTGCAATAGATTGTATGGGCAAGACCTTGTTTCTTTCTTAGTAGGAATGAATGCCAGCTGCGCTTTGCTTACCTCAGCTTCTCACTCCTAACCCATTCTGAAACTTGACACCTGTCTCCTGAAATGGTGGTGACCCATAACCTAAAGACTCATAGACACCCAGGAAAAGTAAACACACAGGAAATTTCTTTTTCCCTTCATAGTATTATGTTTTCTATTTTTCTTTCCTTTGGGTGGAGTAAAACATGAGAAATTTACACACTGCTAGTCCCTAGTGTAAAATGATAAAGTAATTTTTATTTAGGAACATAGGTTGTTTTGTTTTAATTTAATGTGCATTTATTGTGTAATCTGTGGATTATTTGCATTGTCTATTCATGACTTAATTAAGGGTTTCTACCATGGCATTATTTAATGAATTAGTTTAAAAAATGATTTTCTTTGGAAAAGACACTAATAAGCCACTGAAGAGAAATTTTAGCCAGAGTTTAACAAGTGTTTAGTTCATGATGAGGCATTTGCAGCTGTAAGCAATCATATTACTCTCCCACCACTTAGGTCTGTGGAAAATGAAGATGTTTACTTAGGGCTGTTAAAAGTTTGATTTTTATAGTGAATCCTTAGCAATACAAACTATCATTATGGCTGACATCAGGGTGGGGAAAAAGACAGTTATTCAAACTCATTGCTTAAGCTTTAGCTGTTTTAATTTTTATGATGTGTTTTTCTTATCATGTCAAGCGATTCCTGTTTTGCAGTGAAGGCATTGCTTCTCACTCAGTATCAAAGTATTAATACATACTTTCTGCTCAGATAAGATATATTCAGTTAGAGAATAACAGTGTAAGGATTACTCATTTCAGACTGTTTCTACTGTCCCTTCAATCTTCCATTTTGTTTCCTGTTTCCAAGGATGCCAAGGATAGCAAGAAGGGTAGTTAAATTTCTGCCTTCCATGGAGGAAGAAAACTGTCTTTGGTAATAACATACTCTCCAATAAGGGATTCTCATCACATTTGAATTGGGTGATTCTTGCTTTGTTACACAAATTAAACCAAGAAATACTTTCATCTAGAGCAAGGTTTCTCAGCCTCAGTACTATTATCTTTGAGACCAGATTTTTTTTTTTTAATGAAGGGCTGTCCTGTACATTGTGGGATGTTAGCAGCATCCCTGATCTCTACCCTCTAAATGCCATTACCTCCCCTTGTTGTGATACCTAGAAATGCCTCCATATATCCCCAAATGTCCTCTAAGGTGGAAAGTCACTCCAGTTGAGAACTACTAATCTAGCAAGAAAAATAGAACTATATTTTTTTAAAGAAGTTTGATCTGGGATGTTTTCCTTTTTCGAATGAAATCTATTTTAGACTCTTATAATTTCAGTTTTTATAATTTTAATAATAAATGTCAAATAATTGCAAAATGAAAATTTAGGTCTGAGATGTTTATTTGTGTGGGAATGTGAATAACAGAGTGACAGTGTTTTCTGAACCAATAATTTATTGTACAGACTAACAAAGATTTTATTCTGATATTCATTTAATTATATGACATTTCTTCTGGTGATGTGATAATATGATTACACTTAGTGATAAATGAATCATCTTTATCAGAAAATTATAAAAAGAAATGAGAAAGAAATAAACAATTTAGAAAATAATAAGACCATTCATATTTTGTCTTATTATTGAAGTGGGCAGTTTGTCCTCACTTGACTTGTTCAATATTTATTCTTAAAATTTCCTGACATTTCTTGTCAAATTTGAATAATTCTGCAATGTCAGTGAATATATCATAATTTTCATAGTTGTTGATAAGTATTTTCATCCCTGGATCTATTATCATTAAGTAATGTAGTCACATATTTTTAAATAAATTTGGCTAAGAAAATTTGCCTATTTTCCTTATTTGGAAAATTAATTCCTCAGATTAAAAAACTAAGTAGAGTCAACCTCCTTTGACCTGCATATACTTTTTCTTTGTTCATTTTACTAGCAAGTGCTACTAAGACAAATTTTAAGGGTAAAATCTCACTTAAATGGTTATTGCAATTGACTGTTTCTGAAATAATCTCCCTACGGAGGGTTTTTGCCAGCTGATTCCTGAGTAATTAATACAAATTATCAACATTTATCTAAGATATATGTGATAACTAATGTAAAAATTTTAGAATTTCAAGGTATACCATCCTCAGTAATATTACTCTGAGACCCTGTCCAAATAGGAGAAACAGATTGTTTTCCTTCGTTTAAAGTATAACATAAGCAACGTCATTCCCATGTAGTTTCCAATGATAACACAATCTGTGCTTCCATTCTGGAGACAGCATTATGCGAAACATTGATGATGTTTCGGTTTAAGCCTCAAATTACAAATTCTGGATGAGAATCTTTAGAATTTTCTTAAGATCATCAGAAGTATTTTAGTGGATTTTAATAATTTCTATGTCTAAAAAGCAGTCACTCCAGATTTGTCAATCTGTTGTGATAAAATACAAAAGTTTGTATACAACACTTTGGCAAAATTAACAGAGTGAGTTCTGTATGAATATAAACTTTTGAACAGTTTTATAATATTTACTATAATTGATCAAGCAAGTTTATATAAATGTGTGCTGTCAATGCTTTTAACTGGAAGAATTCCCTCACTCCCATCCCAAGACACTTTTGCAGTGTCTGGAGACATTTTTGTTGTCAGAATTGGGAGGTGGTGATTGACTTCTGGCACCTAGGGAGTGAAGACCAGGGGTGCTGCTCAACATCCTTCAATGCACAGGACAGCCTCCCATGACAAAGAATGACCTGGCTTCAAATGTCAGGAATACCAAGGTTGAGAAACTCTGTACAAGAGATGATTCACTAAAATATTCTCCTTTTTCTCCAACAATTTTTTGAGATGTTCTTCAGACCTGGGACATTTTGCATCTCTAAGGTTGACATTAGTGTTTCCCTGAGGATGCCAGCTGTTTTACTCATGTATGTCTCATCACAGTACAAAGAAATAATAATTCCTTAGTTGATCACTTATCTCATTTTCTAGAGCTATCATTTTAACTGAAATTCCTTCATAAAGATTTCTCGCTAAGATACCAGCAGTTTTGATATTTATGGTCAGTTTATATTAACGATGGGAGTAAAAATTTCACTCTATTCCTGTGACAAGTGTTTTTGAATTTCTGAAGCAAACTAGTTTTGATAACTACTTTGTGTGTTATTGTGCTTTTAAAATCTTAATTTGAACAATGTGGAAGCTGCTATAATGGCTATAGCCAAACTGTGCATCTTTTTTGTGTGATGGGTAGTTATAACTTCTTTTGGCACAATTTTTTTTTTTTAAATAGGATTACATTCAATTTGAAAATGAGTGTGTGTGTGTGTCTGTGTGTGTCTGTGTGTGTGTGATATCTGTTGAAGTTCTGGGAGCTAAGATCTGAGAACCAAAACATTTTTTTAAAATGTATTCTTCTATTCATGCATGCATTCACTGTATTGAGAAGTTCCTTGTGAGTAGCATTTATCTCACTATTCTTTAAAGATTACACATCTTTAGAAAAGATATTCATTTTGGAAAATGTTTACTTACTGCATCTTTTGTACTAATTTTTACTTCAAGATAGCATTTTGCAACTAAATTTGTACCTAATCAAACAAATTAAAACTATAGGCCAACTGTTGCATATGAAAACTCTTATAATCGCCATTTCTACTATTGTAATGCTTCCAGCAAATTATCTTCACAATTTGCAATAAATTATCTTTTTATATTGGGCATGTCTTTAACACAAAAAACAGAACCTAACACATATACAGCTGTAAATGTTAAAATGCAGATATTTGTTATTATTACAGCCTAGGAGTACTTTCTTTTTGACATTTTTTTAGTGGCAATTTTACTTCAGTATTGCTGACTCAGTTTAGTTACTCAGTCGTGTCCGACTCTTTGCGACCCCATGGACTGCAGCACTCCAGGCTTCCCTGTCCATCACCAACTCCCAGAACTTGCTCAAACTCATGTCCATTGAGTCGGTGATGCCATCCAACCATCTCATCCTCTCTTGTCCCCTTCTCCTCCTGCCTTTAATCTTGCCCAGCATCAGGGTCTTTTCCAATGAGTCCATTTCTTCCCATCAGGTGGCCAAAGTATTGGAGCTTCAGCTTCAGCTTCAGCATCAGTCCTTCCAATGAATAATCAGGACTGATTTCCTTTAGGATTGACTGGTTGGATCTCCTTGCAACCCAAGGGTCTCTTAAGCATCTTCTCTAACACCACAGTTCAAAAGCATCAATTCTTTGGCACTCAGCTTTCTTTATGGTCCAACTCTCACATCCATACATGACTACTGGAAAAACTATAGTTTTGACTAGATGGACCTTTGTCAGGAAAGTAATTGTCTCTGCTTTTTAGCTGTTTAGGCTTGTCATAACTTTTCTTCCTAAGAGCAAGCATCTTATTTCATGGCTGCAGTCACCATCTGCAGTGATTTTGGAGCCCAAGAAAATAAAGTCTCTCACAGTTTCCATTATTTCCCCATCTATTTGCCATGAAGCAATGGGACCAGATGCCGTGATCTTAGTTTTTTGATGTTGAGTTTAAACAATGATTGCTGACTGTATCATTGTTTCAGTGGCTATTTGATGAAACATTTTCAATTAGGGACATTTTGAATGCTTAACAGGATTGAGAGGATCTTACAGATAAATTGGAATTGTTCCATAAAGTTTGATGTGAGTGTGTACATGCACACACATCTATCGATCTACAGCTATATTGAGGTGGAAAGAGAGACTTTCTCTGAACTGGTCAAAGCACACATCTTCCTTTTTCTCCATTAGGGCACAAGTTTGTTTGTTTGTTTGTTTTTTTCCCATTCTTCCATCTATCCTATTTTTCCACCATGAAAGACATTCGGGATAGGTTGCAGGTGGCCTGTAATTTATAATCATTTCAGTAGTGGCATTCATCATTCTTGGGATTATTTCCTCTCTTGTCATACATTAACTCCTCCTTCAGACAGTCTTTGCTTTGACCTCTTCTGTAAAAATTTGCCTCCCTTTTCAATATCTGCATTTCACTTTCTGGAGAAATAACGTTTGTTTCTCAAGGATTTGAACAAATGGAATATGAGGTTTTACCCAACTGCACCAGAGCAAAGTGACTTTCTTTTTCTCAATCCTGCAATTGTTTACCCATTAAAGTCACCAATTACATTTCCTTGTGTATACATCTTGTCTCCCACTAATTGGTACCCACTGGGGTCTGAGACAGCGCAGCCTGTATGCTTTAACTTAACCCTGAAGAAATGCAGGCCTAGCTTTTATTTAGGTTAAAGTTGGCATCTGGGGAACTGTGTTCCCATTGCATGCTGCAAACATGAGCCAACACAACCCCTAAATCAAGCGCTGTCAAATGAACAGGAGGAAGCAGGCCACAGAGCTGTCTGAGAAGCTTTGCTCTTTGAACCACATCTTGAGTATGGCTAACATGGTTGACTTCCAGCAAAGCCAAAATTTACTCAGGGTAATATGGTTGGTTCTGTACTGTAGACCTAAAAAACGAGAGAGAGAGAGAAGTTAGGAGAATAACATCTGCTTTTCTGTGTGATATTTTCCCCAACTGTTTAGAGAATTATAAATTGCTCCGTCAAGAGCTTGTTTACAAGAGCTTGGCCAATTTCAAAATGAAGCTGCCTTTGCGTCGTCCCTGTTTCATCTCACTGTTTGGAAAATAAATCTGAATCGTTAAGATGTAAATACATCAAGTTAAAAGCCAAAGGCAGTGAAAACCAAGCAAAAGCAAGAAACGTACCACAATTTAACTTTTCTCCTGGGAGGAAGAAGGTACATGGTGATAATTTTTATACCTTATAATTTTTTATTGAATTAAGTGGAAAGAATTGGAAAGCGCCATAATATCTGTTTTGTATAGTATGTAACACTATGGTTTTTATTAACAATTTATGATAATGAAATTCAAGCATGTGGGGATAACCATATGTTCACTAAAATATAGATTGGTAATGAGAGAGAAAGCATAGGCAGGGCTTCTCAAAGTGTAGGCTTCACAACAGCAGCATTGCATCACCTGGGAACTTATAGAAATGCAGATTCTTAGATTGTGTCAAAGATGAGCTGAATCAGAAGCTGGGGACAGGATAGAGGAAGCTTGGTTTTAACAAGAAGCCCTCCAGGGGATTCTGATGCACATTCAAGTCTGAGAACCACTGGTATGTAGATGGGCAGCGGATGGATGGGTGGATGGATATACAGGTACTGTTAATAGGCATCAATACAGATATTAATACAAATATAGATATAAATGTATACAAATATAAATAAATGTAGACATGTGGATATATATGCAAATCTAGATATTTGGAATTGCCATCACAGGATCTTTGTAGAGGAGCAAGTTATTTATTTTTCACAATTATATGATTGAAGACAGCCTGTTGTTTTTTTTTTTTTCTACGTAATGACTTTATGACTTACAAACCAAGAAACTCAGCTTGGGACTCATTTGTGGCATGTTTCTCCATTAGGTTCATTTAGTGTTTGTCCTACCATGTCTGTTGCAGGGATAGTTTCCTTTGCTGCAAAGCTGGTTTTCTCTTCTTTGTCCTTTGTCCTCTTTGAGGCTGCTTTCTGTGATTGGATGTACAAGTGAATGGTAGCAGAACTCTGATGCCAGTGATATTCGGTCCATTTTGTAGAATTTTTTTGTTTTGTGTTTTACTCTTACATTTTTATTTTTTAGCATGTATAACTCGTTTTCAACCAGCCATTCATATGAAGCACTGTTTACAATGGGGACATGTTAGGAACAACTTAAACATCTGATAAAAAGAAAGTTTTAAAATACTTTAAAGTAGATTTCAAAATAATATGATACTATTTGGGAAGAAATATCTCAATATGCAAGAAAAATATTTGGGAAAATATTCACTAAAATATAATCAGTGATTGATTCTTGGATTATGGATTATTAAATATTATTCCTGTTGCTTATTTTTATATTTCTGATTTTATAATTGTTAACTTGCATTGCTTTTATAATAAGCAACAATAATGCAAACAGTATATAAAAATAAAAGTCATAAGAAATGGATTACAATTTTTTATCTTCTCCTCCTCCCCACTATACCCCAAATGGGATAGTCTGTTAATTATGCCAGCTCTAGTTTGTGCATCAGTTTTCAGATTTTAAAAAATAGATGGTAAAAAATTAAACGACAGATCTGCACACAGAAATGACAGGAAGTTCACTGTAAATATATAATTGATTTAGTCATTGAAACCATGCAGAATTCCTATTTAAGGAGAAGGAATATTTAAGTGTATGTGGCCATAAGAAAATGTCTCCCTTTGCTTTTTACGCAAGATGTATGGTGACTAGTCATGCTCAGGAAGTGTTTTGAAGTGGATAATGGCTCTTTTCCTGGTATTTGCAGGCTCATGGCTTAATCCTCTTTGGAAAGCCTTCCTTTGAAGATAAACATAGACGTTGGTTTTAGCTTAATTCTCCTTCCCTAAAATCACTTCCTGCTTTGAAATTATACAATTCCATAACAAATATGGATAAGCAGTAATTAACAAATGGGAAAATGAGCCATTTTATTTCTATCCTAAACATAAAGCTGAACCCATGGAATTGTGCCCCACACTGGAACTTGGCTCATTTCTACAAGCTGTAGGATGCCCTGAAATAAAGCAATGTGCTGTGAACTGTGATGGTGGACCCTGGATCAGTTTGATGCTCCTTGCTGATAATAATAGGAAAACCCACTGAAACCAGCTTAAATAATTAGGAATTGTAGAGGCTTGTGTCACCCAAAATTTCACAAGTATGATGGGTTTCCTTCAGTGACTCTGGTCTTCTTCCTGCAATTCTCTTGACTTTATGTTTCTCTAAGCATCTCTATAGCTTCCCTGGTGGCCCAGACTGTAAAGAATCTGCCTGCAATACAGAAGACCTGGGTTTGATCCCTAGGTTGGGAAGGTCCCTTGGAAAAGGGAATGGCTACCCAGTCCAGTTTTCTTGCCTGGAGAATCCCATGGACAGAGGAGCCTGGCAGTCTATAGTCCATGGAGTCGCAAAGAGTCGGACACGACTGAGCGACTGACTGATTGACTAAATATCTCTAAGCTCTTATTGAGGGAACCTGTGGCAGTCTGGGGATAAATCTGACAATGTTTAGGGCAGTGGTTCCCAACTTGGGGTAATCCACCCCCAGGAGACAATGTCTGGCAATGTCTGGAGAGGCTGTTGATTCTAACAGCTGAAGAGATGCTACTGGCATCCAGTGGGTAGAGGCTAGTGTTGCTGCTAAGCATCCTTCACACACAGGGCAGTCCCCATGACCCCAAATGTCAACAGTGCTGAGGTTGAGAAACCCTGACAGAGAGGAAGAAAAGTTTTCCGTCTTCCTGTGTCTCTTGCTAACAGTCAAAGCAAGATTTTGCAGAAGCCTCCAGACACCTTTCCTTCACGTGCTTTCATCTGGGTTCCGGGATCGGTTATGGACGGGAAGGGTGATATTACCAAGATCAGCTCATTTGGCCCTTAAATATACGCAAATGCCCACTCTACACACTGTGTCCACATGAAGAATAAACATACTTCGTGGAACAGTACTATTTTGTTCTGAGCAAAAAAGGGTAATTCAGGTCTCATTAAGAATCCTGTGAACTGCCAAAGAATAACCACTCTCTGTAGCAATCCAAGTCCCCACTGTGGGATTTGAAAGAGCTCTTCTGCACCCCTACTTTTTTTTCTGGGTCATCTGCATCAATACCTTTCTAGAAAAAGATAAGACTGGAAGTGACTCCCTAACAATCTGAAGACTTTCTCAGGGAAAATTATCTTCAGTGAGGAGGAATGAGAAATGAGTATTTTAGGGAGTGTTTGCAGAACCACTTTCTATGCTGAGTCATTTAGAAATTTTCGGTATTAATCTAGGTGAGAGATGATTTTAGCTTGGACCAGAGTGGAACAGTGGAAACGATGAGAAAAGGTCAGATTCTACCATGTTTTAAACATAGTAACAGTGAAATTCACTAATGGATTGGCTGTGGGGTACGATATAGAGTCAGAGGTGACAGGAAGACAAGGTTTTTGGCCTGAGTCACTGGAGGGATGAACTTAGATTGACTTAGCTGGGGAAAACCATAGAGAGGGAGGTTGGGAAGAAGTTGAAGAAGTCAGGGAATTCAGAAAGAAAGGTCCTGCTTGGCTACATAAATTAGGGGGTAATAACAGATGGAATATTTAATAGGAAATATGAGGGTCAAGGGAACCCTGGAGAAGGCAAATGACAAAAGCAAAGACAGAATCTGAAAAGTAGGAGAGTGAGCAATTCTGTTGAGCTGGAATGCAGGGTTTGCTGGGAAGAAGGGCAAGAGAAGGATTTGGAAGACTGGATTAGGGTCAGGTCATGGAAAGCCTAGGGTCTTGTGCCGAAAGATCTCAATTGACTGAAGAACAGTAAAAGGATTTTGAGCAGGGAAGGGCCATGTGAAGAGAGGAAGGTCACGGCAGACCAGGCAGGAACTCATCTCCAGCATCTCCAGCATGAGGACTAGGTGCGGGAGCTCAGTAGCTGTGGCACACTGGTCTTAGTTGCCCTGCAGCATGTGGAATCTTGCCAGTCCAGGGACTGAACCCATGTCCCCTGCATTGGCAAGGCGGACTCTTAACTGCTGGACCACCAGGAAAGCCTTCCTGCTTACAATTTTAATTTTCTTAACACTATCCACTTACAGCCTAAAACATAGTCAAGTTATGATCTAAGACACTTACTTTCCTATTCTTTCCATCTGGCCAAATGATTCATCCAGGTGAGAAATGCCAGTCCCTTTCATCTCCTGTGGACCTGTAGGCTCACAAAAGATATTTAACAAAGATGATTCATTTTCCTGAAAAAATTATTGATAATCTGCATTTCTGGACATGTAATGAGCTTAACATCAATTAGTAGTATGTTTTTCCTAATGTGAAACATTATCTTGGATTTCTCAGAATTAAACCACAGATTTAAAGAGCGGGCACTGCTTTCTGTTGTATATTTTTCTAAAACAATACACATAAGTCTAGACAAAAAGAAAAAAATAGCTTTAAAATTTTATTTGCGTAAGAATTTCCTGAAAAATTTCTTAAAATGCAGATTCCTGGGCAGGAGTCCTGTTGTGGTTGATTCAGGGCTTACTCCAGCTGGTCCGTTTTGTCCATTACACACCATTATCTGATTATGGGGCCTGGGAACCGCAAGCTCTCCAGGAGCCCCCACAAATGTCTACAAGCTGAAAAGGAAATTATTGGCTCCCAAGGTAATAATGTAATTTCTTACCTAAAAACATAGTATGTCAATTTCACTGTCAGTATTTTTAACAATCTCATCACATGTAAAATTGTTTTATAATGTACATTTTTCTCTCCTAGCAAGTATTCCTGAAAATACACAGTGATCACTTAAAAATAACAGCCAAACAAGAATTCTATGAGTTACTCATTGCCAAATCATGTCAAAATCAAAATTATAAAAATTCTTTACAAGACTGTGATAGGCCTCAAAAGCAAGTGCTTAAACTAACAGTCCTGGGGCTCTACTTTGATTTAAAAAAAGCATCCCTAGGTGATTCCAATCACACTTGGAGAACCAGTGGTCTAAGTGGATATTTCATATTACCAAAGCCTTATTATCTTCATCCAATCTTTTATCAAATTTCTCAGCACCAAGTATATGCAGGGCAATATGCTCAGTGGTGGAAATACAGTCATAAACAGTATTATCCTTGTGAAGCCTCCAGACCAATGGGAGAGACAGTCAATAGACAAATGGACAAGCATATGAAAGCAATTACAAGCTGAGATAAGTGCTGAGAAGAAAATCAACGGAATGTTGAGATCAAGAAACCAGGGAACATTGATTTCAGATTGAGAAGGTCAGAGAAGCCTTTACCAAGGGAGTGGGATTAAAGGATAAAGAAGGAGGAGGCAGGCCTATGAAAATTCCTGGGAAGAACAGTTCAGGCACAGGGAACAGCATGGGTAGAAACCCCTGTGCAGTACCCAGCTCGCCCTGTTTATGAGGGTCAGGACAACAGGAGGAAAGAGAGAGGAATGATGGGATGGATGAGGAAGTCAATCCAGACCATTTTGCTCGGGGCAGTCCTGTGCAGATGGACTGTATTCTAAGTGAAGCAAATTGAAAGTCTTTGCTTGTTTGTTTGTTATTTTTTTAAAGCTTGGGTATGGAATGGTATTTTGTGTAGCAGTTGAAAGCCCAGCTCTGGACTCAGACTGATTGAGTGTGAATTGTGGCTTTGCCCTCCTTACTCAATCCCTTACCTGTAAAATGGAAGTAATAATAGTACCTACTTCATAAGGATATTTAACATATTTAATAAATACATGATAAGCACCATATGATGCATGCTAAGTCATTTCAGTCGTGTCCAGCTCTTTGTGACCCCATGGAATATAGCCACCAGGCTCACCTGTCCGTGGGATTCTCCAGATGAGAATACTGGAGTGGGGTGCCATGCCCTCCTCCAAGGAATCTTCGAGACCCAAGCACCATGTGTGTTTTGGTAATGAAGGTTTGTGTTTAAGAAAATGATTCTGGTTTCCCCTCTGGGAAGAAGGAACAAGGGCAAGGGCAAGAGTGGACATGGTTAGGTTGGCTAGAAGGCTGTTCAAGAGAAATATGATGGAAGCTGGAGGTGGGATGATGACTTCAGAGTTGGAGAAGAGGGGTTGGTTTCCTGATTTTTTTGTTTTTTTGAAGGCCAAGTTGACAGAAACTGGGAATAGATTAAATATGGGGCATGAAGTGAAGTAAAGAATTAAGAAAAACATTTGGTTTCTGGCTCAACTAATTGGGTGCATAAAAATCATCTTCATCACTATCGATCATCATCAATATCACTGTCATCAACCTTTATTTAGCAGATCTGCATGCCAGCCACTGAGATAAATGCTTTACAAACACCTCTTAAGATGTGGGAGGCTTAGGTACAAAGACATTTGCCAGAAAGGAAAGTCAAGAGTTCAGCATTGGATAAGTGAAGTTTGAGATGACCCTGAGATATCAGATGGAAGGGTCAAGAAGGCAGTTGGATAGTCGACTCTATAAAACTCACAGATGACTGGTTTGGAGATAATGTTCACGAGTCATGAACTCTGCAACGGAACTCACCACAATGTTCTTTTACATAATGATTTGGACTGTTCCAATAATGTTTTATTTCTTTTGGCCTACTCCTTTCTTTTTGAGTTCAGAACCTGCTTCCTGACAACCTTTGTGTCAATTGAGTTTTCAGTCCATTCTCCACAGTGTAAAATAATGCATTGCATGAACATTTCTGATTCTGAATAGAACTCAACTGAGCTCAACTTGTCTACTCTGAAGTTCATGTTCTCTATGAAACATTTCCTAGTTAAAACTCAAAGAAACTTCAGTTCAAGTTATGGTCTGAAATCAACAGAGTTATGTTAATTCATATGGGTATAGAAAATCAATTTTACAGTGTTTAAAGTGACATTTAAATTGACATTTGAACAGTTTTTCCAGTCCCACACAGTTAGTGGCATAAGGTCTTGAGAAAGCATGAAACATTTTTTTATCAGCTTCATATTTCATCAAGCTTGCCAAACACAGTTCGTTTTCCATAGAAATTCACAAACCTGAGCAGTGGCCAAATTTTCAGAGTCGCTGAATATCAGCCAGTGAATAAAATTGTTAAACCCTTTGATTCCCTCCCCCCTTTTTTTTCCTTAAAAAGTAACATAGCGTGTGCCTCTAAGTTTTATTATATGACATCTATTACCCACAGCACTCAAATGTGTTTGAGAAAAAGCCTGTGTGAACATTTTGGCACAGAATGAACACAGACAGGGTCTATTGTGAACATTCATTTGGAACCTTGCTTATCCTCAGATGGGAAAGCCTTCTCCACCGATGCTCTTCAGAGGGCAGTGGTACCAACTCGTAAAAATGAATGATTTTTTAAAAGATTTATTTTGCTGGAGTATAGTTGATTTGCCATGAGTTTAATTTCTGCTTTAGAGCAAAGTGACTCAGTTATATATATATATATATATATATATATATATAACTGAGTATATATATAGTATATATATATACTCAGTTATATATGTACAGAATATATATATATATATTCTTTTCCATTATGATTTATCACACGATACTGAATATAGTTCCCTGTGCTATACAGTAGGACCTTGTTGTTATCTTGCATTCACTAGTCCCAAACTCCCAATCCATCCCTCCTCATTGGCAACCACAAGTCTGTTCTCTATGTCTGTGAGTCCATTTTAAAGATAAATTCGTGTCATGTTTTAGATTCCACCTGTAACTGATAATGTATGTTATTTATCTTTCTATTTCTGACTTATTTCACTTAGTATGACAATCTCTAGGTCCATCCATGTTGCTGCAAATGGCATTATTTCATTATTTTTTATGTCTGATAGTATTCCATTATATATATATATATATACACACCACATCTTATTTACCCATTCATCTGTCGATGGACATTTAGGTTGTTTCTGTGTCTTGGATATTGTGAAAAGTGCTGCAGTGAACATTGGGGTGTACGCATCTTTTCAAATTATTGTTTTCTCTGGATATATGCCCAAGAGTGGGACTGCAGGATCACATGCAACTCTATTTTTAGTTTTTTGAGGAACCTCCATACTGTTCTCCATAGTGGCTGCACCAATTTACATTCCCACCAGCAGTATAGGAAGGTTCCCTTTTCTCCACACTCTCTCCAGCATTTAGTGTTTGTGCATTTTTTGATAATGACCATTCTGACCCATGTGAGGTGGGACTTCATGACACTTTTGATTTACATAAAAATGAATAGTTTTAAGGACTTTTAAAGATTGAAAAATTTCCCACAAATCCAAATAGGCAAAAATTATACATTGGTCCAAAATGTGATAAATTCCAAACACTGTGCATGATTGTTAATTGGGGCCTCTCATGAACCTTTCTCTTAAGACTTTTGTCCTAATATCAGAATGCTCTGATTCAAACAAAATCTTGAGCAGGGGACAGGGTGTAACTAGTTATCATGAAGAAAATAATGTTCTTGGGCACTGGCATATTGTGCCCAAGAATAGTTTGGAAAGATGAAGGCTATGAAAATAAACAAATAATAATAATGATGAGTATCATTAATTAAAATATTAGTAACTCTAATGTAGTTCTCTTTGTGAATGATAAAATTATATGAGAATGTTGAATCTCTTTAACCCAGTGAGCACTGTGATGTTCTCTTCATTGAATTGCTTGCTTCATTGGCATCACCTGATAATTTCATTTTTACTTATAATTGTAAAAATGCACAAGAGCATGTAGAGGCAATACTCTTTTGTTTTTAATGCTCAAAAAAAAAATAGCTCCTCTTTCTTCAAGAAAAAAAACAAGGTGAAGAGTAACAATTAACTACTGAATTTCAGCTATGAAAAAGTGACTGTGCTGTCAGGGGCCAGTGTGCTTAAGTCACGCCTCATGTATTTGGAGAGGGTGGCTCCATGTGATACCGAAGCAAGTGTGAGTTCTGAGTTCGGAAGGACGCTCACCAGTGGGAACCATGAGTGTGCTAGGAAGGGAGTCACCACCAGGGAATGAAGGAGTCAGGCCGGAGAGGGGCCAAACCATGAAGCTGGAGCAGAAGTCTTATCAGCAGTGTCCTAGAAAGGAAGCTGAGGAGAAGGGTCCCGATTTGCCAGGGGCCAGGAGTCACAGCTCATGCTTGATAGAAGCCCTGTCTCACCATGGCCCCTGGCAAGCCGCATAGGTGTACCTGCCAGAGTCATGGTGATCTCAGAGGAGCCCAGTGTAATTGAGGAAGGGTTGTGGCATGAGTATAAGCAAGGGCTAATGCTTCATTTTTTAATGAAACAGCTTTATTGAGGTTTAATTGACATACCTTACAATTCACTCATTTAACGGGTATAATTTAACAGTATAGTCAGAGTTTTGCAACGACTACCGCCATCAATTTTAAAAGTTTCATCACCCCCAAAAGAAACCCTGTGCCTCTTAGTCATTGCTGCCCCCAGTCCTCCCTTCTGCCTCAGCCCCTGGCAACCACTAATTTTTTGCCACTCTATAGATTTGCCTATTCTGGGCATGTCATAGAACTGGAATCATACAATATGTCATCTTTTGTGTCTAGCTTCTTTCATTCAGTGTAATGTTTTCAAGGTTCATCCACACTGTAGCATGTATCAGTTCTTCTTTCCTTTTTATGGCTGAGTAATTCCATTGTATACGTATGTCACATTTTGTTTACTTATTCATTGGTTGATGGACATTTGGATTGTTTCAAATTTTTGGCTATTATAAGTAATGCTGCTATGAACCATTTTGTGTACAAGTTTTTGTGTGGATAAATATTTTCATTTCTCTTGGGCATATAGTTAGGAGTGGAATTGTTGGGTCATTTGATAACTTCACATTTAACGTTTTGAGAAACTGAAAAGTGTTTTCCAAAGAATTTACATTCAGACCAGCATCGTATGAGAGCTCCAATTTCTCCATATCCTTGCCAACAGTTCTTTGTATCCATCCAAGTGGGTGTAACGGAGTTTCTCATCGTGATTTTGATTTGTATTGCCCTGATGGCTAATGCTGTCATGCATCTTTCTTTTCATATCCTTTTTGGCCATTTGTATATTTCCTTCAGAGAAATGTCTATTAAGAGTCTTTGCCCATTTAAAAGGTGGGTTATTTGTTTTTTTATGATTGAGCTGTAAGATTTCTTTATGTATTCTGGGTCCAAGTCCCTTATCAGATATATGAATTAGCATATCATGTAAATGATGTTCCCCCTCCAGCATTCATATTGCACCTCTACCATTTACTTTAAACTGGTATACGCCCATGTAACCATTTACCTCGGATTTATAACTTTCAGAACTTTCCCCCTAGTAAGTTCTCGGTGCCTTTCTGCCGCATGTGCCAAAGGAGGCCTTTCAGAGCTGAGAGTTCCCCAGGGTGTCTGACTCAGAGGATCACAGTGACCCCAGGCCTTCTCCCTCCCAGGGCCTCTAGCTACGCATTCCAGCCGGGGAGCCTGCCTGCCCGGCTCCTCCAGCTCCCCAAGCAGTATCCCCATCTCCAGCCTCCTTCTCTGTTCCCACACTGGCCAGGGGCTCTGCGTGGGGAGGATGGGAGGTCAGTTCTGCCTGGAGCTGCTGCTGCTGCTGAGGTGTAAGGACCCTGCAGAGGTAAGAAGATATAGTGTGTACATTTCAGTCTCTGTGTGTCTGCGCCTCCTGCCTAAAGCGCAGCAGGACCCAAGCCAATAAGATCGTGGATGGCTTCATGGAGTAATAGTCCTGGAACTGCAATGGGGAAAGGTAGACACAAGCAGGAAAGGGTGAGAGAAGCAGCCACTTTGGAGGGATTGACTCAGCTGGTGCCAGCACCCGAGTCCCTTTCAGCTTCAAAGTTCAGATGGTTCAAATGACACTTCAGATGTCTCTGCCTGTTGCTTTAGGAGAAGGTTCAGAGCCTTCAAGCCAGGCTGACTGGAACGCTACATATCATTGCCAAGACACTCATTTTTATTGAACACTTAAAGCAAATCTCAGTAAGGACCTGCCATTTCTTCGGCACCTTTCCTTTTGGCTGTTTTTTCAGTATTTAAAAATGGATGCAATTTGACTTTAGCAATGCACATTGGCTTATATTGTTAGTGTTGCATGCATCTTAGTGGCTTTTGATTGCAATATTTTTCTGAAGCAGAGAAACTGAATGTAGGAGCGAATTTGATGATGGCAAGTTCATCTGGCTAGTCCGTGGTAGAACCGAGACTAAGTACCTTTGCTTTTGAGCTTCTCTTTGGTTCTGGATCACTGGATGCCATATAACGATGAAAATTCGGGAAAAGGGGAAATCTTGCCCTTCCCCTCAGTACGATGGAGGATGAAGATTCTATGACATTTACAAGCGGAATGGGTACTGATGTGAAACCACAAAATGTGGTCCGACTCTTGCATGGGGCAAAGACAGATGACTGATGGAGAAAAGCAGAAAGCCTTAGTTTTGCTGCTTGCAACCTCTGGTACAAACCTTGTTTTTTGTGGTTCCAGCTTTTTATGATTTCATAGAAAGACCTAAAAATTTAGAATATTCCAAAGGTGTTCACAGAGCTTAGATACTTGCTGGTTTTATATAGCTACAGGTAAAGGTTTCTTTGAATCCTTCCTAAAGGAACAGAGGGTATCATATTAAACATTAGCTTATTTGATGAATGTTATTAACACCAAGAAGGTGAAGCCACAGGCCTTCCTATAGATCAGCAGTCTCTTACCTTAAACTACGTGACCATCTACTTCAATTCATATGTGGAGTTCTTCCTCTCTCTATCGTGTGCACATTGCCACTATCTATATATTGTTAAAAGTATTGTAAATATATGAAAATTATTTAATTTGTTAAAAACCAAATTTACTTTTGGCGAAAATTTATTCGTCTTAAGTCACCGTCCTTTACAATCTGTTGAATGATCCATTTTGAAAGAGGGCAAAGACTTAAATACTGCAATTCTCGTTATTTGCAGTATTAGCAGCTATAACAGAAATCAACTCAGGCTGCAGTGACTGCAGGTTCCTGGCTACCTAACACTGTTCATCTGACACAGTTTTTTTCTACCTGTGGGACAATAAGCCACAAAGGCAGTAAATCCCCTTTTGTTTTCCAACTCTCTTCAGAAATCCTACTGATAGGAATTGTCCATTTAAGCAATGTTCAGTAAATATGGTTAAAAATCCATCACTGTTTTTTCTATTTAAAAAAAAGTTTTTTGCAGTTGCTCACTTGTGGCTATTTCCAGATTAAGAGCAAAGTATTTGTGGAAACCAGGTTGAGCCCAAGTTCCTCATGACAGGGTGAACATTGGATTTTGTGAATCTTCTTTCTGAGCCTGAGTTTGTTCCTGCATGTCACTGCAAATTCACAAACGTTTCCTTCTCTAGTCAGCACCCTGTTGGGGGAGCCAGTTGAGAGTGCCACCTTGATAGCTAGGATTTGTGGAGGCTGTTGAGATACTGAGATACTGTTCATGTATTTTAATCTGGACATCCAGTGCCAGGTAGAGAAAGTACGCCAGCCAGTTAGTTCTGAGTTAATGTCCTGAGAAGAATATGTCAGCAACCTTCCTATTCTGACCATTCTCAGTGAACTTTGGAATGCCACTTGAAATGGCCTCTCCATACGTGTTGGGTGTGAGTTCAGTGTGCCTCTTGGGAAGCAAGATAATGTAGGGCCAAGGCCTGAATTTTCTAGATGTCCTTAGTTCCCACTGTAGATTTCTCTGAACGAATCAATGAAAGACAGCACCTAGCTGTTTCCATGAGGTCTGGATTTGTGTTTGTTTGTTTTCAATCCACCTTTTGGAGCCAAGGAAAGGGTGAGGGCCGTTCATGCTCAGGTTTACACTCACAGCTGGGATGGACGAGTCTCTCCTGGTTGCCATGGCAATGCTGCCGTGGAGTGGAGATACTTGCCCATATTTGCAGAGCTTTCCTCCCCATGTGTGGTGGTTCACCACAACTGCAGAGGAGTTATCGGATTGAGAGTTCTGTAGTTTTCTTTACAATGAGCTCCTTATCACATCCTTGGGAGGTTAAATGGGTAGGAAAAATTAAGTGGCAAGAGGAGACAAGCTTAATGACTCTGATTAGTTGAATTTCTATTTGCTGTTAGCAATATAAATTGGTTTAGTTAGGATCCTAGGGGCAGATGACAAATTAGTTAACCTTTTAAATGATACTCATCAAACATGGGACAGGGTTTGTGTTTTAAGAAATACCTCATTTCTTTTTCAAGTTGAATGTTTGAACACCTCCTCATCTATAAACTGAGGACAGAGTCAAGTTTTCCTCTATAAGATTGTGAAAATTGAAGGAGCCAATACATGTTATGTGCTTAGAACAGTGCCTAGACTATAACAAGAGCCCAATAAATGTTTGATGTTTTTATTATCTTTACTTCTATAGGACTGTGTGGTAACTTTTTAATGAAAATGACAGTTTCTTGAGTAGATATTAAGCATACCAACCAGCCTCCAGATATTTTTCTAAATCTCCCTCAAGGAGTTTACCAGTTAGTAGAGAGACCAAAGTAGAAGCAAGTAGTTTCTTGAAATAGAGGCACACCCAACATATCCTGGGAAACTTCGAGGCCTGAGCACTCCAGCCTGTGGTAGACCAACAAGAAAAGGTCTCCAGACAAGGAGGCATTGAGCTGAAGCTCGTTTATGGCCATTCTCCTGATTTGTGGTGTATGGAGGCCAGGAGGGAGGGGCTTAATCACACTTGGAAGAATGTCTTGAGTTTGATATTTGGACAGATAAGATGTTGTCTGTCTTGAGTCCCTCAAATGTTGTAGGTTTCCCAAGGTCTGCACTCAATGAAAGTAGGTCTCCTTTACTTACATCACACTGTTTTGTATTCCCATGGTTGTCAGAGGTTTTTGGTAATAATTTTATGACCAAAACTTTACTCATCAAATATTGGGAGATTGGTGGTTCTGAAAATTGTGAGAATTAAGGCATCTTAAATTCCTGCTCACTCTTTGCACACAACTACTTATCTCATTATTCTGCCAAATTCAAGCAAATTTAAAAACCAGATGTTTCCCAAACAAACTAAATGAGCTCTAATTCAGTGCTTATTCTAATGGCTAATGATCTGATTATTTTTCTGTTCCTTTCTTCTCTAGCAACACAACCACTTTTATGTAACTTCAGAAGAAGCAAGTAGCTATTCTAATTTCTGCAGAATTGCCTTGATTTAGAGAATTCAGCTGATTTAATCCTAGAGTGACCATCTCTTCATCTTGCATGTTTTCTTTAACAGTCTGGTCACTCCCCAAGCTGTTTAGAGTTTTCTGATGCAGTTGATACAGGAAGTGAAAATCCTTTTGTATGAGGTCCTATAGCAAGTTTGCTAACTTTGAGATGTGAGCTTTTGGGTTTTCTTTCTCAGTGATGTTTTTAAACTCATACAGACTCAGACATTTGTCCAGAGTCTCATTCTTTCTGTATGTTAGGTTTTGAACACACAGCATGACTCAGTGTTGGTGTTGTTTTCCAGAGTGGGGTTTCTCAACATGAGCAGTACTGACATTCAAGGCTGGATCATTCTTTGTTGTGGGGATCTGTCTTGTGCATTGAGGATGGTCAGCAGCATCCCTGGTCTCTCCCTACTAGATGCTGATAGTACCACTTCAGGCCCATCTGCATCCCTGCACTGTGACTCCAGATGTTGCCACATGTGCCCTAGAAAGCACTGCTGCCTGGTTGAGTACCTCTGCTCTAAAGAAACACAGTTTGGTAAAGAAATGCCTAGAGTAGAATTAGCTGAGCTGTGACCAATGCCAGAGTGACAAGGAAAGGTTCCGAGTTGGAAGTTGCTATATACGGGGGCCAGGCCTTACAAAGAAGGTAAAAGGAAGACATTCAGAGGGAGAAGTTCTAATGCTCTGGCCACCAGTGAGCCCATGCTGCCCTCCTGGTGGATTTACTCTCCTGCTGCCTTTCAAGTGATCTTAGAGGTGGCAGAGAACAGCCTCTGGGGGTGTCAGATAGAAGGCAGGGACCGTGGAGCATAGCCATTGTCAGAGAGGTGTTCAGCTGGCTCTATGTCAGAGATGGCACATTGACACAAGGCAGTTGTGTTCGACTTTGGAGCCTTTGGCAGAGAAAGCTTTCATATTTTCAAATTCTGTATCAGTCCCTGCTTCCACCTGTGTCGTGTTCCTTTTGTGGGTCTATAGAACCAGAAGAAGGCTCCCCCTTTCTGAATATGAGTTGTAGAACATGTTGACATAAAACGACTCAGAGATGGACATTAGTACCACTTATAGATGAAGAAATTGAGGCATAGAGAGGCAAGAAACTCATCCAAGTTTCCACAGCAGATAGACCAAGGTCACGATTATGACCCCAGAGCCCCCACATTCCACAGACAAATTCGAAGCATGGAAAATTCTTTGAGAGGAAAACAAGATCTGGCTGTTCTGAGGGAGATATTTAACATTGTTG
Source organism: Giraffa tippelskirchi (assembly GCF_054371585.1). NCBI lineage: Eukaryota > Metazoa > Chordata > Mammalia > Artiodactyla > Giraffidae > Giraffa > Giraffa tippelskirchi. The sequence goes on from NC_137289.1 coordinate 145,752,717, forward strand.
TAAAATTTTTTTGATTAAGAAAAAGAAAATAAATACTGCACCTTGGACTATTTTTTGTTGACCCTAGGGCCTGTTATTTGTAAAGGGCCTTCACTGATGTTGGGTTTTTTTTTTGATGGATGATTCAGGCATGATTTATTGAGGGAGATATTTTGGGACCTAAATGACCATTTCTTTCCCCTCACCCCAACCTGTCCTGTCCTCACCACTCCCAGCCCTATCTTATTCCTCAAGCCTTATTTATTTCTGGAAGAGTCAGGTGTTTCAGATGAAGACTAGATGGGTAGCCATTCCCTTCTCCAGGGGATCTTCCTGACCCAAGGATTGAACTCACATCTCCTGCATTACAGGCAGATTCTTTCCTGTCTGAGCTACCAGGGAAGCCCATCTTATTTCTCAAGTATTATTTCTAGAAGAATCAGGTGTTTCAGATGAGGACAGGATGAATTCTTCCCAGCAGGGAAGTGTTTTGGAATAAGTAAATCTCAGCCAGTGACTCCCTACTGATAAGGCTCTAGACCAAATGAGAGCAAAGGGAATTATAAGGCAAATCACAAAACAACAACTAAAAATTTCAATTAACAAGAATTCCACAACAAACACAGGCTGATAGCTGTTTTATTAAAGCAATGTGGAGCACAGCTAGAGGCCACTATGTTCTGGAAATGTGGGAAATTGGTTGAAATCATTTTTCTCTTGTGATCCCCATGTTAAGCCACAATCAAATCCCTTTTAAGAAAAATCAATATAGTTCCTTGCTATTTTGTATTCTTTTTAAAGCCTTGGCCTTAAACTCAGTCTTTTCAGCAAGTGTTTATTGCTAAGGGGCAAACTTCAGATATAGGAGAAAAGTCAGTGTTTTTGTGTTGAGTTGTGAGAGGAAGTGGTCAACTTGACTTTGTAAATAAAATGAGCAACTTGACCTTTTCCCCTTGTATTTTTATATTGAAAGAAGTATAATATGCCTTGATAATGATAATTAGTACAATAGCCATATAGTCTCTAAATGATTGGAATGGAGAAAAGTTTTATTTAAAATTTCAAATTGTTCAAATAGCATGTGTCCTTTTACTGGAGGTAAACTTCGTGGACACGGAAGTGTGTCAGTGGGTGTGTGTATTCTCAAGCACGCAGGTACCCATTTATCCTATGTTGCGCTTTTGGTTTGAACCACAGAATAGAAAAGAATGTAAATATTTTCCAATGCTTTCAGGCAGTCAGCCACTCTCAGGGATGGACGAAAGTTTGTTATTCTTTTCTTTATCTTTCCATCAGCTTACACTTTGGCCTAATTCCAGTGAAACCCTAGGCCAAGGGCAGCCCCTTCCTTCTACCTCCAGTGTGGATGTGGCTGGTAGAGGACTGAAAATAAATGAACATTTCTTTGGAACTAAAAGTATGTCTTACAAGCAGAAAAATCAATTTAGTGGAACTCTGGATTTGTCTATTTTAAAAGAACACTAGAAGGGAAACCATTTTGGAGTGTGTGATTCAACCTGAGGAAGAGAGAGGGTGTTTCTAGGGTTCTTAGAAAATTCCCATACAAGATCGTACTTCCTGGAGTGCTTGGAAAATGACTTGTAATGGATAGTTGAGATATTCAGTTTTAACCAGCAAGTCTGTTTGTTTCATCTTTTGTTTAAAATCTTTGAATTCCTAGGAGTTGCTTTTCTACCTCAGGAGGCAGTATATAGAGCAGCACTGTCTAATAAAACTCTGTGTGGTAAAAGAAATGTTCTGCATCTATGCAGTCCAATATGGTAGCCACTAGCCACATGTGTCTCGTGTGACTGAGGAACTGAATTTTAAATTTAATTTCATTTTCATTTAAAAAAATTGAATAGCCACATAAGGATCTGTACTGAACAGTGCCAAGTGTAGAGCATAATTACCAGTCAGCATATGTCTTTGATTTTAAATATTCCATTATATTATCACCCTAAATTTTGATTTGTAAAATGTGACAACTATTACTCTTTCTAACTAAGTGACGATTACTTTCCAGGTAATCCTTCGTTTCCCATCCTCTTTGCATGCTAACAATACATATATTATAATAATGTCTTACACTTTTATTCTAGTTTTGCTGCTGCACAGCATTGTTAAGGACTCTTGCCTTCCAAATAGCTCATTATCCAAGAGCCATATATCTGGCAAGGAGTAATAAGCATTACTCATGAATTTAAGATGCCAATCTTGGGTTTTCTTTCAAATTGTTTTCAATTTAATAAAAACAAACTTCCCATAAAAAATGGGGTGTTATGAAAATAGAGCCTAGAAATTAGCATGTTAGATTGCATTTTCCTTTGCCCTTTCTAATAAGTGAACTGTGAGCATTTTCTGGTTAATTGGAATGAGTATTGACTGAAGTTGAACTCTTTAGATGCTTCAGACCCGATGTAATTAAGCATAGGAGAGAAAAATATACATTATAGCCAGTTGAAGCCCAAAAGTAAAATTAGATAATTGACTAATTTTAAGTCAGCAGTAGTTTAGGTATTACTTGAATCAAAAGAGAACCAGCCCATTTAATTTGAAGTCATCGCAAGCCTCCTCTCTTTAAGGGTTTAGGACTTAGACGTTGAGTTTTCTCTTTGACCTGCCTGCTCTTTGAATCCAGCTAATCTTTGATAGAATTTCAGTAGGAGCTGCTTTGGTGATCATTTCTATTTTACTTTATTTTTGTTGTTTCTAAATTCTTTTTCCTTAACTTTATAATGCTCATATCTTCTTTGTTGTTTGATTGCATTGTTCGTTTTTGTTCCTGCTAAAGCCAGTTGCCCCTTTCCTTTCACCCTTCTTTGGTCCAAATATTTCTCTGAAAAATCAAGTAGATATGAACTGATTTCTGCTGGGAATTTACCTGAAGGGGACTCACCAAGATCCAAAATTCACATCAAAGGGAACTGAAGGAAGGAGGTGTGTCTGAATTGAAGGAGGTGTGTCTAAATAGGTTGCCATTCTCTTCTCCAAGGCATCTTCCCCACCCAGGGATCAAACCTGAGTCTCCTACATTGCAGGCGGATTCTTTGTGGTCTGAGCCACCAGGGATGCCCTGTTTACATGTTATGGTTACATGTAATATTCACATTTGATATACAATCTTGGTCTTAAATTTTACTTTATCACATTTTTTCCACTAATAAATTTTCTTCTAGAGATACTTTTTACCACATAATTCCTTCAGATACATATAGACAAATTTCAGAGAGATGCAAGTTCTCAGTAGAATACATAATCATCATCTTTGAACATGTCTTACCATACATTTTGATGACTCTCTTTGGGTAATTCCTAGACATGTATTTGCACCCTGGGAAATTTATGCACATTGAAGCCCTCACCAACACGGAGTGAATGAGAACAGAACAGATTTTAAATGTATTAGTGACATGGGAGTGGTTATGGTGAGATGAGAATTTCCTTGAGGCTATCTACTCAACTTCATCTGTATTTTTAGTTTAATTTCAAAGACATAGCACACCTTTGTCAATAATATACTCCTGTGTTCTTTTTTGCTGATTTAAGAAGTTTTTATATATGTTTGTGTTTATTAGTGTATTTATGATTGGTGTTGCTATTTATTTCAGCCTATACTTTGAGTCTTGGTCATTAGTATCTAGTGATTTTTCTTCCATATTTTATTCAAAAACATACAGCATAGGGCAAATAAGCTTGAGTTTGAATGAATTAGAAGTGCTCTTTTTATTTAATTTACATCAGCTTTGTTACATTACGTGGTGATACTTTGTGTTACACTAGGTAGCCACACACATCTACATGTAGTTTGTCAACTGCAGTCATCTGCCACAGGCAATCAGGAAATAAAATAATCTCAAAGTGACTGGAACTTCTAGAATAACAATCCAAAGGTCAAAGTACTTTATTTTGTTACGAAGAAAATGTATACAAAGTAACCTACATATTAGAAGATGTAAATATACACTAACAAAAAGAAGAAATTGCCTGGAGCAGAAAGGAATGGTTAGACTGACAAAGTAATATCAGGCAATTTAGAACAGGCATAAGAGCTTTATTGCTTCTGAATTTCCAAGACAACGTGCTTCAATGATGGATGTTCATAAGTCTCATTCTGGACCATCAAACAGATCCTATGTTGTGGTTAACATGCATGTCCATTATAGAAGACTACAATGAAAATGGTTTGTTAAAACATATGTTTGGGAATTTAATATAGAAGTTTCAGTTTCTTGTCACTTACGCAGTACACCTCATTCCATAGTGAGCAGTCCTCAGAGTCCAGAGCCTGAACTTTTCCCTGTAATTCAAATATGTGGTTAGAATATATGTATATAATTTGAATTATTATAAAACAAGAATAATATTGTCAGTGACCTTTCCAAATAGAGAATCCTCTTATATCAGAAAACTTGAAAGCAACTGCAGTCCGACTTGAAATTTTGTGTTCTTTCCAATATCACACATAGTTTTCAAGTAACATCATTCCTTACATCCTGAAAATGTTTCTCAATACGAATAAACATAATGGCAATATTTTCATGAGCCGTGGAAGACAAAGTGTGATGGGGGCATATATTTTGGAGACTCTACCAGAATATATATTTCTATCTTTCTACTGAATTTTTTTTTCAGGAAAGTCATTGACAAAACAATTCTCCTTAGTCCTGACCGTATAAACGTTACATTGTTGGAAGAGAAAGTTTGCTGGCATGACATAAATGATAGGGCTCTTGATGTCAATGTTGTGACCCACTAATCAATTATGACCCACAGTTGAAAGACACTAGCATGGAAATAGAGTGCATCATTCATCTGGAGATAGATGGTTCCAAGGTTGGTTAATTCAGGGGCACTGAAGACCTAGAGACTTTCTGCCTTTCTGCTTGTCCCTCCTGGTCACGAGACGGCAGACACAACTCCATGCATCACATCCTCAAACAAATAGATTCAAAGACAGAACGGCACTTTTCCCTAGCATGGGTATACACAGTTTTTTGTTTTTTGTTTTCAATGTATTTATTTTTTAATTGAAGGATAATTGCTTTACAGGCTTGGTAACAACTTAGGTACACAGTTTTAATTAGAGGGTAATTCTTTTCCCCAGAAGCTCCACCTCTCCTATTAGATTTCCCTTTTGCCCTCATTCATTGTTTAGGTTCCAACACAACCAATCCCTAAACCAATCACTAACGAGGGAGATAGATGCCACATTTGGTGTGGATATGGTATTTTATAGAAATTGATGCCGTAATTGGAGGAGTGAGCATTTGTCCTGTGGGACAGGGGAGGGGGCTCCTCCCTTCTGAATTTGTGGAAAGCCTGATGCTGGGATTAATTCCAGCACTGCCAACAAGGACCGAGTGGTGAGGAAACCTGTTGGATACATGGCTAATGATGTCTGCCTGGGTCGGGAAGATCGCCTGTAGAAAGAAGTGGCAACCCGCTCCAGTGTTCTTGCCAAGATAATCCCATGGACAGAGGAGTCTGGTGGGCTACAGTCCATGGGGTCGCAAAGAGTTGGACATGACTGAGCGACTAGCACTTTCTTTCATATTTGCCAAGGCATTTTGACTACACTTCTGTCATGGTGTTAGCACTATTAGACTTTCTCTTATCATTATTTGTGAGCTTATTTTAGCCCTTTGGTAGATTCTAGATTCCTTAAGGATGAGGACTTACCATTTTTATCAGGACATGGAATAATGCCTTACCCTAGAGGGTGATTAATAAATATATACTGAATTGATTAGAATTGGCCTATGTCAGTTGATTAAAAGCTTTCTTTCTGACTTTTTTATTTATTCTAAATTCTTTAAAATCAGTTTATTTGCTTGAATATTGACACCATCCCAGTAATGTTTATTCATTCCATAAAATGATTAAGGGGCCTTAATCATAAAGGTATTGGAATAAAGTTACTATGGGTACTGTGTAATATAAACCCTAAAAAAACTGTTTACAATTCTGTTTGGGTGTAGGAGGAAAAAAGAATTCAAATATAAATATAAGTGGGAAAGTAAAGCTGTACTGAGTCCATTTTATGCATCTGTTAACATTTTGAAGACTATACAGTAGAATTTATCATCTTAAAGATTATGAAGTGAAAGAAATGACTTGTATATAAAACCACTGTGATTCCCTATTTGAAGCTCCATTTAATAAAAGTTTTCTTAGGAAAATACCTCAAAGATTTAAAATTCAGTACATTATTTTATGTATCACATAATTTCATTAAAAAATTGCTTTCAGTAGAATGAGATCAAAAGACCAGATTTTGGTTACTAATGTGGTGTGAAGTATAAAGCCAGTGCTCCAAGTTTTCATTTGTTTTGTAATATAAACATTTCAGAAAAGCTTATCTTTTTAATGTAAAGAATTCTTCATATAAACTTCCCCTCATTTGGTTCTGGCTTCCCAGGTGTTTCACTGGTAAAGAATTCTCTTGCCAATGCAGGAGATGCAGGTTCGATCCCTGGGTTGGGAAGATTCCCTGTTGGAGGAAATGGCAACCCACTCTAGTATTCTTGCCTGGGAAATCTCATGAATAGAGGAGTCTGGTGGGCTACCATCCATGGGGTCACAAAGAGTCAGACATGACTGATCAACTGAACAGCAACATTTTGTTCTGGCTCAGTGACTCTATACTTGTTCATAATTTTTCACATTACCAACTATTACAACTACTAGATAAACTTCTATTTTTTAAAAGTTTTGAGATGGTGTAATTTAAATTGTCTCTAAAAAGAAATATAGTCCTCATTTGCCTGCAGAATGGTCAATTTGTAGGTGTAAATGAGCAGTTCCTATCATGTTCAAGAATATCCATTTATAATATCTTCTTTCCAGTTACATGAAATTTTAAGTTTAATTCAGCACAAAACCAGGAATGATTTTTAAAACTTTTTATTGTTTGCTTATTTTTAGTTACAGAATTTACTAAGTAAGGTGGTGGTAGGAAAAAATCTTTGTGTTCTTGTGTCTTTCTGAAAGCAACTGAAGTATTTACTTCAGGTCTCTTCTCATTTTCTGATCTTTTAATCCTGGAAAAAAATTGCAAAAGAAGCAAGTAAAACAATTTACAAATATTCTTAGTGAGTACCATTTATAGAAACAAATATGGCTTCAATTTTGCCAAAACAATATTATAGCCATTGAAATTGAACTCTGTAATTTTCAAACTTTCTTTGTTGTCTCATAGTTATTAGATAGGAAGTGTCCAGGATGGAGGCCCCTGCCTTCAGAATACTTAAAACAATTATTGAATAATAAAATAACAATTGCTGCCTTTTGTTGAGTACTTTCTGCATGGTCATTTCTGAACTCATCACTTTATTTTCTTAAGACAACTCTAAGATGCTACCACTATTTAACTCTAATTTTAGATGGGAGTTTTAAAGTTCAAACTACCTACCCAAAGTCACCTTTCCATGAATAGCTCTGGCAAGGTTTATAAACTTCATGACATTAATTATTAATAAAGAGATAAATGCATTTTTTGAGACAAACACATTTTCTATAGAAAGAGGTAACCTGTACCTTAGACTAGAATAATCAACTGTAGGCACCAGATTATTTGGGATACGATCATTTTTCAAATATGCTCCATATTTTCCACAAACATGCCTGTGTTCTCCATAAATATGCCCATAATTTTGAAGCCTTATATAACATATAATTTTTATTGGAAAACTATGGTATTTGTTCTTAGACAAAAGCTTCAAAGTTATCTGATTTTGTTACTTTCTCTCATTTTAAAGGGAAAACACCCATATAGTTGAAGTGACTTGTTAAATAGCATCTCCTTTTTGGGCGCAGAGTTATAATTGGAATCCAGGTATCCTGGCTCCCTACCCAGGTCGTTTCTACCCCACCCCTCACTTTCTCAGTGGAAAATCATTAATAACATTTATAGCTGGAATTACATTTGAAGACATACATACAGTAGAATTACATAATCTCTTATGCACAAAAGTGAGGGTTTATATATATGGGTAAGAGTCACTTATTGACTATTTCCCACTCATTTGAAAGAGTGGGAAAGAGCTTTCTGTAATGAAAGGATATTTTGTCCTTTACTGAGAAGACTTATTGCTAAAAGCTGAATCTACAGAATCCCAGCACTGAAAAGGAATCTAGCAATCTGTCTAGTTTAGCTTCCTCCAAGTTAGATTAAAAACCACTTTAAACAAGTAATTTTCATTTAGGTTTTTAAAGAGATCTCCCACCTACCTGTTCAAATATCTGCATCCCCTCATTGGCAAAAAATTACCCTTTAAAAAGAAATCTCCAGTTCAATTCTAGCCTATTCTTGCTGGTCAAACCTTAGAAAGATAAAGAGAGCTAATGTTCCCTTATAGTACTGTCTGTAAAATTAACAGGTTTCAATAATAGATATTCTGGTAGGAATTCAAAGTAATTATAGAGTTTAAACCCACCATAAAAGCTATCGTGTTAATTACTAAGCTATATAGATGAACTCATTTATAATATAAACTTACAACACACACTTGGACTAACATAATCACTGAGCTGTAGCTGTAGCTACTGAAACTGTAGGCCTTGGACTGTGAGAGATTTTCAATCTCTGGGGGGCCATTTTCACTTGACCATTTTCATAAGTGTCGTAGTGACTTCAAGGTATACTCACCACTTCCTCCCGCTTGGTCTTGTCTGTTGCTGGCCAAGCTTCCAGAGGCAGGTCAGGAAGCATGGGGGGCAGAGGCTGCATGGGGAATATCGGAGGCAGAGGTGGCTGTGGCGGCAAGGGCTGGATGGGGTGCACGGGTGGCTGGGGCTGCAGGGGCTGCAAGGGCTGCAAGGGCTGCAGGGGCTGGAGGGGCTGCAGGGGCTGGTGAGGCTGCAGGGGCTGGTGAGGCTGAAGGGGCTGGTGAGGCTGCGGCTGGATGGACTGGGGCTGGAAGGGCTGCTGGGCGGGCAGAGGGAGGTTTGGCTGGTGGTGTTGGGTTGGAGTCATGGAGTGTTGGCCAGGAACTGGCATCATTGGTTGCTGGGGGACCACGGGCTGCTGAGCTGGCACCATGGGGATGTGGTGATGAGGCTGCAGGGCGTGATTCTGGGGAGTCTGCTGGGACACCACGGGAATGATTTGGTGGTGCAGCCATCCACCCATGGGTTCGTAACCATAGGAAGTGTACTGGTGAGAAACAAAGAGTCAGGTTTACCATCAGCTCCATTGACTTCCAACTGGAGAAGCAGCAATGTTTTCTTTGTCATTATGGCAATATTAATATTTATTCAATTTTTTTCCTGTGCAAGAATTTCTAAATGTGTATACAGATTTGACCACTTACCAACTAGATTTCCCATTAATGTCTATATGTGGCATAGATATGTTGCCTCACTTAAAAAGGGAATTGAAATGCATGCTTAATATTTTAAGGGAATAAAGAACCAAAAAAATCTACATACCGGGTGTCTTATCATGCTCTGGTACCACTTCAGAGGGGTAAGCACCTTAAGAGAAAGAGAGATTAGAATACATTTGTCTTAATTTAGTTGCATGAAATATAGACTCACTAATGCAGTCTCGTCAATACTGATACCCTGAAAATAGGAGTTCTAAGGAAGAAAGAATAAGGTAAACATTTGTTAGGTGCTTCCTATGTGTGAGGTTCCACCTTACAGCCATCACACACATTTTTCATGTTTTCTTACATACTCTGAGGCAAGTATCATCACTTTCACTTTTACAGACAAGGTCATGGAGAGTTAAAGAGGCTCACGAGCTTGACTGGGATTATAAAAGCTGTAAGTCTGTTTAATTCCTCAGCTCCTGCTCTTCTTTACAAGAGAAAAAACAGAAAATTAATGTGATATAATTTTAATTATATCCTTTTTTGATGTGATGTACCAATGAAAAAAAATAAAGGAGGCAGAAACACTGTCCCTTATACTAGAAACACAGGTTTTCAGGTCACACATGTCATCCTTTTAAGATATAACAGAAAATCTTGCCTCAAATTTTTATTAACACTTTTCCTCAGTTTGTATGAGTAAACAAAGCCATGGATTGTCATTTGAACCTATGAAAGAAGTAAGACTTTTCCTTCTTTCTAAGCAGTATGTATTTGGCTCACCTCAGGTCCAGTGACTCCTTCAGATAGTAGTACGGTATTTGATATCAATACAATAAACAATTATTAACTTTGCTCAAGTCATACTTAACAAAGCACCTTTGATATTGCTTAACTATTTTGCTCCCCAAACAATATTTTGAAGGCAGGATATTATCATTATTTCCCTTCTCCAGATGAGGAAACCAACGTTCTAGAGAGAGAAAATGATTGACTTAATGTCTCATGGTAAGTATGGGGGTGAGGAGAGCCTCAAACCCAATTTCCAGAAATCTCATGCTTTCCATTGTTCTCACAGACCACTTGGTCACTACTATTACAGTAAGGACAAATGAGGGAGATACACAGAATGTGAACATCTTAGAATCGGGAGTTTTCCAGCTGGAAAGGATCTTAAATAACATCTTACCTGATTCCCCATGTTTTACAGGCTGGGATAGAACAAAGCTGTTCAGCCAGAGTTCATTTCTGCCCTACTGTGCAGTCCCCCTGAGTGGTAGTTCGTGGGAGATAAACTTTATAGCCATATAAGGAGGAGAAAGTGAGTCAGAGAGGCCAGGTAGGAGGGTTCTGGGGCAATGAAGGCTTGGGATGACCCACCAGGGCTTAAACCAGGAAGCTGGTAGTGAGAACTGAAAAAGTGGGACTGAGAAACATCTTGAATGAAGAATCAACACACTATTCTTTACAGAGCCCAGGGCATTGTTAACTCAAACAATGGTCAAAATTAGTAAAGAGAAAAATTACCTCATAGCTGAAGTTGATATAACCAGGGTGCCCAGGATGAGGTGGTAGCTTTTATAGGAAGGGGGAAAGGAGAAGAAAAAGAATGAGAAAGAGGAAGAGAAGAGGGAGGGGGCGAGAAAGAAGGGGGGGGAAAGAGATTAAGTCAATATGCAATTTTCACATTAAGAGAGACTGCAGCTACTTTTAAAAAATCTATATAGTGCAGAATATATTTGAGGTCTACTTTTAGTTTGAACATGTACCCTGTGTAGGCGAGGAGCCCTCTTATTTTAAAGAGGTCCAGAACAACTAGATGTCCTAGGAACAGAAACCAGCACATTTTATCCTCCCCTGATCTACAGACACCTCTCCATCCATGTTGTCAATCAGTCTTACTCTAGCCCACCCATCATTTTATTTCTTGATGAAGCTGTCTACTGAAAAAATATTCACAACCTAAAAGTTGAGAGTTATAGTTTATTCAGCAGGAATTTTTAGGATTTCAAGACCAGGAGGCAACATCTCAAGTTACCCAGAGAGAACTACTCTGAGGAGGCGATGGTGGGGAGCCAGGATATATAAGAATTTTGTAACAAGGGGCAGGTAGACTGAATGTCAAAGGATTATTGTTAATGAAAGAAAACCAGATATCTCAAGGAATTTAGTGCTTTTTCTGTATATAGGAAGATGCAGGAGTCTGGGCTCACTGAAATCTTTCCTTTGATACCCACCGCAGCTATCTGGGGCCAGCATCCTGTGTTCCCCTTTCCTGAAAGTTTCCTCAGGGCTCACCTTTGGGAGTGACTGCAATCTGATGGCTTCTAGATGGCAGGTATTTTTTCCTCCCTGAGGTCCCCTGGGGCTCACCAGCTCACCCTGGAGGGGGCTGCAATCACTGATGACTGTGACATCCTTTGTTTACTGATAAGGCAGGCAATATTCCATGTCTCAAAACTCACTCCAAGTTGGGAAGAAGGATATGTTTTTCTTACACAATTACAAAATGCCAGCAAGAAGAGAATTGTCTCACGAACATTCCCTTATAGATCAGGAGGTGGATATGTGGTTAAGTAAAATACATTACTCATAATTGGCATGCTAAGTAAATAACACATGAGCAGCAACAAAGGAAACAACTATGTGTGAATCAATGAATGTGAAAACAAGATGGGTGTGGTAAAGTGGAAACAGTATAAATCCCATGGGAAATGAAAGAGTTGATTTATGAAGTTTTGGCCGCTTCTTTTTATTATTCTGTCATCTTTTCATGATTCTGTCAATGTTTCTATGGTAGAAAAATTTTGAAGCTCAAAATAAAAAACAACCTGAATAATTATCGAAACCAGGACTGTCTGTCTTGTCAAAAGTGGAGGCCAAGTGATTGATGCCTGCATTGTGGAATTCTGGTTGGCCCTGGGGGGTGGGGGGAAGGGGGAGAGGAGGACCATTCAGACCATCCTCCTCAGGCTGTAAGCTGATTAAGGCTCTGTTCTTTTAAAATGCTCAAATTTCATAAGAGGGTTTATTCCTCTCATCTGAATGTGAATTGTTTTCCTTTTGGTTCACTTCCTTTCCTCTATATTCTTGATAGAAGCCCTCAGAGAATAGGGGTGTTAAATTGAAGAGGGGAAAAGGGACTGAATTTGTAATGCTGGGGCCCTCAGGGACCTAGGAATTGCCACAATGCAGGATTTCAGGAAGGCAGAGCACAGAATCTTGGTCTTATGGGTGAGAGAGGAAGAGAGGAGGCAGATATTCAAGCTTTGCTGGCTTCTGGTTGTATCAACTGCTCTTCAGGCCACTGAAAAACAGATGGATCCTGCTTTGCCTGCATGTGATCTAACCTCTTGTATACCTGTATTTAGAGATAATTGGTCAGACCTCCCAGTCCTTGGTACATCTGAATATAACACGTATCCGTATGTATTGAGCATGGATTGGATTCCAGACAACCACACGGAAGTCCTTTGCTTAACAGGTACACCCAAAAGGATGAGGTCTCTTAGAACAGGGAGATGGTTCAAGAAAGGAATTCCTAACACAAAATCTTACCCTCTGAAGGTCAACAGCAGTGGACATGGGGGAGCAGGAATATATTTGGACGCTTGTGAAAAGTTGAATTTTAGAGAAAACTGACATTTTTGTAATATTTGCCTAAGGCTGGTTGAATACTTTCTCTGGAGGCCTTTCAAGGGTCCCTTCCAAAAGTTTCCTCCATATAGAGATGGGTGATGATATTTATAGGCTAATTGTTCCAATAGAATCTCCTGGGGTGCTTGTTAAAATACAGAGTCCAGGGCCCCACCCCAGCTGTACTCAATCAGAATCTTTGACAGAAGCATCTGGGAATCCATTTTTTATAACAAGCTCTTCAAAGTGTTTCTTAAACACAGAGACATTTGAGGAAATCTGATCATGTACTGTTTTAAACCCTAACGTTTACCCATTGCGGGGCAGACTTTTGTTTCCAAGCTTGTGAAACTGGACATTTGCTTTTGAGAGGGGCTTTACTCACAGGCATAGAGAAGGCTGCTCCCAGGAGGCAGGCAAACAAAATCCAGGTCCCCATTTCTTGACAGCCCTGAAATACAAGTCAATACCCACTTTTCTTATCTCTTCTCAAAGAAGGACATAATTAATGCTTCATAAAACCCACATAAAAATCTATATTAGTCTGTTGCTGAAACTCCAATACTTTGGCCACCTCATGCGAAGAGTTGACTCAATGGAAAAGACCCTGATGCTGGGAAGGATTGGGGGCAGGAGGAGAAGGGGAGAACAGAGGATGAGATGGTTGGATGGCATCACCGACTCGATGGACATGGGATTGGGTAAACTCCGGGAGTTAGTGATGGACAGGAGGGCCTGGCGTGCTGTGATTCATGAGGTCGCAAAGAGTCGGACATGACTGAGCAACTGAACTGAACTGTTGCTAATAAAAAGGATGGACCATATCTTGTGAGATTACTTCATTCCTATATGATTCCAGTTCTCAACCCATTTTATTGTTTCTGGAATTACAGTGCTAATAAAGATGTTTTTCATTTAGGTTGAGAGCTGAACAAGCTTTAGGGACATAAATAATCTATCATGACATGAATTTGCAGGCCATTTTCCTATACCTATATAGCCTGTAGAGTCATAGAAGGTAAATGTAGGTTATAATTAAAATGATTAAAAATAGAATTAACTCTAAAAACTGAGATCATCAAGGTGCATACTTGATGCTTTTAGGTGCAAGTTGATACTTTTAGAACCAGGAGGTACAGAAACGTTGGTTTTGGTACCATCCACCTGAGCACTGCTACTGTTAAAGATCGGTCATCTGAGAAAATAGAATAAGGAAGGAGTGGAATTTAATTTCAGGTGTTCTGACTGACAGGACTTAAGACCCTCAGGTAACATCCTTGAGCTCCAGATGTGGAGCAAAAGATGTGGTTGAAGAGAGGGGAGAGGACCGTGCTAATATTCTGTAATTATTCTCTGAATGTTGAGTGACTTTCACTGAAAAGATTCCATATTTAGATGATGCATTTTCCTTTTGTTTGACACTGCACTGTAATTATTCCACAAATAAGACCCTTGGAACATGAAGCAAAACAAGCCATCCTAAAATACATTGCCTTGTGGTGCAAATTACTGGCTAACTTTGAGAACTGTCAGAAGAAAAGCCTTAAATTTGCATCGGAAATGGGTATCGGGTATAATAATGCAGGCTATGAGAAGTACACTGACATTTTTACCTCCTAAATCAGTTTTTTTTTGAAGTTTGCATTAATGAGGAAAACCATTTTCTTGATGGTTCTGTGTGATGGAATTAAATGAAATGTTTTTCAAAGTAATGTACCACAGCCTGTGAAAAATTACTTTTGCCTTAATTGATAAGTAATTAAATATTTTGCTGTGAAATTTGGCCCTGGAAAGTGCTTTGGGATTCTGGACCTAAAATTTAAAGAAATATAGGCAAACATTTTGCTGCATAAGAAAGTAACGATTCATTTTAATTTAATCATGGTCCAGCTGAAGAAGCAACTGAATATTGACAGCATAAGTTATTAAAAATGCAGACACATTTGCATCTTTTGAACATGAAATGCAGAAAAAGAAGTAAGTACAATAGAAAGGATACCAAATTATGAATAAAATCCACATACCTTTGAATACACGTACTCAGTAAGTTTCTGTCTGAAACTCAGGGATGCTTGATTCTTTAGATTTCTTCCAACTAAGAGCTCATTTTATACCATCACAGCATCTAGAGCAACCAATCAGGTTTCTGAAGGAAAAATGTGTTGAGTGTAACTAAAAATCCCTGCATCATGACTTTTAGAAGCTGTGATCAAATATAAGACTGTATGTTGTGATTAGTGCATATAGTCTTTCATTATAGGCAATAATAGGTTTAACAGGCAAAAAATTTCATCAGTCTGATTTTAGGTCAGCAAATGAGTTGACTGCACATGCTGATATATTCAGATTTACTATTAAGAAACAGCCATGTCATTGTCTGTTCCCTGGTTCTAACAAACATAACATTGTTCTTTACCAAAAAAATGTTAGATGGTTGAGTTTCTATAGTCTAATCGATGTGTCCTCTAGGGTTCCCCAGCCCTCAGATCAGGATAAATTGATTGAAATCTCCATTCTGGTAAAACCCCAAAGCTCTTGCCAATAATTCTCTGAGGAATTATAATTTCAGGATCACCACTGCTCTTTTTGCTACTTCCACTGAAGATATTTTCTCTGTTCCCTGTAAAAATTCCTTTATCACCATCTCCAACCTTTATCAACCTTTATGGTGATAAAGGAATCACCTTTATCACCATTCTGGTGTCCACCAAAAGAGAGGATAAAGGCCCTTCTCCTTGGCCTCATTCTGTAACCCATCTGCCATCCAAGCCACCATGAACTCAAGGTTCTCCCAGTAACCAAACTTTTACTCATGATTTGAAGGACAAGGCCAGGAACATATCACATACCACACCACACACTTAAAAACACATTTTGATTCCTGCAAACAAATGTATATCACAGGAAGCATTGCCCTGGCTCCCCCACCCCACACAGCAGCTCAGCCTCTCTTAGTATGATGGCCCTTCTTAACCTACATCCTTCTGGCCCAATCCCACATTCTCTCATAAGCAAATCCAAATTCTACCCTTTTTTTTTTCTTTCAGAGACTCCTAACTATCCTTTTAGTTGTCTTATCCCCATGTTCACAGCAGCCTCTCTTTCGCCTGAACAACAACCAAAACACTGTTCTGAGAGGACCTCCAATCTAGCTATTAATTTTTTTTATTCTTCTACCTTAGTAAAGCATATGGATTTTTATTTTGTTCTAAAATATGATCAGTAAAAAAGCAAAATTTGTTGGAGAAGGAAATAGCAACCCACTCTAGTATTCTTGCCAGGAGAACCCCACGGATAGAGGAGCTGAGCGAGGTGTTGCAAAGAGTCGGACATGGCTTAGCAACTAAACAGCAACAGCTGTATAGCACAGGGAACTTTATTCAATATTCTGTGGTAAACCATAATGGAAAAGAATATTAAAAAAGAATAATATATTTAAAAAAACTAAATTTGTGACTATTGATAAGAGGTAGCTGATGAGGAGTCTATCATTATTCGATCAATAAAGGAAATTCTCATTATATGCCCAGATACTGCTAGCAGTATAGCTGGATCTTTTTGACTACTTAAGTAATATTTCTAAAGTCTGTTCATGTACATATATCTTTATATTGATACTCCGCATTGGCTGAATTAAATTCAAGGAGATAATATCCATGAAAGGCAATATAGTATTAAGAACTGGAGGTTAGACTTACCTGTGGGTCCTGAACCCAGCTTCACCAAGAATTGAGGGACTTGAGAAGATATGTAGCCTATCTGAGCCTCAGTTTTCTCATCAGTAAAATGAGAACAACTCTAGAGCCTACCAAGAGGATTCGTGTAAAAACTAAATGAGAGACATCTCTGGGGGGAATGGAAAGTCATCACCTTCCTAAACCCCAGCACTTGGCACACAATTAATGTTTAAAAATGCCAACAAATAAGATTCTAAGATAATCCTTGGGGATGAATTAGTAGAAAATGAATAACCATTGTGAAGAAAGGTAAGGTAGACCTTTCAACCAGAGAGATAGAGAGAAATTACAAAAGAGAAAGTGTAAAGTTATAACAGGCAAGTATGTGATTGAAAGGAAACATAGAATATGCTTCTAAAAGTCAATTGTGTCCATAGTTTGCATTTATTCATGAGTGTATTTATTATATGTCAAAGGTAAGAAGGATTCCTTTTGAAGGAAGTTGCAAAATGGGTGGATAATTGATATCAGCTTACTTGGAGGGAGAGGAGGTGGGAGGTGTGTGGCAAGGAGATAAGGGAGAGTAGGAGGGACAGTATGAAGGAGAGGAAGGAAAATGTAGATCATATTCTATGCTTTTGCAATCTTTCTCCTCATTTGATTTAACTACATATATTGAAGTGCCTGAAAAGATTAAGGGCAAGTCATTTGTGAACTAATAGCGGTTTTGTAGGTTTACAAAATGTGTCTCATTATTTTGCCTCACCTTTCAACAACGAGAAAGAGTCATACATTTGGCCACAAGGATCAGCCAAATGATTCTTTATTATGGCATTAATTTCTCTGGTCCATCAGATAGTGAGTCATTGCCAAACCACTATGGGCACTTGTTCAGTGTAATGGCAAATACAATAGAAACGATGTGGTTCTTTCTATTTATTTCCCGCTACTGAATATCCCAAGTCACAAGGTACTAAAATGTGGATCTCTATGCTTGAAATCTCTTCCACTAATTTAGGTCCCACATAGGCAATTTAACAGTTACTCAATGTTTTTCAATTGAAAATTTTTTTCATGTAAGCAGTTGTTTCATTTATGAATAAGTTAACTTTATAAAACAGAACTTACTAGACTGAACTTACTAGGCTTATTTTGTTAGGTAGAGGCTATAACACTTCCAAAGTATTTGTGTTATTGTTTTTCTTATTCTCTGACATCAAATATTTTCTTTTTTTTTTTTAAATCACTATTTCAAAAATGCATCACAAAAATAAAATATTTTCCTCTATGGAAATATCTATGGAATATCTGTGATAGAATGACCCCAGAATGTGTCTTTATTCCCTTATGCATTCATTTCAAATATATATGTTGAATACTTATGAACCTAGGACCATTTGTATTACTTAGGGGACAAATATTGATATGTGAATGATTTTATTCCTGTTTCCAAAAGCTTTTCTCCAAAATGACTAGTGAATAAATGCCCTTATAGGTTCCCATTCTTGCTTATTGGGAACAAGGAAGGTCCAAGAAAGGGTTATAAAAACATTACATTCAGACACCTTCTGGCCCAGAAACAGCTGCTCTAACTCCCTCCTGATTTTTGTGGAATCAAGCAGGGGCTGCAGGACATGCAATTCATGTGAAAGGACCTCAGGCCGGGATTTTGGCACAAATCAAGAACCAAATGGTCCCTGCCTGCCAGTGGTCAGAGATGAGGCAGTTCAGTTCATTTCAGTTGCTCAGTCGTGTCTGACTCTTTGCGACCCCATGGACTGCAGCACACCAGGCTTCCCTGTCCATCACCAACTCCCGGAGCATGAAAAGAGATGAGCCAAGCATGGGTTAATCCCAGGCAACTAGAATCTAACCCACTGCCATCACACTCCTTACTCTGTCCCAATCAACTACTTTTAGTAAAGAGAAGCCATGAGCTCTGAGTGGAAGCATATCTTAAATGTCTTCACTTCCTGCAATGCCTGGCCTCAGACAAAAAGTTAGATACTCAACAACAACAAATTTCATATATACAGAAAGTTTTCATGTGGTGCTTTATAGTTTTTTTAAAAAGTTCTTTTGCCCATTTTTTCGTAGTTATTCTTTTCCTTGACTTCCAACACATCACATTTTGCTGTTCTCACATTCTTTATGCTAGCAACTTCTCCTCTTGTAATCTTCTGATTTGCAGTATGCTGGAAAATCACATGGCCAAGCATGTTAGGAATATGTGTGGACTGTAAGTAAAGAGATGCTCTAAGCTGAGGTGGCTTGGGAGGCTCACTTATGACAAAAGCTCAAAACTTTCAGTATTGTGGCCTTGGTTTTTGAATTCTGGGAGTATATTTTGTTTTGTTTCTGCGTTTTCCCCCTCTGCTCAACTTCCTGATTTTCAGCAGTGGTCGAAGTATGCAAGTGGCATTGGGATAAGTGAGGTATTATGAGTTCCAGAAGACTTTCTTATCATCTATAGGAGCCCATTTCTTGAATCTTCTTTTAAAGCAGATCTACAACTCTCTAGTATTCTAGAATAATTTCAGGAGTGGGTTTTCTTATGTGGCTGGAACTAAAGTCAGATTTTAAGCGTTTCTTCTGTAGACACTTACTTAAAAGAAAATATCATTCTCCAGGCTGGTTGTTTTGTTTGGTTGCTTTGCTGGAGTGGAATTGTACCCTCTTCAGAACCCAGGGACACCATCACTCATTGATTCCAATAAACACACTGACTTCCCTTTGCAACCTTTAAAAATCAGGTATTGTGTCATACTTCCTTGGGAGCTCTTTGGTAGCTAGAAAAATCTCTGTTACAAAGTAGGTGCTGGATAAATGTGTCAATTAATTGATGAAAATGTAGAGAAACTATCCATGATATAATGACAATATTTAAAATGTCCTTAATCTATGTGGAGTCTCCTAAACAAAGAAATCTTGCGGTGATTTAACAACTAAGATGGATAACTCGGTGTTGCTGTCAGTGCTCCTATGGTCTTTCATGCAAACAGCCTCCGATAAGGACCTAAAAAGGGAGATGCTGTAAAGGATTTAGAATCAGTTATCACAACACCCTTATTATATTTGGCTCTGACCTGTTAGTTTAAATTGTAAGCAAATATACAAGCAAATATTCTGTGGTAGATAAAATTGATTTTTTTCCTCATTTGAAACTGAGTTAATTTGCTTGATATAATAAAGTTTTATTATTATTATTAGCTTTTTAGGCTTCAGCCCAAGGTATAATTTGAAAAGAATAATAGCAAAAAAACCTAACCTCTCTTACCCATATTCACATATTTTATTGACTGCAAGACATCAGTACATATTCCAGAATATCCTGGACTCAACTATGTTTTATGACTGGTCATTGGAAGCTATGGGGAAAACCAGGAATCTTCTACTGGCTAACAACATTTAATAAGTGAGTAGACTTGGGATAAAAAAAAGAGGCATCAGAAAAGCAGTAACAGGGGTGAAGAATTAGAAAGAAGAATGACATATATAAGAAGACAGAAGTGCATGGTGATGGTATTCAAGGTGGTGATCAAAGGTGGTGACTGGCTCAGCAAGCCCCAAGAGTCCTGAAATGAAAAAAGGAAAGTTTACTGAAGCAGCAGGAAATACAACAGCACTGCAGTAAAGGGAGATGCTCCTAGGGCCCTAAACTCTTAACTTATCCCTCAAAGGCCAAAGCTGTGATCTAACTTCAGTAGCCATTGCTGAGCACTTTGTATGTGCCTAGCACAGTCATTGGCGCTGGAGTACAAAGATGAATAGGTCAGTGACCCAATTCTCAAACTGCTCACAGTTTCTAGAAGTGTTCTTCACTCTGCATTGGGGTGGAGAATGCTAGGAGAGGGTGTTGGAGCAGATGGTCCTTCTCACCTTCAGGAAGTGAACACGCTCTCGGCCTATGTCTGCATTTGTGGAGGAGAAAGGGATGAGGAGGGAGAAGGAGCGCAGTGACACCAAAAGACGCGGGGGCTGTGGGAAAGGCGGCCCATGTAGAGTCTTCCAGGAGTCCTCTGGCTGGACTGGGGAGGGGTATATTAATTTTCCATAGGATCTCTTCAGTCTTTCAGCCTGAGGTCCTGCAGTGATTGGACATGAACGGATACCCACGCGCTGAATCA
Organism: Giraffa tippelskirchi; assembly: GCF_054371585.1. NCBI lineage: Eukaryota > Metazoa > Chordata > Mammalia > Artiodactyla > Giraffidae > Giraffa > Giraffa tippelskirchi. The sequence continues at coordinate 145,773,453 of NC_137289.1, forward strand.
CCAGGGAAAGATTCAATTATAGACAGTGTCTGCTGTTTCCAAGGACAATATAAAGTAGATAGAAGTGTTTATGAACCAACATCTAGAACAAAAAGCCTCCCAGTGGGGGACTGGTTCAAAGCCACTGTGGCACATATAGAGGGTATCCATCTGTATTTGGTGACATAGAAAAATGCTTGTGAGACATTAGTTCAGTTCAGTTGTTCAGTTGTGTCCAGCTCTTCACGACATAGTTAAGTGGAAAAAAAGATTTTTCAAGTCCTTTGGCTCTGAAATGATTCTCCTTCTCTTCCTCTTTCCTCTTCCCCTCCTTTCCCCTCTCTCCCTTTCTCCAGTTGGGGAGATAGTCACCAAAATATTAACAGTAGTTATCTAAGAGACTTATTCCTGAAAGCCTTTGGGAAACCAAGATTTTATTTCTTTTAAATAATTGGTAAACAGAACAAGTGCAGGAGAGATACAAGAAGTTTAGGGTATAATATTGCACATCCATGTTCAGAGAGAGTGCTGAGTGATAGGCCTGGATCTTTCACAGGCCCTAGGTTTATTTAATATTCATTCTCAGGGGAAATAAAAGCTGAACATACAAATCAAAGACAAAAGAAATGATTTTTAAAAAGCTATAGAGTCCCTTTTAGATCGCTAGTGAAAGCTATCTGAATAATACAAGCACACACAGAACTCATACAGCTTGTAATTTACCAGGTCTGTAAGCATTTCCTAAGTATCTGATGTAGCAGTTTTCAGTAAGGGAAATTATATGCAGATGGATAGTATGTTGTTTGGGTTATAATTAACTGGTAACTGTTGGGAGTGAAAATGTTATGTCTGTGTTAACAGAGGTAACACAGTAACAGAAGAACAAGCATTTTTATTTCTGCTTATTGAGAAAAATACACCAAAGTAACTTGCACTTTCCTAAGGGAACTCAATGTACACATACACAAACAAAAGCAATATGCTATGGTGGAGAGAACTTGTCTTTGGCAAAGGACAGCATAGGTTAGAGTTATAGTTGGGCCATTGAGCCATGATGCTTGACCTGAGCCAGTGTTCTTGACTCTTGTATACTTACCTCACTCCCTGGAAAATGGGGAAACATCAGTAACAGGAAGCTGGTAATGTCTTGAGCATACAATTGACTCTTCCTAAACATGATTTCCAATATTAAGACAATTTCACTAATTGCTCAAGGAGACACAGCAAAGGAAACAGTTCATCACCCAAAAGGTTGGAAATGATCATTCTCACATATTTGATACTCAGAATTTCTTCTATTGTTCTTGGATAGAAAATTCTTACTTTGTTACAATTCAGTAGGATACCTTTCATGTTCATTTCTTAAGGAATTACCCACAAGGACATAAGTGCAAAATGTCAGAATACTATTTTCATATGATCAGCTAATTCTACAGGGAACAAGAAATAGATGGTAAAACCTAACTGCAGGCAATGTCCCCAGTTCTGGTTGTGTTGTCATTTCTGGTACCCATTCTGGTTATTGTTTTAGCTCATGGCCCTTTGAACATGGACAGCACTGTGAGCAGCTTTTCAGCTAGTATTTTCTTTATCACATCCCTCAATTATATGAAATTCAGTGATAGTAGTTGAGAGTTATTTCCAAACTTCTATTTAAAAGGCCACATCATGAATGGTATGTCTGGAATATTAACTACATCAGAAGTTGCTATAACTCTGAGGAAATAAATTAGCAAGAATACCAGAAGTTCTTCCCGACCCAGGGATTGATCCCAAGTCTCCTGTGTCTCCTGTATTGGCAGGCAGATTCTTTACCACTAGCACCACCAGGAAGCCAATTTAGTTCTACTCACATTCATTTTATCATGGGAATTTTTACTTGAAATTAAAGAGATGCATTCACCTATCACAGAATTCAATGGAGTGTGTAAAAGTTTGTTCTAATTGTAGATGACATTTGCCCCAGTATAATGCTAACACAGCTTGAAAAATCATAAAATCTCTATTTTTTTTTATGTTACCTCTTGCATCATCTTGATTATCATGTGCTCTTAGGAGAATCATAGTCATGTGCTAAGTTTCTTCTCAGTAGCATTCCATACACTTCCAGAATTTTTAAATCATTGGGATAAAATATTTATTGAGTATCTGTAATATTCAAAGCCTAGCACACATGTAAACATATGGCATGATATCCATACAACACAATATTATTCAGCCATAAAAAAGAATGAAGTGCTGGCAAGTGTTGCAACATGGATGAACCTTGAAAACATGATGCTAACTGAAAGAAGCCAGACACAAAGGACCATATATTGTATGATTCCCTTTTTGAAATGCCCAGAATAACCAAATCCGTAGGGACAGAAATTAAATTCCTGGTTGCCAGGATGTGGGAGAGAGAAGCATGGGGAGGGACTGATAATGGGTTTGGGGTTTTTATGAAGAGGGTGATGGAAATGTTCTGGAATTAGATTAGTGACTGAAATCCACTCAATTGTAAACTTTCAAGTGGTGAATTTCATGGCAAGTGAATTATGTCTCAATCTGAAAGGAAAACATATCAAAAATATATACATGCCATTGGTCTCTACCCTTAAGAAACTTACCCCATCTTTATATAGTATATAAAATACAGAACCAGGAAAGATTAAACACAGTGCAGTGGTATGAAGTGAAAGTATAAGAGTTGCCCCATGATGATACAGTTGGTGATGACGACAGCAATGATGGTGAAACTAAAGTTTATTAAGTGTCATCCAATGTTCTAGCATTTAACATGTTTAAATAATAGTTGATTACCTTCCACATGCCAGGCATGTTCTACATTCATGGAGTGTATCAGTGAACAAAAGACAGAGATCCCTGTTCACAGTCTCGCAGAGAGCGATATGAACAATAGATATGATAAATAAAAGATATGTTTAAAGATGAGAAGGGCTAAGGAAAAGGAAATACAGAGCTGGCTAAGGGGCATTAAAATGCTGAGTTGCAAGTTACAATAGGGTGGTCAGTTTTAAACAAAACCTGAGCATCTCTAGGGTGAGAGCCAACACAAAGGCACCAACATGGAGGCAGGCTCGGCATGTTGGAGAACTGGCAGGAAGCCAGTGCTGCTGGCATAGTGTGAGGTCGAGACTGGAGTATAAGACGAGATCCAAGAGGTGACATCTTGTCATGCTTCCATGCTCTTAGCAATTAAATGTACAATTCCTTACCTGAAATAACTGCTGTCATTTACCATGAATCAGAGGCTTTGGAAAAAGGTAGAAGGGTGTCTGGGCTTTGGGAATGCAGAGGATTTGGATAGATGTAAAGGCTATTCCATCACAGGGCTTTGTCATTGGAAACAGCAGAAATGGAAAAATGCAGAGGGCGTTTGGATATGCAGAAGAAGACCAACTGGGCAGGAGCAGAGATTTTAGATTGAAAAATAGTGATGCAAGTGGCCAGTGGGAAAAGAGAGACCTGGATGCCAGGGCAAGGAATGTGAGTTGTGTACAATTGGCAGCAGCTAAGCATTACGCATTTGCGCTCACCATACTTGCTTCTTGGGTTTCTAACAGGAAAGTTTGTCAGGAATGAGGAAGTTGAAGTGGGAAGTGGTTGGCTGACTTGGCCATCTTTACATCACAATGAGAGCTAGAGGAGACCAGACCCCTGGGTACCCGCCCTGTCCCAGACACTCCTGACCTATTAGCTCACAGATAAATGCAATATCTGCAAGGGCCCCAGACCAAATAATATTATGGAAAAAAACAATAACATTCTGGAAACATCTTAATTTAAAAAATAAAAGTCTGTGATCTTTCCTATAAAATACAGAATTGCATTTAATAAGGGCTGCCACAGAATATTCTCCAGCCAAACCTAGAGCTATTCAAAAATGCCCTTGCTTAGTCAGAAATAAAAGCTACTTAATCAAAGGTCTGTAAGAATAATTTTAATAATTTTATTGTCCTAGCATTTACATATCATAAAGTTTACCTGTTTAGAGTGTACAACTGAGTGGGCTTTAGTATGTTTTTGTATCTTTGCAAAGTTTGTAACCATCCCCACAATCTAGTTTCAAAACATTTTCATCACCTGAAAAGAAATCCCATACTCATTAGCAATTGCTCCCTATTTCCCTTTGCCCAAGCCCTAAACACCTACCAATCTGCTTTCTGTCTCAATGGGTTTGTCTATCCTGGACATTTCATATAAGTGGTATCATACAATATGTGGTTGGAAAATGGATCTTGGAGAACCTCTCTAGCAGGGTTTCTCAGTGTAAGCATCCTTGGCATTTGGACTAGATCATTCTTTGTTGTGGGGGCCGTCCTGTGCACTGTAACATGATAGCAGGATCCCGGGCCTCTATCCTCCAGATGCCAGAACCACCTCCTCTCCCGGTGATAACAACCAAAAATGTCTCCGGACATGGCCGTATGTTCCCTGGGGAGGAAGGGGAACAAAATTGCTCCCAGTTGAGAACCACAAATCTATACTTACCTAAGAATTGAGCTGAGTGTAGAGGTGTAGAAAGTGGGGTGGATGCCTGCACCCAGCCTCTGTGGTGGGAAAACCACTGTTTCAGCATCCTTGACAATCTGAATGATGAACCCCGAGTTTTGAAATTTTGTGATTTCTTTTAGAAAAGTGAAGAGATAAATAGGGAAAATGAGTTATTTAGATAAAAATTACTGTTGAAAAAAATATCTGGTGGGAAAAACAACCCACTTTTCAGAGTATTAAAAAGATTAAAATTGTTATTTAAAAAAGAAAATGGTATGTCCCAGTGGTCTTCACCTTCAATATGCAGATTTGGAATCATGGTGCCAATAATTTAAAATGTATATCAATTTGGATTTGGCGTGTTCTATGCTACAGCTGTAACACTGTATTAATCGTTCTCAGAGAGTTATGCTTAACTCAGCTTTAAAATTCTACTGCAGATTATAAGCACCCCTTGAGCAGCAAAAAGAAGCATGAGATTTGATTTAAACCGTGGATAATGAAAACAAGCGGGCAATCGCAATTTAATCATATCCTACTAAGCTAACTTAGTCTGAGGAATGAAGAAAGAGAGGAAACAAGTAGGCTTCAGAAATGTGTACTCTTCAGAAAGTCAGTTTATAAGCGTGACCTCTTTTCTGTGAGTGGACGAGGCCCTCCTCCTCCCTGTAACCCATTTACAAATAAATGCTAGTTCTCAAGATCTGCCCTGGTCAGAGTGGGAATCTTAAAGTTATGGAGATAATAATTGGCCCATTTCCTGCTCTCAATTTTAAGGAAATGTTTTCTCAAACTGCCTGAGTCTGTGTAACCTTGACCGTCTAGGACTTGATGCCCTGTGTATGGCAGTGCTATCAGACTCTTCCCACTCAGTTCTTTATAGAATTGTTATGAGGATTAAATGAAATAATGTCAATCAAGCACGTGGACTCATGTTTAAGCCTGTTAAGCACTTAACAAACTGCTAGCTCATATATACACATTAGCTGAAACATCTGAAACCATACCATGGTAGAATACCACCTTGTGATCAACTTTCTAGTAAAACTGCACACACTGAAACCAAGTGTCAACAAAAAAATAGTCACAACCTAGGACTTGAGAGTTATGTCCTATTAGATGGGAATTTTTAGGACTTCGAGACCTGGAGACAGCATCTCAAGTAATCCTGAGAGAACTGTTTCCAGGAGGAGGGGAAAAGAGTCAGTCAGGTTATATAGAAGTTTGCAATAAGAGCCAGGTAGTCGGAACATCAAAAGATTATTGTTAATTAAGGAAAACCAGATATCTGAAGTTAAGGAATTTAACGCTTTTCTATGTATGGGTAGACACAAGACTCTGGGTTCCCTGAAATCATTCCTTTCCTATGCATCTCAGCCTGGGACTAATGGCTGCCGCTGGCGCTTTTTCACCCATCCTACCCCCACTCCTACCCCGACCCCACTCCTCAGCGCTTTCCAGGCTCAAAAATTCACATTTGGAAGGCCAGAATCACCAATGGTTGTGACATCCTTATTTATTGATATGGCAGGAAATACTCCATTTCACATAAGTCATATTGGGTCCCTTTACAAAATGCTTCTTGAAGGGCCACCTCTGATTCTTTTACAATATAAATTTAGAAGAAATTTGTTTCAGTGCAGACTATAGTTTAGAGCCACTTGGGTAGCTTTTAAATTACACTCTGTGTCCCATTCCACCTAGCTTCTGATTTAATTGGTCTGAGCAATGGCTCCAGTTCATCATGGTTTTGAATCAGCTGGGGAGCTTTTACAACTATAGATGGCCAGGTGCCACCTCTAGAAATTCTGTTTCAGTTGAATATAAAGTGCAGCCAGGGTCTACCTTATGAATTGTTAATATATGTCTTGTAGACATTTACTGTGTATGAAAAGCTGTAGTTCTATCAACTTTACCCAAATCAATGGTTCTTTCAAGTGAAGTTCCATTCAGTGCCATGAGTGGAATTAAGTACACTCAGCACAGTGGCATTCGCAATTGGTTATAAAATAGGAGTGTTAGTACACACTGCTGTATTTAACATGGAGAACCAACAAGGACCTGCTGTCCAGCACAGGGAACTCTGCTCAGTGTCATGTGGCAGCCTGGATGGGAGGGGAGTTTGGGGGAGAATGGATATATGTGTATCTGTGGCTGCGTCCCTTTGCTGTCCACCTGAAACCATCACAACGTTGTTTATCAGCTATACTCCAACACAAAATAAAAAGTTTAAAAAACACACATGGTGGATTCAAGTCAATGTATGGCAAAACAAATACAGTATTGTTAAGTTAAAAAATAGATAAATAAACTAATTAAAAAAAAACCAATAGGAGTATTGGACCCACTGAGTTTTAGCATGATGGCAAACCCACGGTGAGAACTCAGAAAACATTTGTTGATGATGGTTCAAGAAAAAAGTGTTTTCCATGGTCTGTTGGTTTATCTACGAGTATTTCATTTCAAACAGATTCTCTCACAGAGGCCGCATGAGGCTGCTAAAATGTTGATTCAATGAGTGAGTGAAATTCATGAACCAACCATCTGGGTAGGTTACTTTGGGTGTAGCTGTTTTGATTTTTCCTTCCTCTGAATATACAGTTTTGTTCATGTAATCAAACAAATTCAATTGTTTTGTCATTTTGTAGACACATTCTTTGTGTGGCCAAGAATCCTGTTTGCGGTGGCCACACCACAACTAGATTTGGATGTGGAGCAGCCCAGCAAACAAGTGTTAATTTGAATCAATTGTTAAGATTGCCAGCAACAAACCAACAGTGACCACCCTCACTGGATTCAATTAGGAACCCTGCAGGCAAGGCACTAGGTTTATCTCATTAGCATTGCCTTCATCCAGCAAAACCCCTTACTTCCCACGTGATGACATAATAACTGTCTCAAATGTAAGGCATATTTTGTCCATCTTAATTTTCTCTATGCCCTTCTTCTCTGAGTACAAACATGATACATGTTAGTAAATAAACTCAAACAATATTGAAATACATTAGGCAGAATGTTAAAATCCCTAAGAAGCCCCTCCTCAAGCAAAAGTTACTATTAACCATTTGAGAATATTCTTTCTGCTTTTTCTGTGCTTACACTCACACGTGTTTCCTATAAAATTTATGATAGACATCATGTCGTTCTGCAACTTCCTTGTTTGCCTTTATACAGTGTGGACATTTTCCCAGGTTTATACAGAGAGTGCTACTTCAGTTTTCTTAATGGCTGCATAGAATTCCATTGATTAGATATCCCATTTCGTAGTTTATGTAGCTAGTTACCCACCAATGGATATTTAGGTTGCTGATGAGAAAGAGAGAAAGAGAGAGGATAGAAGCGTTTGTGTGAGTGCTAAGTTGCTTCAGTCGTATCCAACTCTTTGCAACCCCATGGACTCTAGCCCTCCAAGCTCCTGTGTCCATGGGATTCTCCAGGCAAGAATACTGGAGTGGTTTGCCATGCCTCCTCCAGGGGATCTTCCCAACCCAGGGATCGAACCTGAATCTGCTGAGGTTCCTGCATTGCAGGCAGATTCTTTCCTGCTGAGTCACCGGGGAAGCCCCTATAAAATAGAATGCACCTGTAGCAAAGGGCACCTATCGTACATAAGTTTACAACTTCATGTTTCCCCAAAGTGAACACACCTATACCATATGAGGAAACAACATGACCAGTACCCTGGGCTCCCCTTGGACTCCCTTCCAGTCACTTCTCCCCTGCAGTAACTCCTGATTTGTCTTTTTACAGCACGGATTTGCCTATTATGCTTTGCATTTAGGGTTTTATACAGTATGTTCTCTTTTGTGTCAGACTTCTTTTGCTCAGAATGATGTCTGTAGAATTCATCCATATTGTTGTAGGTGGTTGAAGTTTGTTTATTCATTCTCATTGCTACACAGCATTCCACTGTGTGGATATATTTACCACAATTTATCCATTCTACTTTGATGAGTATTTGTGTACTTTACAGACTTTGATTGTTGCAAATAACGCTGCTATGAACAGTCTTGCATGTTTTGGTGAACATAGGCAAGGATTTCTACTGTTATGGAGTTTGTTTTTTGCTATCAGAGTTGATGTTGAGGTGAACATCTTTGTAAATGTATCTTACACATTCCGTATTTCTGCAAAATACATTTTTAGAAATCGAGTTGCAGGGTCAAATGGTATACACAACTATATTCTGAGTAGATATACAGAAACTGCTCTCCAAAAATATTTTAACTCTATCCCAAGCAATCCAGTTGTGGCTGCATCCCTTTGCTATCTCCATTGCCTGTGACACAGACACTGCTGTTGTGTCTTCTGGACTATAAGGACAAGGCCAATGAAAAGCCAAATCTTCATGCCCTGGTGGGCTACTGCTTTTCCCACGTGGCCATTGAAGGACAAAATTAAAATAATGTAGTATTCCAGGATGGCAGGGCAGAGTGTGAAAGTACTAGCTGAAACTACTGAGTAAATCGATGCTATGAGAAGATGCACCAAATGGACCCTGTGATTCTAAGTGACCCCATCCCTGGTTGAGATAGCCTCATTTCCCAGATAGAGATTCTAACCTAGAAATGAGAAGGCACATGTCCTACCAACAATTAGCGCACTCAGAACCCTGTCCTGAGGAGGCATTTGGTTTGGGCAGTGTTTCCTATTCTTGGAGCTCTTGACACTTCGAGCGGAATCTTCCTTTGTTTTGGGGGCTGTCCTGGGTCCTCTAGGATGTCTAGCAGCATCCCTGGCTTCTGCCCACTAGATGCCAGTAGCACTCCACCCCTCAGTTGTGACAACCAAAAGTGCGTCTGCGTATGGCCAAAGGTCTGAGGAGGTAGAACACCCCCAGTTGAGAACCACTGGGCTACTGCTTACAAGGCCCCTGGCTCTAAGTCAAATAATGTGGAGACTGACTCCACCACTTCCTGTCACCTGACCTTGGGCAGAGTACTCAAGTCCTCTGGGCCACGGTTGGCTCATCTGTAAAAACAGAGATATTAATAGTAATACTTAACTTAATCGGGTGTTGTAAAGATTAAATGAGATTCCTCACACGAAGCATGCAGCACAGACTTTGGCACAAAGTAAGCATTCTGAGTTGTTAGCTTTATCAGTTGTAATCTTTATTATTATTATTATTTAAAAACCTAGGTGGTGGAAAAAAGTATTCACTTTCTGGAAAAGGATGTGGATAATGTGTATCTGAAAAACATCAAAGGACACTGCTCTTGGAACAGGCAGTGGGAAATGTGGAGAAAGCATTATTTAAGTGCTATGAAGGAAAACAGCAGCATTTGGTTGTACTTCTGTTCCTTTTCAAATTAGCCTTTATGGGAACCAGAGTTTGTGGAAAATGGACTCTGGCAGCAGAGTTAGGCATTTTGAGGAACATACTCAGTCACCGTGGGGGAAGTATTTTACTGCGTTCCTCTTGTTAATATGAAATTAGTAAATTTTCAATAGTTTGTTGAACACTTTTATTTTAAATAATAAAATTAAGTTCAGTGCTAAAGCAGCCATGTTGGTTTTGCTATTATTGAGGAGATAATTTTATGTTATGAGCTTTGTTGGGGTGAGTCTCGCCTCATAGTCTGGATCCCAGGGAACATTGTCTTCTTGTCAGTGGGACAGAGTGGCTTTCTGAACAGAGTTTTAGATGAGGGCTGTGAGGCCTGGGATGAGTCTTTGTGTTGCCAAAGTGCCATCTTGGCGAGTCACTTCTTTCCTTTCGGTCTCAGGTTCTCAGCTGAGCAGGTAGGATTAGCTCAGCATTTCCCAGCTCTGTTCAGAGGAATCTGAGGGGTGTGAAGACATGTTCTGAAAAGAAAAAAAGAAAAAGAGGTGAGATTATAGCAAGTGAATTTAGCAGATACTCTGAGTTACAATGCTCCCTCTTCAGGACTTCTCAAGTTTTCCTTAGTTATAGTAATTGTGACTCTTTAAGATGGGGCTCACATGAACAACTTTCTCAAAGTTATTTGATCGTGGAACAGTTTGGGAAATCCTGCATTAAATAGTTTATGAGTTCCTTGTAAGGCATAGACATTTTCTGACTTCCCCTGGATTCCTTTTCTATTGCTGCTGTAACAAATTACCACAAAATCAATGGCTTACAATGATACACACATTATCTTACAGCTCTGTAGGTTAGAACCTGACACAGGTCACAATGGACTAAAATCAAAATGTCCACAGGGCTGCATTACTTCAGGAGGCTCTAGAGGAGAATCCATTCCTTTGCCTTTTCTAGCTTTTAGGAGCCATCCACATTCCTAGGCTCATGGAACCCTATCTCCAACTTCCCAGCCAGAAATATTGCATCTTTCTGACCAATTTTCCATAGTCAATATCTCCCTATCACTGTGAAATTTGCTGGAAAATGTGCTTCTATTTCAAAGGCCCAGATATTTATATTGGGCCCATTTGGGTAATCCAGGGCCTCTCCACATCTCAAAGTCATTACTTTAATTACATCAGCAAAGTCCCTTTTGCCATGGCAACATAAGTTGAACCTTGAACAGTGCAAGGGTGGGCAGCAGGGGCAGTGACCACCTACGCAGTTGAACATCCACATCTAACTTACAGTGGCCCTCCGTAAATGCAATTCCTCTGCATCTATGCTTCCATATCCACAGATTCAACCAACTGCAGATCATGTAGTACTGTACTATTTACTTTGGGGAAAAAAATCTGCATGTTAGTGAATCTGCGCAGTTCAAACCCATGTTGCTCAAGGATCAACTATATTTCCAGGTTTCAAGGATTAGGGTACGAACATCTTTGGGGAGGCCATTATTCTGCCAGCCACATTATCTGTCTAGTGGCTTCTCCATTTCTCAACAATGGAGGCTGTGAGGGACTGTTCTGTAGAGCCAAAAAGCTCAGAGAGTCAGAAAGAAAGCTTGATTATCTTTCTTATTTATTTGCTTCTGGCCCTATTAAGTGTTGCAGGATGGAATGACTACCTTGCCAGAGGTACTAAGCTCTTCTGGCTTTTCCTCACCCAAAGAACAATAGAATCAAAGAACACAAGGGTAATTAAAACAAGGCTAATGAACTGTTCTGTGCAATTATTTTGTTTTTAGCTTCTCTCCTTATATAGACAAGAATATCTCCTTGAAAGGAACTAGACTCTGAACTGTACTTTATTTTTTCAAACACGTAAAATTGCCAGGCTAGATATCAACACTTAGTCATTGGAATTAAAATGTGAGCATACAGGGATTAAGACTTTACTTGTTCTTTTTGATATAGCCATTACCTGGCTCAGTTTCAAAAAAAAAAAAATGAACACTCCAAATGTTTAAATTTTTCAAGCCACTCATGATCATCAGCCTGTGAAAAGAAAATAAATTGAAGAATTGTATTCCTTCTCATTGCTTAGTAAAAGCTCCAAAGCTAATCTATATGAAGTGGAAGTACTGTATAGGTTTGCTTGTACTTGATATTTTATCTCACATGAAAGGAATGAAGTGAAAAATGAGTTTTGCACTAAACATATTTTAAAGTGTTGGTGTTTGAACTCATGTTGTTTAAGTTTTTGTTGTTGCCTTAGTTTGGCTATTTGTCGTGTTATCATATGATCCAGCAATTCCACTCCTAGGCATGTACTCAAGAGAATTGAAAACATGTTAACATGAACACTTTTACATGTACAGCTTTATTCAAAATGGCCAAAAAGTGAAAGCAACCCAAATATCCATCCATCAATTGATGAATGGTTAAACAATATTTGGTATATTCATATAGCAAATGTTATTCAGCCACAAGAAGGAGTGAAGTACTAATGTGTGCTACAGTATGGATGAACCCTAAAAACATGCTAAGAGAAAGAAACCAGAAACAAAAGGCCACGTTTTGTATAATTCCACTTAAGTTAAAAGTCAAAGATTGGCAAATATATTGAGACATAGAGTAGGTTAGTGGTGGTCAGTACCAGAGATGAAGGGGGAATGGAGAGTGACTGCTAATGGGTATAGAGTTTCTTCTCGGGGTGATTAAAATATTACAGAATTAGATAATGGTAATGGTTGCATATATCTGTGAATATACTAAAAAAAAAACACTGACTCATATACTGTAAAATGATGATTTCCATGGTAAGTAAATTTTATCTTTAAAAAATTGTATCAAAACTTTGGGTATCTGGTCTGACATGTAAAAAGCTTGGAAGACACCCCTCCACCTAACAAGTCTGAACAAACTGAAAAGTCAACAACTCTGCTTAGATCTATTAGAGAAGGAAAGTCAGAGGGCACACTGATGCCTCTAAAAATTGGAGAGATCAACAGGTGAGTACCGAGAATCACAACTTATTGAAGCAGCCGTCTCTAAGGGAACCAGTGCTGGAGTGGGGAAACCTGAACTGCATTGATGAATTGCTGGAGGCTCAATGTGAATAACTCTGAGAGTTAAAAACCTCAGGGAAACCCAATCATCAGGAGGCCCCCACATTTTGTAAGTTTTACCTCCTGGATCTCTACCAGGTTCACAGATGATGTGATCATCTACATAGAAAATCTAAAATGATCAACAAAAATCCTGAAACTAATAAGCAATTATAGCAAGGTTGTAGGACACAAGGTTAATATACAAAATCACTTTCCTATATACCAGCATTCAACAAGTAGAATTTAAACTTATACCATAATACCATTTATATTAGCACCCCCCAAAATGAAGTACTTAGGTATAAATGTAACCAAATTTGTACACCATCAATATGAGGAAAACTGCACAACTACAATGAATAAAAACAAGGAAGAATTAAATAAATGGAGAGATTCTGCATGTTTATGGATAAGAAGACTTAGCAGTGACAAGATGTCAGTTCTTCTCAACTTAATCTACACATTCAAGGCAATTTCAGTCAAAATCCCAGCAAGTCATTTTTGTGGATACTGGCAAACTGATTCTAACATTTATATGTGGAGACAAGAGACCCAGAACAGCCAACACAATTGAAGGAGAACAAAGTTGGAGGAGTGACACTATCTGACTTCAAGACTTAGTATAAAATGATAGTCATCAAGACAGTGTGGTATTGGCACAAGAATAGGCAAATAGATCAATGTAACAGAATAAAGAGCCCAGAAGTAGACCCACATAAATACAGTCAATTGATCTCTCCCACAAGAGCAAAGGCCAGTCAATGGAGCAAAGTTAGTCTCTTCAACAAATGGTGCTGGAACAATTGGACATCCACAAAGAAAACAATGACTCTAGACACAGACCTTACACTGTTCACAAAAATTAGCTCAAGGTGGATCACAGATCTAAATGTAAAATGCAAAACTATAAAACCTCTAGAAGGTAACACAGGAGAAAACCCACAAGACCTTGGGTATGGTGATATAACAGAGGCATGACTTCATTAAAATTAAAAAATCTAAAAAAAAAAAAAAAATCTCTGCTCAGTGAAAGACAATGTCAAGAGAATGAGAAAATAAGTCACAGGCTGGGAGAAAATATTTGCAAAAGACACATCTGATAAAAGGTTGGTGTCTAAAATATACAAAGATCTCTTAAGACTCAGCAATAAGAAAACAAACAACCTTGTTAAAAAGCAGCCAAAGACCATAACAGACACTCCACCAAAGCAGATCTGCTACTGCTGCTAAGTCGCGTCAGTCGTGTCCGACTCTGTGCGACCCCATAGACGGCAGCCCACCAGGCTCCGCCATCCCTGGGATTCTCCAGGCAAGAATACTGGAGTGGGTTGTCATTTCCTTCTCCAGTGCATGAAAGGGAAAAGTGAAAGTGAAGTCGCTCAGTCGTCCGACTCTTAGCGACCCCATGGACTGTAGCCTACCAGGCTCCTCCGTCCATGGGATTTTCCAGGCAAGAGTACTGGAGTGGGGTGCCATTGCCTTCTCCGAAAGCAGATCTACAGATGGCAAATAAGCACATGAAAAGATACTCCACGTAATATGTGATCAGGGATATGGAAATTAAAACAGCAATGAGATACTACTATACACTTACTATAATGGTCCAAATCCACAACAGTAACAACACCAGGTGCTGGTGAGGGTGTGGGGCGACAAGAACTCTCATACTTTGCTGGTGAGAATACAAAACAGTACAGCAACTTTGAAAGGTAGTCTGTCAGTTTCTGCCAAACTAAATATACTCTTAGCATATGATTCAGTTACCTTTTAAAGGTGCTGAAACTTATAGCCACATGAAAATCTGCACATGGATGTTTATTCATAATCACCAAACCTTGGAAGCAATCGAAGTGTCCTTCAGACGGTGAATGGATAAACTCTGGGACATCCAGACAATAGACTATTAGAGCTAAAAAGAAATGATCTATCAAGCTGTGAAAAGACATGAAGAAACTTAAATGCACTGTAGAAAAAGCCTATCGGAAATGACTATGTACTGCATGATTCCAACTAGATGACATTCTGGAAAAGGCAAAACCATGGAAACAATGAGAAAATCAGTGATTGCCAGAGGTAGGGGACGATAGAGATGGATAGGTAGAGCACAGAGGATTTTTAGGGCAATGGAAGTACTGTAGATGATACTATAATTGTGAATACATGTCATTACACATTTGTCCAGACCAGTAGAACATACAACATCACACATGAACCCTAATGTAAACTATGGACTTAGCCTGATGGTGACATGTCAGTGTAGGTTTATCAGTTCTAACAAATGTGTCCCTCTGGTGGGAATGTTGGGAATGGGGGAGGCTGTGCTTGAGTAGGGGCAGGAGTTGTATGGAAGTCTCTGAACCTTCTACTCAGGTTTGCTAGGAAACTGAAAGTGCTCTAAGAAATAAAGTCTATTAAAAATGCATCCATTTGTTTTACCTCTCCAAGCCCCAGTAATATTTTACTATAATTCACTTTTTAGACTTCAGTTTCTGTACATTTCATTGCTCAAAGGAAACATTTGTTCCTTATGTCAAAGCAGAAGTATTCAGACGCTCTGTGAAACACTTTTTATCATTTTAAACATAGTATATTGAAGAGAAAACATTTCTGGAAGAAAAAAAGTCTGAAACTTGGCAACTAAAAAGTCAGCTCTGTACCAGTAAGTGCAGATGGCTTGTTTTTATGTCATACCTGGCATTTTGTGTTGTTCTGCAAATTAAGTTGCCCCTTTTACATGTTTTGACACTTAATAGTAAAAGCCAGAAAGTAAGATTTTTTTCATTTTTATTGGAAGTGATTTTAGCTACTTTAGAACAAGTGTCCTAAATATAAGTACTGCCTGCCAGTCTTGTTGTTTCCTTCCTAATGGACACAAAATAGTTTTCAGTTTAGACTCAGAAGTATACTTTCCCGAAAGCTTTCTTTCAATCAACAAATATGCAAAACCACAAAATGTAAGTGCTGTGTCTTCAAAATGCCATGTCTATGTGCAATCTAGGCAGAGTGAAAAGGCCCAAATATAAAGAGTCAAAGAAATTTCTGATGTTTAAATGTCAAGAAATTAGCTAAAATGTGATGGGCGGGGTGGTGAGTATGATAGTTGCAGAGGAGGGAGGCCGCCTATGGAGTTAGAGTTTTCTGGGAAAATACCTGACATTTAGACATTCCCTATCCTCTCTTCTCTCCCTCCACAGTGAGACATCACAAGTTATTCCCTACGTAGCTCAAGGGTCTAGGTCGTTTGGGGCCTCAAAAGAGACGTAAAGGAAAACTACGCTATTGAGCAATCTATAGATTCGTCTGCTCATACATATGTACATGTTGCAACGGGAGTTGTAAAAAGATGTGATTCCTTTGCCACTCTGTCATTTCCTGTGCTGCATGTGTGGTGATTTCTTTTCAATGAGTCCAGAACAGGATCAACGAACTTTTTCTGTGAAGTTGTAAATATTAATCATTGGAAGTCATACATCTCTAGTGCAACCACTCAACTCTGCCGTTCTATCAGTCATGGCCCTAGACAAAGTGGAAATGAATGGACCTTGACTGGGCTCTAGTTTACAAAAGCAAGCAGGGGCTAGATGTAGCCAGGGCTGTAGTCTGTCCACCTGTCCTCTAGATAGTTGCCACCTCAAGGTCAAGTCATGCCTGAATCGATGCTAGGAGTAATTTATTCTTGATATCAGATAATTTAGAAACTTCAGGATTTTATTTTGTAAGAAAACTAAATGAGAGAGGATTTGAGATCAGCCTAGAGTGCCCTCACGCAGTCATTCTGAGGTACTTTTTGAGTCATACCGCCCATACTTTGAGAGAAAAGTTTGGTACTCACAGGGAGGTAGCATAGTGGGGTAGTTAAGACCCCAAATTCTGGGGTTAAGGCTCATGAATTTGAATCCCAGCTCAGTCACTTACAATCTATTTCCTGGGACAAGTTATTCGCCTAGTGCTTGATTTCTTTATCTGTGAAATGAATACATATTAATATACCTTACCTGATAAAATTGTTTAATTTTTATGGAATACATAATTAGGGCTAGGAACAATGATGGCTATAGGTGGCATTAGTGGTAAAGAATCCACCTGCCAATGCAGGAGACATAAGAGATGTGGATTTGATCCCTGGGTCAGGAAGATCCTCTGGAGAAGGAAATGGCAGCCCACTCCAGTATTCTTGCCCAGAGAATCCCATGGACAGTGGTACCTGGTGGGCTACAGTCCACAGGGTCGCAAAGAATCGGACACGACTGAAGCAACTTAGCATACACACACATATTTACATCCACAAGAAATGTTAGTTATTCCTCACCTGTCTAAATTCCCTGGGGATGGCTCATAGCTCCCTGCTTATCTTACCTGTGCTGTGAGTCAGTGACAAGCAATCCTTACCGTTGATAGTTGTGTTGACTACAAATTCTGATGATGCGAATGGATTGTAATTTTAGGTTTTCTTACACTTAAATTTTTTTCTACCCATAGACAGATATTTAACAAGGAAGAAGGCAGGAAAACTCAGTGTAGAAAATCAATCAATAGTGTTTGTAATTGAAAATAATGTTGGAACATGTTGTTAGACTACATTGAGAAAGCTCGACAAAGGGATAATGTGCCTGGAGATTGTACAGTATGCTTCTGATGTTGATATCACTGAACCCTGAAATTCTGAGTCTTACAATTTTTATGAATAAATTTTTTATCTATGTTTATTAGCACATACTTCTTCATCCCATTAATATTAAGTGGTGGTATGGAAATCAATCAAAGTGAAGACTCATTAGAATAAATAAGTTCAATATTGTTTGAAAATCACAGAATCATATTATTTTTCCTTGTAACCATTTTCCAAATTGTCTTCATATTGCCACATTAATTATCATTGCTTGGAACATGCTTTTATGAATTCCATGACTTCCTCCCAAAAGTTTGTCCTGCTATTTGCTTTACTCACCACAAAATGGCAGGGCAGGGTGTCAAAATCTGGGGGTAGGAGAGTGTGTGTGTAGCACATGTCTCATTCATCATGCATATTACACGCATTGCTCAATCCTCCCCACAGGACTATTTTTTTAATTAAAGTATAGTGGGCTTCCCTGGTAGCACAGATGGCAAAGAATCCGCCTGCAATGCAGGAGACCCAGGTTAGATCCCTGGGTTGGGAAGATCCTCTGGAGGAGAGCATGGCAACTCACTCCAGTATTCTTGCCTAGAGAATCCCCTGGACAGAGGAGCCTGGTGGGCTACTCTTGGGTCGCAAAGAGTCGGACACAACTGAGCAATTAACACTTTCACATAGTTGCTGTACAATATTATGTAAGTTGCAGGTATACAATAGAGTGATTCACAGTTTTAAAGGTTATACTCCATTTATAGTTATTACAAAAAAATTGGCTGTATTCCTCTTGTTGTATAAAATATCCTTGCAGCTTATGTTATACCTAATAGTTTGTACCTCTTACTCCCCTACCTCTGTCTGGCTCCTTCCCCATCCCCTCTCCCCACTGGTAACCACTAGTTTGTTCTCTAGGTCTCCCACAGGACTCTGTAACTGAGGCTTAGAGTGGTTAGATACAGACATGGCTGGCTGTGGGCTGAGCTGGGATTCAAAGGGACCACAGAACCTGCCCTGCAACCACTGTGCTATTATCCACATCCCATTTGAAGGAAACAGTGGCAAATGAGCGGATGAGACCTGTTTATCACACCTCAAAAAATGTGGCCGCTTCACTGTGCTACCGTTAAAAATATCCCTCATCATGTCCATGGCAGTAATCATAGAAAGTGGCATCTGGATCAAGCCTGTGCAAGGGAAAAAAAAATTTAATTATGGATGTACAAATGTGGGGACTGAATTCTTACTCGGTAGCATTATTAGGTTTTGTTTCTGCCGCCCCTGAGAGAGAAGGGAAAAGGATCAGAATGTACCCTTGATATCAGGGACATCTGGCAGGGTCAGTAAATAAAGGACTAGACAGCGTACCTTTCACATGACAGTGTGGCAGGATGTGAGAAGGGAGAAGTGGGGACAGCAGGAAGAGAGGCGACGGTGCATGGCACACTTAGTGGAATTTGGAGAAAAGTAATGCCTTATAGAAAAAGTGCAAGAAATTTGCCACCACTGATGATTTTCTTAATCGCAGACCTTTGCAATGATTCTCATCCTGGACCACACATTGGAATCCCCTGGAGAGTTTTGTAAGCCTGCCAGTACCTAAACCCCAACCCTAAAAAATCTCACTGATTTGACCTGTTCCTTCACTGTCCAATATGATAGCCACTCGCCACAGTGGCTACTTACATTTATATCAATGAAGATGAAAGAAAATTAAAAGTTCAGTGACTGTCTGCTTAGTCACATCTCAAGAGTTCATTAACATGGGTGGCTAGTGGCTAACATATCAGACAGTAGAAAAATTTCCGTAATCACAGAAAAGTCTATTGGACCTCTCTGGTCTGGAGGGGGTCGAGGGCATGAGTATTTTTGAAAACTACACCAAGTAATTCTTTTCTATTTTTAAGTGAAGTATACACCAAGTAATTCTAATGTGCAGCCAGGTTAGAGAAAGGCTGGTCCTTGTAGTGAAAGTCACTCAGTCGTGTCCGACTCTTTGCGACCCCATGGACTATACAGTTCATGGAATTCTCCAGGCCAGAATACTGGAGTGGGTAGCCGTTTCCTTTTCCGGGGATCTTCCCAACCCAGGGATAGAACCCAGGTCTCCCACATTGCAGGCGGTCCTTGTAGAGTTTGTTCTAAACTTTGTCACCACCTGCATCTGAACTGATTTTGCTTTTGTAGCAAATATTCCAAGAATATTATTAAAACTATTCTTTTTTTCTGCAGTCTAGTAACAGAGGCATATACTTGAAAATGAGATGCGAACACCTTACTTGCCCCAAAGGTGTTTCTCCCAGTATAATATTGGATCCGACTCTCTGGGGAATCCACATTTATTGGACAAACTGAGGGACTGTCATAAAGAAAGCATCTCTAAGCACTGCTTACTTTATTGTTCCTGTGGGAAATAAAGCCCATGGGCCCAAACCCAAAGAATGGACTTGGAGACACGAGGTGCAGTGGGAAGCAAGGCTTTAATGATGGTCTTGTAAGATCAGGTGGCTGGTGGGCAGGCACACCAGAGTGGTTACAATGGGTTTTTCATCAGGTACCCTAGCCCCTCCCCCAGTTCCTCACTGGCTGAGAACTATGGGGTTAACAATCTTCCCGAATGGCCTGGATTTATTATTCTCCTTGCCCTCTTCTTCCCATTCTTATGTTTTGAATTCACCAGTAGAATGAGCCCGAGTGAAAATCCTGGGCATTCCACTCTCCCTTTGTCTGGATTTTCCCGCGCGAGGATCCTAATGGCTGTTACATCAGCAGGCTGTCTCTCCAGGCTAGTTGTCCTTGAAAGTGGACCACTTTAAGTTTTTCTTTCTTACACTGCCTAAAGTCCCTTTCTGTCAGTTGATGCCATGCGCAGAGCCTCCCTTTACCACTCACACTGTAGACCTCAGTGTTTACTTCCTCTTGCTCTCTTTTCCTGTCTGTTGTGCACCAGTTTGCGTCAGTCATCTTTCCTCAAACACCCCTTTCACTGTGTCACACCTCTACCGCAAAACTTGGCATGGGTGTTCCGTCTTGTAAAGGATATGAGCTGGGAGGTTTTCTAAAATGCCTATTTCTCCTTCTTTCAGACACCAGTCCCCCACTCTTGCTCCTGGGGGTAATCTCCACCTCAGCTTTCTGTTTGTTTCCTCCAGCTGCCCTGCCTCTGTGTGTGCACATTTCTGTCCCTCTGTTTCATAAAGGCTTTGGGAACTCGGCTGCCCTCCATGCATTTATCAGATTTCTCCCAGTTACAGAGGGGCCGTCCTTGCCGGGTGCTTTGTGCCGTTCTCACTTCGCGCACGTGTCTTCCAAGAGACTCATTGAAGAAAATGTCCCTGGCATGCTGTGATATAGCCTAAGGGTTAAACCCATTGCATTTGGAAACAGGCTGCCTGGGAGTGAATTCAAGCAAGTTACTTTCTTGTCTGCAAAAGGAGAACAATCCCAGTACCTGCCTCCTAGAGTAGAGCAAATATTCAGTAAGCCCTAAGTGTTGGGCTTCCCTCGTAGCTCAGTCGGTAAAGAATCTGCCTGCAATGCAGGAGACCTGGGTTCATTTCCTGGGTCTGGAAGATCCCCTGGAGAAGGAAATGGCAACCCACTCCGGTATTCTTGCCTGGAGAATCCCATGGACAGAGGAACCTGACAGGCTACAATCCATGGGGCCGCAAGAGTTGAACAGGACTTAGCGGCTAAACCAGCTACCACCACCAGGTGTTAGAGATTCTTTGTTGTGGTTTTGATTGTTTCAGATTTGTGGCCTTTAGTAACTTTCCAGTTATCTAATACTTGGCTTTGATGGTAGATATTTAGATCTGAAGGATCTGAAAGTTTGTCTGCAAGTGGGTGACAGTAGGAGCAAGAGGATACTAGAAATTAGACAAAGGTCAAGTGCTGGGAGTGCAGAGGACAGACAGTATTGTTAGGGAAGCAAATGATAGCCACAAGAGAATGCAGAATCGTCCTTCTGTGTTTTTACTTGTTGTTGCTTAGTCGCTCAGTTGTATCCCACTTGTTCGCTACCCCCATGGACTGCAGCCCACCAGGCTCCTCTGTCCATGGGATTTTCCAGGCAAGAATATTGGAGTGGGTTGCCATTTCCTCTTCCAGGGGACCTTCCTGGCCCCGGGATAAAACCCGTGCATTGCAGGGATTCTTTACCGTGAGCCACCAGGGAAGCCCAATATAAAGGTAGAGTCTGATAATGCAACTAAAAGATACCACATCTTCACTGTACTCTGTACAGTATCAGAAGGATTGAAATGTCCTTAACAATTTTTCACATTTTTTTATGTACCATCACAAAAAATATTAACACCTCAAATGCCAGTTCTATGTTACCGGTCAAAAGAGGGTAATTGGACCAGCAAAAGTTTTATCAGTAATAAATATGATCTAGATGAAATTTCACTATGCCATTGCATCATATCAAGTCATAATTCTGAAAGAAGCATCACCTATTTCTAAATATTTGCTATATATTATTTAAAACCTGGAGGATGTCATTAAACATATATTTATCCTCTTGTTCATAAAAGACTTTCTACATGTTCTGCAAAATGACTTATAAAGAATAGTTTTTATTTTATCATCTGGTTGATCAGCTACTCTCTTTCCATTTGAAAATGTAGAAACTGAAGGAATAACCTGCCATGTGGATCAGTGGAGAGAAGTAGATGAGAAGTTCCAGGGGTAGGACTCCAGATTCAAACTGTTTAGAATTGTGATCTGTGTGTACAAAAGAAGTTTAAAAAGGTGAGGTTGATTGCCATATCACAAACATTCCCAAATCTCACCATAAAGTTTGTTACTCACTCATATTGTTGGGCTTTCCTCATGGCTCAGCTGGTAAAGAATCTGCCTGCAGTTCGGGAGACCTGGGTTCGATCCCTGGGTTGGGAAGATCCCCTGGAGAAGGAAAAGGCTACCCACTCCAGTATTCTTGCCTGGAGAACAGTCCATGGGGTCACAAAGAGTCAGACACGACTGATCGCCTTTCTCTTTCACTTTCGTATTGTCATAGTCTCTGTGATTGGTAGGAAGGCTGTGTTCCAAACAAGGATTCATGGACCCAAGCTGTTTTTTTCCTGTTGCTCCACTATCTTCAACACAAGAAGATATTGATTTGGTTATTCACTGCCTCAAAACAACCCCCGCCCTCCCCCTCTCCCCAGCTTCGGTGGCTTGAAACAACCACCGCTTTATTTGCTGATGGTCCGCAAGCTGATCTGTGCTCAGCTGAACACTTCTGCTGGCCTTGACAGAGGTCACTCATAAGACTTCACTCAACTGGGAGGTTGTCTGGAAGCTGGATTGAGCTGAGACATTGGGACAGCTAAGCTCTTCTCATGTTCCATGTGGCCTCTCCAGGTGGTCTCTCCAGTAGAGTAGCCACAGTTATGACATGGTGGTTCAAGGGTCCCAAGAATGCAAAAGTGGAAATTACCAGGACTTCTTAGGTCTTAGGTCCAGAATTATCTCACTGTCATTTCTGCCATGTTTGATTGGTTAAGGCAGATCACAGAGGTGGTCAGAACTGAAGAGCAGGGGACACTTGGGCATGAATATTGAGAACTGTGGTGCATGCCTGGGATGACCTCATGTAGCTTTGAGAGATGTTGTCTCCAGGTTTTTATGGGCCAAGGCTAGAAATGAAGCCTATCACTTCCTCCTACAGTCCATTGCTTCGAGTTTAGTCATATGACCTCTACTCTGTGCAAAGGAGACTGAGATGGGTCATCTAGCTGAGAGCCCATGAAGAACTCTTTGTGCAGCCTGTGAGTCTTTTCCTCTGTTTCTATATCTCCATGACCACACCTGTAAAATGCAATTGTGGGAGTGAATGCATACCACATGTGTAGTGCATATCACCTAATACATGCTCAGTGTTTTCAATTATTATTATTATTTTCTGTTTTGCAATGAATATTTGATTTTATTCTGTTTAAATCAGCACACATGGCAATGGATGCCATGCTGAGGAATCTGAACTTTATCCATGAGCTAAAGAGGAGACATCAAAGGGTTTTAAGCAAAACAGTGGTATCATCAGACATGTGTTCACTCCAAAAGTTTAAGAGTGGTTCTATAATATTTTTGCCCTGAAAGTGCAAAATGTCCCCAGTGATATAAACAGTAATAATCCAGAATAAGAGTCAGGAGTAAATGCTTAATGGCTTAGATTTTGAGGCTGTAAATTGTTGCTTGATATCCTTGGCTAATCAAAAGTTAAGTGGGTAAAAGATCACCGTGTTCCTGGCATTTTTTTCTGGGTGGCAAAACTCTTCCACGGATTGGACCTTATGACTGCTTCCTGATACTTATTTCAAAGGCTGTTTGGGTGACTTTTTGGCCTCTTCTTGGTTTTACTTAAAGAGTATTTGAATCTTAAAGAAGATTCCTTATGTTACCCTTTGTTTTTCTGGCTTGAGTGCATTTTTCCAAAGAATGCCAGAGATACACAACTTCTCCATTATTTCTGCATATCCTCTCAAGTCTTGACTTGGTTCCACTCTTAAAACAAACTAGAAATTTCACAAGACACTTTCTCTTGAGATTAGCCACTTGAAGAAGTGCTCACTTTCTCATGAAACATTCACGGACCTGACAGTGTATGTCTCCATCAAATGAACAGGCCACTCCAGGCTTAGGTAATTGTACTCATTAAATCTCTGTGTCTATTTCTTACTGAACACCATGACATGACTCCGACTACGGCTGCTTGTGAACCATGGCTTTGTCTTCCAGCCAATTTCATAGAAAAACCTTAATATAGTTGGGATCACAGCTGCATTACTTATGAGCTGTGAATTTGGGAGTAAGTTACTTAACCTCTTGAGCTTCTGTTTTTCATCTATTATATGGGGATAAAAATGTAAACTGCTTTTTATAATTCTTTCATCGGTTAAATGAGTCAATGCCCATAAAATGTTTAGAACAATATCTGACACTTAATAAGGACTCACTGAGGACTACAGGCTGCTTCCATCTATTCATAAACTGCAAGATCACTTGCCCAACAATGACAAATGAATCGCATACTTATCATTTCCATTCAAAGTATTATATTAAATAACTTTGATTGGTGGGTCTAAATTCCATAAATGAGTATTCAGATTACATGAACCTTATTCACTATCTGCTGAAATGATGACTTTTCAACATCTGAGTTTTGAGGGTAGTGGAGGTGAGGGTATATGCTACAACAGGTAAATTTTTACTCTGAATTCATCTTTAAGTGTAATTGTTCTAGTAAAGAAAAACATCTGATATGTTTTATTGTTTTTAAATTCTTTCCTCTCACTAAATAAATATCAGGAGCAACAGAAGCTGTGTGTGGCTTGTATCAAGTGATGATTAGCCTCACAGAATCCTAGTAAAAAATGTACCGAGTCCCTAAATTTTGAGTCAGTAAGCTCTTCCATGAAATCATTTCTCAGTTTGTCAGTTATAAGCACAGTGATTCTTTTGTTGGAACTCACTTGCGACCACAGGAGAACTATAACTTCATATTGACTGGAAAACAAAGATGTCTTTTCGAGTTATTTTTGGTCCAGTGCCATGTGGAATACATGGAGATCAAGGTAATGAGTGATCACAATATGTTTTTAATCTTTCCTTTTCTCTCTGCTCTTCAAGGCTGTCTCCCCGCCGCCCCCACCCCCAACCTGCACCCTCTTAAACCGGGCCACAGTGGTTACACCCACTCTGACCTCCACACCCCCTGTGCAGGAAATGAACAACTTCTCAAGGACTATTGTTTTACAAAGAGCGTAAAATTCAGAGCATGTGTTGTGCTTCAGTATAAGGGAGAAGGAAACCTTTTTGTTTTTTTAATGTGTTTTTTTTTTTTTTACTAGTGTTAGAGAAATGAAGAAGTCAGTGTTTTTTAAAATGGAATGTAAGAATTGAGACTTTATCCTAAACAAAGAAAGCACCCTATGTGCTTTATCACGCTCTCAGAGGTTTTACCCGAGGCTTCCGTCATTCTTTGGTTGATTCCTAATAAGGACAGTTTGCACAGTTACAATCCAATTACCATTTGTAGATCCCTGTAGAAAGGGGGAATTTTTTTAGAGGAATCCTTTTCTAACCCCAGAATATCTCTTCAAAATAGTCTTATTAAAATAAAAATCAGGAAATCCAGTTTCAATTTCTCTGCATTCTTTTTGTTCCTCTCCCTTAGCACTGCTTTCACACACACACACACACACACACACATACAAACACTCAGTCACTCGCACACTCACTCAGCGACACAGCCTGCCTCCAGTCTGAAGGGACAGGAACTTCTCAATGGTCCGATGAAAAGATAGCATTTTTTTTTGGTCCTGAGATGTATGGTAGCGGAGGTCTCTGGCAACAAAAGGTATCGTGGGAGTCACAGCTATGCCAGCTGGGCCATTTCTCAGACACTCGCTGCAATCTGCCATTTCAGGATGTATTTTTCATCAAAAAAATAATTTTTTTTAAACAGACTCAAGTTCCTACTCCAAGCTTAGCTCAGTGAAATTAGAGAGGACAGCAAAGACACAGCTGAATGTAATTCATGGGTAAGCAATATAAATATCTATACTTCCTCTTTTCCAGATTATTGTGATATAATGTTGTGATTCTTCCACATTTGTCTTGTGATTTGGGAAGATAAGCGGATTGATCAGTGTCTGAGATGTGTGACAGCTAAGTCTGTCTGTGCCAATGGAGATTTATGGAAACATTATTTTTAGATTGATTGATGATGTTGGAGCAGCTTGAAATGAGCAAATCGGACCAGAAAGGAGCGTGCCGTGATGAAGCGGATCTGGGCTGATTTCTACAAAGATTCAGCACAGGCTGTTTTCAGGTCTGAAAGGGTAAAGTAGCTTATGTCCCCCTCTAGACTTCTTGAACTCAGGGCAAGATTTTAGTTGCCGTGGCTATGATAAATATGGGCTTTGCAGAACAGCTCAGACATTAGATAAGCCTAATCATAAATCGAATGTGCTCTGCTTTATAAAAGAGTAAAACCTTAAGCTTTTGGATTTTTACATAATCTCTGGTTTATACTATTATAAGGGTATGTCTCAGAATGAAAAGATTCGGTGGTGGAAAAAGTAGAATGTGACTCTTACGATGCAGATCGCACTGCTACTTCAGGGGTCACCTAACTTCTTTGGATTTTTCTTTGCTCCTTTGTAAAGGTAGGGATCAGATTGATTCATCAGGAGAAGTGGTGAAATACATACGGTTGTGAGTGTCTAGATTCTGGAATCTACATCCCGGCTTCAAATTCCAATTCTGCCATTTACTAGGTGCATGATCTTGACACATTAAGATAATCTCATCTGAAATATGGGGATAATAATGGTAACAAAGTTCTTAGAGTTGTTGTAAGAATTACATGAGTTAATATAAATAAAGGACTTAGAACAGTAGCTAGCAGAGAGTGGACAATGTTAGCCACATCTCCAAGGTCCAATCCATCTCTGGAGGTCTGTCATTCTAATTTCAGTGAACTAAATTTAATTATAGAAAGACAAGCAAAACCATCAGCTGCTGGAGCTGTCATTGAGAAGTCTCTAATTCTTGCAAGGGTTTCCATTTTTCCACACTCTTGGAATCTGTGCGGACTCTTTTATCTCTTCCCTATCCAAGATTCAAGTGAAGCTTAAAACTCAGAATTAAATCGGTGGCTGGTAGACAAGTCCACAATTCAGGATACACAGAGATGAAAATGGCCTTTTTTTCCTGACGTTTTCGCCTTTGGGAACTTCAAATATGTGGTTTTGTCTCTTCCCTGCCAAAGGTTCTTTCCACTGGAAACAAGATGTACGTGATGAGTGACGTTTGGAAGTTTTTTGTTTGATTGTTTATTGTTTTTTGAATGGTGGTAGCACAGCACTGGGTTTCACAATGTTCATTTCAATTTTGGGTTATCAGTAATCCAGACAAATAGGCCATTTGCAGAGAACCACTTTTATTTCACTCTAGCTTTTACATACTTTACAATGTCCCCAAGTCTTACTGTGTCATGTGATCTCTTTATAGGTTCTTTGGGATGTTGCCCAGAGAAAGAAAATCTTAGGAGAGGAGAATCCTCTCCTCTCTTTGATAATCCCAAAGAGAAACCCTAATCATAGGTGTGCCTTTACTTTTAGTCTAGTCCAGGGGCCAGCAAACTTTCTCTATAAAGAGTCATATAGTAAATATTTCCACCTTTACAGGCCAGACAGTCTCTGTTGAAACCACTCAACTCTGCCATTGTAGTGTGAAAGCAGTTGTAGACAGTTCCAAAAGGAATGACTGTGCCTCTGTGCTAATAAAACTTTATTTGCAGAAACAGTCAGTAGATGGGATTTGGTTCACAGGCAGTAATTTGCCAAGCCCTGGCTTGTCGTCATCCCCATTTCATAGATTAGGAAAACAAAGCATGGGGAGAGAAAATAAGCTTGTGAAAAGCCACATGGCTGGAAAGTGGCAGAACTGGGACTCAAGCCCAGGCAGCCAAGCTTGCCAACCTTTGCTTTTAGCCACTGCCCCAAGCTGCCCCTGTGTCAACTTATCCTTGTCTGAGATGCTCATCTCCTGAAGTCTGCCTGGCTCATTACCTCACCTCCATAAGAGTTAGTTCAAATATCACCTTTTCAGTAAGGTTGCCCTGGAAACCTTCCCAACACTCCTGATGCCCCTCACTTTCCTCTACCTTCTCTTTTTCTTTGGGGCTTATCACCTTATAAATTGCTATGTAATTGACTCATTGATTATGTTTATTTCTTGTCAGTTTCCTCCACTGGCCTGGACACTCCATGACAGGAGAGCTCTTTGTTTTGTTCCCCAATGAATCCACAGTATCTAGAATGGTGCCTGGCTTATCAAAGGTGCTTGTTAATATTTGTTGAATGAATGAAGTCCATTTTTCCATCATGTTACTCTAACATATTTTGGCACCTCTTGTACTAGCAATCAATAGCTAATATACTAAGGCAAAAAGTAAAAATGCACTGTTATACCAACCAAATGTTCAGAATTTTCTAAAGTTTCGGCTTTTGAAAAAAAAGGAGCAGAATAGATAAATAATACAAAAAATTATGTGAGATATAGAAGTATTAAATATTCCTAAAGATCTGTTGGGAAGGAGTGCTTGAAGAATCAAGAGAAGAAGAATTAGCAAAAGTTATTTTGTTGAGTTCATAAAGGAATAACCTCTTTGAAGAGTCCAAACAGGAGTGTGACAGCTATGCAAATACCCTCGACTTTGCCCGGAAACTCATGAGGAAGGGATTTCCTTGTCATTGGAGATGTGTTTATTTTGGAGTTATAAAGAACTAGGCAGCCCTTTTCAGAAATGTTGGTTGTGAGCCTGGTATTTAAACTTATGCCATAATTAAGCAAGTATTAATTAGTAAATGACAGGTAGCCACAGTAGAAAACAAAAGAAATTCAGCCTCTGGCATGGTTTATCTAAATGGCATCCCAGTTTTCCCACCCTTAACTTACGGATTTGGTCTTTTCTTCTGCTTCTCACCTATGTGGAATCACAATCCAGCTGTGCATGCGTGCATGTTAAGTTGCTTCAGTCGTGTCTGACTATGCAACAGTATGGCCTGTAGCCCACCAGCCTCCTCTGCCCATGGGATCCTCCAGGCAAGAATACGTAGTTGGTAGTCATGCCCTCCTCCATCTTACTCATAGTGGAACCATTTATTCATGAATTCAACACACATTTCTTAAGAGTTTTTAGTATTACTAAAACTGCTAAGTTTTTGAAAGGGTGGCCAATTTAGAGGAATGATGGTTAAAATTAATTATAACATTGTGTGTGTGTAAACATGCTTAGTCACTCGGTCTGGTCTGACTCTTTGCGACCCCATGGACTGTACCCCTTCAGGCTCCTCTGTCCATGGACTTCTCTAGGCAAGGATACTCAAGTGGGTTGCCATTCCCTTCTCCAGGAGATCTTCCTAACCCAGCGACCGAACTCCGGTCTCCTGCATGGCAGGCAGATTCTTTACCATCTGAGCCACCAGTGAAGTCCAATTATAACTTTAATTACCATGTATTCATGGCTTGAGGGGAACTCATACACACTCAGCAAGAAATTCACTTGCATTGTCTCATACCATCACTACAAACCTGGGAGCAAGTCTTATTCTTTGCTCCATCTTATTTATGAGAAAACTGAGGCTTAGAGATGTTCTGGATCAAGCCAAAGAGCTCATAACCATATGAATCCAAGTCTTTACTGCCATCCCAGTGGGTCCCAATCTTTTTTTGTGCAAAGATGAGAATCTCCTGAAGATTCTGGTTTATGGTGAAGGTACTTGGGCCCTGTTCCTTGTGACCTTAATTCCCTGAATCTGCCTTAGAGCCCAAAAACCTACATGTTGACAAGAATCATCTGCCCAGGTAATTCCACTGCTCCAGGTCTACAGGCCATATTTTCAGCAGCCTTGTATCACTTCTTGTTGGCTCACTGGGCTTTGGGAAGTTTACAGTTGGATGAGGTTAAAGAGATGCTGCAATTAGAGACTGGTCTCAAGGACATAAGAAAACAATGTGGTATAGACCAAAACCAAAATTATTTCAATCAATTTTATTTCATGGGAAAATCAAGTCTGTTTGTAAAGATGCGATTTAGCTCAAAAGAATGACCTTTCTGAATAAATCACAGATATTAGATGGTTGGTTTTTCAGTTTGCCTTTTGCTTCTTTTTTCTCAGTGTGGAGACATATACTTTTGGTGGGAAGGAAATCTCTTTAGTTAATGCTTTCGGTGATTTGTTCTCAAGATTTGAGGCTTTTTTGTTTGTCTCTTTTAAATTGGCTTGTGGTGTTTGTGCTTCTTAATGCTAATTCTAAATAACTTCTAGGATTCTGTTTTTTTATTTGTATAATATACAGAATAATACATGCATAATATAAATAATCATGGATAGCATGCATAAGGGTATATATAAGGGTATATACCTTTGACGATAAACAAAACTGACACATGAGTATTAATATCTTCTGACACCATCATTTTAAGGAGATTGTGTGTGATTTGGACCTAAGAGCAGACCTAACTTATGCTAGGCCAGGTTTTCTCCATCTCTGTATCGTGAACATTTGGAGCCAGGTAGTTCTTCACTGTGGGCACAGGGGGCTGTCCTGTGTATGGTAGGATGTTGAGCCAATCCCTGATGAGGTCTACTCACTAGTTGCCAGTAGAAAACCCCACCTGAGAGTCATGATAGCCAAAAATGTTTCCAGAAATTGCCAAATGTCCCCTGAGGGGGCAAAATCACCCCCAAGAACCACTGTGCTATATCCTTTTGATACCCTTTATTAGTGCTGTCCCATGGTATCCCAGAATGAAAGGATATTTTAATAATATCAAGGTCTTTTGTCTATCCAGAAACATTGGGTCACATTCAGCCTCACATTTATGAAATGAAAGCAAATTAGAAATTATCCACTTTCAATCTAAAAGAAAAAAATCCTATGACAACCTCTCAAAAGCTGGATCCGGAGAGCTTTAAAATGAGTCATCCACTTAGGAGATAAACAGTCACCAAAGAAAAATGCTGGCCTGGAGTGTGTATTTCAGAATTGAGGAACAGCCAGAAACATTCTAGGCTGTGCTGGTGGGCTTTGGCACGCTTCTGGGTGCTTGTTTATTGCTCCGTGGCCCATGTAGTGAGTGTCACAGGGCAACACTGACCTTTGTGTTTGTGTCTTCCTGCTCGTAAGAGATCTGATGTGTGAGTGTGAGTGTCATAGTTTCAATATTCCTCAGCTCTGATATTTTTACACTTATTTTCTGCCCTCTTATACTGGCATTTGGGGGCTCATCTACAGGCTTTGTTTCAAAAGACTATTTCTTAGCAATTTATTCAAATCCAGAAGATATTCTCCCTCATAGATACAGTATTACATGAGATGGTGAGTTTCCAATTTCCTATTGGACTCATGATGTACATTATTCATGTAGTCCTTAGACTGAGAGATACTTATTATTTGTGAATTATTTCTTCTTCAGTGTTAATTAATTGCCAGGTACTATCTTGGATACTGGGAACACCAAGGTCAGTAAACCAGACAAGGCTCTTGTTCTCATGAATCTAGCTGATATATATAGTTCATGATGCAGGGTGCTAGGGACTGGGTCTTGGCCACGTGAGAGTAGATGCCAAATAAATACGGATAGGGTCCTAAGTGACCCCAATCTCTTTATATCAGGGGTTGACAAACTACAGTCAGTGGGCCAAATTGTTTTTGTATGACCTCCATGCCTAGAATGGTTTTTGCATTTTTAAATGGTTGAAAAAAGTCAGAAGAAAAATATTTTGTGACATGAAAATTATATGATATTAGAATTTTAGTGTCTATGACTAAAAGACACTTACTCCCTGGAAGGAAACTTATGACCAACCTAGACAGCATATTAAAAAGCAGAGACATTACTTTGCCAACAAATGTCCGTGTAGTCGAGACTATGGTTTTTCCAGTGGTCATGTATGGATGTGAGAGCTGGACTATAAAGAAAGCTGAGCACCAAAGAATTGAAGCTTCTGAACTGTGGTGTTGGAGAAGACTCTTGAGAGTCCCTTGGACCGCAAGGAGATCCAACCAGTCCATCCTAAAGGAGATCAGTCCTGGGTGTTCATTGGAAGGACTGATGTTGAAGCTGAAACTCCAATACTTTGGCCACCTGATGTGAAGAGCTGACTCATTGGAAAAGATCCTGATGTTGGGAGAGATTGAGGGCAGGAGGAGAAGGGGATGACAGAGGATGAGACGGTTGGATGGCATCACCAACTCAATGGACATGAGTTTGGGTAACCTCCGGGAGTTGGTGATGGACAGGGAGGCCTGGTGTGCTGCAGTCCATGGGGTTGCAAAGAGTCGGACATGACTGAGCGACTGAACTGAAATGAACTGATGACTAAAATTTTATTGGAACTTTTGTTTACATGTGGTTTATAGCCGTCTTTGTGCTGCATTGGCAGATCTGAGTAGTTGTGACAAAGACTTTATGAACCACAAGCCTGAAATATTTACTACGTGTAACTTTCTAAAATTCTAGTTAGCGGGGAAAGTGCTTTCAGGATTCCAGTCTTGGGAACTTTCCAGCTTAAATCATTGGCGGGGTACCTATGGTGTGAAACAGCACTTTAGCAGCAGGAAAGAGGGAGAAAAAAATCTGACAGGTCGAGACCTACCTTCTACAGTGTTTGGGAGCTTATGGTGATCTGAACTCAGTCCCCTTGACCTCACCAACCTTCTCTGCTAATGCTCCCTCCTATTCCTTCTCTGTTAGTTCCCTATTTATTGCTGATGTAACAAATTATCATAAATTGAAAGCATCAGAAATTTAATGTCATACAGTTTTGGATGTCAGTCTCACTCCACTGAGCTCAAAGGCTGCATTCCTTTTGGGAGCTCTGGGGGAGAATCTGTGCCTTGCCTTTTCCAGCTTTTAGTAACTGCCTGCATTTCTTGGCTTATGGCTCTTTCCTCCATCTTTAAAGCTGTCAGCTTAGTATCTTGAAATCAATCTCTCTCTCTCTCTCTCTCACACACACACACACACACACACACACACACACACACACACACACACACAGCCACCTCTGCCTCCCTCTGGTAAGGACTCTTTGATGACGTTGCATTCGTCTGGATAATCCATAATAACTTCATTATCTCAGGATCTCTTAACTTAATCATGACTACACAGCCCCTTTTGCCAGGTAAGGTAACACAGTCACAGGAATTAAGAGGTGGCCATCTTTGAGGGCAGGGGCTATTATTCTGGCTGCCACACCTCCTGTCTAGTAACTCCACACTATACTTCTCTCTGCCTCTGCAGAACGGACTGTAGGCTGAAGAGCATCTCTCAAGCTTTGTATGCACCAGCCAGAATATTGTAGTGGCTAAGAGTATAGGCTTTCATCTCTGAGTGTCAGGTTCAAGCCATTTGTTGTTGTGGTTGTTGAATGAATGAGGAATGAATGAGGTTATGGCATCACTGCATTTGTTCAATAAAAGAAAGCAAAACACGCTTACTCCTGGATGCCTTAAAGCTCACATTTTGTTTCAAAAAATCACATCTTGTGGTAAATTTGCATCTTTCTTTAGTGGTAGTGAATATCTTGAATTTTCTAGGAAGAGCAGACTTACTAGAACCCAGCCTGAATCTGGTCAACATTTGAGCACAGTGGTTCTCAATCCTGATTGTGTGGGCCAATCAGAAAACCAATATAGGTGCTCAACTACAGAGCAGATACCTGCCACAAAACTTCTGTGAGGTCATTAGTCTAGTCTCTATATTTGCTCATATTTGACAGTTTTCATAATATAAAGGCAAATATATTTTGCACACATAAACACTGTGATCCTGGGAATTCTAGGAAGAGGCAACCAGGAGATGTGGAAAGCTCATGGACTGCCCCCCCACACACACACACACTGGTCTGTGTGGGTCCCCTGGGCACCACATCTGGGGACCCTGTCCTAAGCTGTAGCAACCGGAATGAAGAAGTGAGGAGGCAGGAAAAAAAAAAAAGCTGATTTTAGACTTCAGGGTAAATACTTCATTGAGAATACTCTGATTTGAACTTTAGGATAACTTGCATAAACCTTGGATGAATGTTTTGAGAAAAAGCTCTTTAATTTTAAAAGATGATGTGGATTGAGACAAGGAAGGTGGATGCATTCGACCAAGTATCCTAAGTCCCCTACATTCGAAAGAGCTCTGTTCCAAGATTGAGATCATAAGTCCAATTTATTCATTAAGTCCAACAAAGTTAGCCTAGGTGCCCAACTAACACAATCGGCTATATAGTACTGTAATAAGTTTGTAATACTTTTCACACAAATAATATGTAAAAAACAAACAAACACAAAAAATAGCAAGCTTTTATGTTTGCCTCTGGACATCCTGGGCTTGAAATAAAGATATTGTACTACTGTACTCTATACAGTTGTTATTATTTAGTCACTCAGTCGAGTCTGACTCTGCAACGCCGTGGACCATATCCCACAAGGCTCCTCTGTCCATGGGATTCTCCAGGCAAGAATATTGAAGGGGGTTGCCATTTCCTTCCCCAGGGGATCTTCTCAACCCCAGGATCACTAAATTATCACACCTTAAAAAAGAATCCAACTGTAATTCTAAGACATGTTTGCCGCTTTCCCAGCCATTGTGTTGTGACATTTCCTTGACTCTATGTGTGCTTGGCTCTTTATTCTCAAAATGTCTCTACTGCATTAAGGATAAAAATAAAAATGAAGAACACTGTTCTAGGTCATTTAGACCAGTCACACACCTCCTGACTTTATCCCAAGATACAATGAAAGAATATGGGTTTAGCCTGTGAGTTGTGTTCATTTTATAATTTCCCCAAAATGAACCTCGTGTTTCCAACTTAAAAAAAAAATGTTGAAATTGCATGTACTTAATTTGAAATGAAGTCATTAAAAATTCACAATGGTGGAACTATAAACTGGGAACACTGAGAAAATTGGGACCTAGGGGAAGATGGAGATTATTTGATGTATTATGACTGCTGATTGGCAGGTAGTAGCAAAAAACAATGAGATGGTGGAGAGGATGAACTGAAGTAGCCCATACAGACTTTTCCAGGCTGAATGAACTATTTAGGCTTCAATTATTCAAGTTTCTGGTACATTATGTTTGTGATTATGAAACAACTTGGTCCATTACCCATAATCAAAAATGTAACTGAATGATATTTTTAAGATACCACACATTTGATAATACACAGCTTTTGAGATGTCTTCAAAGTCCCTCTTCATTTATTATTTGATAACTTTCTCTCCTAGGAACATTGTTTTTTCAACCATGTCCTAAGGATGGGGTTAACAACCAATTGACTCTGGGGACAGTTTCGTCTCCTTTGAGAAATGACTTTTCCAAAGCCCGATCAATGCAGCTGCCATGCTTTCAAGAAAGCGCCCCATTCTTTTCTCTTTCTGGGTTTGTCTGTAGCATTCTCTGGAACCATCAACTACTGCAAGAACTAAAGTTGCAGGAGACAGCAACTCCATACATTCATGTCTTTACAAATAGACCAAGCCTTTTCTCCCTTTTGGCTAATAATTCCAAATTTTCCAAAGAAGTTACAAATTCTACGAAGTTAAGAGTCATGGGCTATGATGTATAATGGACTCAGAGAAATTTTAAACACCACACTTGATTTTTTATTATGCTAAGTGTAGTCATTTGTGAACAGTTTCCAAAACTATGTATTACTTGATTGTGAAGGAACTATTGTAGTTGAGAGAAGAAGACGAAGGCTCAAGACAGATGTAAACTGGCCAGGTTCTATTTTGCCAGATTTGGGAATGTGTTTTCTTTATTTATTTTTGGAGATAAAATATCACTTTCAAAATTTGAACATCTTTCTTCTCCACATGCCCCCCACACTCTCTCACACACACATACACACACACCAGACCTAATTCCCTTCTGCTCATTCTCATCTTGGTGATTTAGTGTATCATCCTCCCAGTTGCTCAAACCAGAAATGTTTAAGTTATCCTAGATTACCCCTTCCCAACCCCCCACTAGATACAGTTTGTCCCCAAGCATCTTTGTGGTTCTAAGTATCTCCCCATCTATTCCAATCTCAATTAGCATCCTGCCTAGTCCAGTGTCTCTTCTGATCTCTACATCTCTTGCTTGCTTTCTCCCTCAATTCCTTTAGAACTGTATTTCCAGTCATCTTTCCCTTATGCAAATCTGATCATGTTCCTCTCTTAACCACTGTTCCTTAATGACTAGCCATCACTGGCTGAGTAAAATCCTACAGAGATAGCCCTCCAGGATCTGGCCCTGATTTCTACCTGGCTTTACCTCCTGCTGTTTACTTTCTTCTAGCCTTGTAATTTCCCCCAAACAAGCCTGTTCTCTCAAATTCATTTGCCTTGGCACCCACTGTTGGTTTTTTTTTTTTTTTTTTTTTTTTGCAATGTTGCATTTCTACTGAGCAAACCCTTACTCCTTTTATTCAACTTCAAGCCTCCAGTGAAACACTGCCTTCTTATAAAGCCTTGCTTCATCCCCAGATTGATATCAAAGCCTTTTATTCTAGGCATCCTATTGCATTTGGCTCTTACTTCTAATATCACAATCTCTGTATTTCATGGATTGCGTGTATTCTTTGTACCAAAATTCAACTCCTTAAGAACAAGAACTGTTGTCATTTTGATAATCTCAAGCCTAGTACTGTTTTTAGCATGTAATAGGTGTTCATTACATTTTGTTCAAATTAATTATGCAGCAGGACATTTGTTGTTGTTTACCCGCTCAGTTGTGTCCGACTCTTTGAGACCCCATGAGCCCCATGAAGCCTGCTAGGTTCCTCTGGCCGTGAAATTTTCCAGTCAATAATCCTAGAGTGGGTTGCCAGTTCCTTCTTCAGGAGATCTCCCAACCCAGGGATCGAACCTATGTTTCCTGCTTAATACGCAGATTCTTTACCACTGAGCCACCAGGGAAGCCCTGAAGGACATGGTAAATAAAAAAATAAAATGTATCTTGTAGGGATTGGTTTATTTTACTTGAGCCATAAACTATCATACACAGGTTGGCAAATTGTAGCCCACTGTCCAAACCCAGCCTTCCACCTTCTTTTGTAAATGAAGTTTGATTGGCACACAGCCATACCCATTCACTTATAAACTATAGTTGCTTTCACGCCACAAAGGCAGATCTGAGTAGTTTTGACAGAGACCACATGGCCCACAAAGCCTGAAATATTTACTTTCTGGCCTTTTACAGAAAAAGATTCCAACCCCTGCTACAGATACAGAGCCATTGGAGGGCATATTTTTAAAATTCTTTTAAAGAATAGGTATGTAATTCCATTTTGACACTTCAGGTAGCAGTGGGCTCCATTTGATACCTAAATTTCATATTTAAAAATCACCGGGGACTTCCCTGGCAGTCCAGTGGTAAAGACTCCACAGTTCCAATGCAGGGGACCTGAGTTCAATCCCTTGTGGTAAAGCCAAAAAAAAAAAAAAGAAAAGAAATCACCAGCTCATCTGGAACTTCCCATCTGGGATGCACTCGTGTGTGCATGTTTAGTGAAACAGAGCCTTCCCTGTGAGGTCTTTCCCAGCACCACTCCCCCCGAATCTATCACTGTAAATCTCTGTCCTCTGCTAACACTGCCGGCCCCTTCCCTGCTTTTTTCCCCATTCTTAGCTGTTATTATTCAACACACTGTATTCTTTACTTACCCTGGTTTATTTTCTACTCCTGCCAAAGTGGTGCAGTGGTAAAGAATCCACTGGCCAAGGAAGAAACATGGGCTTGATCCCTGGGTAGAGAAGATCTCCTGGAGGAGGAAACGACAACCCATGCCCATATTCTTGCCTGGAAAATCTCATGGACAGAGGAGCCTGGCGGGCTACAGTCCATGGGGTCACAAAGAGTCGGACAAGACTGAGAAACTGAGCATGCACACCAGAGTATGATATCTCCATTTGCTAAAACAATGAATGAAGAAATCAATGAAATCCCAGAAAAGAGGGGAAAAAAATCCAAGAATTAACATAGTTCCATTTACTCTTTGAAATGAACCATCTAGGCAGGAATTTGCTACCAGTATGGAAGAAAGGTGTCTTAATAGTCTCTCGGGCCAGTCTTTCTGTCTCTCTTCTTTCAGGTGAATAATTAATGAGGGTGATGAAGTCTTTGGGGATTCCTTAATGTTTCCCACATCCACAGCAAATCCCTGGCAGTGTCTGTGGGGCCCAACACTGTTCCTTCTCCCAGAACCTTCCTTGATTGTTGAGGAAACAGTAGCTACCTCATCAAAGCTGTTGTGCCCTGGCTGATATCTGTGATTCCTAGGAATTCCTTCTCTGTGAGGGGACATTAGGTTTCAGAGGACTGCGAAGTATTATTTATGTCATCACTTTCTCACTGTCCGCGTCGAGGGTAGAGATATTCACTCTCAGTGGAATCAGCGCTGTGTATGTGTGCACACAAACAAACCCAGGATTGTGGGAATCTCTGCTTTGATTCTTTGATGTGGAGTATTTTCACATCAGATGTCTATACGTATATGTACTTTTTATTGATCATATCTCTATACTTACTATGATGAAAATAACTCATTAGATTGCTATAAAATAGAAACTCAGTGGTTACAATTTAGCATAGAATTTAAAAGCCTAATTCGTTTTAGCTCAAGTCCTGGTTGATTTCAAGTCTTGTAAGTTTTACAATTTGGGGGAAATTACTTAACCTTCCTAAGCCTCAATTAATCTATATTATATTTATGTGCTGCATTTGCTCAGTCGCTTCAGTCATGTCCGACTCTTTGTGACCCCATGAACTATAGCCCGCCAAGCTCCTTTGTCCATGGGATTCTCCAGGCAAGAATACTGGAGTGGGTTGCCATGCCCTCTTCCAGGAGATCTTTCCGACCCTGTGATCTAACCCACATCTCCTGCATTGCAGGTGGATTGTTTACCCAGTGAGCCACCTGGGAAGCCATATTATATTTATGCATACTATATATTACTATAATATCAACATAATGTATCCTAAGTAAGCATTGTGATAATGTATCATAAGTATATATTATATATAATAATAATATATTGTGTCTTATATTATAAATATACTAGATTGTATTATTATATAGTTGTTATTAAATAAGATAAGGTCAGAAATGCTAACTGCCTCTTA
Organism: Giraffa tippelskirchi; assembly: GCF_054371585.1. Classification (NCBI taxonomy): domain Eukaryota; kingdom Metazoa; phylum Chordata; class Mammalia; order Artiodactyla; family Giraffidae; genus Giraffa; species Giraffa tippelskirchi. Next base: position 145,812,607 of record NC_137289.1, read on the forward strand.
AGGTTGTTTGAAGGAGTAACTAAAAATCCCTTGACACCATCACTGGTACATGGGAGGCTATCAACATACAGTTACATTCTTATGTCTAGTGTGCATGATGGCAATTCAGTTTAGTAACTCAATTGTGTCTGACTCTTTGTGACCCCATGCACACCAGACTTCCCTGTCCATCACCAACTGGAGTTTACTCAAACTCATGTCCATTGTGTTGGTGATGCTATACAACCATCTCATCCTCTGTCGTCCCCTTCTCCTCTTGCCTTCAATCTTTCCCAGCATCAGGGTCTTTTCCAATGAGTTAGTTCTTCGCATCAGGTGGCCAAAGTATTGGAATTTCAGCTTCAGCATCAGTCCTTCTAATGAATATTCAGGACTGATTTCCTTTAGGGTTGACTGGTTTGATCTCCTTGCAGTCCAAGGGACTCTCAAGAGTCTTCTCCAACACCACAGTACAAAAGCACCAATTCTTCAGTGCTCAGCTTTCTTTACAGTACAACGCTCACATCCATACGTGACTACTGGAAAAACCATAGCTTTGACTAGACGGACGTTTGTTGGCAAAGTAATGTCTGTTTTTTTGAATATGCTGTCTAGGTTGGTCATGGCTTTTCTTCCAAAGAATAAGCATCTTTTAATTTCATGGCTGCAGTCGCCATCTGCAATGATTTTGGATCCCCCCAAAATAAAGTCTGTCACTGTTTCCATAATTTCCCCATCTATTTACCATGAAATGATGGAACCAGATGCCATGATCTTAGTTTTTTGAATGTTGAGTTTTAAGCCAACATTTCCACTCGCCTCTTTCACTTTCCTCAAGAGGCTCTTTAGTTCTTCACTTTCTTCCATAAGGGTGGTGTCATCTGCATCTCTGAGGTTATTGATATTTCTCCCAGCAATCTTGATTCCAGCTTGTGCTTCATCCAGCCTGGCATTTCACATGATGTACTCTGAATATAAGTTAAATAAGCAAGGTGACAATATACAGCTTTGATGTACCCCTTTCCCAATTTGGAACCAGTCTGTTCCGTGTCTGGTTCTAACTGTTGCTTCTTGACCTGTGTACAGATTCCTCAGGAGCAGGTCAGGTGGTCTGGTATTCCCATCTCTTGATTTTGCATTCCAGAATGTCTGGCTCTAGGTGAGTGATCACATCATCATGGTTATCTGGGTCATGAAGATCTTTTTTGTATAGTTCTTCTGTGTATTCTTGCCACCTCTTCTTAATATCTTCTGCTTCTGTTAGGTCCATACCTTTTCTGTCCTTTATTGTGTCCATCTTTACATGAAATGTTCCCTTGGTATCTCTAATTTTCTTGAAGAGATCTCTAGTCTTTCCCATTCTGTTGTTTTCCTCTATTTCTTTGCATTGATTGCTGAGGATGGCTTTCTTATCTCTCCTTGCTATTCTTTGGAACTCTACATTCAAATGGGTATATCTTTCTTTTTCTCCTTTGCCTTTTGCTTCTCTTCTTTTCTCAGCTATTTGTAAGCCCTCCTCAGGCAACCATTTTGCCTTTTTGCATTTCTTTTTCTTTGGAATGGTCTTGATCCCTGTCTCCTGTACAATGTCATGAACCTCCCTCCATAGTTCATCAGGCACTCAGTCTATCAGATCTAATCCCTTGAATCTATTTGTCACTTTCACTATATAATTGTAAGGGATTTGATTTAGGTCATACCTGAATGGTGTAGTGGTTTTCCCTACTTTCTTCAATTAAGTCTGAATTTTGTAATAAGGAGTTCATGATCTGAGCTACAATCAGCTCCCGGTCTTACTTTTGCTGACTGTATAGAGTTTTTCCATCTCTGGCTGCAAATAATGTAATCCATCTGATTTCGGTATTGACCATCTGGTGATGTCCATGTGTAGAGTCGTCTCTTGTGTTGTTGGATGAGGCTGTTTGATATTATCAGTGCGTTCTCTTGGCAAAACTCTTTTAGCCTTTGCATGATGGCAATTAGCAGTAGTTTTTTCTGTTACTGAGAAATAAAAATGAAAAAGTTTCCATGTGTTCCCATAAAAGAGAGGAAGCAATATCTTGAAATATCTTTCCACATGGTTTTCCTTGTGTGATTTTATGAGATCGGGTGACCTAGAAGATTCTCCAGATTGGGATGTTTGCAATTGACTGAGAAAATCCACAGTTAAGAGTGGGTTGGATTTTAGGGGCTGAGAGCCAATTTTGGAACACAAAAATGAAGTTTGCTTGACATTATGACCAATTGAGGGAGAGGCTGAGGTTTGTGAGTCACAGATCACTGTGTGACCATCGATGTTTTTCCCCTTGGTCTGCAGGGTGATTTCACCTGGAACAGTATGTCGGGCCGCAGCGTGCGGCTGAGGTCAGTCCCCATCCAGAGCCTCTCAGAGTTGGAGCGAGCCCGCCTACAGGAAGTGGCTTTTTATCAGCTGCAGCAGGACTGTGACCTGAGCTGTCAGATCACCATTCCCAAAGGTAAGGCCCCGTTTTGCCATTCTGTGGGGGATGTTGCCAGTCAAACAAATGCTCTGCCAGAGTTACAAGCTGCAGATTCATCTCAGCCCCACCACTGACCCAGGAAGGAAGCTACAGCTTCTGGGTCATTGGCTGTCATGAGCGTCCAGTTTGAAAGATGTGTTCAATAGGACAGTTTACATGTCAACTAATATGTTTATTAAAAGGAAGATTGACTTGGGGCATTAAAGGGGAAAGCCACGTGCATCTCAACAGTCTACGTGGCTTCAGCACAACCAGTTAAAAAGAAGTTTCAAAAGAGTCAACTTAAAAGATTGGAAGAAAAACCATGTCTATCTCAAGATGATTTCAAGATAACCAGTTGAATGGTTTAGCAATCTGTTAAACACGTCTTTTGACCTTATACAAACCCCAAATCAGTTATTATACCAATGTTAACTCATTTTTATCCACCTGGCATTCTCTGTTAGGTTTCAGCACGATAATGCTGAAGCCAGTGCAGGACTAGTTGTCTGATGTTTTTACAAACACAGATTCTGATTCTGGTAAAAATGGGAAACATATATTTGAAATCCTTTGATCTGTAAACCCTGTTTTCAAATGTTTTCTATTTTCTATAAAGGCACTTTTTAATGTGCATTACCAGATACAGAAAGGTAATTTGAGGTGGAGTGAAAAGCTGTGATGCTACACAAATAGAGTAAACCTGACAGAAAAAGAACATTGGATGCTGTGCCTAAAACTTATATATAAAAGCTAGACTGCCTTGACAGATTTTAGTATCTGCAGAACCTCTCCTTTGCTTTCTTTTATTGAGGGGTTGAGGGAATGCTTCATGAATAGTTATTCATAAAATAATTCATAACATGCATACGCACATATACATAGATATGTAGTTCTCAACCAACGATGGTTCCCCCATCCCCAGGTAGAATTTAGCAATGTCTGGCTCCACTTTCAGTTTTCACAGCTTAGAGGAAGGATGCAGCTGACACCTAGGGGTTAGAAGCCAGGAATGCTGTTAAACATCCTATAAGACACTGGACAGTCCCTCACAGCAAGCATCATCAGGTCCCAAGGGCCCAAGTGTACCGATTGAGCAACCTGAATATACGCATGAACACATGTGCTTACATTTCGTCAACAACAGTGCTGGTGGGGCTATTTTCTGGGCTTATTTGTGGCTAATGGTAGCAGTTCTAGCGTGGGAGTCTGAAGACTAGAATATGAGGACTTGTCCAGTCACTTCCCCTCCACAGGTGAGCTTGTGTAATTCACCCCTCTAGTAGGAGGTTCAGTTTCGTTGACTAGAGAGAGTAGCACAAAAACACTGACCACCCAGAATTTTTCACTGGATGATGACTCTCGGGGCCACTTTTATTCTTTTTCTTAAAAAATTCTTAAAGAATGGAAGTATAGTTGGTCTACAATGTTATATTAGTTTCAAGTATACAGCATAGTGATTCAGTATTTTTACAGACTATACTCCAGTCAAAGTTATTATAAGATAATGGCTATGGTTCCTTGTGCTGTACAATATATCCTAGATGCTTATCTATTTTATACATAGTACTTCATACCTCTTAATCCCATATCCCAATCTTGCCCATCTCTCTTCCCATTCCAAACTTGTAATCAGCAGTTTGTTTTCTATATCCATGAGTCTATTTCTGTTGTGCTATATACATTCGTTTATTTTTTGCATTCCACATATGAGTGATATCATTCAGTATTTGTCTTTCTCTGTCTGACTGATTTCACTAAGCATAATATTCTCCAAGTCCATCCACATTGCTTCAAATGGCAGAATTTCTTTCTTTTTATGCCTGAGTAATATTCCATTGTGTGTGTGTGTGTGTGTGTGTGTGTGTGTATGTACATATATATGTGTATATATATATCACATCTTCTTTATCCACTCATATGTTGTGAATATGTCAGTTGCTTCCATATCTTGGCAACTGTAAATAATTCTGTCATGAAATATTGGGGTACATGTATCTTGGTTCAGTGGTGAAGAATCTGCTTGCCAATGCAGGAGACACGTGTTCAATTCCTGGGTCAGGAAGATCCCTTGGAGGAGGAAATGGCAACCCACTCCAGTATTCTTGCCTGGGAAATCCCATGGACTGAGGAGCTTGGTGGGCTACAGTCCATGGGGTCACAAAGAGTCAGACATGAGTTAGCAATGAAACAATTTGAATGTGTTGTTTTTTTCTAGATATATACTCGAGTGGAATTTCTGGATAATATGGTAGTTCTATTTTTAGTTTTCTGAGGAACCTCCATATTATTTTCCACAGTGGCTGCACCAGTTTACATTCCCACAAACAGTGTTGAAGGATTCCCTTTTCTCTACATCCTCACCAACATTTGTTGTTTGTAGACTTTTTGATGATATCCATTTGGCGGATGTGAGGTGATATCTCATTGTGATTTTGATTTGCATTTCTTTGATGGTTAGTGATGCTGAGCATTTTTTATGTGCCTCTTGGCCATCTGCATTTCCCTTTTTGGAAAAATGTCTATTCAGGTCATCTGCCCATTTTTTAGTTGGGTTATTTGTTTTGTTTAATGCTGAGTTGCATGAGCTGTTTTTGTCTGTTGGATACATACAACCCCTTATTGGTCACATTGCAAAAATTTCCTCCCATTCCGTAAGTTGTCTTTTTCTTTCTTCTTCTGTACTGCATGGCATGTGGGATCTTAGTTCCCTGACCAGGGATCTAACTTGTGGCCCCTGCATTGGAAGCATGGATTCCTAACCACTGAAAGTCCCCATAGGTTATCTTTTTGTTTTTTCAAGGGCAAAATTTTAAGCTTAATTACACCCTGTTTGTTTATTTTTGCTTTTATTTCTTCTGCCTTAGGAGATAGATCCTAGAAAATATTGTTCCGACATGTCGAAGAGTGTTCTGCCTATGAGCTTTATGATTTCAAGTCTTATATTTAGGTCTTTAATCCATTTTGAGTTTATTTTTGTATATGGCATGAGGAAGTGTTCTAATCTCATTTTTTTGCATTGGCTCTTTTTTTAAAAAATTTATGTTTTATTTATTTTTGCTTGCACTGGATCTTTGTTGCTGCCCTTGGACTTTCTCTAGTTGTGGTGATTGGGGTCTACTCTCTAGTTGCTGCGTGCGGGCTTCTCATTGCAGTGGCTTCTCTTGTTGCAGAGCATGGGCTCTAGAGCATGTGGGCTTCAGTAGTTGCAGTTTGCGGGCTCCAGAACTTGGACACGATAGTTGTGGCACATGGGCATAGCTGCCCTGCAGCATGTAGAATCTTCCTGGACTAGGGATTGAACCCATGTCCCCTGCATTGGCAGGCAGATTCTTTACCACTGAACCACCAGGGAAGTCCTAATCTCATTTTTTTTTTCATGTAGCTGTTGAGTTTTCCCAGCACCACTTATCCAAGAGACTGTCTTTTCTTCATTGTACATTCTTGCCTCCTTTGTCATAGACTAATTGACCAGAGTTGTGTCAGTTTATTTCTGGGCTCTATGTGTCTAGTTTTGTATCAGTACCACACTACTTGGTTTACTGTAGTCTAAGGACTGGGAAGGTGATATCTCCAACTTTGTTCTTTATTCTCAAGATTGCTTTGGCAATCCCAGGTCTTTTGTGGTTCCATACAAATTTTAGGATTATTTGTTCTAGTTCCGTGGAAAGTGTCATGGGTATTTTGATAGGGATTGCATTAAATCTGTAGATTGCTTTGGGTAGTATGGCCATTTTAATAATATTAATTCTTCCAGTCCAAGAGCATGGGATATCTTTCTATTTCTTTGTATTATTTTCAGTTTTCTTCATCAGTCTTTTATAGTTTTCAGAGTATAGGTTTTTCACCTCCTTGGTTAAGTTTATTCCCAAGTATTTTATTCTTTTTGATGTGATTTTAAATGGAATTTTTTTTTTTACTTTTTTCTGATAGTTCATTATTACTGTATAGAAAAGCAACCGATTTCTGTATATTATTCTTGCATCCTGCTACTTTACTGAATTCACTGATTAGTTCTAATACTATTTTGGTGGAGACTTTAGGGTTTTCTATACAAAATATCATGTCCTCTGCAAATAGTGGTAGTTTTACTTATTCCCGTCTAATTTGGATGCCTTTTATTTCTTTTCCTTGTCTGATGGATGTGGCTAGGACTTCCAATACTATGTTAAACAGAAGTGGCAAGAGGGGCCACTTTTGTTCTTTAAACTGGTATCTTGGACTCTGTTGAAGGTCATGAAAGAGTTCAGGAGAAGGTATTGGTAGGTTAGGCCAAGGGACTGGTGGGGCAGGCACATTTCACTGACTGATGCCTGGCTCCTGTGGCTTTTTCATCATACTCTACTTGACACCACAACCATACCCAGTTCCTCCCAGGAGGAAATTCCTAGCCTTGTTATATCTTCTCATCCTAATGTAACACAGAGATCCTCACCTCAAGTAAGAAGAAAATCCCTTTGGCAGTTGGTGAAAAATGACAACTAATCGCCATCAGGCTGGGTTGCTGCCTCTTCCTAGGACAATCTCATTCTGCCTCATCTTGTCTTTGTTTGGTTTTAGGGTGGAGATGAAACCTGCCCTTGCTTCCCTATTAATTCACAAGATGGCCCAGGTGGGGTCCAAGAGCCCTGTCTCTGTTTTACAAGAACAGATGATCTTTCAGTTCCTAAGAAAAAATTTTAATAGAAATGTTGGCAAGCCCAATTTATAGTGAAGGAAATGAAGACTCTAAAAAGTTATGTGAAACCTAGATTTGAGACATATCAGATGAGATATCAAGGAACAAATAGTCTTTGTAATTTTGTTTTCAAATCCAGTTAATTTGGTGTTTCTCTTTGTTCTTGCTCTTAAAAGAGTCCATTAAATAACCTTTAACAAACAGAGAATTTTATATAACTTATCTTCTAGAAGCTCTGTCTCCATTGCTTATTTCTGCGACTCTGTAGGTCCTAGTACATTCAGGGAAAGATTTGTTCTATCAAGATGTTCAAAGATGTTTGGGCTACAGGAGTTATTTTGACATTTTCTATCAAAATGGGCGCTAATGATTTACAAATCATCTCTTACTTATGAAAGAGGGAACGAATTGTGTGGCTGGGTGGGAAAAAACAGACATCACCCAAGAGTTTTAAAACTACTATTTGGGTGAGATGATTATAGACACTGAATATTTACCAAGATCAAATGCATGGCCGGTGCTGAGTGCTATGATGGCAGCTTCCGTCTGAGGATGGCCGCTTTCGCTCCATGCAAAAACCTAAGTGGAGGTTCTAAACAGAGTCAGAGTCACTGTATGAATTTGCTAAGGAAAATAAGTACAGATGCCATGGTCTAGAACCTAAACTAATGATATAAAGCCTACTGAGATAGTGGGTGTAATGAAAATGGAAACACATTCAAGCTCACATTTTTGCTCTTTGTTACCTTAGAATGACTGTGCGTGCGTGCTCAATCACTCAGTCGTGTCCAACTCTTTGCGACCCCGTGGACTGTAGCCCGCCAGGCTCCTCTGTCCATGGGGATCTTCCAGGCAAGAATACTGGAGTGGGTTGCCATTTCCTTCTGCAGGGGATCTTCCAGACCCAGGGATCAAACCCGCATCTCCTGCATCTCCTACATTGGAAGGCAGATTCTTTACCACTGCGCCACCTGGGAAGCCCCTGGAATGACTATAGGAATTTATTTATGGGTATGTTTGGAGGACTCTCTTCCTCTCTAAGACTGGTGCTTCCATGGCTCAGATGAATGATAATATAATGTATTCATCAGCTGCTGGGATTCACCATAGAGAGGGAAGAATTGAAGGTTGAGGGTTAGGAAATCACTGGAGTTATTTCCTAGAGTGGACTGCAGTGGTGGGATCCAAAGCCACAGAGAGTTTGAGCTCCTCCTGAGGTTGAGTAGTAGGTGGACATGGGTTATATGGGTACAGATGCAGGCAGATTAGATGATGGGAAAGCGTGTGGAATTTCACTCCAGATTGCCTCTCCTCTCTCAGCAAAATAAGAAACAATTTCATCTGGTAGGAGTGGGGATAAGGAGGTCCTGGAGGTTTGAGGAAAGAGGAAAAGAATGGAAAAGCGGGAAGTGAATGGACCAGCAATGTTGCAGGATTGTGGGGCAGCCCAAAAGGTCTATTCGAGGTTAGAAGCTGGGAATTTAAATTGCAAAATAAACATCTGGGCAGCTTTGTTGTTGTTGTTGTTGTTGTTCAGTCGCTCAGTGGTGTCCGACTCTTTGTGACCCCATGGACTGTAGCAAGCCAGGCTTCCCTGGCCTTCATTATCTCCCGAAGGTTGCTCAAATTCATGTGTATTGAGTCAGTGATGCCATTCAACCATCTCATCCTCTGTTGCCCCCTTTTCCTCTTGCCCTCAATGTTTCCCAGCATCAGGGCAGCTAACCACTGCTAAAGCAAGCACACCATTTTGTACTTTGAGTTCCCCAGCCTTAGTTAATCCAAATCTCCTCTCAGTGGAGTTAGGATTTTCTAGCTGAGTTCAGTCATGGTAGGGAGGGACATGGCAGTTGAGAAATCTGTGGTAAGAAGAATCCTAGACCCCTCAAAGATGGCCTAGAATCTTTGACTATTTCCTTAACATGTCTAAATCAACTTTGCAGATGTGATCAACTCAGGTCTTTGAGACAGCAAGATTATTCTGGATGATCTAGGAGGATCAAAACTAATCACATGAGTACTAAAAAGCAGAAAACTTTCCTAGCTATAGTCAAAGGGAGATATGACTTTGGAGGAATAGTCAGAGAGATCCATTGCTGCTGGCTTTGATGATAGAGGAAAGGACCACAAGTGGAAGAATGAGGTCAGCCTCTAGAAACTAAAGAAAGGCAAGGAAACAGATCCTCACTAGAGCCTCTAGGATGGACTGCAGCCCTGCTGACACTTTGCTTTTAGCCCAGTGAGACTCATCTCAGACTTCTGGTCTCCAGAAATGTCAGCAATAAATTTAAGTCGTTTTAGCTGCTAAGTTTGTGGTCATATGTTACAGCAGCTGTAAGAAACTAATACAGTATACAGGAGAGTGATTATAGTCTCAGACCATGGGATCTAAGCTGAATAAGAAGAGAAGTTAGAAATAAATGTAAAAGACATATTTTTCTTAAGTAAGAAGAATCAGTTATATAAAGATATCAATTATGTCCTAAATTATCTATAAACTGCACATGGTTCCAGAAAACATACTGAAAGAATTAATTTTTGTAATATCACTAAATTGATCTAAACATCATCTTGGCAAATAATTATATGAAAGTAAGTAGACGGGGGAAAATCTGAAAAAGAGGTCAAACAGAAATTATCCCTAGCCACTTATTAAATGTTATAAAACTAAAGCAATTAAAAGAATATTGTACTGTTTCACAACAGGCAGATCAATGGAACATAATAGAATTCAGAACTGAGCTAAAATAAATATGAGAACTTATGACATAAACATTGCATTTCTTATCAGGGGGAAATGATGGATTATTATTGTATTTGTGACAATGAGACTACCATTGAGAAGAAAAATTGAGATTCTGACCTTGCTCCTTATATCAAAATAAATTGATGTGGAAGAAAGATTTGAAGATTTAAAAAATGAAAGTATGAATGCACTAAAACAAAACATAGCTAGATATTAATATATTTTTACGTGGAGGAAGTCACTACACAGAAAACATAGAGTGACCTGTTTTGTTACATTTAAAAAGGAGTAGAATCATCTGTGTGGCAAAAGTAAATAAATAAATAGAAATGTATTACACATTTGAAAAACTAAAGGCTAACTTCTCTACGATACAAAGCTTTATTACAAATTAATATGAGAAAGAAAATAATTAAAATGTGGACAAATTATAGGCATCTCACAGGAAAAGAAATTCAAATGGTTTGTAAATATCTATAAAGGTGCTCTCACCCTCATATTCATTCAGGAAATGCAAGCTCAACAACAGGGAGATTATTTTTTCCTCTTAGATTGGAATGACTCCAAAAGTTAGATAGTATATTTTCTCAGAAAACAGACTTTCACATACTGTTGAGAGGAATATAGTTGTTGCAGCAGCTTTCAAGGCAATTTGACAACATTGGGCTTCCCAGGTGGTGCTAATGGTAAAGAACCTGCCTGCCAATGCAGGAGACCTAAGAGTCGCGGGTTCGATCCCTGGGTCAGGAAGATCCCCTGGAGAAGGGCATGGCAATCCACTCCAGTATTCTTGCCTGGAGAATCCTATGGACAGAGGAGCCTGGCGGGCTAGAGTCCATAGGTCGCACAGAATCAGATATGACTGAAGGGACTTAGCATGCATGCAACTTTGAAATGGCCCAATAAAGCCACTTCCTCAAATGTATCTCACAGATATATACTTGTCAAGATAGGCTATATATATATTAGTCAAGATAGGCTAACCACTTAGTACCTTAATAATATAAAAGTGTCTTTCAGGCACCATCTAATGCAGGTTGGCCATAACGATCAGGAGAGTGGACTGTCCTCCACACAGTCATGCAGGAACCTAGGGTTCTCCAATCTTGTGACTCCTCCCTCCTCTCTATTTATTTAGCCAGGAAACACACACAATAAAAATTTATTTAGCCAGGAAACACACACAATAAAAATGAGTAAGATTTACATAAATCTTATAAGATGACTGGAGAAGGCAATGGCACCCCACTCCAGTACTCTTGCCTGGAAAATCCCATGGATGGAGGAGCCTGGTAGCCTGCAGTCCATGGGGTCGCTAAGAGTCGGACATGACTGAGCGACTTCACTTTCACTTTTCACTTTGATGCATTGGAGAAGGAAATGGCAACCCACTCCAGTGTTCTTGCCTGGAGAATCCCAGAGACGGTGGAGCCTGCTGGGCTGCCATCTATGGGGTCACACAGAGTCGGACACGACTGAGGTGACTTAGCAGCAGCAGCAGCAGTATAAGATGACTGATGAGTTTAATTCGTTACCCCCATCTAGAATTAAGCCATTTCAATGAGGAAATTTTGAAGATGCTAGAGAGAACCTAGTGTAGAAATAAGGATGTCTTTCAGTGGGAGGGATCGTATCTATCAATAGAGTTTTCCTGTGAGCTTGAGATTGCCCCATGGAGGCAACCATGGAATGTTTCTACCTGGTCAAAGGCTGCTCTTGGCATAGGCTCTTGAATCAGACTGTCTAGTCTATAAATGGCTTAATCCTTAACAGCAGACTCAGGGAACAAATGCGGAGATCATGATCGAGAAATTAAACACCTAATGACCTTCACGGGCTTCCCTGATGGCTCAGTGCCAAAGAATCTGCCTGCCAATGCAGGAGACTCAGGAAATGCGAGTTCAATCCCTGGGTCAGGAAGATCCCCTGGAGGAGGAAATGGCTATCCACTCCAGTATTCTTGCCTGGGAACTCCCATGGACAGAGGAGCCTGGCGGGCTACAGTCCATGGGGGTGCAAAAGAGTTGGACATGACTTAGCAACTAAAAAGCAACAACAGCAACAATGGTTTTCATAAACTTTTCATTTATTCAGAGCACATCAACTGAGTTGTGTTTATGTATCAGGTTCAACTAATATTATTTGGATAGCATTTTAATACAAATAGTCTAAGACAGGGGTTAGTGAACTGGTACCCACTGGGCAAACTCAGCTCACCATCTGTTTTTGTAAATACAGTCTTATTGGCACACAGCTATGCTTATTCATTTACATATTGTCTATGGCTGCTTTTGAGCACCAGTGGTAGAGTTGAATAGTTGTGTGTCCTTATGCCTCATAGAGTCTCAAACATTTACTATCTGGCCTTTTACAGGAAAGAAAAATTGCTGACTTCTGGTCTAAGGTAAAATGAAGGGAAGCGACTGGTTGATGCCCAATATGTAAAGCAGGTTAGTGTAGGTGATATGGCTTAACCTCATTATAATGGAAACTAAATATTTAAAGCTGAATAGTTTCACAAGAGAGAAATACATATTCAAGTTTTCTTCAGTGCTGTTTTTTCCTTCACTTAATTTCTGGTATCAAAATTGAGAAAAGCTTTGTTTACGTATTTTGAAAACAGTATCATGGAATGAGGAATAGCTGATGGTTTAAGAAAATGTGGACAATAGTCTAATAAAAGAGTACCCTGATGCCTCAAAATGGCTCAGTTATATGGCTTCCTTATGAAGTGGTCCCTCACCATTGTCCCTCAGGCTGTGTAAAACCCAAGTAAACAACTCAATGAAATCAAGAGAATGACATTCTTGGTTGGTTAACACTGCAGCTGTCTTTGGTTTGTGATTTGAATGTTGATTTTAAAAAATAAGGGCAACCTGGTGGACAAGGCAATTGATCTTGGGTGTTTATGTAACAACCCTAGACAGAAATTATAACTGTCCAATTTCTGCATTATCCCTGCTGCCGTTGTCCACTTGAAGAGGTGAAATGCTAGAACTGTTTATCAGAACTTTCTGTGTAACTGTGGGTTGCCCGAAAAGTTCATTCACGATTTTTGGCCAACCCAATAAAAATGAAGTTGAAACCTACTTTCAGATCCCAAACTCCAGTGTAGGTAAAAATGCTGATAGGAAACAATCACCATTAGGGTGACCAAAAAATAATGTTGGGCCACTGGGCCCAGAGACTCTCAGCAAATGTCTCTAGTGTATGAGCTGTAGAGGTAGTAGCATCTTTTATGTATTCACAGTCACCAATGCTGTGATCTCCCCAGAGAGTTGTGATTTCCCATGGGGTGAGGCTATTTCGTATTTGTCTCTGAATCTGGAATACTGGTTATACTGCCCAATACTCCAGTGACTCTCAGCAAAATCTTTGAGAAATGCATGAATGCGTGTATGCATACCTGCATATTTACCTTTAAAAGTTAAGCTCCTGCCTTCACTCTTCCCTATCTCTCTAAAGACCAACAACCATCTTTCTCTTGTGTTCCACAGGATCCTCAGTAATGATTTTGAAATGGCAGTGCTTCCCTATTGCTTCACCCCATGCCCAGTTTCCAACTTTGATTGATGGTCCCACAGGGTTGACAGGATATTTGAGCAAAGTAATAACCATGATGAGCTGAAAACATCGCCTAACGTTTTATACTCTCAAGAAAAGTCATTCGTCATCATCATCATTATCATATCATCACCACATCACTTTGTCTTGTATCTTCCCTCAATCCTAGGTCACCCATCATTATGTCTCACTTTAACTATAACCATAGACCCTGATTTCCTCAGTTCAAGACTTCTCTCCAATTCTGCCCACTACACCTAAAAAGCAGCAGAGTAATCTGCAACCATAGAATCTATTCCTTTGTTGAAAAACCAACTCCCAAGGCCCCCATTGCCTACTGAGATTACTATCAAAGCTATTTTCAATACTATTTCACTTAAAAGAGGGAATCCATTTGGTTTGTAGCCTGTGCTGAGCATACACCACAGATTTAAGTCTGTCTTAGAGCAGTAGGTTTCAAAGTTTTTGTCCAAAATCTATAGTGAGAAATACATTTTACATCTCAGCCCATCAAACACACAAGCCAAATTATGCTTATCGTTATCTGAGATACGCCTCTACAATGTTCTCTTCTATTGCCTTATGTGACCCACTAAATTTTCATGATTCATTAATAAGTTATGACCCACAGTTTGAATAACGCAATCTTGCCTGTTTTTTTTTAATTTTATTTTTAAATTTATTTATTTTAATTGGAGGCTAATTACTTTACAGTATTGTAGTGGTTTTGTCATACATTGACATGAATCAGCCATGGGTGTACCTGTGTTCCCCATCCTGAACCCCCTCCCACCTCCCTCCCCATCCCATCCCTCTGGGTCATCCCAGTGCACCAGCCCTGAGCACCCTGTCTCATGCATCGAGCCTGGACTGGCAATCTGTTTCACATATGATAATATACATGTTTCAATGCTATTCTCTCAAATCATCCCACCTTCGCCGTCTCCCACAGAGTCCAAAAGACTGTTCTATACATCTATGTCTCTTTTGCTATCTCGTATGTAGGGTTATCATTACCATTTTACTAAATTCCATATATTTATGCATTAATGTACTGTTTTCTTTCTGGTGTTTTTCTTTCTGACTTCACTCTGTATAATAGGCTCCAGTTTCATCCACCTCATTAGAACTGACTCAAATGTATTCTTTTTAATGGCTGAGTAATATTCCATTGTGTATATGTACCACAGCTTTCTTATCCATTCCTCTGCTGATGAATATCTAGGTTGCTTCCATGTCCTGGCTGTCATAAACGGTGCTGCAATGAACATTGGGGTACACGTGTCTCTTTCAATTCTGGTTTCCTCAGTGTGTATGCCCAGCAGTGGGATTGCTGGGTCATATGGCAGTTCTATTTCCAGTTTTTTAAGGAATCTCCATGCTGTTCTCCATAGTGTGAATAACGTAATCTTGGAAAGCAGACGGAATGGAGAAGAGATGATCACAAAGAACAAAAAAATGTCAGCATAGAAAACTTTCACTTGTTCGTTACTGTGGGGGCCTTGGTAAGATGGATGGGGCAGTTTCCCTAGGGCCACAGAAAGAGGCTAGACCCTCAGCCTAAGCATCTAGTGCCTTCTCTACCTGGAGCCCAACAGTGGAGTGCCACCCAGGGGCTTCCTGTGCTGCTTCACTGCTCTGTCTCCTGTACAGCCTGAAGGGGGCCACCATGTGGAGTATTAGGTTCTGAAGAGGTAGAAACCTCTGACAGAAGCTATAATGTCATGCCAAAAATAATCCACAGGGACTTCCCTGGTGGTCCAACGGTTAAGAATCCACCTCCCCCAATGCAGGGGACATGAGTTCGATCCCTGGTGTGGCAAGATGTCCCATGCTGCAGGACAACTAAGCCTGCACACCGCAACTACTGAAGCCCGAGCACCCTTGAACCTGTGCTCCACAACAAGAGAAGCCACTGTAATGAGAAGCCCGCATGCTACAACTAGAGAGTAGGTCCCGAGCACTGCAACTAGAGAAAGCCTGTGTGCAACTACAAAGACCCAGGGCATCCAAAAGTTAAAAAAAGAAAAAAGTAGTCCACATCCTCAAGGAGTTCTTAGTCTGTTGATAGAGAAAGCACAGATACATCAACTGTGTTAAAACACAGAGCAGTGAATAGCATCCTATCCAAGTGACCTGTGGTGGCCCTGACAGATAGAAGTTGCCTTATCTACCTATTCCAGGAAAACCCAGAAATGACAGCCAGGTTTCGCTGCAGGTTTATTTTGTTTTGTTTCGTTTTGAAATTTTCTTCTTGGATGCTCTCCTCTATACCCCAGGGCTTTTACCACGGCAAGTTCTTGAGTGTGTGCTGCTGTATGATTCTGTTCTGGTGCCAAGCAGGCAAGTCAGTACAACAGTCAGTGGTTATTTAAGCCATATGTTTTGTGCCTTCATATTCACAAATGGCTTCCTTCATGTTCTCAGACAATATAGGTTTCTATCTGAGCTCTTGTCCCTACTGGTTACATTTACATGTATGGATATATCTTTGTTGGAGTAGCAACTATTACTGCACAAGGCTTTGGCATCTTGAACAAAACTTTTGTCACTGCATTTTCTGAAATATTCTGGCACCTTTCAAACATTTCAAGACTACACTGTTCTCTCTTTTGGGATCATGGCCCAAAAGTAAACTTGATAATTACCCAGAATGTCCCATCCTTGAAATATGAATTGGAGCTTCCATTTTTGCTTTTTCCTTTGTTTCCCTTTGGGCAAAACAAAGGCAAGTAAGTATTAACTGAAATTAAATACTGAGTGTTTTTTTTAAATCCATCAAGCTTTCTAGATAATTTGAAATTGCGCCCTCAAGATGATTTAAAAATTCAATCAGTGAGTGTTTCTAACATTTTTATAAGTGGAAAGCTGTGGGAAAGTAGTTTAAGGAGGTCTTCATTCAAGATTGGAGAGGGCAAATTACAGCCCACAGGCCAAATTCAGCGCACTGCCTGTTTTCGTAAATAAAGTTTTATTAAAACGCAGCATACTCATTTGTCTCTGTATTGTCTAAGGCTACTTTAGTGCTTCAACAGCAGGGTGGACTATTTCTGGCAGAGACCATGTGGCCCACAAAGCCAAAAATATTTGCAGTCTGGACCTTTATAGAAAAAACTTGCTGACCTCTGATTTAAGAGATTAACATTAATTAATTTGATATAGTAATTCACAGTTATTATCCATGTGATTGGTCAACTATACCATCCCATTCATTTCAATTTCTTCACTATCTTAGTTTTATTTTTCAATAATTGAGTGTTTTTTTTAGTTATCAGACCTTCATAACTCTCAGATGTTTTAGTGTTTATATTATATGAGATCAAATATTTTTTCTTCAAAGTGAGTAATAAATTCCTTTGGTTAAACTAAACAAGAAAGAAATGTCAATATTTTAATGAGTTGCTTAAACAACTGAAGCCACCATGCAGGTTATAGGAATGTAAGTTATGCATCAGATGGGTGGCTTTAATAATAAGTTAATCTCCAGTATGGGTTGATTTTTAGCTTTATTATTACTATCTGGTTTGATAACTGAACATTTAGCTATCTTTGTCTTTAAGGACTTCACTTATTTACAGATTTGCAGTTCTTTGTAATCTGATCTTCCTGTTCCTACCCTCCTTCCTTATCTCAGATGCCACTCAAATCCAAATCTTCTAGGGTTGTCTTTCTTAGGGCTGCCTAGCATTACCTGACAAGGCTAGTGCAAATATAAGTAGAAAAACACATCCTGCAACAGTTTTGAATTATCCACTGTTAATACTTTGGCCACCTGATGCGAAGAGCTGCCTCATTTGAAAAGACCCTGATGCTGGGAAAGATTGAGGACAAGAGGAGAAGGGGACGGACGACAGAGGATGAGATGGTTGGATGGCATCACTGACTCGATGGACGTGGGTTTGGGTAGACTCTGGGAGTTGGTGATGGACAGGGAGGCCTGGCGTGCTGCGGTTCATGGGGTCACAAAGAGTCTGACACGACTGAGCGACTGAACTGAACTGAACTGAAAGATGCTTTGGCTACAAATGACAGAAACCAAAAAAAAGTGATCATATAGCAAAGCAATTGATTATATTTCTTTACTAGGAGCCCAAAGATAGGATAGTTACAGGACTCATTAATTCAGTGGCCTTCCCCCTTTTTTCTCTGCCACAATCATAGGTCACTTCCTTCTTTGTCTGGCTTCTCTCCTTGTCACAAAATGACTGTGGTAGCAGCCGGCATCACTGCTTCTGTGGCAGCATGAAGAGACAGAAAAGAGCAGTGACTCTTCAGCAAGTATTTTTTAATAGCAAAAAAGGATTTTCACTGCTATCTTCTAGCAGGCTCTCCTCCTTTCTCAATCCCTAGAATTGCAACACCTGCCAGTGCCCAAATCAGTATGGCAAGCAGAAAGACCTAGCTTGACTTAAGATTCCTTTCCTGAGCCTGGGGTGAGAACTCATCTCAGGATGCATGACCATACAGAGGGTGAGCACCTAACAAAACAGGGAAAGAAAAAATTGGATGGGGGGTGTAGTAGGATAAAGATGGGTTTAGATTAGAAACTATTGATGTCGATAATAGCAATGTCATCTTCTGCCATTGCAAACAAGCAGTAGAGAGGAAACCATTCTTAGATTGATTTGCATTCGTGTCTAACAGTGCTTTGCTTTTGCTGCTCAGGAAATAATTAAGAAATTGAATGGAAAGGATTAAAGATTAAATCATAGCACAGTTACTTGTATGGTATTTCTATAGCATAAGGGGCTTCCCTGGTGGCTCAGCAGTGAAGAATCAGCCTGCAATGCAGGAGACCCAGGTTTGATCCCTGGGTCGGGAAGATCCCCTGGAGAAGGAAATGGCAACCCACTCCAGTTTTCTTGCCTGTGAATCCCATGGACAGAGGAGCTTGGTGGGCTACAGTCCATGGGGTCACACAGAGTTGGACACGACTGAAGCGACTTAGCACACATACATATCATAAAGAACCGCTCAAATGGTTCAAAGAATAATCAAAAACAGGAATGGGAAAGGAAAGGATGAGAAGGTTAATAGTCTTCATCCAATTGTACCATTGAGCCAGTGACAGCATCTATAAGAGCTGTTTTCATGACAGCAACTGGCGGAAATTTGGGGGAGTTTCCAAGGATTAAAGTCTATGACTTAAAGATAATTGATTCCCTTCTTGCTTATTCATTATAAAATGATATCTATCCAGAGAAGGTAGATAGCATTAGCCCCTTAGAGAGGTCAAAAATCACACCATGTGTCAATGCCCTTTTCTGAGTCTTTTCAACTTGACCTGCAAGCTTTGGCTTTAAAACAAGTAATACTAAACTCCTCTAATTTGCGATTTAATATCCTAGAGTTACCAATCTAGGGTATTTCTTTGGGATGAATGCTTTCTGTCTTTTTGTTCTCCTGCCTCCTTGCTTTCCTTTATGCTCCAGGAAAGAAATATAACTTAAGGAAATGACTTGCCAAAAGCCATTTTTCTTGTCCTGATATTAGGACATTTTTGTTTCTGCAAATACAATACCTCCATCAGTTCAGCTCTGTCAATACCTCCATAGACTAAGTTAAAAATACTATTTTCAACTCAATGTATGCACAATAAGAGCTGCACATTCAAGAGCCTGGAAGGGCAGACTAGCTCCTAGTTTGAGAGAAGGTAACAGCAGAGCTGTTCTTTTGGATCACGAGCTTATACCTTTATTTTTTTTTCTTAACTCATAGTACTTGAAAGTGGAAGAAATGACAGCAAGGAAAAGGTCCTTGTAGGGTATAATTTGTTCACGACCAGTTATTACAGTAAGCAGTGATTACACAGAATGCCTGGTTAAGGAAAAAACCATAGTTGAGCTTTTAAGCCTGTGGCATCCAAGCCATGCAGACAGCTTTTCTACCTCACATTTTGGTAGAATAACGAGACATGCTGGACTCACTGTTTTCTGTCCTAGAACCTTACTTGTTTTGAGGTTCAAGAATCTACAAGGTCTTTTTTTTTCCTCTTGAGAAAAAATTTCAGAACTAATTACCTTGCCAAATAATTTACATGAAAGGAGAAAGGTTTTTTAGTGTTTAGTTTAGCTGGAAGCAT
Organism: Giraffa tippelskirchi; assembly: GCF_054371585.1. Taxonomy (NCBI): domain Eukaryota; kingdom Metazoa; phylum Chordata; class Mammalia; order Artiodactyla; family Giraffidae; genus Giraffa; species Giraffa tippelskirchi. The sequence continues at coordinate 145,832,136 of NC_137289.1, forward strand.
GGTGACCTCCAAGAGCTGTCTTTCTTTACAACAGTGAGACTCACAGAATGTTCTTAGTTTCTGACCACAGCTTTGATAATTTCACCGCCACTTCAACATGTAAACTGTGGGGATTACTACATTTCTCAAGTACTTTGGGGAGCCTTGGCCCTAAGGAGAGGCATCAGCACTGCTTAAGAATACCATAAATATTTCTTTCCCCAAGAAACACAGACACTTTGGAAATTAGATTTTGAAAACTCTAATCCACAAGGTGATAGCAGGATGAAGAAATAGTCTTGGATAGATTGGAATTTAAACCAAGAAGAATGACTCAGTGACCCAGTTTCTACCTACTTTCTATTTCAATCAAGGTTAGTGGAAAAACTGCCAAGGATAAGGTGATACATAAATGGAAACTTTAACCTATATAGATTTGATTAAATAACCAAGAGTCCATAACATGAAATATTTCTTGAAATAGCATGAATATCTCTATATACAGTGAGATTCAAAGTTGACTGAAAGGCAGAGCCAGTTTGGGCTCCAGCACATTGTTTCCCACTTTTTCCATGTAGATTGTTTTCTTCCAGAATTCTTGTTTTTCACTCTCTAGAGCCCTAGTTGCCACTAAAGAAACTCAGTGTCCCTCCCTGAATTTGAGATTTTTCTCATCTTTTTTCACCAGTAGAACACTTGCTTGATAAAAGTTTGGATTACTAGGAATAAAACACTAAGAGGCTTAGGATAAGAAAGGATTTCCTAGACTTGGCAGGCACCATGAGATTTATCGGGAGAAATCTCCACCAAAATTCAAAGGCTCCTGAGGAGGGTAACTTCATCCTTTAAGACTGAATTTGAGGGGCTTTCCTGGTGGCTCAGTAGTAAAGAATCCGCCTGCCAATGCAGGAGACACATGTTCCATCCCTGATCAGGGAAGATCCCACATGCTACACAGCAGCTAAGCCCAGGCGCCACAAGTACTGGGCCTGTGCTCTGGAGCCCGGCAATTGCAACTACTGAGGACTGTGCACCCTACATCATCCCTTAACAGAGACTACTTGTTTTAGAATAGAGGAGAGAGCCCTCCTTTGGCTCCTGTCCTCAATATCTGGGGTTAATCCCAGTTTAACTCTTAGGCCAGAGTATCTCACCGGCTCCAATGGTTCCCCTATCCTAGGATTGTTGCCACATTTCCGGCCAAGAAGCAGAGGCGGCCACTTCCCTGGTAACTACTACTCTTTCCTGCCCAGGCCGCTCTCCTTTCCTTTTCTTGGGATGTACTTTGAATATGAAGCAGGCAACTCAGAGTGGCAGGGGCTCTTTTGAACTCATTCCACCGCGCATGTGTGTGGCAGTAACTGGCTCCATTGTCCAGCTCGAATTTTCCTGGAATGTGATTTTGACTGGCGTTTTGGTTGCGCAGCTCTCATCAGTCCCTATATCATTTTCCAATGCTGATTTATTTAGCCAAGTTCACTTACATCGATGAGATTAATTATCCAAAAATACTAGACTTGGAGTCTGGGCCCAGTGAATGGCCTTCAGGTGCCAGGGACCATAAATAATATTATTACTTCTTTGACAGAGCTCCAAACTGGAAGTAAAATATCTGGTCTAGTCTTTCACTTGCCTTATTTTGGAGAGATCTGTGGCTTGAGAGCCATCTAAAAGGGATGCAGATGAGAATAAAGGATGAATGTTAGTTTTAGTGAAGGGTTAAACATAGTTTTAGAAGATGCTTTTATAAGACATCCACAGATTGTGTAACTCACCTAACGTGCTTTCACACATCCGATTTAAAACTACATTTTGGTTTATCAGAATAGGCATCAGAACATGAAAAGTAAACAGATTCTGTACTAATCAGTTCTTGGATGCACATGACAGGTACCAAGTCTAGATAACTTAAAAAGAAAAAAAAAATTAGAGAATCTAAGAAATATGAGGTATCTAAAGATCATCTAACTAGCCACGTATGAAAACATCACCAGTGCCATGAAAACAGATCTGGTCAAGCCTCTCAACCGTCCACTCCCTTTCCAGAAAACATGCTACACAGAATGGCAGATAAAATGGATTCTTTATATTGGCCTAGACACATGTTTTCTTTCAGATCAGAGGGATGTGATTAGGAAGATTATTTCGATAGTTTCAGCTAGGTCAGAAACTGGCTTGTGAGTCACCTTCTTGCCATAAAGTTCAGCTTTATGTGTGTGTTTCAGAAGTACTTAAGTGAGCACTACAAGCCTCCACTTTCTCACATGCTTGACAAATGAGTCTTCAGCCTTTGCTTGAATTCACCCAGTGCCTGGGGGAAAGGGCATTAAAAAAAAAACAACAAATGCTTAATTTGGGAGTCATTTTAGATTGGCAGAAAAGTTACCAGAATAATACAGAGTCCCCCTATTCCCTTCACCCAGTTCCCCCTAATGATAACATCTTTTATAACCTTGGTACCCTTATCACAACCAAGAAAGCAACATTGGTATGTTATTCTCAACTGAACTACAGACTTTTTTGGGTTTCACCAGTGAAAGTGTTAGTCCCTCAGTCATGTCAGATTCTTTGCGACCCCATGGAATTCTCCAGGAGAGAATACTGGAGTGGGTTGCCATTCCCTTCTCCAGGGAATCTTCCTGACCCAGGGATCGAACTTGGGTCTCCCGCATTGCAGGCAGATGCTTTACTGTCTGAGCCTCCAAGGAAGCCACACTAGATTTCACCAATTTCCCCACTAATAATATCCTTTTTCTGTTCCAGGATCCTATTCAGGATACTACATGCATTTAGCTGAGCATTATGTTTTCTTTTTTTAAAAAATAACAAATGTTTCTTAGGTCATACAGTTTCTGGGAATACCTTACCCTGGTTGTTCCGGTTCAGGTTCTGGTTTATGAGGTTTCCATCCAGCTGACCCGGGGCTGCAGTCATCCTCCATAACTGGCCTGGAGGATCAGGCTCCAGGCTTGCTCACCCGGCTGCTGGCTGGAGACTCCTCTTCCTCACCACGGAGCCCTTTGCAAAGGGCTCCTCATACCACAGTCCCCCACCCCTCCAGAGTGACGGCTGCAAAACAGAGAGCGTCCAAGAGTGGAACCACAGGGAGCAGTGCTTTTTTGTGAGGCTACACATTTCACTGCTGAGCAGTTCCATTTGCCGACAAAAGTATCTTCCTACAATTTCCTCCTGAATCCTAGTTCTGGCCAATGAAGGGCTGGCCAGTAGGTCTGTTCACCCCCACCATGTTTAGCCCTCTTAAAAAAAGAAGAAGAAGAAGAAGAAGAAATGGTCTCCCCGAGTCTTCCCTGAATGCTAAAGATACTCCATTCACACAACTGTTCCCCACCAGATGACACGATCTGGTGTCCCCCCTCCCTGCCCCCAACCCCATCAGAGGAGAAAAAAAAAACTTCATGGAAAGAAATAGAATGTTGTTGACTCACGGAGTTTGCTATATCCCCCTACCTGTAATCAGGACTTTGGTATAAAGATAGCTATAGGCAGACTCACGCTTCTTTATAAATTGATGGAACTTGTTATTGTGTCCAAAATTCATCATTATATATAAAGGCTCATCGATTCGAAAACATTTTTATATTGTCCTTTTAAAAACAGATACTGAGATTAAAGTTGAGTATTGTGACCAGTCAGAAAATGGCAATGTTTTCTATTTCAGATGTCACGTTGTTTGATCCCATAGCTGTTCTCTAGGTAGAGTTTTGCAGAGACCAGTGGTGGTCAACCAGAGTGGTTTTGTCCCTGAGGGACACTTGGCCATGTCCAGAGGCATTATCATTTGTCACAACAGAGAATGGGTGGGTGTTCTGGCATCTGGTAAATTAAAGCCAGAGATGCTGCTAAATACCCCACCGTGCAGAGGACAGCCCCTCAGGACAGAGAGTTATCCAGCCCCACATGTCATTCATGCCAAGGCTCAAAAAGTGTGGCATAAATTATTTGCAGTTTCTAAAAGGCCACTTCCCATTCTGCCACCCAAGTGGGTCTTTTTTATGTCATTTTTTCCTCACTCTGTAACTGAGCTCCCCTCACTGCCTATGAATTCCTTTGGTTTGCGTTCTCTGAGAGTCTGTTTTTCTGGTGCAAGTAAATAGCGAGGCAGCTGTGGTTGGGCAAAGTGGGAGAGGTGGTGCCAAAAAGCATTCCTTCAACTTTTCTCCATAGGAATTTTTTGAAGATTTGAAACAAGCTAGAACCTCCCTTTTAGTCTAGGATGGAGTTGCAAACTCCAAGGCTTGCCAGGTGTGCCATGGCTCAGGGATATAGGTGTCTCTGCTGGCCTGGGGTGAGTGTGAGGACTGTGGGACCTGGTGCTGCCAGCTCTCACACCTTCCTCAAGAGGTTGGGAATCCAGACACGTATGTGAACTTACCAAGATTTAGCCTTAGAGCTTAAGTTTTTGCAAATCTCCGTGTGGTTTAGATATGATCACACCGAGTAAGTAAGCCAGACAGAGAAAGGCATATGATATCACTTATATGTGCAGTCTTTAAAAAAAAAAACAAACAGTACAAATGAACTTATTTACAAAACAGAAATAGATACGAGGACATAGAAAACAAACTTATGATTACCAAAGGGGAAAGGAAGGGAGAGAGAAATTAGGAGTTTGGGATTAACATATACATACTACTAACGCTGCTGCTGCTGCTAAGTCACCTCAGTCGTGTCCGACTCTGTGTGACCGCATAGACGGCAGCCCACTAGGCTCCGCTGTCCCTGAGATTCTCCAGGCAAGAACACTGAGGTGGGTAATATAAATTATGAACAAGATCCTATTGTATAGGACAAGGAGCTATACTCAATATTTTGTAATAACCTATAAGGGAAAAGAATCTGAAAAAGAATACACACACACACACACACACACACATATATATGTGTAACTGAATCACTTTGCTGTACACTTGAAACTAAGACAACATTGTAAATCAATTATACTTCAATTCAACCAATCAATCAGTCACTGTGCAGGCTAAACACACCCCGGGTAGCGGGGCGGGAATCTGGGTATGGTCATGTCGAACTCACTGGACTAGTTCTGTGGCAGCATCAGAAGAGGGTTTTGTCCCCAGAGTTGCACTTAGTTCTGTTTGACTTCATTTCATGTCTCAGGCAATTTGCACAGGCAGTTTCTTCTCCTTTCCAGTAATGTGATCTTTATGGAACTCTGCAAGTGAAGGAATTTAAAGGGACTTAAATGTGGATGCCCAGTCCCATATCCAGGTGCATCTCTGAATTTGGCTGTCTACATCCATTCTCTGCTCTTGCTTCACTAAGGAATGGGCCTTAACATGTTCTTGCCCATCACTCAGACTTCTTGTAGGGCAGAGTCTAAATGACCCTCACAGATGAACAGCCACTGTTTTACAAATACCTCCAGAACCATCTCTCATGATGCAGAGGCCTAGTGACCTTAAACAAAGGATTTTCAGCTTCTCATCACAAGTATCTGAGTTCTCCTAGCCACCCCTCTCAAGATAGAGTCAGGCTTTTTAGAAAGAACTGTATTAGGAGTTTGGATTTCAGTTCTACCACCTACCAGTCCTGTGATTTGGGGACCATTTCCTTTAGTTCTCTGATGTTAATTTTCTCAACTGCAAGATGGATAGATGAAAAGGCTACATGAGTGGATTGTATGCTGATATGTATTAGATAATATCATACATGCAAAAATAATTGATGCCCATCCTGGTGCACATTTAGAACTCAAATATTGTTAGTTTCTCTTTCCTCTGTAACTTGTATTACTTTGGACATGTTGCTCCCTATATCTGGTCTTTAATGTCACCTCCCTCAATTAGACACCATATTTTCCTCACTACAGCACAGTTAGAAATCAAGAGCACCAGTTTGGTGTGGGCTAGTCCTGGGTGCAAGTTTAAATTTATCCCTTACCAATTTCGGCCCTGGACAAGTTACTTAACCTCTCCTAACATCATCTATAAAATCACAAAATATAATAGTGTGAGCTTTGTAGAGCTGCTGTGAGAATGTAATGAGACCGTGGATGCTCCACTTCTAGTACACACTCCAAAATCACTAGCTCTTCATTGTCCCTGTATGCCTGTGTCACAAGGAAGTCATGATTGCTGGATGAGATCATGGGCATTCAGATATTTAGAAAAGTTAGAGGTGCAAGAACTTTCTGGTGGTGCAGGACTTTCTTTCTGAGTTTGCAGCCCCATTCAGTTAATGTAATTTTTACATTGGTGCCATTCCATAAAAATGACAAACTCTTTTGTTATTTTTATTGAGGAATAACATATATATAGTAATGTAAATAAATATGAATGTCCACACGTACAACTCAATGGGTTTTTAATATGTATAGCTCATGGATCATGTAACCAACAACCAGATCAAGATAAGGAACAATCCAAGCATGCCAGGAGGCTCCTTCATGCCCCTTTGCAGTCAGTCGCCATTCCCCAAAAGTAACCCTTACTCTTCCATCTATCACCAAAAACGAGTCTTTCCTTGGACAATATTTTTTACCCTTAGTATCTAGAATCAACTTAATATGGAAAATACTCTTAATAACCTCTATTCTCTGAATCTGATCTTATCTGATTAAAATTAGGAATTGTATACTTCAGTGGTCCTGGGCTTTCCCTGGAACCAACCCAAAACCTCCATCTGACTTCTGGTCATAGACAGTGCTGACAAGTCCTCATGACATGCCCTGCCCTGTGCTCTTTACCTGGAGGGAGACAAAAGCCTAGGAGACATGGTTCTACCCTCAAAGAGCTTCTCATCTAGCTAGAAAAACCGCCACTACCTACAGCAAGTGAGCCCATGAAAAGCCTGCCCTAGAGGGACACGCTTATTTTTGTTGTTCTCGACTCTCCAGACACCCTGTTTGGTACTGGCCTCTCCTAAGATAGCTAGATTAACCACACTCCATACCAATGATGCCTTTGCTCTGTGGTCACTTGGATGTGGAAGGCTTGCTGTCTTGCCACCTGCTATTGTATCATGTACGTCTGTGGGCTCTCCCATCTAGGATGTGGTCTCCTGCAGGCACATGGAGGGTAATCCTCTAGTGCTTGTTCCAAGATGCCTTTGATCAGGATGTGTGACCCCAATTTTCTCTCCAGGTCACTGTATCCCATAAGATAGTGCCCACTCTAGGACCAGTTAGTAAGCATATTGTTGTTGTTGTTGTTGTTGTTCAGTTGCTAAGTCATGTCCAACTCTTTGTGACTCCATGGACTGCAGCATACCAGGCTCCTCTGTCCTCCAGTATCTCCCAGAGTTTGCTCAGATTCATGTCCATTGAATCAGTGATACTATCTAACCATCTCATCCTCTGCCACCCCCTTCTCCTTTTGCCTTCAATCTTTGCCAGCTTTGGGCTCTTTTCCAATGAGTCAGCTCTTCGCATCTGGTGACCAAAGTATTGAAGTTTCAGCTTTCTCAACAATCCTTCCAATGAATATTCAGAGTTGATTTTCTTTAGGATTGAATGGTTTAAGCTCCTTGCTGTCCAAGTCACTCTCAAGAGTCTTCTCCAGCACCACAATTCAAAAGCATCAATTCTTTGGTGCTCAGCCTTCTTTATGATCCAACTCTCACATCAGTACATGACTACTGGAAAAACCATACCTTTGACTACATGGACCTTTGTTGGCAAGGTGATGTCTTTGCTTCTTAATGCACTGTCTAGGTTTGTCACAGCTTCTTTTAATTTCACGACTGCAGTCACCATCCTCAGTGATTTTGGAACCCAAGAAAGTAAAATCTGTCACTGCTTCTACTTTTTCCCCTTCTATTTGCCTTAAAGTGATAGGACTAGATGTCATGATCTTAGCTTTTTTTTTTTTTTCTTTTTTAATGTTGGGTTGCAAGCCAGCTTTTTCACTCTCCTCTTTCATCCTCATCAAGAGGCTCTTTAGTTCCTCTTCACTTTCTGCCATTAGAGTGGTATCATCTGCATATCCGAAGTTGTTGATATTTCTCCCAGCAATCTTGATTCCAGCTTGTGACTCATCCAGCCTGGCATTTCACATAATGTACTCTGTATATAAGTTAGATAAGCTGGGTGACAATATACAGCCTTGACATACTCCTTTCCCAATTTGGAACCAGTCAGTTGTTCCATGTCTGGTTCTAAGCATATGCTCATCACTATTTGCACTGTAAAAACATTGCTGTGCATTATGGATAGTTAGGAAGCTTGAATTACTTTAAAAGATAGAACGGCCCGTATCACACTTTCTGGCATCCAAGGAATGATGGGTTGAACATAAACTGTCCTGTATGGTTGTAAGTACATGGTAAGGCAGTCTCTTGAGCAGATTCTCTATGCTCTATGGGAAAAAAAGACATTCTTCAAAAACTGAAGAGTCCATCAGCAAACTACTGACAGATCACAAGGAAGGAGTGAGCAGTTTTATTACACAGCTCTGTTTGTTTTTCCTGAGGATTTTAAATGAGAAAACGGCTATAACCATGCCTCCTTACACGTTATTGCACATCATCCATCATTTTGTCTAGTTGCCTATTAATAACGTTCACCTCTGTCTAATTAGGGGCATTTTAAAGAATGTGCCTGCAGTGCAGGAGACCCGGGTTCAATTACTGGGTTGGGAGAAGAGAATGGCTACCCACTCCAGTATTCTTGCCTGGAGAATCCCACGAACAGAGGAGACTTGTGGGGTTCGCCAAGACTTGAACACAACTGACTGACTAACACTTTCACTACCTGCCTCAACAGGGTGAATTTTAGCAAGTATTAAAGAGTGAAATATGTAATTGAGGCATGAAAGAATACCTTCAGTATGATTCCCTCTCTGGAGGCTCCTCGGGTACTAGCAATTGTCTACATCTGAACTTGGCTGCTGGTTATGTGAGAGTTGACTTCTTCATTATTACTTACACTGTATATTTATATTTATATACATCTATACATATCCTACATCCTCTAATTTAAAAAAGTTTTAGAAAGTTGTTCTATCTTAAAAGAAAATGTCTCTTATCCTATATGTATTCTGGTTCTTTGACAACTTGCTTGAAATTTAGGATATGTCCACTGGTTATGAAAAATAAATCCCTTAGGATTTAGTATATGATTTAGTTATTCTTCTGGCTCAACTATTAAAATGAAGAGATGATAGAGTTTTTAAAGGAATATGCTCTTAATATAGTCAAATATATTTGGTGATATGAACTTGTGATGAACAAAGTGTTGTTGTTATTCAGTCACTAAGTCACGTCTGACTCTTTGTGACCCCATGGACTACAGCACACCAGGCTCCTCTGTCCTTCACTATCATCCAGAGTTGGCTCAAATTCATCTCCATTGTGTCGGTGATGCTATCCAACCATCTCATCCTCTGCTGTCCTTTCTCTTTTTGCCTTCAATCTTTCCCAGCATCAAGATCTTTTCCAGTGAGTTGGCTCTTTGCTTCAGGTGGCCACAGCATTACAAAGTAAAAGACCTGTCAGTTCTATTTGAAGAACAAATTAGAATCTAGTATGTTTAATGTCCATATGATATAACATGTCTGTATGATAATGTCTATGATGTCTATATGATGTAACATATAGAGATTAATGATGTAACATATAGAGATTACATTATATGATGTAACAGATCATGGGAGGCCCTGTGGTGAGATCGTCTTTTAGACACTGAAGATAAGAACATACACATGATGAAAGAGATTGATGGCTCTTTGCCACATCACAACTGATTTACGTCACTTTCACCTATGTATTTCATAACTGCAAAAGTGAAGACTGTCATGAACTATGTCCATTTTATGGGTATATTCCTTTGCTTTCTGAAGGGAAAGAGGGCTTGTGTGTGTCTGTTGATTACATTGTGATGTCTTCTGACTCCAAAAATTCAGAGAGGAGGCATGAGGAACATCTGCAGCCCCATGAGGATCCCAGGAATGCTCATTTCTGTTGATGAATGCATAGTCTGTCTTGTCCTGATATCAGTCTTGCCTTTAAGTTGTATTGGACTCAATCTCTTGCTTTACTACACTATTAAAGATATCTTGTGAAAAATAACAATTCTTAATCCTCTTTTAAACCCAAATTTCCTTGCAGCATGGGCTGCATTTCTACTAATGGGTAGCAGTGCAGAGTCCTGATTTGCACTGCCTACACATTAAGTTGACAGCTGCATTATTCCAAAACACATTCTCACTATGATGACTGCCAATATTTTATGATGACATACTAGGAATTCATTTGCAGCTGCCTACTGATATGGGAGGTATCTATATTCTTTAGTGAGTTAACCAGTGAAGTACATTTGTTGCAAGTGCATATCAGTTCAGTTCAGTTGCTCAGTCGTGTCCAACTCTTTGTGACCCCATGAATCACAGCACTCCAGGCTTCCCTGTCCATCACCAACTCCCGGAGTCTACCCAAACCCATGTCCATCGAGTCGGTGATGCCATCTAGCCATCTCATCCTCTGTCGTTCCCTTCTCCTCCTGCCCCCAATCCTTCCCAGCATTAGGGTCTTTTCCAATGAGTCAACTCTTCGCATGAGGTGGCCAAAGTATTGGAGTTTCAGCTTCAACATCAGTCCTTCCAATGAACACCCAGGACTGATCTCCTTTAGGATGGACTGGTTGGATCTCCTTGCAGTCCAAGGGACTCTCAAGAGTCTTCTCCAACACCACACTTCAAAAGCATCAATTCTTCGGCGCTCAGCTTTCTTCACTATCCAACTCTCACATCCATATATGACTACTGGAAAAACCACAGCCTTGACTAGATGGACCTTTGTTGGCAAAGTAATGTCTCTGCTTTTAAATATGCTATCTAGGTTGGTCATAACTTTCCTTCCAAGGAGTAAGCGTCTTTTAATTTCATGGCTGCAATCACCATCTGCAGTGATCTTGGAGCCCCCCAAAATAAAGTCTGACACTGTTTCCCCATCTATTTCCCATGAAGTGATGGGACCAGATGCCATGATCTTAGTTTTCTGAATGTTGAGCTTTAAGCCAACTTTTTCACTCTCCTCTTTCACTTTCATCAAGAGGCTCTTTAGTTCCTCTTCACTTTCTGCCATAAGGGTGGTGTCATCTGCATATCTGAGGTTATTGATATTTCTCCTGGCAATCTTGATTCCAGCTTGTGTTTCTTCCAGCCCAGTGTTTACTTATTCTGGTAAAAATTAGAAACAACCCAAATGTCCATCAGTGGGGGTGATGGGGGATGGTTAATTAAGTTATGGTACAGCCATACTATGGAATACTATGAACTGCCCCCCCCGAAAGAGAGTAGATCTGAATTTATGGAATGTGTCAGGCTCCCCATTAAGCACTTTATATGCAACATTTTATTTAGTCCTCACAACAACTCCATGGAATTCCCATTTTATAGATGAGGACCCTGAGATGTATCCAAAGTCACAGGATTAGTAAATGGTGTAACAATGATTAGATTTGAGTTCTATGGACCCCAAATTCACTTCCTTATTCAATTACACTCTATTAGCTCATGGATGTCAAAGCTGTGTGTACTGTTGACTCCTCTCTCATGGAGATTTAATTTGAGATGACATTAGTTTGCGTAAGTATGAAGAGACTCATGTAATAGTAAAAGCAAACATATCTAAGTGTCAAAACTAAATGGCTTCTGAAGGAGATAAGTTTCCTGTACTTTCCATGGTTGAAATAGAATTAAAGCGCATACACCAAGATTCTGGCTATATGTTCAATCCAAGTTAAGAATTTCACGTATTTTCAAGGCCATTACCCTGTTTAAAATGCCAAATTATGAGTAAGGTGAGAGGTCACACTTCTGCTCAAATGTATTTATTGAAAATGTAAACTGTCATTTATCTGCTTGTTTTTACAACTTTTCATTTTTTTAATATTTACAGATGGACAAAAGAGAAAGAAATCTTTGAGAAAGAAACTGGATTCACTCGGGAAAGAGAAAAACAAAGACAGAGGTAAAAGACAGAATGAACTAAAGCAAATGTGTCTTCCATAGAGCATACTGGTTGAATTTGCTGGGGTTTTTGAATTGCATTGATTTACGTGGTTCAACTTTATTATGTAAACTGGATTTCTACAGTGGAATGCCATTAAAGGCTGTTTGGGTCTACGCTTTTGTGTTTGAGTGGCCCTGTACTGAATTGATGAGTTCAATTGGTTTGAGCAAAGTATGATTCATGCCAAGTTCATGGTTCCAATTATGAAGCTGGCCAATCAGCAATGTATAAGGAAAACCTGGGTTGAGTAGCATCTCTAACGCTAACCAGCTGTCTGGCAAATCTAGATAGTTAGGCAGGGCTAGTTTAATGAGAAAGAGTTTGGATTCGCCTACCATTTCTACTGGAAAGAAATAGTCTCATCCTCATGGTTAGTGAAGATGGGCTGTTGTCAGCATTGTAATGTTAGATCGCAGCATGCTCATTTTTTTTGCCCTGTGTGTTTTGGGAAAGGTTGACTCTCTTCATACTGTTCCCTTCTGTGGCTATTTAGGAAACCAATAGTTTAGCCACTCTCTCAGAGGTATTTGTGTTCCTTTTTAACTAATATTCACTGAGCCTGCATAATGGGCACTTGGGCCCCATTAGCCCAGTACATCTTTTTGTGGCTTGTTTCTACATCTTCATATGAAATGACTGCTGAGTGGTGTGGTCATATGAATATATTTCCATTTTATGTGTCATAGTGAATGAGTGTTGAGTAAGAGAGGCCGTATGTCTTGCTTTGGAGTTCTTTTATATAATGATCAAATTTCTGCTTGAAAAGTAATGAAAGGAAATGAAATAAAAGGTATAAAAATAAATGCATTGTGATAAGTATTAGACAAGACCTAGATACACCACTGATCCCAGACTCTACACCCATATCTTGAATTGTACCTAAAGGGTCGTGACATCTGGTTCTTGGACTAAAAAGAGATAAAGAATCCTAATAGAAAAAAATGGGATTGATGAACCTATTTGCAGGGAAGGAATGGAAATGCAAATATAGAGAACAGACTTATGGACACAGTGAGGGAAGGAAAGAGTGGGACGAATGGAGAAAGTAGCATAAACATATATACACTAAATTGATAGCTGGTGAGAAGTTACAGGCACTCTGTGATGATCTAGAGAGGTGTGGTGGGAGGGGAGGGAGACTCAAGAGGGAGGTGATATATATGATATATATGTATGATATATGTATGATTATGGTTGATTTGCATTGTCATATGGCAGAACCCATCACAATATTGTAAAGCAACTTTCCTCCAATTAAAAAATAAATTTTAAAAATAAAATTTAAAAAAGAATTCTAGAGAATAGAAAGCTAGTGTTTTACTTCCCTTAGAGCATGATATCTCAATCTTGGGACTGTTGACATTTTCTACCGAACAATTCTTTGCTGTGGGGGCGGTCCTGTACATTGTCTGAGACGTTTAATATAAGCGTCCCTGGTCTCTGCCACTCGATGCCAGTACCACCGCCCCCAACCAGAATATCTCCAAACTTTTCAAATGTTTACCTCCAGCTGGAGGAAAGGACATGAAAATATCAAGGATCCCTGCCACTGACTGCATTGTATTGATAGAATAATTTGTGAAACCTTTAAATATTCCAATGCCCCCACCTCAGAAAATCTGACCCCATTGGTCTCTATAGGTACTTGGCATGAGTCATTTTATAACTACCAATGTGCATCTTCTAAGATGAGAACTCTGGTCCATACTAACCAGTATACTCATCAGGGCACAGTCTACCATAGCAGAATCTAATGCTAGCATAATGAATGCAAAGGATATTTACTCTTCTTCAGCTGCCCATCATTGTCTGAAAAATTGTATTCTGTTCAATTAATTCATAAATTCATGCCCTTATATTTTAAATGAATATTAGTAGCCAGGGTAGCTTTTTTAAACCAGAGTTTTTCCTCATCCTATTCCTGCCATGGGCCATCTTTATCTCGTTAGATTAGAGTAATCCTCGGTGTTTTAGAGTTATCAAAGGGATCATCCAGACTGATATTAGTAATGTGTTATCTTTAAAGTTGTTTATTCTAGTATGATGATATTGGTACTGGCATCTGAACACTCATAATGTAGACTTGAGGTGATTCTTCAGAAGTGCCCATTTGTGTTAAATGAAACAGAATGAACATTTCTTTTTTTGCAGATGTTTTAATTCCCTCAGCAGAGGGAGATGTATGTGTGCTTCTCTATATAAGAAAACAACAGCAGGAATTAAGGGTTGGTCAGGAAGGGCCAGGGGACGTAATCAACCAGTATACACTGGGCTAGTATACATTTTTCAGACCAAATCGTATTTAGATATTATATAGGCTCACTGAAAATTGGGCAGTGTTCTATGAGGTTGCACGGGGTGCTGGGTGGGAAAAGGAAGGCAGAATCTGGTGATTCCAAGGAAAAGATACATAACACATCCAACTAAAGAAAGAAATAGCAAGATATATGGCATAAGAGGTGGTTGTGTTTATTTGTTTGATTGTTTGTTTTTTGTAGCTTTGATAGTTAAAAAGATGATATCCTAGGCTTAAGTGAAGCTTAATGACATGGCATTTTTTTCTGACTAGAAAGTCCTATGTGTGTCCACACATCCATCACATGGATGTCCTGGGAACCAGGGTGTGATGGAGCAGTGTGCAGGGCTCTCAGAGTTGTGGTCAGTTCACATTGTTTTCTTCCATTTGAATATTACCATTTGGATTCATAACAGCTGCACATGTGAAAAATGACAATCATTTGAATTCAAGAGTAAAACAAGGAAAACAGGAAACTCTAAATGACCTTTTGGGTTAGGTCATCTAAAAATAGATAGGAGCAGCTTTTTAGAATCAAATTGCTCTCCCAATAGAGTGACTCACTTAACGTTTGATTTGCTGCTCTATTAATTGATTCAATCAGAATGAATCATGTCCTGTGTTTTATTGAATTGCCTTAACATAATATACAGCAGATCCTGTGACACTTCTGTGTCCCTCCTGCCACTTAAAGCAGTGCCCATATGACTTATGATTTCCATATGGAAACCAATACAGGGTTGATGCTGGTTCAGAAAACATGTTTTCATATAGAATTCTTCCAAGTCCTTCATTTCTTTTAGTTAAATTACTTGGCATCCAAAAAGTATTTTTTCAACTTTCAGAACTTCAGAAAATTTCTTTCTTCTGTCAAAAAGAATCACTTTGGGAAAGAAAGGTTTAAAAATAGCTGCTTTGTTCCAGTTAATATTGTTCTTAATCACAGCACAAGGGGAATAGATTTTACCATAGCCTAAGTCTGGGAGCTAGGTCCCCACTCTACAGGATATTTTCAGATGATGCCATATGTTTACCGACGTAAACTCTGGTGATAGTTCAGGTCTAGCACCTTTCTTTATGCTGAAATGATATCATGCCATGTTTTATTGTCCCTCCCTGTCTAGATGTGTTACTACATGTGAGCTGTGAAGTAGCCCTATAGAAGAATAGTTGATACAACTTCATTCTGTGTCATATTAAATAACAGTTGAAACATCAAGTATTTGTTACTACTCTTTAAAGAGGGATGGCTTAATGGTATCTTTGAAAGGACTGTCACACCGCAGTGTAAAACATGATCTTGGGTTGGGGGTGTGAGACAACAGTGGAGGGAGGAAGCCTGAATCCAGATGCCAGATCACTTTTTTTTTTTAATTTTACAATTTGTTTTAATTGGAGGATAATTACTTTACAGTATTGTGATGGTTTTTGCCATACATCAACATGAATCGGCCATAGGCATATATGTGCCCCCTCCATCCTGAACCCCACCTCCCTCCCTACCCCATCCCTCCAGATTGTTCCAGAGCACTGGCTTTGGGTGCCCTGCATCATACATCAAACTCCCACTGGCTATCTATTTTACATATGGTAATATGTATGTTTCAGTGCTATTCTCTCAAATCATCCTGCCCGCTCCTTCTCCCCCTGAGTCCAAATGTCTCTTCTTTACATCTGTGTCTCCTTTGCTGCCCTGCACTTAGTTCTGGTGAAGGTAAGGTCCAGGATGGGACCGAGGGAGTTGGTGAAAAAGGCAGCATGCAGGAAAACAGAAGAGGAGGAGGAAGTCAAGGAGACGTGAGGACAGAGAATCAGATGGGTCATTTAGGTAGACATCCACGTCACCTGGGATGATGGTGGCCAAGGGTTCTGACTGCCAGGATAGAAGATAGCAATGAGCAGGGGTGCCAAGGAAGCTTGCAGCCCTAGGTTTCAGCCACGCAGTGGGAGGGAAGGATCTGGAAATAGCTGCAGGGAGCTGAGAGACCAGCACACCACCTCCAGGGGCCCAGGACCATGGGGAGGGAACGGAGACAGTCTCTGCAGTGAGGACGCCAGGGGATGCCGTCTCCTCAGGAAGCACAGACAATAGATCAGAACATGATACACACTGTCCCTGGCCCCAGAACACTGACTCTTGGTTAATGTCTTTATGGTTTTAAAAACCCATTATCAATTTTATTAATAGCTATCAGCACAGAGTCCATAGATTCCCTTTTCCCCCCAACAGAAGAGGTTCGAGCCCACAGATAAGCCTGTGACCAGCACTTTATTTACACAAAAAGGAAGGTTTTGCTCAACCTGGTCGGGCTGAATCCTCGATTTTACAATAACCACATTTCGAGAAGCAATCATATTCAAGGAACCCTGCCGAGAACTTTCCAGCGACTAGACACTGCAACACAAGTTCAGAGCATAGAGAAATCTGTCTCCTCTCTCAGGCTTGTGAGAGTTCTCCGGAGAAAGCAATGAGAAATTAAAGAGATTAGATCAAAACACTACCACTGAAAATAAATAAACTCAGCCAGGGAAGAAAGCCTATTAGAAATAAAAATCTGTTATAGGTGGCTACATCTCTTGAATGGAAAGAAAAGAGAAATGAAAGAGTCATTTGGGGAGAATGACTTTATGAATTCCATCTGCTTCATTTGTATTCCATTATTCCAATTTACAAGTAGAGCAGCAGACTTTTAGATATGAAAAATGACAGATACCAAAGGAAACTATATTTCTTCTTTTTTGCCAAGGATATTAGAAATCTCTAGCCGAAGCTGGTTGGTTCCCTTTATATGGATAAAATGTCTCGAAGAGAAATCAATACTCCTCATGTCATATTAAATCCCTGCTATGAATATGCCTACTTGAGCAGACACAGGTCATTTGATACATTTATCAATGTCCTTTCTGCTGTTATTACTCTCCAAAAGTTTTTATGTATTCCAAGTAGCTATCAGCCTTGCCATACACATGTTCCTAGACTTGCCCCAACCTTTTTGAAGGAAAACTCTTTGATTATTCCCACAGACAAGATAGCACTGATAGACACAATCAATCCTGAGCTGCCCCTTTTGGTTTCTAATTTTGCTAGTAGTGAAAATGACCTTTTACCAGTAGTGACTATTGGATCTTACTACCCTGTCCACATTGGTCCTCAAAGCAAATGCCTAAATTATTTTTTGTATCATCTTGTGCCAACTAGTTTGGTGATAGAGGGTGAGAAGTGTCCTCTGAAAATCCAGAAATGTGGAAGTTTTGATTTTTTACTTCAAAATAAATTGCATATTTTGACAGAACAAGAGGTGCAGACTTTTCAAGTGCCATTTCTGCTTTTACTGCAGATTTGAGTACTAGCCCAGTGATGTTCAAGCTGTTGCCATGGATCAAAGAGGAAAACCTTTTAGAGCCTCTTTCCACCTGATTTAATGTTCGCCTTTTCAACCTTTGAATTATTTTCCCTTGATCATTCTGGTTTTATTCATAAGGGTTATAAAAACAAGGGCGAGGCTAGACTCCAGTTTCTGCTGCTAGATGTAATTTTGAGCCTCAAAGAAATAATCCATTTAATTTAATTATTAATGCTTTTCAGCATGAATTTAAAATATTACCAATAAAATGCCTGGCCCTAAGGACTGGTGTGCTTACAACGTATGTGTATACAAATGGATTTACTCTAGAGATCCGGAATGTGACTGTCTCCATCTCCATGATGCTTCTTCCCCAAAATTGTCCTAACTGGAGGATGTAACAAATTATATCCTGGGCCCTTCACCAGATAGTTGGTGGTGAGAATCCACTTCTGCGTGTGGCCAGGAGAATGGCTTGAATGTAGATCATGAGAGTGACGGTGCAAACCCAGCAATTGGAGGCAGCATGTGGGGACAAAAAACGCAAAGAAAGAACTGAACAAACTCCTTCCCCAGCTGCTCCTCTGCCTCTTGGGTTGTCATTTCAGGCACTGGTCTTTGACTTGGAACCTCGAAGTGTAACCACTTACTTGAATTTCAAGCTTTCTGCATCTCTCTCTTAACAGCCTGTGTGGTGGTGGTTTAGTCAATCAGTTGTGTCTGACTCTTTAGAGACCTCGTAGACTATAGCCCGCCAGGCTCCTCTGTCCATGGGATTCTCCAGGCAAGAATACTGGAGTGAGTTGCGATGCCCTCCTCCAGGGGCTCTTCCCGACGCAGGGGGCATCAAACCCGGGTCTCTTGCATTGGCAGGCAGGTTCTTTATCACTGAGTCACCAAGGAAGCCACTACAGCACATGATAGACTCAATTATAATTATTTATGTATCTGATTCTCTACTCCCTCACCCCACCCCACATTCTGAAGCCTGCGAGAGCATACTCCCCACTGCATAGCTTGACACAGTACATATAGGTATTCAGTAAGTGCCTGTTGAATGAATGTATACCCACAGAGTCTTCTCAGGCCTTGTAAGCTTTGGGGATTCTTGAGACATCAATCAAAGACTTAAGTTTGTAAAATGGTGTACCTATGAGGGGGCTTCCCTGATAGCTCAGTTGGTAAAGAATCTGCCTGCAGTGCAGGAGACCCCAGTTCAATTCCTGGGTCAGGAAGATCCACTGGAGAAGGAATAGGCTACCCACTCTAGTATTCTTGGGCTTCCCTTGTGGCTTAGCTAGTAAAGAATCCCCCTGATGCTGAAGACCTGGGTTCATTCCCTAGGTTGGAAAGATCCCCTGGAGAAGGGAAGGACTACCCACTCCAGTATTCTGGCCTGGAGAATTCCATGGACTGTATAGACCATGTTCATCCTATCAGAAATGTCACCTTTCTCTATAAAGTTATTTTCTTTAAACATTCTTGAGATACATGGAGAAAAGCTGGAAGCCTAGATTTCTAAAACCCTTGTTCTTTAAACAAACTGACTTTCTTTACTGAGACAGAAACTTTGGCCTCTCTGACAAACCCAAAAGTCATCTCCATATTTTGATGGAGTTCTTCAGAAAACAGTCATTTGAATATGTCTGCCCTTCGATCTGCAACATGACTGAGAGTCTTCCCTGGTGTGCTCTTCCTCTGAAAGTGAATGTTTGTTCTTTTGATTCCAGAGTTCATCCCACAGGCATTTGGAATGCCCTTATCCCAAGTCATCGCAAATGACCGGGCCTATAAACTCAAGCAGGACTCGCAGAGGGACGAGCACAAGGATGCCTCCGATTTTGTGGCTTCTCTCCTTCCATTTGGAAATAAAAGACAAAACAAAGAACTCTCAAGCAGTAACTCATCTCTCAGCTCCACCTCGGAAACACCAAATGAGTCAACGTCTCCCAATACCCCGGAGCCGGCTCCTCGGGCCAGAAGGAGGGTGAGTTGGCCAGTGTTTTCTCTGACACTGAAGTTAGGACAACGGAAGAGTTCTAAGGTTATTCTCTGAGTCTTGGCTTATGTGAAAACTGAAAATATAGTTTGTGTCCAAGTATCTGTCAACAACCCCATTCAGGGAGAATTTGCACTGGCCCCGAGACACCTGACACACCCTCACAACCTTTCCCTGACCCCTTTCAAAGTTATCGGGTGCCTCTCTTTGGTTACCATGATATTCAGAACATTCTACAACATCACCACTGATCCTGCTCTAGTGTGATCTTCTGTTGTTACCAGAATTTCCTGTGAGACTGTGAGGTTTGAGGACAGGGCCAAGTGTTTTTGTTAATCTCTTCATCTCATCTAAGAACTGTGCCTGGCTAAGTAAATTTGCTACCGGTCTTCATAAACAGGGCTTCCCTAGTGGCTCAGACGATAAAGAAGCTGCCTGCAATGCAGGAGACTCAGGTTCGACCCCTGGGTCAGGAAGATCCCCTGGAGAAGGGAATGGCTACCCGTTCCAGTATTCTTACCTGGAGAATCCCATGGACAGAGAAGCCTGGCAGGCTGCAGTCCATGGGGTCACCAAGCATTGGACAGGACTGAGCTACTCACTTACTTACACTTACTTCATAAACAATGAGATTTTTTTCTTATCAATAGGGCGTGGTTTTTTTCTCCAACATAACAGTAGAAACACACACACACATATCCTCTTTCAAATCAATACTGTAATAACATGGTAGGTGGTGCTAGCGGTAAAGAACCCGCCTGCCAATTCAGGAGATATAAGAGACATAGGTTCGATCCCTGGGTCAGGAAGATTCCCCTGGAAGAGGGCATGACAACCCACTCCAGTATTCTTGCCTGCAGAATCCCATGGACAGATGAACTTGACGGGCTGCAGTCCATGGGGTCACAAAGAGTCAGACACAATTGAAGTGACTTAGCATGCAGCACGCAATAATATGGCTCCATTTATTAAGTGAGTACTGTGTTCCAGGCACTGTGCTATTATTTAGCACTTCAGATTTCACATTTCAATCCAGGAAAGCTGAGTTTCCAGGCAAATTGGTTGATGATTAGCTAAATCAGGAGATAAATATCCCTGAAACTTCCTGGGTCATGAGAGATCTCTCCTTTTCCTCTTGCCTGAAAGCCCAAATCTTTGCCATCTCCAGCCAACAACTCCTACCCTAGTTAAAACCCCAGACACTTCCCAGTTAAAATCCACAATGCTCAGTCAGCCTCCAACATTTAGAACCTCTCCAAGATTCAGGAACACCTGAGCCACCCACCGCTGTTTCCAGGGTTTCCCTGTGTTTAAAACTGAAGAAATAACAGCATCCTGGAATATTTAAATTTGCACGATCGAAGTGTTCTTCCAGTCCCATCATAATCTCTCAGACTGTGTGTATAAGTCTACAAGGCAATGACACCAAAATGCCATGTATGAGCTTTCTGAGACTCTAGAGCCCAGGCAATGGGCCTCCCCAATGCCCTCCTCTCTGTCCAGGCCTTCCTAGGACACCAGCTGCCAACTTCTTCCTCTAGGTTTCATCAAAGGGTGGGTGGCCATACAGACATCAGTGGTGCCCTGTGCCCTTACCCTCAGCTCTTACCATTCCTAGCGTGCCAGCCCTCTTTCCACCTGTCATTAACCTCATCTCTTGGCTGGAGGCTCTCTCTGATGGCCAGAGACACCCACCCATGCAGATGAAAGCCTGCAAGTAAGAAGGCATTAATGTCACCTCCGTACCCCTACCAGAAGTTGCCCTTAATCAATGACTCTGGAGACTTGTGTAAATAATTCAGCTCCCTCACTCCTTAGCAGGAATAGCTCTGAGGTACATCACCTACACGGTGTCCAGGTCCCCAGGGCAGTTGGGCTCCAGCTGCCTACAGGCTTGTCACGGGCTTGGCGAGGCTCCCTTCGCTGGCTGCCTTCACTTCCCTTTCTCATTTCCCCACTCCCCTACAGCTGTCTCCTGGGACTGTTCCCCTAATAAAGTACATTGTGCCACTTCTGGGGGAAAACAAACTAAGACTGTTTATGGAATCCTATTTTAAAATCTACTTTCTAGAGCCATAGTTGAATTGTTTTTTTTTTTATTCACAAGTGTTCTCTGACTTTACCTCATTCATGAAGTATGTGACTTTTTTTTCTTGCTTCAAGGAATGAAGTGGTTGGGTCAAACTATTTTAATTGTATGTTTGCCATCTCTTGTCTTCCATTTGGAAAAAATTGTCTATTGTTGAAATTTTAACTGTCAGTACCTTACCCTATGTCATGAAGGTTTCCTAACTTTTTCAAAAGGTGTTTGGTTTTTTCCTTTTAAAATAGAAACAGCACAATTAAACAGTATAATTTCAAGTGGGACAAATTGTCATGGGCAAAAGTATTTATTGGACAGCATTGGGGGAAATGGTTTTTATTTTCTCCATCTGTACTCTTTGTTCATGTCTGTGTATAATTTGCAGGGTGCAATGTCAGTGGATTCTATCACCGATCTTGATGACAATCAGTCTCGACTGCTGGAAGCATTACAGCTCTCCTTGCCTGCTGAGGCTCAAAATAAAAAAGAAAAAGCCAGAGATAAGAAACTCAGCCTGAATCCTATTTACAGGCAGGTCCCCAGGCTGGTGGACAGCTGCTGTCAACATCTTGAAAAACATGGTAAGCAGACTCGTGTGTCAGCAATCAAGTACTTTCGTGTATTCAAGCATCATTCATTTAAACACCCAATTTCAATTCTGTATTAATTTGATCAGTCTCTAGGTTGAAATTTCCTTTGTGAAGAAAGTTTACACAGTGTTTGCATAACCCCAGTAGGGATAAACAAGATATGGGGTGGGGGGCGGATAAACTTGATGATATTCAAACTCCCTAGAGCCAAAGAGTCCTCAGAAGTGACCCTGGAGACAGGAAATTGAAGGGAGGACAAGGTATGTTGGGCTGGGTTATCCTCAGGACCTCCTTTAAACAAAGCAGAGCCAATTCTATATTCTTTATATCTTGAGGTTACTCAAGGCTTCCTTTAAAAGGAAGAATCAACTTCTTAAAAAAAAATCAGAAAGCCATTCCGTAAGTGAATAGAAATGTATTTTTGGACAATAGTTTTCTATATTGTTATTTGCATTTTTGTGAAAAGATGTCCACTTAAAATTTCTTCATAGTGCGCCTTTTGGCAACTCAGTTCCACTTAATATGCTGACTTTAAAGCTATGTACAGTTCTTTAATATCTTTGTTGAACTTTAGACTTTTGGCTCATCAAACTGCCATGTCTACAACCTGAATTTGTTTGCTGTAATGTTAGCATGCATTTTATGGAGTGAGAAGAGTTTATTAATTGCTTCTTTTTTCCAGTTTTATTGAGAAATAATTCACATACATCGCTGTAGTTACCTTTTTACTATAAAAATGAGGTACTCATCATAATAAAGAAAACAGAAACAGAAAAGCAATCCTGAAGATATACAGACATAACTACATTAACATTCTCATCTATTTCTTTCTAATAAAATTAATCAACTCGTTATATATGTAAATCACTAGATAACATATGAGTGACTTAATATAATTAATATGTATTAAAACTTTGCTTATACAAAATTTTAATATGTAGATGTATGTGTGTATGTTCATGTGTTTGTTTATCTGTCTCTTCTCCTTAGATAAACTGGACATCAAGAAAAATATCTTAGACATTTGAAATTCCCAAAACTTAGTATCATGATAGCAATGTAAATGTTCAATCAGTATTACATGAACGGAATTATTTTTCAAAATAGCTTAGCAAGTAAAGACTTCAGTACCATGAATACATAAATTCAGCCTATACTTTACTACGAGGTAGAAAAAGCGACTCATACTTTTATAATTATAATTTTTCCTTGTAAAGAATGTAGAGAGTGAACTGTAGGCACTTTAAAGAATTCTAAATGAGAAAATTCTACTCCAATCATGCAAAAATGCAGTGACAGGTTGAGTAACTGCTTTTGTGAAAGAAAACTTGGCATGTCTTTATATTTTCTGTTGGAAAATAAATTTTCATGAATTTTAATTTGTGAAATAGCATTTCCTTTAAGATTACTGAAGAACAGGACAGTTCATGTTTTCTTGGGGCGGGGGGTGGTGTGGGAAGTAGTTACAGTGCACTTTAGGACCTAAAGGAAAGAAGATAACCTGCATGATCTTTCAAGGTCCTGATTCTGTTCTGAGTTTCCATGATGCTTAGACCGAATGGCTCTGGAAAAAATAAGAGACAGGCTCAAATTCAAACAGATACTAATCTTAATCACAAAAAAGAGCAAACTTCAAAAGCAATTTTTATAAGACTTTATTTGCCAGTTTTTGAAATGGAAAGCCAAGAGTTTGAGTCACTTTAGCCTTATAGATATTTGTCAAAGATCTTTTCATTCTCTCTCAAATTGGTATTGGACTTACACACACAATAATAAAACAAACAAAAAAAACGGTCTTGGACAGTAGTCTTGACTCCATCTGTATTTGTGTACACTACCCTTCCCCTCTTTTACTTTGCCAAATGCTTTCTTTACTATTAGGCCAAAACTCCTTAACCATCCTTGCTTTCTCTGAACCACACATTTCAAACAAAAATAAACAAACAAACAACAAGCAAACAAACAAAAAAACCCAGACAATATAACAAAGAGTCAGACTCTCTTCGGTCTCTGGGATTTAGGCTGAGTTGAGGGTGGGGCCCTCGATTTATTATGTCTGCCCTCCTTACTTGAATTCCCTTAGCCTGAGATTCAGGTGCCTGGGGTCTGGTTTCCATTCCAGGTTCTGATGAAAAGGAGAGAAAAGTGATCGCATCAGTTTCTGGGACAGGGTACAGCAACGTCACATTTCTTTGCCAGATCTATGACTTTTTTGATGGACACCTGTTTTTTCTCAGTGACTGTCTCCAGTCAAGGTTACTGAATGCTTGGACTGCATCTTCTTGAGGAAAATGACTCTAAAGCTTATGTCAGAGAATGGCATTGGCTATCTGAAGGCTGTCATCTGCTCTGCCTAAAAGTTAATTAATTAAAAACTTAGATTATAATCAATTGATACATAGAAATTACAGTAATCAATCATTAGCTATTAATAGTTATGTCAAAATCACGGTCACCTTTACTGAGTGGAAAAGTACTATAATTAAGGACATAATGACATAGAAATAGGCATTTCTGCCCAGACTGGAGGAATTCAAGCAAAAGAATAGTCTCACGTGGGAAGAAAGTGCCCTTATGTGATATCTCACTTATGTAGAAATTTCAGCTATTTGGAAACCATCGGACCAACAAGAAAATAATGCAGCCAAAATTAAAAATGTGAAGTCATACTATTATAATAAGGGCTTACCAAGTGTCTCAGTAGTAAAGAATCTGCCTGCCAATGCAGGAGACGCAGGTTCTATCCTTGGGTCAGGAACGTGCCCTGGAGAAGGAAATGGCAACCCACTCCAGTGTTCTTGCCTGGAGAATCCCATGGACGGAGGAGCCTGGTGGGCTGCCGTCCATGGGGTGCAAAGAGTCGGACATGACTGAGTGACTGAGCACAGCACAGCACTATTATAATAAAGTTTTCTGTTTTGCACGGAAATTCTCATTTAGACCAGTCAGGGCCTATATCTCTCTGTAGGTGCCATATACAAGTCTATGTATTTTATATACATTAATTAATTGAATCATTGAACAACTTTTGGGGTGGACGCTTATTATGCTCATCTTGTAGATGAAGAAATATAATTCTGTGTTTGGTTCTAATATCTTTATTATGTTGTTTTCAAGCCCCCACAGAGGTAGAAGCAATAAATTAGGCTGGGGGTTGGCTGGACTCAGTTATAAGACAGACAAATTGATGGCAACAACAAGGAAGGAACAGAAGTCTTTTGAGAGTAGATGCAGAACAAAAATTCCACCCAAGAGCAAAGCACCAAGATGTATTTATGCAAATCAGCAATGACTAGCCTCTCAGCATGATTCTGTCAAATTATTCTGGAAATTCAGGATAACACATATAAGATATGAAAGTGATAAAAATAGTCCATTTTTTTGGATATTATATTTTCTAACTGAGGAACTCTAGAAAACCAATTTTAAAAGTCTTATACCTAATACACAATGTGGCAAGACCATAAAATAAATATACAAAAATATATCCTCGTCTTATATAAGAGCAATAATATTAGGTACTATACCAATAAAATAATTCATTTATATTAATATCAAACATACAGTATAACCAGAATACCTGAAATAAGAAGTAAGAAACTTCCGTGAAGAAAACGGCAAAGCTTTACCAAGAGACATTAAGGAATTAAGAAACAAAGTAAGATGTCTACTTTGTTTCAGGATGGAAAGAAATAATGTTATAAAGGTTTTAAACTCTTTCCAATTTAATTATATACTGGACTAGTCAGAACTCTTTCAGTGGCAAGAGAAGAACCCAGATAAGACAGATTAAGCAAAGCATACACCCCCCTGCCCCCCAAATCCCATTTACATACTGGGAGTCTGAATATTTTATCTAGATTCAGGATTGGGCAGATTCAGGATGCAAAGGATGCCATGAGAGCATGGGTCTGTTTGCTGGCCCATTTACTATGTTTTCATGGTCTGTTGACTCTCACACCAGCCCTCTTCATGTGGCGGCAAAACAGACATGGGCAGGTACAATCTGGCATTGCCTTTATGAGTATCCCAAATGAAGAGAAAATGAGCCAGCAATGAAACAGTAAATGTTGATGATGACCAGAAGCGGAAGTGACTGATGGCTTGCATGGGAAAATGAGTCTTTCAGACATTCTCCGCCCCCTTCAAAGAAGTGCGTAATAGCTCTCGAGAAGTATTCTTGCCCCGAAATTCTAAGCGGAATAAGAGAAAACTCTGACTCTGTCTCTTTAGAGGAAATAAAGGGAAGAAAGTAACATATAAATGGCACTGCAGAGTGTCTTCATCCAAACAGTGGAAAATCAGTGCTATATCTTCATCAAACCAATTATGACGAAGAAAACATATAAACAGCGAGGGGGGAAATATACACATTAAGAGACTGCAAGGCGCACCAACCTATCACAGTTTGTGAACCTTATCTGAATGTTGACTGGATATTTAATGATACTGAGGAACTATTGTTGACCTTTCTAATTTGTGATCGATTGTTTAAGAGACCTAATTTTTTGGAGCAAGGCTTCTCAACCTTGGCACTACTGACATTTAAGACTAGATAAATCTTCTTGATGCATTGGCCTCATAATCCCACTTCTAGGACATGCTCTCAAGAGAATCAGAAATGTAACTGAGATGGATGTGCAGAGTTGTTCCTAATAGGCAAGTTATGGTATCAGAACAAGTGCATATGTGTCGGTGGAACCTACATTGTCATTCAGAGAAGAATATGAAGTAAATTTTGGCACATTCATGCAATAGAGTATTTTGCATCCATTTTAAGTAACATTTACACAGAATTTTTACTGGCTTAAAAAATTCTTGTGACATAATATTAAGTAAATGCAGCAGCATCTCCTCTCTCTATATATAATTTTTTCATGGAGAAATGAATGGATATAAATAAATCAAAATATTAAATCATTACTTCTGCACCAGGTATTTTTAAAGTATATTATGTTTTACATTTTTTGCACATTATAGATTTTCTTTCATAAGTACATGCTTTAATTATGATCAGTGAGACAAGGAATATCTATCTTCAAATTGATAAAGGGCTGGAAATTTATAGAAAACTCATGTTTAATTCTTCTGAATTATGAAGAAAATGTTACATTGTTTTTTTCATATGGAGGAAGTGTAGAAATACATAATATCACAAAAACAATTTTTAATCAGAAGCGTTTAATGTAAAATGATCCTGGTGCTAACAGGGCTAACCTCTAGGTATCTGGTGAATCTAGCATGGCATAAATAAGCATTAGTGCACGGTGTCAAGTCACCATTACCCTGCATGTTGCAGGGCGATATTGGCATTCTGTTTTATATCTATTTTGATTTGCTCCAGTTTGAAACCATAAAACAGGACTGAAGATTTTGTTTCCTTATTTGCAGGCCTCCAGACAGTGGGGATATTCCGAGTTGGAAGCTCAAAAAAGAGAGTGAGACAAGTAAGTGAAAAGTGGAGATGATATTGTAGATTTCACTTGACTTTCAGGTGAATTACCTTGTGCAAATTTCAAGCTTATGCAAATTCATTTCTGAATATCTTTTTCTGCACCATCTCACCAATTATAGTATAATTGAGTCCCAAGAAGTAAAAGGTGAACTCAGAAGCTCAGCAAGATATAGGGTCATACAATTGAAAGCACAACGTCTAGACCTGCCCATGGCATGTACAACAAAACAAAACTAATTTATAAATATTTTATTGACACTGTAAATGCAGGAGATTCAGAGAGTACCTGATCAGTAAGCGAAAATAAATAGAAAACAATTACATAGTACCCATTTCTACTAAAATGCAATAAGAGTAATCCCGTTAATATCTCTTCTGTGAAAATGCTACATTTATAGCTTTAACTTCTCAAAAATGATTGTATTAATTTTCTATGGAACCATTGATTGCCCAATTCATCTTCCATGTGGGGATTGTACCCCTCAGTTTCCTTCAACACTTTCCAGATTTCTTGCGAAAGAAGTTTGGTATTAGAACTTCAGAAGCAGGTTCCTATGATTAGGCAGATATCTGTGTTCATGACAGCTTCATAAAAGACAAACCTTCCTTTGAGAAAAGAATTCATATGTTGGCTAAAAGAAAATTAAAATATTATTTTCCCTCTGTTGGTTCCAACAGAAAGAAGTAAGGAACCCAGCAATTCAAAAATGAAGCCAAATGAAAATAATTTTTAGTTGGATGAAGCTGAAGAAACGATATTTGTTCATATTATTGAGACTAAGTGAAATAAATGCCTTCTTGTGTCTTTTTTTGTCCAGACAAAAGGGGTTTTTCAAAAGAAGTATGTTTTCTGTTTGGTTGGTTGGTTGGTTTTATTTATAATAGTCACTTAAGAGACTATTGAACAACATTTAACATTTCACAATAGGACTAGCAGGAAGAAGATAGCATAGTAACATTTCTTAGGCTTCCTGTGTGGAACTGCAGAATATTTTCAAAAACGTTACCTCACTGAATTCACCCACCAGCTGAGAGACAAGCCCTTTTCACCCACTTCTGAGGCTTAGAGAGATAAAGACATTTAATTCAAGACACACAGTTTAGATCAAGCTCTTTCCACAATCCTTTCTTTCAGCACGTGCACGCATGTGTGTATGTATGTTCTTGCTCAGAAAAGAACCATGGTATGTTTGAATGGTCATGAATAGGAGTGGTGCCAATGGAAGCCTTCTTTGCTCTGGCTGCCTGCTGCACACTAAGGATGAGTGACCTGGAACTGATGAGCCATTCGGGACAGTAATGGCCATTCTTATCAGGTGGCGAGGAGGCTAGTGACAGACATTATTCCTCAGTTATATCTTTATTCACCCAAGGGGAAACATTTGCATGGAGATGTACTTATGGACCCTCCAAAAAACAAACAAACAAACAAACAAAAATATATATATATATAATAAGTGGTCAGATTTCAAGCATCACTTCATAATCCCCTACACTTTTTCTTCAGAACGATTGTCATAGTATTAAGAGCTAATTAGTGATTGATGGGATTACCAGTTTATCACCTGTCTGAGAGCTGGAGGAGGGGAAGGGCTTTTTGCCTCTTGACTCATCACCGTATTTTGGGGACCTTTAACAAGGCCTGGTATGCAGCAGGTGGGCAGTACATCTTTCTTGAATGAATGACAGAGCACATGAATACTTAACAGAAGTTTACTGCCTAGAGCAGATTCATTAACTCACTAACTTATTTTAACAGCAGAGAACAATACCTAAGAGAAGTTGAGCTGTCCGAGATGAAAGTAGGGTGTAGAGTTATGACTTCCTTCTGGCTATTGTGTTTTCCACTGTGATAAACGCTAAAGGAGTGAGGATAATGATGAAGGCAGGCAATCTTCCTGGAAAATGTTAATAAAGCTACTTTGACAAATCTAAGGCAGATTTTATTTAGTTATTGTCACCCTTTAAGCCTCAGAGAAACAAATGGTTTCTCAGGGTATTTAATTTCATTGTTTGCAGAAAAATCTCTTTGCTTCCTTGTCGAGTATTTGTGGAAAATGTCAGAATTCCAACGTGGTAAAATTGCTGACATGCAAAACTGGTATACAATAGATTAATTCCTCCCTCCCACAATTAGAGTTGACCTAACCCCTTAGCTCTTCCTCCCAACCTTCTGGATGTCGTTATCAAGCCCTGCTGCTTGTGTCATTAACAGTAAACCCACAGATACTTTTATTTAATAATGCATTTCCTATGTGTGTATATATATATGAAAGTGAAAGTGTTAGTCACTCAGTTGTGTCCGACTCTTTGTGACCCCCTGGACTGTAGCCCATCAGGTTCCTCTGTCCATGGGATTCTCCAAGCAAAAATACTGGAGTGGATTGCCATTCCCTTCCCCAGGGGATCTTCCCAACCCAAGGTTCGAACCTGGGTCTCCTGCATTGCAGACAGATTCTTTACAGTCTTAGCCACCAGG
Source organism: Giraffa tippelskirchi (assembly GCF_054371585.1). Classification (NCBI taxonomy): domain Eukaryota; kingdom Metazoa; phylum Chordata; class Mammalia; order Artiodactyla; family Giraffidae; genus Giraffa; species Giraffa tippelskirchi. The sequence continues at coordinate 145,862,349 of NC_137289.1, forward strand.
TGGCTATAGATATATACACATATATATGGGCTTATATGGGCTTCCCTGGTGGCTATATATATATATATAATGAAACTAACACTTTCACTTCATACGTTCAGGGCTGGATTTGCATTGACTCTGTAGATCAAGGTCACGCATTGTTTGCTTCTCCTTCTCGGGGTCTGGGTGGGGTCTGGGTAAACCTACTCCTTGAGGCTGTGTGTTACAGCACTTCTTTTGCTGGGCACTGAACGTCGAGGTGTGCTGTTCCAAGACTGCCACTGGAACCGTTGTCTTTCCAGCTACGTGAGGAGTTTGACCGTGGGGTTGATGTCTCCCTGGAGGAGGAGCACAGCGTCCATGATGTGGCTGCCTTGCTGAAGGAGTTCCTGAGGGACATGCCAGACCCCCTGCTCACCAGGGAGCTGTACACAGCTTTCATCAACACCCTCTGTATGTAATCCACCCATCTGCAGGAATGTCTTACTGGAATGTCCCACTCACTCATCAAAACCTTGTGCATATGTCTCCTAATAGCTATTTGACCTGATTTATCTGTTTCTAATGATCGGGCTATTGGGGGAATTTTCTGAGACTTACCCTGGGGAGAATTGGCAGGAAGAAAGTTGCCATGAAACAAATGGAAGTAGCCAAGAAAAATTGGGGATGCCTTCAGACGACTCTAGGATAGTAGAAAGTGCTGCAAATTGATGCTTTGGAGTAACAGAGAGGATTGAGTCCATGCCTAAAAATGAGTTTGCATTTCTGGAACCCAGAGTGAGAAAGGGGGACGGGAAATATTCCAGGCACAGCCCAGGGCTGGGACTTGCAATGTGGCTGATTCAGGGCTAGAGGCACAGATCCCCAAAGGAGAACAGGAGGGTGACGGGGAGGAGGAAGTGGCCAGAACTGTGTGAGCCTCCATGCGTTCCTTCCTGCTGCGGTTGACAGGCTCACAACAGAGAGAGAAGACCCTTACTTTGTACCGGGTCTCGCTTATTGCCAACAAAAAGTCTACCTCTTGTGTACTGCTCAATAGACCAGGGCCTCCAATCTGTTAGAAACTCAGATTTTAGAACATTCCCACATGGTTTGCAAATGGGCGGTGATCCCTAAAGTATGTGAGGATTTCCACCAAGGGAAGGAAGAAAAAGAAAGTAAGGGAAGTGACGTTACCTTTCTACCCTGGATTAGAATGATTTCTGTGGGTGTTACATTTTCCCAGGTCATGTTTATCTTTCTATCCCTCATAGAACCTTACTGTTGAATTGCTAAAACAGGAATGAAAGGTGACTTGCCTTGCTAATCCCTTTCTGAAGACAGTTGAGCCAGAAGGGCGTGACCTCAGCCTTGACTTACTTAGAGCCCCTCTTCTTGCCTTGCTCAGTGCTGGAGCCAGAGGAACAGCTGGGCACCTTGCAACTCCTCATCTACCTGCTACCTCCCTGCAACTGTGACACACTCCACCGCCTGCTGCAGTTCCTGTCCATCGTGGCCAGGCACGCCGAGGACAACGTCAGCAAGGATGGCCAAGAGGTGCGTACCCCACCGCTGCCACGCACGCTCGCCTCTTCCTTTTTCCCATTTTGAAAGGGAGAGCTAAAAAAGAATAAGGCGGCTTCCCTGGTGGCTCAGCAGTAAAGAATCTGCCCACCAAGGCAGGAAACATGGGTTCAATCCCTGGGTCAGGAAGATCTCCTGGAGGAGGGCATGGCGACCCACTCCAATATTCTTGCCTGGAGAATCCCATGGACAGAGGGGTCTGGCAGGCTACAGTCCATGCAGTCGCAAAGAGTTGGACACGACCAAGTGACTAAACAACAATGCGTCTCAGTGCCACCTGGTATCAACTGCTAAAGACAGGTTCTCCACAGTACTCTGGATGCCTCTGGAATGTTCTTGTTGGACTTGGCCCCCAATATGAGGTCTTAGGCTCTGGTGTTCTTTGGTGCTTCAAGGTATTTTCACTTTCTCCCTTGAACAAAGGAGAGATGCTGGCCTCAATTTTAAGTGACCTATTAGCAAGCAACTTATTTAGTCTCTCCCTAACAAGAGACCTACTTCCCTTTTTTGAAACCATGCAGTCATACTTCTCCCTGACCTTTTATTCCCCAGGAGATCTCAGGCCCTTTACTATGCTAACATGCATTGTAAATCAACAAGAAGGAGCCAAAGACATTCCAAGCTTACTTACCTCAGAAGCTTTCTATTTTAAATCCTATTAAGCAGAACTCAGCTGTGTCATGGATTCATTTCTGTAATTGTCAGGTTCCTTTCCCTAAGGCCATGCTCATATGTAATTTTTTTTCGCTTTAATCCAGAAAGGCAGTTCTGCTTTTCTTATCCTCATCGTCCCTATCAGTGTGAGAATGGAACTTCCCTGAGTTAGCCGTTTGTCTCCAGAGCAGTTAGTTATTAGTGAAACTCTGCTGGCTTCAGGTTTCATAATATGACACTGACACCTTCCTTCAGCAGACACTGCTCTTCATTGGATAGACTGTAATTCGCATAATTGTTAAGTAGTTATATTACCTGACTGAGTGTCAGCCTTTATTGACTATAAGCTCTAGAATCATCTGCCTAATCATTGGGTTAAGCCAGAGCCCTGTCTGGGTCCCCAGGTGCATGAAACGTCTCTCTGACATTTCTTAAGTACTATGTGTGAGGAAAGTCAGGTTTTAGGTGATTAAGAAGGCACTGAGGAAAGCAAAATGTCCAGTGGAACTCTCTTGTTCCTTTTTAGAATCATTTTCAGACTTTCAGTCCAAATGCTGAACAAGACTGCATTGCCTATGGCAAAGAAAAGAAAACATCCTTGCGTGTGTGCGTGCTAACGTCCAACTCTCTGCGACCCCATGGACCGTAGCCCACCAGGCTATTCTTTCCATGGGATTCTCTAGGCAAGAATACTGCAGTGGATTGCCATGCCCTTCTCCAGGGAATCTTCCCGACCGAGGGATTGAACCCATATCTATTACATCTCCTCATTGGCAGGCAGGTTCTTTACTACTAGTGCCGCCTGGGAAGTCCCCCCTTCCCCAGGGATGATGGGGAGCCCAAATCACCCCTGATTGTGAACACTTGGTAGCTTTATAACTCACTGATTCTGTGTTCTTGGACAAATCTTTTAACCTCCTAAACCTGGATTTCCTTACCTAAACTTTGGAAACAAAACTTCTTCAACTGGTACTGCACAGTCATTGAGAAAACTAGTTTATTACAAGGCATAGAAAAATATGCTGGTAACAGCAAAGTTGTACGGGAAATAAGAGATGACAAGGGTTTCTAGACACTCTTAACCTAAACCTTGAGTCAAAATGAAGGACCAGTAACCAAAAATTAAAGAGACAGAGGAAATATGAGGAGAGCATTGCTTCTGTGAAATGTTCAGAAGTTACAGGAAGATGTAGCCCACACAGCCATCTTGGACTAGAGGCTGCAGCATGGGAAAGTACTGATGAGGTCTGAGAGGAAATTGGGCTAAGTTCGCAGAGTACTGAATGCCTTTGTCAGTGGTAGGTGGTTGATTCTTTCAAGCCATGAATCTTTGGAAGGATTTGACTAAGGTGATATAATCTATGTTGTAGATTGGTTTGAGACAGGAAGAAAGTGAGTTAGGAAGGTTTCATAGGAATAGCAATGTGGAAAACAGTACTTCATATTATAAATGTTTCCATCTAGGAGTGGCCTTGGTATCTGAATCACGTATGTTCTGAGCACCTACTCTGTGTTCCTCTAAACCAGTGAGCATTGTTCAGGAATTTTCTTATTCATATCCCCGGAATGCCATGGCATCCTAGAAGGTGCAGGGGGTAAAAACACAAGGCAAATATAGAATTAGAAATCTCAACACAGAGTCACTGCAGAACTCCAGAGATGAAGTGATGAATGTGGACCAGAAAAGTTTGGAATGGCTTTGTGGAGGAGATTGAATTTAAACTCCATATCAAAGGGTGTGCAAGGGTTGAGTAAGCAGGCCACGTAAGTATGGCCTAAGAATGGGAGTTAGCTGAAAACCCCTTCTGGTAGAAAAGAAGGGCAAGGGAGGAGGAATGAGAGAGAGGTTCTTTATTCAAGCTGTAAGTTGGTTTGGTATGAGCAGGTAGAGAACTCAGAATGAGCACACTGGAGTGAGAGAAAAATTCAACTGTAAAATACCATCAAGAAACAAAGCAGTTTTCAAGTTTTACTCTTACCTATTTGTTAATTTGTGCTAGGTGTGTTACCTGTCTGTTGGGCAGTTATTACTCATTGCAAAAGGAAGAAAAATGATGCAGTGTCAAGGAGCTTGGAGGCCCACACAGGCTCTGCCAGCACCTTACTACGTGAAATTGTTTTTGTGAAACAAAGGAAGAGGAGGGAAATTAGAGTCGGGGTAGGGGAGACCTGAACTTCCTCTTTTATAAGATGAATGTAATATTTCTTTTCTAATAGGTGCTTAAACTCCCATGCATCACTGATGGGATCTTGCTACTGCTACTGCTACTGCTGCTAAGTTGCTTCAGTCGTGTCCGACTCTGTGCGACCCCATAGACGGCAGCCCACCAGGCTCCGCCGTCCCTGGGATTCTCCAGGCAAGAATACTGGAGTGGGTTGCCATTTCCTTCTCCAATGCATGAAAGGGAAAAGTGAAAGTGAAGTCGCTCAGTCATGTCCGACTCCTAGCGACCCCATGGGTTTGCAGCCTACCAGGCTCCTCCACCCATGGGATTTTCCAGGCAAGAGTACTGAAGTGGGGTGCCATTGCCTTCTCCGATGGGATCTTAAAGATGTCTAAAAGAAAGGCATGAGAAAAATTATTGAACAGTAAATGAGTGCTTTAGGGGGAAAAATAGTGGTATTTTATCAAATGTTTTGCTATCTTAGGTTTGTTTTGCTTTATCCCATTTTGCTCAGTTTGCTATTTGCTTTGCTCCTTAGGGGAAAAGAGAAATTCCCAAATGTAAGAAAGATTTCATTTCCTCTAGAGAGAATATTGCAGGAACATCATGGAAATGTCTAGAGCAGTGGTTTCAGGTTATCTGAGAACTCCCCAGCATGGCATGGAATATGTGGTGTGAATGTATACTTTTTCTTTTTTTTAATGAGAGGGTCCATAGCTGGCCTCCAGTTCTTCAGAAAATCTTATGAGGCAAAAAGAAGTCACAGACCACCAATACAGGGATGGGATTACGGGCCTTTGATGAGATACAGGCCTCAAGGAAGTGGAAGCTTGGCTTTGGATCTGTAGAAGGGTCAGTACCTGACTCTCCTCACCCTGGCCGGGCTTTGGAGCCAATTTTCCCATGTGCCTGCTATGCCAGCTCTGCCAGCAAGAGTGAGGGACAGAGGCTGCCTGGAACCAGGCTCTGTGCATCCCTCCCCTTGTCTATAAAATAATGCTGACAGCAGCAGCGGCTTCGTCTTGTGAGTAGTGAGAAGGAATCGGCTTCGTCTTGTGAGTAGTGAGAAGGAATCCAGTCTGTGCAAAGCCCAGTGACTATGTGCTAAACTTTAAAAGTTTTTCTATTTTACTGACGTATAGCTGATTTATAGTGTCGTGTTAGTTTCTGCTGTACAGCAAAGTAATTCGGTCATATAGGTACATTCTCTGTCATATTCTTTTCCAGGATGGTTTATCACAGGGTAGTGGCTCAAGTAGGGCTTGCCCGGTGGCTCAAATGATAAAGAATCTGCCTACAGTACAAGAGACCTGGATTTGATCCCTAAGTCAGGAAGATCCCCTGGAGAATGAAGTGGCAACCCACTCCAGTATTCTTGCCTGGAAAATCCCATGGACAGAGGAGCCTGGTGGGCTACAGTCCATGAGATTGGGAAAGAGTCGGACACAAGTTAGTGATGGAGCAAGCACACAGGAGCATGCATTGAATATATCTCCCTGTGCTCTACAGCAGGACCTGTTGTTTATCCATTCTATGTTTAAGTTTGCTTCCGCTAATCCCAAACTCCCAATCCTTCTCTCCCTCGCCGACATGCTGAACTTTTAATAAATGTGAGCTATTCATATTTAGCTTAGAAATGATCTAGGATGCTTATTTAGAGATAAATGTTTTCCTTGAATTCTCTGATAAATAATGGAGCAAGCCCAAGTGCACATTATATTAGCCAGTCATAGAGAAAGGTGATGGGGGCAAGCGAGAGAGAGAGAGATGCTGTAACATGGGAGACAAAGGTGGATGCCATCTGTGAGCAAATCTCCTTTCCAGTTTAAAAGACAATTAAGTAAAACCAAACCAAAACAAACAAACAAAAAAAGCGTTAACAAACCACAGCAACGTGGTCTGCAGCTGGAATGTTGGTGCATTTTAACAGACAGCTTGTGTTGCATTCCCAAAATAGCACCAGGAGAAGGCGAGCGAGCGGAAGCAGGGTTCTGGATTGTCCTTGTACTAAACATTCTTTTTCAAAGATAACAAAATCTTCTGTTTGATCATATTGTTGTTGTTGTTTTAATTAGCAAACCCTGATATTACTTTAAGAGGGGGAGGAGAAGCATTCCAAATGCCTCTGAGTTCTAAAGGGATGAATTTGAAAATAGAGCACATTTGGTTTTATCCTCAGCCATGGGTTTCCAGGAAGAGGAATGAAAAATAACATGAAAACTTGTCAAGTTTTATATCAAAGAAATGAAACAAAGGAAAAACGGAATTGAACCATTGTACATAAAGGGCACTTTCTTAAAAGTTCCCAGTGTTTACCACATGAAATCATTCCACTTGGCGGCAAACCTGAAAATAGCCTCGCCTTCTAAAAATAATGCACTCCTTTATCTTTACTTTAGTGGTAATAATAAAGAATCCCCCTGCCAATGCAGGAGGTGCAGGTTCGATCCCTGGGTTGGGAAGATCCCCTGGAGCAGGGAATGGCAACCCACTCCAGTATTCTTGTCTGGAGAATCCCAGGGACAGAGGAGCCTGGTGGGCTATAGTCCATAGGGTCGCAAAGAGTAAGACACGACTGAGCTACTGAGCACCCATGCAGGCAAGCGCCACGCTGGGCTTGCAGGGCTGGGTAGCCATCCACTCAGGGCTCCATGGGACAAGGTGGGGACTCCAGAGGCTGAGTCTCCGCTGTGAGTCAGGAATTGATTCTGTGTTTGAATTTTATGCTGTGCATCCAACTGTTTCTCGAAGGCCATGCAGACCTTCCTAGAGCAAAGGAACATTCCCAAGCAGCCACAGTTCCCATATTTACCTGGGCATTTATAGATTTTCAACTGATTTCAACAGGAGAAATAACTGGCCTAGATCAGTGGTTCTCAACCAGGAGCAGGTTTGCCCCCCAGGGGACGCACAGTGATGACTTTCACCTGGCCCTCACCAGGACTTCCTGTAGCACCCCCTGCCTTGCTGAGCTTCCTGGGGTGCCTTGGCATATTTTATCCATTTCTGTCTTTGCATACAGTGTTCTCACCACTGTGAAGGTGCCCCCTGCACCAGCTCCTCTGTTTTTCAGCCCGGCAAACTTTATTCTCCTTCAAGGTTTTGGGCAAATGTTGCCACCTCTTTGGAGTGTCTTCCCTGGGGCCTCCAGAGTTGATAGTTTCATACTTTACCCTCGTGCATGTGTGCTCAGTCAGTTCAGTCGTGTCCGACTCTTTCTGACCCCCTGGACTGTAGCCCGCCAGGCTCCTCTGTCCATGGGATTTCCTGGGCAAGAATACTGGAGTGGGTTGCCATCCCCTCCTCCATGGGATCTTCTCGACTACTTGTAATTGATCAGTTGCTTTTCTCCTCTAGAATGTGAACCCTTTAAAATAAGGAATGGTTTGTGATCTTTGTTGAAAAAAACTTTAGAATAATTAAAATCCATGAAAAATGCCTATCTATGGTGGCTACTGAGTGGATGGAGTAATAAAGAGGTGATGGGTTGATGGAGGAAGGGATAGATAGAGGGATGGATAGATGGTCAGTCGAATGGATGAACATCAATATTTTTTGAGAGCAGACAGGGTAGAAATTTTATATAGTACCAGTTTCACAAAAACAGCATTCTAAAATTTTAGTTAGTATGCTATTGAGATGACCACTGAGCTGTGAACTTCAAGATATGAAGCAAAAGGAAAATGTGATGCCCTTCATGGAGTCTGACAGAGATGATGTGGTCCTTGCAGAAAAAAATGAGAAAGTAAAAGGATTCTATTGATTATTTAACCACTCAGTGTTTTGAAAAGCAAAAATCACAACCATCCTTGTATCCTCTGCTTCTGTAGGTCACTGGGAATAAAATGACATCTCTAAACTTGGCCACCATATTTGGACCCAACCTGCTGCACAAGCAGAAGTCGTCAGACAAAGAGTTCTCAGTCCAGAGTTCGGCCCGCGCTGAAGAGAGCACAGCCATCATTGCTGTGGTGCAGAAAATGATTGAAAATTATGAAGCCCTGTTCATGGTGAGTGTCCCGTGTTTGGCAGGACATCTCAGTAAGCTGCCTATTGATTGCCTCTTGGTGGCATAATGAAACAGGGACACCACCTTCTGGCTCATAGTACTGGTCATTGACTGAATTCACTGGAAGCCAGGCAATTTCAGTAGGAATAGAAATGTACATACCTATGACATCACTATAAGTTTATGATTCCATGTTTAAACAAACATCCAAATCATAGATTTCACTTCATTGTCTCCTAAACAATAGTCATGTTTTGGAGTCACTTGATTAATTGTAGAGCAGTGTCCTTGCCCCCAAAGTTGATAAAAAAAAAGACTTCTTTTTGGAATTATATGTGGCCCCCATGAATTCATGTATTTATAACCATCCTCAGCAATGGCCCCTCCTCCAAGGTCAATCTGGAGATTCTACTTCCTGCATGAAGCTCTACCTATCTTCCCTGTGTCCTTCTCACATCACTTTGCCATGCCACTTCTCTGTCCCTTGAACCCTATTACTGTTCCTATTGATGTTTATCTTAACATTGTGTTGAAGTCATGGATGGCTATTTCCCCTAGTAGATTATAAATGCATTTAAAACACAGGCTGTGCCCTTGTTATCTCCTCTCTGTATCCTCTGTACAATTTTGGAAGGCTCTCCATCTGGCAGGCACTCAGTAAATATTTTTTTGATTTGTACTGAATTACTGGTTCCTGTTTTCCTTTGGAAAAACTGCATTCATTGCTCCCACTTCCCTTGGATCATTAGAACAAATGCCAACTCTCTTCTGTGTCTATTCACCACTCGTAGCACATGTCAAAATTTGCAGGAACCTTCTCAATGGTTCTTCATATATTTCTTTTTTGAATTTGCAAACACTCACTATAAATCTTACCTATTCCACTAGAGCCCTTAGTGCCTTCTTCAGCTGAGTGTGCTAGTTCCCTCTTTTGAATTTCCCTAATATTTTGTCTATGTTTATCAAAGGCCTTGCATTAGATTTATTTCCATCGTTGTCTTACATCAGTTATTTTTGTAAATTTGAGAGCCAGTGGTTTAGAATATTTGCTCTCTCTGTTGCACCTTTGTGATCATGAACAAGTAATTCAGTATTCAATAAGTATCAATTTCAGTTTTTGGGAAATGGGGAAAAAATTAAAATATGATCTGTTTCCCAGGGCAGTTCCCAAAATCTTTTGATATGTGAAAGCATTCTGCAAACTGTAAAATTCTATGCAAATGTTCATCAATAATTGTATGACTTGGGCAACACAAATTGGCTCAGATCTCAGCACTTCAGCACAACAGACACAAATATCACATAAATTTTAATCAGATGTTTAGTGGACAGCCTTCCTGCTGGTGACATAGGGACCCCAGCTCCTTGCATTTTGAGACTCTTCAATCCCCTAGGATTTCATGGGCCAAACCTAGAAGGGACATCCATCCTGCCCATTCCAATCCCATTGGCCAGAACTCAGCCACAAACTGTACTTCACTGCAAGGGAAGTGGAGGAATGAATTCCTTCTGGATGCCCAGGAGGAAGTGAAAATGGATCTACTGCAGTGAAAAGTTCACTGAGGTAGAAGTGTATCTTGCTCCTCTTTGAGTCTCTGAGGCACTGCCTATGTGTTGCATGCAGTAGACTCTCAAAAAAAAAAAAAACATGGAAATTTTCATGAACTCTATGTAAATTTCAGGGCTTCCTTGGTAGCTCAGTGGCAAAGAATCCACTTGCCAACGCAAGAGATGTGGGTTTGATCCCTGGGTTGGGAAGATCCTCTGGAGGAGGAAATGACAACCAACTCCAGTATCCTTGCCTGAGTAATCTCATGGACAGAGGGAGCCTGGCGGGCTACAGTCCATGGGGTCACAAAAGACTTAACACAACTTAACAACTAAACAACAACAACAATATAAATTTCACCCTTCAGCCAAAATCCTCGTAATTAATTACATATTTGGGTGAATCAGATGTTTGAATTTTTCAACATTTTCATCAAATTTTAAGTCACATATCATCTTGCCAAGTAGTCGTGGCATTGCTTCATGCTCTGTAGATTTAAAAAAAAATAATAATACCTCTTGTCAATCCGAATTCCATTCTCTAAATTCTGTATTCTAAGCAAAGTTCTTTATGTGAAACCACAAACCATCAGATATTTCTTTTCACCTCAGATACTAGCAAATTGCTTCATGGCCTCCTTCAAAGTCTAGTTGCTGCCATTTTAATTGTTCCATTCCTCTACTTCCATTTCCCACTGCCTAGATTAACAGCACCAGAAGAACATCAATACTCAAATCTTTCCCAGCATTTTCCAGCTCTCATCTCTGTCTGCCATTCCCTGTAGAGACTGATATCAGAATTCTCTTGAGTAGTAGCTCATATTTGTGTTCCCCAGTTGTGATCTGTATTTCTCAACAAGGCCTTCTGTGGCTACCTTGTCTAAAATACAGCCCACAACCACGCACGCACATCCTCACTTCCTATTCCTTCTCCCTGCCTTTTCTTCTTAGCACTCATCATTACTCATAAGGACTTTATTCATTTCTCTTGTTTGTGTTTCCCCACTAGAATATAAGCTTCCTGTTGGGGTGAATTTTTGTTCATTTCCATCTACTTTCTTTACTGCATTACCCCTATACATGGTACATGGTGGAAACACAAGAAATATTGGTTGGATTAATGAATGACTCAGTGGTACCTCTGTGACATATGATGATTTCCGTATTACTGATCCTTACTCCTTATGAAAAGGTATGGCCATGGAGGAATTAAGGATACCTTTCTCAGAGTAAGTTAACCATTCACGTAAGCATTCTTGATCTCCTTAGACAGCCTATGAGATTTATATATTGAGAAAAGGGACAATGAAGTAGGAGGACAGGACAAAGATCTCTAGCGTAGGTCAGTAAAAAGAAAACTGACTTTGCTATAGTCCTCTCTTGACTATACATGGATTCCCTGGTGGCTCAGATGGTAAAAGATCTGCCTGCAATGCAGGAGACCTGTGTTCAATCCCTGAGTCAGGAAGATCTCGTGGAGGAGGAAATGGCAACTCACTCCAGTATTCTTGCCTGGAGAATCCCATGGACAGAGGTACCTGGTGGGCTCAGTCCAAGGGGTCAGAAAGAGTCGGACATGACTGAGCGACTAACACTTATTATACATTAGCTCTGAGACCTCATTTGCTTTGATTTCCATTTCTTTAATTATCAAAGAACTAGGTTAGAATGAATAATAACCAAGATCCCTTCTAGTTCTAAAATCTGCACAGTTCTATGCCCTAGCTTCACCTCTTTATTAATTAATCTCTTCACTTGTAGATGCTTTTTGGAACATTTGGCATTTCAGAATCTAGTTTGTTATACTGAAGCTGGTGACTGATTGGCAAAGTTGGTCTGTGTGGATGGACAAAAATTCATTCCTGTATATAGCTGTTTCATTTTGTTTTGTTTTAAGAAGCTTTCAGAAGTAGCGCGGTAATTCCAAACAAGAAAGGATGAAGCTAGACAGAACCTAATGGTTAAAGGTGGTTAGCAGTTGTACTGTTTCATAGTTCTTGGAAATCTTTACGAGGTCAGAGTGGGAGGCATCACTTCCCGTTGGCATCAGAAAGGAAGACTTGCTAGAAAAGGTGGCTGTGAGTTTGTCCAAGGCAAAATGCACCCTGGAGGCAGTGGTTCCATAGAACTGATGAAAGGGATATAAAAACCCACAGAGGCCTGGCAGGGACCCAAAGTCTGTTCTGAGTGTTATAATGTCCTTCATTTCCACATGTTGACACTCCCTTTCCCAAGTGGCCAGTATCTGACTTAATGGGAAAGAGCCAAAAAGAACCTGACTTTGTCCCAGAACATAGAAGCGATACCCAGTTTTAGAGGCTGACCCGCAGTTCGAGAGCATGGCTAGGATGGTCTTTTTTTTTTTTTTTTTTTAAACTGGTTGTTTGCTTTTCAGACACTGGGTTAGAAATCATCCAGATGGAAAGAGGTCATGATAACACCCACCACCATGATCACTCTATCAAAAGACCAAAGCAGCAGATTAAAATCACAGTTCTCAAACTTGAACATGCAGCAGAGTCGTAAGAAAAATTTGTCAGACATTCAGATTCCTGGGCTGCACTCCAGAGATTCAAACTGAATAGCAATGAGATGGAGCCCAGAATTGTGCACTAATGAATGCCTCCAGAACTTTCTGCTAGTTTCCTAATCACACCTTAGGAAAACCACATCTTAGGAAACTCCCAAAATGGTGGGAAGACTGTGAGCTTTACAAACAGCTCCCAGAATTCAAATTTCTGCTGAGCCACGTATTTGCTATGTGATCTTGGCCCTATGCTAAGTCTTCATTTTTTTGTTGGAAACAAACAAACAAACAAAAAAGATGAAGCTTTACAGGATTATTTTGAGAATTAGAAATGATATCTTAAGGCACTTAACGGCATGTACTAGGTACATCAAAGGGTTTCCCTGGTGGCTCAGACAGTAAAGAATCTGCCTGCAATGCAAGAGACCCGGGTTCAATCCCTGGGTCGTAAAGAAACGCTGGAAAAGGGCATGACAACCCACTCCAGTATTCTTGCCTGAGAAATCCCATGAACAGAGCAGCCTCGTGGGCTACAGTCCATGGGGTCGCAAAGAGTTGGACATGAATGAGTGAGTAACACTCACACACACACACAGAGGCACTTCAGAAACAGAGAGAAATGACTGCTATTATTACATGAAATTGGTCAGGTACCTGCCCTATCAAAGTACCTCCAGGTGTCACCTTGGCAGTGATGCTCATCTGCACCACGCTGTGTGACACTGTGACCTGCTCACACATATATATATATATACTCCTAACCCTTTATTCCAGAGAAGGCAATGGCACCCCACTCCAGTACTCTTGCCTGGAAAATCCCATGGACAGAGGAGCCTGGTAGGCTGCAGTCCATGGGGTCGCTAAGAGTCGGACACGACTGAGCGACTTCATTTTCACTTTTCACTTTCATGCATTGGAGAAGGAAATGGCAACCCACTCCAGTGTTCTTGCCTGGAGAATCCCAGGGACGGGGGAGCCTGGTGGGCTGCCGTCTATGGGGTCGCATAGAGTCAGACACGACTGACGTGACTTAGCAGCAGCAGCAGCAGCCCTTTATTCTTCTCTTCGTTTTAGCTATAGCACTTAGCACCTTCAACTCACTGTGTATTTATTTATTATGCTTGTTGAAACCTAATAGAATGCAAACTTTATGAAAGCAGGTATTTTTGCTTCTTTTATTCACTGATATCCACAGCACCTAGAAAGTACTTGGCAGAAAATGGGAGCTCAGTAATTATTTGTTTAAAAAAATACTGTAATACTGTATTGCTAAGAAAAAATATGTTTTGTTGTTTGTTTTTTATTCAGTACCCGTACACCTTAGATTCCCCAACCTTTAAATCATAACCCTCCATCTCTGATACCAGTAACTATCTAAAAATAGAAAACAGAAAATCATACTCTCTCTGGGAACACTGAAAATCAAAGTGAAGAATCACACATATCTAGAAATGATCGGTGGTATCACTGCGAGGCAGAAAGCATTCACTGACTCCATCATGGACCCATTAACTGTTCTGAAAGTTGTGGCTTCTGAACTGATGTTGGGAATGCCAGAGAAAATTCATCGTGGCGCTTGGAATTAATAAGAGCTTCAGAGCAGAGTGGAGAAAACAGTCCGCTCCCTCTCAGGGCTGATACTACTAGGGCTTCTTTTTTGGAGAGAGAGAGAGGCAAAGGCACTGCCCTTATGGGCTGATGGAAAGTGCCGAGCACAGGGGAGACGTGGGAACGCCAGAGCGTTCCCACCCTGCTGATTGGTCAGCCTTAGCTGGGGATCAGCACAGCACACGTGGGAAATTTCGAATGAGAACTACTGGGAGCAAGGGTCAGAGGCTGTGATGAGGATTCCAAGCTCAGAAGCCAAGCTTTGCTCTGTGTTCTCTTCTTTCCCGGCACAAATTACATTTTCTTAAAATTTCCTTCGCATGCCAAGTCAAAAGGAGTCAAGCAGCAACCCAGATCATCAAACTAGAGACCACCCCCTGTCGACATAGCTAGATAATTATATGTGATTTCCATTTCCCTTTTTATATAACCACTGTTTTTCTTTTTTAAATAACCACTGCTCGTGTGCCAAGAGTTGGGCTACTTATTATGTACATCATAATAATTTATTCTAAATTTCACCATGATTTCATGAGAAGTAAGCCAAGAGTGTTTGCCCAAGTGATGCAACAACTATAAGTGAACTATTATTACAGTGTGATGCTCCTCCCTACACAAAAGATGAGGTACTTTAATATGATGTCTTATATATGGATTCCATTTGGCCAGGGGTGGGTGGGGGAGAATATTTTAGCCAATCTGCAAATGGGGAGTAAAGGGGACCTTCAACAGCATCGGTCGTTCTGAACTGATCATAACACTGACCCACTCAATGTCCAGGCCAGCAGATGGCTACAAGAGCCAGTGTGTGTTCCTGCTGGAGCCAGCTCACTTTGTCCCTGTCTGCAATGACAGAATGCATGCACTGTTGGTACACACGCAGGGGGAGAGGAGCCAAAGTGTATTACACCTGATCTGTTTCCACTTCCTGTAACCTGTTGCCATGGAACAAAGACTGCTCCTTGCTCTTCATCTTCCACGTGTCACCCCCCATCACAGCTCCATGAATCCTGTGCTCTTAGACTATATTTGTTCATGAATGCTTCCTAATTGCCAAAAATGCTGCCTGGCATGGGTTGGCATGTAAGAAAAAAATTTTGAATTTCTTAATGCATTCTGACCCTTCAAATGCACTGAGACCTCTTTACATAATATTAAGCCATCCTCCAAACCAGAGCTGCACAAAGGTCTGAGGCTGGCCCTGCCCATGTTTGAGCTTTTGCTCCCATAAATAGCCAAAGTGATTTCTTTGAGTGTGTTTGTTAGCTGAAAATAAATGTCATCATGACTTTCAGTGACATTTACTTCTGCTGGGGAGTGGTAAAGAGTTTTCAATGTAAAGCATCCTTCTTGATTCAGTGCCAAGTGGTGGACTGGTGTGAAACACCTAGTGGCAAGTCAGAGCAGTAGGATTGGGTCCTGGGAACTGCTCTTTCAGATGCCCTTAATGGTTTGTTATGGTGACTTAGTAAATGGAGAAAACTCAAACCATCTTTCCCTCTCTGTGGTTTATGGAATAAAATACATCATAGCAGTTATACCCAAGGCAATCATTCAAGGTTTCATTTTTAATTTGATAGGGTGGATTTTAATTGTGACGGTTTTATTCTTTCATATGTGCAGTGTTTACATTTTTTCTTTCAAGCAGGAGAGTCCAAAGTTCTTTTGATTTTTGAAATAGCATTATCCTTTGAAGGAACATATGAAAATCTAAGGAGTTGAGTCTCCAAATAAACACAACCATATATGGTACTCTTAGAAAATATCTAAAGTTGCTAAATACTTGAGTAAAACCCAATGGAGATTTTGCTTTGAAACAATAAATTGTAAAGGAAGAAGCCCTTTGGGATGGGTTTGGTTCCTTTACTTAAATGTTCAGAATTTATTGATTTAAAAAAAGTAATGTGCTTTTCATGATCCTATTCCTTAGTTCCTGTTTCACTATATACAAAGTCCCAGAAGAAAAAAAAATTTGATTATTGAGTCATACATTTCATTTTTAGAGTTTTTGTATTGATGGCAACAGTAGAAAAATTAGCTGAAAAATTAGCTTAGAAAAATTCTAGTGATCCTCAGTTGGGAAAGGAAGTTTATTTTCCAACTCTAAAAATGAGTAACAAGGAAATTTTCCTATAGCCTGAGATTGGTACCGCTTTCAAGAAGAGAGAAACAACGAGACCAGTGTACACCATGAAGACCAATAATCCTGGGTTATTTTTTATTATTATTTGTAGCCATTCCAACAACATTCATTCAGTATTCATTGCAGAGGAAGCACCAGCCTAGCTTGTGTTCTGAAAGAGCATAAAATTGAGTGTGTGAGCGAATGAGTGAGTGGATGAATGGTCCTGGATATGCTGGTAGGAGTTCCAACTGCAAGGTGGAGAACAATCAACTATAGGTGGTGGCAAATGTCAGAATTTATTGGGCTGGCCAGAACATTTGTTCAAAGATGTTATGGAAAAACCCAAATGAACTTTTTGGCCAGTTCCATATTATCTCACGTAATAAGAAGCCTGGGGGCACAATTTTAGCAGCTCAGTCGCACTTATTCTCCCTCTGGCCCGCCATCTTTAGCTGAAGAGACCACAATCATTTTCAGCAGCTCTTGCAGCCATTGTCACATCCAGTCACAAAGAGAGATGTTTTCTCTCCTGCATCTCTTGTCAATATGAAGGAGAGCCTTTTCTAGAAGCTTCTACAATACCCTCCTTGGGGTCCCTTGGCCAGGATTGGCCCGTATGATCTTGACGTGGCTGTGGAGGAGGCCAGTTGACAGAACTGCAACCTCTCGAAGTTCCAGGCAGTCCAATCAGATAATCCCTGCTTTCTGACAATGTGACCAGCCCAAAGACCTTAGGTCTGACAGAAGAGAAAAAGCCAAAAGGTAGAAGCTACACAGAGTCTAGCTTCAAGAGGTCATACAGTGTAGCTCTAGAAATTCAAGGGGCAGTCAAGAATGGAGACATGTTGAGAGGAAATCCTAGAACTTCGTTACCTACCAGAAGTGTTAGGCGGAAGAGAAGAGGCATGTTTCTTTGCAAGCACCCAGGATAAGAGGTGGAAACTGATGGCTGTTAGGCAAGAAAAAAAATCTCAGAACAAATATTCACATCTCCGAGTGATCTGCTTTTAGTTTTTTCTTTTAAGTGTTTGACTTATTTTGTCTATTTCCGATACAGTTTTTATTCTAAAGTTCTTTGCAACTCTTCAGATACTTTCAAATTTGTTAGCCCTTTGAATCCGCGTAACATCCCCATAAAGGAGAAGGGGACAGATAGGATATGCTCAGATTTCCAGATGCAGGAACAGAATCCTAAAGAAGATGGTTGATGTTTCCCAAGTTTATGTTAATTATAAGCAGCAGAGCCAAAACTGGAGCTCAGGAGCTAGCGATTCTTGGTCAGATATTCTTTCAACAGCATCTTAATTACTGAAAAGGAATGTGTGTGTGGATGGTCTGCCTGGATATTTCTTCTTCCTTGCTGTGAGCTGCTATTTCCTGTCAGTTCATTCTCTTCACTTTGGTTTCTCTATTAAGTATCTAAATTAATAGAAAATGAATACTCATCCTATTGAACTGAGCCAGTAATTCAAAATTTTTATTAAATAGTAGGAAATGAAATGTGCAAATGTGGACACAGATAAGAGGAATTATTGGGAAAACAGCACTGGATGCTGCTGTATGAATATTAAAAGTCAGTTCCAGGCATCATTTCAAATTCTCTACTTTCATTTTCCCACTGGCTCCAATTTTCTGAACTATTCCTTTATTTTTTAAACAAATGTGGTTTTATCATGTGAATTTTGAAAGCTGCTTTAAATCATTTTGTAACAAGATTGGCTATGAATAAATTCATTAAAATAATGGATTATGTATTATACACTGAAGTCAGTCTTGTGTAATACATAGGAAAGTAGTACCTACCCTTCCTGCAATACACAAATCCATACATATTTAAGCTATATTTTTTCAGTCATTTGTAAATAGTGTCTTCAAGGCAAAATAGTACCAAAAGTCTTTTAGAAAGGAACTGTAGATAGGGTTATAGCACTGACGCTTTCTATTTTCATTGGTTACCAAGTAAAGGTCACATATGCTACAGAAAATAAATGTCAATAATTGTAATTTGTTAGGAATGAAGCCTAGTTGAATGAGTAAAACTCTGAATTGCAGAACAGTTTTTGAAAATTTATGCAAAGTTGTTTTCAAATAATGACCCTTCCTGTAAGCTATTCTAATAATGAATCTGAGTTGATCAGAGAACTGATATTGTGATGTTTGCACCACTCTGAAGGCCATCCACTCCAGTTGTTTATTCTTAGTGGGAATAGATTTGGTGCTTGGAGCAAAATTTTTTATTACATGTCTAAGCATAGGAAATTTTAAATTGAACTAATTGGACAAAAATACAGATAGTTTTCCTAATTTGCTCGTGAAAGTTTCTTTTTTTTAAAAAAATTTTATTGTATACATTGTTGCCCTGTACCATTTTTTTGCTTTGCAGTTCATTTTTTTTTTAAAATGACTTCTCTCTCTTCTCATTTTCACCCTTTGAATTTTAGTTTTGGAAAACCTGATGGAATCACATATATCTGTTGGGTCATATTGTTTGTAAACATTGTCAGTCTTTTAATTGATTTAATGTATTCAATGAAGTAAGAGAACCAATACTCCCATTCTGGACCTAAAAGTCCTGCTCCTTCTCCTCTCCTTCCATTCTCATTCCTAGGCCATTGCACTTGGTCATCAAGCTTTAAGAACTATCTATATGTGTGTCCCCCAAATTTCTATGTTCAACCCAGGACTCTTCCTGAACCCCAGATCCTTATTCCTGATCACTTACTAGAGCTTTCCTCCATTTGGATGTCTCACAGGCCTCTCACTCTTATACCAAAGTGAAGTGAAAGTGCTAGTCACTCAGTCGTGTCTGACTCTTTGCGACCCCATGAACTGTAGCCCACCAGGCTCCTCTGTCCATGGGATGCTCCAAGCAAGAATAATGGAGTGGGTAGCCTATCCCTTCTCCAGGGATAAGCCCAACCAAGGGAGCCAACCTGGGTTTCCTGTATTGCAGGCAGATTCTTTACTGTCTCAGCCACTAGGGAAGCCACAGTCCAAAGCTCTACCCCCAGCTTCCTCCTGGTCCTGCAGCTTCTCTGTATCAGTTAACAGCAAGCCCATCCTTCCTGGGAACGTTGACGTAAGCCTCTCTTCTTCTTCATCCCCTGCTCCCTCTCCTCTTTCTTCTCTCTCCACCCAGTCGATTAGCTGCTGCTATGGTCTCTACTTTCACTGTCTCCAGGATCCAAATATTTCTCATCCACTCGCCACACTGGCTTGGCCCTCCCTTATCTCTGTTCTGGATGTATCGACAACAATTCCCCCATCTGCGCTCCCAGCTTCGCCCCTTGCTTCTTTGCAATCTCCTAGCAACTCGGTAGCCAGAGTGATGACAAGCCGTGTTTGTCTTCTGCTCAGGACTTCCAGAGGCTCCCTGCCTACTTTGATTGAGAGCAGAAATTATTATCATGGAGTAAGACTCCACAACATCTGGCCTTGCTTACCTGACCTACCTCCTACCACTCGCCTTCTTCCTCTCACTCTGTTCCAACTTCCCTGGCCTCCTCACTGCTCCTGACTCAACATCTTGCTATTTCTTTCTCCCTTCTCCTTGGAATTATTTTCTCCAATTCCTTCCTCCTTTCCGTTCTCTGCTAAAATGTCAGTTTCTCTGACAATCCCATTTAAATGGCATGCTCCCACCCAGGATTCTTTGTTCCCTGTCTTGGCTTTATCTTTCTCCAAGTGATCCTTGCTATGTTTTCTGTTTATTTCTTTAGTGCCAGTCTTCCCATATTCACTGTCAGCTTCAAGGAGACATAAATTCTGGTCTGTTTGGTTTGTCGCTGAATCCCAGAATCCAGTGCCTGGCACTCGGGAAGCATTCACCAAATATTTATATGATGAATTAAAGGGATGAGGTGGGAAAAGGTCAGAGTGAGAAGCACAATGGTACTGAAGTAGAATGTGTGTGGGTATGACTGCTAGGGGTGAAGATGGGAAACAGACTGAGGCAAGCAAGTGAGGGGATGGCTTTGATTAAAAAGGGTTTTGGTCAAATGTCTTGATCAGACCATTGTGACAACCAGGCAGAGAAGAAATCTGATGAACGTGTTAACGGAAATAGAGAGTACACAAGTTAGAAACTGAAGCTCCACTACTTTGGCCACATGATGCGAACAGCCAACTCATTGGCAAAGACTCTTATACTGGGCAAGATTGAAGGCAGGAGGAGAAGGGAGCAACTGAGGATGAGTTGGTTCGATGGCACCACTGACTCGGTGGACATAAGTTTGAGCAAGCTCCAGGAGACAGTGAAGGACAGGGAAGTCTGACATGCTGCAGTCCATGGGGTCGCAGAGTCAGACATGACTGAGCAACTGAACAACAACAGGTTAGCAAGCTGTTGTATCAAAGGCCCATCAAGGATGGATCTTTGTTTTCAATTAAAAGCTCAAACCAGCTTAAGGAATTTGGGGGCTCACACAGCTGAACAATCCAAGAGCAAATGTGGCTTCAGGCATGGCTTTACCTTGGACTCAAATGATATCAAGAGACCCCTTTTCTTTCTCTCCATTTCTTGGAATTGTTTCTTTAGTTGTTAGCACTATCCTCAGGCCCTGTATCCTGTCTCTCCAAAGTCCCTGGCAAATTCTCACACCTTTTCATTGCTTCTAATGAAGTCGCATGCTCATCACTCAAGCACCCATGGTTCAGTCTGGGAATGAAAGAATCGTTGATTTAGGCTAGGGTACACTCACCCTCAAGCTGAAGGTTGGGGAGCAGTTAGTTTTCCAGAGGGAACTTGCAGTATGACTGTCAGGGAAATGAAAGCTGGTAATGGCCAACAGATGAGCACTCCAAAGGGATAATGAGGGCTCAGACTTGGATCATTGCAGCTGGAATGAAAAAGAGAGGGAAGAAGTAACAGGCATCTTGGAGATGAAATCAAGTGGGTTTCCTGGCTCTGAACATGGAGGAGAAAGGACACAGAGAAGCTTGGATCCAACCCAGCTTTCTAGCCTGTGTGAGTAGGGTTTGGCAATGTCATTAATGAAGATTCAGAATGAAGTAGGAAGAACAGATTTATGAGAGGAGGAAAGTATTTTGTTGCTTTCTCATCCCTGTTCTTCTTAATAAAATTGTTTCCAGCTTCTTAGAGCTCAAGATGAATTGAGTTCTGCAAGAGGCAGGAGGCAAATTCTTCCACCAACCACTTACTCTCAGAAGACTTGTCCCCACAATTTTTAAGAGTCTTGTCTCCGAGCTCATACGTGACAGAATCAGAATGAAAATGTATTTTCCCTCAATAGCTGAAATTTCCTTTGATTGAGCATCGACAGAGTAGAAAACCACTGGAGCCGAGTTCAATGTTTGTTTTCTAGAAAAGTCCTACACAAGTGATTTAGGATTGGAAGACCATCCTCTCATGCCCTGAGGATTAAACTTAGAGACACACATGATGCTCATCTATAAAATTCTAGAGCATGCCTCATCCCATTGTGAAGAAAAAAACTCCTAATTGTTGATAGACCAGGATGCAAGAAACAAGTGAAGGCAGGCACTGAATGACAAAGTGACATCTGCAAATGTGGTGGCAGTATTTTTTGAGTATCTACTCTCTGCCAGGTGCTGTTCTAGGTTCTCAACATGTAACAAGTCCTTTACATCACCATATCAACCAGCCCTTTGTGGTGAGTCCTCTTACTGTCTCTAGTTTTCAGATGAGAGCCTTGAGACCTGGAAAGGGTATATCCATTGCCCAAAGCCCCACAGCCATATACGGGAACTCAGACACAACTAGCCTCTGGCTGCAGGGTCTGTCCCCAATAAACTAATCGTATGCTCCAGAACCGCCCAAGACAGTCCTAACTTCTGCCTGTTATCTTGGCATAGTTATAAACATGAACTCTAGAAAGTGTCCCCATTTGGACAAGAAGTTATGAACACCATTCCTCTTAACCACGATATGTTGCTCATTCAAAGTCAAGAAAATCGAGTCCAAGCAACAGAGGTTTCCAAGTGGTTAGGCTCTATCTCCAGTCACGAGTGGAGTGACAGTTCACCGCACTTGAATTGAATTGAGTAGTGAATATGAAAGTGAAGTGAAAGTGTTATTTGCTCAGTCATGTCCAACTGTTTGTGACCCCCTGGGCTGTACCTCTATCCATGGAATTCTCCAGGCGAGAATATTGGAGTGTTTTGCCATTCTCTTCTCCAATGGATCTTCCCAACCCTGGGATTTAACCCGAGTCTCCTGCATTGCAGGCAAATTCTTTACTGTCTGAGTGACCAGGGAAGCCCAGTGAGTATGACTCTTTGGTAATAATCCAGTTTGTTCTAAGAATGAAACTGGCTGCATGGGTTGGTGTAGATTTGGTTTTAACCAACAAATCCCTCTGTTCTCTTATAACTTTTGTTGTCTGTGCGACCCCATGGACTGTAGATAACTTTTGAGGCATCCTTTAAATGCTATCGTCAGACTGCCAGTGACCACAGTTCGCCTCTTGCTGGAGCAGTTTTATTTATGCCTCGACACTTGGTCCCTGCAGGTCCCCCCAGATCTGCAGAATGAAGTGCTGATCAGCCTGTTAGAGACCGATCCAGATGTGGTGGACTATCTACTCAGAAGGAAGGCCTCCCAGTCTTCGTGAGTATGCTTGTTTTTGCATCTTCTAAAATCGTCTCGGGGATGTCTATTTCCATTTCCAAAGAAGTAGAAAAGTTTACATGACTCCACACAGGGTGACTTGAGTGGAATTTTGGTGACTTCCTGGCAAATCTGATCTATCCCCCTAAAAAGAAAATCCTTGTCTTACCAATTCACTTGTCAAATTAGAAACTGCCTTTGGGGATTTTTCTGTTTCATTTTTTGTCTTTTTCCAGCCCCTTGAGACTGTGCTTACCAGGAAAAAAAGCCACTAAATCACACTGGCAGGAAGCTCAGGAACTGACAGTGATATGCATCAGTGATTCCACTTCTACAAAACTGTGCTTAACAGCCCCCAAGGATGCACCTGGATGCATCTTACCTGTGTAACTTACCAGCGGGACAGGTGCATTACCAAACCACAGGACAGGTCTCAGCCAAGGCCTAGGTGGCCCCCTCGACTTGCCCACTCTTTATAGCTAGCATCCTTTTGACAGAAACACACACTGGTCTCCACAGGCCCCCATGTTTGCAATGAGGAAAATACAAGCCTTGCTGTAGGCTATGGTTTGCCACCATTTTTCCCCCAAAGGAGAAGCACTGAATTTTTCCTGCTGGTTAGATTTTATGATTTCTCTTCACCATTTGCTATAGAGGCAGGGTGTATGGAGGGTGCCAAACATTTAACAAAGCCAGTTAAGGGGACAATATTGCATCATGAACCAGGAGCGATGTTGCCATCAAGGCACCAAACCCTAAATTTGTGACAGGAAAAGTTGTGATCCTTCGTGAAAGTATCATTTATGCTGTGCTTTTTAATCTACTGAATTTCAACAATTCTAAGACACATATTCCCCCAGGTTTTATAATCTCTGAAATTAAGATTAATCTTTTTTTTATTAATTTTTTCTTAGAGTATAGTTGCTTTACAATGTTGTGTTAATTTCAGGTGTACAGCAAAGTGAATCAGTTATACATGTACACACATCCCCTCTTTTTTAGACTCTTTTCCCATATAGGTCATTACAGAAGATTGAGTAGAGTTCCCTGTGCTATACAGTAGGTTCTCATTGGTTATCTATTTTAGACATAGTAGTGTGTATATGTCAATTCCAATCTCGCAATCCATCCCACCCCTGCCCCTCCTCGGTATCCATAAGTTTGAGATTAATCTTATAATCAGTGACATGTCTTCAGTTAAGTCATAGCATTTTTTCTCTTAGTCATACATAAATACTGTAATGGTCTGTCTTATTCAGTGGTATCTTGGAAAGATGGACGTGCATTAAATTGTTCTTTTATACTGATGTTGAATTTGATGTACTAATTTTCATTTAAAACTATTTCAAATATTCAAAAATTATGTTCTTTACAGAAACTTGGTGGAGAGAAATTGCACATTGTTCAGGCCTCCTTTGCTGGGTCATTACGTTAATTATCCTGCTCAGTTCAGTTTCACTCTCTGTCCTGTAGAGCAGGGAAGAATTTTTAAGCGGATCATCCTTTCAAGAGCACTTTTTAAAATCCATTTCTGTGCCAATCATTATCAAGATAATTTCTGCTTCAAGTAAGACATTCTGCCTAGATTCAAGACCTAAGAGCCAGGAGAGAATAAAAATTAATTCAAATTATATACATGGACTAGCATTTCATGGTCTTGCTTTTCATGTCAGAGAATTAGGCTTTCTTAAATTTTCCCAAGATACCTAGCTATCATCAAGATGTAGACTCCAATTTAAACTAACACAGGGCTTTTCTTTGCAGTAGATCTTGTGCCACCAGAATTTAAAGGAACTTACTTATTTCTTTCCCCTGTGCAAGAGAACAGACATCGTGGCCTTCTCTCTGTGAATACCCTGATAAGCTGCCTTTAAACCACTTCTCTGTGGGAAAGCTAGAAAACACACACCTAAAAAAAACAGTGATTTTTGACTTGCCGAATTTCTTGCTTTTACATGGCATTTAAAAGTATGTGAATATTATACGTTGAAGAATCGGTGACAGAAGTTATTTCTGTGTGGTTTTCAGGTACACTCTTTGCATATAAGCACCAATAAATGGGCCTTTCTTTCTCTACTGTTAGGAAAAGGAAGAATCATATTAAGCCCATCCCAAGCTGTAGAGTGGTTTAGCCTCTTCCCTTGCCTGTCCCCTTAGGAACAAGAATTGCAAGGCCTAGGCAAGCTAACCCGATTCCAAGTTGTTAGGTGAGTGACAGGGCTTCAAGGAAAGGGAGGTGAGCTCACAGGAGCATTGAAGATGTCAGAGACGAGTGCCATGGAACAGAAAACTTTGGGAGAAGACTGGCTAAGTAAGAAGGAGAAGTGAGTGTTTGGTTTTTCTCTCTGGATACTGGTCAAACAGCAGCTCAGAAGGGTGATAATGCTGCCAGGAAATGAAAACACATACATTAACAAATAAATATGGATTTTTAATGGCCGTTTGAGGCTTGAAAGTCCTAACCCTCTGCAGGCTTTAAAGCGTGCTTCTCCACTTCACTGTGCATCTGGATCACCAGGAGTTCTTGTTAAAAGACTCTCTGAATCAGTATGCTTGGGAGGGAGCCTGAGAAACTGCATTTTTAACAGACCCTCAGATGGTACTGTGATATGGCTGGGCCATGGTCCACACTTTGAGGAGCAAAAGCTTAAAATCTCAAGGCAATTTTTTTTCAATTTTTTTTTTTTGCACTTTATTTCTATTGTTATTACATTTTGATATATAATGAAATAATGCAGAATCAGTAAGAGCCCTGGGCTTGTTTTCCTGTAACTAGATGGTCCCATCTGGGGATGATGGGAGACAGTGACACCTGAAGTGTGTTGCTTATGTCCAGTCTACTCTGTAATTTTTTATTGAAGTATAGTTGATTTACAACGTTGTGTTAATTTCTGCCATACCACAAAGTGATTCTGTTGTGTTTGTGTGTGTGTATATATATACACACACACACACATATGTACATATATATGTATATAAATATATATACATTCATTTTTTAGATTCTTTTCCAACATGGTTTATCACAAACTACTGAGTATAGTTCCCTGTGCTCTACAGTAGGACCTTCTTGTTTATCCATCCTATTTATAAAAGCTCACATCTTTAAGAGCTTGCAAGTTTGTTGAAGTAGGCCTCCAAGGGACAAATGGTATGTGCTGGGCCTCTGGTTCTCAGCCTTGTCTCCCCATTCGAATCACCCAGGGAACCTGAAGAATACCTCCACCTGGGTTCCCCCCTTAGAGATTCGGATTCATTTATTCTGGGGTGCAGTCTGGACACCGGGATTTTCAGAGCTCCCATGTGATTCTCTCCCAAGTGGCCAGGCTAAGAACTGCCAGCTGAGAGCTGCCCGAGTAGATACTACATATTTCCTGTCATCCACAGAGTTGAGGTTAGGTGATTTGTTACATTCCAAAGGGGGCTCTGTGTTGACAGAGAAGGCAACCAGTGCTCCAGACCATAAATCCACATGAACTTTGGAGAAGAGAAAGAAATGTTTCCTGCTGTCTCATGGATAGCTTCTGAGAAGAGCAAGGGAACTTTGTAGGGCTGGAGAGGTTGTCAATAGGCCTGGATGTTTGGGGAGCTTGAACCAGGGCCTGCTCATAAAAGTAAATATGTCAGCTGGCTGGGGACCCCGTAAAGAAGCTGGCCAGTCAAAGAACTAAACAGACATTTCTCCAAAGAAGACATACAGATGGCTAACAAACACATGAAAAGATGCTCAACATCACTCATTATTAGAGAAATGCAAATCAAAACCACAATGAGGTACCATTGCACACCAGTCAGAATGGCTGCTATCCAAAAGTCTACAAGCAATAAATGCTGGAGAGGGTGTGGAGAAAAGGGAACCCTTCTACACTGTTGGGGGGAATGCAAACTAGTACAGCCACTATGGAAAACAGTGTGGAGATTCCTTAAAAAACTGGGAATAGAACTGCCATATGACCCAGCAATCCCACTGCTGGGCATACACACCGAGGAAACCAGAATTGAAAGAGACACGTGTACCCCAATGTTCATCGCAGCACTGTTTACAATAGCCAGGACATGGAAGCAACCTAGATGTCCATCAGCAGATGAATGGGTAAGGAAGCTGTGGTACATATACACAATGGAATATTACTCAGCCATTAAAAAAATACATTTGAATCGGTTCTATTGAGATGGATGAAACTGGAGCCCATAATACAGAGTGAAGTAAGCCAGAAAGAAAAACACCAATACAGTATACTAATGCATATGTATGGAATTTGAAAGATGGTAACGATAACCCTATATGCGAGACAGAATAAGAGACACAGATGCATAGAACAGTCTTATGGACTCTGAGGGAGAAGGTGAGGGTGGGACGTTCTGGGAGAATAGCATTGGAACATGTATATTATCATATGTGAAACAACATCATTCCATGTTCGATGCATGAGACAAATGCTCAGGGCTGGGGCAATGGGATGACCCAGAGGGATGGGATGGGGAGGGAGGTGGGTGGGGGGTCCAGGATGGGGAACACATGTAAACCCATGGCTGATTCATGTCAATGTATGGCAAAAACTACTACAATATTGTAAAGTAATTAGCCCCCAACTAAAATAAATACATTTATTTAAAAAAAAAAAAAAAAAGCTGGCCAGCACAGAGGGCAGAAGCCCTTAAATGGCAGGCTTAGTGGTAGTGCCTAAACCCAGAAGCAATGGCAAAGAATTAGAGTGATGAGAGATCGTGGTCATGATAGATTACAGTGCTGACAAATTACGGTACCCCAATGCTGGCAACACTGGCATGCCAATCATGCCATCAATAGCACATGCTTGTGTGATACAACATGCTGGTTATGAGGTTTGAATTCAGAGCCAGATTGCCTGAGTCCAGATCCCATTTCCACTGCTAGTTAGCTGTGCTGTCTTGGGTAAATAAATTTCTCTCTCTGTCTCAGTTTCCTCATCTGTAAACTAGAGATAAAAAGTCATACTGGGATGAGGACTTCCCTGGCAGTCCAGTGGTTAAGACTCCACACTTACAATACAGGGGGGTGCAGGTTCGATCCCTGGTCAGGGAACTAAGATCTCACATGCCATGCAGCCAAAAAAAAGAGGAAAAAGTCATACTAACTTTATAGTTATTTGGCTATATTAGAACAGTATCTGGCTTTAAATAAATGCTTAGTATTTGTTAATGATCATTATCACATTGCTTGGCATTTCATCATTCTGTTCATTTATAACTACTTACCAAAGTAGGAGTTGGTAAGTAGTTGTAAGTAGTTTTAAGTAGGGTGTCACTAGATTCTGCCTTGCCGTCCATGAAGCAACTTATGAAGGCAATATGACGTGAGAGAACCCATCCGTGTTAAGTTGTGGCACTATGTGAAAAGGCAAAGCCCAGCTGATCTAACTGGCATCGGGATGGTGGCATGGTTCTGGAATAGACAGAGGGGTGAGGATGAAAGGCACTGAAGTTGGGAAGATGACCTGATCGCATCAGGCCAGGTAGAGTTTGAAAGGGACAGGAAGCGGTTCCATTTGCAGGTCATGAGGTGGAGAACCTGGATAAACCTGGATAAGCTATGGTGCAATGGAAATGGACAGAATTCTTGTTCTGAAGATTTTACTTAGTGAAAACTCAGCTACAAGGGCTATAAAAGGTAAGAATGGAAAGGATTTTCAGGAAGACCACAGAGTGGAAAGCAACAGTAGCTTCTAAAATGAATTCCGTAAGTGCAGTGATATGAACGAGCTCCCTCGCTATTCTCTTCAGACTCTTTGATTTATTTCCTGAAGCTTCTGTTCTGTGCCATCAATTCACATACCTAAATAAGGTTTTAGCTTCTCGTGCCCCACGTGGAAACTGCATAAAATTTTATTTGGAGTGGACAAGTAAGTTTTCAAAAGAGTGTCAAACCAAGAACATACTCATCATAATTTCTGTTTTGAAAGATGAAACATTTAGTAATATTTGGGAATTTCATGTTTGCATTTGAGTTGTTTCCGCTTCTGTATGTGACAACAGAACTGGGGGAGTGAAAGGAGGATTCATTATTTTTCCTTGTGCTTGTCTACTTACATTTTTGGCTTCAACCAAAATGGATGCCAAGAGGAGATTAGAAGAGATTTATATTACTAAAAAGGCAAGACTTCTAGTTTTTTTAATTGCTTGTCTGGTGTATTTATTGGAATTATATGCTCTTTTTTTTCAAAGATACTTAGAATAGATTTCCCGCCCTCCTTGATTTAGGGATGTAAGGAAATACGGGATGAGAACAGAATCAAAGAAGACAAGGTGTGATAAACACAGGCATTTGCAACAGAACAGAGCAGGGCTGGGACTAGGGTGAGGAAAGTGAGGTGCAAGTTTTAAGGGTGTGCTAAAACAGTCATCAAAATGAACAACAATTAAATGTAGCAACTTTTAAAAACCAATGTTACCACCAAAAATCTACAATGAGCAAAATAGCAACAAAAATTTTAGAAGACCTGGGCAAGTTCTAATGTCCAGGTTTATCTCCTGGTGGGAGTGTGGATCCATATCAGCTTCTCTTTGGAGCAGGCTGCCTTTGTCCCTAGGATTCTGCATAAGGGATGTTTTGCAGAAGTGAACATGATGAATGTGAAAATCTTCCATACATCCAGAGCGGCTGTGGCGGTGGATTCCTTTCCCTTTACAATTAACAGTGTCGACGGTGGTTATGTGCTTTGAGTTCCGACAGACGGAGGTTTATCAGTTCACGGCTGAGCCAAGCATGAAACCAAAGCAAGTTTGAAATCCCCAAGGATGTTTCTCACTGGGGTCGCTCAGCCAGGGGCTGGGCCGGCCACTTTCCGGTGATTGAACCGGAGTTTTCCATCTATCCACAGAACAAGTTCTGTGCCTCCGGCTGCAGTGCAGGCCTGCCCACAGTACCCTGCCAGCGTGCTTACACCCTGACCTGGAAGGACCAGCTAAGGGTGAGAAAGCAATTTGCTCTCCGTGTCCATCTCATGCTTGTTTGGTTGGCTGAGACTGGCCATGCATGCTGTGGATGGTCCCGAGGCTTTCAGGGCTCATGGGAAAGCTCTCCAGTCATGGAAGCAAACCCATGTCAACTGGCATTATATCCAGTCAGCATTCCCCACCTCAATCCATGAAATTCCAACACCTAGAGAGACAGAACACTATGTGCCTCTCAACGATTTCTCACTGCTTAAAGTAAATATTTTATATAAATAAACACATGAATATTTTAGCCCTTTACTTGGAGCGCTGAACTTAAAATTGTCTTCTGAGAGGTGAATCATCTTAGAGGCAAATCTTAGAGAAGATATCAGTGACAGCTTGTCTCATTTTTTTCCAAGATACTCACAGGGAAGGTCCTGGATTTGTTTCCAGTTGATTTAATGATAAAGCAATGGAGTGACACTAAAATTTTTGAAAACTCTGAACTGCCAGTATTATAGTGAGACTTCTGAGGAGTAAATATAATCGTTTTATTTCATTAATTGGTGGGCTCTTGTGTGGAAAGACAAGACTTCCCAGGTGGCCCAGTGGTAAAGAATCCGCTGGCCAGTGCAAGAGACGCAGGTTTGATCCATGGATTGGACAGATCCCCTGGAAGAGCAAATGGCAACCCACTCCAGTATTCTTGCCTGGAAAATTCCATAGACAGAGGAGCCTGGCGGGCTATAGACCGTGAGGTCTCAGAGAGTAGGAAATGACTGAGCACATGTTCACACATGTGGAAAGACAACTCTTGGGCTTGGGTTCTTAGGCAAATTTGGCCACCACCTTACTGACCTCTGCTGAGAAATTAAAATGATAAATAGGAAGTACTTTAAACATATAAAAGAGCCACCAATTATAAGCATAAAACAGGACATTTTAATATTGATTTTTGAATAATTTTAAACTATGCAGTCCAGGGAATTCTCCAGGCCAGACTACTGGAGTGGGTAGCCTTTCCCTTCTCCAGGGTAACTTCCCAACCCAGGGATCGAACCCAGCCTGCCGCATTGCAGGCAGATTCTTTACCAGCTGAGCCACAAGGGAAGCCCAAGAATACTGGAGTGGGTAGCCTATCCATTCTCCAGTGGATCTTCCCGGCCCAGGAATCAAACCGGGATCTCCTGCATTGCAGGCGGATTCTTTACCAGCTAAGCTCTCAGGGAAGCCCGTGATTTTCAACAGTATTTATCAAACACATTTTCAAAGTCTCAACCCCATGTAACGTCACCATCCCCTCATTTCGTCCTCTCTCGATGTGTGATCAGGGTTGTTAACAGTAACTTCATCCAGTTGCTGCCACACAATGAATTCTATATACACGTCAACTTATGTGCTTCTGCCAGGCCAAGGGGTTGCTTCACCTAAGAGTCTACCCCTAGCTGTTTGCCATGTGCTCTCAACCTGCATCAGCTTCCATGGCTAAGAACACTGGCTGGGGAAAGAGGGATCCCCTCTGATTGGGTGGCCCCACCTGCCCATATTCCTGGGGGTGACCCCAGCCCCACTGAGGAGGTTCCTGGTCTGTGTCTGCCGCTTTCACCTCCATCTCCAGGGGTTAGCTCTGGTCTCCTCCTCCAGTTTCTCCCCTAATGGGGGCTGCAGCTGTGGTGACCTCGGTGGCTTGACTTGGAGAATGACACCGAAGAGCAGAGAAAGGCAGCTTGGCCCCTCCTGCCCACCCCTCCCCTTATCATGTTCTGATCCATAACCAAATGGCATTCAGTGATCTGGCTCCTGCAGGCCAGAGTTGGCTGGGATGGGCGTGCTCTCTCCTCTAATCTGCTGTAGCCCTGCCAGCTTGAACTCAGAACCACCACATTGCCCCACTGCCAGCCAGGGTTGAGGCTGTGGCCATTATCTGTGATCTTTCTGCTGACTTGCCTCCGAGGAGATCCATAGCCCACGGTCACATCTATGGGGTAAGGGAGGGCAGGTAGGTTTGGTATCTCAGGTTTGGTATCTGACTTCCCCGAAGTATCAAAATTACCTGGAGGGTTTTTAAAGCCCTGCCCCTAGAGGTTCCCTTTCAGTCCTCAGAAGCAGCTCTCATTTGGCTTAATGGTCTGCTGTCACCATCTTGAAATTCTAGTAATTATCCTCACTGTTCATTTGGCCCTGGGCCCTGCTTGTGATCCACAGTCCCTTCAAGAGATCCAAAGGGCAGCCTGCGAATTCGCATTTCCAGCCAGCGATGCGTTTCCCAGATAATGGGGACACTGCCGTGTCAGCAGTACTGTCCCTAGTACTTGAGATGTTCAGGAAATTTCTTTCATGGGGTGTTTTTCCTGATGCACGTAACTGTTGACTGAATCTGCAGCTTATAATGTTTTGCTCTATATATTCTCTTCTGTATGTTTTGTAAGACAGATGAGCAAGATATGAGACCAAACCATTGTGGTCTCCATGAGCTACAATACGACCTTTCCAAAACTCTCTTCCTATTGAAAGGGGGCCCAAAAGCATCTGTGGCCCTGATAGTTATTTTAATTTGGCAAATGAATTGACTAGACTCTTTTAAAACAGCTCATAAAAGCAGGTTTTATGTGCCTACTCTTATCGAAATAACACTATGACTTATTCTTGCCAAGTAGACATAAGACACTTTCATTAATGAATGGAAAAATGTCAACTAAACAGGGAAAGCAACTGAAATTAGCCCGGCAATTTGATGACTAGCCCCGGTCAGAATGTAGAACCCAGATTCTAAGCTGAGCTGTGTGGCTACCAATTCAACACATTTGTATTTGCTCATTCTCACAGTGGAGTGTCCTCAGTGAGAGTCAAATCTCATGATGACAGACAAGGGTCTGTTCATTTTGTCTTGTGTTCCCTCCACAGAATCAGGGAGAGTTTCCCCCTTTAATTAAATGATGGCAGTTAAATCGTTTTTCTCCACTTTCCAGCAGAAGTAGTAAGTTCCTTTTATTTTTCCTTCATTCATTGGAAGCCTAAAGTTTCTGGAAAACCATCCTCGTGGTTGTCCTCTGGCTCTTTCCCATAAGGTCATCAGTCATTGGTTTAAAGAGGAGGCCAGGAAAGGACTGTTTATTCCATGTGGGTAAGAAATTCCCTCAGCAGAAAGTGCCTGGGGCCCTAACTGCCTCGGTGACAGGGAAAGCGTGTCACAGCTCTGAGTTGCCTTCCCCTGGCAGTAACCCTTGCCCGAGCCCCCAGTGAAGCCAGACCCCCTGACAGCATCCTTCCTCCTCCTGCATACACAGAACGCTTAGATTAGGAAGGGCTTGCTCAGGCATGGGGTTACCTTCTATAAGATCACCAAGGATTTGTCTTGAAAAATTAATTGAAAAGAAAGTAAAGACAACAGAAGTGAAGTGGGGTGAGGGACGGGGGGGCAGCAGAAGCTGGTGTGGGAACTTTTAATCAATCTGTGATCATTTCCCTTTAAGATGTTGTCAGGGCCACTGTTTTGAGGAAAGTAGAAAATACAGATATTCCCAGGTAAGACTTCAAACACTCTTGTCATGTTCCTGATGTTCTTGTTTTCCTGTTCGGCTCACATTTTCACCATTATTTCTGTTGCTGTGACAACTCATGCTCATATAAAACTTAATGGATATGCTCATTAGTACGCTTTACATCAATTTGTAAAAGCACTCGTGCCTTGAAGAATCCTTTTAGGTGTATTTAAATACCATGGATTCCAGTGACGGTTATATGTTTATCTTTTTAGCCACCATTTTATCCATAAAACAGTTATTCCCACCACCACCACCATCATCATCGTTGTCATCTTCATTGTCAGGAAGGATGGATTGATTTACATTAGTAATTTGGGTGAAAAGAGAAAAGGTGTCCATAAACTGCATGTAACGTTTCAATCATAGTTTTGTCTGAATTATTTTAAATTCAGGATATTGAGGAAAGTTAAAGAGTTATCTACAGTTTTCCCTATTTAACAGATAGTGAGCATCAGATTTTAATTTTTAAATGGAAACAGGGATTGATCCAACAGGCATTTCAGCGATGCACCTTGAAGACAGGGATCCTTGGGTTTCATCACGTCGCCCTGCTGTTTCCTGTGATATCTGTTGCGTTTTGCTGCCATCTGCTGGCCATTTCATAGAAACACTTTCACCTGATTGACATGGGAGTCTTGGAACCTTGCTCAGAAACTCTTTTTTGTTTCAGCCCCTGTGTCCACACATTCTCCTACCATCATTTGTAAACCTGTCTGCTGGTTTGAATCTGGTCTCTCATTGCTGACACACTCACACACCTATAATTGTCTCCTTGTGCCAGAAGCCCTGACATGCTGAGGTCAGAAGTTTCCTTTTCCATGGGAGGAAGGCACTCGTCCACAGACTCCAACAAGGCCTCCAGCGGAGACCTCTCCCCTTATGACAACAACTCCCCTGTGCTGTCTGAGCGTTCCCTGCTGGCTATGCAAGAGGACGTGGTGCCGGGGGGCTCAGAGAAGCTTTACAAAGGGCCGGAGCCGTGTGTGCGCCGGGTGGGCCACTTGCCCTCCTCGAAGTCGAGGGAGAGTTCTCCTGGACCAAGGCTTGGCAAAGGTAATTCATCCAGTCCCTCTGATTGCATGTTGCCCGATGTGGGCGCTTTGGAGCTTGTCTCCAACCCTTCCTTGTTTCATGTTTCTCTAATTCAATGAGCATTTACTGAGGACCTGCTGAACACCGATCCTGGGTCCGAGTCCCTGCACACCCAGCTAGGTGGGAAGCAGTCTCCAGCTCGGTGAGCTCCAGACAGTCCCAGCTGACTCTCCCCTCCAGCATCCAAGGAACTTGCTGTCTCCTGGCTTGTGGCCTTGGATACATATCTTTTAGTCTAAGCTGGCACCCTGCCATTGCTGTTACTTTTATATACAGAGAACAAGCTGAACTCACTATATAATGAGCAGGCATATTCCAAATAAGTCTCCATGGCAATGATGACTTTTAGGCAAAAGAAGATTTCCATGGTCAAGTACATTTGGGAAAGGCTGAGTTAACCAAGCTAACGGTTTCTCTGCTGTACAAGGTCTCAAAAATCTTTACACTGCTAGCAGGCACCATGAATTTCCACAATGGGAGGGAGGGAATGGTTTGCAGCTTTTCTCAAATGGAGTTGACCACTGAATGTTCGATTTTGTACTCCCCCTCCACAGAACAATTCTTCAGGGTCAGGACTCGCAGGACACTTTTAAACTGATCATTGGAAGACACAGTACAAATTCTTGCTGCTGTATCACAAATATATAGTTTTATCTGAAGAGTCACTCTGAAAGGGCTCCTTTTTTTGATGTTTTTAATCACAGCAGCTTTATTTTTATTTCACAAGTATCTGTTTCAAAAATTTCTTTTAATTTACAGTGAAAACAGTAATTGGTGTTTCCATCAGGCATAAAATTTCTTTTTAAAATGTGAAAGTACTTGCCTCATCTGCGAAATGGACTCAGGGACATCTCTTCAGGATTAAATGAGAGAATGAATGCATATGAACTGCTGAACACAGAGAAGCACCGGTAGACATTTGCTTCCAGAAATAGTCATTATCATCATGTTGCCAAATTTGTTTGTTTAGATGCTAAGTCGTGTCTGACCCTTTGTGACCTCACACACTATAGCCCACCAGGCTCCTCTGTCCATGGAATTTTCCAGGCAAGAGTACTGGAGTGGGCTGTCCTTTCCTTCTCCAGGGACTCTTCCTGACCCAGGGATTGAACCCATGTCTCCTGCATTGGCAGGCGGGTTCTTTACCACTGAGCCACCTGGGAAGCTCTTAGGTTTCAGGATTGTAGTAAGGATTAAATGAGATGGTGGGAACACCTAAGATAGAACCTTAGGCTGTAAATATTTGCAGATAGATTGGGGGGGTGTATGAATAAACACATGCAGGACTGTGACTTTGCTGATGCCACAGAGGAGTATTCCCTAGGCAAGATAAATGAACTATAACCATTGTTCCTCTGTCTCTATGTTGATGCAGTTGGAGCTGTTGTCACCCATGACAATTCTACTCATTTCCTAGCGCTGCCATAACAAGTGAACACAAACTTAGTGATTTAAAACAACACAAAAATTTATTATCATACAGTTCTGGACGTCAGAAATCTAAAATGGGCCCACAGGGCTGTGTTCCTTCTGGAGACTCTAGAGAACAATCTGTTTCCTTGCCTTTTCCAGCTTCTGAGGCTGCCTGCATTCCTTGGTTCATGGCCCTTTCCTCCATCTTTAAAGCCAGCAACATAGCATCTTCTATCTTGCTTCCCTCTTATAAAGACCTTTGTGATTACACTGGGCTCACACAGATAATCCAGGATCATCTCCTCATTCCAAAATCCAGAACTTAGGCACACCTGCAAGACCCTTTTCACTATAACATCTTCACAGATTCTGGGGATCATGACTTATTCTGTCTACCACAGCCATCACAGCAAAAGAGCCTTTTTGTGAATTCCAAATGGAATAGGCCTCCTAAAAGGCAGGTCTGCCTCATATTCTGTCTTGTATCCATCACAGTCTCAAATACAGTACTTTGAGTAGAAGAGATGTCATAAAAATATTTATTGATTTTTTTTTTACTCTTCAGTTTTCATTTTGAGTTACATACCTTTTTTTTTTTACACTTCTTCCTAGATATGGCAGAGGAGGCTTTCAATATCTGGGGAACTTGGCATTCAACATTAAAAAGTGGATCCAAAGACCCAGGAATGACAGGTAAAGGATTATATTTTAAAACTAATGTTGCAGTTACTTTTAATTTTCTTTGCTTTTCACCTTACTATCATCATATTACATGCTTCTCAGATATTATTTGAAAAATGCTGTGTCAATTTAGGGAGAATATTCACAACCTAAAAGCTGAGTGTTATATTTTATTGGGGGGGAGGATTTTTAGGACTCCACGCTGGGGAGACTTGGAGTAGTGTGAGAGAACTGCTCTGAGGAGGCAAGGGAAGGAGCCAGGTTATACAGACATTTGCAACAAAGGGCAGGTAGTCTGAATGTCAACAGATTATTGTTAATTAAAGGAAAACCAGATATCTCAAGTTAAGGAATTTAGCACTTTTCCCTGTCTGGGAAGATGCAAGAGCCTGGCTCACTGAAATCATTCCTTTGATCTGCACCTCAGCTACCTGGGGCCAGTACCCTGTATTTTCATGTCCTGAGCTTCCTCAGGGCTCACCACAGGGAGTGGCTGCAGGAAGTGGCCACCATCTGATGGCTGCTAGATGACAGGTATTCTTTTTTTTTTCCTGAATTTCTTCAGGGTGGCTCAAATTGGAGGGCTGCAATCACTGAGGGCTGTGACATCCTTGTTTACTGATATGGCAGGAAATATCCCATTTCTCAGCTGGAAATAGGGGAAAAGGAGATAAAGCTGTACCTTTCCACCAAAGTACATCAATCTTTGACTTTATTTCATTTCATTTGCAAGAGTTTTTAAAGATAGTTATAATCATTCTGACTGTGTACCTTTATATGATTTGGCTACCTTTCATTCTCCAGTTATTTTCCATTATTGTTGTTAAGGGCTGTGTAGTATTTTGGATGCATATTCATAGTTTATAGCCCAGTGTCGGGACCACTGAGTTGTTTCCATTTTTTAGTGATGTTGCAATAAGTTAATGTCAGGGACCTCTTTTATATACTTTTTGGATTTTGTATTTTAAATTGTAAAAAAAGTTCACAAAATTTTAGAAAGCCAGTTGTAAATCTGAAGTAGAAAAGTGGAAAAATAGGAAAATTCCTTGGTGGGCCAGTAGTTAGGGCTCCATGCTTCCACTTCTGGGGGCCTGGGTTCCATCTCTGGTTGGGGATATAAGATCCTGCAAGCTGTGTGATGCAGCCAAAAAAAACACAAAAAACAGAATAAGAAAGTGGGTCAAAATATAACGAACCTATCCAAGAATTCAGAGGTATAGTCACTTCACATTCCATAGAGGATACAGTGGCTTGTGTTCCATAAGCCATGGTGGCAGTGCCATTTCATGGTACTGTCCATGTCACTTTAATCTCATTGGTACTGCAAATCACTGGGTTTGCATTTGGGTTTCTTTAAAAAACAAAATTGTATATATTATTATCATTTGCCTGTATTTCTTACCAGTAGTTTTCAATTTTTCTATTAATCAGCTGAATTTCACCCACAGATTATCCTTATGTCATTGGCTATTTATGTATGCTAGTGTTTTTAAAATTGATTCTTACAAACTCTTCTTATAATAAAGGCATTAACCCTTTGACCGCATTGTTTGCCACTGATACTCCTTGCATTTTCTTCCTTTTTGCATATCTGGACATTTTTTAATGTTTTACATGAGCAATTGTATCTCTTTTGTGTGAATTCTTTTACAAAATTAATCTTAACTTTTACTTAAGCATTGGCGAATTAGTTACCTATACACTTTTCTCCGTCACAATATTTCATTATTTTAACCCTTAATTCTTTAATCCATCTGGAATATGTGTTAATATATAATTTGAGGGCTTCCCTGGTGGCTCAGACAGTAAAGAATCCTCCTGCAATGTGGGAGATCTGGGTTCGATCCCTGGGTTGGGAAGATCCCCTGGAGGAGGGCATATAATATGAAGTGTGTGAATTGTTTTATTGTTTCCCTGTGTGTGTATGTGTGTATTCCCTTTTTCATTGTTTTGTAATACTTCCCATATTACATTTTTAAAGCATGGTGCAATTTTATTTTAATGGCCTCTACTCCAGTTTGAGTATTTGAGTATTGATCCATTATCTAAGTACATCTCACCTTATCCCATGAACTGCTTTACTGTCTTTTTCCCCAAGGATAAATTATTCCAAGATATCCTGCTCTGTTTTCCTTCTGCTGGTTCAAGTCTGATCTGTCCCTGTGTAAATGCTTATATGCCCCTCTCCCCCCACAATGATCTCCCTGCTTACTTTTTAAGAAATGAGAGGATAGGGCAAATCAACAGGAGACAGGCAGCCTAGGGACATACGCCCCAAGAACTCATTTGCTTGTGAAACACACTGTTTTGCTCTCCTTTCAATTTCCTGAAGAAAGTTGTATCAGTTAGGGAAGGTTACAAACATCCCCTAAATGTCAGTGGCTTAACCTTTCACAGGTTGATTGTATCCCTCACTACCCAGTCCATTGTGGATTGTGCAGGGTAATGAGTGGTGGGAATACTCTGCTCCAGTCATGCAGGGTTTCAGTTCAAGTTCCATCTAGCCAGTGGCTCCCCCATCCTCAGAGGCCTCAGTGTCTTCCATGATTGCTCCATCGTGAGCTAGAAGTTGAGGGAAGAGAGCATGTCTAGACAATTAAGAGTGCATTTGGTGTTTCTCCTACTGGACCAGGCCTAGAAATGGCTTCCATCACACCTCTCCACACTTGTTGCTGCTGCTGCTAGCCAGACCGTATTTATGTGGCCCTCCTAACTGCAAGGGAGGCTGGGAAATACCATCCAGGAAAGAAAGGGGATGATGGGTGAATAAGGAGCCAGTCTCCCCCACAGTGGCAGGGGTAGAATATACACAGGGGCTGCTGCCTTCACCTTCTGGCACTAAATGGGGCATTTTCGATTAAATTCATTTATTCCTACTTCTTTGATTGACACAAGAGAAACATGGAAACACTATATTGTATGTCCCCTCCGGATTGCAAGTTGCACTGAACAGGAAGAGAACGTTCCTTTTACCTTATAGGTTCAGAAAAGTTTCCATAAGCACGGCAGAGAGGGGCTTTCCGAAAGCAGAAATTAAGGCACAGGACTATTTAGTCTCATTTGACAGTGAAGCTGCCCGAGTCCAGGCATCTGTCTTTGGAGCTGTTACATGAATTGTGCCGATAATCAAGAAGCATTGTTCAGGTCTCTTACTAGGAAGTTTTCTACTGTAGTCAGCCACAGCTAAGCGTGTCCTGTGCTTTTTAAATTTTTTTTTGAAACTGGCAAGGCACCCCGAGAGGGAGGCTACAAACCAATTCCATTTCTCGTCCTTCTCTCTGGCTCCCAGGTTCCTACGGAGACATTTTTGAAAGCAGCTCCCTCCGTCCGGGGCCGTGCTCCTTGTCTCAAGGGAACCTGTCCCCCAATTGGCCCCGGTGGCAGGGGAGCCCCACAGAACTGGACAGCAGTGCACAGGCTATTCGGAGGACTCAGACCGCGAGCCCGGCGGCCGAAGGGAGGGCGCACGCCCCCGTGGCCCGCGTCTGCAGCACGCCCCACATCCATGGCAGCGGGCAGCCCACACCAAAGCCGAGGCCGGAGCCATGCGGGACTCGGAGCAGCGCCGAGGACCTCGCCGAGAGCGAGCTGGAGGGGGCCTGGCTGCAGAGGAGAGCCAAGCCTCTGCCCCAGAGACCTGCAGAGGGTGCCAGGCACGACAAGCGGCCTCCTCCTCCTTATCCTGGTCCAGGAAAGTCAACCGTAGCATCCCCGGCCCACCAAGCCGCGGAGCCACCGCTGTGGAGGCCGCGGAGGCCAGAAGAAGGCTCCGGAACAGCTTCACAAGAGGGAAGCCAAACAGTCGAGCCGCAGCGAGGGCACCAGGCCGCCCAACAGAAAGCGAGCAGCGCCTACCCCAGTCCCGCCGGCGATCAGAACAGTAAGACCTTGGGGGAACCCAACTGGCTCGACTGGCAGAGGGAGCGATGGCAGATCTGGGAGCTCCTGTCCACCGACAACCCCGATGCCCTCCCGGAAACGCTGGTCTGAGCCCCCCGTGCTCACCCCTCACCTCCCAAATAGCCTTCTTCCACTCAGTAGGGGAAAAAGTGGGTGTTGGACAATTGGGCACTTACTTATTTTTCTTCTTTCACACTTTAAAAAAAATAACACGAGAAAAGTCAGTTCACTTAAAGATAGAGCACCCTAGGACCCTGACCCTTTATAATAAGATTCTATTGCATAGCCAGCCTTCAGAAAAAAAACAAAATGTATGCTAGCGTCCGAGCTAAAAGCTATTCACGTTGGCTCTGTATAAGATAAAATTCTTGCTTTGGTATAGCTTAATTGTATTTATATGTCTTCAGTTTTGACTCTTGTATATTCTGTAACAGATTATGTATGATAATCCTGTATGTTATATTCACAGAAAACAGAAGGAACACATTTTTTAGTCACTTATTCTAAGTAATGAGATTCTATAGAATGTTCTAGAATATGCACAAGCGGGTTTCTGTGCTTTTGCGTAGCTTTTAACTGGGGACAGCCCTTCTTTCAATGCCTAAGAATAACACTAACAAAGCAAAATAGAACAGAATATGAGAAGCCATATTTTTATATAGTAGTGAGATACAAAAAGAATATAGTCACTGAATGCTTTTTCATATTGAATATGTTTTAAGGAAAATATTAAATTTGATACATTATGGAATATATTTTTAGAATCTGTTTAGAAAGAATTCAGTTAATGAAACAAGAGAAAGGCCGTGCCTGACAAAGAAAGAATAATGAAGAACTTGTCCTTCCCATTTTAGGTCAAATTCAACTTTATATAGACCATATATAATATATATTTATAATGTACGATTTCTATGTATTTTTCAAAACTATAAACTGGAATCCAACTATAAAGTGTTTGAGTGAAAAGAGAGTATTCAAATTATAGAACATGATTTTTCCTTTTGCCCCATCATCAGTATTACCTAAATTATATGCAGCGCTTTGTGAAGTAAATCATATTTGGAAAAAAACGGAGCTCTGTATTTACACTGTGCCAAAGGCTGAGGAAATGTTTTCTTTGGTAATTTTCTGTGTAATGTAAAATGTTCCTACCATACTTCAGCAGTAAATTTGAAGTTTTTCAACTGCAAAGCAATTTTTGACCAGCAGGTGGCAATTTGCTTCAGTATTTTATGAGGTTTTTTTTTTTTTTTTTTCACTTCATAAGGGAACGTGTATCATAGAAAAAGATTCTTTTTTTTTTATAAAACATGCTACTCTTAATTTTCATATTGGCGATGACATTTTCAGTGGTGTTTCTTCAAGTTCTTACTTGTGCCATAATGAATAAAAAGTTAAAGCAAAGGCTTTGTTCGCTGGCATTAAATCTCATGAATGAACCCACACACCATTCCACATACACACTTCCGTATCTGCAAGTCCAAATGTAATGAATAGTGTCAGTACTACCCACATACAGCTAAAGAGCTAATAAAAAGTCGTAGGTGGCTTGGGGACATAACCCAGTGAAATTGATATTTGTTGCAAGTGAAGGTTGATTGTCATTCATTTGAAACTCAGTTATTGATGAGGAAGTAGATGGGAACTCAGGTGGTTTCCCACGTGCTGGACAAGTGTTTCCCAACACAATCCTTGTATGTTATATCTACACTACAAGCCTTGGATGCTCCTTCTGTTTCAGGGTTGAAATGATGAAGTCTAGAAATGCTGTCTGACATTTCTTAACCAGGGCAGGGGGGTGGTGGCGGCGGTAATGAGGGTCTTCAGGCTCTGCCATTGGGTCTAGCACTTCTACCACTGGCAGGAATGTGGGAAGGACTTGCCTGCTGGCCTCTAGCTCTTTCTGGCTGCCCCCACACAGCCCAGAGTTGCAAACAAGACCCAGAGCAAATGCTGCCTGATTGTAGATCATGGGTTGCTTTCCCATGCCACCTCCCTTCGTCCTCCTCCTGTTGACTCTGTGTTTTCTTGGCTTTGAATTTACCCCCCGTCTGGCTAGTTCTCTCTCCTTTCTGGACTCAACTACCTGATACATGGGACTGCCCCCTCCTACTAGGTTTTTGCCTTAACAGTCCTTTTTTTTTTTTTTTAACTGCCAGATCAGATTGGAGAAGGCAATGGCACCCCACTCCAGTACTCTTGCTTGGAGAATCCCATGGATGGAGGAGCCTGGTAGGCTGCAGTCCATGGAGTCACTAGGAGTCGGACACGACTGAACAACTACACTTTCACTTTTCTTTTTCATGCATTGGAGGAGGAAATGGCAACCCACTCCAGTGTTCTTGCCTGGAGAATCCCAGGGACGGTGGAGCCTGGTGGGCTGCTGTCTGTGGGGTCACACAGAGTCGGACACAACTGAAGCGACTTAGCAGCAGTAGCAGCAGCCAGATCAGATGGCCCTGAGGTAGATGTCTGTGTCTTAAAAGGTAAAGTATGTCTATCTATTAATGGTCAGATCTAGAATAGTTCAGAAAACATGGCTCAGAATATTTTTATGTAATGCAGTTGTGTATATGTGTGTGTGTGTGTGTGTGTGTGTGTGTGTGTGCTGTGCCAGTGTATGCCCATGTATGCCCATGTAATGAACAATATTCACTCTCCCTTTCTCTTTAGATGGTTTAGGCCAGTGGCCATATCGTTAACTCAGTGAGTGAAGGCTTGTTTCTCAGATGCCTTTATCACATTGAAAATAAGCTGTTTTAAAACACACATGCACAAGACACAAAGACCTGAGTCAAAGATGGAGTCACTTCTAGCACCTTGTAAGTGATAAGGAAAAAATAATAAACTCTTTCAAGTTGGACAAAACCATTTAAAAGACTGTCGAAGCCATTCATTCCTAGGAGCAAAGAGATCCTACAGTCAAGAAGAAAGCTACCTGGTGACACAAATGTCTTGCATCTTTGAATACTGGATCACCATTTTTATGTGTCTGGCAATGAGGCACAATGATAGGACCCAAATGGCCAAACAGGAATTTGTCTTGATCTAAGTGGCTATTAACATACGTGTGTTGTGGGTTTTCATAGAAGAAAAAAATCTCTTCTACCAATGGAGTTTGTGCAAATTGAAGAAATTTCTAAATAAGCCCAGCTTGCTTCTTTTTCTTATGCATATTTTAATACACATCTGCTTGGCAGACAAACAGCATTGATCAAATCTAAGGAGGTCCCTGTCCAGGCCTATGTGTACATCGCTCTGATAAGCAAACTGCAGGAGGCACCAGAACTGAGAAGAAAAGAAATGACTGAGTAAGAGTCACACTGAGATGAAAACAAGTCAACATCTCGACCGGACAGAATGTTAAAACAAGACTAAATCAGCAGCAAATGTTCTTAAGAAAAAAAAATCCAAAACAAAGGAAAATTCCAATAAAGCTTGGAATTCTTCGGCACAGGATGGCTTCATGAAGGTGTGGAGATCCAGACACTGGTCTCTGGAAGTGCGGCTCCCTGGCCTGGTGTGGCCTGTGGT
The DNA here is from genome assembly GCF_054371585.1 of Giraffa tippelskirchi. NCBI lineage: Eukaryota > Metazoa > Chordata > Mammalia > Artiodactyla > Giraffidae > Giraffa > Giraffa tippelskirchi. Next base: position 145,906,202 of record NC_137289.1, read on the forward strand.
CCCCCGGGGTACACACAGCAGCAGCCCCAACTGCAGGCCCCTTGAAGTCACAGAAAGGTCAGAAGATTCTCTCAATTCAGTTTGACCAACATCTGTTCACCAGTGTTTTTACGCAGCACGATGAGCTAACATTTATTAATGACACCCACTCAGGTCTAAGTGTTCCACTCATATTAACTCTTTCACCCCTCATAAGCAGTAGACAGGAATCATGACTATCCTCATTTTCCAGGGAGCACGAAAGACCTAGAGTGACATCAAATGAGTTGCCCAAGGTTGCATAGCTGGAAGGTGACAGAACCAGGATTTGGTGGTGGGCCATCCACGTGTGGGGCTTCCCAGGTGGTGCTAGTGGGTAAAGAATCCACGTGCAATGCAGGAGACACAGGAGATGCAGGTTCGATTCCTGGGTCAGGAAGATCCCCTGGAGGAGAGCATGGCAACCCACTCCAGTATCCTTGCCTGGAGAATCCCATGGACAGAGGAGCCTGGTGGGCTGTGGTCCATGGGGTCACAAAGATTTGAACACAACTGAAGCAACTGAGCATGCATGCATCCAAGTGTGCAGACCTGCTGTTTGAACTGAACCTTTGGGAGCAAAGCTGTTTCTTCTTTCTCTACAAACAAGATGCCCACATTTGCTTAGAGGGTGTATGTGTGTGTGAGCCTGTTAAGTCACTTTGTCATGTCTGACTCTGTGCGACCCTATGGACTGTAGCCTACCAGTCTCCTATGTCCATGGGGTTCTCCAGGCAAGAATACTGGAGTGGGTTTGAAGGGAAAAAACTTTCCCATACCCTCTTAATCGCCTGGCAAAAATGATTTATTTCACATGCATACAGGAACCAACAAAGGAAGTATCTGGCTCCTTAAATGGTTAAAGGTTTACAGACCCAACCTAGTAGGGAAAAGGCAGTGGAGAGAAACAATTTCTAAGGGAAAAGCAAATATAGGTTTGTTTGATAAAACAAACGAATTTTCAGGAAACCAGACAGGAGATAAGAAAGTTTGTGATAAGGATGCTCTATACAGGTATGAGCAGTCTTTCTGTCTCCCTCGGAACCATAAAACTCCCCCAGAGAGGGGATTTATAGTAGCTTCATTTCCCACAAGTTGCTTTTAGTCAGATAAGGGAAGCTCTAAAAGGCTTTTTTCTGCATCTGTTGAATCTCAAATGTCTTCAGCTTAAAGCTGTCTTGATGCCAAGTCTGGAGTTCTGAGTGGGTCTTCTCCAGCAGGGGAAAATGACTTAGAGAATGAATCAGAAACACGTTTAATCATGCAGGAAAGTATCACGGCAAGTCAATGTTCAGAGTCCTCCTAAACTCAAATCACTTTACTTGGTCAAAGACTCAGGATCTGGGTCCAGAATCTGCTTGGGAAAGTCTGCCATGAAGGGAGGCTATGGGCAGGTGAGTCGCCTGCTTCATTTTCCTTCCTGGCACTTTGCAGGAGGTGAGCTGGTTGCCTTGCCCCTTCCCTGGCCTCCCACCAAGAGACTTCCATCAGCCACTGATCCCATCTGGAGGGGCAGATGTCACTGTGGCCCTGAGCACAGCCGAGCTTGGCTGAAGGGCAAAGACTTGCTAGGGACCAGGGCAGTGCTGGTTTGCCATGTCACTGCTGAGCAAAGTGTGCAAACAAAGAAGCAATTCAGCAGTGACAGCTCTCAGACGCCAGAGGGACAGGCTGCCTGGCCCTGATGAGAAATTTCACAGCCATTCTGCAAACGAGCATGTTATAGGTTGAGTTGTGTCCACTATGGAAAAGATGTTGAAGTCCTAGCCCTCAGTACCTGCCAGCATGGCCTTATTTGGTAAGAGGGTCTCTGCAGATGATCAAGTTAAGATGAGGTCATTAGGGTGGGCCCTAATCTTGTATGACTGTTGTTCTAATAAAAAGGGGGAATTTGGACGTGGACACAGACACATACCCAGAAAGAACACCTTGTGAGGACTGAAGTTCTGGCACCAGCCAAGAACTGCCAGAACTTTGGGAGAGAGGCCTGAAATAGACCTTCTAGCACCTTCTGGCACATCTCTGTCAACATTTTGATCTTACTTGTTGCTTCCAGAACTGTGAGAAAATCTATTTCTATTGTTAAAAGCACTTCAATTGTGGCAGTTCGTTATGCCCTTGCAATTGAATATGATGAACAGAGCTCAAGGAGCAGACAACCCAGAACACCTCTGCAGCTCAAGGGAGCAGCCACCAGGAGAGGGTTTGCCTTTTGAGATCACAACTCACAAAGAAAGAGCACCCACTAACAGAGGGGTTTTCTGTCCCAGCTGAGAGGCCATTGCCTTCACCCCTTTCTCATCGTCCTCTGCCCCTCCCAGCATCACCTACTGAAGTGATGTGAGATGATGAACTTTACAAGGAAAGGTTTTCATTATGAAAACAAGACAAAGGTGGGATTGTGCAACATTCAGAACCGAGGGGAGCGGGAGGACTTCAAGGAACCCTTGGGAATAAGCCACAAAGGACAAATGGTATTCACATGTAACCTTTGCTTTCCCATTTCCTACTTGGGACTTTGACCCACGGTCGTGTAAATATGTGGCAATTGTAAATACATCGCGAAGATGGGGTGCATGGAAGTGCAGAGGATTTGAAGGATGCAGAGTCCAGTGAAGCTCAGACCCTGGTCAGCAACATTAGCATCTCTTGGGCACACTCTCCTCTTAGGAATGCCAATTCTCACGAGACTGACTGAATCAGGCCCCCTGACAGTGGGGCCCAGCAATCTGCATTTTAACAAGCCCTCCAGGGGATTCGATCTCCACAAAATTTTGAGGAGCATCTAGCTGGGGAGACCACAGAAGGGGAACAGGCGGAGAAGGGGAAAGGCAGCAAGATCCAAAATGCTGCTCTAATGCAGGTGAAACAGGAGATCATAAAATGATTTTTGTCTTATGTTTTAACAGCACATCAACAGACAGCTTTCAACTCTTCTCAATCATTCCTTAGTATGTATGGATTTGGTTTATGCATTTATATCACATCTTCTTTTGTTTGGCTTAATTAAGTTCCTGACTCTTGGTAGACTGACTACTCAGTTAATAGCACATTTTTTCCCTGTTTTTGAAGTAGATTTATTGAGCTATAATTAGAAACCAGACACTTCACACATTTAAAGTGTACAATTCAGTGGTTTCCAATAGAGTAACAGAGTTGCACAACCATCAGTTTTAGAACATTTTCATCACCCCTGAAAGAAAACCCTATACTCATTAGCACTCACTCCCAATTCCTCCCTCACCAACTATGGCAACCACTAATCTACTCTCTGCCTCTATACATTTACCTATGCTGGACATTTCTATAAATAGAATCATATAGTCCCCAGCCCTTTGTATCACTTTGCACATTGTTTTTAAGATTCATCCATCTTGTAGCAGGAATCAGTACTTCATTCTTTTGATGGCTGAATAGATTCCATTGTATGGATGGACGACATTTTTTTTTTTTTTATCCAGTCATTAGTTGATGGACTTTTGGGTTGTTTCTAAGCCCATTTTATAGAGGAAAAAGAAAGCACTGGTTAACCAGGAATGGTGTGAAATTTTAAGAGTGCATCCACTGATGTACTTTATGTAAAAACTAGTCTGAAGTAGGTTTTCAAAACGCGTTATTTTTCCTTAGCTTAAAACATGGCATCACTCAGTCCATCAAATGTGAGAGAAATAGGCCACATAAAACCTAGAATTATGGTCAGAAAGGAACCTTTAGGAGGATCTATGGAAAGACCCAAAAGTCCATCAACTAATGACCGGATTAAAAAAAAATTGTCCTCCATCCATACAATGGAATCTTATTCAGCCATAAAAATAATGAAGTGAGTTAGCCTTATAGACCTAAAGTGATTGTTCAAATCCCCTAGCTGATGCAGAGAGTCAATACAGAAATGAAGATCCCCAATCCCGTCTTCTGTTACACTAGCCACCACTTCCAGATTTGAAACGCCAACCTACGAGAGTGAAGGAAAAATAATGAAATGACAACTAAGAATGGGATTTTATAATTGTTTAGTGATATAATTCTCTAGTGGGCGCTGCAGTTTTCTGCAAATGATTCCTCTGGTTAATCTAAGCACTAGGCACTCTCCTGGGAATGTAAAATGGGAGGGGTGTGAGGACACAGGCCTAATGTCAAATTGACCCAAATTGATTAAAGAGAAACCTTATTTTCCATGTGTTGTGGGAGACTTCCCCCTCCCACTCCACCTCTTATCTACTAGTCATAAGCAAGGATCGTAAAGCTCGGACAGCATCTGTTAATAGAAGCCATCTGATGGTGGTGAAACCAGTTAGCCCATTAAATGTTAGTCACTCAGTTACGTCCTACTCGGTGCAACCACGTGGTCTGTGGCCCGCCAGGCTCCTCTGTCCATGGGATTCTCCAGGCAAGAATACTGGAGTAGGTTGCCATGCCCTCCTCCAGGGGATCTTCCTGACCCAGAGATCTAACCCAGGTCTCCCATATTGCAGGCAGATTCTTTACCATCTGAACCACCAGGGAAGCCTATAAAAATGAAGTTGAAATTGTGCATGGAAGGCAGAGTTGTCTGGAGAGGTACAGCTGACCAGGCATACACCCAATGTTGCAAGTGCCAGCAGGGACTGTTACCTGCAGCCAAAAACATCCTGATAATATTCTGCACCCAGCCATTGAAGGGCCACAGGAACTCGTCAGAGTCACTCATCCTAAATGGAAAAGGAATAGCAATGTGTTTAAAGGATGATTCTGGGGCTTCCCCTGGTGGTCTGGTTAAGAATTTGTCTGCCAATGCAGGGAACACAGGTTCGATCCCTGGTCTGGGAAGATCCCACATGCTGAGCAGCTAAGCCCGTGTGCCACCACTCCTGAGCCTGAGTGCTCCAGCTCCCTAGTCCATGCTCTAGAACTCATGCTCTGCAACAAGAGAGGCCTGCAACTAGAGAGTAGCCCCTGCTCGTCGCAACTAGAGAAAGCCTGTACACAGCAACCAAGGCCCAGTGCAGCCATAAATAAACAATCTTCTTTTTAAAAAAGGGTGATTCTGCACAGAGCTCCAATATCCTTTAATCATCCATCAGGACTCCACTCAACTGTTACTATGAAATGGTTTCTCACAATTCCTGTGTTATACTGCTCCATATGAAGTTTCTGCAGCCCTCGTCATATGTGACAATGTATATGTGAAAGCACGAAGTAAAAGCTAATTATAAACATAAGCCTCATTGCCCAAATAAATGTAGGCTCCCCCCAAATAAACTTTTCTTAGAAACTTTTTCAATACCTGCTATGATTTCAGAAAAAAAATATTAGAATGCTTTCCACGTGATGCATTGCTTTTGAATTGATTTTGCATACCTTTTACTTGCAGTAAACATAACCTTGTAATGTTTTTAATCTGGAGACATATTAAGTTGGGTTTCCCAGGTGACTCAGTGGTAAAGAATTTGCCCGCCAATGTGGGAGACACAGGAGATGTCGGTTTGATCCCTGGGTCAGGAAGATCCTCTGGAGGAGGAAATGGCAACCCAGGCCAGTATTCCTGCCTGGAAAAAAAATTCATAAACAGAGGAGCCTAGTGGGCTACAGTCCGCGGGGTCGCAAAGAATCAAATCAGACAGGACTGAGCAGGCACGCGCATTTGAAGTTTCCACGGAAGGGATACCTTTGTGATCCTGATGACACAATGAGCTACATCTCAGGTTAGGAAGCATGATGGCCTAATTATAATCTTTAGTTTTGTTATGCGGATCTGGCATAGTACTAAACCAAATGTCACCCTGTCATGTTTATGGTTTTTTAAAAGGTCAAAGACTGCTACCCATCTTTTTCCCTTTAGCAATTTTAAAGAACACGGGCTCCTTTAGAGCAAGCTAATTCTTATGACTAACCAAAATCAAAAGGAGACCCTTCTGCTCCCTCTCTAGACAGACTCGTCTTGGAAGAAGCAAGGCAAGGGGTGGGTACTGTTTCTCAGTTCTTCTTTGATTCCTAGCCGTGCCTTTTCCTCGTGAATGACTAGGCACAGCTGATGTTCATTAAGCCTTTCCAGGCTGTGGGCTCCGAGTGGGTTCAGGTGATTTGGGAGGTGATTAGGTCAAGAGGGTGTAGCCTCAGGAATGGGATTATTGGCCTGTAAGAGACCCCCACGCTCTCCCCTTTCACGAGAACAAGCCCAAAGACGCCATCTCTGAGCCAGGGAGCAGGTCCTCCTTACAGACATGGAATCTTTCAGTGCCTTACTCTGGCACTTTCTGGCCTCCGGAACGGTGAGTGATGAATTTCTGTTGTTTATAAGCTACCCAGTCGATGGTATTTGTAACAGCAGCCCAAACAAACAAAACCACTCAGTTCTTTTGTTCTTTTTATGGCCAAGAAAGCTGAGGCCCAGAGATATTAAGATTACATAGCAAGTGAAGGGCTGAGACATGGCTCTAAACCAGCCAGCCATCTGCCCCCAGGACATGGGTTTGTTTTTCCTTTTTTTAAAAAAATGAGCTTGAATTGCCATATAATATTGGGCTTCCCTAGTGGCTCAGATGGTAAAGAATCTGCTTGCAATGCAGGAGACCCAGGTTTGATCCCTAATTCATGAAGATCCCCTGAAGAAGGGCATGGCAACCCACTCCAGTATCCTTGCCTGGAGAATCCCACGGACAGAGAAGTTTGGAGGGCTACAGTCCGTAGGGTCACAGAGTTGGACATGACTGAACACTTTCATACTTTCACCATGCTGGACATTTGTCCTTAATTGCTTTGTAACTGGAAATTTGTACCTTTTAATCTCCTCCACAAATTTTGTCTACCTGAACCCTCACACTCTGGAAACCACCAGTCTCACCAATCTATGAGCTCAGGTTTTTGGGTAGTTGAACTGTCTTTTAGATTCTGCATATAAGTGAGATCGTATGGTATTTGTCTGTTTCTGACTTACTCCACTTAGCATAATGCTCTCAAGGAGCTTCAATATTTTTGCAAATGGCAAGATTTTATTCCTTATCATGGCTGAATAATAGTCATATATGTCATATATATATATATACACACACACATAGGGGCTGCCCTGATGGCTCAGCAGTAAAGAATCCGCCAGCAATGCAGGAGACCCACATTTGATTACTGGGTGGGGAAGATCCCCTGGAGGAGGGCATGGCAACCCACTGCAGTATTCTTGCCTGGAGAATCCCATGGACAGAGGAGCCTGGAGGGCTACAGTCCATAGGGTCGCAAAGAGTCGGACACAACTGGAGTGCCTTAGCATGTATGCACGTACACACACACACACACGATATATGACGTTTTCTTTGTCCACTCATCCATGAGCAGACACAGGTTGTTCTGGGCTGTTGTATATAATGCTGCAGTGAACATGGTGGGGTGAGGTGGAGGTATCTTTTCAAGAAAAAGTATTCTTGATCACTATACACAGCCTCAAGCCTATGGCGACAAAAATGATCCATGGTATAACTCCCATAGTTGTTGCAGAGGTGAGGCGTGAAATGTGCAACTCGTCAGTTAAGGAGGGGTAGCTGATGGAGGATAAGCCGTACTGGTGTCTCATTAAAAAATTGGTAACTGTATATTCAATATATATTAGAAAAAATACTTAAGTGAATTTGCATTTAACCCATGGATTAACACAACTCTTTTTAAATCAGCATTGCATTTATCGACTGTTCTCCCTAAGGTTATGAGTCCCCTGCAGGTGGGGGCTGGACCTTTTGCATTTTTGTGTTCCCAATAGGATGTAGAGTGTCATAAACATTTCATGAGTGGATGGGAGTTAGGGCACTACTAGGAATACTACTACATTGTCACCTGCAGTCCCCGTTGGCACCCCCACCCTATTTGCTAATCCTTAGCCTCAGGTGCAGTACTTTGTTCTAATCCTGAATAGCCTATGACAAAAGCTGTAGCTTAAAAGCCTGGAGAATATGCAAAATGATTTCAAATTATAAATGAAGTCTCCTATCAGAACAGAGTATTGATCCCTGGATCTGATCCAGTATAATTTAGATACCAAGCAGCTCTTACGTCCAATAGGCTATAGTCTTCTCTCCCCAAGTGGAGGGTGTATAAACGTGATCTTGTCATCAGATTCACAAGACAGTTTATTTTAGAGGTGGTTTTTCTCAAGAAATATTAGAATCCTTTAAAAAGGGGTGATTCCCCGCCTGTGGCTCAATTTTCAGTTTCCAGATACAACACTTGGTTTCTCATAATAATGCCTTAACCTGTACTTACTCAATGGCATTTAGGACCAAGAAACATGCCAACAGTAACTCCTTTCCTCAGCGGATGAGAAATATGTACTCAATGATGAAAATGGCTACCTCCAGCAGAAAGACTATAGCCGTCATTTCTGTAAAGACTATTTCTGTCTAATGAAGTTAAGTATAAAACTACTCTTAATAGATTTTCAAAACCTGTTAATTATCAGCTTTATTTTCTTTGAAAATACACAAATATTTTGAAACGTAGAAGTTTAAGGTTGTTGGATTTTTAAAACTCCACACAGACACACCAAAGAAATTCATACCAAATGAATCACTCCAGACTGCTAAGTTCATGTACTAACTTAACTCCACGATATTCAGGATAAATGAGTTAATACTATAAACACTTAAAACAAAAACAACCAACAGTCATATTATGCTGCTCTAAGTTGAACAATCAGTGTGTGGGTGACTGACACAAAGAATTTCAGTGGCAAACTTAGAAATCCTTTAAAACACAGATGTGAATTGAGAGTGAGTTGATGCAACCATTCTACATCTGGGAAAAATATTCTCCTTGTGAATTCTAACAATGGATAAAATACCGTGTTTTAGAGCAGGACCACCCCTAGCGCTTTGACTTCAGCCAGACCTTTAAGGTTCAGGCGAGGCGGACAAGAGGAAGGCTTCAGGCAGCAGAAGGGATGAACTCCAGAATGGGATTAAGTTGTCAAATGCCAGAACAGTGAAGCCTGCTTACATGGAACACAGTTACATGTCAGAACAATGGGAATTAAAAGGAAAATACTTAAAAAGTTAAGACATATACTCCCAACACATGTGCGCCATCAAGTCATAGGGGAGATAAAATTATTCTGGATCAAGGTCCAGTCTGAAAAAAATCACAACAGCAAGAATTTGGAGAGCAAGACACACACACCTCAGGTTGGCTGAGTACATTGCCAATGTGTGGCTGTGTTTTCTTCAGGGGTCACTACTATATTTGATGGACTTGAGAAATGCTGGTAACTTGTATAAAAAGCATAACAGGATAGTTTTAAATAAAATATTGGACCAGGTCAAAGCTGAGCATCCCGTGGGCTTTCAGGTCTACACATCAGTATTTAAAACAAGGAGGGAAAAGAGCAGCTCTCTTCATATATTCAGCAAAGGTCTTTTTCAGAAGTTCAGACTTTTTAGATTAAATACACAGACAATACTGTGGTTAAAGGAAAAACTCAGGGAGGGCCTCCCACTTCTCTACATGGGAAGAAAACTTAAAATGCTGCTGCTGCTAAGTCGCTCAGTCGTGTCCAACTCTTAGCGACCCCATGGACTGCAGCCTACCAGGCTCCTCCGTCCATGGGATTTTCCAGGCAAGAGTACTGGAGTGGGGTGCCATTGCCTTCTCCGAATTTAAAATGATGTGCCATCAACTGCAAGGTACAAACGGAACTCAGAAGAGCACGTGCTGAGTATCCTTTGCTAAGTAACATGGAAGGTAGGACGACCCTCCTGGACATCCCTGTTACATCAGGAGCGCAATTCAGTTTGGGGAAAATAGTTTAATGTAGTTCTCAGAAAAACAAATTGTTTCTATTTTCTCATCTCTGACAAAGCAGTGGTTAGGAAGTCCAGCGCCACCAGGCCACCTTCATCCGGTCCCATACGGCCGAGAGCGAATCCAAAGCGGGCCGCACGTCCAGGATGGTGAACTGGTAGTCTTGGTTGACCTCACCACCGTCGTAGTAGTCAATGATGTATCTCACTTCCGTCCCGCAACGGTTGATGATCCAGTCATGCCTGTCGAAAGGCAGCTCATACCTGGAATGAAAACATGTTGGTGGGGGTTAACACGCCTGTGGGATGTTGAGCTGGGGTTTAGGCGGTGAGAAAGCCAGCAGGGCAGCGCATGGGGAGGCCAGCTCTCGGGGTCCACCTCGGAGAGGTGAGACTCAGATGAGCACGGTCCACAGTGCTGCGGGAAGGTAGCGCTGGAAAGCGGGACGTGCCCCCATCAGAGCACAGCTCATCTGCTACAAGGGAAAAAGGTCAATGGCAGGAACCACAGCCAGGCTGGGGAGGTCAGCTCAGCACCTGCAAAAATGCAGGTGAAAGTGAAAGTCGCTCAGTCGTGTCTGATTCTTTGCGACCCCATGGACTATACAGTCCATGGAATTCTCCAGGCTAGAATACTGGAGTGGGTTGCCTTTCCCTTCTCCGGGGGATCTTCCCAACCCAGGGATCGAACTCAGGCCTCCCGCATTGCAGGCCGATTCTTTACCAGCTGAGCCACAAGGGAAGCAGGTGGGAACTGTGAATCCCATGACAACAGGGAGTGTGGAGTGCATAGGTGGACAGAGCAGGAGTGTGGGAGGAGTGCGGGGACAGTGCAAGAACACAGAGAAGATGACTCCGTTCAACCCTATGAGAAGTAGACAGGAAGTAACCCCGATCTGCCTGCCAGCGCCACCTTGAGGGAGCACAGGAGGTCTGCAGCTGAAAGTGAAGCATGTTTCGCAAGATGGCACTGCAGTTCTTCAACTGCCTGGTTTCAATGCCAAGAGCAAGCAGACCGTGACCTCAGGAACAGAATATTTCTGCAGACACTCACCCCATCCAGGAGCGAATTCTTGCCCGTGGCGAATACTCTTTCGCTTTGCCTCCAAACCGGACCAGGGATGGACCACAAGGACACTCGCTAGAAATCCCCAAAGAAGAAATATCTATTAAGATAACTCTCTTTCCCTTGAAAACCAGACTGTTGCAGTTTCTCCATGACACACATTTTTCTGTATACATTTTACATACTATTAGAGAAAGGTAACTTTGAAAAACCTCAAAGAAATATCCCTATTTGCTTAAAAAAACTGCGCTTGAACTTCTAGATCAGGTGTGTTCCACCCCCTCCCCTTCCCTCTGAGTATCTGTGCTGCTCTTGGCAGGAGTCAGGGGTCAGGGCCTGTCCACGTGGTGTACTCTCAGGAAAAAAAGGGTCAGGTATCAGGCATCAACTCTCCTCTTTCACAAAGAGCAGTTGGGTTTTTTTTTTTTTTTCCCAGATGAATGTAAGAAAATCCTATACTCCTCTCTCATTTGAAACCAAGAGCAACCTTCATGAAGAAAGAAAACCGCTGCTCTCCCTAGCAGCTAATGTAATCAGTGTTGGACCATCTCTTTAAATAACTGTACACAAGCTGACGGGTGGGGGGACAAGGTCCTGCTGAGACAATCTACTCACTCTCTGGGCAGACCCTGGGCTTGAACTTTCTAGGTGCCCTGCCAGCCCCCACCCAAAACTCATGGGGGTGGGGCGGGGGGAGTCTCATGGTCATCTGGCATAAGGCACACAGCACTGTCCCCTGCAGGGGGAGTGGAAAATACAAGAGGCCACTTGTCTTGGCAGCTGCTGTCACTGTAAAGACAGGCTTTGGCCTAGACAGTTCTCTCTAATGAACTGGGATAGAGCAAAGCACCCCACGTGTGATGGGCCCCCAGCTAAGGACTAGCCAAGCTCCTTTCATTCTCAGCTTTAACAACAGCACACTTGCAGTGTAAGTCTCCACATTAAGTGGATTTTGTCCAAGAAGTTAATCACATTTTGCCATAAATTAAAACCATGAGCCACCAACCATGATGACATCTGGCTCTGTGGAGACATGCCCCACCCCCTACCCTTCTCCAGGTGGAGCCCTCAAACGGGCACCATTCTGGAAATGCTCACCCCAGATCGACTGAATCACAAATCCTGGGGGCGGGGCCCAGTGCTCAGTATTGCAACAGACCTCTAGGTGATGCTGAGGCAGCTCAAGCGTGAGGACCATGGCTCTGAACAGACTGATGGTCCATCGCCACCAACTCACAAGTGCATTTAGCTAGTCTCCCAGAGAAAATGTGTGTAGTTTCTCAGTCGTGTCCAACTTTGTGACCCCGTGGACTGCAACCTACCAGGCTCCTCTGACCATGGGATTCTCCAGGCAAGAATACTGGAGCGAGTTGCCATTCCCTTCTCCAGGGGATCTTCCTGACCCAGGGATCAAACCTGGGTCTTCTGCACTGCAGGCAGATTTTTTTACCATCTGAGCCACCAGGGAAGCCCCATCTCCCCAAGAAAAATGATCGTGTGCAAAGACGCTTCTTGATGTTTACTCCTGATGGGAATTCAATACATGCTGCTGTGTGAACAAAATCTTTCCCAGCTCCCTTGGGGCAGAGGGCGTTTTAGAGTTTCTAGCCCCTGTGCTCTGCCTGGAATGGACTGTGATGCTCCTCCTGTTGAGAACTGGGGTCTACAGCCCCTCCCTTTGCATTTGGGCAGGCTTGTGACACCATGGGACTTCCCAGACTCGGTCATCACAGGAGATGCAGTGTCCCTGGAGATTTCTGTAACTCTAGCTCTGGGAACCCAGTCACCATGGTGTGAAGAAGCCAAAGCAGCCACATTTAAAGGCCATGGGCAGGTGTCCTAGCTGAGAGCTGGCATGGTATCACTTACTGGGGAGTAAATGGGACCTTCGCAGGCTTCCAGCCCATGGCTGTCCAGCCAGCCCTGAACACTAAGTCTTGGCAGCTGAGACCCCAAGCATCAGGGAGCAGAGAGCAGCCATCCCTGCTCTGTCCTTTCTGTACTTGGGACTCACTGAGCTCACAAGCATAATTAAACAGTTAGCATTTTACATGGCTGAGCGGGGCAGTCTCTCACGCAAGTCACTGAGACAGGCCTGCTACCTAAATTGTTTTAATAGAATAGCACAGTGTTGGACTAAAACTCTTCAGGATTTCTTTCAGAGGAAGCAGCTACGAAATTAGGAAGATGCTGGAAGAATGGTTTTTTAAGATCTCGAACATACTTACGCAGCGTGAAGGGCTTCCCATTTCAAAATCTCTTTCCAAGCTTGCTCGTTATTCTGGTTGTGAATCCTAATGATATTATACATGTCTTTCTGACTAATATCCTCATCCTTCCATTTCCACCTAGGAAAGAACATTTGGTAAAACTTGACAAACATTACTGCGAATGCCATGTATTCATTTCACTGTGTCACAAAAAGTCCGATTTACCCAAATATCAAGGATCCCTCGATTTTTCAAGTGACACTTTTTCAATTAGTATCACAAATTCCCTTTTTCTAAGTATTTTATGTAGCAGTGGTACTTAAAAAAAACTTACTGGCTGTGATGGGTTAGTTTTATGTGTCAGCTTGATTGGGCCATGGGGTACCCAGATATTTGGTCAAACATTATTCTAGATGAGATTAACATTTAAATGGGCAGAGAGGGCCCAGCTCTAAAAGCTGAAACAGAACAAAAAGGCGGAGCCTCTGCAAGTAAGAGGGAACTCCTTCTGCCTGCCTGCTCTCCAACAGGGACATTGGTTTCTCTTCCTGCCTTTGGACTTGAACTGAAATATAGACTCTCCTGGGTCTCCAGCCTGCCGAGCTAATTGTGGGACTTCTCCGCCTTCGTAACCATGAGTCAGTTCCTTACCATAAACCTCTCTATACATATAGCAAGATATATCCATCTTATTAGTTCTGTTTCTCTGGAGAATCCTAGTACATTGCACTTATATTCTGGCTAAGTCTGAAAAATCAGTTGGTTAGTATAAAAATTTACTGTACACCTGGGGGATAAAACCTCTTAACATTTAATCCTTAGATTAGATTCATCTAAAAATTAAATGTTAAAAAGGTTAGATTCACAAGCAAATTTATAGCCTCAGGATTATGCTCACTCACTCACCCTTTCCTTAGCATCGCATTCCAGAACATCTGTTCAGAAGGATAAACCCACTTTTTATCTGAATCTGCCCTCGGAATAGACGATTCCTCTCTCACAGTAGATAGTGGAAATGGCTGGTCGGGTGCTGGTGTCTGATTAGGTGGTGGCATCTATGTAAAATAAGTGGGTTTAAAAAAGAAGGTTGGAAATACAAAGTAGAAACAAGTAACATAATTACTTCCTGGAAAGCAAGGCATCACACACACAGCCCAGTTTCCTTATTAAACCAGCGACATCAGTTTCAGGCCTCGCAGGTCATTTGGCAGTTGTGAAGAGTCAGAGCGCAGAAGCTCTTTTCCTTGTTGACTTCACATAAATGGTAAATAACATGCTACAGTCAAACATTTGGTCTCTTTCTCAAGGATTAGAAAGTAAAAACTAATACCATGATGGGCAGGCACTGTTACAAATTTCTGGAAAAGATGGGGCAATAAATGTGTATGTGTATTGATATGTATACAAAACAGAATACCACCACTTTCTCGATGGCATTCTGTCACTGGTGGTCACACAAGGCTGGCACCTAGCAGTGCCTTCAGAGGCACCCCAGTTTTGCAGTGTGCCTATGGGGTTTCCCCAAACCAGCAACGCCTCGCCGAATTCTAGCCGTGCTCCTAATAGATCTCTCGCTCACCTAATGCTCTGCCCCCAAAGCAACATCCTCTGGCGTGGCCGATTCCAGGTCAGCCTGCTCTGGCGCTTGAGGATAGCCCATCACTTTCCTAGGCACTCTCTGAAACTGCACTTAGTGATGACACAGCCTAGATTTTCACTATGGATGGAATATCAGACTTCTCTGTTTTAAAAGGACAGAGGGATCAATCCTAGCAGCCTGTAGTTTGGCAGCCTGTAAGAGCATCCATACATTAAAAATTTCTGGGCAGAGGGGCTGGTCAAGGGTTACCAGGTTAGAAGGATCCAGGTTGTCCTTCTTCTCGGCCTTGGCGCCAGTGATGGGACACTGTACGTACTCATAGGCGCGCTCCTGGTGTGCAGGCACAGAGTTTGTTTTGCTCCCACAGGTTGAGTCCGATGGCTCGGCACTCACTGGACAGCCTAAAACAGATCAAGGGTAAAAACACTGTCACCACAAAGGCAGGACATCTGGCTCTCAATCTGGGCCCCGAAAAGTCAAACGTCTGACCAGGGATCACCGGCACAGACCAAGTCAGGCTTCTACTGGTCACAGCTATCAAGAGCTAAGCTGGCCGACAATCTAACATCCTACAGACCAGGAAGAGGTTCCGTAAATTAACTTTCCCCTTGGAAGAGAGATGGGTACCCATTCTCCTACTGTGTTACTCCCCCAAGAAAAATAAACCCCCAGAGTCTCAGCATTGGCAAGAGTAGGTACTGCCCACAGCAGGGTTTTAGGAAACGGAGCAGGGAGCTGCTATGAGCTGTTACAGAGGTACCTCTGGGGGCAGGGCCCCCATGAATGGGTCTCCCTGACTTCTCTATTCCCCAGTTCCAAACAAGACCCAACTCCCAGCAGGGCACAGGAGGCCAGGCTTTCATTATGGATGTCTTCTCTCAGGGACTGGGGACAGGAGATAAACATGAGCCGAGGAGCCGTCCAAATGGCACGTGGAGAAAACTCAGGGTGCTGCTGCACTTGCACCCCGCTCCAGGGCTAAAACAAGACCGCCTGGCTGAGGCTCGATTTGCTGTCAGGAGGTAGCCAAGCTCATCAAGCAAAGGCATCCACTAAAGAAAACGTCCCCCGGTCCACGTGGGATCCAGATGCCACTTCGAGAACAGCGGTGGGCAGGGGTGTCAATGCCCAAGGATCCCGGGTGCCATTGGAAACAAGTGTGCAGGCCAGGAATGCGATGCAGACACAGGAGGCGGGCAGGCAAGGGGAGAGCTATGGCCCAGGAAGACACAGCTGGTGTAAAGGCACCCTTATCTTAGGCAGCATCCGTGAACACCAAGGAGACACTGAACTCTGGGCGCCCTACACAAAAAAGACAAATTTCCGTTTACTTCCTTTCTTCTGCGAGGACCCTGTAGAGCTGTCTACTGAAGGGTGGACCCCCTCTCCTCGGCAGTCTTTTCTGGCACACTGGTCCCAACTGGTGTTGGAAAGAAAATCCTGTTTACATTTTTCATATCAGAGAACCAGTAGCTCCTTCAGTCTCCTACAGATACCCACCTTCTTTCCTAATGCAAATTCATCTGACTGACAGCTCTCCTAGGAACACAGCAAATGAAATCAGACCCTAGACAGGACTGTGTGACTTTCCGGGGATGCTCAGGACAGACACATACCTGCTTCGTCCAAGTCTGCCTCCATTCTGCCTGTAAGGAGAAACCCTAGAGCACTGGACTGGTCCTTATTCAAGGCCCCAGAATTTTCACTGGCTTTGCCACTTACTAGCTGTGTGACTTGTAAGTTTCCTTAACTGCGAAACAAGGGCGGGGGGACGTACCACGCAGGATTTTGAGGATGAGAATGTAAACTCCACTAGGCAAAGGATTTTTGTCTGTTTAGACACTGGTGTTCTCTCAGTGGGAAAAAAACCCACACAGAACCACTCAGTGCTTGGCACAGGGTGGGCAGGGAGCAAATTCTTGTGGGCCGATCGAAGGAATGAACAGCTATACCACAGGAAGCGTCAGCACTAGGTAAGCACGCTACACTGCTTCCTGCCCTCATGTCTGGAAACAAGAAGTAACATATCGGGTGGATTTGGGCCATACTTTTACAAAGACAATCTAAAGCAGCAGGTGGACCAATGAAAGAGCATTTCAAGTCTCACCTATGCACCTAAAAAAATGAACAGCAAGTCCATCAGGCAATGACTTGTTTTTTACACAGAGAGTGATCCAACAGAGGCAGGAGTAAAGCTGTCTGGATAAAGAAAGACAACGTGATCTAGACCAAAGCTTCTCGGCCTGGGCACTCTAGACATCTAGGGCCAGGTGACTGTCTGTTGTAGGGTCTGCACTGTACATTGTAGGATATTTAGCAGCACTCCTATCTTCTCCCCATTAGATGCACCCTCCCCTCCAAGTTACGAGGTGCAGAAAGGCCTCCAGGCATTGCCAAGTGTCCTCTGGGCTGAGGGGGGCTTGCCTCCCCAGCTTAAAAACCGGCTAGACAATGGCAAACTGTTGGAGTGAGGGCTGATGTATGGAGCAATCCCTCCTTGCTTACACACGATCTGTCATGACCATAACCCTGGGCAATACTATATCCTCAGCTTACAGGTGATGATGGGTTGAGACTTAAGAGAAGTAACTTGTCTACAGTCACATACCTTGTAAGTAACAACAGAAGGACCGAACCCAGGTCACCCCACTCCCAGGCCTTAGGAGCCTCATCAGCATGCTATACCGCCTCCTCAGAGTTCTTTTTGAGAATTCTCTTTTTATCTTCTAGATAAACGGTCCATTACCTTTCACTTTCCCTTCATGCATTGGGCATCCAGACGTTGGGGCTGCTGTCTGATGATCTGAAGCAGCAGGGGTAGAGGTCTGAACCGAAGCAGCAGGGGTAGACGCAGACAAGCCCATGGTGGGACTCGTAGTGTTGAATCCAAGCAATTCTAAATTCACACGGGCCAAACCAGAGAGATGAATGCTTGAGGCCTGAGTTCTCACTACTCACTTAGTATTCTTAATCTGCCAACCCTCGTTTTTCCTTCTTGTCACCTTTATAGAAATGTACTGGGCAGGGGCTCCACTTGGCCCTCCACTTTGATGAGGGACAGCTTTAACAGATCACCCCCTTTGGGACATACTAGTGTGAAATCTACACCTTTGGGGGGACGTTTCTAAGGGTGTGCGGACCTGAAAAACCATGTCATAGCGAGGGGGCTGTAGGCCAGGGGTTGGAGGGAAGAGGGTCCCGAGGTGGTGATCCGATGAGAGAGGAAGCCCACCGATTCCAGACTAGACCCGCGACACTGGGGGTAGGCGAGGGGCTGGGGATCTGGGAAGAGTATGGCGCAGAAAAGAGACGAGAGGAAGGAAAGAAAGGTCAGCGGAGGGCACAGCGCGGCCGCAGTCTTCCTCGCACTGTCCCCGCGCGTGATACCGTCGAGTCCCGGCATCCCAGACACCGCCCCCGGCCTCTGCTTCAGCCAGCCTGCCCCTCCGCACCTGACTCCTGTACCCGGCTGCCGGTCCCGCCTCTAACCGCCAATTCCGGCGCGGAGTGGCAGCAAACCGCCGCCACTACCTTCCCCTCCCCTCGTTCGGTCACCGCTGTTGCCCGGGTCACCGCCGGCTCTCGCTCACGCCACTACTTCCTCTTCCGAAGGCAGGACTTCCGGGCGCGTGGGAGGCGGGCGCACCGGCTGAAGGGGGAGGGTTTCTGTCCATCACAATGAAGTAGGCCCCGCCCCTCCTGTCCTCCTCGGCCTATAAAGGCAAGGCCCCTCTCTGGCCCCGCCCCTCCTGGCGGAGCCGACGGAGACCTTTCAGCTTGAACAGAGACTTGCCATAGGGCGAGGCGCCTTAAGCTGCGGGTGCATTGCATTGGAAGAGTTAGTTTTAAAATTTCTACCTTTTAAATTGTATCCCATCAGTTTTAATTATAGTAAAGACTCAAGAAACACCAGTAGGTATGCAGAGCTGTGGCCGAATCTGGAGATCCAGAAATGAACAGAAGTTCTCGGCTCCGCAGTTCTTCTTAACAGGGTGTGTGGATTTCAGTTCAGTTCAGTTCAGTCGCTCAGTCGTGTCCGACTCTTTGCGACCCCATGGACTGCAGCACGCCAGGCCTCCCTGTCCATCACCAACTCCCGGAGTTTACCCAAACTCATGTCCATTGAGTCGGTGATGCCATCCAACCATGTGTGTGGATTTGAAGGTCTGTATTTTCTCTTGCCTCTAACAGAAAGTATTTTTTTCCATCAGGAAGGCAGGTGACAAAGTCTGGTAGTGTTAGCTATATGTGGCACTGATAGCAATTACAGAGAAATGATGTTACATATGATTGTTATTTCTGTCTCAAAATACTACTATTCATCACTACTTTAAAATTAAAGTAAGTTTATCTTGTTATTTAAAATGTAAATAAAAAGCATATGTCTTTCTGTATCACCGTAGTGCATCTGTGAAGTCTCTTTCCAGGAATTGCCCCATGCCTAAGAAAACTGCTTCAGGCAAAATCATATTCCCTCTCTGGGGACAGGCTGCAGCGCACCTAACCCCAGACCCCTAGCCTCAAGGGGGGCAGCTCAGAAGGGCCATCGCAGCTTCAGAGCTGCTCCTAGGATGAGCTGAGGCTCCCACTCTGACTGCATCACAGTTCAATTTTTCCCTTTGCCTCGTCTTTCCATCACTCTCAAAGTTGTTTATGAGGACATTTGTATGCACAAATCTTGTGGAATCTCAGCCTTTTTAATAAGTGTAATTTTACTTAGATTTGATGACAGAAAATGACTACCATTAAAAAGATAGCTTATTATACTCACAGATTCCAACAGTCGGAGTATGTATCACACCATGAGGCGCCACACATAGGGGCACTGGGGTTGACCACTAGGCAGGGATAGAGAGGGGAGCTGTGGGCATGAGCCTTCATTATGGTTTCCATAGGAAAGAGGGCTTCCCGGGTGGCACAGTGGTAAAGAATCCACCTGCCAGTGCAGGAAATGCAAGAGATACAGTTTCAATCCCTGGGTGGGGAAGATCTTCTGGCGGAGGAAACAGCAATCAGCTCCAGTATTCTTGCCTGGGAAATCACGTGGACAGAGGAGCCAGCAAGGCAGGGCAAGCAGGTTGAGGACTGGCTGATTTGAATAATTTCAGCAGGCTCTGGAGCAGAGGAGCTATCACCAGTTGTTTGGTACCTGGCCTAAGGGTGATGAGGGCAGGTAGATAGTGGCGCAGAATATGAGATCCCAGTAAGGGAGCTGACTGGGGCCTGTGGGCTTAGATGCTCAAGCCAGGGAACTGACCAGTGTATAGCCAGAGCCTCAAAACTGGATCAAGACAGCATTTTAAAAAACTATATTACTTTGGCGTGTATTTCCTGGGCAACCTAGCCTTTAACCTACACAATCTGTTTTTTTAAATATGTTGATAACTAATAACTATACTTCAATATACAGTCAACCTTTGAATAACATGGGCTTGAACTGCACGTGTCCATTTACATGCGGGTTTTTTCTTTCCAATAAATACTAGAATCTGGGAGTAGTTGAATCATGGATATGAAAGGCTGACTATGGGACTTGAGCTTCTTTGGATTGGGGGATCTGTGATGGGTTCTGGAACCATGCCCCCATGGATACTGAGGAGCGACTGTAATGGGCTTCTTTTGTAATTTGTTTTATGCACGTAAAAATACTATTTTGAGAAGATAACACACTTCACCAGATTCCAAAGGGTCACGTTTCACAAAGAGGGCAAGAACCTTTGGTAATTGAAGAGACGGGCATGCAGACAAATAACCATATTTGCATCTCAGTATATGGATGTGCAGGTTATTCCTGGCCTTTTAGAAGAAGTGACTATTGTGAGGTTGATGTGCAGCAAGTGGATAGAAAGGAAGGAGGAAGTAGAATAATGCTTTATAGAGAAGGAGCTACTAATACTAATGCTGGGAGATACAGGAAAAGCAGCAGGTGGGGGAGAAGACTGTGGCAGGACACCTTCGGCCTCAGTTTCCACTCTCTGAATTGTTTCTTCTTGTTTGTCCCTCCACATTCTAAGTAACATGCTAACACAAACGTGCATGCACATACACGTGCATCCCTCCCCTCTACCAATAGTTATAAACCATTTTGGATAAATCATGTTTAGTATTTACATTCAGTTCAGTTCAGTCACTCAGTCATGTCCAACTTTGCGACCCCACGGACTGCAGCACGCCAGGCCTCCCTGTCCATCACCAACTCCCAGAGCTTGCTCAGACTCATGTCCATTGAGTCAGTGATGCCATCCAACCATCTCATCCTCTGTCGTCCCCTTCTCCTCCTGCCTTCAATCTTTCCCAGCCTCAGGGTCTTTTCCTATGAGTCAGCTCTTTGCATCAGGTGACCGAAATATTTGAGCTTCAGCTTCAGCATCAGTCCTTCCAATGAATATTCAGGACTAATTTCCTTTAGGACTTTAGTATTTACATTATTATGATTATAAAAATATTTGTAATGACTACCGATGACAGTTTTTCTTGTACAAAATTTCCATTAGAATTTAATCCTTGTTTTTCCTTTTTCCCCTTTGTCTAGTTTGAAATGATTACATGTCAGCATTCAAATATATCAACTACTCTATATGTGGCTCAGACGTTAAAACGTCTGCCTACAATGTGGGAGACTGGGGTTCAATCCCTGGGTCAGGAAGATCCCCTGGAGAAGGAAATGGCAACCCACTCCAGTACTCTTGCCTGGAAAATCCCATGGATGGAGTACATGGGGTCACAAAGAGTTGGACACGACTGAGCGACTTCACTTTTCACTCTATATGTATGCTCAGTCGCTCAGTCGTGTCTGACTCTTTGCAACTCCATGGACTGTAACCCGCCAGGCTTCTCTGTCCGTGGAATTTCCCAGGCGAGAATACTGAAGTGGATTGCCATTTGTTTCTCCAAGTAACTACTGTATATGTTCTCTTTCCCCTGTCCCCTTGAGTCCTCACTCTTGGATAAACACCTCACCGCTGCCACTGCCCAGTTCTAGACTGTTTGGAAATGACCTCTGCCTATTGTCTTCCTGGACCTTACTGTCAACCTTTTCCTGTCTTGATTTGGATCTCTGGTTCTTGGATGCTGTGTTCTTCTTTGCATTGTTTTGGGAGCACATCAGTTTTTAAGGTCTTGGAAATCCAAAATGTCTGTGTTTTACTGTCCCTCTTGACTGGTAGCTTGGATATATAATTGTAGGTTTAGAAACATTTCATTCAAAATTGTTAAGTAATTGCTTCATTATCTTCTAGTTTCCATTGTTGATATTGAGGAATCAGATGTCATTTCTTCTTTTTTTTTCTTCCTCGATATTTTTAGGATCTTCTCTTCTTTATAGTGGTCTGAAAAGATGTGCTCTTTGCTTTCACTGGCTATGCACTTGATGGGCCCATTCATTCTGAATACTCATACCCTTCATGTTAGAGATCTTGTTACCAAAAGGAGTTTATGGTGGGTCTGGCTGCTCGCTGCTCAAAAGCCAATAAACAGGCCAGATTGATGGAAAGGAAAGGTTGCTTTATTTTAGATGCTGGCAACTGTGGGGGAGAGTGGGGGACATCTGTCCAAAGGTTGATTCCCTCTGTCTATAAAAGTTGAGAGGTTTTATAGACAGATTTAGTGGGGGGCAGGGGTTACATGCAGAGACAGCATAGTCATCTCTAACAGTCATCTTCAAATTGATCATTAATGTCTGACCAGCATCATCTTGATTGTTTTAAGTACAGTTCATCTTCTGTCCCAGGCTCCACTTGCTCCCATTTCTTTGTGGTCAGTTCTCAGAATTGTTTTGGTATCTATAAGACAGTTCACAGAATATGGCTCAGAATATTATCTATAGCCCTTGAGAAAGAACCAAAGGTCCTTGACTATGCTTAATGACTACATTATTATTATTTACTCTCCTTTGACTGTTTTCCTTTGTTTCAGCATTTCTCAATTCT
The DNA here is from genome assembly GCF_054371585.1 of Giraffa tippelskirchi. Taxonomy (NCBI): domain Eukaryota; kingdom Metazoa; phylum Chordata; class Mammalia; order Artiodactyla; family Giraffidae; genus Giraffa; species Giraffa tippelskirchi. Next base: position 145,928,779 of record NC_137289.1, read on the forward strand.
CTGACTAAACGTATTCTTTGACTAAAGTTTTCCACAGGCAAAAGGAAGACAGAGGATATGGTAGGGGAGCAAGGACCGTGTGGTCCTGCTCTATTTCGTATTTTCTTATGTTATTAATTTTCTTAATAGCTTGCTCCCCTCCTCTTTCTTCGTTCTCTCTTTTAAGGAACTTCTATTACTCATATGTTAGATTCCTAGACTGGCAATATAATTTTCGTATATTTTCTCTCACTTTTCCATTTTGCTTTGTTTTTAGGAGGTTTTAAAAAAATTTCCCAGCCATTTTATTAGGTTTATTTCTGCTCATGTATGAAATTTCCAAGGCGTGTATTTATTTGTGTGTATGTGTGTATATGCATGTGTGCATTTGTGTGTTTTTGTGTGTGAGTGTGTGTGTGTGTATGTGTGTGTGTGCATGCACATATACAGGCCGTGTAAACAGGTTTGCTAGTCCATGGTAATGTGATATGAACTGCTACTGTCAGACCCAGAGTTTAGCAAAGAGGAAAAACTGAATATCTTTTAGAGTTACAAACAAAATTTATGACTGGTCCTGGTAAAATGAGTCTCCTTTCCAAACCTGCAATTACGTCTGTTTACAAAGTGTTACTTTGTTCTCAGAGCTCTCACAGTTCCTCATCTCTTTCACAATTCTTCTTTCTTTCCCATACTTCCTTTCTCCTATAATTCCCCATCTCTTCCACAATTATTCATTCTCTCTCACAATTCTTTTCTCTCATAATACTCTGATATCGTTCACAATTACCCCATACCCACATTCCCTCCCCCTACAGTTTTGTTTTTCCCACAAGTCCCCGTGTCTCCCACATCTCTGTGTTCTTTCCCAGAATTCCCTATGCTTTCCACAATTCTTTATTCTTTCCTGAATTTCCCTCTCTATCACAATTCTATTTTTCCCCCACAATTCTCTGCTTCTTCCATAATTCCATCTTTCCCATTACTTTTGTGATGGAGGGGTTGTTTTTCTAATTGAGATAAAGTTGGTGTATGTTGTACTAGTTTCAGGTGTACAACATAATGATTTGATATATGTACATACTGGGAAATGATCACCACAATAAGTCCAGTCAACACCCATCACACACTTAGATCCAAAATTTTTTCTTGTGATGAAAACTTTTAAGATCTACTCAATTAGCAACTTTCAAATATATAATACAGTACTATTAACTGTAGTTGCCATGCTGTATATTATATCCTGAGAACTTTTTTATAAGTGGAAGTTTGTATCATTTCACCACTTCACCTATTTCACCCTGCCCCCGACCCCTAGCTTCTGGGGCCACCAATTTCTCCTCTGTATCTATGAGTACTTTTTTAAAGATTCTACATGGTATTTATCTTTCTCTTTCTGACTTATTTCACTTACCATAATGCTCTCAAAGTCTTTCCATGTTGTCTCAAATGGCAGGGTTTCATTCTTTTTCTGGCGGAATAATAATCATCGTATACAAATACCACATCTTCTTTTTCCATTCATGGGGGTACTTAGTTTGCTTCCATGTCTTGGCTATTGTAAATGATGTTGTAATGAACATGTGGGTGTATATATCTTTGCAAGTTAGTGTTTTCATTTCCTGTGGCTAAATAGCCAGAAATGGAATTGCTGGATCATATGGTAGTTCTATTTTTTTTTTTTTAAATTTTTTGAGTAACCTTCATGCTTTTTTCTGTAGTGACTGCATCAATTTACATTTCCACCAGCAATGCACAAGAGTTTCCTTTTCTCCACATCCTCATTCTTTTTTCTTGTCTTTTTGATAGTAGTCATTCTGACAGGTATGATGTGATATCTCATCTGGATTTATTTGCCTTTACCTGAGGATTAGTGATTTTGAGCTCATTTTATATACCTGTTGGCTATCTATATATCTTCTTTGGGAAAATATCTATTCAGTTTTTCTTCCCATTTTTTAGTTGGGTTGTCTTTTTTGCCATTGAATTGTATGAGTTTATATATATATATATATATATATACATATATATATATATGGCATTAATACCTTATCAGATCTATGATTTATAATTTTTTCTCCCATTTGGTATGTTTCCTTTTCATTTTGTTGATGATTTTCTTTGCTCTGCAAAAGCCTTTTAGTTTGATAGAGTCCCACTTGCTTATTTTTACTTTTGTTGCCAAATCACCTCCAAGACCAATGTCAAGGAGTTTACTGCCTTATAAACTTGTGGGAGTTTTCTAGTAGGCGTTTTCTGGTTTCAGGCCTTACATTCAAGTTTTTAATCTACGTTGAGTTAATATTTGCTTGTAGTGTATGATAGCGGTCCAGTTTCCTTCTTTTTGCATGTGGCTGTGCACTTGTCCAAAACTATTTATTGAAGATACTATTCTTTCTTCACTGTATATTCCTGGCTCCTTTGTTGTAAATTATTTGGCCATATATTCATGGATTTATTGCTGGACTCCCTATTCTGTTCCATTGATCTATGTGTCTCTTTTCATGCCAGTACCATACCATGTTTCGATTCCTGTAGCTTTCAAATCAGCCTTTGTAGTGCCTCCAGCTTTGTTCTTGTTTTTCAACACTACTTTGGCTGTTTGGGAGTCTTTTGTGATTCCATAGAAATTTTAGGATTCTTTGTTCTGTTTCTGTGAAAAAAAATGCATTGGAATTTGAATAAGGATTGCATTGAATGTGTAGATTGTTTCCCATTTCTATGGTCATCTTAGCAATATTAATCATTCCAGTCAATGAACACAGAATATTCTTCCATTTACTTGTGTTTTCTTTGATTTCTTTGATAAATATCTTATACTTTTCAATGTTCAGATCTTTCAACTTCCTGGTGAATTCATTCCTAGGTATTGTTTTCTTTATGTTGCAATTATAAATGAGAATGTCATAGCTCACTTGACTCCCCAAATTCTGTTCTTTCCCATACTTCCAAGTGTCTCCCCAAATTCTATGTTATTTCCCATAGTTCTGCTTACTCTCAAAATTCTGTGTTTTCCCCACAGTTCTATGTGTATCCCACATTTCTCTATTCACTCCCACAATTCTGTGTTCTTCCCCAAAGTTCTGCTTGACTCCCATATTTCTGTATTCTTTCCCATCAGTTCAGTTCAGTCGCTCAGTCGTGTCCCACTCTTTGCGACCCCATGAATCGCAGCACGCCAGGCCTCCCTGTCTATCACCAACTCCTGGAGTCTACCCAAACCCATGCCCATCGAGTCGGTGATGCCATCCAACCATCTCATCCTCTGTCGTCCCCTTCTCCTCCTGCCCCCAATCCTACCCAGCATTAGAGTCTTTTCCAATGAGTCAACTCTTCGCATGAGGTGGCCAAAGTATTGGAGTTTCAGCTTCAACATCAGTCCTTCCAATGAACACCCAGCACCGATCTCCTTTAGGATGGACTGGTTGGATCTTCTTGCAGTCCAAGGGACTCTCAAGAGTCTTCTCCAGCACCACAGTTCAAAAGCATCAATTCTTCGGCGCTCAGCTTTCTTCACCATCCAACTCTCATATCCATACATGACTACTGGAAAAACCACAGCCTTGACTAGATGGAACATGTTGTCAAAATAATGTCTCTGCTTTTAAATATGCTATCTAGGTTGGTCATAAGTTTCCTTCCAAGGAGTAAGCGTCTTTTAATTTTATGGCTGCAGTCACCATCTGCAGTGATTTTGGAGCCCAGAAAAATAAAGTCTGACACTGTTTGCACTGTTTCCCTATCTATTTGCCATGAAGTGATGGGACCAGATGCCATGATCTTAGTTTTCTGAATGTTGAGTTTTAAGCCAACTTTTTCACTCTCCTCTTTCAGTTTCATCAAGAGGCTCTTTAGTTCTTCTTCACTTTCTGCCATAAGGGTGGTGTCATCTGCGTATCTGAGGTTATTGATATTTCTCCCAGCAATCTTGATTCCAGCTTGTGCTTCCTCCAGCCCAGCGTTTCTCCTGATGTACTCTGCATAGAAGTTAAATAAGCAGGGTGACAATATACAGCCTTGACGTACTCCTTTTCCTATTTGGAACCAGTCTGTTGTTCCATGTCCAGTTCTAACTGTTGCTTCCTGACCTGCATACAGGTTTCTCAAGAGACAGGTCAGATGGTCTGGTATTCTCATCTCTTGAAGAATGTTCCACAGTTTATTGTGATCCACACAGTCAAAGGCTTTGGCATAGTCAATAAAGCAGAAATAGGTGTTTTGCTGGACCTCTCTTGCTTTTTCGATGATCCAGCGGATGTTGGCAATTTGATCTCTGGTTCCTCTGCCTTTTCTAAAACCAGCATGAACATCTGGAAGTTCACGGTTCACATATTGCTGAATCCTGGCTTGGAGAATTTTGAGCATTACTTTGCTAGCGTGTGAGATGAGGACAATTGTGCAGTAGTTTGAGCATTCTTTGGCATTGCCTTTCTTTGGGATTGGAATGAAAACTGACCTTTTCCAGTCCTTTGGCCACTGTTGAGTTTTCCAAATTTGGTGACATATTGAGTGCAGTACTTTCACAGCATCATCTTTTAGAATTTGAAATAGCTCAACTGGAATTCCATCACCTCCACTAGCTTTGTTCGTAGTGATGCTTTCTGAGGCCCACTTGACTTCGCATTCCAGAAACAATAATAGGGTTATGTTAATGAAATTTCCTGCAGGTGTTGGATTTGCCATTCACTTCTGAAGTAAAAACTATAGCCAAGGCCCATCTAACGTAATTTTTCTTTTGAAGGGGAACAACAATATGGTAGACTATGTCTGAAATTACCAATTTACTATATAAAGAGAAAGCTAAGGGTAAGAAAGTAAGACGAGAGGGAGTATCAGAAAGGGCTGCTGATTTTGAGAAATATGTAGGTTTCAGGGCAAGGTGAGTTCAGTGTTAGACACACTGCCATTGTGATGACAATGGTTATGAGCAGTGAAATCCAAGAAGCAATTCAGAGCGTAGAACTGAAACTCAGGAAAGTGAGTGCTGGTTACAAATAAAGAACTGTAAGTCAGCTGGTGTGGTTGGCTGGTAAAACCACAAATGTGAATGGTGGTAGTCTTCAAGGCTTTTTTCTTTGCTATCATTCCATATTTACTAAGAGCCTTCAGACTAGCTGAGCTCCGCTACTCAGAAGGGCATGCTTGGCTCAACTACCTAGACATATCCCTGCCTCTTCATCAGTTTTATTTGTTATTGCAAGCATTATGAATTAATAAATTGGAGAGAAGAAAAGTAAAAATGGAAGGAAAGTCAAGAAGGTAAGTTATAAGTGGCTATAGGAGAAGCAGGGGACGGCTCTCTCAAGCGGTTTGGATTCACTGGAAAGTGGGGATAAAGAATTAAAGCCAGAGAAGACAAGTTGACAAACCGTTCTTCTACCACCACCACATCAGACACAGTTTTCCAAGAAATATGCTTCAGGGGTTATTAAAATTCATGTTTTATCTCGAATCCTAGATACAGATGTTTGTGATATTATTTTATTGCATGGTCTCCTTATACAATAAAAACCAAAGATATGCAGGCTCTAAGTGCAGAGTTATTGGTACACATATTTGAAAGATATAATAAAAATATAGCAAAGATTTGGATTTTTCTCCTCTCTCTGTCTCTTTCTCTGTCTGTCTCTCTGTCTTTTCTCTCCAGCGATGGCAATATAAGGCTTTATAGCCAAAGAAATATACTGTGAATTATAAGGGGCTTCCCATGTGGCATTAGTGGTAAAGAATCCACCTGCCAATGCAGGAGACTCAAGAGACATGATTTGAATCCCTGAGTTGGAAAGATCCCCTGGAGTAGGAAATGGCAATCCACTCTAGTATTCTTGCCTGGGAAATCTGATGGACAAAGGAGCCTGTTAGTCAATAAATTGTCAACATAAATGCTAAAATATAATATTCTTGCTCCTCTTCTCTGGGGCCTCTCTACTAATTTGCTCAAGATTCCTCTTCAGCTGCACTTTCCTTGATGTTACATCAGAAGCAGAGGCAGCCATGTTAGTAGGAAGCCTAATGCGTGAGGTTATCTGAGGAGTTCTCTTTTGCCCCAAATCAGGGTTCTCCAAAGAAACAGAACCAATAAGAGATATAACTAGCTAGATCCTTAGAAATGTGAGGACTGCCAAATCTTAAATTTGCAGGGCAGGCCAGCAGGCTGGGCACTCAGCAGAAGTTGACGTTGCAGGCTTGAGTCTGAAATCAGCAAAGGAAATATTTCCTGAGCTGCTACCACATGCTGGTTATGGGGCCAGTCTTGGAGGCCATGGGATGGGTGGGACACATTCCCTGCCACCTCACCAGTACTCTAGGTGCTGAGACAGACACATACTCAGGTGATTTCATTCATTGTGGTTACTTTATAAACTTACTGTGGGAGTATAAAGAAAATGTGTTTAGCCTGGTGGCTCAGACGGTAAAGCATTTGCCTACAATGCGGGAGACTCAGGTTCGATCCCTGGGTCAGGAAGATCTTCTGGAGGAGGAAATGGCAACCCAGTCCATACTCTTGCCTGGAAAATCCCATGGACGGAGGAGCACGGTAGGCTACAGTCCATGGGGTCACAAAAAGTCGGACACAACTGAGCAACTTCATTTTGGCCTTTATTCTGGAGGAGATGACCTCTGAATTGTCTTTTTGAAAAACCATTTTGGCTGTTTTTAAGTAAGTGTACAATTTAGTGGCATTAAGTACATTTATAATGTACAAACATCACCATGAATTGATCTTTAAAGGCTAATTAGGGGTTATTGCAGTGTATCAGACCTGTTAGATGCAATATTACACCTATTCTCTTTTTCTTTCAGTTAAGATATCTTGGAGGTTTTCCATATTGATGTGTAAAGTGTTCCCTTTTGTTTTTATTTAACAGCTGTACACTCTTCCATTGTATAGATTAATATAATTTACGTAACCTGTCTCTTACTAGTGAACAGCAATTTAGATTGTTTCTAATACTTTCCCATTACTAACAATGCTGCATTGAGTAATATTGTACTTATACATTGTTTCTCACATGTGAGCACATCTACGGAATAAACACCTAGAATCAAAATGACTGGGTCAAGAGGAAGTTGCTTTTATCTTTGATAGATATTTCCAAATTACCATCAATAGGTGGTTATACCAGTTGACCTGTCCCCCTTGGAATGCATGTGTTTCCCCACACCTTCATCAATAGAATGTATTGCTCTTTATGTTACTGATTTTGTAGAAACTATTTACATAGTAAAGAAATTAGTTCTTTTTCTAAAGTATGAGTGTATTAGTCTGCTTGAATTGCCATAACAGAATAATACAGACTGAAGAGCTTAAACAACAGAAATTTGTTTTGTTCTGGAGGTTAGAGCTTTAGATCAAGGTGCTATTAGGGTTGGTTTCTGGTTTCCTGGCTTGGAGACAGCTGCTATCTCGGCCTCTTCTCCACGCATGTGCAGAGAGGGAGCTCTCTGGTGTCTCTTCCTGTGAGGACACTGTCCTTTCAAATTAGGGCTGTGCCCTTAGGACCTAATTGACTTTGATTACCTCCCTGAAGACCCGAACACCAAATATAGTCATATTTGGGTTAGAGCTTTGACACGTGAATTTGGAGGGGAAATGCACAATTCAGTTCATAACGATGAGCTAGAAATATTTTATCAGTTGGTCATTTTTCTTTTGTTTTTGTTTGGGGTGAATTTTGCTTTGAGTAATTTTTATATACCTTAATTTCACAGCCTTTTCTTTTATGGTTTCTAGGTGTTGGGGCATGGTTAGAAATACTTTCATTTAAGTCCTAAATGAATTCTTCTGTTTTTTCAAGTTAAAAAAATTTCACCTGTTTACTTTAAACCCTTAATATGTTTGAAATTTATTCTGGTGTAAGGAATGAAGTTCAGCTTTAATCTCCCCTCTATCTTTTTCACTTACTCAATTGTCTCAGGGCTAGTTTTTCAATAAACCATCCCCCTATATCCCCCTACACACAGAGATTTGAGACATCATTGATCCCTGGGTCAGGAAGAACTGCAGGAGGAGAAAATGGCAACCTGCTCCAGTATTCTTGCCTGGGAATATCCCATGGACAGAGGAATTTGGCCGGCTATAGTCCATAGGGTTGCAAAGAGTCGGACATGACTAAGCGACAGAGCATGCATGCATGCTCATTATTAAGACACTAAATTCCCACGTGTATGTGAATCTATTTTTGGACTTTGTACTCTGAGCCATTATGTCCACAAACACACCAATACCATGTTAGTGTAAGTATTGGGACCATCTGGCATCATTCTCCTCTCATTATTCTTTTTCAGAATTTTTCTTGATACTTTTGCTTGTTTATATTTCTGAATGAAATCTGGAGTTGGCTGGTCAAGGTTGTTTGTTGTTGTTAAAAATCTGGATGGTAGTTTTACTGGGATTATGTTAAATTTATATATTTAGGAAAACTAGAACTCTTTAGAAAAATGTGTCATCTTATACATGAACATGCAGTACCTTCCCAAATGTTAAAGTCTTCTTTTGTGTCCCTCACTACAATTTTAAAGTGTTTCTTAAAATCATTTAAAAATGTTGGGTTTATTACTTGTTATTTAAACTTTGTTTTTGTAATGTCACAGAGATCTTTTCCTTTTTTATATCTTCTTTATATCTTTATTGTTGGTATATTCATGAACGCTTTTGACTACATTTGCCTTATGTTTTGCAATGTTTTGAATTCACAGGTTGTTGTTAGTCTTACTGTTTGTTTATTATCTTTGATTTTCCAGATTTTCCAGGGATTCTGTCATATAATTTCAACTTATAATAATTTTACCTCCTTATTTCTAACTATAATGCCTGTATTTTTTTTCCGATTACATGGGTTAGGACTTTCCAGCAAAATAAGATATTAACTCACAGAAGTGGCTATGGATATTCTTAATTTTTTCGGGGGGGGGGAGTGTGTCTAGTGTTATTTATCCATTAAGCATTGGGTTAACTTTTTAGATTGGCATATAGTTTTTTTTTTTAATAATGTTCATGAAATATCCATGTAGCTGTGTTTTATTCTGAGTTTTAACAAAATCAACAAAAGCTTTGGCAAATGGATTTCCATAGAAGATGATAGAATGGTTGATTTTTTTCATCTGGGTCAATGTGAACTCAGTCAGCTCAGGTAGAAAGAGGAGTCCAGAGGCAGAGGTCACCATAGGAACATAGATCTCTGAGAAGGCAAATGTAGTCAACAGCTTTCATGAATATACCAACAATAAATTTGAAGATATAAAAAAGGAAAAGATCTCCGTGGCATTACAAAAACAAAGTTTAAAAAACAAGTAGTAAACTCAACATTTTAAAATGATTTTAAAATTTAATCCATGTAACTTAGGGAAACTTGATCTTCCCAGAACCTAGAGATTCAGGTGACTCAGCTCTTGAGCCCTGGGGGGATAGAAAGGCCAGGCCTAGCTGATGGAGGCTTACACTTTGCTTAAGGGTGATACTATTAAATAAATATTGTACAAAATGTGAGTTGATAATAAAACATTCTATGGTCTTAAAGTTATATGTGTGTGTCTGTGTATCTATACAATTGCTTTTTTAAAAAAATATATTTTTAATTGGAGGATAATTGCTTTACAATGTTGTGTTGTGTTGATTTCTGCCATACATCAACATGAATCAGACATCGGTGTACATATGTCCCCTTCCTCTTGAGCCTCCCTCCTACCTCCCAAACCATCCCACCCCTCTAGGTTGTCACAGAGCACCGGTTTGAGTTCCCTGAGTCATGTACAACTGCCTTGGATTTTCTAGTTTAGACCAGTGCTTCTCACACTTTACTGGGTGTACATATTCTTCAGAGAGGCTGTTAAAATGCAGATGCTGATTCCATTAGTCTGGATGGGGCGTAAGAGTCTGCATTTGTATTTCTTACAAGCACCCAAGTGATGCCGGTGCTCCTGGTCCAAGGAGCACACTTTGACAGTAAGATTTTCGATTCCCCTATGTGTTGTCTTTGGAAAGAAGTACAGAAATTGAGAGCCAGCATTTAGAAAAACTTGGATAGCCACTTAAGAGAATAATTGTATATTTCATGAATCTGATAATAAAGAACTTCGGGGTACATTTTGTATGTTTGCATCTTATTTCATCCCATTAGTACTATTTTGTTTTTTGTTTTTAACCAAAATATTTGTTGGCAATTGATTAGAAATTTTAAAAAAATTTTAAAAAACTAGTCCTTCACTGCAGATAGTCCAAGAAGCATTACTTTAAAGTACCTCCTGGTGAGGGAAAATTGCTTAGGTCTCATCTCATGTGGAAACAGGACGTTTGTCTAAAGTTTTGAGTTACCCCCAATTAATTCAGCTTTATATCTACTGAGTAGACGAGATGAATATGACTATTCTACCATTTATTGATACAATCATTATATAATTAGCCCCTAGCTTTATCAAAATATGTTCAAAAGTAATTATCAATGAAAATAATGTAGTTGATATATTTTTAAAAATTCCTTTATAATTTCTCCGACTGGCTTCATACTCAATTCCATTGCTTTTTGCAGGGTGGTAGCACTGAGCACTGGGCCCTCTGAGGTGAGAAAGGATCAGGCGGCACTCATGTAGCTTGAGGATCACCTCCAAGGGCTCCCCCATCCAGATATATTTATCCTCAGGTGAGTCTGCTATGGTGCTGGAAATTTTAACACCAAAAAGTGACTACTAGAAAAAATGGGCTACTACTCCTCGGGAAACAGCACGAAATGTATCTTTTATTGTATCACGCAGATTCCAGAAACGATTGTGTATTATACTAGCAGTTAAATGCTTAAGGGAAATTCCATTTCTGGGAACATCTTTGAATTTTGTGTTGTTGTGCCTTCATGTGCTTTGCTCTCTGTGAACACTTCGACAATGTAGGTAAGAATTGTGTGGTAGGAAAAGGGCTACATTGAAGAATGTTCTATCTGCTACTTTAAAGATTTCATGAAAAGTGTGTGTGTGTGTGGTTGTATTATTTTATTTTAACAGAGAACAGGTCAGTCTTTATACCAAAGGACCACAAGAAAATGCTGAAAAGTATCACTTTAAAGTATTAGCTCTAAGAGATTACATTTGTGTAAAGTCAAAGTTTGAAAACAAACTTCAAAAGTTTGCTTAGGACATACATTAAGAAAAAGTGGGTATTTAATTGGTGGGTGGTGTTTATTGGAGAGATAACTTGTTATTGTTTAGTTGCTAAGTCATATCCAACTCTTGCCACCCCGTGGACTGTAGCCCACCAGGCTCCTCTGTCTATGGGATTCTCCAAGCAAGAATACTGGAGTGGGTTGCCATTTCCTTCTCCAGAGGATCTTCCTAAACCAGGGATCAAACCCACATCTCCTGCATTGGAAGGTGGATTCTTTACCACTGAGCCAGCAGGGGAGCCCAGAGAGATAGTAGGTCCTTGTAAAAGAATTCTTTACTCTGCCTTTCCTTTCTTTCTTAATTATTTTCTCTTCTCCCTCACTCTCCCTTTTCCTTCTGTCCTTCCTCCTTCCTTCTGTCTTTCTCCACCTGCTATTCCCCCTTCCCTTGCTTTTAACAAATTATTAAGCACCTACTATGTGCAAGGGGGCTTCCATGATGGCTCAGATGGTAAAGAATCTGACTGTAGTGCAGGAGTGAAAGTGAAAGTCACTCAGTCGTGTTCGACTCTTTGCGACCCCATAGACTGTATAGTCCATGGAATCCTCCAGGCCAGAATACTGGAGTGGGTAACCTTTCCCTTCTCCAAGGGATTGTCCCAATCCAGGGATCTCACCTGGGTCTTCCACATTGCAGACGGATTCTTTACCAGCTGAGTCACAAGGGAAGCCCAAGAATACTGGAGTGGGTAGCCAATCCCTTCACCAGCGGATCTTCCCAACCCAGGAATTGAACTGGGGTCTCCTGCATTGCAGGGAGATTCTTTACCACTTGAGCTATCAGGGAAGCCCAGGAGACCTGGGTTCAATCTCTGGGTTGGGAAGATCCCTTGGAAAAGGGAATGGCAACCCACTGCAGTATTCTGGCCTGGAAAATTCCATGGACAGAGGAGCCTGGTGGGCTATAGTCCATGGGGTTGCAAAGAGTTGGACACAACTGAGCGTAACACACACACACACATGCAAGATATTATGCTAGACATGAAAAAGGAAGAAATGATAGACTTTGGCACTAACAATGAGGCCCTCAGACCACCAGGATTCAGGATACTTGAGCAAAAGAGATTTGATGAAATTTATCCTGCAAAGGTGAGGGGAGCAGGTGGCCAGAGGAGGAGAATGTTCTGGCCGGAAAGAAGTCAGGATCTGAGTAAGGGAAGCTGAAGGGCACACACTTCCACTCCGGATTTAGGAGTGGCAAGAATGCTTGATGTGTAGGGGGTCAGCATGAGGTCAGTATTATTTAAAGGACTATAAACTCGGCTTCTAATTTAAAAGCAGAGTGGGGGTGGGGTCTAGCAGGTGGTGAACCCAAAGAATTTACTGTGATCGGAAAAAATAAGCAGAAGTAACAACCACTGCTAGGGTAGGGAGGCAAGAACCTTCCCTTTCATGAGTTGAAAATAAGCCTCTTCAGTCTGGACTTGCTTTCTGAAATTCCACTTCCTCCTTTGCTCAAACATGAGGTGAAACACTTTATACCAGCCACCAAAAAGCATTGACTGTATTTGACATGAGGCTGTGAGCTTATGATGCCATAAAAATATTCTTCAGCTGTTCCATACATATACTCGCTCTCTATCTCAAAATAGTTTGTGTTTTTAGAATCCCACAGAGCCTACGTTTTGTTCTTCAGCGAAAACATTCAGTGGCTATGGAGGGCAGAGTTCTCATCTCTAACCCATGCAGTCCAGGCTGACGAGGTGTCCAGGCTTCTTGATGCTACCTGCTCAAGGTCTTTTCAAAATGTATTGATTTGGTGCTGGTTACTCCCACCTTCTCTGAGAATGAAGCCTTAGAATAGAGACCATGTTGAAAAAAATCTTAAAAGTCTCATTTGCTTTGAAAACCATGGCAGCAGGTAGTACATCTTACCCATCTTCTCCCCTTGGTACATCACAGAACATCTGGCACATACCTAATGTATAGATGGTTGGTTGGAGGTAATCAGGAAAAAGAAAGCCCACAGTACATGACCAAGTGGATGCAAAGTTATTCTTGCAGTGAAGAAACACTTTTTTATCTTTTGTTTTCTACACAGTATCTTTCTAAACCTGTCTAAATGGATGAGTGGGAGGATGGACTGATGGGTGGGTGGGTGAGTAGATAAGGGGATGGCGTGATGGGTGGGTGGATGGGAGGGAGATGGATATTAAATGTGGTCCATCAGTTCCTACTGACCATGGAGACTCTTCAGGATCGTTAAACATCTCTATACAATGACTCAGGGCAATTCTATCACCTATTTCTGAGTTTCATCTGGTTGAGGTTTGAAATCACTACAACTTTTTTATTCCTTTGATTCTGCTACTTCGTGTCTTAATTCATCTGCTACAGGTTTTGACAACCTGACAGTGATAATTTCTAGTTATTTGTATGGGTTTGAGGTTGGCTTTTACAAAGTTTATATATATATATGGTCCAAAATTTTGCCTTTACATGTTTTTTTGCCTTCTCAGACAATGTTACAAAACATTTTATGGTGGAAAAGTTTACAAAGGGATAGCATGAGTTTAGAAATCCTAATGACAGTGATTTAATTGACTCAGAAAAGTGGAAACCGAAATCTGGATCCTCTAAATTAAAAAAAAAACCTCGTTTGGGGTAATCACTTTAATATTGGACTCTTACAGCTGTGATAGGTAAGAATTTTTTCCAAAGGGCATCCTGATTGGTGAGATCTGTCAATTGCATGATTCTTGTCAATTGCATGAATCTATGACCCTGTGAAACAGCAGCTATAAACTCAACATTATTAACATATCTCCACACAAACATTTGATAATCTGCAGTGTGAGATTTAAAAAAACATTTTTTTAGATGACTTTGGAGGGAAAAGTGGAAGTCGCTCAGTCGTGTCCGACCCTTTGTGACCCCATGGACTATATAGTCCATGGAATTCTCCAGACTAGAATACTGAAGTGGGTAGCCTTTCCCTTCTCCAGGGGATCTTCCCAACCCAGGGATCGAACCCAGGTCTCCCGTGTTGCAGGTGGATTCTTTACCAGCTGAGCCACAAGGGAAAAGGCATAACCTAAATTCTTTTGAGTAACTAACACAAAGATTTAAGAAATTGCCACTGGGGGGCGATGGAAGTTCAGAAACTGCCTGCTAGTCCCTGGGGCAACCCAGCACTTCATCTGGTTTATTTATTCAAAGCTGGAATTTGGACCAGCGAACCACCAAGCTCAGGGAAATTCCTGGATGAGGAACACAGTCCTGGGAAAAACCTACCAAAGGTGGAATTAGCACCTTGGCGGACCGCCTTTAACCTAAAAGAGTTTTCCCTTCCTTGTGTGTTTTAAAAACTGACTTTAGTTCCTATCAGTTTGAAACAGAGGAAGCCAAGGTAAACTGCAAAGAAACAAGACAACAAAGAAGGGTACTTATTTATCATGACCTGCAAACACATGTAAGTGCCCAGTATCACTGGCATTAAGGTAACTCCCAGCCACTTGGATCAGAATTTTGGCTGGTGTGGATGGGCCTCGGTCAGGAACTTTCCTGGGGGAGGAGGGAGGTTGTAGAGTTTATCTCCAGAAACTGAGTCATAGCTAACACTTCAGGTGACAGTTAAAGAGTCTAGTGAGGCAGACTTTAGATGGGTTTAGAAACGTATCTTCTGAAAAACAAAGGAGAAAAACATGGGTCTTCACTGAAGGGGTAATTTTGCAGCCACTTGGTGGTGGACTGTGGGTTTTATTTTTCCTTCCTGGTTACCTCTGTGGTGCTTGGGACCACTGGTGGGATTGGCGTCCAACCCTGGCCCCAGACTTTAGCCTGACCACTCCATCAGCATTATCAATGTTGGGGGTCCAGCCACTCACCTACTTGGTCTTCTCTTCTTTCCCAAGATTAATACCATCAGTGTTACATACTCATGGATTTTGTCCGGCTTCCACGCCAAGAAGGGCCAAAGGTCAGGGAGAAATGGAATTTAAGAAAGCAAGTCCAGAATGCACTTTTGTGCATAAAAGAAGGCATAAATACTGGGTTGGCTAAAAAGTTCATTCAGGTGTTATTGTTGTTCAGTTGCTAAGTTGTGTCCGACTCTTTGCGACCCCATGGACTGCAGCACGCCAGGCTTCCCTGTCCTTCACCATCCTCTCGGAGCTTGCTCAAACTCATGTCTATCGAGTCGGTGATGCCATCCAACCAACTCATCCTCTTTTATCCCCTTCTCCTCCTGCCCTCAATCTTTCCCAGCATCAGGGTCTTTTCTAATAAGTTGGCTCCTTGCATCAGGTGGCCAGAGTATTGGAGCTTCAGCTTCAGCATCAGTCCTTCCAATGAATATTCAGGGTTAATTTCCTTTAGGATTGACTGGTTTGATCTCGTTGTTACAAAAACCCAAACAAACTTTTGGCCAACCCAATATATCCAAGAAACTGGATTGCATCCCATGTCCCATAGGTTCTCCATTTCTAAAGCCCCTGAAGCTAGCAGATGGGTGGCCTGGGAGTTCTAAGGTTGCAGCTGGGATTAGGACTCATGGACCCCAGTGCTCAGTGCCCTGCACCCTCTGAAAGTTGCTGATGCATATTCCTGAGAATACTTAGAAATCTATCTGGAAGTGTGTTATATCAGTGAGGACATTTGGGGCTTTGAGTGAGAAGCCCAACTGGAATTAGTCAAACAGAAAAAAGAATTTGTTGGTCCACATCCCTAGGAAGTCCAGGGCTGGGTAAGGCTTCAGGAAGGGCTGGATCTAGGGACTCTGCCTCCCTCTCTCAGCCTGGTGTCCTTCTGTGTGACAGCCTCACTCAGAGCTTCTTGAACATCCTGGTTAATCAGCTCCTATCAGGTCACATACTTTCTTTTGGATCGATGAGTATGTCGAGGGGTAGACCAGGGTAATACGATTTGTGGGCGGCCTGGAGTGTTGCAATTTATAGCCCATCCAAGACTACATTTAATGGGAGACAGGATGTCTCTCAGAGCAAGTGATACTTGACAGACTAAAGCAGCAGGAATCTACATGCAAATGATCTGTCTGTATGGACAGGAAGATCAGTAAGTCAAATAACAACAAGATCCATTTGCCAACAGTAAAATTAATCCCAATTGTAGTTTTGCCTCCTTAAATTCTACCATAGGCCTAATGAGAAGGCTCTGGATTCTTGAGTAAATAATTTGGGGAATGTCTTTACTAATTCAAAGAGGATCTAAGAACTGTTTTCTATTGACAAATGTCTCTGTAAAAAAGAACCCGGGTTATAATCAATACAGTAAGGAAAACACCATGACTTCAATATCAGATGCTGAAAAGAAAAGGGAACATACTGTCTAATAATGAAAAGGACCCACAATTGCATCTGGGACTAACGGTCCCGAAATTTCCCCTGGAAACCCCTTAAGGTCTCCATAATTACTTGCAAGGCTCCCTTAATTCAAGTGATCTGCTTTCTATGGAAATCTTAATCATACAAAACACATGCAAAACTGAAACAAAATAAAATTTCAAGAAACTGAGCGCCTACTATAACTCACGGCCAACACTGATAGGGTGTGACTGGAAACAGCCATGGCATTTTGGGCCTGAGCGACAAGAGTCTGCAAGGATAAGAGGGTTGTCGGTAGCCACAGTGCTGAGGGCGGATACCAACACATAGTTCCAAGGTCTAAGAGAAAAGCCCTAGGGCCTGCAGTGGGGTGGCCTGGAAAAGACAGTCTTGTGAACCTTCTGTTCCCTCGATCGAGTTCTTCTCTTGAGCTCCATGCCTGCGGGCTGTGACTCTGGAAGTCACTTTTGCTCCCAGGGAAGTGGCAGGATTACCAATCTAAGGAGGCATCTTGCAGATGGCACCAACAATCACAGATTGGCCTAACCCAGGAGTTGGTGCACTGTTTCTTTAAACGACAGGAAAGTTCATATTCAGGGCTTCAGGAGCTCCTACTCTACTCAGCCAGCCTAGCGGGAAAGCAGCCCTGGGCAAAATGCAGATGAATGGGCATGATGGAGCTCCAATAAAAGCTTCTTGACTTAACAAAGATGACCTTTGAATTTGACCCGATCGCCAAAGTGCACGGACCTCTAGTCCAATTGGTTGTTCTTCCCATCCTCTAAGAGTTAGCTCATCCCTGCCATCCAATGAACTCTTCTGCCCCTTGTCAGAGAGCACCCTTTTATGGATAGAATTGGGTTTGGGGGGGCGTGCCACTTCCCTACCCACCGGGCTTCCCTGGTGGCTCAGACAGTAAAGAATCTGCTGGCAGTGCTGGAGACCTGTGTTTGATCCCTGGGTAAGGACGATCCCCTGGAGAAGGGCGTGGCAACCCACTCCAGTATTCTTGCCTGGGAAATCCCATGGACAGAGGAGTCTGGTGGGCTACAGTCCACAGGGTCACAAAGAGTCGGACACAACTGAGCAACTAACACACCTACACACCCGCCCCCTACCTCCCCCACCCCGGCCAAATTCAATGGTTATGTCCTAGCCTCAGCTGTGACTGCCTTTGGAGAAGGGTTTTTTCTTTTTCTTTTTGAGAAGTAATTCAAGTTAAGTGAGGTCAGCTGAGAGAGGTGCTAATTCGCTAGCCCTGGTGTTCTTGGAAGAAGAGGAAGAAGAAACCCCAGCCTCTTCCTTCTCCACCAGAGAGGACGCAGCAAAAGCGGCCATCTGCCGCCAGGAAGAGAGCTTGGATCAGAAACCCACCCTGACGGCCCCTTGCTTTGGGACTTGCAGACTCCAGAACTGTGAGGAAACCAATTTCTGTTGTTTAAGCCCCCTAGCCTGTGATATTTTATAAGGGTAGCCCCAGTAGCTTAATACAGGGACCCACAAATTAACTGTATGAATCCGCTTATCTCCTGAAATTTCTTTCTTCCCTCCCTCCCTTCCTTCCTTCCTTTCTCTGGAAAAATTTTTACATCACTCAAATAGAGGTAAAAACATCTGCCCTGCTTCTCTAAAAGCTTTTTTTCCCCTGAAGCTTAAATGAAATCAGAAACACGAGGTACAGTATGCTGCTGCTAAGTCGCTTCAGTCGCGTCCGACTCTGTGCGACGCCATAGACGGCAGCCCACCAGGCTCCGCCGTCCCTGGGATTCTCCAGGCGAGAATACAGGAGTGGGTTGCCATTTCCTTCTCCAGTGCATGAAAGGGAAAGTGAAAGTGAAGTCGCTCAGTCGTGTCTGACTCTTAGCGACCCCATGGACTGTAGCCTACCAGGCTCCTCCGTCTGTGGAATTTTCCAGGCAAGAGTACTAGAGTGGGGTGCCATTGCCTTCTCCGGAGGTACAGTATAGTCCAAGCGAATATTAAAGTATTCGTTTAAGCTCTATCACCTGTATTTGCAAATATAACTGGACCCCGAGGGTGAGGCCTTCCCCGCCCCCACCAAGCGAGGTTACTTGGTCAGTGGAGTGGTGGTGTTTGCATTTATTGGCTTGTGTGCTTTTATTTTTTGAGAGGTAGAGGAACTGCAAGGAGGCTTGGAGGAGATAACATGGCTGAAAAGGGTTCTGGTTCTGTGAAGTGGAAGTATTAGTTGCTTAGCCATGTCCAACCCCATGGACTGTAGCCCGCCAGGCTCCTCTGTCCATAGGATTTCTCAGGCAACAATACTGGGATGGGTTGCCTTTTCCTTCTCCAGGAGATCTTCTTTTCCCAGGGATCGAACCTGGGTCTCCTGTATTACAGGCAGATTCTTTATCATCTGAGGCACCTCTGGCTAGTCCATAGTGGTTTTCCTCCTCTCTTTGATGCTGACCCTCTAGCTGGCATGTGTGTGCACAGGCAGAGGGGTACAGGAGTTTGGGCTCAGAACTGGGAACATTTGAGTGAAGAAAGTAATTATAGCCTCTGAGCAATATCAGGGAGAAAAGCAGCAGGGTCATGTGACAGGAGTTACAGGCCTGGGACTGGCTGTAGAAAACAGAAACCATCTTTATGGCTTCTGCATATTCCCTCTCATCTTCTCTTAACCCATCTCTGAGGTTTCAAGCTCCTAGTTTCTCATGAAAATGTTGAATCAAGATGCTGGTGTTTTTCTTTGGTATCATCCATAATAGGGCTTCCTAGGTGGCTCAGTGGTAAAGAACCCACCTGCCAATGCAGGAGATGTGGGTTCGATCCCTGGGTGGGGAAGATCCCCTGGAGGAGGAAATGGCAACCCACTCCAGTACTCTTGCCTGGAGAATCTCATGGACAGAAGAGCCTGGCGGGCTACAGTCCACGGGGTCACAAACCAGTCAGACACTGCTGAGCAACTAAGCGCACACGTGCACACACACACACACCATCCATCATGTATAGTTCACAGTAATAGTGACCATGGTTAACTGTGTAATTCTGACCTGTGCACTACCATGCTAGGCATTGTTCTGATAATAAACCTTTAAAATTAGAGTTGTTTTGGACCTACGGAAAAGTTGTAAAGACATACAGAGTTCCCGTAACGCCACACTCAGTCTGTCCTATTCTTGTCTCCCATGAGTATAGTGCATTTGTCACAAGAAGTAAACCAATCTTGATACATTAATATTAACTTTAATTCTTGATTTGAATTTTGTTTGTTTTTAAAAAAAAGCTTTCCTCTTCGTGTTCCTTTTATTTATTTATGTAAATCTTTTGGCTGCACAGTGAGGCATATGGGATCTTAGTTCCCCAACCAGGGATTGAACCCACCCTCCTGCATTGGAAGATGAAGTCTTAACTGCTGAAACTCCAGGGACATCCCAGAGGTTTCTTAGTTTTTATCTAACGTCTTTTTTCTGTTCCAGAGTGCCATCCAGGATGCCACATGACAGTAGATCATCCTGTCCCCTGGAGCTTCCCTTGGCTGTGACAGTTTGTCGGGCTTTCCTTGCTTCTCAAGACCTTGACAGTTTGGAGGAGGACTGGTCAGGTATGTTGTAGAATGTCCCTCAACTGGAATATGTCTGCCACATGCGTTGTTTTTTACTCTCATGGCTAAGCTTCCGTGTTGGTATGAATGGCTCATTTCATCATCCCAGAAGAAAACAGTCAGGCACAGAGAGGTCAAGGAACTTCACCAAAGTCACACAGCTAGCAAATGACAGAAGCAGTGATGAAACTTCAGGTTGACATGCCTTCATGCCATACCCTGACTTGGCCTCCCCAGCTCCTAGCTGCTGAATTCTTGACATTGAAATCATTCCCTTTAAAGCTACCCAGGGTGACCTCTTTGGTAGCTGCTCTTGCATACAGTTTTACATAATTTACTGATAAATTTCATTAGGTGAGAGCTTTTCTCCAGTAGTTATTTGCTGAACTATTTGTGTCACTTCAATGGCTGCTTTTTAGGGCAGTTGGTTAATCCAGAAAGGATGTCACTAGAAAATATTCAACACCCCGTGTTTCTCAGCATGGTTCTCAAACTGCACGCTTGGTGTCTACGGTGGTCACCTGGACCACTTGTTACACACACACTATGCTGGGGTAGGGTGTCCTCTTGGGCTGGTTGGCCCAGAGCTGAGCCGCTCCCAGGATGTGGTGCTAGAAACCTAAACGGGATAGTCTGGGCAATCCTGGGTGGTTTGTCACCCACCACAGAGTTCTGGGACTCACTCAGGCCCAGCGATTCTGCTTTTAAACAAACTATGCAAGGAATTATTCTAAGTGCAGAGAAGTTGGAGACCCAGTCCATTGGATATGGAAATGAATTGCTGAAATTGCTGGGGACGGATTTCTGGAGATAACTGAGAGGACCTCGATTTTTGTATCTTTTGGTCTGTCTGATTCTGCCTGGAGTTGAGGTAGAATAATCTCATCCAGGCTCTGGCCCTGATAACACCCGTAGGGATGCTTTTGCCCTCCATGTAAGAAATAGGCAGTACAGTACTTCTCCAGTTCCACCTTTGAGTTGAGAAATGATGGAAGCTCTTAAAAGACATAAGGTCCTTAGGAGGTCATTATTTATCAATTAAGATTAATGAATCTATATTAACTTGGGGTGGTGGTTCTCAATCTTGGCAGCTCAATAGAATCACCAGGGACCATTTAAAACTTCTACTGCCCAGGTTCACCC
Organism: Giraffa tippelskirchi; assembly: GCF_054371585.1. Classification (NCBI taxonomy): domain Eukaryota; kingdom Metazoa; phylum Chordata; class Mammalia; order Artiodactyla; family Giraffidae; genus Giraffa; species Giraffa tippelskirchi. Next base: position 145,949,901 of record NC_137289.1, read on the forward strand.
CAGACCAATTTCACCAGAATCTCTGGGATTGAAACCCAGGCACCTGTAGTTTTAGAGTTTGAGACTTGTGGATTTAAAGCTGTACTGTCCAGTAAAAATAATACCTGAGGCATTATTTTCCAGTAGTCATATAAGTAAAAGAGAAGCACGTGAACTTTTTAACTCAACATATCTGAAATTGTATTTTAACCTCGAATCATTCTAGGAAATGTGACCCATGTTGCATAAATTTGTTCCATGCTAGGACTTTGAAATCTGGTGTGTATTTTACATTTAGAGCACTTTCTCAATTCAGATACTAAGTTTTCATTGGAAATACTTGACCTGTATTTAGATTCATATATCAGAGTTGTTCCCAACATATTTAGAAGTATTCCAGTAATGGAATAAAGTATTATATTTTAGATTTACATTTTAATAATTATAATAAGGCAGTTTCTCAGACTCACTAATCACATGTCAGTTGAATAGACAAGTGGCTCATCGCCGCTTGTATTGGGTAGCGTGGATCTAGGGCAGTTCTTCTCAGACTTGAATTTGTACATACAGACCACCAGGGAATCTAGTTAAAATCTTGGTATTGATTCACGAGATCTGGGGTGGAGTCTGAGACTCTGCATCTGTAACAAGTTCCCAGGTGGTGCTGATGCTAGGCAGGGACTAGAGTCATCATGCAAGAGGGCTGCCTCAGCTGATTTCTTAGTGGTGGTATTCGCCCATTTCAAAGGCTAGGAAATGTGTGTTGGTATGAATAAATCAGTATATGAAATAGACAGGTAGACAACACAACATAACACACATGAGTACGTATCTGAAGTGTGTGTGTGTGTGTGTGTGTGTGTGTGTGTGTATAAAATGTCTGATCATGTCTAGACACATGAGTAAGCTCTGCAAATAGAACTGTTGAGTACTACATGTGTTATTTATCTTCTTCACTTTCTTTCAAATTCAACTGGCTCTTCTTTGGTTCACTGGAAGGGAACAACAGCTAAATGTTTAATCTTGATTTAAGTCCCTGTGTTCCCTTGTTTGCTTTTTTAAATGAGTGCAGTAGGTTTCTGCATTGTGTTTCAGTGTTTGAAGGTATTTAAAAAGTATTTGATGACCCAGGCTCTCTGTGGTTTGTGTACAGTTCAGAGTAAATCCCAGTTCCATTTGTTGCCCTTATACTTCTCTGTGAAAATTGTGTGCCCCAGTACTTGTGTTTATTTTTATAGATGCTTTTTTATTCTTCTCTCGACATCAGTATGGAAAGGTTATGTGTTGCTTCTGAAGTGTTGTTTCAACATTTATAGAATTTCTCAATTCAGTTGGTTCCTCTGAGCCAAAGCTGATTTAACTCCTATGCCAAGTTCTAAAAAATGGATAAACAAAAAAAAAATTCGAAAAACAAAAACTAAAAATGATCTGAGTTTGCTTTTTGAGGATTTATAATTTGAAAAAGCCGTTTGTATATGAATGGAAACCAAAATCATAGTGAAATTAGAGGAACCGGCTTTTTTTATGTGAGCAAACACCATTATTTTCAGCAGTTACTGAATTAAATCAGACAAAGGAAGATAGGAGGGATGTAGCCATTAAAAACCTATGCGGAAAAAGCCAGAGAAAATAACCCACTAAAATTGAAGGAAATAAAATGAGGAATAATAATCAGGTATATCACAGGAGGATGGAGAAGAAAAATTATTTTTACTTTAATCCCAACTTTAATTTTATTATCTACTATTGGCCAGGTGAAGTGGGGAAATTCTTTTTCTTTGTGGAACAGATTCTTTATTCTGTACACAGTTGTAGATCTACCCAATTATAAGGGCTAGCATCATCCATGAAAATGGCTATTAGTTCAAAAGCTTAATTCACTGGGCTAGATTCTAGAGGATTCAAAAGTCCCAAGGGAGATCAAGGTGGAGCTGAATATTAAATGAATATTCTCTTTATTTTTGTTTTAACTGCATGGGTATCTCTGGGAGAAGTTAGGAGTATGCTACATTTTTTATTTCCTGTGCATCATACTGCATTTAATTACAGCTAATAATAATAGTTAATATTCATTAACTGCTTAAAATATCATGGCCTTATTAATTGCTTTTTTGCATTATTTTATTTAATTCTCATAACAACTTCATGACATAGGTACTATCGGCATGTAATTTTTAAAGAGCTAAAAACAGGAGTCTCACACAAATAGAGAATGAACGCCTGTGAAGAATTTATTCAACTCATTAATGATGGGAACCGTAAGAGGGTTAAGATGATGACACAGGCATTTTGAAGAATTTGATGTTTATAGACATTTTGAGGGGAAAATAGTGTGTTAGAATAATATTGCTAGGGTAGATTCAAAACTGGTTAAAATCCTACAGGGCAATAAAACCATAACCTTTGAGGTTATCTTTACCACTGGATAAAAATCGATGTATTAATATATGACTTCAGAGCATGTGAATTCTAATCAAATAAAAGAAAGTCAAACAGACATATGTTCCCTAGATAATTAACTCTTCAGTAGGCAGGTTGGTGCTCCAGTAAGATTTTAAAAGGTCATGCCACAGCCCATTTCACCTCACTCAAAGTTGGTGATAATTTTCTTCAGAAAATTAAAATTATCCACACTTTACTAATGGAGAAAATTGATGCTTACAGATGTTAAATAACATGATAAGGGAATCACAGTAAGGGCAGAGCAAGGCTGGAACTCTGGTCCTTCTGACCCTTTAACCAACCCTTATACTAGTTGAAATCCATTTTGACCTGTCTCACATAATTCTTTGATTATTGTGTGTGTGCCCACGTGTGGGTGTGTATGTGGGGGTACACACATGTGGGGAGGGAGGGTGTAGAGAATGAGGGAGGATTTGGAAACTGGTATTCTTAACTGAATTTTGTGGGGGCTTTTATTGGCAAAGCTTATTCAGATGATATTAACATTTTGACCTTTATTTCCTTTTTTTTTTTTTAAGAAAGAAAAACTTCATTATCCCTTGCCCATTAAAACACTTGTCATTAAGGAGAAGACGTCTCTATCAGTTTCTTAGGGCCGGGGGTAGTGCTTGCACTGAACCATCACACATGTTATCCTTGCCCTTGACCACCAGCACACATTTGAGAGCTGGCTGGCTAGGGGAGTTCGACTTTGAAGTCCTGAAATAGGCTTTTCCTTGGTACAAAGCAAAATGTGTTCATGCCGAATCTAAATCCACGAACCCCAGTCTGTAATCAACTCAGCTACCCAGCTTAGATCAAAGAGAGTTAATCCATGCCTTTTAGATGTAATTTGAATGAAGATACTCTCTCTAAAATATAGTAGATTTCAGAGAAAGAGAGGGGAGAGAGGGGGAGAAGGGGAGAGAGGAAAAGAGAAAGAAAGATGATAGTAACTGAAGGTGAAGTTCAATTTTGTACCCATCTAGAAGACCAGAGACTGGCTTTAAAGGTTAAAACACGGGGGTAGGAGGAGCATGTGGATTTAGAAGCTTGGAAGCCTGGACGGGCTTTGCTCCTTTCCTTGGCTCACCCAACTCTAATCTCTTTGCCTCCCTTGAGCCAGGGAGTTGCCAAGAAGTGGGTCACTAGAGGAGGTGAGATCGTGGGCTCTGTTGGGGGGGGTGCCCAGGAGCTGGAGAAGCTGAGGCTGGGCTCGTTCACAAGGCGAGGCAGTCACCTGATGGTGGCGGGTGGGCGGCAGGCCCCAGCTGGGTGTTCTTAATCCATGGTGATGCTACTTGAGTGTACTGCGTGTATGCCACTCCCTGTGAGTAATAAAAGACACAGGTGTAATAACTAACAGTGGTCATGTGACCAGTTGTAGAAATGAGGGTTGTATTAAGCCATTTTTCTTCCTGTTTTGATAGGGATATATCTGTATGTATCAATAAAATCCATCCTCCTTCCCACTGTTATGGAATAAGGAGTGAGTGAAACCCATATTTCAGTTTTTACATTGCCCAGTGAAGGTTTTAGTCGCTCCATCGTGTCTGCCTCATTGAGACCCCATGGACTGCAGCCCATCAGGCTCCTCTGTCCATGGGGCTTCCCAGGCAAGAATATTGAAGTGGGTTGCCATTTCCTCCCTCAGGTGATCTGCCTGACCCAGAGATTGCACCCAGGGTCTCCCACATTGCAGGCCGATTCTTGACCATCTGAGCCATCAGGGAAAGAGCTATTGTGATTGAACTAAAGGACAGTCATCAACTGTTTGTGGGTAAAATAACAAACAGGACTTGGTGGCTCCACTTGTGGGGGAAGCTTTGAGTGAATTTGGGGTGGATAGGGAATCCCTGCAACAAGTAGGACAGAAGCACTGTGCTGTTTATTTCATTTAAAAGTTAAAAAGGGGTAATGGGAGATGGATGGATGCTGCCTTGACCAAGGAGAGGAATGTGGTGGCTTAGCCATTGTCAAGTAGGTATGACTACCTCCCCTCTGAAGATCGCTTCTACATCGCTGAAGAGCAGGTGGGCACAGCTTCCCTTTCAATTCCCTTCCCTGTAGGGTCTGGAGTTAGAGTCTGTCAAAGAGAGTAACGTGAGCTTTGTTCAGATGAAAGAATAGAAGTTGTTATGTTCAGGGGTGATTGCAGCTGCATGTCGGGCAGGAAGAAGACTCACAGTGGCTTTTTAGGGAGTGTTGGAGACCAAGATGCTTTGCTGGCGTAGACGGAGATAGTTGCTGGGCGTGGGGTGGGGAGGGGGGCGTTCATAAATTCTTGGATATTGGAGCAGATTTCTGTAGAGCTTTTGGTAACCACCCATATTACTGGGATGGGCTGGTGGATTCAAGTGTCTACTTTCTTGCATTTTGGTGGTGACTTTCTTTTTTTCTTTTTTTTTTTCCATTTTGGTATCAGCCTGCTTGACCTCTAGATATTCCAAACCTGATATAAGCCCTAATACTTCTTTATTGCTGGGATATTTAGAATGACTTTGCTTTCTTGGTCGAATCTGCTTATGCAGATAGTTTGAGAAGTGCATCTCTGATTTATTTAAGAAACATGCTATTGGAAGATGGTGAAGATGCACTCAAGAAACGTAGGTAGTGCTGAGCATGGTTTAAAAGTACAGGGCATGAAAAGTACTGTAATTTTCAATGGGACCTTAAGTTTGGCATCTTCAGTCTGTTTTGGAGAGACATCCATGTTTTATCCCAGGGGTCAGCAAACTCTGGCTTATGAGCTAAATCCATCCCGTCATGTCACCTACCTTTATAAAGTTTTATTGAAACATAGCTCTGCCTTTTTTTTTTTTTTCCGACCATGACTTCTTTCCCCATCATGATAGTTATCTGCAGCAAAGGCCCTGTGGCACACGGAGCCAACAACATTTGCTCTTTGGCCCTTTACAGAAAGTTTGCTGACCCCTATGTTCTTGTAATTCCTACTGCCTTCAAAAATGGAAGCTTCCTTTCTCTGTCATCAACTTGGTTCACTTGCTGGGATTAGACTAAATAAAAATATTCAATTTTATTTGACAGAGAGATGGAGAATGCCTACAAGACTCTTTCATCTGGCTCCAAGTACCCACTTACTGACACTTTAAACATGGCATTGCAATGGGTTATTTTTTTTTTTAATTGATTTTGATTTTAAACTTTTTAAAAATATTGGCATATAGTTGACGAATAATGTCGTGATAGTTTCAGGTGACCAGCAAAGTGATTGAGTTATACATATACATGTATCTATTCTTTTTCAAGTTCTTTTTTCATTTATATTGCTATATAACACTGAGTAGATTTCCCTGTGCTATACAGTAGGTCCTTGTTGATTATCCATTTTAAATATAGCAGCATATACATGTCCATCCCAAACTCCTCCCTCTTCCCCCCATAAATATCCCTCCTCACTTCCCCCCATTCCATTTTGTAAGTAAGTTCATTTGTATAATTTCTTTTTAGATCCACCATATAAGGGATATTGTACAATATTTCTCTGTCTGACTTCACTTAGTATGATAATCTCTAGGTCCATCTGTGTTGCTGCAAATGGCATTATTTCATTCTTTTTTATGGCTGAGTAATACTGCATTGTATATATATACCTCATCTTCTATGGTTTCCCTGATAGCTGAGTTGGTAAAGAATCCGCCTGCAATGCAGGAGACGCCGGTTCGATTCCTGCGTCGGGAAGATCTGCTGGAGAAGGGATAGGCTACCCATTCCAATATTCTTGGGCTTCCCTCGTGACTCTGCTGGTAAAGAATCCACCTGCAATGTAGGAGACCTGGGTTTGATCCCTGAGTTGGGAAGATCCCTAGGAGAGGGGAATGGCTACTGACTCCAGTATTCTGGCCTAGAGAATTCCATGGACTGTATAGTCCATGGGGTCTCAAAGAGTCACACACGACTGAGTGACTTTTATTTCATCTCCTTTATCCATTCCTTTGTCAATGGGCTGCGTCAATGTCTTGGCTACTGTAAACAGTGCTGCAAGGAACATTGAGGTTCATGTGTCCTTGTGAACCAGCAATGTGTCATTTTTAGTAAGCTGAACTCCTTAATTATTTTGGCTCCCTTTGCAGTGTGTCTCTCCCTGCATTGCTTAAGTTAGACAGATAGGCTCTTGCTGCCTTACTGGCTCCCAGAAATCTCATCAGCATGAAAACTTTTCTGAAGGATACTTCCAGTCTCTAATTGGAATTGTGACTGTCACAAATGGAAGGAAGATTGCTCCCTTCTCTCATAATCTTCAAATAATAACAAGAAAGGTTGAGATGTAGAAGTGGAGTATTTCACATCTTAAAATTCAACATGTTAGGAGCAATTGAAGAGGTTTGATACAGAAGGAAATGGCAACCCACTCCAGTATTCTTGCCTGGAGAATCCCATGGACAGAGGAGCCTGGCAGGCTATAGTCCATGGGGTCACAAGGAGTCAGACACGACTGAAATGACTAAGCATGCACATGATACATTACTGGAAATAGAGAGGAATAGTGATTAAAATGCTTTAAAAGCAAAACCCTCAGTGAGTCTGTTGAAATTATTCATTTTTTGCTGACTGGTCTTGCTGATCCCATCTCTCTATTGAATAACAAAATGGAGTTTCTTTTCTCTTCTTAAAAGTGTTGCTATTAAAAATAAACTTCTGGGGGCTTCCCTGGTGGTCCAGTGGTTAAGCATCCACCTGCCAGTGCAGGGGACATGGGTTCGATCCCTGGTCTGGGAAGATTCCACATGCTGCTGGGCAACTAAGCCTGTGCACCACAGCTGTTGAGCCTGAGCGCCTAGAGCCTGTACTCTGCAACAAGAGAGGCCACCACAATGAGGAGTGCACACAGCAGCAAAAAGCCTATGCGCTACATGAAAGACCCAGCGCAGCCAAAAAGAAAGAAAGAAATAATTTTTTTTTTTAAATAAAGAAACTCTGGAGAGGTATAGTTCAGTACATGTTATAGCCATGTTTTAACATTCAGAAAAGATTCTTTTGTGATACCGCCTCTGCTGTAATCCCTTGAGCCTGTAAATATGTAAGATAATTAATCTGTTGATAAATATAATCCATGTGCACATGTCTTTTGTGAAGTGCAGCCCATGCTCATTTAGCTCATTTAAATGTGTGTGTGTGTGTGTGTTCCTACATACTTAGTTCCTACTATATTGCAGGCTTTGCTTTAGTTCTGGGCTTGTGAGGACGGGAATCAAATAATGAGAGAAAGGAAAGTTCTGGAAACTTCTCTTGCACTCATCCTTTTATATTTTAGAGAAATGGCTCGGGGTTATAGAGACCCTGTGCTTGTGGCTATGGAACTATCAGCTCTCACGTGGCTCAGTCGGGCAGCCGCCTCCGCACTTACCCCTGGCATGTGTCCTCTCCTCTGCCTTAGCTCTGCTCAGCGTAACTGCAAAAGCACAGAGGAAGACCACTTTGAATGGATGTTTTTGTGAAGACTCAACTCTAAAGTTTGTATTGGACCCAAGTTAAGATGGAGCAGCAGGAAGCCTCTTGCACTTGGCCTTCCAACTCCATAGTCTGATATTTATTCTTCTTGACAGGAAGATAGACTGCCAACTTTGTTTTTAATTATTTGAATAAAATTACATACATCAGTCTCCCTTTTCTCATGCCTTCCTCTGAAATCCCATCTTCTGTGTAGCTGATGCTGATGAAATTGCCGGTTTTGGCATTAGTGCTTCTGTCAGCCAAGGGAGATGAACTGAGTTAATATCCACACCCTGACATGAAGCCAGGAACGTTTACCCCAGCTTATCCCTCCTTCCCCGCCTCCTTACCTGCCACCCTGTGGACCTACTGCATGTCGATCGCATCTAACCTGGCACCTGAATAAACACTTTCCAGTATGTTCTAATTCCCTATCTCCCCCCTCCCCCATTCATTCTTTTCTTTCTTTCTTTTGTTTTTTTTCTTTTTTTTTTTTAACAAAATAGATGAATCTTCTTTTTGTATTTTAGTGTAAACATGGAACAAATGTGTAACTCATCATAACAGACATCTGTTACATGAATAGTGGCGAGCTCGTATCTCCAAGATTAATCACTGTTTCTATTCATTTGGAGTTAGCAATCTGTGACTTCAAGTAACTCCCTGATGAAACAGAACACACATTCTTTTCACAGATGTATAGAAAGAGGAATAAATCTGCAATTTGGCAAGTGCTCCAGGTGCAGGACACAGTGCATGCTTATAATAAGAAAATATAATAACTGTCTTAGACTAATACAGGGTAAGTCTGACAAAGAGGAATTTATATAGTCGAAACTTCTTGAAAGCGGCCTCACCTGCATAAGTGTTTTCTAAACTCTAGCCCTGGGGGCCTGGAGTTTCCTGACCAAGTTTTCTCCTGTTATTTGTCCTCCTTGGAGACCTGAAATTCCTCATCACTTAGAAGCAAGATAGAAATTTGGAGGCTCTGAGGCATAACGGAATTATCGTCTGTAGGAGCCAGGGTCTTACTGGCTACCCTTCTTTGTCAAGGGATGTTTTCAGAAAGAGTGCGTTTCTGTGTGCTAGGACTGTGTATCCAAGACATCTATCATACACGGCCCATTGAGTAATTGAGTCTGCATACGCTAATGATTCACAGTTGTATCCCCCTGCACATTGAGACAGACTCTTGCCCTGTAACCAGAATAAGGAGTCGACAGCGTCAAGTATTTGCTGAGTTCATTTATGCTATGAAATCATGCCAGCGTTCGTAACAAGGTCATTTGTTCATTCAGTAATCATTTGTTGAGAACCTACTGTCCTGATCTTCGCACTGTTCTCATTTGGGGGATAAAGACATAACCTTTTTTCTTAAAAAAAGAATCATGTAATGCAGAAGACAGATATGTCTACAAATGAGGCTGAATCTGTGGCAGATCCTTGAATGGACATCTGTGCCATGGAATGGCACTCTCTCTTCACTGGCCTGTAGGCAGTGAGAATAAATTCAGCAGAAAACCAGAGGGTTGTTTGTCTGGGTCCTTGGTGAGAGTATTGGACATAGTGTAGGGACAGAGTGGGAATGTTCCTGTCTTCCATAGGTTCCATTCTGGTTCTTTTCTGCTTCCAGAAGCATACTTGGTGAGTAGAAGATAGAAGCCAGAAAATTATACAGCAGGGTCAAGGTTTGAGAGCAAGAGATGAGGGACAGCTTAGGCCACTTAACAGTTGTCATGATTGGATAGTGGGAGAAACATCAAATAATTCACCTCTGATTTCCTGCAGTTGACTATGTTGAGGGCAAACAAGATCATCTGAAAATGGTAGATCGAAAGTTGTCAAATGTTGGTAGTTTCCTTAAGTTCAGTCTATTAGCTCTAACATTCATGTACATGATACAAAAATCCCCCAAAACAAGAGAATGAAAAATATGTGTCAGTTCTGGCCTTCTTTGCCCACCCATTTCCCTCAGGGAAGACCACCACTGGAATTCTTTGAAAAGGTAATTTTACATATTCAAGCATTTCTGTGATGTCCCATGTTGTTAAAATGGGGCTCTTCCAGGGGCACTTGTGGCTGAGGAACAAAGACAAGGGACATTGCGTTCCAAGAGCCCACCAGGACCATCATTCTGAGTAAGTCAAAGAAACCTGGAACAGAGGAGTCACTGACGTGGAAGATGACAGTCAGGAGGATAGAGGAGAAAGAAACATTTGTGAGGGAGTTTTTTTTGGAGGAAGTAGCACTGAGAGTCCCCCTAACCCCTGTCACAGCGAGGAGCACATGTATGGGCCTCGTGCTGAGACCCGTGAGGTCTGTTCCTTGCATCCTAAGACCCCACAGGGCTGGAGCTGGTGCCTGACTCATCTGCAGAAGCCCACATGGCTTATGGCGGAGGGAGGGGGCTCCGTCTGGAGCAACTGTTGATTCATGTAGTCCATAGAGATCAGCCCCCAGGGGTACAGAGCCAGGCTCCAGCAGTGGAGCGTGTGCATCTTCTCATGTCCAATTGGCTCCTGGATGGGGTCCAAAACTGTCAGTAGGCAGATGAGATTAGAAAAAGGGAGAGGAGAGGGGAAGGGAGGGAAGGAGGGAAGGAGGAACACAGCCTGACCTTTGATCACCTTGCATGTCTCCAAAATACGCCAGCCGGAGGTCATAGTACATAAGTACAAACTCTTAGTTGAGACACAGAATGGAGTGAAATTCTCAGATCTGGCTGAATCGTAAAATGGATGGGAGGAGGTGAGAGTCATCAGTTCCTTGGCATTTGCTCTGGGGAGGACGTGGGTCCCCTATCTAGAGCCTCCCCTCCCTCATGTCAAGGCTGATTTTTGCCTCCTAGGTCATGAGCTTGGGGACAGCTTCTCTTTCTCTGAGACTTCTGAATCTAGATGAAAGACAGTCCCAGAATTTTAACCCCAGGCCTTAATTGAAGAAATTAGTCCTGGGATATTTGAGCCTTGGGAGAAAAAGACATGCTAGTGTTGAAGTTTCTGTGGTTTATTTTGTTGCTGGAGATGGATGGTTGATTCCACTGTGAGGATGATTGCTCTTCAGTTGTGGCAAGAAAAATGCCCACAGTAAACTTTTTGGTTATGCCAAAGGGAAGCTGTAACTGTGAGCCATGTGTGTAATAATTCTTCATAGCAGGCTGGAGTTGAACCCTCACAGGAAGGGAACCTGAGGCTGGTAATCAAGGATAAACTAGCGTTTCCTCTCTCTAAGTCCCAGGAGAGTTGGGGTATGGGGGAGACAACAGTCAAAACCCCTCCCAGGATGAGTGGGTAACGGGAGGTGGGCTCTACTCTATAACATGGTGGATACCAGGAGCTGTGCTAGTTCCCATCTAACTTCCTATTAGCCTCATGTAGTCAGTAAAATTTGATTAACTTCTAGAGCCTGGTCTTAGCTGTGCTTTGTGAAATTAAAGGAGGGATAGGGACCCTGTTGGGCTTCCCTGGTGGCCTAGCTGGTCAAGAATCCACCCGCACTGCAGGGGACGTGAGTTCAATCCCTGGGTTGGGGAGATCCCCTGGAGGAGGGAAAGGCTGCCCACTCCAGTATTCTGACCTGGAGAATTCCATGGACTGTTTAGTCCATGGGGTCGTAAAGAGTCGGACATGACTGAGCAACTTTCACTTTGGGGGCAAAGCTGTGAGAAGAATTACTGTAACCTGGGAAAGACTAGGAGATCATTGGGCACTGAATCCCAGGACTGGCTGCAGGCCCCCAAGGGCACCAGGGTGAATTGAGGGATAGTTAACACGCCATTAGGCATCTTGATTCATGGACCTAACATTTGAAGTTCCTATGCAATATTGTCCTTTACAGAGTCAGACTTCACTTTCACCACCAGATGCATCCACAACTGGGCCTGCTTTCTGCTTTGGCTCAACCTTCTGGAGCCATTTCTCCACTCTTCTCCAGTAGCATATTGGACACCTACCAACCTGGGGGTTCATCTTTCACTGTCTTTTCGTATTTTTTGTCCATCTTTTTGTCTTTTCCTACTGTTCATGGGGTTCTCAAGGCAAGAATGCTAAAGTGGTTTGCCATTCCCTTCTCCAGAGATACCTGAGCTCAAGAACATTCTGTCATGAGCGGGCATTTGACCACTATTACAGGAAGGTGGCGCTAGTGGTACAGAACCTGCCTGCCAATGCAGGAGACATAAGAGATGCAGGTTCAATCCCTGGGTCGGGAAGATCCCCTGGAAGAAGACATGGCAACCCACTGTAATATTCTTGCCTGGAGAATCCCATGGATAGAGGATCCTGGTGGGCTACAGTCCATGGGGTCACAGGAGTTGGACATGACTGAGAGACTTTGCACAAGCATCAGTTCAGTTTAGTCACTCAGTCATGTCCGACTCTTTGCGACCCCATGAGCTGCAGCACGCCAGGCCTCCCTGACTATCACCAACTCCAAGAGCCCACCCAAACCCGTGTCCAAGCACAAGTATACACAGGGACGTTAAAGGGAAATGTCACCATGAGGTACATCTGGACATCAGTATTGGAAGGACTTGAGTGGTTTCTCTAATATTCCATCTTACCCAGCCACTGCTTGGGTGTCTGTAGTCATTCTTTGGTAGCTTTGCATGGACCTACTTAGTAGAAAATCCTTTCCCAATGAACAGTGCTTTCAGACTTCCTTACTTGCCTCTTTCTAGCTATCTCTTATGCTCCTCACTTCTGCCCTTGTCTCTTCAGTTAAGCATTCTTTGGTCGAGGAGCATGCTATATGGTAGGAGCATCACTTTGAAGTTATGACAACTGTCAGCATCAACTTCACTTCTTACTGGCTGAATGTTCTTGGACAAAGTATCTCACTTCCCCCAGCCTGTGTTTCTACAGTTAATACTTATAAAGTGTGGATACTGAACTGTAGTCACTGTTTGCTCAGATTTCCATAGATTTGACTAGTAGGAGCCTCTTTAAGGTGGTTCCACTGTCATTTTGAAATGATTCTATTTGTCTTTGAGCTCTTCCTTGATTTCTGGCACTACAAAATATTCTGGGTTCATCTTGTATCTTCCCTGCCACTGAACCAGATCTTGAATTGGCCATTTCTCCAAGACACTCTGATCCATTTCAGAAGGGGGGATGAAATTAGAGGCCAGAATCTAAAGGTTTGGAAATTTATTTCTACTGGTCATTTTACTCATCAGAACCAGACAGTACATATTTTTCAAATGTATGACTTAATAATACATATTTCCAACTCAAATTAACAATGCTAGTTTTCCATTTTAATTTTATAATCATAACTGTATTTTCTTAAATGGAAAATCTTTTTGTTTTACTAATAGCATGCTACAAGAGAAATTCAAAATAACAACACAAATATTACCATAAAAATAAATAAGCAATACAAAAAAGTACAAATATTACTACAAAAATATAAAAACAGAATGAATGGTATCCAGCACAGCAAGCTACTAATTGAAAAATACCAATATCATAGGGTTGTGATGAGGATTTAATTATCTATGTCAGTTTCTGAGAATAACACTTCAGATAACAGTCAGTACCCAGTAAATATTAGTCTTCTGCCCTTGCTCTCCTAATTCCCTGTCTCCTTCAAACTTTTTCTTAGGAATCTTTTTTTTTCCCCCAAACTTATTTATTTTTAATTGAGGGAAAATTACTTCATAATATTGTGTTGCCCTCTGCCAGCCATAGGCACACGTGTCCCCTCCCTCTTTCACCTCCCATCCACCTCCCAACCCTCTAGCTTGTTACAGAGCCCTGGGTTGAGTTCCCTGAGTCATATAACTGTTCGATAAAGCCTAAATATAGCCTGGCATTTTGGCCTTCTGCAAACCTCCTATGTGCTTTCCCTAATCCCCAGCTACTCTCTTGTATTCCTGCTGGAGTTCATTGAATCCTTTCAACATGCCATATGTACATCTGCAGTTCAGTTTCCTTTCAGTGTTCCATTCCCCTCCTTCCTTCTCTTCCTTTCAAATGCATTGCTCTTTGTAATTGAAACAATCACTTGAATAGACATTACATTCTTACATGTTTATTTGAACCTCTTTGTCTTTTCTTATGTTAATGCCATACCCTTTTATGATAGTAACTTTATTACATGTTTTAAAACAATGGTTTTTTTAAAAAAATTAATTTATTTTAACTGGAGGCTAATTACTTTACAATATTGTAGTGGTTTTTGCCATACACTGACACGAATCAGCCACAGGTGTACACGTGTCCCCCATCCTGAACCCCCCTCCCGCCTCCCTCCCCATCCCATCCCTCAGGGTCATCCCAGTGCACCAGCCCTAAGTGCCCTGTCTCATGCATCGAACCTGGACTGGTGATCTATTTCACATATGGTAATATACATGTTTCAATGCTGTTCTCTCAAATCATCCCACCCTCACCTTCTCCCACCGAGTCCAAAAGGCTGTTCTTTATCTCTGTGTCTCTTTTGCTGTCTCACATATAGGGTCATCCTTACCATCTTTCTAAATTCCATATATATGCATTAATATACTGTATTGGTGTTTTTCTGTATGACTTCACTCTGTATAATAGGCTCCAGTTTCATCTACCTCATTAGAATGGATTAAAATGCATTCTTTTTAATAGCTGAGTAATATTCCATTGTGTATATGTACCACAGGTTTCTTATCCAGTCATCTGCTGATGGACATCTAGGTTGCTTCCATGTCCTAGCTATTGTAAACAGTGCTGCAATGTTGAGCAAATCTATCTTCATTATTACATTTCAAAAATTTGTTGTAATTTTCATAAAACTTTATAACCATTTTCACCTGATTCTTCACCTCCCTGCCAAAGAAAATAGTCCCACAGTCCAAATGAAGTTCACTTGGATTCTTGGGGAAATAGCATTACACCAATAGATTGACTTTTTTTATTCAGTCTTCCAGAAAAGGACCCTGATATTTCCCTACCTTTAGAAGATCTTATTTTAATAATTTTAATATTATTTTGTATATAAATGTAAATAATGGAGTAATACTAATTTAAGAATAAGGAGATGTGGTTCTAGAACTTTTTTGAAAGCTCTTGTGACTAATATTTTGGAAAAGGTCTTTTCTCTGATATAGTTTGTTCTATTTATTCTCTATAAACATTTCATTTCTGTGTTAACATAGTCTCCTTTATGGTGGTATGGCCATCTTCTTTCAGTTGGAGATAGCATGGCACAGTGAAAACTGCACAGGCTTTGGCATTAGATCTGCATTTGAATGCAGCCTTAGTCAAGTTAGCCAACACCTCAGAGACTTGCTTTCTTATCTATTAAATGCAGATGAAAACATTGTCTCAAGGATAAAATTAGATACTGTGTGAAGTGACTGTTTAATAAATGATAGTTATTAACGTATGTATGCAGCAGTTTTACAGTTCTCAGCTTCTAAAAGAGTGAGCCAATGAAGGGATACAAGGACATAGTTGCATAAATGAGATTGAAAAACTGCAGAAAGGAAATTCAGACTCTGGCCTTGAATTAAAATGAATTTTTAATTTATTTTTGATGTTTATACAAGTTTTCAAAGTTGCTGCCTATTTACAGTCATTACAAAATATTGACTATATTGCCTGTGTTGTATAATACATCTTTATAGTGTATCTTTCACTCAATAGTTTTTGCCTCCTACTTCCCCACCTCTCTGTTGCCGTTCCCCTTTCCCACTGGTAACCACTAGTAATATGGATTTTTAATAAAGACTCCAACTCCTTGTAATACATTTAATTATGCAGTATTTTAAGTAAGCCCTCAAATTTATTATAGAACCATATAAACAATTCTTTATAACTCATTCATACTTTGATCAAAACAAAATAGATCTTATTCTAACAGATTCAGAGACAACTTATCCTTCTCAACATTAATTGTATTTTCTTCAATTCAATTAAATTATTTGTTACCAATTCATAGGAAATTCTGTTTGAAGAAAACACTTAAAATTTCAGGATATCACTCATTGGAATGCCACAAAAGTAGAGCACAGATTAGAGAAACAGTTTCCAAACCAATGTCTGGGATTTTGTTTGGAATTATCCTCAAAACCCCAATTCTGGAGCTTAGCTGGTAATATCAAATGACTTGCCATGTCAATTATTCCTCCTATCCCCTCCTTGTACCTCTTTTCTGCCAAATAGCTTTTTCCCTCTATGGCATTATTCATTCAACTAAACCTCCATGAATGTGAAATGAACTGAAAACTCACATGGTGTCAGAAGTGGAAATAGCAGCTCATATTTTTGATTGTGTTATAATGAGATGTGGACTATACATTGTCATCCATTCCTGTTGCTTCCTCGGCCAGCAGTGCCTTCCCAGAGTTGGAAATGTGACATATTTCAAGAAGCAGTTCTTTGTGCTAATATTTGGAAGGCAAGCTCCTTTGTGTGATGTCCCTCCCCACCCCATTACTGGTATGAAGCTACATATTTCAAAAATGTCTTGCTTATGAATACCAGGCAGAAAAAGCAACCATGTCAGCATTTAGAGAAGAAAGAAACAGACTAAACTGTATGGAGAGCAGCATAAATGAAGTTTGGAAACCCCATTTGTTTTTCTAAAGGAGTTTCCTTTGTTCCTTTGCTCTCTTTTCCTTCTAGTCCTTATGGAACTGTTCCAGAGCTCGGGGGAGAAGAAAGAAAGAAGAGAAACGCTGGACAAAAAAATTCCATAATGTCACAGTATTCTTTTTCTATCTTTGTGTTTTTCTTTTCATGTGGAACAGAGACTAGTTTGTTATATTTTGCCTAATTTCCTTTTGAATTTGCATTTGTAGTGCTTGGCCACTGTGAAGATTTCTTTTTTTTAATTAATTAATTAATTTTAATTGGAGGATAATTACTTTACAATATTGTGATGGTTTTTGCCATACATCAACAATAAATCAGCCACAAGTATACATGTGTCCTCCCCATCCTGAACCCCCCCTCCCACCTCCCTCCCCACTCCATCCCCTGGGTTGTCCCAGAGCACCAGCTGCGGGTGCCCTGCTTCTTCCTTCAAACTTATCTATTTTACTTACGGCAATGCCCATGTTTCAATGTTATTCTCTCAAATCATCCCACCCTCGCCTTCTCCCACTCAGTCCAAAAGTCTGTTCTTTACATCTGTGTCTCCTTTGCTGCCCTGCATGTAGGATTGTCTTTCTATCTATATATGTACATTAATATATAATATCTGTCTTTCTCTTTCTGACTTACTTCACTCTGTATAATAGGTTCCAGTTCATCTACCTCATTAGAACTGACTCAAATGTGTTCCTTTTTATAGCTGAGTAATATTCCCTTGTGTATATGTACCACAACTTCCTTATCCATTCATCTGCCAATGGACATCTAGGTTGCTTCCATGTCCTAGCTATTGTAAATAGTGCTGCAATGAACATTGGGGTATATGTGTCTCTTTCAATTCTGGTTTCTTCAGGATGTACACCCAGCAGTGGGATTGCTGGGTAATATGGCAGTTCTATTCCCAGTTTTTTAAGGAATCTCCACACTGTTCCCCATAGTGGCTGTACCAGTTTGCATTCTCATCAGCAGTATAAGAGTGTTCCGTTTTCTCCATGCCCTCTCCAGCATTTATTGTTTGTAAACTTCTTGATGATGGCTATTCTGACTGGTATGATATGATACCTCATTGTGGTTTTGATTTGTATTTCTCTAATAATGAGTGATGAAATGCAAGCTCCAGTACTTTGGCCATCTGATGCAAAGAGCCAACTCGTAGGAAAAGACCTTGATGCTGGGAAAGACTGAAGGCAGGAAGATAAGGGGACAACAGAGAATGAGATGGTTGGATGGCATCACTGACTGAATGGACATGAGTTTGAGCAAGCTCTGGGAGATGGTGAAGGACAGGGAGGCCTGGGGTGCTGCAGTCCATGGGGTCACAAAAAGTTGGACACGACTGAGTGACTGAACAAATAATGAGTGATGTTGAGCATCTTTTCATGTGTTTATTAGCCATCTGTGTGTCTTCTCAAAATGGATTAAAGACCTAAATGTAAGACCAGAAACTACAAAATTCCTAGAGGAAAACATAGGCAGAACACTCTCCAACGTAAATCACAGCCAGATCCTCTACGACCCACTCCCAGAGTAATGGAAATAAAAACAAAAATAAACAAATGGGACCTAATTAAGCTTAAGAGCTTTTGCACAAAGAAGGAAACTATAAGCAAGGTGAAAAGAGAGCCCTCATAATGGGAGATAATAGCAAGTGAAACAACTGACAAAGAATTAATCTCCAAAATATGCAAGCAGCTCATGAAGCTCAATTGCAGAAAAACTCACAACCCAAAGAAAAAGTGGACAAAAGACCCAAACAGACATTCTTCCAAAGAAGACATACAGATGGCTAGTAAACACATGAAAAGACTTCTAAAGCCATGTAATCTCTTACTGATATTTGGATTTTGCCTATTGCAATCTCTAGGGTCTTCCAGTTTACGCTCAATGTGCTTTCCCTTTCCTTACTCCACACAAGGAAACCTCTTCTCCCTTTCTTGCCTGTCCCGAAGACCACTGCATTTCTAGGATTTTCATCACACTTATTACTGATTTTGCAATCCTGCAGTTTTGTTGTTCCCCTCTCCTATTGAAGTCTTTAAGAAATTCTACAATAAATAATACTTTTAATCTTATAGCTTGTCTCTTTGCAAACAGTTTTATTTTCTTTTTTGCTTCATTTAAAGTCATATTAAGAGCAGGATTACAGGCAAGTTAGCCAGGTTTGCCATATGTGAGAAAGGAGGAGCTGTTAGATTCAAAGTATAATTGTTCCCATGAATTTAAGGTCTAAAATTACCCATCTCATTTTGCACATATTCCATTATTTTTATCTTGCTATATTTATGTTGCCTGTTGGTAAATTTATGTGAAGACAGAAATGCCAAACTACATGAAGAGATAAACACAAGGAAAGGGGTTCTCTTTATCCTCCTGCCCTTCTTCTTTGCCACTGAGGAGTTGTCAGTTTCCTTGCTGAAGAGCGAAAGGTGATATCAAGGCAGAATCCTTACTTGTCTTGACAAAAAAGGAGGGGTCTCCTGTTTCCTCCAGGAATGGATGGTGACTCTGGAAGCACTCACTCTCCAGGTCAGAATGATCGCTTAAAATGGGAGAATTATTTTGCCTTCGGATCTTGGATCATTTCTCTTCTGCTTGGTAGTAAAGGATCATTTTTGAATGTCCACCTTCTCATTGTTGTGGACTCTTTTTTCCCTTTGTATCTTCTTCAGCATGTCACCCAGTTCTCCTTAGCCCGTTAACCAGAGGAGAGATGTATCTGGAAAAAATTGGGTTGGGCTAGACCTTGTATCAAGCAGTGAAGGGAAATTAAAGGATTGTCATGTTTATTCAAGCTATTACCAGCTCCTCAATAGCCTGCACACAAGCTCAATTAGGATAAGATTGGAATGATTGCCTGTAAACAGCAGAGTTGTTTTTTTAAAGAATGGTTTAGAACCCAGGTGGATTTGGAGATCAAACATTTTTCCTTTCTGACCATAGACTGTTATGCTTGATCTAGGATTATTTCAATTCCCAGTGACAGAAAACCAATTCAAATAAGACAAATAAAAAAAAATAGAATACACTGATTTATGTAACTAAAGAATAAAATAATTAGGTCTGACTTCAGGCACGATGGGATCCAGGAAGCCAAACAATGTCATTGGGAGATATATGTGTCTGTCTTTCTGTCTGCATGTCTAATCTTATTTTTTTTTCATCTCAATGGTTTTCAAAATGTTTTGTGATAAAATACATATAAAATGTACCATCTTCACCATTTTAAAGTGTGTGATTCAGTGGTATTACCTACCTTAACAATGTGTACAAACATCATCACTATTTGTTCCAAAAGCTTCTCCATCACCTTAAACAAGCTCTGTTATCATGAAGCAGTAACTCCCCTTTCCCCTTTCTCCTCACCTGTGGTAACCTGTAACATACTTTCTGTCTTCATAAAATTACCTATTGTAGATATTTCATATAAATGAAACTATACAATATTTATCTCTTTGTATGTGGCTTATTTTGCACAATGTAATGCTTTCCAGGTTCATCCATTTTATTGCAAGTATCACTACCTTATTTCTTTTTATGGCTGAATAATATTCCATTGCATGATATACCATAGTTTGTTTATCCACTCAGCTATTCATGGATCAGCATTTCCATCTTTTGGCTATTTTGAATAATACTAAACAAACATTGGTGTATAAATATCTGTTCCAGCCCCTGTCTTCAGTTCTTGTGGATCTATACCTGGGAGAGGAATTTCTGTCTAATCTTGATTCCTCTCTTCTTTGTTCATTTATCCACAGGCAGACAGACAGCTTATTCCTTCTCAAGTTATTTAAAATCTCAAGAAAGCTTGAGATTTTTTCTCATTGCCCATGAGAAATTCTGGTTGTTTCTCTTCTGGTCTCTATCTGTGATGGGTCATTCTACCTAGAGAGAAGCTCCTTTGTGACTGTGACTAACAACTCAGAGTGGGAGGGCAGTTCTCTATAGAAAAGAGAGGCTCTATTTCTAGAAATAGGGGGTGCTAGTGGGCAGAGGCAGAGGTAAGATCTGTCCACTGTCATCTCATTCTAGCTGTGAGCAGGAAACTCATCTTGACTGTTGATCAGGGATCCTTGGATGAGTGGAATAACTTAAGAATGACATAGTTGGAGTTTTGCCAAAATGCGGGAAAACAGAAACTGTCAGTGCTTCTGATCAGAATACTAATTGCGATCCCCTCTTGGGAGAGTGTTTTGATGTTATCTAGCAAGGCTGGAAGTGTATAGACACTCCGACATTCTGTCCTTGATGAAGTCCAATATAGCCTCTAGAAACATGAAGGAGATGCATCTTTGAAGCATTGTTTGTATTTGTCTAAAATGGACAACACTCGAAGCTTTTATCAGCTGGCTAAATAAAAACTATAGTGTGTTTATAGAAGGGGAAGGTGATGTTGCCTTTAAAAATGGCCTCAGTCTCTATGTATAGACAGGTTCAAAAGTATAACACTGAATGAAAAAAAATCAAGTTTCAGTATCATATGTGCTGTATTGATAGCAGCCATATAGATATTGGAATTCCCTGGTGGCTCAGACGGTGAAGAATCTGCCTGCAATGCAGGAGACCTGGGTTTGATCCCTGGATTGGGAAGACCCCCTGGAGAAGAGAATGGCCACCCACTGCAGTATTCTTGCCTGGAGAATCCCATAGACAGAGGAGCCTGGCGGGTAATAGTCCATGGGTTCACGGGTAACAGTTTCCTATAGATATTAGAAAACATATAACACTACATTCAGCATTGTTCTGGAATATATGTATATAAAATAAAAGGACAAAACCCTGTATAGGGAAGACTCCCAACAAACTCAATAATGAGATAGGACAAGGGGAAAAATCAAGGGGATTTCAAGTTTTTTCTGTATTCCTTTTTTTCATCCTAAAATTAGCTCTGTTAGATTGGAATTGACCCACATTGCTATATATAAAATAGATAACTAATAAGAATTTACTGTATAGTGCATGGAACTCTACTCAATACTCTGTAATGACCTATATGAGAAAAGAATCTATAGCTCTGTTAAACTGACTAAAAGTCAGTTATTTCAGGCTGGTTGATACTGTATTTTCCCCTCAGTGTCCTATATCTATTTTTTTCAGGCTTTTCACAGTGAAAAAGTAGCACATGGTTAGAGTTCAAATGGAATACAAGTTTTTTCTTTCATCTTAAAATTATGGGATACATATGCCGAGAGAGAAAAGGATACCTGATTAGTTAGTAGACGAAATAGTGTATTTTTTTTTTTAACTTGGTGTTTTTTCAAGTAACCCTAAGAATAGGCTCTTGGCAAAATCTCCCTGCTGTGCTGTACTTCTTCACACCATTTTCTATCATTTATGCGTTAGAGAGTGTTTTGTCCTTAATCTTCCCTGTGCCGTGGTATTCCCCTAACTAGCAAAATGCCCAGTGTGTTTCCTATTAACCTCAAAATTCCTACCAGGATTTAGTCCTAGAGCCCTGAAATGCCTCCTATCATTTTAGCAAACAATCAGACTGCTCCCTGCATGTCAAAAGCTGGCAGAAATAAACTACCCAAATTGGTATTCCTGGGAGAAGAAAGTCCTGGGAGGTGAAGATAGATTGCAGAAATCCTATTCATACCAGGAGGGAAAAGTCATTAAATAATTGTGCATGAGGCAGTTGATGACAGCCTTGTCTCTTTTGCTTTTGTAAAAACACTAACAGAGATTTGCAACCTCTTGCCCGATTCTGAAGTGGTTAAAATTTTATAACAGGAACCTTAACGGCCAGGAAAAGAATCTCAGAAAGAGCATTGCTCGCTGGGCCCTGACATCACTCTATGGGAATGAGTATTGTCTTACACGATGGAATGTTCTCTATCCGTCCTCCGAGAGGGAATCTGGCTTGGTATGCAAATTAAAATATTGTTTAGAAAAATCTGTTGCCTCAAACGACAGAACAAATTTTTTGTCTAATCCAGCTCGTTGGTCCTTTGTTGGCCACGCAGTTGACAGCAGGCTCAGCCCGGCAGTTCGTCTGAGCCACTCTCTTGCATTTTGTGACAGAGCGCAAGGCAGTCCTGGCAAAGAGGCAAAAAGCCCTACATTCTTGAGACCTAAAAGAAAGGAAGGGATCATGGACTTGAAATACTTGTACACCCTTAAAAGCGTTTCGAATTTGAATGTGACTTTGTTCTCTCTTTGTTGGCAAGTCGGTGCTTGAGGTAGTGAGAAGCTGGCTTATTTGGATAGGTGGCCTTTCTCATCTCCCTTCAAGCTTCCTTGAAGGGGGTCTACCCCCAAATGAAGTCGTCTAGTCTCAAGTTCTGCAGGCTGGAAATAATTTGAAGTTATTCAGAAATGTCATACATTTCACATGCTCTGCTCTCCGTTGTTTGACTGGGGTTGAGCCTGAGTTCACAGGTGGGGATTCATGGAGAGGCCAGTGCTGTCGGTTACAGGCATGACTCCTACATCCCTCGGGCAGTGGTTCTCTGAGAGGAGTCCTGAACACCATCATGAGCATCACTTGGGAGCTTGTTAGAACTATAGAGTCCACCTTAGACCTACTGGGAGTGAGACCCAGAGATCTGTGATGTAACACACTCAGGGCATGGCAACCCACTCCAGTACTCTTGCCTGGAGAATCCCTTGGAACAGAGGAGCGTGGCAGGCTACAGTCCATGGGGTCATGAAGAGTTGGACCTGACTAAAGTGACTTAGCAGCAGCAGCAGCCAGGTGACTCAGATACACACTCAAGGCTGAGAACCACTGCTCAAGGTAAATCTGTCTACTTGGATGGAGAGAAGCCCAACTCTGAGCCCTTTAGCTCTTTCCCTCCCCACTGTGGCTAAAATCAAGCTGCCAAATTTGTCATCAGATTGTTTATAAAGTGGAGTAATTTAAGTTGCCATCATGTTCAAAGGACTTGGGGCGTTACTGCTTTGAAATTGGCAATAAGATGTCTTTCCTGAGAAAGCAAATGTCTCTTCCTTAGTTGTGAGAGGGAAATGGGAGTCTGGGGTTAGTGCCCTTACAAAAGGGACTGGGGAGACCTGGCTCTCCCTTCCTTTCTGCCACATGAGGTAATAGTGTCCAGTTAGCACCCATGTGGTGATCCCTTTGTTCATCAAGAGATAAACTTGAAATTAATATTGAGAAAGTCTTTCCTTGATGGTGTATCTCCTCTAATGACTTCTATTACTTAATTGTGTTGCTTTGTACAGGACTCTTTGAAGTGTAAGTTGCTCAGTCGTGTCCAACTCTTTGCGACCCATGGACTATTTATTCCATGGGATTCTCCAGGCCAGAATCCTGGAGTGGGTAGCCTTTCCCTTCTCCAGGGGATCTTCCCAACCCAGGGATTGAACCCAGGTCTCCCGCATTGCAGGCGGATTCTTTACCAGCTGAGCCACAAGGGAAGCCCAAGAATACTGGAGTGGGTAGCCTATCCCTTCTCCAGCGGATCTTCCCAACCCAGGAATCAAACCGGGGTCTCCTGCATTGCAGGCGGACAGAAACAGGACTCTTTGAAGAAACCAATTTGGCATTTCAGACAGATAATGACATTTCTGGTTGCAGAATATACATGTATTATGTACATAGGAATATCTAAATACAAGGAATGGAGAACTGTATCTATGTATTTTAGCTCCTACTTTTCCTGATGTCTATCTTTTAAAAGGCTCAATATGGAAATAATGCCATAATTATTGATGGAAGTGATTGAAAACAAAAACTGACATTGATCAAGAACTTAGTATAAGCGAAGTGCTCACCATGTGCTATCTCATTTAGTGTACCAAGCAATTCTGAGAATAAGTCATTTGCCCCAATTTACAGATGAACAAACTGAATCTTTAATTACCTATTGTAGCAGTTCACCGGCTGTTCAATGTGTGCGTTCGTGCGTGCTCAGTCTGTCCAAGTGTTTGCAATCCCCTGGACTGTAGTCCACCAGGCCCCTCTGTCCATGGGATTCTCCAGGCAAGAATACTGGAGTGTGTTGCCATTTCCTCCTCCAGGGGATCTTGCTCACCCAGGGATGGAACCTGTCTCCAGCATCTCCTGCATTGGAAGGTGGATTCTTTACCAGTGAGCCACCTGAGAAGCCTGGCTGTTCAGTGGTGGTTTCTTTATTATTCTTTTGTTAACAGAGGAATCCAGGATTATTGTGGGCAGTGGGTAGTTATGTGCTCAGGGACAGAGGGCTCAGTCTCAGGATATGAAATATGTTTGAGCTTAAGTCAAACATTATTCTCTTTCCCAGTGATTCACTTGAAGGTAGCTATGTGACCTGGTTCTGGCCAATTAAATGTAAGGGGAAAATGTGGGAACTGCTGTGAAAACCTATCCTCCCTAATAAAGTAGAGAGAGACCTACCTATATAAAAGACCTCGTTCCTTCTTACATTGGACTGCTGTCTTATAAGGATGTGGTATTTTGTTGGAGCTGCAGCAGCCATATTGCAACTATGAGGTAAAAGCCAGGAGAGAACTGTTAAAGTTTTCTTCCTTGGCAGTGTTCTGTTTCTGGGTTTCTGGTTGTGTGAATGAACAAACCCCTGTTGTTTAAGTCACTTTTTGTTAGGCATCATGTTGCTTGCTACTTAAAGTATACATTCTAAGAACATATGTGTTTATCAGGTACCAGAATAGGGATTAAAACCCACATTTAACTGATGGTAAGCACCATCCTGGTGTGTTCTTTCTCTTACCACTTGCCTTCCTGCCTTTTAACAAAAATAAACTTGGTCTGACATTAGCCTACAAAATGTGAATTCCTAGGAAGATGACCAACAATGAGGGTATTTGAAAACATCCTATTAAGTATAGTTTGTTCTAGACTAGATATTGACAAGTAATACTTTATCAGTATTTTTTCAGGTAGCCTGGTTAATTTTAGTTATGCCTGTAATAAACACATTCTTCTGGTAAAAATTCAAATATTACACAAAGCCAAAATTGTCCATGGCTTACTCAATTCCACTTTCCTCTCCAGAAGTAATCATCCATCCCCTATTCATAAGGTATCATCCTGGATTATTTTCTATGCAGTTGGATTTTTACAGGCTCAGATTGAGATGATTTTTATTATGGAAGTCTAATTGCACTGTACTGCATATATTGTACCATGATTTGTTTTAACTTCACAACATGTCTTAGAGATTTTTTTCCACATTAGTTGATTAGGTGTTTTTTATTCTTATTACATGCAGCCCAGTGTTCTGCAGTAATAACATACCAGGATTTTATTTAGTCATTCCTTTGGCTAAAAATGGTACCTGACACAATAGCCACTTGATAAACATTTGTTAAGTAAACTTGTCTTTGAAATTATTTAGGGTGTTTTGTAATTTTTCCTTGTTTCAAACAATTTTCTATTGATATGTAAATTTTAGAGTCAATTTTCCTAGAAATAGTCCTCTTAAGAGTATGTAATTTTATTGGTGAGAATTGACATTTTTATAATTTTCCATGCTTTTTTTTGGTACCCATGTATTTCCATCATACAGATACCTTGGAGAGAAATTGATGATTCAAATGGGATATAAATCTGTAAGGTTTAATAGTTACTGCCAAAATTATTTTCAGTGAAACTTCTATATTTTCTGTGCTATCACTAGTTTATGATGGTGACAGTAATGGTGATGATTATAATGATGTAGTAATAAGGGTGACAGTGGTGACTGTAGTGAGGGTGACAATGTTTGTGATTATACTATGCTGAAAAAGAACCCAGGGCTTTTCTGTAATAATTCAGTTTCACTCTGATTATCCTCAGATATCCTATCACCTGCAGATTTTATCACTCATTTTGAGTCTGGAGAGAAATCCTGACGCTTCAGCTAAAGTGATGTTAGGAAAACTAGGCTTGATTGATAATATACATTTTATAATTGCTACCAAAATATTGGGCCAATGGTCAGTGAATGCTTGAGTATTGCAATGTTAGGTTATACAGAATTGCTTTTTAGGAATAAAGACTCCCACAACCTTGAACAAGTGTTATAATGTCCTAGGATGGCAGAGTTTTAGACTTTTAGAAGGGAAGGCAAGCAATGAAAATAAAATAGTTGACTGCTTATGTAAATGCTTATATAGTTGTGTTGCTGAGGACCAGAAATCCCAGCTCAACTCCTCCGATCTTTCTGTTTCTTAATAAACCCCCAGATTTCTGTATTTAGGTATATTCCTGAACCTTAGAGGCAGCACTTAACTGGATGCCTCCATTTACAATTTATTTATACATTTTTAAGCTGGTTAAGCAAAATTTAGAACTCCTAAACTTTCTTCACACTATGATGGGCTCATCTTCTTTCTTTATTTTTTTTAAATAATTGTGTTTGAGGTCTCTTTTCCCAGGCTTCAAGGTTGAATTCTTTCTTCCTTTTGGTTTCTGCCCTCCTAAGGCTGATCCAGCAGTTTGTGTAAGCTTCATATAGGGTGAGATTTGTGCTGAGTTTTTGTTTGTTTGTTTGTTTTTCCTGTGATGGGCAAGGCTGAGTGAGGTGGTAATTATGTCTGCTGATGATTTGGTTTGCATTTTTGTTGTTTGTTATTTAGATGAGGCGTCATGCACAGGGTGCTACTGGTGGTTGGGTGATGCCAGGTCTTATATTCAGTTCAGTTCAGTCGCTCAGTTGTGTCCAACTCTTTGCGACCCCATGGACTGCAGCATGCCAGGCCTCCCTGTCCATCACCAGCTCCTAGAGTTTACACAAACTCATATCCATGGAGTCAGTGATGCCATCCAACCATCTCATCCTCTGCCATCCCCTTCTCCTCCTGTCTTCAATCTTTCCCAGTATCAGGGTCTTTTCAAATGAGTCAGCTCATCGCATCAGGTGGCCAAAGGATTGGGATTTCAGCTTCAACATCAGTCCTTCCAATGAACACCCAGGACTGATCTCCTTGCAGTCCAAAGGGCTCTCAAGAGTCTTCTCCAACACCACAGTTCAAAAGCATCAATTCTTCAGTGCTCAGCTTTCTTCATAGTCCAACTCTCACATCCATACATGACTACTGGAAAAACCATAGCTTTGACTAGGTGGACCTTTGTTGGCAAAGTAATGACTCTGCTTTTTAATATGCTGTCTAGGTTGGTCCTTTTCTTCCTTTCTTCTAGGTTACTCCTTTTCTTCCAAGGAGTAAGCGTCTTTTAATTTCATGGCTGCAGTCACCATCTGCAGTGATTTTGGAGCCCAAAATAAAGTCTGGCACTGTTTCCACTGTTTCCCCATCTATTTGCCACGAAGTGATGGGACAGGATGCCATGATCTTAGTTTTCTGAATGTTGAGTTTCAAGCCAACTTTTTCACTCTCCTCTTTCACTTTCATCAAGAGGCTCTTTAGTTCTTCTTCACTTTCTGCCATAACAGTTGTGTCATCTGCATATCTGAGGTTATTGATATTTCTCATGGCAATTGTGATTCCAGTTTGTGCTTCTTCCAGCCCAGTGTTTCTCATGATGGTCTCTGCATATAAGTTAAATAAGCAGGGTGACAATATACAGCCTTGACATACTCCTTTTCCTATTTGGAACCAGTCTGTTGTTCCATGTCCAGTTCTAACTTTTGCTTCCTGACCTGCATACAGATTTCTCAAGAGGCAGGTCAGATGGTCTGGTATTCCCATCTCTTTCAGAATTTTCCACAGTTTATTGTGATCCGCACAGTCAAAGGCTTTGGCATAGACAAGAAAGCAGAAGTAGATGTTTTTCTGGAACTCACTTGCTTTTTCAGTGATCCAGCGGATGTTGGCAATTTGATCTCTGGTTCCTCTACCTTTTCTAAAACCAGCTTGAACATCTAGAAGTTCACAGTTCACGTATTGTTGAAGCCTGCCTTGGAGAATTTTTAAGCATTACTTTACTAGCTTGTGAGATGAGTGCAACTGTGCAGTAGTTTGAGCATTCTTTGGCATTGCCTTTCTTTGGGATTGGAATGAAAACTGACATTTTCCAGTCCTGTGGCCATTGCTGAGTTTTCCAAATTTGCTGGCATATTGAGTGCAGCACTTTTACAGTATCATCTTTTAGGATTTGAAATAGCTCAATTGGAATTCCATCACCCCTACTAGCTTTGTTCATAGTGATGCTTCCTAAGACCCACTAGACTTCACATTCCAGGATGTCTGGCTCTGGTGAGTGATCACACCATTGTGATTATCTGGGTCATGAATATCTTTTTTGTACAGTTCTTCTGTGTATTCTTGCCACCTCTTCTTAATATCGTAATATCTTCTGCTCTGTTAGGTCCATACATTTTCTGTCCTTTATTGTGCCCATCTTTGCATAAAATGTTCCCTTGGTATCTCTAATTTTCTTGAAGAGATCTCTAGTCTTTTCCATTCTATTGTTTTCCTCTATTTCTTTGCACTGGTCACTGAGGAGGGCTTTCTTGTCTCTCCTTGCTTTTCTTTGGAACTCTGCATTCAAATTGGTATATCTTTCCTTTTCTCCTTTGCTTTTCACTTCTCTTCTCTTCACAATGGTTTGTAAGGCCTCCTCAGACAGCCATTTTGCTTTTTTGCATTTCTTTTCCATGGGGATGGTCTTGATCCCTGTCTCCTGTACAATATCACGAACATCTGTCCATAGTTCATCAGGCACTCTATCAGATCTAGTCCCTTGAATCTATTTCTCACTTCCACTGTATAATCATAAGGGATTTCATTAAGGCCATACCTGAATGTTCTAGTGGTTTTCCCTACTTTCTTCAATTTAAGTCTGAATTTGGCAATAAGCAGTTCATGATCTGAGCCACAGTCAGCTCCTGGTCTTGTTTTTGCTGACTCTGTAGAGCTTCTCCATCTTTGGCTGCAAAGAATATAATCAATCTGATTTTGACATTGACCATCTGGTGATGTCCATGTGTAGAGTCTTGTCTTGTGTTGTTGGAAGAGGGTGTTCGCTATGACCAGTGTGTTCTCTTGGCAGAACTCTATTAGCCTTTGCCCTACTTCATTCTGTACTCCAAGGCCAAATTTACCTGTTACTCCAGGTGTTTCTTGACTTCCTACTTTTGCATTCCAGTCCCCTATAATGAAAAGGATATCTTTTTTGGGTGTTCTAAAAGGTCTTGTAGGTCTTCATAGACCTACATAGTTCAACCTCAGCTTCTTCAGCATTACTGGTCGGGGCATAGACTTGGATTACCACTTGTATTCAAGTGGTTTCTTTTGTGTGAGTTCTCACTATTTGATACTCCCTAGAGTTAGTTCTCTGGTGGCCTAGGGTCTTGGAGTCAGTGCTCCCACTCCAAAGGCTCAGAGCTTGATCTCTCTCCAAAGACCAGCCTAGGTCCAGTCTACCAAGAGGAATTTCACCCGAAATGAAAGGGCCTTTACTTCAGTTCCAAAAGCCAGTGCACAAGAATACAACGGAGATCTCTGACTCAGCAGAAACCGCTGCCCTGCCCCCAGCCTGAGCCATGAGCCCTTAGAAGGCAAAGAGAAATGCTGAGAGCTTGGACACTTGGAAGAGCTTGGAAACTGAAACCTATTTTTTAAATTAATTAATTTTAATTGGAGGATAACTACTTTACAATATTGTGATAGTTTTTGCCATACGTCGACATGAATCAGCCATGTTACACGTGTGCCCCCCATCCTGAATCACCCTCCCACCTCCCTCCTCACCCCATCCCCTGGGTTGTCCCAGAGCACCAGGTGTGGGTGTCCTGCTTCATCCTTCGAACTTGCACTAGTCATCTGTTTTACATATGGCAATGTACCTGTTTCAGTGTTATTCTCTCAAATCATCCCACCCTTGCCCTCTCCCACTGAGTCCAAAAGTCTGTTCTTTACATCTTTTGTCTCTTGCTGACTTGCATATAGGATCATCGTTACTGTCTTTCTAAATTCCATGTATATGCGTTAATATACAGTATTTGTGTTTCTCTTTCTGACTTCACTCTGTATAATAGGCTCCAGTTTCATCCACCTCATTAGAACTGACTCAGAGGGGTTCTTCTTTATAGCTGAGTAATGCTCTGTTGTGTATATGTACCACAACTTCCTTATCCATTTGTCTGCCAATGGACATTAGGTTGCTTCCATGTCCTAGCTATTGTAAATAGTGCTGCATTGAACATTGGGGTACGTGTGTCTCTTTCACTTCTGATTTCCTCGGGATGTATGGCCAGCAGTGGGATTGCTGGGTCGTATAGCAGTTCTCTTCCCAGTTTTTTAAGGAATCTCCACACTGTTCTCCGTAGTGGCTATACCAGTTTGCATCCCCACCAACAGTGTAAAAGTGTTCCCTTTTCTCCATGCCCTCTCCAGCACTTATTATTTGTAGACTTTTTGCTGATGGTCATTCTGACTGCTGTGAGATGATACCTCATTGTGGTTTTGATTTGCATTTTTCTAATAATGAGTGATATTGAGCATCTCTCATGTGTTTGTTAGCCATCTGTATGTCTTCTTTGGAGAAATGTATGTTTAGGTCTTTTGCCCACTTTTTGATTGAATTGTTCCTTTTTCTGGTATTGAGATGCATGTTCAGTTCAGTTCAGTCGCTCAGTCGTGTCCGACTCTTTGCGACCCCATGAATTGCAGCACGCCAGGCCTCTCTGTCCATCACCAACTCCCGGAGTCTACCCAAACCCATGTTCATCGAGTCGGTGATGCCATCCAACCATCTCATCCTCTGTTGTCCCCTTCTCCTCCTGCCCCCAATCCTTCCCAGCATTAGGGTCTTTTCCAATGAGTCAACCGTTTGCATGAGGTGCCCAAAGTATTGGAGTTTCAGCTTCAACATCAGACCTTCCAATGAACACCCAGGATTGATCTCTTTTAGGATGGATTGAATGGATCTCCTTATATATTTTTGAGATTAAGTCTTTGTCAGTTGTTTCGTTTGCTATTATTTTCTCCCATTCTGAAGGCTGTCTTTTCACCTCGCTTATAGTTCCCTTCCTTGTGTAAAAGCTTTTAAGTTTAATTAGGTCCCATTTGTTTGTTTTTGTTTTTATTTCCATTACTCTGGGAGTGAGTCATAGAGGATCTGGCTGTGATTTATGTCAGAGAGTGTTCTGCCTGTTTTCCTCTAAGAGTGTGATTTAGCAAAACTATGAGCAGATTGAAGACTTCTTTTGCTGTCATGTTGTGTATATTGTTGTTGTTCAGCCACTAAGTTGTGTCTGACTCTTTGCAACCCCATGGACTGCACCATGCCAGGCTTCCCTTTCCTTCATTATCTCCTGCAGTTTGCTCATGTCCATTGAGTCAGTGATGCCATCCAACCATCTCATCCTCTGTGTCCCCCTTGTATGTTTTGGTTGTTTGTGGTTTATTTTTTCACAAAATATTCATGTGGTCAAGGACTAATGCCACTTATCCAATTAAATCTGATCAATTGCAATAAGCCTTCTATGTCATCACGTTAAGCACTGGTTATTTCTTGTTTTGCATATAAAGTTTTTCCTAAATAATGAATCAAGTGCTTAAATGGTTGGGAAATTTATGAATATTCTGAATTATTTAGATTCAATGTCTCAAGTGTATTTTTCTTTAAAAAAGTTGCTGGAATTCTTGGGTAAAGATCACATCTTAAATGTTTTTTGAATGATTCAAGAACTTGGATGCCAAATACCATGCTGTCATTATAATCTTACCATATCTTAGAATGCTGTTGCCAAAAGGTCACTCTGGGACAAAGTCTCTTCCTTTGTGTCCATCTGAGAAGCATCATTGTACCCAGCAGAGTCAATGGGGAAGGAAGCTGTTTTCCCCACTTGGTTATGGAAGCAAGCTCTGACCCATTCCAGAGAAGCATTTACTGACCTGCATCCCTATTTCTCTGCCAGTTAGGATGTACCTCCTAACTGATGTGAGCTGAAATCTTGGTGAAGCTCCTGCCTATGACCCATTGTCTGATCCTAGATGCTTCTGGAAGGTCTGCCTACTCTGTGGAAGGTGCTGATCAATGGGAGTTCTGCAGATGGATGATGGGAGGACATGAGAAGAGATGGAATAATTTTGAGTTAATCTATGAAAACTGAAATGCCTTTCCAGGTTGTTTATTTTGAATTCCAAAAGCTAACCTTGGCCCACTGCTGGAACCCTAGCTTGCACATTTGAACCTGAAGCAGTCAAAAGTTGAAGCCTGGACTGAGAATTCACACCTGGAAAGAGGCACCTTCCAGAAACTGAAGAAAAAGGAAAACGTTGGCCTTAAACTCAAAGTGTGGACTGTGGACCAGCAACACCCCAGAACCTGGGAACTTGCTAGGCATTCAGAACCCTGGACTCCACTCCAGGCCTGCTCAATCAGAATCATAACTTTAACAATATTCCTTGATGTTTCCTATGCACAAACAAGTGTGAAAGGTGCCATTTTAGGCAATATTAAGACCAGATGCTTGTTTTCTCACCTCTGGTCACCCTACTGCATAATACCACTTTCTATCTCTCTAGGAGGAGTCATTTTGGAGCATGTCAGAGGAGCCTTACAGAAACGTGTTCGCCTATGTGGAGAAGTTAAGATCAGAAATGGCAATAACAAAATAATCAAGCAGTAGAGCTCTAGCAAGCCATACATTGATAAGCTCTGTGCAGTTAGAGTGGGAATCCCCAGTGTTTTTAAGGGCTGACCCTGAGCAATTAAAGGCTGACACTGAGAGGTTATAGCAGTGACACATCAGCAGATTTTGGATAACTCAGCATGAGATAACACTGGGTAGAAACAGATGAAAGGATAGAATCACTCATGAGGTGTGGGATTGTGCCTTTTTTCTAGCATGTCCTGTCATGTCTGCACATGACTGTCAAAAACTCTGAATAAGAGAAGTGCTGTGATTGTTTTATGTTGACCTTGGGTGGCCTACAGGACCTGGCGTTTAACTCTGATATCATGGACTCAGTTTGGAACTGACTCATTCACGTACTCTGAAAGGACAAAATTTAACCTTATACCTTTTAAAAGCGAGGTATAATTAAGCTCTAGTAAATTGCACAAATCTTCAACTAAATTTTGACAATGATGTGTATTAATCATCCAAAGCTGCGCCCCCCCCCCCCAAAAATAGAACATTTCCATTATCCCAAAAAGCTCTCTTGTGCCCCTCACTGGCTAATTCAACTTGGGTTTTATCACCATGCATTTTTTTTTCCTGTTTTATAACTTCATATAAATGGATAGATACATGTGTACTCTTATGCTTTGCTCTATCACTCAGCATGTTGCTGAGAATCATCTATGTTTTTGATTGTATGGGTAATTCAGGTTGCTGACTAGTATTGTATTGTGTGAACACACAAAACTTTACCTACATGTTGATGAACCCATAGTTCAGTTCAGTCGCTCAGTCGTGTCCGACTCTTTGCAACTCCATGAATTGCAGCACGCAAGGCTTCTCTGTCCATCACCAACTCCCGGTGTCTACCCAAACCCATGTCCATCGAGTCGGTGATGCCATCCAACCATCTCATCCTCTGTTGTCCCCTTCTCCTCCCGCCCCCAATCCTACCCAGCATTAGGGTCTTTTCCAATGAGTCAACCCTTCGCATGAGATGGCCAAAGTATTGGAGTTTCAGCTTCAACATCATACCTTCCAATGAACACCCAGGATTGATCTCTTTTAGGATGGATTGATTGGATCTCCTTGCAGTCCAAGGGACTCTCAAGAGTCTTCTCCAACACCACAGTTCAAAAGCATCACTTCTTCGGCACTCAGCTTTCTTCACCGTCCAGCTCTCACATCCATACATGACCACTGGAAAAACCATAGCCTTGACTAGATGTGCTTTTGTTGGCAAAGTAATGTCTCTGCTTTTAAATATGCTATCTAGGTTGGCCATAACCTTCCTTCCAAGGAGTAAGCATCTTTTAATTTCATGGCTGCAGTCACCATCAGCAGTGATTCTGGAGCCCAAAAAAATAAAGTCTGACACTGTTTCCACTGTTTCCCCATCTATTTCCCATGAAGTGATGGGACCAGATGCCATGATCTTAGTTTTCTGAACGTTGAGCTTTAAGCCAACTTTTTCACTCTCCTCTTTCACCTTCATCAAGAGGCTCTTTAGTTCTTCTTCACTTTCTTCCATAAGGGTGGTGTCATCCGCATATCTGAGGTTATTGCCATTTCTCCTGGCAATCTTGATTCCAGCTTGTGTTTCTTCCAGCCCAGCGTTTCTCATGATGTACTCTGCATATAAGTTAAATAAGCAGGGTGACAATATACAGCCTTGACGTACTCCTTTTCCTATTTGGAACCAGTCTGTTGTTCCATGTCCAGTTCTAACTGTTGCTTCCTGACCTGCATACAGGTTTCTCAAGAGACAGGTCAGATGGTCTGGTATTCCCATCTCTTTCAGAATTTTCCACATAAGTAGTCTTCAATTTTGAGCTGATCAGGTATACTGCTTTGGTCATTTGTAAATAAATCTTTTTTAGACATACATTTTTATTCATCTTTGATTATGACCCAGGAGTGGAGTGTTGGTTCTTAGGACCAATGTGTGTTTGACTGTTAGAAATGGGGACAACCCAGAGGGATAGGGTGAGGAGGGAGGTAAGAGGGTTCCAGATGGGAGGGGGACACATGTATACCTGTGGCCGACTCATCCTGATGTATGGCAAAAACCATCGCAATATTGTAAAGTAATTCTCCGATTAAAATAAAGTAATCAATTAAAAAAAGAAATAGCCAAACAGTTCTCCACAGTGGTTGTACTATTTTAAACTCTGACGAGAAATGTACAAGAATTCTAGTTGCTCCCTAGCCTCACCAGTATTTGATGTCAGTCTTTTCAGTTTGGGTTTAAGGTCACATTTCCTTGGTAATTTGTCCATTCTTATTGTTCTTCTATTGCTGACTTAACAGGAATGTCATAGGTGAATTTCTCGCAACTGACAAGCCCCAGGCCTTTGGGACCTCAGAGCCCAGAGGACCACAGATACACTTTAATCAGGTCTGCTTTTGGAGATGGAAGATGGCTGCCTTGCACTTGTTGTTCAGTCACTCAGTGGTGTCCGACTCTTTGTGACCCCATGGACTGTAGTCTACCAGGCTCCTCTGTCCATGGGATTGCTCAGGCAAGAATACTGGAGTGGGTTGCCATTTCCTTGGGAAAGGCCCTATTCCTCCAACGGGGAAATTCCCCTTCCATTTTCTGTCCTGCCCCAACCTTTGGCACAATACTCCTGAGAATTTGGTGACACACTGTGGGAATGATTTGATGGCTCAGCATAGACTTGCTCTGTGGCCAAACTCTTGGTGTTGTCCACTTGTCCACCACACATGACCACTGACTTCCACTGCAACTTGGCTACTTTCTCCTTATACTTTCCGTCTGAATTTCATCTCCACTTGTCATTCTGCTGTGAGTGAGAACACTTACGGCTCTCCTCTCACTTGTTTTCTAGAAATTGATTCCTTTAGGGAGTAAGAATGATGCTCTGTTAGGACTTTGTACATTTTAGCCAGAATCAAAAGTCCTGTACTCCCCACCCCCCTTACTCCATTCTTTTCTGTAATGTGCCAAAAATGTTCTCTGGATTAAAGCCTAAAGACTGACGTTGCTTTAGAAATCACGAGCCAGGAGGCTCACAGTAACCCTGTGTGGAAACCCTGGAGCTAATAGAAGAGCCAAACTATGTAACACTTTCATGTTAATATTTTAAAGATTAAAATAGCATCCATTAAACCATGATAGCTGTCACCCCAAAGCACATTACTAAACATCACTAGGTCAAGTTTCCTTGTCTATACAATGGGAATAAAAAAGAGTTCTTGTACCATGGTCTTGCTGTAGGCTTATAGAAATTATATATGTACAGAGCTTAGAAATGTACTGCAAATGCCTGAGAAACAAAACCTTAGCTGTTATTAATATTAATATATTAGGACTAATGACAGTTAGTAGTTATAGCATTGGAAGTTTTTTTTAATCCCTGACTTACTTCTTCTAGCTCCTTTGTATTGCAGTGCATGCATGTGTGCTGTGCTCACTTGCTAAGTCATGTCCAACTCTTTGCAACCCCATGGACTGTAGCCCTCCAGGCTCCTCTGTCCATGGGATTCTCCAGGCAAGAATACTGGAGTGGGTTGCCATGCCCTCCTCCAGGGGATCTTCCCGACCCAGGAATCAAACCCGTGTCTCCTGAATTGCAGGTCTTTACCACTGAGCCACCTGGGAAGCCCTAATTAAACCTTCAAGCTTTCTCTAGGGATTACTAAGAGTTAACAGAGCCAAACAACACTATAGTCAATATTCTAGTTCCATAAACAATGACATCAGAAAATTGTGACTTAAAACTTTGTGCCTGTGGTAACAGTTAATATTATTCAGCAATATCTCTGGTTCTCCTGATTTGGGTGCGATTGTACCTTTGACTTGCATTGACCAAAGAAATATGGCTGCAAATACATTGCTTTTGAATGAGTCTTTAAGAGCTCATTTGTAACACCTCATGCTTTCTTCCTTTACCTATGGGACAAGGGACGTTCCAAGTGGTGGAGCCTCTGAGCAAAGGTGTTATGGAGTAGCGTCATAGCTGGGCCATGATGAACATGTAGGATAAGCTGAACAAACCTCAACTTTAGATGATGGAGAGTTTGGAGCTGTTTGTTACACGCACATCACTAAGCCTCTATTGACTGACTGATAGGGTACTTTTAGGATATGGTTCAGACTGTTTGCTTTGCTCTTATTAGGTAGGATTGCATCTGGTAGAAGCACTGGCCAACCAGAGAACTCCTGGATACCAAAGTTTGGATGGAGGGGGAGCCAGAGGCACGGGTGCCAGAGAGTGAGTTGAAACTATATTAAGACAAGGTGCCAAACATCAGGGTATCCAAGTCTGTCCACACATCAGGTGTGGGACTGGTGGGGAGAGGCAGGAA
Organism: Giraffa tippelskirchi; assembly: GCF_054371585.1. Classification (NCBI taxonomy): domain Eukaryota; kingdom Metazoa; phylum Chordata; class Mammalia; order Artiodactyla; family Giraffidae; genus Giraffa; species Giraffa tippelskirchi. The sequence continues at coordinate 145,987,159 of NC_137289.1, forward strand.
GTAGAGCCAGAAGGTTTGGAGCTGAGGAGAGGCAGTGATGGAGCAGGAACTGAGAAATAAATCCTGGAACCAGGTAAGAGGGTTTATCCATGGAGTCTCATTACCAGCAAAGGGAGAGCCGAGGCACAGTCTCCTTGCGGACAACTGTTGGGTGTGTGGTGGGCTACCTGGCTGAAGGTCACCGGGTCATGTTAGCAACTCCTCGGGGTGCTTTCTCTTTGGATGTACCCATCTTCACACCAGCAGGATTCCTGGGTACCCCAAGTTCTGAGGAACAGCAGAGAAAGTCCTTCTGTTCTGGAACCTTTTGTGCTCATTCTTTTTCTTACACTGAGGCTCTCCAGCTCCAGATTTAAAGAGAGATCTCTCTCTGATTAGCTGAAGAATCACACTTCCTTTGCCAGAGAGAACCACTTCTGGAACATCAAAACACTCATCTTGGTTGCCTTTTAGGGCACCTTGTCATTTAAATCATACAGAATGTTACAAATACAGAGCTATCCATGTATGTTTCTAATTGGGTCAGCAATGTTAACATTGCAGCAGTGTAAGCAGAGCACTTAAAAAAAAATTCCTCCAGTCTTTTTGGAATTCAGCTCATGGGCTTAACAGACATGTATTGACATAACTAACTTGTTCAACATGTCTTTCTGTAAGTTATAAGTGAGGGGAAAGTAAAGCTTTGCATTAAACTAACAGATGAGATTTTTGTATTAGGGATAATATACTAATATGATACACACTAAGAGGATACATAACCCAAAGTGCAGTTTCATCATTTAAGGCAAAATGACCTCCTCCTGGGAACTGAGGATTATTTTACAGGAAATAGAAATAATAGGATGACTTTCTGGGCGCTGAGGAATAACCTAGGATGTGAAATAACTTGGCATGTGCCAATGGCCGTGTATAGTACCCTTTGGTAGAAGATGATTGTCAAGATTGTATGGCAAATGGGTTACCAGGGCTGGAGAATGGACAATTCCTGTTACGACACACCAGAGACCAAGCTTTTTAAAAGCTTGTTTCATTCCCACTTGCCTCTTAATCAGATAGAAAGGTAGAAAATGGTCTCATAAGTCTGTTTTTATCTGTGGCTATGAAGTGTGTGTGTGTTTTTTTTTAACATTATTGCTTATTATTGTTTTTATTTTGACAACTTATTATGATAATAATATGCATTGACACACCAGCACATCCATCTATACAGAGTAGATGTTTAATAAATTCTTGTTGAAAGTCATTATAGAAATACATTTATAAAGTTGGAAATCTCCTTTGCCAGAAAGCTGAGAACTCTTCTGTAAGAAAAAAATTCAGAGCAATAAGAAACATTTCAGTAGTTTGTAATATATGTGTGTATGATATGTATTATGTATACGTTATTCATACATATATAGGCACACACATACTTTATAGGAAACATTTCTAAAGAAATATTATCAAATAATCTTTAGGTGTTTAGAGGAAGATTTGTACAACAAAGGTAGATTCAAAAAGAAAAGCTGCCTTAACTTACTTTATTGCTTCTTTGCTAAAGGTATTTATTCAGAGCATCAGAAGTAAAGCTTTAAAGTCAAATGTCTGGAGAAATTTAAATATATGTGAATGCGTATGTTTAAATTGAAGAAGAATGTTGACAGAAATAAATCACTTTTAGAGAGAATTCCCAGGACCTGGTCCCTTTTAGGAAAGCTCTCCTGGTCCTTGTGCAAATACATGTTCCTTTAAAGTACTTGCCCACATAATTTATGGGTTTATGTCTGTATGCCTCTGTTTATTTTCGGTATAAAAATCCTTGCTTATAAAAAGGGTAGTTAAGTATGGTACTACATAACTGTGAGCCCTTTGCCTGACTTAAGAGTTTGGACTTGAGGAACATAAACTAAAGTCAGAGGTAATTCAATTAACATTCTGAACGCACAATGGTATGCTCGCTTCTCAGCTTTAGGGCACAAAACAGCCCCGTTAAATTATAACAGTAATTACACCACACATGCACATTCTTTAAAATTTCATGAATCACAAGGCTGAGCTCTAATTTGAGATGTTTGTGTCTGTCTCTGGAGAATCAACTGAAATAGAAATCTCGAAGCCAAAGAGCTCAACTCCATGTCCAGCTTCACAAAACAAAAACCATCACCTTCCAGTCTCAGACACATTCCAGATTCTCCGAGTTTCCTTACCACTCATACTAACTCATCACTAAACTCTGTGGATGACAGCTCTGAAATAGCTCATGAATCTGCCTACTTCCGCCCATCTTCCTTGCCATTGTCCTGGTCCAGGATGCCGTCTTCTCTCATCCATATCCACATCAGTGGTCTTCTGCCTGTTCTCTCTGTCCCCATTATTGTCTTCTCCAGTCTCCATTCCACTTTGCATAGACCCAAACTTTTAATGAAATAAGATCACACCTAGAAGGCTGCTGCATGTCTCAGTCTACGTGTCACTTCTCCGGGCCTTTTCCTGGGTTCAACTCCCTTGCACCACCCTCCTGAAGCCTCTTGTAATTCCTCTGTCATAACAAGTGTCACATAGGATTGTGACTCCCCGGGTAGTTTTCTTTTTCAGTATATCGTAAGTTCTGTGAGGGTAGGGACTCTGCTCGTCTTGTTAATCCCAGAACCCTTGGCTTCCATCCTGGGGTGAACTCTCAAATTATGAAGGAATTTATCATAACTCTTTAATATTAGGCAAGTTTAGAACCACAACACGTACCAACACTTCTTAATGTACTAATATACTTCTAATACACTATTTTCCCCATGCTAGAACGTTTATGGCTCTAAAGGAGAGTTCCCCAAGGTGTGGTGTATCCTAACAGCCCTTATTTTAATGAGAATAGTAAAATTTTATAAATTTTTTCTTGCACTAAAGTTATCAACTTGAATTCCTTCTTTTGACTTTGAGTAAAGTGCTAATCATGAGATTTTAAAGTATTTTTATTTTAGGTATGCTTTATTATATCTTAATATGAAGTTATCTAGAACTATGGTATAAAATGTGATAGGGAAATCTGCCCGTGGAATGGGTGGAATGGGGTGTGGCATTGATTTCCTTAACCGTGTTAATGTGTTAGATGACCTTTCATGTGTTTTTCTTATTTCTTCCTTTAACACCTTATTTATAGATTTTTTTTTCCCCTGTGACCAAAAAAATCTGGTTTGGTTTAGGCTTAGAACAATGTGATGCAAGAAGAAAAATTACATGTGTCTTTCTGTATGTGTGTTTGTATGTATGCATATATGATGATTGATTAATGACTATTATTAGCCATAAGAAAAATGGAACATATGGGAGTTCTTGGAGAAGTTCATTCACAGCTCTATTGTCAAGGAAAGGTCATTGTCAGTTCAACTGCATTCTTTTATCCCCTAGCTTTATTGAGATATAATTGACACATAACATTGTGTAAGTTTAAGGTCAAATGAAATCTTGTCTTTATTGCAAATGTTAAAAATGAGTACTATTGAACAGACTCAGTCCATTTTATGAAAATAGAAGGAAATAAAAGCAATTCTACTGGCAGAAGTCAAAACAAATATTTATTTAATTATTGTTGTTGTTCAGTTGCTAAGTCATGTCTGACTTTTTGCAACCCCATGGACAGCAGCACGCCAGGCTCCACTGTCCTCCACTATAGCCATTGATAAAACTGTTCTAAAATCCCACAAGAAATATAAACCCAAGCATATATGTATATACAGAAATAATTGTAGGTGGAATGGTAATAACCCAGGTGAGGAGGAGAGGGAAAATTAGGTTAGGGTATGGAAGAAAATGAGAAAGGTCTTGAGTTGACAGTTCTTGAAACTGAGTGATGAGTGCATGGTGAGTTATTATATATTCTTCTGACTTCTGTATATGTTTGAAAGTTTCCATATACAAAGTTTTTACAGAGGAAAGAATTATGTAGAAGTAAAAACATCCTGAAGCTGATAAAGCTTAAGCGTGAGGACCACCACTGGATGAGTCCCTTCTAGAATGCTGGAAAGAGCCTCTGTCTTCAAATGGTCATATGTTTGTGTAAAATTTGTGAACGTAATATAATTAAACTAGAGTGGGCTAAAACTGCTGTCTCTTCCTATTTCAGAATCCCCTCTGTTATACTTCTCCTTATGGGGTTCAAGAGGTCATGGGCTTTGGGGGGACCTGCTAAGGGAAAGTTGAGTTGGGGATACAAATACAAAACTTTTGGTGTGTTTACTTGTGGATTAAAAATGCAGATATAAAATTCCCAGCTGTGACTTTGACACCCCCATGATTATTGGAATATATTTATTATCAGTCTCTTCTATGTATATTACCACCAGTTGTGCTAGCATAGGAATGGCTTCAGGAAGACTCCAGTCTCTGTCCCTCTGACACTCTGTGTTATGACTTGAAGCATAGGACCACAGATTGTATTGGGGTATGAGTGTCCTCCGTGGAATGTGGCAGAAAAGAGTGTAGATAGTGGGGAAAGAAATAAAGTTTGATATGTATGAAGCCAGAATTCATTCTGTGGACATTTTTGCTAATCAACAGATGTGTAAAATTATATGCATTGGTTTTGGTTCTCATTGATACTTAGTTAAACTGGAAATCCTCTCCAGTCAGAAATATACTCAATGCTACAAACATAATTATAAATTCATCCTATTTTTGCATTTTGATTGAAGTCAAGAGAAATATAATTTATCAGAATGTTGTGTCCATAGTGTACAGACCTCTACTACCAGAAGCATAAATTTGAGTTTCCTGAAGTTTGTTCAAGTTGAGTGTGTGTAGCTGCTTGAATATCCAGTCATTGGATCTTACCTAAAGCATTTTTCCCTGAAGAAGTGTGGGATTCTAAATTTAAAGAAACAGAAAACTGCCTCTGATGCAACAAAATGACTTGCACGCATGCACGCACACACACAGAGTGCATTGAACCAGCAATGAGTATTAGAGGTATTCAGACATTAGTAAGTGGATGAAAATGTTGCAGTATAGTGAGTACTCTTGTGAACTGAAAGATTTTTGGAAGCCCCCTTCCAGAGTGACTTAAAATACGTAATGCACTCCTTGAGGATAAAATTTAAAATAAAATGAAATCAGATGCGTTTCTAGGTTTGAAACCAAAGTTTCTTACGACTTCAAATTTGAGCCCTTTGTGAAGATGGTTTCAAAGATAACAATCTAAGTGGTTTTTTTTTTTTTTAATAGTCCCTCCAGAGAACTGAAGCATAGCCAAATCCCTCAACATAGAAAATTCACTTAAAAGAGAAAAGCAAGTCATCCTGTTTCACTTGGTTATTTTACCTTCCAAATATGGAATATAGGAATCTAGAAAGCGGGGTAACAGTGAGTTAATATTCATCATGTTTTGTTTATCTTGGCTGTTAAAATACACATTTCTTATATTTCTGGCTTGTATAATTTCTAAATATACCCAAGCAGCCTTATAGCTTATCCAAGTTTTCACTTAAAAGTGAAAATCTTAGTCCGTTTTTCTCCAGTTTTCCTTCTCTTTTCCCAAACATTGTTCATCATTCTTTTCTAAGAGTCTGTTTACCCAGAGCATGCCGGCAGGGTAGTTTGTTTTTGAAACAAAATTTAAACACATTAACACACAATCAATGATGTGTATAATATGTATGGGTGAATGCAATTACATGATCCATTTATATCTTCCATAGCTAAATACAGGATGCCAGTTGTTTGTTGGTGTGTAAATGGTTATGCTTTTGATTAAATTACCTCCACTAGCTATGCTAATAATGGCATAGAAGTCTTTGCTTTTTCCTGAATTTTCTAGGATATTTTTATGTGTGGGGCTTCTCTTAGACAAGTTTCCTTAAATAGCCAGGAAAATTCTCACAAACCTACCTCTTATGACTGCATTCAAATAAAGCCGGAATTAATGTGGTCAAAATTCTCCAAGCCAGCTTCAGCAATACGTGAATCATGAACTTCCAGATGTTCAAGCTGGTCTTAGAAAAGGCAGAGGAACCAGAGATCAAATTGCCAACATCCGGTGGATCATTGAAAAAGCAAGAGAGGTCCAGAAAAACATCTATTTCTGCTTTATTGACTATGCCAAAGCCTTTGACTGTGTGGAACACAATAAGCTGTGGAAAATTCTGAAAGAGATGGGAATACCAGACCACCTGACCTGCCTCTTGAGAAACCTGTATGCAGGTCTAACTCACAGTTAGAACTTGACATGGAGCAACAGACTGGTTCCAAATAGGAAAAGGAGTACGTCAAGGCTGTATATTGTCACCCTGCTTATTTAACTTATATGCTGAGACCATCATGAGAAACACTGGGCTGGAAGAAGCACAAGGTGGAATCAAGATTGCCAGGAGAAATATCAATAACCTCAGATATGTAGATGACACTACCCTTATGGCAGAAAGTGAAGAAGAACTAAAGATCCTCTTGATGAAAGTGAAAGAGGAGAGTGAAAAAATTGGCTTGGAACTCAACATTCAGAAAACTAAGGTCATGGCATCCTGTCCCATCACTTCATGGGAAATAGATGGGGAAACAGTGGATACAGTGTCAGACTTTTTTTGGGCTCCAAAATCACTGCAGGTGGTGATTGCAGCCATGAAATTAAAACATGCTTACTCCTTGGAAGGAAAGTTATGACCAACCTAGACAGCATATTAAAAAGCAGAGACATTACTCTGCCAACAAAGGTCCATCTCGTCAAGGCTATGGTTTTTCCAGTAGTCATGTATGGATATGACAGTTGGACCATAAAGAAAGCTGAGCACTGAAGAATCGGTGCTTTTGAACTGTGGTGCTGGAGAAGACTCTTGAGAGTCCCTTGGACTGCAAGGAGATCCAACCAGTCCCTACTAAATGAAATCAGTCCTGAATATTCATTGGAAGGACTGATGTTGAAGCTGAAACTCCAGTACTTTGGCCACCTGATGCGAAGAGCTGACTCATTTGAAAAGACCCTGATGCTGGGAAAGATTGAGGGCAGGAGGAGAAGGGGACGACAGAGGATGAGATGGTTGGATGCCATCACCGACTCAGTGGACATGGGTTTGGGTAGAGTCTGGGAGTTGGTGATGGACAGGGAGGCCTGGCGTGCTGCAGTTCATGCGGTTGCAAAGAGTCAGACATGACTGAGCAACTGAAGTGAACTGAATGTGGTAAGGTAATCAACACTCTCTGTAGTGACAAGTAAGCCATAAATCTCTGTGGCATAACCCAAGCACAGTTGGTCTGGTGCCGTGGAAGGCTGTATTACGTTCACCCATTCAGGGGCCTAGGTTCCATACATTTTATGGCTCTCCTCTCCTCTGAGGCTTCAGAATTTTACAGGTTTATTTTCAACCAAATGGTAGAACAAAGAGAGTTTGCCTGGAGAACTGTTTTGGGGTGTGGGTAGGTTAAGGACCTGACCTCATAGCTGACGGCTATCACTTCTACCCACTCTGTGTTGGCCAGGATTCATTCATATGGCCTGGGGGCATCACAGAGGAGGCTGTGAAATCGATAACATGGAGCCTAGGTGGATAAGAAAATGGAGTCTGGTGAGTTCATGGCATTGTCTCTGCCACCATACAAGGTGACCTGCTCTGATTTCAAAGGTACTAGCAAGGTTCCCCAACTATTCTCCTGTGGCAAACTGATTCCTTGATTCAGCTTGCATCAAGGTTGAAAGGAAAAAATAGATTTCTGTTAGGTGAGACTTGAAAATATTATCAGTCATTGAAGCTCCCGTGCAGAGGAGGCTTTGAAAGCAGATCTCATTTGAGGGTAGGTAGGAAAAATTCCCAGGGATCAGTTCAGTCACTCAGTCATGTCTGACTCTTTGCGACCCCATGAACCACAGCACACCAGGCCTCCCTGTCCATCACCAACTGCCAGAGTTACCCAAACTCATGTCCATCGAGTCAGTGATGCCATCCAGCCATCTCATCCTCTGTCGTCCCCTTCTCCTCCTGCCCCTAATCCTTCCCAGCATCAGGGTCTTTTCAAATGAGTCAGCTCTTCGCATCAGGTGGCCAAAGTATTGGAGTTTCAGCTTCAACATCAGTCCTTCCAATGAACACCCAGGACTGATCTCCTTTAGGATGGACTGGTTGGATATTCTTGCAGTCCAAGGGACTCTCAAGAGTCTTCTCCAACACCACAGTTCAAAAACATCAATTCTTTGGCACTCAGCTTTCTTCACAGTCCAACTCTCACATCCCTACATGACTACTGGAAAAACCATAGCCTTGACTAGATGGACCTTTGTTGGCAAAGTAATGTCTCTGCTTTTTAATATGCTATCTAGGTTGGTCATAACTTTCCTTCCAAGGAGTAAGCGTCTTTTAATTTCATGGCTGCAACCATCATCTGCAGTGGTTTTGGAGCCCAGAAAAATGAAGTCTGACACTGTTTCCACTGTTTCCCCATCTATTTCCCATGAAGTGATGGGACAGGATGCCATGATCTTAGTTTTCTGAATGTTGAGCTTTAAGCCAACTTTTTCACTCTCCTCTTTCACTTTCATCAAGGTGCTTTTTAGTTCCTCTTCACTTTCTGCCATAAGGGTGGTGTCATCTGCATGGGGGTACCAGTTCAATAGTGGAAATGAAATACTGCAGGGTGTGTGAGATGATTGACTCCTTTCCTACTTACAGTGGTCTAGCTGCTGACTGCCCAAGAAGGACTGTTAAAATCTGCTGGACCCCATCCTTTCTCATTGCCACCACTGTTGTTGGTTCATTTCCTCTGCTGTAATCTTAGTTGGGCTTTCCAGGAATAAAGTCTGAGATGGAGATTATCCTGAAAATAATTTATTGGGGAATGCTGTCAAGGATAGAAGTAGGATAGAGAGAGGGAAGAGTTGAAATGGTCATGGGTTAGGAAGCTTTAGAGCTTTGAAAGTGTATGAAAGTGTTCGTCGCCCAGTCATGTCCGACTCTTGGCGACCTCATGGACCATAGCCCGCCAGGCTCCTCTGTTTATGGAATTCTCCAAAGAATACTGGAGTGGTTGCCATTCTCTTCTCCAGGGTATCTTCCCTACTCAGGGATTGAACCTGAGTCTCTTGCATTGCAGGCAGATTCTTTACCATCTGAGCCACCAGGGAAGCCCTTAGAAGTTTGACAGGTCTTCCAAATTGTCGTGCCTTGAGGCAAGGGGACCAAGATTTTATAATATATCCCTCTCCATTTGACAGTCATTGAATGCAAGCTGCACTCAGATAGGGAGTGTTAGCTAGGGTGAGGTGACTCTCTTTGGTGATGAGTCATTCCTAGAGAGGAACTCAGATGTGAGTCACCAGTATCCCATATGCCAGCAGTTGTGAGTCTGGGTAGCACACTACAGCATCTACTACACTAGTGAAATCTATCTGTAAGAAATAGATTTAGTCCCAAAGTTATATTTCAGAGATGATAATGCCTAGGTCTCTACCACTGCTTTTCTGTAACCTCCACCCACCCACCCACCAACTCAGAATACTGTATAAGAAGGAGTATGAAAGAAGAGCCCAAGAATGTGCTTTCAATGGCCATGGTTCTGATTGGCAAAGTGCTTTTGCTTTTCTCAAGCTGCCTTTCACTTCCACCTCCTACCAGCATGGAACGGCCTCCTCATTTTGACTAGCTTACAAAAGATATCCTCATCCTTTCAGGTGTATCTCAGTTTTGTGAGGCACTCTCTGCTTACCAGCATTCTAAGGGAATTCACTCCAATCAGAAATCTTTTCTAGTAATTGTTATCTGACTTAGACATCTGCTACTCATTAGGTACTGTTTTACATTGCTTGCTATCCTTTCCTGTGTGTATCTTCACCCCAAAAGGGAAGTAGTTGAGGGCAAAGGTTATGTTTTGTATTCCGTGAATCATTATCCATGTTTAGTAGAATGCAAATCTCAAGTTATTTCATTAGCTTGACCAATATTTATTATGCACTTACTATGTTTAAGGCACTATGTTGGCAGCTAGGGGGACTTAGGTATGAACTGACACTCAAGAAGATGATTCTTGAGAGCAAGAGAGACAGACCTTTAGTTCCAATGCAAGTTGTACTGGTAAAAGTTTAAGGTGATATGGTGGGATCCAAACTGTCTGATGGGAAGAGTTGGTACAGGGGCTAGGGTTGAGGGCATGAATCAAGGAAGGCTTCAAAGTGATTAGTAACAATTAATGTGAGGGTATAAAGAACTCTGAAGCCAAGGTGCTTGATTCAAATGGTGATTATTATGGTAGAAGGTTGGGAAGCAGGGACAGACAGAGCCTAAGACTTTATGGTAGTGGGCATTAATTTGTAGAACCATGGGTTTAGCCCAGGGTTTCTCAACTGTGATGCTATTGATATTTGGGGCTTCACAATTCTTTGTTATGGGGGCTGTCCTGTGCTTGATAAGTTTTTAGCAGTATCCCTGGCTTCTACCCACCAGATACCCGTAGTTCTCCTCAGAGCTGGCAATCAAAGAATTCTCCAGATACTGCCAAATTGCCTCCACTAGAAGTCCAGATCATTTCTAGCTGGTTCCTAGCTGAACAACTTGGCTAGAAACTTTAGCAATAGGCAACACTTGCCATGGTATCAGTTTCTCCGTGAGCAGTGGACATTGCTGTTGTGAGGTAGAGAAGTTAGGAGTGTGTTTAATGCTAATGGAAGTCCAGATGCTAACACTCTCCCTTGGGAATAATGCACTTGTGGTGGGTGTTGTACTATGTACTCTTGATGATCTTTCCACCTCACAAAATATCTCTAAAGTTGAAATCTGGTATATGGACCTTATTTTCCCCAAAGTTAATAGCTCGGTTTTCTCAAGTGTTTTTTATGGACTACATGGTCATGGAATAAAAAGATCAGAGTTAATAATCATTTGTTTATTATTTTTTGGAAACTTTGACCAGCAGGGAAGTATGAGGATTTTTAGAAATCACCAGGGTACAGTGAAAGTTGCCAATAAAAATGTAAAATAATACAGATGTTGTTATGAAGCAGAAACATGTTATGTTTTAAATAAATCAGTATTCTTAACTATTAGCAAGAGAACTTGAGTTTTTAAAAAAGAACAATGGTATTATAATTTTATTATCTTTTTCCTACACATCTGGAATTTTGAAAAAAAACTTTTTGAATAAAAAAAACCCCATTAGATTATTTAAGTCACTCTTGAGTTTAATTGTACTTTTGAGAATATATGGAAAAGTTCTGCCTCCAATCTCTTCTCCTTTTACAGAATCCTCCTAGTATTTTGAAAGAATTTATCGATAAGTTACTGCCTGATATATATAGGCAAAATTCAAGAATAGTCTACAAATTTGCTTTTAAAGTCACACATTCCTTTTCTTATATAACTACAAAATTTTCAAAAAGAGGCAAGTATGAAAAAGAAAGTGAAAGTGAAGTTGCTCAGTGTGTCCGACTCTTTGCGACCCCATGGACTGTAGCCTACCAGGCTCCTCAGTCCATGGAATTTTCCAGGCAGAAGTACTGGAGTGGGGTGCCATTTCCTTCTCCAGGGGATCTTCCCAACCCAGGGATCGAACCCAGGTCTCCCGCATTGCAGGCAGATGCTTTACCGTCTGAGCCACCAGGGAAGCCATAAAATTTTCAAAAAGAGGCAAGTATGAAAAAGAAAACAAATATAATTTATAATATTCTTATATAATTTTTGTAGTCCTTTTTCTTGTTATATTTTAGAGGTTTCTTAACTCTAAAGTGCATAGAAATCATAGTGAGAACTTGTTTAAAAAGCATGTTCTACATGCACTACAAAAGAAGGGTAAAGTGTGGGAATTATATTACACCTAGGAAACAGCATTTTACCAGGTACTCCAGTTGACCCTGATTCAGATGGTCTATAAAAGCATTTGGAAAAACTGATGTGGCATTCTTATGTTGCCATCATCTCTGTATTATACATTGACTAGTTAGAGGAGGGAAGAAATTATGGATTTTTGCATTTGTTTTGTCTAAAGGAATCCTGGCCCTTGTTTACATTAATTCTGCAATGGTAAGCATCTATTTAAAGACACACATTCATTTTAGTGTTGCTGCAGCCTTTTGGGTTATTTTCCCTGGATTGGTAATTGTTCAAAGTTATTTTTTTTTTTGCCTTTGTTATTTGTCATAGGTACATGACAAATGCATTTAAGGATTAATAATCTTTGGGTGGGAATGTAAACTGATATAGCCACTGGAGAGCAGTAGGGAGATTCCTTAAAAAACTAGAAATAAAACTACCATGTAACCTAACAATCCCACTACTGGGCATATACCCTGAGGAAACCATAATTGAAAGAGACACATGTACCCCAATATTTGTGGCAGCACTTTTTACAATAGCTAGGACATGGAAGCAACCAGATGTCCATCAACAGATGAATGGGTACAGGAATTGTGGTACATATATACAATGGAATATTACTCAGCTATAAAAAAAAGAACACATTTGAGTCAGTCCTAAAGAGATGGATGAACCTAGAGCCTATTATACAGAGTAAAGTGAGTCAGAAAGAGAAAGACAAATGTCGTATATTAACACATATATATGGCATCTAGAAAGATGGTACTGATGAACCTATTTGCAGGGCAGCAATGGAGGCTCAGACAGAACAGACTTGTGGATGCAGGGTAGCAGGGGAAGCAGAGGGTGGGACAAATGTGGAGAGTAGCATGGAAACATATAGACTACCATGTGTAAAATATATAGCCAGTGGAAATTTGCTGTGTGACAGAGGGAGCTCAACCCAGGGCTCTGTGACAACCTACAGAGGTGGGATGGGGTGGGAAGCAGGAGGGAGGTTCAGGGTGGAGGGGACATATGTATACCTATGGCTGATTCATGTTGATGTATGGCAGAAACCAGCACAACCTTATAAAGCAGTTATCTACCAATTAAAATAGATAAAGAATCTTAAAAAAATTATTTAAGTTAAGCACTTTGAACAGTACCTGGCCCTCCATCATCATTATTGTCCCAGATATAGGGAGGGAGGGTCAGGATGGGGAACACAGGTACACCCATGGCTGATTCATACGAATGTATGACAAAAACCACCACGATATTGTAAAGTAATTAGCCTCCAATTAAAATAAAAAATAAATTTATAAAAAAGAAGATAAAAGCTTACTAGAAGTTCTCTTTCAGAAGGATTATCCATCTTCCTTTATTCTGTGACATGTGTTTATCTTCCCTTTGGCTGTTAACATTTATTCACCAATGAAAATATAGCACCTCTTACAAAAAAAAATAATCTTTGAATAACTTGAGGACTTGTATTTCTCTTGATGTTAACTCTACGCAGGAGGTAATGGGGATGTGAAACACAGTGTCAGTGAGGAAGGGGAGGAGTGGCATAGACCTGGATGAATTTGGGAGGCAAAATCTGTAGTAGTTAACATCCGTTAAGCTTCAAGGGTCAATGAGAAAGAGATGTTCTGGGTGACCTCAAGTTCATGAGCCTGGGCAGCTTGAGGAAAGAGGCAAAGAGGAGCTAGAGGAGCTATGTTGGGGACTTTGGAGGTTTGGGGGCAGGGAATGTAAGAAGAGAAACATGATGCTAAGTTGCAGGGATCAGAGTCATCTGCTAGCAATGTGTACATGTTAGCGATGTGTATGTGTTTAGTGATGTGTACGTGTTTTGTGATATTGTATAAGTAACTTAGAAATGTTGAATCATGCTTAAGAAGTTGATCAATCTGAAAGAGAAGAATAGGAACCAAAGGACTGAATAGACTAGCCGAAAGAGAGTAAATATTAAAAGAAGGCCAAAAACTAAGCTATGTGATGTGTCTTTATTTAGAAACCTAAGGAGGGAAAAAAGGAATAAAGACAGCTAAGAAATGGACAGAGAAGAAATAGGAACACCAGGAGAAAAAAAACAACCTGTTCTGGAATAAACACTTTGGGAAGAAGATGTGTCCAAAGCCAGAAGAATCAAAAGAAGGAAAAGGTTGAAACAAACCTGTTGAGCCTGGTGGCCAGAATTTCATTGGTGACCTTTGATAAAGGATCAGTTCCTTAAGTAGATTTAAATGAAGTCAGGAACTTAAGACAATTTCAAATTCTTCATCATTAGGTTCCTTGTGTTTGTTGTTGACTTCTGCCTGCAGGGTACGTGTTCACCTGCAGTCTTCCCTTGGTAACCCCTTCAATTTAATTTAGTATTCTGGTGCTCTTCCGTGACCCTTATTTGAAGCTTTGTTAATTAGGTGGGATGCTTCGGTGAAGTTAATTGGTTCAACTGACAATTCACACCCAAGGCAGTTTATTTTCTCCCCAGTGACCTCTTGATATGCCAGGAAATGAGAAAATGAGAGGGGAGTTGAACTAATCATCTATAACCTTTTAATCTAATGTTCATGGTGTAATCCCTCTCCCTTTTGCTCACCTAACACTACCTGAAATATCAAAACCACCCAGTTCAACCTACCAGATCCCTAAAAACAGCTTTGTTGTTGTTCAGTCACTCAGTCGTGTCCAACTCTTTGTGACCCCATGGACTACAGGCTTCCCTGTCCTTCACCATCTCCCAGAGTTTGCTCAAACTCATGTCCATTGAGTAGGTGATGCCATCCAACCATCTTGTCCTCTGTCATTCCCTTCCCTTTCCCAACATCAGGGTCTTCTCCGATGAGTTGGCTCTTCGCATCAGGTGGCCAAAGTATTAGAGCTTCAGCTTTAGCATCACTCCTTCCAGCAAATTCCCTGGGATTCCCTGGTGGCTCAGACAGAATTCCGTGAGATTCCCTGGTGGCTCAGACAGTAAAGAGCCTTCCTGAAGTGTGGGAGACCCAGGTTTGATCCCTGGGTCGGGAAGATCCCCTTGAGAAGGAAATGGTAACCCACTCCAGTATTCTTGCCTGGGAAATCCCATGGACGGAGGAGCCTGACAGGCTACAGTCCATGGGGTCGCAAAGAGTCGGACACGACTGAGCGACTTCACTTCTTCACTTTTCCAGTGAATATTCGGGGTTGATTTCCTTCAGGATTGACTGGTTTGAAACAGCTGAATAAAATGATATAAAATGACATAATTCAGATATTTGGGAAAAGCACATGATGTGGTTGATGTGTACCTGCTTCCTTTCCTTTCAGTGAGTCCTGTTGCAGTGTCTACTTCTCTATTTGCATGGCTTCTAGCATGGCATAAGGCCATGAACCTTTACTTAGACTTGAAAAGCTAAGTCATTGGGAAGTTGCAAGTTGAATTTGAGCCCTGACTCCATTGCTAATAATATTTCCACCATACCATGCTACCTTGACAGATAATCTTTCAAGTTTTGCTTTAAGAATGGATAGTTAACATTTTACTCCTGCTGCCTCCTATGGTACATAAATACAGCTAAGAAATAAAGCCAAGAAAACACATATTAGCTAATTGATTATGTATGACCCAAATGCTTAGGAATGAAAAATTTAGCCTTATGCCCATTCATACAGCATATGCAGCTAAAAACAAGTCCTAGTTTCTTAATGTACCTCTTGATAAGCTAAAAAGGACTGTAATGAACTTATCTTCTATAACACATCTCTTATGTTTTAAATATTTTATATAAAGTCAATTTGTGGCATTAAACTTCTACAGCCAGATTATGGGATCTGACAGGTCCCTCTTTGTAAGGCAAAAGTTGAAAATGTCTAATTCAGAAGCATCATAAATTACTTATACATAAGTTAAAGTTTTTAAGGTCTCATTTTTGGATTGTCCTCATTTTCAGAGAAGGAATGAATTTGGAGAGCAAGTTGTAAGTATAGTTTTATGAGCTATCAACTTATTTCTAGATATGGGGATGTGGAATACCCATAAAGCATGCTGGATAGCTGTGTATTCTTTCTGGATTGGAAGGTTGTAAGGCATGGGTTAGGGTCAGGTTGAAGATACCAAGTCTAGGGAAAAATGAGAGTTGGGTAAGGTATGGGAATGTGTCCAGGTAATGTGATCTGGCTGCTGGGTCAGAGTGGTAGTCACTGAGAGGACAAAGGTTCTGGTTGTAAATGAGTCCCCCGGAGAAGGACCTTAAGTGGTAGCTCTTGGTTTATGGGAAATGGCACCCATCAATAACTCAAGGGACAGAGTTGGTGAGAGTTGGGAATGGGTAGGGACGGCAGGATAGTTCCAGGCCATCCCAGTGGAAAAACCAGAGGATAAAAATGATGGTTGTAATGGGAACTATGAGAATTAGGATGGCCAACAATTGGGTTACACTGTCTTCTCCTGGTGGTAGGATTTGGTGCTCTATGACTACATTGTCACAGAAACCCCATGGCATTGAGCCTACAGTGTTAACCCTATCTACAAAGGGTTGAGAAAAAGAGAAGCTGACAACTTCGAGTCTGTTGGTCTTTGATCCTGTAGTTCCATGGCCACAAATACTTTATTTGTATGTGTTTGTGATTAGGTCTCCCAGAAGTCAGCAAGGCATTGTGACTATGAGCATAGACTGCCTGAGTTCAGTTGTGGGCCCTTAGACAAGTTATTTGACCTCTTTGTTGTTCAGTTTCCTCATCTGTTAAGTTGAGGATGATAGCACATGCATCATTAGTTGTGAGGACTAAATGTGTTAATACTTGTAAAGTATTTGTAACCATGGCTGACCTAGAGCGAATTCTGTCATTATTGTGCTGTCAGAACTAAAAATGAAACTTCATCTGGTTTAGTTGATCTATTTGTATCAGCCTCTTGCTCTCCCAACTTATTCCTTCTCTGAAAATGAGGACAATCCAAAAATGAGACTTTACAAACTTTAAAACTTTAAATAGGGGCATTGTTTAAAATGCAGGTTCTGGGATGTTATATCAGACTTAGTCAAATTGTTAAAGGTGATTCTAGGAATCTATTTCTATTTCAATATATTTCTAACAAGTCTGCCAGGAAATTCTATTGATCAAAGTCAGATTTGGGAGGCCAAATCTGTGGTTTCCTTTATGTTTAAGGTCATTAGCAAATTATTTTTTGATTCACTTAAGAAAGACCCTTAGTACATGGGACCAAAGCTTGCTTACTTAGTTCAAATCTTATTTCTTTGGTATAAGAAAGAATATAAGCAAACTGAACTTTCTCCCTCATCCTACTCCAGGTGCAAATATATCACTTATGAATTTTAGAATCTAGTCTCAAGCAACATTTTGGCATGTCAGTTACTGAAAAGTAACTGTCAGTTAGTAACCTGGAATTTGATTTGGATTATAAGTTTTTATCAGTTCAGTTCAGTTCAGTCACTCAGTCATGTCCGACTCTTTGCAATCCCATGGACTGCAGCACACCAGGCTTTCCTGTCCATCACCAATTCCTGGAGCTTGCTTAAACTCATGTCCATCGAGTCGGTGATGCCATCCAACCATCTCATCCTCTATTGTCCCCTTCTCCTCCTGCCTTCAATCTTTCCCAGCATCAGGATCTTTTCTAGTGAGTCACTTCTTTGCATCAGTTGGCCAAAAATAATATAATAATAAAGGAAATGTAGTTATTCTGTATGTTAGAAATCTCTAAGCAGATTGTTTTTTGCAGTGTTGTGTTTTCTTTTAGAAATTAGTCAATTGCTAATTTTTCATGGGTACATTTGTAAAAAGTGTAGTCATGATAGGAAATCAAATGATAGAGCCTCTACAAAGACTTGGCTAAATGTACCTGCAAGAGAGTAGCATTGAATTTTTAGCAATAACATGGCATGTTCTTAGTTAAAAGAAAAACAAAAACCTAAACTGTTCTTTTATAAATGAGTTCAGTAGAGCAGTGATGTATAAGTAATTTACTTGGAAAGAAAACAGAAAATAATTTCCTTCTCCTGTCACTATAAGTATTTGTAGGCCACCCTTATTTAGGCAAAGAAAAAGTCCTAATGTATCTATTTTTTTCCTGATGTATCTTTAATAGATCATGTGCTAGTGGAAATGGAATTACACTGAGCTATTCTTTTTATTGTCTGGTTGCCCTTGTTAGCAGTATCATTTATTTTCAAGGTGACTGGCTCTGGTTAAGGGCCTATTCCATGACCTTGAAGCAAAGCAGAGTTAATTGATGTAGCGAAGGATTTGTTAGCACTTGTAGCTCAACCATGAAACCATATGGGCAGGGTAACCTAACTGAGGAATTAACTGTATCTTTTCTTGCCTGTGAACTTTTCACATGCAGATAAAGGAAGCATTTTTTCTTCCTCTTCTTTTTAATGTAGGAAGGCAGGTATGGCAAATTCTGTTTTCTCAAAATATAGTCCCACACATGGTCCTCTAGAACCATGCCATAATCCTATCAAGAGGTATAATCAATTTCTCCTCCTCTGAGCCTGAGTAGAATTTTGGATGGGTCGACAGAATGTAGTGGAAGTGACACTGTATGAGTTCTGAGGCTCGGTCATAAGTAGTAGTACCTGGCTCTCTCTCTTCAGGACACTGATCCTTGCAAACCAGCCAGCATGGTGTAAGGACGTGTCAGCCACATGAGGAGACCATGTGCTCATTCCTGACTTGGCAGCACCAGCAGGGACCTCCGCCCCTCACTCTGTCCAGCAGCCACCAGAAACGTTAGTGTCCTGCTGCTGCTGCTGCTGCTAAGTCGCTTCAGTCGTGTCCGACTCTGTGCGACCCCATAGACGGCAGCCCACCAGGCTCCTCCGTCCCTGGGATTCTCCAGGCAAGAATACTGGAGTGGGTTGCCATTTCCTTCTCCAGTGCATGAAAGGGTAAAGTGAAGTCGCTCAGTCGTGTCCGACTCTTAGCGACCCCATGGACTGTAGCCCACTAGGCTCCTCCGTCCATGGGATTTTCTAGGCAAGAGTACTGGAGTGGGGTGCCATTGCCTTCTCCGGTTAGTGTCCTAGCCTTCAGATAATTCCATATCCCAGTCTTCAACCTTTGAGCAGTCCCAAGTCAAGGGGTTTCAGGCAAAATAAGAGTTGTTTTTACTTAAGATGCAAAGTTTGGGGATAATTTGTTAATCAGGATGACAGCATTCTGGAACCTCAGGGCTTCCTCTCTGGAGGTGTGTAGGTTTTTGCTCCAGGGGACAGAGAAGAGGCCCTTGTTATGAGAAGTCAGGGAGGACAAGATCAGGGCTCAAAGAGTTGAAGAAGTGAGGCAGCAGTCCAGCCCTGAAGGAGAAAAGTTCCCAAGCCCTGTGGGCTTCCCAGGTGGTTAAGTGGTAAAGAATCCGCCTGCCAATGCAGGAAACTCAGCTTCGATCCCTGGGTCAGGAAGATCCCTTGGAGGAGGAAATGGCAGCCCACTCCAGTATTCTTGCCTGGAATTTCCCATGGACAGAGAAGCCTGGCGGCTATAGTCCATGGGGTTGGAAAAGAGTTGGACATGAATGAGCAACTAAACAACAACAACAATGTGAATAAGAGCTGGGAATTCTGAGAGCAGTGGATAAGATGTCCCACTTCCAACTGGGCCTTAAGGGAGCGGCAGAACCTCTGACAGAACTGGCAATGTGGGAGCCTGTGGACCAAATACCGAGCTCAGTGATCTTGAAAGTGTTGGTAAAGGCTGTCATGATCTCTTACGTGTGTGTGTACGTGTAGTGGGCAGAGGGTGTCAGAAAAGCCAGCTGCCTTCAAATGCGAGAGCCAGAACAAAGAGAAACGGCAGAGATACAACCAAATACTGAAAGATGTCCTTGGAATTCTTTTCTGATCCTGAGAAGTGGTAGGGACTCTCAGAATTTCTTTTTCAATATTTATTTATTTGGCTGCACCAGGTCTTAGTTGAGGCATGCAGAACATTTAGTTGCAGCATGTGGGATCTAGTTCCCTGACCAGGGATCAAACCTGGACCCCCTGCATTGAGAGCATGGAGTCTTAGCCACTGGACCATCCGGGAAGTCCGTCAGACTTTATTCTGATGAAGGCTTTATATGTATGTATATAAAAATTATTAGTTATTTGTTATAACGTCATTTGTCAACTGGCAAATTTGCAGGTTAATCCTTTTCTTACAATTTGAAAGAATGGATTATCATATACCAAATATTTTTATGTATTTGATTTTGCTATTTTCACTCCATTAATTTATCTGTAACCACTAAAATGACTCCATTTTAGTAATTATGTACTTATATTTTTTCCCGAAAGTCTCTTGACTCTCTCATTAGTGTATTCCTCCAGACAGGCTCTCAAATCACTTGGAGAGATTATCCTTGCAAACTCTGATTGTTATGGTCTTCTATGCAAATAGTTAAGAATGGCAGATTGAACACAAAAGTACTTTCATGGCTCTTCTTCCCAGAATCCCACTAAATGAGAGGGAAGAAATGTTAAAAAGAAGATACGAATAGACAAGGAGAAAGGATGAGGAGGAGACAATAGTGACAAAATCTTAGAGGCCAGTAGGAAGGTAGATGGGAGTTAAATGACTTCCCAGACATGAGAAAGCTGAATCCTAAGCTGGAAGTTGGGAAAGGAGAGAAATGACCTAATGTCCATTGCAGAATCCTCCAAAGGAGCATTATTTGGCAGGTGGAAGAACTGGTTGAAAGACTGTTTAAGAATTTAGCTCCTCATATCTCCATTCCAAATTTCGGCAGCTGAGCAAACATCCCTCTCCTGTTCTGGCCAGAGACTTGAGGTTTATTCTGTAAAGGAGATAAACAGATGATCTTTGAATGAGACAATATGAGGCACACGCTAAAACAGACCAAGTAGAAAGCATGGGGATTAAGATAAACCTTATATATGAGACTTGAGATCTCCAGCCTTCTCCCCTCCCATGGCTCAAGAGTTTTGGCAGCCAGACATGTACTTTCAATGCAGGAGGTCAGAAGTTTCTTCTCTGGAAATCTAAGTTGCAAAAGAAGTGAACAGAAGATACTCGAATCAGAGATCTTCTAAATATCATCATAGAGACAAAAGCACCGTTGACAACCATAGTCCCCAAGAGCTCCCAGTTATCTTTTTAGTGCCTCATCCTTAAATATGACCAGATAGTCAAGGACTGCCAGTTATTTTAGTTATTTTTAAAAAAAACTAACTTGAAATACCAATAACAATGGAAAAAAAAGATGCATAATAACTTTTATTAATATCTTCAGAGAAGATATAAATCTATGAACCAAGAAGTGGATACTATAAAAAAAATTAGTGAACAGAAAATCTTAGACATTAAAAATACAGTAACACACACTGTTAGAAGACAAAATCAAGGGAACTGTCCAGAAAGTAGAATAGAAAATACAGAAGAAAATAAGACAAAAATTTTAAAAGTGTAGAGATTCATGTAGGGTGTTCTAGAATAATTGCTGTTCTATGACTTGAGGACAGATATCAGAGAAAAGGAAATCATCAATAAAATAATTCAAAAAATTTCCCAGAATTAGAGAACATGAATGTTCCAGTTGAAAAGGATGACTAAATGTACAGAACAAAGGATGAAGCAGACCAACTCCAAGGCACATTACCAACAAGTTTCAGAAACCCAGGGATAGAAAATAGATTCTACAAATTCTCAGGAAGGAAAAAAAGAATTTATAACAAGTATTAAGTATTTGAAGACATTAGAGTTACTACTAGCAACAGTAGAAGCAAAAAAGCAGTGTAGTAACACACAGTGAAAATTCTGAGGAAAAGCAGCTTCAAACTGAAAATTGCATCGTCAATGTCTACAAAACAGAACTTACCTTCCCAAGCAGTCCTTTTCAGGAAGCTATTTGAGACATGCTTCTGCAAAATTAGGGAGTTAATCAAGAAAGAAGTCAAAGGGCCCAGGAAACAGGGACTCCAACCCAAGAGAAATGCTAAGGAAATTCCCATGATAGTAATGAAACAGGTTCTTGGATGGCTTCCAGTTACTAGGTGTAGTAGTAGACAGAATTCTAAGACACCTCCTGGCCAGGATTTCCAATCCCTGATAGACATGCTCTGAATAGTCCCCTCCCTCGTATCTAGGTATGACCTGTGACCCTGATGTCATTTTCATGATTAAGTTTTATGGTGAAGTTGAAGAGATTTTGCAGATGTAATTAAAGCCCCTAATCAGTTGATTTTAAGCTCCTCAAAACAGAGGTTATTTTTGGTGGGACTGACTTGATCAGGTGAGCCCGTTCAGACGGTACAGAGATCATAGAGTGAAGAAGTCAGATTTGAAGTAGCAGATTGACTCTGCTGTTGGCTTTAGAGAAGCAGACAGCCATTTTATGGAGAGGATCACGTTAGGGATTGGTGGGTGGTCTGTAGAAACTGAGGGTCTGTTTTATAACCTTAAGGAAATGAATTCTGCCAAGAGCCACATGAGCTTGGACGAGAACTCTGTGCCTCAGATGAGAATGCATCCCTGACCACCATCTTGATTTCAGCCCCCTAAGGCTCTGAATAGAGACTCAGTTACGCCACACCTGGACCCCTGACCCAGAAAAACGAAATGAATGAGTATTGTTTTAAGCTAGTAAACTTATGTCAGTAGATAACTAATGAGGGTAGAGTTAGCAGTGGATCCAGATTGGAGCAGCTCAGAAGATTCTGGAGGGATTTATCCAGAGGCGTCAGTATGTCCTAATGTCTGGAAAGGTGTACACAGCTTGAGGATAATTAGATGTGCTGATATTAAGTACATACAAAACTAAGCAGTCAACCACAAGACCATTAATAACTTTAAGAAAAACAAAATGTTGCATGGGAAAGCAGTCATAATATATAACACGACTCAGTTATAAATAGGATTTACAGAGACATAATAATGTAAAAAGCACATGACAGTCTAAGCAAAATCACAGGATGAATACTGTTGAGGAGGAAAACGTTTTCCTATATCCTCTTTGGGTCCCTGGCTGAGTCTGAAAATTGGACAAAAACAGGTTGACAAATACAAATTTATTTAGCATGAGTTTTATGTGACACAGGAGCCTTCATAAGGAAATGACCCAAAGAAATGGTTGAATGGTGAGTGTTTTTGTGCCAGGTTTGATGAAGAGTAGACAGTTGTGGAAAGATATGAGAGGACAAAGGGTATGAAATTGGTGTAGTGAGGTGAGGGAAATTGAGCAAGATGTTCATTCATATTCCTCTCTTGGTCCCTTCAACTTTGGAGATGGGGATGCTCTTTTCAGTGGCGCTAGGGGGCCAGGAACCTGCCTGCCAATGCGGGAGTTGCAGGAGACCTGGATTCGATCCCTGGGTCGGGAAGATCCCGTGGAGAAGGAAATGCCAACCCACTCCAGGATTCTTGCCTGGAGAATCCCATGGACAGAGGAGCCTGGCAGGCTACAGTCTATGGGGTCACAAAGAGTCAGATACGACTGAGCAACTAACCACACATGCACACATGCATAGGGAGGTTACCTCTCACAGGAGGGTTTTCTGACCTGCTCCAGGGCAAGGTCAGAAAATCCTTCACACACGTGCCTTTTCTCAAATCTCTTCAGCTGGAAAATGCAATATGATAAGGTGCCATATTTGGGGGTAGCATGTCCTGAGCCCTGTCAGTACTTTGAAGGGTTGGAGATGGGAACTGTCTAGGGGTGGATAGAGGTGAGGGGCGGAGAGGCAGGAGCCAAAACCTTCATCTTCCATAATAGATAATGACTAGAGTGAAAATATTCAGAAGTAGCAATACATGTGTCTATGGGAAGGAGAAAATTGGAGTTGAGAGACTTCAGTGAATCGGAGACCTTGTTAAAAACTTGTGGAGGTACCTGACTCTTTAAACTATGTGATTGTACAGATGGGACAAAAATGAAAGTGAATCTGAAAGAATTGAAAGTTCAGTAGATGAATTTTAAGGTACCCAAGATTGGTTCTTGAGATGACATTTTCATATAATTGCATTTTCAAATTCCTCTCCCTTATGGGTTGTTGGTGAATGAACAAGATTATAAGCAGTGAAATTCAATTAGCCTCTTTGATGTGTAAACAGATACCACAAAATAAAAGAATTTCTTTTTCTCCCAATTACATGCAGTGCCCTTGAAAAATGACCTTCAGGAAGCTAACCTGACAAAATAAACAAGAGCTGCCACTTCTCAATTTTTAGCCCGTCATAGAGTGAAGGGGGTTGTATCTGTTTACCCATTTGTTCCTGAGAGTAGTTAAAATACTTGTGATATATTAACACGCTCTGGTGAAAGATAGAATACGTCTTCAATGTTTGTCTTTTCAACAATCAGCTTCTTGTTTGAAATAGCAGGAACTCTAAATTCATTTCTTTTCACTTTGTACTCTCGAATGGACATGAATTTGAGCAAACTCCGGGAAATGATGGAAGACAGGGAAGCCTAGTGTGCTGCAGTCCTTGGGGTCACAAAGAGTCAGACATAACTTAGCAACTGAACAACAACAGTAACTATCCAGGAGCTGTGATTCAGCTAGATCAGGAAGGCCATGTGTTGTGGTTGTTCCTGTGTTTTCTAGTGAATACTGTTGACTAGCTGTGCATCAGCAGTGTGTACCTTTTACTATTATACACAGTTTCTGTGCAAGTTTCTAAACCCTGTTACACAGCTATTGCTGTTTTCATCTGAAGGATATAGTGATAGCATGTAGGATTTTTGACCAGCTTAAATGAGGTAAGGGTGTGAAGGGCTTGTTAGCACAGTGACTCATACAAAGTAAGCTTCCCTGGTGGCTCAGACAGTAAAGAATTTGCTTGCAATGAGAGAGACCCGGGTTCAATCCCTGGGTTGGGAAGATCCCCTAGAGAAAGGAATGGCAACCCAATCCAGTATTCTTGCCTAGAGAATTCCATGGGCAGAGCAACTTGGCAGGGTACAGTCCATGGGGTTGCAAAGAGTCAGACATGACTGAGTGACTTTCACTTTCACTTTTCACATAAAGTGAGGTGAGAAATCAACAAGTGTTAGCTGTTGTTATCATTGTCTTTCAGGGGAACAGAATGGTTAGTAATAAGCATTTATATTTGTGTTAAATAAGTTTAAGAATAAAATTCTAACTCTAATCCAATAGAGCCTTTTCTGTTCTGTAGATGGAAGTTTTCTCACTCACTCCAGGAGATAAATAGTGAATAGATCCATTTCTACCCTCTTTCTGAAACTAAATTAAACCTACAAAGCATGGTAATTCACATGTTATGGGAAAACTCAAAGGAAATTTTTGGCCAACCCAATACATTCATGGAAGATGTAACTTTGCAGACTTAGAATTTAGTAACAAATTTTGTTTAAAATCATCCAGCTCTTCAGGAATCTGATAAGGAAATTATGTTTAGATGTCCATTGACTTCTAATTCTTAGCTGATATAAAATAATTATTTGATCTCATCTAGAAACCACAGCACTCACTATCTGAGACCACTATTTGCATATGGAAAGCAAGAAGAAAATGCTAAAGATTTATCTTGTGAAAAATTTGATTCTTTAGTTATTAATTAAGGCTTTGTTCAGGAAAAGAGAGAGAAAAAATGGATATGAATGACAGTTTCCAAGTTCAGCTTTTTCCATCGATTTAACCCATTTATTTCTTGGCTCAAAAACAAAATTTAAAGCATAGATACAAGGGGTTTCATATTTCTAAATGATAAATTTTTAAAAATTCACTTCAGCAGAATGGTTGTTTTTCAGGAAAGATTCCTAATGTGAATGTAAAGAGTAAGAACCTAAAAAGACATATTAATTTTTGTTCTGATTTATTACTGTTGTTCTATTGCAATCCCATAAAGACACGTGAATTAAGAACTTTTGAGTTAGGGACTGCTAAGTTGAAGATGTCTCTTGAATACTTTCTTCCTTTAATAAGCCCATGGAGCCTAAATGCAAATATTGCTACCACAATATCTGTGTGCACAGTTCAGTTTTTAGAACAGTTGTCAGGAAATTCCAAAAGTTCTCCAGCCCAATTACGTGGGTGTTGTGGCCTGAATGTAATTTTTCTACTCCTCTCTCCCTTGTAAGCTTATACTTTCAGTGCAGTTCTGTTCATGTGGTAAAAACTGTGTCATAATTTACCCAGACTATATAATATGTCCAAGTTCTCATTGCTCCTAAGATCCTTAACTAGGCATTTCTTGACTTTTGATTCTTCACCCTTTAAACACTTTTGCATTAATGCATTCCATACAGAATATCAGCTTGAGAGAATAGGAGGTAGGAGGATAAGTAGATTTATAAACACATGGCATCCACAAAAAACAGCTCAGTAAGCCCACATTTGTTGTTGGAATAAATACACTTTGTGGGACAGTCACCTGGTCCTTCTAAGCATAATGAGAGTAAGAGAAAGACATTGTTATTTTGTATTTTGTACAAAAGCTAGACTAGACTTGCCTCATTTATCATTGAGCTACAAAATGGAAACTGCCTGTGTTTCCTCACAACTCTAATTTTTCAAGAAAATGGTGCAGAGGTTTGAACAACTCCCACTTCTTCTGAGTGGTTAACATGAAACCCAAAGTTTTTAGAACTTAGAAAAAAATAGAAAAAAGATAAGAAAGAGTTTTATTTGGAGATTCAAACCATTAAATAATGGGGTCCTTGAAGGGGATTGGCAATGAAGAGATATCAGAGCTGTCCACAAACCACAGTTGAAATAAAGTAGTTCTGATGTGGTGCAAAGATAAACTGATGTTACCATAATTAGTTAGTATCAAACATGAGTTTGAGCAGACTCCAGCAGATAGTAAAGGACAGGGAAGGCTGTTCCCCAGCCTGGTATGGTTAGCAGATTCCCACTCACTTGGATGATCTCAGACTCCCAATTTTGTTCCCTGAGACTTAGGAGACTGTCAGAAGTTCTGCTCAATTTCTCAGTTCCTCATTCCCTTCTCATGGACTTCAATAATGTTCCAAAGGGAGAAAGAGCACCCAAAAAGCAGGGTTACCTCTTTGTGACTGTCTCTCTAGTTCCTTGATTTTAAAATGGTTTTCTCCCTTGTTAGTCGCTGAATGCCATAAGTCAGCTGTTTTAAATACTCTCACCACTACTATTCAACATAGTTTTGGAAGTTTTAGCCACAACAATCAGAGAAGGAAAAGAAATAAAAGAAATTCAGATTGGAAAAGAAGAAGTAAAACTCTCGCTGTTTGCAGATGGCATGATTCTCTACATAGAAAACCATAAAGACACCACCAGAAAATTACTAGAGCTAATCAATGAATATAGTAAAGTTACAGAATATAAAATTAACACACAGAAATCCCTTGCATTCCTATACACTAACAATGAGAAAACAGAGAAATTAAGGAACCAATTCCATTCACCATTGCAACAAAAAGAATAAAATACTTAGGAATATACCTACCTAAAGAAACAAAAGACTTATATATAGAAAACTATAAAACACCGATGAAAGAAATCAAAGATGACACAAATAGATGGAGAAATATACCATGTTCATGGATCGGAAGAATCAATATAGTGAAAATGAGTATACTACCAAAAGCAATCTATAGATTCAGTGCAATCCCTAACAAGCTACCAACGGTATTTTTCAGAGAACTAGAACAAATAATTTCACAGTGTGTATGGAAATTCAAAAAACCTTGAATAGCCAAAGCAGTCTTGAGAAAGAAGAATGGAACTGGAGGAATCAACCTGCCTGACTTCAGACTATACTACAAAGCTACAGTCATCAAGACAGTATGGTACTGGTACAAAGACAGAAATATAGATCAATGGAACAAAATAGAAAGCCCAGAGATAAATCCACGCACCTATGGACACCTTATCTTTGACAAAGGAGGCAAAAATATACAAGCAGCTCATGCAGCTAAATACCAGAAAAATAAATGACCCAATCAAAAAATGGGCCAAAGAACTAAACAAGCATTTCTCCAAAGAAGACATACAGATGGCTAACAAACACATGAAAAGATGCTCAACGTCACTCATTATCAGAGAAATGCAAATCAAAACCACAATGTGGTATTATCTGACACCAGTCAGAATGGCTGCTATCAAAATGTCTACAAACAATAAATGCTGGAGAGGGTGCAGAGAAAAGGGAACCCTCTTACACTGTTGGTGGGAATGCAAACTAGTACAGCCACTATGGAGAACATTGTGGAGATTCCTTAAAAAACTGGAAATAGAACTGCCATACGACCCAGCAATCCCACTGCTGGGCATACACACCAAAGAAACTAGAATTGAAAGAGACACATGTACCCCAATGTTCATCACAGCACTGTTTAATGGATGAACTGTTTAGACATGGAAGCAACCTAGATGTCCATCAGCAGATGAATGGACCAGAAAGCGTTGGTACATATACACAATGGAATATTACTCAGCTATTAAAAAGAACACATTTGAATCAGTTCTAATGAGGTGAATGAAACTGTAGCCTATCATTCAGAGTGAATTAAGTCAGAAAGAAAAACACCAATACAGTATACTAACGCATATATATGGAATTTAGAAAGATGGTAACAATGACCCTATATGCAAGACAGCAAAAGAGACACAGATGTAAAGAACAGACTTTTGGACTCTGTGGGAGAGGGCGAGGGTGGGATGATCTGAGAGAATAGCATTGAAGCATGTGTTTTACCATATGTGAAACAGATCACCAGTCCAGGTTTGATGCATGAGACAGGGCGCTCAAGGCTGGTGCACTGGGATGACCCTGAGGGATGGAATGGGGAGGGAGGTGGGAAAGGGGTTCAGGATGGGGGACACGTGTACACCCATGGCTGATTCATGTCAGTGTATGGCAAAAACCACTACAATATTGTAAAGTAATTAGCCTCCAATTAAAATAAATAAATAAAAATACCTTGTCCAGTTTTCCTTTGGTGGAAGGGTGGTTCCAGTAACCTAATCTGCTATTATTGGAATCCTTCACCTTCTAGATTCATTTGTACATCATTCCTTTGTGATGTTATAAAATATCTCTGATACCCCTACCTTCTAGGCACAATTCATGTCATCCCCTGTGCCAGCAAACTCCTGGGCATATACTTTTCTACCCATATAATTACTTATTTAAGCATCTTTTTGTCCTAATAGACAATTCCTGGGTAAATGGCACCAATTATACCCGTGTTTATATTCTCAGTGCCTAAGTTGATGTATATAGTAGGTGCACAATAAGTGTTTATTGGTGGAAATGGTTGGTATTTCATCTGAATTTCATGTCTATGTAAATTCATCTCAAAAATCATTTAATAGCTATCCTTCCACCACAGGAAAATAAAATATAGGACAACAGAAGAAAGAGCAGAACTTATTTGTCTCTTTTAGTGTGATTCTGATGTGGAAAAATTTTTCTTTTTTTGCTTTTTGAAAGTATGATAACACATTTACAGGAGACTTGAAAAATACATGACAAAGTTACATAAAGTTCCACTATGTTGCAATTATTTTTTTAAGTAGATAAAGATTTTTAGTTGGAGTTTCAATATCAAACTCACAAAAATTAATAGAATGAATAGAAAAGTAGGCTATAGTAGACCTGAAAAGCACCATGAAACAATTCAACATAATTAAGATTTATACAATTTTTACACAAAATCAGGACACAAATTCTATTCAAGTTCCCATAGACTATAAACCAGGAGACACTGGAACATATCCAGGGACATAAAACAAGGTGCAAAATTTTCATGGTCTAAAGATATTGAAATCATATGGAGTCTGTTCTCATATCACTGTGGAATTATGTTAGAAATCAATATTAGAAGATGTTTGAAAATAACCCACATATTTTCAAGTGTAATGTGACAGTTACCAAGAGAGATCTTTGACTTAGCTGTAGAAAGCCTCAGTAAAGTTAAAAGACTGAAAAACCACAGAGGGTGATTGCAGAGAAGAAAGCACTTAAATGAGAAATTAATACCAAAGATACTTCAAAAAAACCCATGTATTTCGAAATTCAACCTAGATGTCCATCAGCAGACGAATGGATAAGGAAGCTGTGGTACATATACACAATGGAATATTACTCAGCCATTAAAAAAATACATTTGAATTGGTTCTACTGAGATGGATGAAACTGGAGCCCATTATACAGAGTGTCCACTTTTTAAATGATGGGTGCTGATATGGACATTTTTAAAAACAAGGGTAGTCTTTGCTTTTATCAAAGGAAGGGTGGTAAAATAGGAAAAGAGAAGTACAGTAACCATCAAGGTTAAGAGAAAAAGGCAGAAAGAAGTCCTGATCCTCAGATTTGAGGGTTGATGTTCCAAATGCTAACCTGTTGGCGTCATTCACCCTCTGCATGTATGCCTCTGTTCCCCAGAAGAAAATCATAAGCTACCCAAGTACCTGCCTCCAACAGTTTACATTTACCCAGTGCCTGGTAGAATGGAAGTTCAAAAGTTATTTTGGCAGTTGTCCTTGGAGGTATCCATCTCAACGTTTAAGTTTTATACATGGATATTTGATCACTGAATTTTGTAGAAATACAGAAGAGTATAGGAAAAAAGTGCCCTTTTGGCATGAAGTGTAGATGGGAATGAATTAAGGAAATACTAATTTTTCCTCTCAGTGGACATTCTTTGGTAAGTTAAGAAAAATTGCCTTGCTTACAATAGATTAATTACAACACATGGCATAAACAGATGGAATTTGTGTGGAATTCTTGGAACAGGAACACTACACCACAGTGATGTTTCTAAGTTCAAATTTTAGAGTAAAAGCAGCAGAAGCAAAATCTACCACTCAGATAGGATTAGTAAGTCATGGAAATCATGGTGTAACAGCCCTAAAATTGCTCTTAAAACAACAGGGGCAACAGGCTTCACTGTCACTTGTTCATTCAGCAAACTTGATTAAAAATCCAAGGAAAGGTAACCTACAAGCATTTAACACACCAATCTCATATTCTCTCCAATAGCCTGTGTAGTAGGTGATATTACCTTTTTAAAACTTTGAGAGACAAGACTTCTGAGAAATGTAATGTCACATCCAAGGCAAGGAAATGAGAGAGGAGAACCAGAACACAAACTCCAGGATGTAGACTTCCAAAATCTCTGCTCTCTCCGCTTGACAACACTGTTTTTAGTTCTGAGGCAAGGCATGGGTGAGTCATGGTCCTGACATCTAGAAAGGTGAATCCCTCCAAGGTGATACAAAATAAAATAATGCCAAATGCTCAAATAAGTGCAGAAACTTCCCATGAGGTTTTTCATTTTCCCCAAGGCTAATATTGGGTTAGCCAAAAAGTTCGTTTGGGCTCTCCCATACCTGAGTGACGTTTTCAACATTGTGTTTAGTTACTATGGAAATAGCAGCAATCAAATATTTTCAAAGAGCACCTCCCCACCTCTCTTTCTCCCAGCCACCCTGCTTTGGTATTGTCATAAAGTAAAGTGAAACTCACTCAGTTGTGTCCTACTCTTTGCAACCCCATGGACCATGCAGTCCATGGAATTTGCCAGGCTAGAATACTGGAGTGGGTAGCGTTACCAATAAGCACATACTTTATTTTTCATTTGTGTAACATAGTACTAAACTTCTCTGTGGAGCAGAGGTTCTCAAATGAGGTTAATGGACCAATAAGCAGCCAATAGGTGAATTAAGATGTCAGTGAGACCCCTAATAGTGTGCAGAACGTTGTGTATATGGGCAATTTTCTTGGGTGAAGGCTAGAGCGTCTCTTCTTATCCCCAAAAGATAAAGAGCCACTGCTCTAAAAAGTTGGAGATGCTGGGAATTCCTCAAAGCAGGAGAGGACACTGAAGAACAAATAAAAAGAGAAATGCTAGACATTTCACTTGTCTGCTTGGAAACTAAGAACAAGGATTATAAAATTCAGTAGCTACCAAAAATAAAGATGATGTTTGATAACTTATATACCCAGCAATGTTCTAAGCATATTACATACTTTCACTTACTTCTCACCAGTGGTTTTTTAAATTTTATATTTTTATTTAATTTTTGTCATAATATAGGTGATTTGCAACATTGTGTTAGTTTCAGATATACAGCATAGTGAATCAGTTATGCACACACACATATATACTCTTTTTCAGTTTCTTTTCCCATATAGGTCATTACAGAGTATTGAGTAGAGTTCCCAGTGCTATATAGTTGTTATTGTTCAGTTGCCAAGTCATGTCCAACTCTTTGCAACCCCACAAACTGCAGCACACTAGGCTTCCCTGTCCTTCACTATTTCCCGGAGTTTGCTCATTCAGGATTGAATATTCAGGATTGATTTCCTTCAGGTAGGACTGGTTGGATCTCCTTGCAGTCCAAGGAACTCTCAAGAGTCTTCTCTAGCACCACAGTTCGAAAGCATCAGTTCTTTGGCACTCAGCCTTCTTTATGGTCCAACTCTCACATCTATACATGACTACTAGAAAAACCATAGTTTTGACTATACAGACCTTTGTTGGCAGATGTCTCTGTTTTTTATCTTGCTTTGTCATAGCTTTTCTTCCAAGGAGCAAGTGTCTTTTAATATCATGGCTGCAGTCATTGCCCGCAGTGATTTTTGGGAAATCAACTAAAAACAGTGTTGTCAAGTGGAGAGAGCCCAAGAAAATAAAATCTGTCACTGTTTCCACTTTTTCCCCATCTATTTACCACCAAGTGATGGGACAAGATGCCATGGTCATCGTTTTAGAATGTTGAGTTTTAAGCCAGCTTTTTCACTCTCCTCTTTCAATTTCATCAAGAGGCTCTTTAGTTTTTCTTTGCTTTCTGCCATAAGGGTGGTGTCATCTGAATATCTGAGATTGTTGATATTTCTCCTGGCAATCTTGATTCCAGCTTGTGATTCATCCAGCCTGGCATTTCACATGATGTACTCTGCATATCTACTTCTGCTTCATTGACTATGCCAAAGCCTTTGACTGTGTGGATCACAACAAACCGTGGAAAATTCTTAAAGAGATGGGAATACCAGACCACCTGACCTGCCTCTTGAGAAATCTGTATGTAAGTCAAGAAGCAACAGTTAGAACTTGACATGGAACAACAGACTGGTTCCAAATGGGGAAAGGAGTATATCAAGGCTGTATATTGTCACCCTGCTTATTTAACTTATATGCAGAGTACATCCTGAGAAACGCTGGGCTGGATGAAGCAAGAGCTGGAATCCAGATTGGCAGGAGAAATATCAATAACCTCAGAGATGCAGATGACATGACACCACCCTTATGGCAGAAAGTGAAGAAGAACTAAAGAGCCTCTTGATGAAAGTGAAAGAGGAGAGTGAAAAAGTTGGCTTAAAGCTCAGCATTCAGAAAACTAAGATCATGGCATCTGGTCCCATCACTTCATGGCAAATAGATAGGGAAACAATGGAAACAGTGAGAGACTTTATTTTGGGGGGGCTCCAAAATCACTGCAGATGGTGACTGCAGCCATGAAACTAAAAGACACTTGCTCCTTGGAAGAAAAGGTATGACCAACCTAGACAGCATATTAAAAAGCAGAGACATTACTTGCCAACAAATGTCTGTCTAGTCAAAGCTATTTCCAGTAATCATGTATGGATGTGAGAGTTGGACTATAAAGAAAGCTGAGTGCTGAAGAATTGATGCTTTTGAACTGTGGTGTTGGAGACGACTCTTGAGAGTTCCTTGGACAGCAAGGAGATCCAACCAGTCAATCCTAAAGGAAATCAGTCCTGAATATTCATTGGAAGGACTGATGCTGAAGCTGAATCTCCAATACTATGGCCACCTGATGTGAAGAGCCAACTCATTGGAAAAGACCCTGATGCTGGGAAAGATTGAAGGCGGGAGGAGAAGAGGATGACAGAAGATGAGATGGTTGGACGGCATCACTGACTCGATGGACATGAGTTTGAGTAAGCTCCGGGAGTTGGTGATGGACAGGGAATCCTGGCATGCTGCAGTCCATGGGGTCTCAAAGAGTCAGACATGACTAAGCAACTGAACTGATACACACACACACACACACACACACACACACACACACACACACAGACATATACACACACAGATAGAAGTGCATATATGTCAATCCCAGTCTTATATTAGCTTATTTAATTGTCACAGGAACCCAAATGAAGTTAGTGTTATCATCATTTCCATTTAAAGTTAAGACATTCTATAAATAAAAGTATATCATAATTCTATATTCCTATCGTACATGATGGAGAAAAAGAGGGGAAGGGAAAGAGAAATAGAAGGAAAAATAGAGCAAAGAAGGAATGGTGGGTGAAAAGGTGAGGAACAGGAATCTAGTAGTGAAGTATTGTAGGCAAAAAAAGTCGTAACTGCTAAGACCATAGTGAAAAACACAATTCTGGTATTTGCCAAAGTCACACGCATTAACAGATTAATCATTTTAGAAGAAAAAAGAATATATAAACGATTAGATTAAAAACATGTATAAACACTGTCAAAATTTATTAGAAGTGTTTGAATTTCAGCCTAATATTTGGAAATACAGACATTTCTGAATTGTCGCTTTTCTTCATTTGATGGAGAAAATTCTTATCCACACAGTGTTGAAACAGACGGAAAAAATAGTAGTTTTGTCGAATAAACATCCATCTTCCATTTGGTCTTTTGGATTTTAATTAATGGACCCTCATAGTTCATACTGTATATTGCTGAAATTAAGCCAAGAGCTATATAGAGACCCCAGATGAATGCTAGTCCATTCTTCCTTGCTAGCCAAGTCTACCATGAAATTGAACCTGACCTGTCATCATTGGAAAGTAAATTATCTCTATTGTACTGAAATGCTCTCAATATGTTTAAAGTATAACTGTAGAAATTTTAACTGGATTCTTTCTCCTCTTTAACAAAAAAATTGAGGAAAACAGTGAATGCATTTAGTGCAGGGAAGTTCACATGATTTCCCTATCAAAGAAAGGTCACTATGCAAAAGGGAATGGATGACTTAGGCTCAGTGTCACATTTTTCATTTTATTTGTTCATCTTTAAAAATGTGGAGGGAAGAGTGGAGTTGAGTATTAAAATAGAATTTGTTTTCCTACCTTTTATTCTCGGTGATCAGGGTAGCCCTTGGATGTCTTTTTTGAGTATTTTCTAGTATATTTGCTATTCATTGAATTAAGCCTCCCTTCCCTCACTCTCTTCACCTGCTTAGACTGTCTACAAGATTACAGGGCCATGGTATTGTACAATTTGAGGGAGTGGGGTGGGAATCTGCCATTCAGGTACTCTGTCAATCATCCCATTTACAGAATTACTGGTTCATAACAATTTCAATTAAATGGCTATCAAAGATTGACGTTAAATCCCTTGAATTGGCTCCAAATGACCAATTTCATATACATTTCAAACATAGAAAGGGGACTTGCTTGCTCTTGTTCCCTTTATGTCCACTTATAAAAATATGTACTCCCTACTTGCCTATTCTTTTCATGGACATAGATTGTTGTCACAGTCAGCTCATGAAGCTGTCAACAGGCCCGTGGAGACCAATTTGATGATGTCGAGGTAGAGGCAGAGTAACATTGATGCAAATCCCATGGCTATTAACAAAACAAAAAGATCTCATTTTAAATGACTTTTACAGTTGAGGTCCCCTCTCTGGCCTCTTCCTCATGACCATGTCTCCATTTGAAAGTCACATTGTTGTTTGTAATATCACAGGATCCTGAATTCGAATTGCTTGTGTATTGCTAACCTTGGGAAGACTGAGGCTAGTGTTCTAATTAATTTCCTTTAGGCAGAGTAGAAAACCACAAACTATTTAAATGGTTTTTAGTGTTGGTTAGACAACTTGGTGAATTATAGTGCTATATTATTGAGCCAGAATTTAAAATCTTCCCTTGAATTGGAGGTGTTGAGCCAAAGAGAATTCAACCAATGGTATATCACTGAACTATTTGCAGATAAAGAGTATTTGAATTAAGATTTCTTCCATTTTTACTCCTTCTATAAAGAAGAACTATTAAGTGCTTACCATATGCCAGATATTGGTTGTGTGTTAAATAAGGAGAATAATAATTGAAAGAAGGATCAAGCACACCCATGGCAATAATGGGTTTTATGGAATTTATGAGTTAAGGAAACACAAATGCACAATTCCAAGACAGAGTGTCACAGTATAGGTATGCTCCGTGAGATTGAGAGCCCAGTGCCTGAGGGAATCTGCTGTGTCTTGGAAAGAGGATATGAATTCGGTCATCAAGAAGAAAGGATCTAGTGGACAATTGTTGCCTAGAATCTTAAGAATGCTCTTGTAATAATTGAGAAACTTCTTGCCTCCCAA
Source organism: Giraffa tippelskirchi (assembly GCF_054371585.1). Lineage (NCBI taxonomy): Eukaryota > Metazoa > Chordata > Mammalia > Artiodactyla > Giraffidae > Giraffa > Giraffa tippelskirchi. Next base: position 146,023,157 of record NC_137289.1, read on the forward strand.
AATGGAAGGCAAAAAACTCGCCTCCAGCGTCATTTGGAGCCAGACACTTGCCCATGACTGAGGTTTCTGCAGTCATAGATGCCCATTGGAGATGTTGACATAGACGTGAGCAATCTAAATGTGTGGGATTTGCCTTCTAGAGAGAAAAGGAGAATTTTGGTGTGAGGTACACAAGGGTGGGAAAGCTGTGATGTTGGCCTCATTTGGAAGACTAGAGTGGTTGGGTATTGTTCTTGGCTTCCACATAAACAAACTGGTCCTTGTTTTTCTTTAAGATTCTATACATTTCCTCATACCATTCAATATGTTGTGTGAGCTACTAACATCCCATAAGTAAGACAATTTTTTTCCCTATGAGGTATGTCTATCAGGTACCTGCATATCTAATTGTTTCTTTCCCAAGTGCAGCTTTGCTCATCATGGGAATTGATCTAGGATGCAGCAGGGTGATCATCTACTGGATTAAAGATGGGCCCACAACTCAGTGAAGTTGATCCTCCCATGTGGCCTCGCATGAGAAGGAGAGTCAAGCCAGTCAGATTCCTGGAAATTTTCCCTTGGAAATTTAAATTAGGAATTGCAAAACGAAGGGTTGGATTTTTCCTTCCAGCTCTTCTATAGGAATGATCAAAAGCCTAAGGTAAAAAGTAGTGAGGTACAAGGAGGGCCATGAGCAGGACTCCCACAGTGGTGCAGTGCAGAACCTTGGCAATGAAACAGAGAGGCTGTGGTTATGAAGATTCACAAGTCATGAGTTAGCTGAAGCTATGAGGTAATGAAAAGATAAATGAAGTAGGGGAAAAGAATGAACTAATATCCACAGTGGCTGCAGGGAGGCCGTCCACCCTGGGTTCAGATAGGGGAAGGTACATCGTATACAGATAATTTTGGGAGACTAATGCATGTGTGCATGTTCACTCACTCAGCTGTGTTCGACTCTTTGTGACCCCGTGGACTGTAGCCCACCAGGCTTCTCTGTCCTTGGGATTTCCCAGACAAGAATACTGGACTGTTTCCATTTCCCTCTCTATAGGAGACTAACAAAACTGGCTAAAAGTTGGTCTTTTTTTCATTATTACCATGCACCTGTGATTGTAAATGTCAGTGATAAAATACCACTGACTCCCCTCCCTGCCATTTTGGTACACCATTGGTCAGTGGGTGGCAAGTGAAGGAAATAGAAATACAGAGTGAAACTTGACAAGAAAAGGACCATGTGGTTATGTTTGTGTGTGAGAGAGAGAGACGGACATAGAAGAAGAGAGAGACAGAAGTGGGCATAGTGGACAAATTGAGGGTTCCCAGGAGATCCAAAGAAATGACTGACCTTGGAATCCAAATTGGGAAGGGCATTTTATGAGTCTGTTTATTCCATTAGTTGATTGCTATGTGCCTCATTCTCACCAGGTCCAGTGACTCTTCTATCCCCAGATTTCTGCTTCATTAAGGAAGGACTTAAGAAAGGAAGTGACAGCCTTCAAGCCTGACTCCTTGACTCTCTGCTTTCCTAGACTCCCTGTCACTAAAAGGCTTCCCTTGTGGCTCAGCCAGTAAAGAATCTGCCTGCAATGCAGGAGACTCAGGTTTGATCCCTGGGTCAGGAAGATCCTCTGGAGAAGGAAATGGCAATCTACTCCAGTATTCTTGCCTGGAGAATTCCATGGACAGAGGAGCCTGGCAGGCTACAGTCCACGGGATCACAAAAAGTTGGACATGACTGAGCGACTACACTTTCACTTTCTATCACTAAAAAGGTCTACAGTCTCTGGCCTCTGACAGTCTAGTCTCTGAAATGCATTTGATTTTCCTGAGTATTTTTCTGTCCTTTGTTACACAAAGAGTTGCTGTTTTTCCCATGCCTTAGATTTGGTCTTGGCCTAGGCGAAACATTTCTTCTCAGATTTATATTATACAAGTGTTCTGTTTGATAAAGAAGAAAAACATCAATTAAGGTTGGTTTGGGAAGGGGAGAGAATGGGGTGGATGAGAGAAGGAAAGAAGGAAGAGAAAATGGGGAATGGAAATAGGAACAAAAAGAAAAATTTTGAGAAGCTTGATACAAAAAAAGAGAAGTTCATTATGGCTAAAAGGCTGTGGGGAGAGGTCTTTAGGAAGTCGTTAAGATTTAAAAAAATGATAATATCCAATTCTGGAGGGTTGAAAAGGATGCTGTGCATTGCTGAAGGCAGTAAAAATGTGTATGACTCTTTTGGCAAGAATCTAGAGTTTGGCAAGAGCCTTAAACATGTTGATATTGTTTGGCTCAATATTATACCTCTGTGAATGTAGTCTAAAAAATATTTCTAAATTTTGAAAGAAAATGTACAAATATTTATGTACAAAATTTTTTATAAGTAGTGTTTCATGTGTGAGTAATGAGCAAGAATCAATATAACTAACAGTAGACACATAATTAAATAGTTTTCACAATGAAGTAATTCTTGTCACTTGATTGAATTTTAGGTAGCTAATGAAAATGGTGATTTCGAAGACCATGTCACATGGAAAACACTTACATCGAACTGTTATAATAGCAAGCTGCTAAAGGCTGTATGATTCCATTATGTTTATAAGTGAAGAAAAAAGTATGATAAGCATTCAGAACACATCAATATATTAATAGTGGTTGTGTTTGAGTAGTGAGATTGCAGCTGGGTTTGTTTTTCCTTTTTAACAAAGCACTTTTAAAAAATTAAGGTATTATATATGCATGATAAAATTCACTCATTTTTGGTATACAGTATAATAAACTGTGATATTCAGTCTATTATCACCATCCCAGTCAAGAAGTTCTCAGTGCCCTTTTATGGTGAATTCCCTCTACTCACCCCTAGCCCCATACAACTGATCTTTCTGTCACTAAAATTTTGCAGTTTCTTGTATTTCATTTAAATGGGATCATATAGTGTATAAGACTTGGAGAAGGCAATGGCAACCCACTTCAGTACTCTTGCCTGGAAAAATCCCATGGACGGAGGAGCCTGGTAGGCTGCAGTCCATGGGGTCGCTAAGAGTCGGACACGACTGAGTGACTTCACTTTCATGCGTTGGAGAAGGAAATGGCAACCCACTCCAGTGTTCTTGCCTGGAGAATCCCAGGGACGGGGGAGCCTGGTGGGCTGCCGTCTATGGGGTCATACAGAGTCGGACACGACTGAAGCGACTTAGCAGCAGCAGCAGTATATAAGACTATAGTTTTTCTGTTTTTTATTGGAGGATAATTGCTTTACAGTATTGTGTTGGTTTCTGCCATACATCAGCATGAATCACCCACAGGTATAAATATGTCCCCTCCCTTCTGAACCCACCTCCCATCTCCTACCACATACCACCCCTCCAGGTTGTCACAGAGCACTGGGTTGAGCTCCCTGTGTCACACAGCGCATTCCCACTTGCTATCTGTTTTACATATGGTAGTGTATATGTTTGCATACTATTCTCTCAGTTCATCCCACCCTCTACTTCCCCCACTGTGTCCACAAGTCTGTTTTGTATGTCTGCGTGTCCATTGCTGCCCTGCAAATAGGCTCATCAGTACCATTTTTCTAGATTTTATACACATGCATTAATATACAATATTTGTCTTTTTCTTTCTGACTTACTTCACTCTATGTAATAGGCTCTAGGTTCATCCACCTCATTAGGAGTCAAATGTATTCCTTTTTCAGCTGAGTAATATTCCACTGTATATATGTACCACAATTTCTGTATCCATTCGTCTGTCAATGGACATCTAGATTGCTTCCATATCCCAGCTATTGTAAAAAGTGCTGAATGTTGGGGGTACATGTGTCTCTTTCAATTATGGTTTTCTCAAGGTATATGTGTATGCCCAGTGGTGGGGTTGCTGGATCATATCATAGTTTTAAAGTTTCAATCTACTATTAGAATGTTTCTTCAATGACCACATTAAAACATAATTTTTTAATCATGAAAAAATGATTTAGAAATCAGAATCTATGTTGGTGGGAATGCAAACTAGTACAGCCACTATGGAGAACAGTGTGGAGATTCCTTAAAAAACTGGGAATAGAACTGCCATATGACCCAGCAATCCCACTGCTGGGCATATACACCGAGGAAGCCAGAATTGAAAGAGACGCGTGTACCCCAATGTTCGTCGCAGCACTGTTTACGGTAGCCGGGGCATGGAGGCAACCTAGATGTCCATCAGCAGACGGATGGATGGGGAGGCTGTGGTGCATATACACAATGGAATATTACTCAGCCATTAAAAAAAATACATTTGAATCGGTTCTACTGAGATGGATGAAACTGGAGCCCATTATACAGAGTGAAGTAAGCCAGAAAGAAAAACAACAATACAGTATACTAATGCATATATATGGAATTTGAAAGATGGTAACGATAACCCTATATGCGAGTCAGAATAAGAGACACAGATGCATGGAACAATTTTATGGACTCTGAGGGAGAAGGTGAGGGTGGGACGTTCTGGGAGAATAGCATTGAAGCATGTATATTATCATATGTGAAACAGAACACCATTCCATGTTCGATGCATGAGACAAGGGCTCAGGGCCGGGGCAATGGGATGACCCAGAGGGATGGGATGGGGAGGGAGGTGGGTGGGGGGTCCAGGAAGGGGAACACATGTAAACCCATGGCTGATTCATGTCAATGTATGGCAAAAACTATTACAATATTGTAAAGTAATTAGCCCCCAACTAAAATAAATAAATTTATTTAAAAAAAAAATAAATAAATAAAATGCTAAAAAAAAAAAAAAGAAATCAGAATCTAAAACATACTGATTTTAACTTTTTCTACTAATGGCAAAGCAGGAAAGAAATGAAGAACTTTGATTACATGGGGTCACAAAGAGTTGGACACGACTGAGCAACTTTCATTTGATTGCTTAAGAGACAGTTAAAACAGACCTGCATTATCAGGGAGCTTGTGAAATCTCTAACTTAGAGACTGTAATAGATTCATACTCATCAAGTGCTGGTGGAAAACTGACCTTCCTTCAAGGCTGACTGAAATGGAGTAGAAGATAACTTTTTTAAACCATTCTTTTTATTTTATTTTTTAATAAATTTATTTATTTTAGTTGGGGGCTAATTACTTTACAATATTGTAGTGGTTTTCTTTTTAATTGAAGTTAGTTAATTTTCAAGGCTGTTAGCTTTGGGTGTACACCAAAGTGATTCATCCCAAAACTTTCCTTTTCAGATTATTTTCCGTTATAGGTTATTAAAAGATATTGAGTAGAGTTCCCTGTTACACAGTAGGTCCTTGTCATTTATTTTATATATGATAATGTGTGAGCTCAGTGGTATCCAACTCTTTGTCACCCCATGGACTGTAGTGCGCCAGGCTCCTCTGTCCATGGAATTCTCCAGGCAAGAATACTGGAGTTGGTTGCCATTTTCTCCTCCAGGGGATCTTCAACCCAGGGATTGAACCTGTATATCTTTATTTCAAACTCCTAATTTATCTCTTTCCCACACACCCTGCTTTCCGCTTTGGTAACTATAAGTTTGTTTTCTGTGTGAGTTTATTTCTGCTTTGTAAAGAAGTTCACTTGTATCATTTTTTTTAGATTCTACATATAAGTAATAGTGTAGGATGTTTGTCTTTGTCTTACTTTACTTAATATGATAATCTCTAGGTCCATCTGTGTTGCTGCAGATGGCATTATTTCATTCTTTTTTATGGCTGAATAATATTCCACTGTGTGTATATTACCACATCTTTCTTCAATTAAATTGAAGTATAGTTAACTTACAATGTTGCATAGGTTTCCAGTGTATAGCAAAGTTATTTAGATTGCTTCCATGTCTTTACTATTGTAAATAGTGCTGCTACAAACATAGAGGAGCATGTATCTTTTTGAATTGTAGTTTTCTCTGGATATATGCCCAGAGGTAGGATTGCTGAATCATATGGTAACTCTCTTTTTAGTTTTTTGAAGACTGTCCAAAGTGGCTGTACCATTTTACATTTCCACCAGCAGCGGAAGGACAGTTCATTTTCTCTGCACCCTCTCCAGCATTTATTATTTTATAGTTTTTAATGGTGGTCATTTTGACTGGTGTGACAGGTGATGCCTCACTGTAGTTTTGATTTGCATTTCTCTAATAATTAGCAGTGTCAAGCATCTTTTCATATGTCTGTTGACCATCTGTATGTCTTCCTTGGAGAAATGTCTGTTTAGGTCTTCTGCCCAGTTTTTGATGGGATTATTTCTTTACTTGTATGTTGTATGAGCTGTTTGCATATTTTGGAAGTTAGTCCTTTGTCAGTAGCGTCATTTGCAAATATTTCCTCCCAGTCTGTAGGTTGTCTTTTGTTTAAGGTTTCCTCACTGTGAAAATGCTTTTGAGTTTAATTAGGTCCTATTTGTTAGTTTTTGTTTTTATTTCCATTACTCTAGGAGACAGAACCAAAAAAATATTGCTGTGATTTGTGTCAAAGCGTGTTCTGCTTATGTTTTCCTCTGGGAGTTTTACAGTATCTGATCTTGCATTTAAGTCTTTAATCCACTTAGAGTTTATTTGTGTGTGTGTGTTGTTAAAGAATGTTCTAATTTCATTCCTTTACATGTAGCTGTGCAGTTTTCCTGACACCACTTATTGAAGAGACTGTCTTTTCTCTATTGTATTTTCTTGCCTCCTTTGTCATAGATTAATGGACCATAGGTGCATGGGTTTATTTCTTGGCTTTCTATCCTGTTCCACTGAACTATGTGTCTGTTTTCATGCCAGTATCATACTGTTTTGGTGACTGTAGCTTTGTAATATAGGCTGAAGTCAGAAAGCATGATTCCTCCAGCTCTATTCTTCTTTCTCAAGATTATTTTTGCTATTTGGGTCTTTTGTGTTTCCATACAAATTTTAATTTTTTCTTTCAGTTTTTTTTAAAAAGTGCCATTGATAATTTGACAGGGATTGCATTGAATCTGTAGATTGCCATGAATATTTTAACAATATCAATTCTTGCAATCCAAGAACATGGTATATCTTTCTATCTGTTTGTGTCATCTTCAGTTGCTTTCATTAGCATCTTACAGTTTTTGGAGTAAAGGTCTTTTGCCTCTGTAGGTAGATTTGTTTCTAGGTATTTTATTCTTTTTGGTAATAATCACTTGGTAAATGATTAATTTCTATTTCTAATATTGCATTGTTAATGTATAGAAATGCAACAGATGGCTCATCAATGAATTCAGTAAAGCTTCTGAATACAAAATTAATATACAGAAGATAACATTTTACAGTTTATTTCTAACCTGATAAGAGGATAATGGGAGGACAAGAGAAAGAAGAGATATCTCTCAGCAGAAAGCTAAAAGAGGCACACTTTGTCATTCCTCTGTATTTTCAATGTACACTATTATAAATTGAACATTCTGGAACATTTAAAGAATGCAAAGTTTCTGTGATCACCTGCTGTGTTTCTTTCCTTTTAGAAAATATTTCTGCACATTAGTTCTTCATATTAGGCCATATCATTGTAAGGTAAGTGATGCTAAGTTGAGTATCATTATGACCACCATGAACTTAAAAGTCGTTTTTAGTAAAATTGCAGTTTGATTAACTGTCATCCTGTGATTATCTACATGAGGATCTGTGCACTTGATATCAGTATGAAGTATACACATAAATATTCTAAATGTCCACTAACTGAGGAATGGATAAAGATGTGGTGTGTGTACACACACACAAACACACACACACACAATAGAATATTAAATATCAGCCATTAAAAAAACCCCAAAATAATGCCATTTACAGCAACATGAATGGACTAAGAGATTGTTATACTGAGTGAAATAAGTCAGACAGAGGAAGAATGATACCATGTGAGATTGTTGATATGTGGAACCTAAAGAAATGGTGCAAATGAACCTAGTTATAAAACAGAAGTTGCATCACAGATATAGAAAAAAAACTTCTGGTTATGGAGTGAGTGGGAGGGGAAGAGGAGGGGGGATAAATTGGGAAATTGGGATTGACATATACACACTGATATATATAGAAGAGATAACTAATAAGAACCTACTAATAGCACAAGGAACTCGATTCAGTATTCTGTAGTGACCTATACGGGAATAATATCTTAAAAAGAGAGAGAGACTGTGTGTGTATGTGTTAGTCATTCAGTATGTCTGACTCTTGGCGACCCCATGGACTGCAGCTGCCCAGGCTCCTCTGTCTGTGGGATTCTTCAGGTGAAAATACTGGAGTGGGTTGGGACATTCCCTTCTCCAGAGTGTATATATGTATATGTATAACTGAATCACTTTGTTGTACAGCAGAAACTAACACAGCATTGTAAATCAGTTATACTCCAATAAAAGTTAAAGTATTAAAGAAAAGTGCTATATACACATATATGTTTATATGTATGTGTACACCCATATATTTGTGACTAGAAATGTTAAAGATTTTTTACTTTTTAAAGAAAAGATAAAATTTTTAATGTTTTGTTGTGGTTGTTCACTCTTTAATAACTTCATTTAAAACTGTTTCAATTGTAAAATATACATAATAAAATATACCATTTAAATCATCTTAAATACACAGTTTTTAATACACACTGTAACTCCAATACTTTGGCCACCTAATATGAAGAACTGACTCATTGGAAAAGACTCTGATGCTGGGAAAGATTGAAGACAGGAGGAGAAGGGGACTACGGAGGATGAGATGGTTGGATGGCATCACTGACTCAATGGACATGAGTTTGACCAAGCTCTGGGAGTTGGTGATGGACAGGGAGGCCTGGCGTGCTGCAGTCCATGGGGTCTCAAAAGAGTTGAACATGACTGAGCAACTGAACTGAACTGAAATACAGTTAGTAGCATTAGGTACATTCATACTGTTGTGCAACCATCACCCTATCCATCTCCAGAACTTTTTCTTTGTGTAAAACTGAAATCATGTATCCATTACCCAGTAACTCTGTTTTCCCCTTTTCCTCCAAGCCCTGGCAACAACTTTGTCTCTATGACTCTGACAACTCTTAAGTACCTCTTATGAGTGATAGTGTACAAAATTTGTCCTTTTGTGTGTGGCTTATTTAACTAGCATAAAGTCCTCACAATTCATCTTATGTTCGAGCATGTGTCAGAATTTTCTTCTTTTTTAAGGCTGAGTTCCATTGTATGGCTAGACTGTGTTTTGTGTATCCATTTATCTGTTGATAGTCACTTGATTGCTTCCACCTTTGAACTCTTGTGAATATGTTTCTTAATAATAGAACATTTCTAGTAGTATGCTTCATGGTGATACAGGGAAGCTGATCCTCTAAATAATACAAAGATGCCCAGGACTTCTTTTTCTATGTATCATGATGCTACATTGTTAGTTATTCTGTGACACTAGTACTGCATCTGGGAATCTGATTAGTTCATGGTATGCTACTTTATAGTCATATGTAATAATAAAATGAGGGCTTCCCTGGTGGCTCAGATGGTACAGTATCTGCTTGCAATGCAGGAAACCTGGGTTTGATCCCTGTTGGGAAGATCCCATGGAGAAGGGAATGGCAACCCACTCCAGTATTCTTGCCTGCAGAAATCCATGGATAGAGCAGCCTGGCATACTACATACAGTCCATGGGGTCTCAAAGAGTCAGACTGACTGAGCGACTAACAGTTTAACTTTCTTTCATAATAATAAAGCAGAGCGATGCTCAACTTGACCTAAGGACTCCATTCTGTTACACATTTGACAGGAATTTTCTATCTGGAAAGTTCTTAATTTCTGGGAAATTTATGTGTTATTTCTTGCATACTTTTCTACCTACAATAGTCTCTGTTCTCTCTGAAATTTCTAATAATTTGAAGTTTGAACTTAAACTTAGCTTCTAGTATTTTTACCTTTCTCTCTAGTTTCCCCAATTTTTTGTTTTACTTCTTGGGCAATATTATCAACTTCAACTTTTAATCCTTCCCATGTATTTAATGCCTATTATCAGGATTTTACTTTCTAAAGTCTATTTCTTTCTAATAATACCACCCAGTCTTTCCTTACTGAATGCCATACCTTTTCTTATCTCTTGGTTGATATTTTAATTTCTTAAAGTGTCCTCCCTGCCTCCCTATCTTTTCTTCAGTTCCTCTTTGGTATTGATCTCTGTTGTTCATGCTAGAGGCTTTCTGGAAGGTCTATGGATAGTTGGTGTCCAGCTTGCAAAAAGGAGCTAGTTGGTTGCTCTGGATTCCTGTGTGCCTTTTGGGGAAGGAGGGCCTTTCAGAGGAATGGGCTTCAATGTTGATCATTGGGAGGAGTTATTTTGTGAGGGGCCCCCACATCTCAGGATCAGTGAGTTTTTTCTCTGAGATGAGTTTTCCCAGGGGGATGTCCTCCATCTCCTTCTTGGGAGATTTTATGCTGGTTGGAAATTTCTCACTCATCATTCAATGGAGTTCTAAGTGATGGCCCTATAGCATCCTTTCCCTGACCATCCTAAATCCAGACCACCTGCAACCCATCCCCTCCCAAAAATATATCTGTAATCCTTACCAAAATGAGTAGTTTCCAGATCACCTAGATTAGGGAAAAGGTACATGTCTTTAACTGCTTTTAAAAATGCAACTAATTGTACTATTTTCTGCCTTCTCCATAACCCAATTTTAAAGATAACTAGTGGCTCCAATTCCTGAATGATTCTGGCATCTTGTGGTATAAATTAGCTTGCTTTGGGGATTTCTCATTGCCATTGTCAATTCTATCTGTATTTTAGACTCCAAAATGTTGTGGGTATAGCCTTCCCCCCCACCCCATTTCCTTATTCTTGTGAGTTTTGGCCATTTTAGAGCTCTGTAATCTTAGTGGAGTTTGGGGAGGGTGTAGAGGTAAATATGTATATCCAGGCTGATGTGTGATACTGGGAATTAGATGTGTGATTTTTAAATTCATACTGTATTTTTTATGTTATTTAAGGACTAACTTATAGCTGTATCTTGATTGCATTCTTGCCCAGACCTGGTGTGCTTAATTTTGAAAATTTTAATCATTTTAGTAGGTGTGTAATTGTATCTTGTGATTTGAATTTGTATTTCCTTAATGACTCATGATATTGAGTATCTTTTCAAGTGCATGTGTTTTTGTTTTTGTTTTTTTTTTGCTATACCTGTATCTTACTTTTGAATTTTCTTCAAATCTGCACGTTTTTATCTTGTTGGGCTGTTTGTTCTCTTATTATTTAGCTTTGAAAGTTGTTGATGTATTCTGTGTACAAGCCTTTTATCAGATAGATGACGTGCAATAATTTTCTCTAAGTCTGTGGATTGTCTTTGAGTTATGTCTCCTAAAAATAAAAGCACAGAACTAGTTTTGTTGTATTACTCAGTTGGGGAATATCCTTTTAGAGTGGATTTGATTTGTTTATATTTTGTGATTGTTGTGATATATAAATTTATTTCTATTCTCTTATTTTTTAATTTTCTTTTTTCCAATTTTTTCTCACTTTTTTGTTTGAGTTGTTTTCAGTCTCTGTATATTTCTCTGCTTGTTGGAATTATTGAATTCTGTTAACTTTTTGTTAGCCTTAAAATGAAAAAAAGCATATATGCCAGGTGGATTTCTTCTGGTCACCACATGTTATGCCTCTGGATTTGCAGCAAAGTCCACTCTGGCATATGGGACTCTTTTTTTAAATATGGAACTCTTTTAAAGGGGGCTTTTATAGGGAAAACTGAAGCAAGGGACTGAAAGATGCAGTTCTCCCTTCAATCCACCATCCTACAGAGAACTGCCCTGGGCCCATGGTGCTGCTGAGCCTGTAGTATGTGCCTGTGTTTGGTAGTAGGAATGTGCCTCTTCCTACAGAGCAACATGGAAGGCATCCTCAACAATCAGGGTGAACACACGGGCTACTTTCAGTTTTCTATCTAGATTTGGGGTGTGTGCATGTATGCTAAGTCACTTCAGTCATGTCCAGCTGACTCTTTAGTAGCCCACCAGGCTCCTCTGTCCATGGGATTCTGCAGGTAAAAATACTGGAGTGGGTTGCTGTGCCCTCCTCCAGGGGATCTTCCCGACTGAGATTCGGGGTACCAGTTGATAGGAATTCTGAGGTTCCAGCTGTTCATTACTTCATGTGGAGCCCAGTCCCAGCCTGCAGCTTGTCTGTAGCCCAGATGGGTTTCTGTGCGCTCATTCACTTGATGCTCACCACTGTGCCTCGTGAGTCGACAAAAGTTGTTAGTCACTTTCTACACTCAGCCTCTTTCCAAGCAATACAAGATCTTAGAACTCTGATTTTTCTGCTTACCATATCCATGTTACTGTGGTCTAGATTTTTAGTTCCAACTTATTGTTACTAGACCGGTTAGTCAGGGTCATCGTAATGTTCAGAATTATTCTTTACAAGAAGCGATTGTTTACATTTATCACCACATTTTCCCATTTGCTCCTTCTTACCTTGCACGTGTCAATTTTCTTTCCTGAGTTACATCTGAACTTTGACAGTCCTTTCATTAAAGGTCTGAGAATTGGAAATTCTCTCAATCTTGTTTGAAAAATACCTTTATTTTCCCACTTCAAATGATACTTTTTCTGTGTATAGAATTTTAGGCTGGGGCTTCTGTGGCAGTCCAGAGGTTAAAACTTCGTTCTTTCAATACAAGGGACATGGCTTCAATCCCCGGTTGGGGAACTAAGATCATATATGCCATGCAGTGTGGCAAAAGATAAAAAAAAATTATGGGCTGACAGTTGTCTTCATCACATTGATGATGTTTTGCCATTATCTTTAACTTCTGTTGAGAAGTCTGCTTGAAGTCTAATTGTGTTTGTTTGGTTTTTATATGGAATCTATCTTTTCTCCCTAGCTGCTTCTAAAATTTTCTAGTAGTCTTTGGTGTTGTGTGGTTTCCTAATGATATTTCTATGAATTTATTTTTCTCCTCCTTAGGACTTACTGTTGTGACTTTGAATAGATCATATAATTTCTTGGACTAGTATTCACATAACACAGGGCTCCTATAAATTCATTACCATACCATCCACATGCCAAAGCAGAACAGACTCCACTCATAATAAGGCACATGCCCTCTTGTGACACTTTAGTATCACTTTACTCATTTACTTCTCTGGCTTGAGAGTCCTTCTCCCCCCTCCCCAAACTATTTTTGGAGAGGATTTCCCTCTCTTCTTCCCTTACATCTTCGTTCCCTCCCTCTCTTCCCTCCTTCCTTTTTTTCCTTTAAAAGTGGCTGTATACTAAACTTTTAAAAATTTTATCCAGCATTTATATGCATTTATAGCAGTACCATCACTTCATGGCAGATAGATGGGGAAACAACAGAAACAGTGAGAGACCTTATTTTCTTGGGCTCCAAAATCACTGCAGATGGTGACTGCAGCCATGGAATTAAAAGACGCTTACTCCTTGGAAGAAAACCTATGACCAACCTAGACAGCATATTAAAAAGCAGAGACATTACTTTGCCAACAAAGGTCCATCTTGTCAAGGCTATGGTTTTTCCAGTAGTCATGTATGGATGTGAGAGTTGGACTATAAAGAAAGCTGAGCACCAAAAACTTGATGCTTTTGAACTGTGGTGTTGGAGAAGACTCTTGAGGGTTCCTTGGACAGCAAGGAGATCAATCCAGTCCATCCTAAAGGAAATCCACCCTGCATATTTATTGGAAGGACTGATGCTGAAGCTGAAGCTCCAATACTTTGCCCACCTGATGGTCGAGGAACTGATTCATTGGAAAAGACCCTGATGCTGGGAAAGACTGAAGGCAGGAAGAGAAGGGGACGACAGAGGATGAGGTGGTTGGATGGCATCACTGAGTCAATGGGCATTAGTTTGAGCAAGCTCTGGGTGTTGGTGATGGACAGGGAAGCCTGGTGTGCTGCAGTCCAAAGAGTTGGACCTGACTGAACAGCTGAACTGAAGTGATAGCAGCATCACTTCAGTGCTACTGTAGCTGGAAGTTTCCTGCATTTAAATCTTTAATTCTTCTGAAATTTACTTTGGAATATATTTAGGATTTTTCATGAGGATAAATTCTGTGCTTCTGTCACAGTACTGTTTAATGAATTTGCCTTCCTTTTACCACTGATATATAATATATAATAAATGTCTAATAAATTCTTATGTATAAAATTTCAGTTCAATTCAGTCGCTTAGTTGTGTCCGACTCTTTGTGACCCCATGGACTGCAGCACACCAGGCCTCCCTGTCCATCACCAACTCCCGGAGTTTACTCGGAATCATGACCATTGAGTCAGTGATGCCACCCAATCATCTTATCCTCTGTCGTCCCCTTCTCCTCCTGCCCTCAATCTTTCCCAGCATCAGGGTCTTTTCAAATGAGTCAGTTCTTCGCATCAGGTGTCCAAAGTATTGGAGTTTCAGCTTCAACGTTGGTCCTTCCAATGAATATTCAGGACTGATTTCATTTAGGATGGACTGGTTGAATCTTCTTGCAGTTCAAGGGACTCTCAAGAGTCTTCTCCAACACCACAGTTCAAAAGCATCAGTTCTTCGGGGCTCAGCTTTCTTCACCATCCAACTCTCACATCCCTACTTGACTACTGGAAAAACCATAGCCTTGACTAGACAGACCTTTGTTGGCAAAGTAATGTCTCTGCTTTTTAATATGCTGTCTAGGTTGGTCATACCTTTTCTTCCAAGGAGTAAGCGTCTTTTAATTCCATGGCTGCAGTCACCATCTGCAGTGATTTTGGAGCCCAAGAAAATAAAGTCTGCCACTGTTTCCGCTGTTTCCCCATCTATTTGCCATGAAGTGATGGGACCAGATGCCAGGGTATTAGTTTTCTGAATGTTGAATTTTAAGCCAACTTTTTCACTCTCCTCTTTCACTTTCATCAAGAGGCTCTTTGGTTCTTCTTCACTTTCTGCCATAAGGGTGGTGTCATCTATATCCCTGAGGTTATTGATATTTCTCCTGCCAATCTTGATTCCAGCTCTTGCTTCATCCAGCCCAGCATTTCTCAGGATGTACTCTGCATATAAGTTAAATAAGCAGGGTGACAATATGCAGCCTTGACATACTCCTTTCCCCTTTTGGAACCAGTCTGTTGTTCCATGTCCAGTTCTAACTGTTGCTTCCTGACCTGCATACAGGTTTCTCAAGAGACAGGTCAGGTGGTCTGGTATTCCCATCTCTTTAAGAATTTTCCAGAGTTTGTTATATCAAGTTTGCATGCATGTATATAATTTAGTATTTGGTAGATCACACTTTCTCACACTTCAATATTTTTCTCTTTCAAAATTTTATTTTATGTAATATCCATTTAATCTTCTTGATATAATTTTGAATCACTTTAAAAGACTCTTCAAATGGACTGATGAAACTGTAATTGGAATTAGATTAATATTACTGTTGGGGAAGAATTGTCATCCTACTCATTAGTCTTTCTATCGAGGAAAATGGAATGCCTTTTCATGCTTTTGAATCTTACATCTTATAATAGATTTAACAATTTCTTTACATTTCCTATTAATTCTAGATTAAATCTAGATTTTTTTCCTCATGGTATGACTACAATCTTTATGTCATATTATTACTGGAGGTATATAGAAAAATATTTTAGATTTCTATTTTTTATTTTGAGGTACTTTATTATACTCTGATTTTTGTACGAACACTAGCTTTGTTTTGTTTATTTTCTGCATAGGTAAAATCAGTCACAAAGTAAGAGTTTTCCCTTTCTATGGGAATAGCTATAAATGTTCTTTTCTTTCATGTTTTAGTACACTGGCTGCAACTTCTAGGACAATTTCAGGAAATGTGATATTGGGCATTCTGAATTGCTCTTGATTTTCATGAGAATTCATTTGTGCTGACATTCAATTGTGAGACAGACTGTTTTCCTAATGGAGATGTTAATTATTGTCTTATGGAAGTACTCATATTTCTGGATTCTACAGTTTTTAAGAATTGGCAACAAGTATTGAATTTAACAAAATATCCCTCTGAGATGTATTTGAAATAACATTTTTATCCTGTGACATATTTAAGTGATCAATCAAAATAATAAATTTCCTAATAGTAAATCTTAAATAAATCCCATGTTTTAGGTGTGTCATTCTAATAATACACAACAGTTGCTTTAATACACTGTCTTGATTTGCTTCCATTTAATGTTGATTTTTGCTTGTGAACTTAAGAATGATTTAGGCTCTAATTTTCTCTATAATCTTTTCTTGTTAGGCTTTTAATCAGCCTTTCGTTTACAATATCATGGTCTGAAATTTTTCTGAGGCAACAGTATTCTGTCTCTTGAAGATTTGATAGACCTCATCTGTAGGACTCTTTAGACATGGTGGGTTTCAGAGGAGATAATTTTTGATAGCCATAGAAGACATTTTATTTTATTTTATTTTTTTAAATGTTCATTTTTTTATTTAAATTTTTAAAAAACTTTTATTTCATATTGGGGTATAGAAGACATTTTAAAAGTTAGTGTTACAACCAGAAGTTTTCTATTCTCATGTCAGCTTGGTGATTATGCTTTGCTGGCAAATAACCCTTTATTAAGATTTTAAACTGTTAGCATATTATATTTTAACAATATTTTTCTCCTTTTCACATATTTGTGTTTGATACTTTTCAGTATTTTTCACTAAAACTTAATTGAGGGCTTCCCTTTATTACTTTCTTAATTTTTCAATTTCTCGGACATTTAGTTTCATAATTACTACTTCTATTTTCTAATTCATTAATTTTGCCTTTTATCTTTATAATTTCCTTTCTCTAAAGTTTTCCTTGTTCTGTTCTTGATTGCATTGAGTCATTTATTTCTGTTTCTCTTTTAATCAACATTAATAAACTTTAAGGTGCTGAAGATACCTGTGGGTATAATTTTGACCCAGCCTACATCTTGATATGTTATAATTAGCTTTATTTGTAGAACTTATTTCCATTGTAAACTGATACAAATCTAGAATAATCCTTTAAAATTTCAAACTTGTTGATTTTTATGTGTATTTAAGTTTGTTACGAATTTCTAGTTTGTTGCATTGTAAAATTTCTACTTCAGGGAAATCTAAAAGTAGGGGTGTGTGTGTGTGTCTGTGACCATTTGTAAACACTCATGAATGTGAATACATATTCTTTGTAGAGGGCACGGTTCTGTATGTAAATATTAAGTAATTTTAGTACTTGAATTATTCTGATTTTATTCTTATCTGCTTTGAGTCTATTTGATACTTCAATATTGTTTTATAATCTAACACTAAGACATGCTCCTTCACTTTTAAAAATTTTTATTGGAGTATAGTTGATTTACAGTGTTGTATTTCTGCTGTACAGCAAAGTGAGTTGATTATACATATACCCACTCTTTTTTAGATTCTTCTCCCATATAGGTCATTACAGAGTATTAAGTAGAGTTCCTTGTGCTATACAGTAGGTCCTTATTAGGACCTACTTAATAGGTTAACCTTTTCTATACATAGTAGTGTGTATACATCAATCCCAATGGTCCAATGTATCCCTCCCCCTCTTTCCCCTCTGATTACCATAAGTTTGTTGTCTACATCTGTGAGTCTTATTTCTGGTTTTTTTTTTAATAAATTTATTTATTTTAGTTGGGGGCTAATTACTTTATAATATTGTAGTGGCTCTTGCCATACATTGACATGAATCAGCCATGGGTCTACATGTGTTCCCCATCCTGAACCCCCCTCCCACCCCACTCCCCACCCCATCCCTCTGGGCCATCCCACCGCCCCAGCCCTGAGCACCTGTCTCATGCATCGAACATGGAATGGTGTTCTTTATTTCTGTTTTGTAAATAAGTTCATTTGTATTATATTTTAGATTCCACATATATACAATATCATACAATGTTTGTCTTTCTCTGATTCACTTCACTTAGTATGACAATCTCTAGGTCCATCCATGATGCTACGAATGGCAATATTTCATTCTTTTTTAAACTCTCCTTTTAATTACAGCAACATTTACTACATATATACTAAGAACTACACTTGCACTGTTCAATATTATAGTCACTCATCACATGTGGCTTCTTAAATTTTTAATTTTAATTTCAGTTAATATGCCACTCTAGCTGTATTTTCCATACTCAGTAGCCACATATGACTAGTAGATACCATACTGGACAGCACAAGTATAGAATATTTCCATTGTCACAGAAAGTTCTATTACACAGCATTGATCTGGACTGTTATATTTTATTGTGAATTATACTTTTCATCAGTGCAGCATTGCTGGGTTTATTATTTATTACACTCTGAGTAGTGCTTTCTAGTTTTGCTTTTAATGGCTTGATACATATTAGCATATCCTTTTTATTTGTAAAGTTTCTACGTCATTTTGTTCTGTGTATCAAGTCTCTTGTAAATAATAGATAATTCCATTGCTTAAATATTTTAAAAACAAGTTTAAATTTATGTTTATGTTAATATATTTGAGCTTCTAAAGTCAATTTACAGTAAAAATATTTTTTCTGCTGTGCTTACCAGTTTCCATTTTTTTGATGCATGTGTAGTATGTTAAGACCATCAGCTCACGGATCTCATTTCAACATTTCAAAAATCAGTAGCTCTTAAATTCTTTGTACCTCAATGTCTTTATTTGTACAATTTGTAAAGTGGAGATAAAAATAGTACCCATTTCATAGGTACTATTTCATAGGTATCTGACCTGTCTCTTGAGAAACCTGTATGCAGGTCAGAAGCAACAGTTAGAACTGGACATGGAACAACAGACTGGTTCCAAATAGGAAAAGGAGTACGTCAAGGCTGTATATTGTCACCCTGCTTATTTAACTTATATGCAGAGTACATCATGAGAAACGCTGGGCTGGAAGAAACACAAGCTGGAATCAAGATTGCCGGGAGAAATATCAATAACCTCAGATATGCAGATGACACCACCCTTATGGCAGAAAGTGAAGACGAACTAAAGAGCCTCTTGATGAAGGTGAAAGAGGAGAGTGAAAATGTTGGCTTAAAGCTCAACATTCAGAAAACTAAGATCATGGCATCCGGTCCCATCACTTCATGGGAAATAGATGGGGAAACAGCAGAAGCAGTGTCAGACTTTATTTTTTTGGGCTCCAAAATCACTGCTGATGGTGATTGCAGCCATGAAATTAAAAGACGCTTACTCCTTGGAAGGAAGGTTATGGCCAACCTAGATAGCATATTTAAAAGCAGAGACATTACTTTGCCAACAAAAGTACGTCTAGTCAAGGCTATGGTTTTTCCAGTGGTCATGTATGGATGTGAGAGTTGGACGGTGAAGAAAGCTGAGTGCCGAAGAATTGATGCTTTTGAACTGTGGTGTTGGAGAAGACTCTTGAGAGTCCCTTGGACTGCAAGGAGATCCAATCAATCCATCCTGAAAGAGATCAATCCTGGGTGTTCATTGGAAGGTCTGATGTTGAAGCTGAAACTCCAATACTTTGGGCACCTCATGCGAAGGGTTGACTCATTGGAAAAGACCCTAATGCTGGGTAGGATTGGGGGCGGGAGGAGAAGGGGATGACAGAGGATGAGATGGTTGGATGGCATCACCGACTTGATGGACATGGGTTTGAGTAGACTCCGGGAGTTGGTGATGGACAGAGAGGCCTGGCCTGCTGCAGTTCATGGGGTCGCAAAGAGTCGGACACGACTGAGCGACTGAACTGATGAATGTACCTATGAATGGTACCTATGTACCATTCGGAGGACCATATAAATAAATACCTTGAAAGTGCCTGGTATATTGTAAATATTCATAACTATAATTAGTTAATTCCTGGCCTGTTTTCCTCTGGAAACACTGAATGTATTTTAATTATAATAGTTACCATTAAATTAAAAAATGCAGCTTGTATATCTATAATTGTCAGTCTCACGAAGGAAATACAATTATTTGAATCCTGTGTAAGATGAGGTCATTAGCTTGCTTTTATTTTTCCTTCCCTGTGTATATGCAGTCCATGATTTTTATTGGAGTTATCTGAGATTGTGGAGCCCTATTATTTAATATTGAAACTATTTTAACCCATACCTCTGCTTTCAAGAATGATGAATTATTTTGGATTCTGTAATATAAACATATGTATGTGATTCACCTTGGATCTAAATATTTTCACTGCTTGCCAACAGACAAAAGGTCTTTCTTAAATTCTTTTTCCTTTACATATTTACAGTTGTTGGCCAAACAATATCAACATTGTATAAATTTTGAATCTGCCTTTATTTCCTTAACAGTCTTTAAGAATCAGAATCATCCCAAGAGTAAAAAATAAAGTTCAAATGATAGACAAAAAAATATGAAATATAACTGTCCAGCCTCCTCTGTCGAGTCACGTGGCTTGGATCATAGAGTTATGTATGTTTGGGTGTTTCCCATTTGGCTGTTTCAGTATGGGTGTGCTACTCTGTACATGCTTTGCTTGGAAGCTGAAATGTGTCTCTTCTCTTTGCTAGGGTGAACTGAATCATCATATATGATTTCAGTTACTGCATGTACCTAGGTAACTTCTAAATCTGCCTGTCCATTTCTGTATTCTCTTCCTCTTTCTAGTACAGTAACGCCTGGTTTTAATAGGTTATTTCCAAGATCTCTTATCCAGAAGATGTGTATTTCTTTGCCTATAAATAATGGGATTAGATTAAATGATCTCAGAGGCTTATTCCAGGAATAAAAGTCTGTGATCTGTAGCTGCCCTTCTTTTATTATTCTACCAAAAGTACTCTTTAACATTCTTTTAATCTCCTCCGTCTGAATTTGTTCTTTTTTTCAATATTGGTCTGGAAGGCGGGCATTATTTCTCTAACAAATTTACTGGAGCATGTCGCCTTTGTGAAACACTAAGAGTCTTTGATTCTGTCAAACCCACCCTGTTACAATTAGTAGCTCCAGGATCCAGATGGAACATAACTCACAATCGTGTTCTCAGCATTCAACTTCTCAGCAATTTTCTTCTTTCTTACTTATGCACACAGGCTCTCAGTTCTCCAAGCCACTCGATCAAACTCACCTTTGGGTGCCACTCCATAAGCAGACTCATAAGAGCTGACACCAGTGGGATGAAGGATCAGCTCAAGGCTTGGTGGCTTTCCCTCCATTTCTGTTTTCTCTGCCTTTTCAAGATTTTCAGGAGAACTTGACCACCAATCACTGTCTCACTTCTTTCTTGGTTGATACTCACTATAGTTAGAGAGTTCAAACCATACCTCTCACCTCAGAAGAACTGGCACAGTTTTAGTCCAGTAGGTACAGCACATGTCACTGTACTGAGAACACCCAAGAGAGAAGGGTAAACCTCCCTAGGGGCTGAGAGGGTCGCTTCAGAGCAAGGGTGATGACCATTGGGCAATGATCTCCAGAGATGATTTCTGGTTCCAGTGGACTTGTCTAGTCAGAACACCTCTTTTTCAATCTCTGTCAATCTCTCTCTCTCTCCCCTCCCCTTTCCTCCTTGTCTCCCTTCCCTTCTTTCCCCTTTGACAATAATTTTTGTCTCTAATCTATACTGGAAACTTCACATCCAAGTTTTTTAAGCTACTAACTAATATTCCTCCTGCTACTACTGTTACCACTACTATTAGACTGTTAGTGCTGCTATTACTGGGCTTCCCTGATAGCTCAGATAGTAAAGAATCCACCTGCCATTGCAGGAAACCCATGATCCATGGGTTCGATCCCTCGGCTCAGGAAGATCCCCCAGAGAAGGAAATAGCAACCCACTCCAGTATTCTTGCCTGGGAAATCCCATGGAGAGAGGATCCTTGTGGGCTACAGTCCATGGGGTCTCAGAGATTCGAACACAGCTGAGTGACTTTCACTTTTCACTGCTATTACTACTGTTAGGGTGACCATTCCTGTCATCACTACAGTTGTCATTCTTGTCGCTCTTACTCTATGCCATGAAATGGGTGAAACCTTTACATACATCATCTCATTTAATCTTTACAATGGCCCCTTTGGGTAAGTTTCATTATTGTCTCTTCTTTCAAGTAGGATTAATCATCTTAGGGAGGTGAAGTAAGTTTCCTAGAGTATCTGAACTTGTAAGTAGTGGAGCTGTGCCTTTGAACTGAGGTCTGGTGGATCACGGAGCCCACTCTCTTAACCGCTACCAGGCTCTGAGCTGGAACATTCCTGCCTGGGAGTTGACACCGTCTCTTTCTGGAGAACTGTCAGATATTGCTAAGAATCTCCAACTTTTTTTCTGCCCAGATACAATCTCAGAATCCTTCAGAAAGGGCCTATGCAGCCAGTAGCGAAAATCCATCAGCTTTGGCATGTGAGCCAAATCTGAACAAATCCTGTTCGTGAACCGTGTACTACGTGACACAAAATGGTGTCCCCTCCTCCTCTGCTTTCCATTTCATGGTTCTCCTTTGGAACTGAGGTGACAGGGAACTGAAAACAAAGCCTAATCGCTTGGAAGACACAATGATGCTCTTGTCAGGATGCACTCGTGTCCCTTTCCTTGAATGACACGTATTGCTGACTGTTCCGCATACTTGAACAATGTATTTTTATTCATTGTATAATAAAATAAAACATTTTATTCTCCTTGTTTATTATATTCTCCTTTAATATTTTTACAGGGCAGGCATCTCTGTGCTTCCCACACCATTGATCACACCACCTCTCCTCACTGGAACCCATTCTTATTATTTAGAGAATGGAATTTGCAGTACTTCGAGCTTTCTGTAACCAGAACACTTTGAAATCATGAAATATACAGGTATGAGAATCACCAGGAAGTTCAAGTTAGTTATAACTGACACAGTGAACCAAAGTTAAGCTAAAAATGCTTATCTTTATGATTGTACCCTTAGAAAAATGCCCACTTATTCTTTGTGTTGGTATAAGATATGTCAATTCAAGGAGAAGAGATGTCTTCCTGTTATGATGAAGCATTGCCAAAAAGAAAAGATCAATTATTCTCAAGACGCATTTAGTAGAGCCTTCTTCCCACATACTAGATACTTATGTTTGTGTGAGTTGTACATCTGTACAATGCAGCGATTGTTTCATCTTTCTCAGACTAATAGAGATGCTAGAAACATCTGGTAGTTGATAGTTAATTCATTTTTTCATTGCACCTTTTCATAGGAAGCAGGGAACGCAATTCAATATATCCCCTGAGAGAATCTTGCATTTATGACAGGTGTGTATTTCTTAACAAGTCGTTGTTTGACACCATTGCTTCTCCTTGGTCCAGCTGGAAGTACATTCATCTGGCAAAAAAAGAGAAGGGAGGAAAAGTGAAATCTGAAAGAAAGTTGGAGTTTCAGGTGGTGGTTTCATAAAGCATCCAGTTCACTCCAGTAATATTTATTCTGCTTATTTTGTGCAATTTCCTGCAACTACCTTTTATAAATCTGTCACCATGATGACTCTCTCTGTTTTGAATGTTCCTTAGCTGCATACTACTCATTTATTTGAGATGGTGAAATGAGGTTTCTTTTCAGCATGGAACTAGGAATTAATTCAACATTAGGCTTTACCTGTGGGACAGATAGCCTCCTCCCTGCCCTGTCTGAGGCTCGGAAAGAGCAAGCGGATGTAAGATGAATCATTATATCCTAAATTTTCTGACCCCTTCTGAGTATAACTCTTTGATCTCTAAAGATTTCTTTTTAGCTCCTTGTGACTTCACGGAAATTATCTTTGTCTTCCACAGGAGCTATGGTTAGTGAGGGTTATTTTTACTGAAAACTTCTCAGGTCTTGAAGTAGGAGGGTCAGGATGCTGCATTCTTGGTGGAGGGCCCAGTCTTTGGAATTCTTCCCTTGATCTGACTAGTGAATGTTAATTGTCCTGCCCTTGGGCCATGGCAGCCGCAGCTGGCTGAGCCTGAAGAACTGGTGCTATTTAGGGAGGCTTCGAGGCAGCTCCAAGAAATGCCGTTAGTAGGCAGATAGTGAATGTAGGACCACCTTGATGACCAAAACTATGGCATCACCCCTACTGGGGTAGCTACTTCCTCAGCTGAAGGCTTGGATTGCCAGATAGCTATAGAATATTAATTATGAAAGCATCAGTGCTTAGTGCCGTTTATGTCACTCTCACTCACCTCAAACTTCTCAGACTCCTAGGAACTGTTGAGAATCCAACCTTTTAGTTGGCTTAAATTACTCTTTCTTACGTGTGCATGTGTGTATGCGCACACACACGTTATTTTCTCTCTCTCTCTGAAGAAAAGCTCTGCTGTTAAACATTTGATTGATTTCCTTCTAATGGTCAATGTCATGCACAATAGGATGCTTGCCCCCTGGCTCAGTAATTTCCCATTCAACTTCATTGAAAGAGACTTGGAATATGGACCACTTTTAATTGGTTCTTCAAGCTCAAAATACCTATGGTGCTCTGCATGTATGGCAAAAACCATGCCAATATTGTAAAGTAATTATTCTCCAATTAAACAAATAAATTTAAAAAATAAAAATACCTTGCAAATTCTACAGTTTGGTAGAATGCCCAGCTCCTTTCATCCATTTCTCTCAGGAGTCATTCCATAATGAGCTGATGATAATATTCCCACTGGACTTATGGGGTCACTGGAGCAATGAGAGATTTAATCAGTTGCCCAAGGTCAATGGTAATGAACGAAGTGGCCATGCCTCCAGGTTAAATTACCTGGCTGGTGCTGGTCCTATAATTTAACTGAGTGCAATAAATTATTTGGATTTCCTCGAAGCATCTCTTGTAAATTGGTAGAGCTAATCCAAATAAACAATTGGATTTGGACGGCACTGGAAAGTGGTAGGGTAGTTGCTGGAACTGAGATGAGCTCAGGGCCCAGGCATGTCTATCCCCTCAAAGCCTTCTCCTGCTGATAAGTTCAGGAAGGCTCTCGCTCAGTCACACTCTCCCATTACCAGGCATGCCCTCCGTTATCCTTACCGCCACTTAATGGCTATAAAGAAATGTGTTTTCATGAGATACCCACTTAGAAACGGCTTTAATAATTGGTGTTTGTGCTGCCTCCAGTCAGTCGTCTTTTCTCTGTCATTAGGGGTGGTCTGATGGCCTCAAGAATGCCACAAATGTGAAGAATGTGCTGAAGTCTGGGGCTCTGATTTCAAGGCAATTTCACCTGAACCCCCACCCCCCACCCACCACCTTCCTTTGTGACTGCAATAAAGAGAACTTGAGTAATTAGGTTAATCTCTTTAGGAAAAATTTCTTTGGAGAGGTTGTGTGTCAGCAGCACTGGAAAAGTCACTACAGACAGGTATTCTGATTCATCTTGGCCATTCTGTCTTAAAAGTTTTCTTTGTCTTAGAAACTAAGGCAGTAGTTTGTGGAATGACCTAATAAGTGTTATATTTCTTTCATAGCAGGAAAGAGAGAAATTTCTTTTCCCAAGTATGGTCTTCTATTCCTCTTTTCTTTAAGTCTCAAGAGTGGTATTTAATCTTTGAGAACATTATGCTTTGCATATGGTAAAGATTGCTAAAACCATTGGGGAAATTTACCAGGAAATTGGTGAATTTTTTTCCCCTTCTTCCTTTTCTTCATAGGACTAACAATGATCCTAACACTTTTCTGTGATATAAGATTCACAGTAACAGAATGAGCTTCCAGGATTCCACCAACATCTGTACAGGCTGGCTTTGCCTTTATCTGCTTGGCTAGGTGATTGGCAGTGGAGCTTCGTCTGAGGGAGATGTACCATAATCACCCAGAGAGTTCCTTAAGACTTAGATAGCTGTCTTCTACTCCCAGAGTTTCAGATTCACTGTGTCTTGGGTGAGTCCCAAGGATTTGCCCATCTAACAAGTTGCCAAGGTGATGCTGATGTTGCTGGTCCCTGGACCAGTTTTTGAGAATCCCTGGAGAAGGAAGTAAGAGTATATAACACATGCCACAGAGCTAACATCTGGAAGCTTCTTTTCTTGTGCTAGGGTAACCTACGGACTTGGTATGTTGGAAGTGTGGGGACAACCTATGCTACTACCAGGAAGTGCTTAATTCTGTTGTCACCCTGTTTGAAAAGTCGGCCAATGATATATTCATAAAATGTGCCTCTAGCTTCTAAAGAGAGATTCAAGATACCGTTATTATTTTTTTAACTTTTATATTAAGGTATAGCTGATTAACAAACAATGTTGTGATAGTTTCAGGTGGGTGGCAAAAGCGCTCAACCACACATACACATGTATCCATCCTCCCCCAAACTTCCCTCCCATCCAGGCTGCCACATGTAATCGAGCAGAGTTCCCTGTGCTGTACAGTAGGTCCTTGCTGAAGATATCATCATTTTGTTACTTTTTGTTCCAAATCCTGTCTCTAGAATTGTTGTGTTGTGAGAAAAATTACTAGAAAACCCACCAGGAAAGGAAGTCTTAGTACCATATTCAGTCTAAGACTTCTTGGAGAAGGACTTTCTTTTTCCCTGTGTCACATGGCTTAAAAGTTTAGTTAACCAGGACAAGCCTCAATGTGTCTGGACTGAGCTCACGAGTAGCTGAATAGTTTACCTGTAAGTGCAGAGTAATCCTCATGACTATATGATACAATATGGAAAATAACCAACCGTTTTAAAAACTGACATCATCCCACCTATTGTTTTCGTTTGACTTAACTGAGAGTTCCTACATGCTTTAAAGGGAAACCTGGGCTAATTAGTAGAGGTGGGACAAAGCACCTAGCCAAGAGGCCCAAGTCTAATTACATTTGCAAGCCCAGCCACAGGCCTCAGGCATGGCATGCGCTGCTGGGGGAGAAAACAGTGCTGTAAGAACCCAGTGCCCAGCAAGGATGAGAGGTTGAGCGTGCTGCCAAGGGTCATATTGACAAGTTTCAGCAATGTCACAGATGCTTTGTGAAAGGAACAACCAGATGATGATAGGCCAGCTGTTGGAAGTGAAGTTAATGATACTGTCTTCCTCTTTCAGATGGCCTCTTGAGAGAGGCTAATACATATACATCACCCTGACAACTTAGTGATGAATCAGTAGGCTCCAAATGTACAAACGTCAAGCAGTATACAGCTTTAGGTAAAAATTAATTTGTGGTATTTCATGGCAGGAAATGGTACAAAGCTATAACATGAGAACAATAGGCTAACAAATTATTGCTGGTGAAACTTAATTTTTTTTCATCTTCCAGCTCAGCGCTCTGTATTGTCCAATGAGATTCTCCATGTTGAGTTAAAGCACTGGAGGATGATTATAAAGCTTCTAGGCTCTGGATGCCTCCTACCATGAGGCACTTGCTATCCTGTTCTTTAGAAGACATCTAGAAAGGAAAGCCTGGCCAACATTTGACCAGGGACATGAATGATCTTTGTCTCCTGGCATTTCCAACCTCTGTTTCTCCAGGGCTGGTGTTTTCTCATTCTGTCACCCTCCCCTTGTTAACTGGCATCTCCACCCTGCTTTCTATCTGTTCCCGTACTGCCATGGCCCACAACAAAATCAGAGAATTTGGAAGATCCCAAGCGATTCTAGTGTGACCTCTAAATGACCTCAGCTTTTTGGGTTCCCAGACCCAAAGAAATTCTGCCATTTCAGTTTTTGTTAATTGCTCAGACTAGGCTGGAGAACCTGGATACATTCTGTAACTTATAAACGCAACTTCCTCCAAGGCCCCACCCACAAATAGAGAGCTAAAGATAATAAAAATTATATCCAACACGTATCATTCACTTAGGCATTTTTCTAAGCCTTTTCTAAGTGGCAGAGTACAATTAAAATAGAAACCAATTTTCACATACTCAAAACATACAACTTTATAGGAGTGTATTTGAACCTGTATAACACTTTATTTTTAGAAAGGAAAGGTTAAAATAAGAAATCAGGATTCAAGATGACTTTCTGAAGCAGGAGACTACTGAATTTGGCTTATTTTGCTAAATTTAAATGAAAACGTATACTAGATCTAGAAAAAAAATCTTTAAAAATGAGACTTGGTGGTTTCCATTTTGAGATCATCTAGCAAATATTTATTGAGCTCCTACTGTATGCATGGTGGTGAAGAAATAGCCCTGAACAAAAGAGATATTTCTCTTCCTGGTGGTGTTTAAAGTCTAGTGGGAAAGACAAACACCATAATTAAGGTAAAGTCTCATGTGATTTATGTTGGTGGAAGATGGAAGAAGTTTTCATTAGGGGACCTAAGCATGGTAGAAGTAAAGGTCTTCTAGAATATTTGGCATCATACTGAGATCTGAATGATTTGGAGGCTCAGCCTCAGCCTTCACTCAACAAGCATTTCAAGTAGAAGCAACTGGATGTTTGAAAAATTGGAGGTGGGAAAGTGTATAGTGTAATCAAATAATTGAAAGATTGTCTAGTGCTCCATTTCATTTAGCCGATGAGGACATTCCAACCTGTGCTTAACTGCTCAGCTGTTTCCGACTCTTTGCAACCCTTTGGACTGTGGCTCACCATGGGATTGTTCAAGCAAGAAGACTGGAGTGAGTTACCAATTCTTGTCCAAGGGATCTTCGTGACCTAGGAATCGAACCCATGTCTCCTGTGTCTCTTGCACTGCAAGCAGATTCTTTACTCACTGAGCCATTGAGGAACATTCTCACCTAGAAGGGTGAAGAAAAGTGTCCAGTGGAGCCAGGTGTGGGATGCAGGTCACTTGACTCGAAGAGCTGGTATCTTGCCCAATACCCCATGGCCTTCTGTAGACTGAGTAGACCTTTGGGGAAGGGCTGCTGCAACTCGTATGACACCTTTGCATGAAGGAGAAATAGAATCTCTTTCTAGACTACCATAATGTAAAATTTTTGCCAGAAAAAGTCCTCTGTAAAATGGCAATAAATATATGTATCTACAGTGTCTGCCACCTTAATGGTTCCCTCTAGATGTACAAGGTGCATTATCATGTTGGCCTCTAAGGATTTAGATCAATCCAACTTAAAAGGTAGTCATCTTTGAACCTTCTGTGAGGGAAGAGTCCACAACTATCTGACTCTAGTGGCTTTTTAGTGGTTTCTGATGGGCTGCCCAGAGTGGAACCACTGACCTTGACCTCCTCTTAGGCATTTGTGTTCTCTTAGCTCCTGATTTATGACCCATTGCCTGCTGTGACCTTCCACATTCCTATCTGTTCTCCTGCCTGCTTGCCTTCTGCTTTTCTGATTTATTACTTGCCATGATCTGGTTCATTTTCTGCCTGAAATGAGCATAACCATCAAATCACAGAATCAGATATTTAATTTTGAAAATTTCCTCCTTATTGGGTTTCTCTCCCTCTCCTATTTAGTCTCTCTCTCTCTTTTTTTTTTTTTATAGTTGACCATAAACACTGTGGCTTTGTTAGGGAAGTGGAATCTCTTTTATAAAGGACAAGCTGGAGAAAAGAACAGAAGCTGGACTTGGGTTAGAATAGATTTTCCCAATTGTGGTATGCTTTGTTGTTGTTCAGTCGTTCGGTTGTGTCTGGTCTTTGCGACCCCGTGGACTGCAGCACGCCAGGCTTCCCTGTCCTTCACTATCTCCCAGAGTTTACTCAAACTCATGTCCATTGAGATGCCATCCGACCATCTCATCCTTTGTCGCTCATGTTTGGGAAATACTAACCTTGCATCATATTCACAGGCATTCAACAGAGGGAAGAGTCATTAGTCAGATAATCTTGGGTAGCTGCTGGGTGGAAACAGGCAACTGTTTTTTTACACTGCAGTCTTCAGAGTCATTATTATGCCAGTGTGCTTATGCATATGCAAAAATATGCAAAATTTGTAAGGTTTATTTATCTGTATAAGTAATGAGATTCTTGTGTTCCATGGACTAGAGCTTGGAGCTCTAACCAGGCCTTAGAAGGACTTGGTTCAGAAGAAGGAAACAGTAGTCCGTTCCTTGATGTTCATAGAGGTACGGCAAAGTCAGGGCTCATTCTGGGCAGGCTGCACAATCCCAGGCAGTATTTGCTGGCAAGAGACAGAGTGGCCAGGGAAGGCCAGAGGCAGTGTGCCACCTAGGGAACAGAGATGGTCAAGTCTGATGATCACAGCTTCTCTTAGCTATTCAGAGCAAGGTTCCAGCTGCACTGAGAAACTGGAGTGCCCGGCTGGAAACAGGGACTGGGATTATGGATGGGGATAACCGTGATGTTCCTAACAGCTACCTGAAGGCCTTGGCAGAATGGCCAAAAACCCTAAATCAAGAGTCACACAGAGTTTTTTTTTCTCTCATGGAAACACTGAGATTCAGTGGCCATCTTGAAGCATAGACAATTATAGATGTATACATCTTTTTTTTTAAAAAAACACAAATGTTAGCATATGTATATAATGTTCTACTGGAGACGGAAATGGCAACCCTCTCCAGTATTCTTGCCTGGAAAACCCCATGGGCAGAGGAGCCTGGTGGGCTACAGTCCATGGGGTCACAGAAGAGTCAGACAGGACTTAGCAACTGATCACCTAGTGTTCTGCACCTTGTGTTGTTGGTTTTTGTTTTTAAACTCGGCATTCTATCTGTGAACTCATCCTATATAAAGCTGCCTCAGGTTTTAAATAGCAATACAGAATTCTATTGTATGGGTGTACTGTATTTACTTAGTCTTACATTGATGGGCATGTATGTCATTTGCAATGCCACAACGAATATTGAACATACATAATTTCACATGTGTGAGAGTCTCTCTGCAGGATAAACACTTAGGACTGGAGTTCTAAGGACTGGATAAACACTTAGCTGATGGAGAAAGAATGCGTACTATAATTCTGACAGGTATCTCCAAACTGCCTTCCATAGTTGTTCAGTTTCCCAGTTGTCTCCGACTCTGCAATCCCGTGGACTGCAGCTATGGCTTTTCCCAGTGGTCATGATGTGAGAGTTGGACTATAAAGAAAGCTGAGCGCCGAAGAATTGATGCTCTTGTACTGTGGTGTCAGAGAAGACTCTTGAGAGTCCCTTGGACTGCAAGGAGATCCAACCAGTCCATCCTAAAGGAGATCAGTCCTGAATATTCATTGGAAGGACTGATGCTAAAGCTGAAGCTCCAATACTTTGTCCACCTGATGCAAAGAACTGACTGACTGAAAAAGACCCTGATGCTGGGAAAGACTGAAGGCAGGAGGAGAAGGGGACAACAGAGGATGTGATGGTTGGATGGATTCACTGATGTGACATGAGTTTGAGCAAGCTCTGGGAGTTGGTGAAGGACAGGGAAGCCTGGTGTGCTGCAGTCCATGGGGTCACAAAGAGTCAGATACAACTGAGCATGCACACACACCTAACATGGAAGCCATACTTTGGTGCCATTTATCATCCTGTATATGTAAAATGTGTATATAGAAGAGTTATGCATTTATACATAAATATATATAGGAGAGTTAAGAAGAAAGTGAAATATTTCTTGTCTACAGTAAAGACTTAAATGGGTGTTGACTCTAGATGTATTAGGTAGAGAACTCCAACAGCTCTTTGCCCAGTGCCCCAGCATATAGGAAGCCCTCGATGGAAAGAGGTCTATTACTGGTTAGAGGACAGATTAATTGGGATTGGGCTAGCATGGGCTCGCCTCTGGTGGCTTTTAGTACCTACAAATGAATGAAGTTGGAGACCCTGGGGCTGACATTCAATACATGTTTATTGAATGAAATTGAAAAATCTAATTTTAAAAATGATTCTTAAAACCTGGGATCCTTTTTGCTAACCGTGCATGTATTTTAAATGGTGTAGTTTTACAATCTTGATTTAGGATTAACATCCTGTCAAAAAATAAAGATATAAAGAACAAGGAAAGGAGCTTCAGATAGAAATAGTGGAATGTAGGAGATTGAATGTGAAGGCCTTAGGTCTAATATTTTGCATTCCTCTAATATATCATAGAAAGCTAGGCTTTTATTTCCTCCTTAGCTCTGTATTTACACTGTATGTGTTCCAGGCAGTCTGATTCCAGAGAAGACTGTACCGTGATTGTCTGGGTGAGGGAGGGCTCCTGGGGCTGCCTTTGTCTCCTAATGTGGTGCCAGGCAAGTCAAACCACCTTGGCTTCACTTTTCCTCCCTGTAAAGGGGAAAGCCTTGAACTTAAGAAAACCTATTTTCTGAAGTGGGGAAGTGAAGGTGCTGTGATCTATAAGCATTGGTGAGAGAACGGATAAGTTATAAGAAGAGTTACTCCACTTTCCTCACGCCTCATGGAGTTGGGTGGGTGGGGGTCATGGGAAGTCTTCCTACAGCTTTGACTTCTTAGACCATCCCCATGTGAGCTGGAAAAATGGATGAGTGTGGACATGGATGTCCAACATGTTCCCAATGATGTAAAAACTCACCACAGGAAAGAACAAGCAAGGGCACTGCAACCCCCCAGGCAGGTGGTCCTCTCTGAGCAGTGGCGTGATTGGCAGTCACCGTGTTTCTTTTTTGTTGTTAAAGTTTCCAGCCTTGCTAAAAGGCGTGTTACTTTTGTGATCAGAAAGTTGTTGAAGTACATTTATTTCTCTGAAAATAAGAAGGGAAGAAGGTTTCAGAGTGCTTGGGTTTCCCAAGGATGGCCTCCCGTATTCACAAGGTGACTTCCTGATGGTGTGGGAGTGCCTGCCGTCTCTCCTCTCCCCGTCTCT
Source organism: Giraffa tippelskirchi (assembly GCF_054371585.1). Classification (NCBI taxonomy): domain Eukaryota; kingdom Metazoa; phylum Chordata; class Mammalia; order Artiodactyla; family Giraffidae; genus Giraffa; species Giraffa tippelskirchi. The sequence goes on from NC_137289.1 coordinate 146,055,631, forward strand.
GGTCTCAATGGCTTTTAATGACCCCAGAGGAACAACAACCACTGCTGATATCTCCCGAGAGCATGGCTGCTGCAGTTGCCACCAATGGCCTCTGTCAAGAGTGTGCGTACTGGCCACCATGTCACCAGTATGGTTATCAGAGTAAACGAGCCCCTGCCATCAATACCTCCTCCAACGCCAGCTCCTCGTCCACCAACACAGATTCTGTAATCCTTTGCCCTTTCATTAGCTCTCAGAGATCTTGCAGAAACAATTTTGGATTCTAGCGGATATTTATCAGAGTTTCGTTGGCCAGAGACTCAGGGTGACTCCACACTCAGCGAACGAGAGAGCCATTCTATTCTAGGACCTCTGGTGTGCTCAGGATGACCCTTTCTTTCAAAGCACACCCACTGTCTTTGAAGCACACTTCTGTGGTTGACCCTTGGCTCTCTTAGGGTGAGGAATCTTCCGAGAGGCTTCTTGGTCTCTTTTGTGCCTAGAAGCCCTGGTAAGTTCACACTGCTGGATCTTCTTGAGTCACAAGATGCAAAAAGAGGTCGCTCCAGCTACTGCCCAGGCCTTTTATTGCTGATGGAGGGAGACCTTCATCCTCAAAAGGAGATAGAGGAGAAGGGAAACGGGACCAAGGGACCCTGGAAATGTCGGGTTGTGGAAAGAGGATCAGACCATCCTCCTCCTCCCTCTGCCTCTGTGATTTTTATTCCAGAAGTGGTCTAGAGCCAGAAAAGGGGAGGGAAGTGCTCTTTGTTGAAGGCTTGTTGAAGGCCTGAGAAGTGCTTCGTGGCTGACCTGTGCTTTAAGCCTTGCAGATTCCTGGGCAGATGTTAGGACCCAGGAGCTGGCACTGGAGGAGGCATAAATGGCAGAGGCTGCTTCATCCTGATAACCACACTGACAGGGGAGCCACTACACACACTGAGACTGAGAAATGTGAAGTAACACACAGCTCTGAAGGGGCGGGCTCTGAATTGTGACTATGAAGCACCTACCTGGCTCTCTCTACCTCTGTCCTTGGCCATGTATTCTGGCTGCTTCTCCACTACCAAGCTGACCTTTGGGATGGACTCTTTTTAGGTCAGGCTCTCTCAGCCTCGGCATGAGTGACATTTGAGGTCCCATAGTTCTCGGCTGTTGGAAGGTCTCCTGTGCATGATAAAATGTTTAGCAGCATCCCTGGCTACTACCCACCAGAAACGAACAGCATCCACGCCCCTCCCCCAAGTTATGACAACCAAAAGTACCTCTAGACGTTGTCCAGCAGTGTCATGGTGAGTGCAGAACTGCCTCTGCTCAAGAACCACTCATTTTTACAGGGTTCCAGTTGTAATACGTTTCTTCTTAAGTGACTCCTCTTTTCTGCTCACATCTTTTAACACTTCCTCATTACTTGCTGTAGCCACATTTGCCATGCTAGTGGATGGCTCATATCAGACGAAGGGATAGAGCCCTGTGTGCAAAGGAAATTAGGCTGAGCCAACCACCCAGGCTTCAGACCAAGCCTGGGTAAAAGTGGAGGCCCTAAGGGATGAGCCAGGTGGTGATGGAGTGGGAGGCGGTGGCAGGGGCACTCTGGGTAGGACAGGCTGATGCTCCACTGCTCTTCTTCTTACTTCCTCCCTCCTTGAGTGGGCAAGAAAGTGGGTAGGGGTGCAGCTGAGGCCGTGGCCTTGCCTATACCTCTCCCATTCCCATCCTTAATAGATTTTGAATTTGGGCCTCCAGTTGCTGGGTCTCTCCCGCCCTGTGTTTCCTGTCCCCTTCACCTTTTTACTGTCCTCTGCCCCTTCCTGGAGAGTTGGGGCATCCCAGGTAAAAGAGGGGAGATGCATCGGAATAAGCTGAGTTTTGTGTCTCAAAGGAAGCACCACATCCTTCACATTGACTTCATTCCCTCCCAATGACACCAACTCTCTTCACTCAGCAAATTCCACAGCCGTACTTGCCAACTGTGATTAGACACATCACCGCACACATGGACACATGTGTGCTTTAATGCAAACACAGATAACGGTGCTTTTGCTCCCACTGAAATAGTGTATTTTTGTTCCTCTGCTCTATTGTCTTATCTAGACACCTCTTCATGCGGGACAGCTTCAAAAGTCACCTTACCTTTGATCATGTCTGCACCAAACTACAAATAGCACCCCCCTGTCTGTGTGGCTGTCTTTAAAGAACACTCGAGGAGGATGACTCAGTGCTGATGATTGGCTTTGGTGAAGGACAGATGGAAGGGCATTTGGGTACTCATGTGTGTTTAGTCGCTCAGCTATGTCCAACCCTTTGTGACCCCATGGGCTGTAGCACACCAGGCTCCTCTGTTCATGGGATTTCCCAGACAAGAATTCTGGAGTGAGTTGCCATTTCCTTCTCCAGGGGATCTTCCCAGATCGAGGATCAAACCTGTGTCTCCTGCATTGGCTGGTCCAAAGAATACGGATGCCCATTGTTTCTACCTTGGCTTCTGGTGGCTTCTCGTGTTGTAATTGTGTCTAGAAGTCCCCCACATCGTGTTAAGCTCTACAAGCAATTGTGTTATGGTGCTTTGTTAGGGCATCTTCATACTTCTGGTCCATAATTACTGGATGGAGAATTTTGCACACTCTGGGAGATCTAGTCCAGATCTTAATTTTCTGTTCTTGAAAAAATGTGTTTTGCTCGCATCTTCTTCCCAGCCATTATGGATTTTGTAATGTTTTCTTTGTTGGCACTTGAAAGTCGACCTACATCCATGACTTGTCATTTCTTTTGACTTCACCCTTCTCTTGTCTTCCCTTTTTCCTATTGTCCTCAACTCTTCTTTCCTCGTACTTTTTGTCCTCTCTGATCAGCTTCTCCTAGTTAATAGTTTTCGCTCTGTAAAAATGTTTTGCGTCTACGTTCCAGTTACAGTTAACATTTGTTGCCAGTGAATTTGGACAGGATGTGGTGTTAAGTATTATGAAAAGCATAAATACAGGCATGATTCTTTCCCTACCATTGAGAAAATTCGTAGCTTGAATTATAATACAAGACAAATTATAAAACTGTATTTTTTAATCCATTAATTCCACAAAAATTGAATGAGTTAAATATGTTTGAGGCGATGTTGGGGCATTGGATGCACAGTGGAGAATAAAATAGACCCACCTTGCCTTCACACAGCTTATAATCTCAGATGTCATCAGTGATAAGACACACCATCAATTTAAGAAGAGTTTTCAGTAGCAAAATCTGTGTTAAATGTTCATTGCAGTTGTAAGATACTCTTTGACTTTAGAAGCATTTTTATGTGAAAAATAAGTTTATTTTAAGTCTGGTCTCCAGAAACTCTGAAATGAGGGTCTACATATAAATGATGAAGAAAATGCTTGCAGATAATGAGCTTCAGGGGCTGGGTGAGCAGGCAGTCAGGGTAGAAGGCAAGCAGGGATATGATGTTGAGCAAAGTCTCATTTTCCTGATACGCCACAGAGTACCTCTAAGAGCAGCTACTATCTCAGAGGTTGCCACTTCCTCTGGTGCCAGGAACTGAGCTGGTTTACATGCTCCTCTCTTACTGGTCATGAGCTAAGGGTCAACTACCAGGTGTGTCAGGATGTAGCTAAAGCTGCTTCCCTAGGCCAAGGGCCATGCCATGGGCAGTCGCTGGAGGTCAAATTATACCCACACCAGGGGAGGTGGCCCAGAAGGAGTGGAAAGGACCTCAGGGGATCTGGAGGGAGCAATTGTCTACCATCATTTCCTCTCAGATCAAGGACCCATGGTGAGCATGACCATTTGTAGGCATGTATGCCCAGAATCTGCCTGCCACTGCAGGAGACTCAGGAGACACGGGTTCAATCGCTGGGTCAGGAAGATCCTGTGGAGGAGGAAATGGCAACCCACTCCAGTATTCTTGCCTGGAAAATCCCATGGACAGAGGAGCCTGGGGAGGGGCAGCTATAGTCCATGGGGTTGCAAAGAGTTGGATATGACTGAGTGAGCAAAATATATATATATGTGTATATATATATATATATATTCTTTTCCAGATATTTTTTTGATTATTGGTTATTACAATATGTTGAGTAGAGTTCCTTGTGCTATACAGTAGATATGTATATTTTAAAAATTGATTTTACAAGTAAAATGTGAATGTTGAAAATGTAAGATAATTTGAGAAACAAACTTCCTTATACTTTTAACATCCACTTGCGATTTGCCTTGAAGATTTAGTTATATACCCCTTCAGCCTTTCTTCTTTTCAATTTGTGCCATTCAGGTTTTAAGAATTGTACTTTTCAGGGGAGTTCGGCCTAATATCCTTACTTATATTTATGGGCATTTCTAGTATCACTACTTATGTTTGTGGGCTCTATTCACCACCACCACCTGCTGGGCAGCTGTGTGCCATAGAAAGGGAACAGGCACATGGCATCTACTACCTCTTCCTCCAAGAAATTGCCTGGTTTTCTTGTTGCAGATAATGATGACCTCAGGCACCATCTATACTGTTATCACTGATAGTGCAGGTGTTATGATCACAGACTTCCATGCACCGTACATGACTGCTAGGAAAGAGTGAAACATGTCCAGATAGACAAGTCTTTTGGTGAGGAATTAAAAGACCATTTCCTTGTTGTGTTATCACAACTTGTCTACAATACTAACATGACTGGGTTCATTTTAACGTGACTTGGTGTTTCCTTAGCATAAATAAGTTGATCTGAGGTGTTGGAAATGCAATGCATGAAAACTTTTCCCTTTGCTATTAATAGTGAATTTATTTCTTACTTAATAAAATTGGCTTTAGGAGGTATTTTCTTCCTAGAGGTGGTTGTTGTTGGTTTTCACTCAGTCAATCATGTCCAAACTCCATGGAGTGCAGCACACCAGGCTTCCCTGTCCTTCATCATCTCCCAGAGTTTGCTCAAACTCATGTCCAATGAGTTGGTGATGCCACCCAACCATCTCATCCTATGTCACCCCCTTCTCCTCCTGCCCCCAATCTTTCCCAGCATCAGGGTCTCTTCCAGTGAGTCAGCTGTTTGCATCAGGTGGCCAAAGGATTGGATCTCTAGTATTTCTAGAGATAATGACTCTCAAAAAGTAGGGGGCGAGACCTACGTGTGTGTGTGTGTGTGTGCGTGTGTGTGTGTGTGTGTGTGTGTGTTCAGATATAAATCTGGCTCTACCTTTTTAAAAACAGTTTTTACTTTGAGATAATTAGATTTACAGGCAGCAGCAAAAATAATACAGAGATTGCATGTACCATATACCCTGTATCTTCCAGTGGTTATATCTTATGCAAATATACTACAGTGTCATAGTCATGAAATTGACATTGGTACAATCTGTGGGTATAGTACTGCTGCTGCTGCTAAGTTGCTTCAGTTGTGTCCGACTCTGTGCGACCCCATAGATGGCAGCCCACCAGGCTCCCCTGTCCCTGGGATTCTCCAGGCAAAAACACTGGGTATAGTACTACTCTATCACATATGTAAATTTGTGTAATGATCACCACAATGCAGATACACAAATGTTCCATGACCACAAGACTTGTTAATGCACTGCCCCTTAGAGTCACACCCATTCCTCCTTACCATCTCTAACCTTTGGCAACCACTAAATTCTTCTCCATCTCTATAACTTTTCTATTTTTATACCTTTATATAAATGAAATTATACACTATGTGGCCTTTTGAGATTAGCTTTTTCCTCACTTAGAATAATTGTCTGGAGTGTGCCAAATTGTTGCGTGTATCAAGATTTTGTTCCTTTTTGTTGCTAAGTGGTATTCCATGGTGTGGACATACCAGTTAATTTGTTCATCAGTTGATGAATGTTTGGGTTGTTTCCCCTTTTTGACTATTACCAATAAAGCTGCTATGAATATTTGTGTATAGGTTTCTATGTAGATGGATTCCCTGGTGGCTCAGTGGTAAAGCATCTGCCTACAATGCAGGAGACACGAGTTCAATCCCTGGGTCAGGAAGATCCCTGGAGGAGGACATGGCAACCCTCTCTAGTATTCTTGCCTGGAGAATCTATGGACAGAGGAGCCTGGCGGGCTACAGTCCATGGGGTCACAAAGAGTCAGACATGACTGAGCACACATGTGCCTCCCATGTGTGCACACACATTTCATTTTCCATGTGGACATGAATCTTCATTTCTCTGGAATAGATGCCCAGGAGTCTGATTACTGGGTTGTGTATTAGTGTAGATAGAGATGTTTTAAAGCCAAAATGTGAGCACATTGGTTAAATTTTAGAAGGTACTTTTTGTTTAGTTGAGATGTTGTGTCTGACTCTTTGCGACTCCATGGACTGTATCCTGCCAGGCTCCTTTGTCCATGGGATTTGCCAGGCAAGAATCATGGAGTGGGGTGCCATTCCCTTCTCCAGGAGGTCTTCCTGACCCAGGGATCAAACCCGTATCTCTTGCCTTACAGGGAGATTCTTCACCACTGAGCCACCAGGGAAGCCTCTTGAAAAGGTATAGACTCAGCCAAAAATGTTAGAGAGGATGAACTTAATATTAAGATAATGACGATTTTATCAAAGAAGAATTTTTCCCCACAGGAATTCATGTCCTAAGCATTGTATTGTATTTCTAGTCCTTGTTCTAATGTATAATTTCATAACAGGCTCTGACTCCCAGTAAATTTACCCAGAGTAGCTACTTTTCGGCAGCGGGAAGCACAGTGTCCTTAATATCAGATAATCATATACCACTAAAATTTACTCTCTCTGTGCAACTGATCCTTTCAATATAGTAAATCTGGGACTATGCTAAGTGTAGCCAGTATATATTATTTTCCTTTCAAGGGGTCCTGTTTTAGTTTTCAATTTTCTCTCTTTCTCTCTGTTTTTTGACAAACATAAGTTTCAATGCCTGTAACAACTGGTAGCCCTTCATATTCAAAAGGCGTTGCTAAGTTACGGTTATTGTCTTATATAGCTTTCACACTTTTAAATACTATGGAAAGAAAACCTTCTGTCACATAAGCCTAAGAGTATCAGCTTCAGTGGGGTAGCCCTCACCCCCTCCCATCCAATGTTGAGAATCAGCTTGATGAAACAATTTCATGGTATTTGATTTAGTAAAGATTTCAGGCACTGTCCACTGGGCTTCTGGGATTTTCATCACAGTGGAAGTCCAGTGACTGAAGCATGAAGAAGAAAGATATTGCCAAATGTGTAGCAACCACTGATGTAATTTGCAGTTCACTTCTTTTCAGCAAAATAACATAGAGCATATGTGGCCAGCCTAAGTTTATTTGGAAGTCAGAATGTATTGAGAACAGAAAGAGAAAATGTAATAGAAGAGAGAACCTCATAAATTAGTTGAGTGGCACTTTAGATGCAGGTATATTCAGGCTCCTGAAAGCATGTGTCTCAGCTCTGGATGTCTGCATTCTAGTGTTGAGTCCTTCCTAGACAGCTCTTTTGGTTTTGAGATGTATGATTTATGACTTGCCTCTTATGAGGTATTTATAAAATTTCAATAGAGAAGATTCTGACCAGTGTCATGATTAAAGGACAAGGGTTGAAAGAAGTTGGCCAAGGTCAAAAAGGAACTTGATTCTGAAGTTGGCATTAGCTACCTGGCCCTAGCTTTCATCTCTCAGTCACAATTAGCTTGAGTGATCATGAGACTTAGTTTTCTCACGGAAGTCCAGGTTACATGGCCCCAGTGCAAGTATTAGGGCTTCCCAGGTGGCTCAGTGATAAAGGATCTCCCTGCCAAGCAGGAGATGCAGGTCGGGAAGATCCCCTAGAGAAGGAAATGGCAACCCATTCCAGTATTCTTGCCTGGAAAATCCCATGGACAGAGGATCCTGGTGGGCTATTGTCCATGGGGTTGCAAAGAGTAGGATACAACTTAGCGACTAAACAGCAATGCCAGTATTAACAGTGCCCTTTGTACTCTGAAAAGTTTCCCAATTTCAAGACACATTCCATGCCCATCCTACTGTTGGGTATGTTAAGTATATATTTTCTTGATACATTAATTTAAAAGTTCATCTATTTTTCCTTTAAGCAAAACAAATGAGTAATGAGCATTGTGTCCTTTAAGTCTTTACCCTGATATAAAAACTTCAGTTTAATGACTGACATTATCTGTTTGTTAATATTAGAATTTGACTTCTAGTTTTACACCCAAAGGAACTACATGTATACATCCAGACAAGGCTTTTATGCATTTTCTTTGCAGCATTATTGTAAGGGTCCCAAAATATTTTTAAACTCCACAAATATCCATTAACAAGATTTGCGGTTTATTTCCATGATGGAATACTACATAGCAACAACAACAACAAAAAACTGACACATAAAACTATATGCATGAACTTAAGAAATATGTGGGGGAAAAGCTACAAAGAATACATATTGTACAATTTAATTCTAAAAGAAACAGCTAATTTCCATTAACAGAAATCAGAATATTGCTTGCCTTGGGAGGTGGCAGGTGGGTTTTAACTGTGTGAAGGTAAAGAAAGAAACCTGCTAGGGTAATGGAAATGTTTTGTATCTTGATCTGGAAGGCAGTGACATCAATATTGTTGTTTAGTTGCCAAGTCTTGTCCTACTCTATGTGACCCCATAGACTGCAGCACGCCAGGCCTCCCTGTCCCTCACCACCTCCCAGAGTTTGCCAAAGTTCATGTCCATTTAATCGGTGATGCCATCCAACCATCTCATCCTCTGTCACCCCCTTCTCATTCTTCCTTCAGCATTTGCCAGCATCAGGGTCTTTTCCAATGAATCAACTCTTTGCATCAGGTGGCCAAAGGTTTGGAGCTTCAGCATCAGTCCTTCCAATGCATATTCAGGGTTGATATCCTTTAGGATTGACCAGTTTGATTTCCTTACTGTCCAGGGGACTCGCAGGAGTCTTCTCCAGCACCACAGGTTAAAAGCATCAGCTCTTCAGCACTCAGCCTTATTTATGTTCCAACTCTCACATCCATATGTGGCTCCTGAAAAGAACTTATCTTTGACTATACAGACCTTTGTTGGCACAGTGATGTCTTTGCTTTTAAATATGTGAATGTATACATATGTAAGGGCTTCCCTGGTAGCTCAGCTGATAAAGAACCCTCCTGCCATGCAGGAGACCCTGTTCAATTCCTGGGTAGGGAAGATCTCCTGCAGAAGGGATAGGCTACCCACTCCAGTATTCATGGGCTTCTCTGGTGGCTCAGATGGTAAAGAATCTGCCTGCAATGCAGGAGACCTGGGTTTGGTCCCTGGATTGAGAAGATCCCCTGGAGGAGGGCATGGCAACCCACTCCAGTATTCTGCCTGGAGAGTCCCCATGGACAGAGGAGCCTGGCGGGCTGCAGTCCATGGGGTCACAAAGGGTTGGACAGGACTGAGTGACGAAGCACAGCACAGCACATACCTATGTAAGCATTCACAGAGCTTTACAACTCAGATTTGAGCATTTTATTATATCGCAATCTAGGAAAAGCCAGAAGAAAGGTAGAGAAGAAATTAGGTAAGAATCACATCTATCAAACATTTCTATCAAATTCCTACAGCATGGCTATCATTGGTATATTCAAAGAAGTAGTCTAAGCTATGAATAAAACCTCCTATCCCTTTGTGATTAACCATGGGTAATTTGGCTCTTCCATTCCCTCCTTCATCATACCACTGTGGTTGAGTCCTGACCATCTCACCAACGTTCTGTGGTCTTGGGTGAACATACTGAGTAAATGAGAACCTTGCTGTGGCACAAAGTTGGGGCAGAGGCAAGGTGATGCTTGAAGTGTGGTGAGCAGGTCCAAACTACTGGCTAAGGAAGGGAGAAGAGGAGAGAGTGACTTGGAGGTTGGAAGTGCACCAATTGACTCTTACTGAAATTTGCTATAGATTAATATTATAATTACAAACAGGCAAGCTCTGTTTTCATGGCAACAAAAATACACTTGAAGACAGAAGTGTGGCGGGAGTGAGGAAAGGCCTAGAGTTGATTAAAACAAGTTTCCTTTTTTATTTCACCAAAACATTTAAAATGGCTTTGGAGCTAAAGAAGGTTCATCGTCGAAAGCACCAGTGAGTTCCTTTTTGTCCCACATTTCATCTCGGCATTTGTGCCTCTTGTGTGTCAAGGTTTATATAGGTGCTGAGGGATTTAGACCAGTGGTTCTCAATCTGGGGTGATTTTACACTCCCAAACCCTGTCAAGGGACATCTGGATGTTTGAAGACATTTTTGGTTATCACAACTCATAGATAGGGTGCTACTGCACCCAGTGGGTAGAAGCCAGGGCTGCTGGTAAGCCTCCTGTAATGCACAGAATGGCACTCAACATCAGTGACTGATTCAGAGTTAACAGTGCTGGAGTCGAGAACCCCGGGTTTAGACTAAACCCTACATCTAGGATGAAGGGTGAATGTGGAGTGTGTGAAGATCTAAAATCCCATTAAGGAACTAGTTCCTGAGGGATCTTTTCCTTTTACGATTTCTATGAGCTAGATGTGAATTGCTTTCAAAGGGCTTGGGTGGATCCCACTCTAACAGCATTGCTCAGTGACTTTGTGGGAGCATTAAGACAAGTAAAACCTCAAGAACCAATTTGTTCATGTTATTTTGATTCAAGACACATTGCAGCGAGTTGAAATGGGGTCATAGTGGAGGAGCAAGTTAATACTAACTACACAGCAATAAAATATAATGTTCTCATGGAGAGTACAATAATAAATGAAAAGATCATTGAGTGCATCATCACAGAAACAGGGTACTAGTCCTGAACTGTTATGGATCTCTGAGTTTTTACTGTTGGATGGCTTGGAAACTCTTTGTAGATCTTGCTTTCCTCATTGACAAAAGGAAGAGGCCCAAGTAGATGATTTCAAAATCTCTCTTAACACCAGTACTCAATGATTTAAAAGAAATCAACATATTCTTCACTAAAAAATTGATACCATTAGTTTTGGAATACCTCAGACAACAAAATGACTAAAGGAATATACAAATTATTATCCAAGAAACACTTCTTAAAAGAAAATTCTCTCATGCTTGTCACATAGACAAAGTTCCTTTGTCTCTATAACATCGAGATGTGTCTTTCAAACTTGTCATTTTAACTGTTTGGCAAAATGTGTTCCAGGTATAGAAAAATAACTGTGCTGAGCTGTTTAACATTTGTTCCTAATGTTAACTGTTAAACTCAGCTTAGAAAAATAATTCTGCTCAGAAATTTGATCTGTCTGCCTTCCTTTTGTATTGCTTTTGGCTCTTCCAGAACTCAGAAATGTCAATTTGTTATTCATTTTTGCCTTCACTAATCCTTCCAAAAGAATGTGAAAAGTCCCACAGTCTTTTATATTAGGAAATAACTGTGATTAAAACGGATTAAGTCTGAGCTCCTTTCTCTTGCTCTGTGCTGGTGTAAAGAGTGTTATCACCACATTTATAAAAGCAATGGGGTTTTTCATACTCAACTATAATTTCATTGTATGAGCATTCAGTAGGGGCATTGATACAGTTAGGCCTGGCAACTTCTCACAAGCTCAGTGCCAAGATCCTGTGGTGTCCTTCTGAAACGTTGGACAAAGTGGTGGATGGGCAGGGATTAAAGAGACAGAAGTGTGTGTCAACTCAAAAGTCTTCAAGGGGGGCAGGCAGAGACTGGAGAGACAGACTGAGGGCTCTTGACTTGTAAACTCAGCAGGAGAGCATAGCATGGGGGGAGAATTCAGCTGCTTATGAATTGGAAGTAGACTGTTTATGTGAATATCTTCTATGTAACATCCACTTTTATCACCAGGGATAATAGAATGCTCTCCCTTTACATGGAAGATGCTGCAGGTTTTACATCAGAAGGGTGGTGTTTTCTTGGTGGCTCGGTGGTAAAGAATCCACCTGTTAATGCAGGAGACACAGGTTCAATCCCAGAGTCAGAAAGATCCCCTGGAGAAGGGAATTGCAACCCACTCCAATATTCTTGCCTGGGAAATTCCATGAACAGAGGAGCCTGGCAGGCTACCATCCATGAAGTCGCAAAGAGTCAAACACGACTTAGCAACTATAAACAACAGCAAAAACAGTTTCGTAGAACATGCGGATCTATCCACACTCACTTTCTGTAGACCTATTTAGGGTGAGACAGTGTGAGGTAAGGCAAAGCTAAGCAACCTACAGAGGTGGAAACACATGTGACATTGGACTTCAATTCTAGCCCCCAGGCTGGCATGTCAGTGACTTTAAAGAGAGTGAATGCAGAGTGAATGCATGGTGATATTTATCAGATCTTTCTCAGCTAGATTCTATAACCCAAAGCCAATAGAATGCTAGAACCAAATGCTCTCAAGGGTCTGGGCAAAAGTGTTCCCCTTTTATTTATTTTCTTAACACCAAAAACATTTTTATTGGGGTATAGCTGATTAACAATGTTTTGGTAGTTCAAGGTGAACAGTGAAGGGACTAAGCCATACATGTATGTGTATCCATTCTCCTCCTGGAGAAGGGAACGGCAGCCCACTCCAGTATTCTTGCCTGGGGAATCCCATGGACAGAGGAGCATGGTGGGCTACAGTCCATGGGGTCACAAAGAGTCAGACATGACTGAAGTGACTTAGCATGCATGCATGCATGCATGCATGCATTCTCCCCCAAACCCCTCTCCCATCCAAGGTACCAAATAACATTGAGCAGAGTTCCCTGTGCTATACAATAGGTCTTTGTTGCTTATCTATTTTAAACATAGCAGTATGTACATGACCTTCCCAAAGTCCCTAACTAACTGTCTCTTCCCCCAGCAACAATATGTTCATTTTCTAAGTCTGTGAGTCTGTTTTTGTTTTGTAAGTAAGGTTCATTTGTATCATTTCCTTTTGAATTCCACATATAAGGGGTGTCATATGATATTTCTCCCTCCATGTCTGACTTGCTTCACTCAGTATGACACTCTCTAGTTCCATCTATGTTGCTGCAAATGGCATTATTTCATTCTTTTTAATGGCTGAATAATAATCCATTGTATATATGTTCCACATCTTCTTTATCCATTCCTCTGTCAATGGACATTTAGGTTGCTTCCACATCTTGGCTATTGTAAACAGTGCTACAATGAAAGTGTTCCCCTTTTAGACTGGATGAGCAGGCTTCCTCCCAAAAATCTAAAATCCATAGATGTTCCCAGTTGTTGTGCTTTCCAAAAGGGAGTGAGTCATGTCTGCTACTCAGTAGTGAACTTCCAGCTCTCAGCTCCCTTCCAAGGAGCCACAGAGATGCCCCTCAAGAGCTGTGTGGGATCACAGGAGCAATTTCTCCATAAAGGAAGGGCTTCTGAGGTCCAGAATGATAACCAACTGTCCAGGATGAATGCTGCTGCTGCTGCTGCTGCTAAGTCGCTTCAGTCATGTCCGATTCTGTGCGACCCCATAGACGGCAGCCCACCAGGCTCCGCCGTCCCTGGGATTCTCCAGGCAAGAATACTGGAGTGGGTTGCCATTTCCTTCTCCAGTGCATGAAAGGGAAAAGTGAAAGTGAAGTCACTCAGTCGTGTCCGACTCTTAGCGACCCCATGGACTGTAGCCTACCAGGCTCCTCCATCCATGGGATTTTCCAGGCAACAGTACTGGAGTGGGGTGCCATTGCCTTCTCCGCCAGGATGAATAGCAGTTGAATATTTTTTTATGGTTTACTCAAAGAAAGAGTTATGATGTCAGTCCACTTTGAATTCAAATGGGGAAATCAGACTTAAGCTTACTGTTGCTGCTGTTGTTAAGTCGCTAAGTGGTGTCCGACTCTGCGACCCCATGGACTGTAGCCCACCAGGATCCTCTGTTCATGGGATTTTCCAGGCAAGAATACTGGAGTGGGTTGCCATTTTCTTCTCCATAAGCTGTCTATACCATTCAGAAAAAGCAGCTGAAAAGTGAAAAAACAAAGCAAATCAGTTTAATGATTGATTATCTTATGCCAGATACCAGTGTAACCAAAACCTTCTCTTTTCTGCATTTCCTTCATGAAGCGACTTAGCAGCAGCAGCATCACCCCAGTTGAATGATGGTTTACACTTAATCACCTTTTTAAAAAGATATTTCATTAACTGGGCTTTACAACTGGGTATAGATAGGCTTCCCTGTTAGCTCAGATGGTAAACAATCTGCCTACAATGCAGCAGACATGGGTTCAATCCCCAGGTCAAGAAGGTCCCCTGGAAAAGGGAATGGCAACCAACTCCAGTATTCTTGCCTGGACAATTTCATGGACAGTAGAGCCTGGCAGGCTACAGTCCAGGAGGTTGCAGAGAGTTGGACATGACTGAGCGACTAACACTTTCACTTTTTCATAAAGGAATAAGGAGAGAAGAGTATCTTTTTGTGCTAGATTATTTCTCTTTTTTCAAGAAACAGTTTATACCTCACTTAAAAGGACATCCATGATGAATGCCTCTTTACACATGATTGCTTCAGTTATGAAAATTTTGTGAAATGATTTGCAGTTCTAATTATTTCAGAGGAGAATTTTTGGCACATTAATACTTTTGAGACAGCTTGGTAGTCATTTTATCAGAATAAACACATTCTCCATTTTTCGTTGTCCTAAAAAGGCAAGCTGGTTTTAGAAAAGGAAGAGGAACCAGATATCAAATTGCCAACATCTGCTGGATCATTGAAAAAGCAAGAGAGTTCCACAAAAACATCTATTTCTGCTTTATTGACTATGCCAAAGCCTTTGACTGTGTGGATCACAATAAACTGTGGAGAATTCTGAAAGAGATGGGAATACCAGACCACCTGACCTGCCTCTTGAGAAAACTGTATGCAGGTCAGGAAGCAACAGTTAGAACTGGACATGGAACAACAGACTGGTTCCAAATAGGAAAAGGAGTATGTCAAGGCTTCATATTGTCACCCTGCTTATTTAACTTATATGCAGAGTACATCATGAGAAATGCTGGGCTGGAAGAAACACAAGCTGGAATCAAGATTGCCGGGAGAAATATCAATAACCTCAGAGATGCGGATGACACCACCCTTATGGCCTAAAGTGAAGAAGAACTAAAGAGCCTCTTGATGAAAGTGAAAGAGGAGAGTGAAAAAGTTGGCTTAAAGCTCAACATTCAGAAAACTAAGATCATGGCATCTGGTCCCATCACTTCATGGGAAATAGATGGGGAAACAGTGGAAACAGTGGCAGACTTTATTTTTTGGGGCTCCAAAATCACTGCAGATGGTGATTGCAGCCATGAAATTAAAAGACGCTTACTCCTTGGAAGGAAGGTTATGATCAACCTAGATAGCATATTTAAAAGCAGAGACATTACTTTGCCAACAAAGGTCCGTCTAATCAAGGCTATGGTTTTTCCAGTGGTCATGTATGGATGTGAGAGTTGGACGGTGAAGAAAGCTGAGTGCCGAAGAATTGATGCTTTTGAATTGTGGTGTTGGAGAAGACTCTTGAGAGTCCCTTGGACTGCAAGGAGATCCAACCAGTCCATCCTGAAGGAGATCAGTCCTGGGTGTTCATTGGAAGGACTGGTGTTGAAGCTGAAACTCCAATACTTTAGCCACATCATGTGAAGGGTTGACTCATTGGAAAAGACCCTAATGCTGGGAAGGATTTGGGGGCAGGAGGAGAAGGGGACGACAGAGGATGAGATGGTTGGATGGCATCACTGACTCGATGGACATGGGTTTGGGTAAATTCCAGGAGCTGGTAATGGACAGGGAGGCCTGGCGTGCTGCGATTCATGGGATTGCAAAGAGTCAGACAGGACTGAGCGACTGAACTGAACTGAAAAAGGCAAGAAAACAAACACATGAAATAAACACAAATTAAAAGGAACATCTGTTCCTACTCCTTCAAAAAAAAATCTTCCTTGAAATCTTCCATAAAGTTCCTCTGTTCACTGAGTGCTTGTACCTCATGATATACTAGTAAGAAAGTCATGGGTTTCTTTAGTAATCGCTTGGTACTCTTGTTTCACAGCAGTCTGCCTTGCTTCCTTAGAACTATCTCCTTGTCTTTGTGACTCTCTGTCCTCCTGGTCTTTTCATTGCTCTCATCACTAGGTTTTTGCCCGTCTTTCCCTTTGCTTAATGTGATCCTTTCCCACATCTCTCTCTTCCCTCCTACCTTCCTCCCCCTGTTCCCTTCCTCACTGCCCTCCCTCCTTTCTTCCTATATATTAAATGTTATCTATGTCCCAGGAATGGAGCTTCTCAGGTGGCTCAATGGGTAAAGAATCCACTTGCAATGCCAGAGACACAGGTTCAATCCTTGGGCTGGGAAGATCCCCTGAAGGAGGGTGTGGCAGTCCTCTCCAGTGTTCTTGCCTGGAGAATCCCACGGACAGAGGAACCTGGCAGCTACAGTCCATGGGGTCACAAAGAGTCAGACATGACTGAAGATATCGAGCATGCATGCACACACGCATGTGCCCAGAATACTGTCTGAATTCATGCCCCGAATCTGCTAGTCACTTGTCACACATGGCTTGCAATCGAGTGCATGTGATTGAGGAACTAAACTTTAAATTTTACTTTCTTTTCATCAATTTAAATTTAATAATGAAACTCAATTTAGTTATTGGGAAACTTTGAAGAAAGGAACTTCCTTCCCTTCTTTCTTTTTATCCCGTTTTTGATCTGCCTGTACCAACATGGCTTTCCTTGTTTTTCCTCAGTGAAGAACCTCACATCTTTATTCATTACTGACCCATCCTTCAAGATTCATCTAGACCATGATTTCCCAACATCAGCACTATTGATATTTGGAAACCAGATAGTTCTCTATTGTGGGGTGTCCTGTGCACTATAAGATGTTGAAGAGTACCTCTGACCTGTATCCACTATATTCCAGTAGCACCTCCCCACAGTTGTGCCAACCAAAAATATCTCCAAATGTGCCCCATGGAGCAGAATTGCCTCTCCTTGAGAATCACTGGGATAGATATTAACCAGCAGTGGATAGCAAGAAGTAGACACAGGCCTTAGAAGAGGAGAGATAGTTTTGAAAATAAGTAGGTTTTCCCTAGTAATGACATTAATTAGTAAGTTTTTCTCAACAGTGAGGTTAATTTAACTTTTCTAACAAATTAGAAAGGAAATTGATTTTTGCTTTTCCTCACATAAAGTAGTTAATTTTGGAAGGTTTTTGTTTTCATACAATGTTTTTAGGTATAAAGAACTAAATGATAATAAAGAGAACTGGTGTCCTTGGAACTTTCATCTTAATTCTGTATCAAAGATCACTTATTTGACCATTTTTCCACCATGTAAGAACAATAAACTCCTTTAACAAAACTCTGGAACATACCCAATACCAAAGGGAAGAAATGTGTAGTTAAAGGTTAGACAAAGTGCAGGCTTAACCTTTAGACATTTCAATTAGAGAAGGCAAACATTCTCCTTTAAAGCCAAGTGTCTGTCTCTTTAGTGTCTATCAATTTAATGTTATCGGTTCTAACTAGGAATTAAATAAACTGTGTTTATATCCTGGCATTTTAGTTTCTAGAGAAGACATTAGATTTAGGAGACAGAGGGCCTTGGGAGAACAAGCCTACCATTCAGGTTTTATAAGACTTGCTTCCCAGGGGATTTTTATCAAAATTGTGATTTTCAGACTGAAATTATATAAGTGTGGTCACATAAAACAAAGAAGAGGACCATGAACTTTTGACTTGATAGTTACGCCCCTGGAAGGTTAACCTTATTTTCAGCTATTTTATGAAGTCTATTTGGATTTCCTTTAAATTTAAATCTTTATCA
Organism: Giraffa tippelskirchi; assembly: GCF_054371585.1. Lineage (NCBI taxonomy): Eukaryota > Metazoa > Chordata > Mammalia > Artiodactyla > Giraffidae > Giraffa > Giraffa tippelskirchi. The sequence continues at coordinate 146,073,329 of NC_137289.1, forward strand.
TAAAAAGATTAGCAGTATAGCATATATGCGCATTAGTTTTCTATTGCTGCTGGAACGTATTACCACAAATATGGCAGCCTAAAACACCACAAAATTTCACAGCTCTGTGAGTCAGAAGTCAAAGTTGGCTTGGCTGCTTTCTTTGCTCAGGGGCTCACAAGATGGAAAGCAAGGTGTCAGCTACCTGTGCTGTTCTAAAGGGGCTTTGGGAAAGATCTGCTTCCAGGCTCATTCAGCTTGTTGGCCAGTTTGATTCCTTGTGGTTGTAGGACTGAGGTCCCTGTTTCCTTGCTGGCTATTAGAGTACTCTGCTCCTAGCAGTTGTTTGCATTCTTTGTTTTGCTTTCTCTGTGGCTCCCCCCAGAAACAGCGAGTCAAGTCTCACTTACCTCCTTCATCATCTCTCTGGCTGACTCCTCTGCCTTCCTCTCCTGGTTTTAAGGGCTTATATTATTCCTTTGTGCCCACTCAGATATTCTAGGAAAATCTCCCTACTTTAAGATCAGCTGACTCACAACCTTAATTCCATCTGAAAGGTCCTTTCACAGCAGTACCTAGATGAATGTTTGAGCAAGTAGTCAGCAGTTAGGCAGCTTGGACATTTTTGTTAATAGAATTTTGCCTACCACAGCATGCATGTGTGCAGCCAAAAGTCCTTCTCAACTTATTCCCCAGTCATAATGTTTTAACCTCTTCCCCAAAACAGATAAGCCCAATTACTAGCTTCTTGTTATCCTTCCAAAGTTTCTTTATACATATAAGATATAAGTATATGTACTCTACTATACTCCGTTTCTTTATTATAAAAATTATCCTTCTTTATGTAGTGTTCTTCTCCTTGTTCTTTCAGGTATGACAGTATCATAGAGAACTTTCCATATTGGTATGTAAGGAACTTTCTCATTCTTTAGAGTGTTGGACTGTATGGACATACCACATTTATTTAACCAGTTCAGTAGTACTGTACTTTAAAGTGTCTTCCCTTCTTTTGCTGCAACAGATGATGTTGAAACAAATGCATCATTTCACACATATGCTGATGTATCTATAGAATGAATTTCCAGAAGGGGAATCTGTAATTTTAATAGATATTACCCAATTGCCCTCTATAATGAATGGGCCAGTTCATCATCATTGCCCTAGCAATACTTGAATGCTACTTTCCTACAGCCTCAGCACCTCAGAGTATTGTAAAATTTTTAGATGTTGCCCGATCCAATAGTTGAAAAATGGTGTTTCCTTTTTATATCTTTCTGCAACATGGTATTTGAACTTTATGACCACAAACACTTTTGTCTCAGTGTAATGCTTAAAAGTATATATTTTTCTGTCATGGAATATTATTCACCTGGGAAAAGGAACAAAGTTCAGATACATGCTACCACATGAATGAACCTTGAAAACATTATCCTAAATGAAGGAAGCCAATCACAAAAGACCATATCTTGTATGTTTCCATTTATAAGAAAGGCACAGAAAAGATAAAAAAATATGATAGTGGTTGCCTAGAACTGGAGTGGGGAGGAGAGAAGTGACTACTATTGGGTTTTGGGTTTCATTTTAGAGGGGTGAAAATGTTTTCAAATTAGTTGTGATGGTTGCACATCTTTTTAAACATATTGCACACCCCTGAACTGTACTTTAAAAGGTTAAATTTGATGGCATATAAACTAGATTTTTTGAAAGAAAGGTAATTCTGGTCCTTACTATTTGTGTGACATGGACATATGAATTACTGAATCTATTTGAACCCCAAATGCCTCTGTAAAATGGGAAGGGCTCCCACTAGTTTTCATAAATTGAGTTTTTAACCTATTTTTACACCATCATTGAAATGGCTTACATATTTCATGTGTATGTAAATTCATTGATTGAAAATGTAATTTTTGAGAATGTTAATATATTTAATGTTTTTAAAATGTAAGTCTGTGGATTTTACATACACATGCAATTAATTTAAGGCAAAAGTAAATAGCTGTATGAAAAAAATCTATATCTTTTCCACAAGGATTATATTTCTGCAAAAGCTTAGTTCTGTATTTATTTGGCTAGAATAATGTTAGACATTTTAAAATAAGCAAGATTTCCCCCCACAAATGTTGACATCTTTAACATCTACATAAAGTCAGTTGTTTTTCTAAAATAGCTTTCTCCTTTTATGCTTCTTTCTCTTCATCCTTGGGCTTCAATTGGCAGCAAAAATTGTTTGAACTATTATGTGAGGTTTTTGAAACCTATAACAAGAATATATTAGTGTCAGCAGTAGAAGGCACGTAATTTTGTTTTTAACAATGGGCAGCCATATGATAAAGGTTATACATTGAAAATAATATTTTGTAACCAACTTAACCCCTTGTGGCTCAGCTGGTAAAGAATCCACCTGCAATGCGGGAGACCTGGGTTCAATCCCTGGGTTGGGAAGATCCCCTGGAGAATGGAAAGGCCACTCACTCCAGTATTCTGGCCTGGAGAATCCTGTGGACTGTATAGTCCATGGGGTCGCAAAGAGATGGACATGACTGAGTGACTTGCACTGCACTAACCAACTTAAAGAAACAGAGATGGAGAGATTCTTACCTGAAGACAGATCCAGCTATTTGGGCTAAGAGTTCTATGCCTGTGATGATCAGCACATGGAATATTTCCATTTCAAAGAGCTGCTTGGACCATTTAATTCAATAAACAGTTAGTGCTTATTACACAAAACACAAAGTTCTTTAGGACTCATGGGCAGAGTGGCTCTGTTTTACAAAACAAAATGAAGCACCATTTTATATTTATGAAGACATTGGTCTAAAATTTTTTAATCTGCGTGATCTCAGAGAATTTCTATTAATGTCATTATGTTTACCATTTTTCCTGTGTGTCTCTGAAAGGCTGAACAACTAAATATTACTTCCCACTTGAGAGCTTCTTTTCTTTCTTCTTTTTTTAAATTTTTGACTGTGTTGGGTCTTCGTTGCTATATGAGAGTTTTCTCTAGTTGTGGTAAGCAAGGGCTACTCTCTAGTTATGGTGCTTAGGTTTCTCATTTTCGCGGCTTCTCTTGTTTTGGCTTAGTTTCATTGACTTAGAAAAGGCTGTGGTCTGTGTGATCAGATTGGCTAGTTGTCTGTGATTGTGGTTTCAGTCTGTCTGCCCTCTGATGCCCTCTCTCAATGCCTACCGTCTTACTTGGGTTTCTCTTACCTTGGACGTGGGGTATCTCTTCACGGCTGCTCCAGCAAAGCACAACCACTACTCTTTACCTCGGACTTGGGGTAGCTCCTCTTGGCCACGGCCCCTGACCTTGAATGTGGGGTAGCTCCTCTCCACAGCCTTGTCTAACTCAATGAAACTAAGCCATGCCATGTGGGGCCACCCAAGATGGACGGGTCATGGTGGAGAGGTCTGACAGAATGTGGTCCACTGGAGAAGGGAATGGCAAACCACTTCAGTATTCTTGCCTAGAGAACCCCATGAACAGTATGAAAAGCCAAAAAGATAGGACACTGAAAGATGAACTCCCCAGGTCGGTAGGTGCCCAATATGCTACTGGAGATCAGTGGAGAAATAACTCCAGAAAGAATGAAGGGATGCAGCCAAAGCAAAAACAACACCTAGTTGTGGATGTGACTGGTGATAGAAGCAAGGTTTGATGCTGTAAAGAGCAATACTGCATAGGAACCTAGAATGTTAGGTTCATGAATCAAGGCAAATTGGAAGTGGTCAAACAGGAGATGACAAGAGTGAACATCGACATTCTAGGAATCAGCGAACTAAGATGGACTGGAATGGATGAATTTAACTCAGATGACCATTATATCTACTACTGTGGGCAGGAATCCCTTAGAAGAAATGGACTAGCCATCATAGTCAACAAAAGAGCCTGAAACGCAGTACTTGGATGCAATCTCAAAAACAACAGAATGTTCTCTGTTCATTTCCAAGGCAAGCCATTCAATATCACGGTAATCCAAGTCTATGCCCTGACCAATAAAGGTGAAGAAGCTGAAGTTGAACAGTTCTGTGAAGACCTACAAGACCTTCTAGAACTAACACCCAAAAAAGGTGTCCTTTTCATTATAGGGGACTGGAATGCAAAAGTAGGAAGTCAGGAAACACCTGGCGTAACAGGCAAATTTGGCCTTGGAGTACAGAATGAAGCATGGCAAAGGCTAATAGAGTTCTGCCAAGAGAACGCACTGGTCATAAAAAACACCCTCTTCCAACAACACAAGAGAAGATTCTACACGTGGACATCACCAGATGGTTGACGATGAAATCAGATTGATTATACTCTTTGCAGCCAAAGATGGAGAAGCTCTATGCAGTCAGCAAAAACAAGACCAGGAGCTGACTGTGGCACGGATCATGAACTCCTTATTGCCAAAATCAGACTGAAATTGAAGAAAGAGGGGAAAACCACTAGACCATTCAGGTATGACCTAAATCAAATCCCTTATGACTATACAGTGGAAGTGAGAAATAGATTTAAGGGACTAGATCTGATAGACAGAGTGCCTGATGAACTATGGACAGAGGTTCGTGCCATTGTACAGGAGACAGGAATCAAGACGTCCCCAAGAAAAAGAAATGCAAAAAAGCAAAATGGCTTTCTGAGGAGGCCTTACAAATAGCTGTAAAAAGACAGGAAGTGAAAAGCAAAGGAGAAAAGGAAAGATATACCCATTTGAATGCAGAGTTCCAAAGAATAACAAGGAGAGATAAGAAAGCCTTCCTCAGTGATCAATGCAAAGAAATAGAGGAAAACAATAGAATGGGAATGACTAGAGATCTCCTCAAGAAAATTAGAGATACCAAGGGAATAGTTCATGCAAAGATGGGCTCAATAAAGGACAGAAATGGTATGGACCTAACAGAAGCAGAAGATATTAAGAACAGGTGGCAAGAATACACAGAAGAACTATACAAAAAAGATCTTCACGACCCAGATAATAACAATGGTGTGATCACTCACCTAGAGCCAGACATCCTGGAATATGAAGTCAAATGTGCCTTAGGAAGCATTACGAGCAAAGCTAGTGGGGGTGATGGAATTCCAATTGAGCTATTTCAAATCCTCAAAGATGATGCTGTAAAAGTGCTGCATTCAATATGCCAGCAAATTTGGAAAACTCAGCAATGGCCACAGGACTGGAAAAGGTCAGTTTTCATTCCAATCTTAAAGAAAGGCAATGCCAACGAATGCTGAAACTACCGCACATTTGCACTCATCTCACACGCTAGTAAAGTAATGCTCAAAATTCTCCAGGCCAGGCTTCAGCAATACATGAACCGTGAACTTCCAGATGTTCAAGCTGGTTTTAGAAAAGGTAGAGGAACCAGAGATCAAATTGCCAACATATGCTGGATCATCGAAAAAGCAAGCAAGTTCCAGAAAAAACATCTATTTCTGCTTTATTGACAATGCCAAAGCCTGTGACTGTGTGGATCACAATAAACTGTGGAGAATTCTGAAAGAGATGGGAATACCAGACCATCTGACCTGGCTCTTGAAAAACCTGTATGCAGGTCAGGAAACAACAGTTAGAACTGGACATGGAACAACAGACTGGCTTCAAATAGGAAAAGGAGTACGTCAAGGCTGTATATTGTCACCCTGCTTATTTAACTTATATGCAGAGTACATCATGATAAACGCTGAGCTGGAGGAAGCACAAGCTGGAATCAAGATTGCCGGGAGAAATATCAATAACCTCAGATATGCAGATGACACCACCCTTATGGCAGAAAGTGAAGAAGAACTAAAGAGCCTCTTGATAAAAGTGAAAGAGGAGAGTGAAAAAGTTGTCTTCAAGCTCAACATTCAGAAAACTAAGATCATGGCATCCGGCCCCATCACTTCATGGGAAATAGATGGGGAAACAGTGGAAATAGTGTCAGACTTTATTTTGGGGGGCTCCAAAATCACTGCAGATGGTGATTGCAGCATGAAATTAAAAGACACTTACTCCTTGGAAGGAAGGTTATGACCAACCTAGATAGCATATTTAAAAGCAGAGACATTACTTTGCCAACAAAGGTCCGTCTAGTCAAGGCTATGGTTTTTCCAGTGGTCATGTATGGATGTGAGAGTTGGACAGTGAAGAAAGCTGAGCGCCAAAGAATTGATGCTTTTGAACTGTGGTGTTGGAGAAGACTCTTGAGAGTCCCTTGGACTGCAAGGAGATCCAACCAGTCCATCCTGAAGGAGATCAGTCCTGGGTGTTCATTGGAGGGACTGATGTTGAAGTTGAAACTCCAATCCTTTGGCCACCTGATACAAAGAGCTAAATCATTTGAAAAGACCCTGATGCTTGGAAAGACTGACAGCGGGAGGTGAAGGGGATGACGGAGGATGAGATGGTTGGATGGTATCACTGACTCACTGGACATGGGTTTGGGTGGACTCCGGCAGTTGGTGATGGACAGGGAGCCTTGGCTTGCTGTGGTTCATGGGGTCACAAAGAGTCGGACACAACTGAGCAGCTGAACTGAATTTGTTTTGGAACATGGGCTCTAGCACATGTTGGTTCAGTAGTTGTGGCTCATGGTCTTAGTTGCCCTGCATCATATGGGATCTTTCTTGACCAGGAATTGAACTCATGTCCCCATCATTGGCAGGTGGGTTCTTAACCACTGGGCAACCAAGGAGTCTGAGAGCTCTTTAATTTTAGGGCAAACAGGCGGTATCTGTTGTTTATTTGCTAAGTCATGTCCAACTCTTTGCAACCCCATAGACTATAGCCTGCCAGGCTCCTCTGTTTATGGGATTCTCCAGGCAAGAATACTGGAGTGGTTTGCCATTTCCTCCTCCAGGGGATCTTCCCAACCCAGGGATCAAACCTGAGTCTCCTGCATTGGCAGGTGGATTTTTTTTTTTTTTTTACTGCTGAGCTACCAGGGAAGCCCAAGCAAGTAATATAAGGGGAAGTAAAATAAGCTATGGATTTCTGGCTCTGGAAATCTTTAGGAAAAAGCTAGGGAGTAATTTATCCCTGATGGCTTAGATGCTGCTTCCCTGCACACAGGAGTGGAGCTAATGACCCCTCTGTGTGTGTTCCAAGGACATAAGCTAGAAAGTAGAGTGAAGTTGAGGAATATATAGGATGACATCAGATCGAGAGGGCCTGGAGAGGATGTGGATTGGAGAAGGAGAAAGGGTACAGATTTTGAGGCAGTGGAGAAGAAAAAGGAGTAGTTAGAGATAGAAGCAAAGTTGGAAGGTTGTAGACGATCTTAACCTGAGAAATGGTAGGTTCATCTAACAGTGAAATGGGAGGAGATGGGTTTTGGATCCCAGGCAGAGTAGCAATAGTTGTACCAACTGCTACTAAACCACTAATAATATATCTCAAAGGAAAAAATTTCTAAAATCCAGTGATTTATAAATGAACCCAGTTATTAATAGCTAGTTTGAGATCTATTCCAGCATCATTTAGAAGCTGATTAGCCAAAATGAAAAGTCCATTGTTAGGATAGAAGTCAATCAAGGTCGGGCGTTTGCAAGGCACACATGCAGGAAGGCCCCAAATGAGGAATTATAGGGCAAATATAAGGGCAAAAGTGAAATTATGGATTATTGGCACTCTCCCAGCTGGGTTAAGAGGGCATTCAACTGTGTGAGTGGTGTAGATAGTTTCCAGTCACTGTTGTAACAAATTACCATAAATTTAGGGGATTAAATTAAAACTTTACTCTCATAGAGTTCTAGTGGTCAGAAGTCCAAACTGAGTTTCACTGGGCTAAAACTTTGGTGTAGGGCTGGTTCCTTTGGAGGCTCCACAGGAGAGTCTTTTTCTTGCCCTTTCCAGCTTCTAGAGGGTGCTGATATGACTTCGCTTGTAGCCACATCACTCCAGTCTCTGATTCCATCCTCACATCACCTTGTCTGTCTTTGTTTCTCCCATCATCTTATGTGGATCTTCATGGTTACATCGGGCCCTCTGGGGTTATCCAGGGTTATCTATCTCAAGATCCTGAATTTAATTGCATCTGCAAGTTCCTTTTGCCATATAATGTAGCATATTGACAGATTCTGGATATTAGGTCATGGACACCTCCCAGGGCCTGTTGTTGATCACAGATGCTGATCCACTGGGAAAGCAGGGAGGGTCCAGAAGTTGATGTCTTGATGAGAAAGGAGCTGTAGGAGCAGTAAGGATTTGCTAGAGTTGAAAGGTTGGGAACTTGTGGCCTCTTAGAGGACTCTCACAGTTTGAGATTTGGGTAGCAATAAATTGTGAAGTGTATTGTGATGCTTCCTTAGAGAGGAGGTGCCAAAGACGTAAGTTCTTAGTGTCCTAAAGGACAAGCATCTGTGAGGTGTAGTGCCTGAAAGGGTGTCCATAGGGTTGTCAGAGCCTTAAAGGATGATGAAAGGGAAAATTGGGGTGGATACTCAATGTCTTAAAGGACCTAGGAAAATGTGCCAGGATGTAAAAAAAAATGAATGGCAATGGGGAGATGCATAAGCATATAGCAAAAGACTTAAAAACTAGAAATATAGTTGCACATTGGAGCAGGAATCAAGAAGCTTCAGAGGAGAGCAGGGAGTGTTTCATCACCTCCTAGTCATTCTACCCTGACCCCCAAATCCTGGGAGGTGTGACAAGTGGCAGCCCATCTTCCTTTGGTCAGGAAGGGAGGTGGAGCTTTAAGGTTAAGAGGCAGAAGAGGACAAGGGAAGGGGCAGAGAGATGAAAGGAAATGAAGTTGTAGGAAGATGGTACAAGTAGGCGGAGCTCCTCAGATGATAGAGTGGTGTTATCTTCTGGGGACTGGGACTAGGAGGGTCCTGAATGTTGAGAAGGAGTTTTCTGGAGATCGGAGTGGGAAGACATTTGTCCTTAGAGAACTGTGTGCTGATACATGAGACAACTGTCGAGCTGTTAGAGAAGACTCTTGAGAGTCCTTTGGGCAGCGGAGATGAAACCAGTTAATCCTAAAGGAAATCAACCCTGAATATTCATTGGGAAGACTGATGCTGAAGCTCCAATACTTCAGCCACCTGATGCGAAGAGCTGACTCATTGGGAAAGATCTTGATGCTGGGAAAGATTGAAGGCAAAAGGAAAAGAGGGCGACAGAGGATGGGATGGTTGGATGGCATCACCAACTCAATGGACATGAGTTTGAGCAAACATCAGGAAATGGTGAAGGACAGGGAAGTCTGGTGTGCTGCAGTCCATGGGGTCACAAAGGGTCAGACATGACTGAGTGGCTGAAAAACAACCCTCTCTTCCAAGAGGAAGACATTGAAGCATTCTTTTGCCCAATATTCCTCATCACACAGATGTGTCTGAATAAAAAAAAAAAAAAACAACCTATGTGCGGCATCTGGGCATTTAGAAAGCTTCTTCATAAATTCCCATTGCTTTGAATCCTTTGCTCATGCTGTAGTTATTTATGTTGTTCTTTTACAGATAAACCTAAGGGCTCAGAGGGACTCCAGGATCAGCCACAGTCCACATGGCTAATAAATGGCAGAATTGGGGTGGATCTCAGTTTTCCTAATCCAAGTCCGATCTCTCTTTTTCTTCTTCATCTGGAAAGGATAATGGCCTGACAAATACTGGTTCAGTTAAAGAGAGGGTGAGAAAAATAAGGTAAGTTTATCAAACCACCAGATAATTTCACAATTGCTTCTCACCAAAAGAAAGAGTGGGTTAAGAGAATTGTTTTAAATTTAGAAGTAAATATGAAAATGATACTGCGGAATCTTAGAGGAAAAATTTATTGCCTCACAAACCACCCAGTCTTTCATTGACTTGTTGTTCATTTTGTGGTGAACTTGGAAAAAGTTGGCTTAAAATTTTTCCATGCAGTGTGGACATCATAGTTCTGGCTTCCAAAATGACTGTATCATTTTGGAATTTCAAGCAACAGAAAGGCAGGACAAACTCCTAAGCAAAATGGAGCTGAAGACTGGGACTCACAAGTTCTTGAATGGGCAAAAGTACAGAGTGATTGAGGGGTGTGTGTGTGTGTTTCTCCTGAAGGATTTAACTGGGGACTGAGAAATCACTATTCTCCCCCATGTGCCCGGGTTATGAAGTCTTTGAGATAGTTGAGCCTGTTCTTGGGCCAACTAAAAGAAAAATCAGATGGATAGAATGGAAATATAACACTCCTCCTTTCTAGAATTTTAACCTAGAAGCTGTGAATACTGAGTAAATGCATGATTTCTTTTAGCCAGATCTTGAGAGACTATCATTTAGCTGAGTTTAAACATTTTCCTAGTGTTTTTATTTCCAGTTTCTGGTAAAGATATGAAAAAAGGAAGGCAGGCAAAGAAGAGTTGAAAGAAGAGGGGATTTTACATGCAAGCAAAATTTTTTTCCATAATTATCGTGAAAGAAAATTAAACATTGTCAGAGATTAGGGAAACAAATTCCTTCAGGTGACTTTTTTGGGGGCCTTTCAACAAAATATTTTACCTCAATTCAATTATTCTGCTGATGTTTATGTGAAGTACTCTGGAGGAATTTTAGATTTTATTTCTGCCAGTAATTTAATTATATGTCATAAGAGTTAGTTTATTTTAGCTCAACTAGTGATGAATACTTTCAGCTGAGGAATAAATCAGAGTTAAAAGATTGTGGGGTAGGGGGATTACTCATTTAGAACATTTTTAACTTTTTTCCTGTGTCAGACTTAGAAGATGTACCTCCAAAGGAGACCAAATGTAGTAAGCACCTGTAATGGATTTTAAGCATGGAGAAATATCACTCTGTGTTGTTGAAGGAAATTAGGAACCCAGTGGAAGGGTTGCAAATCATACTAATGTTGTATTTTCATGTTCCAATCGAAATTCTGCTTGACAAGCAACCAGAGATCATTACCAAACACTTTAAACCTGCAATTCTTCGTGAATGCATGAGTACTCTCTTTAATGGAAAAATGATGCATCAATTACCAAGAGACTGGCTTCCAGAAATGCATTTCCCAATTGCTAGAGGGATGAAATGGTATATATCATAGCAGACAGGTTGCTAGGAGGCAGAGACGGATATCAGGCTACACATTCCAAAAGGAATATGGAACTATCACATGGGGAATAAGTTTTCAGGCTCAGAAATAAGAGGACTACATAAAACACTGTCAGACACTCAACCCAACCTGAATGATTATGTTATTCCCCAGAAAAAGCAAAGAGCAAAAGGCTTTCTCAGTTCAGTAACTGCAATAACAGAAAGGACTGATGGAAACCAGTTGGCTCTCTTTTAATTTTGTGAATACCCAAGCCGATGTTGGCCATCCTTCGGTCTTGCAGCATTGCCTCTTCCTCTTTATTCAGTCTGCCTTCCCCTCATCATCACCATCTGAGCTCCACAGTTACTCTGCCTTGGAGGTCCAACCTATTGACCTCCACGTTCACTTCCCCACAGCATAGTTATGGTTATACAAGCCCAGGTTCTCAGGGCCCCCTTTTTATGTCTTATGTATAGAAGCTTTGGCATTGTAAATATATGAAACCCTCGAGTGCCAGTTTCTTTTCTGAAGAGGAAGAAAACACTGACTTAGAGGACTTTTGTGAGGAGAAGATGAGGTGGAGATACATAAACTGCTGATTGAGGCTGGCATGTTTGATTAATAATCTGTTAAAATTTTGAATTCCATCAGTCTTCTACCAGGAAGACTTAGCATCGTCCTTCCACTCTTTTTTCGCTCCCATTTATCTCTACATTCATGTTGAAGACATTCCCAACCTACTTGTCTGCCTGTTCCTCACCCTCCAGTACTTCATGGACCTCCATCTTCACCTCACCTCTGCTACCCAACTTGGCCACCTCCATCACTCAAAGCTGTCCCATCTTCAAGATCTTCAACTCTGAATGACCACTTGCCTTCTTCTCCCTCTTCCCTGTGTTGCATATGCCACCAGTGTAAACTCAAGCCTCACCGTGGCACATCACAACATTGTTTCCACTGGTATTTTCTAGAGAAGGAAGCTGTGGCACAGGAAGACAGTTTGATGTGTCCAAGGTCTCACGGCCAGGAAGCAGTGGAATCAGGATTCCAAAACAGATTCAATGTTGGCGGATGCTGTGGTCTTCACCATTGCATCATGCTCCCTCCCCTGGAACATATTCTCCACTGTTCATTTGGAATCCCAGACCCGGGGTTCCTTATCCAACTCCATCCCGGGTTTCCCCTTGCTCCACTCTGCTCATGTAATAATCTTCATCAGGGTCTCATGATCCTCTTCAAAGACCTGAAAACCTCCAAGAGCATCAGTTCATCCAGGTGGCTGCTCCCTGTCTAGTCTCTTGTGCCTTATTTCCCTCTCCTTCCCATCTCTCTTACCTGCCTCAGTGATATCTCTGAATTCTGTATCACTGGCCTCAAAGTTTGCATTTCCCACAATCCACTGCTCCTAAAATCCAACTGAATCCCACCACAGCCCAAGAGAAGCCATCTCTTTCCTCAGCATTGTTTATACAATGACTATACCATTTGTCCAATCACCCACTTTAAAGTCTTGGCTCTCTCTGCCCTCTGGCATTCAGTGGGTTTCCAAACAGATAGTTCTATTTGTCATTGTCTCTCCCCTCAGCCTTTTCCATCCCTGCTGCTTTGGCCTGAGTTCCTACAATAATAAACTCTCCATTTCCTCCTTGTCAGGGCTTCCCTGTTGATTCTACTCAACAGGGAGCAGTGTCCCTACCCTCATCTGTCGTCTTCATTCTGCACCTATTAGTCTCATGAAGTCCACTGTACTTAGAAAGTCAGATATTCCTGGCTTCCCCTCTTGGAAAGAGATGGAGTGTTGTGTTTAGGGAACATGGAAGATGTGACAGGACTTACAATCAGTTCACAGAGGTTGGTATTCAGTGTTGATCTAGGGGGCAGGTGGCCCTTGTGGCTTCAGAAAGAGCTCAGAAGTCAGAAAAGACTGTCTCAGTGAATAAGGGACAGAAAGAAAGATGAATCTCCACATACTTAGTGTTTATGTAACTGGAGACATAATTTTGGGAAATATGTATTTTGAATAGTAATTTGAAAACTGATCTTTAAAATAGATGAAAGAGGAAAACACACATACAGTGGGGTCAGAGAAAACTATTTTGGTAGTTTTCACTCGGCAGCAAGTCAGCAGATAACCATTTTAAAGTGGCATGTGCGTGTCCTTGTATTATGTAATTAACATAAAAATGTTGATTATGTATCGCTCTGGGTCAAATGCGGAGTGACTGACTTAGGAAAGCTCTAATACATGTACACAATGAATCTGCTTCATGCAAAGAAATAAGTATGACGTGAACTGGTAAATGGGAGATGCTAATGTAATGGAAAATGCTAATTTTATGACAAGGTAGACTATCATAATAATGGATTGGTCAAAAAGTTCATTCGCGTTTTCCCATAAGAGAACATTTTGGTGAAGGAACATTTTGGCCAACCCAATACAATTTTCCTTTTTTAAAAAACAGTAGAGAATAAGAAAGTGAACTTGGTGATTCACTGTTCTTTGTCCTTTAGATCTGAATTCAAGAGTCAGCTTTCCTTGAATGAGTTTTCTTATCTTGCCTTCTAGCCCAAGGCTGAATTACTTGAGTGCTGGTCCCCTGGAGTCCTGTTTTGTAGGATGATGTGAATCTGTTTTTGTGGCACTGATCATAATACCTTTGATTTTCTTGTCGTCTTTACCATCTCAACTTGTGCTGTGCAATATGGTGGTCACTAGGTACACGTGGCTATTTAAATTAAAATTAATTAAAGTAAGTTTAAAATTCTGTCCCTAAGTTACAAGAGCCACATTTCAAGTACTCATTGGCCAGAGTGGCCAACGGCTACTGTATTGGACCATGCAGATAGAGAACATTTTCATCATTGTAGAAGGTTCTGATGGACAGTGCTGATAGCCTCTGATCCCCTTAAGGGATTGATTTTGTCCTTTTTATTTCTGTATTCCCTAAACCTAGCACACAGTAGAAACTCAACATGCATTTGTGGAATGAGTAAGTACAGAAAATTGAAACACTGAGCTGAGAGAATTAATAACTTATGTTATTTTGAAGACATGTATTCAAGTTTCTCTTGTTTGATTGCTGTGGTGAACATTTGATTGTAAATTAGAAATGATGGATTAAAAACAACATTACCTCAATTGTGTGCATTCAGGTAGCCTGAGCTTCAAAAACATTGCTTTCCTCAAGTATGAATGGCTGTCATCTCTGGATATATTACCATCCAACTGTGAAGTTCGCTTGCAGAAATTTGTTAATAAAGCACATTTCTCTTCTAACTCTTTGGAATGCCAGACTCTTTGCTTTCCTTTTGAAGCATCAGATTACCAAATGTAGCTAGACAGCTACTTTGTGCTTTTTTATATTTTGGGAAAAAATGAGTTGAAAACTGATTTTAGAAGAGATGAGGGAGAAACACAACCAGGAAATAGCATCAGATAAACGGTTTCAGCAGCTTGGGTTCAGAATCATGATACTCTCAATCAAGTTAACTTAAACCATAAGGAGAAGTATGAGGTGACAGAAAGAAATGTCTATAGACAGAGCAGGTTCAGAGTGGTTGATTCTGTGACTTAATGATGTCTACAGGGATCCAGGTTCTGTATCTGTTTGCCAGAGTCATCTTTAGTTTAACTACACATAAGATGACAGCTCTCCAGGTGGTGCTCATGGTAAAGAACCTGCTTGCCAATGCAGGAGACATGAGACTCGGGTTTGATCCCTGGGTCAGGAAAATTCCCTGGAGAAGGGAATGGTAACCCCCTCCGGTATTCTTGCCTGGAGAATCCCATGGACAGAGGAGCCTGGCGGGCTACAGTTGATAGGGTTACAAAGAGTCAAACATGACTAAAGTGACACGCATGCAAGATGACAGCTCAGGTGTCAGGCATTGTCTACAGACACAATAGTTTCTAGAGAAAGAGAAGAGACAGTCTGTCCTGTTGCCCTCTCAGGAGAATCAGAAAACTTTCTCAGAAGCCCCTACCTGACTTCTTAGCTCTCATTGGCCACAATAAGGTCACATACCCATTTTCTATCCACTCACTGGTGAGAAGACTAATATATAACTCCTCGGTGAATCAAGTCCTTGGCTGGAGCTGAAAATAGGTTCAAACTTCCTAGCGTGAAACATACCGTGGCACTTGAGTGAGGTATGTTTGAATGAAATAGCAATCCCTTAGCAAGGAAGGAAGTAAATGCATGTTGTATCCCTTAGCATGGAAGTCAACCAACAATTTCTGCTTCTAGACCATCCCAATATTTTACAATATATGTCAGAGAAATCTTCTAACCCTCAGTATACAAATATGTAGTTTGATGGTCACCCCCCCCAGGATATTTTGAAAAGTAAACTCACTGATGATACTGAGTATAAATCGATTTTATGTCAGCTAAATCCTGATTTCATAATTTGGCGAATAGTGTCTCATGTTCAGTGAAGAATAATGAGTTGTGGAGATTTAGGTTCATATTCAAGTTGTCAAGTTTAGGAGAATGGAGTGAACAAACCCCCAACCCAAATCTTCTACCTCTAAATGAAAACAAGGAATCGTCACACTCTCTTCATCTCCTCTCATCTTCTAGGATGATGGGAAATTTATCAAAATTTAGGCTAGTGACTCTCAGTTGGTGATGAGATTGGCCAGGACCATGGCCATCACAACCTCTTGGGGGAGCTTCTTTGTATATCCTTTTTATGCTTCTACCCATCCCTTTTTCATATGTCCTTATCTCTGACAGTGAGAATAAGTTTTGATGAAATGTTTCTCTTTTCCTAATATTCTAGATTTCTCAAATTTTTGTCCACACAAATTACCAAAAAAAAAAAAAATGAATCTGATAGTAGTCAAAGTTCTCAGGTTGTGAAATAAGTATTTACTGAGCACATACTATGTGTCACACATGGCACCGGGTCATTCAGTACTCATTTAATCCATACAGACATTTTCCTTTGGAAATCTCATCCCTGGCTTACAATGCAGACACTCTAGCCTCAGATGGTTTGAGGGAACTGCCAGAGGCTCTCCTGCTAGTAAAGTAGAAGAGCTGGGACTCAAAATCACAGCTTTTTGCCCAAATGCAGCCTTCTTCCCAATAAATAAGTTATTCCAAGAGGAATGTTCAAGCTTGTGAAAGATGAAGTATGTTGTTGTTGTTGTTTAGTTGCCAAGTCGTGTCCAACTCTTTTGTGACCCCATGGACTCTATCCCACCAGGCTGCTCTGTCCATGGGATTTCCCAAGTAAGAATACTGGAGTGGAAGCCATTTCCTTCTCCAGGGGATCTTCCCAACCCAGGGATTGAACCTGGGTCTCCTGTGTCTCCTGCATTGGCATGAGCCACCAGGGAAGCAAAATGAAGCATAGAAGGTCCAAAGTTGTAGTTTGAGAGTCCCAGAGAACTGGTAGAGGAACCATAGCAGCCAGTGAATGAAGAGCAGAGCCCAACCTTGAGTTTGTTATTGATGAATGATTAGACCTTGGGTAAGATAGTTCACATCTCCAGGCCTCTCTTCCATAGAAAGGTTCTACTACATCAGGGGTTGGTACACCATGGCCCTTGGTCCAAATCTGGCCAATCACTTGTTTTTTCAAATAAAGTTTTATTGGAACACAGCCACATGCATTTGCTTACATGTCATCTATGGCTGCTTTCACCAAGCAACAGCAGGGGTAGTTATGACAGAGACTGTATGGCCAGCAGACCTTCAAATATTTCCTGTCCGGCCTTTTACACAAAATATTTGCTGACCTCGGTACTTGATCAGTGATCCTCAACTTTGGTGATGACTTAGAACATTTAAAAACTACTCATGTGTGAATCCCACTCCCAGAAATTTTTTATTTAATTGCTTTAGGGTGGGGCCCAGGCATTGCTCCATTGAAAAATAATCATTCCATTCAATCTAATGTATAGCCAGAAATTCTCCAAGTGTAACATTCTTGAGTCCATGAAGATGTATACATATGTTTAGAGTAAGTTCTTTGTTAAACTATTAAATGACCAAGTCACAATTTGAACACTTTGAATTGAGATCTTCAAAGCTGGGGCTTTCTACCACTATTTCCTAGCTAACGAGTAACTTTTCTGTGCCTTTGTTTCTTCATCTACAAAAAGTGGATAATAAATTTTTTCCTGCCTTCCTCAGTGATCCAATTGGACTGTAGTGTCTGTATGTATCTGGACAACTGTGAAGTGTTAAATAAATGTGAATACTCATATTCTTGGAAATGTTTTCTGGGATCACTGGAATATACTTTAAAAATCTGGATATTGAGATTTTTTATTCTGAACTCTGGTAGGGAAATTTGGCCTAAATATGTATTTTCCAAATTTCATTCTACAATATTTCATGTTTTCAAGTCTCCAGATAGATGAACGGCAGAGACCTCTTCTGTCTACAGTATTTGCAGTGTTCTTACATGAGCACTTCCGTGTGTCCTCTGTAGTCTTCATTTATCCCCCCTTGTTACAGATCTTGGGGTCTTTTTAATCCCTCTCCATCCATTAGCTTCCTGAGCCTTCTTTCTGGCTGTGTGCCTCTGAATGCATGCCAGTGACTGTTTAAAGCTTTCCAATTTTTTGGCCTTTTTTTTTTTTTTTTCCCATTTTCCCTTTAATAAAATGCCTGGACCTGTCTCTATTTTTCCAAGTGTGATCTCATCAGCATCTTCTTGAAGGGGAGGGTTATCACTTCACAATCACAGAGTGAAGCCTGTGAGCGTAGCCTCAACCATGATGTGGCCATTAGCATTGCTGCTATTCACTTTTTCTTTTACTATTCTTACCTTGGATCCACTTATTACTTGGTTTCAGTATTTTTCTAGACATACAAATTTTCACTCTAGTGTTTCTGGAAGTTTTTTGCCATTGAATTTTTCTGTTTGTCTGTTTTTTAGTTTATTTATTTTTAATTGGAGGATAATTGTTTTATAATATTGTGTTGGTTTCTGCCATACATCACCATGAATCAGTCATAGGTATACATATGTCCCCTCCCTCTTGAGCCTCCCTCCCACCCCTCTAGGTTGTCACAGCACACCAGGTTTGAGTTCCCTACATCATACAGCAAACTTCTGCTGGCTGTCTGTTCTACATATCATGATGTATATGTTTCAGTGCTACTCTCTCATTTCATCCCACCCGCCCCTTCCCCCACTGTGTCCACAGGTCTGTTTATTTGGTTTTTTACTTTTAGCTATTATTTTCCTGTTACTGATTGTGATCTGTGTGTGCATGCTAAGTCACTTCAGTCGTGTCTGACTCTTTGTGACCCTATGGACTGTAGCCTGCCAGGTTCCTCTGTCCATGTTCCCGTGCAAGAATACTGGAGTGGGTTGCCCTTTCCTTCTCCAGTGGATCTTCCCAACCTATGGATCCAACCAGTCTCTTATGTTTCCTGCATTGGCAGGTGGGTTCTTTACCACTAGGGCCACCTGGGAAGCCCCAGTTGTGATCTACAGTTAGGAAATTACAGGCCAAATCCAACAGATGCCTATTTTTGCATATAAAGTTTTATCAAAACACAGCCATACCCATTTGTTCACATACTGTGTATGATGGCTTCTGTACTGCCAAGTAGTTGAGGCAAAGACCATGTCCCACAAAGCCTAAAATATTTACACTCTGGCCCTTTACAGAAAAGTTGGCTGAACCCCTGCTTTAGATGAATGACTTGGACCTTTACCCCAAAGGAGGTAAAAGTTAATCACAAAGGGAAGGGAGTTAGCCATTACATATTTATGTATCTGTTCATTTTGTTCATTTTTATGATCAAGTCAGCTTAGAGTATATTGTCTTTTATAAGTTGATTGGTTTATCACCAGCATGTGTCATGCAGAGCTCCTTGCTCCAGGGAAGGAGAGGGAGGCAAGATCCTCTTCTCTTAGGGGTTCATGTGCTAGTGTGAGAACCCCCACAAACAAGCCAACCAAGACAAGCACTAAGGTCCCTGAAGATGGTGAGTGTAGGGAAGGAAGGAAGACCTCATAATTGGTACAAAAGTCATGCACAGACTGATTCTGTAGTGGTCAGGAAAATGCTTCCTTGAGAATTGAACCTGAAAGCTGAATGAATGAAGAAGCCTCTATATGAAAATCAGGGGAAAGAGCTTTGCAGACAGAGGGAATAGCAGGATCTTAGACCCCAAGAGTGCTTTAAGCAGAGTTGAGGGAAAGGAAAGGAGGTGTGAGCTGAGGTCTTATAGGGCCAGAGGTGTCAGAGTACAGGAGTCTAGATTTTATGCTAAATGCAATGGAAACCCTTCAGAGGATGGCCAGCACGTGAGAGACATGCTTTGATTTACAATCCTGAGGGATCACCCTGAAGGCAGGCATCCCAGTTATAAGCTACTAATGCAGTTTGTTGTTGTTGCTCGGTCGCATCCAACTGTTTGTGACCCCATGGACTACAGCCTGCCAGGCTTCACTGTCCTTTGCTATTTCCCAGAGTTTGCTCAAACTCATGTCCATCGAGTCAGTGATACCATCCAACCATCTCATCCTCTGTCACCCACTTCTCTTTCTCCCCTCAATCTTTCCCAGCATCAGAGTCTTTCCCAATGAGTCAGCTCTTCACATCAGGTGGCCAGAGTATTGGAGCTTTAGCTTCAACATCAGGAAATTTAGTCAAATTTAATGCAGCCCAAACCTCTACTTGGGATGGGGGATCCAGTTTAACAAACTGGAAGGCCGAGATGAATACCACCCAATCTTAATTGAGGAGTTCAGCCAAAGAGAAAACACATATAACATGGTCCATTCTGCTAAAAAGAACCTAGTTACTGCTCGTTATTCATTTTTTGCCCTGGTCAACAGGAAGCTCAGAGTTACACCTGTTATTTACTTTCCTCAAACGTATGAGTGTACATCTTCTGTCTACATCCTTTCATGACCTCAGTTTCCTGTTTTTACTTGGAATTTATGTACTTAGGTAAGAACTGTCTCAAATCCTGCTTTGAAAGAATTCGCTGAGATCTAAAGTAATGATGGAGTCTCTAATTTCTCAGCTCTACTGGAACTTCTGAAAGCTGTTTTTCCTTTGTTCCCTTAGTTTCTCTTTATTTTCCTTGCTGTATTTGCTTACACTGGTTGTGGAAAGAGTCCCTTTGAAGAGTTTGTTATATAAGTGATGGACTGACAATTGTAATTAACACCAAAGCACTCAAACAGTTGTTGCTAATTGTTCAAGGAGGCCATGGAACCTTCTCTTCACTTTTGAACTCAGTACACTTGGCACAATTAACTCTCTTGTATATAACTCTCAATATAAAAAAGAAGTTCTAATTAGTTCCTTAGTGGAAAAGAAGTTTGACTGTAGCAGATTTCTTCATGACTGTTAATGCTCTGAGCTACACAATGAACTAAGAGAAGAGTTCAGGGGGAAACGGCATGTTTAAACAACACTTTCTTTGATTGGTTAATGGAATGCTGGCCTCATGTAAGGGATACTTCTTTCTCAATAGAAGCACCATTCTGTTTGAAGTGCAGTCAGCTATTAGATGCTAAATGCAAGGCTGAAATGCAAGATGTCTTTGTGTTGGATTTACAGTCTCAGGCTACACCAGAAAGGGAAAGAGTAAACAGCGGTCTATAAACTGGAGTCTGCCATCAGACGTGCTGGACCAGCCACAGCAAAGCTATTCATCAATGTATGTGACATAATAAAGATGGCAGGTGCTTGCACAAGATTGTACTCTCAAGGCAGAATTTATTTCTTAAGATTCTCTGTTTTCAGAGCTCACAATAGCACTTGGCATGGTAGCATCACTGAAGGGGTATTTGTTGAATCAGTATGTGAATGAGTTATTCTCTAAGGTTGGAGGGCATGTACCGAGATAACCAGGGTACAGGCTAGAATCTGATGACTACCTTACAGGAGTTGAAAGCATCAACCTAAGGTTGCAGAGCAGGCTTGCAGAGTGGAGGGAGGGGCGCATGTGAACTGGGGCTTGGAGGCTGGGCAGGGTTTGGCAGGTTGGGGATCCTGGAAAGAGGCAGCTTGTGCTGGGCAAAAAGCATAGACAAACATAGTGTATGCATCCACCATGCACTGTACGTTCTACTTGGCAAGACCTACAAATCCCAACAATTAGGGAGCATCCCTTTCCTGGTAACATACCCCTTTTCACCTGCCGTTCATGTGTGTGTGCGTACTCAGCTGTGTCCAACTCTTTGCCACCTCCTGGATTGTAGCCCACTGGGCGCCTCTGTCCATGGGATTTCCTAGACAAGAATACTGGACTGGGTTGCCATTTCCTCCCCCAGGGGATCTTTCCGACCCAAGGATCAAATCCATGTCTCCTGAGTCCCCTGCATTGTCAAGTAGATTCTTTACCACTGAGCCACGTGGGAAGCACCACCTGCCCTTAGGTATTAACAAAAAAAGTATCTCGCCATTTTTTGTAGTATAAAGTAGCTAGTTTTAAGTAGAGTATATTTAATTTTCATCCATATTTGCTTATTTTACGATTTTAAGGGCTAGTAACTTTATTAATGATCGATCAAGACAAACTTTCTTTTTCCACTGAATAAGGTCCTATGTAGCAGTCTTTAAATTTTTTTTTAAATTGTGTTTGTATAACTATCTAAGGTCTATGGGGGAAAAACAAGGTCAGGGGAAGAGTGATTTGTTGACAAATAAATTATTGACTGTGGGACACTGAGCTAGTGGTTTACCATCCACAGTGACCTCATCGGCACACATAGGCTGTCACAAGCATTAAATAACATACTGGAAAACAGTTCAGCAGTTATAAAGGGCCATACACATGCAGTACTGGGTGGAGAGTTGAGAAATATTGCTCTACGAGTTGGGAGCCTACTGCACAGTGTCAGCGAAAGAGAAAGAAGTCCAGAACTAAGGGTAGAAATCTGTGAAGGATCCAGTGAATGTGAGTGTCATTTCAGGAACAGCATGGATCCAATTCAATGGCTACTTAAATGAACAAAGTTCACGAAGGAGGACATGAAAATGGCTAAAGTCTTGAACATATGTGATTAGGCAGATGGTATTAGTACATGCAAACACACCATGTGTAAATGCACACACATGCATACAGATATATTTGTGAATATACACACACATATATTTTAAGGTGAGAATGGATTCCAGAGAATGTCCTTCATCTAATCATGCAGCAGGAAAAATCTTGTTCTCTGGCAGTTTTGCCAAAGTGTTTAGGGAAACACTGCGGTTGAACTTGACACCTCAGGGGAAATGGCCACCCTCCCTCAAGTGCCTTTTAGACAGTTGCATGAGATAGAAGGTGTGACTGAGGATGATTTCCTTAGCTGTGAGTGTCCTGCAACTCTGAAGCAGAGTACTAAGCATGGCTTGAAGCCTCTTTTACTGGAGTTTTTAAATAGAGAGCTGATCTTTCACCTTATGTAGGTCACTTTTGGACTGGGGACAAACAGTTGCCTAGAGGTTGTTTCTGATGGCTATATCTACTGATTCCCATGGTTGTCTCTGAAAGTGGGGATTGGCACTGCAGAGAGGAGGGAAGTAACATGAAAACCAAGGAAATTGCCCAAATTTGGTGATTGCTACATCACTGAGTCACTCTGCAGATATTCACTGAGTGCACACATATGCCAGGACAACCTGGCCCCACTCTCAAGGTACTCAACCCAAAGGACAAAAGGGATTGCTGCTACTTGTAATTCACAAACCCTAAATTGCACAGTTGAATTTCCTCTCTACTTTCTGTATTGCCCCTCATGTCTCAGCATCCTTGGAACCATTGCTGTCACCCCTAGGTGGGTGACAATGTGACTGTCACAGAGGAGTACATTATCAGGGCTGAAATAGTCAAGCACTTGTGTGGTGGGTCCTGACATGTGCCAATAGAACCACTTACTTAAAAATAGCTTCCCAGCAGCTATCTAGGAGGCCTGCCTGTCCTACTTAAGACTCCTGCCCTGGGATATAGTATTAGGCCTTGAGAAGTTCCTTTTAGCTGGTGACATTGGTTGTTGTTGTTGTTTAGTCGTTTGGTCATGTCCAATTCTTTGTGACCGCATGGACTGTAGCCCACCAAGCTCCTTTGTCCATGGAATTTCCTAGGCAAGAGTCCTGGAGTGGATTGCCATTTCCTTCTCCAGGGGATCTTCCTGACCCAAGGATTGAACCCGAGTCTCCTGCATTGACAGGTGGGTTCTTTACCAATGAGCCACCAGGGAAGCCTGGTAATATTGGTAGTAGTTCTCAAAATGAGCTCTGTGGAACATTCTTCCTGGAGGACACTCAGTAGAAAAGGAAGAGTTCCACATTTAAATATACTATCAAACAACCTGTACTCCATGGACCCATCACCATGAACATTCACAAAGAACATTAACATGGAAAGCTCTAGGCATAAAAGCTTTTCAGAAGTTTTGACTCCCCACACTTTTGCCACAGGACCCTTCTTTTCATAGGACTCTTGTCAGCAGCCATAAGGCTCACACTTTGGGAAATGCTGGTTCCTCTGATTGGGTGGCATCTTCAAAAGTAGATATTTGAGCCTCAAGTAACTGGAATACCAGACAAGCCAGTTAGAATGGAAGAGGGGGGAGGAGAAGATTCTGGGCCATGCATTCTCCTGGTAGCCTTCCTCCTGCAGCCTGGGCCTTGTCCACAGTGCTGGGCAGAACACTGACCTGCAGAAATGGAGCAAAGTCCCATTCAGAGCTGCATTTTTGCTCAAAGAATTTTTAAGAGACAAGGGTGAAGGATTCCAACTGCAAACATATATACATGTGGGTGTAAGAAACATAAACAGAAAAGAGCACTTATGGGTAACAGAAGTGCCAGCTGGGACTTGAGAACTGGGTGGTTTGTGTTTGCACAGTTTTTTTAGCCCAGAGTAGTTCGTAGAGTACATAATCCATATGGTGTGTTTAAAATAGACCACATAGTTTGAAAATGGAGCTCCTGAGAAATTCACAGATAAAAATCTCCCCTGTTATTTTCATATGTAAAAGCTGGAATCATCTTGTAAAGATAATTCAGGATGAAATATTTCCATTTCCATTTGAACGCAGAATTATTTGGTTTTCATTGCAAAAAAGCTCCAGCCAGAGCCTCCTATTAAAGTCACATGCCTGACTCCAGGCATTTTTGAAGTGTCTGTTACAATGCTTCAGTATTTAGCTGGCAGGAAGAGATATAAAGGGAAGATAGGCAAAGAGAAGATCTGGAATGAAATGTTCTAATAATTAGTTCTACTAGGGAACAAGGAAAAGTGACCTGTAGTATTTTAAGTGTGGATGGTGCTTGACTACTCGGATTTATGATAAAAATCCCAAATCACTTTCAATTCTCTCTTTCCTTAACTTTATTCCTGAAAACCATTCAATGGGGGAAAAAAAGCTTTCATAGATTAGATTAAATAGATGCTACATAAATGGAATAGGTAAGTACATAAACAGATTTCATACGTAAAATACAATATTTTGAAAGTTTGTTGTCATTTTCTTGGACTCATTTTTCCTATCAGGTTTGCAATCTTTAAGGCTTATAGTTGCATTATAAGCAACTTACAAATTAAGTTGGAGCACAGAAAGGTATTTATAGAGAAACATTAAGTTAAGTATGATTGTGCTTAAAAATATAAAAAATGGTACATGTAGCCCACAGCTGTCAACTTGTTCATCTCTCTTGCTTGGTGTAAGGACCAAACACAATTCTTTGCGTTTATTCAGACATGGTATACCTGAAATATGTTCCATACTATTGAGTTTTCCAACCAAAAATTGTGCCAGGTAAATTGGTGAGTATGTAATTTCCTAAATTAATATATTGACATATCATTTGTTATAGTTTATTTAGTGTGTTTTGGGGGTTAAAAAGTTGATGTTCTGGGAGAAAAGGAATTGTCCACAAATTGCTATACTCACAAATCATTATGGCAGAAAAATTATTAATGGCATTTCTTGTGTGTGAATTATATATTACATTTATTGAATCTGTATAATTATAATTTTCAGTTCACTTTAAAGAATTGTGCTGTATGCCTAGTGGAAAGATTTTAATTTTAGATAAAACAATAAGAAATAACTTATTCAGGGACTTATATCAAGTTTATAGACTCACGGTGAATTAGACAACACAAATTTATACAATTGTTCTAGAAAGTTTGAGTCTAAACAAGCAAATAAAAATTAGTCTATTGGGAAAATCCCAGAATACTCCAAGAGAGGAGCAGAGCTTTTGTCCATGATTGGCCACTAACCAGCATTGTTAGAAGGCTTTGAAAAAGTCTTCTAAGCTCTGGGAGCTTCTCTTTCTTCATTTGTAGTAAGAGAGGTGTGGTTGCACTAGATCATTAGTCCTTCAAGTATCCACATTCTGGTAACTAACAATGTTGTAGTTAGCCCCTAAAAGTAGAGAATACAATACATGCAGGATTTCCAATTTAAGATGTCCCCAGTGGATACACAGTTATACCAAAACCTACACATATGCTTATATTTGAAATAAAGATTGATTTGAGCATTTTGGATTAAAATGTTCCTAAATCATCATACACGACCTTCGTTTATAGAAATTTGTGGATTTGAATACTATATCAGGTTGATAAATGTAGGTATCAACAAACCATCCAGAAATTTGAACTGCAAACACATTCTGAGTGAGTCAATAAATCACTGGATATTTATTGTCAGCACCTACTATGTGCACTGCACTTTGTTTCTCTGGTATTCATCTCTGGTGTATCAGTTTGGTGCCAGATCTGTGTTTCAGGAAATTAGTTGCTACTGAGCTTTGCTCTGAGAATTTCCAGAAGCTGGTTTAGTGCTACATGGGTGACTTACATAGGCATGAAATTGTCAAAGCTGTGTCTTCAATGAGATGCACCAGAAGTCTGAAAACCAAAATTCTGCTCATAAAATTTAAATCTATTTTAATTGGATATTTACTCCATAGTCCCATGGGATTATAAATGTTTTAAATGGAAATAAGAGTGTTTCAAACTTAACACTCTTGGAATTTGAGGCAAGGTTATTCTTTGTTCTGAGGGCTGTCTTGTGCATTACAAGATGTTTAGAAGCATCCTTGGGCTCTATACATGAGATGCCAGGAGCACCCCCCCCCACCTTTCCTCATTGAGACAACCAAGTATGTTTTCCACGGGTTGCCAAATGTCCTAGGGAGGGGGCGAGAATTGCCACCAATTGAAAACCACATCTTTAGAGCACGTTGACAATGGTATTACATCACAAATTTTGTTTTCTTGAAAATAGTGGCACAATTATACATTGGACATGTAGAAGAGTTTGATGCTAATTGCACCCTGCTTGAAGTTTTTGATGCTGTCAGTACTTTCCTAAATTCCTCTATTTGTGAATGGGATTCAGTGGAGTTACTTTACTGCCCTTTTAAACTCTTAGGCAACATGGAGCTAATTCATACACATGGAATAGAAGCTGGCAGGGGAATCAGGAGTTAGTTCATATATTAAAATGGATGGAGGGAGATGACTCTCAAAATTGCACAAAGAAGAACTTGTTCCTTTCCCTGGGAGTAGACTGAAGAGCTTAATTTATGTTGATGTTTTTTTTTTCCCCAAAGAGTTGGAAACAAGGAAAATAAAACCAAAATACAAGAACATTTAAAAATGAATAAATCAAGGCATTTCCTCCATTCTTATTTCAGTGGAGAATGTTCTCACCAGATGATAATGGATAGGCTTATACTTCTCCTGGATGTATACAAAAACAGTTTTTTTTGAGTGAGTATTGTATATATAGTGCTGCTTTCATTATTTTTCCCCCCAAATTTTTATAATCAGATTCAGATGAACAGTTTGTGCAAATATCAACAAAGGGAGAATCCCGAGGAGTTGATGTTTATGTATAATACACATAAAATATATAAAAAATACATATTATATATACATATAAATATATAATATATTTATATAATATGTACTGTACATAATATAGAATATTTTATATATTATGTGTTATGTGTGTGTATATATATATATTTGGGCTTCCCTGGTGACTCAGATGGTAAAGAATCCGCCTGCAATGTGGGAAACCTGGGTTCAGTCTCTGGGTTGGGAAGATCCCCTGGAAGAGTGCATGGCAACCCACTCCAGTATTCTTGCCTGGAGAATCCCCATGGACAGAAGAGCCTGGTGGGCTACAGTCCATGGGGTCCTAAAGAGTTGAACATGACTGAGTCACCAAGCGCAGCACAGCACAAATATATATATAGATGTATTTAAAGAATATATATATATAAAATCCAGCTTTTCCAGAAGCTGAGAGACCAGCCAGGGGACCATTGTAATAATCTAGAAGAGGTTGGACCAGGTAATTTGGGCCTAGGTGGTCAGAATAGAGGTGATGAGAACAGGTGATACAATTTGCTGAAGGATCAAATGTGAGTATGGGAGAGTCAAAGGTATCTCTAAGCTCTTTGGCCAAACCATAAAGATGGATGGAGTTGTCATTAACTGAGATTGGAAGACTAGGAGCAGAAATGGCAGCAAATGGCAGGTCAGGGAGAGTATTCAGAGTTCCAATTTGGATATATTACATGTCCAAACACAACAAGCTTGGAAAATGCTACTAATGAGCCCCAAATGAGAAGGACTGAGAATTGAGATTGGGCTTACTAATGTGGAAGTAACTAGTGACCTTTCAGTAGAACAGCATTGGTGAGTGGTGGCTGCAAAGCTTAATCAGAAGAAATTCACAAAATGGGAATTCACGTGAGCAGGAAATTGGAAACCAGAAATAGTCACAACACTTGGAAGGACTCCTTATAAAGGGAAAGCAGGAAATGGGCGGTATCTGGAGAAGGATTGAGTGATGGGAGAAATAACTGCATGTCTTGAAGGTGATTTTAAAACTTTGACTTACTCCCCATAAGTACTCAAAAGTTGGTGGCCGAGTTTACCATTGGAGGGTGAATACACTTGCAAACCAATCCATCACCCTCGTCTCCTATTATCACTTAGGGAAGAAACACGTTCAGTGAGCACAGTTGTAGAAACGCAAGATGACTGAGTGGCATTTGTATACTTCAAGGGTACATAGCACACACATGGACATACACTCTGTTTACTGGCCCTAAGAAGAGTGGAAACACAGTATTTCAATTGTATATCATGTTGCTTTTGGGGGCATTGTATCAGGTTTGGACAGGCTTGTCGGTACTAGAAAATACTGCTGACTGTGAATATAGCTGACAATAGATTAGTATTTGCACTGCAGAATGAAGTGGTAGACAGTGTTTTCACTGTGGTTTTATTGGCTGGTTGAAGGACCCACCATAGGAGAGTGTAGCTGTGAACGAAAAAGAAATTCTCCTTGAACTGATGTGATGCATAAGCCTAATTAGAACATGGTCCTCAAATGAGAGAGTAGAGGATTGGAAAGAACATGAGATTCAGTCTCGAAGCAGAGCCTACTTGTTGTGTGTCTGGAAGGTTTTCAAGTGGATAGCTTTTGTTGTGAGATAAAGAAATTGAAGTCACATAGAATGTGTAGGAAAAGAGAAATCAGTCTCCACGTTCAGACAGTTCTTTAAAGCAGTTGTGTTATCAATGATAGGAAATAAAGAGCAGAGTAGCTGGAGGGGGATTGGAGTGCATTTTTTTAAATAGAAGAGAGAGTAGGATATTTGTAAAGATGAGTTTTAAAAGTTTAAGCTACTCCTTTCCCCACTTATAATTTCTCAGAAACTGCTATTAGGTGAATGAACTAGCAAAATAATATCCATCACCCTCACCTAATAGTGCCATATTAGGAAGGCAACCGTTGCACTCTTGTTGTTGAGTCCCTAAGTCATGTCCGACTCTTTGCCACTCCATAGACTGTGGCCTGGCAGGCTCCTCTATCCATAGGATTTCCCAGGCAAGAATACTGGAGTGAGCTGCCAATTCCTCCTCCAGGGGATGTTCCACATTCAGGGATTGAACCTGCGTCTTCGGCAATGGCAGGCGGGTTCCTTACCACCGAGGCCCCTGTGAAAACCATCGCTCTTTTTACCTTCATTTGAAAGGTTGAAAGCATTGACAGTTGTTTCTAAAATAAGAACACAGTTTTTTAAAAAAAAATCTGCATTTCACAAATGTGAGTTTTCCCATGCTCATTCCTCAAATAAGAAGGGATACAACTGCTGTGTCCATTTCTAGGACAGTGGCTGGGAGGAGGGCTCAACAATATGGGAGGTGACTGAAGTCATCGGATGATTGATTCATTTCAGAGGTTTATATCGCAGCCAACTGCATGGACATATTGTTGCTGAGTGCAGAGCACCAGCATTAGGGACATCCTCAACCCACTCCCATCTCTTTAAGAGGAAAAACACAAAGAGCAGGATGCATGGGGAGGCGACCCGCCAAACATCTGTGTTTAATTTTTCAGCAGCAGTGACCACCCAGGGGGCAGCGGCTTCTTCCCAGGGAAACTCAATTACACCAGCATGAGGTGCCTTAACTTCCTGGAGGAAAAATTATACCTTTGGTCAAGCAGAAAAATCTGTTTGGGAAAGAGCTTTCCCAAAGTGTTGTCCCCGCTTTGGTTCAAGAAGGAGTTTTAGAGGAAAACTTTCTGAGCCCAGTAGTTTGCCCTTTCCTGTCACTTTGAAGTTCTGGAGGAGGCAGGGGCAGTGAGAGAGGGGTTCACGATGGAACAGGTCAGTCCATTGGGAGTTGGCAAGATGCTATGTTTTGTGCCCAGTCTGCAGAAGTCATTATTGCTTGAGACCAGAGTATTCTAATTGGGCATGTTTCCAGAATTCAGAACTCTCTCCTTTAGGTCAGTGTTCCTCTCATTTAGCCAGAGAGATTTTCAAGACTTGCCTGCAGATGCTAATATGCTAATATGTGCCGGCCACATCCTTAAATGTTCCAAGAGAAGCCATGATGGATTGGGGTTAAGACCCAAGCCATGTTCATGGTACCTCAGGTCCCACTCACTAGCCCAACAAGCCTGCCCTGTGCTCCGTGTCGCCTTTATACCAAATTGTCTCCCCTTTCCATTGGCATCCACGGTCTGTGGACAGTATTCCTTCTCTTTTGTGTGTGACAGTTTGTTCTTCACTAGTCTTTATCCACTTATACATGATGAGATGTACCTTTACTAGGGCTAACAACACACGCACGCTCAGTCATGTTCAACTCTTTTCAACCCCATGGGCTGTAGCCCACTAGGCCCCTCTGTTCATGGAATTTTCTAAGCAAGAATACTGGAGTGGGTAGCTGTTTCCTACTCCATGGTTATTGCATCTGACTCTGAGCCCGAATTTCCTTACATGATTTGACTGAAGTTATTTGCTCAAGTATGTCCTGTTTCATAGCATTTCCTCCTGTTAGACTCCAGCACCCAGAAGGCAATGTCTTATTTTTACTCTATTTCCATCTTAACGAAATGGCAGCCTGCCCATTGCTCTGCCTTCACTGTTGCTTTAAGGGTAGAATTCAAGGGCCTTGACCCTTTTGTCCTCAAGCCTATCATCATGCCTGGCATATACTGACAGGATTCTGGGAGTATGTGTTGAATAAATGAATGTACGAATGAATGGGATGAACTGGTCAAGTCATTTAAAATTTGCCACATGGTCTCCATCAGTTCAGTTCAGTCGCTCACTCGTGTCCGACTCTTTGCGACCCCATGAACTGCAGCACACCAGCCCTCCCTGTCCATCACCAACTCCCAGAGTTTACTCAAACTCATGTCCATTGAGTCAGTGATGCCATCCAGCTATCTCATCCTCTGTCATCCCCTTTTCCTCCTGCCTTCAATCTTTCCCAGCATCAGGGTCTTTTGAAATGAGTCAGCTCTTTGCATCAGGTGGCCAAAGTATTGTAGTTTCAGCTTCAGCATCAATCCTTCCGATGAATAGTCAGGACTGATTTCCTTTAGGATGGACTGGTTGGATCTCCTTGCAGTCCAAGGGACTCTCAAGAGTCTTTTCTAACACCACAGTTCAAAAGCATCAATTCTTCAGTGCTCAGCTTTCTTTATAGTCCAACTCTCACATCCATACATGACTACTGGAAAAACCATAGCTTTGACTAGACAGACCTTTGTTGGCAGCCTTCAGACTGTGGACTCTGACCCAGCCTACCTGGGTTTAAATCATAGTTACATCCCTTATTGGACACTGTGACCACCCTCTGCTGTGAAAGTCACTCAGTCGTGTCTGACTCTTTGCGACCCCATGGACTATATAGTCCATGGAATTCTCCAGGCCAGAATACTGGAGTGGGTAGCCTTTCCTTTCTCCAGCTGCTATGAGGATTACTAGGAGTTAGTAAGCAGGAGGAACTCTGCCTGGTGTGCATTAAGACTATATAAGGATTCACCATTTTTATGTCTCTTTGCCTTCTGGCCCCAAATCTATGCTTGAATCAATCCACTCTCATGGCAGATGCTTCAGGGATGCCCGCCTGCCTCCTGGAACATGATTGTCCCACTTCTTTATTTACCATGTTCTACAACTTCCAGGTTTTTTCAACATATTTATTTGTTTGTTTGTTTGGCTGCACCAGGTCTTTAGTTGCAGCATGCGGGGTCTTTTTTACTTGTGGCATGTGGGATCTTCAGTTGCAACATGTGAATTCTTGGTTCCCATATGTGGGATCTAATTCCCTGACCAGGGATCAAACCCGGGCCCCCTGCATTTGGGAGCAAGGAGTCTTAGCCATTGGACCACCAGGGAAGTCCCTACAACCTCCGGTTTTAAAACTTTCATGGCATCCCTAGTCTGTGCAGGCTGCTGCAACCATGGGCTTGGGCACATACCTACCTGCCAGAATGCTTGTATTGTTTTGTGACTGGCTGTTGTCTGTACTTGCCACAAAAACATGAGCTCCTGAGGGATGGGGGCATTCTTTTCCATCGGTAGATCCCTCATGGGGCCTGTGGACAGACCTCCTGAAACGTCAGACTCTGAAGAGCATCTGGACCACGGTGACATTTCTGGGTAATGATACATCCCTGTGTTTGACTTCGTTTTTGAGGCATTAACCAGATAAAATGGTAAAGAAGCTTTTCTCTAGGAGTAACTTGAAGATTTGAAGAACTGAAAGCTGAAAGATAATATGTGAATTACAAGGATGTGAAAGAATGTGAAAGCTGGCCAGGAACTTATCAAATTCCAAGTGCAGTAAATTAAATCAAACCAGAGGCTACTGAGAAAGAGACAGTTTTGAAACGGATCTGGTTTGGTGGGTGGGAAGAGGCAGCAACCCAGGCTGCACTGTGCTGGTAAACGTGTAGCCAACTTTTCAACCTTTCAAACCTCCTCCCAGGTTCAGAGTGATGTTATCATGGCCAGTTCATCATGAGAGCATCCTCAGAGCAGAAAAGAAACATGAAATATGTCCATCATTCATTGTTGTTGAGTTGCTATGTCGTGTCTGACTCTTTGTGACCCCCATGGACTGCAGCATGCCAGGCTTCCCTGTCCTTCACCATCTCCTGGAGCTTGCTCAAACTCATGTCCATTGAGTCGGTGATGCCATCCTACCGTTTCATCCTCTGTCACCCCCTCTCCTCCTGCCTTCAATCTGTCCCAGCATCAGGGTCTTTTCCAATGAGTCGGCTCTTTGTATCAGGTGGCCAAAGTATTGGCGCTTCAGCTTCAGCATCAGTCCTTTCAGTGAATATTCAGGGTTGATTTCCAGGCACAAAGACCACATAATGTAAGACTCCATTTCTGTGAAATGTTCAAAGTAGGCATTCCCATAGAGACACAAAGCAGATTAGCAGTTTCCAGGGGCTGAGGGGGAGAAGGCAAGGGCACCCCACTCCAGTACTCTCGCCTGGAAAATCCCATGGACGGAGGAGCCTGGTAGGCTGCAGTCCATGGGGTCGCTAAGCGTCGGACACGACTGAGCGACTTCACTTTCACTTTTCCCTTTCATGCACTGGAGAAGGAAATGGCAACCCACTCCAGTGTTCTCGCCTGGAGAATCCCAGGGATGGGGGAGCCTGGTGGGCTGCCGTCTATGGGGTCGCACAGAGTCGGACATGACTGAAGCGACTTAGCAGCAGCAGGGGCTGAGGGAAGGGAGGAATGAGGAATGACTGCTACTGTGTATGGAATTTTTTGAGGGGATGAGGAAATGTTCTGGAATTTGATGGTAGTGATGGTTGTACAACCTTGTGAATATACTAAAAAACACTGAACTGTATGGTTTAAAGGGGTGAATTTTGTAGTGTGTGGTGTATCTTTAAAAAACTAGGTCCAATCCTTACCATTTTTGTGACATGGACCTGTGAATTACTGAAACTGTTTGAACCTCAGATGTCACTTGTCTGTCAAATGGAGGAGGGCTCCCACTAGGGGTGTTGGGAGGACGGAAGGTGATGATATTTGTGAACCCTTGCTTATGGACTGCCCTCAGTACATGGGAGGGCAGTGCCCTCTTTACTCCCTGCCCAGATCCCAGAGAGGTGGACACTAAGGAATCAGTGTCCACAGGGGAGTAAGGAGCACCAAGGAAAAGGACTGCGTGAGAACTGCCCAGTCACCCTTCCAGGATTGGACTCTTTTTTTTTTAATGATCTGGCAGTGGTCTTGTTCAGCCATGTTGGATGTTATGGACTGAATGCCCCTCTAAACCCCACAAATTAATATGTCAAACCCTCACCCCTAGTGTGATTGTATTTAAGATGGGAAATTAGGTGAGGTCATGGGGGTGGGTCTTCATGATGAGAAAAGTGCTCTTGAAACAAGAGACACCAGAGAGCTTACTGTCTGCTATGTGGGGACCCAGCAAGATGAAATCCAGGAAGAGAGGCTCCCTCAGGAATGGAATTCACCAACACCTTGATGTTGCAATTGCCAGCCTCTGAAACTATGTGAAGTAGACCTCATAGTTGTTGAAACCCCACCACCCGAAGATTATGATATTTTGTCATGGCATTCCAAGAAAACCAAGATGCTGAAATAGAATCAGGAATAGCTCTTTAGGGATATGATACACTCACTGAAGATCAAGCACATGAACCCATCTACAGCAATATCATAGATAAAAGAGTGTGCTTTTCTTTTTCTTAAGTTGTCATTTCTCTTTCCATTGTAGTTATGTGGTTGCCAAGCTTTCTAGAGGGTGAATAATTTACAAGAAAACTGTATTATATTTTTTCTAAAATGGAAAGATTCACAATTGAAGCCTGTGTGTATGTGTGTTCGCTTAGTCATAGTCCGACTCTGTGACTCCATGGACTGTGTAGCCTGCCAGGCTCCTCTGTCCATGAGATTCTCCAGGCAAGAATACTGGTGTGGGTTGCCATTTCCTTCTCCAAGGTATCTTTCTGATCCTGGGATCGAACCCACATCTCTTATGTCTCCTGCATTGGCAGGCAAATTCTTCACTTCTAGTGCCACCTGGGAAGCCCCATTGAACCCTGTATGATACAATAATTTTCCTTATTGTGAAGGAGCAGTTATATTAGGTTCACAGAGCAGTGAGATTAAAGTTCTGCTTGGCTAAGAGGGTTGAATTCTGACTGGTGAAGGCTCATTTTAGTCATCATTGTTTCTCTCCTCATTCCTGGAGGATTCCCAAGTTTGCTCTCTTGGTGTTTCCATTCTTTAGGACTCAGAATGAGAAATGAGAATTCTGAGGACTTTGATTAGTCATTCTCTATTATGCACTGTTGCTAAAATGGAACTTCCAATATTCTTTATGCTCTTTAGTAATTATTATGGCTGTCAAAAATTGTTTAATAAGGAATTTTTGCTTTAGCATTATCTACAAAGAATCATGGCATATAAGAAATATTTAAACACTGGGAAATGCTCGCAAGTGTTTTTGGGTAGTATCTGAATAAACTTATGTTCAGATGTGCTTATAAGATTAACAGCGCTGTCCAGAGTTACACATGGAAATTGACAATTGAAGAACTTACTTTTGCTTCAGAAACTTACTTGTTTGAACACCAATGATAGGATTTGTATAAAGTATACTATGCATAGAAAGTTATTGACATTTATCTTATCTGCAAAGAACACACATGTATATCATGGCAACAGGGGCAAGCAAAGCTGACTGACTAGCTGGTGACCTCTTTTCTGAGCTCCTGTCCCAGTTCCAGAAACACTGACCTTGTTCTTTGACTCCACGCATCAGAGTTTCCCGCTCTTTTGACTTGGTGTCAATGACTTCCGTCAAACCAATTATGTCTCTATGTTGGCTATGCTAAGTTGCTTCAGTCATGTCCAACTCTTTGCAGCCCTATAGACTATAGCCCACAAGTCTCCTTTGTCCATGGGATTCTCCAGGCAAGAGTTCTGGATTGGGTTGCCATTCCCTTCTCCAGGGGACCTTTGTGGCCCAAGAATCATCAAACCAGCATCTTTGTTCTGTCTTAATTCTTGGAGGAGAGTTATATCACCTTTTCTTATTTTCTCGATGTCTCAACTCTATTATTTTTTAATTTGGATTTGAGAAACACACATAAATTCCCTGAGAAATGCCAGGAGGGAATTGACACGTGAACGTGCTACCTGTGATAAGCTGTGAGCAGGCTGGTAGAGGCTGAGTCCTGGACATTATTAAACAGAGTGCTGGCCAGAGTGAGGTCAGCTCCTAAGGTACGGACCTGGCTTCAAGTGTTTGAACAAAGTCCAGTCTGGCAGGTGGTGAAGGCTCTGAGCATGCACCTGGCTGGCCTGTGACTGTGAGGTGGATAACTGAGGGTCCTAGGTGCTGCCCCCTTCTGTCCATCATGGGATGTGCACTGAAGCCCCTTCCTCAAAGACACAGTACCCCTTTGATGGATGACTTTAGTTGATGTGCCCTGACAGCTCTTCCTCAGGTTGAAGGGCAGACTAGGGGCTTGTGCCTTCTCCTCTTCTCTCCTTCACTGGAAGTCCCTGTGCATCACAGTCTGCATGCTCTGCTGTGCTCCTCCACTTCCTCTCACGCAGTTCAGTTTAGTTGCTCAGTCGTGTCCAACTCTTTGCGACCCCATGGACTGCAGCACGCTGGGCCTCCCTGTCCATCACCAACTCCAAGAGGCTTGCCCCCTTATGAAATCCTTGGGCACTTCATCCTGTCTCAGCACTCGCTTCTCAGAGGATGTGGGCTAACATACAAGTAGATCACACTACCCAGCCATCGTCCCTACAGGAAACAGGGGTTAAGAGACCAAGTAGGGTGTCTGACAAGTAGAAGGGGCACATTGGCAGGCATTTCAGGAGCCAGAGGGGAGGGGATATTCAGCAATCTCAGCAGCAAGCAGGCAGGAGATTGCAGGAGGGTTCCTCCCTGAGCTGATAGGGAGCAAGAGAATAGAGTCCTCCACTGCTGTAAGGTTCCTAGAAGCAATGAAGACAGTACATTCCTACGGATGCTGAAAGTGAAGTCAAAGTGTTAGTAACTCAGTCATGTCCAACTCTTTGTGACCCTATGCACTGTAGCCCAACAGGCTTCTCTGTCCAAGTTGCAATCACTAAGATACAGACTGAGCCCAAGAGGTGAGTGGGAGGCCACAAGTGAGCCGACCATCCTGGGGACAAAACAGACATTCAGTTATAAGAACTCCAAGAGAATGTGAAGGGATGTTCTGGATATTAAAACGGGTTCCTTAATCCTTCCAGCGAAGAGAAAGGTTGGCTCTAGAAACTAGCACAGGACTGAACGTTCAGTTATGGAGGAGGATTTCTTTTAATATTTATTTGGCTGAGCCAGGTCTTAGTTGCATCGTGTGGGATCTTTTAGTTGTGGCATGCGAGATCTTTATTTGTAGCATGTAAACTCTTGGTTGTGACATGTAGGATCTAGGTCCCCGATTAGGGTTCAAACCTGGGCCCCCTGCATTGGGAGCATGGAGTCTTAGCCACTGGACCACCAGGGAAGTCTCTGGAGAAAGATTTCTGTAGGAATCCTGAGAGCTAAGCCCTAGGGAAGGATAGAGCTACTCAGGGTCCTGTGGAACAAGGTAAACATTCATGTGGCCTGAAGAATGGGGCCACCCATGGAGTTGACACTGGCATAATCACTTTACTGGCTATTTTTGGGAGCTTGCCTGTGAGAGAACATAGACCAAAGAACCAATGCATTTTGCAATTGAAAGTATGTTGTTTGAACATTATCCAAGTCACATATTTTGGCTGATTGATATGGAGAAATATTTATAGAATTATTCATTCTTTCAAAAAAATTCACTGGGCAGCTATGTGCAAGCAAATGTGGGAAGATGCTAGTTGTAAAGCTATTTATATGTATGCTGTAACATATCAATTATTTGCACCTGAAGAGTGTATTTGCTTCGTTCAGAAGTCCCAAGAAACCATGAAAAATTAAGTGTTGAAATAGCCCAGTGTAATCCAAGATCATTAGAATGTAACGAGGATATACAGTAAATGAGAGGCTTTTAAGTGAATAACTTTATTCATTTTTATTGAGTATCCCTACAGATGAAATCAAAGATTTTAGCATATATCTCCCAAGAAATATGGGTTATTGGCAGCATTAAATCTGAATTTGTTCTCTAAAGAAATCTGGAAGTCAGTATTTCTCTAACTTTTACCACTGTCATGGATGATCAAATTTGACATAGCTATTTTGGAATCACATCTTGTGCGAAATCAAAGTAGTCCAAAAACCAGGAGAAAATTAGAGGTAAAATCTAGTTGAAATGCAAGCTGAAAATACAAGCCATGTTGTGAGAACCCACTTTTTAGATCACTTACCTTCGCTGTGATTGAACTTTGTCACTGGCAAGAGAAAGGAACGATGCAATTAAGTTCAGTCAGTGCACGTATTTGTAGTCTAAAGTGTTTTAAAAAGTGCTAAGCTGCATGAAATGAATTAGAACTTTCTCTCACTGTTATTGCACCCTTATTAGTGAAGATCTGAAAATATTTTATAAGCTTTCAGAAACGCTACTCCCCTAGTGTCAAGGCAAAAACTAATCTTGTTAATGGATTTCAGGCTGTCTCTATGGTCTTCTCCATACCAAGTAAAAACCACATGCCAACGTCATGTTCTGGCTTCAGTATACAGCTACCCTTGGAACTGGGGATATATGTGGGTTATGATGATTGCCTTCAGTGTCTCAATGATATTACCAAATGTTATGCCCAAACCAATGGCCCAATGTTGTATTCTGAAAGGCGAGCCTGATTTACTGCCGTGTCTGAAACTTTTATTGGAACAGGATACTGTGTTTTCTTTCCAATGACTGCACAAGAACTATACGCTCCCTTAGAATTAGCCCAGGACACCTATAAAGCGACTTTCAAGTGTTTATAAAATTGGAATCAAAACATGAGATCATGAGTCTTTTGCTGCAAATATCATTATTTGTTTAAATGTCCTTTTCTGTCATATTACAATATCAGGAAACTGCTCTTTGTGTGTTGACTAATGGCACAGCTGAAATCAGGAAAACCAGGCTCAAAGACTGCCTGGGGTAGATGTCTGTGTTGGTTTAACTTAATGGAAAGTTTGGGGAAAGGAAAAATAAAGTCCCCCAGTCCTTATCTCACATTGATTTACCATAAATTAGATGATGGTTCAGTTTTTTTCTGTTAATATTTATTGGACACTTACCACATGCAGAGATAGAGTTACAGAACATTGAGAGCTAAGATATTCTGTTCTCAGTGGGCTCCCACAGTCGACTGGGGAATAAAATACTCCAATTACTTTGAAACAAAGCATAAGATTAGAGACAAGTGTCACTAAGCAGGGGATAGCACAGCTGTCCGGGTGATTCCATAGAGATGACATCTTTCCCAAGCAGGTCCCATGGCTCAGCTGAGAGCCATGTACACTCAGCTCCAACAAGAAGGGCAGCAGGAAGTAGCTGATGATTCAGTGTCTCACACATCATTCTGTGCTTTTCGTGCATAATGTTCTTCCTGGAACATTCCCTCCTCAGCATCTCCTGCTGCTTTCCCAAGCCAACCGTATCTACTTTCTTTGTTGTTGTTCAGTTGCTCAGTCACGTCAAACTCTTTGCGACCCCATGGACTGCAGCACGCTAGGTTTCCCTGTCCTTTACTATCTCCTGGAGTTTGCTCAAACTCATGTCCATCAAGTCAGTGATGCCATCCACCATCTTCACCCTCTGTCACCCCCTTCTCCTCTTGCCCTCAATCTTCCCCAGCATCAGGGTCTTTTCCAATGAGTTGGCTCTTCGCATCAGGTGGATCAAGGATTGGAGCTTCAGCTTCAGCATCAATCCTTCTAATGAATATTCAGGGTTGATTTTCTTTAGGGTTGACTGGTCCACTCGCTTGACCTGTCTAATTCTGCTTCATTCCTAATGTTTTGAAATGACCATCAGTTCCTTTAGGAATCTCTCTTGGCCCCTTCCTGAAGGGACTCCATCCTCTGTGCTCCATAGCACCATGTATTATTTCTTCTTTTATGTCAGTACTTAAGCTTTAATCATGAGTGCTTGCTTAATTATTTGACTCTCCTGATACAGGCATACCTCAGAGATATTGCAGGTTTGGTTCCAGACCACTGCAGTAAAGCACATATTGCAATAAAACAAATCATGAATTTTTTGTTTTCATGGTGCATATATGGTCTACATTATACCATAGTCTATTAAGTGTGCAA
Organism: Giraffa tippelskirchi; assembly: GCF_054371585.1. NCBI lineage: Eukaryota > Metazoa > Chordata > Mammalia > Artiodactyla > Giraffidae > Giraffa > Giraffa tippelskirchi. The sequence goes on from NC_137289.1 coordinate 146,112,816, forward strand.
TAGCATTATGTCGAAAAAAGCAATGTACATACCTTCAAAAAAATGCTTTATTGATGAAAAATTCTAACCATCTTCTGAGCCTTTGGTAAGTCATAATCTTTTCACAATAATAACATCAAAGACCATTGCTACTCAGAGATCACCGTAACAAATAAAATAATAATAAAAAACTTGAAATATTGCATGAATTTCCAAATGTGACACAGAGACATGAAGTGAGAAAATACTGGTGAAAAAATGGTGCCTATAGACTTGCATGATGCAGGGTTGTCACAAACCTTCAGTTTATTTATAAAAAAAATAACTACTATCTGTGAAGTGCAATAAAAGCATAATATTAATAAAATGAGATCTGTCTGAGGAGACAGATTTAATCATTTTTGCTCACCAGGATCTAGTACAGAGCCTACATATGATAAACACCCAGTAAGTACTTAATTGATGAACAAATAACTTATGAATTCTTTAGAAAGCTTCCTGTCAAGGCTTTTATGAACAGTTGAGCAGGTTGTACACTGTACAACTCCCAGGGACGCTATTCATTGCAAAGTCCATGAATGACTCTCCCTGGAGCTGAGCAGTGTACAACCAGTACAGTCTTAGGTGATGGTCTTTCCATCTGCTATGTACTGCACCCCAATTTTTTCTTTGTTGTATTAGTTGAAACATAGACTTTTAGTGTCTAATAAAAGCCAGAAATTGCATTTTTAACCTGCGTATCCAATGAAACTCCATAAAAATTCCTTGGAACAACTGCACATGACTTACAAATATAACATTTGCATGGCCCTTCACAGGGATTAAAGTCTTGGAATCTGGTACAACAGGAAATTGTCATTAAAGAAGGCATTCTGGTGGTGGTGACAGGTTATGTTCAGACAAAGAAAGTTAAGACAGCCTGAGTGAATTGACATTCTTGCTCTTTACCTGCTTTATCCTGTTAAGAAAGAGCAATCTGCATCATCTCCAAGGTTTAAAAAATAAAAAGGGAAGGAAGAAAGATGGAAAGGAGTAAGAGGGAAGAAAGGAAGGAAAAGAAAGAGAAAAAAAGGAATGCATTTGCAATAGTCTGGAATAGAAGAGAAACGGAACCCAGGATGAGATGGAAAAGTTAAAATTTTAATACTTATCTGATTTTAGGCTATGATGCTATCAAAGTCAACTACAATCTTAATGCTGATTTCTCTAGTTTTGCTCAAACACAGGGCAAGTGTACATCTCGCTGGTCCAAGTCAATCAGCCATTGATGTTAAAGCCATTATTGCCACAGGATGAGTCGGGAGATAGCTATTGATAATGTAGGGTAACCAAGTTACTCCCCAACTAAGAGTCTCAAGAGTTTTTGTCATCTGATCAGCACAGCATCTTGGGGCATAACTTTTGTCTGCTGCTCTCAGCTTTATATATTGCAATCCCCAGGAATGCTTTCCTATAATCCAAAGCTACTCCCTATGTAAAAAAAAAAGTGTGCCCTTCCCCCTAAGGATTGCTGATCCCCCTAGATTAATTAATAGCTTGTTAAGTATAACGGGACTTCCCTGGTAGCTCAGATGGTAAAGCGTCTGCATACAATGCGGGAGACCTGGGTTCGATCCCTGGGTCCTGAAGGTCCCCTGGAGAAGGAAATGGCAACCCACTCCAGTACTCTTGCCTGGAAAATCCAGTGGATGGAGGATCCTGGTAGGCTACAGTCCATGGGGTTGCAAAGAGTCAGACACAACTGACTGTCTTCACTTTCTTTCTTTCTTTAAGTATAATACATGACTCATCTGTCCCCAAAGGATACTGTCTTCTTGGTTGGCTTAAGATCTCTGAATACTTGTGGTGACATCAGAACTTTGTTTCCTTGTTAATTTCATTCAGATCTCACCAACTCCTGAGACCATTTTCCTCCTCAAGGATTCAAATTGTTATTTTTTGCTTTGGAAGATTCAAAAGCAAATCATGATGGGATTTTTTGACAATAGTTACTTGTTAAGATGCTGAAGTGGCTTGGTCAAAAACACAGACCTTCGTGCTGAAGCAAGTTTATAAATCCTCCATCTCTTGGCCTATAGAATGCTTGTTCTCCTATACTGTGTTCTCTCTTGATACCCAAAAGCCATCTTGCATGTGTCTGCTTCCCTGAAGAAGGTACATTCCTGACACCTTCAACAGCTAAGTAATACTCCTCTCTTCACATGGGACTGGAGCATCCTTTTATTTTGTTTAGCAAGGCTATTATATGTTTAGCAGTGCTGGAGACCCACAGCTTAGTTTCTACTTCTCCTAAAGTACCTATTTTTCTTATTTCATAGTTGTGTCCTGGTCTTACATTTTCCATCAAATATGACCCCGGAGAATAAGAACAACATTCTGTGCATCTTGACTCTTCAAGGGGTACCCAAGGCAGTTCCTCGCCCAGAGCAGGCCTTCAAGTTCACATTTGTTGTGTTAAATTGCATTGTGTATATGCTTGAGGGATGTGTAGACAAACAAATCAGGCTATGTTTGCCCTGAATTTCAGGGAGAATTCTAACTTATCAACAAAACAAAATTACTTGCCTCCTTGGCCATTTACCTTTGATTTTACATGTTTTCTGAATTTAGGTACCCTTAGAAGTTTAATCTTAGAGCAAGTTCTAGAGCAGCATTGTTCAATAGAACTGTCTAGGGTGATAGGCGTGTTCTAATCTGTGCTGTTCATTATGCTAGCCACATGTGGCTACCTCACAGCAGAAATGTGGCTTGTGCGCCTAAGGCACTGAATGTTAAATTTTATTTGATTTCAATTGATTTTATTTTAAATAGCTTCACGTGGCTACTGGCTTCCTTATTGGGCAAAGATGCTCTGGAGATAAGTAGATAGCCTTTGGCACTAAGGTGATGAAAAGTTTTATTCTTTTCTCTATTTTCTTCCTCTACATAGTGTCTGGCACATTGTTTTCGTCATTCTTTCTGTTAACATGAAGTGAAGAATTGTCACTCTTTTTCCTTCCTTTCCTTTGCTCTCCTTGTTTGTTTGGGCTTTTTAATTTTTATTTTTATCCCATTTAAAGACTTATTTTCCTTCCTTTGTCTAAGTTCTGTCCCGTTGCTCTTGTTGGTTGCCATCATGGATAAAATAGAATCTGATCCAAGGAACAAGAATTTCCCCCTCCCTGAACTTGATAGGGTTTTAAGAATATATGACCTCCTTGGGTAAAGGAGTCAGCATATACTCACTGCAGGGGTCTGGATGATTTCTCTGTGGCTCTTCACTCTTTTCCTCCACCTGGAAGCTTTGATCTCACATCTTGAGGTCACGTATGGATCAGCCAAACATTTCAAGTGTCACTTCCTCTCCCCTTGGCCAAACCTGAGGCTTAACACCCTTGCTAATTCAACTCTCCCACAAAGCAAGTGGTTGCGCCAAGGTAGGTACAGATACCGGCCCATCTGATTAAAAAGCCAGCCAGGCAGTTTAAAATGTCAGACTGTTAAAATGTAGAACTAAATGAAGCAAGTAATCCAGTGATTTCCTAGCCAAGAGTGCCAGATGCATGCACCTGGACCCCGTTTGTAGATGTTGACAGTGCTACTCACTTGTAATCCTTTCCAGCTGAGTCCTCTGGTAATGGACTGTGTGGGGCGGTCTTTAGTTTAGATGGTTCACTTGAATGGCATCAAGAAGAAGGAGATCATATGGGTCTCAATTTGCAGGGATGTTTAATAGACACCATCTCCTCCTTCCAAATATGACTTAAGTGCTTTGCAGGGGAGGGGCATTTAGGGCAGTGGTTCTCAAACTTGAGTGGACCCTGGAGGGCTTGTTAAACACACATGTTGGGCCCTTCCCCCAGAGTTTCTGATGAGGGGGAGGTGCTGAGCATTTGCATCTCTAACAAGTTCCCCAGGGATGCTGCTTGTCCAAGGACCACACTTTGAGACACTCCCTCTTAAGGAATATATAAGAGATAGCCACCATAAGTCCTGCATTTTCCAGGGTGATTCCAATATATTGTCATTTTTCCTTTTTCCTGCTAAGCTGATTTTTTTAAACCCTGTGGCTTAATACGTGGACATTGTCAGACGTTTTATGAACATGCACATATAAATTAATTCATTTGATAAGTATTTACACTATATGCCAGACAGTATCCTAGCTTTGGGGGCTGCTGATATGAACCAGACAGATCATCTCTTACAGAGATTGTGGCCATGGGTGAGGGTAAAGTGCCCTGTAAACAGGTAGATAGAGTAGTGATAAGATGCTGGGAGGGATGGGGCACCACAAACAAGTTCGTTCAGCACCTGAAGGTGCTGATATAAACTTGGGTGCTTGGTTGGTGGGGTGGTGGGGGTGTTCCTGGAGGAGGCAAGATTTAAATTGAGATCTAGTGAATAATAAGTAATTAAGTGTGTAAAAAAGATCAAGTGGGAGGAAGGGAAAGAGAAGGACAATATGGAAGGCTGGAGAGGAACCATATTGTGGTGCTCTGTAGGAAGGGAAAGAATGGCAGTGTGGCTGGAGCACAGAACTTGAGAAAGAGTGTATTACATGAGTAGGAGGAATACTCAGATTCAGGGTCACACAAGCCTTATCAACAATGGTAAGGAATTTGGGCTCATATAGTCTCAAGCCAAACTTCCTGTCTGTCAGATCCTTCATCACCTTTTACATTTGGGGAAATACAGTCACCCAGAAAAGAAAGAAAAGCAAAGATGAATTTTATTTTTTGAAAATCACCTGATACATTTTGATACAATAAGGACAACTGATGCTGCAATCAAAATGCAATTGTATTGATCTCCCACATCCTCAATAGAACTTGGTGTGGAAGGGTGTGAATGTCCCCTGTTCCAGAATGAAAACTTTCCTCATCTTCCTCAGGTAACACGCAACTCTTCTGATTATCAGTTCAGTTCAGTCACTCAGTCGTGTCCGACTCTTTGTGACCCCATGAATCGCAGCATGCCAGGCCTCCCTGTCCATCACCAACTCCCGGAGTTTACTCAAACTCATGTTCATTGAGTCGGTGATGCCATCCAGCCATCTCATCCTCTGTCGTCCCCTTCTCCTCCTGCCCCCAATCCTTCCCAGCATCAGGGTCTTTTCCAAAGAGTCAACTCTTCGCATGAGGTGGCAAAAGTATTGGAGTTTCAGCTTCAACATCACTCCTTCCAATGAACACCCAGGACTGATCTCCTTTAGGATGGACTGGCTGGATCTCCTTGCAGTCCAAGGGACTCTCAAGAGTCTTCTCCAACACCACAGTTCAAAAGTATCAATTCTTTGGCACTCAGCCTTCTTCACAGTCCAGCTCTCACATCCATACATGACTACCAGAAAAACCGTAGCCTTGACTAGACGGACCTTTGTTGGCAAAGTAATGTCTCTGCTTTTTAATATGCTGTCTAGGTTGGTCATAACTTTCCTTCTGAGGAGTAAGCGTCTTTTAATTTCATGGCTGCAGTCACCATCTGCAGTGATTTTGGAGCCCAGAAAAATAAAGTCAGCCACTGTTTCCCACTGTTTCCCCATCCATTTCCCATGAAGTGATGGGACCAGATGCCATGATCTTAGTTTTCTGAATGTTGAGTTTTAAGCCAACTTTTTCACTCTCCTCTTTCACTTTCATCAAGAGGCTCTTTAGTTCTTCTTCGCTTTCTGCCATAAGGGTGGTGTCATCTGCATATCTGAGGTTATTGATATTTTTCCTGGGAATCTTGGTTCCAGCTTGTGCTTCATCCAGCCCAGCATTTCTCATGATGTACTCTGCATATAAGTTAAATAAGCAGGGTGACAGTATACAGCCTTGACGTACTCCTTTTCCTATTTGGAACCAGTCTGTTGTTCCATGTCCAGTTCTAACTGTTTCTTCCTGACCTGCATATAGGTTTCTCAAGAGGCAGGTCAAGTGGTCTGGTATTCCCATCTCTTTCAGAATTTTCCACAGTTTATTGTGATCCACACAGTCAAAGGCTTTGGCATAGTCAATAAAGCAGAAATAGATATTTTTCTGGAACTCTCTTGCTTTTTCGATGATTCAGCAGATGTTGGCAATTTGATCTCTGGTTCCTTTGCCTTTTCTAAAACCAGCTTGAACGTCTGGAAATTCACATTTCACGTATTGCTGAAGCCTGGCTTGGAGAATTTTAAGCATTACTTTACTAGCATGTGAGATGAGTGCAATTGTGGGGTAGTTTGAACATTCTTTGGCATTGCTTTTCTTTGGGATTGGGATGAAAACTGACCTTTTCCAGGCCTGTGGCCACTGCTGAGTTTTCCAAATTTGCTGGCATATTGAGTGCAGCACTTTCACAGTATCATCTTTTAGGATTTGAAATAGTTCCACTGGAATTCCATCACCTCCACTAGCTTTGTTTGTAGTGATGCTTTCTAAGGCCCACTTGACTTCACATTCCTGGTTGTCTGGCTGTAGGTGAGTGATCACACCATCATGGTTATCTGGGTCATGAAGATCTTTTTTGTACAGTTCTTCTCTGTATTCTTGCCACCTCTTCTTAATATCGTAATATCTTCTGCTTCTGTTTGGTCCATACCATTTCTGTCCTTTATCAAGCCCATCTTTGCATGAAATTTTCCCTTAGTATCTCTGATTTTCTTGAAGAGATCTCTAGTCTTTCCCCTTCTATTGTTTTCCTCTATTTCTTTGCATTGATCACTGAGGAAGGCTTTCTTATCTCTCCTTGCTGTTCTTTGGAACTCTGCATTCAAATGGGAATATCTTTCCTTTTCTCCTTTGCTTTTCGCTTCCCTTCTTTTCACAGCTATTTATAAGGCCTCCTCAGACAGCCATTTTGCTTTTTTGCCTTTCTTTTCCATGGGGATGGTCTTGATCCCTGTTTCCTGTACAATGTCACGAACCTCCATCCATAGATCATCAGGCACTCTGTCTATCAGATCTAGTCCCTTAAATCTATTTGTCACTTCCACTGTATAAGCATAAGGGATTTGATTAAGGTCATACCTAAATGGTCTAGTGATTTTCCCTACTTTCTCCTGATTATAGAGAGTTGCAGTCTTGTTTCACAAATCAGTGTCCAACCCAGGATGGTAGCGGACCCCCTCAACTTGATTTCAAGGCAGCATTTCATCACTTCCCCGTGCTTGAAGCCTCCAGTGAGAAAGGAGGCATTGGATTTCTTTTTCCTCATCTGCAAACCTCCAGCCTGTTGACTGGGATGGCTCAAGGGTCTGGCCACAGGGAGGAGTGGGAAAGGGAAGAGGAAATGAATGGAGTTGGTCCCTTCTGAGCTGGCTTTGTCTTTCCCATGATTTATGGTTGTTTCAAGCAGGTTTTTTGTCAGGTGGGCCTTTTCTTTTTTTAAAAAAAAAATATTTGTATTTATTTGTTTGGTTGCCCAAGGTCTTAGTTTTGTCATGCAGACTCTTTAGTTGTGGCATGGGAGTTCTAGATCCCCAATGAGGGATCAAACTCATGCCCCCTGCATTGGGAACATAGAGTCTTATCCATGGACCACCAGGGAAGTCCCATGTGGGCTTTTTCGAGGGCTCCTTGGAGGATCTCTGCTTGAACCCTCTGACCTTGACTCCCTTGAGCTAGGCAAGTGCTTCTCTCTTTTGTTTGGTTACTTGCATCATCTTCCACCACCCATGCATGGCAGATCCTCATGGTGTCTCACTATGTGCTCTTAGTCTAACTGATCTCCATGTACCTGAAATGAACATTCTGTGCGTTGTGCCAGCTTACAGCATCACCATTCAGCATCTCTTTTTTGGCTGCTAGGATCTCTCTGCAAAGCAGGGGGAGACCTGTTAGATCTGTAACAGCCACTGTTCTGAAATGTGAGGGAGATATTAATGTTCCCAGGGGTGATCCTGATAAGAGGGGCAGTGAGAGTCAATAGACAACTAACTTTATTTCCATTTCATGTGATGTGACATTTCTGAGATCTCTTCTACTGGTTCTTCAGATGGTTTGATTGGGCTTGCATCCCAGTTTCCCACACTCTTTATTAAATCAGTAACTCAGTCTTTTGTGGCTTTTTCTTCTTTCCTGTCACACCCTCCTTGTTCCCTCACTGCTATTGCAACTATCACCTTCCAAATTAATTCCACTCAAGCCATCATCTCAGGCTTTGTTTTTAGGTAAACTCCAAAGTGGGATAGCCTGATAATCCAGGTTATCATCACTGGGATCCTTCCGGAGGAAGGACAGTCACATAGAACCACAAACCATACCCCTTTACTAAGTCCAAGAAAGTAACTGGTCCTAATGGATCATGAAGATGAAGAGTACTAAGAAAAAAGTGAGAAAGGAGAACACGGTATAGGGACTGAGAGATTTGATTGCACAGAAATCTGTATTGCTGTATTATTTTACAGTATTGGGAGAATTGTCATTCTTCAGTCACTAAGTCATGTCTGACTCTTTGTGATGATGACCCCCAGGACTACAGCACCCCAGGCTTCCCTGTCCTTCACTGTCTCCCAGTTTGCTTAGACTCATGTCCATTGAGTCAGTGATGCCATCCAACCATCTCATCCTCTGCCACCCCCTTCTCCTCCTGCCCTTAATCTTCCACAGCTTCAGGGCCTTTTCTAATGAGTCATTTCATCGAATCAGGTGGCCAAAGTATTGGACCCTCAGCTTCAGCATCAGTCCTTTCAGTGAATATTCAGGGATGATTTCCTTTAGGATTGACTGGTTGAATTAACCACAGGTAAAAAAGACAATGAAGCAAAGAAAACTGAGACAGTTATTAGCACCAGAAAATAAAAGTTTACAAGAAAGTTAGTTTCATCATGGTAAACAATTGGCTTATACTTACCCAATAATACTGAATAACAAATGTAGCAGAAAGTTATCATCTATCCTTATTTGGATGGTAAGTTGAGGTAAAGAGGATGTAAGAGAGAACTGCATAATTATATATCAAAATGGCTAATAAATGATGTCACTTTAAATAACTGGTTCAGTTATTAAACTAAAAGATAATTCTGGATTTGGGAGCTCATTATCTTATATAAACTAGTTCATCCAGGTGTTTCCAAAACATGTTTAATAGAAGTGTAGATTTTTCCATCTAGATGACCCAGTACATTCCTGCTTTGGTGTACAGTTTCTGCTCCCAGTACATAACATTGAGATCCGAGATTTTTTAAAGAGCACGTAATTAAACAGTTCTGTGGTCCAGAAATATAACAGAAAAGCAAAATGATAGGGAGAGGCGAAACAAGAGACCATTTGGAATCTGGGTCTGATAGCAGGTTGTTGGACTTCTACAAAGTAAGAGCAACTACAGTACTCTCGGATTCTCCATCTCCACTTGAGATGCACCAGGGTAGGCTTGTTACTGAAAGTTGGGGCTAAGATGGGACTTCTTTTCCCTCATGAATGAAAGGAGGTTGAAAAACCTGTTGCCACTCAATTCCCAGGACCAGGCTCACAGTTTGTTACCTGTGGGCCAAGCCTGTGGGAAACCTCAGGTGTAGTTGGTCAACTAGGAGCTCAACCAACTCATAAAGTGGCTTGGAACCCAGATCTGTGATAACTTTATCCCACAGTGCAAGGAGCAGGGGCCCTAAATTGCATTTTAAACCTGGTTCTAGAATACGGGCTTCTCAGGTGACTCAGTGGTAAAGAATCTGCCTGCCAATGCAGGAGATGAAGAAGAGGCAGATTCAATCCCTGGGTCAGGAAGATACCCTGGAGAAGAAAATGGCAACCCACTACAGTATTCTTGGCTGTAAAATCCCATGGACAGAGGAACCTGGTGGGCTACAGTCTATGGGGTCACAAAAAGTCGGATGAAACTGAGCACTGGAATTGGTGTCTAGGGTCTGGAGAAAGAAACAACAATATTACTAGAAAGAGATGGATGATAATTGAAAGAGAGAAAGAGAAATAAAGCAAATCTTTCCTTTTCCAGTGAGCTTAAAAACCAACATGCAAAAACAAGTGAAGAAATCTAATGCAAGGAGCATAGCCAAAAATATTGATAATTATCATTATTTATGTTCTTCCCGCTTAAAATTAATTTCCAGAAGAGTCTGACAAAGACTTTAAAATACATAGGTTTTGTTTCCAAGAAGATGCAGTAGACCTACTGTTCCCTATTTCTCCACATAGGTAGAACTAAAAACTCTGAACAAAACACATAAAACAAACATAACAACACTTAGAAAGTTGGAGAAAAGAAGGCAGACCCACTCAGGATATTGGAACCTAAGGTTTCCTTTTTATATTATATACTCCAGACTGCTTACGTGCATGCTGTTACTTCAGTTGTGTCCAACTCTTTGAGACCTCATGGTCCCACCAGGCTCCTCTGTCCATGGGATTCTCCAGGCAAGAATACTGAAGTGGGTTGCCATTCCATTCTCCAGGGGATCTTCCCGACCCAGGGATTGAACCCATGTCTCTATGTCTCCTGCATTGGCAGGCAGGTTCTTTACCACTAGCGCCACCTGGGAAGCCCATACTCCAGACTAGCTACCTGGAAATGCTAAAAGGCACAGACAAAATAAAAACTGAGAAAAGCCATCTCTCTCTAGCTAGAGGACCAGGAAAAGGAGAGACTGGCAATATAAAAAACTTTTAGATACTAACTACTGTAGCCAAACATCACAGAAAAGACTAGAAAGAAAAGACCACCCTCACCAGCAAAGGCCAGATGCGGACCTTAGATGTCCATCCTCTCCAGACTGTAACAGAGTACCTCAACCCTCCCTAACTGATCTTAGTGGTATCAGAAGAGTGGGGAACTAAGATTAGAGGAAATGACTGGTACAATAGCTTAACTATATGTAATTTGGAGAAAGACAAGCGTCCTCAATTTGAAAGAATGCCCCCAGTACTAAGCAGGTTAAATGAAAATAAATCCACACCTAGACACATAGTAGTGAAACTCCAGAACATGGAGGGCAATATACAAAAGGCCTTAAGAGCTGCCAGAGACAGAAGACAGAGAATGGACTATTGTCAGGTAGACTCCCAGGACATTTCTTCATAATTGGAAATAGATGTCAGAAGATAATGGAAGATTAATAGCCTCCAAGTGCTGATGGTAAATGTCAACCTAGGGTTTTATACTCACTTAACTGTCATTCAAGAACAAAAGCAAAATAAAGACATTTTCAGTCACAAAGACTAAGTGAATTTACCCCTGCCAGAGACCCTCACTAAAGTACCTAGGAGTGAGGGGCTTCTGCATAAAGAAATGTAAACCCAGGAGAAAATATGGGATACAAGAAAAACTGGGGGCATAAAAATCAATAAAATATGTAAATGGACATAACTCTGACAGGAAATAAATTAATTTTTTGAAAGAGAAAAACATTGTGAACAATAATAAGAGAGAGGGTGGAAGTTACCATGGAGCTTAAGGCAGTAAAGTACTTGCTTTGTCCTGCAAAAAGGGTGGGACTACCAAATAATCTTAAAGTTTTTAGAAAAATGTAGAATTGCTATGTATGCTAACATGAAGAGCCACTGAAGTAATATAAATGCAAACGGTATCTTTTTAAAAGAAGAACAGAAAAAGTTATTAATCTCACGGAAGTCAAAAATGGGAAACAAATATAGTAGCAGAGAATAAAGAACAAGTAAAAGATAACATACATTTTAACTTATCAGTAAGAATAGATGCAAAAAGATTAATATATTAAACATGATAATCAGTTTGGATAAATAATAAAATGTATGCTGCTCACAAGAGAAACATAAAGTGATACAAAGCATTTTAGTATAAAGGAATTTAGCAAAATGACATTCAGGGAACTATCAGCTCTCATACACACGTATGCGCACCAACAACAAAAAAACAGAGATAACTAATGCACTTACAAAGTAAAATAGAATTTAAGAAAAATGTATAAAAGGAGAAAAGATATTAAAAATGGAATGAGTAAGGACAAAGTAATTAATCTCGTAAGGGTATTAAAGGGTTTTGCTCTTGGTAAAATGGAGTTGATCGTATCAAGAATCTCAAGGATTTCTGTACAATATAACTACTTTATTTTTTAATTTTTTACAGGTGTGCAGCATAACAATTCCCAATTTTTAAAGGTTATACTCCCATTACAGTTTTTAGAAAATATTGGCTGTATTCCCTGTGTTGTACAATATATCCTTGTAGCATATTTTATACATAATAGTTTGTACCTCTTAATTGTCTATCCTAAGTATTTTATTAACAAGTTAAAATAATTAAAAAAAGAAAAGAAACTGATATACAAAGAAGCACAATATTTAAAAAGAGGTAGTATAATGAGTAATTTACAAAGAGTAAGAGCATGTTTTTGTCTATTTTACAATTTCCTGGTTTTCAAAAGACGCGATGATCAGGCTTAACAGTAAGGATGCATTCAGGTGTCTTAAGCTGTTATTCTCTGTTTTTATTGTGTATAGAGAAATATGAACCTCTGAGAACTATTCAGTTTTTTAAAAAGCTCCAAAGAAAATATTAGAAGGTGTGAATATTAGAAACTGGAAAGATAATTGAAAGGTTGCTTACTATATAATTAATAAGGAAATAAATATTTATCTTATGTAAATATTAAAGGTAAACATTAGTTTAGCCTGGGAGTTGAATATAGTATCAAGGATCACATTTTCAAGGATAAATTTTATTTTATTTTTTTAATTTCATTTTTTGAAACTTTTAATTTTATATTGGATTATAGCATTGTTAATTGAGCGATTTACAATATTGTGATAGTTTCAGTTGAACAGCAAAGGGACTCAGCCATACATATACATGTATCCAATTCTCCCCCAAACTCCCCTCTCATCAAGGATAAATTTTAGATATGATATGGAGATGGCAGGAAGTTGACTCTGTGGGTATGGGTGATTACATTAATAACCCTCCTCTAAAATGGATGCTGATACTCCAGTCATGTTTATGCTCACATCCCCAATCTATAGCTCTTTGTCTTGAAAATAACCAGAGGGAGTTGTTCTTGTTGAATTATTCGTCACAAAGTTTTTATAACTGGTCATTTTCATATCTAAACCTCACACATCTCGCATATTATTAGCCCTTACATTTTGTGCATGAATGATTGCTTTCCAAAGCTCTTGTCCCTAACACAGCCTTAAAAACAGATTTTATCAATCTAAATGTCCCATAAATAGCAAGATGGCTGGGTAAATTGAGGCAATGTCACTTGAATATCCAACCTAATAATTATAAGACAGAGTTAGCAAATAGAGAACCATGTTGATAGAATAATATGGAGTGAAAGACATTTGGGACAGAATTCTCTACACTCTCTGACTGTCAGTATGCAAAAGGCACTGCTTATATTAAAAGAGAATAAAGAGCTACTGCATTTGGGCAGTAAGATTATAAATGATTTTCTCCTCTCTTCCAAAATTGTTCATATAACTATTACTTTTATAATTAAATTGTTACTTTTTATAAGCCCAGTATAATTAAAGTGTTACTTTTATAAGCCCGATATTATTATATTTTAAAATAGCTTAGAATACTTTGAATAAGAGTGGGAAAAGACAAACTTTGAGAAGATGAAAGATATATCAAAGGAGAATGGAAAGACCCTTGAAAAGGAGGTTCACAATGGCATATTCAGCAGTAAAAGGAGTGGGGGGTTTAGGCCAAGGAACAAATCAAATACCAGTGCCCAGAAGAAAAACAACACTTGAGAGTTAAGCACTTCAGATTTTTTATTAGCTCTTAGTAAATAAAGCAAGATTAAAGGAAAGCATTGGAGACAGCCAAGAGATCTTCACTCTTCAACCTCCTCTTGTCTTGGCGCTAAGCATGAAGGAATTAAATAGAGACCATATGTTCTATTCTTTTACCTGGTCAGCAGCCTGGAGGGTTTTGAATAAGAATAAAAGAAGGACAAGTTTCCAGAGTATTCAGGTGCGCGGCTCAGCATGGGGAGCTGAACTTTGCTTTCACTCTAAGTGGGCACTTAACACAACCAAGGAAAGCCAGTGCTAGAACAGAAGAATGCACAGCTTGAATTCACACCAGGCATGACACCCTGCCACACTGGCTTGGCCTTTGTCTCTCTTCAAAGCACTTTATGCATTCCTTCCTTGAACTTAACCAAACCTCCATTTTGCTCCAGAATGTTTCTTTGAAAAAAATCAATCAAATGGATAAGCTTTTGGCCAAGCTGTTAAAGAAAAGAGTGAAGCAAATTAACAGTATCTGGTTAAAAGAGGAGACATCCCTAAAGATCCTCACAACATCCAAAGGGAAATAAAGGCATCATTAAGAGCAACTTGATACTATTTAATAATATATTTGATAACTTGAATGCTATGAAAAGGACTGTTCAAAAGTCATAAACCGAGCACTCAGACTCAACCATGAAGACATGGGTTATGTGAATAACCCTATACTAAATAATGAAATGAAATTTGTAGTGAAACACCTTCCAACAAAGGAAACTCTGGGTTCTGATGACTTCACTGGCAAATTTTAGAAACAATGAAGGAAGAAATAACACAATTTTATATAAACTCATCCTAAAAATAGAGGAAGATGAAACACATTCCTACTCAAATTATGAGTTTAGCATTACCCTGAAACCAAGACCAGACCAAAACATTTAAAGGAGAGCAAGTAACAGACAGACCAGTTTCCCTCATGAGCATAAACATAGAAATCCCTAACAAAATATTAGCAAATAAAGTGCATGAATAAAAAAATAGGTTATGACCAAGTAAGACTTCTCTTTGGAATGCAAGATTGGTTCAGCATTCAAACATCAGTGAAATTCATCATGATCATCTCAACAGATGCAGAAAATAATTCAACAAAATTCAGCATCTCGGAGGGAGGTGGGAAGGGGGTCCAGGAAGGGGAACACATGTAAACCCATGGCTGATTCATGTCAATGTATGGCAAAAACTACTACAATATTGTAAAGTAATTAGCCCCCAACTAAAATTAAAAAAAAAAAATGAATAGAAGAAAAGCTTTAAAAAAACAAACAAACAAACAAACAAAAATTTAGCATCTCTTCACCATGGAAAAAATGTCCTCATTCAATGTCACATGATATTTCTAAGTAATTGTTATGGTCACATCATTTTCATACTCAGAAAAGATTGTCTCCAAATTCTTTAGTTCGACTACCAAGGTACTCTAAGTATTGGGGTGTGTAAGGTCCCAGGCATTGTCCCTCTTCTGTCCCCTGGTGGCCTCCCCCAATACCAAAACTATAAATACCAAGTATACACCAATGACTCCTTGAAGCAGATATAGCAAATTGACATATTCAACACTCATTGCAAACTCCCCTAGCTTGCCTTCCAATGCTAGAGAGCTTGTAAAGCTAAAATTGTATGTGTTTCTTGTAGCTAGAGAGGAAACATGTGACTGAATGTCTGCAACTCAAATGCACGGAGGTGCAAGATTGGGGTGTAGTCATACCTAGGAGAGACAGGATCACCTTTCCTAATGGCTGAGGTGTCTGCTTCATCTAAAACAAGTCAGACAGACTTCCAGTGTCCAGTTCCTAACATCACAGTGAGTAGTAGCACCAGTGATGTTTCCACTAGAACTTTCCCCTGATTTGGTTAGCCATTTACCCTAGCTGCACTAGGGCAAACATCCAAGTGTTGTTCTATCTCACCCCCAAATTCTTGGAGCTGTGTAATATCCCTTTTCTGTTTACACTGGCAAGTGTGAATTCTGTTCTCTGCAATTAAGAACTCTATGCAGTACCACTCCCATGTTTTTATTTCTAGCCAAGCACCTAACTTTAGATTCATGATTCCAAATGGCCATTTGAAATCAATGCTTGGATATCTAACAAATTCCTTAATGTTACCATGTCAACAACTGAATTTTTGATATCTCCCCAAACTGGTTACTTCCCTAAATTCCTCAACTCATTACTTTGTTCCATGGAACTTGTTGTTGTTTTTTTTTTTTTAAAGTTACTCCTTACATTGAATTCATCTACAGTTCTGTTGGCTCAATTTTCACAATATACTGTAATCTCACCACTTCTCATGGTCGCCATCCCTAACACCAGGATCTAATGTAATGAATTCCTAAATGATCTTCTTCCTTATTCCCTAGATCCATCATAGTCTGTTCCCTCCACAGCAGTAGAGGGATCCTGTAAGTCCTCTTTTATCTGTATTGTATTGCTATACTCATCGTTGTATTCCATGTGATATCCACATAACGAATTGTCTGACACGCTAATCCAGTTGCTGTTAGATTACTGCTGAATTTAAGAGTCGGACATTCATAAGAACATTACTTTCAAAGGAGGAAAACTACATGAAGAATGATGACCTTAGTATATCAGAACATCCCTGGCTCATCTGAATACCATCTGTATTTAATGGAGAAATCATATTTTTAGACCCCCACACTCTGAACTTCAGAGACCTTTGGTTTCCATTTACTTTGTAATGATCACTTCATCTTTCAAAACCTTATTTATTTTTTATTTAAAATAGTTCTTTTGTTCTTCTGTTCCTCTTTTTACATTTCCATTATTCTGCTGATGTACCTTATTAATCCATAGAAAGAATATAAAATAATTTTGTTACTGTCTCCATGGCTTCAGGGCTTTCCTTCTCCAGTCTTTCCAGCTCAGTGTCACATGATGATATTTCTAAGTAATTGTGTTTGTCAGATCATTCTCATACTCAAAAAAGATTGTTTCCAAACTCTTTCTTTTGACTACCAAGGTGCTCCACAATGATTGACCTGACCATCCATCCAGGCAACGAACCAGGCATCTAAGGGAGGTGCTATATGGCTGATTCATGTGAATGTATGACAAAAACCACTACAATATTGTAAAGTAAATATCCTCCAATTAAAATAAATTAATTTTTTAAAAATAAAAAGAATAAAGTGATAAATTGGGTATAGTATGTGTAAACTGGGCGGTAGGAAATGAATGATACAAACCAAATTCCATGAAAGAGCACAAAAGAGAGTAGAACCATCCTTTGGAGTGGCCACTGAGACCATACAGGTGCTATGGTTTGGGGATTTGGAGGCAAATAGGAAGGTCATGAGCCAGGACTAGATGTGAGTTCACAGAATGGGTCCTCACCTATATTGACTGTGGTTCAGGGCTCTTGCTAGGGAAATATTAGGAACAAGGTTACCTTGTGAGCTTCCTTAGCTAATCCAAAATCTCTGTGAAGCTAAGCATCATGCAAAGATCATGTCGAGTACCACCCTGTGTCTGGCACCACTCTTTATATAGTAGTTAACTGTGGAATGTGTCCATGAGTAAAGAACTCAAAAGACAGAAGATAGATACTTGTCTTGCTGGTTATAAAATGGTGATTCTCAACAGGGGATGGTTTTGTCTCCCAAGGGACATTTTGCAGTTTCTGGAGTTATCTGTGGTGGTCATGACTCTGGAGGTGGGGTGATACTGCCATCTATGAGTAGAGGCCGAGGATGCTGCCAACATCCTATGATGCACGGGACAGCCCCCACCACAAAGAATGGCCTCAAATGTTCATAGTGCCAAGGAGATTGAAAAACCCTGGTTATAAAGCATTACTACCTTTGTCTCTTTCATCTGGCAGTAAAAAAAAAAAAAAAAATGGGGGAGAAGAGGGACCACAATTCTAATAGGTAGAGTCAAGCAATGACTTTGCCAACATGTTTACTCTAAGGAATTTGATAAGTAACATCGTATTCCACTGGCTTTGGCAAATGGGTCCATTACACTAATGAAAAACCTGGTGTTGTCCTTCCACTGGTGAAGATCTAAAACGACATTCTAAGTTCCAAAAAGAGAACTTGGCAGAAACCAAATGTATCATGACAAAGCACAGTGCCCTGGGGGAAACCTGCCCTGAGCAGAAACTTAGATCTTCAGGTTCGAATGGTGACCTAATTGAATCCATGAGAGGCTATGTGTGTATGAGTCTTGAGTCCCCTAGTGCTTAAAATGCTGTATCTTCTAGAGTTGCCTTGAAAATGAAACTAGACTTTTTTGAAGCTGGAAGTAACGCAGTGGGCTAACTTTATGAAATTGACAAGTGAACAGAAATGCTAACGTATACTTTTAAGCTACCATGAAAGGCAATATATGAACTGTTAACTGCACCATGTTTCAATGAAAGGGTGTATTCTCTATGAGGAAAACTTACCTTTGTCCTCACGAAGGGGACATTCCCCATGATGATGACAGTATTCTTAAATATTCTGGCAATTGATGGAATACATTTCAGTGTAATACACCTCCTTTCAGGACTCTTTTGCGATTTCCAAGTTTTCTTTATGTCAACTGTGCCCCCAGAAATGAAACCCTCATACCTTGGCTCAGATCACCCAACCAAGGCCAAACAAAAAAATAAGAAACAAACCCAAACCCCCAGAACACTTTAAAAGGTTTGTTTTGGATACCAAAATCAAGAGTTACAGAGTGGATAGGAGTCTTCAAAACCTACACATTTTTCAGACACAGATTTAGAAGTCTACCTTTGTTCCTGCCACATAGAAGAAAAGCAAACCTTTGTTTAATGGTTAACAATTTTTGGCAGCTACTACCTTTTAAACTCCTCCAGGGCCGAGATGACTATCTACAGAGGTGAATTACAGATCACTTAGACAGGAGATTATGCCATGTTGACCCGCTCTGAAGTTCGATTTTAAGCAGCGATTATATTCTTATTGTGCAGGCTACATTTACTTGAGCCTTGTTATCTGAACCAAATGGTAATAGAGCTAGCAAATACATTTGTGCAAACATTGAAAAGAGCTCAGGAGATGTAGGGAGCCATATAACACAGCATGACAGTTTGCAGTGAAGAAAAGCCTTATTCCCACCAGAAATTTAAAGTGAGATATTAATTTAAAAATCAGAACAGAACACACCAAGTTGCTTATCTTCAAATCTCCATATTAATATCTGGATTTTTTTTATGACTCAACTATGAACTAAAGTGGAACTAATTCAAAATAAAGTCTTGTCTGTTTACTAACTGAAGTGAAAGTTGAAACTGACATGACTTAAAATGTTCTTATTTGGGTTTTATTCCAAAACAAAACCAAAATTTCATTTGACTGAAGCCCCTGATGCAAAATATACACATCTCTTGGTAGGATTTTTAATTAATTCTCCAGTTATTTTGAGGACCTACTATGACTAAGCCTGTATGGAACAGTGCCAGGTGAGAGAGGCAAGTCTTCCTATCTGGTGGTCAAATGAAGAACCCTTTCCTGTGTCCCTATCACTGGATTTGTCCTTTGTACCCTACTCTGGGCTGGTAATGCCAACCCATGTATTCACTGCCAACAGAATCAACTGGCTGCACTGTTTAATAGTAACAGTCATCTTTTAAGTATTTTGATCTATGAGATAAATGATCCACCAGTTCTGTTTTCTTAATATCTGTCTCATAACCCCCAACTCCTGCTGTGTAATAAAAATATAATTTGGAATACTAAACTATAACTTGGGTAAAATCTGAACTAACTTCAAACTGTTTCTGAAAATTGAGGGGAACCTCAATCATTTGGAGAAATAGGACCTCAGTTTTTTTTTAGCTTCCTCTGAATGTTTTAAGGAAATTAAATTTAAACAAAATAATCTTTAAGAAGAATTCTGAGGCATTGGGAATATTTGAACATAGACTAAATATTAGAGAATGTTAAGGAATTGTTAAATTTTGTTTTGATTATACTTTGTTTTATTTGTGAAGGCATTCAAAGGATTCATATTGAAATGTTTAATAGTTACATGAAATAAAGTATGTAATTTTTTAAAGAACCACAGGAAAAAACAAAAATAATTGGTTGTAGTGCTTGATGAAACAAATTGGCAAAATGTTGATAATCATTGACACTTGGGTAATCAATTTATGCAGATTTATTATATTATTCTCTCTACATCTGCACAAGTATTTTTTTTAATGTTAGGGAAAAAACAGTAACAAGAAAACAAGTTACTTTCAAAATAAAAAACTCACCTAGGATGATATAGAGCATCAAAACCATCAATGAGACACTACTAAACACTTATTAGAATGGTTAAAAAAATTAAACAAAAAATCTGACAATGTCAAATGTTGTCAAGGATATGGAGCAACTAGAATTCATACTTTGCTGGTAGAAATGCAAAATGGTTGGGTTTCCTTGAAAAGATTTTAGCCATTCCTTTTATTTTTTTATTTATTTTTTTAATAAATTTATTTATTTTAGTTGGGGGATAATTATTTTAAAATATTGTGGTGGTTTTTGTCATACATTGACATGAATCAGCCATGGGTTTACATGTGTTCCCCATCCTGAACCCCCCTCCCACCTCCCTCCGCATCCCATCCCTCCAGGTCATCCCATTGCCCCAGCCCTGAGCATTTGTCTCATGCATCGAACCTGGAATGGTGTTCTGTTTCACATATGATAATATACATGTTTCAATGCTATTCTCTCAGAACGTCCCACCCTCACCTTCTCCCTCAGAGTCCATAAGACTGTTCTATGCATCTGTGTCTCTTATTCTGTCTCGCATATAGGGTTATCGTTACCATCTTTCAAATTCCATGCATATGCATTAGTATACTGTATTGGTGTTTTTCTTTCTGGCTTACTTCACTCTGTATAATGGGCTCCAGTTTCATCCATCTCAATAGAACTGATTCAAATGTATTGTTTTTAATGGCTGAGTAATATTCCATTGTGTATATGTACCAACGCTTTCTTGTCCACTCATCTGCTGATGGACATCTAGGCTGCTTCCACGTCCTGGCTATTGTAAACAGTGCTGCGATGAACATTGGGGTACACGTGTCTCTTTCAATTCTGGTTTCCTCGGTGTGTATGCCCAGCAGTGGGATTGCTGGGTCATACGGCAGTTCTATTTCCAGTTTTTTGAGGAATCTCCACACTCTTCTCCATAGTGGCTGTACTAGTTTGCATTGCCACCAACAGTGTAAGAGGGTTCCCTTTTCTCCACACCCTCTCCAGCATTTATTGCTTGTAGTCTTTTGGATAGCAGCCATTCTGACTGGTGTGAAATGGTACCTCATTGTGGTTTTGATTTGCATTTCTCTGATAATGAGTGATGTTGAGCATCTTTTCATGTGTTTGTTAGCCATCTGTATGTCTTCTTTGGAGAAATGCCTGTTTAGTTCTTTGGCCCATTTTTTGATTGGGTCGTTTATTTTCCTGGAATTCAGCTGCAGGAGTTGCTTGTATATTTTTGAGATTAATTGTTTGTCTGTTGCTTCGTTTGCTATTATTTTCTCCCATTCTGAAGGCTGTCTTTTCACCTTGCTTATAGTTTCCTTTGTTGTACAAAAGCTTTTAATTTTAATTAGGTCCCATTTGTTTATTTTTGCTTTTATTTCCTTTTAAAGTTAAATGTAGAATTACATGATGCAGTAATCCACTCCTAGATTCTTACCCAAGAGAAATTAAGATTTATATTCACACAAAATCTATGTTATTGTGGTTTTATTCATAATTACCCCAAACTAGAAACAATCCAAACATCTTGCACCTGGTAAATATATAAATAGTAGTATCTTCATACAATGAAATACTATTCAGCAACAAAAGGAACAGACTACTGATGAATTTGCCATCATTGGCACAGTCCTGGGTACCTTTCTGACTCTTGCTTTTCTTTTTTTCTAAGCTGACCATATGAAAGGAACATGGTCACACAAAAACTTGTATCAGTGCATGAATGTTCACCACAGAATTACTCGTAATCGCCTGAACAACGCAAATGCCCATCCCATCAACTGATGAATAGATGGACAAAATGTGGCCTATCCATACCATGGGATATTCAGTTCAGTTCAGTCTCTCATTCATGTCCGACTCTTTGCATGGACTGCAGAATGCCAGGCCTCCCTTTCCATCACCAACTCCCAGAGTTTACTCAAACTCATGTCCATTGAGTCAGTGATGCCATCCAACCATCTCATCCTCTGCCGTCCCCTTCTCCTCCCGCCTTCAATCTTTCCTAGCATCAGGGTCTTTTCAAATGAGTCAGTTTTTCACATCAGGTGGCCAAAGTATTGGAGTTTCAGCTTCAACATCACTCCTTCCAATGAACACCCAGGACTGATCTCCTTTAGGATGGACTGGTTGGATTCCTTGCAGTCCAAGGGACTCTCAAGAGTCTTCTCCAACACCACAGTTCAAAAGTATCAATTCTTCAGCACTCACCATGGGGTATTATTCATCTTTAAAGAGAAATGAAGTGATTCATTCTACAATGTGGATGAATCTCAAAAACATAATGCTAAGTGAAAGGAGTTAATCACAAAAGACCACATGTTATATGATCCCATTTACTTGAAATCTCCAGAACCAGCAAACCCATAGCTACAGAAAGTAAATGAGTGGTTTCCAGTGCTGGGAGAAGGAGGGAAGAGTGAATGACTGCTTAAAGAGTGTAGAGTTTCTAATTGCAGTGATGAAAATGTTCTACAATTAGATAGTGGTGATGCATTTGTTTGTTTGTTTTTAATATGTATTATTTGTTTAGCTGCACTAGGTCTTAGTTGAAGCATGCAGGATCTTTATTTTTAATTGCTGCATGCAGAACTTTTAGTTACAGCATGCAAACTCTTAGTTCTGGCATGTGGGATCTAGTTCCCTGACCAGGGATCGAACCTGAGCCCCTTGCATTGGGAGCACAGAGTCTTAGCCACTGGCTCACCAGGGAGGTTCCTCAATAGTGGTGATGATTGCACAACTCTGAGTATACTAAAAACTACTGAATTGTTCACATTGAAATGATGAATTTTATGGTATGTGATTTATATCTCAATTTAAATTAAAAGACTAGAGCTTCACCAATGTGAAAAAAGAAACTTTCTTTTGATGCATATATTCTGTAGATCAACTACCAATCGAGTTTTGGTCTTAAAGGTGACTTGTATTTGCAGCTGATCTCAGCCTTATGTGTTGATTTTATTGTTCTACCTGTTAGAGTTCTGAGCGTAATTTGCTCTTAGTTCAATGTACTGCCTTTAAGAAAAGCAGTCACATACCACTTTTCATAAAACATAAAATTATTGGTTATCTTTTATGAATACAAATCAGTCTTAGCGAACTTATTTTATGTTCATTAGTATTTCCTGAGGGCTTCCCTTGTGGCTCAGCTGGTAAAGAATCTGCCTGCAATGCAGGAGACCTGGGTTCAATCCCTGGTTTGGGAAGATCCCCTGGAGAAGGGAAAGGCTACCCATTCCAGTATTCTGGTCTGGAGAATTCCATGGACTCCTGAATGAATGATTCTGTTGGATGAGAACAAGCTCTGTTTAGTTTGAAGAGGTTACCAACTTCCTTTTCTCAGTTACTCAATTCTTTCATTGAAAGTATTTTACCTGAATGTTGCTCCAATTTAGACTGAGGAGCCTCCATTAGAATTGAAAACTTTTTCTTAAAACTGCCAGTTGCATGCAGATCTCTGAAAATTCCTTCCAGCTACATATTCCATCACTCTATTGTTCATTAAAAGAAATGAATTCCAGCAACTCAGCTTTGTAAACAACTTTGCAGTAAAAAACAAGTGTTCACATTCGATGAATGAAAACCATTTTAGACAGGAAATGGGCTTCAGGTTCTAAATTCAGTGCCTGTGTTCCAACCAGGAACATGATTAGGGAAATATTGGAGTGGGGATTGGGAAGGGTTTTCTCTAAATAATAACTGATGACTTTTGGGTTCCTTAACAATTCAAAACACTTCCTTTTCTGTGGTTAAGGAGGGATTCCTATATCAGATATTCAAATAAAAATGAGAAGAATCCAACATTATCCTTTATTTGCTGGAATGAGGAAAGATTTTGCAACTGATTTTGTCCACTGAATACCATTTTAGACAGCTGATGTGGAAGTATTAAACTTGGAATAAGAAATTTAGGGTCTGATCCTAAATATTTTTGCTTTCCTGCTATATGATCTTGGGACTTTATAAAATGAGGATAATGTTGCCTAATTAGAAAAGTCATTGTGAAGCGTAATTGGCAATAAGTAAATACATTGCACAGGGTCTGATAACCTCAGATGTGATCAATTAAACTGAAATATTTATTGAAATGCTCTATTACGCACAATCAATCCTGGGTGTTCATTGGAAGGTCTGATGTTGAAGCTGAAACTCCAATACCTTGGGCACCTCATGCGAAGGGTTGACTCATTGGAAAAGACCCTAATGCTGGGTAGGATTGGGGGCGGGAGGAAAAGGGGACGACAGAGGATGAGATGGTTGGATGGCATCACCGACTCGATGGACATGGGTTCGGGTGGACTCCGGGAGTTGGTGATGGACAGGGAGGCCTGGCGTGCTGCGATTCATGGGGTCGCAAAGAGTCGGACACGACTGAGCGACTGAACTGAACTGATTACGCACAAACCATGTAGTAGTGCCTGAAAGACAAATGCTTAATATCCCTACCCTCACAGAGCTTACAGTCTAATGAGAAAACACTGCCAACTTCTTAGGCAGTGGAAACATGACTTTTCCTTTTCTTGGTCTTCACTCATTTGTATGAATGTGCGGTGAAGTTTTATATGGTCATTTTCAAGGACACTATAAGTAAACAGGAATGTTTTAAAATAAATATTGTTGAGATTGGGAAAGCAAAGAGTCCTGACTAACAAAACCAATAAGTGCTACTCTGAATAGTCCATGGAAAGGTAAGCAAGGAACTGGAATAAATCACAGAGATTCTGTGCACTGAGTATTTCACGTAGTAGGAATTATGCCCCAGATTGGGAACCAGCCCCCCTTCAGGAAAGTATACAGCAGTCCTGCCTTATCTTAGAGGTTTCCTTTGTAACTTTTGGACATGTTAATTTCATCAGCCCCCTCCTGCTTTATATAAATGTTGGATTGTAACTTACTGAGTTTCGTAAACTTAATCACAAGTTCTGAAACCATTGAAGAAGTCTGTCAGCATCTTTCTTTTCTTTTTTTCCTTTACGAAGAGAAATCTGGAAATTTACTTTCCTCTCAGAGCCAGGGAATTAGAGTGGAAATTTTGATCTAGATCAAAGTAGTATTACTGGTCTGACTCAATTTTATTAACCCAGACCTTGGAAGCTTGAGGTTGACATTAGGTTGTTTCTGAAGTTCCTTCGTCCTGATTCTCCTGCATGTCTAGGTACTTACTCGATTCCTGTGCATTTCATGATTTTATGGAATTTCTCAATGTGTATTATAAATGACAGTGTTCAGCTCTACAGCCAAGGAAATGATTGTGGCTGTGATATTTCTTCTAAAATCTTGGAACATTTCAATATTTCTACACCTACATGAGAATACACATATTATTTTCCAAATCAAAGAATATACTGTTCAAATAATCTACTCAAATACTGAGCTGACTTTTTAAAGCAAATGATTCACATGAAGGCTTCTGATATATATACCGTGAAAAGCCCCTGGGTATCTGGAAGTCAACAAAAAGAAACTGCAGAAGGGTCATTACTTGTGCTGGAAAACTTTCTCATCTCATGACTTACAGATTTGTAGAAATATTGCAATTTGAAATGCTCTATTGATTCACATTATTGCTTACTTGAGGCAACTAAATATTTCTGTATCCCAAGACCAATATGATATAAACCCACTCCTTTTCTATTGGAAATTCCAAGTTTTTAAATCAAAACCTCAGAGTGTAGTCCTAAAATTGCTTAGTGGTGAATATTTTTCAGTGAAGCCATATTTTACAACCACATCTGCTGAACCATAAAGTTTGTCAAGCTGTGGTCACCCTCCAACTGCCCTGTGGCCTAAGATAATTCATGCCCAAAGAAATGCACGGATTTAATGATCAGAATATTCACAGCCCTAAGACTCAGATGATTCTATAATCTGTTTACTGTTTTTGGATGTGAAACTTTTTTTTCACCAAGTAATAGCAAATTGCTGACAAGTTTCCTATGGGCTTCCCTGATAGCTCAGTTGGTAAAGAATCCGCCCTCCATGCAGGAGACCTGGGTTCGATCCCTGGGTTGGGAAGATCCCCTGGAGAAGGGAAAGGCTACCCACTCCAGTATTCTGGTCTGGAGAATTCCATGGACTGTATAGTCCATGGAGACACAAAGAGTTGGACACAACTGAGCGACCCTTCACTTCACTTCACTTCCTACATGAAAAACAATTTGCTTAATATTTCAACTCCTGTGTTACAACAAAGTAGCTGGAGACATGGATCCAAGTATATTTTACACCAATATTCAGTATAATAAAATGTAAAATGGGCAAACATCTTGATATTTTGCTAAAATTGGCTCTTTTACTTCAAATCAAATCTGCAAAGTATAATTGTTTTTGTTTGTTTAGTTGCTAAGTCGTGTCCAAGACTTTTGCGACCCCATGGACTGTAGCCCTCCAGGCTCCTCTGTCTGTGGGATTTTTCAGGCAAGAATACTGGAGTGGGTTAAGATTTCCTTCTCCAGAGGATCTTCCTGATCCAGGGATCGAACGCACATCTCCTGCATTGTAGACAGATTCTTTACCACTGAGCCATCAGGGAAGTGCAAAATATGATACAGGCTCAAAGTTATATTTCCAGAGAACTACTAAGACATTATGGAAACTGAAAATATTGAAAGTTATTTTTCTCTATTCATCCCACAGATGAGCAGCTTTGTATTTTTCCTGTCTTGCCTTAGTTTTGCATCCAAATAACTTTTAAAGCTGTTAAAATTATAAAATATCATAAAATTAAGTTAGCAAAGAATTCTAAAATGTTTTTGATGCTACTTGAGAATAAATACACAGAAATATCTTCACAGGAATTCCAATTATAGAGAAGGGATTTCAAAGATTCAAGAAAAGCCCAGAGGGTACAAGGAAAATAGAATTGATATCTCACTCCTAAAAGGGTTAGTTTAATGTTTTCTCTATATTCTCACTCTCCTAGAGCAAAATGATTTGAAGTTCTCGGGTTCATCCTCCTCTATTTAGCCACTATTATGTTCTAAAAGCTTGTATTTCAAAGGTATAATGTTTAAGGAGAACGTTAAACAAAACACCAGGCCAGAGATGAATCAAAGGATGGAGAGAATGTTAGTGTTTCCTTTATTTCAACTTACTGAAATAATTTAAGGCAAGAACTTGGTTCAAATTACTCATATCATAAAATTTCAAGTTAAGAGGCCGTTTAATAATAATAGTGGCTTATACTCAATTTTGGTTCAAAATATCTTAAGAAACCTCAACATAAAGCACTTCTAAAATTTGACTTCCAAATAAAAGTATATAATGTATCTAATTTGGGTGGGAATGTATTATAAACATAAGTGATTTGGTTACATTTCAAGGTAATGCTCACCCCTTTGTCTAGAAACAGAGCAATAACTAGAGTAACCCCAAGACCCCTTATTATCGAGAATCCCCCAAATTGCTTTGCCTTGTTTGAAGTGACTGTAGTCATTTTGTTAGTTCTCTGCCACTTGAGGAGGTTTTTAACTGAAGACAAGACCACTAAGAGGTACTTCGTATAGAGCCTAAAGGATGTTTTGGCTCCAGATATGCTTTTGGCTTTATTTGCTTCGTAATTGGCAAACTAAGATCCACAGGCCAAATTGACCCACTGCAGGACCAAGCCTACTGTGCCCATTCCTTTCCATACTGTTCGTAGCTGTATTCTCACGGCAGCTGCAAAACTGAGTTGTGGGACAAAGCCTTTTACAGCCTACAAACCCAAAATATTTATTCTCCTGCCCTTCACAGAGAACAATTCTGATGATACCAGGTTTTCTATTTTCCCATTCTGTCACACTTGCCTGGCTTCCTTGCTTTCACCCAGATTCCTCAGTTCCCAGTCCTAATCCTCATGAGATCTTAGCCTCTGTTCTTTCTAGAATTTCTTCACTGACCCTGCCACCTTTTCTCTGGACTCTCTTGGTAACAACTTGGTTTTTTACCAAGCATCCAATTGCTATCAGCCTATTTAACCTTTTCTGTATATATTCTCTGAACCCCAGAAATTCTCTTATTCCTGACTAGCATTAGCACAGGCTTCCCAAGTGGCTCAGTGGTAAAGAATCTATCTGCCAATGCAAGAAATGCAGGTTCGATCCCTGGGTTGGGAAGATTCCCCTGGAGAAGGAAATGGCAACCCACTTCAGTATTCTTGCCTGGAGAATTCCATGGACAGAGGAGCCTGGCGGGCTACCATCCATGGGGTTACAAAAAAGATGAGACATGACTTAGTGACTAAAAAACATCAAGCATTAACACTTTTTTCAGGTGGATACCTCCAGAAACACTCCTCCTCGCATCATCACCACTATGCTGCCATCTCTACCCTAGCTCTGCATTTAGGGTTAAACTCTAGAATGTTCCATGTCTAGTGTGTATTTTGCTAGTCTTTAGGGTAGAATCTCCCCAGGGAATGCAGGTATAGCATCATGTTCCAAAGACCCAATCTGCTATGCATGCTGTCCTACTGGTCTACCTAAAATTGTGTAGCCTGTGTTTGTCTTAAATGGGTGTGGGGAGGAAGGAAACTATACTCTTCCTTATGGACGAATTCTGGCTCAGATGGTAAAGAATCTGCCTGCAAAGCATCAGACACAGGTTCGATCCCTGGGTTGGGAAGATCCCCTGGAGAATGGAATGGCAGCCCACTCCAGTATTCTTGCCTGGAGGATTCAATGGACAGAGGAGCCTGGTGGGCTACAGTCCATGGGGTTACAAAGAGACACACACACAACTTAACAGTATCTCTCCTAAGGTATTTAATAATCGCAAAGGAAATAATAGTTACAGCAGAGAATTCTGGCAGACACCTTTAGCCAGGTGATCAAAGTTAACATCCCTAGTAATACCTGTGAACATCAAGCACCCCCAGATATGATACCCTGAGAAGCACCCATTACTTCAATAGTATTCTTGCCCCAAGTACATAACCTCACAGAAAACGTCACACAGACCCATACTGAGGGGCATTCTAACAAAAAGCCACTATTGTTCTTCAAAAGTGTCAAGATCTGGAAAGAAACTTTCACAGATCAGAAGAGACTAAGGACAAGTGACAGTTGAATGAAATGTGGAATCTTGGGTGGGATCCTAGAACAACAAAAAAAGGACATTAGTGGGAAAACTGGTGAAATCTAAATAAGTTCTATACTTTTACTAACGTGTGTGTGCTTAGTCACTTCAGTCATGTTCCACTCTTTGCAATCCCCTGTACTGTAGGCTGCCCATGGGATTCCCCAGGCAAGAATACTGGAGTGGGTTGCCATTTCCTTCTCCAAGGGATCTTCCTGACCCAGGGATCAAACCAGCATCTCCTGTATTTGCAGACCGATTTGTTACCACTGAGCCACCAGGGAAGCCCAGAGGGTGGGGGACCAAACAAATGCAACTGTATTGGGCAACCACATCACCAATCAGAAAACTGCATGGTGAAGTTTGAGAAGGTGTTTCATGTCACAGACTAAAAATCTAAGGAGCTATTTTACAGACAGAAAATACTGGAAGGTAAAGTCGAATGAGCACATGAAAATGAGCACAAGAACCTCTTCATTAAACCCTGTTGGAGCTCTTTGGACAAATTTCCTTGCTCCCACCTCTGACTATTTTCCAAAGACACTGTTTGTTTAGTTTTAGATATTACTCTTGACATTCCTTCCTTCCTCATTCAGTGGATATTCAAGCTTTCCCTATGTATAGCATGCCTCGCTGGTCAGAACCTTGTGGCCAGTAGTAATGGATCCCATGGAAGAAGCCTGAGACTTCATGTTGGAGGAGCTGCCTTGCAGTTCCATCTCTGGCTTTGTTGATGGATAAACTGGAAGTGTAGAGCCATAGTTCCCGTTAGAGAGCTGGTTCTATTTCTTAGACGTTTAAAAATGCAGATACCCAGCCCACCTTTGCAGATTCTGATTCAGTACGGTTTCTGTTAGGAGTCTGGTGTTTTCGAAAAAATAAAGAAGGTTTGTAATGTGCAGTCAAGGTTGAGTTTCCCAGAGGTGCTTGATCATACACCTCACCAGGGAAATATTTCAAAAACACATGAGCTGATAGAACCCAAGAATTGCTATTTCTCCCAAGTTCCATGGGTGATCATTATCCTAAAGCTCAGGAAATACTGATCAAGAGAGAGAATTGGAATGTAGGCTTAAATAACTGTGAAAAGTATGATACACATGTAGACTTTTACTATCTTTCATTGTATTCTCTGATGACATGATTAGCATGATGCAATTCTCGAATCAGTGATGTCCTTGACTGAAAAAGGTACTAATATTCACTTGGATTTTCTGAGCTTATATAGGCAGGAGAAGCCTTCCCAATCAGTAGATTTTATTACAAACACTTACTTGAATTTAACAAAAGGAAAAGAAATGGCCAGTCTGCCAAAAAAATAATTTTTCATCCAGAGGATTATTTCCCTTAGTTCAGAAGAGAGGTGAAAACCTCTGCTCATCTTGGAGCAAAAATGGGTTGAATGACCTGTAACAATGTATTTAATAAGCAATTAAACCCAGAAAACAATGATTAAATACCACCATCAACCCTGGGCTTAGAGCACTGACATTTTATAACTACCACTGCTTTCTATGCAGACGATCTGAGGAGAAAAGTAACTGTGTTCTCAGGAAATTTTGACCCCACTTTTCAGGGTAAAATCTGCAGAGTTAAGGGATTCTCTCTAAGGTAGCGTGTCCCAAAGTACCTATCACAGAGCATTAGTTCTGTCTACGGATCATAGTTCTATGCAAAAGGTAATGCCATAAAAAAGAAGTTGTGCGGACAAGTAATTTGGGGTAACGTGCAATTTTATATTCATCTCTTGGAGATCCATAGCACACATTAGCATATTTAAGGCTCTGTTAAATCCTACATATTTGATTAACATTATTTAATCCAACATTTTAAATTAACTTTAATAGAGTCCCTTTTTTTTTTTAATAGAGATACCTGTTTACATCTGGATAATCTGCTCCTTGAAGAAATCTTGAGGAACATTATTCTAAGGTACTAATGTTGTGTTGACATCTGAGATTTGTTTATAGGATTTAATACTGATGACAAGGAACAGACATTTTCTCTGTTGTAAGAAGATGAAATTAAAAAATAGGTACAGTGAAAAATGCATTTGTTTAATAACTGATGGAAATGATCACATAGAAAAAATGAAATGTTCTGTTTTATATGTCTGTTTATATTGTAAGATTTAGGGAATCAAATAAGTTGTGGATCATTTAAGTTCTAAATCAAATAACAGACATGTACTAAATACTACTGATTGCTGTTTGTTAGGTGTTATGGACATGATAAAGTGATATGTGGCACAGATTATCTCTGTTTATAGATTTATAATAGATTTATCATATTAATAGTGAATGTTTATTGAGTCTCTAATATGTGCTGGCATTCAGTTTAGTGATTTACATATATTAGTCTCCACAATTGCCATATAAGGTAAGTACGGATATTATGCTCATGTTTCTTGAGGTCTGGATCTTTTCTCAGTCATACTGATACTTAGTAACAAGGCTGGTGTCTAATGCTTGAAGGTTTCACTCAGTAAACTCCAAGCTTGACTGGTACACGGCCTCCAAACCACACGAGCATGTGTGCATTCTTGCTAGCTAGGCATGTGCAAGAACGGATTACTTGAGCTTGGAGGCTCTTCTTAAAATCTCCCACTTGATGTGGCCTTACTTTAAAATCTTAGCTTTGTTTGATTTAAAATGTATGTTTTAAAATTTACATTTATATTTCAAGACACATATGATACATATGTACGTAGACAGTGTGTATAGTTTGACTGAATCAACATACAGTACGTACAATCAATATACATCCCGTGTGTCCCATAATATTCACCTTAATGTTCCTGTCTCTTCAAGAAAGCTCCTATCCCTCGCTTTTGTAGGAACTAGTGTTTTGAGAAAAAGCATGACCAAGTTCATTTTTGCCATCCTCTTTCAGTGACAGGCCACATGTGAAATTTCAGCCTTGTTTGGGCTCTGTGCACAGGCAGATTTCATAGTCTGTCATTATTTCCCAGTGACATGGAATTAAAGGCCTTTCCTTGTGTGTGTTGGCAGCTTTTGGTTCCCTGGTCGTAATGAGGTATCGTAAGCATGAATAACCCTGCTGGGTTACCAGGAGTTTTTAGTCTAGCCTGCCAGATATTATTTCAGGTAAACCCTATCTGTTCATTTTCTTGTGGTTGAATTTGGTTTTCTCCCATCCCTTTGGGCTTCTATCTTTGGATATTTATTTATGCTTCTGTTGTTTTAGAACTTGGCTTTCTTGTTCCATGGGATCCTTTAAAAATATTAAGTCGACCATGTCGATGAGAAAATGCTCTCAATGAATTCTCTTCTCTCGTGTCGCCTTATTCCCTGCAGTTTCTCGGTGGGGGCCTAGGGCAAGGCTTGCTACTGACTGGGTGCCAAGCTGTTCACTGCATCACGTCTGTTGAATGTGCACATGGCAACAGCTCATGCACAAGGCCAGAGGTGTCCTTGGATGAGCGTCTTCCCTTCCAAATCCCTTCTAGAATGACTTTCCCATTTCCTGTCCTGCTGATAGCACCCTTGGAAGGGATTTGAAGTCTGGAGTGTCTTTGATGTTTTCTGCTGTCCATGCCAAAGCCTCCCCAGGAGATGACCAGCTCTCTGAAGCCTGTGCAAATGGATTTTTAAGTCAGAGTGGCTGCCAAGCTGTTGTGTTTCTTTGCTGTCTCTTTGATGTCTATCTAGCATGGTGCCTTGTATGTCTCACCCAGTGCCTGGCATATAACAAGTCCTCATTACCATTGGCTTGGTGGAAACGTGCATGAAAATATTTCTGGAACTCCCCCTTACCCATCACAAGAGTATTTCCTTCTTCCCATTCCACCTCTTTCCATCTCCCCTCTACCACACAGACACATTTGCTAGATATGAAGAAATTTCCTTACATTGAAGTAAAAAAAAAAGACAAGCCAAGAAGAGATAAGAACATGTTTCTTTAAATAACAGACTGCAGTATTGGAATAAATTTGTGTCATTGGGCTCAAACACTGAGAACCAAGACTTTCAAGGGTTCAGAGCTTCTGACAAGGCTTTGGGCACATCCAGTTAGCCCAGTTTAAAAATATTCCTTTCTTCTTCTTTCTGAGGTGTGAAAAGCATATTTATGGAGGGGCCGACCCAAAAATGGTATATTAAAAAAATGAGACAATCTGTTTCACCATGTATTGACACATACGTGAAAGTCTACTGACAACTTTAACCACATTCATTTTATTTTGTGCTTACTGGTTGGTTTCCAAATGAAATTTTTCATTCTGAAGAAACTACTGAAATAAAGCACAAGGGGTACATTTAAAGGATGCCATGTTACATTACAAATTTGGATATGTTAGGTAGTTAGAATAGGAAACAGGAGTCCAGAATGGCAGTGGCTAAAAGATAAGGGAAAAGCCTGTGAAAACAGAACAAGGAAGGTCCGAGGACGAGAGTGAGAACTTCAGGTAGAACAACACTCCTGGCTAAGCCCAATTTACATAGGGCAGGCCCATGGGGAGGAAAAAAACATATAAAAAGAGGAGCCAAAGCACTCTCTCCCTCTCTCTCTCTCTCACGTGCTAGGGCGTTCTTCTCTTCGCGTCTTTGGGTCGACATGCCCTCACTCCTCAAGGATGGATTTTCCTGCTATTATCTAAATAAAATAGAGCTGTAACACGGAGCCGTAACACTGATTTGTCTAAGAGCTATAACACAGTCCGTTTCAGACCTGAGAGCTATAACACAGTCTGTCCAAGACCCGAGAGCTGTGACATGCCGAGGGCTCTAATGTCCATCACTCCAAATCATTGTTGTGATGAGACCGAACCGAGGAGTATACACTCACCTGACAGATAAGACTTTGATATCATTAAAAATATATGCAAGTATATTTCTATTCCCAGACTTTCAGTTATCAGCGTGTGCCAGTGTGACTCCCTGGCAGGGAATGTAAAGGAGGATGTTGAAACATGGAGAGGCTAAGGGACTTGAGTCCAAGATACTCATTGAGTCATGTTTTCTCTCAAGATTTCCTCCTGACTGATGATTCCAGTTCTGCTCCTTCTGGAAATGTCTGACATTTGTCTTCCTTTTATATATGCATTTTAATTAGAAGGTAATTATAACTACTGCACAATTGCACACATTTCACACGCTAGTGAAGTAATGTTCAAAATTATCCAAGCCAGGCTTCAGCAATACAGGAACCGTGAACTTCCAGATGTTCAAGCTGGTTTTAGAAAAGGCAGAGGAACCAGAGATCAAATTGCCAACATTCGCTGGATCATCAAAAAAGCAAGAGAGTTCCAGAAAAACATCTATTTCTGCTTTATTGACTCTGCCAAAGCCTTTGACTGTGTGGATCACAATAAACTGTGGAAAATTCTGAAAGAGATGGGAATACCAGACCACTTGACCTGCCTCTTGAGAAACCTGTATGCAGGTCAGGAAGCAACAGTTAGAACTGGACATGGAACAGACTGGTTCCAAATAGGAAAAGGAGTACGTCAAGGCTGTATATTGTCACCCTGCTTATTTAACTTATATGCAGAGAACTACCATCAGAAACGCTGGGCTGGAGGAAGCACAAGCTGGAATCAGTATTGCCAGGAGAAATATCAATAACCTCAGATATGCAGATGACACCACCCTTATGGCAGAAAGTGAAGAAGAACTAAAGAGCCTCTTGATGAAAGTGAAAGAGAACAGTGAAAAAGTTGGCTTAAAGCTCAACATTCAGAAAACTAAGGTCATGGAATCTGGTCCCATCACTTCATGTCAAATAGATGGGAAAACAGTGGCTGACTTTATTTTTCTGGGCTCCAAAATCACTGCAGATGGTGATTGCAGCCATGAAATTAAAAGACGCTTACTCCTTGGAAGGAAAATTATGACCAACCTAGACAGCATATTAAAAAGCAGAGACATTACTTTGCCAACAAAGGTCCGTTTAGTCAAGGCTATGGTTTTTCCAGTAGTCATGTATGGATGTGAGAGTTGGACAGTGAAGAAAGCTGAGGGCCAAAGAATTGATGCTTTTGAACTGTGGTGTTGGAGAAGACTCTTAAGAATATCTTTGACCACAAGGAGATCCAACCAGTCCATCCTAAAGGAAATCAGTCCTGGGTGTTCATTGGAAGGACTGATGTTGAAGCTGAAATTCCAATACTTTGGCCACCTGATGCGAAGAACCAACTCATTGGAAAAGACCCTGATGCTGGGAAAGATTGAAGGCGAGAGGAGAAGGGGACGACAGAGGATGAGAGGGCTGGATGGCATCACCGACTCAATGGACATGGGTTTGGGTGGACTCTGGGAGTTGGTGATGGACAGGGAGGCCTGGTGTGCTGTGTTTCATGGGGTCGCAAAGAGTCAGACATGACTGAGCTACTGAACTGAATTATTTTTTACAATATTGTGATGGTTTTTGCCATACATCAACATGAATCAGCCACAGACATACATGTGTCTTCCTTTTCAACTTGAATTGTACTACCTGATTCTCATCATTCTTTTGTATTTGGTGCTTTCCCTCCAACAGTTCCAGCAGATGCTGCTCTTCTTTCCTTTCCACTTCTTTCAGTTTGATATTGCTCCTATTGTCTATTACTTTTGTTGGCTCTTTATTAACTCTGGAATGGAGAGGAACAGAGACACAGGTAATCCAGATACCTAAACATGATATTGCATGTGACTTCATAGCACTCCTTTTGCAATGAAACTTGAATGTGAGCTTTTGGACCTTCCAAACATGCAAACTTTACACACCAGCGTATTTAACCACTGAACCAAGGCATTGGGCACTTGGTCCAGGTTATCTCTCCTGAAATCTTCCCCCAAACCTAATTTTCTGAAGATGAGCTGCTTTGCATTCTCTGTTGCTTCTTGTAGCCCAAACTGTTCCAGTTGAAGATTCATGTTTTCACAGTTCAACTTGCCTTCCCAATTCAAGAGAGATTATCATTAGAAGTGTCAGCTTAGCATATCTGCCACTCTGTGCTTTCTCCTTCCAGGGAGGTCAGAGCTCAGAAAGTCCTGCCAAAATACTGTTTATCACACAGAATGTGGTCTCTGGCAATATCCTATTTTCATAATTTTGCCCAATTGTGTTTTTAGAAGGAAATAAATACACCGGTACATAAATATGAAGATATAAAATATATAATACTTAAATTTATAAATTTTTATGTATTTTTTAAAAAGAGCATCCACGTCCCATTAGAGTGAAAGAAGAATTTGTCTGTGATAAAAATCATGGAAAACAAAGAGTTAAGGAAACCATTGGAGTAAATGTCCAAACAACAAAAAGCATTACCCTAAATACACAATTTTTCAAATTATTTGTATTTACAGAAGCTTTATAATGTGACATACATTGTCTTGGATATTTTGGTATCTAAGAAATGAATATAAGAGATTATCTTTGCTCACCAAAGCTTTGCTGTTTCAAAATCTGAAACTTTGCATTGGACACCCACATAGTGTTCCCAGAAAAGTTGAATGAAAGCATATGCATGCCAACTAAGTTGGTCATAAGAAATGGAGTTTTAAAAAAAGATTCATTTTTACTGAATGCTTAAATTTAGAAATATGTGTTCATGAGAAATTGCTCGGAGCTTTCCTAGCAATATCTCCAAGTAAGCAAGACTTCTACTAATTTATCATCCTATCTTTGCCTAGAATGTAATAATGGCAAATAGCGAGAGAAGGGAAAAAGATTAGGTAAACAATAGGGCTATGATTCATTTTAGAAATATACTTCCATTCAACCATGCTTGAAGCTGATTACAAAATATGAGATTGAGTTATAGTAGCCACTCTTGAACCCTAAAAGGGATCATTCAGAAGATGGGCAGAATATAAACTGGAAGCCCCACCCAGCCTGCCTTACAGGTATTTGAGACCACAGGATTAAATTGCTCTCACACCCTGAAGGCTTCTTCCTAGTGTGGAATGTAACTGTAAACAATCAAGTTTCTTAGACACAAATGTGCTAAGCTTAAACATTGTTTTCTATACATTGCTTTTAGATTTATTACACTGTATGTTATAGTCCAACGGACAGCCCAAACTACACCCACCTACATTTGCTGATTCTTCTGCTATGTTCCTTCTCCTAGGCCTCCTAAAACTCAGCTGTGTACCCAGAGTTGGAGGTCTGTTTCCATCTAGCTGTTGTGTAAACAGTCCATGGGTAGTAAGAAAAAGAACAACTTTTCCTTTGACTGGGCATGTTGAATGGCCGAGTTACATAGCCCACGACACTAACTCAAGAGACGTTGGAAGATGATGACACAGAAGACTCAATCTGAAGACAGTGGTTCTGCTCTTGCACAAGGTTGTCCTTGTTTTTCCTTAACGTGTAAGAATGGGTTAGAAGATGACAAGCATTGGAATTCAGGCAGTTTGCCTAATAGCCTTGTGTATATAGAATGTGAATTGTACATAATGTGTGAGCCGGGGTGAGTGGATTTCAAGTGTGAGATTTAACAGAATGTAATGTATTTGGATGGCTTCCCTAGTTCTCTCTGCTGGAAGCCTGACCCTGCTGTCCTGTGTGGGTGTAAAGATACCCCATTAGCCATGGTTTCAAAAGGTAGGCTTTTCTGCTGCTTGGATAAGTCTGAAACTGAACATAGAAAGCCAGGAAGAAATTTGAGATTGCCAGTAAACCCTCAACTGGAGAAGCCCTTTGTTACAGACAGGAAAGGACATGTGCTCATTATTTTCCTGTAGCTAAGAAATAGAAGTTCAACTCAGGTTTACGTGTACGTTAACCTAAATTCCTGTGACAACTCCGAACAAGTTAATTAAATTTGCCCAGGTGCTCCCATGCAGGTATATTTTTTTGTAGTTTTGTTTATCATACTCCAGAAAAACAGCAACACTAGAAGGGGTATGTGCATTTGAGCTGATGGGTCACTAACATTTTTTGAATACTTGGTATGTGCTAGACCAATGCTTCTCAAAAAAAAAATTCTAGATGAAATTTTAACAAGTCAAATACAACAGTACATAAAAAGATGAATACATCATGACCCTGTGATGTTAATCCCAGAAATGTAGGTGGGCATAAAATGTGAAAATCAGCTGATATAATTCACTATATTTATAAACTAAAAATAAAGAAAAAAAAAACACTATGTGATAATATACATAGAAAAAACAGTTGTCAAAATCCAACATCCATTCCTGACAAAACCTCTCAGCAAATGGGAACAGAAGGGAACTTCCACAATCTGATAAAGGACATCTGTGAGAAACTCATAGCTAATGTCATTCTTCTAGTGAAAGACTGAAAGCCGCCTCTCTAAAATAAGAAATAAGATCAGGATGTTCATTTTCATCACCTCTATTTAACATTGTACTGGAAAGTCTAGCGAGAGAAATTAGTTAAGGAAAAGAACTAAAGAGTAGACAGAAAAAAGTAAAACTGTCTTATTTACAGATGATAGTTTATATAGAAAATATGATAGAGCTATAAAAAAGCTGCTGGAGCTAGTGAGTTGGGAAAAGTTGCAAGATATAAGGTCAATATACAAATATAATTGTACTCCTATATACTGGCATGGAACAGTAGGAAATTAAAGTAAAAATATCATTTACAATAGCATAATAGTGAAATGCTTTAGGGATAAATTGGACAAAATATGTAAAAGACATGTACAGGTAAAACATTTTTGAGAGAAAACAGCTATAAAATATTTTTGAGAGAAAATAAATGATTACCTACATAAATAGTCAGATATGGTTTGTTCAAAGGCCAAAAGATTCAATATTGTTAAAATTTCACATCTCCCCAAATTAATCAGGAGATTTAATGCAATCCTAGTCAAAATCCCAGTAGGATTTTTTTAGCAGATATTGACAAACTGATTCTAAAATTCATATGGAAATGCAAAGAAGCTAGGATACAACTAGCTTTAAAGAGTAGAAAAAAAGGGATAATACTACCCACTTTCAAGAATTATTATTAAGCTCCTGTAATCAAGACAATGTGGTACTGATATAAATATAGATAAGTATAGCATTGGAACAGATTGGAGAAACTATTAGTTGCTGCTGCTAAGTCGCGTCAGTCGTGTCTGACTCTGTGCAACCCCATAGACGGCAGCCCACCAGGCTCCTCTGTCCCTGGGATTCTCCAGGCAAGAACACTGGAGTGGGTTGCCATTTCCTTCTCCAATGCATGAAAGTAGATGCACATATATATGCACAGCTGAATTCTAACAAGTGCAAAAACAATCCAATAAAGAAAGTGTGTGTATGTGTGTGTGTGTGAGAGAGCCCTCAGCCGTGTCCAACTGTGTGTGATCCCATGAACTGTAGCCCACCAGGCCCCTCTGTCCATGGAATTTCCCAGGCATGAATAATAGACAGGGTTGCCATTTCCTACTCCAGGGGATCTTCCCCACGCACATCTCTGGTGTCTCCTGCATTGGCACATGGATTCTATAACACTAGCACCACCTGGGAAGCATCATGCATTATATGCATAGTAGAGTTTGGGGAAAAAAATGTCATTTTTTTGCCCTGGCCTGACAGTCACTTTTAGGAAGAGAGATAACAAACCGATTGAACTGTGGCAGGTGATATCCCAATAACACAGTTTGTAAAGGGGGAAGTTAACAAGCATTTAGGGGGCACAGTAAATACTGAGTGCCACGTGGTGATCAAAGAAACAAGGCAAGACTAGGAATGTGAAAGATGTGGCAACAGATTTAAGCCTATGGAAGAAGAATTGATGGGAAATAATAAGATGGGGTGTAAAGAAAAGATTTTGAGGACAAGAGTGCTAAAGATGCACTTATACATCATTTGATGTGTTACCTTCAGGAAAAAAAAACAAAAACCCTGCTAAACACAGAGCCTGTGTCATTGCTACTTTGAGTGGCCTCTAGCATCAGGCAATAAGAAAAACTGTGTGTCAGTTCAGGTCATCTGAGAAGCCGCTACACAGACGGAGAAAATACCAATGAAAGATATGGGAGTGAGAGAGCAGGGATGGCTTTCCAGGTGCCTCAGTGGTAAAGAATCTGCCTGCCAAGCAGGAGACGAGGGTCCAATCCCTGGGTCAGGAAGATCCCCTGGAGAAGGAAATGGCAACCACTTCAGTACTCTTGCCTGGGAGAATCCCAGAGGAGCCTGGAGGACTACCGTCCATGGGGTCGCAAGGAGTCGGACATGACTGAGCGATGAAAGAGCAGCAGCAGAGCAGCAATAGGTAGGGAGGGCCTTTGCTCCATGATGCATGTCGAATACCTGTGAGGAGGAGGAAGGAACACTGGGACAGGCACCCTGTGGTCTGTAGCACAGCTCTGAGACCATCATGGTCTAGATGCTGGGCAGTCCTTGAGCAAAGCTTTCCCATTAGAGAATCCACATCAGACAGGGGCTTGAATCTAGCCTCATTTCCTGCTAAGTCTTTGGCCAGGAGTGGTCCCGAGGCAGTGTAGTCTTGGCAGAGATATCATCACAGATCTGTAGGTATAGCAACTGTCGGCTATTTGCTCACCATACTCTTGGCCACAGATTGTCCTGAAGGGAGATCTGACTGGTGTGACCCCATAACCTCAGAAGGGTCAGTGAGGTGGCCCACACACAACTAATTCATCAGAAGAAGGAATTAGCATAAAAAACAAGTAGGAGAGGTCTAAGCTCCACCTACCCCTGTGAATCCCTGAAGGACC
This sequence comes from Giraffa tippelskirchi, assembly GCF_054371585.1. Taxonomy (NCBI): domain Eukaryota; kingdom Metazoa; phylum Chordata; class Mammalia; order Artiodactyla; family Giraffidae; genus Giraffa; species Giraffa tippelskirchi. Next base: position 146,153,419 of record NC_137289.1, read on the forward strand.
TCTACTACAATTGGGTTGGGGGTAGCAACAGATTTAGTGAGAATCAAAAGGGGAAGCCTGGCTGGGCTGATATTACACCCTGACTCTTCTTAGAGAATAAAAAAATCCAGCCAGGTCTCCTCCCTCTCTATGCATCTTGTCTAGCTCTCAACTCCAAAGTAGATGGAAAAGTTTTGAACCCAAATCTTCCCTACAAAATGGCCGATTGAGAAGGATGGATAAAGAGAGGTGTCTAGTTGTTTGTAAAGTATTCAACATATAAATGGTGACTGTAAATACCTCCCTTTCAGAGATCTGTGCTTCACATCAGAGGCATTTAGATATGGTCCTCAATCCTGTGCCTAGCTGAATGTGGATGTCAGTGGCAGACTCAGGTATAGCTTTTTAAAAAGTTGCCACCCAAATGTCAGCCACTGGTGGCTTTTTCCCAGAAAATGGCCATTCCATTATCTTGGTGGTGTTATTGTTCAGTTGCTCAGCCATGTCTGCCTCTTTGCGACCCCCTGGACTGCAGCACACCAGGCTTCCCTGTCCCTCACTATCTCCTGGAGTTTGTTCAAACTCCTGTCCGTTGAGTCGATGATGCCATCCAACCATCTTATCCTCTGTCGTCCCCTTCTCCTCCTGCCCTCAATCTTTCCCAGCATCAGGGTTTTTTTCCAGTGAGTCGGGTCTTTTCCATGAGTTGACTCTTTGCATCAGGTGGCCAAAGTATTGGAGTTTCAGCTTCATCATCAGTCCTTCCAATGAGAGAGTCCAGTGCTAATAACAATAAAAGAAGCTGCTTTCACAGTGGCTTTCTGAGCATAATATTGCCTTTCCACCCACACTGTAAATATCTCTCTTCCCCTCATAGCAAAACACCAAGTTGATGTACATCTTAGACTAGACATTTGTCTTAGGGAAGGTAGTTTTTCTCTAATTCAATTTGCTTCAGAATATAATGTGTTTATAACAATATCCTAATGACTGGAAACATGAAACCACAAAACATACTCCTTTTAAACTTATAAAACCTTTAATATTGTGGCTTCAGAATTTTTTCTTCCATTTAGACACTATGAGCATGTACAGGCATGGTGTCTGGGCACTTGAAGGAGAGGTATATATTCCAATATCAAAACCAGATGGGTACAGTTTTACCACTCAAGACAGATTGACCAACCTGCTCTAGGCTGACCAACATCACAGTTTCCCAGGACTTTCCCAGGCACTGAAAGTTCTGTATTTCAGGAATCTCCCCTATTCTAGGTAAATGGTTTTAATACAGTTGGTCACCTGCTCTTAACCTGAAACAGACAAAAAAGAAAGTGCCATCAGCCGAGCAGCTGTTTTTGGCTGGCAAATGACACCCCTGTTTACTTTCAAAACTGGGGAAAAAGCAGGACCAGTTGGTAATGGGCAGGGAAGCCTGGCATGCTGCAGTCCATGGGGTCGCAAAGAGTTGGACATGACTGAGGGACTGAACTGAACTATTGACATCTTTGATTGCTGTCACATTATTTCAAACATTTTAGAGATACACTGGTTTAGAGTATCTAATGGGTTTACCTGTAGTTACTGATTTATCATAATATGTTCTTCTTAAATACTGAACACATAAAAAATACTGCTTATTTTCCAAAAGCAGTGAAGTGATGGAAGTAATTGTATTTTAGCAGTCTGCATATATATTTTTTGTTTGTCCTCTCTCTTGAGTTCACTTTTTTTTCAGTTTCTAACTCCTTGGAGCTGCCCTAAATGAAGAAATCAAATTAGTAGTAAGCTGAACCATGCATGCAATGCTTTTCTTTTTTAACTTCAGTCTCTGTGTGTGAACACACACACACACATATATACAAGTATGTATATTTCATAGCACAACTTTCAAGTCAATAAATCATAGGGGATAAAAATGTAAAAAGTGGTTTATTCCTCAAAGCAAATTCAGTCCAACTGAATTACTATTTCAGTTCACATCATGACAAAGTCAACTGGGAATTTCCAGATGCAGAAGAGGTAAAAATGCCAACTTTATTAAAATGTAAGCCAAAGCAAAATCGCAGTTTAAAATTGAAACGGGATTAAGGAAAAGGTTGATTTTGTTTGGCATGTACTGTAAAATTCTAATTTCATGTAGGTTAAAGAAAACAAAACGCCCACCCTTATATAGTTGTAGACGGAAAGAAAAGCCCACACTAAGCTGATTGTTCATGGTTCTTAAATTTTTTATGTTAATAATAATTTAAACTGTTGATAATATTTTGACACTTGACTGATAATGGCATTGGGAGGTTTCATGAACTACAACAAATAATTTTAGTAGAGATGATCAAAAGGGAGATACAGTTTGATCTAGGGAGACCAACTTGGACCTACCACGTATCTATGTGTATCATACAGATGAAGTCACAGAGGACCCACGTGTCTTAAAAAAGATTGGAAGTATGAGGACAACCTTCCTATAAGCCAGAGAAAGTAAAATTTTTTCAGTGCTTTAAGTAGGACTTCTCTTAGAGGACCCACTTATCTGTTTATAACCTTCAGATGAAGGCAGAAGGTAGCCTCATGTTCACAAAGATTGGAAGTATGCACACTTAAGAAAGCCGGTCTCCCCTGCAACTTCAGGTGTGATTTCCCTTAGAATGATGACCTAATATTTGAATGCAGGACATCTCACTTCAGAAAAACATTATATTAAAACTAAAAATGTCTGACCAGTGAAAAATCTCCCATTCATAAAATTGAAAGATAAATGGCAAATATGACAGATGAAGAGTTGATTTAATTAAGATACAGAGTTTTTACAAATCAACACCCAAAAGAAATATATAGGTGAGTCACAGAAAAAATAAAAGCTCTTAAACAACAGAGGTTGTTTTAAACTTCAGCCATAATTAAGTGAATGTCTTTTAAAACCTCAAAAGAGTAAATATTAAAACCATGCCCTGTATTAGAAATGTGGAGAAACAGACACTCGTATTCCCTAGGTATGTCCGCTGGCAATCCCCTTTGGTACTGCATAAATGAATAATAAAGAATGTGAGGAATATTAGTTTTATATCCTGGAAATAAGAAAATATGTGGGGCACCATGGCTTAAGTAAGTCTAGGTTCACTTTTCTCTCATAATTTGAAGTTTGGAGGTAGGTGACTGCTGGTTTAGAGGGCTCTGGGTTGTCACTGTCTGCTGGAATTCTCTTGCTCTTCCCCTCATGGTGGCAAGCATTGGAACCATGTCTGCAATCAGGCCAGTAAGGATGAAGAGGAGGGAGGAAGGGAGGGGTGCTGGCACATCTGTCCCTTTATTAAGTAAATAAGATTGTGCCCAGGTAGGTCCTGGCAGACTTTGATTTATACCCTCCTGGCTAGGACTTTGATACATTGAAGAAGAAGAAAAGTTGGGAAAGTCCTAACTTAATGATAGTAGGAAGAAGATGGGAGGGAGCAGTTGTTGGTTCAGACAACTAGCAGTGTATGCTACACATTTGGAGAGCAATATTCATCAAAATACACATGTCAACCATATTGAGTGTTGGTGAGAATCTGAAGCAACTGGAACTCTCATACACCTCTATGAGTATAAAACGGCACGATCACTTTGCAAAACCATTTGGCACTTTCTTATAAAGATAAACATACACCTTGACCCATTCTACCTCTGGGTGTTTTTCCAACAGAAATGTGTACCTATGCCCACAAAAGACATTTGAAAGAGTATTCAAAGCAGAAGTATTCATAATAACTCCAAACTAGAAACAATGCTAATGTCTATCAGAGATGAATGAATGAACAAATTATAATATATCCATGCAATGGAATGCTGCTCAGCAAAGAAAATAAAAAACTATTAATACACAAAACAACATGAGTAAATTTCAAAAACAGTATCCTGAGCAACAGAAGGCAGGCACAAAAGGTTGCATATTGTTCGATCCCATTTATATGAAGTTCTAGAACTGGCAAAACTGCGGGGATAGAAAGCAGGTAAGGCATGTCCAGAAACAGAGGTTAAGGAAGGATTTTCTGCAAAGGGTTGTAAGGGAACTTTGGCAGTAATGGAAATTGTGTTAGCCACATTTTTAGACTCTGTAAACTTGATACTTTAACATCTGCCTTGTATGGAGACGCCAGACACACCTTGTTCTTAAAGCCCAATTTGAGTCATCTCAAGTCCAAACCAACCAATCCAGTGTTTCCAGTCCCCTCTCTAGTAATGAAAGTCATTGCTCCTCCCACTTACTTCCCGAGGAAACCACAATGGAGGCTTGGGTCCACAGCATCTCTGTCTCTTGCCCACTGACTTAGCTACATCACCCTTGCTGATTCCCCAAGTAGCTCACCCAGGACACAGAATGTACTCTCACTCTCAGGAAATGTGAGTGTCATAAACTATTCTTCTAATGGCAGTCATCTCTTGATCTGTTGGCCTTATCATTCCTCAATAATGGAAAAGCTTACTGAAATAGAAATGTTTTATATCTTAATTATGTTGGTGTAACATTTTAAAAGGATGCATTTGATTGTATGTAAAGTTTGTTTAAAACAAAAGAAAATGTACATACCCTTTATGTCAGTGACTCTGCTTCTAGGAGTGTATTCTTCATATCTACCTGCACATATGGGCAAAGGTCAGACAAGATCTTCATGGCATTGTCTTCAATAGCCTTAGTCTGACATAAATGTCCCATCATCTGGCAACTGTCCACATAGCATAACCTGCGCTGCCAGAGCTTATATTCTACGGCATCTCAGAATTTTTAAATCAGACCTAACTACAGACCTCCTGCTTGGCCAACTGTACCAAGTCAAGTCCTAAATGTACAATAAAAGATTTATCCCATTATACAGAGTGAAGTAAGCCAGAAAGAAAAACAACAATACAGTATACTAATGCACATATATGGAATTTGAAAGATGGTAACGATAACCCTATATGCGAGACAGAATAAGAGACACAGATGCATGGAACAATTTTATGGACTCTGAGGGAGAAGGTGAGGGTGGGACGTTCTGGGAGAATAGCATTGAAACATGTATATTATCATATGTGAAACAGAACACCATTCCATGTTCGATGCATGTGACAAGGGCTCAGGGCCGGGGCAATGGGATGATCCAGAGGGATGGGATGGGGAGGGAGGTGGGAGGGGGGTCCAGGAAGGGGAACTCATGTAAACCCATGGCTGATTCATGTCAATGTATGGCAAAAACTATTACAATATTGTAAAGTAATTAGCCCCCAACTAAAATAAATAAATTTATAAAAAAAAAAAAAAGATTTATCCATTAGAAGAAAATGGGTCAGTCTATGTGGATGGAAGAGAAACAGTGACCAAGATACAATTGATTTAAAAAAAAAAAAGCCAAGCTAAGAACAGTGTACACACTCTGCTCCCATTTTTTGTTGATAAATATGAGGAAGGCCAGGTTTTGTACATTGTTCAGTTCAGTTTAGTTCAGTCGCTCATTCATGTCCGACTCTTTGTGACCTCATGGACTGCAGCACGCCAGGCCTCCCTGTCCATCACCAACTCCCGGAGTTTGCCCAAACTCATGTCTGTTGAGTTGGTGATGCCATCCAACCATCTCATCCTCTGTCGTCCCCTTCTCTTCCCACCTTCAATCTTTCCCAGCATCAGGGTCTTTTCCAGTGAGTCAGTTCTTCACATCAGGTGGCCAAAGTATTGGAGTTTCAGCTTCAGCATCAGTCCTTTCAATGAACATTCAGGACTGATCTCCTTTAGGATGGACTGGTTGTACACTGTATGTATCATATATTATGTTTGTAATGCATAGAATGTGTAATAGTAGCAAGAGTTGCTTCTAGAGAGGATGGGCTTCCCTTGTGTCTCAGCTGATAAAGAATCCGCCTGCAACACAGGAGACCTGGGTTTGATTCCTGGGTTGGGAAGATCCCCTAGAGAAGGGAAAGGCTGCCCACTCCATTATTCTGGCCTGGAGAATTCCATGGACTAGACGGTATATGGGGTTGCAAAGAGTTGGACACGAGTGAGCGACTTTCACTTTCACTTTCTAAAGAGAACTGGAACCTGGGAACCTGGTCTGAAAATGAAATATAGTTGACCTTGCACGTCCTTTTATAAGGCTTAATATTTCAATATTATATAAGCATATTAATCTTTTAATGAAAAGTGGCTGGTTCTTTTGTTATCAAAACAAGAAAAAGTTAAAAATGAAAGCATTTAGAATTTAAGAAGCACATTTTTTTTCTATTCCCCCCAAAGACTGATACAAGAATGATTCTTCTTCCTATTGGATTGGCTACTATTCTTAACTCAGTAAAGAGTGTACCAATACTATGTTTCACTGGGGCCAAATATTTCAGTGGGGAATGGGGACCCAAACAATTTAGCATGAAACAAACGTGGGAAAATAGAAACCAGATTCCAACATGCTCCAGAGGTCCATAGTTCTCTTGCCTGCTCCCTTAGAATAGAGTGCCTATTTCAATTATAGCTCACTTTATGCAAAATATACCACATTTCCCCTAACACTCACACCCCACACACCCACACACACTCATTCTCATAACCACCTTGGGAAATAGCACTCTTGTCCTTGCTTTAGACACCAGCAAGAGGAAACCCAAGACGATAGTGGTTTGCTGAAGTCATAATGAGGCATTGGAACTCTGAGTATGTGTGCAGTCTCATCAGTTAATTTTAGGCAGTTGACTTCCATGTCAAGTCTATCTTTCAGAGAAAGAGCGGGAGAGAGAGAGAGATAGAATGTTAAATATAGAACAGACTGGTTTGTTATGGTTTATGTCATAACTTCACATGTTAGTGGGAGGCTCAGAGGAAAATTAAAAAAAAAAGTAAGTCCAATTCCTCCCTTCATTGTCTCAAATAAGCACGAGGAAACTGATGAATATGGCATATGTGGTGAAAATGGTGCCAGGGGCCAAACCAAAGGACTATAGGTGGGTCAATCTTAAAATCCTGAAATGAAGTAACATATTAGTTGGGATAGCAATGATTATGCTACGTTAACAACAACAACAACAAAAAACCCTCCAAAATCTTATGAAACAAAATGAGATTTATTTTGTTTTTACAGAAATAAATTTTTTTCTTCCAGTGTTATTAACATATAATTGCCATACAGCACTGTATAAGTTTTAAGGTGTACAGCCTCATGATCTGACCTGCATACATGATAAAATGATGACCACGATATGTTTAGTGAGCATCCATCTTTTCACGTGGATACAAAATTAAAGAAATAGAAGAAAATTTTTCTGATGAGAACTCTTCAGATTTGCTCTCTAAATAACTTACATGTATAATGTATAGCAGTGTTAACTATATTTATTATGTTGTACATTACATCCCTATTGCTTATTTATCTTTTTTCATTGACGTATATATTTTCATTACAATAATAGTTTCAGGTATATAACATATTGATTTAAAATTTTGTAAGTTATATTCCATTTACAGTTATTTTAAAACATTGACCTTATTTCCCTGTACTGTACAATATATCCTTGTAGCTTACTTATTTTATACATAGTAGTTTGTGCTTCTTAATCCCCTACCCCTATCATTCCCCCTTCCCCTTCCCTCTCCCCACTGATGACACCAGTTTGATCTCTGTATGTATATGTGAGTCTGTTTTGTTATATTCATCTCACTTGTTTGTTTTATTTTTTAGATTCTACATATAAGTGATAACACAGTATTTGTCTTTCTCTGACTCACTTCATAGAGTTTGATCATCTCTAAGACCATACTTGCTGCTGCAAATGGCATTATTTTCTTCTTTCTCCTGGCTGAGTAATATTCCATTGTATATATGTACCACATCTTCTTTTTCCATTCCTCTCTCGATGGACATTTAGGTTGCTTCCATGTCCTGGCTATTGTAAACAGTGATGCAATGAACTTTGAGGTGCATGTACCATTTTGAATTACGTTTTCTCCATATATATGCTCAGGAGTGGGATTGCTGAATCCTATGGTATAGCTCTATGTTTAGTTTCTTAAGGAACCTCCATACTGATCTCCATAGTGGCTGTACCAATTTACATTCCCACGACCAGTGTAAGAGGGTTCTCTTTTCTCCACATGCTCTCCAGCATTTACTGTTTGTTGTCTTTTTGATGATGGCCATTCTGACTGTGTGAGGTGACATTCCACTGTAGTTTTGATCTGCATTTCTCTTTGATCTGTGATGTTGAGCATCTTTTTATGTGACTCTTGGCCATCTGTAGGTCTTGTTTGGAGAAATGTCTGTGTAGGTCTTCTACCCATCTTTTGTTTGGGTTGCTTTTTTTGTGTTGAGCTGCATGAGCTGTTTGTAAACTTCAGAGATTAATCCCTTGTCAATCACATCTTTTGCAAATATTTTCTCCCATTCTGTGTGTTGACTGTTCATTTTGTATCTGGTCTCCTTTTCTGTGTAAAAGCCTTTGAGTTTAATTAGGTCCCATTACTTAATATGGGACCACCCAACACGGGTGGGTCATGGTGGAGAGTTCTGACAAGACGTAGTCCACTGGAGAAAGAAATGGCAAACCAGTTCAGTATCCTTGCCTTGAGAATCCCGTGAACAGTATGAAAAGGCAAAAAGATAGTACATTGAAAGACAAACTCCCCAGGTGGGTAGGTGCCCAATATGCTACTGGAGAAGAGTGGAGAAATAACTCCAGAAAGAATAAGGAGACAGAGCCAAAGCAAAAACAACACCCAGTTGTGGATGTGACTGGTGATGGAAGCAAAGTCTGATGCTATAAAGAGCAATACTGCATAGGAACCTGGAATGTTAGGTCCATGAATCAAGGTAAATTGGAAGTGGTCAAACAGGAGATGGCAACAGTGAACATTGACATTTTAGGAATCAGTGAAGTAAAATGGACTGGAATGGGTGAATCTAACTCAGATGACCATTATATCTACTACCGTGGGCAGGAATCCCTTAGAAGAAATGGAATAGCCCTCATAGTCAACAAAGGAGTCCAAAATGCAGTACTTGGATGCAATCTCAAAAACAACAGAATCATCTCTGTTTGTTTCCAAGGCAAACCATTCAATATCACGGTAATCCAAGTCTATGCCCCGACCAGTAATGCTGAAGAAGCTGAAGTTGAACAGTTCTGTGAAGACCTACAACACCTTCTAGAACTAACACCCCAAAAAGACATCCTTTTCTTTATAGGGGACTGGAATGCAAAAGTAGGAAGTCAAGAGATACCTGGAATAACAGGCAAATTTGGCCTTAGAGTACAAAATGAAGCAGGGCAAAGGCTAACAGAGTTTTACCAAGAGAATGAATTGGTTATAGCAAACACCCTTGTCCAACAACACAAGACAAGACTCTACACATGGACATCACCAGATAGTCAATACGGAAATCAGATTGATTATATTCTTTGTGGCCAAAGATGGAGAACCTCTATACAGTCAGCAAAAACAAGACTAGGAGCTAACTGTGGCTTAGATCATGAACTCCTTATTTCAAAATTCAGACTTAAATTGAAGAAAGTAGGGAAAACCACTAGACCATGTAGGTATGACCTAAATCAAATCCCTTGTGATTATGCAGTGGAAGTGACAAATAGATTCAAGGGATTAGATCTGATAGACAGAGTGTCTGAAGAACTATAGATGGAGGTTCGTGACATTGTACAGGAGGCAGTGATCAAGACTGTCCCCATGAAAAAGGAAAATGGTTGTCTGAGGATGCCTTACAAATAGCTTAGAAAAGAAGAGGAAAAAAGGCAAAGGAGAAAAGGAAAGATGTACCCATTTGAATGCAGAGTTTCAAAGAATAGCAAGGAGAGATAAGAAAGCCTCCCTCAATGATCAATGCAAAGAAATAGAGGAAAACAATAGAATGGGAAAGACTAGAGATCTCTTCAAGAAAATTAGAGATACCAAGGGAACATTTCATGCAAAGATGGGCACAATAAAGGATAGAAATGGTATGGACCTAACAGAAGCAGAAGATATTAAGAAAAGGTGGCAAGAATACACGGATGAACTATACAAAAAAGATCTTCATGACACAGATAATCAAGATGGTATGATCACTCATTTATAGCCAGACATCCCAGAATGTGAAGTCAAGTAGGCCTCAGGAAGCATCACTATGAACAAAGCTAGTGGAGTTGATGGAATTCTAGTTGAGCTATTTCAAATCCTAAAAGATGATGCTGTTAAAGTGTTGCACTCAATATGCCGGCAAATTTGGAAAGCTCAGCAATGGCCACAGGACTGGAAAAGGTCAGTTTTCATTCCAATCCCAAAAAAGGCAATGTCAAAGAATGTCCAAACTATTGCACAATTGCACTCATCTCACACACTCGCAAAGTAATGCTCAAAGTTTTCCAAGCCAGACTTCAGCAGTATATAACTGAACTTCCAGATGTTCAAGCTGGGTTTAGAAAAGGCAGAGGAACCAGAGATCAAATTGTCAACATCTTCAGGTTTATCAAAAAAAGCAAGAGAGTTCCAGAAAAACATCTATTTCTGCTTTATTGACTATGCCAAAGCCTTTGACTATGTGGATCACAACAAACTGTGGAAAATTCTTAAAGAGATGGGAATACCAGACCACCTTACCTGCCTCCTGAGAAATCTGTATGCAGGTCAGGAAGTGACAGTTAGAACTGGACATGGAACAACAGACTAGTTCCAAATAGGAAAAGGAGTACGCCAAGGCTGTATATTGTCACCCTGCTTATTTAACTTACATGCAGAGTACATCATGCGAAATGCCAGGCTGGATGAAGCACAAGCTGGAATCAAGATTGCCGGGAGAAATATCAATAACCTCAGAGATGCAGATGAAACCACCCTTATGGCAGAAAGCGAAGAAGAACTAAAGAGCCTCTTGATGAAAGTGAAAGAGTTGAGTGAAAAAGTTGGCTTAAAGCTCCACATTCAGAAAACTAAGATCATGGCATCTGGTCTCATCACTTCATGGCAAATAGATGGGGAAACAGTGGAAACAGTGAGAGACTTTATTTTGGGGCTCCAAAATCACTGCATATGGTGACTGCAGCCATGAAATTAAATGACGCTTACTCCTTGGAAGGAAAGTTATGACCAACCTACATAGCATATTGAAAAGCAGAGACATTACTTTGCCAACAAAGGTTCATTTAGTCAAGGCTATGGTTTTTCCAGTGGTCATGTATGGATGTGAGAGTTGGACTATAAAGAAAGCTGAGCGCCAAAGAATTGATGCTTTTGAACTGTGGTGTTGGAGAAGACTCTTGAGAGTCCCTTGGACTGCAAGGAGATCCAACCAGTCAATCCTAAAGTAAATCAGCCCTGAATATTCATTGGAAGAACTGATGCTGAAACTCCAATACTTTGGCCACTTAATGTGAAAAATTGACTCCTTGGAAAAGACTCAGATGCTGGGAGAGGTTGAAGGTAGGAGGAGAAGGGAACAACCGTGGATGAGATGGTTGGATGGAATCACCGACTCAATGGACATGAGTTTTAGCTAGCTCTGGGTGTTGGTGATGGTCAGGGTAGCCTGGCGTGCTACAGTCCATGGGGTTGCAGAGAGTCAGACGTGACTGAGTGACTGAACTGAACTGATTTCTTAATATTTGTTTTTATTTCCATTACTCCAGGAGTTGTATTGAAAAGGATATTGTTATGATTTATGTCAAAGAGTATTCTGCCTTTGTTTTCCTCTAAGAGTTTTATAGCATCCAGTCTTATATTTATATCTTTAATCCATTTTCAGTTCATTTTTGTGTATGATGTTAAAGAATGTTCTAATTTCATTTTTTTTCACCTGCAGATGTCCAGTTTACCAAGCACCATGTACTGAAGAGACTTTCTTTTCTCCATTGTATAGTTTTGCCCCCTTTGTTGTAGATTAAATGACCATAGGTGCATGGATTTATTGTTGGGCCTTCTATCCTGTTCCGTTAATCTGTCTTTGTGTTTTGTGCCAAAACTATAGTCATTTGATGACTGTAGCTTCATAGTATCATCTGAAGTCCATAAACCTGATTACTCCAGCTCCATTTTTCTTTCTCAAGTTTGCTTTGACTATTCAGGGTCTTTTGTGTCTCTATACAAATTAAAAAAAAAATTGTTCTAGTTCTGTGAAACAAATGCCATTAGTAATTTGATAGGGATTGTATTGAATCTGTAGATTGCCTCAGGTAGTATATTCACTTTGACAATATTGATTCTTCCAATCCAAGAACATGGTATGTCTTTCCATCTGTTTGTGTCATCCCTGATTTCTGTCATCAGCATCTTGTAGTTTTCAGAGTATAGAGCTTTTGCCTCCTTAGGTGGGTTTAGTCCTAGGTTTTTTAGTCTTTTTGATGTGATGGTAAATAGAATTGTTTCTTTAACTTCTCTTTCTGGCCTTTCATTGTCAGTGTATAGAAATGCAACAGATTTCTGTCTATTAATTTTGTGTGCTGCAACTTTATCAAATTCATTTGTTGAGCTCTGGTGGTTTCTGGTAGAATCTTTAGGATTTTCTATGTGTGGTATCTATGTATAGTATAGTTTGAGCAAACTCTGGAAGATAGTGAAGGATAGGGAAGCCTGGCATGCTGTGTTCCTTGGGATCACAAAGAAGCTGACACAACTTAGTGACTAAACAACAAACAACAACAATGTATAGTATCATATCATCTTCAATGGCAGTTTTGCTTCTTCTTTTCCAGTTTGGATTTCCTTTCTTTTGTTTTCTTCTCTGATTGTCATGGCTAGGACTTCCAGAACTATGTTGAATAAAACTGAGAAGAGTAGACATCCTTGTCTTGTTCCTGATCTTAGGGGAAATGCTTTCAGCTTTTCACTACTGAGTTAGATTTAGCTATAGGTTTGTCAAATATGGCCTTTATTAGGTTGAGGTAGGTTTCTCTCTATGCCTGCTTTCTGGAGAGTTTTTTTTAATTTATTTTTTAATTGAAGGATAATTGCTGTACAGAATTTTGTTGTTTTCTGTCAAACCTCAGCATGAATCAGCCATAGGTATACACAGAGTGGGGGACTGTAGTGGAGAGGTTTTTTTTTTAATCATGAATTTTGAATTTTGTCAAAAGCTTTTTTTGCATCTATTGTGATGATCATATGGTTTTCATTCTTTGATTTTTTTTTTGATGTGGTGTATCACACTACTTTTCAGATATTGAAAAATCTTTGCATCCCTGAGATAAATCCCACATGACCATGGTGGTGTGTGATCCTCTTAATGTATCGTTGGATTCAGATTGCTAATATTTTGTTGAAGATATTTGCATCTATGTTCATCAGTGATAATGGACTGTATTTTTTCTTTTTTGTGTGATATCTTGTTCTGGTTTTGGCTTCAGGGTGATGGTGGCCTCATAGAATGAGTTTGGGGGTGTTCTTTCCTCTGCAGTTTTTTGGAATAGTTTCAGAAGGATAGGTATTAACTCTTCTCTAAGTGTTTGATAGAATTCGCATGTGAAGCCATCTGGTCCTGGACTTTTGTTTGTTGGGAGCTTTTTAATCACAGTTTCAAATTTCTGTACTTGTGATTGGTCTGAGGTTTAATTTTTAATCACATATGATAAATAGCAGCTGTCTTTGAAGGGTGCTTCTCTGTGTCATCTGACCTCTGGAAACCAGACTAATAGACTTACCAACATGTGGAACATCACCAGTCATGACAGCACTGGGAAGAGAGTGTTGCAAGGTCTCCCAATGGCAAGAAAACTCCCCAGCTGGGAAATGACACAGGTCAGTCCTTCCCACAGCACATTGGCTATTACTAGTCACTTGACTTTGAACAACTGGACATAGCTCCAGGGGAGAGGGGGTGCAGATATATGTGAACAGAAGGAATCTCTATCACCAGAATGAAAGCAAAAGCAGGCAAGAACAGTGAGCTGAGATCTGATGAAATGACAGCCCTTGTGATCGCCCTACCTCCATCCTCCAGAACTTAAGAAAAAAAGTGGGTCTTGGACTAAGTTTTTGATTAACAGAACAATCCTTATTGGTGAACTTTGAGATTCCTAGAACATTCATACCAGACCCACAGATTGACATAGGAGGCAAATACATTATTTAGTGTTACATTTATACTTCATCCAACCACGGTAATAGTTTTGAAATGTTTTTTTTCCACTATATTACACTTGTCACTCTTTGAAATGGCATCACCCTACATTCCCAGTACAAGTCTAGACTTTGTCAGAATTTTCTTCTCTATCTACCCAAAGAAGTCCCTGGCTCCCAATGATCATTGATGAGATCATGGTCCTGGTATGGCATTTCTAAAATTACTGTTGTCACACACTCCTTCTTGAACATCCTCATCTTTCAGCCTAAAGGAAATAGTTATAGATATATAGGCATACATAGATATATCACTGGGTGTAGTTCTCTTGCTAATATTTCTTTGCCTGGATGACTCATCTCTCTTGTGGCTTGACAGAGTATGAGAAAATTGAATAGAACTCTATTTGGCTAATCAAGGAGAGAGTTTAGTGGCCATGAATGACAAAGAATATAGACAACACAGTCAGTTCAGGAAAGTCGCTGAAAAAAAAAAAAACACAAAAACCAAAACCAAATATAGCAACAAAAAGTAAAAGTAACAACATATCGTAGGAAAAGGGGAGAATCTGATTTCCAAGGTGGCTGGCTACATTATACTACTTTAAATGTGTCTCATTTTCAACCAAAAAGAGACATGGAAATAAATAACAAAATATGGACCATCCACTAGGGAGAAAAAAACAGGCGACAGGAGCTGTCCCTGAGAAAGCCAGATTTTGGCGTTACTAGACAATGACTTTAAGTCAGGAATTTTAAATATGCTCAAAGAACTGTAGGAAACCATATCTAAAGAGCTAAAGCAGAGTATGAGAATATCTCATGAAATAGAGAATATTAATGAAGAGCTGGAAATTAGTTTTTTGGAGCCATATGGAAAATCGGGATTTGAAAAGTATAATAACTGAATGAAGAATTCACTAGGGGGGCTTAACAGCAAATCTGAACAGATAAAAGACACTCGGATGAAGATAATGGGCACCAAATGTTCCCATATTCAACGCACAAATTCCCTGCAACTTAATGAGACTTGAGAGGCCCGAAGTCTCCTCACCACTTCCCTCAAGCTATTTAGTAGAAGGCTGGGAATACATTGGAGAGTTATCAGAAGACAGCTCTAAGTTTTAAATCAGGTGATGGAGAAAGTTCTAAAGAATCATGATTAGTGATGAAGGGATGTCATTTAATTCCCGAGCTGGCTGTTTGCCTGTCTAACGAACTTGCCGATTCCTTCTCTGGGACTTAGGAGCAGAGCAATCAATGGAGAGAGACAGAGACGGAGGAACGCTTGCTCTGGGTGAAGCCAGGATATTTGGGTTTCCCGTGAGCCAACAGACGCAGAGAGAAGTACTTGGGCTCGAGTCCTCATCTCATCCATGATGGCTGCCTATTTGGCCAGGGGCCCCTGGCAGCAGGAGACTGCACGGCACACCACCAAACGCAGTGTTCGTCGTGGGTTCCAACTGAAGTACATGTTTCATACATGAGAACTGTGTGGTGGGAAGATCCATCCCAAGAGGCTTCTGGAAAAATATATCCATGAGCCTCACATCAGAGGGAGCATTTGTTTTCATGCATACACGAGGCTTCTGGGAAGAAGCAGGAAGAGTCAACAGAGAAGACTGCAGAGGCACCTCTTCTGGCAAGGATGTCTGCCCCAGGTACCACCACCCCGTACCTTCTCCCTCGTCTCCGACACAGAACAGGAAGAAAGAACACAGAAGAGCACAGGATGAAGGAAGTGACAAAAGCTCCTCCTCTATTCAACACACTTCAGTCCAAGGCCTTTCTCTGGATCCCCAGCATGATGAATTGAATATGAGACTGAAGTTTCAACTGGACTGGCCTGGGCATTTTCAAATATCAGAATAGGCAGGCAAGTAAAGGATCTGCCGGGGATATCTTTGAGGAAGGAAAAGGGAACTGGAACAGAGAATGTTTGAAAGGAATGGTTGGAAAAGAAATGTTATTTGCATGTTCTCTAAACTGGTTCCATGAAGGTATCATGGAAATTTTTACAGCAAGTGGATACACAAGCCAACACAATTGTTGGTGTTATTCTTTGGGATCTTGAACACATCCACTGTGTAACCATGACAAACTTTGAGTTTCTTCTCTTCTCTGTGCCTCAGATCACTTATCTAGAAAGTGAACTGGTTTTACCAAATAATCTCTTAAGAAGTCCCTCTTTGCTCTCATTCTCTTTAGCACAGAAACCAATCACTGGATACCAAGAAATAACCCACATGTGGCACTTTACAAAATCCAACTCATAGAAACACACAGCAAGCTGATAAGAGAGATATTCTTGGTGTCTTTTAAGATGAGGAGGATCATGAGGAGGATCGAGAGGCCTAGTGACTTGCTTGAATTCCCCCAGCTGGTGAATGGCAGAGTGAGTACTGTGAATCCAGGCTACTATCTGAAGAGTATATCTTCTCTCTGGTAATTCACACCATTTCATGCTTAGTCCAGTTCCTGCGTATGGCAACCACAGCGTCTTCCAAAGTGCTATGTTTATCTCTTAATATCTCATGTATTTTGAGAGGATTATACTTGGGGCTTCCCAGGTGGCACTAGTGATAAAGAACCTGCCTGCCAATGCATGAGACGTACGTGGCACAGGTTCAATCCCTGGGTTGGGAAGATCCCCTGGAGGAGAGCATGGCAACCTTTTCCAGTATTCTTGCTTGAAAAATCACATGGACAGAGTACCCTAGCAGGCTACAGTCCATGGGGTTGCAAAGAATTGGACACGATTGAAGCAACTAAGCATACATATTTGTGAGCAAGAAAGAACATTCTGCAAAAGTTGCTTAAGTGCCAGAGCAGGTTACTGGTGGCAATGGAGGAGGCAATGCTCAAGTTGTCCCTCCTTGAGGGTCTGAAGACATGTATATGGACTGGCCAGAAGAAGCAGTGGGTTATAGGGAGAGTTCATGTTTCTTTGGATTTTAAATCCGCAAGCATCTACCATTATGTGAGACCAGCTCTTATTTATACAAAGGATCACTTTCCAACCTTCTGTTCACTTGGAATTCTTGAAGCACTGCCTTACATTGTTTTATCATGTGGTCATGTGTTTTGGGTTACCCTCATCATAAACTGCAGCCACAGGAAAGAACTGCATACCCAGTCTACTTGAAACTTAATAAAATCTTCCACATGGAAAGTAAATTAAACCATCCTATTGTGGCACATGTTTATTGTGATGACAAGAGAGGGGGGTATTTGGTTTTCTGTATTTTTGGCTTAGGACATCAGGCTTTTGAAGGCCCCTGGGAAGCTGTTGTCTGTAGACGAAATCCATTAGGACCTCAGTATTCAAAGATGGAAGAGACTGAGTAGGTCTCTATGGAGAAGACAGTCGAGGTCAAAGTGACTGAGAGGTCCTGGGCCCTCTCCTTTCCTTCTCAGAGCTGATCATGTCTAGGAGGTCTCCCTCTGAAGTGGCCACTTGACCCAGACAAGGACTAGTTTGTCATTGACCGCCCCCCCCCCCCCCCCCCCGTTGCTTAGAACTAGAAATAGTTTTCTTAAAATCGATTTGGAACTCATAGATTCCATGAACCTGAAATCCAGGATCTACCTTCAGGGTAGATGTGGTAAGAAAAGGATAGAAGAGATTTTCCAAGGAATAAATAAGCAGGTCTAAATGTAGAGTTTTCATGGATCATGCCAGCCACTTTCATAAGTTTCCAGTGCCTGGGATGAGCTCTCAAGTAGTATTTGTTTAGTAATTCAAGAGGCTTTGGCTCTATCTTCTTTCCCACAGTATGGGCAAGGGTCTTCTATGCAAGTCTGTTCCCTCACCCTCTGCCAATGTGTGCGCATGCATACATACCCACCACCACCAGCACCATCAAAGCTCAAATGCTTTGAGCATTGACCCCCTAGGAATCCTTCCATGAAGTTATCTATCTCCTCAGAGACAGTGGACCCTGTGTCCAGAGCATACACGTTCACACACACCGTTACGTGCACAAGAAGCTTTTATGAACGGCCTTTCTGTAGTCTTACCCTTCAGAGCACAGGATGGTAGAGAAATAGATGAAAAGCGAGAATGAAATACACATCACTGGCTCAGTCTTAGATAATTCTACCCTGCTCGTATTTCTGGGAGGAGTTCGTCTATGTTCTGGGAGTGGGTGCGCATGCATTCCTGCAGAAGGGACAGAGGGGATAGGAAAAGGGAATGAGAGAAAATTCCTCTGGTAAGACACTTAGTAGTTTGATACATGTGAATGGTAGGACATGGTAGGCCTGGCAGACCTTTGAATTTCTGCTGTCCTTTTTCTCCTGGGAATGCATTCTGTTGTACATGTTGAAGCCCCTGCAGTCTAATCATGAAGAAATCCTTAAAGATTAACACTTGCTTTTTATCACAGGCCACCATTAGCACATTATGATTCTTTATTCATGGCCAAAGAGGGCTCAGTTACATGAGGTATTTAGTGCCTATACTTAAGGAAGAACAAAACTTCAAATTATTTCACCAATGCCGTTAGAGAAAAATGCACACATAACTTAAAAATATATTTAATTCTTTTATTCATTGTTCATACATCATTTAATTGCAGTTTTTATTTTCATATTAGAATACAGGTGATTTATTATGTTGTGTTAGTTTCAGGTGTATAGCAAAGTGATTCATGTATACATGTATCTATTCTTCTTCAGATTCTTTTCCCATGTAGGTTATTCGAGTATTGAGTAGAGTTCCCTGTGCTATACAGTAGGTCCTTGTTGGTTATCTATTTTGTATATAGTAGTGTATATATGTTAATCCCAAGCTCCTATTTTATCCCTCTCCCATCTTTCCCCTTTGGTAACCATAAGTTTCTTTTTTAAGCCTGTTTTTAAGCCTTTTTTTAAGCCTGTGAGTCTGTTTCTGCTTTGTAAATATGTTCAATTGTATCAGTTGTTTGCAGATTCCACATATAAGAAGTATAATGTGATATTTGTCTTCCTCTGTCTGACTTATTTCACTTAGTTTGACAAACCAATGGCATTATTTCATTCTTCTTATGGCTCAGTAATATTCCATTGTATATATGTACCACATCTTCTTTATCCCTTCCTCTGTTGATGGACATTTAGGTTGCATCCATGTCTTGGCTATTGTAAATAGTGCTGCAACTAATGTTGGGGGTGCATATCCCTTTTCAAAGTATGGTTTTCTCTGGTGTCTGTAAAAATAATGAACAGAAATCTCAGTTAAATAGAGCTGGGAGGCCAGAAGGGGGCGCTCTCATGCCCTGTCACTATAGCAGAGCCCAAGAAGAAAGACTCCTCTTCTTTCCTGGCAAGGGACCAGCGATGAGAAGCCATGGACTCTTTGTTTATTCTGTCCCTCCCAACTTCCTTTTCCGCTCTATAAAAGCATTCTCCTTCCTTTGCCATGTGGGAACGTGCAGGTGGCTCACCATGGTTGCAGTCCCAGAACTGCAATTCTCTGCTGATTCCAAATAAACCCATCTTTGCTAGAGAAATATCTGGCACTCTATTTGTTTTAGGTCACCATGCCTTTAGCTATACTTTGGATTTTATTGGCTTCTGACCAAAGAAAGTAACAATTTCTTTTATGAAATACTTTATCCAACGTTAAAATAAAGCAACCATCAAAATGGGTCAAAGGTGTTTAACAAAATCACAGAGAGTAGAAGGAAACCCTGGTTGGTGTCACTTTGGTACATGTGTGTGTGCAGGCGCACACTCACATAAATCTTGTCACTGATCAAACTCTGTGTAGACTCATGAAACTCTATTTTCGAGGAAGAGAGTTGCAGATGAATCTTGGCCAATTTCCTTTATGAACCAAAGACACAGGAATTAGAGCAGGGCCTCGGGGATCAGCTCAGATTCCCTGCAGCTTCTAGCTGGAACTGGAATGTTCCTTCCAAAGCACTAGGGAATTGCTGCTCCACCCTGATTCTGCTGGATTATGTGATTCTTGGCACTTTGATTACACTCAAAACTTCACACCATCTTGAAAATTCGTTTCAGAGTTCAGAGCTGGGTTGTCCCATATATGGTTGCTGACAGTTGCTGACAAGGACCATAAACTATCAAATAGTTTAGAACAGTGATCACAAAGCACATTTGACTATGCAAGTCTAGAAGTAAAAAGAAATGCACACAAAACCGAAATATATGTATATTAATTCATGTTGTATACGTGAATCAGGAATATTTTGAGGTGTGTTGCTCACTGTGATGGTTCCATCCTATGAAGAGTCTGGGTAAGAGTCTACAATGGAAGTGGTTGTCAATATATGTTTTATGTTAACTTCTTGACAGAGTAAAACATTTTTGGCTAGTTCTTTTTGGCTCTGAATAAAGGGTCATAATGTGGCTGGTGATGGCCTACTTGGAGGAGAAAAAGAGTTGTTTCTGACATTTTCTTATTATTAACTTGAAATTGCACTCACAGTATTACCTCTCCCCATGGTTTCCTTAGAGAAAACTTTGAAAACCATTGATCCATCATGTGAGGTTTATTCTAGGTGGTGGTGTTCAGTCGCTCAATTGTGTCTGACTCTGCGACCCTGTGAACTACAGCATGCCAAGCTTCTCCGTCCATCACTATCTCCCAGAGTTTGCTCAAACTCATGTTCATTGAGATAGTGATGTCATCCAACTATCTTATCCTCTGTTGTCTCCTTCTCCTCCTGTCCTCAATCTTTCCCAGCATCAGAGTCTTTTCTAATGAGTTAGCTCTTTGTATCAGGTGGCCAGAGTTTTGGAGCTTCAGCATCAGCATCAATCCTTCCAATGAATATTCAGGAATGATTTCCTTTAGGATGGGCTGGTTGGATCACCTTGCAGTCCAAGGGACTCTCAAGAGTCTTCTCCAACACCACAGTTCAAAAGCATCAATTCTTCAGTGCTCGACCTTTATGGTCCAACTCTCACATCTGTATGTGACTATTGGAAATGATTTATTCTAGTTAAAATTAGACAAGAGCATTTCCAAATTCACTTAATTGGTTCTTCCAAAATGCAATACTTTGAACTACTCCAGAGAGAGAGTGACTATGTGTCTTAGGGACCAAGTGTAGTGTGCCATGGTGAAAATTTAAATATTTTCAAATTTTAATTTCTTTCTTATTTTCTGGTTTAACATAAATATGAGTAGATGTTTTAATCTTTCCACCCTGTACTCCAGTTGGTTAACTTGCTCACTCTCAATAGTATACATACCTCACTTTGGAAATGAAGAGAGGCGCCCTAGGGATCTAGACTCTTGAGAACCTACAGTGTGAATTGCTTATCATCAAATGACAGCTCAAATGTCTCCTCTGCAGAGATATCTTCCCTTAGAGTTCCCTTCCCTCTGCCACAAACACAACCCAGCCCATCACTGTCACCATAGCATTTATCCTTCTTAGAATTACATTGTTTCTATATTGGCTCACTTATCTGTTTGTATATTACTTCCCTGTCATCCTCCACTCAAATGTAGGCACCACAAAAGAAGGTGTCCTTTCTGTTTACACCACCTTTATCCCTTAACCTGGCAATCAGTTAACCTTTGGATCAATACAAATTTTGTCAAGTAGCCATTTACTACACTGTTTTCCCTATAGTATGCAGGTATGATACCTCCTCAGTGCTAAGTACAACCTGGCCTTCTTCACATCTGGCAATCACCTTCTCAGTTGCTCAAATGGATAATCATGTATGATGGTTGGCTTCTTCTTTGGGGGAAGAATTCCAAGCTGCTGCCACAGAAACCTAAAAATGTTTCTAGTTCCTATCTTGTAGAAAGCCAAACCCCAAACTACATATAAGTAAAAATTATATGTAGACTCAAAAATTGTGTTTCTCCTGTATTAATTTTAAAGATGAGAGGATACCAAGTATGAAATTGTTTCATGGAGCTTTCCAAGTCACAAAATAACATCTGAAACCTAAACAGTTATTATTATCACTACTGAAATCTTTGTGTTTCCTAACTCAGGGAAAATGGTTTGTGATGTCTAGGGAATGATTTAAAGCACTTTCTCTATAACAGTAATTTTACCTACATTATTAATTTCAAATTCAAAAATTAAAACTCTTTGAAGTGGTTATTTTTATACTCTTTTAAGATGTAAAGACATCAGGCAACAGAATGTGTCTAGGGATTTTTTGTGGCTATAGAGAAAAGCTAAAAACACTCATAAAATTGTTTTAATTTCCACCACTTTTCATTATTTATAACTGCAAAAGGAAAGGTTTCAAAATTTTTAAATAATTATTTAATAGGAGCTGTAGTAGGCAGACTAAAGGCCCCCAAGGATGTCCCCATCCTAACTTCTGGAACCTATAGCTATGTTACCTTATGTGACAAAAGGGACTTACCAGATATCATTTAGTTATGATCTTGAGATGGGGAGGTTATCCTGCATTATCCAGGTAGATTCAGTATAATTAGAAGGATCCTATAACTGAAAGAGGGAGACAGGAGAGGCAGAAAAGGAGATGTGAAAACGAGGTAGTATCACAGTGATATGATGTGAGAAAGGCTTGGCCAGCCATTGCTGGCTTTGAAGATGGAAAAGGGGGCCATGAGCCAAGGAATGCAGGCAGCCTCTCAAAGCTGGAAGAGACAAGGAAACGGATTCCCCCCAGAGCCTGCAGAAAGAACACAGCCCCACTGACACCTTGAATTTCATCCAGTGAGACCCATTTTGGACTTCAGACGTCCAGAACTGTAAAACAATAAGTTAGCTTTGTTTTAGGTCACTAAATTTGTGAAAATTTGTTACAGCAGCCATAGGAAAGTAGCACAGCAATGTTTTTAGAAGACATGATTTTATAAATTCACCAATTCCTCATGTAGCCTCTCACATTTAGTATGTGACACATTTTGATGGCTTCAACAAAATAGTTCAGTTAAAGCTTTTGAAATCTGAGCTTTGATCGTATTAGAGAAACACTGTAAATGGTGAAAATGGGGTAATAATGCCAAGTCCTTGTGGGTGATTATTTATAACTCAAAGTTCATATGCAAAAAGACACTGACTTGATGCAAAGCAGTGGTTATACCATAAACTATTTGAATATTCAGTCCAAGCCTCCTATTTCTATGGAAATGAGCAAGTAAGGCCGTGCTCTATAAGGAGTATGTGCTCAACAGACACTAATAGATCAACACAAGACACACAGGTGTCTGGGTGGTGGTCTTTGGACCTACAGATCTTCCCTGGTTTCAGAGTCTGATACATGTCTGTCTAGAGCCTATTCTTATAATGGAACTTATGGTATCACATATCAGCTTTGTTTTTCAAGTGGAACTAGAAATAACTGCCTGGGGAATGTACCATTAGCTGAAACTGAAAAAAAATCATGATGCTTGAAGAGTTTTAGCACTTAGGATGGACTACGATTTTCCATTAAACAAGTCGAGTGCTACTACCCAGTCTTCACAAGGAAAGTGCACTATAGCAAGATCCACAGGTCAAATGCTTTAACAACATTCCATATGGAAACCATTGGCAATAACACATGCTGGCATATGGCAAATGGCATGTATACATATAAAAATAAAACTATAAACATTGCAGGCTATTTTAATAATGAAATCATATTCTTCCCCGCCATCACTTCTCCAACAAAATACAGCCAAGAGGCAACCCCCAACCCCTCTGCCACCCGAACCCCCAGCAGGAATGTGAATTGGACAGTAATGGCTACGCTCCATCATTGTACCAGTTATGGTCCCAATAGGATTCAGATGACACACTCAATCTTGCCAGAGCCTCCTTTTGGCCAAAGTCAACCAAACTGCAGCTGGTAGCAGTCCAGATGCTGCAGTCCATGGAGCTCTGTTTGGCAGAGAGAACTGGACAAAGAAAGGTGTGAGAATGGATGGAGGCAAGAGAATGTCTAGCACAGTTTTTCAGTTCAGCAAATATTTTAATGAGCACTTACTGTGAGTTCTTCTCTGGGAGATACATGTGGTAGAAGTGATCAAAGTAGTTTAATTTGCCTTAAAAACTCAGAGTGCCAGGGGACAAGCCAGTAAATGGCAATATGATGGCAATGATAACATGATACAACAGAAACAGAGTATTATGGACGCATTTATTTAAAGAAGCAAGCTCGTACATATGGGATCAGAGACAGCTTCTAAAAGGAAGTCAAATCTAAGCCAAAACATGAAGAATTCATTGGTCATCACTAACTTTCAGTGAGGACTGTCCTAAGGGCTTCACACATTGTAATACACTTAATCCTTCCAAGGACTCTCTGAGTGGGAACAGGGATTAACCATCAATAGTAAAGAGGGATCTCTTTGGGGTGATGAAAATATTCTAAAACTGGATGACAGGAATAGTTGTACCACTTGGTGAACTTACTAAAAGTCACTGAAATGTACACCAGAATGGGAGTGAGTTTTATAATATGGAAATTTTACTTCAGTAACTTTTACAAAAACCAAACCAAACCAAAACAGGCTTGTGTGATTATGCAAGGAAGACAGGATGGCTTGAACCGAAGTAAGGGTAGTGGGGTTAAAAAGTAGACAAGTGATTGCAACTGGGACTAGCCACTTGTGATTGGGAGAGATGACTGGCAAATTTGGCACCTTGACCTAGAGATTTTCAGAAAGGAACTGTGGTTCTTTGCCTTCCTGGTGTTGGCTGTTAACTCTATTGGAAGAGAGTGATCTTCAGCTTTGGAAGGAAAGTTACCTAGCAGGCCTCGCCTTTAGATTGAGCAGTAGCTCTCTGCTGATAATAATGCATAGAATTCTTGCAAGTTTTCTGACATCAGAGGTGAGGCTTTAAG
Organism: Giraffa tippelskirchi; assembly: GCF_054371585.1. Classification (NCBI taxonomy): domain Eukaryota; kingdom Metazoa; phylum Chordata; class Mammalia; order Artiodactyla; family Giraffidae; genus Giraffa; species Giraffa tippelskirchi. Next base: position 146,178,215 of record NC_137289.1, read on the forward strand.
AATGAGCTCCATATTTTGGACTGAACTCTAAGGAGGCACTGAGAACAAGTGTACCAGGATGTCTTTTTAGATGACTATCCTCATCTGTGTCAATCAACTTGCCAAAACAAGGAGGAAGATATCTGGGTTCTTGAGGTAATACCCCTTTCCACATCAATTATAGTGACATTTGGTATCCCTTGAGGAATGTTTGGGTTGTGAGGTTCCCTCATGTAGCTCAAGAGCCAAGAAAATGTCAGTGATCCTTCTGCTTTCCCCTCGAGCCACAATAAAATCCAGGCTCTGATTAGTTGTTTGGGCGACACCTAGTCTTGTTTTGATGGAGTTTGGTTAAACAAGTAAGAAGATCCATTTTTCCCAGGCCCATGAAATGCGTGTAGTGGTGAAAAAAGAAATTGGGTTAGACTGTGTTTCCCCTGCCAGGACATATAGCTCTCCGTGTAGTTCGATACCCCCTGAGGGATGGTCGAACCTTTCAGCATATGGTTAGTTAATCTCTCTTATGCTGGGTTATCAGTGGGTCGGCTGAAAGGTCAGAAGCCACGACAAGAACATGAGAAGTCTGAGCTTCAAGTTCTGAATTGTAGGATGACTTTTACAAACTTGGGATGGGGGTGAGGGATGTCTTGGTAGGGTAAGAAGAGGAATTTGCTGTTCTGTTTTGGCAACTTTTCTCTGTGTTGCCGTTTCTCTTCCAAGAGATCGAAATTACCTGCATCTCTGAGAGAAAATTTGCTCAATATATGTACATTTCTGGCAGCTGGTGGGCAGATGTAGCCAAGTCCTACCCCGCAGAATGCTCTCGGAGCAGCACTGATTTTAAGCCGAGACCTGGGACTCTTGATTTAAAGCAAAATATTTTTTCTGGTTAAAATATCTTGAGGGAGATGATCTGAACCAACAATATAAGCTAAGAATTGTGTGTGTATGTCTGCATGCTCAGCTGTATCTGATTCTTCTGAGACTCCATGGACTGTAGCCCGCCAGGCCCCTCTGTCCATGGGATTTCCCAGGCAAGAATACTAAAGTGAGTAGCCATTCCCCTCTCCAGGGGATCTTCCCGACCCGGGGATCAAACCCGGATCTCCTGCATTGGCAGGCAGATTCTTTACCACTCAGAAGCCTCAGAAGCCTCAAGAATTATGCACAGAGGGAGATAAACATATCCTGGCATATTCATGTAGTCTTAGTTGTGAGGCTTAACATGGGCAAGTTGGGGTGATGAGAAAGAAGCCTTTGCATCAACTATTGATCAGTAATATATCTTCTTGGTAGTAACACATGCTCTACCTGTACCCTTGAGAATCATCCATGGGGCAACCAAGAAAACCCCTTATTTACAAAAGTTTTTCTTTTTAAGGCCTCCTTTGTATTGAAAACAAAGTCAAGTCCTGCTTCCCTTTGAATAATAAAAATGGAGAGATCACATATTGAAGAACTAGGGCCTTGTTTTCTTTCTTATCCTTTTAATGCCTGATAAGTCTTCCAGTTATATTGTTTGCTTTGAGAATAACAAGACTTCTTTCAGCCTGGGTTCTTGGGAAGCTACTGAGCAAACTGAATTCTCTGCTGCCCAACAGAGTCCCGAGTAAAATGCAAAAGCTCAAATTGGATAACTGGACTATTATTAAGAGAAAAGATTGAAGGGGCAGATGGAAGAAAAGTTAGATTTCTCTTGCTGTGTTGAGGACCTTTCAACTTGGAATAACATGTCTTAGTTCTAAATAAGTTCATTAGAGAATGACCAAGAGAGAATAAGCATAGAATGCTATATTCTGGTTTTGAGAGGACTCTTGTCAACAATAGCACGGGCAAATCTGGACACAAAAACTTGAAAGAAATTCAAGTCACAGAGAAGAAACACTTAAGAGTGATTTGGAGAACTTTTAATGTAGAGGCATAATTGTTTATATTTCTTTGTTTAAACTATACCTGCCCACTTTCTTCATAATGCTTTTGTTTTGGGAAACTTGAGATTGACTTAACTCACAGGGAACATCTTGAAAATATATTTTTGGTAGCAAATTCAGGAGTTAACTCCATTTGCTTCTTTGGATGAGAGAGGTTCTTCAGTTTATCTCTGGTCTGAAATAGGAAATGTTAGCATTTGTATCTGTTTCCCTTAAGCAATGAGGTATTTTTGGAAGCCCTAGTTCCCCTGAGGAAAACAGTTCATTCCTCTAACACTGAAACTAAAATGTAAATGTTGCTACAAGTCTGATGGAGATCTTAGTGAAACATTAGTAAAATCTCTTCTAAGTGTCAGTGAAGGAGATTATTTGCTTTGGAGATTCTGTTTTAAAAAGAAAATACATGTAAACACTTATGCTCATCACATTTTCTTAATAGCTGTCAATGTCAAGACAGTGAAATGTATCATCATGTTTTGTATCTGTTCTAAGTAATTTAAAAAGTAGCCGGTATAATAGTACATTTTTTTTGAAGTAACTCTACCAGGTCCCAGGAGAGTTAGGTGAGAATTAAAGTTTAAACTTTAGGTATCCTGATGAGGAAAAAGAAAGTTCCATCCACATGACCAGAATTTAAACTGAATGGATTGGAATGTAAATTGGTACAGTCACTATGGAAAACAATAAGGAGATTCCTCAAAAAATTAAAAATAGAACTACCATATGATCCAGCAACCACACTAAAGGAAATGAAAACAGGACATTGAAAAGATACCTCTACTCCCATTGTTTATTGCAATATTATTCACAATAACCAAGATACAAAAATAACCCAATTGTCTGACAACAGATGAATGGATAAAGAAGATGTTTTTAATACACACACACACACACACACACACACACACACACACACACAATGGAATACTACTCAGCCATGAGAAAGGAGGAAATTATGGCAATTTAAGCAAAATAGATGGACTTTGAAGGCATTATGCTTCGTGGGATAAGCCAGACAGAGAAAGAATAGTTGAGTCCCCGCAAGTGACATGTGATAATGAATGGAGACAATCTTGGTTCTCACAGCTAGAGGAAAGGCTACTGGCATCCAGTGGGTAGAGACCAGGCATGTTGTCAAATATCCTCCAAGGCCTAGGACAGCCTCCCCGCTACCCATAAACAGTCCAGCTCCAAAAGTTACTAGTGGTGAAGTTGAAAACCTCATTATACAACCATGATCGTGAGAGGCTTATGACATGAGGTCAGTATAATAGAATTTTAGAAATGTAACCAAATGTTGGTTAGAAAATTAAAAATTATATCAAGACTTCATTACTCCATGCTATGGAATGAATTAATGCATGTGTCCTTAGTTGCTCAGTCACATTTGACTTTTTGTAGCACACCAGGCTCCTCTGTCCATGGGATTTCCCAGGCAAGAATACTGGAGTGGATTGCTATTCCCTTGCCAGGGGACCTTCCCAACCCAGGGATCAAACCCCTGTCTCCTGCATTGCAGGTGGATTCTTCACCATCTGAGCCACCAGGGAAGCCCCATGGACTGAATTGTGTCCCCTCAAAATCCATATGTTGAAACCCTAACCCCCTAATGGGATGATATTTGAAGGTGGGGCCTTTAGGAGGTAATTAGATCTAGATGAGGTCATGAGGGTGGGGCTTGCTTGATTGGGTTAGTGCCCTAATAAGAAAAATCAGAGAACTTGGTCTCTCTCCACCATGTGAGCACACACTGAGAAGGCAGCCATCTGAAAACCAGGAAGAGAGCCCTCACCCAAACCCAACCATGCTTATATGCTGATCTTGGACTTCCAGCCTCTAGTACTATGAGGAGATAAATTTTTGTTAAGTCACGCAGTCTATGGTACTTTGCTATGGCATCTTGTGTTGGCATAAGACACTCCTCAAATTGAAAAATATGCAACAGGGAACCAACCCATAACAGAATTTAATTCATACTTTCAGCCAAACTGCCACGTTTATCATCAGTTAGCACTATTTAAACATTTTTTTATTGCAATACAGTCGATTTACAATGTTGTAGGGCTTCCCTTGTGGCTCAGAGGTTAAAGCATCTGCCTGCAATGTGGGAGACCCAGTTTCGATCCCTGGGTCGGGAAGATCTCCTGGAAAAGGAAATGGCAACCCACTCCAGTATTCTCGCCTGGAGAATCCCATGACGGAGGAGCCTGGTAGGCTACAGGCCACGGGGTTGCAAAGAGTCGGGCACGACTGAGCGACTTCACTTTCACTTTCTTTCTTTCAATGTTGTATTAGTTTCAGGTGTACAGCAAAGTGATTTAGTTATACATATGTGTATATCCACTCTTTTTTGAATTCTCTTCTCATATAGGTCATTACAGAGCACTGAGTAGAGTTCCCTGTGCTGTATGCTGCTGCTGCTGCTAAGTCGCTTCAGTCGTGTCCGACTCTGTGCAACCCCATAGACGGTAGCCCACCAGGCTTCCCCGTCCCTGGGATTCTCCAGGCAAGAACACTGGAGTGGGTTGCCATTTCCTTCTCCAATGCATGAAAGTGAAAAGTGAAAGTGAAGTCGCTCAGTCGTGTCTGACCCTTAGCGACCCCATGGACTGCAGCCTACCAGGCTTCTCTGTCCATGGGATTTTCCTGGCAAGAGTACTGTAGTGGGTTGCCATTTCCTTGTAGGTCCTTATTAGTTATCTGTTTTATATATAGTAGTGTGTATATGTCAGTCCCAGTCTCCCAATTTATCTTTCCCCCTGGTAACTATAAGCTTCTTTTCTACATCTGTGACTCTATTTCAGTTTTGTAAATAAGTTCATTTGTACCATTTTTTTAGATTCCACATATAAGTGGTATCATATGATATTTGTCTTTTTCTGCCTGACTTACTTCACTCAATATGACAATCTCTAGGTCCATCCATGTTGCTGCAAATGGTGCTTTCTTCTTGTTTATGTTTCAGTAATATTCTGTTGCACATATGTACCACATCTTCTTTGTCCACTCTTCTGCCAATGGATGTTTAGGTTTCTTCCATGTTCTAGCTGTTGTAAATAGTGCTGCTATGAACATTGGGGCACATGTATCTTTTCAATGTATGGTTTTCTCCAGACATAAAATCCCAGGAGTGGGATTACTGGTTCATATGATAGTTCTACTTTTAGTTTGTTAAGAATCTCCTTACTATTCTCCAAAATGGTTGTACCAATTTGAATTCCCACCAACAGGGTAGGAGGGTTCCCTTTAGTAACTTGACATTTGTCTAGTGTGTGTGACAAATAGTGTTGTCTGCTTTGTTTTACTCAGAAAAATCTATGGCATGTACTTTATAACTTTTAATTATCATTCAGGTTTAGTGTGATTCTCGTATCAGTCATTTGTTTATTTATTCATTCAGTAAATAGTAAGCAAGCATGTGTTGAATATCAACTAAGAGCATTTTCCACCTAAGCTGTGATTATATTTGCCAAATAATTGTTTATAACTGATATAGGAGGTGATATTCCAAACCTCAGGCTTCCCAGGTTGGGACTTAGCAACCAAACAACAAATTCCAAAGCTCTGTGTATGTGCAGGCTAACGTTAAAGATGTTATATATTTTTAAATCCTCTATATCTTAAAAAAAAAAACTTAAGAATTGTACTTTTAAAAATTAGCATACACACTAATTCACAAATTCCACAAGTTCTGAATTAGCTTATGAGATACCATGTGTTCAGTTTTCAATCTAGGTGTTTCAACTACAGCATTATAATAAATTCTAGAAATGGATTTTAATATTATATATTAAATATATATATAAAATATATGTAATATGTTTTATAATCCATAGGACACTCCAGTTTTAGATGATCTCATGGCCTTTTCTATTGGCATGAGGTGGGAGATGCCTATTTCTGGCCCTTTGCAAAACACTTCAAATGCTGAAATAATTAGAAGTTACTCCTTAAGATTAACACTTGGACTTCAAGGAAGTCACCTTTTATAAATAGAGGAAATTCAGGATAGACTTCCACCTCTGTCATTACCGTTGGGGCATTAGCCAAGTAAGCATCCTCTCCTTGGGGACTCTGTTTCATTATATAGAGACACACATGCACTCACGTACATATAAATACAGAGTTTAAATTCTATTCAATGTACAGATATTCATACACATATGGTTTAAATTCTATTAAATACATAGATGTATACACACATACATATAAATATGGTTTAAAGTCTATTCATTACACATATACACATAAATACATATGATTTAAATATTCACTACATATATGTATGTGTGTATGTACATAGTCTATTCATTGTAAAATCTATTCATTATACATGCACACACACAGAGTTAATAATGTCACCTTTGAAATTAGATTTGCCTCCTCCTACATATTAGCTGTGTGGCAGCTTCTCCGAAAGTCACTTTTCTTATCAGCACATGGCAATATAATCCCAATACTTTATTTCAAAAGTTTAAATAAAACTGTACAAAACATGATATGCTGAGCACAAAGGCCTCACACAAATGACATTATCATAGGAGTTGCTATGATCATGATCATGATTATCACTGTCTAAAAACCTCAGTGGGAAGTAACATATTTTCCAATAGTTGCTTCCTCCAAGTACTGCATGATTGCAAATCAAGATCTTTGCAACTTAATGACTTCAGCATTCTTTTTCTTTTTTAAAAAAGTGCAAGTCATAGATCTTAACACAAGATAGGCTAGTACCTCAATGGCCCAAGTTAGTGTGTTAATGTAGAGATGAAAGTGGGCCCAAGCCATCACTGAACCTTCAGGTGGAAGTGAGCTTTCCACTTCATGGTGTGCAAAGGGTGTAGCCAACTTCTGCTTGGACCAGACTGGCATTATTTGCATTGTTGGTGGGAATGTAAATTGATATAGCCACCACGGAGAACAGTATGGAGATTCCTTAAAAAACTAGGAATAAAACTACCACACGACCCAACAATCCCACTACTGGGCATATACCCACAGGAAACTGTAATTGAAAAAGACGTGTGTACCCCAATGTTCATTGCAGCACTATTTACAATAGCTAGGACATGGAACCAACCAAGAAACCCATTGACGAATGAATAAGAAAGCTGTGGTACATATATACAATGGAATATTACTCAGCTATAAAAAGGAATGCATTTTAGTTAGTTCTAATGAGATGGATGAGCCTAGAGCCTATTGTACGGAGTGAAGTAAGTCAGCAAGAGAAAAAGAAATATCGTGTATGAACGCATATATATGGAATCTAGAAAGATGGTACTGATGAACCTATTTGCAAAGCAGCAGTAAAGACACAGACATAGAGAACAGACTTGTGGACACAGTGAGGGGTGGAGAGAGTGGGACAAATTGAGAGAGTAGTATGGAAACAGATACATTACCATATGTAAAATAGATAGCTAGTGGGAATTTGCTGTATGATGCATGGAGCTTATACATCCCAGTACTCTGTGACAACCAGAGACAGGGTGGGAGGTAGGGGGGAGGTTCATTACAGAGGGGACATATGTACACCTATGGCTGATTCATGTTGATATATGGCAGAAACCAACACAGTATTGTCAAGCAGTTAACCTCCAACTGAAAATAAATAAATTTAAAAATTAATAGAAGGTTGAGAAGAAATGGCCTCAGAATAAAGAACAATTCTTTATATTTAAAAAATAAACTCTCTCTGGGGAGAGACAGAAAAATGCCATATGGGAATCCAGGTTGGTGGCAGGAGCTTCTAGCCATGTCATTTCAAGTCGGATGGGGTATGTCAGTTCCAGGCAATCAGCCCCCTTAGAATCAGTGTCTGAGTCATAATTGGAGGCCCCACTGTTGTCATACAGACTCCTTGAGAAAGGACTTCAATTTCCACAGATAGAGAACCAGTGTGTAGCATGATCCAGGCTAACCTGTAGTTTAGCAGGGAAGAACACAGAGGGTGTATGCCCCCATTACCACCCTTGTGATGTATTCTGTTACACATGTCCCTCTATACCCAGCACAGGTGGCCAATGACAGTAGAAAGGAAGTAGTTGTCTGAGGATCCACATTCCTTCATTCTAGTGGCTCCATCACTACTAGGGTCTCAGAGGCCTTTGCTGTGTTGTCAGTGTCTGGCCAAGAGGTGAGTGCAGAGAGAGGTTCAAGGCCAATCCAGAGGCCTGAGGAGCCAGGCCGCTTGGCACAGGCCAGCTCCATTCCCTTGCCTCACTTCACTGCAAGAGGCTGGGAAATGTTGAGTTTTGTGCCCAGGAGGGCTTGGCAAGCACGTGCCAGTGTTTCTGCCAGACTCTCATTTCCATATTTGAGGAAATGTGATGGAACTTGAAATAGGGTTAATAGTTAAAATCAACCACATACATTGTGAAAAGGATTCTCTTATATTGTAACAGGGCGTATTTTACATTTTTTTGACAAGAAAGTGAAAATAATCAAAACTCATGAATTTCAGTGACCCCCTCCTTACCATGTCAGTTTATCCCCCTTTGTTCCTTCATGTCTCTGCCTCCCTCTTAGGTGGCTACCCTGAGATGTTGAGGTCAGCTCAGGGACAGCAAATAACTGAGCTGGCAGCAAAGAGAGGCCTGGGAGTAATGATAATGATTGTTTCCAATGTCCAAACACTGTGCTAACCCATATCATTGGTTATGGAAAGGACACTACTAAGCCCACAGTCTTGAATTGCTTCAGGTCCGCTTCCTATCAAAGGCCCAAATGAAATCATTGTTTCCTTCTCATCTTTTATTCTCCTTGGCTAGTGTTTTTCCTCACTTGGTTGTATACACGAATCTTTGGAATGCTATGGTGGAAAGACTCTAAGGAGAGGCCCCCACCACCCCCCATCCGCTGATCCCCTTCTCCTGGTTCCCTTACTGTTGTGTGATCCCCTCCGTTGAATGGATGCAGGACCTGTGACATGCTTCTAACCAATAGAATACAGGTAAGGTGATGGGCTGTCACTTCCACAATAACATTACTAAGATTGTAACCCCTGTCTTGGTAGCAGGCTCTCTCTTTGGCTGGCTTTGAGAAGGCAAACTGTCATGTTGGAGAGGTCTATCCAAAAAGGAACTGAGGGTAGCCTCCAACCAGTAGCCAGCAAGGAATCCAGACCCTTAGTCAAACAGCTCTTAAATAACTGCATTTGGCCAACAATCTGGGTGAGCTTGGCAGCGGATCCTTCCACAGTCAAACTTTCAGATGAGGCTCTATCCCCAGCTGGTGAATCAGTTACAGCCTTAGGAGACCCTGAAGTAGTGGAATCAGCTCAGGCATAGCAAGATTTCTAACCCACCAAAACTTGGAATTAATAAACTTGTGTTGTTTTGAGCTGCTAAATCCATAGTAATTTGTTTGCAAAGATGACAACTAATATAGATACTTGTTAAAAAAAAAATACAGAGTCCCAGAGCCTAGCCACAAAGTCCACTTAGCAGGACTGGAGAGGGACTTGGAAATCTGAATTTTTCATCATCATCTCAGATTGTGATGTACCTGGTATAAAAACCACTCCAAATTCTCTAGGCTCGATTCTTATACCTAGTCAGCCTCACCAGAAAGTTACATATCTCAGCCTCATTATTTTTAATTCTAACAGAAGTGAGCAAAAAGTTATATTCTAATGATTTTTCTCTTAGTCCATTATAAAAACTATCTGTATTCATTTTCTATTCCTGCTCTAACAAATTACCATAAGTTTAGTGGTTTGAATAAAACCATAAATTTCTTATCTTATAGTTTTGTGGTTAGAAGTCTGAAAATGGATCTCACAAGCCTAAAATCAAGGTTTCAGCAGGGCTAATTCTTTCTGGAATTTTCTGAGGAGAATCTGTTTCCTTTGCTTTTCCAGCTTTTAGAGGCTGCCTGCATTCTTTGGGTCCTGGTTTCTTTCCAGCAATGTTGCCACTGAGACCTCTGCTGCCATCGCCACATCTCTTTCTCTGACTATGCCCCTTCTACTTCTTTCTTTCCCATATAAGGACCCTTGGATTACACTGGCTCCACCACAGTAATTTGAGAGAATTTCTCCGTCACAAGACCCGTAACTTGATAATGTCTACAAAGTCCCTTTTGGCATGTAAGGTAACTTTCACAAGTCTAGGGATTAAATTATGAACATCTTTGGGTGGGGGGGCTGTTATTCTGTCTACTGTAAGATCCATTGAATAAAATATCTATGTCTTGATGCTGGTGAAATGGTTGTCTCTTTCTGTCATATGAACTATGTAATTTGTCTCGGTCCCCTTTCTTCCTTGGCTCCCAGGGTCTTAGAGCTAGTAATTGTGTTCAGTTGTAATAACTCTGCTGACTTGCTTTCTAATCCAGCTGCTTCCTTTTGTTCATTATTTTCTTCTGACTCTTTTATCCTTATTTTAACAGTTCTGTTTTGTCTTTGTCATTTATTATAAGTTGATTTTGAAACATTACTCGAATATACAAATCCCCATATTTAGGCTTAACCCCTGGATCTCCTGATTGTTAATCTCTTACCCTCTAAGACCATTAGCCACTGAAACATTTTCTCACTTGGTAGCTGGACTTTCTCTTATATCTTACTCCACCTCTTCTTCTGTGTCCTTCCCACAGCCACCCCTGGCTCATGAAACCACTTACCAATCTAATTATCAATTTCCCCCAAGGGACTGTGGATAAGTAGTTCACCTTCTACCCATTAGGTGGATTCTGCTAAGGCCTGTTATGCTGTGATGAATGAACTAGTTCCTGAACCCTTGGTCAGTCTGCCCATGGAAGAAAGTTATCCTGAACTGATCTCAAATACACTGGGCTCATTAAAGTACTTGAACAAATTGCCCTAGTAACTTCCATAATAGTCACACACCTCAGGGGGACCAATAACCTTATCCATATGTTACAAGAGGAAATATTGAGTCAAGGAAGGTGAAGCAATCTATAGATTCTATTTCTTTGGGAAAATTATCTTGGTTTGAGGGTTTTAGGTGACTTAGATGGATGAATCCCATTCCTGGTTTTCCATTTAATCAGTACACCCCAATTATTGTTAGAAGTAGTTTGACAAAATAATTTTGCCAGCCTAATTAAAATATAGATTTCAGATACCATAGTGTGGAATGGTTAGAAGAGCAGAGAATGTAGTGCAAACTTTAGAAACATGATTATTAAAAAGTCTGCTGAATTGTTTTAAAGTTAAGCATATATGTTCAGCCTAACAAATTTCTATAAAATGAACACCTATATAACCACTCTCTCCTTAAGCCCCAAATCTTTCCATTCCTCAAAGACCAGATTAGACACCCTTCAACAAAGACTTGCATACGCCTCTATTTGTGTTCTTTTTCTCATTGAATTTTAGAAACATATTATTAATAACTGGACTCTTCTTATGTCACATACATGTGTATTATGTGTATATGTATGTGTGAATTCATATTATTCACACAGTGAATTCCTGAACCATCCTTTGATTTTCTGCAGCACTGAGTGTCACTGTTTAAGTGTAGCTTGAATAGAGTTCATCAGAGAAGGAACAAGTGAATGAATGAAGGAGTGAGTGAATGAGACCATGGAGGTCATTACCTCAGGGGTCAAGTTAATGGTGGTCACCTATCCGAGAATGGAATAGTCAAATTCACAATGTTTTGGAAAGTAGACAAGGGTCAGTAAGCTGGGTCAGCCAGGGCAGCCCTGGATAAACAGTTCAGTCTTGACTTTAGGCTGAAACTGGTCTCTACTCTGTCCACCTCCTGGGATTATGTAGCCTGGGGGCCCTTAAACAATGCTCAGGGTTAAAAGGGAGTCATATATTTCAAATACATCTTATTTCTTTTTAAAGAGGGATAGGATGGAAGAATTACCTTGAAGAGTAAGTTTACTTACATTTATATCGTGTATAAATATATTTTACTCTTCTCATTAGGCTTCACATATACATTCTTGATTCAAGCACAGGAGAAATATTAATTTGGGTACTGCTTTCAAAGCTGTTGACCATGGAAACCAGTCTCCAGGGGCATTAAGCAAATGATTAAATGTTGATAATAAGGCGCTTGCTCTTATTGATCTCATTTCATCCTCAGAGAAACCCTAAAAGGTGGAAATTGTTCTCTCTCCCTTTTTACAGATGATGGGAACAAAGAGCCTCAAAGAGTTTTAATAGCATACCCAAGCTCATCTGTCTACTTCCTAGTTGAATGTCTGTATTCCACTCAGCTGTGGTGTAAAGGAGTCTGGCACATAATGGAAATGCAGAATGTGGGCTTTTGATTCAAGAAAGTAATCCAGGTCATTCTAATTATGGTCTTGTTTATGAGTAAAGTCTAGAATGAAGTGGTGATATACCAGTTGTGTATTCTTTAAAAATGTGCTGCAATTTATTTTAGATGATAATGATTGAGTACCTACTGTGTGCAGGCCACTGGGTTAGCAGTACACGGTACCCTGTAAACCTGTCTGTTCCTCATCTTTTACATGGGAAATAGGATATTACTCTCTTTGCCTTCAGAAACTAAATCTCTCTTTTTGTTAAATTTCTTTCCTCTGAATCACCTGGAGCTCTGGCTCTTGATATTTAAGGAAAAACTTTTAAAATAAAAAGTCCTATTTTTCCCCTCAAAAGCCTACTTTTATATGTCAAATGAGCTTTGTTCTTCAGATTATTATGATCTGCTGTGAATTTACTCACTTGATTCAGCAAAACAACTGACTCCTGTGTTCTAAGATATATCTGAGTATTGTGGGCACAGAAAAAGTGTGTTGCCGTCTGGTATGCAGAAGAGTAGTAGGTGGAAGGCATAGGGGATGGAATCATTGGGGAATCCCAAAATATTATCTTGCATTTGTTACATAGTCTTCTAGTTTATTATAATAGGATTTCCCAGGTGGTGCAGTGGTAAAGAATCCACCTGCAATGCATGAGACCCAGGTTTGATCCCTGGAATACGAAGATCCCCTGGAGAAGGAAATGGCAACCCACTCCAGTATCCTTGCCTGGAGAATCCCATGGACAGAGGAGCCTGGTGGGCTTCAGTTCACGGGGTTGCAGAGTTGGACACAACTGAGCACACACACACTATAGTAGGTATATACTACGTATGATAGTACATACATCTATCTGTGTGTACCTGGGGGAAGCAAAAAAAGAAGAAAAAAAGCCCCTAAAGTTAGATTATGTTTTCACAGTTGCACACATGAACTCTTTGGGGTTCTCTTCTTAGAAGAGTCACCCCAGTGTTTCACGGTGGTTTCCCTTACCGTCTAACCCCACAGTTCATCTGAACTAATGCACAATAAGAATTTCTGCAGACCAGTGTGCACTTGCTTACACTTTGCATGGTATTTTCTAAAAATGACTTGAAACGGTAGCAGCTATAAGTGAGGATAGTCTTGACTAGGTTAAAATGTGAGCTATTAACAGCTAATCAAAAGCATTTGATTAGTGTGTGCTCTGTGTGTGTGTGTGCTCAGTCGTGTCCAACTCTTTGTGACCCTATGGACTGTAGCCTGCCAGGCTCCCCTGTCCATGGAATTTTCCAGGCAAGAATACAAGAGCATGTGGTCATTTCCTATTCCAGGGAATTTTCCCAACCCAGGGAATGAACTCACATCTCTTGTGATTCCTGCATTGGCAAGCGGATTCATCACCACTGTGCCACCTGGAAACCAGGTCCAAATATGTGTTTCATGGATGGGATACTCACATCTAGCTCTCTAAATCTTTTACTGAGATTGACTGGAGAATCCACATACATACTACATGAGAGAAATCTCTATCTCAAAACTGATTGAGATTTTGGTAATGGGAGCCATGCAGAAAGTGGGAGAAGAGGGAGATAGAGCTGGGAAGACATCTCAGGGGACTGCATATTTCATCTTGAATTAATTTTATATCATAAATGTGAAGTTCTTGTAAGCTTGGATTTAAAATTTAATTCGGCAAATTACATAAACTCTTTAGCAAGAGCCAAAGCTCTAAAGTACCCACTTATATTTGTTTTCCTTTTCCCCTGAAATAGCATACCAAATCTGAATCTGATTAAGTCTGCTGAATTTGTTATCAGTGCTAGGAACTATGTATTCTGTACAGAAAATTAACTTCACTTAGAAATGCATGTTTTGGTAGCTTTACTCCTAAAAAATGCTGATTAGAAAGGCAATAAATCCTGGGAGAGGCCAAACTTCATTTTTCCCAATAATGAAAACAGGGCTGGATTTTGAGGGATGAAGACACATGATGGCTGTACATTAAATTTGCTGTCAATAAGGGATGCTCTGATTTTTCTCTGCTGAGCCCAGCATGTGGTACTTAGTATATATCTAGCTTTCTTCTTATGTATCAACCTATCTAGCTAGCTATCTTTGTATTTATCTATCTCAAAGTTTCTCAGCACTGTGTGTGTGTGTGCGCGCGCGCGCGCACGCACACTTAGTCGCTCAGTTGTGTCCGACTGTCTGTGACCCCATGGACTATAGTCCTCTAGGCTTCTCAGCACTACTGACATTTTAATCAGACAATTCTGTGTGTGTGTATATGTAGGGGGCTGTTCTATGCATTGTGACAGCCAAGTATGTGTTCAGATTTTGCCAAATATTCTCAGATGGTCGTGACAGAATCTCTCTCACTAAGTATCCCTATCTCTATGTATCTACACACCTATAAAAGAAATAAATGAACAAATTTTATAGTAAAACATACAGGCTTCAACTTGGCATGATCAACAGAGAAGGTAAGAAAGATTAGTAGGATTTATCTCATGGGATCGCAAAGAGTTAGACATGACTGAGTGACTGAAGTGAATATATATTCTCAAATAGACCAAGAACTAGATTGATTTCTAAATAGAAGTGCTTATTAGGACTAAGTCAAAGGTCAATTTTAAATGTCTCTTTGGTGGCATTGGGACACTAGAGAGAGTGACATTCTCAAAGTGCAACTCTTTGGCAAATGACAGCTTTCAGTGTCAGAAATTTGGTGATCAGTGTCTCCAAGGTGAGTGAATGAGTGAAAGTTGCTCAGTCATGTCCAACTCTCTGCAACCCCTTGGACTATACAGTCCATGGAATTCTCCAGGCCAGAATACTGGAGTGGGTAGCCTTTCCCTTCTCCAGGGGGTCTTCCCAACCCAGGGATCAAACCTGGGCCCTCACATTGCAGATGGATTCTTTACCAACTGAGCCACAAGGGAAGCCCAAGGGTCTTCCCTCATAGCTCAGTCGATAAAGAATATGCATGCAATGCAGGAGACCCAAGTTCAGTTCCTGGGTCGGGAAGATACTCTGGAGAAGGAAATGGCTACCCACTCCAGTATTCTGGCCTGGAGAATCCCATGGACAGAGAAGCCTGGCGGGCTACAATCCATGGGGTCACAAGAGTTGGACACGACTGAGCAACTAAACCACCACCACTCTTCAAGGTTCCTGAAAAACTTGGTAAACCAAAGTTATCTTGACACACCTGTAGAATCTTGAGACTCACATAGAAAAAAGATCTAATATTTGAAAATAAAGGCAGAGAAGTTTCTCCATATGCTAACATGTTTTGAAAGTGCATCAAATCTCTCAGTTCTTTTAAAGAATTATCCTTTTTTTCTGTTCCCTATAGCTTAAGAGAATAGTGGGGAGCCGCATAACAAGAAAATGGAGCTCTTAACACGCTCCTGGAGCCCACCTGTCTATTTCTTTGTTTGTTGCTCTTCACATGTCCCCGCCCCTGGTTTCTGTCCTTCTTGGATGGGTATTTTCTCCATTTTATTTTTCCTTCTCTGGTCACAGTGTAAAATGAACGTGCTATGTTTTATTGTTCTTGTTTGGGTTTTTTTGTTTGTTTGTTTTTTAATTTATTTCTTGTATTTTTGGCTGTGCTGGGTCTTCGTTGCTGTGGCAGGCTTTCTCTAGTTGCAGCGAGTGGGGGCTACTATCTAGTTTTGGAGTGGGGACTCTTCATTTTCGGTGGCTTCTCTTGTTTTGGCTCAAGGACTCAGTAATTGTGGCCCATGGGCCTACTTGCCCCTCAGCATGTGGAATCTTTCCGGACAAGGGATTGAACCTATGTCCCTTGCATTGGCATTTGAACCACTGGACCACCAGGGAAGTCCATGTTTTGGGTTTTTTTTTTTTTTTAATAGCTGAGGGGAATAATTTTAGATTAACAAAAGAGGTTTCAAAGTAAGTACAGAGTGATCCTCTATACCCTTTACCTGGTTTCCTCTAATGTCAATATCTTACATTACCATGGCACTTCTGTCAAAGTAAGAGAGCACCATCAGTACATTACTATTAACTAAACTACAGGCTTTATTTGGATTGCTATAGTTCTTTTTCACAAATGCCTTCTTTCTGTTCCAGGATCCCATCCGAAGTACTCCATTGTATTTAGTCATCAGGTCTCTTTAGGCTCCCCTGGGCTGTGAGTTTCTTTGTCTTCACTTTCCTCTCCAAAATGTTCTCTGTTTTGAGGAGTACTGATCAGGTGTTTTACAGAATGTCACTCATTTTAGCTGCCACAGTCTGAATGTTTTTGTCTTCCCAGCATGCATGTCCTAATCTCCAATGTGATGGTATAATTCTCATGATTGGAATTAGTGCTCTTATAGAAGAGGCCCCCACAGAGTTCCCTAGCCCCTTCCGCCAGGTAAGGTTACAAGAAGTCTCCAGCTCAGAAGAGGGTGGTTACACCCGACCATGGTGGGAGCCTGATCTGGGACTTCTAGCCCACAGACCTGTGAAGAATAAATGTCAGTTGTTTATAAGCCACCCAGTCTGTGGTATCTTGTTAGAGCCGCCCAAATGGACGAAGACATTAGGTTTATCTCTTGTTTTTTCACGATTAGATTGGGGTGATGGGTTTGGGGAAAGATACCAAGGAGGTGAAGTGCCCTTTTCATCACATTGTAACATGCTATCAGCATCACTTATCACTGCTAATGCAGTCTAGTTGATTTCTAATGCCACAGAATGCCCATTGCTCTTAATGTAAAAACAAGAAAATGCAATATTTTATATTTGCACTATAGCCTAACTTTTGAAACTCTTCCAACCTTTAATTAGGTTGCCATTCTCTACCCCAGAATAGGAATGTGTATGTGACACATAGTATGTAATCAGTATTACTTGGTGACTGAATGAATATCTCTGTCTCCACCCTCATCTGTATAGGTCAGGGTCCCTGGGTGGGAAAAAGAGACATCTTAGGCAACCTAGATACTAGCCAGTCCATAGTCCAACCTCTTGTATTGATTGGGTTTTAAAGAATGAATTAAAAATAACTGGAAAACTGGGATACATTTTCATCCTCCTAGAAGGATGTTGGAAGTTTTCTTATGATTTATATATTTGACTGTAGTGTTGTAAACAGTGCTAATGAAGTGAGAGGTAAGCATGTAGGAGTTCAGCAATACAGACCTTGGGAAATGGGGAGGCACTTTAGAATTAGTATTGTCAAATTGCTTGTTTTCATTGCATTTGAGGGTTTTCCCTCCTTTGTGGTAAGTTGCCATCTCATTAAAAGGAAAACTCTCAACATCATCATCTCGAAACACCTGCCTCACCACATGGAAAGGGGCAGCCTTTTATGAGCACTAGCTTTCTTTTCTCTGTGGTTTTACCAAGTTTTGATGCTTTATGCAAAGCAGTGGGTTTCTCGCTGCTGAAAGACGCAGTTTGAGGTTGCAGAGTAAAGTGAACTGTTTAAAAATTCAACTTGCTGAAGTTTTCAGACCACTCATTCCCTCCAAGCTAAGTTGAAAAGGCCAGAATGATCACTCACCTTTGCTGGTGGCCCTGGGGGCACGGAGAATGTTGAACAGAGAAGCTTGGTTCTCTCATGCCGAGACCTGTGCCTCCAGAAAAATGATCTGCCAACTGTGGGGAGGTGAGGGGGCAGGCTCATCCGAGGAAACGCGAGTTTCTCTTATTTCCTAGTCTTTTCTGTATCGGCGGTTAATAATTTTAAACTGTCCTGGCATTTTTCAAGCAATTTAAAGGCTGCGAATCCTGAAGTGTGGGGTGTTTTGTGGGAGTGACGTGGGTGGGGAACTCTGTCATCCTAGTCTTCTGTTTTGAGAGTAAACATTCTTGACTAAAGATAAGGTGCAAAACACCCTCTCTCCTTCATTGACCATGGGCCCCAAATTCAGACACTAGGTCTGTGAGGGAAATAGTGAACAATTTTCTAGCCTTTGTTCCTCCTCGGTTTCAAAATATATTAATAAAACCATGAATGACACAGAGGGCCTTTATAGGGACCCAGATACCTAAAAATCACTTTCAAATTGAATTTCAAAAAATAAACTCCCCAGGACAATTCATATGCTCCAGCAAATTGGGTGTTTGGGTACTTGGACACTGAATTGCACAGGAAAGGTTTCTTAAGATAAGCATTTGTGTTTCAAATTTCCCCCACTTGGCTCTTTATGATAACAGCTTTCATAAATAGTATAGCAGTTGAAACATTTATTATTGGAACAGAAATGCAATTACATGCAGATGTTGTCCTGTGATTCATTGCTTTGTGCTCCACACATTTTCAAGCTGGAGGAAGAACAAGCAGGTCATCAAGTAAATGCTCTCGGCTGAGCTCCACTTACTCTCCTGACTTGAGTTATCTAATCTCTTTTGTGAGTGTTGCCACAATCTCGTCCTCCGTGGCCCTTCTTGGCAGCCAGTTTCATTGTGCAATTACTCCAACTACCGTCAAGAATGTCTTTTCATCCAACATAAATGTTCTTTCCTTAATCCAAACCTGGTTCTTTCTCCAACATTCCTGTTCTGGGGCATATGAAAGGACAACCCCATTTATTTATTTTTTTTTCAGTTTGTTATCATTTTCTCCTTTTGGTAACATCAGAAAGTGATCCAAACTGTGAAGGTGATAACATAGGACATTTGAGATGGAACCACTGGAGGTGGGATGGGTGGTGATGTCCTTCCTGGTTATCATTGGTCATGGATGGCCTCTTCCCGGAAGAAACCTTTACAAACGTTCTGAGAGTTTAAGGGTTAGCAGTGAAGACGCCAACTGTATCCATTTCCTATTGCTGCAGTAACAAATTATCACTAGCTTGGGGCTTCCCTGGTGGCTCAGACAGGAAAGAATCTGCCTGCAACACAGGAGACCTGAGTTCTATCCATGGATTGGGAAGATCTCCTGGGGAAGAGAATGGCTACCCACTCCCATATTCTTGCCTGGAGAATTCATGGACAGAGGAACCTGGTGGGCTACAGTCCATGGGGTCACACGGCTGAGCTACTAACACACTTCAGTGGATTAAAACAACGCAAATTATTTTCATACAGTTCTTCAGGTCAGAAGTCCAACACAGGTCTCAGTGGACTAAAATCAAGGTGTCTCCAGGACTGTATTCCTTCTGGAAACTTTAGAGGAGAATCTGTGCCCAGCCTCTAGAGGCTGACCCCATTCCCTGGATCATGGTCTCCTTCCTCCATTTTCGAAGCCACCAGTAGTTAGTCAAGTCTCTCATATCACATTATGCTTACATGGATTTTTCTGCCTCCCCCATCCACATTTTAAAGACCTTGTGATTCCTTTGGACCCACCTGGATAACCCAGGCTGATCATCTTAAGGTCAGCGATTTAGGAAGCTTCATTCCATCTGCAACCTTAACTCCTCATCATCATTTAACTTAATATATGTGCAGATTCCAGGGACTTGGAGGCGGACATCTTTCAGTTCAGTCGCTCAGTTGTGTCTAACTCTTTGCAACTCCATCAATTGCAGCACACCAGGCCTCCCTGTCCATCACCAACTCCCGGAGTCCACCCAAACCCATGTTCATTGAGTCGGTGATGCTATCCAACCATCTCATCCTCTGTTGTCCCCATCTTCTCCTGCCCTCGATCTTACCCAGCATCAGGGTCTTTTCCAATGAGACAGCTCTTCGCATCAGGTGGACAAAGTATTAGAGTTTCAGCTTCAACATCAGTCCTTCCAATGAACACCCAGGACTGATCTCCCTTAGGATGGACTGGTTGGATCTCCTTGCAATCCAAGGGACTCTCAAGAGTCTTCTCCAACACCACAGTTCAAAAGCATCAATTCTTCTGCACTCAGCTTTCTTTATAGTCCAACTCTCACATCCATACATGACCACTGGAAAAACCAAGGCTTGACTAAATGGACCTTTGTTGGCAAAGTAATGTCTCTGGGTTTTAATATGCTATCTAGGTTGGTCATAACCTTCCTTCCAAGGAGTAAGCATCTTTTAATTTCATGGCTGCAGTCACCATCTGCAGTGATTTTGGAGCCCAGAAAAATAAAGTCAGCCACTGTTTCTACTGTTTTCCCATCTATTTGCCATGAAGTGATGGGACAGGATGCCATGATCTTAATTTTCTGAATGTTGAGCTTTAAGCCAACTTTTTCACTCTCCTCTTTCACTTTCATCAAGAGGCTCTTTAGTTCTTCTTCACTTTCTGCCATAAGGGTGGTGTCATCTGCATATCTGAGGTTATTGATATTTCTCCCGGCAATCTTGATTCCAGCTTGTGTTTCTTCCAGCCCAGCGTTTCTCATGATGTACTCTGCATATAAGTTAAATAAGCAGGGTGACAATATACAGCCTTGACGTACTCCTTTTCCTATTTGGAACCAGTCTGTTGTTCCATGTCCAGTTCTAACTGTTGCTTCCTGACCTGCATACAGGTTTCTCAAGAGACAGGTCAGATGGTCTGGTAATCCCATCTCTTTCAGAATTTTCCACAGTTTATTGTGATCCACACAATCAAAGGCTTTGGCATAGTCAATAAAGCAGAAATAGATGTTTTTCTGGAACTCTCTTGCTTTTTCGATGATCCAACAGATGTTGGTAATTTGATCTCTGGTTCCTCTACCTTTTCTAAAACCAGGTTGAACATCTGGAAGTTCACGGTTCATGTATTCTGAAGCCTGGCTTGGAGAATTTTGAGCATTACTTTACTAGTGTGTGAGATGAGTGCAAACATGCGGTAGTTTGAGCATTCCTTGGCATTGCTTTTCTTTGGGATTGGAATGAAAACTGACCTTTTCCAGTCCTGTGGCCACTGCTGAGTTTTCCAAATTTGCTGGCATATCGAGTGCAGCACTTTCACAGCATCATCTTTCAGGATTTGAAATAGCTCAACTGGAATTCCATCACCTCCACTAGCTTTGTTCGTAGTGATGCTTCCTAAGGCCCACTTGACTTCACATTCCAGGATGTCTGGCTCTAGGTGAGTGATCACACCATCGTGATTATCTGGGTCATGAAGATCTTTTTTGTACAGTTCTTCTGTGTATTCTTGCCACCTCTTCTTAATATCTTCTGCTTCTGTTAGATCCCTACCATTCCTGTCCTTTTTTGAGCCCATCTTTGCATGAAATGTTCCCATGGTATCTCTAATTTTCTTGAAGAGATCTCTAGTCTTTCCCATTCTATTGTTTTCCTCTATTTCTTTGCATTGATCGCTGAGGAAGGCTTTCTTATCTCTCCTTGTTATTCTTTGGAACTCTGCATTCAAATGGGTATATCTTTCCTTTTCTCCTTTGCTTTTCGCTTCCCTTCTTTTCACAGCTATCTGTAAGGCCTCCTCAGACAGCCATTTTGCTTTTTTGCATTTCTTTTTCTTGGGGATGATCTTGATTCCTGTCTCCTGTACAATGTCACGAACCTCCGTCCATAGTTCATCAGAACTCTGTCTACCAGATCTAGTCCCTTAAATCTATTTCTCACTTCTACTGTATAGTCATAAGGGAATTGATTTAGGTCATACCTGAATGGTCTAGTGGTTTTCTCCACTTTCTTCAATTTCAGTCTGGATTTGGCAATAAAGTGTTCATGATCTGAGCCACAGTCAGCTCCCGGTCTTGTTTTTGCTGACTGTATAGAGCTTCTCCATCTTTGGCTGCACTGAATCTGATTTCGGTGTTGACCATCTGGTGATGTCCATGTGTAGAGTCTTCTCTTGTGTTGTTGAAAGAGGGTGTTTTCTATGACCAGTGCATTCTCTTGGCAGAACTCTATTAGCCTTTGCCCTGCTTCATTCTGTACTCCAAGGCCAAATTTGCCTGTTACTCCAGGTGTTACTTGACTTCCTACTTTTGCATTCCGGTCCCCTATAATGAAAAAGACATCTTTTTTGGGTGTTAGTTCTAAAAGGTCTTGTAGGTCTTCATAGAACT
Organism: Giraffa tippelskirchi; assembly: GCF_054371585.1. Lineage (NCBI taxonomy): Eukaryota > Metazoa > Chordata > Mammalia > Artiodactyla > Giraffidae > Giraffa > Giraffa tippelskirchi. The sequence goes on from NC_137289.1 coordinate 146,200,269, forward strand.
GTTCAACTTCAGCTTCTTCAGCATTACTGGTCGGGGCATAGACCTGAATTACCGTGATATTGAATGGTTTGCCTTGGAAATGAACAGAGATCATTCTGTCGTTTTTTAGATTGCATCCAAGTACTGCATTTCGGACTCTTTTGTTGACTATGATGGCTAGTCCATTTCTTCTAAGGGATTCCTGCCCACAGTAGTAGATATAATGGTCATCTGAGTTAAATTCACCCATTCCAGTCCATCTTAGTTCGCTGATTCCTAGAATGTCGATGTTCACTCTTGTCATCTCCTGTTTGACCACTTCCAATTTGCTTTGATTCATGGACCTAACATTCCAGGTTCCTATGCAGTATTGCTCTTTACAGCATCAAATTTTGCTTCTATCACCAGTCCCATCCACAACTCGGTGTTGTTTTTGTTTTGGCCGCATCCCTTCATTCTTTCTGGAGTTATTTCCCCACTGATCTCCAGTAGCATATTTGGGCACCTACCGACCTGGGGAGTTCATCTCTCAGTGTCCTATCTTTTGCCTTTTCATACTATTCATCGGGTTCTCAAGGCTAGAATACTGAAGTGGTCTGCCACTCCCTTCTCCAATGGACCACATTCTGTCATCTTTGGACATCTTTGGGACGTCACTATTCTGCCTGCCACACGAAGCAGAGCATTTCAGGCAGTGGAAGAACATGTGCAAAGGCCCTAAGGTCTGAACAAGATGGGTATGATGGGGGAAGAGAAGGAAGACCAGTGTGGGTGGACATAATGCTCTGAGGTTAGTCTGGGGAAGGCTGGCAGAGGTCAGATCATGGAGAGCTTGGTGGGCCATGGTATGAAAACTGAATTGTGTTCTGGTCATAGGAGGAGACCGCTAGAGGTTTTGAGCAGGGAATGGCATGATCTGATATATATTTTTAAAAGATGGTTTGGGGTGCTCTGTGAAAATGAACTGTGGAGAGGCAAGGGCAGAAGTAGGAAGAACAATTGAGAAGCAAGTACAGGGAATTCCCTGGCAGTCCAGTGCTTAGAACTAGGCAGTTTGACTGGTATGGGCCCGATTTCAATCCCCGGTCGAGGAATCAAAGGTCTCACCAATTTAAAAAAAAAAAAAAGACAATTACAGTGATCTAGGTCAAAGGTTCTCAGCAGGGGACAGTTTTGTGCTGCCAGCCCCTAGGGAACATTTGGCAATGTCTAAAGAGACTTCCGGTTGTGACTTGTGGTTAAGGGGTGAGAGAGTACCACTGGGATCCAGTGGGAAGGTGCCAGCAATGCTGCTGAGCATCCTACAGTGCCTAGGGCAGCCCCCAGCACAAAGAATGATCCTGCCCTCTGGTGCGGAGGCTGAGAAACTGGAAGGGTTGGAGGCAACAGGAAAGACGTGGTCAGAGCATATGTGCTCAGAGGCTCAATCATCTCCACCTCTTTGCGACCTCATGGACTGTAGCCCGCCAGGCTCCTCTGTGCATGCAATTATCCAGGCAAGAATACTGGAGTGGGTTGCCATTTCCTTCTCCAGGGTTTGGACACACACTCACCCATAACTAGGCTTTAGCTTTCAGGGCTTTACAAAGAAGGAAGAGGCTGTGGGGTTGACTTCAAAGCAGACTAGATTGAAGAGGGAAGGGCTGTGTGGGGCACATGGGTGGAGGATGGGAAGGAGAGGTGATTTTCACAGTGCTGGATTCCCCGCAGGCAGCCAAAAGGACACACTGTAGCAGTTCCGTTGCGTCTTGTATCAGCTATCTTGTCCTAGTTCCTATTATGTACTTGGTGTTTATCATGGTCTGGAATTATAAACCCAGGAAACCCAGGTCCTATTTTATTCTCCATCATCACTAGGTTGGTGACATCAGACAACTGACTTAACCTCTCCTTGTCACCATTTTCACCATTGGGCTTCCCAGGTGGCTCAGTGGTAAAGAATCTGCCTGCCAATGTAGGAGACTCAGGTTGTATCCCTGGGTCAGGAAGATCTCCTGGAGAAGGAAATGGCAACACATTGAAAAGGCAAATTATATTTTAGATTTTATTTCCATGACATTTTCAAGGATCACATAGTCCAGTTCTTTCTGAATATTTAATAAGGAAGCCAGTGGAGTAACATTATTGGCTAATGTAATTTAATTTATTTCACCAATTTATTCACTAGCACCTGTGTGTGTAAAGGACTATTAAATAAACTAGGCTGAAATAGCGTTCCTCTTGCCTCTGGGCACGTGCAATAAATTTGAGTACCGTGCCATTCTGATACAGTTCTCATAACGTAGAGACTAGGGGTCTGCAAAGTGTAGCCCAAGTTTGGCCACCCAGTTGTGTGAATAAAGTTTTATTGGAACACAGCCACAAATGTTCATTTCCATATTATCTGTGGCTGGTTTGGACCACAGCAGCTGAATAGAGTAGCTGCAATAGAGAGGTGTACGGCTGGCAAAGTCGAAAATATTTACTATCTTGCCCCTCACAGAAAAAATTTGCCCACTCCTGACCTAGGGCACATAAGTCTTTTGGAAATTTCAGCTTTTACTTCTGAATTTGCTCTGATTTCTAAAAATGTGAATCTCCAATAAAGAAATATGTTAAGAATGCCTATTTCTCCGTGTTTACATGGCTTACATCACCATACCACAGGCTTTGCAAGTAAAAGTGCTAAGCTACCAGTATATATTCAACTTATAGGCTAATAATGGCCCAATATGGTTTTTCTCCCATCCGTTTTGTAGATCTTTCATTCCCATCCTCTATTTATCACTATTGAACCCAAGCTTCTTTCTTAACTTTATTTTCCCCCATCTCTTCAAGGGCATTTTGAATTATGACACAATCCTCTAAGGTGTTAGCTATCCAATTTGGCACCATCTGCAAATTAAATCAACTTGTCTTTTATTTCATCACTCAAGTAACTGATGGAAATATTAAGAAGAGCCTGCCTCAGGACATCCTTTTAAAATGTCACTGTTTCCCTCAAGGTTCTGCCAGAACCACTGATAATCTGAGTCCACTTTTAAGCTCCCACTCCTCTGGAAATTGGATCTCGTCAGTGATGGCCAAACCTCAGATGCCAGTCATGATACCATAGTGGTCATGAGCATGCCTACTTAATGGACCCATTCCTCTTAGTGGATGGGTTTGCCATACCTGCTGTGTCTGCTCATCATGTATTCTGGTTCTCCTGTCTTGCTCTCAAATGAAGGAGGGCCGGAGGACTTGCTTTGGCCAGTGAAAGGTGAGCAGAAGTTTGCATCCTTTAGGGAGTGAAGCTTTGAAAGGCAGTTCATGATTCACCACGTCCGTGTTTCCTGTCTTGGCAACCGTGGAGGTATGTGTTGAAAGGAACCTTCATCAGATTGGGCTCCTGAGTGACTGTGAATAGAGACCCCTCCCTAGAGATCTGCATGGATGTGCAGCACGAGTGAGAAACACACCGTTGTTGTTATAAAGCCACTGAGACCTGGGGGGTGGCTTGTTACCGGAGCATAACCTCACCCATCTTGCCCGATAACAGCTCTTGAGCACCATAACATTTTTCTAGAAAGCTCCATTAAAGCTCAGGACCATTCTTTTCCTATGGATCCTTTTCTGTGTATATCCCTCACAGAACCTTATCCACTGCGCATACCACTTAAATGTTTATTGCATAGAAGTTACTTAATAATAGACTGATATATAACTGGCTAACATATTTAGGGAATCTTTTTTATGCTTTTGCATCCTGTTTTTATATATGTGCATGTGCTCAGTTGTGTCCAACTCTTTATAACCCCATGGGCTGTAGCCCACCAGGCTCCTCTGGCCATGGGATTTCCCAGGCAATAATACTGGTGTAGGTTGCCATTCCTTTCTCCAAGGGATCTTCCCAGATTAGGGATAGAACCCGCAGCTCTTGCATCTCCTGCATTAGCAGGTGGATTCTTTCACTAGCGCCACCTGGGAAGCTGTATTATATATGAATTACTGATAAAAACAACTCCATGTACATCCAGCGTCCTAAGCACCTTCAAGGTACTTTTCAATTGAATGCCCTGGTCCTCCTCAATTGTTTGATATAAGGATATAGTCATTATGATGGAGGTTTTACCTTCCCTAATATTTACTTTAGTTGACTCAGCCCAGATTTACCACTTCTAATCATGGTAAGACCGGCCTCTGGCCACCGAGAGTAACCTGCACGCACTATAGTGAGAGGATGAGCTTGGGCATTTGCCTATTAATACTTCTATATTGGGGCTTCCCTGGAGGCTCAGATGGTAAAGAATCCGCCTGCAGTGCAGGAGATGCAGGAGACTTGGGTTCGATTCCTGGGTTGGGAATACCCCTGGAGGAGGAGAGGGCTACCTACCTACACCAGTATTCTTGCCTGGAGAATCCCATGGACAGAGGAGTCTGGCAGGCTACAGTCCATGGAGTCACAAAGAGTCAGACACGACTGAGCGACTAACACACTTCTGTATTGATGTGGAGCTTCAATGAAACATCCTTCTGTTAGGAGAAATTTAGGGAAACATTAGAGCTTCACATTCCATAATACTGATGTGCACAGGCTTTCTTTAAGATGTAGTTGGCATATGCCTCACTTGCTCATGGTTGTCTTCCTGGGACCTAGCAGAATGCCTGGACCATAGAAGCATCAAAAAATATCTGGAATGATTTGCACTTGATACTTTCCGTCATCTTTGAGGTAGGCAGCCCTTTTTATTTCTGGTTTGGAGGTGAGGCTCAGAGACATTACAAGTAATTTACCCAAGGTCACACCACCAAGAGATGGAAGCAGAATGCTCCCATTCTGCTTCTCAGGCATTTGCTCTCTTGGATAGCATGGTGCACCCAGGCTTCAGTAGGAAGAGCAAATATTCTCGAGTCTGATGGACTGAGATTTGAATTATAGCTCAGCTACTCATTAGTTATATGTCACTGGAAATTTCTCAAATCTATCCCCTGATGTTTTCTTTAAACCACAATGATATTTTCTCCCCTTCAAGTAGATCTTGTATTTTATTTCGTTTCCCATAAATGCTATTTTGGGGGCATGGTATAATGATTCAGCTGTATGTACTCTCTCATTGGGGTCATCTATGGTTAGGTTGAATTCATGTTGCTTCCCTGACCCTGTCTTACCCAAACCATTTCTTGAGGCATCCAAGATGGATTTAGCAGAGGGTTATATTCCCGCTTTGAAATAGGCTACTTTCAGATCCAAATTTCATTTTGACCTTTCAATTCAATAATTATAGCCTAAGATATTTTATGTTTAAAGCCCGAATGATTGTTTGCTTAGAATTGTAGGAACAAATTTGGAGGCCAGCTTAAGGCACTTAAAGATTTAGCCTGCCCTGGAAAAAAAACGCATTCTTTGTCTTGCATCAACATGTTAATAAAGTCTAAAGTTCCTGCACAAACAGAACTTGCTTCAGCGGGAATTATGAGAACATAAAGGGTGCAGGATCATAAATGGACTATATTAGTGAAAGCCATTTACCTAGCATGGCACACAGAGTTTTATTTAAAATTAATGAAAACCCAATAAATAGAAAACACTAATATTACTTCCACTGGGGCAGTCAAGATGAGTCTTAACTTGATATCATAGAAATGTGTGTACTGTGAACAGAAAAATGTGTGCAATATTTGCAAAGTTATATTTTCATAATATTTTATAACCCAAATTTGTATTCAATAAAAATGCACCTAATATCTCATTTTAGGATCATTCTGGAGTCAGGTAAAGGCAGTCATTTTAGCAGTAAGTTATGACTTCATAAAAGAGTATTTTAATCAGTTGGTATGTTACCTTTAAACTCTCTGGACATATGATTTTTAAAAATGGTATTTGAACATGGAAATCTGCCATTTGAATGTTTTTCTGTCTCTTCGAGTGGATTTGATTTTTTAAAATTCTATTGGAGGTAAATTCTAGAAGATCTGAGATTTTGGATCTGCCACAAAATGGATCACGAGACTTTAGACCAGTCACTTTATCACTGAAACTCAATTTTGTTACCTTGAAAAGGAAATAATAACACACGCTTCCTGTAGAGATATAAAGAGAAACGGTATGGAAAAGCATTTGCCCAGCGGAAAATGCCCCTGTGTTGTTTTTTTTTTTTTCTCTTCAGTCTCCTGCTCTTAGCAGAAACCCTTCATGATTGGTTTGTGTAGGTGCTGGCTTCTGTAGCCTGTAAACATTCATTCTCTCCCCTTCCCTGAGCAGAGACCTAAGACACAGCACTGAGCTATTTTTGCTAAGATCCGCACTACTCAAGGAGCAGTCAACCAGTGGATGAAATAGGAACAAATGATTCATTTTAAGATAAGCTTTATTTAGCAGGCAGTCTTCACCTCCAGCACTCAAGTACCAAGTCTTGAGTCTGTTCTTCATAGTGAGACTTCAGTGGAATTGGTTAGACTTAAAAAGAATTATTACTTTTCTCAAAGGTAGATAAATGTAGAGGAGAAGAGCCAATTAGTAGACAATGGATGTGTTACATGCTTACATTTAAAAACTGTTTTGAGCCTAGAGTTAAGCCTTCCACAGAGTACTTTTAAAGATACATTTTCTTATCTTCTTAAGTCTAGGAGGTTGTTTAAATTTTTTTCCATGTAATTATGCAAATTCACAAGTCTTAGATTTCTTTCCTGAAACCATCAAATAACACTTCAATATGTGGGCTCAGGAGGGTTATTTCGGGGAATAAATAGATATCATTATGTGTCATTTTTGCCCATTAAAAAAAAGTGGCAATTACTGCATTGTAAAAGGAGTAAACTCTAAATGATCTTATTGTATTATCTACTAAAGGCCTGGAAAAGTTGAATAACTATTAGTTACTATGTTCCTATAAGGCACTGGGGTCTTACTTGATAGAAGTTTATTTGTATTCCCATCACATCATATGTTCTATTCACTTCTTTGAATATAATTTCAAGAAAAGTTACCCTGGTTTTAAAAACATGAAAGACAACCGATAATATCCTATGCTTTGGTTTTTCTCCCTACAGTGCCTTTATATAATAGAAGGTCGGTCATAGCTCATGATATAAAATACTAGCTGTTGACTCACAGTTACACTAGAAGGGCCAATTTTACAGACTGCTGGAATAAAGATGATTTTAATTAAATTGCACAAATCCCTTTGTACTGCAACCAAAGCCTCCTCAGGCTGGCTGACGCTGAGCCACTCTGGCGTGTGTAGAGTTAACCAGGTTACCGGGCTGCCTAGTTAACTTCTTTCACCAGGAATGCAATTCGTGTTTACCTATATAAGGAAACCTGTTAGGCTGACCTGAGTTTGGCGGATTTTTGCGCTGACTGGGAGGCGTGTGAGCACACAGCCCAGAGACGGGGAGTGATTCCGAGCTGGACAGAGCAAGCTTCCTGATCGCACCAGCCATTCAGCTGATCCGAGGCAGGCTGCCTGGAGGACCTACAGGTTTGCCTCTTCCAGATCACAGTTGAGGAACAAAAACCCCGTCCTGGGAAAAATGGGGAAGCCGGTGAGTCTTACCGATCTCTCTCTCTACGCTGCCGCTCAGGGGCACGCCTCGCTGGTCTCACCCAGGAAGTGGAGGCAGAGGCGTCGCTAAGCCTCTTACCCCACAGCTCCTTCCTGAACAAACACCAGGCTTCGCGAATACCTCCAGACAACTTTTCCTGCCTGTTTCGTACCCTGAGAATCCATAGAGGCAGTGATTTTCGCACCTTAGAGTGTTTTGGTGGTTTGAGGGGGGAGCGTTGTTGGCTTTTTTTTTTTTTTCACTACTCAGGAGTTTCTCTCCTACCGCGATGAGCAAACTTTCTCATCTTTGTTGCACTCCGCAGAGTGGAAAGGAGCCGTGGGGTGCTTCGCGAGAACGCCGAGCCCCCAAGGATGTCAATAGTAACTTTAAGTGGGGTTCCAAAAACCACAGGCGGGGTGATAGTCTGTAGAAGTGCAATTTGTCACAAAAAAAGGCAGTCTGAAGGTATCATTTTTCATTCATGTGGCAGCAAAAATCCTTCCATCCTGCACATGTAATAAAGGACACCTTCTGAGACACTGAGAAAAGAAAAAGCTGAGTTGAGCTCTTTGTTCTAGACAATGTAAAGAAGCCCACTCTTGCATTTTGACAAGTTAGCATATGTCTATTTATATATAAGGCAGGAACCAAGTAGAAAGGCTTTGTGTCAAAGGCATTGTGGTCGATTGAGTTAAAATTTGGCTCTATTTTATCTGTGGACAAAAATTGAAGTCTGAATGTAATTAAACAGGGAAATGTGAAAGTGTTTAACAGACTTGCAGGGGAATTTTAGTAATACTGGGGAATGCTCAATTATAAGAGGCAACTGAGTGAGAAAGAAGAAAAAGCCGTTCCAGCTGAGTTCTGGGGCTTAGGTAAAACTTTTGAAAAGAAAGTTAATTTAAAAAAAATCTAGTATAGCCATCCAAATGATTTTGGAATGGAGTACAATTTTTTTTCTGGCAAGGTGATTTTCTTAATTCAGTGAGCTTGGATAATTGTTTTGAATGATTTGACTTTTCATCTTGCAGAGAAATATTGTCATTTTCTGTCATGCACAGCGACTTAATCCTAAGAGTTGGGGGAGCAGGCAAGTGGCACACAATTTCCAATGTGTCATGTTAAGAAATTAGTTTCTCAAATTAATTTCAAGAAAAGTAACCAGCACAAACAAGCAGGTTTGAGTGGATGGCCACTTTTTTAAAAATTGTAAGTCATAGTCCATTCAATAGTGAGGCTATGGGTTTAATACAGGGATTGGCAACTTCTTATTCATAAAAACAAAAGCTATGGCCAGTTTTATTTAGAGCTCTCAACTTGCAAAAGCCTTACTATTTGCAGTAATACAGTTTAAATGAAACCTGCTCATCTCAATGAGAATGAAACCAAGAAAAGCAGTGTGTGTGTGTAGGACAGTAGATGTCTTAGTAAATAAATTTCATAACACAAGCAGCAGAACTGAGGAGCCTAATGCAAATGTTTTAAAGCTTATTATCTCCTCACTGCTGCTCAGAAAAATAGGAGTCTTGATATTGTACTGCTTTCGATGGGAATCAGTAACCCAGGAGACACAAAACACTCTTAAAATATACGGTTAATAACAGATGTTTATACCTGGTTGTCTCACCCTGCTGGAGAGATGGCCCCCAGCCAAGTTGACTAGCACGTCCGCTGTTTTTTCTGTGAGTTGATATGTACACAGTTATTATACACTAATTACATCAACGGCCAAGGGAATATATAACTAGAAAGATAAATCCGTCTCCTGAGTGGGGAGGGCTGGGGGTGAGCTTGGGTTTGGGGAATCTCATGTTTAGAGTTCTCCTTTCCAGCAGCTGATGAATTGCTGTCAGTGACTGGGATCCCTGACTCCTGAATTTACTTACCTCTGGTTCCTGGGCAGCTCATTTGGGGGTAATAAGAGTGATTATTGTATTTAACACTTTGGTATTCATTGAGTCTCAACAGGATTTCTTCTTGAAGATTAAAGTTATTTCAGGGTCCGAACTAATCCTCCAGTGAAAGGCAGTAAGGTGCAGTGGTGCCGTATTAGTTGTTTTCCAGTCACTGGTGCTGTGTGTTTAGGTCTGTGAGGTGTTAGTAAGTGTCCTGGTTAAGGAGATTGAAAAATCATGGGAGGGAAAAAAACAAGTAATGGAACCTTAATATCGTCCTTTGCTCATATATGTTGCAACACCCTAAAAAAGTGCAGCATATGAAGTATGATTTGTTGCAAATGTACCTGATGGATCCTTTTTGGCCTGATCATCCTGAGGAACTTTCTCTAAGGCAAAGCTTTCTGAAAGATGGGCCATGGAGTACTGGTAGATGATGAACGAGTTGCAGACATGCCCAGAAGTTGATCCCTCTTGGCATCTGGGTCATCAAGCTGTGCCTGGGATGGGCATATCCCCCTGAGGGTTATCTATGGACCACTTAGTTTCCTCAGCTTGCCCCAATGCGTTGTACAGATAGGATCAATTTCTGTGTAAAAGCTAGGAAACTGTCTTTGACAATCCAGGCCCAGAATACAGATGGAGCCAGGGAAAATTCAACTACTTTGTTAAAACCTGAGCCTTGAGGCTCAACATTGATGAAACATAAGCTTATCATTTTTTATCATCTTTCATGTTATCATGGGAAGGCCAAGGTCCTCTATATGTCACCCAGTTTGCCCCCTTTGTTCTATAACAAAGTTAAAGAAGTATTGGGGTGTGTGTTTTTGTCATTGTCATTGTTTTCCTATTTTTAAAGATCTCCTAGAAAGTCGATGGCAAACGGTTTTCTCTTGGGTTCCTTTCTAATGTTTAGTCATCATTTATTCTTTTTCTCAAACTGCTATCACAGTTTGCTTGGTTAAGATTCTCCTGCCACCAGTGTGGCCTGGTCCAGAGGTAATGACACAAAAGAACCTGGTTTCCAAAGTTATTTATTAAATGTAAATTCTTTCCTTAGATACTGTACCAAATTTGTACACAGCATTCCTATCCCTGGTGAATTTCTCTGGCTTCCTCTGCCTACCATTTGTCATCAATTACCTTTTCAAAAACATTTTGCATTATTAATTCCTGTTACATTCATTCAGCAAATATTTACTGTGTGCCTTTTGAAGTCCTTTGCTAAGTACTCAAAAGGAAAAGCGGGTATATAGGACACAGATGAATTTAAACTGAGTCTTCATGCATTTGGTAGCATTTCTGCAAAGAGTAATATTATTGCCTGACTGGTATGCAGCATGTGAAGTACGATTTGCTACAAACTTACTGGACCACTCACTTTTTGGCTGATCATCCTGAGGGACATTCTTGAAGTCAAAGCTTTCCAATTGGTGAGCAGAAAACAGGTTAACACACAGGTCAAGATGTTCATGCTGTCAAGATGTTCACCAGATAATTTCCACATCAGAACATGTCCAGTAGATGCCGACAAACTTGGTTACTTACAGAAGAAAGATGCCCCCTTGCTCCCCGCAGAGCATCTCTAGATAACAGGGAGCTAGGTGATACCTTTTTCTGTTTTGCTAATGTATTTTTCAAGACCACATTTTCTTGGATTGTGAGGGGTTCCTAGGGCACCATGTTAAGAAAAGAGATTTTCAAAGTACTAGGTAACTTCAGAGTTTTATACTGGCTTTTACCCACTGGAAATTACTAATTGACCAGTGATGATTCTTAAGAAGCAGGCAAGAGCATTTGCTGTTACTGCTAAGTTGTAGATGTAAGGCTTAGAATCAGGGATCGTGAATTAATAACTGGTTTGCACTAGTAGGGGGTTTCTTTGGTGGCGCAGACAGTAAAGAACCCGTCTGCAATGCATGAGACAAAGGTTCAATCCTTGGGTCGGGAAGATCTCCTGCAGAAGGAAATGGCTACCCACTCCAGTATTCTTGCCTGGAAAACCCCATCGACAGAGGAGCCTGTTGGGCTACAGTTCATTGTGTCACAAAGAGTCGGACACGACTGAGCAACTAACCCACACTTTTTGCACCAGTAGGATTTTGCAAGTATCTCAGGCATTAGCAAAAACAGTTTAAAATATATTTATATTTGAAGAAAGCTTGGCTGGTGAGGTGACAGACATGACTAGACTAGGACTTCTAGTTAAATGTAAAAATACATTTCAATTTTTTAATTAATTGCTTGCAGTCACATATAAGGAAATCTGTGAGTGAATCTTTCAGAGAAATTGAGTTGCTTTATATATTAATGCTAAGGGTTCAGTTAATTTTATTTTTTATTTAAAAGGAAAATAAAAATTGATAGCAGCGCTTTGTGGAATGGAGCGTTCTCCAGTGTGCGTGATACTTACTTAATAGCTGGATCTGCATAAAGATTGGCTCTAACTGCTCCCACTCTCTTGCAAGTTGCTCTTCACTTGTCTAAACTTGAGACAGAGATGAAATTAAGCAGAACCTCCTCAATTTGACAGTTTGAGTTTTAACACGTGACAGAATAGGAATTTTGGTCAAAGGGCTGGAGCCAGGAAATAACTGCATTATTTATAGGTATTGTTCTGCAGCAGAGGCCTTGGTTATTTAAACCCAATTTATCCGCCCCCCACCCCAAGTATCTAATTGTGCATTTATTTAGATCTGTACTGACACACTCATCACGTATTACCTTGGGGACCGAAACTGTATATAAACTACTAGAGAATGGATAACGAGTTTACTCGAACTGATATACTTGGCTTAAAGCTAAGAAACAAAAGAATAGCAGTGTTTCCCAGGTTTATTCCAAGGTGGTAGATGGTGGGTTTGGCCAAGTCATCTTAAACTTCTCTGGGATTCAATTTCCTCATCCATCACTAGAGACATAAATACACAGTTCACTGGACAGTTATGAGTATTGACAGCACCTAGCACAGTGCTGGGCAGGAGGCCAGTCAATAAGTATTCGTTGGATGTGAAATGCATGGGAGTGGATGAGGCATTCTCAAGTAAACAATTAAGAGGTTGAAGAAGTAGAAAGCAACCATTGGTGTCCCCTATGTACTTTTGCCCACTCGGTGATTTAAAACATGCTTTTCAGTGAAGCATGGTATACTTTCTAATGTCTCATACCAGGTCCCTTTTTCTTAGTGTTACCTTTTTGTCCCTTGTAGGTTTTGCATTTGAGACTCTTGTTATAAAGGCTTTTTTCTATAGCAATCTATGTTATCTCAAATGTAAGTCCCCCCCGCCCCTTTTAAGGTGTTTTCTCCAAAGTAACACATTTTAGAAGCAAAACAAAAAATACTCATTTTGCACTCAGTGATTTGACAGCTTGCAAGCTTTCCAACAGCACTGGTGGGAGGTACTGGACTAGTAAATTCATGGATAAAATTCACTCATTTTGTGGGCAGTAAGTAGAACATCTCCCTGGCTTTAGTTCATAACAGTGGTTTTCCAGGTGTCTTGATGTGTTAGGGTCTCTAAGGTATTATGTCCCCAAGGTTATCCTCAGATCCCACCGTCTTTGTCCCACTCTCACTCATTACATCCTGCCCCAGTGGAATATAACATTTAATCTTATATTGCTCCTATGATGTGGACAGAATGTGTCCCATGGACTAATGTGCCCTGACAAGAGTTTGCTCCTGGCTAAGGCTAGTGGGGACCAAATGTTGTTGGTTTGATGAGGAAGCAGGGCACCTGTATTAGTCAGCTCAGGCTGCTATAACAAAATAGCACAGACTGGGTGGTTAAATGGGCTTACCAGGTGGTGCCTAGTGGTAAAGAACCTGCCTGCCAATGCAAGAGACGTAAGAGACGCACGTTCGATCCCTGGGTCTGGAAGATCTCCTGGAGGAGGGCATGGCAACCCACTCTGGTATTCTTGCCTGGAGAAGCCCATGGACAGAGGAGCCTGGTGGGCTATAGTCCATGGGATTGCAAGGAGTCAGACATAACTGAAGTGACTTAGTATGCACACACAGGTGATTAAGCATCAGGTGTTTATTTCTCAGAATTCTGGGGGTTGGGGAGTCCAAGATCAAAGTGTTGGCAGATTCAGTATCTGGTGAGAGCTCTCTATCCACCTTGTAGATAGGTCTCTTCTCTCTGTGTCCTCACTTGACAGAGAGACAGCAGTCTCTCCCTCTTTTTAGGAAGGCACTAATCCCATCATGGCAGCCCCACCCTCATGACCTCATCTTACCCTAGTTACCTCCCCAAAGCCCCATCTCTAATATCATCACATTGAGGGTTAGGGTTTCAACATATGAACTTTGTGGTGGGGGCACAATTCAGTCCACAGAAGTGGCTTTATCAAGACATAGATCAAGTGACTCTGTATTTCTGACTTATTTTCATTGATCTTAAGATATCATCTATTGTAAGATACATCATTAAGAAAGAAAAAAAAACTTTTTAGATCATAACGTGTTTTCTTAGCATTGAAACATTTTATACTACATTTATGGAAAGAATTCTTTTAGACTCTGATGCTGGGAAAGATTGAAGGCAAAAAGGAGACAGGGGTAGCGGAGGATGAGATGGTTAGATAGCATCACTGACTCAATGGATGTGAATCTGAGCAAACTCCAAGAAATAGTGAAGGATAGGGGAGCCTGACTTGCTGCAGTCTATGGGTCACAAAGAGTCAGACATGACTTAGGGACTGAACAACAACAAAACTGGCCTATTTCAACCAATTTTTTAAAAGAAAATCATGTCTTCCTCCTGTGTATACATAAAATGAAAAATGTGCAAGAAAAACTGTTTAAGATTCCAGCTTTCCTAAATCATGTTTTAATCGGAATTGTCATGTGTATGCTTTTCCACACCATGTCATCATGCTCTGTGCCAGGAGACAGCATTTCTTTTTAGGGGGCATCTCTACTGTCTCTGAGTCTCTACCAAAAGATAACAGCCAGAACTATATTTCTTCCTCTAATGATCCTACCTGGGAATGCAGGTATACCCACCAAGTGACTACACTTGTGAGTGAGCTAATTCTTTAGCCCTTCTGACACATGTCCACGAATGTGTTCAGAAGTAACACTCTTGGTGGCTTCCACTGATCTTCTAGATATCTGCCCAGACAACTTTCCTATAGTCCTACCTGAACCCAAAGAGGATCTCCCCCTGGCCTGGGGAAAACCCTTCCTCCTTTTCATTCCTTTGAGAGGCATGTGACTTCTCTTCTCCGGATGTGGGGAGCTGATTTCACATAATGCCTAGAACTCAAAAGAAGTGAGAAAAATATGAACTTCTGTGACCAAGAAGGTTCATGGGTGGGCAATGACAGCTATATCAGGACCACCTCCCAGGCAGCAAGAGTAAGATACCTCCCAATGTCAGCCTGGTTAAACTGGAAAGCACTTATCCTGAGAACTCAGGAAATAGAGTACATCTCTCCCACCCCACAGGGATGCCTAAAATCTCAGCATTAGATAATGATTTAATTGTCTTTTAAGGCATCAAGAGTGTTTTAGTAGAAATTAATGACTCTAGAGAGAGCAACGTGTAGTTGCTGTATTTACTGCTTTGGCATGCATTTCATTCCCTTTAAGATGAAGTAAGAGCAAGAGCCTGTGAAGATGGGACAAGGAATGGGATGGGGATGAGGTTACAGGAATGTAAAAAAGAGCAGGAAAAGAGCAGAGAAAAAGAAGAAGCTCAACTTTTATTCAGTGAAATTTATCAAATCCCTGGTCTGAACCAGGCATCACCCTACATGCTGACACTAAAGTGCCTGCACTTAAGAACCTACCTACCCTTCCAGTGTAGGAGACAGGCATTGGTGACATATCAGGCCAACAAGTGTAAAAGTCTTCCTAGAATAAAAGCTATAA
Source organism: Giraffa tippelskirchi (assembly GCF_054371585.1). Lineage (NCBI taxonomy): Eukaryota > Metazoa > Chordata > Mammalia > Artiodactyla > Giraffidae > Giraffa > Giraffa tippelskirchi. The sequence continues at coordinate 146,215,533 of NC_137289.1, forward strand.
AGTATAGTTATATGTTGCCATGAGATTGTACTGGAAGGATTCAGATAATCAAGGGAAGTCAGAGAAAGCTTCCCCGAGAAAGGGATGCTTCAACCGAGAGGTAGTAGGACAGGATGTGAGTCAGTGTTTGGAGGGGTAGGAAATGGCCAGAGTGTATCTGAGAATTTTCAGCAGTCAGGAAGACTACATTGATAGCATCCTGGAGACCTAGAGTGAGCTGAGTCTCTGGGGAGCTTCAGAGTGAATGTGAGTGAGCCCAAGAAAAGGGGTCCAGGGAAAGATGATGTCTCAATGTACTAGTATCATGGAGGTGGAGAGAAAGCAAGGTGGATGGCTTTTAGTTATATTTGAGAGGTGAAATAGATAGGTATTGGTAATGAATGGGACATGAGCAATGATGAGGGACCAGGAAGTGTCATGACAAACTCTCAGGAATTTGGTCCACAAAACTAGAGGAATAAGTGATGTCATTAATGATGTAGAGAGGAGTGAAAGTTGAGCTCATTTGAGGGTAGAGAGAGGAATCATTTGTAGTCTGATGAAGTGGAAAATAAGTCTAGCTCATCCATTTACTAGCGTTGTGATGCTAAGTTTCTCTGAACCTCAGTTCTTCCATCTTAAAAATGAAGCCATATCCATTCACCTCACAGGGTTGCTGGGACAATCAACATAATTTTATACGTGGTTGAAGTTCCTTCCTACATGAGTTACTATGATCACTCCAAAACTGAGCAGCAGTGAAGCCTAGAGGCAGAGTGGCTATTTTCAAGAACTTTCTAGGAGGTGGTGTGGTGTGTAGGAGTTTTGACAGCTGAGATCTCAACACTCTGTAAGTTTACCTTAGTGGAGTTTCTTCTTGTTGATAATGTACAGGGCAGCTTTTAGCTTCATTTGTCTGGTGAATTCCTTCTATTTTGTTCCCACCCCCTCTCCTCCTCTCTCTCAGCCTGGATCAAGGGAACCCATAGAGGAAGAAGGTACATTGCTTTTCTCAGCTGAGATCCCTTATCACTTGTAAGAGGACTAGAGGATTTAGGAAAATGTAACCCGAGAGTTTGCACTAACAGATGAGCACAGTCGATTAGCTTCACACTCCCTGTAGGCTTCGGCTGAAGACTTTCCCATTCTGTTTTTCTAGCGTCAATTTAGCGAGGACATTTTATACGACATATGTAATTCCTATGCCCTTGAGTGACCTCAGCACATTCCTTTCTGGCTTCCAAATAGTCCTTCATTAAAGGGAGCCATTAGGCAGTGAAAGCTGCAGCCAGTAGTTGAGGAACGCACTGGAGTGGGCAGGTGAAGGGGCAGAGGGGGGTTAAGCCCTCTGGAATCCAGGTATTAACTTCCCTCTCTGCAGGTGTTTTGACCTTGCAGGATCCTAACTACTACCAAACATCTCCCCCTGTTGCCTGGCTCCACTTCTTTCCCTCTGTTCTTGCCACACTGTTGTCTTTGTATAACCATATTTATCTCTCACTGAATTATCAGAGAGATTATTTCCCATCCAGACCCCATTCAGTTATTTTTCTTGCCGGAAACACTTATTTCCATATAGAAAAATGGGTGGGAGAGAGTGGGAGGCATTTTATTTCATTGTTTCACTTGTTCGGGGTGGAAGAAGGTGACACATTTGTATGAACTTCTGGATAACTAAATTAATTTACGCATAGCTTCCCAGCTGGCAGTAGTGGTAAAGAATTCACCTGACAATGTAGGCAACACAAGAAACACAGATTCGACCCCTGGGTCAGGTAAATCCCCTGGAGAAGGAACTGGCAACCCACTCCAGCATTCTTGCCTGGGAAATCCTGTGGACAGAGGCGCCTGATGGGCTACAGTCCACGGGGTCACAAAGAGTTGGACAGGACTGAGCACGCAAGGTCTTTGCACAGATAACTAAGTTGTTCTTGATTCTCCATCTGGATATTTGAGAGTTGACTGTATACACCCAGGAAGGGATTGGGATGTGCGGGAGGAGTGGAGAAGGAAATGGAGTGGAAGCTCTTATCTGAATTAGAAGTCTTAGGCAGGCTTTTAAGAGCTTCCTCTTCCCACTACCTTCCCTGCCTTTATAATTTTTTCTCTATGTGGTCCATTTGGATGCAAATGCACTTTAAGATATAAGAGCAATGTAAAAAGGCACTTCTAAATCCAAATTGTGTCTCCCAGAGGGGCTGCCATTTCACTTCATAAAGACCCAGTTGGCTTTAGTTTTGCTGAGTTCAAAGCAGGGGCATTCTATAGCAACTTCTAATTAGCATGTGCAGTAGTAGTGGCTCCAAGTCTGGATGTTTGAGGAGTCACAATGCAGTAGCAGGAAGCCAGAGCTAGGCAGTGTCAACCAAGAGAAAGTTCACTTTGCCTGTGAATGTAGTTACCTGCCAGTAAATCATTTGCCAGTAGTTCAAAGATTAAGAAGGAACCTGACAGAATGATCCAAAGAGAAGGTCGCAGTATAGAGAAAGCACATCAAACATTACAGTGAATGAAAAATGGTGAGAACTTCTGTTTCCAGGCCCCTAAATAAAATTCCTGCAAAGATAAAGATGTGAGCTTTGCACACCATCAGGCCTTCTGGTCTGTTTATCCTGCTGAGAAAGGCTGAAATTAGGGAGGAGAAAGGTCTCTGCCAACAGATTGTAGGTCATAAATTAGTTAATAAAATCTGTCCTATGTTATCTCTGAAACAGTCTATTTTATATATACTTGTCCATTTGATTTAGTTGTTTCCCTGCTTACTCCAGGCTGTATTTTGGTAGCATAAGTCAATATGTGAGTTTTAGATTATCCAAAAGTTTATTTTTAAATGACCTGCCTTCTGTGGGGAAAATAACAGTAATGTGTGTGTATGTGTATAATTTATTGCTATTGATTGGGAGTTTCACAGTTAACTTTAGATTTTATATGTATATACATATATATGTGTGTGTGAAATATATATATTTCACGTATATAACACAATTTCACAATATGTAACACTAGTTATTCCAGTGAAACGTGAATATTGTTATATGCCAACATATGTTTATTTTATCATATTTTTTTAGTTAATTTTTATTGCTGCTTTCAAGACCTATTCAGTCCTTATATAGTTCCTGTAGGATTTTTCCACATATTACCGTTAGTACAGCCAGCTCTTGTTTTATGTATTATAGTCACTATAGGTGATAAAGCAACACTATAGGTATCTATGTATGTATCTATGTACTAGGGAAGCCCCATATGTTTATTACATATATACAAGCTGCTGCTGCTGCTGCTGCTGCGAAGTCACTTCAGTCGTGTCCGACTCTGTGCGACCCCATAGATGGCAGCCCGCCAGGCTCCCCCGTCCCTGGGATTCTCCAGGCAAGAACACTGGAGTGGGTTGCCATTTCCTTCTCCAATGCATGAAAGGGAAAAGTGAAAATGAAGTCGCTCAGTCGTGTCCGACTCTTCGCGACCCCATGGACTGTAGCCCACCAGGCTCCTCCATCCATGGGGTTTTCCAGGCAAGAGTACTGGAGTGTATATACAAGCTACATATATCCAAATGTATGTGTCCGTTTGAAAGTTCCTCCCTATTGAGAACAATAAGTAGGCATTGTTGACTGATTTTTTTAAGTCAGATGAAATATATAAGAAAAGAAAATGTCACATTTTTTAAGACCAAGTATACTGATTTAGACGTTACCAAAGAGGTCAGGGGTAAAAAGAAAACAAAAAAGAGTAAAGAAAGAAAAGAAAAGCAGGAAATGAGAGAGGAAGGGAGGTCTCAAAGCAGCAAAAATCTACTCTCCCCTTGCCAGTCAAGCCTGCCCTCCATCTATAAACAAAAGCCTAGCAAACAAGCAGGTGAAGGACAAAGGGGTCAGGAGAAGGAGGACTTCTCTGGTGGTCCAGTGATTAAGACTTTGTGCTTCCAATACAAAGGGCATGGGTTTGATCCCTGGTCAGGGAACTAAGATCCCACATGCCATGCAGCACAGCTGAGAAAGCTGGTTTTTTTTTTTTTTGATCTAGTTAAAGAAAAGAGGCAAACTAAAAATTGCTAGAAAATACTGGGAACCAAAGAGAGAGAGAGAACACAAGAAAGGATGAGAATGAAACCTCAGGGTGAATGCTTGTAAAGCTAAAGCAAATGGGCAGAAAAAGCCAACTAAAGAAAGTAACAAACAGGGAGATAACATTAAAAATCAAGAAATATGAAATGAGACAAAAATGGTCACGGCACTTGAGCTGGTGGGGCTGAGAAGACATTGTTCTCTAGGTGTCTTGCCTGGAAAGAGGATAAGATGGCCCAGAAACAAAAGCGGGCAGGAGTGGAAGACAGCAAGCATCAGGTGAAAGGGCCACGTGACAAGACAGTCAGCCAAGGGGTACGTCCCAGACACTGGCTGCAGAATAATGTCCTGGAGAGGTTCATCTCCACTGCAACTGAGCCCTGGAAATGGCAGGACTTGTCTGTTGTTGTTTAGTCACTCAATTGTGTCTGACTCTTTGTGACCCCATGGACTGTGGCCCACCAGGCTCCTCTGTTCATGGGATTTTCCAGGCAAGAACACTGGAGTGGGTTGCCATGCCCTCCTCCAGGGGATCTTCCCGACCCAGGGATCGAACCCACATCTCCTGATGGACTGAGCCTGACGGGTTATAGTCCATGGGGTGTCAGACACGACTGAGTGACTAACCCTTTAACTTTCAGCAGGAATTCTGGCTTCTTAGCTGTGAGGTGCTTCAGAGGAGGCTGGCTATTTCTGATTTAGGAAATGATTATTCTAGGGCAGTGAACAATGGTGGCCTAAAGAGTTAATCCTCCAAATATTTTTCACACTCCCAGGAGTCATTTATTGAGCCAGAAGTACCTGGCTTAATATTTATTGAACACTTTGTTTCTGAAGGGGAGTGGGAGGGAGAAGAGTGTCATATTCAAATCTATTTCCACCATCAAGATTTACCCAAGTACCTGATGCTTGACTCTCTAACTGCCAGGCGTAGAGCCTACCCATGAAATTCCAAATCCGGTCTCCTGTGGGTTTGGACTCGCTCGTTTATTTTTACTGTGCTTCACTCATAATAACTTATGTTTGTAATTCAGCAACCTGAGGAATTGTTTTTATGGCACGTTCGGATCTTGCAGTCACTCACACGTTTCAAGGTCCATCGCAGGAAATGAGTTTGACACAGCATGTTAATAGTGAATTATTCATTCTTACCTGCAGTGTTCAGAGCGGTCCGGGAAGGCTTCCCAGTTGTCGAGTCAGAGTTATATAGCCATAGTGCAAACTCCAGTGGGCAACTGTGAAGATGGCAAACCTTACTTTGATACAATGCCACAGCACCTCCATTAGTGCCCTGGTTAAAATGCAAACATCTGGTTGTTTTTATGGCCCATGTGTTCCTTAAGATGGTCTGTTTCTTGATGACGTCAGTCATTGGAATCAACTGACTATTTTTAAAGACTCTTTCAGTGTTTCTCTGAAATGATCACTCCTTACATGTGTTTAATAGATCATGAGCCCTTCAGGTACACAAAAATTGTAGAGATCACATCTTCTACTCTCCTGACTGTTTTCAAGGTTGACATTGTGACTCAAGGACCCTGGGGTGCTGTGGAATGTGTTGTCTTCTGGGGTTGTGTGCACCATAGGTTTTCATTAGCATGTCATGTCAAAAGGAACCTCACGTTTCTATTTACTGAGTATGGGGCAGCTAAGCTGCTGGTTTGTGCTCACCGACCATGGCTATGTGGATTTGCCTAGCTAAGTTTGTTCTGCGAGTGTTTGCTCTTTCCTCCCCTGCCGTGTGCCAGGCAATCTACTTGCCCTCCATACTGTGCTTGTGTCCAGTGCAGATAAGCTTCAGGTTGACAAGGACCTTCACTTAAATTCCAACAAACTGCTGTATGCAGGGCATTTTGGGGGAGGAATGATTTTATCTTTACTTTTAATGGCAAGTGAAGGTTTGAAGCCAATGGGACTGCTCAAGAAAATGAGAGTCATGAAACAAAGTCTCTACCAATGGGATAAGTAGAATCCATCACTTATGATTTCAGATTTGAAGAAAGATTGGCAAAAGGTACAACGAATAGTAAAATGGCTCTCCTTAATCCACTGATTGGAAAGGCTTGGGAGGACATGTCTGAACATACTGGATCCTATAACTTGTAGAATGTTACAGACTAGGCCAGCTAGCGGAGAAGGCACTGGCGACCCACTCCAGTATTCTTGCCTGGAGAATCCCAGGGACGGCGGAGCCTGGTGGGCTGCCATCTATGGAGTCGCACAGAGTCGGACATGACTGATGCAACTTAGCAGCAGCAGCAGGCCAGCTAGATGAGAACTGTCAAAGCATAAATAAAATATGGCTCTTAATCATATCCTAGGATTGCATGGAGGCAGGAACCTTCCATGGAATTCCCAAGAGAGAATATTGGAAGATGATAATTTAAGGATTATGAAAGTTCCTGAAATTTGCCAAAAGAATTAAGACAGGCCTAATTAGGCACTCCCAGGGACCAGACAGAACAAATGTGGAAATATTAGGTTGTAATGATTTCTTTCCATTCCACATCTATTTGTTTCTTATTCTCTCTGGGTTCCAAATATTGAATTTATGAAAGTGGGAGGGAATAAGTGAGTGTGTACTAAAGGGAAGCAACTAGGGGTGGGGAAAAACACCCCCCCTGCCTCATAACTGGGGAGACAGGAAGAATGAAGAAATTTGAGGCCATTGCATGGAGTAAATGGAATAACTACAATGTAGTGTTGAAGAAAAAGAATATGGTGTTCTATAAGTCACAAATGGAAGGATGTGAGAAGGGAGATTAATTACAGTTCAAATTAATTTCATTTAATTAGTTGAAAAGACTAGATGAGTGGTCTTCAAGCCTTTTCAAAATTTCTGAGTATTCCTTTCCTCTCTCCCTCTCTTTCGCACACACACACACAGAGATGTGCACATGATGCAAATTATCCACTAAAAATAAACCAAAGTGAAACTTACGCATACGTGTTATTTCCCATCTCAGCTAAGGAAAGATACAGAAAAAAAGAACCCACTTTGAAGAGCATCACTAGCTGTTAATGCCCTGTTAGGAAGTGCACTATGGCATTGAGGTTAGGAGAACAAGCCATGCAGATCTGCAGTAGAGTCTCTGTCGTGCCACTTCCTAGCTGAACTGCCTACTCCTAACTCTTGATTCCTTGACCTTGATTTCTTTTACCACCTGTTTGCCAGAGTCATTTGCTAAGAATAAATCAGATGTATGTGCAGTGTTCTTCACAGAGTAAGTGTTCAGTCAGTGCTGGCTAGTATCATACCCACTATATTCCTTGAGAGTGATGGCCTGATATTTGATAAACATGTGAACTATGGAATCGTCACTCTGAAAGACCAATCTTGCAAAACACACTGCCTCTAGGGAAGAGGATGCCCACTAACAAGCTTTTGACTTTGTTATTTAGTACTGCTTTTACTTCAAAGCACTCAGAATTGTTTAGACTTCCTTCGGAGGTCCATGGGGTCGCAGAGAGTCAGACAGAACTTTGTGAATGAACAACAACAACACAGAGGTTCATGGACTTAGGCAGGACCTAGAATCTCTCAGTCAATGTAACTAATGAAAAGGGTTGATTGCATGTTGAGACAGTGACCTGTCAGAGTTGAAGGTGAACATTCGTTTTCTATCACCCTGTATATTCAGTTCACAATGAACAACTTTATTCCTTTAAAGAATCTTTCTGAGACTAGATCAGCCTTGAGCTTTGCATGCAAAACATTACTCAATAAGTTTGGATTAATGCTACTAATATATTCAATTATTGCCAACAACTGTTGTAACATAAGTTGACTCAAAACAAGTTTTTAAGAGTTTTGCCTGGTGACCAATTTTTCTGTGAAATACTTGAACATATTAGAATCAAAATTAAAATTTGTTTGGAAGGTGTTATTTTACCCAGCCTAGTTTTGTATTTCCTCCTGGATCAGAAACAGATTAGTCCTTTAGAAATCTGTTAATATGTGTCCTGAAGACATATTTCAAGAGGGCAAAAACTCTACCCAACAACAAAATCCTATTCCTACAAATATACAAAGATGGCAGCAATATTGAATGAAAGAAATGAATATGTGTAGCCATTTCCTTTTCCTATCACTCTCAAGGAAATGTTCTTTTGATGGGAAAGAAAACTATGTTGAAGTGTTCCTAAGATTTTTTATAATTGTATATTTCCAAAGCACTTCACTGCTGAAGTCTACGTATCATAAACACTTAATTTCAGTTTTTCCTCCTCTTAAATGCCAAGGCATAGATGAATGATTTATTTGCTTGTTTTACTGAAAGGTAGATAACAAAACTTATATCCCTCTCTAGTGTTTTATAACAAAGAACACTGAGGAAAACACGTAGAATTTCCTGTCCTTCAAATGATCTGTATGAAAACTAAAGAGCTCAAATCTTCCTTGCTAAGTGATCTTAGATCCTCAAGTATAGATATTGTATTTTCCTTTACACATATCTGATCTTTCAAGAGTGCTTATATGTCATAATACCTTTCTGTGGACATGTCAGTTACTCTCAATCTTACAGAATAACCGACAAAGCAGAACAACCTGAAAGCTCCACTTCAAAGAGCTTAAGACATCCCTACCTTAATGCTGGAATTTGGATCACCTGGTAAGACTGCATTGTTTGACTTCTTAACGAGAAAAATTGGAAAAGCAGAAGCTGGGGCCTGCCTGCTTTATTGTTCTATGAGTGACCTTTCTGAAAGAAGGTACTTTTATCACAGGGCACCTTTGTTTAAACACAAGTCACCCCAGACACACTTTCAAGCTCCATTTTGTAGGTAGTGATTTTTTTTAAAACAATTTTCAAGATGGCACCTATGAAATTCACTTTCCCCACATGCATGTGGAAATAATGTCCATTCCATTGTAAAATTACTTGGAGTCAATGGAGTAACACGAAAGATGTGATTTCATTGGTTGTTGATGTTTCTTCTACAATTTCTTCCAATCCTTCATGTTCAGAAAAATGTGCTGGATACTTAAGGATAGTCAGAATGTTTTTGAGAATCCAGCATCTTCTACAGCCTTAAAGTGCACCCTTTAGTGGAGGACAAAGCCACTATAATATAAAATACAAACCAGTCATTTGTCCAACAACCACTTATTAGGCACATATTTATTAGGCTATGGAGACACATGTTTCCTGCCCTCAAGGAAATTACAGTTTGATAAAGAATTTTAAATAGGTGCTAAGTAGAAGCACAAACAGAACATTTTCATTAGAAACATAATGTACATATAGCATGTGTGAAGAAAGCTATGATCTGTTGAATGTCAGAAATAACAACTCAGGCTTATGCTGATGCCAGTATTGACCTCATAAAGACTGTGTAATTGACAGAAAAGGGCTGAAACTGTTGTGTTAGCTGTTTTTTTTTTTTTTTTAACCTATTTGCAAGCTATAGATTCTGTTTCCATTGTCTCCTTGAAATGTAGTTTGGAAGTAGTTGTACGTATGCTCAAGCTTTAGTGAGCTTCAGCATCTCCAGGCTAGAGGTGATGAAGAAGCAGATGGTTGGGCTCTTGCTGCAGCAGTTTTGGTTCTACTGGTCTTGGGAGGGACCTGGGGGTCTGCATTCCTAACAAGTGTGCAGGTGATGCCGCTGCTGCTGGTCCAAAGACCCTATTTTGAATAGAACCAGTTTAAGATATGGACACACACTTGCAATACCTCCTGGATCCTGACGAGAGAGTGAAAAATGTAGGGAACCTACATTTCTGGTCTTGGCCAGTGCAATGAACATTGTCCCAACTTATATAAAAATGAAAGGAATCATTCTCTGGACCGTTCAGGACCTCAGAACCTGTCTGGTAAGACTTTGAAAATGTGAGTCGCTCAGTTGTGTCTGACTGTTTGGTACCCTTTGAACTGTAGCCCACCAGGCTCCTATGTCCATGAAATTTTTCAGGCAAGAATACTGGCATGGGTTGCCATTTCTTTTTCCAGGGATCGAATCTTCCCAACCCAGGGATCAAACCTGCATCTCCTGTGTCTCCTGCATTGCAGGAGGGTTCTTTACCTGCCAAGCCATCAGGGAAGCCCATAACCTCCGGGAGCCTGATGAAAAGGGTTTGTTTGCTGTGGCCGCAGAGCATTCGAGTTTCCAGTTTTCACACACACACACCCAGGAGAATTACTAACCTTTCTTAGCATGTTGGCCCTTTGCTGTCCCTGATTACTTCCCCATGCTTTGAGTCAGTGTCACATTTTGAGTGGAGAGGCCATACAAGACCCCATTGAGTGAGGCTCTGGCAAGGATGGATGGTTGGATGGGAGCTCACAACATCCCCAAGAAAATCTTATCTTTTCTTTTGTAGTGAGAGATACCCATCTTTGGCCATTTCCATTTGTGATTGTACTGGTGCAGTGTGATAGGAAGAGAGCATTAAATGGTAAGACAGAAGTGATGTCTTGTCCTGGCTTAGGCTGCCCTGACCTTCTGTAACTTGTGACCTTTTGGGGCCAGTTCGGTTCTCTAGTCTTGAGTTCCTAGGTCTATAAAATGAGAATGCAAGATGGCCGGGAATTTTTAAAGGACCTTTACCATGTCATTACTTGTTACTGAGTATTTTTGAAATAATGTTGAAAAGCTTACTTTGAAACATGCTCAAGGGTTAGTCGCTCAGTTGTGTCTGACTCTTTGTGACCCTATGGACTACAGCATGCCAGGCTCCTCCATCCATGGAATTCTCCAGGCAAGAATAGTGGAGTGGGTTGCCATTTCCTTCTCCAAGGAATCTTCCTGACTCAGGGATCAAACCTGCATCTCCTGTGTCTCCTGCATTGCAGGAGGATTCTTTACCTGCTAAGCCATCAGGGAAGCCCATAACCTCTGGGAGCCTCCAGGGGATCTTCCCGACCCAGGGATCAAACCCAGATCTCCTGTATTACAGACAGGTTCTTTACTGTTTGAGCCACCAGCTGTTTCTTAAACATGCTCAAAGAGAATTTTAAATAAGTAATAGCATGAAATTACCATATAGCCCAGAAATTGCACTCTTGGACATTTATCCCAGAGAAATGGAAAGTTCACATAAAAACCTATGCACAAACATTCATAGAAACTTTATTCATGTTAGCCTAAACCTTGAGAGAACCCAAGTGTCTTTCAACAGGAAGAGAGTTAAAGAAGCTATGGTACTTCTATACCAAGGAACACTACACAGCCGTAAAAAGGAATGGACTACTGACATCTTCAACAACCTGGATGAATCTCCAGGGCATTATTATGAGTCAAATAAAAGCCAATCCCTAAAGGTTATATGCTGTGTGATTCTATTTATATATGCTCTTTAAAGGACAAAATTTTAGAAATGAAGAGCAGATTAGTGGTTGCCCAGCAGTTAGGGGTGGAAGGAAGGGAGGGAGGCAGATGTAGTTACAAAAGGATAGCACAGGTAATCCTTGTGGCAATTGGTACTAGTCTGTATCTTGATCCTGGCAGCAAATATACATATCTGCACATGTGATAAAATTGTATAGAACTAAATACACACACACACACACACACACACACACACACATATTAATACAAGTAAAACTGGGGAAATCTGAGTAAGATCAGTAGATTATATCAATGTCAATATCCTCTTTGTAATATTATACTATCGTTTTACAAACTATTACCATAAGGCAAATGGTACGTGGAGTTTCTTTGTGTTATTTCTTACAATTGCATGTGAATTTATATTTACGTCAGTGAAAATTTCAAGTAAAAAAAGGTTTTTTAAAAAAATACAGTGTACTCAGTATTCTGTAATAACCTATAAGGGGAAAGAATCTAGAAAAGAGTGGATATGTATATGTATAACTGATTCACCTTGCTACATACCTGAAACTAACCCATGTAAATCAACTATACTCCAATAAAATAAATAAATAAAATTATAAATCCCAACTTTGGATTTTAAAAAAGCCTAAAGAAATAATTTTTTAAAAAGCCATACATAATGACATTTTTTTTTTGCGAGCCACTCTAGAAACCCAAAATTGGCATTATTATGATGTAAAATGCCTAGTTACACTTAGTAGTTTTCACTATCTGGTTGTCAACAGATCTATTCTATTGGGTTGGTCAAAAAGTCAATGGAAAAACTGGAATGAACTTTTGGCCAACCCAATACTTTTGTGAACTTTCTAGAGGTAAACTATGTAAAGTACGTGAAAAAATAAAGTACGATCCTCCAGCAGGTATTGGTCAATTCTGGCCTGCAGGCTAAATCCAGTCTCCACTTGGTTTTGTATGGCCTGCAAGCTAAGAATGGTTTGGCGTGTGTGCCTGCTCAGTTGTTTCAGTCATGTCCAACTCTTGGCAACCCTGTGGCCTGTAGCCCACCGGGTTCCTCTGCCCATGGGATTCTCCAGGCAAGAATACTGAAGTGGGTTTTGGCATTTCCTTCTTCCTGACCCAGGGATCAAACCTGCACCTCTTGCATTGGCAGGCAGATTCTTTACCACAGAGCCACCTAGGAAGCCCCCAGCCTACGATAGGACTCCACAAATGCTACTTCCAGGATGGGAGGCCACCACTTGCTGTGTTTCCTGTCTGACTCCACAAATGCTACTTCCAGGATGGGAGGCCACCACTTGCTGTGTTTCCTGTCTGGATTCTCCATCCATCACCTCTTTCAGTCTAACCCCACAGTCTCCAAAGACGTCTCAGAATCCTTATTCAAACATCACCCTGGCCCATTTTTGCAGCATTCTCCACAAGTGTCTATGGAGTGTCTTTTTTCAGAACTAGACCGTCTCCCTATTGCCCAGACCCCTCCACAAAGAGACCCAAGTGTAAGCTCTAACACAATGGAATCTCAATCAAATCTATTTTTCAATTATAGGATGGAATATGCCTTCAGTGCTAGGGGAAACCTGCAGATTGATGATATCCCAGTAGGCTCAGCACTAGTCTCCAGGAATAGGCCAATTCAGGTTTTTTTTTAATGTTTCCAGGCCTTCAGGTTATTGAGACAACCTTCTCACTGCAGTCGTACAGTCTGAAGGGAAGCACGCAGGGAGACTGGCATCTCCAGTTGATCACAGGTTAGCATTCAATTTACATTGCCCTTGCTTGTGATTAACTCTGCATTGGTTCAAGGGGACTTAGGCATACTTCCCACATGACTTCTCCTAGGGCAAATTAGGCTGGTGACTGAGAGGCTGGTATTTTTTTGCCACAGATACTGGAAAGGACATAAAATCCAGTCTCAGATGTCCTCCCAACTCTGATCCAGTCCAGTCAGAGGGGGACTGTAATGGCTTGACTTGCTGAATCCCCGATCATTACTTTGACCTCTCATAGAGAGACTCTGGGAGGAGATTTTTCTTTTTTAAATTTATTTATTTTAATGTTTTTTGGCTGTGCTGAGTTTTCATTGCTGCACGGGCTTTTCTCTAGTTGCATTGAGTGGGGGCTACTCTCTAGTTGTGGTGCACGGGCTTCTCATTGCGGTGGCTTCTCCTGTTGCGGAGGACATTCAACTACTGAGGACTTCAGTAGTTGCAGCACGTGGACTCAGTAGTTGCAGCTTGTGGGCTTAGTTGCTCTGCAGCATGTGGGATCCTCCCAGACTAGGGAGGAACTCATGTTCTCCTGCACTGGCAGGTAGATTCTTCACCACTGAGTCACCAGGGGGGATTTTTAGGATGCTGATGTTTATCTGGTTTCCAATCTAGGGGGAGATTGCCATGACTGGAAAAGAGGAGGTGATAAAAAAGCTGAGGAATGATTGATTCTTTTTTTATTGAGACAAGTAATTTTGGAGTTGCCAATATTCTTGCTTCAGAGCTATAGTTGAAATTAATTTCTTTATGTCCTTCCTCTTCCCCGTGTGTCTTAAAGGTATGGCAACCTAACAACAAGCAAAATGCAACTACATGCATGTAATGAGCCAAAATACATGTTTTCCATGTGGTCACTCAAGTTAGGTTTCCTAATGATAAATGAGAATTATCTATCCCCACTGTAACCTGCCTCTCACCCCCCTTTTCTCTGTCAAAACTGTCTCTGTCTGTGTCTGACTTCCTTCACTTTATATGACAATCTCTAGGTCTATCCATGTTGCTGCAAATGGCATTATTTCATTCTTTTAATGGCTCAGCAATATTCCATTATATATATATATATATATGTACCATGGTCTTCTTTATCCATTCCTCCACTGATGGACATTTAGGTGCCTTGACTATTGTAAATAGTGCTGCTGTGAACATTGGGGTGCATGTATCTTTTCAAATTATGATTCTCTCCATATATGTTCCCAGGAGTGGAATTGTAGGATCAAATGATAGCTCTACTTTTAGTTTGTTGAGGAATTTCCATACTGTTCTCTATAGTAGCTACACCAATTTACATTCCCAGCAATAGTGTAAGAGGATTCCTTTTTCTCCACACCCTTTCTAGCATTTATTATTTGTCAAATTTTGAATGATGGCCATTCTGATCAGTGTGAGGTGATACCTCACTGTAGTTTTGATTTGCATATCTCTCATTCCCTGGTGGCTCAGTTGGTAAAGAATCCGCCCACAATGCAGGAGACCCAGAGCCAATCCCTGTGTCGGGAAGATGCCCTGGAGAAGGAAATGGCAACCCACTCCATTATCCTTGCCCGGAGAATCCCATGGACAAAGGAGCCTGCTAGGCCACAGTCCTTGGAGTTGCAAAGAATTGGACATGACTGAGTGACTAACACTTTTGCTTTCATAATTAGTGATGTTGAGGATCTTTTCTTGTGCCTTTGGCCATCTTTATGTCTTCTGTGGAGAAATGTCCATTTAGTTTTTCTGCCCTCTTTTTATTGAGTTGTTTGTTTGTTTGTTTGTTTTTATTAAGCTCTATGAGCTGTTTGTATATTTTGGAGGTTAATCCCCTGTAGGTCACATCATTTGCAAATATTTTCTCCCATTCTGTATGTTGTCTTTTTGTTTTGTTTGTGGTTTCCTTTTCTGTGCAAAAGCTTTTAAGTTTACTTAGGCCCCATTTGTTTATTTTTGTTTTTATTTTCATTACCATAGGAGATGGATCCAAAAAGACATTGGCTGCTATTTATGTCAGTGTTCTGCCTATGTTTTCCTCTAAGGGATTTATAGTATCCGATTTTACATTTAGAACTGTAATCCATTTTGAGTTTATTTTTGTGTGTGGTGTTAGAGAATGTTCTAATTCCATTCGTTTAGTTTTTTTTTTTTTTTTCTAATTTGACTAGGCCAGTTATTAGTTGCAACATGTGGACTCTTTATTGCAGTATGTGGACTCTTAGTTGCAGCATGTGGGATGCATTCCCTGACCAGGGATTGAACCTGGGCCCCTTGCATTGGGAACATGGAGTCTTAACCACTGGACCACCATGGAAGTTCCTAATTTCATTCTTTCACATGTAGCTGTCCAGTTTTCCCAGCACCGCTTATTGAAGAGACTGTCTTTTCTCCATTGTATATTCTTGCCTCCTTTGTCAAAGATTAATTGACCATAGGTGTGTGGGCTTATTTCTGGGCTTCTAGCCTGTTCTATTGATCTGTATTTCTGTTTTTGTGCCAGTAACATACTGTTTTGATTACTGTAAACTTGTAATACAGTTTGAAGTCAGGGAGCATGATCCCTGTAGCTCCATTTTTCTTTCTGGAGATTGCTTTGGCTATTTGGAGTCTCTTATGTCTCCATACAAATTTAAAAACTTTTTGTTCTATTTCTGTGAAAAAAAAAATGCCATTGGTAATTTGATACAGATTGCATTGAATGTGTAGATTGCCTTGAGTGACATAAGTCATTTTAACAATATTGATTCTTCTAATCTGAGAACATGGTATATCTTTCTAACTGTGTCATCTTTGATATCTTTCATCAGTATCTTATAGTTTTCTAAATAGATCTTTTGCATCCTTAAATAGGTTTATTCCTGAGTATCTTATTTGTGTTTTTTTCTGAATGGCAGGAGACTAATATGAGTTGTTGACTTTAAATTTTGCCACATTACAATAACAAAAAAACCTTCTTACACACAAAATAGTAAAAAAAAAAATGGACATTTTACTATTGAAAAATATAAGCAGGCTGTAATTTTAAAGAGCAGTTATTTCTGTTAAATAAATTTAGCTTTATGAACAAATTATTAAATTATCTACATTTTCTTCATTTCACTACTCTTCATATGAAACTTCATCATGGATCAGTCCTAGCCTGATCCTTCATGGTTTCAAATGTCAATAGCCCTGACAAGTGTCTTCTTTACAGTCTAGCTTTGCCTACCCTCCCACCCATAATTCTCCCCACTCACATTCATGTACTCTGTGTGTCAAAATTACTGTCAATGAACGTCTCTCTCCCTTTTTGGACTTGATTTGACTCCTTAATTAGCACAAGAATTGTACCTTTGTTTTGTACCTTGTTAGTCTTCAAAAAAAAAAAAAAATGATTAACCTTTCAGCTCAATGCTGGAAAATGTAGATTCGTAGCCAGACAGCCTCAGTTTGAATCCCAGCATCTCCACTTACCAGCTACATTAACTTGGACATGTTTCTCAACTTCTCTGTTCTGAATTCCTCATCTGTAAAATTAGAATTAAGTGGATTTAATGTGTTCATATTTATAAAGTGCTTACAACAGTCCTTGGCTCAGAGTAACTACTATAAAAATGATGGTTAAATAGAAGCAAAAATAGGTTAAAAATTTTTCTTTACCTCATCAAAGACAGGACACCAAACTGGGCCCTATCGTTTTTTAATGGACTGTGCCACTGGCCCTAGAAAAGGACCAATATGGAGGGTGTCTGGATGAATCAGTGAAAATGTATCTCAGATGCTAAAATAACAACTTGAAGCCATGCTGCCACAATGGACTTCTTTTGTTAGTCAAACAATCTAGTCAAAAGTGACCTCAGAATTCTCCTTTATGGTAACCATGACTGCTGGCCATCTTGCCTCCACTCAGCTGCCTTTAGGAAAAGGATATCATCCCCTATAGGACAGTTTATCCCACTGATAAGGTGCCATAGAGAAGGATGCTAGAGAGAGAGGAAAAGTAAATACAGAAAATCCTAAAGATTCCATCAAAAAAAAATGGTTAAACTAATTCACTAAAGTTGCAGAATATCAAATTCACACACAAAATTAAGTTATGATTCTGTACACTAACAGCACACTATCTGAAAGAGAAATTAAGGAAATCCCATTTATAATAGCATTAAAAACAATAGAATACTTAGGAGTAAATTTAACCAAGTAGATAAAAGACCCGTGTGCTAAAAACTGTTAGACATGGATTAAAGGAATTGAAGAATACACAGATGGAAAGATATCTCCCATATCCTTGGCCTGGAAGAATTAATATTGTTAAAATATTAACAGAGGGGCTAGGTTGGGGAGTGGGGAGATATTGGTCAAGGGTACAAACTTCCGGTTTTAAGAAGATTAAATTCTGAGGATCTAATGTACAATATGGTATACTTGAAATTTCCTAAGAGAGGAAGTAGATCTTAAGAATTATCACCATGCACACATAGACCTGCAAAGAAGGTCATGTGAGGTGATGGATGTGTTCATTAATGGCAGTAATCATTTCACAATATATACATACGTCAAATCACACTGTACACTTTAAATACATACAATTTTATTTGTCTAGTGTACCTCAGTAAAGCTGGGGGAGGGAAATCAAAGAGAAGCATAATAAATTTTAAAAAATAAAATGAAAAGAGAATAGGGGCTGGAGGAGTGGAGAGTGAGGAGTAGTTACTTAATGTATACAGAGTTTTGGTCTGGGAGGATAGAAATCTTAGGGAAATCAATAGTAGTGATGGTAATACAATGTTGTGAACATACTTAATGTCATTTTTACACTGACAATGGTTTAAATGGTAAATTTTATGTTACAAATATTCTCCCACAATAAATTTTTTTTTAAAATACGGCTTCTCAAAGAGGGGTTTCTTAAAAATAGGCATCTTATATGCTGGCTTCATATAGATAGGCATAATGAAGAGGAATACCACAGGAGGGGCACCATAGAAAAAGGCATTGTAGCTTGGCTGCATCACAGATAAGGGACATCATGGAAGGTCATTACAGAGATGGACCTCATAGGAGGGAGTTTTGATAGTTATCATATATAATTTCATCACAGAGAGGAACAACATAGGATCATCCTAGAGAAGTATATCAGATAAGAATAGCTTAGAAGCTTTCATGTCAGCTTATCTTCTCTGGCCATGAGACCAGAAATGATATTATTCATTTTTACTTTTTTTTTTTTAACATCTGACACATACTTTGGCTTATAATAGGTACCTAATCTTGTTTGTGGGGTGCATATATGTATACCATCTCCTCCACACATAGCCTTTGAAAAAGGTAGAACCTGTTCCCCATTTCTTCTGCAGACTGAATTGGCCTAGTTCTTAGAAAAATTTCCAATCTACTGAATATTTCTGACTTGTCCCATTCTAAGAGCCCTCTGTATACCTATTTGTGATAGGCAGAATTTTTAGGATACCCCCCTCAAAGATGTCCCACCCTAGTCCCTGGAATCTGTGATGTTATGAGATAACACTTCCATGTCTACATTATGTTATTCCATATTAAAATAGGGAAATTATCTGTTGGGCATGATCTGGTCTCATGAGCTCTTAAAAGCAGAGAACATTTTCTGACTGATGGCAAAGAAGAAGATGGAGATTCAAAGCATGAGAAAGGTTTGATGCACCATTTCTGTGTTTGAAGATGGAAGGAGCCATGTGTAAAGATGGAAGACTAACCAATAGGACCTGAGCAACCCTTCACTGCCAGCCAACAAGGAAATGGTCCCTCAGTCCTACAACCACAAGGAACTAAATTTGGTCAACAATCTGAATGATCTTGGAAGTGAATTCTTTCCCAGAGCCTTCAGATGAGAGGCCTACCTATACAACACTTTAATTTCAGCCTTGTGAGACCCTGAGCATGGAACCCAATAGAACCTGTCTAGATTTCAAGCCTCCAGAATTTTAATTGGAGGCTAATTACTTTACAATATTGTAGTGGTTTTTGCCATACACTGACATGAATCAGCCATGGGTTTACATGTGTTCCCCATCCTGAAATCTCCTCCCACCTCCCTCCCCATCCCATCCCTCAGGGTCATCCCAATGCACCAGCCCTGAGCACCCTGTCTCATGCATCGAACCTGAACTGGTGATCTATTTCACATATGATAATATACATGTTTCAGTGCTATTCTCTCAAATCATCCCACCCTCACCTTCTCCCACAGAGTGCAACAGTCTGTTCTTTACATCTGTGTTTCTTTTGCTATCTCACATATAGGGTCATCATTACCATCTTTCTAAATTCCATATATATGCATTAATGTACTGTATTGGTGTTTTTTCTTTCTGATTTTTTTAAAATGAATATTCTAACTAAATATTTTTCCTTCAGTTCTAAGTATGAAAAGAATTCCCTCTCCATCCCTCCCCCTGTGAGTTGAGAGAACTTTTTCTTTCCTTTTTCAGATCATTAATTGCCAGTTAAATTACTTAAAAGAATATTGTCTGAATGAACTGTGGTAACATTTGTACTTACAAAAAAGGAGCATTCATTTGACTATTTCTTATTTGTTTCATATAAGAAGATATGGTTGATATGTGAGAAACTGGAGTGCCGTGATAGAAACACATTTGGACAATTGGATTTCTAGATCTTTAGATTTATAGATCTCTCTAGTTGAGAAGAGTGTAACTTGTTCATAAATTTAAAATATTTTGGCAGAAGAAACATCTGGTTTCCACTCATGCATGTAAAGAGCTGCCATCACTTCTGCCTTCTTAACAAGAAAAAGGCTGAACAAACTGAAAAATCAATGACTTAGCTCCATCAGAAAATGAAATCACAGGACAAAGTCCCATCCTCAAAACTGGAGAGAAAGACAGATATAGAAAATAAAGATCAGTTTACCTAAAATGTAAGCCACTGGACCCAGTAGCTGTTAGTAACACATAAACTATAACTTCAGTGAATTGCTAATAGTTGAGAGTATTGACTATCTTGAGAGCTAAAAACTACTGGAGACTCAATGTAATTGGGAGCCCCATACTTTTGTATGTTTCACCTCTAGGATTCCCACTATATCTCATGGTGAAAATCAGAGAAAAATCCTATAGTGCTTGGACAGAAGAGGGGGAAAGAAACCATTTTGAAATACAAAAGTAACAATTTTGAAATGAACCCGGGAGAAAGGTAAGTATTTTAAAACAAAGTCAGAACATTCTTTACAACAAAAGCCTCCCCAGCAAGGGAAAAGAATTTACCAGAGCTTTAACTGACTTGAAAGAAGGGAAGTTGCCCAATTTCAGCCCTCTTTAGCCTGCATATCTTGCTTGAGAGTAAAACAAAAGCTAAGAAGCACTTGTTAGGGTCACATCCCATGGATACAGGCACACTGAAAAATTAAGAACTGATCATAGGATTAAAGACTGTTTTCCCCCCGACACACACTGTATTAATAAAGCTCCTGGATAACGACAGTAGATTACAAGCAAAGTAACTGTGATGATCAGACTGTAAAAAGGAGTTTTTAGGGAAACACAAAGACCACAGGAAGGGTAACAACATGAAACAAAACCAGAATACTTGAGGAAATTAAAGCCTCTGACACCTACAGGTACAAAAAAATAGAGCCTAATTCCTAGGCAGATCAACGTAAAGCCTATCTCAGTTCCTATTATTCAACACATCATGTCCAACTTTCAACAAAAAATTACAAGACAACCTAAAAGGCAAGAAAAACTACAATCTGAAGAGACAAAAGTAAGCATCAAAATCAAACTCAAGTATGGTAGAGACTTCAGAATGATCAGATCAGGAATTTAGAATAACTTTGATTGATATGCTAAAGGCTCTAATGGAAAAAAAATGGATAACATGCAAGATCATATGGGTATCATAAGCAGAGAAATGGAAACTCTAAGAAAGAATCAAAAGGAAATTATGGAAATCAAAAGTACTATAACAGAAATGAAGAATGCCTTTGATGAGCTCATAAGTAAACTGTCCATGGACAAGCAAGGAACCAGTGAACTGAAAGATATGCCAATAGTTCAGTTCAGTTCAGTCGCTCAGTCGTGTCCGACTCCTTGTGACCCCATGAATCGCAGCACGCCAGGCCTCCCTCTCCATCACCAACTCCCGGAGTTTACCTAAACCCATGTCCATCGAGTCAGTGATGCCATCCAACCATCTCATTCTCTGTCGTCCCCTTCTCCTCCTGCCCCCAAGGCCCTAAGTCTTTTCCAATGAGTCAACTCTTCGCATGAGGTGGTCAAAGTATTGGAGTTTCAGCTTCAACATCAGTCCTTCCAATGAACACCCAGGACTGATCTCCTTTAGCATGGACTGGTTGGATCTCCTTGCAGTCCAAGGGACTCTCAAGAGTCTTCTCCAACACCACAGTTCAAAAGCATCCATTCTTCGGCGCTCAGCTTTCTTCACCGTCCAACTCTCACATCCATACATGACCACTGGAAAAACCATAGCCTTGATGAGATGGACCTTTGTTGGCAAAGTAATGTCTCTGCTTTTAAATATGCTATCTAAGTTGGTCATAACTTTCCTTCCAAGGAGTAAGCATCTTTTAATTTCATGGCTGCAATCACCATCAGCAGTGATTTGGGAGCCCCAAAAAATGAAGTCTGCCACTGTTTCCCCATCTATTTCCCATGAAGTGATGGGACCAGATGCCATGATCTTAGTTTTCTGGATGTTGAGCTTGAAGACAACTTTTTCACTCTCCTCTTTCACTTTCATCAAGAGGCTCTTTAGTTCTTCTTCACTTTCTGCCATAAGGGTGGTGTCATCTGCATATCTGAGGTTATTGATATTTCTCCCGGCAATCTTGATTCCAGCTTGTGTTTCTTCCAGCCCAGCGTTTCTCATGATGTACTCCGCGTATAAGTTAAATAAGCCGGGTGACAATATACAGCCTTGGCATACTCCTTTTCCTATTTGGAAGCAGTCTGTTTTACCATGTCCAGTTCTAACTGTTGCTTCCTGACCTGCATACAGATATGCCAATAGAAACCTCCCCAAACTGAAATGCAAAGAGGAAAAAAAGGAATATAGTATCCAAAGACTGTGAGACAATTGTAAAAGATATAACATACACATGATGGGAATGTCAGAAGAAAAAGAGAGAGAGAAAGGGGCAGAAAAAAACTAATTAAAGTAACAATGACTGAGAATTTTCCACAATTCATGACAGAAACTAAACCATAAATCCAAGCAGTTCATGAAACATAACTAGGATAAATACCAAAGAGTTTATACCTAGCCATATCGTATTCAAACCTCAGAAAACCAAACACAAGGAAAAAATCTTTAAAATACAGTAACAGCTGCTTATGTGCCAAGCATAATACACACATTTTACTTATGTTATGTCATTTAATTTATATGGAAATCTCCATCTCAAAGACTATATATTCATCCCCATTAACAGATGATAAAACAGAATTAGGAGGTTAAGACTACTTGATTAGAAAGTGAATTGACAAGAATTCAAACTCAGGCTGTGTTCTAAATACTAAGAAATAGTGCTGATGGAGCATAATTTAGTATGATGAGTACATGTTGACCTCAAAATGGAAAGTTATAAATTTACACAATTTTTTTTTAATTTGAGTCTCAACTATTCATTTGTTAAAAGATAAAAGCTCTGAAAAAGATGAAAGCTTTCTAATCCAAAGAACTGCTCCCTGTTGATGAAGCTCAGCCAAGCAGAGCTAGCTCAATCAGCTAGGATACCAAAATGGTTTCTTAGGTGATGATTCAAGTCATCCACTAGTTTAAAACTCAGTGTAGATTGGAATTCTCTGGTGATTTCCAAAATTCCTGTCCCTCAGTATGTACTTGTTCTTTGTTCATTTATATTAATTTGTTACATGTATGTGTTTGTTGATTTTTTTTTCTCTGCCTAATGGTTGCACCCTTTCTGTTTTATACTTTTGACACAGGAGTTAAGCAAAGGTATTGAGTCCAGGAGGCAATGTGTTCACTGTATTGTTTTTAAGCCTATTTTGGGCGTATGATCTAGTGGAGGAGTTCTTCTATCTGTCACTTTGAAAAGTAGCATCATTATCTTCCATGGATCTCAGACTGGTAGCTACATGTGCCAGGCCATTTGGTTTTATTTAGCCTTTCTGTGAGGCCCTTATATTAGGAATCTATTGCTCCTAGAGCAATTACCTCAGAACTTAGAGGTTTAAAATAATACACATTCTTTGTCTCACAGGTTTTGCTAGTCACGAATCCAGGCATACCTTAGTTGAGTCCTCTACTCAGGATTTCACAAGGATATGATCAAAGTTTCCACTGAAGCTGAAGTCTCATCTGGAGGCTCAACTGGGGAAGAATATGCTTCCAAGCTCACTCATGTGGTTGTTGGCAGGATTCAGTTCCTTGAGGGCTATTAGACTGAGAGCTTCATTTCATTTTTGGCTGTTGCCCAGAGGCCACCTCCATTCCTTGTCATGTGGGCCTCTCTAACATGCCAGCTTGCTTCATCAAAGCCAGCTGGGGAGTCTGCCAACAAGATGGAGATCACAATCTTTTTCTGACCAATCATGGAAGTGGCTTCCCTCAATGTTGCCCTATACTATTAGATAGCAAAGAATTACTTAAGGGAAGGTAAATACCAAGTCATGAATACCAGCAGGTCCAGACCACTGGAGACCATTTTAGACATGCCTACCATAGTATTTTGGTGGTTTGAAAGACAGTATAAGTAGGTGTCTATTCTGCCTGAGCAAAAAGACCTCTAGCTCCAGAAAATAGTATAGATTTCAGCTCAGCTACTTCTACTAAGTCTGGACTTAGATAGAGTTTCTTACCTTCTTTAGATCTAAATTTCTACTTTGGGAGATACAGAGATAAAAATGCAGGCTTTGCCTAACTGTTGGTCTCTCATGTGTTGAGTGTGTTCATGGCATGTTACTCTCTCTTCACCCCCGTCATGGCTCTAAATGAAACTTTCATCAGTCTGTTTGGTATCTCAACCCCACCCTAAACTTCCTGGAAGTTCTGGAAGTCTATTGAATTGTCATGATATTTGTTATGTCTCACCTGATTAACTCAGTAAATGAATGCTTTTTGGTAATGATAGTTTCCAAGCATGATATTTTTATAAAATAACCCAAGGGAATTAATTGTGACCTTAAACTGTCATAAGATTTTCTCTGCTGCCTTCATGCTATGATCTACATACATGATCAACTTTATTTAAGTAGTATTCAAATCATTAATTTCCTTGATTTACAGCTACAAGATGGTCATTATACATGATCACTTATTTTAGAAATTACATGAAGGTGACTTGTAAGCATTTAGATTCCTCTTAAGCTGAATCTATGATGCCAGTATGATTCCCAAGCAGCTGTTGAATTAGTTAATGGGAGATCCAAAGAAAGGAAGGGTGTTTAAATTGTAATTAATAAAAGCAAGCTCAAAAGGCTCCTAATCAGGAGTTAATCTGAGGGCCCAGACCTTCCATACTCCTCACCCTCCATATTTGTGGAGAGCCACACTGTTCTCTGTTCTCGAGAAGAAAGCTGGGTACACACCCACCCTCTCTGATGAGCCACATTCTTTCCAGCTGATCACCCTGGATATGGCCTAGTTTTGGTTTTGTTAATAAGAAAGGCAAGGTATTAAATAGATCACAAGATGCAAGCTATTCACAGAGGGCTTAAAGCAAAACCACAGTTAGACTGAAATGGACTATGTCAAGTATATTTCTCTTCAGTCAAATAAAAATGTAGGACTTGCACCATGAAAGTCATTAACCCATAGAAAAGTTAAGAAAAAGATTTAAAAATGATACAAATCTACTTTTCATCTCTCTGTAAACACCCTCCTAAAGAAATTATAGCATTCATACCAAATGTGCATCTGGTACTAAATCAAAACTCATAAAATGTCATAGAAGAAAATCATGAAAGCAAACAAAATCCCTCAGGAGTGTGGCGATGCCATCGAAGTGTTACATTGGTCAGATTCCTGTGTAATGTGAAATAAGCCACGTATGACTGTCAACAGCTTTTAAAGTGCACTTTTCCAATTAGGATAAATTATTCCGGGGCAAATAATACAGTTTATGAAAATCCTGAAGAAAAGCTTTGTCTAAATCCATGTCAGCTTTACACGAGAAGGCCCAGGAAGATTTATGGGAGATTCCTTGCTTAGTCTTCCTTCCCACCTAGTGCCTTTTAGTGAACAAACTTACAGCCTCTTTCTTCCATGGGAAAAGCAGTGTGCAGAGGTTTGGTTGATGGCCTTTCCTGAGTAAAGGCAGATAAGTTTTATGGGTAGCAAGATTTAGACTTGGAGGATTTACTCCTGGATTATAACCAAGACAAGGGAATGAGGCAGTTGGAACACATTTTCTTTAGGTTGTCTTTATAGATTGTTTGCTGATTAATGGCCTTTTCAGAATGTAAAATCTCGTAAGTCTGATACCAGGGCTAGTTCTGTTCTTTCTGTTGTTAATCTAAATACATCGTCATTAAGAGAGGTTTGTTACTTTAGCAAAAGGCAAAGACGAACGACTTGTTTCTTCACTGGTTTCAAACTGAAGCCAGCTCTCTTCTTTCTCTTTAAAGAGCTCTTCGTACAAATATTATGATCTTTAAATGTCTGATTTGAAACCAGTCTGGAGATCCTTCCACCACTTGCAAATATTGCCGAATCTTAGAGGCATTTCCAGACCCTGGTTATTTAAAAAAAAACAAAAACAAAAAACATAATCTTGGTTTACAATCCTTGATGAAGGCAGAAAATTGTGCATTGAATTTCAGAGAGTCTTCCTCCAAGAGCAGTCATGGCCTTCTGGCACTTCAGTGAAATGCCAAGCAATGTCCATGACTCAAACGCAGCAACAAATGATACAGGGGCCATGTGTGTACACATTCCAGATTGATAAGTTTAGCCCATCCTAGATAGAAAACGTGTCAGCGTATGTTGAAAGGGGAAAGTAATTAGAGAATATTCGCTGTTCTTTTTCTTCTAGTTTCTTATGTACCGCCTCTTGAACAGTGGTTTTGCTGTCCAGGAAAGTTTTGGCACTGTCCAGAGGCATATTTGTTTGTCACAGCTGAGGGGTGAGTGCTACTGGCATTTAGTGAGTGGAGGCCAAATGCACAGAACAGCTCTCTTTCCCCCTGGCTTCTGCCCCTGAGAATTATCCAAAATGTCCATAGTGCCTAGGCTGAGAAGCCTCACTCTAGAATCACGACTGAGTCCATGGAAAGTACTAATTGTGGGCAGATGGAGTGGGGGGGGTGGATTATGTTTTCATTGGCTCAGTACATGTTTGAATTAAGAAAAGGTCAAAGGCTTGACATTTTTCACCTTCAAGTCTCTTAATGGATCAACTGTTATTTCAAAGATTAAAAAGGGGAAAAAAAATAAGTGCTGAATGTATAATGAAGTCATGTCCCTTCTTGTTTCTTGATCTGCTTCCCAAGAGAAAAGAAAGAAATCACCCACAGACCGAAGTTTACCCTTCTTTTGTGTTTGAGGTAATTAAACAAAAGAATGAACGGCAGTCCCCATGTGGGGGAAGGTGGTATCCATGACTTACAGGCTTTCCCCCAGATGCATAACTCTCTGGGTAGTGAGTTGGTTACTACAAGGTGTTGCTGCAAACTGTCATTTCACTCCATGATTTATAGGGTGTGTCACCTTCAGTCACTCAGTTCAAGTTCCTTAGCTGTGTGCGTGCTGACTGGTTCCTATGCAACTGGTGATCTTGCGTTGGGAGCAGCTGGTTTCCCTTAAATGCCCATGTCTCTGTTTGCTACATTTCTATGACAATGTGTTCACACCAATATAATTATGACTGTATTAGCACTTGCCCTGTAAACCACATGATTCAGGGCTTTATGAGTATGTAATAAAAACTCTCTCCAGGCAGAAACTTGTCTCAGACATGGAACTTTGGGGGTGGGGGCAGTTGTAAACGGCCGGTGTTGATTAGGACCTTCTGAAGTCTGTGGTCATTAGACACCCATTTATTGGTTAGCGCTCCACAGAGCCAAGACTGTGTGCTGTGAGATTTCAATCTTTAATCGTTTAGCTAAACATAGGACCTTTGCCAGGTTTCATCTGCATCCATTAATTCTTTCAACAAATAGTTGAGTGTCTCAAATGGGTAGGGGCAGGTGATCCTTCAGTGAACAGCACAGAGTTCATGTTCTCATGGAGCTTACATTCTATGGAAGGAGGAAGGGAAGGAGGAAGGAATTGAAGAACTGTCTCTCCTTGGGAACTGTAGGCGAGGACAGTGTCTGTGAGAGGTGATCTGAAGAAAGAGTCTGCCATGGGAAGGGCAATCCTGGTGGAGGGACCAGCCAAGGCCAGCCTCTGGCTTGATGTGGAGGGCCCATAGGTTGATGCATGAAGGGCAAGAGTGGGATGCCACACAGATGTTACCCGAAGGAGCCAGGGTATATCTAGACCCTTCTAAGTCCGGGTGAAGAGCTTGACTTCTTCAGCTAAAATTGGAATGAGGGGGAGGTAGAAGTGGATATGAGATGACTACAGATTAAACTAGATCCCTCTGGCAGTTATGGGCAGGAGAAGAAACAGGATGACCATTTGAGAGCCAACTGCTAAAATCCAGATGGCAGTATTGTGAACTGGTCTTCAGGGCCTTGTCTGCACCACCCTTGAGGGAAAGAGCACAGCTTAGGGACATTCAGGAAGTGAGGTGCAGGCCGACACCTGCCTCCTGCTAGAGGCACTGTCCCCTGAGATCTGCGAGATCAGGAGGGATGGGGGATAAGACACAGCCTTTGACAATTGGTTTGCTCATCTATGAAATGGGATTTAGGAGGCTTATCCTGCAGAACTGTGGAAAGGATCAACAAAGGCTGACAAGCTTGCAGCCAGTGCCCGTAATCAACTTATATCCTGGCAAATCTGTTGTTTGCTCATGTAAACAGATCACACAGCCATGACCACTTTCCAGGGAGGGGAGAGGGTAAAGTATTGCCTTTAAATTGTTCCCAGGTTGTGGTAGAGGCCCTTTTGTGTTCGATCTGATGTACAGAGAACCATCCCAGTAACTGACATGATTAATTGATTTATTTGCTGTTTTTCCATGTCCCCATCCTCTTCACTCCTCTTTCCCTTTCTCTTATATTTTTGCGTGCGTGTGTGCTAAGTCACTTCAGTCGGGTCCAACTCTGTCACCTCATGGACTGTATCCAGGCTCCTCCATCCGTGGGATTCTCCAGGCAAGAATACTAGAGTGGGTTGCCATTCCCTTCTCCAGGGGATCTTCCGACCTAGGGATCGAACCAGGGTCTCCTGCACTGCAGACAGATTCCTTACCATCTGAGCCCCCAGGGAAACTCACCTGGGCTCTAGAGAACAGTCTCAGTAGTTGTGGCTCACGGGCTTAGTTGTTTCACGGCAAGTGGAATCTTCCTGGACCAGGGATCAAATCCGTGTCTCCTGTATTGGCAGGCAGATTGTTCACCATTGAGCCACCAGGGAAGCCCCAATTCACCCTTTTAAAGTGTCCAATTCAGTGAGTTTGGGGATACATTTACAGAGTTGTGCCACCCTCATAACTCTCTAATTCAGAACATTTCCACCACCCCCAAAAGAAACCCTATGCCCACTAGCAGTCACTCCCCATTTCCTCCTCCCCAGCCCCTGGCAACCACTAATTTGCTTTCTGTCTCTTTGGATTTGCCTCTTCTGGACATTTCATCTGAGTGGAATCATACAATACGTGGCCTTTTGTGTCTGGCTTCTTTCACTGAGCATTATGTTTTCAAGGCTCATCCATGTTGCAGTTAGCTCCTATGTCTGAGCTGTATATTTATTTATATTTTTTAAAATAGAACTTTTTTGCACAGTGGTTATAGTTGGTAGGAAATTCTACTGATCAATTTTATTTTCTCACATGGCCAGCCAGAGTTTATTGATTTGTTGTCATTCTCTTAGTGTATCTTACAACTAGAACATTATCTCCTTTGTACCCCTGCAGTGTTTCCATCAGTGATTTCATTTTTCCCACTTGTTTTGGAACTGTCTCCCCTGTTCCCAGTTCATTTTTTTTTCTTTCCTTCTGTATAGTCTAGTGCAGGGCTGACAAACTATTCCCCAGAGGCCAAATCTAGCTTGCCATCTCTTTTTGCTACCAGAGTTTGATTGAAACAGAACCATGCCCATTCACGTGCACCTTGTCAGTGGCTGTCTTCCTGTTATAGTGACCATGTTGAATTGTTGAAAGGGACCATATGGCTCACAAACCCTAAAATATTTACTAACTGACCTTTATCACAAAAGTTTGCCAACCCCAGTTATAACATCTGATGGATGACAGAAGCTGTGTTTATTTGGTTCTAATCAGAATGATTTGTGATTCACGGTGACCTCTCTGGACAGGGGCAAAGTGTTATTTGCTCAGTAATGTCCAACTCTTTGCCACCCCATAGTCTATAGCCCACCAGGCTCCTCTGTCCATGGAGTTCTCCAGGCAAGAACACTAGAGTGGGTTGCCATATCCTTCTCCAGGGGATCTTCCCGACCCAGGGATCAAACCCTGGTCTATTGCATTGGCAGGTGGATTCTTTAGCACTGAGCCACCAGGAAAGCCCAGACAGGGCAACTCATTGACAAAAATCATGAAGATGAAAAAATCATTTGTCAATGTCACTGTTTTCCTCTCAAGAGGAGGGTAAAAACATATCCCTTCAATGAAAAAAGATGTTAGACTATTTCTTAATATTTCAAGACGGAAAGAATGTTGGTGAACGTAACTGTTACCTTGGGGATTATAAATGTCATATTGTAATCACACACACCCATATATACCACCCAGTGGTACACATATGTATATCAAACTTGACAGCGGGTAAATTACTTAAGCCTTCCTCAACTCGGAAAATGCAGGAACTCTAGCTGAAGGCTTCTACGATTGCACCGCTTGGGCTCCCATTATGATCAGAACCCACATGTTTGGAGTAAAACACAGGCAATTTTCATGTCATTGCATCTTCGCCTGCCAAAGCAAACTGGACCCTTTTATCTGGGCTGAGACATTAGCCCAGAGCAACCTTTTGGCTTGGATGCAACTTCTTTCCCTTCCTCCCTCAATTTGAGGAACAAAGAATTTATGGTCACATTAGCCTTCGTGTTTTCTGAACAAAACTAAAACATGCTCTTATTTTTATATATATATATATTTCCAGATGCTTTCCTTGTAAATCTTCCACCTTTGATAGCAGTCTCTTTCTTGACCTTACTGTGCCCCCACCTCAGGTGTCTCAGGTGTCCTATTATCTTTACATTTCTATCTTCCCCATCGGCCTAGAAGCCTTTGAGAAAAGAGACTGTTGCCTTTTCATGCCTCTATTGCCCGTGCCTAGTGAAGAATGTGGTACTGCAAGGTGCTGGACAAATGTCGGTGGAGTGTGCACATGAATGTACTTAAAGCTCCAAACTTTTTCCTTCACATATGTTTTGTTCATCCATAAATTCCTTGTATTAACACTGTTTTTTAATAGAGATTTATTTCCTGACCATTTCAGGTATCTGTCTTTAGTGATGACAAGCCCTGCCCTTTAATCCATCCATTCAACTGTCCTTAAACAAACAGCCACGATCCCTGTGGAACATACCTAATTGTGCAAGGTCAGGTGACAGTACACAAAGAATCAAAATACTGTTACAGCCACCCATACGCATGTTGATAAAATCTGATACGAGCTCAGAGGAAAAATGCCTGGGGGCTGTAGAAGTATCTATATGAAAAATAATCCAAAGAATCTGTACTGATTTACACTGAAACAAAATTCACTTTAGATGATTCAGATGAAACTTTGTTAATGAAGGGGCCATTTGTGGAGGAGGGGGCAGTGAAGGGGACAGAGGAGAGATGTCACCTTTACCAGAAACAAGAGGGTTTTCTGGAATAGAGGAAAGAAGGAAGGAGGGCAGGGATACAGGGACAGAATGTAGCACCAAGGCTTAATGAGAGCCGGGGTGCTAGCAGGAGATACTCTCCTAGAGGCACCTAAGAAACACCTAGCAGCACCTAAGAAGGAAAGGAGGTCGAAACACCTGGATGTCCATCTCCTCCAGCCCTCCAATCTCTTCCCGTTGCTTCCCATTGGCTGAATCTAAGCCTGAGTCAGCTAGGAACAGTCCTTATGTCGTACAGAGCCAATGGGGCGAGGGGTGCAGAGTAGGGCAGAGAAGTGGGGAGAATGCATAAGTACAGGGATGATGAAAGGAAATGGGAAGTTCAGTTCAGTTCAGTCGCTCAGTCGTGTCCAACTCTTTGTGATCCCATGAACCACAGCACGCCAAGCCTCCCTGTCCATCACCAACTCCCAGAGTCTACCCAAACCCATGTCCATCGAGTCGGTGATGCTATCCAGCCATCTCATCCTCTGTCGTCCCCTTCTCCTCTTGCCCTCAATCTTTCCCAGCATCAGGGTCTTTTCCAATGAGTCAACTCTTCGCATGAGGTAGCCAAAGGATTGGAGTTTCAGCTTCAGTATCAGTCCTTCCAATGAATATTCAGGACTGATTTCCTTTAGGATGGACTAGTTGGATCTCCTTGCAGTCCAAGGGACTCTCAAGAGTCTTCTCCAACACCACAGTTCAAAAGCATCAATTCTTTGGCGCTCAACTTTCTTTATAGTCCAACTCTCACATCCATACATGACCACTGGAAAAACCATAGCCTTGACGAGATGAACCTTTGTTGGCAAAGTAATGTCTCTGCTTTTCAATATGCTGTGTAGGTTGTTCATAACTTTCCTTCCAAGGAGTAAGCGTCGTTTAATTTCATGGCTGCAATCACCATCAGCAGTGAGTTTGGAGCCCACAAAAATAAAGTCAGCCACTGTTTCCACTGTTTCCCCATCTATTTCCCATGAAGTGATGGGACCAGATGCCATGATCTTAGTTTTCTGAATGTTGAGCTTTAAGCCAACTTTTTCACTCTCCTCTTTCACTTTCATCAAGAGGCTCTTTAGTTCTTCTTCACTTTCTGCCATAAGGGTGGTGTCATCTGCATATCTGAGGTTATTGATATTTCTCCTGGCAATCTTCATTCCAGCTTGTGCTTCTTCCAGCCCAGTGTTTCTCATGATGTATTCTGCATAAAAGTTAAATAAGCAGGGTGACAATATACAGCCTTGACGTACTCCTTTTCCTATTTGGAACCAGTCTGTTGTTCCATGTCCAGTTCTAACTGTTGCTTCCTGACCTGCATACAGGTTTCTCAAGAGGCAGGTCAGGTGGTCTGGTATTCCCATATCTTTCAGAATTTTACACAGTTTCTTGTGATCCACACAGTCAAAGGCTTTGGCATAGTCAATAAAGCAGAAATAGATGTTTTTCTGGAACTCTCTTGCTTTTTTGATGATCCAACAGATGTTGGCGATTTGATCTCTGGTTCCTCTGCCTTTTCTAAAACCAGCTTGAACATCTGGAAGTTCACTGTTCACGTATTGCTGAAGCCTGGCTTGGAGAATTTTGAGCATTACTTCACTAGCGTGTGAGATGAGTACAATTGTGTGGTAGTTTGAGCATTCTTTGGCATTGCCTTTCTTAGGGATTGGAATGAAAACTGACCTTTTCCAGGCCTGTGGCCACTGCTGAGTTTTCCAAATTTGCTGGCATATCGAGTGCAGCACTTTCACATTATCTTTGAGGATTTGAAATAGCTCAACTGGAATTCCATCACCTCCACTAGCTTTGTTCGTAGTGTTGCTTCCTAAGGCCCACTTGACTTCACATTCCAGGATGTCTGGCTCTAGGTGAGTGATCACACCATCATGATTATCTGGGTCATGAAGATCTTTTTTGTACAGTTCTTCTGTGTATTCTTGCCACCTCTTCTTGATATCTTCTGCTTCTGTTAGGTCCCTACCAGTTGGGGAAAGCGTTTTTGAGGGCATGCTATTTAGACTTCCCTGGTACCTCAGACAGTAAAGAATCTGCCTACAATGCAGGAGACCTGGGTTTGATACCTGGGGTGGGAAGATCCCCTACAGAATGAAATGGCAACCCACACTAGTATTTTTGTCTGGGAAACCCCATGGACAGAGAAGCCTGGTGGGCTATAGTCCATGGGATCACAAAGAGTTGGACACGACTGGGTGGCTAAAACTTTCGCCTTAAAAACCTGCATTGGTGCAGTAGTAAAAGAATCCAACTGCCAGTGCAGGAGACACAAGAGATGTTGATTTGATCCCTGAGTTGCGAAGATCACCTGGAGGAGGAAATGACAACCCACTCCAGTATTCTTGCCTGGAGAATCCCATAGACAGAGGAGCCTGTCGGGCTACAGTCCATGGGGTTGCAAAGAGTCAGACACAACTGAGTGACTGAGCCCACACAGGCATGATGAAGTGAGAGTGTAATATTCTATTCTATTCTAGTCTGTATTTAGATTGTGATGTGAAACAGAAGGATTTAATGGTAGGGGAGGAGACTTAAAGAGCACAGAATGTGTGAAGTCTTTGAATTGTGATCACTGTGGCTAAGCAGAGTAAACTTGATGAGGGTCCCAGGTCGTCAGGGTCCAGGTCGCAGGCACCCTGTAGATGTTGAAGCTGGTTGAATGCTATCCCCAGTGCAGGGGGATTTGTTAAGAGTGCTGAACATAAGGCAATCTGATCCTGGTGCACATCAGTCTCGGAAAGGAGAGGTGATTGGAGCTTGGCCAAGTGTGGGGCAGAAGAATAGGAATTCATTCCCCGAAAAGTGGCAAAGCCTCTCATGTATTATTAGCCCACTTCTAGAAAAGTTATCTTTTGTCTTAATCTCACAGACAGATGAAAATAGGATTAGAGCATTTATTCAACAAGAGATGACTTACATTTTTAGTCCAGTCATTATTGTGGACTTATAAATTCCTCTTGTTTAGCCAGTATAAATTTCTTCACTTAAAATCTGGAATGAGTAATATGATGTAGAAAAATATTCCTAAACCTTGGCACTATTAGCATTTGGGACCAGAAAAATCTTTGCTGTGGAGGCTTTCCCGTTCATTATAGGATGTTGAGCAGCATCTGGGGATTCTGCCTACTATTGATACATGCCAACTCCCCAAGTATGACCACCAGCATGTGTCCAGATATTGTTGAACATACCCAGGGTGGCACAGTCACCTATCTTGAGAACTACTTCAGTCAGCACAGCACATACTCTGGTATTGCCCTTCTTTATCTCGTGTGGGATTCATTATTTTATACCTATTTTCCAGGAACATGGGGTTCCCCAAAAGCAGGAATGATGCTTCATTCTTCTCCCTGACCCTGTTTCCTACACACACAATAAGCAACACATTGGGAGATCAATGCATCTCTGTGGGACAAGTGAATGAACAATGAATGGCCCTAACATGTGATATAACCATGAGCATGGGATTGGGATCCAGTGAAACTTGTCATTTTCTCCCACTACTGGTTCTTCTGATTAAAGAAAAGATCACTAGAAAGATTATGGAAGGAGGTTATTAAAGACTTTTTAGCCTGTATAAAATATTACTGTTTCATACATAATTGTTTCAAATGAATCCATTAAGCTTTACTAAGTCATTAATTGGCTAGATTAGGTTGTTTAACTTCTCTAGGCAGTTTCAGCTAGTCAGCTTCTCTGAGCTGCATCTCCTTGAGTTGAGGGAGTATAGTGGGTCACACCTGAGCTTTGGAGTCAGAATTTGGATCAAATTCTGGCCCTGCCACTTATGACTTGGGTGGTAACAGCCAAATAGTTTAACATCCATGAGGTTCAGTTCCTCGTTTGCAAAATGATGATGGTGAAATCGGTCTCATCGTTCAATTAATAAATGTGATAATGAATGTACAATGCAATTTCTAAACTATAAAGTACTATATAAACATTCATTACCATTAATGAGAGTTAATCACAGTTCATTAGGAAGCCCTGTTTAATTTTTTATTGTGTTTTCCTAACAAAACATTTTTTTAAAACTTGGCTTTGGGTTGTATTACATTTTAGGGGAAAAATATTCTGTCAGGGCAAAAAATATTTCTTTCACTTTTCTATAAATAGAATTTCTTATTTTCTTAAAATAATTCTTGCTTTCAGCTACACGAGTAGTATGTGGAAACATTCTTGTTATAAAAGATTCAAACTAGCAAAAATATATAAAGTAAATTGATGAAAATATATTCTTCATTGCCCCACCACCATTACTTACTCACTCAAGGGAATCCAGTTTTAACAGTTTGGAGTTAAAGTTCTTCTTCTGTATCTTCACATATATTTTATTTATTTTTTATATAACTAAAAATATATATTTTTGTACTGTGATATCTTTTTTCCAGTTATGCACATGTCTTGAAATATTTTTGCCATTGTGTTCTAATAAATAGTGTATTATTGACATTAAATATGTAATCTTGGACTACCAGCCTATTCTTCACCTAAATTCATACCCACAATAAATAGAAAGTATTGCCTTGAAACCTGTATTCTTCCAAGCTTCTCAGAAAAGATTGAGAACATTAAATGTGTCATGTGTGGATGCTTGGAGCTTGTTGAATTGTGTGCTTTTCCACCATGGCACAGTCAGACAATGTAAAGATTTTGAAAATACAACTTGTAAGGGGGGTTGGCATTGATGTTAGTTGGTGAGTTTCCATAATTAAAGGCACACGGAAAACTGTCAATTGTATTTGACATTCAGGTTTTCAAATCTAATATGAATGCTGCCATTGCCCATTGTTGGAAAGTAACATACGTTTCCCATTCACTTTTGTGTGAGGGCATTGTGAAGTATAAGTTCTTTGCAGTGCTGTATTTGTGAGTCAGTGTGGGTATGCAATCCCTATAAAAATCTAATGAGGTTTATAACATTGATGGCAGAATATATTTAATTATTAATCACCTTCTTGTTTGGTTTGGTGTGGTTAATTTCATTTATTTTAATTTTATAGCTTTGTAAAAACAGGATCAAGTATAGAACTCTGAAATAAAGCAGAGTGAATTGTGTTTTCTCCTCACCTTTTCTATAAAAATAAAGATTGCCTTTTTTTATCAGCAAAATATCGATCCATTCAGAAGTCTAATATCTTTCAGGAAACTGATAGGAAAACTGCTTTTATATCACAAAGAATATGCTTCTCTAATAGGAGTGGCTTTTTTTAAAAGCTAGAAGTCTGTTTTTAATCTCAAATTCAGTTAAGGAACAGTTCTGATGGAGGTAGAGGATTGCCAAGGGAAAATGCTTTCCTGCTGCTAAAGAAATGATGAAGCAGGCACTGTGTTTATTTTTATAACAATGTATTTTGATCCTGTGACAAATGTTTCACCATGACTTTAACATTTTTCCTATTCTAATCTAAATTGTATATGTTGACATTTTGATCTGTCCTGACTTCTAAGACCACTAGGATGCATTTTTGGTGTTGCAGACTTTTCTCTCTGGTTTCATGGAGGTTTAATTTGATTACATGGTTGATGAATGTCTCCCATTTGCAAACTATCTGGTCGGTGCCATCGTGGGATAAAAGATGATGAGACCAATAGTCTTCCATCTGGGGGAGGACAAACCCATTCCTAAATAACGTGGGCACAAAGCAAGAGAGTAATAAGTTTTGTAAGAGAGTCAGAGAAAGAAGAACACTATAAAAAGAAAACAAGG
Organism: Giraffa tippelskirchi; assembly: GCF_054371585.1. Lineage (NCBI taxonomy): Eukaryota > Metazoa > Chordata > Mammalia > Artiodactyla > Giraffidae > Giraffa > Giraffa tippelskirchi. The sequence continues at coordinate 146,252,246 of NC_137289.1, forward strand.
AAGGAAGTTAATTTAAATACGGAAGATCCTGGAGGTCTTCTTGGAAGAGGTGAAAATATTGAGAGATAGCTGAAATGTAATAGAAAGCTTAAAAATATAGCACAGAGGTGGCACCGCAGCTGTCCTTTTAAGGACAGAATATAGGAAATAGACCAGTGCAGTCCAATATGACAACCACTGGCTGCAAGTGGCGGCTGTGTAGGTTTCGATGAAACAAAATAAAGATTCAGTTCCTCAACTGTACTAGCCACAGTTGAAGTGCTTGGTGGCCACCAGGAGCTACAGGGGGTTGAAGGCGCAGTGGAAAGATTGTTAATTGGTGTCTCTCAGACATTTGCCAGCACCTGGAGGGCTTGTTAAAACACAGGCTTCCAGGATCCACCACCAGAGAGTGTTGAATTGGTAAGTCTTGGGTGGGACCTGAAATTCTGCTTTTCTGACCAGCTCCCAAGTGATGCAGACACTGCCAGTTCAGGGACCTCACTTGGTGTAACACCACTGTAAAACAGTGCTTCTCAATCAGTTTTAAATTGTCACTGTCTGGTCTATTGATACATATGATTTTCAAGAGTAAAACTGAGTAAAACTGAGAATATTAAAATACTTTTTAAATTTACAAACTTGAGAACTCAATTAGCAGATTCAACAGATACATAATTACATTTCCATGAATATAATCAGAACAAATATAGGAAAAAAGGAAAGAACATCTAGAGAGATTTCTCAGTGATTACTCTGTATTTGTCTGTGTCTCCTCATGGTGAACTGTGTTGGTCCTCGTGGACCATACTGTTATAGTTGGAATATCGGCTTGAGGATCCTACCCTTGATGCTGTTTGTAATAGCAAGTCCTCCTGACTTGTAAGCAAGAAAATTATATCATTCAAATCACAGGCAGAGAAATGTGGTGGCAGGAGAGAGGCGTGGTGGGGAAAGGATGCAGACAATACCAAGGCCATGACAGAATTCAGGCAGAAGGAACTCTGGGCGGTGGACAGGAGGGATCAGATGCCTAACATGTTGAGGTCATAAAATCAACAGGATTGGCCAGCTAATTGGCTGTGGGATGTGAGGAGGAGGAGAGGTGTAATGATGACTTTGTGGTTTCGATCCTGAGCAACTGGACCGGCAACAGTGGCACTCACCAAAACAGGAAACACGAAAGGCGCCACTGTCACTTTCCACCAAGAAGCCCGGTACAAACCCTTTTTGTTATCCCTCAGATCAAATTGCAGCTTTAGTCACCTCTGTGGTTTTTCTTTAGGACATTAGTGGACTCTTGTTTCAGAAATGTACTTTATATGTCATTATCACAGACATCAGAAAAACATCCTGTTGGTTGAGCGACTCATAGGATGATTATCTATGTGTGAGATGGACATTTAAAATGGCCCAGATAATCAGTGTGCTAGGTCAGGAAGATCCCCTGGAGAAGGAGATGGCAACCCACTCCAGTATTCTTGCCTGGGTAAGCCCATGGACAGAGGAGCCTGGTGAGCTACACTCTATGGGGTCACAAAGAGTTGGAAACATCTTAGTGACTAAACAACAATAAAGTAATCCAAATCGCCTAAGAAAAGTACTGTGCAGCTCACAGATTTCAAAGTGATCCAGGGTTCCTGAAACACCTCAAGGCCTTTATACAACAACTCCATGTCTGGATATTCAGAAGAATGGATTGTTGTTTAATACATACAAAATCAAATTTCCAGGAACACTGGATAACACTGAGCAAGCTTACTGGAATGTTACTAAGTATCCAAAAGTTCATCCTCAATGCCATGTACACATGGAGTTCTAGATAGAAACTATTTTAAACCCACAAAAGCAAATGGTGACATTCTCTTTGAATTTCACAAGAGTTATGGAATATTGCAGGATTTTAGCAACAACAAATGAATGTCGTATAACACACTAGAAAGGCTCTGGGAAATCTCCTCAGGTCACTTAAAGGAATTTGATGGTTTCCTTTCTTGTTCAATATCCATAACAAATCTATCAGATTTAGACCTACAAATAGCAGCGTGGCCATCTTGAGAGTATTATTTTCAATGGATTTGCACATCACAGGGATCCACTTAGGATATCACTGTCCTAGGTGTTTGGGCACATTTCCATGATGACAGGCAGGATATTTCATATTTAAATATCACTCTTACTCCTTACATTTGTCAGAAAGTGAAAAATGTGTTGTTGATACTTTACATCACTGAAAACTCTTAGGTTTACAAACTAAAGGAGAGTTGATATTTTTTAAAGCCACACTTTTTTCTTTTTTTTCTGGTTCTTGCTCTTAGTGATAACCCCTTTCACCCCCTTGACATCACTGTGACCTTTCACTCCAGCTTTGATATGAATTCCAAGAAGTCACGCCACAAGTAAAGAATTCAATAAAATTGAATTCTTCACTTTCCTCTTTGTTTCCTGTATTACTTTCCTATTGATTCTGTACCAGATTACCACAGCTTAGTGGCTTAAAGCAATGAAAAAATTCCGAAATGGTTCAGCTTTCCTGCCTTCCTCCATCTTGAATGCCAGCAGCAAAGCATCTTCAACTTGATCAATGTCTCTCCCTTCTGCTTCTATCACTGTATCTCTTTTTCTGCCTCTCCTCCTTCTCCCCTCCTCCACCCTCGCTTCATACAAAGTAACATACTCATAGTTTCTAAGGGAAGAGGACATGGACACCTTTGGGGACCATTATTATGCTGACCACACCCCCACCCCATTCCTCTCTGGGTCTCGTACCTCAGTAACTGCTTCTCCAGCTGCTCAGCTGGTGACATTAGAAACTTTCGAGCCATCTTCCACTCCTGTCTTGCATCCCTTACATGCAAAGTTTCCCAGGTCCCACATGTTCTGCAGCTGAGCCTCCTCATAAATATACAATCCCTCCATCTTAATCATCACTGACTCTCTTCATGCCCTCTCTCTACTTTTTTACCCTGGACTCGTAAAACACCAGCCAAATTTGCTTTCCTGCCTCCTGTCCTGTTCCTCTATTCAATCAAATCTCAGCTCCTGTTTCCAATCTTCTCAATCCCTGGTACCATGTTCTTTCATGCTTCAGAGATTTTGTTTGTATGTTCCCATCTGCCAACGATGGCTTTCTCCTTTCTGCCCCTCATGGACTTGGTCATGCTCCAAGGGCCCGCTCAGTCTTCAGCACCTTGCTGCTTGCTCATGCACTCAACAGGAATTGCTAGAGGATGTGTTAGCCCAGCGCTTCATAAATACAGTGGCACTTACCATGGTTTATGGTAGTTCTCTGTTTATATGCCTGTTCTGGCTATGTGATGTTTCATAAGGGCGAGACAAGGTGTTATGACTCTACTTTTCAGGGTGAGATTCCATATTCTCCCTCTTTCCCCATCCTTTCCAATCTCCTTTGTTTTTCCCCACCCCACCCCCCACTTGCCCTCCTTGCAGCTCTGTTAACTCTAGATAATCTCCTCTCATATACATGCTCAGTGGAAGCTTCTTGCACCCCCCAGTTAGATTTTCAGCTTCTTTCTCTGTGATTCCATTGCTTCTTATACGTGCCTCTCTTCACCCTAGATATAGCCTCATTGCATGACAGTTGGCCATTACATATGTATTTATTTCCTAGACTCTGGGGAGAAAGAATCACATACCTTTCATCTCTGTGACCCCAGTGCATGGCCACACAGTACATGGTATGTTGTTGTTGTTTAGTCACTAAGTTGTGTCCAACTCTTTGTGATCCCATGGACTGCAGCACGCCAGACCTCTCTGTCCCTCACCATCTCCCAGTGTTTGCCCAAGTTTGTGTCCATTGAATTGGTGATGCCATCCAACTATCCATTCTCTGTCGCCCTCTTCTTCTGCCTTCAATCTTTCCCAGCATCAGGGTCTTTTCCAATGAGTTGACTCTTCACATTAGGTGTCCAAAGTATTGGAGCTTCAGCTTCAGTATCAGCCCTTCCAATGAGTATTCAGGGTTGAATACATGGCATGTAGTGATGCTTAATGTAAATGTATTGAGTACATAATTAAAAATAAGTGAATGGACAGGTATACCCATTGCCATCTTCTCTACCTGGGAAAAATATAACTCATTTAACTGTTGATGTCCCTATTTAATTGTCTCCCAGGCTAAATAATATGTTTAAAGATAGGGTCTACATCTAGTTTATTGTAACCTGACTTAACCATGTAGAGCATTCTAGGTGCTTGGTAATTGTGTGGGGTTGAACGGGATGCTCTTTTTTCATCCCTTTTGCAAGAACTTAATTCAGATAAAGTTAAACCAGAGTTTAATTCCAGCAAGAAGCCTGAAATTGAATATTCTGGCTGTCATGAATATTGTACTAGACATCATACCGTCTGAGCTCTGTCTGGATTCTGTAATGAACTTGTGTGGCATGGCCTGAGGTTCATCACTTCACCTTTTGAAACGTCTATGTCCTCATGTTGAAAACTTGCCTTCCTGTTCCTCACAGTATTACCAAGATCAAACAGGATAGTAGAAGGGCATATTGAAAAAAGACACAGACTGCTATTTGAGTGCAATTTATTGTTGGGATTCTGCTTTGGGGAAAAAAAATGGTATTTTGCTTTGTCTTGAGATTTCAGGCTCTTGGAAATCCTCCATCTTCATGCTGATGGAGAAGGAATAGAGGACAAGCCTTAATGCCTCTATATAACCTGGACAGTTACCATGGGAATTGAATATCTTCCTTCTATGTGGACCTTCTAACTCACAACTCTTCCAAAGACAGGCTTCCTCCATTGTCTGCCTGTCACGAGTTGTTTGTATGGGAACTGGAGATTTAAGAACCCTTGAAGCTGTTGCTGACTGTATTAGAAGAAATAACTCTCTCCCTGGGGGTCACTTGTTTTTTGAGATAACCTGAATATACAGGTTGGCATGATTGGCTGCCATCCCCCATGATAAGGAATACAGAGGATTGCCATCCTCAGGAAAGCCAAGGCCACCTTGCAGGGTCCCCTATGATACACTCCTTTGACTGGTAGAAGGACATTTATCCTGTCTCTGTCTGGTGCAGGGGCTTCCTTAATGCTACAGTGCTACAGTGCACATGCTTAGTTGTGTCTGACTCTTGCGACCCCCATGGACTATAGCCCACTAGGCTCCTCTGCCTATGGGGTTTCTCAGGCAAGGATACTGGAGTGGGTTGCCATTTCCTTCTCCAGGGGATCTTCCAGACCCAGGGATCAAACCCAGGTCTCCCACATTGCGGGCAGATGCTTTACCATCTGAGCCACCAGGGAATCCCTCCTTAATGCTGGAGTTATTCTATTTTATACTGCTTAATGCTGTGCTTCTATCACGAGGCTGTCAATGTGAAATCTCAAAATTAATCATTCATGCATGACTTGATGAGCCCTAGACCTAACTCCCGGCCTCCTTGCCTCCCTTCCCCTTCCCTCTCCCATGCTAGACAGTGGCTCAAGCATATCTGAGTTGAGTGTTCTTTGGTGTCCGATTTAGGGGACTATCTAATGTGTGTTTTTTTTGACCCAAATTCTCCTTCTTCCTCCTTTCTTTCCAATCTGCCTTGCTCTTCCCCTCCCAACTGGTCCTTCCTGCAGCTCAGTTACTTCTAGATCATCTGTTCTAATACGCATGCTCTGCAATCCCCATTGGCTGTCCTTCCTCACTTCCAACTCCTGCCTGGTCATCTTTTCTTCTCTTTCTCTCTCCGTCCCCACCTCCCTGTCTCTGTCATTCTTTTTCCTCGCTCCATCCCCCTCTCCTGCCCCACTGCTCGCTGTCATTCAAGACCTCCACGACGATCTCACTTCAGTTTGCTGCTTGCTAAGATTCAGAGCATTCTAAAGCTGGAAGATCGTTTCAAGATCATCACAGCAGAGGAGTAGTTAGAACTATACCGCTTTAGCAAAGAACGTAAAAGCTGTCGAGATTTGAAACGGACTTAGAAGTCATAAAGTGTCAAAGATACTGATCTCTAAAGCCCATGAAAGTGCTTACATGCCCCCTTTAGAATTTGCTGAAAACCTTTGACTGCCTCCATCTTCTCTCCTAATCAAAGCTGCTTTTCCTGGAGTGCCAGAATTCAAGTTAAAGTCCCTTTTAAAGGTATTCCTCATGTATTTTGTCTGTTCCTTCACAATATTGTTTGGTTTATTTTCTCACAGAAAATCTATAAGGCTATTTTTGTTGTTACCTGTATACTAGCTCTAAAGGAACTTTTATAAGAGCTCTAAAGAACTTTTCTTTTATCAGAAGTTCTTGAACAACTTTAGCTAAGTTAGAATTTGCATTTATGCTTCCAAGATGGCTCTTTCCAAGGACCAGTACTTACTTAGACATACAGGTTCCAGTACGTGCGTTATTAATTACTCTTGGAGTTCTATGTCTTCATTATATTGGTGTTTCATGGAATATGGGTTCCCTGCTCCCAACAACCACCGTCAACAGCTGCTATTGGCCTGCATGTGAGCTAGGCCTACTTACACCTTGCATCAACACTAAACTCTTCTTTTCAACCAATGGCTGTAACTGTTACTAGGAGTTTCTTTTGGTCTTTATGCCTTCACATCCTCTGTGGTCCCGAATGAGTCATTTTAAATCAGATACTCAGATATTTGAAATAAATAAGACAAATGTTGGAGGGAAAAAAGTGAGAAAGCGAATAGACACGTTTTCCTGCTGTGAAGACTGACTTTGGAGGAAGAGGTAAGCCCCAGGGTGGCCATTTATTTGCTCCGTGTCTTGTGCCTCAGTTTCTTTACCCATAAAAGTGAGGTGGGAGATATTAATAAGCAATGAATCCACTTGTTCTTCTACAATGAACAGAGAGAGAAAAAAAAAAAAACATCTACCATAACTCAGTGTCAGCTTTCTTCTTCTGTGGCCTGAAAAGGTTAATGTTAGTCTGACAATCTGGAAGAAAAGTCCCCCAAGATATGTGTAGGATATTCTTTGATAGACTTATGCTCTCATTCCTGGATAAGCCACACTATAAGAGGAAAGACTGTGTGTGTGCTCAGTCATGTTCAACTCTTTGTGACCCCATGGTCTGTAACCCACCAGGGATTTTTTAGGCATGGGATTTCCCAGGCAAGAATACTGGAGTGGGTAGCCATTTCCGTCTCCAGGGAATCTTCCCGACCTAGAGATAGAACCTGCGTCTCCTGCAATGGCAAGTGAATTCTTTACCACTGAGCCACCTGGGAAGCCCTCCTCTAAAGCTAGAGATGGTTTTTCTTTTTTCTCGTTGCTGCTGACAGTGTGTCAGTATTGCTGTTTGGGCATCAGGGCTACTAACTTTTGTAAATTTACTTTTTTTCTCTCTCTCTTTTATACCATGCTAATTAACACTATATTTTTCAAGGTAACTCCCTTTAATTGTTTAGATAGAAAATTGTGATACTAAGTTTTATAATTTTTGTTAAAAAAACTCTTGGTGATTGATAGCAGCAACTGCTAAACTATCGAATATAATGGTTGCGCTGTACATTATTGCCCTCCCTCTCACCTTGAATACAGAAATATCCCCTAGGGCTGTACTCTGCTTTATAATGGCTATTAGCCACATGTGACTTTAAATTCAAATGGATAAAAATGAAATAAAGGTAAAAATTCAGTTCTGTAGTCACAGTGGCCACATGTCAAGTGCTCAGTAGCTATAAATAGCTAGTGGCTATCATATGGGACAGTGTGGGAAAAAAAAATTCCGTCATCATAGAAAGTTCTAAACAGTGATGTGCTAGGGTGTGGCTCTTGGCTTTCAGTGTAAGGGGGGGTCAACAGTGACATCCTAATGGGCATTATTCTTTAATTCTTTAAGGAAGTATGCATTCATTTTTATCTCTTGTGTTACCTCTTGAAATGTTCATATGATCTCTTTCTCATTAAAGTATAGAATCCTGTGTCCGTGGATTTCCATTTACCGAGCTATCCTAATATTTCTGAAACAAATCATCCCGGATTTGGGATGTTTTATTTTTATTCTAAAGTATTACAAGAATCTATTTATTGCTTTATTTTAATGTTTTATTTTGAAGTTCGTGAGTGACACACTAAAACTTTTATTAAGCCTATGAAGTTTTAGAATTGAGGCCACAATTATCTCCAAGAAAGAATTTGCTAAAATGCAGAATTGCTCCTCAGGAGACTTCAGAAAAATTCCCTCAGTAAGTCTGTAATTTCTTAGCATTCTTTAGAATTCTGAGTTTAGGATGGGGAAGGTCACTTAAAACACTAGGTTTCTTCTCTTCTTAAAGAATTGACTAAGAGAAGTTGTCCCTTATTGTTGAGGTTTTGAAGTTTTCTTCTCTTCATTGTTTGATTAGTATTATCTTGCTTAGAGTGAGGGTGAGTTCTCAGAATGCTGGATATATGCACCATTGTTGTTCTTGTTTAGTCGCCGAGTCATGTCCAACTCTGCGACCCCATGGACTGCAGCACACCAGGTATTTCAATACACCCAAATCCCCAGTAAAATATAAGTAATGTGAACTTTTTGTTATTTTAGATAGCTGCCTGAAACTTAGAGTTGAGTATGTAGATATCACTGTAACTAATATATTTGTGACATTCCTATTAATTAAGATATACTCTGTGCTTTAATTAGGCACTTGCAGAAAAATTAATGATTTTATCAGATTGTTTTCATCTCAGTTTTTAATTAATTTGGCATGATTTGTTCATTAATTAAGTTTTTACTAAAATGCCATCTGTAAATGCATTTTTCTTCTGTTTCAATAATTCAGCTTCAAATAAATGAGGGCAGGAGAGATGAAACTCTTCATTTCAAAGGTTGGATAAATGGAATCTTCAAAGGTATTAGAGGTATTTGCTCTGGGCACAGGGCAAGTATGTTCAGCAGGTCTGTGTCACTCCTCGTGCATACTAAGTCGCTTCAGTCGTGTCCAAGTCTTTGCAACCCATGGACTGGAGCCCACCAAGCTTCTCTGTCCACAGGATTCTCCAGGCAAGAATACTGAAGTGGGTTGTCATTTCCTCCTCCAGAGGATCTTCCCGACCCAGGGATTGAACCCCTGTCTCTTACATCTCCTGCATTACCAGGCGGGTTTTTTACCACAGTGACAGATTTGTTACATAGGCTACCTTAGACCAAATGGAGCCATAGAAATGGGGAGAAAGAAGCAATTGAGATGACAAGAGGTTTTCAATAAAACTGAGCAGACAACTAATACACACCAAGCAATGCAACACAGCATGTAAAACAAGTTAAAGTATAACCAGGGGGAAAAAATCTAGTACTTAAGTTCAAGAAAGTTCTAGTGCACAGTGATAGAATCAGAGTGATTGAAATTTATATCAGTTCTGGCAAAAAATAATTGACAGTATCAGTTGACTTAAAGCTCTAATAGGAGGCAAGTATGACTTGGGAATTAAGCAGTGTACTCTGAGGCTGCATTAATAGAATCATAGCATTTAAAATGGAAAAATCATTAGAATTGCTGTTCTCTGCACCGGTCAGAACACAATAAATAAAGGAGAGGTATGAAATAGCTAGATTTAAAACATGCACACATGTGCACACACATACTTGTGTATGCACACACACACAGTGACACTCAGTCCATTCACCAAAAAGCTTATATATAAATGTCCTGATTAGTAAAAGGTGGCATTAGATCATTCCTAGAGGTATCTGAACACCTTTTTAAAAATTTTTTTTTTAATTTATGTTTGGCTATGCTAGGTCTTCACTGGTGTACAGGCTTCTCTAGTTGTGGTGCATTGTGGTGGCTTCTCTTGTTGAAGGGCTCTAGGGCTCACAAGCTTCAGTAGTTGTAGCACATAGGTTCAGTAGTTGTGGTTCCCAGGCTCTAGAGCACAGGCTCAGTAGTTGTGGCACATGGGCTTAGTTGTTGTGCGGCATGTGGGATTCTTCCAGACCAGGGATCGAACCCGTGTCTCCTGTGTTGGCAGGCGGACTCTTTACCACTGAGCCACCAGGGAAGCCCTAAACAATTTTAACATAACTATTCAACCGTAGCATCTGATGATGGGTTACATGTACATTTTCTGTGCAGTCAGTACTAAAGCATAATAAATATGCTCAGAAATGTATTATTTCATTAGCAATAATCAAAATATTGGAATGGGTTGCTTTTCAGTTTAAATTAAAGTACTTTGGTTTTACAGTCATCTTTCAGCATGTTCAATTGTTTTAACCAGTTTATTTTTGTAATCGTTCATGTTGGATTCCATATTTACAGTTAATGTATTTAATGTATTTTGAAATTGAGCTACCATTCACTTAACTCTTCCTATGTCCCTCCTGGATTACCATAACCACTTTCCACTCCTTTAATTGATTTTACCTCCCATATCAAATGTCAACTATTTAAAAAATATATATATGTATATATATATAATCAAATCATATAATAGAATTGTTTTGGCAATTTATGAATATTTGCTTTTGGTCTAAATATCAGTACTTAATATGAATTAAACTTCAACTTCATTGTTAATTTTAAATACCAATCTATCTGATCTGCTTTTTAATTTGTATTGAAAATTTTACTTATACTTATTAAAGTTTCATTTCTGTTTCATTTATAATTTAAATTTTTTTGAATTGCTTGTTATAATAGAAAGACTGATAGTTCATTAAAAATTAGATAAATTGCTTAAAATAGAAAAAACGGGGAGTGTCTTTTAAAAACATCCGGACTAAAATCAGAAGTAGCTGAAACAGTCATTTTATATTAAAAATGCTGATTTTTGAATTAAAAATAGTTTTCCATATGGGAAGTTTACCTTATTTCTCTTTTTCCAGACTTTTAGCATATTTAGAATTCTTATGCTACCCTTACTTAACTTAAATTTCAGATAATATGTATCAGTCACTAAAATCTAACATTCCACTTAAAACCATTAAAGTGATTAAACCCACAATGGTTAGATTTGGGTGTCTTTGGCTTCTTGGAAAATTAACTTTTGGCAAATTGACCTTGTGTGAAAGCTAAGAGAAATCCTAACTTAAGTTTATAAAATTTGAAAAGAATCTTAAGGAGGATAGTTTTGAGCCATTTTCTACAATTTTCAGAGTGGATAAAAAGAAATGATTAATTATGATAAAATGAAGGCTTTAGACTAGCTGTATAGGTTCATTTTCTCTCATAAGGAACATGAATATCAGGCACCTAATTGATCAAAGGGACATTTCTCCTGAGTTCTAAAACTAATCGGTTGCCTACCTAAACACCAGCCTTGGAGAGGTTTAATCAAAAACTCATTCAATTTTTTCAGTAAGTGATCTTTGAATGAATAGAGGATCTTTTGCATACCTTCTTAGCATGTTAAATTTACCCCCCTGGTATATACGCTAGACTCATCTTCTGTATTACTTCCCCTGAGATTAGCCCAGTTTGGATTCCAAAGTAGAAATGATCCCTGTCATTTGCCAGAACAAAGGGCTCAATAACACAAGATCCTTCTGAAAATAGAGCAAGCCAGTAAGTGAGCACCTCCTTTGTGCAAAGCAGGTCCTCAGAAGTTAATTAAATTCAGAGAAAGAAAAGTGAAAATAGGATAGAATGTTTCATGAAGGCGATCACTCTTAAGACCCTGCTCATAGCTCCAAGCTCACTGTTTTTAGTGTGTTTGCCACGTTCGTTCATTAGCCAGGGCGCTGTGTGAGGGAAGAGACAGGGTGGACCCTGACTGTTCTGTTGCCATAGTGATGACATTTGAGCTTCTTTGGAGTGGTGAATCTGATTAGTCAGGTCAGTGTTTTCCCTCATTTCACTTCCTTACACAGGGGAAGAAACTCTGAAAAAGACAGTTGCATGTGGATTTGTATTTGATTAAAGTGTAAATATTTTTCATGCCAGCTCATGTATGGATTGGTAAGACGATCCACAGCCCAGCTATATATATCACTTTGTCCAGATACCATGGTGAATGGCAATGTTAAGCCAGTGGGTAGAAACAAACAACCTGCTTGGTGCTAGAGTAGGTAGACCTCAGTGACCTTTGCCACCTCCTCTCCAGGCCTTCCTTCTGGAACTTCAGTGAAAAAGAGTCAAAGTCTCTGTGTATTTGTGTTGATTGGGTGGCCAGCTCCTAGTTAATCTCTATTGAAAAGAACAGGAGTGGAAAAAGAAAATGAGGGTGTTAAACATAGTCTTTGTTTGCTTAAAAATGTATGTATTGATAGCCAAGCCAAATCCAAGGTATTCTAGGTTCTTGCGTGCTTCATTGAAAGAAGGGATGAAAAGGGGTCCCAGTGGACATGGGAGTCTATCTCACAGAAGCCAGCCTTGTCATCCTTGAGTTTCAGAAGGCCTGTGACAGGGAGTCCCAGGACACCAGGAAACTGGGCAGGGAGCCTGCTTCTCCCTTTTTTCCTATCAATTACCTTTGTTTGGTGGCCCTGATTAGATAACGCATATTAGCAAACAGCCAGCAGACGGTGCTGTTTGGTTTAGCACTAAATTGAGAGCTTCCTGGTTTTTGTTTTCTTTTCTTAAGGCACTAAGATAAAGAGTTTCTCTTTTATTTTCAAGAGCCTGATCCTGTCATCAGGTCTGTCTAAATACCACTCCTTGCTGTTAGGAGGGGGTCCTCACAGGTCATCTCAATACATTTTCTAAGTTCGGAGCAAGAAAAAAGAAAATAAATTCATAGGCCTCTTTTATAGCCTTAGTATCATTTTCAAGTGATAAAAAAGTCCAAGAAAAAGTAGATGCCAGCCTTCACTTTCCCCTCCACGCAAACAGATGCCCCTCACCCCCACCCATCACTGTCAGTTCTGGGAAGTGTGTTGTTGCCATATTGTTTGTTTCATGGCATTTCATTGCTCATCTGCTCACAGAGAAAAGGAACTCATTGAAGTTTATAGAAACTGTTATATAAAAATTGGCAAAGATTGTAAAATGAACCCTAACAAATTAACAGAGGGGAAGGGTGTGTGGGTAACCCTGTTGGGAAGGTCCTCTACAGTTGGTGCCTGGGACTAGTCCTGCCATGTCACCCCTGGGGGAAAGTGAGGAGGAGGGTGAGGCTCTGGATCTCTAAGGATCATTCCAGAACTAACATTTTTGAGCCACAGGCTTCCTCCATGGCTCAGTGGGTAAGGAATCTACCTGCAATGCAGGAGACACAGATGACATGAGTTCAATCCCTAGTTGGGAAGATCCCTTGGGGAAGGAAATGGCAACCCACTCCAGTATTCTTGCCTGAGAAATCCCACGGACAGAGGAGCCTGGCGGGCTACAGTCCACAGGGTTGCAAGAGTCAGACACGACTTAGTGACTAAACTACCAGCACTACCATTTTATATTCTATTTAATGGTAATTGAGCTTTCAGAAAGGATTAAAGTCAGCACCATGGCCTTATCTGTCCAGGGGCCGAAAAAAAATCCTTTCCCATTTCCTGAAGGTAAACATACAGTTGGCTCTGGAAATCCTGTACCTTTGGAACCTGAAAAATCACGAACCTTCCTGATACATCCCCTTTGCTCAAAAGGGACATTATTTCTTGATTGCTAAAAGACAAGTTGGGTTGTTATTAATGATTTTTGAAATGTCTAAGGCTGCCATTTTCTTTTTGTTTCTTTTGTTACAGAAAGGGCTATTTCCAGTTTTGTAGGCTTTTAACTGGTAATTAAGTTGGAGGGAGGTTCAAGATGAAGGGGACATATGTATACCTGTGGCTGATTCATGTTGATGTAGGGCAGAAACCAACACAAAATTGTAATGCAGTTATCCTCCAATTAAAAAATAAACTGATAAATTTATAAAGTGACAAAAATCAAAATATCCCTCAAGCTCTAAGTTCATCTTGCAGATATTCTTTTTCTGCCTATAATTCAAATAACATTTTTGTATACAATAAGAATAAATAGTTTTACGGAGGGTTTTGATTAGTGGTGACTTAACTGAACCTCAACTCAAACAATTGCTCTCATTTCTAAACTTAATTAGCTAAAATTCTTCGTACATTTTAATATCCTTTTATGAGGTTAATATATTCTGTTTTCTGTTTAACCATTCAAGTATCTATCTAACTGGTCAAACTTAAAACCCTAATAGGCAAAATCTTTCTAAAAATCTCAAACAATTTTTGAAAATGTAATACATGCATTCATTTATTCAATAAGCACATATATTTAAGTTCATTACCACTTGAACTTGAAATGTTTCAACTTATTACCTTTAAAATATTCAACTATTTATACTTTTATGATTTAAATGGTTCAGTGGTTGAGTTTGTTAAATTGCAGTATCCATACTTATTTAAAGAACTGAAAATTCACCTTGAGAGTCCAATATTATTTACCAAACAGCTAAATTCTGTTGTACTTTTCAATTTACAATCACAAGTCTGAAATCAATTTCACAATGAAAATTTGAATCAAAAGACTGATACATTTAATCATTTGACAAATATTTACTGAATAAGCAAATAAGTCCATTTTCTAAAATGCTCTTAAAAATTAAAAATGCTTTCAATCACATTCCCAGATTGTCATTACAATTGCTAAATGTGTTCCTAAATTTAAAACAAAAAAATTAACCCTATTGTAGGGAAAGAGAAAATTAGCCAAGATGGCGTGATCAGGCTCTCTTGCCCCACAGCCTCTTGCTCTTGCCCCACGTTTTGAAAAGAATGACTATGTAACAGCTGAGATCACTTATAGTACTGCTCATGTGTATCACGAGGTACTTGCTTGGTCATGGGCTACTTTGTGCAGTACACCTGTATGAGCTTCACCATGAAAGCCCTGGCTGCTGTTGCATTGGGGTTACATTGGAGCGACATCATGGTTACGTTATGTGAGGTTATGTTATGACTGCTGCTCCAGCTGCTGCATCAGCAGGGAGAGGGGCTGTGTTATGGCTGCCGTGCCAGCCAAAGGAGTTCCTATGGCTCTTCAAGTCTTCTTCCAACCTCTTAGCTCACATCTTGCCTACCCTGGGTTCAGCAAACAGTGGGGACAGTGCGAACAGCAAGACAATTGATGTCATGAACAGGATCAGCAGTACACCTATGAAATTCATCTATTAACTCAATTGAGTTTCCATCATGGGTTGACTGAGGATGTTAACTTGGTGGCTTCTGGGTTAGAGATTTGATGCAGGATGTAGGACATGGAGGCTGCAGTGATCCAGGGTGTACACCACACTGAGCCTCAACCAACATCCTTGTTTTAGAATCACTGTGTCAACCTGTGACCCTAAATCCATTTCATTACCCATTTCTTTTTTTTATCACTCCTTTTTAAAATTGGAGTATAGTTGATTTATATTGTAGTACCAGTCTCTGCTATACAGCTAAGTGACTCAGTTATACACATAAAGACATTCTTTTGTATATTCTTGTCCATCATAGTTTATCAATCATAGTTTATCACAAGATACTGAGTATAGTTCCCTGTGCTCTATAGTAGGACCATTCTAAATGTAATAGTTTGCATCCACTAACTCCAAACTCCCAGTCCAACTGTCTCCCTACCCCCTCCCCATTCATTACCTATTTCTTTAATTTGATTTAGGTTGAAAGAAATTGGCTTTCTTTGTGTTGTCTTTCTGGCAAAAAGTCTTAAGATCTTTTAATTCTTCTGATCTGGCTCTAAAGATAATTTGAAGTTATTATTCCATCATATCCTGAGTTAGTCTTAATCCTTTGTTTGGTTCTCTTCCTGTATGGAAGGTTCCCACATGCCCACATCAGCTAGAACCTTCGAGTTGCTGCCCCTAGAGACAGCTGATAGTCTGCAGTTGACCACAGACCCCCAAAACACTGTCAAAGACAAGACAGGGTCTCTCAGCCTCAGCACTGCTGACGTTAAGTACCAGATCATTCTTTCTTGTGGGAGCTTTCCTGTGTCCTGTAGGATATGTACAATACAATACAATAGTGTGTGTTCAGTCATGTTTGACTCTTTGCAATCCCATGGACTGTAGCCCACCAAGGCTCCTTGTGCTTGGGATTTCCCAAGCAAGAATACTGGAGTGGGTTGCCATTTCCTCCTCCAGAGGATCTTCCCAACCCAGGGGTCAAACCTGCGTCTCTTGTTTCTCCTGCATTGGCAGGCAGATTCTTTACCAACTAGTGCTACCTAGGAAGCTTCCTAAATATCCTCTATCCGTTAAATGCCAGTAGCATCCCCCTCCTCATTGTGACCCCAAAAATGTCTCTAGATATTACAAGATGTCCTCTGGTAAGCAAAATCACTTCTCCTACACACACATATGCGCACGCGCGCGCGCGCGCGCACACACACACACACACACACACACACACACACACACACACACACACATTGAGAACCACTAGCTCAGGGCAGTGGACTATCTACCAAACACAGTGGCAGAGAGATAGGACCATTTATGCCATGACTCTGTTGTTCTCTTTCTTATAACCTGTCAGTACCCTCAGATGGGCTCGCTGCCTGCCTCCCCTTGGGTGTCTATCTGCACCCTGCTTAGACTCTAAGGTAGGAAGGTCTGCTTTGGGGAATTGAGCACCATTTATTGTGTGTGTGTGTGTGTGTGTGTGTCTTTGTCTTTCAGCCTTCATGACAGTAGACAGCACACTTCCTAGATGAAAGGGTTCCGTGTCAGCTTTTAACTTTGTATTGACAATTGTTACTCGAATTCTGCTGTTGAAAACATCCATTTATTTTCATGTAGTATCAGGAAGTGAGCTTTTAGAAATGCTGAGGTTTCTACACATACTCATTGTCCAAACCAGGACTCCAGTTTCTTGTGAATTTCTTGACTCTCTCTTTCTTCACATTAACAGTGATGAACTGGATTTTTTTTTCCAAAGCCCACCCTGGCCACACTTTTGGTTAGGATGGTTTGAAACCCAAAATAATCAAAATCAGGACAGTCAAAGAAAATCCAAAGTCTTAAAAACTGAGAATACACACAGGCTCAGAGATGAAAGGGAATCTTTCGGCTTGATCTATCACATGCTACATGATAAATCATTTCTTTTCCGAGACCAGAAGAACCTGCATCTTGCCTCACAAAAGAGATACACCAGAATCTAGCTTTATCTCAGAATACCCCCCACTTTGAAATTAAAGGCAGGTTAAATTACCCGATAAAATAAATGTCACACTGGGAGATTGCTGAAACCCATCTTAGTAAATGAAATGTTTTTAATGATGGAAACCTGGAAGAAATTCACCTTGAGCTAGTTTGCTGGGCAGCAAACTTGATGTTCTCATGGAGGTCTTCATGAACCATTCACCAACATCTGCATGCCAAACTCAGCTTGCACGTGAATACTTCCTTAGCATGTCAGGGCAGCTGTGTTCGTGTGAACTCTGTGGACTTGCATGCCTTTCTGTAACATGTTTCTTATGGGCTGAGCATGTTAGTTAGCTGGTTTTCACAAGGGTGAACCAGAACAATTATTGGGTTGGTGTGAGTTGCTATTAACATGAGGAGGAGCTAAATAAACATGGTGTTGGAGTACACCTTAATGATGAGTTTTCAGAAGCCAAGGGGAGATTCCACATGAAATGGGCAGTTGGGCAGGGGATATGTATTTCCTTTGAATGTTCCTGTTGTATGTTTGTATGTTCCTGTTGGCTCTTATTTGGGAAACAAAAAATGGATTGTCTAATACAGTCACCATTAAAGCGGGACTGAGTAACATGCAAATAGATGGAAATACTGTTATATTGGTGCTACAGAGATCCAGTGTCAATATGTATATGAAAATAGCAGAATGAATGTCCTAAACAGAATAATTAGAATGAAATTGAATTAGATTTCTGGCAGAATTTAAACTCAAATATCTGTCCTGCAAATGCTAGGGAACTTTGGACCATGTGGATACATAAAATAAATAAAGTGAAAATGAAAGTCACTCAGTCGTGTCTGACTACTCTTTATGGCCCCATGGACTATATAGTCCATGGAATTCTCCAGGCCAAAATACTGGAGTGGGTAGCCTTTCCCCTCTCCAGGGAATCTTCCCAACCTAGGAATTGAACCAGGTCTCCCTCATTGCAGGTGGATTCCTTACCAGCTGAGCCACAAGGGAAGCCCAGGAATACTGGAATGGGTAGCCTATCCATTCTCCAGTGGATCTTCCCCACCCAGGAATCAGACTGGGGTCCCCTGCACTGCAGGCGGATTTTTTACCCACTGAGCTATCAGGGAAGCCCAAAATAAATAAATCCCAACCTTATTATTGTCCTACACAGAACGTTTAAAAAATTCTAATATTTAAAAGCAAGCCCAAGTGATATTCACATAGTGTGGATATTATATTAAAGAATATATTTGAACTTTATTGTGCCTCATTTTGCATTAATATCAGCATGACTTTTGTCTTATAATTTATTGTTTATAGTAACTGTCTGCAAACTATGGCCCAAGTGCTTTTGAATACAGGGTTTTATTAGAACACATCCATACATATTTTTTTTACATATTGTCTGTGGTTGTTTTTGTGCTACAACAGGCCGAGTTTAGCAGTTTCAACAGAGACCATATGGCTCACAAAGCTGAAAATATGTACTCTTTGGCCCTTTCTAGAAAAAGGTTGCTTGCTCCTCAGCAAATCATTTGACAATCCATTGCAAACTGAGATAACTTCTGTATCTATGACAGAAAGGAAGGCAAGCATTTTCTTGTTGTCATTGCTTTACACAGAGTGGGTCATGGGTTTAATTAGAAAACATATCAGTTACATCCAATACTTACTTGAAGGAGTTTATGGAAGAGAGTGGAGAGAAAAAATGTTCGCTTTTTTAAGGAGGACATTTAATGATCTGCCATACTTGATTTTCTTTCAAAAGAACTTAATGTTTGAAAATTTGTTCATAACAAGGAACTTGTGTCCAGAGCCATATAAAAAGCTCAGTGGGACTTAGAACTTCTGATAAATCATAGTTTTTGAGCTCTGAGCAAAAAGAATGTTAGATTCTGTACTTGAATTTTTCAGAAGACCTAAGGCAAGGTAAAGAGAGGAGTTTATATAAGTGAAACCAGAAAAAAAATGAGCAAAAAATTAAAAGAAAAAAAATCATGGAATACAAATAATGACTCAAGTATAAATAGATGTTCTCTTATACATTGTACTGAATAAAAGTAACACCTAACATTTATTGTCCTACCACATGCTGGGTAAAGTGCATACTTTACCCATTACCTCCTACTCTTTTCAAGGTGTGCTGTGCTCAATCGGCTCAGTCATGTCCAACTTTTTGCGACCCCATGGACTGTAGCCCACCAGGCTTCTCTGCCCATGGGATTTCCCAGGCAAGAATACTGGATTGGAGTGCCATTTCTCTACTCCAGGGGATCTGCCTGACCCAGCTATTGAACCTGCATCTCTTGCATCTCCTGCATTGGCAGGAGGATTCTTTACCAAGTGTGATAATTCTGGCATTACAGATGCACATAGTGAAGCTCTGAAAGACAAGGGAACTTTCCCTCTGAATAAATATCAAGCCATCTGACTCAAACGTGAATCTGTTTCTATTAGGATTCTTATCACATTTAAAAATAAACTAATCAAACAGACCAGTCCTGATTAACACCATCAACCAAACCTGTCTAATAGTGATTTAATAATATATCAGCCAGTTAATACCACATAACAAACCATCCCCACATGTAGTGGGTTAGAACAGGTATGATTTATGAGGTTTCTCAAGTCCACTCCAGTGTTCTTGCCTGGAGAATCCTAGGGATGGAGGAGCCTGGTAGTCTGCCATCTATGGGGTCGCACAGAGTCGGACACGACTGAAGCAACTTAGCAGCAGCAGCAAGTCTGCTGATCAGTCTTGGCTTACTGGTCTTGGCTTGGGGAGGACTCTGCTGCATTATTCTCTTGGGACCAGCAGGCAAGCCCAGGCATCTCATTTTCCTGGCAAAGGCAGAGTTGCAGGAAAGCGGGTGGAAACACACACAAGGCCTCTTGAGTCCTTGGCTTAGGACTGGCACTGTGTCACTTCTGCCTCCTTCCATAGGCTGAAACAAATCATATGGCTAGGTCAAGAGACAGAGAAGTATAGCCTGCCACCGGTGTACCATGGCAGAGGGCTGGGGTGCTGGGAGAAATGAAGGATCAGGGCCAATCTTCCACTCATAGATTGATTAAAATTAAAAGGACTATTCCAAATGTTATAGATTTGAATTATCTGAAATCCAGGCCCAGAATTATGCTTATTTTCCATTGTAATTACCCTGTAACCAAAGAGGTAGTGTTCTCTACCAAGACCTCATGACAGGAACATCTGAGGTGCACATGGAGAATTCTGGAAACACAGCCTCACAGAGTTCCTTGGACCCTTTTCAACCACCTGAGTCCTATTTTATGCTAAACTCTGCCCTGAGAGTAGCCAACACTTCATTGTACTTGGTCAGAGAACAGGATGGTGCTTGTTGGAGCACATTGGACTTCCCTGGTGGCTCAGACGGTAAAGTGTCTGCCTACAGTGCGGAAGACCCGGGTTCAATCCCTGGGTCGGGAAGATCCCCTGGAGAAGGAAATGGCAACCCACTCCAGTATCCTTGCCTGGAGAATCCCATGGACAGAGGAGCCTGGTAGGCTACAGTCCATCGGGTCGCAAACAGTCGGACACAACTGAGCAACTTCACTTTTACCAGTTAAGGACAGCAGCATCTTCTCCACCTATGGAAGATTTACAAGTGCAGTGTGTGGATTTGTACATGTGCACATGAGCGGGCAAAAGGGGAGCAGGGAGTGAAAGGACAGAATGCAGCTTCCACATAATTAGACTGTTGCAACAATTTACTTGAAAGTCCTAGGCTGCATTTTGGTAAAAGAAATGACTTCCTTGCTGTTAGTTGCTCTGAGTAATAGAGAATGGTTGATGCCAGCCTTGTGATAAGATAACTTCCCACCATTCTCAGGTACTTACACAGGCACTAATAGAAAACAAAACTGATCGTGTAGCTTAGAAAATAATTTTCCAGGCAGGAAGTGTTGATGGGTGGGAATATTCTATAGATTTTCCTCCTGCCAGAAGAGCAGACAATTCTGGACTTTTCCCAATGATTACCCAAAGTTTAGACCAACCTGGTTTTTTCAAGATGAGTGCACTTTCCCTTTTTGTTTTCATTTTATTTTTTGACGCAACAAAGACAACTTCATATTAACATTCTTCCCCCAACACACACACACACCCAAATAATCTAGTAAAAAAAGCACATGAGATGTTTATGGGTACAGCATAAAAAGGAAATGTAAATTTTAAAATTTTCTTTGTTTTCTGAACAAAATAAGTCATTTTACAGTTTTGAAATGAAGTATGTAGTTTATAGTCGGCTTCTCCAATGGCTTTGCAGGAGACAAAGGAGACTCAAGTTTGATCCCTGGGTTGGGAAGATCCCCTAGAGGAGGGCATGGCAACCCACTCCAGGATTCTTGCCTGGAGAATCCCATGTACAGAGGAGCCTGGTGGGCTAAAGTCCAGGGAGTTGCAAAGAGTTGGACAAAACTGAGTGAATAAGCATGCATGTAGGTTATATTACATTCTTCTTGTATCTTTAGGGAGAGGAGATCTTAACTAGGTAACACAGACCTAACTAGTCCTCCTCTCCCTAAAGATAGGAGAAAAGGAGAGTGAGCAGTATTTACCATGACTACATAGAGATGGTGCAGTCGTAGATTAATGAAAGGAACTATGTGTACTTTTATTTCTCCTGAGTGGAACCCTTCACCTACCCTTGACTATCCAGGGCTCACATCACAGTCATGCCTGAGCCTTCATCTGTCAGGGATGTGCTTGGTGGTTGACTTGATGCAAAGTGTTCAACTCAAAAATGGATTGGTTTGAAAAATCACTTCCCAGGATGGCATGTAGACTGTGCCCTTGAGGCTGGGCATTCTGGAAGGGGAGACCTGTGCTAAGTGGACACAGCAGCACTGTGAGATTACATTGAAGAAGACAGGAGTCCTCAGGGGTCAGCTGAGGGTCCAACCAAGAGTCCCCTTAGCCCTCCTCTTTTTTAAAATGGAAATATAATTGATTTACAGTATTTCAGGTATACAGCAAAGTGATTCACGTCTACATAAGCATATATTCTTTTTCAGATTCTTTTTCATTATTCTGCTGCTGCTGCTAAGTCGCTTCAGTCATGTCCGACTCTGTGCGACCCCATAGACGGCAGCCCATCAGGCTCCGCCGTCTCTGGGATTCTCCAGGCAAGAACACTGGAGTGGGTTGCCATTTCCTTCTCCAATGCATGAAAGTGAAAGGGAAGTCGCTCAGTTGTGTCTGACTCCTAGCGACCCCATGGACTGCAGCCTACCAGGCTCCTCCTTCCATGGGATTCTCCAGGCAATAGTACTGGACTGGGTTGCCATTGCCTTCTCTGCTTTTTCATTATAGGTTATTTTAAAATATTGAGTAGCGTTCCCTGTGCTGTAAGTATGACCTTGTCGGTTATCCATTAATATTGTAGATATAACAGTGTGTATATGTTAACCCCAAAGTCCTAATTTGTTCCTTCCCACCCCCTTTCTCCTTTGGTAACCATAAATTTGCTTTCTATGTCTGCAAATCTATTTTTTTTGTAAATAAGTTTCTTTGTATCATTTTTTAAAGATTCACATATAAACAATATCATATGATATTTGTCTGACTTCATTTAGTGTGGTAATATCTGGGTCTATCCATGTTACTAAATGGCATTGTTTCATCCCTTTTAATGGCTGAGTAATATTCCATTGTGTATACACACCACATATTCTTTATCCATTCATCTGTTGATGGACACTTAAGTTGTCTCTGTGTCTTGGCTGTTGTGAATAGTGCTGCTATGAACACTGGGATGTGTGTATCTTTTCAAATTAGAGTTTTCGTCTTCTCCAGATGTATGCCCAGGAGTGGAATTACTAGATCATATGGTAGTTGTATGGTTAGTTTTTTGAGGAACCTCTATACTCTCCTCCATGGTGGCTATACCAACTTACATTCCCACCAGCATTGCCATTGTGCTGCCTCTTGCCTAATATATCTGGCAGGTGAATTCACTTGCCTGGAATACCTAGTATGACTGTTTTTAAGTCACACTTTACCAACCACCCTGGAGAAGGGAATGGTTTACGCACTCCAGTGGAGAATTCCTGGAGAATTCCATGGAGAGAGGAGCCTGGTGGGCTATAGTTCATGAGGTTGCAAAGAGTCAGACATGACTGAGCAGCTAACACTTTCACTTTTACCAACCACAGGGACACTTCTTTTGCTAGAGAACCAAGTGCAGAGGTGGCCTGAAAGAGACGAGTTCAAAGTTGTGCACATGAAATGGGGGCAGAGAATCATGTATGTAGCAGACAGCACAGTGATGTCAGTGACAGAAGTGACTAAGGAGAAACCGGGGATGGGGGCGGAAGAGGGGAGTGGAAGGTGAGGTGAAGGCGCTCTCTGGAGCAGGGAGACTACACAGGCGCTCCCAGGGTTGTATGTAAAGGAAGGGGGCTACACAGGTGGGCAGAAAGTGACTAAGGCGACCTTGCCCATGGGCATCATTCACCACAAGCTTTCCTTACCTCACATCACATTGGAAATCATACTGATGTATTTATGTTTCCAGTCACCTCACACTGTAGGGGCAAGTTCTGAAAATCATTAATTCCAGTTGCCTCACAGCCTAAAAGCAGCACAAGCAAGTTGAGCCTACCACCTCACTCTCCCTCCAGTATTCAACTAGAATGATGTACACATATGTTGTCCACATCCCTTGAAAACGGAGTATTTACTGTCTGGGAGCTTCTGTGAAGAAAAGAAGCATTTTACAGGATTAAAGATGCAAACTGGGAAAGGTTACGTGTGGGGAACATCTGTAACCATTTTCCAGCCAATGCAAAATTAATTAACCGTGTGCAAATTTTCTGTAGTTCATTTCATCTGCTTGTTATGCGGATAGAATTTGTGATTTGCATTCTTTAAATTTTAGCAGCTTTTCTTAAAGCTTGAGAAAATGTTCACTCTACTTTAATTACGTGTGGAGGAGACTGACATGGTAAAAAGTACTAGTAAAGATTGTTTTCAAGAAGACATACGGCCATTAAGAGACCTAACAAAACTCCTTGTCAGTGGCCTGCAGAATCAGATGAGGGTTAATCAAGAGAATAAACAAACCAGTTTAGAACAAAGAAGCCTTGTGTCTTGCCTTGATAGATAAACTGGTCTTCAATGCAAAATATAAAGTGAATTGTGAGAGCAGTTGATGTACATTAATATGGTTTAACATCATTACCAGGATTAATAAATTTTTGAGTTGCCCCCAAATCTATATTTGAATGACTATTATTTTTCTTTCTTGTACATAATAAGTTAGCCAAAACAGAAAACCTGATTTATAGATAACTACATGGTTCTGAATAGCAAGCTTGAGCAGAACATTCATTTCTTTATTTGGATAGAGTTCCATTTTCTGCTGAAAAGTAAAATCCAGTAATAAGCCTGTCCAGCTTAAACTCTGTAATATTATTTTTAAAAAGAAGAGTTCAGATGTAAAGTTTCAATAGTTAAAAAGTTCTTTTCTAGTGAGGTAGTTTCAGAAATACTTAATTTACCCCCAAAATGACATAAATATTCCCCACACTTCTTGGAACTGCATGCATCCACTTCAACAATCATAGTAATTACTCATTTCGCTTTTATTATGGAGACAACTTTTTATAAGTTCCATCCCATAGATGTTGCATACGGAGATCATTTAAACCCATCTTAGGAAAAAATTTTTAAGGGTTGCTTGTCAACATTTTCCTGATGGCACTGCTAGTGCCAGATGCACATACCATATTTTATGTGGTCCCATAAAAGGGCATCATCTTCATCCATCAAGTCAGTAATCCAGTTTCAACCAACCTCAACTGCGTTAGTGAGGGTCGTGAATCCAACTGTGACCTGTGCATCAGCAGCTTCAGCACACTGTGACTCTTGTTAGACATACAGGTTCTCAGGCCCCCCGCCCCAAATAACTGAGTCAGGAATGCGGTAGGTGGAACCCCAGAAACTGCCTTGACAAGCCCACCATGACGAGGTGCCTGGGTGCACACTGGAGGCAGTCAAAATGTTACGAATGAGACTGAAAGGTCCAGGTGCTCCAGGCAAAGAGGAGATTTTTTAGCCAGAGAGCTTCAGAGAGGAAGTGGTTTTTAAATGAGGTGAGGGGCCTCTGGTTTCATAGGACAACACAGAGGTAGGCTGACCATGCCGTGGGGGTCCCCTGGGAAGTTGCAGGCATCCTTTACAAGTGAATGGGACTCCCTTGTCATTTTCACTTCATCTGAGAGTCCCACTCTGATATCCAGCCTTTCAGTGCACGACAGGAAGGCTCAACGTGGTTTGACGAATTCTTTTTCTCTGTAGTGCTTGTGTTTTCTTCCTGGGGGATGCTCCATTCCCACCCCTGCACACAGCATTGTGTTCGCATCCTTTCTTTCTCTATGCATTTGGGTGTGTGTATATCTCCCCCTTCTGATCCATGCGTAAACGACTGGACACGTAGCCTTGACCTGAGCTTGTGTGTGTGATTTCACATGGTAGGAATGTCCGGGATCTCAGGCTCCTCGTCTGCGAAGGGAGGGAGTTGGGGGCTCCCAAAGGCCTTCACTGCAAGGCTGCAGACCCCGGTATTTCCCTGTGTCTGTCTTTGTTCGCTATATGATTTAGCATTGTAATTAGGTACAGTCAATCTTAATACTCTGTTCACAGTGTTCCTCCCAAAACTAAAAGCTCCTCATGAAATTTCTCTGCTTTGCTCCACACATGCCACGTCTTGATTTTAAAGTTCGCTACTCGTCCGTAGATGATAACATTATACTTATCATCAGATAATCTGAGAAACTTGTTTGAAAACACCTGCATAAATAAATAGCATGGATTTTTTTTTCCTTCCAAAGGAGATTAATTTATACAGACTACAGAAACCTTCTGTGTTGTAAATGGCTATTTGCTGTATGTTTTTAATTTTGCTTCTCCATATGAGACCGTATGTGTCCATGTGTGCATAAATATCAAAAGAGGATTATCTCCTGGGTATCTTACTCATTTCTTAAGCTGGTGTCAGGTCACCAAGAAAATTAGTGACAGATTCACATCATAGAGTGGAATTCAACTTATTACAAACTTTGGACAAAGTACACCTTCTTTGTCTGCTTCTTCATAGTAAGTTTGGGTGTGCTGGCATGGGAAAGCATTTAGCAACAGAATAAAAACAAGCCATGTCCCCTTTTCACCATCTGTCCCAGCCTGATTTTTGTCCTTGAATTTCTTGACTTCAGTGGGCTATCTCTGCCATTCTGAAGTTTCTGGAGCTTGGTTTCTCTGAAAACCGTGACTAGATGTATTCAAAACATGCTCCGAGGCGTCTACTGGTAAATTGCTGACATTCCTTCTCGCTGAACGCTCGCTCCATATTTATTAGTTCATCTGAGATTCCACAACTGCCACCTGAGCTTTTATACAGGCAATAAGGACCCCTGGCTTGGGGATTGGCGAGATTCTGATTTAGCTAGGGTCTCTCTAGTCTGCCTTGTACCAAATGTCTTTGCTAAGAAACAGATAAATCTGTTCTTTTTCTCCTGCTCCCTATGAAATGACAAGTAACTCCCCTTGCTCCATGAAAGCATCATTTGACATTTAGTTTGTTGGTTTTAAAATTTTTTTCCATGCTTGTTGCCAGATTAGATACTATCTCCTATCAGCAACTCTGAGGGGGGAGGGGAGAATCTGTACACTGGACAATGGGAATGATTCCATAGTCTTCATTTTTTTTCTACTTTCCATTACTATTTCGGGGAAGGAAGGAGATTTTTGTTTTCTGCAATATTCTCTAGGAATCCGTTATACTGCTCTGTAGCCTAATATCAGACATATTTGGATTCATGTTGCTTTTTGCTTATTTTTCCAAAGCATTTCTGTGTAAATCTTTAGTCTACAAACAAACGTCAACCACAGTTCACCTTCTAACCAGATGGATAGGATTTACATGAGCATTTTCAGGCTTAGCCCCTTATGTAAATTTCACTTTAGGATGGCTTTTTCAAACTTTTCCTACAAGTTCTCTGGCACTGCACTTTGGGTATGAGAACCAGCCTGGTTAAAAATAAATTGTTCATCTTAGATTCAGACTTAAAAGGGGAAAAAAAAAAACCTAGGATAATGTAAAGCTCAACATTTTCATATGTTTGGGGCTAACTTTGTTGAATCTGGATACTTAGAATACCGTCAAAATAAGGATTATGTTTGATGTATTCTACAACTGAATAATTCCGGTTTCTGAATAATGAGACTTTTTATTTGCGATGATGTGAACTTTCCAAGGGAAATGTTTCCTAGATCTGAGACTCACTGTGGAGATTACAGGGTCACCCAAAAACGGCCTTTTGGTCCCATGCTGCTGCTGCTGCTGCTAAGTCGCTTTGGTCGTGTCCGATTCTGTGCGACGCCATAGACGGCAGCCCACCAGGCTCCGCCGTCCCTAGGATTCTCCAGGCAAGAACACTGGAGTGGGTTGCCATTTCCTTCTCCAGTGCATGAAAGGGAAAAGTGAAAGTGAAGTCACTCAGTCATGTCCGACTCTTAGCGACCCCATGGACTACAACCTACCAGGCTCCTCCATCCATGGGATTTTCCAGGCAAGAGTACTGGATTGGGGTGCCATTGCCTTCTCCCATAGGTCAGGCTAATCTCATCTGCTCCTTCACAGAGTGCATCTCACTCGAGAAATGAGTACAAGATAGCGCAGGAAAGGAGGTTTTATTCATCTTAGCTGCTCTCTGAGAATTATTTGTTTTCAAAGATAAAATTCCACTTCAGGGAGTCTTATGAGATAAAATTCAAATAGAAAAATTGCCCTCATTGCTTCAACAGTTTATTTGCGTTAAGGTAACTTACAAAAGCTGTCATTTTGGGGAAGTGTCTAAAAAATATCCCCACCTTTGTTTCTCACTGAGAAAAACTGAAATTTGAACTCACTACTCTGGAAGACCTTCTGTATATCTTACCTCTCGTGATACCTTGTGTAGCAGCCTCAGGCTAGCAGTGACAACAAAATGATCTTCTCTTGTGTGCTAATCGGACAATTCAGTGTAGGCAGATGTCAGAAAACTCATGTGACCCAGAGAACCTCTTGAGTTTAGTAATATCTCTCCTTAGGAGTTCAGCACTCAGGCAAACGCTTCGCTTGCCCTCCTAAGATAATAAAACAAAAATACCAAACTGCTCTGCTTCGGTCTTCCAAATTTTGACAGCTTCACTGTCTCTTTCAAACATTCTCCATCTACTTCCTCACTGTAAGCTAAGATTTTTCACAGATTTAAGGAGATTTGCAACAGTTCTGAAAAAGATTTGAATTTCTTACTTGGATGTTTGACAGCTCCTAAGAATCTATTGTCCAGGTTATGGGGCTTCGTAGCCTAAAGCTTCAAAGGGCTTTACTTAGTCAAAATTACCTAAATAGCCCCTCTTCACCTCTTTATAACTGTGGTTCTTAAAAGGCGGTGTCTTAAAAATTGTTTCTACCTACCGATAGATACACCCATATTTCGTAAATATGCACATCTTTTGGTCACAATATAAAAATATTTTACAATTTTAAAAAAAATTCCCCCAAATTCATTTCCAAATCCCAAGCAGAGAAATATGTTTCAGACATGGGATTTTTTTGGAATTTTTCGAACAAGACTATATTTTCCCAACACTTTTATCCTGTGAGATTTTAAATGCCTTTCATTTGAAAGTTTTTTTTTTTTTTTTTTTTATTTAAGTATGTCCTGGATATGTCTAATGAATAGTCCTTGAAAACAGAGTCACCTTATTTATAAATTCAATTCTCTTTCCATTCATATGAGGAACTTTATCCTTCCTCAGGGCATATATTTAATAACCATTAATGAAACCTGAAATTATATATGAGCACTGAGACCCAACATTGCTACTCATTTTTTTTTTTCCAGTGGAAATTTCATAAGGGTTTTGGCATGGGAACACAGCAGACATTTAAGGCAGATGGAATAATACAGTTGGCCACAGTGGCTCCGATTGAATCATAACAGTTTATAATCAATAATTTGCTTACTAGGGAAGAGAGTCTTTTCAGCCAAATGAACACAGAGCATACCGTTCACCCTCCTAGTTAGCAGACGACTGCCACTGTTCTGCAACCTTGTGACTCCCACTGATGTTACACAAGGAAGCTGGGGGCTCAGCGCTCATTTGTTCTGTCTTTTAAGATTTCTGTTTCCACCCGCCCTTTCCCACCACAGATCCTATTCCCATTTCCCGTTCATACCACAAAAGCCGTTGGAGCAAACACAGGCAACACGGGCCAGATTCAACAGGCGACTGCAAAAAACGGCAGAACTTAGAGAGGAGAAGGGGCCATTCTAACTGTTTCTAGATTAGAAACTGCCAGATGAAAGGGCCCTTGCTGGGCAGACAGGAGCCTGGCCTTTTGGAAGTTAAAATGCATGCATTTTTTAAAAGTATATATATATATATAATTTATATATTTCTTTATTTATTTTTGGCTGTAGTGGGTCTTCGTTGCTACATACAGTCTTTCTCTAGTTGTGGCAAGCGAAGACTACTTTTCATTCTAGTGCACAGGCTTCTCACTGCAGTGGCTTCTCTTGTTACAGAGCACAGGCTCTAGGGCCCATGGGCTCAGTAGTTGTGGCACTCGGGCTTAGTTGCTGCATGTGGGATCTTCCTGGACCAGGGATCGAACCCATGTCTCCTGCATTGGCAAGCAGATTTCTTTGCCACTGAGCCACCAGGGAAGCCCTCAGATGAGTTTTGATTGGGCAGGTTAGAGTGAAGTCCTTGCAGAATTTCCTTTTGAAGAAAACAGAATGAAGAACTCGGTAATAGACTCTAGACTCTGAGAGGTGAGGCGAGCAAGAGAAAGGCAAAAAAAAAAAACAGGTCCTCATCTGATGGGCTATGCAACAAAACAATGTCCCCACTTGGGTGCCAGTTTCGCTGCAGAGGATAGAGAAATCTGAATATGCAAGAGGCTGTGGAAGAAGAGGTCTAGGCAATTGGCCTCCATCTGCTCTTGCAAGTTTTTGGGTGGAGGGACTGTTTGGGGAGCAGGTTGACAATGCTTTCTATTAGATACATCGCCTTGTATTTTCCCATTTAATCCTCTCGGTGGCTCTGTGACACGTGCGTGCATGCTAAGTCGCTTCAGTTGTGTCTGACTCTTTGCAGCCCCATGAACTGTAGCTCCCCAGGCCCCTCTGTCCATCAGGATTCTCCAGGCAAGAATACTGCAGCTGGTTGCCATTTCCTTCCCCAGGGGATCTTCCCGACCCCAGGATCAAACCCACATCTCCTGCATTGGCAGACGGATTCTTTACCACTGAACCACCAGGGAAGCTCCCAGGAAAGTATTCCTTACTTTGGCATTTTTAGGGAAGACTCTTTCCAAACCACTGCCCTATGAGGCAAAATCCTTTGTGAGAGAAGCCCCCGTGTGGAAAGCTGGGTGTTTCTTCCAAAACCTGGAGACAGGAGAGAGAGGACAAAGGCCAATTGTCAGTCAGCATCAGACCTGAAATTCTTGTATTTCAGGCAGTAAAGACCCTTGTTTTAAATGAGAAAGTTTTCTGAGAGAGATCCTGCATTGACCTTGGATCACTTTCTGCTGAAGTGACAGCATCACCAGCAGACGACACTGTGACACTAGTGACATAACCCTGTGCCCACTGCCCATTTGGAATCACTGGCATTTCCCCTCAACACATGTGTACTCACAAGTGGGCTTCTAAATATAGATTCCTACTTCCTCGGCTGTCTTGCATAACTCTAGTCAAGCCAACAGCAAATGCAGGTCCGTAATTTCAAGTCTTCGTGGTCAGTAAATCTGAAGATGGCCATGGATTTGAAAACAGTCCTGGGTTACCCAGAAACCAGATCTGATGCTGATGGCCATGAAGTTAGGATGGTGGCTTAGAAGCAGTGATCAGTAGTACCTGGGCTTCCCTGGTGGCTCAGTGGTAAAGAACCTGCCTGCCAGTGCAGGAGACGTAAGGGATGCAGATTTGATCCCTGGGTCAGGAAGATCCCCTGGTAACCCACTCCAGTATTCTTGCCTTGGAAATCCCATGGACAGAGGAGCCTGGCGGGTTGCAGTCCATGGTGTCACAAAGAGTCGGACACAACTGAGCAACTAAACAACAGCAACAACAACCAGGAGAATCACAAAGGTGCTTTTGCTAAAAATGGAAATTCCTAGGCACCTCCTCAGATCAGTAGAACCTGAATCTCTGATATGTGATCTGGAAATGTGTACTTGTGAATAGTCAGATGCTCAACCTGCTTTGGGAACCAAGGGGTAGAATATTGTTCTAGAAGAGTCCTTGACACAATAGCCAGTTTATTTGCAACTATCTCTTCAGTCATCTTGGTTTGACCATCCTTGTTCCAAACAGCACTGCTCTTCTTTCTTCAAGATCAGTGTCAAGTGTCACGTTCCCTCAGATCCTCTGGTCCAAGTGTAGGCTCTGACTCAGTGGATCTGAGGTGAGGCCCACGATTCCCTATTTCTACCAAGTTCCCAGGAGGTGCTAACACTGCGGGTCCAGGGACCACACTTAACCTTTTCCAATGATGATGTCTGCTCAGATGCTTTGGGCCTTCCTCTCCACAGACTGTCTGCAATTTATCAGTGTCCTGTGGAGACAGGGCTCTTCTAGGTCTAATCAAACATTGAGGAAGATCCCCTCTGATGGGAATTTCGGACAAAGTTGAAAAAGAGGATGGAGAAATGGTGAACTCTTAGTAGAGGCCTTTCTGGCAGGGAAGATATATGAAACATTCCCCATCCCATAGTGTGACTGTGCACGAGGATAGGGTCGGAACCTTCCAGAAATAGCCTGCTCTGCAGAAATGAAAAATACGCACGAGACCAGAGGTGACTGAAGAGGAGCAGTAGGAAGAAGGGACACTTGCAATCGCGGCAGCAAACATGGTCCGGCCCTTATGACAGTACCAGAGTGTTCCCCCCACCCTCCATGGGACCCACATGTCCTGTCACAGGTTTCTCTGGCACATTTAATTAATGAAGGTGAACGTACCAGTGGTCATACCCCTGTTTGTCCGATAACCCACCATCTACTGCACGCTGTGGATGAAGCCATTTTTCTTTGTGGCAACATCACATATGTGCAACGCGACCACCACAGTGTGTATTGATAACCTCGAAATTGGCTTTACATCCCCCTAAACCCGGCTTTGTTTTCCATTCATTGATTTCATTATAGTGATGATAAGTTTCCACTAGCTTTGGAGGATGGATTAATTCATGACAATAAATGACTCAAGTGAGAACAACCCACGATTATAGTCACTTCATATAAATAAAGAGTTGTCTTGCTGTAAAGGCATCAATAACCTATAAATCTGCACTCATCTGTAACTCAGCCCTCCTTCTGAGTTGTTCAGGCTAGTGTATAAATCTTTGAGACTAGCCACATTGACCAGCATGATCTCAACTTGCTTGTTGTTTAATTTCAGACTTCACAGAGTGCACTGCATAAATCAAAGGTGCGTTTTCACATTTAGTTGTTTTCTGTCCCATGAGAGAGGGCTATAAATTGAAACTGGGCCTGGGACCATGCAGCTCTGCCTTTGCTGGCTCTGTGTCTTAGCATAATGACAGCTGACTCAATGGGTGGGGGCTGAAGAACAATGGGACTGCTTGAAGGAGGGCCTTATGGACAGCACGCAGGGGAGAGGCCAGCCCAGTGGGAAAAGCTGGAGCCATTTGTCAACAGAAATATATGATTCCTGGGAGCTGCAAGACTGGAAGTTCCTCATGATTTGGGCCACTAGCATCTCATGAACCATTGTCGTCTCCAGCTCATTAAATGGATCCCAAAAGCTTAAAGAACTGATACACCTAAAAAAAAAAAAAAAATATTTCCTCTTTTTTTCCTGAAACACCAGGCCTAATGTCTGAAGCTTTGGGTTTTCAAAGGTATGATGGGAGGATTTTTTTTCGAAGATGTGTGCAGATCTTACATGCATAAACATGTCTCCTCATAAAAGAAGTCTCACAAATTTGAGGCTCAAAGGAGAGACTACTTAATGGATTGCTTTGAAGCGCAGACAAGAAGGAAGGGAATGTGAGGAAGCCCATGAAGAAATGAGTTTAAAGCCTAGAGAAATTTTTTAATACATACACACACACAAATGATCCCTTTATTGTTCTACCATGCATAGCCCTTGCCTTAATTAGGAAAAATTGTATAACAGGTCAAGCTTTCCCAGGTGGCAGTAGTGGTAAAGAATCTGCCTGCCAATGCAGGAGACACGGGTTCTATGCCTGGGTTTGAGAAGATCCCCTGGAAAAAGGGATGGCACCCCACTCCAGTATTCTTGCCTGGAAAATCTGATGGACAGAGAAACCTGGCAGGTTATAGTCTAGGGGGTCACAAAGAGCCAGACACATCTAAGAACATGCACATATAGCAGGTCTATGAAGTCTTGAAGTAGCAATTTTTGAAGAGCTGCTTTCACTTGAAATTCACAAATATTTGGGTTTTAAAATGGACTGTGAATGTTTTGGAATCCTCTGACTCATAGATTGCTAAAAACAAAACAGAAAAACAAACCCTCATCTCCCAGCTGCCACTGCATTAACTCTTATGATCATGGTAATCCTCATCAGTTCTATCCTCAAAGATAATGATGGTTCTTGTTTCCTCTAGTCTCCCCTCTCCCTTTCAGCCTTCCCCATTCCCCGCTGTGCCCACTAACAGATTGAGCCCCTCACCACCAAGCTCCAACGTCTTCAATGGCTCCCTTGTCTGCCTAGCTGGATGTCGAGCCCAGTGTATCTCGTGTTCTAGCCACATTCCTTGTTGCCTCTTTGGCTCTTCCCAAACATGCTTTGTGCACTGTCGAGCCACCTGACTCCATGAGTACATTGCTCAGGAAGCCCTCCCAGCTCTTATCTGCCTGCTGAAAGTCAAAGCTCAGATCAAACATTATCTCGTTTTGTCTCCTTCCCTGGCCTCCTCCCAGATGTAAATCATCATGTCTTCCTCTGGGAATTGACTGCTCTCTTAGTCCTTGTCTCTGGGTCTGTTTCAGTGGATGGACTGTGAACACCATAGGAGTAGCAATTGTGGTTAATTTCCCTAAGCTCAGTGCAGACATGTAGAAGATGCTCCATACAGTAACTGATGGTCTGAACGTCTGCTGCTTCTCTCTCTTTCCTGCCTGTGTAGAAATGGCTTGGTCACCATACCAGTTCTCTTGCCCTCTTGTTGTTGTTGTTTAGACTCTTTGCAACCTCATGGAGTATAGCTCACCAGGCTCCTCTGTCCATGGAATTCTCCAGGCAAGAATACTGGAGTGAGTTGCCATTTCCTTCTCCAGGAGATCGTCCCAATCCAGGGATTGAACCCATATCTCCTGCATCTCCTTCATTGGCAGGTGGATTCTTTACCAGTGAGCCACCAGGGAAGCCCTCCCTTCACCTCTGGGAGAATATTAATAACTCTTCCACACATTCTCAAACTCCCTAGAGTTTATACTTGTCAAGAATGGAAACTTCTCGATAGTGCTGTAAACGCAAAGGGCAAACTCAGTTTCCACCATTGCCAAAGCGATACTTAGTCTTACCCTTACCTGTGGTAGAATCAGGACCACGACGTAGTCTCTGTCATGTTTTTGTCCAGCCCTTTTCATTGAGCTGTTTGGATTTAACTTAGTGAAAACCAGGAACTCTTGGCCATTAGGATTAAATCCATCTGGAGGCCGGGACAAGTCGTAGTGAGTCAGGTGGTACAGTTGGGGTGGTCTCTGTCGGTCCCACCATGTCCTCTCTCCTCCGTCCTGGACAGGCCACTTTCCACAGGACTCAGTTAATAAATGGGGTGAGAAGCAGCCATTCCAATGGACTTCTTCACCGGAGTGGGAGAGAGGATTGATCTAAACATTTATGAAATACTCCGTGTCAGGCACTGTGCTGAAGGTTTGACAGGCATTTTCTCATCTAACTGTCACGTAGCTCCATGAAAGGTGACAACCAAGGTGGCCTCAGGGGACTCAGGAACTAGAGCCAGGCATTTGAATGATCTGAGGAGCTTCTTTCTCCCATCTGTGTCTTTGCTTGTCAATGTCATGTTCTTCTCCTGTAGACCAACTTTATCCATGTGATGGGAATAGTGGTTGCCAGTAGCCCTGCCAGCTTCACCACTGGAAAGAAAGGGTCTTCCCCTGAACATATGTGAACCCTGTGCCCCAATCTAGTTCCAATCCCAATGGCAGGATTCTGGTCAACCGGGTTGAGTCAATGCCCAAATCCTTGGACCAGTGACTGTCACTGAGGTTGGCAGGTGTTGGTATTCTACTTGTAACCCCCCACTAGAGCCTACATTGGCTGGGGATTTCTCTGAAATAAGAGCAGGGAGGACTGTTACTGGAAGAAAAGGGGCACATGGTGCTAGACTGAAAAAGAGCTTGTACTGAGGGTATATATATTGTTACGCCCCTTTAAACACAGTGCTGGAGAAGGAAGTGGCAACCCACTCCAATATTCTTGCCTGGAGAATCCCTATGGACAGCCTGGTGGGCTACACTCCATGGGGTCGCAAGAGTTGGGCACAACTTAGCAACTAAACTACCACCACCACAAACACAGTGAGGACTCGGAGACTTGACAAGTTTGTGTTACTTTCCCCAGGTCGTTGGGTAGAAGGGTCAGAATCTGAACCCGGGTTAGCCAGACCCCAGAGGCTATACTCTGGACCACTGGGCTAGGCTGATCATGGCAGTTGCATAATACAGAACATCCGTTTTATGCCTCTTTGGAGCTAGTTGGCTAGTTAGCTCAGGGCTAAAGTCCCTTTTTCCTTTTTCAATTTTTTAAAATGTATTTATTTTATCATTTATATTTGGCTGTGCTGAGTCTTTGCTGCAGCAAGCGAGGGCTACTCTCTAGTTGTGGTGCGTGGGCTTCTCATTGTGGTGGCTTCTCTTGTTGCAGAGAACAGGCTCCAGGGCATGCGGGCTTCAGTAGTTGCGGCCCGTGGGCTGAGTAGCTGTGGCGCACGGGCTTAGTTGCTCTGCAGCATGTGGGATCCTCCCGGACCGGGGATCAAACCCATGTCTCCATCATTGGCAGGTGGATTCTTGACCACTGAGCCATCAGGGAAGCCTCCTTTTTCCTCTTGATGAGGCTGATCAAGTCAGGCACAGGGCTTGGCTCCTGGAGTCCTGAGCAATGAACTCATGGGGCCCAGTTCTTTCAAAGACCTCTGGGCTATCAGGTGAGCAAGTGGCAGAGTGGAAAGCATTCTCACCCACCTGCATTACTAGTAGAAAATAGCACAAAGCTTACCTTTTCCCACAAGGCACCATCTCAGTAGGAGAGTGGCCTCAGGCTTTCATTTCCCTTTCCAGATCGTCTTACATTTTCCCTAACAAGACTGCCTTCCTTTTCATTTTCCCCACTGCACTGGCCCCTGCTGGGCTGACAGGCAGCGCTATCATGGCTGATGTTATCGCAGCACATACCCCCTCTGGCCATTATTAAGTGGCCGTCTGTGTTCAGTTGCATGTTTCTTAGCAACCACCCAACATCATGTCCTTCCTTTTATTTGCGTCTTCCTTCTCCAACCTAGGGGGCAAATGTAGTAAGAAATGAACCCCTGCCTTCTCAGATTTCTAAGCCATGGAAACCAGAAAATTGACAATGATTGCATTTTCAGTCTCTCAGAATGATGACCAATTTCCTGGGCCGGGCGGGGGACGTGGGGAGGTGGGGGTACATTGGGGAGCAGAGTCCTATTCTTCCATATTGGCAATGGCCTCGCAGATCCCACGTTATTTATAGCACATGTAAACTCGTCTTAGGAAAATTGATTTAAACTGAGATTCTTCCCAAGATCGAACACGTCTACTACCTTGTTAGTTGCTAAAGTGCTAGACGTGCATTTAAGCCTAAACGTTTCAAACCGTGAAGACTGCTTTCTTACAAGTTTCTATCAGGAGCAGCCAGTTCGCCTAGCCTATTGCCTTTCCTGTGGTGTGCTCTCAATATGGTTCTGTTTGGGGAGGAAGTTCCCAGGACAGATACTTACTTTCTTATAGCCAGCCAACTGCTTGTTCTTATTCCACAAACGTGGGAATAAATAACTCCCCCCCCCACCCCCACCACCACCCTGGCCCTAAACACTGTTGCAAAGATCCTGGAACATGCAACATAGACTAGAATTTTTTCTGTCAAGCTTGAATCTTGGCTTTAATTTCTATTAATGTGGTTTTGTTTGCTTGCTTTTATTTTGCACTTTTAATGCTCTGGTTCCTATTTCTCTTTGGTTTATGCCTTCTTCTTCCATCCTTTACTCTCATTGTTTTTTTGTTCTCGGCTACAGTCATTCAGGTCATTTTGTCCCTACGTGCATTTGGGAAACTGCAAAACAGTTTATCAGACGGTGTTCCCAGCACAGATCATAAAAACGGTCACCCAGCCCTCAAATCAGCCTCTGAAACGCATCGTGTTCCTTCTAAGCCACAGTGGTATTCTTTTGTCTAGACGCAGTCTGTTCTCTAGAACAGATGACTGTAATTGAATATGTCAGCTTGCAGGGGAGACTTGCTTCTAATAAGCTTTTAATTCCAAATAACAAAATTTTAGCAAAATGCAAAGACAGTTTGTTGTTGAAAGGAAGGCTTTGGGAGTGGATGTTTTTGGCTTGGCTCTGCTGAATTGTTGGGTAACCTTTCCTCTGAACATAATCTTGAAAGGACCAGAAAAGTCAAGTTCACCTCATTTGTTTGAATGCCCCCAGTAGGCTTATCTTTAGACCAAATATTCAAACATGCTCGGTTTTAGTTCATTCGATCGGCTGGAGTTAGCACATTAGTCATAGAGACTGCCAAAGTCAACCAATTGTTCCGCTGACTGGAGATTTGCAATGCCACAGGGCCACTTATGTTAGGATGGGGACTTGAAACTCTCATAGACTTGTGAAGAAAATGAGTCTAATTTTTCTACTGAGAATAATTTGTAATTATTTGAAGAAATCAAGAAGTCAAGGATAAAGTATCTTGCCCTCTGGATGTTTAAACCACAAGCAATTTGTCTTTACCATTGAAAGTGTTTTTAAGGTACTCCCAAAGAAAAGTCATAATAAGGTATTGTAGAACATTCCCTTTCTTTGCTTTTTGAGAAAAGTAGATTTAGTTCGGTTGGTTGGTGGAAGGGCTAAATTTGCCCTTCCACAATAAGCCCATAGTGCCTTTGGCAGGTCTGTGCTCCACATGTGTAGAAGGGGTTCTTCTTTTTAACATAGTGTGCTTTCATGAAGACCTTTCTGTTGGTCCTTTCTTTCCTTCCTCCGTATTCCCTCTTCCCACTTTCTGGCCACAGCCTTGAATGACATGTAAAATCATTACTTTGGCATTAATCTCTGATCCCTATTAAACTGCATTTCTGGAAAAGGGGAGGTAAAATATGGTCAGCTTATATCAATTTTTATAACTTTTAATGCCAGAGTTTAAGACTCTTACCTGAGATCAGTAATTGGTAACAAATACCGGAGAGGGGGAGAAACGAAGGCACTGGGCCACAGAGAGAGGTGGGGTGAGGTCTCTTAGGAGCGACAAGAACCAGAAAGGGGAAAAGGGAACTAAGTTGTAAGACTGAGGTGTCAATATCAAATTCATCTTATTTTAATGCCTAGGTTTGCTTATTCTTCCTTTCTTTTTAACCAAGAGTTTTATAGACCTGTAACACACTTTTTTCCTTACCTTGAATATAGCTAGGTTTAGCCACTTCTTCCTTCAGACATTCCACTCAATTATAACCTTGGGTATCATTTATTCATAAACTGATTTCCCTAGAAAGACAAAGCATCTAAATTAAATGTCAGTCACTATTTTTCTTTTTAAATCCGCTTTCTTCTTCAACCTTCATTTTACACAATTCATTTTACAAGTTGTTCATTTAGTAGAATGTCTCCCTGCCCCCAACAGTGGAATCAGTCTTCCATTTGGCTTTATTCTATGGTATTCCTACTGCAAGCCCAGCAGATTAACAATTGTCTCCTTCCCCGGTGGACAGGCTTAGGACTACCTTTCTCTAGATTCTTAACAGCTGTAAAAAGAACAAAAATTATTTTCAAAGACTGAAATCTTTTTTTTTAATAAACTAAGACAAAAAGTCTTCCCTGGTGGGTCAGTGGTAATCTGCCTGCAATACAGGAGACCCGAGTTCAATCCCTGGGGAGGGAAGATCCCCTGGAGAAGGAAATGTCAGCTCACTCCAGTATTCTTGCCTGAAGCATCCCATGGACAGAGGAGCCTGGCAGGCTGTAGTCCTCAGGGTTGCAAAGAGTTGGACGTGACTGAGTGACTAAGCAACAAGAAGACGAAAACAGAGTGTTGGGAAGAAGTGAGAAAAGAAAAGAAAGCCTGTCTTTGTCTTTCCTACCTTGTTATCACTTACACTGATTCAGGGTGCCGCTGAGAGCCCAAAGCTACTGTCTTGATTTGCACATCCTGTCTGCACACAGACTCCTAGCCTGCAGGTCTCTCGCCATCTCAAAACATTTCCAGAATAACTCCATACTTTAAGCCTCTTAGTGTTGAAATTGGTAGTCTTACTTTATTTCCTAAGTTTATCTTTTCTCTCCAAATTAAATAACAGTGTCATGCAATCCTTCATCTTCTAATACCCTATCAGCAAAATCCTAGCTGTAAAAGTCCAAGGTTATCTTCCGGGCTTCAGAAATTTGGAGGCATTTAAGCAAAAATGATGTTGACAAGACACAGATACCCTTGGCAGGAACACAATGAACTTTTTTCTCCTCTTTGCACATTTCCTCTAAGTCAAGCTTCAGTTGCTAACAGGCTTGGTTCCACATCTCGCACTTGATTTCTGATCATTGTACACATTTCTCACCAATGATTACAAAGCGTCTCTAGGGATTGCTTTGACTCAACTTTAAGGTGAGTTACTTCTTGGTGAAGCTCTTAATCCCTTCTTTCAAAATGCCTGGTGCTCTTAGGGCAAGCATTGAAGGAAAGCATATAATCCACTTCTCGAGATAATAATAATATTAAAAATAGTAAGTACAGGTGGAGTTTTCTACACTGAGACTTTACATACATGAATTTGTTTAATCCTCACAACAATGCAGTGAAAAGATTATTTTTAAACCTATTCTGCCATTAGAGAAACTAAGGCTGGGAGAGGAAAGAAACTTGGTCTTGGACATACAGCCGGTAATGACAGAACAGGGATTTGATTCCAGGACTCTGTAATTAATCACTGCACTACAGTTCTTCTCATACTTACTCACCTTATTGGTTTGTCTGTGCTGGGTCTTTGTTGTGGCATACAAGATCTTTACTTGCATCATGTGAACTCTTAGTTGCGGCCTGTGAGATCAAATTTCAATCCAGGGATCGAACCCAGGCCCCCTGCGTTGGGAGCACAGAGTCTTAGCCACTGGGCCACCTGGGAAGTCCCTGTACTACCCTTCTTTCTCGTTTCATTAACCTCTGCAAGTTGCCTGAGTGTAAATAAAGACCATAAAGGTCAATTTGCTTCATATCAGCCATGTGGCATTGTGAAAGGCACGTCTGGTTTGGTGAGAAGAGCGTGGAACTTGAACATTAAAAGCCCTGCTATTGGTCCCTGGCTGGGCCTTTACTTCCTGAATTACTGTTCCCTTATCTTGAAAATTCCATGAATAATTCCTCCCTCATCACAAAGTAGGGAGGGCCCCATGTCCTGTGTAAAGTCTGATTTACACGTCTCTTGCATCTCCTGCATTGGCAGGTGGGTTCTTTACCACTCCACCACCTGGGAAGGAATACATGGATGTATTCCTCTGTAAAAAACTCCCTGAACTGCGCACTGAAGACCTTTGCCTTTTACTGCCTATACATTGTGTTTATTAGAAATTTCTTCTTAATGGGTAATATACATTGTTGCTTCCCTGCTTTCCCCATTGATAAGAAAATTTCCAGAATATACATAGGACAGTCACGATTTTAG
Organism: Giraffa tippelskirchi; assembly: GCF_054371585.1. NCBI lineage: Eukaryota > Metazoa > Chordata > Mammalia > Artiodactyla > Giraffidae > Giraffa > Giraffa tippelskirchi. Next base: position 146,293,218 of record NC_137289.1, read on the forward strand.
AAAGTAAGTTAGATTGTTTTCAAAGGCTCCAGATAGAGCAGTATCCTAAGATATCACAGCAATTGCTCTACCATGGTTTTACTAATGTTTCGATTCTATATTTTAAAAAAAGGGCAGACTGCAATGATAATAATTGAATCCTCTGCTCTGTGCTACTGTGGGCCATAAGAGCATGGACCGTATGCAGGCACAAGGTCACCTAAGGAAGAGCTAACAGCATTCCTTCTTTGCAGTTCACCTGTCCTCATTTATCTTGACCCCTCATGCCTTATGGCATCCCAATTCTAAAAATAAGAAAGAAAGAAAAAAAAGGCGATGAGCGGTGCAGTTCTAGAATGTCTGTAACTGGCATGCCAAAGACACAGAAGATTTCTTTTCAAGTGTGTAAGTGCTTGTGTAAGCATTTTCTAGATCAACACATCTTCTTGTGTTGCAGTTCAGAGGCCTCTCTGACAGGAGGTCAGTGCCACGTGTGGGCCATGAACATATTCAAAACAGATGCAACCTATTATTCAAGGCCTAGCCTCTGGCTAATTCTTTCCTGACTTCTCTAGTACTGTGGCTGTATATGCTCAGAAAAGAGAATCTACGTTTAGGACGGAGCGGGGCAGGGCGAATATTGCTGTGGTATATACTGAACTCCATGTTGAGATTAGTTGAATCGGGCTTCTGTTTCCCCATGGTCAGAGTCTTCTTTGCCCTAGCTATTGTTTCTCATCTTCATTCTCCAGTCTCACTCTTCAGCTGCTACACTGTCATATGCTTATCCTTCTGCGTACAACCTCAACATTCCACTGCACCCACTGGCGCTTCACCAAGACACGCTGGCACCATTCCAGAGTCCATAGCGTGCCCTGATATTCTCTGAGAATATGTGATGGGAAGTCTAAAATTGTAGCTCCCTCATTTTTTTTTTTTTTGGTTCCCAAGTTATCTATGCTCATTTCATCTAAAATCAAATAGGAGGTGTTTCACAGTACCATGAGCCTCAATGGTAGAGTTTTCCATTGGATTGAAGAGAAGACCCTTAAGAGTACACAGGGGCCCATTTTTCTAATCAATGCCAGAAAAGTCCTAGTTAGATGGAATCTTAGAGGTCATTTATTCTCACTTTCCACCCACCACTCCTCCAGGAAGGCAGTAATACAGCTCCTGGACAGGGAATCCATGCTACCCACACACAGGAAGAGGATGTCTGCTTGTGCAATTCCATCTCCTCAGTGGCCCCTCCTCAATCGTATTTTTATTCACTTGATCTTCACTCGACAATGTAGCCCTTCCCATCACATACCAGGTGTTCGGATATTGGAAAAAGCGAACATACTACCTTTCCTCCTGACAAAATATTGCTTGAACCAAAAGAGATACTAGAATTAAAAGCAGGATGAAACACAATAAAACCCTGACACATGGGACAAAAGTTTAGGAAATTTTTTTGCATTTAGCAGAAAACTTCTATACTGTGAGGGTGAATCCTAATGCATGCATGCATGCATGCTCAGTTGCTCAGTCATGTCCAACTCTTTGCTACCCCATGGACTGTAGCCCTCCAGGCTTCTCTGTTCACGGGATTTTCCAAGCAAGAATACTGGAGTGGGTTGCCATTTCCTTCTCCAGGGGACCTTCCTGACCCAGGGCTCGAACCCTGGTCTCCTGCATTGCAGGCAGATTCTTTACCATGTGAGCAAAGTGTTATTTATGGTTTATATGCAATTCAGATTGAACTAGGCATCTGTCTGTGCCTCTGCTAAACGTGGTAATGCCAGCTAAATGCCCACTGACTTCCCAGAGAAAGAAGGTTCCAGAAAAAATGTCCTGATACCAGAGCCTTTGTCATTTGCTTTTCAGATCTGGGTCTTCCTGGGCTGGACTTCCTTCTGTTTACCAGCTGGAGATGGTATGACTGGTACAATCTGCCAATGACCTTGTGAAAGGCAGTAAGGACTGCTCTGGGTGATTCTACTTACGAAGACAGGTTCTGCTTCCCCCTGCAGCCCTCCTGGCTTCACTCTGTCCTGTGTGTGCTCTTCTGAGCTGTAACCAGGGAGGGAAAAGATACTGCTTGTGTAACTCATCAGGACAATGAGAAGGCCGAGCAGTGCTCTCTCTACATTTGCACTGAGATCAGGACCACCCACTGATGACAGAGGAGACATGACTGCAAGCTCCCTGGACTCAGCCCGCTGAGATTTTGCATTTCACAAGAGAACCAGCCCAAGGGGTGGATCACAGAGTTGTCCAACCGTGCAGCTGGGCCACCCCATACTGCTCCCAGCCACAGCCTTGTTTGGTGGCTCAGCTGCCTGCATGGTTCCCCTGTATGGTGAGGTCATTCCAGATGGCTGTTCTCTTGCTCTCTGTACATCCCCTGCTCCACCAGTCCCTGATTCACTCATATCACTATCCAGTCTTCTTAATTATGCATGCTAAATCGATTCCATCAGGTCAGACTCTGCGACCCCATAGACTATAGCCCATCAGGCTCTGCTGTCCCTGGGATGCTCCAGGCAAGAACACCGGAGTGGGTTGCCATTTCCTCTTCCAGGGGAATCTTCCCAACTCGCGGATTGAACGCATGTCTCCTGCCTTGGCAAGCAGGTTCTTTACCACTAGCGCCTAATTAGTAAGTGCCCACGTGCTTGCCCCCTACCCCAGCCACTGGTTTCCCTTGGAACCGATGAGCCACCCTGACATCAGTTCCCCTACAAATGGCAGCCTCCTTCTCTCCCCTGCCCCCTCAGTAGTAAAGACTGCTGCCATGCCCTGCCCGTCTGCCACACACAGACTCCAAGACCCTGCTTCACATGTTGAAGATCGCTGTCCAGTAGACCATCAACGCCTCTGTTGCTGATTCTGGACTCTTTCTTTGGTCTCGAGGCTGGGTGGGTACAGGACTTGCAGACCCTCGGGGCACGGGTACAGACCAACAGCCTCTCTCTGACCCTTTTCTCTCCCTCCCTGTGTCTCTGTAAATCTGCATGTCTTCTCCCCTGTATCTTTCTATCTCCTTCTCCTTTAAGAGTGTCTTTATCTGTCCATCCCTCCCTTTGTTCTAGTTTAGTCTCTCTGTAGTCTCCTTCCGGCCCTTTTCTACCCCGCCTCTCCTACATCCCTCCCCTCCGTTGTCTCCTCCAGCACTCTCCAGCCTCCCTCTCCTCCGCCTCTCCCCCGCATTCCATCACTCCTGGCTCTTCCTCTTTTCTTGCCCATCCTGCCCTTTTACTGCCTTTGTCCCTTTCTCCCATCTCTTCCCCCTTTCTCCCTGTCTCTCTTTCTTTCCCACTGTCTCGCTGATGCATCTCATTGCCATCAGGGTCATGCTAAAGAGCGGGTCGTTCCTGGGACTGTGGGCTGGGACCTTCTGCGCTATTGTCCTTCCACTGGGAACAGCGACATCTTCTGTGAGGGGCTGGCCGAAATGTACACACCAAACTGACTTCGTTTGGGGCTGGCTGCAGGGTCCATGTAGAGAGGAGATGTACTGAACCTAGGGACAGGGTAGTTTCTAGCATCCATTGAACATCTCTAGCGAGGGCCTCATGTACCCTGGCCCAGTGTGTCCATTTGATGGGTTTGCTTGGTTTGGGAGAAACCAGTTTTTCGAGAATTCTGAGAAAATCTGTCCAAGTTGCTCTTATCCTTGGGGCTTATGTTTGTTCCTAAGCATATTTTTGACGGGATCAGAATCAGATTTTTGTAAGCTGTCTCCCACTTCTTTGTTGAGAATGAAAAGCAACATTCTTAGGCTCTTTATGTCCCAAATCTGGAAGGGAAATGCAGAGATTGTTTTGAAATAAGAATGTGCTTACATATGTGTGCAAGAGGCTATATGTACACACATATATATCCCATGTAAATATAATAACTATACATGTACTTCTTCAAAACATATTTTACATGTATAAGCTATATCTGAACAAAAGTCTGTACTGTACACATATACATTGTTGTTGTTCAGTTGCCAAGTCATGCTGAATCTTTGCGACCCCATGGACTACAGCACACCAGGCTTCACGGTCCTCCACTATCTCCCGGAATTTGCTCAAATTCATGTCCATTGAATCAGTGATGCCATCCAGCCATCTCATCCTCTGCCATCCCTCCTGCCCTCAGTCTTTCCCAGCATCAGGGTCTTTTCCAATGACTTGACTCTTTGCATCAGGTGGCCAAAGTATTGGAGCTTCAGCTTCAGCATAACTCCTTCTAGTGAATATTCAGGGTTGATTTCCTTTAGGATTGACTGGTTTGGTCTCCTTGCTGTCCAAGGGACTCTCAAGAGTCTTCTCCAGCACCACAATTTGAAAGCATCAATTCTTTGGCGCTCAGCCTTCTTTAAAGCCTGTGGTTATATATAAACACCTGATTATACAAAAAGACTGTTTAGGTTGTTATCAGGAAGCATGGTTAGGAATGAAAGAATCAGGAATTTGGGGTGGTTCTGATTTTATTTAAAGATATCATGCCACTTCTTGGTTTAGATTTAAATTAGGTTTAAGCACTTTTGTTAAAAAAAAAAAACAAAGGGTATCGTAAGTAGCTCTCACAAATAAGTGTAAGAGAAACTGACTGAGCCTTAGCTTAAAGAATTCTTTGATACTGGGGGGAAGAGAGACATAAAGAAAGACAATGCCAAAGAATGCTCAAACTACTGCACAATTGCACTCATCTCACATGCTAGTAAAGTAATGCTCAAAATTCTCCCAGTCAGACTTCAACCGTACATGAACTGTGAACTTCCAGATGTTCAAGCTCATTTTAGAAAAGGCAGAGGAACCAGAGATCAAATTGTCAACATCCGTTGGATCATTGTAAAAGCAAGAGAGTTCCAGAAAAACATCTATTTCTGCTTCATTGACTATGCCAAAGCCTTTGACTGTGTGGATCACAATAAACTGTGGAAAATTCTGAAAGAGATGGGAATACCACACCACCTGACCTGCCTCCTGAGAAATCTGTGTGCAGGTCAGGAAGCAACAGTTAGAACTGGACATGGAACAACAGACTGGATCCAAATAGGGAAAGGAGTACATCAAAGCTGTATATCATCACCCTGTTTATTTAACTTATATGCAGAGTACATCATGAGAAACCATGGACTGGATGAAGCACAAGCTGGAATCAAGATTGCTGGGAGAAATATCAATAACCTCAGATATGCAGATGACACCACCCTTATGGCAGAAAGCAAAGAAGAACTAAAGAGCCTCTTGATGAAAGTGAAAGAGGAGAGTGAAAAAGTTGGCTTAAAACTCAACATTCAGAAAAGTAAGGTCATGGCATCTGGTCCCATCACTTCATGGCAAATAGATGGGGAAACAATGGAAACAGTGTCAGACTTTATTTTTTGGGGCTCCAAAATCACTGCAGATGGTGACTGCAGCCAGGAAATTAAAAGACACTCCTTTGAAGAAAAGTTATGACCAACCTAGACAGCATGTTAAAAAGCAGAGACATTACTTTGCCAACAAAGGTCCGTCTAGTCAAAGCTATGGTTTTTCCAATAGTCATGTATGGATGTGAGAGTTGAACTATAAAGAAGCTGAGCGCAGAAGAACTGATGCTTTTGAACTGTGGTGTTGGAGAAGACTCTTGAGAGGCCCTTGGACTGCAAGGAGATCCAGCCAGTCCATCCTAAAGGAGATCAGTCCTGAGTGTTCATTGGAAGGACTGATGTTTAAGCTGAAACTCCAATCCTTTGGCCACCTGATGTGAATAGTTGACTCATTTGAAAAGACCTTGATGCTGGGAAAGATTGAAGGCAGGAGAAGAAGGGGACAACAGAGGATGAGATGGTTGGATGGCATCACCAACTCAATTGGACATGAGTTTGAGTAAACTCCAGGAGTTGGTGACTGCAGGCCTAGTGTGCTGCAGTCCATGGAGTCTCAAGGAGTCAGACAGAACTGAGCGACTGATCTGAACTGAACTGACTGACCTGAAAGAGAAACAGCCCTGGGCAAAGCCTGGACACCTCAGGATTCAGAAGTCTGGCATCCTGGTCATGAATGGGTGAAGTTCACATGTCGACATGTCTTCTGCTTTCTGCCACATGTTCAGAGGAGCCTGGTGACCTTGAGAACAACACTCCACCTCCACCGTCAAACCCTGACTCTTGTAAACGGCCTGATTTGGGGCTCTCTTTGGGGAAGGAGGGGTGGGGAGTTGGAGTCTTAAATAACAGCAACAACAGCAAATATGGCTTATGAATATTGTGGACAAAACTTTTCTCGCCTCTTTTCAATGAAAAACTCAACAGTAGAGCCATTGGGAAGTGTTACTTTAAAAAAACAACCTCAGAAAAAACCCCTGAATTCAGACTCAGTGTGAGCATCACTGGGCTTCCCAGGCGGCTCAGTAGTAAAGAATCTGCCTGCAATGCAGGAGATACAGAAGACATGGATTCTATCCCTGAGTCGGGAAGATCCTCTAGGAGAGGAAATGGCACCCCACTCCAGTACTCTTGCCTGGAGAATCCCATGGACAGAGGAGCCTGGTGGGCTACAGTCCATGGGGTCACAAAGAGTCGGACACAACAGCAACTGAGTATGCATGCACACGAGCATCATATCTAAGGTAAAATCAACAGCTTTAGATTAAGGATATCATAACTAACTCTTGAGAACTGATTTTAATTAATTTATAATGTTAATATGTATTCCACGGTAGAGGTTAGAAAAATATTACAAGATAACACCCTGACAATGTATCTCAAGAATCACAACTACGTGTATAAAATTATCTGCAGGAACTCCTTGCCTTTAAAGGCAGAATGCTTTGAAGTATGAAGAAAAAGAAATTTAAACAAAACTTCAGCTTGAGACTCATCTATACACAAAATTTAACAAAAATTCCCTAACCTTGTGAGAGAGCAAATCATAGATTTTCTTTTAGTGTAGAAAAAAAGGCATACGGTATAAATAACAAGAACATTAAGGATAGAGGTGAAGTAGGATATAATTGGTGACCACTGATTGGGAAGATCCCCTGGAGGAGGGCACAGCAACCCACTCCGTATTCTTGCCTGGAGAATCCCATGGACAGAGGAGCCTGGCAGGCTACAGTCCATGGAGTCGCACAGAGCCAGACACAACTGAAGCGACTTAACAACTGCAAACATTTGCATATAATTCTTTGTGAGGACATGCGTTTTCATTTCCCTTAGGTAAGTACCTGAGAGCAGAATTACTGGGAAGAGCATAAATGTATGTTTAAATGTACTAGAAACCGCAAAACACTTTTCCAAAGTGCTTGTAACCTTTTGCACTCTCACCAGTAACGTATGAAGTCTCTTCTGATTTCTTCGCTTCCTCACCAACATTTGGTGTTTTATTTTTTTCATCTTTTTTTTTTCATCTTTACCATTCTGTGGAGTATGAAATGACATCTTGTTGAGTTTTTATTTTAAATTTCTCTGATGACAAACAGTGATGTTGAAAAACTTTTTTTCTGTACTTATTGGTGGCTCATGTACTTTCCACTATAAAATTTCTCTTTATACTTTTGATACATTTTTATTGGGTTATCTTTTTATTTTTGAATTGTAGAGTTATTATATATATTCTGGATACAATTACTGTGTCAAATGTAGGTAGGTAGATAGATAAAATACTTTTCTTGGTCAGTATCTTGGCTTTTTATTTTCTTAATAGTATCTTTGATGAGCAGAACTTTTAAATTTAGATGAAACACAATTTCCTTTTTTTCTATTCATTATTTTTGTTTCCTCTGTAAAAAGTATTTTCCTACTTTATAGTTGTGAGATATTTGCCTATGATTTGTTTCCCTAGAACCTTTAGTTTTAACTTTCAGGTTTAGGTTTATGATGCATCTTGATTTACTGACAGTGTGTAATATGAGGTAGAGGTCAAAGTTCATTTTTTTATCATGTGATTTTTCCAGTTATTCCAGCACCGTTTGATGAAAAAACTGGTCTTTTTCATTATTTGATTACGTTGGACCATTTGTTGAAAATCTACTGACCATATACATGTGAGCATATTTCTGGATTTTACTTATTATAAGTAGATTTTACAATCTACTTACTAGCTTGAACAATTTTTTGTTGGTGCCTCAGAATTTTATTATATAAGCAATCATGCAGTTTTTGAAAAAGGACAAATTTACTTCCTTTTAAAACTTTATGTCTTTTATTTACTATTCTCATTTTATTTCCCTGGCTATAGTAAGCCAGTGGCTTCCCAAGTGACTTAATGGTAAGGAATTTGCCTACCAAGCAGAAGATGTGGGTTCGATCCCTGGGTCGGGAAGATCTCCTGTATAAGAAAGTGGCAACTCCAGTATTCTTGCCTAGGAAATCCCATGGACAGAGGACCCTGGTGGGCTACAGTCCATGGGGTCACAAGAGTTGTACACAACTTAGAGACTAAAACACTACCATAGTATCCAGTACACTGTTGAATATGAGTGCTTAAAGTAGACATTTTTGCCTTTTTCAGATCTTGAGAGAAAGTGTTCAATCTTTTACAATAAAGTGTTATGTGAACCATAGGTTTTTCCATAGATGCTCTTCATCAGGTTGACAAAATTGACTTTACTTCCTAATTTACAGTTTTATATCATTGAGTGGTTGTTGAATTTTATAAAGCTCCTTGTCTGCCATTATTGAAATGATCATATGTTTTTTCTCCTTTCTCCTCTTAATGTGGTGAATTAAACTGGTTGATTGATTTCAAATGTTAAATTAAACTTATGTTCCTGGTTGTCATGTGTTATGCTTTTTACATGTTGCTGGACTTGATTTGCTAATATTTAGTTAAAGACAGTCATGTATATCTTCAGGAAGGATGAAAGTGAAAGTGAAAGTCACTCAGGCATGTCCCACTCTTTGCCACCCCATGGACTGTACGGTCCATGGAATTCTCCAGGCCAGATCACTGGAGTGGGTAGTCTTTCCTTTCTCCAGGGCATCTTCCCAACCCAGGGATCAAACCCAGGTCTTCCACATTGCAGGCAGATTCTTTACCAGCTGAGCCACAAGGGAAGCCCAAGAATACTAGAGTGGGTAGCCTATCCCTTCTCCAGGGGATCTTCCCAACCCAGAAATCGAACCGGGGTCTCCTGCATCGCAGGCAGTTTCTTTACCAGCTAAGCTACCAAGGAAGACAAAATTGTTTATAATATTACCTTATTTCTTTGATGCCTGCAGAGTGATACAGATGATTCCTGTTTTCTCTCTTTTTCCTTGATCAGTATTGCCAAGAGTTTGTGAATTTTGTTACTAAGGTAAAAAACAACAGCAACAACAAAGTTTGACTTTGTTAAGTAACTATTATTTATTAGCTATTTTATCATTTACTCTTTTTATGTTTACTTTTCCTTCCTTCTGTTACTTTGTGTTTAAGTTGTTGCTCTTTTGTTAACTACCTAAGGTGTAAACTTAGATCACTGATTTTACTCTATTTTTTAGAGTTTCAATTCAGATTTATTCCTTTAAGTTTATTTTTAATTGGAGGATAATTGCTTTGCGACGTTGTGTTGGTTTTTACCATGCAACAATGTGAATCAGCCATAAGCATATACACATCCATCCTTCCTGAGCCTCCTTCCCACTCCCGTCACTGATTTTAAATGTTTCTTCTTATAGACATTTAACTGTACAAATTGCCCTCTAAGCCACGTTTTAGCTTCACCTCACAAATTTTGATATATTGATATTTCTTTTTCATTCATTCACATTACTTCCTAATTTTTCCTGTGATTTTTTTTCTTTTACTTCCATAGATTATTTAGCAGTGTGTTGTTTACTTTTTAAATATTTGGGACTTTTTTTTAAAGATCTGACCTTTTTTGTCTTAGTTGTTTCATCCATTACTTAAATAGAAGTATATATATTGTAGAACTGTAAAACTCCTAGAGGAAAACATAAGCAGAACATTCTTTGCCATAAGTTGCAGCAATATTTTTTTGAATCTGTCTCCTAGAATAATGGAAATACAAACAAAAATAAACAAATGTAACCTAATTAAACTTAAAAGCTTTTGCACAGCAAAGGAAACCATAAACAAAATGAAAAGACATCCTACAGACTGGGAGAAAATACTTGCAAAAAATGCTACCAACAAGGGATTAATTTCCAAAATATACAAACAGTGCATACAGCTGAATATCAAAGAAACAGCCCAGTCAAAAAATGGGCAGAAGACCTATAAAGACATTACTCCAAAGAAGATATACAGATGGCCAACAGACACGTGACAAGTTACTCAATATTGCTAATTATTAGAGAAATACAAATCAAAACTAGAATTTCCTCACACTGGTCAGAATGGCCATCATTAAAAACTCTACAAATACAACTATATTCCAATTAAAAAAAAAACTGTAGAAATAGTAAATGCTGGAGAGGGTGTAGAGAGAAAGGTGCCTTCTACACTGTTAGTAGGAGAGTAAATTGGAGCAGCCACTAAAGAGAACACTATGGAGATTCCTTAAAAAGCTAAAAATAGAGTTACATATGATCCTGCAGTCCCACTCGTGGGCATATATCTGGAGAAAAATCTCTCTCCAAAAGGCACATGCGCCCCAATATTCAATGTAACACTAGTTACAATAGACAAGACATAGAAGCAACCTAAATATCTATTGACAGATAAATGGATAAAGATATAAAAATGGATATATAAAGATATATAAATAGATAAGTAGATAGGTATTTAGATAAATGGTACTTAGATAAATAGATGCATGCATGTTGAGTCGTTCAGTTGTGTCCAACTCTTTGGTATGGAAAGTAGCCTGCCAGACTCCTCTGTCCATGGGATTCTCCAAGCAAGAATACTAGAGTGGGTTGCCATTACCATTCTCCAGGGGATCTTCCTGACCCAAGGATTGAGCCTGTGTCTCCTGAATTGTCAGGCAGATTCTTTACCATTGAGCCACCTGGAAGCCCCCAGATAAATAGATAGGTAGATAGATGTATAACTGAATCACTTTGCTATATACCTAAAACCAACACAATGTTGTATTTAACTATGCTTCAATTAAAAATGGTTAAAAATTCAAAAATAAATAGAGGTATAAAATCGGCAACTGGTATCATGAATTTATCTTTCTCTTCTCTAGTTCTGGCAGTTTTTATTTTGAATTAAATATATACACATTTATTATTGTTATGTCATCCTGATGATTTGCCCTTCTGTCATTATGAAATGTTCCTGTTTGTCTCTCACAAATATTCATTGACTATCCTATGAGGGCATCCCTGATGCTCTGCAGTAAAGAATCCACCTGCAATACAGGAAATGCAGGGGTTGTGAATTCGATCCCTGGGTCAGGGAGATCCCCTGGAGGAGGAAATGGCAACCCACTCCATTCTTGCCTAGAAAATTCCATAGACAGAGGAGCCTGGCAGGCTACAGCTCATGGGTTCACAAAAGAGTCAGACACGACTGAGCGTGCATGCACACATGAACAATTCTTAGCTTATATTGTTGGTTCAGATCATCTCCCTCAAAATATTTTAACCAGAAGTAATATTTTGCTTTAAATCGTGAGTGTGGGACTAATAGAATAGCTACTAATAACTTTAAGTATTCTTTTCATCTCAAATATTTTAGAATTTAAATTTAATATTTTCTCTGTGTATCTGTGTAGTTGAAACATCATGTAAATTAAGATTATGTTAATAATATATAAACAGATTTTAACATTAAAGGGCAGTGAAAGTAATAAGGTAATTGTTACTCGGATTTTAACCACATTTAAATTTTCAAGATTCCCATAAGATGTGATTTTTCTCTCTCAAATATCCAATCTCAAAGTTTGGTGGTTTAGAAACATCTCTAATCTACTTATGTGGGCATCGTATACTTTGATTTCATGCTTCTTTCATGTTTCAAAAGCAAAGTAATTTTTTTCAGATTAGATCTCAATTTATATTTCTATACACTTACTTTTGCTTATATTCTTCCTACCATACATAAAGCATGTAATTAAATATTCAAAAATCACGTGTCATGGTTTGCAGTCAAATCTGACTCTATCCTAACAAATATATACTAAGTTAATCATGTTCAGTTCAGTTCAGTCATGTCTGACTCTTTGCGACCTCATGAACCGCAGCACGCCAGGCCTCCCTGCCCATCACTAACTGCCGGAGTTCACCCAAACCCATGTCCATTGAGTCGGTGATGCCATCCAGCCATCTCATCCTCTGTCATCCCCTTCTCCTCCTGCCCTCAGTCTTTCCCAGCATCAGGGTCTTTTCCAATGAGTCAGCTCTTCGCATCAGGTGGCCAATGTATTGGAGTTTCAGCTTCAACATCAGTCCTTCCAATGAACACCCGGGACTGATCTCCTTTAGGGTGGACTGGTTGGATCTCCTTGCAGTCCAAGGGACTCTCAAGAGTCTTCTCCATCACCACAGTTCAAAAGCATCGATTTTTCGGCGCTCAGCTTTCTTTATAGTCCGACTCTCACATCCATACACGACTACTGGAAAAACCACAGCCTTGACTTAGATGGGCCTTTGTTGACAAAGTAATGTCTCTGCTTTTTAATATGCTATCTAGGTTGGTTATAACTTTCCTTCCAAGGAGCAAGCGTCTTTTAATTTCATGGCTGCAATCACCATCTGCAGTGATCTTGGAGCCCAAAAAAAAAACAAAGTCAGCCACTGTTTCCACTGCTTCCCCATCTATTTGCCATGAAGTGATGGGACCAGATGCCATGATCTTAGTTTTCTGAATGTTGAGCTTTAAGCCAACTTTTTCACTCTCCTCTTTCACCTTCACGTTACATTTTGTTAAATGCAAAATGCAAGTTTTTAAAAAATCTTTAGAAACATGTAGATCCTCTGGGCTTCCCAGGTTGTACTAATACTAAAGAACCCACCTGCCAATGCAGGAAACATAATGAGACACGGGTTCGATCCCTGTGTTGGGAAGATCCCCTGGAGAAGGGGATGACAACTGACTCCAGTATTCTTGACTGCAGAATCCCACGGACAGAGGAGCCTGGGGGGCTATAGTCCATGGGATTACAGAGTCGGACAGGACTGGAGCAACATAGCACGCACACAGACAGAGCCTCTAAAGTGCCATTTCTAGAAATAAAGAAATTCCTACTGTACAATCTATTGTGATTATTTTAAAGAATTCATGTCCAAGTTCTACAACATTTAGCATGCTTTGTGTATTGTAATTGATAGCTTGAACACTTGATATAGGAAAAAATCCACTGTTTTATCAATAATCCCAGATAACTTTTCACAAGCTGGATTAGAATGGCATCTGGAGGGGACTTCATTATTATAGCTCCGTTTGCAACATTTTAAAGTCAAACACTTAATGATCAAGTAAATTTATCTGTTTTCCTTTTCACAAAGTCACACAGTGACATCTTTGGATGTACATAGCAGCGGCTTTAATTTTTTTTTCAGTTTATTTTCCCTTCATACTTATGACCCAGAGAAGAACAAACATTGGGGAGCCAAGGTTGAAGAGTGTACCACTGATCCACCCAGGCAGTGGGTTTGGAATTTAATTTGGTCAGCCTCTAGTCTAGCCGGACAAACAGAAAGAAAGGTGATAGCCTGCCTGGTGCTTGTTGTTGTCAGAGGAAACGTGACCCCCTGCCTTTGAACGGTTCCTAGTGTGTCTGCAGGAGCCAGCCCCTGCGACACAGGAGAGCAGTCAGAGAGGACAGTGGGTGAACGTGGATGACAGAAGAGTGTGTGCCACTCATTCATTAGGGACTCACAAAGGGGCATAGAAATTCTGGGCTTTTGTGGGGATTGAGAGCTTCATATCAAATGTCTGTCGGGTAATTTAATTACATGGGCATGGTCGGAATGACACAGTGGCTACATTAATAAACTGAAGCATTAAAGAATAATAGCCCAGTTATTGCTGAATTATGGGAAACACGCTGCCTATTCATTCCTGGTGATATTAGAAGGGGGGGGGCGCTTTCCACTTGGCGCTTCTTGATGCAGAAACAGTTTCTCGCCTTTCCTGACCTGGGGAAAACCTGGGACAGTGGAAGGTCCAAAGTTGCACCCCATGGCATAGATCTCACTTTGTTTGAGAGGCTTAAAATATCATAAGCTAAGTCTGTTTTTATGGTGCTAAATAAAATGGACTTGAGCCAGACATAGGAATGAGCCAGCCCAGCGCCAACATCTCCAAATAGCCTTTCTGACACATCTCAGTCCGGATCTTTGTGGCTCGTTGTCCTGGGTCTCTTGTTAATAGAATCCATTTTATACAATCACAGGCTACCGGGTTGGCAACTTCAAAGAAGTAACCTATTATTTAATAGAAACCGAAGTAATTTTTCATCTTCCCTCATCCCTTCTGGCAGACTGTGAGAAAATGCCTTTTTCCTCCTGTAGGAGCAGAGAAAAAAAGGAACATACCTTTTATTTCATATCCTTTTTCAAAAAAAACGTTGCTTGAACTGTGCCAACACTGTTCCCAGAACTGTGATGTGAAAGGGAGATAAGAGATGAATATGATGTGGTCCTTGATTTCTGATCCCAGTCGAGGAACTTCTATCTTTGCCACTGGTCACCTTTTCTCATTGCCCCCAGGAAGATTTTTCTGCCTCACCTCTCACTGTCTGCATCTTGTGACCCGAGTTGCTCCTTCCCTGGGTTTAAACAAAAGAAAATGGTGACTAATTGTAAAGATCCAACTCTAAAATTCTTTGAGCCTATGAATTGTGAAAATTTTATTTTGGAGAAAAAGTAAGCATTTTAATTGCGCAGAAATCAACAACAGTATATGGAGTATGGTTCAAAAAATTACTATTCAGTCATACAAATGATGGGACGAAGGGAATGGCAGCCCACTCCAGTATTCTTGCCTGGAGAATCCCATGGACAGAGGAGCCTGGTGAGCTACAGTCTATGGGGTTGTGAAGAGTCAGACACGACTGAACAACTAACACTTTGACTTTCACATAAATGCTATTTTGTGCTTTGGGGCTTTTAGGAAAATCTTGGGCAATTTGAATTTGAACAAGTCAAATGATACACGTTGAGGGAGTAGATGGCTTCTTTTCTTCAGCTAAAGTAAAATGGTCTGCTGTCATGGCCACAGTACAAAGTGGAAGTGCCCCTGGTAACACATTCGCAGGCAGCCCATTTCCCAGGGGAGGTGACACTGTTTACTGTCACAGAAGTCACCTCTGCACTGATTCCTTAGCTCAGTGGTTCTCAAGTTACGCGTGAGACAGAATCACGTGGAAAGCTTGGCAAAACCCAGATTATTGGGCTCCGGCCTCAGAATGCTGATTGCGTAGGACTGAGATGGAGCCAGGAAGTCTCCTGCATTTCTCTGCATCTAACCTCCCCAGACTGCAGCCACTGCAGGGACTGCTTTAGCCAGAACGATGATGTTCTTGAGTCTTTTTTTTTTTTTTTAAGTTGCAAAACCCCCCTCTTCTCAAACAGAATGAAGACCGATTTTCATTTCATTTGGATGAATCCGTGGCTCTGATGAGCTCACTCTTCATAATTCAAAAGACAGTGTTGAAGAAGACTAGCCCTGAAATACACCCAGTGACTCTTCATTGTGCCACGTTAACAGAGACATTGCGCACATGGAGGTTTGATTGCCAGCCTGATTCTCTGCTTCAGCTCTTTTGAGCCTTCCATGGGAATCCAGAAAGCAGTTCTGTACCATGGGCTGATTGTACCCCTTCCCAGTCCCACTGTGTCATGTGCTCTGAGCACAGGAGAGGAATCCAACCATTGCCCGCTGTTCCCACGTAGCCACAAGCTGCAGAAACAGTTGAGTCAGCAGTCCCTGGCTCCCTGGCCCACGCTAACCACAATTTGGCAACCAAAAATGTGGGTCAGGAGTTGCCAGAATGCCAAAGCAAAGTGGTTATAAGGACCAGAATGCTCCAGTTGGAAACATGTGACACGGTTCTTAAAATGGGAAATGAGGGCAAAGGTAAACCTTGATATTCTTGGATATGCTTTTCTTCTGCCACCCATTGCTAAAAGCCGACTGCTGCTTACACGGTTTTCTTTTTCTCTCATAAATTCCGCCAGACGGTGGTTTCATTCAAGCAGGCTTGGCCGTTGAATTGGCGTCAAATGTAGCTTTAGTATTCCACTCTTTTCTCATAGAAAGAAACAGTCAACTGAATTTGATATTGTAAACTGAATACCTAATATCCCTGACCTTCCATCTTAACCTGAGTCATAAAACCTACCGTGTTAAAAATGTCTACTTTTCTGTCTCAACTTTCTCACAAAGTACAGGTAAATTATTTGATTTCAATGTTTATTGCTTCTCCCTCCTGGGGAATTAGATTGTCAGCTTCTTAAAATAATAGGAGCTCTCTCTTAATTGTATTCTACGCGGCAAGCCAAAATGATCAATTTTGTAAGAAGTGACAAATGCTGTTTCGTTGATAGCCAGAGAATCTCTGTTTCTGGTTCTGGTTTAAATATCTAGTGAGAAATCAAACTTAGATAAGACAAGACTGGAAAAAGAGAACATATAATTTATTGTATTGTACCCGTGCTTGCATAGCTTTATCCATGATCATAGGCTTAAAAAGACATAGTGGAATTTTTTAAGCTTCTACTTTATTCCATTAGGAATTAAAGAGACTAAATTCTAGATATATAGAACATATTAAGTGTAACTATGAAACAGCAGGAAAGAAAAAAATGTTCGCAGGTTCTGCGGAGTTCACTGACTGTATTATTTCTTTTGGGCCGTACTTTCTTTTTCTAAGGACATTGACCCAAAGCATGGCATGTGGTTATATCCATTAATGTATGAAGATTTTTAAAATTCACTTTTAATATTGAATATGGCCAAGATTTCTCAAGAGGCAGGTCAGGTGGTCTGGTATTCCCATCTCTTTCAGAATTTTCCACAGTTTACTGTGATCCACACAGTCAAATTCTGAAAGAGATGGGAATACCAGACCACCTCACCTGCCTTTTGAGAAATCTGTATGCAGGTCAGGAAGCAACAGTTAGAACTGGACATGGAACAACACACTGGTTCCAAATAGGAAAAGGAGTACATCAAGGCTGTATATTGTCACCCTGCTTATTTAACTTATATGCAGAGTACATCATGCAAACTGCTGGGCTGGATGAAGCACAAGCTGGAATCAAGATTGCCGGGAGAAATATCAATAACCTCAGATATGCGGATGACACCACTCTTATGGCAGAAAACAAAGAAGAACTAAAGAGCCTCTTGATGAAAGTGAAAGAGGAGAGTGAAAAAGTTGGCTTAAAACTCAACATTCAGAAAAGTAAGGTCATGGCATCCAGTCCCATCACTTCATGGCAAATAGATGGGAAACAGTGGAAACAGTGGCTGAGTTTATGTTTTGGGCTCCAAAATCACTGCAGATGGTGACTGCAGCCATGAAATTAAAAGACACTTACTCCTTAGAAATTAAGGAAACAATTCCATTCACCATTGCAACAAAAAGAATAAAATACTTAGGAATATATCTACCTAAAGAAACAAAAGACCTATATATAGAAAACTATAAAACACTGGTGAAAGAAATCATAGAGGACACAAATAGATGGAGAAATAGACCGTGTTCATGGAGCAGAAGAATCAATATAGTGAAAATGAGTACACTACCCAAAGCAATGTATAGATTCAATGCAATCCCTATCAAACTACCAACGGTCTTTTTCAGAGAACTAGAACAAATAATTTCACAGTGTATATGGAAATACAAAACACCTCGAATAGCCAAAGCAACCTTGAGAAAGAAGAATGGACCTGGAGTAATCAACCTGTCTGACTTCAGTCTCTACAACAAAGCCACAGTCATCAAGACAGTATGGTACTGGCACAAAGACAGAAATATAGATCAATGGAACAAAATAGAAAGCCCAGAGATAAATCCATGCACCTATGGACACCTTATCTTTGACAAAGGAGGCAAGAATATACAATGGAGAAAAGACAATCTCTTTAACAAGTGGTGCTGGGAAAACTGGTCAACCTCTTGTAAAAGAATGAAACTAGAACACTTTCTAACACCATACACAAAAATAAACTCAAAATGGATTAAAGATCTAAACGTAAGACCAGAAACTATAAAACTCCTAGAGGAAAACAGGCAAAACACTCTCCGACATAAATCACAGCAGGATCCTCTATGACCCATCTCCCAGAGTAATGGAAATAAAAGCAAAAATAAACAAATGGGACCTAATTAAACTTAAAAGCTTTTGTACAATAAAGGAAGCTATAAGCAAAGTGAAAAGACAGCCTTCAGAATGGGAGAAAATAACAGCAAACGAAGCAACTGACAAAGAATTAATCTCAAAAATATGCAAGCCACTCCTGCAGTTCAATTATAGAAAAATAAATGACCCGATCAAAAAGTGGGTCAAAGAACTAAACAGACATTTCTCCAAAGAAGACATACAGATGGCTAACAAACACATGAAAAGATGCTCAACATCACTCATTATCAGTGCAATCATTAAAAATGCAAATCAAAACCACAATGAGGTACCATTTCACACCAGTCAGAATGGCTGCTATCCAAAAGTCTACAAGCAATAAATGCTGGAGAGGGTGTGGAGAAAAGGCAACCCTCTTACACTGTTGGTGGGAATGCAAACTAGTACAGCCACTATGGAGAACAGTGTGGAGATTCCTTAAAAAACTGGAAATAGAACTGCCATATGACCCAGCAATCCCACTGCTGGGCATACACACCGAGGAAACCAGAATTGAAAGAGACACGTGTACCCCAATGTTCATCGCAGCACTGTTTATAATAGCCAGGAAATGGCAGCAACCTAGATGTCCTTTGGCAGACGAATGGATAAGAAAGCTGTGGTACATATACCCAATGGAATATTACTCAGCCATTAAAAAGAATACATTCGAATCAGTTCTAATGAGGTGAATGAAACTGGAGCCTATTATACAGAGTGAAGTAAAGCCAGAAAGAAAAACACCAATACAGTATACTAACGCATATATGTGGAGTTTAGAAAGATGGTAACGATAACCCTATATGCAAGACAGCAAAAGAGACACATATGTACAGAACAGACTTTTGGACTCTGTGGGAGAGGGCAAGGGTGGGATGATTTGGGAGAATGGCATTGAAACATGTATATTATCATATGTGAAATGTATCACCAGTCCAGTTTGATGCATGAGACGGGGTGCTCAGGGCTGGTGCACTGGGATGACCCTGAGGGATGGGATGGGGAGGGAGATGGGAGCGGGGTTCAGGATGGGGAACACATGTAGAACCATGGCAGAGTCATGTCAATGTATGGTAAAACCAATACAGTATTGTAAAGTAATTAGCCCCCAATTAAAATAAATAAAGTTTTTTAAAAAGACAAAAACAATAAATAAAAGACACTTACTCCTTGGATATGAGAGTTGGACTATAAATAAAGCTGAGTGCCAAAGAATTGATGCTTTTGAACTGTGGTGTTGGAGAAGACTCTTGAGAGTTCCTTGGACTGCAAGGAGATCCAACCAGTCCATCCTAAAGGAGATCAGTCCTGAGTGTTCATTGGAAGGACTGATGTTGAAGCTGAAACTCCAATACTTTGGCCCCATGATGTGAAGAGCTGACTCATTTGAAAAGACCCTGATGCTGGGAAAGATTGAGAGCAACAGGAGAAGGGTATGGCAGAGGATGAGATGGTTGGATGGCATCACCGACTCAATGATGAGTTTGAGTAAACTCCAGGAATTGGTGATGGACAGGGAGGCCTGGCGTGCTGTGGTCCATGGAGTTGCAAAGAGTTGGACACGACTGAGCAACTGAACTGAACTGATGGCCAAGATATCCTAAAAATATTATTTTTTTAAAATTGGTTATGTGCAGCTTTATCCCTCCATGTATAATACTTATCTCCAATCTTAGAGAATACTCATGTATTCTCTTGTGCTGAGTTGCTTTAGTCATGTCCAACTCTTTGTGACCCCATGGACTGTAGCCCCGGCCGGACACCTCTATCCATGGGATTCTCCAGGGAAGAATACTGGAGTGGGTTGCCATGCCCTCCTCCAGGGGAGGTCTTCCCAACCCAGCGATCAAACCCATGTCTCCTGCATTGACAGGCAGATTCTTTACTACTGAGCCACCAGGGAAGCCCTTGGCTTTCCTGATAACCTCTTTTAAGCAGAGGGTTTGCTGGGAACGCTCTTGTGGCAGTTGAGAGAGATGCGATCTGGACCTTTGGGTACAACAAATTCTAGCATTGGTGCCTCATTTTTTTTGTTGTTGAGCTTCTTTGGGGTCCTGAGGTGGACACAGTTGGCTTTCTAGATAGTAGTGAGATGATAACACTTACCCACCCTGTGAGTATCTGAATCGCGTACATGATACTACAGATTTTGAATTCATCTGCCATCTCCAACGAGGCTTGCTGAGAGGCACACACATTGACCCCATCTTCCAATATTTAAAAATTCAAACTCTTTTTCTCTACTGAAGACCACACTTTATGAGTACAAAAACACCAAAATCCTATGCTTAAAACTCCAAAGTCAACTAAGGTGACTGAGAAAAAGGAACCAGTAAAACCACAAAGTGGACCAGATGGTAAAAAAGGAAAGCGCCTCTATTTATTTTCTTTGTTTTTCTATTTTTCTTCAGAAAAATAAGCACTAAAGAATCTGCTTGAAAGGCTCAACTCAAATGACACCCCATTCATGAGACATTTCAGGTTTTCCCAGCTGGAAATGATCTTGCCATCATCCTCTGAACTGCAGGCCTCTTTTATTGAATTATTATATTTGGCCGCATGTTCTCATGGTCCTTGGACATGTCTCATCTCCTTTCTTAGATGGGAAGGTCATTCAACAAACACATCATACTTTGGACATCACTGTGTTCCCCAGGAGGGCCAGCATCTTACTCTGACAGTGCTCAAAACTACACGCCAAATAAGCTTATGTATGGGACACACTACCCAATTTACAAAGCCCAGGGCAAGGTGAGGACATGGAGCCCTTTGTTGAAACATTATGAAGAATTTCAAGGTGAGGGCAGTAGGGCGTTCATCCAAACTGGGGAGCCTTCGTAGCATGGAGCCCTATGCGACTGCCCAGGTTGCACACTCATGAGGCCAGCCTCACATTTGTGTAACTGAATGAATGAATCCATTGGTCTCACTCAACCAAAAGCATGGTTTTCAGTTGTCTCATCATGGCTTAAGTTTTAAAGCAAACAGCAACAACAAGAAGAAAACAGCCAGACTAACCAGGAGATTGCGTGTTTTGATTCCTTGAAGCAATTCTATTTGGTCTCTATGACTCCCTACTTCTCTTTAAGCCAGTATATGTGTGTGCTCATGCGTGCTGCATGCTCAGTCTCGCAGTCATGTCCAGCTCTTTGCAACCCCATGGACAATAGCCAACCATGCTCCTCTGTCCTTGGAATTTTCCAGACAAGGATACTGGAGTGGGTTGCCATTTCCTACTCCAGGGGCTCTTCCCGACCCAGGGATTGAACCCATGTCTTTTGTGTCTCCTGCATTGGCAGGCAGATTCGTTACCACTGCACCACCTGGGAAACTCATTTAAGCCAATGTTTCTGTAATATCTCAGAGGCTGGCAGACATTATTAAAGATCACCAAACAGCAGTATGCTCTTTACCAAAAGTTCAATTGGCATGAGGTTCGTTTCAACAGTCTCCTTTTACTGTCCCATATTTACTTTTGGCTATTTTAGGTTGTGGGTAGTTTCAGTATTTTAACTGTGTACCCAGAACTGATAAATGAGGTTAAGAATCTACTCCTTGAATGAAATACCACTATTTTCCTTAACTTTCTCAAATGGCTTTTTAAAATCAGTTTTTGGCCTTCCTCTGTATTTCTCAGAAGCCTGGTCTCAGAAGCCTGGGAATGCCACTGTGATGCATGCTTTATGTAACAAGTTCCCTTGATGGTTTTTAGTGGGGGAATCATAGGCAGTGGAATAAGGCTGAACCTCAGACCATCCCTTCCTTCTCTAGTGCGGCTTGTTTATGCAAGTCTGCGAGAGGGGAGCTCTACAAAAGGAAAATGGGAAAGCAAAGTCTGCCCTGGAAAAATTCAGCCGCTAGAAATGTGGTCTTGTCCAGATAGTGAGAAAATAATTGTCTCCAGGTTTGATGAAGGGTTTATAGCGCTAACATTTTAGGATGAAATACAGCTGGTTTCAAATTCCACTGTCAACTCAGAATCAAGCTAATTTCATGTGGTTTGGGGTTTTGCAACTACTTTTTTGCAGAGTACTTCTCAGGACTTTTTGTTCCAGAAACACCCTGGAGCCCTCCCCCACCCCTTAGCCCCCCAAAATCACTTGAGCTCTGGTAGGAAACTTACTGGGCGGCATTACTGAGTTTCTCCAGCAGAGGGCACCATTACACCTCCATCCATGCTTTATGGCCTCAACTTCAGCAACCCCCAAGCAGAGGTTCTTTAGATCCTCAATTTGGACGCACAGCCTTTCTGATAAGGTTGGGGGAAGGGGTGACCGGCAAGAAAAGGACAGTTATACTCTCCAGAAACAGCAGTTTCTGCATTTCTAATGGGGGCCCTCAGTGTCAGAGATTGCTGCAGGGATTTCTCCTCAGAAACAAACTCAATTCTAAGACGTGATTTAGACTCAGTTTCTGACTGCCTAGCCTCCCTTTGTTCCTCTGCATTTTCTGAGCTGGATCTCCAGTCATCTAAGACGTTCCTTTTTTGCGTAAATAAGTAAATAAGTAATAAAAACTAGTGCATGCATGCTCAGTCGCTTCAGTCGTGTCTGACTCTTTGCAACCCCATGGATTGCAGCCTGCCAGGCTCCTCTGTCCATGGGATCCTCCAGGCAAGGATACTGGAGTGGGTTGCCCTGCCCTCCCCCAGGGGATCTTCTCAACCCAAGTAAATAAGTAATAAAAACTAGTATGATAAGATAAATTTCCGTTTTCCCCTGGAGGGCTGATATTCATTAACCCTGTAACTTAAATCACAGGATGTTTCTCAACCAGGGAAGGTGTTTTTGCTGCTTTTGTGGTTGCTTTCCTGGGAGAGAACAATTGGCTAATTCTGTTTGTCTCAGATTTTTTTCCCCCTGTTGGAATGCTCGTTTGTGTCCTCAGGAACTGTTTAAAGATTTATCATCTCCAGTTGATTAATAATAAATCGGTGACCAGCATTACCAAATATCTAGATCATATCATATATTCCTAAAGGAAATTTTGAGACTCCAAATTCACATTTGCTTTTATAATTTGCTATATATTTATAATAGCAGTGTATACTTCAGTGGGATAAGCCAGTGGAGTGTATCCTTTTACATGGCAAAAGAAAATACTAGAACTACAAAAGGCTTTTGAGAAATTTGTGTCCCTTTGCTCCCAACTCTGGACAACAATCATCATCTATTATGTGATTTTTATGCAGCCAGGTGGCGCTAGTGGTAAAGCAACCGCCTGCCAATGCAGGGGACGTAAGAGACACAGGTTCAATCCCTGGGTGGGGAAGATCCCCTGCAGGAGGGCATGGCAACCCACTCCACTTATTCTTGCCTGGAAAATCCCATGGATAGAGGAGCCTGGCGGGCTTCAGTCCATAGGGTCACAAAGAGTTGGTCAACTTAGCACACACATGCTTACTTTTAAAATTGTACCTGGCATAGGATAAAATGTTTTTCCTAACTGTACATTTACTCAGAGGTGTAAATATATGGCCAAAGAGCTGTGTGCATGGCAATTTGGAAATATTTCTATGCATAATCCCCCAAATAGCAAGTTTGTATCTTACGAAAGGAAGTATTCTGGTTTGAATGCAGATCTATTGATTTCGCCTTAATTTTCAGAAAGATATGTGTTTAGATTTAATCTCCTCTGTCCAAGAAAGCAATTCTTGATTTTTACTAGCATCGTTTGCTAAAGAAGATTTTGCCCCCACAACCATTATATTCTAAGTTGAACTTTGGATGATGGAAAATTTGATCCTGTGTTTTGGGCACAGAATGACCATGGAAAATATTTGTTGATTGATTGATGTCGCTGAAACATTAGCAAAGAGGGCTGTATCTTTAGATCTGATAAGCCAGAAACTCAAAAAATATAGTTTATATGAATTCGTCTCCGAGTTTGAAACATACAGACCTTTTACATCTGTTATTACTCAGGTCTGTGCATATGGCATTGGATTAATTACTCTTTAATTCACACTGTAGAAAACTGTCCTTTAGTTCTGATTATAGAGAAGTCTGTTCACATGTGGGTGTATGTGTGTGGGGGGGGATATATATGTAGAGAGAGAGAGGGAGGGAGGGAAAATCCTATTTAACATAAGAAAACCTCAACATCTAACTTAATTTTTGAGTAAAAAACTGACTTTCTAATGCATGCCATTTAAATCATTTCTTTAAAAATTGCAATATGTACAGTATACAAAAGAGTATATTATATCTTGATTAGGTAAAATTAGAACAAGAAACACGTTTGGAAATGGTCGTATTTTCATGATAGAATTTTATTTCATGAAAGCTTGGCATTCTACATATTATCACTGATCAGTTTAGTAGCTTTTTTCCCGTTAGGTCTGATGTTGCTCCGTTATTTTCACAACTTGGCTGGCTCCTTAGATGTAAAATCTTTTCAAGCCCTACCAGACATGGCTTCATTTTCATTCTCTTTTCATAATGTTTGGAGTATCATAAATGAGGCCATTGCGTCTGTTACCTGTGCCTGACTTTTATCCATGGCTGTCTAGAAGCATGAGCTACAGTTCAGTCAGCAATGCCACTAAGGCAATTAAAACACAGACCATGTTAGACTGTTCCTGATTTGATTAGCAAAGATAGATTGCTCGTGAATTATAAAGAGACTGGTGCCAGTTTTCCACAAGATCAGCAACTGTCAAAGATGAATCGGTGCTACTTCTTTTAGAGAGGAATTCTTCGTTTGGGCATGAAGGCCCCGTGATCTGTCTAGATTTCAGGTTTCACAGGCACCCCGCTCACTTAGGGCTCCCTTGAAATTGAGGGTCTTCCATGCCCGCTCCTTCTCAATTTTTACCTGGGCTCCACTTTGAACTGTATCCAGAAAGGCATGATTCTTCACTAGGCTGGACTGCTGGGATGATAATGAGTGTTTCTGATTGTTTGGGTGCCCAAGGACTGGCACGAAAGAAGGCTTTCCCTTCATCCTTTTGTTGTATTTTTGTTTTCTTCTAAAGGTAATCTTTTGAAAATGTGAGCTGAAAGCATCTTGCTATGGAGTCTGTAAGAAGGAAATTTTGTCAGAGCATAAAGTTCCAGGTGTTCTAAGTACAGTGGTGCGCCTGGGAAGAAAGAAGGATTAAACCAAGGCGGTGCTAGAATAGTAACTGGAAACTGGACATTTCCCCCCGTTTGTGTTCTGAATCCCATTGTCACAGGGCACAAAAAATACCAACATGAATGATGAGTTTTTTTCAAAACTTGAAATTGAGATGAGTGCAGATGTGATAGGAAGTATTAGCTCTTCCCCTCTTTAATCATAAGAAGACTGAATGTGTCCAGGAACATCATCAAGAGTGGGTCTCCCATTGCTCTCTGGCCTGAAACTTACTAAATGGCAAGACTTTACCTATAAAGACCTTTGCCCTGTCTCAGTTCATGAGCTTTAAGTCTACATACCCATGAGATCACAGGCTGCCTTGGAAATGAGATTCTAAGTGAAAATTCCAATTCAGATGTTGTATTTTTAAATTACATTGTTGAGGTTAAGAGAATATCTTGATTTGTTCTTGAGTAGCACAAACTGAGATCGTCCTTAAAAATTCTGTTTCTCTTTGTTTTCTCTGTCTTGCCAGCAATTTTTTCCCCGCTAAAGTTGTTTTGAACTTGATCATGTTATCAGCATCTCTTGGAAGACGTGGTCAATCACAGGGAGACACCATCAGTTTCAGATTCTGTAGGTCTGGCTTGGGCCTCAGAATTTTGCATCTGTAACAAGTTCCCAGGTGTTGTTGCTGTTCCGGGGAACACACTTTAAGAACCACTGAGCTATCGTCTCATCCTAGTCTCTTGTTCTTTCAGGCCTTACAGAAGATTTCAGGTGATCTGAAGGAATTATGTTCCATAGGAATCCTCCTTAACCTTCACCTTACAATTAGAATGAGTTTACAAAGGAGAGCAGCCAAATCTTACATGATTTTTCCTAGAAACTAAAAATGTGTTCATTCACTTCTTAAAGAGAAAAGGCACATATCTCATCGTTCCTCTTCATAGTTTTCTTTCATGAGCAGTCTTTCAGAAGAACTCAAACATTACTGAGGCACTAACTACCCCTCTGTAGAAGTTTCCTGATAGGAAAATGCAGGTTTCTACCTATAATCTTGGCTAGAGTTGAATTTTGTTAAAATTGTATGTTGTGACAGCTGACGATGCTTGAAATAATTATTCAGATCCTTGAGTCAAACAAACTGAATGTGAAGTCCATTAAATCAGAATTTCTCAACATTCACACTATTAACATTTAGGGCTGATAATTCTCTGATGTGAGAGGTTTCCCTGAACTTTGCAGGATTGTTTACCGACATCCCTGGTGTCTACATTTTACATGCCAATAGACCTCCATCCCAGCTGTGACTCCCGAAAATGTTCCAAACATTTGCAACTGTCCCCTTCACAGTAAAATCACCCCTTGTGGAGAACCACTAAATTAAATCATTAACAAAGTCACTGAAGTGGAGAACAAAAAATTAGAAGGTACTCTTCTAAGAACTTGTGCTAAGTCCCTTTAGTTGTATCCGACTCTTTGTGACCCCATGGACTGTAGCCCACCAGGCTCCTCTGTCCATGGGATTTTCCGGGCAAGAATACTGGAATGGGTTGCCATTTCTTCCTCCAGGGGATCTTCCCGACCCAGGGATTGAACTGGCGTCTCTTAGTTCTCCTGCATTGGCAGAGGGATTCTTTACCAGTAGCTCCATCTGAGAAACCCTCTTCTAAGAACATGCTACCATAACTCGCTTGAACTTCCCTTTCAACATTTGGCCAGTGCAAGCCTTTGTACACTGCCTTTTGCATCTGGACCGTTTGCCTCATCAGTTCAATGATCCTAACATTTGTTATTTCTTTGTCTCTCCAAGAAGGGAAATAGATGAAAAGAGAAGAAAACCATAGTTTAAAAAACAGTGTGATTTTACTTTAGACCACTTGAAAGAGGCATGGTCAGAACTCCTCTACTCCTAATATTGTATATGGGCTCAGTATGGGTGGGAGTGTTTTAACCATGTCTCACATCATGTATAGCTCGATGTGTTTTATTCATTTATGATTATTGGAGTGGTTTGTTGGCCTTTAGAAGTCATTGCAAAAGCCCAAACATCACAGGGGGTTGAAAGAGGTCCATGAATATCGGAAACTTGTCGGACTATTCTGGGCATAGAGGGAGCTCTGAAGTCCCTCTCACTAAATTAAAAGTTAATTAGGGGCTTTTGGGAGCTTCCCCAATGGCTCAGTGGTGAAGAATCCGCCTGCAGTGTAGGAGACACAAGAGATGTGGGTTCAATCCCTGGGTCAGAAAGATCCCCTGGAGTAGGAAATGACAACCCACTCCAGTATTCTTGCCTGGAGAATCCCATGGACAGAGGAGCCTGGTGAGCTGCAGTCCGTGGGGTCGCAAAAGGGGATGTTTTACTTCCAACGATATAGAAAACTCTCATTAATTGACTGTCACTTTCCTTGACAAAAAGACTGTTGTTCTTCCTGGCTTCTTGGAGCGTCATGGACAATAGCTCCTTAATATAACAGAGAGTCTGGCATAAGGGAGGAAGTACACTGAGAGATGCCAAAGCATAACCCACGCACTCTTGTCTCTCTACTGCCTTAGACCAGGCGTGGGGAGTGGGGATGTGGGAAAGAGACACCCCAGAACTCCCTGAGCAGGAGAAGAGGAGGAGTCACTCAAAGGGTGGCACACACTGAGCCCAGAGATGGGACGTGACAGTTATGGCGGCGGTATTTCCAGAGTAAAATCAAGGCACGTGGTTTGACACAAGAATTTGCGCTACTTCCAGATGTGAAAAGTATCCGAGAAAGGAAGATTGGAAGTCGACGTGGTAGAATTTTCCATGACATTTATGTAGATTCCATAAGAGGGCGCCAAAAGAAGAGATGCTAGGAAGCCATCACCTGTCCACACATGCTATCTAATGTGATCAGAGATTTGATGTCCAATGCTTGAAAGTGATAGGTGATGGATCAGTGTTTGTCAGAAGAAGGAATAGAAGGAAAGAGAGAAGGCAATTAGAAAATGGGCCCTGTTCTCCTCCAAAGGAGGGAATGACCTGGCTGGAAACTCTTATAACAGACTAATAACTCTCGTATGGTTGGTGAGATTGCAGATAAATACAAGTTTTAAGGAAAGTGCTTCATCATCTGTATTAAAATGTCCACCAAAAAATATCTTATTACCAGTCAATCCTAGTTGTAGGGATTTATCCTAAGGAAAGAAAAGTTGCTAACATGAATATAAAATTTGATGTTGATAACCATAATCCATATCAGAGTCAAAAGATTATACAGTCTAAAGGACCAATACTTGGTGAATTGGTTGAAATAATATATGGTATAAACATATCCATTAATGGAATATTACATAGCAGTTATAAATGATAACATAGTATTTAAAGGGCAGATTACAGAGTGGTATATATAGAACATGGAGAAGGAAATGGCAACCCACTCCAGTATTCTTGCCTGGAGAAATCCCATGGACAGAGGAGCCTGGCGGGCTACAGTCCATGGGGTTGCAAAGAGTCAGACACAACATGAACAGATCCACACACCCATATATAGAATAATCTCACCTAAAAGTATTTATATTATATTATAAAATTTTTTAAAGAAAAAAAAAAAGGATTCTAAAGATAATTCAGCGTGTGTCCACCTCATCCATACTGATCATTCAGTGGTTGACTGGTTAATATAGTGACAGCCTTTTCTCAAGAGTTATTCTAAGGGACTCATGCATTTGTCAGGTCATTTCACTATACACAGGTGTTGATTGTTGCCCAATAGTGTACTTAATAATTTATGTCACTTATTAGTTAAAACTATAAAAGATAATCTTGTCACTCTAAAAAGAGAAAATCTTGGCTGCTTCTTATTTTAATGTAACTTCTGGGCAAAATTAAGACAGTGAACACAAAAAATTAGTCGTGCATTTTTAAAAAATTTATTTGGCTGTGCCAGGTCTTCGTTGTGGCAAGTAGGATCTTTTGCTTTCAGCATGCGGGCTCTTAGTTGGGAGGTCCCTGGTTGTGCATTTCTATAGAGAAATTATGGCTTGCCCCCAAATTCTAAAGTGCAGAGCAGAAAATACTAGCTGCAGTAGTAACCTCTACCTTTTATTGGCATACAGCTTTGGCTGTCTCTTGACCACCCCATTAAGGCATCCTACCTAAATTTCCTGCCCTAGGAATTCTCCCTTTGCCAGCAATGCGTCCCCACACCTGTAATAACAATTGACCATGAATGTTGGACCGCCAGGTAGCTTCTTTCCCCAGAGGACTCCAGACACATAATCTTTCCCCATCATTAGACCCATAAATTTGGGGTAGTTAAATTGAGCTGTCTCATTTAGAAGTGAAAAATCACTTTGGAAAAAAGAAAAAGGGAAGAATCTGCCCTCTACCTCTCTGCTCACAACCCGTACACACTTGCTCCTCCAACCTTCTCCAGACTTGCTGACTTTTTCACTTCCTTTCCTGAGGTTTGCCTTTGGAATCACAATCATCACTGCAGTTAAAGATGAGTCTCCTAAGTCAGAACAAAATCAGAAAGTTTTACCTGGCTCTTATAACCTGTCACAAGAGGATTACAGCTTCCAAAAATGGCCTGCCATCCAAAAATATACAGAGTTCAGAAGAAAGGCCCCAGTGATAGTTAATAAATAGCACGTGAATTCTATACCATGTAAGTGAATCCACTTGTATAAATTTGGACTCGAGTTTAAATTTCGGTGGGTGACAACTATGATGGTGGTCAGAATTTGCTAACTGCCTCTGGCCGCCTTTACTCAAATCATTTTCCTCTACTTTCAGAAACTTGTCAACTCACCAAATTCTTTCTTAGACAAATGAGCCAGAAAGAGCAGAACTCGCCTAACCCGCCTGCAGCCTGCTGTTCCATCTCTCCCAGATATTAAAAGACTCTGATCTGTGACATCAGCCATGCAGTGCATTGCACACACAGTACTTCAAACTGTGGAAAAAGAAAGATACTATCAGTCAACAGCTTTTCTTCTATGACACCTATGATTGATCTATCTTTTTGGTTATTGCTATTGCAACTTGATGCAATCTCTCAGTTGTTGGACAAGGTCGATTTTTTTGACAATGTCAGTTTTTAGGTAAAAAACTTTTTGAGCACTCACATTAAAGAGTGCTCACATTTTTAATTACCTAAAAATAATACCCTCTGAAATATTTTATTCCATTAAATCTTTCCCCATCAAATTTGTTTGTAGTTTTTCTTGGTGGAACACAGCTTACTTTTTATAAAAGATTTGTTCCCAGAAACCGAAATCTTAACATTATTGGACCTTAAGAAACTGCCGTTTTGCCAGTCAGAATGGTCAGATAGTGACCGTGTCATATTGTTCACTGTAAATATGTGAAAATCATTTTTATTAGCCAATCCCAAAGAAAGGCAATGCCAAAGAATGCTCAAACTACCGCACAGTTGCACTCACCTCACACACTAGTAAAGTAATGCTTAAAATTCTTCAAGCCAGGCTTCAGCAATACGTGAACTGTGAACTTCCAGACGTTCAAGCTGGTTTTAGAAAAGGCAGAGGAACCAGAGGTCAAATTGCCAACATCCGATGAATCATCGAAAAAGCAAGAGAGTTCCAGAAAAACATCTATTTCTGCTTTATTGGCTATGCCAAAGCCTTTGACTGTGTGGATCGCAATAAACTGTGGAAAATTCTGAAAGAGATGGGAATACCAGACCACCTGACCTGCCTCTTGAGAAATCTGTATGCAGGTCAAGAAGCAACAGTTAGAACTGGACATGGAACAACAGCCAGGTTCCAAATAGGGAAAGGAATACATCAAGGCTGTATATGTCACCCTACTTATTTAACTTATATACAGAGTACATCATGAGAAACGCTGGGCTGGAAGAAGCACAAGCTAGAATCAAGATTGCCGGGAGAAATATCAATAACCTCGGATATGCAAATGACACCACCCTTATGGCAGAAAGTGAAGAAGAACTAAAGAGCCTCTTGATGAAAGTGAAAGAGGAGAGTGGAAAAGTTGGCTTAAAGCTCAACATTTAGAAAAGTAAGGTCATGGCATCTGGTCCCATCACTTCATGGCAAATAGATGGGGAAACAGTGTAAACAATGCCTGATTTCATTTTTCTGGGCTCCAAAATCACTGCAGATAGTGACTGTAGCCATGAAATTAAAAGACACTTACTCTTGAAAAGAAAGTTATGACCAACCTAGACAGCATATTGAAAAGCAGAGACATTACTTTGTCAACAAAGGTCCATCTAGTCAAGGCTATGGTTTTTCCAGTGGTCATGTATGGATATGAGAGTTGGACTATAAAGAAAGCTGAGCGCCGAAGAATTGATGCTTTTGAGCTGTGGTGTTGGAGAAGACTCTTGAGAGTCCCTTGGACTGCAAGGAGATCCAACCAGTCCATCCTAAAGGAGATCAGTCCCGGGTGTTCATTGGAAGGACTGATGTTGAAGCTGAAACTCCAATCCTTTGGCCACCTGATGTGAAGAGCTGACTCATTTGAAAAGACTTTGATGGTGGGAAAGATTGAAGGCAGGAGGAGAAGGGGGACAACAGAGGATGAGATGGTTGGATGGCATCACCGACTCAATGGACATGGGTTTGGGTAGACTCTGGGCGTTGGTGATGGACAGGGAGGCCTGGCGTGCTGCAGTTCATGGGGTTGCAAAGAGTCGGACACAACTGAGTGACTGAACTGAACTGAAAATGTTTTTATGGGCTTCAGGGGAAAGTCACTAGTTAAATACATTTTACAGCGACTCTTGGAGTAAAGGGTGTTGCTGTTTTTCAGTCACTCAGTCATATCTGACTCTTTATGACCCCATGGACTGCAGCACGCCAGGCTTCCCTGTCCTTCACTATCTTCCTGAGTTTGCTCAAACTCATGTCCATTGATCAATGATGCCATCCAACCATCTCATTCTCTGTCGCCCTCTTCTCCTCTTGCCCTCAATCTTTCCCAGCATCGGGGTCTTTTCAAGGAGTCAGTTCTTTGAATCTGATGGTCAAAGCATTGGAGCTTCAACTTCAGCATTAGTCCTTCCAATGAATATCATGGATTCATTCCCTTTAGGATTGACTGGTTTGATCTCCTTTCTGCCCAAGGGACTCTCAGGAGTCTTCTCCAACACCACAGTTCAAAAGCATCAATTCTCTGGCACTCAGCTTTCTTTATAGTTCACCTCTCACATCTATACATGACTAGTGGGGAAAAAACAGCTTTGACTATACAGACTTTGTCAAGAAAGTAATGTCTCTGCTTTTTGATATACTCTCTAGGTTTGTCATAGTTTTTCTTCCAAGGAGCAAGCATCTTTTAATTTCATGGCTGCAGTCCCTGTCTGCAGTGATTTTGGTGCTCAAGAAAATAAAATCTGTGACTGTTTCCATATTTGCCATGAAGTGATGGGACTTGATGCCATGATCTTAGTTTTCGTTTGTAAATTGAATAATGCCAAGTGAATTTATCCCTCTGGTTCCATGTTCTCTGTGCTTAAAGCAGGGCGTACCTGTTGTCTGGTGAACAGGTAAATGAGGAAAGGAAAAGCCAGTGTTGGTTCTCTGTTCACAGGGAGGCTTGTGGGTTCTCACTCCAAAATACCCCCAGGATTGCTTAGGATACGTTGATCTCTTTAGTTGTAGTTTCTTCTTGTTTCTGCCAGGAATTTCTGTTTTCTGATAGGAATTAAGCAGCTTAAGGGCATCCCAGGTGCTGCTAGTGCTAAATAACTGGTTTGCCAATGCAGAAGATGTAAGAGAATCGGGTTCGATCCCTGGGTCAGGAAGATCCCCTGGAGGAGGAAATGGCAGACCACTCCAGTATTCTTGCCTGGAGAATCCCATGGACACAGGAGCCTGGCAGCCAAAGCCCATAGGGTTGCACAGAGTCAGACACTACTGAAGTGACAGCACGCAAGAGGAGAAATTGACCAACATGTGCTTTAGCTCAGAGACCTGAGACTTCTCTCTTCATCGCCCTTCTTCTCTCTGCCCTGCTACCCATCCCCCTCTGCTCTAAACTTCCATGAAGCCTGGAAGGAATTGATGTGTATCCTCAATCATGCAGAGTGCACTCTGACTACTTCAAAAGTAGGAATTATTTTGTTGTCATTTGATTAATTCTTCTTTTTACCTCGCGGGATTAAAAAAAAAAAAAAGACATGAATTATTTATTCATGTGTGAACCACCAGCCTACATTTCACTCCCCTACAATAAAATTAAGTTCTATAAACATTTTAAATAATGAATAAATGTTAATAGCTTGGTGTACAATGCCCAGACATTCGTTTTTATGATTTGACTAAATCCAAGGAAAAAGAGAACCTAAGATGTTCATCTGTATCAGTAAAATGACCAGATAATTTCTACTAACCATTTTCCCATTAGCTTATTAATGATTACACCTCTTTATTCAATAGTAAGCTCTTGACATTGAAAGATTCATTCACAGAGCGCTAGCAACACACTGCATTTATTTAAACCACACTTGACTAGTGGTATATAAATAATCTCCCCCAAACCATACTGATTTCCCAAAGGGAATATTAAATGCTAAATAACTTCACAGATTGGAAGCAGTCCTGTCTCTGCCTTCATTTTTGATATAATCAAAAATGATGACATTGTAGCTAGCTTTTTTTTTTTTAATAATTCACACATCGAGTGCAAAAGAAAATATTACAGCACCGCTTAGGGACTTGAACTTGTACTACATAGCACATTCTCCTTTCTTTAATGAATGATAACAGATTGACCACATCAGGATGTCTGCCAGGGATTAAGAATGTGTCTATTCATAATGGGACTATAAATTAGCACAGTGTAGTATTCTCCAGATATCAAATGCATACATAGCACAAAATCTTTGGGAAGACTGTAGCTTACACATCTTTTATTAGTCCTCACAGAATCTTTATAAAGTATATAATATTCTGATTTTTATAAATCTGAAAATGAGACCACATATACTCTTGAACG
Organism: Giraffa tippelskirchi; assembly: GCF_054371585.1. NCBI lineage: Eukaryota > Metazoa > Chordata > Mammalia > Artiodactyla > Giraffidae > Giraffa > Giraffa tippelskirchi. Next base: position 146,327,432 of record NC_137289.1, read on the forward strand.
ATGAAAATGATTTTTAGTATATTGGCAAAGTCTGAGTAGATGTTCACCAAACAGTTCTCCTTTTTGTCCTGGACACACAGTGGGACTCCATACCCTAGCCTCTCTTGTATTGGTATCTTGCAGTAGTTGTGTACTTGAGTTCTTATGAATGGAATATGCTAGTCACAGTCTATAAAAACCTCTGTCACCCTCTGCACATGATGGAAGACTGGGTCCCTGAGTCTCAGTGTAGACAAGTAAGTTTTCACTGTGTCGTTTTTGAATTGCAGCAGTTCAGCTACCAGGGCTAATCCCACCAGTAACCTGAAAATTCTGTGATAAACTTGGAAGTGTTAAACCTGGCAACCCTTGATTCTAGCTGCCCCCACAATTCAATTCTTTCCTTACCTGCCCAATTATAAAACTACAGTTAGTTCCAACTCTAGTGTGAGTCATGTGTCTGTATATGCCTTCCCATTTTTGTGGGGAAATGTGATGATTTATTTATGGTATACTCTGTTTCAGGTAAGCTGACTAGGAAACATATTTCTATAGAGCAAAACTTTTTTTTTTGGTTGCACCTTGTGGCTTGTGGGTTTTAGTTCCCCAAACAAGGATTGAACCCAGGCCCCCGATAGTGAAAGTGCAGAGTCCTAACCATTGGACCACCGGGGAACTCCCTATAGAGCAAATTGTATTGACTTCTTTTTCCAAACTAGAAATAGTTCCACCAAGAAAGCCTTCAATAAAGAAATATGAAACTGTTTTGTGAGGTGGTTACATGGCAGACTCTACATTATGGCAGATGGCTTTTTTTTTCTTTTTATTGAAGTAGGGTTGATTTACATTGTTGTGTTAGTTTCAGGTATACAGCTCAGTGATTCATTTATATATAACTATTATTTTTTAAATTTCTATTTATTTATTTTTGGCTGTACTGGGTCTTCATTGTTGCGTGTAAACTTTTCTCTAGTTTTGGAGAGTGGTGTCTACTTTCTAGTTGCAGTGCGCAAGTTTCTCATTGTGGTGGCTTCTCTTGTTGTGGAGCACAGGCTCCAGATACACAGGCTCAGTAGTTAGGGCACCCAGGCTTAGTTGCTCTGTGGCATGTGAAATCTCCCCAGACCAGCAATTGAAGCTGTGTCCCCTGCATTGGCAGATGGATTCTTAACCACTAGATTACCAGGGAAGTCCCACACACCTATTTGTTTCCACTTCTTTTCCCTTATAGGTCATTACAAAATATTGAGTATACGTCCCTGTTCTATGTCAGTTCAGTTCAGTTCAGTCGCTCAGTCGTGTCCAACTCTTTGCAACCCCATGAATCGCAGCACGCCAGGCCTCTCTGTCCATCACCAACTCCCGGAGTCTACCCAAACTCATGTCCATCGAGTCAGTGATGCCATCCAACCGTCTCGTCCTCTGTCGTCCCCTTCTCCTCTTGCCCCCAATCCTACCCAGCATTAGGGTCTTTTCCAATGAGTCAACTCTTCGCATGAGGTGGCCAAAGTATTGGAGTTTCAGCTTCAACATCGGTCCTTCCAATGAACACCCAGGATTGATCTCCTTTAGGATGGATTGATTGAATCTCCTTGCTGTCCAAGGGACATTCAAGAGTCTTCTCCAACACCACAGTTCAAAAGCATCAATTCGTCGGCGCTCAGCTTTCTTCACCATCCAACTCTCACATCCATACATGACCACTGGAAAAACCATAGCCTTAACTAGATGGACTTTTAGTAGGTCCTAATTGTTTGTTTATTTTATATATAGCAGTGTGTATATGTTAATCCCAAACTCGTAATTTATCACTCCCTCCCTTTCCCCTTTGATCACCATCTCTTTTCTATGTGTGTGGTTCTGTTTCTATTTTGTAAATATGTTTGTTTGTATTTTTTTTTTTATATTCTACATATAAGTGATATCATATGAGAGTTGTCTTTCTTTGTCTGGCTCATTTCACTTAGTTTGATCATCTCCAGGTCCATCCATATGGCTACAAATGTCATTATTTCATTCTTTTTTATGGCTGAGTAATATTCCATTGTGTACTTGTACCACATCTTCTTCATTGATTCATCTGTTGGTGGGCACTTGGGCTGCTTCCATGTGTTGGCCATTGTAAATAATGCTGCAGTGTACATTGGGATGCATGTATCTTTTTAAATTATGGTTTTCTCCAGGTATATGCCAAGGAGTTAGGATTACTAGATCATATGTTAGCTGTATTCTTAGGTTTTTTTTGAGGCACCGCCATACTGTTCTCCATAGTAGCTGCTCCCATTTACATTCCCATCACCAGTGTAGGAGGATTCCCTTTTATCCACCTGCTCTCTGACCTGGGGGGGGGGGGAAGTTGTTTGTTTTTTAAAGAGAAACTGTGTCTTAGAAGAGCCTCTGGCTCAGTAGGAGTTTCCTATTTCTTTAAGTACAAGACTGTTAATATTGACTTCACAGGAGCAGTGGTTCTTATTCAGGGCCATTTCCTCTCTGCAAAGAGCTATAGAAATGTATGGAGACTTTTCTGACTGTCACAACCTGCTGTCTAATAGGTGGAAGCCAGGGATGCTGCTCAACATCCGTTAGTGCACAGAACAGTCTCCATAGCAAAGAATTGTCCAGCCCCAAATGTCAACAGTGCTGAAGTAAAGAAACCCTAGGCTAGGTTGTGAGCTTCATGAGGCCAAGGGCCATGTCTATTTTATTCATCACTGCATCTTCAGCCATTCATAAAGTGCTTGAAGCAAAGTACTTAGTAATATTTGTTCAGTGACTTAATGGACTGAGTCCCTCCTGATTAGCAAAGTGGTAGTGGGTAAAGTAGAATGTAGAGTTGGAAACTTAGTCCTTCTGCTCAGTAAGTATGTCTTCTTGAGCAACTTTTTCTACCTTTTTAGGTCTCAGTTTCCTCATCTGTAAGCTGAGGATCATAATAGTACCAAGCTCATGGAGCTGTTGTAAAGATTAAATGAAATGAGGCATGTACAATGCTCAGCACAGCAACTGAGATGCCATTGATAAATATTAAATTTTATTAAGAGTAAGAAACCAGCGTTTTCTGTGTTTCTGTCATGTGCCAAGTACAGACTTAAGGAAGTCCACCACCTCGTTTAGAGACTTCCTCAGTGGCTAAGCAGTAAAGAAACCACCTGCAAAGCAGGAGAGGCAGGTTCAATCCTTGGGTCAGAAAGATCCCCTTGAGGAGGGCATGGCAACCCACTGTAGTATTCTTGCCTGGAGAATCCCATGGACAGAAGAGCCTGATAGGCTACAGTCTATGGGATCATAAAGAGTTGGACACAGTTGAAGTGACTGAGCATGCACACACCACCTCATTTAATCTTCTCAACAATATCTATGGAGTAGGACTTTTTATTTCACTGAAGAAGAAACTGGGTTTTAGGGATATCAAGCAGCCTGCCCAAGATGACAGAGCTATTAAGAGTGTGGGACTCAGAAGACCCCAAAGCCCAGGTTCATTATGTCACAATACACTGGCCTCTTTGTGAAACTCCTGACTCTAGCTAACTTCTGTAAAATTGAAAGGTGTGAAAGTGATCCTTTTTGGCTTTACAAAGTTCCTCTCATATGGTATTGACAATGTTTATTGAGCTCACTGACAATATCCCACCTTCTAGAGGTTTCATCTCACATATAATGAACTCTGGCCAACACATTTAGCATGTTATAAAATCATTGATCCCATATTGTACCATTCCTTGAAAATCAAAGTTGCATATACTAGATTTACTGTTACTTTGTGCCTTCCCTGTTTTATCTCCTGGGTTCTAAGCTTCTTAAAATCATGCACTGGATTCTACTTCTTCTGTGGTACTATGTCATCCAATGCTCCTAGCATGGACTGAGTACAGATTTCTCAGAACAAACCTACTGCCATGCTGCCAGGGAGAAATAATGTTTACTCACCTAGATACAGTTTTCATAGTTGTCTCAATTTTTAACATGCAAAAAAGTCACCCCAGAGTGCTATAAAACTTACAATGGTTTCATGCTAACAGAGGGATTTAATAATGCCTCAAATTTCTTATTAAGACTTATCCAGTATTCATCTAACACTTAACAAGATTTAGCAAATTAACTTTAACAATGTTTTGAGAAGCAAAACAAAATCATAAAGGAAAGGAGGCTAGGTAATTATAATCTTTCTTTTTTTTCTTTCTTTCTTTCTCTCATTCTTTGAGTTTATTTATCAACTCTTCTTCTTATTCAGTAACATGTGTCAGTACAATAGCATTTGGATTCTCTTGTTACTTTTACTGATGCTCACATGCCATATAAGCTTGATAGAGCTTTGCTGCCCTCACAAAAGTGAATCACAACAACCTTTAGAAAGGTCTGGAGGCTCATAAAGATTAGGGAGGCAAAGCTACTGGTAATGGGAGGGGTAGGAGGCCATTTTGAATATGGCTGTTCCCTTGTATGCCTCAATAACAGCCACCACACTCTGTAGCACTGCAGTGGTCCCTGGGCTCTCATTTAACTGTTTTTCTTTAGAAAAAATTCCTAGAAAAGCTTTGACCTGTTAAAGATATAATGTTTGTTGTTTAGTCACTAAGTCATATCCAACTCTTTGCAACCCCATGGACTGTAGCCCACCAAGCTCCTCTTCCATGATATTTCCCAGGCAAGAGTACTGGAGTGGGTTGCCATTTCCTTCTCCAAATATAATAAGTGAAGTTTAGAGCTAAATGCACCTTTTAAATGTCATAATTATGTAGAAGAACTAAGTGTAAACAAGGAAGACTTTGTAACTGCTTCAAAAAGCAAGATGCCTGATAGAAAGCTTACTATGTCTGTTGGACAAGACCCTGAAGAAGAAAGGGAATGGAATGAGTATTTGACTAGGCACTGATTTGGAAGCATTCATTTATATCTTTTCCTGTGAAACTAATACCATATGGTTTTGCTACAACAGGCAATAACTAGTCTCACAACACAAATTATATTACAAAAGCTCTCCAAAATATATTTAAGAGATGTTTTGGCAATAGATTTGTTTTAGTGATTTATATTAGAATCAATCTCTTTCCCATTTGACAGAACTTGGAGATGGAATAAAACTGACATTGAGTCTTTATGTATTGACCTTAGAAGAAAAACGAATGATTTTGGACCCACTAAAGGGAAAGAAAAAAATCATTGTGAACAAAATATTTGATTTTAAGCCATCCTCCTTTCTTCTCCCTCCTCTGAAGGCACCAATATTGTCTTTTACCATACTTATTTATAGGACACTTAAATTTAACCATTGGTACTGATGAAAGCCGGCAGAATATAATTAACAAGTTGAATGTGAAATGGTGTATTATCTTTGGGGAAAATCATTGAGAGAGTACAGACCAGGCATCAAAATCAAAATCCTATGCATTTATTCAGCAGATATTGATGAGAATGTTCTGTATGCTGGGCCACCAGTCTACATGCCAGGGATAGAGTCCTCAACACACAGAGAGAATAAGATGATTATCCTTGAAGAATTTATATCTCAAGGAGAGGAACAGTATCATTGGTGGCTAGATGATATAAAAATACATATGTAAGCCCCATAAGGATTAGAAGGTGGTCAGTGCAATGAAGAAAATTACACAAGGGAGGGATATGGGGAAGGCTGCAGTTTTAAATAAGAAGATCATGGGGGGCCTTGTAGAAAGGAGACAGTGGAGCAGAAGGAAAGAAACCTGGGAGAGGGAATAGGCATATGGGGGAGGAGTGCTCCAAGTGTGGCTTGCTGAGTTCATTAGTTTGGGCAGGTTACATCTCCTACCTGAATCTGTGCCTTCCTCTTTAAAATGGGAACAAATTGTACTCAAAATTGTATTTATTTTGAGTGATCTAAACTGTGGAAAATTCTTGAAGAGATGGGAATACCAGACCACCTTACTTGCCTCCTGAGAAATCTGTATGCAGGTCAAGAAGCAACAGTTAGAACCAGACATGGAACAACAGACTGGTTCCAAATTGGGAATGGAGTACATCAAGGCTGTATATTGTCACCCTGCTTATTTAACTTATATGCAGGTTACATCATGAAAAATGCCAGGCTGGATGAAGCACAAGTTGGGATCAAGATTGCCGGGAGAAATATCAATAACCTCAATATGCAGATAATACCACCCTATGGCAGAGAGCAAAGAGGAACTGAAGAGCCTCTTGATGAAAGTGAAAGAGGAGAGTGAAAAAGCTGGCTTAAAACTCAACATTCAAAAAACTAAGATCATGGCATCCAGTCCCATCACTTCATGGCAAATAGGTGGGGAAACAATGGAAACAGTGACAGACTTATTTTCTTGGGCTCCAAAATCACTGCAGATGGTGACTGCAGCCATAAAATTAAAAGACGCTTGCTCCTTGGAAAAAAAGCTATGACCAACCTAGAAAGCATGTTAAAAAGCAGAGACGTGACTTTTCCAACAAAGGTCCCTCTAGTCAGAGCTATGGTTTTTCCATTAGTCATGTATAGATGTGAGAGTTGGACCATAAAGAAAGCTGAACACTGAAGAATTGATGCTTTTGAACTGTGGTGTCGGAGAAGACTCTTGAGAGTCCCTTGGACTGCCAGGAGATCAAACCAGTCCATCCTAAAGGAAATCAGTCCTGAATAATCATTGGAAGGACTGATGATGAAGCCGAAACACCAATACTTTGGCCACCTGATGCAAAGAACTGACTCACTGGAAAAGACCCTGATGCTGGGAAAGATTGAAGGGGAGAGGAGAAGGGGACGACAGAGGATGAGATGGTTGGATGGCATCACCGACTCAATGGACATGAGTTTTAGCAAGCTCTGGGAGTTGGTGATGGACAGGGAGGCCTGGTGTGCTGCAATTCATGGGGTCGCAAAGAGTGAGACATGACTGAGCAACTGAACTGAACTGAAAACCTTTACATAATCTACAGCCTGTGCTGTACATTCCTGTTACTGTCATCATTGTGACAGTTATCAGGACCCCCACTCTACTGGGGTTGTTCCTTAGGACAGGTGTCCCCAACCCCTGGGATCTAATGCCTGACAATCTGAGGTGGAGCTGATGTAATAAAAGTAGAAATAAAGTACACAATAAATGTAATCTGCTTGAAAGTGAAAGTTGCTCAGTTGTGTCCAACTCTTTGCGACCCCATGGATAGTCCATGGAGTTTTCCAGGCCAGAATACTGGAGTGGGTAGCCTTTCCCTTCTCCAGGGGATCTTCCCAACCCGGGGATCGGATACAGGTCTTCCACATTGCAGGTGGATTCTTTACTAGCTGAACCACAAGGGAAGCCCAAGAATGCTGGAGTGGGTAGCCTGTCCCTTCTCCAGTGGATCTTCTGGACCCAGGAATGGAACTGAGGTCTCTTGCATTGCAAGCGGATTCTTTACTAACTGAGCTCTCAGGGAATCATCCCCAAACCATCCCCTGGTCCTTGCATTAGTGGAAAAATTGTCTTCCACAAAACCGGTCCCAGGTGCCAAAAAAGTTGGAGACCACTGCCTTAGGATCTAGGGAAATTGGACCAAACTCAGGATATGCCTACAGCATCCAAAGTTCACTTTCCCTGCTGCCCCCATACCTTCACATATCCAGACCTCTGTCTCCCAGTTACAAACCACCAAGCCATCTAAGTTGAGAAGCTTCTAGAGTATTTTTCCAAGTCCTTGGGATCCTAGATCCCCACTGATTTGGTGGGAATCCCCAAGAGGGCCCTCTCTCCTTCAGGGTCATCAGTGTCTCCCCTTCAGTGGCATGAGTAGTGGTCCTGAGGTGCAGGACGGAGAGTGGTTTGCTCATCACAGCTGGGGTAGGAAAAAGGCTTGAGCTATAGCTTGCCAGACAAATAAATACTTGGATGGAGAGAATACTGGAGGCAGTGATTGCCATTCACATTTCTTCACAGTCCTTTCCTTCCTTCCTCCTCTCCTTCCCTTCCTTCCCCTCCCCACCCTTTTGTGACATTGATTGACCACCCATGGTGTGTTAAGGTCTATCCTCAACTCTAAGCACACATAGATGAATAAGACCATATTATCCCAGCACTTTCCACAACTCCATATGTAAGCACAGTCTAATGTGAGTGGTACCCAGAGAAGAGATGTTTCATATGTCCCAAGGGAGGAAAATGAGGTCATGGTGGGAAAGAGGAGCCGAAGTTCCAGAGAGGGCTGTATCAGACCTGAGTCTGAAAAGCAGGTTTCCTTAGAAACGAGGAGGAAAGTGAGGTTGGGAGGGGATGATTATAGCTTTCAAGGAAGAAGGGCCAGCCAAGGTTTGAAGGTAAAACACAGCCTGGTATGTGTGTGTCTCTGTGTGTGTGTAGGTGTATATGCACTGAAAGTGGGTAAGAGTTCTGTATAAGCAACTTGGTGTTATCTCAATACAAAGAAAGAGACATGGCATGTGTTTTCATGCTATTACTAATGGATATTTGAAAAGCCTCTGCAAATTATTCAGTCTTGGCATCTTTTTTTTTAATTAGTTTATTTATCTATTTTTTTAACTTTACAATATTGTATTTGTTTTGCCATACATTAACATGAATCTTAAAAGAATATATACTTTGTTATTTGTTTAAAAATTGGTAACCTACCTATATTAGTAATCTCTTAATAGAACACTCTGATAAAGATTTTACCATGTAAAATAATATTTACTCTAATTCAGAAAAGATGTTATATATGCTAGTTACTGAATGAAAACTCAAAGTCAGAAAAACCACCCAATGTGTTTGTTTTCCATTTACTCAGTTTTGGGTTGAAGAGTGGCTAGATCAAGATTGTAGGTTAATAGATAGCCAATGGAAATTTGCTATGCGACTCAAATAGCCCTGGGAACTCAAACCAAGGCTCTGTAACAACCTAGAGGGGTGGGGTGGGGAGGGAGATGGGAGAGAGGTTCAAGAAGGAGGGGACATATGTATACCTATGGCTGATTCATGTTAGTGTCTGGCAGAAACGAACACAATACTATAAAGCAATTAAATACTGTAAAGAAAAAGTATGTAGGTTAATAGACTAGGTCCAAATGTATCTGAAGTTTTGATGGATCTGAATGAAGATCTGAGTCTTCTGAGGTTTTGGCCTGGGTTTTCATTTCAATGGGGGACCACGGGTATGTTTCTCAGCATTTCATAGCCCCTCTCTCTTCATTTTTTATAAAATAGCTTATTGAAATATCATTTGCATACCATAAAATTTGCTTATTTTAGCTGTACAATTCAATAAGTTTAGGAAATTGACAAAGTTGTGCAACCTTCATCACTATCCAGCTTTTAGAACATTTCCATCACTTATGAAGATTCAGTTTGCCCACTGCCAGTAACTCCTTGTTTCCAGCCCCTGGCAACCACTAACCTACTTTCTCTTTATATAGATTTGCCTTGTGTGGGCATTTCCAATCAGTGGGATCATGCAGTGTATTTCTTTGTTGCTGACTTCTTTCACTTACCATAGTGTTTCAGTGTTCATCCATATTGTTATATATATATATATATCTCATAGTTTGTTCCTTGTTATTACTGAATTATATTCCATTGCATAGATAGACCACATTTTATTTATCCATTCACAAGTTGGTGAACAGTTAGGTTGTTTCTACTTTTTGGTCTTTCTCATTTTTTTAAATGAGAAAATTGTATTGGAAGAAAGGTTTCAAAGCACCTCTAAAATTCTTAGGCCATGTCTTGTTTTATTTTGTGAATCATCCATCACCTTTATTTTGTGTTGAAAGAAGGTGTTAAACATTGCCTTCAATGGCTATAAGTCTTGATTCTCTATATAGTGCACTTATGACTATCTCTTTATGTTTTTCTGTTACTTAGTGAGACCATATATGCTGATAGCTAAATATCACTTTTAATTGTGTGGATTTTGCAAACTGAACCATTTAATGTGAAATAGTAAAAATAGTAAAGGGTTGAAAACACTTATGGTATGATTTTTGGTTAATTTGCCTTCTTAAATCCTTTGTGCTTGCTCCAGGAATCCTGCTGTAGTGACAAGATTCTAACTAAAATATATTTATTCTATTAAATTGTGTTGCCCATTGTATTAGTCAGTTTAGACTGCCATAACAGAATACTATAGACTGGGTGACAGAAATGGCAGATATTTATTTCTCATAGTTTTGGAAGTTGGGAGGTCCAAGATAATGGTGCTAGCTAGCTGATGGGGTTTCTGATAAAGGCTGTCTTCCTGGCTTTAAAACTGCCACCTACTCATTGTGTCCTCAGTGCATGCACATGGAAACAGAGCAGGGTTTCTAGTGTCTCTTCTTATAAGGATACTAATCCTATTGGGTCAGGGCCCCACCCTTATGACCTCATTAAACCTTAACAACTTCCATAAAGATCCCATCTCCAAATAGTCATGGTAAGCATTAAGGCTCAAATATATGAATTTGGAGAACACAGACATTCAGTTCATAACATTCATTAACTGTAGAAAAGAGTAAACTGTCCAATAGAATTTTTGATAACTATCAAAGAACATTCCTGGTGATTAAGTGAATGTCAGGAAAGAATTTGTATTGGTGCAAACCTGAGTTTGCTTTCAAAAAAACACAGTGGTGTTTATTCAGCTTAGTCATGGATTCTGAACATGATGTGTACTTAAAGGCGAATAAGTAAGATACCTAAAATAAGTCTTGTTGTACATGTGAGTTAAATTGTTTAAAAGAACTTTTCATATGGATTTTAAGTAAGAAAACTATGCATCAAACTCAGTTTGAAGAAGACATGTCTTTCTGAACAAATCCTCCAGAATTTTGAGAGACATGCTATAATAAAAACATTCTTTTCAGAAAAACAATTTCAACCTAGGATTTTTGACAGCTTCATTTTCAGGCTAGTGAGCTAGGATGAAAACTGAGCTGCCCAAAGAGAGTTGGCAAAATAGTTTACTTGTTATAATTAAAAAGGGGAAATTTCTAAACCACAGTTGTTTTCAGTGCTAATATGAACAACCAAATGTTATTTCCAGTAGGTTTTCTTTTTAATTTCTTCATTCTTGGCAAGTTGATACAGCTTTGTGCAGTTAGGAATCAGAAAGTTTTTCCTCAAGATAGAAATGTTCTTTGTGTTAAACACATCATGGTATAATTATCATACATATTCCACCACATACATTCAACTGCTGAAACCCAAGTCCAATAATTTTAAATTTGAGCACTTAGCTTTACACTTTTAGTAAAGAAAAGTCACAGCAACTGTGTATACTTCTGGCAGAATATATCATGTAGGCAATGTTATTTATTTATACAATTGGAAAATGACTTGATTGCAACCATGTTGAAAATCTCTGCCAAGGTACAAACTTTTCTTACATTGGATTTTTCTTTAGGAGAATAGGTAGCTTCATTTTGTGATTTTATTTGGTTATGCTCAGTGACACAATCTGGCTTCGGAGACATACTTGACAGATCTTGATACAGAAAAAAAACCCCACAAATACAAGGATTTTGATTACAGATCCTTGCAATAAACAATCAATATCCATTGGAGCACAATATTAGTGTATCATCTTGGTATTGGACACACAAAAAAGTAAGTCATTGATGATTTCCAGATGTTTTACATTTTTTTAGCTGCTGCCGTATCTCCTCTACTTTCCCCTGGTTCTTCTTCCTTAAATGACACAAGTTTAAATTCTGAGCTCCCCAGAGAAACTTTTCCAAATGCCCCCACATCCAATGTACCAATCATGAAATGGCGTCATTGTGTATTTGGGAAGAGACAATGGGGGCCACAAGGGAAGCTGGGAAACTGGGGGAGGCCAGCTCCCTATTCTGTCCACCTATGCATGCTAAAGGGGTATTTGGGCAGACTTTGGCCACTGCCTTTGTGTATATGTCAAAGTCTTACGCTAAGACTAAGATGCCTTTTGAATGGTATCACCATTTTTGCATGTCTCTGTGGGTCCTATTTACCAGTCTTCAGATGCAGATGGAAGTAAAATCTGAAATCTTTTCTGGCTAAGATCTAAGGACTAAGATGGGGATCACACTTCGGCACTAATGGGATTCACACTTTGTTAGAAAATAGCCCTGTTGCTCTAACCTTTGCTTGCATCAACAGCAGCTGCTTTAGAGTGAGTATTTGCTTTTCTTCTTGCCTGTGAGGTTATATTAATTTCTTTTTCCAGCTTGATGGTCTGCCTGTTCTGGGTTTTACATTTAAAAGAAAAAAAAAACAGTTTCCAGCACTGCATTCTTAATGGTTTGTGTTCAGGCTTGCAAGCCACTCTTTAGTTGTCTAAAGAATGATGGTTTTTCTTTGTCTTCATAGTTTCAAAAAAGTTTTTTGTAGACAGAATTAAAAAACTGCTAAAGTCTACAAATTTAGCTTCCCCACTGATGTGGAAAAGAACATTTCCATTTTATATGTAGATTTCACATCTTCACAGAACAACAGTGACCTGGGTTTCTTTTTTTTAATTATTTCGTCAAAAATACTGATTCTCCTTCAGTTCTGTCTATCCAAGGCGGATCTAGTTCTTTCCAGGGAATCTTCCTGACCCAGGGGTCAAACCCGCATCTCTTCACATCTCCTACGTTGGCAGGCAAGTTCTTCATCATTAGTGCCACCTGGGAAGCACTTTCCCTAAGACAGTCTTTCCCTAAGATATCTCAATGCTGCCTCTTTCATTCTTTGCTCTACTATGTAAGATTTTGCCCCTTAATCTATTATTTGAAATCCCACTTTCCTAAATGTAAAGAACTTTAAAAAAGTTTACTTTTGACCCCAATTTCTATATCCATATTTCCCACAGTCCATGAAATATAAAATATAGTTAAAAGGAAGAAAATTATAACGTGGTGTTTTGATACATCATAGGGTAAATTCACCTTTCAACTACTTTACAATACAACTTGATTGAAGTATCAAGCTGGTCACTTTACCTGATCTGCATCCAAGAGTCTATCTAAAAACTGCATGCTGTTAAGTGAAAATATCTAGGCAGTTCTTTAACATACTCTAAGAGTAGATTTGTCATTGTTGTTGTTGTTTTTCAGTTGCTAAGTTATGTCTGACTCTTTTGCGACCCTATGGACCGTAGCCCGCCAGGCTCCTCTGTCCAGGGGATTTCCCAAGCAAGAATACTGGAGTGGGTTGCCATTCCTTCTCCAGGGGATCTTCCCAACCCAGGAATTGAACCTACGTCTCCTGCCCGCATCTTCTGCATTTTCAGACAGATTCTTTACCGCTGTACCACCTAGGTAGTCTGACTTAAATGAGAGATTCTGTGATGTCCAGAAACTTATTTTGCCTCACAGAAACAGGGTATGGCAGCACTAAAAAGTACAATTCCTGAGTGTACGGGCAGATGCAAGACCCAGCTCTGGGCAAAGACCAGCCACACCTATTAAAGCAGGACTACAGACAAGTGATGGGGCAAATGGGAGTGGAGCCTCTGTGGCTGAGTCATAGGGGCAGAGCTCCATGCTACAGACTCCAGTTTGCAATGCAGCTGCTTCTCAAAAGGGCAACTTTTTTTTAGTTGTGTTTTTTTTTTTAGAATATAGTTGCTTTATAACATTGTGTTTCTGCTGTACAACAATGTGAATAAGCTCTATGTATGCATTATCCCCTCCCTCTTGAGCCTCATTCCCACCTCACTCCCATCTTGCCCCTCTAGGTTATGACAGAGCAACGAGCTGAGTTCCCCGTGTTACCAAGCAGCTTCCCACCAGCTGTCTATTCCACACAGGGTAGTGTGTATATGGCAGTGCTACTCTCTCAATTTGTCCCATCCTTGCCTTCCCCTACTGTGGCCACAAGTCTATTCTCTTTGTCTACATCTCTATTCCTGCTCTGCAAATAGGTTCTTCAGTACCATTTTTCAAGATTCCATATATATTTGTTAATATACAAATTTGTTTTTCTCTTTCTGACTTACTTCACTCTGTATAACAGACTCTTGGTCCCTCCACATCTCTGCAAATGGCTCAGTTTCATTCCTTTTTAAAAGGGCAACTCTTTGTGGATTGTCTAGGGATTTAGTTATTTAGTGACGATTAAAATTGGCAAGCCCAGGTGGTGGGTGGAATAAAGATGTTAGTAAAACGTGTTCTAGATAGGAGGTATCAGTCCCCCATATTTGTGCAATTGCAGTATGACCTGTCATTTTAATCTGCTCTACATCCATGCAGAAGGCCTCTTCCAGGTCCCAACATGGAGTCAGGGAGGGAAAAAACATATTCTTCAGCCCTCTTAGTTCCATTGACTGGGACCTTGCAAAATAAACTAACAATGGACAGATTAACAGGAGGAAAAAAAAGTGTATTAAATATGCATAATGAGGGGCTCACAGAAACCAGGTGAAAACCCCAAAGAGTCTATTAAACCTAGAGGACTTGTACGCTACTTTCAGTTCAGTTCAGTCGCTCAGTCGTGTCCAACTCTTTGCGACCCCATGAATCACAGCACACCAGGCCTCCCTGTCCATCACCAACTCTCGGAGTTTACCCAAATCCATGTCCATCGAGTTAGTGATGCCATCCAACCATCTCATCCTCTGTCATCCCCTTCTCCGTGCTATAATTTGGTGGAGATGTGCCAAGACAATGGAAAAGGGTTTCAGGATTCTAGGGACAGTCATTGTGAGGAACACATGGAGGAAACTAATGGAGATGAGGATTATTTCAGGAAGATTTGTTTATGCAGATTTCACGACCATCGTCTGTGATATGTTATCTCCTCTTCTTGGTACCGGAGAGTGAAGTGGTACATCTTCCCAGAGAGAAATGTAAGCCCTGCCTTTTAGGCAAATAGGGAAGGTTAGAGAGCTTTTTCTTTTATCTGTTGTTTCTCAATTGCCATTGACTGAAAATAATCATTATGCAAAGTGGTATATTTGGAGATAACATATTCAGATCCTCTTCAGTGGTTATATGACTGTACAGGTGAATAGCAGGGACATTGTGGATGTTGATACCCTCGCTATAAATGGTACCCCTTACCCTTTCTAAGTCACTTTTAGTACCTCACTATTAAATGTATGCATACTCTCTGCCAGAATTGTGCATTTGTCAACACGTAGGTTGTGCAATTAATTGAGATCCATTTTTGAGAAATTATGATGAACCATTTTATTTCATTCAAGAGTGAACACAGATCAGTGTTATGAGACTACCTTGTGTGTCTGTTTCCTTGGGATGGAGGCAGAATGTTGACATGTGACCAGCGTCTCCCCCGTAAATGGTCCCTCCAGACTGAGGCTAGAGTTTCAACCTGCCCCACAGGGTCAGGGCTCAGTGGAAAATATGTTCTCTCCAACACTGTCCAACTTGTTAGAAAGATTTTAGAAACCCACACATCTAGGTCTGCATCACAGCACTGAGGGGTAAAAAAACAACAGGGAAAATGCACATTAATACTTTGAAGTCTGTTTCTCTATAAACACTGTATTTTAAGGGATTACACCAGTGCTTCTCAAGAGGAGTAGGAGGAGGAAGGTGGTTCTGACCTCCAGGGGACATCTGGCAAAGTCTGGAGACATTTTTGTTTGTTACAACCGGAATGTGGGGGATGCTACTGGCATCCGGTAAGCAGAGCCCAAGAATGCTGCTCAATAGCCTATAATGCACAGGGCACCCCACAACAGAGAATAATCCAGCTCCAAATGTCAGTAGTGTCATGATGGAGTAAACCTGCTTTCCATCACCCTACAGCACAGGTCAGAACACACTCACCCCCACCCCCATCTCCCAGCCACGGTTCCAAAAACAAACCACCACCACAGGACCCCTTCAGACACCACATCGGATATTTAGAAAGAGACCAAAGCCTTCAATCAATTCATAAGTCTTACATACTTTTAAACAAATACACTGAATCATCAGTAAAGATATTTGCACTTTTTCTTTTTTATTAAACTCAAATTTCGAAGGGGATTTTTCATGGAAAAAAAAACTCATCAGTGATGGGTGATCTGGGGCAGTCCTGTATAAGTCATCTCTATCACCTTATTTTGAAAGCTCCTGCAAACTGTGAGACGGCCGTCATCCTCCAATACCCCAGCTCCAAGCTTCTGTAGGTTTCTTTCAGTGTTTCTGTGGGTTTTGTTTGGACTTGTAATTTGGGTTTAGGGAACGTCCCCTGAGGCATTCTGGGATCCAGTCCTTTGACTGTTGATCCTTGGTTGGATCATTAAAGAGCCATTAAGAGCTGGCTGTGGTGTCCCTTTGTAGAATAAAGTCAGCATTTCACCCGCTGAGAGTAGCCCCGTTAATCCATTGTTTCTATTTCTTGGAGGAAGTAGCAGATTTTTGTAACTGAAAAGCAAAACCACCTGGTAGATTTCTGAAGTGAATGGAGCCTCCAATCTCCCAATTCTTTTGAAAATGGGATAAATGGTATTGGGGAAAGGGGGGGGGGGTTGTCCCCAGCCCTCTGCTTCTTGAAACAGAAGGAGTTAGTAACAAATGTAAAGGTCAATGAGAATTGTTCTAGTAATGACTTCCCCCCCAAAAAAAACTTCTTTTTAAAAAAACACTTGAATCGATTATGGGCAAAGGTCAGTCTCCTGTTTGTTCCAGGCCATGCAATTGTTAGCCAGGCTATGGATGGTGGTGCTTTAGTCACTAAGTCATGTCTGACTCTTTGCGACCCTATGGACTATAGCCCAGCCAGGGTGTAGTTGGGTGAAATAGTTGCTAGAGACCTTTTAGAGCTATTGTTATTTTTCAGTACATCAATTGTCCTACCAACAAATTCTAATCTGGGCCCTCCCTGGTCTAGAACAACACTGTTCAGTAGAAATAACATGCGAGTTGCCTGTGTAATTACAACTTTTCCTGCAGCAAAGTTAAAAATAAAAGAAACAACAGGTGAAATTCAGTGTAGTATTATATTTTATTGAACACAATAGAGCCAAGTTATTATCATTTCAACATGTGATCATTGTTTTAAAAGTTATTAACGAGATGTTTTATATTTCTTTTTCGTGCTAAGTTTTTGAACGCTGCTGTATATTTTTACATCTTCAGCACATCTCAGTCAGACTCACTACATTTCAACTCTCCAGTTAGCCGCATGAAGCTGATGACTATCATATTGGAAAGCATAGTCTAGCCTCTGCCTATCTCTCAGACTCCATCTATTTTTCCCACTTTCCCTTGTGAAATTCACATTCCAGCCTTGGTATATTTCTTTCTGTTGTCCAAGGGTTGTTCTCTCTTATTTCTTGGTTTTTGCAGCAAGTTGCTCCCTGAAACATTCTTCATCATCCCTCCTACACTACCTGCAAATTCCTACTTATTCTTCACCAAAGTTGATTCTTCTGGGGGAAAAAAAAAACTATTGGGGAGGAAAAACTCTTCTTCTACTCTCTTATGGGCTTCCCAGGTGGTGCTAGTGGTAAAGAACCCCCCTGCCAATGCAGAAGAAGAAAGATGCAGATTTGATCCCTGGGTCAGGAAGATCTCCTGGAAAAGGAAATGTCAACCCACTCCAGTATTCTTGCCTGGAAAATTCCATGGACAGAGGAGACTGGTGGGCTCCAGTCCATGAGGTCGCAAAACAGTCAGACACAACTGAGCCCTACCATCTTAGGTTTGTGATTGAGAGGACTGAAAATTTAAACTGACAAAAGACAGGTTAGAAGGAGAACAAATGGTGTGTATGTACATGTGCAGGGCACAGCCACTGGAGGTCTTGGTGATGAGTAATTCAAAGGAGTGCTTAAAATCTTGGAGTTATAGACCTAACTTAGTAGGGGAAATGGACTAGGGAGTAAAGACATCTGTGGCAAGAACAAATAGGTCTCTTTTGGAAAGTCAAATAGGTTTTTAGGGAAACAAATGGGAGACTTTCAAAGTTTATGATAATGTTTGCTTCTGCAAGGTTGGGAAACTCCCCCAGAGAGGCAATTTATGGTAGGTTTACTCTTGGTCTGTCTCCTGGGAGTAGAAGCCACCCTGAAGAAAGAATTTATGGAAGTCTTCAATTTTCCTAAGTTTCTGCTTTTAGTCAAATAAGAGAAGCTCCAAGAAGACTTCTTTCTGTATCTGTTGAATCTCAAATGTCATCGTCTTAAAATAATCTTTAGACCAACTTTGGAGTTCCAAGTGGGTGCTCAGAGAACCATAGAAGAGGTTGGGTTTTGTTACTCCAAGCTCTAATGATACCTGTGCTTCTCATTCCATAGTTCTCATTCACTGTATTATGTCTTCAAGTTGAGTGTTTTTCTTCCCAAATAAACCCTAATCTCCAAAAAAGCAGAATCAACTCTGCATTTCCTATATGTTCATGTGAACTGACTCATCATCTAGGACAGTGGACTGGCATATAGTAGACACGATCAATATTTGTTGAATAAATCAACCAAATGTAAATATTCTTGGAGGAAAGGAAAATATTTTTTTCTTCTATGCTTTTAAGTTTTCCACCGGGGCCTCTGAAACAGAAGATATATTGACAAGTGAAAAGCATACATATTTATTTAATAAAAGTTTGACATGACAAGCCTTCATAAAGAAATGAAGACCCAAAGAGTAGTTAAACCTGAGTGTTTTTATGCTAGGTTTAATGAAGAGCTGCAAATGCTATTTCGTGATAAAAACCAATGGAGTAATGGTATATGTTACCACATGGTTGATGCTCAAAAACAATTTCTGTAGTAAAATAAGCCACACACAGAAGACCACATATTGTATGACTTGACTTATAGGAACGATCCAGAAAAGACAAATGCATAGTAACAGGAGGGAGTTGCCAGGGGCTACAGGGATAAACTATAAATGAGAACTGAGGTCTTGCTAGGGTGATGGAAATATTCTAAAACTGACTTTTGGTGATAGCTGCAGAACTTGATAAATTTACTTCAGACCATTTTAAATGAATGAATTTTATTATATGTAAACTGTGCTGTGCTTAAACTATACTTTAGTAAAGCTGTTAAAGATATAAAAATGACAACATTTTTTGAAAGACACGATGTAAAAGTGTATATATATATATATCTAGTATGAACTCAATTTGATGAATGTTATCTCTTGCTATCTATCATTCAGCTGTAAATACGTGTGGCAAATTATTAATGGTGGTTACCACTTCATCTTTTAAATTATAGGTGATTTTTATCAGACTTTTTTTTAATGTCCAAAATTCCACATTTGAGCATTTACCACTTGAAGCAATTCACTTACAAATTGAAAACCAAAAACTCTTTAGATAATGAATGATTGACTCTGGATGAATAACGTCTTGCAAATGGGGATGAGGGTGGGAGGGGTTAGATGTGAGTGTGGTATGTGCACGCCTGCGATTCAAGTGATTAATGATCTACTTCCAAAAAGGAGGATCAGAGACTCTAGCTTCCAGAGACAAGATGAACTGTGTTTATTCAGGATGTTAATGATTTTGTCATTAAGTGTTGACAGTGGAACTCTTTTAGCTTCTAGAGAATCAGGGATGAGTTCATCCATGTATCCTTTTAGAGGAGTGACCTATCAAGGGATGAAGTAAGAGCTGCAGCTTGGAAGTATTTGAGATTGCAGTTGGAGTCAAGTAAAGGGAAATGACCACAACTGAATGCAAATATGATAAGTCTTACTAAAAGCTAATGATTATTAAACCAGTTCATGTGTTCAGTTCAAACTATATTCTCCTTCTAGTGTCACACAAATGACTCTTCATTCTATCAGGATTGTTGGTAATCCAGCTTCATCCAATGCCCCAAATTTGACACTGACTATCATGGAAGAAAAGTTACGACCAATCTAGAAAGCATATTAAAAAGCAGAGACATTACTTTGCCAACAAAAGTCCGTCTAGTCGAAGTTATGGTTTTTCCAGTAGTCATGTATGGATGTGAGAGTTGGACTATAAAGAAAGCTGAGCACTGAAGAATTGATGCTTTTGAACTGTGGTGTTGGAGAAGACTCTTGAGAGTCTCTTGGAGATCCAACCAATCCATTCTAAAGGAAATCAGTCTTGAATATTCATTGGAAGGACTGATGCTGAAGCGGAAACTCCAATACTTTGGCCATCTGATGCGAAGAACTGACTCATTGGAAAAGACCCTGATGCTGGGAAAGATTGAGGGAAGGAGCAGAAGGGGACGACAGAGGATGAGATGGTTGGATGGCATCACCAACTCGATGGACATGAGTTTGAGCAAGCCCTGGGAGATGGTGATGGACAGGGAGGCCTGGCGTGCTGCAGTCCATGAGGTCGCAAAGAGTCACACACAACTGAGCCAGTGAACTGAACTGAGCTGGTCATGGGCAGAGGAGCCTGGCGGGCTACAGTCCATAGAGTTGCAAAGAGGTGGACATGATCAAAGTGACTTAGCACACACGCACTCACTGCTCTCTTACATTTGTTCTTGTATCGTGTGTAACATTTTAGTTAAACAGAGCTTTCAAGCTATTTGTTATATGGAAAGTTAACAATTTTGCTTCTAAAAATAAGTTCTCTTTTCATATATTTTAAAAACATTAATGCTCACAAAAAAAGTCCTGATAGTTTATCATGGTGCCTTTCATGCACACCACAGTTTTTCTTTTTGATATCCTGGTCCCCGTTGAACTGTAGCCTACTATTTCAGTGATTAAAATGTGAATTTATTATTACTATTCTCCAGTGAAGTTGCTCAGTCATGTCCTACTCTTTGTGATCCCATGGACTGTAGCCACCAGGCTCCTCCATCCATGGAATTTTCCAGGCAAGAGTACTGAAGTGGGTTATCATTTCCTTCTCCAGGGAATCTTCCCAACCCAGGGATCGAACTCAGGTCTCCCACATTGCAGGCAGATGCTTTACTATCTGAGCCACCAGGGAAGCCTATTACTATTCTCACCAATGACTAACTTGGAGACAAATTACTGTAATGAGATATCTTATTTTTTAAAATAATTGTATTTTATGTTCCTGATGCTCTTTTCTTATCACAAAACAAAGTTACTATTTTTACGTCCCTTAAATACATTACATCAATTAAATGCTTACAGATATCCAAACAATCAGTTCTTTCAACAAGCAGAAAAAGGAAAAAGTGCTTGTCAGGGAGCATTTCTAATTAGCTTTCAATTATCTTGAAAAAAAATAGGTCAATCTTTCTGATAATCAACTCAAATTATTATCCTCTGAGGTTCATTTTGAAATACCTTTTAATTTTTTTGTGAACATTCATTCAAAGAATATTATAAACTCACTGTCTTAAAAAAGTGAAGTTGTTAATACCATCACAGAAATATAACCAGTGTTCACATTTTGATGTAGCTTCTCTTAGAATGTTTTTATATAGACACAAACATAAAACATAATTCATTTGTATACAACAATTTATTCAACCTATGTTTATTGAGTTTCAGTTATGTGCCAGTGTTATCTCTACTGGATGGCACCATATTGGCTATCCTAGCAACTCAACATTCACTCTCATTTGAATATCCTTCCATGTCAATAAAGTTGGATCTGCTGTATCATCTTAATCACTGCATAATTATGACAGATTATACTTTCCAAAATGATGACAGCAACCTTTCCATCACTCCCTTCACTTTCTGAGCCTTATCATGCCCCACCAAGAGGTAGAATTTCCATCCTTTATTCTGAACTTGGGTGAGGTTCTATAACTGCCTGAATCCACCAGATGTGACACCATATGATTTCCAAGAGAGATCATAAAAGGGGGTATAATTTCTGCCAACCCCTCCATTGGGAAAATCACCCTTGGAATTCAGCCCGCCAGACTCCTCTGTCCGTGGGATTTCCCAGCCAAGAATATGGAATGGGTTGCCGTTTCCTTTTCCAGGGGGTCTTCCTGACCCAGGGATCGAACCCACATCTCTTGCATCTCCTGCATTGGCAGGTGTATTCTTTACCACTGCGCCACCACAAAGAGCTTAATATAAGTATCGTTTGTCTGTATATCTCTGAACATAATGGTATGTATAGCGTTTATTTGCTCAATATTATTTCCTGAAAGTAGAGGTGCAGGTCAAATGATGTGCATATTTTAAGGGCTTCTGATACAATTTTGGGGCAGTTCACTTTTTACAGGCCCACAGATATATATAGTTTAGAAACAGTTAAAATAATTTGACAAAATCAGTTACTAGAAACTTGATAACTGAAAAGAAAGATCATTGAGTATAGAAAAAACCCCTGATAGTTCTAACAGAAAGAAGTTCTGGCTTTTATATTAAAATAATACATTAACATATTTAAAATAAGAAAAGTGACTCTGCAAACATGAATTTTAGGGTGAGAGTCTCTTCCTCAATCTAAGTATTTGTCATATACAACCCTCAGATGGACCCCAAATAGACATAGTATGCCATACTTCATAGTAAGATAAACTATGTTAGATGAATTTTAACTACTAGAACTTAAAGATATCTCAAAGTTTAGAAGGTTCTAGAGCTTTCTGAAGACCAACTAATTCTAGTCTGAAGACCTTGTCCTGAGTAGGATTTTACCTCTGAGTCAGTACTGTCAGATGATCAGATGCAATGATTTGACTGGTTGTAGAGAATATATAGGAGCTTAGGAGTTATCCTGTGACTGTGGCTGATAGAAGTATTGAACTGGAAACATTAAGTGGAGAAAAGTTTAAAGGCAGTGTTGTCTTGCTGAGTGCTGAAAATTTTTAAATGTCCTGGCTATTCTAATATCACTTGTCTTTACTGATTATCTGTGTATGTATCTGTGTATTAACTATCACCTTCTATTACAATTACATTAAAAATAAATCTTAGGTCAATATAGTAGTTTAGAGCTTACAGGGTGTTTCCATATTTGTTTCTTTGTTTTGTTTAATCTTCATAACAAAGTCAGGGGTCATCACTTTGTAGATAATGAAAATAACTCCAAGGAAGTTAAGTAACCAGAGACATCTAGGACTTGAACACAAGTATTCTGATCTCAGTTTAACATCTTTTAAAGTAGAAACCTGGGACATGAACCCCATCTTCCTAAGACTGTCACTTGCATTATTCTAAAAGTTATTTCACCACATAGAGTGAGCGGTCAGCAATTTTTTTCTGTAAAGGACCACATAGTAAATATTTTTGGCTTAGTGGGCAATTCTGTCCACTACTGCAAATACTCAGCTCTGCCGATATAGCAATGTAAGAAAGCAGCTAAGGACAATGTGAAATGAATGGGCATGGCTGCATTCTAGTAGCTCTTTATTTACAAAAAGGGGAAGAGGGACTTTGGAGTCCTTAGGCCATACAGACGGTCCCCAACTCAACAATTTTCTGACTTTATGATAGTGCAGGAGTGATACAGATTCAGTAAGAACTATACTTTGAATTTTGAACTTTGATCTTTTCCCCAGCAAGCAACATGCAGTCTGATCCTCAGTAGTGATGTTGGGTGAGACAGCACCCAGTCAGCCCCATGATCACAAGGGGGAATGACTCTTACCCTTACAACCATTCTGGACCCTGACAACCATTCTGCTTTTCACTTTTAGGACATGTGTGCATGTTCAATTGCTCAGTCATGTCCAACTCTTTGTGACCCCATGGACTGTGGCCTGCCAGGCTCTTCTGTCCATGGGATTCTCCAGACAAGAATACTGGAGTGGGTAGCCATTTCCTTCTCCAAGGAATCTTCCCAACCAAGGGATTGATCCTGGGTCTCCGACATCTCCTGCATTGGCAGGTGGAGTCTTTACCACTGAGCCACCTGGGAAGCCCCACTTTCAGGACATTATTCAATAAATTAAATGAGATATTTGATACTATATTGCGAATATAGGCTTGGGCTTCCCTCATAGCTCAGTTGGTTAAGAATCTGCCTGCATTGCTGTAGACTCTGGTTTGATTCCTGGTTCAGGAAGATTCGCTGGACAAGGGATAGGCTACCCACTTCAATATTCTTGGTCTTCCCTAGTGGCTTAGCTGGTAAAGAATCCACCTGTAATGCGGGAGACCTGGGTTTTGATCCCTGGGAAGGGAAAGCCTACCCACTCCAGTATTCTGGCTTGGAGAATTCCATTGACTGTATAGTCCATGGTATCACAAAGAGTCAGACACAACTGAGCAACTCTCATTTCACTTTCACTTTCAGACTTGGTGTTAGATGATTTTGCCCAACTGTAGGCTTGATAAGAGTCCTGAGCACATTTAATGGAACCTAGGCTAAGCTGTGATGTTTGGTAGGTTAGGTATATTAAATGCATTTTCTACTAATGATATTAGTAGATATTGGATTTATCAGGATGTAACCCCATCACAAGCCAAGGAGAATCTGTAGTTTGCCAACCCCAGACAGAAAAGGATAAATACACACATAAATGCATAGGAATCTCATGTCCATTTCTGCCCTTTCTACCCCACTCAGTTCCTTTCCCTATGAAAATCTATTTTTTATTGGATTCTGATTTATCCTTCCAGAGTTCCTTTTTTTGGCAAACATAGGCACAGTTGTAGACTTTTAGTCCTCCCACTGCCCCTTCCTTATTTCTTACAGACTCAGGCCTCTCCAACACTTTGTTTTCGTGATCTGGGCATTCATTGCATTAGTACTTAGAGATCTGACTTCCCTTTGGCAGTTGTTCACAGCTTTGCTATGTACATGCTCTGGAATAATCAATCTACTGCTGGACGTCTGTGTGCTTTCCATTATTTTGCCTGAACATTGTACTGGTGATTCTGTGGAATAGATGCCTAGAAGTGGTGAGGCCAGATGGAAGGGTTTGTGTCCGTAAATTTATTACTTATTGCCCAATCCCCTCCATGTTTGTGGTAGTATTTTGTACTCCCACCAGCAACCTCAGAGATTTCCTGTTTCCCCCGGCCTCCCCAGTGGTATGCATGTGTGTGTGCTGAGTCCCTTCAGTCATGTCCAACTCTTTGTGACCCTATGGACTGTAGCCCGCCAGGCTCCTCTGTCCATGGGATTCTCTAGGCAAGAATATTGGAGTGGGTTGCCATGCCCTCCTCCAGGGGATCTTCCCGACCAGGGGAGTTGGCAGGCGGGTTCTTTACCAGTAGTGCCACTTGGGAAGTGCCCCCCACCCCAGTGGTATACATGAGGTCAAACATTTGGATTTAGTCCAGCCTGTAGGCAAGAAGTGATGATCTTGATGTAGTTTTAACTTGCATTTCTTTTACTGAAAGTGAGAAAGAACATCTTTCCATTACATTTTAAAACCAATTATACGTCACCTCTGTTTCATAACCTTTTGGGAGGTAGGTTTTTCTCTTTTCAAAGTTTAGCCATTTGTTCAGCATAAAGGACAAAGGCCCTCTGTCCCAGTTCTTCCTGTCTTGTGACTTGTCTCATGCTTTATTTTGCCATGTAGAAGTTTTTAATTTTTAAATATAATTTTATTCATTTATCTTTGGAAATGCTGGGTCTTCATCGCTTTGTGTGGGCTTTTTCTCTAGTTGTGGTGTGCGGGTTTCTCATTGCAGTGGCATCTCTTATTGCAGAGCATGGGCTCTAGGGAGCACACGCTTCAGTAGCTGCACCCCACAGGCTCAGTAGTTGAGGCTCCCCAGCTCAAGGTCACAGGCTCATTAGGTGTGGTGCATGGGCTTAGTTGCTCCGTGGCATGTGGGATCTTCCTGGATCAGGGATCAAATCTGTGTCTCCTGCACTGGCAGGGGGATTCTCTTTACCACTGAGCTATCAGGGAAGGCCAAGTTTTTTATCTTTATACAGAATGATCTACTGATCGTTCATAGATAGAGAGAGATAAGCTAGAAAATGAGTATATGTAAAGATGATACAGATAAAGATATAGATGAGACAGATAAAGATATAATATAGATATCGTCTGGGTTTTTTTTTTTTTATTATCCTTGAGCCATACATCTGAAACTTAATTGGGTGAAAAGGATGGAGGTAATGAGAGTTGCAAAGATATTAGAACTTTTCTTCACAAGTAAGTTTGTATTAGGTCAAATGAATTTACTGAATATTACTTTAAACATTAAGACTAGGGATGTGTACTGGTTCAGGGAGCAACTGAAATATAGAATAAAGTGAATGGCCAAGGTTAATTCAAGAGCATATATATCACTTGATAGTCAGGAAAATCTTTTACAATCAAGAAAAATGTGATATTAAGGGTATTGCAGTTGAGTCTAAAAGTCTTCATATAGACACTTTAAATATCTTTGCAGTTGTTTACATATAATTTCATTGTAAATCTCTTAAAGCACATGTAACAGAAACACATCAGTGTCATTGTGGAAGTGTTTAATACTGATAGGAAACATAAAACGTTACTTTTGAAGGGTTACTATTTTACTGTCAGATGATAAACTTTTAGAATATTGTATCTGCACTTTTGTTTGATTTTGTCTGAATTCTCTCCCCAGTGCCTTCATATCTCAGTCCCCCTTTCATTACCCCAACAAAGGGGAATCAGAAAATTAAAGTGAAGAAGGACAGAGAAAGTGACAGCATCGCTTTGGAAGCCGGGTTCATTTTTGCTAGTGAGATGGCATTGTCACCAAGCAGAGGCAGTTTTCTATCAAGAAAGGAGAGGGGAGAGGAAAAGCTGGACAGGGGCCTGGGGCAGGGGTTGCAGACAGACCCGTGATGTCACAGATTGCATTGTCTCCTGGGAAACTCATCCATCAAACCGTCACCTCTGATTCTGTGCAGGGTCACTACGGAAAGAGGCAGCCTGTCCCGGCTGGGGCATTCTGGAGTGTTAGTCTGTAGTAAAGCTGGTAGTGTGAAGCTTATTCATTTTGTTTCAAAGGCCCAAATGGCATGCTGCCGAGCAGAGGCACCCGCACAGCGTCTCAGAAATAATGACTCCTAGGCAAACAGCCCTCATTGCGAAATGTAGAACTGTGCCATCTGCTTGTCTCCTCTTTGATTTATTCGTTTCGGGCTTTTAAATGATACAGTCGAAAGGTAAGTCGTCTTTCTCAAAACTCGAGGGGAACAGGAGGAATTCCAGATTGATTATAGCATCTCTGAAATGTCTGTAAGATATTCATCTTCGTTTGGAAGGAGATTTGCGTTTGTAAGGTGTGAATATTGTTGTGAAGTACAGGGGTGAACCCAGTCCTTGGGAAGACAAGGTAAACTTAAGACCTTACAAAAGATCATGCCTTACTACTTAGCACCTGACTTTTCGTTAATATTTTTGAAACATGACTTTGGGTCAACACAGTTATTTTTTGGATTTTGGCTGGCACTTGCCGATCCATGTTTTCCTATTTGCTATTCTGCCTTTTCTCGATGTTTTCAGTTGATTTTCAGTTTGGGGACATGAAAAACAAACAGCTGCTGTACATCGTCAAGGGCTTTGAAAGTGCTCAGGGCTTCCCTGGTGGCTCAGACAGTGAAGAATCAGCCAGCAATGCAGGACATGCAGGTTCGATTCCCAGAGAAGATCCCCTGGAGAAGCGCATGGCTACCCACTCCAGTATTCTTGCCTGGGAAATCCCATCGACAGAGGAGCCTGGTGGCCTACAGTCCGCAGGGTCGAAAAGAGTCAGACACACTGAGCGACTGGCGACTGGCATTTGCACTTGAAAGTGCTAGCTAGATTTGGATGGTTCTAGCTGATTGCTACATACCTTGCTTGAAATTCTTCTGTTCTGGGAGGGAGTTGAGAAGTCAGATGAAAAGTTTGGCGCTGAGCTGCCTCGTCCATCCCTGAGCCTGGGGAGGGTACCAAAAGTGCAAACGCACATCCCCAACCTGGTCAGGGTTCAGTACTTGGTGTCTGGGTCCCTGGCCTCTCTGAGGATCCGGCTTGCAGGAATCCTGGGCAGCAAACACCCTCTTTCACCCCCTCCCCTCCCACTCCCCAGGAGAGGCGCTTCTGCAGAAGTCATTTGGTGTGTGTGCCTGTTTTCCTTGTGAGAGGATTAGAAACTAGCAGAGTGCTTTGTGAGAAAGATCCTGGGAGGGCTGGGGAGAAACCAAACAGAGGGAAGGAAGACTTCAGCCGTCTTGGTCCCCTCAGTAAAGTGACTCTGAGAAACCCAGTTGCCTGGCCTAGAACAGCTGGGGATGGTTTTCTTTCGTCTACCATCTACTGCAGGAGAAACTGGTAAGGCGCTCTCTTTTTTTTTTTTTTCCTACTGCTCCTAGGATGCTAGTCTAACTGCTTTATTAAAGTGGCTGTGTTGGAAGAAAGGGAAATTGGTTAGCGATGCTGGGGGATATCTCGCTGCATTGTCTGGCTAGTGTGTGAGAAAGACGCTGTTTCCTGCACAAAGAGCTGGTAGCCAGAGCATAATGCCAGTGTTCCCAAATTTGATTAGCATCAGTTTTGAGCAACTGATTTAAAAAAAAACACACACAAACCCTGGACTCCGTATCTGAATGTATCTGTTAATAGAGTAATCATATTTTAAAGCATTGATATCAAAATTTGATTCGTTTGAGGATACAACTGCATGTCGGTGGGAGAAAACTAGGCCTTCCTGGAAAATTCCAAAATTGTCGGTTTCCTATGAGGATGCCTCTTTCACCTGTTTTTCTGTAAGGAGGACTGTGCAGACCCACACCACTGCTGATCAACCAGACACAGTAAGTTCTCGGCAATGTGAGATAAAGGGAGAGTGGTCCCATTAAAATGAGGAAAATGGAATTTTGAGTCCATTGTGAAGAATTTCCATGTCCAATTGTTCCTCGGCCAGTGTTCTAATCGGAAAGTGAGGAAACTGCCTCAGAATCAGAAAGAATAGGTACCAAGTCTTCGTCAGCATTTTCAAGGGATCGGCTGGCTTATGCAGCCTTATTTGGCAAACATTATTTCTTACTCCCTCATTCCATTCTGTTATTTTTAGAATTGATAAATATATTTATATATCCTTTTAGTATATCTTGGTGAACTTGAGCCTGAGTAGTTTAGAAGTAGATTACTTCAACTGGAGGCAATTTTTCCCTCAAGCAAACTACTACAGTCCCTCAAGTTGGTATAGGCTTGAAGACGATATAAGTGACAGACCACTGTCACTTTCTGTGACAGACAAGTCCAGAAACCTGTTCCCCACCCCCCAGAGCTGAGAACCAAATTCCTCCAAACCCTGCTGCCCCTCCCCCACCATTCAGGAGGGGACAGTCATCTTTGTTGTGTTTTTTTTTTTTGCCTGAGAAAGTTTAGGTGCTGCCTCACGGCAGTTTTTCCCCTTCTCATTAAAATAAAACTAAAAATTTGCAAACTAGGCAAAATTCTGCCAAATAGATGTTTAGTTTCTAAACTTCACATATACCAAATCCTAGAATCCTTCCAGTTGAATCTGTACATCATGAAAATGATACTCAAGTAAAATGATTCAACAGCAGCAAACTACCCAGTCCTGCAACTTTAACCTCAATTGAGATTGGGCCCCTAGAGTTTTTTCCCCTTAATTCTGCAGTCTTAAGATGACCTGGTTATTAGACTATTCCAAAATTGAAAATGTGTGACATTTATTTCACTAACAGCAATTAGGTTTTTTTAAGTCTATAACTATTTAAATAAAGTTTCTTCACATGCATATTAATATGAATGCCTGAAAAATACAGGCTCTTTCCTTAAAAGGAGCTAATTATTTGATTGAAATATACTTTGCAAACAAAAACAAAAACATGAAAGTCAATTCCCTTTCAATTTCAGTTTTCATTCCTTTTCAACTGAAAATGCTAATTCAACCAAACAGTTTTGTCTTTGCCTAGGAATTATTTACGGAATGAAGGCAGTTAATTTGCGGGTCCTGGGTGTGAGATAACAGTTAATCAATTTATCTGTGAGCTGTGAGGATGCCTGGGAGGGTTTTAGGTTTGATCAATGTTATTTACTATTCTCTGCTGCATGCTCATTGCAGTTTCAAAGACTATTTAGCTTCATGATATTTGAGCCCGAGAGCATCAAGTATATTAGAATTGATTTTCTTTCCAGGTTGATCTTTTAAAATACTTTTGCTGGTCATTTTTCACTACCACCTCATGCATTTTTCATTCATCTGGCCTATATTTATTGAGTGTCTGGGTGTCACTAGTGTGACCTACATTTGCTGTGAGAGATAAAAACTGTGTTTTGCTGGGGCTCCCTGCAGAGGTGACCACAGCTAAGACCAACTTTCACTGCTCTAACAATTGTTTTCTTGTTCACATGGTTCAGTTGCAAATGTGGTTTCAGCAACCATAGAAAATGCTCCTTCTTCTGAATTATTGATAGCTTAAAATATATGACTGGCTATTAGAATCTGGGAGTTGAATTAACCAATAGTTCTTTCACACTGCGCAAGTCCTTCTCATCGCTGGGTATTTAAAGAATTCAGAAGTCAAATTTCTCATGAATTAATCTGGCCATGGTGCAAGTTGGGAAAATATGGACCAAAATATTTTTGCCAGCTTACTCTTTGCAGTTTATAATGACTGTTTGTTCTCATTTTTCATCTTGACTTGCTCGCTTTTTTTCCTCTTACATGGCTTTTGTGAAATGTTTTTGTTCAATGATGTCTCACAATAATGTACATAGTTTATAATAATATTAATAGGAAAAGGGCATCATGGGAAAGAAAGGATCCTGTCTTGAATCTATCCTGTATCAGACACTGCCCTGGCGACTTTACAAGCATGGTGTCATTTAGTCTTCTCAACAGTGCTGCAAAATAAGATATTAGTATGCCCATTTTAAATATGAAACTGCTGAGGGCCAAGAATTTAAGAATGAAACCATCTTGTGTGACTACTAACATAGCAAACCCAGATCTGTTTCCTGCTCCACAAGGCACTTTTTAGCCACATCTATGTTGCTTTCTTTTTCTGTGTTATAAAAATATATTTATTTATTTATTTGGCTGTGCCGGGTCTTGTTGAAGCATGCAGGATCTTTAGTTATGGCATGTGAAATCTTAGTTGTGGCATACAGAATCCTGACCAGGGACCAAACCTGGGCCCCCAGCATTGGGAGCAACGAGTCGTAGCCACTACCAGGGAAGTCCCCATGCTGCTGCTGCTAAGTCGCTTCAGTCGTGTCTGACTCTGTGCGACTCCATAGATGGCAGCCCACCAGGCTCCGCCGTCCCTGGGATTCTCCAGGCAAGAATACTGGAGTGGGTTGCCATTTCCTTCTCCAGTGCATGAAAGGGAAAAGTGAAAGTGAAGTCGCTCAGTCGTGTCCGACTCTTAGCGACCCCATGGACTGTAGCCTACCAGGCTCCTCCGTCCATGGGATTTTCCAGGCAAGAGTACTGGAGTGGGGTGCCATTGCCTTCTCCGGGGAAGTCCCCATGTTGCTTTCTTAATACCCATGTCTTTCTCCCCAAATCCTGGATCAATTGATCATTCCCTATAGCTTATCTTGATGCTTCCAGAGAATCTCCCTTGACAGTTACACCCTGTTTCCTGACTTCCTTTATGAGCTGACAACCAACCTACGTAAGTACGGATTCAACACGTGCTATATGTATGTACTTATCTGTAAAAACTGCTTTTGAAACGTCAAAGTAGAAAAAACATATGAAACTGTAGAAGGCAGAATATTAGATTTGCTTGGATAGGGGAAATGAGATGTCAATTTGGTTTGGATTTTGGCCATGCCTACCTTAGTTTTCACCATCTATCTAGTAGGGGCCCCAGTTTGCAAGCAAGCTGGTAAGTGTGTCTTCTCTGTTTGTGTGAACACGTAGGTTTCCATCCCCACTGGGCCTCACTTTCAGCCTCCTGAAGAGAAGCTAAGGGAAGGACAGAGTTATAGAAACCTAGGAAATGCATTCCCTGCCTCCTTTGGAAGCAATAAGTTGAGAGATAGGAAACAGTGGCATGTTATGAATAAACAAAACTTCTAGATATAATGGTGCATTAGTCTGGTGCATTCATAGTATAGTCATTGATTGACCTCAATACATTTATTTAGTCAGCACTATCTGTCCCACTGCTTTGTGTATTGGTTTCCTATCACTGCTGGAACAAGTGACCACAAATCTAGTGTCTTAAAACAACACGAATTAATATTCTTACAGTCCTGAAGGTCTGAAGCCTGCCATGATCTAAAGCCAAGGCTCCAACAGAGCTCCATTCCTTCTTAAATGATTCTGCTAGGGGAGAATCTGAGTCTTGCTTTTCCTCACTTCTTGAGGTCACCAGCATTCCTTGGCTTGTGGCCTCACATTCCTCTGACCTGTATGTTTAGCATCACATCTCCTTCTCTGACTTTGACTCCCTTGCCTCCTGATTTCCCTTTAAAAACACCTTTGTGATTACATGGGACCCACCTGGCTCATCCAAGGATATTTCCCATCCCAACAGCTTCAATCACATCTGCGGAGCCTCCTTGGCTATGTAACATAATAGAGTCCCGGGTTTGGGGAATCAGAGCACAGACAGCACTGGGGAGTCACTCTTCTTATTTCCCCACCCTTTTGAATATTTCTTTATAGCTACATGACATTTACTTGTGTTCTTTCTTTAATATTTATTTTATTTATCTATTTGGCTGTGCCAAGTCTTAGTGGCAGCATGTGGGATCTTTAGTTGGGGCATGTGAACTCTTAGTTGCAGCATGTGGGGTCTAGTTCCCTGACCAAGGATCAAACCCGGGCCCCCTGCTTTGGGAGGATGGAGTCTCAGCCAATGGACCTCCAGGGAAGCCCCTATTCTGTGATCTTGTAGGTCAGGGGGAGCCATGGAAGACTTTCATGTGGAGAGGTGAGATAATCAGGTGTCCCTGTTAGGAAGCTTACAGAGAGAGTCCTATGGAAATGGAGGCACAACTAAGATGCCACCAAGAATGCAGGAACAGAGGAATTGAGAACATGAATTGTGGTAGAGTCTGTAGCAGAGGGGAGGGGGAAGAGTTTGAGAGAGAAAAAGAGTGTTGGTCAGACAGCTGAGAGGAAAGAGTCTGGGACTTGGATGACTTGAGTGGGTGATGGGAAGCCACAGAGGATGGATGTTGCTGAGCAGATGTGTGACACTGGGCTGGGTGCTGGGAGTACAATGATGGCTGGAAACACCTCTTTGCTCATGTATCTCAAAGCCCCGTTAAGAAGATAGCAGTGG
Organism: Giraffa tippelskirchi; assembly: GCF_054371585.1. Taxonomy (NCBI): domain Eukaryota; kingdom Metazoa; phylum Chordata; class Mammalia; order Artiodactyla; family Giraffidae; genus Giraffa; species Giraffa tippelskirchi. Next base: position 146,360,332 of record NC_137289.1, read on the forward strand.
TAGTCATAGCAAGAACTCATTCCAAGCATCTTACATTTACTCTCCATACCAACCCTCTTTGGTAGATATTGGTATCATTATCATCCCATTTTTCAGATGAAGAAACTGACTCCTAGAGAGATTATATGATCTGCCCAAGTGTGAGCAATTCGCAAGAGGAAACTTGAAGCCAAGTAGTCTGGCTTCAGGGCCCATGGTTTTAATTAGAACACTCCACAGCCTCACTTAACAACTAATGATGATTTTCTAGGCTGTTTAGTATGAGAAGTCTCTGCAGATTTCCATGGCAGGGCCATAGGAATAGCAGTGACTGCTATGGAGGAGAACTCTGATTTTTTTGAGGCAAGTTCCTGTAGATGCCTGGCCATCAGGAGGATGTGATATGTGATAAAATAAAACATTGGTCTGGAGCACTGAACTGGGCATAAGGGCAAAATTAGAAAAAGATCTTGTTTCCTTGCTCTCTATGAATTGATATCCATGTGGAGAAAACCATATTGCAATTATAAAAAAAAAAAAAATACACATCACAGACAAAGTGTTTCCAAAGCCCTCTAGATAAATCTGACATGAAGATTTAATCTTTTTCTAAAAGGAAATGGGAAAGAACAAGGTGATGAGAAGGTCAATATGGTCCAATGTAGGGGTGTTCTAAGCAGAGGTGAGTTGATGACTCCATGTGCTGTGAGCTTTCTGTCCATTCTTCCATGTAATCCTTACTGCAGGGAACATAAGATACAGGGGTTCGATCCCTGGATCGGGAAGGTCCCCTGGAAGAAGGAATGACAACCCACTCCAGTATTCTTGCCTGGGAAATCCTATGGACAGAGGAGCCTGTCGAGCTACAGTCCATAGGGTTGCACAGAGTCAGACACGACTGAAACAACTTAGCACGCATGCACAGTATTAGAAAATCATCTGTCTTATGGATGGGGAAATTGAGGCAGAGAGCAGTTAAATTAAGGAACTTGCTTGAGGTCATGAAGTGATGATCAGTGGAGTAGCATTTGAACCACACAGTCTCATTTCTCTTTCTGCTAGTGTGTATTTAAAGCCTATGGGTTCAGTATTCTTGTTGTTGTTTAGTCGCTAAGTCATCTCTGAGTCTTTGCAACCCCATGGACTGCAGCACACCAGGCTTCCCTGTCTTTCACTATCTCCCAGAGTTTGCTCAAATTCATGTCCATTGAGTCGGTAATGCCATCCAACCATCTCATCCTCTGTCGCCCCCTTCTCCTCTTGCCCTGGATCTTTCCCAGCATCAGGGTCTTTTCCAATGAGTCAGTTCTTTGCATCAAGTGGCCAAAGTACTGGAGCTTCAGCTTCAGCATCAGTCCTTCCAATGAATATTAGGCACATTTTGGGATCAGTATTCCTATTTTTCAAAATAATCTGTAGCTTGCTTTAATGAAAGAGGATTTTGAAGCCCATTTGTTGAAAGGGTAATGCACTGCCATTGTATAATTGGCTTCAAAGTGAGAATTCTAAAGAATAGGAAATTTACCCAATAGTTTGCTAGCCAGTCACTGAGAGATTTACATTCAATGTGACATCTGTTCAGGCTTATACTCTGCTTACATACGTGTTGGCAAAACACTCTCTGTGAACATTCCAAATGTTCTAACCCCACGTTGACTTCTCCCAGCACTCCTGACAAGAAGGGGACCGAGTTAGAATGATCATCCCAGAGTACCTGACCCTGCGTTCAATGCTTAGAGTAGGTCACGATTAGTTTTAATAGTAAATAATACATAATTGTTGACAGGTGCCTTTGGGCTTTGGGATATAGCACTGAAAATAATGTTTCAGTGATATATTGCCTACAGGAAGATGTCATCATACAAAGTTAATAGCACTGCTTAACAGTGAGAACTCAGTATCATATCGAAAGGGAAAGTTTGTTCAGATTTTTTTCATCCACCATTAGGGAATCAAACATCTCCTGATGTGTCTTATATTTTTAAGACTAATGAAAAAAGAAGCTAAAAATCCACAGTTGCAACCTAAATAAATACAGTTATCAGTATGCCAATAAGATCTGCAAAGCCTGAATTCTCATTGAAAAATTATTGTGTTCAATGAATTTCCATTCAGAGTTCAGAGATCCTCAGGTTACACTAATTCAGAGATCCTCAGGTCACAGGGATTCTCTGGTGGCTCAGGTGGTAAAGAGTCTTCCTACAACGTGGGAGACCCAGGTTCGATCCTTGGTTCTGGAAGATTCCCTGGGGAAGGAAGTAGCAACCCACTCCAGTATTCTTGCTCGGAAAATCCCATGGATGGAGGAGCCTGGAAGCCTACAGCCCATGGGGTTGCAAAGAGTCAGACACGACTGAGCGATTTCACTCTTCCCTGTCATTCTGCACCTCAAAGATAAGTTAACGCTTTATTTTCACTAATTCAAATTAAAGGTGATCCACATATGTAATTTCCATATACTCATGTAACTTCAAATATATAGAGGCTTAAAGAGGAACAAAATTGTGCCATTTGCAGAGACATAGATGGACCTAGAGACTGTCATACAGAGTGAAGTAAGAGAAAAACAAGTATCATATAATATTGTTTATTTGTGGACTCTAGGAAAATGGTACAGATGAACCTATTTGTGAAGCAGAAATAGACAGATGTAGAGAACAAACGTATGGACACCCAGAGAGAAGGGAGATTGGGATTGAGATATATATATACGTGTATTCAATATAAAATAGATAACTAGAGAGAACCTACTGTATAGCGCAGGGAACATTACTCAATGATCTTTGGTGACCTAAATGGGAACGAAATCCAAAAAAAAGAGGGAATACGTGTGTACATATAGCTGATTCACTTGGCTGTACAGCAGAAACTAATACAACATTGTAAAGCAGCTATATTCCAATAAAAATTTATATATATATATATATATATGTAGAAGCTTGAAGCTACTGTAAACACGAGCTTCTTTATCGAATTTTATTTGATAATACCCATCCTCTTGCCACAGAACAGCAAGAGCAAACATTCTAAAACTTCTTATAAGTGAAAGGAAATCATCGTCTTTGTTAATTATGTGAACTTTTCCTCATTAGTCATGCACTGTATGGACCCAAGAAAAGTGTGGGAAATAGACACATAATTGGGACATAATGGGCATTTAAGCCTTATATTTTCATAACAAAACTGTCCTAAATTAAAATAAAAATGTTATGCAAATGAGGTTTGTTTAGCTAAATGTGGACAGAAGGGCTGTAAAGATATCAGAATGTATTAGAAGAACATGAATAATTTATTTTATGATGTAAAGCCTAATAAAGATTTAATGATCACCCATATGCCTTTAAAATTATGGGAGAAAGAGCAATACGGTGGGCACACAGAACTCTTACAACTCTGTGTAAAATTCAGTTTATAACTGTTCCTCTGTGAGTTACTTTTTGGAAAGGATGGGCCACAGACTGATGTAATAAATAGTTGCAAAGAAGTTTCTATCCCCAGATACCCATACAGTGAATTCTAGACCTAAGCTGTTTTTCCGTAAAGCCATGAAATACACTCTCTTGCCTCAGAATTGGACTCACCATTTTCTGATTTATAAAGTTAATGATTTCAATATCGTAGAATAATTTCTGGGAAGAAAAACGATTTTAGGGGTTTCATTTCATTTCATTGTTGGCCTGTTGCTTTCAATTCCATCTGAATGCATGCTGCAGAGTAGTTGAGTGAAATCCATAGCATCTTGGTTATTCTTCATGGATGAGTTCCAGTTCTTTTGGTGATAGAACTAAAAGCTCACAAGATGCTGTGTATCAGCAGTGAAACAATTAGTCTTTGAGAAGCTTTGGGGAAATGACTCAAGCAGCAAATTAATCATTGTGATTCTGGTTTCCCTTCACAAATGCTAGGTCTCTGTAAGGAGTTCCCCACCCATCCTCATTCGCGGTGCTCTTATTAAAGGTGTAAAATTTCATAAACTTTGGGGAAAACATTATGAGTTCTCTGTGCAATACAACTGGTATTTTTTTCCAGACGTGTATTTCCATAATTAAACATCCTAAAATACAAATCCCATTATTATTTGTTATGTCTAGTCAGTAATTAGACCTCAGCTGGTAGGGCAATTTTAGAACAGAGTTTGCCAATTTACATACTAATCCAGCAGAGTCTGGTGGGACATGACTAGCATAGATTCAGTCAACATCTTAATTAGCCCTAATCCCAGCATGCTCTCCGAGGTGCCTTACCCCACCCCCACCCTTGTGAGTCTTGTTTGGCTCACTTGTTTCCTTCAACAAATTCCCACCCTTCAAAGATTTTTTTTTTCCAGTCCTCTTTTTCACAGATGAAATGGTTGTATCTCAAAGTGGTATGCCAGGCAAAGTATTTTGCTTCAAGGCTGAGAAATGTGAGAAATTTGGTCAGACAAGTGATGAATACACCATTGTATTCTAGAATGTGAGAATAGAGACCTTTCATCATTCCACCCCCAACTCCAGGTAGTAAGCCATCCCACACACAGGAGGGTCTTACCTCTTCTCTAAGACACTCGAGGATATTCGTTATTCCCATCCATAATCAGGAGCCCATTTCATTATTTGCCATTTCGCATGTCATGGAATTCCTTAGACTTAACTGAGATTCTCCCACGCTGCCTGTTTAAGCCTCTTGCCTCTCTGTCCATCCATAGCGGAGATGGAGGGCAGGTGGCCACCGCCTGTGAAAAGTTCCTCCTGTAGCTGAGGACCAGAAGTCAGTTATCTCCTTAACCTTCTCTTCTCCAGAATGAATTTTTCCAGCTCCCTGACTCTTTGCTCTCAGGTCCCTTTTCTTCACCTCTTTGATCTTCTTTGTGGCTTTCCTCTGAACTCTTGCCAAGTTCTCCACACCCCTCTTTAACGGTGGCACTTGGAACTAGACAGACTACCTTTGAAATAGTTTGAACGGCCGCATTTTCTCAGGATGAGTAACTAATACTTCAGTGTATCTCCATATTCACCTTACTTTGATAATCAGTGCTTGCCATTAGTTAGCTGTCTAGCTTTGTTGATTCCTCTCCTGTTAAACGTTTTTTTTGTTTGTTTGTTTTCTTTCTTTGTGTGTTATTCTATAACCTAGAGGGGATTTCTTCTCTATGCTTTGTAACATTTTATTGCAGTTTATCAAAAGCACTTTGAGTTTGAATTTCAGTTAGCAAAGCTATAAATCACTGGTAACTCCTGTGGTGGTTTGAAGTCATTGGCAAACTCAAGTTGGGCATTGTGCTTGCATGCTTAGTCATGTCCGACTCTTTGCGATCCCATGGACTGTGGCCTGCCAGGCTTCTTTGTCCATGGGATTCTCCAGGCAGGAATATTGGAGTGGGTTGCCATTTTCTCCTCCAGGGGAATCTTCTCAACCCAGGGATCAAACTCCGTGGGCAGGCAGATTCTTTACGACTGAGCTACCAGGGAAGCCAAGTTGGGCATTACCAAGAAATAATTGTACCAACCAAGGGCAATGAAGACCTCAGCGGGAACCAGGATAGTCCCAGGAGAAGAGTGCTTGCTAATACCTTCGGCCCAAGGATGCCTCCTTGGTTTTTTGCTCTCTGCTCTCCTTCCCTCCTTTCTGACCTTTGTCCCAGGATGTACTCTTTCCCTATTTCACACTCCCTTTTCTCTCTCGTTTTACTCATCCCTTCTTCCTCTTCTCTTTCATTTTCACTCAGAACTTTCCAGTTCTTCCTGCTGAAGATGGTTCCCAAGCCAGAATGTTGGTTTGTTTGCCTATCACATTGTGAGTGTCATGTGGGAGGTGGGGAACAGCAATGGAATGAGAGAAACATCCCACATGAGTTTCTCTTCCAGCTTTGTACTGGCTTTGCTGAAATCGAGCCACAAGGCTCACAGATAGGAACAAGTCTAAAGCATCAACTGATGGATCTTATAAGAATCAAGCTAGGGACTTCCCTGGTGGTCCAGTGGCTAAGACTCTGTACTCCCAGTGCAGGAGCCCAGGTTCGATCCCTGGTTGGGAAACTGGATCCCACATGTTCCAACTAAGACCCAATGAAGCCAAATAAAAACAATAAATATTTTTTTTTTTTAAAAAAGAGAATCAAACTGAAGGAGAAAAAAATGGCCTGCTTCAGACCCATTTGCCCAGCAGTGCCAGCCAGGGGACATCTGCATCTTCTGGGGCACACACCTTTGTGGCCACACAGAAAGAGCTAGTCAGAGCATTGCCAGATTTTTGCACAAAAGAACCAGTCTCCTTCACCTCCAGACTCTTACTTGATTTGTCAGGGGCCAAGCATGTGTTTTAAATTCCAGAAGGTGTCCCAGCTTGCCTTAAAAACCAAGGTCTGTATTGATCCCTGTCTAGAAACTTAAGAATCCTTGAGATTATAAAAGTTTTATTCATGCATCTTTGGAGACTTTTTTTTCATAGTTGTATGTCTCTGTGCAGGAAGCAGGTGTGAGGGCTTTTGCATGGATGTCTTTATAGACAAAAATATCTCTTGCTACTGAAAACTACAAAACCATAAAATCCATTCAGATATCTCCTAATCCTTCAGGACATGAAGGAGCACATGCCTCCACATGGGGAGTTTCTATTTGACTGGTTGGTTGATCTAGTTTGTTTTTATTTTTGTAGGGCTAATTGAATTGTGTGTGTGTGTATGTGTGTTTGTTGTAGTCTCAAATTTTAATTGTCCCTGCCAAAATGTAATTCACACTCTAGAGGTAGACTTGATAAACACATCCTTCATTTCCTTGTTTGCCATTATAATACCTGATCACTTTGCTGAAATCACGGTGAGGCAAAGACACTCTGGCACCTTTCAACTGTCCAGACTCAGTAGTGTGTGAAACAAGAAATGTTGGAGTTTACTAATTATAGTGAAGACAGGGGCCCTCAAAGTGGTTGGGTCAGCTCAGGTTAAAGAAAGGAATTATTGGTGGTGTGCAAAATGATTCAGCCATTTTGGAAATACTCTGGCAGTTCCTCAAAAAGTTAAACATAAAGTTACCATATGACACAGCAGTTCACTTTAACGTATAGACCCAACAGGAATGAAAACATATGTCCACACAAAAACTTGAATATAAGGGGAGGGAGGCTCAAAAGGGAGGTGATTTATGTATAATTATGGCTGATTTGCCTTGTTGTATGGCAGAAACCAACATAACATTATAAAGGAATTTTCCTCCAGTTAAAAAAAACCTTGTACATAAATGCTTATAACAGCATCATTCACAATAGGCAAAAGATGGAAAGAACCAAATGTCCATCAACGGATGAAGGTATAAATACTTTATGTAGCATATCCATGGAATGGAATATTACTCAACAATAAAAAGGAATGGAGTACTGATACATGCTATACTATGCTAAGTTACACAGGATCACATCTTGTATGTTTCTTTTCTTGAAATGTCCAGATTAGGTAAATCTCCATGTAAACAAGAAGTAAGTTAGTGGTTGTCAGGGGCTGGGAGTGTAGGGTGGGAGGAATAGGGAGTGATGGCTAATGGCTACAAGGTTTCTTTCAAGGGGAGTGAGTCTGTTCTATAATTAAGTTGTTCTGATAGTTCTACAACTCTGTGGATATTTGAAATAAAACCTTGACAGGTGCACATTAAATGAACTATATGGTAGTTGAATTATATGTCAGTGAAGCTGTTAGGAAAAGAAAAGAAATCCAGTGTACCCAGGTGAAGCACAAAATGCTTTTATTTGTTACAATTTATTAATAAAAATAGGTACCTAACTCCTGTTATTTTTTTAATTAATTAATTTATTTTAATTGGAGGCTAATTACTTTACAATATTGTAGTGTTTTTTTATTTAGTTTATTTTCTATTTTTTAACTTTACAATATTGTATTTGTTTTGCCATACATTGACGTGAATCCACCATGGGTGTACATGGTGTAGTGGTTTTTGCCATACATTGACAAGAATCAGCCTATTAAATATTTTTCCAAGTAGTACTGTTGGAGATGTCAAATAAGACAATCTAACCGTGGCTGTGGCTTTAGAGACTGTGCCTCACTCAGAGTGAAGTACCTTGAGCAAGGATGTGGAATCTGTTTTTTTTTTTTAATTTATTTTTATTAAAGTATAGTTTATTTACAATGTTGTGTTCAATTTTAGCAAAGTAATTCAGTTTTATATATATGTCCTTCTTCATATTGGGCTTCCTTGGTATTTCAGCTGGTAAAGAATCCACCTGCAATGCGGGAGACCTGGATTTGATCCCTGGGTTGGGAAGATCCCCTGGAGAAGGGAACAGCTACCCACTCCAGTATTCTGGCCTGGAGAATTCCATGGACTGTATAGTCCATGGGGTCGCAAAGAGTCAGACACGACTGAACAACTTTCACTTTCACATTTTTCATATTCTTCCCCTTATGGTTTATCATAGAATATTGAATATAATTCCCTGTGTTATACAGTTGGACCTCGTTGTTTATCTTTCTACATATAAAAGCTTACATCTGCTAACCCCAAATGCCCACTCCATCCCTCTCCTCCCCTCCCTCTCCCTTGGCAACCACAAGTCTGTTCTCCTCGTCTGTGAGTCTGTTTCTGCTTCATAGATAGTTTTGTGTCATATTTTAGATTTCACATATAAATGATCATCATATGATATTTGTCTTTCTCTGTCAGACTTACTTAGTAATGATAATCACTAGATCCATCCATGTTGGCATTCTTTCATTCTTTTTTATGGCTGAGTAGTATGGAATCTGGGTTTTTTGCTACTGCAGTCCATGGGGTCGCTACGAGTTGGACACGACTGAGCAACTTCACTTTCACTTTCCCCTTTCATGCACTGGAGAAGGAAATGGCAACCCACTCCAGTACTCTTGCCTGGAGAATCCCAGGGACGGGGGAGCCTGGTGGGCTGCCGTCTATGGGGTCGCACAGAGTCGGACACGACTGAAGCGACTTAGCAGTAGCAGCAGCAGTATGGAATCTGGGTTTTAATTTCTAATCTCATTTTAGCATGCCTAGTAAGAGGAAGCCAGAGGCTGGATATCTTTGGAAGTTAGATGCCCACTTTCTCCATGAGAATAATGGTAACAACCTCTTGTAAGTTCACAGAATTATATTAGGATAAAATGAGGTGTGGTGCTGCCATGGCCCCTTAAAGAATGCCATGCATGTGTGTTAGTCGCTCAGTTGTGTCTGACTCTTTCTGACCCCATGGCTGTAGCCCACCAGGCTCCTCTGTCCATGGAATTTTCCAGGCCAGAATACTGAAGTGGGTTGCCATTTCCTTCTCCAGGGGATCTCCCTGACCGTGGGATCAAACCTGTGTCTCCTGCATTAGCAGGTAGAGTCTTTACCACTGAGCCATGAGTGAAGCCCTAAAGAATGCCATGGAAATGCAAAAACTTATTATATAACCAGCAGTATGCATTATATATATCAAATATATTTATGCTTAACATATTAATATTTAGGTTGAATTAGGCAATTTCTATGATCCTCTTGATCCTGACATTGCAAGATTACACACCTTCCCAAACCTACACATACACACACACACACACACACACCCAGTTACACCCAAGCAAAATATGAACAGATATTTACATTATGTATAATCTTGCTGTGTGTTGTTTCATATTCCTTTTATTCATCTCTGAACGTCCCTCTTGAAGTGGAGCGATGCAAAACTAGGATTTTAACTACCAAGTTTTTCAAAAGAGAACAAGAAATCTAAACAAAGTGAGAGATTCAGTGACACAACTAGGTTTATGGGAATTGCAAATACTATTTTAATAACTATTGGAAGAGCATCTGAAGCAGTAAAAGTAGATAGATCTCTCATTTATATTGTTTATAGAATTCTTTTCTGAGTGAATAGAAAATGTGGAATAAATAGAATTTTTCTTGAGAAAGTTCACTTATTGTCCAAAACCCCTTTTACTCCAGACGCCTACACAAGTGCTAGAAATGATATGTCAGATGGCTCTGTAGTTGTAATGATCTAAGGTCTACTGAAACAGCACATTTTTTTTACAAGTCAGAAAAACGCATTTTTATTCGGCATCAAGACTAGATTTTTGCTCTAGTTTTTTTTGTTGTTGTTGTTTTTCGAAATAGTTTAAGACACAAGAGGTTGTAAAACTAGTGCAGCGAATTCACATGCACCCTTCATGCAGTTTCCCCCACTGATAACATTCTTCATAAGCGTGAGTAGCGTTAAACCCTGGAAATAGACATTGGACAGAATACCATCAAAAATCAATTTTCATAGTGGTAAAATTTCCCTGAGAAATTGGGCTCCAAATTATCACAGCTTGTCTCAAGTGTCACAGTTGAAACTGTTTTCATTGGATCAAGCTTTTATTATTAAAGAGTGTGCTTTGATTCTTCGTGTAAAAAAACGTTGCCTCAGTTTTTTTTTTTAATTACATGTTTTGAAACCCCGATAATGGTGCATTTTAGCTTATATTTATATCAAAAAATACTAATAAGCTCCTTTTCAAAATATATGACTATTTTAAAACTCCATCTTGCTTTCAAACAACACTTAGATCATTAAATTAGATCTTCATTGTTTCCTCGGAGGTGGCGGGCATTATTAAAATGTATTCTGCATATTTTGTTTCTGTAATTATGTCTAATCAGTGTGAATTGATGCTGTAGTAAAATACTTAATTAAAAGCGATACGCGGAGAACAAAAGAGAAACTCTCCTACTTTGCTTCCAAGTGACAGAAATTGATAGAAAGTTGAAATATTAGACAAGATCAGCAGCCTGGAAAGTAAAATGTGTTAATAGGTAGAGAATGCAAAATTTCTATAGAAAGATCCTGGCCTTAAAATAAAAGCAAGGGCTTCATGATTGTGAATTCTTTAGCCCTTGCAGAATCAATTCTCAAAGATATGGAGATCTCATAAATGTCTCCAAAGACCAGTTCGCAGCACCCAGGGAGTGGGGCCTTTTGAAAGAAATGCCTCCCCAGGCTGTGAAAATGCATGTGTCAAGGGGGAGAGACCCCTGCACAGGGGCTGCCAGGGGGCCCTTTCCTTTGTATCCTGATCATTTACATGACTTAAACACAACAATGTGCTCCATAGTCAATAAAACAGGACGCTTTGCCATAGCAACAGTTTCAGAATGTGACACAGCTTCGGTGCTGTCCCTGAGACAGAGAAAAGTACCCTAAAGAAACACTCCTTATGAATATGTTCAGAGATTTCTTTATTCCACCAGTACTTGTTTCAGATGCCACTGGGTGTAGCTTTTCTTTACGCCGCCCATCTTTCCTCAGCTCTGGGAGAAGGAGCTTTGTGTGTCGAAGTTGTGGACACGACTAAGGGGTCAGAGGGCGGGAGTACTTACTTTGCTATGATGGAGATGGAATTCTTGAGTATCTTCACAGAAAACTCTTGATGCTATCGAAGAAACCACAGAAAAGTCAGGAATGTAGTACACATCCCTAAGTCATTGTTGCTTTCTTTGAAGGTCTGTAATAAATGGCCCTTTTAGCCTTTGCACGTTTCTCTTCTTTCTATCACATATCAACATGTGCATATAATACTACACACTTTAGAAAATCATAAGGGAGAACTTCCCTGGGGGTCCAGTGGTTAAGAGTCCGTGCTTCCAATGCACAGGGTGGGGGTTCAATCCCTGGTCGAGGAACTGAGATCCTACATGCCGTGTGACACAGCCAAAAAAAATTTTTTTTTAATTTAAAAATAAACTTTGAAAAATCATAAGGAAATAAACTCTATACTCAGTGCTGTTGTCCAAAAGACATAGCACATGTGCTATCAAAGTTGTAATTAGTCTTCAAGTGTTTTCCCTTTCTTTCAAGCTCATTTCCTGGCATGATAAAATTTTCCTGTTAAGAAAGTCCCTTCTCTTTTTTAAAAAAGCATTAGCACTTCCTCCAAGTTTGAGTCTAATGGAATAGTTTTCATAAAAACTTCACTGAAGAAGGCAAATCAGAGATGAAGAACGTAATTTTAATGATCTTTTTCTTTCAGTATGCAACATACATGGGTTTTACCTTTAGCACATAGACAGTTTGGTTGTTTGTAAGTAGGAAATTCTTTACCTGGAGACATTTGTGCTTCTTCTGAAAGATACCCATGCTGTGGCATCCAGGTCTTGTCCACATCTCTGTTCCTTTTCATTGATTTCTGGGAAGTAGCCAGCCCTTAACACTGGAGCTACTTAGAGTGAAAAATGAGGCCCTGAATCTGTGCACCTGACTCCATAGTAATCTATAAATTAGTTATGAGCTGGTAATAAAAAATCCTAAATGTCTCTGCTTCTTGGGGAGCTGCAGACCCCAGGGGTCACCAGAGATTGAAAGATCAAACTGGATTCACCAGTGAAAATACAATTAATTATTTACACACATCAGCATTTGACAGTGGTATAATTTGAATCAAGAGATCCTTTGTTTGCTACATTGCATCACTGACTGGTGCTCTGAAGACTGTAAGTTTAGGTGCCCTGTTGTTCAGGCCAAAGGGAGATGAATACACAGACAGCAAGTGATAAAGATGAGCTATGAGGGTCAGACTTTATGCACGTATTGATGTCAAACAGAAAGTCATGTGGCTATCGCAGTGATAATTTCAGGAGTATTGGAAATGCAAAGATTGTGTGTGGGTGCAGAGTGGAAGGGATGAGGGGCGGAAAAGCAATTATACTTCTCTTATCTCAGGCCAGTGAAGGCAAATTAATTTAACCAGAGCTGGGGAGAAGTCTCCATGGAGAGGGCCTTCCAAGGAAAATCCCACTGGAGACCCTTCAGGGACACCAGAGGGGAGTGATCCCAGTTCACGTCTCTTGGTTACTCTGCCATTCTTGAGAATGATTTCTCGAATGCAGCAGGACTGGCGAGTTTAATAACAGAAACTTCTGGCTCAATAACATAGGCATTTTATGCGTTTAACTGTGCATTTGCGAATAAAGCATGTCCTCAGTCAGAATGCCTCTAATATTTAGCCTCCTCCGGAGGCTGAGCAGGTTTGAGTCCTTTTGTGAACCTAAGGAAGAGGAATAATTGTCTTCATTTTGTAGGTTGTCTGATTTCCAAGTCTTTTTACAGTCAAAGGGCTAAAGTTTGAATGCTGTGAGTTTGGTGGGCTGCTGCTGAACAATGGGGAAATTTCATTAAGCTGCTGCTGCTGCTGCTGCTGCTGCTGCTGCTGCTAAGTCGCTTCAGTCATGTCCGACTGACTCTGTGCGACCCCATAGACAGCAGCCCACCAGACTCCGCCATCCCTGGGATTCTCCAGGCAAGAACATAGGAGTGGGTTGCCATTTCCTTCTCCAATGCATGAAAAGTGAAAAGTGAAAGTGAAGTCGCTCAGTCGTGTCCGACTCTTCACAACTCCATGGGCTGCAGCCTACCAGGCTCCTCTGTCCGTGGGATTTTCCAGGCAAGGGTACTGGAGTGGGTTGCCTTTGCCTTCTCCGTCATTAAGCTGAGCCAAGGCTAATTTTGAAGCGGTTCTAATACGTTCTCTATGAAGTAGAGAGATTTGATTCCCTACCCTCCCTTTCATGCTCAAAGGATCTCAGAATTTTTGACAAAGCAGTGACAATAATACTGGCTGTGGGCAAAGGGAACCGTGTTCAGATGCTCAGCATTGTCTCATAAATGGCTGAAATTACTCTTTTTCTTAGCATCATTCAGAACTATCAAGAATTTTTCTGCTCTTTTAGAAGAATAGGTCAGAGATTTATATACAGGTCTTTCCTGAGTCAGTCCAGACACCTTAGTTGCTCACTGTTCCAAAAGATGAAGAGTTAACATGTTCAATATTTAATTCCTGTGTACCAGTAAAGACTCATCATTTTCTGGACCACACAGAATCCCTGAACAAGTTTTGGATATAATCTCTGCTTTTGTACTAATTCCAAAAAAAAAGTCAATGAAGTCTGAAGGCATTTGGCAAAAGAACTAACCAATTTAACTCTATGCTCAGAAAGTCAATGTTGCATAAATATTTGAACATAGTTATTGGAACACTCCTGGTTATCTGTTTTAAGTTGTACTTAGCTCTTAGACAAAGAAACATATCAGAGGATCATTCTCCCATAAGAATCTGCGAAGTAATGCTTGAATAGTTCCACATGAAAAGAAATTAAATTCCACCAGTTTATTGCCCTGTGGATATTGGGCAGAGTGACTGGTGCCCATGTTATAGATGAAGTGGGTTATGACCCAACATTTTCCTTATATTCAGTCTTGTTTCAATTACTTGCCTATCAGGAAAATCTCCCAGACTCGTGGACACAGGGTGGATGGGACCTGTGGCAGATCTCATCCTGTTTACCATCCAAGTAGCTCGTTTTGTTTATCATCATGTTATTAGCTTCTTTCCCCCCTAAATCATTGCCATCCTCTCCATAGATCCTACTCCTGTCCTTCAAGGCATCCAGTAGGTAGGTTACTGTCTTTGTTTGGGTTCTTCTGGATGTAGGTCTTGAAATAAGATTTCAAGTGCAAGTAATTTATTTGGAGGAGAGAGACAAAGGAGGAAAGGAAACCAGTAAAGAACGTGTTACCAAGTCAGTTACCACTCTGAGCACCTGGAGCTTAATCATACTGGGGAACTCTAGGTTGTTTTTCAGTGGCTCAGTCGTGTCTAACTCTTTGTGACCCCATGGACTGCAGCACACCAGGCTTCCCTGTCCTTTGCTGTCTCCCCAAGTTTACTCAAACTCATGTCCATTGAGACAGTGATGCCATCCAACCATCTCACCCTCTGTCGTCCCCTTCTCTTCCTGCCCTCAATCTTTCCCAGCATCAGGGTCTTTTCGAATGAGTCAGCTCTTTGCATCAGGTGGCCAAAGTATTGGAGCTTCAGCTTCAGCATCAGTCCTTCCAATGAATATTTAGACTGATTTCCTCTAAGATAGACTGGTTTGATCTCCTTGCTGTCCAAGGGACTCTCAAGAGTCTTCTCTAACACCACAGTTCAAAAGCATCAATTCTTCGGTGCTCAGCCTTATTTATGGTCTAACTCTCACATCCATACATGACTAATGAAAAAACCATAGCTCTGACTGGACCGACATTTGTTGGCAAAGTAACATCTCCGCTTTTTAACATGCTGTCTAGGTTGGTCATAGCTTTTCTTCCAAGGAGCAAGTGTCTTTTAACTTCATGGCGCAGTCACCATCTGCACTGATTTTGGAGCCCAAGAAAATAAAGTCTGTCACTGTTTCCATTGTTTCCCCATCTATTTGCCATGAAGTAATGGGACTGGATGCCATGCTCTTTGTTTTTTGAATGTTGAGCTTTAATCTGGCTTTTTCACTCTCTTCCTCACTGTCATCAAGAGGCTCTTTAGTTCCTCTTTGCTTTCTTCCATAAGAGTGGTGGTGGTTTAGTCACTAAGTTGTGTCTGATTCTTGCGACCCCATAAGGGTAGTGTCATCTGCATATCTGAAGTTATTGATATTTTTTCCAACAATATTGATTCCAGCTTGGGCTTCATTCAGCCCGGCATTTGGCATGATGTACTCTGCATATAAGTTAAATAAGCAGGGTGACGATATAGTATCAATCACACTCCTTGGAGGTATCTCATCCAGGTGAAGAGAGAGTTGGGTTATTTATATACCAACTCTGGTCACTGACTCAGTAAGGACTGCACAGGGCCAGAGGTGGTGGTGGTGGTTGTTCAGTTTCTCGGTCATGTCCAACTCTCTGAGACCCCATGAACTGCAGTTGCCAGGCTTCCCTGTCCTTCACCATATCCTGGAGTTTACTCAAACTCATGTCCATTGAGTCAGTGATGCCATCCCACCATCTCATCCTCTGTTTTCCTCTTCTCCTCCTGCCCTCAGTCTTTCCCAGCATCAGAATCTTTTCTAATTAGTCCACTGTTTGCATCAGGTGGCCAAAATATTGGAGCTTCAGCATCGGTCCTGGGAGACTTTAATTCTCCAGTTCCTTGGGTCCTGCCAGAGCAAGCAAAACCTCCAGATACAGCTCTAGGAAAGAGATGTAGGGGCTGGCAGTTGTCAGGCTACCAGGCACAGAAATGGGAAACGGGAAGGTGTAGGGGAATATGAGTTGAGCATTAACCTATCTGGTTCATACTGTTGGGAACCAACTTCACTGTCTCCCCATCCCAAAGGCAGCATGCACACTCCACAAACCCCTGCAACAGCCTTGCCAATATCCTTCCACAAAGAAGACAGGTCATTTTCCTTATGACTTATTTTTAAAAATCACCATCTCCTTCTGCTGTTTACAATTTGTCATCTGGATATGCAAGCTCATGGATATTTGCCTAACTTCCCAGGCCCAGCTGTGTCTCAGACAGAGGATAAACCGGAAGAATAAGAGCATGGGAATCTGGGCCTAATGGAACAGAACATCCAGGGAGGAAGCTGACTGTCAGTATTTGGCAGGTGGATAGCTCTCCTCTTTGCAGAAGGAAGTCTGTGCAGACAAGTGAAGAGTGGCAGCAGTAGGTCCAGTGATCAGTAATAGATGGAGAGTCGTGTCATCAAGCAGTTGACACAGAGAAGAGCCAACAGGAAGTGGCAGGTACAGACCCTTGGCAAAGGCCATAGGAAGGGATCCAACCTGCAGAGGGCAGAGATGGGCTCTTTTGGCAGCTTTTGAGGACACAGCATAGGTGGGTAATAGCAACATGGGGGTTGGGAGGAGAAGTTGGGATTTAGGGGCAGAGTTTGAGTTACAGAATAAGCTAAAGGAATGGAGAGAGCACCGATTCACTGACAGGGGCACTGGAAGCCCTTTCATTTTAGCCAGATTTCTTTTGATGGTATATGGCCAAAAAAAAAAAAAAAAAAGAGTTCATTTTAGGGGGAAAAAAAGAATGTTTGTTTGTGTTGTGTGTGTGTGTGAGAGAGAGAGAGGAGTGTATCAGTTATACAGTACTGTGTAACAAGATAACTGTAAACTTACTGACTTAAGACAACAATCATTAGTTCATGATTCTGTGGGCCAGCTGGGTGATTCTTCTGCTGATCTCATCTGGAGTCACTTATGTGTCTGCAGTCAGCTGGGAGGTCATCTGGAGACTGCTTGGTCTAGGAAACATCAGCTAAAATGTTTCTACATGGTCTATATGATCTATACTGCCCATGTCTCTCATCTTCCAGATGGCTAGCATGCACCATTTCATACGTTAATGGAAAATTCCCAGCAGCACAGGGGGGCAATTCCCAAAGCACAAACACTTTATAAGCCTCTACTTGCTTCATGTTCACTAGTGTCCTGTTGACCTACAAGAGGTGTATAACCATGTCCAGATTCAAGGAGTACATAGATTCTATTGTTGTTGTGTCTTGTTGTTTATTTGTTAAGTCGTGTCTTACTCTTTCTGACCCCATGGACTATAGCCCACCAGACTCCTCTGTCCATGGGATTTCCTAGGCAAGAATACTGAAGTGGGTTGCCATTTCCTTTTTCAAGGGATCATAGCAACCCAGGGATCAACCCAGGTCTCCTGCATTGGCAGGCAGGTTGTTTACCACTTAGCTACCAGGGAAGCCCTAGATTCTATTGTGCTGGCATAAAAGTTCATTTGGGTTTTTCGTACTATCTTGTGGAAAACCCCAAATAAACATTTTGGGCAACCTAATACTTTTGGCGGAGAAGGCAATGGCACCCCACTCCAGTACTCTTGCCTGGAAAATCCCAGGGAGGGCGGAGCCTGCTGGGCTGCCATCTATGGGGTCGCACAGAGTTGGACACGACTGAGGTGACTTAGCAGAATACTTTTGGATGGAATTAGTAGCCAAATTTTGCAATATACTAGAAGAGGGACCCACAGAATTATGAATAGAACAATGAAAGAAAACAGCCTCTGCTTACTATTTTTTCTATTTGTTCTCTACCTACTTCAGTCTCTTGGGCCAGCTGTCTTGACATGACAGGAGTTCTCTGGTCACTTGTAGCTCCTGGGCTCACATCGTGACTACATCATAACCTGAGAGAAAAGTATTCTTTTCTCTTAGGCCCAGTTAAAAAAAATTCTGAGAATGTTGGGGGATGAACATGGGTAGCTCTTTCCACAGATGGAAGCCATACAGAGCTTGCTGTCTCATGGCCTGTAGCGCAAGGTAGTCCAGGGTCTAAAGTGATTGAGAACTGATTGTACATCAGGTGTATATTTTTAAAAAGAGGGTTGGCAAATATTGTTTCAATCTTCCCAAACATTTATGATGAAAGTGTTATTGTTCCCATTTTGTTGAGGCGGAAATTCAGGCTCAGATTGTTAAGTAACATGGAACAGGTTTTGATCCAAGCCAACTGGACTCTAAAGTCAAGACTTTCCACTACATGCTGGTGTCACCCCACAAATGTGCATTACTTAAGTTGAGGGAAGATGAGATCACAGTAGTGATGGCCTTTTAGAGGCTTGTAGGCATTGTGTGGACTTTGACTTTTACTTGGTGTGAGAATGAGAGCCCTAGAAGAGTTCTAAGCAGAGGAGTTAAAAAGAATGACAGCTTTCAATAGGCTGGGGGTGGGGGTGCAGGGCAATCTCAGGGTAGAAGCAAGCTAGGGGATACAGCAGGAATGCAATCTAAAAATGGCGGTGGCTTGGACCAGAGCAGTGAGATGTAGTGAGAGATCATCAGATTTTGGGTTAGTTTTGAAGGTGAGACTGACAGAATTTCCAAATGAATTTGATGTCAGATTTGAGAGAAAGAAACATACCATGGATAACTACAGATATTTTGGTCTGAGCATCTGGCTGTGTTTATGGCTGGCTATAAAAGTGTCACTTGCTTTTAGAGATGGTCACATGTTTAAAGGGCCAGAGATGGGACAGACAGGACCCAAAACATTCTGATTAGCCTAGTCACGGTATTCACATCCAACAACATGAAATGAATAGAATATCCGTCCTTCCATCAGTAAACTATGTGCAAAAAAGAAGAGACACAGTTTGGCAGCATGGGTAACAGCAGTTAGGGGAGTAACTTCAACACGTTAACAGCACCTAATGTAATGTTAATTGCAGTAGTAAATTTACAATATTTATTGTCCTAGTGTCCCTTGTTAGTCATGTGGGGCCATGTGCCTATGTCAGGCCAATGGGTGGGATTGATGTACACTACTTCTAGACCTGTCCTCTAAAGCCTCCTTTGAGATCTTCCACATGCTCTCTGTTCCCTGGCCGGCCTGCCTGCCAGGTGCATGAGACCCAGGGGAAAACCCCGAGGGCCTGGAAGATGGTGGGTGGAAGGGGCCTGGGTGTATGAGAGGAAACGAACAGGAACTCCATGTTGGACTGTGATATGAACATGAAATAAACCTGAAACAGGACAGGAACTCCATGTTGGACTGTGATATGAGCATGAATAAATCTGAAACGGGACAGGAACTCCATGTTGCTCTGTGGTATGAACGTGAAATTAACTCTTATTGTGTCCAGCCATGAAGAGTTGGGGATCTTTTGTTGTAACAGGGGGATTTACTTACCCTGACAATATGCCTTCTAACTTACAGACCTGCCCAACTGTGGAAGTAATTGCAAGGAAGGAGATGAGTTTCCTGTCCCTGGGTTTGTTCAGGTACACTCATTTAGATGTGAAACTTTTGAGGCAAATATCAAGCTGGAGATAAGTGACTTGACTAAATAACTAGTACAGTGCTTTTGAAAATTTTCTACTCAAGTAGCCCTATCAATAAATAGTTAAGGTATGACCTTTTACTCCCAAGTGACTGGGGGGTTACTTTCCAGCAACCTTTCTTCGATGTCTTTTGTTTTCATAATCTTATCTTAAATATGAATGCAGTTTCTGTATTCTTCTCAGTTTCTTTTATTGTATCCTTATTTTAATATATCTGTTTATTTTATATTTTTAAAAGTTATGAAATGCATGTCATTACTGAAGAGGACTGTTTCTTTTCAATCTCCCAGTGAAGTGGACCCATGAGAAGTAAATGTTCAAAAATTACTATTTTCAAAATCAAGCTATATGGAAAAAAGTAAATTCATATTTAAGCCTTGTTTCAAGTGAAATATAAAACCAGATAAGCAGATTCGAATAAGAATGTACATTACTTTTCATTAAGCCAAAAATTTTAAATCATTTCCTATGTTAATAGTATTCCACATTTCATGGTTCACAGTAAAAAATTATAATGCCAACTAGGGTTCTTTTGAAAATGCTAGAGACTTCTTTATCTTCTAGGTAACACATATAGAAATTATTTTCGTGGCTTTTTCTTTTTTTACTTATATGGATGCAAATTATAACTCTTATTGTGCCTGCTTACAAAAAGAAGTTGCTGTAAACATGATACAACTCATAAAAGGGAAACTATGTTGCCATTAGCAGGCACACACATTTACTTGCTCATGTCTGGTGGTAAATGTGATTCAACTACAGGGAGAGGTGGATTTCTCCTTCGGCATTTTCCCACAATGCCACATCTTCCTTTAAATCAGCCCTGCCAGATGGAGTAGAAATGCAGAGTGTGTGTTAAAAGCTACAGGAGAAGATAAGATGTCTAGGCTGTGTTTGAGAAAAGGAGAAAAAAAAAAGTATGTGCCTAAGGACATCATTTTCTTTACAGACATTCTTTCTAGTCAATGTTTAGGTATAAATAATACCTACTTATATGTACTTACTTAGAGGAGTAGCCGCTTGGCTTCCCTGGAAAGAATTTATCCATGATTTTGCAAACTTTATCTGATATTTTAAAGTCATTTTTCCGTATTTATTTTGATATAGATTTTGAGCAAGCTTTCTCCATTATTAAATTACCTTTCATTTTTAAATGAAAAGCAAAAAACATGAGTGAAAGGAGATCATTGTAAATCTTGGTAGATATTTTAATAAAATGAAACTACTCAATGTGCATCTAGTGGCCAATATGAAAACTTGGTCTCGTGCCTTGAAATTTGACAGTAATGTGACACTAGGAGAGCAACCAGGAGGATCACATGAGATATTATTGAGAGCCAGACTACAAGCTGATTGCATCACTTTTTCCCACAACCCAGAATTGAGTCACATGATCAAAACCTATTCACGTGGGAAGCTGGGGGAAAATGGTCTTCCTGTGTGTCCAGGAAGAAACACAAAATATAACAGGATTTGGTGGTCGTATAACAATCTCTGCCATACCAGCTTTCTCATGTATAATTCAACAGTTAATAAATAGTGAATTCTTACTATGCCTTTACCATCTCAGTGATGTAGATATACTTTGGATTCTATTTTACAGATGAGGAAATTGAAGATCAGATTTGTTAAGGGACTTTTATTTCTCTGAATCTCTCATCTTATCCTCTTACTGGTCTGAAATGAATTCTCTATCTTACAGTATTAAATTTGGCTTATGATTAGTAAACATTTCAAAGTACCATAATTCAGCTTTTCAGATTGTATGTTTTTAGTTGGGCACTTTCAATGGCTTAAACAACACAAATTTTCTTTTTTCTTTTAATCTCACACATGCAAATTCAAGCACAGTTCCAGGACTGATTAATTTCTTGGCATGACAATATCAAGACTCCTCATGTGGGGGCTTCCCTGGCAGTCTAATGGTTAAGACTCCCCACTTCCACTGCAGGGGGCACAGGTTCCATCCCTGGTTGGGGAACTAAGATCCCACATATGTAAGTAAGTGTAAGTAAGTGTTGATCGCTCAGTCATGTCCGACTCTTTGCAACACTTTGGACTGCAGCCCACTAGGTTCCTCTCTGTCCATGGGATTCTCCAGGCAGAATACTGAAGTAGGTTTACATTCCCTTCTCCAGGGGATCTTCCTGACACAGGGATCAAACCCAGGTCTCCTGCATTGCAGGTGGATTCTTTACCGCCTGAACCATCAGGGAAACTCAGGGAAAATGATGCGTCTCAGTTTTCCATTCTGCCATCCTCAGTGAGTGAGTTTACATCAGCAAGTGGTGGGAAGATGGTTGCCCTAGTTCCAGGCATCACTTCCTCACTCCCTGTATCCAAAGGCAGGAAATGGAGTTATTCTTCACATATCTCTCCCTTTTGTGGCTTCAACATTCCCTTTTCATCCCTTGAATATATTGCTGCCCTAGACCTGGCCAAACTTCGGGGAGGTTGCTTTTAGCAAAGATAAAGGGCCAGTGGCTACAGGGTAGTCAACCAACAGTGTCTCCCAGATACAATCTCGCCTCTAATAAGTACTAGAAATTAGAGCTAAAATGAGAAATGCTAGAGCATGGGTTTGAATCAAAGGACTTTGGAAATCATGTAATTCAACCCTCATTTTACATATGGATAGATAACCTAAGTCTCAAACAGGTTAATTGGTTTTTCCAGCTTATACAGCTAGATAAGGCTACCGGTAGGACTAAAAGGGAATTTTTGAATGGCCAGGTTACTATATGTATATAAATAGCATTGCTTAATAGTAAATAGACTATTGACTGCAATATTGTGATACATTGTACTTGCTTACTTGGTTTTAGATTTTCACCCAATGAGGTATGAACTTGTCAAGGGAAAAGAGCCTCTTACTGAGCTTTGAATCTGCGATGGGTAGCACAACGTCCTATATTCAAGAATAGTAGGAGGGCAGGGATAGTTTGGGAGTAACATATATACACTATATAAAATAGATAAACAACAAAGACATACTGTATAGCACAGGGAACTATAATCAATATCCTGTATAACCTATATGGGAAAAGAATCTGAAAAAGAATATAGATATAGAGAGACATATATTTGTTGCTGTTGTTCAGTGGCTAAGTCGTGTCTGATTCTCTGTGACCCCGTGGACTGTAGCACTCCAGGCTTCTCTGTCCTTCACTATCTCCCGGAGTTGACTCAAACTCATGTCCATTGAGCCAGTGATACTATCTAACCATCTCGTCCTCTGCAACCCTCTTCTCCTTTTGCCTTCAATCTTTCCCAGCATCAGGGTCTTTTCCAATGAGTTGGCTGTTCGCATAAGGTGGCCAAAATGTTGGAGCTTCAGCTTCAACATCAGTCCTTCCAATGAATATTCAGGGTTGATTTCCTTTAGAATTGACTGGTTTGATCTCTTTGCAGTCCAAGGGACTCTCAAGAGTTTTTCCCAGCATCACAATTCGAAAGCATCAGTTCTTCAGTGTTATCTGTATCTATATCTATATAGATAGATAGATCAGAATCACTTTGCTGTACATGCAAAACTAATACAGTATTGTAAATCAAGTATACTTCAATTAAAAAAGAAAAGAATAGTAGACTTCATGTTTGTACCCTACTTAATGATTGGTTATATTTAATTCTTACCTTAACCTTTAGAGGCAGAAGAAACTGAAGCAGAGGCTTACCCAAAGTTACAAAGTCACTGAGGCAGTGTAAGGCATAACTACAAAAACATATGCTCAAATATACAATAGAGGGAAAACCACAGAGAAATCTTTTTTTCTGCTGCTCATACGTACATGTATGAAATCTGAAATGCTCATGGCAGTGGAATCTCATATTTTTCTGCCAGAGGTTGAAGGTAAAAATAACATCATAACTAAAATAGTTAGAACCTGTGGCTGGAGATTGTTGAGGAATTTCGTTCAATCCCTTTTCATAAAGATGAGAGGCACACAGTGATGTGTGCAGGATGAGAGGACAGGTAAAAGTTTGACAACTGAAGGGACTCCCTAAAATAAGGAATGAGGAATGAAGCTGAGTCATTTGTGATCATTTTGCTTCTCTTACCTGCATATGAGACCATCCCGATGCTCAATGGTTTCACGCAGGACCACACTTGAATGGCACGGACTGTATTTTCCATAGTTATCTACAGAGAAGGACAGGGTTGCTCTGATGAGGCTCACTACGTGCTTTGGACACATGGAATCAGATGCAGCCTTAAGCCCCCAACTACCCTCCAAATTAGAAACTGTTTGTTTTTGGTAACATGGGTAGTAAATACCTTTGATCCTTCTATTTCCAATTTATCATCTTACCTTTCAGCTTTGTCTTTTTAAAAAAATATTACTTTAAAAATATTTATTCATTTATTTACTTATTTTGTCATGTCATGTCTTAACTTGGGCTCAGTAGCCTTGAAACATGTGGGATCTTAGTTCCTGGACCAGCGATCAAATCCACGTCCCATGCACTGGAAGCTTGTTTCCCAACCACTGGAGCACCAGGAACGTCTCCAAAATAGCACTTTTTTACATCAACACTTCTTTAGTCTATTTCTCCATTTGAAGTTGAATTAAGACACACAATACTCTTAACAGTTTTCTAGAGGTGATTTTTAACCCTTGCCAACCTCATATGGGCTTCCCTGGTGGCTCAGACAGTGTAGGATCCACCTGCAAGAAGGAGACCTGGGTTCAACGCCTGGGTTGGGAAGATCCCCTGGAGAAGGAAATGGTAACCCACTCCAGTATTCTGGCCTGGGAGATTGCCTGGACAGAGGAGTCTGGCAGGCTACAGTCCATGAGGTCACAAGGAGTCGGATACAACTGAACACATACACACACATCCAGTATAAGTATATCCAGATCATAGTAAGAGAAGCCTCAAGTATTTACCTGTTACATCCTCCAATTAAGACATTCAAATCACGCAAAAGAAGACAGCTTTCTTTTCATTTCTTTAGGTCGATTTTATACCTTCTTGTTTTGGAAAATGATCTGTGGGAAAATTAGGAAAATGCTGCTTTCTGAGTCTCCCTCTCAAAGAACCACAATACATATTAATATTTCCAAGGTTCAAAGAAAACTTGCCATTTATAAACGAGAGAGTGCTTAATGTATTTTCCAAACTTGATTTACCAAAAATACTCTCCCTCCCCTTGCAACAATAATGCATGTCCTTTCATTCTATTCTAAGGGGAGAGGTGACACACTTCCCTCATTTTTTGGCAACTTGCAAAAATGTACTTTTTCAAAAAACCTTCTGAACTTTAAAACTTCCACTTTGAGCAGAAATGCAGGTGAAAATGACCTTCCTTTAACATTTTGCTTAACGTCAAGGACTGGAAAGAAAGAAGAGCCGTTTCTGGGTCTTTCTCATTAGCCTATTTCTGTTTAAATTACTCTCTCTTATATTTCCTTTCCACTTATATTAGATCACCATGAGATGCAGCCAAATGTACCCGGGGAGTATACCAGAAACTTATGCCCAGTGGCCTGTCAAAGTCAGGCAAAAAGCTGGAAGTAATTTGCAGTTACCCTGGCCAGTCAGCCTCACCAGCCTGTTCTTATTACAGGAACCACTGGGCAGAACTGAAGTCTTCCAGCAAATAATTGCAGAACCATCCAAATTTAGAGCAGAAAAGGATGACAGTGTCTAATGTAGAGTAGGCTGTTATCTTAGCCTGGATCCCACCCTGGGCGGATCCTGAATCACAGTCTCCTTGCAGGAAGTCTCTATGGGAAAGAGCCGAGATAGTGGGAAGGCTGGTCCAAGGGTATCTTCAGGTTCCCTCCTTACATGGGCAATGAGGAGGTTTATCCCAAGGGGTGTTTGGAAGAGCTTATCAAGTGGGTCTTAGAACTCATTTCTTGGGACAAGAGGCTCACGTACCCCAGCAGTCTTGGGTGTCCCCATGAGAGGTGGCTTTCTGTACTTGTAGTTTTACATCCAAGAGAGCTGAGATGTCAGAAAAGCCCTAAGCCCGGCCTCGAGAGCCCGTTGGTACACCCGAGGCAAACTGGTTGAAGCCCATGTAGAAATGGTCACCATGGCATTGGCTGGTGGAATAGGTGGCATTGAAAGTAATGACATAGTGCCCAAGAAGCGTCCAGTACGGTAGTGCACAGTGAACCCTAGTGGTTTAGCTGGGTCAAATCCAACCCCTCGCTACCCCCTCTGAGGACTTTGAGACCCTGAGACATGAACCTGCTTACCCTGGGACACATAAAGCTTGTTGGTGGCAGAAAGAATTGGAAACCGTGCTCCTGAGTGCCTGTTCCCTGGGACTTTCAGCCACATGGCACTGCCTCACCTTCACACTTGCTGTAGTTAAAAAGCCTGAGAGCAAAGAGTCGTACCCACAAAGTCTGGGAGGAAGTTCAAAAAATGGACAGATATCCACCCTCAGTAATGTTAATAACTACAGAGAAGCTAATGCAAGCTATAACAGGATCACTAGTTAAATGAATGATGTAGACAGTGAGTCTCAGTGGAATTCTAAGGAGGGCAGAGAGGTCTCGAAGGAAACTAGCCTTTGGAGACCTACTTTGACGCTTGTAATCTGTGCATCTTCCGGCTGTTGAGGGTAGAAGGGAGTAACGTTTTTGTGTCAGGCTTGAAAATTGTGCTGTGTGACCATCAGGGGAAATTTGGACCCTGTTCTGGAGCTAAGAATAACTGTTCTGGAGCTAAGAATAATTAGGTTACTTGACAAATGCTGAAGAGGAACTCATCAAGTCCAGAGAATTCACAGTGGGGCCTAAAGGCCAGACTGAGGTTGACTCTAACTAGGGTTAACACATTGACCATATCCTTGCAAAACATATGGAAAATAATGTCATGTATTAGAGATCTCCAAGTTGAAATATGATTGTTGGTTTTTATTGTCTCTAAATTCAAATATTTGCCTATCGAAATAATTGTGCATTCAGTCATTCTGATACTCAAACATATGAGTCATGACAAAGAAATGTCATGAAGGGAAGGAATAAAGATAGTGTTTGGAGGGGGTCTAAAACTCCAGGGAAGGAGAAAATAGGGAGATAACAGAGAGGAAGGAGAAAAGAAGGTTCTCCATCTGAAATGTAAGGACCACATGTCTGGGATTTTTTTCCTTAAGAATTGGTTCTTTTGTTAATCAGAGTAGAGTAGGCAACAGGATTCCTTTATCAGTGCACTTAAAGGGCACCATCTTAACGACATAAGGTATATAGTTTAGTGCTTGGTACAAAACAAACAACAAATGACTACCTACTAGTAAGCCTTTTTTCTGTATGAGAATTTTGTCCATCCTTTCCCACTTCCCCTCAATGTATTCACCCACATTAATTTTTGTACTTTCTAAAAAATAAGCCTTTGATTTTAGAAAATTTTTATGTTTAGAGAAAAGCTGCAGAGACAGCAAAGAGAGTTCCCACATACCCTTCACCCAGCTACCTGTTATGGTATGTCTTACATTACCACGGTACGCTCGTCAGGACTAAGAACTTAGCACTGGGGCTTTGCTGGTGATCCAGAGCTTAAGAATCCACCTGCCAATGCAGGGGACATGGGTTTCATCCCTAGTCTGGGAGGATTCCACATGCCACAGGGCAACTAAAGCCCACAAGCCACAGCTACTGAAGCCTGTCTGCCTAGAGCACCACAACAAGAGAAGCCACTGCAATAAGAAGCCTTTGTAATGCAACTAGAGGGAAGCCCTCATTTGCCACAACTAGAGAAAAGCCTGTGCAGCAACAAAGACCTAGCAAGGACAAAAATAAAATAAATAAATCTTAAAAAAAAGAAGTTACCACTGATACATTACTATTAATTCCTTGTACTTTTAAACAGTTCAGTTCAGTCACTCAGTCGTGTCCAAATCTTTCTGACCCCATGGACTGCAGCATGCCAAGCCTCCTTGTCCATCACCAACTCCCAGAGCTTGCTCAAACTCATGTCCATCAAGTCGGTGATGCCATCCAACCATCTCATCCTCTGTCATCCCCTTCTCCTCCTGCCTTCAGTCTTTCCCAGCATCGGGGTCTTTTCCAGTGAGTCAGTTCTTCGCATCACGTGGTCAAAGTACTGGAGCTTTAGCATCAGTCCTTCCAA
Organism: Giraffa tippelskirchi; assembly: GCF_054371585.1. NCBI lineage: Eukaryota > Metazoa > Chordata > Mammalia > Artiodactyla > Giraffidae > Giraffa > Giraffa tippelskirchi. The sequence goes on from NC_137289.1 coordinate 146,388,000, forward strand.
TGATATTCAGGACTGATCTCCTTTAGGATGGACTGGTTGGATCCCCTTGCAGTCCACGGGACTCTCAAGAGTCTTCTCCATCACCACAGTTCAAAAGCATCAGTTCTTCGGCACTCAGCCTTCTTTATGGTCCAAATTTCACATCCACACATGACTACTGGAAAAAACAGCCTTGACTAGACAGTCCTTTGTCAGCAAAGTAATGTCTCTGCTTTTTAATATGCTGTCTAGGTTGGTCATAACTTTTCTTCCAAGAAGCAAGCGTCTTTTAATTTCATGGCTGCAGTGACCATCTGTGGTGATTTTGGAGCCCAAGAAAATGAAGTCTTGAAACAGTTTCCATTGTTTTTCCATCTATTTGCCATGAAGTGATAGGACCAGATGCCATGATCTTAGTTTTCTGGATGTTGAATTTTAAGCCAGCTTTTTCACTCTTCTCTTTCACTTTCATCTAGAGGCTCTTTAGTCCCTCTTTGCTTTCTGCCATAAGGGTGGTGTCATCTGCATATCTGAGGTTATTGATATTTCTCCTGGAAAATTTGATTCCTGCTTAGGATCCATCCAGCCTGGCATTTCGCATGATGTACTCTGCATATAAGTTAAATAATCAGGGTGACAATATACAGCCGTGACATATTCCTTTTCCTATTTGGAACCAGTCCATTGTTCCATGTCTGATCCTAACTATTGCTTGTTGACCTGCATACAGATTACTCAGGAGGCAGGTCAGGTGGTCTGATATTCTCATCTCTTTAAGAATTTTCCACAATTTGTTGTAATCCACACAGTCAAAGGCTTTAGTGTAGTCAATGAAGCAGAAGTAGACATTTTTCTGGAATTCTCTTGCTTTTTCTATGATCCAACAGATGTTGTACATCAAGGCTGTATATCGTCACCCTTCTTATTTAACTTATATGCAGAGTACATCATGAGAAACGCTGGGCTGGAAGAAGCACAAGCTGGAATCAAGATTGCCGGGAGAAATATCAATAACCTCAGATATGCAGGTGACATCACCCTTATGGCAGAAAGTGAAGAGGAACTAAAAAGCCTCTTGATAAAAGTGAAAGAGGAGAGGGAAAAAGTTGGCTTAAAGCTCAACATTCAGAAAACTAAGATCACAGCATCTGTTCCCATCACTTCATGGGAAATAGATGGGGAAACAGTGGAAACAGTGTCAGACTTTATTTTGGGGGGCTCCAAAATCACTGCAGATGGTGACTGCAGCCATGAAATTAAAAGACGCTTACTCCTTGGAAGGAAAGTTATGATCAACCTAGACAGCATATTAAAAAGCAGAGACATTACTTTGCCAACAAACGTCCGTCTAGTCAAGGCTGTGGTTTTTCCAATAGCCATGTATGGATGTGAGTGTTGGACTGTGAAGAAAGCTGAGCACTGAAGAATTGATGCTTTTGAAATGTGGTGTTGGAGAAGACTCTTGAGAGTCCCTTGGACTGCAAGGAGAACCCACCAGTCCATCCTAAAGGAGATCAGTCCTGGGTGTTCATTGGAAGGACTGATGTTGAAGCTGAAACTCCAATTCTTTGGCCACCTCATGTGAAGAGTTGACTCATTGGAAAAGACCCTGATGCTGGGAAGGATTGAGGGCAGGAGGAGAAGAGGACAACAGAGGATGAGATGGCTGGATGGCATCACTGACTTGATGGACATGAGTTTGGGTAAACTCCGGGAGTTGGTGATGGACAGGGAGGCCTGGCATGCTGCGATTCATGGGATTGCAAAGAGTCAGACACGACCGAGTGGCTGAACCGAACTGAACAGATGTTGGCAATTTGATCTCTGGTTCGTCCGCCTTTTCTAAATCCAGCTTGAACATCTGGAATTCTTGGTTCACATACTGTTGAAATCAGCTTGGAGAATTTTGAGCATTACTTTGCTAGCGTGTGAGATGAGTGCAATTGTGCAGTAGTTTGAACATTCTTTGGCATTGCCTTTCTTTGGGATTGGAACGAAAACTGACCTTTTCCAGTCCTGTGGCCACTGCTGAGATTTCCAGATTTGCTGGCATATTGAGTGCAGCACTTTCACAGCATCATCTTTGAGGATTTGAAATAGCTCAACTGGAATTCCATCACCTCCACTAGCTTTGTTTGTAGTGATGCTTCCTAAGGCCCACTTGACTTCACATTCCAGGATGTCTGGCTCTAGGTGAGTGATCACACCATGATGGTTATCTGGGTCATTAAAATTTTTTTTGTATAGTTCTTCTGTGTATTCTTGCCACCTCTTCTTAATATCTTCTGCTTCTGTTAGGTCCATACTATTTCTCTCCTTTATTGTGCCCATCTTTGCATGAAATGTTCCCTTGGTATCTCTAATTTTCTTGAAGAGATCTCTAGTCTTTTCCTTTCTATTATTTTCCTCTGTTTCTTTGCATTGATCACTTAGGAAGACTTTCTTATCTCTCCTTGCTCCTCTTTGGACTCTGCATTCAGATGGGTACATCTTTCTTTTTCTCCTTTGCCTTTTTTTTCTCAGCTATTTGTAAGGCATCCTCAGACAACCATTTTCCTTTTTGCATTTCTTTTTCTTGGGGATGGTCTTCATCACTGCCTCCTGTACAATGTCACGAACCTCTGTCCATAGTTCTTCAGACACTCTATCAGATCTAATGCATTGAATCTATTTGTCACTTCCACTGTATAATCACAAGCGATTTGATTAAGGCCATACCTGAATGGTCTAGTGTTTTTCCCTACTTTATTCAATTTAAGTCTGAATTTGGCAATAAGGAGTTCATGATCTGAGCCACAGTCAGCTCCTGGTCTTGATTTTGCTGACTGTATAGAGCTTCTCCATCTTTGGCTGCAAAGAATATAATCAATCTGATTTCGGTGTTGACCATCTGGTGATGTCCATGTGTAGAGTCATCTCTTGTGTTGTTGGATGCGGATGTTTGCTATGACCAGTGCATTTTTTTGGCAAAACTCTGTTAGCCTTTGCCCTGCTTCATTTTGTACTCCAAGGCCAAATTTTCCTGTTACTCCAAGTATCTCTTGACTTCCTTCTTTTGTATTCCAATCCCCTATGATGAAAAGGACATCTTTTTTTGAAGTTGGTTCTAGAAGTTCTTGTAGGTCGTCATAGAACTGTTGAACTTCCGCTTCTTCAGCATTAGTGGTTGGGCATAGACTTGGATTACTGTGATATTGAATGGTTTGCCTTGGAAATGAGCAGAGATCATTCTGTCGTTTTTGAGATTGCACCCAAGTACTGCATTTCTGATTCTTTGGTTGACTATGAGGGCTACTCCATTTCTTCTAAGGCGTTCTTGCCCACAATAGTAGATACAATGGTCATCTGAATTAAATTCACCCATTCCATTCCATTTTAGTTCACTGATTCCTAAAATGTCAGTGTTCACTCTTGCCATCTCCTGTTTGACCACTTCCAATTTACCTTGATTCATGGACCTAACATTCCAGGTTCCTATGCAGTATTGTTCTTTACAGCATCAGACTTTACTTCCATCACCAGTCACATCCACAACTGGGCATTGTTTTCGCTTTGGCCCCGTCTCTTCATTCTTTCTGGAGTTATTTCTCCACTGATATCCAGTAGCATATTGGGCACCTACCAACATGGGGAGTTTATCTTTCAGTGTCATATCTTTTTGCCTTTTCATACTGTTCATGGGGTTCTCAAGGCATGGATACTGAGGTGGTTTGCCATTCCCTTCTCCAGTGGTACTTTTAAACAGATGCTCTCTAATCTGGGGCCACTAATTAGGAGCCCAAATCATTCTTTTTCAAGGGGTGGGAGGCAAGGAATAGAGACTTTCTTTGGAAGGCAAGCACACTAAAAAGATCGTGGACTTATGTCCAAAGAACCATCTTACCTGGTTTTGGAAAGCCGAGATCATTCTACTAGTGATTTTTGATTGAAATAGGATATTTCTTTGGGAATGAGCAATGAGTGGGCTTTAGAATTTCAACCTAGTATGCACAGAAATTACCATGAGCCTTTGATCGTGTTGCAATAGTCATATGGGAATTCCATGGCTTCTAACATCCCTCGGAAACTGTGTGTGTGTGTTCAGTCACGTCTGACTCTTTAAGAGTCCATGGACTATAGCCTACTAGGATCCTCTTGCCCATGGAATTTTTCAGGCAAAGATATTGGAATGGTTTGCCATTTTCCTTCTCTAGAGGATCTTCCCAACCCAGTGATCGAAACTGCACCTGCGTCCCTTGCGTCTACTGCATTGGCAGGTGGATTATTTACCACTAGCGCTACCTGGGAAGCTTGTTGCAGCACCTGGAAAACTGCTGGTTTATTGCTAAAAGTAAGTAACTCACTCAGTTGTTAACTTGCATCAGACTCTTTTGCCACCCCATGGACTGAATCCTGCCAGGCTCCTCTGTCTATGGGATTCTCCAGGCAAGAATACTGGAGTGGGTAGCTATGCCCTTCTCCAGGGGACCTTCTCAACCCAGGGACTGAACCTGCGTCTCCTGCATTGCAGGCAGATTTTTTTTTACCACGTGAGCCACCAGGAAAGCCCAGCTGACCCCTATTGGAACCAATCTTAAAATATGTGTTTGAAAATTCGCCTTAGCTGTGTTTGAAAGCTTCAGACCTTTTTTGAGAACATGCAATATCTCTTTTTGAACAAAACCTTCTAATCTGTTGTGTCAATGTGATATGCTCAGAAATAGGATGCTCCAGATGGCAGCACTCTTTGGAACATGATGGTTGACACAGGTGACATTGTAAGAGTCAAGATTTTGAAAGGGGGCCTTTGGAAATCTCCCAGATGAGATAGCTCACTGGGAACCTACCATATGGAATTTATGAGCCTCTGTCCTACACAGATGTTTTCCAGCTGGAAAGCTGTGACAAGGAAATGCACCCAAATGCTCCTAATGGACAGATATGTGCACACACACACTCACTCACTCACTCCTTCAGACACAGAGCTTTTGAAGAATTGAAAATATTTGGATTGCTTAAAAACATCCATTGCTTAAAATTAAAATTTCCATCATCAGTCACTGCTGGTTCATCTTTTATTTGAAATAATAGGAAAGTTGAAGATAATTTTGTATTTAATACTGTTTATTTATTTTTAAATTTTTATTGGAGTATAATTGTTTTACAATGTTGTTAATTTCAGGTGTACAGCAGAGTGATTCAGTTATATATATTCATTCTTTTTCAGATTCTTTACCAATATATGTTAGTGCAGAATACTGAATAGAGTTCCCTGTGCTATACTTACCACAGATCCTTGTTGATTACGTATTTTATATATAGGTGTGTGTGTATGTTAATCCCAAGCTCCTAATTTAGTTGATGAGCAGACATAAGGAAAACTCTACTTCTTGTTAGCATCAAATCCCCAATCATCTGTGAGACTCTTTGAGACTAATTAATTAATTTCAATTACAACCAAGTCAGTGGGTTTCCCAGATGACTCAATGGTAAAGAGTTCACCTGCCCATGCAGGAGACTTGGGTTCTATCCTCAGGTCGGGAAGATACTATGAAGGAGGGAATGGCAACCCACTCCAGTGTTCTTGCCTGGAAAATTCCATGGACAGAGGAGCCTGGTGGGCTACAGTCCATGGGGTCACAAAGAGTCAGACACGATTGAGCTCGCACACAACTGGTCAAAGTCATCCTTGAAGTTGTTTAGATAGTAGCTTCTGTTTGCACAATATCTTAAGAATGCCAGTAAGGTAGCCTCTAACTTCTGGAGCTTTTGACATTTAGCCACCAGAGGCTGCTCTGAGATCATTATCCTCCTTGCTCTGTTGGTCCAATCCCAATAGGGAGACTTGTAAAGACAGGTTTGGCTTCCATTGCTCTGAATTGTCCTCACTCAGCACAGTTTCCTGGTGGTCAGCTGTTGGTGTAGGTGATTACTGACAGTAAAGAAGGAAGACAAAAACTCTGTGTTACTGTTTCACCTTTCTATTTTTAAACTCTTTTTTATATATTCAGAAAATCTTGTTCTTTTTCAAGTAAAAGAGAACTGGGCAAGGCTTTCCTACTGACCTTTGCTAATTTTTCGTCATTTTCCCCCGTTACCATCTTTTCAAAGTAGGTTTCTGAAGATTTTTTAAAAAACTGTATTACACAATACTTACTTCCACGTGGTTTCTATTCTACAGTTTACCAGCATTTTATAGTGGCTTTCATGCTGTTCCGTCTGTTTTATTTTTTAAATCTTTGTGTTTCTCCTTTAAGTCATTTTCTTTAACAGAACAAACCAAAAATTAAACATAGGTGTATCTGTCATTTAGTAAGACAATTAAAAATGGTTTTGGTGCCTGTAATGTATTTTGTCTGTGATCTTGGACAACTGAGTACTGACTTCAATTGTTAATTGAAGAATGACACCAGTTTCTTCATGTAGAATTGCTTTCAGTCTTCTTGAGGAAAGGCCCAATTGTGGTAGAAAACCATCAGCCCATGGAAAGCAACTGGTTTTATGTTATCTTTACATGTCACCCTAATTAGTATACTCCCACGAGAATAAGTTACTACACAAAGATGTAAGGTTTTACAGCCATGACAAATACCAAATTAATAGTTCTGTTGCAGGCAAAGTCATCAGTACATAGATGATCTGGACAATTTCAACACCACAGTTCTTTAATACTAGACTCTCTTGGGGGGGGCCACAAAATTCTGTCTGATTGAAAGGGTGTCATTTAAGTATGTGTCTTCTTCTCACATTTAAGTATGTGCTTTACTTTCTGTAGATTACAGAGAAGAACTTACTACACTGAAGGAAAATGAATACGTATTTTATCAATTTCTATTTTTAGTAACAGATGAAAGTTTCACGATTTCTTTTGCTCTGAAAAGAAATTCTTTCAGTACCAGGTGACATTCCTGAATGTTTGGTGCCATTGAATATTCATAGAAATGTTTGCTATTTCCCTTCTAGTGTAATCATAATGGTAGAGATCCTTAGTTAATAAATTCATGACTAACAAAGTATACATAGTTACTTATATTTTCAGGTAGAATAATGACAGCCACCATATGTAAACTGGGGCCAATTTCACTAAATGTTTTTCATCTTGTCTCAACTTGGGAGAGAAGCAAAAGTCTTTTGCCCATGAGTAGAGCCTTATTAAACCGTTATGATTATATGTGGCATGTTTTTCTCTCAATTTGCGTGCCTGACAGTCGACTTGCTAAATGTCACATTCAGGCTGAGTCGCAGAAGAAAAAGAGACCCAGTGAAGTAGTATTAGGTCAGCTTTGTGGGTTGCATTAGCGGCCTGTCTGAACAAAGACGAGGGACTTAGCCACAGAAAACCATCACGTGGCCCTGGGCCTTGGGCGCCTTGCAAATGCATTGCATGACTCATTATTAAACATGCCGAGAACAGACAAATTCCAGGCAAGTGAAACATCCACTGATTCAGCAGCAGTTAGGTGGGTCGTGTGATATTTGTCTTCTTGGCTTTTCCTTTACGAACTCCCACGCCATCTTTCAATCTCTCTTGAACACCACATGTCAAAGGCACAGAGCAGCTGTATTAAGATAAAATTGTGAGCATTAAAGACAGGCACTTAAATTAGTATAACCCTAAGGCCAGGTAGACTTCACTAAATTGCACAGGCTTTAAAATACCAGCACTCAATTAGGAAAAAAAAAATGTATCCATAGCAACCTCTTTGTCAAGGGAATAGTTACCTGAAAGGATACACATCTTTTCAGAGAAACAGGGAGAAATAAAACCATGTTCGTTAACTGTGGATGATATTATTTGGATCTAAATTTAATCAGGGGCATGATTCAGGAGAAGGGGCTTTTAAGAAAGTTATACAAAGTAGGTGCTTATTTCTAGTAGAATGTGTTTTCATGCCTTCTTTATCACCAAAACATTCTTACATATGGGATTATTTAATTAAAATGCCATGAAATAACTTTAGGTTTCAGATATTTAAGAAGAAATGGCAGTGCTCCTCTTCTTCCTGGCCATAGCATGCCTACCATTTTTAGAAAGACCTTTCATTGATCATCCACAGTGGATATTTGCCTGAGGTTTCTGCTGCATCTGGATCTTTGGTGGTCATTTCACGGGTATTTACAGAGAGGACACAAGATCATGTAAAAGTCCACAATCTTTCTGTTGTGAGGTGACCTGGCTTAAGCCATCTTGTTTCCAAAAGGCTGTCTCTCATGAAGTAGCCTTTTATTGGGTCACATTGCATGACATCAGTTGTGAGGAGAAGCCAAGGGGCCTTTTGTTCATCTCTGATGACAAAGTGAGATAAGGAAAAGGGGTGCTGTAGAAACGAGGGCCTGCAAATTTCACCTTCTCCTGTCTCCTTGGGGAAGGAGGATCAGAAAGGAAAAACTTCCTGTATTCTCTTAGGTTAATTCATTGGGGCCTGTGAATTAAACTAACGAAAGCCAGATTATCAGGATAAATGACACCCAGTGTTAACAGTATTTATGTGCACTGGAGTTCATAGCAAAGGAGTAAAACTCAAAGACGGAGCAGACTTGAGGGCTTATGTACTCTTATCACAAGGAAAAGAGGATATGGACTTCAAGGAACAATAAAATATAAGGAAGTGGCTGAGAGATATATAGAGAGGAACTCACAGAAGATAAGAGCTGTTTTAGTGCATTCTGTTTATACAAACTCATCTTGGTGTTGACACCCTGTTTTCCATGATAAGAGTCGCCCTTCTCTGCATCAGGATTGGGGGTGGTGGGTAGAGACCTTACTCAAAGGGAACTTTATGCCCTGATGTTAGACAGATAAGAGGGGGGCAGAGAACTCTGCCTACATCTGTTGGTTCTCAATTGCCTTTTGCTCAAAATAATTCTGATAGTAAAGTGGTATATTTGGTGGTGGCCTATTTTGATCTGCTTCAGAAGGTAAACACATCAAGCTTGGAGCCTGCAATAGCCAGTGTCATTCAGGGCTGGCTTCCCAAGCAGCAAGACAATTATGAAAGGCCTGAGCTTGGTTTAATGATCTGTGACTGCCTTCCAGAAAACTTTATTTATGGACACTGAATATGGGTTTCCTATACTTTTCACCTAACAGGAAATAGAATTCTTTTGATTTTCTTTTCAACCATTTGAAAATGTAGAAAGCCATCTTCGACCATTGGACCATCCAAGAATAGGTAGACTGTGGCCTGAGGGCAGGGGTTTGGAGAGGATGCTGACCTAGAGAAAGTGAAAGTAACTCAGTCATGTCCTACTCTTTGCAGCCCCATGGACTGTACAGTCCATGGAGTTCTCCAGGCCAGAATACTGGTGTGGGAAGCCTTTCCCTTCATCAGAGCATCTTCCCAACCCAGGGATTGAACCCAGGTCTCCTGCATTGCAGGTAGATTTCTTACCAGCTGAGCCACAAGGGAAGCCAAAGAATACTGGAGTGTGTAGCCTATCCCTTCTCCAGAGGATCTTCCCAACCAAGGAATCAAATCAAGGTCTCCTGCATTGCAGGCAGATTCTTTACCAACTGAGCTATGAGGGCAGCCCTTGACCTAGAGAAGTGGTTCCCAAACCAGCAGTGTCAGCAGCGCATGGGAACTAGTCAGAAATGCAAATTTCCAGGCCCCACCTCAGACTTGCTGAAACTCTGAGGTGGGGCTGGGTAATTGTGCTTTATTAATAACAATCCCTCAAAGGGATTCTGATGCCTATTTGAATTTGAGAACCTCTGATCTAGACCTCTGGTTCCCCAATGCTCAGTCTAATTCCCTCAGGGAGCTTTTGAACCATCTCCCTGCCCAGGCCCAGCCCAAATCAATTAAATCAGAGTCTCTGCAAGTCAGACCCAGTCACCAATATCTTTTATTTTTTTAGTGAAGTATAGTTGATTTACAATTTTGTGTTAATTACTGCTGTATGGCAAAGTGATTCAATTATATGTGTGTGTGTGTATATATATATATATATATATATATATATATGCATTCTTTGTTTATATTTTCCATTATGGTTTATCATTGTTGTTGTTGTTCAGCCACTGAGTCATGTTTGACTCTTTGTGACCTGATGGACTATAGCATACCAGGCTTCCCCTCCCTTCACCATCTCCTGGAGTTTGCTCAAACTCATGTTCATTGAGTCAGTAATGTCATCCAACCATCTCATCCTCTACTGTCCCCTTCTCCTCCTGCCCTCAGTCTTTCCTAGCATCAGGGTCTTTTCCAGTGGGTTGGCTCTTTGGAGGTGGCCAAAGTATTGGAGCTTCAGCTTCAGCATCAGTCCTTCCAATAAATATTCAGGTTTGATTTCCTTTAGGATTGACTGGTTTGATCTCCTTGCTGTCCGAGGGACTCTCAAGGGTCTTCTCCAGCACCACAATTAGAAAGCACCAATTCTTTGGCACTCAGCCTTCACTATGGTTTATCATAGGATATTGAATATAGTTCCTTATGCTATAGAGTATGTCCTTGATGTTTATCCATCCAATGTATAAAACATCTGCTAATCCCAACCTCCCAGTCCACCCCTCTCCCAACCCCCTCCAACTTGGCAAGACACCAGTCTGTTTTCTATACCTGTAATTCTGTTTCTGTTCCATAGATAAGTTCCTTTGTGTCATATTTTAGATTATACATATAAGAGATATCATATGGTATTTGTATGTTCATAGCAGCGCTATTCACAGTAGCCAAGACATGGAAACAACCTAAATGTTCATCATCAGATGAATGAATAAAAAAGAAGTGGTACATATATACAGTGGAATATTACTCAGCCATAAAAAGGAATGAAATAATGCTATTTGCAGCAACATGGATGCAAATAAAGATTATCTTACTATGTGAAGTAAGTCAGAAAGAGAAAGATAAATACCATATAACTTATATGCGAAATCTAAAATAAGGCACAAATGAATTTATTCACAAAACAGAATCATAATGTGACTTCCATGAGCAGACAAGGCCATTCATGCTTTCATTGTTGAATTAAGGACACTGAAGTTCAGAGAGTTTGACTTGCCCGAGATACACAAGAAACAGGCATGGCGTAGTCCACTTACACTTTTTTAGATACATGAGCATTAAAATAGTATGTTTGGTAATGGGGTGTATTTGCCTTGCAGCTTCAGGGATCCTGTTGTCTTTTATTAGTTGCACTGATTAATTTAAAAACACATCTGGAAACATGCCATCAATAAAATGAAAACTGGTTTTAGAAACTATAATTGGAAGAAATAAGGTGCAGAGGCATAGGGCAGGCCCATGTGCAAGCACTTTGGGGCAGAGGCCAGACCTACGAGATTTGGAGAGAGGACAGGCTCTAAGCTCTTCTGAAAGTCATTGCCTACCCTGGAGCTACTCGTCAGTGTTTCTGAGCCATTGTTTCCTAGTCCATAGCTGGAGTGCACAAGTAAGTTACAGTCTTGAATGTCATTAATGATAGTGAGAAACCAACATTTGCACACTTGTGATGAGTTTTTGTTTTGTTTCGTTTTACTTTTAAGGACTCCTCTGCCTTGGATGTTTTTAAAGGCAACTTTTTAGTAAATTGAAGTATGGTTGATTTACAATGCTGTGTTAAGTTTAGGTATACAGCAAAGTAATTCAGATTTATTTTTTTCAGATTATTTTCCATTATAGGTTATTACAAGTTACTGAATATTGTTCCCTGTGTTATATAGTAAATCCTTGTTGCTTATCTATTTTATATGTAGTAGTGTGTATCTGTTAATTCCATAGTCCTAACTTATCCCTCCCTTCTCTTTCCCCTTAGGTAACCATGTTTATTTTCTATGTCTGTGAGTCTCCTGTTTTCTGTAAATGTTCATTTGTCTTATTTTTTAGATTCCACATATAAGTCATATGGTATAGTATTTGTCTCTGTCTGGCTTAATATAATAATCTCTGGAGAAAGAAATAGCAACCCATTCCAGTATTCTTGTCTGGGAAATCCATGGACAGAGAAGTCTGGAAGGCTACAGTCCATGGGGTCTCAAGAGTTGGACATGACTTAGCAACTAAACCGCCACCAGTTTATCTACTAAAAAAAAACAATAATTTCTTGGTCTATCCATGTTGCTCCGTATGGCATTGTTTCATTATTTTTTATGGCTGAGTAACATTCCATTGTATACAGGTACCACTTCTTCTTTATCTATATTGAGGGGAATTAGATTGCTTCCATGTCTTAGCTATGGTCAATAGTGCCACTATGAACATTGGGGTACATGTATCTTTTCAAATTAGAGTTTTCATCTTTTCTGGATATATGCCCGGGGTGGGATTGCTGGATCATATTCTAGCTATATTTTTACTTTTTTAAAAGAAACCTCTATTCTGTTTTCCATAGTGGCCACACTAATTTATATTCCCACCAACAGTGTCATAGTGTTCTAAAGGGAATTTTCAACTGGTGCATCCTTTGTTCTGATTTTCTCAGCAAAGGCTTCAGCGTGCCTGCGCATTCCACAGAAGGGAGAACACGGGCTGTGTACCCAAATTAGGGTTGGAGAAAGTGAGGCACGGTAGAAACCGAGTCATGTGATGTTTACAAGTGGAGTTGCACAAATAACCATTCAGTGTTTTCATTGTTTCAGTAGTCATGTCATCATAATACAAGACATGATTTGTTGGTGTTTATTATATGCTGCATTCTCATAGTTCTGTGATTAAGAGCATGTTCTCAGGAGCTAGTCAGCTGGAGTGCATCAACAAGGATCTGTGCCTTCTTAGCTTTGTGACCTTGGCAAGACACTTCACCTCTCTGTGCCTCAGTTTTCACTCAAAAAGTGGGGATAGTAACATGAGTGCCTATTCTCCTAGGGGCAAAGGAGAATTCAGCAGGCTCACAAGTACTTGGCATCTAGTGAGTACTTAGTAAAAGTTAAATAACATTAACTGTAAACAAATCACTTCATTCAAACACAACAACTTTGAGGGAGAATAAGCAGATGGGCCATATTCACAGTTATTACATGTCAGAGTTGATATTTGGACTGAGGCTGTTTCCAGCATCAGTGCTCCTAGCCAGTATGCTATACTGTGTTGAATGGGATTAATAAGCCAAGTATTTATGGGCAGTGGTTTTTTCCATGTGTAGCATAAACTTTTTGGCTTCGTTCACATATCCTTGGACCTTCTTTCTTTCTGGACAATAGATCTTACACTGCCTCCAGACTTCCCCCTCCCATAGGAGACTGAGGAAGGGGGGTGGCCCCTTCTCCCCACAGCTCCCCGTGACAGCCTTCTATCATCTCAGTCAATGGTGACTTCATTTTTCTAGTTGTGTCAGCGAGGAAGTTGGAAATCATCCTAGTCTCCTCTGTTTATCTGACATATTCACTCTGCAAATCACATTGGCTCGACCTTCACAATCACCATCAAGAATCTAGCCAGGTCTTCCCCCACTCCACTGCCATACCCATCAAGTTCACCACCATCTCTTACCTGGTTGACCATAAGAGCATCCTCAAGGACTTTGCCTCTGCCGACAGGCTACTATCCTCCCATCAGTCACACTGAATGCTACAAAGTCAGTGGGCTATCATAACTTCTTGGCTCCAAACCATCCAAGCCTCCCTATCTTTCTCCAAAGGAGACCCACAGCTCTTCCCATGATCTACTAGACCCAAAATCACCCACAAACACTGCCCCCGCAACACACATATACATACTCACTCACTCAGACACATTCCTAAAGCCCTAGTTCTTACTGTAGTGGGAAGCAGGACCCCTTCCAGACCCCAAGAGTGGGCTCTTGTCTAACACTCAGAAGCAAATTGTCTGAGGAGACACATGTGCTGACAAAGAAAGAGACATTACTGGGAAGGGGCGCCCAGGTGGAGAGCAGCAGGATAAGGGAAACCAGGAGGACTGCTCGGCCACGTGGCTCGAAGTCTTGGATTTTATGGTGATGGGGTTAGTTTCTGGCTGTCTCTGGACAATCATTCTGACTCAGGTTCCTTCCTGGTGGTGCATGCATTGCTCAGCCAAGATGGATGCCAACAAAGAGGCTTCTGGGAGGTGGTAGGCCACATGGTGTCTCCTTTTGACCTTTCCTGAACTCTTCTGGTTGGTGGTGGCTTATTAGTTCTGTGTTCCTTGTCAGGACCTCCTGTTGTAAAATAACTCACACAAATGGTTACTAGGGTGCCTGGGCAGGCTGGACAATTTCAGTCCATGTTTCCCGTCACACTACTGCTGTCACCCTTACCCACTCCAGCCACCACAGGCTCCTTGGCTTGAGTTTGCCTTGGCCTCAGAGCTTCTGCAATTACTGTTCCCTCTGCCTGGATAACTCTGCCCCATCCATAGTCATAGCTGAAAGTATTTCTTCCTCTCACCTCCTTAGAACTCTTCTCAAATATCACCCTGTAACATATCAACTTTCCTACACCACCCAACCAGCACTCCCTATCCGCCTTTCCCCATCACCATCAGAGCCACTTTACATTTATTTGTTGATTGACCTCTGTCTCCGTCCACTAGACGGTATGCTCATGTGGGCAGCCTTCAGCCTATCTGCACCTTTCTGCCTGCCCGTCCACCACTTGAAACAATGTCTGACACACAGTAGGCACTCAATAAATACTTGTTGAGTGGGTGTTTGGCCGTTTGAGCATAAGAAAGGTGTACCATTGCATGTTTGTTAGCATAAGGTTGATGTGTGCTAACCTCAGCCTCTTTTTCTTATAGGAGGTCCTTGTCTTTACACTTGAGAATTCTGAATGCCCTGAGAGTAATAAAAATCAATTCATAGAGTGCTACAGATACTATGTGTTGCTAATGAAATCAATGGTTAAAGCATTAACGTACAGATTGACTTTGAATAAGAAAAAAAAAATGCTTCATGGACTGCATTCCTAACTATGGAAATGAACCACAGGAATGTATTCCATTGAGAAAGCCATTGGGGAATTCTGAATAGAGAAGGAAAACCTAATTCACAGTTCTAAAGAAATAGCCATAAAATCTACCTACATCCTGCCCTTCATAGCACAACAGCAACATCTTTTTCCACGAGAGATCTCCCACCAGTAGACATATATGTGGGTTTTCCCCTAACTTCAAATGTTCAGATGAATACTGTCTAAATTTAGAGAACCATTGAAGGTAAATACAAATCATGGAAGTGCTTCCTCCATTTGTTTTCAAATGTGATGGTAAACTCCTAGCTTATCTTGAAGGCAGTATGACAGGTGGATGTGGACCAGGGTGGCAGCATTGTGCTAGGAAGAACACAGGTTTTGGCATCAGAGAGGTGCATTCCAAATTCCCATATACAAACCGTAAACTGGCTTCATCTTCAAGAGGGTCTGACACATCACTGGTCCATGACAGATGGGGCATCTTTTCATTTCCTCCCTTTTCCCTCAGCATAAATACTCAGGACATAGCTTGTATCCACTTTTTAATTTAAGATTTAAAGACCTCTTGAGTGCTAAATCACTTCAGCCGTGTCCCACTCTTTGCGACCCCATAGACTGTAGCCCACCAGGCTCCTCTGTCCATGGGATTCTCCAGGCAAGAATGCTGGAGTGGATTGCCATGCCCTCCCCCAGGGGATCTTCCTGACCCAGGGATCGAACCTGTGTCTCTTATGTCTTCTGAATTGGCCACTAATGCCACCTGGGAAGGCTGTAAGACCTCTTAGTGTGTGGTCTATCAGCTGGTTTTAAATTCCTTCAATCGGGTTAGATTAATTTACCAAGTTGAAGAGAAGTATCACCAGTTGGTTGGTTTCTAAAAGATGCCCATAACAAAATGATCTTTTCCCCTCATAGAGACAGTTTAGGATAAATATCAGTAGGTCTTTTTGATACAACATAGATAATACTACAAACAGGAGTATAGCTATCTTGTTCATTGTATGATGTTATTTAAGTCACTCCCATTAAAATGATTTCAAATAACACTATTTACAAAATAGTCAATATAAGTCCTTCTTTTTGTAAATTAATAAATTAAAGGAGAAATATAATGAAGCCCCATTTGAATGCAGTTTCTTGAACATTTAGAGCTCTTTAATAAATATGGAGAAAGCTAAGGCACTGATACTCAATTTTTTTTTTCTTGCTACAACTCAATATGTTTATCTTGCATCAGGGGATGAGTATAGGAAAGGCTATCTCAGTATGTGTGACTTTTCATAAGTGGTTTCCAGCAGAGGAAAACCTCGTGATAAACTGTCTAGTTATAAAGAAATAACGGCAAATATTATTTCCTTGGCTATTAAAATAGAATAAAAAGATACCCCCATCTGTGTCTATCTAGCAAACAAAGAGATATGTAAACCATGATTCTTAAGTAGTTTTTATCTTTACCATCGTCTTAAAGCCATCTTAAAGCCAGTATTAATATTATATGTGAAGTAGGAGAGGGCTTTCATCAATCAGAAAACAATACAGCAATTTTAGCCATCTTTCTGTGTGTCTGAGAAGTGCCAATCTAAAGGATAATGCGTTGTCTTTGTACAAGCAAGGAGCGCAAATCCTGCTCAAAGCTTCTTTTGATTAAAATTTCTATTCGCCTTCTCTCCATGTGATTATCGATGAACCAGCCTGATTTGCCTGCTTCTAACATATGCAAACTGAGATCTGATTCACAAACTTAATTTTTTTTTTAAATCTCTAAGGTTAATTTAAAAATCAGCCTCTGGCATTAAGATGTTAAAGGTTTGAGAGACTAATCCTTTTCATATATGAGACAAGTAAGAAATCATTTTCATGTATAAGAAAAGTAGCAGATAAAATAATAAGGAATAAAATGGTAATAATAGGAAGAACAGTAACCAGATATCCCTAGCCATACTTAAGCCCACAAAAAAAGGATTTAAATCAAGAATGATGCCAATTAGGAGTAAGAAGAAAATGGGGGTTTTAATTAGCCTAATGAATTATTTAGGCATCTGAGTTGTAGAATCTTCAATCCTGGAGCTCAAGAAGAATGTTAGTTGAAAACAGTTTGGATTAGGGCTAATATATATGATTCTTGCTACACGTGAAAATCAGTCATAAACTCTGAGTACATTAAATCTGTGGAGGGAGAAAGAGGAAATGGTAATCAGATCTTATGTGCATCATATGATGACATTGCACTTAGGGTTCAGAATTGGGCAGAGGGTGTGTAACTTCTCTAAAGCTTTACTCTGACTCTGGTCAACTATGGGCTAGATAATTATAAAATATTGCTAGTTTACAGGAAGTGAATTTGAGGACAAGAAATTGAGTTAATAACCAGTGAGTATCTTTTGTTTATTTTAATTAGTTTTAATTTTTATTAAAATAATACATGTTCAAAGTATAAATATATTAAAGACTTTAAATGAAAAAACAGCAATTCCTACCTCATCCCACTCCTTTTTAAAAGTAATCACTTTCAATTTGTAAATTTCCTCAGTATGTACTTTCATATTTTCCATTATGTGCTTTTACTATTTCTTGGTTTATGAATTTTAGACATTAACATCCCACATACATAAAAAATGAATTACCTCTCTTATACATCCCCACCCAATCCCTCCTAATATAATCATTTTGGTTAGGAATTTGTGTTCATCTAGTAACAAAAATTCCAAAACATTGGCTCAAACAAATTCGCAGTTTATTTTTCTCACAGAATATGAAGTTCAGGGCTCATTAGGAGACTCCAAGATGGAATCAGCAATCCAAGATCCTTCTATCTTCCCTGTTTTCCAGGTTTCCCATCTATTGCATCCTCATGTTTACAGAATGGTCCCCCTATGTCAAGCATTACAGTCCTATTCCTGGTGAGGAAGTCTTGGAAGGGCAAAGAGCAAACAGTGTGTGTTTCCTTTAAGGAATTTTCCCAGACGTCTGGCACAGCCGCTTCTATTAAAATTCCATAGGCCCTACAAGTTTCATAAGGCCACTCATACCTGCAAGGGAGGCTGGGAAATGTTCTTCAGCTGAACACATTTCTGGCCCCAAATACACTGAAGTTCTGTTGGAAAGAAACAAGGAGAAGATGAATATTGGATTGATTACCAGTAGTCCCTGCCACGTGTAATGCTGTGCTTCCTTTTTTGTGCATTCTTTTGTTTATCCTAGAGTTAATAATGGCCTCACCTTGGCTTAGATTTATAGATACCTGTTGATCTTCAATGTGATCTATCAGTGTCATTCTCTTCCCTAGTAACCTACCTCCAGGAGTCTTCCATCCTCCTAGTACAGTTTATTTACTTATCTATTTTTAAATGTTTGTTTTCTTTGGCTCCACCAGGTCTTCCCAGGTGGTTCAGTGGTAAAGAATCCGCCTTCCAGGTTTGATCCCTGGGGTGGGAAGATTCCCTGGAGGAGGAAATGGCTACCCACTCCAGTATTCTTGCCTGGAGAATCCCATAAACAGAGGAGTTTGACGGGCTACAGTCCATGGGGTCATAATGAGTCGGACACAATGTAGCAACTGACCTCCCCCCCCACCACACACACGCACTCGTCTTAGTTGGAGCACGCAGGATCTTCATCTTCATTGCGGCATGCAGGATCTTTACTTGTGGCAAGTGAACTTTTAGTTGTAACACGCAAGATCTAGTTCCTTGACTAGAAATCGAACCTGGGCCCCCTGCATTGGGAGTGCTGAGTCTTAGCCATGGGGCCACCAGCCACCAGGGAAGTCCCCTCCTGGTACAGTTTAGAGTTGGGCTTTTCTAAGACTGCTGCATCTATCCTCCTAGACTTTATTGTCTTTGTGTTGGTTTCTCTGTCTTCTGAATCCCATTGTCTTATTTTTCTTGGTTATTTCCCTCCTTTATCTTTGAGTAGATTCCAATGAAAGAATACATGGGATGCAAAAATGTTGAGTCTTTGTATGAAAATAATTGCATTCTATCCTGACATTTGATGAATAGTATAACTTGGTATACAATCATCAGTTGCAAATCATTTTATCTCAGAATTTTATAGCTCCTACTTTCTAGTGTTGCAGTTGATACATGTATAATAAATGTATCAGCAAAATTTAATTATTTAGAAAGAAGAGGGCCTTCTATATTATTGGTTTTATTGATTTTTTAAATTAATTTATTTATTTTAATTGGAGGCTAATTACTTTACAATATTGTAGTGGTTTTTGCCATACATTGACGTGAATCAGCCGTGGGTGTACATGTGTTCCCCATCCTGAACCCCCCTCCCACCTCCCTCCCCATCCCATCCCTCAGGGTCATCCCAGTGCTCCGGCCCTGAGCACCCTATCTCACGCATCAAACCTGGACTTTAAAATTATTATTATTATTACTATTATTAGCAGCAATTCTGAGAACATTTTTTATTGACTAATTGATCCTATCCTCCGTGCTAGTTGTTAGAAGGGATATACAATAGTCCCTTGGCTAGGCTATAGTGCAGTTATTCAATGAAACAAATCTAGGTGTTGCTATGAAGGTATTTTGTAGACTTAGGTAACATGTATAATTGGTTGGCTTTAGGTAAAGAAAATTATCTTTGATAGTGTTGCTGGGCTTCATCCAATCAGTTGAAAGCCATAAGAGCAAAACTGAGGTTTCCCCGAGGAAGAAGAAATTTTGCCTGAAAACTGTAAACTGAGCTCCTGTCCACGTGCCCTATGAATGTCAGACTTACCAGTACTCACAATCATGTAAGTCTAGTCCTTGTAATACATTTTAATATATATGTTAAATATCCCATTGGTTCTGATTCACTGGAGAACTCAGACTGATTAAGGCCTTAGTGACCTCAGTAACTAGAAAAGGGGTTAATAAGACAAATCAAAAATACTCTATTACAATAATTTTTCTCTTACAAGTTTAAATGTAAGATTATAGTTTTAAAAAAAGTAGACGATTGAGAAATTGAAGAATTACTGTTAAGAAGATATTATGATGTTGACATGAGGCAGAAGGTTCAATTGGGAGTGTAGAGAATTTTTGACAGTAGGAGGGTTACACAAAAACCATTGCTAAATTCATGCATAAATCTTTATCAGATCACTAAGAGGAAGATAATGAAGGATCAGTCATATTTAACCAACAAAAACTAAACAGTGTCAAAATCATTCACCTCTAAAAGCATGGAATTATTAAATGGTAAGATCTACTTAAAATTTTAAGATAACATGGATTGCTTTAACTCGTTAATTTTCAAGTGATGAAATATCAAAAGCTCAATTTATTTAAATCCTTGACTGGTGACTAGTCACCCCTGTCCTGTCTGAAAGTCTTCCCTTTAGGATACATTCTCCTAAAAATTTCCTCATGTTGTCTTATTCTGTTCTGTATCCACAGATTTCTCCCTTTCTTTACGGCCTGTCATCCAAATTCATGCTGTAAGCAATAGTTGCAAAAAACTTTCCCATATATGTTTTCACTTGTCTTAGTCCATTTGAACTGCTGTAAGAAAGTACCATAGAGTTGGTGGCTTATAAACAACAGAAATATATTTCTCACAGTTCTAGAGGCGAGGGGTTCCAAGTTCAACGTTCTGACAGATTCTGGTGTCAAAGAAGCCTACTTCCTGCTCCAGATGGCCGTCTTCTGTGTCCTCACATGGTGGAAGGGGCAAGAGAGCTCTCTGGGATCTTTTTAATAAGGGCACAAATCCCATGCATGAGGGTTCCTCTAAGGTTAGGATTTCAACGTATGAATTTGTAGAGGGACACAAATATTCAGTCCATAATTTGCCCCACTGTCCTGAAGAACCTGGGCTCAAAGATGTCATTTGGTTTACCTGACACCTATCAGCCAGTTCTGTGGCCACGTGCTTTGTCGCTCAGTCGTGTCCAACTCTTTGCAACCCCATGGACTGTAGCCCACCAGGCTCCTCTGTCCCTGGGATCCTCCAGGCACAAATACTAGAGTGGGTTGCCATTTCCTTCTCCAGGGGATCTTCCCAACCCAGGGATTGAACCCAAGTCTCCTGCATTGCAAGCAGATTGTTTATCATCTGAGCCACCAGGGAGGTCAACTCCAGAAATGGATTCCAAATTGTATTTGTAACCCATGCTTGTGGTATGTCACGTTGCTCCCGTTAATCAAGTGACAGAAACTAACTTAATGAGTACTTGTACTCTGTGAGTAGCAACTTATTTCTTTTTTTATGACATCCTAGAAGTACTATAGGTGGGGTTTTCTTTTTTTAAAATTTCTTTTTCTAAGTAGGGACTTGTGTCACTGTCCACGTAAATCACCTTCACTAATCACCTCAACTTTTCCATGGTCGCCATGAGTATACAACTGGATTTCTGGAACTTCTGAGGGAGAATAAAGTCTTTCCATAGGCCCTCAAGACTGTGCCCTTGCACCAGGCATTTCCCACATGGCTGAATTAGGTAACTTCAGCTTGGTTTTCATTGACTTTTGATATGTCCTGATACTAGAGGAAGTTACTAATAGTCAACCATTTTTTACATACACATGTTCCCATATCCTTTGACCTAACAGAACACTGAAAGAGATGGCACCACTACTGCTAATTGTCCTCTCGGGTGTCACCCCAATGTCCATCCATGTCTAATAGGGCCTGTCCAGGATCACTGGCCCAGGAATCCATGTTATGTTTGCTGTAGAGATCTGTTTATACGACCAAACCTGCACTAAACTACACAGGATTACCACCTCGGCTGCTGTCTTAAGAAAGATCTGCTAAGACTACCTCATCCCTTCAGCTGATGTTTGCAAATGCTGTTAAGCACAGACCAAGAACAGAACATCAGAACCTTTAGTGAAGCACGTTTCCTTCTTTGCTTCAATTTACTTGCTTATGCGGAGAAGGCAATGGCACCCCACTCCAGTACTCTTGCCTGGAAAATCCCATGGACAGAGGAGCCTGGTAGGCTGCAGTCCATGGGGTCGCTAAGAGTCGGACACGACTGAGTGACTTCACTTTCACTTTTTACTTTCGTGCATTGGAGAAGGAAATGGCAACCCACTCCAGTATTCTGGCCTGGAGAATCCCAGGGACGAGGGAGCCTGATGGGCTTCCATCTATGGGGTCGCACAGAGTCGGACACGACTGAAGTGACTTAGCAGCAGCAGCTGTTTCCAATAAGTGGATCTAACGCTCACTTAATGGACAACCCCTAAAGTGCTGTTTACTGGATTTGAAATGTTGAAGAAATCTGTTTATTGGTAAATGAAAAAGTAGACTTCATTTATTTACATGGTTCCCTTTTCTTAAGGGTTTTAGGGATGATTTCTGGAGATAGCATATTTTATAACACAAAGCAAAGTAGGGACTTCCCTGGTGGTCCAGTGGGTAAGACTCTGTGCTTCTAATGCAGGGGGTGCAGGCTTGATCCCTGGTCGGGGAATTAAGATCTCTCATGCTGTGCCATGTGGGCAAAACATAAAAAAGAAATTAAAAAAAATCTTTTTTAAAAAAGCAGAGTAATTCTCACTTCAAACACTTAAATTTAATTGCTGTAGCAATTGGTCATAATCAGACCTTTGGGTTTTTTACTTTGCCTCAACGATCCTATCTGTTCTTATATTTTGGTGCAGATGAAATGGTGCATATTTGTAAAGTGCCTGGCAAAATGCTTAGCTCATAGTAGATACTCACAAGAAGTGTTTGTTAATAACATCCCTGTAGGCATTCCTGTCCTGCATAATGAGAAGATGGGAGAGAGAACTAGCAACCCATCACAGTATCTCTTACTGGTGGAAGTGCCCTTTTTTGATTTTTGTTTTTAATTGCTTTACAGTGTTGTCTTGGTTTCTGCCATACATCACCATGAATCAGCCATAGGTATACATAGGTCCCATCCCTCTTGAACCTCCTTCCCCCCTCCCATCCCATCCGACCCCACTAGGTTGTCACAGAGCACAGGGTTGAGCTCCCTGTGTCATACAGCAACTTCCCATCAGCTGTTTCACATATGTTCATGTATATATTTCAATGCTACTCTTGCAATTCCTACCCCCCACCCCCTGCCACTGTGTCCGTAAGTCGGTTCTCTGTGTCCGAATCTCTGTTGGAACTGCCCTTTCATATACCTCCCAGAGATTATTGTACACATTACTCCCAGAGACCTTGTCATCTAGAGCTGATGTTTTTTATGTAGATGCAGAAGTGTATGATGGCTTCATATAAAAATGTAGAAAATAGGCTGTCTCACAAATACGTCCATGAAGCTAAGATTCTGTTTTAGGAGGATCATCTCTTCTCTTGCACTCTGACTTTGGCTGGACATGGGAGTATTAGAATAAAGATGGCATTATGGGGACTTCCCTGGTGGTCCAGTGGTTAGGACTCAGTGCTTTCACTGCCATGGCCACAAGTTCAATCCCTGGAGAAGGAACAAGGTCCTGCAAGCCACATGGTATGAACAAAAAATAAATTAAAAAGATGGTATATGCTTATTGTTTTCATAAGTGCAGGATAGATTTTGAATTATGGTAAAAAAAAAAAAGGTAACTATAATAGTTTAATTTGCCAAGAGATACTTTTCCCTTTAGTAATGTGGCAGTGGCTGCAGTCCCGTTGATGTCCATAGCTCAGGAAAGCATGTCATTCCCTTTCCACACACATTTGTTGACTTCCTCCTGTGCTGTTGGTGTGCGGGTACAGTGAAAGTGTCTGGGGTTACAAAGATGAATAGGGCATCATTCTTGCTCTTGAGAGTTTTCTAGTTTGCTAGAAGAGACAGACTGAAGTAAAACAGCAGAGATGTAGCATGGTTTGCTCAAGCTGGTGCTTACCGTCTCCTGGCTCAGTATACCTCCTCCAACCTCTGTGTTTAGGGTTCTTACTTCAGAAAAGGAGGGAATATTTGCACTACGAAAATTGGCAAAGGATTCAGACAAGGTGAAAAATGGTGCTGTCTCATAGAGTAAAAATGCAACTTAATTATAAACTCTAATTTGTGAAAATATAGGCTATCTCCTTTCAAAGCTAAATCTTAGATCATGACATACGTGCACCATGACTTTAGGATTTTAAAGGAAAAAAATATCTGGGTATAAGCCTGTTCCCTGGTGGTTCAGATGGTAAAGAATATGCCTGCAAGGCAGGAGACATGGGTTCGATTTCTGGGTTGGGAAGATCCCTAGAGAAGGAAATGACAACCCACTCCACTAGCCTTGCCTGGAGTATCCCGTGGACAGAGAAGCCTGGTCGGCTACAGTCCATGGGGTCACAAAGAGCCGGACACAACTGAGTGAGTAAAACAACAACAATGACGACAAATCTTGGCTGCTTTTTTCTTTTTTTTTTTTTTTTAAGAGCTGGTTGTTAAACATTTACCAGCACACCACTGAGTGTCTATAAAGTACAGAGCGAAGGGAAGGGATTACTTTGTCTTGAGACATTTGGGGAAGCCACAAAATAGTGGTGACATTCTGACCTTGTAGGATGCAATAGGAATAGGCCAAAGGAGAGGAAAGATGGATGGAACTTTGACAGGGCACAGAGCCTGTGAGAGGAAATCCCAACTCATATTTTCCTCGGAGGTGATGACAGCAGAAGGCAAATGCAGTCGTGAGAAGCTTCTGTTGAAGGTGATAAATAGATACGCCTTGGGACTTAACTCTGGTGATATTTAACGGCAGCAGCCCTGGGTAATTTCCTGTGTCCTGAGGCTCAGGGTATACCTAGGGCAGGAACAGGTACAGTATTTTTTTGAAGTGAATCAGAGCCCTCTGCACTGGGATAAAATGCAGATTCCCAGGCTCCTCCTCAAACCTATTGATCAGATTCCCTTGGAGTCACAGACCCAGAGACTGGCATTTTTCACAATGTCCCCAGAAGTTTCCTTGGACAGTTAAGCTGGAGAACCAGTATTTTTGTTTTGTTTTTGAAAACTAGTATTTCAAAGCCACTCCATCAGTGATTCTCCACTGGGCATGATTTCTCCAGTTGTCTGGAGACATTACTGATTGTCATGACTGTGGAAGGGTTCCTTGTATCTGGTGGCCTGAGGCCAGAGACACTGCTCAGACATCCCCCAGTGCACAGCACAGCGCCCCCCAACGGAGAATGATCTGACCCAAATGTCAATAGGGTTGAGGCTCAGAAACCCTGGTCTAGGTCATAATCAAGGGCTCTGTAGTAAATACATGAAGTCTGGTTGTGTCACTGGGTGGTTCCTTACCTTGCTAAGGTGGGGGGCTGGAATGGGGTTATGGACCTCCATGTCCAGATATGGGGCCGCCAAGTTTTCTTGGAACTGGGCAGAGCTGACATCTACTGAATCCATACAGATGATACACTGGAAGCTGCTCATTCATTGATTTGCTGAAGTTATTTTTTCTCCCCTCTGCTACCAATTTTTTTTTCCTTTATTGAATTATTCTCACAAAATTTTTGCCACTTCTTTGGGAAAAAGCTTTGCTCAGCTTGTGCTGGGTTTTTGGTTTTTTTTTTTTTGCCATCCAGAAGACAGAGTGACCTTGAGAGCGTATTGCTTAAGAATTGAAAAGTGTTCCTGTTTATAGAAAACACAAAAAGCAAACTTTGGAAATTCTTTTTCAAAGAATTTAAGTTTAAATTACAAACTTAAAACTTCAGGGTTTAAGTGTGTAAGAAGCCAGCTCTCTTACTGAGATCCTGTCCAGCTTGTCCCTTTGAATAAGTTCACCAGATCAACCTTGTAGGTAAGGTGAACTTGAGTGAAAGGTAGACACACGTCTTTAATTTTTTTTTCTTCTTAACCAAACCTCAGTGCCTATTTTTCTAATAACAGTTGTCTTTAAAATTGTGCCTTGGGCCCTTATTGGGTAAAGATTCTCGTTCATTTGCCGTGTTTCAGCAGACTTGTGTGCTCGTTCCCGTTAAGATCTGTCTCTTAGATGCACGGTTCATCTATATGGAAGCGAGGTGGCGGACATCCCCCCTCCCCCCGCCCCGAGTGCCGGTTTCGGCTCAGGTGTTCTGAGTGACAATTAGGTTCCCTCCCCAGTGTTCGGTGCGAGATACTCTTTTCGAAATCCGCCTGGGTCCTGCGTGTGGCACTTTTCTGCTTGCAGTCGTTTTGTCCCTCTCAAATGCTTGCGTGCTTTTAGGGAGCTCTTAAAAGGCCAGGCCTTAAGCTAGTTAAGCTTTGAGGCGAGCCGGAGCTGTGAGATAAGAATAGAACGCATCTTTTACTCCGGGAGCTGGGGAGGCTGTTTCCAGCTGCTTCCAGTCATTGAAATCCTGAAAGCTCTCTAATCCTCGCGGAGGCAGCCCCTCCGGCTCCCAGAGCCCACCCTCTTCTCCTGATTGGCGAGGCTCCTCCGGGGCCCCCGCCAGCCACCTACGACGTCTCTGAGACCCGATTTGAAATAAGAGCCAGGCGGTCCCCGCTTCCCTGCGCCCGACTTTTCATAGGCTGGGAAGCGAAGCTTGAGAAACTTGACGTTGTCTTGGGCAGAGTGCGTGTAGCAACAGATCAAAGAAAAAAGGGGAAGAAAACGTGTTCTCAGCTGCCTGGGAACTCGCTGAGTTGCTTTTGTCTTGCGGGCTTCTGCTGGCTTTGGTGTTTCCCCTCGGAAGACCGCGGCGTGGGCTTCCAGGCGGCTCGCTCCCTGCTGGATGGGTGATGGAACTCTAAACATGAGGCAGGTGAGCTCCGGGGGCTGCAGGGGCGGGTGGAGAGGGAGGGCGCAGCGTGGGACCCCTGGGATGTGACTCCGGAGGGCTGGCCGGATGAGCAGATGCCTGGCCGAATGGTTCCATTTGGCGGAAGAACGGGGCTGCCTTTTCCTAAAGTAACCCATGAAGCAGATATCCTGAGGTTCCCCGCACTTCTGCCTCTAATGGGGATTGGCGACGTCAGGCAGTCATTGTAAAAGGCTTAATCGCGGTTCGTAGAACATGTAAATCACTTACAGTTTGCGGTGGCTGGAAGGTATTGTTCGGGATCTATCTGAAGCTCTGAGCCTCTTTCCTGTGCTTTGGGTGAGAATAAAGACAACGGAGTATCCTGAAAAAGAATTGAAGGGGGCCTCTTATCGTTTTGGCTCCCCATCCTGAGCACTTACTGTGTTTATGGCTGAGAAGGTGGCACCAGCCCGAAATTAGCACAGACAGTCCTTCCAGGAAAATTGTGTTTTTCTGTTCTAGCAGTCTTGAAACTACTATTGCTTCTGGACAGGAGAGGACAGCCCTGAGAGTCGTGAGCTGAGAAAGGGCTCGGGGATTACTTCCATGAGTCTTTGAAGAGAATTCTAAACCAGCAGCTTCTTCCGTGGCTGCGGGCATGATGATAAAATTTCTTATCAGCCTAAGTCGAGCTTTATAGCTCTGCTTGTAAGAAAAGCCAAAAGTGAGTGTACAAAGCCAAGAAAAGGGTGTGATTTATAGCTCAACCAAAGTTATAGAAGAATCTTATGTCAATATTTCAGTATCAAGATCCGTACTCATATAAGGGGCAGAGAAACTGGGAAAACATACTAGTAGGCTGGCAAGGGCAGAGAACTCCAAGAGGAGTGGTATTGACTTTGCCAGCTCTAAGTAAATGTGGGTGGGGAAAGTTATCATCCATGTTACCACCAGGAAAACTCTGCACTTTTTTCTTCTAAGTGGGTTGGGCACTCACCACCCTGCGCGCTTTGGGGTGAGTGAGTTGCATAAGGAGCAAACTTTCTGTTTTAGGGCTGGAGCGAGGGGTTAGAACTTTCCCTTTCCTGTAGTCTGGGGCAGTGAAGCAGAGCCCCCTCTGTATGGTCAGGTTTCGAAAAGACCCTCTGCCTTCTTGCCTCCTTGCCTGCTCACTAAGCAAGTGTGCTTGCTTGGAAAGTGGCAGTGAGTGCAGAAAAGCAGGCTTACACTCGCAAACACTTATGTGTTTCCAGTGAATTGCTCGGCCTCTTGCTGAAGACTGGGGCCGTTGATCAGTTTCAAGTTCTGCAAACTCACGGTTTGACCCCCCTTGTTTTTCTGTTGAGCAGTCCCGATGGGATGAGGGAAAGAAGCAAGAAGCCTAAATGGAAAGGATTTAGCCAAAGAAAAAAGGAACGCAAAACATTTTTGACAAAGGTCCTGGACTGGAACAAAGAAGTCATTTGATCCGTTGCAGAGCCACCTGTCCTCTTGGTATCTGAGCTCACTTTTCAGAATCCCTGTTCCCACACAATTCCTCTGGAATGGAGGCACTCCCTGTGGATGCCAGAGGCATGCTGTCCGAAGCATGGGACAGGTTTTCCCATGCCTTGCTCCTTGTGGCATTCGCATAGATTGGACTTCAGCCCAGTCATGAAGTTTTAAGGGTACACATGGAGTAACTCAGTCATTTAATGAATGGGCAGCTTTTCATCCCTAACTGTATATCCAGTAATTTTTTGGCCTGTTTGGTACTTGAAAAGAGGGTAGACTAGGGGTGGGGTGACAGACAGGAAGAGAAGTGGGGGGTGTAGTCAGGGGTCTTCGGAAGAATCTAGGCAGTTCCAGCGACTCGGGAATCTGACACGTTGTTCTGCAACAGGAACGTGTAGGGGAATGAGATGGTGGAGTTACTGGCTTGGATTAAGCCCAACTTGATTTGAGTTTCTCTTCGGGGGAAACTCGTGTCCAGGTGGGGTGACTCGCACCCACCCGCGAATTTGTCATCTCAGCCCAGCAGCTCCAGTTGGGCTTGCAGTGTTAACTATCAAAGAGATCCATGTGTCACCAGCTCAGCAATGAAATCCAATCTCTTCCCTGAGGAGTGATCCATCGCCAGGGCTGCACAGACTCTGAACAATGGCGTGGCTGCCAAGAGACCCCCGCCCCTGACTAGCCACAGCGGGTAGCCAGAAATGGCTGGCAGAATTAGAAAGCTGCCTGACCGGCCATGAGATTCAGAGGGGTTTTGCCTTCTGCCAGGTGGGAGGAAAAGGAACCGGTACAGAGGAATAGTGTTCTTTGAGGATTCCTAAGGCCACGCTGAGTTGGGCCAAAAGAAAAGGGTGAACCTGATTTGCCTCTATCAGGAAGTCATTTTAAAGCGTGTGCCAACCTTTCTCTGCCCACTGATCATAAATGGGAAACTTCTGAAACTTCCTTGAGCAGGAATTTGCTGTGTTCCCAGGCAAAAAGAAAGGCATGGCCACCTGTTCAAGCAGCCCAGCCAAAAACAACAGGTTTGCCCGTGGCATTCCCACAACTGCAGATGCCCTCCTCAAATGGCACACCACCCATTGTCCCTGCAAATGAGAAGACCAAATAATTGTCTCTCGAGCTAAGGGGAAAAAATCAGGTTCTTTAGACAACATTGCCTACCAGATGTATTTTGGGTTTTTAATACGTGATGAATTTAGGAAACACTCCAAGAAAAGAGGGTGCTCACTCTATTTCTGATGGACTGAAATCATTGCAGTTGCCTCTAGCATGAAGGGAAAGAATGAGGTATTAACCAGCGCTTTAAGCAGCTGCTAAATTCTTGCATGGCTGGGATAGTGCTATTACAAGGAAGTTGTGACTCAGTTTGATCAGTTTTGCATTCTTCAGATTTGAATTAAAATGCCCAAGGACATCTGGTTTAATAATGAATGTCTTTGTATTAATCTTTCCTTTGAGGATTAGAGAGTCCTTTACAAACACGATCTATTTATTCTCTGCCATATCCCCAGGAGAGAATGAGATGGCAGTTTGATCCTCACTGAAAAAAATGGTGAGATGAAGGCAGAGAAAGGTGAAGTAGAGAGATACATGGCAAAGCAGGTACAAGCCTGAGATGAATGCTACCCAGCCGGAAAGACAGACAGCTTGCACAGGCTCAGAATGGCCAGTGAGTGGAGGGATTAATGGCAACTCTCTTACAGCTTCCCTTTTCTTATTCTATAACCAGCATATATTGTCCCAAGTATGTTTTATGGTTTCCTTCATTTGAAAGTCAAGTCTATAAAAGTGTAAAAGGCATTTCTGTTCTCATTTGTCCCAACATTGAGATCAGGCAGTTTTTATGACATCACCTAGACAGATACTGAAACTAACCAGAATTTAAAGTCTGTATCTGAGACATGGTCCTTTCACCAGATACCGTAGGGTTTTTAAGTTTTTGCACATGGTTTGGAGGTCCAGTATCTTCAACACACCTTAGAATTTTCATTTATTCCCTACTATCTCTCCTTAGCAGAGAATTTTATAATTGTGGCTTGTTGTCAGATTAAAGATCTTTATTGGTTGTGTTGAAATAGTTTTTTCAAGTTGGCTTTTCCTTGCCATTCGTTAGGACCTGTGCTTGTAGTTTGCTTGACTAGGGACTGCATAGGCTGTGAGCAAATCCTTTAATTGGTACTTGCATGTTATCCTCAGACATTCCAGCAAGTTTTAAGGCTAAGTGTGTATGTGGATGTCTCCTGGCTTTGATCCCTTGTGTGGTAAATAGACATCCAAGGTAGCCATGGCAACCTGGGCTGTGCATTGGTGAAAGAGGGGGATTTGGTCACTGGACAAAGAGTAATTTGTTTGATTAGAAAAAGGTGGGACCGATCAGGGCATTTTTTTAAACCTTCGTGATTTAGGGATCACAGTTCATCCAAACCATTTAGATTTTTCTCAATAGGCAAAAAAAGTGACTGGCTAACTGCGACCAGCGTATGTTGCCGACGTAATTTAAATACTTTTTTGTCAAGTGGTTGCTACTTTCAAAAAGCTACTAATAAAATGAAAGGGAAGTCCAAAGTATTATATCAGTTTTCCTGTTGTACATAATATGAATTTTCAGAGCTTGGTGGAATTTTAAAAAGAAATACCCAAAGCTGATTGGGCGGTGTGCATTTCAGTTATCCACCTGCAGAGGTCAGGCTTGAAGTGTCTATGGTGGAAGGCCAGGCACTGGATGCTGCTGCTGGGAACTGAGATCAGTCAGAGAGAATTGCTCAGCTTTTTTGGAACAGTTAGTTAGCGATTCTTTAATCTTGTGACCAAAGCCACAGATGAAACTGAGTTCATTCAAGGAAGAGAATATCAAATACACCGTGATTAAAGAAAGGGCTCCAAAAGCCAGGTCAAATAGGAATCTAATCTCCATTAAGATACGGGACAGTTTAACAACACAATGCTTTTTGGCTCATTATCAGCTCCTTTTATTTCACATGAAACCCATCTCCGAGGTTTTGTTGTAGAAGATTGTTTGCCTCGTTTTATGAAGTGGCATAGAAATTCCTTTAAATGGAAGGACAAAATATTAGGGACTCTTCCAGATCCACAGGAACTTTTTTCCCTCCGGGGAAAGATATGTCATTGACATGAGCAGGAAAGTTAATGCCTACAGAAGGTAATGTGATGTTAAAGAGGTCAGAAAATTTGAGGCACTGGAAAAAAAATAATGCTAAGGGAGGACTTGGCTGTAAAACAAAGAAAAACCACACAGCTTTGTGCTATAAAAGAGAAGTTCTTGGTAAAAAGAGCAACAACAACAACAAAAAGGAAGAGATGCTGATCATTAGCAGTAGATTTTTATATATAGTCAGATATTTACGATGTTGTTGTTTCATCGCTAAGTTGTTTGACTCTTTTGCAGCCCCATGGACTGTAGCCCACCAGGCTCCTCTGTCCATGGGGTTTCCCAGACAAGAAACCTGGAGAGGGTTGCCATTTCCTTCTCCACTATCTATCACGAAATAGTACAAAAAGGAGAAATAATATACAGATTCTCCTTCATTTCTTATATTATTCAAGGACATTTACTGAGTACTTAAAGAATTAGTATATTCATTAGTTCATTCAGTAAAACTACCCTAAATGATTCCCTGGAGACTCAGCGGTAAAGAATCCACCTGCCAATGCAGGAGACTTGGGTTCCATCCCTGGGTCGGAAAGATCCCCTGGAGGAGGGCATGGCAAACCACTCCAGTATTCTTGCCCAGAAAATCCCATGGACACAGGAGCCCAGTGGGCTATAGTCCATGGGGTCTAAAAACAGTCAGACACAACTTAGTGACTAAACAACAACAACAACAACAATAAATGATTATTATATGCCAGGCCACTTTTGGGTTGCAAACATGATTTTGATACAGGCCCTGAACTCAAAGAACTTTTAATTTTATGTCTACTTTATTATACCAATAGCACAGTGTAAGTTATGCATGGGTAAAATGCCTGCTCATTAATAAATATATTTATATGATTAAGAATCCACTTAATAAATTGGTGGTAGCCAAAACTTTACTTAACTGTGAAAGCCTGAGAAAGGATTTGTAATTGTGAGATTTAATTTTTACCCACATATCCATTTGCGGGAATGTATGAATTCCTAGTTTAAATAAATGTATGCTAATCAGTAAATAGTCATTTAATTCATTTTTCTCAATAGAGAAAAATAACTCATAGGTGGTGGTCCCCCAAATCTAGGACTGCATGATGTTCTTAGAGTTTGTTGTTTGAAACCCAGAACACTTTCCAGGGAGAAATGGTGCCTAATTGGGACTAAAACACTATTTTAAAAAATAACCAGTCTGATTAATGACAGATGAAGTTCTGCATTTTGAGGGCAGGCCTCCACGTGGTACAGGATGGAAGATAGAGAAGGGATTGTATACTTCCGGTAATAGGCCAGTCTTAAAATACCTGAGGTAGGAAAAGTTTACACTAGTTTTCACCTTTTTCCATGTTTCTAGTAGCCTCTGGGTTGCACTGGGATATCTCTCCCAGACATACCCTAATACTCAATCAACTGAGCTTCCATCATTGCTTCATCTTCCCTCCCTCCCCTCCCCCACCTCCAAACCACACTCTTGTTTCCTCTAAACAATGGTCTTGACCAGATGTTGGGAGCAAAGCGATGTGAATGTGCTAAAGCTCATGACTCTTTGCCCTTTAACCCCCAGGATGAATCTTTTTTTTTTTTTTTCCTGGATGAATCTTTAGTTGGGGACATAGCAGGCACTAGAGCTGGGAGCTGC
Organism: Giraffa tippelskirchi; assembly: GCF_054371585.1. NCBI lineage: Eukaryota > Metazoa > Chordata > Mammalia > Artiodactyla > Giraffidae > Giraffa > Giraffa tippelskirchi. The sequence goes on from NC_137289.1 coordinate 146,420,730, forward strand.
AGAAATCACAAATGCCCTTTTAGGGACAATGTTTGTGGGCAGGGTCATGCCTTGGGCAGACAGGACTTGCTGGTGTGTGTCCCCATGGGTCAGACCTCTTCACTAGTTCTTTTCTCAGCATCCTGCCTGAATTTCTGGACTCCCTGTGGTCTTTGTGAGTGACACCTAAGGGGCCAAGTGAGGGGAGTGATGTCATTTGTGGGTTTGTTGTTCGTAAGTACAGGCTTTGTATGCTGAGCACTGTCTACTTGGATCAGAATAAATGGAAAGGATATAGCTACAACTTCCTCTAATCCACACAAGTATTGGAAATGGTGTATTTATTTACAGTTATTCCTTTGTCTGCCTATCTTGGGACTGAGTTAGTCAAGAGCATGAGTTAAAATACCTCTTAACACATTATTGACCAGGAGATTTTTTTCCAGAAGCTAATGCCTGTGGCCGGTGATTTTTTTTTGTAAATGAATGTTGAAACATCTCAAGTCAATAACGTTTGGGTAACAATAGATGTATTAATACATCTCTGGTCAGTAAGTTGTTCATTACCTTGAGAGCTCAAGTCCAAGCACAGTGCCTGACACACAATAAGAATCCATAAATACTTTTTGCCATTTGCAGCAACATGGATGAACCTAGGGATTGTCCTATTAAGTGGAGTCAGCCAGACAGAGAAAGAAACATTATGATATTGCTTACATTGTGGAATCTTAAAAAAAAAAAAAAGGAATTATATACAAAGCCAAAATAGGCCCACAGACGTAGAAAACAAACTTACAGTTAGTTACAAAAGAGAAAAGGAGGGGATGAATTAGGAGTTTGGAATGAATATATACACACTACTGTATATAAAATAGATAATCAGCAAGGCCCTACTGTATAGCACAGGGAACTATACTCAATATTTTGTAATAACCTATAAGGGAAAAGAATCTGAAAAAAAAAATAGTTGTTTAGTCACTGAGGCGTGTCTGACTCTTTGCAACCCCATAGACTGCAGCACACCAGGCTTCCCTGTCTTTCACCATCTCCTGGAGTTTGCTCAAACTCAGGTCCATTGAGTTGGTGATGCCATCCAACCGTCTCATCCTCTGTCATCCCCTTCTCCTGCCTTCAATCTTTCCCAGCATCAGAATCTTTTCCAGTGAGTCAGCTCTTCGCATCAGGTGGGTAGAGTAGTGGAGCTTCAGTTTCAGCTCAGTCCCTTCAATGAATGTTCAGGGTTGATTTCCTTTAGGACTGACTGGTTTGATCTCCTTGCTGTCCAAGGGACACTCAAGAATCTTCTCCAGCACCACAATTCGAAAGCATCAATTTTCCAGAACTCAACCTTCTTTATGGTCCAACTCTTAACATCTGTACATGACTACTGGAAAAACCATAGCTTGAACTATATGGACCTTTGTTGGCAAAGTGATGTCTCTGCTTTTTAATACACTTTCTAGGTTCATTGTAGCTTTTCTTCCTGGGAGCAAGTGTCTTTTAATTTCATAGCTGCAGTCACCATCTGCAGTGATTTTGGAGCCCAAGAAAATAAAATCTGTCACTGTTTCCACTGTTTCCCCACCTGTTTGCCATGAAGTAATGGGACCAGATGCCATGATCTTAGTTTTTTAAATGTTGAGTATTAAGCTGGCTTTTTCACTCTCCTCTCTCACTTGCATCAAGAAGCTCTTTAGTTCCTCTTTGCTTTCTGCTATTAAAGTAGTATCATCTGCATATCTGAGGTTATTGGTATTTCTCCCGGCACTCTTGATTCTAGCTTGTGCTTTATCCACCCCGGCATTTCACATGATATAATCTGCATATAAGTTAAATAAGCAGGGTGACAGTATACAGCCTTGACGTACTCCTTTCCCAGTTTTGAACCAGTCCGTTGTTCCACGTCCTGTTCTAACTGTTGCTTCTTGACTTGCATACAGATTTCTCAGGAGGCAAGTAAGGTGGTCTGGTATTCCCATCTCTTGAAGAATTTTCCACAGTTTCTGTGATCCACACAGTCAAAGGCTTTAGTGTAGTCAGTGCAGCAGATGTAGATGTTTTCCTGGAATTCCCTTGCTTTTTCTATGATCCAGCGGATGTTAGTAATTTGATTTCTGGTTCCTCTGCCTTTTCTAAATCCAGCTTGTACATCTGGAAGTTCTTGGTTCATGCACCGCTGAAGCCTAGCTGAAGGATTTTGAGCATTACCTCAAAAAAACAAAAATAGTGATACGTGTGTGTGTATGTGTATGATTCATTTGACTGTATGGCTGATACTAACACAACATTGTAAATCAACAATACTTGAATAAAAATAAGATTTTAAAAATAATCAATAAATATTTTTCAGGTGCATCCTGGATGAATTTTGACAGGAAAGAAAATGGAAAATGCTCTTTAAGATCAACAGAATATGAGGAAGAAAGGGCATTAGAAAGGTTGGGGGAACAGCATGAATTGAATAGGCTGCCGTCAGAGAAAAATGAAAATAGCTTTCCATTGCTTAACCATCTAGTCCTCTCAGTTGTGTTCTGAGTGAGGCCACAACTCAGAGTGTGGCAGGTAGCTTGTCTTATGTACTCCATGATGGGGCTACAGAAGTGATTAAGAAAGGGGACATGTCCTCCAACAGCTCAAAGCCTAAAAACAAAGATGGAATCTGCTGCTTGCTCTCATTGAGCCAAACCTGATGTTTTAGCCTTTGGTCCACGTGCAGTGGGTTTATTTTGCCAGGTGAGTGGCATGTCCAAGGTCACTCAGCAACTGAGAGCCTATTTCTGGAAGGACTCTGAAGTCTTCCGCTTTATCCCATGCATATGGCGGCCACATTTACTACAGTGAAACTCAAGTCATATGCTGGACACAGCATTTTCACTGTTTCTGGTGTGACAGACTATCTGAGAGTTATGGTTAAAATGATAAAATAGAAATTTCTGAGAGGTTGAGTGGTTTGTGGAGACAACAGGACTAATACATTTTCAAAGGGTCCATACGGTAGACTGTGTTATCTGTTATCTATCCAGTTGTGAAGTGTGCCTTCAGTTGTATGCATTTTGAAGTGATCTTTCCTAAACAGTTAGGAGGAAAGGAGCTGTTTGACAAATGGAATTCATTGAGTGCCCTGCTGAGTTCTCAGTAGCTAGATAAATGGCCAGATGAGGCTAAATGTAAATGAAAGACATCACCCAATATTAGAAGTCTACACAGGATCAAGTCTCCTATAGGAGATGTGTTAGGAATTCAGACAAAAAGTGCTGATTAAAAGTTTAGCATTTGTGGGGTAAAGTGTTAGCACAGAGGAATGCATTACATTCTATGAGGGAGCAAAGTTTACATTTAGAACAGGTGTCTCCTAGATTCCCCATCTTATTCTCTATTGACTGTAGCAGATGCCTTCTAATTTGGATGTTTTGGGATCACGTACTAATTTAATGTGCTAGTAAGTTCCAACAAATTGGCTAATAGGTTGATGGTTTATAATGAGTCAAGAATCAGCAAAGATTGTATCACTTTTAGGAGAAAATACCATCCAAAAAATCCAAGTAGTCTTGTTCTGTGGTTTTTTTTTTTTTTTTTTTTTGACCATGCCACAGGGCATGTGGGGTCTTTGTTCCTAGACCCAGGATTGAACCTGTGCTCCCTACACTGGAAGTGCAGAGTCTTAACCACTGGACCACCAGAGTCCCCCAAGTAGTATTACATTTAATTTTGTGCTATTTTGTCTATATAGCCTTGGCTCTGATTTTCGATACGTATGAAAATGTCAGAGAGGAACAACTGGGTGGATTATGTTTCCAAAGAAGAAAGTTTAAAGAGTGAGATGAGTCCTTGTTTTTTCTTTCTTTTTTTTTTTTTTTTTACAAATGAGTCAGCTAAGCTTTGTGGAAATAGTTTAGGAAAGTGAAATGGGAACAATTAGAAGGGAGAAGAAAGTGTGTGTTGTTTCAGTCAACCTATGGGGAAAGTGGAATAGAAAAAATTGTCTATTCAGTAAGTGACTTGGTTTTTTTCATTGGTCAGTGTTTCAAGCAGATTTCTAAAGAAATAATGATGAGGCAGCCCTTTGCGTATGGTTGTGAGCTAAAGAAGGAAACCAAGTTGTAATAATTGATGGAGAGGAGTATGGCTTTCTGAGTAGAGAAAAACATGATAGTAGACTATTCAATAATGAATATTTATTGCTTAATGCTTCTTAGCCTGGAGGAGACACTTTCTGAATATTTTGAACAGTTCCCCTTTCTAACATTTCAGCTGTCAGAATTGAATAGTTCACATGTAAACTACATTGTTTTGGTTTAACTAACAAAGAGTGATAAGACGTGAATAGTTTGTGACAGCCCGAACATTGATAACAGAAGACATTAATGCCTGCAGACACAGCCTACATGGTAAGATTCTGGGAGCAAAAATGCTTATTATGTTAGGCCAACGTGCTTTGACCTAGTTTTGCTTTTCTGCTTGGAAATTATGTCAAAATTCGTTACATCATCCCTGTGGATGAGCAATTGCATGTTCTTGTTTATTTCAGCATCATTTTATTCGTTTGTGTATTTAGTTCTGACCTCCAAGAAGCCAAACTAATCCTCATTGACTTGCCTTGTCCTTTTGAAATGAGTCTCCTGCATGCTAAAGAGAGAGGATTTTATGTATTAACAAAACAATCGAGGATGCAGTCTTCAAAGACACGAATTTCTCCTTGATCGGAGCCACAACTGCCCTCTTGAAGGCTCTAAGAGGCCAAGTAGTGTTCCTTTCTTTGTCTTACGGGGATGGTTCAGATTACTGTGCCAGAGTTGAATAACAAAAAAATTAAATAAGACAGGGAGGTTGATGGGGTACTTCTCAGCCCATCATCTTTAAGTTTGTCCATTGCATATTTCTGCTTTCTTCATCCAGTCAAAACTGGCCTGACATATTTTTCCTATTTAACATTTTTATTGAATAATTTTCAAAATGAATTATTTCCTCAGTTGATTTCAAACACATTTCCCCCTTGCCATTTAATACTTTGTATCACGAGGGGAAAGAACCGTTTAATTCTTTCATACATTTATGAATTCAAATCTTCAAAGAGTGTGAGTTCTTCCACTGATCCATTGACGTCGAATTTACAAGTATAATTTGCTACCAAAAGACCTTGAACGGTTTTTGGTGCGCACGTTTTGGCATTCCTTATTAAACAAATATAATCAGGCAAAAGCCCGCAAGAATATGTATTCGTGGTTCCTCTTGAAAAATCGACCATTTGCTGTTGTTTTCTAATGAAATCCCTTTGTTGTTAGCTCCTTTGCAAATCCCGTGTCTGAAGGCAGAAAACCTAAGAAGGGAGTGTCCCCTTCAAAGCATTCCCAAACCCACTGAATTTTAACCAGGTAAATTGCTGATTAGCTATGGATCATTTAAAGAAACAGTATGAAAGTAATTGGGACAGGCACAAGCCCTAACTGTGATCCCAGGGCGCTTCAGAAGTTGATTGAAACAGTCAACGCAGAGGATTCTTTTCCTCAGCTGGTCCTTAAGCTAATTTGAATACAAGCATCTTGAAGAAAAACTTCTTCAGAAGATTTCTGGAACCCCTAATTGGCATACAAACACTGTCACTTCTAAGCTACCTAAAATGTGAAATAGACTATGCAGCTCCTATGGTGATACTCATTTCTAGGTGTGGATAGCATACTCCCAGCATTTTTTTGCTATTATCACAGGCAGATACAAATATTTCCCTCATCTTACAGAAACAGTGGCCTTCTGTGTAGCCTATGTGCACCCTATTTTTTTCTGCTTTGTAATTTATCCTGGAGATGTTTTCATAACAGTGGACAAAGACCTTCAACAACCGCATTGCGTTCTGTAGTGACAGCATACCATAATTTATTTCATTCTTCCCTACTGGTCACATTGGTTGTGTCCAGTCTTTTTTTAAAATTTATTTTTGATCAGAGTATAATTCCCAAGTGGCACTAGCGGTAAAGAACCTGCCTGCCAATGCAGGAGATGCAAGAGACGTGGGTTCGATCCCTGAGGTGGGAAGATCGTTGGAGGAGGAAATGGCAACCTGCTCCAGTATTCTTGCCTGGGAAATTACATGGACTGAGGAACCTGGTGGGTTACAGTACACAGGGTCACAAAGAATCTGGCACAACTGAGCTCACACACACACACACACACACACACACATAATTGTTTTACAGTGTTGTGTTGGTTTCTGCTGTACAACAGTATGAATCAGCCATGAGAATGCATATAACCGCTCCCTCTTGAGCCTCCTTCCTACCCAGCCCAACCCCCTGCCACCCCACCCCTCTAGGTTGTCACAGAGCAGCAAACTGAGTTTCCTGTGTTATACGGCAACTTCGCACTAGCTATCTATTTCGCACATGGTAGTGTACATATGTCGGGGCTACTCTCTTAGTTGGTCCCACCTTCTTCCCTACTCTGTCCACAGGTCCGTTCTCTACAGCTGCGCCTCTGTTCCTGCCCTGCAGATGGGTTCATCAGTACCATTTTTGTAGGCTCCAGCGTGTCCAGTCTTTTGCCATGAAAACAGTGTATACAGAAAAGCCTCTTGCATTGGTCAGTTTGTGTGGGACAGATGTATCTGTATCGTAAATCCCTAGAAATGGAATTTCTGGGTCAAAGACTACACTGCAGTTTCTGATTTTGATCAGTCAGTGAAGTTGCCTACTCAGGGTATGTGAGTGCTTCCTCAGGGCCTCCTCAGGACAGTGTGTTGTCCGCCTTGGGCATCTTTGTCTATTTGCTACTGGAAAAGAGGTCACGCTGTGTACATTTCTCTTCTGAATGATGTACTTCAGCACTATTTGCATTTCTTGTGCAATGTCTGTTCACGTCTTCCACTTCAGATCGTTTTTGATGTTTATTTTTCAGGCTATGTACCTTTATCATCATTCACCAAGGAGATCTAGCTTGTTGACTTTCCCCAAGTATGTTCAAAATAAGCCAAAAGGGGATCCTGTAGTCATGTATCTAATTCGAATGATTTTCTATGAATGGAAGTGGGGCTGGTTCAAAGCAAACATTCATGCGAGAGTCTGGATTTCTAGGCCTATTGGTCACTTCCTCTTCCACTCTGCAGCCAGCGACTGTCAAGAGGCTGAACTTTGTAAAGCAGAGATAACCTCCAACATGTGGGAAGCTTGCTACTGAGGGTCTACTTTGGGGAGGATGCGTCTGTCGTTAGCACTCAGTTTGTTGGAATTGTGACCATTTTCCAAGGAAATGAGAGCTTCCACTTGCAATACTTAAGATCCTGGAAAGTCTTTAAGGAAATAGTCTCCACTTTTCCTGTCAGATTGATAAATGTCAAGATGCGTCACTGATAAGAATGATTTTAATATTTCTGCACAGCGTTGTTCTGTATCACCCGTTTTGAAGACTGGGGCTTTATGATTTAGACCAACGAGAGAACTCTTGCGCCGGTCTGAGGTTTCAGTGTGTGTTTTTTCATTTAGTATGGAAGATTATTTAGTGCTTAGAAATATGGACAAAAAGTCTTTATCACTTTATGGAAATGATCCTACTATTCAGTCATGTGTGATTGCAGTTACCGCCCCTGTAAAATGGAAATAAAATACAAGCAATAATCATAATACCTATAAGTTTTTTGTAAAGATTGAGTTACTATTCATTTACCACTTAGAATAGCACCTGATACAGTCAGTACTATATGTGTGTGTGTAGTTTCGAAAAAAATATTTATTATTTATTTATATGGCTATGCCGGGTCTTCGTTGTGGCATGCGGGATCTTCAGTTGCAGATGCGGACACTTAGTTGTGGCTTATGGGATCTAGTTCCCTGACCAGGAATCAAACCTGGGCCCCCTGCATCAGGACTGTGGAGTCTTAGTCACTGGACTACCAGGGAAGTCCCAAGTGTGTGTTAACTAAAGTTAAAGAATGGTGGTTGTCAAGAATCATGAAGAGTCTGAGACTTTATCGCACTTGCCCACCAGCAACTTAGCCTGCCACTGTTTCTTCGTTGTTGGCAGAAAACATGAGACTCCTGGGTCAGAGACACAGGACTTACTACTCACAGCACAGCAAGTGGCATGAGCATCGTGTTCATGTCCTTTCTCCTTGCCCCCCAAGTTTCCCAGAACAGGACAGAGGACCCCAGATGGATGTCCTGTGCACAAAAGAATTGCCTCCCAGATGGGGCTCCTGAGCTGAGGAACTCTGGATTTCTTGTGATTGATAGGAAGCACACGCCTGCCCATTGCTCTGGGAGCAGACATGATCTCTATGTCCCAGGGTCATTAGATAAAAGATGTTGAAAAAATCATGTGGAACAAAAGCCAGCAGCAGCGCCTTTGCTCCTAAGATGTGCAAAACGCAAGGGAGCCCTGGAAAATTTTCTCCCAATGGTAGTCCAGTGAAGTATCTGAATCTTTGCTTCTCAGAGCCCTAAGAGTTCTGCAGAACTACCCAGAGCTGGAAGAGGGAAGAGGGAAGAGGTACAAGAGCAAGAACCATCCTCTAGTTCTCTGCTTTTCCAGTAAGAAGAGCTTGGATGTGTTCTGCTTTTCTCCTCTCCCAGAATGTTGGGCTTCCAGTTAAGACTTCCTTGGAACAAAGGGATCTTTCTTTAGGGGAAAAAAAAGGAAAAGAAAATGCCAGGTCTAGTACAGTGGTGTTTGACATTTTGACAGTGATAAAGTCGTTGAGAGAATCACTCCAGGCAGCAGATTGGGAAGCACAGTATCAGAGATCCTTCGGGGAGGCCCCTGATGTACCACTTCCTAGCTCTGTGACCTTGGGCTGATGGCTTAAGCCTCCCCACTTTCCTAACATATAAAATGGAGATGCTATTACCATCTCCTGGGGTTTATGTAATAACTAAATGAAAAATGATATATAAAAAATGAAGTGTAAAGCACTTCCAGTCTCTATTTGCTATATATCAGGCATTTAAGAAACATTCAGTTACTTTCTCTTTTGGTGGAAACAAACTGAGGGTTTCAGAAGAGTCTTATTTTTATGGACATTTCCACCGGTTTAGCCATGGAATGAATACATACCTGGAGAAGGCAATGGCACCCCACTCCAGTACTCTTGCCTGCAAAATCCCATGGACGGAGGAGCCTGGTGGGCTGCAGTCCAGGGGGTCGCTAAGAGTCGGACACGACTGAGCGACTTCACTTTCCCTTTTCACTTTCATGCATTGGAGAAGGAAATGGCAGCCCACTCCAGTGTTCTTGCCTGGAGAATCCCAGGGACGGGGGAGCCTGGTGGGCTGCCGTCTATGGGGTCACACAGAGTTGGACACAAGTGACGCGACTTAGCAGCAGCACCTAGCCACACAGAGACGTGTATGTAGACACATGTACATACAGTAGGGTAGTGTGTTATATGAATGTAATAATGCTCTCAAGGCATCTCTTCAGTCAAGTATCTACCTCTGTGTGTGCATATATGTATAAAAATATCCCTGTAAAGTGTGAGAAAACTCATTTGTTGCTGAAAAATATTCTGTAGTAGGACAAACTCTCCTAATATGCTAAAATAATACCAAATCTCATTGATGAATGTGATCAATCATCATTAGTTTTCATAGATTAAAGAAAATTACTCTGACATTTGTTAAAACAGTAAGGAAGACTTTATTCAGGACTATTGCAATAGCTGTAGGGGAGGGAAATCGGAATTCAACTCTGAATACAGCAGAGACAACTGGGAATTCATCGCCAATGAGCAGAACAGAGGGATCAGTGGATGGAAAGGTAACTAAGAGGGGACATCAAGGGTAGGGGAATTCTTGCTAAATCAACTTAACAGGGTTCTTACTGAAGACAGGCCACGGTGATCTGGTCTCAAGGGTGGGGGATTACCTCTACACAGACTTAGCACAGGATTCTTGCTAGCACTTGTGATGTACGGGCCCAGCCAGGACAGAGGTCAAGGTTGAGGCTTAGTCAAGAGGAGGGCTCAGAGGAGCCTGGCTAAAGTTTGGTTGAGAAAAATCTTTGTCATATAGCATCACCTAAGAAAGGTTTCCTTCCTCATCTTTTCTATTCTTAACAGTAGTTAAGATTCTTTTGCGTATTATACATCTTATATTTAAAACTATATCAGAATTCAGGACATAACTACATAAACAGGAATTATGTCCTGAAAACAAAAGTGAAATACTGAGTGGAATAGTAAATACAAAAGGTAGAAATGGAAAAGAATGTATTTTATAGGGCATGGTGCCTAGCTGCTGCTGCTGCTGCTGCTGCTTCTAAGTCGCTTCAGCCGTGCCTAGAATTACCACAAATTAGAACTGAGACTCTAACACTGATCAGCCCTACAACTGTGAACATGGTTTTTGAATGCTCTTGTTTCCCAGGGCTCTGTTGATATAGGAAGATAGTTTTAAGGGTTTTTTTTTCTGTTTTAAAATAATTCTAGAGCCATAGGAAATTGCAAAACAATATACAAGGAAGTCCTATGCACCCTTCCCCCGCCCCATGCCCCATCTTTAACCTCTGGCAACCAATAATCTGTTCTCCGTCTCTATAATTTTGACCTTTCAAGAATATTATATAAATATAATCATATATAAGATTGGCTTTTTTTTCACTCAGCATAATTCTCTAGAGGTTCATCCAAGTTGTTGTGTCTGTCAGTGGTTGTGGTGGTTCAGTCACTGAATCACGTCTGACTCTTTGCAACCCCATGAACTGTAGTCTGCCAGGCTCCTCTGTCCATGGGATTCTCCAGGCAAGAATAGTGGAGTGGGTTGCCATTTCCTTCTGCAGAGGATCTTCCCGGCCCTGGGATCAAACCCAGGTCCTCTGCATTGCAGGCAGATTCTTTACCCTTTCAGCCACCAGAGAAGCCCTATTTACTTATTTATAACCCTGACCAGGAATCAAACTGGGTCCAAGTTCCAACCTTATTTTTATTTTAGCCATTCTAGGTGTATAGTAGTATCTCATTTGTATTTGTTTTTTTAAAGGTGAAGAAATATGTCATAATCTAGTATAGTTGTGTTCATGTCTCCCAGGTAAAATTCTCACACCCAAATGGGCCATTTCCCAGGTTTGGCTGCCCATCTGGGTGCTGCTGCTAACTACTAATCTCTTCAAATGTATTTTTTCCCCATTATGGTGGAAGATTAGTGCTTCATGGAGAAATATAACAGCCCTTGTTTCTTAAGTAGCTTATACTCAGTGCTTTAAAATATGAATTGAACACACAAAATGAAATCAGACTTCATCCGTGTGGTTTTTGTTTTACCTTGTATTGATGTTTTATCACTTATGCTGATTTTCATGATTATTTTAACAGGTATACAATCGAACAGATAATAAAATATCTTTATAAAATGAGTTATATCTGTACGTGCATAGAAAATTTTACTGAGAAATTGATTTGACTTGTTTCTCTTAATTCTCTAATAGTAGAGGTTTTAAGGCATTTAAAGAACTTTAAAGCAGGCAAGAGAAAATGAAGTTGGTTTTTAAAATTTGAATCATACTTATATGGTAAAAACGATTTATTATTTATCTTACTCCATTAAAAATATTTCCTTGTTTTTCTTTTACTAACTTTTGGCTGTGCTGGGTCTTTGCTGCTGTGCATGGCTTTCCCTAGTTGTGGAGAACTGGATGCACTCGCTAGTTGTGGTCCACAGGTGCCGGAGTCCAGCTCCAGCGGGTCTAGAGTTCCCTCAGGATGGACGGCGTCGGCGATACGAATGAGAAGACATAGCGAGTCTCAGCGTTTCCAAGTGTCTTCTAACTTTATTGTTTTTAAGACAGCTTTTATATTTTTAGTGGTATATAGAAACAAATGTAAAGTATAGAGTCATACCAATTCAGCTTAAGGGGCATACTGACTTAGCTTAATGGGTATATCTTAATGGGCCTATCAAGTTAGCTCAATGGGCCAGCAGTTTCGACCCTCATTGAAGCTGTTTGCGTGTCTTTAGTTACAAAAAGCCTCATTTTGTTTACATCATCTTCTGGCCTGGTGGCCTGCTAACACCTTGTGACTCTCCATTGATAAGGGTTGATCAGTCAGAACACTTTTGTATAGGGCACATCAGGAAAGAATTCATCAACAGGAAGTTTTAAGGTAAAACCTGTTTTTGGTAACTTACTCTATGCCTTGAGCTTAACAGAAAAGAATGTCGTTCCATAAGGTCAAAGAACAGCAAGCTGAAATTCAGCTCTAAGAATCATCAGTTAAATCAACAATTGTCTTATTATTTGTATTAAAGCCAAACTTTTATTTATATAAATCTCTAACTATTACGCTTTCAATACATTAAGAGTAAAAACATAGTGAGTAAATATAGATTAAGTAACAGTTTCATAAAGCAATATTTCTTATATTTCCTAACAAGCCTTTTTTCCTGCGAAGGGTTTTGTGCCCATAGGGGCTTTCTGTGCAGAGGCTCTCAATGCTGTTTTATTATTAAGGAATAGTCATGCACATTAGCTCCAAAGGCACAGGTACATTTATTAAACAAACCAATATGTTAGCAAAAGGAATTTAGATCAGCATACTCTATATCCCAGATAATTTTATTTAGGGTGCTACCATTCAGGGGCCTTGTTGATTTGAGGTTTCAGAATGATCTGTTTTAGAAGGGAATCAGGAAAGGCCTTTTGCCTAAGTCACAGAAAATAAGAAGAGGTTTATTATAGCAAGCGTCAGAAAGAGAGATCTCATTTTTAAGGTGAGCGCTGAGGCAGCCTCTCGAGAATCCCTGAGGCCTGAGTTGCTCTGCTCGTCAGTCCTTCTCCTCATGACTCTGTCGTGAGCTGGCTCCCGGCACACAGGCGTCTTATTCTGGTGCCTTCTCCTTCTGTGGAGCACAGGCTCTAGGGCTCATGGGCCCAGCAGTTGTGGCACACTGGGCTTAGTCACTTGGCAGCATGTGGGATCTTCCCAGACCAGAGGTTGAACCCATGTGCCCTGCATTGCAAGGTGGACTGTTAACCTCCAGGGAAGCCCATACTCAATTTTTTTCCCTTTAAATTATATTTATAAGGTACAAGTATGCTTTATGCTTATTATATCTTAATATATTACATATTTTTCTATTTTAGAATTAAAGGATAGTAAAATGATTATTGTATGAAATACTATTAGTGGTAGATTCTTAGTATTAGAATTAAAATAGATATTTTATATATACATATAAATTACAGGGTACCTGAGAATAGGATAAACTATAACCACCTGTGAAACTTAAATGTTCCTCTATCAGTTATACCATTTCAATTCAACTTCATTCTTCACCCTTCCTTCATTTTATTGGGCTTCTCTAGTGGCTCAGACAGTAAAGAATGTGCCTGTAGGAGACCTGGGTTTGATCCCTGGATCGGAAAGATCCCCTGGAGAAGGAAATGGCAACCCACTCCAGTATTCTTGCTTGGAGAATTCCATGGACAGAGGAGTCTGGTGGGCTGCAGTCCATGGAGTCACAAAGAGTCGGACGTGACTGAGTGACTTTCACTTTCATTTTATTAGTAATAGAATATAAGTTGTTACAGTGTGCTTAAGAATTTGAACCACAGTTACCATTAATTCATAGCTACTGTGGCTGTGCCTATAAATGATGCCACTGAGCTGTGTGGTAATACAAATCCCTCAGAAATGCTGCAGCCTTCCTTTCTCAGGAATAGAGATTTATAAACTGCCTGGGGATATCACTATTTGTAGTGAAGGCATGGCCTGAAGTGTTCTTGTTCCTTTCTGTGCTCTTGTGTTCCCCGCAGACTAAACTCAAGTGACACTTAAATACTGCAAAGGCTCTTGGGAGTGTATGAGTAGTTTTTAATTATTTATTTTTAATTGGAAGATAATTGCTTTACAATATTGTGTTGGTTTTTGCCATGTATCAACATGAGTCAGCCCTAGGTATATGTATGTCCCCTCCCTCGGTGTATGAGTTTTAATAAGAAAATTTACCAAGAAAATATACAAGTAAGAGCGCATTGACCATTGACTCCCCAAATAATAGAATGCATTTGCAAATGTATTTGTTTCATAGTATGACAAATTATACGCAAAAATACTTGAAGATGCTTTACTCTATTTAAAAACTGCTCAAAGGGCTTTGTAGATTATGTTGAGAGAAGGCTCTGGAAGAAGAAATATATCTGCATGAGCCAAGAAAGTGAACCACCTTTGTTTTTAGGATTAGAGAGAGGAATTTTTACTTCTAAAGAGAGAATACAAATTCTACATAGGCCAAAATCGCCCACCTTGTAGAAAGTCATACCAGTGTTCTTTATGTGTTATTTTTTCAGAGAGTGTCTTTAAAGTTACAACATTATAACTTCAGGCGTCCTTCATTTAACTTTATTTAAGATCTGTATTATGGTAACTTCATGCACACTTCCGTTTCTTATACAGTCCTTATGCACAGAGCAAGAGATTCATTTATTTTGGGAGTTACATAGCAAAGAGTTGCTGAATCCAAAATAACATCCCTCTAATTTCCAATATTTTCTGGCAAGCTCTATTTTAAACATACGATGCCATGGGATAAACCTAATCATGTGACCTTGGTCCCCAGCATTCTCATGTTTGCCTTCCCTTCTTTTATATGACTTCCCTGGTGGCTCAGATGGTAAGGAGTCTGTGTGCAATGCAGGAGACCAGGGTTCAATCCCTGGGTTGGAAATGGAGAAGGAAATGGCAACCCTCTCCAGTATTCTTGCCTGGAGAATCCCATGGACGGAGGAGCCTGGTGGGCTACAGTCCATGGGGTCACAAAGAGTCAGACATGACTGAGCGACTTCACTTTCACTTCTTTTATATACATGAAGCGTATAAGGTGACCTTTTAGGGTTATATTATCTTCTTACAGATTGTGATTAATTTGCAGACGTTATCACAGCAACTGAATATTCACTCAGATCCTTAAAATGTCAGTAAAGAAAAGAAACCTTCAATTTTTGGCAATTCTTTTAAACAGCTCTTTGAATTGAGTCCTTGAAATCTGTACAGTGGAATTTTCCCCAATGTTAGCCCGAAGCTTATTTACCTACCTGTTGAATAGATGGATTACTGAATTAATGAATGGAAAGTAAATTGTTTAAATGTAATGTACTGGTTATTTGGAATAAAATCTCACTTCCATGTAATGGAACATCATCACTGAAGTTGTGGGAGTTTTCAAATACTCTTCAGTTCAGTTGAATTCAGTCATTCAGTCATGTCCGACTCTTTGTGACCCCATGGACTACAGCCCACCAGGCTTCCCTGTCCATCACCAACTCCAAGAGCTTGCTCAAGCTCATGTCCATTGAGTCAGTGATGCCATCCAACCATCTCACCTTTACCCTTTGACAACCATAAGTTTGTTTTCTGAGTCTGTGAGTCTGTTTCTGTTTTGTAAATAAGTTCATTTATGTCATTTTTTTAGATTCTACTTGTAAGTGATATCATATGATATTTGTTTAAAAAAGAGTGTAATACTAACTAGCTGGTAAAAATCTCTGACACTTACCTATAAATGTTGACTAACACTTTCCTTTTCATTTGCTAACTTGTGACATAGATCGTGGGAAGATTACATTACTGTTGGCATTGAGACCTCTTCGTTATCACTTTCGAAAACATACCAATCCTTGGGGTTGAACCATCATAGCTGCTTTAAACTATATCTGTCCGAATGGGTTCCCATTCACCATCCTTGCCAGAGAGTCTACATCCTTAAGAGTTAAAGGTCTGGTCTATCTCTTCGAACCTTATGCTATTGGAATTCCTGTAATGCCACCAGCACCTAAGGGCCCCAGGGATGCTTCCATGGCAGGGGTGTTCTGCCAAGGAGACCCCTTCCAATTTGGGACATCATTTGCGGGTACACAGTTTGTCTTCAGGTGAAATCTGTATCTGTCTCCTGATGGTTTTTACCCACATTTGGTCCCTCTACACAGCACGGAACAACTGCTGTTACTCTGTTCTCTGACAACACTTCAACGATAAAGCTAACAAGACCATACGTGTTTGATTTAGACTGTATCCTTCAGGATCAAGCAGTGTTCATAAGTACAGATGTCCAACAGGGAAAGACTGTCCATGGGAAAGACTCACCTGGTTGGAGGAAAGAGATAGCATTTGGCTTCCAATACCCAATGACCTGAAGGCTGCTATTATAAATTCTCACTGTCCAGATTATAGGGACTTTGCCTGGCTTACTTCTCGAATGGAAATTCTGCGTCTTTACTAGTGAGTGAGCAATAACATGACGGCAGACATTTAGGTACAAGAAAAAAAATCATTAATGGACAAAGTTTGAATTTTTCCTCTTAGCTTGTCTGGTACTCCATGGATAGTCACAATATTGTGTGGATGTGTGTTACAGAACTCAAATATATTAATCAGATAAAGGAGTGATAAGATGGAAGGGAAGAAAATAGGGGACAGATAAGTAGGAAGAGTGTGAGCTAATAGCAGCTTTCTTCAGATATTTGGCAGGTTAAAGGCCAAATTTTATTTTGAGCATCTTAAGAAATTACATACTTTTTTTTATAAAAGACTAAAACTCTGAGAAATACAGTTGCCAATACAATGTGTAAGGGTTTGACAGATCAAGCCAGTATCTAATGAAAAGTACAGTTGTGAAGATCTGGATCTGAAAATCTAGTGTGTGCTTCCTCATCCAGCACAGTGCTTGGCATCCACCAGCTGCTCTACAAATATTTGTTGGGTAAATGATAGGATGAGCACATGGAGGCTGGCTGATGCCTTGAATGGCATTGCTCAGCCTCATGGGTGTACCTTTGGCCTGTAAGAAAAGTCTGTGGTCTATTTTCATCATCTCAAAAAGCAATTGGATAATTATTACTTTGAAGTGAGTATTTGCATCAGATACTTCTGCTGCTGCTGCTGCTAAGTCGCTTCAGTCGTGTCTGACTCTGTGCGACCCCATAGACGGCAGCTCACCAGGCTCCACCGTCCCTGGGATTCTCCAGGCAAGAACACTGGAGTGGGTTGCCATTTCCTTCTCCATCAGATACTTCTAGACTAGGGGAATTTCCGAAGTTAAAAGTGAAGAGATTTTTTAAAATATTCTGCTAAGTGAGAGAAGCCAGCCATAAAGAGCCACATACTGACTGATGTGTTTATATGAAATGTCCAGAATAAGCAAATTTTATAGAAATTTAAACTAGGTAGGGTAATGGCACCCCACTCCAGTACTCTTGCCTGGAAAATCCCATGGACAGAGGAGCCTGGTGGGCTACAGTCCATGGGGTCGCTAAGAGTCGGACACGACTGAGTGACTTCACTTTCACTTTTCCCTTTCATGCACTGGAGAAGGAAATGGCAACCCACTCCAGTGTTCTTGCCTGGAGAATCCCAGGGATGGCGGAGCCTGGTGGGCTGCCGTCTATGGGGTCGCACAGAGTTGGACACGACTGAAGTGACTTAGCAGCAGCAGCAAGGTTTCCCTGGTGGTCCAGTGGTTGAGACTCCATGCTTCCACTAAACTAAGGTCTCACATACTGTGGGGCATGGCCAACATTTTTTTTTTTTTCAGAAGGTAGATTAGTCGTTCTCAGGAGATGAGAGGAGGGGAAAATTGGGACTGATATTGGGTGGTGTGACTGACATTGGGTGGGGTTTCTTTTAGGGGTGATGCTAGTGTTCTGGAATTAATGGTGATGGCTGCACATCTCTGTGAAGACACCAAAAACCCCTGAATTGTGCAGGTTAAGTGGTTGAGTTTGTGATCTGTGAATTACATTTCAGCAAAGCTGTTTTTAACAGTATAATACTGATAAGTATATAATACTGATAAGCACAGCACTCAGTATTAAAAAAAAAGAGGAGGGGAGGGTAGTGGTTAAAACGTCAGGAACCACTTGCTAATTGTTTGATAGAATTTCTCCCAGATTTTTAAAAATACTCATTCCTTTTATACTGTCTCTCTAGAGGGTTGTCGTTCAGTCACTAAGTCGGGTCCGACTCTTTGCAATCCTGTGGACTGTAGCCCACCAGACTCCTCTGTCCATGGGATTCTCCAGGCAAGAATACTGGAGTGGGTTGCCATGCCCTCCTCCAGGGGATCTTCCTGACCTAGGGATTGAACCAGAGTCTCTTAAGTCTCCTGCATTGACAGGCAGGTTGTTTACAACTAGCGCCACCTGGGAAGCCCCTATGTATATATTGTTGTTGTTCAGTTGCTCAGTCTTGTCCAGCTCTTTGCGACCCCATGGACTGCAGCACGCCAGGCTTCTCTGTCCTTCACTATCTCCCGGAGTTTGCTCAAACTCATGTCCATTGATACCTCTAAAGGGTATAAAGAGAATATTCCCACAACCATAGAGAATGGAGGTGGACTCTACTATTGGGTACTTTCTTCCTTCCTCATTCTTCCCAGTCAGGAAATGTGTAAGTGTGTAAAAGTTAACAAGGGCAGTAGTGCTCAGAGCTAGGTCATGAGACTTCCAAGATCTATGGACAACCCCAGAATCCTAGGGGAGCAGAGTTTTGAAGTGTTTGCACCATCTTCATACCACCTTAATCTAGGCCAGGGATCAGCAAACTTGTTCATAAAGGCCAGATAGTAAATATTCTGGGCTTTGCGGGCCATGCTGTCTCTGTCAAAACTACTCAACTCAACCATAAACAGTTGGTAAACAATTGGAGGTGATTGCACTCCAGAAAAGCTTAATGTTCTTGACTCTGACATTTAACTTTCATATCATTTTCCTGGATCACAAAATATTAGTGTTTTTGATTTTTTTTTAACAACCTCAAAATGTAAAGACCATCTGTAGCTTCTAGGATACTGAGAACAAGCTGAGGGCTAGACTTGGCCTCTGGTGGTCCTCTGGTCATGGTATGCAGACTCTAGGATAATGGGTTAGAAGGCAGTTTGTTGTGAAGTGTGTTAAATTCCTTAAGCCAGTGTACATCTTAGAGCAACAAATAATGCCATGTGATTGAAGGTTGAACTATTGAGAGACTTAATTGTCACAGTCAGCTTGTTAGCAAATGGAGAAAAATCAGCAAATAGGATTTTACTAAAGTGTTTTAAGACTATACTAATGCTATGTTGTGTGGTTTTGAGATTTTTATTTTAAAGTTAGAGAAGGTATGGATATCTTGAATGCAAGTTATTAAGAAGTCTGCCAAAGCCATGAATTTAAAGTCCTAGGAATTTTTCATTGCCCCTGGCTGCTGAATTGTAACAGCAAAGTTATTTCTTAAGTTCACATTAAAAAAAATGTCAACAATGCTTCTTTATACTTTATCTGCATTTTATATGCTTCCAGAAAGATGATCTTTAATTTGACTAATGAGTGCATCCATTGTTATTTTAATGACAAGTAATTTACAGAAAGAATAGCTCTTCAGCAAGTATCCTTAAATCTAGAAGTAAAAGTCCCCAGTTTTCCAGTCCATGAAGGAGCAGTTGATGTTAGATAGCTCCTGCAGGATGTGGCCACTGGAAATACTTCCTGAGTAATGAACCAGAAATGCAAAAGGAAGATAACAGTTTGAAATATGTTGGCCATTTTATATCATAATTTTTGAGTTTGCTTTCTGATTTGAGCACAAGTCACAAGTTGAAGAACATGGAGATTGGGGGAGGTCTGGCCCATTTCCTGCAACCCCATATAACCTTCCTTGGTTCTGTCATAGAAGTTTTCAGATCTATTAATTTGAAGAAAATTGAAACCCATATTCACTAGGATTGTAAATAGAAAATTCAGGAAAATAATCAGTTTTTGAGCTCACCACAGTTTTCTGCAGAAATTTCACTCTTTAACTGAACTTTTTGGTGCTTAAATAAGTCCCCACTGAGGCCAGAGTTCTAAGCAGACCTTATAGATATCTAAGATAAAGTGAACATGGGCTCTGTCCTCAGGGGGCTTGTGGTTCACTAAACCAACAGAAATATCCTAACAAATATACCAACTGCAGAACTTTCTTCCTAATCCTAAAACTCTTTTGTTGTTATTGGTTGGAGTAGTGAGTGTGGCATCCTAAGGTCAAATGTAATGATTGCCACATCCTACTGTGCTCTGTTGCATGCTCTGTTGTCAAGGCTAAGTGTTAGTCACTCAGTCATGTCTGACACTTTTGTGACCCTGTGGACTGTAGCCCACAAGGCTCCTCTGTCCATGGGATTCTCCAGGCAAGAATGCTGGAGTGGGTTGCCATTTCCTCCTCCAGGTGATCTTCCCAACCCAGGGATCGAACCGTGGTGTCCCGCATTGCAGGCAGATTCTGAGCCACCAGGGAAGCCCATTGTCAAGGCTAAAGTCTGTCTTAAAGAAGGTTAATTATGGTTTTGTTCTTGTGGTAATAGAAGAGATAAAGAGATCATTTACAAAGCTACCTCCTGAAAATTTGAAAGTATTTCATGCCAGCCATTGCCTGAGTTCATCTCACAGTGATTTTTAGCTGTTTGCACAATCCAGTTTCTGTTATTTGGGTTGTCACTGTTTTTTTTTTTTCTTTCTTGCAGCTTCATGAATTAAATATTACTATTGTGTGCTAAGTCACCTCAGTCATGTCTGACTTTTTGTGACCCCATGGACTGTAGCCCGCCAGGCTCCTGTGTCCATGAGATTCTCCAGGCAAGAATACTCGAGTGGGTTGCCATGCCCTTCTCCAAGGTATCTTCCCAACCTAGGGATCGAACTCGTGTCTCTTAGGTCTCCTGCATTGGTAGACGGGTTCTTTACCAGTAGCGCCACCTATTACTCTTTTACAAATGGGTAAAATGAAGCTTCAGAAGATTAAAACATGCAACAAGTACAAAGGTGATAAAGTACTGTCGGCATTCACTTATCTGGCTTCCATGGATGGGTTCAGCCAACTGCAGATTGAAAATATGCTGGAAAAAGAAAATTCCAGAAAGTTCCAAAAAAGCAAAACCTGAATTTGCCAGGCAGGCAACTGTTTACATAACATTTGCATTGTATTTTCAATTATTTGCATATCATTTGCATTGTATTGGTTATTATAAGTAATCTAGAGATGATTTGGAGAAGGCAATGGCACCCCACTCCAGTAGTACTCTTGCCTAGAAAATCCCATGGACGGAGGAGCCTGGTAGGCTGCAGTCCATGGGGTTGCTAAGAGTCGGATACAACTGAGCAACTTCACTTTCACTTTTCCCTTTCATGCGCTGGAGAAGGAAATGGCAACCCACTCCAGTATTCTTGCCTGGAGAGTCCCAGGGACGGGGGAGCTTGGTGGGGGCTGCTGTCTATGGGGTCGCACAGAGTTGGACACGACTGAAGCGACTTAGCAGCAGCAGAGATGATTTAACGTATATCAGAGGTTGTGCAGTAGGTTATGTGCAAAAAATTGGTGTTTAGAGGCTTGAGCATCTGTGGATTCTAGTGTCTGCCAGAGCCCTAGAACCAGTCGCCCTCAGATACTGAGGGCTGTCTGTACTGGGAGAGCTTCAAGTTCAGACGCTAATGTTGCCTAATCTCTTTCCTTCTCTTTGTACCTTAGCATATGACTTAACAGTCACGCTTCTGTTTTTCCTACAGAAAATTTAGGCAAATGAAGGCATCGACGAGTATTCTGACTTCCACTTAACTTCTCACATAATCCTTTGAGCAACCCATTATAGTAGAATAAAGTCACTGGGGACTTAGCGAGATAGATGAAACATTCTAGATGTAGAAAAAAAAAAGTTCTAAGCAGCTAAAAGACAATTGGAGTGAAATACATCAGATGGATGCATGAGCTGGTGAAAATGCTGAGCATTCAGTAAACCAGGTAGTAGAGGGTAACAAAACAGGTGAGCATTGAGAACTTGATACTTGATCATTATGTGGAAGGTAATGAAAATCTTCCTAAAGGACAATTGATCAGAGCAGGGATCAAGAGCTAGGACTTGACTCGCAGGATTGATTCTCAGAGGGTTAGGATGGTCAGCATGAGACCGAAGATTGGAAGCTGTATTTGAAATGGTTGTTATTGACCAGGGTCTGTGATCTAGGAGACAGATGTTGCTAGGATGCCATTTGTTGGTATGATTGTAGAGAAAAGTGTATTAGCTTACTATGGCTGTGTAACAAATTACCACAAATTTAAGGGTTAAAACCACACCTATTTGTTAGCTCTTGGTTCTGTAGGTCACAGGAGGTCTGGATGGCCTGCTGTGTTCTCTGCTCAGGGTCTCATGAAGCTGAAATCAAGGTGTTGGCCATGCTAGGCTCTCATCTGGAGGCCCTGGGGAAGAATCTCCTGCCAAGGTTACTCCAGTTGTTGGTAGAATTCTTTTTCTTGCAGTTGGAGAACTGAACTCTCCATTTCCTTGACAGCTGTCAGGTGGGGTCCACTCTTTGTTCCTAGGAGGCACCCACATTCCTTCTCACATGGCCATTCATTCTCAAAGGAGCAATGGCACTGTTAATCTTTGGTATACTTAGAATCTCTCTAAATTCCTCTTCCATTCTTGAGTGGAAAAATCTCTCAGCTTTTAAGGGCCCATGTGGTCAGGTCAGGTGCATCTGGATCATCTCCTTCCCCTGATGTCACCTGTGCTTATAACACAACACATTCAGGGGAGCGATATCTCATGGCTCTAGGTTCTGGCGATTAAGGCAGACATCTTTGGCCACCATTTCCGGCATTCTGCCTCCCATAGAAAATGACGAAGGTTTTCATCTCCTACTTTACTCCTTTGTAAGCTGTGTTGCCTCTTATAAAAGTCGATCTACTCTCTCCCAGGGTTAAAGGGCAGGTGAGAAGCACTGTAACTTTTCCTTCCTCCCCGACACTTGCTTCTTCCTGCATGGAAATCTATGTCTTTGGGAATTCTCTGTATGACGGCCTCCTGTATGTGGGTGCCATGAAACACCCAGAGGGTCCATCAGTTTGGTGCATCTCAGGGTTGCTGGGAAGAGACATATTGGAGACCCAGGCAGCACAAGAGGGCAGCACAGAGCAAGAGCTCATAAATGTTGAAGTGCAGACTCCTCTGATCCTAGGCCTTTCAGATATGATATGTCCATCTATCTTCAAAGCATCTTCTCCCCCAACATGGCACATATAACATGAACTGACCATAAGTGTACCCCAAAAAATCAGCTCTCAAAAGATCTACTTCTTGGAACCTCGTTTTCTCCAACTTAGAAATGGGCTAGAATTCATTCAAGGGTGAGACCTTTAAAATGGAAAAATTCATCTTTTGAATTCTAGCTATGTAAAGGTCTCCGTTTACAAGCCTGATGGTGTGGTACAGTGTTTCACAACCTCCTTTCATTACTAATCAACCATGGAGCCTTTTCAAGCATGTTTTCCTAATTTCCCCCTCCGTGAAATTTTAACACTACAACTATATTGTATGTCTATTTACGTAATCTGTGATTTGTCCATAAAAAGTAGAAGATTTTTTGCTGCTAAGAACTAATTTTCTTTCCCTGGGGGCAGTAGCTCTCTCGCTGACAGTGCATGTTGTAATGGGAAGAAGGAAATTGCTCAGATTTTAATATTTATTAAATCTTCAGTATACATGGTCTATTTGAGTTGGCATTTGGCAGTAATACTTCAGTTGTACTAAAACATACTTAAGATTAATCCTGAAGAATCAGAAGAGTCTCTAAACATGAAAAGTCACCCAATATTTTATATTTAATGTAACAACTTGCAAAATTAAATGTGAAGTATGATTCCATTTTTGTGGATAAGATGTATAGAAAACTGGCTGGGGAGATTGATCTACCAAATGCCACTTCTTAGAGGTTACATTCTCCTCCAGGCATTTTGCTTTGGGCGAATTTTATAAATGAATTCATCTCACAGTGGCGTCAAGAAAAGTATTATTAGAGAAGAGTTAACCTTTCTTTCTTTTTTTTTTTTTTTTGCCTTCAACATTTAAAGTGAGTGGGCAGGATCATCCACATGTTAGCAGAAAGAAATTTTTTGTATGGTCCTCTCATGACTCCTTTAGCTCTCAAGAGGGCCTTGTACCTCCAAGTTGATTGTTGTATTCTTCTTAATTCTGCTTGAATGCATGTACATTATTTTCTGCAGAGAAATACCACCTACAGGAGAATATTTCTTCTCTTCTCACCAGGTTTTGGTATCCCCAGAGTCCCCTTAGTCCTGTTTATTTTGGATATTTCAGGACTTACTGTAGGATTTAACTGTGGTGAGTGTTTAAGCCCTCTTTTTAAACTCATCAACTGCCTCTAATCTTAGCAAAACGTCAGGTTAAACTTTTGACAGGTTTGGGAACTTGACATTTTGTAGCCCACTTGGAGTTATAGGCTGCTTCCATTCTGAGCACCTTGTTCCAATTTACGTCAGAGGGAATTATGTACAGGTCAGAGCTGAGAGCAGGTTATAATTAATGGGATGGACAAGTGGATTTTTCGTGTTTCATAAAATAAAATGGAAATCACATGTGCTTAGAACAGTTGCATGTTTTTAAATATTTACATTTATTCTAGTAAACATTAATTATAACTGATATATTTCTTCCGTGAACTTGCTAACTGGGAGGTCAAAGCCATTGTTCACTGCTTAGCAAGGATGGATGACAAGCTGGTTATACATTAGGAAAGAGTAGTTGGGGAGATACTGGTGAGCGAGCTGGTGGAAGTAATTCAGTGTTAGGTTTTTGTCCTAATTTTCTCTCATGTTTAAAGCATCCACTTGCCAATATGATCCAGATGTCAGTCCTTCTCAGGGAGACTAGGGAGTGCTTAGTTTGAGAAATTGGTGAAGACACATGACCACTGCATAAGTATTAGTCATCTTTTATTTAAGTTCAGTAGTAGTTGAAGCACTACCCGAATTTACAGCATCCAAATTTTCTTTACATTTATACATCAGAAATTTCCAACTCCTGGTGGATATAGCAGCAGTATGTTCCTGAGGAAAGAAACCTTTTGAGTCAGAAAAATCCAGATTCTAAACTGGACTCTGCCCTCTGCCATCTGTGTGGCCCAGGGCTGTGCGCTGTGTGCTTAGTCACTCAGGCATGTCCGGCTCTTTGCGACCCTGTAGTCTGTAGCCCGCCAGGCACCTATGTCCATGGGGATTCTCCAGGCAAGAATACTGGAGTGGTTTGTCCTCCTCCAGGGGTGGCCTGGGGCAAGATGCCATATTCTGAGCCTCATTTTCCCCCATCTGCAAAATGGGGGAAATGATACAGACTATTTAGGGATTAGAGACAATTTATATAAAGTATTAGTCACTCAGTCATGTCCGATTCTTTGTGACCCCATGGACTGTAGCCTGCCAGGCTCCTCTGTCCATGGGATGCTCCAGGCAAGAATACTGGAGTGGGTTGCCATTCCCTTCTCCCAGAGATCTTTCCAACCCTGGGATTGAACCTGAGTCTCCTGCATTGCAGGCAGATTCTTTACTGTCTGAACCATAAAACATGCCAGCAATGTGTATGTGAGGGAATGGATGAAAAAAGGAAGCTCAATGGAAACCCTCTGTAAATTGCATTACCTGTCAGACATCTGGGTGTTAGGTGTATTAATGCATTCTTTATTATTATCTGGAAGTCTCCAGACCCCCCCACATAAATATTATTTCATGCAGTCATTTCCTTTTACAGATATTCTTTGTGCAGTGAGGAATCAATACAAGGACCCTGTCTATCAGGGTTTGTTGTTCCTCAGTTGCTCAGTCATGTCCTACTCTTTACGACCCCATGGACTGCAGCATGCCAGGCTTCCCTGTCCACCATGAGTTTGCTCAAACTTACGTCCATTTTATCAAGTTTGCTCAGACTCATGTCCACTGAGTTGGTGATGCCATTCCGCCATCTCATCCTTTGCTGCCCTCTTCTCCTCCTGCCCTCAATCTTTCCCAGCATCAGGGTCTTCTCCGGTGGGTCGGCTCCTTTATCAGGTGCCCAAAGTATCATGGTATAATAGCTAAGTAAGTAAGGCATAATGAGACCTTTCTGCCCTGTTCTAAGGAAGCCATTTAAGTATGTAATGAAAGAATAACTTCACGTGTAGATACATGGTAACAATCTACAGGACTTCCTGATGCTGCTTCCACAAATGAGCTGGAAGAGTGTTTGTTGGTTTTAAATGCAATGAGCTGAATTGCCCTCAGGTTCCTTAACACTGCTTTTGAGTATCCCAGTTTACTTTTTCTTTTTGGAGTATAATTGCTGTACAAACATCCCAGTTTACAAAGTTTCTGCAGAACTCTCCAAGATTTTAGATCTGTAGTATTCCTTGAGGGGCCCTTGCGGGGGTGGGGGGGAATGTTCTTATGTTTTGGGTGTTATTACCCTTCTTCAATGGAAGCCTTGGTAAAAAGATACTGAGAGAAGACAGTATAGATAGAAAGGCAAAATGAGCAAGAAGAAAATCCCACTGATCATGGGTAAAGTCTCCACTGAGTTGCAGATTGGGATCTAAAATACATTTACTCAGTGTACATGTCCTCAGTATATAATCAATATATTTGTGCCAAAGACATGTTAGTTGGTAAAAGTAACACATAAATGGGTATACTTATGCCTTACAGTAAACTATTTTTAGGGTTTAATGACTATACCATTTTCAAAACACTGCCACTAAATTTTGGCATCATTGATCTACCTATAAGGATATGTTTTGTAGCTCCATGAGTGAGGTATGGCTGATCTCTTCAGCTTCATTCAGTCCTTTATGGAAATCTTTACAAAAATCATTCTATGATTGACATGTACATGGTACTATGTATAAAATAGATAAATAATAATAGCCTCCTGTAGAGCACAGGGAACTCTACTCAGTGATCTTTGGTGACCTAAATGGGAAGAAAATCCAAAAAAGAGGAGATATTTGTGTATGTATAGCTGATTCACTTTTGCTGTACAGCAAAAACTGATACAACATTGTAAAGCAACTCTACTCCAATAAAAATTAATAAAAAAAAAACACCCTATGAGCCCAGTAATTAACAGAGTTTCTGACAAATAATAGGATGTCAGTATGCTTTAGGTTTTGCCTAGTGCTGCTTTGACAATGAGGGCATAATAACGCCTCTTCCTTCTCCCCAAAAAAGAGGAGTGAGGTTGGGGAGAGAGAAGGAGAGGGAAGGGGAGAGGGAGGGAGGAGCATGAGCCCAGTCTTATCTTTCCACACAGTGTAGAGCGTCTGGAATTGGAAATGATCTTAGCTGACATTTTCCAATCTCCTACCCAATGCAGGAAAATTCCTTCTAAGATAATTTCAACAAAGGGCAGGAAGCCTGATGTAAGACGAGAGGTCTCTTTCTGTAGGGTGGTGATTTGGTTCAGTATGGTGGTGTTATTTGTAGGTTGAGGTGGCATGGTGTAGAGTTGTGTGGGAAATTGGAGTGACATTGTGGAGGGCTGTTTGGGACCAGTTTTGAGCTGCCATTTTGCTCCATTGTGGAACCTAAATCCTAGTGCTTTCTCAGTGAGTTTAAATCTGTCCATCAAAGGAATTTACATGGTCTTTTTTAATATATGTTAATAAAATTGATTGAAAGCACTATATTAAAATTATTTTTTATACTTTTATTTATACTTACATTTTTTGTACTTTATACTATACATCAGGGAGAGAAGGAAGAATTTTTGTCAGTTTCCTTTGGCATGAAAACATGTGAAAACCTCAACTTACCTGAATTTTGCCAAAAGAATTCAACCTATTAACCACAATTTTCTATATTATGCTTTTCCAAGAGATCCAAAGAATAAAAAGCAACATTTTGGATTAATGTGAAAATTGATTGTCTTGGATACATATATACATCCAACTTCTATCTCTTAAACCTTCTCTATTTACTATTAAAGGGGAAAAAAGATCTTTTTATAATAATGATTGTAAGGAACAATGAAATTTGGGATTACCTAAGAATCTTCCAATTAGATTCAGGATACGGTTTGTAAGTTATGCAAGTAAAGTGGACTCAAATATTTTAGGAATGTTTCAACAAGGATTTTTTTCTAAAAATGGTTTCTGTTTGGAGTTCAGTTAACCAGAAAATTAAATTAACCGGAACTCTATTTCCAGAGAATTTCAATTACTTGGAGTTTGACTGTACTTTTATTGTAGTCTTGCTTCCCATGCAGATGTGAATTCCATGTTCTTTTTTTAAAATGTGTTTTATTGAAATATAGTTGATTTCCAATGTTGTGTTAATTTCTGCTGTAAAACACAGTGATTGTTATATGTTTATTTATACTTTCTTTTTCATATCCTTTTTCATTATAATTTATCACAGAATACTGGATATAGCTGCCTGTGCTATACAATAGGACCTGGTTGTTTATTTGTTCTATATATGATGGCTTGCACCTTCCATTTTCTGACTTATTTCTTGCAGAGTGCTTAAGGGCAATGAATACCTCGAATGAGCAGGGTAGTGGTGGCTTTTTGGTTTGGGATTTTAACTACTACTATTAATATATATTCATCTACATTGATACGTATCTATAATCTGTATAGAGAGAGATAGAAGCAGAGCTCCCTGGCAGCACTGTTTATGTTTAGACAAATATGAGTAGATAATGCTTTCACTATGACTTGACTTCCATCTTTCTCTCCCAAGTATACTTTTCCCCTTTCAAACCTGCCATTTAGAACCGAGGAGTATTTTCTTTGAGACAGAACAATGTTTTCATCTCTGTTTCTTGAAGTAGTACACAGAAGGAAATGGCATCATGGTGAAAAGAATTTATAAGTGAAATTGGAATGTTTTGCTAAAGATAACCAGGAAGTAAGGAGTGAAAGCCTTCAAGTAGCAGAGAGGCCAGATGGTCTTTTTTTTTTTTTTTAATGCAGTCACTAAGCAGGAAATTCTGCTTGATTAAGAAGACGCTGGTCTTGATTTTCATTCACTGATTTTGAGGTCCCTTTTTTTGATGGGTATATGTGTACACACACAAAACCCACAGATTTTATTCAGCCAGTTGATTGTTGGTGTCATTGTTAGTGGGACTCTGCTGATGAGAATGCGAAGTCTTAATGATAAAGAAGGAAATGGGTTCCCAAGTCTCAGCTCTGAAAGAACTTGGGATTGACCCACTCTGCCCCAAACACGCCATCATTACCATCTCCAGCAAATTGTTGTAGGGTCTGGTGTTTTGTTGTGTTTTCTTTTGATAACCCAGAATGAGAAAAGCTGCATACCACAGTGGCTAAGTAGGGTTTTGTGAGATACAGGGTAGACTCAGGGGAGAAAAATAGAGGTTTTGGAGTTCAACACTCCAGGGGGCTAATGTGCATAAAGGACCTGAGTTTAATCCTCAGAGCTGCCAGTCAGGATCATGATGAAGAAGCACCCATGCAAAGAATTGCCTCTGGATGCTGCTAGGCTGGGGCGGGCATGGGATGCAGGGCACCTCTCTTCAGACTGTGATATTTTAGCCGTTGATATTGAGGGGAGGTTGCCTGGCAGTGACTCGGACACAACAAAGCACCCTTCTGGCAAGTCACACTGCCCTTGTCTTACACCTATTGCTCAGCACCCCAGGAGTGAGCAATTTCCCAATCTGTAGTCTAAGGAAGAAAATGAATAGAGTTGCGAAATGGAATACTTGCATCCATTTACCAGGGAGAGTCACTTGGTGGAATTTGTAATGGAATGAATAGATGTAGACAACAGGCAGAACTGTTTGGAGCTGTGCCCTGAATCGAGTGTCTGTTGATTTAAATAAGGAAACTGCGTAACAAGGGATGATAAACCAGCAGTCCTTACCATAAAGCTGATAAATCAGACAGCAAAAATTATTTTGTATTTATTTTCAAAATAAATATATCACCACTTGAAGATAGCTTAGCCACCTGGAAAGATCACTGTTCTCAAAGCTGGACATTTTTTCATAAGTGAATGTTTAAGCCCTAGGTTGCATGTCAAGTACTGAGCCCTTTAAATGTCACCTTATTGTATATTCAAAAAGCCAGCTTCTTAGAAAATTTGATCCAATGAAAAGATAAAATGTGCAAGATGAAATGCACACTTATTAGCTTAAAATGGACCTTTTTTTTCTTTAAGAGTCACATAAGCCTAAAACACAAACAAACAAGACCCTAAGATCACAGCATTTGACATTATTTCCAGGGTAATATAGTGACTTCCTATTTTATAAATTACATTTATCATCTCTCTCTGAAATAGGACTTTGGAAACCTATTTTGATAATGCAAGAAAAATCTCAGAGTTTCGCCTGCCTTGAGAGAATTTTGAAAGAGTCATTAGAAGCCTGATAGCATTTATGGGATTTGTTTTCATATGGATCACAAATATGTATATATTTTACATAATTTTGTTCACAACTATCAAGCTGCAAAGAGTTTAAATCTTGGTTTTTAGGCCAAAAAGTCTTTGGGGTGGGGGTAACACACTGTCTGAGAATTGCTGGCTACATAACCCCCTCTCTGCCCACCACTCTGTCCTCCCCTAAACCTTGTGTATTTCCTGGTAGAATGGTTGGCACCAACCACCCAGACTCCCCAAACCCTTGCCTTGGTTTCTGCTGCAGACACAGTAGCAGCTCTTTTTTTCTCCCATGAGAGTTCCCTCTGTGGTCATCTCCCTTCTGGCCTCTTCTTGAAGAGATGAGCTCTGATCATGATCTGACGGCCATTCCAATTCTCGCTAGCCAGTGAATTTCTTTCTGTTGAGATACCTTTTGTTAATGCCATTATTGTCAGCAAGACCCCAACAGAGCTCTCAGGCACTGGGACCATTTAGTATTAATTCATCTTTGATCCTTCAGTCATGAAGCCCTGGCTGTTCATTTCCCCTGTGCTGTTTGCCTACTTCTTTCCTTTTCTTTCTGAAATTTCTTCTCCTAGAGAGACAAAAACAGGTAAGACCGGAGAAAACCAATGAGTCTTGAAATGTCTCAATTTCCTTCACACCCTTCTGTGTAACCCTAACTGCATGTCCATGGTTCCTTTCAACTTTGAGTTAATATCCTGCCACTAAACACTCAGACATTCAGGGAATTCTAAGTACCGTAGTTCCTGTTATTGGTTTTGTTTTTTTTTTTTTGGTCCACTGTGTGATGGTGACTTTCCTCTCTCAAATGGTCTTGCCCAAGTAAACAAAGAGGTCACTGATTCCCATAATTCATCATTTTGTTTTTTTATGTTAGAAATAGTGAAAGTTGGATTTTAATGTCCTTGAGAAAGAGATCATTCCTTAAGGAAATCTGAAACTAAATATTTAACAGTCTGAGAGATTGAATCACAAGTCTCTGCTCAAACGCTGGAAAAGTTTTATCCTGAAATCAAGATGTTCTTTGCTTGTTTACTGGCAGAGGAAAAAGACAAACTATCAGCCAAAAGCCTCCACAGATCTGAGCAGAAATAACTCCTTAGCTAAAGCTGACCTGCACTCACCCCTCTGCCTTCTAGCAAGTCATCCTTTCTGTTTCCTTTGTTTTATGTATGGTTCCTTGAAATTACCAGGTTAAAATGCAACTCCTCCCAGGGCATACATTTGCTGCCACATTCACTAGTGCATTCCCAGGGCCCCATCAGTGCCTAGCACACAGCAAAACCTCAGAAATTCCCATTGAATGAAAAATAATCAGAGAAATGACCTTCTCTCTGGGTGTGCTCCAAAATCATTCTAAAAGAATTTTTTTTTAATGCTTAAAGAAAGCCAAATGAATGTACACAAAGGATTCCTAATGTCATAAAAGTACAAAACTAGCTTACTCTTTCAATCTCTTAAAATGAGTTTAGGTTGAGAGTAGTGAAGAGTTAAAGTTCCAGATAAAGGCTGATTTGGGATGAATGAGGAAGTTATTAAGGATTAATGAAGAAGTCTATTTGGGCTTCCCAGGTCCTGCAGTGGTAAAGAATCCACCTGCCAATGCAGGAGAGACAGAAGAGACACTGGCTTCAATCCCTGGGTTGGGAAGATCCCTTGGAGTAGGAAATGGCAACCTGCTTCAGTATTCTTGCCTGGAAAACTCCATGGACAGAAGAGCCTGACAGGCTACAGTCCATGGGTGGCAAAGAGTCAGTCAGAACTGAGCATGCTCACACGCACTGGGCAAAACCTATGGGTGGGTCTTACCTGCTCTCTGCCAGTTTTCCTGGTGTCAGCTGACCTTAGAGGATGGTGGGGATAAGAGACATGGAACACTGTCTTATCAGTTCAGTTCAGTCGCTCAGTCATGTCTGACTCTTTGCGACCCCATGAATTGCAGCACGCCAGGTCTCTCTGTCCATCACCAACTCCCAGAGTCTGACCAAACCCATGTCCATTGAGTCGGTGATGCCATCCAACCATCTCATCCTCTGTCGTCCCCTTCTCCTCCTGCCCCCAATCCTACCCAGCATTAGGGTCTTTTCCAATGAGTCGACTCTTCGCATGAGGTGGCCAAAGTATTGGAGTTTCAGCTTCAACATCAGTCCTTCCAATGAACACCCAGGATTGATCTCCTTTCGGATGGACTGGTTGGATCTCCTTGCAGTCCAAGGGACTCTCAAGAGTCTTCTCCAACACCACAGTTCAAAAGCATCAATTCTGTGGCGCTCAGCTTTCTTCACCGAACAACTCTCATATCCATACATGACCACTGGAAAAACCATAGCCTTCACTAGACGGATTTTTGTTGGCAAAGTAATGTCTCTGCTTTTAAATATGCTATCTAGGTTGGCCATAACCTTCCTTCCAAGGAGTAAGCGTCTTTTAATTTCATGGCTGCAATCACCATCAGCAGTGATTTTGGATCCCCCCAAAATAAAGTCTGACACCGTTTCCACTGTTTCCCCATCTATTTCCCATGAAGTGATGGGACCAGATGCCATGATCTTAGTCGTCTGAACGTTGAGCTTTAAGCCAACTTTTTCACTCTCCTCTTTCACTTTCATCAAGAGGCTCTTTAGTTCTTCTTCACTTTCTTCCATAAGGGTGGTGTCATCCGCATATCTGAGGTTATTGATATTTCTCCCGGCAATCTTGATTCCAGCTTGTGTTTCTTCCACCCCAGCGTTTCTCATGATGTACTCGGCATATAAGTTAAATAAAGGTAATAGCAAACACCCTATTCCAACAACACAACAGAAGACTCTACACGTGGACATCACCAGATGGTCAACACCGAAATCAGATTGATTATATTGTTTGCAGCCAAAGATGGAGAAGCTCTATACAGTCAGCAAAAACAAGACCGGGAGCAGACTGTGGCTCAGATCATGAACTGCTTATTGCCAAATTCAGACTTAAATTGAAGAAAGTAGGGAAAACCACTAGTCCATTCAGGTATGACCTAGATCAAATCCCTTATGAGTATACAGTAGAAGTGACAAATAGATTTAAGGGACTAGATCTGATAGACAGAGTGCCTGATGAACTATGGACAGAGGTTCGTGACATTGTACAGGAGACAGGGATCAAGACAATCCCCATGGGAAAAAAATGCAAAAAAGCAAAATGGCTGTCTGAGGAGGCCTTACAGATAGCTGGGAAGAGAAGAGAAGCGAAAAGCAAAGGAGAAAAGGAAAGATATTCCCATCTGAATGCAGAGTTCCAAAGAATTGCAAGGAGAGATAAGAAAGCCTTCCTCAGTGATCAGTGCAATGAAATAGAGGAAAACAACAGATTGGGAAAGACTAGAGATCTCTTCAAGAAAATTAGAGATACCAAAGGAACATTTCATGCAAAAATAGGCTCAATAAAGGACAGAAATGGTATGGAGCTAACAGAAGCAGAAGATATTAAGAAGAGGTGGCAAGAATACACAGAAGAACTGTACAAAAAAGATCTTCACGACCCATATAATCACGATGGTGTGATCACTCACCTAGAGCCAGACATCCTGGAATGTGAAGTCAAGTGGGCCTTAGAAAGCATCACTACGAACAAAGCTAGTGGAAGTGATGGAATTCCAGTTGAGCTATTTCAAATCCTCAAAGGTGATGCCGTGAAGGTACTGCACTTGATATGCCAGCAAATCTGGAAAACTCAGCAGTGGCCACAGGACTGGAAAAGGTCAGTTTTTGTTCCAATCCCAAAGAAAGGCAATGCCAAAGAATGCTCAAACTACCACACAATTGCACTCATCTCATATGCTAGTAAAGTAATGCTCAAAATTCTCTAAGCCAGGCTTCAGCAATACGTGAACCGTGAACTTCCAGATGTTCAAGCTGGTTTTAGAAAAGGCAGAGGAACCAGAGATCAAATTGCCATTATCTGCTGGATCATCGAAAAAGCAAGAGAGTTCCAGAAAAACATCTATTTCTGCTTTATTGACTATGCCAAAGCCTTTGATTGTGTGGATCACAATAAACTGTGTAAAATTCTGAAAGAGATGGGAATACCAGACCATCTGACCTGTCTCTTGAGAAACCTGTATGCAGGTCAGGAAGCAACAGTTAGAACTGGACATGGAACAACAGACTGGTTTCAAATAGGAAAAGGAGTACGTCAAGGCTGTATATTGTCACCCTGCTTATGAGCTCCTCTTATTTCTGGTCTTCCATGGTACAGGAGTCATTTGTGTCAAGTTAGCTGGCTAGAGAAGATGAGATGGTTGGATGACATCTCTGATTCAATGGACATAAACTTGGGCAAATTCCCGGAGATAGTGAGCAGCAGGGAAGCCTGGCATGCTGCGGTCCATGGCGTTGCAAAGAGTCAAACACGACTTGGTGACTGAAGAGCAGCAATCGCTGCCTCTGCCATCACTGCTAGAAGGCCCATTGGTGATCTCAATTCTTGGGACTACTACTGACACATCTCCAGAAGGAGAAGGAAGCTTTTCTTGTGGAATAATTCTTCATGGATTTCTTACAGTTTTGTACCCCTTGTTAGCTGAGGTGCCGACTGCCTTTGTTCCAGGCTATCTTTCTAAGGATTTTTGTACAGTGAATAGCCTTCAAAGGTTGAAAGAAAACATCTCCCTCCAGGGTAGAAAGCAGGATTGTCACCCATTGTAATAAAGAACATGACACTCTCCAGGGCAAATGCTGGGCTTGTTTGCTTGCAGTCCATTATTAAAGATGTAGGTTTCCAAAGCTTGGGATTGCTCAGCTAGAATGTAAACCCTTATATGTGTCACGTGTGCCTAGGCTGCCTGTTCCATGGGACTTGGGGACTTGTGAACAGGAGACACATGCTGCTCCCTGGACCCTGACTCAGAAACATTGTTTGTCTCTAATTCGGGAGTCTTGTGTCTTCTGCCAGCACTTTTCAGGAGGCTAACTGATCAGCTTGCAGGTAGCTTGAAGCCCTTCACTGTTCTTGATGGTCTCCCATGCCCCACCCTGTGCCAAAGCCCTTTATTTCCTGCAAAATCAAAAATTCTGGCAAAGGATCCATGTGGGACAGAGAGCCCTTCCCTGAGGAGCAGAGAACTGCAGCATCAAGACCATGGTAGGCAATCCAGTGGTGATGAATAGAGGTACATCCGAGTCTAGGAAATCGACATTGTCTATATGAAGATGATGATTACAGAGTGATTACTGTGATAATAGGAATGCTAATTTATTACTCGTAGACTCTTCCTTCACGTAAGACACTCCATGAACGTTATTCAATGAATAAATGGATCAGTAGCCTTCCTGCTTCCAAAAGTGGTTTGAAGAGATTTCCAATGGAAAAAAAAAAAAAACAACCCAGATCATTTGTGTATTGAAAGAAGAGTGGGAAGAGGTGATTCAGGACAAGAAGGGGAGGAGGGTATGAAAGGTACAGTTTTGCCAGGCACTTTTAAAATTTTGTTTCACTTAATTCTCAAAGGACCCTTCAATAAGGAAGCTCTAGAAAGACTCTGTGAATGTAAGGTAAGCTGGATCCTGTCCACCTTTGCTAGGAAATGGTGGATGCAGGGTTTGAACTCAGGTTTATTGGATTTTGAGGGACCCATTTCTCTGCACAAAATCACACCAATGACCTCATTCCAAACTGGGGCTTGCTGACAGCTCATCAAAGAGAAAAGTGGATGAAATGCATGGTCTAAAAGAGGAAAGCCTATTGGGTTCCTCTCTTATGGGTTTGCAAAGAGGTGAACACGACTTAGCAACTGAACAACAACAACTCATCTCACAATAGAAGGAAAGAATGGGGAAAGGGAAAAAGAAGAATACCAGGCAAATGTAGAGAAGAGGAAAAAAGCCTGCAGTCTTAGCTACAATGTCAGATAGGATATATTATTTACTGTTCTGAACCCCTTCAGCTTAGGAACTGCAATAATAACAATAATCATTCTTATTATGTAAGTCCATTAAACTAAACACCGATGATCTTATTAAGTGTATCGTTCTACTAGCATCTTTAGCAGAATTTGCATTGGAAGAAAAGTATAAGATGATAAAAGCATGACTTGACAAAACCTGGCTGTTCTGCTAATGCTAGCAAGTTAGCTGCAGCGATTGTTTCTCGAAGTAGAACCTTAGCTTCTCTGGGAGTTCTGGAAAGCTCTATGTAAAGGTTATCTTTAAAGTGTAAGAGCATGCTCTGAATGGAGAGCTTTTTCTATTTTTTTTTGGTAAGAAAGAATTGATTTTCTTAGGAATATATGCTGTAAGCTCAGATATCTAACAAAAAAAAAAAAGTATTTTGTTTCAATGGGGCAAAACATAGATCTAAAAATTTTAAGTGGATCATGGCTTGAAAGGGGAGTGATTAGTGTGATTTAAAAGCAGTTTTAATTTTATGATACTTTAAAACTCTCTGTGTGTGTGTGTGTATTAATGATAACCTAATTTTACTGCCCCAGACTTAAAGATTTCTTGCTGCCTGGAAAACTAGTTCATCCATTAGTACTGAAACTGATTCAAGGTATTTGTGCTCAAATTTCTCCCAAGAAGCCTCCCACCTTTGTTCTGTGGGGACACCCAGTTCCGACACTGTTCTTAATATCCTGTTTTCGTTTGTCAGCACTCTTGTCCTTTTCAATGCCCTGTTCCCATGTTCCCTGTCTGTCTCTCGTGTGGTGCTTTACAATAACAATTCAGAACAAAAGAGTCCCTCCTCTTTCTGTTGCCTTAAAAAAAATTAAAAAAAAAAAAAGACTTCATTCCCTGACTGTAGGGCTTGAGTGATCACGGGAAGTATTGAAAGCATGTTCTTCATAAGAGTTAACCAGAAATTGTAAAGGAGGGTTACTTTTCTTTCTTTTTTAAGATCACAAAGTGGCTTCAGGGTCTTGTGAACACAAGGATTTTGTGTATGGCTGACTTTGAAGTAGAGAGTACAAAGCAATTTCCTTTGAGAAGAGAAGCTATGATATTGGAGATAATTCCCCTATCTATTCTTAGAATAAGAATTAGTTACTGTGCAACGTTGTCATTACCTGAGGACACAGCTGTGCGTGTCATGTCCTCGAACCTAAGAGAAAAGTTGGGCGCTGCCGTACTGGCCATCATCCACACCTATCTACTGATACATTTTCCTCCTGGTGATAAGACGCGGGAAGGGGAGAGTATACAAGGGGCAAGGGTTTTTCTAGGTAGAATTTTCTTGCAAAAATCCAGCTCCACTGGTCTTGTCCTTCAGAGACTAGACCTCTTAGATGGTTTTGCTCATTTCCGGGTCACCTCTTTCAGATATGAGTGACAGATTTTTGGGGTCACTTTTAAAAGTTGGTGTGTTTTGATTTTTCATGCAGAAATTAGTGACAGGTTTCTGTTTTTGCATGCAGAAAGGAAAGTTTTTTCTCATGCAGGACAGATGCTGTGACCAAGAGGTATGTGAAGAGTACTAGCAAGTCCCAAGGAATTTTACAAAGGTGCTTTTATACCCATATGTGTGTGGGTGTGTACATATATATATCCACATGCATGTGTATATACGGTTCCAAAAGCTAATTGCATTGTAGGTATACATAGGATTTTATATAAACATAGAAGTAGTTCTCTGAATATATGCGGAAGTGCCTACTGTATTCTGAATACACTTGGAAAAGCATTTAGGAAAGGCAGTATTGGAGCCCTTTTTATCTGATTGATTTCACAGGACACAGTGGCCTCCATTTCTGCCACCACCATACTGTTGGGCCTGCTCTTCCAGAAGGTTCGATTTAGATTTAGGTTTCTGTCAGGAGACTAAATGTGACACATTCTCACTCCCTTCTTTCTCTTTCAAGTCTGCTCTCATAGCCTTCAGCACCAAATTCTTGCCTGACACCCAGTACAGCATAGACCTGGAAAACATCAGTCATTTTCAATTTAGTGTAAAATAGGTTCCATTTGTCTTTAAAACCGGATGCTTTCTTTCTTAACATAAACTGGAAAAACTCTGAAATGTTGGAGTCCCCCTGACAGTGTGAAATTTCCTGTCGAGGTGGTCAGATTGTGGACTCTAGAAGATGATAGAATTTGTTGTTGTTTATCATTTTCCTTGGCTTTTGTGGGACAGAGTAAATGTTTCCTGATGTCTCAGGCTAATTTTTCCACAACAGCGCCAAAATGTCTCAGTGAAATCTTGACAATTTTAATGTTGTTTTAACAAAAGCAGTGCTTTCAAATCTCTTGATGAACAGTTCTTTCCAATTCTGTTGGATGATGTACATGTGTCCCTTCCATGGACCGTGAGGACTCCTTTGGGAAGTCATTTGTAGGTGAAATTGAGTAATTCCTTTGTTTATTGTTAAAAGACAAACAAAATTATGGTTTGTAGAGACATAAGTCTAGAAAACGTATGTTTGCGTTTTTATGTCCAAACATGCGAGGTGTGCTTTGGTTTACCATGAGGCGTGCAGTGGCATGAAAGTAGTGTCACAATGTGCAGCCCAGGTGACACAGGGAAGCTGTTCTTGCCTGCTGCTTGCCCTTTATCAAGATTGTTCTCTAGGGACCTCCCTGGTGGTCCAGTAGTGAGGACTTCACCTTCCAATGCAGGGGTTGTAGGTTTGATCCCTGGTCAGGGAGCTAATATCCCACGTGCCTCATGACCAAAAAACCCAAAAACATAGAAAAGAAGCAATATTGTAATGAATTCAATAAAGGTTTTAAAAATGGTTGACATCAAAAAAATAATTAAAAAATGTTTGATGGACTTTGACATTAAAAAATGTTCTTTAACCTTCTTAGGTTGAGTCCAAATGTCTGGTTGATAAATTGAATTGTGCAGGTTTGCAACCAATGTAGGTTTTTAATTTTCTTTTTTTTTTTTACACTTTCCTGATGATTTACTTTTGTTGCAATTTCTTGCCTTGTGCAGTGTGATAAGCAACATCCTTGAAAGGACTGCAGTGCAGGGCAAGTTTTTCTTTTTTTGTGTTTGGGAAGACGACTTCCCTTTCTTCCTTCAGACAATCGGTTTTTAAAAGATTACTTTCCATTCTTGATTCACTCTTTCTTTGCCATTCTGGAGAGTGAAATTTGGGACACTCATCGCGGATTTGCTGTGTGTGTGCGCATGTTTACATTTGTATTATATGTACATATGCCTGCAGTGCAACAGACCCAGGTTCAATCTCTAGCTTGGGAAGATCCCTTGGAAAAGGGAATGGCAACCCACTCCAGTATTCCTGCCTGGAGAATCCCTTGGACAGAGGAGCCTGGCGGGCCACAGCCCATGGGGTCACAATGAGTCAGACACAACTGAGCAGCTTTAACTTTTGTATGTACATGTACACATATGATATGCCTAATGATATGCATGTACATAATATGTATATAGTATATGTATACATAATATCTATACATATGTATGCATATATGTAAAGCTTGCTTGTGGTTGTATGCACGTATGTGTATATTTTATAGGTATAGTTTCAGTTGTTTCTCAGGATGACAGAATGTGATTTAGATCTCTCTTTCTCAAAGAAACAAGGACTGCTTTATTGTGTCTGTACAAGAGATCATGACTCCTGATATAGCATTTAAAAATAAAACTTCTTCTCGATAGTGTATTTTAATTCAGAAGATAGATGCAAGGTAATACATATATTATTTTAAAAAATAACAAAGCAGTGTCCTGAGCATAATGTGATCATGTACTCAGAAGGAGGCCGAGAAGATCAAAACGCAAGGGAGTCCTGTGCCCGTTGGTGACCCCGGGCAGTGGGCAGGCACGACTCCCATTGGCAGCATACAAAGCTGGCATCCGGCGCTCAGCCGTCGGACACTGACCCACTCTTGATCCCTGTGAGCAGTGAGGGTACAGATCCTAGTGGCAAATCATGCTTTAGGGGTGAGGGGACTAGGCAGCAAGTATTGACCTGACCCGAGCTGCCTTTTCATTTGGTTCAGATGAGCACTGAGTGGGCCAGGGCCCAGGGGAGCCACGACAGGGTCCGAGGAAAAGGCAGTTTGAAAAGCCAGAGAGAGTTTTGATTCTTCAACTCAGCAAGCCTGGCAGGGTGGATGAGGTGGAGCTGGCCTTCCTGGAATTGTCGCGTCGATTTTCCTGTTGTGTTTCACTGTTGACGCTCTCACAGACATACAGGACCGCTCCGGCACTGCCTGCCACCCACCATCTGGTCTCGGTGGCCTGTGTGTCACTTCGTGGGTCCCCCTCCTCTGCCTACGGCGATGTTTCTTCAAAAAGAACTAGGGTGCAGTCCATTGGTGGGTATTCAAGGCAATCTTTTCGTAAGAATCTGTGGAGATGCTAAAAGAACTCTTTCAGACAACTGTGCTGTTTCCTGTTTTTAACCTGTTTATCCGTCTTTCAGTAGGATGAATGGCGTTTCTGGGACTGTCGAGGGGGTTTCTTCACTCTTAAGACAGGGCAAAATCAAGCAGTTGTTCCTGGAGAAATCAGGATGGCTTTTTTTGCATTGTCATTTGTGTCTTTTTGCTTATCTGCTTGTATAAATGAACTCCAGAAGGTGTATTTAAGCATTCTGTTAAGTAAATTTGGAAGACTGGGTTTCAATTAAAATAACCAGACAGTGTGACCTAGCTCCCATTTCTCCTTAATTTTTATCATTAAAGCCTGCATATCCCTAAAGACATCTGCCAGGCTTCCAAGTGATTCTTTTCAGGAATGTTCATTCATTATTAATCAGGTTGCGTGGGCAAGCGAGTATGTGATTATTTTAAAGAATGTCCTGGAGATCCAATTACTAAAAAATGAGCGAGTTCTAGACAGACGTGGATGGACAGAAAAGGGTTTGTGAACAGATTAATTCAATTTGCATGAATTCCACCAGGTGGGTGTTGACTGAAATTAAAAATCTTTCCTGGTTCTCAGTTCAGGTATCAGGTAAAACATTTTTAACTTCAGCACTCCTTAGAATACAGGTGAAATGACAACTGATTAAAAATATCTCTTGTCCTCATTAGTTATTTTAAAACTTGAGGCTACTGCCTCAGTGCTTATCTGCTTGTCACTTTTTTTTCCCCATCAGTTCCTCTGGTCCCCTACAATTTGATTGGCAGAAATTTTCACTTGTCTGCCGTGATGAAGTGAACAAATTTGAGTGTGCTGAGGTCGGAGGTTAACCACAGTGATACTTCAGAGGGATTACCTTTAGAAGGTTATGGGATCACTTTTTTCCACCCGTTCCTACTCGATGTATTATTTCTACTGTTGCTTTAAGAGCCCTTTTGCATTTTGACTGTTCTGTGCCGTAATTTGTGGTGGGATAAATTGTGGTGGGATAAATTGTGGTATCAGTTTATAGGCTTTCAGGTTGCCTTTACATTCAGTTGGAGCTCCCTTGGTCCCTCTTTCCATCCTATGGTTCTCTTTTATTGTGCATTTACTGACTCACCTGCTTCTCAAATCAGCCAGGATTCTAATGAGTAAAATAGTATTTGGGTAGTGTTTTTACTGTGTGGTAGTTATAACTCAAAAATGAAAAACTAAACCAGGATTGAATATGCAGATATTGAGTGCTTGTATTATGTTTTAAAAATACTCGGTTTGTGGTGAATTCATCTGGGGTGGAGCTTTCAGTTTTTACTGAGTTTCTGTTAGATCATGTTTGGGGTTTGGAGATGCAGTTTATCTGACGTGAGACCAAGTCCTTTCTGAGTTTAGTCGCTTTTGCAAACCCTGCCTCACCAACTGAGGTTCAGTTTCAGTACTTTCCAATTCCCAAGTTTTTAGTCCTCTGAAAGTCTGTATTTCTGCTGATCCAAGATGAAAACATTATTCCACAGTCCTTAAAAAAATACTCCATCTATGGCTCTGGAAAAGAAAGAATCCCGTAGCAAAAATTCAGATGGCAGTAAGTCCGCTCAGTCTTAATTACTTATGTGAAGAGAGAGAACAGGAAATTGACTTGATCCTGTTTCTGAAATTTATGACTCTTGAAGAAGTAAATGTATGCATAGCATTTCCGAAGCTGTCTCTTTTTTCTGATACTTTTAGGAATTTCTTTTTCCAAACCAGTTTTAGGTGACTTGGTGTAACGTTGTGCAGTTTTGATAGTATTTGTCCTCTCAGTTGCATTTTGGTAAAACATCAAGCTTGGTTTCCATATGCCAGAGGCTATTTATGGGGAGAGATGGAGGAAGTGCCTTGCGAATCATCTGGGCAGTGGCTGAGAGTGACCTGATATTAACAATTGACCACAGGCCACCCAGTGTTGGTATCCAAGTTTCTTCCTTGGTCTGGTGACTCATTAATTTCCCTCATGGTGATGGCTTTCAGAACTGTACAAAGTGAGGGCCTAAAAGTAAAATTATAGGCAGCTAAAATGCATGTTCTTTTTCGCAGTCTCCAAATGAGAAAAGTGATTACTTTAGATGGAGTATGCAGACATGACACAGAATACTTGTAGGGAAGCATTGAGAGTGGATTTACCTTGTGATTAAGACACCAATGTCTCTATTAAGAGAAATTGGGAATAAAAAAGTCAGGGATGATGTGCTGACAATTGTGTGCATACAAAGTCGCCTCAGTCATGTCCGACTCTTTGCGACCCCATGGACTGTAGCCCACCAGGATCCTCTGTCCGTGGGATTCTCCAGGCAAGAGTGTTGGAGTGGGTTGCCATACCCTTCTCCAGGGGACCTTCCTGACCCAGGGATAGAACCCGAGTCTCTTAAGGCAGGTTCTTTACCACTGGAGTCACTTGAGAAGTTCACAATTTAATGTCTCCTTATTCTAGCAGGTGATTGAATTCATAGAATGCACTTGGTCTGGAGATTCCTTGGTCACTTCTTGATTATATATTATATATATATATATATAATATATAGATAGATAGATAGATAGATAGGTGAAATTCCCATGGGATTTTGAACTGGAAAGGCTGCTCATTGACTTTGACTAGGGATTAATCTTTGCAGTGCATGCCATCTTCACAGGGGTCCTAGGTGTTTCTTCAAAGTGCAGGTCATCTTTGTCATAGCAGAAGTCAGGAGAAACTACAAGGACTAAAGCTGTGAAATCCTAAAATGAGCTACTGAGCAGGATGGTGGGAAGGCTTGTGACAGCAGAGGCGGGGAGTTAAATGTTTTCTCTGCATTGACTTGTCAGATGAATAGTTTTGCCTCTTACTTCAAAGCAGAAGGCAAAAAAAGATGAAACCAACAGATATGAACCCTCTTAACTTCTGTCTCCCTGCTTTAGCACATTGATCCCTAAGGGCACTCCTGCTGAGTTCAGCCATCTCCCTTCTTGAGCCTAATACCATATCTGAATTCTTTCAGTCCCAATGACCTTGTCTTCTATTGGGAACTTTCTCCTCCCGTCTCTTTGCTTCCATATCCTGTGCCTTGGACAAAAGAAGGCCTTTCTCCCTCCGGGAAAGTTCTCCTCCTGGAATGAGTGCTGGTTAAAGATGATGATACTGGAGCCCAGAGAGAGCAAGGTGGCTTCTTCCGAGGCACCTGGGTCAGCCAGCTCACCATAACCATCACCTGGGTGTCCAGGTGCAGTCTCTCTATACTGCTCACTGCTAGCTCTCCTGCAGGCTTTCTATTGATGAAAGTGAAAGTGAAACTCACTTAATCGTGTCAGACTCTTTGCAACCCCATGGACTGTAGCCCACCAGGCTCCTCTGTCCATGGAATTCTCTAAGCAAGAATACTGGAGTAGATTGCCATTCCCTTCTCCAGGTGATCTTCCTGACTCAGGAATCAAACCCAGGTCTCCTGCATTATATGCAGATTCTTTACCAGCTGAGCCACCAGGCTGACTGGTGATGAATTTTCTGTTGATCTATAGATGATTTTTCCTTAACTCCCAAAGGCATGAGCACCTTATATCCAACTTGTATCATGCAGAGTTTTGAAGAGGGAGGTAGTCTTTTGGCTCAGGCTATCCATTCACAATTGGCCTCAAATTTCGACTATGAATGTTACCTCCATGTGAGATTCATGTTTTTGCTCACACATGCCTGCCTATATCAGTCCCAGAGCTAATCTGATTCTATTGAGTGAATGATGAAAGAAGATGACTCATTTAAACCTGCACCTCATTACTGATCACTCTGTTGGGTACTAGGAAATACTTCTTTTAAATAAATATTTTAGTTATTTTGTGAAGAGGATAGTTATTTTGTTTTGTGTCTTTCAGCTAAAGTTTTACTTGGCTAATGGTAAACATGTAAGACATATCGTGCTATTTAGAGCCATCTTTTAAAACGTTCTTCTTTGTGGAATGCGAAATCCCTCAGTACCATAGTGGCCAGGGCTCTTCGGACCTCTTGGAAGTTTGTCTCTCATTAAAAAAAAAAAAAAGCAGAAAACAAAAGAAAATGGAACACGAAACAAAAAAAAAAGTGACAAGAGAAAAAAATGATTTGTGCTAGGAAGAAAAGCAAAGACAACTGCTAAAAGCAGAAAACGGTCCCATTTACTGGGTCTCTGGTACAGGAGGTGAGTGATTGGAACTAAGATTAAAAAAGCAGCTTGGGAGAAAATTGGGCAAGGTTTTTAAAAGATAAGATGTCTTTTTTTTTTTAATTAGTTTATTTTCTATTTTTTAACTTTACAATATTGTATTTGTTTTGCCATACATTGACATGAATCCACCACGGGTGTACATGTGTTCCCCTTCCAGAACCCCCCTCCCACCTCCCTCCCCATCCCATCCCTCCGGGTCATGCTGGTGCTCCAGCCCTGAGCACTCAGTATCATACATCGAACCTGGACTGGCGATTCATTTCACATATGATAATTTACATGCTTCAGTGC
The DNA here is from genome assembly GCF_054371585.1 of Giraffa tippelskirchi. Taxonomy (NCBI): domain Eukaryota; kingdom Metazoa; phylum Chordata; class Mammalia; order Artiodactyla; family Giraffidae; genus Giraffa; species Giraffa tippelskirchi. Next base: position 146,465,649 of record NC_137289.1, read on the forward strand.
CATTCTCCCATATCATCCCACCCTCACCCTCTCCCCTAAAAAAAAAAAAAAAAGGTAGGCTGTCAGGACTGAGACTTTGGGCAGCAGGGAGTGGCTCAATGTTTTGTGCCTTTAAGAGAAGTCCCCAGAAGAAATGATGGTGCCAAAGCATGTTGCAAAGGTGAAACTGAAAGACAAAAAGTGGGAGGTAATAAGTCAAATTAGGAGGTATTTTTGTAATTGTGTGGGGTTTGTTTTTGTTCATTTGTTTTGGGCAATAGTGTGGGAATGCAGTAAAGATCTGGATCAACACAGAGGCAGTAAGAACAGAGAGGTCAAAGAACTACTAAGATTTGGTATTTACATGTCTTGGCTAATGATTTGGATTTGGGGAAAGGTGAGTGTATGGAGGATCCCAGGGATGGCGGAGCCTGGTGGGCTGCCGTCTATGGGGTCGCACAGAGTCGGACACGACTGAAGCGACTTAGCAGTAGCAGCAGCAGAGTGTATGGTTTCCTATTGATGCTGTGACAAAGTACCACAAGCTTCATGGTATTAAAGAAGAACACTGGGAGTCATTAAGTCTGACACTGGTCTCACTAGGCTATAACTAAGGTATATCTACAAGGCTGTATTCCTTATGGAAGTTCTAGCTGTGGTCTCCATCTGTTTTGGCACCAGGAACCAGTTTTATGGAAGATAATTTTTCTGTGGACCAGGGTTGGGGGATGGTTTCAGAATGATTCAAGTGCATTACATTTATGGTGTACTTTCTCTTAGTAGGAAAGGAGAAGGAAATGGCAACCCACTCCAGTACTCTTGCCTGGAAAATTCCATGGACAGAGGAGCCTTGTAGGCTACAGTCCACGGAGTCGCAAAGAGTCGGACACGACTGAGTGACTTCACTTCTTCTCTTAGTATGACATCAGCTCCATCTCAGATCATCAAGCATTATATCCCAGAGGTTGGGGACCCCTGATCTATAGGATAATCTGTTTCTTTATTTTCTCCATCTTCTGCAGGCTGCCTATATTCCTTGGCTTATGGCCTCCTCCCATCTTCAAAGCAGTGTCTTATCAGGTCTTTTTCAAGTAGTGTCATCTGACAGTTCTCTTTTACTTCCCATTTCCACTTTTAAGGACTCTCATGATTATATTCAGTCCCACTGGATGATGTAGGCTCATCTCCTTGTTTCAAGGTCAGCTGCTTAGCAGCCTTAATTTTCATCTGCAACCTGAACTCCCGTTTTCTTTGTAAGATAGCTTTGGTGGGGCGGGGGCATGATTCTGCCTCCCCCAAGAGGGAGGAGTAGAAAATGAGGCAAGCCTCTGACTTATGCTAATCAGGAGAATGGAAGCACCATGAGGAAATACCAGGAGGCTTGGAGGGCAGATGGGTTAGGGACAGAAGCTACTGAGTCCCATGAGATGCACACTGTGAGTTGAGGTGCTTATAATAAATGAAGCAAGGTACTGTCCGTGCTACAAGATGGTGCTGTGAGAGTCTCGCGAGCCTAGGAGTCAGAGAGGCAGTACCTGGATGAACAAACAACCTGGACAGCTTTTTGATGGAAGGTAGGCTGGCCCTTTTAAAAACACCTAGGCTTTGTGGCTCAGCTGGTAAAGAATCTGCCTGCCAATGCAGAAGACTCAAGAGACGCTGGTTCGATCCCTGGGTCAGGAAGATCCCCTGGAGTAGGAAATGGCAACCTGCTCCAGGTATTCTTTCCTGGAAAATTCCGTGGACAGAGGAGCCTGGTGGGCTACAGCCCATGGGGTTGCAAAGAGGCAGAGGTGACTGATTGTACATGCACACACACAGGCTTTGCTGGAGAGGTCAGAGGCGGTTAGAGAAGAAAACCAGAAAAGCCCCATCTCAGTGCTATGCAAAATGGGGAAGGGGAGGTAAAGGAAGCAGGGAGAGGCGTGGAAAATAAATATCCATTTATTCATTTTTCATTTTAAAGAAGTGCTTTCCTCTGAAGTCTTGAGTCTGTAAGAAAGTTTTCTGAAAAGATGTCTGGCGGCCAGTGCTTCCCAGCATCCAGTGCTTTAGCTGCATCCTGTGACCAAAGACTCTACCACTGAGGTCTGTGATTGGAGAGAACTGGAGAGAGCATCTGTGGGCGCTACCCCAGGGACACACAGCTGAGAAAGAGCAGACCTGTGGATCAGACTCCATTGTCTGGCCACCCGCCCAGCTCTCGCCCCTCACTCTTCTGTGCCTTGTTATGGACCGCAAATGGTGGACGAGCAGAGGTGTGAACTGTGAATTGTTTTTCATCCCTGGTTTGTTGCAAAGGTTCCCACGATGACCAACATCCTCCTCTGAATGAGAACCAATCAGCCCATTCAGAAAAATCTTGAGCTATAGCATTTCCTGACGGTGATATGCATGTCTGATTTCCTTCCATTGTAGTGAAGGCTAAGAGTCAATGTCTCTCTCTCTCTCTCTCTCTTAATTGGAGGCCCGGAAATTAAATTGCAGGAGTTCAAAAAAGAAAAAGATAACATTTTGCACAAAATCTACTCCCACTCCCACATCTCTGTGTGCTTGATGACCCCCTCTTTGTCTTTAAAACCCACCTTGCATGTTGCCTCCTTAAGGAAGCTTCTGCATCCCCTTCTCCCCCAGTCTTTTGTTATGTTGGGTGACAATTTGTTTTTTCTCTCCCATAATAGACCATAAGATCACTGAAGGTGGAGAGGGGCGGGCAGGTGTTACCATTAGTTGTCCCAGGACCCCTTACCTAGAGGGACTTCACTATTTGGTGAAAGAATGAATGGCATTTTCATGTCTCAAAAAAAAAAAAAAAAAGAGAGATTATTTTAAAGAAAGCTAGAAAATAAGCCATCCTATTTTTTTTTAAGAGAAGACAATGGCATCTGTGCTTAGTGGTAATATATTGTTGAGTGGTTTCATAAGAATATCGCTACCATGGGAAAATCTGGATAAAAGTAATGAAAATGAGATCTGCTGTAGACAGCAAATCAAAATCCCTTCCTTTCTGACAGCCTACAGGCAAGAGGTTCAGAAAAATGGCCAAACCTCACTTTGCATGTCGATATTTTGTCATCACTTAATACAATTAACCAACAGCATTTATAGCATAGACACTTGCATAAAGCGCCACGCCAAGCGCCAGGGCAGTAAAAGAAAAAATGATCCATTTCTGAGCGGCTGCTATTAAATCTTTCTTAGGTGAATTGCCCCTGAGGACTTGACTCACATTGTGTCCATGGATGGCAGGGTGGAATCCTGTCGTCTGGCATTTCCCATTAGCACTCGAAACTTGTATGCGCTTGTTGAGGTCTTATCCTGCCGGCGTGGCTATTGTTGCCAGTGCAGCATTTTATTCATACCTCTCTGAAAGTGCTCTTCATTTCTATTTTGTTGACTGTACATGTCTCTGTCTTCTAAAATACAGGTCAGCAGAATAAGATACATACACCAAATCCAACTTGCTACCTGCTTTTGTAAATATAATCCCTTTGGACAGCCATGATCATTCATTTCTGTATTGCATATGACTGCTTTTGCCTGCTACAGTGGCAAAATTGAGTCGTTGCAACAGAGACTGTCTGGCCTGCAGTACCAGAAACATGTACTGCCTTGGCCTTGATAGAGAAAGTTTGCTGACCTCTGTTCTGACATATTGAGAGATTATTGAAAGCAAGGATTATGTTTTGTTGTTTCTGGGTTCAGCCCCAACGTTGGTACTTAATATGTTCGAGTCTTAATGTGTGTGAGGCGCTGTTCTAGGTGCTGGTGGTACATCCCTCAAAGAGCAAAGCAAAGTCTGTGCCCTCCTAGAGCTGATACTCTAGTGGTTGGGCCATGGGGAGAGATGGAGCAGTGAACAAACTAATAGACTATGTCGGTGAATGTTATGGAAGGAAACAAATGGAGATGGGGAAGACAGGTTGGCGTGATGGGTAAATGGGTGGTTGCAGTGGGAGTAGGGGAATTCATTCCATGTGGGTTCACAAAGAAGGTGACGAGCAGAGAGTCATTCCAATGACCTTGCCAAGGGGAGGCAGGACGTGCGTGGTGTGTTTCAGAGATCGCAAGGAGGCTGTGTGCCCAGAGCAGACGAAGGGCTGGCGTGGGAGGAAATGAGGTCACTGTCTGAGTCTGTGTTTTCTGGGGCTGGTTTTATTCTGTGAACTTCTCCCTGAGTGAGATGGGAAACCCCTGGAGGCTTGAGCAGAGGCGAGGCAGGCTCTGTTGTGTGTTAACAGGCTCTTCTGAGTGGAGGATAGACTATGGGGGTGGGTGGCAACAGTAAGAAGAAGCCAGGGGACCATTTAGAAAAATACTGTGGTCATCCAGGTAGGGGAGGATGTTGGCTTGGCCCATGATCATAGAGAGAGGGGGATGAGGAGGAGGCCTGATTCCAGGTTCTCGAGCCAGCTCACTGCCTGGCATTCGGTAAATGTCTCTTGAATGAAATGTCAGTGTTTCCCTTGGGATCCACAGTGGAATCCCCTCTAGAAATTCTGACTGTGCTACTCTGGGATGAAATTCTGGCACCTGCCTAAAAATGCAGTCATCAAAGCTCTCCAGACAAGCTCAGTACTCTGGTGAGATCTATCAGTAGGTGTTCTTGTTTCACCTGCCAACATAGTAGCCCAAAGGATCTACCTTTTTCCTTTCCTTGACATACTTCTGCTGATGGTGAGAAGATATTTGATTGAGAGATTGATTATTCTGTTTTCCCATAATTAACCAAAATGATGATTAATGGGTAAATAAAACCTTTCAATTTGAATAAGCCATCTGTAGGAAGGAGTTGGCCAGGACTGAGTGCGGATCATGTTTCTCAAAACAGCAGCCCTGGGCTTTCCATTGCAGGTCATGGAAAGATAAGCAGTCTTTCATATTTCAAATCTCAGCTGCCCGTTTATCCTTTCTTATATAGTTAATATCAGAAGATGGCTGAAGAGGTCTTTAAGATGCCAGGCTTCTATGAAGCTGGCAGCTCTTTAATTTTTTACAAGGCCGGCACATCTTTTATGCTTTTAATGATCAGCTACCGTTCAGTTGATAACGAGATGAGCATTGGTTTAACTAAACCACACCATGGTATTTCTGAGGGATGCTGTTTCAGAGAGGGTGAGGGCATTCTAGAAATGGCAGATTTTATAAATAAATGGGAGGTGTGGATACAAAAAGGCTGATTGTCAGAATCACTAAACAGAGCTTCGGATGTGAAGCCTTCCCATGAATCCGGCTGAGAAAACTCCCTGGAGGGCGATTTGAACATCGCCTCTACTGGGTGAACTGCACGATTCTCCCACAGTCCGCAGCGGGCTGCATCTAATGCACCCGTCACTGTTGCACAGACCTCTGCTAATGGCCTTGAAAGGGAGAAGGTTCAAAGAGGCTTGGTTCCCAGGCCTGCTAATGAGCATGAGGCCTCTTCCCTCTTAATGAGCCAGGGTTTATGTGGGATTCTTTGCCCTCCCCTTTTTGAGGGGAAGGCAGGCGAGAGTTCACAAAAGCAGCAAGTCTTGCCGTCAAGGGGAACGTGCAGCTGGGCCACCCGAATTCAGCCTGGAGGGGAGCAACAAAGCTGCCAGAGGTCGTGTCCAGGCCAACGTGTCTCTGAGTGTGAGGCTGGACCTCCTGCTAGCCCGGCCTGTCGCTGGCGACAGTGACAAGCCCTTGATGGGAGATTTTTAGGCTGGGAGGGTTGCTTATGGTCCGTCGGCAGCCCTTTAAATTTCCTTGGTGGAACGCGACTACCTTCAAGTGCTTTCTAAACTGTAATCGTCACCATTGTTATAACTTAGCAAATGAATATTGTAGCCACTACGATCCTTGTTCTCATGAACCGCATTGTTAGTACTCACTGGTCCTCAGCTCACCGCAGCTGCTAAAAAGGCCCCCAGATATTTTTCTCCACTTCTCTCTGCCCACCCACGTCCCACTGCTGGATTAAACAATAGAATTATTCAGAAGAGTAACGAATACATGCCAGAAACGTTGCCTCTATCACAATCATCTTTGTGAAAGTCACTTGTTTTTTTCCTTGGGGGTGTATTTGGGAAACTGACATCCTCAGTTGCAACGTTATGATTGCCACTGAAACCACGCAATTGATTTCATACACATTTCACGCCCGCTTCTACAATAACTGCCTTTCTCCTCTGAAGCCTGGTTTGGTATCACAGAGTAGCAGCCCTTAAAGCACATATACTTAACATGTCAACTCATAAATGCAAAGTCATGAAAGACTCTGTAGTTCATTAATTACTGTTTCTACATTTTTGTTTTAAAGCACAAGGAAAACTTGGCCATAACACAATAAGATTATTTTGATTAGATATGGAAATTACAGTTTCAAGAACTTGCGGTTTGGAGGGAGACCCTTTAAAGAATAAAATTGCAAAAAATATATATATATATTAAATTAAAAAAAAAATGCTGCTTTTGGCGACAGGAACCTTGAGGAGATGTTAGCTGATATGCTGGCTTTGGGTGTTCTCTGCCCCCCCCCCCCATTTCCCCAGTGAATAGAGAATTATTTGGAATGTACACACATTTACCCTCCCGTGACCTGTGTGTGGAATTATTCTGAGATGCACTCAAAGCTGACAGCCCCCCATGGCTGACCCCCTCACGCCTAATCACATCTTACGTTCTGTTTCCAGATAGCTGATCAGCTTCCTTGGATTTCGCTGATGACCCAGGAGAGCTTTGCCTGAAGATGGAAACACTGGAGTCGGAGCTGACCTGCCCTATTTGTCTGGAGCTCTTCGAGGACCCTCTCCTGCTCCCCTGCGCACACAGCCTCTGCTTCAACTGCGCCCACCGCATCCTGGTGTCACACTGCGCCACCAACGAGTCCGTGGAGTCCATCACCGCCTTCCAGTGCCCCACCTGCCGACATGTCATCACGCTCAGCCAGCGAGGTCTAGACGGGCTCAAGCGCAACGTCACCCTCCAGAACATCATCGACAGGTTCCAGAAAGCCTCAGTGAGCGGGCCCAATTCCCCCAGCGAGACCCGCCGGGAGCGGGCATTCGACGCCAACAGCATGACCTCGGCCGAGAAAGTCCTCTGCCAGTTCTGTGACCAGGATCCTGCCCAAGACGCCGTGAAGACCTGTGTCACTTGCGAAGTGTCCTACTGTGACGAGTGCCTAAAAGCCACTCACCCGAACAAGAAGCCCTTCACAGGCCACCGTCTCATTGAGCCCATCCCGGACTCGCACATCCGGGGGCTGATGTGCCTGGAACACGAGGATGAGAAGGTGAATATGTACTGCGTGACCGATGACCAGTTAATCTGTGCCTTGTGTAAACTGGTCGGGCGGCACCGAGATCATCAGGTGGCAGCTTTGAGTGAGCGCTATGACAAATTGAAGGTTAGTCCGATCCGCCTTAAGCCAAACCCCTTTGTGCCAGCAAATGTCATGGAAAGAAAAAGTGTATTCACTGCTAGCTACGTGGCAGGTGAAGGTTGTCTCTTCGCCTTTTGTTATCTGATTCGTTGTAGCATGTTTTTTTGGCAGCCTGGCCATGTTACACAATAAGAGTATCTTGCAAAAGTTGACTGCTGCTTGTAATGTTAGCGTTGTCAAGGCGAGAGTGAATTTGGAAAAATCTGGATTATTTTCAGTCCTTGTAGTTGAGAGAGAGCAGGAGAGAGAGAGAGCAAGGAGGAATGGCAGATAAAATCTGGGTTTAGGCATTTGGGGGGGCATTTATTTTCCTCACTCATTTCACTGGCATCGTACTAGAATCTAGTTACTGCCCAAACAAAGAAGAGAAGAAGGAATGCCTAGAGCAAATGTGGGATTTTAGAGGACATGTGACCTTTTATTCCCGGCATAAATGATATCCAGCTTACTGGTGGACTGGGGTGTTCCGATTGTCTCGGATTTATGAAAGAATTTCTTTTCGTGGAAGCTTTTTAACGCAATAAGGGTAGAGGCAAATATGATTAACTTCGTTTTTAACCTGGAACTCCGAACCGAACTCTTGCTTGGGGAATGATAATTAATATGACTATCCATCACATTTTAAAAATCACTCTCTAAGCACGGAAAGAAGGCTCCAGGGGAGAAATAAGCCAGGTCTCCAGGTGTCTGTTCATCTGCGGGCGGCGGTGGGTCTAATTATTGCAAACTCAGCCGAGCGAGTTTGCTCTGATCATGAGACACTTCTGTCGATTCTGTTCACCAGCTAATTTTAGATCATAAGATGCCAATTAAAAGGAAAGGAAGTATGAATTAAGAGCTTTGAGTAAATATATATTGAAGTCCTTCCTCTCAGGACACACAACACCATGTTGTTGAGCAAACACAATGAATCACATGATCAAAAGCATTACCGCTCAGAGCAGATCATCACCTCTCACTGAGTTCCTGTCACTTCTTCTCGCCGCTGACTTGGGCTTCTGTTTATGGGGACCACATCGTGATCCTTGCTTTCAAATGTCACTTGGGGAACAAACCTATCACCTGAGCAGCATGCCTCACTCAAAGTACAGATCAATCTAGGAAGTTAAGCCTGAGAATGGGGGCAATACAGACAAGGGAAGACAGATGCTGACTGGATTTCTAGTGTCTGCACAAAGGTGGCCAAAGGCACACCTCCCACGTTCTTAATAGCAAAGCAATGTGCGTGTGAATTGTGCTGCTAAAATTCTTCAGAAATTGCTGTGGCTATCAGATTTTAGAAACTATGGTAATCCTTCTGCCCTTTCTTGGTGGGGGACAGAATGTGTAGGATGATTGAACATTGGCGCTTTTTTTCCCCCCTCCTTTTTTAAAAAAACTGAAGTATAGTTATTTGCAGTGTTGTACTAGTTTCAGATGTACAGCTAAGTGATTCAGTTTTATATATATATATATATATAGTCTTTTTCAGATTCTTTTCCCTTATAGGTTATTACAAAATATTGAGTAGCGTTCCCTGTGCTCTATAGTAGATCCTTGCCGGTTGTCTATTTTATATATAGTAGTGTGTATATGTTACTTCCAAAGTCCTAATTTATTCCTCCCCCAAGCCTTTCACTTTTGGTAAGCATAAGTTTGTTTTCAAGAAGGTAAGTGTTTTTGCTTTCCAAAACTTAAAGCTGCCAGATTGGATTTTTTTTTCTTTATCAAAAAATGTTCCTTTAATTGGATTAACACTGCTCTTAACTATCAAGTGTGAAAACATCACACTGAGGTTCGATATTCAGCAACTCCAAGACTTGATATTTAAACCTGGTATTTGAGTTCTTCTCATTACTTTTGTCCCATCACAGAGGAGTCCTTAGTTATTTACATCTCCAAATTTAAGAGGAGACACTTACGTGCTCTAGCCCATTTTGTGATGAAAATGAAATTCTTCAATTATGAGCCCTGAACACTTGTCTAATCAAGCCAGTAGGCTAGTGGTCATTTATACTGTCACCAGGAGGGCCTGACAATTAATGATCCTGGTAGATTTTATCTTCTAATTACAGAAATATAAGCATATAAACAGCACCCAGTAGGCTGAAACACATTTATAGCTGCTCAACAAAGTATGCTTATAAGCATTTATTTACAGCCATTTTACAAAATATGCTTATCAGCATTTAAACAAATAACATGCTAGCATAGCCTGTTTGTTCTAAAACATGCCACTTATGTTAGAACAAAAAAATCATAGAATACTTGACATTTGGGTGTCCATGGTATTTCAAAACCTAAGTACAGTATAAGCATTGGGTTTTTGAAGAAAGGAATAGCATACTGAAAGGACCAAAACAAAAAAGATGATATTTTTGTTAATTACTTTGACCTGAGAAAGTAAATGAGTTCTGTTAGTATATTTTCCTGAGGCTTTAGCATCACTTACAAAAATGGATTTCTGATGATATGGAAACAAAAGCATAGAGAAATTTGAGGATGCTTTCATTCATAATGTGATAGATTTGCTTTACTTACTTGAATATGTAAGGACTCAGGTGTCTGCTGTTTGAATTTTTTTTTACTTCTGTTAGTAAAAGTCCATTATTTGAAGAAAGGGAATTCTGCAGTGATCATGAAGAATAATTCTTTCAATAACATTCAATAACTTAGAGGGACATTTTTTCATTAGTTCTCAGTATACATGTGTTGATATAGAAGATTGGAATATACTTTTGTACATTACAACTATTTTTCTAGACACAAAAGAAAAAAAAGGAAAACTTTCAGCATGTAGAATTCATGCAAATAAAATCTCTGACATCATTTGAAATCGCATCAAGTCAAGAATCTAACAATGCTTTCAGAGACTATGCATTGGGAGATAATCATAAAATATTGAAACAAAGAGAAAATTAAACTAGCATTTCCTGAACTCTGTTTTAAGATAAAAAGAGAAAAGTCTTCCTGGCAAGTTCGTCTCTAAATGGAGCCTATTATGATGTGGACCTTTTCACATCATTTTAATTGAATTTTAAGAAGCCTCTCAGTCCTCCAAACTTGATTCAAAAGTTTGATTAGTGAACCAAGTAACATATAAGAGAATTGAATAGAATGCATTCCAGAGTTTTCAAGAAATTACCATGCAGTAGTTTCTTCTCCTCTGTTCCACTATACAGTGTTGGAGCTCTTGTTTCTTTCCTCTAGTCCCACCTATAAAAATATACAAACCCAGAAAAATTGACCTTTCCTTGCTCTTCAATTTCAGCATACTCTGACTTCAAGTTAGCTGAAACTGAAGTTCCAAATCACTGTTTTGCTCTTCTGACTCTAATTGGCATTCTTTTGGCCTCGGGAGTTAATTTACGAAATAATCCCTTTCAATGGGTCATCTTATTATAGTTTTATAATAGTTTGATAAAGGTTCCAGTTAAATCTCAGCCTTCCTATGTAGCCCTTCTCTTCTGGAGGTGGAGAGATGTGATTTCACTTTTGGGCTTAATTTATAGATCGTGAGGGTCTATGTTTTTGAAAGTCTTCTACTTTATTTGCCATTGGGGAAGTTGTAAGTGGAATCTGAGCTAGACTTTTTACTTTTTCCTTAGAATTTCTATGACTTGTTTCTTCTTTGAAGAGTCACTGGTAGAGTGCAGATTCCAGGGAAAGAGGGGTGTGTGTGTGTGTGTGTGTGTGTGTGTGTGTGTGAGACATGCATATGTGGATAGAGGCTGGGGATGCTGCTACATCCTACAAGGTGCAGGATGGGCCCACACCATGTAGAGTTGTCTGGTCCCAAATCTCAGCAGTGCCCAGCTTGAGAAACCTTCATGTGTGAGAAGAATTTAGCATTTATCACTGCATTGATTTTCCAGGGCTGCTGCATCAAGGGCCCACAAACTAGGTGACCTACAGGAAAGGAATGTATTGTTGTACATTTCTGGAGACTGTTGTTGTTTAGTTGCTTGGTTGTGGCCGACTCTTTGTGCCCCAATGGACTGCAGCCTGCCAGGCTCCTCTGTCCATGGGATTCTCCAGGCTAGAAAACTGGAGTGGGTTGCCATGCCCTCCTCCAGGGGACCTTCCCTACCCAGGGATCGAACCTGTGTCTCCTGTATTGGCAGGCAAATTCATTACTGCTGAGGCTGGAAGTCCTCAATCAAGGTGTCAGCAGAGTTGATTCCTTTTGAGGGCTGTGAGGGAAGGATGTGTTCCAGGCCTTTCTCCTTGGGTTGTTGGTGGCTGTTTTCTCCCTGTATCTCTTCACATGGCATTCTTCCTGTGTGTTTATCTTCGTGTTCAAATTTCCCTTTCTTGGCATAATTTTTTTGACTGTCCCTCACGGCATGCAGGATCTTAGTTCCCCCATCAGGGATCGAACCCATGCCAACGACATTGGGAACCCTGAGTCTTAACCACGGGATGGCCCAGGAAGTCCCAAATTGCCCCTTCTTAAAAGGACACCAGTCATATTGGATTAAGGGCCCACTCTACTCCAGCATGACTTCATCATAGCCAATTATAGCTGCAGTGACCTTTAAGGTAGCATTCTGAAATATTTGGGGTTAAGACTTCAACATACGAAATTTTAGGGGCCACAGTCCAACTCATAGCAATCACTTACTCCAGTGTATACCTGGTTATCTAGTCAATTGAGCACACAATATGTCTCCCTCCATGATTTAATCACCCTAAGTTATGCAGAGACCTTTGACTCCCACTGTTCCATCACTCACCTAAGACTCACTACAGGATCTTGCAGATAATGAATTCCCAATAAATATTTGTCAGCTGCTTCACTGATGATCAACTGTTAACCCTACTTGAAAACTTAAATTCCATTCATAATAATATTACAGATATTCATTCTGATATAGGAAAAAGAATTCTGTAAGATAATTTCTTAAGATAATTTCTGGGCTTCCTTGGTGGCTCAGATGGTAAAGAATCCGCCTGCAATGCAAGAGACCCTGGTTCAATCCATGAGTCAGGAAGATCCCCTGGAGAAGGGAATGGTAGCCCACTCCAGTATTTTTGCCTGGAGAATCCCATGGACAGAGGAGCCTGGCGGGCTACAGTCCATGATCACAGTCAGACAGGACTGAGCGACTAATGCTTTCAACTTGAAGATAATTTATAAGTAAGAGCAGAGCCAGATATACATTATATTTTATCCAACTGGACATGATTCATTATTCTGGTCTGTATTACATTTCATTGATTTAAATTTAATGGTATGGATTTTGATAAACTAGATCTCAAATACTTGTTCACCTTTGTTTTATGCTCCTGTATGATGGACACTTGACAGACCCATTATACCTACTGTTTCCTTTATCCTCCCGTATCTGATATGTAGATTTTTTGGGAGAGGTCATGCAAAAGTAAGTTAATGAATGCTTCATAAAGGCAATATGAACAGGAACAGTCCCCCTCCTCCCTGGAGCTTATAGTTTAGCAGAGAGTTCCAGTAGGTAAATATTTCCTCTGTTGGTGGGAGGAAACTCTGGGTACACTGTGCCCAAAGGAGGGACACCAATGCCAGACCCGAGAGACTTTAGAGAAAGGCTTCCTGAAATAAAGGCCATTACATCTACCATTGCCAAGCTTTTTATTAGAAAACTGAAAAATTTAGTAGACATCCATAGATTCTTTGGTATCATTCTTTTTTATATTTCCCACTTATGACATCCCTTGTGGAGCCCTGTTTCTTTTTTTAAACGGGTTCACAGTAAGTCTAGGTTAGATTTTAATCTAACATGTATATCATGACATTTTGTCACCTGATGCCATTCGGGATATGTGGATGTCAGACATACGTCTTCCAAAATGTTTTGGTTATATGAGTTCTCACCTGTTCCAACTAGCCCCTTCGAATTTCTATTCTGTTTATGCTTATTTCATGGGAACAATTCTTTAGACTGCTATATATATATATTTAAGAAACTTCCCATGTGACAAAATACAGTTTCCAAATACTTGTGAAATATGTTAAAGTTGTATTTTAGGTTTCTTAGTTGGGTACAAAAACTTTTTATGATACACAGAGTAAAAGAAGACATTTCCAGCGATATGTTCTTAACAGTAAACTGAAGGCTCCATCTTTCTCCTCTCTCCTTTTCATCTCTTCCCCGTGATGAATCCCCTCTCCCTCCCTTACCTGCAGAGAAGACTGTCTTACTGCCTGATGATTTATTATTGGGATCGTTTCTGAGGAGTTCAGAGAATTCTGGGAAATAGACTGGTACACAAGGTCCCTTCTAGTCATTTGACTGTGTAAAGAAATGCAATTTTTCAACATGTTTCTTAGCTTTAGTTCATTTATTGTTGTTCTTGCTTTGTCCAGTTGTGTCCAACTCTTTGCAACCCCATGGACTGCAGTACACCAGGCTTCCCTGTCCTTTGCCATCTCCCAGACTTGGCTCAAATTCATGTCCATTGAGTCAGTGATACCATCCCACCATCTCGTCCTCTGTCGTCCCCTTCTCCTTCTGCCTTCAATCTTTCCCAGCATCAGTGTCTTTTCCTATGAGTCAGCTCTTTGCATCAGGTGATCAAAGTATTGGAGCTTCAGCTTCAGCATCAGTCCTTCTAATGAATATTCAGGATTGATTTCCTTTAGGATGGACTGGTTTGATCTCCTTGCAGTCCAAGGGATTCTCAGGAGTCTTCTCCAACACTAAAATTGTAAAACAGGGCTAATAATGTATTTGTTGTTGTTCAGTCACTAAGTCATGCCCAACTGTTTGCAACCCCATGGACTATAGCACACCAGGCTTCCATGTCCCAGAGTTTGCTCAAACTCATGTCCGTTGAGTCAGTGATGACATCCAACCATCTCATGCTCTGCCACTCTCTTCTCCTTCTGCCTTCAATCTTACCCAGCATCAGGGTCTTCCCCCGTGACTTAGAAATAATGTACTTACTTGCACAGAAACATGGGAGAGCAAAATAAAATGTTTCACACAAACCATCAGCATTGTGCCTGGCAATGTATTAGAACATAAAAACACTGTAATAATCCAGGAGGTTAGAATGGCATGATGGTTACAATGTGGACCTTTGGGGCACACTGCCTGACAGTTATTTTTTAACCACTGCTTGTCTTATTTGCATGTGAGATAAGGGTCCACATTGTTGCTTTCATGGGTTTTGTAGTTCTGTGTCTCAAGCTCCTGGCGAAGGGCAGAGGCATGAGAGTGAATAAACACTTGTTGATGGGCAGGTGCATGATTGATGGGTTAGAGAAGTGCTTTGGGATGTGGAGGAGGAAGAACTGACTCTGGTTTTGAGTAGACAAGAAACCTTGCTTCAGGGTGGTGGGCTTTAAGCTGCCTTGACAGATCAGTGGATTATGCATCAAAGAAGAGTGAGGCGTTCCTCGGGAGTGGGGCCAGCAGAAACCTGTTGGCAGGAATTGGCAAGACAGCTTAGGGATTCTAGACAATGCTGGCTAGAGCCCAGGGTGCCAATGGAGGGGCCCAGGAGGGAGGCTGTCGGAAGAGTCCTGTTGGGGGCAGGGTGAAGAGTTTGAGTCTTTGAATGCCAGGTTAAAGTTTGGGGCAGTTTTCTTCTTCTCTAGAGAATAACGCTGAAGGAATTTTGTTTTCAGAGAGAGAGGCTGATGTCATGTATATTTTCTGAAGGCAAGGTCCAGTCAGGATATCAGAAACATTTAGAGTCATTGTGCCCACAGAAGAAATAGAAGGGGGAAAAGTTGTTCACATGACTTTAGATTTTTGTGGTCTCATTTTTAATAGGCAAAGTGAAGTAGTATCATAGGTCAAACTGCCCCCCCCGACACACACACACACACACACACACACACACACACACACACACACACACACACACACACACACACACACACACACACTCAACAGAAACATGGAAACCAGTGAGAGTCAATGTCTTGTCCTTGAAGATCAAGAGTGGGAGTGATCATTGATGATTGGCTCTTGATTCCAGACATAAATGCAATTCTTTTCTGCCTTTCTTTCCCTGGTGGCACAGATGGTAAAGGATCTGCCTGCAATGCGGGAGACCTGGGTTCTATCCCTGCATTGGGAAGATCCCCTGGAAGAAGGCATGGCAACCCACTCAAGTATTCTTGCCTGGAGAATCCCCATGAACACTGGAGCCTGGCAGGCTACAGTCCATGGGGGTCGCAAAGACTCGGACACGACTGAGTGACTAAGCACACAAACATATAGCGCAGAGATATACTCGCGATGATGTGTGCTTATTTCTTCTGGATTTTTGATCCACTCTAAGGTAGATGTGTTCAAATCTCTAAATGCTGACCACAAGCCTCAGGAATGTTTTAGAGTCAGATATGACCTTGAAGTTTATGTTGTTTCATCCCCATTCTGCAGATGAGGAAATTGGGGCTGAGAGTGGTAAAAGGGGTGGCCCCACATCACCTGGGCAGAGGGCTTTGACCTAGGACTAGAGCACAGTTCCCCCTGCTGCCCTCTTATTTTGGGTCTCTTCGGCTCCAGCTTTTCGAGTGATTCCATTACTTCTGAGGTTTCCTTTGGGGTTTGGAGACTCAGTTCAATTCAATTCAGTCGCTCAGTCATGTCCGACTCTTTGCAACCCCATGGACTGCAGCACACCAGGCTTCCCTGTCCATCACCAACTCCAGGAGCTTGCTCAAACTCATGTCCATCACGTCGGTGATGCCATCCAACCATCTCATCCTCTGTTATCCCCTTCTCCTCATGCCTTCAATCTTTCCCAGCATCAGGGTCTTTTCCAATGAATCGATTCTTTGCATCAGGTGGCCAGAGTATTGGAGCTTCAGCTTCAGCATCAGTCCTGTATGAATATTCAGGACACATCAAGGTGGTGGTTTTACACAAAAACCTGGCCAGGCTCTAGGCCACCATCATAGATGGTGGCTGATGCCTTATGTCATTGTTGTTCAGTCACTAAGTCGTGTCCAACTCTGCGACCCCATGGACTGCAACACACCAGTCCTCCACTATCTCCCAGAGTTTGTTCAAGTTCATTAAGTCGGTGATGCCATCCAACTATCTCATACTCTGCCGCCCTCTTCTCCTTTTGCCTTCAATCTTTCCCAGCACTCGAGTCTTTTGCAATGAGTCAGGTGCCTCTAGGGCCACCCAGAAAGCTGCCTTAAGATATCTCCATGCCAATATTTTCTCCAGCTGAGCCACTGTAGACTTAGATTGGGTTGTCTTGAAGGGCCAGACCTGAATTCACACAGATGTATCTGAGATGACCTCAGAGACACCTCAGAAGAAAAGATATGCTCATGTGGAAACCAGTGGATTGTCATGGCAGCTTCCATGGGCTCACTGATTTACCTCTTAGAGTAATTTTTTCCTGAATGTCCTAATATATAGAGAACTCATGTATTTTATTTTAAAAAATAATTTATTTTTAATTAATTTTTGATTGCACTGGGTCTTTGTTGCTGCTCGCGGACTTGCTCTAGTTGCAGCGAGTCAGGGCTATTCTTTGTTGCAGTGTGCAGGCTTCTCATTGCAGTGGCTTCTCTTGTGGAGCTTGGGCTCTAGAGTGCAGGGTCAGTAGTTGTGGTGCGCAGGCTTAGTTGCTCTGCAGCATGTGAAATCTTCCCAGACTAGGGATCAAATCTGTGTCCTCTGCATTGGCAAGTGAATATTTATCCATTGTACCACTAAGGAAGTCCCTCCTTAATTTTATTTAAGTATATAAAGTGAGTCCATATAAGTGAGGAGTACCTATTTGTGCATAGCATTTGAATTTAAGTTGAAAAGTTTTGAAAGAACACAATTCATCTTCATGAGGTACAAAGTTAAAGCGAGTAGGATTTGCTGAAATTACTTTTACTGAGTATTTTTTAAAGGCTGTGATATTCAGAATTCTTTCATTCTCTCTGACATTAGCAGATCATAAACTAGGTTATTCTTAGAAAGACTGGCACATTTTTTGACAATGGGTAGGTAAATAATAAAGAGGACACAGAGTAGCCTGAGAAAGTGAATGAAGCTAAAGACTGGATCTATTCTGTGTATGTGACATAGGCATTCTGGAAAAATCTGATAAAGCTATTTACAAAGTCCACTTAAAACTTAATTCATTTTATGTTTTAGATTTTGGGGCACACTACTTAAGGACTTCGCCTACCCATGAGGATAGCTTTTAAGCTGACAGAGGAGAATACATTTTGCATTTCTCATCAAAAAGGAAACTGCTTGTAAAGTGCCTCCTCTAGTGACTGGCACATAGTAAGCGTTCCATGAACATGAGATATTATTATATCTGGGCATTTACTGTTACAATAAAGGCTTCATTGGTGTAATCCAATCGTGGATTTCCTGACAGTATCATAAATTACTCAGTGGTTATAGCGTCGATTTGTGTTTCTGGCTGACATGGGAAATTTTGAACAACCCTCGGGGGAATTATAATTGGGTGGGAACTTTGATTTGTCCTTTTTAAACCAAGCCGAGTAGTAAAATGGACTCTCAAGAAGCAGTGAGCGGTGGACTCAAAGAAATGGCTTTAAAAACAAGCACCATTTTGAAGTTCAGGGCAGCCTGGGCCAATCACAAGCTCCGTTGGCCAGCTTTCTGTTTTGCTGTAGATCACCTTGGGTGTGTGAGTGAAGGATGGGGCTGGGCAGCCCTGGGCTTGGTGTCAGCAGCCATCACCCTTAGAATAGGAAGAAGGAGGGGTTTCAGTCTTGGTTAGGGCTGGGGGCAGAGGAGACCCCTGAAGGGAAGAGCTTGCACAAGGACATGAAGGCCTCCAGCCCCTCCTGTAGCGGCTCTGGGTGTTCTGTGCCATTAGGACAAAGTGCATAGAGCAGCAAGGTCAGCATCTTGTATCTACTTTGCTGCCTATTGGGGAAAACAGTCAGGAAAATAATGGGTTTTATTCACGTGGAGATAGACTGGGTTCTTATTCCTGAAACAATATGAAAATTCTGAAATCTTCTACCTTTTTCGTGTCTTTATAGATGATCTTTTCCCCCATCTGCTTTATCAAATTCTGCCTTTAAAAAAAAAGAGAAAAGAACCCTTATTTATTCACAAGGGATATTTGTGTTTGGCTAAGGAGATAAGCCCTGGGTAAACTCTGGCAGTGCCGAAATGAGTCACAGAGACACTTTGTTGCTTCCATGGTCTAGACATAATTATAACATGTGATAAGAGCATAGAAAAGGGCTAGGAAAAGAAGTCCATGAAACTCAGTCCATGAGATAGTTTTTAAAATGACTCATAGTCCCAGATTGCTGACTTATGTGTTGCTGTGTGGAAATTGTGCTGTGTTTGTGCTCAGTTGCTCAGTCATGCATGACTCTTTTGCGACCCCATGGACTGTAGCCTGCCAGGCTCCTCTGCCCATGGAATTTTCCAGGCAAGAATACTGGAGTGGGTTGCCATTTCCTCTGCCAGGGGATCTTCCCACCCCAGGGATCGAACCCACATCTCCTGTGTCTCCTGCATTGGCAGGCAGGTTCTTTACCACTGTGCCATCAGGAAAGCCTACTCTGGAAATTGCCTATTTCCAAAAGCTGAAGGGAAAATACATTTCAAGGAGAAACAGTGTTCAGAGAAGACAGCAGGGACATTTGCACTGTGCGTCCCTTTGGAGTGGCTGTCAGGACAACATAGGAGGACTCCAGTCCATGAACAAATCTGGGCCAGGCCCTTTCTTATGAAAGGTCCGCTGATCACGGGTTGAATTGTAGCTCTTCTCACATGCTTTCCTCAGAGGTCTCCGTTTCCTTCCTGAACAGGGCTCATAGGTCGAGCCCATATCCAGGCTCGGGAGCCATTTATGTCATTTCCACTGTGAAAGGACCCATCTCTAGGAAGACGGTGTGAGAGGTCACCAGAGGAAATGCCATTGTGTGGCCCAGTCAGCTGGGGGCGTGGCTAGCTTTATCTGTGAGGGAGTTTTTGCGAACTGTGTTAGGATGAATATCCTGGCTTGGTAGAGAGATTTATTTCTCGATCCTCTGACCCTTTCACATGGCTGTCCAGAGCTCAGCTGCTCTTGGTTGGTGGCATCAGATTTAAGGCTGAGAGGAGTGAAATGGGCAGGCTTTCCAACTCATGCTCAGTATGGCCTGTCGCTTCTGGAAGATCAAGGAGACCCAAGGTCCCTGCTTCCCAGGTGGCTCACTGGTAAAGAACCCACCTGCCAGTGCAGGAGACAAAGAGACGTGGGTTCAATCCCTGGGTCAGGAAGATCCCCTGGAGAAGGGCATGGCAACCCACTCCAGTATTCCTGCCTGGAGAATCCCCATGGGCAGAGGAGCCTGGGGGGCTACAGTCCATGGGTTGCAGAGTTGGACACAAACATGCATGTCCTGCCAAGGTCCCCATACAAACTTCACCCAGGAGGGAGGTGATTTTCTTGCCCCTGGCCTGCTGAATAAGGCTCTGGAGGGTCCCAGCCAATGAGGATCTTACCCAATTATAATGGTTCAGCTCATCAAATGAAGTGGTTCCAGTTTCTCTTTTATTCTATAAACTCATCTGGAAACACACTCGGCAAGGCCACCATGCTGCCTTTGTACCTCTAGACTAAAGTCCTGTGCTGGGGGTGGTAAGGGAGTGTGGTAAGGTAAGGGTAACTCTCTCTCAAGATGCTTCTTAAAGTTGTTTTGTGATGTGGTTCAAGCATATTCGTTTATTCAAAACCGAGAACCAGCTATTACCAAGAGGAATAATGAGCATTTGCAAATCTCCAGATTGACAGTTTGCAAAGCACTTTCAAGTATTATTTGATTCTTGAAACAACCGTGTATCACCTGCAAAAATATGAGAATGTTAATACCCGCTCATTAGGGATCTTGGCAGGATTAAATGAGATAATATAGGTCCAGGTATCTAGCTCAGCATCTAGTGGGTGGGAGAAGCTGCGTAAATAGGAACCTCCTTAACCACTTGGAATGTGAGGACACGGAAATTAAATAGAATTAACTGTGGTTAGAGAAATTGAAGTTTGGTGTTCCGATCCAGGGACCCTATCTTGGCCCCAACTAATCATCACCTATGATTAAGGCAGAAAGAACTATGGCCCAAACATGCCCCACTTCAGAAAATTAATGAGAAGGAAAAAGAGCTTAAGTGATGGAGAGACAAAATGCTTTTGCCTTAACTTCTGACACAAGGGTTGCCTGGACGCAAGAAATTTCCTTTAAAGTAGTAACTAAATTGAGGCTGATCTATTTTTCCATTCTGATATAAATAAAGGAGTAAAAATACAAAAATGAAATATGGAAATCCTTATGGAATAATTTTTATTTACTTACAGTCATGTTGAATTATTCAGTATTCACCAGCTACTCAGTACATTAGTGTTAAATGAAGGAATGAATGAGTCTCTCATGGTCTCTAAATTCATCCCATCGCTTGAAATGTGATAATTCATTTGCCGTGGTTAAAAATGTAAATTTGGCATCTTGGTCTATGAGTTGACATTTCAAATCTCTTAAGAGACCTAAATGAGTTTTTACTCATATTTAGTTATTTTTGGCAAAGCCTGTATACAAGTGAAAATGGTCGCCACATGTTAGTCAATAACAAAGGTTTGGGGCCTATTATCCATTCCTTTTTCCAGGATTGCTTATCAGAATTGTAGGTTTACATTAGTTTCATAGACCAGAACGGCTCAAATATAAGTGTACACAGGAAATACTCGGGGATCTTATTAAAATTATCCTCCAATTAAAATAAATAAGTAAATTAAAACAACAACAACAAAAATGCAAGTTCTCATTCAGCAGGTTTGAAATGAGTTTGAAGTCTGACTTTAACTTGTGCCTTAGCCTTGTCATTTTCAATTTGTGTGAACTTAGGTTAAGGGAAACAAACCACAGCTAAGTTCTCTAAGCCTTATTTGTTCATCAGTGCAACAGAGGTATAATTGAGGGTTAAACCATGTAATGCTTGACCCTGGGGAAGCCCAAGGTTCCTCTTTCCATTACTGTTATACCCTGAAGGCTGATCTTTCTCCCCTTATTCCAAGTTTTAAGCCTTCCCTGTAGCTATAAAGACAATATAGGTTCTTTTAAGAAGTTAATGTAAAGTTAATGTAAATCAAAGTGAATAATCTTCCTCTTCAAGCCTTCTATTTCTTCCTCTCCTAACTCCGGTTGATTCTTAAAGGACTAACTGTAGGTTCACCAAGGACTACTTTAGGTTAGCTTTTCATAAAATTCTCTCAGACATTCCATGTTGTCTCCACTAACCCTTCATCATTACACTGCCTTCCATATTATTATATAAACACTTTTGGGCTAAAGGGCTTCCCCGGTGGCTCAGACAGTAAAGAATCCTGCAATGCAGGAGACCTGGGTTCGATCCCTGGGTTAGGAAGATCCCCTGGAGAAGTGAACAGCGACCCACTCCAGTATTCTGACCTGGAGAATCCCATGGAC
Source organism: Giraffa tippelskirchi (assembly GCF_054371585.1). Taxonomy (NCBI): domain Eukaryota; kingdom Metazoa; phylum Chordata; class Mammalia; order Artiodactyla; family Giraffidae; genus Giraffa; species Giraffa tippelskirchi. Next base: position 146,487,422 of record NC_137289.1, read on the forward strand.
AGAGGAGCCTGGCAGACTACAGTCCGTGGGGTCACAAAGAGTTGGACATGACTGAGTGACTTTCACTTTCCATTTGGGCTAAAAGCCTTCCTGCCCCAACTGGTTGTCCATTTCTCAAGCTCAGTGACTGTGTCTCATAGTTGTTTTCTATCTCATTATTCCTTTTCCAGTGACTAGCTGTTGTTCAGTCACTAAGTTGTATCTGACTCTGTGACCGCATGGACTGCAGCAAGCCAGGCTTCCCTGTCCTTCACTTTCTCCCAGAATTTGCACAAACTCACATCTATTGAGTCGGTGATGCCATCCAACCAGCTCATCCTCTGTCATCCCCTTCTCCTGCCTTCAATCTTTCCCAGCATCAGAGTCTTTTCCAGTGAGTCAGCTGTTTGCATCAGGTGGCTTTTTTTATAAGCTACAAGGTATTTTATCAGAAGTAAATACTTACTGAAACAAATGGAACAGCTGTTAATAATTTAATGAGATGATACGGTGCAATTTGCCCATCAGGTAAACAAGAAAAATCATAGCCCACCTGCCATTCTTTCGAAATTCGAATACATAAGCCAGCAAAATATTGCCTTATAGGTCTCTGCATTCATTTCTGAATCAACAAATTGCTCGCCAATGATTTCTTATGAGAAAATATTATGAAGAGATTGTTTGATTTTTAAAGACTTTAGTTCAGACACAGGTGATGAAACATTTGTCATTCACAAGGGCAGGATAAAATAATACTATATACATACGTATTTTCTTATGTGCATATTTTTTATGTGTATGTTTTGTTCTCTACTGCCTCAGAACAGAGTTCTCTGTAATTCCCCTTTGAGGTATGATGGTAAGAAATCGTGAAGACCTTAGCAGGTAAATTTAGTGGCACACATTTACCTTGTCATGACAACTTGAAGGGCTAGGGGCATCTAGCGGATCAAGGCCAGGGATGCTGCTCAGCATCCTAAATACACAGGAGAGCCCACAGCAGAGAATATTCAAGTGGTAAATGTCTGTGGTGCTGAGACTGGGACATCTGTAATTAACCAAAGCATCTTTGCTGGCATGCAGAGAGGAAAGCTTGGCTTCACTCTTCACAAGGCATTGACTTCTTTGTGTAATCTCCAAGTGTTAGTCGCTCAGTTGTGTCCGACTCTTTGTGACCCCATGGACTGTAGCCCACCAGGCTCCTCTGTCCATGGGGATTCTTCAGGCAAGAATATTAGAGTGGGTTGCCATTCTCTTCTCCATGGGATCTTCCTGACCCAGGAATCGAACCCAGGTCTCCCACATTGCAGACAGATACTTTACCATTTAGTCAGCAGGGAAGCCATGACCTCCAAAACCAAATCTATTTTGAGACTAGAAAACCCAGTCCTTGCAGAATCCCCTCCCTCCATCTGTGGACACCCTGAGTGGCAGGCTGGCGGCTGCCCCAAGGCTGTGCATGGCAGGCTTCCTCCACCCCAGGCCCTTGACCTGTCTTGAGGTGTCTGGGCCTGCCCAGGCCAACCTTGGGGCTGTTTCAGCAATATTTCAACCTCCAGAAGCGTATTGAATATTTTTTAATCCCTTCTCCAAACATGATTTAGGTGCAACTGATTTTATCTACTATCCCCCAGATGTACTAGTTGTGGCAGTTCATGTTCAGGACTACACTACCTTCCTGGGGTAGCTTTCTGTATCAGACACAGCCTGGGGCTTTCTACCAAGTAGGAAGTCAGCAGAGAACAGGCCAGCAGCTGAGAGTTTCACCCAAATGGCTTTTATATGATGGATAATAGTTTTCATTGTATTATAGTCGAAGTGAATAATTTCCAGAGATCAAAAGTGACTCATTAAATCTGTTAGTCAATTTTATTTATTTATTTTTTAATTAGTTTATCTATTTTTAACTTTACAATATTGTATTTGTTAGTCAATTTTAAATCTGTCTTCCAAAGAAACTGTTTATATGTATATACCTCTGCATGTGTGTGTGTGTACAAAACTATAGATTCTCAGCTCCTCAAGCAGAGACTTGGAATGGCATGAATCAAATGTGAGTGTTTAGTGCCGAGGCAGAGGTTATGTAGGCATTGTTTTGTTTGTTCCTACAGGCAGAGACTGTTTATTTCACAAGAGGTACACATCATGAAAACCCTGAGCTGAAAAGGCCTTGGTCATTGTCTAGTCCAGTGGTTCTCACCCTGGTGCACAGAGGTCACCTTGAACAGGGGCCCAGCCAGATGGAACAAGATCCTCTGGGGTGTAGCTTGTGAAAGTCGCTCAGTCGTGTCCGACTCTTTGCGACCCCATGGACTGCAGCATACCAGGCTTCCCTGTCCATCACCAACTGCCAGAGTTTACTCAAACTTATGTCCATTGAGTCGGTGATACCATCCAACCATCTCATCCTCTGTCGTCCCCTTCTCCTCCCACCTTCAATCTTGCCCAGCATCAGGGTCTTTTCAAATGAGTCAGCTCTTCACATCAGGTGGCCAAAGTATTGGGGTTTCAGCTTCAGCATCAGTCCTTCCAATGAACATTCAGGACTGATTCCCTTTAGGATGGACTGGTTGGATCTCCTTGCAGTCCAAGGGACTCTCAAGAGTCTTTTCCAATACCACAGTTCAAAAGCATCAATTCTTCGGCACTCAGCTTTCTTTATGGTCCAACTCTCACATCCATACATGACTACTGGAAAAACCATAGCTTTGGCTAGACGGACCTTTGTTGGCAAAGTAATGTCTCTGCTTTTTAATATGCTCAGTCGTGTCCAACTCTTTTGCAATCCCATGGACTGTAGCCTGCCAGGCTCCTCTGTCCATGGGATTTCCCAGGCAAGAATACTGGAGCACATTGCCTTCTGCTCCAGGGGATCTTCCCAACCCAGGGATCAAATCCTCGTGTCCTGTGTCTCCTGCGTTGGCAGGCAGACTCTTTACCACTGAGCCACCTGGGCAACCCAAATACCTTTATGTAAGTTGAAACAAGTATCTTAGTGTAGATGCTTTTAGTCAAGAGCATAGAAATTTTCAATAACTGTGTTCTTTTTTGGGAGAATGGCATTGAAGCATGTAAATCATCATATGTGAAACGAATTGCCAGTCCAGGTTTGATGCATGATATAGGGCGCTCGGGACTGGTGCCACCAGGATGACCTGGAGGGATGGGATGGGGAGGGAGGTGGGAGGGGGGTTCTGGAAGGGGAAAACATGTACACCCATGGTGGATTCATGTCAATGTATGGCAAAACAAATTAAAAAAAATATTTTGTATATTTTAATTGCAGGATAATTACAATATTGTGGTGGGTTTTGCCATACATCAACATGAATCAGCCACAGGTGGCACATGTGTCCTCCCATCCTGAACCCCCTTCCCACCTCCGTCCCCACCCCATCCCTCTGGGTTGTCCCAGAGCACCAGCTTTGAGTGCCCTGCTTTATGCATGGAACTTGCACTGGTCATCTGTTTTACATATTGTAATATACATATTTCAATGAATAGCTGTGTTCTTATGAGAGGTCTTCATTTTGAAGATAACTATCATATTTAAGATAAGAATAATCACAGTGTATCTGTTCTCCTAATAGCCAGGCAATAATATTTCTGTCCAAGGGATTTCTTTTTTCAACCAGAAAGTTAGAAAATAAGACAATATGATCAGGTGCAATATGATCATCAGTGCAAGAAGAAAAAAAAAAAACATTCCGCTATGGACAATGAGATGTGATTTTTCCTTTCAACCAGTAAAGAAATCAGTTATAAATCTCTAATTCTCTATATTTATTCTGATGATCTGTGAAGGGATATTTTATTCTGATTTCTTTTGAATAAATATGAGCATATTTGAATATTACCTCTGAGAGCTAGAGACACCTCCCAGGAATCCCCGTGAGTGACCATGGAGTAAGGCCATGGGGATGGGAATGAAACCATCACAATTAATCTGTAGAGTTATGTGTTTGGCTCTTAATGACACTTTTGGTCTTTTTCACTGTGCAGCCCTTCGTCCAAAATGCAGTTATAAAACAGGCTTTGTGGAAGGTTCAGAAGCCATTGAATCTGCTCATTTTCCTTATAAATTGATTTATCTATATTTGATAGTTACCTCCATATCTATATTTTTCAGAGAAAGTGACTCAATCTCTTCCATTTTGTGTCTAAACAGTATATTCAGTAAAAGTGCTCCTGTCCTGAAAAAATATCACCATGATACTTACAAAGATAAAATGACTTTCTGACAATGATTTCTCTGAATCGATAAACACCAGAGATGGTGAAATAAAATCAAATTGGTCTCCCACAGGAAGAATCCCTCATCCATCTCTATGGTCCCCCTCTTTTTGATGCCCCCCTTTGACCCTCCACAGAGCCTTTGGCTCTGTCTAGGTTTGCTTTCTTCACTGTGCTCCCTCCATCGTAGTGAAACTTCACTGCTGCCTTAATCTTTGATTCTGAAGGCTCAAGGAGAGTCATTTTCCTCCTGCAGTTTAGAGTTATATAGCCCTATGTGATTTTATGAAAGAGTGTTCCAAAGGACTGTTCTAGAAGGTGAGTGATAGGTGTTAATACGAAGCAAGTCTTCAGACAAGGAAGTGTTATGTGCTAAGACAGTTGCCAAAGATTGCTCTGATCCTTACCCAGGTAAGCTCTGCACTTGAGGTTGTCATTGTCGGATGGACAAGAGGCATGGCAAATGTTTCAAAAAAATAAGTTGTGTTTGTTTACACTATAATTGCGAAAAGAATTCTCAAGACGGTTATTCGGTTCAGTTCAGTCGCTCAGTTATGTCCGACTCTTTGTGACCCCATGGACTGTAGCACGCCAGGCTTCCCTGTCTATCACCAACTCCTGGAGCTTACTCAACTCATGTCCATCGAGTCTGTGATGCCATCCAACCATCTCATCCTCTGTCGTCCCCTTCTCCTCCCACCTTCAATCCTTCCCAGCATCAGGGTCTTTTCGAATGAGTCAGTTCTTTGTATCAGGTGGCCAAAGTATTGGAGTTTCAGCTTTAGCATCAGTCCTTCCAATGAATATTCAGGACTGATTTTGTTTAGGATGGACTGGTTGGATCTCCTTGCAGTCCAAGGGATCCTCAAGAGACTTCTCCAGCACCACAGTTCAAAAGCATCAATTCTTTGGTGCTCAGCTTTCTTTATAGTCCAACTCTCACATCCATACATGACTACTGGAAAAACCATAGCTTTGACTAGAGAGACCTTTGTTGGCAAAGTAATGTCTCTGCTTTTTAGTATGCTGTCTAGGTTGGTCATAGCTTTTCTTCCAAGAAGCAAGCATCTTTTAATTTCATGGCTGCAGTCACCATCTGTGGTGATTTTGGAGCCCAAGAAAATGAAGTCTTGTCACTGTTTCCACTGTTTCCCCATCTATTTCCCATGAAGTGATGGGACCAGATGCCATGATCTTAGTTTTCTGAATGTTGAGTTTTAAGCCAACTTTTTCACGCTCCTCTTTCACTTTCAAGAGGCTCTTTAGTTCTTCTTCATTTTCTGCCATAAAGGTGGTGTCATCTGCGTATCTGAGGTTATTGATATTTCTCTCCGCAATCTTGATTCTAGCTTGTGCTTCATCCAGCTTGGCATTTCACATGATGTATTCTGCATATAAGTTAAATAAGCAGGGTGAAAATATACAGCCTTGATGTACTCTTTTCCCGATTTGGAGCCAGTCTGTTGTTTCACGGAGAAGGAAATGGCAACCCACTCCAGTGTTCTTGCCTGGAGAATCCCAGGGATGACGGAGCCTGGTGGGCTGCCGTCTGTGGGGTCGCGCAGAGTCGGACATAACTGAAGTGACTTAGCAGCAGCAGCAGCTGTTGTTTCATGTCCGGTTCTAACTGTTGCTTCTTGACCTGCATACAGATTTCTCAGGAGGCAGGTAAGGTGGTCTGGTATTCCCATCTCTTTAAGAGTTTTCCACAGTTTGTTGTGATCCACACAGTCAAAGGCTTTGTCATAGTCAATAAAGCAGACTAGAAGTTCTTTAAATAAATAAATAGCAGAAGTTCATTAAATGAAATAAATAAATAGCAGAAGGTCATCAATTTCTAATAAATCCTTAATTGATAATTTATAAATTTCTGCAATTCAAATAATTTTCCTGAAACAAAACGAAAACATTTCAGAATTTTTCCCCAAAATTGAGAAAAAATTGTTCTTCCTTTCACTCTTTCTAAGTACTGGTTTGTTTGGGGGTTCTGCTGTTACCCTGGTGTCTCAAATGGAAAAGAACCCACCTGCCAATGCAGGAGACCCAGGTTCGATCCCTGGGTCAGGAAGATCCCCTGGAGAAGGAGTGGCAACTCACTCCAGTAAGTATTCTTGTCTGGGAAATCCCATGGACAGAGGAGCCTGGTGGGTTACAGTCTATGGGGTTGCAAAGAGTCGGACACGACTGAGCGACCTTCACCTTTTTCTTTTTGCTGTTACTGCCTAAAGAATAATTATTACCTTAAAGGATTAAGAAACTTTTCCTAAGTCATAAATTCCATGCAATAAAAGACAATAAGCAGAGAGTGTCATGCCAGAACATTCCAGGCGTGCCCGAAACTCCCCAGCAGGATGGATCCAGGAAGCGGCCTCATGGCACCTGGCCATTTATCTTGTAAACTCTCAAACTACCATAGAAGTCCCTCTAGGACATGCTGTTGTTTGGGCATTCCATTTAAAATGCATTGGCAATATTCAATATTTTTTTAAAGTTCTGGAAATCTGAACTGTAAGTTTATTCAGATGTATTATTTGTTTCTTCCAACAGCCAGTGCTGGCAAGCAGAACTAAAGAAGAAAAAAATAAAGATAATAGAAATATGAGAATGATGACTATTCTAAACTGATAAATGTTTTTAAAGAGCAACAGAACAAAATGAGCCCAGCCTTGTTTGAGGGGCTTTCGAGTAGCATTATGTAGAATGGGTTTCTTTTCTCCCAGTTCCCAGCCCCCCTCCTCCGTCATTCAGAAATAAGTCATCTTGTCACTGCAGGGACACATCCCTCTTTGAAAGTGTATACCTAAGGTCTTTTCCTCCATTTTAATATTGTGACCTGAATATTGGTGTGATTTTCATCCTTTTGGCTTCCCTGGTGGCTCAGATTTAAAGAATCTGCCTGCAGTGCAGGAGACCCAGGTCCAAACCCTGGGTTGGAAAGATCCCTTGGAGAAGAGAATAGCAACCCACTCCAATACTGTTGCCTGGAGAATTGCATGGACAGGGAAGCCTGGTCGACTACAGTCTATGGTGTCGCAAAAGAGTTAGACATGACTGAGTGACTAACACTTTCCTTTCATCATTTTGGCAGGCAAAGTGAATACTAGATGTGCTGAAGGGAGACAAAGCCTTCCTATGATTATAGATTGAGCAAAGGGTGAGGAAGAATATTTTCTTATTTCAGTCATATATGACAACAGATAGAAGCTCCCCAAATTACCCTCAGAGTTTGTCAGCTGGTATCATGATAGCCTACTATGTGTCTTCAGCTCGAGATTCCACATTTCCTAAGGAAAAAGAGCTGAAACATTCTATAATGTTCTCTCCCTTGGGTTTCACAAACACGCTTGAAAGTGAAAGTGGGAATTTCACACTTTCACCCAGAAAGCGTGTAAACACACTTACACCCAGATATATATATTTTTATTTTTGGTTAAAATCCTGAAGTAAGTCATGGTGTACATATGTCATGATCTAAAATTTACCTTTGAAAGGAGATAGTCTATATTTTCACAAATTTGAGTTTATAATTATGTTGCATTTGTACTCTATCAGACAGCACCATTTTCCACCTTGTCTGAATGCATCTATTAGGCTTTCCTTACAAAACTGAACCCAAACTTTCATCAGGTTAAATAGAGCTCCCTATAATTGATAGAGATCTAAATGAGAATGAACCTGTAATAAAAGTTTGGGAGAAACCTATGAAGTTAAAAGGATGATGGCAGGGAATCCTATATATATTTCTTCTCTTCAGTTGGACTCACTCCTGTTATTGTTTATGATACTTGGAGATCAGTCCTGGAAGGACTGATGTTGAAGCTGAAACTCCAATACTTTGGCCACCTCATGCAAAGAGTTGACTCATTGGAAAAGACCCTAATGCTGGGAAGTATTGGGGACAGGAGGAGAAGGGGACGACAGAGGATGAGATGGTTGGATGGCATCACTAACTCGATGGACATGGGTTTGGGTAAACTCCGGGAGTTGATGATGGACAGGGAGGCCATTCATGGGGTCGCAAAGAGTCGGACACGACTGAGCGACTGAACTGAACTGAAAGTGGGTCAATGACTCAGAGTTGGTTTTATTTAGAATGAATTGGATATGAAAAAGAAACTATTTCCCTTCTTCTGAAAAGTCTTCTGATAAAGATTTCAGTTGATGGTAGAAAAGCATGTCCCAAATTAAGGTCTTTTCATGAAGTCCTGGTCAGCAATTCTAAACAGGCCTTTTCCCAAAAGAGGGGCCTTCTACATGGTGCAGTTAATGTTGCTGAGATTTCAAATCCTCTTGGTTCATACCATGTCACTTAGATGAAGAATCTTGCTATTGGCTCTTCCCCCCTCAGCGTAGCCTTGGAAACCCCCACCTTCCCTTTGGGGCACTGGCTCTTCTTTTGGTGTCTCAATTGGTAAAACCAGTGCAACATGTTGTAGTCATGACATGAATTTTCCTGTTGTTGTTCAGTCACTCAGTAGTGTCCAGCTCTTTGCGACCTCATGGGCTGCAGCACACCAGGCTTCCCTGTCCCTCTCTACCTCTTGGAGTTTGCTCAAACTCGTGCCCATTGAGTCAGTGATGCCATCCAACTAGCTCATCCTCTGTCACCTGCTTCTCCTCCTGCCCTCAATCTTTCCTAGCATCAGGGTCTTTTCCAAATAGTCAGCTCTTTTTATCAGGTGGCCAAAGTATTAGAGCTTCAGCTTCAGCATCAGCCCTTCCTGTGAATATTCAGGATTGATTTCCTTTAGGATTGACTAGTTTGATCTCCTTGCTGTTACAGGGTACAAATGTTATAAGATGTTACAAGGAAGATAAAAAAAGAATGAAATAAGTTGACTTCTTAGAAAATGTTGCCTTAAGAATCAAGACACGAACCTACTTCAGAAGTTGGATGGTAGAGAAGGAGAACAGACTTTGGAATCAGATGGATCTGGCTGTGTGAATTTGGGAAAGTTAGCATATCTCCGTCAATAACGTTCAGAGTTACAGTATTATTAAGGGGACTAGAAATTCAACACGCAAAATACTTGGCACATAGTATATGTTCAGTAAATAGCAGCTGCTGTTATCATGACTACTACTGTTACTACTACTTTCTTATTGCTGCTGTTATAGCTGCTACTACTACTAATCTATGACTGTTGTTATTGTTACTGTTGCATGAGGAGGGCTGTGTGGAAAGAGGAATTACCTCCTTCGGTTCTAAACAGATGAGTCATTACCTCTTCCTAGCCCGTTTTTCTACCAGGATTGGAGAATGACCAAGTGCTTTGGAATAAAAACTCAAGAGTAACTTCTGCAGAATGATAGAACAATAGAAGCTATGAGAACTTGAGTACATTTCTAATGCTCTTTGTGTGGCTGTGAAAGTTGTTTTTTCTGAGATTGAATATTGTCAGAGGTGTTGAGATTTTTTTTTAAGAGATCATTAAGTTGTATTTTATTGGTTTTATCATGAAATACAAAAATAGAGGTAATACCGTGATGAGCAATATATCAACCAATTTTAGAAATAAAATATTGTCCCACCGTGATTGTATTCCCCTCCCCACTACCGCAACTACCTCCCACAAAGAGAAAGTAGCTACTTTAATGTCATTGGTTCACAGATGTTTCTTGAGCTTGACTAGATATTCTTAAATTATTCTCTACATTGACCATACTCAAGTTCATTTCCACCAGCAGTACCAGAGAGTTTTTGTTGCCTCATATTCTCCCCTACACTTAGTATTATCACTTTCTTTCTGCCAGTCTAATGGGTATGAAGTAGTTTTAATTTGTATTTCCATGATTAGTAGTAATTAAGAATTTGAAAATATTTTAATTCTTCATTTAATCCCTTTTATGTTTGCTTATTCATAATTTTTATAATTTGTTCTTTTGTGTTATATTTTTCTTACTACTTTACATGAAATTTTATACATAATATATACTACTCTGATGATTACATGCATTACAAATAAATTCTTTTCTAGGGTATTAAAGTAAAATTTAAACTTTCACATAATTTCAAACATTAAACATAATAAAAGAGACAGAAATTCTTGTGTGTCCTTTACCTATAAGCTTCAAAGGTTCATATTTTACCCCAATTGTTTTTCTCTCTCTCTCTCGACTCTTTGTGAAATTGTTCTCCTTTGTTTTCAATTACTTGTGTGTTTATTTCCTAAGAATTAAGACCTTCTCTTACATACACACAGTAGAGCTAACAAAAGTCAGGAAATTAACTGTCAGAGGTGTTGAGATTTATCTCATGTCCCTATCTGATCTTTCAAAGCTCATCAATACATAACATACTTCAGATTGTGTTGGAAGTTTGTAGCCTTTGTTGTGTGGATATTATCATGAGCACTTAGTAGACCAAGTGTGTCATATGGGAAAGATTTGGTACATAGTAGTTGAACTAAGACTTTGACTTAATGAACTAGAATTGAGTTGCCCTAAAAACTCTTTTTTTTTAAAAAAAGAAAGTCAAATCTAATTATGATGATGCCTCTCAATGTGATATGATTAGATAATCTTTGAACTCTTTTGAGTTTGAAGTAGGATAGAATGGAGTACTTCAGTCACTCCTAGCACCAATGTCCATTCATGTTCCATTGCAATTCAGGTATTTATTGATCCTACTTTGTGTTCAGGTGGGAAGACAGTAAGATTAGCACAAAGGTACTTTGTCATTAGGGCTTCCCTTGTGGCTCAGAGGTTAAAGCATCTGCCTGCAATGTGGGAGACCCAGCTTTGACCCCTGGGTCGGGAAGCTCCCCTGGAGAAGGAAATGGCAACCCACTCCAGTATTCTCGCCTGGAGAATCCCATGGATGGAAGAGCCTGGTAGGCTACAGTACACGGGGTCGCAGAGTCGGACACGACTGAACGACTTCACTTTCACTTTTCACTTTGTCATTAAGGATGTTGCTGTCTAGTAAACCTGGCTGCTATGTTTAATCTCTGATTATTTAAACTTTTTTCTTTTCATTATACACTCGTAATAGTTGAAGGCAAGAATGCATTTAAAGCAGCAAGGGTTCAGTTCAACCCTTTTGTTCTTCAGTGTTCTGTCTGAATACTGTTTCTGGTGTTAAAGTGTTAGTTGCTCAGTCGTATTCGACTCTTTGCAGCCCCGTGGACTATAGCCTGCCAGGCTCCTCTGTCCATGGAATTCTCCAGGCAAGAATACTGGAGTGGGTAGTCATTCCCTTCTCCAGGGGATCTTCCCAACCCAGGGATTGAACCCAGGTTTCCTGCATTGCAGGCGGATTCTTTACCATCTGAGCCACCAGTTCAACCCTTTTTTCTTCAGTGTTTTGTTTAGATACTATTTCTGATGTTAATCACTATGTTAAATCTTAAAGTTCCCACCCCAGAAGCCCTCATCATAGCCCTTTCATTTCTTAAAACTGGCAGACATTGGTAAATAATGAGCTACAACATTTTGTAAGGTCTTGAGCATTTATTCTAAGAGCACAAAGTACTCTATGGAGACGTTGTATACACTAGTAGCAAGCAGCAAATGTTTCTTTTATTTTTATAGTTGTTTTAAAAAACCATAGGATTGCCAAAGACAGCATACACATGGTCAATTTGGATTCATCCCAACTTAAAAAAAAACTGCAAAACACATTAATGGTTGTAATGTATATAGCTGAGATTTTCTTTTGAACCTACCTTCCAGCTGTATATTTGTAGTGCTTAATTTAGGTGAAAACTCTATGAAGGATTAATTGATATGATCCAGAAGTGTGTTAACCATGTCAAATGGCCATTGATTTTGCCAAATTCCATCAATGCCATAAGACCATTACCCATGCTAGTTTTCATTAGTGGTGAAAAAACTCCCCTGGTAGATTTGACTCTTTCTTAATGGTAAAATGGCTGCCTAGAAATAAATGAACCAGAGTCCTAGGGAGTCTGATTAGGCCTGGAAAATCCAGTGGAAATACCTGTCTATGGAAGTTTCCAGAAGTCTTTGAAGTAAGATTTTTTTTTTCCCCTTAAAGGACCCCCCCCCCAATTCCTCTCTCTACCTCTTCATTTACTCTGCCTGTGCTCAGAAAATTCACTCTTGTGGTTTTTATTTTGTGATTTGAACTCATTTCTGCCATTTCCTCTTAAGTTTCTTGAATGCTTCTCAAAAGGGACATCAACCTACCATTTTAGGCCTATGTGTTAAGGAGATACTTGGCTGTAGTACAAAATGGAAATCACATAAAATGACTTTTGTGACAACTCCTTCCTGTTTTTTCCATTTCATGCATGTCATTGGTTATCAAAAGGGATTACAAGCACATAGTGTGCTTTAGAGTACACTGAAGACTTGTAGACTGTTTTCTCCAGATTCAAGTTTTTTTTTCTTTTAAAAATTGTAATAGATGTAATTTTTATTTTACAATAACATCACTTAACTTTTGGGTGTTTCCTATAAGCTTTATTTATTTTTATTTTTTTAATTTATTTTTTTAATTATTTATCTATTTTAGTTGGAGGTTCAAGTTTTAAAGTTAGTGATTTTAGATATTGAAAAGTTGGAATAACCAGCTCCAAATGACTGCTGGGAAAAACCTGTTACTAGCACCTAAAAATTTTCTGTTTGTCTGCAATCTGAAAACTAGTGTCTGCTGGTTTTCATTTGCTCACTTGCACCAGTCACTTTGTAGGCAAACAGGAGGAGATGGAGCCCTGGGAGTGAGGCCTTTCTTTTCCACACAAGTGCAGGAAAGAATTACTTAGGGTTTTTGACAGAGAAGGAGACAAAGGCCTACTACCTTTGCTATCTTCCACATAGACTGTCAGAGTGGATCCTTCCAGAAAGCTCTCAATAGAATCAGAAGTGCCCATTTGAGAGAACTGGGAAAGTTTCCAACTCCCAGGCCTCACCAGCTTAGCTCTGTAGAAGGAACTTTCTGACCCCCTCAATTCATTCTCAGGACTTGAGACTAATGTGAGGAATTCTTTCCCCCAACCCTGTAGGAACCCTTCTCCACCTACCCTGACATCCATCGGCCCAGTCACCCACCCATCTGCCCATTTCTTAAGCAAATATCTGTGGAGAATCTGCTATGCAATGAGCATGGCATTAGGTGCTTTGAATCCAATGGGAAGAAAAGAAAAGGGTCCTGTCCTAATGATGCTTTCCTTCAAGAGAGTGTATGTCTTTTCCACCGGAAGTCCTCTCACTAGAAGCAGAGAGAAGCTCAGTATGTGTTACTAGAGGGCATTGGCACTGGTAGACTTAATGATCACCAGATTGACTCTTTGGGTGGAATCCTCCCGACCCCCTCCATATATTCAACTTCATGGTCTGTGACTCCAAAGATGACAGACTCTGTCTCAGATGATCAAGGACAAACTGACACACTTTGAAGCAATGCATCAGACTCTGTAATTGAGCTTGTTTCATTCTGAGCCTCTTTCTGTGAAACCACAGAGTCTTCTGCAGACCACAGTTACAACCATCGTTGTGGAACACTGATAGCCCAAGAAACAGACCAAGGTCACAGGCAAAACTCTGGATGGATTTCAGAAGTACTTGGTGCTATGAGGGATCTAGGAATTTCCCAGATTTTGGAGGCTTGCACAGGCCCTCTAAAGGGGTCTACTTCCTCAAGTCCTGCAGGCAGCATGTGGGGTCTGCCTCTAGCTGAGCTTCTCTTCCCATCTCATCAACCACTTGTACCGTGGTGGTGAACAGAGGTGTGATCACCCTGTTGTCTGTATTATCACAAGTGTAATATACCCACTTCTGGTGTTGTGTGTCCAGTAACCACTGGCCCTGATTTCCTCTGTAAAGTCTCAGGAACTAAGTGGTCATTATCTGTTAGTTGCTCAGTCATGTCCGACTCTTTGCAACTTCTCTGTCATGGGATTCTCCAGGCAAGAATACTGGAGTGGTTTGCCATTCCCTTCTCCAGAGGATCTTCCCGACCCAGGGATGAAACCCATTGAGTCAAAAAACAAAGGCCAAACCCAGGTTTCAAATAGCAGAACGCTGCTGATAATCCTGGACAAGGACTCTTGTCATGCAAACAAACCAAGATTTCACTAGGAGCCAGCAGCCTACCTACCTGCTATCTTTCAGCCTCCCTCTGACTCCAAGGGCTGGCTGTAGTGAGAATCCAGTCTCTCTGGCACACCATCTTAGAGTGGGCTCCTAAGGGGCCCTGTTTTTCTAGACCTAGGATTTTTGTGTGGTTCTAGAATACACTTGGGGACTAGAGACTAGTAACAGTAGCAGGAGTATCAAATTCTCCAGCAGTATCTTTCCATCCTGACAACACAAAATGAGCCTTTCTCATTGGTCTACCTCCAAGCTGTTCTACGCACGTGTTGTGGCATAATTGTTCCAATCCCTCCCATGACACTCTGGTTTACCTTTGTATCCTGAGCCCCAAAGATGCAATGTTTCATTAAACCTACATAAAGTTCCCCTTCAGTTCAGTTCAGTCACTCAGTCATGTCCTACTCTTTGTAACCCCATGGACTACAGCACGCCAGGCTTCCCTGTTCATCACCAACTCCCAGAGCTTGCTCAAACTCACGTCCATCCAGTTGGTGATTCCACCCCACCATCTCATCCTCTGTCATCCCCTTCTCCTCCTGCCCTCAATCTTTCTCAGCATCAGAGTCTTCTCCGAGTCACTTCTTTGCATCAGGTGGCCAAAGTACTGGAGCTTCAGCTTCAGCATCAGTCCTTCCAATGAATATTCAGAACTGATTTTCTTTAGGATTGGCTGGTTTGATCTCCTTCCAGTCCAAGGGATTCTCATCTAAGTTCTTATATAAGAGACTCTTATCTAAGTTCCCCTTAGATAATTAAAAAAATTTTTTTTTTCGAGTTTTGTACCAGCTTACTTTTTTGAGAAAGAGAGTTTACATTTATTTATTTAAGTTTCAGCCAAACAGACTAACGGAGAAGGCAATGGCATCCCACTCCAGTACTCTTGCCTGGAAAATCCCATGGACGGAGGAGCTTGCTGGGCTGCAGTCCATGGGGTTGCTGAGAGTCAGACACGACTGAGCGACTTCACTTTCACTTTTCACTTTCATGCATTGGAGAAGAAAATGGCAACCCACTCCAGTATTCTTGCCTGGAGAATCCCAGGGATGGGGGAGCCTGGTGGGCTTCTGTCTATGGGGTCGCACAGGGTCGGACACGACTGAAGCGACTTAGCAGCAGCAGCAGCAGCAAACAGACTAAACATACTCCTTGGGCTCAGGGTTGGCTGGGGTGAGGCCTTGGGGTCACAGGTGCTCTAGGGTAATAATAATGTTACAAAATATAAGAAAATGCCTGATTTTTGAAACAGGCTGTCCAGGGCTGCCAAGACCCTGTGTACCAGCTTACTTTTATTTTTTAAAATTTATTTTTATTGAAGTATACTTAACCTGCAATGTTATACAATGGTGGTGAACAGAGGTGTGATCACAGTTTTAGGTGTACAGCAAAGTGATTGAGTTTTCCAACATATATATCTTTTGTTATTTCAGATTCTGTTCCCTTATAGATCATTACAAAATATTGAGTATAGAGTTTCCTGTGCTGTACAGTAGGACCTTGTTGTTTATCTATTTTATATGTAATAGTGTATATCTATTCACCCCAAACTCCTAATTTATCCCTCCCCCGCCCTTCATTTTTTTAAACATTTAAAATGTCTGATTATTTGGTTGTTGGGGAAAGTTTAGTTGTAAACAATGTTAATTTTCAAGAAAACTGATTAAATGTTAAAGTTCAGGAAGCCGCTGTAATCCAGGTTTAATCGGGAAGAGAAAGTTAACCATGTGGCTAAGTTTCTGTAGTTATCATTTTGTAAAGTAGAATAATATTGCAAAGGAAAATTGACTAAAAGAGGAAAAATCGCAGTGCTAACATGTGGTCAAAGAAATCTTGGCGGTCACAGGTAGTGTAAATTCTCCGATTATTACCAGACAGAGATGAGCTTTATCTGACAGAGATGGAGTATTATTGAGTCATCTGTCTGATCTCCAGCCAGCAGCTTAATCTAATGATTTCATTCCTGGATTATTTTTAATACACAGAATTAGAGGTGTATGGGAACCGTTTGCTATTATTTTAATAGTACAGTTTCCTCCTAAATTGCTCTTGTTAAGTAAAATCCTGTTGCATTGGACGAGTGTATATTTTTTTAGTAATGCTTCACAAGTCCTTGTCTTACAATTCAATAAATCATCCTATACCTGTCAGCACGCAGACTTTAAGATTTATTGCCTGATGCATTGCGTAGTACATAGCTCCTTGGCTGGAGAGCAATTTCTGAAACTAATTTAATCAAAGTGTTTTTATGATTTAGTGAACTCTGGCTTGATGTCACAAATATGTATTGATGTCTTTGGAAAGGTATGATTTAATCCTATCCAATTTTGAAATAGAATTAAGATTTGGCTTGATGTGATTTCTGTTATAGATAGAAAATCTTTAGTTGCATGAATATTATTCATATCCTCCTTTATCGAATGAGTGTTTATTAGTGCCTCTAGCCCTCTGCTAGATTCTGAGATGCCATGGAGGGAGTGAAAAAATTGTGGATTGGTGCAAAGATGCAGACAAGGGCTCAGAAGGATCAACTGATATGGCATTTCTTGATGAGTAAGGAATCCATTGTAACTGAAGTTGAATGTTCATTGTGTGGGGTGGTGATAGTTATAGCTGGCTTCTATTGGGGAAATTCTAAACCTAATATATATATTTTTTAATTTTGTATTTTCTTTTGGAGTCTAGTTGATTTACAGCATTGAGTTAGTTTCAGGTGTGCAGCAAAGTGATTCAGTTATACAGATACATATATATCCACTCTTTTTTAGATTCTTTTCCCATATGGATCATGACAGAGCACTGAATAGAGTTCCTTGTGCTATACAGTAGGTTTTTACTAGTCATCTTTTTTATATAGTAGTGTGTATATGTCAATCTAATGGGTTCATATTTTTTTTACCAACAAAAGTGGCTAAGACAAAAATGAGCAGTTCTCAAAGTTGGCAAGTTGGCAGAAAAATAAACACTATATAAATTGGTATCAAACTTCATAGACTAATTTGGCAATACCTACTAAAATATTATCGATATATGTACTTAATTTTTTTTATTTGTTAAAGCAATTTGTTAGCATATAGTTGATTACAATGTTGTGCTAGTTTCAGGTATACCACACAGTGATTCAGTCATATAGGTAAATATATTCATTCTTCTTCAGATTCTTTTCCCATATAGGTTATTACAGAATGTTGAGTAAGGTTCCCTGTGGTATACAGGGATTTGGTTATCTGTTTTATATACAATAGTGTGCATCTGTTCATCACAAGCTCCCAATTTATCCCTCCCCACTACATTTCCCCTTTAGTAATCATAAATGTGTTTTTGAAGTCTGTGAGTCTGTTTCTGTTTTGTATATAAATTCATTTGTATCTTTGTTTTTCTTTTAGATTCCACATGTAAGTGATAACCATATGATATTTATCTTTGACTGACTTCACTTAGTAGGAACATCTCAAGGTCTATCCATGTTGCTGCAAATAACATTATTTCAGTCTTTTTTATGGCTGAGTACTATTCCCTCCATATACATACACACACACACACACACACACACACACACACACACACACACACACCATATCTTCTTTATCCATTCCTCTGTTGATGGACATTTAGGTTGCTTCTGTGTCCTGGCTATTTGAATAGTGCTGCAGTGAACACTGGGGTACATTTATCTTTCTGAATTATTAAACCTACTATAGTTTTGAGGGCTTTGCATCCCAACTCAGGAGTCTGAGCTTAATCCTTTAAGAATGGACAGTTTTCTTTGGACTTCTGAGAATGTAATAGTGTAGTAATACAAGTTTACTAGGATGATGACTTTGGTGGCCATGTGTGGACCTGACTGGCTTGCAAAAATTAGAGGAGTGAAAACCAGCAACTCATGGAAGAAGATGGTTAGAGTGATAGCCCTGGGAAGAAAAGGGAAGGCTGAAGCTAAGGGGTCTTTTATTGAGCAACCAAACAGCCTTAGAGAGTGATTAAGAGAAGGCATGAATGTGAGGTCAGAATATCAGATGATGTCCTGGTGCTCACCTGGGGAATGGTAATATCATTTATATATTCTGTGAATACTAAAAAATGGGAAGAAATTTCAAAGGGGCACATGATACAGTTAAGAATGTTGAGTTTAAAATAACAAGGGATAAAAAAATAAATAAATAAAATAACAAGGGATGATCAAAGCTAAATGTCTGTCAGATTTGAGATCTGAGATTTGAAATTTGAATATTAGCAGGACACTGTTTTGAATATTAGAATATTCTAATAGTATTATTATTATATTTAGATTATTAATATTATTAATAATATTAGAACAGTACTTTTAATATTCAAAATATTCTAGTATTATGAATAATATTAATATTACAAACATTCTAATAATAATATTAGAATATTTTGAATATTAAAAGTCACTGTTTTGTCATAATTGGAGATAGAACATGTTCTGGTGAAAAACTTGCTTGCTATGAAAAATACACAGTGTGAAAGTTTACCTTTATATAGTAAATGCCTTTGATTTGAAAAAGTATTCATTAGCCATATTAAGTGACACTTCATTCAAGTAAAGAAACACGTTACAGAAAGACAGTTGTTAGAGGAAGGCCACTATATGATTTGGGGCTTCCCTGGTGGCTCATGGGTAAAGAATCTGCCTACAATGCAAGTGATGCGGGTTCTATCCCTGGGTGGGGAAGATCCCCTGGAGAAGTAATTGGCAACCCACTCTAGTGTTCTTGCCTAGGAAATCCCATGGACAGAGGAACCTAGTGGGCTCTAGTCTATGGGTTGTAAAGTGTTGGACATGACTGAGCATGAGCACTATATGATTTACTACTGCCACATAATTATTTAGCAGTCTCTAATATCCTATGACCAAGCCACAGACACTTGAAAATCAAATGCAAAAGTCACAGTAAAAAATCCTGTGAGCAAGATTAACATGAAATAAAATATAAAAGAAAAAAATCTTGAGAGCAAAGTTTAGCATGTTGGCTTTCAGCTTTATACATTTCATGTCAAGCCACATCTTCAAGAGGTACTTACTCCATCCAGTGGGGGTGGGAGGAATTTTATTCAATATTTTCATCATAAACAGATGAGTTTGGATACTCTGCTGGCTGACTGCCCTTTTCCCCCTTTCAACACCACTTTAAAAAAAAAAATTAACAGCATTTATCAGTAATTGAGAATACACTAGGGCAACTTCACCAAGACTTTTTTTTTCTGGCACATTCTGAACATGTGAGTTCTGGGTATGTTTTTATTAGAGAAAGCAATTCAGAATGGCCAAGGGTAAAGGGATAAAAAGCATGGATGGGTGAGATGCCCATCCCTCTTCCATGACGTTGGGTCCTCTTCCCCTACTTCCCAAATTCCCCAGCCCTCCTTTGTCCCTCTGCCTCAGCTAGCACCCTCTTCCATTATGCTTCCTGTTCACCTGTGGAGATTGAAGGAGCCAGGGAAAGCCCAAGGATAGGGCCTGATGACAGAGACTGAGCAACAGGATCCAAAGGTATCCATGAGAAAGGGAAGATGGAAAGTGCAGCATGGGGATAACTTACCCTTAGCTTTTCTTGGCTTTAAAAATTTTAAGCAACACCCCCCCCGTCCCCCACAAAGATGTTATAACATTTGTATAAGTGGTTCTCAAATTTGAGCATTCACCAAATCCCCTGAAGTGTTTATTAAACCACAGGTTGCTGGGCCCCACTTCTAGAGTTTCTGATTCAGCACGTCCAAGAATTTGTCTTTCCAACCAGCTCCCTGGGGAGGCTGTTGATCCATGAATTCCTGGTCTCCTTTCTAGACTCTACAGACTAGAGTCATCTTGAAGTCTCATCTACAAGATGAGACTTTGTCATTCATGATTGTTATAACTGGAAAGTCTCCTCCAGTTCTCTGAATATTGGACCTTTTTCTCTCCCTGGGTTAAAAGCAACTGACTTCAGAAATATTTTTATGTGACATTTATTACTCGCCTTCTCTTTTAGCAATGAAAAAAAGTGAAAGTACTCAGTCATGTCTGACTCTTTGTGACCCCATGGACTGTAGCCCACCAGGGTCCTCTGTCCATGGGATTCTCCAGGCAAGGATACTGGAGTGGGTTGCCATTTCCTTCTCCAGGAGAACTTCCTGACCCAGGGATTGAACCCGGGTCTCTTGCATTAAAGGCAGATTTTTTTACCATCAGAGCCACCAGGGAAGCCCCCTTGTAGCAAGAACACCACACACCCACCCACACACACACACCCACACAACCCCCCACACACACACACTAAAGTATATGCCAGGGAAATGAAAGTTAGTTCATTTTTGAAATACAGTGACCCTTGAATTGTCTTTAGTCATGTATATATAAACCAACTCTAGGAAAATGGCTTGATAATTTGTTGTAAAGCACTGCAAATTAAATAATTCACTCTCCAGGTTTTTTTTTTTTTTTTTTTTACTAGCAGACCAGTGGCCATCAATTAAAGAAAAGCCATCAACTAAAGCAAAGCAAAGATGAAGGAATTAAAAGTTATCATTGTGGTTTCCAGGATTCCCTGGTGACTGAGTGTTAAAAATCCACCTTTCAATGCAGGAGACTTGAGTTCGATCCCTGGGTTGGGAAGATCCCCTGGAGAAGGAAATGGCAACCCACCCAGTATTCTTGCCTAGGAAGTCCCATGGACAGAGGAGCCTGGCGGGCTATAGTCTACAAAGTCACAAAAGAGTCAGACACAACTGAGCAACTAAACAACAACAACTGTGGTTTCCATCATTGCAAATATTGCATTTTACCTTTTAAACCACAGAGGAATTTCTGGTCTTCAAGACAGTTGTGTTACATGAGTTTATCTTAAAAAAAAAAAAAATCTGGGTAGGCGAATGAATCTATTCTATTGTCATCAGAGTCCTTAAATCTATTCCCTAAATCTTTAA
The DNA here is from genome assembly GCF_054371585.1 of Giraffa tippelskirchi. Lineage (NCBI taxonomy): Eukaryota > Metazoa > Chordata > Mammalia > Artiodactyla > Giraffidae > Giraffa > Giraffa tippelskirchi. Next base: position 146,508,614 of record NC_137289.1, read on the forward strand.
TGTACCATATAAAAAATCTTGTTGAATCATAAACATCTAAGCTACTTTTCTTATATTTCTATGGAAAGAACTGTTAAAATCAACAAAGCAAATTTTTATGATACTAACACTGCTGCAAATGATAAACTGAGATGACCATCAGGGATTATTCTTTGACATTGGGAATACTTGAATGATTCAACGAAGTAGCCCCCTGTATTTTCAAGTCAAAACAGCCTTCTCACTTTGTGACCAGTGATAATCAGTGTCCCCTGCAGAGCACTATTTCAGTAAAGTCCCTGGGATTTCCTACAATACATTCACCTAAATTTACAGTTTTGTTATAGTTATATCTAGTTTTATTCCCATACTTATATACATATGCTGCATTACAAAAATATTCCTTTCATTCTGAACAAAGCTTGAAGTGTCGAACTAGTAAACTGACTACATGATTAATTTTTGTACATTGTGTCAATCCAACAACTTGGCAACCTGATTTTGAACAACAGTTTTCACACTTGGTTGCACGCTAGGCTCTCCTGAGGACTTTGAAAGATTGCAATCCCTGAACCTCACCCCAGTCTAAGTAATTCATACTCTTTGTTTGGGAAGGGGGTGGAGACCAAGCCTAGTGTTTGTACAGCCTGCTAGTTGATTTGCAGAGTGCAGACCACGGTGGAAACCACTCACCCAGTAGATTGTTGTCATCTCACTTCCTTCCATAACTTTCATGTTGCTTTAATTTGGCTTCAATCAAATCACTTCGATTGGACAAAGACAGCCTTATGCTGCTAAAAGCAGAGAAAATGGCTGGCTGAGTGAAAGGTGAAGTCAGGGATGAATGATGCAATGAATTTAAGGAATTTGAGAGTCTTTAGGTCTGAAACCCAAGGAAGGTTCTGTCTTTGAAGGTTACTTGGGGCTAAGAAACGACTGCATGCTTTCATAGTCTTTCTTGCTTCTCTAGGCTGTCCCAAATGGGGAATTCTCTTACATAACATTGATTCTATAAATTCTTTTTTTTTTTAATAAATTTATTTATTTTAGTTGGGGGCTAATTACTTTACAATATTGTAATAGTTTTTGCCATACATTGACATGAATCAGCCATGGGTTTACATGTGTTCCCCTTCCTGGACCCCCCACCCACCTCCCTCCCCATCCCATCCTTCTGGATCATCCCATTGCCCCGGCCCTGAGCCCTTGTCACATGCATCGAACATGGAATGGTGTTCTGTTTCACATATGATAATATACATGTTTTAATGCTATTCTCTCAGAACGTCCCACCCTCACCTTCTCCTTCAGAGTCCATAAAATTGTTCCATGCATCTGTGTCTCTTATTCTGTCTCGCATATAGGGTTATCGTTACCATCTTTCAAATTCCATATATATGCATTAGTATACTGTATTGTTGTTTTTCTTTCTGGCTTACTTCACTCTGTATAATGGGCTCCAGTTTCATATAAATTCTTAACAGACCAGACCCACTTTGGGTTGAATGGAATTTTAGTCTTATTTTTTTAATCAAAGAGTGTAACCTCCCTTACTTTTAATACTTTTTGCACTATGTAGATGGGGATATGAATTTTGTGAACAACATGAACTCTTCCTGGGAATGCCACAAAATCAAGAGCAAACCTGAATCATGTATTGAACGTTAATTTGTTTTTAGCAGGTGATCCAGAAAAGGCATATTCCTCTAAAACCTAAAAATTTGAGGAGATAGAAGTTGCTATAGAAACAATGCAAATCATAGTTACTTGTGCAAAATTATTAGATCAAAGACTCAACTCTTTCAGCTTGAAATACATTCGATATATTTGCTTCAGGCAACATGAAATATCTTCAGAGTGTAAGGCACTGGCTTAGAAAAAGATTTGGTCTTCCCACAGTATGTTAAAAATAAAAATGTAAAAAAAAGTATTTCCGTTCATCGAAGGCTAAGCGTCCACCATGGGACATTCAGGTCTGGTAAAAAATGTTTGATGGTATCAGTTAAAACCCTATTTAAGTAGAAAGGTCAGAACATGTTTGTTAATGAGTATCTGGCAATGTCATCATCTACTTAAGACGGAAGAAAGGGGATAAGATCAAAATTATTCAGTCTCTGAGTGATGAAGGAAGTAAAGCTTGAAGTGACATATACAAACAATGTTTGACATCCATCAATATCAGTTTTATAGACATTAATTATCCAGTGCTCTAAGCTCTCCTTTGAGGTGTATTTTATGATTAAGAGAAAGATACTGAGAAAAAGAAAACTGATGGAAACAACAGTCAATGAGTACTTCCACATTGGAGGTGTACTCACAACCCAGTACTTTACTCTTGTTTGCAAAAACCCAATGCTTTACACTTCTTTGCAGAATGGAAAGTGAAAGTCACTCAGTCCTGTCCAACTCTTTGCGATCCCATGGACTATATAATCCATGAAATTCTCTAGGCCAGAAAACTGGAGTGGTTAGCCATTCCCTTCTCCAGGCGATCTTTCCAACCCAGGGTTTGAATCCAGGTCTCCCACAATGCAGGCAGATTCTTTACCAGCTGAGCCACAAGGGAAGCCCAAGAATACTGGAATGGGTAGCCTCTCCCTTCTCCAGTGGATATTCCCGACTCAGGAATCGAACTGAGGTCTCCTGCATTGCAGGTGGATTCTTTACTAGCTGAGCTACCAGGGCAGCCCAATGGAAAGAATTGTAGAATGGAAAGAACTGACTAATCCTTGTGCTGTGCCTTTTTTAAAAAATTGAAGTATAGTCAGTTTATAATGTTGTGTTAGTTTCATTGTTGCTATATAAATATTCTTTTTCATATTCTTTTACATTATGGATTATTCAGTTCAGTTCAGTCGCTCAGTTGTGTCCAACTCTTTGCGACCCCATGAACTGCCGCATGCCAGACTTCCCTTTCCATCACCCACTCCCAGAGCTTGATCAGACTCATGGGTTATTGCATGATACTGATTATAGTTCTCTGTATTATACAGTAGGTCTTCTTTGTTTATCTGTTATATAGACAGTAGTTTGCATCTGCCAATCCCAAACTCCTGATTTATCCCTCCCCTCCCCTACACTTTCCCCTTTGGTAACCATAAGTTTGTTTACCGTGTCTGTGAGCCTGTTTCTGTTTTGTAACCAACTTAATTTGTATCGTAATTTAGATTCTACCTGTAAGTGATATCATGTAATATTTGTCTTTCTCTGTCTGACTTACTTAGTATGATAATCTCTAGGTCCATCCATGTTGCTGCAAATGGCATCTCATTCTTTTTTGTGACTGAGTAGTATTCCATTTGTGTGTGTGTGTGTGTGTGTGTGTGTGTGTGCCACATCTTCTTTATCCCATGGCTCTATGTATGGACATTTAGGTTGCTGCCATGTATTGACTCTTGCAAATAGTCTTGCAATGAACATTGAAGTGCATGGATCTTTTCAAATTAGAGTTTTCTCCCGATATATGGCCAGTGCCTTCTTTACTCACTCTTGACCGTGTTCTTCCTATAGCAGCCTTGATCCAGCTTAAGATCTTTTCTTACTTTTTCTGGGTCTGAACCTTCTACTTCTCTGAAAAAAAGTTGCAGAGGAATTTATTCAGACATTATATTTTACTGGTGATTTAAAGCTATTTTTTTTTTCTTTTGTGAGTTAAAATTTATTTTGGTAGCCAACAAAAAGATCTCCTTTAGAATTTTGAGTACCTGAATGATTGAAGGTTTGGCTATACTCTTACACTCTCATGTTAAGCAGACTGAGTTAAGTTACATTTAACTTTTTAAATGATTTGAGCCAATAGAGAAAATACTCTGTGTTAATTAATTTTAAAAAGCTGTGGATTAATTTTTTAACTTTTTTTTTCAAGGAGACAGCAATTTTCTATAAAGGACCAGTACTCAACTTTTGTCATTGTAGCATAAAAGCAGAGACAAACCATCAATGAATGGGATTATCTGTGTTCCTAGAAAATTTTATGGATATAGAAATTTGAATGTCATATACTTCTCACGTGTCACAAAATTTTATCTTTCTTCTGGTTAAAAAAATCACGTAAAAACCATTCTTACCTAGCAAGCCATACAAAAACAAACAGCAGGCAGGATTTGCCCTTGGGCTGTAGCTTCCCAACCCCTGGTTTAGGAGATTAACTATGTCCCCAATTTGAAAGCTTTCACTCAAGCAAAAATTAGTCTGTTTTCGAGTATTCCCATAATCTTTCCACCATCTAATTCTTGAGTGACAGATTGGTCACCTCTCTAGAGTTAACCACGTGGATCTGCTATGGTAGCCCAGAGTGCTGAGTTGAGGAGGATTTGAGAACCTGACTGGAAGCAATGAGCAGAGAAGGCAGCAGAATGACCACCATATTGAATCTTCATGGCTCTGACCCCTACGCTGTCATCTTATGAGATTCTTCCTGTATTCTCCACTGACAAAAGTCCTAGTTATGTTCTCTAAAATATTTCTCTTCGGAAATCACTTTTTCTTTTAATAATTGAGATTTTCCTTTCTTACTGAATGAAAGATTCTTGAGATTCTATAGTGTTTTACAGTTTTCAAAAGTTTCACACACACAATTTCATAGAGCCCCTTAGTAACCCTTTTGCCTCTCACCCCTATGTTGCCCCTCCCCTTTCCCCTCTCCCCCCTGGTAACCACTAGTTTGTAGGACATCATTATTTTTAAGTTAGAGACTTTCAAAGTTTCCTAGTCATTCAGCTTCCTTCACTCAGTATTGATTCTCAAAATTGACAAATGTGTTATTGGTCCATTGCTCATCTTTCTTACTACAGGCAGAAATAGGGCCCGGGGATGAGGAATGAACAGGAAAGGCCACTCACATCTCTAATACCTGCAAATAAGTAGTTGCCATTGGATCTGCTAACATTACAGCTAAATAAATATAATTATACTGAGATATACTTATATCCATTAACATTTGAAGGCTCTTCTAGGCTGTAAATGGTATTTAAAAATTATTCTCTGTATATTATTGACTACTAGATTACAATAATAAACACTGAACTGACTGTGGAATTTATAAATATATGGTGCAGATTCTGTGGTGTTAATATAGAAATATCAAATAAAACCTGACAAGGTAAATACAGTATCACATATCAAAATGGCTTAAATTGTCGTCCATGGAACACTAGACTTGAATTTGTATGCAGATTGGGTTTTATTATGTTTTTGAAGTTCCCTGGGCGACCTGTCTTGCCAGGGCATTTGGAAATGTTAACTATCATAACCAATGAAAAAAGGCATTAAAAACTCAAACCAGCATAAATCACCCGGATTTGCGGTCTGTCATGAGCTCAACCTGAAGATAGCCTCAAATTCCTGCAGTGTAATTAAAACATCTTGAGAGTTTAGTTACATGTTAAGAATTTACGCTTTTGTGCAGGTGGCATGTGTTAATACGAGTGTGTTTTTATATTAAGGGTTGTGATTAAAGTTTGTTAGAGAAAATATATGGATGGTGGCACTCGACGTGTTCATATCCTGATGGTGCTGGAGGGCTGGTGTTGGGTGTCAAGGCTATGAACAGAGTTCCTGAGTGTCGCTCTGAAAATTATAGAATGGAACAAGCCAGATCTGTGTTTGCCTTGAAAGGTATCCAGACTTAATACTACTTTAAAGACATTCTGAAGCATTGACTTCAGAATAAGAGCAAACATTCTTTAAGGCCTGGACAAACCCAAAAGGAGTTACTGAAATCTCCTGTTTCAGGCATACATTTTTCATAGTAGTGCTCAATGACAAGTCCCTCATTCCTTGCAATCTGACTCTTAGGAACAGGTCTCTAAAGGCTAAAATGAGGGGTATTTTTGTCTGCTTACCTTGCTGTATGATTGCGTCTCAGTATATGTAGAAGCACAAAGCTCATCTGTTAAATTGGATTTACTATTCTCAGCCGGTGTCCATATCCATGCCTAAAGGCTCGTATTGAGATGGGTTGCAAAATCAGCTATCCTGCCACGAATTGTTCAGTGAGCAACTCAAATAAACCTTACTGAAAACTATGTAACATGAAGGAGGTTGAGTCTGGCTTCATGCAAATGCATTAGAAATGTATGCGTTAAAACAAAAATTGCTGGAAAAGTTAGTCCTCCTTTCCATAGAAAGTATGCAGGGGAGCGTCCTTCTTAAAGCAACACATGTTTGACCATGGTGTCTTTCACAAATTTGACTTGTATCCAGTCTTTTGCTCCATATGAAGAAAATGAAATCTGACTCGTTGCATGTCTGCTTTTAGATGGACCATCTTGAATGATTTATATTCCTCTTTGGTGGGGTGATGACATGGTGGGAGGCTGCGTGTTGAATTACAACAAAGAGTCGCACACTTACAAAAGCCTCATCTTTCTCAGCAAAGACTCTTCCTTTCCCTTCATAGAGGAAGAGGAGGACTATGAAAAAACACCTGGGAAAGAGGTGATGAGTTAAGGCTAGGCACAACCTGACTTTGGTTTTAGACAAAATGTGAAATGATGTATTAGTGATAATTCCTAGACTGTCTACTCATGTAAAACTGTGTTTATTCAACAATGTAGTATTTGCTTTCCCAGAAATCTTGTGATCTAATGGAGTTGTAGAGCATCCCTTCAGAATGCTTCTAAAATTTTATTGGCACACAGTCCCACCTGTTTAAATGTGGCCACTTTCTTACTAAAACAGCAGCAGAATTGAGTAGCTGCAACAGAGACCATATGGCCAACAAAGCCTAAACTATTTACTCCCTGGCCCTTTGCAGGAAAACTTGGCTGACCCTTGTTCTAGACTCTGATGCTATGCTGTCCAGTAATGGAGCCACAAACTGATGTAGCAGCTGAGTGTTTGCAGTGTGGCTTTGTGAATTGAGATATGTTATACGTGCAAAACATGCCAAAGACTTAGTAAAAATAAAGAAAAAGAATATAAAAGATCTCATCAGTTTTAAAATATTGATTATGTGTTGAAATGATAATATTTTGAATATTGAGTTCAGCCAAATATATTAAAATCAATTTTACACTTTTTTAAAAAATAACAACTATTAGAAAATTTTCAATGTGACTCCCATTTGTGGCTCAAATCATATTTCTAATGACAGTGCTCGTTTAGAGCTTGGGATTTGGAGGCTATTGTGGTCTCTTGAAAAGGTTGGAAAGAGGGAAGATGGGAGGAACAGAAACTTTTGTAGTTGTAAATATCTTTCCAAAACAATAGCCTTCTGTTTGTTTGGTTTGTTTTTTGGTTATGCTGGGTCTTAGTTGATGCACGTGGCATCTTTTAGTTGTGGCATGCAAAGTCTTAGCTGCAGCATGTGGGATCTAGTTCCCTGACCAGGGATCAAACCTCATTGCATTGGGAGCTCAGAGTTTTAGCCACTGGACAATCAGGGAGGTCCCCAATCTTCTGTTTATTTGGCTATTCCTCATAAGAAGGAGTACTGAAAACTAAAAGATTAGGATGTCTATGGAAAAAGTTTTAGTTGAGTTCTTCCAGGAGACCCTGAATCAGAATTCAAATTGAGAGGTGATCCAGGAAGCATCTGGAAGGGAGCGGGATGGCAGGACAGAAAGAGGGCATGGTCACAAGCAGGCAGTTGTTGTTGGCACTGGGCTCCTCCCAGTGGGGCACTCTGTGAGATTTTCTGAAACCCAGCTCAGAGTGGTCCCACCTGGAGGTGAGGAAGTTGAGCTGTTTACCAACTACCAGTACTTGCTGGTTGAGGACTGCTCCTTGGGGCATCAACCTGCCTTCTCCCCAGCACCCCAGCCTGCCCTGCCTGCCTGGGGCCAGAGAAAGCCCTGGAGCCAAAAGGAACAGGTACTTGGAGCAAAAAGCCATCAGAAGGCTTGAAAAGGGTGAGTGCTTGAGATATCAGGTTGGGCTCCTATAGTATCTGGTACTGACCCCAAACAATGTTTCATCCTGTAATTCATGATTTCAACAAACCTTTTTATTATGGTTCCTGGTGTGTGTGCTCAACGTCTCCTCTGAACGTAACAATAGCATGTTGTTGTTGTTCAGTCACTAAGTCATGTCCAACTCTTTGTGACCCCGTGGACTGTAGCCCACCAGGCTCCTCTGTCTGTGGGATTTCACAGGCAAGAATACTGGAGTGGGTTGTCATTTCCTCCTCCAGGGGATCTTTCTGACCCAAGGATCAAATCTGTGTCTCCTGCATTGGCAGGCGGATTCTTACCACTGAGCCACCTGGGAAGCCCCGATAGAACAAATGGGTATATTTATTGTTTCTAAACATTATGGATGAGAAAACTAAGCCCTAGCATCATGTGTCCAGGAGAATTGAGCTGGGGTCGTAGCCCCAGGTTCCTTGCTCTACCTGTGTGGTCACTCATTCCTGACTTGTACTTCTACATGGTTCAGCTCCATAAGGAAATGGAAATATATTGGTGTTTTTGAGGTGAGAACAGGAAACTAAAACTTTTGAGAGGGTTATTCTGTAGAATTCCTTAGATATCCATAGGGAAGTAGATACTTATATCCACTTCAGTCACAAGGCTCTGATGCCAAAAAGCATTCTCTCTCTTTTGCACAAAGCACAGTCAAAATCCAGAGGTTATAGGCCCTGCTGACTGCCGCGCAGGATGTTAGTGATACAGTTAAATTCAAGAAAACTCCATATCAGTCCCTGTAATGGAAGTTATGGATACATGGTTCACTGAGGACTGGATTCGGTTCCCTTCTCATTCCCCGAACTCTCTTGAAAAGTGTTGTCAGTCCCTGTGGTACCTCTTGGAATCAAGTCTCTCTCTCAGCTTCATTTCCCTTTATTATATTTCTAAGTGACTTGGTAATTCTTTGCGGGCTTCAATAACACTTGTACTATTTAAATTTGAATAACCCCAAAGGATCTAGCTAGGTCAATGGGTTTAAACCACAGGCTTTAGTCTGCGTATTAGTTGATTAAAAACAGATTTTATACATGATGGATCCTTAATAGAGGGAGGGGAAAGCAAGCAGATGTTTGTAAAGTCTAAATGTGTTAGATTGCATTTACTTGGAGCTCTTGCTGACTAGCTTTCAAAGTCTTACCTATGACAATTGAACTTTAAACAGTTTCATGATGCATTTCCTGAGAAATCTCCTGCTCTGAAGGGTCAGCCAAAAAGAAAAGCGAAAGGATTCCCTAAGATGAACGTACAAAAATAAGTTGACAGATGTACCATAAAGTCGTCATATCCACGTGAAAGACACTGAATAATGGAAGGCCTCGAAATGATTCTGTAGTCTCAGGCCATAAAGTAGTTGCAGTTTGTTTTAATTCAAACAGTAGAAAAACAGTTGGCTTTTGTGGTGGTGGCGGTAAAGAGCTTTGAAAGCAAGTTTTTCTTTGATACAAACATGAGATCATTAAGTTGCATGTAAATCACTCTGTCTGGTGCATTCTCTGACTTCTTGTGGTATCCCATCCTTCAGGGGAGAAACAGTTCTTCTTCTCCCTTAAAATATGTATACTTGAGACGCTTTGAGTGTCTCAAAGCCGACATGGAAGATTTCCCGTTGGTCTTCCCGTCCAGATGAAATAATGCCCAAAACCTCCCCCTGAACTCTGAACACATGAGAATTACAGATAAAATATTTTTAATGCATTTTAAAGAATAATAACCAAGCTTAAACATAAGTGGGAAGTCTCCAAGGACCAGAAATGAAAGGACATGCAGAAATGAGAGGGGGGTGGTGAGGGGCCAGTGGGAACCTGAGGGTAAACCTGGTGGAGTGTGTCCCACACGTGGCAGAAGGCTTAGATGCCCCATGCACCTGGAGGGCAGGACTCCCCATGTACACACCAGGCTCAAATGGCACCTCCCACCTTCTCTAGAATTGGAGCCAGACAAGATTCTCATGGAAGGAAGCAGAGACACTGAGTCAAACCAGGACTTGTGCCTCTGTGGCACATGGGTGTCTTGTGGAAACGCCTTCTCTGGGAAAGCAGCCTCAAGCCCTAATGACTGAGTAGGCACCTCAGCTGCCTGTGTGGTGCCAATCCCCAAATCACAGCACAGAGGATGAAGTTCACATTAGATGAGCTGTCAGACAAAAATTACAAGACATAAGATGAAACCCATTTCTCTTGAAATGTTATATAAATACAGGAAAATATGAAATTGCCTTTTCTCAGAGGAGCTTAAGTATAAGTATATTCAGTTCTCTGGAAGTTGTAAAGGAGATGGTTGCATACAGGAGCAGAAAGTAATTCAACAAGAAAAGGGAGATGTTATAAAGAACCTACTGGAAATGAAAATGTGGCCAGTGAAATAAAAAAAAAAGTTAGACAATAGGATAAACACTGGATGAATAGGCATAACTTGTTTGAGAATGACCAGAGAGATTTCTGCTTTGAGATTATGCATTTTAAGCATTCAATAAAAGTGATTCTTTTCCTGACTGTACCTTTCTAAATCTCAAATGTAGGAAAGTAGAAAGAGTAAACATCCTCAGAAATAAATTTCCCAGTATAATGAACTGTTATCACCTTTATGAAATTGTTGATTTTCAAAATCTCCCTCATACTCTTTCCAGATCCTTTTACTCGGACGGCATTACAAAACTTAGATCTACCATCAGAATGCCTTTCTGTACCTTCACCATGTCTATGGAATTGGTTATATGTTAAAAACACACTTGCCCTAATCCTTTGCCCTCTCACGCCTCTCTGAGTTTGTTGTATGCAATTGTGTTGTTCCCCACCCCTGGGAACTTCTGTGTGCTCACTTCCACCTGCATTCTCTCTTCCCAAGAAACACCCACTCATGTTCACCATCCTTCCAGCCTCTGAGAAAAAAGTGCCGTCTTGGAAACCTTCTGAGGCAGCCCGACTCTCCCCTTTCTCTTGTTTACAGCATCTCTATCCCAGTGCTGTACTCGTTTCTTTGCACACAGGGAGTAGATCTTTTAAGTTTTCCCTCTCATGATCTGGCATGTGGTAGAAGCGTCATTAATACGCATGCTGATGGGTAAAATGGTACAAAAAAAGAGCATAAAGAATCAGAAGCCATGGAGAACTCTTAAGGAATCTTAACCAGAACAGAGGGTTACTGTGGTTGAAAATAAGGTTAATAGTCACTGTGGGGAATTTTAAATTTGATGTTCTACAGACTTGTGGTTGCCAAGGTTGGGGTGTGGGGGGGTGGATTGGGAGTTTGGAATTCAGTTCAGTTCAGTCACTCAGTCATGTCCAACTCTTTGCGACCCCATGGACTGTAGTATGCCAGGCTTCCCTGTCCATCACCAACTCCTGGAGTTTACCCAAACTCATGTCCATTGAGTTGGTGATGCCATCCATCCATCTCATCCTCTGTCGTCCCCTTCTCCTCCTGCCTTCAATCTTTCCCAGCATCAGGGTCTTTTCCAATGAGTCAATTCTTCACCTCAGGTGGCCAAAGTATTGGAGCTTCTTTTCAGTATCAGTCCTTCCAATGAATATTCAGGACTGATTTCCTTTAGGATTGACTGGTTTGATCTCCTTGCAGTCCAAGGGACTCTCAAGAGTCTTCTCCAACACCACCGTTCAAAAGCATCAATTCTTTGGCACTCAGCTTTCTTTATAGTCCAACTCTCACATCCATACATGACTACTGGAAAACCCATAGCTTTGACTAGATGGACCTTTGTTGGCAAAGTAATGTCTCTGCTTTTTAACATCCTGTCTAGGTTTATCATAGCTTTTCTTTAAAGGAGCAAGTGTCTTTTAATTTCAGGACTGCAGTCACCATCTGCAGATACTTTGGAGCCCAAGAAAATAAAGTCTGTCACTGTTTCTACTGTTTCCCCATCTATTTGCCATGAAGTTTGGGATTAGCGAATGCAAACTATTACATATAGGATGGATAAACAACATGGTCCTATTGTATAGCACAGGGAACTATATGTGATGTCCTGTGATAAACCATAAAGGAAAAGAATCTGAAAAAGAATATGTGTGTGTGTGTGTGTGTGTATATATATAACTGAATCTGCTATACAGCAGAAGTTAACACATTGTTAATCAGTTATACTTCAACAAAATAAATTGTAAAAAATATGGATGTTCTAAAGGAATAGAGCATAATTCTAGATTCTTAAGGAGGATATGTGCTAGGTCACTTCAGTTGTGTCTGACTCTTTGCAACCCTATGGACTGTAGCCCTCCAGACTCCTCTGTCCATGGAATTCTCCAGGCTCAAATACTGGAGTAGCCTCCCATGCCCTCCTCCAGGGGATCTTTTCGACCCAGAGATTGAACCCACGTCTCTTAAGTCTCCTGCATTGTCAGGCAGGATCTTTACCACTAGTGCCACCTGGGAAGTCCATAAGGAGGATAGTGATATGAAAAATGTAACATTCAAGGAAGCTTGATTTGGCATTGATAGGCTGATAGGCATAGAATAGAAGCATGTACAGTGAAACGTACTATGAGTGAATAAACATGTATCATGAGCACTTCTTCTAAATACCTATAAATGACCATAATGTCAGCAATAGCTGGACAGTTCAGACCTTTCTCCAGGGGATTGACATCAGCCTGCCCATACGATGGTAAATTCTAAAAATCCAACAGTGGTTGATTTGATATGGGAGTGTATTCCTTCTGTTACTGCCATTTCTGATTCAGATAAGGAATTAGAAATCCAATTACCTCCTCTCTCCCTGGTGCACAACCAGGAAATAACCTGTGAGACTAATTAGTCAGTGAAATATGCCCGAGTTCGTGCATGAAGCAGGCACAAAAAGAGTAAGAGGTGAACATTTCTAAAACAATCTTTTACATGTGATTTTTCAAAATCTAGCATAAATCTACAAGAACTTGAAACTGCATAGATTTGATTGAGATTTCTTTTAAAATGTATCCATTTTCCCAAGTATAAGTAATTTTATGTATACTAAAGTATTCAAAGTATGCAGAATAATATTTTTCCCTCTTTTTTCTGAACAGCAAAACTTGGAGAGTAACCTCACCAACCTTATTAAGAGGAACACGGAACTGGAGACGCTTTTGGCTAAACTCATCCAAACATGTCAACATGTTGAGGTGAGTTTCTCTATGTGCTATTTTTCATATGAAAATTGCTTGATCATGGTTTTTATACCCTCACCCTTTATATTTTTCTGATGAGAATCTTCTTAAGATTAGTTTTTTCAGAAGCCAGATACCTAAGATGGATGAAATTAGAAGGAACTAGAACCTTCGAGAATCTCTCCCCATCCACTGCTTTGCTCTGCCCCCACTCCTATCACAGCTCTCCCTAATCCGGCTTACTTTAGCATTCCTAAACTTGTAGATTTGAATTACCCCTCCAAAGAACACCCCCCCAAAGCACTATTGAAAAGGTGTTGTATTAGTTTCTGATGTCAGCTGTAACAAATTACTGCACATTGGTTGGCATAAAACAGACATTGATTTTCTTGCTATTCTTAGAGGTCAGAAGTCCAACATCAAGCTGTTGGCAAGACCTTGCTCGTTCTGAAGGCTCTTGAGGAGCCTCTTTTATGCCTCTTCCCACCTCCTAGTGTTTGCAGCCCAGTCCTTGGTGTCCATTGGCTGCTAGATCCATCACTCTAATCTTGGCATCTGTTGTCACTTGGCCTTCTCCCTGTGTGTCTCTGTGTCTGTATCCAATTCTCCTTCTTAAAAGGATGCCTGTCATTGGATTAGGCTCCACCCTACTCGAATATGTGTGTGTGCTCAGTCGCATCAGATTCTTTGCAACCCCATGGACTGTAGCCCACCAGGCTCCTCTGTTCATAGGATTTCCCAGGCAAGAATACTGGAGTCGGTTGCTATTTCCTCCTCCAGGGGATCTTCCCTATCCAGGGATTGAACCAGTGTCTCTTAAGACTCTTGCACTGGCAGGTAGATTCTTTGGCACTGTGCCACCTGGGAAGCCCACTTCAGTATGAACTCACTTTAACTTGATTCCATCTGCAAAGACCCCATTTCCAAATAAGGTCATATTTACAGGTACCTGGGATTAGGTCTTGGACATACTTTTTTTGGGGGGGTGGGTGGAATACAATACAATTCAACTCACTGCAGGTGTAATAAATACATCTTAGTTGACAAATATGTTTCCATGAAGTTCACCATAACTGCAGCATGTTGGGATTTAGTCAAGAGCATGCAGGCAGCACTAAAAGCAAGGGCAAGTTGCAGAATACAGGTCTTTGACTGCTTCTGGCTGGGATCTTTCCAGGGAGCATGCAGAGCCTTGTTGATTAAACAGCATTGTAAATAATAGTGAACAAGCATGATGTTCTCATTATTATAGGGTGAACTGAATATGTATTATAGAATTAGATGGATGAACAAAAAATGATCCATGTGCTGTATTTTCTTTTTATGATGTGATAGCATTTGATGTTTAGGAAGGACCAGAAGAAAGAATTATTTCTCTTCAGTGTCAAAAAAAAGGAAAAAATTGCCTTTTATGGTGAAATCTTGCAAATGCTTTATAGATTGAGTGATTATTTCATTCCATTTCAGCTAGATACTTCTTAAAGCATTAGTGTCTGGTTTCTATTATGGCCTTTAGTGATTTCAGAATGACTGTCTTGCTCCTAATGCAACATTAGTGTGACTTGAACTTACAAAACACTGTTCATCCTAACATGTAAAATTACATTCTGTAATGTTCGGTAATTTCAACCGATAGATATGTCATTCAAGAAATTTACAAGCAGAGTCTATTTTTAATTCAAAAGATTATGTATTTAGTTGACATACAGGCTTTTAAAATGAAACTATTACTGAATTGATTGTAGCAGACTTTCAAATAGACAGATAGATGCCATGAGAAATTATTCTAGACAAAGAGTAAAGAATATATTGCATTTGCTGTTGTTATTTCTGTATCAGTCGTTTGGAATGGAATGAAATGTGTGTGGGTGAATAAATTTGGTATTTAGGAAATTTCTAGATAAAAATCAGAGAAAATAAATTATAACTAGATAAATAATCATACCAGCAGTACCTATTTTTATGTGTTTCTTTATTCATAGGTATTCACATTTTTGAAGGCAAATGTTTTAAAAATGGAGCATCAAAATCTCACATCAGTTCAGTTCAGTTGCTCAGTCATGTTTGACTCTCTGCGACCCCATGAACCACAGCATGCCAGCAGGCCTCCCTGTCCATCACCAACTCCCGGAGTCTACCCAAACCCATGTCCATTGAGTCGGTGATGCCATCCAACCATCTCATCCTCTGTCGTCCCCTTCTCCTCCTGCCCTCAATCTTTCCCAGCATCAGGGTCTTTTCAAATCAGTCAGCTCTTCGAATCAGGTGGCCAAAGTACTGGAGTTTCAGCTTCAACATCAGTCCTTCCAATGAACACCCAGGACTGATCTCGTTTAGGATGGACTGGTTGGGTCTCCTTGCAGTCCAAGGGACTCTCAAGAGTCTTCTCCAACACCATAGCTCAAAAGCATCAATTCTTCAGGGTTCAGCTTTCTTTATAGTCCAACTCTCACATCCATACATAACTACTGGAAAAACCATAGCCTTGACTAGATGGGCCTTTGTTGACAAAGTAATGTCTCTGCTTTTTAATATGCTGTCTAGGTTGGTCATAACTTTCCTTCCAAGGAGTAGGCGTCTTTTAATTTCATGGCTGCAGTCACCATCTGCAGTGATTTTGGAGCCCCCCAAAATAAAGTCAGCCACTGTTCCCACTGTTTCCCCATCTATTTGCCATGAAATGATGGGACCAGATGCCATGATCTTAGTTTTCTGAATGTTGAGTTTTAAGCCAACTTTTTCACTCTCCTCTTTCACTTTCATCAAGAGGCTCTTTAGTTCTTCTTCACTTTCTGCCATAAGGGTGGTGTCATCTGCATATCTGAGGTTATTGATATTTCTCCCGGCAGTCTTGATTCCAGCTTGTGCTTCATACAGCCCAGCGTTTCTCAGATGTACTCTGCATATAAGTTAAATAAGCAGGGTGACAATATATAGCCTTGACGTACTCCTTTTCCTATTTCGAACCAGTCTGTTGTTCCATGTCCAGTTCTATCTGTTGCTTCCTGACCTGCATACAGGTTTCTCAAGAGGCAGGTCAGGTGGTCTGGTATTCCCATCTCTTTCAGAATTTTCCACAGTTTATTGTGATCCACACAGTCAAAGGCTTTGACATAGTCAATAAAGCAGAAATAGATGTTTTTCTGGAACTCTCTTGCTTTTTTGATGATCCAGCAGATGTTGGCAATTTGATCTCTGGTTCCTCTGCCTTTTCTAAAACCAGCTTGAACATCTGGAAGTTCACGGTTCACGTATTGCTGAAGCCTGGCTTGGAGAATTTTGAGCATTACTTTACTAGCGTGTGAGATGAGTGCAGTTGTGCGGTAGTTTGAGCATTCTTTAGTCAAATGAATCTGCCTTGAAATTTATTCAATCTTTGATAAAGGAACAAGCAAAATGATAAAGCTGGCTTTATCAGAAACTGATTCATACAAATTTGGAGGTTGGGGGTAGTCGGGGAAAAGAACGATACAATAAGACAGCTAAATTCAATGCAGAACTGGTTAGTGACCTAAAGTGAAAGTGAAGTCGCTCAGTCATGTCCCGACTCTTTGCGATCCCATGGACTGTAGCCCGCCAATGTCCTTGGTCCATGGGGATTCTCCAGGCAAGAATACTGGAGTGGGTTGTCATTTCCTCCTCCAGGGGATCTTCTTGTGACCTAAGGGGCAATAAAATCATTATATTTGAGCTAAATACCTTGCATTCCATCAGTTTTGTCTAAGTTAACATTTAACTTAGCAGAGAGGAAGCCCTCCTCAATAATCAATAGAAAATCAAGCTCTTTTACATCCCAGTCCAGAGAGTCAGATAACCCTTCTTTCAGCTGGCTCAATGGAGTGGAGTCTAGTATGATATCCAAAGGAGTCAGTCTTCTTTTTGCCTTATTTCTAAGATGTAGATAATTCAGCTTAACCTGACTTTCTGCTCTTTGGGTTCTGGACACTGTTTGTTGATCTGTTAGTGGTATTCGCTAAACATATATTTCTGGGTGTGTCTGTTAAGTTTTGCCTGCACTCAGTTATTTGGGCTTGTTAAATGGTCACACTGCTTCATTCCATGAGTGCTTGTGGGTCCTCCTCTGTGTGTGTGTGTGTTTCCCTGTGCTGGGTGGGAACGACCCTGCCTACACAGGGCTCACTATCCCAACTAAGATGAAAGAGCAATAATACACAATGGAAAAATGAGTTGCCATAAGAGAATTATGTGTGTGTGTGCTTAGTCGCTCAGCTGAGTCCTACTGTTTGCAACCCCATGGACTGTAGCCCATCAGGCTCCTCTGTCCATGGGATTCTCCAGGCAAGAATACTGGAGCAGGTTGTCATTCTCTTCTCCAGGGGATCTTCCTGACCCAGGAATGGAACCAGGATCTCCTGCATTGCAGGTGGATTCTTTACTGCCTGAGCCACCAGGAAAGCCCTAAGAGAGTTAGGGATGATATACTTTGGAATTGCAGAGAAGAAATTTCTTCTATCTGGGAACTGGATCAGTTAGTACAGTTTCTGAGCCTGCTTTCAAGGGTATGTAGACCTATGGAGAGATGGGAGAGGCTCTGCTTTCAGGGCAAACTAAGGCATGGGAATGGAAAAATGAACAGTGTATGTACACACAGTCAGTAGTTCACTCTATAGGAATGGAAAGTGTGTGAGGCTGGATAAGTAAGAACTGACTTTGGAGAGATGAGGGGTCAGTGAGCTTTAATATTGCGTCTGAGTTTGAACTTGATTTGGTTTGAAGGTTTAGTGAGGGTTCGAGTAACACTGTGTCAATTTCACAGTTAACATCAGCATCCCTAGCTCTTTTCAGGAAATGATGTTTTGGGTTATTGGGGAACTAGGATGGATATCTTGGTACAAAATGACCACACATCCAAGGGGAAATGTCCCAGTACTAGTAAACTCCAAAAAAAGGTGGTGGGATTGGTTAGGCACCAGCCAGCATGACAGTCTTTTTTAAATCAATTTAGTGGAAAAGAATTTCCTAGTTCACAACCTAGGTTCCTAGACTGTATTTCTTCCTTTTCCTCTTTCTGAAGGTGTCCTTGTGTTTGGGTCTGAGCATTCCTCGGGAAAATAATCCCCCTGCCAGCTGGAGCTAAAAACACTCAAAGCACAGAGGCAAATCCCAATTGTTGTAAATTAAATCAATGAATTCACACCAAATCCTGAGGAAATGCCACATCCTTATAAGTCCACACCTCCTTCCTGGGATTCACTTCTGCTGTTCTTTAGCATGAAAAGAGTTTGAAGGTCTCCCACCCCCATCCTCATTGTTTTCACAACTTTTTTTTTTAAATGAGGGCAAGCAAATGAAATGGCTTTTTGACAGTAAACACCAAATCTTTTGAAAACTAGAGGTATGAGGCCAAGGCAGCTTAGGGACTCAAGAGAAGAAGGCATTGAAAAGGCAACATCAGGTAGACTCCCAAGAAATGTTTGTGTAATTGGGTGGAATTCCATAAATTAGTGGGTTTTAGCCACTCAGTTTTGTTTTCTGCAGGAGAAGGATGCAGTCAAAAATTGCCTTGGGATGAGTTTGGAATTACTTCTGGGATGTAGGACAAGTTCATAAAAAGTGGTCAAAATTTGGGTCAGCTACAGAAATTCACAGTTCTAGGTCAAATAGGGACTATTGTTCTTCATCAACTCATTCTCCTCGCCATTTTCTTTTAAAAATCAGAGGGCTTAGTTTGTTAGCTAGGCAAATGCTTAGAATCACTGATGGATATCATAGTTTCCACACATTCTGAGAATCAAGTTCTTTCACAGGAAATACAATACCTGGACATGCAGTAGATATGCACTTTGGGGAATTGTAGGTAACCAATGACTAAATCCACAGTAAGGTGGTAGAGAAAAGCTACGAAATGTTGACTAGTTGCCATAGTAGTTTGGAGAAGATAAAGGCTCAGCTGACTCCACCGTCCTTGCCCAAGTTCATCCTAGCAGGCCATTCTCTAAGCCAGCATCCCATCAAAGGCCTAGCTTTAGCTCCTTTGGCTTATGTTGTGTTGTTTATAATCACTTTTTGTGTCCTTCTGCCATTGATTTTCACTCTAAGTCTTTAAACTATTTTTTTTTCTTTGCTCTCAGTGGAAAGTTTGCTGTCTTACTGGCTTTCCAGTAAAGTTTTTCCAATGCTAGGTGACATGTGGAATGACAGATTTCTTGTGCATAAGTTAAGTGCCATGTATTATGTGATTTTTGCTTAGATGTTGAGCTCTGGAAATTGAGAGGGAAGAGGATAGCTTAAGGAATGGTAATAAAATGATTTGGGAAAACAGATGGGGTTCTGTAAAAGAACTTTCCAGCTAGTCACCAAGCCCTAAAAGCATTTAAATGTAAATACTGGAAAAAAGGAAAAAATGGCTAGATTAAAAAGAAAGATGAACCTTTATGTTTAAATTAATTTTATTGTGTAGTTTTATGTCAAAGCATTAGCTCTCTATGGAAGCCTTGGCGGTTGCTTCGCCTGGAGCCCCTGAATGAAGACCATCATCTGGACAGCAAACATGGTGTTTGTATCTTGTGGACAGGTGTCTGATTTTGGATGATGTGTATCCTGCTAGGGGCCAACTTGAATGTCCAAAGTTGTAATCCATTGTCACTTGCAGACAAGGGTTTGATTCCCACTCACATGAGCCCTTGTGAGAATGTTCTCAAGGTATATTTAGAATCAGGCTCTGGGACCACATCAGGCAGTCCACAGCCATTCTTGGCTGTTTGTGTAAATAGCTCTGGAATAAGGATAACATGATATTGCAGCTATGGTGGCATTCAGAAACTGGAATGTGACAAGCCACTAAGCTAAAGGTTAATCTCTTAAGTTCAAGTCTTAGTATTCTCAGGACAAAGGAGAAAAGGAACTCTTGGACGGCACAGAACTTCATCTTCTCTGAAGAAGATTCTTTTGTTTTTTAAAGTATTGTTGATTTACAATACTGTGTTAATCACTGCTGTACAGCAAGGTGATTCAGTTACATACACACACATACACACATTCTTTTTTTATATATTCTTTTCCATTATGGTTTATCATAGAATACTGAATATAGTTCTCTGTGCTCTACAGTAGGACCTTGTTTATCCATCCCATATATAAGAGCTCACATCTGCTAACCCCAACCTCCCACTGTACCCTTGCACCCAACCCCCCCACCTTGGCAACCACCAGTCTGTTCTCTATGTGCCTGATTCTGTTTCTGTTTCATAGATGGATTCATTTGTGTCATACTTTAGATAATTGGTATTATACGGTATTTTTCATTCTCTGTCTGGCTTACTTCCCTTAGTATGATAGCTCTAGTTGCATTTATGCTGCTTCAAATGACATTTCATTCTTTTTATGGCTGAGAGATATTCCATTATATCTATGGATCACATCATGTTTATTCACTCATCTGTCGAAGGACATTTAGGTTGTTTCTGTGCCTTGGCTATTGTCAATAGTGCTGCCATGAAAATAGGGAGGGGTGCATGTATCTTTTTGAATTACAGTTTTGTCCAAGTGTATGCCCAGGAGTTGGATTGCTGGATCATATGGTAATTCTACTTTTAGGTTTCTGAGGAACCTCCATACTTACACCAATTTACATTCCTACCAATAGCACAAGAGGGTTCCCTTTTCTCCACATCCTCTCCATAATTGGTTATTGAAGACTTTTTAATGATGACTAATCTGACCTGTGTGAAGTGGTTCCTTGTTATTGTTTTGATTTTCATTTCTCTAATAATTAGCAGTGTTGAGCATCTTCTCAGGTGCCTATTCACCATCTGTATGTCTTCTTTGGAAAAATGTCTATTTAGGTCTTCTGCCCATTTTTGGATAGGGTTGATTGTTTTTTGTTCCAGTTATACGAACTGTTTGTATATTTTGGAAAGTGAGCCATTGAAAGTTATATCATTTGCAAATTTTTCCTTCATTCTGTTGGATATCTTTTCATTTTTTTATAGTTTCCTTTGCTGTGCAAAAGATTGTCAGTTTGATTATATATTTTTTTAATTTATAATGCCTTAGAAAACTGACCTAAGGGAACATTGCTACGATTTATGTCAGAGAATGTTTTGCCTATGTTCTCTTCTAGGAGTTTGATGGTGTCATGTCTTATCTTTAGGTCTTTAAGGCAGTTTGAGTTTATTTTTGTGTATGGTAAGAGGATGTGTTCTAACTTCATTGATTTACATGTCACTGTTCAACTTTCTTGCCTCCTTTGCAGAAGATTGACTGTAGGTATGTGGGTTTATTTCTGGGCCCTCTATTCTGTTCCATTGATCTATATGTCTGTTTTTGTGCCAGTACCATGCCATTTTGATTACTGTAGCTTTGTAGTATTGTCTGAAGTCTGGGAGAGTTTTGATTCCTGCTTTGTTCTTTTTCTTCAGGATTGCTTTAGCAATTCTGGGTCTTCTATGGTTTCATATGAATTTTAGGATTATTTTTTCCAGTCCTGTGAAAAATGTCATAGGTAATTTGATAGAGATCACATTAAATCTGTAGATTGTTTTAGGTTGTATGGCCGTTTTAGTAATATTAATTCTTCGAATCCAAGAATATGGGTTATCTTTCCATCATGAGAAGATTCATTTTTTGACTACTGCATGTGTTTAATGGCTGTGTATCCAGTTTACTACACCAAATTTGCTAAAATTGACAACTCATGAAGCAAATTTAGCTTTTCTTGGTGGAGATTAAATTTAACTGTTTATTAAGATGGTGTACAACACTTACTTGAACGTCTCCTCTTAGATTCAGTGCTCTTGTCTTTAAAGAACTGATTCATAAAGGGCATTGGATCCTGTTTCCTTCTTAGGTACATTCATGCAGAATAATGAGAAGACATCAGTAGAATGGTTTCCAGTATTTAGAAATAAGAGATGAATCTTACTAATGAATGAATGAATATTAGAGTTAATTTGGTATTACTTTCAGAATAACATCCCCAAATTTCAGCTTTGAAACTTTTTAAAAAACAGGATCAAAACCTTTTATCATCTATAATCTTTCCAGTTTGGATGGAATGAACTGTTGTGTCAGATTGAGAACCCTACCAGGTGGCTTGGATTGGAGCATGATCACATACATGCCTCTGAAGACAGTCCCTCTTACATGTTTGAATTTAGTCATGCAAATTTCCAAGGCTACTACTTAAATGTGAAATAATCAGCCTTAATTGGGAAGGCTGAATGGATGAGCAGTAGGAATGAGGAGTGAAGACATAGTTTTACTAATGTATCTTAACATAATTTCTTCCCATAATACAGGAATTCTTTATCACATCTCCCCTACTCTATCCCACACATAACCTTCTTGTCTTGAAATATTTAGATGCTTTATTAGAGCAGCAGGGATGTTTCTGGCATAATATAAAGAATAGTAAGAATAGGTTGTGACAAATTTTTTAAATGGTCATCATAGTTCTAACTCAGCTTTCACTTAAGATGGTGGTAGTTGAATAAATCCAGGTGAGAGAGTCAGAGCTGAGACAAATGATCCTAGATGAGGTGACTGTCAGGTAGAAGTTTGGGTCCCACTGTGCTTCTGTGCCTACCATTCAGAAACGCATGACCTGACCCATCAAGCCATCATTTTGTTATTGAACCAACCTCTTTTGTTTCTCAGTCTTCATATCTAGTTTATAAATTAGTTCCAAGAAACTTTTTTAAAAAGAAGAAAAAAAAAACACAACAAGGTCCTACACAACAAGGTCCTATGGTGTAGCACAGGGAACTATATTTAATATCTTGTAATAAACCATAATGAAAACAGAATATATGTGTATATAGATAACTGAATTACTTTGCCATATCCCAAAAACTAACACAACATTGTAAATCAACTATACTTCATAAAATTTTTAACTATCTAGTTTAAATTATTTTTCTCAATATAAAATTGCTATTTGTGATGATCAAGCTGAAATTATCTCTGTATATAAGATGATGAGAAAAACAGGACACATCATCTTTTACCTTCATTCAATTGACTTCTATTTTTAATTGCTAAATGTTATAGGGAAAACTGAAGAGCTTTGTCCTAATTTTGAAATTCCCTAGCAAAATCATTAAGTCATGCATATCAAATGTTTGTTAACAAGGGTACGATTGTAGCACTGGTTATTTTTGTTTCAAACAGAAATATGAAATTTTAAATTCAGCTATTTAAAAAGCCGGAGGCTACCCCTGAATGTACAAGGGCTTTCAGTGAAAAGCAACACAAATAGAGATTTTAGCAATCAAGTGAGGTAACTTCCCACCCTAGGAATTTATGATAGAGCTTTTACTATGCTTTTAAAAGCACTTTCACTATATATAACATCAGACTTATATATATATGAGGTGATGAAAATTATCATCATAGCCTAATTCTCTGAGTTCATTAGGCTATGATGAGTTCAAGGACACCTTCCATCTCTTTTACACAGGTTGGGAAGATGATGCCTTGTCCATTCTTGCAGGTATTAGAAAGAGGTGATTACTGTATCAAATGGGTGCAATGCCACAGGAAGGTATAGCCTGTGGTTTAGGGTGTACTTATGCAAATTTATATGAAAAATAGTATGGCCATGTGACAAACTCCTACTATCAATTCCTGACTTAATTATCCCTATGGTCCTTTGAGGTAAATGTCATTCAGATGACCACAGAAATGTGACTTGAAGCCAGACAGAACAAGAACCAGCCAGCAAAGAAATGGATTAAATCCAATTGAGTAGTAAGGCAACTGGAGTGGTTATTCAATCTCAGCTACCCAATCCAGATGACAGAATTGAAAGACATGATTAAAAATTCCTAGTGTGTTGAGGGGGTGGGGCGATTTCCCAGGCAAATCAGTGGTTAAGAATCTACCTTGCAATGCAGGGGACTCGGGTTTGAGTCCTGGTCAGGGAACTAAGATCCCACATGCCAGGGAGCAACCAAGCCCAAGCATCAGAACTAGAGACCCTGTGCGCCACAACAAAAGATTCCCACGTGATCCAACAAAGATCCTGCGTGCTGCAACTAAGACCCACACAACCAAATAAATCCAAGGGGGAATTTTCATGCATGAACCAGAAATATTCCCATCTGTGGGGGAATTGGAAACCCTGTCCAACGCAGGATAGTGAGGACACAATGGGTATTAATCAGTGATATCAGTAGAACCAGTGGGCCTTTGGGTTTTGTGAATTACTCTCAAATCTTTGATCAGAAATCCTTGACCTGGTAACTTCAACTTCTTTGAGATGACTAGTTTACTTCCTTAAGTAAATAAAGTTCTTTTTCCCTCCTCCCCTAGAAGTTTGTGAATAATGTAAAAAAATGAAAACCTAAATAATAGCCAGAGTCAATATTTTGTGTTACAGCATAGAACTAAAACATATGTTTGTATTTTAAGGGTTTATAGCATTTAAGAGAGTGACATACTACAGAAATTTGACAGGTTAACTTTGAGATTCTAATCTGAAATGTAATTTATTTTAGACATCTGATTTTAAATTGAAAGCATAAAATCTTTTGTTTCAAACCAATGTTAGAATGTTCACTCGAACTTGAGTTCCACTACATTTTTAAGTTTATTAGATTTCTAAGAGCTATGTAAAGACTTGGGAAGATTTACCTAGTTAGGGTTTTATTTTTGTCCCATTAGGCATTTAAAGTGGTTATAAAGTAAATTGCATATGTTACATTTATAAACACAATTTAAAATGATACAGGAATTTGGTGATAAAAATCTGAACGATGATTAACCGTGGGGGTGAAAATTGACTGGACAACGGTCTTGATACTTTCTGGGGTGATGGGAATATTTTATATCTTTATTAAGCTATTGGTTAGGTTGTTTATCAAAATCTATTGAATTGTCCCTTAGTTCAGTTCAGTTCAGTCTATAAGTCGTGTCCGATTCTTTGTGACCTCATGAACCACAGCACGCCAGGCCTCCCTGTCCATCACCAACTCCCGGAGTTTACCCAAACTCATATCCATTGAGTTGGTGATGCCATCCAACCATCTCATCCTCTGTCATCCCCTTCTCCTCCTGCCCTCAATCTTTCCCAGCATCAGGGTCTTTTCAAATGAGTCAGCTCTTCACATCAGATGGCCAAAGTATTGGAGTTTCAGCTTCAACATCAGTCCTTCCAATGAACACAGAGGGCTGATCTCCTTTAGGATGGACTGGTTGGATCTCCTTGCAGTCCAAGGGACCCTCAAGAGTCTTCTTCAACGCCACAGTTCAAAAGCATCAGTTCTTCGGTGCTCAACTTTCTTCACAGTCCAACTCTCACATCCATACATGACTACTGGAAAAACCATAGCCTTGACTAGACGCACCTTTGTTGGCAAAGTAATGTCTCTGTTTTTTAATATGCTGTCTAGGTTGGTCATAACTTTCCTTCCAAGGAGTAAGCGTCTTTTAATTTCATGGCTGCAATAACCATCTGCAGTGATTTTGGAGCCCCAAAATTAAAGTCAGCCACTGTTTCCACTGTTTTCCCATCTATTTGCCATGAAGTAATGGGACCAGATGCCATGATCTTAGTTTTCTGAATGTTGAGCTTTAAGCCAACTTTTTCACTCTCCTCTTTCACTTTCTTCAAGAGGCTCTTTAGTTTTATGCATTATCCTATATGGAAAGTGAAAGTCGCTCAGTCATGCTGACTCTTGGTGATCCCATGGACTATACAGTCCATGGAATTCTCCAGGCCAAAATACTGGAGTGGGTAGCCTTTCCCTTCTCCAGGGAATCTTCCCAACCCAGGGATTGAACCCAGGTCTCCCACATTGCAGGTGGATTCTTTACCAGCTGAGCCACAAGGGAAGCCCCTGTATATATAAGTTTTGCCTCAGTTCTTAAAATATGAATAGGAACTTAATCAACTAATTTATAGGCGGAATTGACTGTTTAATGGAGTTGAGTTTGTTCAACTTGAGTTAATCAAACATTGATTCAGGGAGCCCTGAGAGTCATTATTCTTGGTTTTATAAATTTTTTGAATTTATGAATAGAATAATGAGATCCATAATTTCAACTTGAAAGCTTAAGGAAAACTGCATAGTGATTTGTTGATATACATACCGTCCTTGGGCAGAAATCCTCAAGGTCTTTAAGTGCCTGTCTAGTCCCTCTTGGTTGGACTCCTTGGGAAGCAGAAGGGTGTCTTTCTTTTCTTTAGAAAATGACCAGATAGCCACTTGGAATTCAGTGGAGGGAAGCACTTTTAAACATTTTCAGATGTAAGATAGCTGGTCAACCTAGGTCTGAAGATGGCTTATAGGGTGACATTTTTGATATCAGATTCTGTTGATTCCCACACACACACACATACTCTGCAACCTCAAAATCAGCAACTGACAGACATCTGAATTCTATTTTTTTTTATTTTTAATTGAAGGATAATTGCATTGCAATGTTGTGTTGGTTTCTGCCTTACAACGTCAATCATCCATAAGAGTGTGTGTGTGTGTGTGTGTGTGTGTGTGTGTGTGTATGTACACACACATATCTCCTCCCTCTCGAGTCTCCCTCCCACCCAAGACATCTGAATTTTATGGTCTTTTCTCCACAACCAGACCAGATTTACTTTTCATTGTCCTTTTGATAGCAAAGGCCATCTTATACAGCAACTGTGCTCTATAATTTCCCTCCCAATACCCCTCCTACTCACTTCATTACTTTTACCACCACCACAATTTTTGAAGAAAGTCCTAGAAAAGTAAGCAAGCATGGCTAGCTTCAAAGAGAGATGGTGCAGACCCACTAGATCAAAGATACAAAGAAAGTCAATTAGAAGAACATGAGGTCTAAGAAAGACCACATGCCCACCCCAATCAAAATTAAGCCTCCCAATTCACACTGTCTGGTCAAAATTTAATGGGTACCTCATATGTAATGTTAAGTTTCCAAGTAGCCACATTTTTAAAAAAGTAAAAACAAATAGGTAAAATTAATTTTACTAGACATTTTACAAATAGGTAAAATTAATTTTACTAGACTCTTGAGAGTCCCGTGGACTGCATGGAGATCAAACCAGTCCATCCTAAAGAAAATCAATCCTGAATATTCATGGGAAGGACTGATGCCGAAGCTGAAGCTCCAATCCTTTGGCCACCTGATACAATGAGCCGACTCATTAGAAAAGACCTTCATGCTGGGAAAGACGGAAGGCAGGAGAAGGAGACGACAGAGGATGAGATAGTTGGATGGTATCATCGACTCAATGGACATGAGTTTGAGCAAGTTCTGGGAGATGGTGAAGGACAGGGAAGCCTGGCATGCTGCAGTCCATAGGGTCGTAAAAAGTTGGATATGACTGAGCGATTGAACAACAAGAAGACAATTCATTGGGCCCAATATAGTCAAAACATATTCATTGCAATATGTGATCAATATAAGAGAGATTAATGCCTGTGTTTTATCCTCACAACACAATTCATACTAGCAACATTTCAAGTGCTCAAAAACCACAAGTGGCTAGTGGCTGCTATATTGGACCCCATGGGCTAGAATTTCTGTAGCCCATGGTTTAACAGTTAATTGTGTATGTAGTCAGAAGATTCGCTAATTGTTTTCTAGTATAGTCATTTTCTTTAGAAGGCAAAGTTCTGTTTCTATGTGTGGTACTTTGCACTTTGTGGGCACACAAACAAGTCTATAGGATAGCTTCATTTGTACAGAAGTAAAATCCTGCCCATTCAAGGAGGGATAAGAGCATGCGTATTGCTTCTCACTTTTTGTTCCTCAGCTACTAAGACTATTGCAAACATCTCTGGAGACCAGTAGCTTTCATAATCTTAAGTAGAGAGAAGTAAAACTTGGAGTTGAGAAGCAGGAATTGCATGAGTATTTGAGTTTGCTGGCTGGATCAGAATAAGCACTGAATTAAGATTTGTGTGGTTCCTAGTTTTATAAATATTAATAGAGTTTGCAAGGGGAGAGTGTTGGCTTGTTTGTTTTGGGTGCAAAATGTTTCTTCTTTTAGCATATTATCTGGCAATGATGATGGCAGAGATGATCTCCAAAAGGAAGGTTGTTTCTTTGGTATCTCTGACATAGGCTTGATTTAACCTTAATAAAAGAATGATTGCCTGGGTGAACAATGCCAACAAATGCCTGTAGAAAGCTAGCATACACACATGCTAACCTGGAGTCGGGCTCTGGTTACTTCAACAAAGGATTGCTTTAATTTTGCAAAAAAAAAAAAAATATATATATATATATATATATATATTTTCCTTCTGTTTTTCATGAAATGGCCTTAAAGAATTCCTCTTATTTGTGGTCTCAAAAAAATGAGAACTATGCCCATGAGGCCCGCCTTTAAGGGTTCTATTAAACAATAAGAGGGCTTTGTTCTTGGTAATAAAATTAAAGCAGGCAGTGTTTCCATTACCTGGCAGGATGCCGCCATCTTGCCACCCCCTGATCCTGACAAATATAAACAGAGCATTCTGTTTCCCAGGTAGGAAGGTGCAAAGGCAACATGTGTCAGATTTGTGTATAGAGATAGAGCTGACCTTGCAGATAGTGGAGGGAAGGAGTAGGGAGAGAGAGAAGCCCTACTTCGTGAGATCCCTAACTCAAGTGTTTACAATTCAGTTTTACTGCAGAAAATTACATACTGAGCCTTGAAGCTGTAAAGTAAAATATAATTTCACAATGAGTTGACATGATGGAAAAATGAAGGGTGTCTAAATATATATATTTTAGTGTGTCTCATTAGATTCCATGTGTTTTCTTTTCCAACCAACTTTGTTGCTGGAATTTAGACCCGTTGCTCAGATTTAGACCCATTTATGGGCAGTTGCAAAGGGAAGTTCGGAGGTAGATTGTGGGCCCCAAGGTCAGGACTGATCAAGGTTAGGATAGAAAGCACTGTCGGATGCACTCTGTTTAGTTCTGCAAATGAGTTCTAAATCATTGGAGCTATTGCACAAACTGGACGACTGCGACACCATTGTCCTCTGACCTCCACGTTCTTCTTTAAGAAATGGCCAGGAAATTCCCTGGCAGTCCAGTGGTTAGGACTCCATGCTTCCATTGAAGGGGGCATGGGTTTGTTTTGGGGGACTAAGGTCCTATAAGCTCTACAGTGTGGCAAAAAAAAAAAAAGTCCCAGATGGCAGTCTCCTCTAAGGCTCTAGCCCTCTTGTCTCAGTGTCATACTGGGCTATTGCACACTCACCAGTCCCATCCATGTCCCCTGGCCTCAGAGCTTCCACTGCAAGAGGCTAACCATCTGCCTGGGGGCTCCTCCCACCCCCGCCAGTTAATTCCAGAAGGATGTTCACACCCACCCAGCCCCAATAACCTTCAGCCAGCCACTGATGGGAGTCAGTAGATAAATTCTCCTCTTCCTCCCCGTCAGCTAGTGTGTTCTGCACCAGTTCTCGAAGTTACCCCTGGGATTCATCACCTTCTGACCGCAGTGGTGTTCATAAAAGCACACTTGCCTGGTTCCATACCTTTCCTATCTCACTTCCCCACACCCCTACTGGTATTTCCTGGTGACAACTAGTACTTCATCCTAGTCTCATGCCCCTCTCTGAGGGGAATAGAACCACAGACCTCCTCTTGAATGAAATGACAGCACCAAATCTGTTTTACCCATCATAAGCATAGCTCAGATGTTCATTTTCTCTTGAGTGTCCCTTCTTTCACTGTATTTGAAGAAATGGGAATAGTCAACACTGGGCTTCCAAGATATGTAAATATCAACCTCCCAACTTCTGTTGGTATTCCTAAGTGACAAACGGTTAGGTAAGATCATTCCTAGATGGTGCCTGTGGGCACATCAGCAAGCCAGAACAAAGCCCAGTGTTTCCAAGCTGGACTTACAAGTGCAAGTCTAATAGTGAAATGGTCACGTCTGTTTCACTCACTGTCAGGAAGACCAAAGAGAAGGGATGCAACCCTTGTTCTCCAGAACGTTGCAGGAGGGCCGATGGCATCCATAGTTGAGTAAGTCAAGCCTGCATAGGAGTCCAACTTTGTATTTTTCCAGTCCCTCCTATTCAGGAATCGTGGCACAACAACTGAAAAGAATGCCACTTAATGAGAAATGACATGTAAGACTGAAAATGAGTAATGGAAGGTCATGGAGTAGAAGCTTCCTCTTTCCATTAAAAATGACTTCCCTTCCCTGAAACCCATCACCTCCATCCTCCCTGGTATTCTACTGTCTTCTCCCAGAAGCTACTTTTTAGCCCTGACCACAATGTCTAAGAGCTGATTTTTGCCACCTACTTTGATTGAAAATCACTTCATCGAAAATAGCACTTTCCAGAAACTGTAGGAAAAAGACCTGATAGAGACGAGTGCCCATGACAGACTGTATTCATTTTTTTCATTCTATGTGTGTGTGCCCAACCCAAACGGAAGGGTGTAGAGCATTTGTGTTATAAAGTGTGTAATTAATAAGGGAAAGGAAGGGAGGAGTTATTGTTTTTGAATGAATTATGAGCAACACCTTCCATTCTGCTTCATTTTGGAACAGCTTTGAACAGAGTTAACAGTAAACACAAAAAGAAAAGTCAGTGGTATTCATGCCAAGAATGTAAGATTGAAGTCAGTTGAGTAGAGTCTGAGAAAAACATCAGAGGAAGAGCAGCATTTGTTATAACTGGGACAGCAGTTGGCAGGACGTGGTGGGTAAAGTAAAAGCCATTCTGCAAGGATGTTTTCATTTTCAGATTGCCATCCTCTGAATTCCGTCTTTGGGTCTGTTCATGCCCTGAAGGAAGAAAACTATTTTTTCTCAAGCACCTATTAAGTGCCAGATAGTTTACAAACATTTTCATTGAAAGTATTAAAATGAGAAAACATTCTCACAGAAATTTAACACATTTTTTCACACCCACAACCCTTTGACTCTAAAGCCCAAAGACTTCAAACTCCAAAGACTTTTCCTCTGGGTTCATGCTAAGTTGTGTCCAACTCTTTGCAATCCCATGGACTGTAGCACGCCAGGCTCCTCTGTCCTCCACTATTTCCTGGAGTTTGCTGAAATTCATGTCCATTCAGTCAATGATTCCATCCAACCATCTCATCCTCTATCACCCCCTTCTCCTCCTGCCCTCAACCTTTCCCAGCATCAGGGTCTTTCCCAATGAGTTGGCTCTTCACATCAGGTGGCCAAAGTATTATAGCTTCAGCATCAGTATCTCCAATGAAATCCATGGTTGATTTCCTTTAGGATTGACTGGTTTGATCCCCTTGCAGTCCAAGGGACTCTCAAGAGTCTTCTCCAGCACCACAGTTCGAAACGATCAGTTCTTCAGTGCTCAGTCTTCTTTATGGCCCACCTCTTACATGGCTCAGATGGTAAAGAATTTGCCTGCAATGCAGGAGACCTGGTTTTGATCCCTGGGTTGGGAAGATCCCCTGGAGAAGGGAATGGCAACCCACTCCAGTATTCTTGCCTGAAGAATTCCATGAACAGAGGAGCCTGGCAGGCTACAGTCCATGGGGTCGCAAAGAGTCGGACATTACTGTGTGACTAACACTGTTCTCGCATCTGTAGATGACTACTAGAAAAACCATAGCTTTGACTGTACAGACCTTTGTTGCCCAAGTTTGTCAGCAAAGTGATGTCTCTGGTTTTAATACGCTGTCTAGGTTGGTCATAGCTTTCCTTCCAAGGAGCAAGTTGTCTTTTGATTTCATGACTGTAGTCACCATCTGCACTGATTTTGGAGCCCAAGAGAATAAAGTCTGTCATTGTTTCCATTTTTTTCCATCTATTTGCCATGAAGTGATGGGACTGGATGCCATGTCTTCATTTTTTGAATGTTGAGTTTAAAGTCAGCTTTTTCACTCTTCTCTTTCACCCTCATCAAGAGACTCTTTAGTTCTTCTTCGCTTTCTGCCATTAGACAGGTATCATCTGCATATCTGAGGTTGTTGACATTTCTCCTGGCAATCCTGATTCCAGCTTGTGATTCATCCAGCCCAGCATTTCACATGATGTACTCTGCATATAAGTTAAATAAGCAGGGTGACAATATACAGCCTTAACATACTCCTTTCCCAATTTGGAACCAGTCTGTTGTTCTATGTCCGGTTCTAACTGTTGCTTCTTGACCTGCATACAGGTTTCTCAGGAGGCAGGTCAGGTGGTCTGGTATTCCCATGTCTTTTAAGAATTTTCTACAGTTTGTTGTGATCCACACAGTCAAAGGCTTTGAGTAGTCAATGAAGCAGAAGTAGATATTTTTCTACTAATTCGTTTAGTTCTCACCACTGTCTGCCCTGGGGTTTCTACTTCAACACTAGTGACATCTAGGGCTGGATAATTCCCTTTTCTATTGGGGGCTGTCCTGAGCATTGTAGAATGGTTAATTAGCAGCATCTCTGACCTCTACCCACTAGATGTCAGTATTATTCATATACCCTCTTCCCTGCCCCCAAATATAACAATGGGGAATGTCTCCAGATGTTGCCATTGTCCCCTGGGGGAACATCTGGTCAACCAGGTAAAGAGTTGATATTTTATTATGCAGATGAGGAACTTGAGAAATGAATAGTTTACGCAAATGCCCAATAGCATATAACTAGTAAGGAAGGAAGTGAAAGTGAAAGTCGCTCAGTTGTGTCTGGCTCTTTGTGACCCCATTCTCCAGGCCAGAATACTGGAGTGGGGAGCCTTTCCCTTCTCCAGCGGATCTTCCCAACCCAGGGATTGAACCCAAGTCTCCCACATTGCAGGTGGATTCTTTACCAGCTGAGCCACAAAGGAAGCCCAAGAATACTGGAGTGGGTAGCCTATCCCTTCTCCAGGAGATCTTCCCAACCCAGGAATCAAACTGGGGACTCCGGCATTGCAGGTGGATTCTTTACCAACTGAGCTATCAGGGAAGCCCAAGGAGGGAAGACCTGGCATTAAATCCCTGGAAGACTTCCCCAGGACTCTTGAGTTCTGCCTCTCCTAGCCCTTCCTTGTGCACTGTAAATCACTTCATCTTGTTTGACGATTTTGCTTTACTGCAGAATGGCTAATGTCAGCAGCACCTTCAGTGAGCACTTTGTGTGCACTGCTGCTGCTGTTCAGTTGTGTCTGACTCTTTGCGCAGCACGCCAGGCTTCCCTGACCTTCACTGTCTCCTGGAGTTTGCTCAAACTCATGTCCATTGTGTTGTGTGTCCTACTCTTGGAAGAAAAAAATCTTTGTGGTAATGCTTCCAAGTTTTAGGCATTAGCATTGGTGTACCTGCCGGACAGTTTTATGCTATTGTTACGGTTATGCTTCATTTCGAGGAAGAGTTTTATTGCTTAGCTTACCACAGTGTGTTGCTGTGTTTAATGGTATCTTGCTTCCTTCTCCAACATTCAAGCTTCATAATCTTAGAAACCTCAAAGAAAGAGGATTTATTGTGCATTTATAGTTTCTGGGAGCTATTTTTTGATCCCATAGCAGAACAGAGCAAAACCCCACCCGGATAGTTAATCAATAGGTAGGATTGGTTTCCTCTGGGCCAAATCATTTTCCACCATGTCACTCTACAATGAAGGTCAGATTCCATGTAGCGTCTATCTATGCCATCATCAACAAAAGTGATTCCATTTTTTATTTTTGCAAAGCCTTTCTTGGACTTCTAAAAGTCTCAGTCAAAAGTGTTCTATATTATCATACTAAATATTAAAATAGATTACCCTGTGCTCTGATTTCTCCTCCAAAGACGAGACATGGCCATTTCTTTTCCTCTCTCATCTCTTTGAGCTCAGTCGACAAATATTTGACTTTGGTGTGAGAGAATTTCAGGATGAAGTTTATATGTAAACATATTAGATGAATTACAGTAATACTGTCTGCTCTTTCTCAGTTCGCCTTGGCTTGGTTTTATATTATATACAAACTCAAGTATGAGAATCCCTTTCATTGTTCCTTCTGCCAGCTCTGGCTAACTTCTGCCCCAGGGTCTGGAATGTTCATGACAACTGCCTTGGAAAAGAAAACCCAAAGCACCCTCAAATCTCCACATTTTTCTTCGCACCTGGTCAGCCATCTGCAGCAGGGTGTAGAGCCTGTTTGCACACAAACGCCCCTGTACCATCATCTTCCTGTCCACATCATCAGTTCACCTGTTGCTCAGTGTTAGTTTAGTTGCCCTGGAGCAATGCCTCTGACGTTTTGAGCGAGATGGGATTGGTATGGACATTTTAACATCTAACAGTGTGAAATAATAGTGTTATTAAAACACAATAACATTAATCCCTTGAAGTTTGGATGCAGATTCAAAAGTCCCTATTTTACAAAAAATTTTATTTATGGCTGTGCTGGGTCTTTCACTGCTGCACACGGGCTTTCCAGTTGTGGAGCCCAAGCTCAGTAGTTGCAGTTTGTGGGCTTAGTTGCTCCACAACATGTGGGATCCTAGTTCTCTGACCTTGGCTCAAACCTGCATCCCTTGCATTGCAAGGAGGATTTTTAACCACTGGTGTGCTTAAATTGCTTCAGTCATGTCTGACTCTGTGCAGCCCCATGGACTGTAGCCCAACAGGCTCCTCTGTCCATGCGATACTTCAGGCAAGAATACTGGGGTGGGTTGCCATGCCCTCCTCCAGGGAATCTTCCCGACCCAGGGATTGAACCCACATCTCTTATGTCTCCTGTGTTGGCAGGCAGGTTCTTTGCCATAGCACCACTTGGGAACCTTAAGCACTGGACCATCAGGGAAATATTTATTAGTTTTTTTTAAATTTAATTAGAGAATAATTGCTTTGCAATGTTGCATTGATTTGTGGCATACGTCGACTTTCCATTAGGTATCTATTTTATATATGGTAATTATATTTCAGTGCTACTCTCTCAGTTTGTCCCACCCTCTCCTGTCCCTGCTGTGTCCATAAGCCTGTTCTCTGTGTCTGAGTCTCTATTCCTGCCCTGCAAATAGGTTCATCTGTACCATGTTTCTAGATTGCATATATATATATATGCATTAATGTACGATATTTGGTTTTCTCTGTATAACAGGCTCTAGGTTCGTCCACTTCAGTAGAAAGAATGGACTCAAATGTGTTTCTTTTTATGGCTGAGTAATATTCCATTGTAAACACATACCACAGCTTCGTCATTCATCTGTCAACAGACATGTAGGTTGTTTCCATGTCCTAGCTATTGTAAATAGTGCTGGAATGAACACTGGGGTATATCTGTCTTTTTGAATTATGGTTTCCTCAGGGCATATGCCCAATAGTGCAATGGCTGGGTCATATGGTAATTGTATTCCTAAGTCTATAAGAAATCTCTCTACTGTTCTCCATAGTGTCTATATCGATTTACAGGCCCACCAACAGTGCAAAAGGGTTCCCTTTTCTCCACATCCTCTCCAGCATTTATTATTTGTAGATATTTTCATGATGGCCATCATGACTGCTCTAAGGTGATGTCTCATCGTAGTTTTGATGTGCATTTATTAGCCATCTGTACGTCATATTTGGAGAAATGTCTGCTTAGGTCTTCTGCCCAAATGTTTCAATTTACTTATTTTTAGTTGGAGGATAATTGCTTTACAATACTGTGTTGGTTTTGGCCACAGGTAAACATATGTCCCCTCCCTCTTGAACCTCCTTTCCACCCCTCTAGGTTGTCAACAGCACCAGTTTGAGTTCCATGTGTCATATAACACATTCTCAGTCACATAACATATTCTCATTACATATGGTAATGTTTACATTTCCATGATACTCTCAATGTATCCTACCCTCTCCTTTCTGTCTTGCAGGTGTAATAAGTCTGTTCTCTAAGTCAGTATCTCCATTGCTGCCCTGAAACTAGGTTCATAAGTACTATCTTTCTAAATTGCAGACATCTGTTAATACATCATAGTTATGGTTCTCTTTCTGACTTGCTTCACTGTGTATAATAGGCTCTAGGTTCATCTACCTCATTAGAACTGAATCAGATGTGTTTCTCTTTATGGCTGTGTAATATAGCAATAACATCAACATAGCAGAAAACGAGGGTTTTTTATAACTGATTTTATTGATATAGCTTATTTATAATGTTGTGTTAACTTTTTATTATGGTTTATCACAGGATATTGAATATAGTACTTTGGAGGGAGGGAGGAAAGAAAGGAAGGAAGTATATATAACCATAGAAACTAAGATAACAGTATTAACAGGAGTTGTAACAGGGATAACAGGACATGGTGTCATCAATAGATTTGGGTCATATATTTTTAACATGTTGGTTAATATTTGAGTTCTAAAGTCCTTTAAAAATTCTAGGAACAAGTCTCCTAAAAATTCTGTAACATCACAAGTTTCTTAGGCTCCCACATATCATTTTTACCTTTCAATGTTTATTCAGCAATCATTTTTAGTTTATGAATGTGGTATTATGGTAGGAGATTAGTGTATACCTGCTAGTGGGAAAAACAGACCCATCCATCAAGAGACAACTGTACAAGAGTATGGTAAGTGGTATGTGAGGTCATGAGAGAAGTGACATCCACTAGTTTATCTGCATACTCAATATACTTTGTTCTCATCAGTCATCCTCTAAAGCTCTCTGTGATTAAGTCTTGTATGATGTATAGGAACTGAGCTATATCTCTACTTTCTCAGGGAGCCAACC
Organism: Giraffa tippelskirchi; assembly: GCF_054371585.1. Classification (NCBI taxonomy): domain Eukaryota; kingdom Metazoa; phylum Chordata; class Mammalia; order Artiodactyla; family Giraffidae; genus Giraffa; species Giraffa tippelskirchi. Next base: position 146,545,156 of record NC_137289.1, read on the forward strand.
TATTCTAGTAAAGTGAGGGTAATTTGGGAGAGTAAGGAGGGAAGCAGAACGTAAGTGTTTCGGATTTCCAGGGGGAGTAGGGGTTAGGGCTTTGCTTTCCAATGCATGGGTCATGGGTTTTATTCCTGGTGGAGAGCTAAGGAGACTTACTTAGTTGACTTAGTTACTCTGACACATATTGTGTGCTAAGGAGACTTACTTAGTTACTTACTTTGACACATATACTGTTCTAAGGAGAGGTAAGAAGACTTAGTTACTTAGTGACTCTGACATATAGTATTCTAAGGAGAGCTAGGAGAACTAGAGACTTACTTACTGTGACACGTGCAGTGTTCTAAGGAGAGGCAAGGAGCACTAAGGAAAGCTAAGGAGACTTACTAAGCTACTTACTTACTCTGACACATACAGTGTGCTAAGGAGCGCTACAGAGACTTACTACTTACTCTGACACATACAGTGTTCTAGCAGAGCTAAGGAGGGCTAAGGAGACATAGTTAGTTACTCTGAAACATATAGGCTTCTAAGGAATCCTTCGTTACTTACTTTCTCTGAAACGGAGACTATTCTAAGGAGAGCTAAGGAGACTTTTACTTATACTGTTACCTACTTAGTTACTTATGCTGGCACATAGTGTTCTAAGGAGAGCTCAGGAGAGCTAAGCAGGGCTACAGAGTCATACTTCCTCGAACATATTACATGGTAAGGAGACTTATCTACTTACTTTATTACTCTGACACATAATGTTCTAAGCAAAGCTAACAAGAGATAAGGAGACTTACTTACTTTGACACATATAGTGTTCTAGCAGAGCTAAGGAGGGCTAAGGAGGGCTAAGGAGACATACTTAGTTACTCTGAAACATATAGGCTTCTAAGGAGACCTACATACCCTGACACATAACGTGATAAGGAAACTTACCTACTTACTCAGACACAGTGTGCTAAAGAGAGCTAAGCAGACTGACTTACTCTGACACATATAGTGGGCTAAGGAGGGCTAAGGAGACTTACTCATTTACTATCTATGACACACAGTGTTCAAAGGAGACACCAGGAGAACTAAACAGAGCTAGGGAGACTTACCTACTTACTTTGACTCATACAGTGTTCTAAAGAGAGCTAAGGAGACCTACGTTCTTACTCTGACATATCTAGTGAGCTAAAGAGTGCTAAGCAGACATCCTTACTTACTTACTTACTCTGACACATAGTGATCTAAGGAGAGCTAAGACAGGTATTTACTTACTCTGACACGTATAGTGTTCTAAGGAGAGCTAAGGATAATTAAGGAGATTTACCTTCTTACTTACTTTGACACAGATAGTTTTCTAAGGAGAGGTACTGCTGCTTAGGCCTCTGACATATTTACTCTGACACATAAAGTATTCTAAAGAGAACTAAGGAGAGTTCCTTACTCTGACACATACAGTGTGCTAAGGAGACTTAACTTTGTTACTTACTTTGACACACATATTGTTCTAAGGAGAGGAAGGAAGAGCTAAGGAGAGTTACTGAGTTACTTACTTACTGTGACACACAGAGTGTTCTAAGGAAAGCTAAGTAGACTTACCTACTTACAAACTTAATTACTCTGACAGGCAGAGTGTTCTAAGGAGAGCTAAGGATAGTTAAGGAGATTTCCCTTCTTACTTACTCTGACACATATAGTCTTCTAAGCAGAGTTAAGGAGAGCTAAGCAGACTGACTGACTTTCTCTGACACATATAGTATTCTAAGGAAAGCTAAGGAGACTTGACTTACTTCAGTTCAGTCGCTCAGTCGTGTCCGACTCTTTGCGACCCCATGAATCGCAGCACGCCAGGCCTCCCTGTCCATCACCAACTCCCGGAGTCCACCCAAACTCATGCCCATCGAGTTGGTGAGGCCATCCAGCCATCTCATCCTCTGTCGTCCCCTTCTCCTCCTGCCCCCAATCCTTCCCAGCATCAGGGTCTTTTCCAATGAGTCAACTCTTCACACAAGGTGGCCAAAGTATTGGAGTTTCAGCTTCAACATCAGTCCTTCTGATGAACACCCAGGACTGATCTCCAAGTATCTCCTTTAGGATGGACTGGTTGGATCTCCTTGCAGTCCAAGGGACTCAAGAGTCTTCTCCAACACCACGGTTCAAAAGTATCAATTCTTCGGCGCTCAGCTTTCTTTACAGCCCAACTCTCACATCCATACATGACTACTGGAAAAACCATAGCCTTGACTAGACGGACCTTTGTTGACTGACTTATGCTGACACAAAATGTTCTAAGCAGAGCTCAGGAGAGCTAAGCAGAGCTATGGAGTCATACTTTTAATTACTTACTTCCTCAGACACATTATGTGGTAAGGAGACTTAGTTACTGTGACACACACATATAGGCTTCCAAGGAGACCTAATTACTCTGACACATGTGCTAAGGAGACTTACCTAACTACTTACTTACTCTCACACATAGTGTGCTAAGAGGTAAGCAGATTTACTTACTTTTTCTGACACATATAGTATTCTAATAGAGCTAAGGAGACTTACTTAGTTATTCGGACACATACAGTGTTCTAAGGAGACAACTTAGTTACATACTCTGACACATATAGTGTTCTAAGGAGAGCTAAGAAGTCTTACTTTGTTACTTCTGCGACACATATATTGTTCTAAGGAGAGGTAAGGAGAGCTAAGGAAAGCTGAGGAGATTTACATGGTTACTTAGTTGCTCTGACACATATAGTCTTCTAAGGAAAGCTAAGAAGAGCTAAGGAGAGTTACTGAGTTTGTTACTTACTCTGACACATACAGTGTTCTAAGAAGAGCTAAGGAGACAGACTTATTTACTCTGACACATAGTGTTCTATGGAGAAGTAAGGAGACTGACTGAGTTACTCTGAAACATAGTGTGCTAAGGAGACTCACCTCCTTAGTTACTACTCTGACACACAGTGTACTAAGGAGAGCTAAGGAGACTTACTAACTTACTCTGACACGTAATGTGGTTAACTACTTACTTACCTACTTACTTATGCTGACACACATAGTGTTCTAAGCAGAGCTAAAGAGAGATAAGGAGTCATCCTTAGGTACTTACTTCCTTGGACATATGTGCTATGGAGACTTACCTACTTACTTAATTACTCTGACACATAGTGTTCTGAGCAAAGGTAAGGAGAGCTAAGGAGACTGACTTACTCTGACACACACAGCATTCTAAGTAGAGCTAAGGTGGGCTAACTTAGTTACTTAGGTACTCTGACACATAATGTGCTAAGGAGACTTAACTACTTACTTACTCACTCTGACCCATAGTGTGCTAAGGAGACTGACTGACTTTCTCTGACACATATAGTGTTTTAAGAAGAGCTAAGGACTCAGTTTCTCTGACACATATTGTAGGGTAAGGGAGTTAGAGAAGGCGAGGTTCAGAAAAAGAATGAGACCGGCACTTTACAGGAACAGATCATCTTTAATGAGGTGAGAAGGGGCAGCAGTCAGATTAGTGAGCTGCTGCACTAACCCAAGAAGAGAGTAAGTATATATAGGCATATATGTGGAAAGCTACTGTCTTAAGGGGGCCTGTTCTCCTCCAAGGTCGTTCAGAGTAGTTATCTCTTAAATGGCTGGGGCAAGGAATTCTGGCAATCGGCCAGAGGCTGGACCGGCTAGGAGCTGGGCGTGATCAACCTTAATGTCCATTTTTTTTTTCCTTTGGGTGAGAGTTCTTTGTTTTGCATAGAATGGTAGGGAGGACCCGGAGGGGAGTTGTAACTCCAGGCTATTTTGAGCCATGTAACTTTCCTTCACATATTGTGTGCTAAGAAGAGCTAAAGAGACTGACTTACTCTGAAACATAGTGTTCTAAGGAGAGCTAAGAAGCCTTAGTTACTTACTCTGACACATACAGTGTTCTAAGGAGAGCTAAGGAGACTGACTTACACTGACACATATAGCGTGCTAAAGAGAACTAAGCAGACTTACGTACTTTCTCTGACACACATAGTATTCCAAGGAGAGCTAAGGAGACTGACTTACTCGGACACATACTGTTCAAAGCAGAGCTAAGGCGACATACTTCCTTACTTTGACACATAGTGTTCTAAGGAGAGCTCAGAAGAACTAAGCAGAGCTACAGAGTCATACTTACTTACTTACTCTGACATACAGTGTTCTAAGCAAAGCTAAGGAGAACTAAGGAGACTTACTAACTCTGACACAAATAGTGTTCTAAGGAGAGCTAAGAAGACTTAGTTACTTACTGTGACATGTATAGTGTTCTAAGGAGAGCTAAGAGACTTAAGTTACTTACTCTGACGCATATAGTGTACTGAGGGGAGCTAAGAGAGTTACTTACCTACTTACTTTGACACGTACAGTGTTGTAAGGAGAGAGAAGCAGACTTACCCACTTACATACTTAATTACTCTGACACATATAGTGTCTTAAGGAGAGGTAAGGATAGTTAAGGAGACTTAACTTGCTTATTCTGACACATAGTGTAGTAAGGAGAGCTAAGGAGGTCTAAGGAGACTTAGTTACTTAGGTACTCTAGAGCTAAGGAGATCTAAGTGACATAGTTACTTATTTAGTCTCACACATACAGTGTTCTAAGGAGAGCTAAGGAGACTTCCTTGGTTACTTACTTTTTCTGACACATAGAGTGTTCTAAAGAGAGTTAAGGAGACTTAGTTTCTTACTTTGATACATACAGTGTTCTAAACAGAGCTAAGGAGACATACTTCCTTACTCTGACATGTATAGTGTTCTAAGGAGGGCTAAGGAGAACTACTTAATTTCTTACTTACTCTGACACATACAGTGTTCTAAGAAGAGCTAAGGAGAGTTACGTAGCTTCTTAGGTACTCTGACAGATACAGTGTTGTAAGGAGAGCTAAGGAGACTTATTTAGTTCTTCTGACACATATAGGCTGCTAAGGAGACGTACTTACTCTGACACATAGTGTTCTCAGGAGAGCTAAGGAGAGCAAAGTAGAGCTACAGAGACTTACTTACACTGACACATAATGTGCTAAGGAGTGCTAAGGACACTTACCTGCTACTTACTTACTCTGACTCTTATAATGTTCTAAGGAGACTTACTTACAGACTCTGACACATAGTGTTCTAAGTGGAGCCAAGGAGAGTTTCCATAATCAAGTGTCTTGATTGCCTCTCTGCAGTAGCACAAGTTGATTTCAAATACTTTTTTTTTCTCCTCCAATTTAATTCAATTGAACCCCAATTTACTAATAAGTACTTTATTTTCTTGACAGCACTTGACTTATTCAAGAGTCTGTCCCAGTTGACATGCCTGCCAACAGTATTTTGTGTAGATTTTTTGTTGATGGCCATTCTTACCCCTTTGAGGTGGTATCTCATTGTGGTTTCGATTTGCATTTCTTTTCCTGTGATGTTGCACAGGTTTCAGAAGCAGACATAAAAGGTAAAATCATAATCAGGAGCGGCCAGCTTCCAAACCAAAACCAAGATCTAGAAACACTGGCACACACTGCAGGCAGCCCATACACCCTGCCATATTTGATTTAATAGCCTATATAAAAATGAAGTCCAATCAAATCCTTAGCATTTTTGAAGTTAACACATCAAACTGCACTACTGTGGAAAACTTCTTTGTAGTGGAAAGAGTTTAGAAATATAGGATAGTGTTCAACTCACTTTATTGTACCTGTTGGAATGGAAGATTGGTAATGTTATAAAAATTTGGAAACACTTTTCCTACCATAGAGTAGCCCAAATTGCAATGATTTTGAGAGGGACATAGATCGCAAACTTTATCATAGTCTCTTACCGAAACTGCTTCTCGATGCAGACAGTACTACCTCACATGTGTCTATGGCTTCATAATGTAAGTTATTTCCTCACATATGATTCCTTATATATTGTGGTATTGTATTTACCACAATGATCCTACTCAGGTAATATTCACCTCATTTTACAACATACAGAAACTTAGAAACAGAGATACTCCTTGACTCTCAAAATCATCCTCTTCTCAAGAGCTCGTACTCCATACGGTACCTGCTTGAGAGTGACTAGCATGGTCTCACTAGGTTTAGTCAAAACTAGAAAAAAAAAATCTTTAAGCAGAGAATATGTTAGCAGTAATGTCAAAACCTAAGGACCTCACAGTATAGCCAACTGATTTTTGACCAGGTGCTAAGATACTGCAATGGAAGAAAGAATTGTCTTTTGTGCTTTAGCAACTGGATATCCATAAATAAAAGGACAGAGTCAGATCCCTATTTCTCACCATACATAAAACTTATTTTAAAATGGCTCACAGATATATATGTAAGAGATAAAACTTGCAGAGGAAAACAGAGGCATACATCTTCACAACCTTGGATTAGGTTTCTTAGCTATGATACCAAAAACACAAGTGACAATAGAACAGTAGATCAATTAGATGTCATCAAAATTTAAAAACTTTTGTGCTTCCAATGTCACCATCAAGAAAATGAAAAGACAGCCTACAGAATGGGAGAAAACATTTGCTAATCACATAACTAATAAGGGACTGGGTACCCAAAATATATAAAGAAATCATAGAATTTAACTATATAAGGTAAATGGCCCAATTACAAAAAGAACAAAATATCTGAATAGTCATCTCTGAATTAGGTACACAAATGTTCCATAAGCACATGAAAAGATGCTCAACATCTTTAGCCATCAGGGAATGCAACTCAAAACCACAATAAGATGCTACTCCACACCCACTATGATGAATAAAACAGAAAAGACAGACAGTGTCAAGTGTTGACAAGGATGTTGAGAAATTGGAAGCCTCACATTACTTGTTCTTGGAATCTAAAATGATGCGGCCCCTTTGGAAACCAGTTTGGCAGTTCTTCAAAAAGTTAAACACAGAGTTGACGTGTGACCCAGCAATTCTTCTATACTCAAGAAGAATGAATACACATGTGCACACAGAAATTTATACATGAATGTTCACAGTGATACTGTTTCTAAGTAACCAAAAAATAGAAGCAGCCCGAATGTCCATCTACCAGAGGACAGATAAACAAAATGTGGTGTATTACTTCTGTAATAATATTTGGCATAAAAAGGAATGAAGTACTGACACATAGTATGACATGGAGCAATCTTGAAAATATTATGCTAAGTGAAATCAGCCAGACCAAAAAGGATCATATATTGTTTGATTCCATTTATATGAAATGTAGAGAACAGGCAAATGCATAAAGAGACAGATCATAGACTAGTGGTTACCTACGCCCTCAAATAGCGTAGGTAGTCAGAATATGGAGTTACTGCAAATGGGTACGGAATTCTTTAGGGAATGTGGAAAGTTTTGTAAAATTAGATTGTGATGATGATTCTAAAACTCTGAGTACACTCAAACCCACAAACTGTACACTTTAAATGGGTGAATTTTATGCTATACAAAGAATATTTCAATAAGCCTATAAGGAAAATCAATACCCTCCCCCCTAAAATGAATCATGATGACATACTTCTGTGTCTGCACAGTCTTAGGAAGCCAACACGTTCAATACCTGCATATTACCTACTTGCAGTATACCAGGATACCTGCTTGCCTGATTACATGTTACCATGTCTCTTGTTGGAAGGTCATTTTCACTATCTATTCATTGGACAAATAGTTTTTGAATGCCTATTCTGTGTCAAATATGCCTCCCAGGTGCCTGGAATACATGCCTCATGTCATACAACACCCAAAGATCCCTACAAGGAGCTTGCCTCTGATCAGATTCACCTTGATTGTATGTTCATGTTCAAATACAGCTTAGCTCTTAGGGGTCATGCCAGGAGATATTTTTCAAGTATGAGGTGCCACTTTCCACAAATTTCACTTTCTCCATCATAACGGGTTCATGGTTTCAATAGACTGCCATCCTTTTCACAGCTCGGTTGTTGTCAGTTATTAAATTCAGTGTGAAGTCAAAAGGAATGACAAGAACTCCCGACCCCACTTCCGGTTTATCTCATTCATAGAGACTGAAATTACTCTAGTTAAATAAAGTATACCCAATCAAAAGGGCTACATGTCTGGGCCGTGTCTCCTCCCTGAGTTATACTGGAATCATCAATTGTCTATTGGCATTCTTTATAACAACAGCACAGCCACTTCTCCTGTGCTGTGTTAAAATCATAAAACTCAGGCCTGTCCTATCTCCATCTCCCACAGCTGTGGTTTTTGGGTCTCTATGAATAACATTTCAGAATCATCATGCGGTGGAGGACACAGCATGTGCACAGTATTTCCCAAGCCCGGTTGCCAAGAATGAGCTAATGTTAACCCTTTCTTGCATACAGTGAGCCTTACAAACTTCAAATGCAAAGCCATTCAACAATGATCGACCTTGCCAGCAGAATGGCAGGCTTTTATGGTAGATCCCCAGACTTCCAGAGACAACATTTAAAATTATGTCATAAGATTTATAAAATATTCAACCATCCTTTTCCTTTTTGATGTTTTCATAGTGACTAAACACAAAGTTTGCATCTGTATATAAAAGACAAGTTAAATAAATGTGTGCCACCTTCCTAGCTTGCTTTTGGAAAATGTGTCCAAAAGATACTGACCATAATCTATCCTCCATAAAAGAACAGTATTAGTTTAACTTTTGTTTAGTAGCCTCAAACTGCACTTCCCTTCAAAATATAAAAACAAGAATTGCAAATATCAATTTTCAATTAATTGGTAATAGCTGCATATACGGTGTTAAGAACGATCCTGAGGTTGAGCATGGCTTAGCAAAAAGAGATGGCTATCACTGGATAATAAATGTTTTCCAAGGATGCAAGGTAGGGAGTAGACATGTAAGTCATATTTGCCATCCCTGCATAATTGGAAGAAGAGTTAACATTGAAAACATCTTTTTATCACAGATTTAGAGAACAAACTGGTGGTTACCAGTGGAGAGAGGGAAGATGTAGTAGGGGATTAAGAGGTATAAACTGTGAAAAGTGTGTTACTCACTCACTCGTGTCAGACTCTTTGTGACCCTGTGGACTGTAGCCTGCCAGGCTCCTCTGTCCATGGGATTCTCTAGGCAACAATACTGAAGTGGGTAGCCATTTCCTTCTCCAGGGGATCTTCCCAACCCAGGAGGTATAAACTACTATGTATAAAACAGATAAGCTACAAGGATATATTGTACAACACAGGGAATATAGCCAGTATTTAATAATAACTAGACATGGAGTATAACCTTAAAAATTGTGACTCACTATATTGTATGCCTAACTTATATACCAGAGATGGCAATGGCACCCCACTCCAGTACTCTTGCCTGGAAAATCCCACGGACGGAGGAGCCTGGTAGGCTACAGTCCATGGGGTTGCGAAGAGTCGGACACAACTGAGCGACTTCACTTTCACTTTTCACTTTCATGCATTGGAGAAGGAAATGGCAACCCACTCCAGTGTTCTCTCCTGGAGAATCCCAGGGACGGGGGAGCCTGATGGGCTGCCATCTATGGAATCGCACAGAGTCTGACACGACTGAAGCAACTTAGCAGCAGCAGCAGCAACTTATATATGATTGTACAGCAACTTTTGCTCAATAAATTTTTAAACAAAGTATCTTTTCAGCAATTAATAGAAATTTACTAGTCTACATCTTAAAAAGGAGCATTTAATGGAAAACAAACACTAAATTAACACTCACCATTTGATCTATCTCATAGGTCAACGCATCACGTCAAGAAGCCAAATTGATGGAGGAATGTGATCTTCTTATTGAGATCATTCAGCAAAGACGACAAATCATTGGAACTAAGATCAAAGAAGGAAAGGTATGATTTCTAGGGCAGAAGGTTTCAAATTCTCCACCTGGAGAAAATATACTCCCATGCACGCCAGTAGCTTAAGAAATACTGAATGCCTCCTTTTTCTGTATTTTCTGCGGTTGTACTCTTTAAGTCTTTAGGATGTAGGTCAAAGCCCCTTTGTGGGCCAATTTTTGCTCCACCCTTTCTTTGTGTGATGGTCTCCTAGACACACCTGCAATACAAAGGCTGCTCCATGACCCAACTCCAGGGCACAGCCCGGAGCTCTGGTCTGTTAGAGCCCCAGTTTTCTGTCTCTCTTCTCTGGGAGCAGATGGGTTTCATAGAGAAGAGTTCATTTCACATTTACTGCTGTATCCCAGTACTTAACACAGCACGAAATAAATGTTTGAATAAATCAGTCTTTATCTACAGAAATTATGAAGTGCTTTCTCATGTCCCTGAGGGAATTTAGACAGGTGTCATTTCATGGTGGCAAAACGCCTGCCATTGCATTGTATCATAAGCCCCTTTGTGGATCTATTAATAGTACTTCTTTGCTAATGTTTATATGTCTGAAATTCCCATGGTTTTACAGTGCCCTATATTCAAAAAGCAATTCACCAGTTTAAATTATATTCTTTATAGCCGTCTTATTCAAAATTTATTTCAAAATGTTGATAACTCTAGAATCACATTATTCTATTTTTAAAATAGTCATATTTGTATTGATAGATTTTTGATTCACTTTATCCCATTTCTCTGCCACCCTCAAGACAATTTTGTAAATATTTAAAAATACAAGTTGTTTGTTCATGATCAAATCAATTCTTGAATTTCTCTTATTAGCGCTCATAACTATAAGGAAATACATATAATTAAATCCAATCAGCAATAATTAAGTAGTATATAGAGATTACAAAAGCAAATGGCTATGCTCTTCGGTTTTCTACAAAATTTGAAAGATACTTCTCATCGTATAATGTTTTAGACTGCTTTGTCTATGTAGAATGAAAAACATTTATACATGTACATTGTGATGATCACAAAAGTTAAGGTCAAATCAAACAGGTCTTGAAGCTGTTCCAGTGGATTATCAAATTAATATAAAATTATTCCCTGACTTGAAGAGATCGTTTGGCATGAACATGTATACACACTGCTATATTTAAAATGGATAACCATCAAGGACCTACTGTCCAGCACAGGGAACTCTGCTCAATGTCATGTGGCAGCCTGGATGGGAAGGGAGTTTGGGGGAGAATGGATCTATGTATATGTATGGCTGAGTCTATCCCTTTGCTGTTCATCTGAAATTATCACAACATTGTTGATCAGCTATACTCCCGTACAAAATGAAAAGTTTTTTTAAAAAAATTATTCCCTGGCCAAGGATGGACTCAGATGTGTTAAACAATTACTTACCCCACGAAGAAATTATACTGTCAGTCTGGAATCTGTACTAGATCTATGTCCTCTTCCATCATCAGGCACCATGTGTATATTTCTTAATACCTGACATCTTCCAGGTTCTCAGACACATGAGAGCCTGAAAACAAATGCAATTAATTATTAATATGCATATGGAAGGCAGTTTGTTTGCCCTTACGTGGTCATATGCAGGGATCAGCTCTCAATACACATTACTTCCTTATTGCTGCTCAAACAAATTACCACAAACTTAGTGGCTTAACACAACACAGATTTATTATCTGACCTTCTGGAGGTCAGAAGTCTAAAACCAGTCACAACTAGGTTCCTATCGATATTTCAGCAGTGCCGTTTCTTTCTGAAGGTGTACAGCAGAATTCATTTCTTTTCTGGCTTATAGGAGCCACCCGCATTCTTTGGCTGGTGGTTTCTTCATCACATCACTCTGAGCATTACTTCCCGCCTCTGATCTCTTTTCTCTGGCACAGACTCTCCTGGTTCTCTCTCATCAGGACCCTTATAATTACATTGGGATCACCCAGATAATCCAGGATAATATTCCCCCAGCTCCAGATTCTAAATTTAGTCACATCTGCCAAGACTTCTGTGTAAAGGAACATGTAAGGTCACATTTTTTTTAACTCCTGGGATTAGGACGTGGGCATCTTTGGGGGCCCTTATTCAGCCTGCAATGACTCCACCACAACCTCCTGGCCAGCAGGGTCTCATAAACTAGGTCAAAGTAGCGAAAGGGTGTCCCCAGTTCCAGCCATGATGATATGTGGGCTTCATGCTCTGGTGTACCCACTCTGTCCTGAACGCGTCTGTGATCCAGAACATAGTAAAAGAGAAAAGCAAAGAGACACATAGCTGGGCCCCACACGAGATAAGGCTTCTCAGCTCACTGAAAGGGACTGACAAAAGTTTCTTGCCAGCCTCCACCTTGGGTCAGAGCTTTTGGCAAACTTCAGGCCTGGGAGTCTGGAGCAAGTCAGTTGGGTCGGAGCCGGGCTCTGCACTTAGTTTCTGATGGCTACACAAAGGGCGAGAGCCTCAGCAATGCAGGGATAGCACAAGGCTCCTGCGCGAGGGCCCCAGGGATGGGGTGAGGGCGACTGTCAGACCGACAGGGCAGGCTAAGCAAGGTGAGTGAGGGGGAAACTTATGAATGACTGCTGCCCTGTGAAAACCGAAACCCAAACCACAATTCCAAAGCACATAAAGACATCTTGAATTTCTGAAACACCCCCAACAAAATCAACGAAGACATTTTTCTCACCTCAGATGAAAGGAATTTGATGGGAAAATATTTAGATGTTCAAAGAGATCCACAGAGGGATAACTTCTATCTTAAAAGAGCAAAAAGTTGTGAAACCACAAAAAGGAAGATGATAGGAAATAAGAAAAAATAGATATAAAAGCAACAAATTAGAAGTTTTGGAGGGGAAAATGTCTACACTGAAGTTGCAAAGAAAACTCAGCTGGAAGGCAATTTTGGAAGCTGAGTTTCAGCTGAGTTTCAGCCTCCACGGGGTAAACTCTACACATAATAGGTAACTTGATCTGTACTTCACATTACATACAAAAATTAAATACACATGGGTCATATACTTAAATGTAAAAACTATGAAGACTCTAGAAGAGAAAACACAGGAGGAAATCTTGGTGATCTTGGGTTGGCCCAAGATTATATACAATGGCAAAAACATAAAAGAAATATTTACAAACTAAAGAGATAATTATACGTTTTATATTATCAAAAGTAAAAACTTCTCAAGGCACTCTTAAGTGAGTATAAAGACGAACCACACATTAGGAAAAAATACTTACAAATGATTTATTTAATCAAGTACATGTATCCGGAATATATAACAGATTTTCAAAACTTATGATTAAGGAAATAGATGACCCCTTCACCAAAATGGATAAAAGATCTGAATCGCTACTTTACCAAAGAAGGTATCAGGATGGCAGATAAGCACATGAAAAGATGGTCAAAATCATTAAGTCATTAAGGAAATGCAAAGTAAAACCCCAGTGAGATACAACTACTTTCCTCTTAGGATGGTTAAATTAAAAAGATGGACTATGCCAAGTGCTGGTAAGAATGTGGATTAACTGTAACTCACACACAGTTCTAAGAATGAAAACTGTATTTTAGAAAACTGACAGTTTCTTCAGTAGTTAAATATACATGTACCCTTCCATCCAGCCATTTTAGGTGTTTACCAAGAAAAATGAAAGCGGATGTTTATATAAAACTTGGACATGAATTTTCATGGTAATATTAAGGGTAATGGCTTCCCAGGTAGCACTAGTGGTGAAGAATCCACCTGCCAATGTAGGAGATGTAGGAGATCCCTTGTTTAGGAAGATTCCCTAGAGAAGGAAATGGCAACCCACCCCAGCATTCTTGCCTGGGAAATCCCATGGACAGAGGAGCCTGGTGGGCAACAGTCCATGGGGTTGCAAAAGAGTCAAACGCAACTTAATGACTAAACAACAATAGCCCTTGACTGCAAATAACCCAAAGGCTATCAATAGATAAATACAGAACTGATTAGTGGCATTTCCATACAACGCTATTCAGCAAGGAAGCCCATATGACAACATAAATCATGAGTGAAAAAAGCCAGACAGAAAATAGTACATACTGCATGAGTATATTCATACAGAATTCCAGAAACAACACTTTCTAATTAGCTACAGTGGCAGAAAACAAATCAGTGAATGCTTAAGGATGAATGACAGAGGGGTGGGCAGGATAAATGACAAAGGGGCAGGAAGCGAATTAGGGGCATGATACAAATATATATATTCATTACCTTGAAAATGGGGACTCTCTCATGGGTTTACACATATTTGAAAACTAATCAGATTTGTACTTGAAATATGTGCAGTTTCTTCTATATTAACTGTATCTCAGTAAAGCTGTTTATATGACAACTAACTTATAAGTGATTGATGCAAAGAAACAGAGGAAAACAACAGAATGGGAAAAACTAGAGATCTCTTCAAGAAAATTAGAGATACCAAGGGAATATTTCATGCAAAGATGGGCACAATAAAGGACAGAAATGGTATGGACCTAACAGAAGCAGAAGATATTAAGAAGAGGTGGCAAGGATACACAGAACTATATAAAAAAGATCTTCATGACCCAGATAAACATGATGGTGTGATCACTCACCTAGAGCCAAACATCCTGGAGTCTGAAGTCAACCGGGCCTTAGGAAGCAGCACTACGAACAAAGCTAAGGGAGGTGATGGAACTCCAGCTGAGCTCTTTCAAGTCCTAAAAGATGATGCTGTAAAAGTGCTGCACTCAGTACGCCAGCAAATTTGGAAAACTAAGCAGTGGTCACAGAACTGGAAAAGGTCAGTTTTCATTCCAATCCCAAAGAAAGGCAATGCCAAAGAATGTTCAAACTACCACACAACTGCACTCACCTCACACGCTAGCAAAGTAATACTCAAAATTCTCCAAGCCAGGCTTCAACAGCATGTGAACTGAGAACTTCCAGATGTTCAAGCTGGATTTAGAAAAGGCAGAGGAACCAGAGATCAAATTGTCAACATCCAATAGATCATAGAAAAAGCAAGAGAATTCCAGAAAAACATCTACTTCTGCTTTATTGACTACACTGAAGCCTTTGACTGTGTGGATCACAACAAACTGGAAAATTCTTACAGAGATGGGAATACCAGGTTTTTCCAGTAATCATGTATGCATGTGAAAGCTGGACCATAAAGAGGGCTGAGAACCGAAGAACAGATGCTTTTGAACTGTGGTGTTGGAGAAGCCTCTTGAGAGTCCCATGGACAGCAAGGAGATCAAAGCAGTCAATCCTAAAGGAAAGCAGTCAATCCTAAAGGAAATCAGCCCTGAATATTCATTGGAAGGACTGATGCTGAAGCTCCAATACTTTGGCCACCTGATGCAAAGAACTGACTCATTGGAAAAGACCTTGATGCTGGGAAAGATTGAAGGCAGGAGAAGAAGGGGGTGACAGAGGATGAGATGGTTGGATGGCATCACTCATGACTCAATGGACATGAGTTTGAGCAAGCTCTGGGAGTTGGTGATGGACAGGGAAACCTGGTGTGCTGCAGTCCATGGGGTTGCAAAGAGTTGGACATAACTGAGTGACTGAACTGAACTTGTTTATTTATACCATGGAACAGTCTTCAGAAATTAAAAGCAATGAACTGGGGTGATACATATTTATATGGACGAGTCACAGAAAGAGAAGCAAGGTTTATAATGATTCATAGAGAATAAGAAATATTGTATACAGTTTGGTGAACTACAAAAAATTGCATACACTATTGAGGCAAACATACATTAGCATGCTTGGGAGTCATCAGAAGTGTGTTTTCCTCTAGAGAGAGACATGAATGGAATTAGGAAGGAACGTACAAGGGCTTCAATGTCATCAATAATATTTTACTGCCTTCTGAAAAATCCTATGCTAATATGATGAAAACACTGACATTTACTAACGCTGGTGCTGTGTATGGCAACATTGGTCATATGACTTGAAAAATTGTACTTTCGAGGTGTATCCCTTCTTAAAAATGCATGTTTGCCCAGGGACATGATCTCAGAAGAAAGATGAGGGCCCAGTTCAGCTTTCCATTGAGTTACTACCTTGGCACATGACCAAGGACTAGTTCATCCCTAACCTGGGAATTCACAGTGACTAAGTCCCTGGCCAGGGAACTGGGTGTCAGAGAGACATTTTAAAGAAAAGAAGAGCATGCCTGCCAACTCCCTGCCCAGCATCTCCAAGTATGGGCTTGAGGCCCAGTGAGGGTGTCCAGGGTAGTGACTTGGAAGTCTGAAGACTGCAATCCAGAGAAGTGCTCGGACCAGCACTTAGAAGTGGGGAGCTGAAAGCAGAATCATGGAACCCACAAAGGTTAATCCGAGCCACCTCTTGACTTTGCCTCTGTATTTAGTGCCAATCATAACGCCCTAGACCCAGAGAAAACAAACTCACTGCATATCCTCCAACCACAGTGGGGGGGGTGGGGGTGGGAGGGGCTTGGGAAAGCTGCCAATCAGATGATGCTGTTACCCATTAGTACAGACTGGTAATTCCTTCCCTCAGACCATCGCGCCTTCTTTGAAATAATAGCTCAACAGCCTTTATACTTGGACTGACTGAAGAGTCTCAAGCTCTGAGACTCCCCAAGAAAGAGCTGGCTTATTTCTTCAGCAGTAGGGGATAAATTTCACATCCACACATCAACACAGGAAAAGCTGACAACAGACTCCAGGTTAAGCAAATGATGTACTTATGTTCAGACAGATATCCGAGAAAGTTGTAGCTAAAAACAAAAGAGGGTCCCTTCTTATCACTACTTTTATGTGCTCTGAATCTCCAAAGTTGCTGGTAATTACCCTGCAGTCCATGTCTGGGCTTTTGTATAGCCTTATAAAAATGCTCAGTACAGTCCTTATTGTCAGTTCAGATACTTCTGTTAATTGAGGATCGATGGTTTGGACCAAACAATTTTGGGGTGAGAACCCTATGTAGATAAATAAAAGCACTTAAAATACATTTAAAGAAAAATAAAGGGCCACTTTTAAAAGCATTTGTAAGGTAAAATAAACAGCAAGTAAATTGATATAAATAGGCCTATGTCCCCAGTAAAAGGAGATTCCAACAAAGAAAGTATTTCCATGATGAATGTGTAAGTGAACTCCACAAATTATAACATTCAGTCACACTTCCCCAAGGAAAAAAGAACACTGACAATTTAGAAAAAAAAATTAAGTAGTATATTTTAAAAGGTGTTTTCTAATGAAGACAGTCGTATTTTGCTAAATACTCAGTGTCTGATCCTGAAGTGTGGTATCACGTAGGACAGTGTTTCATATGTGATCCAAATCATGGCCATCTGATTAGAATGATTTAGGTCAACAAACTTTGTAAAGGGCCAGGTATAATAAATATTTTCAGTTGTGACCTATAGGCTCTGTCATTACTGCTCACTGCTGCCCAATGGTATAGTGTGAAAGCAGCCATAAATGATTCATAAACACATTCATGTGGCCCTGTGCCAATAAAACTTTATTTACATGAACAGGTTTTGTGCTGGATATGGTCCATAGACCATAGTTTGTGAACTAACTTAGGAAAGTGGTTTTCTTTTTTCTTTCTTTTTTACTGAAACCCACAGTAAAAAGTACATCAAACCCAGCACTGACACAGGGACACATAGAGAAGTAAGTTTTATGAAACCCAACTTACCCTTTCTACAAGGAATGCACTCTGCTACTGTCTTTTCTTCTCTCCTCTTTCATTTAGTTTTTTTTAAATGTGAATCCCATCCATTCTGGTGATTCATCACCTGCAGATCAAAAAACATTCACTGCTTGTTAAAATGCAGATTCCCACAGCCCGCCAATTACAACTCCTCACCTAGGATTTCGAAGTGTTGGCCCAAACATTTACAGGTTTTCTTTAAGAGATCCCCAACTGATTCTTGTGCACACCAGGCTTATAAAGCTCCAGTCTGGCCTATCAGATGGAATTCTACACAGAAGTAAAATTAAAATTAAACCAAGTTGTCTTCTGTAAAACATATTTTCTAAGGCAGCTCTCATTTTGGCTTGAATTCAACTTATGCATGATTTAGGACTTTTTTTTTCCCCTTTTCTTCTTATGTCACTCTGAATTTCCAGCATCATGATAGAATTTTGTGTGTGTTTTTTTTAAAGAAGAAAGTGCAGGTCAAGCATTTTTCCATTTGTAATCTGTGTGATCACTACAATGTATACCGAAAGGACATGCAGTTATTTAAAAGGAATACTTGGACCTTATTTGTTTTGTTGCTGTTAGAATTATACTAAATACCTTCAATTCTGCCATGTAACTTGTGATTCAGTATTCCTTCCTCTCACAATTTCTTCTGGATGTGTTCCAACATCTTGAATTGGACTCGATGCCTTTCTGAGCTTTACCTCTGGATATAATGCTGTTAGAAGCTAAATTCTATTTGGTGTACAATAAGTGTCATTTTATTCAACTAACAAACACAGTTAATCGGCAGTGATGGTCACTGTAATTATATATAATGTGATCAATCTTTTACTGGGCTTAAGATAACATACTCTATGTCCCAGAGTTTTGACACTTCATTTCTCTAACCCTTGACTTTCAAGAATCTCACTCTTGCCTGCAATCTTGTGGCTGCCGCCTCGCAGTTCAGCATTCATTTCCTTTGTCTGCTCTGGTACAACAGAGCTGAAATTGGACAGTCCTCAGAGGCCTCAAGTTCTGACATCTCCTTCCTTCCTTTACTTCGATTAGACTTGCACGGGGATGATAATGATGACTTGGAGAAAGGAGGAATTTCTTGGAGTTAGCAGGAATTCTGGAGGGAACCCGAGCCAGCCTTGTCTGCAAGACAGATGAACTGGCCTCCTCCCTACCCTTTCACCCCAGGCTGTTTTCCATTCTGGAATGATCAGAAAACTGGCCAAGACCTGTCCCAGGCTGTGTAGACTTGAGCGGGGGGGGGGGGGGGGGTGGTGGTGCAAAGGGTGCACTGCTGTTCCAATTAGCACTCTCATTTTCCCCTGGCTTCTGGCCAGAGAGCTCCATCTCCCAGCACACTGCAAACACCAGAGCAACCGGTCAAGTGGGTTACCATGGACTTATCGCAGCCTGCCCCGAGGTGATGGTCAGTTATGTTTGAGGGTCGTTTTCAAGCAAGACGGAATCAGAAGTTGGAATGGAGGTTGGAACCAAATGAGCATTTTTATCCGGACTGGGAACTGCTTATCAAAATAGTTTTAGTTATCAAGCAAGCACAAAGTGCCTGGAAATGACGTTCCCGGTGAGGGGAAATGGCCCAGCTGTGCTTTTTTTGGCTTTCTTTCATCTGTGGAACAGGAAAAATATTAATCAATGGAAAAAATGCTCCCTTTCTGTTAATTTAACACATGAGTTTGCGATAGTGTGGTTAATAGTACTATCTAATGTGTTTACATCACCATTTTATTACATGGGTGGCAAAGAACTTTTGATTTGACTTAAGCCACACGTTTTGCACCTACAGCGATGTTTTATTTTCTCATTGGCTGAAAAAATATGATAGAGAAAGTTCCAGGGTTCCCTGTAATCTTACAGTCATTGTGTTAGAATAGCTGAGGGAAGAGGCTCAGTGACCCTCTAACTCACACTGGGCAACACCTTTTTTCCCCATCAACAGGGAAGCAATTCGCAATTCAGGGCTTCCTCCTGAAACAAATTAGTGACACTTCTCCAAGAAGATAAAGAATAGCTCAGACAAGAGTGCCATGACTGGGGTTCGCAACTTTCTCTGCCTCCCTTTTGAACTTTTAGTGAAGGATGACTTGCACACAACCGAACTCACACACTGCGAGGGTGCAGCACAATGCATTTTCACTAAGCAAGCCCACCCAGGTAACCAACCATCTCCGTGCCTCTTTTGTTCCAGGTGATGAGGCTTCGCAAACTGGCTCAGCAGATTGCAAACTGCAAACAGTGCATCGAGCGGTCAGCATCACTCATCTCCCAAGCAGAACACTCTCTGAAGGAGAATGATCACGCACGTTTCCTACAGACTGCTAAGAATATCACTGAGAGGTGAGTGCAGGGACTGCTGGGAAATTCTCAGTGCCTGGGCTCCCGTGTCTGGGCCGTGATTGGTTGGCCTTGCCCTGCCTTGCTTTTGTTTGCATTTTCAAGGCTGGGTACCAGAGAGAATAGAGGCTTTGAGTTGCTTTGTTCCAGCTTAAAATGCTTCCCTTTGACCTGTCAAAGCCTTTTCAGTAACAGCCGGGAGTTCAAGGCCTTTGAAACAAGAGTCTGCCAGTTGGAAAGAATAAAATCTGCCTTTTACTGGGGAAGAAAGCTTATGATGGCACAAAACTACATTTATTATGACTCTCAGACCTGATCTTATCATATACTTGATAACAAAGCATCAAAATGAAGGCCAAAACATAAAAGGGAATCTTTTCTTCCATCTCAAGGCTTATCTAGTTTTAAAAACCACCCAGGTGTTGTTCTCTGTGAATCCTGTTTTTATTTGGTTGAGAAGCTTTGCCTTTCCTCAAAGGTCAAGACCAACTCATATGGGGGAGAGAAGACCCAACTGTCAACTTCATACCTCCTTCTTTGAAAATCTTCTTTATTCTATGGTGGGGGACATAAACATTACATGATTTGAAGGGACAGCTCAGCAGTGAAACTGACAGGGGTCACTGCACCTTCAGTGCACATACTTGATAGGCATAAAATTACTCGCCTTCACTGATGCAAACAACCTATAGCAATTCTTGGGAAGCCCAAGAAAAGCACCTCACACCACCTAAATGCATGACCTCTCCAGCCAATGCTATTGACACTGACTTTTCATTCAGTGGAATTTGCAGAGTCAACTCACCTTTATCCAAAGCCATAATTGAAGCCTATCCCTGGAAGACCTTGGATAGCTCCTTGTTCCTGATCTTTATCCAGCAGCAGGGCTCTGCAAAGTCTGCTTATAAAGGACCAGAGAAGAAATATGTTCCGCTTTGCAGGTTATCTAGTCCCCATGACAACTACTCAACTCAGCCATGATAGGTCTCCAGCAGCCTAGTATGGATGCAAATGAACAAGCAACAGTGTGTTCCAATAAGACCACTGGCAAAAACAGGAGGCAGGTCAGATCTGGCCCTTGGCCAGGGCTTCCCAGGTGGCGCTTAGTGTTAAAGAACCTACCCACCGATGCAGGAAATGTGGGTTTGATCCTGGGTTGGGAAGATCCCCTGGAGGAGGGCATGGCAACCCACTCCAGTATTCTTGCCTGGAAAATCCCATGGACAGAGGAGCCTGGTGGACTACAGTCCACGGGGTCGCAGAGAGTTGGACACAACTGAAGTGACTTAGCACACACACTGGACTTTGCCAGCCCTTGGCCTAGGGCAAAAAAATACTTACCATCTTCTGACCTGAATTTCTTCAGGGAAAGACAAAGAAAACTACCGATTATTGAGGGCTTGCTTATATTGCACACTGTGCTGATTCTCAAAATACCACACAGAGGTCGGCAGTGGTATTTCCGCTTCCAGTATCCCTTCAATGGGAGGAGGGTATGTCTCTTTATGGCTCTAGTCTAGTATCCAGCCGGTTTCTTTGTGTTCTTTCTTCTGTTTGAGATTTCCTCTGCGACTGGTTAGATACTTATCTCTGCCAATGAACGTGGATAACAGCTGGTTATCATCCCTTTTATATCCTTAAAATGATCTCCTCCCTCCTCCAAAGTCAGCCAGCTTGTTTCCTCAAGACTCGTCAGTTCCAAGTGTTTAATTGTCTCCACTGCTCTCATCTGGACTGCCTCCAGGTGCCTGAAATATTTATGCTAAAGTTAAAAAACTGCAAATAGCACTAATACTCCAGTGTACCCGGGACACTCAAATAGACAGCATTTACACTTACATCATGGTTTCCAACTGGGATCCACTAGCACTTTTCTCCAGCTATAAATTGTGCAATGTCCAGATGAAATGGCTAGTATGAGTTGCATTTCTCAGCACTTCTTAAAAATCTGAGCCAGTCTAACATGGATAAATTCTCACCTAGCAGGAGAGAGAACATGGCCCCATAACAGTTAAGATAGAATGTTCTGGAAGAAGATCTGCATTTGAAGTCTAACACAAGAGCATGGATGCCCACATGGCATCTCTCTTTGACCCAGCAGGTCATACCTAGACCCATTCAACTCTACCTCTCACAGGCCCATCTCGTCAAGAATTGTGACCCATTGCTCTTTCCACAAATTAATTTTATCATATATAGAGTTCGCCAGAAAGTTCTGTGGCTTATTCCATAACAGCTTATGGGAAACACCTGAATGAACTTATTGACCAATCCAATACTCTATTCTCAAGCCTAAGACATAATTTTTGGTGTGATTGTATGTGCACTTTGCTAACATGTTAAATAACCAAAACTCTTCACTAAATCCATAAGAAACTTGGCATACTACTTATGAAAAGTTTAAACTTCCATCAAGTTTGAATGTGTACTACCTGTAAAAATTTGCTAGGAGCCCTTGTCGCTCTGTTTCTTCATCCCATCTCTGTCTGTCTCTATTTGTCAATCCTCTTGGTCAATTCTTGAGCCCTTTGCCTTTTCCAGCAACCAGAATGTGGTAAAAGGGTGAAAAGGGTGATGACCTTGACCTTGTAATTTGGAAACCTGGGTTCAAATCTGAGCACTGTCACCTTTTAACTGTGATTCTTTGGGTTTGTCCAAGAGCTATTTTCAACTCAGAAAACCAGGCTCCTAATAGCTACCTCTATCCACAGTTGTGATAACATTGCTGGCCACTCTTATAAACACGTCTTCGGTGTCGTAGATACTCCATAATGTTCCTTGGATTTGTGTTTTCATATTACTTAACATTCTTCTCTAAAACGTGACTTCACAGCTCTGTTCCTGTCCTGTCTGCCTTGAGCTTTGGCACCTGTGTACTTGTAAACCATCTTTACTCTTCTAGTCAAGGGTAGAATGGCCACAGGAAACTTAATTCTGCAGGCCTTCCTCAAGTTAGAATTGGATGCAATTTTTCTGCATCCTTACATCACTTAAAGTGCGTATGTTTGCCTACAAGCTGAATCAGACTGCAGAAAGATTTTTCAATTCAGAAACATGAAAAAAAAACACCCAAGAGGGGAGAGAGCCTCAAGTTTTACATTGTAAGAGATGCATATGCTTTAGAATCAAGCCCTTGGCTCCATGCTAATTGCTCAGGAGTAATGCTGACTCACTGGAAAAGACCCTGATGCTGGGAAAGATTGAGGGCAAGAGAAGAAGGGGGCGGCAGAGGATGAGATGGTTGGATGGTATCATCGACTCAATAGACATGAGTTTGAGCAAACTCTGGGAGTTTGCTCTGAAGGACAGGGAACACTGGAGTGCTGCAGCCCATGGGGTTGCAAAGAGTCGGACATGACTGAGCAACTGAACAACAACAGCAGTGACAACTGGCATTTGGGGCTGCTCCCTGATACTTACAGTTTCCTCATGTGCTCCCAGTGGGCAAGACCCCCAGTCATCTTGTTTTCACCATGAGGACCCAAGGACATAACAAGCTGCCTGATCTGAATGAATGCATGAAGACATCTATAAAACAGGGTGATTATTCATTCCTACCTAATACAGTTCCTGTAGGGATAACATGGAATAATTTAACAAAGATATTAACTGAGATCCTGTCTCAAGGTAAATGCACAACAAATGCTAATTTCCCTCCTTCCCACTCACTAAATGGATCCAAATGGATTGTATAATGGACCATATTCTCAAGCCTCGCTAATGTATCATTCTTGGAGTGGTTTTTTGAACACTTTTTTTTTTTATGATCTTCTTTGCAATTGTTTTTTTTACTATAAAATTATGTTAAATAAACAAAATTCTTTACTCAATCTAAGCCTAAGAAAGTTGGTCTACTACTTATGAGACATCTAAAATTAAAATCGAATTTAGCAGCAAATTATCTGTATCAAGGGGCTTCCCTGGTGGCTCAGCAGTAAAGAATATGACTGCAATGCAGGAGACGCAGGAGCCATGGGTTCGATTCCTGGGTTGGGAAGATCCCCTTGAGAAGGGAATGGCAACCCACTCCATTATACTTGCCTGGAGAATCCCATGGACAGAGGAGCCAGGCTGACTTTGGTCCCTAGGAGGGACTTAGATTCTATCAGATGAAGTCTTTGTCCCACACCGCCATAGGCAATTCAAGGATCCAACAGACTTCCCCAGAATACAAAGCCGAGAATGCCAGTCATCCACCAGAAAGATGTCATTTCATCATAAGAATCAGAGTGCATCTGATGAGTGATTTTTGAAATGTGTTCTACTGGGTGTTAGTTGGTGTGAAAACAACAAGGCTCCAGAGTCAAACACATTTGGGAAATCCTGAGTTGACTTAAGTAAGCCACATTTTGTTACTATGAGACCTCACCAGGTTTTCCCATGGTGATGTGCATCGTAGCCCATCGACCTGAGAGGGACCCATTTCAATTCCATTGTCAGGGGTCAAGCATGTGGGCAATATTAAGGGAGCAGGGTAGAGAATCTTCCCATGGCATTGACTGTTTGGTGGAAATCTTGTAAGCACTGTAGCTCTAGACATGTATTCCTTCCACAACAGTGGCCCCAAGTGGCTGCTAGCAACTGAGTGTCATGGAGATTAGGGGCATCAAAGTCAAAATACAAACAGGAGGTAGGGACTTCCTTGATGGCCTAGTAGCTAAGACTCTGTGTTCTCAATGCAGGGGGCCCAGGTTCAATCCCTGGTCAGGGAACTAGAACCCACATGTCACAACTAAAGATCCCACATGCTACAACTAAGACTTGGTGCAGCCAAATGAATTAATTTAAAAAAATAGGAAAAGGAAGTAATGTGCAACCCACCCTATGAGGCATCAAGGTAGGACGCAATACCCTTATTTCCTCCAGTATGGTAAGAGCTTGACACACACATATCTATAAGCATGTGCACACATATTCCCATACACAGAGAGAGAGACATGACTAAAAGCACAGAACTGAGAAAGTAGGATAGTCTGAGAGCCCTGGTGGATTTGGGCAATTTATCTGAAAGGCCAAAATATGGGCAATAAGAATTTGGGGAATAAAAACATAGCCTAAAATGTTGAATTTGGCAGATCTCCACTCCCCTGTCACTCCAGATAAGAATTTGAAATTGTAGCCAAAGATAAATATCTTTCCTTCCATCAAAAAAAAAAAAAAAAGGCATGCATTGGGCTTCCCTGGTGGCTCAGTGGTAAAGAATCTGCCTGCCAATGAAGGAGACACAAGTTCGATCCCTGGTCTGGGAATAGTCCACAGGCCACAGGGCAACTAAACCTGTGCTCCACAACTACTCAGCCTGTGCCTACAGCCTGGGAACCGCAACTGCTAAAGCCCACATGCCCTATAGCCCATGCTCTGCTCTACAGCCCATGCTCCCCAACAAGAGAAGCCACTGCAGTGGGAAGCCTGTGCACTGCAACAGAGAATGCCCCTGCTAGCCACAGCTAGAGAAAAGCCCACATAGCAACAAAGACCCAGCACAGCCAAAAAATAAATAGAATTATTTTTTAAAAAGGATGGCAGGCATTGTCAACAACGTCCCTGACTAAAGCATGGTTTAGTTGATTGTTTCTAGACAACAGAACCAGGAGAAACTTGGCAATGAAATCTATTGTGGATGAACGTGAACAGAAGCTGGTGCCATAGGACAGGGGAAGTACCAGCTCGAGATTATCTGTTCAGAGCATTTGAGATCCTCTAACTTAGTGTGCACAAGGTCTACGCCACACAGGAAGAGCAGAGAAGCACAATAGTGCTTGTTTCATAATAGCTTGGCACACTTCTCCCTGTTGGACATCATAAAACAGAAATGACTGGGGTTTCACTTTGAAATTTTTATTTGAGGAGTTCAAATGGCCCTGTAGCATTTCTTTGAACTTTTCTGCATAGATGCAAATATTTTGGGCTCTTCAGTAAATGACATAATTGGAGGGCTTACTCAATATTCATTGAATAGTTGTTGACTAATCCTAAGATCTGAGTGTGAAGGAGTTTTGTGATAGTAGGTCGTAAGGAAAGCATTTCTTAAGTTCAGTTTGACCATGTGTGAAAATTGCCTAGCAACCATTCCTTTATCCATGAATCTGAATTAGCACTTGTCATAATAATTAGTCCAGTTCTCTTGGGTACAATAATTAGCTAATAAAATCACACAACTCTGCTATTCACTGTTTCTTGGTGAAAAGCTAGACTGGTGAATTTAGATTCTCCATCTTCATTCAAACACTTGCAACTTTTCTTTCCAGGGTTTAGGCCTCTTCAAACTTTCATCTGTGGACCTCAGTATCATTCCAGTTATGACACTGTTGATTGTCCTCTCTACTTCCCTCCCTCTGTAGCACTGAATATGTGCCAGAAGTACAATTATAGAAACTTTATTTCTAAGGATTTTGAGCATTTCACAGGACTGACTTTTTTTAATCAAGGTAAATTTTGCATAACATAAAATTAACCATTTTAAACTGAACAGTTCATTAGCATTCAGTACATTCACAACATTATACAATTCCTGCCTCCATCAAGTTCCAAATGATTTTCCTCACCCCAAAAGGAAACCCCACAGCCACTATGTAATCACTCCCCACTGTCCCCTTGCCCCCAACTCCTGGCAACCACCAGTTTACTTTCTGTCTCAACAGAGTTGCCTACTATGGACATTTCATGTAACTGCATCATACAAGATGTGGCCTTTTGTCTCTGGCTTCTTTCACTTAGCATAATACTTTCAAGGTACATCCACGTCATAGCATCTATCAGTATTTCATTCCCTTTTATGACTGAATAATATTCCATTGTATAGACATGCCCACAGATGTAATTTTTACAGCCAAGATATATTTCTTTATAAAATCCAAAACTTTAAGAGCCATTAAGAGATGCAAGAAGAGATCTACCTCATAGAGTAACCTGGCTGAAATTTTTCTGGACTAAATAGAAGAGTGCAGACCTAGAATTCTCTTCCTGGCTGCTGCCAGCTAGCTTTATGGCCTGTATACATGAGCGTAAGTGCCGTTAATTAGAAAATAAGTAACTAGGTAAAGGTTGTTTCTTTGCTCAAAATTTCCTAGCACGCTACACATAATAGGCCCTTGGTGGTGTTTGTTTAACGTCCTGAAATACCAGAATCAACAAGATTACAAGTCTAGCATAGTTTGATGTGCTCAGAAGTGGTTTACATCATCCCATAATTTTCTTGTTCTTAGAAGGATCACTTGCATTCTTTAATGAGTCAAAATGGTCTGCTATTGATAACAGCTTTTCCAATCAACGTTGACAGTACATTGCAGGAGATTGATACATACCAATAGCTTGCTTTATAGAGTATACACGGGAAGTCTAACTAGCAACCCTAATGAAGAAGAGAAACGGTGGATCCATCAAGGAAATGTGTGAGAAAGCTCATACATATTTTCTACGGCATCTGCTGGGAATATGGTGCAAGAAAATGAGGACAGGGAAAATGAAAACGAGCCAGACCAAAACTCCTTTTTTAATGTTTATTTTAGAGAGAGGCTAGCCATTGATGAAACTAATCCAATATCTGGGAACATTCTTTTTTAATCTTCACTTTGCCTTTTATGCAGCTTGAAATTTGGGAGATTCCTCTTTGAAGTGGAGCAGGGTCGGGTCTGAAAGGAACAAACAGTTTCCCAGACAGATGTGTGAAGAAATGCCTGGGGCCGTGTGCTTCTTGCTTGGGTTAGATGTGAGGGGGCCAGGCAGTTACATACCCAGCAATGTGAAATATGAATATTCTTCCGCCTCCATAGGGAATTTTTTTTCTGATAGTAAAAAGGAAGGGAGGAAGCCATTCCGCTGTTTTCCCACGTCCTCTGCCTTCTCTTGAAGCTTGTGCTCATTTGCATGTGTTGCTGCTTGTGCCATTCTGAGATTCTTTTTAAGGCTCACATGCAAAAATGGCACTGGTTTTTGTGGGATTTTTGACATTTAAAAAAAATTATTTTTAATTGAAGTATAGCAGATTTACAATGTTGTTTTTATTTCTGCTGTACAGCAAAGTGACTCAGTTACACATATATATATATATTTTTTTCATATTCTCTTCCATTATGGTTTATCACACAGTATTGAATATTCTACAATTCCCTGTGCTATACAGTAGGACACTGTCATTTATCCATCCTATATATAAGAGCTTACATCAATAACACTATTTTTTAATGATATTTCTTTTCCTTTTATTTTTTTCATTCCTGTGCAGTGATGGTAAAAGCTGGCTTGACATTTCTAAAAAGTTGTTTTGTTTCAATTACAGAGTCTCCATGGCAACAGCATCATCCCAGGTCCTCATTCCTGAAATCAACCTCAATGACACATTTGACACCTTCGCCTTAGATTTTTCCCGAGAGAAGAAATTGCTAGAATGTCTGGATTACCTTACAGGTATTGTCTTTGGTGTTTTCTTTAATACCAGGTACATTCAGTGATACAAAACTTTGCCACTAGATGAGTTTCCTAAAACCAGAGGTGTGGACTTCTGGTAAGGAACGAAGTCTAATATTCCTGTAAAAAATGTTTGATATTCCTTTTTTTTTTCCTAAGCAAAATAATACAGCCCAAGATTCAATTGGGGACAGAGGCAAAAAGACAATCTAGGTCACTAAAAGCACACTTACCACCATTTTTTGTCAGAGTATGGGTACCACGCATGATACCTGTGTCAGCCAGTACAGGGTTAGCGTGGCTGTTTTCCATTTCATGTCCACAAGGCAGATGACTCTCACAGTACCTTGGCAGAGAAAAACGTGGCAGCTAACTCTGATGGGGTATCTACCCTGCTCCACCTCTTGGTGTTTAACCTCCACAACATCGAATTGAGGTCAGGTATTATAATCCTCATTTTGCAAACAGTAGAGGTCATGCACCTTGCTGGAGGTCAGACAGCTAGGGAGAGGCAGAATTGGGATGTACCTCAGGTCTGTACACACTCCAAAGACTTCCGTTCTTTCTACTACAAGACTGGATTTCATCTTGGCGAAGGTCACCATAACAAACGTCCCCCAGATCACACTAGGATTCCTGGTGCCATGTTTCAGTTCTGTGGTCTCTGACAGGCTTTTTCTTTGGGGTCAAGCTTAAAAAACAAAATCAGCCATAATACAAGAAAACCTCACGCTACTCCTAGTCCTAACCATGCTCCCAAATTTTTCTTTGCTGTCAACCTCTGGGCTTCTGAGGTAGCTCAGTGTAAAGATACCACCTGCCAGTGCAGGAGACTCGGGTACGATCCCTGGGTTGGGATGGTCCCCTGGAGAAGGAAATGGCAACCCACTCCAGTATTTTTGCCTGGAGAATCCCATGGACAGAGGAGCCTGGTGGGCTATAGGCCATGGGGTCACAAAAGAGTTGGACACGACTGAGCAATTATACAACAACTAAGGCAAGAACAGACATGATAGAATGTGGACTGAGTAGACAACTTTATCTGTGTTGGCCAAGGCTGCAGATGCCTGCGACTTCAGAGAAGCTCCGTGTACACAGCGAAGCCAGGTGTGCACTGAACTTAGGATCTACCACCTTCAAGAGACTACATCCTCAACTGAGCACAACATCAGCGTCTCCACTCTCATCCTGTGTGTGTGTGAGCGAGAGAGAGAGCGTGTGTGCGCACACACCCAGCTGGGAAAAGGGAAGCAGAAGAGAGGGAGCACTGGGTAATGTGTATTTTTCTAGTCTGTGGTTAGAAAGCAGACTTGTATATTTAAGGGTGCTGTACCCAGAAGACCAGTTTTTTCCTTACCTGGACCCAAGGCGTTATTTTGAGCTTTTGTGCATTTGCAAGGGAGGCAAGTCACTCCAGAAACATCTTCTTATCATAGGGAGTTCTTACAAACCACATAATTCCTAGGAAGAAAGGAAGAAATTGACTCATAAAGCATGTCCAGTAAGGAATCAAACTTGATTTCAGCTATTCATGGATATAGCTCTGAGATTTATCTAAACTGACACTATTCCATAGAACTTTCTAAGATGGTAAGAACAGTCTCCATCCACACTGTCCAGTCAAGTACCTACTAGCCACATAGGGTTATTGAAAATTTGACATGTGCTGAGTTTTTACTGGACATGAGTTTGGGTAAACTTCGGGAGTTGGTGATGGACAGGGAGGCCTGGCATGCTGTGGTTCATGGGGTTACAAAGAGTCAGACAC
This sequence comes from Giraffa tippelskirchi, assembly GCF_054371585.1. NCBI lineage: Eukaryota > Metazoa > Chordata > Mammalia > Artiodactyla > Giraffidae > Giraffa > Giraffa tippelskirchi. The sequence goes on from NC_137289.1 coordinate 146,575,141, forward strand.
GACTGAGCGACTGAACTAAACTGAGTTTTTACTTGTAGTTTTCTTTAATTAAAATTTAATTGCAATGTCAAGAGCCACATGGAGCTCATGACTACTATACCGGACCATTCAGGTCAGCCTTTCTGGCACTGAAATGCTTTATATGATAGCATCCTATTAAATAAACTCTCCTTTATTATTGTATCATGTGGGAATGGGTGTGTTTGCAACAAGAGAAAATCCAGTGAGCAGTGACTGAACCCCTCAGAGAGGATTCCTATCACAGAAAACAGGATAGCAGAGGTGTGCTGCTCATGGCTGGACAGCAGTTCTGTGATGACTTCAGACACCAGGCTCTCTTTTTCTGTTTTGCTATCCTCATCTTGCCACATGATTCCATAACGACTCCACCTCCAAGCATTATGCCCAAGTTATAGACAAAAAGAAAGGGACAAGAGGGGAAATGATGACCAAAAGCTCTGGCTACCAGGTTTCTTTATTTAGGAAAACCAAAACCTTGTTCACCAGACAGACCAATCCAGGGCTTCCCTGGTGGTCCAGGGGTTAAGGATTGCCTGCCATTGCAGGGGACATGGGTTCGATTCCTGCTTCTGTAGGATCCCACATGCCACATGGCAACTACGTCCGTGTGCCTCAACTACGGAAGCCCATGAGCCCTAGCGCCCATGCTCCGCAACAAGAAAAGCTACTGCAATGAGAAGCCTGTGCTCCACAAATAGAGAATAGTCCCTGCTCACTGCAACTAGAGAAAGCCCACGTGCGGCAATGAAGACCCAGTAGAGCCAAAAATAATAAGTAAATCTTTAAAAAAATAAAAATAAAAAAGATCCATCCAGGAAATTTCCACTTCTGTCTTATGGGCTGGATCCATGTTGCAAGGTCATGCCCAAGAGCAAAGACGACCGCAAAATGTTTGGCTGGGCATGTGGCCATTTATGCACAAAATCAGTGTCTTATTGATAAGAATGTGTCCTCTCCCTTTCCCAATAGTTGTCTAATAGTATTTCAGGAAATGTATGCCCATTCTCATCTGTGTGTGAATGCCAAGGTACTGACTTCAGGGGAAATTGTGACCTTAGTTTGCACTGACTTGTAATGTGTACACCATATATCATCCCAATGACTATTTATGCCAAACGAGAGACCATATGGGGTACCTGTTATTATGCCTTCTTAGCTGTCAACCTCCAATACAAATTTGGACCATTTCTAGACATAACATCAATCCTGGCCATAACATACAATGCTCGGCTGATATTGCCAAGTCCAAATAGTTTATCAGACATTTGTAAGCAGGAAACGAAGTGTTTGTGAAGTATTAGCCCACCATTGCTTGTGTCCTGTTTATGATAGAAGTAAGAAAATAACAGTTATGGGACCAATTGCGTGAATATTGAAATTGGCAGCCCGCTGCTGTTCTCATTTACAGTAAATTGGATATTGACTTTTTAGGACAAAGCCATTGGCTTTATAATCAAAACAGGGTTAGCCTGCCTGACTATGAAAACAAGATTTTTTTTTTGCCCCTGACATGCATCTAAATGGTATGTCAAGTGAATAAGCCAGAGAGGTGACATTTCCTCTCTGATTACAGCTATAGCCATGTGTCTCCCAGCTACCTGCCTATTTCCCACACTTTTCTTTATATTTAATCATATGTAGCAGTGCAGAAAGAACCAAATCTTTCTACAGTAGTTGACAGAAATAATTCCAGGAACTATTTAATTGATGGGAGAATAAATATTTCTCCACTGATCCATGCAAGGTGATCCCACACTAACAGGGACCACACAGACAGTAACAAGCATGTTTTATGATGCAGCTGGGCCCCTCCCCATAGAAGGTCATCTCTTCATCCAAGTCACAGCACATGGCACTACATCTTGCACGTGGATACTTTGGGAGACAGATATATCAAGTCATATTCCAGAAAGAATGCTTTAAAAGGGCTCTGTGGAGTCCTTTGATCTTAGGGAACAACTTTTATTTTTCAAGTTATCTTTTTTAAAAATTGTATTTTGTTGAAGTATAATTGATTCACAATGTTGCATTAGTTTCAGGTGTACTGCAAAGTGATCCAGTTATACATATACATATATCCACTCTTTTTAAAATTCTTTTCCATTATGGTTTATCACAGGATATTGAGTATATTTCCCTGTGCTCTACCGTAGGACCTTGCTGTTTATCCACTCTAAAAGTAATAGTTTACATCTGCTAATCCCAAACTCCCACTCCATCCCTCTCCCACCCCTTGGCAACCACAAGTCTGTTCTCTATGTCTGTGAACCTGTTTGTTTCATAGATTGTTTCATTTATGTCATATTTTAGATTCCACATATAAATGATATCATGGTATTTTTTTTTCCTATCTGACGTACGGCACTTAGTATGATAATCTCTTAAATCCATGGCACGTGGCATTATTTCATTCTTTTTAATGGCTGTGTAGTAATTCTTACTGCATACCTTAATGCAGTGCCTGCTGCATGTAAGCACTCCACAGCGTTCGTGGAATTCAATAACCAATAGACTAAGCTGGGTTAACTGACTTTATGCTGCAGACATAAAAGTCAGTTGGCTTCGTATAATACTTGTCCTGGATGTATCTTCAGGTGGCAAAGTGAAGACTACTAAAACAATCAAAATTTTAAATTTTGCCATTTTCATAAACTTCCCTCCCTCCTCAGGTTTCTTTAGGAGTCATTCATCCTAACCAAAGTTTCAAGCAGTAAAGAATTCTCTCAACAGTGTAAGCAAACATGGCTCCTCATGTCGGATGCAGATTATTTCTCCTTTTGAAGTTAGGTTCTGGTGTACAGAAGAATGGAAACGCAGGCCTGGATCGATTCTTTAAACCAGGGCTTGGCAAACTTTGACTGTAAAGGGCCAGATAGTAAATATTTTAGGCTCTGCAGGACATATGGTCACAACTATTCAACTCTGCTATTGCACAAAGGCAGCCAGAGACAATATGTAAAGGAATGAGCCTGGCCGTGTTCCAATAAAACTTTATTTACAAAAACAGGCAGTGGGCCAGATTTGGCCCATAACCATAGTTTGCCAGCCCCTGCTCAAAAATATTATTGCCCATGCAAAGCACTCAATGCTGAGGCTTTTTCTTGCTCACAAACTCATCTCATAAAACCAGTTATTGAAATCAATCCAGTAGAAGTCAACTGAAAAATCATCATTTGGGTAGGATTTAGACTTCTCTGCTGCAGAATGTGTTCAAGAGATAAAACAGCAGCCTTGCCCAATGATAAACTTAATCAAACACCAAGGAATCCTGTTTTTCTTGGGGAAAGAGAATGTACTTCTTAGATATGACTGACTGGTAATCATGTTCTTAATTTGAAATATCACCTATAAACTGAAAAATGAGAGGAAAATAGAACCCCACTAACAAATTTTCATAAGGCATCAACACATCTAAAAAAAGAAAATTTTTGAAGAATTATTTGGCTGATTTGTTAAGGGTTAACAAACATCAGCATTTTTCCAGATGAGTGGCTGCATATAAAAATCTGTGGCATGTTGGAGCTCAGAAGTTGGCTAAGTTTGGCTCCCATGCCAAATCTGGTCTTCACCTGTTTTTGTTAATAAAGTTCTACTAGAACGTGGACATGTCTATCAGTGGACAAATGGTCTCTGGCTGCTTTCTGTACAAAGGCAGAATTGAGTAGTTGCAGCAGAGACCAGGGCAGCAGAAGATGAAATGCTTGGATAGCATCACCGACTCAACAGACATGAACTTGGGCAAACTCCGGGAGACAGTGAGGGACAGGGAGGCCTGGCATGCTGCAGTCCATGGGGTTGCAAAGAGTCGGACATGACTTAGCAACTGAACAGCAACAGCAGAGACCATATGACACACAAAGCCTACAATATTGACCATCTAGCTCTTTACCGAAAAAGTTCGCATCCCCACAATGGGGGCGAAATGACAGAAGTTCAGTTCGGTTACTTTTTGTTTAAAATGTTTTCTTCCATGAATAAAAGAGTCTTGTTTGCTTACCCTTATAGACATGCTTTCATGATGCACAGAGAGAAGATACTGGCTGGCTGAAGTCACATCACCTGGGAAAAATCACAGTGATAACCAACCAACGAAATGTTCTTTGGATTGGGATCACTGTCTCTAGGATAATAGTTCTGATGGATAGATTTTAAAAGGCCTGCTTTGACTATCAAGACAACTCCTCTGAAAGGGATCCCAGACGTGTCTGCTTCTCTGCTGATGACCTTCTTGTTCCCCACAGCTCCCAACCCTCCCACAATTAGAGAAGAGCTCTGCACAGCTTCCTATGACACCATAACCGTTCACTGGACCTCCGATGATGAATTCAGTGTGGTTTCCTATGAGCTCCAGTACACCATTTTCACTGGACAAGCCAATGTTGTGAGTGAGTATCGCACGCCCTATTGATTTCTCTATTGGGTGACTGTTTTCAGATCAATTGCATTCCTGAATTTAAATATCAAGGGAAGGCAAGGAAGGAGATAATACAGAGTATTTATTGGCTTGTCTTTCCTGACTAAGTAGATGGTAGCACTCACTTGTACTATACTAGTAATAATAGGCCAAATAGCGTTGAAAATTATTGATCTCTAGCAAACCATATGGACGAATCTTACAAACACATTGTTAAAGAAATCAGGAGACAAAAGAATCAATGCACTATGAGTGTCTATACATGTATAAGTTAAAAATAAACTATTTTGTTTAGAGATGTACACATGGTCTAAAAACTATAAAACTTAGGATGATGGTTAGCTCTGTGATGGGAGGGGAGTAGCACCATTGGGGAAAAGTGATGGGAGTTTATGGGGTTAACAGCATGTTCTGGTGGAATTATATGGTTTAGTCATTATATCATACATTTAGTATTATTTTCTTTTTGAGTGTTATTTCATCATTTTTTTGTTGTTGTTATCAACCTTGGGTCTATATCACTTTATTTTTTATTTTAATGTTTGTATTATAGTTGATTTACAATGTTGTGTTAATTTCAGGTGTACAGGAAAGTGATTCAGTTATACATGTACCCATATCTATCCTTTAACAGTTTCTTGTCCCATGTAGGTTATTAGAGAATAATGAGTATAGTTCCCTGTGTTACACAGTAGGTCTTTGTTGATTATCTATTATATATATAGTAGTGGAAATATGCTAATCCCAAACTCCTAATTTATCCCTCCCCTGACCTCCCCCGATGGGTAACCACAAATTTGTTTTCAACGTGTTTTTCTGTTTTATACATAAGTTCATTTATGCTTTTTTAAAGATTCCATAAATAAGTGATACCATATGATACTTATCTTTGTCTGACGTATTTCACTTAGTATGATCATCTCTAGGTCCATCCATGTTGCTGCAAATGGCATTATTTCATTTTTAATGGCTGAGTAATATTCCACTGTATATGTGTACCACATCTTCACTGTGCATTTATCTGTCGATGGACATTTAGGTTGCCTCCATGTCTTTGCTATTGTAAATAGTGCCACAGTGAACACTGAGATGCATGTATCTTTTCAAATTATGGTTTTCTCCAGATATGTGCCCAGGAGTGGGGATTGCTGGATCTATATTTAGTTTCTTAAGGAACCTTCATAAAGGTCTTCATAGTAGTTGTACCAATTTTCATTCCCACCAACATTGTAGGAGGGTTCCCTTTTCTCCATATCCTCTGCAGCACTTGTTATTTGTAGACTTTTTGATGATGGCCATTCTGACCAGTGTGAGGTGATACCTCATTGTAGTTTTGATTTGTATTTCTCTAATACGAGTGATGTTGAGCATAGTTTCATGTGTTTTTAGGCCATAGATTATTCTTTTCTTAACTGTTATGCATAGTTGTTATGATTGAAGGAAACCTGGATTTGAATCCCAGCTTTGGTCCTCACCTCACTAGCACTATAATTTGGGACAAAGTATTGAACATCTTCTGAATCTATTTCTTCATCTGTAAGAAGAGGTAATGTTTTAGCTTCACATCTTTGAGATACTAAAAGTAAAGGTATTATTCCTGTGTTTGCCAGTGTTAGCACATAGCTATTCAAGGTTACTGCTCCTACAAAAATATAGACTAGACTCACTGTCATTATATTTTTTGTCACATGGTAAAGGTCAGTCATGCAATTTGCCAGGATCATCTACATCAGCAGTCCCCAACCTTTTTGGCACCAGGGACCGTTTTTGTGGAAGCCAACCCGCTCACCTCCTGCTGTGCGGCCCAGTTTCTAACAGGCCATGGACCAGTACCAGTCCGTGGCCCAAGGGTTGGGGACCCCTGATCTACACAACAGCATTTAACACAGTCTCCACATGAAAGGCCTTTATTGAATGTTGTTTGTTCGTCTATCCTGCCAGTTGAAAAGACTATCCTTTGCAGATGTTCTACTGAATGATAAGATCTAAGAGTATAAAACTCCTCTATGGAAAATTAGGAGAAAGAATGCTCCAAAGCTGGCTGTAGCTCCATGTGCCATGAGGCAGACTTTTACTGTCCTAAGTCATGGTTCCTTCACTTGTCATAATAAATTCTAGTTAATTGCCCTCAACTGACTTTAGTGAAGGAGAATTAGATACTATCTATGGAGCTTTTTAATCTTATAAAAAGACTATCCCTAATTAAATTCATACACTCAAATGCAAAATTAATGACAATGTTAATTTTTTATTTTTCATTTTTATGAACAGGCTTATGACTATAGATATTAACGAATTGCTTGTTGAGACATAGATATGTATTTAATTTTACAATGTTTCCATGTTTTTTCCAAGACAATTTTAATGCATCGTTGAAAATCTTCAATTGGAACCTTTTCCCAGCAGCCTATTTTTATTATTGGCAAAAGTCGAAGGATCCACGTCTTCAGACTTTCATGGCAAAGTAGTTATCTGTATTTAATTTATTTTAGCCATTTTGAAAATATTCATGAAGGTTTTTAGACATATACCATTTGTATTCAGAAGAAGGAAGAGAACATTCACTTCTTTCCAATCTGGTCGAAGAGACAAAGGGTGTTAGAAGCTAGTATGCAGTCTCTCTAAAAGGTGTCCATTGTTGTATAATGTTTTATACATGCTTTACTGTAAGATGACAGACAGTTGCTCTACAAGGCTCTGAAATCCCAAACATAACTAGGATCTTGTAATGAGCACCATCATGTAGGGAGATGCTTCTGACCCATTGTGAATCAGAGAAAAAAAAGTACAAAATCACCTAACTCAACTGTTGCCATATGAACTAATTATCTTCCAAGTTCCACTGTTGTTTTACTACTTCAGGCTGAACTGGAGAAGGTGCGTGTTGGCATCCCATCAAAGATGATTGAAAATGACTTTAGAGAGAAGTACACGTTTTAGTTGGGATAGTTACACGGGTGTTTCATAAAGTGATGAATAAAACCTGGTCATCAGTCCCGACACAGTGGGGTATCGAGGCAGAGAAGTCTGGTGCTTGGCGCCATATGCAAGAAGTTAAGTGGTGCTGGCACTTGACCAACACTAGCAATGCAATAATGGTGCACTTTGAGGCATCCCACTTACTCCAGGCCCCACCAGAGAATGGTCGACGTTGCTTTCTTGGCATTTATAATCGACTTCTCAATTATGACCTTGGCAATGGAGGTGAGCCTAAATTTTAAGAGTTAGCATTCATGAAAGCAGACTGTCCCAGGGTAAAGTTATCCAATCACATTTTACTACTCCATAAACATTTTGTTCTTTTAATATTCACAGAAAAAATTAATGACCTCTTCAAAATAATCAGGATGGTCAGGGTCCCTTTTTAGTTTGGAAAGGGTTTCTGAAGCATTCAATCTTTTTGTTTTGGGTTAAGACTTCGGACCGTAAGCCAAGTTGCAGTTTTCCCCAATTTCAGACATCTGCTTTACAATGTTGCTGAAAGCATTCCCCCACCACATGAAACCCCGCATCGGGGTTATACAGTGATGTAAAGTTTATTGAAACATTTTTACATTTGCTTTCTTTGACCGCAATAGTCATTTTGCTGTGACATATGCAATTAAACAGAACAGTGTAAATGCACTGACATTGATAGGATTCTCATTTGATTCTAGTGAATGCTGTTATTGTTCGCATGCATGCCAGGCTGCTATTGACAAAGGTCTAGCAATATGAGTGGGTTATCCTAGAACAGAAAAGCTCATTCTTTCATTTCTTAATTTTTATTGAAGTATAGTTGATGTACAGTTTGTGTTAGTTTCAGGTGAACAGCACAGTGATTCAGCTGTACATATTTTTTTCAGATTCTTTCCCCTTACACATTATTGCAAACTATTGAGTAGAGTTCCCTGTGCTCTATAGTAGGTCCTTGTTGATTACCTATTTTATGTATAGTAGTGTATGTGTATGTCTGAGTTAATCCCAACTTCCTAATTTGTTCCTCACCATTCCCCTTTGATAACTTTAAGTTTGTTTTCTGTCTGTTGTTTTATTACTATTGTAATAGTATTATTAAATATCTAAAGTGAGTTATTGGCTTTTTAGGGCCCAGAGCTCAGAATCCAAAGGTGAGTTACAGGCTTCTTAGGGCCCAGAGCTCAGAATTCAAAATGACCCTTCTTTGGTTGGATCAACATCTGCTGTTTGGTCGTGACACTAGCCTGAAGTGTTGAGTTTGTTACCTCTGTGTTCAGGGAAAAGGGAAAATGAGAAAGGATCAAGAGAGAGATGTAAGTGGGAGAGTCCCATGTTACTAAACTATGTGTGGATGTGTACCTGGGCCTTATACAGGTGAGAACTGGTATGAGAATGAGGGGGATGCTGGGGGTGAGGGGTGAATCAGGCCTTAGTTACTCTAGTACATCTCTAAACACCGACACACAACCCTCAGCCTCTTCTCTGAGCCTCACATTACTTCCTTGCTTTATGGCAACTCTGTGAGATCTGGAAATGAAAAGAGTGCGAGAAAATTCATAAGATTTCTCATATATGTGAACATGTATGTTTATTTAGTTAAAGACTCACTGAAGTGTGGCTGAAAATACTGTGTACCCCAGATACATATTTTAGGGGGTGAATTTTCATAATTAACATTTTTAAGTTCTTCTGTGAGATTCATGAACAATGCTGAACTGAAAACTTGGAGGTGGTCTTTAGTAGGGCTCAGAGACAGCTGTTGGGGCGTGAACATCTTGAACTGCTATGCAGACACTTGTGGGTTGGTATGGATATGCATTTGTGATTTCCTTGTACATTTCATTAGAAACTCAAAGAGGTAAGATGAAGTATGGTTAAGGTGTAAGTTGCCTCAAGATCAAAAGAACTAACCCTTTGACTTGCAAATCCCCTGAAAGGGAAGGAGGGGCGGCAAGTTGAGAAGCCCCTCAGGAAGTGGAAGGGCTCGGCCTTCTACTGAGAATTAGTGAAGGAAATTCACCAGAGTCAGGAAACAGCCATGACAGCCCAGTCACCAGGGGGCTGGGCAAAGGTTCGATTAGACTGGAGATTGATGGGCGGAGAGAGCGAGAGTCGGGCCCATTACCAAAGAGATGTTTTCAGCATCAGCCACAGCTGCACAACAAAACGGCTTCCTTTTTCCTCATGTTCTTCCCGGCATCGTAAATCCGCAAACTGCTCCTCAAACCACATCCTGCAGCGTGCAGCCAGAGCACTGGCCCTGCTGTGCTCTGGAACCAGCCATACTGGGGATACAGCTGGTCACAGTCCCTAGTGATGCTTTTGTCAGAGCTCTACTGGGCCCTGAGTTGCCTTTGGGTGCAACGGCTCCAGGGTTCTCGTAGGAACACACGTCCTGAATCAATTACAACCAGACCAGTACTGGGCCACAGACAAGCCCCATAATCATTTTCTTAGCTCTCCTGTCCAAAGTTGGGCTGGTGTTGGCCAGTCTCTGCTGGTCTCAGTCCTGAACTGGCTGGGCTGTTGAGCTGGTCCCTATGTCTCTGCTCCCATTGGGATGAGCAGACTATCCAGAATGTTCTCCCCATGGCAGAGGCCCAAGAGGGCCACAGACTCTCAAGGGCTTGTGATGTCTCCTCTTGCCACTAGTGTGTTGTCACTGCAGCCTTGTTCTCTTGGCCAGAGCAGGTCGCATAGCCAAATCCAAAGCCATGAGGTAAAAGACAACATATCCCATCTCTTTAGAAGAAGTAGCCACAAAGTCACTTAGATATGGATCGTGGGCGGGGTGGAGAATGAGAAGCAAAAAAATGGAACCTCCTACATCTCCATTAGTGAGGTCAATGTCTCATACATGATCTGGGTCTGTTCTTACCCTCTGTGAGTCTCAAAATTGATGAGATCCAAGATTGAATGGTCATCATGATGCGAGAGGGGGGAGGGATGTGTGGTCACTTGCTTTCTTTCCATCCCACAGCACCTAGTAACACATGACCAGGCACAGTGCTTAAGATACTGCTGCTCCCATCCACGTGGAACAGAATTTGCAAAACAGTCATCTTAGTTGGTCTTTCCACTTAGAGCACATGGTGAGAATATATAGTAATAAATATAGGTCGCTGTCCTTATTGTAGGCAGACACTGAGCACTCGAGTTGATTGGTGGGCACCTGAAGAAGTCACAAAGCTTTTCATTGCTGATCCCAATAACTGAAAATTACACAACCTTAATATGCAGATTTGCCCCATGCTTGCTCCGAAGAACTCACCACCTCTGCTTGGCTTTGCAGGTCTGTGCAACTCGGCTGATAGCTGGATGATTGTGCCCAACATCAAGCAGAACCACTACACGGTCCATGGGCTGCAGAGTGGCACCAAGTACATCTTCATTGTCAAGGCCATCAACCAGGCAGGGAGCCGCAGCAGTGAGCCTGGGAAGTTGAAGACAAACAGTACGTACCATGCACTCAGCAGTACTGTCATCTCTAACCTGCTCTCCTTCCAGCTGCCCCTGGCCCTCTTCATTTCCCTTTTCTCTGTCCCAGGCATTGCTTATAACCTGAGACAGCAAGCAAAGAGCCAGCATGGAGTCAGGGTTTTTCCATCCAATCCTGTATTCCAAGCCTGGCACAGAGCTAGGACTCTTTGTAAATTGCCAATGGTCTTCTTTTCCGTGTGTGTGTGTGTGCACACTCAGTCGTGTCCGACTCTTTGTGACCCCATGAACTGTAGCCCGCCAGGCTCCTCTGTCCATTGGATTTCCCAGGCAAGAATACTGGAGTGGCTTGCCATTTCTTCCTGCAGGGGATCTTCCCACCCCAATAGCAGAATCTCAAATTACTAAGTCTTTCTTCCGGTAGCTTCTAGGTCTGTGATTCTCAATCAGAAGTGACTGTGGTCCCCAGAGGGACACTGAGCCACATCTGGAGTCATTTCTGGTTGTCACAGCTGGGTGTTACTGGTGTCAAGCGGTTAGATGCCAGGGGTGATGGGAAACTCCCACTGTGTCCAGGATGGTCCCAGCAACGAAGAGTGAACCAGGCTATTGCGTGCATGCATCTTGTAACACTGTCATCTCCCGCTCTCGCTCTCTCTGCCCACATGTGTTTTATTTTATCCTCTTCTTTCTCCACATCTTTTTGGTCTAGAAATATTATGCTATATAATATGGTATTTGTTTGCATAAGACCCCCCCAGGCGAAAGTCGATTGGAATATGTCAATATCACATCATGCTTTAGGGTTGCCAGCCAATCTATAGGAACTCCTTTTTAAGAAGAACCCTCATTTAACCCAGTCTGTGATTTCAGTAGTCAAGTAACTTAATTTTACTCCACATATCTGTCCTTAAGACACATACTCTTACACATAAGCTAATTTCTCAAGGGTTCTGCTGGTAGAGAAGGAAATGTCTTTGGAGAATAAGGGAAAAAAATGAATACATACTGGAAAAAACTTGTAATAGCATATGGGAAACCCGAATGAACTTTTTGGCCAACCCAATACATACACTGAGGTTTATTCTGTAGAATGGATCTTTGAGGTTTCTTCTTTGTGCCTTATTGGTTTTACTAAAGATAATGTATTCATTTCATATGGACAGGTAATCTTGTACTTCTAGACATGCAATCATTGATCAGATGTTATTAAATTATGTACAAAAGGTTGGTAAACTTTTTCTGTAATGTGCCAAATAGTAACTATTCTGGGCTGTGCAGGTCAGATGATCTTGGTCACAGGTGTTCAACTCTGGTAGAAAAGCATGGCCTGGCCATGCTTCATTAAAACTTTATTGAAAGACATAAGCAGTGGGCTCAATATGGCCTGCGGGCTGTAGTTTGCCGAACTCTTAGGTGTACAGATCTTACAATGCATTGAATTCTTTAGCCAAGTAAATGATTGATTTCTTCTGTGAACTAATCTATCCTCATTAAAGCAAAAGCCTTGAACCTAGACAGAGTAGGTCATAGTTTCCTTGAGAAACATATCCATGGCACAAGTGGAATTTGTTCCCTGTGGAGGCAGGGGGTTGGACCTAACACCAGATGCAAGACCCTGCTCTGCCTATGTGTGGGTCGGGGTGGGAGCTGAGGAAAACACGATGGATCTCACCATTATAAGGCTAGTCTTTTCAATGGCTGTGACATTCTGATCTTCCTCACTGGGAGAAGGGTAAGCATAACACAGCCTTCATCTTCGGTGATGGCTGCACCTTTATGGAATTCCTTCCTAACCACCCATTAGGGCCCAATTATTTTTAAGGCACATTCTATCATCACCTTTTTCTTTTTTCAAAATTTTATGGAATTACAGATTTACAATGTTGCATTAATTTCTGCTGTAAAATGATTCAGTTGTACATGTCGATACAGTCATTTCTCATATTCTTTTCTATTATGGTTTATCACACCTTTTAAGCTAATCTATCTTCAGACTCTTTTTGTCTTTTAGCTGGTGTGATCATTCCTGAGGGCATTTTTTTTTTTTTTTTACAAGCCAGGCCAAAATTTAAACTACACATGGACTTCAGTAGGTCTTACAGTCTTTGAGAATACCCCTGCCTGCTCAGCACGTGAGGATTTTCTCAGCTCCCCTTTCAGGTTTTCTTTGATATGAACAGAAATCTAAAAATGGGTCAGCAAACTACTGCCCATGGGCCAGATTCAGCTAGCTGTTTTTGTAAATAAAGTTTTATTGGCACACAGCACTGCCCATCAGTTCACCTGTGTCTCTGGCTGCTGCCAGCTAGCTTTATGGCCTGTATACATGAGCGTAAGTGCCCTTAATTAGAAAATAAGTGACTAGGTAAAGGTTGTTTCTTTGCTCAAAATTTCCTAGCATGCTACACATGGCCAGCATAGCTGAAAATAGAAAATATCTGGCCTCTTACAGAAAAAGTATGCTGGTCCCTGATCTACAAGAAAGAATTTTAGAAGTGCCATTGTCATGTTTTTATCCAGGGAGTGACACCTGTTGGCCCACCTGCATATGCTGTAACACACACAACTGCTCCAGGCTCTCTGCCTCAGTTTCTCAGCCAGCATCCTGTATTGCCATAGTCAGACTTACCAGAATGTTCCTGGTGATTGAGCACTGTGTGGAAGCAGCCTTCCAACACAGCAGTGGAGTTGGAACATCATGGCATTTGCATCACATTGTAATCCGTTTCCTGCCACATTTTCCTCCTGATCTTATGGGCTGAAAAATAGCTCATTTGATCGTCATTTTAAGCTCATGAGAGTACTACTCTGATTTGGAACAATCTCAAAATAATATAAGCCATTAGAATGCTCTGTACATTAAAACCTGCAGTCTTGATGTGTTTGGTTTCTGAGGTCTATTGAGCATGAACTCATCTGAAGCCGACTGAACAGGGGAATGGTTGAAAATGAAGTCTTCGTTTTCTCCTCCCTTCCAGGATGATGTCAGCAGCACATTAACTGTGCTGCTGGTGTGTAGCTGGGATCCCCGGCAAAGCTTATACCACAGGCTCTGCTTGAGCTATTGTTGAACAGTGAGGGAAGCAACCTTGCATCCATAGCTCAGAGCTGACTGACTGCGAGCTCTTGGAGGCAGGGACATGTTTGTCCTCACTACTTTACTGTACTTTTTAAAGCTTATTCTGAAAATATGTTCTTGCTTAAGTTAAAATCCACAGTTATTTTCATCTACCTCTTGTGTGTCTTGTAACCCTGTTGTTTCTAGGCCAACCATTTAAACTGGACCCCAAATCTGCACATCGAAAGCTAAAGGTGTCCCATGATAACTTGACAGTAGAACGTGATGAGTCATCATCCAAAAAGAGCCACACACCCGAACGCTTCACCAGCCAAGGCAGCTATGGCGTAGCTGGAAACGTGTTCATTGATAGTGGCCGCCATTACTGGGAAGTGGTCATAAGTGGAAGCACATGGTAGGTACTTTGATCGAAATGTATTCTCTTTCACATTCTCCTCCACCATAGATGATCACAAGATATTGAACATAGCCCCCTGTACTGCACAGCATGACCTTATTCCCTACCTTTTATACATAGTAGTTTGTATCTGCCAATCCCAAACTCCTAATTTAGCCATCCTCTCTCCCCGCTTTGGTTATCACAAGTTTGTTTTTCATGTCTATGAGTCTGTTTGTTTTGTAAATAAGCCCATTTGTGTCATATTTTAGATTCCACACATAAGTGATATCATATGATATTTGTCTGACTTACTCCACTGAGTATGATCATCTCTGGGTCCATCCATGTTGCTGCAAGTGGCATTATTTCATCCTTTTTTATGGCTGAGTAGTATTCCATTGGATGTATGTACCACATCTTCTTTATCCATTCAGCTGTTGATGGATATTGTCCTACAATTATATTAAAAAAGCATATCTCATTCTATACTTTGTCAGAGCATCAACCCAGGCCAAGGTCCATCTTGAAGAATAATATGCACAAAAGCTTTATCAGTCACCTGTTGCTACAGTAATGCGCATAATAAACACCCCAAAACTCAGTAGCTTCAACCAACAATCATTTACTACTGTTCACTGACACTCACATCTCTGGGTTAGCTGATCAAGGCTAATCTCAACTGGGCCTTGCTTTAAGCTGCAGGTTGGATCTAGGTCTGTTCCATGGGTTTCTTCATCCTGTTTGGACACATGGCCTACTCAGGTCATGTCCTTCTTGAGGAATCTGAGAGTACAAACCCAACTATGCAAGCACATTTCAAACCTCTGCTTGTATCATGTCTTACTAACTTCTCATTGGCCAAAGCCAGTCACACAGCCAGACTCAAGGCCAGCGGTACAGGGAAGTATATTCCTCCCGTGGAGTTGAGAGGAGAGAGTAAATATGTACCAAGCAATCATTTAATCTACCATTCAGCCAATAAGAAAAATAATTCGTTTTAACTCCATCCATTTTTTATTTGTAGCAAGACTTGAGCCCCAGTCCCTGGGAAAGCTAGTGTGCTAATACTGCCCTTTCATGCCTTAAAGCATGGGTCAGCTGACTACAGCCAAACCTGGCCCACTGTGTGTTCCTATAAATAAACTATTTATGGGAACACAGCCAGGCCCATTCTTTTCCATATTGTCTATGGCTACCTTTGAGCCACACAGCCGAGTTGATTAGGTAAGACACAATTCTGTGGTCCACAAGGCCAAAATATTAGCTCTCTGGCCTTTACAGAGAAAATTCACCAATTCCTACTTTAATTCCTGCTCTTCATCACTGAAATTAATTTCTGTTGCCTTGTACAGTGCTGGGGGGAAAGCAGTGATCCTCGGCCAGGACTCATTTCAAAGTGTCCCTTAGATCCAGCCCAGTGACTTGAGCCCACTGAGTTCTCTAAGCCCAAGGGGTGGAGGTCAGGGCAGTGGATGTGGGAATTAGTGAATTCTGTCAAGTTCACCTTACAAAACTGACCTTGCCCATTCCACAGCCGCAAGCTGTACCTCATACCCTGCCCTTCTATCTCATAGATGCCCACTTAAATAGCTCCCTCTATGAGCAATTATAATTTTTACTAACCAGCCTTTATCTGGCACAACTCTGTGCCAGGCACTGGCCTGAGCATTTTATAAATGGTAGCTCATTTATTGATCCTAACAGTCCCAGAAATATAAGTACTAATGTCCCATTTTACAGATGAGCTGACTGAGGCCCAAGGTCACACAGCTCATAGGTGCAATCAGGGTACAAGCTGTGTCCACAAATGTTGTCTGTAAAGGGCCAGAGAGCCAGTATTTCTGGCTTGCAGGTCAGATGATTTTCTCCCAACTGGTCACCTCTACTGTTGTGGGGGGAAAGCAGCCATAGACCTCACATTCACGAATGGGTGCAAATAAAACCTTATAAAAACAAGCAGAGGGCCAGATTTGGTAAAATGCTACAGCCACTATGGAAACCAGTACGGAATTTCCTTAAAAAACTAATAAAAATAGAAGTACCACATGATCCAGCAATCCCACCCCTGGGCTTATATCCAGAGAAAAGCATGCTTTGAAAAAATACATGTACCCCAAAGTACACAGCACTGTTCTTCACAATAGCCAAGACATAGAAGCCACCTAAATGTCCATCAACAGAATAAAGATGTGGTATATATACACAATGGAATATTACTCAGCTATATAAAAAAAAAGAGTGAAACAATGCCATTCACAGCAGTATGAATGGACCTAGAGATGATCATAGTAAGAGAAGTAAGTCAGAAAGACAAATACCACATGATAGCACTTATATGTGGGATCTAAAATATGATACAAGTGAACTTATCTAAGAAGCAGAAACAGACTCAGGTAGAAAACAGACTTATGGTTGCCAAGGAAGGAGGGGATGGGATGGACTTGGAGTTTGGGACTAGCAGATGCAAACTATTATGTATAGAATAGATAAACAAGGTCCTATTGTATAGCATTGGGAACTGTATTCAATATCCTGTAATAATTAGTCATGAAAAGAAGAATGAAATAATGCCATTTGCAGCAACATGGATGGACCTAGAGATTATCATACTAAGTGAAATCAGACAGAGAAAGACCAATATATGATATCACTTATAGGTGGAATCTAAAAAGGTGATACAAATGAACTTATTTACAAAACAGAAATAGAGTCACATATGTAGAAAACAAATTTATGGTTATCAGGGACAAAAGAGGGGAGGGTTAAATCGGGCAATTGGGATTGACACATACACATTATTATACTATATATAAAACATAACTAATAAAGACCTATGGTATAGCACAGGGAACTCTACTCAACACTCTGTAATGACCTATATGGGAAAAAAGTCTAAAAAAGAGTGGATACATGTATGTGCTAAGTTGCTTCAGTCATGTCCGACTCTGTGCAACGCTGTAGACCAGAGCCCGCCAGTCTCCTGGGTCCATGGGATTCCCTAGGCAAGAACACTGGAGTGGGTTGACTCCAGTGGGATCTTCCCAAGATATGTGTATATGTATAACTGATTCCCTTTGTTGTACACCTGAAACTAACCCAACATTGTCAAATCAACTGCTCCAAGAGAAATTTTTTTAAAAAAATATATCCTGTAATAAACCATAAAGGAAAAAATAACACTTTAAGGCTTACTGTGGTGTACTTAATAAGTGATAGCTGAATCTTTGCTTAAAAAAAAACAACAAAAAAACCCTAAAACTGAAAACTGCCTAACTTGCAGATGATGAGTATGGTAACAGTATTTAGTTTTGAGATAAAGATGCTAAAAACACTTATTTTACAAAAAAGAAACTTTTCAGTTCAAGTCTATGCAAATAATGCAGTATGTTTAAGTCCTTTACAGTGTTGATACACATTCATAAGCTTAGGTGTTGTCTTTTTCCAAACAACGGTTTGCATATTAGCCAAGCAAGTAGGTTTTTTCCCCTCTTGTGACCCTCAAGGTTCTCTTTGCTCAGAACATTCCCGTTTCAACATCCCTCTGAAGGATGAAGGACAGGTCCTCCCCCTGTATTTGGCTCTGGTCCAGGCTGGCATTTACAACGTGTAGCTGCACTGGGGCAAGATAAAAGCCCAAAGGAAAATACGGTGAATTTTTGCAGGTGCAAAAGAGCAAACATTTCTAGTTAATTAACAGGCTCTGTTAATCTGGGACAGAATCCAGTGTCTAAATAATTACAACCCCCTTAATAATTACTTATGATAAATGATACCTGATCATTATGATCTCATCCCCATTGACGAATGGTGTGGGGAATTCCACCACACCACTTCAGTTATACAAACACAGATCAGCATTACCTTGAAAACACCAGATGTCAAAACCAACTCATGAGGCAGGGGGAAAATATTCTCACATTAATTGCCACGCTTCAGATCTTTACAAACTTGTGTCCGTTTCAGAAAATTCTCACGTAGAAAGTAGTTTCACATTTCCTGGGAGGTGTTAGCGAGGAAAGGGTGACCTTTACTATCAAACGCCTGTAATACTTTGATTTGCAACAGCTAATAACGCATGTATTTTCTTGTGAAGTATAGTGCTGACTTGAAATTTACTTGTATGTTATAATCCATGCTATGGGGCATGTTAACATTGCTCTGAGAAACATCATTTTATACTTTTTGAATTCTCTGAGTCTCACTGCATACCTTAATGGAACATTGCCTTCCGCCTGCACCTTTCAAGCTCACTGGAAATATGCACATAATTTTACAGATTAATGATAATATAATGGTATTTTCCATTGCTTAATGGACTAGACACTTAGTTATTTTCTTACTCTAATGCTGTTAATGTGCTCTTGTTATTTTAGGAAATGGTGTTAACTAAAGGTGGGTTCATGCAAAGATTACAGGAACCCAACTTAAGGGGGAAGGGGTGAGATTCTAGATTTTGTTCATTTTAACCTTCTCTTGGTTTTCCCATTTGCTAAATGAAGTCAGTCATACTTGCCGCAGCTACTCCATAGGGGGTTCAATTAAGGTTCAAATGGGAAAGGAATGTCAAAGTTCTTTACTAAAAAATAAAAATGGTGTACAGCAGTAAGAAGGAAACAATACAGACATGTGGCTATTTTGTGATTCAAATGCAAGTTTCAAATTATCTGAAAAGGGAAATGGTGTCTGCTGGGACAGACAGAACGTCTTGCGGGAGAATACTGAAAAGTGCAAAACAAAAACCTTTCCGAAGTGTCTGTTAGGGTTCATAGAAAAAGAAAAGTCTTTTTGTAGGTACACCAGGGAGAAAGAGGGCCAAGTCAAGGCTTCTGGGAGCCCACTACTCCTCTCCTGGAAGGCGGAAAGCTATTCACGGCCCAGAGGCAAGGTACACCCAGGAGTCTGCCCAGAAACTTCCACAGACCTCACGTGTGCTGTATTCTGTCTGGAAAGCAATGTTTCCCCTTCTCTTAGAACTTCTGGATCTTGTGCACGCGTGACAGTGGCAGAATCTGACCCGGACTCCATATTGGAAAGAGGATTCTGGGAAATGCAGCCCCAGGAGTGTCCCTAAAAACAGAATTGACCAGGGTGAAGTGCAGAGGTTTGACAGCACACAGGCTGGTACCCTATGCTTACCAGAGGATCAATTCCATCCTCTCTTAATTCAGTCATGGTGTGTTTTCTTTTTTGAACACATCACTCTTTAAGTGAGTATATTCTAAATCCAGCACATGATGTTTGAAAGAATGTCGTTAAGTCAAAGACCAGTGAAGTTTTTCTCTCTACAGCAGGTAAGGTACCATATGTCAACATCCAGTGAGACTGGTTTCTACTATAACATGTTAAGAATTGAACTCTGAATCATTCACTATTTATTAAGAATGATGGGTTTTGCTTATCTTGTTGTTTACTTGCTGAGTAGTGTCCAACTCTTTTGCGGCTACAGCCCACCAGGCTCCTCTGTCCATGGAGTTCTCCAGGCAAGAATACTGGGGTGGGTTGCCATTTCCCCCTTCAGGGGATCTTCCCGACCCAGGAATTGAACCCACATCTCCTACATTAACAGGCAGATTCTTTATTACTGGGAAGCCCTTGCTTATCTTAATAACTGAGAAATACTACATTATGGAGGCATGTTTCAGCAGGCTGAAAAGAGATTAAGAAGCTTAGAACACTGTAGAAAGAATTCAGAACTTTTTTTGAGCGGTGAGAGAACATTTAGATTAACTAGGACATCCACCAGCTCAGAGACATTCAGGATGTTTGTATAGTAGGAAATAAAACCAAAAGGGCTCCTCTGGTGAGGAAAGGCATTAGGGAGTGTTGTTTAAGTCTGTGGCCTTTTAAATCATCCTTGGGTCAAATTCCTCTTCTGGTAGTTATTAGTCATGTGTCATTGGGCAAAGATCATAAAATAACAATTACTGACTATTCTATGTCAGGTCTTAGGCCCAGGATCTTACACATATTCTTTTCTTAACTCCTCAAAATAACTCTGAGACACAATGACAATCATTGTCCCTGTGTTACAGATGAGAAAACTGAGGCTGGGAGATGACAAAGAACCTGTCCCCATAAATGAAACTCATTTTCCATGCTTGCCTTGTGAAGTCATGGAAGATGACGGGCAAGATGTCAGTTGAAAAATTCAAAGAAGGTCAGAAGACCTTTAGAAGGTCAGAAGAAGTCTAGGGCTGTGCTGTCCAAGATGGTAGCCATGGGCCACATGCAGCTCTTGAAACTAACTTGACTATAATTAACTTTAAAGTGCAATTCCTCAGTCTCACTAGCCACAGTTCAAGTGCCCAATAGCTACATGCAGCTTGTGGCTACCATACTGAACAGAGCAGAACATGCCATTCATTGCAAAAAGTTCTACTGGATGCCACTGGTCTCAAGAATCTACTGCATGGGTCTTCATGAATGTAAAAAAAAAAAAAAGACAGCCAAATACAAAGTTCTAATTCTCTCGTAACATCCGCACTGTAAACAGGAATTTGAGTCAATATAATGGTCCCTTTCTGCCAACTCTATGTCCAGAAGGGAAGAAGATGGGGAACAGGGGTCAGGGTTCTTGCCCAAGTTTTCACTAAAGAGTGAACAGAGATGACCAAGGATCACAGAAAAGATGTCATGTATGTGTGCAATGTGGCTCATGGTTCTTGTCATTGCTCTTTTGCGTCTGCAGGTACGCCATTGGCCTCGCATACAAGTCAGCCCCAAAGCACGAGTGGATTGGCAAGAACTCTGCTTCCTGGGCGCTGTGCCGCTGCCACAATACCTGGGTGGTAAGACACAACAGCAAGGAGATCCCCATCGAGCCAGCCCCCCACCTCCGGCGCGTTGGCATTCTGCTAGACTACGATAACGGCTCCATCGCTTTCTATGATGCCTTGAACTCCATCCACCTCTACACTTTCGACATCACATTCTCGCAGCCTGTGTGCCCCACCTTCACTGTGTGGAACAAATGTCTGACCATCATAACAGGCCTTCCCATCCCCGACCATCTAGACTGTACAGAGCAGCTGCCCTGAGCACATGCAGCTGGTTTCTGGGGGATATAAAGGGTGGTGGCCACCATTTCGGGGACTGAGAAAGCACAGGCTTCCAGAATGTGGTTAAATCTCACTTAGAAGCATCCAGAAATCAGCTAAGATAGGACTCCCAATGGGCGATTCCCCCCTTTCACTGTGTTTTGTATTAAGTGCAGGCTTTAATAATTTCTTCACCCTGTTTTTGTATTTACAGGAAAATTTATAGATTATTTATAATAGGAACAAACCGGGGATTACAACTCTTAGAAATTCTCTGGTTTTGCACATTAGGAGGCCCGTAAGTTTTGTCAGTTCTCAACAACCTTTATTTTCAGCACAAGTCTCTGAGCTTGAGAAACAAGATCTTTTGTAGTTTTGTGTTTCTCCACCTTCTCACATACTCTTTCCTACAGATCTCATGGCAGGTCCTGTCACCCCAACACTGTGTAACAATATGCCACTATTTTCAAACTAAAAAAAAAAAAATAGTTTTGAACCCAGTAGGGAAGTAAGCAGGCTTTCTGACTCTGGTTTCTTGTGAAGCATTCTGCGATGTCAGAAGGATTTATGGATCAAGTAGGATGGAGAGAGCAACAGAGAGGAGGGAAAGACTTACTTGGGAGCCGGGGATCTGCTATTGCGAAACCTGTTAATTACCTTTCCATGGCTGGTAGGATGATGCTGGGAGAACACGAACAATGAGATTGCAATTGAAAAAAGTCACCTTGAATCCTACTGATGATTCAAAAATTCAGGCCGATTTGTGTTTTCTCGGAAGTGGGATTCTGTGTCATGATAGAGATCTATTTCCTTCTTCCTTTTACTAGTTTCTTTAGGCCTGTGAAGTTTCTTCACTATGTTTAATAGCTGTCCTGTGTCCCACTCCCCCTGAATCATTTTTGTCACTGGGGCTGAGGAAATAAACATTTTCTGTCACAAATGGCAGCACCACTTTGGATCGATTTTGCTCTCTAGGACATCAACATATGGCCCCAACCGCCAATACCACATCCAACCATAAGTCACCAAAAAACATTTGTATTTATGAGTTGGTCATGACAAGGCACATTGCATAAAGTACTCTTCTCTAGTATACGTGCTTCAAAAGTTATAATAAACAGACCTTTAAACACATCTCAAAAGATGTAGAAGTCCCTCTATATTCTAGTATAGTTAATAGAGTTGTAAGAAAACAAACAAAGAAAAAAAAACAAAAAAAAAAACCAAAAAACAAAAAAATCAAACTCACTATTCTCACTTTGGAACCTGCTAGTAGAACCTGCTAATGCCATGTCAGATACAATGCTCAGCGTGCTGACCCAAGACATTGGAGTGGCCCATGACATAAGGCTTTTTTGCCTTCCCTGGTGGCTCAGTGGTAAAGACTCCATCTGCAATGCAGGAGACCCAGGTTCGATCCCTGGGTTGGGAAGATTCCCTGGAGAAGGGAATGGCAACCCATTCCAGTCTTCTCACCTAGAGAATCCCATGAACAGAGGAGCCTGGCGGGCTACAGTCCATGGGGTCACAAAGAGTCATACATGACTGAGCGACTGACACTTTCACACAAAGCCATCCTTGGACTTGAACCAGGAATCTGGCAATGGTTCTAACCTTGATAAAGGGCATGACATCTCTCAACCATTTCATTTGCTAAAATATTTATCTGGGCTGCTGGGGTGGCCATTTGGACAGACTGGGGGATTTAGACACTGTTTTTATTGGTTTTGTTTTTGAGCAAATCAACCAATTGTTTCTTTGAAATTCGTCCACCGACCCACTGTTTCAGCATCGCATTATGTGATCCTGAGTCTGGGTTTCAGGGGCAGCTTCCCCAGGGCTTCTGCCTCTACACTGGCAGATGCACTCCTTTTTCTTAACAGATAGATTCTATATATTTACTATATTATTTATACCCAGATGAATATTTTGATAGTGACTTAGGACAATTTCACATCTAAAAGATGGATGCCTCAATGGAAAAAATAATTACTAAAGTCTCTGCCAACTTAATGGATTTTTTTTCTTTTTACAATAGAAAAACAATGTGCATTAGGCTTCCCTGAATAAACCAAAAGGGTTGGCTTAGTAATTTTTACAAACTTTTTTGGTAGCTGAATAACTGATATTTTCATGCACTTTGTACACTAACAGGTTTTAAATAAAAGGGTCTAAAACTCAGCTTCTGATATTTTTTAAATCATGGTCTCCAGGTACAATAAATGCTCCAGTTTGCCTTATGATGTTAATCTAAAGCATTTATGAGGACAATATTGCCACGAATTATAATGCTTTTTCAGTATAAAGAAGTTACTACTCCAGTTTTCACTGCAAGCCATTTAGGTTAAGTTTTGGCTATTTTTATAAGGACGAGGAATTATGTTATCATTTTGTTGTGGAAGTCTCACTCTTTGCTAACTTAAAAACATTGTGGATAGTAGCAATTACTATTTCCATGTTGTCATATTTACTGGAAAATATGTATATGATGAAAGGCCACAGTGTTTACTTTCATTACTGTAATGATGTAGACAAAATTTCCATGTGGATTTTTTTTTTTGAGAAAAATATATGCTATCAACATTTGTTGCAGCAGAATTCTTTAAAAGGATTGGGGGCACGGCATTTTGTTTTTGAGGTTCTTACTTCACAGAAGGCATCACAACACAGGGGAAAAAGAGCTGGCAGTGCCAGTTAAATTAATACACAAAATTGACGCAACGACAACCAAGGCTGCCAGGTCCAACGTCGTGGGTGTGTGAACACTGCTGGCACCATCTTGAAATGCTCAGTAATGCCTGGACGAGGGGTTCTACATTTTCGTTTAGCACTGGGCCTTGCAAATCATGTAGCCAGTCGTCAAAACTGAACTCTGAAACATGGTACCTCTCTCCTTCTGATGGATAGAAATGAAGAACCCTGAATCCACTGTCACAAGTGGCTGGCCATATAATTCAAGTAGGAATCTAGATGGATTAAGATGGAGAGTGGGCTTGGGTGAAGATTTTCTTTCTGGCTTTAAAAGAAAGTGACTTCAAAAACTGCACATGTTGATGAGAGTTTCTGCTGGAGAAGAGGCAAAGGCCTGAGGACCAACGGGCATTTTATTATGGTACTGAGATCTCAAGACTTTCTGAGGGACCAAACCAGTGCCCCCCAGCGAACGTGGAATTCCATTTCAGCTCCAGGCACACGGGCAGTGCCTGCGGAAACACACACATGTATGCTTGCGTCCATGTGCTTTTGGTGTTGGGAACCAGATGATCTGCTCTACCCTTATAAAATATCTTTAAAAAAAAAAGGATACAAAGACGGTAATGGGGATGGGAGAATGTTTTTAAAATAGTGCTTCTGAACATGGGGGCGATCTGGCCGTGTCTGGAGTCATTTTGGGTTGGTGCAACTTAGGAAAGGTGCCCCCGGCATCTAGTGGGTAGAGACCAGAAATGCTGCTCAACATCCTATGGTGTACAGCACAGCCCCCATGACGAAGGATTATCTGGCCCAAAATATCAATAGTGCCACAAATATGAAACTCTTAGTATTTTTTAAGCAAAACTCTCACCAATTTTTTTTTTTTCACTTGTGATTGAGTCAATGCCTGGTATATCAAAAAAGAAAGCAGGCATCAAAACCTTCACCTTTAAAAAAAATATTTACAAAATTGTTCAGAAAATCTGAAAGGCAATGCAAGCCTTTGTAAATGGGAATCCACTGACAAGTGTCACAAAGATGTGGATGTGATTTGCTTGGTCGGGAAATGAAAGTCTCTGTATGCTGCTCTTTTCACCCGAACAAGTTCAGTTCCTGGTACTTGAGTCATGCTGTCACACCCTCAACCCAAACTCTCCATTGCTGTTGCTTTCTGGTTTAAAATAAAATCACTTTTGTGGTTCCCACACCCTCTGTCTCTGCCTGTGTCTGTTGCCTTGTTACCAAGGCGTGTTTTTACCTTCACGGTTTTCACACATATTTATTCAACTTCTGCTAATCCTTCTACCACTCTGCAACATATAACCCATTTTCTTTTACGCCTGAAACGTTCCAGTGTCCACCATCCAGCCTCTCCCTAATCAAAATACAGGTAATTGACAAGATGCAAAATAGTATCCCACCCTCCCCTCCCCCCGGGAATTTAAAGACGTAGTAAGAGAAAACCTATACAGGAGCAGAGATCAGAAGAATGGCTTGGTTTCTAGACTTCCAGAGTGGGTGGAGAAGAGGAGGGCAAGGAGGATGTGTGTGGATGGGTGAGCGTCTTGACAGCGTGGTCTGGAACCACCCCAGCAGTTGGTTCATAAATCTATCCCCAAACCCCTCCCCTGGCTAACACGACTTGACTTTCATAAGAAACACAAGCCTTTTGGACCTGAGTCAGCACTCCGAAGGCTTGGTCATGGGTCCAAGTCATAAGCGGCACCTGTACACTTGTTACATGTGCCAGCCCTACCTACCCCAGACCCACCCACCAGACAGAACCTGCGAGGCTGGGGGATTCTGCTACAAGCAGACGTGTGTGATGTAACGCTCTAGGGGGCTTTCTTCAGTCTCATATCCCATAGAAACATGCACGCAGAGCCTGAAACATCTTTTCAAGGTCATATGCTTTAGAGGCACCATGATGTAACACACTAACTTTAATCTGGCTGAATATGAAAATCTTGTCCTCTTGCTGCTGCTTCGCAGGTGGCACTAGTGGTAAAGAACCTGCCTGCCAATTTAGAAGACATAACAGATGTGGGTTCAATCCCTGGGTCAGGAAGATCCCCTGGAGGAGGGAATGGCAACCCACTCCAGTATTCTTGCCTAGAGAATCCCTTGGACAGAGGAACCTGGTGGGCTACCATCCATGGGGTTTCAAACAGACAGACATGACCAAAGTAACTTAGCACGCATGCACACTGCTACCTCTTAGACAAGGATGTGTGTGTGTATGAGAGTCACTCACTCGTGTCTGACTCTTTGCAACCCCACAGACTATAGCCCACGAAGCTCCTCTGTCCATGGAATTCTCCAGCCAAGAGTAAGTGATTGATTCAAAAGCCAAATAAAAGTGAAAGTCAGTCACTCAGTCGTGTCCGACTCTTTGTGACCCCATGGACTGTAGCCCACCAGGCTCCTCTAATCCATGGGATTCTTCAGGCAAGAATACTGGAGTGGGTTGCCATTTTCTTCTCCATGGGATCTTCCCGACCCAGGGATCAAACACAGGTCTTCCACATTGTGGGCAGACTCCTTACTGACTCAGCCACCAAGGAAGCCCTTTTTTAGCTCCAGGTCTGAAGACTTCCCAGCTTATCCTATGGGCCTCAATGCCAAGAACCACAAATTGCAAATTTAATAGGTAATTTTGTATCAAAAGGTCAATTATGAAACACCTGCTGTGTGCTAAGTCACTCAGTTGTGTCTGACTCTTTGCGACCCCATGGACTGTAGCCCACCAGGCTCCTCTGTCCATGGGATTCTCCAGCCAAGAATACTGGAGTGGGTTGCCATTCCCTCCTCCAGGGGATCTTCCCAACCCAGGGATTGAACCCAGGTCTCCCACATTTCAGGAAGATTCTTTACCATCTGAGCCACCAGGGAAACCCATCAAGCACCTAGAATTTTTCAATTAAAAGAATATATTCTCTGGGTTCAGATATGGCCCAGACTGTGTTAACATTTTTTTTCTATTGTGGGTTTTAACTTTTTCCCCCAGAAATTGGATTTATTTGATGTACCCAAGTCTTAAGTTTCTCAATAAAGAAAAAAATCTCCATTTAAAAAAATGCCAGTTTCTGGATCCCATCCTGAAAGATGGGCTAATAAGGTCCTTGGTGTGGGCCAGCACCCTTCACTTTTCTCTGAAATGATTCTCAAGTACAGCCAGGACAAGCAGCCCATGCTGTCTAGCACCACAGGGCTCAGCCCCTTTTCTGTCAAGGTCAGAAAGGGACTATTTTAGGGTTTGCAGGGCATACAGTCTCTGGGAGCTACTCAGTTCTGCAGCTGGAGAGTGAAAGCAGCCAGAGAGGATGTGTCAACAAGTGGGTGTGGCTGTGTTGCAACCATGAGACTACATGTGTCCCATGCTGTGATTGGCCACAGCAGATACAGTACTGGACCAGTGGACTGAAACCCCCAGGGCACTGTCTGTCTATCCTTCACTCATGGGATCTCAGCTATGTCCCCCCATGGCTTGGGGTCTCTGTGAGCTCCCAAGTCCTTTTCCAAAAAATCTGCCTGCAATACAGGAGACCCCAGGTCGATCCCCTGGAGAAGGAAATGGCTACCCACCCCAGTATTCTTGCCTGGGAAATCCCATGGACAGAGGAGCCTGGAGGGAAGGCTACAGTCCATGAGGTTACAAAGAGTTGGACATGACTGAGTGACTAAGCCTTCTAACACTGAATTCCATCAATTCTGAAATTACAGAACTCATAAGAATTCATTGCAGAGTGCTTAAGACAGAACCACAAAAGAGGCTATTAAAAGATGCTTTAGTTCAAGAGAGTAGTGTGTGCCAGTTCTAATGATTAGCTTTACCTCCTTCATAATTCTGACTTAAATCAGCCCTTCTCACAAGTGATAGGTATGTATATTTCCTTTAGTAAGAGTTTTCAAGTATGTTTCATTTCAACTTTTGAAACGGAACAGATGCTGTAATTAATCATCTTTCAAGGTCAATCTGAAGGGCATGTCATCCACTCTAGAGAGTAGCCCCCAGCCCCCTCTTTTACAAACTATTATTTTGTAAAATAGAGAAGCAAAAAGGGTTGAAGAAGAGAACTGCTTCTGATTATAACAGAAACATAAAGAGAGGCATGTGGAACTTCCAAGATCCCTTCCCCGGGAGTACCATTCTCACTGTGGGATGTACATTCAAGAACATAAAGTAAAAACAGGGTCGAGGGCTTATGGAAAAAACTTTCTTGTACTTGTCCTGTCTTAACATGGGTGATTTATGGAAAGGAATTTAGGTCTCCCTTTGAATCTTCATGTTCTCTAAGAGAATTATAAAAGCATGATTAAATAGGAAGTGTAGCAATTAACAAGCAAATCTGTCATGGCCAAAAACCAATTACCAATTAAGGAGAGACACAGAAAAATGATTTAATGAACATTAGTTCTTTAGCACGGTCTATTTATCCTCAAAGCTCAATTTTCGATTACAGTCATTAAATGCTGTTCAGTAAAATATTTCAGATAGTAAAGCTTATCTCACCTCTTCCCCAAATCTTATTCTCCCTTCAGCTTCTGCCCTCTCTGGCCTCCCCTTTTCACTCAAGCTTCTCAAAGAACTGGTCACATGTTCTGTTTCTGTTTCCTCGCCTGTCATTACAGCTCCCCTCACTCACATCAGCCATCGAGTGTCTTTACCAAATAGTGCTCAGCGATATCAGAAATACCATCTGCATCGATATATATTCCCATGATGGCCTGGCCTCATCTTGGCACGCAGCAACTTTTGAGATGTTAACCCACTTCAGTTCTTTCTTAATCCCTCTAGAGGCAATGCCATCCACACGATTCCCTCCTTCACCATGCTGGGCAGATGCCCCCCCCCCCAGATCTCTATCTCTAGGTCTAATTAATTTCTCTCCTGAGCTCAGCACTATATATTGACCTGCTTGCTTGGCCATCGCTTTTGGATGCTTAAGTGAAAGTGATAGTCACTCAGTCATGTCTGACTCTTTGCGACCCCATGGACTGTAGCCTGCCAGGCTCCTCTGTCCATGAGATTCCCCAGGCCAGAATACTGGAGTGGGTTGCCATTCCTTTCTCCAGGGATGTTTCTGATGCAGGAATTGAATCCAGGTCTCCTGCACTGCAGGTGATTCTTTATCCTCTGAACCACCAGGGAAGCCCTTCGGATGCCCAAAGTGAAAGTGAAGTCGCTCAGTCGTGTTCAACTCTTTGCGACCCCATGGACTGTAGCCTACAAGGCTCCTCTGTCCATGGGATTTTCCAGGCAAGAATACTGGAGTGGATTGCCATTCCCTCCTCCAGGGGATCTTCCCGACCCAGGGATCAAACCCAGGTCTTCTGCATTGTAGACAGATGCTTTACTGTCTGAGCCACCAGGGAAGTTTGGATGCCCAAAGGGCACCCAGAGGCACCTCAAATTCAACATGTCCAAAATGGCACCTGA
This sequence comes from Giraffa tippelskirchi, assembly GCF_054371585.1. Lineage (NCBI taxonomy): Eukaryota > Metazoa > Chordata > Mammalia > Artiodactyla > Giraffidae > Giraffa > Giraffa tippelskirchi. The sequence continues at coordinate 146,604,604 of NC_137289.1, forward strand.
GAGTCTCTCCCCCAAACCGTGGCATCTCCAATCAGTTTCATGAATCACAAACCAAAGGCTCATGTTTGATGTCTTCCACACCCTGCATGTCCAATCCACTACCAAGTCCTGTTGATTTTCCCTCTCAACAACTTATTGACCAGAGACGTATTAATGCATCTTTTGTTACCAAACGTTATTTACCAGAGACATTTAAATATTCACTTACATTACAGAACCTCAGCCACAGGCATTAGTTTCTTCAAAAACTTCCCCCGTCAATAACGTGTTAAATATCTCTTTAACTGACCTCCTCCTCTCTGCGTCTACACAAAAACTCCAAGCCCAAGCTTTCACATCTCTCACTCTACAGCTGATACAACTGGTCTACCTGTCATCCACACTCCATCCTCTCTTTCAACAAATGCCCCCAAGCAGCCAAGCTAATCTCCAAAAGAATCATATCACACATATCCCTAGATGCTTCTTCCACCATGCTTATCCCCACTTCAACCCTACCCCAACACTGACAAACTTTTTCAAAGTTTTCCATCTACTTTTCAAGAAACTCATCCACAAGGCCTATGAGTTCCTCCATGGTCTTGTTCCTGCATATTTCCTGAGCATCATCTTGGATCATTCTTCCTTTACTCCTCACACTCCAGCTACACTGGCTATGGCAGCCATGCTGTGCTCTGCCACAGGCCTCTACTAGGACCACCCTTCCCTTAGCTTCTTAGTTCGGTTCAGTCGCTCAGTCATGTCTGACTCTTTGTGACTCCATGGAGTGCAGCACACCAGGCTTCCCTGTCCATCATCAATTCTCGGAGCTTGCTCAAACTCATGTCCATTAAGTCGTTGATGCTATCCAACCATCTCATCCTCTGTCATCCCCCTCTCCTCCTGCCTTCAATCTTTCCCAGCATCGGGATCTTTTCCAATGAGGCAGTTCTTCACACCAAGTAGCCAAAGTATTGGAGTTTCTGCTTCAGCATCAGTCCTTCCAATGAATATTCAGGACTGATTTCCTCTGGGATGGACTGGTTGGATCTCCTTGCAGTCCAAGGGACTCTCAAGAGTCTTCTCCAAGACCACAGTTCAAAAGCATCAATTCTTCGGCACTCAGCTTTCTTCATGGTACAACTCTCGCATCCATACGTGACTACTGGAAAAACCATAGCTTTGACTAGACGGACCTTTGTTGGCAAAGTAATGTCTCTGTTTTTTAATATGCTGTCTAGGTTGGTCATAGCTTTTCTTCCAAGGAGCAAGTGTCTTTTAATATCATGGCTGCAGTCACCATCTGCAGTGACTTTGGAACCCAAGAAAATAAAGTCTATCATTGTTTCCATTGTTTCCCCCACCTATTTGCCATGAAGTGATGGGACTGGATGCCATGATCTTAGTTTTCTCAATGTTGAGATTTAGGCCAGCTTTTTCAATCTCCTCTTTCACCTTCATCAAGAGGCTCTTTAGTTTCTCTTCACTTTCTGCCATAAGAGTGCTGTCATCTGCATATCTGAGGTTATTGATATTTCTCCCGGTAATCTTGATTCCAGCTTGTACTTCATCCAGTCCAGCATTTTTGTGTGATATACCCTGCATAAAAGTTAAATAAGCAAAGTGACAATAATTTGACTTATTCCTTTCCCAATTTGGAACCAGTCTATTGTTCCATGTCCAGTTCTAGCTGTTGCTTCTTGACCTGCATACAGAATTCTCGGGAGGCAGGTCAGGTGGTCTGGTATTCCCATCTCTTTAAGAATTTTCCAGTTTGTTGTGATCCACACAAAGACTTTAGTGTAGTCAATGAAGCAGATGTTTTTCTGGAATTCTCCTGTTTTTTCTATGATCCAACGGATGATGGCACTTTGATCTCTGGTTACTCTGCCTTTTCTAAATCCAGCTTGAACATCTGGAACTTCTCGGTTTGTGTGCTGTTGAAGCGCAGCTTGGAGATTTTGAGCATTACTTTGCTAGTGTGTGAGATGAGTGCAATTGTGTGGTAGTTTGAGCATTCTTTGGCATTGCCTTTCTTTGCTATTGGAATTAAAACTGACCTTTTCCAGTCCTGTGCCATTGCTGAGTTTTCCAAGTTTGCTGGCGTACTGAGTGCAGTACTTTCACAGCATCATCTTTTAGGATTTGAAATAGCTCAGCTGGAATTCCATCACCTCCACTAGCTTTGTTTATAGTGATGTTTCCTAAGGCCCACTCGACTTCACACTCCAGGATGTCTGGCTCTAGGTGAGTGATCACACCATCGTGATTATCTGGGTCATTAAGATCTTTGTTGTATAGTTCGTCTGTGTATTCTTGCCATCTCTTATTAATATCTTCTGCTTCTGTTAGGTCCATACCGTTTCTTTCCTTTATTTTGCCCATCTTTGCATGAATTGTTCCCTTAGTATCTCTAATTTTCTTGAGGAGATCTACTGCTAATATTTTTATGACTTCTCAACCACCACTTCCCACAGAGGCTTCCTCTCAACTCCCTGCTGGAGCCAAACACCTCTAGAACTGACTCACAAAGCCCTTTGTGCCTTCCTTCATAACTGCAACCTAGCTTTTCTATCTGTAAATTTTGTTTACTACTTCTGTTTCTTGGCCACCATCAGACTGTTGTATTTCTGAAGTCTGAAACCAGGAGTGGCTTGGCTTCAAGTGTACCACATAGTATGTGCTCGAGAAATCCGTAGAGTAGAACTCCCACTTCTCATGAAGATGTTCTACTTAAACCCACCCATAACATCTGCTATTTTCTTTAAAAGACTCATGTTAAAAATAAGTACATGAGTGCTTCATATTGGTAGAAACCACATATACCTACAGAATGAAAAATAACATCAAAATAAATGCTACACAATCTGTAGTTGTTTAGTCACTACATCAGGCCGTCTCTTTGGACCCCATGGACTGTAGCCCACCAGGCTCCTCTATCCATGGGATTTCCCAGGCAAGAATACTGGAGAGGATTGCCACTTCCTTCTCCAGGGGATCTTCCTGAGCCAGGGATCAAGCCCAAGTCTTCTGCATTGGCAGGCGGGTTCTTTAGCACTGAACCACCTGGGAAACCCCTAGAAAATCTAACTTCCAGCAAATTCCATCCTCTCTTCATAGCAGCCTCAGGTCATCAAGCAAAAAGAAAACCTCAAAATGGGGCAAATAAATCTGCCCATTAGTGTCTTTTTTAAATTAATTTATTTAATTGGAGGCCAATTACTTTATAATATTGCGGTTTTTACCATACATCGACATGAATCAGCCACGGGTGTACATGTGTTCCCCCATCCTGAATCCCCCTCCCAGCTCCCTCCCCATCCCATCCCTCTGGGTTGTCCCAGTGCACTGGCTTTGTGTGCCCTGTTTCATACATCGAACGACTGGTCATCTACTTCACATATGGTAATATACATGTTCCGATGCTATTCTCTCAAATCATCCCACCCTCACCTTCTCTCACAGAGTCCAAAAGTCTGTTCTTTACATCTGTGTCTCTTTTGCTGTGTCTCTTGCATATAGGGTTGTTGTTACCATCTTTCTAAGTTCCATATATATGCATTAATATACTGTATTGGTGTTTTTCTTTCTGACTTGCTTCACTCTGTATAATAGGCTCCAGTTTCATCCACCTCATTAGAACTGACTCAAATGCATTATTTTTTATAGCCTAGTAATATTCCATTGTGTATATGTGCTACAGCTTTCTTATCCATTCATCTGCTGATAAACATCTAGGTTGCTTCCATGTCCTAGCTATTGTAAACAGTGCTGCGATGAACATTGGGGTACACATGTCTCTTTCAATTTTGGTTTCCTCGGGGTATATGCCCAGCAGTGGGATTGCTGGGTCGTATGGCAGTTCTATTTCCAGTTTTTTAAGGAATCTCCACACTGTTCTCCATAGTGGCTGTACTAGTTTGCATTCCCACCAACAGTGTAAGAGGGTTCCCTTTTCTCCACACCCTCTCCAGCATTTATTGTTTGTAGATTTTTTTTATGGCAGCCATTCCATACCTCATTGTGGTTTTGATTTGCATTTCTCTGATAATAAGTGATGTTGAGCATCTTTTCATGTGTTTGTAAGCCATCTGTATGTCTTCTTTGGAGAAATGTCTGTTTAGTTCTTTGGCCCATTTTTTGATTGGGTCGTTTATTTTTCTGGTATTGAGCTGCATGAGTTGCTTGTATATTTTGGAGATTAACTCTTTGTCAGTTGCTTCATTCGCTATTATTTTCTCTCATTCTGAAGGCTGTCTTTTCACCTTGCTTATAGTTTCCTTCGTTCTGCAAAAGCTTTTAAGTTTAATTAGGTCCATCAGTGTCTTTTATCACCTCCCACCTGGCCCCCGGCCCTAAATTCAAAGTCTGAAGTCATGTTTACACAATTCTTACTTATTGGCTCAGCTCATCCCACACTGTAAGACAATCCAAGTGCAAATAAAATGAGCTCTAGGGTATCATGATCAACTTCAGTTTGAGAGAAGGTCCCCTCTGACCTTGGTGAACCACCTTTGCAGAAGGTCTACTCACTTTCTTAGAAACCAGACTCCCTATTATTTACAAAAGTATCACAGAGTCCCAGCTATCTTCCTAGTTTGTTTTTTTTTTTTTTTGGCCTAGCACACAGCTTGCAGGATCATAGTTCCCCAACCAGAGACAGAACCTGGGCCCTGTGTGGTGGAAGTGCAGAGTCCTAACCACTGGACCAAAAAGGAAGTCCCAGTCTCCTTTCTCATTTCTGAGCACGAACACCCAGGTAGTGACCTAAGATTAAAGTGAGCAAGCAGGCAACACAGGTATTGGGTGGCATTCCAAGTGGAGGACTTCTGCTGTCTGGGAAGTTCAGAGTCCATGTTGAAGATCAAACCAGAAGGAGTTTAAGGACAGAGAACTCAGCTACTGTTGAGCTGTGTGGCTGTTCCTCCAGTACAGATGGTAAACAACATCAAACACAAGCATTCATCAAAAGAAAGCTGGGGTACCCGTACTAGCAGCAGACCAAGTAGACTTCCAAACAAGGAATGTTTCCTAGGAGCCAATTCATTGAACAAAGAAACGATGATTCCTTTCTCTTCCCTTTTTCTCTTACCCCCAGAAGAAAGAAAGAGAGTGTGGAAACAAGGTTAGTTGAGGAATCTATCAAACCAGTCCATCCTAAAGGAAATCAACCCTGAATATTCACTGGAAGGACTGATGCTGAAACTCCAATACTTTGGCCACCTGATGCAAAGAGCTGACTCATCAGAAAAGGTTCTGACGGTTGGAAAGGTTGAGGGCAAGAGGAGAAGGCAGTGACAGAGGATGAGATGGTTGGATGGCATCACCAATTCAATGGACATGAGTTTGGGCAAACTCTGCGTGATAGTTAAGGACAGGGAAGGCTGGTGTGCTGCAGTCCATGGGGTCGCAAAGAATTGGACAGGACTTAATGACTGAACAACAAGAAGGGTCTGAAATTGGAAAATCTGGGGCAAACCTATCCCAACGGAGTTGGCCGTGCATTTTGGTGGGGCACACTGCATTTTAGAGTCTGTTTTCAGCTCCCAATCAGTAAGTTACTGTAGTTTATGACAGAGATGACTTTACTGGGTTTAAATCTCTATGTCAGCCTTGGGGCAAGACCCTCTTGATGAGGCCATGTTCAGAAGCAGCAAGAGACTAAAGCAAGAATAAATATCCCATCATCATTGCGGACCAGTGAGCCCAATCAAGGCCTCTGCCCTTCAACCCCTGGGGACCTGGTCACACAGAGAAAGGAGGGGAGGGCATCCATATCACAGCATCTGTTAATGGTTGCCTCTTGCTCTCTCCCTGAATTCCAGACCTGGCACTCAGGACATCCTGAAATGGAGAAGGTTCCTGGTAAGAGTGTTTCCAACTTTCAAATGATTGACTAGAAGCAGAAGTGCCAGGGTGTGAACCCTCAACCCCAGAGTTCATGGGGCCAACCAGCCCGCAGAGCCTGAGCCCTTGATCCCACTAGACAGGCAGTTCTCATTAAGCAGTGTCACTGGAACTGGTGCCAAAAACATAAGGCTGCTTGCTCCCCCCTGGGCTTCATTTCTAGGCTCTTATATACACGTATTTTGACAATTTCCAAGTCAGTCAGTCTTTGCTTGGTGGAAGTGCTTGAGCAATGCTAATATTTACTAAGCAAGAGACGAGAGTCCAATGGTTCTCACAGATGCCCACGAGGAGACATCCTGCCCAGAGAAATGATACAGGACTCCACTCCTTGCGGGGACCCAGGTCAAAGAGATGCTTCTGTATCAGCACAACTGCATAGGCTGGGGCAGCCAACCTTCAAAGGCAGCTTGCTCTTGCCGAGGTTTTTGCCCTGAAAACCAGGAAGTCCTCAGGGACAGCTCTGACTGGAGGAAAATCAACAAAGCTCAAGACAGCATCTGAGACACAAATGTGAACAATTTCCCCTCATGCTGTCGGACACAGACGTCAAAAACATCCCCAAAGTGCCATGGCCAGACTCTATGTTGCAGAAAAATTCCACTGTGGGGAGACTGAAATCATGACACCTTCACAGCTCTGGGAGGAAATGAGACGACAGAGTGTTAAAATATCCTGGTGAATTGGGTAAAAATGAGGAAGTTGTTCATTCTTGCTAATTACAGTCTGGGTGTCAAGTTTTCATTTTCAGTTTAGGCAGGATATTAGGAACTTTGTTTGCTTACACATTGGGCGTTGAATGAGATTGCCAAGTACAATCTTCTACCCTCGTGGACACACAAGATGGGAAAATCAGTATGTTTGAATGTATTTCCAGAAATACTTTTTCTTCCTCATCTGACTTGTTTGTGGGCAGTCTTCTGATGCCCGTTTTTGACTCTGTTCAGTCCTTCCTTGGTAACTCAGATGGTAAAGAATCTGCCTGCAAAGCAGGAGACCCGGGTTCAATCCCTGGGTTGGGAAGATCCCCTGGAGAAGGGAATGGCAACCCACTCCAGTACTCTTGCCTGGAGAATCCCACGGACAGAGGAGCCTGGTGGGCTACAGTCCACGGGGTCGCAAAGGGTCAGATACGACTGAGCGACTAACACACACACAGGCCTTTCTCAAGCTGTCCCTTCTCTAAAGCAAGAGTTCTCGGCCAAGGCACCATGGCCCTTTAGGGTTGAAAAGTTCCTGGTTGTGGAGCTCCCCTGTGCCTTATAGGATGTGTAGGAACATCCCTGGCCTCTGACCACTAGATACCAAAAGTACTCCCTTCCAGTTGTGACAATCAACCATGTCACCAGACATTGCCAAATGTCCCTCCAGGGTAGGGGAGGCACAATCACGCCTCTGAGAACCAGCAACCTAATGAACACTTAAATGGTGACACCCATCTTCTATCATGATGACATCCCTTCGGTGCACAGAATCTTCTCATGTCACCTTCCTACCCATTTTCTCTCCCTTCCTCTACTGCCAGGCCTCTGGGTCACTTGTGGGGAGTCTGCTGATAATGCAGGCATTGTTCAGCTCACTGGCTCAACGTCCCAGGCCCACCCATGGTTAAGCCGGGAGAGAGGGAGGCACAGATGTCAGAAGAATAAACAACTCCCTCTTCTCCCTGGAACTGCTGCTAAGTCACTTCAGTCATGTCCGACTCTGTCCGATCCCATAGACGGCAGCCCACCAGGCTCCCCCGTCCCTGGGATTCTCCAGGCAAGAACACTGGAGTGGGTTGCCATTTCCTTCTTCAATGCATGAAAGTGAAAAGGGAAAGTGAAATCAGTCATGTCTGACTCTTAGCAACCCCATGGACTGTAGCCTACCAGGCTCTTCTGTCCATGGGGTTTTCCAGGCAAGAGTACTGGAGTGGGGTGCCATTGCCTTCTCCACTCCCTGGAACTGGAGGTCTCAAAACATGCAAATACAGAGACTGACCAACATGATGGAGTAGAAAGATCTAGAATTTACCTCCTCTCACAAGCACGCAAAAATCACAACTCTGCACAAAAACCATTGATGGAAAAGACTGGAACCTCCCAAAAAGAACTTCTACCAAAAAAATTAAAAAGGAAGCACAATGAGATGGCAAGGAGGGACGGACTCGCAATATAATCAAGTATGAATACACCCAGGTGGGCGCCCCACAAACTGGACAGTAATTACAGTGCAGAGGTTGTCCCACAGGAGTGAGAGCTCCGAGTCCCATGTCAGGCTCCCCAACCTGGGGTCCTGTACCTGGAAGATGAGCCCCCAGAACACTTGGTTCCAAAGGCCAGCAGGGCTTCGTTTCAGGAATCCCAAATGACTGTGGGAAATAGAGACTTCAGTCTTAAAGGGTGCATGCAAAATCTAAGGCTCCAGGACAGAGAGCAAAAGCACTCTTTTGATAGGAACCTGGGCCAGACCCACCAGCTAGTCTTAGAGAGTCTCCTGGAGAGGTGGAGGAGGTGGTGGGGATAAGGGGTGGGGGGTGAGGGGTAGGGGTAGGGGTGGGGGGTGAGGGGTAGGGGTAGGGGTGGGGGGTGGGGCCTGCAGATAACCCTGGGGACACAGACCTGGCAGCAGGCATTCTGGGGAGCTGCTTCTACCACGTAGACACTGATGCAGGAGTGAGCCATCATGGGATCCTCCATCTAGCTTATCAGCACCAAGGCCTGACCCCACCCAACAGCTGGTAGGCACCAGCACTAGGACACCTCAGGGCAAGCAACTAACTAGGTAGGACACAGCGCCAGTCGTCAGCAGACAGGCTGCCTAGAGACTTCCTTGAGCCCACAGCCACCTTCAACACAGCCCTGCCCACCAGAACACCAGAGCCTGGCTCCACCCACCAGTGGCTGAGCACTGGCTCTGCCCTCTAGGAAGCTTGCAGGAGCCTCTAGATCAGCCTCACCCACCAGGGGGCAGATACCAGATGCAGGAAAACCACAATGAGGCAGCCTACAGACCCAGTCTGCCCACAGCAGGCCAGACCCTGCCCAGGGACCAGCTAAGACCTGTCCCAGGCCACTAGCAGGCCAACATAAGCCTCAGGACACCCTGGATCCTTCCTGTACACAACTGTCTTAGAAACCGCCCCCTGCCCCACCCCACTGTGATCTGACACCAGCTCTGGGATCTCTGGGCCATGCAGTCAAACTTCAGGACCCAGCTCTTCCTGCAAGCAGTTGAGCACTAACTCCAGGACCTGGCTTCACCCACCAGTGAGACAGCACTAGCCCTCGAGTCCCCTTGGGACAGTCAGCCTCCTCAGCACCCAGCATGCATGCAGTCACTTCAGTCACTCCTGACTGTGTATGACCCTATGGACCATAGCCCACCAGGCTCCTGTCTATGAGATTCTTCAGGCAAGATTACTTGAGTGGGTTGCCATGCCCTCCTCCAGAGGATCTTCTCAGCAGTCTCCGCATAAGGCAGGGTCTGGAAACTAACTGGAATAGGGGCTAACCAAGCCTATAAGATAGTATATACAACATGCAAAATTTAAAAATGCAAAATACAAAAATGCAAAAAAAAATATATACAACATGCAAGATATATAATACAACATGCAAAATGCCAGGCTGGAAGAAGCACAAGCTGGAATCAAGATTTCCAGGAGAAATATCAGTAACCTTAGATACGCAGATGACACCACTCTTATGGCAGAAAGCAAAGAACTAAAGAGCCTCTTAATGAAAGTGAAAGAGGAGAGTAAAAAAGTTGGCTTAAACCTCAACATTCAGAAAACTAAGATCATGGCATCCAGTCCCATCACTTCATGGCAGATAGGTGGGGAAACAATGGAAATAGTGACAGATTTTATTTTCTTGGGCTCCAAAATCACTGCAGATGGTGACTGCAGCCATGAAATTAAAAGACACTTGCTCCTTGGAAGAAAAGCTATGACCAACCTAGACAGCATATTAAAAAGCAGAGACATTTCTTTGCCAACAAAGGTCCGTCTGCTGCTGCTGCTGCTGCTAAGTTGCTTCAGTCGTGTCCGACTCTGTGCGACCCCATAGACGGCAACCCACCAGGCTCTGCCATCCCTGGGACTCTCCAGGCAAGAATACTGGAGTGGGTTGCCATTTCCTTCTCCAGTGCCTGAAAGGGAAAAGTGAAAGTGAAGTTGCTCAGTCATGTCCGACTCTTAGTGACCCCATGGACTGTAGCCTACCAGGCTCCTCCGTCCATGGGATTTTCCAGGCAAGAGTACTGGAGTAGGGTGCCATTGCCTTCTCCAAGGTCCGTCTAGTCAAGGCTATTCCAGTGGTCATGTATGGATGTGAGAGTTGGACTATAAAGAAAGCTGAGCACCAAAGAATTGATGCTTTTGAACTGTGGTGTTGAAGAAGACTCTTGAGAGTCCCTTGGACTGCAAGGAGATCCAACCAGTCCATCCTAAAGGAAATCAGTCCTGAATATTCATTGGAAGGACTGATTCTGAAGCTGAAACTTCAATACTTGGGCCTCCTGATGCGAAGAACTGACTCACTGGAAAAGACCCTGATGCTGGGAAAGATTGAAGGTGGGAGAACGGGACGACAGAGGATGAGATGGTTGGATGGCATCACCGACTCAATGGACATGAGTTTGAGTAAGCTCTGGGAGTTGGTGATGGACAGGGAAGCCTGGCGTGCTGCAGTCCATGGGGTCACAAAGAATCAGACACAACTGAGCGACTGAACTGAACTGAGGCTTCTCCAACTCTGTCACATGCATGCACCCTTGCTGCAAAGCTGTGTTCTCAAGTAACCTTAGGCAGGTAGGAGCCATTAAGGGTTCATAAATATTCTATGCACACATACATCTGATTATAACATACTGACTTATGGGAAAGACATGCGCAACAGAGTCTGTTGCTATCTAACTTGCAACTGACAATCGGCCTTGAGCACATGCCCATTTGCATTCCCTTTCCTGATTAGTGGCAGGTACATTCTCTATTTTGCAAAGGGCAAAACCAAGAGGACGTTGGAAGTATAAAAAGGGGAAGCCAAGAGGAATTATGATGACTCCTTCGGGGTTGGCCTATTTCACATCTCAGGAGTGTCTGTTTATTAAAAGTTCTGTCTGCTTGAGCTGTAACTGGCTGTAATTTGTCTATTGTTTTAAACCTTTTTGGCCATCATTCCAAATCTTTGTCACGATGAGATAAGAACTGAGGGAGAGAAATAAAACGAACTGCCAGGTGGAATGTAAATTGATACAGCCATTATGGAAACCAGTGTGAAGGTTTCTTAACAAGCTAAAAATATAACTACCATATGACCCAGTATTTCTACTCCTGGGTAAATATCTGAAGAAAACAAAAACACTAATTCAAACACACACCAATGTTCACAGCAGCTCTATTTTAAATTGCCAAGATATGAAAGCAACCTAATTATCCATTAAGAGAGTTTTGAATAAAGAAAAGGTGGTTTGTGTATATACATATATACACACAGAGAGACATATGAATATATATATTCTATTGTGTGTGTCACACAATAGAATACTACTCAACCATAAAGAAGAACGAAATTTTTCCATTTGAACACAGATGGACTTGGAAGGAATTATGCTAAATGAAATAAATATTGTACAATGTCATTTATATGTGGAATCTAAAAAATTCAACAAACTAGTAAATAAAACACAAAAGAAGCAGACTCATAGATACAGAAAACAAAGTACTGATCACCAGTAGAGAGAGGGAAGGATGGGGGCAATATAGACATAGGGCTTTAAGAGGTTCAAACTATTGTGTATAAAATAAGCTACAAGATATACTGTACAAGACAGGGAATAGAGCCAACATTTTATAATAAGCATAAATGGATTATAGCCTTTAAAAATTCTGAATCACTACTTGTACACCTGTAACTTATATCATACATCAACTGTTCTTCAATAAAGAAGTAAAGCAAATACCTAAAGATCTGAATTCCAGACAAAGTTAGAATTCAGGCAGAGGAAATCCTGGTATAATTACTGATAATATTTTAAAAATTATTGTTACTGCCAAAAAAGATAGATTACAATTTGTGTTTTTAAAAATACTACAAAGGAATTTACTTAAGCTCCCCAAATATTTCTTTACAACACTGCAAAAATGGATTCTTTCTAGACTTTCTTTCAGCACAGGAAGTATTGTCACCCTCACCTTCCAAATTAGACTTCAAGGCAAGACACTGCTTTGGCCGTGTCTGCCACACTACTGCTCTGCTGTCAGGAAATAAGTTTCTCTTCCCAAGGCTAACTGGAGAGAATAGGTGGGTATTTTACTTGTTTTGTTGCTAACACCTGGAGACATATTCTGCATAGACTAATGTGGGAGACTGCTTTTGGAAAAGATATGGCTGCTCCAAAGCATAGCTGTTGTATACTTTGGAAAAGAGGGGCAGGGATAAATTAGGAGTTTGGTATTAACATATACACACTATGATGTATAAAGTAAATATGCAACAAAGACCTATTGTATAGCACAGGAAGCTATACTCAATATTTTGTAATAACCTCTAAGGGAAAAAATTTTGAGAAAGAAAAGATAAATATATATATATATATATGTGTGTGTGTGTGTGTATAACTGAATCACTTTGCTGTACACCTGAAACTAACACAACTTTGTAAATCAACTTATTTCAATTAAAAAAAAGCATAACTATCCTATCTTTTCTCTCTGTTCTTCCTTGCACAGCTCAGAAGACTACACAAAATTCTGCTCTGCCTTGAGAGATTCTTTCCTCTGTTGGAGCATAAGCTCCCTGAAGGGAGGGGTTGAGCTTAATTATTACTTTTTAATATCTCTGGTACCTAACACAGCTTACGATATTTCAATTCAGTTCAGTCGCTCAGTCATGTCCGACTCTTTGCGACCCCATGGACTGCAGTGCGCCAGGCTTCCCTGTCTATCACCAACTCCAAGAGCTTGCTCAAACTCAAGTCCATCCAACCATCTCACCCTCTGTCATGCCCTTCTCCTCCTGCCTTCAATCTTTCCCAGCATCTGGGTCTTTTCCAATGAGTCAGCTGTTCACGTCAGGTGGCCAAAGGATTGGAGTTTCAGTTTCAGCATCAGTCCTTCCAATGAATATTCAGGACTGATTTCCTTTAGGATTAACTGGTTTGATCTCCTTGCAGTCCAATACTAGAATATTTTAAAATACTAGGATATTTAGTATTTTTAAAAAGGAAGGAAGGAGGAAGGAAAAGACTTCAATCTGAAGGAGGGGGGAAGGGAGAGAGAGGGAGAAAAGGAAATAAGTGAAGGAAAAAAGAAAAGGAGGACAATGTTAGATTAATGTAGCACACAATTCAGAGTTGTTAGAAGTACTAAAGAATTTGTTCAAGTGAAGGTAGGCCTAACTCTCACTTGTCACCATATAACACAGAGAGGAGTGGTGCTTCCAGGATCCAGCATCTCAGGCAGAACAAAAAGAAAAGATGTGCTGGTTGAGGTGATACAAGAGATATGGCAGAATAAAAACTGACAGCAAGAGAAAATAAATAATGATGATGAGCAAATAGATGCTCAGTTAATTCCCATTAAGTTAATATTATTAAAGGAAACAAATGTTTCTGCTCTGGAGACATAAAGGAGAAGCAGAATAAAACAACAGGCATAAAAGTTCCTCAACCATCACTCCACCTTGAAGCAAAGCCAAAACAATTTTTTTTTCCCTTTTCTACAGATGCTTGAAGGAAAGTTGACTTCTTGAAAGGTTCTCTTTAGAGCACATCAAGTTGTCAACTCTCAAATTTAGTTGATTTTTTCCAGTATCGCAATATATATTAAAGAAATGTTTGGAAATATCAAAGAACATCAAAAAAAGCAAAGCAAAATAGATGTCCATATTGTTCCGGGAATCATGTAATCAATGAAAATTTTCATTTCTGAAAAACCTCATTTCTGTTACATATTATTATATGAATCATTCTGCCTTTACATTCTGATTCAAGACCTAATTCTTCATTGGCCATTAATGAGAAGTGTTGTATATTTTTGAAGTGTGTTTAAAAGTCTTATTTTAGGACCCAGGCCAACAGGCAAGGTTCTCCAACTCATTAACCTGCTCCATAAACTTGAAACCACTGTTTCCTACGGGAGAAAAACATACCTGGGAATAGTTAATATTGAATATTTTAATTCTTTCCTTCTATTTCAGGACCCGTTTACCCCCATTTCATCTGAATGAAAATTACTTGAGAACGTTTCCTCCCTTGTGCAATAAGGGACTTAACAACTTAATTCTGGTTAAGAAATCCAATTGCTTCCATCGCACAAAGAACCAGAAGCTAAACAAAAATTCAGCACCAAAGGAAATCTGTCATGATGGTAGAAGGAACCCCATGGAGGGTGCTGCCAATCAGAGGGACCAGCAGATGGAACCTTCTGACCTTGTTAACTCTGAGCTCAGTTTCCTCGAGCTTCCGCCAGAAGGAGGAAGGAAGGAAGGAGTGTGGCCTTTTGTACGGTTCGTCCACGACCCCATCTCCCAACTATTTCCTTTCCAATGAGAAAAGGGAATTGTTGGGTTTAGTTTGTATGCATTTCATTTGTTTTTCAACTTCAGCATTATGCTCTTTGGCTGGGAATTGGGAATTCTGTTTCTGCAGGCCCCAGCCTGAAAGTCATCACTTCTCCAACTTCTCCAGGTGGGAGCTGGCGTCCAGGCCACTCAGGAGGCTTCTCAGCTTCCAGGGGGCCCATGGCCAGGGCTTCCTCCTCCATTCAGGGCAGCCTGCTCCTGGGCCTGGAAGGGGGCGGCTCTCCGGGACCCAGGGCTGGGTCTGTGCCCACATTTTAATGACAGGCTGGAGCCAAGAGTCTTTGTGATTGGGGAAGCTATATGCTTGCTTGGGGCTTTTTAGTCGTAAAAAGCCTTTGCAGGCATTGTTCCCAGCCTGTTTCCACCTTGGCCTTGGGATTCTGAGCTAAATAGTCCATACGCTGTTATCATGGTCAACATGTTCTGCCAATCTACTGGGGCTCTCCAGTGTGGTCTGGCCTGTTGCGCAATCAGTAAAAGACATAACCTCTGTCTCGAAGACCTTGTGCCCCCAAAGCCTGGTAAGCATATGTAGAAATGAATGCTGACCATCAATCATTGACAAACATCTGAAATGCAGTAAAACCTTGTTAATCCACTGTTGCTGATTCCAAACAGCATGTAATTCAAAGCAACTGCTGTTCCTGTCCTTCATTGTTCTTTAATGAAAATAGTCAATAACTCGAAACTGGCAGTGAGATGCTTATTTTCCCAAGTCCCTGGCACTTCAAATTTTCAGGACGTTGCTCTAATTATTTTTCATGATTAAGTAATAGATTGATTGTTTCATAGGTCCAGCCAGTCAAGCTCTCAGTAAGAAGTTTCATTGTTGCAGATACAATGGTGTGAGTGTAGGGGTCAGAAAGCTAAGTCTAACATCGCCCAAAGAAATTGTTAACTTCAGCTAGAAATCTAAGCTTGGATTAGTGACTTCATTTTTAAAGGAATTTTTATCTGATTTTTTGAAAAATGCTGTTTCTTACAGAGTGTTATGAAAATAAAGAATAGCACAAAGGAAAACAAAAACCATGCTCATGAGTTCACAAGCAGAGAAATCACTTGTTTATTTACCTCAAGTTCAAGGTTATGAAGATGTCAATCCAGAAAAGATGGGGGGAGGGGGAGGGGGAGAGAGAGACTCCTTTATTTTCTGTTCTTTTCACTTGAAAAAAATTGATACTTTCTTCATACTAATTTGGATCGCAAGATCCAGAGGAGAGATTTCAGTCACTGTTGCCAACATCATAATGAACTCTATTTTCCATGAAACAGAATTCAGAATAAATTAGACACAGTTTCCATTTCAATTCCTCAAATAAAGAGAAACTCATTGGAAGATGGTCTCACACAGGAGGTGAAAATCAGGCTGAACCCCAAGGACAATTTTATATGCTCGATGATACAATGGGGAGATTGAGTTAAACCAGTATTTCCCATTTTGGGGTGATTTTATCCTCCAGAGGACACTGGCAGTGTCTGGAGCCATTTTTGTCTGTCACAACTTGAAGAAGGGGTGATCCTTGCATCTAGGGAGTAGAGACCAGAAATGCTGCCCAACATCCTCCAGCACACAGAACAGTCCCCACGGCAACGAAGAACGATCCAGCCCCAGGTATCAATGCTCCTGAGGCTAAGGAACTCCCAATTAAACACATCCCATCCTTATCCCCAGAGAGTCATGATCTAAGAGGCCATAGGGATGCAGAGAGGTCAAGACACCACATGCGCTGCCTTTCTGATGACTTGGTGGGTGGATGGATATTCTGACAGTGTACCATAATGCTTAAGAGCACTGGTGTGAAATATCACTAGCTATCAGAGAAAAGCAAATCAAAACCACAATGAGGTATCACCTCACACCAGTCAGAATGACCATCATTAAAAAGTCTACTTACAATAAATCCTGAAGTGAACTATACTTTAATAAAAAAATAAATTTTGAAAAACGTCAGCAGAATGAAAAAAAATCCTACAGATACTGTAAAACAAAAAAACTACTAGAAAAAATAAATTAATCAAGGTGCAAGAATATGTATCTATGTAGTGGCAATCTACTGGTTAAGACTCTGCACTTCCACGGCAGGGGGCAAGGTTTGACCCCTGTTCAGGGAACTAAGATCATGCACGCCACGGTAAATGGTCAAAAAAAAAGAGAGAGAGAGAGCTCATACAGTATTGGCTTTCCTGGTGGCTCAGAGAGCAAAGAACTCGCCTGCAATCCAAGAGATCTAGGTTTGATCCCTGGATCGGGAAGATCCCCTGGAGAAAGGAACGGCAACCCACTCCAGTATTCTTGCCTGGAGAATTCCATGGACAGAGGAACCTGGTGGGCTACAGTCCATGGGGTCACAAAGAGTCAGACCCGACTGAGCAACTAACACTTTCACAAGAATATATGCTTATTCTGTATGATACCAGCAAGTTAAAAATAAAAATTTAAGAGAATACTAAAAACAAACAATAAATGCGAGAGAGGGTGTGGAAAAAAGTGAACCCTACTACACTGTTGGTGGGAAAGTAAACTGGTACAGCCACTATGGAAAACAGTATGGAGATTCCTTAAAAAACTAAAATAGAGCTACTATACAATCCAGCAACCCCACTCCTGGGCACATATCCAGAGAAAACTGTACTTTGAAAAGATACATGCACTCCAGAGAAAACTGTACTTTGAAAAGATACATGCACGCCAGTGTTCACTGCAGCACTATTCACAATAGTCAAGACATGGAAACAACCTAAATGTCCACTAACAGATAAAGAAGATGTGGTACATAAATACGATGGAATATTACTCTGCCAAAAAAAATAAAGGAATAATGCCATTTGCAGCAACATGGAAGGACCTATAGATTATCATACTAAGTGAAGTAAGTCAGATAAAGACAAACATCATGTGATAGCACTTATATGTGGAATCTAAAAAATGATACCAGTGAATTTATATACAAAGCAGAAACAGACTTATAGACAAAAACAAATTAATGGTTACCAAAGGGGAAAGGTATAAATTAGGAGTTTGGGATTAACAGAGACACACTACTATATATAAAATAATCTACAAAGACCTACTGTATATAGCACAAGGAACTATACTCAATATTTTGTAATAACCTATATGGGAAAAGAATCTGAAGAAGAATGAATTATATGTATACCTAAATCACTGCTGTACACTTGAAACTAATACAAAATTGTAAATCAACTATACCAATAAATATATATTTTTTTTTTTAATTTTAAGCACTATTGTGAAGACAAAATGAGTGTGAAATAGTTGAATGCCTGGCACACTAAACTGCAAGTGCCTCTATAAATGGTCACCGTTAGCATTGTGGGCTAAACCCAGTAACTTTTGATACTTGGCTTCCAAACTGAGACTCACAGTGAGATGTCCTCTATGAACAAGTCAATAAGCGCTCTCAAAAAATGGAATCATTTAAGAGTTCACTTGACGTCTAAACAAGAGCCATGCATCACGTACATGGAAGACCTTTTTGGTTACCATTGCTTTGTAATCATGGTATAATCAAATGGTCTCAGAAATCCCTCAGGCTATAAATTGCTTCCCCGATGCTAAGAACCTTCTAACGACAAATGCTAAATGAATTTGTGGTAAACGTTGTAACGATATTCTATTGAACAGTTTTCCAGCCAAGTAAATCTTTTGGCTTTAGCTTTCTAGACAGCTATCATCTGGCCGTCCTTCCCAGCATTAACTAATCACCAGTGAAAAATACAAATGTCATTCACAAATCATATCAAAGACAGGAACAGCTGGAATCAAATTCAAGAGACTGCATCATTTTATCATCTTGACATTAATCATTCTACATGGATAGCCCAGGCAATCTGGAGCAAAGAGTAATTTATGTTTCAATATAAACATTAACCATTCAGGCCTGGGAGGCTCTCTTCCTTCTCCCCCACCCCCCTGATTCCAGAGGGCCCCTAGAGATCCAAGTTCAAGCATTACAGGAAAATGGGTGTTTTAACTGTTTTCTTTGACTGTGCCGCACAGTACATGAGATCTTAGTTCCCCATTCAGGGACCAAACCTGCACCCCCTGCATTGGAAGCACAGAGTCCTAACCACTGGACCACCAGGGAAGTTTCTGAGAATGTTTTATGAAACATTATTTATTAAGTAGCTATGAGAGCTGGAAAAAAATCCCAATATATGCAAGCCTGCCTGTCTGACCATTTAGGTTTGGGGTCACCAAACTACACCCTACAAGTCAAATTTGGCCCCATACCTATATATCTATGACTTGTGCACTCAGGATGATTTTTGTATTTTTAAATGGGTGGAAAAAATTTAAAGAGTAACATTTATACCAAATGTTAATTAAAATTATACGACATTCCAATTTCAGCGTTTACAAGAAAGCTTGATTGCAACACAGCCATGCCCAATACTTTGGCCACCTCATGCAAAGAGCTGACTCTTTGGAAAAGACCCCGATGCTGGGTAAGATTGAAGGCAAGAGGAGAAGGAGGCGACAGAGGATGAGATGGCTGGATGGCATCACTGACTCAATGGACCTGAGTTTGAGCAAACTCTGAAAGATGGTGAAGGACAGAGAAGCCTGGTGTGCTGCAGTCCATGGGGGTCTCAAAGAGTCAGGCACCACTTAGCAGCTGAACAGCAACAACATGCCCATTTGCTGACATAATGCCTGTGGCTACTCTCCTATAACCATGGCAGAGATGAGCAATTTCAGCAGAAACCATATGGTTCACGAGTCCTAAACTATTATCTAGCCTTTTATAGAAGAATGTTTCCCACTCTGATCTAGGGACTCAACACTATTTTTTTTCTATGCAATAATTACAAACTTCACTAAATATCTGTTGGGTTCACCTGCTTTACTGCTACCCCCCAATAGGAGGGCACTCCAGTAACCTGAAGGGCAATTACCGCTCCCCCATCGGGAGTGGTCTTGGTGGGAAAGCAATTCCCAACTCACCTAGTCAATATGACTGCTACTTCCACGGGAGTTTTCCTACACTGGCATCTATACCTCAGGGGGACCTCCTCACAATGAATTCTTCAGGTATTCATTTGTCAAATAGCCATGGAGCACTGTGTTGGCTATTCCCCAGGCACTGTGCTAGAGTCTGCCCAAGGAAAACCAAGTCCTGGCAACTGTGGAGAGCATACATACTAGGATAGATGATCAACAGCCAAACAAGTAAATGGACGAGTAACTTTAGATAGTGGTAAGCATTACAGAGAAAATACAAGTGGACATTTGCCAAGGAGTGGGAGAGGCTGGCTAATGTCAACTAGTAGTCAGGAATGGCATCCATGAGTCATGTGCAATGTGGACTGCCCATGGACATGGACTTAGAAATGTCAAGTGGACAGTATGGAGCTCAGAGACATTAAAGCGAGAGATAGAAAACTGGAAGTCCATAAGGAGAAATTTAAATCCCTGTTTATCACAGAGAATGAGGGTAATGTGATACCCAAGGAAACCAAAGGAAGTGATGGTTTAAAACCAAGGAAAGGATTCTGAGGAGGCAAATCTCAGAGGCAGATCTATAAGGGACAAGTCAAACACTAGTCTGATTCAGACTTCAGAGTCTGACAGGCCCCACTGCAAGTGGTCCAGAGGCACAGTGGAGAAAAGAAGTCCCCTCAACGTACAGTCAAGGAGAACATCTCATTTCCTCCTTTTCCCGGGATGGGAACACAGAAGTCCTGAATTAGTTCCAACACTGAATTAAGGGGCTGCCCAGATGGTGGCTAAGACAGTAAAGAATCTGGCTGCAATGCAGGAGACCTAAGTTCAAACACTGGGTCAGGAAAATCTTCTGGAGAAGGGAATAGCAACCCATTCCAGTATTCTTGCCTGGAGAATCCCACGGACAGAGGAGCCTGGTGGGCCACAGTCCATGGGTTCGCCAAGAGTCAGACACGACTAGTGATTAACACTTTCACTTTCACTTCACTGAATCAAGGGCAGTAGCTAAAGATCCGGTTGGCTGGTTGAAGGGTGGAAGAAGCAACAATGGAAGGACTCATAATAAAGGGGGGAAGCAATAGGCCTTGCTAAAGAGTTGTAGATTATTAAACCTGTCAAGTCATATCTGACTGCTAATCTGTCTACCCCACTGCAAAGAGTTCAATTTTCCAGAAGCAGTGGCGCAGAAAATATAGCTGTCCACCAAAAATTCTTACATGTTCTCCTTAATACAGAGTTGTCAGTAGAAATGGCCATACAGCTAAGGGCTACCTCTCCCAGCCTCCCTTGAAGGGAGGAGTCATCAGGTGTCTGAGATCTGGGCAAGGGATATGAGCAGAAGCAACGTGCCTCATTCCTAGGCCTGGCTTACACATCTTCTACATGGAATTCCCCCATGGGCTTTTGCCCTTCTAGCTGGCTAGAATCATGATGACCCCCATATCTAGAGCAACCTTGGAAGTTTTAGCTTAAAAGTGGCAGAATTTCCATCACGCTGGGGGCCTGAATGACTGTGGAGAACGGAGAGACATTCTGACAACCTTTTTGCTTACCCAGTACTGTTTCATGATCAAGAAATGGATTTCTAAGTCAGAGAAAGACAAATATGATTTCACTTACACGTGGACTCTAAACAAATGATACAAAGGAAATTATTTACAAAACAGAGAACGACTCACAGACATAGAAAACAAACTTATGGTTACCAAATGGGAAAAAGGGGTGGGTGGGATAAATTTAGAGTTTGGGATTAACAGATACATAGTTCTATATATAAAGCAGATAATCAGCAAGGACCTACTGGACAACACAAGGAACTCTATTCAATATTCTGTAATAATCTACATGGGAATAGAATCTGAAAAAGAAGAGATATATGTATATGTATTAATATAATTGAACCACTCTGCTGTATACCTGAAGCTAACACACCATTGTAAACCAACTATGCTGCTGCTACGTCGCTTCAGTCGTGTTCGACTCTGTGCGACCCCATAGACGGCAGCCCACCAGGCTCCCCCGTCCCTGGGATTCTCCAGGCAAGAACACTGGAGTGGGTTGCCATTTCCTTCTCCAATGCAGGAAAGTGAAAAGTGAAAGTGAAGTCGCTCAGTTGTGTCCGACTCTTAGCGACCCCATGGGCTGCAGCCCACCAGGCTCCTCCGTCCATGGGATTTTCCAGGCGAGAGTACTGGAGTAGGTTGCTATTGCCTTCTCCGAAGCCAACTATACTCCAATATAAAATAAAAATTTAATCTAAAAAACTAAAAGAAATTGACTTTCATTATGTAAGAGCCAATATACATTTTTGTCACCTTTCGTTAACAGCAGTTAATCTACCTTAACACAAACCTGAACTACTTATGAGGTAACATACTCTAGGGTAACCTTGTGGGCCACACAAACATCTATTGGCCACCCTTAGCTGGCTGGCAAATTGCAGGTGACAATCTCAGAGAAGGGTCTTCCCATAACGTTTCCCATGTGTTATTGGTTAGAAGCAAGTCACTAGGGCAGCCCACACTCAAGAGAAGGGGGTTACACAGGACATGAGTATACCATAGTGAGGATCACTGGGAGGCATATTAGAGATGCCTGTCACACTACATAACAATAAAATATAAGTCCCTCTCTCTCCCTTTATGATACAGTGATTGCCTTAAGGTAGAGGAATCAGCAGAGAGTGACCGTGAACAAGACATTGCGGGGTGGGGAGTACTTCCACAGGACAATGTCCTAGCAGAAGGATGACACTACCACAGGACATAGATTTTTTTGTTCAGATCATCAACAAGCTCTTCTGCTGCTGAAACTTGAGATTCAACATGACCTTCTCAATGCTTCTCCCCTTTACTTTGCCCAAACGACCTCATGAAACAAGCAAAATGGTGAGGTTCCAGGTGGAACCATGTCAAGGTCAACACGTGTCATTAAGTTGGGATGTCTATGTGTTTTTCACAATTAAACAATTAAATGAGGGGCAGGAGGAGAAGGGGGTGACAGACGGTGAGATGGTTGGACGGCATCACCGACTTGATGGACATGAGTGTCAGCAAACTCTGGGAGACAGTCAAGGACAGGGAAGCCTGGTGTGCTGCAGTCCATAGGGTCATAAAGAGTCAGATGTGAATGAGCAACAAAGCAACTTAATAAAACAAACTTTCAGATCCTAAGAATCGTCTCCTTTGGAGCCAAAGGCAGGAGACCTGGAGCATCTGGCACCGTTGCTTTCTTCATGATTCCAACAACTGACCTCTTTGGGTTTTTGATTTCAATTTTTGGTGTTAAAAAGATCTAACTAGGCTAAACCATGAGTGGGAGATGAATAACTTAAACGAGTTTTCTGTAAATTATTTAGCAAAGCCTGGAAGCCATTCTCCAACACCAGTATTTTTAAGGGTCAAGTGAGACAAATGTTTACAGTGAAGTGCTACACTGACTTACAAAAGTTCCCCAGATGCAAACTTGCAAGGAAGTCTGATCTATAAAACAGAGAAACCCAGACATATCTGATTACAATTTAGGTGGGGCATGGAGAACTCCATCTGCCACACTGCCCTTTCCTTCCCTCCATGGGACACTGAAGATGTACCATGGAGCAGATTGAAAACCATGGGGCTCCCCAACTGGACGGCACTGTGTCTTCATCTTTGGGAGCATTTCCTCTCCAAGGTAAACTTGGTCTGCTTCCTCACCCTGGAAACCCTGGCGGGCAGGCACCTGTCATGTAACACCTAGAAATTGTGTTTGGAGAAGCGTATTTGGGCAGAAGAGCTTCCCTGGTGGCTCCGTGGTAAAGAATCCATCTGCCAATGCAGGAGACCCGGGTCCAATCCCTGAGTCAGGAAGATCCCCTGGAGAAGGAATTGGCAACCCACTCCAGTATTCTTGCCTGGGAAACTCCATGGACAGAGGAGCCTGGCAGGCTACAGTTCATGGGGTCGTAAAAGAGTCAGACACGACTGAGCAAGTAAACAACTTTGGAAGAGGCTGGATGTTTTGGCGCTAACAGGTTGCCCACTCTGAGCCCCAAAGAAAATGAGAGCAGGGACTTCCTTAACCTCGAAGAGGGCTGAACTCGGTGAAGGATAAGGTGAAGAAAGAATAATTTTAAGGGAGGCTCTGGAAAACACCCTTCAAAATCACTTCTGACCCAGCTTTAGAAGTATTTGTCTCTATTTCTCAAGAGCCACTCTCAGAATCTACAAAAAGCACATCAAATTGAAAAATTCAAGAAACTATAGAAAGCTACTCTGTTTGGATTTCTATAATGTTGTGTCAGCAAAGCCTCCATCAATCCAAATTTTTCCCTTTCTTTGAATTTACTGTAAATTTAAATTTATGTACATTAAAAAAAATCCATGAAGACTTCATATAATCATCATATCTTGTACATATGCCCCAACTTTAGAAGAAACCATTTGGACAAAAATTCATGGAATCTTTATATACAGTCTTTGCTTATTTGTCATACATTTTTTTGCAGCATTAATGGTAATGATTATAAATTCTTGACAATGTCAAATTAAGCATTATTCAATACAAGAACTTTTCCAAAGAAGAGAACTTTCACAGCAGAGCTGAACTCAAACATTCATCTGCTCTTTTTTTTCCAGTTAATGATATTGACATTTTACTATATTAGTTCATTAGAGCATGAAACTTCCTGTCTTGTTTTTGAAAAGCTATTTTAGTACTTCATATAAAAGAAACTCTATACCACTGGGACATAGCAAATGCAATGAAATCATCAACCACTCAGTGGGAAAGAAACCACTGCAAGCCACTAATCATTATTTTAAATGGAGCACATTTTAGACCTCTCACTTGGTAGAGGCAGTCCGCATTTTTTACTACAATAGGTTCCTCACCATGTCTCTAAACATTAGGGTGGTGAAAAGTAGATCTTTTAAAAACTCTTGCCCAGGTCCTGCAAATTCACCATGTTACCTAAAACCTATTCTTGAACTAACTGGTTTGTAAGTAGTCTCTCCCGGCTCAGCCATCAACTTTTAGAATGCGAAAGCCACCTCTTCTGTTGATTCCACATCTCTGATACCCACACACAGTGGTTGAGGCATTTGGGGAGCTTGATAGATATTTCAGGACTGAAATAACATCACGTCACTACATTGACAACCACATGGAAAGCCAATGTCCTGATTACTACTGCTGCATTACAAACCATCCCAAATCTGGTGCCATAATATGATCATTTCATTATGTTCACAGCTCTGTGGGCCAGGACTTTGGAAAGGGTAGAGAGGGTGGCTTGTCCCTGTTCTACAATGTCTAGGGCCTCAGATGGAGGCAACCCAACAACAACGGCTGGAATCATTTTCAGGCTCATTCATTCACATACTGGGTGGTCGATTCTAGATAGGACCAGAATACTACATATGATCTCTCTGTGGCTGCTTGTGCTTCCTCACAGCATGGTGTCTGGGTTCCAAGAGTAAAAATCCCCCAATAACCAGGCTTGGAAATCACTACAGTCACAAGTTCAATGAGGTTCAAACCATGAACATGACAGGAGCTATCTGGACATTCTTCAAACAGCTGCTTCCTTGGCCAGCTTTCAAGCCTGAGATTGTGCCCAGCAATGCCATCTGCCCTCAGACACAGGAGGAACATTGGGAAGAATCCATGCAGGCTTAGAAGTGGACTTGGACATTTCAGCAGAGAACTCCTAGGTCTTGTGTACAGGACGTGTGGTCCAGAGCAGGGGTGGGGGCCACATTCACTTAGCACAACAGAACCCTGGGCTTGAGGAGTAGTATAGACAGAGGAGGACTCTTATAACATGAGGTCCAGGACTGGTGTCTAGGGAGACACACTGAGGGGTATGAAGTGGAAGCATTATTCTAACTCAACCACTTAGAAAAGGCATCATGGACAAGAGGAGATCTGTATAGCTTTTTCAAAGATGCCATTTGTCTGCAAGTATAGCTGTTGGTGGGCTTCCTAGTGGCTGAGTGGTAACGAATCCATCTGCCAAGGAAGGAGATGCGTGATCAACCCCTGAGTCAGGAAGATCCCCTGGAGAAAGAAATGGCAACCCACTCCAGTATTCTTGCCTGGAGAATTCCAAGGACAGAGGAGCCTGGTGGGCTACAGTCCATGGGGTCGCAAAGAGTCAGATAAGACTGAGTGACTAAACAACAACAACAATAGCTGATGTGGATTTTGCTATTGTTATTATTCAAGTTAAATGGTAGACAGAAAACCAATTAGTTGACTAAATATTTTCCTTTTATACAGGTTTTGGTACAATGTAGGAATCACAACTTCAAACACAAATGGTCATCACATGGGCCCTGGATTTGAATTGTAAACCTGAGCTCTCTTCTGGGCTTCCGTTACCATCTGAACGTGCAACTTTATGAAGGCAAATTAACCTCTCTGAGTCTAGAAAGAGCTTATAAGCCTTGTGCCAGATGTGCAAACCTATAAGCAAACAGACTTAAAATTCTTGAGCAGAAGGTATCATATAAACGGACTGAAAAACCACCAAATTGCTCATTCCTCAAAAGGAAATGAGCATCATAAAAGAAAGTGAAATGAAATGAAATACAGAACAAAATAAAAGCTTAGACTTTATTAACTGCCCTTAATGTTAAGGTGTGGTGTTTGCAAATGTTTTCTGTAAAGTGTCAGAGAAATACTTTTGGTTTTGCCAGCCGTATAGTCTCTGTCACAACTACTCAGTGCTGTCACTGTAGTGCACACAAAGCCCTAGACAAAACGTAAACAGATGAGCATGGCAGTGTTCCAATAAAACTTTATTTACAGATATAAGCAGAGGGCCGGATTTTGCCTAAAGGCTGTAGAATTTTGCCAACTCCTCCTCTATCTTAACAATATATGAGGACTTTTCTGGTAGTCCAGTGGTTAAGAATCTGCCTGCCAATGCAGGGGGCACAGGTTCAATCCCTGGTCTGGGAAGATCCCACATGCTGAGGGGAAACTAAGCCTGTGCACCACAACTACTGAGCCCTTAAGCCGCAACTACTGAAGCCTGCATGCTCTAGACCCTGCACACCACAACTGGAGAGTAGCACCCACTTGCCACAACTAGAGAAAACCTGCACAGAGCAATGAAGACCCTGAGCGGCCAAAAATGAATAAATTATTGTTAATTTTAAATAGAAATTAAAATTAAAATAAATAAATAATATCAGGGGTCATTCCACTCTATTAAGCAGCATGAACATTTTCAATCATTATATTAAAAATAAAACTAAGCAATATGACTCTAATCTTGACTACAACCTCCAGAATGTGCTGGAAGTAATCAGCAATGTTTATGGACACCTTTGCCTTTTTTTGTGAGACGGTCTGCTTTTAACTGAAACACAATTACCATCATCATTAGACACAGCCCAGGCCACTGGAATTCTGTGCTCATTGAGTTCGTCATACAGGAGAAATATAAAAGAGCAATATAAAAGGGGACATTTTTCTAAAAATAAAAGGCTCCTTTTACTTCTAAGATTACTTTTCTTTGGACTGTTGTTTTTCCTAAAACCATTGCCATTTCAAAAGTAAGAACTATTGAAACTCTAAGGGCTTTAGATATGTTTTACAACTAAAACTATGTAGCCATTGACCTCAAAAAGGTTGCAATCAATACGACAGAACATAAGAATGAGAAGTACCATGATACAAGATTGAGCAAAAAACAACCAAATGTAGAGTCATGGCATTTCAAGGCATGAAGAGCCCTTAAAACCCATTTGGTGCAGCCCCTGCCCTTGTGGACTGCATCCCTAAAAATAGGAGTTCTTAGTTCTTTGCAGGAGTACCATGCGCCAGGGACACTACTCAGGCAGGAAAATGCAATTCTTGGCAGGGAAACCAGGCATTTGCCAAGGCATACGTGCTGTGCTGCCAGAGCTAGAACACAGGAGTCATGAGGGGCGAATGGCCCAGCCTTGGCAATGCAGAAGCTGGGTCAAGGAAAGCAAAACCACTTCTGGATCACGTCACTGGTGGACTCGACACAGACACTCTCAGCCCCGCTTGGGACTGACCCAGAAACTGCTCCAGGAAGAACACACAGTGGCAGCCCCAGGGAGGGCAGGCAGGACTGACAGTGAGTGACCATGACATGTCAGTACTGGGTCAGGCAGTTTGGTTGATTCTTCAGTTCCCTTGTGTGGCTGCTTGGTACAGATCAGCAGTTCACACTGAGAAAGTTCCTGTTTTAGAGCACCTAAAATCTAAAATCTGAAATCCCTCGACTATTACCAACTATGCAGAGACTAGGAAGCAATCACATCTCACACAACTTAAGGTTAAACCGTGCTCTGCCAATAGCACATTCCATCCTATTCAGTCTCATTTTCATCTTGTTATTCTGACTTACTGATTTTGAGCAGGTTGTTTCTCTGTGCTGTTGTATTTTCACCTTACAAAAATACAGGGAAAGCAATTTCTACCCACTTCTCAAGACTGTTGAGACAATGAACTCATGCCTATCAGGTGCTGTGGTGGGCAGCTGTTGTTCTGCTGCCCAAACTTTACCTACTTGTATGAATTGTGTGTTGACTTTCTATATTCCATGGTGCTTCAACATTTGGGGGTTGTTGATCCTGGAAAGAGGGCTTCCCAGATGGCTCAGTGGTAAAGAACCCGCCTGCCAATGCAGGAGACGGGGGTTCAATCCCTACACTGGGAAGAGCCCAAGGAGTATGAAATGGCAACCCACTCTAGTATTATTGCCTGGGAAATCCCATGAACAGAGGAGCCTGGAGGGCTCCAGTCCACAGGGTCACAAACAGTTGGAGATAACTGAGCATGCACACATAATCCTGAAAGACTGTCTGTACCAAAGGTAATTCCAGCAAACCAACCAATGTACAGCCCATACCTGCCAACTGCCTCCTTGATTGAGCCACTATCCTTGTCACGATCTGAGTGTTTATGCACTGCCTCCAAATTCAAAGGTGAAATCCTAATCCCCAACCTGTTATTAGGAGGTGTGACCCTTGGGAGGTAATAAGGTCATGAGGGTGGGGCCCTCATGGATTATATTAGTGCCCTTATAAAGAGACCCTTAAGAGATCTCTAGTCCCTCCCACCATGTGGGTATGCAACCCAGAAGAGGGCCCTAACCAGAATCTGACTGTACTGGCAACTATGATCTCAGACTTACAGCTTCCAGAAGAGTGAGAAATAAATTTCTGTTGTTTATAAGCCATCTAGTCTAAGGGATCCTGTTACAGCACCTAGTTGGAACTAAGACAATCCCCCCACCCTAGTATCACCCCAGGGCCAGCTACTGAGCAACTAGAGGCAGTCCTTATATCCTTAAAGTCCCTGAAATTACTTAAACAAGCCCATCCCAAGTGTGTTTATCCTGCCTTGCCCCTTCCTGCTGTGAAAACCACAACCGAGGCTTTTGTCCATGGTTTTTCCTTAGCTCTCCACCTCCTAACCAGCTCTGGTCTTTCCCAGTGTGGCCCTTTCCCAGTGTTATATCATGACTCATGTCTCTAACTATCTGTGAGTATAAACTTTTTCCTTTGTGACAAGCATTTCTGTGTCTGTGTATCTTATTGTACCATCTGATTAAAACAAATCCCAACCACATTTTCACACACTATCCTTCTCCAGCATCTGCATCCTGCATCCCTCTGGTACAGTGTATTGGCTGTCTATTGCTGCATTAAAAGTCACCACAAACTTAGCAGCAGAAAACAAATGTTATCATAGTTTCTTTGAGTCAAGAGTTTGAGCACAGTTTAGCTGGGTCCTCTGCTTCATGCCCTGCCCCAAGTCTGCAAGTGAGTGGCTGCCCAAGGTTGGGGCATCATCTGAAGCCTTGACTGGGAAAGGATGTGCTTCCAGGGTCACATGGTTGAGGGGAGGATTCAGTTCCTAGAGAGTGCTTAGACTAATGGCCTCTTTCCTTCAACCACTATTGGCTGGAGGTTGCCCTCAGTTCTTTGCCATATCGGCTCCTCCAGCATGGCAGCTTACTTCAAAGTGTCAAAGTTCAGAAGCCAATAGAGAGTTTGAGAGCAAGAAAGAAGTCACTGTCTTATGTAATATAGTCACAGAAATAACATACCATCACCTTTCTTTTATTCTATTGGTTAGAAGCGAGAGACCAGGCCCAACCTTGACTCAAGGGGACAAGAATACACAAAGGCATAAATACCAGAAGGCAAGGATGGCAAGCAGCCATCTCAGAAACTGCCTATTACGGGGATCATCTCTTTTTCCTTGGCCCACGAGTTCTGGGTAGGACTTCCATGATTCAGGTGTGGGGCATGAGATTAGACCTTGGCCAATCAGAAAACTACACGTCCTAGGCTTTGTGATTACTGATTTATTTCAGACAGAAGGTTAGAAAAAAGAGGAGGCAAAGAGACTATCGGAAAGCGAAATAATTTAGTATGGCTAGAAACATCCATCTCACATTGCTGAAGCCAAAGGATGTACCTACGAATGTACACCTTGCCATCCTCAGCCCTTTTTAAAAGCTGAGCTAAACACAGGAGGCCCCTGGTCTTGGGTGAAAAAAGCACCAAATCTCCTGTTCAACAAATAAAAAAGAAATGTGCATTCCTTGGCCAAAGTAGACACAGAGTAAGGTATCTTATTTTCTAAAAATAAAGTCCTATACAATCTCCTGAGGTGTTCGCCAGTTAATATTTAGGACTGAGGATTTAAAAATAATCAACATCCATGAAAAACCATCTCTCCCCCTTTTTTCTTAATGCTTTTTTGACCAAAAGTGTTTCATAGACTGAACTCTCTAATGAGGGAATATTTACATGACATACCAGAGCAGATGTGACTCTCATTTTATGAAATCCAAACCCAGATGGTCTTTTCTTTCCATTGTCTTAGGTAATTTATATGAAAGCAGAACATGAAAAAAATTCAAATGTAATTTCTTTTCCACCATTTATACTTAATGACCCTGTAATCACTTTCATGGCCTCAGTTTCTCTGCCGAGTCTCCAGAGGGTCTGTGGATTAGTTCATGTCATAGAGGTGCTCTCTGGCAATTGGAAATGCCCAGCAAGAGTGGAAATGTCTGTTATCATAAAACATGCATTTCCAATTTAGGTTATTCCACCATGTGTCCTCCGCAGAGAGTCCAAAATACTCTTCTAATTTGAATCAGCCCAGAGGGTATAAACTAAAAGAAAGACTCATGGATGGAAAAATAAAAAATAAAAAAGACTGACCCTGAACTCAACTTCTTTAAATGACTTTTCTTGGGGAACATTCTATTTCATTTGGTCATCTATGGGGAAATGGAAAAAAAGGGCTAAAGGATGAAAGAGAAGAGAACACAAAAGCACTCCGAGAGGTGTCCAGGAATTTCTTTTAGCTTGAGAATTCCTGGAATATGACGCTGATGGGGCTGAATTTTTCCACTTGGCTTAATGACAGTTTCTGCCACCTTCCCAGACATTACCTTGACAACCCTACGTTCTTGAGAATTCGTTAGCAGGCTCTGAACAGAGTAATCACACCCATTTAGTTATCCTTTATTTAAAATTGTATTTGTACATGTTGGCTTCCAACACTCTGAAGGGCATTTGGAACTCCATGGGTTGCATGAAATTGGACTGTGTAATGTATATTTTCCAGCACCTCATAAATTGTACTGTATTCATATATTCGCAGAGTAGAGATATCTCGGATTCTCTTTGAAATTAAAAATTATTTTCCTCTCATTTCTCCTTGAATCCAACTGCCCACATTCCCAAGCATGTGAGTAATTGGGTGAGCAAGGGAGGACTGAACTCCCCCCTCCAGGGGTGATCAGATACATGGGCGGCTTTGGGGTGTGTAAGGAGCCAGGGCTTTGTGAGTCTGGACAGCTAAAGGTAGGTGCAAAGACAGAGGTGGAAGCAGCCAAAAGAACAGTAGTATCAGGACCCGGACACCTGGGGTCTAGAAATTTCCACAAGCCAAAGAGGATGTTTTTCTGAGCACAAAGTTCTCTGTGCATTTAACTTAGAGCATTTAGTGCTTTGTATTTTCCTCTTTGTGCTTCTAGTTTACCAGATTTGTGTGCAGCAGCTAAGAAGTAACAAGAAAGTTCTAAAAATTGACACATCATTACATTCCGAGTCCCTCCCAACACTGGGAGGTTTTATGACAGACGCTGCAAAGACCAGCCTGCCTCAACCGTGCTTGGAGGCTCAGGTCAGGGCCTCCATCATTTCACTTTCTTTAAAGTTAATTTTTTCCGGAGATGGACCTTAAAATATCTCACATTTCCTGTTCACCATGTCTGTCCTTCATACAGCACCTTGATTCCCCTGAGAGCATCCTGTCAGCAAGTATCAGTCAGTGGAAGCCAGTCTACCATGCAGTCCTGCAACTCCATCCAGCTCTGAGCTCTCCCCACCTCAGACACCCCCATCAGACTCAACTATGAACGTGGAGTTCCCAGGAACACTGATGTGAATGAAGATTATAAAGTCCAAACTGTTGAGTATACCCAGCATGGGGCTGCCTTTCCCATGTGCTCGCAGGGCCACAGCCCAGGTCCCAGGGGCCTTGGGTCCACACAAAGCGCATGAGGCAGCCAAGGTCAACGAGTGGATTTTTTTTTAACTTTATTTTTTAATTGGAAAATTGCTTTACAATTTTGTGTTGGTTCCTGCCGTCCAACAATGTTAATGAGTCATAAGTACATATATATCCCAAGTGGACTCTTATGCTTTGTCACCCTCAATGAATTAGAAGCCAACTCTTCATGTCGTTGGTGCAATGTCCATCCAAGAGGTCAGAAGTCTCTGCCCGACGGGGATTTAACCATGCATGACTAATACCCCGCTTTTTCTAGATAGGGAGCTGCCGTTTCCATCTAGAGGTGCTGATGTCGTTGCAGTGCCTTTGCCCACTCACTGGCCCACTGTTAGACAGAAACTTACCTCTCCTAATCAAAGAAGAAATGAGGACATTTGGTGGTTGAATGATTTATATCTCAGAGGCAGCCTCACATATTTTTAGAGTTATATCAGCGACTAAAACCACACAGTAAATACCTCCAGATTCAGAGAACTCTTAATTTAAAAAAACACAAAACACACAAAACTTCAAATCCAAAGAAACCTCTTGGTCATTTCCATAAAACACAATTGATTTGAAGAACTAAATTACCCCAAAGGGAGCCTTAATGAGGACCACTGCCTCCCCCACTCCAAATGGAAATGGGTCAGAATTTTCAGATCTGATGAACAGAAAGGTATATTATTTGATGATTTTTCTATGCAAATAATGTCTCATCTATCTCAGCGGCCTGCCATTTCCACGGCAAACGCATTTGGGGAGTGAAACCATATTTTCCCCATTAGAAATTTTTTGTTTTAAATGAAGCCTCACTCCCTAAAAGAGAAGATAAGCATCTAATTTGAGAACCCTGGGAGTTTCAAGTTAGAATTTTGATCATGCAGCTAACTGCCGTCTCTGGCTGAAAATGTCTGGCTGTCCATACACAAAAGCGCATTGCTCTCAGCTTGTCATATTTTTAACTTTAATCTCTATTAAAAAAATGGCATTGTTGGCCCTTGAAAATCTTCAACTATCAGAAGGAAATATAATAACCCCTCCTGCATAGAGGCCAGGTGTCCTGCAGTAACAAGCCTGGTGACAGAGGAGTGAGCCATCTCTGATGGCTACGCATTGGGGATCCCGCCAGGTCACAGTCAGATGCTGAGAACCCTGGGCTGAGGGACAGCTGGGCCAACCACACTGTCTCACACAATGGAGCTGTGCTGGGCGGGGTGAAGGGGAGGGACTGCTGGGAGACTTGGGAAATACAATAAGCTTGATCTCTCATGTGGGAAAATCCATGGTGTTTAATAGCTTCATAAAGTGGCGTGCTTTTGTCTCTGTATATAAAGTCCCCAGTAAATTCTTACATTACCACCACTATAAAATGCAGCAACAGAAACGTTGAGCTGTGTTATGTGATCCCCAGTGGTAAAGGTTAGGAGGAACCCAAATTCATAATGACTTCCAAGAAAATACTATTAGAGTGTAATTTAAGTAGGCTTTGCAGCCATAATTTTCAGCGTGATGTGGAACGTGCTTTCGTGACATACACACCCCCACCATAACGGTAACGCTTCCCGAGGAAAATTGACAAGAATACAAAAGATGAAAGGTCAGGAGGGAAATGAGGAGTGGAATCATAGCGACAACTGGCTCTGCTGCACAAGTTCAGGAAGAGAGACCACATGTTGTTAGATGCGATTCCATGATAATGTGGAAGGGTCCTCTCCCCCTTCTGTCAAGACACTGGTTTCTGCAGAACTGTAATTTTGGTGTGTACCTCGAGCCGTGATTTAAGGCTGAGACAGGCATTTCCATTTAATCCTCTAGGCTATCGCTCACACAGTGGACACTTATCTTGATAGGGAGCCCTGCTTGTCACTCAAGAGTTAGATGAACATGGTCATCTGGATTTTTCCCCAAGACTGTCTTCAATGCATGAGCCTGTGTTAACTTCGCTGTGTGCTAGGGATCTTAAGTGAGGAACGGAGCACAGACTAGGGATACTTGCATGAGAAACTCAGAGAGAATCCTCTGCTACCCACTAATTTGGGTAGAGAGATATTATGTTTATTTAACTACCCAGCTTAATATAGGATTAACCTAAGTGCATCAATTTTCTATGATGGACTTCCCTGGTGGGACAGCAGATAAGAATCAGCCTGCCAACGCTGGGGACAGGGTTCGATCCCTGCTCCGGGAAGAAGCCCATGGGACACAACTACTGAGCCCGAGCACCCTAGAGCCCACGCTCTGCAACAAGAGAAGCGACTGCAATAAGAAGCTGATGCATCACAATGAAGAGTAGCCCCTGCTCGCTGCAACTAGAGAAAGCCCAAGTGCAGCAATGAAGGCCTAGCACAGCCAAAAATAAAATTTTTAAAAAGAAATATTAAAAATAGGTAAAATTAATTGCAATAACACAGTTTATCTAACGCAATATATAAAAATATCATAGCAATGCTTATGCACAATGGCTATCATCAAAAAGAGCCCAAACAACAAGCACTGGTGAAGATTTGGAGAAACGGAAACTGTGGTTCACTGCTGGTGGAGATGTAAACTGGAGGTTTCTCAAAAAACTAAAAAAAACAGAGCTACCATATGACCCAGCAATTCCACTCTTGGGTGTATATCTGAAAAGAAAAAATATGCCAATTCAGAAAAATACATGCACCCCAATGTTTACAGCAGAATTAATTACAATAACCAAGATATGGAAGCAACCTAAGTGTCCATCAACAGATGAATAGATGAAGATGGAAGTATATATATACATATATGTATGATGGAATGCTACTCAAACATAAAAAGACTGAAATT
This sequence comes from Giraffa tippelskirchi, assembly GCF_054371585.1. Taxonomy (NCBI): domain Eukaryota; kingdom Metazoa; phylum Chordata; class Mammalia; order Artiodactyla; family Giraffidae; genus Giraffa; species Giraffa tippelskirchi. The sequence continues at coordinate 146,639,380 of NC_137289.1, forward strand.
TTGCCATTTGTAGCAACATGGATGGACTTGAAGAGTATTACACTAAGTGACATAAGTCAGAGAAAGACAAATATTGTATGATATCACTTACATATAGAATCTAAGAAATACAGCAAACTAGTGAATAACAAAAGAGAAGCAGATTCACAGATATAGAGAACAGACGACTGGTTACCAGTGGAGACAGGGAATGGGGGAGGGGCAATATATTAAAAAGTACAAACTATTATGTAAAAAAATAAGATAACAGGATATATTGTATAACCAGGGGGATACAATCCCCCATTTATAATAACTTTAAATGGAGCATAAACTGTAAAAATCATCAATCACTATAGTATACATCTGCAACTTACCCAGTATTGTACAACTATACTTCAATAAAAAATTATCAAAAAATATTATCACAAGTGTAGTTTATATAGAAATTATTAATGAGATGGTTTATAGTCTAGGTTTTATTGTCTTCGGAATCCAGTGTCTGTTTTATCAACACAGCACATTTCGATACAGACTAGTCACATGCCCAGGGCTCAGGAGCCATAAGCACTAGTGGTTCCTGTTTTGGACAGGACAAATTAAGAAGCTTTGTCAACATTGTAACCAGGCTCCCTAATATTCAGATCTTGTCCTCGACGACTGCTGACTGATGAAACCTGAATGACTGGTATTAAGTACTGCATGGGATCCTTCCCCAGAACTGGCAGTCAGAATTCACTGCAGAGAAAAGGCACCAGGTCTCCTTATCTTAAGCTCAGAGGACCACTGACTTCTGGCAGTCACCTATTCTCCCCCCAGAGGATGCACTGAGAGGGGCCCCATCAGTTCAACAACCCACACTTCAGAAGACATCAAAGAGGCCATGATGAGGGATACAGATTTAAAGACGTGATGTGCTCTCATTCAGGAAGTGGTGGAGCTCCTGGACCTGATTCCTTCCCAAACCAGAGCTCCCTGAAGACCTTCTCACAACCACCTGCAGGAAAGCATCCCTTTTGGAGGTAGAATAATTTCTTAGCTACCGCACCTGCAGCCCTGCCCCAGGGCTCAGGGATGGAAAGAGGAGCCCTGGGGAGAGGTGGAATATTCACCGAACAGAAAGAAAGGGGGCAGGTCCTTCTTTTGCAAGATGGATTGCAAGAGGAATCCCACCTATGCCTGGAACAAAGGTCAAAGATGTGGGCTGAAGGCCCCTGGAGCTGCAGGTTGGAGTCAAAATGTGCTGGGTCTTAATCCCATTCCAGGGCTTACATCCGGAGAAAAACAGAATTCAAAAGGATGTACGCACTCCAGTGTTCACTGCAGCACTATTTACAATAGCCAGGACATGGAAATGACCTAGATGTCCATTGATAGAAGAGTGGATAAAGAAGATGTAGTACATGTACACGATGGAATATTACTCAGGCATTAAAAATGAACAAAACAGTGCCCTTTGTAAAGATGTGGATGGACCTACAGATCGGCATACAGTGAAGTAAGTCAGAAAAAGAAAAACAAATCTCATATAATACTGCTTTAATGTGGAATCTAGAAAAAATGGTACAGATGAATTTATCTGCAAAGCAGTAATAGAGTCATAGATGTAGAGAACAAACTTATGATTACCAAGGTGGGTGGTGAGACGAATTGGGCAATTGCGATTGCCATATATACACCGCTACATATAAAAGAACTAATGAGAACCTATTGTATAGCACAGAGAACTCTACTCAACGATCTGTGGTGACCTAAAGAGAAAGGAAATCTAAAAAAGAGTGGTTATATGTAAATGTGTAACTGAGTCACATTGTTGTATAGCAGAAATGAGCACAACATTGTAAAGCAACTGTAGGCCAATTTAAAAAAATAGTGCTAGGTCTTGCAATTACCACCTGCAGAGGTCGCTAGAGCCACAATCCTCACTTTGGGTTTTAGGAAAAGGGAGCTGCGAATGGCCTTGGGTAGCAGTGCTGCCTTAAAATGCACAGGACTGTATTCTCAACACAAGACCGTTGAAGTAAGTGACAGTGACAGAAGTCATGACATTAGATTTAGCTGCATGCAGGAAAGCCAAATGACCAGGGAGAAGCAGGACACTGATGAGCAGTTATTACAGACAGCAAAGTTATCTGATCTGCAGCCCATGGGTTGAAACTCCTCCAGCGTCACTGTCTCCATAAGTAGGATTTTCACTCAATGGATACAGGAAATTGTTATAATTATCACGGCCTAAACCATGACAGAGAAATTTTTCCATATAAATGAAAGCTGTGGCCTTACAGAAGAGACTATTTCAGATGAATTACTGTTGAGAAAAAGAAAAAGAGCTCCTTGTCATCAAGGAGCTGGCAGTCCCTCCCAGCCAGGCCCTGATGTTCTCCTGTTGAACATGAATGGTTTCACAGAACAGCAGCATCAATCAAGATCACCCCGTGACCATGATGGATCAAGACAAAAACAAGAGTCCTCTGCAGTCATATCTGAACATCGACAAAACACCAACGTCACCCAAGTCACAAACAAAAAAACTCTCCCCCTCTCTTGGCTTATGTAAGCAATTGCTGCTTCTTTATCAATTACAGCTTTGGCCTCATTCTCATCATCCTTCCCCCAACTAAGGTTTATCTCGACTCCCACTCCCAGAATGACTGCTGCTTCCTGGATCATGCCACCCAGTGCCAAGTCCCGCTGCTTTATACCCTTTCCAAGGTCACTGACCTCCAGTTCATTTTGTGCTGTGGTTGTGCTTATACGACAGTGCTCCAGGCTCTGTGAGTGTGCACTCAGGTCCTCACGTGCATGCTCAACCTTGTCCAAGTCTTTGTGACCCCATGGACTGTAGCCCGCCAGGCTCCTCTGTCCACGGGATTCTTCAGGCAAAAATACTGTAGCAGGTTTCCATTTCCTCCTCCAGGGGATCTTCCCAACCCAGCGATCAAACCTGTCTCTCTTGCATTGGCAGGCAGATTCTTTATTGCTGAACCACCTGGGAAGCCCACCTCAAGGTCAAAACCCATAGAAAAGTATGTCAGGGATTCTCAGGACTATTCTCAAGTCTGGGGATTCACTAAGACTCACAGGACCCAGCATGTAGTCATAGTCATGGCTGAGATTGGGTACAGTAAAAAGATACAAAATCAGCCAATGGAAAAGTGGATGAGTGAAGTCCAGGGGAAACCAGGCTCCAACTTTCAGAGTCCTCTCCCACTGGCTCAAACAGAATGTGCTTAATTTCTTCAAGATCAGCTGAGCTATGTCAACACCTGTGACATGCCATCACCAGGGAATCGCAGAGATTCAGTGGCCCATGGTTTTATTGGGGCTGCTTACACAGGCACTTCCTGCCTAGCATGTACCAACATTCCAGACTTCCTGAACACAGACCAGTGCTCAGCATCAACCTTACTGCCGGCACCGACAGCTGAAGCACAGTATGCCGCTTTTGTCAGCGTGGGAATGGGTGTAACATTCCCAAACTGGATTCCCAGATGAAGGTCAAAGACCAGGCTGGCAAACAGGTTTTGGAAAGAATAGCAGGCTCATACCTGCTTTGTTAATTTTCTCCACAAGGCATTTTTCTGACTCAGATGCCCCACTTGGCCCCAAGGTGTGCAGTGTCCCCCTCTGTTGAGTAAGGAACCCAATTCATTCAGCTCCAAAGACATCACTTTGCTGACAAAGGCCCACGTAGTCAAAGCTATGGTCTTTCCAATAGTCGTGTAAGGATGTGAGAGTTGGACCATAAAGAAGGCTGAGCGCCAAAGAATTGATGCTTGTCAATTGTGGTGTTGGAGAAGACTCTTGAGAATCCCTTAGACTGCAAGGAAATCAAACCAGTCAATCCTAATGGAAATCAACCCTGAATGTTTATTGGAAGGGCTGAAGCTGAAGCTCCAATACTTTGGCCACCTGATGTCTCATTGGAAAAGATCCTGATGCCGAGAAAGATTGAGGGCAGGATGAGAAGGGGGTGACAAGAGGATGAGATGGTTGGATAGCATCACCGACTCAGTGGACATGAATTTAAGCAAGCTCTGGGAAACAGTGGAGGACAGAGCAATCTGGTGTGCTGCAGTCCATTGGGGTCACAAAGAGTTTGACATGACTTAGTGACTGAACAACAAACTGTGTTCCTAGGGGTCTTTGTCTAGAGGTTACTAGCACTGTCCAGTGCCAGCTGGCAAGAATATTCAAGGGAAACCCTGAAATCAGTTCCAATCTGTCCAGTGTTACTGCGAGAAGGCCCTCCAGGTCTGAGGCTGCAAATCCAACCTAGCGGTGAGACCACAGATCACAGGGAGCACAACGCTATGGAAGTAAAGCAAGTATGCCTCCTAAGCACTCACTCCATCTACAGGCATACATTGAGCACCTACTGCAGACAGCATACCCAACCCGTTAGGAACCGGGCTGCACAGCAGGAGGTGAGTGGTGGGCGAGCAAGCAAAGATTCATCTGTATTTACAGCCACTCCCCATTGTTCACATTACTGCCTCAGCTCTGCCTCCTGTCAGATGGCTGGCAGCATTAGATTCTCATAGGAGCATGAATCCTACTGTGAACTGCACATGCGAGGGATCTAGGCTGTTCATTCCCTATGAGTGTGTGCTAAGTCACTTCAGTCATGTCTGACTCTCTGTGACCCCATGGACTATAGCCCACCAGGCTCCTCTGTCCATGGGATTCTCCAGGCAACAATACTGAAGTGGGTTGCCATGCCCCACTCCAGGGGATCTTCTGGACCCCAGGATCCAACCCACATCTCTTACGTCTCCTACATTCGCAGGCGGGTTCTTTACCACTAGCACCAGAATCATCCTCAAACCATTCCCCACCTCACCCCCAACCCTGGTCCATGGAAAAAATGTCATCCATGAAACTGGTCCCCGGTCCCAAAAAGGTTGGGGAGTGCTGGCCTAAACAATAAGCTGTTTGCCTGAGTTGTCCAGGAACTTGGAATCAACTGTGTCCATTTGGAGCTGAGCTGCTTAAGACTGGATAGGACCACTAACTCTCCCAACTGGGCATGCGCGAGTGTCCATGACTTGACATCAGAGGACCAAAAACACCATGGTTAGGTCACAGTAAGCACCTCCATGTTTGAACATGCAGGGGCCTGTGGCTTAGTCACACCTACACAGAATGACACTCTCCACCTATTTCTAAATCACCTTCCCCCACCTTCCCCACCCCTTCAGACCGCCCTGCTGTTTTAGTCATTATCCCATAAATACCCTGAACCCCTTGCATTCAGGGTGAACTGGCTCTTTGCTGCAAACCTCAGCGTCTCAGTGTTTTGGCTTGCTGCTCGGCAAGCCAAAATGCATGTGGTTCAGTAATAGTTTCAAGCAAGGGAAACTCAACTCTGCACATCCTAAAGTGAAGGCACATTTATTTGGAAGTTGAAAATGCAACTGATCAACTGAATGGGACAGCTGTAGAAATAGGCTCAGAAAACCTGGGGCTGGGCCGTTAGGGAACAAGAGTGGCCTGGTAACTGAGAGAAGTGTGGTATTTTATACCCTGTTTGTCTGGTTTCTCATAACCCCTGTCACAGGCTCATCCTTTTGTCAGTGAAAATCCCTCAGCTCAGGAAGCACAGACCAAGGTTCCCAGGGCTCTGCAGGCAGTGGAGTGCAGTCACTACCCTCGAGGGCATCACAAACTAACAGGGGAGCAATAATCATGTAAGAACTCCCATAAAAGCAGTAGTCATGTAACAGCGCCCATAAAACACTAATGGAAGTAACAAAAAGGGAGCAATTAGTCCCACGAGGGGGGCACAGGAAAGCTTTAGAGCAGTGTCTCTATTGCCTGAGAAACATTCTATTTCCTCACCTTCTTGTGTCTCAATTCCCAAACCAGACTGTGAGCTATTCAAACATAGGGGAGTATAATTTCTCATCACTTCACAGCAAAGAATCCCTAGCATAGTGTGGGAACTGGAGTCCATGTCTAGGACAGTCAGCCTCAAATTAATAGCTCTCCTTCCCTGGGCAAGGGTACTTCTCAGCAACCTTCCCAATGAAGTTACAGCAACTGACTGCATTTGACACAAAACAAAGGTGATTCTTCATGGCTAGCTTAGGCACATTACAGAAAAAAATAAGTTTGCTTTGAATCACTGGCCTTTCATACACTTTTAATTCCCCGATTAATACAACACAAGATATCAATAGCTCTCTTCAAGTTAACTCCTTTTATTGATGATACTGATCTCCTTCAATAGCTCATCAGAATTTGGTGGAATTGTTTTATCTATACCTGGAAACTAGGGACTTAGGTGGGGGAGCTTGTAAGATGATTTAATTTTCCACTTTCATCACTTAAATCATAATGTCTCATTTTCGATTTTTTTTTTAATTTTGTATGAGAAGTTCCTTTTGGAAACCAGATACTTTATGCTGGTTCAGTGGAGTATTATTTCCACTGTTGCAAAAAGTGATACCCTAGCAATTAAGTTGGTGAGAAGTATGCTTCTTGACAGGGGTAGTTACAGTCAGCTCTGACCAAGTAAGACAGGAGGGAATCACGGGGTGGGGCTTTACCTGGTACATATGTCCCCAGAAAGTTCTAATCCCTCTATTCCAGTGGGGTCCCTTGCCTGAGTAAATTCCTGTTGCTTTAAGGTATGTGTTGTTGTTATTTAGTCCCTCAGTCATGGCAGACTCTTTGCGACCCCATGGACTGTAACCTGCCAGGCTCCTCTGTCCATGGGATTTCCCAGGAAAGAATACTGGAGAGGGTTGCCATGTCCTTCTCCAGGCTATCTTTCCAACTCAGAGATCAAACTTTTGTCTCCTGCATTGGAGGCAGAATTTTTTTTCTTTTACCACTGAGCCACTAGGGAAGCCCTTAAGGTATGTGACTGTTCCCCTAAAGAAAGGTGGGAACCCTAGGTTTAGGGACAGGGGCCAGCTTGCAGCTTAGGACCAATACTCAGCTGTGCAAACCTTGATGGCAAGCTTGCAATAAGGTCTAGTTCATGACCCTACCTGCCGCAGGCTCTCTGATGGATGGTGAAAAGAGAAACTCATCTCTCCCTAACAGCACTGACATACCAGCAAAATTCTTCCATTTTCAAACAGACAATCTCCATGGTGTCCATCCCTTCTGTGCTGGCAACCTCAACCTGGCTCAGTCACCATAAAATCCTTTCATTTCTGTTTTCTTGATGAGGATAGAGGGAACCTCAAGCATTTCAGTAGCTTATTTAACAGCACCTTTTTGAATCAATATACCCCCAGGGAATAAAATACAGAATTGAATATTTGCCATGCTTGTCATCTTTCATTTTATTATGATTTCCTTTGGGCACTTAATATTAATTATTCTCTTTTCCAGTATTCATCATGGATTGAGCCTTCCATAGACTCGCCTTTTTTGGTAAAGTATTTCATACCCACCTTGCTTTTCCCTCCAGTAAAATATAAAATCCAATACTCACAAAACACTCTTCTAATGGAAAATAGAATTAGGAGCCCAAATCTGGGCAATCAGAGTGCATAGTAAGAACTTCTGTGAATGACCCAGCAGTTAGTTTCCAGGCTCCTTTAGTAACAGAGCCAGGATGATTTTTCTATTTAAGGTCATGTCTTCACATGGTTCTTTTTATTACAATGCTTATACTAATAAATCCCTTTTAAAATTTTTGTTTGCATCTAAGTGTTTAATCCTCATATTCTGTACAATGTAACTTACACTTTTAACTCCTTTCCCAAGTTGTAATCCTATCCTTTCTATAATTCTCCACATGTCTTTTTGACCACTATTTGGTAATCACTTTTGGCCTGTATATGTCTATTGGGAATTATAATATCTACCTCACTGAATTGCTTCGAAGGACTCAATGAGATAAGTGAAACTTTTTTGATAAATTGTCTTTTTTTGATTAGCATACACCAATAAAATAGATTTCACAAAAGTAAAACTGGGAAGAAGACATTTCTAGTTGAAGTGGAATAGTTTTTAATCAACTCACAGCTAGTCCCATATACATAATCACTTTTCTCTGTTCTTATATGTATGTTCTTGTATGTATGTATGTTCTTGTATGTACCAAGCCTTAAACATGTAATGAAATATGAAACCTGGACTGTTGAAATATATTTCAATGGCATTTTTTAACAGCAAGCTCTGTATCCTTGTGGCAGGTAGACAAAATAAACTCTGAAGTCATTATCAGTTTTAACCTTCTATGACCTTTCTTAAGAAGTAATACAAGTATTTCTACACTTCAGAATATTTTCATGAGGATGCCATAAGGCAAGTGAGGAGGAAAAGATAGAAGCCTAGAAATCAAGGGGATTTCTCAGAAGGAAAAGTGAAAAGGCCTTGTCTATGTGCACACATAGCAATGAGACCACATATCAAAGCTTCCTTTAGCCTAGACTCTATTTGAAAATATTTTTAACCCTATGTATTAAAAACATGGAGTCAATGTAATACACCACAATGAAGAATGAAAAAAAAATCATATGATCATCTCAACCGATGCAGAAAGAGCATTTGACAATTCACACTTATGATCAAACCACTAAAAAAATAAAACCCTAGGAATAGAAGGAATAATTTCAATAAAGGACATATATTCCAAACTTGCAGCCAACATTAGATACAATGAAAGGTGGGAACGTTATATACAATGAAAGGTGGGAAATGTTTCCTCCAAAATCAGAAGAAAAGGCAAGGATGCCCACTTTTACCACTTCTATTCAATTCTATTCATAGTAATGGAACTTCTAGCCCAAGCAATTAAACAAGAAAAAGGAATACAAGACATAAAAGCTGAAAAAAAAGAACATTACCTCTGTTAACAGATGGCATGATCTTATATACGTAAAGCCCTATATATTTCCCCCCACCTCACAGATTAAGACCATAAACAAATTCAGCAAAATTGTCCAATACAAGATCAGCATGCAAATATCAGGTCTTTTTCTATAAACAATCCAAAAGGAAACTGAAAAAACAATTCCATTGATAATAGCAAAAAGAAATACTTCAGATTAAACTTAACCAAGAAGATTAAAGACTTTTAAACTGAATACTAAGGAACAATGAAGAACTTAAAGAATACACAAATAAATGGAAATATATCCTGTGTTCATGGGTTGGGAAGACTTAATATTGTTAAGATGTCCCTATTACCCAAAGTGATCTGCAGAGTCAGTGCAGTCCCTATCAAAATCCCAATAATTTTTTGCAGCAAAGCAAAATCCATTCTAAAATTAATAAGAAGTTTCAGGGGACTCTAACAGCCAAAATAATCTTCAACACAAAGAACAAATTTGGAAGTCCCATTCCTCCTGATTTCAAAACTTACTAAAGTTACAGTCATCTAAACAGTGTGGTACCAGCATAAAGACCAACATATATACTAATGGAATAGAAGAGAGAGCTCAGAAATAAATCCTTGCATATATGGCCAAGTGAACTTTGAAAACGAGTGCCAAGATTATTCAACAAAAAAAGGATAGACTTTCCAACAAATAGTTTTGGAAAAATTGGATATCCATATGCAAAAGAATGAAGATGAACCCTTATATTATACCATATACAAAAATTTAACTCAGAGTAGATCAAAGACTTAAACATAAGAGAAAAAACTATATAGTTCAGGGAAGAAAACATGGAAGAAAAGCTTCATGACTTTAGATTAGGAAATGATTTTTTGGATAGGACACCAAAAAAAGAAATTTGATTAACATGAAAATTCAAAACTTCTTGATAGATAACCAACAAGGACCTACTGTATAGCATAGGGAACTCTACTCAATATTCTGTGATAATCTATATGAGAAAAGAATCTAAAAAAGAATGAATATATGTATAACTGAATCACTTTGCTGTACACCTGAAACTAACACAACATTGTTAATCAACTATACTCCAATAAAATTAAATCGAAAAAATATATATTTTTAATTCAAAACTTTCAAGCAGACACTATCAAAGTGAAAAGTCAATTCATGGCATGGGAGAAAATACTTGAAAATCATTTATCTGATAAAGGGTTAATATCCAGAATATATGAAGGAGTCTGCAACTCAACAACAACAGAAGAAACAATTTAAAAAATGGTGAAGGACACAGACATTTCCCCAAAGAAATGAATGGCCAATAAGCATATGTAATGATACTAAACATCACTAAGCATTAAGAAAATGCAAATCAAAACCATGATGAGTACTTCCCTGGTGGTACAGTGTCAGTGCAGGGGACACAGGCTCGATCCCTGGTCCAGGAAGATTCTACATGCCTTGGATCAAATAAAGCCTGGTGTGCCACAGCTACTAAGTCTGCAAACTGCAACTGCTGAAGCCCACATGCTATGCTGTAACTACTGAAGCCCACATGCTGTAACTACTGAAGACTATGCACCTGTGTTCTTCAAGAAGAGAAGTCACAATGAGAAGCTCGCACCACAACAAAGGGTAGCCCCCACTCACCCCAACTAGAGAAAGCTGCAGCAATGAAGAACCAGCAAAACTAAAAATAATAATAAAGGAAGAAAAAAACATGAGATACCACTTCACACTCATTAGGATGGCTATTATCAAAAACCAGGAAGTAAGTGTTGGCAGGTATATGGAAAAACCCTTTCAGGTTTGGTGGGAATGTGAACTGGTGCAGCTGCTATGGAAAGCAGTGTGGCAGTTCCTCAAGAAAATTTATTTATTTATTTATTTATTTATATAAATTTATTTATTTTAGTTGGGGGCTAATTACTTTACAATATTGTAATAGTTTTTGCCATACATTGACATGAATCAGCCATGGGTTTACATGTGTTCCCCTTCCTGGACCCCCCTCCCACCTCCCTCTCCAGCAATCCCACTGCTGGGCATATACACCAAGGAAACCAGAATTGAAAGAGACGCGTGTACCCCAATGTTCATCGCAGCACTGTTTACAATAGCCAGGACATGGAAGCAACCTAGATGTCCATCAGCAGACGAATGGATAAGGAAGCTGTGGTACATATACACAATGGAATATTACTCAGCCATTAAAAAAAAATACATTTGAATCGGTTCTACTGAGATGGATGAAACTGGAGCCCATTATACAGAGTGAAGTAAGCCAGAAAGAAAAACAACAATACAGTATACTAATGCATATATATGGAATTTGAAAGATGGTAACGATAACCCTATATGCGAGACAGAATAAGAGACACAGATGCATAGAACAATCTTATGGACTCTGAGGGAGAAGGTGAGGGTGGGACGTTCTGGGAGAATAGCATTGAAACATGTATATTATCATATGTGAAACAGAACACCACTCCATGTTCGAAGAAAATTTAAAATAGAGTTACCACATGTTCCATCAAGTCCACTTCTGGATATATATTAGAAAGAATTGAAAGCAGGGATCTGGATATTTGTACAGCCATGTTCACAACAGCATTATTAACAGCATGTAGAAGGTGGAAGCAACTGAAATGTCTATCAACCAATGTACAGATAAACAAAATGTGCTCTATACTCTCAATGGAATATTACTCAACCTTAAAAACTAAGTTCTGACACAGGCTACAACATGGATGAAGCTTGAAGGTATTATGCTAAGTGAAATAAGTCATTCGCCAGAGGAGAAATACTGTATGATCCCACATGATTCCACATGTTTTCTACTTTCTACCTATATAAAGAAAATACAAAATGAAAGAATTCTACCATTTGAGATGCTCTTGAAACATTGACCAATATGTGAAACTATTAAACATAGTGTTCCTATTTCACACACATCTTGACCCAATAAAGAAATATACACATTTTCAAGAGGTTAAATTCATACTGGGCAAATACTGAGAACCATTTGATCAGGGTTTCTTAAGCCGGGGTTCAGGCAGGCCTTAAAAGTCCTGCAATGTGATACATATATTAAGTGTGCAGATGTGATTTTTTCCCCTTGAGTCCATGGTTTAATTCAGATTTTCAAAGGTCCAGGACACCCTAACACTTGAGGATGCTTGAAAGCATTGTGACCTTTAGCTTGGACTAAAAGATCATGTTGCCCTGGAGATGGGGAATTAAGTGAGGCAGAGAAGACAAATGCAGACCCAGGGCAGGATGAGCTACCATGGCGTCTCCTGGTTCCCATTTCACTCTTCAGTTCTGTTTTCAAAGTTCTGCTGCATATGGCCATGCAAGCACACAGTGCTGCCTTCACATCCAATTCATATGTATGTGATTATGGTAATATTCACTGGGAAAAGACCCTGATGTTTTCATTTTTATTTCATTTGCCTGATTATAATTAGTTTTAGCTTATTATTTAGTGGGTAGGGAGAGGATTTTTGCCATTGCTGCTGGATAAAAAGGAAGCCTAAAACTTTCATCATGAAAAGTTCTTGATATTTGTTTGGGAGTCTTTAGTAATGGTTTTCCAACTATCTTCTGATAAGATTTTGAGAAAGTGTTTAAGGACGACACATGGAGGGAAGGAGAGGCCAAGCTAGGTCTCCAGACCACCAACCCAGGTTCAAACAAAGCAGTTTTGCTTTCATCTAACACACACATTAGAAGGATTGATGCTGAAGCTGAAGCTCCAGTACTTTGGCCACCTGATGTAAAGAGCTGACTCATCGGAAAAGACCCTGATGCTGGGAAAGATTGAGGGCAGGAGGAGAAGGGGATGACAGAGGATGAGATGTTTGGATGGCATCACCAAATCAATGGACATGAGTCTGAGCAAGCTCCAGGAGTTGGTGATGGACAGGGAAGCCTGGTGTGCTGCACTCCATGGGGGTGTTGCAAAGAGTCGGACACAACTTAATGACTGAACAACAACGCACGCAGACACTAGAAGATATTATGAACACTTTTGAATTATAGAAACTCCATCAACTTTGTATCAGTGAGTAGAGACTAGATTATACTACAGCAACAAACAGCTCCCAAATCTTAGTGCTTTACTCAACAACAATCTCACTCTTTCTTGTATTATATGTCCAACAACAGTTTGCACTAATTTACACTCATTGCAGTTACTTAGGTAGCCAGTTTGATGAAATTCCATCTTGATATTCTTCCATAATAAACAAGTTAGGCAAAGGGTAAATAAGTTACATACTGACTCTTCAAGCATCTCCTACCGTTGTTTTAAACCAATCCAAGTCACTTGGACATGCCAACCTTCATAACAGAAGCAGAAGATATTAAGAAGAGGTGGCAAGAATACACAGAAGAACTGTACAAAAAAGATCTTCACGACCCAGATAATCATGATGGTGTGATCACTCACCTGGAGCCAGACATCCTGGAATGTGAAGTCAAGTGGGCCTTAGAAAGCATCATTATGAACAAAGCTAGTGGAGGTGATGGAATTCCAGCTGAGCTATTTCAAATCCTGAAAGATGATGCTGTGAAAGTACTACACTCAATATGCCAGCAAATTTGGAAAACTCAGCAGCGGCCACAGGACTGGAAAAGGTCAGTTTTCATCCCAATCCCAAAGAAAGGCAATGCCAAAGAATGCTCAAACTACTGCACAATTGCACTCATCTCACACGCTAGTAAAGTAATGCTCAAAATTTTCCAAGCCAGGCTTCAGCAATACGTGAACCATGAACTTCCAGATGTTCAAGCTGGTTTTAGAAAAGGCAGAGGAACCAGAGAACAAATTGCCAACATCTGTTGGATCATTGAAAAAGGGAGACAGTTCCAGAAAAACATCTATTTCTGCTTTATTGACTATGCCAAAGTCTTTGACTGTGTGGATCACAATAAACTGTGGAAAATTCTGAAAGAGATGGGAATACCAGACCACCTGACCTGCCTCTTGAGAAACCTGTATGCAGGTCAGGAAGCAACAGTTAGAACTGGACATGGAACAACAGACTGGTTCCAAATAGGGAAAGGAGTACGTCAAGGCTGTATATTGTCACCCTGCTTATTTAACTTATATGCAGAGTACATCATGAGAAAAGCTGGGCTGGAGGAAGCACAAGCTGGAATCAAGATTGCCAGGAGAAATATCAATAACCTCAGATACGCAGATGATACCACCCTTATGGCAAAAAGTGAAGAACTAAAGAGCCCCTTGATGACAGTGAGAGAGTAGAACGACAAAGTTGGCTTAAAGCTCAACATTCAGAAAACTAAGATCATGGCATCTGGTCCCATCACTTCATGGGAAATAGATGGGGAAACAGTGCAAACAGTGGCCGACTTTATTTTGGGGGGCTCCAAAATCACTGCAGATGTTGATTGCAGCCATGAAATTAAAAGACGCTTACTCCTTGGAAGGAAAGTTTTGACCAACCTAGACAGCATATTAAAAAGCAGAGACATTACTTCACCAACAAAGGTCCATCTAGTCAAGGCTATGGTTTTTCCAGTAGTCTTGTATGGATGTGAGAGATGGACTGTGAAGAAAGCTGAGCACCGAAGAACTGATGCTTTTGAACTGTGGTGTTGAAGAAGACTCTTGAGAGTCCCTTGGACTGCAAGGAGAACCCACCAGTCCATCCTAAAGGAGATCAGTCCTGGGTGTTCATTGGAAGGACTGATGCTGAAGCTGAAACTCCAATACTTTGGCCACCTCATGCGAAGAGTTGACTCATTGGAAAAGATGTTGATGCTGGGAAGGATTGGGGGCAGGAGGAGAAGGGGACAACAGAGGATGAGATGGCTGGATGGTGTCACCAACTCGATGGACATGGGTTTGGGTAAACTCTGGGAGTTGGTGATGGACAGGGAGGCCTGGCATGCTCCAATTCATGGGGTCGCAGAGAGTCGGACATGACTGAGCAACTGAACTGAACTGACCTTCATAACAATTAGAGGAGTGATATCATATGGCATGTCAGGAAAGAGAAGAAAATTAGAGTATGTGTGACAGCACTAAAAAATTTCTATATTGCCTATGTTACTTACGCTACAATGAAGTGAGACATGTTTTAAAAAACGATTAATAGTTTCAAGTTCTGTTTGAGATCATCTAATCTTAGAGGAGCTTTCCTGGTGGCTCAGTGATAAAAGAACCCACCTGCCCATGCAGGAGACAAGGTTCAATCCCTGGACTGGGAAGATCCCCTGGAGAAGGAAATGGCAACTCACTCCAGTATTCGTGCCTAGAGAATTCCACGGACAGAGGAGCCTGGTGGCTTACAGTCCATGGGGTTGCAAGAGTCGGACACAACTCAGCCACTGAACAACAGCAACTATCTTAGAGGAGGAAAGTGTGTATCAGGAATTTTCCCACAAATTATTATTATTATTATTGGAATAAGGTTAACAAGTCAAACTATTCTTTATGATTCATCCAGTGACTGTATTTTAGCATAAAGTGTATTCTGTACCAGTGGTAACTGTGGTACCAGTTGGTATAACCTTAATTTAGGGAGACAAATTCAGTCAGCCATATACCTAGTCGTAAGACTGCTATGACTGGCTGAAATTGTCTCACTAATTGGATAAAGCAGTTGAGCCACAGTAAATAGACTCATCCTTCCATTCCGGATGTCTCTGACTGGGTCTGAAGAGAAAATAAACCAATGAGAGGAAAGAATTTGGAGCTCTGGGAGGGGCCAGTGAAGAACCACCCCACCTTTCCTGTAATTAACAAGAGTAGGGGTGGGAATCAAGGTGTTCTGGCCACCATGTTCATGTTGCCCGAGACTCGATTCCCCTCCTCTCCTTTTCTCACACGGGACAGATAAGGACAAACTCTCATGACCCAAGCATGGAACATGAGGGGATTAATACCACAATGGTGTGAGCCACACCCTCAAGAAAAGATCAAATTGTCCTTTGAGGAATATTATCACGGAGCCAGGGTAGGAGTCAAGTACATAGCAGGCTTCTTCCCCATGCCAACCTCCCTTTTAAGTGCTTTGTGTAACCACGGTGTAATTTGGTGGAAACATACTATTTTGGTTGGTCTTTGGAGTACTGAAATAGGTCAAATTTACATCCCTCGAGTCACTACAAAAATATGATGCACAATATCCAACAATCATTCATCTATTCATTCAACAAATCTCCACTGAGTGGGCACTCAAATTTAAACATGGTGGATTGAATGCACCTATTAGCCACTGCTCCTTTCTCCAATTCTCAGAAGACAGCTCCCTACCTGTGTCCCCTCCCCCGAAATTATACATAACATTTCTACAACTTGAAAATGGTTGGTTCAGCTTCCCATTAACACACACCTGCACCTCTTCCCCTTCCTCCAATCCTTTCCTTGACTCTCATGACAGTTAAATACATTCAAAAAAGGCAAAAACCCGCGACAATGAAGGAAAAGAGTTAACAGGAACAAAATTCCAGCAGCTGGTCAACAGATGGTGATATTAGTTGATTTATTAAGCCCAAGAAAATGGGAACCTAACTCAGCAATGGGGAAAGCCAAGGGAAAACCAGTATGACTTCAATGTCCAAAGGCTTAGGAATTGACTGGCCCAGACCACACTCTACCAAAAATGTACAAATGTAAAAAATGTAGAACTAATGATAGAAGGGTTCCTAGAATGTTTATTTAAGAAACAAGTTAAACTCTAAGATCCTCTCAACAACTAGGGATCTAATGTCCACTAAACCCAGAATCAAAATGAGTGTTTATTCTTAGAAAAGGGAGTCTCCAGCCTGGGAAAGTGCTTCTCAACTTGGGGCAATTTGGCCTCGCAAGGGACATTCAGCAATGTGTAGAGACATCTTTGTCCCAACTCGGGGAGTGGGTGCTACTGGCATCTAATGAGTAAGAAACAAGGATGCTATCCAACATCCAACACCACACAGAGCAGCCCCATCATAAAGAATCATCTGGCCCCAAATGTCAATAGTGCCAGGGTTGAGAAACTCGAGGTTAGAGAAAGGATTCCACATTGGAGAGAATGGAATGAACATTCATATTCTCAATACTGAGACACCAACACTATAACTTCTGCCAGCTTCCCACATTCAGCTCCCACAATGCTGCTCATTGTGCTTCTCCCACATAGGGCTGTAGGAGTCCTCTCAGAGAAATCTTATCAATTTCAGAAAAAAAATGTCTGAAGAGACTGACATCAAAAGGTTTCAACAGGCTAGTTGCTTTAGAACTGAGCCTACAGTAAAGAGCTTCCTTGCCAGTCTTGGTGCCCCACTCTTATACATCAGCAGTGAAGGACTGCCAAACATTTGGGAGAAGTGGCATATAATACAAAAGGAAGAAATTTGGAGTTATGCAAGGGAAAGGAAAATTCAAGGAAATTATCATCCTTGGAAAAGGGCAAAAAACATCACATGCATAAAGGACAGATGTTATGAAAAAGGAACCCTTAGAATAAAAGTAATGGCTGTTAGAAATTTAGAGTATAATAGCAGAAATCAAATACTTTAAGTATTGGACGGGAAGTGGAGAAAATGTGCCACAAAGTCACCTTAAAAAGACAAAGGAAAATAGAAGAAGAAAAAATGAGGGAGAGGTGACATAAAATGTCCAGAAACACAAAACTGAAAAAAAGAAATCAGGGTTACAAAGTAGAGAACAATGAAAACAGGGAGTTGGAAATTACCAAGTAATTTGAGAAAATTTTCCAGAAACAAGAGGCTTCATTTTGCAATTTGCAAAGTTTCCCTGCAATGCATCCAGGGAAATGCTTGACACAGACTCACACCAGGTCGTCTCATCATGAAATTTAAGACCACTAGGCACCAAGAGAAGACGGTCAAAGTGCCTACCGAGAGGAAGGAAAAAGCATTAATTTTGACGCAAAGGATCATGAATCAGAGTGGCACTGAAATTCTCAAGAGCGACACCAGATCGAAGCTGAAAGAAACTAAAGCGATGGTTTCCAATTGCTGAGGGAAAATGACATTTGGCATGGGAATTCCATAGCCAGATAAAGCTATCCGTAGAGCGTCAAGACCTTTCCAGCCATGCACTGTCTCAAATGTTATGTCCCATGCACCCATTCTTGGCTATCAATCAAGGGATACACACCACCACAGAAAGGAGTGTGTGAATGCAGAGGAGAGACATAAAACCGAGGTGAGACTTCAGAAGGCATTTGATACATGCCCAGAAAACTACGCCAACCAGAAAAACTAAAAGACTGTTTCTACCTGTGTCTACTATTTCTACTAAAGACTACTTCTAAGTATTTTAACAACAGTTGGGAGGGCTCCATTGTCAACAGCATTACCTCATGCCAACTCTGAATCTTGACCTACTCAAAATTATAGAATGACCATTTCTAAGATGGGAGGAGAGGAGGTGCGCATGTGCAGGGTGAGCGGGGGGCCAGTGAGGTGCTGACCCGAAAAAGAGAGAAAGCGCTCGATCTTCAACCTCCAAAATGGGAAGTCAATGGATAATGCAGAAAAAATTAAGAAGCAGAGATATAAGCGTGTGACCTACAGGCATCAAGATGAGCTTCCAGTCAGCTGAGGTTAGCGCCAGTGGGAAGCAGGGAGTCAGAAGTTACTAGAGGGGGCAACCTTAGTGAACTATGGAACTTCTGCAACTCTGTGCCTGCATCACTTGCAGAATAACAATGACTAGACTTTACAAGAAAGGCTCCTGACTGTGTATTTTGTGCCAGCTCCTGTTCCAAGCTGTTTGGGGAATCCAATGGTTAATAACACACTCTTCAAATGTTAATGTCTCACTATGATCATGAATTTTTTTCTTTTCCCTTATACTTCTTCTGATTTCCTTTATGTATCTTTGTTTCTTTGTTGTTAGGTGTCTAATGATGTATGATGTCTAGCTTCTTTGTAAATTGTACTTTTTATCATTAAAAATATTCATCTTTGGTTCATTTAAAAATAATAAATAAATTTAATAATAAAAAAAAAACCACACAGTCTCCAAAATCAAGGAGTTGACATCACAGAGGGAAAACATGCTTCAAGTCAACAGCCCCAAGTCCAAGTGTCAATACATAAAGCTGATACATTCACTGTGCACAAAAATTAAAACACTGTAAAGCAACTATATTCCAATGAAAATTAAACCACCCCCAAAAAAGAAATGCTAATGATAGCAAGTATGCATTAATTTGAGCTCCCATTTATCACTATTGTATCACTGATACATAAGTGAAGTAAAGACATATGCCAACACACAAACACGAAAGGTAAAAAGAACCATAAAGAACTACTACTTCCTGAAGACGGAAGGTTGAAAGAACTATCCATGATGATTTTGTGGAGGAGCTGGAAGGTGAAGGGCGATTTTCACCAGCTGCAATGAAGATACAGTGAAGAGTAAGTGGGGAGCGGCGAGGACACACGCAGAACACTGGGATCTGGTAATGAGATGGATGTATTTGCCCCTCGATATTACACAGACCCACCCATGTCACAGTTCTCATGACCAATTTGGATTGTCATCTAAATGCCTTCAGTATGGCAACTGGAACCGAGTTTGTGGGTTTTGGACTGAGCTCATGATTGTCAAACCAACAGCAGGAAACCAAGAAATAAATCAATAAACTTCCCAGTGGAAACCTTGGCCTCTAGCCGATCAAAGATGAATTTCAGGTAGATCAGGCTCCCAGCAGTTGAGTTACATACACACAGAAGATTCTGACCCTGAGGCCCTGCCAGTCGCAGAAGCAATATCAACACTGTGCTCCCCCAAACATACTCAGGGCTTTTTCTCCTGAAGTGATTTTGTTTCAATAAGTCGTTTTCCCCCAAAGTTGTATTTTATCCAACTTACCGTTGTCGTTTTCATGTGACAGAGACAATGGATCCCAGGGAAGAAACTTAGCCCGAATTCCAAAGGCTGGTTACTGCTCTCATTCTCCAGGCTGATGCTGAAATCAGAATGAAAAGCTAATAGAACCCCAACTAAAAACAAAAAGCCCCGCTTTCTGTATTTGGTCAAAATGTGTCTTATTATTATGAAAGTAAACTTATAACACTAAGAAGGGCATCATCCAGATGGACACATAGGAGAGCTCCCAATCGAACCCTGGACACTGACCAGAATGATAACATGTGATGCCATTCTGGGTATTTCCACACTCATGTATGTTTCTAAAACAGAACTGCAATCATTTAATGTATTCTATATAGAAACCTACGTTTTTCATATGGTTAACATTTTCTCCCTTCACCTCATCCCTGGTTTCTCAGAAAAGTTATGTGAAAGGCAGGATTTTCTTTACTCCTGCTCTACTGCACCACCCCCTCAACCAGATAGAAAGATGGTGTGATGGCAAAGGTTTTCAGCCGGAAATCAAGCAACTTGGCTTTGACCTTTGAGTTCACTCGCTCCTATGTGAAATGAATGACTAGAAGGAAGTTATTTCTGAGATCAGCTTTGGGAAGTGGAGAGCCCAGGCTTGGCATCAGAGCTGTGGATCATCGGCTCACCACTGACCAATGAAGGGACTCTGTGATGACCAATTAGCTTCACTGAGTACCACTGTCTTGCTCTGTGTGAAGGCACTGGAAGCAACTCGCTTCAACAGGCTGTTGTGGGGGCACATCCTTGTCTGGAACCCGAAGCTGAAGATGAGGGATGCTGTAAGCCTGTCGTCCATGACAGATTTGTTAAATGGCTCCAAACTGATGCTGTGACCCTTACTGCCCACCATCTGCATGCCAATGAGGGGAGCCCCGGCATGGAGAGAAGGAGAGGATCAGAAGTCAGTTCTCCTGCCCTTTGGGAGACCCACCCAAGTGCTCATCACCTCCTGCCAGGGTAGAAGCTGGCCTCAAGGACTCTGATCTTTCCTGGGTCCCAGCATTTGGGCCCAGGAGATTGGCACCTGACTCCGCCCTTGCAGGGCAAGTTTGAGGAGGAGGGGAGAAGTCACAGGGCAAGACTGGCCCAGATCCCATGTCCAGAGCTGGGCAGTGCTGTGTCTTTTTTTTTTTTTTTTAATGAAACAAAGATGAATATTTTTAATGATAAAAGGTACAATTCACAAGGATGATAGACATCGGAAACCATTAGACAACTAACAACAAAGAAACAAAACTACATAGAGCAAAAATCAGAAGAAATAAAAGGGAAAAGAAAAAAACATATAATCATAGTGAGACATATTAATATTTTTCTGAGAATATTTTATCAAGTGCAGAAAAAATAATAGGAGCATCTTGAATGATGTCATTATTTTAATATAATAGATTTATATTTATATTTATTTATATTAACCTTATATCTTACACAGATATATTTTAAATTTTGCATTTCATATGCTGTTATTAGATTTCCATGGGACATTTACAAAAATTGGCAAAAAGATAAACATTACTAAGTTTCAAAAAGTAAAATTCTTTTTTGTGTGATTCAGTTATATATACACACATATATTATTTTTGAAATTACATGTTATTATAAGATATTGACTATAGTTTCCCAGTAAACCTTTGTTGCTTGTTTCATATCTAATTTTTTTAATTAGAAATCTAGCATTCTATTCACCCTAAGTCAAACAACTGGAAGCAAAATGCCATAAATTTTTTATTTAGGCAAAAATTCATAAGTTTTCTAAAATATATATTACACATATTACTTATATATATGTATACAAAAGCTTGTCTACTAAGCTCAATAAAGGCTTGAGAAAGAACATCTAAAAACGAGATGGAGAAATTGGAAAACAGAAATGAAATGAAATAGGAGCACTGAATATGAAATAGAAAAAGTGAAACAAACTAGATGAAAGTAAAAGATTCTCAGTCAGTTGCTCATTAGAAGGGCTGTGTCTTCTTAAGGCCAAGAGGGTGATGCTGAAGGGAGCTAGGCCAGAGGGGCCTGCCCCAGGACATGCCTGCCACAACGCAGTCAGGAAATCATGAAGTGTCTGAGGTCCCACAGGAGCAGATACCCCACACCCCCACAACAGCACCGCACATGAGAAAGAGCACACTTTGGGGTGGCTGCCCAAACAGGACCCCAACGCCACATGGCAAGAGCACCAGACCAGCAGAAGGCTTCGCTCTCTCACCTCCCTCCCTCTTCCTGCTGGTTGCCATGGGGGAGAAGGGCAACGCTCAAGATGGGCGTGAGGGGCAGGGACCCTGTGCCTTTTCTTCGCCAAGGTCTCCCAGCTGACCAGGTGCAAGGGGAAAGCCGAGAGCCTTTGAATTGCTTTTGCCATCAAAGTACCCATTTAGACTTACCCCAGACCTCTTAAAAGCCATAAATGAGATGGTCCTGATGCCCAGAAGGTATCAAAAAACCTAATCTGAGATATGATATGATGTGACAGGGGTGGGGAAGATGGATGAATCCCAGTAGACTTCAGGAGGGATGCTGCTGCTGCTGCTAAGTCGCTTCAGTCGTGTCCGACTCTGTGCGACCCCACAGACGGCAGCCCACCAGGCTCCCCCGTCCCTGGGATTCTCCAAGCAAGAGCACTGGAGTGGGTTGCCAGTTCCTTCTCCAGTGCATGAAAGGGAAAAGTGAAAGTGAAGTCGCTCAGTCGTGTCCGACTCTTCGCGACCCCACGGACCGCAGCCCACCAGGCTCCTCCGTCCAAGGGATTTTCCAGGCAAGAGTACTGGAGTGGGGTGCCATTGCCTTCTCCCTTAGGAGGAATGAGGGGAGGAAAATCGAGTCGTTCCTTTAATAACCCTAGGCCATTTGACTCATTGATGTTCACCTGAGTCTTGTTAAAAAGCAGATTCTGACTCAAGAGATCTGGGACCAGGGTTCTCCACTGCTAAGAACCTCCCAGGTGACACTGGTAATGCTGCCCACAGCTGCTGCTAAGTCGCTACAATCGTGTCCGACTCTGTGTGACCCCATAGACGGGCAGCCCAACAGGCTCCCCCATCCCTGGGATTCTCCAGGCAAGAACACTGGAGTGGGGTGCCATTGCCTTCTCTGGCTGCCCACAGAACACGCTTTAAATAGCACCAGTCTAGACCAACCATCTGCAAATTCCAGCCCACTACCTATTTTTGTAAATAAAACTTTATTAGAACATAGCCTTGCTCCCTCTCATGCATTGTAAATGGCTACTCACACTTCAATACAGAACTAAACAGTCACAATGGAGACTATGGCCCACAAAGCTAAAAATATTTACCATGTCGCCCTTTAGAGAAAAGGTTGACAGACTCAGTTATATTATCACGTTACTCTTTGGAGCATCTGCCGTGGTAATGGCATGGAAGTGTTTTCAAATCCATCAAGAGCCCCACACATATTACACAGTTAAATTCTTCCATCCCAAACATGCTTTTAAAAGCATTTGACAAAAGGAAAGGTGATAAGGCCAGAGAAGGAATAGGACAACAAAAAAAGTGGTTAAATATAGATCAGTCATCTGCTCAAACAGCGCCTTCACCTCTACTAGAGAACAAGTGGATCTTTTTTCTCTTTTTTGCCATAAATGATAAAGTTCCTTTACAAAAACTCTGATTTCTTAGTGGCCCAACCAAGATGGTGACCCAACCGGAAAGTCCTCTGCCTGTTTTCTTATAAACACCCTCTTTCCCTAGTTTCCGGTCTAACTGGGCCATTGCGGGGAAAGGCTCCTTTGCTGCTGTGTGGCGATTTGGGTGGTGTTGGGCTGCACTCCGCAGGCCGTCAAGCGCTGTACTTCCCCAGCCTCAAGACCAACCAAAGAGCCCAGAGTCAGCGACCAGGACATCAGTGGTTTAATAGATTGGGGGGGGGGGCGGGATCTTACACACCTGAAGAAAGGTCCTGGAGCGGCACCCCACCACGTCCCACAGACGCCAGACATAGTAGTGCTTGTTCACTACCCCAGGGAGGAAGAGGCTTCTAGTTGTAGGAGGAAATGACGTCAGAAAGGCTGATCCGTTACCAGGGAAACCAGCACCTGAGGCACGCCCCTCGCGGCCCCTCAGGTTAACAAGCATCCTAAGGGCAGGTGCTTTCCTTTCATGAACCACCAGGTGGAGCCGTTCTGGCCTAAGGGGCAGGTTGTTGTTCAGTCGCTCAGTCCTGTCCCACTCTTTGTGACCTCATGAACACCTCAAGCACGCCAGCCTCCTCTGTCTTTCACCATCTCCCGGAGCTTGCTCAAACTCATGTCCATTGAGTCGGTGATGCCATCCAAACATCCTCATCCTCTTCTCTTTCTGCCTTCCATCTTTCCTAACATCAGGGTCTTTTCCAATGAGTCGGCTCTTCGCATCAGGTGGCCAAAGTATTGGAGCTTCAGCTTCAGCATCAGTCCTTCCAGTGAATATTCAGGGTTGATTTCCTTTAGGATTGACTGGTTTGATCTCCTTGCAGTCCAGGGGACTCTCCAGAGTCTTCTCCAGCACCACAATTCGAAAGCATCCATTCTTTGGCACATAACTTTGTGAGTAGGTGTAGAGGAAGCAGGGGAGGTACCAAGAGCAGGAAAACAGCCATCTTGAGTGGCCATACCATACAGATGGGTCTTGTTTCTTCCACTAAACTCAGTGTAACATACATCAGGTATCCATGGTCATCAGCTCCCACAACTACAGTCACTCTGAGACCTTCTCGTGTTCAACAGGAAACAAACCCTTTATATCTTGATTTCAGGATGCAACTCTCTACTCACAAACACCAGAACCATAACCTGGAAGTCCCCCAGTGTCCTGTCCACATGATTTCTCTGCCTTACAGTCTTCCTTCCTCCCCCCAAAGATCAGAGCAGAGACCCCAAACAAGCTCCTGGCTTGACTTCTTGGGCCCTCTTAAGTGATTCCAAAACAATATCTTCTGAAGGTCACACACTTTTCACATCACCACCCACAACTAGACAGCTATAATACATCTCTGACCCAGCACTGCCTTCAGGTCACCATCCTTTCAACAAGTATTTCTGGAGTGCTGCTGTATTCTGTGCACTGTCCTAGGCACTAGGATTTCTGCTGTGAAGAGGACCAAATGCCCAGCCCTGCCTTCATTGACCTGCCATCTCTAGCTCTATTTAATAGTTTCAGAGCCACCTGGGGCTTTCAAAAACTGCCTCCATAAGATCTTGGGATGGGAACATCTTTTATTTACTCCAACTCTACATCAGTTGATCCCTAAACTCACATATGGTTTGAGGAGACATATGACTTTCAGACATGTAACAAAATTAAAAGACACGTGCTCCTTGGAAGAAAAGCTATGACAAACCTAGGCAACATATTAAAAAGCAGAGACATCATTTTGCCAACAAAGATCTGTATCAGTTCAGTTCAGTTCATTTCAGTCGCTCAGTCATGTCCAACTCTTGGAGACTCCATGGACTGCAGCACGCCAGGCCTCCCTGTCCATCACCAACTCCTGGAGTTTACTCGAACTCATGTTGATCGAGTCAGTGATGCCATCCAACCATCTCATCCTCTGTCGTCCCCTTCACCTCCTGACTTCAAACTTTCCCAGCATCAGGGGCTTTTCCAATGAGTCAGTTCGTCGCATCAGATGGCCAAAGTATTGGAGTTTCAGCTTCAGCATCAGTCCTTCCAATGAATATTCAGGACTGATTTCCTTTAGGATGGACTGGTTGGATCTCCTTGCAGTCCAAGGGACTCTCAAGAGTCTTCTCCAACACCACAGTTCAAAAGCATCAATTCTTTAGCCCTCAGCTTTCTTTATAGTCCGGCTCTCACATCCATACAAGACTGCTGGAAAAACCATAGCCTTGACTAGACGGACCTTTGTTGGCAAAGTAATGTCTCTGCTTTTTAATATGCTGTCGTGCTTGGTCAAAACTTTTCTTCCAAGGAGCAAGCATCTTTTCATTTCATGGCTGCAGTCACCATCTACAGTGATTTTGGAGCCCCCAAAAATAGCCCGTCACTGTTTCCCCATCTATTTGCCATGAAGTGATGGGACAGGATGCCATGATCTTAGTTTTCTCAACGTTGAGTTTTAAGCCAGCTTTTTCACTCTCCTCTTTCACTTGCATCAAGAGGCTCTTTAGTTCTTCTTCACTTTCTGCCATAAGGGTGGTGTCATCTGCATATCTGAGGTTATTGATATTTCTCCCAGCAATCTTGATTCCAACTTGTGCTTCTTCCTGCTCAGCTTTTCTCATGATGTACTCTGCATATAAGTTAAATAAGCAGGGTGACAATATACAGCCTTGACATACTCCTTTTCCTATTTGGAACTAGTCCGTTGTTTCATGTCCAGTTCTAACTGTTGCTTCCCGACCTGCATACAGGTTTCTCAAGAGGCAGGTCAGGTGGTCTGGTATTCCCATTTCTTTAAGAATTTTCCACAGTTTGTTGTGGTGCACACAGTACAAGGCTTTGGCATAGTCAATAAAGCAGAAATAGATGTTTTTCTGGAACTCTCTCACTTTTTCGATGATCCAACAGATGTTGGCGATTTGATCTGTGGTTCCTCTGCCTTTTCTAAATCTAGCTTGAACATCTGGAAGTCCACAGTTAATGTACTGTTAAAGCCTGGCTTGGAGAATTTTGAGCATTACTAGCGTGTGAGATGAGTGCAATTGTGCGATAGTCTGAACATCCTTTGGCGTTGCCTTTCTTTGGGATTGGAATGAAAACTGACCTTTTCCAGTCCTGTGGCCCCTGCTGAGATTTCTAAATTTGCTGGCATATTGAGTACAGCACTTTCACACCACCATCTTTTAGGATTTGAAATAGCTCAACTGGAATTCCATCACCTCCACTAGCTTTGCTCATAGTGATGCTTCCTAAGGCCCACTTGACTTCGCATTCCAGGATGTCTGGCTCTAGGTCAGTGATATCACCATCGTGGCTATCTGGGTCATGAACATCTTTTTTGTATAGTTCTGTGTATTCTTGCCACCTCTTCTTAATATCTTCTGCTTTTGTTAAGTTCATACCATTTCTACCCTTTATTGAGCCCATCTTTGCATGAAATGTTCCCTTGGTATCTCTAATTTTCTTAAAGAGATCTCTAGACATTCCCATTCTATTGTTTTCCTCTATTTCTTTGCACTGATCGCTGAGGAAGTCTTTCTTATCTCTCCTTGCTATTCTTTGGAACTCTGCATCTCTCCTTGCTATTCTTTGGATCAAATGGGTATATCTTTCTTTTTCTCCTTTGCCTTTCACTTCTCTTCTATTCAAAGCTATTTGTAAGGCCTCCTCAGACAACCATTTTGCCTTTTTGCATTCCTGTTCCTTGGGGATGGTCTTGATCCCTGCCTCCTGTACAATGTCACAAACCTCTGTCCATAGTTTTTCAAAGCTATGTTTTTTCTAGTGGCTATATACAAATGTGAGAGTTGGACTATGTTTTGAGGATGAGCACTGAAGAAGGGATGCTTTTGAATTGTGGTGCTGGAGAAGATTCTTGAGAGTCCCTTGCACTGCAAGGAGATCAAACCAGTCAATCCTAAAGGAAATCAACCCTGACTATTCACTGGAAGGACTAATGCTGAAGCTGAAGCTCCAGTACTTTGGCCACCTCATGCGAAAGGCTGACTCACTGGAAAAAAACCCTGATGCTAGGAAAGGCTGAGGGCAGGAGGAGAAGGGGACTACAGAGGATGAGATGGTTGGATGGCATCACTGACTCAATGGACACAAGTTTGAGCAAACTCCGGGAGATGTGAAGGATAGAGGATCCTAGCATGCTGCAGTCCATGGGGTCACAAAGAGTGAGACGTGACTAAGGGACTGAACAACAACAATGACTTTGAGAGTCTGCAACAGAATGTGCTAAATTAGGGGTGAATTACAATGCTAACCAAGGTGATTTAGGTCTAACTAAGAGCTAGGAGATAGGAATTCCAATATAAATTCTAGAGAAGCCAAGTATTTGTCACCAATTGCTTTGGAATGGCAATTCTCCCCAAATAGAAAAGGTCCCTCCCAGTGAAATGTGACCAGTGCTCTGAGCAGTTGACACCCCCTCATCATTATATCCAACTTACATGTCCTTCCCGATCATTGTGAAATCCTCCAGTAGCTTAACTTTTTACAGGTGAATTTCAAAGACCTCTTGAAGGTGTCAACCACATTCTTCACTGATTTTAGAGGCTTGAGTTTGATCAAAACCAAGTGGGTATGATTTCAATGGGAGTTTTCCAAAAGATACCCCAATGTCCATATAGCTGGATATGGGATATGGACTAGATGGTATATGTATGCATATATATATATCCCCCCACACACACACACACATACACACCCCATATGTACCACCTGACTGTGCAGATAAGAAGGTGGCCCTTTCCAGTCTCAGAACATTCTAGCATCAATAAGTAACAGGCTGGAAGGTGGCCCTGCCTCCAGGACCTCATCCTGCTCCTTCCCCTGTCTTGATGCTAATGGTATCACCCTGCACACTTTCTGGCCATTCTCTTAAACGTCCTCATTTTCAGGTCCTCAGCCCCCTCTTCTATTTTACCAGGTTTTAGGGTGCTCCAAATGTGCTCATAATCCTGTTTTATAGTGGCTGGAAATCAGAGACAGAGCTCCAGTGACTTGCTCTAAGTCAGACATCAAAGCAGATCCTCAATTAGAATGCAGGTCTCCAGGGTGTTTTGTTCAACTCTTCCCTTTATTAAATGTTACACATAATAAATTTCCAAGGCAGCGCCATTCCTGGAATGCATAGTGTACATTACCCAG
Organism: Giraffa tippelskirchi; assembly: GCF_054371585.1. Lineage (NCBI taxonomy): Eukaryota > Metazoa > Chordata > Mammalia > Artiodactyla > Giraffidae > Giraffa > Giraffa tippelskirchi. The sequence goes on from NC_137289.1 coordinate 146,667,840, forward strand.
GGCCCAGCAGAGTTAAGTTTGCCACAGACGCCGCAAGACTCATTTCTGTGTTTGTTTCTCTGTTGGTGGGTTTTTAGAAGAAACAGTAAGCTTTCACCCATGAGACAGAGAACATTATTTCCCAAAAATCATCTTTGAACAAGCCTGCTCCTTTTCACAGTTTACCATCTTAGAGAGGATTCTTTTCTGAAGAGTTGGTTAATTATCCAAATACAGAGTCCATTTTTCTAAGTCAGTAAACAGGTTACTTTTGCCCCAAAGCCTATGGGTTTCCATGGGTCATTTTGCACGTGCATGCTCAGTCATGTCTGACTCTTTTTCAACCCCATGGGCTGTAGCCGCCAGGTTCCTCTATCCATGGGGTTTCCCTGGCAAGAATACTTGAGTGGTTGCCATTTCCTTCTCCAGGGGATCTTCCCCACCCAGGGATAGAACTCAGGTCTCCTGCACCGCAGGTGGGTTCTTTACCACTTAGCCACCAGGGAAGCCAAATAGGCCATTTTAGTTAATAATAAAAACAAATGAAATTTATTTAGTATGTACCCTCTGACAAGCTGTGTGCTATGTACATTACACGAATTTATGTGCACTTCACAACCACCATTCAAAGGTACTATTGTTATCATCATCCACATTTTACAAGTAAGAAGCTGAGGTGTTGAGTGGGTAAGTAATTATCTAAGGTGATGGGGTCAGAATTTGAACCCATGAGTCAACCAAGGCAGCCTGGCTCAAAACTGTGGTGCTCAGCCAGCTCTGTATCTTACTGGGTTGGCCAAGAAGTTCAAAATGTTGTTGACCATGTTGGGAACTAGGACTTGGCCCAATAATGAAAATTTCTAACTTCAACAGATGAATCAGCCATGCCCACCTTCTTCCAGTTGCTTGGAATTAAGTACTTAGTGACTTGATTATTTTCTCAAGAGTGCAAGAACAGACATTCTCTTCCTGGTTTGTTGTCTTAATGTTGACTAAACACAAGTGGCAGCGGCTTATACCAAAGCCAAGCCCTCTTGGCTTGCTGGTAGAGTGGAAGCTATTAAGAAGCTGAAATGTAAGACCTGATTTTGTTCAAGTAAATTAAATCATTGTGCTGAACTTAATTCTAATTGTTGAAACAGCTGCCATTAACCAGCCGATTCTGCCACACCTAGGTTCCCCTATATAAAGCCCATATCATCTTCTCTCCCATCTTATCTGGGACTGATTTGAAAAAGTCATTGGTTTTTAAGAAATTGTTTTTTCAGTGTGAGTGTCAGACATTCCAACCAAGTCATCAAAACCTGTGTTTACATGACGGGAGCATGTGGTGGTTGTTTAGTCACTAAGTCGTGTCCAACTCTTGTGACCCCATGGACTGTAACCCACCAGGCTCCTCTGTCCATGGGATTTCCCAGGCAAGAATACTGGAGTGGCTTGCCATTTCCTTCTCCAGGGGATCTTCCCAACCCAGGAATCAAACCTGGGTCTCCTGCATTGCAGGCAGATTCTTAACCAACAGGAGTATAAAAATGCCTTAAATAGACATTTCACCTCGGGGGTGGAGCCCTGAGTCATAGCCTTGGAATCTAGTCTATTCACAATCTGCCTCTGTGTTTTACCTCTGAATGTTCTCTCACCTAAACCTTCCATCACAGTTTGCCTGGATCACAGTCCCGTCTTTGTCCCTTTGCACGTGTGACTTTTCTCCATCCAAATAATCCTTCCTGCTTCCTCGCCATCCCTCCAGGCACAATGCCAGTTTGAAATCTTCCATGAAGTCATGCTTGACAATTCCAGGCCCCACTCAATCTCTTTTTAGTTTCAACTGCTGTGACTCATCACCCATACCTGTTAAAAGACACATCTGTACCCTGTATGCATTTAACTTACTGTCCAAATGAGGATGTTTTTGAGAATGAGAGTGCTATTAATAATTCCACTGGGACAACAGGCATGAACTGGGACATATAGTCCTTCCTCCTAAGTGGCAAATGATACTGAGCTGATGTTCTCCAATGGTACTTAAAATACAAAGAGACCATGGAGAATAACTGAGAAGTGCTAACTGCACTGACAAATGCTTAAACATATAAAATTAATTACAGCATTCCTGTAATTAGCTTTGCCCATTGCCAGTCACTCTTTTGTTCAATAAATATTTACTGATCTGCCTGGCTCAATAATGTACCAGGCTCTCTTCTAGGCCCTAAAAATGTAGACAGAGCCACATATATAACCCTGTAAATATATATTCAGTAAAAAAATAAGTACAGAAATATTGAACAGTATCAATAAATCTAATGAATAAACGGACAAAATAAATGAAACAGAAACAGTGATGAATGCTATAAAAAATTAAACCTAGTGACTGACAAGAGATTAATCTCCAAAATATACAAACAGCTTATATAGCTGAATATAAAAAAAAAAAAACAATCAAAAACTGGGCTGAATATCTAAAAAGACATTTCTCCAGAGAAAACAAACAGATGGCTAAAAGGCACATGAAAAGATGTTCAGCATTGCTAATTATTAGAGAAATACAAATCAAAACTACAGTGAGATATCACCTCACACTAGTCAGAATAGCCAACATCAAAAAGTCTCCAAATAACAAATGATGGAAAGGGTGTAGAGAAAAGGGAATCCTCTTATACTGTTGGTGGGAATGTAACTTGGTGCAGTCACTGTGGAGAACAGTATGGAGATTTCTTAAAAAACTAAAAATAGAGCTAGCATATTATACAGCCATCCCAGTCCTGGGCATATATCCAGAGAAAATGATAATTCAAAGAGATACATGCACCCCAATGTTCATAGCAGCACTATTCAAAACAGTCAAGACATGGAAACAACCTAAACATCCATCAAGAGGTGAGTGGAATATTACTCAGCCATAAAAAAGAATGAAATAATGCCATTTGAAGCAACATGGATGGACCTAGAGATCATCATACTAAGTGAAATAAGTCAGAAAAAGATAATACCATATGATATCACTTATATATGGAATCTAAAAAATTTATACAAATGAACTTATTTACAAAACAGAAATAGACTCACAGGCATAGAAAATAAACATGTTACAAAGGGGGGGAGGATTAGAACTTTGGGATTAACAGATACACACTACTATATATAAAATAGACAAACAACAAGGACTTACTGTATAATACAGGGAACTATACTCAATATCTTGTAATAACCTATAATGGAAGAGAATGTAAAACAAAATATATATATATATATGAATATGTATGAATCACTTTTCTGTACACATGAAACTAACACCACAGTGTAAATCAACTATATTTCAATAAAAATTTAAAAAAAATTAAGCATAGTGAGCTTCCCTGGTGACTCAGTGGTAAAGAATTGCCTGCTAATGGAGGAGACATGGGTTTACTCCCTGGTCTGGGAAGCTTCCATATGCATTGAAGCAACTAAGCCCATGCACCACAACTATTGAGCCTATGCTCTAGAGCCCAGGAGCTGCAACTACTGAGTCCATGTGCTGCAACTATTGAAGCCCAAGCAGCTTAGAGCCCATGCTCTGCAACAAGAGAAGCCACTAGAAGGAGAAGCCTGCACACTGCAACTACCGAGTAGCCCTCACTTGCCAAAACTAGAGAAAAGCCCACACAACAATGAAGATCCAGCACAGCCGAAAAATAAAGAAAAATCTTTTAAAAATTAAGCACAGTAAGAGGCATTTGTGTAAGTTGTACAAAGCGTTGCTAACTGGTCAGGTAAAACTGGTGGTAAATTCAAGGAGGTCCTATTTGAGCAGAGACCTTGTGGAAAGTATCCTCAACAGGGCAGAATGGTGTGGACAAAGGCCCTGGGGTGGGACCAGCAGGCAGGCCAGTGTGGCTAGAGGCAATGGTAGGATCTCAGCAATGTTGTCAGGGGAAGAAGCAACAGTTAGAAGCGAACATGGAGCAACAGACTGGCTCCAAACTGGGAAAGGAGTACATCAAGGCTGTATATTATCACCTTGCTTATTTAACTTATATGCAGAGTATATCATGCAAAGCCAGGCTGGATAAAGTACAAGCTGGAATTAAGACTGCCAGGAGAAATATCAATAATCTCAGATACACAGATGACACCACCCTTATGGCAGAAAGCGAAGAGAAACTAAAGAGCCTCTTGATGAAGGTGAAAAAGTGAAAACACTAGCGTAAAACTCAACATTCAAAAAACTAAGATCATGGCATCTGGTCCCATCACCTCGTGGCAAATAGACGGGGAAACAATGAAAACAGTGACAGACTTTAATTCCTTGAGCTCCAAAATCACTGCAGATGATGACTGCAGCCATGAAAGTAAAAGACGCTTGCTCCTTGAAAGAAAAGCTATGACCAACCTAGACAGAATATTAAAAAGCAGAGACATTACTTTGCCAACAAAGGTCTGTCTAGTCAAAGCTATGGTTTTTCTAGTAGTCATGTATGGATGTGAGAGCTGGACTATAAACAAAGCTGAGGGCTGAAGAACTGATGCTTTTGAACTGTGGTGTTGGAGAAGACTCTTGAGAATCCCTTGGACTGCAAGGAGATCCAACCAGTCCATCCTAAAGGAGATAAGTCCTGAATATTCATTGGAAGGACTGATGCTAAAGCTGAAACTCCAATACTTTGGCCACCTGATGCAAAGAACTGACTCACTTGAAAAGACCCTGATGTTGGAAAGATCGAAGGGGGGAGGAGAAGGGGACGACAGAGGATGAGATAGTTGGATGGCATCACCGACTCGATGAACATGGGTTTGGGTAGACTCCGGGAGTTGGTGATGGACAGAGAGGCCTGGCGTGCTGCAATTCATGGGGTTGCAAAGAGTCGGACACAACTGAGCGACTGAACTGAACTGAACTGAGCAACTGAAATATACTAAGAAATTATTTGTTTGAAATTCAAGTTTAACTGGGTATCCTGTTTTTTGTTATTGTTTGGTTTTTTTTTTTTTTTGGTGTCTTCTGATTGTTCCTTGGCCAAATCTGGCAACTCCATTTCCTATATATTCAGGGCAGTGTCAAAATGAGTCTCTGAGTTCTTTTTCCTTCTAGTAGCTTCTTCCTACTTTTCACTTCCCTTCCTTTGACTTTCCAACTCCTCCTCCTAAGGTGGGTGCCAACTCTCTCCCTGAAGCACTGTAGACCATGCTCCTGAGTAACTGTGACACATTTTTAATTGCTCTTTCCACCAAAAGTGCATCAAGTTGAGGATTGGCTGTGGGGTTAGCATAAGAAACTTTATTCTGAAAAGTCCTACATTAGGAAAATGAAATGAACTGAAACTGAAAGTAAACATGCTATTTTCATCATTTTTCTAAGTTCTGCTTTGGAAAAATATGAATAATTAAATGATTGCCTCCTTTATACAGAGAATTTCCCTTGGACATTCAAAGTCTGATTTAATTTACTAATTCAATGATAGAATTTTTTTAATATGCACACAGAATGTTGGGTAAATAAGCATAGAAGATGGGAAAAAAGAAATCTAGGAAAAGTAAAATCTTTTGCAGCAAAAAATGAAGGCTTGAACAGTAAATGCTTCAAAGAAAGCTCAATACTTGAAAGGGATTATTTGTAAGTAGTATAAAATGAATTTCAAAGAATCTGAAATCTTTTTTCCCAAAGTAATTAAATAGATCATTGTGTTCAATAAATGTTTGTTGAACTGAATTAAAGACTTAGTCTCTATCCTCAAGGAGCTCTCAAATATTGAAGAAAAAAATCCAAGTGGAAAAATTAAATTATAAGTCATATGTGACCTCAGTAATCAGATAATGAAGCCCTTATAAATGAACAGTAGAAGCTAGGATATGAGCAATTATATGGATACCTTGTTTATAGTATCTAGAATTCCAGTGGCTTCTACTGTTTGCATGGTCTCTGTGCTTTGCCCAAAGGGGATATGCTCTGATTCATAAACTCATCAACATCCCTATGATTCACACAAAGGAAAGATACATATCAGAAATGATATCATGATGCTAATGGTTCAGAAAATAGACTTGTGAAGGCATGGACCAGATCTGTCATACTTACCTCTTTCCCCTAGTACCCAGAATAGTGCTTAGACAAGGACAGATACTTACTTGAATGAATGACTATGTAAGCACCATCATTATATCATGTAACCTTGCCTTTCTTTACACAAGACAGTGAATGATGACAAAGCACTTCTCGTGTAATAAACAGAATAGGTGATAGCATTGAAGGACACATGGCTGATTCTCCCCACCCATTCATTACCACCAACCCCACTCCATCCTCCAGACTACCATGTTTGAAATTCTCTCATTCATGATGCCTTCTTTTCAAGGAGAGGTGATGTCTATGAGATTTATTGAGCATCTTTCTGCTCTGGGCCACGCACTACAGTGGGCGCTAGAGTACAAAGTTGCTGTTTTTAAGAAAGAGAGCCAGAGGTAAAACATTAGTTGCAACTCATACAACTAAAGAAATTCTGTACCCTTATAGCAAATTAAGGTGCCCTAGAAGTCAATAGAAGGAAGATTCCATAGAGGGGGTGACGACTGAGCTGAATCTTGAAGATCCTATACAAGATCACTATAAGAATCACATTGGCAAACTGCTGTGACAATCAGCTCAAAATCTCAGTGGCTTAACACAAGAGAAGTGTTTGTGCAGACCCAAAGCCCAAGGTGGATGCCCTCCATCACATGGTTGTCCCAGGTATTTCTCTTTCAACCAGGCTCCTTCTATCTGGGGGTTCCACCAACCCCTAGAGCCTCAGAGACCACACTGCTGAATTCTAACTGGCCAATCCATCAGGGAAGATGAAGGAGAGGATACTGCAGGCCATTCAGAAGGCTGGCCTGGATGGGACAAACATCACCCCAGCTCCCAATCCATCATGTCAACATTATCTCATGGGTCACTCAATGAAAAGAGGAAATGGAAACAATTTTGTGAACCTTGCAATGATGCCACCACAAAGCACCAGAAATGGAAGAGTAAGCCAGGCAGAGGAAATGAGCTAGACCTGATACAATGAAATTGGGTGGGGGGGAACCAAGATAGAAGTTTAAAGAGGCAAATTTCAAGAGACCAAGGACTTCGATGGAAGGTGACAAAGAGTTCTGTGTGGTATAATATCAGGAGGGAAAGTAAGACCTAAAAATAAAGGCAGAGAGGAAGAAGTGAGTAATGACCAGAGAGATGGGAAGGACCCATGGATATATTCCAGAAAGAATGATAGAGAAGGCTACTGTTGCTTTCCAGAGTTCATTTATGCATGTACTTATTAAATCTTCACAAGATTATAAGAACACAGCCCCGATTTACACAAATCTAAGACTTCTTTATATTTCTGACTTTCTCCTTTCTGCAAGTTAGAACAACAAGAAGCTTTGAAAATGGCTAATAAATATACAGGAATGCAGTCCTTCTGGAAAAGCCACAGGGAAGGGACTGTGCGCACCTAATATTTATGTAAATGCTAACCACATAATGGGCAACTCAGGAAATAATGATGTGACCACTGGGACCAGTCTCTTGAACTGCAAAAGCGTTTGATTCACGGGGAAGGCTGGTGATTATTGCCTCTTGCAGCCTTGCTGCTCTGTCAACAGTGTAGGTTTCACATTTAGATCAGTTTCGGTGGAAACTGAAACTGGCAAACCTAAATATCAACGAACGTAGTGATGTTTGGAAGAAACGTGCAATTTAAAAATGGATGTATAGCATGAAGAATTGTTAGTCACACTGAGCTCTAAAAGTCCCAATATAATAAGAATATGTTTCTGAGACATGAAAGAAGTTGAACTTTGAGATGTCAGATTGCCATGTTTCCTTTTGCTATGGTGCCCTTTCTGTTGCATCAAAGAGTTGAAGAAATGGATATGAAAATGTAAAATTCCTCTCCTGACTGGATAGTTCTTTGAAAAATGAAAAATTTTGTGGGACAAGAAAATGAATGCTCTAATATGTTACATGAGGCTGGAAGGGAAGCCGGTAGAGTGTTCATTTCTTTCCCTCTTTTTATTTCCTGATCATTTTCCTCCTCTCTTTCACACTCGTATTTATTTATGGTGTTTATTCTTCAGCATATAGAGTGGTTTTGCCTCTGTTCTAATTATGCTCCTAGATTTCAATATTTAAATAGTACCCCTATTTTTCCCCCATTCTGTCCAGAACTAAGAATGTATTTGTATCATTATCTCATATTCCTCAATTTTATTACCACTGTCACCTCTGCAAATAGCTTGTAGATGGTAAGTTCCATTTAAAATTTAAATTCTCATAAGAATCACTTGCAAACCCACTCCTAATTCATAATTTTCTGTTTCCTCAAAGGAGGTACTTGTATTATTTTAGAGTGTTACTGTTTAGTCACTACGTTGTGTCTGACTCTTTGCAATACCATGGGCTGTATCCTGCCAGGCTCCTCTGTCCATGGGATTCTCCAGACTAGAATACTGGAGTGGGTTGCCATTTTCTTCTCCAGAGGGTCTTCCTGACCCAGGGATCGAACCCACATCTCCTGCATTGGCAGGCATGTTCTTTACCACTGAGCCACCAGGGAAGCCCATTATTTCAGAGTAGAGACTGGTAGACAGATGAGTTGTCAGGAGTGCTGGCTCCTAGTTTTGGTTTTTGCCTCTCCCTAGACAGCTTGATTCCTGCAACTGAATCTAACCAGAAATAGCAAGTAGCAAAGTACTCCTTGGTGTATTAGCCTAATAATTAGTCAGTCAATCCCATTTGGTTTGCAAACAGCAATGTTTGTTTCTGCAAATAATTGTGATCTAAGAGAAAAATCTAAAGCACTTTTTAATGGTACATTTATGACCACTCCACTGCTCTCATTACAAATGTAAAAAGTCATCAAAATGTATAAGACTTTTGTTAGATTTTTCAGTTCTCAGGACAACAATGAGAACTTCATAGCTGGTGAAAATTAACAACTTGATTCCTTACCAGGAAAAACATCAGTTCTTCTCTATAATTCCTCTTAAACATTGTAACTAGTCAAAATCGATTTACACTTGAAAAGGTCACACATATTCCCCTGGGAAACACTCTCCTGCTCAACTATACTCTGAGGCAGACATTACGAAGAACAGTGCCTAGCTGACAGCATATCTGACTTCCCTTTCTCGACCTGGGAACTCTGAGGCACGAGCAACAATGGGAGCTGTCTTTTTTAGTTATCTGAAGCAAAGACAGTTGAATTTGGTTTCGTTTAGAGTTAATTGTACATTTTGAGTGATTCGGTTTTGGCAAAATCCAAAGCATATTTTGCAAATTGCTTTTCCCATTAAATATTAAAACCTTTATTTTTAAAAGGAAATGTAATCCATATGCTTGGAATTTGTTTACACTAAAATTATAAAATATATATATACATTTTTATTCATGTTCCAGAAGCTTTCTGCACCGTTTTGTACCACTTTCAAAAATCAAGAAGTTGTGTATTGCCAAAAACTAATGAGAGCAAATCCATAAATGTTAGAAATATTGATTTTATGATTCCTTATGGTCTGACCTTAGAAAAACATGCCTTTGGTTTCAATCATATATTGTTGAGAAAAAACTTCCTTGGAGAAATTTGTATACCAAACAGACATTTTTGGGATTAGGGGACTGACTTCTTGTTGCATGGGAAGGTTTATTTTGCCTACACTTATCAAGCTGCTTGACCAAATTAAATTTTGAAAATGATTTAATTCAGCTTTTAAAATTCCCCAAAGCACAGATTGAGAATTTATTAAATGCATGCTTATTAAAAACCATATCCAAAATTGTTAAGTTCAACTCTTGGGGTTCACTTAACATAAGGAGGTTTCACACAGTCCAAACTCTCACCTGAAACTAAGGAAGGCTGAGAGGAGAGAAAGAGCCTAGATGTTCCTTCAAAATAAGGATGAGCATGAAAGTGAATTTATCTTTACCCAGCTGCATGAAACTCTCATTGGCTTAGAACACGGATCAGCCAATTGTTTCTGAAAAGGGCCTGATGGTTAACGTTTAGGCTTTGCAAATCACGTGGTTTTCTGTTCACAATTACTCAAATTCTCCCACGGAAGTGCAATCACAGTCACAGGAAATAGATAAATAAATGGGTGTGATTGTGTACCAATAAAACTTTATTAACAAAAAAACAGAGGGCAGGAAGAATTTGGCCCAAGGGCCTATAGTCTGCTAAGGGCCCTAACTTACAGCTTCTTAACAAAACATACAACTCTATTTAGTATATACCTAAGATCACATTTGAAAAAATTGATTTTGGACACTGAAAGACAAGAGTCAACTTCTCACCTCTTCTCCTACTTGCATTCTTGAGACTCTCATTTTAAGACCCAAAGAATTAACTTGTGAGGAGACCAAAACCTTGTCCCCTGCATTCATCAACACTAATCAGATGCCTAAAGTTATCAATGCCGATCTAACTCTCCTGGAGTTGGTGTATTTGTAGCCTATTGTGCACTTGTGGACCTTGTATTATGGGCAGCAAATTCTTAATGAATATGAACAACATTGAATCGTTTGAGAAGAGCAAGCTTTTCACTAGCATGATCCTGGTCTGGTTACCATGTCTTCAGTGTGCTTTTAATTAATTTGCTTAATTAATACATTATGTTGACCTGTGGTCAAAGGTTGCAAACCTATGCCTTCCGCATACTTTCTGAGAGCAGAGGCTGTGGAGCCTGGCCATGCTGAATCAAATACCTAACCTGCCACTTCTGAGCTGTGTGACCTAAGAACCATGTCAGTGTCAATGTTGACACTTCTCTTCCCTCTTATGGTAATAAACTCTCAGTGTCCATGGCGGCATATAGCTCTGAAGAAACAATGGAATAAAAAACACATTTTTCAGCTTTTCCTGCAGAGAGTTGTAGCTACATAACCAAGACCTGGACAACGAGAACAAAAGTGATATGATTTATTAATTCTGTTTTCATTTTAACGTGTTTATACATGGAGTTTTTAATCCAACTTGAAATTCAATGGGCTTCTGTGTATTGATGTCTTTCATCATTTCTCAAGGTTTCTGATCCTTCATCATTGCAAAATTGCTTCTCTCCCTATCTCTCTCTCTCCCCTCTGTTTCTGAGATGCCAATTTAAAAATATTTTACGTTTTACCACTACCTTCTGTCTCTCCTTTTCTGAGTTTCACCGTTTGGCTTTCTGTGCTTCATTTTAGGACTGTTTCTTGTAGCTTATTCTCAATCTGCCATTAATGTTACTTTCCAATAGTCATCTTTCTCAGATCTAGAATTTCTATTTGGCTCTTTTACAAAATTGTTATATCACTTTTTATATTTTCCAGTTCCCTGCCAATTAAAATTTTTTCAATGTTCTCCAACAAACTGAAGATTTAGGTGATGTTTTCTTAGTTTTATAGATCTCTGCTAGGGACCTGGGATTAGTGTTTTAGATGTGAGATTTTGCTGAGGGAAAATCATATTTTTGCAAAACTGTGTTTCCGATGAGAGAAGGGTGAGTTTACTTCCAGTTTATTTTTACTTCTGGGAGACAACCTTCTGAAGCCCAGGCTGAAGAGGATTCAGATTTTTGTCCCAGTCCCTTGGGGTCATCTAAAGGACAAGTAAGCATCCCCCGAGGGCAAAGGCTTTGCTCATTTTCTCCGAGTTCACAGCCTCCCTGGGATGTCAGACCAATAGCTGCTTAGTATCGTATTAGCTTCTGAATGCTTCCAAGATTTTAAGAATAATCCATACAGTTTGTTTGGGGCTTCCCTGGTGGCTCAGAGGTAAAGAATCCGCCTGCCAATGCTGGAGACATGGGTTTGATCCCTGAGTCAGGAAGATCCCCTGAAGAATGAAATGGCAACCCACTCCAGTATTCTTGCCTGGAGAATTCCATGGACAGAGGAGACTGACAGGCTGCAGTCCATCAGGTCACAAAGAGTTGGACACAACTGAATGACTAACCACCACCATATACAGCTTGTTTAGTTGTGAGAAGATTGATCCACATGACCTAGTTCAAATTACCAGGCGTGGAAATCCTGAGATTTCTACTCACATTCTTAAGGGGAGGGGAGGCATCCTTTTATTCCCTCCTGAGAACCATCTTTACTTCAGTTGAAGTGATGACCAGCCTCAGACCATATTCATGAAGCCACCACTCGTGGAAAAGGTAGAGAAACCAGATGAAAAGATTACAGCAACCTGGAGGCCTTGTTGAAGTCACCAAACACACAAGTCCGGGCTGCCTATCTCTGGACAAGTAATAATCCACTATTGTTTCACATCTCTATTACACACAGGCTAACTCATGTCCCTACTAAAAGAAAAGTTACTTAACCTCTGTGGTAGATGTTTGCAATGATGGTCCCAGTTCTTCCCCTGACTTCGAGATAGCAAAATACAAGTAGGTTTAAAAAGTGTTTGTGCATTTATTATTGTCCTGTTACTTGCTCATGCACCTCTGCCTCCACCATGGGAAAAAGTTAGCATGCACAAGGGACATGAGAGACATGGAGGAGGCTCGCCATGTAGTGAAGTCAACCCAACTGAGGCCATCCTACATCTACTGCCAGGGGACCTATGGCCAACTGTGGATGAGGGAGTGAGCCCAGCCAGGCTCAGCAGAACTACCAGCTGCCCCAGAGCCTCGAGAGCCTTAATGGTTGTTATAAACCACTGAGTTTGGGGGAACGTTGTTACACAGCATTACATGTGACAAGAGCTAATGATTACATGGAGATAATTATAATATTATACTTACATCATAACTGTTACACTTAAATGAGTTATTTCAGGTATCCTATCTTAGAGACTTCCCTGGTGGTCCAGTGGTTAGGAACCCACCTTCCACTGAAGGGGGCACAGGTTCAATCCCTGGTCAGGGAACTAAGATCCCTCATGCTATGGGGCAACTAAACCCACTCACCACAACTACTGAGCCCACATGTCACAACTAGAGAGAAACCCACATGCCACAACAAAGACTCCACCTGCTACAACTAAGACCCAATATAGTCAAAAATAAAATTTTAAAAAGTAGGCCATCTTAGAGGAGTCACTGGAACCTAGTAAGCACTCAAAAAGTATTATCCACTCATATTATTCTCAGCCTCTCAGTTGTGTCTGACTTTTGTGACCTCATGGACTGTAGCCCATCAGCCTCTTCTCTCCATGGGATTTCCCAGACAAGAATACTAGAGTGAGTTGCCATTTCCTTCTCCAGGGATCTTCCCGACCCAGGGATCGCCCGCATGTCTCCTACATTGGCAGGCAGATTCTTTGCCACTGAGCCACCCAGAAAGCCCCACTGATATCATTACTATAACTATTACTGAGACCCACAATTCCTCTCAAGCCAGGAAATTCAGCGATTATCAGCGGCAATGGACTCCAGTGTCTAAAACACCAACATTTTCTAAGGCATCATTATTTCCTTTGTCTTTCTCCCATCACCCCTTCTTTTAAAATCTCACTTCTCACATTTAATACCTCAAAGATCATTCTGCTGACTTCTGAAGATTGCATAAATGAAGTATGTGAGCACTTGGCTGAGTTCTTTGTTGCTTATTTCTGATCTGCTGCTGCTGCTGCTGCTAAGTCGCTTCAGTCGTGTCCAACTCTGTGCGACCCCATAGACGGCAGCCCACCAGGCTCCCCCGTCCCTGGGATTCTCCAGGCAAGAATACTGGAGTGGGTTGCCATTTCCTTCTCCAGTGCATGAAAGGAAAAAGTGAAAGTGAAGTCGCTCAGTCATGTCTGCCTCTTAGCGACCCCATGGACTGTAGCCTACCAGGCTCCTCTGTCCATGGGATTTTCCAGGCAAGAGTACTGGAGTGGGGTGCCATTGCCTTCTCCCATTTCTGATCTAGCATAGGACAAAAAATCTGCGTGGCTGATTGCTGATCCAGGAGTCATGAGGCAGGGGTGTTCGCCCTGCTTTCTCCACTGACCTGTTGCAGGACTCAGATAAGTCACCTCAGACCTCCAGGTGAAGTTTCTTCACACAAGGACTGAGATATCTGATAGCAGACTGAATCTTAGTTACTGCATCTCCATGACTGATACATTCCAGACACTTGGTGAATGTTTGTTGATTTTATTGAATGGAATTGAACCAAACTGACTGAATTGAGCTAGGGAAATTGGCTAAACCTCAGAAAGTTCCTTTTAAGCTTAGTCTTTCTATCACTTTACCACATTTTTTTCTTTCAGTTCTCCTCTTTTAAACGATACCTCTTCATTACAAGTGAATGAAATAGAATCAAGCTGGTTTATAGCAGAAATCACTTTCATCCTTCCTGCCCAATGGATGTCGCTAGGAAAAGATCCTAATATTAGCCACTTTCTATGTATCCATAGGGGCTTCCCTGGTGGCTCAGTGGTAAAGAACCCACCTGCCAATGCAGGTGACGTGGGTTTGATCCCTGCATCAAGAAGATCCCCTGGAGGAGGAAATGGCAACCCACTCCAGTATTCTTGCCTGGGGAATCCCATGGACAGAGGAGCTTGGCAGGCTACAGTCCATGGGGTCACAAAGAGTTGGACATGATTTAGCGAGTACACAACAGCAATGTATCCACAGACTTTGTTTTCCAGAGCTAATTCTCTCCCCTCATCTCCTCAACTTTATACCAGTGAACGTGCTGTGGGAACAAGATGGGCAGGAGCCCAGTATCAAGAAAAAGGATTTACTTTTTCTATTACTGTTTTAATGCAATAATAAGTTGCCATAGTTATGGAGAAATCATGAAATGTGAAAGCAAGAGGGCTGTCAGTTATCCACCTTGGAACTTCACAGCACAGGGAGCAAGCCTGCAATTTGAATCTTCAACTGGCCTCCTTCAAAATCTTTCTCATCATATGTTGACTTGAGCTTTCCAGTATGTTTCCTATTCACTGTTTTTTCAGAATTAAAAATAGAAAATAGTTCGCCAGAAATGTGTCTATATGTAAGTTACTTTGGCAAATAAAATGGAATCTTCTCTTCCTACAAAAAGTAAGATATACTGTCTTAAGGTTGTCAGGAAAGTGGGCACAAAGTTAATGGGGTGACTCAATGGTATAATCACTAGTAAGATGGCAGCTTTGTTTTGTGTGGGAAGGAATTCCGTATAGCTCTGCTTCTGTTTGTATTTCCTGATACCAACCACTGGAAAGTGACAGGTCTGAACTGTCAAAATGTCAAGTCTGATTTGGGGGGAAAGTTTTCAACACTAACCTGATGTGGCTTTGAAATTAATATAAGTGAGACTTCCCCGGTGGTCCAGTGCCTAATGCAGGGGGCCTAGGTTGCATCACTGGTTAGGGAACTAGATCCTACATGCCACAACTAAGACCTGGCACAGCCAAATAAATATTTGAAATTAATTCAAGCCAGATGCATCAGTCAAGAAATGAGGTTGTGATTCCAGTGCTACAGCACCATGCCACTTACAGGAAGAGAACCAAGAAGGTGTTCCATCCACCAGAAGGAAAGTGGGCGGGAAAACAGTGGACAGCTATGGCAGATAATATGCTATACCTTATTCTTGGGCGTGGAGGAAGACTACATTTCCCATCCTCCTTTTCAGTTAAATGGGGTTACATGACTAAGTTCTGGCCAACAGAATGTGGTAGGAAGTGATGGAGGCCCTTTTCTTCCCTAGTCCTTGAAAATATCTCACAAAACCTTTTAGCCTTCTCTTTCTTGCTAGGAATATAAAGTTTCTTGGAAGCTGTACCAGTCCATCTATGTTACAAAATAAAACACCTCAAAAT
Source organism: Giraffa tippelskirchi (assembly GCF_054371585.1). Taxonomy (NCBI): domain Eukaryota; kingdom Metazoa; phylum Chordata; class Mammalia; order Artiodactyla; family Giraffidae; genus Giraffa; species Giraffa tippelskirchi. The sequence continues at coordinate 146,683,547 of NC_137289.1, forward strand.
GTAGTGGCTTAAAATAAAAGCTGATCTTTTGTTAGCTCATGATTCTATAGTTCAGCATTTTGAGAAGGGCTCAAGCTGGGACACTGCTCTGTAGACCTTGTTGACCCTCACTTATGTGGCTTGTGGGTTGGTTAAAGAGGCCTTAGATGGAGTGACTCATCTCTGCTTCACGTGGTCTCTAATCAATATGAGGAGGATGACATTTCTCTCAAGTGGGGGAAATATGTCCATTATTAATACATTCGGAATATAATCTTAGGGCTTCCTTGGTGGTCCAGTTTTTAAGAGTCTGCCTGCCAATTCAGGAGACATGAGTTCAATTCTGGGTTTGGGAAGATTCCATATGCCACAGAGCAACTAAGCCCATGCACCACAACTATTGAGCCTGTGCTCTAAAGCCCACATTCCGCAAATACTGAGCCCACGTGCTGCAACTAATGAAGACTCACTGAGTGCCCTAGAGCCTGTGCTCCGAAACAAGAGAAGCCACCACAATGACCTTGCGCACCACACGTAGAGAGCAGCCCTCACTCACCGCAACTAGAGAAAAACCTACACAGCAGTGAAGACCCAGCACAGCAGAAAACAAATAAATAAATAAAAAGAATATAGTCTTAATATAAAACCATAAATTTCTTCCCAAGGACCCTTAATACTCCCTCAGTTGGTACTTACCATAGAGTTTTACCTTTTATACAGTTGCTACATGTATATTAACTCATCTAACTCAAATATCAACTGAAGAAATAGTAAAGAGGATCAGATATTCTTTAGAGACCAAAAAAATGTCCAGGCTTTGTTAAATGATGCATAAAGACCACAAGGGTAGGATTTGCAGGGATGATACTGAAGTCTGGATTTTCTATCCTTTATTTCAGCAGACTTCTCACCCTTACATGGCAGAAGGAGAAGAGGGTGTCAGAGGATGAGATGGCTGGATGGTATCACTGATGCAATGGACATGAACTTGGGCAAACTCCAGGAGATGGAGAGGAACAGGGAGGCCTGGCGTGCCACAGCCCATGGGGTTGCGAAGAGTCAGACACAGCTGGACAACTGAACACACACACACACACACACACACACACACACACACACACACACACACCACCTTTACCACCTTTACATAGGAAAGGCTTGGGTCATTTGATGTGCTTGGCACAGGTCAGGAATCTACAGAGAATATTATCCTACGAACTAACATTCCTTGGAGAAGAAACAGTAGCTGAATTAGGTTCCCTCTGGGAAAAGACAAACAAGAAGTCTGTGACAGCACTGACTCCAAAGGAAATGGACATAATGAGTGTCTGTCTGTCTGCCCTCAAGGCTGATAGATTCAAAACTTAAAAGCTGGCTGGGGAGGGGGCTTCCCGGGTGGCTCAGTGGTAAAGAATCTTCCTGCCAATGTGGGAGACATAGGTTTGATCCCTGATTGGGGAGGATCCCACATGCTGTAGAACAACTAAGCCCGTGGGCCACAACTACTGAGCTTGTGCTTTAGAGCCTGGGAGCCACAACTACTGAATCCCGCATGCTCTAGAGCCCCTGCTCTGTGCTCTCTGCACCGAGAGATGCCACCTCAATGAGAAGGCCACGCACCCCAAATGGAGAGTAGCCCCTGCTCGCTGCAACTAGAGAGAGCCTGTGCAGCAACGAAGACCCAGCACAGCCAAAAATGAATCAAGAATAATTTTTTAAAAAGAAAGTGGTGGTAGGTAAGAAGTATATTTAAAAAAAAAAAAAAAAGCTGGCTGGGGTGTCACCAAAGAGAAAGGCCAAGTCTAACCCCAGCTAGGGAAGGTGCTCCAGACATGAAGAGCCCATGGAGAGAAAGGAAGCTTCTTCGAGGTCAATTCCAAAGCCTACAAAGCACAGTGGAAGACATCTCAGAGTACATGTGGTGTCTCCTTCCATGCTTGGAGACCCAGAACCAAGCTAGGACCCAAGAGAGTATGTGCAGCTTTAGACGTAAAATAAAGGGGATTGTCCAGAGTTGGACCATGTGGCTGTGATGCCTGCTCACAGAGAAGATGTGCAAACAGGCTCCGGGCAGAGTTAGAGAGTCTATCATCTATCAAAATGGTGTCTAAATGGGGTAGAGCAGGGCCTAGCAAAATACAGCCCTTGGGCCCAATTCAGCAGCTGCCTGGTTTTGAGGGTGGTGGTGGTGACTTAAACATTTTTTGGCTGTTATAATTCAAAATCCACTTGAGATAAAAATCAACCAATTTAAAGTGAACAATTCCGTAGCATTTAGTATACACACACTGTGTACAACCACTATCTCCACCGCATTCCAAAACATATTCATGACTTCAAAATAAAATTCTGTCCACATTAAGCTGTTACTTCCCATCTCCCCTTTCCTCAGCTCCTGGTCACCATCCATCTGCTTCCTGTTTCTACAAATTTACCTATTCTGAATATTTCATACAGATAGAATCATACATACATGTATATGTATGGCTGAGTCCCTGTGCTCTCCACCTGAAACTATCACAACATTGTTAATCAGCTATACTCCAATACAAAATAAGAAGTTTAAAAAATACAATAAAATTTTAATTTAAAAAATGGTATACACCATGTGACGTTTTGTGCCTGTTCCTTTCACTTAAGCATGATGATTTGGCGGTTCATCCACACTGAAGCATGGATCAGTACTTTATTCCTTTTTATGGCTAAATACTATTTCACTGTATGAATAGACCACAATTCGCTTATGCATTCATTCACTGATGGGCCTTTGGGTTGCTTCCACTTTTTGGCTCTTGTGAATAGTGCTACCATGAGCATGTGCATACAAGGATTAGAGTAACTGTTTCCAATTCTTTTGGGGATATCCTCCAAGTGGAAAATCTTCCTGTTTTTAAAATAAATTCTATTGGAATATAGCCATGCCCATTCATTTATACATTGTTCTATGGCTTCTTTCATACTACAATGTGAAATAGTTACAACAGAGAAATAGGATGAATGGTTACAACAGAAAATATGGCCACGAAGCAAAAACTATTTTCTATTTGGCCCTTGATAGAAAAAATTTGCCGACCCCTGGGATAGAGGAAATACTACTCCCATTCTTAAGATCTTGATATGGTACATACCTTAAGCTACTTTTTTCCTAGTTGATTTTCAATTTATGACAGCCAAGACTTAATGGGCACTGTTGTTCAGTTGCTAAGTTGTGTCTGACTCTTTGTGACCCCGTGGACTGCAGCATGCCAGGCTTCCCTGTCCTTCACTATTTCCCTGAATTTGCTCAAACTCATGTCCATTGAGTTGGTGATGCCATCCAATCATCTTATCCTGTGTCATCCTCTTCTCCTCCTTCCCTCAATCTTTCCCAGCATCAGAGTCTTTTCCAATGAATTGGCTCTTCGCATCAGGTGGCCAAAGTATTGGAGCTTCAGCTTCAGCATCAGTCCTTCCAGTGACTATTCAAGGTTGATTTCCTTTAGGATTGACTGGCTTGATCTCCTTGCTATCAAGGGACTCTCAAGATATTTTGAAGTAAAATAAGAAATATGCATTGGTGACTGTTCCTCTCATTCTCTCTGCCTCCCCCTCTTCCTTTCCTCTTTCCTTCCCTCTGTTTGAAAAATGACACTATTTGCTCAGTAAACAAAGGAAGAAAAAACACTGTCAGGACAGGTGATGGCATCAGTGCTCCGCTTATGGCCAAGAGCAGAGGTGGCAACAAGATCCACTTTCCTTAGAGGTCAGGAAAGGGTTTGCACAGTTGTGGCCAGGTGTGGATGGAAACCTGGTGCTATCCTCTGACTTTTGTCCACACTTTAATGTATAAGCAAAGCACCTGGGATCTTGTTAAAAAGTGGATTCTAGAACTTCTCTGGTGGTCCAGTGGTTAAGAATCCACCTGCCAATGGAGGGGACACAGGTACAGTCTGTGATCCGGGAAGATTCCACATGCCACAGGGCAACTAAGCCCATGCACCGCAACTATTGAGCCTACGTGCTGCAACTACAGAAGCCCATGTGCCTAGAGCCTGTGCTCCACAATAAGAGAAGCTATTGCAGTGAGAAGCCTGTGGACCACAACGAAGAGTAGCCCCCACTCTCCACAACTAGAGAAAAGCCTGTGAGACCCAATGAAGACCCAGTTCAGTTCAGTTCAGTTCACTTGCTCAGTCGTATCCAACACGTTGTGACCCCATGAATCACAGCACACCAGGCCTCCCTGTCCATCACCAACTCCCAGAGTTTACTCAAACTCATGTCCATAGAGTCAGTGATGCCATGCAGCCATCTTATCCTCTGCCGTCCCCTTCTCCTCCTGCCCCCACTCCTTTCCAGCATCAGGGTCTTTTCCAATGAGTCACCTCTTCGCATGAGGTGGCCAAAGTATTGGAGTTTCAGCTTCAACATCAGTCCTTCCAATGAACACCCAGGACTGATCTCCTTTAGGATGGACTGGTTGGATCTCCTTGCAGTCCAAGGGACTCTCAAGAGTCTTCTCCAACACCACAGTTCAAAAGCATCAATTCTTTGGCACTCACCATTCTTCACAGTCCAACTCTCACATCCATACATGACTAACGGAAAAACCATAGCCTTGACTAGACGGAACTTTGTTGGCAAAGTAATGTCTCTGCTTTTTAATATGCTATCTAGGTTGGCCATAACTTTCCTTCCAAGGATTAAGCATCCTTTAATTTCATGGCTGCAATCACTATCTGCAGTGATTTTGGAGCACCAAAAAATAAAGTCTGACACTGTTTGCACTGTTTCCCCATCTATTTCCCATGAAGTGATGGGACCAGATGCCATGATCTTAGTTTTCTGAATGCTGAGCTTTAAGCCAACTTTTTCACTCTCCTCTTTCACTTTCATCAAGAGGCTTTTTAGTTCCTCTTCACTTTCTGCCATAAGGGTGGTGTCATCTGCATATCTGAGGTTATTGATATTTCTCCCTGCAATCTTGATTTCAGCTTGTGTTTCTTCCAGCCCAGCATTTCTCATGATATACTCTGCATATAAGTTAAATAAGCAGGGGTGACAATATACAGCCTTGCCATACTCCTTTTCCTATTTGGAACCAGTCTGTTGTTCCATGTCCAGTTCTAACTGTTGCTTCCTGACCTGCATACAGGTTTCTCAAGAGACAGGTCAGGTGGTCTGGTATTCCCATCTCTTTCAGAATTTTCCACAGTTTATTGTGATCCACACAGTCAAAGACTTTGGCATAGTCAATAAAGCAGAAATAGATGTTTTTCTGGAACTCTCTTGCTTTTTCAATGATCCAGCGGATGTTGGCAATTTGATCTCTGGTTCCTCTGCCTTTTCTAAAACCAGCTTGAACATCTGGAAGTTCACGGTTCACATATTGCTGAAGCCTGGCTTGGAGAATTCTGAACATTACTTTACTAGCATGTAATGAAGACCCAGTGCAACCATAAATAAATAATTTTTTTAAGTAGATTCTGATTCAATAGGTCTGGGCTGGAGCTTGAGACTCTGCATTTCTAATGAATGTCAAGGAGATGACAGTACTGCTGGGTCAAGCACCAGTCTTTGAATAGCAAGGTGAGCGCTGCTTCCCACATAAGGCTGCTCAATGCAATGCCTTGGGCAATTGTTAAAAAAAAATCCTAATGCCTGACTGAGTCTTGTCCTCCAATATTCTGGTGAACTTGCTCTGGTCTATCATCTGGGCATCTGGATATATAAAGATTCCCAGTAGCTTTTTTGCTGTTGTCCAGTCGCCAAGTCATGTCTGACTCTCTGCAACCCCAGGGACTGCAGCATGCCAGGCTTCCATGTCCTTCACCATCCCCTAGAGATTGCTCAAACTCATGTCCATCGAGTCAGTGGTGCCACCCAACCATCTCATCCTCTGTCTCCTCCTTCTCTTCCTGCCCTCAATCTTGCCCAGCCTCAGGGTCTTTTCCAGTCAATCAGCTCTTCACATCAGGTGGCCAAAGTATTGGAGCTTCAGCTTCAGCATCAGTCTTCCAATGAATATTCAGTAGCTTCTAATATGCAGTAAAATTTGAGAGACAGTGTTCTTGAGTTCCAGAGGTGAGGATTGCTGTTGGATCAGCAATGACTGTTTTCAAAAGAGATTATTAGTAAATATGGATAAGGATAATATCAATTCAAAAATCAAATTGACTGTCTACCTATCAAGTGATGCCTATAAGCTGTCCTTTGTTATATAAATAATTTGGGAATCCATGTAATTCAAAGCTGGATGCATTTTACAAATAAGGGATCTGATTTCATTACTCTTTTTCCCAGGAATTGTGCCTGGCCAAGCTGGGATCAGCTTCCTGCCTCTCATTGTATCAATAAATACGTCAGCATGGGGCCGCTGGGACCTCATCTATACCCAGAGCAGAATGTACAAGACGATCCAACAGCTAATGTTTTAGACTTGTCTCTTCCCATTTCCAAATTACACACTTATTGTATTCAGGCAAAATCAACATGGGGCCAAGTCTGCAGATGTTTGAAAACTTCCAGATGATTTTGTAAGTTGTTCTTTTCTCATCCTCATATAAAGATGCCTACGTTCACGGTCTTTAATGAATACTTTCTAAAGTGTTTCAATAAACCCAAGTGTTCCCATCTTAGCTTCCACGTCTCCAGACTGGGAGAGAAAACACATAAATGTTTCTTAAGAAGACGAAAATGTGAGTTGATGTATCACCACCTCCAATCTGGCTTCTTAATGCCTAGATCTATGTGGGCTCCTCCCATATATTATTGTCTTCAGAGCCTTGTATTCCAGTCCTTTGGAGATCAAAATCCATTTTTAAGATAAGTTCCCCTCACACCACTGGTACTACTCATATCTTCTTCCTTGAAGTCTATTTTCTCTGGGTCATGGTCCTGTTCTCAGCTTCCACCACATCCACCCAGAACTGGCTCTGTCTAAAGAACTCAACCATTTCTAACTGTGCAGCACCATTTACCAGCAGCACCAAAGGAAACCTAATATAAGTGCAAATTCTTGGGCCCTGACCCAGACCAAGTGACTCAGGCTCTCTGGGGCTAGACCCAGGAATCTGTGTTTCACAAACCTGCCAGGTGACTCCTGTGTGAGCTTAAGTCTGAGACGTGCCAGCATAGGTGAACTGCAGTTATCTTGTAGCTTGTGTGCACTGCTATCATCAGGTATATTAATTTAGCTACAAAATATGTCCCCACCACATCTCCAGGGCACTCAACTCCAATCAGGTCTTTCTCACTGGGGGCTTGCTCCCTGCTCCCGCAGGCTGGCTGCATGGCTCAGCTTCAGAGGGCGGGTCAGATCCAGATGTGCTCTTGGACCATGCATGTTGTTGTGGGGCTCCAGCTGGAGCAATGGCCACTATTTGGGCAACCAATTCTCATGGTGGAAGTCAGAAACTCCCAGAGGGCCAGTCTTCCTAAGGCCTCGCCTCAGAAGCGAGAGGGCTTCCCAGGTGGTGAGTTGGTAAAGAACCTGCCTGCCAATGCGGGCTTGATCCCTGGGTCAGGAAAATCCCCTGGAGGAGGCAATGACAACCCACTTCAGTATTCTTGCCTGGAGAATCCCATGGACAGAGGAGACTAGCAGGCTACAGTCCATGAGGTCGAAAAGAGTTAGACACGACTGAGCACAACACAGCAGCTCAGAACTGAGACATCACCTCTTCTGCCCTCATTTCATTGGCCCAAGCGGGGCACACAGCCAAGCCCCACTGGGGAGAGAAATATACTCCCATGCAGGTGAATGGGTGGATAGGCAAGTCGAGTATTTGCTCAACAAAAATCTAATAGACTACATTGGGAGAGTAAATAAGCCCAGGTTAGATCTCACTAGCTATTAAATGCAATTAAATTTTACTAGGCTAACAATGGTACTGCAATGAGAACAGCAGAGAGTTCAAGAGAGCGGCAGTCAGCCCTTAGACAATATTTGCCATTCTTTCATATTCATGTGATAAACCCTGGACAACGAATTTCCATCCAGATTTCCTTTCTGCTTCTACTTCTAAAGAACATATGCAGTATGAACTTTAAAAAAAAAAATCAAAGGAAATACCTGCTATAGCATTTTCCCCCATGGTTATTTCCACTTTGAAAAGCTGACCAAATATTTGTCTCTCCTACTGTGTTCTTTAAAAGAAAACTCTCTTAAATTCCCATTAGTGATTCTCTAACCACATTCAACTGGCAGAAGCCAAAAAGAAAAATATCTTCCCTGAAGATACAGTGAAGCCTGCCACTACTAACAGAATTCATCATGTGCCAGACATGGAATCATTAAAGGATTGGGGGCAACCCCATCACACCCTGGGAGGTTGAGAAGGCAACTGAAAATCCCTTGATGACCAGACTGAGAGAGCCTTCATTTCCTGAGTTCAGTCACTGGGCCATTGGGGCCAATAAATATTTGTTGAAGGGAAAATGCATGGATTCTGCTCAAGATGCCAAATAACTGGAAGTGTCTTGTTGAAAGGGGAGCAAAAGCAAGTCAGTTCCAGAAAGATCTCTGTCTAACCAGCTTCCATGAGCCAGACACTCAAAGTGAATGCATCACCAGGCAATGGGTGTGTAGAAGGAGGCAAGGGCACTCTAGCCAAGGGGGCAGTGTAGATTCCTAAACATTTTGTGTGTGTGTGAATTAGAGTTAGTTGAAGAATTTCTAACAGGGTGAGAGATTTTAACACCTATAGAGGGAATTCCCAGGGCAGACTCTGTACATGATTCTGATTGATCTGGAGAAAAGTTCTGGGGAGTGCAGACTTTTTAAAAAATCTATTAAAAATGGACTTCCTTGGTAATCCAGTGGCTAAGACTCCGTGCACCCAATGCAAGGGGCCAGGGTTCCATCCCTGGTCAGGGAACTAGATCCCACATGTCACAACTAAAGATCCCACATGCCACAAAGAAGGTCTAAGACCCTGCAACTAAGATCTGGTGCAGCCAGGTAAATAAGTAATTTTTAAAAAATAAATAAAATAAAACAAGACTTTTAGCGGAAAGTAAGACACAGTGTTAAAATTCCTGGTCTTGGGTTGCAGCCCTGCTTTTCACACTGTAAGACACTACACAAGTTACATGGGCTTCCTCAGCCTCAGTTTCCTCATCTGTTGGATCAGAATAATATGCCTGGGTGGCTCTGAGGCTCAGTTGCATTTGAATGTGAAATGGTCTACTGATACGTAGAACGTTCTCACCATGGATAATACTGGGGAGAACTGGATGATGGACCCTCTTCCCTCAGAGGGACTGGCTGCAAAAGACATTGTTGTCTATCTAAACGGTACCCTGGGGTTGCACAATGCACAACCTCTACAACTGTATGCTGGGCTGCCTCAATTCCCATGCCCTGCCTGGTTTCAGCGGCACCTAAAGGCCACAATGATGAACAGATTTTCAAGGATGATACAAATAAACTAAGAGTCACCCCCATCACTGAGTTCATGACTGAAGTGGGTAGAAGAAAATTTTATGTGTTACCTTGAATAATAATTTTTAAAAATTCTTCAGACACTAATAGAATGATTCACTTAATCACCAAGGTGATGAAAACTGTGGCATTAGCAGCTTATGATTTTGAAGTTTTCTTATAACTTTATAGATCTTGTCACTTTTCAGAGTTTCATTTGGGAGACAGCACAGAAGACATCCTCCCTTTAATTTCTTTGGTGTTTGCCTCCAGCGTTCATCTCAGAGAAGAGAGCAAAAGGGGGCCTATTCCGGAAGGATCAGTGTCCCTCAGTTCCTGCCATGCCTGCTATGAAACAGGCACTCAATGGTAAATGAGGCACCATAGGATATGAAGCAGAAGCACTCAAACAAAAACAGTAATTCAGAGTCCCATATTTTGTCCCATTTCTCACTATTTACGCTAGACACACCCTAAGGTGATCCCCAAGGATTCAGTGTTGTATTATTCCCTCCTTTTGAGTGTGAGTGCAAGCTGTGATTTGTTTCCAACCAATAGGATACGTCAAAGATAACAGGATGTCACACTGATGGTTAAACTATAGAAGACTCTGTCTTAGCAGACTAGGGAAGACACTTTCCCACCGGCCTTGAGGGAGCACACACTCATGTGAGCTACCCACGAAAAGAGTCACACAGAAGAACACTGCGGGCAAGCTCTAGGACCTTCCAGTAGCCTCCACCCAACAGCCAGGAAGACAAGGGACATAAGTTCTACAACCACAAGGAAACAAAGTCTACAACAACCTGAGAGAGCATGGGATCAGGATCTTCCCCAGTCAAGCCTCTGAGGAGAGTGCAATCTGGTTGGTACCTTGATGGCAGCTTTGTGAAGCCTCTAAGTTTGTGGTAAGTTGTTACACAGAAGTAGGAAACTAATACATAAAATACTACATACATGTAATACTATATTGCATTCTATTATTACTCTCATTAGTCATCAGTTTAATTCTCTAATAGAGCAGAATCTGGGGTATGCCCTATTCACAAAGAGAAATCCGCTGTGGGCTTTGAACAGTGAGTGGAAAAGAGAAGCTGGACTTTTCCACACTATAGCTCTCTTCCTACAAATGACATGCATACAGCTGAGAGGTCATCTCAGCAGAGTAGATAATCCCTCCGGGGCGTCTCCTCACTTGAAGCCCATGGCCAGAAGCCCACCGATTTTCTGGATAACATAAATCCACACAGACTCCTTTATGATTATCCGATTTGATTATAACTGCACTCAAGTTACCCTCAAGCACACATTCACCTCTCAACTCTCATAGCATTCAAGGAGTTTATAGTTAGAAAATATTCTCCTTTTTCCAGGTAGGAGAGAGACTTAACAGGTAGGAATTTTTTAAAGAACTGTAGCCTTCAGCATGTCTGGTAGCTTTTGACTTGCTTTTTCAACATAGATTCCAGCTTCCTTGGTTTGGTATTTAATAGCTTACAAAAAAAAATAGAAATGTTGCATATGGTTTTATAATTTGGTCCTTTACAATAAAGTACACATAGTCACAAAAGATTTATAGTAGCTCTGATATAAAACGATTCTTTTACTCCTAATCTCAAGCCACATTTTTACAGCCTGGGTAGCAAATTCTATTGTAAATCTCATGAGCAGATCTTAGTCAAATTTTTAATCTGCTCTGGAAATTCTAAAACAGTAGTAAGGTTAATTCTTTTGACCACATTTGATTTATAAATATCCTCAAATACTGCATTCTCGCTCTCTGCCCTACTGTCACAGGGTCATGGATTCCTTAAATAAATGCCTTCTGAGTCTTATCAAAGCACAAGAAAGTCTTCTATGAAATGTCAAGTTAGATCCTAATACAAAATAATTCATTCCAGTGCGTGTTTTATCCTTAATGTGGTGTGTGACACTATGGAGGATATTTTCAACTCTGACATTCAACAAACCCAGAAAAGTTTCCAACATCTCCCAAGTCCCACAGTGAAGTCTCTAGATATGTTAGTTTTCTTCCTTTCTAGGATCTTACAGTCTGAACTTAAATGGTCATCTTAATCTATTACCTTTTTTTTAACTTTTTATTTTGTATTGAGGTATAGCTGATTAACAAACAATGCTGTGATAATTTCAGGTGAAGAGGGAAGCGACTCAACCATATATATACATGTATCTATTCTCTGAAACTCCAATACTTTGGCCACCTGATGCAAATATCTGACTCATTTGAAAAGACCCTGATGCTGGGAAAGATTGAAGGCGGGAGAAGAAGGGGATGACAGAAGATGAGATGGTTGGATGGCATCACTGACTCAATGGACATGAGTTTGAGTAAACTGCATCCGGTGATGGACAGGGAGGCCTGGCATGCTGCAGTCCATGGGGTCGCAAAGAGTCAGACACGACTGAGCAACTCAACTGAACTGAACTGAACTGACCCATTCTCCCCCAAACTCCCTTCTACCCAGCCTGCCACATAACATTGAGCAGAGTTCCCTGTGCTGAAGAGTAGGTCCCTATTGGTTATCCGTTTTAAATACAGCAGTGTGTCCATGTCCATCCCAAACTCCCTAACTATCCCTTCCCCCAATTTTTGTAATATTTACCTGTTTTCAGAAACTGTGCTATGCAGTAGCAGGGATATACTATGCTATAGTATACTATATAACATATGCTATCCTATACTTCCTATACGAAGAGAAATATTCAAGTCTGTGATGCAAATTCACCTTACAAGAAAGATGGTGACACTTTGATTTCTGGTTCTGACCTTGGGGTCAGTACCAACCATGGCATGCCCCATGAAATACACAGTCTCCATGGCCATCCTACTCGAAGTGTGATCTGTGGACCAGCAACATGAGCATTACTGGGAGCTTGAAAGAAATGCAGAATCTCAGATCCCCAAGATCTGCTTAATCAGAATCTACATCCGAACAAGAGCCTCTCGAGTGCGATAATGTTGGATAAGCCGTGGTGGCCTGTAACTCCAGAGGGATTGGATCCCCAGCCTTTACAGCCAGCTCCTCCTTTTGCCCAGGCTCTGTAAACTAGATGCTGAAAAGCTGCGCTTACACTGATAATGGGCCTACCTCCAACCAACTATATTCTTGGGTGGCTCATGGAGTTCTACCTGTGATCTTCACACACCATCCAAGGACAGAGGTGCTAAGGAGAAACAGCAAGGCCAGAACGAGGTCTACATGGAGCACAGCCCACTAGAAGAAGAGGCTTCCACATCAAAATATATGGCAAGACTGGATGCAAAGAATAATGGAAGACACTGGTAAGAATCCAAATGCCCTGTGCTTGAATGAACTTATGGTTACTGGGGGGAAGGGTAGAGGAAAGGGGTAGTTGCAGAGTTTGGGATGGATGTGGACACACTGCTGTATTTAACATAGAGAACCAACAAGGACCTGCTGTCCAGCACAGGGAACTCTGCTCAGTGTTATGTGGCAGCCTGGATGGGAGGGAAGTTTGGGGGAGAATGGATACATGTGTATGTATGGCTGAGTCCCTTTGGTGTTCACCTTGAACTATCCCAACAATGTTAATCGGCTATACTCTAATATAAAATAAATGGTATACTCCAATACAAAATAAAAAGGTTTTTTTTAAATGCCCTGTATTTATTTATGAGAAGCTGCTCTCAGGGTACTGATAGCATGTGGTATTTCAAGGTCCAACATTTCTTTATGATTTAGGTGCCATGGAGTATAAAGTTCAGTTCAGTTCAGTCGCTCAGTCGTGTCCGACTCTCTGCGACCCCATGAATTGCAGCACGCCAGGCCTCTCTGTCCATCACCAACTCCCGGAGTCTACCCAAACCCACGTTCATCGAGTCGGTGATGCCATCCAACCATCTCATCCTCTGTCGTCCCCTTCTCCTCCCGCCCCCAATCCTACCCAGCATTAGGGTCTTTTCCAATGAGTCAACCCTTCGCATGAGGTGGCCAAAGTATTGGAGTTTCAGCTTCAACATCAGTCCTTCCAATGAACACCCAGGATTGATCTCTTTTAGGATGGATTGATTGGATCTCCTTGCAGTCCAAGGGACTCTCAAGAGTCTTCTCCAGCACCACAGTTCAAAAGCATCAATTCTGCGGCGCTCAGCTTTCTTCACCGACCAACTCTCACATCCATACATGACCACTGGAAAAACCATAGCCTTGACTAGACGGACTTTTGCTGGCAAAGTAATGTCTCTGCTTTTAAACATGCTATTGAGGTTGGCCATAACCTTCCTTCCAAGGAGTAAGCGTCTTTTAATTTCATGGCTGCAGTCACCATCAGCAGGGATTCTGGAGCCCAAAAAAGTAAAGTCTGACACTGTTTCCACTGTTTCCCCATCTATTTCCCATGAAGTGATGGGACCAGATGCCATGATCTTAGTTTTCTGAACGTTGAGCTTTAAGCCAACTTTTTCACTCTCCTCCTTCACCTTCATCAAGAGGCTCTTTAGTTCTTCTTCACTTTCTGCCATAAGGGTGGTGTCATCCGCATATCTGAGGTTATTGATATTTCTCCCGGCAATCTTGATTCCAGCTTGTGTTTCTTCCAGCCCAGCGTTTCTCATGATGTACTCTGCATATAAGTTAAATAAGCAGGGTGACAATATACAGCCTTGACGTACTCCTTTACCTATTTGGAACCAGTCTGTTGTTTCATGTCCAGTTCTAACTGTTGCTTCCTGACCTGCATACAGGTTTCTCAAGAGACAGGTCAGATGGTCTGGTATTCCCATCTCTTTCAGAATTTTCCACAGTTTATTGTGATCCACACAGTCAAAGGCTTTGGCATAGTCAATAAAGCAGAAATAGATGTTTTTCTGGAACTCTCTTGCTTGTTCGATGATCCAGCGGATATTGGCAATTTGATCTCTGGTTCCTCTGCCTTTTCTAAAACCAGCTTGAACATCTGGAAGTTCACGGTTCAGTATTGCTGAAGCCTGGCTTGGAGAATTTTGAGCATTACTTTACTAGCATGTGAGATGAGTGCAATTGTGCAGTAGTTTGAGCATTCTTTGGCATTGCCTTTCTTTGGGATTGGAACGAAAACTGACCTTTTCCAGTCCTGTGGCCACTGCTGAGTTTTCCAAATTTGCTGGCATATTGAGTGCAGCACTTTCACAGCATCACCTTTGAGGATTTGAAATAGCTCAACTGGAATTCCATCACCTCCACTAGCTTTGTTCGTAGTGATGCTTTCTAAGGCCCACTTGACTTCACATTCCAGGATGTCTGGCTCTAGGTATAAAGGAGTATAAAGAGCCATGTCTTGATCATGTAAATACTAACATGAGGGGTAGCTGGGTGGAGGGTATATAGGAACTCTCTGTACTGGCTTTGCAACTTTTCTATAAATAGAAAATTATTCCAAAATTAAAAGCTCATTTTAAAAAATATAAAATTTGGCTTGCCATCCCTGGTGGCTCAGACGGTAAAGAATCTGCCTGCAGTGCAGGAGACCCAGGTTCAATCCCTGGGTCAGGAAGATCCCCTGGAGAAGGGAATGGCCACCCACTCCAGCATTCTTGCCTGGAGAATCCCATGGATAGGGAAGCCTGGTGGGCTACAGTCCCTGGGGTCGCAGAGAGTCAGACATGACTAGGTGGCTAACACATGCTTAGGAAAATGAGTCCCCCAAAAAAACTTTTCAAATTATAATATTTAAAGTGCTAAATACATTAAAAATGGGAAAAAATTAAAGCAATGAAAAGAAACACCCTTCTTCCATATTCACCATATTTTTTCACTCTGTCTTATAACAGTATATACCTATTTCCTTAGCAAACCCAAAGAAGCACAAGGGTATGAAAAAGGAACAAAGCCAAAAAAGGAACAAAGAAGAATGAGTGATTCTACCTATAATGCCAGAGATTTGACAAATGTATGTCAAGAGTATGAAATTATGGCAGAATCTCCCTTAAGCGGTTTATCTCACCTCTCCCTCCAAATATCTACCTCCAAAAAAAAAAAAAGTCAACTGGAAAGAAAGCAGTGAAAAAAAGCTCTTAAAAAAGAGCTATATCCATCATCACATCTATGAAGTACTCAAATTTTATTTTATTGGTCAGGATTCTGACTAGCAAACAATGGAATCCATTCTCCAGTGAGGTGAGGTTAAGCAGGAAAAGGGCTTATTGGAAGATATTCAGTAGCTCTGGAATCATCGGGAGGGCTGAAGAAATGAATGCAAGGCGTAGCTTCCAGGAAAAATGCCAAAACCATGCTGTGAATTAGCCTGATTTGAGGGGAGATGCCACTGTTGCTTTACCGTTGCCACCACCAAGCCCCAGTGCCAGGACTTCAGCTTGACTGCAAATGATGGTGCTTCTAGCCTCTGGCTCTTCTGCACCACGAACTCAATCTTGCAGCCACTGCCCCCAATCCTGAAAGTCAGCCAGCGCAAGCATCCACCCTGCCAGCAAGATGGAAGCTCGCTGCAAGTTCATTTCCTTCCAGCTCAGCTCTGAATCCATGTCTTCAGTGGTTTTTTTAAATTCTAAATGGCAGAGCTTTGGTTACATGCCACACCTCAGCCCCCAAAGAGCCTGAGAATGTGAGCTCTGATTCTACATCTAGGAAGATAAGACCAGGGTGACCAACTAATCCCAACCTGGGCAGGAATTTTCTGGTTTTTCAATTAAAGTCCTACATCCCAGGAAAACCCTCAGTCCCAGGCAAACCAGCACAACTGGTCACTAGATTGAAAACTTGTAACCTGTGCCTGTCTCCAAGTATAGAAAGGTTTTGAAACATATGTTGTGGAGCCACAAATATGATGTGCATCATCCCCTACAATAATCAATACACATTGATGAAAACATAAATTGTGGTAATTCATATGATCCAGCAATCCCACTCCTAGGCATGTACCTGGACAACATTCTAATTCAAAAAGATACATGTGCCCTTATGTTCACAGAAGCACTATTCACAATAACCAAGACATGAAAACAACCTAAGTGTCCATCAACAGATGAATGGATAAAGAAGATGTGGTACAGATATACAATGGAATATTACTCAGCCACAAAAAGAATGAAATAATGTCATTTGCAGCAACATAGATAGACCTAGAGATTATCATACTAAGTGGAGTAAATAAGAAAGAGAAAAACAAACACAATATGATGTCACTTCTGTGTAGAATCTAAAATATGACACAAACTAATCAAGAAATAGAAAAAGACTCACAGATGTATAAAACACACTTGCAGTTGCCAAGGGGGAGGTGAGGTGGGGAGAGATGGATTGGGAGTTTGGCGTTAGCAGATCAAACTATTACATATAGGATGGATAAATAATAAGGTCCTACTGTATAACACAGGGTATAACACAGGGAACTATATTCAATATCCTGTGATAAATTATAATGATGAATATAAAAAAGAATATATACATGTATAACAATCACTTTGCTGTATAGCAGAAATTAACACAACATTGTAAATCAGCTCAGACGGTAAAGCGTCTGCCTACAATGCGGGAGACCTGGGTTCGATCCCTGGGTCGGGAAGATCCCCTGGAGAAGGAAATGGCAGCCCACTTCAGTACCATTGCCTGGAAAATCCCATGGACGGAGGAACCTGGTAGGCTATAGTCCATGGGGTCACAAAGAGTCGGACACGACTGAGCAACTCCACTTTCTTTCACTTTGTAGCCCCAATTGGTCACTAGGACAAGTGACCCAGAGCTGTGATGAACCGATTCATCCCCCTTTCTCATCACTCTTCCCCAATTCATGAGTCATAGTTTGTTCCTGTTCACACATAATTATTAATATAAAGTGCAAACAGTTTTCCTGATCACCTTGCACTTCTTATGTAGGCTATTTGTACCTGACAATTACTAAACTGGATTTAAAGTAGATCTTACATTTTAAACAACCATCTCACCACCACCACCACCACCACCCACCCACACACTGGAGTAGGGCAGGTGCCAAAATGTGTCTCTCCAACACTCACTCCATTTGACTTCCAGCACGGCTTTCTATCATTCGGGCTTCCCTCATAGCTCAGGCAGTAAAGACTCGGCCTGCAATGCAGGAGACCTGGGTTTGATTCCTGGGTCAGGAAGATCCCTTGGAGAAGGAAATGACAACCCACTCCAGTATTCTTGCCTGGAGAATCCAATGGACAGAGGAGCCTGGTTGGCTACAGTCCATGGGGTCGTGAGAATTGGACATGACTTAGTGACTAAACCACCATCACGGCTTTCTGTAACATTGAGGCTAGAAAGCTGAAAACCTTTCCAGACTCCTTTGCAGCTCAGGTTTTGAATGAGACTCGGGGTCCTTTAAACCATTACCAGTCCTTGAACACTGCAGATCCCGTTCTCTCTCTGCATCTGCTCGACCCCTCTCACCCTTGTTTGTTCTGCTCCAGCCACATCGCTGCCTTGCTTTTCCTTGAATGCTCCAGAGACTCTAAAGCTTCAGATGTTTGCACTGGCTGTTTCCTCTGCCTGGAATGCTCTTTCTAAATACCCACATGGCTTACTCCCTCAATCCTTCACGTCTCTCTCCAATGCATCTTCACACTGAAGCCATCTCTGGCCACTTTTCCTAAAATGACAACCCACTTCCCCATACCCCAGTAACTCATTTCGGTTTTACATCTCCTCCCTAGCATCTATTAATATTTATCATACTATATATTTTACTTCATTTTTCTTATTTATTGCCTCTCTCCCCACCTAAAATGTAATGTCTTCTAGGGCATATTTTTTCTATTTTGTTCACCATTTTATCCTTGCACCCAGAACACTACAGGCACATAGTGGGTGCACAATAAATAACTTTTGAATAGACCACCGAAGATGTCTATGCCCTTGATTAAAACCAAAATATAAAATTGCCTCAATAGAAAGGCCAGTATTTTTAACAGAGCTACAGTTGATGTCAAAAACTAAATAAAAAAATAACCTGAAAATCTCTTGAAAAACAAAACAGAATAATAAAGGGGGACTAGCCCCATGATATATTAAAGCACATTATAAAACCATAACATCTTAAATATGATTTAGCATGAAAATACTAAAAGATCACTGAGTCAGAATAGAAAGTCCAGAAAGAGACCCAAATACACCCAAGAATTTCAGTATCTGATAGAAATGACCTCTCAATCCAATGAAGAAAAAGATAGATTAATCAATAAATTGGCATGGTACTAGATTAAAAATTGAGGAAAAATACAAAAATAAATTTAAAACTCTTTGCAGCCTTTCTCTCTTTATGGAACTCCAATTAGATATATATTAGCTCTTCTCTTTTTCATATCTCTTCTAGTCCTTTATTATTCACTGGTTCATTCTGGGTAATTTCGTCAGATTTTTATTCAATTTCACTATGTCTTTCTTCATCTATGTCTAATCTGCTGTTTAAATATAATTTAATCACTTTTATTGTGAAATACCACACATGCAGAAAAGTGTGTATGTCTGTCCATTTGGGTTACTACCATAAAAATATCATAGACTGGTGGCTTATACACAACAGAAATGTATTTCCTCACAGTTCTGGAGGCTGGAAGTCCACTTCATACATGGTTGTCTTTTTGCTGTTTCCTCACAAGGTAGAAGGGGCAAGGGGGTCCTCTGGCATCTTTTTTTTTTTTTAATAAGGGCATTAATCCCATTCACGAGGGCTCTGACCTCATGACCGAATTACCTTCCCAAAGGTCATATGTCTTAATAACTTCACATTGTGCATTTAGATTTCCATATACAAATTTTGAGGAAACACTAACATTCAGTCTATAGCAGTGTGTAAAGCAAAATTCATCAAATTATATAACCATAAGTCAAACATCTGTGCAACTTCCACCCAGGTCAAGAATTAAGCCATTATGAGTACTCCAGAAATCTCCACATATGACTATTTGATCACACTGCTGCTCCTTCCTCACTACAGGAAATACTTTCCTACCCTATCCTGCAGTTGCTTCCCACTTTTACGTATAGGTTTACTACCTCTGCATGCATGTAACCAGAGTTTCTAATTACAATGTTTTTTTTTTTTCATTTCTAAAAGTTCAATTTGGCTCTTTTGAAAATCTGCTTAGATATTTGTTCTTGCTTCCTGCCCCTTGCTTGTTGTTATTCTGCCTGTAGATATTTCATAGATATATAGATCTTTATCTGATCATCCTACTGCCTTAGGTCCCGATAGTCAACATCTTCTAGTTGCTTTTGTTGACTTACTCGTATTGGCTTGTCTCCTCGTGTATTTAGTAAGCTTTTTATGGTGAGCTCATATTTATTGTTATTTCCTCTAGCAAAGACTTGTATTGGCTTCTGATGGACTCCAGGAGCTACTTATCTGGAACTACTTTAATGTATCCACATTCAGGACTAACATAAACCTGAACATCAGAAGGTAAGTGGCATCAGTTTTGTGGTTGCAGATTAACAAAGGAGGACTCACAGTCATCACCATCATTCTTAATATCTTTGGGACATTATTCTTCACCCAAAGCCCCCTCCTGGGGTCCTGGCTCAGTGCAGGAGTTTCAGGGCCAGCACCTCCATTTTCTAGAAGCCCAAGATTTAGTACCCAATTTTTCCCCCCATTCAACCCTATCTGCCATAATAGTGGCATTCATGCCAAAGGCATCTCTAAAACTTGTTAGTTTCCTGCCTTGTTTGATCATGCTTGTTTTTATTATTATTATCACCATTTTTCCTTCACAATTTTCCTCCCCTTTATTGGGTAGTCAGAAAAAAATACATTGCAATTTTTCCAGAATCTGGGTGTGTTATACCATCAGAGCTTTTTAGAGCTTCTAGCACCACAGAAGGCAAATTTCCCATGTTGAAAATGACTTTCTGCAAGTATAAAGGTAATAAAAGAAATGCAAGTTAAATGCACATTGAGATGCCATTTCTCACATATTAAGTCAGCAAATATAAGTTTAACAAGCTGTTGGTGAGAATTTGGGGAAATGAACAGTCCTGTACATTGCTGATGAGAGTAGAAAACTGGTACTTTTAGGGAGAGCAATCTAGCCATTTCTGTCATAATTATAAATACATATACCTCTTGATCCAGAAATTCTATTTTTAGGAATTTATTCTACATATACTAGAGGATGGGATGCATATTCACTGCACCATGACTTGTAATAAGCAAACGTTTGAAAAAACATATGCCTATTAACAGGGAACCATTTCAATAAATTATAGTACATCCATATAATAGGACATTATGTGTTATTTTTACAAATGAGAACATTTTAATACACTTATGAGAGGCAATATCCAAGATATATGTTCAAGAAGTGAAAAATGTAAGGGATAGAATCATGTACATTTTATGCTTTTTTACAAAATACACATTCACATGTTTGCTTATAGAGCCCTAAACTATTACTGGAAGGGTACATAAAACATTCTGTCGGTGTCAGCTGCCACCAGGTTGAAGACCTGGTTCCTGGAGAAGGAATGTAATAGGGAGACTTTAGCATTGCAAATCCTTTTGTACTTTTTGTATTTTAAACCATGTGAATATATGATCTATTTTTAAAAGGCTTTGTCTTCTTGTGGTTGGCCTTAGAGGGAAGTGCCGAAGAGGGAGCGCCCTAGACAAACCTGACTTTTTTTCTTGGTTTTGCCTAAGGCTGTTTTCAGCCCAGACAGAGAGGGAGGTTGGAAAATCTGGAAGCCAGGTTGTCCGAGAAAGACTGGGTCAGCCAGTGCTGATTCATCGTCCTTGCAACCTACCTCCTGACCTCAGCAGGTAACCAGCAAAAAATCCACAGCCTCTTTGTTATTGCTTTACACCCAGAAATTTGGAATGTCACAGATGGTTGTGTTTTGACAGGAATTTACTGCACACTCAAATATACAAAATTTCTGAATCTACATCTTTATAAACAGCAAGTCCCTCTCTTTTTCTTGCTCAGGGCCTGTGTTTTCTGTTTGGTGTTCCAGGCATCTCATTGCAGGAGCTCCATTTCTTGGTCCCAAAACTTGGGAAGGGAAAGGAGATCAGTAGAGTTCTTAAGTGAGCAGCATCACACAGCAGGCCCAGCTTTGGAATTCAAACTTAGAACTAGAAAATTCAAAATTGAAATTATAAAGTTCAAAATTGAAAACAGGAAGTTCAAAAATGCCAACTGAAATTTCACTACGGGAAAAAAAATCCAAATTCTACCACTTGATTGTATGATTTTTTTTTCTGAAAAATATGGCAAAGATATGAATGCTACAAAAACCATCTTTTTCTGTTTGCTGTGACTTTGTTTTCTTAGTAGGAAATGTTTCAGATATACACAAACATAGAGAGGACATTCTAAAGAATATCCATGCACCTACTAGAAAATTTTGTCAAACCTTCGATGTTTGCCATATTTACTCCAGATAATTCTTAAAAAACTGAATAATTTTGGATGAGATTCAAGGCTCCTGTGTTCCTCTTCCATCATCCCATCTGCTTCTTTCTCTCTAAGAAGGAGCTGCCAATAAACTGGGTGTTTATCATTCCCATGCATGCCTTATACTTTTCCAGCATGGGTAGGTATTCATAAACAATCTATAAAGCTGTTTTTCAAGCTTAAAACAGTATAGACATGATATTCTATATCTATCATTCGACAGCTTCCTTTTTGCATTCAACCTTCCTATTGAAGGACATATGTGTTATTTCCATTTTTTCCCCTTTACCAGAATCTCTGCAAGAAAAATTTTCTCCCCTTCCATCTTTTCACACATGAGGCTCTTCCTCTGAACTAGGAGACAAATGATGGGAAATAGGATATGATGGGAAATAGGATATGATGGGAAATAGCCACCTTGGGGCTTCCCTGGTGGCGCCCTGGTAAATAATCCACCTGCCAACGCAGGAGACGCAAGAGACCAAGTCCATCCCTGAGTCGGAAAGATCCCCTGCAGAATGAAATAGCGACATGCTCCAGTATTCTTGCCTGGAGAATCCCATGGACAAGGGAGCCTGGTGGGCTACAGTCTATGGGGTCACAAAGAGTCAGACATGACTGAGTGAGCACACACACAGAGTATATGCTTCTCATCTCTAGACAGACTACTCTCAAGTGTGATCATACCATTTCATCCTTTTTGAAACAGCCCTCAAGTTTTCTAGGTATGCTTCCTAGCTTCATGGAACCGCAGGAGAAAAGACGTTTTGGCTCCAAATACTACTTTGGCAAAGGAATCTGTAGCAGATGCTGTGGGCACCTCACACATGTCCCCTCACTCAGCACTTCAGTGAATGCCAGCCAACTCCCCACTGCCAAGACCTGCCTTATTTTTCACCTGAGAACATTCTCTCACTGCCAGACATAATATTGTTGTTGGGGGGCAGCAATCACAATTAGAACAAACTGGGAAATTTACATCCTTGGGAGCAGCCTCAACCAAAGGAGCTGGTATATCAATACCTCAAGTGGGATAACTGTGACCAGGTGTGTGTTTTAACTAGTTTTTTGGAGTACCCAGCAGGATCAAGCCACAGTTGCCTGCAGTGATGATCCTGCTGTTGTTGTTTAGCCACTCAGTCGTGTTTGCAACCCCATGGACCGCAGCCCACCAGGCTCCTCCTCTGTCCATGGGATTCTCTGGGCAAGAACACTGCAGTGGGTTGCCATTCCCTTCTCTAGGGGATCTTCCCAACCCAGGGATTGAACCCAAATCTCCTGCATTGGCAGGTGGGTTATTTGCCACTGAGCCAACAGGGAGGCCCAGTGATGATCTACTTGATATCAAACTCTATATTCAGCAATTCTCTGTATTACTTCCCTTCTCTCCCTCCCCCAGCAGAGTGTCCTGAGACCACTTCCCAAATAAACTACTGATGCTCAAACTGTGGGCTCAGAGTCTGTCTCCAGGGGAACACGGCTGGATTCCAACTAGCTCTCATTCAAATGATTTAGATGCTGGTAATACTTCATAGGCTTGGGAAGAAATGTCACCAGTTGTAGAGTTTGCCCATAAGTCCACCACAAAAAAAAAAAAAATGAAGAAAGAGTTTGCTTATTATTCAGAGACAGGATACAATAAATGCTTTGCAGCTTGGTTCTTGGAGTAGTTCAGTTTTAAGTCATATCTGACCCTTTGTGACCCCATGGACTGCAGCACAGCAGGCTTCCCAGGCCTCCACTATCTCCCAGAGTTTGCTCTCATTCATGTCCACTGCCTCGGTTCTTGGAAAAAGTTAGAAAATTCCATAAATGAACAACAAGAGACTTCCCTTGAAAAGCCACACCTTTCATTTCCATTCTAAATAGCTTTCAGGGCAAAAGGGTAGGGATTTGCATATAAAAAAAAACACATTATTTGCCTGAGTTTGAAGAAGAGGTCTTTTTAGAGCCTAGGTTTTTTGTAGCTTTTTGTGACACTTTCCTCTTTGTTGTTCTGTTCTCCAAAATTGCACAAACAACAGCAACTCTATGCATGAACATTAGGCAGCAGTTTTATACTGTCTTCAAACACTGCACCGTGATCTTCATTTGTGGGAGTATCAAAACTGATGATTTTTTTTCTAAACCTTTATCTTTAGCAAATTTTAAAAAGAGCATTTGCTGCATTGGGCCCTGCAGAGATAATGCACAGTCTTGGTTTTTTGGTTTTTTTAGCTACAAATTGTGAAGTGAGGTAAATCATGCAGTCATGCGAAGGCCAAGGTTATTGCTATACACTGAATGTTAGTGTCCTCCCAAAATTCATGTCAAAACCCTAATTCCCACTGTGATGTTATTTGGAGTCTTTGGGAGGTGTTTAGGTCATGAGGGTAGAGCCTTCATGAATGGAATTAATGCCTTTATAAAAGAGACTCCCAGGGATCTCTCTCACTCCTCAGGCTGTGTGAGGTCACAGCAAAAAGACAAGCATCTATGAACTAGGAAGTGGACTATCACCAGACACTGAATCTGCCAGCACCTTGATCTTGGACTTCTCCGTTTCCAGAACTTTGAAAGATATATTTCTGCTGTTTAAACCACCAAATCTATGGTATTTTTACTATATCAGCCCAAGACAGCTAAATTATGACAGCTAAATTTTGCCAGCCTGGGAAGGTTGACAGGACCAAAACATAAGACCTCTGATCCATCACTTTTACAAGCTGAATTGTATGCCCCACACACACTCAAAACTCATATGCTGAAGTCTTCACTCCTGATGTGACTTTATTTGAACACAGGGCCTGTGAGAAGGTAATTAAAGTTAAATCATGTCATAAGGGTGGGGCCCTAATCCAATAGGATTGGTGGCCTTAAAAGGACATGAAGAGATCTCTCTCTTCCCTTATGCATAAAGAATAAGTCATATGAACAAACAGCAATAAGACAGCTACCTAGAAGCAAAGAGAAGAGATCTCAGGATGAAACCTATCTGGCTGGCACCTTGCTATCAAACTTTCAGCCTCCAGAGCTGTCAGAAATAAATGTCTGTTGTTGAAGTTCCCTGGTCTATAGTGTTTCATTATATAGTAGTCCTTGCAGACTAAGACAATCCTGGAGCATAAATCACCCTACACTGATTAGGAGATAACCAAAAGTTCATCTCCCATTTTTCATATTCATGAAAATAGCTTTGGGCTACAGGCAGAACTACATGTCTCCCTGCAGTGCTGGATTAGCTGTAAAGACCTGTCTGCAAATGCAACGGCTTGTTTCTATGGTTAATGTTCTTTCACTGCATTTATTAAGACACATGCCATACTTTGGCCCCCTGATGCAAAGAACTGACTCGTTGGAAAAGACTCTGATGCTGGGAAAGATTGAAGGTGGGAGGAGAAGGGGACGACAGAGGATGAGATGGTTGGATGGCATCACCAATTCAATGGACATGAGTTTGAGTAAACTCCGGGAGTTGGTGATGGACAGGGAAGCCTGGCGTGCAGCAGTCCATGGGGTCACAAAGAGTCGGACACCATTGAGCAACTGAACTGAACTGATGCCGTACTGATAGGTAGTTATTAGAAACTTCATACTTAAATGATCATTTTCTAAAGTGACTGTGAGTTGAGTATTGCGTACTTGGCTTTGTAGACCTGGCTCAGATTCCCAGCTTGGCCACTTTTTTTGTTATGTGTAATAGGAAAATTACTTAACTTCTCTAAATTTAGGATCCTCATACACAAAATAGGGATAATCATAGTACCTATGTCATTGAGCTATTGGGACAGTAAATGACGTTCCCATAGATTTCCTTACCTTATCATTCTGGAATGGGCAGGAGACTA
This sequence comes from Giraffa tippelskirchi, assembly GCF_054371585.1. Taxonomy (NCBI): domain Eukaryota; kingdom Metazoa; phylum Chordata; class Mammalia; order Artiodactyla; family Giraffidae; genus Giraffa; species Giraffa tippelskirchi. The sequence continues at coordinate 146,709,156 of NC_137289.1, forward strand.
CTACAGTTTGTGAATCTTATAACCAATATCAAAGAGGTAAAGTTGACTTCTGAAAGAATTTTTTTTCTAACTCCTGTAACTCACATTGGGTTTAAAAAAACCCACAGTGTGACTATACAGAAATACAAAAAATAAAAAAGAAGCATTCTTCTATCACCTAAAGGGAAGCATCAGTAATCACTTATCTATACATATTTTATGGCCTCCAATTTTTACACGAAAATTGGGATTTATTAAGGATACCATTGTATAAGGTACCTCATTACTAAAACTTCCATGAAAAGTGCCTCACACTATTGAATGGTCTTGAAAATGTGTTTGCTGTTTACATGTCTCGCAGCCATTACTTATAAGGAAGGCACATGACTTCTTTAACCAATTTAGCCAATTTTTAAAAGGCCTTTGGATTTGTCTTTTCCCAGTGTTCAGTGCTTCAATGTCATTCTTTGATGATACACCTTTATGAACGTACATCTTTTTTCCCTAAGCTGAATTCCTAGACGAGCAACCACTCGTTCAAATGAAACAATAAAAACACTTTTACACTTTAAAAGCTGCTGATACCTATGAAATGGTTCTCCCAAAATGTTGTTCCAATTTGCATGAGGGGGTGCTTGAAGACACAAAATATTTTATTACCTGACGAGAGTTACTGCAGATGCTCTGACAGAAAGACCTCCAGGTCTGATCACACATCTGTACTTCAGCAGCCCTGTTCACAATAGCCAAGACATGGAAGCAACCTACATGTCCATCAACAGATGAATGGATAAAGAAGATGTGGTACATATATACAATGGAATATTACTCAACCATAAAAAGAATGAAATAATGCTATTTGCAACAACATGAATGCACCTAGAGATTACCTTACTAAGTGAAACAAGCCAGGCAAAGACAAATATCACATGATATCACTTAAAGATGGAATCTAAAAAAAAAAGATACATATGAACTTCTTTACAAAACAGAAAGAGACTCACAGACATAGAAAACAAATGTATGGTTATCAAGGGGAAAGGGGGGTAGGGGTGGGATAAATTAGGAGGTTGGGATTAACATATACACACAACTATATGTAAAATGGATAACCAACAAGGACCTACTGTATAGCACAAGGAATTCTACTCAGTATTTTGTAATAACCTGTAACTGAATTGCTGAGTTGTACACCTGAAACAAGATACTGTAAATCAACTAAATTTCAATTTTAAAATTAAAAAAATTTCACTGCAACACAGGAATTTCAACATGTCTTGCTTCTCTGGAGGCTAATGTACAAAACAAGAAGGCTGAGTCACAAATAGAAAGCCCGGCAGACACAGGCTCCTCTGATGTGCCTCTTCCTCTTAAGGACCTGCCCAGCCTCCAAGCTGGTATGTCTTCTGTCCTGACTTCACTGAATGAAGCCCTGCCAGCATTCCCAGGTCACACTGGTTGTGAGACAGGGTCCAGGATGCTGAAATAATCCTCAACAAGATGTTCATGGATAACTAGGTACTTTCTTTCATTCGGGGCTTCATAGGCACCTATTCTGGGCCAAAGACCTCCACAAGGAACAAAGATGGAAAGTCCAGAGACCTTTCCAATGAAGGGAGTTGTTACATTGCATGAAAATGAGGACTTCCAACATGTAACTCAAAAACTGTTGTATTGAAAAGGAAGAAATACAAATGGGAAAAAAAAAGTCCAAAGGTTGAGCATTTCTGACACTAAAAAAGCCACACTGTCTTCAGCTGTTTGAGGGGGTACCTTTCACAGTATCTGACAAGATGGCCTGCCTGCAGTTGCCTGGGCAGGGGAAGCCCTTCAGCTCCCTGCAACATGAAAGAAGTCTGCTTTCCTGCTGCCAGCTTTTGCCACCCCTCCCCAGCGCCCTGGTCTCCTGCAGCTCATTCACCCTGGGGGCCTCGGCCAAGACGCTTCTAACAATCCTGCACTGCTGCCCACTGCACAGTCCAGCTACCACATCCCTGATTGTTCATTCCCACACCGTTGCCCTTCTCTGCCACCAATCCTTCAAGCTATTTCTGCTTGCCCATGCTGAGCCACATTTTACTGTTCTTCTAACCCATTGAAGTACCTATAGAAAAATCCAGACAGAAGCAACGAGTCTCTGTGTTTCAGGAAGACCTCCAGTAGAGATTATAATAGTTGTGTATGTAAATCTTAAAGTGGCTTCAAAAAAAAAATCCCAGACATGTCATCCTACATAATGACCTGATTTTTCAGCTGGGGTGCATGTGACCTGAAGATTCTCACCATTGATTTTGAGGTCACACTTGCTCATGGCCATTTTCAGCTCCAGAAAAGTTAAAGATCATGAGCCTGAGGCTTTGGCTGGGTTCTCTCCCTATTCCTCCAGAAGCCACTTCTTGGAGCAACTGACTGCTTTCATTTCCATGGAGGAGGGAGAATTGTCAGTTCCCTAATTCAATGAATTTTTTTTTGTCTTCTACAAATTATAAACTGCCTCTCCACTCTGCTCCTTTCCATATTTCTGTTCTCTCTTTCTACCAACACATAGACTTGTACTTTCTACCAAGTAAGTTGACTGAAATCAGAGAGTCCATTTATTCACCACATAACACCACGAAAAGAAAGTAACTGCTTCTACGTTATGCTCGACCTTACCAGCATCAAAATCGTGTGATCTACGCTGGGTTTACTGGCCCTGACACTGCTGACTTTCTGAGCTGGACAATTCTTTGTTGGGGGAGATTGACCTGTACCCTGAATGTTTATTAGCAGCGTCCTTGGCCTCTACTAGATGTCACCAGTACCTTCCCAAAAGTTATGACAATAAAAAATGTCTCCAGACTCCAAATATCCCCTGGGAGAATAAAACTGTCCTAAGTTGGGAACTACTGGTCTACCCTACAAGAAACCTGAATGTTCCCAAAGTGACATAAGCTGGGATAAAGCCACACTATGTTTACTCTCCATGAGCTATGTGAGTGCCAATTATCTTGACTCTAAAAATCACTAAGGCTCATCAAGCTCAGATATCAATATATGCTATCTTATAAGTATAAGGCTATTTATAACCTTATGAGTAACTTAGGACTTTGAGGTGCATCATGAGATTATCTGAGAATGACTGACCTCACCATAAAATGCAATGACAGGACAAACTAGAAAATAGTACACACAGAGGTAGAGATCAGTGCCCAGCTGGGTGTGTGAACTCCCAGGACCCATGTGTCAGTCAGTCAGTCGTGTCCGACTCTTTGTGACCCCATAGACAGCCCACCAGGGTCCTCTGTCCATGGGATTCTCCAGGCAACAGTCAGTTCCATTCCCGTCTCCAGGGGATTTTCCCAACCCAGGGATTGAACCTGGGTCTCTCGCATTGCAGGTAGATTCTTTAGTGTCTGACCCACAGGGAAGCCCTAGGACCTATGTAGTCCCAGATACAAAAGGGCAGATCAATCAGTGAACTGGGCTAGGATAGACTACCTAGGTTGACCATAGTGTCAGGATGCTGGTACCAGGTAAAGACACTCAAAGGATTAATGTTGACCTACCAGGCTTCCTCAGCGCTTCCATGGTGGCTCAGATCCAGGTTCAATCCCTGGATCAGGAAGATCCACTGGACGAGGGCATGGCACCCATGCCAGTATTCTTGCCTGGAGAATTCCATGGACAGAGAAGCCTGGTGGGCTACAGTCCACGGGGTTGCAAAGAATCAGACACGATTGAGCATGTGCATGTATGGACTCCTGTCCAAAAATGGATTGGGGGCATTTTGGTAGACATGGAGACAGTAGTTAGGGCCACCAGAGTAGTTTTGATAAGGGACGATGGTGCCCTGGGCCGGAGTGCTCTCAGTACACGGCATCTCCTATCAGGAGTAACTATAGAATCAGAACACACAGGTGAGCATGAGCTCTAGAATTACTTAGCTCTATAGTCACTTGTGGGTAAGACACTTCCACAGTCTAAGGCATTGGTCTGGGGCTTCCTCAGATTAGCAGGCTAGTGTCACACCATCTGAGGGCCCTTCCAATCCTTCTCCTTCCCCTCCTCTCTGCCTAAAATGCTATGGGTTCAAAAAATAGGCCAGTATAGGTGACTGAAGGACTATGACTGCTTCTCACACCTGGTGTCTCATAGCAGGATAAGAAGAAGTGTGCATGTGAGCCACCCTCAGCGTACACTAGCAAAGTCAACCCATACCATTAGCAGGACAAAGCAACCGAGAACCTTCCTGCCTGCTTTGAACCACAAGCAGGAGGCCAGTGTTTCCGAGGCTAATGAAGCTGTGAAAGAAGCTTCCTGTTAGCTTCTCTAACAGGTGAGGCAGAGCAGGTGGGCAAACATACTCCCGGACACACTGACAGCTCACAGACACCAGACCAACTCTCTCCCTGGATTCTCAGCAAAACTCTTCAGCTTCATTTTGATGGGAGAATGTTTGAATCCATCTCTGTGGTTAGGAATTGCCCTACTCTGATTGGCTTCGGCGGGATTTGTCTACACCAGTGACTGAGGCCAGGGGATTGAGACTGGGTTTCATCTAATCGGAGCTCCACACTGACGCTTGGAGTGGACTCATCAGTGCATGCTGATAGTTCCTACCCGATGGAATGAGGGAGAACGGATACTGGCGAGCCTGCCACAATGAGCCTTATACAGTGTACAGAAACGTCTCATACACAGAGTAAAAGAAAACACTGTCATAGGAGACAGCACAGGTCAGTCTTTAGGGTTGACCTCAAAGGTGCAGTTGAAATCTGAATCTAGGGTTCTTTGCATTGGAGAATCCCATGGATGGAGGAGCCTGGCGGGCTACAGTTCATGGGGTCGCACAGAATCAGACACAATCGAGTGCACACATATGCGCGCACACACCACTCTGACCTCTACAAGCACATGATTCATTTCACCTCCACAGATGGCACAAACACCACTACAACATTAGCACCAAACCTGAGAAAACACCTCTGAGTGTGTTTGAGGCCAAAGCTCTCAGACAGAACCTCACTGGATTACAACTTGTTTTTTTACACTTATATGCTATCTCTTCCATGACCTACGAATGTCTCCTACTTTATAACCAGAGGGTGCCCTTATCGTCAAATAAATCACAATGTTCCATGAAGCCAATATCAACTTCTATATTTTCTGTCCTATCAAGAAAGGATATTCAAAACTTTTTTTAAAAAAGGCAATTTTCTAAAATTTCTGTTCTCTTAATTATTTAACTATTTGATGATGTAAAGGATAAGTTCAGTTCAGTTCAGCCACTCAGTCGTGTCTGACTCTTTGCGACCCCACGGACTGCAGCATGCCAGGCTTCCCTGTCCATCACCAACTCCCGGAGCTTATTCAAACTCATGTCCATCGAGTCGGTGATGCCATCCAACCATCTCATCCTCTGTCATCTCTTTCTCCTCCTGCCTTCAATCTTTCCTAGCATCAGGGTCTTTTCCAATGAGTTGGTTCTTCACATCAGGTGGCCAAAGGATTGGAGCTTCAGTTTCAGCATCAGTCCTTCCAGTGAATATTCAGGACTGATTTCCTTTAGGATGGACTAGTTTGATCTCCTTGCAGTGCAAGGGACTCTCAAAAGTCTTCTCCAATACCACAGTTCAAAGGCATCAATTCTTTGGTGCTCAGCTTTCTTTATAGTCTAACTCTCACACCCAGACATGACCACTGGAAAAACCATAGCTTTGACTGGACGGACCTTTGTTGGCAAAGTAATGTCTCTGCTTTTTAATATGCTGTCTAGCTTGGTCATTGCTTTTCTTCCAAGAAGCAAGTGTCTTTTAATTTCATGGCTGCAGTCACCATCTACAGTGATTTTGGAGCCCCCCAAAATAAAGTCTCTCACTGTTCCCATTGTTTTCCCATCTATTTGCCATGAAGTGATGGGACCAGATGCCATGATCTTAGTTTTCTGAATGCTGAGTTCTAAGCCAACTTTTTCACTCTCCTCTTTCACTTTCATCAAGAGGCTCTTTAGTTCTTCACTTTCTGCCATAAGGGTGGTGTCATCCGCATATCTGAGGTTATTGATATTTCTCCCAGCAACCTTGATTCCAGCTTGTGCAGACCGGCATTTCGCATGATGTACTCTGCATATAAGTTAAACAAGCAAGGTGACAACATACAGCTTTGACGTACTCCTTTCCCAATTTGGAACCAGTCTGTTGTTCCATGTCCAGTTCTAACTGTTGCTTCCCGACCTGCATACAGATTTCTCAGGAGACAGGTCAGGTGGTCCAGTATTCCCATCTCTTTAAGAATTTTCCAGTTTGTTGTGATCCACACAGTCAAAGGCTTTGGCATAGCCAATAAAGCAGAAGTAGATGTAATGTAAGGATAAAACATGCACTAAATCTGTTTTTTCAGATAACAAATCCAAGAACTGATGACCATTCCCACAATGGCCCAACACAGGCTTTTCTCATGTAAGTCTGTGTTTTCCAGCCTTGCTTACTCTTCATACTTGCCAGAGAACTTTTAAAAATACAGTTCCTCAGGTCCCACCCTGAAACTCTTAGATAACAACTTATTGATCAGAGACATATTAATACGTCTTTTGTTACCCGAACATTATTGACTGGAGTATTTCATGGAGTATTACATGACAAATTGCTGGCCACAGGCATTAGTTTCTGCAAAAATCCCCCAGCCAATAATGTGTTAACAGATCTGAGGTTCAAGAATTTATATCCCTTCAATGTTCCTGTGAGAGATGGTCTTATTATTCACAAAGATCCACTGCGGCTCCCTGGGGAGAATCATACTTCCTAGAACCCATGTTAACCTGGGTCATATGACTCCCCCTGGCCAGTGAAATTTGAGCATTGGTGGCAAAAGCCAGTTGGCACTTTGCCAGGCTCTCTTCTCTTTCCTCCATGACAACTGGCAGTATTCCATCTAGAGGGATTCTGTCACCTTGGCATCACAGTGAACACAAGAGGGAGCAGGGCCATGGGTGACCCACAAGGAATATAGATCGTGACCAAGAACTAAGTCCTGGTTGTAGTAAGCCATGAGATTTGGGGACCACTTGTTAGGGCAGTAGAGTCAATCCAGTCAATCCTATTAGGACTCAATCACTCTTGGAAGTGAAATTATGATACACAACCATGACTGAGAACCACAGGTGTAAATGTACTCAAACACCACATACATACACATTTGTATGGGAAGCTTTCAGAAGACACTGCTAGTTACATCTCTCACCAAACACCTCCAAAAAACCTGTGAAAACACAATGGCATCCTCTGAGGCTTTGCTCAGCTCTCTTTGAATATGAATTAATTCCTCATGGTTTCATAAGGAATTTTAAAATGAATGGAACCAATTATTCCCTGCATGTTCTCCATCACATTCCTGCAGAAACGGGGCTTTTCTAGGCTCCAAATTCCCTGGAAGAAGGAAACAGGAGAACTCAGCCTCATTTTTACCAAAATGTTGGTTGGGGAACCAGGCTGGAAGTTTCAAAGCTGATCTCTCTCAGGTATTTAATAGCCATATTTTCATAAATGAAGGATGCATTGAAGTCACTGAAAAACTGAACCCGCCTGGTGAAATAAAAAATAGACTTGGATCTCTTTAGCTGAATAAAAGCATTTTACCTGCACAATAGATTTGGATGGCGATGAATATATTGATTAAAACTGATTAGCCCGCTTGGGAACACATGAACTTAGATCCTACTCCTCTGCACCAGCCCACCGGGCAGGGTGGTGTGCTGATGCTGTAGCAGAGGGAAAAGGAACAATGGTGCTGCCAGCAAAAACACAGCCTGGGCGCCATGAGTCACTCTCCCATCAGTTTCCTTCCTCCATCCTCCCTCCCCACCCGTGACCCTGATGCTCTTACTTCCCTATTTTACTCTTGTGAGAGCTCCCAGACACACTCAACCTACAACCTGGCTTTGACCAGTGATGTTGACAGATGTCCCTGGAACCATTCTGCTTCTTCACAACTAAACAGAAGGGTAGGCTGGGGCTGTGGTGCAGGGAGAAGCTGTGTGGACCAGTGGGACCAAGAGCTGATAAATTCTGGGCTGCAGAGAAGGGTCCCCAGTGGAATACTTGATCCAACCTACCCTAAAAATGGCACAAAATGATGGACCAGAGCCTCAGTGGACATGGGTTTTACAGCAAATAATGCAGCAGATAATTTCTACAGAAAATGAAAAAAACTTTTACCTTTTCTCATAACCCTGAATATTCACTGGAAGGGCTGATGCTGAAGCTGAAGCTCCAATACTTTGGCCACCTGATGTGAAGAGCTGACTCATTGGAAAAGACCCTGATGCTGGGAAAGATTGAAGGCAGAAGGAGAAATAGGGGACGACAGAGGATGAGATGGTTGGATGGCATCACCAATTCAATGGACATGACTTTGAGAAAACTCAGCAAGATGGTGAAGGACAGGGAAGCCTGGTGTGCTGCAGTCCATGGGGTTGCAAAGAGTCAGACACAACCGAGCGACTGCACAACAACAACATATGACCAGTACTCCCCTTAAACGTATAGACTTCTACCCTATTAGATGGAGCCAGATGCACCTATTCTTAAAACACACACTTGAAAGTGGCCATTTGGGACAAGATATACATAAAACCAGGCTTCCCAGGTGGCTTGGTAGTAAAGAATCTGCCTGCCAATGCAAGAGAATCAGGTTTGATCCCTGGGTTGGGAAGATCCCCTGGAGGAGGGCATGGCAACCCACTCCAGTATCCTTGCCTGGAGAATCCCATGGACAGAGGATCCTGGCGGGCTACAGTCCATGGGATTGCAAAGAGTCAGACATGACTGAGCATGCAGGCACACATGCACCCACCCACGTGCATCTGTCTCATCAATTCCAGAACCTTTTGTGCTGTGCGGTGCAAACAATATTACATGGCAACCCATGGCACCAAAGTCTGAAACTCATTCATTTTACTGAAAATATACCTGAGAATTCTTTATGGATTTTGTGTATCGTTCAGCCTGAAAACAATTTTTATTTGTTCCAATTTCAGCAATTCCCTGCCTCTCTCTCACCCTCATCTGGGTTAGATGAATCAACCCTGACATGCTTGAGATAAAATCAAACATAAATTGGCTGATTGGGCCTCTGGCTTGTGCTTCACTTAACAGAACAACAACAACAACAACAAAATAATTTCACCCTTGCAAAGGTCAGAGACTCCCTGACCACTTAAGCAGAGAGAGGATCATCATAAATTCATTATTTGGAGCTTTTATTGAAAAATGCATGCTTCTGGCTTCATTTAAGCCCAATTTAAATATTAAAGGGGGAAAAGGAAGTGGGAAAAGAAAAAGGGGGTAATGTATTCCTTGTGCAAAAAAAGAAAGAAAAAAAAAAGCAACTTTTGGAAATTCTAAAAGAAAGTCTCAAAATAGCCAAAAAAGAATTGCTTTTATCCACATTTCTACCTATTATTTCTAAAATAGAATTTGATACTGTATCTCTTTGCTGTTCTCTTTCAGATTAAATTGTGATAGTTTTAAATAAATGTGTGCTTTTATTCTTAAAACGACTTCCAAAGACTTGTGAATTGGTTGGATTTAAACATTCATGGGAAATGAAGGGGGCCTTTCTGACTTTCCTTCTCTGGAGCAAGTCACAAAGCAAAGAGAATCCTACAGTTGTTCCTGGACATGTCTTATTTCCAACCACGATGGCTTTCCTGGTGGCTCAGATGGTAAAGAATCTGCCTGCAATGCGGGAAACCTGGGATCAATCCTGAGGTCAGGAAGATCCCCTGGAGAAGGGAACGGCAACCCACTCCAGTATTCTTGCCTGGGAAATCCCATGGACAAAGGAGCCTTGTGGGCTATAGTCCATGGGGTCACAAAGAATTGGACATGACTGAGCAAGTAACACTTCCACTTTCAGTGATGGACGCAGGAAGAAGAAAGAAAAACATCAGTGTCTAAGTTCCAAGAACTTTCCGTGAAATGAAATTTAAGCCAATATAAAAATGCAGGTTAGCAGGACTGGTATTTCTCTTTACTTTCCTTGGACTTAAATTAGATGTTAACTGGGTCAACCTTATCAGAGCTGGGGTGCCCTTCCATTATTAAATAATAAGAAGTTGGTTTCTACCTGCAAATGTTTGTATATGAATGTACATAGAAATTTATATCATCAAAGGCTTCACTGGGCATGTAAGACACATAAAGGGAGGAAATATGTGCTGCAAATATTAGAGTTGCTAAACTTGAAACAAATCCGAGTTATGGATTTCCAGGTCTGGGGCAGGGACGTGAGAGATGGGGTGTCTGAGTGATTTTCCTGCACGGCGCACATGGAATTGTTTGGCGTCGTTGTCACCCAGCGCCAAGGATAATGAGCAGAGTGAAAATTGAGGTGTTGGGTTTCTGCAGAGAAATTTCATCATAAGAGACATTGGATGCTAAGCACATCATCTTTCAAGCTCTCCTAATATATATAATACATTGAAAAAATACATCAATTAAAATAATGTAACAAAACACAGAGGAAATGTAGGAAAGAGAAAATTGCTTGTGGTACTTCAAAGGTACCACATGGACGCCGAATTCCCCAGAGGATTTCCTGTATGGGAAAAATGCAACGTGAGCAAACATGTTTTCCAGCTGGAGAGGCCAAATGGGGGACTGATGGAGAGGACTGGGTTCTAGCTATTCAAATAAAACACCAGGTGTTTACCTCAAACACTGCCTGGAAGAAGCAAGTACAACTGGATGCCCAGAAATGAGACGAAAGGAGCTTAAACAGGAAGTAGAAAGCACCCATCCAGAATTGACCTGAGTCCCCAGCAGCGGGGGATACAAATCTGACGTGGTGTCCGGCTTTGATTCTCCAGCATCTGGGCATGAGGAAGGCCCTGGCAGGATGCCAACCCCAGTCCATGCCAAGGGAGAAACACCTCCTGTCTCGCCCCCTCCTGCACCTCCAAATCTGGTGGCTCTTTGGAAATTCAGCATTGCAGACTTCAGAAAAAAGGGAGCTCTCGGTCACACTGGATGGTGATGAAATTTTATTTCACAGGAGAGGCTTTTCTCAGTGTGCTCTTCATTTAAAGGGCATCTAGCTAAGCCATTGATAAAGGCACTGCGTCCAAGTAGGGGGGAGAGAGAAGGGATTCACTTTTCTTGAACATGTCTAGTAAGGAAACGGTTTCTCTTTGCTTGCAAAGTTGGAGATTTGAGTCATTAAGTACACTGTTCTGCCTGCTTTTTAAGTGTATCCAAGAGAATGTGCAAAAAAAAATCCCAAACCCAAATGTTGGACCTTATTAAAGTTGTGGGGATGACAAGGTTCTAGAAATAAGAACTGCAAAAACTGTGACTTGCCACACACTGGCCACGAACACTGTAGCAATTTCATCTAGTGATGAAAGTGTCTGGAGATACAACAGAAATGACATAAATGGCTCCCGAGCCTGGATATGGACTCAACCTATGAGCCCTGTTCAGGAGGGAAATGGACACCTCTGAGGAAAGCATGTGAGAAGAGCTAACAGTTCAACCCGTGATCAGTGGACCTTTCATAAGAAAAGGTCTGGCCCAGATTTGTTCATGGACTGGAGTCCTGTTTCCCTGACAGCCACTCCAAAGTAGTGTCTTTATATTTGGCATTTTTTTTGGTCCACTCAAGCTTGACTTTTAAGATCATCCTCATGATATTTAACAGACATTACTTGACCTCTTACTTGCTAGTCCCTATCCTCAAACTCCCTATGATGCTAAGTTCAGTCACTCAGTCGTGTCCAACTCTTTGCGACCTCATAGACTGCAGCATACCAGGCTTCCCCATCCATCACCAACTCCCAGAGCTTGCTCAAACTCATGTCCATAGAGTCAGTGATGCCATCCAATCATCTCATCCTCTGTCGTCCCCTTCTCCTCCTGCCTTCAATCTTTCCCAGCATCAGGGTCTTTTCCAATGAGTTAGCTCTTTGCATCAGGTGGCCAAAGTACTGGAGCTTCAGCTTCAGCATCAGTCCTTCCAAATGAATATTCAGGACTGATTTCCTTTAGGATTGACTGGTTTGATCTCCTTGCAGTCCAAGAGATGCTCAAGAGTCTTCTCTAACACCATTGTTCAAAAGAGTCAATTCTGGTGACTGCAGCCGTGAAATTAAAAGACACTTCCTCCTTGGAAGAAAAGCTATGACCAACTTAGACAGCATATTAAAAAGCAGAGATATTACTTCGCTAACAAAGGTCTGTCTAGTCAAAACTATGGTTTTTCCAGTAGTCATGTATGGATATGAGAGTTGGACCATGAAGAAAGCTGAGAGTGAAGAACTGATGCTTTCAAAGTGTAGTGCTGGAGAAGACTCCTGAGAGTCCCTTGGACAACAAGGAGATGAAATCAGTCAATCCTAAATGAAATCAATCCTGAATATTCATTGGAAGGACTGATGCTGAAGCTAAAGCTCCAATACTTTGGCCACCTGATGCAAAGAGCAGACTCATTGGAAAAGACCCTGATTTGGGGAAAAATTGAGGGCAGGAGGAGAAGGGGGCGACAGAGGATGAGATGGTTGGACAACATCACCAACTCAACGTACATGAGTTTGAGCAAACTCTGGGAGACAGTGAAGGACAGGGAAGCCTGTGATCCATGGGGTCACGAAGAGTCAGACATGACTGAGCAACTAAACAACCTGACCCCTTACAGAGCCACGAGTACAGCTTCAGCAAGGTTTTCCGTCGAAAGCAATGGTCCTCAACCAGGGGCAGTTTTGTCCCTAGGGGACATTTGACACTGTCTGGGGACATCTTTGTCACAACTGGGAAGGAGCTTCTGGAATCTAGTGTGACGAGACCAGGGATGCTGCTAAATATTTTACAGGTGTCTTTGGGGTCCCTGGACCCAATTCCTCTCTGTGTGTGTGTGTGTGTGTGTGTGTGTAGGCTTCCCCTATCAACAAGAAATTCTCAGACACCAGCTCCACTCTGACACTCTCTATGTGGAGAGAGTATCACACTCCAGAAGTAAAGGGCTCAGTTCTACGAGACCAACCTCCACTTCAAACACCCACCACAAACTCAGGTTGTTACCTGTGCTTCTGAATGACCAGCTCCAAGTGGAGGTTCCAATGACCCCCTCAATTCAGAATGCTAATCTCAAGTCCAGGATGTCACCTGTACTTCTACCAACTGGCTGTAAGTCAGAGGTTCCCACAACCCTCTCCTTGGGTTCAATTAATTTGGAAGAATGACTCACAGAACTCAGGAATCCTGTCTACTCACTAGATTATGGACTTATAATGAAGAATATTAAAGGATACAAATCAACGACCAAACAAAGAGACAAACAGACACATAGGGTGAGTTCCTGAATAAAGGAGCTTCTATCCTTGAAGAGTTTAGGGCCTGGAACAATGGCAACATGGAAGTGTTCTGTTTCCCCTTACCTAGAAGCTCTCTGAACCCCCTTCTTTGGGGCTTTTAATATAGGCTTCATTATCTTCCCTGACAGCTCAGTTGGTAAAGAATTTGCCTGCAATGCAGGAGACCCCAGTTCGATTCCTGGGTCAGGAAGATCTCCTGGAGAAGGGATAGGCTACCACCCACTCTAGTGTTCTTGGGCTTCTCTTGTGGCTCAGCTGATAAAGAATCCGCCTGCAATGTGGGAGACCTGTGTTAGATCCCTGGGTTGGGAAGATCCCCTGGAGAAGGGAAAGGCTACCCACTCCAGTATTCTGGTCTGGAGAATTCCATGGACTATCTAGTCCATAGGGTTGCAAATGTCGGACACAACTGAGCGACTTTCACTTTCTTTCACTTTCTTTCACTTTGTTTCACTTTTCATTACCTATGCCTTGTAAAATAATAATGACAATAATAATAGTCAAACCAGTCAATCCTAAAGGAAATCAACCCTGAATATTCATTGGAAGGACTGATGCTGAAGCTGAAGCTCCAATACTTTGGCCACCTGATGCAAAGAGCCGACTTATTAGAAAAGACCCTGATACTGGGAAAGGTTGAGGGCAGGAGAAGGGGTTGACAAAGGATGGGATGGTTGGATGGCATCACCAACTCAATGGATATGAGTGTGAGCAAACTCTGGGAGATGGTGAAGGACAGGGGAGTATAGCATACTACAGTCCATGAGGTTACAAAGAGTTGGACATGACTTAACGACTGAACAACAATAGTAATAATAAAAACAAACCTCAAGTGAATAGAGTTCGGACACCACAAGAGGGAGCTCTCATGCCCTGAGAACTTTTGAAATCCCCAAACTTAATTTCCTTAAAACCAAATTAGACTAAATAGTTCAAATTTCCAGAACTCAGTGGAATGCTTATTTCAATTTTGAGGCTTCCCACTGTTACCAGAAATCTGAAATTGCCTCTCAGCATGTATCCAGAAAAGACGAAAACTCTAATTCAAAAAGATACATGTGGCGGGAGAGCAGAAGATGGCGGAGGAATAGGACGGGGAGACCACTCTCTCCTCCACAAATTTATCGAAAGAACATCTGAACGCTGACCAAACTTCACAAAACTACTTCTGAAGGCTGGCTGAGGACGTCAGGCTTTCACAAAAACTGCGCATTATCTTCAAAAGAGGTAGGAGAAATTATAAAAGATAAAAAGAGAGACAAAAGAGTTAGGGACGGAGACCCGTCCCGGGGAGGGAGTCGTAAAAGAGGAGGAATTTCCAAGCACCAGGAAACCCTCTCACCGGCGGGTGTGGGGGAGGATTTTTTATCTCGGAGGGCAACGTAACTGGGAGGAAAAAATAAATAAAATCGACAGATTACGTGCCTAAAGCAACTCCCAGCAAAGAACCCCAGACGCTCGCATCATCCGCCACCAGCAAGTGGGGGCTGAACGGAGAGGAGCGGGCGGCATTGCCTAGGGTAAGGACCGGGCCCGAGTGCCCCGAGGGCAATCTGAGGGAGCTAACGTGAGATAGTAACCTAAACTGTGGGACAGCGAGAGAGAGAACTATCCCGCGAAAAGCCCAACTCTAAGGCACTGCCGGCCCGCTCACAGAACAAAGGACTGAGCGATACCAGAGGAGAGCTAGCCGGCTGCGGACCGCGCCATCCCCCGCCGGACACAGCGGGCAGGCGGGGCCCGCCAGAGCCGGAAAGGGGCAAACTCGGCTCCAGAGAGGGCACCCCCTACCAAACTGCAAACAGGCTCCCAGTTTTTTAAGCAAAGACTGCCTGAGATCCCGGAGGGTCGACAGCAGCCGGGAGGGTCGCAGCCAGAGACCAGCTCCCCAGAACCGACACAAAGCACACCGGAGCCGGGCGCGCCCGTAAACCGAGGCGGGGACCAGGGAGGTGATAAGCCGCACCGCCCCAACAGGGGACAGCGCCCTCGCCAAACTCCTGGCCGCCTGGGCAGCTCCGACCGGGAACGGCACAAGCCGCGGGCAAAATCGAGTCTGCGCCTTTGTGGAGTAACCGGGAGCCTGAACCTGAGCGGCTTAGTCCTGGGAAGTGCACGCAGCTCAGGGCCCGCTCCCCGGCCGAGTAACCTGAAGCCTGAGCAGGGTAGACGGGGAAAGCACACACGCCGTGAGCGGGGGCGAACCCAGTGCGGCCGAGACACTGCGAGCTTACCACACACACGCCAGAATTGCAGTGTTCCTTCCTCCCCACAGCACGATTGAACAAGCGAACCTAAAGAGATCACCTCCACCGCTTTGTTGCAGGGCGGAAATTAGATACTGAAGAGATCTCCAAACAGAAGCCAAATAAACAGAGGGAAGTGCTTTGGAAGGGACAGGCCAACAGATTAAGATCCCTGTAGCTAATACCGACTGCATTAAAAAGGACCTACAGATCTTGAAAAGTATAAGCAGGAATAAGGATCTATCTAAAACTGAGCAGATCCCACACTGCTCACAACAGCTCCAGAGAAAGTCCGGGATATATATATTTTTTACTATTATTATTTTTTTTAATTTTTTTAATTTTTTTTTTTTTTAATTAAAAAAAAAATTTTTTTTCTCTTCTTTCCTTTTTCTTCAAGCCCTCTATTACACCTTTAACTTTCATTTTCATAACCCACTATTAACTTGCAAAAAAAAAAAAAAAAAACCCTATTTTTGAAGCAAACTACATACATATATCTTATACCTTTTGTGTTTTTTTTTTTTTAATGTTTTTTTCCTGTTCTACATTTTTTTACTGTTTCTTTTTTTACTGTTTTACTGTTTTTTTTTCTTTTTACACTGTTCCCTTTTTTCTTTTTTTTTTTTTTTTAGATTGTAAGTTTTATAAGAGTCTAACCTCTACTCTAGATTTTTAATCTGTGTTTTACATATTTGATATCAACTTTGTACATTTAAGAACCCAATCTTTAGGACCCATTTTTACTCAGGAGTGTGATCACTGGCCTGATCACTCTCTCCCCCTATTGATGCTCTTTCTTCTCCCCCAGGGAACCTCTATCTCCCACCCTCCTCCTTCTCTTCTCAACCCAATTCTGTGAATCTCTGAGGGTGTTCTGGGTACCGGAGAACACTTCAGGAACAGCATACTGCCCAGATCTCTCTCTCCCCTCTTAATTCCTCCCTTTCTACTCATGCTCACCTCTGTTACCTTCCTCCCCCCTCTCTATGTATCTCTGTGAATCACTCTGAGGGTTCCAAACTGTGGAAAGCACAGAGGGAAGTGCTTACTGGCTAGATTGCTCTCTCCACATTTGAATTCCCCTCTTCCCCTCCTGGTCACTACAACCCACCCCCCCCCACCTCATCTCTCCATGTAACTCAGTGAACCTTTCTGGGTATCCCTCACTGTGGAGAATCTTTTCACCATTAACCTAAAAGTTTTATTATTGAGGCTGTATGGAAGGAGAAGTCTTGAGGCTACTGCAAGAATAAGACTGAAAGCCAGGGGAAACATTAATTAATAAGAGACCATCCAATAGCCTCCATAAATTCACTGAAACCAAGCTCCACCTAAGAGATAATAAGTTCCAGAGCAAGACATACCACGCAAATTCTCCAGCAACGCAGGAACATAGACCTGAGCATCAATATACAGGCTGCCCAGAGGCACACCAAATCCATAGACATCTCAAAAATTAATACTGGTCACTCCATTACACTCAAGAGAGCAGAAATCCAGCTCCACCCACCAGAACACCGACACAAGCTCCCCCAACCAGGAAACCTTGACAAGCCACCTGTCCAACCCCAACCGCAGTGAGGAACCTCCACAACAAAGAGGAACTTCATACTACCAGAATACAGAAGGGCCACGCCTAACACAGCAATCTAAACAAGATGAAAAGGCAGAGAAATACTCAGCAAGTAAAGGAAAATGAGAAATGCCCACAAAGCCAAACAAAAGAGGAGGAGATAGGGAATCTATCCGAAAAAGAATTTAGAATAAGGATAATAAAAATGATCCAAAATCTTGAAAGCAAAATGGAGTTACAGATAAATAGCCTGGAGACAAAGATTGAGAAGATGCAAGAAATGTTTATCAAGGACTTAGAAGAAATAAAAAGGAATCAATATAGAATGAATAATGAAATAAAGGAGATAAAAGACACTCTGGAGGGAACCAACAGTAGAATAACGGAGGCAGAAGATAGGATAAGTGAGGTAGAAGATAGAATGATGGAAATAAACGAAGCAGAGAGGAAAAAAGAAAAAAGAATCAAAAGAAATGAGGAAAACCTCCGGGACCTCTGGGACAATATGAAACGCCCCAACATTCGAATCATAGGAGTCCCAGAAGAAGAAGATAAAAGGAAAGGCCATGAAAAAATACTCGAGGAGATAATAGTTGAGAATTTCCCTAAATTGAGGAAAGAAATAGTCACAGAAGTCCAAGAAACCCAGAGAGTTCCAAACAGGATAAACCCAAGGCGAAACACCCCAAGACACATATTAATCAAATTAACAAAGATCAAACACAAAGAACAAATATTAAAAGCAGCAAGGGAAAAACAACAAATAACACACAAGGGGATCCCCATAAGGATAACAGCTGATCTTTCAATAGAAACCCTTCAGGCTAGAAGGGAATGGCAGGACATACTTAAAGTAATGAAAGAGAATAATCTACAACCCAGATTACTGTACCCAGCAAGGATCTCATTCAGATATGAAGGAGAATTCAAAAGCTTTACAGACAAGCAAGAGCTGAGGGAATTCAGCACCACCAAACCAGCTCTCCAGCAAATGCTAAAGGATCTTCTCTAAACAGGAAACACAGAAAGGATGTTTCAACACGAACTCAAAACAACAAAGTAAATGGCAACGGGATCATACTTATCAATAATTACCTTAAATGTAAATGGGTTGAATGCCCCAACCAAAAGGCAAAGGGTTGCTGAATGGATACAAAAACAAGACCCCTATATATGCTGTCTACAAGAGACCCACCTCAAAACTAGGGACACACACAGGCTGAAAGTGAAAGGATGGAAAAACATATTCCATGCAAACGGAGACCAAAAGAAAGCAGGAGTCGCAATACTCATTTCAGATAAAATAGACTTTAAAATAAAGGATGTGAAAAGGGACAAAGAAGGACACTACATAAAGATCAAAGGATCAATTCAAGAAGAAGACGTAACAATCATAAATATATATGCACCCAACATAGGAGCACCACAATATATAAGGCAAATACTAACAAGTATGAAAGGGGAAATTAACAATAACACAATAATAGTGGGAGACTTTAATACTCCACTCACGCATATGGATAGATCAACTAAACAGAAAATTAACAAGGAAACACAAACTTTAAATGATACAATAGACAAATTAGATTTAATTGATATTTACAGGAGTTTCCACCCCAAAACAATCAATTTTACCTTTTTCTCAAGTGCACATGGAACTTTCTCCAGGATAGATCACATCCTGGGCCATAAATCTAGCCTTGGTAAATTCAAAAAAATTGAAATCATCCCAGCCATCTTCTCTGACCACAATGCAGTAAGATTAGACCTCAATTACAGGAAAAAAACTATTAAAAGTTCCAACATATGGAGGCTAAACAACACGCTTCTGAATAACCAACAAATCACAGAAGAAATCAAAAAAGAAATAAAATTATGCATAGAAACGAATGAAAATGAAAACACAACAACCCAAAACCTATGGGACACTGTAAAAGCAATACTAAGGGGAAGGTTCATAGCAATACAGGCGTACCTCAAGAAACAAGAAAAAAATCAAATAAATCAACTAACTCTACACCTAAAGCAACTAGAGAAGGAAGAAATGAAAAACCCCAGGGTCAGTAGAAGGAAAGAAATCTTAAAAATTAGGGCAGAAATAAATGCAAAAGAAACAAAAGAGACCATAGCAAAAATCAACAAAACTAAAAGCTGGTTTTTCGAGAAGGTAAACAAAATAGATAAGCCATTAGCCAGACTCATCAAGAAACAAAGGGAGAAGAATCAGATCAACAAAATTAGAAATGAAAATGGAGAGATCACAACAGATTCCACAGAAATACAAAGGATCATAAGAGACTACTACCAACAGCTATATGCCAATAAAATGGACAACTTGGAAGAAATGGACAAATTCTTAGAAAAGTATAACTTTCCAAAACTGAACCAGGAAGAAATAGAAGATCTTAACAGACCCATCACAAGCACGGAAATCGAAAGTGTAATCAGAAATCTTCCAGCAAACAAAAGCCCAGGACCAGACGGCTTCACAGCGGAATTCTACCAAAAATTTAGAGAAGAGCTAACACCTATCCTGCTCAAACTCTTCCAGAAAATTGCAGAAGATGGTAAACTTCCAAACTCATTCTATGAGGCCACCATCACCCTAATTCCAAAACTAGACAAAGATGTCACAAAAAAGGAAAACTACAGGCCAATATCACTGATGAACATAGATGCAAAAATCCTTAATAAAATTCTAGCAAATAGAATCCAACATCATATTAAAAAGATCATACATCATGACCAAGTGGGCTTTATCCCAGGAATGCAAGGTTTTTTTAACATCCGCAAATCAATCAATGTAATACACCACATTAACAAATTGAAAGAAAAAAACCATATGGTTATCTCAATAGATGCAGAAAAAGCCTTTGACAAAATTCAGCATCCATTTATGATTAAAACCCTCCAGAAAGCAGGAATAGAAGGAACATATCTCAACATAATAAAAGCTATATATGACAAACCCACAGCAAACATTATCCTCAATGGTGAAAAATTGAAAGCATTTCCCCTAAAGTCAGGAACAAGGCAAGGATGCCCACTTTCACCACTACTATTCAACATAGTTTTGGAAGTTTTGGCCACAGCAATCAGAGCTGAAAAAGAAATAAAAGGAATACAGATAGGAAAAGAAGAAGTAAAACTCTCACTGTTTGCAGATGACATGATCCTCTACATAGAAAACCCTAAAGACTCTACTAGAAAATTACTAGAGTTGATCAATGAATATAGTAAAGTTGCAGGATATAAAATTAACACACAGAAATCCCTTGCATTCCTATACTCCAATAATGAGAAAACAGAAAGAGAAATTAAGGAAACAATACCATTCACCATTGCATCAAAAAGAATAAAATACTTAGGAATATATCTACCTAAAGAAACAAAAGACTTATATATAGAAAACTATAAAACACTGATGAAAGAAATCAAAGAGGACACAAACAGATGGAGAAATATACCGTGTTCATGGATTGGAAGAATTAATATAGTGAAAATGAGTATTCTACCCAAAGCAATCTACAGATTCAATGCAATCCCTATCAAGCTACCAATGGTATTTTTCACAGAACTAGAACAAATCATCTCACAATTTGTATGGAAATATAAGAAACCTCGAATAGCCAAAGCAATCTTGAGGAAGAAGAATGGAACTGGAGGAATCAACCTGCCTGACTTCAGACTCTACTACAAAGCCACAGTCATCAAGACAGTATGGTACTGGCACAAAGATAGAAATATAGATCAATGGAACAAAATAGAAAGCCCAGAGATAAACCCACGCACTTATGGACACCTTATCTTCGACAAAGGAGGCAAGAATATACAATGGAGAAAAGACAACCTCTTTAACAAGTGGTGCTGGGAAAACTGGTCAACCACTTGTAAAAGAATGAAACTAGAACACTTCCTAACACCATACACAAAAATAAACTCAAAATGGATTAAAGATCTAAACGTAAGACCAGAAACAATAAAACTCCTAGAGGAAAACATAGGCAAAACACTCTCCGACATAAATCACAGCAGGATCCTCCATGACCCACCTCCCAGAATATTGGAAATAAAAGCAAAAATAGACAAATGGGACCTAATTAAAATTAAAAGCTTTTGCACAACAAAGGAAACTATAAACAAGGTGAAAAGACAGCCTTCAGAATGGGAGAAAATAATAGCAAATGAAGCAACAGACAAACAATTAATCTCAAAAATATACAAGCAACTTCTGCAGCTGAATTCCCGAAAAATAAATGACCCAATCAAAAAATGGGCCAAAGAACTAAACAGACATTTCTCCAAAGAAGACATACAGATGGCTAACAAACACATGAAAAGATGCTCAACATCACTCATTATTAGAGAAATGCAAATCAAAACCACAATGAGGTATCATTTCACACCAGTCAGAATGGCTGCTATCCAAAAGTCTACAAGCAATAAATGCTGGAGAGGGTGTGGAGAAAAGGGAACCCTCTTACACTGTTGGTGGGAATGCAAACTAGTACAGCCACTATGGAGAACAGTGTGGAGATTCCTTAAAAAACTGGGAATAGAACTGCCATATGACCCAGCAATCCCACTGCTGGGCATATACACCGAGGAAACCAGAATTGAAAGAGACGCGTGTACCCCAATGTTCATCGCAGCACTGTTTACAATAGCCAGGACATGGAAGCAACCTAGATGTCCATCAGCAGACGAATGGATAAGGAAGCTGTGGTACATATACACAATGGAATATTACTCAGCCATTAAAAAAAATACATTTGAACCGGTTCTACTGAGATGGATGAAACTGGAGCCCATTATACAGAGTGAAGTAAGCCAGAAAGAAAAACAACAATACAGTATACTAATGCATATATATGGAATCTGAAAGATGGTAACGATAACCCTATATGCGGGACAGAATGAGAGACACAGATGCATGGAACAATTTTATGGACTCTGAGGGAGAAGGTGAGGGTGGGTCGTTCTGGGAGAATGGCATTGAGACATGTGTATTGTCATATGTGAAACAGAGCACCATTCCATGTTCGATGCATGTGACAAGGGCTCGGGGCCGGGGCAGTGGGATGATCCAGAGGGATGGGAGGGGGAGGGAGGTGGGTGGGGGGTTCGGGAAGGGGAACACATGTAAACCCATGGCTGATTCTTGTCAATGTATGGCAAAAACTATTACAATATTGTAAAGTAATTAGCCCCCAAGTAAAATAAATAAATTTATAAATAAAAAAAATAAAATAAAATAAAATAAAATAAAAAAAAAAAAAAAAAAAAAAAAAACAAAAAGATACATGTATCCCAATGTTCATTGCAGCATTATTTACAATAGCCAAGACATGGAAGCAACCTAAATGTCCACTGACAGACAAATGGATATGGTACATATATACAATGGCATACTGTGTGTATGTTCAGTCTCTCAGTTGTGTCTGACTATTTGTGACCCTATGGATTGCAGCCCTCCAGGCTCCTCTGTCCATGGAATTTTCCAAGCAAGAATCCTAGAGCAGGCTGCCATTTCCTACTCCAGGGGATCGAACCCACGTCTCTTGTTTCCTGCACTGGCAGGTGGATTCTTCACCACTCAGTCACCTGGGAAGCCCACACGGAATATTACTTAGCCATTAAAAACAATGAAATAATGCCATTTGCAGCAATATGTATGGATCTAGCGATTGTTATAGCGACTGAAGTAAGTCAGACAGAGAAATATCATATGACATCCCTTAAATGCAACATCTAAAAATAAATAATACACATGAACTTATTTACAAAATAGAAACAGACTCACAGACTTAGAGAATGAATTTATGGTTACCAATGGGGAAGGATGGGGAGAAGGAATAGTTAGGGAGTTTGGGATGGACATGTATACACTCCTGGATTTAAAATGGTTAATCAACAAGGACCTACTCTAGAGCACAGGGAACTCTGCTCAGTGTTACATGGCAGCCTTGATGGGTAGGGAGTTTCAGAGGGAATGGATATGTGTATATGTTTGGCTGAGTCCCTTTTCTATCCACCTGAAACTACCACAACATTGTTAATCAGCTATATTCCAATATAAAAATACTTTAAATAAATAAAAGCTATTTTGATTTCAGGATTTAAAAAAAATACATGTACCCCAATGTTCATTGCAGCACTATTTACAATAGTCAGGACATGGAAGCAACCTAAATGTCCACTGACAGATAAATGGATAAAGAAAATGTGGTATATATACACACACATGCCCTTACCTCTCATGAGGCTTCAGGAGCCATTTTATATTTTTCTAGCCATTTGTTTGCCTCAGTTAATCTTAAAATCTTATTTTGCAGAGAGACAATTTTGTCTATTATTTTTTAATTGAAGTATAGTTGATTTGGGGCTTCCCAGGTGGCTCAGCAGTAAAGAATCTACCTACAATGCAGGAGACATGGGTTCGATCCCTGGGTTGGGAAGATTCCCCTGGAGGAGGAAGTGGCAACCCATTCCAGTATTCTTGCCTGGAGAATCCCCATGAACAGAGGAGCCCGGTGGGCTACAGGCCATGGAGTCACAGGCGGACACTACTGAAGCAACTGAGCACACACACAAAAAACTGCCAATATTTATACTAATAGTAGGTATGCTTTTGGGGTAGCTCATGATTTTGGAATGTTGTGGGAGCAATGTGGTTTCTTTACTTCTGGTGGAAATAAAATTTTAAATGTCCTCCATGTTCAGGAATTACTGTCTGCAATATTTTTATCTGTTTTTCAGCTATTATTAAGATTTCAGGACATTCAAAACTTGACTCTGGAAGCTAAAGGAAAGCACCTTGCTGATATGTATGCAAGGAATGCTGCCCTTAAAGGGATCAATGGGGCTTCCCTGGTGGCTCAGTGGTAAAGAATCTGCCGCCAATGCAGGGGACACGGGTTCGATCCCTGGTCCAGAAACATTCCACATGCCACAGAACAACTAAGCCCACATGTAACAACTACTGAGCCCGTGATCAGCAACAAGAGAAGCCACTGCAATGAGAAGCCCACTTGTCACAACTAGAGAAAAGCCCATGCAGCAATGGAGACTCAGCACAGCCAAAAATAAATAAATAGAAAATAATTTTTAAAAAGGGACAAATGACAGCCAAACCTCTGTCGTGGTCCAAAGGGATATATCCTCAAATGATAATTTAGAAAAACTGCCAAGAGAGGCCCAACAACTAGCCTCAGAAAAGGAAAAACAACATTAGAAATTTAGCAATCGGTTTGATAAAATGAGAAAGCTCTGAATTGAACCAAACAACAGCCCAGTCCTACTAGAGAGTATAAAACTGCCACTTGTCACCACCATACATGAATTAAACCATTGGCCTACTGGCAGGATGGCAGCCTTCATGACTCAGCAGTAGTGGGGAAACATTAATAAGGCCACAAAAAGCATCTACTTCACTTGTCTTGTTCGTTCAAAGTACAACCCAGGGAAGCCTATTCGTACTACTCCCAGACATTTGAAACTGCCTGATGGACCTTTTGAGGACTGGCAAATGGATTTCATACAACTTCCTCCACCTAATGGATTTAAATATGTTTTAGTCATGATCTGTATGTTTTTACACTGGACTGAAGTCTACCATGTAGAAAGGCTAGTGCTTCTTCTGTGGGTAAAATCCTCTTGGAAAAGATTATCCTTACCTGGGGAACTCCTCTCAAATTTCATAGTGATCAAGGAACCTGTTTTTACTGGCCAAGTACTTCAACAAGTCCGTGCTGTGTGGCTGGTTTTATAACACTTTCACTGTGCTTACCATCCTCCATCCTCTGGTTTAGTTGACCACGGTAATTGCATGACTAAGATTCAAGCTGGCAAAATCTGTCAAGGCCCTCCAAACACTTTGGCCAAAAGCAATGCCATTGGTCCATCTAAATCTCAGATCCACCCCTTTGGGAACTCATAAACTGTCACCCTTTGAGACAGTTGCAGAATGCCCAATGAACTTGGTTCTTGCTTCTTTAGACCCACAATTGAAAAAGAGAGATACTCTGGTATTGAAAAGGCCTATTAAAAATAGGCCTATTTTTAAAAAATGTGTCTATTAAAAATAACGATGCTTTAATGTTAGTCTACAGATGAATGGATAAAGAAGATTGAGTACAAGCATATAATGGAATATTATCAGCCATAAAAAAGAATGAAGTAATGCCATTTGCAGCAACATGGATGGACCTAGAGATTATCATACTAAGTAGGCCAGACAAATATCATATGATATCGCTTACATGTGGAATCTAAAAAAAAAAAAAAAAAGACACAAATTAACTTGTTTACAAAACAGAAATCAACTCACACACATAGAAAACAAACTTATGGTTATCAAAGGGGAAAGGGAGGAGGGATAAATTCAGAGTTTGGGATTCACATATATACACTAGTATATATAAAATAAACAAGGACTTACTCTATAACACAGGGAACTGTACTCAGTATTTTGCAATAACATATAAGGGAAGAGAATCAGGAAAAGTCTATAGATATCGATATAAAACTGAATCACTTGGCTGTACACCTGAAACTAGGTGTGAAACCAGTAAAACTAACACATCATCGTAAATCAAGCACACTTCAAAAATACAAGTCAATAACAACGCTTTGGAAGAGCAATCTTTTCACAGTGTGCCTTTGGGAGATGATCTTAAGCATCACACTTTGCAACCTGGAGATTTTGTATACTGAGAAAGACATGACCACAAGAATTCTCTTCAATCTCACCACAAAGACCCTTATCAAGTACTGCTAACCAGCTCCTGCACCACCCAAACTCCAAGGAATGGACTCTTGGATTCACATGACACTCCTAAAGAAAGTGCCACGTCCTGACTGGATCTGCACATCATCTGCTGACCGGAAGTAAGGATTTCCCAGAACTGAAGCAGGTGACATCTGCTGAGACAGCTTTCACAAGATATCTGGACCAGGCCTGGTAGAATGTTGCCACCAAAATTCTGACAGCGACATACTGTTCCAGATGATCTCCAGTGTCCACAATATTGATAACATATGGACTTCAGGTAAAAAGTACGTGGAAGTTCTCCCTCCTACCCTTCCATGTAACTCATATGTGAACTTAATGCATTTCCAATCTGTGTACTTTCCCTCCAATGTGAGACATTATACCCAGGAAAGGTCCTTCCTGACAACTGAGGGGAAACAAGCCACTGAATCTAGAAAAACTGACTCTTGCTCAGCAATGCTTTCAGAGAAAGATCTTGACCAAAAGGGGGAAATCTAAAAAAATTAATAAACAAAAACCTCAAGAAAGGGAGACCAGAAGGGGGAGGTCTCATGCCCTATGACTATAGCAGAGCCCAGCACAAAGAAGCTAGACTCCTCTTCTCTCCTGGCAAGGACTCAGCCGATGAAAAGCCATGGATTCTTTGCTTACTAGAGCCCTCCCAACCTTCTTTTCCTTCCTATAAAGTGTTCTCCTTCCCTTGCATTGCACACACCTTGCTATGGTTGCAGATCCCAAATTACAATTTTCTGCCGATCCTGAATAAACCCATCTTTGCTAGAGAAACTTCTTAAGTCTGTTTCTTTCAGGTCAACAGCATGACTGATTAACTCACTGGCCACTCGTGATTGAATTATCCTCGTGCCCATCTCCCTCCTCAGAAATCAGGGGGTGGGACTGAAATTCCCAACCCTCTAATCAAGGTTGGTTCCCCTGGCTACCAGCCCCTCTCCTTAGCAGCTTTCCAAAAGTCACTTCATGATTATAAACCCAGGTGTAGTGGAAAGGCTTTCATTATGAATAAGGCAACCAACTCTCCTCTAGGGCTCTGAAGTGTCTCCTGGAACTGAGGACAAGTAACCAAGTACTGTAACAAAAGATACTCCCATTGTTCTTTTCACTCAGGAAATTCCAAGGATTTGGGGAGCTGTCAATCAGGAATTGTGGATGAAGGTGAAATATTTATGAAAAATATAATTTAGTCATCTGAATGACCAAATATACATGCATTTCCTTTTTTCCTTTTGGCCACACCACAGGATTTGCAGCATCTTAGTTCCCCAACCAGGGATCAAATCTGAGCCCATGGCAGTGAAAGCACAGAGTCATAACCACTTGACCACCACATACCCCCTGGAACGTCTGCACCATGTTTTGAGCACACAAGCTCCCCCAGTTGTCTTTTACTCACAAGTAGCACCTACTTCTCTTGATCAAATAGCTGCCCTGAGACTACTAGAACCTACTCAGTCAACAGAAAGGAGAGCAGAAAGCATGAAGGGAATTCACATCAATTTGGATTTGGATCTGCTCTTCACCAAGGATGCAGGAATAGAAGGCCCCAAGACCACCTGGCCTGTATCTATCTCCTCTGAGGTACAGAGGCTCCAGAGCTTCCTTCCATGGGGCTTGGCTGGGTACCACACCCTCACCACCCCCTCAGCTTGGGGCTACATCCCCTTCTGCCCTATGATGGGTTTTTCCTCAAAACCACCTTTACATGAGTCCTTATCTCTGGCTTTACCTCTTGGGAACCTAACCCAAGACAGAGATGATTTATAATGATGGACTGGGTCTAGAGAAGACTCCAAGGCCAGTGCCATATCCCACTCCCCACTCTGATCACCATCCCAGCAGAGATTTTGGAAAAGATGATGAGAACTATCTGGATGTATTGGTATAGCCACCCTGGAGAACAGTATGGTGTGCTTAGTTGCTGTCATGTCCGACTCTTTGCGACCCTATGAACTGTAGCCCGCCAGGCTTCTCTCTCCATGGGAATTCTCCAGGCAAGAGTACTGGAGTGGGTAGACATGCCCTCCTCCAGGGGCTATTCCCAACCCAGGGATCGAACCCAGGTCTCCCACATTGCAGGAGGATTCTTTACCAGCTGAGCCACAAGGGAAGCCCAAGAATACAGGAGTGGGTAACCTATCCCTTCTCCAGGGGATCTTCCCGACCCAGGAATTGAACCAGTGTCTCCTGCATTGCAGGCAGATTCTTTACCAACTGAACTACCAGGGAAGCACAAACAGTATGGAGGTTCCTTAAATTAAAAATAGAGTTACCATATGGTCTTGCAATCCCACTCTTGGGCATATCTCCAGAGAAAATCATACTCCAAAAGGATATGTATACCCCAGTGTTCCTAGCAGCATTAGTCACAATAGCCATGACATGGAAACAACCCAAATGTTCATAGACAGAGGGATGGATAGATAAGATGTGGTTCATATACACAATGGAATATTACTCGGCCATAAAAAAGAATGGAATAATGCCATTTCAGCAACATGGATGGACCTAGAGATTATCATACTAAGTAAGTCAGACAAAAGCAAATATCATATGATATCACTCATACATGGAATCTAATTTTTTAAAATGATACAAATGAACTTATAAAACAGAAATAGACTCACAGATTTCAAATATAAAGTTACAGTTACCAAAGTGGAAACTTGGGAGGGAGGGATAAATTAGGAGCTTGAGATCAACATATACACACTACTACATATAAAACAGATAATCAACAATGACCTACTGTATAGCACAGGGAACTCCACTCGATACTCTGTAATAACCTATATGGGTAAAGAATCTGAAAAAGAATGGATACATATATAACTGAATCACTCTGGTGCACACCTGAAATACATTGTAAAACAACTACATTCCAATAAATTTTTTTTTAAAAAAGTAGCTGAATGGACTCTGGGGAGGGATCTCTGGTTACAGGGAAGTGCCTCAGTGATAAACAGAAGCAGTTCTGCTCTGGGTGGCAAATAGAAGGAGCTGCAACTTTTGCAGGTTGTGGGGAGACCACACTCTGAAGGTCAACGGCTTCCCAGGCAGCCCAGCAGCCTCAAGTGGAGGAAAGCACTCAGCACAGGCTCAGCCCGAGCTGCCATGTCATGGGAAGAAAAGCCATGGCCAGGACAGCAGAACTGAACTGTGGGAGGGAGCTGGTCCCACTGCTATCACCACTACCAGCCCCCATCAACTGCTCCCAGGGGCAGAGTACACAGCATCTGTTCTTTGTCCTACGCTCTGATCCAAGCACAGGGTCAAGCTATGGTAAATGCCCAGCAGATGTGTGTCACATGAACCAATTCATCTATCAGGCACCAACGTGGCAGTAGCTGATATGGACGCCTTCATGATACCCACCTCCTGGTGTTCCCATTTTGTGTAGTTCCCAGTGGTTGAGTGTGGGCAGGACCTGTGACCTGCATCTGACTAACAGAGAGGTGAGATTCAATGCAGGCAAAGTGACAGGAGGTAGGAGACTACATATACATGATTACGTAATTGGAGGCCCATCTTACTGACGTCTACCTCTCTCTTCTTTCTAGCTTTGAAGACACAAGCTGCCATGGTGAGAGCTACTGGTGGAAAGGGTTGATTGATTGAGTGTCCAACCCAGGATGAAACTCGGGTTTCAGTCGGACACCCTGCCTGGAATTGAATGCTGTCAACAACTGAAGTAGCTGAGAAGGGAACCCTGAATGTCGGGTAAGGCCGCCACCATGTCCAACACCCCGATTGCAGCCTTGCAGAGGACCCAGCTAAGCTGTGCCATGACATAATAAATGTGCATGGTTTTAGGTTGCTAAGTTTGTGGTAATATTGTTGTGTGGCAATAGATAACTAATATTAATGAGCAGTGATGCAGTTCAGCTACGCCTGCTTGACATGAATAATAAACACCCATAGGGGAGGTGGGGGTCATACTATCCTGACCCAGTACAAAGTACATACGCAGTCTTGTCTTTCCCAGAGAAGTAGAAAACGGGAAAGATAACTTTATTCATCCATCATTTTCTGTATGCACTGGACCTTAAATACGAAAGAGGGTCGAGCTCTCCCTGTGTTTCTTCCATCTTCATCACCACTTGCCATCTCCAAGCACCAGTGATCCACACTGGAATGGATCATTTGGAATCCACATTCAGAATGTGCCAAAACTCATTTCAGCCATTTCACCCACACTGGACTAACAGCACAATTTATAGGGGGCTAAGTATTATGGATACAATTTTTATAATTTCATATGGACTTTAAAATATAAGAGAAGTAGGGAAAAGAATAGTCTGACAGATGAAACTTCATTCGCTGTGAGAAACATGCTTGTGCTGTGCTCAGTCACTCAGTCGTGTCCAACTCTTCGCGACCCCATGGACTGTAGCCCACCAGGCCCTCGTCCATGGGATTCTCCAGGCAAGAACACTGTAGTGGGTTGCTGTGCCCTCTTCCAGGGGATCTTCCCGACCCAGGGATCGAAACTACGTCTCCTGAACTGCAGGTGGATTCTTTACCATTGAGCCACCAGGGGACCCTCTTAGAATTATAGAGTGCTAGAAATGAAATGGTCTAAAACTCACATCTCACAAAACAGAAAACTGCATCAAGAAAGATTCAGGATCTCACAGGTAGAAAATTGGTGGGAAACAAGTTTTTCACTCCACCGGGCTATCATTCCCTCACACTGCTGTCCTTCAAATTCAGGGTACAGACCTCTTCAATCTCTACCATTATATGACCCCAAAACTTTCCCAAGTATTATGCCTACATCTGAACGTGAAACCATGTGTTATCACATTTCACCAGCCTTCACTAATAAGGGTGTTTTAATTGTTGCTGGTGACCAAGGATGTGATGGTTGCATGACACCACCGACTCAATGGACATGAGTTTGAGCAAACTCTGGGAGATAGTGAAGGACAGGGAAGCCTGGCGTGCTGCAGTCCATGGGGTCACAAAGAGTCAAGCACGACTGGGCAGCTGAACAACAACAACAACAACAAAAGATTTGCGAGTCCTCCAAACAGCATGTAGCCTAAACTAAGAGATGTTTGCTGAAGTTGTTTTCCAGCAGCTTGGTGTCCAGTTGTGCTTTTGAGCTGAGCTAGTTAAGACTGGACAGGACCACATCGACCCTCCAACTGGGCATGCACAAGTGTCTGCTAAGTGACCTTTAGACACTCGAAGGCCGAAAGCTCCACTCTCGGATGGTGCTAAGCACCTCCATCTTTGAAAGTGGAGAGGTTTGTAGTTGAGTTATGCTTGCGTGCAATGAGAATTACCCAACCTTTTTCCGACCGCCTTTCCTCACGCCCCCTCATACCTCAAACCACCCTTTTTTTATTCATTATCCTATAAATGCTCCGGGCTTCCCTGGTGACTCAGACGGTAAGGAATCTGCCTGCAATGAAGAAGACCCGGGTTTGACCCCTGGGTCAGGAAGATCCCCTGGAGAAGGGAGTAGCAACCCACTCCAGTACTCTTGCCTGGGAAATCCAATCGATAGAGGAGCCTGGCAGGCTACAGTCCATGGGGTCACAAAGAGTCAGACACGACCGAGTGACTAACACTTTCACCTTAAAGACACGCATTGGTGCAGTGGTAAAAGAATCCACCTGCCAATGCAGGAGACGCAAGAGATGCAGACATGACTGAGCGACTAACACACACATAAATGCTCCAAGCCCCTGAGCTTCAGAGAGCTGGATATGAGACTTGTTTTCTTGTCTCCTCTCTTGGCTGCCTTGTGAATAAACCCTCTCTCCGCTGCAAACCTCAGCATCTGAGAATTTTGCCTTGCTCTAGGTTAGGCAAAAGGAACCTGGTTCAGTAACAAAAGGAGTCCTTCCCTCTTTCTATAATCTCATACATTCAGCATTCCTGAGCTCTGCTGAAGTTCTGGGGGAGAATCATGAGATGAAGGCCATGGCTGCTGCCTCTACCAGGAAAATTTACTCAGGTTAGGGTCCCATTTTAAAATATGCTTAAAATGACAGAAGTTTAAAACAGGCTTAGTGGTGGGTGAGTTGCATCTTTGTTGGGCTGTTTTTTGCCTTGACCTTTGAACTCACAATATGTCATCCTTCTGTGCACATAGCTAGTATTGGGCAGTTTTTTCCCCCCACAAAACGGAGGTTCTCTAAGATTGGACAGCATTTCAAATTTCTGTAATGGGGGCCATTATGCACTTTTAAGACTCGAATAGCCCCACTGCCTCCTGGTTGGCTGTTTAAAAACACAAAGGGTTGGCAGAGTTGAGGCGAATTGCTCACATTTGGGGTTTTTATGTATAATTTTTAGACATATGAAAGACAAAATAAGGTGCAAAACCCATCTTCATAACAGGGCCCATCTGCTGCAAGGAAAAATATTGTTATCACGTGTGAAAATTCAACTACATGGTGAGGGGGAAGTCAGAGCATAATCTAAAAGTTAAAAAGATCACATGTTACCTTAAATTCCATCTCTTATTCTGTCTCCTCCAGTTCATTCCGGTATAAGATACACATGGCAGGCCTTCAACTCTCTGCAACTGTGGCACCAAACACAGCATTTGTTTTTAATCACGGAAGACTTGATTTTCATTCATTTAAAGCCGAGAGTAACCACGCACTTATGTGGGAGTTCAGAGCGAGGCTAGAGATGCCCTAGATCAGCCCCCAGGAGAATCTGGTTGGTCTGGGCTTCGGACTCATGGTGAATTGCTTTCACCTGCCCAGTGTCCGATGGTTGCTGCTGACTCAGGCTGCCAGAAAGTTCTGCCAGGGCGCTGAAGCCAGCTAACCCGGTGTCTGAGCTGTGAGATCTTGGAGGCCTCCACTCACTTGATGTTTCCAGCGCTACAAGGTCTCTGCTTCATGGCTGAACTTATTCTCTTGACCCTCCCTCAGAGGAGGTGGAACAATGACTTAGGGCCAGCTGGATTTGAAAAGACAAACAGTGACTTATAAATTGCCAAGTTCAGAGATTTGTCAGAGTTCGCCAAGGCAGTCTGTGTCTAAGGTCCACTTCAAAATATTGATATTGTAGAGCTGTTTGCCATCTCAATAAAATGCTAAGTGGTCTAGAGCTATGTTCTGGGGAGGCTTTTACCTTAGGGAAAAAAATATAGCATTAAATGGTACCCTTGTTTACCCAGTTGTTCAAAACAGGAAGTTTACAAGTCTTTCAAACCCAGCTGAGTTCTAAGTTCTGTTGATTCAAAAATTTTTCTTTTTGACTGTGTTTCTTACTGCGTGAACACAAGAGACTATTTATGCTACATATTTTTAAAATCATTATGAAATATATCCCCATATTTGCATCATGGCATTAATTTAAGAAAAGTGAACATTATTATTATTTTCCCTACATGCCCCAGCTCAAACCCACTCCCTTTTCCAAGGTATCTCAACCTCAGCATTTGCTGTGAGGCTGTGCTGTGTGTAATAGAATGTCCATCAGCATCCCTGGCTTTTTACCTGTTAGAATGCCAAATGGCCCCTCCCCAGACAGGAAAACCACAAACGTTTCCAGATATTGCCACATGTCCCCTGGAACCTGAAATCACTCTGTTTGAGAACCACTGCTCTAGAGCTAAACGTCATCCTGAGTTTTGTGTTTACTGTTTGCTGCTGACCGTTTTTATCACCTGTATTTGTATAAGGGGGCTTCCCAGGTGGCTCAGATAGTAAAGAATCCACCTGCCAATGCAGGAGACAAAGGATCGATCCCTGGGTCAAGAAGATCCCCTGGAGAAGGGCATGGCAACCCACTCCAGTATTCTTGCCTGGAGAATCCCATGGACAGAGGAGCCTGATGGGCTACAGTCCATGGTGTCACAAACATTTGGACATGTCTGAGCACACATACACACATATTTGTATAAATATTATTTAGGTTTCCATTTTTAAAAATTCTTAGAAATCTATACAAAATTATACAAAACTTACAGGAGGCACTGAATCTATTGAGGAATTGGCAGGCAACTGGTATCTCTATAATATTGAGGTTTTAGAAAGTTTAAAATATCCACAAACTCACATTCCCTTCAAAATATAGAAACTATTTCTCCTTCCCCAGAGTGTGGGCTTGACTTAGTGACTTGTTTCAAATAAACAGAAAAAAGCAGAAGTGACATTAGACTGTCTTTTTGTTGGATCTCTCTCTCTCAGGGAAGCCAGCTGTCAGGTTGCCATCTGGAAAGAGCTGTGTGGTGAGGAGCTGATGACTCTAGCCAACAGCCAGTTAAGGGCTGATGCCTCCTGCCAACTGCCACATATGAAAGCTCAGAAGTGGCTCCTCCACCCAAGTCAAGCCCCCAGATCACTACCTTCTCCCAGCTGACATCTTGATTGCAATTCCACAAAAGACCTGAGCTGGAACCCCAGAGCTAATCTGCCCTCGAGTACCTGAACTACAGGAACTGTGAGATAATAAATATGTGGTTTTATACTCCTTATTTTTATATCACTTATACTGAGTTTGAGGTAATTTGTTTTGCACCAAGAGGTAGCTAATACATGTGTTCATTTCTATGAATATGGTATGATTCTCCATTTTTTAATCTTTTAATCTTCTTTAATGACATTCAACAATTTCCTTTCCATAAAGCTCTGTGAAAAATATTCCTCAATACTTTAAAATTTTGATGCTGTTGTAATTTTTTTATTTTCTGTTACTGCTGAGATTAAACAGCATTCATTTTGTGTGTTTTATATTCAGCATTTCCAAATACTTATCAGCAAATGATCTGGAGTTTTCTACATAGATAATCATATTATCTGTGAATGATAAGGGTTCTTTTTTCAATTCCTGTAGTAAATTTTAGTGGCCAGTATCTCTAATACAATGATGAAGAGAACTGACAGCAATAAATCTTCTCACACATGATTTTAAAAGGAATACATTCAACATGTCATCATTATGTGTGAAATCTACTATTAATATAATCTCTTTATAAATATTCTTAACAAAATATTAAGTTCTGTTCTATTCCTTATTTACCAAGACTTTTCTCATGAATATTAAACTTTGTTAAAAGCCTTTTATGCCTCTAATGATGTGATTATATGATTCTCCTTCATCCTCTTAATAACATTAATTGATTTTCTCTCATTAAAAAAACTTACATTCCTGAACTAGACATTAATTTCTTAACCAACTGTGTCTTGATTTTGGAAGCAGAAATGAGGGTTTAAGACTTAACTGCATCCTCTTCCCAGAAGAAAAGATAGGGAGTTTGGGAATAACAGATGCAAACTATTATATACAGAATAAATAAACAACAAGGTCCTACTGAATAGCATGCATGCATACTCAGTCGCTCAGTTGTGTCCAACTCTTTGCAACCTCAGGGACTGTAGCCCACCAGACTCCTCTGTTCATGGTATTTCCCGGGCAAGAACACAGGAATGGGTTGCCATTTCTACCTCCAAGGGATCTTCCCAACCCAGGGATCAAACTCGAATCTCCTGCTTTCCTGCATTGGCAGGAGGATTCTTTACCACTGCACCACCTGAAAATAGGAAACTATATTCAATATCATGTGATAAACCATAATGGAAAAAATATGAAAAAGAATGTATGTGTATAACTGAATCAGTTTGCTATACAGCAGAAATTAATACAACATCGTAAAGCAACTATACTTCAATAAAATAAATTTTAAAAAAGAAGACTGAACCACCCCTCAAAGTGGTTAACCTATTCAATATGATTGCAATCTTTACAAGCAGAGAAATACAAGTGATTTTTGGTTTTATATGTACCCGTCAAACAATTGCATTTATTATTGTGATCCAGAGCTACTTTAAAAGGGAGTTAGCTATGGAGACAGTAAAAAGATCAGTAGTTTCCAGGGTCTAGTTGGGGGGTGAGGGGAGGGATGAACAAGCAGGACACAGAGGACTTTCAGGGCAGGGAAAATAGTCTGTATGATATTATAAAGGTAGATACGTGTCATTACATATTTGTCAAAACCACTGAATGTACCACACCAAGAATGAATCCCTAATGTAAACTGTGGACTTCGGATGATGATGGTGTGTCAATACAGATTCATCAACTGTAACAAATACACCACTCTGGTGGGAATGTTGATAGTCAAAGAGGCTTTATGGAAGCCAGAGGTATTTGAGAACTTTCTGTAATTTCTACTCGATTTTGCTGTGAACTTAAAACTTCTTGTAACAATAGTCTTTTTTTTTTTTCAAGAGAGGAGTGGATTTGGTTGTTTCGTGTTGGAACTGCATATTGGAGTGATTCATGGACCCTGGGTTTATCTCTAGAATTGACAAATACTAAAATATGAAACATGCTTTTACACTTTTTTTTTTACTTTGCAAAGGATGGAAGGGAAGGTAAAGGGAGATGCAAACAATTTTGAATATTACATTTCCACAGTTTGAAGCTTTCGTACTGCATTATTATGGGAAAATATTCATGCTTGCAAAAGCCTTGTTTGCACTGCTTTGTTTTTCAAGAAAACAGAAACAACTATAAACAACAACTTACTCAATCCCACAGATGAGTTAAGGTTGCCAGATTTTGTGATACTGTGTACTTGAAATTATTTCTTGTGATTATAATCAAAAGTAAGTCTTCTTATGATCTCTTTGTTACCCACTTTTTCTCTATCCTGCTTCCTGCTCTTAGTGAGATATTCCAACTCAAAATATACTGGATTCTGGTTGTTCATCTATTGAGTGCATAATATATGTAAGGCACCATGCTAAATGCTGTGTTCAGTCCTTCAGGAATGAACTAGAAGACCTCCTCAGAAGTTTAAAAACCTGCACTGCCATCTGAACAATATTTTACTCACGTGCGTTCGTGTTAAGTCGCTTCAGTTTCGTCCGACTCTTTGCGACCCCATGGACTGTAGCCCACCAGGCTCCTCCACCCATGGGATTTTCCAGGCTAGAATACTGGAGTGGGTTGCCACGCCCTCCTCCAGGGGAGCTTCCCAACCCGGAGATCGAACTCCGGTCTCCTGCTTGTCAGGTGGATTCTTTACCACTAGCACCACCTAGGAAGCCCGATTTTACTCACAGTCTCAAGCCAAATAAACTATCTGGCAATGCTAACAACAATGCCAGATACTGCTCTTCTTATAGATGTCACTTATGAAAACAAAAAGAATATTTCTTGCAAGGGAACAAGTAAAAATGCTTTTCTTCTAGAGGAAAACTATGAAAAGACTATTTTAAAAAACATTTTGGCTCAAAGGAGAACGAATTCGATACCCAAATTTTTACAAACCCAGCTAGATTAAAAATAAGTAACTTCTTTCTCATTTAAGATTGGGAACATCATTTGGAATCCGACTGTGAAATTCATCATGCCTTTAGGATTCAAGAAGTTTCATGACAGTCTCAAAATAGTTGTCCCCTTTCCAAAGGAGTCAACAAGTTTTTTTATTAGAAAAAAAAATAATGAAATAGAAACTCTGCTTCTCTGGTTTGAAAGTCAGTACGAGTGCTTTCATGAGAAAGCTGTGAAATGCAGTCCCTGTGTTGTAGAAACATCTACATTTTGGGCTACTTTCACATCAAAGCAATCAAGCAGTAAAAGCCTAGTGGCATCACATAGTTTTTCCAGGGAGTGTTTCATGTCTTGATCCACTGAGGCTTCCCTTCATGCTATTAGATAAATATTAAATTATATCGGAAGAAATATAAGTATTTATAGACAGAAACTAAGTATGAGAGATTTAAGACTATTTTATTCTTTTGTAGCATATTTACTTGAGTGTGAAAAAACAAACCAAGAAACAAAGTAAGATGCTTGGTAAATTTTCACCACAATTTTCTTAAAGAAAAAAACTATGTAAAGAATTCCTTGTCAAAGGATATTAATAAAACTATGGAAGAAACCCTGCATAATTTCTAGTAGACAGTCCAAGATTCGTTAAAACACATTGGGCCTCCTTTGCCTTATCCATGTATTAGGGATAAAAAAAGACTTCTTTCAGAGTTCGGATTAAATAAAATTCCATACATGAAAACATCTAGCATAGCTGCCGTACAACAGAAGTTTTTAAAATGGTAATATTTTCAAAGAATGAAATACCCATAAGAAATACCAACTGCTATTCCCATTACCCTAAGAACGAAAGCCTGGGGAAAATCTGGACATTCTGGGATTTCTATCTTTAACACTATTTTATCCAGTTAGTCTATGCTATCTTCCTAAGAGGAATAGGTAGTTGTAGTTATTAGGGCCTTTTCCACGGCAAGAGAGAGAAACCCAACACCATCTAGGTTAAGTAAAAAGGCGATAACTGGCTGATATAACTGGCAAGCCCATGGATGAATCTGGCTTCAGGCACAGAGTCTCAAGTGTCGTCAATTCTTTGCTTCCCCATCTCTCAGCTCCAATGAATTCTGTTAGTTTATTTTAAAGAAAAAATTATTCTGACACTCGTTAAAATTATAAAGAAGAATTTATTCAAGACTATGGCGATAGGAGAGAGAGATTGGGCTCTACTCCTAACATAATAAGGACGAGTGAGGATTTATAGCTAGAAAGCAGGGTGAGGGGATCAGTGGGTAGAAAATTACTCAGAAGAGACACAAAGGGTGAAGGGATTCCTACTAAAGGCAGGCCAAGGTCTTAGGCATCAAAAGTGGAGGATCAGAAATTTGATCAGATATGAAAGGTGATCAGATATCAAGTGGAGGGGGGTGAGATTCTCAATCAACTAACTTAACTGGATTCTTGCTAAGGCTGGGCTATATAGGCCCAGTAAGGAAAGGATGAACATAGAAGACCAAGGTGGAGGCCTAGTTGAGAAGAGGGCTCAGAGGAGCCTAACTAGAGTTTGGTCCAGGAGAGAGTCTTTTTCACCCTCTACGTGCCACTCAAGATTTATATCCTTCTGTTCTGGCAAACTCAAGAGCAAACACTGATCTTTCCTAAGACCTCTGGTTCAAAATGTTTCTGATGAATCTGGTATGGCCCCCATGCCTATCTATTAACCAATCACCACATCTACTATAATGTACCATGATGGGTCAGGCTTGGTTTAGGTTTCCTCTCCTATAAGTGACAAAGAATCCCCTTGAAACCATATAGCAGAGAGGAGAAGAGTCACATAGGAACCAGAAAAAGGAAGATGGACAAAAATGTCAGGTGCTCAAAATTTGTGGTTGCCACAATACATCACATTTATAATATATATTTTCCACAAGACTTTGAATAAAAAATAGAAATAGTAACAAGAGAAAGCATTTTAGATGTGGTTCACCTATACACAACACATGATGCTTTGAACTACTGTATTGGCTTTCCAATTAAAGCGAGAGTTCAAATCAAATGTGTTTAAGAATATAGTAATTCCCTTTTCTTAGGAATGCATTCTGAATGTATAAACCCTTAGCTCTTGACTTTTTCCAAAGCTTAGGCTTATCTTTAACTGAATGGTTATTTGGGAGTTCACATATCTGTAGATACACTGTGTGTGTGTGGTCAGTTGTATATGACTCTTTGCGACCCCATGGACTGGAGCCCATCAGGCCCCTCTGTCCATGGGATTTTCCAGGCAAGAATACTGGAGTGGGTTGTCATTTCATCCTCCAGGGGATCTTCCCAATCCAGGGATCAAACCTGCGTCTCTTGCATCTCCTGTATTGGTAGAACAAGAGGCTAGTTTAAGGCACCCTTTCTCAAACCTTTGGAATTCTGTCTTATCCAGTGTTTGTTTCACTACTCTACAATGTCAGGAAAGGACACTTTGTGTGATTTTTGTACAAGATGAGCAAGAATATAAATTAGAATATTCATGACAAGACTTTGTCCTGATCGCCAGAGAAAGGCAGGCAGGACTCAGATCACAGGACCTGAGAGTCTCATAATGACTTGGAGTAAGAATTGGTCTTTGGAAGTGAGAAGGAGATGCATGGACTCTCTTAGCCCACATTTGGCTATATTTTAAATGAAATTAGAGAGAATGGCTCATTTGCATTGCTGTACGGCATAAACCAACACTACATTGTAAAGCAATTCTCTTCCAACTTAAAAAAAAAACAGAAAATTTTTCAAAAAAGAAAGATATTAGAGAGAATGTGCAAATGTGCAAAAGTGCAATTGGAGGAAGCTTCAGTCAGGAGGACACTGGTGCGCAAATACACAAGCCTGTTTACGATGGATCATGGAATGCTGATTCGAAACTTAAGAGCATTTTCCTTTGAATGAGCACCCCTATTTCACCCCCCCTCCCACATCTCAAGCCTTTCTCCCGCCTCCCCAGGCAGCCTGTCTAAATAGAAGCCTGACATTTCTTTCAGAATCGCTCTCCATGGGGGCACTCCCTGAGGGATTATCAATTTTCCTGGAACTTTGAAAGTAACTCAGTAAACAGGCCTCTACTCCTTTTTCATCCTCATCATTGTTATTGATGATCCCTGGGATTTGAGCTGAATAAGATCTAAGACCACAAACTCAATCCCTGACACGAACCAGCAGAGCCCCACTCGCTACTGTTTACTATCACCCAGCTGGCGGGACCTTCAAGCTATTTCTTTCAAATTGACATGCTTAATATGGGCCAGTGGCATGATGTCCAGAGAGAGGGCTTTTCGTAGTAGGTAGAAAAAGAAAAGAAAAGGCAAGGCAATGAGAGGAGGTTCCCATCAACTGTGGGAATAACTGAGGGAATAAACTTAGTAGCAAATTTATACAACAGTAATGACCAAGAAGCCATTTCAGCTACAAGAACTGAGCCAATTTGAAAATGAAATGAAAATAAAGAGGGAAGTAATGCAGATGAACTGCATTTCAAGTATCTCATGTTCAGATGCCCTGTGTTTTCAAAATTCAACTTGTTAACTCTCATTCCGATCTGATCTTGCACACGCTTCCCAAAAAATGATGGCGGGGAGGGATGGACTGGAAGTTTGGGATTAGCAGATACAAACCATTATAAACAAGATGGATAAAAAACAAGGTCCTACTGTACAGCACAAGGGTATTCAGTATCCTATGATAAACTATGATGGAAAAATATATGAAAGAGAATACGTATAAGTATGTATAACTGAGCCACTTTGCTACACAGCAGAAATTAACACATTATAAATCAGCTATACTTGAATAAGATAAAACTTTAATAAAATAAAAACTTTTAATTAAAAAAATGAGGGAACTGAGATTTCCCAAACATCAACAATATGTCGGCCAAGTGAAAGAACACAGGAACTTGTGTTTGTGTTTGCATGATGGGAATGGGGAGTTCCTTACATACACTCTTCAGAAAGAACAGAAGACGGCTCTCTCAAGATTGTGACTAACTAATGTTTTCAGTCTTGAGCAAGTTACTTAGTCCTTCTCTCAGTTGCCCCATACGTAAAATCAATGTAGGTTACATCAGCTTCCAGTTGTAATGAAGTTCCAGTAAGTAATGAATGAGATGTTTGTGGAAAACATTCAGTCCAGTTCCAAGCAGAATGGGTGATCAATTACAGAACTGTTGTATTTTTTACTGCTGTTATTGAAAGTACTATATGTCAATCTCTAGATGCAGATCAATATTTACAACCAAGTCTAGTTCTGTATCAGAGAAGGCAATGGCACCCCACTCCAGTACTCTTGCCTGGAAAATCCCATGGACGGAGGAGCCTGGTGGGCTGCAGTCCACGGGGTCGCGAAGAGTCAGACACGACTGAGTGACTTCACTTTGACTTTTCACTTTCATGCATTGGAGAAGAAAATGGCAACCCACTCCAGTGTTCTTGCCTGGAGAATCCCAGGGATGACCGAGCCTGGTGGGCTGCTGTCTATGGGGTCACACAGAGTCGGACACGACTGAAGCAACTTAGCAGCAGCAGCAGCAGCTACTTCTGTATATCAATATTTGAATATCTATATGCCAATACTTAGATATCTGTAGGCCCACACCTACAACTGAGGACACTGCCACCATTCTTCTATCAGACATGTGGACTGTGAAGGATCTTCTTATTGAATAAATTGCAGGTCAAGGAATTAGGAAAACATAATATAGAGCAACTCTATTTTCTAGACTACATATCATTTGCCTTTCACCTGGAGAACTAAGGCCCAAATGACATTAAACCAGTTATAATAAATGCTAAAGAAGATATGCATTTTGTATCAAATATATGGGACATTAATATATACATGGTTTTGGTTGATAAATATATTCATATACCTTACATTTTAGCATGCTGCTCTTACATAAAGACAGCATGTGATAGGCTGAATAATGACCCCAAAGATGCCCACATCCTAACCCCCTGTACCTATCTTACCTAACATGGCAAAAGGGACTGCAGATATGATGAAGTTAAGGATCTTGACAGGGAGACATTATTCCGGATTATTCAAATAGGTTGAATATAATCACAGGGACCCAGAGGAGGGGGAGAAGAAGAGGGAGGGACAGAGAAAGACACCAAGGGTAGAAGCAGAGTTCAAAGACACAGAAAATGCTTCACTGTTGCTTTTGAAGATGGACGAAGGAATCCTGAGTCAAGGAATGTGGACAGCCTCCAGAAGCTAGAAAAGGTGAAGAAACAGATTGTCCCAAAGAGCCTCCAGGAGGTATGCAGGCCTGTGAACCTATTTTGAGGCTTGTGATCTCCAGAACTGTAAGATACTAAATCTGCAGTGCATGAAGCCACTAAATTTGTGGTATTTTGTTACAGCAGCCAGTGGAAACTAATACAATGCAGAAATCTGATGTGACTCACACCCTTCAGTGAGAACCTTGGAAATGTAAATGGCCAGGCCTC
Organism: Giraffa tippelskirchi; assembly: GCF_054371585.1. Classification (NCBI taxonomy): domain Eukaryota; kingdom Metazoa; phylum Chordata; class Mammalia; order Artiodactyla; family Giraffidae; genus Giraffa; species Giraffa tippelskirchi. The sequence continues at coordinate 146,751,835 of NC_137289.1, forward strand.
ACATTTCTCTTTTTGGACGAGGGTAGGTGTTTGTTGATTTGGAGACTGTGCTGATGCCCAGGCAAACTGTCTAGTAAACACTACCAAAGCCCAGCTCTGTCACTATTTTTACCACCCTGTATGCAGATAAGGGTCTCTTGAAACAAAGATTCCACGTAAACATGACCTGGACTTTTCAATACGTATCATCATCTGCAAAGTCTCTTATTTGCAACTCAGAGGAGTGGTTTAATAGAGCAGATTGGGTCGCAATCTATAAGAAACACAGAGGTAACTGAGGGCAGCCATACCCTCCTACTCCTGGTCCCCATGGCAATACAGAAATGCAAAAATTTAACCAACACAGCTACTTTCTTTCTCTTAATAGTATGTCTATTCCCTGTAACTCCCACCACTTGGTGTTTTCCTCTGCTTGGGCTATTTTTGAAGAATATCCACCCACTCCCCTTTCCCCACTGTGGTCTCTCTCTCCTGTTTTCTCGTCATCCTGGGTGTTATTTGACAGAAGAATCTTCTGATAGATGAGGGGTCTAGAAGAAATCCTGCCTGGTGCTATAGAAACACTTGGCTGATGTCTTTGGGGGTAAATGTGATCCTAAAAGAAAATTTCCCAGGCCCTTTTTTTTTTTTTTTTTTTGCAGGCTTTTCTGAAACATTTTCTGGCACTAAAAGTAAACTTATGGATTCCAGGCCCTTCTGTGGGATCTTTGATCTAGGGCTGCTCCAGAAAGTACATTCTCTATGCATTATGCATTTCCTAATTTGCTGTTCCCTGGTCCACTTCCTCAAATCTGCCATCAGTGCAGACTTTTCCCTGGTCTGTGGATTCACTCTCCTGTCAGCTCCCTCCGTCTTATCTTTCCTCCTCTCTTTCTCTTTCGTGTTCTTTTTCCGTCTTCTTCATTTTCACTTTCTGTCTCCCCTTCTACTTTGACCAAGGCCATGAAAGTGAAAGTGTTAGTTGCTGAGTCGTGTCCAACTCTCTGTGACCCCCTGCACTGTAGCCCACCAGGCTCCTCTGTCCATGGAATTCCCCAGGCAAGAATACTGGGGTGGGTTGCCATTTCTTTCTCCAGGGGATCTTCTCAATCCAGAGATCAAACCTGGGTCTCCTGCACTGCAGGCAGATTCTTTACCATCTGAGCCACCAGGGAAGCCTGGCCCAGGCCATACAAACCAGGTTTTCCTAGCCTTTCAAGGAAGAGGGCTTATCATGATACTTTGTGGGAGCAAGTCAATTTTCCAAGGGTATCAGGTCAGTCATGAGTGTTGGTAGCTTTGCAAGGGTCATGGAGACTTGTTAACAGACTCTTTCACTGGAATCAGCCCTCAGCAGCCTAGCATCACCTGCTCACAGGGAGACGCACAGATGGTGATTTTGAGGGATTTACACCACTATTAACTTCACAGAGCAGACTCTAGGTAAGGAAATGACTATCTGCACAAGAGGAAATGAATTACTGAGTAAGACAACATCAAATGGCAAGGCTGAATGGCAGAAGATCATGTCCTACAAACACATGGGGAAAGAAGACACTTCATCTGGAGCAACAGGACTCTGGAGAGGTTTCTGACTTAAAAGTGTGTGTTCTCAGGGCAGCTGAATTCCTGTTTTGCCACTGACAAGCCTTGTGACTTTCAGCATGTTAGTTCAATTCTCTGAGCCTTAGTATCTTCGTCTACAGTAAAAAATCCAGGTATAGTTTACTTGCCTCATAGTATTGTTCTGAGAATGAGATGAGAGGGGCATGGAAAATACAGAACACACTGTCTGCCCTGTAATAAGACCTAAGATTCATTCAGTTCAGTTCAGTCGCTCAGTCATGTGAATTTTTGTGACCCCATGGACTGCAGCACGCCAGGTCTCCCTGTCCATCACCAACTCCTGGAGTTTACTCAAACTCATGTCCATTGAGTGGGTGATGCCATCCAACCATCTCATCCTCTGTTGTCCCCTTCTCCTCCTGCCTTCAATCTTTCCCAGCATCAGGGTCTTTTCCAGTAAGTCAGCTCTTCACATCATATGGCCAAAGTATTGGAGTTTCAGCTTCAACATCAGTCCTTCGAATGAACACCCAGGACTGATCTCCTTTAGGATGGACTGGTTGGATCTCCTTGCAGTTCAAGGGACTGTCAAGAGTCTTCTCCAACACCACAGTTCCACAGCATCAATTCTTTGGTGCTCAAATTTCTTTATAGTCCAACTCTCACATCCAACGTGACTACTGGAAAAACCATAGCTTTGACTAGACTGATTCATTGCTGCTGCTGCTGCTGCTGCTGCTAAGTCGCTTCAGTTGTGTCTGACTCTGTGCGACCCCATAGACGGCAGCCCACCAGGCCCCGCCGCCCCTGGGATTCTCCAGGCAAGAACACTGGAGTGGGTTGCCATTTCCTTCACCAGTGCATGAAAGGAAAAAGTGGAAGTGAAGTCGCTCAGTTATGTCCGACTCTTAGCAACCCCATGGACTGTAGCCTACCAGGCTCCTCCGTCCATGGGATTTTCCAGGCAAGAGTACTGGAGTGGGGTGCCATTGCCTTCTCCGAGATGGATTCATTAGGTACTATAAATTTATCCTTAGAGAATGTCTAAGTTTGCTTGGTCTGCTATAACAAAATACCACAGACAGAGTGGCTTACAAACAACAGAACCTGACTTCTGGTTCTGGAGGCCGGAAGTCCAAGGTGAGGGTGCCAGAATGATCAGGTTGGAAAAGGCCTCTTCAGGGTTGCAGACTGCTCACTTCAGCTGTGTTTTCACATGGTGGGAGGAGCAAGGGAGCTCTCTGGGGCCTCTTTATGGGACCATTAACCTCCATGCATGAGGGCTCCACCCCATGACCTTGTGACCCCCAAAGGCCCCACCTCATAATACCATCACAGTGGGGACTAGGATTTCAACATATGGCCGGGGTGGGGGGGGGGTGGGTACAAACATTCAGATCATAGCAGGGAAGCTAAAAGAAACCATTCTGTAGCTCTTCCATGCTTATATGATCTAATTTAATAACCATAATAACCCTACCCAGTACATAATCTGAAGTCAGAAACTTTGGGAAGGTCATGTACACACTGCTATATTTAAAATGGATAACCAACAATGATGAAAAAAGAAACTCTGAAAAGTCGGAGACCTTATCCTATTTGACTTGATAGGAGGAACGAGACTTTCTGGACTGAAGAGCAATTTATTACTCAAGGTAAAAACAGCCAGAGCAGTAACCTAGCACCCCTTTCCCAAGCCCTCATCCCCACGGGGTGATGGAATGAAAGCCAGATGTTGCCTGCACACACCACAGCATGGCAGCCTCTGAGAGGAACCCCCAAATTCGGAGACCAAAGCTTACACAGTCTGCTAGCACATATGCCCATCTCCCCTGCCTCCAAAAAAGAGAAAGAAGACTCAAGAAGTAAATCGTATCCAGCTGGGGATTAGGGAGGTGGGGCCTCTAGCTTCCTTACCTCAACATAAGGCAAATGGCTCTGAGCTCAGGCTCTAAATCTCTCCAACATTAGGGAAATGCTATCTCTAGCTTCTGAGGCCTTTGCTTAGAAAACCTGGACCTGGTGGAAACATGGGAACAGTTATGGAGAATTATCTCCAAACTGGTATCATCCACGTTACACGGACATAATGCTGGTTGTGCCCCTTGGGCTCAGGAGTAGGAGACACTGAGGCTGAGTCATTAAGCCAACTCTCCTTCTTTAATTTGTCTACACAACCAATAAATAGTATCATTTATTATATTTGTAAGAGCCAAGCCTTAAAGTGCTTAATTCATCTGAGCCCTTTGGCCATGCTGGGGAAAGTAAACTTGGCTATAAAGTAATCAAGTCAGCTCATGGAGATTCTCTTGCAACATATCCCCAACTTTTAGGATTACTATTTCCTTCTCCAACCCTAAACTGACCTTTTATCTGTTCCATTTCTTCAGGGCATTTAAAAATAATATTGAAAATAAATTCGCATAACGTTTTTTTCCCTCTTAGTTATAGAGTAGAATTTGAAACCATTGCATTTTAGAGCTGGCAGACACTTTAGAGAAGTGTCTCATATTTTTAATTTTTTTAACTGAAGTATCAGTCAGTTCAGTTCAGTCACTCAGTCGTGTCCGACTCTTTGTGACCCCATGAATTGCAGCACACCAGGCCTCCCTGTCCATCATCAACTCCTGGAGTCTACCCAAACCCATGTCCATCGAGTCAGTGATGCCATCCAACCATCTCATCCTCTGTCGTCCCCTTCTCCTCCTGCCCTCAATCCTACCCAGCATTAGGGTCTTTTCCAATGAGTCAACTCTTCGCATGAGGTGGCCAAAGTATTGGAGTTTCAGCTTCAACATCAGTCCTTCCAATGAACACCCAGGACTGATCTCCTTTAGGATGGACTGATTAGATCTCCTTGCAGTCCAAGGGACTCTCAAGAGTCTTCTCCAACACCACAGTTCAAAAGCATCAATTCTGTGGTGCTCAGCTTTCTTCACCATCCAACTCTCACATCCATACATGACCACGGGAAAAACCATAGCCTTGACTAGACAGACTTTTGTTGACAAAGTAATGTCTCTGCTTTTAAATACGCTATCTAGGTTGGTCATAACTTTCCTTCCCAGGAGTAAGCGTCTTTTAATTTCATGGCTGCAGTCACCATCAGCAGTGATTTTGGAGCACCAAAAAATAAAGTCTGACATTGTTTCCACTGTTTCCCCATATATTTCCCATGAAGTGATGGGACCAGATGCCATGATCTTAGTTTTCTCAACGTTGAGCTTTAAGCCAACATTTTCACTCTCCTCTTTCACTTTCATCAAGAGGCTCTTCAGTTCTTCTTCACTTTCTGCCATAAGGGTGGTGTCATCTGCATATCTGAGGTTATTGATATTTTTCCTGGCAATCTTGATTCCAGCTTGTGCTTCTTCCAGCTCAGCGTTTCTCATGATGTACTCTGCATATAAGTTAAATAAGCAGGGTGACAATATACAGCCTTGACGTACTCCTTTTCCTATTTGGAACCAGTCTGTTGTTCCATGTCCTGTTCTAACCGTTGCTTCCTGACCTGCATACAGGTTTCTCAAGAGGCAGGTCAGATGGTCTGGTATTCCCATCTCTTTCAGAATTTTCCACAGTTTATTGTGATCCACACAGTCAAAGGCTTTGGCATAGTCAATAAAGCAGAAATAGATGTTTTTCTGGAACTCTCTTGCTTTTTTGATGATCCAGCAGATGTTGGCAATTTGATCTCTAGTTCCTCTGCCTTTTCTAAAACCAGCTTGAACATCTGGAAGTTCACGGTTCACGTATTGCTGAAGCCTGTTTGTTGCTAGTTCTTTCTTAATCAGGAAAGTGGAGATGAGGAAGCAACTTCTGGAACCGCTGGCTCTGTTCTCATCCCTACTTTACAGTTATGGAAGCCAAGACACAGATAAGTAATACATCCAAAGTCACGCAGGCAATTTCCCTCTGAGTCTGATCTTCAGGGGGCTTCCAAGGTGGCTCAGTGGTAAAGAATTCACCTGCCAATGCAAGAGACATGGGTTCGATCCCTGGATCAGGAAGATCCCCTGGAGAAGGGACTGGTAACTCACCCCAGTATTCTTTTTTTCCCCACTTATTTAGATATTCTTTAATTTCTTTCAACAATGATTTGTGCTTTTCAGGGTATAGGTGTTGTGCTTTTTTGTTAAATTTATTCCTACATATTTTATTATTTTTGATACTGTTGTAAGTGTAATTGTTTTCTTAATTTTTTTCTTGGATTATAAATTGTGAGTGTATGGATTCACAATAAACTTTTTGTGTGTTGAGAGTCTTTTCTGCCTCTTTCCAACCTTTTGGACTTACTAGTTGTAATAATTATTAAACAGTTCCATATACTTTTCTATACACAAGGTCATGTCATCAGCCAACAGCATTTTATTTCTTCCTTTCCATTCTGGATGTCATTCACTTCATTTTCTTGCCTAATTGACTTCACTAGAACCTTCAGTATAATGTGGAATAGAAGTAATGAAAGTGGACATCCTTGTCTTGTTCCTGATCTTAGAGAGAAAGCATTCAGTATTCACCATTAAGTATGAATATTAGCTGGAATATATTCAACTTAGTTGTGGTATATAATCCTCTTTATGTATTGCTGGATTTGGCTTGCTGGTTATTTTGTAAGTAGTTTTGTACTCTCATATTCTTGCCTGGGAAACCCCATGGACAGAGGAGTCTGGCGAGCTATAGTCCATGGGGTTGCAGAGTTGGACACAACTGAGCACACAGATACACACTGATCTTCAGACTTAATCACTTCCCTTTATTTCATCACTCAGTCTTTTTTCAACAAACATGTATGGAGCATCTTCTAAGCTGAGGCCCCATGCTAGGAGCTGAGCGGACAAAGCTAAGACCCAGATGCTACTTTTCCAACGTGCGCCCTCCAGTTGAGGTCTCCAACATATCAGTAAGCCATCTGGCTCTGGGTCTCCACTCTTGACTATCGTGACTCCTGCCACTAGCAATAACTCACTTGTTTTCATTTATTTGGGTACTTCAAAGTTGTACTTTTCCAGAGCAATGAGTAATACTTCAAGTTTATTTCTGAAAGCTGTTAGTTTTTCTTCCCGTGCTGGGAAATGGTTTCCCAGGAAGATTCCAAGAGTTTCAAAGGCATAATTTATACAGAACGTTTAAGAGTTCACATCAGCTGGTGGCTCCTGGTTCCCTTTGGTTTTTGCTATTCAAACAGTGGAAGGGGGCCAAGCAGGCATTTCAAAATAGCTCAAGTTCAGGGAAATGGAAATTGATTCAAATTAAGACAAATATTTACTAGGGTGATTTTTAACTTCCAAATGTTGAATATCAGAGAAGGAAAATGAATTGTGGTGACAATATATATCTCCTAATAGATCTTGGTTGCATGTGGCAAAAACCAAGGTGGTTTAGGCAGAAGAAAGATTTGTTTAAGGATACGGGTGTCTTATAGAACCAAAGGAAGGAATAAAGTTGGGCCTCAGGGAGGGAATATAAACAAGAATCAGAAAGGAGGGGAAAAAAAAAAAGGCTGAGGAACATGCACGCGTGTGTGTGTGTGTGTGTGTATGGACCATATACATTCATGCATACCTGTGTTGTTTGGCTTTTTCTGCTTCTTCATCCTGTGGAGAATTCTCCATTCTGTGTGACAGAATATGGTTAACCTGACAACTGACAAGACTAAACATGACCATTTCAAGAATGGGCTTTCCTGGTGGCTCAAACAGTAAAGAATCTGCTTGAAATGTGGGAGACCCAGGTTCAATCCTGGGTCAGGAAGATCCCCTGGAGAAGGGAATGGCAACCCACTCCAGTGCTCTTGCCTGGAGAATCCATGGACAAGAGGAGCCTAATGGGCTACAATCCATGGGGAGTAGGACGTGATTTAGTGACTAAAACAACAACAACATTGAATGTACAACCCCAGGAGTGAACCTTAATGCAAATTCTGGACTCGGACAACAATGATCCTTCAACAGGTCTATCAGTTGTAACAAATGTAACACTCTGGTGGGACTGTTGATAATGGGGGAGGTTGTACATGTTGAGGGGGAGGAGGCAGATGGGAAATCTCTATCAATTCCTCTCAGTTTTGCTGTGAACCTAAAACTGCTCTAAAAAACAAAATCTTAATACATTTTATTTATATATAATATATATGTATGATACAAGGTGACAGGAGCAGTAATAAATAGCATCAAAACAATGGACTTCATTTCAAAACTTGTGCTTTGAACTCACTATCTTTAACAGCTTTTGGATGGGTAGCATAATTTTTTTTAATTATTTTGAATTGTGATAGAACACACATAACATAAAATTTATCATCTTCATCATTTGAAGCCCACAGTTCAGTGACATTAAGGACGTTCACATTGTTCTGCAACCATCATCACTATCCATTTCCCGAACTCTTCATCTTGCGAGACTGAGACTCTGGGACCCTTAAACAATCCATTTTCCCTCCCCTCACCCTAGAAACCACCATTCTACTTTCTGTCTCTATGAACTTGCTAAAATTTCCTCCGGTGCAGAAGTGGATAAATAACAATCAACTGAGACTTTAAAATAGCATAAAGCTATGTACTGATAAACCACTTGCAGAAGAGAAAAGATAAAGACAGTATGGATATCGTACTAGTATCAACGCTAGTAACGCATGCTGGTACCAATTTCCCAGTAAGAGATGTTTTCCCTAAGTAACCTGCCCTAACACCCTCTCGCCTTCATCCCACACTGCCCATCTCACTTCTCAACAGATTCTAAATGGACTTGGTGCCCTTTTTCTCCTTAGACTTAAGAATTCTTAATTGGATAAAAGCAGTGGACTATCAAAACACTGTGAAACCCAATTTGCTTTTCTTTTTTTCCTCCTCATCTTTGAAACCCTGATGTTACCAAAGAGTCTAAGCAGAAGCATGTCCTGAGCATTATGTGCAGAAAAAACCCTGCCACGACCCAAGCTGGGTGATGACGTGGACCAAGTTTGCAAGGTCGTGGAACAGGGGTGAGTCAGTACTCCCCTAAATGCCTGGAAGAAGAGTTCAAAGGAAACAGCTAGCAAATTCGAACTGGAGTCAATCCCCAGGCCAAAGGTAGGCTTTTCAGTAAATTAATAATCCCTGAATGGCAACCGATGAGTTCTTTTTAAGACATTTCCCTTCACCCTGCCTTGACCCCTGACTCACATTTCATTCCTTATAAAATGAATGGAACTTCTCATAGTGACTTCTCTATGAAGACTTGGCCTTACCCTCTTGTTCTGCAGAAACCTTGAGAACACCAGATCATCAATTTACACTCAAGCCTTTCTGCAGCAGCTAGCTGTTTTGGTGCCTTTCAGCCTTAGATTATTGATTTTAGAGAAGTTTGCTTTAACAAAAAATAAGCAAAGGTTCTGGCAAGAAGCAAAATACTGTTTCATGAACACATTGTGTGTTTACCCAAATAAGCAGCTCCTAAATCATATTTTTAATGCTGTATTTTTCTTTCTCTAATAATACATGAATAATTTTGTAAAATTCAAAAGTGAAACATTTCAGGTAATTAAAGGTAAATGCAGACCTGACAGCTTGGTTCAGGGGTTAAGTTGTTTGTTACATCATAATCAAAGGGGAAATACTAAGCTGGCATTATGGGAAAGAGAACTGACAGTTGCTGAGTCCCTATCATGTGCCAGGGGCTCTGCTAGATCTTGTGCCTGACCTCCTTTATGACCACTCTGACAGCTGTGGCTCCTGCAGTTCGGTCGCTCAGTCATGTCTGACTCTTTGCAACCCCATTGCAACCCCATTGACTGTAGCCCACCAGCCTCCTCTGTCCATGGGATTCTCTAGGCAAGAATACTGGAGTTGATTGCCATTTCCTCCTCCAGAGGATCTTCCCAACCCAGTGATCAAACCCACGACTTCAGCATTGGCAGCCAGATCTTTACCACCCAGCCACCTGGGACATCCACTGTGACAGCTACTACCTCCAATTTTGTGGTTGAATACAAGGTCACTTAGTCAATAAGTGGCCAAATCAGAATTCAAATCATGTTCTTTTTATTCATTTATTCAAAATGGGTTATTGGACATCCAGGAAGGGCCAGGTGTGAAGGGTCCCATGATTACTCTTCATGGAAGCCCTAATGTATGCAAAGCCAGTGCCAGGTACAAGAGGAAGCCTGAGTATAGCTGATCTCCCCAAAGGGAGAGGGGAAAGAACCAGACCTGAAAGAGGCTGTGGAGGGAGTTTTAGCAAGTACTGGTATTTACATATGGCAAGAGGTGAGCAGGGCTCATTCCAGAGCACATGTGAAGATGAGCCAATGTTTATACAAGACATGGAAGCAACCAAAGTGTCCATTGATACCAAGGAATAGATAAAGATGTGGTACATATATACAATGGAATATTACTCAGCCATTTAAAAAAATGAAATAATGCCATTTAGAGCAAGATGGATGGACCCAGAGATTATCACACTAAGTGAAGTAAGTCAAAGACAAATACTATATGATATCACTTATATGTGGAATCTAAAATATGACACAAATGAACTTATTCACAAAACAGAAATAAACTCATAGACATAGAATACAAGCTTATTGTTACAAAATGAGAAAGGTGGGGGGATAAATAAGGAGTTTGAAAATATCAGATACATACTACTATAAATAAGATAGATAAAAAACAAGGTCCTACTGTATACCAAAAGGAACTATATTCAATATCCTGTAATAAACCATAGTGGAAAGGAATACCCACCCCCCCAAAAAAAGAGAGAGAGAGAGTCCTTTGTTGCCACAACCTGGCATTCAAATCCTAGCTCTTCGACTTTCCCACCATTTTGGGAAAAAAGTGTTTTCTTTCCACATCTGTAATTCACCCCCAGAGTCCTGAGAACATAGCAAGTTTCTGAGACATCACTACACACATTTCCCCATGAATGACTGTTGTGAGGAGCAGGAGGACCTAGAGTTGCATGCAGAAATAGCCTGGCGACAGTCTGGTCATCAGTCTAATCTAAGAAACTGGTCACAGATTTTTTTTCATGTTGTACATCATTTTTGCACTGTCAGAGAACAAATAAGACAACAACACAAGGATTTCCCTGGTGGTCCAGTGTCTAAGACTATGCTCCCAATGCAGGGGGCCTGGGTTCAATTCCCTGGTGAGGGAACTAGATCCTACATGCCCCAACTAAAGATCCTGCACACCACAACTAAGACCCAACCCAGCCAAATAAAATTAAATCAATGAATATGAAAGTGTACAATTCAGTGGTTTTTTAAAAAGGTACTCAGTGGAGAAGGAAGTGGCACCCCACTCCAGCATTTTTGCCTGAGAAATCCCATGGACAGAGGAGCCTGGCAGGCTATGTCCATGGGGTCGCAAAGAATTGGACATGATTAAGCAACTGAGCACACACACACTATGAAACATGACTTTTCATTTAGATCGACTGACTGTACTACATTAATTTCACTCATAGTCAGTTTCAGGTTTTCTTGTGCATGTATGAAAGGTGAAACAGTAACTGTTAATGTATTGTCTCTGTTAAAAAGAACTTTACCAGCTCTTAAACGATGCAGTTTTACTTCAGTATCATTGGATATTTCTAGTAAAAAGATCAATTCCAATAACGGTTCAAGTTTCTTGTCTAATACATGGGATCAAAGTAAAGCATTCAGAAGTTCATTCTGTAAAATGTGAAACACTTGATATTGTGAATACTATTGTAAATTGAATGACAAACTGCAACATACATGGTAAAATTAGTCTTGGTGATGTGAAAAATATGCTGAAGTAGAAAACAACATCATACAATATTTTGAATAAATGTAGAGCCTACAGAGAGTAGTATACTTAGAATATGTTGTACATATTTGTGTAATTCATAATTGCCTCTAAGAGTTTAAAAATCTACCAATCTAAATAGATATATTCTCAAAAACTACAAATATGCCTATACATCCACAAAAAAACAGCCTGTAAATTTTTATAGTTAGGTTGATGCTGATAAAAATAACAAGCATGGCTGTATATACTTCCTCCATTTGGATTTTAGAAATTTTTGAGACTTTGAAGAGTAAGTTTATAAATCAATGAAAGTTCCTACCATGGCATTAAGTGCTTTTGTTAAAATGTTCTCTAAATCTTGGTTGCAGTTTCCAGAAAAATCTACTGGGAATATTTAGTCAAAGCATTTAACAAATGGAAGTCAAAAGATTCAGTTTATGTGAAGATTTTAGGGAACTGCAGTTATTGAACCCAGAGCTTATAATAAGGAAACAATTCCATTCACCATTGCAACGAAAAGAATAAAATACTTAGGAATATATCTACCTAAAGAAACAAAAGACCTATATAAAGAAAACTATAAAACACTGGTGAAAGAAATCAAAGAGGACACAAATAGATGGAGAAATATACCGTGTTCATGGAGCAGAAGAATCAATATAGTGAAAATGAGTATACTACCCAAAGCAATCTATAGATTCAGTGCAATCCCTATCAAGCTACCAAAGGTATTTTTCACAGAAAGAGAACAAATAATTTCATAATTTGTATGCAAATACAAAAAACCTTGAAGAGCCAAAGCAACCTTGAGAAAGAAGAATGGAACTGGAGGAATCAACCTGCCTGACTTCAGGCTCTACTACAAAGCCACAGTCATCAAGACAGTATGGTACTGGCACAAAGACAGAAATATAGATCAATGGAACAAAATAGAAAGCCCAGAGATAAATCCATGCACCTATGGACACCTTATCTTTGACAAAGGAGGCAAGAATATACAATGGAGAAAAGACAATCTCTTTAACAAGTGGTGCTGGGAAAACTGGTCAACCACTTGTAAAAGAATGAAACTAGAACACTTTCTAACACCATACACAAAAATAAACTCAAAATGGATTAAAGATCTAAACGTAAGACCAGAAACTATAAAACTCCTAGAGGAAAACATAGGCAAAACACTCTCCAACATAAATCACAGCAGGATCCTCTATGACCCACCTCCCAGAATATTGGAAATAAAAGCAAAAATAAACAAATGGGACCTAATTAAAATTAAAAGCTTTTGCACAACGAAGGAAACTATAAGCAAGGTGAAAAGACAGCCTTAAGAATGGGAGAAAATAATAGCAAAAGAAGCAACTGACAAAGAATTAATCTCAGAAATATACAAGCAACTCCTGCAGCTCAATTCCAGAAAAATAAATGACCCGATCAAAAAATGGGCCAAAGAACTAAACAGACATTTCTCCAAAGAAGACATACAGATGGCTAACAAACACATGAAGGGATGCTCAATATCACAGAGAAATGCAAATCAAAACCACAATGAGGTACCATCTCACACCGGTCAGAATGGCTGCTATCCAAAAGTCTACAAACAATAAATGCTGGAGAGGGTGCAGAGAAAAGGGAACCCTCTTACACTGTTGGTGGGAATGCAAACTAGTACAGCCACTATGGAGAACAGTGTGGAGATTCCTTAAAAAACTGGAAATAGAACTGCCACATGACCCAGCAATCCCACTGCTGGGCATACACACCGAGGAAACCAGAATTGAAAGAGACACATGTACCACAGTGTTCATCGCAGCACTGTTTATAATAGCCAGGACATGGAAGCAACCTAGATGCCCATCAGCAGACGAATGGATAAGGAAGCTGTGGTACATACACACAATGGAATATACTCAGCCATTAAAAAGAGAATGCATTTGAATCATTTCTGATGAGGTGGATGAAACTGAAGCCTATTATACAGAGTGAAGTAAGCCAGAAAGAAAAACCCCAATACAGTATACTAACACATATATATGGTATTTAGAAAGATGGTAATGGTAACCCTGTATGTGAGACAGCAAAAGAGACACAGATGTATAGAACAGTCTTTTGGACTCTGTGGGAGAGGGCGAGGGTGGGATGGTTTGGGAGAATGGCATTGAAACATGTATATTATCATATGTGAAACGAATCACCAGTCCAGGCTCGATGCATGCAACAGGGTGCTTGGGGCTGGTGCACTGAGATGACCCAGAGGGATGGGATGGGGAGGGGTGTGGGAGGGGGGTTCAGGATGGGGAACACATGTACACCCATGGCTGATTCATGTCAATGTATGGTAAAACAAATACAATATTGTAAAGTAATTAGCCTCCAATTAAAATAAATAAATTTATATTAAAAAAAATTTTTAAGGTACTCAGTTTAAAAGAAAAGACAGCAACATACACTGTGCAATTTGCATGGCCAGCTTCACATGTTGTGATTGTTCCAGCCCACTTTTAAGGGCAAAATGCTTTCACCTTTGTGGGGCTGGGGGAAACTATCACCTTTGTGGGGCTGGGGGTTGAGGAAACTATCAAGTCACCTCCCTCCCTTCTTCCTTCTGCCAGTTTAACCTAGTCTTTCTTACTGAGCAAATGATTCTACAGCAGCCTCAACCATAAGCAAGCAAGAGTTGAAAACTGGCCATATCTTGAACTGTCTTTGTAAGAAATTATTTGCTTTTTCTGAAACGTGCAGATTTCAAAAAGAAAAACTAGTTTAAAATATTGCTTGTCTTAACATATTCAAATTGAGCAGATGTAAAGGAATACATTAAATCTGTTTTTAAAGGATATGCCCATCATGGACACATTCAGACGTGATTGAGCACTTACATTCTTTATCATCAATGCAAGCCTTCCTTAAATACTGCTGATTATCACCTCCAGTGGCCTGTCAGCTTCATCAGAGCCAAATACAGCTCCGGATTCCTCCTTCCTTTTTGCTGGAGCATCCTGAGCCGGGAAACATGCAGCCATCTGGTTCCCCTTTGGAATTGCCGTGTATTATAATATACAATCACATGTGATAAAAGAAAATGCAAGAAACATATGGCGTGAGGGCCCAAAGGCATTTGCATGATTGCACCAAGGGCCACTTTTAGCACACTTTATACATGGCCAGAAGAAAAAAAACTTTTTTTTTTGCCAAGTCATTTGCAACAGTGTATTTGTTTGCCCAGCATGATCACCTGCTTAACCCGTTCTTTTGATGTTAAATCACCAAGTGACAGTGGAGTGAACCGAACATAAATCAACAGGCTACCACTGGGTCGCTCTGGCATTCTTCCCCACTCGGGATGTCATGTCTACCAGCATACATTGAGGCAGTTCTATAAATTAGGTTATCTAGAGAAGGAGAGAAGTGAGCAAGAAGGAAAAGGCTGGGAAAAAAGAGCAGAGTGAGCTCAGAGAAGCTCTAAATTCCTGATAAGATCAAGATGGCTGGGCTCGGTGATTTACGACAGTCACAGTTCCGGCTACTCCGCAGACAGTGTGGCTCCAGATATTTCAGGCTACATGTTTTTAGTTCAGTGGCACTCAATAACAGCCTGGATGGACTGACTGACCTTGATTGCAGGAGACAAGAAGATACCTTACTTGCTTTTCAATGCAGAATCTTCACTGGTTCTCTCAACCCAAGATCCCTAAACACTGCCTTTTTTAAAATTTATTTAACAATGACTTTGTTGTTGTTTAGCCACTAAGTCGTGTCCAACTCTTTTATGACCCCATGGACTGTAGCCCGTCAGGCTGCTCTGTCCATAGGAATCTCCAGGCAAGAATACTGGAGTGGGCTGCCATGCCCTCCTCCAGGGGATGTTACTGACCCAGGGATTGAACTCCTGTCTCCCACTTGATAGGTGGATTCTTTATCACTAAGCCACCTGGGAAGCCCCAACAATGACTTACACGGTGCTTATTACAGACCAGGCACTATTCTAAGGGCTTAGTAATCTATTATGCCTTCCACTGTGAACAACCCCAGGACATAGGCGTGATTCTTCTTCTCATTTGCAGATGAGAAAACTGAAGCACAGAAGTAACTTTCCCAAGGACACAGAAACAGTAGGTGGCAGGGCTGGGATTCAGATCCACCGCTTGAATCGTGTTGTTAGGAATCAAGAAGAAAGACACACTTGGTTGTTGTTTAGTTGCATGGCTGAGAGAATCTTAGTTTCCTGACCACAGATTGAATTTGGGCCCTTGGCACTGAAAGTGCAGAGTCCTAACCACTGGACCAGCAGGGTATTCCCCTAAGTACTTTCATTAACTATTTTTAACACCTGCACACATACACATTTGTGTTTTCATCAATCAATGGTTGATACATGGAAAAAAATGATTAAATTTTTTGATGCTAGTCAGGCTGAAAAACACAGTTAGGTTTAGATTCATGTGATTACATACATAAAATCCATCCAAAGAATTATAAGCGGGACTTCCTTGGTGGTCCAGGGGCTAAGACTCCAAGCTCCCAATACAGAGGGTCTGGATTTGATCCATGGTCAGGGAACTAGATCCCACATGCCGCAGCTAAAGATTCCGCATGCCACAACTAAGACTCAGCACAGCCAAGTAACTAAATATTTTATTTAATTTTTGAAAAGAAAAGAATGATAACCTCTCAAAGTGAGTTGCATCAACAGCTTGAGAAAGCAGAAGAGTCAGTGAGCGGTGCACACGAGAATGCAGCCAGCCTCCTGATGGGTCCTGGGTTGGTCCCCAGAGAATGTGGAGGTCAGGGTATGACACTGCTGCCAGGGGGCTGGCCTTCAGAATGTAAGAGTTCACACCAGGCCAGGCTGCCTTGGACATACCCCCTCGTCCCTAGCCCCTCTGACCCTGTGCTGTGGGGGCAACCTGCCCCCAGGCACACTGCTGGCTCTCACCTCAGCATCAGGCTGGGTCAGTCCACAGGGTTTTGTGAGGTTTTCTCAGCAGAGCCAGGAACCCACTCAATCCCCCATCCAGGGGCCATTTTGAAATGCAGGGTGCTAATGTGATCAGAATAACTTTCCATTAAGGAAAGATGGGAGGCTTCCCAAGTGGCACGAGTGGTAAAGAACCCACCTGCAATACAGGAGATCTATAATACGAGACTTGGGTTTGATCCCCGGGATGGGGAGATTCCCTGGAGGAGGGTATGGCAACCCACTCCAGTATTCTTGCCTGGAGATTCCCATGGACAGAGGAGCCTGGCAGGCTACAGTCCATGAGATAACAGAGTCGGACAGAACTGAAGCGATTTAGCATGCATGCATGCAAGGAGAGATGGAGTTAGTGGGTAAATGCTTCCCCATCCCACCTGCAGAGTGGCAATTCTAAGGCACATTCTTCAGGGTTCCATAGGATCCCCTGGTAGAACTGAGCCCTGGGCCTCCACAGCTGTGACCCACTCATCAACGCACTGTTTGTTGGTTTTTCCACCCTCCTTTCCTCCTTCTCCCTACTCCCTCACTCCTGCTTCCTGCCATCACCTCTCCAATAGAAAAACCTGCATCTAAATCCTTATCACAGATGCTCATCTCTGGGGCTAAGACCAAGAGACGGCTGGAAATGAGGGAAAGACAAGACGAGGTGTGCAAGGAAGATTCCACACTTTGGGTGAAAGGCAAGAGGTTGATTGAAGCCAGAAGTGTCTTTACAAAGACAGACCTCCTAGATCCCAGGCTGCCCCACGGCTGACCTTGAAGAGGGGCCCCAGTCCATGACAGGCTGAGGAACTGAGCAACAGTTGGCTGAAATCTGAACCCTCTGATTAGGGCACTGTTCAAGGAGCTCTCATTTTAATAAAAGATGCAAAAAATGACAACCTTTTGACATAGCCAACCTGGATGGAGCTTTAGGGTAGGCTGAGTGAGAAAGCCAGTCTCAAAGGGTTACATGCAGCATGACTCCATTTATATAACCAGGCTGAAGGGATAAAACCACAGTGAGAGAGGAGAGATTCAAAGTCACCAGGAGTTAGGGTTGGGGGAAGGGAGTAATGTAACATGAGGGTGTTTCTTCATGGTGATGGAACAATTCTGCATCCTGATTGTGATGGTTCTTTGAATCTACGCATGTGACCAGATTTCACAAAAACACACAGATGCACACAAACACATGTATACACACACAAATGCTTTAATAGTATTGTACCAATGCTAACTTCCTGGTCTTGACAATGTACTACTTTTATGTAAGACATTATTATTGGAAGAAACAATAGTCCAGGAACTCTCTGTACTATTTTTCCAACTTCTAAGTTTTAAACCATTTCAAAATAAACAGATAAATACTTTTTAAAATTGGATGCCAAAAGAAAGAGAGAGATACAGCCAACTTTCCCTTTCTGCCCCTTCAAATGGCTGCTGTAAGGCTGCATCCAAGGATGAACTGTTGAGATAATCTATATCAAGAGCCCACCCCAGTATGTTCAAAATAGACATTATCAGTCTTTATGATGACTGTTGTTGTTGTTGCTGTTTAGTCATTCAGTTGTGTCCAACTCTTTAGCAACTCAATGGATTGTAGCCCACCAGGGTCCCCTGTCCATGGAATTCTCCAGGTAAGAATACTGGAGCAGTTTGCCATGTCCTCCTCCAGGAGAGCTTGCCAACCCAGGGACTGAACCAGCATCTCTTGAAGCTCCTGCATTGGCAGGCGGATTCTTTACCTCTTCACCACCTGGGAAGCCCTATGACCATGATAAGGAACAAATACAATACAGATTTTCTTTGGCCACCTAGTCAATCAACAGTCTAAGATCTGAGCAAAGGCATTTACTCTACTGCTTAAGATAAGGAATCAGAGAATTGTCTGAATGTTTTCTTTATACTGAATCCCTCCTTGGGCCCGATGGCTAAAGAGAATTTCAACTTGGCTGAACGTGATTTAAACTGAAGTTGCAAAATGAAGGGGCTATTACCAGAGACCAGGAAAGCAGGTTTGGATCGAGGCACCATCCCACAAACTTGGTGCAACAGCTGCATTGAACCTGATCCTGATGAAAAGAAGATATGCCTGCCATGCACATGGCTTCCAAACAGAAGGCTCTGGTCTGCACCTAGGTGCACACATGCGTGTCTGAGAGTGCCAGGGCATAAGCAACTATTTGATTCAAGGCCATCTGTTGGGACAGAGCGCTGGGACGAGGTGGTGAGGAAAAGTCTAGAGGCTATATGATGGGAGAATCAGCCACTGAGAGCAGATGTTAGAAACCAAAAGCAGGTTATCAGAAGGAAGGCAGAACTGGCAGAGAGCCTTCAGAGCTTAAATTTTTTCACACAAGCAATTAAGCAGATCATCAATGGCAAATGTTCAGCAGTATTTTACAAATTATTTTCATGTCCTAAATGTTAAAGAAACATAAAAGCTTTAAGGATTTAAATTTAATATCTACATTCCATGCACCACCCTGACTTGGGCCATTTCTCTTTCAATAGATTAAGGCCTGGAATTTCAGCGGAAGTCATGAGAATGGGGCAGAGAGAGAATCCACAGTGGAAACATCAACAGAGGGTAGACAGTGTTTTACCCAGCTTCAAAATGGAAACCTTGAGCCCAAGTGAAAGAGCAATTCACTGAAAGCAAACAGAGAGCCTGGAGAGACAGAAAATCAAGGCCATGCCAAGAGATGTCTAGCCACATACCCACCCCCCAAAAAAAACAGAACTGAGAACAGTGTTTTCCCAACCCCAATAAAGTTCTAAATCTGCCTTGGTACTTTCAACTGTCTATGCTGAGTCCCTCACAATTGCTACAGAAAAGATAAAGAAAAGAAAATGGGTAGGTATGAAGTGGCAAAAAAAAAAGAAGTGTCTAGCTGGTCCAGGAGCCAGGGGTTAGAACAAGCTAATTGTGAGGATAAATAGTGACTTGTGAAGAGATGTGAGAAGGGGATTTGGTTTTCAGAGCTCGGGCTGCAAGAGAGCTGAGAATCATGTTACATGTATGTATGTATTCTTATTCTAATAAAACAAAAATATTTTCTGTTAAAAAAAAAAAGGAGTATCTCTCCTGTCATTGCTAGTACTTCATTTTCACTTTCTCTCTCCCCTTCTACTTTGACCAAGGCCATGAAAGTGAAAGTGTTAGTTGTGTCCAACTCTCTGTGACCCCCTGCACTGTAGCCCACCAGGCTCCTCTATTTTTGTTTTATTAGAATAAGAAAAGTGAAATCGCTTCTTCCAGGAATACACGAGAAAGGGCAAGGAAGCCCATGTTCTCACAATGGAGCTGCAAGTCACCTACCATCAAACTGTCTTCTTCAATGGTCATTCCTGAGCCACGTTCAACACTTGAGCCTTATTGCTGGTTAATAATGCTAAAAGTTTAAGCAACTTACGAATTTGGAGCCATTCTGCCTTAGAGGATACAGAGACACAGATTCCAACATGTTACCTAACCCGGCTTTAGGGGCAAGCCCACAGAAGTCATTTTCCAAATAATAAAAATGTCATTTCAGCCTCCAAATAGGATTGCACAAGTGCCTTCAGTATGTGATCACTGTCAAGACTTCTCTCCGCCATTTCTGAACCACCAGCAAATTTCCTGGAGAGGAAAACTCATCTTCACCATCCTCCTTCACCAACCATTCATATAAATCAAGATCACAAGTATGTTTTCTCTTCTCCAGGATCCACAAATCCTAGTCTTTGGCCCAGGCACACAAATCTTAGAATTCCTTTCCAAGTTGTTATTGGCCATCTTTTCACCCTTTATAAGTTCTCTTTATTTGTCACAAGACAGTCCAAGGGATTTTAATAAAAGTTAATCAATGCATTCATCCCTGTAACAGAGTTGATGCAGCTTACATAAATTTAATTTCAGTTCCAGTGTTGAGAAAAAATAAAAACAGGCATTTGTCAAGCTTAGAATCGCTGGATCTTACATGACACAAACTCAATTGAAACTTGTGTACAGAAAAGAAATGTGAGGTTTATTGATTCACATAATCTAACTTAAGGCACGCTGATCCGGAATTCAAATACCATCGCCACCTCACTTGACTTTTCCTCCACCTCCAGGTCTGTGTCTGCCCGTTTGTGGTGTCCTACTCTCTCCCACGGGGGTGGGGGGGCTCCTCCAAGCTATTGCTGGATTCCAACATCATTGCCAGTGACCCAAAGAAAAGGACACAGATTCCCTGTCCGGTTGCCCAAGGATCCATTAAGGGAAAGGCTCAGGACTTCCCTGGTGGTCCAGTGGTTAAGAATCCACCTGCAAGGGCTTCTCTGCTGGCTCACTGGTGAAGAATTCACATGCCAATGCAGGAGACACAGGTTTGATCCCTGATCCAGGAAGATCTAACATGCATGGTATGCACCACCACTACTGAACCCCCACTCTAGAGCCCTGGCTCCACAACAAGAGAAGCCACCACAATGTGAAACCCACGCACTGCAATGAAGACCCAGTGCAGCCAAAACTGCAAAGACAAAAAAAAGGGGGGGGGGGAAGACTCCACATTTGCTGATTTGCCCTCTACTCAGAGCAACCAGTGTGACCAGATGATTAGGGGACTCTAACTGACCAGCCTGACTTGCATTGCTTATACTTCTGGACAGAGAGGCAGGATGGACAGCCCACCCACATGAAGTGAGTTAGAGGGACGTGCCTCCAAAGGAAAGGCCAGGTGCTGTTACCTAGGATGGCCAAATATTCCACTCTTGCCAATACCCAGAAGAGAGAGTACTGATAATTGTAAAATACAGCAATGAGTTGGCCAGAAAACTCAACATATGGGAAATAATATGAGTCATTCATTCTTCATTCATTTAACATTTTTAGGCGTCTCTTGGGCATCAGGCATCATCTGAACATTAATTGTCAGAGAAGAGTCAACATGTACACCACTGTCTAAAGGGAAAAAACACACAATTCCCTGGTTGCAGCCTAGGATGGGGAGTGCCAGAGAAGTGACAGTCCTAAGGTGATGTGGAGATCACAAGTAAGGTGCCTACACTAGCCTAGAGAAATCAGGGGAGGCTTCCAGGAGGAGGTGATCCTTGAGCTCAAAATTAAAAGATGAAAAAGAGTAGGAAGCAGCATCAAGGTAGAAAAAGAGAGAACAAGATGGCAGAGGAGTAGGTTGCCAGGAGTAAACAGTGTGTTCCACACAAGAGAAAAGAGTAATTTTTAATACCCACTCAATAGAACAACTTTCTAGTTACGTTCATAAATTAAAGGAAACAGTAATGTCCAGAAAATAAACATAGTATAAAATCTATTGATCATTTTATATCTAGTTATGACTGTAAAAGTGTAAGGGAGCTTTTAAGAAAAAACATCTGCAAAAGATACAGCTTAAGCAGCCCCAGTTAACGTAAGTTTATTTTCTTTGTCCCATAGTCTCAAAATAACTGACAATTAAGAATGGATTTAATTTAAAACATATTTTTCAAATTCAGCAAGATATTTTATGTTCAAATATAAGACAATTTTGTCCTTTCCAAGCTAAAAAAGTTTGTACCTTGCAGTGAATACTTTGTTTCACTGATTTAGACACAAATAAAAGCACATTGTGTGTGCTTTCTTTGAGAATCTTTGTGGTATCACTGTGTATTTATGATGAACTGTTTGAACGTGAGCTGTGTATTAGTACATTCCCTCAGGGACTGCAGGCTGTGCAGGAAGTGGTCTCAAGGCCTTCCAAACCATTAAGGATGCTCTGTTTAATGGAGCATTGGTAACCATGGCAGCCTGTGTTGGCGACAACTGTTTAACAGGGTCTTCTCTTAATGAACTCCCTCAGAGAAGACAATGAATTTTTAAAGATAAGTACTAAAACTGTGGCCGTATGAAATTATATACAAATATACACATATACACACATATGTATGTGCGTTTGTGTATATATATACACACATATGTGTGTGTTTGTATATATGTATACTAAAACTTTGTACCTCGTGAATAATATATAAAATCTTAAAACATTAAAACCTGACATAAATGACAACAAACTTTTAAAACTTAAACCAACAAAATTTGGTTTTGCAGAGGAAAAGTATTTAATTACTGACATTATTTTAGAATACTGGAGTATGGAGATGGTAATAAAAACAGAACCAGCTTTTACTTGGTTTTATTCTTGTAATAAAACTCTTCGTGGGCAATGCCCCCCAGTATTGCCTGCACTGGATGTGGGCTACTCCCCCTGCCCCACCTATGGGAGCCCACTGCTCCATTCTAAATTCCTTTGCTCCAAAGAAGACATACAGATGGCTAACAAACACATGAAAAGATGCCCAACATCACCCATTATCAGAGAAATGCAAATCAAAACCACAATGAGGTACCATCTCACGTCAGTCAGAATGGATGCTATTCAAAAATCTACAAACAATAAGTGCTGGAGAGGGTGTGGAGAAAAAGGAACCCTCTTACACTGTTGGTGGGAATGCAAACTAGTACAGCCGCTATGGAGAACAGTGTGGAGATTCCTTAAAAAACTGGAAATAGAACTGCCACATGACCCAGCAATCCCACTGCTGGGCATACACACTGAGGAAACCAGAATTGAAAGAAACACATGTACCCCAATGTTCATCGCAGCACTGTTTACAATAGCCAGGACATGGAAGCAGCCTAGATGGCTGTCAGCAGATGAATGGATAAGAAAGCTGTGGTACATTTACACAATGGAATATTACTCAGCCATTAAAAAGAATGCATTTGAATCAGTTCTAATGAGGTGGATGAAACTGGAGCCTATTATACAGAGTGAAGTAAGTCAGAAAGAAAAATACCAATACAGTATACTAACGTATATATATGGAATTTAGAAAGATGGTAATGGTAACCCTGTATGCAAGACAGCAAAAGAGACACAGATGTACAGAAGTCTTTTGGACTCTGCGGGAGAAGGCGAGGGTGGGATGATCTGAGAGAACAGCATTGAAACATGTATATTATCATATGTGAAACAGATCACCAGTCCAGGTTTGATGCATGAGACAGGGTGCTCAGGGCTGGTGCACTGGGATGACCCTGAGGGATGGGATGGGGAGGGAGATGGGAGGAGGGGTTCAGGATGGGGAACACATGTACACCCATGGCTGATTCATATCAGTATATGGCAAAAACCACCACAATATTGTTAAGTAATTAGCCCCCAACTAAAATAAATAAATTAAAAAATAAAATAAATTCCTTTGCTACAAGGGCCTAATCAGTGTTAGCTTTTGACTTCCAAAAATGCCATTATTTTCCTTCCTTTCTTCCCTCCTTCCTCCCCCATCTTTCTTTCCTTTTCTTTCTTATTATACAATTGTTAAAGTTTGCTTTCCATTTATAGTTATTACAAAATACAGGCTCTATTCCCCGTGTTGCACAATACATCCTTGAGCTCATCTTACACCTAACACTGTGTGTCTCCCGCTACCCCACCTCTGTATTGCCCCTCCCCCTCCCCGCTGGTAACCGGTAAATTGTTCTCTATATGTATGAGCCTCCATTTTTGTTATATTCTCTACTTTGTGGTATTTTTAGATTCTATAAGTGATATCATACAGTATTTGTCTATCTCTGAGTTATTTTACTTAATATTATACCTTCCATGTTGCTGCGAATGTCAATATTCCATTCTTTTTATGGGGCAACTACTTTGTATGCCTTTTTAGCAAATGGCACTGCCACCCCACACATGACACAGCTCCCCAGCTAAGTTTCCATCTCTGCATTCACACAGAGAAACACCAAGCCCTCTTCCTCTTCTCCCATGGGAAGTATATCTTTGAAGCTCAGTCTGGAACCAGTTCTTCCCCCTACTTTCTGGCAAACTGGACCTTTTGGTCCCATCTCCAGCTCCACAGGACCCATCACCCTCCCTCTTCACACACTTATCCTTTCTCTGCCCTCTCTGCCCCCCACTATCAGAGAACTCAGAGACAAACATAATTTCACATCAAGTTGATTTTATTTTATTTTCATTATTAATGTATGCAGTTGGTATAATATTCAACGTCTGTACTGTTGGAGCCAAAGCAAAAACAACACCCAGTTGTGAATGGGACTGGTGATAGAAGCAAGATTCAATGCTGTAAAGGGCAATATTGCATAGGAACCTGGAATGTTAGCTCCATGAATCAAGACAAATTGGAAGTTATCAAACAGGAGATGACAAGAGTGAACATCGACATTCTAGGAATCAGTGAACTAAGATGGACTGGAATGGGTGAATTTAACTCAGATGACCATTATATCTACTACTGTGGGCAGGAATCCCTTAGAAGAAATGGAGTAGCCATCATGGTCAACAAAAGACTCCGAAATGCAGTACTTGGATTCAATCTCAAAAACGACAGAATGATCTCTGTTCGTTTCCAAGGCAAACCATTCAATATCACGGTAATTCAAGTCTATGCCCCAACCAGTAACACTGAAGAAGCTGAAGTTGAACAGTTCTATGGAGACATACAAGACCTTCTAGAACTAACACCCAAAAAAGGTCCTTTTCATTATAGGGGACTGGAATGCAAAAGTAGGACGTCAAGAAACACCTGGAGTAACAGGAAAATTTGGCCCTGGAGTACAGAATGAAGCACGGCAAAAGCTAATAGAGTTCTGCCAAGAAAACGCACTGGTCATAGAAAACACCCTCTTCCAACAACGCAAGACAACACTCTATACATGGACATCACCAGATGGTCGACACTGAAATCAGATTGATTATATTCTTTGCAGCCAAAGATGGAGAAGCTCTATACAGTCAGCAAAAACAAGACTGGGAGCTGACTGTGGCTCAGATCATGAACTCCTTATTGCCTAATTCAGACTGAAATTGAAGAAAGTGGAGAAAACCACTAGACCATTCAGGTATGACCTAAATCAAATCCCTTATTTAAAGGACTAGATCTGATAGACAGAATGTCTGATGAACTATGGATGGAGGTTCGTGACACTATACAGCAGACAGGAATCAAGACCATCCCCAAGAAAAAGAAATGCAAAAAAGCAAAATGGCTGTCTGAGAAGGCCTTACAAATAGCTGTGAAAAGACAGGAAGTGAAAAGCAAAGGAGAAAAGGAAAGATATACCCATTTGAATGCAGAGTTCCAAAGAATAGCAAGGAGAGATAAGAAAGCCTTCCACAGCGATCAATGCAAAGAAATAGACGAAAACAATAGAATGGGAAAGACTAGAGATCTCTTCAAGAAAATTAGAGATACCAAGGGAACATTTCATGCAAAGATGGGCTCGATAAAGGACAGAAATGGCATGGACCTAACAGAAGCAGAAGATATTAAGAAGAGGTGGCAAGAATACACAGAAGAACTGTACAAAAAAGATTTTCATGACCCAGATAATCACGATGGTGTGATCACTCACCTAGAGCCAGACATCTTGGAATGTGAAGTCAAGTGGGCCTTAGGAAGCATCACTACGAACAAAGCTAGTGGAGGTGATGGAATTCCAGTTGAGCTATTTCAAATCCTCAAAGGTGATGCCGTGAAGGTACTGCACTTGATATGCCAGCAAATCTGGAAAACTCAGCAGTGGCCACAGGACTGGAAAAGGTCAGTTTTCATTCCAATACCAAAGAAAGGCAATGCCAAAGAATGCTCAAACTACCGCACAATTGCACTCGTCTCACACGCTAGTAAAGTAATGCTCAAAATTCTCCAAGCCAGGCTTCAGCAATATGTGAACCGTGAACTTCCAAATGTTCAAGCTGGTTTTAGAAAAGGCAGAGGAACCAGAGATCAAATTGCCAACATCCGCTGGATCGTCAAAAATGCAAGAGAGTTCCAGAAAAACATCTATTTCTGCTCTATTGACTATGCCAAAGCCTTGGACTGTGTGGATCACAATAAACTGTGGAAAATTCTGAAAGAGATGGGAATACCAGACCACCTGACCTGTCTCTTGAGAAACATGTATGCAGGTCAGGAAGCAACAGTTAGAACTGGACATGGAACAACAGACTGGTTCCAAATAGGAAAAGGAGTACGTCAAGGCTGTATACTGTCACCCTGCTTATTTAACTTATATGCAGAGTACATCATGAGAAACGCTGGGCTGGAGGAAGCACAAGCTGGAATCAAGATTGCCAGGAGAAATACCAATCACCTCAGATATGCAGATGACACCACCCTTATGGCAGAAAGTGAAGAAGAACTAAAGAGCCTCTTGATGAAAGTGAAAGAGGAGAGTGAAAAAGTTGGCTTAATACTCAACATTCAGAAAACTAAGATCATGGCATCCCGTCCCATCACTTCATGGCAGATAGATGGGGAAACAGTGGAAACAGTGGCTGACTTATTTTTCTGGGCTCCAAAACCACTGCAGGTAGTGATTGCAGCCATGAAATTAAAAGACGCTTACTCCTTGGAAGGAAAGTTATGACCAACTTAGACAGCATATTAAAAAGCAGAGACATTACTTTGCAAACAAAGGTCCGTCTAGTCAAGGCTATGGTTTTTCAAGTAGTCATGTATGGATGTGAGAGTTGGACTATAAAGAAAGCTGAGAACCGAAGAATTGATGCTTTTGAACTGTGGTGATGGAGAAGACTTTTGAGAGTCCCTTGGACTGCAAGGAGATCCAACCAGTCCATCCTAAAGGAGAGCAGTCCTGGGTGTTCATTGGAAGGACTGATGCTAAAGCTGAAACTCCAATACTTTGGCCACCTGATGCGAAGTGCTGAGTCATTGGAAAAGACCCTGATGCTGGGAAAGATTGAGGGCAGGAGGAGAATGGGACAACAGAGGATGAGATGGCTGGATGGCACAACTGACTCGATGGACATGGGTTTGGGTGGACTCAGGGAGTTGATGATGGACAGGGAGGCCTGGCATGCTGTGATTCATGGGGTCGCAAAGAGTCGGACACAACTGAGTGACTGAACTGAACTGAACTGTTGGCCAGTACTCAGCGGCAAGACCCCTGAAGATTTCTGAGATCTCTAGCCGTGCTCTGAAGTCAATGGCTGCCTACTGTTCCAGCTGGAATGGCAAGGGTCTCCAGGATCTCTGGGACCTGCTCTGGTTCATTCTGATTCAGCTCTTCATTCACCTTGGAATGCTGGCTACAGAGATTTGAGCCTCTGATTTTCTTAAGTTTCTTTGTGGTGGGAGTTTTCTGAGAAGTTTTCTTGGTCAGCTTTGCCTGAATGTGATTATTCACCCTCACAGTTACCCTGACCTCCTGGAGAAAGCAAGACAGGGAGCAAAGAATGGCGTTGGTTTCGGGAAGAGCGTGAAGATGGATGGGAATGATGGCTTCAGGAGAAGGGGTGTGGGTAGAGAAGGGTTATGTGCCAGGCAAGGACAGGGGAGGAGGTCTTCTGGGGTAGGGTCAATGGGCAAGAGGAGCTTGGGTGGGTTCAGCTCACCTTGAGATTTTTTTTGGACCTCAATTGAGAGGAGGTCTTCATCTTTTCCTCCTGGGTAACAGGAGGCAGGTGTTCCATAACTACTCTGGAGCCTTGCAGCTTCCCAGTCACCTTAGTCATTTTGAGGACTCCCAGTGGTCTGTTTCAGAGACCCTGAGCAACACTATATATACCCCTCCCCAGGGGGCCACACCCTCATGCTTTATGAGGTCAGCAAGTCTCTTTCCCAGCAAATGGTGGCCCTGGGTGAGACTTGACATCACAAAGCCCCATCCTGACATATCTAGTGGAAGATGGGGAGCAATTCAGATATTTTAGTGTGAGAAATGAGGCATTTTTAACACCCCTAAAGAGGCCTCTAAATTCACCTGCCATCCTCATCTCTCTAAGTCAACTCCAATGTGTCACATGGCAGGGAGAGTGCATCTCCTCCAAACCTTGCCTCACAGCCACACTATTTAGGGTTTAATTCTGTTCTCTCTCACCTTTCACCATTATCTAGTTTTTAATACCTTGCCTAAAATCCCTCCATGACAATTAGGCTGAATTTAAGTGTCTGTGGAAATGAGAATCATTCCACTTTCCTCCTACAATATGGTCTTAATGCCCCTTGAAGACCATTTAATTCTGGGCTAGCTACCAGAAACCTTTTCCATCCCACCTCCTTTTCTCAGTGTTCACATAGCTCTCCTCAGTTTTCTAGTTTTCAGTCTGAAACCCCTCTCTTCAGGCTGTGAGAATGCACTGAATACACTTGCCCTTGCTCCACTTGGAGCTGTCTTGTTTCAAGTCTAGGACTCAGGGTCACCTCACTAGGTGTACTACCCAGGCTTGGGTTTAACAGGGTGATGGGGATAAGGCAGAGAAATGCATGTTTCAGGTTGTGCTGGGTGATCTCATGCAGGAAATGACCACCTGCGACTGATTAGTATTCCCAGGAAGGGGTGGAGCTTGCCCAGAGGTGTGTGAGCCTCGTGTGCAAAGGTCTTCTCAACACATGCCCTCACAAATCTCTTTTCTCATCTTGTTTTCTTGCTGGCACCTCCCTTGGATCTTACCTCACAGTCAAAACCATGGTGGAATTCATTTTCATGAATAGCTGCCACAAGCTTCCAGCTTCCTGGATGAAACACTGAGTAATCATGTCCTGTGCATCTAGTCCCCAAGGTCTCTCATTGAGGTGGTTGGCTCTGGAGGAAAGGGGAATGAATTGTGTGTTCCACCTCAGTCCTTGTTTTTCTAATTGACTAGTAGGGTCACCCAGCCTGAGGCGCACCCCTGGGGACACAGTTTGTTGGCTTAGTGGGTCTTCCTGGGTTTCCTGTGAAGTGTTCACATCCTGGTGTCCACTTGTTGCTTATTCACCCAGGGTCCATCACACTGCTTAAAATTTTAAGAGGTAGAACAAAGCACACCATAAACAAACCCAAAAGATGACTCTTACAATTTTTAGAAGAAAGATCTTAAAACCTGATAGAAAAATGTGAAAAAGACACGAGCCAACAGTTTATAAGAAAGATGTATCACTGGCCTTTAGCTTTATTAAGACATGTTTAAAAGACATGAGCAGCCAATTCACAAGAAAAGTATGGAACTAGCCCCTAACCACATTAAAAATATATTTAATCTCACTAAGGTAAGAAAAATCATACTAAAATTCCCTTGAGAACTGAAACTGAAGCAGAAGTGGCATAGATTTTAGAAATTGCAGACAGAGACATTAAAATACTTGGAATAACTGTGTTTTGTGTGTTCTAAAATTAAGTAGAGACATGGAAATCCTAAAATAGACCCAATTTGATCTTACAGATATGAAAACTATAGTATCAGATGACAAACTCAGTGGATAGCAGAAATGACAGATTAGCCAGGGCAGCAGAAGAAAATTGTGCACTTGAGGAGGTAGCAATAGAAAGTGTCCAGAATGAAGAACAGACTACACCACTATATACAAAGTATGACACAGCATAATGTATTGAGTTTTGTCCACCTAAGAATCAGGATTGGTTAAACATCTGAAAACCAATCAGTGTAACTCAATTTACTAAAGAACTAAGAATGAAACACATTAGGGTCATCTCGATAAATGCTGAAAAATAATTTGAAAAAAATCTAACATCTGTTCCTGGGTTGGAAAGATCCCCTCTAGAAGGGATAGGCTACCCACTGCAGTATTTTTGGGCTTCCCTGGTGGCTCAGCTGGTAAAGAATCTGCCTGCATTTGGGAGACCTGGGTTCCATCTCTGGGTTGGGAAGATCCCCTGGAGGAGGGCATGGCAACCCACTCCAGTATTCTTGCCTGGAGAATCCCATGGATACAGGAGCCTGGTGGGCTACAGTCCATGGGGGTCGCAAAGAGCTGGACAACTGAACAACTGAGAACATTCTGTATAAAAAAACTCTTATTAGCAAACTAGAAATAGAAAACTTCCTCAACCTGATGAAGGTAATAAACTATAATTAACATCACACTTTATGGTGGAAGACTGAGTGCTTTACTTCTAAGATTAGAATCTACAAAAAGATGTCCACTTTCATTATACTGAATTTCTCTTCATGAAGTCATACTAGAAAATGATTGAGAAGTTATCCATTTTGGAAAAGAAGAATTAAACTGTTTCTATTTGTAGGTGATATCTATGTAGGATAGCTAATAAAATCTACAGCAAAAACAAAATAACTAAAACTAAGAAGTAATTTAAGCAATGTTGCAAGATAGTTGATACATAAAATTCAATTAAATGCTTTCCTATATGGTAACATAGACAACTGAAAATCAAAATAAAAAATAATAACAATGACATTGAAGTTTGAAAAACTTAAGAATCTGACAAAATATATGAAAGGCTACAATGCAAAAAAAAATTGGACAAAATATTTGAACAGGAAATTCACTAAATAAGGATATACAGATGGCAACTAAGCACCCACAGCACAAGAAAATGATGGCTGTAATGAGAGAACAGACATAAACATGTGTGATGAGGATGTGAAAATATTTGAACTGTCATGCACTACTTATGGGAATACTAAATGGTACACCCTGGTAGAAAACACTTTGGAAGTTCCTTAAAAAATTAAATATTGGGTTACCATGTGACCCTGCGATCCCATTTCTATGTTTATACCTACAAGAATGAACAAAATAAATAATGTTTACCCACAGACGTGCACATGAATGTTCATAGCAGTCTTATTTCTAATAGTCAAAAAGTTGAGATCAGCAACATGGCGGAGGAGTAGGTGGACATGGAGTACATCTCTCTCCACGGATACATGAGGAATACACAATTCATACACAGAAGTGCTTGCAGAATACCAGCTGAGAGCAGCCAGGAGTACATGACCAGAGGAAAAGAATATATGGAACCACTCAAAACTCGGTAGGATGAAGGAACTAGAGGGAAAAACAGGAGTGTTAGTAGGACTGGAGCTGCCCTTGGTTGGTGGGAGAACTGAAGTAGGTGTCCCATCCCCACATGGGGTCAACTGTCTGGATCAGAGGAGAAACATTTAAGGCTGAGAGTGAAACAGCTGAGCTGTGGCAGCCTAAATGGAATGAGAATCAGACAGTCCTTGCCGCAGCCATACACACCCCAGACGAGGATGCAGGTCCCCTAGAAGGCACAGCAGCTGGGAGGAAAGCCGGGCGGCCATGGAAGCAAGGCGATACTGCTGAGGCACTGGAAAGGGGTGGAGCCACCACCATAGCCTCTCTCCCCCCACACGCCAGCATCAGCAGCTGAGCAATAGAGAGGCTGGCCCAGCAAGTGCCTGACTCACTGAACTACAGGGCAGGACCCCACCCAGGGTGCTCCTTTAAGTGACTGATGAGCCAATCTACAGAGTAAGAGCCCAGCCAGGGGGGCCCCTCTGTGTGCCTGACGTGCCAAACAACAGAGAAGGACCCCAGGTAGGGAAGCCCTCTAAGTGCCTGAATGGGCGGAGCTACGGAGAAAGACGAGCGAAAGAGCCCTCCTGACCACCAGCTACAAGAGGCTGGAAAAAAGACTCTGATAGGGCCATGACTCCTGCAGCAGAGGCAGTCTGTGTCCCTGCACACTTGGCGCCACCAGGGTCCCCACAAGCCAAGCAACTTTGCCACCTTCATGCTCAACTCTCACTGGGGCAGAGCTGCCACAGGCAAAAAGAGTCTTGCCCCTATGCGCACAGGGTCACCTTGGTAGTGTCTGACTCTTTGCGACCCTCTAGACTGTGGCCTCGAAGAAGGCAATGGCACCCCACTCCAGTACTCTTGCCTGGAAAATCCCATGGACGGAGAAGCCTGGTAGGCTACAGTCCATGGGGTCGCTAAGAGTCGGACACGACTGAGCAACTTCACTTTCACTTTTTCCTTTCATGCACTGGAGAAGGAAATGGCAACCCACTCCAATGTTCTTGCCTGGAGAATCCCAGGGACGGCGGAGCCTGGTGGGCTGCCATCTATGGGGTTGCACAGATTCAGACATGACTGAGGTGACTTAGCAGCAGCAGCAGCAGCAGCAGACTGTGGCCTGCCAGGCTTCTCTGTCAGGGAACAGGGTTCTCCAGACAAGAATACTGGAGCATATTGGTCAATACTGGTTGCCATGCCCTTCTAGAGCATTATATTTCCTGCTGCCCTAGCCACCAACTCCCCTGAGTACCTTCCAATACTGTGCTGCCAGAACCCCCGTGACCCAAGCAGCTGCACCACCTCCACACCTGGCCCTCACAGGGACAAACCCATGTCCTCCAGGGCAGCCTCAGGAGCAAACCCCAGTGGATGACCCACATGCAGAGATGGAAATAAAACCACAATTGAAACCTAGGGGCAGTGTGGCTAAGGGAGAAGACCTAAAACCTCCCTACCAGCTGTACAAGCTGGATATTAAATCCACACGATCAACTAGGCAGACTCTGTGTCTATGGAATATATGAAACGTCACTGAGAGCTCCCACAAAAGAAAACGCACTAGTTCTGATAGCTATGGACATTGGAGGCAAGAACACACAGGTGTAGGACCAGATTAGAGTCTGAGCTGCCCCCATAGCAGGTCCAGAGA
This sequence comes from Giraffa tippelskirchi, assembly GCF_054371585.1. Lineage (NCBI taxonomy): Eukaryota > Metazoa > Chordata > Mammalia > Artiodactyla > Giraffidae > Giraffa > Giraffa tippelskirchi. Next base: position 146,784,551 of record NC_137289.1, read on the forward strand.
CCAACACAGTGTTGGAGGGCATCCTAGGGACTTGAGGTGGACTATGACTCCTAGCAAGGGAAAGGATGCTGACAGCAGTGACTCAAGAAAAATATATACTATTCTTATATTTTGACTTGTTCTGCAGTTTCTTTTGGATTTTTTTCTCTTCTTTTCTTTTTTCCTCCCTCTGTTGTAGTTGTCGATTTTATTAGCACTATGAAATCTAATTTCACCCACGAAATGAGAAAAACAACTCGTCTTTCTCCTAAACTTGGGCATCAAAAAAGAGCAGTCAGGACCATGCAAGTCTTGCTTCCCAATATTCTTGGGCTTCCCTGGTGGCTCAGCTGGTAACTTATCTGTCTTCAATGCTGGAGACCTGGGTTCAACCCCTGGGTTGGGAAGATCCCCTGGGGAAGTGAAAGGCTCCCCACACCAGTATTCAGGCAGGGAGAATACCATGGAATGTATAGTCCATGGGGACACAAAAAGTCGGACATGGCTGACCGAATTTCACTTCACTTTTATGAAATCTACTTAAGCTTTTGAGGTTTTTTTTTTTTTTAACCATACCTCTAATTGTTTTTATAAACCTCTGCCTCTATGTTGGACTTTTGCAGTTCTGTGGAGTTTTTTTTTTTCTCTTTTTTTAATTTAAATTTTTCAAACTTATTATTTTTCTACATTATTCCTTCGTTTGCTTTTCCTACTGTTCTTTCCCACTTGCAGTTAATCTTTAATGTATATAAATCTTCTTTATCTACCTCTATTTAACTTTGCATATCTATTCTTTTTTCCTTTTCTTTCTTTCCTTTCCTCTCACCATATTTGTTAGTTTTCATTGCTTTATTCCCCACTTGGCACCTTCCTTTAGTTTTCTTTTCCAGTTTGTGCTTTAGTTAGTTTTGTTCTTAACTAGTAGATATCATTTTGGTTTCCTTTGTTCGCCAGGTCAATCTATTGTACTTTATTTTTGCTGGACTGTTTTGATTTTGCTTATGGGTATATATGTGTATATTCTATTATTTTAATTATTATTTGCCTGACATTATAACTGGCATTTGTCTAGGGTTCATCTTTGGTTGCTTTTGGATATTTGTTTTAATCTAACTTACTGCCATAACAAACCGCCTGTGGAAGCTCTGTTCCTGGCCAGAGATCCAGGCCTGAGCCTTTGGAGTGGAAGCACTGACTCCAAGACCCTAGATAACCAGAGAACTCCTAACCCTAGGGAGTATCAAACAGTGAGAACTCACACAAAGGAAACCACTTGAATACAAGACTCAGCATCACCCAACCCCCAGTAGCACCCACTGCAGGACACCTCATCCAAACAACAAAAAGACAAAAGTACAAACTCAGTCATCAGCAGACAGGATTACCACCTCACTCAGCCCTGCACATCAGAAGAAAAAAAAAACTCAGCACAAATCTCACCCAATGCAAAGCTTACACAAACCACTGGACCAACCTTAGGAGGGCAGAAACCAAATGGAAGAAAGAACTGAACTTTGAAGCCTTGGAAAAGGAGACCTCAAACACAATAAGTTTTTAGAAAAATAGTGAAAACGCAAAGAAGTGCTGCACAAATGAAGGAACAAACTAGAAACACAGAAGTCCAAATAAATGAAGAGGAAATAGGTAGACTGCATGAAAAACAATTCAGAATAATGATAGTAAAGATGATAAACACTTTGAAAACGGAATGGAGAAAATGCAAGACTCAATTAACAAAGACCTAGAAGAATTAAAGAATAAACATACAGAGACAAACAACATAATTACTGAAATTAAAAATACTCTAGAAGGAATCAAGAGCAGAATATCTGAAGCAGAAGAACGGATCAGTGAGTTGGAAGATAAAATGGTGGAAACAACTTCTGAAGGGCAGAATCAAGTAAAAAGAATGAAAAGAACTGAGGATAGTCTCAGAGACCTCTGGGACAATATTAAATGCACCAATATTCAAATTATAGGGGTCCCAGAAGAAGAGAGAAAAAGAAAGGGTATGAGAAAATTATTGAAGAGATTATAGTTGAAAATTTCCCCAACATGAAAAAGGAAATAGTCAATCAAGTCCAAGAGGTGCAAAGAGCCGCATATGGGGTAAACCAAGGAGAAACACATGAAGACATGTACTAATCAAACTAACAAAGATTAAAAAAAACTACTGAACTTAACTTCTATGTCCAGGAAAATTATCTTTCACAAATAAAGGAGAAGTAGATATTCTCATATGAACAAAAAATTAGAGAATTCATTCTCAGCAGATATCTGGTCTGTAAGAAATGTTAAAAGTAGTTATTTACACAGAGTAAGATGATAGTAAAGAGAAGCTATGAGTTAAGAAAGAAAGAGTGTCATTAAAAAAGAAATAAATGAAGGCAAAATAAAATGAAAGTTTTTGCTTATTATTAATTGGCAAAAGATAAATGCTTGTGTGGGCTTCTCCATCTTTACTGTTCACTGATTATGAATCTTCATAATTAAAGTGGGTTTCTTGTACACAACATATATTTTGGCACGGTGGTAAAGAATCCTCCTGCAATGCAGGAGCTGTAACAGACATGAGTTCTATCTCTGGGTCAGGAAGATCCCCTGCAGGAGAGCATAGCAACCCACTCCAGTATTTTTGCCTGGAGAATCCCCCTGGACAGAGGAGCCTAGTCAGGTTACAGTCCATGGGGTGGCAAAGTGTTGGACATGACTGAGCAACTAAACAACAACAAACACACATTCCTAACATAAACTCTTAAGATACTAGAAATAGATGAGAAAATTCTCAGCCTAAACAAAGCAAAACAAGAAAGGGGAACACATGTAAACCCATGGCTGATTCATGTCAATGTATGGCAAAAACTATTACAATATTGTAAAGTAATTAGCCCCCAACTAAAATAAATAAATTTATATAAAAAAAAAAGCCTAGACAGTAGAACTGAATTATAAAAACCTAGACACTACAGCTAAATTATAAAAAGTTTTAGGTGACAAAATGTCTCCCAACAGTAGTGTAAACAGTGTGTTCCACACAGAGAGGAGTAATTTTTAATACCCACTCAATAGAAACTTTCTAGTTACATTCATAAATTAAATGAAATAATAATGTCCAGAAAATAAACATAGTATAAAAACTCTTGATCATTTCATATCTAATTATGAGCGTAAATGTGTAAGTGACTTTTTAAGAAAAAATTATTAAATTTCTGTTCTGTTAAAGTTCTGGAAGTCCTAGCTACATCAATCAGGGAAGAAAAAGAAATAAAAGGAATCCAGATCAGAAAAGAAGAAGTAAAGTTCTCAGAGTTTTTACAGATGACATGATACTGTACATAGAAAACCCTAAAGATACTATCAGAGAATTACTAGAGCTAATCAGTGAATTTAGCAAAGTCACAGGATACAAAACCAATACACAGAAATCACTTGCATTCCTATATACTAACAATGAAAAATCAGAAAGAGAAATTAAGTAATCAATCCCATTCACCATTGCAACAAAAAGAATTAAATATCAGGAATAAACTTACCTAAGGAGACAAAAGAACTGTACACAGAAAATTATAAAACACTGATGAAATAAATAAAAGATGACATAAACAGATGGAGAGATATTCCATACTCCTGGGTAGGAAGAATCAATATCGTGAAAATGACTATACTACCAAATGCGATCTACAGATTCAGTGTGATCCCTATCAAATTACCAATGTCATTTTTTGCAGAACTAGAACAAAAAATTCACAATTCATATGGAAACACAGAAGACCCTGAATAGACAAAGCAGTCCTGAGAAAGAAGAATGGAGCTGGAGGCATCAATCTTCCTGACTTCAGATTATACTACAAAGCTACAGTCATCAAGACAGTATGGTACTGGCACAAAAACAGAAATACAGACCAATGGAACAAGATAGAAAGCCCAGAAATAAACCCATGTACCTATGGGTACCTTCTTTTTGACAAAAGAGGCAAGAATATACAATGGGGCAGAGACAGCCTGTTTGATAAATGATGCTGGGAAAACTGGACAGCTACATGTAAAAGAATGAAATTAGAACACTTCCTAATACCACACACAATGATCAACTCAAAAATGGATTAAAGACCTAAATGTAAGACAAGAAACTATAAAACTCTTGGAGGAAAACATAGGCATACACTCGATGACATGAATCAAAGCAAGATCCTTTATGACCCACCTCCTAGAGTAATGGAAATAAAAACAAAAGTAAACAAGTGGGATCTGATTAAACTTAAAAGCTTTTGCACAGCAAAGGAAACTACAAGCAAGGTGAAAAGACAACTCTCAGAATGGAGGAAAATAGTAGCAAATGAAACAACTCACAAAGGATTAATTTCCAAACTATATAAGCAGCTCATACACCTCAATGTCAGAAAAACAACCCAATCAAAAAGTGGGAAAAAGACTTAGACATTTCTCCAAAGAAGACATACAGATGGCTAACAAACACATGAAAAGATGCTCAACATCACTCATTATTAGAGAAATGCAAATCAAAACTACAATGAGATATCACCTCACAAGAGTCAGAATGGCCATCATCCAAAAGTCTACAAACAATAAATGCTGGAGAGGGTGTGGAGAAAAGGGAACGCTCTTGCGTTGGTGGGAATGTAAATTGATACAGCCACTATGGAAGACGATATGGAGATTCCTTAAAAAACTAGGAATAAAACCACCATATGACCCAGCAATCCCACTCCTAGGCATATACCCTTAGGAAACCAAAACTGAAAGAGACACATGCACTCCATTGTTCATTGCAGCACTATTTACAATAGATAGAACATGGAAGCAACCTAGATGTCCATCGACAGATGAATGGATAAAGAAGTTGTGGTACATATACACAATGGAATATTACTCAGCCATAAAAAGGAAGGCATTTGAGTCAGTTCTGATGAGGTGGATGAACCTAGAACCTATTATACAGAGTGAAGTGAGTCTGAAAGAGAGATAAATATCGTATTCTAATGCACATATACGGAACTAGAAAAATGGTACTGAAGAATTTATTTACAGGGCAGCAATGGAGAAACAGACATAGAGAATAGACTTATGGATATGGGGAGAAGGGAGGAGATGGTGAGATGTATGGAAAGAGTAACATGGAAACTTACAATACCATATGTAAAATAGATAGCCAACTGGAATTTGCTGTATGGCTCAGGAAATTCAAACAGAGGCTCTGTATCAACCTAGAGGGGTGGGATGGGGTGGAAGATGGGAGGGAGGTTCAAAAGGGAGGGAATATATGTATACCTATGGCTGATTCATTTTGAGGTTTGACAGAAAACAACAAAATTCCATAAAGCAATTATCCTTCAATTAAAAAACATATTTTAAAAAAAGGTAGAAAAAGACACTCAGGTCAGAGGCAGTATCATGGGCTGAAGAATGCACTGGCTTGAACAAGCAGCAAAAAGTTTGAGGTAAAAGGATGCTGGGAGATGGGGCTCAACAGCTAATTAAAAGCCATGCCATGAAGGCATCCAAATTATTTGAACTTTTCCTTAAATGTTGTGTGGGTGATGAGGACCCACAGGAAAGTTTTCAATATGTGAGTATCATCAAATGTACATTTGAGGCTGGTGACTCTGGTGTCCGTGTGAGTAATGATTAATGTGGAGTTGGCTGTCACCAGGAGAGCCATGAGAGGCAGTTCAGACAAGACAAGATGAGAGTCTGAAGAAATAGCAGACACAGAGAGAAGGCCACATGTTTGGGAGAGATTTAGATGATAGAATCTGTGGGTCTTGGCAGCCAACTGGCAGAGGTAAAAAAAATCAGTGTGGACTCCTGAATCTCTAGCTAGGGTCATGGAGTTTCTATGACTAGGAAAGACAGAAGGAAGAGCAGGTTTAGAGGAGAAGGGGGTGAGCCCAGTGAGGAAGGTGCATAGCTTGTAATCCCTGGGAGTGGAGAGATCCAGGAGAGAGGATTCTAGAATGAAGAGCCCAGCCCTCAGGAGAAAGATCTGGCATTGGCATTCCCCTAAAACCATGGGGAATGCCAATATTTCCAGGGTGCTGAGGAAGACAGGGCAGACAAGGGATCGAGAAGGGTTTATTAGAGAAAAAGAAGCAAAATGCCAGAGAGTAGAGAAACACACTTCAAGAGGAAGTGAAAGTCACTGTTGTGTCCGACTCTTTGGGACCCCATGGACTATACAGTCCTGGAATTCTCCAGGCCAGAATACTGGAGTGGGTAGCCTTTCCCTTCTCCAGGAGATCTTCCGAAGCAAGGGATAGAATCCAGGTCTCCCACATTGCAGGCAGATTCTTTACCAGGTAAGCCACAAGCAAAGTCCAGTAATGAAGATGAAAAGAGTAATGCTTAATCCAGAACATTCTGGAATTTTCTGTGGACTGAAGGTATCATATGAAAAACAGGAAGATCAAGAAGAAAAATGCCCCATTTGTCAAAAGTAATAATCATTAAAATCCTTATAAAATTCATATGTTACAGCATCCTACTATGTACACGGTTGAGAGGTTCGACATAACTTTCCAGGTGGGTGTAAAATTTACATAAAGACCTTTTTATGCAGATGGGAAAGACTTTAAAAGCAAGGTCAGTAAATTTTTTCACCAATGGACAAGACAGTAAATATATTCAGATTTACAGGCCTGTCTATCACAACCACTCTGCCACAGTAACAGGACAACAGCCATGAAGGACATGAACATGAATGAGCACAGCTCTGCTCCAATAAAACTTTATTTAAAAAAACAGGCAGTGGGCCAGAACTGCCCTGAGGACTCCTCATCCATAGTAATATCTTTACAGACCTTCCCCCTCTTCACAACCAGGTGCGAAAAAGGAGGGAAGTGAACAAACCACAGCCAGAAGAGCGCAACTTTTCACAGCAACTATAGACTGATGCCAAGAGCATTCCAGTGCATTCTGTCAGCCCTGTAACCATCAAAGACTCTAGTCAATGTTCCTGGGAACTGAGAGGTGTTTGCTTCTGGCAGAGACAAGTTCTGCCTATCAGCATACTTATGACATGCTGTGCCTACAAATTAAAACACTTAGAATTTTCCCTCCAAGTTCCAATTATATGCAGATATCATTGTTTTGTTTCTTTCTACTACTTCTGTTTTAAGTCACTTTCAATAGTTTGTGTAAAACTGCAACTATTCTAAATTGATTGTAGACATGTATGTTTTTTTCCCCACAGTGATTTGTACATATAATATTGATAAACAAGGCATTTGAAGCTTTAAGAGGAAAAGTAAAAGTGTTAGTCACTCAGTCATGTCTGACTCTTTGTGACCCCATGGACTGTAGCCCACCAGGTTCCTCTGTCCATGGGATTCTCCAGGCAAGAATACTGGAGTGGGTTGCCATTTCCTCCTCCAGGGGATCTTCCTGATCCAGGCATTGAACCTGGGTCTCTTGCATTGCAGGCAGATTCTTTACTGTCTGAGCCACCAGAGAAGCCCTTAAGATGGAAACTCCTCAGTTCAGTTCAGTTCAGTCACTCAGTTGTGTCTGACTCTTTGCAACCCCATGGACTGCAGCACGCCAGGCCTCCCTGTCCATCACCAACTCCCAGAGCTTGCTCAAACTCATGTCCATCGAGTCGGTGATGCCATCCAACCATCTCATCCTCTGTCGTCCCCTTCCTCAGCAAATTCTTAAGTGAACAATGCAAGATTGCAACTCAGTTAAATTATTAGAAACATTTTTAGACATTTTAGAAATATTAGAAGAATTTTGGTATTTTCTAAGTGTGTGTGTCAGCCTCTGGCAGTGATTCATTGAGGTTTTGGCTAGTCATCCAATGCATGCAGTGAATTTCATCAGTGTTCTGCTTACAGTACAATTGCACTCTGTATCTCCTTGACAGGTACAGTCAGCTGACTTGCCTAGGCCAATAAAATGTGATATGTCACTTTCAGGCAGAAGATTTCAGAACCATAGATGGCTCTGTTCCTTAGCCATAGTAACCAGCAAATTTCACATGGTCAGTGTTCTTTCAGCCTGGGTATTAAACACTTATCTGGGGGACATTCATTTTTTCTGAGTATACCTTAATTTAAAACCCTTGTCTGAACAGCAGTTCCTACAACCCAGGGGTTAGACAATTTTCTCTGGAAATGCCCAGAAAGTACCTATTTTCAGCATTGTAGCCCATTACAACCCTACCACCCTGTAGCAGGGACGTATGGCTGTTGTTTAGTCACTCAGTCGTGTCTAACTCTTTTGACCCCATAGACTATAGCCCAGCAGGCTCCTCTGCACATGGAATTCTCCAGGCAAGAATACTGGAGTGGGTTGCCATTTCCTCCTTCAGGAGATCTTCCCAGCTCAGGGATCAAACCCCCAGTCCCCTGTATTGGCAGGATTCTTTACCACTGAGCCACCAGGGAAGCCCTAGCAAGGAAGTACCCATAGTCAGTAAAAACATAAATGAATGGGTCAATAAAACCCTATTTACAAAAACAAGTGGCAGCCGGATTCGACCTGCAGTAGTACTTTGCCAAAGATCTAACCTACTGATCTAAGTAACTCGGTCTTAAGAGTCTAGATGTATTTCTTCCCAATAGGGGAAGGACGGCTAGACACTCCAAGGAAGGAGGTAATCATAACTGAGAGGAAAAATCTACTTAGTCTTATGTTTTTCAACTGCTGCAGGAAAAGCCAGAAATAAAGGACCAGAGAATCCACTGGACTCAAAGCTGAGCACAAATGGAAGGGCAGAAATTGCTACAGAACTAAGTACTTGGGGTATGAGGAATTTGCTACACAATCATGTACACTTTTGTGTTAATTCAAAATTCCCCATAATAAAAAGTGAAGGGGGGAAGGGACAGTTAGGGAGTTTGGGAGTTTTGGGATACATGTACACATGGCTGTATTTAAAATGGATACCCAACAAGGTCATACTATATAGCACAGGGAACTCTGCTCAATGTTACATGGCAGCCTGGATGGGAGGGCAGTTCAAGGGAGAATGGACACATGTACATGTATGGCTGAGTCCCTTCCCTGTTCACCTGAAATTATCACAATATTGTTTGCTAATTGGCTATACCTCAACACAAAATAAAGTTTTTAAAAAAAAGTGAAGGGGGGGAGGAGCAAAGAGAAAAAGGAGGAGGAAGAAGAAATCTCTAGTATTTCATGTAAGTGTTTTGAAAGATGATTTCTGGGAATTAGTATAATTCATGGCTTTGTATTTGGCAAAATTCACATAAAAAGAACATTATGGCTGGAATCACGGTCAGTGTTTTATCTTTGAAATAGCATGCCTATTTTTTTTTAATGATTTCTCTAGTCCCTGAGAAACTGTAAGGGCTCAGCTGGCCCCTTAATCTATATGACATTTTTATGACAATTAAAATATCACCCCAAGGACAGTCTTTCGTTCCATTGTCAGATTTTATTGGGCTAACATAAGCTAACAAAGCAGAATAAAATTATACAGTTAATATTATATTTAAAACATCAATTTATTACATTTAAGGTTATTCCAAGGAAAAACACTGGCCTCTGGTGTTAACCAAACAAAATTAATCACACAGATGTTTAATATCTGTGTGATATTATAATTTTTCCCTGTTTCTTTGTTTGGACCACACTTAACAAGATTCATCCTCTCAAACGTAATGAGACTTTTAACAGCAACTAAAAACTGTCTGATGTTCTTTCGTCAGTTCCTTGCAGTAGTTGTATGTAAATTCACTCAAATCTTTCCAAAGAAAAACTGTCTTTTCTATTGGGGGTGGGGTGGGGGAGAATACAACTTTGTCTCATTTCCTCCCCTTCTTGGGCTTTGAACTGCAGAGTCATACAGACTTGAGTTCAAACCACCACCCCAGCACTTGTATGTCTTGGGCTAAATTACCTAAGCTTTTTAAGTGTCAGTTTCCTCATTTGCTAAAAATGAATACATATATAAATACCAAAGATTAATCTCTATAAAGCTTTTAGCATGGTGGTTGATACATACAAAGTATTCAAGAATTGTTAGCTCTTTTCCCTTCTCTGGGATTCCCAGGTGGGCGCTAGTGGTAAAGAACCCGCCTGCCAGTGCAGGAGATGCAAGAGACATGGGTTCAATCCCTGGGTCAGGAAGATCCCCTGGAGGAGGGCATGGCAACCCACTCTAGTATTCTTGCCTGGAGAATCCCCATGGACAGAGAAGCCTGTAAGGCTATAGTCCCTGGGGTCGCAAAGAGCCAGACATGACTGGAGCAACTTTGCACAATGCAATCTGGAACCACATTTTCCTAAAAAGTCCCTGCCCCCTTGATCTAGTTCAATTACTTATCAAATTCTATTTGGCTGAAGAGCCCGGGCTTAGCCCCAAATGGTCCCATGTCCCATGCAGCCTAAAGTGCATACAATCTAGCTGAGCTGTACAACCAACAGGAGAGCTTTTAAAATACAATTTCCCTGATCCACCTGGGCTGTCAGCCTCAAGGACAGCACCCTGGAATCTACAATTTTAACCAAGACCCCAGGCAGCTCTTCAGCCAGTAGCCTGGAATCATCCATACATCTCACTTGGTTGTCACCCATACGGCAGGTCTGAGGGTCAATGTCAAGATCCATTTCCTCACCCACAATCCCTGGGTGCTCCTCACAGCTCTTCAATATCCAAACTACAACTTTTCATAACCCAAACCCAAGAAATTCAAGAAAAATATGAGAACCACACTCAACAATGTTTTTGTAAACAACTTCTTTCAATGTTATCCTAGGCTAATGTCATGCTCTCTTACCAGTGGTATTTTGAGATGTAGGGCAGATTGTAAAGACAACGTAAACTGGAAAAACAAAACAATCCACCAGCACAGCCTCTCCAAAAGGCATTGATACTGAGCATGGTGGCCACTGACATTACAGGCTTCAGTGTTCTAGTCATGTTTGATTATTTCTCTTTAATTATCAACTATTCTCTAGCCATTCCTTCTCAGTAAATGCCATCTCTAGGTGATGATTCTTCAAGCCATGTGAGTTTTAATTTTTGCTTTTCATAAAGTCACACTGTCCCAAGCAGACACACCAGCAAGAGAAATAATGTCACTGCTTCTTCTAACCAGTGGCGTTAGGCAAGGTCTAAGTGGCTTTTCCAAGGGCAAAGATCTATGGGGGAAGGTGGGGAGAGGAGGCACCCCAGATGTAAGGCTCTTAGCCCATCTCCTTCCACTCAGCCATGGTGCAAAACTGTAAAGTTGGCAACCTTGACTTTGCTTTCCTTTTCGTTGATCCACCTTCAAGAGCTAAACATTCTAAAACATTTGTACTGGATTGGGGTAGCGAGATTCTCAGAGACCAAAGAGTTTTCAGGGCACCCATTTTAAGGGCTTCCCTGGTGGCTCAGACAGTAAAAAATCCACCTGCAACGTGGGAGACCTGGATTCAATCCCTGGGTTGGGAAGATCCCCTGGAGGAGGGTATGGCAGCCCACTCCGGTATTCTTGCCTGGAGAATCCCCATGGACTCATGGCGGGCTACAGTCCATGGGGTCGAAAGGAGTTGGGCATGACTGAGCAACTAAGCACTGCACAGCATAGCACACTGAATGTTTATGAAAGAAAAGGAGGAAAGAGAGAGAAAGGGAAACAAGGAAAATGAAAGGAAGGAAAGAAAATCCTCTGTTTCTGGTGATAACTGAGCAACCAGAGATATCCCCCAGTAGGACAGCACCCCACATGTCCATCTGAGCACTCTCAGATGGTTTGAAACAACCATCTCCAACTTTGGTCCCACTCCTTCAACAGGACTCATGTGCAAGGTTCACCACTAACAGACCAATAGTCATCAGGGTTTCTTCTCATTAAAATCATGTTTCATCCAGAATTGAAAGAGACACATGTATCCCAATATTCACCACAGCACTGTTTACAATAGCCAGGACATGGAAGCAACCTAGATGCCCATCAGCAAATGAATGGATAAGAAAGCTGTGGTACATATACACAATGGAATATTACTCAAACATTAAAAAGAATGCATTTGAATCAGTGCTAAAGAGGTGGATGAAACTGGAGCCTATTATACAGAGTGAGGTAAGTCAGAAAGAAAAACACCAATACAGTATATTAGCACATATATATGGAATTTAGAAAGATGGTAATGATGACCCTATATGTGAGACAGCAAAAGAGACACAGATATAGACAACAGACTTTTGGACTCTGTGGGAGAAGGCGAGGGTGGGATGATTTGAGAGAGTAGCATTGAAGCATGTATATTGTCATATGTGAAATAGATCACCAGTCCAAGTTTGATGCATGAGACAGGGTCCTCAGTGCCAGTTCACTGGGATGACCTTGAGGGATGGGATAGGGAGGGAGGTGGGAGTGAGGTTCAGGATGGGGGACACCTGTACACCTATGGCTGATTTGTACTGATGTATGGCAAAAACCACTACAATATTGTAAAGTAATTAGCCTCCAATTGAAATAAATAAATTTGTTTCAAAACCGTGTTTCATGAAGGAAAAAAAAATGACATTAAACCTGAATAGATGTAGACTTTGGTGCCTTTAGCAAATAAAACATATATGCCCATTTTGCTTATAAGGAATTCATATGAGCAATTCACACTATTTTAAGTTTTCTCTTTTCATGTTGCTAAACCTTGGTAATTTTGGTATCATCAGTCAAGGCCCTGTTTTCACAGATGACTAACACAGTGGAATCCTTTTCTTACCTAAGAGAGGCCTGTCACATAGGACGGTCACTGGACTGGAAAGAAGGTGATTTGACCTGGTTCCAACTTGGCCACAAACCTGCAGAAATGCAGCAGCACGCCCAAAGCCACTGGTGTCTCTCCTGTGAAATGAATAAAGAGCTGCTCACGCTGAGCCTGGTCCTTGGACCAGCAAAATCAGCATCACCTGGAAGCTGGTTAGGAACTCACGCAGAACCTCGGGCTCCTCAGCCTGGACCCGCTGGGTCAGTATCAGATTTTAACAAGACTCGTGAGATTTGAATACATGCAGAAGGTGGTGAGGCCCAGGTGTGGGCGGCTCCTGTGGGTGCAAGGCCTCTTCTCGTGGGGCCCTCCGCCCTGGTTCTTAGCACTCACTCAACATTGGCATCATCTGGGGACCTTTTACAATTCTGATGCCCAAACCAGTTAGATGCGAATCTTCGGCAGTGCAGGCCAAGCAAAGGTGCTGTGGAAATCTCTCCCAGTGATTCCTGTCTGCAGCCCTGGTTGACAGTCTGGGCCTAAATAGTCCCCCTTGGCTTGGGCACCCTTGTAGCTCATTCTCTCCTGTTATTTACTGTGCCTGCTTTTTCAGTCCTGGAGAGGAACAGCAGAACTCCATCGCTTTGGTTCTGACCATTCTCTCTGGCACAATTGGCTACAGGGAGATGACAATGGCAGCTGCCCTAGGGTTCGGGCATTCACTTTAGGCATCTGGGTTTTGGTTTAGGGGCAGCCAACTGATATTTATCACGAAAGTGCCAAGAATGAAACCCTCCCCCACGCCCAGTAACAATGCCTATTTATTAAGCACTCTGGGTTCAGAGCACTAGAGACTGCCAAGAGGTGAAATGATCACGCCTTCTTGCTTATTTCTATGCACCCACTCCCTTTCTGGAACTCAAAAGAGATCAGCAGGAGCCAGAGAGGGGAGAGAAGTCCCAACCAAACCAAAATGGAGGCCATCCTTGGAGGTGCCCAGTGAACATCACTGATGACTAGGACCTGGAGTTGGGTGACAGGACCTCTTCAAGTAGTTTTTACAGTGCCTTTTGGTTCAGCACCACATCCCTCTTTCACAATCTCAAGGTCCCGGATTAATGAACTCCATCATGGATTGTTATGTGCAGACCACAGCGTGGCAGGCAGAGTCATAGCCCCCAAAGATGTCCACACCCTAATCCCTGAAACCTGAGAAGCTGTTACCTTAAATGGCAAAGGGGATTTTGCAGATGTGATATACTTAAGGGTCTTGAGATGGGGAGATTAGACAGGATTATCCGGATGGGCCTATGGAATCACTAGGGTCCTTTCAACAGGAAAGCAGAAGAGGCAGAGGAGGGGACATGCTGAGAGGAGCGGATCTTGGAGTCCTGCCATGGCTGGCAGGAAGGGAGCCAATGAACCAAAATAGCCAAAAAGGCAATGGCGGGATTCTCCTTCAGACCTTCCAGAAGGGACCAGCCCTGCCAACACCTTGATTTTAGCCACTTTTGAACCCACAGAACAATGAGATAAGGAATTCGGGTTGCTTCACATGGCTCAGTTTGTACTGATTTGTTGCAGCAGCCATAGGGAACTAATACCTACCAGGAATAAGAGCAGCCTTCCTACTGAGGTCAAGATGCCCCAGCCCACAGCAGGTGACACTAGGTTCCTGGCGATGACAGACTCCCACGTTAGGAACATGTCCCTTGTTGGGATGGGCTTCCCAGGTGGCTCAGGAGTAAAGAATCCACCTGCAATGTAGGAGATGAGGGTTCAATCCCTGGGTCAGGAAGATCCCCTGGGGAAGGAAATGGCAACCCACTCCAGTTTTCTTACCTGGAGAATTCCATGGACAGAGGAGCCTGGTGGGCTACAGTCCACAGGGTCACAAAGAGCTGGACATGATTGAGAGACTAAACAACAAAAACACATGTTGGGATGGGCTGCCGGTGACACACAGACCAGGGCCCCGGGGCCTGGAGAGGCTCTCCCCAAGAGAACAGCCTCCCTCCTCACCCTTTCTCCCTACCCCACCCCCAACCATTACCCCAATTTCTGTAACTAATAACTGCACCTGGCAAAAGAGGTCAGGTTTCCCGAGCTGAACATTTAAAATATTTTAAGAAAAACGGGCTTCCCTGGTGCCTCAGTGGTAAAGAATATGCCTGCCAATGCAGGAGACACAGGTTTGATCCCTGATCCTGGAAGATCCCACATGCTACAGGGCAACTAAGCCTGTGCACCACAACTACTGAGCCTGTGCTCTAAAGCCCAGGAACCATAACTAATGCAGCCTGTATGCCTAGAGTCCGTGCTCCACAAGAGAAGCGACTGCAATGAGAAGCCCGCACACCACTAGAGAAAGCCCATGCAACAACGAAGACTGCACAGCCAAAAATTAAAAAATAATTAAAAAAAAAGAAAAACAGTATTACTAGGCCGTGGAACCCTTTGTGGTAGAACAAGGAAAATACTCATCAAGGACTTAAGGAGAACACACCACCAGGGAAAGCAGATGTTGGGATTCTGGTTCCCTTTGGTTGGTCCATGTTCGAATCCCTTCAGGTCCTTGAAAGTGAAAGTGAAAGTGAAAGTGAAGTCACTCAGTCGTGTCCAACTCTTCGCGACCCCATGGACTGTAGCCCACCAGGCTCCTCCATCCATGGGATTTTCCAGGCAAGGATACTGGAGCGGGTTGCCATTTCCTTCTGCAGGAGATCTTTCTGACCCAGGGATTGAACCCAGGTCTCCCACATTGTAGGCAGATGCTTTACTATCTGAGCTATCAGGGAAGCTCGGGTCCTTGAGCCAGTGGTAAAGTCTAGAGAACCAGAATGTTTCTGTTGCCCATTAGTCAGAGTTGGAGCTTAATGGGGAACAGAAGTTAAACAGAATCTGAGCGGAGCCGACCAAGTGATAGGGCTTCCCATGTGGCGCTAGCGGTAAAGAACCCACCTGCCAATGCAGGAGACATAAGAGACAGGGGTTCGATCCCTGGGTGGGGAAGATCCCCTGTAGAAGGAAATGGCAACCCACTCCAGTATTCTTGCCTGGGGAATTCCATGGACAGAAGAGCCTGGCAGGCTACAGTCAGTGGTGTCACAAAGACACGACTAAAGCAACTTAGCACACATGCACACAGAAGCAACTGAGCATGCATGCACGCTCGCCTAGTGGGAAGCCCAGTGGAACCTCAGCTGCACCTGTGTTTAGTTCTTCCAAATCCTGAGTGTACGCTCAGCCATGAGCTAAATACCAACTGTGCTCCCAGCCCATGGTAAGAGGAGCATGGAAGGCTCCAGTCTTCCCTTCGGAGCAACAAAGGCAATTATGAGCAACACCATGAGCCCAGGCGAATCTGATTGGAAGCACTGATGAAGACATGAAAGATGGCAATTTCTCTTCATCTCCACGAACTGCTTGCACTGTGAAGGGAAAAAAGAGAAATGGGTCATGGCAAGTTGGATGGTGACTCCAACAGAGGCTGCTGTTCTAGATGCAGTCTCTTTACTGAGAAAACTCAAAATCCTACAGCAGCACCTTCATGTAGCTGCTGACTACCTCTTAGACCATCAGGGTACACCAGACATGGCTCCTTGTGCCACGTTTCAGCCTGTTGTCTATCTAAGGGACACAGCTGCAATGCCAGCGAGCACACCAGGAACTGCTCTTCATTTTTTCTTAAAGATCCGAGTTATGATCTAGGGTCATTTCCTTCCAGCCTGAAGAACTGCTGTTAGTATTTCTCACAGTGCAGGGCTGAAAGCAATGAATTTGATCAGTTCTGAAAGCCTTTCCAGTTCTCCTTCATTTGTGAACCTGAGACCCCTGAATAATTTTTTTGTCACTGTAGTTATTGCCACTACAATCAGTACCAACTTGTGTTGCCTTAAATAAATTTCAGTTGTAAAAAGTGAGTAAACAGACTTAAAGGACAGACTTGTGGTTGCCGGGGGGAGGGGCTGGGGGAGGGATGGATTGGGAGTTTGGGGTTCAGTTCAGTTGCTCAGTTGTGTTGGACTCTTTGCAACCCCATGGTCTGCAGCACGCCAGGCCTCCCTGTCCATTACCAACTCCCGGAGTTTACTCAAACTCATGTCCATCGAGTCAGTGGTGCCATCCAACCATCTCCTCCTCTGTCATCCCCTTCTCCTCCTGCCCTCAATCTTTCCCAGCATCAAGGTCTTT
Organism: Giraffa tippelskirchi; assembly: GCF_054371585.1. Taxonomy (NCBI): domain Eukaryota; kingdom Metazoa; phylum Chordata; class Mammalia; order Artiodactyla; family Giraffidae; genus Giraffa; species Giraffa tippelskirchi. The sequence continues at coordinate 146,801,408 of NC_137289.1, forward strand.
TCAAATGAGTCAGCTCTTCGCATCAAGTGGCCAAAGTATTGGCGTTTCAGCTTCAACATCAGTCCTTCCAATAAACACTCAGGACTGATCTCCTTTAGGATGGACTGGTTGGATCTCCTTGCAGTCCAAGGGACTCTCACGAGTCTTCTCCAACACCACAGTTCAAAAGCATCAATTCTTCAGCGCTCAGCTTTCTTCACAGTCCAACTCTCACATCCATACATGACTACAGGAAAAAACATAGCCTTGACTAGACGGACCTTTGTTGACAAACTAATGTCTCTGCTTTTAAATATGCTGTCTAGGTTGGTCATAACTTTTCTTCCAAGGAGTAAGCATCTTTTAATTTCATGGCTGCAATCACCATCAGCAGTGATTTTGGAGTACCCGCCCCCCAAAAAATAAAGTTAGCCACTGTTTCCCCATCTATTTGTATGAAGTGATGGGACTGGATGCCATGATAAGTTTTCTGAATGCTGAGCTTTAAGCCAACTTTTTCACTCTGCTCTTTCACTTTCATCAAGAGGCTCTTTAGTTCCTCTTCACTTTCTGCCATAAGGGTGGTATCACCTGCATATCTGAGGTTATTGATATTTGTCCCAGCAATCTTGATTCCAGCTTGTGCTTCTTTCAGCCCAGGGTTTCTCATGATGTACTCTTCATATAAGTTAAATAAGCAGGGTGACAATATGCAGCCTTGATGTACTCCTTTTTCTATTTGGAACCAGTGTGTTGTTCCATGTCCAGTTCTAACTGTTGCTTTCTGACCTGCACACAGATTTCTCAAGGGGCAGGTCAGGTAGTCTGGTATTCTCATCTCTTTCAGAATTTTCCACAGTTTATTGTGATCCACACAGTCAAAGGCTTTGGCATAGTCAACAAAGTAGAGATAGATGTTTTTCTGGAACTCTCTTGCTTTTTCGATGATCCAGCGAATGTTGGAAATTTGATCTCTGGTTCCTCTGCTTTTTCTAAAACCAGATTGAACATCTGGAAGTTCACGGTTCATGTATCGCTGAAGCCTGGCTTGGAGAATTTTGAGCATTACTTTACTAGCTTTGCTAGAGTAGCCGTGAAGAGATACCCCACATCCAAGGTAAGAGAAGCCCCAGTAAGATGGTAGGCACTGAGAGAGGACATCAGAGGGCAGACAGACTGAAACCACAATCAAAGAAAACTAGCCAATCTGATCATATGGACCTCAGCCTTGTCTAACTCAATGAAACTAAGCCATGCCATGTAGGGCCACTCAAGATGGACAGGTCATGGTGTAGAGTTCTGACAAAATGTGGTCCACTGGAGAAGGGAATGGTAAACCACTTCATTATTCTTGCTTTGAGAACCCCATGAACAGTTTGGGACTAGCAGAGGCAAACTATTATATATAGGATGGATAAACAACAAGGTGCTACTATATAGCATGGGGAACTATGCTCAATATCCTGTGACAAACTATAATGGAAAAGAATATGAAAAAGAATGTATAGGGATTTCCCTGGTGGTCCAGTGGCTAAGACTCTGTGCTGTCAATGCAGGGGCCCCGGGTTCGATTCCTGGTCGGGGAACTAGATACCGCATGTCACAACTAAAGATCCCAAGTGCCACAACTAAGACCTGGTGCAGCCAAATAAATAAAAATAAATCTTTTTTTTTTAAAAAAGAATGTATAGATATGTATAACTGAGTCACTTTGCTGAATAGCAGAAATTAATACTATGAACACTTCAAATTTTTAAAAATGAGTCAAAGAAAAATATTTAATAAATACAAATTCAGGTAGGACAGGGACGTGGCACAAATCTGACCCTTGTAGGAAATGACTGGTGTTTGGGAAAGACATTCTCATCAGTCAAGTGTTCTGAATGAAGGAATCGTGTTATCCGGGGGCAGAAACTGTGAGCTATGCCTGCAAAGTTCCAGAGAAGCTGACTGTCTAGTCTGGGTGACCCCACATAGGTGCAGATCTAGAAACCAGAACCATAGCAGTGATGAGTTCTCAAAAGACACAGCCAATCCTTTTGCTTTATGGAGGAAAAATTGTTTTAAGTAACTTATCCAAAGTCACCAAGTTACCAATTACTGGTGTTAAAACCGGGGCCTCCTGCCAGTTCGCCCCTGGCCATCTCCTCTCAAGAGCCCATCCTTTCAGCTCCTGTTCAGCCTTCTAGACAAAGACGTGCTACGTCTCCATTGTCTGAGAGACACAGCTAGCAAACCAACTCCCCCACCAGGTGAGTGAGGGAGCCAGCATGTCCAATGTCTGTATGGGGCTATAACATAAAGGAAGCAGGAAGTGAAAAGATACGTGCATGGTTTGTGAGCTCAAAAGATTCATCAGCCCAAGAACAATGACTAGTTTTGAAACGATGAGCTTACAGATTACATTCGCCCAGAGAAAATCACTTTTAACAAGGATGACCTAAGAATCATGTACATAGATTTCTTTCATTTTCTTAAATGTGTCTGAGTTTTTTAATGTCGCATTTGTCAGTTTTTGATGATTCATTTCTTATGGCAACTATAGGCCAAAAAAAAAAAAAAAGAGGAAATCGGTTTATAGGATAGACTTTCATGTACTCCAAGGGTCAAAACAAACTCCATAGATGAGGGACCAGTGGACTCAACATCATCAAATATTTTCGTCTCTGAAACTGAGACCCAAACAGTGACCTGGGACACAGCCTACAGAGAGAGAAAGACCTTTTCAGTGGTGAATGGCTGTGCCCAGCTCAGCTCGGGGAGAGCCAGGTTGGAATGACCTTTTCTATATTGAGAAGGTCAGGCAGTCTCAGTCAGGCAACCTGCAGCTTATCATGAATAAATTGTGCCAAACAGATAATGTATTCCAAGCTCGTGCCTGCCTTGAGGAATACATCAGCCTCCACAGCTGCTGGTAGAAGATGTTAATATTTCTTCCATTTTAGAGGCGGCATCGCGATGAGCAGAACACACTCATTAGACGTGGTCAGAAACCAACAGATGCTAACATGTATCACTTGGCAGCTGTCCATACGAGGAACTCAATGGTGCTATTTCCCATAAGTAAAAGAATGGGGCATTTAGTCCCTGGCAAGTGAGAACCTATTACACGGAATTTATGAAATGATAATTCTGTGTATCACAAGGATATGATGACTCATTATTTTCCTACCGAGGAAGAAAGCAAGCTCTTCCTTCTTTGCGGTTTCCACTGAGCATATTTTTGATTGCGAGATCAACAAGGAGGTTGTTGTCCTTTTTATCACCTACAGACATGTCTCACTTTACGCAACATGTAGAGTCCAGAAAAACCGTGGATGTCTTACATTGCTGAATATAGAGGTATGTTTTTTTTTAACTGAAGTATAGTTGATTTACAATGTTGTGTTAGTTTCAGGTGTACAGCAAATTGATTCAGTTATACAAATATATATATATTTTTTCAGTCTTTTTCCTTGTAAGCTATTATACAATATTGAGTATAATTCCCTGTGCTATACAGTAGGTCCTTATGGGTTACCTATTCTATTTTTTTATTTTTTGGCTGTGCTGCACAGCATGCAGGATCTTAATTCCCTAACCAGGGATTGAACCCATGCCCCCTGCAGTGGAAGCATGGAGCCTTAACCACTGGACCACCAGGGAAGTCCCAGTTATCTATTTTATATATAGTAGTGTATTTCTGTTAATCCCAAACTCCTAATATATCCCTCCCTGCTCCCTTTCCTCTTTGGTAACCACAAGTTTGTTTTCTATGCTGGCGAGTCTACTTCTGTTTTGTAAATAAGTTCATTTGCATCATTTTTTAGATTTCACATATAAGTGATATCATCAGATATTTGTCTTTCTCTGTCTGACTTACTTCACTTAGTATGATAATCTCTAGGTTTATCCATGTTGCTGCAAATGGCATTATTTCATTCTTTTCATAGCTGAATAATATTCTATCATATATATATATGTATCACATACATATATATACCATACATACTATATATATATATATATATATGTATGTATGTGCATATACATCTTCTTTATCTATTCATCTGTGGATGGACATTTAGGTTGCTTCCATGTCTTTGCTACTGTAAATGGTGCTGCAGTGAACACTGGGGTGCATGTATCTTTTCAAATTAGTTTTCTCCAGATATATGGAGGCATATATTAAACCCTCAACAAGAGTGAACATCTTGAATGACACTGGTGCTGAGTGATTGTCTCCTTCATTGCCAAGTCCTTGTTCTTTCACACGGCTCACAGTAATGTTTCAGAAATGGCTCCCATTTTTCATGGGCAGCTTCAGACTTTTTGGAAGGCAGAATGAAAAACTGAATAAAGGCATTCATTCATTCATTTTTGATCCCATATGGAAATGAAGATTCTTCACAAAAACATGACAAGTCACAACCATTTTTTTTAGTTCTATAATTTTTAAAACTTTTCTATAGTAAACATTGTGCTATCTGAGCATGTAGAAGGCCAGAGGTTGGTAAAACCTTCCAATTAACTGGGCATTAAAATTCCCTGTGTGTATTTTCAAAGAACTAAGATGATCTCCAGAGGGTTTGGGGTCCGGGGCAAGTCACAGGAGATAACTGAGTCCCCTAGTACTGAAATATATTTCCTCAGGCGAAATTGGGTTAAAATGAACTTCAAAGCTTCCTCAGATCAAGAGAAACCAGAGCTTGAGAGTCAGGATCAGGAGATAAAATTGTGATTAAAATAAAAGAAGTCATCACAAGGTAGGAAAAGTCACAAAGGGCAGGATACAGTTATTTGTTTGCAAATGATTATTATGCTTCTCATTATTGTGCCAGAGGACAGGGACTCCACAAGGAAATGGAAGCTATTGCACATTTCAAAAATATCACAAAATAACCATGGCTGTGGACATGCATGTGCGAGATGAACGGTCTGTAATTAAGCGCAAAAAAGCCTAGGGGCTCCCAGAGGGCTTCACAGGCCTAAGTATGCAAATCTTATTTTTAAAATATTCATATCCTTATAAGAGATAAAAATGTACCTATGCATATATGTAGATTAATATATACACTTCTGATGCTGTGAGTTACAAAATCCTTGTGCAAATCTGAGTTCAGATTCGTTATTCTGAAGTCACGCCTGGTTCTCCTCAAGGTCCTTGGATCATATATGAGCAGCTCCTCTTAAAAAATATCATGTATCCACTTTTCTGTTCCTCTGATTACAACCACTTCAGGATCTAAGTTCTGAGAGAGAAAACCAAGCTAAAGAGCATTGTGAAGCTCATGACCACATCATTACAAGATGATGATCAAGTTACTCACCTTTCTACCTGGGACTGGAAATAGGACGTTAGGCAGGTGGCTTCTTCCAGCTGCATCAGGAGAAAGTTTCTTTTTTTCCTGAAGCAGAATCCTGTAGGTACAAAAACAGTCCATTGGTGGATTTTGAAGATGGCAAGTATATTTCCTAACAAGAAATGCTACTATAAATTCCCCTGAACTGATTGAGGTTTGAATAACTAAATTCTAAAAAGCACATCCAGGTCATAAACACCAAGATTACAGAGATGTGTGTTGTTTTGCTTGAAAATGTACCACCAGCCCCCTGAACAGTGCCTGATACACTGGGGAAGTGCAGCACATGGGTGGGTAGGTGGATGGATAGATAGATAGGTAGATGGATTGATGGATGGGTGGAAGGAAGCAAGGAAATTCTGAGTACAGCACCCTGGGTCCTTGTAGAAGTTCCGATCAGCTCTCTAAAAAATAGTGGGCTTCCCAGATGGTGCAGTGGTAAAGAATCCACCTGCCAATGCAGGAGACATAAGCGATGTGAGTTCGATCCCTGGGGCAACCCACTCCAGTATTTTTGCCTGAAAATTTCCATGGACAGAGGAGGCTGGTGGGCTACAGTCCATGGGGTCGCAAAGAGTTGGGCACAACTGAGCACACAGCACATACAAACAAAATAGTAGCTGGAAGTTATCACACAACTCTATAGTATATTCTTTGGAGCTTGTGGAAAATATCTATTTAACAGTATTAAAATGGATACAGCTCTCTTTCCATAGCATGGCTCATCTCATCTCAGGTAAACCTTTTATTATCTTCATAAAGTCCAGGTTCAAGAATTCCTCTTGCTTTGTTGTAAATCCATATATAAATTGAACAAGCTCTCCCTGGCTATTAAAGCCAAGATAACTATACCCAAGCACGAGGGAAAACAGGTGAGCAACAGCCCTTGCGTATTTTATCTCCATCAGGTTTATTTCTTCCCAGATGTGCTCCATTTCACATCTGCTTTTCCTAGTTCAGGGCGATCTCTGCTGTTATTTGTCCCTAGAGGTCACTGCCCTGTCTATAGTGAGTGCTAAATCATGACTCTAGAAAAGGACCCTGAGAGCAATAAAGAGTGTTTCAAATGCAACTTGATTTATCTTTATCCTCACATAGTGCTTTCTGGCCTAATGATAAGGAACTTCTTTCTTCTCCTATTGAGTGGCAACTGAATTCTTTTTTGCAACAGAGTGGAGTTTTTATTGATTTACTGCAACCATCTAGATGCACTGAAGCTTTCTTCACTTAGATGCTTCCTTTGACCTTTGGGTGAGACGTGAGGGGTAAGGCAAGTGCTCATCCTCATCACATTCTTATCCTCTGAAAGGATGAGGCCCCCTCCAAGCCCAGCATTAACTCAGTCGATAAACATTTGAAGCCTAAAACCTTGCAGAAGCACTGTTCTCTGCCCAGATGATGATCACCCCTGAAAAAGCTATGGCCTAAGATAGGGAACAGAGAGGTACATGAGAACTACTTTCATTTAAAAACCTTCTGTTGAAGAAATATTTGCCAAGGCTCAAGTATGAGTATGGGAAAGTGGCCACTGTATGCCTCTGACCATGACAGTCTTTCTCAGACCTCTTTGAAAGCCATGTTTCCACCTTCATGGCTTAACAATGAAAATCCAATGGGAGACTTCACAAGTTTTCCTTAACCAGTCAGAACCTTACATGTAGAGTCCCTCCTGTTCCAGTTATCTGCCGCTGTGTAACAGTCCACTCCAAACTTCATGGCTTAAACTAACAATTTTTGCAAGATCTGTCAGCTGATTGGGCTCAGCTGGTGGTTCTTCTGGCCTTGGCTGGAGTCTCTCACTCAGCTGTATTCATCAGGATCTGAGTTAGCTGGGTCACAAAGCTTATACTCATATTTGGTGCCTTAGCTGGCTCTCCACATGGTTGCCTTGGGCTTGCTCACAGCATGGGGGTCTCAGGATAGTCAAATTTCTCAAATGGCAGCTGGTTTCCCAAAGGGTGTACATTAAAGCTGCCATTCCTTTTAAGGCTGGGGCTCAGAACTCCTAGAATGTTATATCCTTGACATTCCATTAGGCAAAACAAGTCACAGTGCCATAGTTCAGATACCAGGGAAGGGAAATAGACTCCACCCTTGATGGGTGGAGCAGCATGTGTGTATAGGGAGGATTGGAATTGATGGTGCCCATCTTTGGAGAGTTTGTTCCCCACTTATTCAGAGGAAATAAATCCACCCTTTGTCTAAGGCTGTCAAGTTACACCACTGACAGTAAATTTCAGTACTATGTGACAGGTGACATCAGAGAGGTAAATTTTGTTATTATGTTGTCAGGACAGAGGAAATAATCAACGGTGATTTGGAAGGATGCATCTGGAAATTCTTCACAAAGGTAGAAACCCTACGTGGTACTCCTCTAACCTTTGCACTTTAGCAGAGGACCTTAGGGAAACTAAAGGGCTGCATACAGTGAACACTGTGCTTAGCACAATGTAAGTTTACTTCTCACTTAATGAGAAGTCCAGAGCAAGTTGGCCAGAGCTCACTTCCATGTGGTGACACAGGTATCCAAGTTTCCTCCATGCTGCCAATCATAATCTGTGAATTCCAACATTGCCATGCTTGGGAAACATAGGGATGTGGCACTTACAGGCCAACTCTTCATTTCCTTGGCCCATAAGTGACACATGGCTTTTTCACATCCAGTTCGCTCACTAGAAGTTGTCAGATGGCCCCCTTTTCACAAAAGCCTGAGAAATATTGGGGAGCACATTGTAACTTTGATGACTAACCATCTTTGCCATATAAGAGGAATAAAATTAGTTCTGAAAAGTTAAACATATTTTGGATGCAATTAAGAATCAGCAACATGTGTATAAATGGGTAACTGAAGAGTCTGGGAGATATCCAGAGCTCCATGAAGACCCTGAGGCCCTGGAAAATCACTGGCTAATCTGGAGATTAAAAGGCATGGGTGCTTCTGGTCACTGGCAATATGTCAATTTTCCTTCACCTGGGAAAAGAAAGGATACCTAAAATTGATGCTTTTGTCAATAAGGCAAGATACTGCCAGACTCTTGTTTCAACCCCAAATATAATTTAGACATGCTGCAAAAAGGGAAGAGAATTGCAGATGCAAGTATAAACTCCTAAGCTAGAACTTCCTCTTCCAAAGTTAGGACTTAACTTAATGATCCTGTGAGAGAAAACCTTCCAACGAGAAGAGTAAATTGTAAGCAGAAAACATCAGTTCTCATCATTTCTGCCCCAAGATGAAATAAAGTCACTGGGCATGGCTCCATTTGCCCCATCCACAATCTTGGGATTAGCATACCCAGCTCCAACATTTGAAAGATAAAGAAACTCGCACTGATATGAGGCTAAAACACCACATGTGGTTAATATATGATTATTACTTGATACTGTCATGGAAAAAAGAAATGAGAGAAAAACACTTCTTTTTCTTTGCTTACCTCTCTCTGTTTTGAAATGTCCATCCCAACACTTTCAAAAACCATTGACTAGGACTAGTAAGAGTTTGCCCCAATCCCAGTTAAGATCAGAATTATACCACCCTCAACTTAGAGACGCAGGTCTAGAAGGTACTTGTAAACTATTCCACTGTGTTATATTCTTTTTACATCAGTTGGATTACAGAAAAAGCAAGAGAATTCCAGAAAAACATCTACTTCTGCTTCATTGACTACACCAAAGCCTTTGACTGTGTAGATCACAACAAACTGTGGAAAATTCTGAAAGAGATGGGAATACCAGACCACCTGACCTGCCTCCTGAGAAATCTGCATGCAGGTCAGGAAGCAACAGTTAGAACTGGACATGGAACAACAGAATGGTTCCAAATTGGGAAAGGAGTACGTCAAGACTGTATATTGCCGCCTAGCTTATTTAACTTATATACAGAGTACATCATGTGAAATGCCGGGCTGGATGAAGCACAAGCTGGAATCAAGATTGCCCGGAGAAATATCAATAACCTCAAGCACGCAGATGACACCACCTTTATGGCAGAAAGTGAAGAAGAACTAAAGAGCCTCTTGATGAAAGTGAAAGAGGAGAGTGAAAAAGCTGGCTTAAAACTCAACATTCAAAAAGCTAAAATCACGGCATCTGATGCCATCATTTCATGGCAAATAGATGGAGAAACAATGGAAACAGTGAGAGACTTTATTCACTTGGGCTCCAAAATCACTGCAGATGGTGACTGCAGCCATGAAATTAAAAGACACTTGCTCCTTGGAAGGAAAGCTATGACTAACCTAGACAGAATATTAAAAAGCAGAGACATTACTTTGCCAACAAAGGTCTGTATAATCAAAGCTATGGTTTTTCCAGTAGTCATGTATGGATGTGAAAGATGGACCATAAAGAAGGCTGAGAACTGAAGAATTGATGCTTTTGAACTGTGGTGTTGGAGAAGACTCTTGAGAGTCCCTTGGACTGCAAGGAGATCCAACCAGTCCTTCCTGAAGGAAATCAGTCCTGAATATTCATTGGAAGGACTGATGCTGAAGCTGAAACTCCAATACTTTGGCCATCTGATGTGAAGAGCTGACTCATTGGAAAAGACCCTGATGCTGGGAAAGATTGAAGGCAGGAGAAGGGGACCACAGAGGATGAGATGGTTGGACGGCATCACCAACTCGATAGGCGTGAGTTTGAGCAAGCTCCAGAAGTTGGTGATGGACAGGGAAGCCTGGCATGCTGCAGTTCATGGGGTCGCAAAGAATCAGACACGACTAAGCAACTGAACTGAATTGTACTGATATTCTTTTTAAAGAAAGGCTATTTTTTTAAGGTTAGATGGTACTAGTCTACCTGTAGACTAGAAAAATGTGTATGTTTACATGTGTGCTAAGTTGCTTCAGTCGTGTCCAACTCTTTGGGACCCTATGGACTGTAGCCTGTCAGGCTCCTCTGTCCACAGGATTCTCCAGGCAAGAATACTGGAGTGGGTTGCTATGCCCTCCTCCAGGGGATCTTCCCAACCCAGGGATCAAATCCATGCCTCTTACATCTCCTGCATTGGCAGGTGGGTTCTTTACCACTAGCACCACCTAACAGAAGCAAAATACAGTAATGTTTATCCACGAGAGAAGAGGGCACTGAATCTGACAAGTGCAAATGCTCTTATTCTTAGAGATAAATACTAGGGAGAGAGTTGAGTGGTTTAACAGAATCACCACGACCTGGATAGAGTAACCTTGACAATCCACTAGCCTTGATCCTAATTTCTTGTCATCCACCCAGTCTTCTGATTTCTAAGCCAACTCCCCACATGTCTGGATACCAGGACAGAAGGCATCAGGAAGGCTGGCACAGATACCCCAGCCCAGCACCCGTTAGAGCTGGCATTTGTGTTCTGTGTTATCTCAGTCTCTCAGGTGATTGGCTAGCTTGATTCTCAATTCTCAAGAGCTCAATATCGTTGATGACGTTGATAACATAGACTTTCTGTCCTTGAAAACCCAGAACATGGTGAGCCCCTGCATTGCCTAAGCTGTCAGTCCATCAGCTCATGGCATCTCTCTCCTGGCTCTGGCAACACCAGTCACAGCACCTTCCTGGATGTACACACAGACACTCGGTACAATGAAGTCGCTCACCTCGGTTATAGTTTAGGATTTAACAGGAATGGACACAAAAAGAGCTCAATTCTCAACTACAAAGTAGCAATTATACAGCCCTTTGCTTGTTAAATTTACCCAGCTACAGACATGCCTGTAATAGCATTTGCCTTCAATTTGCCCCTTGAGGCCATGGGAAGTTTCAGGATACCGCCACTGACTCGCACTGGGTTTCCATGCTGAAGGTTCCACAGAAAACCACTATTATTTGTATTCACATCAAATCTCAATAATTAGAAGTCAGACGGGTGAAGCAGAGCTTCTGTTCTGTTCCCTCGAATGCAGGTCACGAGAAGTCACTATGGGAATGTATTATGATTCTCAGTCACTCAGAAAAGTAAGGATTTTGATCATTTTTGTTTGCCTGCCAGTGAAAATAGCAGCGACTGCAGCTGCATTTTTTTCAGACCACATGACTTGGAATTCATGCCTTTTAGTTGGCTGGCTTCCGATGGCCATTTATAGACCCATAATGTTACGTGCCACCTTCCCATAAAATTCACTCCTGTTTTTTAATCCCAAGGCCAGTGATGTGCAAACTAGGTATCTGGAGACACATTAGACAGAGTGGTCTTAGAGAACAGATGACAATCAACTCTAGGGTAATACCCTGTTTCCTGACTCTTCCTTTGACCTTGGATTTCCAGTTTAGCAAGACTAAAGTCAACCCCAAACAAAAGAACCCAATGCTTTCCACACTGTGCCTGCTGGCAGAAGGCAATTCACATGGAAGATTCTCTATGGAATTCGTGTGGTCTCACCTCAGGTTCTACCTAGGGTCAGTGTCTCCATGAGAAGTGGCCGTGGCTACTCAGGCTGCCCCAAAGAATGTGGGTGGGCAGGCCATGTCTTTGCTCTCTATGTTCATCACCCCGCCTTGATGGAGGCCGTGGCCTCATCGAAGTAAAGTCTACACCCTGCAGTTGGTGGCCCACCCAAAGCTATAGGCATAGCTTTCAAATCCAGGTCTGCCTTGTATTTCCAGGGCAAGTGTCAGGGAGGGACATAGGTCACCTTGGAAGTGGTTTTGCTTGTATATTTTTTAACAGTATTATTTTTATTTGCTTTGGTGGTGGAGGGCGGTATCTTTTTTTTTTTTGGCTGTGTTGAGTCTTCACTGCTTTGTGCATGCTTTCTCTAGTTGCGGCAAGCAGGAACTACTTTATAACTGCAGTGCGCATGCTTCCAGTGGTGGCTTCTCGTTACACAGCATGGGCTCAGTAGATACGGTGTACGGGCTTAGCTGCCCCTCAGTACGCGGGATCTTTCCAGACCAGGGATTGAACCTGTGTCCCCTGCATTGGCAGGTCGACTCCTAACCACTGGATCACCAGGGAAGTCCTTGGAAGTGGTTTTGAAAAGAAGCACCAACAAGGTGATAATCAGAAGTCTTTTGTTGTACCCACTCAAAGTTTAACGTTCTCACCTCCCTCCTCCCTCCCTATCCTTCAAGGTCTTTCATCCCTTTAAAGAACATTGATTGCTTCTTCATCTGCCCATGTGCCAGCTGAGTTCTCCAGGAAGCAGGCACCAAGACGGATTTAGAAATGCAAAAGATGTATTGGAGAGGAATGTCTGAAGGAAAATAGGGAGGAGAAGGGATGGGGCAGAAGAAGATGCTATGATACTGACCAGACAATGTCTCCATCAATCTGACAGCGAGCTCCAAGGCAAAAACCACCCTTAGAGGAGCCAGCATTGGGAAGAAATGGCTAGGGTCTTTGTAGCACTGCCTTGTTCAGGCCTTGGCCAGGGACTGCCCATGGAAGAGGATGACCCTGGCTCCAAAGTGGAGCCAGTCAGCCAAACAGACTCTGCAACTCATCACCAGCTTTTTCCTGAAGCTGGAAGAAAGATCTGGGCAGCACAACTCCATGTCTGCCAGAGCCAGCTACCCCTCCCCTGGGACCCAGCCCCACGCCCAACTCCATGTCATTCTAGCAAGGCAACAAGTTGAGACCCTTTGCTTTCTTGATCACAAGGATGAGCACATGCCCCACGGAAGGACGATCAGAATCAGTTTTTGAACATTAGGCAGAAGGCAGCGAGGGTCTCCCTCTTTTTCTCTGCAGGGATGAACTCTAAGGACCATGGCAGCTTACTGCTTCTGGGGGGCATCTTGTCACCATGTGGATAAGCCTATCAGAGGATCAGGCAGAAGCAAACACAATCAAGAGATGGCACAAGAGACAGGGAGATGGAGACACACTGATGTGAGGGAGACACCTGTCTGAGCCACTTCCAATCCTCTTGGCCTCTGCCCCTACTCCAGCCACTGCTACTGAGATCAGTTTTGTGCAGGGTTCGCCCAGCGTATGAAGACAGAATCGGTGATATGTGCCACCCTCAGACTTCCCTGTGGCTGCACTGAGTTCACTTTCTTCCCAGAGGCTTCTTTCTGGTGGGACACCTGTGGGAGCTGCTCAGCACTCCCATGCACCACCCATCAATGTGAGAGAAGTCAACACCCATGGGCCATGCTTGATGAATTCAGGAGAGAGCCAATGAATCCATGCCTCCCTCTTCTGTCTCCGGGAAGGACAGTCCTGAGATGCCCCGGAAGGCTCTCCTGAAGATCCTACAACTCAAGCTCCAGTTTCCCATCCTGCCAGGCATCTTTTGATGCCTTCTCTTTCCAATGCTGCTCCCAAATAGACCACTGGGACACAAGCCTTTGTCTTAGGTTCTTTTATGGAGGAACCTAGCTTATGACAGATAACAGTATGGGAGCACCTGGATCCAGCTATTCCTGAAACCACTTCCTTGGACTTCTCAATTCCTTGAGTCAATAAAATTATAGTTTCTTTTTTCTTTTTCTTTCTTTGTTGTGTGTGTGTGTTTAAGCTAGTTTGAGTTGAGTCTGTGATTTGCAATAAAAAAGAACTCAGTCCCACAACCCTCTTCTCTTCTTCTAAGTCGCTTATCACCCCCGTTATAGCACTACCACGTCCATCTTCCCAGTACTCTCCATATCCCCAGTCAGCTCCAGGAAGACAAAGCATCATCGCTGACTCCTCATCCATCTCCTCCCAAATAAGAGCAGATGTCAAACCTTGCAAGCTTTCAGTGTTCTGCATCTAAAGTGTGTCTCTTATAGACAGCACCTTGAGCCTGAAGTGCCTGGGAGACCTCAGCTGCACCTGATCGGGAAGGTAGAGAAGCCAATCTGGAGTACCTGAGAAGGTCAAGGCCAGACACTAGTGAGGGATGATCAAAACCAAGAGCCTGGATGAGGTTGCTGAAACATCTTGACCGACGGGAGGATCGAGGCTGGAGCCTACAAGCCCATATTTACAGACTGGAGGAGGACAGTGTTCACTGTTGGTCTCCCCAACATTACAGGTATGTTACACAGGCCCAGAGGAAAGCTCAGCAGCAGAATTTCAGGTGCTGAAGAAGATAAAGAATGACCCAGGAGGCAGCAGAACCCTCACTAAGGGCCCCCTTCCTCTCAGATGGACTCCGTTCATCTGGGGCATCACAAGGATGAGGAGATGAAAACAAGTCTCCATCTTCAGCCGCATCTCTGAGTATCGAGGCTCCAAGACAGCTCCCTTGTCAGCACAGATGAGATCACAGAAGACGACTGACTGGGGCAGAGGTGCAGTTTGGAGGGCAGAGAACCAATTTATGCCCTCTTTTCTAGGCACAAATCTCTCGTGATCTTTGATTTCTCATTTTTCCATTAAAAAACCTCTCCATTTCTGGTGGTGGCTGATCACTTCCATGGCTGAGCAGCAGGCCTGAAATTTACTTAGTTCTGAATTTGTGCACAATTAAGGACCCAGCAAGGTACCCGGGCTTTGCAATCATGCTCAAACTACATCAAAGGGGAATTGAAGAGGGGCTGGGGAGAGAGCTGACATTCCAGAAACCTGACTGAACTTGGCTTAGAGAGGCTTGGGAAGTGTTTGTCAGAATGACAATACAGTATGAGGTTAGCTGAGTAAAATGGGAGGTGACAACTGATTGTTGAGAAGGCATCTTACTGAAGTTTCTAAGGGAGGAAAGGATACTTGCTGACAGACAGTAGTTGCTACTATGATAGCAGACAATTTTCTGGGGCGTTGAGTAGGAAGGCGTTTTGTCTTAACCAATGCACCCATATTGCAAATGCCAGATGGCTAGTGCACGCAACACACGCTTCATAATGACATTTACAACCTCAGATGGCAGAATTTTCTGCTCTTTCCTTCCAAACATACTGCTTCTAACTTGTGCCTTTGAGGACTATCCAGTAAAAAAAACAAGATAAATTTATCAGTCACCATTCCTCAAATATTAGTTGCCCAAACTAAACTATTGGGTTTCCCCAAAAGTTCATTTGGGTTTTCCCGTAACAGCTTATGGAAAAACCTTAGCGAACTTTTTGGCCAACCCAATACCTATCACAAGATGAAATAGAACCTGACCCCTAGCGCTTGCATTTTTCCAGGAATATGTACTCCAATGAGATAACTGGGGGATTAGAAGGAGAAGAGAGGTTAAACGTCAAAAGGCAAAAACATTCCATTCACCGCCCTGATACTGGGGGTCTCCTGGGTCGCACACTCATTTGCAAAGGGAGGCTTTGCATCTCCTGTCTTCCTGAGCCTCCTCGCATTATCTTTAAAAACCTGAGGACCGGCTTAGCGCAGGCATGTCAGATGGTCCCCACTGCTCTCAACATCATGGACTTGCAAATGAGGTAAGCAGTTGGTCAAGCCAAAGAAGAGTCCTGCCATCTGGCAGAAAAGTATCCGCCATAAGGTCAAACCAGAGACTGGCCAAGGATGGCCTGCGGACCCAATCCACCCCCCGCCCCACCCCCAGACACACACACACTCATCTACTCTGCCTGTGTTGTGTGGGCTGCAGGTGTGGCTGGAGCAGGCTGACAGCTGAGAACCTAGAGACCAGCCTGGGTGTCACCCTCCACCCCTACTCCCTCCTCTGCACCCAGAACCTGACTCTGAGTCCATGCTGGTCACCACTTACACACTGGGGCCACAGCTATGGGCAACTACTGGGCGGTGAGCAGCCCAGGCCTCCAGCCAGGAGTCTGGGTTAAGATGACTCAGATGTCCAGGAGAGAGGAGTGTGCTGGGACCTGGGGGTCCCTGAGGCAGAGAATGAAACTGATTAGAGGGCATGCCCCTCTCCCCACACCCAGCTCCTGCTCCCTCCAGCCTCAGGCCCCAAAGCAAGGGCAGACCACTCAGCCACTGGAGGGCTCCAGCAGATGGCAACTGGACATGAACTTGCCCAGCACCCAAGACCAGCCACCTGGGCCGATGGAGGGGGGCATGGCAGAATTCTCTCTTGTTCTATGAAAACTTCCAGAAGAGGCTCCGCTTTGCCCCCTGACCTGCAAATCAGGAAGATTTATTATCCCCTTACAGAAAAAGGTTGAGACCACTGACACAAATTTCCATAAAATGTCTTCTCCGAAAGATAAATCATGACAGTGAGGAGGGGGCTGGAGAGGGGGAAGCCTTGGGTGCCTACACTGGGAAATCAGAGGTTCTTCATAGGTGTTCAGCAGAGAGGCACAAACCAGATTATGTCTACACCAGAATATACACACTTCTGAGCAATGCATTACTTTCTTACCTTTCCTGTCATTTGCATACTAAAATGGCAAGCCACTCCAGTATTCTTGCCTGCAAAATCCCATGGACAGAGGAGCCTGGCAGGCTACAGTCCATGGGGCCACAAAGAATCGGACACGACTGAGCAAGCAACTCTTGGTTCTCGTGGGTATTTGATAGCCATCTGCTGAGCACGAGTGGCCTCCACTCATTGAAAATGAACTGGGCGGTGACAGCTGGCATCTGATCGCATAGCCCAGCTGAGTCACACCACACATGACAGCTGTCAAAGGATGGGGTACATGCTGAAAGGTATTCTCTGCCACAAGCAAACTTCTCGCTCATGACAGAGCAAGGCTTCTCAGCCTCTCTGTGGTGGGGGCTGTCCTGTGCATCGTAGCCTGGTTCTCAGCTTCCCCAGCCTCTACTCCTGTCATGGGTTGAACCATGCCCCCTTAAAAGATATGTCCAAGTCCACAGCCCCAGCACCTGTGACTGGGACTGTGCTGGGCAATAGGGTCTTCACAGATGTTAAGTTAAGGCTCTTGAGATAAGATCATCCTGGATTTAGGGTGGGCCTTAAATCCAATGACGAGTGTCCTTATGAGAGAAAGGAAAGGAGGATTTGAGGCACAGAGATATAGAGGGGAAGGCCTCAGGAAGCTGGAGGCAGGGACTGCAGTGATGTGGCCACCCGAGCCTGGGACAGAGGCCTGAACAGAAGTCTCCCTCAGTCTCCAGAAGGGATCAATGCTGCAGACATCTTTTGGACTCCTGGCCTCCAGAAATGTGAGACAGGACATTTCTATTCTTTTAAGCCACCTGGTTTGTGGGAGTTTGATACAGCAGCATCAGGAAATGAATATAACTTACTAGAGGCCAGTAGCAGTGTCCTTCGGTTGTGACAATCAAAACTACGTCCCGGAACTTCTCTTGGTGGTCCGGCAGTTAAGACTTCACCTACAATGCCAGGGGTGCAGGTTCGATCCCTGGTCAGGGAGCTAAGATCCCACACACCTCATGACCAAAGAAAAACAAAACATAAAAAGTAGAAGCAATATTTTTAACAAATTCAGTAAAGACTAAAAAAATGAAACGGGAAAAAAAAAAATACTTCCCAACATAGTCAGGTGTCTCCTGGGGAACAAAACCGCCCCTGGTTGAGACTCACTGTGTTAGCATGACACATTCTAGAACTGAAAGGGAAGGGATCGTGCCATCTAAAAGGAAGGGATTCCCGGGTCCATAAATGCTACTCAGGCATCGTAGAAACAGTGCCCAGGTAGAGACCACCAACATGCCAGGCAAATGCAGACAACACCTGGATGGAGGGACTGGAGATGCAGAATGAGCAGCTTTTGTTGCTCAGACATTCTCTGTGAATCGCCACTGGACTCGAGCAAGAATACTTCTTTTTGTCTCTTTTTAAATTTTCATTGGAGTGTAGTTGGTTTTACAACGTTGTGTTCATTTCAGGTATACAGAAAAATAAATCAGTTATACATATATCCACTCTTTTTTAGATTCTTTCCCCATATAGATCATTACAGAGAATTGGGTAGAATTCTATGCGCTGTACAATTTTAACCCGTTTTGACCACAAAACATTAAGAGACCTGGAACCTTCACTTCTTGGCCAGGTGGAAGGTGAAATTCAGCATCCATCAAACCCCAGGAGCCCCCTGCTTTCACAAAAACACATCTCCGGGAGCCAGTGAAACAGTTCCCAAAGGGCTGCCTTGACTGACTCGTGGCCTGTTCCACCTCTATAGCTAAGGCGAGATGCTGACTTCTCTGTTTGTTCTCAAGAACAAACTTGAGCCGTTTCCAAAAAGAGGGTGACATACAGTATCAGTGCTGGGTAGAAGTGTGGGCTTGAGATCAAGCCGCCTGCTTTCGAAGGTGGGTTCTGCCACACGCTAGTTAAATGAGTTACCCAGAGCCCCGCATCCTCGTCTGTACAGTCTGTGCAAGCGGGGGCAGCCATAGGGGATTCAGCTCAGAGTGAGTTGTCAAAAATGTAATGATCTTAAAAAGTGCTCAACCTGAAGCTTGATAGGTCAAGTGTTAAGGAAATACTTGAGATTATTAATTAGAATGAAGCCCATTCCTGAATTAGCCAACCAGTTTGGTGAGAACATAAAAGTTACTGTTGCTTGGAAGACCGTACAAGACGCTCAGAGCTGCAAAAACACTGGATTACAAGCAGCCAGAGCACTTGGGCAGAGAATTTTCAATCAAAAGCAGCAGTTAATCCAGAAACACCTGGATGGCAATCAGCAGCCACCATCACCAGGCAATTTCCCTCCTGGCAATGGCTAACTTACCTGCGTGCAAGGTCAGGGGCTCTGCTCTGAGACGCCCCAGCCGATGAGTGATAGCCAACCCTGACCTTGATTTCATCACAGTTAACCCACAAAGCAGATTCTGAAAAATAACTGAAGATAGATGGCCCAACACCACAATTATGTTGGATTCCCAAAAGCGATTTAAGAATACAAATTTTTAAAACTTGACTATGTGGGTATATTGGCTTCACAGGTGGCTCAGTGGTAAAGAGTCTGCCTGTCAATGCAGGAGGCACAGGTTCGATCTCTGCATCAAGAAGATCCCTGGAATAACGAAATGGCAACCCACTCCAGTATTCTTGCCTGGGAAATCCCATGGACAGAGGAGCCTTATGGGCTACAGTCCATGGGGTCGCAAAGGGTCAGACATGACTGAGCAATTGAGCACATGTGGGTATATTAGTTTCCTCTTGGTGTTGTAACAAATTATCACAAACAGAGCAACATAAGTGTGTTGTCCTATAGTTCTATACAGCAGAAGTCCACATGGGTCTTATGGTATTCCTTGTATTTTCTACCTTCAAAGGAACCAGAGATCAAATTGCCAACATCCGATGGATCATCGAAAAAGCAAGAGAGTTCCAGAAAAACATCTATTTCTGCTTTATTGACTATGCCAAAGCCTTGGACTGTGTGGATCACAATAAACTGTGGAAAATTCTGAAAGAGATGGCAATACCAGACCACCTCACCTGTCTCTTGAGAAACCTGTATGCAGGTCAGGAAGCAACTGTTAGAACTAGACATGGAACAACAGACTGGTTCCAAATAGGAAAAGGAGTACGTCAAGGCTGTATATTGTCACCCTGCTTATTTAACTTATATGCAGAGTACATCATGAGAAATGCTGGGCTGGAAGAAGCACAAGCTGGAATCAAGATTGCCAGGAGAAATATCAATAACCTCAGATATGCAGGTGACACCACCCTTATGGCAGAAAGTGAAGAAGAATTAAAGAGCCTCTTGATAAAAGTGAAAGAGAAGAGTGAAAAAGTTGGCTTAAAGCTCAACATTCAGAAAACTAAGATCATAGCATCTGGTCCCATCACTTCATGGCAAATAGATGGGGAAACAGTGCAAACAGTGTCAGACTTTATTTTCTTGGGCTCCAAAATCACTGCAGATGGTGACTGCAGCCATGAAATTAAAAGACGCTTGCTCCTTGGAAGGAAAGTTATGACCAACCTAGACAGCATATTAAAAAGCAGGGACATTACTTTGTCGATAAAGGTCCATCTAGTCAAGGCTATGGTTTTTCCAGTAGTCATGTATGGATGTGAGAGTTGGACTATAAAGAAAGCTGAGCACCAAAGAACTGATGCTTTTGAACTGTGGTGTTGGAAAGGACTCTTGAGAGTCCCTTGGACTGCAAGGAGATCCAACCAGTCTATCCTAAATGAGGTCAGTTCTGGGTGTTCATTGGAAGGACTGATGTTGAAGCTGAACTCCAATACTTTGGCCACCTCATGCGAAGAGTTGACTCATTGGAAAAAACTCTGATGCTGGGAAGGATTGGGGGCAGGAGGAGAAGGGGACGACAGAGGATGAGATGGCTGGATGGCATCACTGACTCGATGGACATGAGTTTGGGTAAACTCCGGGAGTTGGTGATGGATAGGGAGGCCTGGTGTGCTGCGATTCATGGGGTCGCAAAGAGTTGGACACGACTGAGCGACTGAACTGACTCAAGGGCTGCCCACATTCCTTGGCTCCTGGTCATACATAACTAATCTGCTTCCATCATATATCATCCTCTCTGACTGTGATAGTCCTGTCTCCCTCTTATAAGAGCCTTTACGAGCCCACTCAGAAAATCCAGAATCATCTCTGCATCTCAAGGTCCTTAAATGCATCACACCTTTAAAGTCCTTTCTCCCATAGAGAGTAAAAAATATTCATAGTTTCTAGGGACTACAATGTGGACATATTTGGGGGACAATTTTTGCATCTACCGGAGTGCAGAAATTCTAATGACATACACATCTAATCTGAGATGACTATAATTATGGTAGATTGTAAGAGAACTCTCCAGTTCTGTCATTTTTAAGAGTGTGATTCAAATCATTCTTTTGATCATTCTTGTTATACATAAAGGCACTGAAGGGACTGAATGCATACAGAGGTCAGGGTGCATATATGATCAAAGTCATGGTCAAGGGCAGCCAAGAGAAAACACAGGAAGTCTAGACAGAGAGGTCAGAATAAGTGAGTTGGCTCACCTCTGGTAAAGCAACGAGTACAGAGATTCTCAGGGGCCAGCTGGGGAAAGAACAGAGGCAAGCTGGCTATCCGGACAGGTTACGGGCATCCTAGACATGTCGATGACCAGAGAGAGCTGACAGATACCCCAGTCCTTGTCCCTTTGCAGCGAGACCCCTGGGGTGTGTGGTCTGCATTGTCACCCACGTCTCCAGCTGCCCACAGAGGCGACTTGCTGGATAACACACCCTTAGCTGGCCACCTCTCCCTCTCTGCCTCACCTCTTCCTGCTTTTTTATGCTGTTTCCCAGCATCACCATCCAATAAATGACTTGTCCTTGAATCCTTATCTTGGGATCTGCTGGTAGGAGAATCCAGACTGAGCCCCCTCTGTCCTGGTGTCAGCCTCCCTCACAGGAGCGCAAGGCAAATGGCACTTTCCCTGGTGCCTGTCATTACCCAGTGTTTGAGTGGCAGCAGAATCATCCTGCTTCAGAAGACAGCCCCGGGCCAGGTGGACCAGTGACAACCAGATAAGGTGGGGAGGGAGGGTGCAACAAAAGAAGACCCGAAAGTTCTAAAGATACCCAAGACATAAAAATGTAGCCCTTATCTCAAATATCCCTATTTCAAAAAGGTTTCCCTGGTGGCTCAGGAGGTAAAGAATCTGCCTGCAATGCAGGAGGCCTGGCTTCGATCTCTGGGTCACGAAGATCCCCCTGGAGGAGGAAATGGCAACCCACTCCAGTATTCTTGCCTGGAGAATTCCATGGACAGAGGAGACTGGTGGGCTACAGTCCATGGGGTCACAAAGAATTGGACACAACTGAGCAACTAAACAACTGGGCTCAGCTTCCATCCTCTCAGGAGGTGTCCTCTGTTGAGTTATTCAAAGGTGACCTAGATTCACAACCACACACACTTTCTAAGGCATACACATAAACAATGCACTATGTTATGAGTTTCTGAATGAGCTAAAGAGGAAAAAAGATATATCCCTAGTCAGTCGTGTTCTGATAAATGTTCTCCAAAGGAGCCCCTCCCCCCAAAAAAATGGCTAGCCTGTGGCACCCGCCGATCTCTGGGGTGTAATTTTCCCACCATGGCTGATTTCAAGCTAGGAATGTTACATCAACCTGCTGGCAAAACTCCCATAAATTTAACCCTGTGAGCGGTACAAGCTGACTTTATCACATCACTGCCCACTCTTCTAGGAATTTATAACTGTAATAACTGCATAGTTCAGGTGGGCTATTTGCCTTATCAGAGTGACCCCAAAGTGGAAAATGACTGAATACAACAGAGCTTTGTTTCTTAGTCATGTGCCAGTGCTGGGCCAGTAAACAGGGAGCTGGGAGTTTGCTTCCATGGTCATTCAGTAGCTTCCAAGGCCATCCCAGGTCATCTCCATTCCACCCCAGCAGAGTTGAAACCTACAGAGGATCGCACATGGGACATTTTTCTGGACCTCTCTTCTGCCCACATCCCATTGGCTATAACTAGCACATGGTCACATCTAACTGCAAAGGATGCTGGGAAATGTAGTCTAAGCTGTGTGCCCAGAAGAGAATATGGATTTGATGGGCATCAGCTGTCTCTGCCACAATCATATTTTTAGCATTCATGTGTCAGACACCATGCTCAACAAGTTTATATGGATAGAAATGGACTAACATCTTTTACAGTTGAGAACTGAAACTTTCAGACACTGGCTTTTGCCTTAAGTAGGAATGGATTCTTCCAGGGACAAGATGGGGCCCCATGAGCAACCTTTGTGGTCATGCCAGGAGGGGCATGCAAATATCCACCAACACAGCTGTGTGTTGACAGCTATGACATAGGGTCCAAGCAGTTTGTTAATAATATGAAGTATTCATCTATGCACAGCATCTCTTTTTAAAAACTATAAATTAGTATACTTATTCCTTCAATATCATTCCCCAACATTTTGCCTCAGCCTCCTTGAATCCCTAAAAAAACAGCCAGGGTGCAAACAGTGTCAGGATTTGCCCACAAACTCAACAGTCTCCCTGTGGGAGCATGTGTGCTGGTGAATTTCAGCCATGCTGAATGTCACAGCTGAAAACCACTTCGGGAACCATTTATCTAAAGATGACAATGCTCTATTTACAGGTCTATTTTTATTACTCTTCAGACACGGTTATGAGACATGTCTTTTGGATAATTTTTCTACTGCTGTTTAGTTGTTCAGTCATGTCCAACTCTGTGACCCCATGGACTGTAGCCTGCCAGGCTCCTTTATCCATGGAATTCTCAAGGCAAGACTACTGGAGTGGGTAGCCATCCCCTCCTCCAGGGGATCTTCGCAATCCAGCGATCGAACCCAGGTCCCCTGCATTGCAGGCAGATTCTTCACTGAGCTACCAGGGAAGCCCAATTTTTCTACTAAGTAAAGAGAATTACTTCAAGTTCTTATAAAAGAGAGATCTATTAACCAAATCCAGAAATACTGAAATTTAATCTCTTTTTTATTCTCTCTCAACACTGAACACCAAAAGAACTTTCCAGTCACTAGGGAATTTTTCCCTTTGATGTGACATGTTCAGTAAAGCCATGGGCATGGATTTCCTGAGCTGTTGGTCTCTGCGGAATTTAGAACTTGCTACGCTTCTTTGTAGGTTGAGTTTGATCAAAGATACACCAGGGCACAGATTCTTCAGACTGCACTTTCAGAATCATTCAAGTTCACAATCTCTCAACCCAGCAGCCCTTCTCAGGCCATGAAACACCAAGCCAATTACCATTTTCTTTTGACATGGAGTGTTTTATGTGACATTTTACACAATGACAGATGGGTCTCTTCTGGGGAAATGCTCTATGTCTTTAGAAAACTCTGCCAGGATTATTTTCTTGATTTATTCTAAAAGGTCACAAGTAAGGAACAGGTTTTCAGCATTTATCTGTTCTTCAAAAACACGTAATGGTTATCATCAATATACAAAATACTAGAAGTGACACTGAAGAAAGATCTTGGAGACATCACTC
The DNA here is from genome assembly GCF_054371585.1 of Giraffa tippelskirchi. Classification (NCBI taxonomy): domain Eukaryota; kingdom Metazoa; phylum Chordata; class Mammalia; order Artiodactyla; family Giraffidae; genus Giraffa; species Giraffa tippelskirchi. The sequence goes on from NC_137289.1 coordinate 146,825,455, forward strand.
CTTGACCTTGAGAAACACAGATTTGACCAAGAAAGCTAATCTCAGGTTTTCACCTTCAGAACTCCCACTTTCAGAATCAATACTCTATGTATGTTAGTTCTGGGCTGAAAAATCAAACAAAATCACAAGAGATCGCGTCTGCTTCTAGACACTGTACTTTGGAACTTAAAATTAAGGTACCCCATAAAGCGAGGCCTGCTCTTGTTAACTTTTAGGGTCCAACTTGAATGTCAAAGCGCAGACTTGAAACCATCATGAGCTCACACGGTCCCACCCATCCTGGAAACAGCATATGCACTGCAGTTTCATTCTCTAGGTCCAGTAATTGCAAAAGCAAAACCCAAATCAGATGATGTGATTTCACCCAACAGCAGCCCTTTCTCGGAGTCTGTAATCACTGTTTATACTTTCCCATGTCAGTCTGCGGGAGTCCCCCTCTCTCTGCTTTTCTTCTCCTGTTGGCAGCTGGTTCTGTGAACGTTTGATTGAAACAAACATTCTTTCCCAGGGCATGAATGTCTGTCTCCTTGATCTGGGGCATCAGCGCATAGCCCTGAATTCCGTACGTCTTGGTGAGGTTCTTCAGATCGGGAATGGTGATGCTTTGGAGAGGGAGAGGCTCCGAGAGGGACAGGGTGACGCTGGACTCTTCACCCCCCGCCCCATGCCACACAAAGGTGTCCCTTCCCCTTGATAAACCTTGACTGACGATGCCTCTCCAAATCTCCATTTTGGAGCTCGTGTTACAATATGACTTCTGGAGCCTTTGAAGTCCCAGCTGCAGGAGCCAAAGAACTGGAGTGATTAGGGGGCCAGCCCTCTCCAGGAAGGGGGTAGCTGCACACTTGAATACAAAATGCAATTAAAAAGGAGCACCTGGGCTGAAATCGAAGCAAGGAATGTGACTTTGGCTCCAAGGAGAAGTGGGCTCATTGTAATCACATAAGAATGCTCATCTCCACAAAATGCTCGATTCAGAAAAACCCCAAAACTTAAAAAAAAAAAAAGGAAACAAAGCAAAACACCCTCTGACTTGCCAGGACGTTAAAGGAATGCAGGGATTCTTGCAGACTCCTTCAGGGTCGCTCACAGTAACATTAACTTAGCAGAGGCTCCACCCAGGACAATGGTGAGACCTTTCTTTGCTTTTCACCGTCCTGGTGTTTTCCTAGTTCCCCAAACACCCATAGAGTCTTACTTTTTACATCCCTTCTCACACTCATTTTGCCTGGCTACACCCTCGGCTAATTTCCCAGAGGTATGCCTGTTCCCAGGTGGCGCTAGTGGTAAAGAACCCGTCTGCCAATGCAGGAGACAAAAGAGACACTGGTTTGATCCCTGGATTAGGAAGATCCCCTGGAGGAGGACGTGGCAACCCACTTCAGTATTCTTGGCTGGAGAATCCCATGGACACAGTAGCTGGGCATTCTACAGTCCATAGGGTCGTGAAGAGTCAGACACAACTGAAGCAACTTAGCACGCACACACGCAGTGCCTGTTTGGGGGATGGGGGAGTGGGTGTGTGGGAGTGGGGGATAAGGGGGCGTGTGTGTTCTGGTTTTAACATCTTACCTCCATCACAACTTGCCCATCACTTTGACCAGAGGATGTCAAATTTGACCTGCATCTGAATCAGGTGTTAAAACTCAGATGGCTGGGTTCTGTCCCCAGACTTTCCAATTCTCTAGGTCCAGTCTTGGGCAGAAAATTCGCATTTCTAACAAACTGCTGGAGGATCGTGATGCTGTTGGTCCAGGGACCACACTCTGAGAATCACTGGGTTAGACCAACCAGTTCAACTCAGAGACTGAGTTAAAGTGAGTCGTCATATTGAGGGAAAAGTTCCTGGGCTGAAAGTCAACAAGAAGAACCAAGTCTGAGCTCTAGTCAGACCACCAACAAGCTCGGCCAACTTGGGCAGGACTCTGCAATCTTGACCGCACTACAGAACACCTGGCAGCCATTTATGAAGTTAATGCCAGGCCCACCCAAGATGGGCTGAATCAGAAACTCAGTGTGCTTTAACCTCTCCAGGCCTCAGCTCTGTCTTCTAAACAATAGGGATAGTAATTTTTACCCCATAGAGCCACTGAGGGGAAAAACACAAATATTAAAACCTCTTCGTAGATATACAGATGGCCCAAAGGCACATGAAAAGATGCTCAACATCACCAATTATTAGAGAAATGTAAATCAAAACTACCATGAGGTACCACCTCACACGAGTCAGAATGGCCATCATCAAAAAAATCTACAAACAATAAATGCTGGAGAGGATGTAGAGAAAAGAGAACCCTTCTGCATTGTTGGTGGGAATGTAAGTTGGTGCCATCACTATGGAGAACAGTACGGAAGCTTCTCAGAAAACCAAAAGCAGAATTACCATATGATCCAGCAATCCCATTCCTGAACATAAACCCACACAAAACTCTAACCCAAAAGGGGTACATGCACCCCTATGTTCATAGAAGCATAATTTGCAACAGCGGAGACATGGAAACAACCTAAATGTCCATCAACAGAACAATGGATAAAGAAGATGTGGTACGTATACACAACAGAATATTAGTCAGTCATAAAAAATGAAATATAGCCATTTGCAGCAACATGGATAAACCTAGAGATGATCATACTAAGTGAAGTCAGAAAGACAAATATTGTATGATATCATTTGTATATGCACTCTAAAATAAACACAAACACACAAAAATGAACTTATGTATAAAACAGAAACATACTCACAGAACTAGAGAACAGACTTGTGATTGCAAAGGATAAGGCGGGGGGGGGGTACAGGAGGGATGGATTGGGAGTTTGGAATTGGTGGGTGCAAACTATTATGTATAGCATGGATAAACAATAAGGTCCTACTGTATAGCATGGGGAGCTACATTCAATATCCTGTGATAAATCATAATGGAAAAGAATCTGAAAAAGAATGTATATATGTATAACTGAATCACTGCTGTACAGCAGAAATTAATGCAATATTGTAAAACAACTATGGGCTTCCCTCGTAGCTCAGTCAGTAAAGAATCCGCCTGCAATGCAGGAGACCTGGGTTCGATTCCTGGGTCATGAAAATCCCTTGGAGAAAGAAATAGCAACCTACTCCAGTATTCTTGCCTGGAGGATCCATGGACAGAGGAGACTGGCAGGCTACAGTCCATGGAGTCAGACACGACTTAGCGACTAAACCACCACCAAATCAACTATATTTCAATAAAATTAACTCTTAAAAATTAAAAAAAAATTTATACCTTCATAAGTGACAAAGCACCAGTCAAATGCTAGCTGCTAAGTTTCCCTCTCAGAAAACATTTCAATTTTAACTGAGCTCACCAATACCTCTATTAATATCTAAGTCAGAACAGATATCTCTGGCACAAGTTAATCTCTTGGAGAAACTTGGAGGAGAGACAAGCTTTTCAACACATTCATGTTGCTCCACCAACACACAGGCCTTCTCCTTGCTTCCGTTTTGAAAACATGTCTTTGTGTTTTCCACCCAGTGCAAGGAAGAAAGTTCAATTACTCTTGGTGGTTCTCCAGTGGTTTGGTGACCCTAATTAGCTCTAAGCCAGGAGTTGGCCAGCTTTTTCTGTAAAGGGCCAAATAGTAAATCTTTGAGGCTTTTCAGGCTATGCAGTCTCTGCTACAACTACTGAACTCTGCCTTTGTGGCTTGAGAGCAGCCACAGACAATTCGCAATGAATGGGCATGGCTGTGAGCCAATAAAACTTTATTTACAAAGACAGGTGGCAGGCTGGAGCTGGCCTGTGGGCTGCAGTTTGCCAACCGTCTCTCTAAACTTCCAATAAAGTCACAAAAAAGTTCAAGTTAGCAGCTCGGTATCTTTCTAACAAAATGTCATGAGCAAAAAGCTGTTTTCTATCCATGCACACGTGTGTGTGTGTGTGTGTGTGTGTGTGTGTGTGTGTGTGTGTGTGTGTGTGTAGAAAGTGGGAGATATCTGGGAAAGCAGGACAGGGAAAAGGATAGAACTGGCTGAAAGTCAAGTCACTTGCTTCAAAATCGCCACCTGGTGTGAGCTGTGTGCCCAGGTAAGGTGACTATAGCCTTCGCCGGTGGCCCATGTTAGGTTCTTTGAAACCAACCAAGACTTACTGTACAGCACAGAAAGCTCAATATTCTGTGATAACCATATGAGAAAAGAATCTGAAAAAGAACAGATATATGCATATATATAACCGAATCACTTTGCTGTACGACTGAAAGTAACACAACATTGTTAATTCAACTATACTTCAATAAAAAACTTTTAAAAACTTAAAAAAAGCCAAAGTCCCTCTCCCATTCACCTGTGTTTTCTGCTTAAAGGGGGGGAGGCACACTTCCCAAGCCACCAGGCACAGAAACGCCTGTCCCCAGACCTTGGACTCCCCATCCCGTCCTTGCCTGACACAAGGCACTCCCCCCTACTCCCCCCATCCCAGCTTTATGAAAAACCCACCAAAACACCACCAAACATGGTCCCTTTGTCTGGGCTTCATAAATGTCAATGCTCACTTCTGAAGAATTCAACTTCAGGGAGGCGGGGGGTGGGATTTGTTCCCCCCACCCCCAACACATACACCTTGGCGGTGTCAGAGACGTTTGCGGTTGCAACCCGGGGACGGCTGCTCCTGACACCTAGTGGGTAGAGGCCAGGGATGCAGGCAGACGTGGGCCGGCCCCAAGAACGACGGCGCCCCCAAGGTCACTAGCATCGCGGCTGAGAAACCCTCAGGGCGGTGGTGACTAGGCAAGTCTGGGGACTGAGAAATGGGATTCAGGGACCTCACACCAAGTTTCTCTCCACCACGTTTCTCTGGACAGGCTCCTTCAGTGCCTCAGTCACTGCAGCCACCGACGTTTCTTCCTCTGGAAGTGAGAGAATCTTGGAGAACTGTGGATCTCAGAGCTGGAAGTGAACTCAGGAGACCTGTCACCTAGGGCTGTTGTTGTTTAGTCGCTAAGTTGTGTCCCACTCTTTGTGACCCCAGGGACCGTAGCCCACCAGACTCCTCTGTCCATGGGATTTCCCAGGCAAGAACACTGGAGTGGGAAGCACTTCTCAAACTTGACTCTGCACACAAATCCCTGAGGACCTTGTTCAAATGCTGATCTGACTCAGTAGACCTGGGCGGGACTTGGAACTCATTTCTAACCAGCTGTGGGGATCCACACTCAGCTAATCCTCAGGTATCTTACAGGTTATGAAGCATAAGGAAATGTCCCTGCCTCACAAAAAATGTGCTTAAAGTTCATTAAAGGGGCCTTGCATCTTCCAAGTCACTCACACAGAAATTCTGAAAAGACACTAAAAAACAGACACTCTTGATGCCATAGTTGCGCCTCTCCAAGACTAGTCTTTGGAACCCCATGAGACGGAACTTTCCAGTCTAGTTAAGCACAGAATCCACTCTTTCCCTTGGGCAGCCGGCAGAAATGCTGAATCTTGGAAACACCTGGGGAAGGGCAACCCCACCACATGCAGACCTGCTCTTTGAGACTCCGTACTCCATGGATCAGGGCTTCCCAGGTGGCGCTAGTTGGAAAGAACCTGCTTGCCGATGCTAAAGATATGTAAAGTGCGGGTTCGATCCCTGGGTCAGGAAGATCCCCTGAAGGAAGGCATGGCAACCCACTCCAGTATTCTTGCCTGGAGAATCCCATGGACAGAGGAACCTGGCGGGCTACAGTCCATGGGGTCACAGTGAGTCAGACGTGACTGAGTGACTAACATTTTTACTTTTCCTCTTAAAACTTCAAATGCCTTGTTTTTCAATATTATATATACAAATCACTGGGCTACAGTTCACGGGGTCATAGAGTCGGACACGACTGAAATGACTTAGCACTCCCATGGAGCAAAAAGTCGGCGCTGGGCAACTCCCTGGAGAGAGTTCCTCGGTAATCATGTAAACCATCCACAGCCAGTCCTAGCAAGGCTCAGGTCTTTCTGGGGACTGACAGAAGTTTGAGAAGTGTCAGAAAAATAAATAATCAGAAGGGAGCTAGCACCAATTTCCACTTGGTTCAGCATCCCTGGCAGGACACAAGTGGGGGAGCCCTGGGAGCGAGCCTGAGGCATGAAATGAACATGGAGCCACACAGAAGGAAGGGAGGGAGGGAAGATGTTCTACTTGCAGCAGCATCCCTGGGACTCAACCTGTCAGGCAGCCTACGGACTGAAAATTTACGTGTGTGTTTTCAATTTCTCTGACAGAATCTGTTTGGATTGAGGATGGCTGTTTAATCTTTGAAATATGTGTTCCATCACAAATGCTGGAATCACATAGAAATTGCTCCCTTCGTTCTGCGAGCCAAACCCTGACCAAAGGGGTTTGGAAATCCCCACAAGGTGCTCTTTGGTTATTGCTCATTCAGAAAGAAAAAGCCGTTTCTCTAATGAAATGCAGTGCTGAGGAACTGCCAGAAATAGATGCTCCCTACCTGCTTTCCCAGATGGTAGCTTCTTTCTAGCCAATTAACTACCAATGAACTGGGGAAGCACTGTGACAACAGGCACACCGGGCTCCCCTGCGCTCAGCCAGAGCGTGGAGTCCTGGGAGGACGTGAAACTTTCTGCTCGTCTTGACTCATGAAAGCCCAGAAAGAAGACTGCCTGACCCGGACACTTTATTTGCAAGGCCATTCTGGTTAACTCGAGCTAGAATTAAAACTGGTGGGTTGCCACCTTTCAGACAACTCCTGTTAGTTCATTCTCCCCCCTCTGGCTTCTAACTACTTAATGTTGAAGGAAGTGCTTCCCAGGTGGCTCAATGGTAAAGAACACACCTGCTAATGCAGGAGATGCAGGTTCAATCCCTGGGTCGGGAAGATGCCATGGAGGAGGAAATGGCAACCCACTCCAGTGTTCTTGCCTGGGAAATCCCATGGACAGAGGAGCCTGGCGGGCTATAGTCCCAAGGATCACCAAGAGTTGGACGCAACTGAGCACGCACGTTGAAGGGAAATAGCCAGAATCTATAAAAGGCTGCTCTTCATGAGTTTTACTAATGAGACTTCTTTCTACATTAATACCAAGCCACAGTCAGGTTTCTGTCTGCAAGTGTAGTGGGTATAGGGTTTTATATTGTCTGAAAACAAGTAAGTTAAACAGTCTTGTGTTTCAAGAACTCTTGCTCCAAATCTGAGGCTAATTAATAGTTCAGCATCCATGTGAATTTATGCTTTTCTGCTCAAAAGTCATTACAAAATAAAGTATACATATGTATAACTGAATCACTTTGCTGTACACATGAAACTAACACAACATTGTAAACCAACTATACTACAAATCAAAAGTCAATATAAAGCCATAGAGAAATGGAATTTCCCATCAAGTGGTTTCTTTCCTAATAATTTCCCATTAATCTCGAGTCAGTGAGGGTTTTTTTTTTTTTTAACATCCCTTAAGAGATCTGAGATTTTGGTTCTTTCGTTTGCTTTGTTTCATTTTTGTTTTGGGGGTAGGGGGAATGACTGAAAGAAGAGTTGGCGGGAAAGGCAATTGGTTAGTTCAACCTTCATTTACTTTTAGCAGTCTTACAATTAAAATGTCATTATGTTCTTTAACCACACAAAATTAAAGTAACTTCCAGTTAAAGTTACTGGGAGGACTGCATAACATGAAAAGGCTATGTGAAGTGAAGTCACTCAGTCGTGTCCAACTCTTTGCAACCCCATTGACTATAGCCCACCAGGCTCCATGGGATTTGCCAGGCAAGGATACTGGAGTGGGGTTGCCATTTCCTTCTCCAGCAGATCTTCTCGACCTGGGGATCAAACCCGGGTCTCCTGAGTTGCAGACAGACACTTTACCGTCTGAGCCACCAAAAGGCTATAACATCTACTATTTGCATGGTCTATTCCAAGCCAAGTGCTTTACACTGATTAACTCTCACAACCACATCTCTAGTGAAGAGCATTGGCCCACTTTACAGTAATGGGGAAACCCAGGCTCAGAGAGGTATGATTCTTTAACAATGTCACACACCCAAGAAGCTGCAGAGCTGGAATTCAAGGGCAGTTCTACAGGCATCTAAGTCAGCATGACTCCCTAACAACTCAATGTTGAAATTCTGTTAGAACGTTGGTTCTTTTTGCTCTTCGGACACCACTAAACCACAGAAATTTCCAGGCATGGCTTTAATACCACAGATATGCCAATGGCTTGATTTTCATCTCTAACTCTAACGATTCCCCTGAACTCTGAACTGGAATGTCCAACAGGTATCTCCAGTGTAGCACTTCCAAAATGGAGCTCTTCACCTCCACTAGCCCACCTCAATAGATGGCGACTTAACTGTACCATTTCATATCCATCCCACCACACATCTGTTGGTTCAGCCTTGGAAGTACATCCAGAATTCAAGAACCTCTCTGGGGCAAGCCTCCATCCCAGCTCACCTATTTGCGACAGCTTCTGGTCTTGCTATAGAACAGCCAGAATGGTTTGTGTACCAGGCAAATTCAATCACATCCTTCCTCTGAATTCTGTATCTTCCTTGGCCTTCCATGATGGAGAAGCATCTCCTTGGTCTCCTCCTCCCCCACAGGAAAAACAAAACCAACTTTAAAACCTCCACTGCCTCCCCAGGCAGCATACCCTGCAGCTACTCACCGTTGGTGGCCCTCGACATCACCCTAGGCCTGCATTAACGAAGGACAGTTGCTCGTGTGGGCCACCATGCTGAGGGTGATCCTACTAAGCTGTCCCTGTTGGAGGGGGCTCCCCTCACTGCCTCTTCCAGGTCAAAGATACATGAGCATTCTTGGTGCTTTTTTTTTTTCTTTTCAAATTTTCTGTAAAGTTGACCATTTCAAACTACAAAACTGGTCAGGAAGGATGGAATTCAAACCCACCAGGCTAAGAACAAGGGACTTAAAAGCTGAGCCAAGCTCAAGTCCCAATCTCACATGATAATCTTAAGAGTGGATCTTTAACCTTGCCAGGAACTTCCGCAGTCACCAGAATCAGGTTTCGAAGGTTCCCCGGGGTAGCAACAGGCTGGGATATCATGGTCTCTCTTCCAATTTACAACATGCTGCTTGAGGACTCCATGCTCATTTCATTTCTAAAAACCCTCCTACACTGTTCGTGGTAATGTAAACTGATACAACCACTATGGAGAACAGTATTGAGGTACCTTAAAAAACTAAAAATTGAACTAACACATAGGATATAACTGGAAAAAGAAGACATGTGAAAAGCAAAGGAGAAAAGGAAAGATAGTCCCATCTGAATGCAGAGTTCCAAAGAATAGCAAAGAGAGATAAGAAAGCCTTCCTCAGCGATCAGTGCAAAGAAACAGAGGAAAACAACTAAATGGGAAAGACTAGAGATCTCTTCAAGAAAATTAAGAGATAGCAAGGGAACATTTCATGCAAAGATGGGCTCAATAAAGGACAGAAATGGTATGGACCTAACAGAAGCAGAAGATATTAAGAAGAGGTGGCAAGAATACACAGAAGAACTGTACAAAAAAGATTTTCATGACCCAGATAATCACGATGGTGTGATCACTCACCTAGAGCCAGACATCCTGGAAGGTGAAGTCAAGTGGGCCTTAGAAAGCATCACTATGAACAAAGTTAGTGGAGGTGATGGAATTCCAGTTGAGCTATTTCAAATCCTAAAAGATGATGTGTGAAAGTGCTGCACTCGATATGCCAGCAAATCTGGAAAACTCAGCAGTGGCCACAGGACTGGAAAAGGTCAGTTTTCATTCCAATCCCAAAGAAAGGCAATGCCAAAGAATGCTCAAATTACCACACAATTGCACTCATCTCACACACTAGTAAAGTAATGCTTAAAATTCTCCAAGCCAGGCTTCAGCAATACGTGAACCGTGAACTTCCAGATGTTCAAGCTGGTTTTAGAAAAGGCAGAGGAACCAGAGATCAAATTGCCAACATCCGCTGGATCGTCGAAAAAGCAAGAGAGTTCCAGAAAAACATCTATTTCTGCTCTATTGACTATGCCAAAGCCTTGGACTGTGTGGATCACAATAAACTGGAAAATTCTGAAAGAGATGGGAATACCAGACCACCTGATCTGCCTCTTGAGAAACCTGTATGCAGGTCAGGAAGCAACTGTTAGAACTGGACATGGAACAACAGATTGGTTCCAAATAGGAAAGGAGTACATCAAGGCTGTATATTGTCACCCTGCTTATTTAACTCGTATGCAAAGTACATCATGAGAAACGCTGGGCTGGAAGAAACACAAGCTGGAATCAAGATTGCCAGGAGAAATATCAATAACCTCAGATATGCAGATGACACCACCCTTATGGCAGAAACTGAGGAAGAACTAAAGAGCCTCTTGATGAAAGTGAAAGAGGACAGTGAAAAAGTTGGCTTAAAGCTCAACATTCAGAAAACTAAGCATCTGGTCCCATCACTTCATGGGAAATAGATGGGGAAAGAGTGGAAACAGTGTCAGACTTTATTTTTGGGGCTCCAAAATCACTGCTGATGGTGGTTGCATCCATGAAATTAAAAGATGCTTACCCCTGGGAAGGACGGTTATGACCAACCTAGATAGCATATTTAAAAGCAGAGACATTACTTTGCCAACAAAGGTCCATCTAGTCAAGGCTATGGTTTTTCCAGTAGTCATGTATGGATGTGAGAGTTGGATGGTGAAGAAAGCTGAGCGCCGAAGAATTGATGCTTTTGAACTGTGGTGTTGGAGAAGACTCTTGAGAGTCCCTTGGACTGCAAGGAGAGCCAATCAATCCATCCTAAAGGAGATCAATCCTGGGTGTTCATTGGAAGGACTGATGTTGAAGCTGAAACTCCAATACTTTGGCCACCTCATGCAAAGAGTTGACTCATTGGAAAAGACCCTAATGCTGGGAAGGATTGGGGGCAGGAGGAGAAGGGGATGACAGAGGATGAGATGGCTGGATGCCATCACCGACTCGATGGACATGGGTTTGAGTAAACTCCGGGAGTTGGTGATGGACAGGGAGGCCTGGCATGCTGCGATTCATGGGTTCCAAAGAGTCGGACATGACTGAGCGATTGAACTGAACTGAACTGATAGGATCTAGCAATCCCACTCCTGGGCATATATCCAGAGAAAAACATACTTCGAAAAGATACATGCACCTCAATGTTCATTGCAACACTATTTATAATAGCCAGGACGTGGAAGCAACCTAAATGCCCACTGACAGAGGAATGGATAAAGAAGATGGAATGGATAAAGAAATAATACAATGGAATATTACTCAGCTATAAAAAAAGAATGGAATAATGCCATTTGCAACAAAACGGATAGACCTAAACATTGTTGTACTGACTGAAGTCAGTGAGACAGAAGAGAAATATATGGTATCACGCATACCTGGAATATAATTTAAAACAAGATACAAATAAACATACTTATAAAACAGACTCAGATTTTGAAAACAAATTTATAGTTACCAAAGGGGAAAGGTGAGGGAAGGGATAAATTAGAAGTTTGGGATTAAGCTATACACACACACTAATATATATAAAGTAGATAACCAACAAGGACCTTCTTTTTAGCACAGGGAACTCATCTACTCAACACTCTGTCATAATCTACATGGGCAAAGAATCTAAAAAAGAATGAACATATGTATAACTGAATCACTTTGCTGTATACCTGAAACTAACACAACACTGTCAATCAATTATACTCTAATAATTTTAAAAAATAAAATAAAAAGTTCCTTTGGAGAAGGAAATGGCAACCCACTCCAGTATTCTTGCCTGGAAAATCCCATGGATGGAGGAACCTGGTAGGCTACAGTCCATGGGGTCGCAAAGAGTTGGACATGACTGAGTGACTTCACTTTCCCTTAAAAATACAGAGTTCAAACATACAACGTTTAGTAATTTGCCACTGTTTACACAGAGTGTTACAATAAATTTTTTTAAAAAACCCACATTGCTATGTCATCATTCCAACACCAAATGTGACTATATTTCTTTCCCAGCACAACTAGGACAGCAAATATATAGCTAGACCCACGTCAGTGAAAATGGAGTCTGGTTCATGTTCCCCAATGCAGACAGGGACAAGTTCCCCCCTCATGTCAACCATTTCAAAGGTCAGAAGCAGAGTCCGATAAACACTGCCCACGTGAAATGAAAATGAAGACATAATATTAAAATTACTTGAAATTCAATAGTTCTCCTTCCTTGAGTTTCTCACCTTTTCCAGCTCAGCATCGGAATAATGAATACAATGAATGCTGAACAGATTTCGCATGTGTTGATAATTTAAAGGAACCGGTTCTCACCTAAGTGAAACAAACTGCTGGAATTTTTTTCAGTTTCTGTGACTTATTAGGGCCAAAAAAAAAAAAAAATACCTATTGACATGTCCTCTCCTTTATCAAGTCATCGAGAAATATCAAATAGAGAACTATGAGATTGCCACAGCAAACACTGAATATGGATTTGCTTCTAGCACACTTGCCTTTCCATAAAAGCCACATGCACATGGGCATTCCCAGGGGATGTGCTGAAAAACACAAGAAATCCACATGTCACACTCAGGATGCTCTTTATTTGCCATCTGTCCTTCTACAACACATTCCCTCAGTGATAGAAAAAGACAGAAAGAAGTAGGTCAATGTGCCTCATTATGGAACTCCTTTTCCATTATATATATTTTTTTATTCACATAAAAAATCTCTTCAGAGAGAACCCAGAAAGTTCTACAAACGTCTACAAACTTTGGTTCTGGAAAAAGAAACAAAAACAGTATTCAACTCAAGTCGGAGTTCCAGATTTACTCATCTCGTTCACCAGATCACCAGGTAAAGTGGACTAAGTTCTACATGCAGATACACAGTGCACACCTTCAGAATCCCCATCCACGTGCAACAAAGGGCCCAGCGGTATGTTCCCTGTGAGTCTGAGGCCAGGGTCAGTGGCTAGTCAGGGCTCCAGGAGAGGCAGGCAATTGGCTCTGGCAGTGGCCCTACAAGCCCCCCATCCTAGCCCCGACCCAGCTGTCCGATGCTGACCCTCTGAGCCCCACGGACATCTCTAAGCTAAGCACTGGGGGAGAGGACATGAGCCCCATGGTTGACCTCAGCCCAGAGTCAGCTCCCCTCTCCTCTCCTCTTTCCAGGCCTCAGCTGGAGGAGGAGGAATTCTGTGGTTTTACTGACCTTTGGTTGTATGTTCACTGTTTTGTGTTCCCTTCTGAAGCTCCACGTTTCAGCTAACAGGGTGTCCTGGATTATATAAATCCAGGCTATGACTAAAACTCTTTGGAGAGCCTATATGGGAGTAAGAGGAGAACTACATTAAGACTTTTGAGGACTCAAAAGTCCAGGAGAATCCAGCTTTACTCGCACTGTTCCATGGAAATCTCAACAGCAACAAAACATGATCCGTCACTCAGTATGTAGGTGCTGTGAGTGCGACCACAAATGTCATTCTCTTATAGGACCTAAGATTATATTCCCTACCACAGACTGACCGTTCCACACTGAAGTGGCTATCTGCTATTATTTGGAAGGAGGCCAGTGAATTACAGACACATTTTCCATACTTTTGTCAGCGGGATCTGACTTCAACTCCTTTAAGTTTTCAATCAGGTTAAACCCATCAGCATATTTTCTTGTATCTACTAGAAGTTTCACCAAAACCCTCTTATAGATGGGCTTCTCTCCAGAATAAACATTTTTATTAGGGCTAAGAAAGGATGGCTTATGATTGGGAGTGCCAGGTCAACTCCAAGAGGGGAGGGGGCTGTAAGATCACAGGAGAGTGTCTGACTGGGTCAGCAAGACAGAGGGGGAAGGTGGCAGGAAGAACAATGACAAACACAATGACAGCATCCAACAGAGTAGACACCATCCCCCTCCCAAGGGTCAATCCCCCTTCCTTATTCAGAGAATTTCAATCTCACTGAGTGCAACATGCCTACATAGCTAAATACTGTCTTTCCCAGACTCATGTGTGGTGGTGGGGGGGCACCAGAATTTCAGCCAATGGAGCTAAGCCAATCATCTCTAGGAAAGCTCTGTGTTCCCCCCGCACACACCACAACTTGTCACCTGCCTCTTCGTTCCTCTTTCAGCTTAGAGAGCAGTTATCAGACCTGGCAGGTCAGTGACCATCTTGTGACTACGAGGCAGGAAGCCAATGGGTAAGAGGTAAGGATGGTGGAGAAAAAGTACCAAAGGCCATAAGTCATCAAGGATACCGTGGCAACAGTCCTGAGAGCCCACCTCCAGGTTTCTTAATCCACTCTTCACTGTGTGTTTTCTATTATTTGCAGCCAAATGCACACCTGATACATCAAGAGCCAATGATGAGGCTGAAAAGGATAAGGACGACTCAGGGAAAAGGAAAGAACAAAGACAAAAGGGAGAGGACAGGGGCATCTGTCTTACTGAGATCGCCCAGTGGGCCTCAGAAACACAGCTTAATTCCTTCCCACAGACACGACCGAAGTCCTGACTAAAAGAATAAATGTATCATTACGTTCAATTCAAAGATGCTCAATGCTCAAATTGGCTGTCTCAAATTTAACTCTGTCCTTCTGCGCTCTGATTGCTAATATGAAAGTGCATGCTTATACATTAAAGCTGGATGTTTTGCATCCTACAGAGAGGAGAATGGAACAGATTTAGAATCAATTTAGTATTTCTCTTGCAATCCATTTGGAGGACTTCCCACTGAGAACTCATCTGCCTCACCCTCTCGGCAGCCGTATTTAATATCTGAGAGGAAAAATAAGCACTAACACTGGGTAGTCTGTTCTGACACTTGTATATGCTATTTGGAAATTCAAGTCACTATGGCAAGCTGGCAGAATATAGGACATGGCCCTTGGAAAGCGCTAGACTGATCAATATTTAAGAATGCACAGGCAACAGCAATAAATGAAGCAGATGCAACGGAGATGCAAATCAATGATGAGTATGTATACCCTCAAAATAAGGACAAATCTCTTTCTGTGGCAGGAAACAGCACAGCACTAAATGCTCCAACAGTTCATTGTGCAGTCCCCAGATGCTGGTCTTGCATAGAGAAATGTTTCCTTCATACTCAACATGGCAGAAGACCCAATCTTGGTTCAGAAACAGAGGGATAAGCAACAAAACAGGTTGAGAACAGGAGCCAGCAATGGCTGGTCACAAGTGAACCCACTAGCATACTTGCAGCTTTCGCTATGTTCACATTTAATTTCTTTTTCTTTTGCAACAAAGTAAGTGCAAATATCTTTAGTCTGATTCAGTAACACAGCAGCCAAACCTCAGGAACCAATAAATAAGGACACTGACAGGCCAATACCCCTTGGCCTTTCAGATTCAAAGCTTTACCAACACCAGCCTGCAACAGAAGGGGCAAATGTTTCTTGACTCAGCAATTGTGTTCCAGATCCTTGTACAAACCACATTGTTTACCCCCACCCACATGCCCCCACAGCAGTTACTAAACTCACAACACAGCATGAAACTCATAAGGGGTTAAAGCTATAAAATGCCTACTCATAGATGTATATTTTTTTAAGTTTCATTCTTTTCCCCTTCCTTTCAAACAAAGCTTTTGTTTCTGCTGCTCCCAGTGCATGACCATTCATTAGGATAACTATCATTTGTTTATTTCTTTCCAATGATACAGTTATATTTTTCTCAAAGAAACTACCATCTTGTTTCTAATTAAACATGATGGATTCAGGGTCCTGGTTTGCCATCTGGGCCATATGTCTCAGAACATCCTTTTTCGTGATGATGCCAAGAAGTCTCCTGGAGAAGAAACAAAATAGAGAAAAAAGGTCAGCCTTGCAATATTGATTCACACCTCTCTCTGATCCCCAGCGCCCTTCCCACCCAGGCGCACGGAGAGACCACATTTCCCAGCTATCCTTGCAGATGGATGGGGCCAACTGAGAGAGCTCTGGCCAATGGCGTGTGGGCAGAGGTGAGCAATGCCCCTCCCAAGTCACCTGCACATTTCCTCTCTCATCTGCAGGTTCCAGACAGAGGAGCCAGGAAAGGACTCTGAGGTCACAGAGGATGAATTGGGAGCCATTAGATTCAAAGACCTGGGCCCTGGGATGACTGTGTGGTGCAGAGCTCACACCTGTTGCAACTCATACTGGATGTGAGTGACATGGGAGAAAAATTAACCTTTACTGTGTTTGGCCACTGATATTACAGGCTTGCTTATTACTGTGGTAAGCCTATGATGACTAATATACTCACCTAATTTTTAAGAATAAATCAGTTAAAAAGGGCTTACAAAAGCCAATGTCAAAACTTGATCACACTGCAGAAATCCCAAGTGTAAGGCATTTTAAGTGTAAGAAGTTTTAAGTATGATAAAACAATTGGTTCAATTTTAAATCTATCTTACTGGAAGCGTCAAGTTTGACATTCATGTCTGACCATTTATATAAATTACCTCCTCTTCCAAAATTCCATGGCTGTCTCCTTACAAAAACAATGCCACTTCCCAGAGCCCCTGGTACAGGGGCACCTATACCACAAACTGTCCAACTTCTACTTTTTACAAACACAATGTAAACAGTGTCCCTGGATCATGAACACACACTTGCACAACTGTTCATGGCAGCCCTTGCCTCATTCTCCATTTTCTTAAATATTTAAATGAACATCTGCTGGGGTCAAATCACGCCCCCTGGGGAAAGTGAACGGAGTGAAAGAAGGGGATGCATACAAGTTCTCCAGGGAAAAGAAGTTCCACTGCCAACTTAATTTGAAAAATGCTGCTCACCTCCTCATCTCCATCATCCCCAAGAAGAGGAGAGCAGAGAAGGATGGCAGTCTCACCCTGGAATATCGTATGGCTATTAAAATGAAAGGTTTCTGGGGCTTCCCCGGTGGTCCAGTGGTTAAGACTCTGTGCTTCCAATGCAGGGGGTGCAGGTTCAATCCCTGGCTGGGGAACTAAGATCCCATAAACCACACAAGGTGCAGCCAAAAAAAAGAAAAGATTGCAAAAAAAAATGGCAGGTTTCTCCTGTCTGTGTAAAATGATGATATACCAAAAAATATGAAAACAAAACTGTACTACACTGTCATTTATTTAATTAAAGCCAAAGTATCAAACTCATCTCTTACTAACAGGAAGTGAACATGAAGACGGGGGTGCAAGTACTCATAGCGGCATAGCTGGTGAGATGGACAGTGGTCAGTGAAACTGTAAGGTCAGAATTCTGACTTCTTTGTCCATGACCACGCTGGACCTTAACCTTGAAAAAGAGACTGATTTCTTGTGTTGGTTTCCCCGTCTATCACACCCCGAGGCAGAGAGCAGATACTATACTTCTTTCCCTCCATCTTACTGGAACATCTTCAAGAGAGAGGGAAAGAGCCAAGAAGGGCCCTTAAAAGCATGATAAACAGAGGCTTCCCTGGTGGCTCAGTGGTAGAGAATCTGCCTGCCAATGCAAAAGACATGGGTTCGATCCCTGGCCCGGGAGGTTCCCACATGTGCCACAACTACTGAGCCTGTGCTCTGGAGCCAAAGAATCACAACTGCTGAGCCCAGGTGCCACAACCAGTGAAGCCTGCACACCGAAAGCCCATGCTCCACAACAAGAGACGCCACTGCAATGAGAAGCCCACACACAGCAAGGAAGAGTAGCCCCCACTCGTAGCAACTAGAGAAAAGCCTGTGTAGCAACAAAGACCCAGCACAGCCAAAAACTAAATAAATTAGTTTTTTAAAAAAGCATACTAAACTAATTACAAATAGAACGTCCAGAGGATCTAATATAGTTTTCATATGTGAAAAGAAATAGTAGTAACTCTCTTCCTTCTTCTCAGTAACATCCATACGGAATACAAGGTAAAGAGAAAAAGAGCAGATATGACAGTAACTTCTGTGTGACTGAGTCAAATTTGCTTTTCCTAGTTTTCTATTAACTGCAAAAATGAAGATAACTGGAAATTAGCCAGCAGTTTACCTCTAAACAAGACAGTAATAAGTTTTATAATAATCACATTTATAACATATTTATGTTAAATTGTTTGAAGTGTTTAAAAGAACAAGCCACATTAAATTTTAGTTAATGTTTAATATTTATACATTGTCAATAGAGAAAGTAAATAATTGACTATGAAACTTTAGAAATATTACAGGTAAAATGCTGAAAGTGTTTTTTAAAAAAACATGCTGAACAAAAAGAATAATGGCAACACAGGTGACAAAACTGAACGAAAGCACCACAACTAAAGCAACCGTCTCAAAAACTGGAGAAAAAATGTAGCAAACACAACAGAATTAGAAAATCAACATTTTGCAACCCCCAATGCAATAATCAGTTTAGTCAATCATTTATCAATGGATTCCAAAACCACTGGGTAAATGGTTGCTGGAAAACAGAAAATTCACATGGTCTCAAAGTATCCCTCCACAGATTACGTACAAAGAGAAAAATGTCCCCTTATAACAGAGGGCTCTGGCCATCACCACTTCATCCCAGTGATGGAGCTTATCACTAGTCAAGTCAGGAAAGCTGACATTATGACATCATCGACATTGGAACATTGCCCGAAGCTACTTAAATAAAATCAAACCATGAGGAAGCAATCAAACAAATTCACAACGTGGGACTACTGGTCTGAACTCTTAAAAACAAATCTAGGTCATAAATACCAAGGAAACAAGACAGGAAGCTCTTCTAGATAGAGACGGAAGAAGCAAAACAAACCAATGCAATGTATGCACGCTGAAGGAATTCTGGACTGAAAATGATATGAACTAGATAGTGAATGATATACTTAATTACTGTTAATTTTGCATACAGCTCCGTGGTTATGAAAAACAATGTCCTTCGTCTTAGAAAATGTATGCTTCAAATATAACTGCCCAAACTTGGAAACACCAAAGACGTCCTTCAGTAGGTTAGTGAATCAACAAACTGGTCCATCCAGACAATGGATATTACTCAGCACTAGAAAGAAAAACAAGCCATCAAGCCAGGAAAAGACAGGGAGGAACCTGAAATGCACACCCCTCCCCGCCCTACACACTGTGTGACTCCAACTCTATGATGTTCTGGAAAAGGCAAAACGATGGAGACAGTAAAAGGATCAGTGGTTACCAGGGGTTGAGGGGAGGGAGGGATGGACAGACAGAGCACAGAGGATGTTTAGGGTTGTGAAACTATTCCTGATGATACTACAATGGTGGATACATGTCATTATGAATTTATCCAAACACACAGGATGCACAACACCGAGAGTGAACCCTAAAGTAAATAATTACTGTTGTTTAGTTACTCAGTCATGTTTTTTGCGACCCCGTGAATGGTAGCCCACCAGGCTCCTCTGTTCATGGCATTTCCCAGGCAAGAATACTGGAGTAGGTTGCCATTTCCTCCTCCAGGGGATCTTCCCAACCCTGGGATTGAAGCTACATCTCCTACATTTGCAGGTGGATTCTTTACCACTGAGCCACCAGGGAGATGGATCATAGTTAATAATAACATCTCAATACTGGCTCATTGAGGGCAACAAATATAACCCATAAATGTAAGATGTTAACAGGAAGGGAATCAGAGAGGACCAGAGAGGGAACTCTCTGTACTTTCTGCTCAATTATTTTGTAACTCTGAATGGCTCGGAAAATACAGTCTATTAATTCAAGAAGACAAAATTCTTAGGAGGGAAGAAAGTGGTTGTCTGAATGGAAGGGTCAGGGGTGGTGAAGGAGGACAGAGCTAAGAACCATTGTTCCTTCCAGCTGTGTAGGGCTTCCCTAGTGGCTCAGACGGTAAAGAATCTGCCTCCAACGTGGGAGACCCAGGTTTCATCCCTGGGTTGGGAAGATCCCCTGAATAAAGGAATGGCTACCCACTTCAGTATTCTTGAGCTTCCCTGACGGCTCAGACATTAAAAAATCTGCCTACAACACAAGAGACCCAGGTTCAATCCCTGGGTCAGGAAGACACCCTGGAGAAGGCAATAGCAATCCACTCCAGTATTATTGCCTGGAGAATCCCATGGACAGAGGAGCCTGGTGGGCTACAGTCCATGGGGTTGCAAAGAGTTGGACACAACCAAGCGACTAACTCTTTCTTTCTTCCAGCTATTTGGAGCTACTTGACTTTAACCATTTTTATAGATCAGTGACTAAAACACATTTCTAAAATTTATAAAAATACAGTAAAATCGAAGATGCCCCATAAAACAAGATGCTATTATCCTAAATCTGCCAAGGTGAGTCTGAGTTCTGATGGAGTCAGCTTGTGCTGCCATAAGAAAGTACCACAGACTAGGTGACTTAACAACAGAAATGTATGTTCTCCTGGTTCTGGAGGCTGGGAAGGCCAAGGTCAAGGTGCTGGCCAGTTTGGTTTCTCCTGGGTGTGTAGACGGCCACCTTTTTGCTGTGTCCTCACATGGCCTGTTTCTCTATGCAGGCATTGCCAGTGTCTCCTCTCCTTCTAAGGACATAAGTCCCATCTGATTAGTGATGGGACTTTTATGACCTCATTTAACCTTAACTCCCTCCTTAACATGGGCTTCCCCGGTGGCTCAGTGGTAAAGAATCCACCTGCCAATGCCTGAGATACAGGTTCAATCCCTGTGTCGGGAAGAGCCCCTGGAGGAGGAAATAGCAACCCACTCCTGTATTCTTACCTGGGAAATGCCACGGACAGAGGAGCCTGGTGGGCTACAGTCCATGAGGTCACAAAGAGTCAGACACGACTGAGTGACTCAGCATGTATACACACACTTCCTTAAAGACACTGTCTCCAAAGACAGCCATATTGGAGGCTGGAGCTTCAGTGTATGAATTTGGGGACTGGGGGCACAAAATTTAGTCCGTAACAGCCCTTCAACTCCCTTTAAAATAAAAGATGAATAGTTAGAAGGCAAGCAGCTTATGCCTATAATACACCACTAAGAAAGGTGCAACCATCAGAGAAGTAGCAGCACGTGAAAGGAGGAAGAACCTTTTCATCTGAGGTGGGAAGAGTTCTGAGGCTGGTGGCCACCAATCAGCAGACAGCTGTTCAGCTTAAAAGTCTCTTCGGTACTTTTGGACATTTGTATTTGAAAGCCTGGCTCAGGACACTACCCTCCAGAACACTTGGAGAACATAACTCAAACTGGATGATATCCATGTTCCTTGGTGGATGACAAGCTCTTTGATTTTCTTTTTGTAACAATTTTTGAGCCTCCTCCAGTTCTCCCTCACATAGAAGCTCAGTAAGATGCTGAGGAAACCAATACTGCTTTCAAAAAAAAGACTTGGTAGCATCTGCAAAGTGACAAGAACTTAACTGTAACACACACAGGCACCCTTCCCATATCTATAAAGCCTGGGTTTTGTTTCCTTCTGTCCATCCTTAACACAGTATCAAAACACTAGGTATCTGCAGTCCTGACAGCCCTGTCTTAAAGCTTGGTAACTATAATGTCTGAAAGTCAAGCTAGTTGTAATGGTTTTAGGGTAATACGGATTCAGGAGCTGCCTTGGGTTCAGGCATAAATTGTGCCCTGGCCTGTGAAAGTAATTCAGTTCAGTCCGGTTCAGTCGCTCAGTCAGGTCCGACTCTTTGCGACTCCATGGACTGCAGCACGCCAGGCTTCCCTATCCATCACCAACCCCCAGACTTTGCTCAAACTCATGTCCATCGAGTCAGTGATGCCATTCAAATATCAAAAAAGAAGAAAGATGAGCAACCTCCCAGAAGGAGGCAGCGTTCAATCCAAGGGGGTTTGTAAGTGGTATGAAATGTCCTACTTGATCTAATCAAGTGTTTCAACGTCCAGCCTCTTTGGGGAGCAGTTCAAGTGAATCTGTGGAATGATAAACAGTCCATCTATGACCATGAACATAATTCAGATTAGAGCAGCGGGGCTCTTGTGAGAAGACCACCCTGGTCAGGACCTCAAGGCCCACCTAGCATCTCCTCTGCTCCCTTTTTCTTTCTAGATCCTCTATGGGGAAAATCCCAAATTCACTCTTGGCCACTGGACGCTTCCAAGACTTCAACTTTATGAGGACAAAGACTTCTCTGGCTCCTGGTCTGGTTTCGTGACCACCGTAGAGCCCAGGCCCTGAGAAGTCCTTCAGACTACACTAGTCAAGGGTACGAGCTGTGGGGCTCGGCCAAGAGCTGGGACGGTACATGGTGATGGAACAGATCAAAAACACGAGCTGGCTTGAGCCGGGCCTGCCCTGGCTCAAAGCCCGAGGAGATGAAAGGCCCCGCAAACAAGGATCTCCTGCCAGCGCTAACGTATCAGCATCTGTGTTTGTTTAAAATATGTACAGCGAGAGAGAGTGAGAGCGATTTTGTGTTCTCACAGAACATTCGGAGCCAATTTCGGCACCCAGATCTTCACAGGAAAACCTCATGGGGCTCCGTGAGGTGTGAGCGGGCGTCAAGGGCAGAATTTCCTGCCAGAACTGAAAATTCCAATGATAACTGACATGGGATTATTATTTTAAAGGGAAAGAGAAACTGCTATACACTTGAGACGACACGGGTGATCGTGGTGGTATTTCTGTTGAGCACTGGAAATTCAAGCACATCAGTGGGCTTCAGTCGTTTATAAAGTGTGGACCTTGACCAGTGGTAGCCCCTGGGAGCTGGTTACAAGTACAGTCCTCGGGGCCACTCCCAGATCAGAAAGATCAGTAACTGCAGGAGGGCCTGGCACTCGGAGTTTAACCTGAAGGTTTACTCCTCTCAGATTCTGATGCCCACTCAAGTTTGAGAACCACTGAGTGCCTTTAAAAACCACCAGTAGGGGAAGTCCCAGGCAGTCCAGTGGTTAAGACTCTGAGCTTCCACTGCAGGGGGCCCAGGTACAATCCCTGATCTAGGAACTAAGATTCTGCAAGCTTCACAGCTGGACCAAAAAACAAAAAACAAAATCCACCAGGAAAAATGACCTCTAGCCTCAAATTCCTATTCATCTGTTCATTATTGACTGCTCCTCAAGCACAAGACACCCACCAGCTGCAGTGAGAGCTAAGGACGACACTCATTCTGCTGGCTAGGAGTTCTCTGGGTCAAGTGCAAATTCAGCCCCTTGCAGAGACCCGTGCTGCCCGCCATGAGCAAGGCGGCAGGAAGAAATCTCTGCAAGTGAGGGCTGCCTGCTGCGTGTTCAGTCGCTCAGTCGTGCCCGACTCTTTGCAACCCCATGGACTGTAGCCTGCTGACAGAGGCTCCTCTGTCCATGGGGATTCTCCAGGCAAGATACTGGAGTGTGTTGCCATGTCCGCCTCCAGGGGATCTTCCCAAACCAGGGACTGAACCTGCATCTGCCTGCGTCTCCTGTGTTGCAGGCAGATTCTTTACCCCTGACCACCTGGGAAGCCCAAGTGAGGTGTGCTCTGTGGCTACCCCGGGCAGACAGCCCAGGGGCGCTCAGCTGGAACAGGAGTATCACTTGGGCCGGACGAGTCTTTGCTTTGATGAGGGCTGTGCTGTGAACTGGAGCGTGTTAAACAGCATCCCTGGCCTCTACCCACTGGATACCAGTAGTAGCATCTGCCCCCTCCACTTATGACACCTGCAAATCTCCACAGGGCCAATCACCCTGCTTGAGAACTGCTGGGTTAACCAGGAGCGAGGCAGCCCTGGAAACTGGGTCAGACAGTTAAGCCTCAGGATTCTATAAAGGCCCAAACTGTTATTTCAGGTACCAATGTCTCCATACCCATACCCTACCTCCCAACCCCAGCCCATAAAGCAATCAACTAGGCAGAGGATCCCAGGTTCCAAGCTACACGAACCAAACCAATCCCTTCCTCCACCCAAGCTTCTGAGGCCCCTGGCATTTAGGGAGAGCCCCTGAGCCCAAGGCATGGCCCACAAGGCACTGCACCTGTCACACCATCATGAACCTTTGATCTCTACAGCACTGGTTTTCTGCTTCCTGATAACATGGTGCAAAAGCAATACTGCTGTGGTGGAGACTGAGCCACAAGCTACCAAAGCTCACGGCACTGCGATCACACCTGAAAATGTCAAGTCATTTTCAACAGGCTGGCGCCATTAGGGAACTTGAGCACAATGTGCACCTCACGTTTGTGTATGGTGATTTGTCGATGAGAAAAGTCCAGAATGGAGCACCCAGTGGCATCAGAAAACCCAGCTGCAGCCCTCGCCATGCCTGTTTCCACAAGCCAACTGCACAGCTTTCTCAAGGTGAAGGGACTGATATTCTTCTTCTCAATCACTGAATGTGTGAAAAATGTGTGGCAGTTTTATGCGATCCCCATCTCTCTTTCTTAGTGTGTCACTGATGGACTGTTGGAGCATCGTGCGCCTCAAGCTATTTTTCTCATCAGCCCTGAGATTTTCCTTGCTCGTTTTAGCAGAACAGGGTGAATCTTTTCCAGGAACCTGGACCACTGTGGGGGCTGGGGTAGGGAGCCCCAGCCCCTCCCCACGGGTTCCTCCCCTTCAGACTCAAACTTCAGCTTCAGGGCAGAGACAGCAGCCCCACTTGGAAGCCTGCCTCCAAGCCTGCTGGCATCTCCTCCTGCACTCGCCACAGCCTACTGACATCTCTTTGGAGGACTGGTCCCCAGTCCCCATCAGCCCCCCATGGGCTCTTCATCTTGCTCCCCCCAGGGTCCGGCCACTCACCCGCTCCGGGTCACCAGGCACTGGCGGAGCCCCAGCTTCCGGAAGATGTCCACCACCGTCTCCATCGGGGTGTGGTCAGTGACCGTGAAAGGGCTGAGGTTCAGGACACGCCGCAGCTTCAGGGGCTGTGGGCTGTTGGCTGGCAGCTCCGGGGGCTCCTCGGTGAAGTACATTACCGAGTCGCTTACGATGCCCTCCTGCCTCTGTCTGGCATTCTCTGGAATGGGCCAGCAGGATGATCAGCTGCACAAGACTTCCATGTGGAATCCCTCTCCCCATCCCAGCCCAACCCACCCCACCCACAGCTATACATGACTCCCCCATCCCAACAACCTCGAATCCCACAGAGAAGGGGAGCAGAGGGCAAACTGTACACTCCTAATGAGGGGCTTGAGCCGACAAGCAGTGGAATTGGCATCTCTTTCTCTTAAGCTAATGCTGTGCAAGACTCCCCTGCTGTGTGTGACCTGATCATCCAACGCAAAGACTTGCATGATGGGCCTGAGCAGGATGGCTCCTTCCTGGGAATGCACTGCCTTTGCCTGGACGCCAGGGCACCCCTGCTTTCCTAACACACCTCATCAGGGGGTGAACTCTGACATGAAAAAAAAAACCTAATGAGCTGCCCAATGACCTTAATACATTGTTTTGTTGTGTTTTCACAAACTAACTTATAATTAGTCCGAATGGCATTTATAAATCCTGAAAGGAACAAGAAACCAAGAAGACCATCCCAGGCTTACAGCCCAGAAATACAGCCTAATTCCAAATATAAGCCTTGGGACCAAAAAAATAGCCCTAGAAAAGATGCATTCCCCACTCCTCCCCCACCGCCAATCCTTTGGATTGTCTCTTAAAAAAAATGGGCCATTTTGTGGATTTCTCAAAGAAAGATAGTAAAACTGTTATGGTAACAATTAGCCTATTTCTATCTGTAGACAGGCCCATGTGAAAAAAAGCTGCAGAAAAAGTAGGGTAACAGGAACTCATTAGAAATACAGCTTTATGTGGTACTAGAAACCCAGGCTATTTTAAGTCACACATGAAATAAATCCATCGGTCTCCAGATATTTCTCCAAGGCGATTTTCCTTCTGTTGGAATTTTAATCTTTCTTTTGGTTCATGGGAAAAGGTTAGGGAAGAGGTACAGCAAGGCTTGCCTTAAAATGGATCCTGGTTTCTATAATACACTTTTTTTGCTTTTTCAAAGACGACTATTCACCTATATTGTTCTTTGAAAAATAAAAATTCTAACTGCTGGCTCTAAAGCCATTTACTGCCACAGAGTACTCTAATGGAAAACTGGCAGCATTCGGGGTCAGACTGAGTTTGAAAAGGGGTCTCTGTTTAAAAGGGGAACAGAGGGCCTGCTGGGCAAATGCTTGCACAGTATGTGCATCAGATTCAATCGAGTTACATCAAATGGAGTAGGATTCAACCCCAAATACCAGAGGACACTGGTGCACAACGTGTTTGCAGATGTAGATGCCACACAATACACACTGTACATTTCTCTCCTAAATCAAGACAGTTCTATCCTAAAACACTAGGGTGAGAAGCAACAGTCAACACACACAGTTACTACTCATTTTCATGAAAGTGAAAGCATTAGTCGCTCAGTCGTGTCCAACTCTTTGCGACCCCATGGAATGCAGCCCCCCAGGCTCCTCTGTCCATGGGACTTCCCAGGCCAGAATACTGGAGTGGGTTGTCATTTCCTTCTCCAGGGAATCTTCCTGACCCATGGATCAAACCTGGATTTCCCGCATTGCAGGTAGATTCTTTATCATCTAAGCCACCGGGCAAGCCCACTCATTTTCATAGACAGATTGATTTTCTCAAAGTCCCACATAACAGGAATTTCACCTATTTCAATAGTCCAGTTGAACATCAGGTTTGGATCAAGCCACAAACCCCAATCAGGAACTGATCACATGGATTTTTTGAACCCCTCCTAAAACCAAATACAACTTAGCCAACTGTGGATCCACTTGTTGAAACAAATAACAAGCTTCTATTGCCTCTGAATATACTAATTGAGTTAGAAGCCCTGATTCTAACAGCATCGAGCTCTGTGATTTCTTGCTCAGTGCTGTGTTCCCAATGCCTGGACAATGCCTGGAATACAGCAGACACAAAACAGATATTTGCCAAATGCATGCTGGCGTCAATCATTCAAAGTGAGTGAATGAGTGAGTAGGTCTACTGACCATCAGTGCCCTTGGCTCTGCCTCCCATACACAACACAGTCTATCTCACAAAGGAGGCATTAGAAGGAACGCCTTGAGCTCTCTGCTGCTGAACAAAAAAGCACCAGCTGCGGTCAACAAAAAGGCACTTGCTAGCAGCAGTATGATCATCATGCCAGGTTCATGGAGGGTAACAAGGAAGTGTTGATGAAGTGAATTTCACAAACTGTCACAGGCCAAGAAATTTTAAAAGACTGAGATGGTTAGATAGCATCACTGACTCAATGGACATGAATGTGAGTAAACTCCAGGAAATAGTGGAGGACAGAGGAGCCTGGTGTGCTACAGTCCATGGGGTTGCAGAGTTGGACATGACTTAGCAACTCAACAAGTAAGTTACTACAATGGCTTCAGAGCAATGGTTCTCAAATGGGAGTAATTCTGCCTCCACCCTCAGGGGACATCTGGCAATATCTGGAGACATTCTAGGGTCTCAAAGCTGGGGGGATGGAATTGCTACTGGTACCTCGAGGGTAGAGAGCAAGGATAATACTACAGCGCAAAGATAAGCACCTCTCAACAAAGAATTATCCAGCCCCAATGTCAATGGTTGAGAAACTCTAATCATATTTTTAGGGAGGTAATACTCTATCATCCTGTTCATTAAAAATGCTTCCACAGATAAACGAGGTCCTACTGTAGAGCACAGAGAACTATATTCAATATCCTATGATAAACTATAATGGAAAAGAATATGAAAAAGAATGAATGTATATGTATAACTGAATCACCTTGCTGTATAGGAGAAAGTAACACAAGATGGTAAATCAACTCTACTTCAATAAAAAATCAAAATTTAAAACAATCTTAATTTTAAAAAAGCTTAGGCAGATACCAGATATTGAAGGTTAAAAAAATAAAAGCTTCCATAAAACACACATAACTAACAAGAAAGGTTAAAATGGAAAACTAGAAGCAACTATAGTGGTGGTCAGTACAAAGGTGTTGTGGTTAAAAAAAAAAAAGAAAGAAAAACTATTTAGAAGAAAAAGTAGATTATTTTGTAACAAGGTATAGCTTATAAGGGCTCCCCAGGTTGCATCAGTAGTAAAACAAAACAAAAAAAAAAACAAAAACCTGTCACCTCAATGCAGGAGACATAAGAGACACTGGTTCGATCCCTGGGTCAGAAGATCCCCTGGAGAAGGAAATGACAACCCACTCCAGTATTCTTGCCTGGAGAATCCCAAGGACAGAGGAGCCTGGCAGGCAATAGTCCATGGGGTCGCAAAGAGTTGGACAGAACTGAAGGACTTAGCATGCATATAGCTTATAAGGCATGGAGAAGTCCCTCTGCACGTATGTTTTCATCCCCAGCAGAAAGAAGCAGATGACACCACTGTTCCCCATGGCCTCTCCCATCATTAACAGCGCTCCCAGGAAGAAATCTCTTCAGGGACAAAGAGCTCACCTAACAAATCAGACATGTTTCTTGGTGCTCAGTTCTGAACAGAGAGCCCTTGTAAGCAAGCCTCTTCCATACGCTCGAGAATCATCATCAAATCATCCACCAGGCAAAAAAAAAAAAAAAAAGTGAGTTCCCTTAACTCTGGCCTGTGACTCTAACTTTCCATCCCTTTAATCATCTCTGTGGCTTCCCATGGAGTCCTCTCTGGGTCTGTCCTCACTTAATTGCAGAATTCAAGACTAGAAGAGCCTGAGCCTGCTGAATGCAGCAAGAGCCTCATCGTTGCAAAGAGTGCCAAGAAGTAAAGTCCCACGTCCCAGGACCCTGCACAGGGCCATATACTGCCCCGTATGTGATGGTGAAGGGGGCCACGTGTACTAGCTGCTCTCCAACCAAGACAGCAGCTATGGTTTGGCATACCAGAGACAGACTGGAAATACAACACTCCCAGCTTCATAGGAGCAACTAATATACATTTTAAACATCACAGATAAGAAAAAAAATTGCTCTTTGCCTCATCTACTGGGCTTCCTTGGTGCCTCAGTGATAAAGAACCCACCTGTCAATGAAGAGGCATAAGAGACTTGGGTTTGATCCCTGGGACGGAAAGATCCCCTGGAGAAGGGCATGGCGCTCACTCCAGTATTCATGCCTGCAGAACACCACGGACAGAGGAGCCTGGCAGGCTACAGTCCATGGGGTCACAAAGAATCGGACACAACTAAAGTGACTTAGCACACATGCACCAGTTTTTTCTTATCTTGGATCTATCTAAAATCTCTGCTCCTGAGTTCCCTGGAAGGGAAACTGGCTTGGGATCGTTACTAGCTCAATTGTGCTCAAGCTCAGTGAAGTCAGACTCTCTGAGACCCCGTGGACTGTAGGCCACCAGGCTCCTCAGTCCAGGGGGATTCTCCAGGCAAGAATACTGGAGTGGGTTACCATATCCTCTTCCAGGGGATCTTCCCAACCCAGGGATTGAACCCTCATCTCCTGCACCGGCAGGAAGATTCTTTATCACTGAGCTACCTGGGAAGCCCATACTAGCTCAATGCTCAGGTCCTATTTCTATATCCACAAAAGGGCATTTCGTTCCACCAACACTCCACCAAGGTACTGGACTCTTCTGGAAGGAAAACAGCTTTTCTGACTGCTCACACCCAAAGACACCTTACCTTCCCAGAAACCATATAAATAGCAGCTTTCATACTATTTTCCGTCTCATGGAAAGCATATAGGTACTATTTATACTGCGTGTTGCCTCTCCAAATACTTCCAACATAGCTTCTAGGAGAGCACTCAGTTGGCAAGCTGAAATTTCTTCTCGACCTGGTTGATGACAATTACTGCTTCCCACTTGATTACAGTAATGGGTTTCAGCAAAATTAGTAAGCTGTCTCTTAGCAGGTGTGCCTGCAGCTACACAATAGGTAGTGGATTCTGTGACATTTATTACTTGAGTTTTTAAATTTCAACCTTTGCTTAAAAGATTTTAGGGATTGAATAAATTTTTTTTAAAGGCTGCTGATTACATTAATTTAAAACAAACCGAACCCACTATACAACTTTTTGTAAATTTCACTATTTCTAAGGCTATAGTCACGTCTAAAGGCATCTACCTACTAAGTGACAGGACCTATAATAAAGAGAAAGCAAATGTGCTTGTGTGTCTAAAACATAAAATCAATCGTTGCTTTGGCAAGAGGTAAATATGTTTCAGCATCATGCTAAAATTAGACACTATAGCCTGCTTAAACTTATTTTTATAAAGCCTTTGATGAAGATACTTTAAAAATATTTTAAAAGCTATTTAACATCATGAAAAGGTTCTAGAAATTCAAATGGAGAGCCTGAGAAATAGTTAACAAAGGGCAGGGACAAGCAAAGGTGTGTTCCCGGTGAGGCGCTCTGCCATCATACCTGGAAAAGTCCCTGAGGCAAACTTCACAAACGTCCTGGAAGTTCAGTTATCAAGGGCACATGGGAGCTAGGCCATGGGCCCCCAGCATACTGCGAGACAGAGGGGCATGCTGAGCGGGAGGGCATTCGTGTTGACCACATACCAAGGATGCGTTCTCTGGCTCCCTGCCCCGGCTGCATCAGGAGGTCTGGCAGGACCACCGCCGGGATGAGGGGAGCGCTCCTCCCTGCCAGGGCCTTCACAGACTCACACCCAGGCCTGTATTTGTAATCCTTCTGCCTCCTGACCCCCCTTCAAGGTGCCCATCCATAGGTCGACAGGGGACCCCAGGCTTGAGCCACCCGTCTCTGGGACATAACAGCTGGGCACCATTTCCTCTCTCTTCTCCCAATCGAATAGCCTGCCCCTTGGCACAGCTCGCCCAGTTAGCCTGTGAGGAGGAAAACCATCCCACAGAACTGACTTGACCCACGTGGAACCCACATGATTTGACCTGCTGGAACCAGACGTGAAGTCATGAAGTGACCTGAAGGGCTTGAGCAGTGCCGAGGGAGGTTTCTGAGGCAAAGAACTCAGCATCTAAGTTGGCGAGCCCCCCGGAAGTCCATGGGCACCGGCCCATTCACAAAAACCTCACCAGGGAGGGGGGATGGGGTTTCGCTGCTTCACTAAATGGGAGCTGGATGAGGGAGTGAATCCTGCTAGGTGCCCTTCCCAGGAAGGGGCATGCTGTGATCGCACTCCTTGCTGGCCACTGCTGCTGGCAGCCACCCTACCCCACTGGCCTCCCTCAAGAGTCTGAATAAATTCAGGTCAGAGCTGCAGGCGCACAGCCCCAAGTGTCACAGTAAAGCTGCTCACTGATCGCTCCATTCAGAGCGTGCACTCTTAATGTACAGTGACGAAATATTGTTATTTTATGATCTTTTCATTAAAAGTTTGATTGAAAAAAAGAGGCAGCTTGGGAGAAATGCAGGGTCTCAGGTGGCACTAGTGGTCAAGAACCCACCTGCCAATGCAGGAGATGTAAGAGACGTGGGTTTGATCCCTGGGTTGGGAAAATCCCCTGGAGAAGAGAAAGGCTACCCACTCCAGTATTCTGGCCTGGAGAATCCCATGGACAGAGGAACCTGGAAAGCTACAGTTCACGGGGTCGCAAAGAGTTGGACACGACTGAAGCGACTTAGCAGGCAGGTACCACCCCAGACCTCCTGCAGTCTGGCCAGATCCCCAGGTGAAACGAACAAGCCTTCAGCTTGGCCTGAAGCCCTCTGACCCTCACTCACCCTCTCCAACCTTTTGGAGAATTTGGGGGCACATTTGTCCCTGGAGACTCCCTGCTTTACTCACTTATGGCAAGAATCAGCTCTCTCCTCTGGGCAAAGCCGATGAGGCGCTCTGAGTCCCTGGAGACGACCACGGGGAAGCCGTTGTAGTCAGTCTCCTTGATGAGGGTCTCCACGTCCTCGACAGTCATGCTGTCCTGGGTGAGCACGGACAGGGGCGGTTCCCCCCGCCGCGGCCGCATGACATCAGTGGCCAGTGTGCGGTGGGTGAACTCGTCCTTCACATCGAGGAATGGGTACCCGTTCAAGTGGATGTGGGCCTCGTAGATGCCTTCCTTCCCAAAGGCATCGGCCACCCACTTGCTGGTCACGGCTGCTGCCATCAGGGGCACGATGTACTCGAGGCCTCCCGTCAATTCGAACATGATGACTACCAACGACACCGTCATCCTGGTAACGCCACCTGCAACACAAGAGAGGAAGGGCATCGCAGGACTCCACCCCACACCTGCAAGAGGACACAAACTGTGGAGACCGACAAGTCAGCTTCGTCCTCCTGGCCCTTGTTCTACAGGGATGGTCCTACACGGTACCCATGCTTGGACCTCAGTAAACACAGCCTCGCATGAGCACCATAAGTCACATCTGTCTGGGTCTCTTCTCCTGTGAGTGACAGCGAGCTGTCTATTCACCCAGGACCACATCCTCTGCATTTTGGTGAGTGGATCCTATATGGGCTCTGCAGGTTTCCATCTCAGCACGTGTGGCTCTTTTTCCGAACCCCTCAAGCTGGAAATGGTATAGATTTTTAAGGGCTATAGACAGCCACGTCCCAAGTGGCTCAGTGGTAGAGAAACCATCTGCCAATGCAGGGGACGTGGGTTCAATCCCTCAGTCAGGAAGATAGCCTGGAGGAGAAAAGGGCAACCCACTCCAGTATTCTTGCCTGGAAAATATCATGGACAGAGGAGCCTGGCAGGAGTCCATGGGGTCCCAAAGAGTCAAGCACAGCTGAGTGGTTAAATGATGACAAACAACAGACAGGAGATGGACTCACCCTTGTGTCCCTTGGTAGTCAAAGGAAGAATCCAAACTAACTCCCGACCTTGCAATGAGCAACAGTTGGAGCCGGGTCATTCTTCCTTCACTGGGGTGGGGGTGGGGGAGGGCTGTCCTATAGATCCTAGGATGTTGAGCAGCGCCCCTGCTGCCTACCCACTATTTTAGATGGTACAGTGGCAAGATGGCAGAGATCCCATCAGCCTGGGTCCCTGGATGACTGAGCAGAGAAAAGCCCTGGGCTACTCACATCTCTCTCTCTCTCTCTCTCTCTCACTCACTCACACACACACACACAGTACCTAGGCAAGCTGCAGCCCCCACCATGGCATAGAGCCCTGGGGTGACACAGTCTGCACCGGGCCTGCACCAGTTCCTGAAGATGATCCAGTCGTGGTGATGGTAAGCCAGCTGCTCCACACCGATTCCCACCATCCTGCCTGCCATGGCCCCTACAGCCATGCTGGGGATGAAGAGGCCAGATGGGATCTGCAGGGAGCACAGGAGAAACATGCATGAGGGAAGGGGTCCCCATTCCCGCCGCCACACCCCCCAGGAAACTCAGCCTCCCTCGACAAGCTGGTATCTTCCTTCCATCTTCAAAGGCGAGGCAACGCTTCAAAATATGGGTCAACTGGGAAACCGTGGACCAGTGATCTACTGTGACTTGGAGAGAATGCAATTTTACACTTTCATTTCCTCGCCTTCAAAAGCTAGCCTGGTTTGCCTGCTGCGGATTAAAGGATGATAAGCCCCACTGCAAATAACATTCAAAGTGCGCATCTGTCACTTGAGATTCTCACCACTCTCTCCCCCCTTGCCCATCATTCAGATCAGCTTTTAAAATTAAATGTCATGCCACAGCATGACAATGGAAAAGCAAGGCCTTCAACTGTTCACAGGTCAAATAAAGAAGCTAAAAACATCAGTGGACCTGCCTTGCTTCTTCCAAAAACCTTGTCACGGTCTTACTGCCCTCTTGAATATACAGCAGCAAAACACCTGTCAGAGAGACTATATAAACCGAAAGGCCTCAGTAATAGCGTGTTTTGTATTTTGCTGTGTGAGAATACATGTTCATCTCTCTAGTCATCAGACACATAGTAAAGAACAGACTTGACTATGTTCACAGAGATTGCACGTGGCTGCCAATTGTGACTGGCAGCTGCATTTATGAACCACAACCCCTTCCTGGCCGATTGTCATGAATCTGAGGATGGAAGTGGGTCTTTAACCAAACTCAAGTTAAGTTTGGATCCTCTGGTGTAATTTCAAGAGTGTGTGACATTCCTGAGGAAATTATTCCTTGAACATCTCTTATCCCCACCTCCCTTCATCTAATCCCCTGTGACTTCAAAGCAGACTTCTCCCAGCAGGCACCAGAATGAAAATAAATCCCTCTGCATCACAGACAGTCACCTGTTTAATAACCTCCATCCTTCCTTGTTCTCAAGGCAAAAATTCAGGTTTGTTTATCCACTGCATCCAAGTATACAGCTTTCCAAGATTTTTTAAAAAAGAAACAATTCAGAGAAATACCACAAAAACAACTGTGGTGGAACACAGTTGGGTTCTGGAAGGTTCCCAGTGTTCTGCTCCTGGTCTGATGTGCTGGTCACACAAGTGTATCTTGTGAATATTCACCAAGCTGTACACATCTCTGTATGAATGATATACTCTGAGCCTTAGCTTCTTCACTCGTAAAATGGGGTTAAAAATCTCTACTCCACAGGCTTACTGTTTATCAAAAGCATTGTTTTTTGTTGGTTAAAAGAATGTCAAGTGTCCGGCACCTGAGACCATTCAGCAAAGCTCAGCTCCCCCTTTCTCCTGGCATGATCGGATTCTGGGGTCCCATCTCCAGAAGGACAGGGTTGCCCCCCACCCCTGGCACCTTCCCTCCCCTTCACTGACCTTCATGCCAAAGGTGAATATGGTAATGATGATCTTGAAGATCAGCGCCAGGGCCAGCTGCCAGATGGCCGTGTAAACCCCAACCCCGGCTGGGCGGTCGGGGATGTCATCCACGGGCCGCGTCATGTTGGGGTCGTTGATGTAGTCACACAGCTGGGAGGATTCTAGGGCCCCGCAATCATTGAAGAGCTCGGAAATGAGCTCACTGGTGCTGCGGCGTGTGTAGGGGTTGGGGTAGGCAACGATGGCGGTGATGGCAGTCACCGCGATGACCTCCAACACTGGGTACTTCCCCAGCTTGGTGGTCTTACGCCTCCGGCACCAGGCGATGTTGCAGCGGATGAAGAGGGTCCCCCACAAGCCCCCGAAGACCCCAAGCAGGATGAAGGGGAAGAGCTCAGCCATGTACCAGGGCGTGTGATACTCCACGTAGAAGAGGACAAGGCGGCTGTTCCCGAATGGATTGATGGATCGCAGCGTGAAGGCTGCCACCAGGGCCGCAAAAAAGGACCGCCACAGGGTCTTTAAGGGAAAGTAGTAGCTGACCTGCGACCAACGAGTGAAAAGTAAGAGATTGGTAGACAAAAGAGCTGCCCCAGGGCCCCAGACCCACTGATCAGCAGCCCCCTACCGGCATTTGCCATGAAAGTCACACTCAAATCAAAGATGGGAGGAACTTACTTCCTCAATCAGTGGTGTAAATAAGGCCCAAACACACGAACAAAGATATTTTAAAGGACTCTGTCTAAAATTGGAACAGATACCATTTAAGGTGCATTTGAGCTATTTTTTAAGAGAAATGAGAACACTGTATCATAATTCTTTTTATGGCAGAGAGAGCCTCCTAAAAGAAAATCAACCTCTGATTTGATTCTCCAGACAACAGATCCTGGGTTGAAACTCCTGGCTCAGCACATGTATCTGGAGGGTGCATGAGTTAAGAATGGTTTTTACACTTTTAAATGGTTCAGGGGAAAAAAGAATCTATATATGTGTAACTGAATCATGGTGCTATACAGCAGACATTAACACAACATTGTAAATCAGCTACAGTTTTCGGGGAGAAAAGAATATTTTGAGATGTGAAATATTCAAAAGGAGGACAATATCTTGTGACAATGATAGAAAATTCAAACTGCAGCATTCACAAGGAAGGTCTTTTTGGAAGACAGCCAGGTGGCATACGTGCATCTGGCCTGCTGCACCCACCAAGCTACAAGGGCCAAGCTCAGTGGTTGGGACCAGGCGCTGAGACACGCAAAGCCTCAAGTATTTACTACCTGGTTCTTGACATACAACGTAGGCTGAGCACTGGACTAGATCCATTCCGGTGGCAAAAAAATAAAAATTGTTTATTCATTACGTTGTTTATAGAAGAGACAGGAGACTGCAAATCATCACACACCCCCAACTCAAAATCACACTGGCAATTTTTAAAACAAGACTTAAAAAAATAAAGGTATTTCATGGAGAACACTGTGGCTCCTTCATGAGTTGCAGGAATTTCTCAGTCTTCCTTTGGATCCAGTCCTCAAGAGGGTTGAAGAAGAAAGCCTCCTGCCTTGCTGACCCCCCATGTGTTCCTCCCTGCAATGTGTTCCTCGGTGCTCAGAACCATGGGGCCCATGCTCACCTCTTCCAGACTGAAAAGCACACCCCCAATCGGAGCACCAAAGGCCACGGAGACCCCGGCAGCGGCCGCGGCTGACAGCACCTGTGAGGCAAAGAGCTCCCCGTCAGTTCCAGGTCTTTCAGGAAAATCAGCAGGTGCAGGTAAGCCCGGAGAGGGCAGGGCTTCACCCTGCGCATGCTCACCTCACGTCTTTTGCCCTCATTCTTGCTGTACTTGGAGAAAAGGCTGCTGAAGAAGTTGCCGCAGCAACAGGCCACGTGCACCAGCGGCCCTTCCTTACCCAGGCTCAGGCCGGAGGACACCACCAGCACCAGCGTGACAGTCTTGATCAGCAGGGTCCACTTGCCCAAGTAGCCCCTGATGATGAAGCCACTCAAGATGGTCTTTATCTGAAACATAGGACGGAGAAGGTGGGGGAGTGAGCCGCCTCAGTGCCTCTGCCAGGAAAATA
This sequence comes from Giraffa tippelskirchi, assembly GCF_054371585.1. Classification (NCBI taxonomy): domain Eukaryota; kingdom Metazoa; phylum Chordata; class Mammalia; order Artiodactyla; family Giraffidae; genus Giraffa; species Giraffa tippelskirchi. Next base: position 146,861,980 of record NC_137289.1, read on the forward strand.
ATACCTACCTCCCCCGAGAAGCGTCTTTCAAGCTGAGATTCACTAAATTGTATGTAACAGAGGCTGCTTTTGTTGGTAATTTAGCTATAATTTTATATTAGAATTTATATTAATGCCTACTTTTATACATTAATGGAACCCACGAGACAATTCACTGCATAGTAAATCTTAATAATTCCAAGAGTAATGAGATCATTCAAGGAATGAGTAAGTAATTACCAGTCTAATTTTATGTATGGCATTTTATCCTATGCAGGTTACCCTCTGTTGTATTGAAAAGATATGTGTATCTATTGCTTTTAACTGTTAATTTTTGACTACTGAAAGATGGCCAAGATAAAGAGACATCTGGCTAGCTTTGTTGCAAAGCAAATACAACAAAATATCAATGGAACTTTAGATAGGGGTTGGCAAACTATGGCTGGTGGGCCAAATCCAGACCACAGCCTATTTTTGTATGATCCACAAGCTAAGATCTTTAAAACCTAAGCTTTTAATCTTTTTAAATGTAATATGTAAACAAGGTAAAAGAAGAGGGTAGCAGAGGATGTGATGGTTAGATGACATCACTGATTCAATGGACATGAATTTGAGTAAACTCTGGGAGACAGTGAAGGACAGGAAAGCCTGGCGCTACAGTCCATGGGATTGCAGAGTCGAACACGACTTAGCTGTTAGTGAGAATAGTTCCTCAATTTTGCCTCTTGACTCACAAAGCCTGGGCTTCCCAGGTGGCACTAGTGGTAAAGAACCTGCCTGCAATTTAGGAGATGTGCGTTCGATCCCTGGGTCGGGAAGATCCCCTGGAGGAGGAAATGGCACCCCACTCCAGTACTCTTGCCTGAAAAATCCCATGGACAGAGGAGCCTGCCGGGCTACAGTCCATGGAGTCACAAAGAGTCAGACATGACTGAACATACACATATGCACTGGATATAGAAGAGTCACCAACGAATAAATAACATTTTATCTTCAACTTCTCCCACAATTGGCTAAAATGAAGTGAATGTTTACTGCCTAGCTAGCAATTCACAAGCCTATAATCAGAGATTCATTAGACACAGAGTGAGCCAGCCAATGAAATTCGTGGTCAGTATCCATTTTCCCATTGTATAACGCATAATGGGACAATCTCAGCTCTTGTCACCATCAGGACGTTTATATAACATCAAAGTGCCTCCTAGTGGGCATTGCTCTGCCAAGAAATCAGCTTCTCGAATAGCTATCCCAGTCCTTCTCGAGCTTGGTGCTCAACGGCATCCTCTGGGGAATTAGAAACCAAGGAGGACTAGTTAATCCCCTCACCCAGAAATCTGATGTAATTGATCTGAGGTGTATCATGGGCACAGGGGGTTTACAGACTCCACAGGTGATTCTAAAAGGCAGTCCAGGTAGAGAAGCACTGTTCCCATCCTGAGAAGAGCAATACAAGTATTCCTAATTTCTCACTATTTAAGGGCAGTCCTGAAACACTCTTTGGCTTTTCATCACCTGTAATGCTAATACTGGAAATTTTACATGGGTTTGAACAGACCATTTCATATAAGGAATTACTGACAGAGATCTGTTTTTCTTAATTCAAAGAGAAAGACCAACAGTGAGCAAGCATGTGGGCATCTGTTTGAAAGAACTCACCAAGCTCCTTCCTAGAAAACACAAGAGAGGTCTTCCAGCTCTCTAATCAGACAAACTAGCCTTTAACTAAAGGCACACACAGTAGCAGTGGTTAAACTGGTCTTTAACTAGTGGTAGTGGGCCTATTTGAACCTGTGCCCTGGGAAGCCCAGATCCCTTTATTTAAGGGATGTTTTATTATGCCTGCCACAATCCTGCCCTTTTGTATTGCCTAGAATAAAATTATCTATAATTTTTTGTCAGTTAGTTAATGTGGATTTGGACCCAAGGGTACACTTGAAGAGCATGATACCATTTAGAAAATTACAAGCATCTAAATTACCCGAGCCATTGCCAGCCATGACATGTGGTGAACCGAACAATGTGAGAGGTATTTCATAATTCTTGAAAACGACTGAATAAAATTGTCATGAACAAATTAGGGATTAAAGAAGGCAAATTCGTTCCCAGTAGATGCCAGAATCTAATCACTCGGCTTTAATTTGAATTAATAGAGACTGAATCAAGCAGGGCTTCAAGGCGATGTATTGCAGCACATTTGTGACTTGATGATGGTAACTTTAAAACCTCTGTGCTGTGTGCTGTGCTTAGTTGCTCAGTCGTGTCTGACTCTGGGACTCCACAGACTGTAGCCCGCCAGGCTCCTCTGTCCATGGGATTCTCCAGGCAAGAATACTGGAGTGAGTTGCCATTTCCTCCTCCAGGAGATCTTCCCGACCCAGGGATCGGGACCTGCACCTGCTGCATTGCAAGGTGGATTCTTAACCACTGGACCACTGCACCCCAGATCACCTCCTACGATAGGAAGTATATTTTCTAAAAAGCTCATTTAGTGTCTTTGCCGAAATGAAGATCGGCCCGGTATCTCAAACTGAGTGGAGCTGATTTGTGTGGTTAGTTGGCTTTTGACTGGAAGGATGTTATTTGTACCCATGAATGACTTCTTTGCATTCAGTTTTTACTCTGCTCCAAGAACTGGGGTAAGTGTTAGGAATTTCCAGCTCTACTATAACAATGAAAATCTGCTACTACTGAGTCATAATAACTAAACTTCAATTATAAAATCTCCATTGGGTTCCTGACACTTGAAAAGATTACTGTGAACTCTTTTATAAATAGAGACATGAATCTGTTACATATTATATACAGCTGAAAGCATATTCATGTACCTACTATCATGTACCCACTCCCAAGTTTAGGACAGAAGAGCAGGAACCTGTGAACACCCTGTGTTTGCTTTATCAGTGGACTCTTCCAATCATTCCCTTGCCTTTACTGATAGCTTTAGCACATCTGGGTATGACTAAACAGTATGCTTGTTTCATTTGGGCTGTTTTAGAGACTCTACAAAAATGGAACCACACTTCACATATTTTTCTCTAACTTACTTTTTCCACTTGATATCACTTTTTTGATCTTGATTCACATCAATGTGTTCCTTGCACTTTGCCACACAGGAAACAACGCTGAACTTGGTATTTGACTCATTTTGGCGTCATAAATGAAGACGCCATCTGTGGATGAGCACCAGGTCCACCAGACCCCCTTCCAGACAGAGTTCCCTGTCTATGAGCTGGGCCATGCATCTTTGGTTCTTGGAAGAGAAAGATGGTATCCCCCCCTCGCAACACCTTTTATTGCTGCCTTCAATTTACCACCAATTCCCCACTACCCATCTCCTTATTTTGACAGGCAGCTTGAATCCAAAAGTGCCTGTTGCTGGGCACTGGGATCAAAAACTTAGATGCCAACAATCATCTGTTCTCTTTGTCTCAATATCCAATAAAACGCAGTCAGTTCTGCCCAGACACTTGTTTGGAAAACACAAATTTGTTCCAATGTGATTCATGTGTTGGGGCAGAACTTGAGCATCATGCCGATTTCGTGTCTGTTTCTGCACGATTTCCTCTGAGAGAAACACAAGGCGGAAAACTGCAGCTGCCAAACTGAGCCAACACACAAGCACACGTCTCGGACAACTCCCAGCTTGCACGCGCACTAGGGCAGTATTCATACATTCCTTAACTATTTAACATGTGTCAAACTGTGCTACTGGTTCTATGTGGTTCCCATCTTTTTTATGTGCCACCAATGAGGTTTCTGGGCACTGTGCCCCTAACTCCATCTTCCCAACAAGCTCTGTGGTTTTGGTGATGCAGTTTTGCATCGCCCTATGACTTGGCATGCATATGGTACATTAGGAACTTCCCAGGTGGCTCAGTGGAGACACCAGTTCAATCCCTGGATGGGGAAGATCCCCTGGAGAAGGAAAAGGCAAACCCACTCCAGTATTCTTGTCTGGAGCATTCCATGGACAGGCAAGCCTGGCGGGCTACAGTTCATGGGGTCACAAAGAGTCAGACACAACTGAGCGCGCACGCATAGTGCATTACAGCAGCACTGGCTGTACGGAGGAAATATGATGGTACTGCAGCTTATTCATTAGGTTCCTCCAGCAACGTGTTAATATAAACTATCCAAAATTCAGCATGAAATCGCCTTCTTAAAACATCTTTTCCTGGAACAAGACAATGCTGAGCTTTCCTTTTAACAATCCTTTAATTACCCCAACCCTTCCCGTGAACCGCCCGGACCAGTGGTGCTGTTGGCAGTGCTGCCAAAGAGTGTGGGTCCGCTGCCATGACCGCTCACATCTCTATAAACTCAGCATCTCCACTGTCTATGGGAGCTGGTGAAGCACTGCCTTGAAGGAGAATGCAACAGCAGTGATCAGAGTGATCATGTAAGAACTTTTAAAATGATTTCTGGCTCAAAGCTGCACTGTCTGGGCTTTTCGGGAATTGGCTCAATTATGGTTTTTCAAACGGAGCAGATCCTCCGTGGTTTGAAGTTTGGTTCTGGGCATTCTTCCTGATCGATGAGGTCACTTTCCTCATGCTCTGGTTACCAGAAAGAGCTGAAAAATATTTATAAGAACTCTAAACTCACACGGGTGCATTCACAGCGCATGTAGTGCACATGGAATTTACTTTTTAAAGACTGCTATTATCCTCTCACAAGCAGAGCAAAAATGTGGCAAGGGAGTTTAATCAATCAACTTTCTGAACATCAAACTTCCACTGTTGTCCTTTTTCACATCTTATCATCGACGTACTTGCATACGTGCATGCTCAGTTGCTCAGTTGCGTCTGACTCTTTGTGACCCCGTGGACTCTGCCCTTGGGATTCTCCAGGCAAGAATACTGGAGTGGGTTGCCATGCCCTCCTCCAGGGGATCTTCCAGACCCAGGGATCGGACCTGAGTCTCCTGCATTGGCAGGCAGATCCTTCACCACTGCACCACCTAGGAAGCCCTAAACGTACTTAAGGGTTACTATAGGACCATGTCTGCGTGTGTGGTTAATGAACTCTGATTCCACGGGCTTTAAGACTTCTGCCTGGTCTGCAAAGACAAGAATTGAAGCATCTGAGTATAAACAGAACACAAATCCTGAAGCCAGACAGCTGGATTCGACTCCCAGCTGACCAGCTTACTGACCTTGGGCAAGTTACTTAACCTCTCTGTACTTCACTTTCCCCAACCATCAAATGAAGAATAACAGTACCAACCTCTCAGGCTCTCTATGAGAACGAATGAGTGAACAGATGTCCAATGCTGGGAACCATGCTTAGCACCTAAGTGCCATGTAAGTGCTTACTCTTCTAATAGTTGGCACAAAAAGCCAGCCCACACTCACCTCGGGTATACCAGAGCCACAGGCATATGGCGCAAATACTCGTACCAGGGAGACGGCCAGAAATGCAAACAGCAATGCCCACAGGATATACATTAGGTAATTCAGAATGTAAGCACTGGCACCCTAGACAAGACACAGAACAAGAAAAGACACGTGAGCCATTGCAGACCCAAGCAACACACATACCCCTCTAGAACAAGAGAGGACTCTCTGAACCGACTGGGCAGTTTCTCGCCTGGTCCTGTGTCAACAAAGAGGCAGGTTAGTTTTATCAGCTGTTGCTATTGCTACAGCAGTTCACACAGACACAGCACCAGCTGCTTTTCCGGGAGCTGTGTACACACATCTTCCACCAGGTGACACCTCAGCAGTCCTGGAAACTGTGAATGAGGCTTGGTTTGAAATGCTCTGTGCACTCGAGTTAATAAAAGGCATGTAACAGAAAATTCTGCCTTCGAGCCCCCGGAAGGTTTGTTTGGTCTCGTCTGCAGTGGATCAGCCTCTTTGCTTTGGTGAAGGCCAAACCCATGCTGCGATTAAAACCAAAGAGGAAGTGTGTGAACTGCATTTTTTAAACTTTTTATTTTGTATTGGGGTAAAGCCTATTAACAACGTTGTGACAGTTTCGGGTGGGCAGAGAAGGGACTCAGCCATACATATACATGTATCCATTCTCCCCTAAACTCCTGTCTCGTCCACGGGGAACTGCATTTTAGAATACTGCTACTCAGATGTGGCCCCTGGACTGGCAGCATCACCTGGCGTGGACTGGAAATGCAGTCTCAGGCCCTGCTCCAATATTCCAAATAATCTGATGTGTGGGGAACACCTTCTGAACTAACAACACAGTCTGGGGTCTTTGAGGCTGAGGACCTGGTGTGCTGTGCAGAGACTACGATTCTCTAGGCCTCAGCTTCTTGCCACCATCTGGATCTCTTATACGATGAGCAGGAAAAGCCAGGGTGCTTATAAGCCAGGCCACTGACACGGCCACACCTGTACCTATAAAACACAAAAACATGCTCCAGAAGATAGCTCTAGCCTTAACAATCAGAGATATTCACACCTGATGTGGTGAGAAATCAGGAATACATTTCACCCGGAGAAAAATGGACTTTTCTGAGACTAAAAATAACATCTCACCCTGGCTAACAGTAATTCTTTGAATCCAAGTATAAATCTTGGAGATGGTTGAGAAGCTGGACGGCCATAATTCCCCCCAAAGTGGGAGAGAAGAAACCAAACATGGCAGCCAGCCAATTCAGCCTGCCTACCTCCATCCATCCAAGCGAGAATCTATTTTTGGAAGTGATGGAGAGCACTGAGGATGTGTGAGATTTCAAGAGCCCATCAACTTCTGAGATTTGACAGAATTCATTTTCAACTCCACTGAGAAAGGTTGAGCAAAATGGCAAAGTGCATTCCAGAAGTCTTCAGCAGAGGTAAATCAATCAGACAAAGGAGAATGGGGGAGCGAGGCGGAGAATATGTATCTTCCAAGAACAGTTCTATGTTGAATGGTCCTCACAGTAACCTAATGTGAATCCTGGCAACCTAGCTCCCTATCACCTGGGTTTCTGATCTGCTGATGACCCTTAGTCATTGTAGTAACCACTGAACTCAGTTAGAAATTAACCCTTTTCCTGGACAAAGATTTGTGCTGATCTGAAAGTCAGAGTACCATGAAGGCAAGCGCCTGGTCTGTGCTTCACCGCTACAGCCCCTAGGCTGGGATATTCCTGTTGCAGAAGGCCCACAAACATCCTCTCTGATGTGTTCCTAAGATGCACTGGAAGATGATAACTGTCTCCACAGGGAGACAGCACTTCTCATCTGCTAGGAGGGCTATGATCCAAACCAGGTAACAACTGGGGTCAGTGAGGATGTGGGAAAGCTGGAACCCACATACACTGCTGCTGGAACGTAAAAAGGTGCAGCCACTTTGGAAGACTGGCAGCTCCTCAAAAGGTTAAATATAGGGTTGCCATGTGACCCAGGAATTCCCCTCTAGGTATGGACCCCAAAGCAATGAAAAACTATGTCCACACAAAAACCTGGAGATAAGCTTTTAAAGCAAAGTCATTCATAAAAGCACAAAAGTGGGAGCAACGCATGTTCCTTAGCTATTGAGTGGAGAAATGACATGCGCTGTACGCAGACAACGGCATGTTATTTGGCCATGAAAAGGGATGAAGTTCCAATTGATGGTATGACACAAAGGAACTTGGAAAACATCATGCTAAGTGAATAAAGCCAGACACAAATGTCCATGGACTGTATATTCCATTTATAAGAAATGTCCAGAATAGGCAAATCTGCAGAGATAGAAAGCAGATTAGTGGTTGCCCAGGGCTGGCAGATTTGGGGGGAAATGGGGGGTGACTGCTGACAGGCACAAGGTTTCTTTGGGGGTGATAAAAATGTTCTAAAATTAGATCAGGGTGATGGTGGCACAAATGTGTGAATATTCTAAAAATTAGAATATTCACCTTAATGAATATTAATTCATTAATTCATATTAATATTAATTACACAGACTAATGTATACACATAGAATACCCTCTGGAATATGAATTACATTCACTAAAGCCATTTTTCTAAAACAATATCTTTTCTCCTCAGTTAGAAGTAATAAAAACCAACCCTATTTCTTTAGCATGATCAAAAGACCGCTCTTGGTAAGAAAAATAAAACCAAATACCAGGTTTTAAAAACTACATACATGAAATAGTGGGGAAGGACTTTCCAATTGAAGTTTGAACCCTAGAGCTAGAAAAAAAGCCAAGTGGGACGTGGCACTCATATTAGCCACAGATGAAGGTCAGAGCAGAAGGTGAGTGCATGGACATTCCCCAACACCAGCCAGGGGGCTCCCAGACGGGACACACCCACGCACTCACCTCCGACTGATTCACCAGCAGCTCCGACCACTTCTGCCACAGGGGACACTTGTCCCTGTCCTCAAACGTGGTCTCATTGGAAGTCCAGCAGCACTGCTCATGGCTATACCAGAAGGCGGACAGGCAGATGCCCTCTTTCAGGTCGGTCATCCAGTCGACAGCAAGATCGATGACCCCAGCCAGAGTGCCTGGAAGAAGCAGCAAGAGCCACTGAGATAGAAGCCGGCTAGGCCGGGGCAGCATGGAGGGCAGGCAGAGATGCCTGTGCCCCGGGCTGCCGCATGCCCCAGAAGCTTCTTTCATCAGTCTTGAGGTCACCTGAGCATGTGGCAGGGCTCATGGTGTGGCAAAGGTGGCACCCAGCCCACTAAGACACAAAGGCCAACGATATACAGTCCTCGGGGGGCTTCAATCACACAGGAGGGAGAGACCCGCAGGGCAGAGCTCACTGCAACCCCCTGGGGCTTTCAGAACCCAGCCCTGCTAAGTTTTAGAACTAGGGTACCAACACCCAGTAAAAGATGGAACCCCCTCAGCGACTTCCGGGGCAGAATGCTGGAATCACAAACTTCTCTCTCCAGAAAAGACAATTCAGACAAAATGGAGAGAAATCAACTATGACAGCCTTATCATTTCAATCAAGTTTTATATCCAAATGGAACCCAAGTTGAAAAATGTCACTTATTAGAATCTTCTGAATTTTTACATTTTGGTTGAAGGACTGAGGAGCGATTTAAGTAAATAACTACTCTAAAGGCCAATAGAAGTGGGATAAAATAGAGTGTACACTGGGTCACAGAAGGCCATCTTACTAGAGTAATCCATTCCAGTCCTTTGCGAAGGCAGAGAATACTCTCAAGCTACCAAAGTTTTCAAACTTTTACTAGTCTTTACTACAATATTATTTCCCTGTCAGCATCAACACCAAAGGCAGCCATACACCAACAAAAGGCCACCTGGCCCTGTCAGTCTCCTGTTTCATCAGTGGTCACCCATTGTTCTTTCCAGAACTGCCCAAATCCTCAGCAGCACACAAGCTCTTTCCTCAGTCTCTGAGTTTCTCTCCAGGCTCCTCTCTCTCCACCACTAACCCCACACACGCTGCCCACGTCACGTTCCTGAGCACACCAGGCCCTCCTCTCTGCACCGCCTCAGACAGCGCTGTCCTCCCCCAACCGGGCAAGCTCCTATTTATCTTCCAGATGCTGGCATTTCCATCACCTCCTTCAGGAAGCCCTCCCTGATTTCCTAAGTCTGGGCTAAGTATATTTCCCAGGCATTCCTCCATCCCCATACTTACCACATCCTGATAGGATTATATTTATATATGTGTGTGTATACATACATACACACACATACTCCGACTAGTCTATAAGTGGGGCAGGGAGAGAGTCTGTCTGGTTCGTGTGCCACCATAGGGATCAGGCCAGGCATTCAGACCCTGTGTCCCCTTTAAGTGGGCAAGGGCCCCCTGCCTTGTCCACTGTTGTATGCATGTCAGGTGTACAGCTGGAACTATATATCAGGTTGAATGAATGAGAGCAACAAATGAATGAAAATCAGAAAACTCAGGTCCATCCATTCACTCAAGGGCTACTTACTGAGCACCTGCTTACTATACAAGTAAGCTCTACACCCTGGGTATAGCACTGAACAAAGCAAACTCAGGTCCCTGCCTTCACGGAATCCCACCTCACGCAGGGAGAAAGACACTAGACTAAATAAGTAACTAAGTAAGGGGGTTTCCCTTGTAGCTTAGTTGGTAAAGAATCTGCCTGCAATGCAGGAGAGCCAGGTTCGATTCCTGGGTTGGGAAGATTCCCTGGAGAAGGAAATGACAACCCACTCCAGCATTCTTGCCTGGAAAATCCCATGAATAGAGAAGCCTGGAGGGCTACAGTCCATGGGTCGCAAGAGTCAGACATGACTTAGTGACTAAACCACCACCAAGTGAGGGGCTCTGACAAAAGGTGTAAGTGACGGAGAGAAGAATACAGTGTGCTCCAGTGGCGGCCATCTCCCACAATGGTGCCGGAGAACAGGTGGGCAGATCCTCAAAAAGGTAAACCAAGAGTCACCATCTGACCAAGGAATTCTCCCCTCGGTGTCTGCCCACGAGAAATGAAAACATATATCCTCACAAAGATGTGGACACTGATGTTCACAGCAGCATATTCACAAAAGCCAAAAAGTGGAAACAACCCGTATGCCCATCAACTGCTGAATGGAAGAACAAAATGTGGTCCACCTAGGATGGCAATAAAAAGGAATGTAGTATGGACACATGCAGCAGTGTGGATGAGCCTTGGCAACATTATGCTTAAATGAAGCAAGCAAGTCAGAAAGGATCAAATATTATATGATTCCATTTTATGATATGTCCAGAATAGGCAAATCTACAGAGATAGAAAGTAGATCAGTGGTGGTCTAAGACTAAAAAGAGGCTGGGGGCACTGCAGCTGATAGCTAAAGGGTAGGGAGGTTCTTTGGGAGCTGGTGAAAATGTTCTAAAATCGATCTTAGTGTTGGCTGCAAAACTCTGTGCATACACTAAAAACCACTTTAACAAGGTGAATTGTATGGTGTGTGAGTTATAGCTCAATAAAGCTGTTATATACATACACAATACATACATAACGGTGGGCGAGGGAGATGAAGCTCCAAGAGAGAGAATGGTACTTTTAGAAAAGGTAGCAAGAAAGATGACCTTCGAATAAAAACGTTGTGTGGAACAACAGCGACCCCCAGCGACGGCTCTGGGTTAAGGCCCCTCATAGGAGCTGCAGGTTGGGTCTCTCCGTCTTAGGAGTCAGAATACAATACCCAGGCTGCCACTAAGGAGGTGACAGGCCAGGCAGTGGGACTCCTGGGTCTCACCACCATTAGACAGCTGGGGAATGGGAAGGTGAATGGGGCACTGTTTTCTGGATTTCCCTTCCCAGTACATCAGATCAAAGGAACACTTTTGCCACCTTCATCCTCAAGATCATCCATTTCTTGCCTCCCTCCTCTATCTCCTGATGTGACAATGGGATCGCCCTTCACCAGCGGTCCTCACCCCCGGCTGCACATCAGCATCACAGGTGGAAGGGGCTTTACTCATAATGCTAGGGCGTCATTTCTGGAGTACTATTTAATTGAAATTTGGGCAGCAGTATTTTTAAATCCCCAGGTGATCCCACCTAAAAGAAGTGAGGGAAATTGGATTACCAGAGAAGCCAGGTTGTTGGTATCTGATGTGTTAAAGACAGCCCAACTGGGCTCTTGGATCAGTTGATAAATCTAGGCCAGAACATCTACTCAGATTCCTTCATTTCCCACGTCCATCTCTCCTTTCCAGGAGCCAAAAATAACACTGGGTAGAGTTTTATAAATCTATTCTAAACAAAGACATCAAAATTCACAGCAAACTACTTCTCCGCCTTCCTTTCAAGGTCTTCACATTAGCAGTCAAACAAAGGGGTGGCAAAATGTCATATATCTACGAACTGCTACCAGTATCCACAGGGAGCACCACGGGGAGTGGAAGGGCAGGATGGGGCAGATGGGCAGCTGCTGTGACTGGAGGGAGAGGACTGCCACTTCAGCACTTTTCTGGGCCCTCTATTACCCGCCAGGCACACAGAGCCTTTCCCTGGCAACCGAGCCCCTCCCACCATTGTAGATGTAACAAATGACAGGCGGCCAGAAATCAGAGTCCTCCAATCACAAAATTTCACTCTGTGCCCCATGGGAGTGCTGTCAGATAGCATGTACTACACTGGACCCATATCACAGTCATTCTCTGATCAGCCCTATAACCATAACTATGATGTTACTATAGGCAGAGGGTTTTCTTAAGGAAATCTCTTTAACTTGATCAGTTTTTTCCTCTTTGACATTAACCTTCACAGCCTCCTAAGAGGAAGGAAATTTCAGGAAACGATTTCCATGGAGGGCTGGAGCGTTTGCTATTAAAAGGGGAGTCGTCCCCTCCAGATACACGTTCATTTGCTCTGAAAACACCTATGGGTCACAAACATGGTGTTGGGATTATAAAAATGAAGGAGTCCCTGAGGGTCAGAACAACCCAAGGTCTGGAGGTACCTCTCCCAGGCCTCTCTCAGACCCTGCAGCGTCTCGTGTTACTGGGAGCATCTCTTGATGTTCATCCCAGGGCCTGCCACTGTTAGTCAAGTTCATTTTCACAGGATGTTTCAGACAGCAAAACGTTCCCATCCTTTCTAGCCTGCTCCACAGCCGAGTCCTACAGAACGTGAAGTGTGTGCTTTTGGTTGCTCAGTCATGTCTTACTCTTTGCGACCCCATGGACTGTAGCCTGCCAGGCTCCTCTGTCCATGGGATTCTCCAGGCAAGAATACTGGAATGGGTTGCCATGCCCTTCTCCAGGGGATCTTCCCGATCCAGGGATCAAACCCGTGTGTCTTGCACTGGCCACTGGATTCTTTACCGCTGAGCTACCAGGGAAGCACAGCTCTCTTGGTACTGCTTTCCAATGACTGTATCTGGTCCACCCATGCCTTGGGGTCTCCTTGCTTCACTGATAATATATTGGCAAGTCATGTATTTTGCCCTTAGATATTTCAGCCACAAACTCTTGGCATGAAGTACAAGAGAAACAGCACGTACCTGCCAGCAGGCCGATGAGCAGCATGACTGCCCATCCCGACCAGGCATCCAGCAAGCTCTTGATGAACTCCCATATGGACTCCTTGCTTTTGCTGGTTATCTAGAAATAAAAAGACATCAGAGCTGATGTGGATACACATTCCAATTCAAACTTCGTTTCTGCAACAGTTTCCTCAGGAAACAGGGTGACTGAGAAAACAAATGTAATTATGCAGCTAGATGGCCACTTAGCTGATTCTTTCAGTTACGGAGCATGATGGTCAGATGGGCTTTCTCGTTCACAGAGCTATGAGGATGACAATCTCCAAAGAATCAGAATCCCCAAAAAATCACTTAAGTAAAAAAACCTTACTAAGCATGACTGGATCCCTGATTATTCCAAAGTCATTCTGAAGGGAGACGTCACTTCGGTGTCAGCATTTTCAATACAAATCACTATTTTAGCTTATATCGTAATGCCTGTTCACAAAAGACCCTCTTCAACAAAGATTTCATTTCATTCTTTGGTTTTCCAGGCTACGTGTTAACAGCAAGAACATCTTGGTCAAATACATTTTATTTAACTGGTACATTCCAAGCATAAGAACATGTGTGTGTATGTGTGTGTTTACAGCTATGGACTTTTGGACATCTTTTTTATAAAGTGTTTAACTTCTTTTTTATTGGAGTATAGTTGATTTACAATGGTGCGTTAATTTCAGGTGTACAGCAAAGTGAGTCAATTTAATAGATATGTTCTTTTTCAGATTCTTTTCCATTATAGGTTATTACAAGATATTAAATATAGTTCCTTGCACTATACAGTACGACCTTGTTGTTATCTATTTTATATGTAGTACTGTGTATCTGTCAATCCCAAACTTCTAATTTATCTCCTCCCTACTTTCCCCTATGATAACCATAAGTTTTTTTTCTATGTCTGGGAATGTTTTTGTTTTGTAAATAAGCTCATTTGTATTAAATAAGTTCATTTGTACATTTTAGACTCCACATATAAGCGACATCAATATTTGTCTTTCTCTGTCTGACTTCACTTAGTATGATAATCTCTAGTTGAATCCATGTTGCTGCAAAAGGCATTCTTTCATTCATTTTTTATGGCTGGATAGTACTCTACTGTACGTATATACAACATCTTCTTTATCCATTCCTTGGCTGATGGACACTTAGGTTGCTTCCATGTCTTACATGTAAACAGTTAAGAGTTTTCACTAATATGCCCAGGAGTGGGATTGTTGGATCATATGATAACTCTATTTTTAGTTTTTAAGGAACCTCCATATTGTTCTCCATAGTGCTGTACCAACTGACCTTTCCACTAACGGTCTAGGAAGATTCCTTCTTCTCTGAATTTATTATTTGTAGACTCTCTCTCTCCAGCATTTATTATTTGTGGACTTTTCGATGATGGCCATTCTGACCTGTATGAGGTGACAACTTATTGTGGTTTTGATCAACAGCAAGAACGCTGAATGAGGCCGCATGGACCACGTTTCCCAGGCAGATGCCTACGTCTACACACACTGTAGGAGCCCCCTTTTCCCTCCCTGTGTTAACAAAATCCTACATCCCTGAGATCATCATTCCCCTACACCCTTAAGAGCAAGGGCTGGCAAACATTTCCTATAAAGAGACAGAAAGTCAATATTTTCAGCTCGGAAGGTCAGATGGTCTCCGTGGCAACTACTGGAGTCTGTGGTTGTCGCACAAAAAGAACCATGAAGAGTGCGCGCATGCGCAGGCGGGGCTGTGCCAAAGCAGTGGGACTTCTGGTAACAGGCGATGCACTGGATTTGCCCAAGGGCCACAGTCTGCAACCCCTGTTCCGGACGGAAGGCTGCCCCCTCGCCTCCCTTCCTCCAGGTCAGAGCCAATCGCCTGCATCAGTGTCCGCAAGACCTCACTCCCTACACATCTCTCAGCCTCCCTTCCCTGCCATTGTGTAACGCGATGTGACTCAGTCTCACTTTGGATATGACAGCTCATTCAGACTCTCTGAAGCTGTTCTTGCCTTTGTGGCTGCTGCATCTCTGACCTGACCTCTCGGTGGAGGGCACGCCATCCTTGCCACTCTCTCCCCCTTTCACTTGCGGACACTCTGCTGGTTGCCCTCCTTCACCTCTGAATCTTCTAAGCATCCATCCCTAGTCCCCAGTCCCTCCCACGGAACCCACGAAATCCTGGCAACACTCCTGATCTCTCCTTCTCTAGACCCAGGCCACCTGGACCACTTTTAAAGCTTCAGCACCCACTCACACGCCAAGGACCCCTCCTTCTCCACCACAATCCTGACTATGCCCTTGAACGGCACAGGGCTGCAGGCTGGACAAACAGCTCAAACTCACAGCGGCTGAAACATAACTCGGTGGCTTCCCCCTAAAATCTGCTGCTCTGCTTTTCTCCCATCTCGTCATACAAGGCCTCACCCCCTTCTGACCACAGCCAGGCCATCATCCTGACCCCAGTACTGCCCCCCATCCTGCCAATGGCTCCTGTGAAGGATCGTGACCCCAAGCCTCTGTTCGTTGGCACTCTTGTCAGATCTTCTTCCTCTTTCTCCTGAACTCTTTTCCAAGCTTCCTGTTTACCCCCTGGTGGAGCATCTCTCTTGTGGCCATCAAAAGGAAATGTCAACTCTTCTACTCAGTCATTCCCAATGTGGCCCCATTGCCCATGCACCCAAACTCATCTCTGGTCCTCTCCTTCCTTGAATCTGCCACCAGACCTCAGAGCTCCTTAAACTGCGTAAATGTGCAGTCTTTCATGTTCCTGTGACCTATAAAAGGGCAGCTCCTGATTAGGACCCTTTCCCCTTCCTCTGCCTATCACACTCTTACTCATCCATCAACACCCCACCGAAATGCCACCCTCACTAAAAAGTCCCTCCTTCACGGCCCCTCCTCAATGATCCCACAGCACTTGATACACAGCTTTATTGGAGTCCATTAAAACGCATCTTGATGCCAGCGAGATGTCAGGTGCTGTAATATGTGCTTTCATACACACACAGCCTCATTTATCTATAGGTATAATTAACTTCATCCTTGCAAATGAGAAGACAAGGTACAGAAATAGCACTCCAAAAGTGACCCAGCCTGAAGGTGGCCTAGTCAGGATGTACCCGATCTATCTGGTTCCAGAGCTCCCTTCTCGCCCTCCATACCACACCTTGGTATGACATAGCCTCCTACCCAAAGCACCTGGTACTATAATTATGTGTTCACATCACTTCCTTCTCTTCTCTAGAACCTGCCTTACAACGTGATGCATGAATCCAAGTACTAGCTCGGTAACTATCTGGTGAAAGCATGACTAAGCCCTCTGAAGGGATTCCCCTCAATGTAGCTTTATGAATAGCACAGACCTTCCTGTGTCTGTCGGTGTCCCGTGATTTTTCCCTCAGCCAGTCGATGGTGTGGAAGTCCTCATATGTCCCCACATCAGGGAATGGCTCGTCGAGGAAATCCATCAGGTTTCCAGAACCACTGATCACTCCTGTATTGACCATGCTATTTACATCTGGAAGAGAAAATCTGTGATTAGAAATGAAAGCAGGGCATCTGCAGAGTCCTGGAAGGACAATCTATGTGCTCTATTTTCTGGTACCAGAAAGACTGATTTCAGTATAAGTGGTTCTGCTGTGATGAAAACAGTCTGTCTTAGTTAGCATCAACTGCTATAACAAAAATACCACAGACTGGTTGGCTTATGAACAAAATACATTCATTTCTCCCAGTTTCAGAGGATGGCAAGTCCAAGATCAAGGCACTAACAGATTTGGTGCCTGCTGAGAGTCCACTTCCTAGTTCATGTGGCCATCTACTCACTGTGTCTTCATGTGATGGAGGTCTCTGGGTCTCTTTCATAAGGGCACTAATCCCATCCAGGAGGGGCCCACCTTCATGACCTCAACGCCTTCCAAAGGTCCCTCCTCCTAATATTATTGTACTGGGGATTAGGTTTCAACATATGAATTTTGGGGAAACCCAAACATTAATTACTTATTATTTGAGGCAGTTATGTGCTATAAAGTCACCGTGGCCACTGAATTAGTGAGTATTGAAGCACTGTCCATAAGAGAATTAGTCACAACATCAATATATAACTTTATTTTGTGTTTCCATTTAAAGACACCTTATCAGATACATATGGACTTCCCAGATGGCTCAGCAGTAAAGAATCCACCCACCAATACAGGAGATGCGGGTTCAATCTCTAAGTTGAGAAGATACCCTAAAGAAGGAAATGACAAACCACTGCAGTCTTCTTGCCTGGGAAATCCCATGGACAGAGGAGCCTGATGAGCTACAGTCCATGGGGTTGCAAAAGAGTCACACACAACATAGAAAGTAAACAACGACAGCAAAAATATCAAATATATATTGTTGACTCATTCACATTGAACTCACAGCCAACAGCACTGTCACTCAAGCTGCAGGAAGCTTGTCTAACACACGTATTTTTTCCATAAGGTATAGCACAGCCTTCTCAGGCTCAGAAACACTACAGGCCCTCCCACCCTGTATCTCAGGGCCGTTGGAAACAATGAAATTACCAGTAAAAAAAAAAAAAAGGAACAAAAATGTGAAAAATATGGCACTAAAGAAACTGTGAAAAGGACACTTGTTTCTGGTCTGGAAACTAAAACAAGATGGCGGAATAGCACCTTCTCCAACCTCAGCAAGGATCATGCATTTCTGGCAGCTCACCACGTGCACTCTGCAAGCACCACAAGTACTGATTGCTCTGGGGCTTACAAATACATTTTATTGAGAAGGCAAATTCACAAATATGGAGCCAGTCATACTGACGGTCGACTACACACATTTCTGGAAAACCTCACCTTCTGCAAAAGCAGGACATCAAAATGAGAGAGCTGGTGCAGGGGAGGGGAATAGGGTTGAGGCCTACCACTCAAAACCAAATCACTGTAATCAAACCAGTAACCAGCTCACCTAGGAGATAAAGTGGACCATGCAGGCAGGCAGCCTCTGGGGCTGTAGTGTGGATAGCCAAGACCTACAAAGGTCTGTCGAGTCAAAGCTATGGTTTTTCCAATAGTCATGTACGGATGTGAGATGCAACATAAAGAAGGCTGAGTGCTGAAGAATTGATGCTTCTGAACTGTGGTGTTGGAGAAGACTCTTGGGAGTCCCTTGGACTGCAAGGAGATCCAACCAGTCCATCCTAAAGGAGATCAGCCCTGGGTGTTCATTGGAAGGACTGATGCTGAAGCTGAATCTCCAATCCTTTGGCCACCTGATGCAAAGAACTGACTCACTGGAAAAAGATCATGATGCTGGGACAGATTGAGGGCAGGAGAAGGGGACGAGAGAGGATGAGATGGTTGGATGGCATCACCGACTCGATGGACATGACTTTAAGCAAACTTTGGGAGATGGTAAAGGACAGGGAAGCCTGGCATGCTGGAGTCCATGGGGCCATGAAGAGTGCGACATGACTGAGTGACTGAACACCACCACCAGTAGCAGCAATGGGAGAGTGAATATGCTGGCAAGACTTAACTGGTGGGAGGGTCATTCTATGGTCTTAATGTTTGTGCCCCCATCCCAAATTCATATGTTGAAACCCTAATCCCCAATGGATGGTATTAGAAGGTGGGATCTTTGGGAAGCGACTGGATGCTAAGGGCAGAGTCCTCATGAGTGGGATTAGTGCTGATATAAAAGAGACCCCAGGGAGCATGCTGGCCCCTTCCACGGCATAAGGACACAAGAAATCTGTGACTGGGAGAAGAGCCCTCAGTCAACCATGCAGGCAGCCTGATCTCAGACTTCCAGCCTCCAGCACTGTGAGGAATAAATATCTATTGTTTATAAGCCACCCAGCCTGTGGTATTTTGTTATAGCTGCCCGAACAGACTAAGACAAGCCAAGAGCCATGCCAGGCTGGGGGCACGCTGCCCTGGGCAAGCTGCCCTGAGTGCAGACACTCACTTCTAATTTTCCTTAAAATCCAGTCAAAAGGGCGCCTGCTGCCAGGGCAGTAGCAAAGCTGCGTGTTTCTTCTTTTCCTGCCTAAGATAACAATTCCACTCCCATTACCCTGGCTCCCCTCATCTGGAAAACAATCGCAAATAAACCAAGACATCTCTCGCAGTTACACTGCCATTAGAACCTGATTTACAGATCACGTAGGAACTCATCTGACCCAGAGAAAACGCTCTGCAGCAGGACCAATGCTCACCCCCAGTTAGCGAGAAAAATCATATACTCTTACAAAGACAAGAGGTTGGAATAAGCACTAAATTAAAATTACTTTGGCAAAGAGCACGGCAATGTGAATTATAAGGCGGAGACCACAAAAGTGCCAGAATAAAGATGGTTAAAGAAGGGAAGGGTGGTTGTTAAAATATTTGCGCACAGGCTTCTCTCACTGTTTTATGTATTTTTACATCTGGAGGACTCACCCATGACCTGACAAAACTGCATTTTGATCAAATTGAGAAGTCGCTATGGGCAAAGTGGAGTAATCACCCTATACACAGTAAAGTGGCTACAGTAACGGATTTATTGACTGTGCAACTTAGCTGCTTTTAAAACTTTAAAAGTTTGAGGTTTGAGCCATGCCAAGCTGAAAACTATACCCACCAATGAGCGCCCAGGGAAGAAGTATATTGCAGAAGTCAGTAGCAACCAATAAGAAAAGGGAAGGCATAAAGTTGGAAAGCAAAGATTTCATTCTCACTTTTACAAAAATAAGATGGTAATAGCCTTGTATTATACACAATAAAGAAAATCTCTAATGGGAAAAAGAAGGTGGCAGGCTGTTAACTCACCACAGGGAACCCCTGTAAGAAAAACCTAACCAGCAGTAGAGCAAAGAGCTGCAGACACTTGGATGTTCTATTATAAAGAATTTCATGTTACCTTAACCAAATCTCTAAACAAGCAACAACTCTGGGCAATAACAGTTGAAACAAAAAGTCACTCTGGAGAACAACTGCAACTTTAAACTTTGTGATAGAGCATGACATGGTCATGACAATCAGACATAATTGGTAAAGGAAAATAAATATGATCTAATCTGTAGATCTAACTGGGGGCCTTTTAGGGGACTCAGAAGGAGGTGGTGACTTTGCATAGTTCCCTGGCCAGGAACTGAACCCAGGCCCCAGCAGTGAAAGCACCAAGTCCTAACCACTGGTTGTTGCTGTTGTTCAGTCACTAAGTCATATCCGATTCTTTTGCAACCCCATGGACTGTAGCTCACCAGGCTCCTCTGTCCATGGGGTTTTTCCAGGCAAGAATACTGGAATGGATTGCCATTTCCTTCTCCATGGGATCTTCACCATCTAGAGATGGAACCCCCGTCTCCTGCATTGGGAGGCGGATTCTTTACCACCGAGCCACCTGCAAAGCCCCCCTAACCACTGGACCTTCAGGGAATTCCCCTGGCCACATTCCTTTCATTGAGGAAGTCACAAAAACACCACTCGAGTTCAAGGGGAGGGAAGGAAATTCCATTCCTTTTTAAGGGAATGGCAAGGCTCTAGAAGAGCACTCAAAATCAGAAATATTGTACCTTTTTTCAAAAATACAACTTACCACCCAACTTACCAAAAAAATCATGGAAAATTCGGAAAAGTAGCAAAAAGAAAACAGCAATTATCTGTCATCATACTGAGACTGTTAATAGCCTCGGTGGGGGGCCAGAGGAGGAGGAACTAAAACTGCAAGTGGCAGACCTTTTTTTTTTCTTTTCTCTTCCAATCCTGTGTTGTCATGGCAACACCTAGTTCCACCTGAACTTAACATCTCAAATCTTGAGCTCACTTCAGTTCAGTCACTCAGTCATGTCTGACTCTTTGCGACCCCATGGACTGCAGCACTCCAGGCCTCCCTGTCCATCACAAACTCCTGGAGCTTGCTCAAACTCATGTCCATTGAGTCGGTGATACCATCCAACCATCTCATCCTCTGTTGTCCCCTTCTCCTCCTGCCTTCCCTCTTTCGCAGCATCAGGGTCTTTTCCAGTGAGTCAGTTCTTCCCATCAGGTGGCCAAAGTACTGGAATTTCAGCTTCAGCATCACTCCTTCCAATGAATATTCAGGACTGATTTCCTTTAGGATGGACTGGTTGGATCTCCTTGCAGTCCAAGGACTCTCAAGAGTCTTCTCCAACACCACAGTTCAAAAGCATCAATTCATCGACACTCAGCTTTCTTTACAGTCCAACTCTCACATCTATACACAACTACTGGAAAAGCCAGAGCTTTGACTAGACGGACCTTTGTCAGCAAAGTAATGTCTCTGCTTTTTAATACTCTGTCTAGGTTGGTCATAGCTTTTCTTACAAGGAGCAAGCATCTTTTCATTTCATGGCTGCAATCACCATCTGCAGTGATTTTGGAACCCAAGAAAATAAAGTCTCTGTTTCCATTGTTTCCCCATGAAGTGATAGGACCATATGCCATGATCTTCGTTTTCGGAATGTTGAGTTTTAGGCCAGCTTTTTCACTCTCCTCTTTCACTTTCATCAAGAGGCTCTTTAGTTCTTTTTCATCTTCTGCCATAAGGGTGGTGTCATCTGCATATCTGAGGTTATTGATATTTCTGCCAGCAATCTTGCTTCCAGCTTGTGCTTCATCCAGCCTGACATTTCTCATGATGTACTCTGCATATAAGTTAAATAAGCAGGGTGACAATATACAGCCTTGACGTACTCCTTTCCCAATTTGGGACCAGTCTGTTGTTCCATGTCCAGTTCTAACTGTTGCTTCTTGACCTGCATATAGATTTCTCACGAGGCAGGTACAGTGGTCTGGTATTCCAATCTCCTTATTTTCCACAGTTTGTTGTGATCTACACAGTCAAAAGCTTTGGTGTAATCAATAAAGCAGAAATAGATGTTTTTCTGGAATTCTCTTGCTTTTTCAATGATCCAACGGATGTTGGCAATTTGATCTTTGGTTCCCCTGCCTTTTCTAAATCCAGCTTGAGCATCTGGGAGTTTACAGTTCATGTACTGTTGAAGCCTGGCTTGGAGAATTTCGAGCATTACTTTGCTAGTGTGTGAGATGAGTGCAATTGTGCGGTAGTTTGAATAATCTTTGGCACTAATTTTCTTTGGGACTGGAATGAAAAGGGACTTTTTCCAGTCCTATGGCTGCTGCTGAGTTTTCCAAATTAGCTGGCATATTGAGTGCAGCACTTTTTCTTATGGAAATGTCTTCTTAAGCTATGTTAATGAACTATGCATTTGCTTGGAAATCTGCCTTTCTTCAAGATTCATGTCAATTGTTTTATGGCCTGGGATGACTCATCTTGTGCTGATGCCAAAATGCATGTTGTGGGTAAGGGGTCTGGTGCAGCTCTCTCAGTTTTGAGGCGTTTCCTTTCTCTAATTAGCAGCTTGCTAATAGGTATATTTCTTTCCCAAAGAAAGGCAATGCCAAAGAAAGCTCAAACTACCACACAATTGCACTCATCTCACACGCTAGTAAAGTAAAGCTCAAAATTCTCCAAGCCAGGCTTCAGCAATACATGAACCGTGAACTTCCAGATGTTCAAGCTGGTTTTAGAAAAGACAGAGGAACCAGAGATCAAATTGCCAACATCCGATGGATCATCCAAAAAGCAAGAGAATTCCAGAAAAACATCTATTTCTGCTTTATTGACTATGCCAAAGCCTTGGACTGTGTGGATCACAATAAACTGTGGAAAATTCTGAAAGAGATGGGAATACCAGACCACCTGACCTGTCTCTTGAGAAACCTGTATGCAGGTCAGGAAGCAACAGTTAGAACTGGACATGGAACAACAGACTGGTTCCAAATAGGAAAAGGAGTACGTCAAGGCTTTATATTGTCACCCTGCTTATTTAACTTATATGCAGAGTACATCATGAGAAATGCTGGGCTGGAAGAAACACAAGCTGGAATCAAGATTGCCAGGAGAAATATCAATAACCTCAGATATGCAGGTGACACCACCCTTATGGGAGAAAGTGAAGAGGAACTAAAGAGCCTCTTGATGAACGTGAAAGAGGAGAGTGAAAAAAATGGCTTAAAGCTCAACATTGAGAAAACGAAGATTATGGCATCCAGTCCCATCACTTCATGGTAAATAGATGGGGAAACAGTGGAAACAGTGGCTGACTTTATTTTGGGGGGCTCCAAAATCACTACAGATGGTGATTGCAGCCATGAAATTAAAAGACACTTACTCCTTGGAAGAAAAGTTATGACCAACCTAGACAGCATATTAAAAAGCTGGGACATTCCTTTGTCAACAAAGGTTCATCTAGTCAAGGCTATGGTTCTTCCAGTAGTCATATATGGATGTGAGAGTTGGACTATAAAGAAGGCTGAGCACCCAAGAATTGATGCTTTTGAACTGTGGTGTCGGAGAAGACTTTTGAGAGTCCCTTGGACTGCAAGGAGATCCAACCAGTCCATCCTAAATGAGGTCAATTCTGGGTGTTCACTGGAAAGCTGATGTTGAAGCTGAAACTCCAATACTTTGGCCACCTGATGCGAAGAGCTAACTCATTGGAAAAGACCCTGATGCTGGGAAAGACTGAGGGCAGGAGGAGAAGGGGACGACAGAGGATGAGATGGCTGGATGGCATCACCGACTCGACGGACATGGGTTTGGGTAAACTCCAGGAGCTGGTGATGGACATGGAGGCCTGGCGTGCTGCAGTTCATGGGGTCGAAAACGGTCGGACATGACTGAGCGACTGAACTGACTGACTAATAGGTATCTAACTCCTTGCTAAAACCAGCAAGGGGGCACTCTTTCTGTCCCCTCCTAATGTCTGTCAGAAGCTTTCTCTATCTCTTTTATACTTTCAGTTCAGTCGCTCAGTCATGTCCGACTGTTTGCGACCCCATGGACTGCAGCATGCTAGGCTTCCCTGTCCATCACCAACTCCCAGAGCTTGCTCAAACTCATGTCCATCGAGTCGGTGATGCCATCCAACCATCTCATCCTCTGTCGTCCCCTTCTCCTCCTGCCTTCACTCTTTCCCAGCATCAGGGTCTTTTCCAGTGAGTCATCTCTTCACATCAGGTGGCCAAAGTATTGGAGCTTTAGCATCAGTCCTTCCAATGAATATTCAGAACTGGTTTCCTCTAGGATTGACTGGATTGATCTCCTGGCTGTTCAAGGGACTCCCAAGAGTCTTCTCCAGCACCACAGTTCAAAATCTGTGTTTTTTTATACTTTAATAAAACTTTATTACACAAAAAGCTCTGAGCAATCAAGCCTCATCACTGGTCCTGGATCTAATGCCTCTCCTCTGGAGGCCAAGAATCCCAGCGTTGTTCACGGCTCCTAGCAGCAACCTTTCTCTACACTTTAGAGAGAGAATTGCTGTAACATGCTGGTATATTTCCTTCACAGATATATTTTAAAAGAATTCAAAGTATCACGTATCTGGCTCTTTAATTTCATGCTTTTCCCCCTCTACATTTTGAATAATTACCACTGGAAAGGCACCATGGCATAGTGGTTAAAAACACAGGCTTTGAAACAGCACTGCCTTGGTTCAAATCTCAGCTCTTCCACTGAGTAGCTCTGTGACCTTAGGCTAGTTGCTTAACCTGTGCCTCAGTCTACCCATCTCTGAACTTGGGGGGAAGGGGTAGGAGTGGTCTAACAGCATCTACCTCTGAATTTTATTAGCACCCTTAAACAGCAGACATTTGTGAAGCACTTTACTCCTGATACAGGATTGCTGGGGCTTCACAACTGTTTGACAAATGAAAAACCTGAAGTGTTTCATGAAAACACATTTCCCTACCACCCTGCACGCTTCTTGGTTCCCCCAGTTTATCTAATCCGCCCTTTGATGTCTGCAGCTGACAGAAGCAACTTGATGGATCCCATTTCTGCTCAAGGAGATTAAGCAAAGTCACACCGAACTTCTGGGGGACCCTTGGTAATTTCTGTTTACCAAGAAACCATAAGGCCATTAAAGCATGAACCCATGCCTGGCATTTTAAATATCTTTTCCTGAAAGCTCTTCAAAGTCTTTACATTTATCAGAGACTATTTTCTTTCAAATGAAAGACATCTATTTTTGCTAACCGAGAAATCTGCATTAATCCCATCTGGCTGTGTGACCTCCACTGATCTCCGCTGACCCTCACTGCCCTCCTCTCAAAAACCAGAGTCCTGGGCTGGACCGTTTCTCAGGTGCTTTCCAGTCCAGAGTGCACGCACATGACACAGGGCCTGAAACTTACTACTAGCCCCTTTCACATGCATGGGGACAAGCAAACATTTTTTAATTTCTCAAAACCTTTTGTCTCTGTACAGATATTGGTTAAGCCTAGGGGACTTTCCAGAAATTTCAGAGCTATCTTCACTGCCAACTGTTTATATCAGTTATTACAGAGCAGAAAAGCATATTTTAAAAAAACATACTCTTCCCTGTTGGCAAAGTTAAAATGAGATCATCTGAGTGATAATCTCACATCCTCAAAAATTATAGTGATATATGTGAGCATTATTGCCCTTCACACTTACAAATGGGAATCCAGAAGTGTAACGCATAAGAGATTACTAAACACACAGAAAAAGTGAGCCCCAGGTAAGTAGGGGGATCTTGTAACCTGCAAGAAGTTGAGAGGCCATGTTCCCCTCTTCAATGGAAATGCATGCACACCAGTAGCTGCCGCAATCTAATTTCTCTCTAATCAGACCAGACAGAAAGAGCGATCAGGAAGGTGGGGTGTGGGGCTGGGCATAATCCCCGAGGAAGTCCAGGAAACAAGTTATTTACAATCTTCTGATATGCCCTGGTTTTCATAGAACTGCAGTTTTAGTAAAGAGAAGCAGCAAATCTAATGTCTTCATTTTAGCTACATTCTGGAAACTGCTCTGCACTACTCGGCTGGCCTAGGGGCAGGTCTGGATTACCCTGTGGAAAAGTCAGACCTTCCCCTGGTCAACCTTTGCGTCACCTGTGTTTGGAAGAGGAGCACAGAAGAGCAGGTAAGGTGGCAGCCATCTTGGAACCTTTTCCTTCTGGCTTACAGAGATGCACCGGAGGTGACAGCAACTGTTTTCTTCCTACACATTTTTAGATATAATTTACATACCATAATAGTCACCCTTTTACAGTGGGATTTAACACATTCACCAGGTCATACAACCATCATTACTATCTAACTCCAGAACTTTTATTCTCTAAAAGTAAGCTCATGCCCAGTATAGTCACTCTCTTGGCCCAGCCCCTGGTAAGCACTCATCTGGACACTTCATAGAAACAGAATCATGTCATATGTGTCTTTTGTGCTGGGCTTCTTTCTCTTATCATAATATATTCAAGGTTCATCCATGTTGGACCGTCAAGGCTTCACTCCTTTTTAAGGCTGAGTAATATTCCATTATGTGGCCAGACCACATTGTGCTTATCCATTCATCAGCTGATGGACATCTGGGCTGTTTGCACTTGGGGGCTATTGTGACTTATGCTGCTATCATCATTCAAGTGTTCATGCAGACATGTATTTTCAGTTCTCTTGGGTAGACACCTAGGAGTAGAATTACTGGGTGATATGGAAAGTCTATGCTTAACTCTTTGAGGAGCTGCCAGACTGAAACCACTTTTCTTAGTGAAGTTTTTTTTTATTGAAATAAACATCTGTTTATAAAAAGGCAAAAATCCTAAGTATACACCTCCACAAATCTTCACAAACTCAAATTCCCCACATAACTGGCATCCAGATCAAGAACAGAACATGACCAGCTTCCAGAAGCTCTCTCATGGCCCCTTCCAGGCCCTCCTCCACCCCTAAAGGTATTCACTATCCTCATACCACAGATTAATTTGGCCTGTTTTTGAAGTTTATACAAATGGATTCTTTTGTTTCCAGTTTCTTTTGTTCTATAAGATCTATCCATGTTGTTGAGTTTATCTAATTATCACTTGTTCATTCTCTGTGCTCTTCAACAGCAAATTTTCTCCATTAAGGGCCAGATAGCAAAGGTTTAGAGGTTTGTGGGCCACGTGGCTTCTGACAAGGACTACTCAACTCTGCCTCTGTCACATAGAAGCAGCCAGAGACAATACACAAATGAATGACTGGGACTGTGTGTCAATAAACCTTGATTCACGGACATTGAAGTTTGAATTTCATATAATCTTCACCTGTCACAAAAAATTATTCTTCTTTCAGTTTCTTTTGATCATTAAAAATGTAAAAACCATTCTGAGCTCATTCTTGGCTCAGGGGATGAGCTGGATTTGGTCCACGGGATGACGTACTTTGCCTCTTTCTGTTCTATGGTATTCGATGCTGGAAACAAACCCCAATGAGTTTATCCACTGTCCTGTGGATGGACATTGGGCTGATTTTCCACTTGGAACCATTACACGTGGTGCCTCCATCAATTACACATGGTGCCACCATCATTTTCCATGCACACCCCCTCCAAGAAGTTGCATAAAGCCCTTCCACTCATCCCCTCCTCTCTCGGCCCAGTAGGGCCGGGTACCATGAGACCCTGACAACGTTCATGCCAGTTCCTCTCCAGAGTCAGACCGTGACAACTTATTTGCCTACTGGCTCTACTAGTTAATCCCCAGATGACTTGAGCAGGTGGAATGCAAAGTCATAACTCAGATTAAAAGTCTCCAATCAACAAGGAAGGCTGGTCACTTGAGGGGGAGTTCCAACAGGTCCTTCGGCAGTGTGGACACGATAGAAATTGCTACCAAATTCTCCTCCCAGCCTTATAAGCCCTTCTAGCAGTCCAGCTTCGCCACCTTTCTCCTTCCTGTCCCCTCACAGTAATGTAACTGCCCTTCTAGGGTTGGCTAATGTTTCCTACAAAGGGCCAGATGGGGACTCTTTCCAGCTCAAGGGGCCATACAATCTTGGTCACAATTGCTCCAGTAGGCCCTTTGGTCACTGAAGCTCAAAGCAGCTCAGACAGAGCGGAAAGGAGTGTGCCCGGGTGCCCTGACATGTGACTTCCAGAAACAAGCAGCAAGCTGGTGGCTGGGGGCTGCCAGCCCTGCTTCACACAAGCACTCATGGGGCATCTGCTACCGGCCCGACCCCTATCCAAGCTGTCAGAGTCACTGGCAGGCCTGAAAGCCTCACCTACCAACAGAAGCAGCCAAAGAAGCATCCAAATCCACAGGGAATGCACAAAGATAAAGAGGCGCAGCCGTCTCACACAGGATTCTGGAAGGGAAGGATGAGACCCCGCAAATGCAACCACAGGTCCTCACTAGCAACATTTCAACCTGAAAGCTTCAGTGAAACAAAAGGTAGTTCTTCACACACACACACATTTCTATGACATCCTACAATCAGAAAAGTTTCTCCAACTAATTAGCTATCCTAATGCTTCACGACTGCAGATGCGCCTGGCATGTCAATAAAAATAAGGTCATAGCATCTCTCTGACAAAGCGGTCAAGGTCATCAGGGCTAGAGGTCACCCATATTCACAGGACAGGGTGGAAAGGGAAGAACACTGAGTTCAGAGCCAGACCTTGGACGGCAACTAAAAAAAACAAAAATTGCAAAAACACTGCAAGTCTTACAGATTTTCCAGAGGCTCCACCAACCAACCACAAGCAGCCTTTACAAAGTCGCTTTTCTTGCAACCTGCGTGGATTACACCAGGCACTAACCTCGGGGCGGGGCCGATGCCTGCCAGCCACTCCTCTGAAGGCCACCAGCCTGAGAACCCCTGGGCTCTAAGAGTGTCATTGCAACACTGAGCCACCAGAGGGTGCTCTGCCAGCAGCCCTGCTGCCACCGGCAGATGAGTCTGCTGGGCGGGGCCTGCCTCCTCCTTTCTCCATCTGCTGCAACCAGTACCCTTCCCTGCCTCCCCTGCCATCCTTCCCTCAGCTTCCTTTAGCCCTAACTCCTGCCTGAGGTTACGGGAACTCCTGTCTCTGCAGCCCATGGCTTGGGCTCTGTGCCCTGAGCCAAATCAAGAGCAATTTCCACTGCGACCTGTGGTCACTCCTCTGTCACCTTCAGTGGCTTCTCGGCTTCTGTTGTTGCTGTTGTTCAGTCACTCAGTCGTGTCCGACTCTCTGCAACCCCATGGACTGCAGTATGCCAGGCTTTCCTGTCCTTCACCAACTCCCAGAGTTGGCTCAAACTCATGTCCATTGACTCAGTAATCACCCTCTGACTCCAGTGCTTCCGTAAATATACTTGCAATGAGCAGCTCTCACAAGCCTGCTGATCAGAGTTGGGACCCATTAGAATCTGCACTGTGATCTCATCTGTGAGTACTCAGTCGCTCAGTCGGGTACAATTCTTTGAGACCCCACGAACTGTAGCCCGCCAGATTTCCCTGTCCATGGGATTTTCCCAGCAAGAATGCTGGAGTGAGTTGCCATTTCCTCTCCAGTGATCCCATCTACAAGGAATCATATACATTGTAAGTGGGGTGGAGGCATGGATGCTTCTTGTACAATCCACTAAGACATATACTTAGGTATCACGCACTTTGCGGAGTGTTTGCTATAGTTTGCAATTTGAAAAAGTGACCTGCCCATCAGTAAATGCAGATTCTCATCTGTGGCTTTTGCCCAGGGCATCTATTCCTTCTTTCGGCGATGGTAGTGTCATTTTTCCTTAGAGCACAAGCCCTTCCCCACTCTTCATGGTCATGGAGGTTTGGGTCGAAAGGGACTATGGTAGGAAGGGAAGCTCCCGTTCGATGGGCAGGTACTCTGGGGCTGTCTAAAAAACGCTCGCCTTTTAAAAAAAGTTTTGGTTTTTTTTTTTTTTCCCAATGCAGACAATCTTTTAGTCGGTATTGAATTTGTTACAGTGTTGTTTCTGTATAATGTTCTGGGGTTTATTTTTTTTAGATTTTTTTGATGTGGATCATTTTTAAAGTCTTTACTGAGTTTGTTACAATATTGTTTCCACGTTATGTTCAGGGTTTATTTTTTAGCTTTGAGGCATCTGGGATCTTAGCTCCCCACCAGGGATGGAACCCATACTTCCTGCACTGGAAGGTGAAGTCTTAACCACTGGACCGCCAGGGAGGTCCTGCTCACTTTCTTTCGAAGCGCAGAAGTGTCTGGAGAAGAACAGGATGCTCCGAAACAGCTCTGTGACAGCGACCCAGGGGGAGGAAACTGAAGGGGGACTAGGGAGTTAGGACCCCGGGGCTCTGCAGGCCAACGTGGGCACATCTTCAGCCTGGCAGAGTCCAGGTTGCTCACCTGAAAAAGGGCTGAGCGCCCTCCGAGGGTGGCCTGGGGATGGGTCAGGAAAGCATGGCACCTGGCGTTTGCCAGATGAGCTTGTTACTGAGTGGATGACAGCCCAGCCGAGCATTTAGCTCCACACAGGGGTGCAAAAGTGGGCCATTCTCACCCTCTAAAATTGTCCCTCCGCCCATTTGGTACCAAAGCTTCCCCCACTCCCCGCTATGTGGGCACATGACCCAGGCTGGCCAACGACAGTCTCCAACCACCACGCATAGCCACTGACTGGGGGTGAGCAAAGGACCCACACAAAGCTACGTGCAGATGATGGGGAAAACCAGGTCCCTCCTTCAAAGGGAGTGGCTAACATGGGAGCCACCACCCTTAGGGCAGGTTTAGGGTTGTGGGAAGGAATGAGGCCGGGCAGCAGACACCAAAGATGGACAGACCAGTGGCTCCTGTCCCCAGGGGACACTGGGCACATTTTGTCACATCTGACGAGGTATGCTGCTGGCATCTAGTGTAAGATGCTGCTCAATATCCTACAATGCATAGGACAGCCCCCAATGCCAACAGCACTGAAGTGGAGAAATTCTTTGCCTTAATCCAAAAGTGGATCAAAGGAGCCTTTTAGACACTTCCCTGTGGGGGTAAAAAAATCTGTCTACAATGCAGGAGACCCAGGTTTGATCCCTGGGTTGGGAAGATCCCCTGGAGAAGGAAATGGCAACCCACTCTGGTATTCTTGCCTGGAAAATTCCATGGACGAAGGGGCCTGGCGGGCTACAGTCCATGGGGTTGCAAAGAGTCAGACATGACTGAGCAACCGAGCATGAATCAGCCACAGAAAGGAACGAATTTGAGTCAGTTCTAATGAGTTAGATAAACTGAGAGCCTGTTATACAGAGTGAAGTTAAGTCAGAAAGAGAGAAACAAATATCATATATTAATGTATATATATGGAATATAGAAAAATGGTACTGATGAACCTATTTGCAGGGCAGCAATGGAGACGCAGACATAGAGAACAGACTTGTGGACACAGTGAGGGAAGGAGAGGGTGGGACCAACTGACAGAGTAGCATGGAAACATATACAGTACCATATGTAAAATATATAGCCAGGGGGAATTTGCTGTAAGACCCAACGAGCTGAAACTGGGGCTCAGTAACAACCTAGAGGGGTGGGATGGGGTGGGAGGTGGGAAGGAGGTTTAAGAGGGAGGAGACATATGTATACTTGTGTCTGATTCATGCTGATGTATGGCAGAAACCTACACAACATTGTAAGGCAATTATCCTCCAATTCAAAGTAAATTAGAAAAAAACTATATCCATCTAGACCTAGAGATGATCACACTAAGTGAAGAAAGTTAGAGAAGGACAAATATCATGTGATATGACTTTTATGTGTAATCTTAAAAAATGATCCACTTGAACTTATTTATAAAACAGAAATATATCCACAGATTTGCTGTATGACTCAGGGAACTCAAACCAGGGCTCTGTAATAACCTAGAAGGATGGGATGGGGTGGGAGGGAGGTTCAAGAGGGAGGGGACATATGGCTGATTCATGTTGATGTCTGGCAGAAAACAACCCAATACTGTAAAGCAATTATCCTTCAATTTAAAAATAAATAAATTTAATTATAAAAAAAGAAATAGACCCACAGACACAGAACACAAACTTATGGTTACAAAAGGGGAAAAGGCTAGAGAGGGAGTTTGGGATTAAAATACACACACTACTATATACAAAATAGATCAATAACAAGGATCTACTCTATACCACAAGGAACTCTATGCAATATCTTGCAATAACCTATAATGGAAAAGAATGCAGAAAAAAGTATATTTATATATATATGAAACAATCACTTTGCTATATACCTGAAACTAACACAACACTGGAAATCAACTACATTTCAATAAACACTTTTTCAAAAAAAACAAAAAATTTACATCCATCAAAAGACAGAAAACTCTATCAAGCAGTGAGCTCAAGGCTTTGGACATCACTGCAGAGGCAAACTCAAAAATACAAGAAAAACAGCTTATCTGTGCATATACACAGGATAAAATGAATATGTAAACCATACTCAAGTCACTAGATGAAAACGAGAGAGGTTGGGACACGCTTCTTTGACTGCATGCCTTTCCCACGCCAGTTCTATCCTTTGGTGCAATGTGAGTTTGGAAGGCATGGCTTGCCTTCCCCTTCTAGGGTCTGGGGGTTTCCTTAAGTGCTCAATTCATCTCGATTTTTCCTTTATTGCTTTAAACCCTGGAAAAAAACTGGGTTGACAAATATAAAGACACATCTCCACCTCTGAGCAGCCAGCCAGCATTCTGGCTGACACCCGACCACAGGCTTGTGACCCAGAATCGCAGGGGCCCAAAGGAGCAGACTTTGGACCTATCACAGTGGGGAGGGGGGTGGACTGCAAGCTGACAGTTCCTGTAGCCGGGGGTGGGGGTGGACTGCAAGCTGACAGTTCCTGTAGCCGCCCAATAAGCCAGACTACTCTTCATGCTTCAAGACATGCTGTCCCTTCCAGCATGCCCCACTGGTGGCAGAGTCACTCCTGATGGATTCAGTGTGGATTAAGACTGCACTCAGGTATGAATGCAGGAGGCAGAGTCCTCAGCCTTTTTGTAAAGCAATGTCTTGGTCACTTCCCCAACCAGTCAAAGCGTTTTCCCTCCCCTCTCCATCTGACCTGAAACCCCACCAACTTCAAATCCATTTGAGACGATAGAGTCTCACTTCTAAAATGTAGACACCTTTAGGACAGTGAGGGGCCATGCTTTGTCCGCCCTTCTATCCAATCCTCCAGCCCCTGCCCAGTCCTTTCCCTGGGCAGGGAGCGGGGAGGGGGGATTACACAAAGAGGCACCAACAGTGACAGTAGCCCCCTGGTGGCCCAGGAGAAAAAAAGCTCAAAGCCACAGGACACCCAGAGACACAAGTATTAACCTTTGTCAATTTCAAACTGTTGCCTGGAACTGGCAGAGTCAAGCAGGGTGACTTCGGCCTCCAGCTCCTGCTTCCCCCTCGGCCCCCGTCCAGGGGCCCAGCAGCCCCCTCTGCCATGGCACAGTTCCTGTGGCCCCAGAGCTCTTTGTCCCCTTTCAGAACACAGCCTGCGTGTGGGAAGGGGATGAGGCCAACTGCAAACGGCCTCCTCCGGGTGACACAATGAACTCAGTGTTCTCACACCCCCACTCCAGAGGGCAGGGAGAGGGCCCTGAGGTCTTGGCGTTTCCGGTGCCCAGGATCAAGGATGAAGAACATCCCCAGGGCCTCATCCTCATGTGCTCAGTCACTCAGTCGTGTCCAGCTCTCTGCGACCCCATGGACTGTAGTCCGACAGGATCCTCTATCCATAGAATTCCCCAGGCAAGAATACTCAAGTAATGTGCCATTTCCTCCCCCAGGGATCTTCCAGACCCCGGGATCAAACCCATGTCTCTTTCATCTCCTGCACTGATATGCGGATTGTTTACCTCTAGCGCCACCTGTGAAGTTCTCAATTAATTTATCATCCTCACGATAATTAACAATACAGTAGAGCTCCCGGCACTTCACACACATCAATCACCAGGGCTCCTGACACTCTCTGAATTAAGTACCGTCGGCCTCAGGCCCATATGACAGATTAGCAAACTGAGGCAGACGAGGGGGTGAGGTCCCTGGCCCAAGTTCCCCAGACAGTGAGTGGGGAGCCAGATTCCCACCAGGGGCCCAAGGGCCCTTCCTCTTGGGTCGTGGGAAGACCGAAGAAGTCTCGTTCCTCTCAGGAAGCAAGAGCTACCTGTTTCCACAGAGAAGGTCCTGTTCATCCAGCTTCTCCTAAACTGTGCAGAAAGCACCAAACCAAAGGCCTGCCAGGCTCTCCTCCATTCTCCCGGGTGGACAAAGGCAAGCATGCCCTGGGAAACACTGCTGGACTGGTTCATCAGGGCTACCCTGACGAGCCCCACAGACTGGTTGAAACTTGTCTCCCAGTTCCGGAGGCCAGAAGCTTGAGAT
This sequence comes from Giraffa tippelskirchi, assembly GCF_054371585.1. Taxonomy (NCBI): domain Eukaryota; kingdom Metazoa; phylum Chordata; class Mammalia; order Artiodactyla; family Giraffidae; genus Giraffa; species Giraffa tippelskirchi. Next base: position 146,896,044 of record NC_137289.1, read on the forward strand.
CAAAGTGACAGTGGGATTGGTTTCCTGGGGGCTGCATCCAGCCCCAGCCTGTCTGCTTAGAGTGTTGACAGCCATCTTCTCCCGGTACATCTCTCATCCTCGCCTGCCTGTGCAGAAAGTTCCTCTTATAAAAACCCCAGTCAGGCTGGACTGAGGCCACCCTCATGGCCACAGTCTAACTTGATTACCTCTATAAAGACCCTATCTTGGCTTTCTCTGGTGACTCAGTGGTAAAGAGTGCACCTGCCAATGCAGGAGATACAGGTTCGATCCCTGGTCCAGGAAGATCCCACATGCTGCGGAGCAACTAAGCTCACGTGCTACAACTACTGAGTCTGTGCTCTAGAGCCCAGGAGCTGCAACTACTGAAGCCTGCACAGACTAGAGCCTCTGTTCCACCTCAAGAGAAGGCACAGCTAGAGAGCAGCCCCCATTCTCCACAACTAGAGAAAAGCCCAAGTAGCAATGAAGACCCAGCACAGCCAAAAATTAATCAATAAAAATTATTTTTTAGAAATTTTAAAGACTCTATCAATATTTTGGCTGCCTGATGCAAAAAACCAACTCATTGCAAGAGACTCAGATCTTGGGAAAGATTGAGGGCAGGAGGAGAAGGGGGCGACAGACAATGAGATGGATAGATAGCATCACCAACTCAATGGACATGAGTTTGAGTAAACTCCGGGAGATAGTGAAGGACAGGGAAGCCCAGCGTGCTGCAGTCCATGGGGTCTCAAAGAATCAGACATGACTTAGCAACTGAACAACAAGAACAAAATCTCCAAATCAGGTCGGATTCTTAGGTAATAGGTGTTAGGAATTCAGATGCACTTTAAGACACACGGTTTCAGCCCATAACAGCAGCTGAAGACAATGCTGGTGAGAAATCTCGCACAGCACGGTTCCCTCTCCCAAGGGCTCTGCAAACCATCTTCTACCACAACAATCTAACTTTCTGCTTATGTGGGCTACACCCCCTGGTGGATGAAAACAGTGAAACAGACACTCACAACCAGCACCTCCATGAAGGTTAAATGCAGGGAGTCCTCCAGCGCAGCCTTGAGCTGTCCTGCCCCGTGTCCTCAGAGCAAGGCCACAGCAGGATCACAGCCACTGGGTGACTTAAGTGGATCCCAGGGGAGTTGACCCCAGGGAGGACTAAAACGTCGGTCGATTCCCATGTTTTGGGCACAGGGCGTGCTGGTGGGAGGCAGGACTGAGTGAAGAGGAAAAAGAACATGTCTGTAATCATTCGGGTGGCCCCTCTCCTCCTAACCCAATCAGTGCCTCCAAGGGTTCCGGTGGACAGCAAAAGAAAATTTCACCCTGAGCTATATCACAACCCAGAAGGGAGGCTAAGATCCCAGAAGGAGGTAACCTCCATTCATCCGCTGGGATGTGGTTAAAAAGTGCTAGGCAAGCACAAGGGAAGCAACGGCCACCACAAGAAATGAGTCGGCAGGTCCCCGACCACCAGGGCGAGGAGCCGACTTCCCGAGGGGACAAACGGAACATGGTATCTTGGTGAGGCTCCCTCTAGCCAAACCCCACAGCCATCCCAGCATCGGCGCTGCCACTGGCGGGAGCAGCCTGACAGCATCCTCGGGGGGGGGGGGAGGCTGAAGGACCCCAGGAGCAGGAACAGTCACCACCAATGGGGAAGGCTCTGGTCTCCAACTTCCATCAGTTCAACTGATGGCCACCTCCCAGCTCTCAGGGCCACACAAGGACCCGCACAAGAGCCCTTGCTGAGAGGGGACCATGGGTGACCTGGGCTGGCCAGAATGGGGGGTGGGGGACAGCACTCCAGGCAGAGAAGAGCCACCTCATCAGGCACAGGGCAGGTGGTGGGCTCAAGGGGCCTCGAGGAAGCTTGGGCAGCTTCATCCACAACAGGAAGCCTAAAGGTGAGCCTTGCTGGTGTCACATGTGGAATGCAAGAGCTGCTGCCTCTGCTGTCCCTGTGCACCGCCGCCCAGCCCCGGTGACACTATCCTGAGAGGCTGTGCAGGTGGCCTCCACCTCGAGGCACCTTAGTTACAGGGTTACAGTGTGACCCGACCCACGCGCTCCTGTGATAGCCAAGGCCTGCCTGCTGCCGAGCACGACACGGCTGCTCAATTAGTCAGGGGCACGGCCCTCCAAGGGCTTCCCAGGTGGCGCAGCAGTAAGGAACCTGCCTGCAATGCAGGAGACCCGGGGTCGATCCCTGATCAGGGAAGATCCCCTGGAGAAGGAAACGGCAACCCACTCCAGTATGCTTGCCTGGAGAATCCCATGGATGGAGGAGCCTGAGGGATTCCAGTCCATGGGGTCACAAAGAGTCAGACATGACTAAGCATGCGCGCGCAGAGAGTCCTCTAAGCTACAGCTCACGTGGCCACCCAGCCTCCTCGCCGGCCACCCGGCTTCCTCTTTCGCCCACCTCTGACTGTTCTTACAGCAGCCAGAGCCAGGCCTTCGAACACAAGTCCTGATGTGTTCCTCTCCCCACCCAAAAGCACTCCGTGGCTTGTCACCACACTTAGTCACCCAGGGTTGGTTCCACTCCCGCTAAGACCCTGCATGGTCCGCCCTGGCTATCCCTCCGAGCACTTGCCCCAGCATGCTTCTCTGGGTGGCTCTTCTCTGGACATGCCCACCTCACAGCCGTTCCCTCAGCCCTGAGCTCTCCATCTTCTCAGTGTTCACGTGGCTCCCCCTCAGTCCCTGGTCACATGTGAGCCCTCAGAGGGGCCTGGGTAACCGCCCCGTCTAACCAGGCTGAATCCACTGCTGCCCACCCTCTGCCTCTCACTGTATTTCACGTGATCGCACAACCTATCAAATCCAGTTATCTTCTCTTTCCTCTGCTTGAAGGTCACTCCCACCCAGGCATGAATCTTGTCCATTTGGTTCCACAGTAAACCCCAGTGTCTAGACTCGTTGGTCTCAACCAGTCTAGGGGCAATTTCACCCACCCCGGAACATCTGGCAATGTCTCAAATTCAGCTGTCACAAGTGGGGGTTGGGGACGTGGTTGCAACCCCCATCAAGTGGGTGGAGGCCAGAAGATGCTGCTCAACATCCTCCAGGGCACAGGACAGCCCCCCCCCCCAAAGAGTCCTCCAGCCCCAAAGCCCATCGAGTCCAGGGTGAGGAGCCCTGTCCTGGACACACAGCAGGGACCCAACAAACACCGGCAGAACAAAGAAGTAAATGAGGGAGTGAATGAACAAAAGAACTTGGAGGCTCAAGTCTCATGCGAATGTCCCTGCAGTTCTCAGGGATATCAGTGGTCTTTTCTCAGGGGACTAATAGTTCCCTTAATTTTTCATCTAATTTATATTTAATGAGTACTTACTCTGCCATGAGTTATGTGCTAGGTTTACATTGGTGAGCAAAACACACAGTTCCTGTGCTCACAGAGCTCAGAGTACAGGAAAGAACATTCTGGGGACTTCCCCAGATGTCCAGTGGTTAAGATTCTGTGCTCCCACTGCAAGGGGCTCAGGTTCAGTCCCTGGTCAGGAAACTAAAATCCCACATGCTACATGACATGGCCAAAGAAAACACTCTGTTAGAGGCATCTGGGGACCTAGAGGGTTCCCCAACTGAGTTACTATCGGTCATGTGACCTTGGGCAAGTCACCTGACTTTTCTGGACACCTCTTGGTCACATGTAAAATATAAGAGTTGCTTTGATCTTGAAGCTAAGTTCCAACATCTATGCTCTGTGCATTTAATTACTCCTAGAGAGGTCTTTTCCTCTTTGGCATTTGTACATGAGCATAATACCATGAGCTGCTGCTGCTGCTGCTAAGTCGTTTCAGTCGTGTCCGACTCTGTGCAACCCACAGACGGCAGCCCACCAGGCTCCAGCGTCCCTGGGATTCTCCAGGCAAGAATACTGGAGTGGGTTGCCAGTTCCTTCTCCATACCATGAGCACAAATTACAAAAGCTTGAAGCACAGATTACAAAAGCTTGAAGAATCCACATGCCCATCAAAATGACACTGGTTAAGTAAACTTCCATACCGTCCACACTCTGGAACTCAACTGGAAGCGAGATGATGTAAAACAGCGTCCAAACAATGAAGAGAAGCAACGTATACCAACTGCCTCCATTCTCTCTCTAAAAGTACTTTCACGATAAAATGGAATGAATGAATCACTGCTACATGAAACAACATGGATGAATCTCACAATCATGCCCAGTGACAGAAGCTGGATATAAAAGTATAAAGATCACAGGACTTGAGGTATATGAAGTTTCAGAACAGGCAAAAGTAAACTGTGCTGACAGAAATCAGTATGGTGGTTGCTGGAGGATTTGGCTAAAAGAGGACAAGATGGAGCCCTCTGGGAGTACCAAGAATCCTGATTTGTCAACGTCAGCTGAATTAAGATCCATGCATTTCCCTCCATGCAAATTACATCCCAATGAAGAAAAAAGAGAAAGGAAAGTGCTATACACATTCTACACATGGGTGTCTTTGCACAGACATTTTCAGAAACAATATATAAGACAGTTATTAGTGGTTGCCTTTGGAAGGGGGATGAGGGACTGGGAATGAGAAAGAGACTTCGTTTTGTTTTCATAACCTTGATCCTGTGGGAAGTTCGCACAACCAGCATGTATTACTATTTCAATAGAAAACAAGTCATTCAAAAACCACCACATTCTGGAAATAAAATCACCCCCCTGCTCTTAGAAAGGAAAACTCATTTCCGGTCACCCCTTGCAAATACAGTCAAGCAAGGGTTTGATAATAAGGCCTTTCCCACTGCCCACTTGCCAGAGTTTGCAGAGTGCTCACACACATCCCCTCCTCGCCGCTAACTCGCCCTCCTAGGTCTGGTTCAGGAGGGCTTCTGGGTGAGCTGCGAACTTCCAAGCCAGCAGGTCTCAGCTGGGGCCTCAGGTCCCTGCAGTCAAGGGCATCTAGAGCTCAGGTTAAAAATGTTCCCTCTGGGCTTCACTCCCAGATCGCCTCAATCAGAATCCCCCACAAGCCCAAGAGCAGTGTTTCTTTTCTAGCTTCTTTTTAACTTTTTATTGGCCACATTTTCAAATACACAGCAAATTATGAAGAAGAGTCCAATGAAAAACACCAATCAGACTCAATCAGTGTTCCTATTTGACCGTATTGGCCTCTTCGCACTGTCTCTCCATTCAACTGAACCATTTAAAAGTAAACTACTGAAAAAAAATCTAAAAAATTAAAAAATAAATAAATAAATAAAAGTAAACTACTGTTACCATAGGTGCATTATATGTGGAATCTAAAAATAAATGATACATATGAACTTACAAAGCAGAGACTCACAGACTTATAAAATGAACTTCTACTTGCCAGGGGGAAGGGATAATCAGGGAGTTTGGGATGGACATGTACACACTGCTATAGTTAACATGGATAACCGAGGACCTACTGTCCAGCACAGGGAACTCTGTTCAATACTCTGTAATGACCTTATGGTTCCTGGGGGGGAAGGATGGGGGAAGGGATAGTCAGGGAGTTTGGGATGGACACGTATACACACTGCTGTATTTAACATGGAGAACCCACAAGGACCTGCTGGACAGCACAGGGAACTCTGCTCAATACTCTGTAATGACCTTATGGTTCCCAGGGGGCAAGGGTGGGGAGAAGGGATAGTCAGGGGGTTTGGGATGGACACGTATACACACTGCTGTATTTAACATGGAGAACCCACAAGGACCTGCTGGACAGCACAGGGAACTCTGCTCAATGTCATGTGGTAGCCTGGATGGGAGTGGAGTTTGTGGGAGAATGGATACATGTACATGTATGGTTGAGTCCCTTTCTTCACTTTCCACCTGAAACTATCACAACATCGGTAATCGGCTATCAGTCAGTCAGTTCAGTCAGTCAGTTCAGTCACTCAGTCGTGTCTGACTCTGCGAACCCATGGACTGCAGCACATCAGGCTTCCCTGTCCATCACCAGCTCCTGGAGCTTGCTCAAACTCACGTCCATTGAGTCAGTGATGCCGTCCCAACCATCTTATCCTCTGTCATCCCCTTCTCCTTTTGCCTTCAATCTTTCCCAGCATCAGAGTCTTTTCCAATGAGTCAGTTCTTCACATCAGGTGGCCAAAGTATTGGCCAAAGTAATCAACTATACTTCAATACAAAACAAAAACTTCAAAAGAAAAAATAAATTACTGTGGTTCTCAAAGTGTGTCTAGGGATACACTGAGATTTCCAAGACCTTTAAAGGGGTCTGTGTTGTCAAAAATATTTTTATAATAACCTTACATTATTTGCCTTTTTCCAGTCTCATTCTCTCAGGAGTATACAGTGGAATTTTCCAGAGGCAACATGACATGTGATATTGCAGCACTGAATGCAAAAGCAGGTTTGAGAATTCATCTGTCTTCTATTCAGAATTACATAAAAGAGAGCTCCAAGGGGTTTAAAAAAAAAAAAACACAACTTTAATAGTACCTTAGAGCTCTCATGACACTTTACCCACCACTGAAAAATAAGACTCTTCTACATACACACGTGTCAGTTATCTTCTGCTGTGTAACAAATTACCCCAACACAGGACAGCAGGAAACAACTATGTCTCATCTCACTGTTTCTGTATCAGGAAATCAGGAGTGACTGAGCTGGGTGCCTAACTGCACCGTAAGATTATCACATCTAATCAAATTTACAGTAGTTTCCTCATATCATCTACTAGGCAGTCACATAAAAATAACCCAGGTATCCCCAACACCTATTATAGATGCTTGCTCAGGCCAGGATCTAGTCAAGGGCACAAGTTACATTGGTTATTGTCATAGACTGAAAGTATCTTTTCAGAATTCATATACTGAAATCCTAAACCCCAATGTGATGATATTAGGGGGTGAGGCCTTTGGGAGGTGATGAGGTCATGAAGGTGGAGCCCTCATGATGGGACTAGTGCCTTTATAAGAGACCTCATGTGCGGATCTGAGAGTCAAACCATACAGAAGGCTGAGTGCTGAAGAATTGATGCTTTTGAACCGCGGTGTTGGAGAAGACTCTTGAGAGTCCCTTGGACTGCAAGGAGGTCAAACCAGTCAATCCTAAAGGAGATCAGTCCTGAATATTCACGGGAAGGAATGATGCTAAAGTTGAAGCTCCAATATTTGGCCACCTGAGGCAAAGAGCCAACTCACTGGAAAAGACCCTGATGCTGGGAAAGATTGAGGGCAAGAGGAGAAGGGGGTGACAGAGGATGAGATGGTTGGATGGCATCACCGACTCAATGGACATGACTTTAAGCAAACTTCAGGACATGGTAAAGGACAAGGAAGCCTGGTGTGCTGCAATCCATGGGGTTGCAATGAGTCAGACACGACTTAGCGACTGAACAACGACAACAAGACAAGACCAGAAAGCTAGCGTGCTCTCTTCCCACCATACGAGGACACAGGGAGAAGATGGCCCTCTGCGTCCAGAAGAGAGCCCTCACCAGAACCCAACCATGCTAGCACCGTGATCTCAGACTTTCAGCCTCTGGAACTATGAGAAATAAATGTCTGCTGTTGATAAGCCACCTAGTGTGTGGTACTCTGTACAGCATCAGAGCTGCCAAGTATGGTGATTCTATGTCTTACTTCTCATTTGATGGAGAATCCTCCTCCTTTTTCATTTTCTTTCTCAGTATTGCCTGAGTGAAAAGACAGCACCCAATAGCCCACCCAGGGTGCCAAGCCATTCTGGGGACGAGGTTCCTGGCCAGCTGTGGGTGCCACCTGCAAAGAAAATGGCTGGAAGCAGACAAAGGAGGCTGTCTGGGCCCTGGCCTCTGCACACTGGGTCTTTCTCACTAAAGACCAACCCTCTTCCCAGGAGAGCCATTTTTATGGGGCCGCAAAGAGGCAGAGCGAGCGAGCTGAGAGCAAGGAAATTGGAGGAGGGACACACTGCAGTGCCAGGCCCTCGGAGGAACAAGGACGATTTTTCTAGTCATTCCAAGCCTCCTCCCCCAAACCCACTGCACATGGCCATCATCCTGCAATGCCACTGCCACCCTCGCTTCCTGTCTCCCAGGAGTTCCCAGTGTGCTGACCCTTTACCATCAATCTGACCCCCCGAAAACTCAAAGCAGCAGGACCAGCACTAACAGTAGCCCTATTTTATGGATTCAGCAACAGCTCTGGGAGCGGAAGTGAGGTGGCAAAGCCGCCTCTCCAAAGTGTCAGAGCCAGAGCTTTAGTGGTCAGTCCTGCACTGAAGCTTAAAGGGCAAGACCGTGACCACCACCACCTTTGGAGTCCAGATGGGGGCTCTGGGGGCAGCTGGCGCTGCCCTCCTCCAGCCACACATGCTGCCAGCATCTCCCCGCCACAACGGGCGCCAGCACCCCCATAATCTCCCTCTCTGTTTGTGACACCTCCACCCGGTCCTGCTAGTCCCACTTCTGCAGATAAGGATGGTGACTCCAGTTCCAGACATGATGATCTAGTGCTTGTGTTTTTTTCCTCTCCCTGACACTCTCCCTTCTGCCAAGCCAGCTTTCCGGCTACAACTGGCACACACACAGGCCTCCCCTTTTTGACAAAAGCTATTTCTGGAACCCCACAGCAGAAAAAAAGCCTTCACACTGTGTTTCCCAATATATACAACATCATGAAAGGGAATCAGATCTCCAACCGAGGGCTCAGCATGAAACAACTTACAGGAAAATGAATTCTAGAATACTGGGGCCCGAAGAACATTGAGAGGTCATCTGAATCAACGATTCTCAAGCAGGAGCAATGGAGCCCCACGATAGGACAATGGCAGGGTCTGAAGACATTTTTGGTTGTCACAACTAGGGGCATCTAGTAGGTAGAGGCCAGAAGTACAGCTGAACACCCCCACAACAGATTTCTCCAGCCCCAAATGTCAACAGGGGGCTTCCCGGGTGGCTCAGCAGTAAAGAATCCGCCTGCCAAGGCAGGAGACGGGGGTTCGATCTCTGGGTCGGAAGATCCCCTGGAGAAGGAAATGGCAACCCACTCCAGTATTCTTGCCTGGAGAATCCCATGGACAGAGGAGCCTGGAGGGCTACAACAGTCCATGGAGTCGCAAAGAGTCGGACATGACTGTGCCGGGAGCCAGCCCACGAGATCCCACCCATGACAGAGCCATGGGAAAGAGGAATGATTGAGCACGGCTTCTCAGGCCTCAGGGATTCTCGGAAGGCTGCCTCAGCGCTCACCTTAAAGATACCTGTCTTTCTGATGTTTACTATAATAAACCTCTTCTTATTTTCTATGACTTAGGTGAAAGGCCTTTCCTGATTCTCTAAAACAGATCATTCTGAAACCTCAAATCAACAAGGCCCCTGAATGGTAGCACCCTAAATAAAATTATCTGGGATAAAGAGTATGCTGATTTAAATTCCTTTTGCTAACATATTGGTTTGTTTAATAAATGTACCTGTGCCTTTGGAGCTAATATGTATGACTATTCCTTAATAATAAAACAGCATTGAGAGCCTCTGCACAGAAAGCCCCTATGGGCACAAAACCCTTCGCAGGAAAAAAGGCTTGTTAGGAAATACAAAAAATAGTGCTTTGTGGAACTGTTACTTAATCTATATTTACTCACTATGTTTTTACTCTTAACGTATTTAGCCTATATAATGAAAGCATAATAGAGATTTATATAAATAGAAGTTTAGCTTTAATACAAATAATAAGACAATTGTTGATTTAACTGATGATTCTTACTTAAAGCTGAACTTCAGCTTGCTATTCTTTGACTTTATGGAACTACATTCTTTTCTGTTAAGCTCAAGGCATAGAGTAAATTACCAAAAACAGGTTTTACCTTAAAACTTCCTGTTGATGAATTCTTTCCTGATGTGCCCTATACAAAAGTGTTCTAATTGATCAACCTTTATGAAAAGAGAGTCACAAGGTGTTAGCAGGCCCCCAGGCCAGAAGATGATGTAAACAAAGAGGCTTTTTTGTAACTAAAGACATGCAAATGGCTTCGATGAGGGTCGAAGCTGCTGGCCCATTGAGCTAACTTGATAGGCCCATTAAGATATACCCATTAAGCTGAATTGGTATGTCCCTTAAGCTGAATTGGTATGACTCTATACTTTTAACATTTGTTTCTATATACCACTAAAAATATAAAAGCTGTCTTAAAAACAATAAAGTGGGGAGACACTTGGAAACGCTGAGACTCGCTGTGTCTTCTCATTTGCATCACCGACGCCAGTCCATCCTGAGGGAACCCCTGGACCTGCTGGAGCTGGACTCCGGCATGACTGAGCAACTATACAATGACAAAATGTCAATAGTGTCACGACTGAGAAACCCTGATATAATACTCCTTGGTTACTTTGAGGACAAGAAAATTGAGGCCCAAAGGCACAAAGTGACTTGTCCCAAGTTGCAGTCCCAAAGGCAGAGGTGGAGCTAGGTCTCTGCTATCTATCATCTGCTCTGCTCTGTCTAGGGTTGGGCTGAGGGAGAAAGGAGCATGGAAACAAGAGGATCCTAAAAGTCTTGTAGTCAACCTGAGCCAAATGAAGAAAACTGCAGTAAATTAATTACTAAATTACTGTAGCAAAACATCAGGGTGTCCAATCGCTGAAAGAAATGCCTTCTTCAACTATCAACTAAAACAGCATCGCTTTACTGGTCCTCCAACAACTGCTGGATGGGTCAAAGGATACATAGTGTGAGTTCCAGTACAATGACCCCCACGGCTTCCCAGGGGGTCACGTTTTACAGGTAAGATTGACCACATTCTCTTCCTAAGGGTACTACATATATCCTGGCCTCATATGTGAAGGAGAGAGAGGAATGCAAACACAGGTGGGAAATCTCAAGTGTTCATTAAAATCCCATGCCCTGTCCTGTTAAAATTGAAGTCACCTGATTCCCCCTTGATCTGTTGCTGCATCATCAAGCCCCTTCTTCCAGCAAGCAAATTATTTAGCAAGGGAATTAAAAAGAACACTGAAAAATCATAGGGTTTGGTGTTCAGCTCCACCCCCTTCTAAAGACCATTTTGTTCTTAAGAGATGTAACTGATTTGCGTTCTCTTACACGCCTATTGGAAGTTTTATTTTATTGGATACTGTTAATTTTTTTAATCTATTTAAAACACCAGGACGAAACAAACATTTCTGACATGTCCCCTTTAAACGCTACAACCTTGCAAAATAATGCAAAACAATTTAGATCGCACATCTAGCTGGTCAATTGCTAACCAGTAAGTTTCCGTTCCATTTCAAGCAAAGCAGCTTTGGCTTTGAAAGAAATCAGGCTAAATACTGAGAACAAAACAAACCCCTGTAAGAAGAATTAATAAATGTGTCATTATTTAAGAATCACTCTGACAGTCGGTAAACAGTTGACAGTTCTCTCGGGCAAGCCCCTCTCTCTCTTACAATGCATGTATTGTGATCATTTCTGATTTTTTTCCCCTCCTGTGCAGGAGGCCAGGGTCTTTCTGTCTGGCCTCAGGCCACTTTCCCGGGATGGATGGGCATGACAAGACCCAAGTCACCCGTGAGCCTACAACAGTCGCCTCCCACTCCCGCCCCCGCGCCCCCCGACGCCTGATGCCTGCAGCAGCCCCAACAGCCAGAGACCCCACTTTCGTTTTCTGGGGCGCCAACAGGCTGCAGGGGATCCGCCCGCAGTCTCTTACCTGCAGTGCCGCATGGCGCAGGCCCGTCGCCCACCTGCACCGCATCCTAGAGCATCCTTTCTTCAGCGCGACGGCTGCGAGCGCGCTGACGTCACCGGGAGGCGGTGCCCACACCGCCACGTGACGCCCTAGGGGCAAAGAGGGGCGGGTGGGAAGACCCTGGAAGTGAGGAGGGAGTGGCCAGGAAGCCCCGCTCTGGCCTCGGTTCTGGGCGGTTTGTTTGATGTGGGCAGCTGGCCTAGACTTGCACGAACTGTGGGAAACAAATAGCACACAGAAGGGAAGACCCAAATGATTCCAGGCTCCAAGCAGGTAATAGGATTTCAAAAGAGCTAGCAATAAAGGGATTAGTAATGAAAGGAAATGATTTAGTCTTTTATTTTTCAGTCTTCATCAAATGCAATGGAGAACTAAACAAATCTATTTTGTGCAAATCAAAATGACAGTTAAAATATGGAGTACATACACATACTTTGCACAGAAGGTCCATGTTTCAAATCGTATATCAAAAGCATTAATCTGAAGTATATTCATTGTGGCATATAATACTAATTGCACTAATAAATAATGCTTTTTATTACTCCATAACAAATAATGCATGCCAATATTAATGTGGTTTTGAAAAACCAACTGTGCCATCGCATATTTATACTTCTTAAACATTTGATGATTTAAAATAAAGTGCTATTGCATGAACGTTGTTGTACTCGTGTCTGTTTTCGGAAATCTTCTGGCAAAGAATTTAATCTCTCAGACATGAAAGTTAATTCACAGTAACTCATTATTGCACGTTTTCTAATTTTTATCACATCCTGCAGAAGTGAATCATCTCACTATTTAAGAAAATATGTACAATGTCAATATTTCTCATTCACAACTAAAACAGCCTTGCCTAGAAAGACTTAGAAAATTCTGTGACCATTTCGTAAATTTGAAATGGCATATTTCAAACTTAAACTGTGAAAATATACACTTTCTTGCCAAACCGCATAAACGTTTTCGAAATGTGAAAGGGCAAAAGCAGGAACTGTTTTTATTTGATTTCCAGCTTCATATAGATTAGTTTCTTTTCGTTTGAGTTTAAATGGCAATTTTAATATTCCCTTCGCTGGCGCCCCTGAAAGAGATGTGAAATAGATTGTTTCACGAGCAGGCCAAGGTTACTTGCTATTTATTCCAGCAGCTTTCGTGTCTTTCTATATTTAACCCTGGACTCTTTTACCACCATTCCCTCCGGATTAACCGAATTTCTGTTAAGAAGGTCAGGGTGTAATTTGGCCCTTGCCTCTCACAGCTATCGATTATTTTCAACTCTATTTTAAAAATCAACAAAGTGGCCGCATGGTATTCTCGAACCCTCCACTCATCTGTTTTTCTGAGGGATAAGTAACTTACCTTCTGCTTTCAGCTTCGTGGGATATAAAAGCTACCGTAATCCCCTGCTCCAGTGGGTTGAGGGTCTGACAAATTCATTTTCCTGCCAGAGGCAAATGTCGATTTCAGCCTCAGGCGCCCCGGGCTGGCCCCACCCCCAACCCCCAACACCCCCAACTACCCCCAGCCGAGAACCAGGCTGGGAGTGTCACGTGCTCCGCCCAGCCACTCAACCCTACCCAGCCGGCTCGGTCACCTCGCACGCTGGCCCTGCCCATCTCGTTCGCCTCGTACGGCCGGTGCCTTCGGGTCCAGAAAGAACTCCGCGTCCCCGACACGGGACGCGCTACCCGCTGGGACTGGGTTCCGTGGACGACAGTGATGGGCGTTCCAAGAATCAATGGAGGTGGGGCCGGGGATGATCTATATTATGCCCTCCGAGGTCTGAAATGACTTGCTCTGTGCTCCGGCTTAACGGAAATGACTAAAAGTAGAAGCACCTTCCTCGGCGTGGGGCGATTTTTTTTTTTTTTTTTTTTTGCCAGTAGGTTTCACCTTCTCTTCTCCAGGTGATTGCTCAAGTATAAAAAAACATTACAGCAAACAGGCGATTCAGGGCGCAGTAATTTTCAACAGAATGAGGTCACTTCCGACATCCTCCACCCCCACCTGTGAAATTGTCCTTTAGGCAGAGGTTTACCAAAAAAACAAAAACAGAAAACAGCACAACTAAAGCAAAACAAAAAACCAGATACCACCCATAAAAATGTAAATTGATCAACCTTCCTGGTGGGCTGTTTAGCAATTCCTACCAAAAGCCTTGCAAATAAGTATAGGCCCATACAATGGGCCAGGAACTTGCTCCAGGGGAAAAAAGCGGAAGGAATGGAAAGAATTGTGAAAGGAAAAACTGCTGCAATATTATTTATGACCTCAAAGCACCAGAAGCAAGTTTAGTGGCCAAAACCAGAGGGTGGGTTCAGTTGTAAGACACAGGTACAATGGAATAACTAAAATATCCGGTAGTAGATATTTTTTGGCCTGGAAAGGCATCCACGGTTTATTAAATGAAAAAAAACAACTTCCAACGTGTTATGTGCTGAATTATGGAACGAATGTATGTCTGTACGTGTTGAAGGGAAGCAAAATATGCCACCTCAAATATGTCACTTGGCATTTAGATTTTTAAACAGTCTGTGCAAAATAGACACTGACCTTCCTTGGTCCCCCTAAAAGCATGTGAAATTACCCTCCCTGTACCAGTGGATAAAAGGAGTTCACCTCCTGGAAGGCTGTATAAACAAGCCTTGTTAACTTCACTAATTTGCTAGCCTACTGGGAACCTCTTGTTTCTCCATTTTGCCACATTGTTTCCCTGTCTAGAAGGTATAAAAGCTGCCTGCTTTAACGACTTCTTGGAGTCCCCTACAATAGGAAATTAAATTTATTTTTCTCCTGTTAATCTATTTTGTATCAATTTAATTATTAGACCAGTCAAAAAACTTGGAAAAAGGGAAAAGTTTTACATATGTTTTATATATGAACATAGAAAACAACTGGGAAGCACGTTCATTAAAGTATCACCCTTAGTATTTCACTCATTAGTGAGATTAAGGGTATTTCTCCTTTTCCTCTTTTTAGCTTATCTGGTTTTCTAATTTTCCTACGATTAACCTGCAATGCGTTTGTAACAAGAAATTGCTATTGCTTGTTTTTTTTTAAGCACCATAGGAGACATGATCATGGAATATGTGTATTTTGTTACTTTTTGGTGCAGATTTCATTACTTGAAGATTATCGATTTTAACCTCAGGAGAGAACAATTCCTGGTCATCTGAGTTTATTCTGCCCATAAAAATGTTTAGGAAAGAAGGTGGCAACTCGGAACTGGAATTACCTTTTCATTCTCTGTAGGTCCAGCCTTAATTTCTCATCCATTTAAAGTCACTCCTTATTCTGCTCTCTGTGAAGATTCAAAGTTAGCCATTAAGATCCTTCCTGAAAAGATTCTTCAAACACTTATGTAATAACCTTTGAGTGTTAATTTCTCCATATTGGTGCCTTCTATTTTCTTCACACATTTCTACTTGTTAATCCCTTTGAATCTTTTACATTTCCCCCCTCTTATCTGCTGCTGGGACATTTAGTAATGCCTGGGGACATTTGGGGTTGTCACAACTCGG
The DNA here is from genome assembly GCF_054371585.1 of Giraffa tippelskirchi. Lineage (NCBI taxonomy): Eukaryota > Metazoa > Chordata > Mammalia > Artiodactyla > Giraffidae > Giraffa > Giraffa tippelskirchi. Next base: position 146,911,245 of record NC_137289.1, read on the forward strand.
GGGGGGGTGCCAAGAAACCCTGCTATAAAGTATAATTTGATGCCCCGAATCTTCCATTTCCCAGCTTATTTATTTATGGCCACAAGGCTTGTGGGATCTTAGTTCCCTTACCAGGGATCAAACCCAGGCCCCCTGCATTGGAAATTCTGAATTTTAACCACTGGACCATCAGGGAAGGCCCTTCCAGTCATTTTTTTTATAATGTTGTTATCTTCATTTTCTTTTTAAAAACAAACAATTTTATTTCTTTATTCACTTGTGACTATGCTGGGTCTTCTTTCTTTGCAGGCTTTTCTCTAGTTGTGGAGAGTGGTGGCTTCTCTTGTTATGGAGCACAGGCTCTAGGCACACAGGCTCAGTAGTTGTGACACACTGGCTTAATTGCTCTGTGGCATGTGGGATCTTCCCCAACCAGGGATCGAACCCATGTCTCCTGTATTGGCAGGTAGATCCTTCACCACTGAACCACTAGGGAAGTTCCCCTTCCTGTTCACCACCATATAACATGTTGGAAGCTCTGTTTCATGATAATCCCTTAAATGTGGTACTTCTGGCACAGGGTAAGGCTAATTGCCTGTATGTGTGTGTCTGTGCTCAGTCACTCAGTTCTGTCCAACTCCTTGTGACACTCCCCTGGGCTGTAACCATCCAGGTTCCTCTGTCCATGGAATTTTCCAGGCAAGAAAATACTAGAGGAGTTTGCCAATTCCTACTCCAGGGGATCTTCCCAACTCAGGGATCATACCCTTGATCTCTTGTGTCTCCTCCATTGGCAGGCAGATTCTCTACCACTGTGCCACCTGGGAAGCCCTAATTGCCCGTATATTCATAAACTATTTCAGAATCAGTACACAGGAAGCTGTGAACGGGGCACCGAGAGGAGAGGGATGTTTTCGTAGACATGGAAACACATAACATGGTTTAAAATTTTAAACAACTGTCTCTGAGATACTGTGTTACACCAGAACCAACACAGTCTCTAAATGTTCTCAGACACTACCTTAAAGTAATACATGACTGTGTTACATGTTACTGTCTGTGCTGTTTACCAAGCTTCTGCAAGCCTGGATTTTTCCTTCTGGAAAGTGGGGAGCAGTAGGGGTAGTAACAGTAGCCACCACCTGCCGCAGTTTCGAGGCTTACGTGAGAGATCTGGTAAGAGTAAGCAGTGTTGGTAGAGCTTTACTAAAGTCTGAGACACAAGGAAAAATGTGTACCCCTATGTATGCTTATCAAAATATCCTTGCATATGAGTAGAAAAAGTTATACCGACTCACAACCAGGGCTTCCCTTGTGGTTTGGTGGTTAAGAATCCACCTGCCAATGCAGGAGACACAAAAGACTCAGGTTCGATCCCTGGCCCGGGAAGATCCCACTTGCCGCCGCAGAGCAACTAAGCCCATGCACTACAACTATTGAGCCTGCACTTTAGAGCCCACGAGCCACAGCGACTGAGCCCACGTGCCCTAGAGCCCGTGCTCCATGGCACGAGAAGCCACTGCAATGAAAAGTCTTCACACCGCAACTGGAGAGTAGCCCCTGCTAGCCACAACTAGAGAGAAAAGCCTGCACAGCAATGAAGAGCCAGCACAGCCCAAAATATAAATAAATAAATAAATTTTAAAAAGACAAACACACACACACACCTATATATAAAGCCCCACATAGCCCAATTCATTTGCACACCATTCTCAACTCACATAAACACACCCACAGGTGCAAGCAGGGCATGTGCAAGAGAACATTTAGAACTCCCAGCCAGTTGGAAATGACTGTGCCCCTGGCACAGTAATACAGGGTCATCAAACACACAACTTGTTTTTATTGTGAAAGGTGACATTTTGCTCATGGTGAATGTGGGCATTAATTTTGATTTTCATGAATAATCTATCATCTTGATGACAAAATCTTTTGATGCCCACTTAAATTTTGCCTCCAAGGCTAGTGCCTTTCTCACCTCCTGCAAATTCTAGCCCTGTGTAGCTGGTACATTGTACTGTAAGCGGGGTGTCTGATAAAACCTGGAGGTGAAGACCTGTTCCATCTCTTTGTCCTGAGCTCATGTGCCTCTAATCACACTGTCCAAGTAAGCAAGTGCATGCTATCCCCCTTAGCTAGTTAGGTGCTGTGCACATGGCCAACTCACAAAAAATTTGGGAAATAAGTGAAAGAGGTAGATGATAAGAAGATGCCATCCAACCTTCCCCAGACACTCTGAGCTGTGGTCACAGATCGTGATGCACACCTGAAAGCTACAAATGTGGACCACATTACCCTGTTTGTGGTGACAAACATCAGCCTTGAAAGCCCTCTGGACTTCTACAGCAGCATCGTTGTCAAAGATGTTGTCATTCCAGGAAGCCTGAGAGAAGATCCTGGGTAGCACTGAAAGAAAGTGTTGGTTGCTCATTCGTGTCTGACTCTTTGCAACTCCATGGACTGTAGCCTGCCAGGCTCCTCTGTCCATGGGATTTCCCAGGCAAGAATAGTGGAGTTGGTTGACATGTCGTCCTCCAGGGGATCTTCTCGACACAGGGATTGAATCTATGTCTCCTGCACTGGCAGGCGGATTCTTTACCATCTGAGCCACCCCTGAGGGCTAAGCAAATCCTTGCCCTCTCTGAAAAGAACTGTTAGTTGATAGCCTTTCCTTTTTCTCTTTGGGTGCCAATAGACTCAGATTGTTCCAAGGCAATTCAGTAGGCTTGGCTCCTCAAATTAGAATAAGCAAAGTGGTATGCTGGTCAAAGTTCAGTAACCCAGCTCTCCAAGGGAGGGGATGAGAGGGGTTGGAAGGCTTGATTTGTAGCAGTTGCAGATGGCAAAGGTGTAAACTCTTCCACCACAGCCAGCTTCAAACTACTGAGCCTGTAGTTGGACAGTGGCATTATATATCTCCACGGTATGCAGGCAATTGAAGTACATTTCTTTTATGTGGATCTTAGTTCCCTGACCAGGGATCGAAATAGTGTCCCCTGCATTGGAAATGCAGAGTCTTAACCACTGGACCAACCGGGAAGTTCCAAAAGTAAACTATTTTCTCACACCTAGACAAGGGGCAACTTTTCTTACCCGAGAACTGGCTTTTGAGAAAAGCCGTTCCTTGTCCAGGTGCTTCGGATTGGAAATATGACTTTTGTAAAACTGCGCTGCTTCAATATAGTAGCCACTAACCACATGCTAGAGAAGACTCTTGAGAGTCCCTTGGACTACAAGGAGATCCAATCAGTCAATCCTAAAGGAAATCAATGCTGAATATTCATTAGAAGGACTGATGCTGAAGCTGAAGCTTCAGTACTGTGGCCACCTGATGTGAAGAACTGACTCATTGGAAAAGACCCTGATGCTGAGAAAGATTGAAGGCAAAAGCAGAAGAGGGTGGCAGAAGATGAGATGGTTGGATGGCATCACTGACTCAGTCAACATGCATTTGACTGGTTGGATCTCCTGGTAGTCCAAGGGACTCTCAAGAGTCTTCTCAGCATGTGGTTAGTGGCTACTATATTGAAGCAGCGCAATTTTACAAAAATCCTATTTCTAATCCGAAGCACCTGGACAAGGAATGGCTTTTCTCAAAAAGCCAGGTGCTGGGAGCCAGCTCACGAGATCCCCACTCATGACAGAGTCATGAGGAGAAGGACTGACGAGCAGAGCAACTCAGGCCTCAGGGATTCTCGAGGGGCTGCCTCAGCGCTCACCTTAAAAATGAGATCTCTCTTTCTGACGCTTGCTATAATAAACCTCTTCTTATTTTCTGTGACTTAGGCAAAAGGCCTTTCCTGATTCCCTTCTAAAACAGATCATTCTGAAACCTCAAATCAACAAGGCCCCTGAATGGTAGCACCCTAAATAAAATTATCTGGGATATAGAGTATGCTGATCTAAATTCCTTTTGCTAACATATTGGTTTGTTTAATAAAGGTACCTGCGCCTTTGGAGCTAATGTGCATAACTGCTCCCTAGTAATAAAACAGCATTGAGAGCCTCTGCACAGGCCCCTATGGGCACAAAACCCTTCACAGGAAAAAAGGCTTGTTAGGAAATACAAAAAATAGTGCTTTGTGGAACTGTTACTTAATCTATATTTACTCACTATGTTTTTACTCTTAACATATTTAGCCTATATAATGAAAGCATAATAGTTAAAAATTTATATAAATAAAAGTTTAGCTTTAATACAAATAATAAGACAATTGTTGATTTAACTGATGATTCTTACTTGGAGCTGACCTTCAGCTTGCTGTTCTATGACTTTATGGGACAACATTCTTTTCTGTTAAGCTCAAGGCGTAGAGTAAATTACCGAAAACAAGTTTTACCTTGAAACTTTCTATTGATGAATTCTTTCCTGCTGTGCCTGATACAAAAGTATTCTGATTGATCAACCCTTATCAATGGAGAGTCACAAGATGTTAGCAGGCCCCCAGGCCGGAAGATGATGTAAACAAAATGAAGCTTTTTGTAACTAAAAACATGCAAACGGTTTCGATGCAAGTCAAAACTGCTGGCCTATTAAGCTGAATTGATAGGCCCATTAAGCTGAATTCATATGCCCATTAAGCTAAATTGGTATGCCCACTAAGCTGAATTGGTATGACTCTATACTTTACATTTGTTTCTATGTACCACTAAAAATATAAAAGCTGTCTTAAAAATAATAAAGTTGGAAGACACTTGGAAAATGCTAAGACTCGCTGTGTCTTCTCATTCATATCGCCGACGCCGTCCATCCTGAGGGAACCCCTGGACCTGCTGGAGCTGGACTCCGGCAGCCAGGTCTTGAGTAAGAAAATCTGCTCCTTGTCTAGGTGCGAGAAAAGAGTTTATTTCCAGGGATAGTGGAGGACCAAGGAGCCTGGCTTGATGCAGTCTATGGGGTCACAAAGAGTTGGACACAACTGAGCAACTGAACAACCACCACCGCAAGCTGCTACTTACATTTAAGTTAATTTAAATTAATAAAATTTAAAATTCAGTTCCTCAGTCACACTAGCTACATGTCAGGTGCTTGATAGCCCACACGGCTGGTGGCAACCATATTTTAGTGCAGATATAAAATAACTCCATTATTATAGATCGTTCTGTTGGACAGTGCTGTGAAGCATTTCTTTTAAACTAATTTCACTGCAATAAAACAATTTGTGATTATTGTTCAGGGAATTCTGCCTGTAATTACAGAGCAGGGAAAGCAATCTGGTGAGTGTCTGTTGGTGGGAAAGACAGAAAAGCACAGATTCCAGAAGGCTGCATGCCTCTGGCTGCAGGTCCCAGGCAAGATGTTTCCTAACACCACAAAATGTGTAGCCTCTGCTTTTGGATCTAACCAGGGGCCTGCAAATCTTGATCCAAAATAACAGGAGTGAGGGACTTCCCTGGTGGTCCAGTGGTTAAGAATCCGCCTTGCAATGCAGGGGACGTGGGTTCAATCCCTAGTCAGTAACTAATATCCCACGTGCCTCAGGACAGCTAAGCCCTCTCTTCACAACTAGAGAGCTGGCACTCTGTAACAAAAATCCCTTATGACACAACTAAGACCTGATGTGGCCAAACTAATTAATTAAATGTTTTTTTAAAAACGAGAGGGCATGTGTGATTACTTTTGTCAAAGCAAAAAAAATGAGACGCATGACAAGACAATATTGTCTATCTACTTAAAACCATAAAAACAATGACCGAAGCAATGAGTAACCCAGTTCGGGAAACACTGACGGACACCACCCACCCTGGTCAGGCATGATAGTAAGCACTTGCATGAGTTATTTTAACAACAGAGGGTCCTGATAAGGAACAAGGAACTAACAACCTACCACCAACCAGAAGAATTTGAGGAAAACTCCAAAGGAGAGAGGAGATGCCAGCCCATAAGTCCTACCACCTCCCAGAATCCTCCTTGCTGGCGTCCATCTTGGCTGAACAATGCATGCGTGCGCATCAGGAAGGACCCTGCATCAGACTGATTGGCCAGAGACAACCCGGAAGCTAATCCCATTACCATAAAACCTGAGACTTTGAGTCACGTGTCAGAAGCAGTTCTCCTGGGTTCCCTTACCCTGTTGCTCTCTGCCCAGGCGCCCCTTCCCAATAAAGTCTCCTGCTCTGTCAGCAGCTGTGTTCCCTCGGACAATTTATTTCTGAGTGTTAGACAACAGCCCATTCGCAGGCCCTGAAAGGGGTCTCCATTCCTATAACATCCCGGCACCAAGAAACCAAGTCTCCTTGGAGAAATGACCGTGTCCAAGTCAGAAACATCTAGGCACACAGGGTGGTGCTACCAAAATCAAATGGTCTGCTTGCCCATTGCAAAGCAAAGCAAATCTACTGCTACCGGGTTGCGGTGAAGTAAAGCACAGCATTTACTGTAAGGCCAAATAAGAATGGGTGGCTCAGCTCAAAAGACCCAAACTCCCCAATAGCTTTCAGGAAAGGATTTTTAAAGACGGTGTGAGGGATAGGGTGGCAGGGTGTGTTAATCAGCTCATGCACAATTCTCTGATTGGCTGATGGTGAGCTAATAGGGTGATGTTTCAGGAATCTCAATTATCAACCTTCTGGTTCCAACCCGTCTTGGGTCTACATACATGCTGGTGATCAGCATGCAGTTAACTCCGTCCACCTCGTGTCTGCCCAATAACTGAAGGATATGGCCCAGGGTATTATGTATAGCCCTTGAGGAGGAATCGAAGACTCTTGGCTTTGTTTTATGGCTAAACTATTACTAGTGTTGCTTGAATATTTTCTTTTGTTCCTGTAGTTTTTTTCTTATTAAATTTTTCTTTTTGGAACTCAGGGAAGGTCTAGGATGCTAACGCTTTTCTACAAACGAGGTGGGTAGAAGACATGGGGCCTGGGGAGTGTCTGTCCCTGAGAAGGCTTTGCAGGGTCCTGTTCCATTTCAGTAACAATGAAGCCATCTCAGACTCCTGGGGACATATAAAAAGGACCTAGGAGTCAACCAGTAGAGGCTGCCCCAGCCACAGAGGGGAGAATTTGAGCATCAGTAAGGATAACAACTCCAATGGATTAAAGCACATCAAACGTGTTTAAATTTATGTTAGTAATAATTATTATTAATAATATCCAGGAGATAGTGAAGGACAGGGAAGCCTGGTGTGCTGCAGTCCATGGGGTCACAAAGTCAGACACGACTGAGCAACTGAACAACAAAAATCATACTGAAAAAAATTCCAAAAACCAAAAAAAAAAAAAAAATTGGTCACCACTGTAACAGTGCTGGGAATCATTTTCAAAACTGGTCAATAAAGAAAAACATCAAGCATTTATCTTGCTTTTTCCAGACAAACTGTACCACGGAATAACCAAATAGGTAAATTTCTCTTTATAAAAGTTGTGGTGGTTTAGTCATTAAGTCGTGTCTAACTCTTGCGACACCATGGACTGTAGCCTAAGTATTTCGAGGTAAATAATAATGTCTTAAAAATTGAGAGAATATCATCATTTTGCAACCTTTAGTGAATTAATGGATCTAGCTATTGACTTCCTTGGACTGCAAGGAGATCCAACCAGTCCATCCTAAAGGAAATCAGTCCTGAATATTCATTGGAAGGATTGATGCTGAAGCTGAAACTCCAATCCTTTGGCCACCTGATGCAAAGAGCTGACTCATTTGAAAAGACCCTGATGCTGGGAAAGATTGAAGGCGGGAGGAGAAGGGGATGACAGAGGTTGAGATGGTTGGATGGCATCACCGACTCGATGGATATGAGTTTGAATAAACTCCGGGAGTTGGTGATGAACAGGGAGGCCTGGCGTGCTGCAGTCCATGGGGTCGCAAAGAGTCGGACATGACTGAGCGACTGAACTGAAGTATTATCAATAGTTGCAAACCCTATAAAAAGAAAAATTATAATTCACCTGATAGATGAAGGTATGTCTTGCCCCCCATCCCAGCCCCCCAAAAGAAAGGGAAAAAAAAGAAACTGGACTCTGATCAAGCTTTTAGATTCAACAACAGCTCTTCTCTGCACTTAATTTTAGGAAATAAAATTCAGAAGAACATGTTAAAACCATACCTACAATGAGATACAATGAGTCAAGTCCAGATCGTGGGAGATTAGAGAATGCAAAACTTTGTTTCTTCAACAAATTACAAATGTGTGTGTATGTGTGTGCGGGGGATAGGTTCTGTGAATTAAAAACAGACACAGCTGCAGTGAGGTATCACTGTACACCTATTAAGATGGCTAGGATCAAAATGACAAGTGTTGGCCAGAAATTGGAGAAATTGAAGCTCCTGTATATTCCTCTCCCTGGTAGGAATATAAAATTGGCAGCTGCTTTGGAAAAGTTTGGCACTTTTTCAAATGATTAAACAAAGAGTTATCGTATGATCTAGCTATTCCACTTTTAGGTATAGACCCAAGAGAAATAAAGGCCTATGTCCACACAAAAAATTGTAACATGGTGTGGGAGGTGGGAAGGAGGTTCAGGAGGGATGGGACAAACACTATGCCTATGGCTGGTTCAAGTTGATGTATGGTAGAAACTAATACAATATTGTAAAGCAATTATCCTCCAATTAAAAATAAATTAAAAAAACCACTTGTACACAAATGTTCATAGCAGCATTATCCCTATTAAGCAAAAAGTGGAAATCCAAATCTCCATCCACTGCTGAACAGATAAACGCAATGTGGTCTATCTACACAAGGGAATATTACTCAGCAATAAAAAGGAGTGAAGTCCTGACACAGGCTACAACGTAGATGAGTCTGGAAAACATGATGCTGAGAGAACAAAGCCAACACAAAGTCCACATACCAAGGGATTCCATTACTAGGAAACATCCAAAATAGGCAAATCCACAAAGATCAGTGGTTGCCAGGGGGTGGGGGAGGAGAAATGGTGGTGACAGTTAATGGGCACAAGGTTTCTTTCTAGGGTGAGGAAAAAGTTCTACAATTGATTCTAGCATTTGTGCTATGAATAAACTTACCTCTTAATATACTAAAAACTGATGAATTACATATTACGTGCTTTAAACAGGTGAATTATATGGTATGTGAATTCTATCAAAATAAAGTCCACCCCCCCACACACACCAAAAAAAACACATGGGCTTTTAAAAAAATCCCCAAAACAGATATTTGGATTCTACTCAATTAAAAAATGAATGACCTTGAGACAAGTGAACAGGTGAACCATAGATGATGAAAGCCATTGAGGAGTTATGAAACGTTATGATGTGATAAGGCTACTGTGCATGTCTTTCTCTCTTAGCCATACATACTGAAATGTTTCCAGCTGAACCAAGAAGGTGGATGGGATTTGCGTCAGAAGATGGAACCGAGGACAGGGGCAAGTTCGGTGTAGACCAAACAAGATGGGCCAAGAATGATTTATGTTGAAGGGGTCGGGGCGAGGGCTTTATGTGTGTTCATTGTACTATTCTATCTTCACACTTCTATTTTTTAAGTTGAAAAAGCTGTTGTTTTCAGTGACAAAGTCACGTCTGACTCTTTGCGACCCCATGGACTGCAGCACACCAGGCCTCCCTGTCCCTCACCATCTTCTGGAGTTCACCTAAGTTCATGTTCATTTAATCAATGATGCCATCCAACCATGTCATCTCTTACATACATTTTTATATATTTAAGTCATAATTACATTTTTAAAAAATCACACAATTTCCATTCTGTTTTTAAGGCAGGTTAGTTTAATTTTATAGAAGAAATACTTTCAAAAGATACAAATGACACAATTAGAACAGAGACAAAAATAGAGATGAATACTGATTATAACTTATTCCCACAACAGAAGGTTACATATTTCGGTGGTGACAGTTAAGTTACCAGATTAATGGAAGACCAAATTCCCTTTTATTTGCTGTACTGTTCCTAAAGGACCCTGGTGGCAGACTTTGGATTGTTTCTGGACTAAACTGTTGATAAAACAAGGCAGAGGTTTCTTACCACAAGGCACAGTTACGGACAAGCTTAAACCTAAGAAAATACCCCTTAAGACGATAGGACTTCACTTTTTAGACATGTGGGATATTTTCCAGGGGGTGGCAGTTTTAACTAGTCAGAAGCTGCAAAATCAAGTCAGGAAAGAGAAGCCAATTAGGGGACATTGCGTCCTCCTGCCTCCTCAGCTGGCCTCTATCGCTGTCCACCTGCCCCTTCTGGCCACAGACTGCCGAGCAGCGCAGCGGGAAACCCATCACCTCCCCTCCTTCATCTGCCTGGCTTTTCTTTGCTTTCTTACTATGGTCCCATTCAGGTGCAAAAGCAGACAGACTCAGGAGGGAGGAGGGAGGAGCACACAGAAAGGTGCCAGCAGCCCTCCTGGAACTGGTGTCAACGCACAGGTTGTATCTGTTTCTAGTGAGGCAAAGCAGGGATTTCTTTCTCTTTTCATTAAACTCTGGGGTGGGGAAGCACTCCAAACACAAATCATCAGTCTCGACTGGGCGGTGACATTTACCTGCAAATCCTTGCAGACTTTCTGTACAGGCACAGTGGGTTTCCCTACGTTGCAGGGCTTGAAAGTAAAAGCTGCTTCAACCCTTCAACCCACTTAGCACTTCACATGGCAACGTGGCTACAGAGCCGCTAGGCAAGGCGGCTGGGACTGCCCCACTTCCAGGCAGCCATGCACCTGAAATGTACATGATTTGCTTTCCACACACCCCAGAGCCCAGCGCCAGCCAATTCATCAGTCTCAACAGCTGGGGACAGAGAGGGCCTGCCACCATCCTGATCCATTCACTAACACTGTCTCCTGGCATTTTTGGCAGGCACTGATGTTTTATGTGTCTCTACCTCTGTTGTGGGTATGTATACAAGGAAATGAGCAAAGGAAAAAAAGAAAAAAAAAATCGAGACTAGAGGCAGAGATTCATAGCAATAAGTGGCAAGTGTGAAAAAGCACAAAGTTTTCAGCTTTACCACCACTGACAACTTCACTGTCTGTGATAGGTCAATGAAATGCTTTTACAAAATTCATTTTTAATAAATGTGAAAATGAAGGCAGATTATACAAGGGAGTGGTTACAGACTAATGAGAAGAGAGATGCTGCTGATTAAGGGGGAAGGGGGACACTTTCAAGGGAAGGGCAGAAAGACGGTGGTGTGGGGACGGGGGCGTTTTCTCTTACATTTTGTGTGATTCACCTCGTTTACTTCTCCGAGGCCTCATGAAGGAGAGTGCATTCCATAGATAATAAATACGTAGTAGACAAACTATACCATTTGGCATTTTATGAGGATGGTATAGTTGTATTACGTAAAGAATTTTTTTCCTCGTGAGCTAGTTCTAAGATTTCTTAAGAAATATTGGGACGACTCCAGTATGGGGCGGGGGCCATTTGATTGAAAGCAAATGCTCTCCTGTGAGCCACTTGCTGGCTAGATATGGCTCCCACAGAAGCCTGCTTCCTCAAAAAAGCGCCTTGGAAGGTTCTCGTGTCCGTGCTGTGACGGCTCCATCCATCAGCAGATCCACTGACTCACTGAAAATGCACCTTCCTTCTCTTTTCACTTTCCTGCAAGCAGAGCAGAAGCTCCACCACTGCCCTCTTTGTTGGGTCTCGGTCTCGACTGGATAGGGCGGACTAGAAAGGCAGAGGCCGGGGGAGGGCGGGCTGTGTGGCTGCCGCCAGGGGCTCTAGGACCACCTTCAGACCTGGGGCCACAGGGACACTAGGTGCCCGCAGGGCACCGGGCACTGACTTACGATTGAGCCCCTGCGGTGGCACCTGACTGAGCCCCTGAGGTGGCATCTTAAGGGAACAGAAAGGGTGCCAAAGTGTATGATATACATGATAAATGCATGGAGGAGGAGAATTCAGCACATAGTGTTTGCATTTCGGGTGTCAGACACAAAACCGGCCCCAAAGTTCCATTCTACCGCATGACAAATACTGAAGAACAAAATTTCAGCCTTAAAATACATCTTAAAGTCAGTATTTTCCTTCAAGGAAAAAAAAAGTACTATAAATAAATTACAATACAGTGAATTTGCCTGAACTCACTTCGTTTCTGTCTTCCAGCCTTTAAGTCAAATAAAACAGCGTTAAAAACTGTACACTCTTAACATGATAATTGATCTCTTATAAAATAACCTGTCTTCAGAGATGTCAATTTCACAACAAGGAAAAACCAAGCCCTGTTGCCGTCACAATTATAAAATATATATGTATAGATATATGTGTTTTGTTTTTTTACAAAATGTGTATATTAATAGCTTTGCACAAATATTTTAAAGACAAATTTAGCTAGCCTAAGAACTTCATTAAAATAAAACAGGCAGATAAATACTTCATGTGTACAAAGCACTACATCAAACATCGTCGGCAGGCAGAGGAGGTACGTTAATCCTTGGTCTTGTAAAAAATGCTATCTTCTCCCTGGGATTGGAAAGAATAACGGTTAGAGGTTGACGGAAATCCAATAAAATCTGGCAAGAGCATCTGCTATCAACGAGAGCTTTTCTTACTGAGAGAATACATTGAATTTCAATTCCCAGGAGCACATCTGTTTGTATATAGATTCTCTAAATCTTTTTGCACCCCCCTCCCCCGTCCCAATTTTAATAGAGGTTACAAAGCCCCATGAGGGCAAGGGTTTTTCTTCAGTGCCTAGAATGGTGCCTGGTATATGGAGATGCTCAGTAAATTTTTTCTGTATGAATAAATGAAAAACTATACAAGTTCTAAATCATAATTGACTACTCTCACATGAAAGGTCTAGAACAGGCAAACCCACAGAGGTAGAAAGGAGAATGGTGGTGGTCAGGAGCTGATGGGAGGCTGGGATGGGGAATGACTGCTTAATGGGTCAGGAGTTTCCTTCCAGGATGATGGAAATGCTTTCAAACTGGACAGATTGTGACTGTACTAAATGCCATGGAACTGTTCACTTTAAAGCAGTTAATTTTATGGTATGTGAATTTCACCTCGGTTTTGTAAAAAGTCAAACACAGAAGAAAATGGATATAACCAGGTAATTTTCCTCACATAAAAAAATAAAAACAGGGAAAGCTAGTCTATGCTATTCAAATTCAAGATAGTGGTTATTCTGGTGTAGGAAATCTGGAAATGCTGATGACATTTGATTGTTGCTGTGTAGTGTTTATGACAATTCACTGATACATTTCATATGTAGGATATGCAGGCTTCCTTGTATGTCTATTATGATTCAATCAAAAACTAAAAAGGCAAAGGTGATATGCGTATGTATCTATATGTGAATCATTGTGTTGTTTACAACAGCGAACATCTGGAAAGAAGCAGGGGATAAATTGGTTAGAAGTAAATTTTATCTATTAGATTGAGAGATTACTACCAAAAAAGGTAACAGATGATGTAGCAATAGGGGATACTTTACTTTAAAAAAGAGCTAAATGCAAACTCCAATGCACAGTATGATTACAAGTAGCTGAAAAAAACAGTGCTTGGGGCGGGGGGAGAAGATCAGAAGAGAACTGCACAATGCTAACAGCAGTGAAGATTCCGGGTTTGTTCTCGACCTCCTGCGGGTCTTTTTCAGTACTTAACTTGACTTTTTGTGACGACAAAGGGCTGACAGTAAAAAGCCTTGCGGGAAAGTGAGGCCCGGTCTTCTCCTCACCTGAACGTCTGCACTTGGATGGGCTCTTTGAGGTTCTGCCCACGCAGCTGGCACACCCCCTTAGAGGCCTTCTTCAGCATCTTCTCGGCTGCCTGTTCTTGATGGAAGTCAAGTTTGGTCTGTCTCGTCTGGAACAACAACCAGCAACGCGGGGACGAGAAGGTTTCGCTTCCCATTTTAAGGAAGAAGGCCGGAAGCCCCCACCAGCTCCGGCGAGGGAGGGGCACCGGGAGGGGGAGAAAGGCCCGCCCGTCGACCCGCCCCGGGCGCCCGTTCACCTGCCGCTCGGCCTCCCGCAGCAGGCTCCGGAAGCGCTCGTCGCGCAGCAGCCAGGCCGGCGGGTCGGTGTGGCCACGGAGCTGGGCGTCCTCCAGGCGCTGGCGCAGCTCGCGCAGGGTGCACAGCTCCTCGTTCAGCTGCCGCTGCCGCGTCCGCGACGCCTGGAGGTCCAGCTCCAGGTCTAGCGATGTGCGCGCTGCCAGCGCCGCCAGGGAGGACCTGCAGGGCTGCAGTCCAGGGCGGTGAGCACCCCACCCCACCCCACCCCTACCCCACCGCGCCCTGCCAGCAGCTTCTTCCCCTGGCCGATCCCCATCTCCCGTCCCCTACTCCAGGGAAGGGGCCGCTGGAGGGGGATTTCTCAGCACAACATCCATGTGGGCGACCGGGGTTCAAACCCATGTCCAAGAACAAGCCAGTGACAGCCAACTGTCCGCTGGAAGGACCACCTTAGGTTTTGGCCCAAGTGCACAGAAATATACCCTCTCACAGGGGGCAGGCGGGAGTCATCTTTCTCAAGTGCTATTTGACAATATAAGCGAAAGTTAACTTGACGTGAGCTTTCTTTGGTTCTGACATTTGATTTTGACTTGCATTTGAAAGGCACAGGTGATGTTGTGCAAAAAGGTTTATGAGAGAAAAAATTCTAAATAGCTAACAAGAGAAAGGGCTTTCCTGGTGGCTCAGACGGTAAAGAATCTGCCTGCAAGAGGGGAGACTCTGGTTTGATCCCTGGGTCGGGAATATCCCCCGGAGAAGGGAATAGACCCACTCCAGTCTTCTTGCCTGGGAAATTCCATGGAGAGGAGCCTGGCGGGCTATAGTCCATGAGGGTGCAAAGAGGTGACGACCACTAAGCGACTAACACTTTCACTTAACAAGAGAAAAGTGATCAAATACATTATGAGGCCAGCAGAGAACACAGCCATTGAAAAAGATGAAACCTATACCAACATGGCAAAATCTTAATGATCTACTGTGTAAGGGAGGAAAAAAAGCATGATATAAACCATGTGAGGGCTTTCTGTTTAAACACACACACAATGTCAAAAAAAGTTCCTTCCCAGGGAATTCCCAGATGGTCCAGTGGTTAGGGCACCCCCCCTCCCTCGGGTTCAATTCCTGCTGGAGAACCTAAGACTGCAAGCCACGTGGTGTGGCCAAACAACAAAAAACGTTCTTCCCTGTATAAGCCTGAAGTAATAAGCAAGTCTGCTGTTAATGTTTAACAGCATTGCTGTTGACAAATATGTCTGTAGCTGAATTATGTATTTCCTTATCATTCTCAGCCAGCGGCTACTCTAAACAAACCACCACAAGGAGATATGGGAATTTATTCTTCTTTAAAAGAATCCTTCCACAAGAAAGTAAGGGAACCACTAACTTACAAACTAAAAGTACCAAAACTTTGTACACTGGTGTGATGTAGGGAAGAAATCTTGGTTATATAAAGGACATGAAAGAAACAGTCTTATGTAGAAGAATGCTCCACGTTGAAAGCCTCAAATTTTCTAAACTGTATATACTTGCTTGTCAAAAAAGAAAAAAATCTGATATAGGATGGCTGATTGTTTATTAATTTGCTATATTTTAAAATGTAAGGATCATGTATTATCTTTGATTATGACATTATCTTGGGAAACATAAATATTGGTAACATGTTGACTTTGTATACAGTTTTTTTTTTTTTCTTTTCTTTTTTTTTTTTTTTTTTATAAATTTATTTATTTTAGTTGGGGGCTAATTACTTTACAATATTGTAATAGTTTTTGCCATACATTGACATGAATCAGCCATGGGTTTACATGTGTTCCCCTTCCCGGACCCCCCACCCACCTCCCTCCCCATCCCATCCTTCTGGATCATCCCATTGCCCCGGCCCTGAGCCCTTGTCACATGCATCGAACATGGAATGGTGCTCTGTTTCACATATGACAATACACATGTCTCAATGCCATTCTCCCAGAACGTCCCAGTTTTAAGAAATTACATCTAAGTAAAGAAGGAAATAAATATATTACCTTTTAAATAATATAGCTAAAATATTACCTTGTCAGGCTTGTAGAAATAGCTCCCAGGGTACATAGAGACTACACATTAGTCTACGTGGGCACATACCTGCTTATAGCGAAGGGTTCGTCTTTCCAGAGTGTTTCGCACAAAGGGGGACTTCCGAGGCAGTGTGGAACTGTCACTGTCACTACGATAAAGCTACGTGAAAAAGACGAAGGTTTAGAAACACTTCCTTAAGAATTTACATGCATCCTCTGTGTACTCTGAATTGGATTCCTCTGTTTCTCCTGCAGGTACTCACACACCCTTAAGGCTTTTAGAGTTTTTACCAGGACTCTGGGTATCACTTAAAACAAAACCTACGCAAGAGTTTCAAGCAAAACAAAGGCAGAGCGAATAAGCAGACCAACCCCCACCCTTATTCCTCCCTTGCGTCCATCAGCCAAACCAGCTGAGGTTTCCAGGCTGATCGAGCAACACAATTTCCATCTTATCAGTGCCAACTGCCACTTGATACGGTGGGACGCCCATGAAAGCCTGTGCTGTCCTCAGCGTTTTTCACTTTTTTATCAATCGTTCTTGTCTGCTGTGTTTCTAGCTTTGGCAAGAGCTGGAAAGAACAGTGTTCCAGGAAAGAGCCCCGTTCCTGGCAGGAGAACAAGTGCACACCACTAACGCCCACTCTGCTCACCAAGGGAAAAGGCCCCGCTTTTAAAAAGAAAAATAAATAATGCCGACTTCATGGGAGCCAAGACAGCCTGTATTTCATTTGGCTGCGGGTTCTTGTTTTGGGATCAATGTATATCTGCGTGAAAGCAAAGTCCTTGCCTTCATGGCCTTATTTTCCGCACAGAGTTAGATTTGCTTGGAGCAAGGTGGGGAGATGAGACCAACACTGATTTCCTACCCACCCATGCATGGTGTTCCTTTAGTGGCATCATCTGTGAGAACATATATGTCTTTTAGCATAAATAAGTAAAAAAATAATAATAAAGGGGATATAAAGAAAACTTCTAGACAGATGGCAAGGAATCCCAACTTACTCTGCAAACGTACTGGCTTCGTGCTCCAGGCGAGAAAGTCTGAGAACGGACGATGGTGCTGCTCCGAACAAAGGGCGAGCCGCGGGCCCTGCGGCTGGGCCTCTCCTTCCGAAGACTCGCTACCTCTTCGGGGAAGAGATCTTCTGTGTTGGTCTCCTTATCAACCTAGATACAATTTATTACCATGACTTTTGCTACGAAATAAGCAATCAACTCCATGTGACCCACTCTTCCGTCCTCCACATGGACTCTAGGTGGCATTTCACACTTAACACGTCCAGAATTTCTGATATTCCCTCTGCCAAGCATCTCGACTTAACTAGTTTGTTGAAGCAAAACAATTTTTCGTGTCATTCTGGACTCAGCTCTCTTTCATACACCCTGCATCTTGTCCAAGATCAAGTCCTGTTGGCTCTGTGTTCAAGATTAAGCATGTTGTGACCTCTTGTCATTGACTCTCCATGTGGGTCACCATCACGTTCTGCCTGCTCAGTGCAGGAGGCTTCTCACCTGGCTCCCTGATTCCACACCTCCCTCCTCCCTTCAAATGCTTCTCAACACAGTGCCAGAGACATCCTGATAAAATTGAAGTAGGACCCTGTGATTCCACTCCTAGGTGAATACCCTAAAGACCTGAGAACAGGTGTTCAAATACTTGCGCACAAACGGGTTCACAGCAGCCTTATTCAAACAGCTGAAAGATGGAAGGAGTCCAAACCCCTATGGACGGATGAGTAGATAAACAAAACGCCTTGTACTCACACAGGGATGAGAAGGAGGGAAGTGCTGACAAAGACAGTGTACTGGGCCTTGAAAACATCAGGCTGAGTGAAAGAAGCCAGTCACAAGAGGCCATGTACTGTACGATGCCATTCATTCATTCATTCATTTTTACTGAAGTATAACTGGCTTACATTGTTATATTAGCTTCAGGTGTTCAAGATAGTGATTTTGTATTTTTATACATTACAAAATGATCACCATGATACGTCTAGTTACCACCTGCCATGTTACAGTTGATACAATATTACTGACCATATGATTTCCTTATTTTATAATCTCCCTTATTTCCCTCATCTCTGCACCTCCCCCTATTCTCCACCCTGGCAACCACTAGTTTATTCTCTGTATCTATGAATCTGTTGCGGTTTTGTTATGGTTGTTCATTTGTTCGGTTTTTTTAGATGCCACATATAAGTGGCCCATAGAAGGGGAAAAAGTGGAAGCAGTAACAGATTTTATATTCTTGGGCTCCAAAATCACTGTGGATGGTGACTGTAGACATGAAATTAAAAGACGCTTGCTCCTTGGAAGAAAAGCTATGACAAACCTAGACAATGTATTGAAAAGCAGAGACATCACTTTGCTGACAAAGGTCCATATAGTCAAAGCTGTGGTTTTTCCAGTAGTCATGTATGGATGTGAGAGCTGGACCATAAAGAACGCTGAGTGCTGAAGAACTGATGTTTTCAAACTGTGGTGTTGGAGAAGACTCTTGAGAGTCCCTTGGACTGGAAGGAGATCCAACCAGTCAATTCTATAGAAAATCACCCCTGAATATTCATTGGAAGGACTGATGCTAAAGCTGAAGCTTCAATACTTTGGACACCTGATGAGAAGAACTGACTCATATGAAAAGACCCTGATGCTGGGGAAGATTGAGTGCAGGAGGAGAAGGGGACGACAGAGGATGAGATGGTTGGATGGCACCACTGACTCAATGGACATGTATTTGAGCAAACTCCGGGAGAAAGAGAAGGACAGGAGAGCCTGGTGTGCTGCAGTCCATGGGGTTGCAAAGAGTTGGACACGACTTAGTGACTGAACAAGTGAAATCATGCAGTATATGTCTTTCTCTGTCTGACTTGCTCCATTTAGCATAATAATATCTAGGTCCATCTGTGCTATTGCAAATGGCAAGATTCCCTTCTTCTTTACGGCTAGTATTTAATTTCACACACACACACACCACATTTTCTTTACCCATTTATCGATGGACATTTAGGTTGTTTCTGTATCTTGGTTATTATAAATCATCCTGCAATAAACATATGGGTGCATTTATCTTTTCTATTAGCATTTTTGTTTTCTTCAGAAAAATATCCAGAAGTGGAACAGCTAGGTGTATGGCAGTTCTATTTTTAATTTTTTGAATAATCTCCATACTGTTTTCCACAGTGTTGACACCAACTTACATCCCCACCAACAATGCACATGGGTTCCCTTTTTTCTGCATCCTCTCCAACGTTTATCTGCTATCTTTTTGATGACAGTCCTTCTGACAGGTACACGGTGATACCTCATTGTGGCTCTGATTTACATTTTCCTAATGATTAGTGATGTTGAGCATCTTTTCATATGTCTGTTGGCCATCTGAACATCTTCTCTGGAAAAATGTCAATTCAAGTCCTCTGCCCAGTTTTTAATCGGTTGGTTGTTTTTTTGATGTTGAGTTGTCTTTGAGTTCTTTGTGTATTTTCGATATTAACCCCTTGTCAGATATAATGTTTGCAATTATCTTCTCCCACTCAGTAGGCTGTCTGTTTTCCTGATAGGCTCCTTCACTGGGCAAAAGTTTTTAGTTTGATAAAGTCTCATTTGTTTACTGTTGTTTTATTTATCTTGCCTGAGGAGAGAAATCCTAAAATATAACGCATTGCTAAGATTAAAGTCCAAAAGAATACTACCTATGTTTTCCTCCAGGAATTTTATAGTTTCAGACCTTACATTTAAGTCTTTAATCCATTTTAAAATGGAATGAGAAAGGAGTCCAGTTTCCCCAACACCATTTACTGAAGACGCTGTCTCTTTTCTCCAGTGTATATTCTTGCTTCCTTCCTCATAGATTAGTTAACCATATAAGCGTGGGTTTATTTCTGGGCTTTCTAATCTGTTCCATTCATCTGTGTGTATTTTTTTGTGCCAGTACTGTACTGTTTTGCTTTCTATAGCTTTGTAGTATAGTTTGAAATCAGAGAACATGGTACCTCCGGCTCTATTCTTCTCATGGTTTGTAAAAAAAACATAAAATTTACATTTTTTTAGTGCACAGCTCAATAGTATTAAATGTATTTATATTGTTGTGAAACAGACCTCCAGATCTTTTTCATCTTCCCAAACTGAACTCTGCCACCATCAAACAACTATTTCCCCATTTCTAGCCCATGGTAACCACCATTCTACTTTCTGTCTCTATGAATTTAATTATTCAATTTAGGAATCTTATATAAGTGTAATCATACAGTACTCATTCTTTTGTGACTGGCTTATTTTACTCAGCACAATGTCTTCGAGTTTCATTCATGTGGTAGCATGTGACATGACTACCTTCCTTTTTAAAGGTGATATTCCATTGTACATATATGTCACATTTTCCTTATCCATTCATCTGCGGATGGACATGTAGGTTGCTTCCACCTCCTGGCTACTGTGAATAATACTGCTATGAACATGGATGTACATGTATCTCTTGGAGACTTTCTTTCAATTCTTTAGGATGTACATCCAGAAGTGGAATTGCTGGATCAGATGATAATTCTATCTTTAATTTTCTGAGGAACCTCTACACTGTTTTCTATAGTGGCTGCACCATTTTACAGTCCTGATCTTTGTAGATACCAATTTACATTTCTAAATGTACCCCTTTCTAAAATGAGAAATCTTTCTAAAAATACAAGCCCTGCTTCCCAGTCATTTCATCCTTCAGTATCCCCTTTGACTACCTCCATTGCTGCTGAGTTGTACTGATTTACCCTGTCTGTTGCCCACAGGGCAGGACTTGCCATTTGTTTCTTTGCTGCTGCATCTGCAATGCCTAGCAGCTACCACGAGCACAGGCTGAGAGTGAATGCAAATGTGGTGAAGAACTAGCGACTGAGGAATCCAGGTGAAGGGGTTACAAGTATCTATTGTACTATTCTAGCAACTTCTCTATAGATTCAAAGTGCTTCAAAATGAAAAGTTGTGGGAGGAAGACACACTAAGCAAGCCACTCCCCTGCCTTGGACCAACGCTTGTAAAGGTCTGAGAAAGCTGGATGCTGGCAATGACTGGTAGCCATGCCCAAAGCATCTCCTCCTGACACGCTGTTCTTAATGTCACAAACGGAAAATACCTACAAGTGTCCAAAACCTTAGGGACCCATGAAATATCCCAAGCCACACGCGACCCTGAAGATGGGAATGGGTCATCATTAGATGGCTCATGAATGAGTAAAAATCCAGCCTTTTTAGTTTAAAGGAGACAAACATTTCCATGGTACTTGCTGTTTACAGATGCAAGGGCATTCGCTTGGCTTCCCTCATGCAGGGTACACACTCCCCCTTCCAGGGCAGTGCCTGGTACTGTCAGGCAAAACATTAGGGAATCCATCATACCCTTTGACCTTTTCTACTTACCTTAAGAGCTGGGGGCTGAACTTTCTCGGGGCTGTAAGGATCTGCCTGGCCAGCAAATGTGTGTCCATGGATAGAGTCAACACCAATGCAGCAGGGCTCTGGGTGCGGGGGGCTGGTCTGGGCGCAGCTGCTACAGCCACTGTCCACCGAGTCTGCCTGCCAACTCCTGCAGATGGACATGGCAAAAGCTCCCAAAATGTTCATCAAGGACTGAGTTCACTGCTGCACTTAGAGCAGAGATGCTCAGTATTTGCTTCTGATGACTGAAGATGGGCACTTTTCTCATAAAGTGAAAGGCATTTAGGTTCTTTATGGAAGAGAGTGAGTGCTATGAGACCTTTCATCAGAGGGTCTGTCTTTCTGTCTCGCCCAATTGCAGTCACTGAAGATGCCAGGACCCTGGGACCACCTCTCTGAGTCCTCTCAGCTTCCTCCCCATCCCTGAACCCACCCCTCTGCTGTGCACTTTCCCTTCCGAAAATAAACTCCTTTTGAAAATAAACCCTGAGAAAGCTATTAGGAGGAAGTAGCAAGCTTTGGAAATATGATGCTCTTTATGGAAAAATGTGGAAGTAAAGCAACATGAAAGTGCCTCCGGAAAGGATCTGCCAGAAAGCGATACATTCGTGGTGCCACTCCTCTGAGCGATTCCTCTACTGCAGACACACCTGCCCTAGTCAAGCATTCGCCCACAGGCAGCTCTGGGTAAGACATAAAGGGGCATCACATGATTCTGTTTACACGATATGCTCAGAACGAGCAAATCCTTGGAGATAGCATGGAGATGGGCGGTGGTCAGGGGCTGAGAGGACTGGGTGGACTGCTAATGGGGATGGGGTTTCCTTTTGGCAGGATGAAAATGCTCTAAACTTGCCTGTGGCTTTGGGGGCGTAACTGTGTGCCTGTATTAAAATCCACTGAACCGTGCACTTAAAGGGGTGAACTGTATGGTAGGGAGATTGAAATGTGAAACTCAAAGTCGCTTAGTCATGTTTGACCCTATGGACTGTAGCCTGCCAGGCTCCTCTGTCCATGGGGATTCTCCAAGCAAGAATACTGGAGTGGGTAGCCATTCTCTTCTCCAGGGAATCTTCCTGACGTAGGGAATGAACCAGGGCCCCTTGCATTGCTGGCAGATTCTTTACCGTCTGAGCCACCAGGGAAGCCCTGGTAGGGAGATTGTATCCCAATAAAGCAGTTAATAAAAAAAAAAACCCGAATTTTAAAGGCCTATTATATCCAATCTGGGCAGAGGGAGCCCTCAACAGTCCCCCCACTTTAAGAAAATTCAGGAACAGGAGGAAAGGTGAAAAGCCTGTGCCTATAGCTGGAGTCAAAGTATGGCCTTCCTGAAGACAACCATATGACCCCCTCATGAGAACCCAGACTTCTGCACAAAGGTATCCAACAGTCGCCCAGCACATTCTACAGAAACTAACACTGTAGCTGCTTCACTCCAGGAAGACGAGCTGCATCTTTCTCAGGGGCTGCCAGCTGCGCTCACCTCTCAGACACGGCCTCGGCCTGCTCCTCCTTGCGCTCCATCTCCAGGATCTCCTCCTCTGTGTACTCCAGCTTCACGCGCTCCTCGGCCAGCTCTCTCTCTACTGCCTGCAGCTGCGCTGTGGTTCTCGCCAACAGCACCGTCACTGCGTCCTGCAGGACGAAAGGGATGATGCTGAGAAGCAGCTGAGGCCAGCGGTGTGCGGTGGCGAAACAGAAAGCCTGCGGGAGCACCCTCCTGCCCTGGCCGGCTGGCGGCCGTCCAGTGGCCATCCCCAGCTGCCCTCCAGTGGGAAGCAGCTCAGCTCTGGTTGACAGCAAGTCAGTAATTTGGCCTTTTTAGGGATCTCTGAAGATTCAAATTTTAAAGCAACCAACGCATCACTTATGATCAAGAACATGCTACATTAAAAAATATTATCCTGAACGGCCACATGCATCACTATGTGCTCAGTTGCTTGGTGGGTGAGTCAGCAGGGTCTTCTCTGAAACAAACGTGTGTGTGCTAGGTCACTTCAGTTGTGTCCAACTCTTTCAGACCTCATGGACTGTAGCCCACCAGGCTTCCCTGTCCATGGGATTCTCCAGGCAAGAATACTAGAGTGGGTTGCCATTTCCTTCTCCAGGGGATCTTCCCAACCCAGAGATTGAATCCACGTCTCTTGGATTGCAGACGAATTCTTTACCACCAAGCCATCGGGGAAGCCCAAGCATCACTATTACTTCTCTTGAAACCATTTTTATTACTTCTCTTGAAACCCTGCTTCTTCACAGCCACTGTGTTCTAAAACCACTTCTATTCCTATCACCCCAAACTCTGTTATTAAAGTGCTAGTCCCTCAGTCATGTACGACTGTTTGCGACTTCATGGACTGGAGAGCCCCCCAGGCTCCTCTGTCTGTGGGATTCTCTAGGTAAGAATACTGGAGTGGGTTGGCATGCTCTCCTCTAGGGGAGCTTCCTGACCCAGGGATTGAACTCAGGTCTCCTGCATCGCTGGCAGATTCTTTACTGTCTGAGCCACCAGGGAAGTCCATGTTTACATAAGCTGTTTCTTAGAAACAGTGTCCCCAGGAAGAGCCTGTCTCAAAGCCGGGCCACCTACTGTCTTCCCGCAAGCAGCCAGTGTCAGGTCCCGGGCGGCACAGTCTCCCGGCCGCTCCTCCGCCCGCCGGGGCGGCTCGGGGCCAGTGAACACCTGGACTGAGTACCATCGCAGCTGCATCTCGCTCGAATCGTAATCGGTCAGGTTAATCTGAGCAATGCCCTGCAAGATGTTTAAGAAAAAAAAAAAGCACAACAGGTCCTGAATGACTGCATCTTAACAACCGATGAGCATCAAATAAAGTCACACTTTAATGTTAACCACAAAGGCCACACAATATTTCACTGCTCTTCAAAGGCTGCATGCATGCATGCTACGTCACTTCAGTTGTGTCCGACCCTTGGTGACCCTATGGACTGCAGCCCTCCAGGCTCCTCTGTCCATGAGAGTTTTCAGGCAACAATACTGGAGTGGGTTGTCATTTCCTTCTCCAGGGGATCTTTCTGACCCAGGCATCGAACCCATGTTTCTTTAAGTCTCCTGATTTAGCAGGCAGATTCTTTACCACTGGCGCCACCAGGGAAGCCTAAAAAGGCTGCAGTGAAATGAAAGTCATCACAAAGGATCTAATGGGGGCAGCTCCTTGCTTGCAGGTTCAGCTCAATCAGAAAGTGCTAGAAGGGGAAGTAGGGCAGAGAACGGACAACGTGAAGTGGTGGGTCAGGCTCAGGGTATGCCACTTAGAAGAGCTGGTGATTCTCACAGGAATTTTTGAAAAAAGGTTGGTGGAACTCTACTCTAATTCTGACACTGAGGGAGTGGGACTAAAGGGGAAAATTCCAACCTTGGGAAGAAAGCAGCCTGGTTTCCAAGCCCCGCCCTGGCTGCCTAGGTAAAGATGGATAGCTGACCCACCCGGCTCCAAGGTTGCCAGATAAAATAGTGTGCATCTGGGTGAAATGTCATTTCAAATAAACAGCAGATTTTTTAAAAAATATCAATTCTGTCCCAAATATTACACGGGACATACTTATACTAAAAGGGATCCATAGTTTATTTGAAATTCAAATGTAACTGACCATCCTATAGTTCTATCTGCCAAGTTTATCAGACCTATTTATTAGTTCCTGTGACTGAAGATGGGGATACTGCAGAAGTGGTCACGCAGATGTTTTACAAGTATTCGTTGAGATAATATACAAGTATAAAACACTTGACAAGATAAGGGGTTTTATCACCCCTTTTTCTCCTCCCTGCGACAGAGATCCTTTGACAGCGGCACAATTTATCAGCGCCCCACCGCGGGACTCAGGCAGGCAGGGAGGGAGGAGGACGGGGCAGGGAGGGGCCGTACCAGCAGTTCCTCCTGCAGTTGCGGGTTCACGGAGCACACGTATAACTGAAGAGACTTCAACATCACCATGCTTGAATGCACAGGGATTCTGAACACTTCATTAAATACCAGGGGGGCTTGCAATTCCAGAGCCTTCGAGCAGTAAGTGTTTGGCGTGCTGGAGTCAAGCGGGGGCAGATAGACACGGATGTGTCTGCAACCGAGAGAGGGAGGAAAAAAGCAGATGGAGGCAACATTTACTGACACAGCTGCATGGGACACGCGTGGACCACAGAAGCGGGCAGATACGCCACCTTGTTTCACTGCCCATACCCAGAATTTTACTGTCTTTTGGAGAAGATTCTTTTTGTCAACTAAGAGTAAGGCCAAAGAACTTGCATGCCCCTGGAGATCAGGGGGAGAAAACCCACTCACAAAGGGGAGACTTCAAGGTCAGTGGTTAGGACTTGAGAGGGACTCAAGTGGACATTCTGCTTTCACCATCTTTGTGGGAAAAAATCTGGACGATCTCTCCACGGCCCCTTGGCTCCCTCCCCAAGCTCTGCCTGCCGCATCAGGGTGTGCTCCCTGCCCTGTTCACCCCCAGCGTGGAAGCCAGCACCGAGGAGACGCTCAAGCGTCAGTGGATGCCGCAAACCCTCAGCCACCAAAAACCAGGCTGCTTCCAAGGGCTTTGCTAGGCCAGTCTGCAAAGATGACTCACGGAAGGGGGGGGCACCATCTTGCGTGAACGCCCATCACAGGGGGGGCTCACCCACCTGGGTAAGTGGGACTCCCCCTCCCACCCATCGGGCACCCATCTTCCTGCTGGGGACAACTTGAATTCCCTTCTCCCAGTTCAGGCACCTCATCTGGTCTCAAGAGACGAGTGCAGCCGTGTCACCACCAAGCCTTGTGACCAGGAGGGACATCTTAAGCTCAAAGGCTTCCGACGAAGGGCACACAGCCCTTCCTCATCATGGCCACACACATAACCAGACTGGCTTCATGAATGCCACCTGCTTCCAATAATAAACCAGCCTCTTCTTAAAACTTACAATCTTTTATATTTAAGACAGACATGCCCTGGTGTTTTATTCTGAATTCAGGTTCTAAAACAGCCTTTTCCCCTGCCCAAACGGCCAAGCAGCACAGGTCAGCCAGCGGTGCAGTGTGGAGGAGGGCCTGGGGGAGCTTACATTCTGCAGTCTTCCTTTACCATCAGCCCAGCAAAGTTCTTCAGTTGGAGCACGTTCACAAGGAGACACTCATTGGCCCTGTCAAGCCTGGAAAATAAAACACGAGTTCACAGACTGCAAACTCCCTGAGGTGGACAAATCCTTGTGGTGCAACTATCGCAGTGGCCCTCACCCCACTCCCAGGAGACCGGTGTGAAGTCTGGGAACATTTCTTATTGTCACACCAAGTGCGGGGGTGGCTACTGGATCTTGCTGCCGCTGAACACTCCAGAGTACACAGGATGGCCCCCAACCAAGAATGACCCAGCCCCAAGGTCATGAGCGCCAACACTGAGAAACACTCGGCTAGGATGACAAGAGTGAGCAAAAGAAAGCTGCTGGGATGTGAACATCCTGCCTTGCTCCTCTGAGCACTGCTGGTTATCGCCTGGATAGAAACTGTAACTAGAATCTCAAATGCTTTGTGTTGCAAAGCACCCAGCTCCTGGACTCCACAGGGTTGACAGTCCCCACCTGTGACTTGGTGTCGGGGGACAGCGATGGAGCTGCTTACACAGGTCCCTTCGTCCCTCCCAGCCTGTGGGCAGAGCTCTGAGTTGGTGGGCGGGCCCCAATCTACCCATCATCTTCATGATCCACAGGGAAAGAGTCTTCTGTACTTACAGAAATCCGACATGGATCTGGGGCCCCTCGTTACTGCAAGCATCTCCACGAACAGGCTCGTCAGCATCCTCACTCCTGAACACAATCAGAAAAGGACCCATTACTCCAGGGGACGTGGTTACTGCGGGCTCAGCAGAAACTCCCGCTAGGGGTGCTTCTTGGTGAGAAGGGCTTTATTAAGTGGGGACTGAAATAAATGCTCTAAAGTAAATGAAAGGGCACGGCAGGTCCCCAGGATCCATGACGCCATCGCACAGGGTGCCTGCCGACCAAGTGGTATTTCTGAGAAAATAACTGCATACCTCTGAAGACCATATGTGATGTTTAGGACAAAGTTCAAAAACATGTCCTTTAAAACGCTACACAATAAATGAGATGTGTACAGATGCCCGAGGCGAAATAAATGACATCAAAGGTCTCAAACAAAATAAAGCCCAGAATCGTTCTGCCCTTGCAAAGTGATTCCTTGAGCTGAGGAAAGTGGGAGGGATGGAGAGGCATGGACATCCATTTCAAGTAAACATCCTTTCTAGAAAAAAAGCAGGTGTCTCTTGCACACTAATTCTCCTTTTCCAGCTCTACTGGGCTTGTGCCTTTCACTGCCCCCCCCCGCCCAGGGCTGGAGAGAGAGCAGTCGTCCTAGAAACAGGGAGGCAGGCCAGTCCCCAGACACCACCCGGAAGCAGAAGGGTTCCCTGGGAATGCTAAGAGCCCCCTCCTGGGTGGAGAGAAAGTCGAAGAGCTGCACCCCACAGACACACACAGTGTCAAGCCAGACAGGTATGGGCAGGGCTGTCTTTTGGGAAGTCAGCCCAGGGAGGGGAGAAGGTCAGCTTCTAACCTTTTGTTGGGAGGTTCAAACACGCCGCTGTCGCTGGCCAGGGAGTAATCAGACAGGCAGGTGGACATGTGGCACGGTCTCTGCTCCAGCCTCTGGGCGCTGTCTTCTCGAAGGGTCACTGCTGTAAGCAAGAGACATGGCCTCAGGAGGTGACAGTGCAGGAGGCCAGGTCACAGCACAGACAAAGGCACAAAGCGGCAGAGACAGGCCAGCATGCGCACAGATGTGTGCCTAACCACACTCTGCTCGAGAACCTTCTGATAATGAAAACTGGAAGATATGGGCTTCCGGCTACTTCTTTAAAAGCTTTTTAAATGACCATAAATCTCCTTTCACCTCCTTAATGAGCACACAGGACAGAAGGTGGTGGGAAGGCCCTGGGCATGGTGGCACTCTGAGAGTGTCAGGGAGAAAGAGATCACTCAGGCACGGACAGCGAGTTCTCTGAGAGCTCAGAGGGTCAGTGTTTCCTCTTTGATGCTGCCTGGTATTCTCCACGCTTCATACAAGAAATGTGGACTATACTGCTTCACAATCGGAAAACAGAATTAAGAAATAAATCATCAAAACCACCGCTAACAAAACGTAGTGACTTTCAAGTCAGAGGATATACAGATGCAACCCAGACTCGGCCTTTGTCAATGTCTCTGTGGCCCTTTTTTCTGACTACAGCATCCTCCTCAGCAGTCCTGGGGACAGACTGGCTTCCAGAAGGTTCTCCCAGGATTAGACAGTCTCATTACTGAGCAGCTTTACTTTTGTCTCAGACCTACTTTAACCAAGAGCCACTGACATTCTCCCCTTTACTGTTTCATCAAGCCCTTCTACTCTTTCCCTCACAGCACCAAGTGCCCTCTGCTGAATGTGACAGTGGACACAGGAGCCTCCACACTGTCAGGAGAGGCACACCTGGTTAGAATACAGGCTTAAACCGTGAAGCCCCAACTGAGCCTCACTCTGGCATCACAATGCCTCCTGTTAATCATGCAGGGCCCTCTGGTCTCTCTACTTTTCTTCAGGCATCGAAGCTCTAGAAATCGAAAATTTAGACATCCATGCATCCCTAAGTTGAGGGAATTTCGCAACAAAATTTGGAATTTCTCTCTCACTGCGATGAAGATGGATGAAGAGAGAAAGGAAATGAAAGGCTTAATCCTCAGTGATCGCAAGCTTAGTGCATTCCCTCAGTCCACCAATGACCAACTCTCTTTTCAACCAAATTATTAATTCACGGAACAGTTAAACCCAAACACATTCAGTGGGGTACAAAACAGATGGGGGTGTCTGTGGCTTTGGTCTCACGATGTTAACTGCAGACAAAAGCTGACCTTCCAAAGGTGTGCAGCACCCATCTTAGGGGCCGCCGGCTCCACCTCAGTCAGAGGCAGAAACTGACTCGGTCCCAGGGTGGCTGGAGGTACCGACTCACACATCATTGATCACCAATCCCAAGTCCAGCTCTGCTTATCATCCCTGCCCCACGGAAGAAACCGAAGTCTCCAGGTCTGAACTGCAAATGGAAGCCCTCAGGTTGCTGCGTGGAACCCCAGAAAACACAACTGCTCACTACTTCTATTCCCAGTTCTGCCACTCGGCCTTACACATCTTTAAGGAAGTAACACCATGCAACAATCCAGTCAAATTGCAGGCAACCCAGTAACGTGACTCTGACAAAATTTCTCTCTCATTGAGATGAAGATGGACGAATAGAAAAAGGAAATGAAAGGCTTAATCCTCAGTGATCACAAGCCTAGTGCATTCATGGAGCAACCGGATACAGGAGTTGACAGAAGGAAGCATGGTCATCTGTAGCCCTGGGTGAGAAAAAAGCACATGGAAGACCCCCCACTACACACCCCAACTGTCTGCTCTCGGGCTTCAAGGCAATGATGGGACAGTGGGGAGCAGCCAATGAAGTAAGGAATAAACAATCTTCTTCACATTATTTTTTTTAAAGGCCCTGAACTTTTCATCATGAAATACAGACTGACAGACACTGAGACCTAAGGACAACACCACCATTTGACAAAAAATAAGAAAGTATAAGGAAAATCACATTGTGGGCAAAGCTGCCAGTTGACATACTAAAATAATGGAAGCATTAAAGTCTAGAGGGAAATGAAAGAAGGAAAAAATACTCCAAGCTTTTAAGAAAGTTCTTACACCACTTTCATACCTAGATGAATACCACTGAAATGACAATAACAAGAGTAACTGTTGAGCTACTTTAAAGGACAGCTATGAGCTATGCCCTTCCTGACCACGCCTTGACCATCCTAAATACACTGATTCACTGAACAAGGATGTGACACAGCCTGACCAGCAAGGCAAAGGCAAGTCCAAGGTCACTTACAGTGAATGTTTCTGTCGAGCCGCATGAAAAAAGAGATAAAAAAGCAGAAAATGAAAGCACTGTAGAAGTTAAGCCAACAATTTTAAACAGGATAAAGAATGT
Source organism: Giraffa tippelskirchi (assembly GCF_054371585.1). Lineage (NCBI taxonomy): Eukaryota > Metazoa > Chordata > Mammalia > Artiodactyla > Giraffidae > Giraffa > Giraffa tippelskirchi. The sequence continues at coordinate 146,941,605 of NC_137289.1, forward strand.
AATAAAAACATCAATAAACAGATGAATAAAGTCAAAATATTTATGGATTTATATTAGCAAGTACCAGTGGGAATGAAAATAGTAATGGATTTCAAAATCATGACACATCTGACTTTTAAAATCTGCAGAAGATAAAACTGTAGTAAACATGTAAAAACTGTTGAAGATAACCGTTTCTTTTTCCCCTCCCCTGCCCCACCTTCAGTCTCCTCACACTAATTTAAAACACAATGGGTGATTGTGAATTTTGTGTTACTAAAATTTTATCTTGTTAAAGGTTGCTTGAGTCAAACTTAAACAGGTACTGTTATTAGACTGGAGACTGCAGGGAACTACGTGACCTCGGGCATCATAAATGGGGGGAGGGTGTTAATATAATGAGTATTGACATCCTCTGCAACTTTATGAAGCTGCGATGACTCTAGGCTTGGGCATTCCCAAAGATCAAGGGAGGCCAGGAGTCATCCATTGTCCATGCCTCAAGCTGCTTACCCAACCCAGCCCTCATGGAGCACCCATCAGGACCCATTCACGGAGTCTAATACTTCTAGTTTGTAAGGGGTATTTGTAATTTGAGTGTGTGCTAAATTGCTTCAGTCATGTCTGGCTCTGTGTGACCCCATGGACTGTAGCCCGCCAGGCTCCTCTGTCCATGGGATTCTCCAGGCAAGAATACTGGAGTGGGTTGCCATGCCCTCCTCCAGGGGATCTTCCCAACCCAGGGATCGAACCCGTGTCTCTAATCTCCTGCATTGGCAGGCAGGGTCTTTACCACTAGCACCACCTGTAAAGTGCTTGTAATTTAAGTAATTAATTTGTAATCTGAATAATTTTACTCAGTGTCATATACAAATACACCACCAGATGGCAGTATCTGACCATGCCAGAAGCAAAGCCCTTGGTCTAAGAATTCTGAAACATCATAACATCCATCACAAAGCGGAAAAGAAAAGGAAGTCAGGATCAGAAATTAAGTTAGCTCTTCTCTTTCCCACCCTATCTTTATCCTGGACCAAAAGAGGTGTTTGGCCTTATGTGGACTTTCTGCATACACAGACTGACACTCTTGTATCTCAACCTCTTAAGACAAGTTGGTATGGGTGTGTGGTACTCAGTCATGTCCAACTCTTTGGAAACATGCAAACCCCATGAACTGCATTCTAAAAGGCTCCTCCGTCCATGGAATTATCCAGGCAAGAATACTAGAGGGGGTTGCCATTTCCTATTCCAGCAGATCTTCCCAACCCAGGGATCACTGTGCTGTCAAAAGTGGGTGAGGAACAGTGAGAAAAGTAAGCTCAAGCAACAACAGATGCACAATTCAGTCCTTATTTTGTATTTTCTTTTTTGAATCACAGGAATAAACATGGAACACTGAACCTGTGATTATAATGAAGAACAAAGTGAATAAAGTTCCTCTGGACATGTGAATTACAGAAACAACATATATGGGGATATGCAAGGTGTGTTTGCAAACACAGAGGGGAAGATACTGAAATAAGAGATGCCAAAAAGCATGGGTTTGGGTAAACTCCAGGAGTTGGTGATGGACAGGGAGGCCTGGCGTGCTGTGATTCATGGGGTTGCAAAGAGTTTGACATGACTGAGTGACTGAACTGACCTGAACTGAGACAGATGAAATTCTCATGGCTATGTTTCTTGATCTGAACAGCATCAGAGAAATCAATTTCATAGCAAGGACTGATGCTCACAGGTATGCCTTTTCACTTCCCCCATGATAGACAAGTACAAGAACAAAGGATAAAGAGTGAAGTCACAGGGCCAAAGGAAGGAGAGATTTCCGGAGGGGCCGTAGCCCGACAGCCGCCCCCGTGCTGGTCTGAGGTGGGCACGCACAGAAATGCTCCATCTGGGCACACTCCCTGGGAACTTCAATATGGCCCAAGTACTTGTTTATCAGGCTCCCAATGTGGAGGAACATGTGGTTCTTATGTTTATTTATAACAACTAACATTCTGAAAACTAGCGAAATACCGGGAAAGACTACTTTGTCAGTTTCCATGACATTTCAAGGACCAGGGACAAGACAAAAGCAAAAGCACGCAGGCAGAGCGGGTGTGCGGGCTTCCTCATCTGTCATCGAGGACCATCCATTGAGGGTCGTACTAAGCTGAGCGCCCCTGAGGCCACAGCAGAGCAACTGGCCTCCCTGCACATGACTTCCTCAATGAGCCTGGACCCTTGCCTCCCGGCCCGGGGCACCCATGGGACTCATCGGTAGGTACCTGCAGCTGTGGGAGTAGTGGCCACTTGGGGTCCTCGCTCATGAGATCCTTCCCCATCCCCGGGGCACCCATGCGGCGGCAGGGCCACAGCTCCTGGCAGGTCTTCGTCCCCCAGGGCGGCGGCCTGAGCCCGCAGCCTGTCCAGGGCACCCAGGCCTGCCACCTCGAAGCCATCACCGAGCTGGGCCAGTGGCGAGTCTCGCGAGGCTGGGAGGAAGGGCGTGTCCAGGGGCGAGCTGGGAGGGGACAGCGAGGATAGGGAGGAACGCGAGGACAGGGAGGCCAGCGACTGAGGCGTGTCCAGGGAGCGCCTCGGCTTGTGCAGGCCCGGGGGCCCCGCGGTGTCCACCAGGCCCACATCCCGGCCCAGGGAGTCGAAGGGCACGAGGTCGAAGCGCAGGAGTGGGCCGCCCTCGGCGTCAGGCTTGTCGTACTGTGGGAGCCCGTAGATGTCGGTGAAACTGACGGAGCTCAGCGAGCCCCGGCTGGAAGCCAAGGAGCCCCGGCTGGAGGCCAGGGAGCCACGGCTGCTCCCCGAGGACACGGTCAGGGTGCTGGCAGACAGGCTGAAAAGAGAAGAGCAGCCTGGAGCCCATTCGACCCCACCCAAGGCCCACCTCTGGGATGCTCCAGGAGCAAAACCCCGCCTCCTGCTCATCAACCCCACCTGTGAGCTGTTTAAGACACCCACTCCCCACCCTTGAGTTCGTGACTATTTCCTTTGTTTCTGTGCGTGTCAGCAGAGAACACAAGTTAACATCCAGGACTCTTGCCCCAGTTTAAGTTCCAGCTCAAACTCAGACTAGCTGAAGGTCTTTTTTGGTCAAGGGCTTTTTGCCCTTTCTGAGCCACCCACTTTCTTGGGTGGGGAGTGCTGTGATGAGAATAGTTCCTGCCTCAAGGCACTCTTAGGAGGGGAACTGAGAAAATAATACACAGAAAGCCCTTGACACTCTGCTTTCCAATACAGTTAAGTACTTGAAAACCAGACCTATTACTGAGCATCCACATCATAAAGATATTTGTGCCTTAAAGAAATAAAAATGTATGTGTGCATATATGTACATGAATATATACACTTTCTGATGCTGTGAGCTACAAAATTCTTGGGCAAATCTGAGTTCAGATTCGTTATTCTGAAGTCCCACTTGGTTCTCCTCAGAGTCCTTGGATCATATATGATATGAGAAGCTCCTCTTAAAAATATCATGTGTCCACTTTTCTGTCCTGTGTTTACAACCACTTCAGGTTCTTAGTTCTGGGAGAGAAAACCAAGGTGAAGGGCATTGTGAAGCTCATAATGAAGCTCCCATCATTACAAGATGATAATCAAGTTACTCACCTTTGTAACTGGGACTGGAGATAGGACGTGAGCCGGGTGGCTTCTTCTAGCTGCATCAGGAGACAGTTTCTTTTTTCCTGAAGCAGAATCCTGTAGGTATGAAAACAGTCCACTGGTGGATTTCAAAGATAGCAAGTATATTTTCCTAACAAGAAATGCAACTATTAATTCCCCCAAACTGACTGAGGTTTGAATGACTAAATTCTAAAAAGCATATCCAGGTCATAAACACCAAGATAACAGAGATGTGTGTTGTCTTGCTTGAAAATGTACCACCAGCCCCCTGAACAGCGCCTGATACACTGGGGAAGTGCAGCACATGGGTGGGTAGGTGGATGGATAGATGGGTGGGTGGGTGGATGGATGGAAGGATGGATGGATGGATGGATGGGTGGATAGAAGGATGGATAAATCAATGGGTGGGTAGCTGCATGGACTGATGGATACGGGGGTGGGAGGATGGACAGGCTGATAGATAGATGGATGAGTGAACAGGCAGTTTGGATGGACAACAGTCGACAAGAAGATGGGCATAAAGATGGGAGGATGGGTGTGGGTGGACGAACAGATAGATGGAGACTAGACTAGAAGATGGATACAAATGCCCAGTACACCGTAATCTACTGGAATTCCCTGGAACAAATCAGAGTCCCTCATTTTTAAGCCCTCTTCCAGGCAAAACCACATGAAATTCTAACATCTACAGAATTCAAAGATCAAGCACAAAATAAAAAAGCCACTGCCTGAGTGTGGGAGATAGTTTTCTCTCTACTTTTTCCTATGGGGAGGGTCAGAACGACGTCCTGAAAATACAAGGGCGGAGCACCTGGCACCTGCAGCGGGAGCAGGCAGGGTCTAAGTCATGGGTTCCCCGGTCTTCTTCCCTCCTCCATCCCCTTCTCAACCATCTCCCACTTGTGAACAGGGACCAGGAGTCTTGGAGCCCTGAGCAGAGCTGGCACCCCTGGAGGACGGGCAGGTGCATGCTCCATCCATCTTCCACCAGGCAGTAGCTGCCAGAGGAATCAGTGGCCACATGCAGCTGTGCAATCTGGCTTTGCCAGCTGCTCCTCCGGCGCTACCTGCCCACCTTTCGGTGGCGCCCTGCATGGACGTGGCCCGGGCACGCTGGATCTCCTCCTCCAGGCGCCGCCGCTCCTCCTCCAGTCTCACCACGTCCTCCGCCGGCCGCCTCTGCTGGATGATGAGCTGTAGCTCCTGAAGCAGGGCCTCCTTCTCCTTGACGAGCTGCAGCCGGTCCCTGTCGGCCTCAGCCAGGCCCGGCCACGACTCGCTCTCCAGCTGGGCCAGCTGCTGCTGGATGTTCGAGACTCTGCAGGAGAGGGACACGGGAAGATCCACGAACTTGATGAAACACATGCATCTTCACACAGTCTGAGCACCGTCAAGCAGATTCTAGAAACTCACTCTGACCAACAGCGGAATGACTGCACTCAGTCAACCTCACACGGCACAAATAAGGGATCTGGAAGTGAGGTGGAATGAACATGATGTGGAAGCCCTTTGCATCATCTGCCCTGGCCTACGAGATTCGGGATGGCAGTAAGGATGTTTGTTGCAGGGCTTCCCAGGTGGCTCAGTGGTAAAGAATCACCTGCCATTGCGGGAGACCTGGGTTTGATCCCTGGGTTGGGAAGATTCTCTGGAGGAGTGCATGGCAACCCACTGCAGTATTTTTGCCTGGAGAGTTTCATGGACAGAGGAGCCTGGCGGGCTACAGTCCATGGGGTCGCAGAGTTGGACACGACTGAAGCGACTGAGCACGCACGCATGTTTGTTTCAAAGAAGACCCTGATTCACCCACATGCCTGGCGTTGTGTGCTGTTTTGGAACAAGACAGAGCTGGCTCATTTCTCTCCGTGCCCCCTCCCTCATCAGTAGCTGAACACCGTGCTAGACGCACGAGAGACGCTTCCGGCCACCTGCCTTCTCTGTGTGCCTAGCTGCGGAGCCCGCCTTGAGAAAACCCAGGAGAGAATCACACCCCTCATGGGATCCTCGAGTGCCGGAGGCCTCAACCATGCAGGACGTTCAAAATGCCTGGCAGAGAGCAGGTACTCAACCAAAGCTAAACGCATGAAACGGAGAATGAACACACCAGCAAGTATATGAAAGAATGGGAGTCAAGTCGCGGTGAGCCTGGATGTGGTGCAGGGTAACCCTCAAGCTTCAGAAATACAGCTCTCATCACCCCCACCGCGTGCACCCAAATGGCCCGCAGGCCCACTGGGCAGACAAACTAGTGTCCTGAGGTTGTGCTGAAGGCACAGGAAGTGAAAGAGACGTGGCTCGTGTTTTTAGAGCATCCCTAAAAGCAGGAGCACGATGTTTTATGCCCTTTACGTTTATATGTGGCTCAAGATGAGGGTGGCTTCTGGGCAGAAAGAAGGATTTGCAGACCTGACCAGAAGCCAGCCCTGTGCCGGACAGAGGTTGGCACACAGGCCCCAAACTAAATCCAATGACTTCTCTGAGGTCACAGAGAGCTGTGAGGGCAGCTAAGTGGCAGGTGCACTCAGTCCTCTAGCCTTAAGACAGTGGTTCTCAAAGTGGGGTCCCCGAGTCAGCCGCAGCATCACCTGGGAGCTCGTTACAAATGCAAACTTCAGGTCCCACCCCAGATCTGCTGAACACTATGCTCTGCGGATGGAGTGGGGCAACCCAGGTTTTGACAAGCCCTCCTAGGTGCTTCTTGCCAAAGTGTGACACCTGCTGCTTTTCAGACACCCCAGCCTGGTCTGGAGAATGCAAACTGTCCTTGGAGCTCTTAGGGCTTCCATCAGGCAGGGGTAGGATGATCCTCACTAAAATGAGAAAGGCAAGAGTGCTTCTGAGACTGTCCTGTTTGGTGCTCAGGACACATGTCATGAATCAAAGCTGGTGTCCTTGCTGGGTCCAGACTTCAGAATCCATCTCAACACTGTGCTTCCTTGCAGATACTGACAGTCAACTGGCATTGGCCCATGTGTTAAGGTCTGTGGGATATCCCTGTACCAGTCTGAGCTGCTCCTGAACTAGACATGAGCATGGGACTAGTCAATCTGACAAAAGGATTGGCCAAGGCGCCTTCTTCAAGTGAAGAAGCTGAAGCTCCAACACTTTGGCCACCTGATGCGAAAAGCCAACTCACTGGAAAAGACCCTGATGCTGGGAAAGATTGAGGGCAGGAGGAGAAGGGGACGACAGACAGAGGGTGAGATGGTTGGATGGGCTCATTGATTCAATGGATGTGAGTTTGAGCAAGCTCCAGGAGATGGTGAAGGGAAGCCTGGTGTGCTACAGTCCATGGGGTCACAAAGAGTCAGACATGGCTGCAAACTGAACAACAACAACAACCTTCTTCAAGCACCAAACCAATTAGAAAATCCACAGTCATGAAAAGAAAAGAGTATACAAGTTATAGTTTAAATGCGCACATTTTACTCAAGCCCCGTTCCCCAAGAAGGTAAAGAAAATAGCTGAATGTCAGTAGCTTTATTAGGCAAATTCTTTTCTAAGACCAATTTCCTGCAAATGTGTTGGAAAATGGTGCCAAACCATGTCACTGAAAAAACTAATGACAGATACAGCTCAACAGGGTTAGGAATCCAACTGGGCTTAAGCATCTACCTCTCTCTAATTAGTGTAATTAAAATTTATGGCAGTCATATAACTGAAGCCCAAGGAAGCACTCCAAGCAGACCCATAAATTAGCACCAAATCAGACATTAGACCCAGCGAAATTTTTGGAACATTCTACTATAGATCAAGCCAACTCAAAGGTAAGGAATAAATATAAAAGAGATGTACAAAGAGCAAATCCATTGGGTCCTCATAACTTTTCATTTCAGTGTACACAGGAAAGCCTATTTGAGCCCAAGTAAAGTTAGCAGTATTACCTGGTCATATATACTAATAATTCTCATACTACAAGCACACATATTTTTAAAAGCACTCCTTTTGAGTTTTTTGAAGTTAACATGTGAGGAGATCAAGGTTCCATTTGCACTGGCCAGCTCCAGGTTAGCCACCACTGCACTGGGATTCAAGTTGCTGAGGGTGGGTGGAGATCCAATCCTAGATAATCCTGCTTTTTCCAGGAAAATCTCAAGTGACTCAGTCGTGTCCGACTCTTTGCGGCCCCACGGACTGTAGCCCGCCAGACTCCTCTGTCCATGGGATTCTCCAGGCAAGAATACTGGAATGAGTTGCCACTTCCTTCTCCAGGGGATCTTCCCAACACAGGGATAGAATCCATGTCTCTTGCATTGCAGGCAGATTCTTTACCATCTGAGTCACCAGGGAAGCCCCCAAGTAATATCCACTATCAGAACAAAGATAAGGAAAAAACTGAATTACGAGAGGAAAAGGGCAGATTTCAAAAGGTCTGCCCGCTGTGAGCATAAAAGAAATAGTACAGTGGCCAGGATTAAACAGTGTACTGTAACCTTCCAGAGCTCGCAAGAAAAAGGTGTATGGACATAATGGTGAGGGGTGACTCCTGTAGCAGAAACAATTTGGGTGAAGCTGACTTAATGTAACTCACCTGGAAAGGTTGTTTGGGCTGTACTGAGCACTAGATGAGCACACTGTGCTTAAGAACAGACGTTTATTGCTTTTTTTAAAAAAATAATGAAATTTCATAGCACTGCAAATCACTGTAGAGCTCCCTATGAATCTAGAGGAATACTGGCATATATTGTGTGTGTTAGTCGCTCAGTGGTGTTTGACTCTTTGCGACCCCATGGACTGTAGCCCACCAGGCTCCTCTGTCCATGGAATTCTCCAGGCAAGAACACTGGAGTGGGTTGCCATTCCCTTCTCCAGGGTATATTCCCGAACCAGGGATCAAACCCAGGTTTCCTGCATTGCAGGCAGATTCTTTACTGTCTGAACCACAAGGGAAGCTGACTGGAATACACTAGAAAGTGTAATTTATTTCTCTAGATCCATAATCTGGAGTTAGATATTTAGGGTCTGCTCTTAGCCAGGCTGAGAGAAGCATGTGTCTGTCTGTACCGGGAACCAAGAATGCTAGAAGAATTCCTCCTTGTACATTTCTTGTACAAGTGGTGTCTTGAATATTTGCCATGGAAGAGGCAGGATGGCTTTACCTTTAAAACGATAAGCCTTGTCTACCGTGCTGCTAGCCCAGAAAGGAGCATCTGCAAGGAGGATCCTTCCTGTATTAGGGTTAATGGATCCAAGAGACCTCCTACCTCAGGCTAAATAACAAATGTACAGTTCTGATGTCCCTTCTATATCCACACCCAGTAGCTGATATGCAGTGCAGAATTGGAACCCCACTCTTGCAAGCACCATCATTCCAATTCCAGAAAATAAAGGTAAAACCATTTCCAGAAAGGATGTTTTCTACCATATTTTCTCAGTGAAATGAAATATAAGGAAACAAAGCGAGGTCACGATTAAAATTAGCAAAAAAAGAAACTTTTCCAAGTTCCTTTTTATTTTTTTTGGCTGTACCGTGTGGCTTGTGGGATCTTAATTCCCCAACCAGGGATTGAACATGGGACCACGGCATTATGTGCTCTCACTGCCCAAGTTCATTTTCAAAGAGAATCAAGATCAACTTAAAACTGGCGAGGGTTTGTTTTTTCCTTGAGAGTCAGCTGAGTTTACTGATTTTTATTTTTGATAGGATTACCTATCAAAAATCTACCTATAGATTACCTTCTATAGCCTATATATATCCTCTCACAAATGCCTTTTAAAGGCTTTAAGATACATGTCCCTGTGCACAGAATAATCAAGAAATGAAAGCAAGTCCTCAGTCAAGCATTCCGGTCTCATGTTTATCGTGTGATTTCTAAATTTCACCCCCTGAACAGGCCTAATGTAGACAGAAGTCAAATATGAATCATTTTTCCCTTACTATTTTTGCCCAAACACCTTTTCTGTTACAACCCAGGCACCATTAAACCATGAACGGAAACCTGCATTTATGTGGCAGAAACTGCTTGGACCCTTACGATTCATGTGGAAATCTTAAATATGACTTGCATTTTTCAAAGAAGAAAATGCACTTTTAGTATTGTACAGTTTTGAGGCATATTTTACATATTCAGAGTAATCCCCAGTTCTTGAATTTATAGCTCAATTCTGGCATCTACGATATAATTTTGCACGTTCCTAAAATACTGCTACTTTCTGGAACAGAAATGGAACTCCAGGCCAGCCACAGCCCTGACTCAGGGTGAGGGGACATGATGGACCCAATGCCACATTCTAGGACATGGTGCCAGGTTAGAGTCTCACGCCTTCAGATGTCAATTATAGCTATAGACTTGATTCTTCTTATGTTTTCTCTCTTTAGTTTTCTTTCTGCAAATATCTATTTAAATGGAAAGCAAAAGTCCACCACAGTCTCATCTGAGATCTGAGTCATATGGACAGTGAAATCACTTTACCTCAATGCGTTAAATATTGGTCAACTAGTGTCCATTCAGCTCAACGCTTTATACTGGAAACTCATGGAGTCTCAATCTAGATCGTGTGGCATAAGAAGGGCCTACGTTCCCTGGTGGGCTCGTGGTTGGGAATCTGCCTTTCAAGCCAGGGGTCATGAGTTTCATCCCTGGTCCGGGAAGATCCCACACGCTGCAGAGCAACTAAGGCTGTGTGCTACAGCTACTGAGCCCGTGTACCTAGAGCCCGTGCTCTACAACAGGAGAAGCCACCATGAGAAGCCCATGCACCACAACAAAGAGAGAAAGAGAAAAAGTCCATGCAGCAATGAAGACCCAGCTCAGCCAAAAATAAATAAGCTTTTAAAAATTTATCGAAAGAAAAAAAAAGACGGTCCTACAAATAAATACCCCAACACCCCTCCCTGCCCTCACATCTTGTCCCCTCTGAACAAACAGAGCTTCAGAATGACTTCTTTAAATGGAAAGCAGATGGTCTCCAGGTTTCTTTCTCTTGGCCTGTTTCCTTTGTCTCTCACGGCCGTGCCCCACTCCCAAACCCAGATACACAGCCACTGGAGAACTGAAGGGAAAATCCAAGGGACTGATCGAATTCAGCTGGAATCCTAACGCTCCATCAGCGACGGCACAGGACCCGTCCTGGCAACAAACACTGAGACACGGAGACACAGGCCGGGCCGAATGTTTTGTTCCTATCAGGACAGCAAGTGTTTCTATGGAAACAGCTACAGTTTGTGCACAGTTCTGGAACAAGCACTCTTAGGTTAAAAATAAGGAGCCATCTGCGTCATCAGGATTGCTTCAAGAAGGCCTGTTCCTCCAAACTGGCTTTGAAAAATTCTCTCAAGTTTTTAACCAATAGTGTGAAAATATCCCTATCATAAGATCCGCCTTGGGAACCAAAGTGATGTTCCTGAAGGAAAAGGAAGAAACAGTTGTTGGGATATATTTCACATGACCTAGAGGGCTTCCCAAGTGGTAAAGAATCCACCTGCCAATGCAGGAGACGCAAGAGACACAGAATCGATCCCTGGGCTGGGAAGATTCCCTTGAAGGAGGAAATGGCACCCCACTCCAGTATCCTTGCCTGGAGAATCTCATGAACAGAGGAGCCTGGTGGGCTACAGTCCATGGGGTCGCAAAGAGTCAGACACAGTTGAGTGACTGAGCACACATAACCCAGAGTTGAAAACAAAACTAGTCACCATGACAGTGGTGGTCTGGTCTAGAGAATTCTCTAGAAATCATACCATCGTTTGGAATTATGAGTTCCGCTTCTAATAAACTTCCTTTAAATCTGAAGAGACATGAAACCTCTCATTGTCCAGAACATTTATTGTCTTTTGATGGTTTCCCAGCTCTGAGAAAGAATCTCGAATCTAGATATACAAGGAAATACATCAAGGCATCAGCTTTTCCCCATTTAGAAGTGGCAAAGCCCAGGAGGTTTTACAGAGGGGAAGGAAGCTAATCTTTGTGGGGTACAGCCTGGCAACAAGAAGAATGCCTCAATGATGTTTTTAAGCAGGTGAAGCGCCAATGAAAGCACCGAACTAACTATCAAATATCAAGATCCACGGTCTAAGTGATCCTTGACCACAAAGTGAGCCTCAGAGCACTCTCTCTGGGGTCGTTCTCCCCTGCCCTCTAAGAAACTTGAAATTATGCAACTCTCCGCCCTGATCCCTGAGCCCCCTTGATTGAGAAAGCTCTTCCTCAACACATGGGCAGCTGGAATTCCAACATCCCTCAGGGCCCAGCTCCAAAGCTGTTTTTTCCAACACCCAAGAGGAGGATTCATGACGGGGTGGTCCATGACCACAAGCCCTTCTGAATGACCACGAAAGCCCAGGAACCACAAGCTGAGCTGGGAGTGATGACGTGTCATGTGAACACAGTTTCTGAAATGAAGAGACCATGACCTGCCTCCATGAGATCCTGGAGGGCATGCATGTCTAAAGGCCCTTTCTTCTTGTAAATCCAGAGGAATTAGCCCAAGGCTCATACCAGGATGAGGGTTTTGGGGGCAGGAGCCAGGAGCAGAGCAGCTGACCTGGTGCTGACCTGGGTCCAAGAATTCCTTCCACCCGCCTGTTCATAGGGGTGAAGAGGTCAAAGAACACACGAGATCTAAGGACCCCTGTTTACTCTTTCAGTAAATATTCACCAGACATCTAGTTGCTGGAATTATAGTCATGAGCTAACTGGACAAAAATTTCTGCCCTCATGAGGTTTCCATTCTTGCAGGGAAAAACAAACAATAAAAAAAGCAAAGACATAAAGTATGGGCTCCCCAGGTGGTGTTAGTGGTAAAGAACCCACCTGCCAATAATGCAGGAGACACAAGAGATGCAGGTTCGACCACTGGGTTGGGAAGATCCTGGGGAGGAGGCCATGGCAACCCACTCCAGTCTTCTTGCCTGGAAAATCCCATGGACAGAGGAGCCTGGCGGGCTGCAGACCATGGGATCCCAAAGAGTTGGACATGACTGAAGAGACTTAACATGCACATGCATAAAATATAGAGCAGGTTAGGTTAGCTGGTTACATTTGCTGGGAGAATCAGGGTGATGGGGTGGTGGATGGAGTGGACTTTTATTCAGAATGATGAGAAAAGTGTCTCTGACAGTGAGCGGAAGGAGAGCAGAGGCCATGTGACCCTTTGAGGCCAAGCATCCCACTGCAGGCAGAGGAAACAGTGAGGGACAAGGGCACTCTGTTAGTTGCCTTTCATTTCTGTAACAAATGACCACAAGCTTGGGAGGCTTACAGCAACACACATCATTACCTTACAGTCCCATCCAAGTACTAACCAGGCCCGACTCTGCTTAGCTTCCGAGATCAGATGAGATCGGGCACATTCGGGGCGGTATGGCCGTAGACCTTACAATTCCATATGACAGAAGTCAACAATGAGTGACAGGGTTGTGATTCTTCTGGGGGCTCAAGGGAAGAATCTATTTTGCAGCAGTTTCTAGGGGCTGCTCACTTTCCTTGGCTCACGGGCCTGCATCACTCTGATCTCTGCATCCATCCTCACATCTCCTTCTCTGCTTCTCTCTCTTCTAAGGACCCTTGGGATTACACTGAGCCTATCGAGGTAATCCCTGGTGGCTCAGATGGTAAAGAGTCTGCCTGCAGTGTAGGAGACCCGGGTTCAAACCCTGGGTTGGGAAGATCCCCTGAAGAAGGGCATGGCAACCCACTCCAGTATTCTTGCCTGGAGAATCCCATGAACAGAGAAGCCTGGTGAGTTACAGTCCATGGGGTCACAAAGAGTCAGATACGACTGGGCGACTAAATGGCCATAATGGAGGTGATCCAGCGTCATCTCCCCACCCTCAGGTCTCTAACTTGAGGCCACCTGCAAAGCTCCTTCTGCCAAGGAAGGGAACAGAGTCACGGGTTCTGGGGATTTGGATGTGGACTTCTCAGGGGGCCATTACTGTGCCAACCTCCAGCACTAAATCAGGAGTGTGCCTGACAGGTGTTAGGCCCAATATGTGTGAGGAGCACCGAAGGGGCCAGCATGGCTGGAACAGGATAATCCCTTGAGTCAGTGAAAGACTTGCCCTCGGGTCTTGCCACACACAGTAGGGATTTCGGAGCAAGATAAGAAGCCCAAGAGTCAGATTTCTTGAAGGCAAGAAACTCTGGGCCATCTGAGTCTTTGCTGGGGGGAATGTCCTGGGAATTGTGGGTTGTTGAGCAATATCCTTGGGCTCCCCACACGGGATGCCAGCAGTGCCCTCTCTCCAGTCACGAGAACCAAAAACATCCCCTGGGGGGCCACCCCCATCCCTTAGGGGCTGATGGAATCTAACATGTTTTGAAAGGAGTGCTTGTCTGCAAAAACAATTCAGACCTGGCAATTTAAATAACTGAAAGTATGCTGATCTGCACCATCAGTACACCATTCCCTGCATCCTTCACCAGGGAAGGACGTGACAACTCACAGAACGTCTTTGTCCACGACTCCAAAAACAATGTACAAAGAATGCTGGTATTTAACCAGGATGAGGAGACACAGAAATCAGGGCTCTCCATTGCTACTGGTGGCAGTGTAAAGCGTATAGGTCATTTTGGAAGACAATTCGGTGGGACCGATCAGAACTTCCAACATAAAGGTCTTTAGACCCATATGTTTCCTTGCTAAGTATCTGTCCAAGGAAACAGGCATTCCTGGGGCCTATACATAGATGTGTGCTATTTGTGAAAAGAAAAAAACTGGAATCATCGAGATGTCCATCCAGAGAGGATGGTTATAATCATTAGAAAAGCTATGCATCATATATTAGATTTAACTACATTGAGCTTCATTTACTTAAATGTTTACATAAAACCTGGAAGGTTTCACACCAAATCATTAATGGTGGGAGGTAGGGTTAGAGAGGAAGTTAAGATGGGATGTCTCTATTGCTTGCATCTTTGACAAAAACAATGCATTCATGTATTATTTATGTAATAAAAACAAGCAGGGAAACACACAGGTATGTATATGCTAAATCGTGTCTGACTCTGTGACCCCATGGACTGTAGCCTGCCAGGCTCCTCTGTCCATGAGATTTTACAGGCAAGAATACTGGAGTGGGCTGCCATGCTCTCCTACAGGGGATCTTCCTGACCCAGGGATCAAACCCAGGTCTCCTGCATTGCAGGCGGGTTCTTTACTGTCTGAGTCACCAGGGAAGCCCTATATATATGCACAAATAAATGCAAGCATACATGTGTTACATGTGTACATAGACATACAAGCAGATTTGTACATGCTTCTGCACCCTGTGTGTCTATACATATATGCAGTGTGCGTCCATGCAGGCACACACCCCACAGGTACTATCTGGGGTTATCTCCACCTCCCAGGCAGACTCACTGAGGTCCTCACAATGTCTGCTAGCTGTGGGGGAGTTTATATGTCCTTATGGCCTCACATAAACCATGCCATGTCTGTGAACAGGGCGGATGATGGTCAGAAGTACAGTCTCCCAGCCCCCCAGCCCCTGGCAGCTTCTCTGCCCATGGCTGCCGGGTGCAGAGGAAGCTGCTGGGGTCCCCCATATGGAAATGAGGCAGATGTGGACCTGCTGAGACAGCACAATCCTCCAGCACTAGTGACATGGGGGCCGGAGGGTTCTCTGGTCTCTCCCCACTTGATGCCATTGGTGCCTCCCCTAGAGCTATGACAACTACTGACATCTGTAAATGTGGCCAGAAGCCCACCAGGGGTAGGGGGTGGTAAGGTCCCACCATTGTGCCCCTCCCTCACTCCCTGCCCCAGTGGGAACCACTTGTCCTAGTAGGGAAAGAACAATTGTGAGTCAACCTGGCATGTCCTTACAACGGATCTCAGATCTCTAAATGTGGCCAAGGCAGCTCAGAAAGGCATTTTGGAGAAGCCCCTACTTTCCCACAAAGGTCGAGGCGCTAGGGACAGGACCCTCCTCTGCAACTGCAGTGCCTTTCCTAACAAGGTTCTGGTGACCCTGAGACACTCCTCCCCTTTAAAAGATACTGATGAAGTACAGTGTCCTCCCCTGAAGAATGCTCTTAAATCCTGGACTTTCCGCCCAAATGTTATTATCTCGATATTTAAAAGATTACTCACTCTGTACCAACATCATCTCTCGAAAACCAAAATATCCCTTGCTATGGCTGGTAAATGTCACAGCCAAACAGTAACAATTACGTTAAGTGCAGCACCCATCAAGTTTCTGCAGTTTAATACAATGCAGCGAATTCCAACACCCACACGGTGCAGCAGAAACACGCAAGGAGCAGAGGACTATTGAGACAATATTCTCAATATTGAGACAACAGCATCTGACAAACGCCACCAGTGAGCTCCAGAAAGCAGATGCCTGAGGCTGGGGAAGTGCAGTGCCCTCCTTTGAGCATATCACTGCATCCTGCAGAGCAAGAGCCAGGAGGATCGGGCAGAGGGGCTCTGAGCAGAGGCTGGGTCATCTCCAGCCGGCCCTCCAGCGGGGAGTCAGGTGATCTGCTTTGGATGCTATTTTTACATTTGCTAAAAAGGCCACGAAGCAGATTTCCAGACATCCCTGAATGATATAGTATACCGAGCAAACCTAACTATTTAGCTTCTAGAACGGACGTCCTCGACCTGCTTGGCATTTGCTCCTCTTCCTCCACCCCCCGGGACAGCAATTCATATGTGACTAAAGAAACTTCTTGAAAAAGATAGGGACCACAGCTTTCCGAAGCCCAGATTTTGGAAGAGCTTGAATTTAAGACTCTTTTCAGAAGGCACGAGAGAGAGAGTCACTAAGCCCATGCACCGTAACTACTGAGTCCATGTGCCACAACTAGAGAGAAGCCTGCGCACTGCCACTAAGACCCAACACAGCCCAATAAAAGAAATTTAAACAAAACACTGCCTGCGAGGATAACAGCCCACCTGGTGGTGCTGCCTGTGAACCCTGGCTGAGTCCAGGAGGGGGGGAGGGACAGAGGGAAGAAGGAGGGAGAGATACATTTTGAAACACACAAACAAGGTCAAATCTCAATTTTCAGAAGGCAAGTAACCTACAACACAGGTTAACAGACACGATTGTGTTTCAGTTCTCTCCGTCAGAATGACATAGATTAGGTACTGCTGTCACTCATTGACCTAATCCTTATTAAACTATCTTTAAAACCAAGATACATGGCTTTTGCTGTTAATCTATGGAATGGGACGCCACATATATATATAAAAAAAACAGTTATGCTTAAGCTGGTCTGAGGGACTGATGCTCAGTTAGAAGGCAGGGAAGGAGGGAGTTCTGAATTCCCTGAGAGGATAAAGAGAGCCCCCAAAATCTCTATTTTTATTAAATCCCATCTTTATAACCGTTTGCAATATTGAGAAGTTCCCATTTTAAATGCATGTGAAATTTGGTCACATGTGTTCATAAGCTACACGTAAACCAAAGAATCTTAATTCTATACTCTATCAGACATTGCTTTCTGGTAAGATGTGGATAAATCACACATTGAAACTCCATAAAACCTCTTCTCACAGGAGAAAGGAAATAAGAAGGCAAGGTTTGAAAAAGGAGCTTCTTACCTCTTTCTGGCTTCCTCATACTGCCAGTTAAGCCTGACTCGATCCACAAGCCTTGTTTTATCATCAAAGACGAACTTTTTGGAACAAAAGGAACATAAACAAGGGGGGGAGACATGTTAAAAACAAATTTTCAAAAGAGAAAATTCACTTAAACTTCCAGCAGCAATGAAGAATATTTTAATTCACCTTCGAATTTCCATTTTTCAAAGGTCTGGAAGGAAACACACCAATAACAGCTGCCACCTCTGGTCATGGGGGGTTGGGAATGGGACTGGTAACACTTTGGTTGTTCCAACACTGGCGGATTTTTTTTTTAAATAGTGGAAGTACACTTGTCTATTTGGTAATTCCCAACAGCAAATTAAGTTTGAAAAGAAATAGAGAATTCCTCAAAGTTGATACAAAAGCAAAAAAATTCACCCCAACTTGTGTAGTACATGCACGCTGTGACGAAGCAAGCTGCCGTTCTGGAGAGGTTCATAGAGTAAGGAATAGAAGCTCTCAGTCCAACAATCTGCAAGGAACTGAATCCTGCCAACAACCATGTAAGCCTGGAAGTGAACCCTCCCCAATCAAGCTTTCTGATGAGAATGCAACCCTAGCTAATACCTTGATTACAGCTTCCTGAGAGCCCCTGAAGCAGAAGATGCAGCACAGTTTCCTGATCCACAGTACAAGTGTGAGATAATAAATGTGTGCTATTTTCAAATGCTAGGTTTCAGGGGTGTTTTGTTATGCAGCAACAGCTAACTAATACAGTTAAAGTCTTTTGATATATTTTTCAATAACAAGATGTAGTAGAAAGCACAGGGGTTTAGGGATCACAGTTGCTGATTCAAACCCAGATCTGCCTCTCCCTGGCTACATAACCTTAGGTAACCTGGCACCTGGACCCCCTCAGCTGACAAAAGAGGATGGAAACAACTACTTAAATCGAAGTAACAGTCATGAAGCTGCCAACTCAGGGCCAGCCCCAGTAAACTCATAAATAATGACAATTTACTGCTAAAGTTATTATGGTAGTATAACCAGCCACTCCCCATCCAACATTTTTTAGAAAGTCTTACCTAAATCATTACAGAACCTTCCATCTTACCCGTTTCTGTCAAACAAGGTAAGAGCCTCTAAAATTTCTAATTCTAACCTTATCTTAAGCAGCAATGAGTTATTCATGGAATTTAATACATATCGTACTTCTTTCCTTTTCTCATGCCAAAATCTTTAGGCAAAAATGCCAGACAGTTTTGACTTGCAGATTCTTCTCTGTCTTAAACCTGGTCAAAAAATGTCCAAGTGTACTTTTGAGAACAATGAGGGGAACACTGCAAATAGGCAGTTCAGGACATCCAGGACACAGAGGCATTATTTCCTATATGATAGTCCCCTCAAAGAGGCACTATTTGTTGACATTTGAAAATATCAGTTAATTATTTAAAACCCACAGTTTTTTATTAGTCAATGGTTTTCCCTTCTTTTTGTTTCTTTTTATTTATTTACTTTTAGGAGGGCATTCTGCGTTTCACTGATATTTCAACTTTGCTTAGTGAGCCCTAAGAAAAAGAAGCCATACAAATTGGTTTTCCATTTGTAACAAATGAATGTAAAACTTCAGTCAATGACAGTACAATAGTAGTGTCTTTAAGTATTCACTCTCCTCCTTCACAAGATGGCTGCCAATTCGGCTTTGGTGGCTAACTCAAGGCTTCACTAATTATCAAAAGGGGCATTATGAAATTCTTCCAAGTCCCAAAGAAAATTAATTTCAATTCAATTTCCTGATGTTCTCTTAGAAGAATAAGAAATAGCATCAAAGTATAACCCAAGGGTGACATAGCCACAAAGCTGCTGAAATCACTGGTCTAAGCCAGAGCTCAGAGAACTACGGCCCAAAGGATGAATGTGGCCCACCACCTCTTTATGTAAATAGAGTTTTACTGGAACAAGCCCCACCCACCCATTCACAGATGACTACGGCAGAGACTGCACAGCCGGCAAAGCGTAAAACACTTACTATCTGGACCTTGGCAGAAAAAGTTTGCTGATCGATGCTCTAAAGAGTCCTACATTGGTCAAAAAACAGCTGAACTCAACTCTCAAAAGGATTCTGCCTTTTAAAAAAATCTAATTTATGAAGAGAGAGGTAATAAGCCATTCGATTCCCTCCCAGGCCCCTCTGAACCTTCAAGATGCCTGGATGTAAAAAAATCATATTCTTTCTTCAAACTTAATGGCACAAAATCCAAAACCCTTTTGAAGGGAAAGTGGAAAATTTAAACAAATGGGCGATGGCCATATGAAAGCAGCCGTTTTGTTGTCTCTCTGGGCACACTCGGTTCTCCGCCCTCCCCCCCGCCCCCCACTGCCTGGTCAGCATACCTCGCCTATGATGTCAGTCTGAGAGCCAGCGTCGCAAAACTGGTGAGATAAAGACTCGCCCAGTGCGCCTGCACCGGGAGGGAACTCCTGCAGAGGGTCGGTAAGAGAACAGCTATTCCTGAAGCCATCAGTCAGCTTGGCCAGGCTCTAGAACAGAAGGGAACAAGAAACTTGAACAGCCATGGCGATGCATCTCTTCCTTTTCCAAGCAGCCATTTCCTTCCTGTTCCAGGTCGGCAGCCTCATTGCTGGAGAGCAGGCCCACCCCAACCCCATTCTCATGAGATTCCAAAGAAATGTTGATCAGCACATGCACCTTTCATGAATCTCGTAGTGATTTAAGTCAGATGGCAACTGAGTCCTCCTGGCAGCATGGGAATAATACAGAGAACAACTGAGGGACCATTTTTACTGGGTTTTTTTTGAAACCTTTATGTTTCCTAAAGAAAAAATAAGCCTTCCCTCCAAAAAAGCCAAAAACATAGAGAGTAGAAAGGCAGCTGACAGGGGCTGGAGGGCTCAGGGCAATGAAGAGATGCTGGTCAAAGGGTCCAAAGTCCCATATGTTAAGAGGAATGTGCGTGCGTGTGTGCTCAGTTGCATCTCTTTGTGATCCCATGGACTCCTCTGTGATCCAGGCTCCTCTGTTCATGGATTTCCCAGGCGAGAACACTGGAGTGGGTTGCCATGCCCTCCTCCAGAGAATCTTCCCGACCCAGGGATCGAACTCACATCTCCTGCACTGGCAGGTGGATTCTTTACCGTCTGAGCCACCAGGAAAGCAGGAGGAATAACTCCCAGATCTTAGGTCCACAGCACAGTGAGTATAGCTAGCAATACTGGAGTGAAGGTCTGAAAGTTGCTAAGAGTAGATCTTAGAAGTCCTCAGCGCAGAAAAATCAAGGTACCCAAATGAGGTGACAGATGTGTGAACTCATTTTATGGTGGTAATCATTTCACAATAGATGCGTCTATCAAACCAGCACGTACACCTTAAATTTATAAAATTTTATTTGTCAACTGTACCTCAGTAGAGCAAAGGGGAGGGGAGAAGATAGCATTCCCATCTGAAATGTTCCTTCAATAAATAATTTCATCAGAGAGGAATGCTACCTGGAGATCTTCAAAACCACACAGAAGGTGAAAACAACTCCCAGACTATGCTCACATATTCTTATAAGCAAATTTTTTTCAGTCATAATTCTACAGGGTCAAAGTCATCTTATATGGATATCAGTAGGCCAAAGATTAGAGTTAAGTATAAATTCTGGTACCTGGAACCCCTTCAGGTGAAAGTTCAAGAGAAACCAGATTTTTTAAGATTTTTAAAAGACTGCAGACACAAGACGCCCAGGTGCAGTACACCCCAGGCAGGTGCCTCTGTATCTAGACAAAGGTGTCTTGGGATGGGCCAAGACTGTTCTCTTTGTGTAAGAAAGACGAAACAACTTATTTGATTTTACTAGATGAAGACACTGCTTGTGTGTCTCCCTGGAGTGTCTCAGAGAAGATGCTGGGGTCTGAGGCTTCTTCTAGGAATTCTACTCCAGCCTCCATGGTGGGGAACCCACTCGAGGCAACTGGGTGTCATTTACCTCTCATGACCTGGAAACACAGGACATCTGAAAATACAGATTTCTGTATCCCACTCCCAGAGAGTCTAACCTAGGAGATCTGGGGTGTGGCCTGGTAATTTGCAATTGAACAAGCACCCTGGGGACACTCCAGCCTCACCTCCTTGACATTAGGAAGCACAGCCACGCAAGGCGGTCATGTGCACACCTGTTGCACTTGGCCTAAGAAGGTGAGCTTTGCTCCCATGTCCTTGTGTGTTTTACATGCTGCAGAATTGAGACAAACGCCTACCAGTGCCAGGTGCCAACTCAGTGAACTGAGCTGGAAAGAAAAGCCACGATGGAGAGCATCAAATGCATTCCGGCATGGAGCAAGAGCCCGGCATGTGTCCCTTGGCAAAAACTCAGTTTTTTCTAAAAATAACAGAAGCTACAGGAGTTCAAGTGGCAAAAAAATAAACCAGTATAAAGTCTATCCTCATGGTGAAATACTATGCAGTCGTACAGAGCTACAGGCCCAGCTTTCTGCGAGGACACCTGGATGGTGTCCACACCATCACATGTCTGTATAAACACTAGCAGGACACACAAGAAGGTCATAACAGTAGCTATAGGAGGTAAACAAATGGGGTGACAGCAAGACTCTTATGATACACTTTTAAAATTACTTTGGTTATTAAACGATATAAATGTGTCACCCCTTACTGTAGCCTGAATTGTGTCCTCCAAAACGATGCTTCAGTCTTAACCCCCAGAACCTGGGAATACGTGCTTATTTGGAAGGAAAAGTCTGCAGATTAAATCGAATTAAGATGAGAACAGGTTCTGATCCAATGATTGGTGTCCTTATAAGAAGAAAAAATTTATACACAGAGATGTGATCACAAAGGCAGAGACTAGAGTGACGCATCTATAAGCTGAGGAGCACCAAGGACTGCCAGCAGCCCCCAGAGGCTGGAAGAGGCAAGGAAGGACCTCCCCCAGAGCCTTCAGACAGACCGTGGCCGCACCTTGACATCAGACTCTCGTCCTCCAGACTCGGAGAGAATAAACTCCTGTTGTTCTAAGCCACCTGGTGTGTGGTTCTTTGTCATGGCAACCCTAGGAAACTAACATGCACATTTTAAAATATTTTTATATATATATGTACACACATATATATAGAAAATATAAAATACACATATACATTGTACAAACATGTATGTGTTTAAAATTTGCATGATTATACAGTAATGATAAAATATAAATACATATATATTTTTTAAATGTTTAAATAAAGGAAAGTTAGATAACCCTGGCATTATGAACATGTTTAAAAAAAGGAAATAAATAAATAAAGGAACGACACGCAGGAGGGCAGAGAGACAGATGCGGGCTCTGACGAGCTCCCCGGCCTCTTACTTGCATCAGGTCCCGCCTTTCCTTCTCGCCTGTATAAATGGCTTTCTTGATGGTCCTGAGCTCGCTCATTATAGCCTGTGCCTCATCCAGTTTGTAGTTGGTGTGAGCACTAGACATCTTGCGATCAATCCTGGTTCAAAAAGAAATAAAAGAGTCATTCTATGCAAGAGTGTAACATCCCATTAAACAGTAATAATCCAGAAGTTAAAAGTTTCATAGAAGGGTGGTGAACAGCTAAAAAGCAATGTTTTGGCAAAGGGAAAAAAAAGATCCCATAAGCCCTTCCTTGTTCGTGGTGAATACAAGGAGATAAGACTGGTGGTGGATGTCTCCCTCTGCTCCAAGAGCATCTTCTGTAGGCAGGGACGTGCCAGGCAAGATTCCTAATCATTTCCAGAGATTTTAAACTTCCCTCTCTGAGAGCAGGATCATGTCGTATTCATTTATCCCCAGCATCTCAGTTAGTAGTCCAAAATGTCTATTAAGTAAACATACCAATGAAATCTGTGTACACGAATATATGGGAAACAGCAAAGAGTAGTGAAGTTTCAATAGTGATGCCCTGCACAAAACTTGGGAAGCCTTATGGCTCCTCTATCTTTCGTTCCTTTATCCTGGTTCTAATTTATCACTCCCTCTCTAGTACTCCCGGAGAAGGCAATGGCACCCTACTCCAGTACTCTTGCCTGGAAAATCCCATGGACAGAGGAGCCTGGTAGGCTACAGTCCATGGGGTCTCTGAGAGTCGGACACGACTGAGCGACTTCACTTTCACTTTTCCCTTTCAGGCACTGGAGAAGGAAATGGCAACCCACTCCAGTATTCTTGCCTAGAGAATCCCAGGGATGGCGGAGCCTGGTGGGCTGCCGTCTATGGGGTCGCACAGAGTCAGACACGACTGAAGTAACTTAGCAGCTTAGCAGCTCTAGTACTCCCGTTCCATCCAAACATCCATTCATCCTTCCTTCATTCTATCCCTGCATCCCAATGTGACCTGGCAACGTGTTTTTCCATTTTAGCTGTTCTATGGAGAATCAAGAGTCTCTGATGCAAGGCAGACACAAAGGCCATCCATCTCCCATCACTACATCTGCCAAGGAACTGGCTCAACTTTTCTTGCAGAGAGAAGTTAGACTCATGTACGTAATAATGTCTCCTGATATCCATCTTCTGATAAAAGGCTCTCCAATATATCTCATTTATTGTCACAAATCACAACAGACATAGGCTGATGAATTCTGTAGAAAAGGGTGACATCATTTCAACACAGAAAACCCAAGGCCAGAAAAGTGCGATTGCTCCTTAACAGTTAATGCCCAATGCCTTTGCAACTACAGGTCTACTGACTCCTCTAGAAAGAAAACTACATACAGCAAAGGGATCGTTACCTGACACCGACACCCCTGTAGAGAAATGAAACTCGACTGCAACACACAAAATGTTCTCAACTGCTTAGAAGTCAATGTTCATCGAATGGTCACAGAGTACAGACACACAGCCGCTGTTAAGGCCACAATGTGAGACGCTAACCTCGTCAGCTCCGGCTTCACACTTGGGTGTTGTGATTTCTTTACGGCTTTCAGCAGCAACAGAGCCTAAGTGGAGCCATCAGTAAAGCCAGGGACAGAGCCAGCCGCCTGTCAAGGCACCATCAGCTGGTGGCTTGGAGGAAAACAGGCCCCAGTTCCCACCAGGGAGAGAGAACAGCAAACTCTGTAATACATCTCACCAGCAGATGCCACAGAGCCCCCCCGCCCCCCCTCCTCCAAGAACAAAAGTTCAACTTCAAGGCGGCAGGCCTCAGCCCTGACCTTAGCTCCACCCAAGGAGCTTTGAGACCTCAAAAAGGAATGAAGACTGACCAAGAGCAGCTGTTTTCACTCTGTCCCAAGGCTGTCCCAGCCTGGTGAGCTGGGGTCGCTGACGGGAGAGCCCACCCACGAGTTGGGGCCCCTCACCGCTGCTTCGGCAAGCCTTTCCCTTCATTCCATCTCAGACAGTCTGCTTCCATAGACGACGTCATTGCAGGGGAAGGATGGGGGAAAAGATTACACACGTTTTAACAAAAAAGTGTGAAAGCTCTTAGAAAAGATGATCTCAAAGTTCTAGGAATCTCTGAAATATAACTGTTTGAAAAGTTACGAATTATTATAGAACATGCAATTACGTGAAATGATACTATTATGTAAGTATAACCTTATAGAGACATTTTATATTTGATCTGATTAAATTATATGCATGTGATTAAATTATGCATGCATGCATGCTGAGTCGCTTCAGCTGTCTCTGACTCTGTGCGACTCTATGGACTGTCACCTGCCAGGCTCCCCTTTCCAAAGCATTCTCCAGGCAAGAATACTGGAGTGGGTTGCCGTGTCCTCCTCCAGGTGATCTTCCCGACCCAGGGATCGAACCCATGTCTCTTACATCTCCTTCACTGGCAGGAGAATTCTTTACCACTTCTTTACTACCTGGGAAGTCCCTGATTAAATTATACAAGTTTCTATTTGATTGAATTATATAAGTATGTGTTTGATTAAATTAGATAAGTATATAAATAGCACATTACAATAGTTCAAGTATCAAACACCTACTAGGTGACTGTCTTGCTGCATGCTTTATGTCTCACCTCATTTAATCCCCTGAACAGGTTTATGAGATAAGCATAATCTTCCCAGACTTTGTGATGCAAAAATTGAGGCTCAGAGAGACTAAGTGGCCCAAGAGGACAAGCTAAGATCTGGCAGACCCACAACTCAAACCTACATCTCCCAGCTCTCAAGTCCAAATTGGAGTTTTTCCATTTTAGCTGTTCTGTGGAAAAACTTGGTGCAGCTAATGGCCCTTGCTACCCGCTGGTGCACTCCTGCTCAGGGTGGCCAGGGTAGGGTCTGTATGCTTTGGTAAGGGGAAGAAGCAGGCTCCACAGAACTCTAACCTCTTCCATATCTGTCAACTGTGATCAATTTTCATCTAACAAAAACCTCAAAGGACAGGAACTCTCTTTTATATCACATCTGCAAAATTCGTTTATTTGGAGTTTTCAAATTCCCTCTAAAACATAGCCTTTACTTTTTCACTCAACATTCAACCAGGAAGGTTGAATGACTTGCTCAAGGTCACATAGCGAGGTCCACACTGAGGCCCTTCCCAACACACTCAGCCTCTTCTGTCACCAGGCTAGCAATACACTCAAGCTCAAGGCCTCCAAAGTGACACCATGTCATATCTAAGGACTGCCCACACAGTCAGATGGCAGACCAAAGCAGACTGGCACTCTTTTTTTTTTTTTAATGTGCACTTAATCTTTATTTGAATAGCTTGCAATTCTTTTTTTTTTTTAACTTTACAATATTTTATTTGTTTTGCCATACATTGACTGGCAGTCTTTACAGCCTGCCTTTGAAAGAAACTGTTAGAAAAGAAGCACATTAAAAGTGTTAGTCACTCGGTCACATCTAACTCTTTGTGACACCATGGACCGTAGCCTGCCAGACTCCTCTGTCCATGGGGATTCTCCAGGCAAGAATACTGGAGTGGATTGCCATGCCCTCCTCCAGGGGATTTTCCCGACCCAGGGATCGAACCCAGGTCTCCCGCTTTGCAGGCAGATTCTTTACTGTCTGAGCCACCAGGGAAGCCAGAGAAAAGAAGGTGCGGCATCAAACGCTGATGGCACACAGCCGAGAAGGCATTTTTGAGGTGTTTCTCATCAACCTCCCCCTGCCCTCAAGTGTCCGTATTTTCTTGTTCAACTTAAGATGTCAAGAGAACTGCGTTGGCAAAAATCAAACTGAACGAATTCTTCGACCCACATCTTGGAGGAAAGGACCGCCAGGTCTCGAAAGGTTGTCCACGTTAATAGCACATGTTACAACCCCCAAGAAGGAGAAGTCTTGTTACGACTCTACCTTTTACATCACTGGTGCTGGCAGGTGGCCTTGAACGAACCAGAATCCCGAAGAGCTTCTGGCAGCTTCTATCAGCCGTTGGTCCCATGTGGAACACCAGATCTGTCCCACGACTGGGAACAACACTCTTTTTGTTTCCGCCCCCACTTCTGTAGGTTTTACTGTTATGTGAGGAGCCTCTGAGCTATGGTAACAGGATATCCTGCTCTAAGCCTGTGTGGACTGCGGACAAGCCCATGCTCTCCTGAAACCTGTAAATCCCCTCAGAGAGAAAATGCTAATTCCAAGATCTAACACTGCCTCCCCGTGATACTGAACGTTCCTCAGAGGGCAGTTGCTCTGAGTCACTGAAGGAGACACATGGGCTTAACTCCATCATGGCATCCCAAGATGGAAGACAGTCATCAAGCAATTAAAAAGCTCGAAGCACAGACCCAGGGGCTGATAAGCACACACCTCCAGGAAAGGGTTACTGGCATGTTTAGTGAGCACCCACTTCCATGATTTGAACAGCAGTGGTAGAAATAAGATTTCTTCAAACATAATATAGTACAGTAAGGAGCAGAGAAGAAATGCTGGAGAGCAATTAATAAAAAGGCTCTGGGGGCTTCTCTGGTGGCTCAGTGGTAAAGAATCTACCTGCTAACGCAAGGGACACAGGTTCGATTCTTGGTCTGTGAAGATCCCACATGCCACAACTACTGAGTCTGTGCCCTAGAATTAGGGCTCAGTTCATGGGGTCACAAACGAGTTGGACATGACTGAGCGACTGAGTACACACACACACACACACACACACACACACACACACACACACACACAAATGGATGTATCAGGCTGCCAATGTCAGATCCCACTTATAATCTTTACACCACACACACAGACACACACGAGGCAACCAGAGAGTGTGTACCTCCTGATCAAAGTAACACCACCAGCTACAAACCATACTTAACCCCCAAAAGAAGAGAAAATGCAATGGAACTTGAGTCAGATCAAGCCCATGGGATTAATGACACCAGTTTATATAAATAAAGAGCAGGGGACAGAGGATCGTGTGAAATGATGCCATGCACATTCCTGTAGGAAAATCCAGGATCGGGGCAATTCTTTGGGACAAAGAGAGTAGCTTCTTTAACAAGTAAGTTGTCAAAAGGAAGAAATGAAGGAAAAAATAAAAAGGGAGAGGGGGGTAGAGATGAAGAGACATGTTAACCACACGTGCCGTGTGGACCTAGTCTGAACCAGGGAGGTGGGGAAAAGCTTGCTGGAGAATGGACAACGTGAAGAGATTACTACTAAGTTGCACAAGTATTAGTTACGTTTTCAAAAGGAGTCCGTAACTTTAGGAGACATTTATGGACTAAATACGATTCTGGGATTTGCTTCAATAATGTGGTAAAAGCTTAGGCAATGAGGCTGTGTAGCTGTGTGACAAAACAAGACTGGCCATTGTGTAGTTAGCTGTAGAAGTGGGGAGACAGGTACGGGAAGGTTCCCGTACTATTCTCTTGACTTTTGTGTACGTTTGACATTTTCCATCATTAAAAGTTTATATATAGTACACACACACACACAAACACACACATTCTATCATTAACCCAGAGATTGTGTTCACGGCCAGTTCCCATCTACAAAAATTAACAACGCACATAGACTTAAAAAAAAAAATACAAAAGGCTCTTTTTTCCTCACTTGGACCCAAGCGTAATGATGGATTTCCTTGCTAGCCAGGAAAGTTCACCAAGATAAACAAGTTGAGTTTAAAATGTTGTGAGTCGCCAAACTCTCAGTGAGGTGCCCTGGAAAAAAATACACGGGATATTCTGGGAAGCAAGAACAGCAGAAACTTTTCTGGAGGGAAATCTAGGGTTTCTGCCTTAAGTCAAGGTTGGTAGTAATATCTGAGAAGCCCATTGACATACAACAGTGCACATATTATCTGTGTTCAGAATCAGGATTTTGCAGTAGGGGTGGGGTAATCACATTATCGAGGTTTTCCCAATTTCTCAGTAAAGCATACCAATCTGCATGATGTGATCCAAACACAAGAGCCAGTCTTCAATACCAGAAAAAGAAAGAGGCCGTTTTCATCTTATACATGGCCTGTGTAACTCAGAGCAAGGTATGAGGCCACTTTTCACCGGCACAGCACTGTATTAACAAAGAAGCATGGCACGAGCACTCCTGTTTTCTCTCCTTCCTGAGACATCGTGTCATAGCATAGAGTGATCGTGTGCAATGACAACACAGCAGCCAACCAGAAGCTGCTACGAGAGGCAGTTTCATCTGGAAAGCTGGGCTGGGACACCCCAAGACCAAGGCCAGGCCCAGAGCTTTCCTTCAGGGGGAAGGCGGGCATTCCCATAGGCTCTGCCATGGAATGAGGACCATCTCCTTGGCAGGGGGCATGTTTACCATTGCTGACCCCATACAAGGGGGCTTGCAAAGGAAAGCGGAAAGAGGATCAAACAGCACTGGTATTTTCTCTGCAGGCTCATAATCCGCTCTGGCTGCAGGTGTAAACTGACAACTTCCTGTACCGGCTTCTGCTTCCTGTCCCATAAACCTGGAGAAACTGAGGCCACCTTTTTCCAGTCTTAAAATGATTCTGGTGGCTCACAGGTAAGTAAAGAATGTGCCTGCCAACGCAGGAGACACGGGTTCGATCCCTGGTCCAGGAATATCCCACGGGCCATGGGAACAGTGGAGTCCGTGTGCCACAACTACTGAGCCTGTGCTCCAGAGTCCGGGGGCTACAACTTCTGAAGCTCACGTGCTGAGAGCCCATGCTCCACAACAAGAGAAGCCACCACAGTGAGAAGCCCACACACCGCAACTAGAGAGTAGCCCTCGCAGCAACAAAGAGACAGCACAATCAAAATTAGTAAATATTTTTTTTAAAGAATGACTGTCTACAAGAGATGAAGTTACTTCCTAGCAATGCCAAAGGGAAGGGGTTTTCTCACACACATGCACATGCGTGCACGCGTGCGCGCGCGCACACACACACTGCTGCAGGTAGTGGCAGAGAAAGCAAAAAGCTGACTGTAAGGTTAAAACCCTGCAGCTCATGCTAAGCACGTGGCCAAATCCTGCCCCATGGGGGACCTGCAGGGGGCATGGCAGTGTCTCAGGGCCAGAAGAGCCAAGCCCTCCAAGCAGGACCCAGCTCACCTTTGTATGGTGTCTCCCCTGGTGTCTATAATACATCCTCAATAAAGAAGCGGACAAACAAGTCATCAGCCAAAGCAATCCTGGGTGAGTAAGAAAGTGAATCTCTACCTCATGCTAAACAAGAGGGTTTGATGTGCCCAGTCATTACCCTTTATGTGAGGCTGCAGTCATTACCTTTGGCAAACACATTCCGTGTTCTCTCCTTATAAAGAATGATACATCTGACACGCGGTCACTGTGTCTACACACAGGATGCCAAGAGAGTGGCACGCTGCCCTTGTTTACCAAGAATTGGAGCCACATGGATTCCCGTCATTTGCTGAAAGCTGACTGTGCAGCAGGCATTGTTGCTGTCCTCGGGCAATTTAGCCCAATGGTCACTGCTATGGACTGAATGTTCACATCCCCCCAAATTCTTAGGGTGAATCCTAATCTCCAATGGAATGCTGATTGGAAATGGGTACTTTAGGGGGTTTTTAGATTTAGATGAAGTCATGAGGGTGGGGCCCCATGAAGGGACCACTGTCCTTAAAGAAAGAGAAGAGACACCAGAGACCAGAGCCCCCCACCACACAACAGCACCATGTCAAGACACAGTCAAAAGGCTCATAATGGATTTGCCAGTGCCTTGACCTTGGGCTTCTGGCCTGTGGAACCATGAGAAGTCAATGTCTGCTCTTTAAGTCACTCAGTCTAAAGTATTTTGTCAGAGCAGTCGAACTCAGACAACCACATGAGAAGAGTCAGCGTAGAAGGTGTGAAGCACATGCCCAAGTCCAGCAAGTGAAACCAGGATCTGAATCAAAAGGAAACAGACTTAGGGCCAACAGGCATGCAAAACCCTTTCTAGTAAGTAGTGTTCACTGAATTTGCTCACTTAATAGAATTCGCAAATAATAAGAACTTCATCTCCGAACTCTCAGTAGGGATAGAGTTCTAATTGCAAAGATGTCAACAGGAGGATGACCTATAGATCAGGCTGCCTGACAGAACGTTCTGTGTAGATATATGATAAGTTGCTCTGTCGTGTCTGACTCTTTGTGACCCCATGGACTGTAGCCCACCAGGCTCACTACCCATGGCATTCTCCAGGCAAGAATACTGGAGTGGGTTGCCATTTCCTTCTCCAGGGGATCACCCATCTGTGAGAATGTAAATAGCCTATTATCTGTGCTGCCCAATGCAGGGGCCACTAGCTTAGTGGTCCTCCATGTGGGACACACGTGCCCTCCAGGAAATACTTGGCAATATCTGGAGACATTTTTGGCTGTCACAACTGGGTGAGAGGGTGCTACCGGCACACAGGAGGTCAAAGCCAGGGATGCTGGTAAACATCCTACAGTGCACAGGACAACTCCCACCACAAACAGCTATCTGACCCAAAAAGTCATGAGCACTAAGGTGGAGAAGATTTGCACTAGACACACATGACTACTGAGCATTTCAGATGTGGCTACTGAGACTGGGGACTAACAGTTTAACCTTATTTAGTTTTAATTAATTTAAATTTTAAAACGAAAACACCGAAGAGACTAAAACTAGCAAAAGAGGAATTCAAATGGAAATAGCCTTGTGTGTTTTAGACAGCTAGCTATCAAAAGTGTGCACAAATAGTACAATAAAGATCTTGCTTCCCAAGGAAACAAGAACAAGGTATCTTCAAGGAAAAGAGACCTGATGTTTACGACTGGTACAGAATGAGCATAAATCGAAGCAGAAAAGCGAACACCCGTGAAGCTTTAAGACACAAGTCCCGGCATGGAAGAGGTCAGCACAACAGGAAACCACAGGGAAACGCTCCCCCCATCACCATAGGCCACTCACTCTTGCAGGGTCTCCACTCCCTTCTCTTTGTACTGCAGTTCTTGCTTCATCTGGGTCAGCTCTCGTTTTAATCTGGAAAGCTAGAGACAAATGACATATTTGTTTTCCAAAAGCATGCTGTGAAAAATGGTTTTTCTACAGTTGTTAGCACTGTCCTCTCAGTTTCTGATTAGCTTGCAATTCCCTGGGTCACCCTCTTGCCAGGACCTTCCATCGACAGGCCTAACACACAGCCCTGGCAGAGGAGCCAGCTGGCTGAGACACACAAGGCCCAGATTCCCGACAGCTTTCTACCCACAGGGAACCCTGGAATCGTCAATGATTTTCTTTTCAAGGTATTAATTGACATAATGCAACGAGCAAACTCTGTCATGCTTTTTTTTTTTTTTTATCCTCCCTTCTGTTTAAAGTCCCACCTAGGAGATGCTGTCGCTCAAAGCATGGCTTTGGGTACCTGGAACTCGGTGGCGGAGAGCACTTATTTAAAGCAGGTGCTAGGACTCACTCTGGGCCTGTGCTAAAACTGGGGGGTGGCCTGGAGTTTTCATTTTGAACTGATGCCCCCAGTGTTTTCAAGGGTGTGCTAGAATATGAGAGCCATGGCACTCAAAGAGATGCTCTGGGTTAGGGACTGAGACACCAGGACCGGAGGCTTGGGCTCCAAGATGTCTCCCATCCCTCCTTCCAGACACGCATGACAAAGACTGGAGGGATGGGACATTGTGGCAGCCAAAGAACTGGGCACCGCTGGGAAGGTGCCTCGGAACCTTCTGGTCAAACGCTATGGCAGGCACAATTTCCCTGGGAATACAGCCACCAGGAAAGAACAGCAGACAGATGCTAAACCTGCTGAGAGTTATCCAGTCCTCTGAGGTTGGGCCCTGACATTGCCAAATCTTTCCAAATTGGGGGTGAATCTAGCCCCATGAAACACGGAGGGGTACAGGCAATTTTTTTGTTAGATGGGCTGAGGCTTTAAAATGAAGCTTTTCTCCTCCTATTGGAAAAAAATAGTAGAAAGTATAACCAAATGTAATACTAATTCATGAAATTGAAAATCTTACTAAAATATGAGTGTGAGACACACTGACCATCATATAATGAACCATAATAAGTGATGTTACATACAAATATACACAGGGTTTCTAGTTATGAAAATATTCATTTTACTCACCCTATCCCGACGACTTGCTATCTCTGCCTTAATTTGGTATGGGTCATACTTTGTATTTGTTGAATATCCAGAGAAGGCTAAACAGAAGGAAAACATTTTATTTTATAATGAATCCTTTAAAGTAAACAAATACACATAAACAGGAACTTCTAAATCACTATATATAATCACTATATTCCCATCTCAGATTTCCAAGTTTGTCCTCTCTCCTAAAAACGTTCATCTCACCACCTTGAATCTTGATGTTTGATTTTGCACTTGATTCTACATAATAAAATATATAGCTATAGGTAAATCAAAACTCTGTTTACTTCAACTGAAAAACTATCAGATTTAAAAACCACATATGCACAGGAGGTGGGGGTGAGGGAGGTATGGTTATGGTATAGAAAACTATTCTTTATGATGAAAACAGTACATATGGTATGAAACCACTTTTACTTCCTTTTAAAGTGTACACACCATGGAAGTTACTGGAAGGACAGAACTCAAAAGCTGACTGTTCTTCTCAATGGTCTCATTGCAAAAGATTTTATATTTACTCTCTTCATATCTATAGCTTCCACATGAATGATTTTTGACATAGAAAAGGAAAAAATCTAAAGATTTGTAAAATGAAAAAGACTACTTCTTAGTCACATGCCAGTATGTGGCAGGCTTGAGTGTTCATGGTGTTGGCTCCCCAAGAGCTGAAGTGAAGTACCCACACTTTTATTCTAGCAGTTTGTTTTTGATAGATGTTCTGCTAAATTAGGTTACATAGCTAAATGCTTTCTTCAGCAGTGCAGCACATATGATTTCAAGTCTCGTAACAGACACAGCATCATGGTTACAGATGGCCAATACCTGGGGGTGACCGAGACATGCTCGACCACCCAGTTGCATGCTGAGCATGGTCAGTCAATCAAGCCTTCTCTGCTGTCTCAGCAACTGGAGCAGCACGCAGCCACTTCTAATTTCTATCACCCCATCCACTTCTCTGCATCCTTTTCTCTTCATGCTCTGTCTCCTTTCTCTTAGGCCTTGCAGTTGCAGTGACTTGCTTCCTGTCCCTCCCTGAGCTGTGTAGGTTCCTCTTTCTTCATCTGACAGTCACCCCACATTGATGGAATCTGCCTCTGGGTCATTTTCATTAGTTTCACCTGCTCACAAGAGCCATCTGCAAGGCCACCATCCATTCTTTTTTTTTTTTTAACTTTAAACTTTTTATTTTGTATTGGGATATAGCTGACTAACAGTGTTGTGATAGTTTCTGGGGTACAGCAGAGCAACTCAGCCACACATATGCATGTATCCATTCTCCCCTAAATCCCCCTCCCATCCAGGCTGCCACAGGACAATGAGTACAGTTCCATGTCAGCCTCCATTCTTTAACTCCTTTGATCTGGGTACAAAAGACTGTCATTCAGGTAACTTAGATGCCAACATCTAGAAACTAGTTTATAATCATGTCCTGATTTAATACTGGAGAAGATGGCTCAAGGCCATCAAGTGATTTAAATGGCAAGATTATTTAATATTCTCAAATAGAACCACATCCCAAGTTAATCTGAGCTCTCCAGATGTCTTTAAAAAAACAAAAACAAAAAAAACAGTTCTATGGAATGTCTACTATTGAAGCCCCCATCAGTCAGAATTTCAAATTACTAGAATCTACTAGAAATAAATACCTGGAGGAGCTAAGTATTTGTCAACTTTACCTCAAATGTTCTTATATTTAGAATTCTAATCTCCTCAAAACACAGAGTAAAATGTTTTAAAACAGAATTATTTCTTAGATGAAGAATGTCTATTTCCAAATTTGAGAACCTCCATTTTGCCTGACTCTTTGGTCTCATTTAAGACCAGTAAGGAAAGCAACACCTCAAACAATGATCTTAAAGAGACAGAAATTATTTCTACAAAATCTCCACATTTAACTCCTGGGACGTACGTAAGTTTCCCAGGCCTGAGTGGAAGGGACTTCCACTGGGGCCCAGATAACGAGCAAATGAGCCAAGGGCTTGCTGACTCCTTCCATGTGTGTCCGCTTGTCACCTTGTAGGCGAGGAAGACAATGCCAACAGTTACTGCCTGGGATCTTTTCCATTCCAAACTGAAAGTAACCCCACCACCAAAGTCCAGGGAAGTTAACTGCAATGTTAAACATCAGTAACAATGATCTGAAATCACTGCCAAAACTCTGTCTGCAATTTCATACGGTAAATTAGTAAAGAGACTTGAAGTACATACACACTGCAGGAGTGACGGGTATGGATGGATAGACACATGGCTAGCTGCCGTCCAGTTCTCCCACGTAGCTAAGAGTCCTGAGGCTCTTGGGCATCTGTCTCTCCCCCAGGACACTCAGCCTGGGCCAGTCCTACAGGGGATCCTGATGTACTATGACATCACTGAGCTGCCAAGTCCACCAATGGGGACGCCACCCCCTCCTTGGACACTGCTAGGTCACAATGGACGGCCTTACTGTTCAGGCCCAGGGGTGTTAGCCTTTTCTGTTACTTATAGATGAAACCATCCTAAATGATGAAAGGTTTTACTTATAGATACCATTCATGTTACTTTTGCTATGGTCTCTCAGTTCAGTTCAGTTCAGTCGCTCAGTCGTGTCCGACTCTTTGCAACCCCATGAATTGCAGCACGCCAGGCCTCCCTGTCCATCACCAACTCCCGGAGTTTACACAAACCCATGTCCATCGAGTCCGTGATGCCATCCAACCATCTCATCCTCTGTCATCCCCTTCTCCTCCTGACCCCAATCCTACCCAGCATTAGGGTCTTTTCCCATGAGTCAACTCTTCGCATGAGGTGGCCAAAGTATTGGAGTTTCAGCTTCTCTGTAACTATACAAATCCAGGACTGGGATGAGGGAAAAGGCAACTCAAGTACCTAAGACAGTGAATACATTGTATCTTAATGTGCTAAGGAGAGTGACAAACACTGGTGTAACTTTTAATAATATAACTCAAAATTCTAAAGACAAATTCTCAGTTCCTGAAGTCTGCCAGTAAGTCTAATAGAAGCCATTTGCAGAATCCAGGGGAAAGTTCTAAACTCTGGACCCCATTTTTAATGGTGTGTTGTTTAGTCACTAAGTCATGTCTAACTCTTTGTGACTCCATGGACTGTAGCCTGCCAGGCTCCTCTGCCCATGGGATTTCTCGGCAAGAATACTGGAATGGGTTGCCATTTCCTTCCCCAGGGGATCCTTCTGACCCAGGGACAGAACCTGTGTCTCCTGCATTGGCAGGTGAGTTCTTTACTCCTGAATCACCCGAGAAGCCCTTTAATGGCAATGTATACCACAACACCGAGAAAAAGAAATGTCTCTCTGCTGAGACATGTCTCCAATTTCAAGATTTAGGATAAATACCAGACTTTCACCTCTGAAGCTCCCTTCTCATTTGAAGAGTCTGAGTGGGCAGAGCTATTAAACAGTTTCAGGAGGCTGCACTGCTTTGGATGATATAAGAAGGTTAAGGCTGAGCTGGACCTCAGCAGTGTAAATTACTATACCTGGCTACTACAATGTAACTTTCATATTAATTTCATCTATTCTCAGAAATTCTTTTTTTTCCCCCTTTGGAATGAGAATTTTCTTCTTCTTTTTTTTTTTTTCCTATTGCACCTTCCTTTTCTTTAAATACATATATATTTTTAAATTGAAAAATATTTACAACATTGTGATGGTTTTTACCATACATCAGCATGAACTGGCCACAGGCATACATATGTCCCCTCCCTTCTGAACCTCCCTCCCCACCCCATCAGTCCAGGTTGTCACAGAGCACTGCCTCTTGTGAGAGATGACGAGTATGTTTCCCTACTTTTATAGACGAAGGCTGAGTGGGTAATGATTTGATCTACATCATGCCATCAGTCAAAGAGGGACTTCTGTCTAGAGCGTGGGCTCCTGTGAGTCAGATTAGCTTTTCCAGCGGAAGAAGAAATGGGCCTCCAGCTCCCCGGTGCCCAAGAGGTGAACTCAGTCTGTGTGTTTAGCACTCCGAATGCTGCAGACCCCAGTCATTAGTTCAGATTTCGATTTCATGGGCTATTAAAAGGGGGAAATGTGTCCGTCCATGCGTCCATCTGTGTCTGTCTCCATCTCCTCTTACATCTCTGGACCATGAGAACCCAAGATCGCCCCAGGCGGAGGCTACGCTTTTCAAAGAGGGTAGTCCTTGTCCAAAGACATCCTGTGAGCAGACTACGCCTTCGGACCAGCTGTGCGCCTCCAGGAGTCAGCACTGCAGGCACCTGCTCGAGGGAGCCCAGGAGTACTCGGGCACAAAGGACAGCAAGCCTGGACAGCTGCCGTGCTGACAGGCAGTAATTACCAGCACCGACCAAGACGTGCCTATAATCAGGCGAGGCCAAATGAAGAGGGCACGACCTCTTTCTTAAAGGCACCATAAGCAAAGGGACAAAAAAAAAAAAAAATCAAATGAGCCCACTCAGGCAACTTATACAACTAACACAAGAGGCCACCGAATCCAAACCAAGAATTCACTCTCTCCAGCAGACTGGGAGATCTGATGGACATGTGAGCTCAGCGACAGCCTTTGAGGTTGAGTCCTGCCAACTAATACCTGGGAAGATGTTGTGTGAGCCGTTTTTCCCCTGCCTGCTCCAACATGCCCGTGAGCAGGAAGATGAAGGGCTGAATGGGTGGACGGTGGCCCTTATCCCAGGCTAGGCAGGAGATGAGAAACCCTCATCAGGGAAAGAAGGCCAGATAGTCTTTGTGGGATAGGCTGGGAGCCTCAGAAAGAATGCAGGCCAGACTGAGGACTGATAAGGTCAAGCCTCTCCAGGCTTGAGCCAGGAATTCAGGGCGGGTCAGCGCTTTCTCACCGGAGATAAGGCTAACTTTTTTCCCAGGCACTGAAGAGACTTGTGCTGGAGGATTCTGGGAGATCCCAGGAGCCTGGGGAACAAACAAGTCATACTCCTGCCGCTGGAAGAAAGGGTCATGATCAGTGGATCTCAACTCTGGGAATCCCCTGGGAAGCTTTTTTTTTTTTTTAAAGTGTCTGGCCCCAGTCAAGGCCAATTAAATCCAAATGTCTAGGGGTGGGAGTAGGGACCAGGCTGTAAGACGTTTTAAAAGCACTTCGAGAGATTCCTCCAGTGCAGCCACGGTTGAGAACCACTGTGTGATGATTCTTCTGCAAAGGACCAGATAGTAAATATTTCCGGCTTTGTGGGCCATACTCTGTCTCAGTCCCTCAACTCTGCCCCTATACCTGCTACAGACAATGGGTAAGTGAATGGACCTGGCTAGCTCCCAATAAAAGCTTATTTACACAACACCCTGAGTGCCTAGGATTCAGCCTGTGGGCCAAACTTTGCTGACCCGTGGTTCAGACTATAATTTACCCCAAGCAAGAATTCCTTCCAAAAGGTCCTGCAATGGTCACATACTTCATTGGAATGCAGCTGGAGGCCAGTTTCTCGGGAAGAATGAAAAAAAAGAAGTTTCTGAAATAACGAATGTATTTAGTGTTAAAAGAAGATATACAGAAAAACATAGCGCGATGAAGAAAGTAAGAGAAAACTCTACAAGATGGAGCTGCAGAGAAAGTACTCGGTGTGTCTCAGAAACTGAGTCTATGGTAGAGAAGTTCCATGGCAGGGCTCTACAGAGCATCACACAGGACCAGGGCCCCTGTCAGCTAGTTCCTGAGCATAAAGAACTACAGCCGAGTTGGGCTCCTAGTCTCATGGGGACCTGTCTGCTCAAAGCCAGCAAAGCAGACTCTGCTTTGGTCAGAGACAAGGAAGGTTAAGGCTTGGATATTCTCAGACACCAGATGGCCCAATATTGATGTGAAATTTTTCCTCTCCAACAAACAAGAGTTTTATTGTGGACTTCCATAACTCAAGGGGAAATCTGTGTTTGCCCTCCCCCATGCCCTTCTGCTCCAATATTAGAAATGGCTGTTTACCTTTATTGCCTCATTTCCCCCCTATAATCAGCCATGAGAGATAAACTGTGTCCCCCAACACCAGGTGCTAAGGAACTCTCTGTTGAAAACTAAACAACTAGTCTGGCTATCCCACTGTGGGCCATGAGGAAATTGAGAAGTAAAAAGCGCACTGCCTATCACGTGTCCCTTCAGGTGCTGTGAAATTGCCAGACGACTCGTCAGTTTACAGTCGGTCCTTATTTCCGGGTCACTTGAACAATGGGAGGGCAGGCTGTTTCAAAATCACGTGATCCATTCTTCCAAGCTGACTCTTCCATGTCTCCGAAATAGTATACACAGCACTGGTATCTAGCTCCACCAAAAGATCTGGGCTCAAATCCAAGATCTACCATTCATCAGAGGTGTAACCTTCGAGAAATATCAATCTACCGAATATTGTTTCTTGTGTGTACAAGGAAAGTAACATCACCGTGTTACAATGCTTCACGATGCTGCAGTCACAACAATTCAGGAAAACGCTAGGCCATTCAATGATGGTTCCTTTAGTTTGAGTCACTTCCAATGAAGGAAGTTACGGGGGCTAAGTCCCAAGGTCCTTCTGCTGCCAGTACCTAAGCAAAGAGACACCTCCCTGCTTTGGATGATTAACAGTGTGAGTGATCTGGGCTGTGTGAGACCTGTTGGGTGGCCAACAGGGGCCCAGGTGTGCCACGGATCCTGTCACCAGCAGCTCCTGACATGGGCCCAGACCTTACAGAGGTCTCGGCTGTTACAGCACAAGCCACCAGAATGACTGTCTTGAACTTTAGCCTGTGGCCAGAAATAGTTTGTCTGAGTCATATGTAACAGAAGTATCCTCAATGGAGTTCAGGTTAAATGGCAAATTGAAGGAGCTTGGTGAAAACCCAGGAACAGCAGTTACTTGATAAAATGCTTGGATTAATTCCTAGATTCCATTCACAGTTTTTCTCCCTGAGGAGACAGGCTCTAGGAAGAGCCACTGGCATTTCCAGCCCTTCATGAAAATAGGGAGGCCCCACCTCGCCTCCTCTACTGCATGAGTAGAGGCAGAGATGGAGTCTATGCAGGCACCTCTTGCAGGTTGGGAGGTGGAGTCTCAGGATCTCAAATCAACACCACAGAGTCATCACCTTCCTTGACTCAATGTTTCTTCATACACAACTTTAAAGACAGCATCTCGACTGTTACTTTTTTATTGGGGATTGATAAAATTTTACAGGGCACAGGAAGAATGAAATTACCTGCAACTCCCTATTTACCCAAATGTCTGGGGAGGGAAAAGCCTGTGGAAATATAAAAACTGATGCTGAAGGATGTCCCAACTCCAGCGGACTACAAGTCCTGGACGTTTTTATGCTCTAGGCTCTGCGATGCTCCGGGAGTCTTCCCCTCCAGCTGGGTGTGAAACCCCATAGGCTGCAACTAGGTCTTCCTATATTTGCATCAAGGGTTCCAGTCCTGAGTCCCCAGATGGTCTGCAACTGAAGTCCTGGCTGCACCAGTACAGTAACCAGTACATAGACATATCTCCTCTCTCTCTCTCTAAATTATTTATTTATTTCATTTTAGGTTGTGCTTGGCCTTCAGTGCTGCATAGCAGCTTTCTGTTGTTGCAGCGAGTGGGGGCTACTCTTCCTTGAGGTGTGCAGGCTTCTCATTGCGGTGAATTCTCTTGTGATGGAACATAGGCTGTAGGGTGCACGGGCCTAGTTGCCCTGCAGCATATGGAATGTTCTCGGACCAGGGATGGAACTTGTGTCCCCTGCATTGGCAGGTGGATTCTTATCCACTGCACCACCAGGGAAGTCCGACATACCTTCTCTTCATCTAATTTTTCCGTTCAATTGCTGGCAAGAAACTTCTTACCAGGTTCTTCTATTATGTTCTTTTTCCATGCAATTCTTATCAAGACTGACGGGCAAGTCTCTTTGGAGACCTAACCAAACCTGACCAGTTGCCTAGGAAGAAATACTCTATTAGGTTGAATCATATGAAACTGCCAATAACTGGCCCTTTTTAAGCTACAAAAGTGACAATTTTATATGGCCCAACCTACTTTTACCAAGTAACTTTCGGAAAGTTTCAGAATCACTAACTATACTCTCAGGAACAGTTCTAAGCCACTGCTTCAGCCAAATGCAACCTGGAGGCTCAAGTCCATGAGATCACTTAAAAGGGACCATATGCTGAGCCATAAAGTCATCTCAATAGATGTCAAAAAACTGAAATCTTACATAGTCTAGTTTCTGACCACAATCAAATTAGAAATCAACAACATCACACCTTTAAAACGTTCCAATAGCTTACTTTTAAAACAATCCATGGGTCAAAAGAGAAATCACAAAGAAAATGAGAAAATATTATGAATGTTTGGTTCATAAAACATGAACCAAAATTTTTAGGATACAGTTAAAGTAGTACTTAGAGGAGATTTATACCTTTAGAGGCTATGTGAGAAAACGAGAGGTTTGCAATCAATGCTCTAAGCTCCCACTTTAGAAAAAGAAATTAAAGCCAAACTAAGCAGAATGAAGGAAAAACTAAAGAGAACAAATCAATAAAAAAAAATTTTAAATGATAAAAATAGGGGAAGAAAACAGAAAACCAAAACCCAGTTTGCTGTAATGCTATACATAATTGATAAAGGTTGAGCTACACTGATTAAGAGAATAAAGCACAAATTATTATTATCACAAATAAGAGAGAGGACACTAACTCAGAGTCTAGACATTGAAAGAATCACATGGGAATTCTATGAAAACTTCAAAAACTTGACAGCTTGATAAGCGGTCAGCAGATTCCCTGTGGGGCAAATTCAGCTTGTTTCTTATTTTTATACTTTTTATCAGAACAAACCACACACGTCATTTACGTGTCATGTCTGGCTGCTTTTGCACTGTAACAACGGGGTTCAGTAGTTGCACCTGAGACCATATGACCTATGGCGCCTAAAATACTTACTATCTGATCCTTTACAGAGAAGCTGACTGATTTTTGGATTAGATGAAAGAGACAAATTCCTTGAAGCACACAAACATCAAAACTGACTCAAGAAGAAACAGGAAAATCTGAACAGGCCCATGTCTATTAAAGGTACTGAATTTATAGTTACAAACATTCCTACAAAGAACCAGATGGCTTTTTGGGTGAATTCTATGAAACTGTTAAGAAAGTATCAGCACTGGGCTTCCCAGGTGGCTCAGTGGTAAAGAATTTGCCTGCCAATGAATTAAGTATCAATACCAATCCCACACAAACTTTCCAAAAACTGGGGAGGAGGAAACATATCCCACTTCATTCTGGGAGGTCAATATTATCCTGATACCAAAATCAGAGAAAGACATGACAAATAAAGAAAACTACGAAGAAATCAGCTCCTCCTAAAAGAGTTGGACATGACTGAAGCAACTTAGCAGCAGCAGCAGCACGGAGCTGACCAATCGCATTCTGATGGACAGTAAAACAAACAAACAAACAAGAAAAAACCTAGTACATACCAAGAGCTGAAGGGCAAGAGATGAAGCAGTCTGGAAATTACACACCATCATACCTGAGCCTGCAATCGCTCATGGTACATAGAAACACAGCTACCTAAATTCCTGCTACAGGGGGCAAACTCCACCCTCACCGCTCTCTTCTCCACAGCTCGTGTGGCTTATTCACCTTCGACAGTTGCAGTTGCAGTAAAAAAGATGTCTGGCCCCCTCGCCTCAACTCCATTCTGACCTGCAACACAGGATAAATAAAGCTTTGAGCATGTCTTTAACGTTCAAAGCTGTGTCACCAAAGCTACACGCCTGGCAACATGGCACTCACGTCACAGCTAAGTCCCTCCAAGTCTCAATCAGATTTACGTTTTTATAAGGTAAAATCTAGCAGTACCAACTTCATACACTCTCCCCAAGCTCACTGCCACCAGGCGAGTCACACCCACGCACACCTTCAGTGGGTGGTTAAGTGTGACAACTGTCGAGAATGGACTGCCTCAGGCAGTGACTGAATGGGTCAGAAACCAGAGGCTTTGGCTTCTGAGTGATTCCTTCTGTTCCTGAGCATTTCCTGAGTCCTAATAACAGGAGCCCACGCTCAGTGGGCTCTGAAACTCAGAGGGGTTCCCTTTGGAGAACATCAGTGTGCATCCATCTTACTTGGGCAGAGTTCCCTGCTTTCCCCGCATTAGTACTGAGTTTCTCCACCTTCAGTGTCTTGCACAAGAAAGGATGCTATAAAGAGATGGGGGCCTGACATGTGTGGAGGCTCCTGAGCAATAAAACCATTGTAAGGAATTCCCCAGGATCACCCCAGAAGAGCAGGGGTCTCCGGGGAAGCCCTTTTCCACGCTGACAAATGTGAGTCAGGAGGTGGTTTCCTGTCACTACCCAAAACTGTGCTTGCTTGCTTTCTCCCTGCCCTCCCTCCCTACATGGAAACTCCAGGAGGGCAGAGGCCTCTCCTATCTCAGCTCCACTGTGTTGAGTGGGCACCTGACAAACACTTGCCGATGGGAGTGGTAGGGAGTGACCATCGGATGCAGGCATGGGAGGCTGACTACCTAACAGTAGGCGATCAGACACTTTATGCAGCTGTCTTGCTCGACTTACGCCCGGGATCTGCAGAGACCGGGGTCTGCAGAGACCCGGCTCTGGAAGCCCCACGTGCTCCTGGAGGGGGATGCTCAACTCACAGCTGGTGTACGAGCGGCTGTCGTCCTCACACATCTTGTGCAGCTGCTGGTACTCCTCCTGGGCTAGCTCGAAGCGCTGCTGCTTAATCTGGTAGATTTCTTTCTTGGCATTGAGAGCCTCCTGGGCTACAATTAAATACTCCTTTAGCATCCGTTCCTGCTCCCGCCTCCACTGCTCTCTGGGATCCTCAATCTGGGTCAGCTCTGAAATGGAAAGGGAAGAACATGAGGGTCTTCCAAGTCCAATCTTTAGGCTGAATAATCGTGCAGTTATGCGACTAATCAATACAAAAGTTAATGACTGACCATGATATACATCATGGAGGCATCTGTATGATGAACCCTCCTAGAGTGTGGGTCATCTCCTATCAACACAGCCATGCCTGGGTCGAGAAGAAAGCTCTGTAGATGCGTAGGGAAGACGATACCAGACAACTTTTTTAATTAATTTTTTAAAAGTTTTATTAAAGTATAAAAGACATAGAGAAAGCTTCTCACACAGATATCAGAAGGGAGCAGAAAGAGTGCCCCTTTAATTTATTTTTAATTGGAGGATAACTGCTTTACAATGCTGTGTTGGTTTCTGCCATACAACATAAACCAGTCATTAGTGCACATATGTCTCCTCCCTCTTGAGCCTCCCTCCCACCTCCCACCCAATCCCACCTCTCTAGGTTGTCACAGAGCCCTGGTTTGAGCTCCCTGCATCATACAGCAGCTTCCCACTAGCTATCTATGAGTAAATGGTAGTGGACAGGAACCCAAAGGAGCCCATCACTCTCAAACTAAGAGACACATACAACCTTTCTCTCCCTGCCTTTTTCAACCTGGGCTGCTGTTGCCTCTGCTGTCCCTGGGACTGGCTCGCTCCCATTCTCCTACCTCCCATGCTAGACCAGAACTTTCGGCATCCTTCGTGGATTTCCTATAAATCCCCCACTTGCCGCTCTGGTCCTGTCATTCGACCAGCTCCTCAAAGGGCTCACGCCCACCTCTGGCTTCAACCTCTCTCCTAAGTGCCTGTCTTTTCTTTCCTCCTGCCTCCAAGAGGCATCACCACGTGGACGGACGCAAAGTACTTCTGAGTTGCTCGTCTAAAACCACTCAGTCTCACACAGCGCCCTTTCGCTACCCAAACCACAGCAACCCAAAGGAAGCCACACTGATGAGTGCCTGCTTCTCCGCCTGCCCCCTTGGAATGAGTGGCTTCATCTTCATCGACCCACTGAGGCAACCAGGAATTCACCCTCAGAGTACGCCTGCCCCTCATCCC
Source organism: Giraffa tippelskirchi (assembly GCF_054371585.1). Lineage (NCBI taxonomy): Eukaryota > Metazoa > Chordata > Mammalia > Artiodactyla > Giraffidae > Giraffa > Giraffa tippelskirchi. Next base: position 146,986,053 of record NC_137289.1, read on the forward strand.
TCATGCAGACTATTTCATGGGCCCTCCAGAACTGGCTACTCCTGCCCCTGCGTATAATAGTGACTGATGCCAGGACGTCCTTCCTTCTCCCCTTAGTTCAATCAGACTCTCACACCTTCTCTCCCAAAACACCTGCCTGCCTCATCCCACCAAAAGCCATCCTCTGAGTGCTCGCCACAGTCACCTTCCCAACTCTGCTTCCAATTCTATACCACGTGAGCCTCTTTTAAAGCACAAGGTCTTACCAGGGCATGATGAATGTTCTGGAATTAGACAGAGGTAATAGCTGGACAACACTCCATGCACCCAATGCCACTGAACTGTACACTTTTCAATGGTGAACCTTACGTTCTGTGCATCTCACCTCAAAATGGTTGCAAATGTAAATTGTATGTCATCTCTACCCCCTAACACACACACACATACACACACATACACAGGAGCACTCACTAGGATGTTTAAAGTAAGTTTCTTTTGAAATCTCCTTCGAGCAACATCCCCTATCCTCTTTCACACTGCTATCCCAGGGCCCCTCCTGGAAAGCCTCTCTGGGTCTTAAAAGCTCCCATGGAGAAATAAGACAAAAATAACAAAAATCAGGGTCCTGACCTAGCCCTGGAGTTCAGATTCAGTGGACCTGGGTGGGGGCCAGGGGGAGGTCACAGCTGTTTTAAGTGCCCAGATATCTCTGATGATGATTTAGGCATCAGACTCACCAAGGTCGACAGGCATCATTCGCACTCTGTCCAGGGCCCCCGAGGGTCTTGGGAACCCCAAAGGTGACCAGCCCAGGGCCCCTCTGGTCCCTCACTGCACTGTCAATCTGCACAGTTCCAACTTAACATGTGACTCCTCAGGTTCTCTGTCTTTAAAGAGCTTTCCCCTTACATCTGTGCTAGCAAGAGTTAAGATTCCAGGGGAGCTTCCTTGGTGGTCCAGTGGCTAAGAATTTTCCCTGCAATGCAACGGACACAGGTTCAATCCCTGGTCCGGGCAGATTCCACATGCTGCACAGTAATTAAGCCTGTGCGTCACAGCTACTGAGCCCACGCACTACAGCTACTGAAGCCCGTGTGCCTAGAGCCTGTGTTTCACAACAAGAGAAGCCACTGCAATGAGAAGCCCGAGCACTATGACTAGAGAGTAGCCCCTGCTCACTGAAACTAGAGAAAGCCCACGTCCGCAACGAAGACCCACCACAGTAAAAAATAAATTAATTATCTAATTAATAAATCTAAAGAAAAAAAGAGAGCTTGATTCTCAGGAGCAAGTTTTCTGGAATGGGGTCTTTGGCCCATTATCACAATAAAAATCTTTCTTGTCCCCAGGGAAGAAAAAAAATTTGGGTTCACTGAAGGCGTCAGAGAGAGGAGGTGGCATGATCCTGGAGCTGACGTCTTCAGCCACATCCTCCATGGTGCTGGGTCACCCCAATTACACTCAAGGCAGTTGGAACAAAGTCCTTGGTGATTACTTGGTTTCCAGGTTCGTGGCCATGTCTAGTGTGTCATATCGAATCCTTGAGGGTGGATCCTGGGTCTCACTTTCCTGAGTGGCCAGCACAGAGGGGTGTTTTGTAAAACTTGCTGTAACTCAGTGAGCAGGCAAGCAAGGCACACCCACAGCAAAGAAGGGGACACAGCAGGAGGAGAAGCAGGGTTTACGAGAGACGAGCCAGCACAAGGTGGTCCTGGGCCTCAGCAGGCTTTCAGAAAAGTCGTGTAAGGCCGATGCCTGTGCCGTTCAGTAACGCCACCCGGGCCCGGAGAGAGCGGAGCCCTGACCTGAGGGGAAGGTGGCCCAGAGGGCCAGAAACTCCAGCCACATGCAGCCCTGAGGTGCTCAGCAGCCAGGCCAGGGGAGGGTGGCCCCTGCATGCAGCCTTGCTAAGCACCACATCCATCCTGTCCTCCTGCCTGTGGGGTAACCACCGTGGAAGGTGGCAAGGCTGGGGCCACACTCACCCCTCTGCTCAGGCATTGGGTAAGAGCCAAATCACTGCAGGCTGAGTGCCTGAAAGTGCCCCCAGACACCACCAAGTGTCCCTGGGAGGTAACACCAGCCCCGGATGAGAACCACTGCTCCCAACAATTCTACAGAGAAGGCTGGCATGGTCCAGGACCTGTGATTTTAGCTGTGGTCCTTACATCATTTTCTCCCTTCATAAAGCTCCAAAAGGTTTGGCACATTACAGCTAAAAATCAAAGGGATAACACAAAATGAAGTTTAGATAATCATTTGGGCATTTATTGTTCCAAGAACTTGTAAATTCCACTCTGCAAGAAATATTCTCCTCATTTGGTTAGAGGTTTCTATTACCAGACTGCCTGGGAAATTTATAAAATTTATTCCTTCTATTAGGTATTCAAACTCTGCATTCAACATACTTCATGCAGTCTTGGGCAACATACAAACCAACGTACAATCGCTTCAATTTTTGAACAACTCAGCTAACAAAGACTTTAGATGACATTTATAAAATGCAGTTTAATGCTGTGTTGTAGAGTAACAATTGTTTCACTCTACAGAAAGAGTTCCTAGCATCTGTGAGATCAACATGAAAACTCAATCATATATAACAACTCAAGCGTGGCACTCTACTTACTATTTATGTGGTCCATGTAATAAATTCCAATCTGTTTATCATATACAGTTTCCCATCCTAAAGGAAGTTCATCCCCAACACAGTCGGCAAAGGTCAATGGCTTTGTTATCCTGCAAAATAAAATTATGAAAGCAAATGTGAAAGTGAGGTCAATTTCACCTAAGTTTGCTAAGCCGACTCTAGAATTTGGTTTCAATACAAAATTCTGTATCATCCTAACAAATTGACTGCTTTTGTTCCAACTATTTGGTTGGAAAAGTAACTCACTGACTTTGCCTAAACAATCATCAGTAACAGTATCAGTATACTCACGGTTAAAAGCATGACTATCCCACAATGCAACTTTAAATACCAGTGAAAACAGATATTGACAGTTACAAAACAAGTAAAACAAGCATCTTCGAAGCTGTATGCTTAATGAGTTGATGACAATGGAATGTGGCTCTGCCACAACACGAGAGCACCTATGTTTTGTTCTCATTCTCTGACAAATGTTCCTTGGTCTCAACTTTCGGTTTCTGTACATTACAGTGTCAATGTACTTAAAATGTATTTGTAAGTTTCATCTACACCCCCACCCTCACCAGGCATAAGTGAAGGATTTAAATGTTTGCCACTGACCAAAGGCAAACAGCCAAACAAGCATGGTAACGATACAAGGAGATGCCTACTAAATACTGCCTGGATTCTTTACTCAGTAGGAGTCAGAAACTGCAAAGGATCCTCTTTGTTTTCTGGAGAAAAACAACAAAAGCATATTGTCTACAGACGTTTCTCCTTGAAGTCAATCTGATCCAGGAAAGCTTGGCTTGACACAGAGAGATAAAGGAAAGGTTTTCCAGATAAGCAGAACCTCCCCCTCCCCTACACCCCATGATCACAGAGATTGACAGGACAGCTGTGGTATAAAACAGGCCACCCCTAAAATTGTCTGAGTCAGGGCAGCTATCTATTCAGTTGTCTCTAAAAATGCACAGTGACTGGTATGCATGAGAATCTGATAACCTAAATTTCACTAACTCAATCTTCCCACATCTCTGTTTCAGTCTCTCGCCCCAGAAAAGTGAGACACCACAACCACTGCCAAAGCCCACAAGACCAGTATGAATTCTGAACATGTTATTTCCCCAAACTGGTTTGACAACACAGTTCTGTCTCTCTCAGCGACTTTTACAAACGGATCAACATCATCAGAACAACACTGATTGGTCTCATCTTCATTTTAAACATACGGTTTTAAGAAGTTAGGAGTCAATATCAAAACAGAAATATACATATAGAAAGTAAAATACACCCTTGGAAATCCTCTTAAATACGATGCGCTCAAAACCCCACAACATCACAAGATGAGCCTACTGCATACCCTCTGACCCGGCCCCAAACACCAACATCCACAGCACAGTTCTTTTACAGGTAGGGAATGGGATAGTGATGGCATGGTTCCAAGTCAAACGAGTAACGGCAGGGACCAAACCACAACACATTGCCACCTGAAGATAAAAACTGAGTTCTGAGCACATCTCTGCTACTCTAGATCCACGCATAAGCCTAGAGAAAATGGCCAAGCACAGGAGCATTCAAGCATCTTTTATATATATGACCTCATTTAGTCAACAAACATAGGTGGGAAGCCTGCTCTTCCAGCCCTGCTGAACCCAGCTCACTTATTTTGTGTCATTGCTGTTGTTGAGTCGCTAAGTTGTATCCGACTCTTCGTGACCCCCATGGACTATAGCCCACTAGGCTCCTCTGTCCATGGAATTCTCCAGGCCAGAATACTGGAGTGGATTGCCATTTCCTCCTCCAGGGAATCTTCCTGACCCCAGGAACGAATCCGTATCTCCTGTGTCTCCAGCATTGCAGGCGGATTCTTTGCCTACTGAGCCATTAGAGAAGCCCCCTGGAGGATGTGTCATCCTGATAAATAGATGGATAAGTCCGAACAACAGATTCAGAGAACAATGACCCTGTCTCAACTGCCTTTGACCCCCAGCACCTGGCCTAAGAATAAGTATGTTGCATTTTTACAAATGTTTTGTTCATTAAGGGAACGAGGATTAATATATTTTACAGTAAAGAATCTGCCTGTCAATGCAGGAGACACAAGGGACATGGGTTAGATCCCTGGGCTGGGAAGATCCCCTGGAGGAGGGCGTGGCAACTCACTCCAGGATTCTTGCCTGGAAAATCCCATGGACAGAGGAGCCTGGTGGGCTACAGTCCATGGGGTTGCAAAGAGTCGGACATGACTGAGCAACTAAGCACATAACACAAGCACTGTCCTACAATCAATAGATACATTATTTCCTAATAGATATATTATTTCCTAATTTCCACTAGTGTAAATATTCATAAGTTCAACATTTCAACAATTTCTCAAATAGTCAAACAGTTTCCACGTAAGCCAGAAATCCTACACCTATGTGTACACCTAAGAGAAACAAAAATATATATCCACCCCAAAGAATGTCCACAGCAGCATTATTCACCATAGCCAAAAGGTGAAAACAACTAAGGGCCATCAACTGATGAATGGACAAATAAAACGTGGTCTATGGATGGAATGTGATTCAGTCATAAAAAAAGAATGAAGTACTGGCAAACACTACAATATGGATGAACTCTGAAGTTACTGTGCTGGGTGACAGAAGCCAGACACAGAGGCTACATGCTGTATGCATTCATCTACAAGAAATGTCCAGAACATGCAAATTTACAGAAACAGAGGGTACATCAGTGATTTCAGGGGTTGGAGATAAAGTGGGAATGGGGAGTGATGACTAAGAGGTTAGGCTTCCTTTAGGGGGTAATTACACTAAGAACTAGTGAATGGCACGCTTTAAAGGGAGACTTCTATGGTATACGTGAATTATATCTCCATTTAAAAAACTATGACGAAGGGAACATCTCTGTGCATACAGCTTGTAAACTGTATTTACAATTATTTTCTTTGAAAGATTCCAGAAATAAACTTACAGAGTTAAAGGATATGAAGCTCTTTTCTCTTTATCGTAAATCCAATGTAAAATATTCAGATAGTAAAATATAAAGCATAGGAAACAAAAGCACCTATGATCCAGAAGTCCCGGATTGCTGGTTTAGCTTATTTTCCTACATTTCTCCACAGCTGACATCACACTAGATACAATTTCACACGCTCATTTTTTATCATTTGTGTATTTCCTCATGTCCTTTAAGTCTCTGTCACCATCGCTTTCTATCATGTGAGAATCTTCTGCCACATGCAGTGAACCGTAACTGTTTTTACTAGGAACCTCAAGTCATCAATTTAGGCATGTTCCAATATTCTGTTCTTTCTTGTAAATAATGGATGTGAGCTTATAGCAAACCCTTGATGCACACTGCCAAAATGCTTTAGCGTCAGCACATGCTTCTAGCAGTGGAATAAGAAATGGCCTTTCTCATCACCCTGCAGGGATCTCTTGAATACCTTTGTTCAAGGGCTCAGGACAAACCTGGACGGCAGGAGCATGCTTCACTATCAAGGAACAAGCAGGTATGGCGCACAGCATAAGTGCCCCCAGCATTTTCAGAATGTGTAGTAGTTGGGTGATGAACTGAAGGGCTGGGCACTCAGCGTTCCCCGAGGCGAAGCCCCCATGTGGTCATTTCTCCCCAGTCTCCTCCTATCTGAGCAACACTGACCTGGAGTCGCTGACTTCCCTGCATAGATCTTCCCACAGTAGATTCCTCACTTCTGAAACAGCTCTTGTTGGCCTCGGCAGAGGAAATGAATACGTTTTGTTGGTCGTTCTTACCAGAGTTGGTCCACAAGAAGGGGGAGAATCTGGAGGACGCAGACATGGGCTTCTTTTTGTTCCCTTTTGCCTGCTGCATCCTGTAGGGCTCTTTAAGAAGTGGCACTGGGGGGTTTCCCTGGTGGCTTAGTGGTAAAGAATCTGCCTGCCAATGCAGGAGACATGGGTTCGATCCCTGGTCTGGGAAGATCCCACACACCACAGAACAACTAAGCCCCTGCGCCACAACTACTGAGCCTGTGCACTGCAAAAAGAGAATCCACCACAGTGAGAAGCCTGTGCACCACAACTAGAGAAAAAGCCCGTGGAGCAACAAAGACCCAACGTAGCCAAAAATAAAATAACAACAAAAGAGAAGTGGCACTGGGCCATCTCAGTCACTACCAGTTCCCAGAGAAACTGCCGAGAAACCTTGGATAAGTCATTCCTTCTCTCCCTGGGCCTGCCTCAGTTTCCTAATCTTTAAAATGGAGGTGATCTGATGAATCTCATGGGGTCCTGCTGGCTGGGTGTGGCCTCCTGAGTTACAGCACGGAGATCGGCTCCATCCACTCCACCTCCTGCCTCCCCCTTCCCCTCCAACAGACTTGCTTCAGACCATACTAGTCTCCTTATATTGTTGTGACCAACTGCCACAAAGTAGGTGATGTTAAACAACATGTGTCATCTTTCAGCTCCGGAGACTGGAAACCCAGATTGATTTTATTGAACTAAAACCAAGGAATCCATAGACTGCATTCTCTGGAGGCCCTAGGGAGAAGCTGTTCTCTCTTGTTTTCCAGCTTTGAGACTACTGGCATCTGTGGTGGTTTCCAGCATCTTGAAAGCCAGCTACGGCCAGTAGGGTCTTTCCCAGGATGCCTTCCCTCTGCTTCTCCCTATTCCACTCATAAAGCCCCTCGAGATTACATGGGCCCAGCCAGATCATCAAGGATCAACCCCCCCCCAATTCCAACATCCTTTATTTAGTCACATATGCAAAGTCCGTCTTGCCATGGAAGGCAACATATTCATAGGTCCCCGGGAGTAGGACGTGGACACCTGAAGAGGTCATTATTCTGCCAAGCAGATAGCCACCATGAGACTGCAGCATGACAGCGAGCAGAGCCGGAGCCCGTGGCCCAGTGGCTCAAAAACCATGCATTCCTCCCTCCCAGGGGGGCTCAGGGGGCTGGAATATCTGACATTAACTACCTCAAATTGCAGGAAAATAAAGGTGAGCAGCAGAAGGTGAGAGCAGGGAGAAGCGAGCAAAGTATAATCACTGATTCTTTCTTTTTCAGTCCATGAAGGCAAATGAATTCATTTGGATGATATACAACCTTCCTAATGGTGACTTTTTAAAAAAAATACCCAGGTTAGATTCCTCGGTAAAGAAGATCCCCTGGAGGAGGAAATGGCAACCCACTCCAGTATTTTGGCCTTGAGAATTCTACAGACAGAGGAACCTGGCAGGCTACAGGTTCACAAAAGAGTCGGACATAACTAAACAACTAAACAACAAAACTGGCTTAAGACATTAAATACCTTTCCTATGTACATTATATTGCGACTTCTGTATACACTCCAGCAACAAAATTTAGCACCACCAAAAATTTAGTTTCCATCGGTCACCATCCAGTTGACATCTTTGAATTTAGTCCTTCTCCCACTCCCTCCCCTGCTGGTAACCAGTACTCTGTTCTCTGTGTCTATGTGTAAACACCGATTCTGAACAGATTTTCTTTATCAAAAGGAAGCCAGGGTAATCCTACAGGACCTGGAACAAAATAATGTTTTGTTGTTGTTGCTGCGCTAGGTCTCTCTCTAGTTGTGGTGAGCACGGGCTACTGTCTAGTAGCAGTGCACGAGCTTCTCATTGTAGCAGCTCCCCTTATTGTGCCTCCTGGGCTCTAGAGCACAGGCTGAGTAGTTGTGGTGCATGGGATCTTTCTGAACCAGGGATTGAACCTGTGTCCCCTGCATTGGCAAGCAGACTCTCATCCATTGTACAACCAGGGAAGTCCAAGATAATCTGTACAGTTTCCATTCAGGCTTGTTTTTTTAAAATATGCAATTCAGAGAGGATACTATTCATCTCCATTTCATTCCAAACCAATCCTCAAGAAATTTACCTTTTCTGATATACCGGGCTCACAAGTTTCAGAGCTCACCCAGACCACGGACCCAGGTTGTTTGTGATTATTTACTTGGTAGTAATTGGATTTACTTGCATTTTTTTACTTGGATTTTACAGGTATTTATCTTTTTGCTGTGGTAGCGCTTCTCCAACTTCAATGGTGTAACACTGACACCCGAGAGCAGGGTTCCCACTGAGCACTGAGCAGGTCCCTGAACTCACGGAAATTACACAAAAACATTGATGAGCACAGTCCAGAGCTGTCGGCTGATTCCGTGAGATGGTGGTCACCCCCCAAAAAGTTGAGAAGCTCATTTCCTTGTCAAGTCCAGAATAGCAATGAATGTACCACAAGCCCACCACACCAGTTCTAAGAAGCCGCTCAAAAAATCACATTTATTAGTTATTTAGAATATACATATACTTGATTTGGCAACTGTATCTAGTCTTAATTCTAGAATTTAGGGTAAAGAGTAATCATACTTGGAACTCAGACTAAACACTACAATTGACATTTCAGTGAGTGATCCAATTTTAGTGATGAATCTTAGAATTGTTCTTGAATTACATCTGTGATTTCCTTGTTAAATGATTGCTTAAAAATTTTTTAAATTACATATTATCTGTCTTTTCATTGACTCAAACAAAAAAACTAACACTTACAGTTCACAGGCAGATTCCCAGGCTAATCTAAAGAGCAAACAGCTCCTCAAACAAATCTTAGGGGAAGAGCAGACACAGGTTTCATGAATAGCAGTGAATCCGCAAGACAAATGATCACAGAGAATCACATGCAGGTAAAACCTTTTCCCCCAGTAGCACAAGACTGCAACTGCAGGAGACCTCCAGTCTCTACCATCTTTGATTTAAAAACAAAAGCCTACCAGCAGACTCACTGCTTCAGCGACAACAAGTGTTCCCACTATCTTTGATGCCTCAACCAGGTACATCTCACTGAGATTTGTCTAAGTGTCATTCTGAGGGACCAAACATCATTTAGGGATGCATTTGTCTTCCTGAACTTCTGCATGCAAAGCCAAGTGGCATCGTGAATGGAAGGGAACAGCTTTTTGCAGTGGAGAAATGGGCTGGCTAGCCTGAAAGGAAGTGGAACCTGACCACAGTCAACTTACTCAAGTTCAAAAGTCACTGTTACTGAAATCCCAGTGGGGGTATCAATTGGGTCATAAAACCCAACTGAGAATCATGGCAAATGCAAATTTCATTAGTCACAATAAAACAGTTCTGCTTGGTCAGGTGAGCCAAAATTTAAAGGCTACCCTCCTATAAGTCCACTTTTGTTACCCAAAGCAATTGAGCAGGAACAAGACAAACATTTCCACCAAACCTCCGCTTCATCTTCCTCTTGGGCTCACAGAAAGATCACATTCTCCAGCCTCCGTGTAGCTGAGTGGAGCCCCGTGACCAGGCTCTAGCCAATGAGTTGCAGGCAAAGGAAATGTACACCCCTTCCAGGCTTGTCCCATAAGCTCCTGGCAGGACCCTCCATGCCCTCTCACATCTTTTGCCTATCAGCCAGAAACAAACAACCCAGCAGAGATGACTGCTACAGTCTGAATATGTGTCCCCCCAAATTCATATGTTGAAATACCCAACATGATGGCATTAGGAGGTGGGACCTGAGGGAAGTCTCTGGGTCATGAGGGTGCAGTCCTTGGGAATAGGATTAGTGCCCTTATAGAAAGCCCTAGAGAGCTCCATAACACTCCTACCTTGTGAGGATACAGTGAGGAGTTGCTGGCTCTGAACTATGGAGAGGGCTCTTACCAGAACCTGATCATGTTGGAGCCTTGATCTTTGATTTCCAGCCTCACAGGGAATAGGATTAGTGTCCTTATAGAAAACCCTAGAGAGCTCCATAACACTCCTACCTTGTGAGGATACAGTGAGGAGTTGCTGGCTCTGAACTATGGAGAGGGCTCTTACCAGAACCTGACCATGTTGGAGCCTTGATCTTTGATCTCCAGCCTCTCAAACTGTGAGAAAAACATGTCTGTTGGTTACAAGCAAACCAGACTGTGATATTCTGTAATAGCAGCATGGGTGGAGTAAGACAACAGCAAAACCTGAGAAGTTGAGAGAACCAAGCCATGGAAGGAGTCTGGGTGGATCAAAGAGTCTGGAGAGCCCCTTCTTCACCCCGATAGGCCACATTAAATTGACATGAGCAACAAACTTCTATTCTGATAAGCAACTGAGACTTTGAGTTGTTTGTTAGAACAGTCAGCTAACTAATACATGTGGAGATCTGGAAAAAGGAGAGAAATACTCAGAACCTGCAAGAAGTCTGAACATTTAACCTTATTTGGTTATATGAGCATCCTTAGTGATTCAGAGCATGTTAGCCAAGTACAGACATTACTGGGAGAGGGCTGGATGCCTTATCCTTCTCCCACCATGGAGCCTGGAGAGGGAAGGGGTAAGCAGGACCACTGTCCATATTTCTGTTATTGATAGCACTTACCACTTTGTAATCACACAGGTTCACACACTGGTGAACAGAAGTCACAAGACCTGAAAAAGACCACGAACTGGTGACTAAGTAAGTGTAAGGTCCTTCACAGTGTATGTTCTGTTAAATCATACTGACAATGGATGGACACTGCCACAACTTGTAAAGATGTCATGGGAGAAAAAAGTCCAACTTAGGCAACTATATTTTTAAGCACTTACTAGTGAGGACGAGCCTGGACAAATGACTGTTTGGCTGTGCCTCAGTTTTCTCATCTTTACTATGGGGTGGTGGAGCTGAAAGGCTGTAACCAATACCAAGATTTGGGGCACTTATTACATACTGTATAAATGTACATTTTCCTTCCATGCTCTTTTTTCCTCGAAAAACTGGGGGAATGTAATCATTATTCTCATGTGACAGTATAATACTGTACAAGTGGAACAACATAGTTTAAAATCGTGGGACTGAGGTGCTAGAATGGAGGGGTGAGCAAGAGACTGTCTTCCACAAGCCTCTCGTGGGGATCTGGAAAGAGCCAGGTTCCTAAGAGCATAAAACCTCTGGCAGGGAACTGCTTCCCTTCCCTCAACACCCACTGCACCCATACCCCCAGCCCGGTCTGTCCATCCGCCTGCCTAGCAAGCTCTGCTTGAACAGCTATTCTCAAACTTGGAGCACTCTCTCTCTTTCCCATGCGTCCCTTCTGCCCTCTTGCTGCTCAATCCTGTTGCGTCTTCCAAGATTTGGTGCAGATCCCTCCTGTCCAGGGTCTTCCCTGGTGGATCAGACGGTAAAGAATCCGCCTGCAATGCAGGAGATGCAGGTTTGATTCCGGGGTGGGGAAGATCTCCTGGAGGAGGGCATGGTAACCCACTCCAGTATTCTTGCCTGGAGAATCCAATGGACAGAGGAGCCTGGTGTGAAAGAGTCGGACATGACTGAGCGACTTTCACTTTCACTTTCCTCCTGTCCAGCCCCAGCCCACTGCAGCAGGAAGTAAGCCGTCCTTTCTCGCACCAGCCTCAGCACTTCCTCTCTCCTCCTGGGACATTTCCTAAAACTCTAAGTAGAACGTGGTTATCTGCTCACACGGCATCTCCCAGAGCATTTGTTTCTTCTGGGCAAGACTGGCACCTCCTCTGGCTCTGATCTGCCCCCACAGAGTTCCAGGGTGCACCCACTAGGTGCTCGGCTGCACACACAGGGTGAGTCAGACACAACCCAATCGATGACGAACCCGATTGATGGCGAAGGCAGCCTGCCGCCCAGTATACATCCACACCGCTCAAGAGCTGTTCTCCCACATCTTTGTGTCCACAGAATATGCTCATGAGCAGGTGTGCAGATCTGAGATTAGAGAGACTGGATGCAAGGGAGAGGGCTGCTGCATGGTGGATGCACGGCTTCCTCTTCCGGGTCGGGAGGGACAGGTGCTTGGGGTCTGTTTACCAGAGCGCCAGGAAAGGCGGGCAACGGCATGCTGGATGCACAGCGCTAACAACAGAGAGCCAGTGTGGGCTGGAGGGCCCTCATTGGGAGACCCAGAGTCAGCTCGGGGCCTTCCAATATGCCACAGCTGCTGCCCTCCAAGCCCCCGGTGCCCACCCGAACCAGCCCTCAGAATCTAGCCCACTCCTGATGGACCCCAATGGCTCCTCCTCCCTGGGCTCCCAACCAGGCTGGCTGGCCACTGGGGAAAAGCCCAGCTCCTGGGGTTCTAAGCCGGGGGCGTGGAGAAATGATGACTTCCACGAGTCTGATTTCTGGAACCCGCCTTTTACAAAGAGGAACCAGGAGAGCAGGCATTCCAAAATAAACAGGCAGAAAGCAGATCCGTGGTTGTCAGGGCCTAGAGTGGGAAAGTGGGGGGTGGGAGATGGAAATGTTCTAACACCAAATTGAGGTGATGGTCATCCAGCTGCAGTCAGTTACTACAACTCATTGAACTACACTAAAATGGTGACTTTTGTGGTATGTAAATTGCTGTTGTTGTTTTGTCACTGTGCCGTGTTGCACTCTTTGCGACCCCATGGATTGTAGCCTGCCAGGCTTCTCTGTCCATGGGATTCTCCAGTCAAGAATACTGGAGTGGGGGACTTCCCTGGTGGTCCAGTGGTTGAGACTCCAATCTCCCAATGCAGGGGGCTGAGGTTCTATTCCTGGTCAGGGAACTAGATCTATATACTGCAATTAAAAGTTTGTATGCTGCAACTAAGACCTGGCATGGCTAAATAAATAAATAAAATAAATATAAATCTTTAAAAAAGAGAATACTGGAGTGGGTTACCACTCCCTTCTCCAGGGGGTCTTCTGGGATCAGGGATCAAATCCACATCTCCTGTGTTGCAGGCGGATTCTTTACCACTGAGCCACCCGAGAAGCCCTAGTATGTAAATTATAACCTTACTAAAAGGTATGTTAAAAAAAAATACACACATGCACTGAGATTCCTAACAAGTACTTCATTTACAGTGGGAAGAGACAATTTCAGGATTCCAAGTCATATGAAACTCTGGAGAGAAGGAAAAAAAAATCCAAGGACATAGGTGACTGTCATCTCACTCATGTTAAGCTGTTATCTTATGATTTTGATTCACACATTCTAAGTCGTGACTGATCAATGTCCCAGACGTCCTCCAAATAGTTGAACACATATTGAAACATTCTCTAAACCCATCATTCCCAATCCTCTGTATTTGAGTCACATTACTCAACATCATGCTCGTGCTATAGCCACAGCCCATTAGTGAGCTCTGAAATTGACAGAGTAAGTCCCAATCAGTGTTTCGGTTTAAAAAGAAAATACTGGAGCATATCACACCATACAAGGGTAGGACAGTACATACTATGTCATGAAACTTCTTTCCGTTGCACATGTGACACAAATGCTCTCCTACTTTCTGGAGCAGTCAGCAGTACTTTGAAAGGCAATGCTCCACAATATACCTACAGGTGAGTGTATCCAGTCACACAAGGACCACCATGCTCAATGCGTGCTCAATGCGTGGGGCTGCCGCCCACCAGCCTGCAGGTTTTGCAGACACCGCTGAAAGTGTACAGCCACAGCTATGAGCCCACATTGTGCTCAGGGGGATGGGAGAAACCTTCCTCAATCAGCACAATGATTTTTAAGAAGGTGGGCCCATTATCACCACCTCCACTTTACCTAGGGGGAAACTGAGCTCAGGGATGTGCACCTAAGAAATGGCGAGACCAGGGGGAGATGCCTGCACGGGTCACCGGGGGCTCTCTGCATGTCCATCAAGTGCAAAGAAGGGATTCCAGGCAAGAATAAAGGGTTCCTGTCAGCCAGGAACCACCATCTCTGAGGAAAATACTAGAAATTAAGATGCTGAATTACTGCTATAAGAATAAGCATGCGTGCATATGTAGTTAAGTCACTTCATTTGTGTCCAACTCTGTGCGACCTTATAGACTGCAGCCTGCCAGACTCCTCTGTCCGTGGGAATCTCCAGGCAATAATATTGGAGTGGGTTGCCGTGCCCTTCTAAAATAGGTCTTCCCAACCCAGGGATCGAACCCAAGTCTCTTGTCTCCTGCATGATCAGGTGGGTTCTTTACCACTAGTACCACCTGGGAAGCCCAAGGATAAGGATATACACACCATATGCAGATTTTCAGTAATCTTTATCCTTCTTACTCTCCTGACAAATTGCTAATGATGATTGCTCCAAAGAGACTACAGTCTGGGAAGTTAATGACCATCTTATTTTTAATATGACCAAAATGATAGAAGAGGAATTTAAAATACTCCTTGAAAAAACAAAATATAGTATTATAAATTTTTGGTGCTTACTACTGAGTACAACAGACAGGAAGGGATATTTAAAAATTAAAAGGGGAGGTTTTAAGGAAGGATTTGGGAAAAAAAAATAGCAACAATTGACGGAAGGAGAAAATTCAACTGAAATAGGAGAGGAAAACCCCACTGGCCAAGGAGAGCAAAGAGGCCCAACAATAACATTCTTTAGAAATGGCATCACATAGGGAGGCGACTCGGGAAGGTCTGGCCATCCTTTCAGCCCAGGCACACAGCGGCAGAGAAGGCACACGACTCTGGACTCTGTGATCTCTGTGTCAGCTTTGCAAATATTGCAGGCATCAAGCTCTCCCCTGAGCATTGTCCCCAGCTGCAGAAGTCCCGCACCAGGCTTCTAAGAGTAACAGCTCAAGGATTTTATCACCCGCCCTTTTTTGCATTAATTACCACCAAAAATAAATAAATAAAAAATAGACGCACACACAACTTTTTGCATGTGTGCTCAGTCACTAGGTTGTGTCTGTCTGACTCTTTGTGACCCCGTGGACTGTAGCCTGCCAGGCTCCTCTGTCCATGGGATTCTCCAGGCCAGAATACTGGAGTGGGTTGCCATTTCCTCCTCCAGGGGATCTTTCCAACCCAGGGATCGAACTCGTGTCTCCTGCACTGGCAGGTGGATTCTTCAGCAGTAACTTAACGTGTTTTCTTTGGGGAATGAGAATTCCATTCTTTATAGATGCCCCTTTGCACATATCAGCATCTGAATCTATCAATAAAAGCAAAAGGGAAAATGCCTGAACATCTAAAGCGTTCAGTCGCCCATCAAGCTCAGATGAAGGAACACGTGGCAGCTAAGGATGCGGGGACTGGCAAGTTCTCGGTTCTTTCAGGTCTTCGATCTTTTTGGGAACCTGAGACAAGCCGTCACTCTCCTCCCTAGAAAAATGTGTTTACACATATACCCAAAGAGCTGCCCTATATATACACAAAATGCTGCCTGTCTGGGAAGTCCAGTTTTGGGAACACTGTACCCAAAGCACCCCGCCCAGGGGCAAGAGGTGAGAGAGCTCCTCGTACCAGCTCCTGGGGTAAAGACCAGTTTCAGCTCTAGAGAGAGGAGCATCCAGGCCACTTCTGACCTGCCAAGGAAGACAGGGGACCTGCTCAGGCCTTGTGCAGGTGGGGTGAGAACAGGTGAGTCACAAGGAAGCCTCTGAAGGAAGGTACAGCCCAGCCTGCGTGCAAGGCTGCAGTTCACAAGCCTCAGGGAGGCCTGAGGAATGGAGGCGGGGCGTGGACATCCGATCTGCTTCTTGGGAGGAAAGTCCCTCGGGCTACAGGGAAAGTGGACAGCAGGAAGAGGGAGAAGAGGTGGGAAGGCTAACAGGAGTCAGCACTGCCACTGTTTCCGGGTTCCTGTTGGGTTCCCCCCACAGGGACATCAGGAAACATGGAGCTGAAGGTCTCGGGGGTGGCGGCGGGGTGGAGAGGGAGGTGCGCCTCTGCACTAATGTGGGCCTGCCCCATGGGAAACTCCTTCTCCCTGTAAAGGTTCTACCTCGCAGGGGCTTGAGACTCCCGAAGGAGGCAGGATGGGGCATCACTGCCTCTAGGGCAGCCTCACTGGTGGGCAGACACCTGTGGGGAGCGCAGGCATGAGAAAGGCAGGCCGGGACCACCGGTCTGGAGAAGGGCGTCCAGGAACTAGGGAAGAAATACCCGCCAGACTGCAGGCACCAGTGCAGAGGCTCTGCGAATGCTCTGCTGGACACTGGCTAGGGAGCTGGGGTCAGGATGGGCAGGACCGCTGGCTGCTGAGAGCAAAAACACAAGGCCCACCTGCATCCAAAACGGAAAGCAACATCTAGGACAAGTAATTCATGCTTTGTTTTGAAATACAAATTGTTTTTTTTTAACTACTTGTTGGTGCACATCTCCTAGACCTAAAGCCACCAGCACTCGGCACCTGAACCCACCTGGTCAGAGCTAGGAAATGTCATCCCAAACCAGCCTGAAGGTCAATGGGGCTGGCCCCTGGATCGCTGCTTCTCATCATGCGCCTGGGGTCTGCTTCATGATGGCAGAGGGGACACAAGTGAAGGAAGGAGTTTTTCCCAGGACCAGAAACCAAGGAAGAGCAATAGGCTCCGCCTGCCTGGCTCTGGGACATCCCAAGTCTTAGTCGCTCAGTTGTGTCTGACTGTAGCCTGCCAGGCTCCTCTGTCCATGGGATTCTCCAGGCAAGGATTCTGGACTGGGTCGCCATTTCCTTCTCCAGGGGATCCTCCTGACCCAGGAATCGAACCCCGGCCTCCTGCACTGTAGGCAGCTTCTTTACCAGCTGAGTCACCTGGGACATCAAGGCCCAGCAATCCAGTCGCAGAGAATGAAATCACAAAGAGCAGGCCTTATCCTCCCCCAAACCAGCCCAATGCTCTCGACCCTGAGATGACCTTAACCCATCTTCTGACTCCAAGGGTCCCCAGCCCCCTTTCCCTGCAGAGGCTATCTGACTGCAAGTAGGGGCAATCCTGCTCTCGAGACTCTGTTCTGAATCTTCATCAAAGGGTAAGTGTCTTCAGACGCCCCCACCAGAAATGTGCACATCACAAAGTCAAGGATCCTAGAAGTCCTGCCTCTTCAGTACCTGGCACAGACACTGACCCTATAGCAGAAGTGCACTATGCTTAGAGGGATGGAGGGAGAAATGGAGTGATAGGGAGAGATGGAAGGATGGAGGAAAGGATGGACAGAGAGAAGGATGGACGGAGGAAAGGATGGATGGAATGAAGGATGGACAAAGGGACTGATGAAGGGACGGATAGATGGATCAACAGTTGGATCAGTACATAGGTCAATGGAAGAAAGGAAAGAAAGATATACAGAGGGATGGATGGATGATGAACAGAAGGATGGGGGGAAAAAGGGAGGGATGAAGAGATGAATTCATCTATACAGATTAGTGGGGAAGAAACTTCTAGAAAAGGAAGAAAAGAATGGAATGAGTTAAGGGAAAAGTCCACCTTCCTATCGGGTCTCTCCTACAAGTTAGAATTCCCAAATCAGGCCCCCTAGGACTTATAGGCAAACACATTCCAGGCAGGCTTAAGGGGCCAGAGGGCAGCCCAGTTCCTTCACGTCTCAATTAGGCTTTATTTCCTTAGACTGCTTTCCTAACTGGGATGCTGGAAGGTAACAAAAGAAGGAGCTGAACTCAAACCACACCCCAATCAAGGAGAAGTCACCTCAAAATTTGCTATTGATTTGATTCTCAGCGAGGCCACTCTGAGAAAGGGTGGGTGATTTGAGGGTGCCCTAGAGAGGGACTTTCCTGCACCATCCATGGAGGCAGCCACTAGCCACAAGTGGCTAGCTACTGAAATTAGTTAAAATGAAAAGTTCATTCTTTGGTTGCACTGGTCGCGTTTTAAGCATTCAAGAAATATGTGCGGCTAGTGGCTGCCATACTAGACAGGGCAGACATGGACCATTCCCATCCCATCATTACAGAATGTTGTATTGGACAGTACTGCTCCACACCCTCGCAGGGGAGTGGGAGGACACTGCTGTCTCATGGGAAGGAGACTGGGTGAAAAGGAATAGAGAGAGGCAGCAGACAACAGCTCACAGAAGTATTTTCCCCAAGCAGCATATATTTTAAGGTTCAAAATCTTAAAATACATTGACACTCTTTGGTTCACTAATCCTACCAGTACAGTGATTCTCAACTAGGGGCCACGGTGCCTCCTGCAGACACTTGGTAGTGTCTGAAGATACTTTTGGTTGTTACAGGGGTAGAGGGGACGTGCTACTGAGTCTGGTGAGCTGAGGCCAGGAATGTTGCTACACCCTCTACAATGCACAGAGCACCTCCCCCACAAAGAGTCACCCAGGCCAAGATCTAAAATAGGTGAAGAGCTTAATGTATACAGAGGGGCATCACAGTACTATGTACAATAACAGGAAAAAGGAAACAAGCCCAATGGCCAACAATAGGATGGGATCCAATAAACTAGTGCCCAGCAACAATCATGCAACAGTAACTCACTGGGGACCTGCCACATGCCAGGCTCTGCTCAGACAATGCAGATAATGGTGGTGGTGGTGGTTTAGTCGCTTCAGTCATGTCTGACTCTGTGCGACTTTATGGACTACAGCCTGCCAAGCTCCTCTGTCTATGGAATTCTCTAGGCAAGAATACTGGAGTGGATTGCCATTTCCTTCTACAGGGCATCTTCCCGACCCAGGGATTGAACCCACGTCTCCTGCATCAAAAGTGGATTCTTTACTCCTGAGACACCAGGGAAGCCCAACAGAGCAAACAGCAAAACAGAATTCTCCTCCTTGTGAAACCTACCTGGGATAATGTATGGCAAAACTAATATTGTAAAGTAAAAAATAGATAAACAAATTAAAAAAAAATAAAGTGTGTTTAATAAGACACTGTAATAACTTGAAAGTGCTTTGCCTACTAGTCAGGGAGAAAGGGTGGCTATAAAATTACTTGATATATGACCACATTTTAGTTTCTTTATTTACAAAAAGAAAAAAGACGAGCTAGAGAAGACACCCAAACACAGCAGCAACTGTAGGTAGAGGGCTGGATGGGACTGTGGTATGTCCATACCAATAGAATAAGCCCTTTCTGTCTATTCATTCTATTATTTTTCAAGAGTTTGATACTGAAACTCCAACTAAACATCTTAACTTACCTGCTTAAAAAATAATTGTAATACATAGTGGAACTATACGTAACTTTGTATTTTTCAAGTCTCCTGTAGATGTATTATCATACTTTCATAATTAAAACAATAAAAAGTAAATTAAATAAAATATGCCTCTTTTTTCAGTATACATCTGTGCCCCAGCGTCCCATACCGGTGGGCTCAGTATAGGGGTATAGATGCTTTATAATATTGTATTCCATTCTTTTATGAATTCTTCCCAGGTTCCTCTTCTCTCTGTCTAGGAGAAGGGTAACCAGGCAGCAAGAGCTGGAAGGACATGACTCCGAGGCTGCCCCGGGGCCAACTCAGCCTGCAGGTGATGTTCTGTCTGGCGCGCAGTGACAGTCCTTGGGTCATCTACTGAAACTCCAATGGATTTCCAGCATTTAATCTCAGGAGATTTGGCTCCAAACACCTGAATTTCTAAGTTTCTTGAAAATCGGAAGAGCTGGCACATGCGGATTATAATCTCCAAAGACAAAAATGGCTAAAGCTAATGAGGGCCATCCCCTGAGGAGGGGCCACCCACTAGCATGCCACAGTGCCCACCACTCCCTGTTGTCTCTGACATCTGGCGGTTTGGTTGGGGACCCAGCGACTGGTGGGTATTTGAGGCTGTAGTCACCCTGCCAAGGTGAGATGCAAGGGTGGGAAGACCCTTGGCGGAGCATGGTCCCAGCTGCACAGGGAGCTCCTGCCATGCAGAGCCAGGCACAAGGCTTGGATAAATGATGCTCATGGTCTCAGGCATGCAATCTTGACTAAGGATGAGCGGGCCTGGGGACCCCACCCTAGGAGAAGCTCTATGAAAACTGTACAGTGCTATTCATCTGTTTCAATACTCACTACAGGAAAGCTATCTAAGATGCTAGGCGCCAGGAGTTCTCCACCAGGAATTCAGCTCAGTCAGGGAGCAAATAAATAACAAATCGTCACTACCTGACAAACTCCCTCAATGGTAGGGGCACAAAGAGGGCGATGGATGCTCAGGGAAGAAATCAATGCAACAAAAACATAAGTGGTTTTCCGTTCAGCAGAACAGCAAACCCTAACCACCAGTCACTGCTCCCAAACAACTATACAATAGCATCTGCATCTGTATACAACAATACAAAAGCTCGCTATTCCACTTTTCTTTCTCCTTTAGAAAACTTAATGTTTCTGGTTTCTAAGGTGAAGGCTTATCTGCCAAAGTTTCATGATGGGGTTGAAATCATCAGCAAACATTCATTCATTATTGTGAATAAGATGGAGTCCAGACGACAGTGGATGTTCACAGTGGCTGCAACGAGATCACTGGGGACTTCCAGATTCACCCCAGAAGTTAGACCTCACTGATTTTTCAGGGAGCATGAGCAGTAGTACTTTGAAATACTCTTTAGATAATTATCACTTGAAATCCAGCTTGAGCCATCTTGTATAAGTG
Source organism: Giraffa tippelskirchi (assembly GCF_054371585.1). Taxonomy (NCBI): domain Eukaryota; kingdom Metazoa; phylum Chordata; class Mammalia; order Artiodactyla; family Giraffidae; genus Giraffa; species Giraffa tippelskirchi. Next base: position 147,006,966 of record NC_137289.1, read on the forward strand.
TGGCTCTCAAAGGTAAATAGTCATCCATTTGGTATGGGGGGAGAGGTAGCAGGCATCTCCATGAAGAAGGAAGTCGGGAGGTGAGCAGAATAAGCAACATGATCAGTTACTTTAACCAGCATCTGCTTTTCAAACTGAGAGTCCTACACTTAGAACATTTAAACTATCTTTATCATTCTAATAGTTATTTATTCTGCCCAGACGTGGGAAACAAGAGGGATGAGGGCAGGCTGGCAAAAACAAGAGAAAGGGAAAGCGCCAGCCAAATACATGGACTAAAAACGTTTCACGACAATATTGCACGTAGTAACCAGTAAAATGCCACGCTCACCCCAGGGTCAGTTTCTCCTTTTTCAGAAGGAGACAATGATTTCAAAACAGGCATCAGTTGTTCTACTTTATTTATTTTTCATTGGATGATTCTTGCTTTCCAATATTGTGTTGGTTCCTGCCATATATCAACATGAATCAGTCACGGGTTTACATATGTCCCCTCCCTCTGAACCTCCCTCCCACCTCCCACCCCATCCTATCCCTCCAGGTTGTCATAGAGCACCAGCTTTGGGTTTCCTGCTTCATAACAGCAAACTCCCACTGGCTATCTATCTTACATATGGCAATTTATATGTTTCTACGCTATTGTCTCAATTGGGGCCAGCCTCTCCTTTCCCCACTGTGTCCACAAGTCTGTTCTCTACATCTGCATCTCCACTGCTGCTGTGTAGATAGGTTCATCAGGACCATCTTTCTAGATTCCATGTATATGCGTTCACATTTATTTGTTTTTCTCTTTCTGATGGACTTCACTCTGTAGAATAGAGTCTACATTCATGTACCTCATAAGAACTGACTCAAATATGTTCCTTTTTATGGCTCAGTAATAACTGTCTACATGTACCACAACTCCTTTATCAATTCATCTGCTGATGGACGTCTAGGTTGCTTTAAAATTGGTACACAGAGTAAGTGATAAGCATGAGATGGAAGGATGGCCAGGAGATTATTCCAAACGCTTTCCTTTGCCTTCTTTCTAAGCGTGACCATGATGAAGCACTTGAGCGGAACAATCCTATAAAAACTGCCCAGCTAAATATACTTTGTATCGTAACTTGGAATTTAATAAAACATGTGTGCTTCTATGGAATTGAATCCTTTCAAGATGACCTTTCTCTTCTGCCCATCCAAATCTGTTCTTACGAGTCCCTATGCTGTTCCCAAAGTGTGTATGGAAATAAGTCACTTTTGACCAGCAGGGGATGGACTGGAGCAGAAGGTACAGGAAGGAAGAACATGGCAGAGCCTCAGCCCCTAGGAACCCAGGGGCAAGACGGGACCCACCAGGGTGATAAAGGATGCTGTGGGAAACACTTCCATGTGAGTGGAAGAAGAGATTCTGTGACACAGAAAACCCCAGGGAGTGCGCCCTCTCTTGCCCCCACACCCAGCCTCCTATCAGATGAGAACTTCCACTAGAAAGCTTCACCAACCGGACTTCCCTGGTGGTCCAGCGGTTAAGAATCTGTGGTTTAATTCTTATCAAATGCAGGGGACATGGGTTTGATCCCTAGCATGTGAAGATTACACATGCCACAGAACAACTAAGCCTGCGCACTCTAGAGCCTGTGCTCTGCAACAGAAGAAGCCAGTGCAACGAGAAGCCCGTGCACTGCAACTAGAGAGGAGCCCCAGCAGCAACAAAGACCCAGGGCAGCCAAAAATATATAAAAATAAATCAAAAATTAAAAAAAAAAGCTCCACCAACCACTGTACAATCATCCCATCTTCTCAGTTTTGAGCCAAGCTCTCTCCCTCCTTCAGAATTAAGGGTCACGTTGTTCAGTCCCTCAGTTGTGTCTGACTCTTTGCAACCCCATGGACTGTAGCACGCCAGGCTTCCCTGTCCTTCACCATCTCCCGAGTTTGCTCAAACTCATGTCCGTTGAGCAGGTGATGCCATCCAACCATCTCATCCTCTGACGCCCCCTTCTCCTCCTGCCCTCAATTTTTCCCAGTTCAGGATCTTTTCCAGTGACTCAGCTCTTTGCATCAGGTGGCCAACATATTGGAGCTTCAGCTTCATTATCAGTCCTTCCAATGAAAATGCAAGGGTCATGAGGTAGAAGGGAAAACAGACTGCCAATAATATCTTTCTTCAGAGTGGAAAACCACAATGTTCCACATTACCCTGATTAAAGCAGAAATGCTGCGAGCAAGCCCCAACAGTGCGCTCTGCATGAGAAGAAACCGGAAAGAAATAATAAGTGTACAGCTCAGCATCTCACACGCAAGCTGAGCTGCCCTTCCCATGGGCAGAGAAGAAACAGGCAGATGAAATGTCACCTCCCGAGAGGCCTGACAACATGACAAGTCTTGGTGTTCAGGGAGTCCAGGCCATCCTGTAATGTGAGCGAGCATGTGGCTCTGCACAGAATATTCTTTTTTACTGAATTTTTTTCTCTTTCTTATTTCTTAAATTATGAAACTGTGATAACACATTTACAGGAACAGGAGACTTGGAAAATACAGAACAAAGTCATATACAGTTTCTCAAATATTACAATTATTTTTTAAGTAGATAAATTGAGATTTTTAGGTGGAGTTTCAATATCAAACTCTCAAAAATTAATAAAATGAACATACAGAGAAGTAGAAGGATATAGTGGACCTGAAAAGCACTATGAGCCAGTTTGATGTAATTGAGATTTATACAATTTTTCACACAACAGTACGATACAAAAATTCTATTCAACTTCCCACAGAATATAAACTATCTGCACAGAATATTCTGGAGAATGGGGAGTAGGTAGCTGATGCCAGCTGACCTTCTACAGACCTGCTGGATTCTCTGCTTTGATGACACCAGTCCATTCATGGATGGAAGAGTCTGGCGGGCCACAATCCATGGGGTCGCAAAAGAGTTGGACACAACTGAGCATGCACGCACGCACCGTCCATGCAGCCAGGTTGTCAGTAACCTTAGTTAAACTACTATTTCACCAGGTAGCTGTCTGTTTGAGGGGGAAAGAAGGGTTATCAGAACCCCATGGGTAGGGGGCAAAGAGCTGCACTTTTTTTTTTTTTTTCAGAAAGTTTCCCAGGTGTTTGGAGGCAGCACCAAGAATCACTGGTCCAGATCAGTGGTTCCTGAGCCTGGTTGCTAACTGAACTCTGCAGGAGAACGTTTCAAAAATGGATACCAGTTGCAAATCATATACCTGACAAGGGTTCAGTATTCATAATATACGTGCTGTGTGCTAAGTTGCTTCAGTCACGTCCGACTCTTTGTGACCCCATGGACTGTAGCCTGCCAGGATTCTCTGTCCATGGGATTTTCCAGGCAAGAGTACTGGAATGGATTTGCAACACCCTCCTCCAGGCAAGAGTACTGGAATGGATTTGCAACACCCTCCTCCAGGGGATCTTCCTGACCCAAGGATTGAACCTGCATCTCCTGTGTCTCCTGCATTGCAGGCAGATTCTCTACCACTGAGCCACTGGGGAAGCCCATTCACAATATATTAATAACTCCTAAAGTTCAACAACAAAAAGGCAAACAACCCAATGGGCAAAAAATGGATGAAGGAGTTGAACAGGTATCTCTCCAAGATACACAGATGTCAACAAGCACATGGAAAGAGCCTTATCATCCTGAGTCATTAGGGAAACGCACACTAAAACCACAACGAGATACCACTTTACACCCAATAGGGTGGTCACTTTTTCAAAAAGCAAACAAAAAATAACAACAGAAAACAGTAAGTGTTGGTAAGGATGTGCAGAATCTAACCCTCATGCACTGCTTCTGTAATGTAACATGGTACAGCTACGGTGGAAAACAGTTCTATGGTTCTTCATAAAGTTCAAAATCAAATGACCACATGACCCAACAATTCCATTCTTAGGTATATACCCAAGAATACTGAAAGCAGATACTCAGACACTTGTACATGCGTGTCACAGCAGCACCACTCACAACAGCCAAAAGGTGGAAACAACCTAAATGCCCATCAACAAAGGAAGGGGTAAACACAATGTGCTCTATCCAGACAATGAAACGGGATTCAGCCCTGAAAAGGAATGAAGGTTTGATAGGTCTGTGGGCTTCCCTGGTGGCTCAGTGGTAAAGAATCTGCCTCCTAATGCAGGAGATGCAGATTCGATCTCTGAGTCGAATAGATCCCCTGGAGGAGGACATTTCGCGTAGTATACTCTGCATGTACGTTAAATAAGCAGGGTGACAATATACAGCCTCGACATACTCTTTTCCCAATTTGGAACCAGTCCATTGTTCCATGTCTGGTTCTAACTGTTGCTTCTTGACCTGTATACAGGTTTCTCAGTAGGCAGGTCAGGTTGTCTGGTATTCCCATCTCTTTCAGAATTTTCCACAGTTTGATTCACATAGTCAGAGGCTTTAGCTCCTTATGGACACCCAAATAAAGGCAAATGTTAATGGACCCTAGTGAGAGCCGACAAGGACCAGAGGGAAAGGTTAAACAGAAGCTGCCGCCCAGGCCAGCTCAACAAAAGAAAGAATGATCTAACTCTTGAGATGGCTGATACTCATGGTCAGAGACGTCATTAGGCCACCTGACTGCCGATGGCCCCGCATACAGGCTGTGATGGCTACGGGAGCCTGAGGCTCAAGACCTCTCTTGAAACAGGTATGATGCCTGTGGCTTCAAGCGTCTGGTGTTCCAACAGTGTTCCTTGTGACAATTCCTGGAGGTGTTTCAGAAATCTGGCTTGAGAAATTCTGACTGGAGATGTGAGGTTTTGTTTCATTGCACAATTCCACCAGAGTGGAAGTAGTTTCCATGACGGACCATTGTACATAGTATTCATTGGCTCCTTTATAAACAAACTGCACTACAATTAACAGTTTTTCTCCAGCACCTTCCTATCCCTATTTCTGGCAAGTTCTGCTTTTGATCCATCTTTCCAGGAAGTATAGTAAGACTTGATGATCAAAAGAACAACAGTCTCAAGGTTAAACTTCTGTTTTACCTTTACTTTCAAGGGAGGAAAAAAGAACTTAATACGGGAACAATCAACTTTAATCTAGGGCTACCTTTTTGGTGAGGAAAAGAACCCAGCTTTGCAAACAGTATCAGCCAATTGCTTCACAAAACTAATTCCAGTAATTTGTATGCCTGCGGTACCATTATGTCACTGGTTTGCTTCTCAGAAAATTTCCCACTTTTTGTCTATTTCAGTAGTTTGGAATGGGTCAAGGCACCTTCTTTAACTCCAGGTGGAGAGGTAAAGCAACCTAACACCAATGAAACATAAAAAAGGCCAGGGAAAAGAGGAAAGACGCACAGGAGTGTTTTCTGGTCTGCAATCCATGAGGGGCTCCTGTGGAATCCAACTGGACTATCCACAAGTCTGAAGAGTACGTCCCAAATTCATCTCACAGCTCAGGGTGGTGGAAGTCCCTGAAAAACCTTAGCTCTTCCTCCTACTCCACAACCTGGTTGGGGTTAATCCATAGGATTTTCCTGAAAATGACAAAAGTAGCACTTGTCCCTGAAGGGACATGTGAGGGTGTCATTTTCACTGGTGCAAAAAAGGGATGACGCCCACACCAGCCAATGACAGAGTGGCTACTAAGCACCTCGAAACAGACGGAAAGAAAGTCTGTGTTTCTCCATTTTATATAACCAGATAAAAGTTAGCCCATCTGAAGGAAATACAGACTTTGGATTCCAAATATTTACTGCCCTGGCACTAGATTTAGAATAGAACTGAGATGCTCACAATGACTCAGGAAAAACAAGGATTTGATCAGTTACACGTTTATATAGAACTTTATTAGTGATCTGTATTTTTAAAGGAGCCAGGTGATAAAACACAGGATAAGAAAAAGATTTCTATTAATCATTTTCAAGGTAAAATAAGTACATGAGGTCTTATTTCAAAATGGAAAGTACATCTAAAGCCCCAAGACAGAGTCGGGGGAAGTATTGGTTCTGGCCACCACAGTGGCACTTAAAATGCAAATGGTACTCTGTCTTTCTTCCCTTCAGTACATGTGAATGCAGGGAGCTATTCTTGGTAATCCTTGACATTTCTGTCAATATGCCATCTGCATGGTGACATTTTAGAGGTTTGTGATATTGGCGGTGGGGGGAGGCTTGCTCTCTGGCATCTTGGCTCTTTGTACTGAGATTACTGAGATGGCAATCGTGGTTGACCTGGGTCGGATCAATCAGAATGATCTATGTGAGATGCCTTCCAAAGCAGTCAGTCCACCCATGACCTGGCGCCGCCAGGTCGACTACGTGCCTTTCCTGAGGGAAAGTCACAATGTGAAAGAATTCCACAGAGCTGGCCGCGGGGGCTTCAGCCTCATCATTTTAGATCTCAAACCACCCAGCCATTAGAAAGTAACTATCCACCTCTTTTTTTTAAAGTAACAATAATTCACTTCTAAACCCAAGAATTGACAATATTATATGGCCATTCCAAATGTATACATAAATCTTCTTTAAAGACATACTCTTTAAAAATGCACCACTTGACTGCTAAAATAATAGGAACGAAACACATCCGCTGCACAGTGGTTCCTGGTCCATGGCATTTCTCATAGCCCTGTTGGCAAAACTGGTACAAGCCAGGCAAAAGGCCCAGCTCCCCTGTGCTGATGCTGGCAGCTACTCGTCGTCGATGGGGGCTACTCTTCACTGCGGTCTATGGGCTTCTCACTGCAGTGGCTTCTCTTGTTGCGGAGCACAGGCTCTAAGTGTGTGAACTCAGTGATTGCAGCTCATGAGCTCTAGAGCACAGGCTCAGTAGTTGTGGCGCATGGGCTTAGTTGCTCCACCGCATGTGGGACCTTCCTGGAGCAGGAATCGAACCCATGTCCCCTGCATTGGCAGGTGGATTCTTAACCACTGGACCACCAGGGAAGCCCAACTTCACCTATTCTTAATACCTGTCCAATGTTAAGTGTCTATTAATTATGGAACAAGATCTCATCATGTGATGTGAATCTGTAAAACCTCTAACATCACCGAATATTACAAAGACCAAATTCTGCAACATGACATTTCTACCTGGAAATCAATATTTCTGTACATATTTGGGGTGTTTTCAGATCTGTATCCAAGCTAACACAACTACAATGAAAGCTGAAGATGTAACAGCTTTGGTGGTGCTAACACAATATACAAACAAGCATGACGTTGATCACCAGACAGCAAACTAGGTTCCAGGGCCAAACCCAGCCTGCCTCCTTTCTCTGTAAATAAGTTTTTACTGAATACAGTCAGGCACATCCACATTTAGGGATTGCCTATGACTGTTTTTGGGCTCCCCAGGTGGCTCAAACAGTAAAGAACCTGCCTGCCAATGCACGAGATGTAAGAGACACAGCTTCGATCCCTGGGTGGGGAAGATCCACAGGAGGAGGAAATTGCAACCCACTCCAGTATTGTAGCCTGGAGAATCCCATGGACAGAGGAACCTGGCGGGCTACAGTCCATGGGGTCACAAAGAGTCAGACACAACTGAAGTGACCTAGCATGCACACATGACTGCTTTTTAGCTACAAAAGCAGAGCTGAGCAGTTGCAACAGTGACTCTAAGACCGGCCAAGCCTAAAAATATTTACTACCTAGCCCCTTTTTTCCCTTTTTATTTTGTATTGGGGTATAGCCGATTAACAATGCTGTGATAGTTTCAGGTGGACAGTGAAGGAACTTGGCCATACATATACGTGCATCCATTCTCCCCTGATACTACCTAGCCCTGTACCCACAAAGCCTGATGGTTCAGTACTAACCTCTTCGTAACATTTCATTTCTAGCAACTTCACGTTCCCAGCCACAAAACCAAGGGAATGCAAAGAACAACTTCAAGCAGAGAGAAAAAAGCTATCATGCACTCTTTGAGCACTTGTCCTTACTCTGGTGGGTCACCAGGGGTACACAAGGAGAAGAAAACGAAGCAAGCAACTCAGAAGCAGAAGTGACATAATGGAGGGACGAAATTTTGATGGGCAGGAAAGAAAAGTCGAAGAATCACTAAGCTGAATGACTATTTATTCAGTATGACCACAAGAACAATTAAAATGTGAGTGTCTACTACACACTAGACATTGGCTTTAGTGTCCCCATTTCTGAAAGAAGAAACCACAAGGTTCAGCGCCTCCAAATACTGCCTTAGGGCACACATGAAACAATAGAGCCTTGAGTCAAACTCAAGACCATCCGTGCCTAAAATCAAGGCTAACCACGTCTGAGTGGTCTCTGTGGTTACTGGTACATTCCAAGAACATACGATTATCCATGTTCATGCATACAAACCTTAACTATCAAGAAAATGTTACATTGTAGTAAATCCAAGAAGAAATAGGAAGCATACAATACAGTTTTAAGATGTTCTTTCAAAAACATGTGAAAGATAAAAATGCTGATCTCTAAAGAGCCAAGTATCAATTGGTCCTTTATCTACAAATTTCATTTCACCCCAAACACTGCCACATAATCACATACATCAACTTTTCTAAAACGGACAGCAGTGCTAGTAAGTCTTTCTGTAAGATAAATTCCACTGAATGAAAGAGTCAGTTGCCTTCGTGAAATCAACTATATTTTTAACCTAGTAAAATCAGGCTGTTGCTGGTGGTACTCTTTCCTTACAGTCGGTCAGACTCATGGGCAATGTTAACATGTGGCTTCTTGGTAAGTGTCTGGAGTCATTGTATGAACATTTTGAGAAAACCAGAAGCCTTCTGCATGGTTAGAGGCTGCCAGCCTAATTTACGTAGCCTGGTCTGTTCAACTGCTAAGACAAAGCAACCACCTGAATTTAAAAAGAAGACCACTTTAGAAGAATTTTACAAACAACTTGATTGTGGTATCGTCTACGAACCCTAAAATCATCCCATGTTATGTGTAATTTCAATGATTTTTAGTAAATTTACTTAGATGTGCAACATTTAGGACATTTTAGAACATTTCCATCACTCCAATCATACCCTTGGTTCCCAATCCTCTTTCCTAACTCCACCCCCAGGCAACCACTAATCCACTTGGATGGATTTGCCTTTCTAGACATCATGGATCAGTAGCTGTGGGGTCCCAGGGGGTCTTTCTGTGACTCCAGGTCTGTGAAAGGGGTAAGGGAAGGTGAAAAGCAGCTGTGAGCAAGCACAGATATGCACACACACAATTCACAATTCCTGTAACTGGCCATGCAAGTTCATAGAGCACAGATGGGGGAACGGGGCCCTTGCTTACCTAGGAACACAAAAGAACGAGAGTCCCATATCTGAATTCTCCCAAGAACTAAAACTTTTTGTACCTTGAAACCTTAGTTTCTTTTTTTTCCCCACGATTTTGAACTTTGTATTTTGCATTGGGGTATATGACAGGCAACCAGGGTTTAATCCCTGGGTCAGGAAGATCTCCTGGAAAAGGGAATGGCTACCCACTCCAGTATTCTTGCCTGCAGAATTCCATGGACAGGCTACAATCCATATAGGGTTGCAAAGAGTCAGACACGACTGAATGACTAGCACTTTCACTCATTTTCTTCAGCCACCACAAAGTTGAATATCTGCATATAACTTATAGTCAGCCCTGTGTATCCACAGTTCTGTGCTGTAGTGTTCACTACTGAAAGAAAAATTTGATGGACTGATACAATCCACACCCAAGTTGTTTAATGGTCAACTGTAGTCTTAATAGGCATGATGTTTAAATAATCTAATCTAACTTGCCTTGGTTGTCTTATGACAGTTACATGCAGCATCCTTGGGGCAGGTGGGGGAGGAAAGAAGTTTCTACTGAGAGGGTTCCTGTGACAAAAGGGTCCCTCACTGGGTTTTATGATTCTGAGCACCTTTTCTCTGGTTGGTTAGACTTCCTGCTGGGGTCTTCCTATCCTGTGTCTCCTGCCCCACCCCTGTCCACCCAACCCCCAGTAACTAATAGTTACCTTGATTAGACCCCAGTATTCTCCTAAGATGAGAGGTCAACAAATGGTTTTCTATCAAGGGCCAGACAGTAAATATTTCCAGTTCTGCAGGCCACATGATCTCTGTCCAGAGACTCAACTTTGTCCTTAAAGGACAAAAGCCGCCACAGACAATAACTAATGACGTGAGTGTGGCTGTGCTCCAATAAAACTTTATCTATAGACACAGACTTGAAATCCACATCACTTCCATGAAATACGACTCTTCTTTTGATTCTTTCTCGACCAATTAAAAGTGGAAATCCCATTCTTATCTGGCAGGCTGTATAAAAAACAGGTGGCCGGCCGGATTCAGCTTGTAGGCTGCTGTTTGCCAACCCCTGTCCTAAGATCTCCCAGGGGCAGCATCAGTTCAGCGACTGACAACAAGCCTTGTTGTTCTCATACATGTAAGAGAATCCACCCACAAGGAACTTCAGGGATTGTGTGGGGGCATGGTGAAGGCACAGGAGTATACTTGGACCCTCGAGATTCTCTGACTTCAAGGCTGACCGTCTTCCCCCTATTCACTGCCACCCGCCACCAACCCTGGCAGCAGGCTGGTAACCGCTGCGTTGCTGGCCTATTATTTTATATAGGTCCTTCTTGTTTCCCCAGCTGCATTTGCATCACCTTGAGGAAAAGGGCTAGGATATATTAATTATGTGTTATCTTCCATCACCAGGGGCTTCCCTGGTGGCTCAGACAGTAAAGAATCTGCCTGCAATGCAAGAGACCCCAGGTCAATGCCTAGGTAGGGAAGATCCCCTTGATAAGGGAATGGCAACCCACTCCAGTATTCTTGCCTGGAGAATTCCATGGACAGAGGAGCCTGGGCGGGATACCGTCCATGGAGTCGCAAAGAGTTGAACACGACTGAGCGACTAACACTTTTCATTCTCCATCTCACAGGGCACATCTAGATTATTAAAAATCCTACCACATGCTCATTTCTGGCTACTTGTTCCTAATTTTAAAAAGAAATGTGAAATATTTTAGACTCTCTCAAAGTAACAAACTAAAACCTAAATTAAGATGCTCTTTTCTTTCAGCCTCAACTGATTTTTCTTAAAGGATGACAGCAGCTCCTGTGGGCAAAGTTCACCTGGCAGCCCTCAGGATCACAGGATGGTGTGTCCTCTGCATTAAGCCAAGGGCAAAAGCACAAAACCAGGTCCCTACAATGTGGAGAAACCTCACTAATATTAGGCGAGGTGAGAAAAGCCTGACATAACAGGCCATGTGTACAGAATTAAATAGAGACGATTTCACCTGTATGAAAAGCCCAGAACAGGTAAATCCGGAGTCAGGAAGTAGACTGGTGGCTTGGTGGTCGCCAGGGATGGGGGAGGAGGGATGGGGAGCCATTGCTTCATGGCCACAAGGTTTCCTTCTGGGATGATGGAAATGTTCTGCAACTGCATAGAGAGGGTGGCTATACAACACTGGTGATGTACCAAGTGCCACTGAGTAGTTTATTTTAAAATGAGTTATTTTGTTTTGTGAACTCTACCTCAATAAAAACAAGTTTTTTTAGAGAATGGTTGTAGACCTGTACAATCTGATGGTGGAAAGAGCACGTAGACAGTGTTAAATGAAAACGGCAAGTCACAGAAAAAAAAATTTTTTTTTGACAGCAAGATTGCATTTATGTAAACTTCTGAAACAAAGATCTGGGCTTCTGCACATACACTTAGGCACAGGTGGAGAAAAGGCCACACAGCAAGCTCTTATCATGCTGCTTTACCAGGGAAGGGGGCAGCTGGGGAGTTTCTCATGTTTTGCATATTTCCACATTGTGTCATTCCAATAAGGCAGGAAGGAATGCTTCAGTGGGTCCCCCATGTCATAGAAAAACACCCCAAGGTCCCTGTGGGCCTGCACATTTTATTAAAGGGCAGGCATGCACACCTGTGTATCAGAGCACAGCGCCCGCAGAGCCTTGGGGTGCTGGGGGTGGGGAGTGGGGGGCTGGTCTGCAGGAGAGAAGCACGCACAGCTGCTTGTAAAGAAAAACTCCATCAGGCAGCTCTTTGGTCACTAGGATGTCAAGCAATTAATTTTTACCAAGTTTTTCGCTCCTTTGGCATCGAAGTTGATCCATCCCATGAAGTGTGTTAAATTTCAGAAATGAGCACCACAGGCCTCAGAAGGGCCTACGTCAGGCCAGCACCACCCCCTCCCACCACCACCCTTTACAATCTTTCCTTTTCTCTTCAAAGAAGGCCTGTGGGTGCAAGGGGCATTTCTGGACAGGGGAATGGAGGGGAGGGGCCGAGGATGGGTGGCTGCAGCCAGACCATCTCTGGGCTGCTCTCTGAATGCCAGGCTCCCCCCACCCCTTGGAGACTGGAGCCCTGGCAAACTGGCTGGAGTGACACAGCCTGGTCCCTGACATGACAGGCAAGGTCCTGCAGTTGTGCGAGCAATGAGGCACAGGATGAGGGCACCTTCTCCTCCTTCAGAATGAGACAGATGACCATCTTCGACCAATTGGCAGAGAAAAATTCATAAATGCACCCAGTCCCCCAATTCTGTTAACCATCAGCACTGCATGGTTAACTGCATGCCTCACTTCTCCACTAGCCCTGGGGCCACACCGTGACTCCTGGCTGTACATTGTAATCTCCAGGAGAGCTTAAAACTCGGGGCTACCTGGCCCTGGTGCGGAGGCGCCAGCATTCCTGAAGCTCCCAGCCAGCTCGAGACTGTGCACGTCTCCAGTGGCGAAGCCCGCTCCCCATTCTCAAGGAGCCAAAACAAGCAGAAGACCAATGAGAACAGACAACAGCTGATCACAGCCAGTCTGCGAGCTCTTTTTTTTTCCACCGAGTACGCAAGGTCATGTTTATATTTTGACACTGTAAACAGAAGAATGGTCATTTTTCTGTGAGTAAAACAGCTAGGAGCTGACATTCATGGAATTAAAGATACAGTTACTTCCTAGATCTTGTAAGGACACCTGGACAGGTAGGTCGCTCCAAGGCAGCAGCCCCACCACGGACAGTATTTGGCAAGGAAAGGGAATGCAGCACTGATCCAGGCTGCGATGTGGACAGATCTTGAAACATGATGCCAAGTGAGATAAGCCAGACGCAGGAGTCCGCAGACTGCATGACTCCACGTACACGAAATGTCTAGAACAGACAAATCTGGAGAAACAGAGAACAGACTCGTGTTGCCAAGAGATGGGGAGATAGGGAGTGACTATTAATGGGTATAGGCTTTCTCTCTGAGGCAATGAAACTATTCTGGAATCACACAGCAGTGGTGGTCACATCACCTTGTAAATGTATGAACAACCACTATATGATGCACTTTAAAATGGTACGTTCTACAGTAGGTGAGGGCTTCCCTGGTGCCTCAAATGGTAAAGAATCCACCTGCAATGCAGGAGACATGGGTTCGATCCCCCGGTCAGGAAGATCCCCTGGAGAAGGGCATGGCAACCCACTCCAGTATTCTGGCCTGGAGAATCCCATGGACAGAGGAGCCTGATGGGTTACAGTCCATGGGGTCACAAAGAGTTGGACATGACTGAGCATCTTCATCAGGCCACCTGGCTCCCTGGCAGACACTTGGTCATGTCTGAAGTCACTCTTGGTTTTGCCATGACTTGGAGGGGTGCACTATCAGCAGGCACTCAGCAGAGAGACCAGAGATGCTGCAACCTGTCCAGGTGTCCTGCTAACTATCCTCCACTATTCAGGACAGTCCAACAATAAAGAATTACCCACCCCTGAACACTCACAGGATTGGGGGCGGGAGGAGAAGGGGACGACAGAGGATGAGATGGTTGGATGGCATCACCGACTCGATGAACATGGGTTTGGGGAGACTCCGGGAGTTGGTGATGGACAGAGAGGCCTGGCGTGCTGCAATTCATGGGGTCGCAGAGAGTCGGATACGACTGAGCGACTGAACTGAACTGAACTGAACTGAACTGAACACTCACAGACACAGGTTGGAGGAGACTCTTGAGAGTCCCTTGGACAGCAAGGAGATCAAACCAGTCAATCTTAAAGGAATCAGTCCCAACTATTCTTTGGAAGGACTGATGCTGAAGCTGAAGCTCCAATACTTTGGCCACTTGATGCGAAGAACCGACTCATTGGAAAAGACCCTGATGCTGGGAAAGACTGAATGCGGGAGGAGAAGGGGATGACAAAGGATGAGATGGTTGGATGGCATCACCGACTCAATGGACATGAGTTTGAGCAAGCTCTGGGAGTTGGTGATGGACAGGGAGGCCTGGCGTGCTACAGTCCATGGGGTCACAAAGAATCGGACACAACTGGATGACTAGAACTGAACTGAAACATTTACAGTGCCAGGGCTCCGAAACCCCAGTCTAAAGTAACACCTGCTCAGTTTGGACACCTTTTAGGCCCCTGTCTATCAGCAGTACAGCACGCTGAATGACCCCACTTGTTTTTCTACGTAACCAAATCACTGAACATAACACTATCATCAACAATGGTGGCAAAAATAGTGATGGTTGATAGTGGGGTTAATAGGAGGCCTCCACCTCAGCCCCTGCTGAGTCCCAACTACTCCTAAGGTGTCAGCAAAAAAGGTTCCTTTGACACCCCCCACCTCCTGGTTTCCCCTGTCTTAATTCAAGGATTGGCTAAGTCCTGTGCACTGCTTGTCTCCTTCACAATTTCTCTGACATAATCCTCAATTTTTATAGTCCAAGAGCCCTGAATATCTCTAGCTCAGGTCCATCAGTATCTGTGAAAACCTCCAAGAATTTCCGACTGACCTCTTCTGTCAGAAGTGCACCCTGTCCATCACTCATACGTGGCTAGCTCATCAAGCAGGACTTGGTGCCTCACGTGACTGAAACTCCAGGCCCCACTCACGAGGAACAGGACTCCTAGGGGTGTTGAGAGGAGCCTGGGAGAAAAACGGATGTAAAATGCCTGGCCCAGCAGCCCCTGAGCACCCAGGACACCTCAGCCCGTGCGGCTCCTATCAAACGACACCAGGCTGACCAGACCCTTTCATTCTCTCTGGGAAAACAACACACAGGGTGCGGTAGTTTCCTACTGCTGCTGTAAGGAACTGCCACAAACCAGGCGGTTTAACACAACACACGTTTACTGTCTCACAGTTCTGGAGGTCAGAAGTCAAAAATCAGTTTCATTTGGCCAATAGCAAGGTGTTAGCAGGGCCGCGTTCCATCTGGAAGTGCTAAGGAAAAATACACCTCCTGGCTCTTCCGGATTCGAGAGGCCGCCTACATTCCTTGGCTCATGGCCACACAACTCCAACATCTGCTTCTGCTGTCGCATCTCCTTCTCTGACTCTGAGCCTTCTGCTTCCCTCTGGTCAGGACTCTTCTGCTTACCCTAAGCCCAGCCAGATAATCCAGGATGATCACCTCATTTCAGGATTCTTAACTTAATCCCACCTACTAAGGCCATTTCTGTGGGAACGTAACTTATCAATCGATTTAGGAGACTAGGCCATGGACATTCTTCTATCTGGGTGGGAGGGGCAGGGAGGAGGTTTGTTAAATATCAAACAACAATGAAAGTAACCGGGGAAATCGAACATAGCACAGGGGGCACATGGTTACTGAGCCAAGGGAGGGGAAGGTATAGACAGTAGATTTCGGTTCAAGTCTGGAGTCAGACAGACGCCACTCTTCGTTGGCTCTGGGAAGCAAGGTTACTAAGCAAGCCCCCGGGCTTCAGTTCCATTGTTGTCCCACTGACGACTCATGCAGCCTTTGTCGGCTTTCAGTGACAGTGCCTTGGAGTGTGGCCCACAAGCAGCACCCCTCATATGTCCTAAGATCCAAGGGACCCCAGCGGGGAGAAAGCAAGAGGCAGGAAGAACAGAGTGAGGCCTCAGGGTAAATAGAACACGAGCACGTGTGAGACCCATGGAGGCAGGCACCTGTCTGCTGGTGCTCGCCACTGGTGCTTCCTGGACCCGGAAGGGTGCCTGAGATGGGGAGGCTGTGCAACAGTTACTGAATGAATGGATGGATGAGCCAACAAACGAATGAAGAGAGGCTGCTGCTGCTGCTGCTGCTAAGTCGCTTCCGTCGTGTCCGACTCTGTGCGACCCCATGGATGGCAGCTCACCAGGCTCCGTCGTCCCTAGGATTCTCCAGGCAAGAACACTGGAGTGGGTTGCCATTTCCTTCTCCAGTGCATGAAAGGGAAAAGTGAAAGTGAAGTCGCTCAGTTGTGTCCGACTCTTAGCGACCCCATGGACTGTAGCCTACCAGGCTCCTCCATCCATGGGATTTTCCAGGCAAGAGTACTGGAGTGGGGTGCCATTGCCTTCTCCGATGAAGAGAGGCAGGATGCCTCAAACTGAATAGGGACAGGGCAGTGGGGTGGCGTCTGTGACAGAGCATTGGATCATGGTCAGAAGATTCAGCTCAAGTCCCGGTTCCTCCCACAGTGGGTGGGACATACCCCTTGGCTGTGGCCCTCACATGCAAGATGAGGAGAGGAAAGAGGTCATCCTGGCTCTTTTAAGCCCAAAGCTGGAGGATTCAAGCTCCATGTGGTCTTGCCTGAGCCTGACCTGCCTAACACAAAGACTCTGGGTCAGTCAAGCTAACCGGTTCCCATCCTTATTTCAAACACCTAGCAGTTCCTTGTCCACAGCATTCTTCTCATCCCCAATGCTAAGGAAGCATGAGATACACTCAACCTACGAGACAATGGACAAGGATAAAGAACCCCCAGGCTCTAGTGAGCCACCTCCTTTTCTCAGAAGCCATCACCTTCTGCTGATGGTGTCTGGCAACCATCACTATCTACATTTTCTGGGTTTCCCATCTCCCAGACAAACCTGGTCTCCATCCACTATCCTAGCACACAGGAGGCCAAGAACCTATAAATATTACTTCATTTGACTGGATTTAAATGAGAATAACTGAAGTCAGGAAATTTTAGCTCTGCTTTTATTCCATCAGATTAATTTTACTGAATTTACTGGAAAGGCAGCCAAATAGCAAACGGACCTGGGCGAGAAGAGCTCACTGGGCTCAAGTGTTAAAGTGACCTTTAACACGTCACTTGACCCACAGGTTTCTGCAGTAGAACCTACAGGAGAAGGGGAAACACAATTTCCACTTCCAAAATCAGAGCGAAAGGGAAGAAAAGGAAACTTAGAGATTTCCAAACATCCGGGAACTATTTTTAGAAATGAATGACTTTTCCACTCACTTTTCTTAAAGAAAAAAAAAGAAAGATATTAAACCAAGAACAAATCAAGAAATGGTTGTTGATAATCTAAATGGAAGAAGATTCTTACAGAAGTCCACTCTTTATGGCTTTAAAAGCAAAACACTCCTCTATGTACACACACACACACACACACACACACACACACACACACACACACCTATAATCTTAAAAGAATGAAAAATGGAAAAATCATTATTTATCACAAAGTTGATAATAATCCCAAAATAGACCCTGGGGGATAAATATACTAAGTTGAGTTGAGTGCATGCTCAGTCATGTCCAACTCTTTGCAACCCCATAGACTGTAGCCTTCGAGGCTCCTCTGTCCATGGGATTTCCCAGACAAGAATACTGGAGTGGGTTGTCATTTCCTTCTCCAAGGGATCTTCCCGACACAGGGATCGAACCCATGTCCCTGTGTCTCCTGGATTGCAGGCGGATTCTTTACTGCTGAGCCATCAAGAAAGCCCAAAATACAGTAAACCTCCTATTAATTAACACTGAATACAGGTTCTAAGAAGACAGCAATGGTGTCATCTGGCTCTGTTATGTGGGGCTCTGACCTGACAAAATTCGAGAACCATGGATTGTTTCCTCTTTAAAGCAATAGCCTGTTCAAAGGACTTTTGATATATCACAGGATTTCTCCATGTGGCGCAGGTCAAATCCCAGCTAGTGAACAAATGGATCCCTAAAAGCTTTTGTCATGATATAATCTGGGCCTGCCACCATCATCCTGATCGTTTATACTTTGCTTTGATCTCAAATGCGCTATGTCCACCACTCTTAAAGTGCCTGAGGTTGGCATTCCCAGTAATGCACAGTCCCAACTGAGCCATGGAAAACAGAACAGTAAGTTTCAACCACTCAGTCCATCTAAAGGTTAACAACAATACAACTTCAAAAGAAGCAGACATATATACAAGCATCAAAGGCACTGAATTTTTCCGAGAGGCAAAAAAGTTCTTCCCGTATTTTCCATCTAAATGGTAAATACCTTTTTATAAAGTGGCCATTGACCTCCAAGTTAATATATGTGGAATACATATGTGCCACTAATGTAAACCACACACAATTCACCCACAGAAAATACCAGTCACAGAAATGGTGAATTAGCTTTATTGACTGGCTGATTTGATTTTTTTGGCTTCACCGTGTAGCATGTGGAATTTTAGTTCCCCGACCAGGAATCGAACCCATGCCCCTGCATTGGGAACAAGGAGTCTTAATCACTGGACTGCCAGGGAAGTTCCAACTGTTTATTTTTAAACAAAGTTTTGGGGTATGACTCCCAGAAAACTATGAAAATTATATGCGCAGTACTTATCTGCAGAAATAGTGAATTTAAACCTACAGTGAGTTCATAATCCAACTAAAAAAATTCTGTTTTGATGTATATTACCATATATGAAATAGATTGCTAGTCCAGGCTGGATACATGAGACAGGGCGCTCAGGGCTGGTGCACTGGGATGACCCTGAGGGATGGGATGGGGAGGGAGGTGGGAGGGGGGTTCAGGATGGGGGACACATGTACACCCATGGCTGATTTATGTGATGTATGGCAAAAACCACTACAATATTGCAAAGTAATTAGTCTCCAATTAAAATAAATAAATTAATTTTTAAAAAATTAAAAAATTCTATTTTTAAAATACTGAGTTTTTTACACATCTGTAAAGATATTTCCCTAGGTTTGCAACCTCTTTGTTGTAACGTGAAAAAGAAAGTACAGCTACAATAATTCACCAACATGCCCTGAGCTGGCAATACAAATGCTGTTAGACACAACACTGAATGGAATTACTGTACAACTCTAGAAGAGTTTGTTCACAACCCTTGGCCCTCGGTTACCTTGCTTACAGCAGCATATTTTATTCATAAATTATATATGAAATGCTTTCAGTCAGCAACAATCTTCACATAACCGACTACATTCATCTATTTCTCCGTAATTTCATTGTCTTTAAGAACCTATTTCTTTGCCTCTTCTGACAGTTCTCCATTTGGAAGCTGTTTGGGGAAAGTCTTCATTTCTTGAATACCGTTTTCTGGTCGTGTGAATCAAACTCGACTCAAAAAGGGTTTTAAGTGTCAGATGCACAAGGAGAAAATGCTGTGCTCCAACACACAATTTTTTCCGTATCATAAAAATCAATCACAACCTTAAAGGATAACCAGTCACTAACAAAAATCGGCAGGGCTCTGTTTTGAAAGAAGAAGGAGAATGACTATTACAGCATTTACACCCTTCTGTAGACTCCACTTAAATGTTTGTGGCTTGCTGAACATTCCATACATATTTCGGGCAAGGTATTATGGGAGCTGAAGTGCAAGCTGTCCCTTACTGAATTTTCACTCACTATAAAAACAATGTCTCATAAAACTGTACACATGTTTTTACTTTACAAAAAAATGCAAAATATGCACTTTTGTTCACTCCATCGACGCTCTGAGCATTAGAAACTGGACTTTTGAAAAATCTGTAGCATGAGTGATGTCCGAAAAGGGTGAAAATGTCATTCGGTAACACAGCTTTCTGGAAAGAGGAACGCAGACAATGTGTATGAAATACACAGAAAGGAAGATTCTACCAGCTGTCTTCTGTGGGGTCAGCTCACCTATGTCTTGAATTGTGCCGATAAAATTGAAATTCTTGCATTTATACTTTTCCTCATGAATCTACACTCCAATGTGACCACAACTGTTTTATATTATCTTCATAAAATGGGTCTTCACCTTTTCTAAGCAAAACAGTACTTTCAATTGGTTCATTTTCCAGTTGTTTGGATTTTTAACAGACATGCAACATAGAAGGGCACCACATTCATAGCAGTTCTACCAACTCCAGAACCTTCCAAGGCTTGATTAGACAGCTGTGGCTCTAGGCTTTAGTTAAAATTATAATATGATCTCACCTGATTTTCAAAATAACGAAGCACCTTTTTAAGCCAATAAACTGTGCTATAATTTCTCTGAGTTTCTGAGTCCAGAAGTTGGCCAGGTTCAAAGAGAATGTTAGGGAACCACGAGCCTTTTGCCTTTCTTTGTCTTTCCCTATTTGAACCTAGAGAAATCTTCAAACAATAATTCAGCCGCTTCCCTCCTGAAAAGTTTATTTTCAAAGGCCAGTGCCATGTAGCACTGCCTTTCCTGTGCAGGTAGGAGGATGTAAGAGCTTGTCACCACGCTGGGCCTTTTCAAGTCTTAAAATCATTTGGGAAGCTTGCAGTATTTCCTTTCTGGTACTCAGGCCCAACCTGGAGAGAAGCTGCTCCAGAGAGGACAAGATATCAGATAATCACTGGAATCCCTGGGTTTCAACAGAATCCCAAAATGCCTCTCCCCAAAAGCAGCTGAACCACTGAAACCAACAGGCAATGGAACAAAAAGTTACCGAAAAAGTCATTACGTGAAACTTAATGGCAATCTAGCACTGCTTTCAGAAGCATCCGTTTTTCACTCGGGGGATTCCTTCACATGAATATTAAGACAACTGAAGGCTCTCCTCTCATCTTGCACAGAAAGGAAAACTAAAATTCAACTCTTGTTTTCCCTTTATCCCAGAAGCATATGGGTCTAATCATAATCCATTCTGGACACAGTACACAAGGCTTTTTCAACCAGAATTTGAAGTCACTTTCTAAGGCGCTGAAGAGTAACCACCCCAGTCTGATGGTTACTCCAAAGACTCTGAAGTGTCCCATCTGGCACAGTCTTCGCTGGAAACTAGGCTGAAGCCGCCAGACAAGGAACCCACACCACGAGGCTGGGACGCACGGTTGTGCTACAAGATGACAGCTCATCTGGCCACCTTGGGGCTGAGGGGCGCCTGTGGGCCCACAGTCGGGGGCGGTGGGCCGCAGAGGCCCGGCAGGGATGGGCGAGACTGTGGCGGAAAAAGGAAGATGGCCATCCGTCAGCCCCTGGAGAGGAAATTCCAGGCGCCCAGCGCCCAGGCATCGGTCAGCGGGTGACGTGAGGGAACCAAGTCAGAGTGTCCGTCCCGCGGTGGAAGCCGGGGTTCCTCACACCAGGGGCTCGAAGCCGGGAGAGGGGGAGCCTCGATCTTTGGCCAGGGTCCCGGGGGTGGGGGCGCCCGGGTCCTCTCCGGGCCCGGAGGACGCACGATCTTCGCTCAGACCCTGGAGGCCCCCCGGGTCCTCGATCCTCTCCCTGGGCCCAAGGTATGGGGTGCCCTAACCCTGACCCGCGCCCCCACTCCCTTACCGGTCGCGGGGGTCGATCCACGACGTCTGGCGCGTGTTGTGGTCGATGTAGAAGACTCGGCCATCGTAGTCGCGCGCCTCCTCCCAGCCGGCAGGCAGCGGCAGCTCGGCGCTCTCCCGGGCCCGAGGCGGTGGCGGCACGGAGGGCGCCGAGGGAGCCGGGGGCACGGGGGCCGCGGCGGGGGGCGCGGCCGGCGGCGGCTCCCGCGGGGGCTGCGCCGGTTGCGGTGGCTCCCGCGGGGCCTCGCGGGGCTGTCCCCGCCGCCGCCGCCGGCCGCCGCTCAGCCACGGCATGACGGCGCGGGCCCCGCCGCCGCCCGGCCGCCCCACGCGCGCCGCCTCGTCCGCCAGCACTAAGGCCCGGCGCTCGGGGCGCGGGGGCGGCCGCGGGGACCCGCCCGCCGCGCCCGGTGCATCCTCCGCCCGGCGCCCGCGCACCGGTGCCCGCCTGCCTCCTGCCGCCTGCCGCCCACCCGGCCCTGTGTGCCGCCGCCTGCAGTGCCTGGATCACTCGGGTTGCCGCCGCGCGTGGAGTCACAGCCCCAGAGCTGCCGCAGCCGCTGCCGGCAGCCCCTCAGTTCCCGCGGCGCGCCCGGCCATCTTCGTTTCACAGCACCGCCTTAGGGGCGGGGCTACGCAGGCCCCGCCCTGTCGGTGGGCCCGGCCCTCCCTCCGGCTCTCCCTCCACCCCTTCGTCCTCGGCGGCTCCTCCCCCCCTTGCTGCAAGCCCTTCGATCTCCCTTGGCTGCTCCGCCTCCAGTCTCCCCTGGGGGCTCCTTGGCTCTCGGCCCCTCTGGCCCCAACCCCCCCACCCCCGCCCGCTGCTTCTACCCCTCTTCCCCTGCCGGCTGCTCCGACCCTCCCGACGCTCGCCTCCTGCTCCTCGGTCTTCCCCTCCTGCTCCCCGGTCTTCCCCTCCTGCTCCCCGCGCTCCTCCCTCTTCTCTCCTCCACCACCTCCTTGGGCCTCGCCGGGAAACCGCACGGGGGCCAGGATGGGCGCCGCCGCGTCCGTCCGCCCCCGGGCCACCGCGGAGAGGAAGGAGGGCCGGGAGGTTGGCGGCCCCACCCGGGCTGCAGACGCGGCCTGCCGAGGGTTGACTCCTGGGACCCAAACAATTCCCGGGGGAGAGGGCGGTCCCCTCGCTGCACCCATTCCCAGGCCTTGGATGTTTGGGGTCCTCCTCTCTGCCCAGTTGATGGGGGAGGGGAGCAGCGCCTTAGGTCTCTCAAATACCGAGGATGGACCCGGGGAGGTGGGTGCGTCCCCTGCAGGGAGGTTGAACGAGCTCCCTAGCTGGAGGAGGAACCTGAGGCCGGTCCTCTGGGTTGGGGCCTGGGGGACACCTGGAAGTGGAGAGCCCCAGCAGGGTTGATGCGAAGTCCCCCTGACCTAACCTGAGCTCTTCCGTCTTCCAGTTTGAGAGATCCGATGGTTTGAGTGGAGACCCAAGTAGGCCTCTGCTTGAGAGGAAGCCAGGTCAGCTCCTAAAACATAAAACTTCTATGGCTATTGGTATTTTATGTTACATGCATAACTCGTAGCTGGGGAAACTGAAGTCCAAAGACAGGGCTGGCTCTCTCTTGCTCCAAATTCCCCAGTTATTTAGTGCCCCAGTTCTCTGGCCACAAGACAATGCCAGGAAACGCAGGAAAGTATCAGAGAGGTTTTAAAACACTGTTACAGTGATACAAAAAGTTCTAATAAAAACCCTAACAGCGATCCAAATCTAGCTACATAGGGGAAGCAACAGGAGGAAAATCTCCCCAAATGCTCACAGCAGTTTACATTCCTTTAGTGGGATGGTTGCTTTTTTAGTTATTTGCCTTCGAAATGGTTTTTAAAAGGGTTCTATTCCTTTTATAAGGGGAAAATTGTTTTAAAAAGGAATGTGCAGGCATGGAGACTGTAATCGGGACACGTCCTAAGGAGGCCTTTCCGCCTCTTCTCCCACCAGAGCACAGAAGCTTCCTTGCTCCCCTAGAGTCTGCCCCCACCCGAATGTCATATGCCGGAAATTCCACCGCTGGAGTCCTTTTAGTGAAACATGCACAGCTATTAAATGTCCAAGGGAAAGGGGCACCGAGTATCAAAAGAGCAAATACGTTGTGATCTTGCGTGTTCCAGAGAATGGCCCAGTGCTGAGCACCCCCGCTGTGACATCTTCCCTTCTGATTGCCGTGGTTTATTACCAAGGGGGCTGCCACCGCCTTGTGCCCCTCCCCCTGCCCACGCTACAGTCACCCCACCACCCACCATGGCCAAGCTGAAGCCGCATGCCTGCCCCACCCTCCCAGGCATCGTGTCATCTCAGAATTTCACAAATCTGGGCGCTATCACTCGAAATTATCCTGAATGGGGCTGGAGTGCATTGGAGTGATGCCAACCTCTGCAGAGAGAGAACACCCACACACATCAAAGAACTCACAGAAGGAAAGGCAAGATGAAAAAGTATCAGATAAAGAGTCAGGGGTGGGGGAAGCTACAGCCCATGAGGAGCTAAGAGGCAAGTGTTGACGGGCCTTTCACTGGTGATAAGATCTTCTTCTGGACTCCTTTGGACTGGCGGTGGACCCACAAGGTGCTGCGATGCTGCAGAGAACAGGAAAGAGTCTGTGCGCCCCTACCCCTCGAGTCAAGGACTAAACCCAGAAATAGGCACCTGGGACTGTGACTTCTCTACAAACCAAGCCAGGGTGCCGGCTTCAGATTCAGAACTCAGGGGAGGCCTTGGGAGACCGAAAGGAAGATGGTGTGGATGAGGAAACTGAGGTTCAGGTCTTTCAATTCCCAAGTCCTGAGCCCTTGCCCCTTGGCACATGTAGCTGCCGAGAGACAGTCTGCTGTGCTTATTCTTTGAAATACTTAGTAAATATACACCATTTGATCATCATGACAACATCTACAGGTATTCCTAATTCCATTTGCACATCAACCGAGGAGAATTTGGAAGAAATGTCATGCATGCAAGTGGAGACACATTGAAGCCCCTACCTGAAAAAGCTTCATCCACAGGCCCACACAGCCTCCCTGGACCTCTCTGACTCAGAGAAGCCAAGCAGGCCCGCCGCATTTGTCTTCCTCAAATGAGGCAACTGAAGGAAGAAAGTAGAACATGGGATGACCGAGGCCTGTGTGTTGCCCCATCTTCCCTTTGGACTTGTAATATTTGCCCCAGGCAGAAGCTGATGGTCCCTAAAGACCTGTGTGGGGCTTTGGGATGCAAGAGAAATTGATGGAGACTGTCTCAAAGGGACTGTCACCTTCCGGCTTTGCCATAAATCGGGAAGAACTGAGTGCGTGTGTTATGTGTTAGGGAGAATAAGGCTGGTCTTTCTCACAGTCAAGTGGGGCTTTCCATGTTGGACTAAAAAACACAAGCACACATAAAACAGTGCGGGGAGAGGAGGCTTTCTTCTGAGCCGAAAACACAATTACGCATTCTTCACTGCCTCCATATTCAAACCACAGCCTTGCCAACAACAAAAGTACAAACATTGTAGTGACCTCTCCTCTCACCAAGATTTCTGATGGAAATACAGCTCAGGAAAAATTCACTTAGGCCCTGGATACTGGTGATGCGAATACTTGTTCTCCTCTCAGACCTTCTGGGAAATCCCTTTGCCCCAACTGTGAAAATTTGCCCTCAAGTGGAGCTTGCAGAATATTTTCTTTAAAATGCTTGTTAAGGAGTCAATCCAGCACACTCCTTGCATGCCAGGCAACCATACAGAATTGGAAGGTTTTTTACATAGATTCCTCTTTCTCTTCCCAAAGGAAAACCTTGACTTATCAAGGAAGGGACGAAACTGCCTCTCTCCATATTAATACCTGAGAAGCTTCTGGAAAAAGGGAGCCCCGGGAAGCTTGCAATCGTCATGTCGAAAATGAGAGAAATAAATACTGCCAGAGAAGTCTTGCTTGCTTGTATAAACAATCGAGTGTTCTAGGAAGTGACACATTGGGTAATTCTACACAATGTGCTGAGAGGAAAACGGAAATGGGCAGGAGTGGGTCTGAAGAAGAAATGGCTCATTGTTTGGCATTCTTTAAATGCTGGAATAGTTACTCAATGATGGGCGCTTCCCATATATTTAAATAATGCAAATCCCCAAGCTGTGGGGAAGATTAGATGGAGTTCTGGCTTATTCCCGTCTTGCCAGTTTCAAGACTGCAAAGGCAGAGAGCAACGCAGACATCTCTAATCTGAGACCTCTCCCCAGGCTTGGGAGCTAAAAGGGGTTGTTGTTCAGTCGCTCAGTCATGTCCAACTCTGAGACCCCATGGACTGGCCAGGCTTCCCTGTCCTTCACTAGTTCCAGGAGAAAAGGGGGTGTGTGGGGTTATTCCCTGAGGTTTTCTTTCATGGCTTTCAGTCGCTTAACTTCAAACACTTATGTGACTTGTGATAGGAAAAACCCTTGTTTCACTTTTGAGTGTGGACGGGGGCCCTGGGAGTGCTTTCCTCAAATGGGACTTCCTTGATTGGGGAAGATCTGTGCAGTTTTGAGATGAAGTTTTCTCATGGCCTGATCTTCCGCTCCAGAGAGGTGCAGAGTATTGCAAAAGGGTTCGCTGTGTGGATGAAGCAGGCAGTCTGTTTGGTCATTGTAGTGCTTTCTGCTGCTATGTGTTGGCTTCTCCGTGCATAGCAGTGTCCTTGGCATCAGTTCACGGCTGTCATGTTGTAGGCGGACTCCCCATTTGTACCTGGGTTATTAAACTTCAGGTTTAAAGAAAAAAAAAAAGACCAATTTCTCATCCAAACTTAGAATGTTTGCTGTCACCCACTTCCTTCCTCTCCAAGTCTCCCCTCCCAAAGCTATATTTTTACTTCTCCTCCTTCCCAACCCTCGGGTAATGTTCGACAGAATGCTAGTGAGCCAAATGGAAATGTATTCCAGGCGAAGCATAATTTTCAGAAGACACAGCTGCCATGAGCCGGCATACTACACATGCTTCCTCCTGGCTGGGTCTCTCCTGTTTAGGATTATGACTCCGGTCCCCTGTGGATTTGGAAAAACAGATTCTTCAACTGCGGACTGCTGCTTTATGAGCCAAGCAGACCAGCTTGGAAGTCTCAGGCTTACAGAAACAAGAGGGCAGATTTATCCAACACAGAAATGAGCACTTTCTGGGTTATTAACAATTTTTTTTTCATTTGATGACACCAGCATTATAAATCAGTCTCTTTTGTAGCGTGAATGGAACAGTTTTGGAACACAGGCAACGTCATTAGATCCTGGAACAACAAGCCCGAGATATTTGTTACATACCAGTGCTTCTCGACCGGGGCGACTGTGGCCCCCAGGCGACATTTAGCAACATCTGGAGACATTTTTGGTTGTCATAACTGGATGGAAGGATGCTCCAGGCATCCAGTGAGTAGAAAGAAGCCAGGGATACTGCTCAACATCCTACAGGGCTCAGGACAGCCCCACAACAGAAACTCTTAAGACCCAAATATTTCTAGTGCTGAGGTAGAGAAGCCCTGTAATATACATATAATTGATGGTAACATTTGTTGCACCTAGGCTTCATAGTGGAGAAATCAAGGCCCAGAGAATATAAGTAACTAGGGCAATGTGATCTGGCTATTGCTAAAAAGCATCAACTATCTTATCTGACCTCTGTATTAGTCAGAGTTCTCCACAGAAACAGAACCAACGGGATACATATATCAAGAGATTCATTATAAGGAATTTGCTCAAGTGATTATGGAGGCTGAGTAAGGAAAAGTTGAGTTAGCAATCTGGAAACCCAGGAGAGCCAGTGGTATGAGTTCAATCCAAGGCCAGCAGGCTAAAGACCCCAGAAGAGCTGATGTGTCACTTCAGGTCCAAAGACAGGAAAAAATGGATACAATCCCATGGACAGAGGAGCCTGGAGGGCTACAGCCCATGGGGTCACGAAAGAGTCTGACACGACTGAACAACTAACACACACACACACACACACACACACACACACACTTTACAATACTGATTCAGAGAGCCATCTGCTTAGTGTTTTCCTTACTCAACTTCATAATCAATAGGGCTTTGTTTAGCATTTAAGAGGTGCCAAGGGCTACTCAGCTGTGCGTGATAAGAGAGCTTATTTAACAGTCTGGATTTGTTTGTCATTTAACTTGAGGCCATGTCTCTGTGAAGTCCAGCCTGACTTACCTGGCACAGAAGTAGAAGTGGGCAAGAAGCCAGCCCTGAGCCAACCACGCCGTCAGCAGTGTTTGATTTTTGCCTGTTTCCTCTGCCTCTCTTCTGCCTCATGTCCCTTCCCAGGCCTGACTACACAGTTTGCTGTGTACATTTTGCAGTGCCAGATGAAAAGGCGGGACCCTTTTCAGACTGCTTCCACAAAACACCACAAACAGAGTGCCTTATAAACAAGAGACATTCATTTCTTCCAGTTGTGGAGGCTGGGAAGCCCTTGGTCAGGGTGCCAGCATGATCGGGTGTGTCTTCACAAAGCGGAACGGTTTTAGGGAGCGCTGTGAAGTTGCCTTTATTTCATTTCATTTTATTTTATTTTATTGAGGTGTAAAACAACAAAAATTTATTCTCAACATTCTGGAAGCCAGAAAACTAAAATCCAGGTGTGGCCAGGTTGGGTTCCTTGTGGAGGCTCTGAGGGAGAATTCTTCCCATGCCTTGTGAGGTCTTTTTTTAAAAGAACATTGATTGAATTCTTGTAGCTCATCATCATGACCTAAACAGCTCTTGAAGGCTCCATCTCCTAATACCATCACATCACGGGTTAGGACTTTGACATATGGGCTTCCCAGATGGCTCAGTGGTAAAGAATCCACCCGCAATGCAGGAGACACAAGAGATGCGGGTTCAATCCCTGGGTCTGGAAAATCCCCTGGAGGAGGAAATGGCAACCCACTCCAGTATTCTTGCCTGGAGGATCCCATGGACAGAGAAACCTGGCGGGTTACAGTCCATGGGGTTGCAAACAGCTGAACATGACTTAGCAACTGAGCACACACACATGCACTTCAATATATGAACGCGGGGGCACACCAACATAATAGACCACAGCAGACCCCTTGTATAAAAAAATGTTAATAATAATGTCAACATGGTGATGTTGTCAACACTGGGTTGAGCTCCGTGTGTCACACAGCATTAAAATAAGCAAAAGCCGTTCGGAACGTAGGGTCCTGTCTATACCTTTGACATCTAGTCACTGTGTCCTTTGAACATCCTAAAGGGACAGCAATTTTCAGCTACAGTACAGAAGAGTGTTTTGGGGAAAGAAGTGTTGTCCCAGCAAATCCAACCACTTGTTCCCCAGGACTTCTCCGCCAGCCCACCCACTTCCCCAAGGTCAGCAGGATGCTGCTGGCAGGAGGAATGTCCACTGCCTCTACACCCTGGGTTCCCTGGTGTTGCGGGTTGAATTATGCACCCCGAAAAATACGTTCAAGTCCTGTCCCTAGGACCTGTGAGCATTACCGTATTTGGAAATAGGGTCATTGCAGATGTAATTAGTTAAATTATGATGAGGTCATAATGATGTAGGATGGACCCTTCACCCAGCATGACTGGTGTCCTTAGAAGAAAAGAAAAGACAGACCCATGGGAAGAAGGCCCTGTGATGAAGGAGGCAGAGACTGGAGTGATGTGTCTACAAGTCAATGAACGCTGAAGCAACACCAGGAGCTAGGAGAAAGGCCTGGAACAGGCCCTTTCCTAGAGCCTTCAAAGGAAGTGTGGCCCTGCTGACACCTTGATTTCAGACTTTGAGCCTCCAGAACTGTGAGAGAATAAATTTCTCTTGCTTTAATCCACCCAGTCTGTGGCACTTTGTCTACTGTGGCCCCAGAAGACTAATACTCCTGGAAAATTGTCCCTAGGCTCCTGCTGTTGCTCAAGTCTGGATTGGAATGTATAGAAGTGTCCTGACCAGTGCCAGGAAATCTCAGAAAACAGAAGTCTGCCATGACAGCCCCCAGAAATCCAACCAAACCCAGGAGCCCCAGGTATGACCTGCTTGACTCCATCGACATCTGGTGTAGACCAGAAGTGTCTGATTTTGCCATGTGCTGTGCAAAGTTCAGATTACCTTGGACCACTAGGTGTCCAACCTGAAGATGTGTGAAGAGTCTCTTTTTTTTCTGCTATTTATCTATTTCGAGTCACTAATAATTATCAAAGATTATAATTGTACAATACTGAGAAGTATAGAACAAAATACAATTATTGGAGGACAGTTGCTCTACAGATATGGTTTTTGCTAACATCAACATGAATCAGCCATAGGTTTACATATGTCCCCTCCCTCCTTAAACCCCTCCCATCTTGCATCCTATTCCACCCCTCTAGGTTGTCACAGAGCACTGGGTTGAACTCCCTGTGACACACAGCAAGTTCGCACTGGCTATCTATTTTACATATGATAATGGATGTGTTTCCATGCTGTTCTTGCAATTCAAGAAGTACCTCTTTATGGAAACATTTCAGCTAAGCCTGAAGGAGTGATGGAATCAGAATTAGAGTGAAGACCCCTCCCCCATGAATTGACTAGATCCTGGCACTGAGTTCCCATTGTTGCTAAGATCATAAAAAGACAGAAGACCAGACTTGATGTGTTTCCTCAGAAAAACACACCACCTATGACATAGTCTTGCCCAAAAGTCAAATCTGTATTGAGGGATCAAAGCCTGTAGATCTGGTTACCTGCTTTCAGGAAATACAGACATCAGAGAAAACAGTTAACAAGTCGGGAATACTATCAGCAAAATCCCAGTTGATGTCCAACAGATGACCTTGTTTCTTCCAAAAATAAGCTCTAAGGGGATAGGAGGGGACAGGGGAAGAGAGATGGAAAGGGAGCCTGTAGGAGAAAAATAAAACTAAAGAGACATAGGAACTAGTAGCATGGTGTGGTCTGTATTTGAATCCTGATTCATACAAACCAACTGGAAAAAAATCTGTTATGTTTATGAGGCAACTGGTAATGCAAACTGGGTACTCTCAAGAGTTTTCTCCAGCACCACAGTTCAAAAGCATCAATTCTTCATTTGCGGCATGAGGGATCTTTTTTAGTTTCGACATATAGAATCTAGTTCCCTGATCAGGGATTGAACCCCAGGCCCTTTGAATTGGGAGCACAGTCTTAGCCACTGCACTACCAGAGAAGTCCCTATCCGATCTAAATTAAAAAAAAATAATTCCCTAATATCATCAACTAACATTTGAAGGAACTGATCAAACTCAGGTCTCCTGCATTTCAGGCAGATTCTTTACTGTCTGAGTCACCAGGGAAGCCAATGCAGGAGACATAAGAGATGCAGATTTGATCCCTGGGTCAGGAAGATCCCCTTGAGTAGGAAATGGCAACTCACTGTAGTATTCTTGACTGGAAAATTCTAGGGACAGAGGAGTCTGGGCAAGAAGCAACAGAAGGAAAAGAGCTTGTTGTGTTCTCCACCGTATATCTGCAAACAGCAAGAAATCAAGAGGTATTTGCTAAGTGAATCAACAATTAGCTTGCCAGTCAGAAATATTATACTTTCTTGTCAATAAGACAATTTCAAATTCGATGACCACAGTTGAGACAAAGCCATGTGAGATATCCAAAATTGAATATAATTTGGAAATCCAAAAAGTATGCTGAAATCACCAGATGACAGCCACCAAAGACCTGACGTGCCTCTGGGGAGGAAAACACAGCAAGCCTATGAGGCAATTTTGCCCTAAAATCCAAACCTGATCTGATCAAAGCCTCTGGAAAGATTCCATGGATTCCAAAGATCTTATTTGCAGATAAAAGGATATTTACACATCTTAGGATTCCTCTAGTGCAAAGGTCTTTAGAGCTAGAGGGAAAAGTACATAGTTTGAGAACTACAAACGTGCAAAATTCAACCAAAAATCAAGCTACCAGCCTGTAGAGATGTCCACGGGGTAGGTACATGGAAGAAACTTAATCATGTGTACAGCTTAAAATTAAGGGTGAGGGTCTTGAGAGCACCTCCTGTGAAGTGTAGCATCCTGGACATAGTAATCATTTATAGACTTCAAGTGTCCCATTAGGGTTGTTGACAAGAATTTAGCCAGCGGCCAGCCCAGATTATGGGAATGTATGCAGGCTCAGTCATGGGATGGTAATTACCATCTGTGGTTGGAATGAATTTCTCAGCTCCAGGAGGACTTGGGAAAAGTACAGAAACTTTTAAGAGAATCAAAGCTATGGAATTCATATTTGGGTTAAAGAAATAATCTATGTATATTTGGTATTTTATACATTTTTAAAGTTACAAAGAAGTTCTGAGTTTTGGAAACCACTGTAAAATATGTAATTGGGTAATTCATCTAAACGTGATTTTAATTGAAAACTAATCTTATATAGTATTGGAATACTTTAAGAGAACTGAAGTTTCACTATATTTATTAGTTTAATTTATTAGATTTTAAAGTTATTTGCATGCCTGGAAATATATTTGTTAATTGAGACAAGTGAAGTGACTAAAAAGGAAACTGAATGTAATATATTAACAGTTCTAAGTGTACTTTAAAATTCATGAAGGTGTTTAATTAACTAAGTTCACAACTGGGATCCAGTATTTTCCAAAGACCTCTTAAAATTGGTTGATATTATTTGCTAGACTTAAAAAGAATTTTAAAAATAGAGTAATAAATTTCCTAGGTCGAACTTAAAAAGGTTAAGGAAAAGGTACAATGAGACATAATGTCATGCCTGTCAAAATGGCTATCGTCCACAAAACTCCACAAATAACAAACACTGGGGAGAATGGAGAGAAAAGGGAACCTTCTCACACTGTTGGTGCAAATGTAAATCCGTGCAGTCACTGTGGAAAACAGGATGGAGGGTTCTCGAAAAACTAAGAAAAGAAAAAAGAAGCAAACTCAACAGATATAAAGAACAAACTAGTGATTGCCAGTGTGGAGAGGGAAGGGGGAAGCAGCAATACAGGGGTATGGCATCAAGAAGTACAAACTTACTATGTGTAAAATTAGCTACAAGGATATATTCCACAACACGCAGAATATAACCAATATTTTATAATAATTAAAAGTGGAACATAACCTTTAAAAATTGTGGATCACCGTACTGTACATGTGTAGCATATAATGTTGTACAACAATTATACTTCAATAAAAAATGTTAAACAATGGTTAAAGGAAAAGTTCGCATTTGAACTTGTAACTTAAATAAATTGACTATCAGGACTTCTCTGGTGGCTCAGACGGTAAAGCG
This sequence comes from Giraffa tippelskirchi, assembly GCF_054371585.1. Taxonomy (NCBI): domain Eukaryota; kingdom Metazoa; phylum Chordata; class Mammalia; order Artiodactyla; family Giraffidae; genus Giraffa; species Giraffa tippelskirchi. Next base: position 147,039,603 of record NC_137289.1, read on the forward strand.
TTTACCTACAATGTGGGAGACCTGGGTTCAGTCCCTGGGTCGGGAAGATCTCCTGGAGAAGGCAATGGCACCCCACTCCAGTACTCTTGCCTGGAGAATCCCATGGACGGAGGAGCCTGGTAGGCTACAATCCATGGGGTTGCAAAGAGTCGGACATGACTGAGGGACTTCACTTTCATCAGATTTGTAAACCAAATAGATCTTTTTGTGCGCACACACACACATACCCCACTTTCGAGGGTATAATCACTTTAATGTCCAAACTACTGTGCGTACATTAAAAAAAAATCACAAGTCATCTTTGCATCCCTGTGTCAATAACATGATCAAATACCAATACTGTTTACCAGATATAGTCTCTTCAAACTCAGAAACACTGCTCATCCCTCCAGAACCTGCACAGAGCTGATAAGGTCTGATATGATTCAAAACACATTCATCCTAGGGTGCTTATTTCCATTTTTATATATATTCTGAATCTAATTTTCTGCCTTTCTCATGTTTTCAACCATTTATGGATTTGCATGAATGGGTGTGATTAGTTGTCATCTGAATAAATCATTTCACTCCTAACCAACTAATTTATGTTCCTTATAATTTCTGTTCCAGCTTAATATTAAGCTGGATGTGAATAACCCTGTTTGCAGCCTGTCTGTGCTTTGGAAGTTACTGATCTCTGATTGGTTGGATTTCACTGTGGTCCAGTCATGTCCCACCACCGTGGGAGTCACACTCTGCGATTCACAGAGCAACACCATCAGTCCTCACTCTGACCTCTGCACGCTATCATTTGGGAAGCATTGATCTAGACCAGAGTGTAGGGAACAGTAATCGCTATTGCAGTGATGTTGTGCTTTGTGAGTTGCATACTCAACAGAGTACATAGTAGCATTTATTTGTTTTAAATGAAAAGTTGACAAGTTCCAGTTCAGGTAATCCTGTCCATTGTCTCTTGTTGATGTTGTTCAGTCACTAAGCTGTGCTCAACTCTTTGGGACCCCATGGACTGCAGCACATCAGGCTCCTCTGTCTTCCACTATCTCCTGGAGTTTGCTCAAATTCATGTCCATTGAGTCTATCTAACCATCACTACAAATAATTAAATTATGTGTTTATTTGTTATTGAGTTCTCAGAAATGGCGCTTGGGAGAGATAAAGTTCTGGGTGGATTAAAAAAGGTCACAAATGCATTTCTGTCCCTCACATCATGAAGGAAGTCAATTTCCCCCAATTAAAAAAAAATTATTTATTTTGTGAGGCTAGGTCTTAGTTGCAGCACATGGGATCTTCAATCTTCATTGCAACATGTGAGAATTTTGGTTGAAGAATGTGGGCTCTAGTTCCCTGGCCTGGGATCAAACCCCAGCCCCCTGCATTGAGAGCCCAGAGTCTTAACCACTGGACCACCAGGGAAGTCCCCATCTCCCCAAAATTTAAAAAAAAATTTAGATTATTTATCTTGCTTTATACTACGACATCATCATACACACTCAACATTTCCCCTCTTCTTGAATGACAGCACCCATGGTTTCCTTTGACAAATATAATATGATAGAATTGAAGTTCCCCAACTTCCAGGCTTAAGACAACAGGCACTTCCACATTCTTGCTCTTGCTCATGTGAGAAGTCTGATAACTCTGAGCCTGCCATATTATCAAGAAGCCCATGAGAACCGTGTGGAAAGGAGCACCACAGAACCAGACTCTGAGTTAAGGCTTCTTGCGTAGTCCACCCGGGACTGCCGCTCAGCCCCATACAAGACTTGAGGCCCATGCCACGTGCAGCCAAAGAAACCCCTTGCTGAGTCCTGCCTGACCCACAGAATCACGAGCCAACAATAAAATATTGTTGTCTAAGCCATTAATCTTGTAGGTGATTTGTCACGTAGTAATAAATATTTGTGCCAAACCTGTTTAACAGCCGTCGATTTCCTATTTAGCACAGAAATGGTCTGCCAAGCTCGAAGTTCCTCCTCTGAAAGCCAGGGGAGAAAGGTAATGAGGAGAGCAATGAAAACTGAACTATTGAGGAAGAGCTAAGACACAGAAAACGAGACAATACAGAAGACACGTTGGCCACTTTGATGGAACTCTGTGTTCCCAGATGTGGGTCAAGCTGTGCCCATCTCCATCCCTCTTTTCTCTTTTGTAAATTTTTGTTGAAGCATAACTTGCGCTGCACTCAGTCGCTCAGTCGTGTCCGACTCTTTGCGACCCCATGCCCTGGAGCCCGCCAGGCTCCTCTCTCCATGGAATTCTTCAGGCAAGAATACTGGAGTGGGTGGCCATGCCCTCCTCCAGGGGATCTTCCCCACCCAGGGACAGGTCCCAGGTCTCCCGCATTGTGGGCGGATTCTTTACCATATGAGCCACTAGGGAAGCCCAAGAAAACTGGCGTGGGTAGCCTATCCCTTCTGCAGGGGATCTTTCCGACCCAGGAATCGAACCGGGGTCTCCTGCATTGCAGGCGGATTCTTTACCAGCTGAGCTACCAGGGAAGCCTGAAGCATAACTTAACCTACAGGTAAGTACACAGATCATTAGTGTAAACCTCCATGAATTTTTATAGAGCAAACTCATGCATCAGATCAGCACTTGAGATGCCCCCTTCCGGCCTCGTCCAGTTACTACACTGACCCTCACAGGTTGCCGTTCTCCTGACTTCTGTCAGTATGGGTCAAATAGACTTGTTTTACAACGTTCTACTGGGCTCCAGGAAGATGCAGGCCATATTTATTCTTCTGTTTCTGACTTCTTTTTCTCAGCTTTATGTTTGGGAGATTCATTCATGTTGCTAAGTGTAGTTGTAGTTCACTCGGTCTGTGATGGTTAGTATTATTGTACAACTGCACCCCAGTGTCTTTGTATACAGGCTGATTTTCTCTAAAACACGGGTTGCAACCTTTTCTGTGTGTGGTCAGACAGTACATATTTTAGGCATGGCAGATCAAGGGTCTCTGTCACAGCTACCATTGCATTTTGTCTCTGTCTCTGCTATTGCATTTTGAAAGCAGCCATAGATAACACTTAAAGAATGGATCCAGTTGGGTACCAATAAAATACTGTCTTTACTAATACTGAAATTTGAATCTCATAGAATTTTCATATGTCACCACGATTTTATTCTTCTTTTGATTTTTTTCTAACCAGTTAAAAATGTAACAAGCACTGTTTTCACACTGTATGTTTAGTCTAAGTAAATGATATATATATGTTTTTAAGTTTCCAGATGTTGATGAGGGTGCAGAAAAACAGGAATTCTCAGGGAATGTAAAGTGGTGCATTCTTGGGGGCTGCCAACGGAGCATTATATATCAAATACTTTAAAAACACTCCTACTCTTTGACCATTTCTAGGCATTTGTCCAAAGAAAATAGCCAGAGATGTGCATGAAGATTAATGGGCAAAGATATTCCTCATAGTATTATTTATAATATTGCAAAATTGGAAACAGACTCCAACTTTGAGTTCTGGCCATTGGGCAGATTGACGTACCACGTCCCATGCTCCTCACATTTCTACAAACACATAGACATGCAGTATAAAATAAAACACAGATATTAAATATACTGACTATCTAGAGAGAAGCATCACTTTCCTGGGTCAGAAGGGAATTATATCCCAATACAGAGTCTCACAGTTAGGAGCTGGGATTTTATTAACAATACCGGCATAGAAGTAAAAGCTATGACGTTGACGCTCCAAGACAGGAAGCTGAAATTGAGACCCCTGCATATAGCTGGAACAAGAGCTGCCTACCTCCTTTGTGAAAGCGATGACTAGGGAAATCTCTCATTCTCCCAAGGAAGTAGTGAGGAAGTTTTTTCTTGCAGGCAGTCCAAGGGAGAGTGTGGGATATTTTAACAATATTAAGCCTTCCAATCCATGAACGTGGGATGTGTTTTCATTTATCTACGTGTGCTCAGTCGTGTCTGACTCTTTGAGATCCCATGGACTGTAGCCCATCAGCCTTCTCTGTCCATGGGATTCTCCAGGCAAGAATACTGGAGTGAGTTGCCATTCCCTTCTCCAGGGGATCTTCCTGATCCTGGGCTTGAACTCTCATCTCCCACATCTCCTGCAGTGGCAGGTGGAGATGGATGGATGGATTCTTCACCAGTGCGCCACCTGGGAAGCCCTCATTTATCTATGACTTCTTTAATTTCTCTCAGTGGTATCTTGTATTTTTTTTAATCTTTATTTATTTGGCTGTACTAGGTCTTAGTTGTGGCACTCAGTATCTTTGATCTTCGTTGTGGCACGTGGGATATTTAGTTGTGGCAGGCAAACTCTCAGTTGCAGCAATATGGGGGTCTTCTTCCCTGACCAGGGATCGAATCTGGGCCCCCTGCTTTTGGAGCATGGAGTCTTAGCCACTGGACAACCAGGGAAGTCCCCTGTCTTATAGTTTTTATTGCACAAGTTTCTCACTTCTTTAATCAATTCCTAAGTATTTGATTCTTTTTGATACTATTGTAAATGGAATTGCTTTCCTACATTTTTCTTTCAGATCATTAATTACTAGTATAGAAAAATACTACTGATTTTTGTATCTTGGCTACATATCCTGCTACTTTGCTAAATTCATTTATTTGTTCTAACATTTGGGGTAGAATCTTCAGGGCTTTATACATACAGGCATACTTCATTTTATTGCATTTTGCCTTATTTTGTTTTTTACAATAATGTGATAATTGAAGGTTTGTGGAAACCCTGACTGAAGTCTATTGGTGCCATTTTTTCCAACAGCATTTGTTCACTTCATGTCTCTGTATCATATTTTGGTAATTTTTATAATATTTCAAACTTTTCCATGATTATCATATTCTTATGGGAGAAGGCAATGGCACCCCACTCCAGTACTCTTGCCTGGAAAATCCCATGGATGGAGGAGCCTGGTGGGCTATAGTCCATGGGGTCGCTAAGAGTCAGACACGACTGAGTGACTTCACTTTCACTTTTCCCTTTCTTTTTTTTTTTTTTTTTTTTAATAAATTTATTTATTTTACTTGGGGGCTAATTACTTTACAATATTGTAATAGTTTTTGCCATACATTGACAAGAATCAGCCATGGGTTTACATGTGTTCCCCTTCCCGAACCCCCCACCCACCTCCCTCCCCCTCCCATCCCTCTGGATCATCCCACTGCCCCGGCCCCGAGCCCTTGTCACATGCATCGAACATGGAATGGTGCTCTGTTTCACATATGACAATACACATGTCTCAATGCCATTCTCCCAGAACGTCCCACCCTCACCTTCTCCCTCAGAGTCCATAAAATTGTTCCATGCATCTGTGTCTCTCATTCTGTCCCGCATATAGGGTTATCGTTACCATCTTTCAGATTCCATATATATGCATTAGTATACTGTATTGTTGTTTTTCTTTCTGGCTTACTTCACTCTGTATAATGGGCTCCAGTTTCATCCATCTCAGTAGAACCGGTTCAAATGTATTTTTTTTAATGGCTGAGTAATATTCCATTGTGTATATGTACCACAGCTTCCTTATCCATTCATCTGCTGATGGACATCTAGGTTGCTTCCATGTCCTGGCTATTGTAAACAGTGCTGCGATGAACATTGGGGTACACGCGTCTCTTTCAATTCTGGTTTCCTCGGTGTATATGCCCAGCAGTGGGATTGCTGGGTCATATGGCAGTTCTATTCCCAGTTTTTTAAGGAATCTCCACACTGTTCTCCATAGTGGCTGTACTAGTTTGCATTCCCACCAACAGTGTAAGAGGGTTCCCTTTTCTCCACACCCTCTCCAGCATTTATTGCTTGTAGACTTTTGGATAGCAGCCATTCTGACTGGTGTGAAATGATACCTCATTGTGGTTTTGATTTGCATTTCTCTAATAATGAGTGATGTTGAGCATCTTTTCATGTGTTTGTTAGCCATCTGTATGTCTTCTTTGGAGAAATGTCTGTTTAGTTCTTTGGCCCATTTTTTGATTGGGTCATTTATTTTTCGGGAATTCAGCTGCAGAAGTTGCTTGTATATTTTTGAGATTAATTGTTTGTCTGTTGCTTCATTTGCTATTATTTTCTCCCATTCTGAAGGCTGTCTTTTCACCTTGTTTATAGTTTCCTTTGTTGTGCAAAAGCTTTTAATTTTAATTAGGTCCCATTTGTTTATTTTTGCTTTTATTTCCAATATTCTGGGAGGTGGGTCATGGAGGATCCTGCTGTGATTTATGTCGGAGAGTGTTTTGCCTATGTTTTCCTCTAGGAGTTTTATTGTTTCTGGTCTTACGTTTAGATCTTTAATCCATTTTGAGTTTATTTTTGTGTACGGTGTTAGGAAGTGTTCTAGTTTCATTCTTTTACAAGTGGTTGACCAGTTTTCCCAGCACCACTTGTTAAAGAGGTTGTCTTTTCTCCATTGTATATTCTTGCCTCCTTTGTCGAAGATAAGGTGTCCATATGTGCGTGGGTTTATCTCTGGGCTTTCTATTTTGTTCCATTGATCTATATTTCTATCTTTGTGCCAGTACCATACTGTCTTGATGACTGTGGCTTTGTAGTAGAGTCTGAAGTCAGGCAGGTTGATTCCTCCAGTTCCATTCTTCTTCCTCAAGATTGCTTTGGCTATTCGAGGTTTCTTATATTTCCATACAAATTGTGAGATGATTTGTTCTAGTTCTGTGAAAAATACCATTGGTAGCTTGATAGGGATTGCATTGAATCTGTAGATTGCTTTGGGTAGAATACTCATTTTCACTATATTAATTCTTCCAATCCATGAACACGGTATATTTCTCCATCTGTTTGTGTCCTCTTTGATTTCTTTCATCAGTGTTTTATAGTTTTCTATATATAAGTCTTTTGTTTCTTTAGGTAGATATATTCCTAAGTATTTTATTCTTTTTGATGCAATGGTGAATGGTATTGTTTCCTTAATTTCTCTTTCTGTTTTCTCATTATTGGAGTATAGGAATGCAAGGGATTTCTGTGTGTTAATTTTATATCCTGCAACTTTACTATATTCATTGATCAACTCTAGTAATTTTCTAGTAGAGTCTTTAGGGTTTTCTATGTAGAGGATCATGTCATCTGCAAACAGTGAGAGTTTTACTTCTTCTTTTCCTATCTGTATTCCTTTTATTTCTTTTTCAGCTCTGATTGCTGTGGCCAAAACTTCCAAAACTATGTTGAATAGTAGTGGTGAAAGTGGGCATCCTTGCCTTGTTCCTGACTTTAGGGGAAATGCTTTCAATTTTTCACCATTGAGGATAATGTTTGCTGTGGGTTTGTCATATATAACTTTTATTATGTTGAGATATGTTCCTTCTATTCCTGCTTTCTGGAGGGTTTTAATCATAAATGGATGCTGAATTTTGTCAAAGGCTTTTTCTGCATCTATTGAGATAACCATATGGTTTTTTTCTTTCAATTTGTTAATGTGGTGTATTACATTGATTGATTTGCGGATGTTAAAAAAACCTTGCATTCCTGGGATAAAGCCCACTTGGTCATGATGTATGATCTTTTTAATATGATGTTGGATTCTGTTTGCTAGAATTTTATTAAGGATTTTTGCATCTATGTTCATCAGTGATATTGGCCTGTAGTTTTCCTTTTTTGTGACATCTTTGTCTAGTTTTGGAATTAGGGTGATGGTGGCCTCATAGAATGAGTTTGGAAGTTTACCATCTTCTGCAATTTTCTGGAAGAGTTTGAGCAGGATAGGTGTTAGCTCTTCTCTAAATTTTTGGTAGAATTCCGCTGTGAAGCCGTCTGGTCCTGGGCTTTTGTTTGCTGGAAGATTTCTGATTACACTTTCGATTTCCGTGCTTGTGATGGGTCTGTTAAGATCTTCTATTTCTTCCTGGTTCAGTTTTGGAAAGTTATACTTTTCTAAGAATTTGTCCATTTCTTCCAAGTTGTCCATTTTATTGGCATATAGCTGTTGGTAGTAGTCTCTTATGATCCTTTGTATTTCTGTGGAATCTGTTGTGATCTCTCCATTTTCATTTCTAATTTTGTTGATCTGATTCTTCTCCCTTTGTTTCTTGATGAGTCTGGCTAATGGCTTATCAATTTTGTTTATCTTCTCGAAAAACCAGCTTTTAGTTTTGTTGATTTTTGCTATGGTCTCTTTTGTTTCTTTTGCATTTATTTCTGCCCTAATTTTTAAGATTTCTTTCCTTCTACTGACCCTGGGGTTTTTCATTTCTTCCTTCTCTAGTTGCTTTAGGTGTAGAGTTAGTTGATTTATTTGATTTTTTTCTTGTTTCTTGAGGTACGCCTGTATTGCTATGAACCTTCCCCTTAGTATTGCTTTTACAGTGTCCCATAGGTTTTGGGTTGTTGTGTTTTCATTTTCATTCGTTTCTATGCATAATTTTATTTCTTTTTTGATTTCTTCTGTGATTTGTTGGTTATTCAGAAGCGTGTTGTTTAGCCTCCATATGTTGGAACTTTTAATAGTTTTTTTCCTGTAATTGAGGTCTAATCTTACTGCATTGTGGTCAGAGAAGATGGCTGGGATGATTTCAATTTTTTTGAATTTACCAAGGCTAGATTTATGGCCCAGGATGTGATCTATCCTGGAGAAAGTTCCATGTGCACTTGAGAAAAAGGTAAAATTGATTGTTTTGGGGTGGAAACTCCTGTAAATATCAATTAAATCTAATTTGTCTATTGTATCATTTAAAGTTTGTGTTTCCTTGTTAATTTTCTGTTTAGTTGATCTATCCATATGCGTGAGTGGAGTATTAAAGTCTCCCACTATTATTGTGTTATTGTTAATTTCCCCTTTCATACTTGTTAGTATTTGCCTTATATATTGTGGTGCTCCTATGTTGGGTGCATATATATTTATGATTGTTACGTCTTCTTCTTGAATTGATCCTTTGATCTTTATGTAGTGTCCTTCTTTGTCCCTTTTCACATCCTTTATTTTAAAGTCTATTTTATCTGAAATGAGTATTGCGACTCCTGCTTTCTTTTGGTCTCCGTTTGCATGGAATATGTTTTTCCATCCTTTCACTTTCAGCCTGTGTGTGTCCCTAGTTTTGAGGTGGGTCTCTTGTAGACAGCATATATAGGGGTCTTGTTTTTGTATCCATTCAGCAACCCTTTGCCTTTTGGTTGGGGCATTCAACCCATTTACATTTAAGGTAATTATTGATAAGTATGATCCCGTTGCCATTTACTTTGTTGTTTTGAGTTCGTGTTGAAACATCCTTTCTGTGTTTCCTGTTTAGAGAAGATCCTTTAGCATTTGCTGGAGAGCTGGTTTGGTGGTGCTGAATTCCCTCAGCTCTTGCTTGTCTGTAAAGCTTTTGAATTCTCCTTCATATCTGAATGAGATCCTTGCTGGGTACAGTAATCTGGGTTGTAGATTATTCTCTTTCATTACTTTAAGTATGTCCTGCCATTCCCTTCTAGCCTGAAGGGTTTCTATTGAAAGATCAGCTGTTATCCTTATGGGGATCCCCTTGTGTGTTATTTGTTGTTTTTCCCTTGCTGCTTTTAATATTTGTTCTTTGTGTTTGATCTTTGTTAATTTGATTAATATGTGTCTTGGGGTGTTTCGCCTTGGGTTTATCCTGTTTGGAACTCTCTGGGTTTCTTGGACTTCTGTGACTATTTCTTTCCTCAATTTAGGGAAATTCTCAACTATTATCTCCTCGAGTATTTTTTCATGGCCTTTCCTTTTATCTTCTTCTTCTGGGACTCCTATGATTCGAATGTTGGGGCGTTTCATATTGTCCCAGAGGTCCCGGAGGTTTTCCTCATTTCTTTTGATTCTTTTTTCTTTTTTCCTCTCTGCTTCGTTTATTTCCATCATTCTATCTTCTACCTCACTTATCCTATCTTCTGCCTCCGTTATTCTACTGTTGGTTCCCTCCAGAGTGTCTTTTATCTCCTTTATTTCATTATTCATTCTATATTGATTCCTTTTTATTTCTTCTAAGTCCTTGATAAACATTTCTTGCATCTTCTCAATCTTTGTCTCCAGGCTATTTATCTGTAACTCCATTTTGCTTTCAAGATTTTGGATCATTTTTATTATCCTTATTCTAAATTCTTTTTCGGATAGATTCCCTATCTCCTCCTCTTTTGTTTGGCTTTGTGGGCATTTCTCATTTTCCTTTACTTGCTGAGTATTTCTCTGCCTTTTCATCTTGTTTAGATTGCTGTGTTAGGCGTGGCCCTTCTGTATTCTGGTAGTATGAAGTTCCTCTTTGTTGTGGAGGTTCCTCACTGCGGTTGGGGTTGGACAGGTGGCTTGTCAAGGTTTCCTGGTTGGGGGAGCTTGTGTCGGTGTTCTGGTGGGTGGAGCTGGATTTCTGCTCTCTTGAGTGTAATGGAGTGACCAGTATTAATTTTTGAGATGTCTATGGATTTGGTGTGCCTCTGGGCAGCCTGTATATTGATGCTCAGGTCTATGTTCCTGCGTTGCTGGAGAATTTGCGTGGTATGTCTTGCTCTGGAACTTATTATCTCTTGGGTGGAGCTTGGTTTCAGTGAATTTATGGAGGCTATTGGATGGTCTCTTATTAATTAATGTTTCCCCTGGCTTTCAGTCTTATTCTTGCAGTAGCCTCAAGACTTCTCCTTCCATACAGCCTCAATAATAAAACTTTTAGGTTAATGGTGAAAAGATTCTCCACAGTGAGGGATACCCAGAAAGGTTCACTGAGTTACATGGAGAGATGAGGTGGGGGGGGTGGGTTGAAGTGACCAGGAGGGGAAGAGGGGAATTCAAATGTGGAGAGAGCAATCTAGCCAGTAAGCACTTCCCTCTGTGCTTTCCACAGTTTGGAACCCTCAGAGTGATTCACAGAGATACATAGAGAGGGGGGAGGAAGGTAACAGAGGTGAGCATGAGTAGAAAGGGAGGAATTAAGAGGGGAGAGAGAGATCTGGGCAGTATCCTGTTCCTGAAGTGTTCTCCGGTACCCAGAACACCCTCAGAGATTCACAGAATTGGGTTGAGAAGAGAAGGAGGAGGGTGGGAGATAGAGGTTCCCTGGGGGAGAAGAAAGAGCATCAATAGGGGGAGAGAGTGATCAGGCCAGTGATCACACTCCTGAGTAAAAATGGGTCCTAAAGATTGGGTTCTTAAATGTACAAAGTTGATATCAAATATGTAAAACACAGATTAAAAATCTAGAGTAGAGGTTAGACTCTTATAAAACTTACAATCTAAAAAAAAAAAAAAAGAAGAAAAAAAAAAAAGAAAAAAGGGAACAGTGTAAAAAGAAAAAAAAACAGTAAAACAGTAAAAAAAGAAACAGTAAAAAAATGTAGAACAGGAAAAAAACATTAAAAAAAAAAAAAAGAACACAAAAGGTATAAGATATATGTATGTAGTTTGCTTCAAAAATAGGGTTTTTTTTTTTTTGCAAGTTAATAGTGTGTTATGAAAATGAAAGTTAAAGGTGTAATAGAGGACTTGAAGAAAAAGGAAAGAAGAGAAAAAAAAATTTTTTTAATTAAAAAAAAAATTAAAAAAAAAATAATAGTAAAAAAAAATATATATCCCGGACTTTCTCTGGAGCTGTTGTGAGCAGTGTGGGATCTGCTCAGTTTTAGATAGATCCTTATTCCTGCTTATACTTTTCAAGATCTGTAGGTCCTTTTTAGTGCAGTCGGTATTAGCTACAGGGATCTTAATCTGTTGGCCTGTCCCTTCCAAAGCACTTCCCTCTGTTTATTTGGCTTCTGTTTGGAGATCTCTTCAGTATCTAATTTCCGCCCTGCAACAAAGCGGTGGAGGTGATCTCTTTAGGTTCGCTTGTTCAATCGTGCTGTGGGGAGGAAGGAACACTGCAATTCTGGCGTGTGTGTGGTAAGCTCGCAGTGTCTCGGCCGCACTGGGTTCGCCCCCGCTCACGGCGTGTGTGCTTTCCCCGTCTACCCTGCTCAGGCTTCAGGTTACTCGGCCGGGGAGCGGGCCCTGAGCTGCGTGCACTTCCCAGGACTAAGCCGCTCAGGTTCAGGCTCCCGGTTACTCCACAAAGGCGCAGACTCGATTTTGCCCGCGGCTTGTGCCGTTCCCGGTCGGAGCTGCCCAGGCGGCCAGGAGTTTGGCGAGGGCGCTGTCCCCTGTTGGGGCGGTGCGGCTTATCACCTCCCTGGTCCCCGCCTCGGTTTACGGGCGCGCCCGGCTCCGGTGTGCTTTGTGTCGGTTCTGGGGAGCTGGTCTCTGGCTGCGACCCTCCCGGCTGCTGTCGACCCTCCGGGATCTCAGGCAGTCTTTGCTTAAAAACTGGGAGCCTGTTTGCAGTTTGGTAGGGGGTGCCCTCTCTGGAGCCGAGTTTGCCCCTTTCCGGCTCTAGCGGGCCCCGCCTGCCCGCTGTGTCCGGCGGGGGATGGCGCGGTCCGCAGCCGGCTAGCTCTCCTCTGGTATCGCTCAGTCCTTTGTTCTGTGAGCGGGCCGGCAGTGCCTTAGAGTTGGGCTTTTCGCGGGATAGTTCTCTCTCTCTCTCTCTCTCTCTCTCGCTGTCCCACAGTTTAGGTTACTATCTCACGTTAGCTCCCTCAGATTGCCCTCGGGGCACTCGGGCCCGGTCCTTACCCTAGGCAATGCCTCCCGCTCCTCTCCGTTCAGCCCCCACTTGCTGGTGGCGGATGATGCGAGCGTCTGGGGTTCTTTGCTGGGAGTTGCTTTAGGCACGTAATCTGTCGATTTTATTTATTTTTTCCTCCCAGTTACGTTGCCCTCCGAGATAAAAAATCCTCCCCCACACCCGCCGGTGAGAGGGTTTCCTGGTGCTTGGAAATTCCTCCTCTTTTACGACTCCCTCCCCGGGACGGGTCTCCGTCCCTAACTCTTTTGTCTCTCTTTTTATCTTTTATAATTTCTCCTACCTCTTTTGAAGATAATGCGCAGTTTTTGTGAAAGCCTGACGTCCTCAGCCAGCCTTCAGAAGTAGTTTTGTGAAGTTTGGTCAGCGTTCAGATGTTCTTTCGATAAATTTGTGGAGGAGAGAGTGGTCTCCCCATCCTATTCCTCCGCCATCTTCTGCTCTCTCCTCACTTTTCCCTTTCATACACTGGAGAAGGAAATGGCAACCCACTCCAGTATTCTTGCCTGGAGAATCCTAGAGACGGCGGAGCCTGGTGGGCTGCCGTCTATGGGGTCGCACAGAGTCGGACACGACTGAAGCGACTTAGCAGTAGCAGCAGTAGCATATTCTTATGGTGCTCAGTGATCTTTAGTGTTACTACTATGACTTTCTAAAGGCTCAGATGAGACTTAACATTGGATAGTATCACTGACTCAATGGACATGTATTTGAGCAAACTCCTGGTGTGCTGCAGTCCATGGGGTTGCAAAGAGTCAGACATGACTGAGTAACTGAACAACAAAATTTTTTACTTAAACTATGTAACCCTTTTTCAGACATAATGCTATTTCACACTTAATAGTGCAAGCATAACTTTTACATGCACTGGGAAACCAAAAAATTCATGTGACTAGCTTTATTGCAATATTTGCTTTTTTGTGGTGGGCTTGAATCAAACCCACACTAGCTCCAAGGTACGCCTGTATAAGGTCATATCATCCCAAATTTGGAAGAAGGTTTTATTACCAAATTTCTCTGGCTAGGACTTCTAGTACTTTCCTGACTAGACATAGTGAAAGTAGGCAAGTAGACTTGTTCCTGATCTAAGAAAAAAGGTCTTGGTTTTATTTCCGTATATGACATTTATTATATTGAGACAGTGTTTTTTTCCTCTTCCTAGTTTGTTTTTTATCATTAAAGGTTACTGAATTTGGCCAATACCTTTCCTGGATCAACTGGGATCATTATATGTTTTCTCTCTGTATTTCCTTTCTGTGGTTTACAACATCAATAGATATTTGTATATTGAGTGATTCTTGCATCCCAGTTATGAATACCACATGGTCGTGGTGTGTAATCCTTTTCATATGCTGCTGAACTCAATTTGCTAGTATTCTGATGATATTCTTACATCTGTGTTCATAAGGGATTTTGGTCTGTAGTTCTTGTGTCTTTTTTCTGGCTTTGCTATTAGGATAATTGTGGCCTCATAGAATAAGTAGGAAGTATTTCCCTTCTTCGGATTTTTTGGAAAAGGTTAAGAAGGACAGTATCAGCTCTGTATATGTTTGGTAGAATTCACTTGTGAAGCACTCAGGTTCAGGCCTTTATTGTTGTTGTTGATCACTCACCTAGACATTCCAGTCATCCCAGAATGCGAAGTCAAGTGGGACTTAGGAAGCATCACTATGAACAAAGCTAGTGGAGGTGATGGAATTCCAGTTGAGCTATTTCAAATCCTAAAAGATGATGCTGTGAAAGTGCTGCACTCAATATGCCAGAAAATTTGGAAAACTCAGCAGTAGCCACAGGACTGGAAAAGGTCAGTTTTCACTCCAATCCCAAAGAAAGGCAATGCCAAAGAATGCTCAAACTACCGCACAGTTGCACTCATCTCACATGCTAGTAAAGTAAAGCTCAAAATTCTCCAAGCCAGGCTTCAACAGTACATGAACCTTGAACTTCCAGATGTTCAAGCTGGATTTAGAAAAGACAGAGGAACCAGAGATCAAACTGCCAACATCTGCTGGATCATCGAAAAAGCAAAAGAGTTCTAGAAAAACATCTAATTCTGCTTTAGTGACTACACCAAAGCCTTTGACTGTGTGGATCACAACAAACTGTGGAAAATTCTTCAAGAGATGGGAATACCAGACCATCTGACCTGCCCCCTGAGAAATCTGTATGCAGGTCAAGAAGCAACAGTTAGAACTGGATATGGAACAGACTGGTTCCAAATTGGGAAAGGAGTACATCAAGGCTGTATATTGTCACCCTGCTTATTTAACTTATATGCAGAGTACATCATGAGAAATGTCAGGCTGGATGAAGCACAAGCTGGAAGCAAGATTGCTGGCAGAAATACCAATAACCTCAGATATGCAGATGACACCACCCTTATGGCAGAAAGCGAAGAGGAACTAAAGAGCTTCTTGGTGAAAGTGAAAGAGGAGAGTGAGAAAGTTGGCTTAAAGCTCAACATTCAGAAAACTAAGATCATGGCATCTGGTCCCATCACTTCATGACAAATAGATGGGGAAACAGTGGAAACAGTGAGAGACTTTATTTTGGGGGGGCTCTAAAATCACTGCAGATGGTGACTGCAGCCATGAAATTAAAAGACACTTACTACTTGGAAGAAATGTTATGACCAACCTAGATAGCATATTAAAAAGCAGAGACATTACTTTGCCAACAAAGGTCTGTCTAGTCAAAGCTACGGTTTCCCCAGTAGTCATGTGTGGATGTGAGAGTTGGACTATAAAGAAAGCTGAGCACTGAAGAATTGATGCTTTTGAACTGTGGTGTTGGAGAAGACTCTTGAGAGTCCCTTGGACTACAAGGAGATCCAACCGGTCAATAAAGAAAATCAGTGAATATTCATTGGAAGGATTTATGTTGAAACTTAAACTCCAATACTCTGGCCACCTGATGGGAAGAACCGACTCATTGGAAAAGAACCTGATTCTGGGAAAGATTGAAAGGAGGAGGCGAAGGGGATGACAGAGGATGAGATGGTTCGATGGGATCACCAGTGCGATGGACATGAGTTTTTGTAGGCTCCGGGAGTTGGTGATGGACAGGGAAGCCTGGTGTGCTGCAGTCCATGGGGTCACAAAGGGTCGGACACGACTGAGTGACTGAACTGAACTGGGGGATTTTTGATTATTGATCCAATATCCTTAAAAGTTATATGTCTATTCATATTTTCTGTTTCGTCATGATTGTTTCTAGGTAAGTTTTGTGTTTCCTAAGAATATGTCCATTTCATCTAGGTTACCCATTTTTTGGTGAACAATTATTCGTATTACTCTCATAACTCTTTTTATTCTTGTAGAATCAGTACTAATGTCCTCACTTTAATTTCATTTCTGATTTTCATAATTTGAATCTTCTTTTCCTTCTTAGTTCATCTACCCAAGATTTGTCAATTTTATTCATCTTTCTAAAGAACCAACATTTAGTTTTATTGATTTTCTCTGTTATTTTTCTATTCTCTACTTTATCTTTGCTCTAATCTTTATTTCCTATCTTCTGCTATCTTTGGATTTAGTTTTTTCTTCTCTTGCTAGTTCCTTAAATTGTAAAGTTAGGCTGTTGATTTGAACTTTTTCTTGTTTTTATAAGAAAGCATTTATAGCTATAAATTTCTCCCTTTTGCTGTGTCCTCTAAGTTTTGATATGTGTATTTTCATTTGTCTCCAATTATTTATTAATTTCCCTTGTGATTTCTTCTTTGATCCAATGCTTGTTTAAAAGTGTGTTGTTTGATTTTCATAATTTTGTAAATTTTCCAGTTTTTCTTCTCATATTGATTTCTGACTTCATCTCATTGTGGTCAGAAAAGATATTTTGTGTGAAATATGTCTTTTTAAAGCTCAGACAACAGTATATAAGACAGATGTAGTACTGGCCATTCACTTTATTCAGTTCAGTTCAGTCACTCAGTCGTGTCTGACTCTTTGCGACCCCATGAATTGCAGCACGCCAGGCCTTCCTGTCCATCACCAACTCCCAGAGTCTACCCAAACCCATGTCCATCGAGTTGGTGATGCCATCCAACCATCTCATCCTCTGTCATTCCCTTATCCTCCTGCCCCCAATCCTTCCCAGCACTAGAGTCCTTTCCAATGAGTCAACTCTTCACATGAGGTGGCCAAAGTATTGGAGTTTCAGCTTCAACATCAGTCCTTCCAATGAACACCCAGGACTGATATCCTTTAGGATGGACTGGTTGGATTTCCTTGCAGTCCAAGGGACTCTGAAGAGTCTTCTCCAACACCACAGTTCCAAAGCATCAATTCTTCGGCGCTCAGCTTTCTTCACCGTCCAACACTCACATCCATACATGACCACTGGAAAAACCATAGCCTTGACTAGACGGACCTTTGTTGGCAAAGTAATGTCTCCGCTTTTAAATAGGCTATCTAGGTTGGGCATAACCTTCCTTCCAAGGGGTAAGTGTCTTTTAATTTCATGGCTGCAATTACCATCAGCAGTGATTTTGGAGCCCAAAAATATAAAGTCTGACACTGTTTCCACTGTTTCCCCATCTATTTCCCATGAAGTGATGGGACAAGATGCCATGATCTTAGTTTTCTGAATATTGAGCTTTAAGCCAACTTTTTCACTCTCATCTCTCACTTTCATCAAGAGGCTTTTTAGTTCCTCTTTACTTCCTGCCATAAAGGTGGTGTCACCTGCATATCTGAGGTTATGGATATTTCTCTCGGCAATCTTGATTTCAGCTTCTGTTTCTTCCAGCCCAGCGTTTCTCATGATGTACTCAGCATATAAGTTAAATAAGCAGGGTGACAATATACAGCTTTGATGTACTCCTTTCCCTATTTGGAACCAGTCTGTTGTTCCAGATCCAGTTCTAACTGTTGCTTCCTGACCTGCATACAGGTTTCTCAAGAGACAGGTCAGATGGTCTGGTATTCCCATCTCTTTCAGAATTTTCCACAGACCAGTAACCCTGAAGAAGCTGAACTTCAATGGTTCTATGAAGACCTACAAGACCTTTTAGAACTAACACCCAAAAAAGATGTCCTTTTCATTATAGGGGACTGGAATGCAAAAGTAGGAAGTCAGGAAACACCTGGCGTAACAGGCAAATTTGGCCTTGGAGTACAGAATGAAGCAGGGCAAAGGCTAGTTAGTAAGAGTTTTGCCAAGAGAATGCACTGGTCATAGCAAACACCCTCCTGCAACAACACAAGAGAAGACTCTACACATGGACATCACCAGATGGTCAACACCGAAATCAGATTGCTTATATTCTTTGCAGCCAAAGATGGAGAAACTCTATACAGTGAGCAAAAACAAGACTGGGAGCGGACTGTGGCTCAGTTCATGAACTCCTTATTGCCAAACTTCTGAGCCTAAACCCAGACAAAACAATAATCTCAAAATATACATGCACTCTGATGTTCAAAGCAGCACTATTCACAATAGCCAAAACAGAAACGCATCCTAAATGTCCACTGACAGATGAATGGATAAAGAGAAGTGGTACATATATAGAACAGAAGAGTACTCAGCCATAAAAACTGAAATGATGCCTTGTGCAGCAACATGGATGGACTGAGAGAATGTCAAACAAAGTGAAATAAGTCAGACAGAGAAAGACAAATAGCAGATGATACCACTTATATGTGGAATCTAAGTATGACACAAATGAACATATCTATGAAACAGAGACAGACTCATGGAAACAGCAAACAGACCTACGGTTTCCAAGAAGGAGGGGGGTGGGGAGGGAGGAGTAGGAGGGTGGGGTTAGCAGATGCAAACTATTCCATATGAGATGTATAAACAACAAGGTCCTACTGTAGAGCACAGGGAAGTATATTCAGAGTCCTATGATAAGCCATATTGGAAGAGAATAGAAAAAAGAATATATATGGGACTTCCCTGGTGGTCCAGTGGTTAAGACTCCACACTTCCACTGCAGGGGGTATGGGTTTAATCCCTGGCCAGGGAACTAATCCCACATACCCTGCAGCATATTAGAAAACAATAAGATTAAAGAAAAAAAATATATATATGTACATATATATACACACACACGCAATGTATATACACAAATATATGTATATAACTGAATCCCTTTGCTGTAAAGCAGAAATTAACACAGTATTGTATACTTCAGTAAAAAAAAATTAACATGACTGGGATAAAAAGATTAGTATATTTCATTGTTTGTAAATTTTATATCCAAAGAAAAGTACTGTAAACAAATACAGCTGACCACTTCATGGCAGGCTTGCTGAAATACTTATGGAGGTGCATACTGATGTCTGAAATTTATCACCAAATACACCAAGGAATAAGATGGATTGATGGATGGATAGTGCGATGGACAAATGGATAGACACATGAGAAAGGAAGTATGTAAAATAGTTACAGTAGAAGCTAGGTGGGAAGTCTTTGTGTATGAGCTAGAAAACATGTTCAACCTCGTTGAATGTTTGGAAATTTTTACAATAAAGTGTTGGGGAAAGTACAGAGCAAAGAGCAATGAAAACCACAAGCACACGAAGTACAATTT
Source organism: Giraffa tippelskirchi (assembly GCF_054371585.1). Lineage (NCBI taxonomy): Eukaryota > Metazoa > Chordata > Mammalia > Artiodactyla > Giraffidae > Giraffa > Giraffa tippelskirchi. The sequence continues at coordinate 147,058,686 of NC_137289.1, forward strand.
CAACTTTACAAATATGAGCTGAAAAAAGATGCAGAGGAGAGAGGCTAAAATATTGTGTGCTCACAGTCCCTCAGTCATGTCTGTTTCCTTTGCAACCACAAAGACTGTAGCCCACCAGGCTCCTCTGTCCGTGGGATACTCCAGGCTAGAACACTGGACTGGGTTACCATTTCCTTCTCCAGGGGATCTTCCCGACCCAGGGATCTAACTCCTGTCTCCTGCATTGGCAGGCAGGCTCTTTGCCACTGAGCCACTAAGGAAGCTCCAGAGTATGAACTGTAGTGAAATAAAACATGGCTTTTATTTACTTTCTCATACTCCATGCACTGACCAAGTTCTTTTCCCAATATCCACAGACTACATTTTCCATAATAAAAGTAGCATCACCTTCCCTCTGACCCAAGGGAGACAGACCTGCCAAGCAGCAGCATCACCCTGCTTGTGATCTTGTTCCCCACCTTGTGATCTTGGCTTTGAGCACCTGCTGGGGCTCCCAGATTCCTGCAATCACAGCTCTAGAGACGTGTCCCCATTGGCTTCACAGAGCTGACCAAGCCTATGGCTGACTCATCTGTTTGGACTCCCAGATGCAGCCCCATCTGTCCTGGCTTCATCTTTGCCCATCATGGTGCAACCCCTCCCCACTTCTTTTTTTTTTTTTCCTCTTTATATGTATACATATTTGAGGGAAAGTAAAAAGCTTATTGAAACGTACATGTGGAAAGGCACACAGGTCAACACAGAGAGAACTGCCCCCACTTCTTTCAACCACACCTTCTAGCTTCCTGGAGTTTTTCTCCATATTTACATTTCTTATTTGAAGTGATCTTTGTTCAGAAGTCAAAAATGGGAAATTTACAAAATTTTCTACGCAGTAATGCAAAATTCTTACATGGCAAAAACACACAGGTCAAAAGTGACAAAATGATAATTAAGAAATATTTGGAGACACCTGACAAAGGGTTCATTTACCTAATTTATTCATAGTTCAAATTCAAAACTTAAAGAAAAGATGAAAAGCCCAGTAGAAGACAAAGATGAAGTATGTATAGGGAACAAAGAAGCACAAATTACCCAGCAAAAGGGAAAAGAGACACAAATTTCAAAAAACAGGGAAAATGTTGAACCTAACTTGTAATGAAAGAAATGCAAACCAAAACAATCATGGAAAATGATTTTTTACCATGCAAATTGCCAAAACTGCAAAGAGAAAGTTGAAATATACCGAATTTTTCCTCCAAATTGAGGATGAGGGATTGGAAAATGAGTGCTCATGGATTGCTGTGAAAGCATAAATCATGCAACTTTCTGAAGAACAATTTGACAATATCCAGTAAACTTATGGCGACCCACTCCAGTACTCTTGCCCGGAAAATCCCATGGACGGAGGAGCCTGGTAGGCTGCAGTCCATGGGGTCGCTAAGAGTCGGACACAACTGAGCGACTTCACTTTCACTTTTCCTTTCATGCATTGGAGAAGGAAATGGCAACCCACTCCAGTGTTCTTGCCTGGAGAATCCCAGGGACGGGGGAGCCTGGTGGGCTGCCGTCTGTGGGGTCGCACAGAGTCGGACACGACTGAAGCGACTTAGTAGCAGCAGCAGCAGTAAACTTATAAATGTATGGAGCCATTTAGCAAGACACTGTTTTGAATTTATATTGCAGAAATATTTATGCAATTTCGCCAAGATTATATATATGATACTCAGTGCAATATGTTTTTTTCCCATCATCCTAGAAAATCTCTTTGGGCCCTTTCCCTACACTGCCCTTCCCCCAGCAACGCCTGTTCTCAGTTCTGTCAGAATAGATTAGTTCTGCCTCATCTAGGACTTCCTATAGATGGAGCCTACAGCATGTACGTGTACAGTGGCTTTACAATGGTGTGTTACTTTCTGCTGTACAGCAAAGTAAATCGGCTGTGTGTGTGTGTATATATGTATATGTATGTTTACACATACACCCACTTTTTTGAATTTCCTTCCCATTTAGGTCACCACAGAGCATTGAGGACGGTTCCCTGTGCTACACAGATGGTTCTCATTACTTATCAAGGCACTATTCTCCAAAATATATAAACAGCTCATGTATCACAGTGTCAAAAGAAAAATCAATTAAAAAAACGGGCAGATCTAAACAGACATTTCTCTAAAGAAGACATACAGATGAGCAACAAGCACATGAAAAGGAGCTCAACATCACTAATTATTAGAGAAACGCAAATCAAAACGACAATGAGGTATCACTTCACACCAGTCCGAATAGCCATGATCAAAAATTCTATAAACAGTAATTCCTGGCGAAGGTGTGGAGAAACGGGAGCCCTCTCGCACTGTCGGGGGACATGTACATTGGTACAGCCACTATGGTGAACAGTACGGCAGCTCCTTCGAAAACTAAAAAGAGAATTGCCATATGACCCAGCAATCTCACCCCTGGGTATATTCCTGGAGAAAACCTTAGTTCCAAAAGACACATGCACCCCAATGTTCATTGCAGCACTATTTTCCACAGCCAAGACATGCAACAGTTTTTAATCACACCAAAAACGGAAAAAAACCCAAAACGAAGCAAATACAAAAAAATCCTTGAAGCAAACAGTCTCTAAACAGGGGGGTCAAATCACTTGCTTTGTGTAAAAGTAGAGGCTTAAAGATAAGTAAACAAAGCAAGAACCAAATACCAAAATCAAGTTCTATGCTAGCATTCTAACAACAGAAAAGATGATTTAACACTAAAAGTACTAGCACACCCTCATCGTTTTATCTCCCAGTCCCAGGAAGTAAGAATTCTGAGCCAAAGGTACAGTGAGATCATGGGTGATTTTTTTCTTTCTATTTTTCAGGCAAATTTATGTTTTCTGTTATGAGCATGTATTAATTTTTAATTGAGTTATACAGTATCTTTTTCAACATGTAAAGAATATATCTGCGTATTATAAATTACCTTCATCAGCATTCTTTTCTTTCCTCACGAGAGGGCAGCAAAAGCACAGTAAATATTCATACACACATGTACATATGAGAGAACACATCTGGATTTTATAAATTACTTTCATAAGCATTCTTCTGTTTTTCCACAAGACGGCAGCATAAGCACAATAAATATTTATTCATACCAACATATACTCTGGAGATTCCCTTGGACTGCAAGGAGATGCAACCAGTCAATCCTAAAGGAAATCTGTCCTGAATATTCCTGAATACCCCACTTCCAAGGGCAGAGAAGCCCCAGCAAGACTGTACAGTTCAGTTGAGTCACTCAGTCTTCTCTGACTCTTTGCATGAACCGCAGCACGCCAGGCCTCCCTGTCCATCACCAACACCCGGAGTTTACCCAAATTCATGTCCATTGAGTCAGTGATGCCATCCAACCATCTCGTCCTCTGTCGTCCCCTTCTCCTCCTTCCCTCAATCTTTCCCAGAATCAGGGTCTTTTCAAATGAGTCAGCTCTTCGCATCAGATGGCCAAAGGATTGGAGTTTCAGCTTCAACATCAGTCCTTCCAATGAACACTCAGGACTGATCTCCTTTAGGATGGACTGGTTGGATCTCCCTGCAGTCCAAGGGACTCTCAAGAGTCTTCTCCAAAACCACAGTTCAAAAGCATCCATTCTTCGGCGCTCAGCTTTCTTTATAGTCCGACTCTCACATCCATACATGACTACTGGAAAAACCATAGCCTTGACTAGACGGACCTTTGATGACAAAGTAATGTCTCTGCTTTTAAATATGCCATTTAGGTTGGTCATAACTTTCCTTCCAAGGAGTAAGTGTCTTTTAATTTCATAGCTGCAATCACCACCTGCAGTGATTCTGAAGCCCTAAAAAATAAAGTCAGCCACTGTTTCCACTGTTTCCCCATCTATTTGCCATGAAGTGATGGGTCTGGATGCCATGATCTTAGTTTTCTGAATGTTGAGCTTTAAGCCAACTTTTTCACTCTCCTCTTTCACTTTCATCAAGAGGCTCTTTAGTTCTTCTTCGCTTTCTGCCATAAGGGTGGTGTCATCTGCATATCTGAGGTTATCGATATTTCTCCCGGCAATCTTGCTTCCAGCTTGTGCTTTATTCAGCCTGGCATTTTGCGTGACGCACTCTGCATATAAGTTAAATGAGCAGGGTGACAATATACAGCCTTGACGTACTCCTTTTCCTATTTGGAACCAGTCTGTTGTTCCATGTCCAGTTCTAACTGTCGCTTCCTGACCTGCATGCAGGTTTCTCAAGAGGCAGGTCAGGTAGTCTGGTATTCCCATCTCTTGAAGAATTTTCCACAGTTTATTGTGATCCACACAGTCAAAGGCTTTGGCAGAGTCAATAAAGCAGAAATAGATGTTTTTCTGGAACTCTCTTGCTGTTTCGATGATCCAGGGAATGTTGGTAATTTGATCTCTGGTTCCTCTGCCTTTTCGAAATGCAGCTTGAACATCTGGAGGTTCACGGTTCACGTATTGCTGAAGCCTGGCTTGGAGAATTTTGAGCATTACTTTACTAGCTTGTGAGATGAGTGCAATTGTGTGGTAGTTTGAGCATTCTTTGGCACTGCCTTTCTTTGGGATCGGAATGAAAACTGACCTTTTCCAGTCCTGTAGCCACTGCTGAGTTTTCCAGATCTGCTGGCATATTGAGTGCAGCACTTTCACAGCTTCATCTTTTAGGACTTGAAATAGCTCAACTGGAATTCCATCACCTCCACTAGCTTTGTTCGTAGTGATGCTTCCTAAGGCCCACTTGATTTCACATTCCAGGATGTCTGGCTCTAGGTGAGTGATTGCACCATCGTGGTTATCTGGGTCGTGAAGATCTTTTTTGTACAGTTCTTCTGTGTAGGACGGGCGGAATCACATTTAGAATCAAACTCCCTACCCGCCAGAGACTCTCAGAGGGATCAAACAAACCTTGTGCGCATCATGACCCAGAGACCCCACAGAGGCTGAGACACAACTGTGTTTGAGTGTCTACTGCTGAGGTAAGGGTCAGCAGTGGACTGCTGCGGGAAAGGGACTCTGGCTGCAGCAGACCTGAGTATGGCATAAGCCCTCTTGGAGGAGGTCACCATTAACCTCACCATAGAGCTGCCAGAACTTACATAAGATTGGGAAACAGACTCTTGGAGGGCACAAACAGAACCTGTGGGCACCAGGACCCAGGAGAAAGGAGCAGTGACCCCACAAGAGACTGACCTGACTTGCCCGTGCATGTTCAGGAGTCTCTGGTGGAGGCATGGGTCAGCGGTTGCCTGGTGCAGGGTTGGGGGCACTGAGTTTAGCTGTGAGTGCATGGGACCTTTTGAAGTAGGTTGCCTTTTTCTCATTACCTCCACCATAGTTTGGCCTCAGGTCAAATAACAGGGAGGGAACACAGCCCCACCCCTCAACAGAAAATTGGATTAAAGATTTACTGATCATGGCTCCACCCATCAGAACAAGCCCCTTTCCCCCTCAGTCAGTCTCTCCCATCAGGAAGCTTCCACAAGCCTCTTATCCTTCTCCATGAGAGGGCAGGCAGACTGAAAACCACAATCACAGAAAACTAGCCAATCTGATCACACGGACCACAGCCTTGTCTAACTCAACGAAACTATGAGCCATGCCACGCAGGGCTGCCCAAGACGGACGGGTCATGGTGGAGAGGTCTGACAGAATGTGGTCCACTGGAGAAGGGAATGGCAAACCACTTCAGTATTCTCGCCTGGAAAACCCCATGAACAGTATGAAAAGGCCAAACGATAGGACACGGAAACTCCCCAGGTCGGTAGGTGCCCAATATGCTACTGGAGATCAGTGGAGAAATAACTCCAGAAAGAATGAAGAGATGGAGCCAAAACAAAAACAACACCCAGCTGTGGATGTGACTGGTGATGGAAGTCAAGTCTGATGCCGTAAAGAGCAATACTGCATAGGAACCTGGAATGTTAGGTCCACGAATCAAGGCAAACTGGAAGTGGTCAAACAGGAGATGACAAGAGTGAACGTTGACATTCTAGGGATCAGCGAGCTAAGATGGACTGGAATGGGTGAATTTGAATCAGATGACCATTATATCTACTACTGTGGGTAAGAATCCTTTAGAAGAAATGGAGTAGCCATCATAGTCATCGAAAGAGTCTGACATGCAGTACTTGGATGCAGTCTCAAAAATGACAGAATGATCTCTGTTCGTTTCCAAGGCAAACCATTCAATACCACGGTAATCCAAGTCTATGCCCTGACCAGTAACACTGAAGAAGCTGAAGCTGAATGGTTCTATGAAGGCCTAGAAGACCTTCTAGAACTAACACCCAAAAAAGATGTCCTTTTCATTATAGGGGACTGGAATGCAAAAGTAGGAAGTCAAGAAATACCTGGAGTAACAGGCAAATTTGGCCTTGGAATACAGAATGAAGCAGAGCAAAGACTAATATAGTTTTGCCAAGAGAACACACTCGTCATAGCAAACACCCTTTTGCAACAACACAAGAGAAGACGCTACACGTGGACATCACCAGATGGTCAACACCGAAATCAGATTGATTCTATTCTTTGCAGCCAAAGATGGAGAAGCTCTATACAGTCAGCAGAAACAAGACCGGGAGCAGACTGTGGCTCAGATCATGAACTGCTTATTGCCAACTTCAGACTGAAATGGAAGAAAGTGGGGAAAACCACTAGACCATTCAGATGTGACCTAAATCAAATCCCTTACGATTATACAGTGGAAGTGAGAAATAGATTCAAGGGATTAGATCTGATAGACAGAGTGCCTGAAGAACTATGGATGGAGGTTTGTGACATTGTATAGGAGGCAGGGATCAAGACCTTCCCCAAGAAAGAGAACTGCAAAAAGGCAAAATGGTTGTCTGAGGAGGCCTTATAAACAGCTGTGAAAAGACGAGAAGTGAAAGGCGATGGAGAAAAGGAAAGATACACACATTTGAATGCAGAATTCCAAAGAATAGCAAGGGGAGAAAAGAAAGCCTTCCTCAGTGATCAATGCAAAGAAATGGAGGAAAACACTAGAATGGGAAAGACTAGAGATCTCTTCAAGAAAAAAAGTAGAGATACCAAGGGACCATTTCATGCAAAGATGGGCACAATAAAGAACAGAAATGGTATGCACCTAACAGAAGTAGAAGATATTAATCGTGGCCTTTTTGATTTCTCAGTAGTGATATCGTGATGCAGTTTAACTTTTCGTACCACTGATAATAAAGCAAATGAGGCACATTTCCAGAGGCGTTTTTCTTCATTGAATTCCATTTACCTGTTGATGTTTCCTTCCTGATCATGTGGTTTGTTCTTGTTTTTATTCCGGTGTGCCATCCCTGGCCATTTTGTAAGGGTAGCTATCATTTAGAGCCCTGCAGCCTTGTGAATAGTCAGTGTCCATCAGCCCAAGGTTTAATGTTCCTGTTCCCAAAAGCGGCTACAAGGTGGCAGCATTTCTTTGGGGTCTCCTGCTCTTACTATGATAACTGCATCTTTAGAGGTATAAGCCACTTCTGCTTGCAGATGAGAGTAGAATGAGCTAGGGGAAGCCCACGGAAAGCTTGTGTCTCCTTCATTCTCTGTTTTATTGTAGTTCATGTTTCATGTTTGATGAAGCTGATGTACAGACTTGCCTTTGTTTTAGCTGTACCGATTCTTGCTCCCTTACACCGAAACACAGAGGCATTCAGCAGTGGTTATTTCCTCCGACCTGCTCTCAGAAAACGTGTAGTACCTCACGCTTGCTGTGTCAGTCCCTATGGATTATGTACTCGACAGGCATTTGTGGGAATCTGTGAATTTCAGCCTTCCAATGAAAGCCTTCCCCTCACCCATCCCATTTGCTAAGCATCGGTGTGTCCCCAGCACTGGGTGTCAATTTCACTTGGATGGAGATAAATGCAGAGATCATCACACTGAGTGAAGGAGGGTCGAATCAAGAAACATCCTGGGAAGCAACGGAGAGGTGCAGTTACCATTAGAGGAGAACCCGAAGAAATGCTGCCGCCTTGTGGCCACGTTCAGGAACAGCAACCTTAAACCTTGGGCTGATGAGCAGACTATTCACAAGGCGGCCAGGCTCTAAACGACACCTACACTTACAAAATGGCCAGGGATGGCACACCGGAATAAAAACAAGAACAAACCACACGATCAGGAAGGAAACATCAACAGGTAAATACTGAGTCAATGCTTTGAAAGAAGCCTCTGGAATTGTGCCTCAATTGCTCTATTATCAGTGATACGAAACATTAAACTGCAATGCGATATCACTACTGAGAAACCAAAAAGGTCACTATCCAAAACTCTGCAGACAAGAAAGAGTAGAGCAAAATTAGTAAAGGGGACCCCTGGATGCCACTGGTGGGAGGTAAGCCATCGGAGCCTTTATGAGCATGACTGTCAAAGGGCCTTGGAATCACAAAATGAGACAGATGATGTCATGTGGCGGTTCCACTCTCAGAGTACCTGCGAAACAGACAGATTGTGGAAAACACACGCCAGCACCCCCAGCCCCACAAACATGCACTGCAGCAGCATTCACAAGGCCCAAGAGATGAAAGGAAAGAGAATCGCTGGGTGCAGATGAGAAGAGACAGAAATGTGACAGAGATACACAAAAAAATATGACGGCAACATTATGGAAATGCAAAAATTGCCATTTTCAGGGATACGCAGAAATCTAGAGGGAATCAGAATAATTAAAGAAGGGCTGATTAAACAGGTATCACATCATATACCTTCCAGAGGGGATTAAAAAACATATTGATGGCAATGAGTACCCCAAAAAAGGGAAATGGACTTACACTCCTGGAAAGAAAATCACGGTTAGCAAAGGGTGTCAGTGAGAGGCCGAAAGGTGAAGGCTGGAATAAACATACCAACAAATACTTATGCAATTCATAATCCACATGGACCTCCTATATCAACAGTCATGTGCTCAACAGGTTCTAAAAACATAGCTGTGACAGTAACCACAGCTAATCACCTCCAGGTATCTGTGGAAGGGAACGAGAAACTATTCCCCTGCAACAACTACAAAGGTGTCAAAAGTCTTAAATAAGATACAAAGTTTCACTTAAAGAAAAACCTCAAAGCCTCAAGAGACAAAAGCTTTTGGTGACTTCCTGTGTCTCATTTTACTCTCACTTACAAGCAGGCCTGGAATAACCACCCAGGCTGCTGTTACCATAGCAACAAGAGAAGGAAAAGCACATGACAATTTGTACCTAGGGTGAATTCTAACAGATACAAACGTCTAAGCTGCGAGGACATTATCACCTATGCCTGAGCATGGAAAAAGGCCACTGTCAAAAGCTGGACATGGCATCAGTGGCAGTGTATCGTTAGTACAGTGGACGCTTTAGGGTACTGGTGGGATGGACTTGGTAAGAGCCACTATGAGCATGACTGGAAAAGTGCACTCCCATGAGAGAAAACTAAAACAATAAATAAAGAAGTAGAGACAGTATGATAAATCAGATCCTCTCCTGGAATACTTCAGAAACGCACAGATTTCGAACACCACAGACCCCAAACCGGGTCCTGCCGCACCATTCAGAACATCGAAGAGATGAAAGTAAAGAAAGCACACAGGGACGGAGAGATGAATGGATCAAGCAATGTGATACAGGGTCACAATGGACTATGACTCAGGCATTGAAACAAGGAAAGAACATCATTCTCAGAGGTACAGATAAGTGTGGTGATAATCAGAGTCAGCGAAGAAGGGCAGATGAGAGCTGTGTCGTAATATTTTGCTTTCAAACGGGACAGACAATATTGCTGGCAGTGAGCACCCCGACCGAGGTAAAGTGGGCACCCAGGGATGGGAACTCCATGATGCTCAGCAAAGGGGATGGGTGAGAGGACGGCTGAAATTCACGCATTCCCACAAATACCTGTCAAATACATAATCCACAGGGACCAGATTAGCAAGAGTGATGTACCACACACCTTCAGAGAGCAGGTCAGAGGAAATAAACACTGCTGAATGCCTCTGTGTATGGGTGTAAGGGAGCAACAATCAGTACAGCCACAACAAAGGCAACTCTGTACATCAGCTTCGTCAAACATGAAATATGCACTGCAATAAAGCCGAGAAGGACGGAGACACAAGCTTTCGGGGGGGGGGGAGGGGGGCTTCCTCTACACTCATCCTGCTCTCATTTACAAGCAGAAATTGCGCGTGCCTCTAAAGATGCAGTTACCATAGTAACAAGAGCCGAACACGAAGAAATGCTGCCACCTTGTGACCGCTTTTGGGAACAGCAACCTTCAAGCTTGCCCTGACGGACACGGACTACTCACAAGGCGGCTGGGCTCTCAATGATAGGTATCCTCACAAAATGGCCAGGGGTGGCACACCGAAATAAAAACAAGAACAAACCACACGATCAGGAAGGTAACTTCAACAGTTAATACAAGTCAATGCTATGAAAGAAGCCTCTGGAAATGTGCTTCATTTGCTCTATTATCAGTGATACAAAACATTAAACTGCAACGCGATATCACTACTGAGAAACCAAAAAGGCCACTATCCAAAAGTCTACAGACAAGAAAAAGCAGAGTGATGTCAGTAAAGGGGACCCTTATGTGCCAGCGGTGGGAGGTAAGCAGCCAGAGCCTTCATGGGCATGACTGTCAAAGGGCCTTGGAATCACAAAATGAGACAGATGATGTCATGGGGCAGTTCCACTCCCAGAGGATTTGAGAAACCAACCGATCGTGGAAAACACACGCCAACACCCCCACCCCCACAAACATGCACTGCAGCAGCATTCACAAGGCCCAAGAGATGAAAGGAAAGAGTTGGGTGCAGAAGAAAAGAGACAGAAATGTGACAGACGTTCACAACAAAATATGACTCCGACATTAGGAAAATGCAAAAAAAAAAATGTCATTTTCAGGGATACACAGAAATCTAGAGCAGATCACAGGAAGTAAAGAAGGGCAGATTAAAGAGATATCACATCATATACCTTCCGGAGGGGATTAAAAAATATTGATGGTGATGAGTACCCAAAGAAAAGTGAAATTGACTGACACTCCTGCTAAGGAAATTACGGTTAGCAAAGGGTATTGTTGGGTCAGTGGCTGAAAGGTGAAGGCTGGAATAAACTGATACCCACAAATACCTATGCAATTCATAATCCACATGGACCTCCTGTATCAAGAGACATGTGCTCAACAGATTCCAAAAACATAGCTGTGACAATAACTGCAGCTGAACACCTCCAGGTATCTGTGGAAGGGAACGAGAAACTGTTTCCCTGCAACAACTAAAGTGGTGTCAATAGTCTTAAATTAAAAATAAAGTTTCACTTAAAGAAAAACCTCAAAGCCTCAAGAGACAAAAGCTTTCGGTGACTCCCTGTGCCTCATTTTGCTCTCATTTACAAGCAGGCCTGGGATAACTGCAGAGGCTGCTGTTCTAAAGGATACTGAATATAGCTCCCTGCATTCTGCAGTAGTACCTTGTTTTTCATCTATTCTAAATGCAGGAGTTTGTATCTACCGATCCCCTACTGCCGTCAATCCATCCTCCCTCCACCTTGGCAACCGCAAGTCTGTTCTCTATGAGTCTTGTATGTTTTACAGATAGCTTCATTTGTGCCATATCCTGGCTCCTACCCCAGATATGCAGATGATACCACTCTTATGGCAAAAGCGAAGAGGAACTAAGGAGCCTCTTGGTGAAAGTGAAAGAGGAGAGTGAAAAAACATTCAAAATCCTAAGAGCATGGCATCTGGTCCCATCACTTCATGGCAAATAGTTGGGTAAACAATGGAAACAGTGGGAGACTTTATTTTCCTGGGCTCCAAAATCACTGCAGATGGTGACTGCAGCCATGAAATCAAAAGACACTTGCTCCTTGAAAGAAAAGCGATGACCAACCTAGACAGCAAATTAAAAAGATCAAAGAGAAGTTACTCTGCCAACAAAGGTCTAGTCAAAGCTATGGTTCTTCCAGTAGTCATGTTTGGAGGTGAGAGTTGGACTATAAAGAAATCTGAGTGCCAAAGAACTGATGCTTTTTAAACTATGGTGTTGGAGAAGACTCTTGAGAGTCCCTTGGCTTGCAAGGACATCAAATCAGGAGAGCAAGGCAGGAGGAGAAGGGGATGACAGAGGATGAGATGGTTGGATGGCATCACTGACTCAATGAACATGCGTTTGAGCAAGCTCCAGGGGGTGGTGATGGAAAGGGAAGCCTGGCATGCTGCAGTCCATGGGGTCACAAAAAGTCGGACACAACTAGTGACTGAACTGAACTGGCTTCCACGTAGAAGCGATAGCGTATGGTATTTGTCTTTTTCTGTCTGACTTATTTCACTTAGTATGATAGTCTCTTTGTTGTTGCGTAGTCACTGAGTCATGCCCGACTCTTTTGCAGCCCCATGCCCTGTAGCCCACTGGGCTTCTCTGTCCATGGGCTTTCCCAGGCAAGAATCCTGGAGTAGGTAGCCAGTCCCTTCTCCAGGGGATCTTCCCAACCCAGGGATCAAACCTGGCTCTCCTGCATTGCAGGTGGATTCTTTACCACTGAGTCACCTGGGAAGCCCATGATAACCTCTTGGTCCATCCACATTGCTGCAATGTTTCATTCTTTTTTTTACGGCTCGATAGTATTCCATTAAATAGGCACCACGTCATGTTTGCCCATTCATCTCTCTCTGGACTTTAGGTTGTTTCCATGTCTTGGCTATTGTGTGTAGCGCTGCTGTGAACATAGGGGTGCATGCATCTTTCTGAATTTCAGTTTTGTCTGGGTATATTCCCAGCAGTGGGATGCTAGATCGAATAGTAATTCTGTATTTAGTTTTTTGAGAAACCTCTTTACTCTTCTCCATAGTGGCTGCACAAATTTACACTTCCTCCAACAGGGTTGGAGGATACCCTTTTCTCCACATCCTCTCCAGCATTTTTAACTACGTATTTTTGAAATCAGCTTTTTATTTAGCAGTACTAGCAAGTTTTTCCTTCTTTATTCTTCCTAAGGTGGAGTTGTTGTGTTTTGTCCCATTGTAAGGTTATAAAATAGTTTATTGTACATATTCTCTGCCTGGGTTTTCTTCTCCCTATTTGTCCCCATTGTAAGTTCAGTTATAAAGCTCATTGGGTATGTGTGTTTCACTGACATGTTTGTAATTTCTCTGCTCATTTCCTTGGGATGAATTTGTTACAGAAACATTGTACACAGAGGATTCCAGAGGAGTTTTGGCTTCTATGTGAAATGTAGTCCTCACTGCTCGCTCACTGACACGATGTCTCATTTCTTACAGAAGTCCCATCTGAAGCTCTCCCCTATCTTAGCAGCTACCTTATCTAGTCCGTACCGCCATACTCCCGTGGACCATCTGTGATCCAAGACTCAACAGGAAGGGGGTGTTTCCCATGAACTAAGGGTATGTTTCCTAATGTGTTTCTTGTCGTTGGTCTGTCCCGACTCCGTCTCCCCAATGTGGGCACGACTGCTGCTAACGCCTGTGTGTATAGGTTGCCATCGCCTTAAGAAAAAATGTCATTAACTCCAGGTGAGATGGGGTAGGTACCATGTCTGGGGGACAAGAGAAAGGGATGAGGGGGCAATGCCTGAAGCAGGCACACAGGTCTTAAAAGTGCACTCTTAGGTCCTTGGAGTAAACATACTGCCCTCTGGCATAGGGCCGGGAGACACAGAGGAGAGCAGGTGAAGAGGGCATGCCACCGTCAGCAACAGAGAGGCCGCCATGGCGTCCGTGACCTAGCAACTGAGAATGCTGGAGATGCGCACACTGGGTGTGGAATGCGGTGACTGCGAGTCCCAGGAGAGGGCCTTGGCCTCCCGGGCCAGCCCCACTGACTATGGCGGCGAGAGCCCCTCTCCCCCTGGAGAAAGGAGCCTGCCACGCTGAGCAGAAGATGGTGGAGTGGGACTGGTTTTCCGTTGGCAGTTCTGTGCCTCTGAGCTCACTGTCCTCGATCCCAGACACTTCGGGAAGAGTCCGGTTAGTAGATGCTCTGGTTTTCTTGCTGTGTGCGTCTTGTGGTTAAACAGACACGGGTTATGGTGTCACTGTTTTTAAGCGTACAGCTCAGCGGCATTAAGGATATTCACAGTGTTGAGCAACTGTTACCACCATCCCTCTCCCCAGGCTACAGCTTTTGTCACCGTCGAGCACTACCTACCCCTTCCTGCCTCACCCAGCCCCTGGTAACCGCTCTTTTATTTTCTGTGTCTGTGAATTGGACTAGTCTGGGTCCTGCGAAAAGTGAAATCTTTCAGTATTTGTCTCTCCCTACCTGGCTTATTTCTCTCAGCATAATTAGTCTCCAAGGTTCATCCTTTATGTAACGTGTGTCCAAATTTCCTTCCATCCGAAGACTGAGAAATGCCCTGTTATATGGATCGACCACATGTTGTCTCCATGTTTGTTCCTCCATGGATGGAGAATCGGCCCCCACCCCCACCCCGCCACAGCTTAGCTATTGTGAATAATGCTGTTACAAACATGGGCGTACCAGTGTCTGTTTAAGTCCCTGCTTTTTCTGCAGGTGTGCATCTACCCAGAAGAGAAATTCCTGTATCACACGGTAAGTCTTTGTTCGTTTTGAGGAATCCCGGTACTGTTTCCCACAGCAGCCATACCAGTTCATAGTCCCACCAGCAAAACACAAAGGTTCTGGTTTCTCCACATCCTGGCCAATACTTGCTACTTTTGGTGTTTTTTGTTAGGAACCATCCTGTTGAGTGTGAAGTAGTATTTCATCAGGTGTGAGATGTCTTTAGCCAGGTCAAGTAAAAAGAAAACAGATGATTCTAACACAGATACTGAAGATAGAAAGATATCTGCTGTAGGTAACAACGTAACTAGAAGTAAACTTGTAAAACACAGTCCTTTGTTTGCCTCCTATTTAACTTTCCATTTTACAAACACTGATTAGGCAGCTTCTCTAGGCCAGGCTTGGGCTTTCAGGGCATTTCCTCTCTGCATTCTTTGTGCATTTGGTTCTAAAAGAAGAACGGTCCTCTAAGCCAGGGGTCCTCAACCTCTAGGATCTAATGCCTGATGATCAGAGGTAGAGCTGATATCATAATAACAGAAACAATACTGCACAGTAAATGCAATGCGTTTGAATGATCCCCCCCCACCCCCCATGAAACCACGTCTGGTGCCACAAAGGTGGGGTACCACTGCTCTAAACATTTTCTAGGGGTGGAATGTTTTTCCATGTTATTAGATAGTCTTACACCTTCACAGCTGCAGAGGCTTATGGTGAATGAATCACCTTACTGCTCACTGGGTATGAGCGCATTTTTCTGCCAGAATTAATCCTCCATTGCTTCACGTTAATGAAGTATTTTTTTCTTTCAACAAATCAGGCTCATCTCTGTTGAACAGCCAGACATCATTAAAAGAGGCAATCTGAGGTCATAAACACAGTGAGGGAAAGAAGCCTATCACACAGGAATGCTTACTGCATGATTTCCCTGTTGAAAATCAGGCAGAATGTTTGGGGAGATGTATTCTGAGATGAGCAAATATAAGGACAGATAAGGAAGTGGTGATAATGTATGTCTTTCTTCGCTGAGTGTGGGTATGGGCCTGTTGATAATTCATTGAGCTCTCCACTTGGATTATTACGTGCTCTTTCCTATTAATGTCTATCTGATTCTTCACAATACAGGTAGCTTTCAAAACTCCTTAGCCCTTCTAACCCAGTTCAAAATGTCTCTTACTCACTGAGCATCTAGACTTCCAGTTCTAGTCTCATCCCTGATTACGTTACATATTCTGTTTTGTCATATGCTCTTAGTGTCTGATATATTGTGAGTATCTTCCTCCTCTGGTTGGTCACATTTTGTTTTAATGGCAACTAGAATGGCCATAATCAAAATGACTACATGTACCAACGTGTTGGAGAAGATAGAAAGTGCAGACTTCATACATGTCTGGTGCGGATATAAAATGGTACAGCCCTTTGGGAAAACAATTTAGAACTTTCTAAAAAGTGAAACATACATTTGCTGTGAAGTGAAGTGAAGTGAAGTCGCTCAGTCGTGTCTGACTCTTTGCGACCCCATGGACTGTAGCCTACCAGTCTCCTCCGTCCATGGGATTTTCCAGGCAAGAGTACTGGAGTGGGGTGCCATCGCCTTCTCCAGAGGATCTTCCCGACCCAGGGATCGAACCCAGGTCTTCCGCGTTGTAAGCAAGACGCTTTACCATCTAAGCCACCAGGGAAGTAAATCCCAGTCCTGGGTATCTACATGAGGAAAACGAGAACACACCCTCACCCCAGGTTTTGGATAGAAGGGTTTACAGCAGCTTTATTCATAATAGTCTAAACCCGGGGCCAATCCTGATGTCCAAACACTGAGGAGTGAGTCAACAATCTGTGGTGCATCCCTACACGTGAATACTACTCTGGGGGGTCAAAGCTGCCCAGTACTCACACAAGCTACAACATGGATGAACCTTGAACAGAGGCAGACACACGGTATATCACACCGCATACCAGTCCAGTTCTATTCCGAATGCTGGCACACAGCTCCCTTGTATGGAGCTAGCATCCATTATTTAACCAAGCTCTCTTGTTGGACTCGAACTCATTTCCCATTTGTCAATATTACAAATGTGGCTGTGTCGACCATCTTGGTGGTGAAAGCTTTTCAGCCAGTCTTCGTTATGTCCTTGAACAAATGCCTGGCAGTGGGACTGTGTATTTGAAGGTTTGTGCATTTGAAGGCTTTCAGGAAACGCTACCCGATGGCCCTTGGCAAAGTGTGCTGGGTCAGCACTCCCACCAGTGGAGCCTCTAGAGTCTCCATTCTCAAAGATAGCACTTCTTTCAAACACAGCACTTCCCTCTTACACATAGCGTCTTCCCTTCGACTATAACCATGGGGGGCTATTCCAGGTACAAGGGTCCCACTCTCATGATGCCCTGTATTCGTTTGCAGTTCCCGTGAGAATGAGGTCGCCCTGCCGTTGATCCCCAGTAACACCAAACGCCAACTGGTAGGGCTCTCTGTAGCCACCATCGGCTGGATCCTCTGCACCATGGCCATGGGCCTGGTGGAGTGGCGAGTGTGGCACATCAACGACACGTCGCTCTTCCCCCGGGACCTGGCCTCCGTGGGGATGTGGAGAGTCTGTGTATTCCAACACACCAACACCGTCAACAGAGCCACTGAGTGTCACCATTACCGCTACCTTGATTCTTACCTGCCTCGCGATATCTGCTTTGCGCAAAACCTCTTCCTGCTCGCCAGCTTTCTAGGGTTTGGGGGCAAAGTCTCCCTCACCTTTGCACTTCGGCGAGTGTACCTGAGACTTCCATGGAAGGACAACGCCCTCAATCCATTTGTTATTGCAGGACTTCTCAACACAGCGGCCAGTGCTTGTGTCACGATTGCCATCGTCTGGAATTACTACGTGGTGGTACACAAAGAGGGAATTTCCTTCCCACCATCTTTCAACATCTCCACCAAGCCAGATACGCAGCAGCTCGGTAGTGCCGTCCTTGTAGCATCTATCGCTGCTTGCATGATGTTTTTAGGTGGTTTGGTTTCCTTTTCTTACAATTCCCCCTTCGAGACCCGAATCCATCCTGCGCGTGCAGAAATCTATAATCCCTCACTGCAATGACTTTCCAAACCCCACATCCCCAGGAGTTTACATGGGAATATGACCAGGATGCTTTGTCAAATAGGTGCAAGGACTCTCAAGACCAGGACGAAAGTAGATTGGGGCAGAAAATGGCCGTTACCTTCTGCCTGAATTTGATTCATTGACTACTTGGTTGAATAAATTGCATGAAAAATCTTACCCAGCTGCCAGATGGTCTTATTGGATCTGCATTTTAAGTATTGTGAAATAAATAATACTCGAAACGTCACGTGTGGAAAAAAGCTTCTGAGATGATCAAATCTCCCTCCTAAACTTCTGCTAAAAACAACCAACGTTATGTCCTGTGACATCATAATTACATCTCTTTAGCATGTAAAATTCTCCAAGATGTTTCCAAGTAGAAACGTATAAGGAATCCCCCAACACCCACTTCCAGACTCAACACTTACCAAGATTCTGCCCTACTAGCTTTCTCTCTTTCTTCCTCTCTTTCAATCTCTTTTTCTTTTTCCAAAAGATTTTAAAGCAAATCCCAGACGTCGAGTCCCTTCATCCTTTCCCAATATTTGACACTCATCAATATTACTCCAGTATTACTAACAGACGGATGTTTCCTCGCATAACCATGTTTGTAAAAAACATTTAAGAATTATTTAATAGTATCAAATATTAGAAATTTTAAATGCCTCGAAAATAATTCTATACTCCCCCCCCAAGGCACTCACACTGCCTCTTAGGTCTTAATCTAAAGCCCTCCCCCACTGTACGCCCTCTGCCCTTTAAGAAAATGATTTTGACTTGAAATAGGTCAATTATCTTCTCTGAAATGTGTGACCTGCCAAGGCTGAGATGTGGGGTCAGATTTTTGAGGGAGAATATTTCAAAAGTGGTGGATGACAGTAACTGCTGCTTGTATGGATGCTAAGATCCACGGGTGGATCACTAGGGGAAAGTATGCTCCTTTTTCTGTTTCATCTCGTTTCCATCTAACCGCGTCATCTCCTGATGGTCTGTGTTTCAATCAATTATTGCACTAAGGATTACAAGAGGTGAGTTTCAGGCATGAACAGTTTTACTGTATTTATTAGCTGGGATGCTAGAATTTTGTTGAGCATGTTTCATCTATTTTCATCAGTGATATCGACCTGTAGTTTTCCTTTCTTGTGGCATCTTTGTCTGGTATTGGTATCAGAGTGACGGTGGCCTCATAGAATGAGTTTGGCAATTTACCTTCCCCTGCAATTTTCTGGAAGAGTTTGACTAGGATAGGTGTTAGCTCTTCTCTCAATTTGTGGTAGAATTCACCTGTGAAGCCGTCTGGTCCTGGGCTTTTGTTTGTTGGAGAATTTGTGATTACCGTTTTGATTTCCATGCTTGTGATGGGTCTGTTAAGATTTTCTATTTCTTCCTGGTTCAGTTTTGGAAGGTTATACTTTTCTTAGTATTCGTCCGTTTCTTCCATGTTGTCCATTTTATTGTCGTATAGCTGCTGATAGTAGTCTCCTATGATCCTTTGTATGTCTGTGTTGTCTGCTGTGATTTCTCCATTTCAATTTCTGATTTAGTTCATTTGATTCTTCTCCCTTTTTTTCTTGATGAGTCTGGCTAATGATTTGTCTATTTTATTTATCTTCTCAAAGAACCAGCTTTTAGTTTTGCTGATTTTGGCTATGGTCTCCTTTGTTTCTTTTTCATTTATTTCTGCCCTAATTTTTATGATTTCTTTCCTTCTACTAACCCTGGGGTTCTTCATTTCTTCTTTTTTCAGTTGCTTTAGCTGCAGAGTTAGGTTATTTATTTGATGTTTCTCTTGTTTCTTGAGGTAAGCTTATATTGCTATGAACCTTCCCCATAGCACGGCTTTTACTGAATCCCACAGGTTTTGGGTTATCGTGTTTTCATTTTCATTTGTTTCTATGCATATTTTCATTTCTTTTTTGATTTCTTCTGTTATTTGTTGATTATTCAGAAGCGTGTTGCTTAGCCTCCATGTGTTTGTGTTTTTAATAGTTTTTTTTTTCCTCTGGTAGTTGACATCTAATCTTACTGCATTGTGATCAGAAAAGATGCTTGAAGTGATTTCGATGTTTTTGAATTTACCAAGGCTAGATTTATGGCCCAGGATGTGATCTATCCTGGAGAATATTCCGTGTGCCCTTGAGAAAAAGGTGAACGTCATTGTTTTGGGGTGAAGTTTCCTATAGATATCAATTAGGTCTAACTGGTCCACTGTATCATTTAAAGTTTGTGTTTCCTTGATAATTTTCTGTTTAGTTGATCTGTCCATAGGTGTGAGTGGGGTATTAAAGTCTCCCACTATTATTGTGTTATTGTTAATTTCCCCTTTCATACTTGTTATCATTTGACTTATGTATTCTGGTGCTCCTATGTTGGGTGCATATATATTTAAAACTGTTATATCTTCTTGGATTGATCCTTTGATCCTTATGAAGCCTCCTTCTTTGTCTCATTTCACGGCCTTTATTTTAAACTCTATTTTATCTGATATGAATATTGCTCCTCCTGCTTTCTTTTGGTCTTCATTTGCACGAAATACCTTTTTCCAGCCCTTCACTTTCAGTCTGTATGTGTCCCTTGTTTTGAGGTGGCTCCCTTGTAGACAGCGTATATAGGGGTCTGATTTTGTAACCATTTTACAATACTGGTGAACAGCATGGCAGCTCCTTTAAAAAGTAAAAATAGAATTACCATGTGACCCAGAAATCCCACTCCTGTGTGTATCCCTGGAGAAAACCTTAATTCCAAAAGATACGTCCACCCTAAAGTTCACTGCCGCACTATTTGTCATAGACAAGACATGCAACATTTTTTAATCATAGCAGAAATGGGAAAAAAACAACAAAACAAAAACTTAAAGCAAGCAGTCTATACAGGGGTTCAAATTACTAGGTATTTGTAAAAGTAGAGGCTTAAAGATGAGTGAACAAAGCAAGGATCACGTATCAGGACCAAGTCCTATGATAGCATTCGAACAGCGGAAAAAATGATTTATAATAAAAGAAGTAGCACACTGTCATCTTTTTTTTTTTTTATCTCCCCATCCCAGGAACTCAGAATTCTGAGGCAATGGTCAGCTGAGATCATGGATGATTTTTTTCTTTCTTTGTATTTTTCCAACAGCTTTATGTTTTCTGTTATGAGCATGCATTAATTTTTAATCAACTTATGCAGTATTTTTTCAACATGTAAAGAAGACCTCTGCGTTTTATAAATTACACTCATAAGCATTCTTCTATTTCACCACGAGAGGGCAGCAGAAGCACAGTAAATATTTATTCATACACACATATGAGAGAATGCATCTAGAGTTTACGTCACATTCATAGTCATTCTTCTATTTCTCCACGAGAGGGCAGCAGAAGCACAGTAAATATTTATTCATACACACATATGAGAGAATGCATCTAGAGTTTACGTCACATTCATAGTCATTCTTCTATTTCTCCACGAGAGGGCAGCAGAAGCACAGTAAATATTTATTCATACACACATATGAGAGAATGCATCTAGAGTTTACGTCACATTCATAGTCATTCTTCTATTTCTCCACGAGAGGGCAGCAGAAGCACAGTAAATATTTATTCATACACACATATGAGAGAATGCATCTAGAGTTTACGTCACATTCATAGTCATTCTTCTATTTCTCCACGAGAGGGCAGCAGAAGCACAGTAAATATTTATTCATACACACATATGAGAGAATGCATCTAGAGTTTACGTCACATTCATAGTCATTCTTCTATTTCTCCACGAGAGGGCAGCAGAAGCACAGTAAATATTTATTCATACACACATATGAGAGAATGCATCTAGAGTTTACGTCACATTCATAGTCATTCTTCTATTTCTCCACGAGAGGGCAGCAGAAGCACAGTAAATATTTATTCATACACACATATGAGAATGCATCTAGAGTTTACGTCACATTCATAGTCATTCTTCTATTTCTCCACGAGAGGGCAGCAGAAGCACAGTAAATATTTATTCATACACACATATGAGAGAATGCATCTAGAGTTTACGTCACATTCATAGTCATTCTTCTATTTCTCCACGAGAGGGCAGCAGAAGCACAGTAAATATTTATTCATGCCCACATATACTCGGGAGAGTCCCTTGGACTGCAAGGTGCTCAAACCAGTCAATCCTAAAGGAAATCGGTCCTGAATATTCATTGGAAAGACTGATGCTGAAGCTGAAACTCCAATCCTTTGGCCACCTGAGTGCGGAGAATTGACTCTTTAGAAGAGACTCTGGTGCTGGGCAAGATTGAAGGCAGGAAGACAAGGGGACGACAGAGGATGAGATGGCTGGATGGCATTACCCACTCTACGAATATGAGTTTGAGCAGGCTCCAGGAGTTGGTGATGGACAGGCTCGCAAAGAGTAAGACTCGACTGAGGAACTGAACTGAGCTGACTGACATATACATAGAAAATTCTAATACAGTGTCAAAAGGGACACACTATGCCAACAGTGGTGTACTACACGTTTTCATAATACATCCAGAAAATAACCACAGATGAATACCTCTATGTATCGTTAAAAGGATACAAGAATCTGTACAACTACAACAATGCAGCCATTTGAGTCAACGTGCACGGACTGAGAGATGATCATATTAAGCTAAGTGAGTCAGACAGAGAAAGACAAACATGAAATGATATCACCTAAATAGTGGAATCCAAGATATGACACAAATGAACATCTGTATGAAACAGAAGCACACTCACAGACGTAGAGACAGACTTGTGGCTTCAGAGGCAGAGACAATTGGAGGAGCGATGGAGTAAGAGATTGGGGTTAAGAGATATAAACTTCAGTATATGAAATTGATGGGCAAGTTCCTACTGTAGAGCACACAGAACTATATTCAGTATCCTACGATCAATCGTAATGGAAAAGAATACATATGGGACTTCCTGGTGGTCCAGTGGTTAACTCCTCCACTGTTGGTGGGAATGTAAGTTGGTGCAGCCACTATGGAAAACAGTATGGAGGTTCCTCAGAAAAGTAAAACTAGAATTATCGTATGATCCAGAAATTCCATTCCTGGGCATAAACCCAGACAAAACTGTAACCTCCAAAGATACATGCACCCCGATATTCAGAGCAGCACTATTCACAGGAGCCAAAACAGAAACGCATCCTAAATGTCCACTGACAGATGAATGGATAGAGAGAAGTGGTACATATATAGAACAGAAGAGTACTCAGCCATAAAAACTGAAATGATGCCTTGTGCAGCAACATGGATGGACTGAGAGAATGTCAAACAAAGTGAAATAAGTCAGACAGAGAAAGACAAATAGCAGATGATACCACTTATATGTGGAATCTAAGTATGACACAAATGAACATATCTATGAAACAGAGACAGACTCATGGAAACAGCAAACAGACCTACGGTTTCCAAGAAGGAGGGGGGTGGGGAGGGAGGAGTAGGAGGGTGGGGTTAGCAGATGCAAACTATTCCATATGAGATGTATAAACAACAAGGTCCTACTGTAGAGCACAGGGAAGTATATTCAGAGTCCTATGATAAGCCATATTGGAAGAGAATAGAAAAAAGAATATATATGGGACTTCCCTGGTGGTCCAGTGGTTAAGACTCCACACTTCCACTGCAGGGGGTATGGGTTTAATCCCTGGCCAGGGAACTAATCCCACATACCCTGCAGCATATTAGAAAACAATAAGATTAAAGAAAAAAAATATATATATGTACATATATATATACACACACACGCAATGTATATACACAAATATATGTATATAACTGAATCCCTTTGCTGTAAAGCAGAAATTAACACAGTATTGTATACTTCAGTAAAAAAAAATTAACATGACTGGGATAAAAAGATTAGTATATTTCATTGTTTGTAAATTTTATATCCAAAGAAAAGTACTGTAAACAAATACAGCTGACCACTTCATGGCAGGCTTGCTGAAATACTTATGGAGGTGCATACTGATGTCTGAAATTTATCACCAAATACACCAAGGAATAAGATGGATTGATGGATGGATAGTGCGATGGACAAATGGATAGACACATGAGAAAGGAAGTATGTAAAATAGTTACAGTAGAAGCTAGGTGGGAAGTCTTTGTGTATGAGCTAGAAAACATGTTCAACCTCGTTGAATGTTTGGAAATTTTTACAATAAAGTGTTGGGGAAAGTACAGAGCAAAGAGCAATGAAAACCACAAGCACACGAAGTACAATTTCAACTTTACAAATATGAACTGTAAAAAGATGCAGAGGAGAGAGGCTAAAATATTGTGTGCTCACAGTCCCTCAGTCATGTCTGTTTCCTTTGCAACCACAAAGACTGTAGCCCACCAGGCTCCTCTGTCCGTGGGATACTCCAGGCTAGAACACTGGACTGGGTTACCATTTCCTTCTCCAGGGGATCTTCCCGACCCAGGGATCTAACTCCTGTCTCCTGCATTGGCAGGCAGGCTCTTTGCCACTGAGCCACTAAGGAAGCTCCAGAGTATGAACTGTAGTGAAATAAAACATGGCTTTTATTTACTTTCTCATACTCCATGCACTGACCAAGTTCTTTTCCCAATATCCACAGACTACATTTTCCATAATAAAAGTAGCATCACCTTCCCTCTGACCCAAGGGAGACAGACCTGCCAAGCAGCAGCATCACCCTGCTTGTGATCTTGTTCCCCACCTTGTGATCTTGGCTTTGAGCACCTGCTGGGGCTCCCAGATTCCTGCAATCACAGCTCTAGAGACGTGTCCCCATTGGCTTCACAGAGCTGACCAAGCCTATGGCTGACTCATCTGTTTGGACTCCCAGATGCAGCCCCATCTGTCCTGGCTTCATCTTTGCCCATCATGGTGCAACCCCTCCCCACTTCTTTTTTTTTTTTTTCCTCTTTATATGTATACATATTTGAGGGAAAGTAAAAAGCTTATTGAAACGTACATGTGGAAAGGCACACAGGTCAACACAGAGAGAACTGCCCCCACTTCTTTCAACCACACCTTCTAGCTTCCTGGAGTTTTTCTCCAAATTTACATTTCTTATTTGAAGTGATCTTTGTTCAGAAGTCAAAAATGGGAAATTTACAAAATTTTCTACGCAGTAATGCAAAATTCTTACATGGCAAAAACACACAGGTCAAAAGTGACAAAATGATAATTAAGAAATATTTGGAGACACCTGACAAAGGGTTCATTTACCTAATTTATTCATAGTTCAAATTCAAAACTTAAAGAAAAGATGAAAAGCCCAGTAGAAGACAAAGATGAAGTATGTATAGGGAACAAAGAAGCACAAATTACCCAGCAAAAGGGAAAAGAGACACAAATTTCAAAAAACAGGGAAAATGTTGAACCTAACTTGTAATGAAAGAAATGCAAACCAAAACAATCATGGAAAATGATTTTTTACCATGCAAATTGCCAAAACTGCAAAGAGAAAGTTGAAATATACCGAATTTTTCCTCCAAATTGAGGATGAGGGATTGGAAAATGAGTGCTCATGGATTGCTGTGAAAGCATAAATCATGCAACTTTCTGAAGAACAATTTGACAATATCCAGTAAACTTATGGCGACCCACTCCAGTACTCTTGCCCGGAAAATCCCATGGACGGAGGAGCCTGGTAGGCTGCAGTCCATGGGGTCGCTAAGAGTCGGACACAACTGAGCGACTTCACTTTCACTTTTCCTTTCATGCATTGGAGAAGGAAATGGCAACCCACTCCAGTGTTCTTGCCTGGAGAATCCCAGGGACGGGGGAGCCTGGTGGGCTGCCGTCTGTGGGGTCGCACAGAGTCGGACACGACTGAAGCGACTTAGTAGCAGCAGCAGCAGTAAACTTATAAATGTATGGAGCCATTTAGCAAGACACTGTTTTGAATTTATATTGCAGAAATATTTATGCAATTTCGCCAAGATTATATATATGATACTCAGTGCAATATGTTTTTTTCCCATCATCCTAGAAAATCTCTTTGGGCCCTTTCCCTACACTGCCCTTCCCCCAGCAACGCCTGTTCTCAGTTCTGTCAGAATAGATTAGTTCTGCCTCATCTAGGACTTCCTATAGATGGAGCCTACAGCATGTACGTGTACAGTGGCTTTACAATGGTGTGTTACTTTCTGCTGTACAGCAAAGTAAATCGGCTGTGTGTGTGTGTATATATGTATATGTATGTTTACACATACACCCACTTTTTTGAATTTCCTTCCCATTTAGGTCACCACAGAGCATTGAGGACGGTTCCCTGTGCTACACAGATGGTTCTCATTACTTATCAAGGCACTATTCTCCAAAATATATAAACAGCTCATGTATCACAGTGTCAAAAGAAAAATCAATTAAAAAAACGGGCAGATCTAAACAGACATTTCTCTAAAGAAGACATACAGATGAGCAACAAGCACATGAAAAGGAGCTCAACATCACTAATTATTAGAGAAACGCAAATCAAAACGACAATGAGGTATCACTTCACACCAGTCCGAATAGCCATGATCAAAAATTCTATAAACAGTAATTCCTGGCGAAGGTGTGGAGAAACGGGAGCCCTCTCGCACTGTCGGGGGACATGTACATTGGTACAGCCACTATGGTGAACAGTACGGCAGCTCCTTCGAAAACTAAAAAGAGAATTGCCATATGACCCAGCAATCTCACCCCTGGGTATATTCCTGGAGAAAACCTTAGTTCCAAAAGACACATGCACCCCAATGTTCATTGCAGCACTATTTTCCACAGCCAAGACATGCAACAGTTTTTAATCACACCAAAAACGGAAAAAAACCCAAAACGAAGCAAATACAAAAAAATCCTTGAAGCAAACAGTCTCTAAACAGGGGGGTCAAATCACTTGCTTTGTGTAAAAGTAGAGGCTTAAAGATAAGTAAACAAAGCAAGAACCAAATACCAAAATCAAGTTCTATGCTAGCATTCTAACAACAGAAAAGATGATTTAACACTAAAAGTACTAGCACACCCTCATCGTTTTATCTCCCAGTCCCAGGAAGTAAGAATTCTGAGCCAAAGGTACAGTGAGATCATGGGTGATTTTTTTCTTTCTATTTTTCAGGCAAATTTATGTTTTCTGTTATGAGCATGTATTAATTTTTAATTGAGTTATACAGTATCTTTTTCAACATGTAAAGAATATATCTGCGTATTATAAATTACCTTCATCAGCATTCTTTTCTTTCCCCACGAGAGGGCAGCAAAAGCACAGTAAATATTCATACACACATGTACATATGAGAGAACACATCTGGATTTTATAAATTACTTTCATAAGCATTCTTCTGTTTTTCCACAAGACGGCAGCATAAGCACAATAAATATTTATTCATACCAACATATACTCTGGAGATTCCCTTGGACTGCAAGGAGATGCAACCAGTCAATCCTAAAGGAAATCTGTCCTGAATATTCCTGAATACCCCACTTCCAAGGGCAGAGAAGCCCCAGCAAGACTGTACAGTTCAGTTGAGTCACTCAGTCTTCTCTGACTCTTTGCATGAACCGCAGCACGCCAGGCCTCCCTGTCCATCACCAACACCCGGAGTTTACCCAAATTCATGTCCATTGAGTCAGTGATGCCATCCAACCATCTCGTCCTCTGTCGTCCCCTTCTCTTCCTTCCCTCAATCTTTCCCAGAATCAGGGTCTTTTCAAATGAGTCAGCTCTTCGCATCAGATGGCCAAAGGATTGGAGTTTCAGCTTCAACATCAGTCCTTCCAATGAACACTCAGGACTGATCTCCTTTAGGATGGACTGGTTGGATCTCCCTGCAGTCCAAGGGACTCTCAAGAGTCTTCTCCAAAACCACAGTTCAAAAGCATCCATTCTTCGGCGCTCAGCTTTCTTTATAGTCCGACTCTCACATCCATACATGACTACTGGAAAAACCATAGCCTTGACTAGACGGACCTTTGATGACAAAGTAATGTCTCTGCTTTTAAATATGCCATTTAGGTTGGTCATAACTTTCCTTCCAAGGAGTAAGTGTCTTTTAATTTCATAGCTGCAATCACCACCTGCAGTGATTCTGAAGCCCTAAAAAATAAAGTCAGCCACTGTTTCCACTGTTTCCCCATCTATTTGCCATGAAGTGATGGGTCTGGATGCCATGATCTTAGTTTTCTGAATGTTGAGCTTTAAGCCAACTTTTTCACTCTCCTCTTTCACTTTCATCAAGAGGCTCTTTAGTTCTTCTTCGCTTTCTGCCATAAGGGTGGTGTCATCTGCATATCTGAGGTTATCGATATTTCTCCCGGCAATCTTGCTTCCAGCTTGTGCTTTATTCAGCCTGGCATTTTGCGTGACGCACTCTGCATATAAGTTAAATGAGCAGGGTGACAATATACAGCCTTGACGTACTCCTTTTCCTATTTGGAACCAGTCTGTTGTTCCATGTCCAGTTCTAACTGTCGCTTCCTGACCTGCATGCAGGTTTCTCAAGAGGCAGGTCAGGTAGTCTGGTATTCCCATCTCTTGAAGAATTTTCCACAGTTTATTGTGATCCACACAGTCAAAGGCTTTGGCAGAGTCAATAAAGCAGAAATAGATGTTTTTCTGGAACTCTCTTGCTGTTTCGATGATCCAGGGAATGTTGGTAATTTGATCTCTGGTTCCTCTGCCTTTTCGAAATGCAGCTTGAACATCTGGAGGTTCACGGTTCACGTATTGCTGAAGCCTGGCTTGGAGAATTTTGAGCATTACTTTACTAGCTTGTGAGATGAGTGCAATTGTGTGGTAGTTTGAGCATTCTTTGGCACTGCCTTTCTTTGGGATCGGAATGAAAACTGACCTTTTCCAGTCCTGTAGCCACTGCTGAGTTTTCCAGATCTGCTGGCATATTGAGTGCAGCACTTTCACAGCTTCATCTTTTAGGACTTGAAATAGCTCAACTGGAATTCCATCACCTCCACTAGCTTTGTTCGTAGTGATGCTTCCTAAGGCCCACTTGATTTCACATTCCAGGATGTCTGGCTCTAGGTGAGTGATTGCACCATCGTGGTTATCTGGGTCGTGAAGATCTTTTTTGTACAGTTCTTCTGTGTAGGACGGGCGGAATCACATTTAGAATCAAACTCCCTACCCGCCAGAGACTCTCAGAGGGATCAAACAAACCTTGTGCGCATCATGACCCAGAGACCCCACAGAGGCTGAGACACAACTGTGTTTGAGTGTCTACTGCTGAGGTAAGGGTCAGCAGTGGACTGCTGCGGGAAAGGGACTCTGGCTGCAGCAGACCTGAGTATGGCATAAGCCCTCTTGGAGGAGGTCACCATTAACCTCACCATAGAGCTGCCAGAACTTACATAAGATTGGGAAACAGACTCTTGGAGGGCACAAACAGAACCTGTGGGCACCAGGACCCAGGAGAAAGGAGCAGTGACCCCACAAGAGACTGACCTGACTTGCCCGTGCGTGTTCAGGAGTCTCTGGTGGAGGCATGGGTCAGCGGTTGCCTGGTGCAGGGTTGGGGGCACTGAGTTTAGCTGTGAGTGCATGGGACCTTTTGAAGTAGGTTGCCTTTTTCTCATTACCTCCACCATAGTTTGGCCTCAGGTCAAATAACAGGGAGGGAACACAGCCCC
Source organism: Giraffa tippelskirchi (assembly GCF_054371585.1). NCBI lineage: Eukaryota > Metazoa > Chordata > Mammalia > Artiodactyla > Giraffidae > Giraffa > Giraffa tippelskirchi. Next base: position 147,087,897 of record NC_137289.1, read on the forward strand.
ACCCCTCAACAGAAAATTGGATTAAAGATTTACTGATCATGGCTCCACCCATCAGAACAAGCCCCTTTCCCCCTCAGTCAGTCTCTCCCATCAGGAAGCTTCCACAAGCCTCTTATCCTTCTCCATGAGAGGGCAGGCAGACTGAAAACCACAATCACAGAAAACTAGCCAATCTGATCACACGGACCACAGCCTTGTCTAACTCAACGAAACTATGAGCCATGCCACGCAGGGCTGCCCAAGACGGACGGGTCATGGTGGAGAGGTCTGACAGAATGTGGTCCACTGGAGAAGGGAATGGCAAACCACTTCAGTATTCTCGCCTGGAAAACCCCATGAACAGTATGAAAAGGCCAAACGATAGGACACGGAAACTCCCCAGGTCGGTAGGTGCCCAATATGCTACTGGAGATCAGTGGAGAAATAACTCCAGAAAGAATGAAGAGATGGAGCCAAAACAAAAACAACACCCAGCTGTGGATGTGACTGGTGATGGAAGTCAAGTCTGATGCCGTAAAGAGCAATACTGCATAGGAACCTGGAATGTTAGGTCCACGAATCAAGGCAAACTGGAAGTGGTCAAACAGGAGATGACAAGAGTGAACGTTGACATTCTAGGGATCAGCGAGCTAAGATGGACTGGAATGGGTGAATTTGAATCAGATGACCATTATATCTACTACTGTGGGTAAGAATCCTTTAGAAGAAATGGAGTAGCCATCATAGTCATCGAAAGAGTCTGACATGCAGTACTTGGATGCAGTCTCAAAAATGACAGAATGATCTCTGTTCGTTTCCAAGGCAAACCATTCAATACCACGGTAATCCAAGTCTATGCCCTGACCAGTAACACTGAAGAAGCTGAAGCTGAATGGTTCTATGAAGGCCTAGAAGACCTTCTAGAACTAACACCCAAAAAAGATGTCCTTTTCATTATAGGGGACTGGAATGCAAAAGTAGGAAGTCAAGAAATACCTGGAGTAACAGGCAAATTTGGCCTTGGAATACAGAATGAAGCAGAGCAAAGACTAATATAGTTTTGCCAAGAGAACACACTCGTCATAGCAAACACCCTTTTGCAACAACACAAGAGAAGACGCTACACGTGGACATCACCAGATGGTCAACACCGAAATCAGATTGATTCTATTCTTTGCAGCCAAAGATGGAGAAGCTCTATACAGTCAGCAGAAACAAGACCGGGAGCAGACTGTGGCTCAGATCATGAACTGCTTATTGCCAACTTCAGACTGAAATGGAAGAAAGTGGGGAAAACCACTAGACCATTCAGATGTGACCTAAATCAAATCCCTTACGATTATACAGTGGAAGTGAGAAATAGATTCAAGGGATTAGATCTGATAGACAGAGTGCCTGAAGAACTATGGATGGAGGTTTGTGACATTGTATAGGAGGCAGGGATCAAGACCTTCCCCAAGAAAGAGAACTGCAAAAAGGCAAAATGGTTGTCTGAGGAGGCCTTATAAACAGCTGTGAAAAGACGAGAAGTGAAAGGCGATGGAGAAAAGGAAAGATACACACATTTGAATGCAGAATTCCAAAGAATAGCAAGGGGAGAAAAGAAAGCCTTCCTCAGTGATCAATGCAAAGAAATAGAGGAAAACACTAGAATGGGAAAGACTAGAGATCTCTTCAAGAAAAAAAGTAGAGATACCAAGGGACCATTTCATGCAAAGATGGGCACAATAAAGAACAGAAATGGTATGCACCTAACAGAAGTAGAAGATATTAATTGTGGCCTTTTTGATTTCTCAGTAGTGATATCGTGATGCAGTTTAACTTTTCGTACCACTGATAATAAAGCAAATGAGGCACATTTCCAGAGGCGTTTTTCTTCATTGAATTCCATTTACCTGTTGATGTTTCCTTCCTGATCATGTGGTTTGTTCTTGTTTTTATTCCGGTGTGCCATCCCTGGCCATTTTGTAAGGGTAGCTATCATTTAGAGCCCTGCAGCCTTGTGAATAGTCAGTGTCCATCAGCCCAAGGTTTAATGTTCCTGTTCCCAAAAGCGGCTACAAGGTGGCAGCATTTCTTTGGGGTCTCCTGCTCTTACTATGATAACTGCATCTTTAGAGGTATAAGCCACTTCTGCTTGCAGATGAGAGTAGAATGAGCTAGGGGAAGCCCACGGAAAGCTTGTGTCTCCTTCATTCTCTGTTTTATTGTAGTTCATGTTTCATGTTTGATGAAGCTGATGTACAGACTTGCCTTTGTTTTAGCTGTACCGATTCTTGCTCCCTTACACCGAAACACAGAGGCATTCAGCAGTGGTTATTTCCTCCGACCTGCTCTCAGAAAACGTGTAGTACCTCACGCTTGCTGTGTCAGTCCCTATGGATTATGTACTCGACAGGCATTTGTGGGAATCTGTGAATTTCAGCCTTCCAATGAAAGCCTTCCCCTCACCCATCCCATTTGCTAAGCATCGGTGTGTCCCCAGCACTGGGTGTCAATTTCACTTGGATGGAGATAAATGCAGAGATCATCACACTGAGTGAAGGAGGGTCGAATCAAGAAACATCCTGGGAAGCAACGGAGAGGTGCAGTTACCATTAGAGGAGAACCCGAAGAAATGCTGCCGCCTTGTGGCCACGTTCAGGAACAGCAACCTTAAACCTTGGGCTGATGAGCAGACTATTCACAAGGCGGCCAGGCTCTAAACGACACCTACACTTACAAAATGGCCAGGGATGGCACACCGGAATAAAAACAAGAACAAACCACACGATCAGGAAGGAAACATCAACAGGTAAATACTGAGTCAATGCTTTGAAAGAAGCCTCTGGAATTGTGCCTCAATTGCTCTATTATCAGTGATACGAAACATTAAACTGCAATGCGATATCACTACTGAGAAACCAAAAAGGTCACTATCCAAAACTCTGCAGACAAGAAAGAGTAGAGCAAAATTAGTAAAGGGGACCCCTGGATGCCACTGGTGGGAGGTAAGCCATCGGAGCCTTTATGAGCATGACTGTCAAAGGGCCTTGGAATCACAAAATGAGACAGATGATGTCATGTGGCGGTTCCACTCTCAGAGTACCTGCGAAACAGACAGATTGTGGAAAACACACGCCAGCACCCCCAGCCCCACAAACATGCACTGCAGCAGCATTCACAAGGCCCAAGAGATGAAAGGAAAGAGAATCGCTGGGTGCAGATGAGAAGAGACAGAAATGTGACAGAGATACACAAAAAAATATGACGGCAACATTATGGAAATGCAAAAATTGCCATTTTCAGGGATACGCAGAAATCTAGAGGGAATCAGAATAATTAAAGAAGGGCTGATTAAACAGGTATCACATCATATACCTTCCAGAGGGGATTAAAAAACATATTGATGGCAATGAGTACCCCAAAAAAGGGAAATGGACTTACACTCCTGGAAAGAAAATCACGGTTAGCAAAGGGTGTCAGTGAGAGGCCGAAAGGTGAAGGCTGGAATAAACATACCAACAAATACTTATGCAATTCATAATCCACATGGACCTCCTATATCAACAGTCATGTGCTCAACAGGTTCTAAAAACATAGCTGTGACAGTAACCACAGCTAATCACCTCCAGGTATCTGTGGAAGGGAAGGAGAAACTATTCCCCTGCAACAACTACAAAGGTGTCAAAAGTCTTAAATAAGATACAAAGTTTCACTTAAAGAAAAACCTCAAAGCCTCAAGAGACAAAAGCTTTTGGTGACTTCCTGTGTCTCATTTTACTCTCACTTACAAGCAGGCCTGGAATAACCACCCAGGCTGCTGTTACCATAGCAACAAGAGAAGGAAAAGCACATGACAATTTGTACCTAGGGTGAATTCTAACAGATACAAACGTCTAAGCTGCGAGGACATTATCACCTATGCCTGAGCATGGAAAAAGGCCACTGTCAAAAGCTGGACATGGCATCAGTGGCAGAGTATCGTTAGTACAGTGGACGCTTTAGGGTACTGGTGGGATGGACTTGGTAAGAGCCACTATGAGCATGACTGGAAAAGTGCACTCCCATGAGAGAAAACTAAATCAATAAATAAAGAAGTAGAGACAGTATGATAAATCAGATCCTCTCCTGGAATACTTCAGAAACGCACAGATTTCGAACACCACAGACCCCAAACCGGGTCCTGCCGCACCATTCAGAACATCGAAGAGATGAAAGTAAAGAAAGCACACAGGGACGGAGAGATGAATGGATCAAGCAATGTGATACAGGGTCACAATGGACTATGACTCAGGCATTGAAACAAGGAAAGAACATCATTCTCAGAGGTACAGATAAGTGTGGTGATAATCAGAGTCAGCGAAGAAGGGCAGATGAGAGCTGTGTCGTAATATTTTGCTTTCAAACGGGACAGACAATATTGCTGGCAGTGAGCACCCCGACCGAGGTAAAGTGGGCACCCAGGGATGGGAACTCCATGATGCTCAGCAAAGGGGATGGGTGAGAGGACGGCTGAAATTCACGCATTCCCACAAATACCTGTCAAATACATAATCCACAGGGACCAGATTAGCAAGAGTGATGTACCACACACCTTCAGAGAGCAGGTCAGAGGAAATAAACACTGCTGAATGCCTCTGTGTATGGGTGTAAGGGAGCAACAATCAGTACAGCCACAACAAAGGCAACTCTGTACATCAGCTTCGTCAAACATGAAATATGCACTGCAATAAAGCCGAGAAGGATGGAGACACAAGCTTTCGGGGGGAGGAGGGGGGCTTCCTCTACACTCATCCTGCTCTCATTTACAAGCAGAAATTGCGCGTGCCTCTAAAGATGCAGTTACCATAGTAACAAGAGCCGAACACGAAGAAATGCTGCCACCTTGTGACCGCTTTTGGGAACAGCAACCTTCAAGCTTGCCCTGACGGACACGGACTACTCACAAGGCGGCTGGGCTCTCAATGATAGGTATCCTCACAAAATGGCCAGGGGTGGCACACCGAAATAAAAACAAGAACAAACCACACGATCAGGAAGGTAACTTCAACAGTTAATACAAGTCAATGCTATGAAAGAAGCCTCTGGAAATGTGCTTCATTTGCTCTATTATCAGTGATACAAAACATTAAACTGCAACGCGATATCACTACTGAGAAACCGAAAAGGCCACTATCCAAAAGTCTACAGACAAGAAAAAGCAGAGTGATGTCAGTAAAGGGGACCCTTATGTGCCAGCGGTGGGAGGTAAGCAGCCAGAGCCTTCATGGGCATGACTGTCAAAGGGCCTTGGAATCACAAAATGAGACAGATGATGTCATGGGGCAGTTCCACTCCCAGAGGATTTGAGAAACCAACCGATCGTGGAAAACACACGCCAACACCCCCACCCCCACAAACATGCACTGCAGCAGCATTCACAAGGCCCAAGAGATGAAAGGAAAGAGTTGGGTGCAGAAGAAAAGAGACAGAAATGTGACAGACGTTCACAACAAAATATGACTCCGACATTAGGAAAATGCAAAAAAAAAAATGTCATTTTCAGGGATACACAGAAATCTAGAGCAGATCACAGGAAGTAAAGAAGGGCAGATTAAAGAGATATCACATCATATACCTTCCGGAGGGGATTAAAAAATATTGATGGTGATGAGTACCCAAAGAAAAGTGAAATTGACTGACACTCCTGCTAAGGAAATTACGGTTAGCAAAGGGTATTGTTGGGTCAGTGGCTGAAAGGTGAAGGCTGGAATAAACTGATACCCACAAATACCTATGCAATTCATAATCCACATGGACCTCCTGTATCAAGAGACATGTGCTCAACAGATTCCAAAAACATAGCTGTGACAATAACTGCAGCTGAACACCTCCAGGTATCTGTGGAAGGGAACGAGAAACTGTTTCCCTGCAACAACTAAAGTGGTGTCAATAGTCTTAAATTAAAAATAAAGTTTCACTTAAAGAAAAACCTCAAAGCCTCAAGAGACAAAAGCTTTCGGTGACTCCCTGTGCCTCATTTTGCTCTCATTTACAAGCAGGCCTGGGATAACTGCAGAGGCTGCTGTTCTAAAGGATACTGAATATAGCTCCCTGCATTCTGCAGTAGTACCTTGTTTTTCATCTATTCTAAATGCAGGAGTTTGTATCTACCGATCCCCTACTGCCGTCAATCCATCCTCCCTCCACCTTGGCAACCGCAAGTCTGTTCTCTATGAGTCTTGTATGTTTTACAGATAGCTTCATTTGTGCCATATCCTGGCTCCTACCCCAGATATGCAGATGATACCACTCTTATGGCAAAAGCGAAGAGGAACTAAGGAGCCTCTTGGTGAAAGTGAAAGAGGAGAGTGAAAAAACATTCAAAATCCTAAGAGCATGGCATCTGGTCCCATCACTTCATGGCAAATAGTTGGGTAAACAATGGAAACAGTGGGAGACTTTATTTTCTTGGGCTCCAAAATCACTGCAGATGGTGACTGCAGCCATGAAATCAAAAGACACTTGCTCCTTGAAAGAAAAGCGATGACCAACCTAGACAGCAAATTAAAAAGATCAAAGAGAAGTTACTCTGCCAACAAAGGTCTAGTCAAAGCTATGGTTCTTCCAGTAGTCATGTTTGGAGGTGAGAGTTGGACTATAAAGAAATCTGAGTGCCAAAGAACTGATGCTTTTTAAACTATGGTGTTGGAGAAGACTCTTGAGAGTCCCTTGGCTTGCAAGGACATCAAATCAGGAGAGCAAGGCAGGAGGAGAAGGGGATGACAGAGGATGAGATGGTTGGATGGCATCACTGACTCAATGAACATGCGTTTGAGCAAGCTCCAGGGGGTGGTGATGGAAAGGGAAGCCTGGCATGCTGCAGTCCATGGGGTCACAAAAAGTCGGACACAACTAGTGACTGAACTGAACTGGCTTCCACGTAGAAGCGATAGCGTATGGTATTTGTCTTTTTCTGTCTGACTTATTTCACTTAGTATGATAGTCTCTTTGTTGTTGCGTAGTCACTGAGTCATGCCCGACTCTTTTGCAGCCCCATGCCCTGTAGCCCACTGGGCTTCTCTGTCCATGGGCTTTCCCAGGCAAGAATCCTGGAGTAGGTAGCCAGTCCCTTCTCCAGGGGATCTTCCCAACCCAGGGATCAAACCTGGCTCTCCTGCATTGCAGGTGGATTCTTTACCACTGAGTCACCTGGGAAGCCCATGATAACCTCTTGGTCCATCCACATTGCTGCAATGTTTCATTCTTTTTTTTACGGCTCGATAGTATTCCATTAAATAGGCACCACGTCATGTTTGCCCATTCATCTCTCTCTGGACTTTAGGTTGTTTCCATGTCTTGGCTATTGTGTGTAGCGCTGCTGTGAACATAGGGGTGCATGCATCTTTCTGAATTTCAGTTTTGTCTGGGTATATTCCCAGCAGTGGGATGCTAGATCGAATAGTAATTCTGTATTTAGTTTTTTGAGAAACCTCTTTACTCTTCTCCATAGTGGCTGCACAAATTTACACTTCCTCCAACAGGGTTGGAGGATACCCTTTTCTCCACATCCTCTCCAGCATTTTTAACTACGTATTTTTGAAATCAGCTTTTTATTTAGCAGTACTAGCAAGTTTTTCCTTCTTTATTCTTCCTAAGGTGGAGTTGTTGTGTTTTGTCCCATTGTAAGGTTATAAAATAGTTTATTGTACATATTCTCTGCCTGGGTTTTCTTCTCCCTATTTGTCCCCATTGTAAGTTCAGTTATAAAGCTCATTGGGTATGTGTGTTTCACTGACATGTTTGTAATTTCTCTGCTCATTTCCTTGGGATGAATTTGTTACAGAAACATTGTACACAGAGGATTCCAGAGGAGTTTTGGCTTCTATGTGAAATGTAGTCCTCACTGCTCGCTCACTGACACGATGTCTCATTTCTTACAGAAGTCCCATCTGAAGCTCTCCCCTATCTTAGCAGCTACCTTATCTAGTCCGTACCGCCATACTCCCGTGGACCATCTGTGATCCAAGACTCAACAGGAAGGGGGTGTTTCCCATGAACTAAGGGTATGTTTCCTAATGTGTTTCTTGTCGTTGGTCTGTCCCGACTCCGTCTCCCCAATGTGGGCACGACTGCTGCTAACGCCTGTGTGTATAGGTTGCCATCGCCTTAAGAAAAAATGTCATTAACTCCAGGTGAGATGGGGTAGGTACCATGTCTGGGGGACAAGAGAAAGGGATGAGGGGGCAATGCCTGAAGCAGGCACACAGGTCTTAAAAGTGCACTCTTAGGTCCTTGGAGTAAACATACTGCCCTCTGGCATAGGGCCGGGAGACACAGAGGAGAGCAGGTGAAGAGGGCATGCCACCGTCAGCAACAGAGAGGCCGCCATGGCGTCCGTGACCTAGCAACTGAGAATGCTGGAGATGCGCACACTGGGTGTGGAATGCGGTGACTGCGAGTCCCAGGAGAGGGCCTTGGCCTCCCGGGCCAGCCCCACTGACTATGGCGGCGAGAGCCCCTCTCCCCCTGGAGAAAGGAGCCTGCCACGCTGAGCAGAAGATGGTGGAGTGGGACTGGTTTTCCGTTGGCAGTTCTGTGCCTCTGAGCTCACTGTCCTCGATCCCAGACACTTCGGGAAGAGTCCGGTTAGTAGATGCTCTGGTTTTCTTGCTGTGTGCGTCTTGTGGTTAAACAGACACGGGTTATGGTGTCACTGTTTTTAAGCGTACAGCTCAGCGGCATTAAGGATATTCACAGTGTTGAGCAACTGTTACCACCATCCCTCTCCCCAGGCTACAGCTTTTGTCACCGTCGAGCACTACCTACCCCTTCCTGCCTCACCCAGCCCCTGGTAACCGCTCTTTTATTTTCTGTGTCTGTGAATTGGACTAGTCTGGGTCCTGCGAAAAGTGAAATCTTTCAGTATTTGTCTCTCCCTACCTGGCTTATTTCTCTCAGCATAATTAGTCTCCAAGGTTCATCCTTTATGTAACGTGTGTCCAAATTTCCTTCCATCCGAAGACTGAGAAATGCCCTGTTATATGGATCGACCACATGTTGTCTCCATGTTTGTTCCTCCATGGATGGAGAATCGGCCCCCACCCCCACCCCGCCACAGCTTAGCTATTGTGAATAATGCTGTTACAAACATGGGCGTACCAGTGTCTGTTTAAGTCCCTGCTTTTTCTGCAGGTGTGCATCTACCCAGAAGAGAAATTCCTGTATCACACGGTAAGTCTTTGTTCGTTTTGAGGAATCCCGGTACTGTTTCCCACAGCAGCCATACCAGTTCATAGTCCCACCAGCAAAACACAAAGGTTCTGGTTTCTCCACATCCTGGCCAATACTTGCTACTTTTGGTGTTTTTTGTTAGGAACCATCCTGTTGAGTGTGAAGTAGTATTTCATCAGGTGTGAGATGTCTTTAGCCAGGTCAAGTAAAAAGAAAACAGATGATTCTAACACAGATACTGAAGATAGAAAGATATCTGCTGTAGGTAACAACGTAACTAGAAGTAAACTTGTAAAACACAGTCCTTTGTTTGCCTCCTATTTAACTTTCCATTTTACAAACACTGATTAGGCAGCTTCTCTAGGCCAGGCTTGGGCTTTCAGGGCATTTCCTCTCTGCATTCTTTGTGCATTTGGTTCTAAAAGAAGAACGGTCCTCTAAGCCAGGGGTCCTCAACCTCTAGGATCTAATGCCTGATGATCAGAGGTAGAGCTGATATCATAATAACAGAAACAATACTGCACAGTAAATGCAATGCGTTTGAATGATCCCCCCCCACCCCCCATGAAACCACGTCTGGTGCCACAAAGGTGGGGTACCACTGCTCTAAACATTTTCTAGGGGTGGAATGTTTTTCCATGTTATTAGATAGTCTTACACCTTCACAGCTGCAGAGGCTTATGGTGAATGAATCACCTTACTGCTCACTGGGTATGAGCGCATTTTTCTGCCAGAATTAATCCTCCATTGCTTCACGTTAATGAAGTATTTTTTTCTTTCAACAAATCAGGCTCATCTCTGTTGAACAGCCAGACATCATTAAAAGAGGCAATCTGAGGTCATAAACACAGTGAGGGAAAGAAGCCTATCACACAGGAATGCTTACTGCATGATTTCCCTGTTGAAAATCAGGCAGAATGTTTGGGGAGATGTATTCTGAGATGAGCAAATATAAGGACAGATAAGGAAGTGGTGATAATGTATGTCTTTCTTCGCTGAGTGTGGGTATGGGCCTGTTGATAATTCATTGAGCTCTCCACTTGGATTATTACGTGCTCTTTCCTATTAATGTCTATCTGATTCTTCACAATACAGGTAGCTTTCAAAACTCCTTAGCCCTTCTAACCCAGTTCAAAATGTCTCTTACTCACTGAGCATCTAGACTTCCAGTTCTAGTCTCATCCCTGATTACGTTACATATTCTGTTTTGTCATATGCTCTTAGTGTCTGATATATTGTGAGTATCTTCCTCCTCTGGTTGGTCACATTTTGTTTTAATGGCAACTAGAATGGCCATAATCAAAATGACTACATGTACCAACGTGTTGGAGAAGATAGAAAGTGCAGACTTCATACATGTCTGGTGCGGATATAAAATGGTACAGCCCTTTGGGAAAACAATTTAGAACTTTCTAAAAAGTGAAACATACATTTGCTGTGAAGTGAAGTGAAGTGAAGTCGCTCAGTCGTGTCTGACTCTTTGCGACCCCATGGACTGTAGCCTACCAGTCTCCTCCGTCCATGGGATTTTCCAGGCAAGAGTACTGGAGTGGGGTGCCATCGCCTTCTCCAGAGGATCTTCCCGACCCAGGGATCGAACCCAGGTCTTCCGCGTTGTAAGCAAGACGCTTTACCATCTAAGCCACCAGGGAAGTAAATCCCAGTCCTGGGTATCTACATGAGGAAAACGAGAACACACCCTCACCCCAGGTTTTGGATAGAAGGGTTTACAGCAGCTTTATTCATAATAGTCTAAACCCGGGGCCAATCCTGATGTCCAAACACTGAGGAGTGAGTCAACAATCTGTGGTGCATCCCTACACGTGAATACTACTCTGGGGGGTCAAAGCTGCCCAGTACTCACACAAGCTACAACATGGATGAACCTTGAACAGAGGCAGACACACGGTATATCACACCGCATACCAGTCCAGTTCTATTCCGAATGCTGGCACACAGCTCCCTTGTATGGAGCTAGCATCCATTATTTAACCAAGCTCTCTTGTTGGACTCGAACTCATTTCCCATTTGTCAATATTACAAATGTGGCTGTGTCGACCATCTTGGTGGTGAAAGCTTTTCAGCCAGTCTTCGTTATGTCCTTGAACAAATGCCTGGCAGTGGGACTGTGTATTTGAAGGTTTGTGCATTTGAAGGCTTTCAGGAAACGCTACCCGATGGCCCTTGGCAAAGTGTGCTGGGTCAGCACTCCCACCAGTGGAGCCTCTAGAGTCTCCATTCTCAAAGATAGCACTTCTTTCAAACACAGCACTTCCCTCTTACACATAGCGTCTTCCCTTCGACTATAACCATGGGGGGCTATTCCAGGTACAAGGGTCCCACTCTCATGATGCCCTGTATTCGTTTGCAGTTCCCGTGAGAATGAGGTCGCCCTGCCGTTGATCCCCAGTAACACCAAACGCCAACTGGTAGGGCTCTCTGTAGCCACCATCGGCTGGATCCTCTGCACCATGGCCATGGGCCTGGTGGAGTGGCGAGTGTGGCACATCAACGACACGTCGCTCTTCCCCCGGGACCTGGCCTCCGTGGGGATGTGGAGAGTCTGTGTATTCCAACACACCAACACCGTCAACAGAGCCACTGAGTGTCACCATTACCGCTACCTTGATTCTTACCTGCCTCGCGATATCTGCTTTGCGCAAAACCTCTTCCTGCTCGCCAGCTTTCTAGGGTTTGGGGGCAAAGTCTCCCTCACCTTTGCACTTCGGCGAGTGTACCTGAGACTTCCATGGAAGGACAACGCCCTCAATCCATTTGTTATTGCAGGACTTCTCAACACAGCGGCCAGTGCTTGTGTCACGATTGCCATCGTCTGGAATTACTACGTGGTGGTACACAAAGAGGGAATTTCCTTCCCACCATCTTTCAACATCTCCACCAAGCCAGATACGCAGCAGCTCGGTAGTGCCGTCCTTGTAGCATCTATCGCTGCTTGCATGATGTTTTTAGGTGGTTTGGTTTCCTTTTCTTACAATTCCCCCTTCGAGACCCGAATCCATCCTGCGCGTGCAGAAATCTATAATCCCTCACTGCAATGACTTTCCAAACCCCACATCCCCAGGAGTTTACATGGGAATATGACCAGGATGCTTTGTCAAATAGGTGCAAGGACTCTCAAGACCAGGACGAAAGTAGATTGGGGCAGAAAATGGCCGTTACCTTCTGCCTGAATTTGATTCATTGACTACTTGGTTGAATAAATTGCATGAAAAATCTTACCCAGCTGCCAGATGGTCTTATTGGATCTGCATTTTAAGTATTGTGAAATAAATAATACTCGAAACGTCACGTGTGGAAAAAAGCTTCTGAGATGATCAAATCTCCCTCCTAAACTTCTGCTAAAAACAACCAACGTTATGTCCTGTGACATCATAATTACATCTCTTTAGCATGTAAAATTCTCCAAGATGTTTCCAAGTAGAAACGTATAAGGAATCCCCCAACACCCACTTCCAGACTCAACACTTACCAAGATTCTGCCCTACTAGCTTTCTCTCTTTCTTCCTCTCTTTCAATCTCTTTTTCTTTTTCCAAAAGATTTTAAAGCAAATCCCAGACGTCGAGTCCCTTCATCCTTTCCCAATATTTGACACTCATCAATATTACTCCAGTATTACTAACAGACGGATGTTTCCTCGCATAACCATGTTTGTAAAAAACATTTAAGAATTATTTAATAGTATCAAATATTAGAAATTTTAAATGCCTCGAAAATAATTCTATACTCCCCCCCCCAAGGCACTCACACTGCCTCTTAGGTCTTAATCTAAAGCCCTCCCCCACTGTACGCCCTCTGCCCTTTAAGAAAATGATTTTGACTTGAAATAGGTCAATTATCTTCTCTGAAATGTGTGACCTGCCAAGGCTGAGATGTGGGGTCAGATTTTTGAGGGAGAATATTTCAAAAGTGGTGGATGACAGTAACTGCTGCTTGTATGGATGCTAAGATCCACGGGTGGATCACTAGGGGAAAGTATGCTCCTTTTTCTGTTTCATCTCGTTTCCATCTAACCGCGTCATCTCCTGATGGTCTGTGTTTCAATCAATTATTGCACTAAGGATTACAAGAGGTGAGTTTCAGGCATGAACAGTTTTACTGTATTTATTAGCTGGGATGCTAGAATTTTGTTGAGCATGTTTCATCTATTTTCATCAGTGATATCGACCTGTAGTTTTCCTTTCTTGTGGCATCTTTGTCTGGTATTGGTATCAGAGTGACGGTGGCCTCATAGAATGAGTTTGGCAATTTACCTTCCCCTGCAATTTTCTGGAAGAGTTTGACTAGGATAGGTGTTAGCTCTTCTCTCAATTTGTGGTAGAATTCACCTGTGAAGCCGTCTGGTCCTGGGCTTTTGTTTGTTGGAGAATTTGTGATTACCGTTTTGATTTCCATGCTTGTGATGGGTCTGTTAAGATTTTCTATTTCTTCCTGGTTCAGTTTTGGAAGGTTATACTTTTCTTAGTATTCGTCCGTTTCTTCCATGTTGTCCATTTTATTGTCGTATAGCTGCTGATAGTAGTCTCCTATGATCCTTTGTATGTCTGTGTTGTCTGCTGTGATTTCTCCATTTCAATTTCTGATTTAGTTCATTTGATTCTTCTCCCTTTTTTTCTTGATGAGTCTGGCTAATGATTTGTCTATTTTATTTATCTTCTCAAAGAACCAGCTTTTAGTTTTGCTGATTTTGGCTATGGTCTCCTTTGTTTCTTTTTCATTTATTTCTGCCCTAATTTTTATGATTTCTTTCCTTCTACTAACCCTGGGGTTCTTCATTTCTTCTTTTTTCAGTTGCTTTAGCTGCAGAGTTAGGTTATTTATTTGATGTTTCTCTTGTTTCTTGAGGTAAGCTTATATTGCTATGAACCTTCCCCATAGCACGGCTTTTACTGAATCCCACAGGTTTTGGGTTATCGTGTTTTCATTTTCATTTGTTTCTATGCATATTTTCATTTCTTTTTTGATTTCTTCTGTTATTTGTTGATTATTCAGAAGCGTGTTGCTTAGCCTCCATGTGTTTGTGTTTTTAATAGTTTTTTTTTTCCTCTGGTAGTTGACATCTAATCTTACTGCATTGTGATCAGAAAAGATGCTTGAAGTGATTTCGATGTTTTTGAATTTACCAAGGCTAGATTTATGGCCCAGGATGTGATCTATCCTGGAGAATATTCCGTGTGCCCTTGAGAAAAAGGTGAACGTCATTGTTTTGGGGTGAAGTTTCCTATAGATATCAATTAGGTCTAACTGGTCCACTGTATCATTTAAAGTTTGTGTTTCCTTGATAATTTTCTGTTTAGTTGATCTGTCCATAGGTGTGAGTGGGGTATTAAAGTCTCCCACTATTATTGTGTTATTGTTAATTTCCCCTTTCATACTTGTTATCATTTGACTTATGTATTCTGGTGCTCCTATGTTGGGTGCATATATATTTAAAACTGTTATATCTTCTTGGATTGATCCTTTGATCCTTATGAAGCCTCCTTCTTTGTCTCATTTCACGGCCTTTATTTTAAACTCTATTTTATCTGATATGAATATTGCTCCTCCTGCTTTCTTTTGGTCTTCATTTGCACGAAATACCTTTTTCCAGCCCTTCACTTTCAGTCTGTATGTGTCCCTTGTTTTGAGGTGGCTCCCTTGTAGACAGCGTATATAGGGGTCTGATTTTGTAACCATTTTACAATACTGGTGAACAGCATGGCAGCTCCTTTAAAAAGTAAAAATAGAATTACCATGTGACCCAGAAATCCCACTCCTGTGTGTATCCCTGGAGAAAACCTTAATTCCAAAAGATACGTCCACCCTAAAGTTCACTGCCGCACTATTTGTCATAGACAAGACATGCAACATTTTTTAATCATAGCAGAAATGGGAAAAAAACAACAAAACAAAAACTTAAAGCAAGCAGTCTATACAGGGGTTCAAATTACTAGGTATTTGTAAAAGTAGAGGCTTAAAGATGAGTGAACAAAGCAAGGATCACGTATCAGGACCAAGTCCTATGATAGCATTCGAACAGCGGAAAAAATGATTTATAATAAAAGAAGTAGCACACTGTCATCTTTTTTTTTTTTTATCTCCCCATCCCAGGAACTCAGAATTCTGAGGCAATGGTCAGCTGAGATCATGGATGATTTTTTTCTTTCTTTGTATTTTTCCAACAGCTTTATGTTTTCTGTTATGAGCATGCATTAATTTTTAATCAACTTATGCAGTATTTTTTCAACATGTAAAGAAGACCTCTGCGTTTTATAAATTACACTCATAAGCATTCTTCTATTTCACCACGAGAGGGCAGCAGAAGCACAGTAAATATTTATTCATACACACATATGAGAGAATGCATCTAGAGTTTACGTCACATTCATAGTCATTCTTCTATTTCTCCACGAGAGGGCAGCAGAAGCACAGTAAATATTTATTCATACACACATATGAGAGAATGCATCTAGAGTTTACGTCACATTCATAGTCATTCTTCTATTTCTCCACGAGAGGGCAGCAGAAGCACAGTAAATATTTATTCATACACACATATGAGAGAATGCATCTAGAGTTTACGTCACATTCATAGTCATTCTTCTATTTCTCCACGAGAGGGCAGCAGAAGCACAGTAAATATTTATTCATACACACATATGAGAATGCATCTAGAGTTTACGTCACATTCATAGTCATTCTTCTATTTCTCCACGAGAGGGCAGCAGAAGCACAGTAAATATTTATTCATACACACATATGAGAGAATGCATCTAGAGTTTACGTCACATTCATAGTCATTCTTCTATTTCTCCACGAGAGGGCAGCAGAAGCACAGTAAATATTTATTCATGCCCACATATACTCGGGAGAGTCCCTTGGACTGCAAGGTGCTCAAACCAGTCAATCCTAAAGGAAATCGGTCCTGAATATTCATTGGAAAGACTGATGCTGAAGCTGAAACTCCAATCCTTTGGCCACCTGAGTGCGGAGAATTGACTCTTTAGAAGAGACTCTGGTGCTGGGCAAGATTGAAGGCAGGAAGACAAGGGGACGACAGAGGATGAGATGGCTGGATGGCATTACCCACTCTACGAATATGAGTTTGAGCAGGCTCCAGGAGTTGGTGATGGACAGGCTCGCAAAGAGTAAGACTCGACTGAGGAACTGAACTGAGCTGACTGACATATACATAGAAAATTCTAATACAGTGTCAAAAGGGACACACTATGCCAACAGTGGTGTACTACACGTTTTCATAATACATCCAGAAAATAACCACAGATGAATACCTCTATGTATCGTTAAAAGGATACAAGAATCTGTACAACTACAACAATGCAGCCATTTGAGTCAACGTGCACGGACTGAGAGATGATCATATTAAGCTAAGTGAGTCAGACAGAGAAAGACAAACATGAAATGATATCACCTAAATAGTGGAATCCAAGATATGACACAAATGAACATCTGTATGAAACAGAAGCACACTCACAGACGTAGAGACAGACTTGTGGCTTCAGAGGCAGAGACAATTGGAGGAGCGATGGAGTAAGAGATTGGGGTTAAGAGATATAAACTTCAGTATATGAAATTGATGGGCAAGTTCCTACTGTAGAGCACACAGAACTATATTCAGTATCCTACGATCAATCGTAATGGAAAAGAATACATATGGGACTTCCTGGTGGTCCAGTGGTTAACTCCTCCACTGTTGGTGGGAATGTAAGTTGGTGCAGCCACTATGGAAAACAGTATGGAGGTTCCTCAGAAAAGTAAAACTAGAATTATCGTATGATCCAGAAATTCCATTCCTGGGCATAAACCCAGACAAAACTGTAACCTCCAAAGATACATGCACCCCGATATTCAGAGCAGCACTATTCACAGGAGCCAAAACAGAAACGCATCCTAAATGTCCACTGACAGATGAATGGATAGAGAGAAGTGGTACATATATAGAACAGAAGAGTACTCAGCCATAAAAACTGAAATGATGCCTTGTGCAGCAACATGGATGGACTGAGAGAATGTCAAACAAAGTGAAATAAGTCAGACAGAGAAAGACAAATAGCAGATGATACCACTTATATGTGGAATCTAAGTATGACACAAATGAACATATCTATGAAACAGAGACAGACTCATGGAAACAGCAAACAGACCTACGGTTTCCAAGAAGGAGGGGGGTGGGGAGGGAGGAGTAGGAGGGTGGGGTTAGCAGATGCAAACTATTCCATATGAGATGTATAAACAACAAGGTCCTACTGTAGAGCACAGGGAAGTATATTCAGAGTCCTATGATAAGCCATATTGGAAGAGAATAGAAAAAAGAATATATATGGGACTTCCCTGGTGGTCCAGTGGTTAAGACTCCACACTTCCACTGCAGGGGGTATGGGTTTAATCCCTGGCCAGGGAACTAATCCCACATACCCTGCAGCATATTAGAAAACAATAAGATTAAAGAAAAAAAATATATATATGTACATATATATATACACACACACGCAATGTATATACACAAATATATGTATATAACTGAATCCCTTTGCTGTAAAGCAGAAATTAACACAGTATTGTATACTTCAGTAAAAAAAAATTAACATGACTGGGATAAAAAGATTAGTATATTTCATTGTTTGTAAATTTTATATCCAAAGAAAAGTACTGTAAACAAATACAGCTGACCACTTCATGGCAGGCTTGCTGAAATACTTATGGAGGTGCATACTGATGTCTGAAATTTATCACCAAATACACCAAGGAATAAGATGGATTGATGGATGGATAGTGCGATGGACAAATGGATAGACACATGAGAAAGGAAGTATGTAAAATAGTTACAGTAGAAGCTAGGTGGGAAGTCTTTGTGTATGAGCTAGAAAACATGTTCAACCTCGTTGAATGTTTGGAAATTTTTACAATAAAGTGTTGGGGAAAGTACAGAGCAAAGAGCAATGAAAACCACAAGCACACGAAGTACAATTTCAACTTTACAAATATGAACTGTAAAAAGATGCAGAGGAGAGAGGCTAAAATATTGTGTGCTCACAGTCCCTCAGTCATGTCTGTTTCCTTTGCAACCACAAAGACTGTAGCCCACCAGGCTCCTCTGTCCGTGGGATACTCCAGGCTAGAACACTGGACTGGGTTACCATTTCCTTCTCCAGGGGATCTTCCCGACCCAGGGATCTAACTCCTGTCTCCTGCATTGGCAGGCAGGCTCTTTGCCACTGAGCCACTAAGGAAGCTCCAGAGTATGAACTGTAGTGAAATAAAACATGGCTTTTATTTACTTTCTCATACTCCATGCACTGACCAAGTTCTTTTCCCAATATCCACAGACTACATTTTCCATAATAAAAGTAGCATCACCTTCCCTCTGACCCAAGGGAGACAGACCTGCCAAGCAGCAGCATCACCCTGCTTGTGATCTTGTTCCCCACCTTGTGATCTTGGCTTTGAGCACCTGCTGGGGCTCCCAGATTCCTGCAATCACAGCTCTAGAGACGTGTCCCCATTGGCTTCACAGAGCTGACCAAGCCTATGGCTGACTCATCTGTTTGGACTCCCAGATGCAGCCCCATCTGTCCTGGCTTCATCTTTGCCCATCATGGTGCAACCCCTCCCCACTTCTTTTTTTTTTTTTTCCTCTTTATATGTATACATATTTGAGGGAAAGTAAAAAGCTTATTGAAACGTACATGTGGAAAGGCACACAGGTCAACACAGAGAGAACTGCCCCCACTTCTTTCAACCACACCTTCTAGCTTCCTGGAGTTTTTCTCCAAATTTACATTTCTTATTTGAAGTGATCTTTGTTCAGAAGTCAAAAATGGGAAATTTACAAAATTTTCTACGCAGTAATGCAAAATTCTTACATGGCAAAAACACACAGGTCAAAAGTGACAAAATGATAATTAAGAAATATTTGGAGACACCTGACAAAGGGTTCATTTACCTAATTTATTCATAGTTCAAATTCAAAACTTAAAGAAAAGATGAAAAGCCCAGTAGAAGACAAAGATGAAGTATGTATAGGGAACAAAGAAGCACAAATTACCCAGCAAAAGGGAAAAGAGACACAAATTTCAAAAAACAGGGAAAATGTTGAACCTAACTTGTAATGAAAGAAATGCAAACCAAAACAATCATGGAAAATGATTTTTTACCATGCAAATTGCCAAAACTGCAAAGAGAAAGTTGAAATATACCGAATTTTTCCTCCAAATTGAGGATGAGGGATTGGAAAATGAGTGCTCATGGATTGCTGTGAAAGCATAAATCATGCAACTTTCTGAAGAACAATTTGACAATATCCAGTAAACTTATGGCGACCCACTCCAGTACTCTTGCCCGGAAAATCCCATGGACGGAGGAGCCTGGTAGGCTGCAGTCCATGGGGTCGCTAAGAGTCGGACACAACTGAGCGACTTCACTTTCACTTTTCCTTTCATGCATTGGAGAAGGAAATGGCAACCCACTCCAGTGTTCTTGCCTGGAGAATCCCAGGGACGGGGGAGCCTGGTGGGCTGCCGTCTGTGGGGTCGCACAGAGTCGGACACGACTGAAGCGACTTAGTAGCAGCAGCAGCAGTAAACTTATAAATGTATGGAGCCATTTAGCAAGACACTGTTTTGAATTTATATTGCAGAAATATTTATGCAATTTCGCCAAGATTATATATATGATACTCAGTGCAATATGTTTTTTTCCCATCATCCTAGAAAATCTCTTTGGGCCCTTTCCCTACACTGCCCTTCCCCCAGCAACGCCTGTTCTCAGTTCTGTCAGAATAGATTAGTTCTGCCTCATCTAGGACTTCCTATAGATGGAGCCTACAGCATGTACGTGTACAGTGGCTTTACAATGGTGTGTTACTTTCTGCTGTACAGCAAAGTAAATCGGCTGTGTGTGTGTGTATATATGTATATGTATGTTTACACATACACCCACTTTTTTGAATTTCCTTCCCATTTAGGTCACCACAGAGCATTGAGGACGGTTCCCTGTGCTACACAGATGGTTCTCATTACTTATCAAGGCACTATTCTCCAAAATATATAAACAGCTCATGTATCACAGTGTCAAAAGAAAAATCAATTAAAAAAACGGGCAGATCTAAACAGACATTTCTCTAAAGAAGACATACAGATGAGCAACAAGCACATGAAAAGGAGCTCAACATCACTAATTATTAGAGAAACGCAAATCAAAACGACAATGAGGTATCACTTCACACCAGTCCGAATAGCCATGATCAAAAATTCTATAAACAGTAATTCCTGGCGAAGGTGTGGAGAAACGGGAGCCCTCTCGCACTGTCGGGGGACATGTACATTGGTACAGCCACTATGGTGAACAGTACGGCAGCTCCTTCGAAAACTAAAAAGAGAATTGCCATATGACCCAGCAATCTCACCCCTGGGTATATTCCTGGAGAAAACCTTAGTTCCAAAAGACACATGCACCCCAATGTTCATTGCAGCACTATTTTCCACAGCCAAGACATGCAACAGTTTTTAATCACACCAAAAACGGAAAAAAACCCAAAACGAAGCAAATACAAAAAAATCCTTGAAGCAAACAGTCTCTAAACAGGGGGGTCAAATCACTTGCTTTGTGTAAAAGTAGAGGCTTAAAGATAAGTAAACAAAGCAAGAACCAAATACCAAAATCAAGTTCTATGCTAGCATTCTAACAACAGAAAAGATGATTTAACACTAAAAGTACTAGCACACCCTCATCGTTTTATCTCCCAGTCCCAGGAAGTAAGAATTCTGAGCCAAAGGTACAGTGAGATCATGGGTGATTTTTTTCTTTCTATTTTTCAGGCAAATTTATGTTTTCTGTTATGAGCATGTATTAATTTTTAATTGAGTTATACAGTATCTTTTTCAACATGTAAAGAATATATCTGCGTATTATAAATTACCTTCATCAGCATTCTTTTCTTTCCCCACGAGAGGGCAGCAAAAGCACAGTAAATATTCATACACACATGTACATATGAGAGAACACATCTGGATTTTATAAATTACTTTCATAAGCATTCTTCTGTTTTTCCACAAGACGGCAGCATAAGCACAATAAATATTTATTCATACCAACATATACTCTGGAGATTCCCTTGGACTGCAAGGAGATGCAACCAGTCAATCCTAAAGGAAATCTGTCCTGAATATTCCTGAATACCCCACTTCCAAGGGCAGAGAAGCCCCAGCAAGACTGTACAGTTCAGTTGAGTCACTCAGTCTTCTCTGACTCTTTGCATGAACCGCAGCACGCCAGGCCTCCCTGTCCATCACCAACACCCGGAGTTTACCCAAATTCATGTCCATTGAGTCAGTGATGCCATCCAACCATCTCGTCCTCTGTCGTCCCCTTCTCCTCCTTCCCTCAATCTTTCCCAGAATCAGGGTCTTTTCAAATGAGTCAGCTCTTCGCATCAGATGGCCAAAGGATTGGAGTTTCAGCTTCAACATCAGTCCTTCCAATGAACACTCAGGACTGATCTCCTTTAGGATGGACTGGTTGGATCTCCCTGCAGTCCAAGGGACTCTCAAGAGTCTTCTCCAAAACCACAGTTCAAAAGCATCCATTCTTCGGCGCTCAGCTTTCTTTATAGTCCGACTCTCACATCCATACATGACTACTGGAAAAACCATAGCCTTGACTAGACGGACCTTTGATGACAAAGTAATGTCTCTGCTTTTAAATATGCCATTTAGGTTGGTCATAACTTTCCTTCCAAGGAGTAAGTGTCTTTTAATTTCATAGCTGCAATCACCACCTGCAGTGATTCTGAAGCCCTAAAAAATAAAGTCAGCCACTGTTTCCACTGTTTCCCCATCTATTTGCCATGAAGTGATGGGTCTGGATGCCATGATCTTAGTTTTCTGAATGTTGAGCTTTAAGCCAACTTTTTCACTCTCCTCTTTCACTTTCATCAAGAGGCTCTTTAGTTCTTCTTCGCTTTCTGCCATAAGGGTGGTGTCATCTGCATATCTGAGGTTATCGATATTTCTCCCGGCAATCTTGCTTCCAGCTTGTGCTTTATTCAGCCTGGCATTTTGCGTGACGCACTCTGCATATAAGTTAAATGAGCAGGGTGACAATATACAGCCTTGACGTACTCCTTTTCCTATTTGGAACCAGTCTGTTGTTCCATGTCCAGTTCTAACTGTCGCTTCCTGACCTGCATGCAGGTTTCTCAAGAGGCAGGTCAGGTAGTCTGGTATTCCCATCTCTTGAAGAATTTTCCACAGTTTATTGTGATCCACACAGTCAAAGGCTTTGGCAGAGTCAATAAAGCAGAAATAGATGTTTTTCTGGAACTCTCTTGCTGTTTCGATGATCCAGGGAATGTTGGTAATTTGATCTCTGGTTCCTCTGCCTTTTCGAAATGCAGCTTGAACATCTGGAGGTTCACGGTTCACGTATTGCTGAAGCCTGGCTTGGAGAATTTTGAGCATTACTTTACTAGCTTGTGAGATGAGTGCAATTGTGTGGTAGTTTGAGCATTCTTTGGCACTGCCTTTCTTTGGGATCGGAATGAAAACTGACCTTTTCCAGTCCTGTAGCCACTGCTGAGTTTTCCAGATCTGCTGGCATATTGAGTGCAGCACTTTCACAGCTTCATCTTTTAGGACTTGAAATAGCTCAACTGGAATTCCATCACCTCCACTAGCTTTGTTCGTAGTGATGCTTCCTAAGGCCCACTTGATTTCACATTCCAGGATGTCTGGCTCTAGGTGAGTGATTGCACCATCGTGGTTATCTGGGTCGTGAAGATCTTTTTTGTACAGTTCTTCTGTGTAGGACGGGCGGAATCACATTTAGAATCAAACTCCCTACCCGCCAGAGACTCTCAGAGGGATCAAACAAACCTTGTGCGCATCATGACCCAGAGACCCCACAGAGGCTGAGACACAACTGTGTTTGAGTGTCTACTGCTGAGGTAAGGGTCAGCAGTGGACTGCTGCGGGAAAGGGACTCTGGCTGCAGCAGACCTGAGTATGGCATAAGCCCTCTTGGAGGAGGTCACCATTAACCTCACCATAGAGCTGCCAGAACTTACATAAGATTGGGAAACAGACTCTTGGAGGGCACAAACAGAACCTGTGGGCACCAGGACCCAGGAGAAAGGAGCAGTGACCCCACAAGAGACTGACCTGACTTGCCCGTGCGTGTTCAGGAGTCTCTGGTGGAGGCATGGGTCAGCGGTTGCCTGGTGCAGGGTTGGGGGCACTGAGTTTAGCTGTGAGTGCATGGGACCTTTTGAAGTAGGTTGCCTTTTTCTCATTACCTCCACCATAGTTTGGCCTCAGGTCAAATAACAGGGAGGGAACACAGCCCCACCCCTCAACAGAAAATTGGATTAAAGATTTACTGATCATGGCTCCACCCATCAGAACAAGCCCCTTTCCCCCTCAGTCAGTCTCTCCCATCAGGAAGCTTCCACAAGCCTCTTATCCTTCTCCATGAGAGGGCAGGCAGACTGAAAACCACAATCACAGAAAACTAGCCAATCTGATCACACGGACCACAGCCTTGTCTAACTCAACGAAACTATGAGCCATGCCACGCAGGGCTGCCCAAGACGGACGGGTCATGGTGGAGAGGTCTGACAGAATGTGGTCCACTGGAGAAGGGAATGGCAAACCACTTCAGTATTCTCGCCTGGAAAACCCCATGAACAGTATGAAAAGGCCAAACGATAGGACACGGAAACTCCCCAGGTCGGTAGGTGCCCAATATGCTACTGGAGATCAGTGGAGAAATAACTCCAGAAAGAATGAAGAGATGGAGCCAAAACAAAAACAACACCCAGCTGTGGATGTGACTGGTGATGGAAGTCAAGTCTGATGCCGTAAAGAGCAATACTGCATAGGAACCTGGAATGTTAGGTCCACGAATCAAGGCAAACTGGAAGTGGTCAAACAGGAGATGACAAGAGTGAACGTTGACATTCTAGGGATCAGCGAGCTAAGATGGACTGGAATGGGTGAATTTGAATCAGATGACCATTATATCTACTACTGTGGGTAAGAATCCTTTAGAAGAAATGGAGTAGCCATCATAGTCATCGAAAGAGTCTGACATGCAGTACTTGGATGCAGTCTCAAAAATGACAGAATGATCTCTGTTCGTTTCCAAGGCAAACCATTCAATACCACGGTAATCCAAGTCTATGCCCTGACCAGTAACACTGAAGAAGCTGAAGCTGAATGGTTCTATGAAGGCCTAGAAGACCTTCTAGAACTAACACCCAAAAAAGATGTCCTTTTCATTATAGGGGACTGGAATGCAAAAGTAGGAAGTCAAGAAATACCTGGAGTAACAGGCAAATTTGGCCTTGGAATACAGAATGAAGCAGAGCAAAGACTAATATAGTTTTGCCAAGAGAACACACTCGTCATAGCAAACACCCTTTTGCAACAACACAAGAGAAGACGCTACACGTGGACATCACCAGATGGTCAACACCGAAATCAGATTGATTCTATTCTTTGCAGCCAAAGATGGAGAAGCTCTATACAGTCAGCAGAAACAAGACCGGGAGCAGACTGTGGCTCAGATCATGAACTGCTTATTGCCAACTTCAGACTGAAATGGAAGAAAGTGGGGAAAACCACTAGACCATTCAGATGTGACCTAAATCAAATCCCTTACGATTATACAGTGGAAGTGAGAAATAGATTCAAGGGATTAGATCTGATAGACAGAGTGCCTGAAGAACTATGGATGGAGGTTTGTGACATTGTATAGGAGGCAGGGATCAAGACCTTCCCCAAGAAAGAGAACTGCAAAAAGGCAAAATGGTTGTCTGAGGAGGCCTTATAAACAGCTGTGAAAAGACGAGAAGTGAAAGGCGATGGAGAAAAGGAAAGATACACACATTTGAATGCAGAATTCCAAAGAATAGCAAGGGGAGAAAAGAAAGCCTTCCTCAGTGATCAATGCAAAGAAATAGAGGAAAACACTAGAATGGGAAAGACTAGAGATCTCTTCAAGAAAAAAAGTAGAGATACCAAGGGACCATTTCATGCAAAGATGGGCACAATAAAGAACAGAAATGGTATGCACCTAACAGAAGTAGAAGATATTAATCGTGGCCTTTTTGATTTCTCAGTAGTGATATCGTGATGCAGTTTAACTTTTCGTACCACTGATAATAAAGCAAATGAGGCACATTTCCAGAGGCGTTTTTCTTCATTGAATTCCATTTACCTGTTGATGTTTCCTTCCTGATCATGTGGTTTGTTCTTGTTTTTATTCCGGTGTGCCATCCCTGGCCATTTTGTAAGGGTAGCTATCATTTAGAGCCCTGCAGCCTTGTGAATAGTCAGTGTCCATCAGCCCAAGGTTTAATGTTCCTGTTCCCAAAAGCGGCTACAAGGTGGCAGCATTTCTTTGGGGTCTCCTGCTCTTACTATGATAACTGCATCTTTAGAGGTATAAGCCACTTCTGCTTGCAGATGAGAGTAGAATGAGCTAGGGGAAGCCCACGGAAAGCTTGTGTCTCCTTCATTCTCTGTTTTATTGTAGTTCATGTTTCATGTTTGATGAAGCTGATGTACAGACTTGCCTTTGTTTTAGCTGTACCGATTCTTGCTCCCTTACACCGAAACACAGAGGCATTCAGCAGTGGTTATTTCCTCCGACCTGCTCTCAGAAAACGTGTAGTACCTCACGCTTGCTGTGTCAGTCCCTATGGATTATGTACTCGACAGGCATTTGTGGGAATCTGTGAATTTCAGCCTTCCAATGAAAGCCTTCCCCTCACCCATCCCATTTGCTAAGCATCGGTGTGTCCCCAGCACTGGGTGTCAATTTCACTTGGATGGAGATAAATGCAGAGATCATCACACTGAGTGAAGGAGGGTCGAATCAAGAAACATCCTGGGAAGCAACGGAGAGGTGCAGTTACCATTAGAGGAGAACCCGAAGAAATGCTGCCGCCTTGTGGCCACGTTCAGGAACAGCAACCTTAAACCTTGGGCTGATGAGCAGACTATTCACAAGGCGGCCAGGCTCTAAACGACACCTACACTTACAAAATGGCCAGGGATGGCACACCGGAATAAAAACAAGAACAAACCACACGATCAGGAAGGAAACATCAACAGGTAAATACTGAGTCAATGCTTTGAAAGAAGCCTCTGGAATTGTGCCTCAATTGCTCTATTATCAGTGATACGAAACATTAAACTGCAATGCGATATCACTACTGAGAAACCAAAAAGGTCACTATCCAAAACTCTGCAGACAAGAAAGAGTAGAGCAAAATTAGTAAAGGGGACCCCTGGATGCCACTGGTGGGAGGTAAGCCATCGGAGCCTTTATGAGCATGACTGTCAAAGGGCCTTGGAATCACAAAATGAGACAGATGATGTCATGTGGCGGTTCCACTCTCAGAGTACCTGCGAAACAGACAGATTGTGGAAAACACACGCCAGCACCCCCAGCCCCACAAACATGCACTGCAGCAGCATTCACAAGGCCCAAGAGATGAAAGGAAAGAGAATCGCTGGGTGCAGATGAGAAGAGACAGAAATGTGACAGAGATACACAAAAAAATATGACGGCAACATTATGGAAATGCAAAAATTGCCATTTTCAGGGATACGCAGAAATCTAGAGGGAATCAGAATAATTAAAGAAGGGCTGATTAAACAGGTATCACATCATATACCTTCCAGAGGGGATTAAAAAACATATTGATGGCAATGAGTACCCCAAAAAAGGGAAATGGACTTACACTCCTGGAAAGAAAATCACGGTTAGCAAAGGGTGTCAGTGAGAGGCCGAAAGGTGAAGGCTGGAATAAACATACCAACAAATACTTATGCAATTCATAATCCACATGGACCTCCTATATCAACAGTCATGTGCTCAACAGGTTCTAAAAACATAGCTGTGACAGTAACCACAGCTAATCACCTCCAGGTATCTGTGGAAGGGAAGGAGAAACTATTCCCCTGCAACAACTACAAAGGTGTCAAAAGTCTTAAATAAGATACAAAGTTTCACTTAAAGAAAAACCTCAAAGCCTCAAGAGACAAAAGCTTTTGGTGACTTCCTGTGTCTCATTTTACTCTCACTTACAAGCAGGCCTGGAATAACCACCCAGGCTGCTGTTACCATAGCAACAAGAGAAGGAAAAGCACATGACAATTTGTACCTAGGGTGAATTCTAACAGATACAAACGTCTAAGCTGCGAGGACATTATCACCTACGCCTGAGCATGGAAAAAGGCCACTGTCAAAAGCTGGACATGGCATCAGTGGCACAGTATCGTTAGTACAGTGGACGCTTTAGGGTACTGGTGGGATGGACTTGGTAAGAGCCACTATGAGCATGACTGGAAAAGTGCACTCCCATGAGAGAAAACTAAATCAATAAATAAAGAAGTAGAGACAGTATGATAAATCAGATCCTCTCCTGGAATACTTCAGAAACGCACAGATTTCGAACACCACAGACCCCAAACCGGGTCCTGCCGCACCATTCAGAACATCGAAGAGATGAAAGTAAAGAAAGCACACAGGGACGGAGAGATGAATGGATCAAGCAATGTGATACAGGGTCACAATGGGCTATGACTCAGGCATTGAAACAAGGAAAGAACATCATTCTCAGAGGTACAGATAAGTGTGGTGATAATCAGAGTCAGCGAAGAAGGGCAGATGAGAGCTGTGTCGTAATATTTTGCTTTCAAACGGGACAGACAATATTGCTGGCAGTGAGCACCCCGACCGAGGTAAAGTGGGCACCCAGGGATGGGAACTCCATGATGCTCAGCAAAGGGGATGGGTGAGAGGACGGCTGAAATTCACGCATTCCCACAAATACCTGTCAAATACATAATCCACAGGGACCAGATTAGCAAGAGTGATGTACCACACACCTTCAGAGAGCAGGTCAGAGGAAATAAACACTGCTGAATGCCTCTGTGTATGGGTGTAAGGGAGCAACAATCAGTACAGCCACAACAAAGGCAACTCTGTACATCAGCTTCGTCAAACATGAAATATGCACTGCAATAAAGCCGAGAAGGATGGAGACACAAGCTTTCGGGGGGGGGAGGGGGGCTTCCTCTACACTCATCCTGCTCTCATTTACAAGCAGAAATTGCGCGTGCCTCTAAAGATGCAGTTACCATAGTAACAAGAGCCGAACACGAAGAAATGCTGCCACCTTGTGACCGCTTTTGGGAACAGCAACCTTCAAGCTTGCCCTGACGGACACGGACTACTCACAAGGCGGCTGGGCTCTCAATGATAGGTATCCTCACAAAATGGCCAGGGGTGGCACACCGAAATAAAAACAAGAACAAACCACACGATCAGGAAGGTAACTTCAACAGTTAATACAAGTCAATGCTATGAAAGAAGCCTCTGGAAATGTGCTTCATTTGCTCTATTATCAGTGATACAAAACATTAAACTGCAACGCGATATCACTACTGAGAAACCGAAAAGGCCACTATCCAAAAGTCTACAGACAAGAAAAAGCAGAGTGATGTCAGTAAAGGGGACCCTTATGTGCCAGCGGTGGGAGGTAAGCAGCCAGAGCCTTCATGGGCATGACTGTCAAAGGGCCATGGAATCACAAAATGAGACAGATGATGTCATGGGGCAGTTCCACTCCCAGAGGATTTGAGAAACCAACCGATCGTGGAAAACACACGCCAACACCCCCACCCCCACAAACATGCACTGCAGCAGCATTCACAAGGCCCAAGAGATGAAAGGAAAGAGTTGGGTGCAGAAGAAAAGAGACAGAAATGTGACAGACGTTCACAACAAAATATGACTCCGACATTAGGAAAATGCAAAAAAAAAAATGTCATTTTCAGGGATACACAGAAATCTAGAGCAGATCACAGGAAGTAAAGAAGGGCAGATTAAAGAGATATCACATCATATACCTTCCGGAGGGGATTAAAAAATATTGATGGTGATGAGTACCCAAAGAAAAGTGAAATTGACTGACACTCCTGCTAAGGAAATTACGGTTAGCAAAGGGTATTGTTGGGTCAGTGGCTGAAAGGTGAAGGCTGGAATAAACTGATACCCACAAATACCTATGCAATTCATAATCCACATGGACCTCCTGTATCAAGAGACATGTGCTCAACAGATTCCAAAAACATAGCTGTGACAATAACTGCAGCTGAACACCTCCAGGTATCTGTGGAAGGGAACGAGAAACTGTTTCCCTGCAACAACTAAAGTGGTGTCAATAGTCTTAAATTAAAAATAAAGTTTCACTTAAAGAAAAACCTCAAAGCCTCAAGAGACAAAAGCTTTCGGTGACTCCCTGTGCCTCATTTTGCTCTCATTTACAAGCAGGCCTGGGATAACTGCAGAGGCTGCTGTTCTAAAGGATACTGAATATAGCTCCCTGCATTCTGCAGTAGTACCTTGTTTTTCATCTATTCTAAATGCAGGAGTTTGTATCTACCGATCCCCTACTGCCGTCAATCCATCCTCCCTCCACCTTGGCAACCGCAAGTCTGTTCTCTATGAGTCTTGTATGTTTTACAGATAGCTTCATTTGTGCCATATCCTGGCTCCTACCCCAGATATGCAGATGATACCACTCTTATGGCAAAAGCGAAGAGGAACTAAGGAGCCTCTTGGTGAAAGTGAAAGAGGAGAGTGAAAAAACATTCAAAATCCTAAGAGCATGGCATCTGGTCCCATCACTTCATGGCAAATAGTTGGGTAAACAATGGAAACAGTGGGAGACTTTATTTTCTTGGGCTCCAAAATCACTGCAGATGGTGACTGCAGCCATGAAATCAAAAGACACTTGCTCCTTGAAAGAAAAGCGATGACCAACCTAGACAGCAAATTAAAAAGATCAAAGAGAAGTTACTCTGCCAACAAAGGTCTAGTCAAAGCTATGGTTCTTCCAGTAGTCATGTTTGGAGGTGAGAGTTGGACTATAAAGAAATCTGAGTGCCAAAGAACTGATGCTTTTTAAACTATGGTGTTGGAGAAGACTCTTGAGAGTCCCTTGGCTTGCAAGGACATCAAATCAGGAGAGCAAGGCAGGAGGAGAAGGGGATGACAGAGGATGAGATGGTTGGATGGCATCACTGACTCAATGAACATGCGTTTGAGCAAGCTCCAGGGGGTGGTGATGGAAAGGGAAGCCTGGCATGCTGCAGTCCATGGGGTCACAAAAAGTCGGACACAACTAGTGACTGAACTGAACTGGCTTCCACGTAGAAGCGATAGCGTATGGTATTTGTCTTTTTCTGTCTGACTTATTTCACTTAGTATGATAGTCTCTTTGTTGTTGCGTAGTCACTGAGTCATGCCCGACTCTTTTGCAGCCCCATGCCCTGTAGCCCACTGGGCTTCTCTGTCCATGGGCTTTCCCAGGCAAGAATCCTGGAGTAGGTAGCCAGTCCCTTCTCCAGGGGATCTTCCCAACCCAGGGATCAAACCTGGCTCTCCTGCATTGCAGGTGGATTCTTTACCACTGAGTCACCTGGGAAGCCCATGATAACCTCTTGGTCCATCCACATTGCTGCAATGTTTCATTCTTTTTTTTACGGCTCGATAGTATTCCATTAAATAGGCACCACGTCATGTTTGCCCATTCATCTCTCTCTGGACTTTAGGTTGTTTCCATGTCTTGGCTATTGTGTGTAGCGCTGCTGTGAACATAGGGGTGCATGCATCTTTCTGAATTTCAGTTTTGTCTGGGTATATTCCCAGCAGTGGGATGCTAGATCGAATAGTAATTCTGTATTTAGTTTTTTGAGAAACCTCTTTACTCTTCTCCATAGTGGCTGCACAAATTTACACTTCCTCCAACAGGGTTGGAGGATACCCTTTTCTCCACATCCTCTCCAGCATTTTTAACTACGTATTTTTGAAATCAGCTTTTTATTTAGCAGTACTAGCAAGTTTTTCCTTCTTTATTCTTCCTAAGGTGGAGTTGTTGTGTTTTGTCCCATTGTAAGGTTATAAAATAGTTTATTGTACATATTCTCTGCCTGGGTTTTCTTCTCCCTATTTGTCCCCATTGTAAGTTCAGTTATAAAGCTCATTGGGTATGTGTGTTTCACTGACATGTTTGTAATTTCTCTGCTCATTTCCTTGGGATGAATTTGTTACAGAAACATTGTACACAGAGGATTCCAGAGGAGTTTTGGCTTCTATGTGAAATGTAGTCCTCACTGCTCGCTCACTGACACGATGTCTCATTTCTTACAGAAGTCCCATCTGAAGCTCTCCCCTATCTTAGCAGCTACCTTATCTAGTCCGTACCGCCATACTCCCGTGGACCATCTGTGATCCAAGACTCAACAGGAAGGGGGTGTTTCCCATGAACTAAGGGTATGTTTCCTAATGTGTTTCTTGTCGTTGGTCTGTCCCGACTCCGTCTCCCCAATGTGGGCACGACTGCTGCTAACGCCTGTGTGTATAGGTTGCCATCGCCTTAAGAAAAAATGTCATTAACTCCAGGTGAGATGGGGTAGGTACCATGTCTGGGGGACAAGAGAAAGGGATGAGGGGGCAATGCCTGAAGCAGGCACACAGGTCTTAAAAGTGCACTCTTAGGTCCTTGGAGTAAACATACTGCCCTCTGGCATAGGGCCGGGAGACACAGAGGAGAGCAGGTGAAGAGGGCATGCCACCGTCAGCAACAGAGAGGCCGCCATGGCGTCCGTGACCTAGCAACTGAGAATGCTGGAGATGCGCACACTGGGTGTGGAATGCGGTGACTGCGAGTCCCAGGAGAGGGCCTTGGCCTCCCGGGCCAGCCCCACTGACTATGGCGGCGAGAGCCCCTCTCCCCCTGGAGAAAGGAGCCTGCCACGCTGAGCAGAAGATGGTGGAGTGGGACTGGTTTTCCGTTGGCAGTTCTGTGCCTCTGAGCTCACTGTCCTCGATCCCAGACACTTCGGGAAGAGTCCGGTTAGTAGATGCTCTGGTTTTCTTGCTGTGTGCGTCTTGTGGTTAAACAGACACGGGTTATGGTGTCACTGTTTTTAAGCGTACAGCTCAGCGGCATTAAGGATATTCACAGTGTTGAGCAACTGTTACCACCATCCCTCTCCCCAGGCTACAGCTTTTGTCACCGTCGAGCACTACCTACCCCTTCCTGCCTCACCCAGCCCCTGGTAACCGCTCTTTTATTTTCTGTGTCTGTGAATTGGACTAGTCTGGGTCCTGCGAAAAGTGAAATCTTTCAGTATTTGTCTCTCCCTACCTGGCTTATTTCTCTCAGCATAATTAGTCTCCAAGGTTCATCCTTTATGTAACGTGTGTCCAAATTTCCTTCCATCCGAAGACTGAGAAATGCCCTGTTATATGGATCGACCACATGTTGTCTCCATGTTTGTTCCTCCATGGATGGAGAATCGGCCCCCACCCCCACCCCGCCACAGCTTAGCTATTGTGAATAATGCTGTTACAAACATGGGCGTACCAGTGTCTGTTTAAGTCCCTGCTTTTTCTGCAGGTGTGCATCTACCCAGAAGAGAAATTCCTGTATCACACGGTAAGTCTTTGTTCGTTTTGAGGAATCCCGGTACTGTTTCCCACAGCAGCCATACCAGTTCATAGTCCCACCAGCAAAACACAAAGGTTCTGGTTTCTCCACATCCTGGCCAATACTTGCTACTTTTGGTGTTTTTTGTTAGGAACCATCCTGTTGAGTGTGAAGTAGTATTTCATCAGGTGTGAGATGTCTTTAGCCAGGTCAAGTAAAAAGAAAACAGATGATTCTAACACAGATACTGAAGATAGAAAGATATCTGCTGTAGGTAACAACGTAACTAGAAGTAAACTTGTAAAACACAGTCCTTTGTTTGCCTCCTATTTAACTTTCCATTTTACAAACACTGATTAGGCAGCTTCTCTAGGCCAGGCTTGGGCTTTCAGGGCATTTCCTCTCTGCATTCTTTGTGCATTTGGTTCTAAAAGAAGAACGGTCCTCTAAGCCAGGGGTCCTCAACCTCTAGGATCTAATGCCTGATGATCAGAGGTAGAGCTGATATCATAATAACAGAAACAATACTGCACAGTAAATGCAATGCGTTTGAATGATCCCCCCCCACCCCCCATGAAACCACGTCTGGTGCCACAAAGGTGGGGTACCACTGCTCTAAACATTTTCTAGGGGTGGAATGTTTTTCCATGTTATTAGATAGTCTTACACCTTCACAGCTGCAGAGGCTTATGGTGAATGAATCACCTTACTGCTCACTGGGTATGAGCGCATTTTTCTGCCAGAATTAATCCTCCATTGCTTCACGTTAATGAAGTATTTTTTTCTTTCAACAAATCAGGCTCATCTCTGTTGAACAGCCAGACATCATTAAAAGAGGCAATCTGAGGTCATAAACACAGTGAGGGAAAGAAGCCTATCACACAGGAATGCTTACTGCATGATTTCCCTGTTGAAAATCAGGCAGAATGTTTGGGGAGATGTATTCTGAGATGAGCAAATATAAGGACAGATAAGGAAGTGGTGATAATGTATGTCTTTCTTCGCTGAGTGTGGGTATGGGCCTGTTGATAATTCATTGAGCTCTCCACTTGGATTATTACGTGCTCTTTCCTATTAATGTCTATCTGATTCTTCACAATACAGGTAGCTTTCAAAACTCCTTAGCCCTTCTAACCCAGTTCAAAATGTCTCTTACTCACTGAGCATCTAGACTTCCAGTTCTAGTCTCATCCCTGATTACGTTACATATTCTGTTTTGTAATATGCTCTTAGTGTCTGATATATTG
The DNA here is from genome assembly GCF_054371585.1 of Giraffa tippelskirchi. Taxonomy (NCBI): domain Eukaryota; kingdom Metazoa; phylum Chordata; class Mammalia; order Artiodactyla; family Giraffidae; genus Giraffa; species Giraffa tippelskirchi. Next base: position 147,121,843 of record NC_137289.1, read on the forward strand.
TGAGTATCTTCCTCCTCTGGTTGGTCACATTTTGTTTTAATGGCAACTAGAATGGCCATAATCAAAATGACTACATGTACCAACGTGTTGGAGAAGATAGAAAGTGCAGACTTCATACATGTCTGGTGCGGATATAAAATGGTACAGCCCTTTGGGAAAACAATTTAGAACTTTCTAAAAAGTGAAACATACATTTGCTGTGAAGTGAAGTGAAGTGAAGTCGCTCAGTCGTGTCTGACTCTTTGCGACCCCATGGACTGTAGCCTACCAGTCTCCTCCGTCCATGGGATTTTCCAGGCAAGAGTACTGGAGTGGGGTGCCATCGCCTTCTCCAGAGGATCTTCCCGACCCAGGGATCGAACCCAGGTCTTCCGCGTTGTAAGCAAGACGCTTTACCATCTAAGCCACCAGGGAAGTAAATCCCAGTCCTGGGTATCTACATGAGGAAAACGAGAACACACCCTCACCCCAGGTTTTGGATAGAAGGGTTTACAGCAGCTTTATTCATAATAGTCTAAACCCGGGGCCAATCCTGATGTCCAAACACTGAGGAGTGAGTCAACAATCTGTGGTGCATCCCTACACGTGAATACTACTCTGGGGGGTCAAAGCTGCCCAGTACTCACACAAGCTACAACATGGATGAACCTTGAACAGAGGCAGACACACGGTATATCACACCGCATACCAGTCCAGTTCTATTCCGAATGCTGGCACACAGCTCCCTTGTATGGAGCTAGCATCCATTACTTAACCAAGCTCTCTTGTTGGACTCGAACTCATTTCCCATTTGTCAATATTACAAATGTGGCTGTGTCGACCATCTTGGTGGTGAAAGCTTTTCAGCCAGTCTTCGTTATGTCCTTGAACAAATGCCTGGCAGTGGGACTGTGTATTTGAAGGTTTGTGCATTTGAAGGCTTTCAGGAAACGCTACCCGATGGCCCTTGGCAAAGTGTGCTGGGTCAGCACTCCCACCAGTGGAGCCTCTAGAGTCTCCATTCTCAAAGATAGCACTTCTTTCAAACACAGCACTTCCCTCTTACACATAGCGTCTTCCCTTCGACTATAACCATGGGGGGCTATTCCAGGTACAAGGGTCCCACTCTCATGATGCCCTGTATTCGTTTGCAGTTCCCGTGAGAATGAGGTCGCCCTGCCGTTGATCCCCAGTAACACCAAACGCCAACTGGTAGGGCTCTCTGTAGCCACCATCGGCTGGATCCTCTGCACCATGGCCATGGGCCTGGTGGAGTGGCGAGTGTGGCACATCAACGACACGTCGCTCTTCCCCCGGGACCTGGCCTCCGTGGGGATGTGGAGAGTCTGTGTATTCCAACACACCAACACCGTCAACAGAGCCACTGAGTGTCACCATTACCGCTACCTTGATTCTTACCTGCCTCGCGATATCTGCTTTGCGCAAAACCTCTTCCTGCTCGCCAGCTTTCTAGGGTTTGGGGGCAAAGTCTCCCTCACCTTTGCACTTCGGCGAGTGTACCTGAGACTTCCATGGAAGGACAACGCCCTCAATCCATTTGTTATTGCAGGACTTCTCAACACAGCGGCCAGTGCTTGTGTCACGATTGCCATCGTCTGGAATTACTACGTGGTGGTACACAAAGAGGGAATTTCCTTCCCACCATCTTTCAACATCTCCACCAAGCCAGATACGCAGCAGCTCGGTAGTGCCGTCCTTGTAGCATCTATCGCTGCTTGCATGATGTTTTTAGGTGGTTTGGTTTCCTTTTCTTACAATTCCCCCTTCGAGACCCGAATCCATCCTGCGCGTGCAGAAATCTATAATCCCTCACTGCAATGACTTTCCAAACCCCACATCCCCAGGAGTTTACATGGGAATATGACCAGGATGCTTTGTCAAATAGGTGCAAGGACTCTCAAGACCAGGACGAAAGTAGATTGGGGCAGAAAATGGCCGTTACCTTCTGCCTGAATTTGATTCATTGACTACTTGGTTGAATAAATTGCATGAAAAATCTTACCCAGCTGCCAGATGGTCTTATTGGATCTGCATTTTAAGTATTGTGAAATAAATAATACTCGAAACGTCACGTGTGGAAAAAAGCTTCTGAGATGATCAAATCTCCCTCCTAAACTTCTGCTAAAAACAACCAACGTTATGTCCTGTGACATCATAATTACATCTCTTTAGCATGTAAAATTCTCCAAGATGTTTCCAAGTAGAAACGTATAAGGAATCCCCCAACACCCACTTCCAGACTCAACACTTACCAAGATTCTGCCCTACTAGCTTTCTCTCTTTCTTCCTCTCTTTCAATCTCTTTTTCTTTTTCCAAAAGATTTTAAAGCAAATCCCAGACGTCGAGTCCCTTCATCCTTTCCCAATATTTGACACTCATCAATATTACTCCAGTATTACTAACAGACGGATGTTTCCTCGCATAACCATGTTTGTAAAAAACATTTAAGAATTATTTAATAGTATCAAATATTAGAAATTTTAAATGCCTCGAAAATAATTCTATACTCCCCCCCCCAAGGCACTCACACTGCCTCTTAGGTCTTAATCTAAAGCCCTCCCCCACTGTACGCCCTCTGCCCTTTAAGAAAATGATTTTGACTTGAAATAGGTCAATTATCTTCTCTGAAATGTGTGACCTGCCAAGGCTGAGATGTGGGGTCAGATTTTTGAGGGAGAATATTTCAAAAGTGGTGGATGACAGTAACTGCTGCTTGTATGGATGCTAAGATCCACGGGTGGATCACTAGGGGAAAGTATGCTCCTTTTTCTGTTTCATCTCGTTTCCATCTAACCGCGTCATCTCCTGATGGTCTGTGTTTCAATCAATTATTGCACTAAGGATTACAAGAGGTGAGTTTCAGGCATGAACAGTTTTACTGTATTTATTAGCTGGGATGCTAGAATTTTGTTGAGCATGTTTCATCTATTTTCATCAGTGATATCGACCTGTAGTTTTCCTTTCTTGTGGCATCTTTGTCTGGTATTGGTATCAGAGTGACGGTGGCCTCATAGAATGAGTTTGGCAATTTACCTTCCCCTGCAATTTTCTGGAAGAGTTTGACTAGGATAGGTGTTAGCTCTTCTCTCAATTTGTGGTAGAATTCACCTGTGAAGCCGTCTGGTCCTGGGCTTTTGTTTGTTGGAGAATTTGTGATTACCGTTTTGATTTCCATGCTTGTGATGGGTCTGTTAAGATTTTCTATTTCTTCCTGGTTCAGTTTTGGAAGGTTATACTTTTCTTAGTATTCGTCCGTTTCTTCCATGTTGTCCATTTTATTGTCGTATAGCTGCTGATAGTAGTCTCCTATGATCCTTTGTATGTCTGTGTTGTCTGCTGTGATTTCTCCATTTCAATTTCTGATTTAGTTCATTTGATTCTTCTCCCTTTTTTTCTTGATGAGTCTGGCTAATGATTTGTCTATTTTATTTATCTTCTCAAAGAACCAGCTTTTAGTTTTGCTGATTTTGGCTATGGTCTCCTTTGTTTCTTTTTCATTTATTTCTGCCCTAATTTTTATGATTTCTTTCCTTCTACTAACCCTGGGGTTCTTCATTTCTTCTTTTTTCAGTTGCTTTAGCTGCAGAGTTAGGTTATTTATTTGATGTTTCTCTTGTTTCTTGAGGTAAGCTTATATTGCTATGAACCTTCCCCATAGCACGGCTTTTACTGAATCCCACAGGTTTTGGGTTATCGTGTTTTCATTTTCATTTGTTTCTATGCATATTTTCATTTCTTTTTTGATTTCTTCTGTTATTTGTTGATTATTCAGAAGCGTGTTGCTTAGCCTCCATGTGTTTGTGTTTTTAATAGTTTTTTTTTTCCTCTGGTAGTTGACATCTAATCTTACTGCATTGTGATCAGAAAAGATGCTTGAAGTGATTTCGATGTTTTTGAATTTACCAAGGCTAGATTTATGGCCCAGGATGTGATCTATCCTGGAGAATATTCCGTGTGCCCTTGAGAAAAAGGTGAACGTCATTGTTTTGGGGTGAAGTTTCCTATAGATATCAATTAGGTCTAACTGGTCCACTGTATCATTTAAAGTTTGTGTTTCCTTGATAATTTTCTGTTTAGTTGATCTGTCCATAGGTGTGAGTGGGGTATTAAAGTCTCCCACTATTATTGTGTTATTGTTAATTTCCCCTTTCATACTTGTTATCATTTGACTTATGTATTCTGGTGCTCCTATGTTGGGTGCATATATATTTAAAACTGTTATATCTTCTTGGATTGATCCTTTGATCCTTATGAAGCCTCCTTCTTTGTCTCATTTCACGGCCTTTATTTTAAACTCTATTTTATCTGATATGAATATTGCTCCTCCTGCTTTCTTTTGGTCTTCATTTGCACGAAATACCTTTTTCCAGCCCTTCACTTTCAGTCTGTATGTGTCCCTTGTTTTGAGGTGGCTCCCTTGTAGACAGCGTATATAGGGGTCTGATTTTGTAACCATTTTACAATACTGGTGAACAGCATGGCAGCTCCTTTAAAAAGTAAAAATAGAATTACCATGTGACCCAGAAATCCCACTCCTGTGTGTATCCCTGGAGAAAACCTTAATTCCAAAAGATACGTCCACCCTAAAGTTCACTGCCGCACTATTTGTCATAGACAAGACATGCAACATTTTTTAATCATAGCAGAAATGGGAAAAAAACAACAAAACAAAAACTTAAAGCAAGCAGTCTATACAGGGGTTCAAATTACTAGGTATTTGTAAAAGTAGAGGCTTAAAGATGAGTGAACAAAGCAAGGATCACGTATCAGGACCAAGTCCTATGATAGCATTCGAACAGCGGAAAAAATGATTTATAATAAAAGAAGTAGCACACTGTCATCTTTTTTTTTTTTTATCTCCCCATCCCAGGAACTCAGAATTCTGAGGCAATGGTCAGCTGAGATCATGGATGATTTTTTTCTTTCTTTGTATTTTTCCAACAGCTTTATGTTTTCTGTTATGAGCATGCATTAATTTTTAATCAACTTATGCAGTATTTTTTCAACATGTAAAGAAGACCTCTGCGTTTTATAAATTACACTCATAAGCATTCTTCTATTTCACCACGAGAGGGCAGCAGAAGCACAGTAAATATTTATTCATACACACATATGAGAGAATGCATCTAGAGTTTACGTCACATTCATAGTCATTCTTCTATTTCTCCACGAGAGGGCAGCAGAAGCACAGTAAATATTTATTCATACACACATATGAGAGAATGCATCTAGAGTTTACGTCACATTCATAGTCATTCTTCTATTTCTCCACGAGAGGGCAGCAGAAGCACAGTAAATATTTATTCATACACACATATGAGAGAATGCATCTAGAGTTTACGTCACATTCATAGTCATTCTTCTATTTCTCCACGAGAGGGCAGCAGAAGCACAGTAAATATTTATTCATACACACATATGAGAATGCATCTAGAGTTTACGTCACATTCATAGTCATTCTTCTATTTCTCCACGAGAGGGCAGCAGAAGCACAGTAAATATTTATTCATACACACATATGAGAGAATGCATCTAGAGTTTACGTCACATTCATAGTCATTCTTCTATTTCTCCACGAGAGGGCAGCAGAAGCACAGTAAATATTTATTCATGCCCACATATACTCGGGAGAGTCCCTTGGACTGCAAGGTGCTCAAACCAGTCAATCCTAAAGGAAATCGGTCCTGAATATTCATTGGAAAGACTGATGCTGAAGCTGAAACTCCAATCCTTTGGCCACCTGAGTGCGGAGAATTGACTCTTTAGAAGAGACTCTGGTGCTGGGCAAGATTGAAGGCAGGAAGACAAGGGGACGACAGAGGATGAGATGGCTGGATGGCATTACCCACTCTACGAATATGAGTTTGAGCAGGCTCCAGGAGTTGGTGATGGACAGGCTCGCAAAGAGTAAGACTCGACTGAGGAACTGAACTGAGCTGACTGACATATACATAGAAAATTCTAATACAGTGTCAAAAGGGACACACTATGCCAACAGTGGTGTACTACACGTTTTCATAATACATCCAGAAAATAACCACAGATGAATACCTCTATGTATCGTTAAAAGGATACAAGAATCTGTACAACTACAACAATGCAGCCATTTGAGTCAACGTGCACGGACTGAGAGATGATCATATTAAGCTAAGTGAGTCAGACAGAGAAAGACAAACATGAAATGATATCACCTAAATAGTGGAATCCAAGATATGACACAAATGAACATCTGTATGAAACAGAAGCACACTCACAGACGTAGAGACAGACTTGTGGCTTCAGAGGCAGAGACAATTGGAGGAGCGATGGAGTAAGAGATTGGGGTTAAGAGATATAAACTTCAGTATATGAAATTGATGGGCAAGTTCCTACTGTAGAGCACACAGAACTATATTCAGTATCCTACGATCAATCGTAATGGAAAAGAATACATATGGGACTTCCTGGTGGTCCAGTGGTTAACTCCTCCACTGTTGGTGGGAATGTAAGTTGGTGCAGCCACTATGGAAAACAGTATGGAGGTTCCTCAGAAAAGTAAAACTAGAATTATCGTATGATCCAGAAATTCCATTCCTGGGCATAAACCCAGACAAAACTGTAACCTCCAAAGATACATGCACCCCGATATTCAGAGCAGCACTATTCACAGGAGCCAAAACAGAAACGCATCCTAAATGTCCACTGACAGATGAATGGATAGAGAGAAGTGGTACATATATAGAACAGAAGAGTACTCAGCCATAAAAACTGAAATGATGCCTTGTGCAGCAACATGGATGGACTGAGAGAATGTCAAACAAAGTGAAATAAGTCAGACAGAGAAAGACAAATAGCAGATGATACCACTTATATGTGGAATCTAAGTATGACACAAATGAACATATCTATGAAACAGAGACAGACTCATGGAAACAGCAAACAGACCTACGGTTTCCAAGAAGGAGGGGGGTGGGGAGGGAGGAGTAGGAGGGTGGGGTTAGCAGATGCAAACTATTCCATATGAGATGTATAAACAACAAGGTCCTACTGTAGAGCACAGGGAAGTATATTCAGAGTCCTATGATAAGCCATATTGGAAGAGAATAGAAAAAAGAATATATATGGGACTTCCCTGGTGGTCCAGTGGTTAAGACTCCACACTTCCACTGCAGGGGGTATGGGTTTAATCCCTGGCCAGGGAACTAATCCCACATACCCTGCAGCATATTAGAAAACAATAAGATTAAAGAAAAAAAATATATATATGTACATATATATATACACACACACGCAATGTATATACACAAATATATGTATATAACTGAATCCCTTTGCTGTAAAGCAGAAATTAACACAGTATTGTATACTTCAGTAAAAAAAAATTAACATGACTGGGATAAAAAGATTAGTATATTTCATTGTTTGTAAATTTTATATCCAAAGAAAAGTACTGTAAACAAATACAGCTGACCACTTCATGGCAGGCTTGCTGAAATACTTATGGAGGTGCATACTGATGTCTGAAATTTATCACCAAATACACCAAGGAATAAGATGGATTGATGGATGGATAGTGCGATGGACAAATGGATAGACACATGAGAAAGGAAGTATGTAAAATAGTTACAGTAGAAGCTAGGTGGGAAGTCTTTGTGTATGAGCTAGAAAACATGTTCAACCTCGTTGAATGTTTGGAAATTTTTACAATAAAGTGTTGGGGAAAGTACAGAGCAAAGAGCAATGAAAACCACAAGCACACGAAGTACAATTTCAACTTTACAAATATGAACTGTAAAAAGATGCAGAGGAGAGAGGCTAAAATATTGTGTGCTCACAGTCCCTCAGTCATGTCTGTTTCCTTTGCAACCACAAAGACTGTAGCCCACCAGGCTCCTCTGTCCGTGGGATACTCCAGGCTAGAACACTGGACTGGGTTACCATTTCCTTCTCCAGGGGATCTTCCCGACCCAGGGATCTAACTCCTGTCTCCTGCATTGGCAGGCAGGCTCTTTGCCACTGAGCCACTAAGGAAGCTCCAGAGTATGAACTGTAGTGAAATAAAACATGGCTTTTATTTACTTTCTCATACTCCATGCACTGACCAAGTTCTTTTCCCAATATCCACAGACTACATTTTCCATAATAAAAGTAGCATCACCTTCCCTCTGACCCAAGGGAGACAGACCTGCCAAGCAGCAGCATCACCCTGCTTGTGATCTTGTTCCCCACCTTGTGATCTTGGCTTTGAGCACCTGCTGGGGCTCCCAGATTCCTGCAATCACAGCTCTAGAGACGTGTCCCCATTGGCTTCACAGAGCTGACCAAGCCTATGGCTGACTCATCTGTTTGGACTCCCAGATGCAGCCCCATCTGTCCTGGCTTCATCTTTGCCCATCATGGTGCAACCCCTCCCCACTTCTTTTTTTTTTTTTCCTCTTTATATGTATACATATTTGAGGGAAAGTAAAAAGCTTATTGAAACGTACATGTGGAAAGGCACACAGGTCAACACAGAGAGAACTGCCCCCACTTCTTTCAACCACACCTTCTAGCTTCCTGGAGTTTTTCTCCAAATTTACATTTCTTATTTGAAGTGATCTTTGTTCAGAAGTCAAAAATGGGAAATTTACAAAATTTTCTACGCAGTAATGCAAAATTCTTACATGGCAAAAACACACAGGTCAAAAGTGACAAAATGATAATTAAGAAATATTTGGAGACACCTGACAAAGGGTTCATTTACCTAATTTATTCATAGTTCAAATTCAAAACTTAAAGAAAAGATGAAAAGCCCAGTAGAAGACAAAGATGAAGTATGTATAGGGAACAAAGAAGCACAAATTACCCAGCAAAAGGGAAAAGAGACACAAATTTCAAAAAACAGGGAAAATGTTGAACCTAACTTGTAATGAAAGAAATGCAAACCAAAACAATCATGGAAAATGATTTTTTACCATGCAAATTGCCAAAACTGCAAAGAGAAAGTTGAAATATACCGAATTTTTCCTCCAAATTGAGGATGAGGGATTGGAAAATGAGTGCTCATGGATTGCTGTGAAAGCATAAATCATGCAACTTTCTGAAGAACAATTTGACAATATCCAGTAAACTTATGGCGACCCACTCCAGTACTCTTGCCCGGAAAATCCCATGGACGGAGGAGCCTGGTAGGCTGCAGTCCATGGGGTCGCTAAGAGTCGGACACAACTGAGCGACTTCACTTTCACTTTTCCTTTCATGCATTGGAGAAGGAAATGGCAACCCACTCCAGTGTTCTTGCCTGGAGAATCCCAGGGACGGGGGAGCCTGGTGGGCTGCCGTCTGTGGGGTCGCACAGAGTCGGACACGACTGAAGCGACTTAGTAGCAGCAGCAGCAGTAAACTTATAAATGTATGGAGCCATTTAGCAAGACACTGTTTTGAATTTATATTGCAGAAATATTTATGCAATTTCGCCAAGATTATATATATGATACTCAGTGCAATATGTTTTTTTCCCATCATCCTAGAAAATCTCTTTGGGCCCTTTCCCTACACTGCCCTTCCCCCAGCAACGCCTGTTCTCAGTTCTGTCAGAATAGATTAGTTCTGCCTCATCTAGGACTTCCTATAGATGGAGCCTACAGCATGTACGTGTACAGTGGCTTTACAATGGTGTGTTACTTTCTGCTGTACAGCAAAGTAAATCGGCTGTGTGTGTGTGTATATATGTATATGTATGTTTACACATACACCCACTTTTTTGAATTTCCTTCCCATTTAGGTCACCACAGAGCATTGAGGACGGTTCCCTGTGCTACACAGATGGTTCTCATTACTTATCAAGGCACTATTCTCCAAAATATATAAACAGCTCATGTATCACAGTGTCAAAAGAAAAATCAATTAAAAAAACGGGCAGATCTAAACAGACATTTCTCTAAAGAAGACATACAGATGAGCAACAAGCACATGAAAAGGAGCTCAACATCACTAATTATTAGAGAAACGCAAATCAAAACGACAATGAGGTATCACTTCACACCAGTCCGAATAGCCATGATCAAAAATTCTATAAACAGTAATTCCTGGCGAAGGTGTGGAGAAACGGGAGCCCTCTCGCACTGTCGGGGGACATGTACATTGGTACAGCCACTATGGTGAACAGTACGGCAGCTCCTTCGAAAACTAAAAAGAGAATTGCCATATGACCCAGCAATCTCACCCCTGGGTATATTCCTGGAGAAAACCTTAGTTCCAAAAGACACATGCACCCCAATGTTCATTGCAGCACTATTTTCCACAGCCAAGACATGCAACAGTTTTTAATCACACCAAAAACGGAAAAAAACCCAAAACGAAGCAAATACAAAAAAATCCTTGAAGCAAACAGTCTCTAAACAGGGGGGTCAAATCACTTGCTTTGTGTAAAAGTAGAGGCTTAAAGATAAGTAAACAAAGCAAGAACCAAATACCAAAATCAAGTTCTATGCTAGCATTCTAACAACAGAAAAGATGATTTAACACTAAAAGTACTAGCACACCCTCATCGTTTTATCTCCCAGTCCCAGGAAGTAAGAATTCTGAGCCAAAGGTACAGTGAGATCATGGGTGATTTTTTTCTTTCTATTTTTCAGGCAAATTTATGTTTTCTGTTATGAGCATGTATTAATTTTTAATTGAGTTATACAGTATCTTTTTCAACATGTAAAGAATATATCTGCGTATTATAAATTACCTTCATCAGCATTCTTTTCTTTCCCCACGAGAGGGCAGCAAAAGCACAGTAAATATTCATACACACATGTACATATGAGAGAACACATCTGGATTTTATAAATTACTTTCATAAGCATTCTTCTGTTTTTCCACAAGACGGCAGCATAAGCACAATAAATATTTATTCATACCAACATATACTCTGGAGATTCCCTTGGACTGCAAGGAGATGCAACCAGTCAATCCTAAAGGAAATCTGTCCTGAATATTCCTGAATACCCCACTTCCAAGGGCAGAGAAGCCCCAGCAAGACTGTACAGTTCAGTTGAGTCACTCAGTCTTCTCTGACTCTTTGCATGAACCGCAGCACGCCAGGCCTCCCTGTCCATCACCAACACCCGGAGTTTACCCAAATTCATGTCCATTGAGTCAGTGATGCCATCCAACCATCTCGTCCTCTGTCGTCCCCTTCTCCTCCTTCCCTCAATCTTTCCCAGAATCAGGGTCTTTTCAAATGAGTCAGCTCTTCGCATCAGATGGCCAAAGGATTGGAGTTTCAGCTTCAACATCAGTCCTTCCAATGAACACTCAGGACTGATCTCCTTTAGGATGGACTGGTTGGATCTCCCTGCAGTCCAAGGGACTCTCAAGAGTCTTCTCCAAAACCACAGTTCAAAAGCATCCATTCTTCGGCGCTCAGCTTTCTTTATAGTCCGACTCTCACATCCATACATGACTACTGGAAAAACCATAGCCTTGACTAGACGGACCTTTGATGACAAAGTAATGTCTCTGCTTTTAAATATGCCATTTAGGTTGGTCATAACTTTCCTTCCAAGGAGTAAGTGTCTTTTAATTTCATAGCTGCAATCACCACCTGCAGTGATTCTGAAGCCCTAAAAAATAAAGTCAGCCACTGTTTCCACTGTTTCCCCATCTATTTGCCATGAAGTGATGGGTCTGGATGCCATGATCTTAGTTTTCTGAATGTTGAGCTTTAAGCCAACTTTTTCACTCTCCTCTTTCACTTTCATCAAGAGGCTCTTTAGTTCTTCTTCGCTTTCTGCCATAAGGGTGGTGTCATCTGCATATCTGAGGTTATCGATATTTCTCCCGGCAATCTTGCTTCCAGCTTGTGCTTTATTCAGCCTGGCATTTTGCGTGACGCACTCTGCATATAAGTTAAATGAGCAGGGTGACAATATACAGCCTTGACGTACTCCTTTTCCTATTTGGAACCAGTCTGTTGTTCCATGTCCAGTTCTAACTGTCGCTTCCTGACCTGCATGCAGGTTTCTCAAGAGGCAGGTCAGGTAGTCTGGTATTCCCATCTCTTGAAGAATTTTCCACAGTTTATTGTGATCCACACAGTCAAAGGCTTTGGCAGAGTCAATAAAGCAGAAATAGATGTTTTTCTGGAACTCTCTTGCTGTTTCGATGATCCAGGGAATGTTGGTAATTTGATCTCTGGTTCCTCTGCCTTTTCGAAATGCAGCTTGAACATCTGGAGGTTCACGGTTCACGTATTGCTGAAGCCTGGCTTGGAGAATTTTGAGCATTACTTTACTAGCTTGTGAGATGAGTGCAATTGTGTGGTAGTTTGAGCATTCTTTGGCACTGCCTTTCTTTGGGATCGGAATGAAAACTGACCTTTTCCAGTCCTGTAGCCACTGCTGAGTTTTCCAGATCTGCTGGCATATTGAGTGCAGCACTTTCACAGCTTCATCTTTTAGGACTTGAAATAGCTCAACTGGAATTCCATCACCTCCACTAGCTTTGTTCGTAGTGATGCTTCCTAAGGCCCACTTGATTTCACATTCCAGGATGTCTGGCTCTAGGTGAGTGATTGCACCATCGTGGTTATCTGGGTCGTGAAGATCTTTTTTGTACAGTTCTTCTGTGTAGGACGGGCGGAATCACATTTAGAATCAAACTCCCTACCCGCCAGAGACTCTCAGAGGGATCAAACAAACCTTGTGCGCATCATGACCCAGAGACCCCACAGAGGCTGAGACACAACTGTGTTTGAGTGTCTACTGCTGAGGTAAGGGTCAGCAGTGGACTGCTGCGGGAAAGGGACTCTGGCTGCAGCAGACCTGAGTATGGCATAAGCCCTCTTGGAGGAGGTCACCATTAACCTCACCATAGAGCTGCCAGAACTTACATAAGATTGGGAAACAGACTCTTGGAGGGCACAAACAGAACCTGTGGGCACCAGGACCCAGGAGAAAGGAGCAGTGACCCCACAAGAGACTGACCTGACTTGCCCGTGCGTGTTCAGGAGTCTCTGGTGGAGGCATGGGTCAGCGGTTGCCTGGTGCAGGGTTGGGGGCACTGAGTTTAGCTGTGAGTGCATGGGACCTTTTGAAGTAGGTTGCCTTTTTCTCATTACCTCCACCATAGTTTGGCCTCAGGTCAAATAACAGGGAGGGAACACAGCCCCACCCCTCAACAGAAAATTGGATTAAAGATTTACTGATCATGGCTCCACCCATCAGAACAAGCCCCTTTCCCCCTCAGTCAGTCTCTCCCATCAGGAAGCTTCCACAAGCCTCTTATCCTTCTCCATGAGAGGGCAGGCAGACTGAAAACCACAATCACAGAAAACTAGCCAATCTGATCACACGGACCACAGCCTTGTCTAACTCAACGAAACTATGAGCCATGCCACGCAGGGCTGCCCAAGACGGACGGGTCATGGTGGAGAGGTCTGACAGAATGTGGTCCACTGGAGAAGGGAATGGCAAACCACTTCAGTATTCTCGCCTGGAAAACCCCATGAACAGTATGAAAAGGCCAAACGATAGGACACGGAAACTCCCCAGGTCGGTAGGTGCCCAATATGCTACTGGAGATCAGTGGAGAAATAACTCCAGAAAGAATGAAGAGATGGAGCCAAAACAAAAACAACACCCAGCTGTGGATGTGACTGGTGATGGAAGTCAAGTCTGATGCCGTAAAGAGCAATACTGCATAGGAACCTGGAATGTTAGGTCCACGAATCAAGGCAAACTGGAAGTGGTCAAACAGGAGATGACAAGAGTGAACGTTGACATTCTAGGGATCAGCGAGCTAAGATGGACTGGAATGGGTGAATTTGAATCAGATGACCATTATATCTACTACTGTGGGTAAGAATCCTTTAGAAGAAATGGAGTAGCCATCATAGTCATCGAAAGAGTCTGACATGCAGTACTTGGATGCAGTCTCAAAAATGACAGAATGATCTCTGTTCGTTTCCAAGGCAAACCATTCAATACCACGGTAATCCAAGTCTATGCCCTGACCAGTAACACTGAAGAAGCTGAAGCTGAATGGTTCTATGAAGGCCTAGAAGACCTTCTAGAACTAACACCCAAAAAAGATGTCCTTTTCATTATAGGGGACTGGAATGCAAAAGTAGGAAGTCAAGAAATACCTGGAGTAACAGGCAAATTTGGCCTTGGAATACAGAATGAAGCAGAGCAAAGACTAATATAGTTTTGCCAAGAGAACACACTCGTCATAGCAAACACCCTTTTGCAACAACACAAGAGAAGACGCTACACGTGGACATCACCAGATGGTCAACACCGAAATCAGATTGATTCTATTCTTTGCAGCCAAAGATGGAGAAGCTCTATACAGTCAGCAGAAACAAGACCGGGAGCAGACTGTGGCTCAGATCATGAACTGCTTATTGCCAACTTCAGACTGAAATGGAAGAAAGTGGGGAAAACCACTAGACCATTCAGATGTGACCTAAATCAAATCCCTTACGATTATACAGTGGAAGTGAGAAATAGATTCAAGGGATTAGATCTGATAGACAGAGTGCCTGAAGAACTATGGATGGAGGTTTGTGACATTGTATAGGAGGCAGGGATCAAGACCTTCCCCAAGAAAGAGAACTGCAAAAAGGCAAAATGGTTGTCTGAGGAGGCCTTATAAACAGCTGTGAAAAGACGAGAAGTGAAAGGCGATGGAGAAAAGGAAAGATACACACATTTGAATGCAGAATTCCAAAGAATAGCAAGGGGAGAAAAGAAAGCCTTCCTCAGTGATCAATGCAAAGAAATAGAGGAAAACACTAGAATGGGAAAGACTAGAGATCTCTTCAAGAAAAAAAGTAGAGATACCAAGGGACCATTTCATGCAAAGATGGGCACAATAAAGAACAGAAATGGTATGCACCTAACAGAAGTAGAAGATATTAATCGTGGCCTTTTTGATTTCTCAGTAGTGATATCGTGATGCAGTTTAACTTTTCGTACCACTGATAATAAAGCAAATGAGGCACATTTCCAGAGGCGTTTTTCTTCATTGAATTCCATTTACCTGTTGATGTTTCCTTCCTGATCATGTGGTTTGTTCTTGTTTTTATTCCGGTGTGCCATCCCTGGCCATTTTGTAAGGGTAGCTATCATTTAGAGCCCTGCAGCCTTGTGAATAGTCAGTGTCCATCAGCCCAAGGTTTAATGTTCCTGTTCCCAAAAGCGGCTACAAGGTGGCAGCATTTCTTTGGGGTCTCCTGCTCTTACTATGATAACTGCATCTTTAGAGGTATAAGCCACTTCTGCTTGCAGATGAGAGTAGAATGAGCTAGGGGAAGCCCACGGAAAGCTTGTGTCTCCTTCATTCTCTGTTTTATTGTAGTTCATGTTTCATGTTTGATGAAGCTGATGTACAGACTTGCCTTTGTTTTAGCTGTACCGATTCTTGCTCCCTTACACCGAAACACAGAGGCATTCAGCAGTGGTTATTTCCTCCGACCTGCTCTCAGAAAACGTGTAGTACCTCACGCTTGCTGTGTCAGTCCCTATGGATTATGTACTCGACAGGCATTTGTGGGAATCTGTGAATTTCAGCCTTCCAATGAAAGCCTTCCCCTCACCCATCCCATTTGCTAAGCATCGGTGTGTCCCCAGCACTGGGTGTCAATTTCACTTGGATGGAGATAAATGCAGAGATCATCACACTGAGTGAAGGAGGGTCGAATCAAGAAACATCCTGGGAAGCAACGGAGAGGTGCAGTTACCATTAGAGGAGAACCCGAAGAAATGCTGCCGCCTTGTGGCCACGTTCAGGAACAGCAACCTTAAACCTTGGGCTGATGAGCAGACTATTCACAAGGCGGCCAGGCTCTAAACGACACCTACACTTACAAAATGGCCAGGGATGGCACACCGGAATAAAAACAAGAACAAACCACACGATCAGGAAGGAAACATCAACAGGTAAATACTGAGTCAATGCTTTGAAAGAAGCCTCTGGAATTGTGCCTCAATTGCTCTATTATCAGTGATACGAAACATTAAACTGCAATGCGATATCACTACTGAGAAACCAAAAAGGTCACTATCCAAAACTCTGCAGACAAGAAAGAGTAGAGCAAAATTAGTAAAGGGGACCCCTGGATGCCACTGGTGGGAGGTAAGCCATCGGAGCCTTTATGAGCATGACTGTCAAAGGGCCTTGGAATCACAAAATGAGACAGATGATGTCATGTGGCGGTTCCACTCTCAGAGTACCTGCGAAACAGACAGATTGTGGAAAACACACGCCAGCACCCCCAGCCCCACAAACATGCACTGCAGCAGCATTCACAAGGCCCAAGAGATGAAAGGAAAGAGAATCGCTGGGTGCAGATGAGAAGAGACAGAAATGTGACAGAGATACACAAAAAAATATGACGGCAACATTATGGAAATGCAAAAATTGCCATTTTCAGGGATACGCAGAAATCTAGAGGGAATCAGAATAATTAAAGAAGGGCTGATTAAACAGGTATCACATCATATACCTTCCAGAGGGGATTAAAAAACATATTGATGGCAATGAGTACCCCAAAAAAGGGAAATGGACTTACACTCCTGGAAAGAAAATCACGGTTAGCAAAGGGTGTCAGTGAGAGGCCGAAAGGTGAAGGCTGGAATAAACATACCAACAAATACTTATGCAATTCATAATCCACATGGACCTCCTATATCAACAGTCATGTGCTCAACAGGTTCTAAAAACATAGCTGTGACAGTAACCACAGCTAATCACCTCCAGGTATCTGTGGAAGGGAAGGAGAAACTATTCCCCTGCAACAACTACAAAGGTGTCAAAAGTCTTAAATAAGATACAAAGTTTCACTTAAAGAAAAACCTCAAAGCCTCAAGAGACAAAAGCTTTTGGTGACTTCCTGTGTCTCATTTTACTCTCACTTACAAGCAGGCCTGGAATAACCACCCAGGCTGCTGTTACCATAGCAACAAGAGAAGGAAAAGCACATGACAATTTGTACCTAGGGTGAATTCTAACAGATACAAACGTCTAAGCTGCGAGGACATTATCACCTACGCCTGAGCATGGAAAAAGGCCACTGTCAAAAGCTGGACATGGCATCAGTGGCACAGTATCGTTAGTACAGTGGACGCTTTAGGGTACTGGTGGGATGGACTTGGTAAGAGCCACTATGAGCATGACTGGAAAAGTGCACTCCCATGAGAGAAAACTAAATCAATAAATAAAGAAGTAGAGACAGTATGATAAATCAGATCCTCTCCTGGAATACTTCAGAAACGCACAGATTTCGAACACCACAGACCCCAAACCGGGTCCTGCCGCACCATTCAGAACATCGAAGAGATGAAAGTAAAGAAAGCACACAGGGACGGAGAGATGAATGGATCAAGCAATGTGATACAGGGTCACAATGGACTATGACTCAGGCATTGAAACAAGGAAAGAACATCATTCTCAGAGGTACAGATAAGTGTGGTGATAATCAGAGTCAGCGAAGAAGGGCAGATGAGAGCTGTGTCGTAATATTTTGCTTTCAAACGGGACAGACAATATTGCTGGCAGTGAGCACCCCGACCGAGGTAAAGTGGGCACCCAGGGATGGGAACTCCATGATGCTCAGCAAAGGGGATGGGTGAGAGGACGGCTGAAATTCACGCATTCCCACAAATACCTGTCAAATACATAATCCACAGGGACCAGATTAGCAAGAGTGATGTACCACACACCTTCAGAGAGCAGGTCAGAGGAAATAAACACTGCTGAATGCCTCTGTGTATGGGTGTAAGGGAGCAACAATCAGTACAGCCACAACAAAGGCAACTCTGTACATCAGCTTCGTCAAACATGAAATATGCACTGCAATAAAGCCGAGAAGGATGGAGACACAAGCTTTCGGGGGGGGGAGGGGGGCTTCCTCTACACTCATCCTGCTCTCATTTACAAGCAGAAATTGCGCGTGCCTCTAAAGATGCAGTTACCATAGTAACAAGAGCCGAACACGAAGAAATGCTGCCACCTTGTGACCGCTTTTGGGAACAGCAACCTTCAAGCTTGCCCTGACGGACACGGACTACTCACAAGGCGGCTGGGCTCTCAATGATAGGTATCCTCACAAAATGGCCAGGGGTGGCACACCGAAATAAAAACAAGAACAAACCACACGATCAGGAAGGTAACTTCAACAGTTAATACAAGTCAATGCTATGAAAGAAGCCTCTGGAAATGTGCTTCATTTGCTCTATTATCAGTGATACAAAACATTAAACTGCAACGCGATATCACTACTGAGAAACCGAAAAGGCCACTATCCAAAAGTCTACAGACAAGAAAAAGCAGAGTGATGTCAGTAAAGGGGACCCTTATGTGCCAGCGGTGGGAGGTAAGCAGCCAGAGCCTTCATGGGCATGACTGTCAAAGGGCCTTGGAATCACAAAATGAGACAGATGATGTCATGGGGCAGTTCCACTCCCAGAGGATTTGAGAAACCAACCGATCGTGGAAAACACACGCCAACACCCCCACCCCCACAAACATGCACTGCAGCAGCATTCACAAGGCCCAAGAGATGAAAGGAAAGAGTTGGGTGCAGAAGAAAAGAGACAGAAATGTGACAGACGTTCACAACAAAATATGACTCCGACATTAGGAAAATGCAAAAAAAAAAAATGTCATTTTCAGGGATACACAGAAATCTAGAGCAGATCACAGGAAGTAAAGAAGGGCAGATTAAAGAGATATCACATCATATACCTTCCGGAGGGGATTAAAAAATATTGATGGTGATGAGTACCCAAAGAAAAGTGAAATTGACTGACACTCCTGCTAAGGAAATTACGGTTAGCAAAGGGTATTGTTGGGTCAGTGGCTGAAAGGTGAAGGCTGGAATAAACTGATACCCACAAATACCTATGCAATTCATAATCCACATGGACCTCCTGTATCAAGAGACATGTGCTCAACAGATTCCAAAAACATAGCTGTGACAATAACTGCAGCTGAACACCTCCAGGTATCTGTGGAAGGGAACGAGAAACTGTTTCCCTGCAACAACTAAAGTGGTGTCAATAGTCTTAAATTAAAAATAAAGTTTCACTTAAAGAAAAACCTCAAAGCCTCAAGAGACAAAAGCTTTCGGTGACTCCCTGTGCCTCATTTTGCTCTCATTTACAAGCAGGCCTGGGATAACTGCAGAGGCTGCTGTTCTAAAGGATACTGAATATAGCTCCCTGCATTCTGCAGTAGTACCTTGTTTTTCATCTATTCTAAATGCAGGAGTTTGTATCTACCGATCCCCTACTGCCGTCAATCCATCCTCCCTCCACCTTGGCAACCGCAAGTCTGTTCTCTATGAGTCTTGTATGTTTTACAGATAGCTTCATTTGTGCCATATCCTGGCTCCTACCCCAGATATGCAGATGATACCACTCTTATGGCAAAAGCGAAGAGGAACTAAGGAGCCTCTTGGTGAAAGTGAAAGAGGAGAGTGAAAAAACATTCAAAATCCTAAGAGCATGGCATCTGGTCCCATCACTTCATGGCAAATAGTTGGGTAAACAATGGAAACAGTGGGAGACTTTATTTTCCTGGGCTCCAAAATCACTGCAGATGGTGACTGCAGCCATGAAATCAAAAGACACTTGCTCCTTGAAAGAAAAGCGATGACCAACCTAGACAGCAAATTAAAAAGATCAAAGAGAAGTTACTCTGCCAACAAAGGTCTAGTCAAAGCTATGGTTCTTCCAGTAGTCATGTTTGGAGGTGAGAGTTGGACTATAAAGAAATCTGAGTGCCAAAGAACTGATGCTTTTTAAACTATGGTGTTGGAGAAGACTCTTGAGAGTCCCTTGGCTTGCAAGGACATCAAATCAGGAGAGCAAGGCAGGAGGAGAAGGGGATGACAGAGGATGAGATGGTTGGATGGCATCACTGACTCAATGAACATGCGTTTGAGCAAGCTCCAGGGGGTGGTGATGGAAAGGGAAGCCTGGCATGCTGCAGTCCATGGGGTCACAAAAAGTCGGACACAACTAGTGACTGAACTGAACTGGCTTCCACGTAGAAGCGATAGCGTATGGTATTTGTCTTTTTCTGTCTGACTTATTTCACTTAGTATGATAGTCTCTTTGTTGTTGCGTAGTCACTGAGTCATGCCCGACTCTTTTGCAGCCCCATGCCCTGTAGCCCACTGGGCTTCTCTGTCCATGGGCTTTCCCAGGCAAGAATCCTGGAGTAGGTAGCCAGTCCCTTCTCCAGGGGATCTTCCCAACCCAGGGATCAAACCTGGCTCTCCTGCATTGCAGGTGGATTCTTTACCACTGAGTCACCTGGGAAGCCCATGATAACCTCTTGGTCCATCCACATTGCTGCAATGTTTCATTCTTTTTTTTACGGCTCGATAGTATTCCATTAAATAGGCACCACGTCATGTTTGCCCATTCATCTCTCTCTGGACTTTAGGTTGTTTCCATGTCTTGGCTATTGTGTGTAGCGCTGCTGTGAACATAGGGGTGCATGCATCTTTCTGAATTTCAGTTTTGTCTGGGTATATTCCCAGCAGTGGGATGCTAGATCGAATAGTAATTCTGTATTTAGTTTTTTGAGAAACCTCTTTACTCTTCTCCATAGTGGCTGCACAAATTTACACTTCCTCCAACAGGGTTGGAGGATACCCTTTTCTCCACATCCTCTCCAGCATTTTTAACTACGTATTTTTGAAATCAGCTTTTTATTTAGCAGTACTAGCAAGTTTTTCCTTCTTTATTCTTCCTAAGGTGGAGTTGTTGTGTTTTGTCCCATTGTAAGGTTATAAAATAGTTTATTGTACATATTCTCTGCCTGGGTTTTCTTCTCCCTATTTGTCCCCATTGTAAGTTCAGTTATAAAGCTCATTGGGTATGTGTGTTTCACTGACATGTTTGTAATTTCTCTGCTCATTTCCTTGGGATGAATTTGTTACAGAAACATTGTACACAGAGGATTCCAGAGGAGTTTTGGCTTCTATGTGAAATGTAGTCCTCACTGCTCGCTCACTGACACGATGTCTCATTTCTTACAGAAGTCCCATCTGAAGCTCTCCCCTATCTTAGCAGCTACCTTATCTAGTCCGTACCGCCATACTCCCGTGGACCATCTGTGATCCAAGACTCAACAGGAAGGGGGTGTTTCCCATGAACTAAGGGTATGTTTCCTAATGTGTTTCTTGTCGTTGGTCTGTCCCGACTCCGTCTCCCCAATGTGGGCACGACTGCTGCTAACGCCTGTGTGTATAGGTTGCCATCGCCTTAAGAAAAAATGTCATTAACTCCAGGTGAGATGGGGTAGGTACCATGTCTGGGGGACAAGAGAAAGGGATGAGGGGGCAATGCCTGAAGCAGGCACACAGGTCTTAAAAGTGCACTCTTAGGTCCTTGGAGTAAACATACTGCCCTCTGGCATAGGGCCGGGAGACACAGAGGAGAGCAGGTGAAGAGGGCATGCCACCGTCAGCAACAGAGAGGCCGCCATGGCGTCCGTGACCTAGCAACTGAGAATGCTGGAGATGCGCACACTGGGTGTGGAATGCGGTGACTGCGAGTCCCAGGAGAGGGCCTTGGCCTCCCGGGCCAGCCCCACTGACTATGGCGGCGAGAGCCCCTCTCCCCCTGGAGAAAGGAGCCTGCCACGCTGAGCAGAAGATGGTGGAGTGGGACTGGTTTTCCGTTGGCAGTTCTGTGCCTCTGAGCTCACTGTCCTCGATCCCAGACACTTCGGGAAGAGTCCGGTTAGTAGATGCTCTGGTTTTCTTGCTGTGTGCGTCTTGTGGTTAAACAGACACGGGTTATGGTGTCACTGTTTTTAAGCGTACAGCTCAGCGGCATTAAGGATATTCACAGTGTTGAGCAACTGTTACCACCATCCCTCTCCCCAGGCTACAGCTTTTGTCACCGTCGAGCACTACCTACCCCTTCCTGCCTCACCCAGCCCCTGGTAACCGCTCTTTTATTTTCTGTGTCTGTGAATTGGACTAGTCTGGGTCCTGCGAAAAGTGAAATCTTTCAGTATTTGTCTCTCCCTACCTGGCTTATTTCTCTCAGCATAATTAGTCTCCAAGGTTCATCCTTTATGTAACGTGTGTCCAAATTTCCTTCCATCCGAAGACTGAGAAATGCCCTGTTATATGGATCGACCACATGTTGTCTCCATGTTTGTTCCTCCATGGA
The DNA here is from genome assembly GCF_054371585.1 of Giraffa tippelskirchi. Taxonomy (NCBI): domain Eukaryota; kingdom Metazoa; phylum Chordata; class Mammalia; order Artiodactyla; family Giraffidae; genus Giraffa; species Giraffa tippelskirchi. Next base: position 147,143,992 of record NC_137289.1, read on the forward strand.
TGGAGAATCGGCCCCCACCCCCACCCCGCCACAGCTTAGCTATTGTGAATAATGCTGTTACAAACATGGGCGTACCAGTGTCTGTTTAAGTCCCTGCTTTTTCTGCAGGTGTGCATCTACCCAGAAGAGAAATTCCTGTATCACACGGTAAGTCTTTGTTCGTTTTGAGGAATCCCGGTACTGTTTCCCACAGCAGCCATACCAGTTCATAGTCCCACCAGCAAAACACAAAGGTTCTGGTTTCTCCACATCCTGGCCAATACTTGCTACTTTTGGTGTTTTTTGTTAGGAACCATCCTGTTGAGTGTGAAGTAGTATTTCATCAGGTGTGAGATGTCTTTAGCCAGGTCAAGTAAAAAGAAAACAGATGATTCTAACACAGATACTGAAGATAGAAAGATATCTGCTGTAGGTAACAACGTAACTAGAAGTAAACTTGTAAAACACAGTCCTTTGTTTGCCTCCTATTTAACTTTCCATTTTACAAACACTGATTAGGCAGCTTCTCTAGGCCAGGCTTGGGCTTTCAGGGCATTTCCTCTCTGCATTCTTTGTGCATTTGGTTCTAAAAGAAGAACGGTCCTCTAAGCCAGGGGTCCTCAACCTCTAGGATCTAATGCCTGATGATCAGAGGTAGAGCTGATATCATAATAACAGAAACAATACTGCACAGTAAATGCAATGCGTTTGAATGATCCCCCCCCACCCCCCATGAAACCACGTCTGGTGCCACAAAGGTGGGGTACCACTGCTCTAAACATTTTCTAGGGGTGGAATGTTTTTCCATGTTATTAGATAGTCTTACACCTTCACAGCTGCAGAGGCTTATGGTGAATGAATCACCTTACTGCTCACTGGGTATGAGCGCATTTTTCTGCCAGAATTAATCCTCCATTGCTTCACGTTAATGAAGTATTTTTTTCTTTCAACAAATCAGGCTCATCTCTGTTGAACAGCCAGACATCATTAAAAGAGGCAATCTGAGGTCATAAACACAGTGAGGGAAAGAAGCCTATCACACAGGAATGCTTACTGCATGATTTCCCTGTTGAAAATCAGGCAGAATGTTTGGGGAGATGTATTCTGAGATGAGCAAATATAAGGACAGATAAGGAAGTGGTGATAATGTATGTCTTTCTTCGCTGAGTGTGGGTATGGGCCTGTTGATAATTCATTGAGCTCTCCACTTGGATTATTACGTGCTCTTTCCTATTAATGTCTATCTGATTCTTCACAATACAGGTAGCTTTCAAAACTCCTTAGCCCTTCTAACCCAGTTCAAAATGTCTCTTACTCACTGAGCATCTAGACTTCCAGTTCTAGTCTCATCCCTGATTACGTTACATATTCTGTTTTGTAATATGCTCTTAGTGTCTGATATATTGTGAGTATCTTCCTCCTCTGGTTGGTCACATTTTGTTTTAATGGCAACTAGAATGGCCATAATCAAAATGACTACATGTACCAACGTGTTGGAGAAGATAGAAAGTGCAGACTTCATACATGTCTGGTGCGGATATAAAATGGTACAGCCCTTTGGGAAAACAATTTAGAACTTTCTAAAAAGTGAAACATACATTTGCTGTGAAGTGAAGTGAAGTGAAGTCGCTCAGTCGTGTCTGACTCTTTGCGACCCCATGGACTGTAGCCTACCAGTCTCCTCCGTCCATGGGATTTTCCAGGCAAGAGTACTGGAGTGGGGTGCCATCGCCTTCTCCAGAGGATCTTCCCGACCCAGGGATCGAACCCAGGTCTTCCGCGTTGTAAGCAAGACGCTTTACCATCTAAGCCACCAGGGAAGTAAATCCCAGTCCTGGGTATCTACATGAGGAAAACGAGAACACACCCTCACCCCAGGTTTTGGATAGAAGGGTTTACAGCAGCTTTATTCATAATAGTCTAAACCCGGGGCCAATCCTGATGTCCAAACACTGAGGAGTGAGTCAACAATCTGTGGTGCATCCCTACACGTGAATACTACTCTGGGGGGTCAAAGCTGCCCAGTACTCACACAAGCTACAACATGGATGAACCTTGAACAGAGGCAGACACACGGTATATCACACCGCATACCAGTCCAGTTCTATTCCGAATGCTGGCACACAGCTCCCTTGTATGGAGCTAGCATCCATTACTTAACCAAGCTCTCTTGTTGGACTCGAACTCATTTCCCATTTGTCAATATTACAAATGTGGCTGTGTCGACCATCTTGGTGGTGAAAGCTTTTCAGCCAGTCTTCGTTATGTCCTTGAACAAATGCCTGGCAGTGGGACTGTGTATTTGAAGGTTTGTGCATTTGAAGGCTTTCAGGAAACGCTACCCGATGGCCCTTGGCAAAGTGTGCTGGGTCAGCACTCCCACCAGTGGAGCCTCTAGAGTCTCCATTCTCAAAGATAGCACTTCTTTCAAACACAGCACTTCCCTCTTACACATAGCGTCTTCCCTTCGACTATAACCATGGGGGGCTATTCCAGGTACAAGGGTCCCACTCTCATGATGCCCTGTATTCGTTTGCAGTTCCCGTGAGAATGAGGTCGCCCTGCCGTTGATCCCCAGTAACACCAAACGCCAACTGGTAGGGCTCTCTGTAGCCACCATCGGCTGGATCCTCTGCACCATGGCCATGGGCCTGGTGGAGTGGCGAGTGTGGCACATCAACGACACGTCGCTCTTCCCCCGGGACCTGGCCTCCGTGGGGATGTGGAGAGTCTGTGTATTCCAACACACCAACACCGTCAACAGAGCCACTGAGTGTCACCATTACCGCTACCTTGATTCTTACCTGCCTCGCGATATCTGCTTTGCGCAAAACCTCTTCCTGCTCGCCAGCTTTCTAGGGTTTGGGGGCAAAGTCTCCCTCACCTTTGCACTTCGGCGAGTGTACCTGAGACTTCCATGGAAGGACAACGCCCTCAATCCATTTGTTATTGCAGGACTTCTCAACACAGCGGCCAGTGCTTGTGTCACGATTGCCATCGTCTGGAATTACTACGTGGTGGTACACAAAGAGGGAATTTCCTTCCCACCATCTTTCAACATCTCCACCAAGCCAGATACGCAGCAGCTCGGTAGTGCCGTCCTTGTAGCATCTATCGCTGCTTGCATGATGTTTTTAGGTGGTTTGGTTTCCTTTTCTTACAATTCCCCCTTCGAGACCCGAATCCATCCTGCGCGTGCAGAAATCTATAATCCCTCACTGCAATGACTTTCCAAACCCCACATCCCCAGGAGTTTACATGGGAATATGACCAGGATGCTTTGTCAAATAGGTGCAAGGACTCTCAAGACCAGGACGAAAGTAGATTGGGGCAGAAAATGGCCGTTACCTTCTGCCTGAATTTGATTCATTGACTACTTGGTTGAATAAATTGCATGAAAAATCTTACCCAGCTGCCAGATGGTCTTATTGGATCTGCATTTTAAGTATTGTGAAATAAATAATACTCGAAACGTCACGTGTGGAAAAAAGCTTCTGAGATGATCAAATCTCCCTCCTAAACTTCTGCTAAAAACAACCAACGTTATGTCCTGTGACATCATAATTACATCTCTTTAGCATGTAAAATTCTCCAAGATGTTTCCAAGTAGAAACGTATAAGGAATCCCCCAACACCCACTTCCAGACTCAACACTTACCAAGATTCTGCCCTACTAGCTTTCTCTCTTTCTTCCTCTCTTTCAATCTCTTTTTCTTTTTCCAAAAGATTTTAAAGCAAATCCCAGACGTCGAGTCCCTTCATCCCTTCCCAATATTTGACACTCATCAATATTACTCCAGTATTACTAACAGACGGATGTTTCCTCGCATAACCATGTTTGTAAAAAACATTTAAGAATTATTTAATAGTATCAAATATTAGAAATTTTAAATGCCTCGAAAATAATTCTATACTCCCCCCCCCAAGGCACTCACACTGCCTCTTAGGTCTTAATCTAAAGCCCTCCCCCACTGTACGCCCTCTGCCCTTTAAGAAAATGATTTTGACTTGAAATAGGTCAATTATCTTCTCTGAAATGTGTGACCTGCCAAGGCTGAGATGTGGGGTCAGATTTTTGAGGGAGAATATTTCAAAAGTGGTGGATGACAGTAACTGCTGCTTGTATGGATGCTAAGATCCACGGGTGGATCACTAGGGGAAAGTATGCTCCTTTTTCTGTTTCATCTCGTTTCCATCTAACCGCGTCATCTCCTGATGGTCTGTGTTTCAATCAATTATTGCACTAAGGATTACAAGAGGTGAGTTTCAGGCATGAACAGTTTTACTGTATTTATTAGCTGGGATGCTAGAATTTTGTTGAGCATGTTTCATCTATTTTCATCAGTGATATCGACCTGTAGTTTTCCTTTCTTGTGGCATCTTTGTCTGGTATTGGTATCAGAGTGACGGTGGCCTCATAGAATGAGTTTGGCAATTTACCTTCCCCTGCAATTTTCTGGAAGAGTTTGACTAGGATAGGTGTTAGCTCTTCTCTCAATTTGTGGTAGAATTCACCTGTGAAGCCGTCTGGTCCTGGGCTTTTGTTTGTTGGAGAATTTGTGATTACCGTTTTGATTTCCATGCTTGTGATGGGTCTGTTAAGATTTTCTATTTCTTCCTGGTTCAGTTTTGGAAGGTTATACTTTTCTTAGTATTCGTCCGTTTCTTCCATGTTGTCCATTTTATTGTCGTATAGCTGCTGATAGTAGTCTCCTATGATCCTTTGTATGTCTGTGTTGTCTGCTGTGATTTCTCCATTTCAATTTCTGATTTAGTTCATTTGATTCTTCTCCCTTTTTTTCTTGATGAGTCTGGCTAATGATTTGTCTATTTTATTTATCTTCTCAAAGAACCAGCTTTTAGTTTTGCTGATTTTGGCTATGGTCTCCTTTGTTTCTTTTTCATTTATTTCTGCCCTAATTTTTATGATTTCTTTCCTTCTACTAACCCTGGGGTTCTTCATTTCTTCTTTTTTCAGTTGCTTTAGCTGCAGAGTTAGGTTATTTATTTGATGTTTCTCTTGTTTCTTGAGGTAAGCTTATATTGCTATGAACCTTCCCCATAGCACGGCTTTTACTGAATCCCACAGGTTTTGGGTTATCGTGTTTTCATTTTCATTTGTTTCTATGCATATTTTCATTTCTTTTTTGATTTCTTCTGTTATTTGTTGATTATTCAGAAGCGTGTTGCTTAGCCTCCATGTGTTTGTGTTTTTAATAGTTTTTTTTTTTCCTCTGGTAGTTGACATCTAATCTTACTGCATTGTGATCAGAAAAGATGCTTGAAGTGATTTCGATGTTTTTGAATTTACCAAGGCTAGATTTATGGCCCAGGATGTGATCTATCCTGGAGAATATTCCGTGTGCCCTTGAGAAAAAGGTGAACGTCATTGTTTTGGGGTGAAGTTTCCTATAGATATCAATTAGGTCTAACTGGTCCACTGTATCATTTAAAGTTTGTGTTTCCTTGATAATTTTCTGTTTAGTTGATCTGTCCATAGGTGTGAGTGGGGTATTAAAGTCTCCCACTATTATTGTGTTATTGTTAATTTCCCCTTTCATACTTGTTATCATTTGACTTATGTATTCTGGTGCTCCTATGTTGGGTGCATATATATTTAAAACTGTTATATCTTCTTGGATTGATCCTTTGATCCTTATGAAGCCTCCTTCTTTGTCTCATTTCACGGCCTTTATTTTAAACTCTATTTTATCTGATATGAATATTGCTCCTCCTGCTTTCTTTTGGTCTTCATTTGCACGAAATACCTTTTTCCAGCCCTTCACTTTCAGTCTGTATGTGTCCCTTGTTTTGAGGTGGCTCCCTTGTAGACAGCGTATATAGGGGTCTGATTTTGTAACCATTTTACAATACTGGTGAACAGCATGGCAGCTCCTTTAAAAAGTAAAAATAGAATTACCATGTGACCCAGAAATCCCACTCCTGTGTGTATCCCTGGAGAAAACCTTAATTCCAAAAGATACGTCCACCCTAAAGTTCACTGCAGCACTATTTGTCATAGACAAGACATGCAACATTTTTTAATCATAGCAGAAATGGGAAAAAAACAACAAAACAAAAACTTAAAGCAAGCAGTCTATACAGGGGTTCAAATTACTAGGTATTTGTAAAAGTAGAGGCTTAAAGATGAGTGAACAAAGCAAGGATCACGTATCAGGACCAAGTCCTATGATAGCATTCGAACAGCGGAAAAAATGATTTATAATAAAAGAAGTAGCACACTGTCATCTTTTTTTTTTTTTTTATCTCCCCATCCCAGGAACTCAGAATTCTGAGGCAATGGTCAGCTGAGATCATGGATGATTTTTTTCTTTCTTTGTATTTTTCCAACAGCTTTATGTTTTCTGTTATGAGCATGCATTAATTTTTAATCAACTTATGCAGTATTTTTTCAACATGTAAAGAAGACCTCTGCGTTTTATAAATTACACTCATAAGCATTCTTCTATTTCACCACGAGAGGGCAGCATAAGCACAGTATATATTTATTCAAACACACATACGAGAGAATGCATCTTAGAGTTTACGTCACATTCATAGTCATTCTTCTATTTCTCCACGAGAGGGCAGCAGAAGCACAGTAAATATTTATTCATGCCCACATATACTCGGGAGAGTCCCTTGGACTGCAAGGTGCTCAAACCAGTCAATCCTAAAGGAAATCGGTCCTGAATATTCATTGGAAAGACTGATGCTGAAGCTGAAACTCCAATCCTTTGGCCACCTGAGTGCGGAGAATTGACTCTTTAGAAGAGACTCTGGTGCTGGGCAAGATTGAAGGCAGGAAGACAAGGGGACGACAGAGGATGAGATGGCTGGATGGCATTACCCACTCTACGAATATGAGTTTGAGCAGGCTCCAGGAGTTGGTGATGGACAGGCTCGCAAAGAGTAAGACTCGACTGAGGAACTGAACTGAGCTGACTGACATATACATAGAAAATTCTAATACAGTGTCAAAAGGGACACACTATGCCAACAGTGGTGTACTACACGTTTTCATAATACATCCAGAAAATAACCACAGATGAATACCTCTATGTATCGTTAAAAGGATACAAGAATCTGTACAACTACAACAATGCAGCCATTTGAGTCAACGTGCACGGACTGAGAGATGATCATATTAAGCTAAGTGAGTCAGACAGAGAAAGACAAACATGAAATGATATCACCTAAATAGTGGAATCCAAGATATGACACAAATGAACATCTGTATGAAACAGAAGCACACTCACAGACGTAGAGACAGACTTGTGGCTTCAGAGGCAGAGACAATTGGAGGAGCGATGGAGTAAGAGATTGGGGTTAAGAGATATAAACTTCAGTATATGAAATTGATGGGCAAGTTCCTACTGTAGAGCACACAGAACTATATTCAGTATCCTACGATCAATCGTAATGGAAAAGAATACATATGGGACTTCCTGGTGGTCCAGTGGTTAACTCCTCCACTGTTGGTGGGAATGTAAGTTGGTGCAGCCACTATGGAAAACAGTATGGAGGTTCCTCAGAAAAGTAAAACTAGAATTATCGTATGATCCAGAAATTCCATTCCTGGGCATAAACCCAGACAAAACTGTAACCTCCAAAGATACATGCACCCCGATATTCAGAGCAGCACTATTCACAGGAGCCAAAACAGAAACGCATCCTAAATGTCCACTGACAGATGAATGGATAGAGAGAAGTGGTACATATATAGAACAGAAGAGTACTCAGCCATAAAAACTGAAATGATGCCTTGTGCAGCAACATGGATGGACTGAGAGAATGTCAAACAAAGTGAAATAAGTCAGACAGAGAAAGACAAATAGCAGATGATACCACTTATATGTGGAATCTAAGTATGACACAAATGAACATATCTATGAAACAGAGACAGACTCATGGAAACAGCAAACAGACCTACGGTTTCCAAGAAGGAGGGGGGTGGGGAGGGAGGAGTAGGAGGGTGGGGTTAGCAGATGCAAACTATTCCATATGAGATGTATAAACAACAAGGTCCTACTGTAGAGCACAGGGAAGTATATTCAGAGTCCTATGATAAGCCATATTGGAAGAGAATAGAAAAAAGAATATATATGGGACTTCCCTGGTGGTCCAGTGGTTAAGACTCCACACTTCCACTGCAGGGGGTATGGGTTTAATCCCTGGCCAGGGAACTAATCCCACATACCCTGCAGCATATTAGAAAACAATAAGATTAAAGAAAAAAAATATATATATGTACATATATATATACACACACACGCAATGTATATACACAAATATATGTATATAACTGAATCCCTTTGCTGTAAAGCAGAAATTAACACAGTATTGTATACTTCAGTAAAAAAAAATTAACATGACTGGGATAAAAAGATTAGTATATTTCATTGTAAATTTTATATCCAAAGAAAAGTACTGTAAACAAATACAGCTGACCACTTCATGGCAGGCTTGCTGAAATACTTATGGAGGTGCATACTGATGTCTGAAATTTATCACCAAATACACCAAGGAATAAGATGGATTGATGGATGGATAGTGCGATGGACAAATGGATAGACACATGAGAAAGGAAGTATGTAAAATAGTTACAGTAGAAGCTAGGTGGGAAGTCTTTGTGTATGAGCTAGAAAACATGTTCAACCTCGTTGAATGTTTGGAAATTTTTACAATAAAGTGTTGGGGAAAGTACAGAGCAAAGAGCAATGAAAACCACAAGCACACGAAGTACAATTTCAACTTTACAAATATGAACTGTAAAAAGATGCAGAGGAGAGAGGCTAAAATATTGTGTGCTCACAGTCCCTCAGTCATGTCTGTTTCCTTTGCAACCACAAAGACTGTAGCCCACCAGGCTCCTCTGTCCGTGGGATACTCCAGGCTAGAACACTGGACTGGGTTACCATTTCCTTCTCCAGGGGATCTTCCCGACCCAGGGATCTAACTCCTGTCTCCTGCATTGGCAGGCAGGCTCTTTGCCACTGAGCCACTAAGGAAGCTCCAGAGTATGAACTGTAGTGAAATAAAACATGGCTTTTATTTACTTTCTCATACTCCATGCACTGACCAAGTTCTTTTCCCAATATCCACAGACTACATTTTCCATAATAAAAGTAGCATCACCTTCCCTCTGACCCAAGGGAGACAGACCTGCCAAGCAGCAGCATCACCCTGCTTGTGATCTTGTTCCCCACCTTGTGATCTTGGCTTTGAGCACCTGCTGGGGCTCCCAGATTCCTGCAATCACAGCTCTAGAGACGTGTCCCCATTGGCTTCACAGAGCTGACCAAGCCTATGGCTGACTCATCTGTTTGGACTCCCAGATGCAGCCCCATCTGTCCTGGCTTCATCTTTGCCCATCATGGTGCAACCCCTCCCCACTTCTTTTTTTTTTTTTCCTCTTTATATGTATACATATTTGAGGGAAAGTAAAAAGCTTATTGAAACGTACATGTGGAAAGGCACACAGGTCAACACAGAGAGAACTGCCCCCACTTCTTTCAACCACACCTTCTAGCTTCCTGGAGTTTTTCTCCAAATTTACATTTCTTATTTGAAGTGATCTTTGTTCAGAAGTCAAAAATGGGAAATTTACAAAATTTTCTACGCAGTAATGCAAAATTCTTACATGGCAAAAACACACAGGTCAAAAGTGACAAAATGATAATTAAGAAATATTTGGAGACACCTGACAAAGGGTTCATTTACCTAATTTATTCATAGTTCAAATTCAAAACTTAAAGAAAAGATGAAAAGCCCAGTAGAAGACAAAGATGAAGTATGTATAGGGAACAAAGAAGCACAAATTACCCAGCAAAAGGGAAAAGAGACACAAATTTCAAAAAACAGGGAAAATGTTGAACCTAACTTGTAATGAAAGAAATGCAAACCAAAACAATCATGGAAAATGATTTTTTACCATGCAAATTGCCAAAACTGCAAAGAGAAAGTTGAAATATACCGAATTTTTCCTCCAAATTGAGGATGAGGGATTGGAAAATGAGTGCTCATGGATTGCTGTGAAAGCATAAATCATGCAACTTTCTGAAGAACAATTTGACAATATCCAGTAAACTTATGGCGACCCACTCCAGTACTCTTGCCCGGAAAATCCCATGGACGGAGGAGCCTGGTAGGCTGCAGTCCATGGGGTCGCTAAGAGTCGGACACAACTGAGCGACTTCACTTTCACTTTTCCTTTCATGCATTGGAGAAGGAAATGGCAACCCACTCCAGTGTTCTTGCCTGGAGAATCCCAGGGACGGGGGAGCCTGGTGGGCTGCCGTCTGTGGGGTCGCACAGAGTCGGACACGACTGAAGCGACTTAGTAGCAGCAGCAGCAGTAAACTTATAAATGTATGGAGCCATTTAGCAAGACACTGTTTTGAATTTATATTGCAGAAATATTTATGCAATTTCGCCAAGATTATATATATGATACTCAGTGCAATATGTTTTTTTCCCATCATCCTAGAAAATCTCTTTGGGCCCTTTCCCTACACTGCCCTTCCCCCAGCAACGCCTGTTCTCAGTTCTGTCAGAATAGATTAGTTCTGCCTCATCTAGGACTTCCTATAGATGGAGCCTACAGCATGTACGTGTACAGTGGCTTTACAATGGTGTGTTACTTTCTGCTGTACAGCAAAGTAAATCGGCTGTGTGTGTGTGTATATATGTATATGTATGTTTACACATACACCCACTTTTTTGAATTTCCTTCCCATTTAGGTCACCACAGAGCATTGAGGACGGTTCCCTGTGCTACACAGATGGTTCTCATTACTTATCAAGGCACTATTCTCCAAAATATATAAACAGCTCATGTATCACAGTGTCAAAAGAAAAATCAATTAAAAAAACGGGCAGATCTAAACAGACATTTCTCTAAAGAAGACATACAGATGAGCAACAAGCACATGAAAAGGAGCTCAACATCACTAATTATTAGAGAAACGCAAATCAAAACGACAATGAGGTATCACTTCACACCAGTCCGAATAGCCATGATCAAAAATTCTATAAACAGTAATTCCTGGCGAAGGTGTGGAGAAACGGGAGCCCTCTCGCACTGTCGGGGGACATGTACATTGGTACAGCCACTATGGTGAACAGTACGGCAGCTCCTTCGAAAACTAAAAAGAGAATTGCCATATGACCCAGCAATCTCACCCCTGGGTATATTCCTGGAGAAAACCTTAGTTCCAAAAGACACATGCACCCCAATGTTCATTGCAGCACTATTTTCCACAGCCAAGACATGCAACAGTTTTTAATCACACCAAAAACGGAAAAAAACCCAAAACGAAGCAAATACAAAAAAATCCTTGAAGCAAACAGTCTCTAAACAGGGGGGTCAAATCACTTGCTTTGTGTAAAAGTAGAGGCTTAAAGATAAGTAAACAAAGCAAGAACCAAATACCAAAATCAAGTTCTATGCTAGCATTCTAACAACAGAAAAGATGATTTAACACTAAAAGTACTAGCACACCCTCATCGTTTTATCTCCCAGTCCCAGGAAGTAAGAATTCTGAGCCAAAGGTACAGTGAGATCATGGGTGATTTTTTTCTTTCTATTTTTCAGGCAAATTTATGTTTTCTGTTATGAGCATGTATTAATTTTTAATTGAGTTATACAGTATCTTTTTCAACATGTAAAGAATATATCTGCGTATTATAAATTACCTTCATCAGCATTCTTTTCTTTCCCCACGAGAGGGCAGCAAAAGCACAGTAAATATTCATACACACATGTACATATGAGAGAACACATCTGGATTTTATAAATTACTTTCATAAGCATTCTTCTGTTTTTCCACAAGACGGCAGCATAAGCACAATAAATATTTATTCATACCAACATATACTCTGGAGATTCCCTTGGACTGCAAGGAGATGCAACCAGTCAATCCTAAAGGAAATCTGTCCTGAATATTCCTGAATACCCCACTTCCAAGGGCAGAGAAGCCCCAGCAAGACTGTACAGTTCAGTTGAGTCACTCAGTCTTCTCTGACTCTTTGCATGAACCGCAGCACGCCAGGCCTCCCTGTCCATCACCAACACCCGGAGTTTACCCAAATTCATGTCCATTGAGTCAGTGATGCCATCCAACCATCTCGTCCTCTGTCGTCCCCTTCTCCTCCTTCCCTCAATCTTTCCCAGAATCAGGGTCTTTTCAAATGAGTCAGCTCTTCGCATCAGATGGCCAAAGGATTGGAGTTTCAGCTTCAACATCAGTCCTTCCAATGAACACTCAGGACTGATCTCCTTTAGGATGGACTGGTTGGATCTCCCTGCAGTCCAAGGGACTCTCAAGAGTCTTCTCCAAAACCACAGTTCAAAAGCATCCATTCTTCGGCGCTCAGCTTTCTTTATAGTCCGACTCTCACATCCATACATGACTACTGGAAAAACCATAGCCTTGACTAGACGGACCTTTGATGACAAAGTAATGTCTCTGCTTTTAAATATGCCATTTAGGTTGGTCATAACTTTCCTTCCAAGGAGTAAGTGTCTTTTAATTTCATAGCTGCAATCACCACCTGCAGTGATTCTGAAGCCCTAAAAAATAAAGTCAGCCACTGTTTCCACTGTTTCCCCATCTATTTGCCATGAAGTGATGGGTCTGGATGCCATGATCTTAGTTTTCTGAATGTTGAGCTTTAAGCCAACTTTTTCACTCTCCTCTTTCACTTTCATCAAGAGGCTCTTTAGTTCTTCTTCGCTTTCTGCCATAAGGGTGGTGTCATCTGCATATCTGAGGTTATCGATATTTCTCCCGGCAATCTTGCTTCCAGCTTGTGCTTTATTCAGCCTGGCATTTTGCGTGACGCACTCTGCATATAAGTTAAATGAGCAGGGTGACAATATACAGCCTTGACGTACTCCTTTTCCTATTTGGAACCAGTCTGTTGTTCCATGTCCAGTTCTAACTGTCGCTTCCTGACCTGCATGCAGGTTTCTCAAGAGGCAGGTCAGGTAGTCTGGTATTCCCATCTCTTGAAGAATTTTCCACAGTTTATTGTGATCCACACAGTCAAAGGCTTTGGCAGAGTCAATAAAGCAGAAATAGATGTTTTTCTGGAACTCTCTTGCTGTTTCGATGATCCAGGGAATGTTGGTAATTTGATCTCTGGTTCCTCTGCCTTTTCGAAATGCAGCTTGAACATCTGGAGGTTCACGGTTCACGTATTGCTGAAGCCTGGCTTGGAGAATTTTGAGCATTACTTTACTAGCTTGTGAGATGAGTGCAATTGTGTGGTAGTTTGAGCATTCTTTGGCACTGCCTTTCTTTGGGATCGGAATGAAAACTGACCTTTTCCAGTCCTGTAGCCACTGCTGAGTTTTCCAGATCTGCTGGCATATTGAGTGCAGCACTTTCACAGCTTCATCTTTTAGGACTTGAAATAGCTCAACTGGAATTCCATCACCTCCACTAGCTTTGTTCGTAGTGATGCTTCCTAAGGCCCACTTGATTTCACATTCCAGGATGTCTGGCTCTAGGTGAGTGATTGCACCATCGTGGTTATCTGGGTCGTGAAGATCTTTTTTGTACAGTTCTTCTGTGTAGGACGGGCGGAATCACATTTAGAATCAAACTCCCTACCCGCCAGAGACTCTCAGAGGGATCAAACAAACCTTGTGCGCATCATGACCCAGAGACCCCACAGAGGCTGAGACACAACTGTGTTTGAGTGTCTACTGCTGAGGTAAGGGTCAGCAGTGGACTGCTGCGGGAAAGGGACTCTGGCTGCAGCAGACCTGAGTATGGCATAAGCCCTCTTGGAGGAGGTCACCATTAACCTCACCATAGAGCTGCCAGAACTTACATAAGATTGGGAAACAGACTCTTGGAGGGCACAAACAGAACCTGTGGGCACCAGGACCCAGGAGAAAGGAGCAGTGACCCCACAAGAGACTGACCTGACTTGCCCGTGCGTGTTCAGGAGTCTCTGGTGGAGGCATGGGTCAGCGGTTGCCTGGTGCAGGGTTGGGGGCACTGAGTTTAGCTGTGAGTGCATGGGACCTTTTGAAGTAGGTTGCCTTTTTCTCATTACCTCCACCATAGTTTGGCCTCAGGTCAAATAACAGGGAGGGAACACAGCCCCACCCCTCAACAGAAAATTGGATTAAAGATTTACTGATCATGGCTCCACCCATCAGAACAAGCCCCTTTCCCCCTCAGTCAGTCTCTCCCATCAGGAAGCTTCCACAAGCCTCTTATCCTTCTCCATGAGAGGGCAGGCAGACTGAAAACCACAATCACAGAAAACTAGCCAATCTGATCACACGGACCACAGCCTTGTCTAACTCAACGAAACTATGAGCCATGCCACGCAGGGCTGCCCAAGACGGACGGGTCATGGTGGAGAGGTCTGACAGAATGTGGTCCACTGGAGAAGGGAATGGCAAACCACTTCAGTATTCTCGCCTGGAAAACCCCATGAACAGTATGAAAAGGCCAAACGATAGGACACGGAAACTCCCCAGGTCGGTAGGTGCCCAATATGCTACTGGAGATCAGTGGAGAAATAACTCCAGAAAGAATGAAGAGATGGAGCCAAAACAAAAACAACACCCAGCTGTGGATGTGACTGGTGATGGAAGTCAAGTCTGATGCCGTAAAGAGCAATACTGCATAGGAACCTGGAATGTTAGGTCCACGAATCAAGGCAAACTGGAAGTGGTCAAACAGGAGATGACAAGAGTGAACGTTGACATTCTAGGGATCAGCGAGCTAAGATGGACTGGAATGGGTGAATTTGAATCAGATGACCATTATATCTACTACTGTGGGTAAGAATCCTTTAGAAGAAATGGAGTAGCCATCATAGTCATCGAAAGAGTCTGACATGCAGTACTTGGATGCAGTCTCAAAAATGACAGAATGATCTCTGTTCGTTTCCAAGGCAAACCATTCAATACCACGGTAATCCAAGTCTATGCCCTGACCAGTAACACTGAAGAAGCTGAAGCTGAATGGTTCTATGAAGGCCTAGAAGACCTTCTAGAACTAACACCCAAAAAAGATGTCCTTTTCATTATAGGGGACTGGAATGCAAAAGTAGGAAGTCAAGAAATACCTGGAGTAACAGGCAAATTTGGCCTTGGAATACAGAATGAAGCAGAGCAAAGACTAATATAGTTTTGCCAAGAGAACACACTCGTCATAGCAAACACCCTTTTGCAACAACACAAGAGAAGACGCTACACGTGGACATCACCAGATGGTCAACACCGAAATCAGATTGATTCTATTCTTTGCAGCCAAAGATGGAGAAGCTCTATACAGTCAGCAGAAACAAGACCGGGAGCAGACTGTGGCTCAGATCATGAACTGCTTATTGCCAACTTCAGACTGAAATGGAAGAAAGTGGGGAAAACCACTAGACCATTCAGATGTGACCTAAATCAAATCCCTTACGATTATACAGTGGAAGTGAGAAATAGATTCAAGGGATTAGATCTGATAGACAGAGTGCCTGAAGAACTATGGATGGAGGTTTGTGACATTGTATAGGAGGCAGGGATCAATACCTTCCCCAAGAAAGAGAACTGCAAAAAGGCAAAATGGTTGTCTGAGGAGGCCTTATAAACAGCTGTGAAAAGACGAGAAGTGAAAGGCGATGGAGAAAAGGAAAGATACACACATTTGAATGCAGAATTCCAAAGAATAGCAAGGGGAGAAAAGAAAGCCTTCCTCAGTGATCAATGCAAAGAAATAGAGGAAAACACTAGAATGGGAAAGACTAGAGATCTCTTCAAGAAAAAAAGTAGAGATACCAAGGGACCATTTCATGCAAAGATGGGCACAATAAAGAACAGAAATGGTATGCACCTAACAGAAGTAGAAGATATTAATCGTGGCCTTTTTGATTTCTCAGTAGTGATATCGTGATGCAGTTTAACTTTTCGTACCACTGATAATAAAGCAAATGAGGCACATTTCCAGAGGCGTTTTTCTTCATTGAATTCCATTTACCTGTTGATGTTTCCTTCCTGATCATGTGGTTTGTTCTTGTTTTTATTCCGGTGTGCCATCCCTGGCCATTTTGTAAGGGTAGCTATCATTTAGAGCCCTGCAGCCTTGTGAATAGTCAGTGTCCATCAGCCCAAGGTTTAATGTTCCTGTTCCCAAAAGCGGCTACAAGGTGGCAGCATTTCTTTGGGGTCTCCTGCTCTTACTATGATAACTGCATCTTTAGAGGTATAAGCCACTTCTGCTTGCAGATGAGAGTAGAATGAGCTAGGGGAAGCCCACGGAAAGCTTGTGTCTCCTTCATTCTCTGTTTTATTGTAGTTCATGTTTCATGTTTGATGAAGCTGATGTACAGACTTGCCTTTGTTTTAGCTGTACCGATTCTTGCTCCCTTACACCGAAACACAGAGGCATTCAGCAGTGGTTATTTCCTCCGACCTGCTCTCAGAAAACGTGTAGTACCTCACGCTTGCTGTGTCAGTCCCTATGGATTATGTACTCGACAGGCATTTGTGGGAATCTGTGAATTTCAGCCTTCCAATGAAAGCCTTCCCCTCACCCATCCCATTTGCTAAGCATCGGTGTGTCCCCAGCACTGGGTGTCAATTTCACTTGGATGGAGATAAATGCAGAGATCATCACACTGAGTGAAGGAGGGTCGAATCAAGAAACATCCTGGGAAGCAACGGAGAGGTGCAGTTACCATTAGAGGAGAACCCGAAGAAATGCTGCCGCCTTGTGGCCACGTTCAGGAACAGCAACCTTAAACCTTGGGCTGATGAGCAGACTATTCACAAGGCGGCCAGGCTCTAAACGACACCTACACTTACAAAATGGCCAGGGATGGCACACCGGAATAAAAACAAGAACAAACCACACGATCAGGAAGGAAACATCAACAGGTAAATACTGAGTCAATGCTTTGAAAGAAGCCTCTGGAATTGTGCCTCAATTGCTCTATTATCAGTGATACGAAACATTAAACTGCAATGCGATATCACTACTGAGAAACCAAAAAGGTCACTATCCAAAACTCTGCAGACAAGAAAGAGTAGAGCAAAATTAGTAAAGGGGACCCCTGGATGCCACTGGTGGGAGGTAAGCCATCGGAGCCTTTATGAGCATGACTGTCAAAGGGCCTTGGAATCACAAAATGAGACAGATGATGTCATGTGGCGGTTCCACTCTCAGAGTACCTGCGAAACAGACAGATTGTGGAAAACACACGCCAGCACCCCCAGCCCCACAAACATGCACTGCAGCAGCATTCACAAGGCCCAAGAGATGAAAGGAAAGAGAATCGCTGGGTGCAGATGAGAAGAGACAGAAATGTGACAGAGATACACAAAAAAATATGACGGCAACATTATGGAAATGCAAAAATTGCCATTTTCAGGGATACGCAGAAATCTAGAGGGAATCAGAATAATTAAAGAAGGGCTGATTAAACAGGTATCACATCATATACCTTCCAGAGGGGATTAAAAAACATATTGATGGCAATGAGTACCCCAAAAAAGGGAAATGGACTTACACTCCTGGAAAGAAAATCACGGTTAGCAAAGGGTGTCAGTGAGAGGCCGAAAGGTGAAGGCTGGAATAAACATACCAACAAATACTTATGCAATTCATAATCCACATGGACCTCCTATATCAACAGTCATGTGCTCAACAGGTTCTAAAAACATAGCTGTGACAGTAACCACAGCTAATCACCTCCAGGTATCTGTGGAAGGGAAGGAGAAACTATTCCCCTGCAACAACTACAAAGGTGTCAAAAGTCTTAAATAAGATACAAAGTTTCACTTAAAGAAAAACCTCAAAGCCTCAAGAGACAAAAGCTTTTGGTGACTTCCTGTGTCTCATTTTACTCTCACTTACAAGCAGGCCTGGAATAACCACCCAGGCTGCTGTTACCATAGCAACAAGAGAAGGAAAAGCACATGACAATTTGTACCTAGGGTGAATTCTAACAGATACAAACGTCTAAGCTGCGAGGACATTATCACCTATGCCTGAGCATGGAAAAAGGCCACTGTCAAAAGCTGGACATGGCATCAGTGGCAGAGTATCGTTAGTACAGTGGACGCTTTAGGGTACTGGTGGGATGGACTTGGTAAGAGCCACTATGAGCATGACTGGAAAAGTGCACTCCCATGAGAGAAAACTAAATCAATAAATAAAGAAGTAGAGACAGTATGATAAATCAGATCCTCTCCTGGAATACTTCAGAAACGCACAGATTTCGAACACCACAGACCCCAAACCGGGTCCTGCCGCACCATTCAGAACATCGAAGAGATGAAAGTAAAGAAAGCACACAGGGACGGAGAGATGAATGGATCAAGCAATGTGATACAGGGTCACAATGGACTATGACTCAGGCATTGAAACAAGGAAAGAACATCATTCTCAGAGGTACAGATAAGTGTGGTGATAATCAGAGTCAGCGAAGAAGGGCAGATGAGAGCTGTGTCGTAATATTTTGCTTTCAAACGGGACAGACAATATTGATGGCAGTGAGCACCCCGACCGAGGTAAAGTGGGCACCCAGGGATGGGAACTCCATGATGCTCAGCAAAGGGGATGGGTGAGAGGACGGCTGAAATTCACGCATTCCCACAAATACCTGTCAAATACATAATCCACAGGGACCAGATTAGCAAGAGTGATGTACCACACACCTTCAGAGAGCAGGTCAGAGGAAATAAACACTGCTGAATGCCTCTGTGTATGGGTGTAAGGGAGCAACAATCAGTACAGCCACAACAAAGGCAACTCTGTACATCAGCTTCGTCAAACATGAAATATGCACTGCAATAAAGCCGAGAAGGATGGAGACACAAGCTTTCGGGGGGGGGAGGGGGGCTTCCTCTACACTCATCCTGCTCTCATTTACAAGCAGAAATTGCGCGTGCCTCTAAAGATGCAGTTACCATAGTAACAAGAGCCGAACACGAAGAAATGCTGCCACCTTGTGACCGCTTTTGGGAACAGCAACCTTCAAGCTTGCCCTGACGGACACGGACTACTCACAAGGCGGCTGGGCTCTCAATGATAGGTATCCTCACAAAATGGCCAGGGGTGGCACACCGAAATAAAAACAAGAACAAACCACACGATCAGGAAGGTAACTTCAACAGTTAATACAAGTCAATGCTATGAAAGAAGCCTCTGGAAATGTGCTTCATTTGCTCTATTATCAGTGATACAAAACATTAAACTGCAACGCGATATCACTACTGAGAAACCGAAAAGGCCACTATCCAAAAGTCTACAGACAAGAAAAAGCAGAGTGATGTCAGTAAAGGGGACCCTTATGTGCCAGCGGTGGGAGGTAAGCAGCCAGAGCCTTCATGGGCATGACTGTCAAAGGGCCTTGGAATCACAAAATGAGACAGATGATGTCATGGGGCAGTTCCACTCCCAGAGGATTTGAGAAACCAACCGATCGTGGAAAACACACGCCAACACCCCCACCCCCACAAACATGCACTGCAGCAGCATTCACAAGGCCCAAGAGATGAAAGGAAAGAGTTGGGTGCAGAAGAAAAGAGACAGAAATGTGACAGACGTTCACAACAAAATATGACTCCGACATTAGGAAAATGCAAAAAAAAAAAATGTCATTTTCAGGGATACACAGAAATCTAGAGCAGATCACAGGAAGTAAAGAAGGGCAGATTAAAGAGATATCACATCATATACCTTCCGGAGGGGATTAAAAAATATTGATGGTGATGAGTACCCAAAGAAAAGTGAAATTGACTGACACTCCTGCTAAGGAAATTACGGTTAGCAAAGGGTATTGTTGGGTCAGTGGCTGAAAGGTGAAGGCTGGAATAAACTGATACCCACAAATACCTATGCAATTCATAATCCACATGGACCTCCTGTATCAAGAGACATGTGCTCAACAGATTCCAAAAACATAGCTGTGACAATAACTGCAGCTGAACACCTCCAGGTATCTGTGGAAGGGAACGAGAAACTGTTTCCCTGCAACAACTAAAGTGGTGTCAATAGTCTTAAATTAAAAATAAAGTTTCACTTAAAGAAAAACCTCAAAGCCTCAAGAGACAAAAGCTTTCGGTGACTCCCTGTGCCTCATTTTGCTCTCATTTACAAGCAGGCCTGGGATAACTGCAGAGGCTGCTGTTCTAAAGGATACTGAATATAGCTCCCTGCATTCTGCAGTAGTACCTTGTTTTTCATCTATTCTAAATGCAGGAGTTTGTATCTACCGATCCCCTACTGCCGTCAATCCATCCTCCCTCCACCTTGGCAACCGCAAGTCTGTTCTCTATGAGTCTTGTATGTTTTACAGATAGCTTCATTTGTGCCATATCCTGGCTCCTACCCCAGATATGCAGATGATACCACTCTTATCAAAAGCGAAGAGGAACTAAGGAGCCTCTTGGTGAAAGTGAAAGAGGAGAGTGAAAAAACATTCAAAATCCTAAGAGCATGGCATCTGGTCCCATCACTTCATGGCAAATAGTTGGGTAAACAATGGAAACAGTGGGAGACTTTATTTTCTTGGGCTCCAAAATCACTGCAGATGGTGACTGCAGCCATGAAATCAAAAGACACTTGCTCCTTGAAAGAAAAGCGATGACCAACCTAGACAGCAAATTAAAAAGATCAAAGAGAAGTTACTCTGCCAACAAAGGTCTAGTCAAAGCTATGGTTCTTCCAGTAGTCATGTTTGGAGGTGAGAGTTGGACTATAAAGAAATCTGAGTGCCAAAGAACTGATGCTTTTTAAACTATGGTGTTGGAGAAGACTCTTGAGAGTCCCTTGGCTTGCAAGGACATCAAATCAGGAGAGCAAGGCAGGAGGAGAAGGGGATGACAGAGGATGAGATGGTTGGATGGCATCACTGACTCAATGAACATGCGTTTGAGCAAGCTCCAGGGGGTGGTGATGGAAAGGGAAGCCTGGCATGCTGCAGTCCATGGGGTCACAAAAAGTCGGACACAACTAGTGACTGAACTGAACTGGCTTCCACGTAGAAGCGATAGCGTATGGTATTTGTCTTTTTCTGTCTGACTTATTTCACTTAGTATGATAGTCTCTTTGTTGTTGCGTAGTCACTGAGTCATGCCCGACTCTTTTGCAGCCCCATGCCCTGTAGCCCACTGGGCTTCTCTGTCCATGGGCTTTCCCAGGCAAGAATCCTGGAGTAGGTAGCCAGTCCCTTCTCCAGGGGATCTTCCCAACCCAGGGATCAAACCTGGCTCTCCTGCATTGCAGGTGGATTCTTTACCACTGAGTCACCTGGGAAGCCCATGATAACCTCTTGGTCCATCCACATTGCTGCAATGTTTCATTCTTTTTTTTACGGCTCGATAGTATTCCATTAAATAGGCACCACGTCATGTTTGCCCATTCATCTCTCTCTGGACTTTAGGTTGTTTCCATGTCTTGGCTATTGTGTGTAGCGCTGCTGTGAACATAGGGGTGCATGCATCTTTCTGAATTTCAGTTTTGTCTGGGTATATTCCCAGCAGTGGGATGCTAGATCGAATAGTAATTCTGTATTTAGTTTTTTGAGAAACCTCTTTACTCTTCTCCATAGTGGCTGCACAAATTTACACTTCCTCCAACAGGGTTGGAGGATACCCTTTTCTCCACATCCTCTCCAGCATTTTTAACTACGTATTTTTGAAATCAGCTTTTTATTTAGCAGTACTAGCAAGTTTTTCCTTCTTTATTCTTCCTAAGGTGGAGTTGTTGTGTTTTGTCCCATTGTAAGGTTATAAAATAGTTTATTGTACATATTCTCTGCCTGGGTTTTCTTCTCCCTATTTGTCCCCATTGTAAGTTCAGTTATAAAGCTCATTGGGTATGTGTGTTTCACTGACATGTTTGTAATTTCTCTGCTCATTTCCTTGGGATGAATTTGTTACAGAAACATTGTACACAGAGGATTCCAGAGGAGTTTTGGCTTCTATGTGAAATGTAGTCCTCACTGCTCGCTCACTGACACGATGTCTCATTTCTTACAGAAGTCCCATCTGAAGCTCTCCCCTATCTTAGCAGCTACCTTATCTAGTCCGTACCGCCATACTCCCGTGGACCATCTGTGATCCAAGACTCAACAGGAAGGGGGTGTTTCCCATGAACTAAGGGTATGTTTCCTAATGTGTTTCTTGTCGTTGGTCTGTCCCGACTCCGTCTCCCCAATGTGGGCACGACTGCTGCTAACGCCTGTGTGTATAGGTTGCCATCGCCTTAAGAAAAAATGTCATTAACTCCAGGTGAGATGGGGTAGGTACCATGTCTGGGGGACAAGAGAAAGGGATGAGGGGGCAATGCCTGAAGCAGGCACACAGGTCTTAAAAGTGCACTCTTAGGTCCTTGGAGTAAACATACTGCCCTCTGGCATAGGGCCGGGAGACACAGAGGAGAGCAGGTGAAGAGGGCATGCCACCGTCAGCAACAGAGAGGCCGCCATGGCGTCCGTGACCTAGCAACTGAGAATGCTGGAGATGCGCACACTGGGTGTGGAATGCGGTGACTGCGAGTCCCAGGAGAGGGCCTTGGCCTCCCGGGCCAGCCCCACTGACTATGGCGGCGAGAGCCCCTCTCCCCCTGGAGAAAGGAGCCTGCCACGCTGAGCAGAAGATGGTGGAGTGGGACTGGTTTTCCGTTGGCAGTTCTGTGCCTCTGAGCTCACTGTCCTCGATCCCAGACACTTCGGGAAGAGTCCGGTTAGTAGATGCTCTGGTTTTCTTGCTGTGTGCGTCTTGTGGTTAAACAGACACGGGTTATGGTGTCACTGTTTTTAAGCGTACAGCTCAGCGGCATTAAGGATATTCACAGTGTTGAGCAACTGTTACCACCATCCCTCTCCCCAGGCTACAGCTTTTGTCACCGTCGAGCACTACCTACCCCTTCCTGCCTCACCCAGCCCCTGGTAACCGCTCTTTTATTTTCTGTGTCTGTGAATTGGACTAGTCTGGGTCCTGCGAAAAGTGAAATCTTTCAGTATTTGTCTCTCCCTACCTGGCTTATTTCTCTCAGCATAATTAGTCTCCAAGGTTCATCCTTTATGTAACGTGTGTCCAAATTTCCTTCCATCCGAAGACTGAGAAATGCCCTGTTATATGGATCGACCACATGTTGTCTCCATGTTTGTTCCTCCATGGATGGAGAATCGGCCCCCACCCCCACCCCGCCACAGCTTAGCTATTGTGAATAATGCTGTTACAAACATGGGCGTACCAGTGTCTGTTTAAGTCCCTGCTTTTTCTGCAGGTGTGCATCTACCCAGAAGAGAAATTCCTGTATCACACGGTAAGTCTTTGTTCGTTTTGAGGAATCCCGGTACTGTTTCCCACAGCAGCCATACCAGTTCATAGTCCCACCAGCAAAACACAAAGGTTCTGGTTTCTCCACATCCTGGCCAATACTTGCTACTTTTGGTGTTTTTTGTTAGGAACCATCCTGTTGAGTGTGAAGTAGTATTTCATCAGGTGTGAGATGTCTTTAGCCAGGTCAAGTAAAAAGAAAACAGATGATTCTAACACAGATACTGAAGATAGAAAGATATCTGCTGTAGGTAACAACGTAACTAGAAGTAAACTTGTAAAACACAGTCCTTTGTTTGCCTCCTATTTAACTTTCCATTTTACAAACACTGATTAGGCAGCTTCTCTAGGCCAGGCTTGGGCTTTCAGGGCATTTCCTCTCTGCATTCTTTGTGCATTTGGTTCTAAAAGAAGAACGGTCCTCTAAGCCAGGGGTCCTCAACCTCTAGGATCTAATGCCTGATGATCAGAGGTAGAGCTGATATCATAATAACAGAAACAATACTGCACAGTAAATGCAATGCGTTTGAATGATCCCCCCCACCCCCCATGAAACCACGTCTGGTGCCACAAAGGTGGGGTACCACTGCTCTAAACATTTTCTAGGGGTGGAATGTTTTTCCATGTTATTAGATAGTCTTACACCTTCACAGCTGCAGAGGCTTATGGTGAATGAATCACCTTACTGCTCACTGGGTATGAGCGCATTTTTCTGCCAGAATTAATCCTCCATTGCTTCACGTTAATGAAGTATTTTTTTCTTTCAACAAATCAGGCTCATCTCTGTTGAACAGCCAGACATCATTAAAAGAGGCAATCTGAGGTCATAAACACAGTGAGGGAAAGAAGCCTATCACACAGGAATGCTTACTGCATGATTTCCCTGTTGAAAATCAGGCAGAATGTTTGGGGAGATGTATTCTGAGATGAGCAAATATAAGGACAGATAAGGAAGTGGTGATAATGTATGTCTTTCTTCGCTGAGTGTGGGTATGGGCCTGTTGATAATTCATTGAGCTCTCCACTTGGATTATTACGTGCTCTTTCCTATTAATGTCTATCTGATTCTTCACAATACAGGTAGCTTTCAAAACTCCTTAGCCCTTCTAACCCAGTTCAAAATGTCTCTTACTCACTGAGCATCTAGACTTCCAGTTCTAGTCTCATCCCTGATTACGTTACATATTCTGTTTTGTAATATGCTCTTAGTGTCTGATATATTGTGAGTATCTTCCTCCTCTGGTTGGTCACATTTTGTTTTAATGGCAACTAGAATGGCCATAATCAAAATGACTACATGTACCAACGTGTTGGAGAAGATAGAAAGTGCAGACTTCATACATGTCTGGTGCGGATATAAAATGGTACAGCCCTTTGGGAAAACAATTTAGAACTTTCTAAAAAGTGAAACATACATTTGCTGTGAAGTGAAGTGAAGTGAAGTCGCTCAGTCGTGTCTGACTCTTTGCGACCCCATGGACTGTAGCCTACCAGTCTCCTCCGTCCATGGGATTTTCCAGGCAAGAGTACTGGAGTGGGGTGCCATCGCCTTCTCCAGAGGATCTTCCCGACCCAGGGATCGAACCCAGGTCTTCCGCGTTGTAAGCAAGACGCTTTACCATCTAAGCCACCAGGGAAGTAAATCCCAGTCCTGGGTATCTACATGAGGAAAACGAGAACACACCCTCACCCCAGGTTTTGGATAGAAGGGTTTACAGCAGCTTTATTCATAATAGTCTAAACCCGGGGCCAATCCTGATGTCCAAACACTGAGGAGTGAGTCAACAATCTGTGGTGCATCCCTACACGTGAATACTACTCTGGGGGGTCAAAGCTGCCCAGTACTCACACAAGCTACAACATGGATGAACCTTGAACAGAGGCAGACACACGGTATATCACACCGCATACCAGTCCAGTTCTATTCCGAATGCTGGCACACAGCTCCCTTGTATGGAGCTAGCATCCATTATTTAACCAAGCTCTCTTGTTGGACTCGAACTCATTTCCCATTTGTCAATATTACAAATGTGGCTGTGTCGACCATCTTGGTGGTGAAAGCTTTTCAGCCAGTCTTCGTTATGTCCTTGAACAAATGCCTGGCAGTGGGACTGTGTATTTGAAGGTTTGTGCATTTGAAGGCTTTCAGGAAACGCTACCCGATGGCCCTTGGCAAAGTGTGCTGGGTCAGCACTCCCACCAGTGGAGCCTCTAGAGTCTCCATTCTCAAAGATAGCACTTCTTTCAAACACAGCACTTCCCTCTTACACATAGCGTCTTCCCTTCGACTATAACCATGGGGGGCTATTCCAGGTACAAGGGTCCCACTCTCATGATGCCCTGTATTCGTTTGCAGTTCCCGTGAGAATGAGGTCGCCCTGCCGTTGATCCCCAGTAACACCAAACGCCAACTGGTAGGGCTCTCTGTAGCCACCATCGGCTGGATCCTCTGCACCATGGCCATGGGCCTGGTGGAGTGGCGAGTGTGGCACATCAACGACACGTCGCTCTTCCCCCGGGACCTGGCCTCCGTGGGGATGTGGAGAGTCTGTGTATTCCAACACACCAACACCGTCAACAGAGCCACTGAGTGTCACCATTACCGCTACCTTGATTCTTACCTGCCTCGCGATATCTGCTTTGCGCAAAACCTCTTCCTGCTCGCCAGCTTTCTAGGGTTTGGGGGCAAAGTCTCCCTCACCTTTGCACTTCGGCGAGTGTACCTGAGACTTCCATGGAAGGACAACGCCCTCAATCCATTTGTTATTGCAGGACTTCTCAACACAGCGGCCAGTGCTTGTGTCACGATTGCCATCGTCTGGAATTACTACGTGGTGGTACACAAAGAGGGAATTTCCTTCCCACCATCTTTCAACATCTCCACCAAGCCAGATACGCAGCAGCTCGGTAGTGCCGTCCTTGTAGCATCTATCGCTGCTTGCATGATGTTTTTAGGTGGTTTGGTTTCCTTTTCTTACAATTCCCCCTTCGAGACCCGAATCCATCCTGCGCGTGCAGAAATCTATAATCCCTCACTGCAATGACTTTCCAAACCCCACATCCCCAGGAGTTTACATGGGAATATGACCAGGATGCTTTGTCAAATAGGTGCAAGGACTCTCAAGACCAGGACGAAAGTAGATTGGGGCAGAAAATGGCCGTTACCTTCTGCCTGAATTTGATTCATTGACTACTTGGTTGAATAAATTGCATGAAAAATCTTACCCAGCTGCCAGATGGTCTTATTGGATCTGCATTTTAAGTATTGTGAAATAAATAATACTCGAAACGTCACGTGTGGAAAAAAGCTTCTGAGATGATCAAATCTCCCTCCTAAACTTCTGCTAAAAACAACCAACGTTATGTCCTGTGACATCATAATTACATCTCTTTAGCATGTAAAATTCTCCAAGATGTTTCCAAGTAGAAACGTATAAGGAATCCCCCAACACCCACTTCCAGACTCAACACTTACCAAGATTCTGCCCTACTAGCTTTCTCTCTTTCTTCCTCTCTTTCAATCTCTTTTTCTTTTTCCAAAAGATTTTAAAGCAAATCCCAGACGTCGAGTCCCTTCATCCTTTCCCAATATTTGACACTCATCAATATTACTCCAGTATTACTAACAGACGGATGTTTCCTCGCATAACCATGTTTGTAAAAAACATTTAAGAATTATTTAATAGTATCAAATATTAGAAATTTTAAATGCCTCGAAAATAATTCTATACTCCCCCCCCCAAGGCACTCACACTGCCTCTTAGGTCTTAATCTAAAGCCCTCCCCCACTGTACGCCCTCTGCCCTTTAAGAAAATGATTTTGACTTGAAATAGGTCAATTATCTTCTCTGAAATGTGTGACCTGCCAAGGCTGAGATGTGGGGTCAGATTTTTGAGGGAGAATATTTCAAAAGTGGTGGATGACAGTAACTGCTGCTTGTATGGATGCTAAGATCCACGGGTGGATCACTAGGGGAAAGTATGCTCCTTTTTCTGTTTCATCTCGTTTCCATCTAACCGCGTCATCTCCTGATGGTCTGTGTTTCAATCAATTATTGCACTAAGGATTACAAGAGGTGAGTTTCAGGCATGAACAGTTTTACTGTATTTATTAGCTGGGATGCTAGAATTTTGTTGAGCATGTTTCATCTATTTTCATCAGTGATATCGACCTGTAGTTTTCCTTTCTTGTGGCATCTTTGTCTGGTATTGGTATCAGAGTGACGGTGGCCTCATAGAATGAGTTTGGCAATTTACCTTCCCCTGCAATTTTCTGGAAGAGTTTGACTAGGATAGGTGTTAGCTCTTCTCTCAATTTGTGGTAGAATTCACCTGTGAAGCCGTCTGGTCCTGGGCTTTTGTTTGTTGGAGAATTTGTGATTACCGTTTTGATTTCCATGCTTGTGATGGGTCTGTTAAGATTTTCTATTTCTTCCTGGTTCAGTTTTGGAAGGTTATACTTTTCTTAGTATTCGTCCGTTTCTTCCATGTTGTCCATTTTATTGTCGTATAGCTGCTGATAGTAGTCTCCTATGATCCTTTGTATGTCTGTGTTGTCTGCTGTGATTTCTCCATTTCAATTTCTGATTTAGTTCATTTGATTCTTCTCCCTTTTTTTCTTGATGAGTCTGGCTAATGATTTGTCTATTTTATTTATCTTCTCAAAGAACCAGCTTTTAGTTTTGCTGATTTTGGCTATGGTCTCCTTTGTTTCTTTTTCATTTATTTCTGCCCTAATTTTTATGATTTCTTTCCTTCTACTAACCCTGGGGTTCTTCATTTCTTCTTTTTTCAGTTGCTTTAGCTGCAGAGTTAGGTTATTTATTTGATGTTTCTCTTGTTTCTTGAGGTAAGCTTATATTGCTATGAACCTTCCCCATAGCACGGCTTTTACTGAATCCCACAGGTTTTGGGTTATCGTGTTTTCATTTTCATTTGTTTCTATGCATATTTTCATTTCTTTTTTGATTTCTTCTGTTATTTGTTGATTATTCAGAAGCGTGTTGCTTAGCCTCCATGTGTTTGTGTTTTTAATAGTTTTTTTTTTCCTCTGGTAGTTGACATCTAATCTTACTGCATTGTGATCAGAAAAGATGCTTGAAGTGATTTCGATGTTTTTGAATTTACCAAGGCTAGATTTATGGCCCAGGATGTGATCTATCCTGGAGAATATTCCGTGTGCCCTTGAGAAAAAGGTGAACGTCATTGTTTTGGGGTGAAGTTTCCTATAGATATCAATTAGGTCTAACTGGTCCACTGTATCATTTAAAGTTTGTGTTTCCTTGATAATTTTCTGTTTAGTTGACCTGTCCATAGGTGTGAGTGGGGTATTAAAGTCTCCCACTATTATTGTGTTATTGTTAATTTCCCCTTTCATACTTGTTATCATTTGACTTATGTATTCTGGTGCTCCTATGTTGGGTGCATATATATTTAAAACTGTTATATCTTCTTGGATTGATCCTTTGATCCTTATGAAGCCTCCTTCTTTGTCTCATTTCACGGCCTTTATTTTAAACTCTATTTTATCTGATATGAATATTGCTCCTCCTGCTTTCTTTTGGTCTTCATTTGCACGAAATACCTTTTTCCAGCCCTTCACTTTCAGTCTGTATGTGTCCCTTGTTTTGAGGTGGCTCCCTTGTAGACAGCGTATATAGGGGTCTGATTTTGTAACCATTTTACAATACTGGTGAACAGCATGGCAGCTCCTTTAAAAAGTAAAAATAGAATTACCATGTGACCCAGAAATCCCACTCCTGTGTGTATCCCTGGAGAAAACCTTAATTCCAAAAGATACGTCCACCCTAAAGTTCACTGCAGCACTATTTGTCATAGACAAGACATGCAACATTTTTTAATCATAGCAGAAATGGGAAAAAAACAACAAAACAAAAACTTAAAGCAAGCAGTCTATACAGGGGTTCAAATTACTAGGTATTTGTAAAAGTAGAGGCTTAAAGATGAGTGAACAAAGCAAGGATCACGTATCAGGACCAAGTCCTATGATAGCATTCGAACAGCGGAAAAAATGATTTATAATAAAAGAAGTAGCACACTGTCATCTTTTTTTTTTTTTTATCTCCCCATCCCAGGAACTCAGAATTCTGAGGCAATGGTCAGCTGAGATCATGGATGATTTTTTTCTTTCTTTGTATTTTTCCAACAGCTTTATGTTTTCTGTTATGAGCATGCATTAATTTTTAATCAACTTATGCAGTATTTTTTCAACATGTAAAGAAGACCTCTGCGTTTTATAAATTACACTCATAAGCATTCTTCTATTTCACCACGAGAGGGCAGCATAAGCACAGTATATATTTATTCAAACACACATACGAGAGAATGCATCTTAGAGTTTACGTCACATTCATAGTCATTCTTCTATTTCTCCACGAGAGGGCAGCAGAAGCACAGTAAATATTTATTCATGCCCACATATACTCGGGAGAGTCCCTTGGACTGCAAGGTGCTCAAACCAGTCAATCCTAAAGGAAATCGGTCCTGAATATTCATTGGAAAGACTGATGCTGAAGCTGAAACTCCAATCCTTTGGCCACCTGAGTGCGGAGAATTGACTCTTTAGAAGAGACTCTGGTGCTGGGCAAGATTGAAGGCAGGAAGACAAGGGGACGACAGAGGATGAGATGGCTGGATGGCATTACCCACTCTACGAATATGAGTTTGAGCAGGCTCCAGGAGTTGGTGATGGACAGGCTCGCAAAGAGTAAGACTCGACTGAGGAACTGAACTGAGCTGACTGACATATACATAGAAAATTCTAATACAGTGTCAAAAGGGACACACTATGCCAACAGTGGTGTACTACACGTTTTCATAATACATCCAGAAAATAACCACAGATGAATACCTCTATGTATCGTTAAAAGGATACAAGAATCTGTACAACTACAACAATGCAGCCATTTGAGTCAACGTGCACGGACTGAGAGATGATCATATTAAGCTAAGTGAGTCAGACAGAGAAAGACAAACATGAAATGATATCACCTAAATAGTGGAATCCAAGATATGACACAAATGAACATCTGTATGAAACAGAAGCACACTCACAGACGTAGAGACAGACTTGTGGCTTCAGAGGCAGAGACAATTGGAGGAGCGATGGAGTAAGAGATTGGGGTTAAGAGATATAAACTTCAGTATATGAAATTGATGGGCAAGTTCCTACTGTAGAGCACACAGAACTATATTCAGTATCCTACGATCAATCGTAATGGAAAAGAATACATATGGGACTTCCTGGTGGTCCAGTGGTTAACTCCTCCACTGTTGGTGGGAATGTAAGTTGGTGCAGCCACTATGGAAAACAGTATGGAGGTTCCTCAGAAAAGTAAAACTAGAATTATCGTATGATCCAGAAATTCCATTCCTGGGCATAAACCCAGACAAAACTGTAACCTCCAAAGATACATGCACCCCGATATTCAGAGCAGCACTATTCACAGGAGCCAAAACAGAAACGCATCCTAAATGTCCACTGACAGATGAATGGATAGAGAGAAGTGGTACATATATAGAACAGAAGAGTACTCAGCCATAAAAACTGAAATGATGCCTTGTGCAGCAACATGGATGGACTGAGAGAATGTCAAACAAAGTGAAATAAGTCAGACAGAGAAAGACAAATAGCAGATGATACCACTTATATGTGGAATCTAAGTATGACACAAATGAACATATCTATGAAACAGAGACAGACTCATGGAAACAGCAAACAGACCTACGGTTTCCAAGAAGGAGGGGGGTGGGGAGGGAGGAGTAGGAGGGTGGGGTTAGCAGATGCAAACTATTCCATATGAGATGTATAAACAACAAGGTCCTACTGTAGAGCACAGGGAAGTATATTCAGAGTCCTATGATAAGCCATATTGGAAGAGAATAGAAAAAAGAATATATATGGGACTTCCCTGGTGGTCCAGTGGTTAAGACTCCACACTTCCACTGCAGGGGGTATGGGTTTAATCCCTGGCCAGGGAACTAATCCCACATACCCTGCAGCATATTAGAAAACAATAAGATTAAAGAAAAAATATATATATATGTACATATATATACACACACACGCAATGTATATACACAAATATATGTATATAACTGAATCCCTTTGCTGTAAAGCAGAAATTAACACAGTATTGTATACTTCAGTAAAAAAAAATTAACATGACTGGGATAAAAAGATTAGTATATTTCATTGTAAATTTTATATCCAAAGAAAAGTACTGTAAACAAATACAGCTGACCACTTCATGGCAGGCTTGCTGAAATACTTATGGAGGTGCATACTGATGTCTGAAATTTATCACCAAATACACCAAGGAATAAGATGGATTGATGGATGGATAGTGCGATGGACAAATGGATAGACACATGAGAAAGGAAGTATGTAAAATAGTTACAGTAGAAGCTAGGTGGGAAGTCTTTGTGTATGAGCTAGAAAACATGTTCAACCTCGTTGAATGTTTGGAAATTTTTACAATAAAGTGTTGGGGAAAGTACAGAGCAAAGAGCAATGAAAACCACAAGCACACGAAGTACAATTTCAACTTTACAAATATGAACTGTAAAAAGATGCAGAGGAGAGAGGCTAAAATATTGTGTGCTCACAGTCCCTCAGTCATGTCTGTTTCCTTTGCAACCACAAAGACTGTAGCCCACCAGGCTCCTCTGTCCGTGGGATACTCCAGGCTAGAACACTGGACTGGGTTACCATTTCCTTCTCCAGGGGATCTTCCCGACCCAGGGATCTAACTCCTGTCTCCTGCATTGGCAGGCAGGCTCTTTGCCACTGAGCCACTAAGGAAGCTCCAGAGTATGAACTGTAGTGAAATAAAACATGGCTTTTATTTACTTTCTCATACTCCATGCACTGACCAAGTTCTTTTCCCAATATCCACAGACTACATTTTCCATAATAAAAGTAGCATCACCTTCCCTCTGACCCAAGGGAGACAGACCTGCCAAGCAGCAGCATCACCCTGCTTGTGATCTTGTTCCCCACCTTGTGATCTTGGCTTTGAGCACCTGCTGGGGCTCCCAGATTCCTGCAATCACAGCTCTAGAGACGTGTCCCCATTGGCTTCACAGAGCTGACCAAGCCTATGGCTGACTCATCTGTTTGGACTCCCAGATGCAGCCCCATCTGTCCTGGCTTCATCTTTGCCCATCATGGTGCAACCCCTCCCCACTTCTTTTTTTTTTTTTCCTCTTTATATGTATACATATTTGAGGGAAAGTAAAAAGCTTATTGAAACGTACATGTGGAAAGGCACACAGGTCAACACAGAGAGAACTGCCCCCACTTCTTTCAACCACACCTTCTAGCTTCCTGGAGTTTTTCTCCATATTTACATTTCTTATTTGAAGTGATCTTTGTTCAGAAGTCAAAAATGGGAAATTTACAAAATTTTCTACGCAGTAATGCAAAATTCTTACATGGCAAAAACACACAGGTCAAAAGTGACAAAATGATAATTAAGAAATATTTGGAGACACCTGACAAAGGGTTCATTTACCTAATTTATTCATAGTTCAAATTCAAAACTTAAAGAAAAGATGAAAAGCCCAGTAGAAGACAAAGATGAAGTATGTATAGGGAACAAAGAAGCACAAATTACCCAGCAAAAGGGAAAAGAGACACAAATTTCAAAAAACAGGGAAAATGTTGAACCTAACTTGTAATGAAAGAAATGCAAACCAAAACAATCATGGAAAATGATTTTTTACCATGCAAATTGCCAAAACTGCAAAGAGAAAGTTGAAATATACCGAATTTTTCCTCCAAATTGAGGATGAGGGATTGGAAAATGAGTGCTCATGGATTGCTGTGAAAGCATAAATCATGCAACTTTCTGAAGAACAATTTGACAATATCCAGTAAACTTATGGCGACCCACTCCAGTACTCTTGCCCGGAAAATCCCATGGACGGAGGAGCCTGGTAGGCTGCAGTCCATGGGGTCGCTAAGAGTCGGACACAACTGAGCGACTTCACTTTCACTTTTCCTTTCATGCATTGGAGAAGGAAATGGCAACCCACTCCAGTGTTCTTGCCTGGAGAATCCCAGGGACGGGGGAGCCTGGTGGGCTGCCGTCTGTGGGGTCGCACAGAGTCGGACACGACTGAAGCGACTTAGTAGCAGCAGCAGCAGTAAACTTATAAATGTATGGAGCCATTTAGCAAGACACTGTTTTGAATTTATATTGCAGAAATATTTATGCAATTTCGCCAAGATTATATATATGATACTCAGTGCAATATGTTTTTTTCCCATCATCCTAGAAAATCTCTTTGGGCCCTTTCCCTACACTGCCCTTCCCCCAGCAACACCTGTTCTCAGTTCTGTCAGAATAGATTAGTTCTGCCTCATCTAGGACTTCCTATAGATGGAGCCTACAGCATGTACGTGTACAGTGGCTTTACAATGGTGTGTTACTTTCTGCTGTACAGCAAAGTAAATCGGCTGTGTGTGTGTGTATATATGTATATGTATGTTTACACATACACCCACTTTTTTGAATTTCCTTCCCATTTAGGTCACCACAGAGCATTGAGGACGGTTCCCTGTGCTACACAGATGGTTCTCATTACTTATCAAGGCACTATTCTCCAAAATATATAAACAGCTCATGTATCACAGTGTCAAAAGAAAAATCAATTAAAAAAACGGGCAGATCTAAACAGACATTTCTCTAAAGAAGACATACAGATGAGCAACAAGCACATGAAAAGGAGCTCAACATCACTAATTATTAGAGAAACGCAAATCAAAACGACAATGAGGTATCACTTCACACCAGTCCGAATAGCCATGATCAAAAATTCTATAAACAGTAATTCCTGGCGAAGGTGTGGAGAAACGGGAGCCCTCTCGCACTGTCGGGGGACATGTACATTGGTACAGCCACTATGGTGAACAGTACGGCAGCTCCTTCGAAAACTAAAAAGAGAATTGCCATATGACCCAGCAATCTCACCCCTGGGTATATTCCTGGAGAAAACCTTAGTTCCAAAAGACACATGCACCCCAATGTTCATTGCAGCACTATTTTCCACAGCCAAGACATGCAACAGTTTTTAATCACACCAAAAACGGAAAAAAACCCAAAACGAAGCAAATACAAAAAAATCCTTGAAGCAAACAGTCTCTAAACAGGGGGGTCAAATCACTTGCTTTGTGTAAAAGTAGAGGCTTAAAGATAAGTAAACAAAGCAAGAACCAAATACCAAAATCAAGTTCTATGCTAGCATTCTAACAACAGAAAAGATGATTTAACACTAAAAGTACTAGCACACCCTCATCGTTTTATCTCCCAGTCCCAGGAAGTAAGAATTCTGAGCCAAAGGTACAGTGAGATCATGGGTGATTTTTTTCTTTCTATTTTTCAGGCAAATTTATGTTTTCTGTTATGAGCATGTATTAATTTTTAATTGAGTTATACAGTATCTTTTTCAACATGTAAAGAATATATCTGCGTATTATAAATTACCTTCATCAGCATTCTTTTCTTTCCCCACGAGAGGGCAGCAAAAGCACAGTAAATATTCATACACACATGTACATATGAGAGAACACATCTGGATTTTATAAATTACTTTCATAAGCATTCTTCTGTTTTTCCACAAGACGGCAGCATAAGCACAATAAATATTTATTCATACCAACATATACTCTGGAGATTCCCTTGGACTGCAAGGAGATGCAACCAGTCAATCCTAAAGGAAATCTGTCCTGAATATTCCTGAATACCCCACTTCCAAGGGCAGAGAAGCCCCAGCAAGACTGTACAGTTCAGTTGAGTCACTCAGTCTTCTCTGACTCTTTGCATGAACCGCAGCACGCCAGGCCTCCCTGTCCATCACCAACACCCGGAGTTTACCCAAATTCATGTCCATTGAGTCAGTGATGCCATCCAACCATCTCGTCCTCTGTCGTCCCCTTCTCCTCCTTCCCTCAATCTTTCCCAGAATCAGGGTCTTTTCAAATGAGTCAGCTCTTCGCATCAGATGGCCAAAGGATTGGAGTTTCAGCTTCAACATCAGTCCTTCCAATGAACACTCAGGACTGATCTCCTTTAGGATGGACTGGTTGGATCTCCCTGCAGTCCAAGGGACTCTCAAGAGTCTTCTCCAAAACCACAGTTCAAAAGCATCCATTCTTCGGCGCTCAGCTTTCTTTATAGTCCGACTCTCACATCCATACATGACTACTGGAAAAACCATAGCCTTGACTAGACGGACCTTTGATGACAAAGTAATGTCTCTGCTTTTAAATATGCCATTTAGGTTGGTCATAACTTTCCTTCCAAGGAGTAAGTGTCTTTTAATTTCATAGCTGCAATCACCACCTGCAGTGATTCTGAAGCCCTAAAAAATAAAGTCAGCCACTGTTTCCACTGTTTCCCCATCTATTTGCCATGAAGTGATGGGTCTGGATGCCATGATCTTAGTTTTCTGAATGTTGAGCTTTAAGCCAACTTTTTCACTCTCCTCTTTCACTTTCATCAAGAGGCTCTTTAGTTCTTCTTCGCTTTCTGCCATAAGGGTGGTGTCATCTGCATATCTGAGGTTATCGATATTTCTCCCGGCAATCTTGCTTCCAGCTTGTGCTTTATTCAGCCTGGCATTTTGCGTGACGCACTCTGCATATAAGTTAAATGAGCAGGGTGACAATATACAGCCTTGACGTACTCCTTTTCCTATTTGGAACCAGTCTGTTGTTCCATGTCCAGTTCTAACTGTCGCTTCCTGACCTGCATGCAGGTTTCTCAAGAGGCAGGTCAGGTAGTCTGGTATTCCCATCTCTTGAAGAATTTTCCACAGTTTATTGTGATCCACACAGTCAAAGGCTTTGGCAGAGTCAATAAAGCAGAAATAGATGTTTTTCTGGAACTCTCTTGCTGTTTCGATGATCCAGGGAATGTTGGTAATTTGATCTCTGGTTCCTCTGCCTTTTCGAAATGCAGCTTGAACATCTGGAGGTTCACGGTTCACGTATTGCTGAAGCCTGGCTTGGAGAATTTTGAGCATTACTTTACTAGCTTGTGAGATGAGTGCAATTGTGTGGTAGTTTGAGCATTCTTTGGCACTGCCTTTCTTTGGGATCGGAATGAAAACTGACCTTTTCCAGTCCTGTAGCCACTGCTGAGTTTTCCAGATCTGCTGGCATATTGAGTGCAGCACTTTCACAGCTTCATCTTTTAGGACTTGAAATAGCTCAACTGGAATTCCATCACCTCCACTAGCTTTGTTCGTAGTGATGCTTCCTAAGGCCCACTTGATTTCACATTCCAGGATGTCTGGCTCTAGGTGAGTGATTGCACCATCGTGGTTATCTGGGTCGTGAAGATCTTTTTTGTACAGTTCTTCTGTGTAGGACGGGCGGAATCACATTTAGAATCAAACTCCCTACCCGCCAGAGACTCTCAGAGGGATCAAACAAACCTTGTGCGCATCATGACCCAGAGACCCCACAGAGGCTGAGACACAACTGTGTTTGAGTGTCTACTGCTGAGGTAAGGGTCAGCAGTGGACTGCTGCGGGAAAGGGACTCTGGCTGCAGCAGACCTGAGTATGGCATAAGCCCTCTTGGAGGAGGTCACCATTAACCTCACCATAGAGCTGCCAGAACTTACATAAGATTGGGAAACAGACTCTTGGAGGGCACAAACAGAACCTGTGGGCACCAGGACCCAGGAGAAAGGAGCAGTGACCCCACAAGAGACTGACCTGACTTGCCCGTGCGTGTTCAGGAGTCTCTGGTGGAGGCATGGGTCAGCGGTTGCCTGGTGCAGGGTTGGGGGCACTGAGTTTAGCTGTGAGTGCATGGGACCTTTTGAAGTAGGTTGCCTTTTTCTCATTACCTCCACCATAGTTTGGCCTCAGGTCAAATAACAGGGAGGGAACACAGCCCCACCCCTCAACAGAAAATTGGATTAAAGATTTACTGATCATGGCTCCACCCATCAGAACAAGCCCCTTTCCCCCTCAGTCAGTCTCTCCCATCAGGAAGCTTCCACAAGCCTCTTATCCTTCTCCATGAGAGGGCAGGCAGACTGAAAACCACAATCACAGAAAACTAGCCAATCTGATCACACGGACCACAGCCTTGTCTAACTCAACGAAACTATGAGCCATGCCATGCAGGGCTGCCCAAGACGGACGGGTCATGGTGGAGAGGTCTGACAGAATGTGGTCCACTGGAGAAGGGAATGGCAAACCACTTCAGTATTCTCGCCTGGAAAACCCCATGAACAGTATGAAAAGGCCAAACGATAGGACACGGAAACTCCCCAGGTCGGTAGGTGCCCAATATGCTACTGGAGATCAGTGGAGAAATAACTCCAGAAAGAATGAAGAGATGGAGCCAAAACAAAAACAACACCCAGCTGTGGATGTGACTGGTGATGGAAGTCAAGTCTGATGCCGTAAAGAGCAATACTGCATAGGAACCTGGAATGTTAGGTCCACGAATCAAGGCAAACTGGAAGTGGTCAAACAGGAGATGACAAGAGTGAACGTTGACATTCTAGGGATCAGCGAGCTAAGATGGACTGGAATGGGTGAATTTGAATCAGATGACCATTATATCTACTACTGTGGGTAAGAATCCTTTAGAAGAAATGGAGTAGCCATCATAGTCATCGAAAGAGTCTGACATGCAGTACTTGGATGCAGTCTCAAAAATGACAGAATGATCTCTGTTCGTTTCCAAGGCAAACCATTCAATACCACGGTAATCCAAGTCTATGCCCTGACCAGTAACACTGAAGAAGCTGAAGCTGAATGGTTCTATGAAGGCCTAGAAGACCTTCTAGAACTAACACCCAAAAAAGATGTCCTTTTCATTATAGGGGACTGGAATGCAAAAGTAGGAAGTCAAGAAATACCTGGAGTAACAGGCAAATTTGGCCTTGGAATACAGAATGAAGCAGAGCAAAGACTAATATAGTTTTGCCAAGAGAACACACTCGTCATAGCAAACACCCTTTTGCAACAACACAAGAGAAGACGCTACACGTGGACATCACCAGATGGTCAACACCGAAATCAGATTGATTCTATTCTTTGCAGCCAAAGATGGAGAAGCTCTATACAGTCAGCAGAAACAAGACCGGGAGCAGACTGTGGCTCAGATCATGAACTGCTTATTGCCAACTTCAGACTGAAATGGAAGAAAGTGGGGAAAACCACTAGACCATTCAGATGTGACCTAAATCAAATCCCTTACGATTATACAGTGGAAGTGAGAAATAGATTCAAGGGATTAGATCTGATAGACAGAGTGCCTGAAGAACTATGGATGGAGGTTTGTGACATTGTATAGGAGGCAGGGATCAAGACCTTCCCCAAGAAAGAGAACTGCAAAAAGGCAAAATGGTTGTCTGAGGAGGCCTTATAAACAGCTGTGAAAAGACGAGAAGTGAAAGGCGATGGAGAAAAGGAAAGATACACACATTTGAATGCAGAATTCCAAAGAATAGCAAGGGGAGAAAAGAAAGCCTTCCTCAGTGATCAATGCAAAGAAATAGAGGAAAACACTAGAATGGGAAAGACTAGAGATCTCTTCAAGAAAAAAAGTAGAGATACCAAGGGACCATTTCATGCAAAGATGGGCACAATAAAGAACAGAAATGGTATGCACCTAACAGAAGTAGAAGATATTAATCGTGGCCTTTTTGATTTCTCAGTAGTGATATCGTGATGCAGTTTAACTTTTCGTACCACTGATAATAAAGCAAATGAGGCACATTTCCAGAGGCGTTTTTCTTCATTGAATTCCATTTACCTGTTGATGTTTCCTTCCTGATCATGTGGTTTGTTCTTGTTTTTATTCCGGTGTGCCATCCCTGGCCATTTTGTAAGGGTAGCTATCATTTAGAGCCCTGCAGCCTTGTGAATAGTCAGTGTCCATCAGCCCAAGGTTTAATGTTCCTGTTCCCAAAAGCGGCTACAAGGTGGCAGCATTTCTTTGGGGTCTCCTGCTCTTACTATGATAACTGCATCTTTAGAGGTATAAGCCACTTCTGCTTGCAGATGAGAGTAGAATGAGCTAGGGGAAGCCCACGGAAAGCTTGTGTCTCCTTCATTCTCTGTTTTATTGTAGTTCATGTTTCATGTTTGATGAAGCTGATGTACAGACTTGCCTTTGTTTTAGCTGTACCGATTCTTGCTCCCTTACACCGAAACACAGAGGCATTCAGCAGTGGTTATTTCCTCCGACCTGCTCTCAGAAAACGTGTAGTACCTCACGCTTGCTGTGTCAGTCCCTATGGATTATGTACTCGACAGGCATTTGTGGGAATCTGTGAATTTCAGCCTTCCAATGAAAGCCTTCCCCTCACCCATCCCATTTGCTAAGCATCGGTGTGTCCCCAGCACTGGGTGTCAATTTCACTTGGATGGAGATAAATGCAGAGATCATCACACTGAGTGAAGGAGGGTCGAATCAAGAAACATCCTGGGAAGCAACGGAGAGGTGCAGTTACCATTAGAGGAGAACCCGAAGAAATGCTGCCGCCTTGTGGCCACGTTCAGGAACAGCAACCTTAAACCTTGGGCTGATGAGCAGACTATTCACAAGGCGGCCAGGCTCTAAACGACACCTACACTTACAAAATGGCCAGGGATGGCACACCGGAATAAAAACAAGAACAAACCACACGATCAGGAAGGAAACATCAACAGGTAAATACTGAGTCAATGCTTTGAAAGAAGCCTCTGGAATTGTGCCTCAATTGCTCTATTATCAGTGATACGAAACATTAAACTGCAATGCGATATCACTACTGAGAAACCAAAAAGGTCACTATCCAAAACTCTGCAGACAAGAAAGAGTAGAGCAAAATTAGTAAAGGGGACCCCTGGATGCCACTGGTGGGAGGTAAGCCATCGGAGCCTTTATGAGCATGACTGTCAAAGGGCCTTGGAATCACAAAATGAGACAGATGATGTCATGTGGCGGTTCCACTCTCAGAGTACCTGCGAAACAGACAGATTGTGGAAAACACACGCCAGCACCCCCAGCCCCACAAACATGCACTGCAGCAGCATTCACAAGGCCCAAGAGATGAAAGGAAAGAGAATCGCTGGGTGCAGATGAGAAGAGACAGAAATGTGACAGAGATACACAAAAAAATATGACGGCAACATTATGGAAATGCAAAAATTGCCATTTTCAGGGATACGCAGAAATCTAGAGGGAATCAGAATAATTAAAGAAGGGCTGATTAAACAGGTATCACATCATATACCTTCCAGAGGGGATTAAAAAACATATTGATGGCAATGAGTACCCCAAAAAAGGGAAATGGACTTACACTCCTGGAAAGAAAATCACGGTTAGCAAAGGGTGTCAGTGAGAGGCCGAAAGGTGAAGGCTGGAATAAACATACCAACAAATACTTATGCAATTCATAATCCACATGGACCTCCTATATCAACAGTCATGTGCTCAACAGGTTCTAAAAACATAGCTGTGACAGTAACCACAGCTAATCACCTCCAGGTATCTGTGGAAGGGAAGGAGAAACTATTC
The DNA here is from genome assembly GCF_054371585.1 of Giraffa tippelskirchi. Taxonomy (NCBI): domain Eukaryota; kingdom Metazoa; phylum Chordata; class Mammalia; order Artiodactyla; family Giraffidae; genus Giraffa; species Giraffa tippelskirchi. The sequence goes on from NC_137289.1 coordinate 147,184,836, forward strand.
CCCTGCAACAACTACAAAGGTGTCAAAAGTCTTAAATAAGATACAAAGTTTCACTTAAAGAAAAACCTCAAAGCCTCAAGAGACAAAAGCTTTTGGTGACTTCCTGTGTCTCATTTTACTCTCACTTACAAGCAGGCCTGGAATAACCACCCAGGCTGCTGTTACCATAGCAACAAGAGAAGGAAAAGCACATGACAATTTGTACCTAGGGTGAATTCTAACAGATACAAACGTCTAAGCTGCGAGGACATTATCACCTACGCCTGAGCATGGAAAAAGGCCACTGTCAAAAGCTGGACATGGCATCAGTGGCAGAGTATCGTTAGTACAGTGGACGCTTTAGGGTACTGGTGGGATGGACTTGGTAAGAGCCACTATGAGCATGACTGGAAAAGTGCACTCCCATGAGAGAAAACTAAATCAATAAATAAAGAAGTAGAGACAGTATGATAAATCAGATCCTCTCCTGGAATACTTCAGAAACGCACAGATTTCGAACACCACAGACCCCAAACCGGGTCCTGCCGCACCATTCAGAACATCGAAGAGATGAAAGTAAAGAAAGCACACAGGGACGGAGAGATGAATGGATCAAGCAATGTGATACAGGGTCACAATGGACTATGACTCAGGCATTGAAACAAGGAAAGAACATCATTCTCAGAGGTACAGATAAGTGTGGTGATAATCAGAGTCAGCAAAGAAGGGCAGATGAGAGCTGTGTCGTAATATTTTGCTTTCAAACGGGACAGACAATATTGCTGGCAGTGAGCACCCCGACCGAGGTAAAGTGGGCACCCAGGGATGGGAACTCCATGATGCTCAGCAAAGGGGATGGGTGAGAGGACGGCTGAAATTCACGGATTCCCACAAATACCTGTCAAATACATAATCCACAGGGACCAAATTAGCAAGAGTGATGTACCACACACCTTCAGAGAGCAGGTCAGAGGAAATAAACACTGCTGAATGCCTCTGTGTATGGGTGTAAGGGAGCAACAATCAGTACAGCCACAACAAAGGCAACTCTGTACATCAGCTTCATCAAACATGAAATATGCACTGCAATAAAGCCGAGAAGGACGGAGACACAAGCTTTCGGTGGGGGGAGGGGGGCTTCCTCTACACTCATCTTGCTCTCATTTACGAGCAGAAATTGCGCGTGCCTCTAAAGATGCAGTTACCATAGTAACAAGAGCCGAACACGAAGAAATGCTGCCACCTTGTGACCGCTTTTGGGAACAGCAACCTTCAAGCTTGCCCTGTGGGACACGGACTACTCACAAGGTGGCTGGGCTCTAAATGATAGGTATCCTCACAAAATGGCCAGGGGTGGCACACCGAAATAAAAACAAGAACAAACCACACGATCAGGAAGGTAACTTCAACAGTTAATACAAGTCAATGCTATGAAAGAAGCCTCTGGAAATGTGCTTCATTTGCTCTATTATCAGTGATACAAAACATTAAACTGCAACGCCATATCACTACTGAGAAACCGAAAAGGCCACTATCCAAAAGTCTGCAGACAAGAAAAAGCAGAGTGATGTCAGTAAAGGGGACCCTTATGTGCCAGCGGTGGGAGGTAAGCAGCCAGAGCCTTCATGGGCATGACTGTCAAAGGGCCTTGGAATCACAAAATGAGACAGATGATGTCATGGGGCAGTTCCACTCCCAGAGGATTTGAGAAACCAACCGATCGTGGAAAACACACGCCAACACCCCCACCCCCACAAACATGCACTGCAGCAGCATTCACAAGGCCCAAGAGATGAAAGGAAAGAGTTGGGTGAAGAAGAAAAGAGACAGAAATGTGACAGACGTTCACAACAAAATATGACTCCGACATTAGGAAAATGCAAAAAAAAAATGTCATTTTCAGGGATACACAGAAGTCTAGAGCAGATCACAGGAAGTAAAGAAGGGCAGATTAAAGAGATATCACATCATATACCTTCCGGAGGGGATTAAAAAATATTGATGGTGATGAGTACCCAAACAAAAGTGAAATTGACTGACACTCCTGCTAAGGAAATTACGGTTAGCAAAGGGTATTGTTGGGTCAGTGGCTGAAAGGTGAAGGCTGGAATAAACTGATACCCTCACATTCCTATGCAATTCATAATCCACATGGACCTCCTGTATCAAGAGACATGTGCTCAACAGATTCCAAAAACATAGCTGTGACAATAACTGCAGCTGAACACCTCCAGGTATCTGTGGAAGGGAACGAGAAACTGTTTCCCTGCAACAACTAAAGTGGTGTCAATAGTCTTAAACTAAAAATAAAGTTTCACTTAAAGAAAAACCCCAAAGCCTCAAGAGACAAAAGCTTTTGGTGACTTCCTGTGTCTCATTTTACTCTCACTTACAAGCAGGCCTGGAATAACCACCCAGGCTGCTGTTACCATAGCAACAAGAGAAGGAAAAGCACATGACAATTTGTACCTAGGGTGAATTCTAACAGATACAAACGTCTAAGCTGCGAGGACATTATCACCTATGCCTGAGCATGGAAAAAGGCCACTGTCAAAAGCTGGACATGGCATCAGTGGCAGAGTATCGTTAGTACAGTGGACGCTTTAGGGTACTGGTGGGATGGACTTGGTAAGAGCCACTATGAGCATGACTGGAAAAGTGCACTCCCATGAGAGAAAACTAAATCAATAAATAAAGAAGTAGAGACAGTATGATAAATCAGATCCTCTCCTGGAATACTTCAGAAACGCACAGATTTCGAACACCACAGACCCCAAACCGGGTCCTGCCGCACCATTCAGAACATCGAAGAGATGAAAGTAAAGAAAGCACACAGGGACGGAGAGATGAATGGATCAAGCAATGTGATACAGGGTCACAATGGACTATGACTCAGGCATTGAAACAAGGAAAGAACATCATTCTCAGAGGTACAGATAAGTGTGGTGATAATCAGAGTCGGCGAAGAAGGGCAGATGAGAGCTGTGTCGTAATATTTTGCTTTCAAACGGGACAGACAATATTGCTGGCAGTGAGCACCCCGACCGAGGTAAAGTGGGCACCCAGGGATGGGAACTCCATGATGCTCAGCAAAGGGGATGGGTGAGAGGACGGCTGAAATTCACGCATTCCCACAAATACCTGTGAAATACATAATCCACAGGGACCAAATTAGCAAGAGTGATGTACCACACACCTTCAGAGAGCAGGTCAGAGGAAATAAACACTGCTGAATGCCTCTGTGTATGGGTGTAAGGGAGCAACAATCAGTACAGCCACAACAAAGGCAACTCTGTACATCAGCTTCGTCAAACATGAAATATGCACTGCAATAAAGCCGAGAAGGATGGAGACACAAGCTTTCGGGGGGGTGGGGGAGGGGGGCTTCCTCTACACTCATCCTGCTCTCATTTACGAGCAGAAATTGCGCGTGCCTCTAAAGATGCAGTTACCATAGTAACAAGAGCCGAACACGAAGAAATGCTGCCACCTTGTGACCCCTTTTGGGAACAGCAACCTTCAAGCTTGCCCTGACGGACACGGACTACTCACAAGGCGGCTGGGCTCTAAATGATAGGTATCCTCACAAAATGGCCAGGGGTGGCACACCGAAATAAAAACAAGAACAAACCACACGATCAGGAAGGTAACTTCAACAGTTAATACAAGTCAATGCTATGAAAGAAGCCTCTGGAAATGTGCTTCATTTGCTCTATTCTCAGTGATACAAAACATTAAACTGTAACGCGATATCACTACTGAGAAACGAAAAAGGCCACTATCCAAAAGTCTACAGACAAGAAAAAGCAGAGTGATGTCAGTAAAGGGGACCCTTATGTGCCAGCGGTGGGAGGTAAGCAGCCAGAGCCTTCATGGGCATGACTGTCAAAGGGCCTTGGAATCACAAAATGAGACAGATGATGTCATGGGGCAGTTCCACTCCCAGAGGATTTGAGAAACCAACCGATCGTGGAAAACACACGCCAACACCCCCACCCCCACAAACATGCACTGCAGCAGCATTCACAGGGCACAAGAGATGAAAGGAAAGAGTTGGGTGCAGAAGAAAAGAGACAGAAATGTGACAGACGTTCACAACAAAATATGACTCCGACATTAGGAAAATGCAAAAAAAAAATGTCATTTTCAGGGATACACAGAAATCTAGAGCAGATCACAGGAAGTAAAGAAGGGCAGATTAAAGTGATATCACATCATATACCTTCCGGAGGGGATTAAAAAATATTGATGGTGATGAGTACCCAAACAAAAGTGAAATTGACTGACACTCCTGCTAAGGAAATTACGGTTAGCAAAGGGTATTGTTGGGTCAGTGGCTGAAAGGTGAAGGCTGGAATAAACTGATACCCACAAATACCTATGCAATTCATAATCCACATGGACCTCCTGTATCAAGAGACATGTGCTCAACAGATTCCAAAAACATAGCTGTGACAATAACTGCAGCTGAACACCTCCAGGTATCTGTGGAAGGGAACGAGAAACTGTTTCCCTGCAACAGCTAAAGTGGTGTCAATAGTCTTAAACTAAAAATAAAGTTTCACTTAAAGAAAAACCCCAAAGCCTCAAGAGACAAAAGCTTTTGGTGACTTCCTGTGTCTCATTTTACTCTCACTTACAAGCAGGCCTGGAATAACCACCCAGGCTGCTGTTACCATAGCAACAAGAGAAGGAAAAGCACATGACAATTTGTACCTAGGGTGAATTCTAACAGATACAAACGTCTAAGCTGCGAGGACATTATCACCTATGCCTGAGCATGGAAAAAGGCCACTGTCAAAAGCTGGACATGGCATCAGTGGCAGAGTATCGTTAGTACAGTGCACGCTTTAGGGTACTGGTGGGATGGACTTGGTAAGAACCACTATGAGCATGACTGGAAAAGTGCACTCCCATGAGAGAAAACTAAATCAATAAATAAAGAAGTAGAGACAGTATGATAAATCAGATCCTCTCCTGGAATACTTCAGAAACGCACAGATTTCGAACACCACAGACCCCAAACCGGGTCCTGCCGCACCATTCAGAACATCGAAGAGATGAAAGTAAAGAAAGCACACAGGGACGGAGAGATGAATGGATCAAGCAATGTGATACAGGGTCACAATGGACTATGACTCAGGCATTGAAACAAGGAAAGAACATCATTCTCAGAGGTACAGATAAGTGTGGTGATAATCAGAGTCGGCGAAGAAGGGCAGATGAGAGCTGTGTCGTAATATTTTGCTTTCAAACGGGACAGACAATATTGCTGGCAGTGAGCACCCCGACCGAGGTAAAGTGGGCACCCAGGGATGGGAACTCCATGATGCTCAGCAAAGGGGATGGGTGAGAGGACGGCTGAAATTCACGGATTCCCACAAATACCTGTCAAATACATAATCCACAGGGACCAAATTAGCAAGAGTGATGTACCACACACCTTCAGAGAGCAGGTCAGAGGAAATAAACACTGCTGAATGCCTCTGTGTATGGGTGTAAGGGAGCAACAATCAGTACAGCCACAACAAAGGCAACTCTGTACATCAGCTTCGTCAAACATGAAATATGCACTGCAATAAAGCCGAGAAGGATGGAGACACAAGCTTTCGGGGGGGTGGGGGAGGGGGGCTTCCTCTACACTCATCCTGCTCTCATTTACGAGCAGAAATTGCGCGTGCCTCTAAAGATGCAGTTACCATAGTAACAAGAGCCGAACACGAAGAAATGCTGCCACCTTGTGACCCCTTTTGGGAACAGCAACCTTCAAGCTTGCCCTGACGGACACGGACTACTCACAAGGCGGCTGGGCTCTAAATGATAGGTATCCTCACAAAATGGCCAGGGGTGGCACACCGAAATAAAAACAAGAACAAACCACACGATCAGGAAGGTAACTTCAACAGTTAATACAAGTCAATGCTATGAAAGAAGCCTCTGGAAATGTGCTTCATTTGCTCTATTATCAGTGATACAAAACATTAAACTGCAACGCCATATCACTACTGAGAAACCGAAAAGGCCACTATCCAAAAGTCTGCAGACAAGAAAAAGCAGAGTGATGTCAGTAAAGGGGACCCTTATGTGCCAGCGGTGGGAGGTAAGCAGCCAGAGCCTTCATGGGCATGACTGTCAAAGGGCCTTGGAATCACAAAATGAGACAGATGATGTCATGGGGCAGTTCCACTCCCAGAGGATTTGAGAAACCAACCGATCGTGGAAAACACACGCCAACACCCCCACCCCCACAAACATGCACTGCAGCAGCATTCACAAGGCCCAAGAGATGAAAGGAAAGAGTTGGGTGAAGAAGAAAAGAGACAGAAATGTGACAGACGTTCACAACAAAATATGACTCCGACATTAGGAAAATGCAAAAAAAAAATGTCATTTTCAGGGATACACAGAAGTCTAGAGCAGATCACAGGAAGTAAAGAAGGGCAGGTTAAAGAGATATAACATCATATACCTTCCGGAGGGGATTAAAAAATATTGATGGTGATGAGTACCCAAACAAAAGTGAAATTGACTGACACTCCTGCTAAGGAAATTACGGTTAGCAAAGGGTATTGTTGGGTCAGTGGCTGAAAGGTGAAGGCTGGAATAAACTGATACCCTCACATTCCTATGCAATTCATAATCCACATGGACCTCCTGTATCAAGAGACATGTGCTCAACAGATTCCAAAAACATAGCTGTGACAATAACTGCAGCTGAACACCTCCAGGTATCTGTGGAAGGGAACGAGAAACTGTTTCCCTGCAACAACTAAAGTGGTGTCAATAGTCTTAAACTAAAAATAAAGTTTCACTTAAAGAAAAACCCCAAAGCCTCAAGAGACAAAAGCTTTTGGTGACTTCCTGTGTCTCATTTTACTCTCACTTACAAGCAGGCCTGGAATAACCACCCAGGCTGCTGTTACCATAGCAACAAGAGAAGGAAAAGCACATGACAATTTGTACCTAGGGTGAATTCTAACAGATACAAACGTCTAAGCTGCGAGGACATTATCACCTATGCCTGAGCATGGAAAAAGGCCACTGTCAAAAGCTGGACATGGCATCAGTGGCAGAGTATCGTTAGTACAGTGGACGCTTTAGGGTACTGGTGGGATGGACTTGGTAAGAGCCACTATGAGCATGACTGGAAAAGTGCACTCCCATGAGAGAAAACTAAATCAATAAATAAAGAAGTAGAGACAGTATGATAAATCAGATCCTCTCCTGGAATACTTCAGAAACGCACAGATTTCGAACACCACAGACCCCAAACCGGGTCCTGCCGCACCATTCAGAACATCGAAGAGATGAAAGTAAAGAAAGCACACAGGGACGGAGAGATGAATGCATCAAGCAATGTGATACAGGGTCACAATGGACTATGACTCAGGCATTGAAACAAGGAAAGAACATCATTCTCAGAGGTACAGATAAGTGTGGTGATAATCAGAGTCGGCGAAGAAGGGCAGATGAGAGCTGTGTCGTAATATTTTGCTTTCAAACGGGACAGACAATATTGCTGGCAGTGAGCACCCCGACCGAGGTAAAGTGGGCACCCAGGGATGGGAACTCCATGATGCTCAGCAAAGGGGATGGGTGAGAGGACGGCTGAAATTCACGCATTCCCACAAATACCTGTCAAATACATAATCCACAGGGACCAAATTAGCAAGAGTGATGTACCACACACCTTCAGAGAGCAGGTCAGAGGAAATAAACACTGCTGAATGCCTCTGTGTATGGGTGTAAGGGAGCAACAATCAGTACAGCCACAACAAAGGCAACTCTGTACATCAGCTTCGTCAAACATGAAATATGCACTGCAATAAAGCCGAGAAGGATGGAGACACAAGCTTTCGGGGGGGTGGGGGAGGGGGGCTTCCTCTACACTCATCCTGCTCTCATTTACGAGCAGAAATTGCGCGTGCCTCTAAAGATGCAGTTACCATAGTAACAAGAGCCGAACACGAAGAAATGCTGCCACCTTGTGACCCCTTTTGGGAACAGCAACCTTCAAGCTTGCCCTGACGGACACGGACTACTCACAAGGCGGCTGGGCTCTAAATGATAGGTATCCTCACAAAATGGCCAGGGGTGGCACACCGAAATAAAAACAAGAACAAACCACACGATCAGGAAGGTAACTTCAACAGTTAATACAAGTCAATGCTATGAAAGAAGCCTCTGGAAATGTGCTTCATTTGCTCTATTCTCAGTGATACAAAACATTAAACTGTAACGCGATATCACTACTGAGAAACGAAAAAGGCCACTATCCAAAAGTCTACAGACAAGAAAAAGCAGAGTGATGTCAGTAAAGGGGACCCTTATGTGCCAGCGGTGGGAGGTAAGCAGCCAGAGCCTTCATGGGCATGACTGTCAAAGGGCCTTGGAATCACAAAATGAGACAGATGATGTCATGGGGCAGTTCCACTCCCAGAGGATTTGAGAAACCAACCGATCGTGGAAAACACACGCCAACACCCCCACCCCCACAAACATGCACTGCAGCAGCATTCACAGGGCACAAGAGATGAAAGGAAAGAGTTGGGTGAAGAAGAAAAGAGACAGAAATGTGACAGACGTTCACAACAAAATATGACTCCGACATTAGGAAAATGCAAAAAAAAAATGTCATTTTCAGGGATACACAGAAATCTAGAGCAGATCACAGGAAGTAAAGAAGGGCAGATTAAAGTGATATCACATCATATACCTTCCGGAGGGGATTAAAAAATATTGATGGTGATGAGTACCCAAACAAAAGTGAAATTGACTGACACTCCTGCTAAGGAAATTACGGTTATCAAAGGGTATTGTTGGGTCAGTGGCTGAACGGTGAAGGCTGGAATAAACTGATACCCACAAATACCTATGCAATTCATAATCCACATGGACCTCCTGTATCAAGAGACATGTGCTCAACAGATTCCAAAAACATAGCTGTGACAATAACTGCAGCTGAACACCTCCAGGTATCTGTGGAAGGGAACGAGAAACTGTTTCCCTGCAACAACTAAAGTGGTGTCAATAGTCTTAAACTAAAAATAAAGTTTCACTTAAAGAAAAACCCCAAAGCCTCAAGAGACAAAAGCTTTTGGTGACTTCCTGTGTCTCATTTTACTCTCACTTACAAGCAGGCCTGGAATAACCACCCAGGCTGCTGTTACCATAGCAACAAGAGAAGGAAAAGCACATGACAATTTGTACCTAGGGTGAATTCTAACAGATACAAACGTCTAAGCTGCGAGGACATTATCACCTATGCCTGAGCATGGAAAAAGGCCACTGTCAAAAGCTGGACATGGCATCAGTGGCAGAGTATCGTTAGTACAGTGCACGCTTTAGGGTACTGGTGGGATGGACTTGGTAAGAGCCACTATGAGCATGACTGGAAAAGTGCACTCCCATGAGAGAAAACTAAATCAATAAATAAAGAAGTAGAGACAGTATGATAAATCAGATCCTGTCCTGGAATACTTCAGAAACGCACAGATTTCGAACACCACAGACCCCAAACCGGGTCCTGCCGCACCATTCAGAACATCGAAGAGATGAAAGTAAAGAAAGCACACAGGGACGGAGAGATGAATGGATCAAGCAATGTGATACAGGGTCACAATGGACTATGACTCAGGCATTGAAACAAGGAAATAACATCATTCTCAGAGGTACAGATAAGTGTGGTGATAATCAGAGTCAGCGAAGAAGGGCAGATGAGAGCTGTGTCGTAATATTTTGCTTTCAAACGGGACAGACAATATTGCTGGCAGTGAGCACCCCGACCGAGGTAAAGTGGGCACCCAGGGATGGGAACTCCATGATGCTCAGCAAAGGGGATGGGTGAGAGGACGGCTGAAATTCACGGATTCCCACAAATACCTGTCAAATACATAATCCACAGGGACCAAATTAGCAAGAGTGATGTACCACACACCTTCAGAGAGCAGGTCAGAGGAAATAAACACTGCTGAATGCCTCTGTGTATGGGTGTAAGGGAGCAACAATCAGTACAGCCACAACAAAGGCAACTCTGTACATCAGCTTCGTCAAACATGAAATATGCACTGCAATAAAGCCGAGAAGGATGGAGACACAAGCATTCGGGGGGGGGTGGCTTCCTCTACACTCATCCTGCTCTCATTTACAAGCAGAAATTGCGCGTGCCTCTAAAGATGCAGTTACCATAGTAACAAGAGCCGAACACGAAGAAATGCTGCCACCTTGTGACCGCTTTTGGGAACAGCAACCTTCAAGCTTGCCCTGACGGACACGGACTACTCAGAAGGCGGCTGGGCTCTAAATGATAGGTATCCTCACAAAATGGCCAGGGGTGGCACACCGAAATAAAAACAAGAACAAACCACACGATCAGGAAGGTAACTTCAACAGTTAATACAAGTCAATGCTATGAAAGAAGCCTCTGGAAATGTGCTTCATTTGCTCTATTATCAGTGATACAAACCATTAAACTGCAACGCCATATCACTACTGAGAAACCGGAAAGGCCACTATCCAAAAGTCTGCAGACAAGAAAAAGCAGAGTGATGTCAGTAAAGGGGACCCTTATGTGCCAGCGGTGGGAGGTAAGCAGCCAGAGCCTTCATGGGCATGACTGTCAAAGGGCCTTGGAATCACAAAATGAGACAGATGATGTCATGGGGCAGTTCCATTCCCAGAGGATTTGAGAAACCAACCGATCGTGGAAAACACACGCCAACACCCCCACCCCCACAAACATGCACTGCAGCAGCATTCACAAGGCCCAAGAGATGAAAGGAAAGAGTTGGGTGAAGAAGAAAAGAGACAGAAATGTGACAGACGTTCACAACAAAATATGACTCCGACATTAGGAAAATGCAAAAAAAAAATGTCATTTTCAGGGATACACAGAAGTCTAGAGCAGATCACAGGAAGTAAAGAAGGGCAGATTAAAGAGATATCACATCATATACCTTCCGGAGGGGATTAAAAAATATTGATGGTGATGAGTACCCAAACAAAAGTGAAATTGACTGACACTCCTGCTAAGGAAATTACGGTTAGCAAAGGGTATTGTTGGGTCAGTGGCTGAAAGGTGAAGGCTGGAATAAACTGATACCCTCACATACCTATGCAATTCATAATCCACATGGACCTCCTGTATCAAGAGACATGTGCTCAACAGATTCCAAAAACATAGCTGTGACAATAACTGCAGCTGAACACCTCCAGGTATCTGTGGAAGGGAACGAGAAACTGTTTCCCTGCAACAACTAAAGTGGTGTCAATAGTCTTAAACTAAAAATAAAGTTTCACTTAAAGAAAAACCCCAAAGCCTCAAGAGACAAAAGCTTTTGGTGACTTCCTGTGTCTCATTTTACTCTCACTTACAAGCAGGCCTGGAATAACCACCCAGGCTGCTGTTACCATAGCAACAAGAGAAGGAAAAGCACATGACAATTTGTACCTAGGGTGAATTCTAACAGATACAAACGTCTAAGCTGCGAGGACATTATCACCTATGCCTGAGCATGGAAAAAGGCCACTGTCAAAAGCTGGACATGGCATCAGTGGCAGAGTATCGTTAGTACAGTGGACGCTTTAGGGTACTGGTGGGATGGACTTGGTAAGAGCCACTATGAGCATGACTGGAAAAGTGCACTCCCATGAGAGAAAACTAAATCAATAAATAAAGAAGTAGAGACAGTATGATAAATCAGATGCTGTCCTGGAATACTTCAGAAACGCACAGATTTCGAACACCACAGACCCCAAACCGGGTCCTGCCGCACCATTCAGAACATCGAAGAGATGAAAGTAAAGAAAGCACACAGGGACGGAGAGATGAATGGATCAAGCAATGTGATACAGGGTCACAATGGACTATGACTCAGGCATTGAAACAAGGAAAGAACATCATTCTCAGAGGTACAGATAAGTGTGGTGATAATCAGAGTCGGCGAAGAAGGGCAGATGAGAGCTGTGTCGTAATATTTTGCTTTCAAACGGGACAGACAATATTGCTGGCAGTGAGCACCCCGACCGAGGTAAAGTGGGCACCCAGGGATGGGAACTCCATGATGCTCAGCAAAGGGGATGGGTGAGAGGACGGCTGAAATTCACGCATTCCCACAAATACCTGTCAAATACATAATCCACAGGGACCAAATTAGCAAGAGTGATGTACCACACACCTTCAGAGAGCAGGTCAGAGGAAATAAACACTGCTGAATGCCTCTGTGTATGGGTGTAAGGGAGCAACAATCAGTACAGCCACAACAAAGGCAACTCTGTACATCAGCTTCGTCAAACATGAAATATGCACTGCAATAAAGCCAAGAAGGATGGAGACACAAGCTTTCGGGGGGGTGGGGGAGGGGGGCTTCCTCTACACTCATCCTGCTCTCATTTACGAGCAGAAATTGCGCGTGCCTCTAAAGATGCAGTTACCATAGTAACAAGAGCCGAACACGAAGAAATGCTGCCACCTTGTGACCCCTTTTGGGAACAGCAACCTTCAAGCTTGCCCTGACGGACATGGACTACTCACAAGGCGGCTGGGCTCTAAATGATAGGTATCCTCACAAAATGGCCAGGGGTGGCACACCGAAATAAAAACAAGAACAAACCACACGATCAGGAAGGTAACTTCAACAGTTAATACAAGTCAATGCTATGAAAGAAGACTCTGGAAATGTGCTTCATTTGCTCTATTCTCAGTGATACAAAACATTAAACTGTAACGCGATATCACTACTGAGAAACGAAAAAGGCCACTATCCAAAAGTCTACAGACAAGAAAAAGCAGAGTGATGTCAGTAAAGGGGACCCTTATGTGCCAGCGGTGGGAGGTAAGCAGCCAGAGCCTTCATGGGCATGACTGTCAAAGGGCCTTGGAATCACAAAATGAGACAGATGATGTCATGGGGCAGTTCCACTCCCAGAGGATTTGAGAAACCAACCGATCGTGGAAAACACACGCCAACACCCCCACCCCCACAAACATGCACTGCAGCAGCATTCACAGGGCACAAGAGATGAAAGGAAAGAGTTGGGTGCAGAAGAAAAGAGACAGAAATGTGACAGACGTTCACAACAAAATATGACTCCGACATTAGGAAAATGCAAAAAAAAAATGTCATTTTCAGGGATACACAGAAATCTAGAGCAGATCACAGGAAGTAAAGAAGGGCAGATTAAAGTGATATCACATCATATACCTTCCGGAGGGGATTAAAAAATATTGATGGTGATGAGTACCCAAACAAAAGTGAAATTGACTGACACTCCTGCTAAGGAAATTACGGTTAGCAAAGGGTATTGTTGGGTCAGTGGCTGAAAGGTGAAGGCTGGAATAAACTGATACCCACAAATACCTATGCAATTCATAATCCACATGGACCTCCTGTATCAAGAGACATGTGCTCAACAGATTCCAAAAACATAGCTGTGACAATAACTGCAGCTGAACACCTCCAGGTATCTGTGGAAGGGAACGAGAAACTGTTTCCCTGCAACAACTAAAGTGGTGTCAATAGTCTTAAACTAAAAATAAAGTTTCACTTAAAGAAAAACCCCAAAGCCTCAAGAGACAAAAGCTTTTGGTGACTTCCTGTGTCTCATTTTACTCTCACTTACAAGCAGGCCTGGAATAACCACCCAGGCTGCTGTTACCATAGCAACAAGAGAAGGAAAAGCACATGACAATTTGTACCTAGGGTGAATTCTAACAGATACAAACGTCTAAGCTGCGAGGACATTATCACCTATGCCTGAGCATGGAAAAAGGCCACTGTCAAAAGCTGGACATGGCATCAGTGGCAGAGTATCGTTAGTACAGTGCACGCTTTAGGGTACTGGTGGGATGGACTTGGTAAGAGCCACTATGAGCATGACTGGAAAAGTGCACTCCCATGAGAGAAAACTAAATCAATAAATAAAGAAGTAGAGACAGTATGATAAATCAGATCCTGTCCTGGAATACTTCAGAAACGCACAGATTTCGAACACCACAGACCCCAAACCGGGTCCTGCCGCACCATTCAGAACATCGAAGAGATGAAAGTAAAGAAAGCACACAGGGACGGAGAGATGAATGGATCAAGCAATGTGATACAGGGTCACAATGGACTATGACTCAGGCATTGAAACAAGGAAATAACATCATTCTCAGAGGTACAGATAAGTGTGGTGATAATCAGAGTCAGCGAAGAAGGGCAGATGAGAGCTGTGTCGTAATATTTTGCTTTCAAACGGGACAGACAATATTGCTGGCAGTGAGCACCCCGACCGAGGTAAAGTGGGCACCCAGGGATGGGAACTCCATGATGCTCAGCAAAGGGGATGGGTGAGAGGACGGCTGAAATTCACGGATTCCCACAAATACCTGTCAAATACATAATCCACAGGGACCAAATTAGCAAGAGTGATGTACCACACACCTTCAGAGAGCAGGTCAGAGGAAATAAACACTGCTGAATGCCTCTGTGTATGGGTGTAAGGGAGCAACAATCAGTACAGCCACAACAAAGGCAACTCTGTACATCAGCTTCGTCAAACATGAAATATGCACTGCAATAAAGCCGAGAAGGATGGAGACACAAGCATTCGGGGGGGGTGGCTTCCTCTACACTCATCCTGCTCTCATTTACAAGCAGAAATTGCGCGTGCCTCTAAAGATGCAGTTACCATAGTAACAAGAGCCGAACACGAAGAAATGCTGCCACCTTGTGACCGCTTTTGGGAACAGCAACCTTCAAGCTTGCCCTGACGGACACGGACTACTCAGAAGGCGGCTGGGCTCTAAATGATAGGTATCCTCACAAAATGGCCAGGGGTGGCACACCGAAATAAAAACAAGAACAAACCACACGATCAGGAAGGTAACTTCAACAGTTAATACAAGTCAATGCTATGAAAGAAGCCTCTGGAAATGTGCTTCATTTGCTCTATTATCAGTGATACAAACCATTAAACTGCAACGCCATATCACTACTGAGAAACCGGAAAGGCCACTATCCAAAAGTCTGCAGACAAGAAAAAGCAGAGTGATGTCAGTAAAGGGGACCCTTATGTGCCAGCGGTGGGAGGTAAGCAGCCAGAGCCTTCATGGGCATGACTGTCAAAGGGCCTTGGAATCACAAAATGAGACAGATGATGTCATGGGGCAGTTCCATTCCCAGAGGATTTGAGAAACCAACCGATCGTGGAAAACACACGCCAACACCCCCACCCCCACAAACATGCACTGCAGCAGCATTCACAAGGCCCAAGAGATGAAAGGAAAGAGTTGGGTGAAGAAGAAAAGAGACAGAAATGTGACAGACGTTCACAACAAAATATGACTCCGACATTAGGAAAATGCAAAAAAAAAATGTCATTTTCAGGGATACACAGAAGTCTAGAGCAGATCACAGGAAGTAAAGAAGGGCAGATTAAAGAGATATCACATCATATACCTTCCGGAGGGGATTAAAAAATATTGATGGTGATGAGTACCCAAACAAAAGTGAAATTGACTGACACTCCTGCTAAGGAAATTACGGTTAGCAAAGGGTATTGTTGGGTCAGTGGCTGAAAGGTGAAGGCTGGAATAAACTGATACCCTCACATACCTATGCAATTCATAATCCACATGGACCTCCTGTATCAAGAGACATGTGCTCAACAGATTCCAAAAACATAGCTGTGACAATAACTGCAGCTGAACACCTCCAGGTATCTGTGGAAGGGAACGAGAAACTGTTTCCCTGCAACAACTAAAGTGGTGTCAATAGTCTTAAACTAAAAATAAAGTTTCACTTAAAGAAAAACCCCAAAGCCTCAAGAGACAAAAGCTTTTGGTGACTTCCTGTGTCTCATTTTACTCTCACTTACAAGCAGGCCTGGAATAACCACCCAGGCTGCTGTTACCATAGCAACAAGAGAAGGAAAAGCACATGACAATTTGTACCTAGGGTGAATTCTAACAGATACAAACGTCTAAGCTGCGAGGACATTATCACCTATGCCTGAGCATGGAAAAAGGCCACTGTCAAAAGCTGGACATGGCATCAGTGGCAGAGTATCGTTAGTACAGTGGACGCTTTAGGGTACTGGTGGGATGGACTTGGTAAGAGCCACTATGAGCATGACTGGAAAAGTGCACTCCCATGAGAGAAAACTAAATCAATAAATAAAGAAGTAGAGACAGTATGATAAATCAGATGCTGTCCTGGAATACTTCAGAAACGCACAGATTTCGAACACCACAGACCCCAAACCGGGTCCTGCCGCACCATTCAGAACATCGAAGAGATGAAAGTAAAGAAAGCACACAGGGACGGAGAGATGAATGGATCAAGCAATGTGATACAGGGTCACAATGGACTATGACTCAGGCATTGAAACAAGGAAAGAACATCATTCTCAGAGGTACAGATAAGTGTGGTGATAATCAGAGTCGGCGAAGAAGGGCAGATGAGAGCTGTGTCGTAATATTTTGCTTTCAAACGGGACAGACAATATTGCTGGCAGTGAGCACCCCGACCGAGGTAAAGTGGGCACCCAGGGATGGGAACTCCATGATGCTCAGCAAAGGGGATGGGTGAGAGGACGGCTGAAATTCACGCATTCCCACAAATACCTGTCAAATACATAATCCACAGGGACCAAATTAGCAAGAGTGATGTACCACACACCTTCAGAGAGCAGGTCAGAGGAAATAAACACTGCTGAATGCCTCTGTGTATGGGTGTAAGGGAGCAACAATCAGTACAGCCACAACAAAGGCAACTCTGTACATCAGCTTCGTCAAACATGAAATATGCACTGCAATAAAGCCAAGAAGGATGGAGACACAAGCTTTCGGGGGGGTGGGGGAGGGGGGCTTCCTCTACACTCATCCTGCTCTCATTTACGAGCAGAAATTGCGCGTGCCTCTAAAGATGCAGTTACCATAGTAACAAGAGCCGAACACGAAGAAATGCTGCCACCTTGTGACCCCTTTTGGGAACAGCAACCTTCAAGCTTGCCCTGACGGACACGGACTACTCACAAGGCGGCTGGGCTCTAAATGATAGGTATCCTCACAAAATGGCCAGGGGTGGCACACCGAAATAAAAACAAGAACAAACCACACGATCAGGAAGGTAACTTCAACAGTTAATACAAGTCAATGCTATGAAAGAAGACTCTGGAAATGTGCTTCATTTGCTCTATTCTCAGTGATACAAAACATTAAACTGTAACGCGATATCACTACTGAGAAACGAAAAAGGCCACTATCCAAAAGTCTACAGACAAGAAAAAGCAGAGTGATGTCAGTAAAGGGGACCCTTATGTGCCAGCGGTGGGAGGTAAGCAGCCAGAGCCTTCATGGGCATGACTGTCAAAGGGCCTTGGAATCACAAAATGAGACAGATGATGTCATGGGGCAGTTCCACTCCCAGAGGATTTGAGAAACCAACCGATCGTGGAAAACACACGCCAACACCCCCACCCCCACAAACATGCACTGCAGCAGCATTCACAGGGCACAAGAGATGAAAGGAAAGAGTTGGGTGCAGAAGAAAAGAGACAGAAATGTGACAGACGTTCACAACAAAATATGACTCCGACATTAGGAAAATGCAAAAAAAAAATGTCATTTTCAGGGATACACAGAAATCTAGAGCAGATCACAGGAAGTAAAGAAGGGCAGATTAAAGTGATATCACATCATATACCTTCCGGAGGGGATTAAAAAATATTGATGGTGATGAGTACCCAAACAAAAGTGAAATTGACTGACACTCCTGCTAAGGAAATTACGGTTAGCAAAGGGTATTGTTGGGTCAGTGGCTGAAAGGTGAAGGCTGGAATAAACTGATACCCACAAATACCTATGCAATTCATAATCCACATGGACCTCCTGTATCAAGAGACATGTGCTCAACAGATTCCAAAAACATAGCTGTGACAATAACTGCAGCTGAACACCTCCAGGTATCTGTGGAAGGGAACGAGAAACTGTTTCCCTGCAACAACTAAAGTGGTGTCAATAGTCTTAAACTAAAAATAAAGTTTCACTTAAAGAAAAACCCCAAAGCCTCAAGAGACAAAAGCTTTTGGTGACTTCCTGTGTCTCATTTTACTCTCACTTACAAGCAGGCCTGGAATAACCACCCAGGCTGCTGTTACCATAGCAACAAGAGAAGGAAAAGCACATGACAATTTGTACCTAGGGTGAATTCTAACAGATACAAACGTCTAAGCTGCGAGGACATTATCACCTATGCCTGAGCATGGAAAAAGGCCACTGTCAAAAGCTGGACATGGCATCAGTGGCAGAGTATCGTTAGTACAGTGCACGCTTTAGGGTACTGGTGGGATGGACTTGGTAAGAGCCACTATGAGCATGACTGGAAAAGTGCACTCCCATGAGAGAAAACTAAATCAATAAATAAAGAAGTAGAGACAGTATGATAAATCAGATCCTCTCCTGGAATACTTCAGAAACGCACAGATTTCGAACACCACAGACCCCAAACCGGGTCCTGCCGCACCATTCAGAACATCGAAGAGATGAAAGTAAAGAAAGCACACAGGGACGGAGAGATGAATGGATCAAGCAATGTGATACAGGGTCACAATGGACTATGACTCAGGCATTGAAACAAGGAAATAACATCATTCTCAGAGGTACAGATAAGTGTGGTGATAATCAGAGTCAGCGAAGAAGGGCAGATGAGAGCTGTGTCGTAATATTTTGCTTTCAAACGGGACAGACAATATTGCTGGCAGTGAGCACCCCGACCGAGGTAAAGTGGGCACCCAGGGATGGGAACTCCATGATGCTCAGCAAAGGGGATGGGTGAGAGGACGGCTGAAATTCACGGATTCCCACAAATACCTGTCAAATATATAATCCACAGGGACCAAATTAGCAAGAGTGATGTACCACACACCTTCAGAGAGCAGGTCAGAGGAAATAAACACTGCTGAATGCCTCTGTGTATGGGTGTAAGGGAGCAACAATCAGTACAGCCACAACAAAGGCAACTCTGTACATCAGCTTCGTCAAACATGAAATATGCACTGCAATAAAGCCGAGAAGGATGGAGACACAAGCATTCGGCGGGGGGGGGTGGCTTCCTCTACACTCATCCTGCTCTCATTTACAAGCAGAAATTGCGCGTGCCTCTAAAGATGCAGTTACCATAGTAACAAGAGCCGAACACGAAGAAATGCTGCCACCTTGTGACCGCTTTTGGGAACAGCAACCTTCAAGCTTGCCCTGACGGACACGGACTACTCACAAGGCGGCTGGGCTCTAAATGATAGGTATCCTCACAAAATGGCCAGGGGTGGCACACCGAAATAAAAACAAGAACAAACCACACGATCAGGAAGGTAACTTCAACAGTTAATACAAGTCAATGCTATGAAAAAAGCCTCTGGAAATGTGCTTCATTTGCTCTATTATCAGTGATACAAAACATTAAACTGCAACGCCATATCACTACTGAGAAACCGAAAAGGCCACTATCCAAAAGTCTACAGACAAGAAAAAGCAGAGTGATGTCAGTAAAGGGGACCCTTATGTGCCAGCGGTGGGAGGTAAGCAGCCAGAGCCTTCATGGGCATGACTGTCAAAGGGCCTTGGAATCACAAAATGAGACAGATGATGTCATGGGGCAGTTCCACTCCCAGAGGATTTGAGAAACCAACCGATCGTGGAAAACACACGCAAACACCCCCACCCCCACAAACATGCACTGCAGCAGCATTCACAAGGCCCAAGAGATGAAAGGAAAGAGTTGGGTGAAGAAGAAAAGAGACAGAAATGTGACAGACGTTCACAACAAAATATGACTCCGACATTAGGAAAATGCAAAAAAAAAAATGTCATTTTCAGGGATACACAGAAGTCTAGAGCAGATCACAGGAAGTAAAGAAGGGCAGATTAAAGAGATATCACATCATATACCTTCCGGAGGGGATTAAAAAATATTGATGGTGATGAGTACCCAAACAAAAGTGAAATTGACTGACACTCCTGCTAAGGAAATTACGGTTAGCAAAGGGTATTGTTGGGTCAGTGGCTGAAAGGTGAAGGCTGGAATAAACTGATACCCTCACATACCTATGCAATTCATAATCCACATGGACCTCCTGTATCAAGAGACATGTGCTCAACAGATTCCAAAAACCTAGCTGTGACAATAACTGCAGCTGAACACCTCCAGGTATCTGTGGAAGGGAACGAGAAACTGTTCCCCTGCAACAACTAAAGTGGTGTCAATAGTCTTAAACTAAAACTAAAGTTTCACTTAAAGAAAAACCCCAAAGCCTCAAGAGACAAAAGCTTTTGGTGACTTCCTGTGTCTCATTTTACTCTCACTTACAAGCAGGCCTGGAATAACCACCCAGGCTGCTGTTACCATAGCAACAAGAGAAGGAAAAGCACATGACAATTTGTACCTAGGGTGAATTCTAACAGATACAAACGTCTAAGCTGCGAGGACATTATCACCTATGCCTGAGCATGGAAAAAGGCCACTGTCAAAAGCTGGACATGGCATCAGTGGCAGAGTATCGTTAGTACAGTGCACGCTTTAGGGTACTGGTGGGATGGACTTGGTAAGAACCACTATGAGCATGACTGGAAAAGTGCACTACCATGAGAGAAAACTAAATCAATAAATAAAGAAGTAGAGACAGTATGATAAATCAGATCCTCTCCTGGAATACTTCAGAAACGCACAGATTTCGAACACCACAGACCCCAAACCGGGTCCTGCCGCACCATTCAGAACATCGAAGAGATGAAAGTAAAGAAAGCACACAGGGACGGAGAGATGAATGGATCAAGCAATGTGATACAGGGTCACAATGGACTATGACTCAGGCATTGAAACAAGGAAAGAACATCATTCTCAGAGGTACAGATAAGTGTGGTGATAATCAGAGTCGGCGAAGAAGGGCAGATGAGAGCTGTGTCGTAATATTTTGCTTTCAAACGGGACAGACAATATTGCTGGCAGTGAGCACCCCGACCGAGGTAAAGTGGGCACCCAGGGATGGGAACTCCATGATGCTCAGCAAAGGGGATGGGTGAGAGGACGGCTGAAATTCACGCATTCCCACAAATACCTGTCAAATACATAATCCACAGGGACCAAATTAGCAAGAGTGATGTACCACACACCTTCAGAGAGCAGGTCAGAGGAAATAAACACTGCTGAATGCCTCTGTGTATGGGTGTAAGGGAGCAACAATCAGTACAGCCACAACAAAGGCAACTCTGTACATCAGCTTCGTCAAACATGAAATATGCACTGCAATAAAGCCGAGAAGGATGGAGACACAAGCTTTCGGGGGGGTGGGGGAGGGGGCTTCCTCTACACTCATCCTGCTCTCATTTACGAGCAGAAATTGCGCGTGCCTCTAAAGATGCAGTTACCATAGTAACAAGAGCCGAACACGAAGAAATGCTGCCACCTTGTGACCCCTTTTGGGAACAGCAACCTTCAAGCTTGCCCTGACGGACACGGACTACTCACAAGGCGGCTGGGCTCTAAATGATAGGTATCCTCACAAAATGGCCAGGGGTGGCACACCGAAATAAAAACAAGAACAAACCACACGATCAGGAAGGTAACTTCAACAGTTAATACAAGTCAATGGTATGAAAGAAGCCTCTGGAAATGTGCTTCATTTGCTCTATTATCAGTGATACAAAACATTAAACTGCAACGCGATATCACTACTGAGAAACGAAAAAGGCCACTATCCAAAAGTCTACAGACAAGAAAAAGCAGAGTGATGTCAGTAAAGGGGACCCTTATGTGCCAGCGGTGGGAGGTAAGCAGCCAGAGCCTTCATGGGCATGACTGTCAAAGGGCCTTGGAATCACAAAATGAGACAGATGATGTCATGGGGCAGTTCCACTCCCAGAGGATTTGAGAAACCAACCGATCGTGGAAAACACACGCCAACACCCCCACCCCCACAAACATGCACTGCAGCAGCATTCACAGGGCACAAGAGATGAAAGGAAAGAGTTGGGTGCAGAAGAAAAGAGACAGAAATGTGACAGACGTTCACAACAAAATATGACTCCGACATTAGGAAAATGCAAAAAAAAAATGTCATTTTCAGGGATACACAGAAATCTAGAGCAGATCACAGGAAGTAAAGAAGGGCAGATTAAAGTGATATCACATCATATACCTTCCGGAGGGGATTAAAAAATATTGATGGTGATGAGTACCCAAACAAAAGTGAAATTGACTGACACTCCTGCTAAGGAAATTACGGTTAGCAAAGGGTATTGTTGGGTCAGTGGCTGAAAGGTGAAGGCTGGAATAAACTGATACCCACAAATACCTATGCAATTCATAATCCACATGGACCTCCTGTATCAAGAGACATGTGCTCAACAGATTCCAAAAACATAGCTGTGACAATAACTGCAGCTGAACACCTCCAGGTATCTGTGGAAGGGAACGAGAAACTGTTTCCCTGCAACAACTAAAGTGGTGTCAATAGTCTTAAACTAAAAATAAAGTTTCACTTAAAGAAAAACCCCAAAGCCTCAAGAGACAAAAGCTTTTGGTGACTTCCTGTGTCTCATTTTACTCTCACTTACAAGCAGGCCTGGAATAACCACCCAGGCTGCTGTTACCATAGCAACAAGAGAAGGAAAAGCACATGACAATTTGTACCTAGGGTGAATTCTAACAGATACAAACGTCTAAGCTGCGAGGACATTATCACCTATGCCTGAGCATGGAAAAAGGCCACTGTCAAAAGCTGGACATGGCATCAGTGGCAGAGTATCGTTAGTACAGTGCACGCTTTAGGGTACTGGTGGGATGGACTTGGTAAGAGCCACTATGAGCATGACTGGAAAAGTGCACTCCCATGAGAGAAAACTAAATCAATAAATAAAGAAGTAGAGACAGTATGATAAATCAGATCCTCTCCTGGAATACTTCAGAAACGCACAGATTTCGAACACCACAGACCCCAAACCGGGTCCTGCCGCACCATTCAGAACATCGAAGAGATGAAAGTAAAGAAAGCACACAGGGATGGAGAGATGAATGGATCAAGCAATGTGATACAGGGTCACAATGGACTATGACTCAGGCATTGAAACAAGGAAATAACATCATTCTCAGAGGTACAGATAAGTGTGGTGATAATCAGAGTCAGCGAAGAAGGGCAGATGAGAGCTGTGTCGTAATATTTTGCTTTCAAACGGGACAGACAATATTGCTGGCAGTGAGCACCCCGACCGAGGTAAAGTGGGCACCCAGGGATGGGAACTCCATGATGCTCAGCAAAGGGGATGGGTGAGAGGACGGCTGAAATTCACGCATTCCCACAAATACCTGTCAAATACATAATCCACAGGGACCAAATTAGCAAGAGTGATGTACCACACACCTTCAGAGAGCAGGTCAGAGGAAATAAACACTGCTGAATGCCTCTGTGTATGGGTGTAAGGGAGCAACAATCAGTACAGCCACAACAAAGGCAACTCTGTACATCAGCTTCGTCAAACATGAAATATGCACTGCAATAAAGCCGAGAAGGATGGAGACACAAGCATTCGGGGGGGGTGGCTTCCTCTACACTCATCCTGCTCTCATTTACAAGCAGAAATTGCGCGTGCCTCTAAAGATGCAGTTACCATAGTAACAAGAGCCGAACACGAAGAAATGCTGCCACCTTGTGACCGCTTTTGGGAACAGCAACCTTCAAGCTTGCCCTGACGGACACGGACTACTCAGAAGGCGGCTGGGCTCTAAATGATAGGTATCCTCACTAAATGGCCAGGGGTGGCACACCGAAATAAAAACAAGAACAAACCACACGATCAGGAAGGTAACTTCAACAGTTAATACAAGTCAATGCTATGAAAGAAGCCTCTGGAAATGTGCTTCATTTGCTCTATTATCAGTGATACAAAACATTAAACTGCAACGCCATATCACTACTGAGAAACCGAAAAGGCCACTATCCAAAAGTCTGCAGACAAGAAAAAGCAGAGTGATGTCAGTAAAGGGGACCCTTATGTGCCAGCGGTGGGAGGTAAGCAGCCAGAGCCTTCATGGGCATGACTGTCAAAGGGCCTTGGAATCACAAAATGAGACAGATGATGTCATGGGGCAGTTCCACTCCCAGAGGATTTGAGAAACCAACCGATCATGGAAAACACACGCCAACACCCCCACCCCCACAAACATGCACTGCAGCAGCATTCACAAGGCCCAAGAGATGAAAGGAAAGAGTTGGGTGAAGAAGAAAAGAGACAGAAATGTGACAGACGTTCACAACAAAATATGACTCCGACATTAGGAAAATGCAAAAAAAAAATGTCATTTTCAGGGATACACAGAAGTCTAGAGCAGATCACAGGAAGTAAAGAAGGGCAGATTAAAGAGATATCACATCATATACCTTCCGGAGGGGATTAAAAAATATTGATGGTGATGAGTACCCAAACAAAAGTGAAATTGACTGACACTCCTGCTAAGGAAATTACGGTTAGCAAAGGGTATTGTTGGGTCAGTGGCTGAAAGGTGAAGGCTGGAATAAACTGATACCCTCACATACCTATGCAATTCATAATCCACATGGACCTCCTGTATCAAGAGACATGTGCTCAACAGATTCCAAAAACATAGCTGTGACAATAACTGCAGCTGAACACCTCCAGGTATCTGTGGAAGGGAACGAGAAACTGTTCCCCTGCAACAACTAAAGTGGTGTCAATAGTCTTAAACTAAAAATAAAGTTTCACTTAAAGAAAAACCCCAAAGCCTCAAGAGACAAAAGCTTTTGCTGACTTCCTGTGTCTCATTTTACTCTCACTTACAAGCAGGCCTGGAATAACCACCCAGGCTGCTGTTACCATAGCAACAAGAGAAGGAAAAGCACATGACAATTTGTACCTAGGGTGAATTCTAACAGATACAAACGTCTAAGCTGCGAGGACATTATCACCTATGCCTGAGCATGGAAAAAGGCCACTGTCAAAAGCTGGACATGGCATCAGTGGCAGAGTATCGTTAGTACAGTGGACGCTTTAGGGTACTGGTGGGATGGACTTGGTAAGAGCCACTATGAGCATGACTGGAAAAGTGCACTCCCATGAGAGAAAACTAAATCAATAAATAAAGAAGTAGAGACAGTATGATAAATCAGATCCTCTCCTGGAATACTTCAGAAACGCACAGATTTCGAACACCACAGACCCCAAACCGGGTCCTGCCGCACCATTCAGAACATCGAAGAGATGAAAGTAAAGAAAGCACACAGGGACGGAGAGATGAATGGATCAAGCAATGTGATACAGGGTCACAATGGACTATGACTCAGGCATTGAAACAAGGAAAGAACATCATTCTCAGAGGTACAGATAAGTGTGGTGATAATCAGAGTCGGCGAAGAAGGGCAGATGAGAGCTGTGTCGTAATATTTTGCTTTCAAACGGGACAGACAATATTGCTGGCAGTGAGCACCCCGACCGAGGTAAAGTGGGCACCCAGGGATGGGAACTCCATGATGCTCAGCAAAGGGGATGGGTGAGAGGACGGCTGAAATTCACGCATTCCCACAAATACCTGTCAAATACATAATCCACAGGGACCAAATTAGCAAGAGTGATGTACCACACACCTTCAGAGAGCAGGTCAGAGGAAATAAACACTGCTGAATGCCTCTGTGTATGGGTGTAAGGGAGCAACAATCAGTACAGCCACAACAAAGGCAACTCTGTACATCAGCTTCGTCAAACATGAAATATGCACTGCAATAAAGCCGAGAAGGATGGAGACACAAGCTTTCGGGGGGGTGGGGGAGGGGGGCTTCCTCTACACTCATCCTGCTCTCATTTACGAGCAGAAATTGCGCGTGCCTCTAAAGATGCAGTTACCATAGTAACAAGAGCCGAACACGAAGAAATGCTGCCACCTTGTGACCCCTTTTGGGAACAGCAACCTTCAAGCTTGCCCTGACGGACACGGACTACTCACAAGGCGGCTGGGCTCTAAATGATAGGTATCCTCACAAAATGGCCAGGGGTGGCACACCGAAATAAAAACAAGAACAAACCACACGATCAGGAAGGTAACTTCAACAGTTAATACAAGTCAATGCTATGAAAGAAGACTCTGGAAATGTGCTTCATTTGCTCTATTCTCAGTGATACAAAACATTAAACTGTAACGCGATATCACTACTGAGAAACGAAAAAGGCGACTATCCAAAAGTCTACAGACAAGAAAAAGCAGAGTGATGTCAGTAAAGGGGACCCTTATGTGCCAGCGGTGGGAGGTAAGCAGCCAGAGCCTTCATGGGCATGACTGTCAAAGGGCCTTGGAATCACAAAATGAGACAGATGATGTCATGGGGCAGTTCCACTCCCAGAGGATTTGAGAAACCAACCGATCGTGGAAAACACACGCCAACACCCCCACCCCCACAAACATGCACTGCAGCAGCATTCACAGGGCACAAGAGATGAAAGGAAAGAGTTGGGTGCAGAAGAAAAGAGACAGAAATGTGACAGACGTTCACAACAAAATATGACTCCGACATTAGGAAAATGCAAAAAAAAAATGTCATTTTCAGGGATACACAGAAATCTAGAGCAGATCACAGGAAGTAAAGAAGGGCAGATTAAAGAGATATCACATCATATACCTTCCGGAGGGGATTAAAAAATATTGATGGTGATGAGTACCCAAACAAAAGTGAAATTGACTGACACTCCTGCTAAGGAAATTACGGTTAGCAAAGGGTATTGTTGGGTCAGTGGCTGAAAGGTGAAGGCTGGAATAAACTGATACCCTCACATACCTATGCAATTCATAATCCACATGGACCTCCTGTATCAAGAGACATGTGCTCAACAGATTCCAAAAACATAGCTGTGACAATAACTGCAGCTGAACACCTCCAGGTATCTGTGGAAGGGAACAAGAAACTGTTTCCCTGCAACAACTAAAGTGGTGTCAATAGTCTTAAGCTAAAAATAAAGTTTCACTTAAAGAAAAACCCCAAAGCCTCAAGAGACAAAAGCTTTTGGTGACTTCCTGTGTCTCATTTTACTCTCACTTACAAGCAGGCCTGGAATAACCACCCAGGCTGCTGTTACCATAGCAACAAGAGAAGGAAAAGCACATGACAATTTGTACCTAGGGTGAATTCTAACAGATACAAACGTCTAAGCTGCGAGGACATTATCACCTATGCCTGAGCATGGAAAAAGGCCACTGTCAAAAGCTGGACATGGCATCAGTGGCAGAGTATCGTTAGTACAGTGCACGCTTTAGGGTACTGGTGGGATGGACTTGGTAAGAGCCACTATGAGCATGACTGGAAAAGTGCACTCCCATGAGAGAAAACTAAATCAATAAATAAAGAAGTAGAGACAGTATGATAAATCAGATCCTCTCCTGGAATACTTCAGAAACGCACAGATTTCGAACACCACAGACCCCAAACCGGGTCCTGCCGCACCATTCAGAACATCGAAGAGATGAAAGTAAAGAAAGCACACAGGGACGGAGAGATGAATGCATCAAGCAATGTGATACAGGGTCACAATGGACTATGACTCAGGCATTGAAACAAGGAAAGAACATCATTCTCAGAGGTACAGATAAGTGTGGTGATAATCAGAGTCGGCGAAGAAGGGCAGATGAGAGCTGTGTCGTAATATTTTGCTTTCAAACGGGACAGACAATATTGCTGGCAGTGAGCACCCCGACCGAGGTAAAGTGGGCACCCAGGGATGGGAACTCCATGATGCTCAGCAAAGGGGATGGGTGAGAGGACGGCTGAAATTCACGCATTCCCACAAATACCTGTCAAATACATAATCCACAGGGACCAAATTAGCAAGAGTGATGTACCACACACCTTCAGAGAGCAGGTCAGAGGAAATAAACACTGCTGAATGCCTCTGTGTATGGGTGTAAGGGAGCAACAATCAGTACAGCCACAACAAAGGCAACTCTGTACATCAGCTTCGTCAAACATGAAATATGCACTGCAATAAAGCCGAGAAGGATGGAGACACAAGCTTTCGGGGGGGTGGGGGAGGGGGGCTTCCTCTACACTCATCCTGCTCTCATTTACGAGCAGAAATTGCGCGTGCCTCTAAAGATGCAGTTACCATAGTAACAAGAGCCGAACACGAAGAAATGCTGCCACCTTGTGACCCCTTTTGGGAACAGCAACCTTCAAGCTTGCCCTGACGGACACGGACTACTCACAAGGCGGCTGGGCTCTAAATGATAGGTATCCTCACAAAATGGCCAGGGGTGGCACACCGAAATAAAAACAAGAACAAACCACACGATCAGGAAGGTAACTTCAACAGTTAATACAAGTCAATGCTATGAAAGAAGCCTCTGGAAATGTGCTTCATTTGCTCTATTCTCAGTGATACAAAACATTAAACTGTAACGCGATATCACTACTGAGAAACGAAAAAGGCCACTATCCAAAAGTCTACAGACAAGAAAAAGCAGAGTGATGTCAGTAAAGGGGACCCTTATGTGCCAGCGGTGGGAGGTAAGCAGCCAGAGCCTTCATGGGCATGACTGTCAAAGGGCCTTGGAATCACAAAATGAGACAGATGATGTCATGGGGCAGTTCCACTCCCAGAGGATTTGAGAAACCAACCGATCGTGGAAAACACACGCCAACACCCCCACCCCCACAAACATGCACTGCAGCAGCATTCACAGGGCACAAGAGATGAAAGGAAAGAGTTGGGTGCAGAAGAAAAGAGACAGAAATGTGACAGACGTTCACAACAAAATATGACTCCGACATTAGGAAAATGCAAAAAAAAAATGTCATTTTCAGGGATACACAGAAATCTAGAGCAGATCACAGGAAGTAAAGAAGGGCAGATTAAAGTGGTATCACATCATATACCTTCCGGAGGGGATTAAAAAATATTGATGGTGATGAGTACCCAAACAAAAGTGAAATTGACTGACACTCCTGCTAAGGAAATTACGGTTAGCAAAGGGTATTGTTGGGTCAGTGGCTGAAAGGTGAAGGCTGGAATAAACTGATACCCACAAATACCTATGCAATTCATAATCCACATGGACCTCCTGTATCAAGAGACATGTGCTCAACAGATTCCAAAAACATAGCTGTGACAATAACTGCAGCTGAACACCTCCAGGTATCTGTGGAAGGGAACGAGAAACTGTTTCCCTGCAACAACTAAAGTGGTGTCAATAGTCTTAAACTAAAAATAAAGTTTCACTTAAAGAAAAACCCCAAAGCCTCAAGAGACAAAAGCTTTTGGTGACTTCCTGTGTCTCATTTTACTCTCACTTACAAGCAGGCCTGGAATAACCACCCAGGCTGCTGTTACCATAGCAACAAGAGAAGGAAAAGCACATGACAATTTGTACCTAGGGTGAATTCTAACAGATACAAACGTCTAAGCTGCGAGGACATTATCACCTATGCCTGAGCATGGAAAAAGGCCACTGTCAAAAGCTGGACATGGCATCAGTGGCAGAATATCGTTAGTACAGTGCACGCTTTAGGGTACTGGTGGGATGGACTTGGTAAGAGCCACTATGAGCATGACTGGAAAAGTGCACTCCCATGAGAGAAAACTAAATCAATAAATAAAGAAGTAGAGACAGTATGATAAATCAGATCCTCTCCTGGAATACTTCAGAAACGCACAGATTTCGAACACCACAGACCCCAAACCGGGTCCTGCCGCACCATTCAGAACATCGAAGAGATGAAAGTAAAGAAAGCACACAGGGATGGAGAGATGAATGGATCAAGCAATGTGATACAGGGTCACAATGGACTATGACTCAGGCATTGAAACAAGGAAATAACATCATTCTCAGAGGTACAGATAAGTGTGGTGATAATCAGAGTCAGCGAAGAAGGGCAGATGAGAGC
The DNA here is from genome assembly GCF_054371585.1 of Giraffa tippelskirchi. Taxonomy (NCBI): domain Eukaryota; kingdom Metazoa; phylum Chordata; class Mammalia; order Artiodactyla; family Giraffidae; genus Giraffa; species Giraffa tippelskirchi. The sequence continues at coordinate 147,214,731 of NC_137289.1, forward strand.
TGTGTCGTAATATTTTGCTTTCAAACGGGACAGACAATATTGCTGGCAGTGAGCACCCCGACCGAGGTAAAGTGGGCACCCAGGGATGGGAACTCCATGATGCTCAGCAAAGGGGATGGGTGAGAGGACGGCTGAAATTCACGCATTCCCACAAATACCTGTCAAATACATAATCCACAGGGACCAAATTAGCAAGAGTGATGTACCACACACCTTCAGAGAGCAGGTCAGAGGAAATAAACACTGCTGAATGCCTCTGTGTATGGGTGTAAGGGAGCAACAATCAGTACAGCCACAACAAAGGCAACTCTGTACATCAGCTTCGTCAAACATGAAATATGCACTGCAATAAAGCCGAGAAGGATGGAGACACAAGCATTCGGGGGGGGTGGCTTCCTCTACACTCATCCTGCTCTCATTTACAAGCAGAAATTGCGCGTGCCTCTAAAGATGCAGTTACCATAGTAACAAGAGCCGAACACGAAGAAATGCTGCCACCTTGTGACCGCTTTTGGGAACAGCAACCTTCAAGCTTGCCCTGACGGACACGGACTACTCAGAAGGCGGCTGGGCTCTAAATGATAGGTATCCTCACTAAATGGCCAGGGGTGGCACACCGAAATAAAAACAAGAACAAACCACACGATCAGGAAGGTAACTTCAACAGTTAATACAAGTCAATGCTATGAAAGAAGCCTCTGGAAATGTGCTTCATTTGCTCTATTATCAGTGATACAAAACATTAAACTGCAACGCCATATCACTACTGAGAAACCGAAAAGGCCACTATCCAAAAGTCTGCAGACAAGAAAAAGCAGAGTGATGTCAGTAAAGGGGACCCTTATGTGCCAGCGGTGGGAGGTAAGCAGCCAGAGCCTTCATGGGCATGACTGTCAAAGGGCCTTGGAATCACAAAATGAGACAGATGATGTCATGGGGCAGTTCCACTCCCAGAGGATTTGAGAAACCAACCGATCGTGGAAAACACACGCCAACACCCCCACCCCCACAAACATGCACTGCAGCAGCATTCACAAGGCCCAAGAGATGAAAGGAAAGAGTTGGGTGAAGAAGAAAAGAGACAGAAATGTGACAGACGTTCACAACAAAATATGACTCCGACATTAGGAAAATGCAAAAAAAAAAATGTCATTTTCAGGGATACACAGAAGTCTAGAGCAGATCACAGGAAGTAAAGAAGGGCAGATTAAAGAGATATCACATCATATACCTTCCGGAGGGGATTAAAAAATATTGATGGTGATGAGTACCCAAACAAAAGTGAAATTGACTGACACTCCTGCTAAGGAAATTACGGTTAGCAAAGGGTATTGTTGGGTCAGTGGCTGAAAGGTGAAGGCTGGAATAAACTGATACCCTCACATACCTATGCAATTCATAATCCACATGGACCTCCTGTATCAAGAGACATGTGCTCAACAGATTCCAAAAACATAGCTGTGACAATAACTGCAGCTGAACACCTCCAGGTATCTGTGGAAGGGAACGAGAAACTGTTCCCCTGCAACAACTAAAGTGGTGTCAATAGTCTTAAACTAAAAATAAAGTTTCACTTAAAGAAAAACCCCAAAGCCTCAAGAGACAAAAGCTTTTGGTGACTTCCTGTGTCTCATTTTACTCTCACTTACAAGCAGGCCTGGAATAACCACCCAGGCTGCTGTTACCATAGCAACAAGAGAAGGAAAAGCACATGACAATTTGTACCTAGGGTGAATTCTAACAGATACAAACGTCTAAGCTGCGAGGACATTATCACCTATGCCTGAGCATGGAAAAAGGCCACTGTCAAAAGCTGGACATGGCATCAGTGGCAGAGTATCGTTAGTACAGTGGACGCTTTAGGGTACTGGTGGGATGGACTTGGTAAGAGCCACTATGAGCATGACTGGAAAAGTGCACTCCCATGAGAGAAAACTAAATCAATAAATAAAGAAGTAGAGACAGTATGATAAATCAGATCCTCTCCTGGAATACTTCAGAAACGCACAGATTTCGAACACCACAGACCCCAAACCGGGTCCTGCCGCACCATTCAGAACATCGAAGAGATGAAAGTAAAGAAAGCACACAGGGACGGAGAGATGAATGGATCAAGCAATGTGATACAGGGTCACAATGGACTATGACTCAGGCATTGAAACAAGGAAAGAACATCATTCTCAGAGGTACAGATAAGTGTGGTGATAATCAGAGTCGGCGAAGAAGGGCAGATGAGAGCTGTGTCGTAATATTTTGCTTTCAAACGGGACAGACAATATTGCTGGCAGTGAGCACCCCGACCGAGGTAAAGTGGGCACCCAGGGATGGGAACTCCATGATGCTCAGCAAAGGGGATGGGTGAGAGGACGGCTGAAATTCACGCATTCCCACAAATACCTGTCAAATACATAATCCACAGGGACCAAATTAGCAAGAGTGATGTACCACACACCTTCAGAGAGCAGGTCAGAGGAAATAAACACTGCTGAATGCCTCTGTGTATGGGTGTAAGGGAGCAACAATCAGTACAGCCACAACAAAGGCAACTCTGTACATCAGCTTCGTCAAACATGAAATATGCACTGCAATAAAGCCGAGAAGGATGGAGACACAAGCTTTCGGGGGGGGTGGGGGAGGGGGGCTTCCTCTACACTCATCCTGCTCTCATTTACGAGCAGAAATTGCGCGTGCCTCTAAAGATGCAGTTACCATAGTAACAAGAGCCGAACACGAAGAAATGCTGCCACCTTGTGACCCCTTTTGGGAACAGCAACCTTCAAGCTTGCCCTGACGGACACGGACTACTCACAAGGCGGCTGGGCTCTAAATGATAGGTATCCTCACAAAATGGCCAGGGGTGGCACACCGAAATAAAAACAAGAACAAACCACACGATCAGGAAGGTAACTTCAACAGTTAATATAAGTCAATGCTATGAAAGAAGCCTCTGGAAATGTGCTTCATTTGCTCTATTCTCAGTGATACAAAACATTAAACTGTAACGCGATATCACTACTGAGAAACCAAAAAGGCCACTATCCAAAAGTCTACAGACAAGAAAAAGCAGAGTGATGTCAGTAAAGGGGACCCTTATGTGCCAGCGGTGGGAGGTAAGCAGCCAGAGCCTTCATGGGCATGACTGTCAAAGGGCCTTGGAATCACAAAATGAGACAGATGATGTCATGGGGCAGTTCCACTCCCAGAGGATTTGAGAAACCAACCGATCGTGGAAAACACACGCCAACACCCCCACCCCCACAAACATGCACTGCAGCAGCATTCACAGGGCACAAGAGATGAAAGGAAAGAGTTGGGTGCAGAAGAAAAGAGACAGAAATGTGACAGACGTTCACAACAAAATATGACTCCGACATTAGGAAAATGCAAAAAAAAAATGTCATTTTCAGGGATACACAGAAATCTAGAGCAGATCACAGGAAGTAAAGAAGGGCAGATTAAAGTGATATCACATCATATACCTTCCGGAGGGGATTAAAAAATATTGATGGTGATGAGTACCCAAACAAAAGTGAAATTGACTGACACTCCTGCTAAGGAAATTACGGTTAGCAAAGGGTATTGTTGGGTCAGTGGCTGAAAGGTGAAGGCTGGAATAAACTGATACCCACAAATACCTATGCAATTCATAATCCACATGGACCTCCTGTATCAAGAGACATGTGCTCAACAGATTCCAAAAACATAGCTGTGACAATAACTGCAGCTGAACACCTCCAGGTATCTGTGGAAGGGAACGAGAAACTGTTTCCCTGCAACAACTAAAGTGGTGTCAATAGTCTTAAACTAAAAATAAAGTTTCACTTAAAGAAAAACCCCAAAGCCTCAAGAGACAAAAGCTTTTGGTGACTTCCTGTGTCTCATTTTACTCTCACTTACAAGCAGGCCTGGAATAACCACCCAGGCTGCTGTTACCATAGCAACAAGAGAAGGAAAAGCACATGACAATTTGTACCTAGGGTGAATTCTAACAGATACAAACGTCTAAGCTGCGAGGACATTATCACCTATGCCTGAGCATGGAAAAAGGCCACTGTCAAAAGCTGGACATGGCATCAGTGGCAGAGTATCGTTAGTACAGTGCACGCTTTAGGGTACTGGTGGGATGGACTTGGTAAGAGCCACTATGAGCATGACTGGAAAAGTGCACTCCCATGAGAGAAAACTAAATCAATAAATAAAGAAGTAGAGACAGTATGATAAATCAGATCCTCTCCTGGAATACTTCAGAAACGCACAGATTTGGAACACCACAGACCCCAAACCGGGTCCTGCCGCACCATTCAGAACATCGAAGAGATGAAAGTAAAGAAAGCACACAGGGACGGAGAGATGAATGCATCAAGCAATGTGATACAGGGTCACAATGGACTATGACTCAGGCATTGAAACAAGGAAATAACATCATTCTCAGAGGTACAGATAAGTGTGGTGATAATCAGAGTCAGCGAAGAAGGGCAGATGAGAGCTGTGTCGTAATATTTTGCTTTCAAACGGGACAGACAATATTGCTGGCAGTGAGCACCCCGACCGAGGTAAAGTGGGCACCCAGGGATGGGAACTCCATGATGCTCAGCAAAGGGGATGGGTGAGAGGACGGCTGAAATTCACGGATTCCCACAAATACCTGTCAAATATATAATCCACAGGGACCAAATTAGCAAGAGTGATGTACCACACACCTTCAGAGAGCAGGTCAGAGGAAATAAACACTGCTGAATGCCTCTGTGTATGGGTGTAAGGGAGCAACAATCAGTACAGCCACAACAAAGGCAACTCTGTACATCAGCTTCGTCAAACATGAAATATGCACTGCAATAAAGCCGAGAAGGATGGAGACATAAGCATTCGGGGGTGGGGTGGCTTCCTCTACACTCATCCTGCTCTCATTTACAAGCAGAAATTGCGCGTGCCTCTAAAGATGCAGTTACCATAGTAACAAGAGCCGAACACGAAGAAATGCTGCCACCTTGTGACCGCTTTTGGGAACAGCAACCTTCAAGCTTGCCCTGACGGACACGGACTACTCAGAAGGCGGCTGGGCTCTAAATGATAGGTATCCTCACAAAATGGCCAGGGGTGGCACACCGAAATAAAAACAAGAACAAACCACACGATCAGGAAGGTAACTTCAACAGTTAATACAAGTCAATGCTATGAAAAAAGCCTCTGGAAATGTGCTTCATTTGCTCTATTATCAGTGATAGAAAACATTAAGCTGCAACGCCATATCACTACTGAGAAACCGAAAAGGCCACTATCCAAAAATCTACAGACAAGAAAAAGCAGAGTGATGTCAGTAAAGGGGACCCTTATGTGCCAGCGGTGGGAGGTAAGCAGCCAGAGCCTTCATGGGCATGACTGTCAAAGGGCCTTGGAATCACAAATTGAGACAGATGATGTCATGGGGCAGTTCCATTCCCAGAGGATTTGAGAAACCAACCGATCGTGGAAAACACACGCAAACACCCCCACCCCCACAAACATGCACTGCAGCAGCATTCACAAGGCCCAAGAGATGAAAGGAAAGAGTTGGGTGAAGAAGAAAAGAGACAGAAATGTGACAGACGTTCACAACAAAATATGAGTCCGACATTAGGAAAATGCAAAAAAAAAAATGTCATTTTCAGGGATACACAGAAGTCTAGAGCAGATCACAGGAAGTAAAGAAGGGCAGATTAAAGAGATATCACATCATATACCTTCCGGAGGGGATTAAAAAATATTGATGGTGATGAGTACCCAAACAAAAGTGAAATTGACTGACACTCCTGCTAAGGAAATTACGGTTAGCAAAGGGTATTGTTGGGTCAGTGGCTGAAAGGTGAAGGCTGGAATAAACTGATACCCTCACATACCTATGCAATTCATAATCCACATGGACCTCCTGTATCAAGAGACATGTGCTCAACAGATTCCAAAAACCTAGCTGTGACAATAACTGCAGCTGAACACCTCCAGGTATCTGTGGAAGGGAACGAGAAACTGTTCCCCTGCAACAACTAAAGTGGTGTCAATAGTCTTAAACTAAAACTAAAGTTTCACTTAAAGAAAAACCCCAAAGCCTCAAGAGACAAAAGCTTTTGGTGACTTCCTGTGTCTCATTTTACTCTCACTTACAAGCAGGCCTGGAATAACCACCCAGGCTGCTGTTACCATAGCAACAAGAGAAGGAAAAGCACATGACAATTTGTACCTAGGGTGAATTCTAACAGATACAAACGTCTAAGCTGCGAGGACATTATCACCTATGCCTGAGCATGGAAAAAGGCCACTGTCAAAAGCTGGACATGGCATCAGTGGCAGAGTATCGTTAGTACAGTGCACGCTTTAGGGTACTGGTGGGATGGACTTGGTAAGAGCCACTATGAGCATGACTGGAAAAGTGCACTCCCATGAGAGAAAACTAAATCAATAAATAAAGAAGTAGAGACAGTATGATAAATCAGATCCTCTCCTGGAATACTTCAGAAACGCACAGATTTCGAACACCACAGACCCCAAACCGGGTCCTGCCGCACCATTCAGAACATCGAAGAGATGAAAGTAAAGAAAGCACACAGGGACGGAGAGATGAATGGATCAAGCAATGTGATACAGGGTCACAATGGACTATGACTCAGGCATTGAAACAAGGAAAGAACATCATTCTCAGAGGTACAGATAAGTGTGGTGATAATCAGAGTCGGCGAAGAAGGGCAGATGAGAGCTGTGTCGTAATATTTTGCTTTCAAACGGGACAGACAATATTGCTGGCAGTGAGCACCCCGACCGAGGTAAAGTGGGCACCCAGGGATGGGAACTCCATGATGCTCAGCAAAGGGGATGGGTGAGAGGACGGCTGAAATTCACGCATTCCCACAAATACCTGTCAAATACATAATCCACAGGGACCAAATTAGCAAGAGTGATGTACCACACACCTTCAGAGAGCAGGTCAGAGGAAATAAACACTGCTGAATGCCTCTGTGTATGGGTGTAAGGGAGCAACAATCAGTACAGCCACAACAAAGGCAACTCTGTACATCAGCTTCGTCAAACATGAAATATGCACTGCAATAAAGCCGAGAAGGACGGAGACACAAGCTTTCGGCGGGGGAAGGGGGCTTCCTCTACACTCATCCTGCTCTCATTTAGGAGCAGAAATTGCGCGTGCCTCTAAAGATGCACTTACCATAGTAACAAGAGCCGAACACGAAGAAATGCTGCCACCTTGTGACCGCTTTTGGGAACAGCAACCTTCAAGCTTGCCCTGACGGACAGGGACTACTCACAAGGCGGCTGGGCTCTAAATGATAGGTATCCTCACAAAATGGCCAGGGGTGGCACACCGAAATAAAAACAAGAACAAACCACACGATCAGGAAGGTAACTTCAACAGTTAATACAAGTCAATGGTATGAAAGAAGCCTCTGGAAATGTGCTTCATTTGCTCTATTATCAGTGATACAAAACATTAAACTGCAACGCGATATCACTACTGAGAAACCAAAAAGGCCACTATCCAAAAGTCTACAGACAAGAAAAAGCAGAGTGATGTCAGTAAAGGGGACCCTTATGTGCCAGCGGTGGGAGGTAAGCAGCCAGAGCCTTCATGGGCATGACTGTCAAAGGGCCTTGGAATCACAAAATGAGACAGATGATGTCATGGGGCAGTTCCACTCCCAGAGGATTTGAGAAACCAACCGATCGTGGAAAACACACGCAAACACCCCCACCCCCACAAACATGCACTGCAGCAGCATTCACAAGGCCCAAGAGATGAAAGGAAAGAGCTCGGTGCAGAAGAAAAGAGACAGAAATGTGACAGACGTTCACAACAAAATATGACTCCGACATTAGGAAAATGCAAAAAAAAAAAGGCATTTTCAGCGATACACAGAAATCTAGAGCAGATCACAGGAAGTAAAGAAGGGCAGATTAAAGAGATATCACATCATATACCTTCCGGAGGGGATTAAAAAATATTGATGGTGATGAGTACCCAAACAAAAGTGAAATTGACTGACACTCCTGCTAAGGAAATTACGGTTAGCAAAGGGTATTGTTGGGTCAGTGGCTGAAAGGTGAAGGCTGGAATAAACTGATACCCACAAATACCTATGCAATTCATAATCCACATGCACCTCCTGTATCAAGAGACATGTGCTCAACAGATTCCAAAAACATAGCTGTGACAATAACTGCAGCTGAACACCTCCAGGTATCTGTGGAAGGGAACGAAAAACTGTTCCCCTGCAACAACTAAAGTGGTGTCAATAGTCTTAAATTAAAAATAAAGTTTCACTTAAAGAAAAACCTCAAAGCCTCAAGAGACAAAAGCTTTTGGTGACTTCCTGTGTCTCATTTTACTCTCACTTACAAGCAGGCCTGGAATAACCACCCAGGCTGCTGTTACCATAGCAACAAGAGAAGGAAAAGCACATGACAATTTGTACCTAGGGTGAATTCTAACAGATACAAACGTCTAAGCTGCGAGGACATTATCACCAATGCCTGAGCATGGAAAAAGGCCACTGTCAAAAGCTGGACATGGCATCAGTGGCAGAGTATCGTTAGTACAGTGGACGCTTTAGGGTACTGGTGGGATGGACTTGGTAAGAGCCACTATGAGCATGACTGGAAAAGTGCACTCCCATGAGAGAAAACTAAATCAATAAATAAAGAAGTAGAGACAGTATGATAAATCAGATCCTCTCCTGGAATACTTCAGAAACGCACAGATTTCGAACACCACAGACCCCAAACCGGGTCCTGCCGCACCATTCAGAACATCGAAGAGATGAAAGTAAAGAAAGCACACAGGGACGGAGAGATGAATGGATCAAGCAATGTGATACAGGGTCACAATGGACTATGACTCAGGCATTGAAACAAGGAAAGAACATCATTCTCAGAGGTACAGATAAGTGTGGTGATAATCAGAGTCAGCGAAGAAGGGCAGATGAGAGCTGTGTCGTAATATTTTGCTTTCAAACGGGACAGACAATATTGCTGGCAGTGAGCACCCCGACCGAGGTAAAGTGGGCACCCAGGGATGGGAACTCCATGATGCTCAGCAAAGGGGATGGGTGAGAGGACGGCTGAAATTCACGCATTCCCACAAATACCTGTCAAATACATAATCCACAGGGACCAAATTAGCAAGAGTGATGTACCACACACCTTCAGAGAGCAGGTCAGAGGAAATAAACACTGCTGAATGCCTCTGTGTATGGGTGTAAGGGAGCAACAATCAGTACAGCCACAACAAAGGCAACTCTGTACATCAGCTTCGTCAAACATGAAATATGCACTGCAATAAAGCCGAGAAGGACGGAGACACAAGCTTTCGGGGTGAGGGGGGCTTCCTCTACACTCATCCTGCTCTCATTTACAAGCAGAAATTGCACGTGCCTCTAAACATGCAGTTACCATAGTAACAAGAGCCGAACACGAAGAAATGCTGCCACCTTGTGACCGCTTTTGGGAACAGCAACCTTCAAGCTTGCCCTGACGGACACGGACTACTCACAAGGCGGCTGGGCTCTAAATGATAGGTATCCTCACAAAATGGCCAGGGGTGGCACACCGAAATAAAAACAAGAACAAACCACACGATCAGGAAGGTAACTTCAACAGTTAATACAAGTCAATGCTATGAAAGAAGCCTCTGGAAATGTGCTTCATTTGCTCTATTATCAGTGATACAAAACATTAAACTGCAACGCGATATCACTACTGAGAAACCAAAAAGGCCACTATCCAAAAGTCTACAGACAAGAAAAAGCAGAGTGGTGTCAGTAAAGGGGACCCTTATGTGCCAGCGGTGGGAGGTAAGCAGCCAGAGCCTTCATGGGCATGACTGTCAAAGGGCCTTGGAATCACAAAATGAGACAGATGATGTCATGGGGCAGTTCCACTCCCAGAGGATTTGAGAAACCAACCGATCGTGGAAAACACACGCCAACACCCCCACCCCCACAAACATGCGTTGCAGCAGCATTCACAAGGCCCAAGAGATGAAAGGAAAGAGCTCGGTGCAGAAGAAAAGAGACAGAAATGTGACAGACGTTCACAACAAAATATGACTCCGACATTAGGAAAATGCAAAAAAAAAATATGTCATTTTCAGGGATACACAGAAATCTAGAGCAGATCACAGGAAGTAAAGAAGGGCAGATTAAAGAGATATCACATCATATACCTTCCGGAGGGGATTAAAAAATATTGATGGTGATGAGTACCCAAACAAAAGTGAAATTGACAGACACTCCTGCTAAGGAAATTACGGTTAGCAAAGGGTATCGTTGGGTCAGTGGCTGAAAGGTGAAGGCTGGAATAAACTGATACCCACAAATACCTATGCAATTCATAATCCACATGGACCTCCTGTATCAAGAGACATGTGCTCAACAGATTCCAAAAACATAGCTGTGACAATAACTGCAGCTGAACACCTCCAGGTATCTGTGGAAGGGAACGAGAAACTGTTCCCCTGCAACAACTAAAGTGGTGTCAATAGTCTTAAATTAAAAATAAAGTTTCACTTAAAGAAAAACCTCAAAGCCTCAAGAGACAAAAGCTTTTGGTGACTTCCTGTGTCTCATTTTACTCTCACTTACAAGCAGGCCTGGAATAACCACCCAGGCTGCTGTTACCATAGCAACAAGAGAAGGAAAAGCACATGACAATTTGTACCTAGGGTGAATTCTAACAGATACAAACGTCTAAGCTGCGAGGACATTATCACCTATGCCTGAGCATGGAAAAAGGCCACTGTCAAAAGCTGGACATGGCATCAGTGGCAGAGTATCGTTAGTACAGTGGACGCTTTAGGGTACTGGTGGGATGGACTTGGTAAGAGCCACTATGAGCATGACTGGAAAAGTGCACTCCCATGAGAGAAAACTAAATCAATAAATAAAGAAGTAGAGACAGTATGATAAATCAGATCCTCTCCTGGAATACTTCAGAAACGCACAGATTTCGAACACCACAGACCCCAAACCGGGTCCTGCCGCACCATTCAGAACATCGAAGAGATGAAAGTAAAGAAAGCACACAGGGACGGAGAGATGAATGGATCAAGCAATGTGATACAGGGTCACAATGGACTATGACTCAGGCATTGAAACAAGGAAAGAACATCATTCTCAGAGGTACAGATAAGTGTGGTGATAATCAGAGTCAGCGAAGAAGGGCAGATGAGAGCTGTGTCGTAATATTTTGCTTTCAAACGGGACAGACAATATTGCTGGCAGTGAGCACCCCGACCGAGGTAAAGTGGGCACCCAGGGATGGGAACTCCATGGTGCTCAGCAAAGGGGATGGGTGAGAGGACGGCTGAAATTCACGCATTCCCACAAATACCTGTCAAATACATAATCCACAGGGACCAAATTAGCAAGAGTGATGTACCACACACCTTCAGAGAGCAGGTCAGAGGAAATAAACACTGCTGAATGCCTCTGTGTATGGGTGTAAGGGAGCAACAATCAGTACAGCCACAACAAAGGCAACTCTGTACATCAGCTTCGTCAAACATGAAATATGCACTGCAATAAAGCCGAGAAGGACGGAGACACAAGCTTTCGGGGTGAGGGGGGCTTCCTCTACACTCATCCTGCTCTCATTTACAAGCAGAAATTGCACGTGCCTCTAAACATGCAGTTACCATAGTAACAAGAGCCGAACACGAAGAAATGCTGCCACCTTGTGACCGCTTTTGGGAACAGCAACCTTCAAGCTTGCCCTGACGGACACGGACTACTCACAAGGCGGCTGGGCTCTAAATGATAGGTATCCTCACAAAATGGCCAGGGGTGGCACACCGAAATAAAAACAAGAACAAACCACACGATCAGGAAGGTAACTTCAACAGTTAATACAAGTCAATGCTATGAAAGAAGCCTCTGGAAATGTGCTTCATTTGCTCTATTATCAGTGATACAAAACATTAAACTGCAACGCGATATCACTACTGAGAAACCAAAAAGGCCACTATCCAAAAGTCTACAGACAAGAAAAAGCAGAGTGATGTCAGTAAAGGGGACCCTTATGTGCCAGCGGTGGGAGGTAAGCAGCCAGAGCCTTCATGGGCATGACTGTCAAAGGGCCTTGGAATCACAAAATGAGACAGATGATGTCATGGGGCAGTTCCACTCCCAGAGGATTTGAGAAACCAACCGATCGTGGAAAACACACGCCAACACCCCCACCCCCACAAACATGCGTTGCAGCAGCATTCACAAGGCCCAAGAGATGAAAGGAAAGAGCTCGGTGCAGAAGAAAAGAGACAGAAATGTGACAGACGTTCACAACAAAATATGACTCCGACATTAGGAAAATGCAAAAAAAAAATATGTCATTTTCAGGGATACACAGAAATCTAGAGCAGATCACAGGAAGTAAAGAAGGGCAGATTAAAGAGATATCACATCATATACCTTCCGGAGGGGATTAAAAAATATTGATGGTGATGAGTACCCAAACAAAAGTGAAATTGACAGACACTCCTGCTAAGGAAATTACGGTTAGCAAAGGGTATCGTTGGGTCAGTGGCTGAAAGGTGAAGGCTGGAATAAACTGATACCCACAAATACCTATGCAATTCATAATCCACATGGACCTCCTGTATCAAGAGACATGTGCTCAACAGATTCCAAAAACATAGCTGTGACAATAACTGCAGCTGAACACCTCCAGGTATCTGTGGAAGGGAACGAGAAACTGTTCCCCTGCAACAACTAAAGTGGTGTCAATAGTCTTAAATTAAAAATAAAGTTTCACTTAAAGAAAAACCTCAAAGCCTCAAGAGACAAAAGCTTTTGGTGACTTCCTGTGTCTCATTTTACTCTCACTTACAAGCAGGCCTGGAATAACCACCCAGGCTGCTGTTACCATAGCAACAAGAGAAGGAAAAGCACATGACAATTTGTACCTAGGGTGAATTCTAACAGATACAAACGTCTAAGCTGCGAGGACATTATCACCTATGCCTGAGCATGGAAAAAGGCCACTGTCAAAAGCTGGACATGGCATCAGTGGCAGAGTATCGTTAGTACAGTGGACGCTTTAGGGTACTGGTGGGATGGACTTGGTAAGAGCCACTATGAGCATGACTGGAAAAGTGCACTCCCATGAGAGAAAACTAAATCAATAAATAAAGAAGTAGAGACAGTATGATAAATCAGATCCTCTCCTGGAATACTTCAGAAACGCACAGATTTCGAACACCACAGACCCCAAACCGGGTCCTGCCGCACCATTCAGAACATCGAAGAGATGAAAGTAAAGAAAGCACACAGGGACGGAGAGATGAATGGATCAAGCAATGTGATACAGGGTCACAATGGACTATGACTCAGGCATTGAAACAAGGAAAGAACATCATTCTCAGAGGTACAGATAAGTGTGGTGATAATCAGAGTCAGCGAAGAAGGGCAGATGAGAGCTGTGTCGTAATATTTTGCTTTCAAACGGGACAGACAATATTGCTGGCAGTGAGCACCCCGACCGAGGTAAAGTGGGCACCCAGGGATGGGAACTCCATGGTGCTCAGCAAAGGGGATGGGTGAGAGGACGGCTGAAATTCACGCATTCCCACAAATACCTGTCAAATACATAATCCACAGGGACCAAATTAGCAAGAGTGATGTACCACACACCTTCAGAGAGCAGGTCAGAGGAAATAAACACTGCTGAATGCCTCTGTGTATGGGTGTAAGGGAGCAACAATCAGTACAGCCACAACAAAGGCAACTCTGTACATCAGCTTCGTCAAACATGAAATATGCACTGCAATAAAGCCGAGAAGGACGGAGACACAAGCTTTCGGGGTGAGGGGGGCTTCCTCTACACTCATCCTGCTCTCATTTACAAGCAGAAATTGCACGTGCCTCTAAACATGCAGTTACCATAGTAACAAGAGCCGAACACGAAGAAATGCTGCCACCTTGTGACCGCTTTTGGGAACAGCAACCTTCAAGCTTGCCCTGACGGACACGGACTACTCACAAGGCGGCTGGGCTCTAAATGATAGGTATCCTCACAAAATGGCCAGGGGTGGCACACCGAAATAAAAACAAGAACAAACCACACGATCAGGAAGGTAACTTCAACAGTTAATACAAGTCAATGCTATGAAAGAAGCCTCTGGAAATGTGCTTCATTTGCTCTATTATCAGTGATACAAAACATTAAACTGCAACGCGATATCACTACTGAGAAACCAAAAAGGCCACTATCCAAAAGTCTACAGACAAGAAAAAGCAGAGTGATGTCAGTAAAGGGGACCCTTATGTGCCAGCGGTGGGAGGTAAGCAGCCAGAGCCTTCATGGGCATGACTGTCAAAGGGCCTTGGAATCACAAAATGAGACAGATGATGTCATGGGGCAGTTCCACTCCCAGAGGATTTGAGAAACCAACCGATCGTGGAAAACACACGCCAACACCCCCACCCCCACAAACATGCGTTGCAGCAGCATTCACAAGGCCCAAGAGATGAAAGGAAAGAGCTCGGTGCAGAAGAAAAGAGACAGAAATGTGACAGACGTTCACAACAAAATATGACTCCGACATTAGGAAAATGCAAAAAAAAAATATGTCATTTTCAGGGATACACGGAAATCTAGAGCAGATCACAGGAAGTAAAGAAGGGCAGATTAAAGAGATATCACATCATATACCTTCCGGAGGGGATTAAAAAATATTGATGGTGATGAGTACCCAAACAAAAGTGAAATTGACTGACACTCCTGCTAAGGAAATTACGGTTAGCAAAGGGTATTGTTGGGTCAGTGGCTGAAAGGTGAAGGCTGGAATAAACTGATACCCACAAATACCTATGCAATTCATAATCCACATGGACCTCCTGTATCAAGAGACATGTGCTCAACAGATTCCAAAAACATAGCTGTGACAATAACTGCAGCTGAACACCTCCAGGTATCTGTGGAAGGGAACGAGAAACTGTTCCCCTGCAACAACTAAAGTGGTGTCAATAGTCTTAAATTAAAAATAAAGTTTCACTTAAAGAAAAACCTCAAAGCCTCAAGAGACAAAAGCTTTTGGTGACTTCCTGTGTCTCATTTTACTCTCACTTACAAGCAGGCCTGGAATAACCACCCAGGCTGCTGTTACCATAGCAACAAGAGAAGGAAAAGCACATGACAATTTGTACCTAGGGTGAATTCTAACAGATACAAACGTCTAAGCTGCGAGGACATTATCACCTATGCCTGAGCATGGAAAAAGGCCACTGTCAAAAGCTGGACATGGCATCAGTGGCAGAGTATCGTTAGTACAGTGGACGCTTTAGGGTACTGGTGGGATGGACTTGGTAAGAGCCACTATGAGCATGACTGGAAAAGTGCACTCCCATGAGAGAAAACTAAATCAATAAATAAAGAAGTAGAGACAGTATGATAAATCAGATCCTCTCCTGGAATACTTCAGAAACGCACAGATTTCGAACACCACAGACCCCAAACCGGGTCCTGCCGCACCATTCAGAACATCGAAGAGATGAAAGTAAAGAAAGCACACAGGGACGGAGAGATGAATGGATCAAGCAATGTGATACAGGGTCACAATGGACTATGACTCAGGCATTGAAACAAGGAAAGAACATCATTCTCAGAGGTACAGATAAGTGTGGTGATAATCAGAGTCAGCGAAGAAGGGCAGATGAGAGCTGTGTCGTAATATTTTGCTTTCAAACGGGACAGACAATATTGCTGGCAGTGAGCACCCCGACCGAGGTAAAGTGGGCACCCAGGGATGGGAACTCCATGATGCTCAGCAAAGGGGATGGGTGAGAGGATGGCTGAAATTCACGGATTCCCACAAATACCTGTCAAATACATAATCCACAGGGACCAAATTAGCAAGAGTGATGTACTACACACCTTCAGAGAGCAGGTCAGAGGAAATAAACACTGCTGAATGCCTCTGTGTATGGGTGTAAGGGAGCAACAATCAGTACAGCCACAACAAAGGCAACTCTGTACATCAGCTTCGTCAAACATGAAATATGCACTGCAATAAAGCCGAGAAGGACGGAGACACAAGCTTTCGGGGTGGAGGGGGGCTTCCTCTACACTCATCCTGCTCTCATTTACAAGCAGAAATTGCACGTGCCTCTAAACATGCAGTTACCATAGTAACAAGAGCCGAACACGAAGAAATGCTGCCACCTTGTGACCGCTTTTGGGAACAGCAACCTTCAAACTTGCCCTGACGGACACGGACTACTCACAAGGCGGCTGGGCTCTAAATGATAGGTATCCTCACAAAATGGCCAGGGGTGGCACACCGAAATAAAAACAAGAACAAACCACACGATCAGGAAGGTAACTTCAACAGTTAATACAAGTCAATGCTATGAAAGAAGCCTCTGGAAATGTGCTTCATTTGCTCTATTATCAGTGATACAAAACATTAAACTGCAACGCGATATCACTACTGAGAAACCAAAAAGGCCACTATCCAAATTCTACAGACAAGAAAAAGCAGAGTGATGTCAGTAAAGGGGACCCTTATGTGCCAGCGGTGGGAGGTAAGCAGCCAGAGCCTTCATGGGCATGACTGTCAAAGGGCCTTGGAATCACAAAATGAGACAGATGATGTCATGGGGCAGTTCCACTCCCAGAGGATTTGAGAAACCAACCGATCGTGGAAAACACACGCCAACACCCCCACCCCCACAAACATGCGTTGCAGCAGCATTCACAAGGCCCAAGAGATGAAAGGAAAGAGCTCGGTGCAGAAGAAAAGAGACAGAAATGTGACAGACGTTCACAACAAAATATGACTCCGACATTAGGAAAATGCAAAAAAAAAATATGTCATTTTCAGGGATACACAGAAATCTAGAGCAGATCACAGGAAGTAAAGAAGGGCAGATTAAAGAGATATCACATCATATACCTTCCGGAGGGGATTAAAAAATATTGATGGTGATGAGTACCCAAACAAAAGTGAAATTGACTGACACTCCTGCTAAGGAAATTACGGTTAGCAAAGGGTATTGTTGGGTCAGTGGCTGAAAGGTGAAGGCTGGAATAAACTGATACCCACAAATACCTATGCAATTCATAATCCACATGGACCTCCTGTATCAAGAGACATGTGCTCAACAGATTCCAAAAACATAGCTGTGACAATAACTGCAGCTGAACACCTCCAGGTATCTGTGGAAGGGAACGAGAAACTGTTCCCCTGCAACAACTAAAGTGGTGTCAATAGTCTTAAATTAAAAATAAAGTTTCACTTAAAGAAAAACCTCAAAGCCTCAAGAGACAAAAGCTTTTGGTGACTTCCTGTGTCTCATTTTACTCTCACTTACAAGCAGGCCTGGAATAACCACCCAGGCTGCTGTTACCATAGCAACAAGAGAAGGAAAAGCACATGACAATTTGTACCTAGGGTGAATTCTAACAGATACAAACGTCTAAGCTGCGAGGACATTATCACCTATGCCTGAGCATGGAAAAAGGCCACTGTCAAAAGCTGGACATGGCATCAGTGGCAGAGTATCGTTAGTACAGTGGACGCTTTAGGGTACTGGTGGGATGGACTTGGTAAGAGCCACTATGAGCATGACTGGAAAAGTGCACTCCCATGAGAGAAAACTAAATCAATAAATAAAGAAGTAGAGACAGTATGATAAATCAGATCCTCTCCTGGAATACTTCAGAAACGCACAGATTTCGAACACCACAGACCCCAAACCGGGTCCTGCCGCACCATTCAGAACATCGAAGAGATGAAAGTAAAGAAAGCACACAGGGACGGAGAGATGAATGGATCAAGCAATGTGATACAGGGTCACAATGGACTATGACTCAGGCATTGAAACAAGGAAAGAACATCATTCTCAGAGGTACAGATAAGTGTGGTGATAATCAGAGTCAGCGAAGAAGGGCAGATGAGAGCTGTGTCGTAATATTTTGCTTTCAAACGGGACAGACAATATTGCTGGCAGTGAGCACCCCGACCGAGGTAAAGTGGGCACCCAGGGATGGGAACTCCATGGTGCTCAGCAAAGGGGATGGGTGAGAGGACGGCTGAAATTCACGCATTCCCACAAATACCTGTCAAATACATAATCCACAGGGACCAAATTAGCAAGAGTGATGTACCACACACCTTCAGAGAGCAGGTCAGAGGAAATAAACACTGCTGAATGCCTCTGTGTATGGGTGTAAGGGAGCAACAATCAGTACAGCCACAACAAAGGCAACTCTGTACATCAGCTTCGTCAAACATGAAATATGCACTGCAATAAAGCCGAGAAGGACGGAGACACAAGCTTTCGGGGTGAGGGGGGCTTCCTCTACACTCATCCTGCTCTCATTTACAAGCAGAAATTGCACGTGCCTCTAAACATGCAGTTACCATAGTAACAAGAGCCGAACACGAAGAAATGCTGCCACCTTGTGACCGCTTTTGGGAACAGCAACCTTCAAGCTTGCCCTGACGGACACGGACTACTCACAAGGCGGCTGGGCTCTAAATGATAGGTATCCTCACAAAATGGCCAGGGGTGGCACACCGAAATAAAAACAAGAACAAACCACACGATCAGGAAGGTAACTTCAACAGTTAATACAAGTCAATGCTATGAAAGAAGCCTCTGGAAATGTGCTTCATTTGCTCTATTATCAGTGATACAAAACATTAAACTGCAACGCGATATCACTACTGAGAAACCAAAAAGGCCACTATCCAAATTCTACAGACAAGAAAAAGCAGAGTGATGTCAGTAAAGGGGACCCTTATGTGCCAGCGGTGGGAGGTAAGCAGCCAGAGCCTTCATGGGCATGACTGTCAAAGGGCCTTGGAATCACAAAATGAGACAGATGATGTCATGGGGCAGTTCCACTCCCAGAGGATTTGAGAAACCAACCGATCGTGGAAAACACACGCCAACACCCCCACCCCCACAAACATGCGTTGCAGCAGCATTCACAAGGCCCAAGAGATGAAAGGAAAGAGCTCGGTGCAGAAGAAAAGAGACAGAAATGTGACAGACGTTCACAACAAAATATGACTCCGACATTAGGAAAATGCAAAAAAAAAATATGTCATTTTCAGGGATACACAGAAATCTAGAGCAGATCACAGGAAGTAAAGAAGGGCAGATTAAAGAGATATCACATCATATACCTTCCGGAGGGGATTAAAAAATATTGATGGTGATGAGTACCCAAACAAAAGTGAAATTGACTGACACTCCTGCTAAGGAAATTACGGTTAGCAAAGGGTATTGTTGGGTCAGTGGCTGAAAGGTGAAGGCTGGAATAAACTGATACCCACAAATACCTATGCAATTCATAATCCACATGGACCTCCTGTATCAAGAGACATGTGCTCAACAGATTCCAAAAACATAGCTGTGACAATAACTGCAGCTGAACACCTCCAGGTATCTGTGGAAGGGAACGAGAAACTGTTCCCCTGCAACAACTAAAGTGGTGTCAATAGTCTTAAATTAAAAATAAAGTTTCACTTAAAGAAAAACCTCAAAGCCTCAAGAGACAAAAGCTTTTGGTGACTTCCTGTGTCTCATTTTACTCTCACTTACAAGCAGGCCTGGAATAACCACCCAGGCTGCTGTTACCATAGCAACAAGAGAAGGAAAAGCACATGACAATTTGTACCTAGGGTGAATTCTAACAGATACAAACGTCTAAGCTGCGAGGACATTATCACCTATGCCTGAGCATGGAAAAAGGCCACTGTCAAAAGCTGGACATGGCATCAGTGGCAGAGTATCGTTAGTACAGTGGACGCTTTAGGGTACTGGTGGGATGGACTTGGTAAGAGCCACTATGAGCATGACTGGAAAAGTGCACTCCCATGAGAGAAAACTAAATCAATAAATAAAGAAGTAGAGACAGTATGATAAATCAGATCCTCTCCTGGAATACTTCAGAAACGCACAGATTTCGAACACCACAGACCCCAAACCGGGTCCTGCCGCACCATTCAGAACATCGAAGAGATGAAAGTAAAGAAAGCACACAGGGACGGAGAGATGAATGGATCAAGCAATGTGATACAGGGTCACAATGGACTATGACTCAGGCATTGAAACAAGGAAAGAACATCATTCTCAGAGGTACAGATAAGTGTGGTGATAATCAGAGTCAGCGAAGAAGGGCAGATGAGAGCTGTGTCGTAATATTTTGCTTTCAAACGGGACAGACAATATTGCTGGCAGTGAGCACCCCGACCGAGGTAAAGTGGGCACCCAGGGATGGGAACTCCATGGTGCTCAGCAAAGGGGATGGGTGAGAGGACGGCTGAAATTCACGCATTCCCACAAATACCTGTCAAATACATAATCCACAGGGACCAAATTAGCAAGAGTGATGTACCACACACCTTCAGAGAGCAGGTCAGAGGAAATAAACACTGCTGAATGCCTCTGTGTATGGGTGTAAGGGAGCAACAATCAGTACAGCCACAACAAAGGCAACTCTGTACATCAGCTTCGTCAAACATGAAATATGCACTGCAATAAAGCCGAGAAGGACGGAGACACAAGCTTTCGGGGTGAGGGGGGCTTCCTCTACACTCATCCTGCTCTCATTTACAAGCAGAAATTGCACGTGCCTCTAAACATGCAGTTACCATAGTAACAAGAGCCGAACACGAAGAAATGCTGCCACCTTGTGACCGCTTTTGGGAACAGCAACCTTCAAGCTTGCCCTGACGGACACGGACTACTCACAAGGCGGCTGGGCTCTAAATGATAGGTATCCTCACAAAATGGCCAGGGGTGGCACACCGAAATAAAAACAAGAACAAACCACACGATCAGGAAGGTAACTTCAACAGTTAATACAAGTCAATGCTATGAAAGAAGCCTCTGGAAATGTGCTTCATTTGCTCTATTATCAGTGATACAAAACATTAAACTGCAACGCG
The DNA here is from genome assembly GCF_054371585.1 of Giraffa tippelskirchi. Taxonomy (NCBI): domain Eukaryota; kingdom Metazoa; phylum Chordata; class Mammalia; order Artiodactyla; family Giraffidae; genus Giraffa; species Giraffa tippelskirchi. The sequence goes on from NC_137289.1 coordinate 147,235,669, forward strand.
ATATCACTACTGAGAAACCAAAAAGGCCACTATCCAAATTCTACAGACAAGAAAAAGCAGAGTGATGTCAGTAAAGGGGACCCTTATGTGCCATCGGTGGGAGGTAAGCAGCCAGAGCCTTCATGGGCATGACTGTCAAAGGGCCTTGGAATCACAAAATGAGACAGATGATGTCATGGGGCAGTTCCACTCCCAGAGGATTTGAGAAACCAACCGATCGTGGAAAACACACGCCAACACCCCCACCCCCACAAACATGCGTTGCAGCAGCATTCACAAGGCCCAAGAGATGAAAGGAAAGAGCTCGGTGCAGAAGAAAAGAGACAGAAATGTGACAGACGTTCACAACAAAATATGACTCCGACATTAGGAAAATGCAAAAAAAAAATATGTCATTTTCAGGGATACACAGAAATCTAGAGCAGATCACAGGAAGTAAAGAAGGGCAGATTAAAGAGATATCACATCATATACCTTCCGGAGGGGATTAAAAAATATTGATGGTGATGAGTACCCAAACAAAAGTGAAATTGACTGACACTCCTGCTAAGGAAATTACGGTTAGCAAAGGGTATTGTTGGGTCAGTGGCTGAAAGGTGAAGGCTGGAATAAACTGATACGCACAAATACCTATGCAATTCATAATCCACATGGACCTTCTGTATCAAGAGACATGTGCTCAACAGATTCCAGAAACATAGCTGTGACAATAACTGCAGCTGAACACCTCCAGGTATCTGTGGAAGGGAACGAGAAACTGTTCCCCTGCAACAACTAAAGTGGTGTCAATAGTCTTAAATTAAAAATAAAGTTTCACTTAAAGAAAAACCTCAAAGCCTCAAGAGACAAAAGCTTTTGGTGACTTCCTGTGTCTCATTTTACTCTCACTTACAAGCAGGCCTGGAATAACCACCCAGGCTGCTGTTACCATAGCAACAAGAGAAGGAAAAGCACATGACAATTTGTACCTAGGGTGAATTCTAACAGATACAAACGTCTAAGCTGCGAGGACATTATCACCAATGCCTGAGCATGGAAAAAGGCCACTGTCAAAAGCTGGACATGGCATCAGTGGCAGAGTATCGTTAGTACAGTGGACACTTTAGGGTACTGGTGGGATGGACTTGGTAAGAGCCACTATGAGCATGACTGGAAAAGTGCACTCCCATGAGAGAAAACTAAATCAATAAATAAAGAAGTAGAGACAGTATGATAAATCAGATCCTCTCCTGGAATACTTCAGAAACGCACAGATTTCGAACACCACAGACCCCAAACCGGGTCCTGCCGCACCATTCAGAACATCGAAGAGATGAAAGTAAAGAAAGCACACAGGGACGGAGAGATGAATGGATCAAGCAATGTGATACAGGGTCACAATGGACTATGACTCAGGCATTGAAACAAGGAAAGAACATCATTCTCAGAGGTACAGATAAGTGTGGTGATAATCAGAGTCAGCGAAGAAGGGCAGATGAGAGCTGTGTCGTAATATTTTGCTTTCAAACGGGACAGACAATATTGCTGGCAGTGAGCACCCCGACCGAGGTAAAGTGGGCACCCAGGGATGGGAACTCCATGATGCTCAGCAAAGGGGATGGGTGAGAGGACGGCTGAAATTCACGGATTCCCACAAATACCTGTCAAATACATAATCCACAGGGACCAAATTAGCAAGAGTGATGTACCACACACCTTCAGAGAGCAGGTCAGAGGAAATAAACACTGCTGAATGCCTCTGTGTATGGGTGTAAGGGAGCAACAATCAGTACAGCCACAACAAAGGCAACTCTGTACATCAGCTTCGTCAAACATGAAATATGCACTGCAATAAAGCCGAGAAGGACGGAGACACAAGCTTTCGGGGTGGAGGGGGGCTTCCTCTACACTCATCCTGCTCTCATTTACAAGCAGAAATTGCACGTGCCTCTAAACATGCAGTTACCATAGTAACAAGAGCCGAACACGAAGAAATGCTGCCACCTTGTGACCGCTTTTGGGAACAGCAACCTTCAAACTTGCCCTGACGGACACGGACTACTCACAAGGCGGCTGGGCTCTAAATGATAGGTATCCTCACAAAATGGCCAGGGGTGGCACACCGAAATAAAAACAAGAACAAACCACACGATCAGGAAGGTAACTTCAACAGTTAATACAAGTCAATGCTATGAAAGAAGCCTCTGGAAATGTGCTTCATTTGCTCTATTATCAGTGATACAAAACATTAAACTGCAACGCGATATCACTACTGAGAAACCAAAAAGGCCACTATCCAAAAGTCTACAGACAAGAAAAAGCAGAGTGATGTCAGTAAAGGGGACCCTTATGTGCCAGCGGTGGGAGGTAAGCAGCCAGAGCCTTCATGGGCATGACTGTCAAAGGGCCTTGGAATCACAAAATGAGACAGATGATGTCATGGGGCAGTTCCACTCCCAGAGGATTTGAGAAACCAACCGATCGTGGAAAACACACGCCAACACCCCCACCCCCACAAACATGCGTTGCAGCAGCATTCACAAGGCCCAAGAGATGAAAGGAAAGAGCTCGGTGCAGAAGAAAAGAGACAGAAATGTGACAGACGTTCACAACAAAATATGACTCCGACATTAGGAAAATGCAAAAAAAAAATATGTCATTTTCAGGGATACACGGAAATCTAGAGCAGATCACAGGAAGTAAAGAAGGGCAGATTAAAGAGATATCACATCATATACCTTCCGGAGGGGATTAAAAAATATTGATGGTGATGAGTACCCAAACAAAAGTGAAATTGACTGACACTCCTGCTAAGGAAATTACGGTTAGCAAAGGGTATTGTTGGGTCAGTGGCTGAAAGGTGAAGGCTGGAATAAACTGATACCCACAAATACCTATGCAATTCATAATCCACATGGACCTCCTGTATCAAGAGACATGTGCTCAACAGATTCCAAAAACATAGCTGTGACAATAACTGCAGCTGAACACCTCCAGGTATCTGTGGAAGGGAACGAGAAACTGTTCCCCTGCAACAACTAAAGTGGTGTCAATAGTCTTAAATTAAAAATAAAGTTTCACTTAAAGAAAAACCTCAAAGCCTCAAGAGACAAAAGCTTTTGGTGACTTCCTGTGTCTCATTTTACTCTCACTTACAAGCAGGCCTGGAATAACCACCCAGGCTGCTGTTACCATAGCAACAAGAGAAGGAAAAGCACATGACAATTTGTACCTAGGGTGAATTCTAACAGATACAAACGTCTAAGCTGCGAGGACATTATCACCTATGCCTGAGCATGGAAAAAGGCCACTGTCAAAAGCTGGACATGGCATCAGTGGCAGAGTATCGTTAGTACAGTGGACGCTTTAGGGTACTGGTGGGATGGACTTGGTAAGAGCCACTATGAGCATGACTGGAAAAGTGCACTCCCATGAGAGAAAACTAAATCAATAAATAAAGAAGTAGAGACAGTATGATAAATCAGATCCTCTCCTGGAATACTTCAGAAACGCACAGATTTCGAACACCACAGACCCCAAACCGGGTCCTGCCGCACCATTCAGAACATCGAAGAGATGAAAGTAAAGAAAGCACACAGGGACGGAGAGATGAATGGATCAAGCAATGTGATACAGGGTCACAATGGACTATGACTCAGGCATTGAAACAAGGAAAGAACATCATTCTCAGAGGTACAGATAAGTGTGGTGATAATCAGAGTCAGCGAAGAAGGGCAGATGAGAGCTGTGTCGTAATATTTTGCTTTCAAACGGGACAGACAATATTGCTGGCAGTGAGCACCCCGACCGAGGTAAAGTGGGCACCCAGGGATGGGAACTCCATGATGCTCAGCAAAGGGGATGGGTGAGAGGATGGCTGAAATTCACGGATTCCCACAAATACCTGTCAAATACATAATCCACAGGGACCAAATTAGCAAGAGTGATGTACTACACACCTTCAGAGAGCAGGTCAGAGGAAATAAACACTGCTGAATGCCTCTGTGTATGGGTGTAAGGGAGCAACAATCAGTACAGCCACAACAAAGGCAACTCTGTACATCAGCTTCGTCAAACATGAAATATGCACTGCAATAAAGCCGAGAAGGACGGAGACACAAGCTTTCGGGGTGGAGGGGGGCTTCCTCTACACTCATCCTGCTCTCATTTACAAGCAGAAATTGCACGTGCCTCTAAACATGCAGTTACCATAGTAACAAGAGCCGAACACGAAGAAATGCTGCCACCTTGTGACCGCTTTTGGGAACAGCAACCTTCAAACTTGCCCTGACGGACACGGACTACTCACAAGGCGGCTGGGCTCTAAATGATAGGTATCCTCACAAAATGGCCAGGGGTGGCACACCGAAATAAAAACAAGAACAAACCACACGATCAGGAAGGTAACTTCAACAGTTAATACAAGTCAATGCTATGAAAGAAGCCTCTGGAAATGTGCTTCATTTGCTCTATTATCAGTGATACAAAACATTAAACTGCAACGCGATATCACTACTGAGAAACCAAAAAGGCCACTATCCAAATTCTACAGACAAGAAAAAGCAGAGTGATGTCAGTAAAGGGGACCCTTATGTGCCAGCGGTGGGAGGTAAGCAGCCAGAGCCTTCATGGGCATGACTGTCAAAGGGCCTTGGAATCACAAAATGAGACAGATGATGTCATGGGGCAGTTCCACTCCCAGAGGATTTGAGAAACCAACCGATCGTGGAAAACACACGCCAACACCCCCACCCCCACAAACATGCGTTGCAGCAGCATTCACAAGGCCCAAGAGATGAAAGGAAAGAGCTCGGTGCAGAAGAAAAGAGACAGAAATGTGACAGACGTTCACAACAAAATATGACTCCGACATTAGGAAAATGCAAAAAAAAAATATGTCATTTTCAGGGATACACAGAAATCTAGAGCAGATCACAGGAAGTAAAGAAGGGCAGATTAAAGAGATATCACATCATATACCTTCCGGAGGGGATTAAAAAATATTGATGGTGATGAGTACCCAAACAAAAGTGAAATTGACTGACACTCCTGCTAAGGAAATTACGGTTAGCAAAGGGTATTGTTGGGTCAGTGGCTGAAAGGTGAAGGCTGGAATAAACTGATACCCACAAATACCTATGCAATTCATAATCCACATGGACCTCCTGTATCAAGAGACATGTGCTCAACAGATTCCAAAAACATAGCTGTGACAATAACTGCAGCTGAACACCTCCAGGTATCTGTGGAAGGGAACGAGAAACTGTTCCCCTGCAACAACTAAAGTGGTGTCAATAGTCTTAAATTAAAAATAAAGTTTCACTTAAAGAAAAACCTCAAAGCCTCAAGAGACAAAAGCTTTTGGTGACTTCCTGTGTCTCATTTTACTCTCACTTACAAGCAGGCCTGGAATAACCACCCAGGCTGCTGTTACCATAGCAACAAGAGAAGGAAAAGCACATGACAATTTGTACCTAGGGTGAATTCTAACAGATACAAACGTCTAAGCTGCGAGGACATTATCACCTATGCCTGAGCATGGAAAAAGGCCACTGTCAAAAGCTGGACATGGCATCAGTGGCAGAGTATCGTTAGTACAGTGGACGCTTTAGGGTACTGGTGGGATGGACTTGGTAAGAGCCACTATGAGCATGACTGGAAAAGTGCACTCCCATGAGAGAAAACTAAATCAATAAATAAAGAAGTAGAGACAGTATGATAAATCAGATCCTCTCCTGGAATACTTCAGAAACGCACAGATTTCGAACACCACAGACCCCAAACCGGGTCCTGCCGCACCATTCAGAACATCGAAGAGATGAAAGTAAAGAAAGCACACAGGGACGGAGAGATGAATGGATCAAGCAATGTGATACAGGGTCACAATGGACTATGACTCAGGCATTGAAACAAGGAAAGAACATCATTCTCAGAGGTACAGATAAGTGTGGTGATAATCAGAGTCAGCGAAGAAGGGCAGATGAGAGCTGTGTCGTAATATTTTGCTTTCAAACGGGACAGACAATATTGCTGGCAGTGAGCACCCCGACCGAGGTAAAGTGGGCACCCAGGGATGGGAACTCCATGATGCTCAGCAAAGGGGATGGGTGAGAGGATGGCTGAAATTCACGGATTCCCACAAATACCTGTCAAATACATAATCCACAGGGACCAAATTAGCAAGAGTGATGTACTACACACCTTCAGAGAGCAGGTCAGAGGAAATAAACACTGCTGAATGCCTCTGTGTATGGGTGTAAGGGAGCAACAATCAGTACAGCCACAACAAAGGCAACTCTGTACATCAGCTTCGTCAAACATGAAATATGCACTGCAATAAAGCCGAGAAGGACGGAGACACAAGCTTTCGGGGTGGAGGGGGGCTTCCTCTACACTCATCCTGCTCTCATTTACAAGCAGAAATTGCACGTGCCTCTAAACATGCAGTTACCATAGTAACAAGAGCCGAACACGAAGAAATGCTGCCACCTTGTGACCGCTTTTGGGAACAGCAACCTTCAAACTTGCCCTGACGGACACGGACTACTCACAAGGCGGCTGGGCTCTAAATGATAGGTATCCTCACAAAATGGCCAGGGGTGGCACACCGAAATAAAAACAAGAACAAACCACACGATCAGGAAGGTAACTTCAACAGTTAATACAAGTCAATGCTATGAAAGAAGCCTCTGGAAATGTGCTTCATTTGCTCTATTATCAGTGATACAAAACATTAAACTGCAACGCGATATCACTACTGAGAAACCAAAAAGGCCACTATCCAAATTCTACAGACAAGAAAAAGCAGAGTGATGTCAGTAAAGGGGACCCTTATGTGCCAGCGGTGGGAGGTAAGCAGCCAGAGCCTTCATGGGCATGACTGTCAAAGGGCCTTGGAATCACAAAATGAGACAGATGATGTCATGGGGCAGTTCCACTCCCAGAGGATTTGAGAAACCAACCGATCGTGGAAAACACACGCCAACACCCCCACCCCCACAAACATGCGTTGCAGCAGCATTCACAAGGCCCAAGAGATGAAAGGAAAGAGCTCGGTGCAGAAGAAAAGAGACAGAAATGTGACAGACGTTCACAACAAAATATGACTCCAACATTAGGAAAATGCAAAAAAAAAATATGTCATTTTCAGGGATACACAGAAATCTAGAGCAGATCACAGGAAGTAAAGAAGGGCAGATTAAAGAGATATCACATCATATACCTTCCGGAGGGGATTAAAAAATATTGATGGTGATGAGTACCCAAACAAAAGTGAAATTGACTGACACTCCTGCTAAGGAAATTACGGTTAGCAAAGGGTATTGTTGGGTCAGTGGCTGAAAGGTGAAGGCTGGAATAAACTGATACCCACAAATACCTATGCAATTCATAATCCACATGGACCTTCTGTATCAAGAGACATGTGCTCAACAGATTCCAAAAACATAGCTGTGACAATAACTGCAGCTGAACACCTCCAGGTATCTGTGGAAGGGAACGAGAAACTGTTCCCCTGCAACAACTAAAGTGGTGTCAATAGTCTTAAATTAAAAATAAAGTTTCACTTAAAGAAAAACCTCAAAGCCTCAAGAGACAAAAGCTTTTGGTGACTTCCTGTGTCTCATTTTACTCTCACTTACAAGCAGGCCTGGAATAACCACCCAGGCTGCTGTTACCATAGCAACAAGAGAAGGAAAAGCACATGACAATTTGTACCTAGGGTGAATTCTAACAGATACAAACGTCTAAGCTGCGAGGACATTATCACCTATGCCTGAGCATGGAAAAAGCCCACTGTCAAAAGCTGGACATGGCATCAGTGGCAGAGTATCGTTAGTACAGTGGACGCTTTAGGGTACTGGTGGGATGGACTTGGTAAGAGCCACTATGAGCATGACTGGAAAAGTGCACTCCCATGAGAGAAAACTAAATCAATAAATAAAGAAGTAGAGACAGTATGATAAATCAGATCCTCTCCTGGAATACTTCAGAAACGCACAGATTTCGAACACCACAGACCCCAAACCGGGTCCTGCCGCACCATTCAGAACATCGAAGAGATGAAAGTAAAGAAAGCACACAGGGACGGAGAGATGAATGGATCAAGCAATGTGATACAGGGTCACAATGGACTATGACTCAGGCATTGAAACAAGGAAAGAACATCATTCTCAGAGGTACAGATAAGTGTGGTGATAATCAGAGTCAGCGAAGAAGGGCAGATGAGAGCTGTGTCGTAATATTTTGCTTTCAAACGGGACAGACAATATTGCTGGCAGTGAGCACCCCGACCGAGGTAAAGTGGGCACCCAGGGATGGGAACTCCATGATGCTCAGCAAAGGGGATGGGTGAGAGGACGGCTGAAATTCACGGATTCCCACAAATACCTGTCAAATACATAATCCACAGGGACCAAATTAGCAAGAGTGATGTACCACACACCTTCAGAGAGCAGGTCAGAGGAAATAAACACTGCTGAATGCCTCTGTGTATGGGTGTAAGGGAGCAACAATCAGTACAGCCACAACAAAGGCAACTCTGTACATCAGCTTCGTCAAACATGAAATATGCACTGCAATAAAGCCGAGAAGGACGGAGACACAAGCTTTCGGGGTGGAGGGGGGCTTCCTCTACACTCATCCTGCTCTCATTTACAAGCAGAAATTGCACGTGCCTCTAAACATGCAGTTACCATAGTAACAAGAGCCGAACACGAAGAAATGCTGCCACCTTGTGACCGCTTTTGGGAACAGCAACCTTCAAACTTGCCCTGACGGACACGGACTACTCACAAGGCGGCTGGGCTCTAAATGATAGGTATCCTCACAAAATGGCCAGGGGTGGCACACCGAAATAAAAACAAGAACAAACCACACGATCAGGAAGGTAACTTCAACAGTTAATACAAGTCAATGCTATGAAAGAAGCCTCTGGAAATGTGCTTCATTTGCTCTATTATCAGTGATACAAAACATTAAACTGCAACGCGATATCACTACTGAGAAACCAAAAAGGCCACTATCCAAAAGTCTACAGACAAGAAAAAGCAGAGTGATGTCAGTAAAGGGGACCCTTATGTGCCAGCGGTGGGAGGTAAGCAGCCAGAGCCTTCATGGGCATGACTGTCAAAGGGCCTTGGAATCACAAAATGAGACAGATGATGTCATGGGGCAGTTCCACTCCCAGAGGATTTGAGAAACCAACCGATCGTGGAAAACACACGCCAACACCCCCACCCCCACAAACATGCGTTGCAGCAGCATTCACAAGGCCCAAGAGATGAAAGGAAAGAGCTCGGTGCAGAAGAAAAGAGACAGAAATGTGACAGACGTTCACAACAAAATATGACTCCGACATTAGGAAAATGCAAAAAAAAAATATGTCATTTTCAGGGATACACGGAAATCTAGAGCAGATCACAGGAAGTAAAGAAGGGCAGATTAAAGAGATATCACATCATATACCTTCCGGAGGGGATTAAAAAATATTGATGGTGATGAGTACCCAAACAAAAGTGAAATTGACTGACACTCCTGCTAAGGAAATTACGGTTAGCAAAGGGTATTGTTGGGTCAGTGGCTGAAAGGTGAAGGCTGGAATAAACTGATACCCACAAATACCTATGCAATTCATAATCCACATGGACCTCCTGTATCAAGAGACATGTGCTCAACAGATTCCAAAAACATAGCTGTGACAATAACTGCAGCTGAACACCTCCAGGTATCTGTGGAAGGGAACGAGAAACTGTTCCCCTGCAACAACTAAAGTGGTGTCAATAGTCTTAAATTAAAAATAAAGTTTCACTTAAAGAAAAACCTCAAAGCCTCAAGAGACAAAAGCTTTTGGTGACTTCCTGTGTCTCATTTTACTCTCACTTACAAGCAGGCCTGGAATAACCACCCAGGCTGCTGTTACCATAGCAACAAGAGAAGGAAAAGCACATGACAATTTGTACCTAGGGTGAATTCTAACAGATACAAACGTCTAAGCTGCGAGGACATTATCACCTATGCCTGAGCATGGAAAAAGGCCACTGTCAAAAGCTGGACATGGCATCAGTGGCAGAGTATCGTTAGTACAGTGGACGCTTTAGGGTACTGGTGGGATGGACTTGGTAAGAGCCACTATGAGCATGACTGGAAAAGTGCACTCCCATGAGAGAAAACTAAATCAATAAATAAAGAAGTAGAGACAGTATGATAAATCAGATCCTCTCCTGGAATACTTCAGAAACGCACAGATTTCGAACACCACAGACCCCAAACCGGGTCCTGCCGCACCATTCAGAACATCGAAGAGATGAAAGTAAAGAAAGCACACAGGGACGGAGAGATGAATGGATCAAGCAATGTGATACAGGGTCACAATGGACTATGACTCAGGCATTGAAACAAGGAAAGAACATCATTCTCAGAGGTACAGATAAGTGTGGTGATAATCAGAGTCAGCGAAGAAGGGCAGATGAGAGCTGTGTCGTAATATTTTGCTTTCAAACGGGACAGACAATATTGCTGGCAGTGAGCACCCCGACCGAGGTAAAGTGGGCACCCAGGGATGGGAACTCCATGATGCTCAGCAAAGGGGATGGGTGAGAGGATGGCTGAAATTCACGGATTCCCACAAATACCTGTCAAATACATAATCCACAGGGACCAAATTAGCAAGAGTGATGTACTACACACCTTCAGAGAGCAGGTCAGAGGAAATAAACACTGCTGAATGCCTCTGTGTATGGGTGTAAGGGAGCAACAATCAGTACAGCCACAACAAAGGCAACTCTGTACATCAGCTTCGTCAAACATGAAATATGCACTGCAATAAAGCCGAGAAGGACGGAGACACAAGCTTTCGGGGTGGAGGGGGGCTTCCTCTACACTCATCCTGCTCTCATTTACAAGCAGAAATTGCACGTGCCTCTAAACATGCAGTTACCATAGTAACAAGAGCCGAACACGAAGAAATGCTGCCACCTTGTGACCGCTTTTGGGAACAGCAACCTTCAAACTTGCCCTGACGGACACGGACTACTCACAAGGCGGCTGGGCTCTAAATGATAGGTATCCTCACAAAATGGCCAGGGGTGGCACACCGAAATAAAAACAAGAACAAACCACACGATCAGGAAGGTAACTTCAACAGTTAATACAAGTCAATGCTATGAAAGAAGCCTCTGGAAATGTGCTTCATTTGCTCTATTATCAGTGATACAAAACATTAAACTGCAACGCGATATCACTACTGAGAAACCAAAAAGGCCACTATCCAAATTCTACAGACAAGAAAAAGCAGAGTGATGTCAGTAAAGGGGACCCTTATGTGCCAGCGGTGGGAGGTAAGCAGCCAGAGCCTTCATGGGCATGACTGTCAAAGGGCCTTGGAATCACAAAATGAGACAGATGATGTCATGGGGCAGTTCCACTCCCAGAGGATTTGAGAAACCAACCGATCGTGGAAAACACATGCCAACACCCCCACCCCCACAAACATGCGTTGCAGCAGCATTCACAAGGCCCAAGAGATGAAAGGAAAGAGCTCGGTGCAGAAGAAAAGAGACAGAAATGTGACAGACGTTCACAACAAAATATGACTCCGACATTAGGAAAATGCAAAAAAAAAATATGTCATTTTCAGGGATACACAGAAATCTAGAGCAGATCACAGGAAGTAAAGAAGGGCAGATTAAAGAGATATCACATCATATACCTTCCGGAGGGGATTAAAAAATATTGATGGTGATGAGTACCCAAACAAAAGTGAAATTGACTGACACTCCTGCTAAGGAAATTACGGTTAGCAAAGGGTATTGTTGGGTCAGTGGCTGAAAGGTGAAGGCTGGAATAAACTGATACCCACAAATACCTATGCAATTCATAATCCACATGGACCTCCTGTATCAAGAGACATGTGCTCAACAGATTCCAAAAACATAGCTGTGACAATAACTGCAGCTGAACACCTCCAGGTATCTGTGGAAGGGAACGAGAAACTGTTCCCCTGCAACAACTAAAGTGGTGTCAATAGTCTTAAATTAAAAATAAAGTTTCACTTAAAGAAAAACCTCAAAGCCTCAAGAGACAAAAGCTTTTGGTGACTTCCTGTGTCTCATTTTACTCTCACTTACAAGCAGGCCTGGAATAACCACCCAGGCTGCTGTTACCATAGCAACAAGAGAAGGAAAAGCACATGACAATTTGTACCTAGGGTGAATTCTAACAGATACAAACGTCTAAGCTGCGAGGACATTATCACCTATGCCTGAGCATGGAAAAAGGCCACTGTCAAAAGCTGGACATGGCATCAGTGGCAGAGTATCGTTAGTACAGTGGACGCTTTAGGGTACTGGTGGGATGGACTTGGTAAGAGCCACTATGAGCATGACTGGAAAAGTGCACTCCCATGAGAGAAAACTAAATCAATAAATAAAGAAGTAGAGACAGTATGATAAATCAGATCCTCTCCTGGAATACTTCAGAAACGCACAGATTTCGAACACCACAGACCCCAAACCGGGTCCTGCCGCACCATTCAGAACATCGAAGAGATGAAAGTAAAGAAAGCACACAGGGACGGAGAGATGAATGGATCAAGCAATGTGATACAGGGTCACAATGGACTATGACTCAGGCATTGAAACAAGGAAAGAACATCATTCTCAGAGGTACAGATAAGTGTGGTGATAATCAGAGTCAGCGAAGAAGGGCAGATGAGAGCTGTGTCGTAATATTTTGCTTTCAAACGGGACAGACAATATTGCTGGCAGTGAGCACCCCGACCGAGGTAAAGTGGGCACCCAGGGATGGGAACTCCATGATGCTCAGCAAAGGGGATGGGTGAGAGGATGGCTGAAATTCACGGATTCCCACAAATACCTGTCAAATACATAATCCACAGGGACCAAATTAGCAAGAGTGATGTACTACACACCTTCAGAGAGCAGGTCAGAGGAAATAAACACTGCTGAATGCCTCTGTGTATGGGTGTAAGGGAGCAACAATCAGTACAGCCACAACAAAGGCAACTCTGTACATCAGCTTCGTCAAACATGAAATATGCACTGCAATAAAGCCGAGAAGGACGGAGACACAAGCTTTCGGGGTGGAGGGGGGCTTCCTCTACACTCATCCTGCTCTCATTTACAAGCAGAAATTGCACGTGCCTCTAAACATGCAGTTACCATAGTAACAAGAGCCGAACACGAAGAAATGCTGCCACCTTGTGACCGCTTTTGGGAACAGCAACCTTCAAACTTGCCCTGACGGACACGGACTACTCACAAGGCGGCTGGGCTCTAAATGATAGGTATCCTCACAAAATGGCCAGGGGTGGCACACCGAAATAAAAACAAGAACAAACCACACGATCAGGAAGGTAACTTCAACAGTTAATACAAGTCAATGCTATGAAAGAAGCCTCTGGAAATGTGCTTCATTTGCTCTATTATCAGTGATACAAAACATTAAACTGCAACGCGATATCACTACTGAGAAACCAAAAAGGCCACTATCCAAATTCTACAGACAAGAAAAAGCAGAGTGATGTCAGTAAAGGGGACCCTTATGTGCCAGCGGTGGGAGGTAAGCAGCCAGAGCCTTCATGGGCATGACTGTCAAAGGGCCTTGGAATCACAAAATGAGACAGATGATGTCATGGGGCAGTTCCACTCCCAGAGGATTTGAGAAACCAACCGATCGTGGAAAACACACGCCAACACCCCCACCCCCACAAACATGCGTTGCAGCAGCATTCACAAGGCCCAAGAGATGAAAGGAAAGAGCTCGGTGCAGAAGAAAAGAGACAGAAATGTGACAGACGTTCACAACAAAATATGACTCCGACATTAGGAAAATGCAAAAAAAAAATATGTCATTTTCAGGGATACACAGAAATCTAGAGCAGATCACAGGAAGTAAAGAAGGGCAGATTAAAGAGATATCACATCATATACCTTCCGGAGGGGATTAAAAAATATTGATGGTGATGAGTACCCAAACAAAAGTGAAATTGACTGACACTCCTGCTAAGGAAATTACGGTTAGCAAAGGGTATTGTTGGGTCAGTGGCTGAAAGGTGAAGGCTGGAATAAACTGATACCCACAAATACCTATGCAATTCATAATCCACATGGACCTCCTGTATCAAGAGACATGTGCTCAACAGATTCCAAAAACATAGCTGTGACAATAACTGCAGCTGAACACCTCCAGGTATCTGTGGAAGGGAACGAGAAACTGTTCCCCTGCAACAACTAAAGTGGTGTCAATAGTCTTAAATTAAAAATAAAGTTTCACTTAAAGAAAAACCTCAAAGCCTCAAGAGACAAAAGCTTTTGGTGACTTCCTGTGTCTCATTTTACTCTCACTTACAAGCAGGCCTGGAATAACCACCCAGGCTGCTGTTACCATAGCAACAAGAGAAGGAAAAGCACATGACAATTTGTACCTAGGGTGAATTCTAACAGATACAAACGTCTAAGCTGCGAGGACATTATCACCTATGCCTGAGCATGGAAAAAGCCCACTGTCAAAAGCTGGACATGGCATCAGTGGCAGAGTATCGTTAGTACAGTGGACACTTTAGGGTACTGGTGGGCTGGACTTGGTAAGAGCCACTATGAGCATGACTGGAAAAGTGCACTCCCATGAGAGAAAACTAAATCAATAAATAAAGAAGTAGAGACAGTATGATAAATCAGATCCTCTCCTGGAATACTTCAGAAACGCACAGATTTCGAACACCACAGACCCCAAACCGGGTCCTGCCGCACCATTCAGAACATCGAAGAGATGAAAGTAAAGAAAGCACACAGGGACGGAGAGATGAATGGATCAAGCAATGTGATACAGGGTCACAATGGACTATGACTCAGGCATTGAAACAAGGAAAGAACATCATTCTCAGAGGTACAGATAAGTGTGGTGATAATCAGAGTCAGCGAAGAAGGGCAGATGAGAGCTGTGTCGTAATATTTTGCTTTCAAACGGGACAGACAATATTGCTGGCAGTGAGCACCCCGACCGAGGTAAAGTGGGCACCCAGGGATGGGAACTCCATGATGCTCAGCAAAGGGGATGGGTGAGAGGACGGCTGAAATTCACGCATTCCCACAAATACCTGTCAAATACATAATCCACAGGGACCAAATTAGCAAGAGTGATGTACCACACACCTTCAGAGAGCAGGTCAGAGGAAATAAACACTGCTGAATGCCTCTGTGTATGGGTGTAAGGGAGCAACAATCAGTACAGCCACAACAAAGGCAACTCTGTACATCAGCTTCGTCAAACATGAAATATGCACTGCAATAAAGCCGAGAAGGACGGAGACACAAGCTTTCGGGGGGGGGGTGGCTTCCTCTACACTCATCCTGCTCTCATTTACAAGCAGAAATTGCGCGTGCCTCTAAAGATGCAGTTACCATAGTAACAAGAGCCGAACACGAAGAAATGCTGCCACCTTGTGACCGCTTTTGGGAACAGCAACCTTCAAGCTTGCCCTGACGGACAGGGACTACTCACAAGGCGGCTGGGCTCTAAATGATAGGTATCCTCACAA
The DNA here is from genome assembly GCF_054371585.1 of Giraffa tippelskirchi. Taxonomy (NCBI): domain Eukaryota; kingdom Metazoa; phylum Chordata; class Mammalia; order Artiodactyla; family Giraffidae; genus Giraffa; species Giraffa tippelskirchi. The sequence goes on from NC_137289.1 coordinate 147,251,204, forward strand.
AATGGCCAGGGGTGGCACACCGAAATAAAAACAAGAACAAACCACACGATCAGGAAGGTAACTTCAACAGTTAATACAAGTCAATGCTATGAAAGAAGCCTCTGGAAATGTGCTTCATTTGCTCTATTATCAGTGATACAAAACATTAAACTGCAACGCGATATCACTACTGAGAAACCAAAAAGGCCACTATCCAAAAGTCTACAGACAAGAAAAAGCAGAGTGATGTCAGTAAAGGGGACCCTTATGTGCCAGCGGTGGGAGGTAAGCAGCCAGAGCCTTCATGGGCATGACTGTCAAAGGGCCTTGGAATCACAAAATGAGACAGATGATGTCATGGGGCAGTTCCACTCCCAGAGGATTTGAGAAACCAACCGATCGTGGAAAACACACGCAAACACCCCCACCCCCACAAACATGCACTGCAGCAGCATTCACAAGGCCCAAGAGATGAAAGGAAAGAGCTCGGTGCAGAAGAAAAGAGACAGAAATGTGACAGACGTTCACAACAAAATATGACTCCGACATTAGGAAAATGCAAAAAAAAAATGTCATTTTCAGCGATACACAGAAATCTAGAGCAGATCACAGGAAGTAAAGAAGGGCAGATTAAAGAGATATCACATCATATACCTTCCGGAGGGGATTAAAAAATATTGATGGTGATGAGTACCCAAACAAAAGTGAAATTGACTGACACTCCTGCTAAGGAAATTACGGTTAGCAAAGGGTATTGTTGGGTCAGTGGCTGAAAGGTGAAGGCTGGAATAAACTGATACCCACAAATACCTATGCAATTCATAATCCACATGCACCTCCTGTATCAAGAGACATGTGCTCAACAGATTCCAAAAACATAGCTGTGACAATAACTGCAGCTGAACACCTCCAGGTATCTGTGGAAGGGAACGAGAAACTGTTTCCCTGCAACAACTAAAGTGGTGTCAATAGTCTTAAATTAAAAATAAAGTTTCACTTAAAGAAAAACCCCAAAGCCTCAAGAGACAAAAGCTTTTGGTGACTTCCTGTGTCTCATTTTACTCTCACTTACAAGCAGGCCTGGAATAACCACCCAGGCTGCTGTTACCATAGCAACAAGAGAAGGAAAAGCACATGACAATTTGTACCTAGGGTGAATTCTAACAGATACAAACGTCTAAGCTGCGAGGACATTATCACCTATGCCTGAGCATGGAAAAAGGCCACTGTCAAAAGCTGGACATGGCATCAGTGGCAGAGTATCGTTAGTACAGTGGACGCTTTAGGGTACTGGTGGGCTGGACTTGGTAAGAGCCACTATGAGCATGACTGGAAAAGTGCACTCCCATGAGAGAAAACTAAATCAATAAATAAAGAAGTAGAGACAGTATGATAAATCAGATCCTCTCCTGGAATACTTCAGAAACGCACAGATTTTGAACACCACAGACCCCAAACCGGGTCCTGCCGCACCATTCAGAACATCGAAGAGATGAAAGTAAAGAAAGCACACAGGGACGGAGAGATGAATGGATCAAGCAATGTGATACAGGGTCACAATGGACTATGACTCAGGCATTGAAACAAGGAAAGAACATCATTCTCAGAGGTACAGATAAGTGTGGTGATAATCAGAGTCGGCGAAGAAGGGCAGATGAGAGCTGTGTCGAAATATTTTGCTTTCAAACGGGACAGACAATATTGCTGGCAGTGAGCACCCCGACCGAGGTAAAGTGGGCACCCAGGGATGGGAACTCCATGATGCTCAGCAAAGGGGATGGGTGAGAGGACGGCTGAAATTCACGCATTCCCACAAATACCTGTCAAATACATAATCCACAGGGACCAAATTAGCAAGAGTGATGTACCACACACCTTCAGAGAGCAGGTCAGAGGAAATAAACACTGCTGAATGCCTCTGTGTATGGGTGTAAGGGAGCAACAATCAGTACAGCCACAACAAAGGCAACTCTGTACATCAGCTTCGTCAAACATGAAATATGCACTGCAATAAAGCCGAGAAGGACGGAGACACAAGCTTTCGGGGTGAGGGGGGCTTCCTCTACACTCATCCTGCTCTCATTTACAAGCAGAAATTGCACGTGCCTCTAAACATGCAGTTACCATAGTAACAAGAGCCGAACACGAAGAAATGCTGCCACCTTGTGACCGCTTTTGGGAACAGCAACCTTCAAGCTTGCCCTGACGGACACGGACTACTCACAAGGCGGCTGGGCTCTAAATGATAGGTATCCTCACAAAATGGCCAGGGGTGGCACACCGAAATAAAAACAAGAACAAACCACACGATCAGGAAGGTAACTTCAACAGTTAATACAAGTCAATGCTATGAAAGAAGCCTCTGGAAATGTGCTTCATTTGCTCTATTATCAGTGATACAAAACATTAAACTGCAACGCGATATCACTACTGAGAAACCAAAAAGGCCACTATCCAAAAGTCTACAGACAAGAAAAAGCAGAGTGATGTCAGTAAAGGGGACCCTTATGTGCCAGCGGTGGGAGGTAAGCAGCCAGAGCCTTCATGGGCATGACTGTCAAAGGGCCTTGGAATCACAAAATGAGACAGATGATGTCATGGGGCAGTTCCACTCCCAGAGGATTTGAGAAACCAACCGATCGTGGAAAACACACGCCAACACCCCCACCCCCACAAACATGCGTTGCAGCAGCATTCACAAGGCCCAAGAGATGAAAGGAAAGAGCTCGGTGCAGAAGAAAAGAGACAGAAATGTGACAGACGTTCACAACAAAATATGACTCCGACATTAGGAAAATGCAAAAAAAAAATATGTCATTTTCAGGGATACACAGAAATCTAGAGCAGATCACAGGAAGTAAAGAAGGGCAGATTAAAGAGATATCACATCATATACCTTCCGGAGGGGATTAAAAAATATTGATGGTGATGAGTACCCAAACAAAAGTGAAATTGACTGACACTCCTGCTAAGGAAATTACAGTTAGCAAAGGGTATTGTTGGGTCAGTGGCTGAAAGGTGAAGGCTGGAATAAACTGATACCCACAAATACCTATGCAATTCATAATCCACATGCACCTCCTGTATCAAGAGACATGTGCTCAACAGATTCCAAAAACATAGCTGTGACAATAACTGCAGCTGAACACCTCCAGGTATCTGTGGAAGGGAACGAGAAACTGTTCCCCTGCAACAACTAAAGTGGTGTCAATAGTCTTAAATTAAAAATAAAGTTTCACTTAAAGAAAAACCTCAAAGCCTCAAGAGACAAAAGCTTTTGGTGACTTCCTGTGTCTCATTTTACTCTCACTTACAAGCAGGCCTGGAATAACCACCCAGGCTGCTGTTACCATAGCAACAAGAGAAGGAAAAGCACATGACAATTTGTACCTAGGGTGAATTCTAACAGATACAAACGTCTAAGCTGCGAGGACATTATCACCTATGCCTGAGCATGGAAAAAGGCCACTGTCAAAAGCTGGACATGGCATCAGTGGCAGAGTATCGTTAGTACAGTGGACGCTTTAGGGTACTGGTGGGATGGACTTGGTAAGAGCCACTATGAGCATGACTGGAAAAGTGCACTCCCATGAGAGAAAACTAAATCAATAAATAAAGAAGTAGAGACAGTATGATAAATCAGATCCTCTCCTGGAATACTTCAGAAACGCACAGATTTCGAACACCACAGACCCCAAACCGGGTCCTGCCGCACCATTCAGAACATCGAAGAGATGAAAGTAAAGAAAGCACACAGGGACGGAGAGATGAATGGATCAAGCAATGTGATACAGGGTCACAATGGACTATGACTCAGGCATTGAAACAAGGAAAGAACATCATTCTCAGAGGTACAGATAAGTGTGGTGATAATCAGAGTCAGCGAAGAAGGGCAGATGAGAGCTGTGTCGTAATATTTTGCTTTCAAACGGGACAGACAATATTGCTGGCAGTGAGCACCCCGACCGAGGTAAAGTGGGCACCCAGGGATGGGAACTCCATGATGCTCAGCAAAGGGGATGGGTGAGAGGACGGCTGAAATTCACGCATTCCCACAAATACCTGTCAAATACATAATCCACAGGGACCAAATTAGCAAGAGTGATGTACCACACACCTTCAGAGAGCAGGTCAGAGGAAATAAACACTGCTGAATGCCTCTGTGTATGGGTGTAAGGGAGCAACAATCAGTACAGCCACAACAAAGGCAACTCTGTACATCAGCTTCGTCAAACATGAAATATGCACTGCAATAAAGCCGAGAAGGACGGAGACACAAGCTTTCGGGGTGAGGGGGGCTTCCTCTACACTCATCCTGCTCTCATTTACAAGCAGAAATTGCACGTGCCTCTAAACATGCAGTTACCATAGTAACAAGAGCCGAACACGAAGAAATGCTGCCACCTTGTGACCGCTTTTGGGAACAGCAACCTTCAAGCTTGCCCTGACGGACACGGACTACTCACAAGGCGGCTGGGCTCTAAATGATAGGTATCCTCACAAAATGGCCAGGGGTGGCACACCGAAATAAAAACAAGAACAAACCACACGATCAGGAAGGTAACTTCAACAGTTAATACAAGTCAATGCTATGAAAGAAGCCTCTGGAAATGTGCTTCATTTGCTCTATTATCAGTGATACAAAACATTAAACTGCAACGCGATATCACTACTGAGAAACCAAAAAGGCCACTATCCAAAAGTCTACAGACAAGAAAAAGCAGAGTGATGTCAGTAAAGGGGACCCTTATGTGCCAGCGGTGGGAGGTAAGCAGCCAGAGCCTTCATGGGCATGACTGTCAAAGGGCCTTGGAATCACAAAATGAGACAGATGATGTCATGGGGCAGTTCCACTCCCAGAGGATTTGAGAAACCAACCGATCGTGGAAAACACACGCCAACACCCCCACCCCCACAAACATGCGTTGCAGCAGCATTCACAAGGCCCAAGAGATGAAAGGAAAGAGCTCGGTGCAGAAGAAAAGAGACAGAAATGTGACAGACGTTCACAACAAAATATGACTCCGACATTAGGAAAATGCAAAAAAAAAATATGTCATTTTCAGGGATACACAGAAATCTAGAGCAGATCACAGGAAGTAAAGAAGGGCAGATTAAAGAGATATCACATCATATACCTTCCGGAGGGGATTAAAAAATATTGATGGTGATGAGTACCCAAACAAAAGTGAAATTGACTGACACTCCTGCTAAGGAAATTACGGTTAGCAAAGGGTATCGTTGGGTCAGTGGCTGAAAGGTGAAGGCTGGAATAAACTGATACCCACAAATACCTATGCAATTCATAATCCACATGGACCTCCTGTATCAAGAGACATGTGCTCAACAGATTCCAAAAACATAGCTGTGACAATAACTGCAGCTGAACACCTCCAGGTATCTGTGGAAGGGAACGAGAAACTGTTTCCCTGCAACAACTAAAGTGGTGTCAATAGTCTTAAATTAAAAATAAAGTTTCACTTAAAGAAAAACCTCAAAGCCTCAAGAGACAAAAGCTTTTGGTGACTTCCTGTGCCTCATTTTGCTCTCATTTACAAGCAGGCCTGGGATAACTGCAGAGGCTGCTGTTCTAAAGGATACTGAATATAGCTCCCTGCATTCTGCAGTAGTACCTTGTTTTTCATCTATTCTAAATGCAGGAGTTTGTATCTACCGATCCACTACTGCCGTCAATCCATCCTCCCTCCACCTTGGCAACCGCAAGTCTGTTCTCTATGAGTCTTGTATGTTTTACAGATAGCTTCATTTGTGCCATATCCTGGCTCCTACCCCAGATATGCAGATGATACCACTCTTATGGCAAAAGCGAAGAGGAACTAAGGAGCCTCTTGGTGAAAGTGAAAGAGGAGAGTGAAAAAACATTCAAAATCCTAAGAGCATGGCATCTGGTCCCATCACTTCATGGCAAATAGTTGGGTAAACAATGGAAACAGTGGGAGACTTTATTTTCCTGGGCTCCAAAATCACTGCAGATGGTGACTGCAGCCATGAAATCAAAAGACACTTGCTCCTTGAAAGAAAAGCGATGACCAACCTAGACAGCAAATTAAAAAGATCAAAGAGAAGTTACTCTGCCAACAAAGGTCTAGTCAAAGCTATGGTTCTTCCAGTAGTCATGTTTGGAGGTGAGAGTTGGACTATAAAGAAATCTGAGTGCCAAAGAACTGATGCTTTTTAAACTATGGTGTTGGAGAAGACTCTTGAGAGTCCCTTGGCTTGCAAGGACATCAAATCAGGAGAGCAAGGCAGGAGGAGAAGGGGATGACAGAGGATGAGATGGTTGGATGGCATCACTGACTCAATGAACATGCGTTTGAGCAAGCTCCAGGGGGTGGTGATGGAAAGGGAAGCCTGGCATGCTGCAGTCCATGGGGTCACAAAAAGTCGGACACAACTAGTGACTGAACTGAACTGGCTTCCACGTAGAAGCGATAGCGTATGGTATTTGTCTTTTTCTGTCTGACTTATTTCACTTAGTATGATAGTCTCTTTGTTGTTGCGTAGTCACTGAGTCATGCCCGACTCTTTTGCAGCCCCATGCCCTGTAGCCCACTGGGCTTCTCTGTCCATGGGCTTTCCCAGGCAAGAATCCTGGAGTAGGTAGCCAGTCCCTTCTCCAGGGGATCTTCCCAACCCAGGGATCAAACCTGGCTCTCCTGCATTGCAGGTGGATTCTTTACCACTGAGTCACCTGGGAAGCCCATGATAACCTCTAGGTCCATCCACATTGCTGCAATGTTTCATTCTTTTTTTTACGGCTCGATAGTATTCCATTAAATAGGCACCACGTCATGTTTGCCCATTCATCTCTCTCTGGACTTTAGGTTGTTTCCATGTCTTGGCTATTGTGTGTAGCGCTGCTGTGAACACAGGGGTGCATGCATCTTTCTGAATTTCTGGGTATATTCCCAGCAGTGGGATGCTAGATCGAATAGTAATTCTGTATTTAGTTTTTTGAGAAACCTCTTTACTCTTCTCCATAGTGGCTGCACAAATTTACACTTCCTCCAACAGGGTTGGAGGATACCCTTTTCTCCACATCCTCTCCAGCATTTTTAACTACGTATTTTTGAAATCAGCTTTTTATTTAGCAGTACTAGCAAGTTTTTCCTTCTTTATTCTTCCTAAGGTGGAGTTGTTGTGTTTTGTCCCATTGTAAGGTTATAAAATAGTTTATTGTACATATTCTCTGCCTGGGTTTTCTTCTCCCTATTTGTCCCCATTGTAAGTTCAGTTATAAAGCTCATTGGGTATGTGTGTTTCACTGACATGTTTGTAATTTCTCTGCTCATTTCCTTGGGATGAATTTGTTACAGAAACATTGTACACAGAGGATTCCAGAGGAGTTTTGGCTTCTATGTGAAATGTAGTCCTCACTGCTCGCTCATTGACACGATGTCTCATTTCTTACAGAAGTCCCATCTGAAGCTCTCCCCTATCTTAGCAGCTACCTTATCTAGTCCGTACCGCCATACTCCCGTGGACCATCTGTGATCCAAGACTCAACAGGAAGGGGGTGTTTCCCATGAACTAAGGGTATGTTTCCTAATGTGTTTCTTGTCGTTGGTCTGTCCCGACTCCGTCTCCCCAATGTGGGCACGACTGCTGCTAACGCCTGTGTGTATAGGTTGCCATCGCCTTAAGAAAAAATGTCATTAACTCCAGGTGAGATGGGGTAGGTACCATGTCTGGGGGACAAGAGAAAGGGATGAGGGGGCAATGCCTGAAGCAGGCACACAGGTCTTAAAAGTGCACTCTTAGGTCCTTGGAGTAAACATACTGCCCTCTGGCATAGGGCCGGGAGACACAGAGGAGAGCAGGTGAAGAGGGCATGCCACCGTCAGCAACAGAGAGGCCGCCATGGCGTCCGTGACCTAGCAACTGAGAATGCTGGAGATGCGCACACTGGGTGTGGAATGCGGTGACTGCGAGTCCCAGGAGAGGGCCTTGGCCTCCCGGGCCAGCCCCACTGACTATGGCGGCGAGAGCCCCTCTCCCCCTGGAGAAAGGAGCCTGCCACGCTGAGCAGAAGATGGTGGAGTGGGACTGGTTTTCCGTTGGCAGTTCTGTGCCTCTGAGCTCACTGTCCTCGATCCCAGACACTTCGGGAAGAGTCCGGTTAGTAGATGCTCTGGTTTTCTTGCTGTGTGCGTCTTGTGGTTAAACAGACACGGGTTATGGTGTCACTGTTTTTAAGCGTACAGCTCAGCGGCATTAAGGATATTCACAGTGTTGAGCAACTGTTACCACCATCCCTCTCCCCAGGCTACAGCTTTTGTCACCGTCGAGCACTACCTACCCCTTCCTGCCTCACCCAGCCCCTGGTAACCGCTCTTTTATTTTCTGTGTCTGTGAATTGGACTAGTCTGGGTCCTGCGAAAAGTGAAATCTTTCAGTATTTGTCTCTCCCTACCTGGCTTATTTCTCTCAGCATAATTAGTCTCCAAGGTTCATCCTTTATGTAACGTGTGTCCAAATTTCCTTCCATCCGAAGACTGAGAAATGCCCTGTTATATGGATCGACCACATGTTGTCTCCATGTTTGCTCCTCCATGGATGGAGAATCGGCCCCCACCCCCACCCCGCCACAGCTTAGCTATTGTGAATAATGCTGTTACAAACATGGGCGTACCAGTGTCTGTTTAAGTCCCTGCTTTTTCTGCAGGTGTGCATCTACCCAGAAGAGAAATTCCTGTATCACACGGTAAGTCTTTGTTTGTTTTGAGGAATCCCGGTACTGTTTCCCACAGCAGCCATACCAGTTCATAGTCCCACCAGCAAAACACAAAGGTTCTGGTTTCTCCACATCCTGGCCAATACTTGCTACTTTTGGTGTTTTTTGTTAGGAACCATCCTGTTGAGTGTGAAGTAGTATTTCATCAGGTGTGAGATGTCTTTAGCCAGGTCAAGTAAAAAGAAAACAGATGATTCTAACACAGATACTGAAGATAGAAAGATATCTGCTGTAGGTAACAACGTAACTAGAAGTAAACTTGTAAAACACAGTCCTTTGTTTGCCTCCTATTTAACTTTCCATTTTACAAACACTGATTAGGCAGCTTCTCTAGGCCAGGCTTGGGCTTTCAGGGCATTTCCTCTCTGCATTCTTTGTGCATTTGGTTCTAAAAGAAGAACGGTCCTCTAAGCCAGGGGTCCTCAACCTCTAGGATCTAATGCCTGATGATCAGAGGTAGAGCTGATATCATAATAACAGAAACAATACTGCACAGTAAATGCAATGCGTTTGAATGATCCCCCCCACCCCCCATGAAACCACGTCTGGTGCCACAAAGGTGGGGTACCACTGCTCTAAACATTTTCTAGGGGTGGAATGTTTTTCCATGTTATTAGATAGTCTTACACCTTCACAGCTGCAGAGGCTTATGGTGAATGAATCACCTTACTGCTCACTGGGTATGAGCGCATTTTTCTGCCAGAATTAATCCTCCATTGCTTCACGTTAATGAAGTATTTTTTTCTTTCAACAAATCAGGCTCATCTCTGTTGAACAGCCAGACATCATTAAAAGAGGCAATCTGAGGTCATAAACACAGTGAGGGAAAGAAGCCTATCACACAGGAATGCTTACTGCATGATTTCCCTGTTGAAAATCAGGCAGAATGTTTGGGGAGATGTATTCTGAGATGAGCAAATATAAAGACAGATAAGGAAGTGGTGATAATGTATGTCTTTCTTCGCTGAGTATGGGTATGGGCCTGTTGATAATTCATTGAGCTCTCCACTTGGATTATTACGTGCTCTTTCCTATTAATGTCTATCTGATTCTTCACAATACAGGTAGCTTTCAAAACTCCTTAGCCCTTCTAACCCAGTTCAAAATGTCTCTTACTCACTGAGCATCTAGACTTCCAGTTCTAGTCTCATCCCTGATTACGTTACACATTCTGTTTTGTAATATGCTCTTAGTGTCTGATATATTGTGAGTATCTTTCTCCTCCGGTTGGTCACATTTTGTTTTAATGGCAACTAGAATGGCCATAATCAAAATGACTACATGTACCAACGTGTTGGAGAAGATAGAAAGTGCAGACTTCATACATGTCTGGTGCGGATATAAAATGGTATAGCCCTTTGGGAAAACAATTTAGAACTTTCTAAAAAGTGAAACATACATTTGCTGTGAAGTGAAGTGAAGTGAAGTCGCTCAGTCGTGTCTTACTCTTTGCGACCCCATGGACTGTAGCCTACCAGTCTCCTCCGTCCATGGGATTTTCCAGGCAAGAGTACTGGAGTGGGGTGCCATCGCCTTCTCCAGAGGATCTTCCCGACCCAGGGATCGAACCCAGGTCTTCCGCATTGTAAGCAAGACGCTTTACCATCTAAGCCACCAGGGAAGTAAATCCCAGTCCTGGGTATCTACATGAGGAAAACGAGAACACACCCTCACCCCAGGTTTTGGATAGAAGGGTTTACAGCAGCTTTATTCATAATAGTCTAAACCCGGGGCCAATCCTGATGTCCAAACACTGAGGAGTGAGTCAACAATCTGTGGTGCATCCCTACACGTGAATACTACTCTGGGGGGTCAAAGCTGCCCAGTACTCACACAAGCTACAACATGGATGAACCTTGAACAGAGGCAGACACACGGTATATCACACCGCATACCAGTCCAGTTCTATTCCGAATGCTGGCACACAGCTCCCTTGTATGGAGCTAGCATCCATTATTTAACCAAGCTCTCTTGTTGGACTCGAACTCATTTCCCATTTGTCAATATTACAAATGTGGCTGTGTCGACCATCTTGGTGGTGAAAGCTTTTCAGCCAGTCTTCGTTATGTCCTTGAACAAATGCCTGGCAGTGGGACTGTGTATTTGAAGGTTTGTGCATTTGAAGGCTTTCAGGAAACGCTACCCGATGGCCCTTGGCAAAGTGTGCTGGGTCAGCACTCCCACCAGTGGAGCCTCTAGAGTCTCCATTCTCAAAGATAGCACTTCTTTCAAACACAGCACTTCCCTCTTACACATAGCGTCTTCCCTTCGACTATAACCATGGGGGGCTATTCCAGGTACAAGGGTCCCACTCTCATGATGCCCTGTATTCGTTTGCAGTTCCCGTGAGAATGAGGTCGCCCTGCCGTTGATCCCCAGTAACACCAAACGCCAACTGGTAGGGCTCTCTGTAGCCACCATCGGCTGGATCCTCTGCACCATGGCCATGGGCCTGGTGGAGTGGCGAGTGTGGCACATCAACGACACGTCGCTCTTCCCCCGGGACCTGGCCTCCGTGGGGATGTGGAGAGTCTGTGTATTCCAACACACCAACACCGTCAACAGAGCCACTGAGTGTCACCATTACCGCTACCTTGATTCTTACCTGCCTCGCGATATCTGCTTTGCGCAAAACCTCTTCCTGCTCGCCAGCTTTCTAGGGTTTGGGGGCAAAGTCTCCCTCACCTTTGCACTTCGGCGAGTGTACCTGAGACTTCCATGGAAGGACAACGCCCTCAATCCATTTGTTATTGCAGGACTTCTCAACACAGCGGCCAGTGCTTGTGTCACGATTGCCATCGTCTGGAATTACTACGTGGTGGTACACAAAGAGGGAATTTCCTTCCCACCATCTTTCAACATCTCCACCAAGCCAGATACGCAGCAGCTCGGTAGTGCCGTCCTTGTAGCATCTATCGCTGCTTGCATGATGTTTTTAGGTGGTTTGGTTTCCTTTTCTTACAATTCCCCCTTCGAGACCCGAATCCATCCTGCGCGTGCAGAAATCTATAATCCCTCACTGCAATGACTTTCCAAACCCCACATCCCCAGGAGTTTACATGGGAATATGACCAGGATGCTTTGTCAAATAGGTGCAAGGACTCTCAAGACCAGGACGAAAGTAGATTGGGGCAGAAAATGGCCGTTACCTTCTGCCTGAATTTGATTCATTGACTACTTGGTTGAATAAATTGCATGAAAAATCTTACCCAGCTGCCAGATGGTCTTATTGGATCTGCATTTTAAGTATTGTGAAATAAATAATACTCGAAACGTCACGTGTGGAAAAAAGCTTCTGAGATGATCAAATCTCCCTCCTAAACTTCTGCTAAAAACAACCAACGTTATGTCCTGTGACATCATAATTACATCTCTTTAGCATGTAAAATTCTCCAAGATGTTTCCAAGTAGAAACGTATAAGGAATCCCCCAACACCCACTTCCAGACTCAACACTTACCAAGATTCTGCCCTACTAGCTTTCTCTCTTTCTTCCTCTCTTTCAATCTCTTTTTCTTTTTCCAAAAGATTTTAAAGCAAATCCCAGACGTCGAGTCCCTTCATCCCTTCCCAATATTTGACACTCATCAATATTACTCCAGTATTACTAACAGACGGATGTTTCCTCGCATAACCATGTTTGTAAAAAACATTTAAGAATTATTTAATAGTATCAAATATTAGAAATTTTAAATGCCTCGAAAATAATTCTATACTCCCCCCCCCAAGGCACTCACACTGCCTCTTAGGTCTTAATCTAAAGCCCTCCCCCACTGTACGCCCTCTGCCCTTTAAGAAAATGATTTTGACTTGAAATAGGTCAATTATCTTCTCTGAAATGTGTGACCTGCCAAGGCTGAGATGTGGGGTCAGATTTTTGAGGGAGAATATTTCAAAAGTGGTGGATGACAGTAACTGCTGCTTGTATGGATGCTAAGATCCACGGGTGGATCACTAGGGGAAAGTATGCTCCTTTTTCTGTTTCATCTCGTTTCCATCTAACCGCGTCATCTCCTGATGGTCTGTGTTTCAATCAATTATTGCACTAAGGATTACAAGAGGTGAGTTTCAGGCATGAACAGTTTTACTGTATTTATTAGCTGGGATGCTAGAATTTTGTTGAGCATGTTTCATCTATTTTCATCAGTGATATCGACCTGTAGTTTTCCTTTCTTGTGGCATCTTTGTCTGGTATTGGTATCAGAGTGACGGTGGCCTCATAGAATGAGTTTGGCAATTTACCTTCCCCTGCAATTTTCTGGAAGAGTTTGACTAGGATAGGTGTTAGCTCTTCTCTCAATTTGTGGTAGAATTCACCTGTGAAGCCGTCTGGTCCTGGGCTTTTGTTTGTTGGAGAATTTGTGATTACCGTTTTGATTTCCATGTTTGTGATGGGTCTGTTAAGATTTTCTATTTCTTCCTGGTTCAGTTTTGGAAGGTTATACTTTTCTTAGTATTCGTCCGTTTCTTCCATGTTGTCCATTTTATTGTCGTATAGCTGCTGATAGTAGTCTCCTATGATCCTTTGTATGTCTGTGTTGTCTGCTGTGATTTCTCCATTTCAATTTCTGATTTAGTTCATTTGATTCTTCTCCCTTTTTTTCTTGATGAGTCTGGCTAATGATTTGTCTATTTTATTTATCTTCTCAAAGAACCAGCTTTTAGTTTTGCTGATTTTGGCTATGGTCTCCTTTGTTTCTTTTTCATTTATTTCTGCCCTAATTTTTATGATTTCTTTCCTTCTACTAACCCTGGGGTTCTTCATTTCTTCTTTTTTCAGTTGCTTTAGCTGCAGAGTTAGGTTATTTATTTGATGTTTCTCTTGTTTCTTGAGGTAAGCTTATATTGCTATGAACCTTCCCCATAGCACGGCTTTTACTGAATCCCACAGGTTTTGGGTTATCGTGTTTTCATTTTCATTTGTTTCTATGCATATTTTCATTTCTTTTTTGATTTCTTCTGTTATTTGTTGATTATTCAGAAGCGTGTTGCTTAGCCTCCATGTGTTTGTGTTTTTAATAGTTTTTTTTTTCCTCTGGTAGTTGACATCTAATCTTACTGCATTGTGATCAGAAAAGATGCTTGAAGTGATTTCGATGTTTTTGAATTTACCAAGGCTAGATTTATGGCCCAGGATGTGATCTATCCTGGAGAATATTCCGTGTGCCCTTGAGAAAAAGGTGAACGTCATTGTTTTGGGGTGAAGTTTCCTATAGATATCAATTAGGTCTAACTGGTCCACTGTATCATTTAAAGTTTGTGTTTCCTTGATAATTTTCTGTTTAGTTGATCTGTCCATAGGTGTGAGTGGGGTATTAAAGTCTCCCACTATTATTGTGTTATTGTTAATTTCCCCTTTCATACTTGTTATCATTTGACTTATGTATTCTGGTGCTCCTATGTTGGGTGCATATATATTTAAAACTGTTATATCTTCTTGGATTGATCCTTTGATCCTTATGAAGCCTCCTTCTTTGTCTCATTTCACGGCCTTTATTTTAAACTCTATTTTATCTGATATGAATATTGCTCCTCCTGCTTTCTTTTGGTCTTCATTTGCACGAAATACCTTTTTCCAGCCCTTCACTTTCAGTCTGTATGTGTCCCTTGTTTTGAGGTGGCTCCCTTGTAGACAGCGTATATAGGGGTCTGATTTTGTAACCATTTTACAATACTGGTGAACAGCATGGCAGCTCCTTTAAAAAGTAAAAATAGAATTACCATGTGACCCAGAAATCCCACTCCTGTGTGTATCCCTGGAGAAAACCTTAATTCCAAAAGATACGTCCACCCTAAAGTTCACTGCAGCACTATTTGTCATAGACAAGACATGCAACATTTTTTAATCATAGCAGAAATGGGAAAAAAACAACAAAACAAAAACTTAAAGCAAGCAGTCTATACAGGGGTTCAAATTACTAGGTATTTGTAAAAGTAGAGGCTTAAAGATGAGTGAACAAAGCAAGGATCACGTATCAGGACCAAGTCCTATGATAGCATTCGAACAGCGGAAAAAATGATTTATAATAAAAGAAGTAGCACACTGTCATCTTTTTTTTTTTTTATCTCCCCATCCCAGGAACTCAGAATTCTGAGGCAATGGTCAGCTGAGATCATGGATGATTTTTTTCTTTCTTTGTATTTTTCCAACAGCTTTATGTTTTCTGTTATGAGCATGCATTAATTTTTAATCAACTTATGCAGTATTTTTTCAACATGTAAAGAAGACCTCTGCGTTTTATAAATTACACTCATAAGCATTCTTCTATTTCACCACGAGAGGGCAGCAGAAGCACAGTAAATATTTATTCATACACACATATGAGAGAATGCATCTAGAGTTTACGTCACATTCATAGTCATTCTTCTATTTCTCCACGAGAGGGCAGCAGAAGCACAGTAAATATTTATTCATACACACATATGAGAGAATGCATCTAGAGTTTACGTCACATTCATAGTCATTCTTCTATTTCTCCACGAGAGGGCAGCAGAAGCACAGTAAATATTTATTCATACACACATATGAGAGAATGCATCTAGAGTTTACGTCACATTCATAGTCATTCTTCTATTTCTCCACGAGAGGGCAGCAGAAGCACAGTAAATATTTATTCATACACACATATGAGAATGCATCTAGAGTTTACGTCACATTCATAGTCATTCTTCTATTTCTCCACGAGAGGGCAGCAGAAGCACAGTAAATATTTATTCATACACACATATGAGAGAATGCATCTAGAGTTTACGTCACATTCATAGTCATTCTTCTATTTCTCCACGAGAGGGCAGCAGAAGCACAGTAAATATTTATTCATGCCCACATATACTCGGGAGAGTCCCTTGGACTGCAAGGTGCTCAAACCAGTCAATCCTAAAGGAAATCGGTCCTGAATATTCATTGGAAAGACTGATGCTGAAGCTGAAACTCCAATCCTTTGGCCACCTGAGTGCGGAGAATTGACTCTTTAGAAGAGACTCTGGTGCTGGGCAAGATTGAAGGCAGGAAGACAAGGGGATGACAGAGGATGAGATGGCTGGATGGCATTACCCACTCTACGAATATGAGTTTGAGCAGGCTCCAGGAGTTGGTGATGGACAGGCTCGCAAAGAGTAAGACTCGACTGAGGAACTGAACTGAGCTGACTGACATATACATAGAAAATTCTAATACAGTGTCAAAAGGGACACACTATGCCAACAGTGGTGTACTACACGTTTTCATAATACATCCAGAAAATAACCACAGATGAATACCTCTATGTATCGTTAAAAGGATACAAGAATCTGTACAACTACAACAATGCAGCCATTTGAGTCAACGTGCACGGACTGAGAGATGATCATATTAAGCTAAGTGAGTCAGACAGAGAAAGACAAACATGAAATGATATCACCTAAATAGTGGAATCCAAGATATGACACAAATGAACATCTGTATGAAACAGAAGCACACTCACAGACGTAGAGACAGACTTGTGGCTTCAGAGGCAGAGACAATTGGAGGAGCGATGGAGTAAGAGATTGGGGTTAAGAGATATAAACTTCAGTATATGAAATTGATGGGCAAGTTCCTACTGTAGAGCACACAGAACTATATTCAGTATCCTACGATCAATCGTAATGGAAAAGAATACATATGGGACTTCCTGGTGGTCCAGTGGTTAACTCCTCCACTGTTGGTGGGAATGTAAGTTGGTGCAGCCACTATGGAAAACAGTATGGAGGTTCCTCAGAAAAGTAAAACTAGAATTATCGTATGATCCAGAAATTCCATTCCTGGGCATAAACCCAGACAAAACTGTAACCTCCAAAGATACATGCACCCCGATATTCAGAGCAGCACTATTCACAGGAGCCAAAACAGAAACGCATCCTAAATGTCCACTGACAGATGAATGGATAGAGAGAAGTGGTACATATATAGAACAGAAGAGTACTCAGCCATAAAAACTGAAATGATGCCTTGTGCAGCAACATGGATGGACTGAGAGAATGTCAAACAAAGTGAAATAAGTCAGACAGAGAAAGACAAATAGCAGATGATACCACTTATATGTGGAATCTAAGTATGACACAAATGAACATATCTATGAAACAGAGACAGACTCATGGAAACAGCAAACAGACCTACGGTTTCCAAGAAGGAGGGGGGTGGGGAGGGAGGAGTAGGAGGGTGGGGTTAGCAGATGCAAACTATTCCATATGAGATGTATAAACAACAAGGTCCTACTGTAGAGCACAGGGAAGTATATTCAGAGTCCTATGATAAGCCATATTGGAAGAGAATAGAAAAAAGAATATATATGGGACTTCCCTGGTGGTCCAGTGGTTAAGACTCCACACTTCCACTGCAGGGGGTATGGGTTTAATCCCTGGCCAGGGAACTAATCCCACACACCCTGCAGCATATTAGAAAACAATAAGATTAAAGAAAAAAAATATATATATACATATATATACACACACACGCAATGTATATACACAAATATATGTATATAACTGAATCCCTTTGCTGTAAAGCAGAAATTAACACAGTATTGTATACTTCAGTAAAAAAAATTAACATGACTGGGATAAAAAGATTAGTATATTTCATTGTTTGTAAATTTTATATCCAAAGAAAAGTACTGTAAACAAATACAGCTGACCACTTCATGGCAGGCTTGCTGAAATACTTATGGAGGTGCATACTGATGTCTGAAATTTATCACCAAATACACCAAGGAATAAGATGGATTGATGGCTGGATAGTGGGATGGACAAATGGGTAGACACATGAGAAAGGAAGTATTGTAAAATAGTTACAGTAGAAGCTAGGTGGGAAGTCTTTGTGTATTAGCTAGAAAACATGTTCAACCTCGTTGAATGTTTGGAAATTTTTATAATAAAGTGTTGGGGAAAGTACAGAGCAAAGAGCAATGAAAACCACAAGCACACGAAGTACAATTTCAACTTTACAAATATGAGCTGAAAAAAGATGCAGAGGAGAGAGGCTAAAATATTGTGCACTCAATCACTCAGTCGTGTCTGGTTCTTTTGCAACTGAATCGACTGTAGCCCACCAGGCTCCTCTGTCCATAGGATACTCCAGGCAAGAATACTGGAGTGAGTTACCAATCCCTTCTCCAGGGGATCTTCCCGACCCAGGGATCTAACTCCTGTCTTCTGCATTGGCAGGTGGGTTCCTTACCACTGAGCCCCCAAGGAAGCCCCAAAATATGAACTGTAGTGAAACTAAACATGGCTTTTACTTACTTTTTCACACTCCGTGCACTGACCAAGTTCTTTTCCCAATATCCACAGACTACATTTTTCATAATAAAAGTAGCATCACCTTCCCTCTGGCCCAAGGGAGACAGGCCTGCCGGGCAGCATCATCGCCCTGCTTGTGCTCCCCTCCTCCTGACCCTGGCTCCGAGCACCTGCTGGGGCTCCCAGAGTCCTCCAATCACAGCTCGAGCTGTGTTCCTGTTGGCTTCACAGGGCTGACCAAGCCTATGGCTGACTCCTCTGTTTGGAGTCCCAGATGCAGCCCCATCCATCCTGGCTTCATCTTGGCCCATCTTGGAGCTACCCGCCTCCACTTCAGTTTTGTCTCTTATATTTGAGGGTAAAGTAAGAAGCTTATTGAAAAGTACATGTGGAAAGGCACCCAGGTGAACTCAGAGAGCGTTGCCTCCTCCCAATTCTTTTAACCCACACCCTGTAACGTCCTAGAGTTTTTGCCCGTTATTTAAATTTCTTATTTTATGTGATCATTGTCCAGGAGCTAAAAAAGGGAAAATTTACATAACTTTCTTTGCAGTAAAATTCCTGCATGGCTAATAAACAATAAACAAGGGATTATAAAATGACAACTGAGAAATATGTGGAAGATACCTGACAAAGGGCTCATTTACCTAATTTATGCAGAGTCCAAAGTTAAAATAAGAGACGAAAAATCTAATAGAAGACAAACATGAAGTAAACAAAGGGTACAAAGAAATACAAATTACCCAGAAAATACAAAAGAAAAATTACCAAAAACCAGGAAGAAATGTTGAACCAAACTGGGAATAACAGGAATGCAAACCAAAACAATAATGGAATACGACTTCTCACCATGCAAACTGCCAAAAGTTCAATGAGAAAGTTGAAAGATACCAAATTTTCCCTCCACACTGAGGATGAGGGTTTAGAAAACGAGTGCTCATGCATTGCTCTGAAAGCATAAAGTGATGCAACTTCCTGAAGGACAATTTGACAATAACTAGTCCATTCATAAATGCATGGAGCCACTTAGCAAGACCCTGTGTGGAATTTACACTGCAGAAATATTTATGCAAGTACACCAAACTTATATATATGTTATATATATATGATGGTTACTGCAATATTTATTTTCCCATCATCCTAGAAAATCGCTTTGGGACTCTTCCCCACACTGTCCTTCTCCCATGCAAGTTCCCATGATAGAACTGAGAACCCCTGTTAGATTAGTTTTGCCTCACCTAGAACATTGTATAAATGGAGCCCACAGCAGGTACACGTGTAGAAGCTTTACAATGTTGTGTTACTTTCTGCTGTACAGAAACGTAAATCAGCTGTGCCTATGTGTGTGTGTGTATATATCCCCCCTTGTTAAAATTTCTTTGCCATGTAGGTCACCACAGCGCATTGCGGACAGTTCCCTGTGCTACCCAGATGGTTCTCATTCATTCAGCTCAGCTCAGTTCAGTTCAGTCACTCAGTCGTGTCTGACTCTTTGCGATCCAATGGACTGCAGAAGGCCAGGCTTCCCTGTCCATCACCAACTCCCACAACGTACTCAAACTCATGTCTATAGTGTCAGTGATGCCATCCAACCATCTCATCCTCTGTCGTCCCCTCCTCCTTCCATCTTCAGTCTTTCCCAGCATCGGGGTCTTTTCAAATGAGTCAGTCCTTCGCATCAGGTGGCCAAAGTGTTGGACTTTTAGCTTCAGCATCAGTCCTTCCAATGAATATTCAGAACTGATTTCCTTTAGGGTGGAATGGTTGGATCTCCTTGCAGTCCAAGGGACTCTCAAGAGTCTTCTCCAACACCACAGTTCAAAAGCATCAATTCTTTGGTGCTCAGCTTTCTTTATAGTCCAACTCTCACATCCGTACATGTCTACTGGAAAAACCATAGCTTTGACTAGACAGACCTTTGTTGGCCAAGTAACGTTTCTGCTTTTTAATATGCTGTCTAGTTGGTCATAACATTCTCCCAAGGAGTAAGTGTATTTTCATTTAATGGCTGCGGTCACCATCTGCAGTGACTTTGGGGCCCCAAAAGATAAAGGGTGTCACTGTTTCCACTGTTTCCCCATCTATTTGCCATGAAGTAATGGGACCAGATGCCGTGATCTTCATTATCTTAGACTCTTAGCTTAGCTATCCTTAATTAGCACTCCTTATCTTAGCTCAGCTCTCCTTGGCTTAGCTCACCTTAGCCCTCCTTAGCAAAACTCTCCTTAGCTCAGCTCTCCTCAACTCAGCTCTCCATAGCTCTCCTTATCTAAGCTTTCCTTAGCTCAACTCTCCTTACCTTAGCCCTCCTTAGCTCTCCTTTCACAGTTCTAGTCAGCTCAGCTCTCTGTAGCTCTCCACAGCTCTCCTTAGCTCACCTCTCCATAGCTCAGCTCTCCTTAGCTCTCCATAACTCTCCTTAGCTTAGCCCTCCTTAGCTCAGCGCTCCTCAGCTCAGTTCTTCATAGCTCTCCTTAGCATAGCTCTCTTTAGCTCAGCTCGCCATAGCTCAGCCCTCCTTAGCTTAGCTCTCCTTAGGGTAGCTCAGCTGTCCTTAGCTCAGCCCCCTTTTTCTAGCTCTCCTTAGCGAAGCTCAGCATTCCTTAGCTCTCCTTAGCTTACCTCTTCTTAGCTTAGCTCTCTTTATCTTAGCTCTTATTAGCTCTCCTAGAGGGCTATGGAGAGCTAAGGAGAGCTGAGCTGAGCTGAGGAGGGCTAAGCTAAGGAGAGATGAGTTAAGGAGGGCTACGAGGGCTGAGCTTAGGGGAGCAGAGCTAAGGCGAGCCACTTAAGGAGAAGTGGCTTCCTTATGCAGGAGTAATTAAGTAAGTAATTACTTAAGGAGTAGTAATTAAGTAAGTAATTCCTTACTTAAGGAGAAGTAATTAAAGAGAGCTAAGGAGGGCTGAACTAAGGAGAGCTATGGACAGCTTAGCTAAGGAAAGCTAAGCTAACGAAAGGAGAGCTGAGTTAAGGAGAGCCACGCTCAGGAGAGCTAGGAGGGCTGAGCTTAGGGGAGCTGAGCTAAGGTGAGCTAAGCTAAGGAGAACTGAGCTATAGAGAGCTACAGAGAGCTAAGGTAAGGAGAAGTAATTAAGGAGAGCTATCCTAAGGAGGGCTGAGCTAAGGAGAGCTTAGCTAAGGAGAGCCAAGCTAATGATAGCTAAGCTAAGGAGAACTGAGCTAAGCAGGCTGAGCTAAGGAAAGCTGTGGAGAGCGAGCTGGGTAGGGCTAAGCTATGGAGAGCTACAGAGAGCTAAGCTAAGGAGAAGTAATTCAGGAGAGCTATCCTAAGGATGGCTGAGCTAAGGAGAGCTATGCTAGGGAGAGCTCAGCTAAGGAGAAATAATTGAGGAGAGCTCTCAAAGAAACAGAGGGAAACAATAGAAAGGCAAAGACTGGAGATCTCTACAATAAAATTAGAGATACCAAGGGAACATTTCATGCAAAGATGAGCACAATAAAGGACAGAAATGGGATGGATCTAACAGAAGCAGAAGATATTACGGAGAGGTGGCAAGAATACACAGAAGAACTATACAAAACAGATCTTCACGATCCAGATAATCATGATGGTGTGATCTCTCACCTAGAGCCAGAGCCAGACATCCTGGAATGTGAAGTCAAGTGGGCTTTAAGAAGCGTCACTATGAAAGAAGCTGGTGGAGGTGATGCAATTCCAGTTGAGCTATTTCAAATCCTAAAATCTGATGCTGTGAAAGTGTTGCACTCAACATGCCAGCAAATTTGGAAAACTCAGCAGTGGCCATAGGACTGCAAAAGGTCAGTTTTCATTCCAGTCCCAAAGAAAGGCAATGCCAAAGAATGCTCCAACTACCGCACAATTGCACTCATCTCACACGCTAGTAAAGTAATGCTCAAAATTCTCCAAGCCACACTTCAATAGTACGTGAACCATGAACTTCCAGATGTTTAAGCTGGATTCAGAAAAGGCAGAGGAACCAGAGATCAAATTGCAAACATCCGTTGGATCAACAAAAAAGCAAGCGAGTTCCAACAAAATATATACTTCTGCTTTATTGACTATGCCAAAGCCTTTGACTGTGTGGATTACAATAAACTGTGGAAAATTCTGAAAGAGATGGGAATTCCAGATCACCTCATCTGGCTCTTGAGAAATCTGTATGTAGGTCAGGAAGCAACAGTTAGAACTGCATGTAGAACAGCAGACTGGTTCCAAATAAGGTTCTATATCGTCACCCAGTTAATTTAACTTATATGCAGAGTGCTGCTGCTGCTGCTGCTAAGTCGCTTCAGTCGTGTCCGACTCTGTGCGACCCCATAGACGGCAGCCCCCCAGGCTCTGCCGTCCCTGGGATTCTCCAGGCAAGAACACTGGAGTGGGTTGCCATTTCCTTCTCCAATGCATGAAAGTGAAAAGTGAAAGTAAAGTCGCTCAGTCGTGTCTGACTCTTCGCGACCCCATGGACTGCAGCCTACCAGGGTACGTCATGATAAACGCCGGCCTGGATGAAGCACAAGCTGGAATCAAGATTGCTGGGAGAAATATCAATAATTTCAGATATGCAGATGACACCACCCATCTGTCAGAAAGCAAAGAAGAACTAAAGAACCTCTTGATGAAAGGGAAAGAGGAGAGTGAAAATGTTGGGTTAAACCTCAACATTCAGAAAACTAAGATCATGGCATCTGGTCCCATCACTTCATGGCAAATAGATGGGGAAATAGTGGAAACAGTTACACACTTTATTTTCTGGGGCTCCAAAATCACTGCAGATGGTGACTGCAGCCATGAAACTGAAAGATGCTTACTCCTTGGGAGAAATGTTATGACCAACCTAGACAGCATATTAAAAAGCAGAGACGTTACTTGGCCAACAAAAGTCTGTCTAGTCAAGGCTATAGTTTTTCCAGTAGTCATTTATGGATGTGAGATTTGGACCACAAAGAAAGCTGAGTGCCAAAGAATTGATGCTTTTGAACTGTGGTGTTGGAGAAGACTCTTGAGAGTCCCTTGGCCTGCAGGGAGATTCAACCAGTCCCTCCTAAAGGACATGAGTTCTGGACGTTCATTGGAATGACTGATGCTGAAGCTGGAACTCAATAGTTTAGCCACCTGATGAGAAGAACTGACTCCTTTCAAAAGACTCTGATGCTGGGAAAGATTGAAGGAGGGAGGAGAAGGGGACGCCAGAGGATGAGATGGTTGGATGGCATCGCTGACTCAACGGACATGAGTTTGAGTCAAGTCTGGGTGTTGCTGATGGACAGGGAGGCCCAGCACACTGCAGTCCATGGGGTCACAAAGAGTCGGACAAGACTGAGCAACTGAACTGACTGACTGAAGGAGAGCTGAGCTAAGCAAAGGAGAGCTAAGCTAATGAGAGGAGAGCTGTGTTAAGGAAAGCTAAGCTAAGGAGAGCTGAGCTAAGGAAAGCTATGGCGAGCCGAGCTAATGACAGCTATCCTAAGGAGGACTACACTAAGGAGAGCTAGGAGGGCTGAGCTTAGGGGAGCTGAGACAAGAGCTTGAGGAGAGCTACGGACAGCAGAGCTATGGAGGGCTAAGCTAAGGAGAGTGAAGGTAAGCAGAGTTGCGCTAGGACAGCTACACTAAGGAGAGATAAGGAGAGTGACGGGACACCAGGTTTGGTGGCTTCTCTGGCTCATCCTACTCTCATGTACAGCCAAGCATGACAAAAACTCTAAGACAACAGTAGCCATCCTAAAAGAGAGGGAATAAAAAGACCTTGCAGCATGGAGGCTTTTCTCTGTAACCTCAGCCTTCAAACTATCGCTGATGGACACCTGATATTCACAAGGCCGCCGGACTCGACATACCACTACCTTTCAACATGTCAGGGGAAACACATAAAAAAAAAACATACTAATAAAAACAAGCAAACAAACAAAAAGCCAAAACATAAACGGGACACACTCAGGAAGTAAACATCACTAGATAAATACAATTCAAGGGGCTTTCAAAAAACACAAACCCCATGAATAATGTTCAACAGGGTTTCTTATCAGAGATACGAAATCTAAACTGCTACGAGACATCTACTCTGAGCACTGGAAAAGGCCACCATTGAAAACGGTCCAGATCAGAAACGGTAGCTTAATATTAGTACCCAAACAAAAGTGAAATGGATTACACTCCTGGTAAGAAAAGTACAGTTAGCAAATGGTGTCGATGGTTAGAGGCCGAAAGGTGAAGGCTGGAGTAAACTTATTCCCACAAATACCTATTCATAATCCACATGGACCTCCTGTATCAGGAGACATGTCCTGAACAGATTCTAAAAACATAGCTGTGACAATAACTGCAGCTGAATACCTCCAGGTATCTGTGGAAGGGTAGGAGAATCTGTTTACCTGCAATAACTACAACGGTGTAAATAGTCTTAAATAAGAAATAAAAGTTTCACTTAAAGAGAAAACCTCAAAGGCTAAAGAGAGACAAGCTTTTGGTGGCTTCCAGTGTCTCATTTTACTCTCATTTACAACCAGGCCTGGGATAACCTCAGAGGCTGCTGTTACCATAGCAACAAGGGGAGGGAATGAAGAAATGCTGCCTCCTTGTGGACACTTTCTCCAACAGCAACCTTAAAATGCTTGCTGATGGCCACGCTATTCACAAGGGTGCTGAGCTCCAACCGATACCAACCCTTAACAAATTACCAGGGCTCACAGAGGGGAAGCAATGGCACCCCACTCCAGTACTCTTGCCTGGAAAATCCCATGGACGGAGGAGCCTGGTGGGCTGCAGTCCATGGGGTCGCTACGAGTCGGACACGACTGAGCGACTTCACTTTCACTTTTCCCTTTCATGCACTGGAGAAGGAAATGGCAACCCACTCCAGTGTTCTTGCCTGGAGAATCCCAGGGACGGCGGAGCCTGGTGGGCTGCCGTCTATGGGGTCGCACAGAGTCGGACACGACTGAAGCGACTTAGCAGCAGCAGCAGCAGCACAGAGGGGAAAAAATATAAAGTAAACACAGGAGAAGCTAACAGGTAGAGGAGATGAACAGGTAAACACAATTCCATGTTTCTTTTAAAAAGCACATGACAGTTTGCACATTAGGTGAATTCTAAGAGATACAAACATTGAAGTTGCGTGGACATTATCACCTCTGCCTGAGCATGGAACAAGGCCACTGTCAAAAGCTGGACATGGCGTCAATGGTAGAGTACCATTGCTACCGTGGACGCTTTAGGGTACTGATGGGATGGACCTGGTAAGAGCCATATGAGCACGACTAGAAACGTGCAGTCCCATGAGAGAAAAATAAATAAATAAAGAGGTAGAGACAGCATGATAAAACAGATCGCCTCCTGGAATATTTCAGAAACGAACAGATTTCAAACACCACACACCCCAAACCGGATCCCTTGGCACCATTCAGAACACTGAAGAGATGAAAGTAAAGATAGCGTACCTGGAGAGAGCAGTGGATAAACAAACGTGATGCAGGTCTAGAATGAATTTTGAATCAAGGATTGAAATACGAATGTAGGCCGTTGTTGTGGTCCTTTAATGGACCGGAACTTGGGGGTACAGAGTCGACCGATAAGAAAGTGAAAGAAGGAAGAAAAGAGGCTGAGCCGCATGAAGGGGACAGAGGAGAGAGAGGGAGAAGGTTGGGGGGAGAGACACGGGGACCAGTGCTCTGATGGAACAAAGGCATTTATTCAACATATTGTGGGCATATATATACTCGCTTACCAGATAGCCCTTTTTAGCAGAGATAGGGATCAAAAATCTAGCAAGTCATCTAGAAAGCCGGAGGCTAGAATTATTTTCTAGAGAGGGGGTTGTAAAAGTAACGTTACATATCAGAAAGGAGGAGACTTGTAAATGGCTGCTGTTCACCATATGGAATTTCCATACGAATGAGATACATGAATTTCTATTATCCCCAAAAGCCGGCTTGCCAGCTCTCTGGCACCTGTATTCAGGTGCTGTTAAGGAACATAGAATTCATGCAAGACTGAAAACAGCACACAGGAAGCCTCCTGTTAAATGTATCGTGACAGGCCGTCTTCAGAGATAGAGATAAATACAGACATCATCACACTGAGTGAAGGAGGGTTCATTCAAAGAAACATCATGGGATGCAATAGACAGGTGGGATACAAAAATTCAGAGCAGTGAGCAGCCACACAGAGGTGACGTGGACATCTAACCTGGCATGAAACGTATGGGCAGTAGAGGACCCTGGTGGATGGAAGGGATATATCTGGAGCTTGGTATTAATTTCTTCCCACAGATACATATAAAATAGAGAATCCATGCAAACCTACTTCAGCAAGAGTGGTAGACGAAACACACTCTAATAACATGTAGGTGAAAACAAGCACAGCTGAATACATCAAGTACTCTCAGTGCCACGGAACAGGAATCTGTACACATAAAAGAAATGCATCCTTGTCAATCAACTTAAATAGAATAGGGACTTTTACATAAAATAAAATCCAAAAGTGAGCAGTCCACCAGGTTTGATGGCATCCTCTGGATCTTTCTACTCTCATATACAACCAGGCCTGACCAAAACCCTCAGACGGAGCAGGCCATCCTAAAATAGGACAGAATACAGAAACCTTCCAGCGTGGAGGATTTGCTCTGAAACCGCAGCATGAAAACTATCACTGATGGACATCTGATATTCACAAGGCCGCTGGACTCGACATGACACCTACCCTTGAACACATCAGGGGTCACACACCCAAAATTAAATAAATAAATAAACACACACACACACACACACACAAAGCAAAACTGGAACAGTCTCAGGAAGAAAACATCACTAGGTAAATACAATTAAAGTGCTTTCAAAGAGCAAAAAGCCCATGAATAGTACTCCATAGGGTTTCTTATCAGAGATACAAAATCCAAAAGACCACGAGACATCGACACTGAGCACTGGAAAAGGCCACCACGGAAAACGGAACAAACCAGAAATGGTAGATTAACATTAGTCAGCGGGATCCTTTTATAGTAGTGAGGGCATATCAGTGGGAGGAGCCAGTATAAGAATCACTGTCCACGTGCCTTTATAGAAAAGAATTAGACAATATGACAGGGCCTTTCCACTCCTATGATACTTCAGAAATACACAGATTTTGAAAACCACACACCCCAGAGCATGCACTGCAGCAGGATTCCCAATGCCCAGAGATGAAACTAAAGAAAGTACATGGGGACGGAGAGATGAATGGATCAAGGAATGAAATATGGGTTCACGATGGAATATGACTCAGGCATTGAAACAAGGAAATAATGTCATTGTCAGAGGTACAGATAAGTGTGGTGATAATCAGGGTCAGTGAAGAAGGGCAGATGAGAGCTGTGTCATAATATTTACCTCTCAAATGGGACAGACAATATTGCTGGCAGTGAGTACCCCGACCAAGGTATAATGGATGCTCAGTGATGGGAACTCCATGATGCTTAGCAGAGGGGGTGGGTGAGAGGAAGGCTTGCTTTGCAAGGCTGAAATTCACGGATTCCCACAAATACCTGTCAAATACATAATCCACAGGGACCAACTTAGCAAGAGTGATGTACCACACACTTTCAGAGAGCAGGCCAGAGGAAATAAACACTGCTGAATGCCTCTGTGTATGGGTGTAAGGGAGCAAGAATCAGTACAGCCAAAACAAAGGCAACTCTGTACATCAGCTTCGTCCAACATGAAATATGAACTACAGTAAAACTGGGAAGGAAGGAGACACAAGCTTTGGGGGGGGGGCGGGCGGCGGGCTTCCTCTAGCGCATGCTAGTCTCCTTTACAACTGGAAATGGCACATACCTCTAAAGATGCAGTTACCATAGTAACAAGAGGAGGACCCGAAGGAATGCTGCCGCCTTGTGGCTGCTTTCTGGAGCAGCAACCTTCAATTTTGGCCTGATGGACACTGCCTATTCACAAGGCGGCCGGGCTCTAAATGACACCTACCTTTATGAATTGGCCGGGGGTCCCACACCAAAATAAAAACCAGAACAAACCACATGATCAGGAAGGACACTTCAACAGGTAAACACTTAGTTGATGCTTAGAAAGAAGCCTCCGGAAATGTGCTTCATTTGCTCTGTTATCAGTGATACGAAAAGTTAAACTGCAACACGATATCACTACTGAGAAATGAAACAGGCGACTATCCAAAACTCTACAGACAAGGAAGAGCAGAGCAGTATTAGTAAAGGGGACCCTTGGATGCCACTGGTGGGAGGTAAGTGGTCAGAGGCTTCATGAGCATGACTGTCAAAGGGCCTTGGAATCACAAAATGAGACAGATGATGTCATATGGCAGTTCCACTCCCAGGGAATTTGAGAAATCAACAGATGGTGGAAAACACTCGGCCAAACCCCCACCTGCACAAACATGCACTGCAGTAGCACTTACAACACCCAAGAGATGAAAGGAAAGAGAATCATTGGGTGCAGACGAAAGGAAAGAAATGGGACATAGAGACACAACAAAATATGACTCAGACATTATGAAAACGCAAAAAATGCCATTTTCAGGGATATGCAGAAATCTACAGAGAATCACAGTAAGTAAAGAAGGGTGGATTAAAGACATATCAAAACATATACCTTCCAGAAGGGATTAAAAAAACATATTGATGGCTGTGAGTACCCAAACAAAAGTGAAATGGACTTACACTCCTGGTAAGAAAATTACAGTTAGCAAAGGGTATCGGTGGGGGCAGGGCCGAAAGGTGAAGGCTGGAATAAACTTATACCCACAAATACGTATGCAATTCATAATCCACAAGGACCTCCTGTATCAAGAGACATGTGCTCCACTGATTCTAAAAGATAGCTGTGACAATAACCACAGTTGAATACCTCCAGGTATCTGTGGAAAGGAAGGAGAAACTGTTTCCCTGCAACAACTACAGTGGTGTAAATAGTCTTAAATAAGAAATAAAGTTTGACTTATAGAAAAAACTCAAAGAGTAAAGAGACAAAAAATTTGGTTGAGTCTTGTGTCTGCTTCTACTGGCATTTACAACCAGGCCAGGGATAACCTCAGAGGCTGCTGTTACCATAGTAACAAGAGGACGGAATGAAGAAATGCTGCCGCCGTGTGGACACTTTCTCCAACAGCAACCTTAAAATGCTTGCTGATGGCCACGCTATTCACAAGGGTGCTGAGCTCTAACCGATACCAACCCTTACCAAATAGCCAGGGCTCACAGAGGGGGAAAAAACTAAAGTAAACACAGGAGAAGCTAACAGGAAGAGGATATGAACAGGTAAACACAATTCCGCGTTTCTTTAGAAAAGCACACAATTTGCACACAGGATGAATTCTAAGAGATACAAACATCTAAGCTGCGAGGACATTATGACCTCTGCCTCAGCATTTAAAAAGGCTGCTGTCAAAAGCTGGACATGGCGTCAATGGCAGAGTAACACTGGTCCGGTGCACGCTTTAGGGTACTGGTGGGATGGACCTGGTGAGAGCCACTATGAGCATGACTAGAAGAGTGCAGTCCCATGAGAGAAAAACAAATACATAAAACGTAGAGACAGTATGATAAATCAGGTCCTCTCCTGGAATATTTCAGAAATGAACAGACTTCGAACACCACACACCCCAAACCGGGCCCCATGGCACCATTCACAACATCGAAGAGATGAAAATAGAGATAGCATACCTGGACAGAGGAATGGACAAAGAAATGTGATATAGGCCTAGAATGAATTTTGAATCAAGGATTGAAATCTGAAAGTAGGCCGTCTTCACAGGTAGAGATGAATCCAGAGATCATCACACTGAGTGAAGGAGGGTCGATTCAAGAAACATTATGGGATGCAACGGACAGGTGGGATACAAAAATCCAGAGCAGTGAGCACCCACACAGAGGTGACATGGCCATTCAACCTGGCAAGAAACTTATGAGTAGCAGAGGACCCTGGTGGTTGGAAGGGATATATCTGGAGCTTGACTTTTGGGTCTTCCCACAGATACATATAAAATACAGAATCCATGAAAACCTACTGCAAAGAGTGGTAGACCAAATATGTTCTAATAACATGTAGGTGAAAACAAGCACAGCTGAATACATCAAGTACTCTCAGTGCAACGGAACAAGAATCTGTACACGTAAAACAAATGCATCCTTGTCAATCAACTTAAATAGAATAGGAACCTTTACTTAAAATAATCCAAGAGCGAGGAGACACCAGGTTTGGTGGCATCCTCTGGCTCGTTCTACTCTACTGTACAACCAGCCCTGACAAAAACTCTCAGGCAGAGCAGGCCATCCTAAAATAGGAGGAAATAAAGAATCCTTGCAGCGTGGAGGCTTTTCTCTGTAACTGCAGCCTTGAAACAATCACTGATGGACATCTGATATTCACAAGGCCAATGGATTCAACATGACACCTACCCTTGAACGAGTCATGGGTCACACACCCAAAATTAAATAAACAAATAAATACAAACAAAGACACACACACAAAACAAGACTGGGACACTCTCAGGAAGAAACCATCAACAGGTCAATACAACTCAAAGTGCTTTCAAAACCGAAAAGCCCATGGATAGTTCCCAACAGGGCTTCTTATCAGAGATACCAAATCTAAACTGCCAAGAGACATCAACTCTGAGCAGTGGAAAAGGCCGCCATGGAAAACGGTCTAGACCAGAAAGGGTAGGTTAACATTAGTCAGGGGGGTCCTTTTATACTAGTGGGGGCATATCAGTGAAAGGAGCCAGTATTAGAATCACTGTCCACGTGCCTTTATAGGAAAAAAAGAGACAGAAAGTATAACATGGCCTCTCCACTCCTAGGACGCTTCAGAAATACTCAGATTTTGAAAACCACATGCAAGAGGGCATGCACTGCAGCAGCATTCTCAATCCCCAGAGATGAAAGTAAAGAAAGTACACAGGGATGGAGCAATGAATGGATCAAAGAATGTGATACGGGTTCATGATGGAATATGACTTCAGCATTGAAACAAGGAAATACTGTCATTGTCAGAGGCACAGGTAAGTGTGGTGATAATCAGAGTCAGTGAAGAAGGGCAGATTACAGACAGGTCACTTGATTTGCCTTTCAAATGGAACTGACAATATTGTCGGCAGTGAGTGCCCCAAGCGAGGTAAAATGGACACCCACCCAGTGCTGGGAATTCCCTGATGCTTAGCAAAGGCGTTGGGTGAGAGGAAGGCTTACATTGGAAGGCTGAAATTCACGGATTCCCACAAATGCCTGTCACATACATAATCCACAGGGACTGACTTAGCAAGAGTGATGTTCTACACACTTTCTGAGAGCAGGTTGGAGTAAATAACCACTGCCGAACGCCTCTGTGTATCGGTGTATGGGAGCCAGAATTGGTACAGATTCATCAAAGGATCACCTTTGTCAAACAAGACATACAAACTACAATAAAACTGAGAAGGAAGGAGGCACAAACTCCAGGAGTTAGTAACTGACAGGGAAGTGGGGCATGCTACAGTTCATGGGGTCCCAAAGTATTGGACACGGCTGAGCAATTGAATTGAAGTGACTGACACATACATATAAAATCCTAATACAGACTCAAAATGGACGTACTATCCCAAGAGTGGTGTTCAACACACGTTTTAATAATATACTCATGAAAATAACCACAGATGAATACCTCTATGTATGGTTAAAAGGATACAAGAATATGTACAGCTACTAAAATAAGGCCATTTGCGTCAACGTGCACGGACCAAGAGATGATCATACAGTGTGTCTCACAGAGAAAGACAAATACCAAGTGATATCATTTAAATGTGGAATCTAAGATATGACACAAATGAATATATGTTTGAAACAGAAGCACACTCATGGACATAGAGAACAGACTTGAGGCTTCCAAGGCAGAGAGAATTGGGGGAGCAATAGAGTAAGATATTGGTGTTAAGAGATATGAACTAGAGTATATGGAATGGATCGACATGTTCCCACTGTAGAGCACAGAGAAATATATTCAGTATCCTATGATAAATCATAGTGGAAAATAATATATATGGGAATTCCCTGGCAGTCCAGCGGTTAAGACTCCACACTTCCCCTGCAGTGGATACAGGTTAAAATCCTGGTCACAGAACTAATCCCACAGGCTGCACAGTGCAGCCGAAAAAAAAAAAAGATTAAATAAAAGAATGTGTGTGTGTGTGTATGTGTGTATATATATATATACACATATATGTGCATAACTGAATCACTTTTCTGTAAAGCAGACATTCACACAATGGTGTAAATCAAATATACTTAAGTTAAAAAGAAACACGACCGGGAAAAGAAAAGATTGCTTTATTTCATTGAATCTAAAGTTAAAATCCAAAGAAAATTGCTATAAACAAATACAGCTCACTACTTAATGGCAGGCTTGCTGAAATACTTATGGAGACACATATTGATGTCTGAAAATTACCACAAAAAGTGACAACGAAAAAGATGGACTGCTGATTGGAAACAGGGATGGACAAATGGATAGATAGGTGGCAAAGGAAGTATTGTAAAATGGCTACAAAACAAGCTGTCTACAAGAGACCCACCTCAAACCAAGGGACACATACAGAGTGAAAGTGAAGGGCTGAAAAAAGGTATTTCGTGCAAATGGAGACAAAAAGAAAGCAGGAGTAGCAATACTCATATCAGATAAAATAGACAGAAGTAAAGCCCGTGAAACGAGAAAATGAAGGCCAGGCCACTACACAATGATCAAAGGGTCAATCCAAGAAGAAGGTATAACAATTATAAATATATATGCACCCAACATAGGACCGCATCAATATGTAAGGGAAATGCTAACAAGTTTGAAAGGGGAAATTAACAGTAACGCAATCATAGTGGGAGACATTAATATCCCACTCACACGTATGGATAGATCAACCAATCATCTCCAAAATATACAAGCAGCTCATGCAGCTCAATAACAGAAAAATAAACGACCCAATCAAAAAGTGGGCCAAAGAACTAAACAGACATTTCTCCAAAGAAGAAATGCAGATGGCTAACAAACACATGAAAAGATGCTCAACATCACTCACTATGAGAGAAATGCAAATGAAAACCACAATGAAGTCCCATCTCACGCCAGTCAGAATGGAGGCCACCTAAAAGTCTACAAACAATAAATGCTGGAGAGGGTGTGGAGAAAAGGGAACCCTCTTACACTGTTGGTGGGAATGCAAACTAGTACAGCCACTATGGAGAACAGTATGAAGATTCCTTAAAAAAACTGGAACTAGTACTACCATACGACCCAGCAATCACACTACTGGGCAAACACACCAAGGAAACCAGAATTGAAGGAGACACCCATACCCCAATATGCATTGCAGCAGTGTTTACAATAGCTAGGACATGGAAGCAACCTAGATGTCCATTGGCAGACGAATGGATAAGAAAGTTGTAGTACATATACACAATGGAGTATTACTCAGCTATTAAAAAGAACACATCTGAGTCAGTTCTAATGAGGTGGATGAAACTGGAGCTTGTTATTCAGAGTGAAGTAAGTCAGAAAGAAAAACACCAAAACATTATCTTAACGCATATATATGGAATTTAGAAAGATGGTAACAATGACCCTATACACAAGAGCAAAAGAGACACAGATGTAAAGAACAGACTTTTGGACTCTGTGGGAGAAGGCGAGCGTGGGATGATATGACAGAATAGCATTGAAACATGTATATTATCATATGTGAAATAGATGACCAGTCCAAGTTCGATGCATGAAACAGGGCACCCAAAGCGGGTGTACTAGGACAACCCAGAGGGATGGGATCGGGAAGGATGGGATTGGGAGGGATGTGGGAGGGGGGTTCGGGACAGGGGGACACATGTACAACCGTGGCTGACTCATGTCAACATATTGCAAATATTGTAACGTAATCAACTGCCAATTAAAATAAGTAATTTTTTTTTTTTTAAGTAGCAAGTCGAGATACCTGGAGTAACAGGTAAGTTTGGCCTTGGAGTACAAAATGAAACAGGGCAAAGGTTAACAGAGTTGTGCAAAGGAAACGCACCGGTCATAGGAAACACCATCTTCCAACAACCCAAGAGAAGACTCTACACTCGGACATCACAAGATGGTCAATACTGAAATCTGATTGATTATGTTCTTTGCAGCCAAAGATGAAGAAGCTCTATACAGTCAGCGGAAACAAGACCGGGAGCTGACTGTGGTTCATATCATGAACTCCTTATTGCAAAATTCAGACTTCAGTTGAACAAAATAGGGAAAATCCCTAGGCCACTCAGGTATGACCTAAATCAAATCCTTATGATTATACAGTAGACGTGACAAGTAGATTCAAAGAGTTAGATCTGATAAACAGAGTGCCTGAAGAACTAAGGACGGAGGTTCCTAACATTGTACAGGAGGCCATGATCAAAACCATCCACCAAAGTGAAATGCGGAAAGGCAAAACACTTGTCTGAGGAGGCCTTACAAATAGCGGAGAAAAGAAGAGAAGCTAAAGGCAAAGGAGAAACGGAAAAAGATATACCCATCTGAATGCAGAGTTCCAAAGAACAGCAAGGAGATATAAGAAAAACCTCTTAAGTGAACAATGCAAAAAATAGTGGGAAACAATAGAATGGGAAAGACTAGAGATGCCTTTAAGAAAATTAGAGACACCAGGGGAACATTTCATGCAAAGATGGGCACAATAAAAGATAGAAATGGTATGGACCATTTCTGAAGCAGTAGATATTAAGAAGAAGTGGCAAGAATACACAAAAGAACTATGCAAAAGAGGTCTTAATGACCCAGATAACCACGATGGTGTTATCACTCACCTAGAGGCAGACATCCTGGGATGTGATGCCAAATGTGCCTTAGGAAGCATCAATATGAAGAAAGCTAGTGGAGGTGATGGAATTCCAACTGAGCTATTTCAAGGCCTAAAAGATAATGCTGTTAAAGTGCTGCACTCAATATGCCAGCAAATTTGGAAAACTCAGCAGTGATCACAGGAGCGGAAAAGGTCAGTTTTCATTCCAATCCCAAAGAAAGGCACTGCCAAAGAATGTTCAAACTCTTGCACAATTGCACTCATCTCACATGCTAACAAAGTAATGCTCAAAATTCTCCAATTGATGTTTCAACATATGTGAACCAAGACCTTCCAGATGTTCAAGCTGGATTTTGAAAAGGGAGAGGAACCAGAGATCAAATTGCCAACATCCAGTGGATCATAGAAGAAGCAAGAGAGTTCAGAAAAATATCTACTTCTTATTTATTGACCATGCCAAAGCCTTTGACTGTGTGGATCACAACAAACTGTTGGAAAATTCCCAAAACATGGGAATACCAGACCACCTTACCTGCCTCCTGAGAAATCTGTATGAATGTCAAGATGCAACAGTTAGGAGCAGACATGGAACAACAGACTGGTTCTAAATTGGGAAAGGTGTATACCAAGGCTGTATGTTGTCACCGTGTTTACTTATGTGCAGAGGAAATCATGCAAAATGTCGGGCTGGATGAAGCACAAGCTGGAATCAAGATTGCCCGGAGAACTATCAGTAACCTCAGATATGCAGATGATACCATACTTATGGAAGAAAGTGAAGCAGAACAAAACAGCCCCTTGATTAAAGTGAAAGAGGAAAGTTAAAAAGCTGGCTTAAAACTCAGCATTCAGAAAACGAAGATCATGTCAACTGGTCCCATCACTTCATGACAAATAGATGGGGAAACAATGGAAACAGTAACAGACTTTCTTTTCTTGGGCTCCAAAATCACTGCAGATGGTGACTGCAGCCATGAAATTCAAAGATGCTCGCTCCTTCGAAGGAAAGCTCTGACCAACCTAGACAGCATATTAAAAAGCAGAATCATTACTTTGCCGACAAAGGTCCGTCTAGTCAAAGCTATGGGTTTTTCAGTAGTCGTGTATGGATGTGAGAGTTGGACTATAAAGAAAGCTGAGTGCCGAAGAATTGATACCTTTGAACTGTGGTCTTGGAGAAGACTCTTGAGAGTCCCTTGGACAGCAAGGTGGACCCTTAATGAACATGTCTGTAAATTTAAAGTGTTAGTCACTCACTCATGTCTGACTTTTTGCAACCTCATGGACCACCAGGCTCCTCTGTCCATGGGATTCTCCAGGCAAGAATAGTGGAGTGCATTGCCACACCCTCCTCTGGGGATCTTCCCCACCTAGGGATTGAACCCGGATCTTCTGCTGTGGGCAGATTGCTTACCGTCTGAGCTACCACGGAAGCCTGAACATGCCTGTTCCCATAGATTAAAGCTTCCCCACCTTTGCGATTTAGAGGGACACTGCTCTGGAAAGCCGCATGGTGTTCTCCATAGTTCTGCAAGTAATGCACTTTTCCTTCCCATGAGGTTTGGCTGGGTTGTATCTTCTGGCTCAACACCCACCAAGAGGTAAACTCACTTTTCTGGTAACACTTCTCCATCCAGAGTCCGAATCACCACTAGATACTAATTCTACAGTCAGTCATCTTGCTTCCAATACATGGAAATCACCTTATTCTTCTGTGAGCAAATCGACCTAACGGCCAGAAACAGCGTCCCTGTGTTATCTTGTGAAGCCAGTAGGTGTCAAGCAAACTCAGCTCTGTGGATCCACTGTCCTCCAGCTCGATGCGTCGTTTTACAGAAAACACTTGCAAGACTTTGAGGTTTCATTTATACCTCATTTCTGAAGGCTTTTGATACCTACATTAAATACACAGATTACTCATCAGTGCCACTTCAACTTTGAGGTTAAAAATCCACCAAGTTTTTTCTAACATACCTATTCCATGCGTTACGTTTAAATCTTTGGCCATATGTTGTTTATCCTGTGTCTCATTAGAATTTGGAGAAGGCAATGGCACCCCACTGCAGTACTCTTGCCTGGAAAATCCCGTGGACGGAGGAGACTAGTAGACCATGTAGTAGTAGACTAGTAGTAGACCATGGGGTCGCTAAGAGTCGGACATGACTGAGCGACTTCACTTTCACTTTTCCCTTTCATGCACTGGAGAAGGAAATGGCAACCCACTCCAGTATTCTTGCCTGGAGAATCCTAGGGACGGCGGAGCCTGGTGGGCTGACGTCTATGGGGTCGCACAGAGTCGGACACGACTGAAGCGACTTAGCCACATTAGAATTTAGTTAATTTCACCGTTTTCCCCTGAAGAATGCAGTACTCACCCCATAGGAGTTTTTGCCAAAACTGGATTTGACAAGGTAGGGCACGGGTGGGCCTAGGAGAAAGTCCGGGAGCACGACTACCATCTGGTGGAGCCGAGATTCTAGTTGAGGGCACTGGAAGGAAACATCCAGCCTGAGGACAACCCGCCCACTTGAGGATACAGGCCTAAGAGGCAATGCCTGAAAACAAGCAAAAATGCCCAGGATGCATCTGCGCGATGGAGGCGTCTCGACAGACACGCCCCCTGAGCAGCCATTCCCCGAGCGGTTGGGTGGGGCCTCCTCTCGCCACACCCTCTCGACGCCTATTGGCAGGACTGCCTCCGTCACAAAGCTGATTGGTCGCTTGTGCCGCACAGGCTACAGGCTGGCTGCCCGCCCTTCACTTCGCCTCAGAGTGGGAGGACTCGCCGCCATGCCGCTCTGAACGAACCTCGGGCTGGGGTTGGCAGTGCCGCTGGACAGCTGGGAGACTGACCGGAACGCGCCCTGCACAACCATCATAAACCCTTACCGTGACTGCTTCAAATTCCAGGGTGAGAGGCCGCAAATCCCGTCCTCTTTGAAGAACCTGGGTCCTAACCTGAAGGGAGCTTGCGTCTCGTCAGCTTCAGGGACTACACGCCCCTTCACCTGCAGAAACACCGAATCCCCTAGTGCCGTGACCCTCAAATACCTAGAGTAACCCCAGTTCCCTTCAGCCTGAGGCACGCTCAAAATAGCACCCGCAGAGAGACCAAATTTCCTTAACCTCGGAGACCCTGAATACCTCAGCCTGGGAGCTCTTAAAACTCTTCGTCCTCAAGATGCCCACTGTCCCGCCTGTCAGAGACCTAAACCCCCTTAATAAGAAACCTCCGATTTCCTCAGCCTCAAAGATCCCAAGTTCTCTCACCCTGCACATTCTACATCAGCCGAAACACCCCCAGTCCCCTCTGTCTGAGTATCCCAGTTCCTTCAGCCCCTGTGTCCCAGATCGCAAGTGAAGCGACTTGTGCCTTAACCGTAGAACCCATGTTATGCCCAGATTTTTCCGAGTCCCCAGGCGGAGATCCTCAAAACCCTTCTTGGAGAAATATTCCCTCTCCTGCACTGGAACAGAGCCCTGATTTCAGCACGACCCCAGTCCAGCAGTTAGGGGCTTCCAGGTCTCCTCAGGACTCCCTCTGTCACCCACAGACATGTCCCTCCCAGTGCCTTTCCTCAGAAGGGCTGAATTGTAGGGGAACCATAGACACCAAATCTAGTTCACATTAGGCTGGCCTGTCATAGCTGGTCAGGATCCGTCCATCCCACTAACACCCTCACTCCGACTTTCTCCACACCTTCCTGCCCTGGACACTCCACCCAAGGAAGACAGACCAGGCTCTGGACAGTGGTCTGGGCTATCTCAGCATCTTCTTCTTCCACAGGCACCTTGGCATTGAGGCAGTCCCATGGCCACGATCCCGAGCAGGTCTCCAGAGGAGAGCACTGAGGGAGATGCTGGGAGAACAGAGTGGAAGCCCATGGTGAGGTGGCATAGCTGGGCTCTAAGCCAGCTTTATAAGAAGGACATGGCACCGGTCCCTGAAGGACCACAGACTGCTTGCCTCGGCAGCTTAGCGAACTTCTCTGTGAACGTACACAGGATGAGAATGCCTGGTCCTCTCTGAGAGGATGGGGTGGATTGGGACAAAACAGGACACTAGCATCATCAACTGCTCTGTGTCCAGGGAGAGTTAGGAAAATGCTCAGTGTTTGTTCAGTTAAGCAGGACACAGGCCGCAAGAACTGTCTCACAGAGACCATCCAGTAGCTTCAGGCTACTTACTCCCTGCACAAAAGGTGGAGGAGAAGTCAGCTCTAAGGTCTGACATATATTAGTAAGTCACTGATGGAATCTACTATTTTCCTTAGGCCAAAGATGCTTTCAAAGACATTTCCATATACTTCTCCAAGGAAGAAT
The DNA here is from genome assembly GCF_054371585.1 of Giraffa tippelskirchi. Taxonomy (NCBI): domain Eukaryota; kingdom Metazoa; phylum Chordata; class Mammalia; order Artiodactyla; family Giraffidae; genus Giraffa; species Giraffa tippelskirchi. The sequence goes on from NC_137289.1 coordinate 147,290,310, forward strand.
GGGCAGAGATGGCAGAATGGGAAAAAATCCGATACAGGAATGTGAAAAGGAACTACGAAACGCTGATTGCTATAGGTAACAGGAAGTGTTGGGTGCCTATGAGCCTGGGAAACATGAAACAGGTCTTCAGCCTCAGTGTTTACTTGGCCCTCTCTTAGGTGGCTTCATCTGCTCACAGTTCCCTTTTGTGTGGAGACAAACCTGGAGGAAATTTTTATTGTTTTGTACCAAAGTGGGGTTGACCCTGGCAGTGCAGAGCTCACCTCTTGCCTTGTTCTACCTTCTCCGAGCCCGTCCTACCGATTTCCCTGACTTTGTGACACTTTCCATTGCTTCTGTGCTTTGTGCCTCCTTCTTAAAACATATATTTTGCTGCTTTCCAGGTTTCAGAGCCATTCGACCAGCTTTCATGCATCACCGCAGGCAGGTCATCAAACCCCAGGCAGATGACACTGAGGATTCTGATGAAGAATGGACACCAAGGAAGCAAGGTGAGGGGCCAGGAGGACTTAGAGGTGTCAAGAAACCAGCCTGGGCTTAGGTCTCAACTGCATCTCAGCCATTAGCAAACAAAACATAATTTTCAGCATTCTGAAGTGGTTGTGGCCGAATATTGACATAAGCCTGAATGGAGGTGAAGGTATAGGTTTTCCAGTGTAACTCTCAGAAGTTTTATGTTTAAAATTTATCATTCTTTGTAAAAAGAATTATTTTTGCAAAACATCCTTAATGAAAGGCAATTAAACATACCTTAGACTATAAATTCACCAAAGAGATTTCTAATACTAATCTCATAATAATTCGGTTATTGGATTAAATCTCTTAGAAGAGGAAATGATCAGCATATTATGTCAAGATACATTATTTATGTGTGTATAAAAAGTACCCCCACATGATCTTCTTACCCTAAGGTGAAACTAATTCTTTGTTTTGATTCCTGGAAAGGGTTTGAGAGAACTATTTATTCTCCCTGATCTTTTCCACATTTCACTGATCAGAGACAGCATCAGGTAAATAAAAATTGAAGTACAATCATTATAAAATAGAAGTGAGCAGCTCACTTCCTCTTCCACTGCTCAGAGAGTTTAGAAGAGTTAATCTGCCTAGAGTAAACAATTTAGATAGTTCTAGGGCTCTCCATCTGTGGATTTCTGTTTTCCCAGATTTCTAAAAATGATTTATTTAGTTTTGGCTGCACTGGGTCTTCGTTGCTGTGCACGGGCTTTCTCTGGTTGTGGTGACTGGCTTCTTGCTGCAGACCACATGCAGGCTCAGTAGTTTGTGACACACAGCCTTAGTTGCCCCGCAGAAAGTGGAATCTTCCTGGACCAGCGATCAAACCTGTGTCCTCTGCATTGTCAGGCAGATTCTCATCCACTGTGCCACCAGGGAAGTCCATCTGTTCCCTTAGGTTATTAAAACTAGTGTAAGAAACATGAGAACCAAAGGTTTTGACATGAAGAGAGATTCTTCATAGGGAATAATACCCCATGGTTCACCGTGCCTCTACACATCTTTACCTTCTTAATTTATGAGTGTATGGTACACTATTGCTAACTATGTACACATTGCTCTACAGCAAATCTGTAGAACTTTTTCATCTTACAAGCCTGAAGCCCTACACCCATTTAGCAACAATTCTCCAATTCTTCCTCCTCACAGACCTTCCCAACCACGATTATATTTTATGTTTCCATAGATTTGATTAATTTAGATACCTCACAGAAGTGGAATCTTGAAATATTTGTCTTTTTCTGATTGGTTCACTTCACTTAGCATAATATCATCAAGGCCCATCTTTGATGTAGCATATGACAAAACTCTAATATTTTAAGGCTTCAAAACATTCCATTGTGTGCATGTGTATATAATATATAAAAGATATACATAACTTTTACCTGTTTATCCACCAATGAGCATTTAGATTGCTTCCACATCTTGCCAACTGGGAATAATGCGGCAGTGACCATAAATGTGCACATGATTTATTCAAGATCTCGCTTAACATTTTTATGGAAATATACTCGGGAGTTGGATTGCTAGATCATAGGGCAGTCCTAATTTTCTGAGGAAACGCCATACTGTTTTCTATAAAGCTTGCAAGATTTTACATTTCCAGCAACAGTGTATAAGGGTTCCAGTTTCTCCATATCCTTACCAAACTTGCTATTTTCTTTTTATTCATATTGGCCATCACAGAAGGTATGAGATAATTTCCATTGTAGTTTTAATTTCTATTTCCCTATTGATTAGTAATCTTGAACATCTTTTCATATGTTTGTTGGCCATTTGTGTATCTTCTTTGGAGAAATGTCTATTCAATTCCTTCTCCCACTGTGTTAGTCAGCTCAGGCTGCCATAGCAAACAGACTGCATAGCTTAAACCACAGAAATTTGTTCTCTCGCAATGCTGGAGCATAGAAGCTTGATATCAGGGTGCCATCGTGGTCAATCAGGTTTTCTTCCTGGCTTATACGTAGCCTTCATACTGGTGTATGCTTATTAACCCCTTATCAGATACATATTTTACAAATAATTTCTACTGTCCTGTAGGATGTCTTTTCACTTTGTTCCTTTGTTTCACTCTGTTCCTCTGTTTCACTCTGTCTCCTTTGCTGTACAGAGGTTTTAAGATTCATAGTCTCATTTGTCTATTTTTACTTCATTACTAATACTTGTGCACTTGATATCATATCTAAGAAATCATTGCTGATTCAATGTTGTGAAGCTTCACCCTTGTTTTTTTCCCTAAGAGTCTTATCAAGTCTTACATTTAGGTCTTTAATCCATTCTGAGTTGACTTTTCTTCATGATGTAAGATCTTCATTATTTTGCATATGGATATTTTGTTTCCCCAGTGCCACTCGTTACAGGGATTAAACTGTCCATGTTGTCTCGACACCCTTGATGAAGATCATTAGACCATGTATACAGGAGTTTATTTCTACCTGTCTATTCTTTTCCATTTATTGGTATGTCTGTCTTTATGCCAGTGGGCTTCCTCAGTGGCTCAGCAGGTGAAGAGTCTGCCTTCAATGCAGGAAACACAGGAGATGTGGGTTCAATCCATGAGTTAAGAAGATCCCCTGGAGAAGGAAATGGCAACCCCCTCCAGTATTCTTGCCTGAGAAATCCCCTGGACAAAGGAGCCTGGTGGGCTACAGTCTATAGGGTCGCAGAGAGTCAACATGACTGAGCAACTAAGCATGTGCTTTATGCCAAAACTACACTTTTTGGTTACTGTACCTTTGTGATATGTTCTGAAATCAGAGGCCTCCAGCTTTGCTGTTCTTTCTAAGATTGTTTTGCCTATTTAGGGTCCTCTGAGATTCCGTATTAACTCAAAGATGGATTTTCTATATCTGAAAAAAATTCCATTGGGATTTTAATAGGAATTGCATTGAATCTTTAAATTGCTTTAGGTAGTATGAACAGCTTAATAATAGTAAGTCTCCAAATCCATAAACGTGAGACACCTTTCTATTTACTTATGTCAGATTCCTTTCAGCAATACTTTGTAGTTTTCAATCTATAAGTCTTTCATCTCCTTATGTTTACTCCCAATTATTTCATTCTTTCTGATACTATTATAAATAAGATTATCGGGACTTCTCTGGTGGCCCAGTATCTTAGACTCCACACTCTCAGTGTGGAGAACTTGGGTTCAATCCCTGGTCAGGGAACTAGATCCCACATGCCACAACAAAGACCTGGCACAAATCAATAAATAAATATAATAAAAAAAAAACAACTTAGCTCGTGACTATAGCTTTAAAAAGTAAAACATAAATAGGATTGTTTTCTTATTTTCCTTTTTGGAATGGTCGTTCTTCATGCATGGAAAGATACTTGACTGTTGATTTTGTACCGTGCAACTTTCTGTGCAGGTTTTGTGTGTGTGTGTAATTTTAAAAACAAATACAATATTGTAAAGTCAAAAAATAGATAAATAAACCAATTTAAAATAAACAAAAAAATAAAAGCAAAAATAAAAATTTTCTGCACATAAAATCATGTCCTCTGTGAACAGACATAGTTTTACTTCTTTCCTTCCAAATGGAAGCCTTTGGTTTCCTTTTCTGATCTAATGCCCTGGCTAGAACTTTTAATATTATGTTGAATAGAAGTGTTGAGAATGGGCATCCTTGTCTTTTTTTCTTGATCTTAGAAGTTTTCAGCTTTTCACTGATGACTATGATGTTAGAGATAGACTTTTCATATATGACCTTTATTATATTGCAGTCACATCCTTCTATTTTTAATTTGTTGAGTATTTTTGTCATGAAAGTCTAGTAAATTTATTAGATACTTTATGGACATCAGATGAAGCACAGATGAAGTTTCACTTTTTTTTTTTAATGTTAATAAAGTTATGTAATGCTCCCAGTGGAAGTATAGGAGTTGATGATACAGAAATCACTTTCCATTCCTCCTTTGTAAATCCTCGTCCTTGACACTCTCTGGCTCAGAATTCTGTGTCCTTAATTAGAATGCCCAGAGTTTGGAAACATTTACCAACCAAAACACTGATTCTCATCATTTTTTAGGTAAACCTTCTGGGAAGGCCTTCAGAGGGCAGCACAGGAAACACCAGAAGGTGAGTATTTCCCAAATCCTGTTGACAAAAAGATCCTCCTCATGGATCCAGTCACAGGTGAGAATAGGAGAAAACACGGAGTTCCTGGAGACTGCTGCCTTCCTGTCCTGCATCTTTAGCACAATGTCTGATACCATCACCATCTTTATAGTTAGTAAGAACAGCAACAACAGTAGGCTGTTCTATTGTTACACTGTTTTCACAATATTTCAGACTTTGAGCATTTTATGTGAATAAATTTACTGAAACCTTAAAACATTCCTACAGTACCTATAAGTAGGTATATAGCTATCACCATTATAGATCAAGAAACTGAGGTACAAAAATGTTTGATTACATGCGTGAGATCACAGTATCACTGGTGGTACAAGCTAATCCAAAGCACCTTCTATAACCCCCTTACCAACTGGTTAGAACTTCCATAGTTCTATAAAGTTTCTTCATACATCTTTATATCATTCATCTGAGAGATGTTTTCAACCTCAGTTCTTTCGTGTTGTGCCAGTGAGGGATCTCGGACTAAGGGAAGCTTAAGGACATGTTGGGCAGTTTGTAGAGTGGACGGTCCAAGATGAAGAAGGTGGCATGATCCCTACCTCAGAGACTCCTACTCCAATAAGAGGAAGTAACTCACAGCCCTGACAAGCCTCAGGTTTATGACTCAAAAACAACAAATAAGAAAATAACTGAAGGACTTCACATAGGTTACCTGCTTTTGAGTAGAAACTCATCATCTGGACATGATTTCAAATGCTCATTCTTGTAGGAGGAAGTAACAAGTCCTTCCTCTGAGCTCTGATTAGACAACTCTCCTGTTTGGAATCGTTTGTTTAGCCTGACCCTGTTTTGTGAGCTTTGAGAGCGTAGCCCATACCCGTTAATTCTCAGAAGTCCAGGCCCAGCTCAAAGCACCCGAGGGCCCTCTGAATGTTTCGTCAATGAGTGACTCCACATGTAAACATTCATCTAAGAATAAGAAGGTCAAGGAATACTGAAGATAGTATTTGTGAGCTAGACTTCAAATATAGAGGCAGTTGAGGGGATATATTGATGGTAGGGATGTACGCTCACATTCATACTGTATTAAATAGCTCACACAACGATTTGTTGAAAGTTGTTAAATTTCATGTCAACTATAACATTAAGACGGAGAAAGCAATGGCACCCCACTCCAGTACTACCGCCTGGAAAATCCCATGGACGGAGGAGCCTGGTAGGCTGTAGTCCATGGGGTCGCTAAGAGTCAGACATGACTGAGCGACTTCACTTTCACTTTTCCTGTTCATGCACTGGAGGAGGAAATGGCAACCTACTCCAGTATTCTCGCCTGGAGAATCCCAGGGATGGCGGAGCCTGGTGGGCTGCTGTCTATGGGGTCGCACAGAGTCGGACACGACTGAAGCGACTTAGCAGCAGCAGCAACAGCATAACATTAAGAATTAGCATGTATACCAATTTATGGATCAGGAAACTGAGGAGAAGCAGCTAGTCGTACAGCCTTCTTCAAGGAGAATTGATGAGGCCAGCTACTTTAATTCCAAACATTGTCTCTAGGACGTGGCAACCTGCAACATTCTGCTCATTTTCTTTATTGTCTGAATGTGTTTTGTGGATCATCTTTTCTCTTCTCAAACTCACTGCTTTGTCACCTTATTTTCCAGATGTGTTTCGTCCCCTCTAATTTTCCCTACTTCCTTGTCCATCAAAGGTCCACTAATTAATAGGAAACCTCACGTATTTCTCTATGAGCCCTTACCCTCTTCCTTCCCTGACCTCCAGCTGTTCTCCCTGCCTTGCTCTCACTTTTATGCAGAAAGTTGAAGGGAAAGAACCTTAAGATGTGAATTCTAGTTTTGATTCACTACCCACTTAGGTCCTTTTTTTTACACTGCAGTGTTCAGACCCCGCCTCCACCAGGTATTTCCAACAATTGTCAAAGTATTAACTAAAGTCATCCATGTGAAAACACTTCATACAGTCCTAAAGAACTAAAGAAATCATGTTGTCTTTTACTCACATGGAAGAGAATGTCCAGGGGACCATTAAATAAGGGAAATAGTTTGAAGAAATTGTCGGGAGCAGCAAAATTGCTGAAGAAAAGTGGCTCCAAGCAGGCTCAGAAACCAGCGCCCCCTCCCAGAGAAGCAAGGACCCCTGGACAGCACCCCAGACACCAAGTCGGTAAGAGAAAAATTGGGGAGTTCCTCTAATTAGTTCCTCCAATCTCTATGGAAAAGCTAATAAGTATGGCCTAGGTGTGTGGTGTGGACTTTGGATAGGCGTGGGTTTAAGCTGGACTGATCTGAGACACGAAGTTAGCACTGAGGCCTTGGGAAAATCTTATACATTTTCTGAGGTCCTGATTGCTCATCTGTAAAGTGAAGATACGGATACAGAACTCATACAGAGTTTGGAAGCATTGCATTAAATGCAAAAGTGCTGACACCTACAAGTAGTTGAATAAATCCAGCTGTGATGATAGGGACCACGCCTTGTTAATATTTATACACAAACCTCTACTCAATGTCTTACGTGTCATGCCCTTAACATATATTTTCTGAGTACATGTGTCAGTGAACTATTTCCTAAGTAAGAAGGTTGGGAAGTTAAACCTACTAACGGGAACTGCAGGAAGCTAACACTGAACAGGGCATCTGCGCTCAGTGTGGAGCCTCAGTGTCCTGAACCAGTAGTTAAAGGGAGAAGAAACAAAGGATAGAGAAGGGACTTCCTGGTGGTTAAGTGGTTACGACTCTACACTTCCACTGCAGGAGGTGTAGGTTCCATTCCTGGTCAGGGAACTAAGATCCCACAAGCCGTGCAGCATGGCCAATAAATAAATAATGTACCATTAAAACATAAAAATACAAAAGTAAAAGTTTGAAAAATAAATGTGAAAAAGTTTTAACAAACTGTATAGATGGACAAGCAGGAGATCTCACACTTTCTGATAAAACAGGGACTAACTCCCCAGACCCATCCACCTTGCTTAGCTTCTGTTCTCCATCTTAGAACTCGGAAGAAAGGAGACTGAAGTGAAGAGGTACAGTCTACAAAAAAGAAAGGGCCATGTGCACAAAGAGATCAGCGAACCCCAGGATGATGACTACCTCTGTGAGTGACCCCACTGGCCCATTCATGGAGAAGGGGTTATGAGACCTTGGTACAATAACCTCACCTCACCATTTGGTCCCCCAGTCATCCCCTTCCTCTATGACTTGGGGTACAGGATCGAGGCCAAAGGCCGTGAGTGCCCCAGTTCTTTCTGAAGATCTTTACGACCAGCAACATCACTATACCTCCCCTCATCCCTGTTGCTCTCACCTCCAGATTGTGAGGAGTGTCAGAACTTCTTCATCGACAGCTGTGCTGCCCATGGGCCCCCAGTCTTTGTAAAGGACTCTCCAGTGGAAAAGGGGCATGTCAACCGCTCAGCCCTCACTCTGCCCCCTGGGTTAAGTATCAGAGTGTCGGGCATCCCTGAGGCTGGGCTCGGAGTGTGGAATGAGGCGTCCTATCTGCCGCCGGGCCTGCACTTTGGCCCCTACGAGGGCCAGATCACAGACAATGAAGAGGCCGCGAGCAGCGGATACGCCTGGGTGGTGAGAAATAACCCTCTTTCCCTGTCCTCTGGCCTCTAATCGCTTGTGTGTGATGGTGGGGGGTACTTCATGTTTACATGCAAGGACATCGATGGTGATGACATGGTCGGCAATGACACAGTCAGCCCTGTGTACTGTGTGCACTGGGCGTGGACACAGGACTTCTATCTAAAGGTCAGAGGAAGGTGGGAGACAGTGGTGCAGGCACACAAGACTTCTATCTAAAGAGGAGAGGAGAGGTGGGACACAGTGGTACAGGCATATAGAAGTGACTTGTGGAGCCCTTGCCTTCAATGTACCAATAGACTCAGACTTGAAATGATGATTAAGGCGCTTACTGTGTGGTCTGACTGGTGGTTGAATCCATGCAGGCTGAAGAGCACCAATGACAGCAGAGGGAAAATTCTTCTATTACTTCCTACCAAAAAATAAAATAAAATAAAATAGAGAAGAAAGCTTGTATCTCTTTTCTGACACTCAGGTCACCAAAGGGAGAAATAGCTACGAGTATGTGGATGGAAAGGACACATCTTTGAGCAACTGGATGAGGTGAGTGCAGGGAGTCTGCACTTTGTAGACATCGCTCCTCCCTCAAGTCCACACCCCTTTTCCTTCTCAGCCCGTCTCCCTCAAAAGCTTTCACATCTTTCCTCTTTTCCCTCCATATCATGCTCTTTCATTTCAAAAGACATTAGAAAGAAAGAAAGAAAAATATACCATGTGCCCTCAAAATATGTCTATATGTTCAACAAAACTGAGGTACTTGAAAACAACTTGAGGAGTCTAGATTCACCAGGGACACTTCAACTCACTTAACTGACACTTACCAAGCACTCTATGTCCCAGTTTAGACAGGGAACTTCGTTACTGAAGCAGATCACACAACCCATGTCCTTTTGGAGAACATACTGAAGACAGACATTAACCAATTGATTTTAGGAATAGTAACCTTAATTTTTCTATTTTTGAATAATGGCACAGTGCCAGGATAACCTAACATGGGAGACCTTGAGGCCATGTGGCCAACAGCCTCCCCAGGATTGGTTCCAGTGAGAAGTGGGCCGTCAGGCCTGAGAAGGAATGGGGGGCAGGATGGCCGTGAGCATGGCCGTTCTCTGAGGGCCTCTCGTTTCATCAGGGCAGGCAGAAAGTGATTCAAGTATTACTGCTCTGGGTCTCAGGCTATGTCAGAGCATTCTCCATGTTTCCATGGGAGGGGGTGGGCAAGTGAATAGGACCCTGGATACACGTGGTGAGATTGGAGAAAAGCCTCTGGAGAGAAGGCAGGCTGGGGTGAGTGCTGAGGGGTGTGTGCTAGCCTAGGAGCACCAAGTCCTGTGGAATGAAAGAGAACTTAATTTAGAGTTTAGAGGAGCTGGAAGTCACCAGTCTTACGGACAGTCCAGGTGGAGACAAGTCTGGAACTGGGCTCTGGACAATGGCTAATTAGGTAAGGAGAGAAAAGCATTCCAGCCAGGAAGAGGACCGGAAACAGGATCTGGAAATAGGAATTCACACACTCAGGTCGAAGGTGTGAACAGAAGGTCCCCATGAGGGGCGGTGGGAACCATGGCGGCCTCAGAGCCTGAAAGCAAGGAGCTGGGTGTGGTCCGACAGTGGAGGGGTCTCGTCACCTGTGGTTTCTTTCCCTTTCCCGGCCTTGACCCCAGGTATGTGAACTGTGCCCGGGATGACGAGGAGCAGAACCTGGTGGCCTTGCAGTATCACGGGCAGATCTTCTACCGAACCTGTCGGGTGGTCAGGCCGGGCTGTGAACTCCTGGTCTGGTATGGGGACGAGTATGGCGAGGAACTCGGCATCAAGCGGGACAGCAGGAGGAAGAGCAAGCTCAGGGCCAGAAGAGGTGAGCGCCGCCCCTCTTCCAGCACCCCACCCCATCCCGGGGAGCTTCCCTAGTCTGATTCTGAAGCGGAGTCCAAGCCAGTCTAAAGTCAGTCAATTAAAATGCCTCAGAATTTGATTCACTTCATAAGACTGTTAGGAAAAACATATTAAAAATATTAGTTCTAATTTTCAATATTTCATGCAAAAAATATGCAACATCACCTTCTGCTGAAAGGCTTAGAAGCAAAAAGCAAGTTTTCTAGCACCTACCAGCTCTCTCACCGTTACCAGTCTCTTCCTCATTTCCTCCGCATTTCTAAGGGACGTGCGTACAGTGATTTGCATTCAGTCACTGTTTCAGTTTGTTGTCATGTGAGTTCATACTCTGTGCCAGACGGGGCTCCATGCACTGAAACAGACAGAACCACTGCCTTGGGGGCAGCATGGGCTTCATGCTTCATACCAGACAGGGGCTGGGGCTCTGAGGAAAACCAGTGCAGGAAAAGTGCCTCGGATCAGCATGAGCAGAGAGTGGGGTGTGGCAGAGGATGGTGGGGCAGGGTCTCTGCAGAGATAACACCTGTGGGAAAGGATTCCAGGCAGGGGAGCAGCCAGTGCTGCAGCCTCAGGGCCGCGAAGAGAGGCCATGCCAGTGGTCTCAGGAGCAAGCACAGAGGGAGAGGAAGGAGGCTGGATGGAACACCGAAGCCTCAGCACCCGTGTCCATGTGCAGGCCCCAGGGGTCTTCCTGGGTGACACAGAACAACCGTGCGGCTATCAGCTGCAAGCGGCATGTTCTCTGTGCTAAGATGATGCTTCAGTTCATTTTTGGGAAGAGACAGCAGCAGGGAGTCCCCTCAGAGGTCAGTTCATTGCCAGACATGAGGGGAGAGTGGGCTGGGTGAAGATGCACGGGAGTGAGGCTGTGAGAGTCTGGCTGGAGATGTATTTTTAAGCAGGACTTCCTCGTGCATGTTAAATGGACTAAGACTGAGTGAAATAAAAGAGGTATGAATACTGGTGAGGCTTGAGAAAGGACATGCCTTTATTTTATGATCTATAGACAACTGAGAGAGGAGCAATCTGTGAACCAATTGGGGCAGCAGGAGCCAGAGACCTGTAGTCAGTGGGACCTGGGCCTCTTGGTCTCGTCCAGTCTCAAACCCACTTTCTGCAGAGTGGTTTCTTTGAAAGGCTGCTCTTTGAACAAGGAGCCTCAAATTCAGCTTTACTCACGCCTGCTCTAACCACCGCCTGTGCTGCCTCCCATATGCAGAGAGCTCCAGGCCAGGCGCCCCTAACTTAATAGACCCTTTCCCCTCATAGGGAGCCATTCAGGAAGATTCCACCTAAGTCATCAAGAGTCTTATCTCTCAGTAGGGTAAAATACCCGTGACCACCGTGACATGATTTTTCAGATACTTACACACAGGGAAAGGTCCCTGCAGATCCACCTCTATCAGGAGAGATGCTGCCTCTGATGCTACTGAAAGGTCCCTAGTCTGGGTGATATGTAGAAAAGGCCCTTGACGCAAGCTTCCTGGATTTCTGTAGATGTAAAGAGTAGAGGCCTGGGGTGCTGCAATTCATGGTGTCGCAAAGAGTCAGACACGACTGAGCTTCTGAAATGAACTGAAAGAGTAAGAATGGAATGGAAAGGTGGACTGTAAAGACACACTTGATGGGAGACAAATCGTGCACTGTCAACACTCAGGTGATTACTGGGGCAGGCTTTACCATGGCAAACCAACTACCTGACTAAAAGCTTCCTCTTTCAGCAGGACCAAAGTCCAAGATCCACCCATGTGCATCCTGCTCTTTGACCTTCTCCAGTCAGAAATTCCTCAGCCAACATGTCCAACGCAACCACCCCTCTCAGATTCTCCAGAGACCATCTGCAAGAGACCACCCCCAACCAGAAGATCCCTGCCCAGGCAATCAAAATCAGCAGCAGCAATATTCCAATCCACACAGCCCGAGTGACACACCAGAGGGTCAAGAGGCCAAGGAAAGGCCCCATCCTTTGCTGAAAGGCCCCAAACCTTGCATAAGGCTGAAGAGGATGTCAATGGCCTCTTCCTACTCACCCAAAGGACAAATGGGGGGTTCTGAGGTGCATGAGAGAATGACAGAAGAGCCCAGCACAAGCCAGAAACTGAATCCAGAGGACACAGGCAAATTATTCATGGGGGCAGGGGTCTCAGGTATTGTAAGAGTCAGGTATGGAGAGTATGGGCAAGGCTCCAAGGATAGGTCAAGTCTCATCACACATGAGAGGACACACACAGGGGAGAAGCCCTATGTTTGTGGGGAGTGTGGGCAAAGCTTCACTGTAAAGTCCAGTCTCACGAGACACCAGAGGACACACACAGGGGAGAAGCCCTATGTTTGTGGGGAGTGTGGGCAAAGCTTCAGTCAGAAGTACAATCTCAGCAGACACGAGAGAACACACGGAGGGGAGAAGCCCTATGTATGTGGGGACTGTGGGCAATGCTTCAGTCAGAAGACCCATCTCATCAAACACCAAAGGACACACACACGGGAGAAGCGCTATGTTTGTGGGGAGTGTGGGCAAAGTTCCTATGTGAAGTCCAGTCTCATAGCACACCAGAGGACACACACAGGGGAAAAGCCCTATGTTTGTGGGGAGTGTGGGCAAACATTCCATGTGAAGTCCAGTCTCAGGAGACACCAGAGAACACACACAGGGGAGAAGCCCTATGTTTGTGGGGAGTGTGGGCAAAGCTTCAGTCAGAAGTCCAATCTCAGCAGACACGAGAGAACACACGGAGGGGAGAAGCCCTATGTATGCGGGGAGTGTGGGCAAAGCTTCAGTCAGAAGACCCATCTCATCAAACACCAAAGGACACACACAGGGGAGAAGCCCTATGTTTGTGGGGAGTGTGGGCAAAGCTTCAGTCAGAAGTACAATCTCAGCAGACACCACAGGACACACACAGGGGAAAAGCCCTATGTTTGCAAGGAGTGTGAGTGAGTCTTGACCAATAAACCACATCCTAGCCACAGGAGGATTACTGCAGCCACCCCATGCCTCAGCTCTAAGGGGGCCTCAGAGCAGGTTTATGACCCATTACTGTCCCCAAGAGTATAAGGAGAGACTTCCCAGGTGGTCCAGTGGCTACAACTCCAATGCATAGACCCATGTTCAACACCTAATTGGGGAACTACCTCCCACATGCAGCAACTAAGACACAGTGCAGCCACGTAAATAAATACATAAACAAATATTTTAAAGAAACAGTGTGATGAGCACAGAAATAATTGATTAAATAGACCTTCCACTTTTATGACAGGAGAGGAGGCAGATAAACAGCAGACGGTTTCTTAAGTGTTCTGGAGATATTCATGCCAATTGCCTTCATGGTTTTTTGTACTCCTCTTCTAATAAATTTTGTCTCCAAGCAAATCTGAAGCCTAGGCTACGTACCATTCCCCCATTATTACTGACAGCAGTGGGGTCCAGTGGTAGCTGAACCCCTGGGATGGCATTATTCTGGAGCCAACTCAGTTAGCTCACTGGACAGTCACTTCCAGGGCCCAGGGAGAGGAATCTAGGGTCTGAGACAGACTCATCAGGGAAGAGGAAATTCTGGCTTTCTGGGAAGTGTGGCCTCTCCTCCTTATAGACCTAGACTCTCCTTTGGCCCCTCCTGGTTGCCCGCTGTCTTCCTCTGACTTCTGTAGCCTCAAAAGTGAAGGCCACGTGCATGTGTATGTGTGCAAGTGCGTGTGCCTCGCTCAGCCTGGGCCATCTGGTCTTCCTCACTCTGCCTTTGCCACTCCATCAGGGTCATCACAGCACCTGGGCTCCAGATTCGACCACAGGGGTCCCGTTCTCAGCCCTGCCCTCAGCAGCTGTGTGACATGGAGCAAGATGCTTAACCTCTCCTGTGTCTCTATTCTCATCTGTGATACAGGGTGGGGGCACCAGCGTTTTGGTCTGTTGCATAAGCACAGGCAGAATCTGGCAAAGGCTGGCTGAGGATGCAAGCCCTGCCATTGCTGTTATTTGTGGGGTTTTTAAATCTTTTTTTAATTTTTTAATTGGAGGATAATTGCTTTACAGAATTGTATTTTCTGCATGTCCTTCAGCCCCCACACCTTCCAGGTCTTCAGAGCTAGACGAGGAAGGGGCCGTTTAGGCACTTGGCTGCCCTGATGAGGACATGTGAGGTCAGGGATGCTAAGGGAGTGAGACCTCCCTTCCCACCACTGCCGTTTCTACTGAGCTGGGCAGCCCCAGAGCCCCTCCACACAGACAGGCAGTTGTGTGGCAGACAGGCAGTGCTGACAGTCGTCCACCCTGCCGACAAGAGAGCCTGGAGCCACATGTGCAGGAAACTCCTGTCTGGACCCCATCGCACCCCCACACGGGGCTTCCTCGAAGCCCGCACAGTGGCTTCTCTAATGCACAGGTCTTGTACGTGTCCCCACGTGCTTTGGTCAACGTTGTCGCGACCTTGAAATTCTTAACTATGGAATAGTTCATCCTTACACTTCCCTTTTATGAGTGAAGTCTGATGGACCATGGGGTGCGCTGTGAGCAGAGCAGATGCACACAGCACAGGCCCCACACAGGCTGCACGTGGGGACAAGGTGGACACAAAGCCCTCTCCCTCCCACCGGTGAGTGAAGGTGGTGACCGCACCAGGAAGCCACGCTTGCTTAGACCCAGAACTGAGTTCCAACACAGAGTGGAGGCAATGGCGTTCTTAAGAGTTGACCACACCTTCCCCTGTATGAATGTCCTCTGCTCTGTCCTGATCCTTCCAGAATGGGTTCAGGAGGCTGAAGTCCACCCGGTCTCCAGAAGACACCAAGGAGTGAGTGGGCCATAGGGCGGGGCGGGGTGTGTGTGGTAACTCCAGGACTGGGGGCAACGGCCCTCAGTTCCCTCCCTGTGCCAGGCTTGTGAAGTGTCTCTACATGAACCGTGTCAGTAATAACCACCCACTATTATTTTCTCATTTCTTTCATGCTTTCTTAAAGGAACACGTTTGTCTGTGGCTTGGTTTCCATACAGGAAGGGAAGCCATGTAAACTCCCCATCTTCCGTGGCTTGTGGCCGGGGCCACAGGAGAGAGAGAGAGTTAGGGGTGATGTAGGCACAGGGGCTTCAGCTGAAATACAGTGGGGACCCAGAAACTTTCAGGGGCTTCTCACCTTCACCCCCCATCAGAGCTGGGCCTGGAATCGCCTGGAAGCCTGGGCAGGTCAAAGCTTCTCCATTCCCTCCCCTCCCCTCCCCTCAAAAAGCTGGCTCCTTGGCCATCCCACAACACCCCCAAATCCCCCATCACCCACAGCTCTGCACAGGCCCTCCCTCACAGTAGTGGGACGACCTGCCCAGTGGCAGGGATGGTGTGTGACTCCAGAGCTGGGGTCTCAGCTGACCTTGAGCAAGGGGGCTGGTGCTTTACACACCCTCCCAGCCCAGGGGAGATGCCAGCAGCCACAAGCCATGATCTGAAGCAGAGTTGAGGGTGGGGGGAGTGTTGATGTGAGCTTTCTGAGGTCCCATCCTGTCCCCACGACAGTGGCCAGGCCTCACCTGACACCGTGACTGCCCTGCATGGGCACACAAGACAGCAGCAGTCACGGTGGCAGGACAACCAGCTGCCTCCACTACACGCTCCACTCTGACCACAGAGGCCCCACAGCTATACCTGCCCGACTTGGGCGCTGCTCTGCTTGGCTGTCAGGGCTCGGGGTCCCTGGGTGAGTAGGCGAGGGCAGAGGCCAAGCCTGTTTTCAGCCGCCAGACCCACCCTGGTCGCCAGAACCAAGAGCCCAACCAGTATCTGAAGCCAAGATGCCTTTGGGAGAATGACACCACAGACCCTGACCTCAGAGCTCAGACTCCTGAAAATTTACTAAACAGGTTGTTTTTAGTCTTTTTTTTTAAAGTAGGAGGTTGCCAGGAAGAGGGGGGGGAATGACTTCCTTGCTGGTGCAGTGGTTAAAAATCTGCCTGCCAATGCAGGAGACATGGGCTCAATCCCTGATCTGGGAAGATCCCACACGCTGTGGAGCAAATAAGCCTGTGCACAACTACTGCAGCCCAAGTGCCTAGAGCCCATGCTTCCCAACAAGAGAAGCCACAACAGTGAGAAGTTCAAGCACAGAAAGTAGAGAGTAGCCCCCACTCCCTACAACCAGATAAAAGCCCGCATAGCAACAAAGACCCAGCACAGCCAAAAATAAATAACTTTTTTTATTTTTAAATAGGATGCTGCAGCATTCCCTGCTGGTCCAGAGGCTAAGACTCTGAGCTCCCAACACAGGGGGGCCGGGTTCAATCCATGGTCAGGGCACTAGATCCCACATGCCGCAACTGAAGACTCTGTGTGCCACAACTAAGACCCAGCACAGCCAATTAAGTAAATATTTAAAAGTAGGAGGTGGGGCGGTCCTAAGATAGTGGAGGAATAGGAAGGGGAGACCACTTTCTTCCCCACAAATTCATCAAAAGATCATCTGAATGCTGAGCAACTTCCACAAATCAACTTCTGAACACTGGCAGAGGACACCAGGCACCCAGAAAGGCAGCCCATTCTCTTTGAAAGGAGGTAGGACAAAATATAACAGACAAAAAGAGAGACAGAAGAGTTAGGGAAGGAGACCTGTCCTGGGGAGGGAGTCGTGAAGGAGGAGAAGTTTCCAATCACCAGGAAACCCTCTCGCCAGCAGGTCTGTGGGGAGTTTTTGAATCGCAGAGGGCAACATAACTGGGAGGGGAAAAAAATTTCCACAGAATATGTGCCTTAACCACAACTCCCAGCGGAGAAATAGCCCAGACACTCACTCACATCTGCCACAGCAAGCATGAAAGGCGCGGGTTGCATGTTTAGGGTAAGGACCGGGCCTGAATGCCCTGAGGACAATCTGAGGGAGCTAAGGTGAGATAGCAACCCAAACTGTGGGATAGCCAGAGAGAGAGAGAACTTGCCTGTGAAAGCTCTAACCTAAGGCACAGTCTGGCCAGCTCACAGAACAAAGGACTGAGCGAACGCCAAAGGAGAGCTAGCTAGCTGCGGACTGGCCCCTCACCCCGCTGGAGGCAGAGAGGCAGGCAGGCGACAACCAGAGCTGGAAGGCGAGGGGCAATCTCGGCCCCAGAGACGGCATCCTCCACCAAACTGTGAGCAGGCTCCCAGTTGCTAACCACATCTTCCTGGGATCCTGGATGGTTGACATCTGCCAGGAGGGTCACAGCCTGAGATCAGCCCCCCAGAGGAGACATACGGCACACACGAGACAGTGCTCTTGTGGCACACACGGGACACCGAGCCGCCAGGACCAGGGAGGTGATTAAGACACATGGCCCACCTGGGACAGTGCGCTTGCCAAGCACCTGGTCGCCTGAGCTGCTCGGACCTGGGAAGGGCACAAAACGCAGGTCAAACCGAGTCTGTGCCTTTGTGGAGTACCAAAGAACCTGAACCTGAGCAGCTCAGACCTGGGAAGTGCACGAAATGCAGGGCCGGCTTTGGACAGTTCCCCTGCAGAGCAACCTGGAGCCTGAGCAGTGTAGACTGGGAAAGTACAGACCATTGTGAGCTGGGGCAAATGCCATGTGGTCCATACATCGTGAGCACTCCCCACACATGCCAGTGATATTTGTTTGCAGTGTTCCTCCCTCTCCACAACACAACTGAACAAGTGAGCCGAAATAAGTGACCACCTTCATTCCCTTGTGTCAGGGTGTTAAATTAGACACTGAAGAGACTTGGAAACAGAGGAATGTAAAATAAACAAAGAAGAGGGAGCCACTCTGGAAGTGACAGGTGCAGCAGATTAAAACCCTGTAGTTGGCATTGACTAAGCATTGGAAGGGGCCTATAGACCTTGAGAAGAAGTATAAGCTGGAACAAGGAACTATCTGAAACTGAACTGACCGACACTGCCAGCAGCAGCTCCAGAGAAATTCCTAGATATATTTTTACAACTATCATTTTTTGATTATTTTATTTTTAAGTTCTTTATTACTCCTTTAATTTTCATTTTTAAAACCTACTATTACCTTGCAAAAAAGACCCTATTTTTAAAGCAAATTTCACATATATTTTTTTACTAAGTTTTTGTTACTGATTTTGTTTTGTATTTTTAATACTGTATTTTTGAGAATGTAATCTTCAGTACCCATTCTTAGGGGTGTGATTACTAGCTTGATTGCTCTCTCCCCTTTGACTCTCCCTTTTCTCCCCCAAGTCACCTCTATCTCCTCCCTCCCCCTTCTCTTCTCTACTTAACTCTATGAATCTCTCTGGGTGTTCTGGGCTGTGGAGAACACTTAGGGAGCTGATTACTGGCTAGATTGCTATCTCCCCTTTTGACTGACCCTCCTCTCCTGGTCACCTCTGTCTCCCTCCTCCCTCTTCTCTTCTCCATATAACTCTGTGAACCTCTCTGGGTGTCCCTCACTGTGGAGAATCTTTTCACCATTAACCTAGATGTTTTATCATCAGTGCTGTATGGATGGAGAAGTCTTGAGGCTACTGTAAGAATAAGACTGAAAACCAGGGCCAGGAGGCTTAAATCCAAAACTTGAGAAAACCAGAGAACTCCTGACTCCAGGAAACATCAATCAACGAGAGCTCATCCAAAAGCCTCCATACCTAACCTGAAACAAAGCTCCACCCAAGAGCCAACAAGTTCCATAGCAAGACACACCATGCTAATTCTCCAGCAATGCAGGAACTAGCCCTGAGCATTAAAATACAGCCTGCCCAAAGTCACACCAAACCCATAGACACCTCAAAACTCACTACTGGACACTTCATTACACCCCAGAGAGAAGAGATCCAGCTCCACCCACCAGAACACCGATGTAGGCTTCCCTAACCAGGAAACCTTGACAAGCCACTCGTCCAACCCCACCCACAGGGAGGAACCGCCACAATAAAGGGTAACAACAGACTTCCAGCATACAGAAAGGCCACCCCAAACACAGCAATCTAAACAAAATGAAAAGGCAGAGAAATATTCAGCAAGTAAAGGAATGTGGTAAATGCCCACCAAACCAAACAAAAGAGGAGGAGATAGGGAGTCTGCCTGAAAAAGACTTCAGAATAATGATAGTAAAGATGCTCCAAAATCTTGACGACAGAATGGAGTTAAAGATAAATAGACTGGAGGCAAGGATTGAGAAGATGCAAGAAATGTTTAACAAGGACCTAGAAGAAATAAAAAAGTGTCAATCAATGATGAATGATGCAATAACTGAGATCAAAAGCACTCTGGAGGAAACCGACAGCAGAGTAACTGAGGCAGAAAATAGGATAAGTGAGGTGGAAGATAGAATGGTGGAAATACATGAAGCAGACAAGAAAAAAGAATTAAAAGAAATGCGAACAACCTCAGAGACCTCTGGGACAATGTTAAATGCCCCAACATTCGAATCACAGGAGTCCCAGAAGAAGAAGACAAAAAGAAAGGCCATGAGAAAATACTTGAGGAGATAATAGTTGAAAACTTCCCTAAAATGGGGAAGGAAATAGCCACCCAAGTCCAAGAAACCCAGAGGGCCCCAAACAGGATAAACCCAAGGCGAAACACCCTAAGGCACATATTCATCAAATTAACAAAGATCAAACACAAAGAACAAATACTAAAAGCAGCAAGGGAAAGCAACAAATAACATATAATGGATTCCCATAAGGATAACAGCTGATCTTGCAATGGAAACTCTTCAGGCCAGAAGGGAATGGCAGGACATACTTAAAGTGATGAAAGAGAACAACCTACAACCCAGATTACTGTACCCAAAAGGATCTCATTCAAATATGAAGGAGAAATCAAAAGCTTTACAGACAAGCAAAAGCTGAGAGATTTCAGCACCACCAAACCAGCTCTCCAACAAATGCTAAAGGATCTTCTCTAGGCAGGAAACAGAAAAGGTTTATAAACATGAACTCAAAACAACAAAGTAAATGGTAACGGGATCATACTTATCAATAATTACCTTAAATGTAAACGGGTTGAATGCCCCAACCAAAAGACAAAGACTGGCTGAATGGATACAAAAATAAGACCCCTATATATGCTGTCTACAAGAGACCCACCTTAAACCAAGGGACACATACAGACTGAAAGTGAAGAGCTGGAAAAAGATATTTCATGCAAATGGAGACTAAAAGAAAGCAGGCGTAGCAACACTCATATCACATAAAATAGACTTTGAAATAAAGGCCATGTAAAGAGACAAAGAGGACACTACATAATCATCAAAGGATCAATTCAAGAAGAAGATAAAACAATTATAAATATATATGCACCCAACGTAGGAGCATTGCAATATGTAAGGCAAATGCTAATAAATATGAAAGAGGAAATGAACAGTAACACAATAATAGTGGGAGATTTTAATACCAAACTCACAACTATGGATAGATCAACTAAACAGAAAATTAGCAACGAAACACAAACTTTAAATGATCCAATGGGCAATCAGATCTAATTGATATCTATAGGACATTTCACTCCAAAGCAATGAATTTCACCGCTTTCTCAAGTGCACACAGAACCTTCTCCAGGATAGATCACATCTTGGGCCATATATCTAGCCTTGGTAAATTCAAAAAAAATTGAAATCATTGCAAGCATCTTTTCTGATCATAATGTGGTAAGATTAGATGTCATCTATGGGGGGGGGATTTAAAACTACAAACACCCACTTCCAAAACCGCAAGATAAGACTCTACACATGGACATCACCAGATGGCCAAAACCGAAATCAGATTGATTATATTCTTTGCAGCCAAAGATGGAGAAGCAAAAACAAGACCAGGAGCTGACTGTGGCTCAGATCATGAACTCCTTATTGCCAAATTCTGACTCAAATTGAAGAAAGTGGGGAAAACCAGTAGACCGTTCAGGTATGACCTAAATCAATCCCTTATGATTATACAGTACAGGTGAGAAACAGATTTAAGGGACTAGATCTGATAGAATGCCTGATGAACTATGGACAGAGGTTCATGACACTGTACAGGAGACAGGGAGCAAGACCATCCCTAAGAACAAGAAATACAAAAAAGCTAAATGGCTGTTTGAGGAGGTCTTACAAATGCTGTGAAAAGAAGAGAAGCAAAAAGCAAAGGAGAAGAGGAAAGATACATGCATTTGAATACAGAATTCCAAAGAATAGCAAGGAGAAATAAGAAAGCCTTCCTCAGGGATCAGTGCAAAGAAATAGAGGAAAATGATAGAATGGGAAAGACTAGAGATCTCTTCAAGAAAATTAGAGACACCAAGGGAACATTTCATGCAAAGATGGGCACAATAATGGACAGAAATGGTATGGAACTAACAGAAGCAGAAGATATTAAGAAGAGGTGGCAAGAATACACAGAAAAACCACACAAAAAAGATCTTCATGATAACAACGATGGTGTGATCACTCATCTAGAGCCTGACATCTTGGAATGCAAAGTCAAGTGCGCCTTAGGAAGCCTCACTATGCACAAAGCTAGTGGAGGTGATGCAATTGCAGTTGAGCTATTTCAAATCCTAAAAGATGTTGCTGTGAACGTGCTGCACTAATATGCCAGCAAATTTGGAAAATTCAGCAGTGGCCACAGGACTCAAAAAGGTCAGTTTTCATTCCAATCCCGAAGAAAGGCAATGCCAAAGAATGCTCAAACTACCGCCCAATTGCACTCATCTCACAAGCTAGTAAAGTTATGCTCAAAATTCTCCAAGCCAGGCTTCAGCAATATGTGAACCATGAAAGTCCAGATGTTCAAGCTGGTTTTAGAAAGGGCAGAGGAACCAGAGATCAAATTGCCAACATCTGTTGGATCATCAAAAAAGCAAGAGAGTTCCAGAAAAACATCTGCTGCTGCTGCTAAGTTGCTTCAGTCGTGTCCGACTCTGTGTGACCCCATAGACGGCAGCCCACCAGGCTCCCCCATCTCTGCGATTCTCCAGGCAAGAACACTGGAGTGGGTTTCCATTTCCTTCTCCAATGCATGAAAGTGAAAAGTGAAAGCAAAGTCGCTCAGTCGTGTCCGACTGGTTGCAACCCCATGGACTGCAGCCTACCAGGCTCCTCCGTCCATGGGATTTTCCAGGCAAGAATACTGGAGTGGCTTGCCATTGCCTTCTCTGAGAAAAACATATATTTCTGCTTTATTGACTAAGCCAAAGCCTTTGACTGTGTGAATCAAAATAAACCTGGAAAATTCTGAAAGAGATGGTATACCAGACCATCTGACCTGCCTCTTGAGAAATCTGTATGCAGGTCAGGAAGCAACAGTAAGAACTGGACATGGAACAACAGACTGGTTCCAAATAGGAAAAGGAGTACATCAAGGCTGTATACTGTCACCCTGCTTATTTAACTTATATGCAGAGTACATCATGAGAAACGCTGGGCTGGAGGAAGCACAAGCTAGAATCAAGATTGCTGGGACAAATATTAGTAACCTCAGATATGCAGATGACACCACCCTTATGGCAGAAACTGAAGAACTAAAGAGCCTCTTGATGAAAGTGAAAGAGGAGAGTGAAAAAGTTGGCTTAAAGCTCAACATTCATAAAACTAAGATCATGGCATCCGGTCCCATCACTTCATGGCAAATAGATGGGGAAACAGTGGCTGACTATTTTTCTGGGCTCCAGAATCACTGCAGATGGTGATTGCAGCCATGAAATTAAAAGACGCCTACTCCTTGGAAGGAAAGTTATGACCAACCTACCCGGCATATTAAAAAGCAGAGACATTACTTTGCCAGCAAAGGTCCTTCCAGTCAAGGCTATGGTTTTTCCAGTAGTCATGTATGGATGTGAGAGTCAGACTATAAAGAAACCTGAGCACCAAAGAATGGATGCTTTTGAACTGTGGTGTTGGAGAAGACTCTTGAGAGTCCCTTGGACTGCAAGGAGATCCAACCAGTCCATCCTAAAGGAGATCAGTCCTGGGTGTTCATTGGAAGGACTGATGTTGAAGCTGAAACGCCAATACTTTGGCTATCTGATGCAAAGAGCTGACTCATTTGAAAAGACCCTGATGCTGGGAAAAATTGAGGGCAGGAGGAGAAGGGGACGACAGAGGATGAGATGGTTGGATGGCATCACCGACTCAACGGATATGAGTTTGGGTAAACTCCAGGAGTTGGTGGACAGGGAGGCCTGGTGTGCTGCGGTTCATGGGGTCGCAAAGAGTTGGACACGACTGAGTGACTGAACTGAACTGAGGGCTCTTTCCTTCTCTCTGCATCCCCTCCCTTCCCTGATTAGCACCTCTTCCAATCTGCCCTTTGGAGCTCCGGGTAGGTCATGGAGCCGGAAATCTATTCCCAACAAAGAAAAAGGGGACATGGGAAAGGCTTCTGTGCCCAGGAGCCCCACAGTGTTGCCCGATTTCACTACTAGGCCCTGACCCTACACTAACTATGGTCTTGAGCTGTCTGAGATGGCCTGAGCTTTCCCAAACTCTCCTTTTAACTCTCTCCCTAACTTAGGCCCTGATACTGGTCCTAATAAACACCCTGACAGTGTCCCTGGGACACTAAAGTGTCTTTCTCTAAGGTCTTCCAGTTTCTCGAGGCCCTGACACTCTTCCTAATTAATCCCTTAACTCCATCTTTAAGAGAAGGCCTGATGCCCTCCCTCACTCAGGCACTGATACTCTTACTAAGGCCTTGAAGAAGCCTCTATCTGAGGGCTGATACTGTCTGTAACCAATTCTCTGACTCTTTCCCTAACTAACATCCTCATTTTGCCTCTAAATAACACCCTGAGCCTCGTCCCAGTGTCCCGATGATGTCCCTAATAGCCCTCAATATGCCTACTTTTGCCATGATCCTGTCCATAACTAAGGCCCTGAATATGTACCGAAGTACGTCTCTGACGCTGTCCCTAACTAACACCCTGACGCTAGCCCTGTTAAGGTCCTGAGATGCTGCTAAGTAACAGCCTGAACTTCTTTAAGGCCCTCAAGTTATCTCTAACCGAAGCCTTGAAACTGTCTTTAACTAAGCCCCAGACACTGTCCCTAGCTAAGGGCTGAACTATATTTTATGAAGGCCCTAAGCCCGTCCCTAACCCTGACACTGCCCCTAATTGAGGCCATGATACTGTCCCTTATAGCCTAAGCTGTCACAAAATAACACCTTGATCCTATTACTAAGGCCCAGACTATGTCCCTAAGAAAGTCACAGAAGTACACCTAACTAACTGCCTGAACTATCTCTTACTCAGGCCATGAAGTTATCTCTGAGGTCCTAACACTGTCCTTAATTAAGGCCCTGTTGCTGGCCATAAGTAATGTCCTGCTGCTAAATCTGAGTCCCTGATACTCTTCCTGTTAGCCTTTGCCCTGCTAACAGAGTTTTGCCAAGAGAACGCACTGGTCATAGCAAGCACCCTCTTCCAACACTACGAGAGAAGACTCTACACAGGGACATCACCAGATGGTCAATACCGAAATCAGACTGATTACAACCTTTGCAGCCAAAGATGGAGAAGCTCTATACAGTCAGGAAAAACAAGACTGGGAGCTGACTGTGGCTCAGATCATGAACTCCTTATTGCCAAAATCACACATAAATTGAAGAAAGTATGGAAAACCACTAGACCATTCAGGTGTGACCTACATAAATCCCTTATGATTATCCAGTGGAAGTGACAAATAGATTCAAGGGATTAGATCTGATAGAGTGCCTGAAGAACTATGGATGGGGTTCATGACTTTGTGCAGAAAGCAGTGATCAAGACCATCCCCAAGAAAAAGAAATGTAAAAAGGCAAAATGGTTGTCTGAGGAGGCCTTACAAATAGATGAGGAAAGAAGAGAGGCTAAAGGCAAAGGAGAAATGGAAGATATACCCATGTGGATGCAAAGAATAGCAAGAAGAGGAAAGAAAGACTTCCTCAGTGATCAATGCATAGAAATAGAGGAAAACAATAGAATGGAAAAGACTAGAGATCTCTTCAAGAAAATTAGAGACACCAAGGGAATATTTCATGCAAAGGTGGGCTCAATAAAGGGCATAAATGGTATAAACCTAACAGAAGCAGAAGATATTAAGAAGAGGTGGCAAGAATACACAGAAAAACCACACAAAAAAGATCTTCATGATAACAACGATGGTGTGATCACTCATCTAGAGCCTGACATCTTGGAATGCAAAGTCAAGTGCGCCTTAGGAAGCCTCACTATGCACAAAGCTAGTGGAGGTGATGCAATTGCAGTTAAGCTATTTCAAATCCTAAAAGATGTTGCTGTGAACGTGCTGCACTCAATATGCCAGCAAATTTGGAAAACTCAGCAGTGGCCACAGGACTAGAAAAGGTCAGTTTTCAAATCAGGAAAGGAGTACGTCAAGGCTGTATATCATCACCCTGTTTATTTAACTTCTATTCAGAGTACATTATGCTAAATGCCAGGCTGGATGAAGCATAGTCTGGAATCAAGATTGCCGGGAGAAATATGAATAACCTCAGATACACAGATGACACCAGCCTTATGGCAGAAAGTGAAGAAGAACTAAAGAGCCTCTTGATGAAAGTGAAAGAGGAGAGTGAAAAGCTGGCTTAAAACTGAACATTTAGAAGAGTAAGATCATGGCATCTTGTCTCATCATTTCATGACAAATAGCTGGGGAAACAATGGAAACAGTGAGAGACTTTATTTTCTTGGACTCCAAAATCACTGCAGGTGGGGACTGCAGCCATGAAATTCAAAGACACTTGCTGCTTGGAAGAAAAGCTATGACCAACCTAGACAGCATATTAAAAAAGTAGAGACATTACTTTGCTGACAAAGTTCCATCGGGTCAAAGGTATGGTTTTTCCAGTAGTCGTGTACAGATGTGAGAGTTAGACTATAAAGAAAGCTGAGCACCGAAGAATTGATGCTTTGGAACTGTGGTGTTGGGGAAGACTCTTGAGAGTTCCTTGGAGTACAAGGAGATCACACCAGTCAATCCTAAAGGAAATCAGTCCTGAAGAGTCATTGGAAGGACTGATGCTGAAGCTGAAGCTCCAATACTTTGGCCAACTGATGCAAAGAACTGACTCATTTGAAAAGACCCTGATGCTGGGAAGGATTCATGGGAGGGGAAGAAGGGGATTACAGAGGATGAGATGGTTGGATGGCATCACCGACTCAACGGACATGAGTTTGAGCAAGCTCTGGGTGTTGGTGTTGGACAGGGAAGCCTGGCGTACTGCAGCCCATTGGGTCTCAAACTGTTGGACATGACTGAGCCACTTAACTGAACTGAAGCTCTCCCTAACTAAGGTCTTGATGATGACTTACCTAAGGCCCAGACACTGTCATTAATAACCTAACTCTTTCCCTATATAACACCCTAATTGTGGGCCTAACTCATGACCTGACAATGGTCCTATTTCCTTGATCCTGGTCCTTCATAAGGTCAAGAACATCCTCCTCACTAAGGCCTTGACACTGGCAGTAATAATGACCTGACTTTTCCCCTAAGTAACACCCTGATTTTGTCACTAACTAATGCGCTGACACTGGTTCTAACTACAGCTCTGATGCTGGTCCTATTGAAAGCCCTGAGATATCCCTAAGGAACAACCTTAACTGAAGCCTGGACACTGTCTCAGGCTTAGGCCTTGATGCTGTCCCTCACAGTCTAGTTCAGTTCAGTTCAGTCGCTCAGTCGTGGCCGACTCTTTGCGACCCTATAAACCACAGCACGCCAGGTCTCCCTGTCCATCATCAATTCCCGAAGTCCAGCCAAACCCACGCCCACTGAGTCGGTGATGCCATCCAACCATCTCATCCTCTGTCGTCACCTTCTTCTCCTGCCTTCAATCTTCCCCAGCACCAGGGTCTTTTCCAATGAGGCAGTTCTTTGCATCAGGTAGCCAAAGGATTGGAGTTTCAGCTTCAACATCAGTCCTTCCAGTGAACACTCAGGACTGATCTCTTTTAGGATGGACTGGTTGGATCTCCTTGCAGTCCAAGGGACTCTCAAGAGTCTTCTCCAACACCACAGTTCAAAAGCATCCATTCTTCAGCGCTAAGCTTTCTTTATAGTCCGACTCTCACATCCATACATGACTACGGGAAAAACCATAGCCTTGACTGGACGGACCTTTGCTGGCAAAGTAATGTCTCTGCTTTTTAATATGCTGTGTAGGTTGGTCATAACTTTCCTTCCAAGGAGTAGGCGTCTTTCAATTTCATGGCTGCAATCACCATCTGCAGTGATTCTGGAGCCCAGAAAAACAGTCAGCCACTGTTTCCCCATCTATTTGCCATGAAGTGATGGGACCGGATGCCATGATCTTAGTTTTCTGAATGTTGAGATTTAAGCCAACTTTTTCACTCTCCTCTTTCACTTTCATCAAGAGGCTCTTTAGTTCTTCTTCAGTTTCTGCCATAAGGGTGGTGTCATCTGCATATCTGAGGTTACTGATATTTCTCCCGGCAATCTTGATTCCAGCTTGTGCCTCCTCCAGCCCAGTGTTTCTCATGATGTACTCTGCATATAAGTTAAATAAGCAGGGTGACAGTATACAGCCTTGACGTACTCCTTTTCCTCTTTGGAACCAGTCTGTTGTTGCATGTCCAGTTCTAACCCTTGCTTCCTGACCTGCATACATGTTTCTCAAGAGGCAGGTCAGGTGGTCTGGTATTCCCATCTCTTTAAGAGTTTTCCACAGTTTATTGTGATCCACACAGTCAAAGGCTTTGGCATAGTCTATAAGGCAGAAATAAATGTTTTTCTGGAACTCTCTTGCTTTGTCGATGATCCAGCGGATGTTGGCAATTTGATCTCCGGTTCCTCCGCCTTTTCTCAAACCAGCTTGAACATCTGGAAGTTCACGGTTCACGTATTGCTGAAGCCTGGCTTGGAGAATGTTAAGCATTACTAGTGTGTGAGATGAGTGCAACTGTGTGGTAGTTTGAGCATTCTTTGGCATTGCTTTCTTTGAGATTGGAATGAAAACTGACCTTTTCCAGTCCTGTGGCCACTGCTGAGTTTTCCAAATTTGCTGGCATATTGAGGGCAGTAGTTTCCTATGCTGTCACTAAAGATCCCTCTGATCATGTCCATAACTAACGCCCTGAATATGTCCCTAAGAAAGTCTCTGAAGTGTCCCTAATGAACAGCCTGAAGTGACTTGCTAAGGCCCTCAAGTTATCTCTAAGGTCCTGACACTGTCTCTAAGGCCCTGATGCTGGCTCTAAGTAACGACCTGACACTGACCCTTACTAAGTCCTTGCCCAGGGAGTTGTCCCAGGCTGCTGGGCAGCTTTCTGTTTTCCTCATCTCTTGCCAGCTGCCTGCAATTGGCCAATCTAAGATTCTGTGATGGGGTGGTCCCACATAGGATGTGCCTGAGGAGGCTTACCTACAGGAGGATGGTCTCGGCCATTCCACCCTCCAAGGGACAGTGGCTCAGGGTGGGAATCTCTCAGCCAGTGTCTGACATCAGGTTCTGTGTCTGTATTTGGTGCAAAACCCTTGGAGTTACTTCATCAACATTTTAAAATGGATCTCCCCATCAGCATATTTATAAGATACATTTTTACTGAATTAAAATCCAGGAACAAATTTATTAGAATGAGCAGGAAGCCACAGGATGCCCCCCAATGATCTATTACTTGGAGGATTTTACAATTTTCATGAGAAAACACTCACTCTTATCACCCTTTAGGCATCAGCATGAGGTAGGAATCATCTGCATACTTTATTTATTCCTCTGATTATTACAGAACCTTTCCTTCAGGAAAAATCTCTGGGCTCTGCAGGATCTGTGAGTGGTGACTATCAGGTAAATCTGAGACTGAAAAGCAAGAGGAAAAGAGCAGGGGAGGAGATGAGAATTCTTGATGGAGAAGCAGGGGCATCCATGTTCCATCTCAACCTGTGAGTCTGAGTTAGTATCCAGTGAAAGGAAGGACCACCAGGACCTGGCCCCACTGGCCTTGTCACCTGGTGTGGGGACTGGAGACACCCAAACTGCCCTGGTCACTTTCAGGGGAATAAAAAGGTGGGAGAACACCACAGGAGCCATATTGGAACAGGTAACTGCTATGAAGTAAGATGCACTTTTCAAGAAAGTGGACGATGGTCTCTTGGTTCTCAAAGACTTGCAAAGACTCTGTGTTCTTCTGGAGACATGTTGAAGCCTCCAGTCTTTGAGGGCAGTGATGAGAAGGAACTGGGCTCAAAACCATCCGGCAATCACTCCTTGAGGGTGCTGAGGATGACCAGTGTCCAGCCCAAGGCTGTTGTGTGGCCTGAAACCCCCTTATCACCTGGGATGGAAGGGGCCCCATGGGCACCCCACTGGACCAGCGGGGTCTTGGCTTGTAGGCTACAGACCTTTATCAGGTACATGATCTGCAAACATCTTGTGCCGTTTTGGATGGCAGATCTTTTTCCTTACTCCTTTTGTGCACAACAGCTTTTGTTTTGAAGAAGTCTAATTCATCTCTTTTGTCATCTGTTGTTTGTGCTTTGGGTAGCAGATCTAAGAAATCATGGCCAAATCCAAGGTAATGAAGTTTTTCTCTCATGTTTTCTTCTATGGGGTGTATAATTTTGGTTCTTACATCTAGGCCTTTGATCCATTTTGAGTTGATTTTGTATAGCAAGGGAAGTAGGGGTCCAACTTTGTTCTTTTTCATGTGGGATCTGGTTGTCCCAGCACCTGTGCTAATTTTGGGGGGAAAATACTTGCAAATGTTGCCACCTAAAAGGTCTAATTTCCAAAATACACAAACAGCTCATGCATCTCAAAAAAAAAAAAAAAATCAAAAAATAGGCAGGTCTAAATAGACACTTCTCCAAAGACGACATACAGATGATCAACAGGCACATGAAAAGGCACTCCACACTGCTAATTAGAGCAATGCAAATCAAAACCACAATGAGCTATCACCTCATAGTCGTCAGAATGGCATCGATAATATGTCTACAAATAACAGATGCTGGTGAG
The DNA here is from genome assembly GCF_054371585.1 of Giraffa tippelskirchi. Classification (NCBI taxonomy): domain Eukaryota; kingdom Metazoa; phylum Chordata; class Mammalia; order Artiodactyla; family Giraffidae; genus Giraffa; species Giraffa tippelskirchi. The sequence goes on from NC_137289.1 coordinate 147,320,306, forward strand.
GGGGTGGAGAAAACGAAATTTCCTACACTGTTGGTGGGAACTGGTGCAGCCACTGTGGGAAACAGTATGGAGGATCTTCAAAAAACTAAAAAGAGTGTTGCCATATGAATGAACAATCCCACTCCTGGGCGTATATCCAGACAAAGCTATAATTCAAAAAGCTACATTCACCACTATGTTCATAGCAGCACTATTCACAACAGCAAAGATGTGAAAGCAACCTACCTGTCCAACAACTGGTGAATGAATAAAGATGTGTGTGTGTGACTCGGTGTGTGTGTATCTATATATATATCTATCTATATCTATATGTATATATATATATATATATGTGAGTATCTCCCATGCACACGAGGTACACACATTATTTAACTTATTTGTGCAACTATGTGAAAGTAGTTAATATCACAAAACTGCATACTTAAAATGAATTAAATGGTTAATGCCATGTTTTGTATTTTTAATGACAATGAGAAAAAAGTGTAGTGGTCATAACTGTTACAACTTAAACAAATACTAAAAACGTCCTTAGTGAGAAAAGCCATACCATAAAAGGCCACCCAGATCCCAAAGTCATCTTGTCTGGTTTAAATCCATCAAGGCTGTCCAAATGAGGGGAAAACTCAGTAATGGTTCCAGGAAAAGAAAACTGGATCAGGATGGGAAAAGATATCTTCACACAGTTGGGACATCAGGTGAGAGTAGAAGTGGGCCTGTGTATTAAATTATAACACAGAATTCATGATTTCCTCATGGGGGGGGCTAGGTGTTGGGTCCTCAGGAGAGTGTCACTGTTTTGGGTAAAACACACTGAAAATTTTGTGTGAATTGGCAAATGTGAGTACTTTTTGCCATTATTAAAAGCTTTCTGTACATTTTAAATTAGCGGACAGTGAGTTAATTTTCAAAACAACCATGATAATACCATTCAAGAAATCAGGTAACACAGGCATCAAACTTTGTTATAGAGGCCAAGACTTACCAGACCAAGTTCAACCAAAGTTGTGACACTTATTTCCCTTGTAGGAGTCCATATGGTATTAGTACCAAGAGGCATCGTGGGAAGACGGTGTTAGTAGCCACTAAGTCGTGGGTCCTGTGGATGATCTGGATTGCAGGAGAAACAGTGAGATTTTAGCTTCACAATCTTTTACATTACTTCAAAAATATGTTAGAAGATAAATTCAGTAAAGTTGCAAAAATGGAATACCCACAAATCAATTTTCTTTACATACATGAATAACAAACCATCAAAAAAAAAAACTTACATGCAGAGTACATCATGAGAAATGCCAGGCTGAATGAAGCACAAGCTGCAATCAAGATTGCCAGGAGTAATATCAATAAACTCAGAGATGCAGACAACACCACCCTTATAGCAGAAAGTGAGAAGGAACTAAAGAGCCTCTTGATGAAAGTGAAAGAGGAGAGTGAAAAAGTAGGCTTAAAAGTCAACATTCAGAAAACGAAGATCATGGCATCCAGTTCCATCACTTCAAGGCAAATAGATGGGGAACCAGGGGAAACAGTGAGAGACTTTATTTTCTTGGACTTTATTTTACTGGAAGGACTGATGTTGAAGCTGAAACTCCAATACTTTGGCCACCTGATGCGAAGAGCTGACTCACCTGTAAAGACCCTGATGCTGGGAAAGATTGAGGGCAGGAGGAGAAGGGGACGACAAAGGATGAGATGGTTGGATGGCATCACCGAGTCAATGGGCATGAGTTTAGGTAAACTCCAGGAGTTTGTGATGGACGGGGAGGCCTGGCATGCAGCAGTTCATGGGGTCGCAAATAGTCGGACACGAACGAGCGACTGAACTGAACTGAACACAACACTGTTAATCAACTATACTTCAAGAAAAAGTAACATGACTGGGAAAAAAAGATTGGTATATTTCATTATATGTAAAGTTTATATCCAAAGAAAACTGCTGTAAACAAACATGGCTCACTTCTTAGTGGCAGGGTTGCTGAAATACTTATGCAGAGACATACTGATAACTGCAATTTACCAGAAAATGCACCAAGGAAAAAGGTCGATTGATGATTGGATAGAGGGATGGACAAATGGATAGATACGTGAAAAAGGAAGTATTGTAAAATGGTTACAAAACCAGACCCCTACACATGCTGTCTACAAGAGACCCACCTCAAACCAAGGGATGCATACAGAGTGAACATTAAGGGTTGGAAAAAGGTATGTCATGCAAATGGAAACCAAAAGAAAGCAGGAGTAGCAATACTCATATCAGATAAAATAGACTTTGAAAAGAAAAGCTGTGAAAAGAGACCAAGAAGGACACTACAAAATGATCAAAGGACATGGATCAATGATCCAGGACATGAAAGCAACCTAGATGTCCATCAGCAGACAGATGGATAAGACAGCTGTGGTACATATACACACTCAGCCATTAAAAAGAATACATTTGAAACAGTTCTAATGAGGTGGATGAAACTGGAGCCTATTATACAGAGTGAAGTAAGCCAGAAAGTAAAACACCAATACAATATACTAACACATATATATATGGAATTTAGAAAGATGGTAACGATAACCCTATATGCGAGACAGAAAAAGAGACACAGATGTATAGAACAGTCTTTTGGACTCTGTGGGAGAAGGCGAGGGTGGGATGATCTGAGAGAATGGCATTGAAACATGTATATTATCATATGTGAAACAGATCGCCAGTCCAGGTTTGATACATGAGACAGGGTGCTCAGGGCTGGTGCACTTGGATGACCCAGAGGGATGGGATGGGGAGGGAGGTGGGACGGGGGTTCAGGATGGGGAACACATGTAAACCCATGGCTGATTCATACGAATGTATGGGAAAAACCACTACAATATTGTAAAGTAATTAGCCGCCAACTAAAATACATAAATTAAAAAAAAATAATGATCAAAGGATCAAACCAAGAAGATATAACAATTATAAATATATATGCACCCAACATAGGAGAACCTCAGTATGTAAGGCAAATGCTAACAAGTAGGAAAGGGGAAATTAACAGTAACACAATAAGAGGAGAAGACTTTAATATGCCATTCACACCTGTGGAGAGATCAACCAAACAGAAAATTAGCAAGGAAACACAAACTTTAAATGATACAATGGACCAGTTAGACCGAATTGGTATCTATAGGACATTTCACCCCAAAACAATGAAATTCACCTGTTTCTCAAGGGCACACAGAACCTTCTCCAGGATAGATCACATCCTGGGCCATAAACCTAGCCTTGGTAAATTCAAAAAAAATTGAAATCATTCCACGCGTCTTTTCTGATCACAATGCATTAAGATTAGATGTCTACTTCAGGAAAAAAAAAACTATTAAAAATAAAAACATATGGAGGCTAAACAACATGCTTCTGAATAACCAACAAATAAGAGAAGAAATTAAAAAAGAAATCAAAATATGCATAGAAACAAATGAAAATGAAAACACAACAACCTAAATCCTATGCCATTCAGTAAAGCTGTGCTAAGGGGAAGGTTCATAGCAATAAGAGCTTACCTCAAGAAACGAGAGAAACATCAAATAAATGACTTAACTTTATACCTAAAGCAACTAGAAAAAGAAGAAATGAAGAACCCCGTGGTTAGTAGAAGGAGAGAAATCATAAAAATTAGGGCAGAAAGAAGTGAAAAAGAAACAAAGGAGATTATAGCAAAAATAAGCAAAACTAAAAGCTGGTTCTTTGAGAAGATAAATAAAATAGAAAAATCATTAGCCAGACTCATCAGGAAAAAAAGGGGAAGAATCAAATCAAGAAAATTAGAAATGCAAATGGAGAATTCACAACAGACAACACAGAAATACAAAGGATCATAAGAGACTACTATCAGCAGCTATAGGAAAATAAAATGGACAACTTGGAAGAAATGGACGAATTCTTAGAAAAGTATAACCTTCCAAAACTGAACCAAGGAAAAATAGAAAATCTTACCAGACCCATCAAAAGCACGGAAATTGAAACTGTAATAAAAAATCTTACAACAAAAAAAAAAAGCCCAGGACCAGATGGCTTCCCAGGTGAATTCTACCAACCATTTAAAGAGCTAACACCTATCCTACTCAAACTTTTCCAGAAAATTGCAGAAGGTAAACTCCCAAACTCGTTTTATGAGTCCCCCATCACCCCAATCACAAAACCAGACAAAGATGCCACAAAAAAAAAGAAAACTACAGGCCAATATCACTGACGAACATAGATGAAAAATCCTCAACAAAATTCTAGCAAACAGAATCCAACAACATATTCAAAAGATCAGGCATCAGGACCAAGTGGGCTTTATCCCAGGGATGCAAGGATTCTTCAGTATTTGCAAATCAATCAATGTGATAAATCGCACTAACAAAGTGAAAGATAAAAAACCATATGACTATTTCCATAGATGCAGAGAAAGCCTTTGACAAAATTGAACATGCATTCATGATAAAAACGCTCCAGAAAGCAGGCATAGAAGGAACACAACTCAACATAATAAAAGTCATATATGATAAAACCACAGCAAACATTATCCTCAAAGGTGAAAAATTTCAAGCATTTCCCCTAAAGTCAGGAACAAGACAAGGGTGCCCACTCTCACCACTACTATTCAACATATTATGGAAGGTTTAGCCATAGCAATCAGAGAAGAAAAAAAATTAAAGGGAATCCAAATTGGAAAAGAAGAAGTGAAACTCTCACTGTTTGCAGATGTCATGATCCACTACACAGAAAGCCCTAAAGACACCACCAGAAAATTACTAGAGCTAATCAATGAATATAGAAAAGTTGGAGGATATAAAATTAATACACAGAAACCCCTTACATTTCTATACACTAACAATGAGAAAATAGAAAGCAAAATCAAGGAATCAATCCCTTTCAGCATTGCAACGAAAAGAATGAAATAATTAGGAATAAAACTACCTAAAGAAACAAAAGACCTATATATAGAAAACGTTAAAACACTGATGAAAGAAACCAAAGATGACACAAATAGATGGAGAAATATACCAAGTTCATGGATCTGAAGAATAAATATAGTGAAAATGAGTATACTACCCAAAGCAATCTATAGATTCCATGCAATCCCTATCAAGGTATCAATGGTATTTTTCACAGAACGAGAACAAATAATTTCACAATGTGTATGGAAATAGAAAAATCTCAAATAGCCAAAGCAATCCTGAGAAAGAAGAATGGAAGAGGAGGAATCAATCTGCCTGACTTCAGACTATATTACAAAGCTACAGTCATCAAGACAGTATGGTACTGGCACAAAGGCAGAAATAGATCAATGGAAAAACATAGAAAGCCCAGAGATAAATCCACGCACCTACGGACACTTTATCTTTGACAAAGCATGCAAAAATGTACAATGGAGAAAAGACAGTCTCTTTAACAAGTGGTGCTTGGAAAACTGGTCTACCAAATGTTAAAGAAGGAAACTAGAACACTTTCTAACACCATACACAAAAATAAACTCAAAATGGATTAAAGATCCAAATGCAGGACTAGAAAACTATAAAATTTCTAGAGGAAAACATATCCAAAACACTCCCTTACCTAAATCACGGTAGGATCCTCTATGACACACTTCCCAGAGTAATGGAAATATAAGCAAAGTTAAACAAACAGGACCTAATTAAACTTAAAAGCTTTTGCACAACGAAGGAAACTATGAACAAAGTGAAAACACAGCCTTCAGAGTGGGAGAAAATAATAGCAAATGAAGCAACTGACAAAGAATTAATCTCAAATATATACAAGCAGCTTCACACCAGAAAAATAAATGACCCAATCAAAAAATGGGACAAAGAACTGAAGAGATGTTTCTCCAAAGAAGACATACAGATGGCTAACAAACACATGAAAAGATGCCCAAAATCACTCACTATCGGAGAGATGCAAATCATAACCACAATTAGGGATCATCTCCCACTGGTCAGAATGGCTGCTATCAAAAAGTCTACAAATAATAAATGCTGGAGGGGCTGCAGAGTATTGGAACCCTCTTACACTGCTGGTGCTAATGCAAACTAGAATGGCCACTGTGGAGAACAGTGTGGAGATTCCTTAAAAAACTGGAAATAGAATTGCCATACAATCCAGAAATCCCACTGCTGGGCCTACACACCGAGGAAACCAGAAATGAAAAAGACATATGTGCTCCAATGCTCATCGTAGCACTGCTTACAATAGTTAGGATATGGAAGCAACCTAGATGTCCTTCAGCATACAAATGGAAAAGAAAGCTGTGGTACATACACACAATAGAATATTACTCAGCTATTAAAAAGAATGTATTTGAATCAGTTCTAATGAGGTGGATGAAATTGGAGCCTATTTTACAGAGTGAAGTATGTCAGAAGGAAAAACACAAATAGAACATATTAATGCATATATATGGAAATTAGAAAGATGGTAATGATGACCACATATACGAGGCAGCAAAAGAGACAGAGATATAAAGAAGAGACTTTTGGACTCTGTGGGAGAAGGCCAGGGTGTGATGATTTGAGAGACTAGCTCTGAAACATGCATATTACCATATGTGAAATAGATCACCTGTCCAACTTTGATGCATGACACAGGGCACTCAAAGCTGGTGCACTGGGAAAACCCTGAGGGATGGGATGGGGAGGGAGGTGGGAGGGGTTTCAGGATGGGGAAGACATGTACACCCATGGCTGATTCAACTCAGTGTATGGCAAAAACCACCACAATACTGCAAAGTAAGTATCCTCCAATTAAAATAAATACATTAACTTAAAAGAAAAAGACCCATGTACATGCTGTCTACAAGCAATCCACTTCAGACCTAAAGACACATATAGACTGAAAGTGAGAGGATGGAAAATATACGCCATGCAAATGGGAATCAAAAGAAAGATGGAATAGCAATCCTCATATCAGGCCTTAAACTAAAGAAGGTTACAAGAGATAAGGAAGGACACTACATAATGATGAAGGGATCAATACAAGACGAAGACATAGCAATTGTAAATATCTATGCCCCCAACATAGGAGCACCTCAATACATACGACAAACACTAACAGACATTAAAAGAGAAATTGACAGGAAAACAATCACAGTCGACTTTAACACCCCACTCACACCAATGGATAGATCATGAAAACAGAAAATTCATCCAGAAACACATGTCTTAAATGATACATGAGATGAGATGAATCTCACTGATACCTGCAGGACATGCCATCCAAATGGAGAAGAATACACCTTCTTCTCAAGTGCACATGGAACATTCTCCAGGATAGACCACATCTTGGGTCCCAAATCAAACCTCAGTAAAATTAACAAAATTGAAATTGTATCAAGCATCTTCTCTGACCACAACATTATGAGACTAGATATCAATCGGAAGAAAAAAAACTGTAAGAAACACAAACACATGGAGATTAAACAACAGGTTTCTAAATAACCAACAGGTTACTGAGGAAATCAAAAATTTTCTAGAAAAAATTGACAATGAAAACACGGCAACTCAAAACCTATGTGATGTAGGAAAAGCAGTTCTAAGAGGGAAGTTTATAGCAATACAATCCTAACTCAAGAAACAACAAAAGGGGGAGAGTGGTGGGAGGGGGGTTCTGGAAGGGGAAAACATGTACACCCATGGTGGATTCATGTCAATGTATGGCAAAACAAATACAATATTGTAAAGTTAAAAAATAAAAAAAAATAAAAAAGAAACAAGAAAAGCATCGAATAGACAACCTCAATTGACTCCTAAAACAACTGATAAAGAACAAAAAAATTAGCAAAAATTAGTAGATGGAAAGAAATCATAAAGATCTGAGCAGAAATAAATGAAAAAGAAATGAAAGAAACAATAATAAAGATTAATAAAACTAAAAGCTGGTTCCTTGAGAAGATAAACAAACCTGAAAAACCTTTAGCCAGATCCATCAAGAAAAATAGAGAGAAGAATCAAATCAACAAACTTAGAAATGAAAAAGGAGAGGTTACAACAGAAAATGCAGAAATACAAAGGATTATAAGAGACTATTATGAATAACTCTATGGCAATAAAATGGATAACCTGGAAGAAATGGATGGATGCTTAGAATAGCTCAATGTTCCATGGCTGGACTAGGAAGAAATAGAAATTATGAACCACCCAATTACAAGCTCTAAATCGAAGTTGTGATCAAAAAATTCCCAAAAGATAAAAGCCCAGAACCAGATGGCTTCACAGGTGAAGTCTATCAAACATTCAGAGATGAGCAAATGCCTATCCTTCTAAAACTCTTTCAAAAAATTTCAGAAGAAGGAACACTTCCAAACTCATTCTATGAGGCCACCATCACCCTGATATGAAAACCAGACAAAGACAAGACCAAAAAAGAAAACCGCATGCCAATATCACTGATGAACATAGATGCAAAAAATCCTCAACAAAATTTTAGCAAACAGAATTCAACAACACATCAAAAAACCATGATCAAGTTGGGTTTATTCCAGGGATGCAAGGATTCTTTAATATTTGCAAATCAATCAATGTGACAGGCCATATTAACCAAAGGAAAGCTAAAAATCATATGATAACCCAAATAGATGCAGAAAAAGCCATTAAATTTAAAATTTTTAAATTATTAAATTAAAAATAAATAAAGTTTAAAAAGAAATAAACTAAAAAAGGAAAAAAGTTGAAATGACTCATATGTCCATCAACTGGTGATCAAATAAATAAAACATGCAATGCAAAATTATTTGGCCATCAAATGAATGGAGTTCTTATACAAGCTATAACATACTAGAGCTCTGAAATGATTATGTTAATAAAAGAAGCCAGGAACAAAAGGCTGCGTATTGTATTATTCCGTTCATGTGAATGCACATGTGCCAGATTAGGTAATTCTCTACAGACAGAAAATAGAGGAGTTAATGCCAGGGCCCAGATGAAGGGGAAAATGGAAAATGTCTGCCAACTGGAGAGCGTTTCCCATTGGAGTGATGAAAATATTCTAGAATGAGGCAGTGGCTATGTTTATTCAACCTATGAATAAGTTACAAATCAGTGAATTATGCAGCTTAACTGGTAAATTCATGGTACAGGTACAATATGTCAATAAATGAAATGTTTTTTTTTTTTAAATACTGAAATTAACTTCTACGTCCAGGAATATTATCCTTCAAAAACAAAGGAGAAGGAGATATTCTCATATGAACAAAAAATTGGGGAATTCATTCTCAGCAGATATCTTGTCTGTAAGAAATGTTAAAAGAAGTTATTTACACAGGATAAGATGATATTGAAGATAAACTGTGATTTAAGAAAGAGTGTTATGTTGAAGTTTGACAGAAAACAACAAAATTCTGGAAAGCAATTATCCTTCAATGAAAAATTAATTGAAAAAATAAATGAAGGCAAATTGAAATGAAGGTTTTTTTCCTTATTGTTAATTGGTAAAAGATAAATGCTTGTTTGGGCTTCTCCATCTTTGTTTTTCACTGATTATGAATCTTCATAATTAAAGTGGGTTTCATGTATACAAGATCTATTTTCACTCAGCGGTAAAGAATCCGCCTGCAACGCAGGAGCCATAGCAGACACGAATTCCATCTCTGGGTCAGGAAGATCCCCTGCAGGAAAGCATGGCAATCCACCCCAGTATTCTTGCCTGGAGAATCCCCGTGAACAGAGGAGACTGGTGGGCTTGGGGTGGCAAAGAGTTGGACACGACTCTGCAAGTAAACAACAGCAGACACATATTCCTAACAGAAACTCTGAAGATACTAGAAATAGATGAGAAAATTCTCAGCCTAAATAAGCAAAACAAACAAAAACCCTAGATAGTAGAGCTGAATTATAAAAGCTTTTAGGCAATAAAATTGTCTCCAAACAGTAGTGTAAACAGTGTGTTCCACACAAGAGAGAGGAGTAATTTTTAATACTCACTCAATAGAACAACATTCTAGTTAACATTCATAAATTAAAGGAAATAAAAATGTCAAGAAAATGAACATAGTACAAAATCTATTGATCATTTTATATCTAGTTAAGACTGTAAAACTGTAAGGGAATTAAAAAAAAAAAAAACATCTGTGAAAGTTTAAACGGCCCCCAGTGACAAGAGTTGGACACGACTGAGCGACTGAACTGAACTGAAGCAGCCCCAATGAAGGTAATTTTCTTTTCTTTTTTCCATAGTCTCAAAATAACTGACAATTAAGAATGAATTTCACTTTAAAACATATTTTTCAATTTCAGCAGGATATTCAAATATAAGATTTTTCAAGCTAAAAAAGTTTGTACCTTGTTGTGAATATTTTGTTTCATTGCTTTAGACATAAATAAAATCACATTGTGTGTCTTTACCTTGACCATCTTTGTGGTATCACTGTGCATTTAGAATCAATTGTTTGAACGTGGGGTGTGTGAATTTCTCGGGTCACCTACAGTTGAAGCCTAGCTTGAAGGATTTTGAGCATTACTTTGCTGGCATGTGAAATGAATGCAGTTGTGTGGTCGTTTGAACATTGTTTGGCATTGCCCTTCTTTGGGATTGAAATGAAAACTGACCTTTTCCAGTCCTGTGGCCACTGCCAAGTTTTCCAAACTGGCTGGTGTATTGAGTGCAGCACTTTAACAGCACCATCTTTTAGGATTTGAAATAGCTCAGCTGGAATTCAATCACCTCCACTAGCTTTGTTCCTACTGCTGCTTCCTAACACCCACTTGACTTTGCACACCAGGATGTCTGGCTCTAGGTGAGCGATCACACCATCATGGCTATCCAGGTGGTTAAGATCTTTTTTTACAGTTCTTCTGTGTATTCTTGCTACCTCTTCTCAATCTCTTCTGCTTTAGTTAGGCCCATAACGTTTCTGTCCTTTATCGTGCCTGTCTTTGCGTGAGATGTTCCCTTGGCATCTCTAATTTTCTTGAAGAGATCTCTAGCCTTTCTCATTCTATTGTTTTCCTCTGTGTCTTTGCTTTATTCAAATCCCTTGTGATTATACACTGGAAGTGACAAATAGATTCAAGGGTTAGATCTGGCACACAGAGTACCAGAAGACCTATGGACGGAGGTTCCTAACATTGTACAGGAGGTGGTGAGCAAAACCATCCACAAGAAAAAGAATTGCAAAAAGGCAAAGTGGTTGTCTGAGGAGGCCTTACAAATAGATGAGAAGAGAAAGACAAAGCAGACACGGAAAGATATAGCCACGTGAATGCAGAGTTCCGAAGAATAGCAAGGAGAAATAAGAAGGCCTTCTTAGGTGAGCCACCAGGGAAGCCCCTTATCTAATAAAAGGGATTTCTCAGTGGGATCGAAATGCACTCAGTCCCCTCCTATGGACAGTATGTCATAGTGCCTCCCCTTCCCCCAGCTGGGGGGTCACTGTCTGCTGCTCTCAGCGCCCAGGGGGAGGGGGCACCCCAGCCTCTCCCATGGGGAAGCCACAGACCCAAGAACCAGGTGTGTCTCCTTGAGGATGTGATTGTACAAATCATGCACTCACCTTTAATCATCACCTCACACCCTGCATTCGCCAAGAGACACACGGAAGACCGAGGAGACCATGGACCCTGCCACCTGGCCCCACCGCTGCAGTCACCCACATTCCGTGGACGGGCGGACAGATGACCAGCCCCGCAGGACAGGGCCGAGAAGAGCCTCCGCAACTCCCAGCTCCTCCGCTCGCCCCGAGGCGGCTTCCGGTTCAGGCTGGTGACGTCACAGGACGCGACTGAGAAGCAGCCTCCCAGCAATGCCCAGCTCCACACACACGCCGTCTGTCAGCCCCGAAGCAGCTTCCGGTTCAACCCAATGACGTCGCCAACAAACCCGTCGGCCCAGATGAAGTCGCCCGCGATGATGTTGGTGCAGCCGGCGGCCGACCCTGAGCACTGGCCCCGAACCCACGCGGCTAGGTAGGGGAGCCCCCGCAGGGTCAGATTCTCCAGGGACCAGGCCGGGTGGACGAGGACAAACTCCAGGTTCTCCATGAGGTTGATGCTGGCCATGAACAGCCTGCCTGGGACAAGAGACGGGCTGCTGTTCATGGTGCCGGCTGTAGGGTCAGCCACCCACGTGTGCGGTCACTAACCCACGGAGTCATGTGGCCAACCAACCCATGTGGTCACCAGCTCACATGGTCACCTGCCCACGTGGTCACTACCCCATGTGGTGATCCCTTCACGTGGCCACCAACCCACGTGGTCACCCACCCATGGGGTCACTAATCTGCGAGGTCATGTGGTCACCTGTCCACATGATTACCCACTCACACTGTCACCCGCCCATGCAGTCACCCACTCACCGGGTCAGCAACTCACATGGTAACCCACCCTGCAGTCAGCAACTCAAACCAGTCACCCACCCACACAGTCACCCACCCACGCAGTCACCAACCCACATGGTCTCCCGCCCATGTGACCAGTAACCCATGGGGTCACCTGCCCATGCAGTCACCAAGCTGTGCCATCACCCACCCAGACTCTGGCCTCCGCAGGGGTCAGAGCTTCAGATGTCCGACAGAGACCAGAGTTCAGACAGCAGGGGCTCACACAGGTGTTGAGTTAGGGGAACCCAGTGAGCCTTTCAGGGGGCTGGCGAGTTTGGGGGACCTAGTGAGCGTTTCAGGGGTCTGGTGAGTATCTGGGGGACCCAGTGAGCGTTTCAGGGAGCCGGCAAGTTTGGGGACCCAGTGAGCGTTTCAAGGGGCCAGCGAGTTTGGGGGACCCAGTGAGCATTTCAGGGGGCTGGCAAGTATCTGGGGCACCCAGTGAGCGTTTCAAGGGGCTGGCAAGTTTGGGGGGCCCAGTGAGCGTTTCAGGGGGCTGGCGAGTTTGGGGCACCCAGTGAGCGTTTCAGGGGGCTGGCGAGTTTGGGGGACCCAGTGAGCGTTTCAGGGGGCTGGCGAGTTTGGGGGACCCAGTGAGCGTTTCAGGGGGCTGGCGAGTATCTGGGGGACCCAGTGAGCATTTCAGGGGGCTGGCGAGTATCTGGGGGACCCAGTGAGCGTTTCAGGGGGCTGGTGAGTTTGAGGGACCCAGTGAGCGTTTCAGGGGGCTGGCGAGTATCTGGGGGACCCTGTGAGCATTTCAGGGAGCTGGTGAGTTTGGGATCCTGGGCAAAGGTCTAGGAGCCTGGTGTTCCTGAAGCCTGCTGACCATGCAGGGGACCGAGTGAGCAGGATGACAGGACCAGCTATGTGCTGGGTTTGCTGGCCCCGCATTGCTCCATCCATTCTTCACCTGAGAACTATTTCCTGATCGCCTCTGTGCCTGCCACCACCCACAGACGTGCGTGAGGTCACACAGGGCCTCTTCTGGTGTCTCACTGTGGACCCGCGGGGGCAGAACCTGACCTCACCTTCACGCGCCCCACCTGCTCACCTAAGTGGACTGAGAACGCAGAGGGCACGGCAGACCCATAGAAGGAAGCGCCCCATGGAGCAGAAGCCATCGGGGTGTGCAGGGGCACCCGGCTTGCTCCCTGGGGTGCTGTCCGAGGCCTCGAGGCTGGGTGGCACTACTGCTGAGCACTCCCAAATCTGCACTTAAGAAACCAGAGAGCTGGGGTTCACAGACAAGGAACAGAGGGTAGGTGACCCACAGGTATGTACCTGGGAGACGGGAGAGTGTCTTGCAAGTACAGGATTGGTGTTCACAGGCGATGAGACGTTATTCCTCCCATCACAGTCAACCCACCACCATTCAGGCCAGCACAAATGGGAGGATGAAGTGCTTGTGAAACACTGACCCGGATTCTGATGGATCAGAGGTCCAGGGATGTGGAGACAGGAGGGCTCATGTGTGGGCAGCTGACCTGTGTTATGGGGAGAGATGTGGACAGGACACCCAGTGGGCAGGTGACCTGTATTATGGGGACCTGTCTCCTCTGTGAGGAGAAGACAGACACACACCCACAGGTGTCCCCAGGATGGTGACACAGACGCACCAAAGGAGCCCTATGTGACGGAGCACACACATCCACAGGTGCTCCCCATGGTGCCGTGCTTGGGGTTCTGACATACTGTTTTGCTGTGTGTTCTACTTGCATCTCCTTGAATATGTGGATTAGAAAAGCGACTTTTATTCTGAAGGGTTATTGTGAAGAGGAAAGGGGACTATTACAGGAGGATAAGAGTCCTTCAGGGAGAAGGACTATTACTCTAGAGAGGGGATGGTTACATAGAGGTAGGACTTTAATTGTACGAGGGGCAATATTACTGTAGAGAGGTGACTAATATAGAGGGGAGATACAACAATAAATGGGGCTATGACCATGTAGGGGGGATGTTACTGTGGAGAAAGTGAAAGTCACTCAGTCCTGGCTGACTCTATACAGGCCAAGGAATCCTCCAGACCAGAATACTGGATTGGGTGGCCTTTCCCTTCTCCAGGGGATCTTCCCAACCCAGGGATTGAACCCAGGTCTCCCGCAGTGCAGGTGGATTCTTTACCAGCTCAGCCACCAGGGAAGCCCTACTGTGGACAGGGGACTCATAATAAAGGACGACCCTCACTGTAGTGGGGGACTATTACTGTGGAGGGGGAAAATTTATAATAGGGGGACTCTGATACTGTGGGGGCTGTTACAGTAGGAGAGAGACTATGCCAATACAGAGAACTATTATAATAAAGGGAACTATTACAATAGAGGGGGACCATTCTATAGAGGGGTACTATTACAGAAGAGGCAGAACTATTTATGAGGGAAGACTCTTACCATAGAGGGGGGCTCTTACATTAGAGGACTCTCACTGTTGAGAGAGGACTATTATAGTATATGTGAGACTATTATAGCAGAGAGTGGTCTGTCATTGTAGAGGGGGGACTATTACTGAACAGAGGGGACTACGACAAAGAGAGAGGGACTATTATAATAGAAGAGGACGATTACCTTGGGGGGGGCTATTATAATGAATGAGGGTCTATCACTGCAGACAGGGACTATTACAATAGAAAGGGACTACTGAAATTGAGGAAGACTATTACTATAGAGGGGGACTACTATGACAGAGAAGGCACTATTAATATAGAGTAGGGACAACAGAAAGGGACTATTAGTGTAGAGGGGAAACTATGACGATAGAGGCAGGACTGTTATAGTAGAAGGGGGACTTTGACTGTGGAAGGGGAATACTGACAACAGAGGGAGATTATTAGATGAGAGACTATTACCACAGAGACAGACTTATTACAATAGGGAGTGGACTATGACAGTAGAAGCGGACGTTTACTGTAGAGGGAGATTATAGCAACGGAGGACTTTTACTCTAGAAGGGGGATATTAGAGGCAGACTATTATAATTTAAGGGGATTACTACAATCAAGGAGAACTATTATTGCAGAGAGGGGACTATGACAGTACTACTGTAGAAAGGGAACTTTGACAATAGAGGGGGGACTATCACTATATAGAAGGACTATGACATTAGAGGGGGGGTTGTTTCAGTAGAGGAGAGATTTTTACTGCAGAGGGGGGGCTATTACAATAGAAAGTGAAGTATGACAATAGAGACAGGACTATTAGTGTATGGGATGGAAGACTATGACAATAAAGGAGAACTATTACTCTATTAGTTCTCTGATAGAGAACTGTTACCCTATAAGGGAAACTGTTACTATGACAATAGAGAGGAGCTAATACTGTAGAAGAGGAATTATTACTGCAGGGGGGGCTATGACAATAGAAGGGGAGTAATACAATTAAGGAGGACTATTATTACAGAGGGGGGACTATGACAGTAGAGGAGCACACTTACTGTAGAAGTGGAATTTTGAGAATAGAGGGCTATTACTCTAAACACTATGACATTAGTGTTGGTCGTTCAGTCGTGTCTGACTCTTTGTGACTCCATGGACTGACTGCATGGAGCCCGCCAAGCTCCTCTGTCCATGGGATTCTCCAAGCAAGAATACTGGAGTGGGTTGCCATGCCTTTCTCCAACTATGATATTAGAGGGGGCTATTACTATAGAAGGGGAACTATTACTGTAGAGGGGAGAGTATGACAATAGAAGGGGAGTATTACTATAGAGGGGGGACCATGACAACAGAAGGGAAATATTACTATAGAGAGGGGACCTTAAGAATAGAGACAACCCCTGTCCGTGGAGAGCAGTAAACACAAAAATAAAGGCCCAGGCATGTGTTTGCCATGAAAGGAGTCCTGATGGCATGTGGACCACAGGCCCTGACTCAGGAGGAGCTGTGAGGGGAGGCTTCTGCCCAGGCAGGGACAGTGGCTGCATTTGGGGCCGGGCAGGCGGAACCGGTGGGTCACAAGCCCATGTTCTGACTGGTCCTGGGAATGACCAGGTCAGCCCCGACTGATGATCCCAGGGAGGGAGTGGTCTGTGTGGCCAGGTTAGGGAAGTAAGGATCTGAGTCAAAGGGAGGGGTCTTTGCAGAAACTGTTTCCAGTACATGGTGGGTGAGGGAGGGGTTTCCTGGACCCTCAGATCACCTTCAATACCATGAACAGGGCTCTGTCCCCTCTCCCATGTGGAAAGACAAGCACAGAGGCTCGGGAGCAAGATCAGGGTCTGGGTGGGTGGACAAAAGTCTGCAGCCGCCACTCAGAAGTCATGGTTCATGTCTCCAGGTGATTGTGTTTTAAACCATCTCCTTGCATGATGGGATGGCCACGCTTGGCCCTACATGGGTAAAGACTCTATAGTGTTTTTACTCCTGTGTCCCCGCCCCACCAGGACACCCACCCATAATAGCAGAGAGGGGACACCCAGACCCTGACTGGAGGCATTCCCCGCTTCTTAGCTGCTCAGGTGGGTGCTTCCTCCTGGGAGCCTGTCCAATCACTTTTACTGCAGCAACACCCATCAGATGGAGTGAACGCCTCTGGGGAGTGAAGGGGGTGTGACCTAGTGCCTGGGTTCCATCGCCCCTGGGATGGAAGCCCCCATACCTGGAGACCCCACAGGCTCAACTGGGTCCCCTTACAGCCCCAAGAGGAGGGGGACCCTCTGGAGGGGGACGCCAGCTCTAGCCTCAGGGAGAACAGACTTGAGCTGCTGGGGTCTGTCTGTTGGTCCCTGTCTCCCCCCTCCCTTGCTCCCCCTCAAACCCTCACTTTACCTCCTGTGTCTCTCTCTCCCCTCGCTCTGCCTCTGTCTGTCTCTCTTCATGTCTCTGTCCATTTCTCTCTGTGGCTCAGTCTGTCTGTCTCTAGAGCTCTTCTCCCCTCTCCAGAACCCCATCCTCCTTTCTCTTGGAGAGAAGTCTGCAGTTTCCCATTTCTCAGACTTATAAGGGGATGGACACACGTCCACTCCAGGCAGGAGAGGGCTGACCTCTGGCATCAGTCACTCAGAATTCCCAACCAACATGCGTTTCTGAACTCACACCTGTACCCCTGCCCCCTGGGGTGTCTCCTGGAGTTTGGCTAAACCATGTCCCTGACACGTCTTTCCCTGTGTCCAGTTTTGCGGTGTCCAGTCCATTCTCTTGGCTGCTGGCCAAGGCACTGAATGTCTCACTCTGGCCTTGGCCCCCGGTTCCCCCACCACAGAACCCAATGACCCTTGGGGTCTGGAGATTCCATCCTGGGCCTCAGTGTGCATGTACCCTGCTGGCCTGGCACACTCCCTGGAGTACAGACCTCACACAATATTATAAGCACTGCTCTCTGCTGCTGTGCACGCACACCCATGCAAATCCGTGCACACACAGACCCTGAACACATGCACACAGGCATGTTGTGCACCTGTACCTACAGGAGCGTGTACACACACATGCACATACACACACCAGAGCAACGCCATGGCTCCGCACTGCCACTCAGGAGAGGCTGGGTCCCTTGAGAGCAGGCGCCATGCTTTATGTCTTTGTGTCGCAGGACCCCCCAACCCGTCTGTAGAGTGGCTGTGCTGAGGGAAGCCCCCACCCACGCCCCTCTGTCTCTCACTACGAGCTCACCTGCCAGCCCATCGGAGGGCGAGTCTGGGAGATCTGGGGGAGGAAATGGGGCTTTTCATACTTAAAACAGGACGTGCAGAAGACCCACTGCTGGCAGTGTGGAGGCTTGTTCAAAGAGCAGCCTTTCAAAGAAACCACTCTACAGGAAGTGGGTTTGAGACTGGAT
Organism: Giraffa tippelskirchi; assembly: GCF_054371585.1. Taxonomy (NCBI): domain Eukaryota; kingdom Metazoa; phylum Chordata; class Mammalia; order Artiodactyla; family Giraffidae; genus Giraffa; species Giraffa tippelskirchi. Next base: position 147,338,394 of record NC_137289.1, read on the forward strand.
GAGACCAAGAGGTCCAGGTCCCACTGACTACAGGTCTCTGGCTCCTGCTGCCCCAATTGGTTCACAGATTGCTCCTCTCTCAGTTGTCTATAGATCATAAAATAAAGGCATGTCCTTTCTCAAGCCTCACAAGTATTCATACCTCTTTTATTTCACTCAGTCTTAGTCCATTTAACATGCACGAGGAAGTCCTGCTTAAAAATACATCTCCAGCCAGACTCTCACAGCCTCACTCCCGTGCATCTTCACCCAGCCCACTCTCCCCTCATGTCTGGCAATGAACTGACCTCTGAGGGGACTCCCTGCTGCTGTCTCTTCCCAAAAATGAACTGAAGCATCATCTTAGCACAGAGAACATGCCGCTTGCAGCTGATAGCCGCACGGTTGTTCTGTGTCACCCAGGAAGACCCCTGGGGCCTGCACATGGACACGGGCGCTGAGGCTTCGGTGTTCCATCCAGCCTCCTTCCTCTCCCTCTGTGCTTGCTCCTGAGACCACTGGCATGGCCTCTCTTCGCGGCCCTGAGGCTGCAGCACTGGCTGCTCCCCTGCCTGGAATCCTTTCCCACAGGTGTTATCTCTGCAGAGACCCTGCCCCACCATCCTCTGCCACACCCCACTCTCTGCTCATGCTGATCCGAGGCACTTTTCCTGCACTAGTTTTCCTCAGAGCCCCAGCCCCTGTCTGGTATGAAGCCCATGCTGCCCCCAAGGCAGTGGTTCTGTCTGTTTCAGTGCATGGAGCCCCGTCTGGCACAGAGTATGAACTCACATGACAACAAACTGAAACAGTGACTGAATGCAAATCACTGTACGCACGTCCCTTAGAAATGGGAGGAAATGAGGAAGAGACTGGTAACGGTGAGAGAGCTGGTAGGTGCTAGAAAACTTGCTTTTTGCTTCTAAGCCTTTCAGCAGAAGGTGATGTTGCATATTTTTTGCATGAAATATTGAAAATTAGAACTAATATTTTTAATATGTTTTTGCTAACAGTCTTATGAAGTGAATCAAATTCTGAGGCATTTTAATTGACTGACTTTAGACTGGCTTGGACTCCGCTTCAGAATCAGACTAGGGAAGCTCCCCGGGATGGGGTGGGGTGCTGGAAGAGGGGCGGCGCTCACCTCTTCTGGCCCTGAGCTTGCTCTTCCTCCTGCTGTCCCGCTTGATGCCGAGTTCCTCGCCATACTCGTCCCCATACCAGACCAGGAGTTCACAGCCCGGCCTGACCACCCGACAGGTTCGGTAGAAGATCTGCCCGTGATACTGCAAGGCCACCAGGTTCTGCTCCTCGTCATCCCGGGCACAGTTCACATACCTGGGGTCAAGGCCGGGAAAGGGAAAGAAACCACAGGTGACGAGACCCCTCCACTGTCGGACCACACCCAGCTCCTTGCTTTCAGGCTCTGAGGCCGCCATGGTTCCCACCGCCCCTCATGGGGACCTTCTGTTCACACCTTCGACCTGAGTGTGTGAATTCCTATTTCCAGATCCTGTTTCCGGTCCTCTTCCTGGCTGGAATGCTTTTCTCTCCTTACCTAATTAGCCATTGTCCAGAGCCCAGTTCCAGACTTGTCTCCACCTGGACTGTCCGTAAGACTGGTGACTTCCAGCTCCTCTAAACTCTAAATTAAGTTCTCTTTCATTCCACAGGACTTGGTGCTCCTAGGCTAGCACACACCCCTCAGCACTCACCCCAGCCTGCCTTCTCTCCAGAGGCTTTTCTCCAATCTCACCACGTGTATCCAGGGTCCTATTCACTTGCCCACCCCCTCCCATGGAAACATGGAGAATGCTCTGACATAGCCTGAGACCCAGAGCAGTAATACTTGAATCACTTTCTGCCTGCCCTGATGAAACGAGAGGCCCTCAGAGAACGGCCATGCTCACGGCCATCCTGCCCCCCATTCCTTCTCAGGCCTGACGGCCCACTTCTCACTGGAACCAATCCTGGGGAGGCTGTTGGCCACATGGCCTCAAGGTCTCCCATGTTAGGTTATCCTGGCACTGTGCCATTATTCAAAAATAGAAAAATTAAGGTTACTATTCCTAAAATCAATTGGTTAATGTCTGTCTTCAGTATGTTCTCCAAAAGGACATGGGTTGTGTGATCTGCTTCAGTAACGAAGTTCCCTGTCTAAACTGGGACATAGAGTGCTTGGTAAGTGTCAGTTAAGTGAGTTGAAGTGTCCCTGGTGAATCTAGACTCCTCAAGTTGTTTTCAAGTACCTCAGTTTTGTTGAACATATAGACATATTTTGAGGGCACATGGTATATTTTTCTTTCTTTCTTTCTAATGTCTTTTGAAATGAAAGAGCATGATATGGAGGGAAAAGAGGAAAGATGTGAAAGCTTTTGAGGGAGACGGGCTGAGAAGGAAAAGGGGTGTGGACTTGAGGGAGGAGCGATGTCTACAAAGTGCAGACTCCCTGCACTCACCTCATCCAGTTGCTCAAAGATGTGTCCTTTCCATCCACATACTCGTAGCTATTTCTCCCTTTGGTGACCTGAGTGTCAGAAAAGAGATACAAGCTTTCTTCTCTATTTTATTTTATTTTATTTTTTGGTAGGAAGTAATAGAAGAATTTTCCCTCTGCTGTCATTGGTGCTCTTCAGCCTGCATGGATTCAACCACCAGTCAGACCACACAGTAAGCTCCTTAATCATCATTTCAAGTCTGAGTCTATTGGTACATTGAAGGCAAGGGCTCCACAAGTCACTTCTATATGCCTGTACCACTGTTTCCCACCTCTCCTCTCCTCTTTAGATAGAAGTCTTGTGTGCCTGCACCACTGTCTCCCACCTTCCTCTGACCTTTAGATAGAAGTCCTGTGTCCACGCCCAGTGCACACAGTACACAGGGCTGACTGTGTCACTGCCGACCATGTCATCACCATCCATGTCCTTGCATGTAAACATGAAGTACCCCCCACCATCACACACAAGCGATTAGAGGCCAGAGGACAGGGAAAGAGGGTTATTTCTCACCACCCAGGCATATCCGCTCCTGGCGGTGTCTTCATCATCTGTGATCTGGCCCTCGTAGGGGCCAAAGTGCAGGCCCGGCGGCAGATAGGATGTCTCATTCCACACTCCGAGCCCAGCCTCAGGGATGCCCGACACTCTGATACTTAACCCAGGGGGCAGAGTGAGGGCTGAGCGGTTGACATGCCCCTTTTCCACTGCAGAGTCCTTTACAAAGACTGGGGGCCCGTGGGCAGCACAGCTGTCGATGAAGAAGTTCTGACACTCCTCACAATCTGGAGGTGAGAGCAACAGGGATGAGGGGAGGTATAGTGATGTTGCTGGTCGTAAAGATCTTCAGAAAGAACTGGGGCACTCACGGCCTTTGGCCTCGATCCTGTACCCCAAGTCATAGAGGAAGGGGATGACTGGGGGACCAAATGGTGAGGTGAGGTTATTGTACCAAGGTCTCATAACCCCTTCTCCATGAATGGGCCAGTGGGGTCACTCACAGAGGTAGTCATCATCCTGGGGTTCGCTGATCTCTTTGTGCACATGGCCCTTTCTTTTTTGTAGACTGTACCTCTTCACTTCAGTCTCCTTTCTTCCGAGTTCTAAGATGGAGAACAGAAGCTAAGCAAGGTGGATGGGTCTGGGGAGTTAGTCCCTGTTTTATCAGAAAGTGTGAGATCTCCTGCTTGTCCATCTATACAGTTTGTTAAAACTTTTTCACATTTATTTTTCAAACTTTTACTTTTGTATTTTTATGTTTTAATGGTACATTATTTATTTATTGGCCATGCTGCACGGCTTGTGGGATCTTAGTTCCCTGACCAGGAATGGAACCTACACCTCCTGCAGTGGAAGTGTAGAGTCGTAACCACTTAACCACCAGGAAGTCCCTTCTCTATCCTTTGTTTCTTCTGCCTTTAACTACTGGTTCAGGACACTGAGGCTCCACACTGAGCACAGATGCCCTGTTCAGTGTTAGCTTCCTGCAGTTCCCGTTAGTAGGTTTAACTTCCCAACCTTCTTACTTAGGAAATAGTTCACTGACACATGTACTCAGAAAATATATGTTAAGGGCATGACACGTAAGACATTGAGTAGAGGTTTGTGTATAAATATTAACAAGGCGTGGTCCCTATCATCACAGCTGGATTTATTCAACTACTTGTAGGTGTCAGCACTTTTGCATTTAATGCAATGCTTCCAAACTCTGTATGAGTTCTGTATCCGTATCTTCACTTTACAGATGAGCAATCAGGACCTCAGAAAATGTATAAGATTTTCCCAAGGCCTCAGTGCTAACTTCGTGTCTCAGATCAGTCCAGCTTAAACCCACGCCTATCCAAAGTCCACACCACACACCTAGGCCATACTTATTAGCTTTTCCATAGAGATTGGAGGAACTAATTAGAGGAACTCCCCAATTTTTCTCTTACCGACTTGGTGTCTGGGGTGCTGTCCAGGGGTCCTTGCTTCTCTGGGAGGGGGCGCTGGTTTCTGAGCCTGCTTGGAGCCACTTTTCTTCAGCAATTTTGCTGCTCCCGACAATTTCTTCAAACTATTTCCCTTATTTAATGGTCCCCTGGACATTCTCTTCCATGTGAGTAAAAGACAACATGCATTTCTTTAGTTCTTTAGGACTGTATGAAGTGTTTTCACATGGATGACTTTAGTTAATACTTTGACAATTGTTGGAAATACCTGGTGGAGGCGGGGTCTGAACACTGCAGTGTAAAAAAAAGGACCTAAGTGGGTAGTGAATCAAAACTAGAATTCACATCTTAAGGTTCTTTCCCTTCAACTTTCTGCATAAAAGTGAGAGCAAGGCAGGGAGAACAGCTGGAGGTCAGGGAAGGAAGAGGGTAAGGGCTCATAGAGAAATACGTGAGGTTTCCTATTAATTAGTGGACCTTTGATGGACAAGGAAGTAGGGAAAATTACAGAGGGGACGAAACACATCTGGAAAATAAGGTGACAAAGCAGTGAGTTTGAGAAGAGAAAAGATGATCCACAAAACACATTCAGACAATAAAGAAAATGAGCAGAATGTTGCAGGTTGCCACGTCCTAGAGACAATGTTTGGAATTAAAGTAGCTGGCCTCATCAATTCTCCTTGAAGAAGGCTGTACGACTAGCTGCTTCTCCTCAGTTTCCTGATCCATAAATTGGTATACATGCTAATTCTTAATGTTATGCTGTTGCTGCTGCTGCTAAGTCGCTTCAGTCGTGTCCGACTCTGTGCGACCCCATAGACAGCAGCCCACCAGGCTCCGCCATCCCTGGGATTCTCCAGGCGAGAATACTGGAGTAGGTTGCCATTTCCTCCTCCAGTGCATGAACAGGAAAAGTGAAAGTGAAGTCGCTCAGTCATGTCTGACTCTTAGCGACCCCATGGACTACAGCCTACCAGGCTCCTCCGTCCATGGGATTTTCCAGGCAGTAGTACTGGAGTGGGGTGCCATTGCTTTCTCCGTCTTAATGTTATAGTTGACATGAAATTTAATAACTTTCAACAAATCGTTGTGTGAGCTGTTTAATACAGTATGAATGTGAGCGTACATCCCTACCATCAATATATCCCCTCAACTGCCTCTATATTTGAAGTCTAGCTCACAAATACTATCTTCAGTATTCCTTGACCTTCTTATTCTTAGATGAATGTTTACATGTGGAGTCACTCATTGACGAAACATTCAGAGGGCCCTCGGGTGCTTTGAGCTGGGCCTGGACTTCTGAGAATTAACGGGTATGGGCTACGCTCTCAAAGCTCACAAAACAGGGTCAGGCTAAACAAACGATTCCAAACAGGAGAGTTGTCTAATCAGAGCTCAGAGGAAGGACTTGTTACTTCCTCCTACAAGAATGAGCATTTGAAATCATGTCCAGATGATGAGTTTCTACTCAAAAGCAGGTAACCTATGTGAAGTCCTTCAGTTATTTTCTTATTTGTTGTTTTTGAGTCATAAACCTGAGGCTTGTCAGGGCTGTGAGTTACTTCCTCTTATTGGAGTAGGAGTCTCTGAGGTAGGGATCATGCCACCTTCTTCATCTTGGACCGTCCACTCTACAAACTGCCCAACATGTCCTTAAGCTTCCCTTAGTCCGAGATCCCTCACTGGCACAACACGAAAGAACTGAGGTTGAAAACATCTCTCAGATGAATGATATAAAGATGTATGAAGAAACTTTATAGAACTATGGAAGTTCTAACCAGTTGGTAAGGGGGTTATAGAAGGTGCTTTGGATTAGCTTGTACCACCAGTGATACTGTGATCTCACGCATGTAATCAAACATTTTTGTACCTCAGTTTCTTGATCTATAATGGTGATAGCTATATACCTACTTATAGGTACTGTAGGAATGTTTTAAGGTTTCAGTAAATTTATTCACATAAAATGCTCAAAGTCTGAAATATTGTGAAAACAGTGTAACAATAGAACAGCCTACTGTTGTTGCTGTTCTTACTAACTATAAAGATGGTGATGGTATCAGACATTGTGCTAAAGATGCAGGACAGGAAGGCAGCAGTCTCCAGGAACTCCGTGTTTTCTCCTATTCTCACCTGTGACTGGATCCATGAGGAGGATCTTTTTGTCAACAGGATTTGGGAAATACTCACCTTCTGGTGTTTCCTGTGCTGCCCTCTGAAGGCCTTCCCAGAAGGTTTACCTAAAAAATGATGAGAATCAGTGTTTTGGTTGGTAAATGTTTCCAAACTCTGGGCATTCTAATTAAGGACACAGAATTCTGAGCCAGAGAGTGTCAAGGACGAGGATTTACAAAGGAGGAATGGAAAGTGATTTCTGTATCATCAACTCCTATACTTCCACTGGGAGCATTACATAACTTTATTAACATTAAAAAAAAAAAGTGAAACTTCATCTGTGCTTCATCTGATGTCCATAAAGTATCTAATAAATTTACTAGACTTTCATGACAAAAATACTCAACAAATTAAAAATAGAAGGATGTGACTGCAATATAATAAAGGTCATATATGAAAAGTCTATCTCTAACATCATAGTCATCAGTGAAAAGCTGAAAACTTCTAAGATCAAGAAAAAAAGACAAGGATGCCCATTCTCAACACTTCTATTCAACATAATATTAAAAGTTCTAGCCAGGGCATTAGATCAGAAAAGGAAACCAAAGGCTTCCATTTGGAAGGAAAGAAGTAAAACTATGTCTGTTCACAGAGGACATGATTTTATGTGCAGAAAATTTTTATTTTTGCTTTTATTTTTTTGTTTATTTTAAATTGGTTTATTTATCTATTTTTTGACTTTACAATATTGTATTTGTTTTTAAAATTACACACACACACAAAACCTGCACAGAAAGTTGCACGGTACAAAATCAACAGTCAAGTATCTTTCCATGCATGAAGAACGACCATTCCAAAAAGGAAAATAAGAAAACAATCCTATTTATGTTTTACTTTTTAAAGCTATAGTCACGAGCTAAGTTGTTTTTTTTTTATTATATTTATTTATTGATTTGTGCCAGGTCTTTGTTGTGGCATGTGGGATCTAGTTCCCTGACCAGGGATTGAACCCAAGTTCTCCACACTGAGAGTGTGGAGTCTAAGATACTGGGCCACCAGAGAAGTCCCGATAATCTTATTTATAATAGTATCAGAAAGAATGAAATAATTGGGAGTAAACATAAGGAGATGAAAGACTTATAGATTGAAAACTACAAAGTATTGCTGAAAGGAATCTGACATAAGTAAATAGAAAGGTGTCTCACGTTTATGGATTTGGAGACTTACTATTATTAAGCTGTTCATACTACCTAAAGCAATTTAAAGATTCAATGCAATTCCTATTAAAATCCCAATGGAATTTTTTTCAGATATAGAAAATCCATCTTTGAGTTAATACGGAATCTCAGAGGACCCTAAATAGGCAAAACAATCTTAGAAAGAACAGCAAAGCTGGAGGCCTCTGATTTCAGAACATATCACAAAGGTACAGTAACCAAAAAGTGTAGTTTTGGCATAAAGCACATGCTTAGTTGCTCAGTCATGTTGACTCTCTGCGACCCTATAGACTGTAGCCCACCAGGCTCCTTTGTCCAGGGGATTTCTCAGGCAAGAATACTGGAGGGGGTTGCCATTTCCTTCTCCAGGGGATCTTCTTAACTCATGGATTGAACCCACATCTCCTGTGTTTCCTGCATTGAAGGCAGACTCTTCACCTGCTGAGCCACTGAGGAAGCCCACTGGCATAAAGACAGACATACCAATAAATGGAAAAGAATAGACAGGTAGAAATAAACTCCTGTATACATGGTCTAATGATCTTCATCAAGGGTGTCGAGACAACATGGACAGTTTAATCCCTGTAACGAGTGGCACTGGGGAAACAAAATATCCATATGCAAAATAATGAAGATCTTACATCATGAAGAAAAGTCAACTCAGAATGGATTAAAGACCTAAATGTAAGACTTGATAAGACTCTTAGGGAAAAAAACAAGGGTGAAGCTTCACAACATTGAATCAGCAATGATTTCTTAGATATGATATCAAGTGCACAAGTATTAGTAATGAAGTAAAAATAGACAAATGAGACTATGAATCTTAAAACCTCTGTACAGCAAAGGAGACAGAGTGAAACAGAGGAACAGAGTGAAACAAAGGAACAAAGTGAAAAGACATCCTACAGGACAGTAGAAATTATTTGTAAAATATGTATCTGATAAGGGGTTAATAAGCATACACCAGTATGAAGGCTACGTATAAGCCAGGAAGAAAACCTGATTGACCACGATGGCACCCTGATATCAAGCTTCTATGCTCCAGCATTGCGAGAGAACAAATTTCTGTGGTTTAAGCTATGCAGTCTGTTTGCTATGGCAGCCTGAGCTGACTAACACAGTGGGAGAAGGAATTGAATAGACATTTCTCCAAAGAAGATACACAAATGGCCAACAAACATATGAAAAGATGTTCAAGATTACTAATCAATAGGGAAATAGAAATTAAAACTACAATGGAAATTATCTCATACCTTCTGTGATGGCCAATATGAATAAAAAGAAAATAGCAAGTTTGGTAAGGATATGGAGAAACTGGAACCCTTATACACTGTTGCTGGAAATGTAAAATCTTGCAAGCTTTATAGAAAACAGTATGGCGTTTCCTCAGAAAATTAGGACTGCCCTATGATCTAGCAATCCAACTCCCGAGTATATTTCCATAAAAATGTTAAGCGAGATCTTGAATAAATCATGTGCACATTTATGGTCACTGCCGCATTATTCCCAGTTGGCAAGATGTGGAAGCAATCTAAATGCTCATTGGTGGATAAACAGGTAAAAGTTATGTATATCTTTTATATATTATATACACATGCACACAATGGAATGTTTTGAAGCCTTAAAATATTAGAGTTTTGTCATATGCTACATCAAAGATGGGCCTTGATGATATTATGCTAAGTGAAGTGAACCAATCAGAAAAAGACAAATATTTCAAGATTCCACTTCTGTGAGGTATCTAAATTAATCAAATCTATGGAAACATAAAATATAATCGTGGTTGGGAAGGTCTGTGAGGAGGAAGAATTGGAGAATTGTTGCTAAATGGGTGTAGGGCTTCAGGCTTGTAAGATGAAAAAGTTCTACAGATTTGCTGTAGAGCAATGTGTACATAGTTAGCAATAGTGTACCATACACTCATAAATTAAGAAGGCAAAGATGTGTAGAGGCACGGTGAACCATGGGGTATTATTCCCTATGAAGAATCTCTCTTCATGTCAAAACCTTTGGTTCTCATGTTTCTTACACTAGTTTTAATAACCTAAGGGAACAGATGGACTTCCCTGGTGGCACAGTGGATGAGAATCTGCCTGACAATGCAGAGGACACAGGTTTGATCGCTGGTCCAGGAAGATTCCACTTTCTGCGGGGCAACTAAGCCTGTGTGTCACAAACTACTGAGCCTGCATGTGGTCTGCAGCAAGAAGCCAGTCACCACAACCAGAGAAAGCCCGTGCACAGCAACGAAGACCCAGTGCAGCCAAAACTAAATAAATCATTTTTAGAAATCTGGGAAAACAGAAATCCACAGATGGAGAGCCCTAGAACTATCTAAATTGTTTACTCTAGGCAGATTAACTCTTCTAAACTCTCTGAGCAGTGGAAGAGGAAGTGAGCTGCTCACTTCTATTTTATAATGATTGTACTTCAATTTTTATTTACCTGATGCTGTCTCTGATCAGTGAAATGTGGAAAAGATCAGGGAGAATAAATAGTTCTCTCAAACCCTTTCCAGGAATCAAAACAAAGAATTAGTTTCACCTTAGGGTAAGAAGATCATGTGGGGGTACTTTTTATACACACATAAATAATGTATCTTGACATAATATGCTGATCATTTCCTCTTCTAAGAGATTTAATCCAATAACCGAATTATTATGAGATTAGTATTAGAAATCTCTTTGGTGAATTTATAGTCTAAGGTATGTTTAATTGCCTTTCATTAAGGATGTTTTGCAAAAATAATTCTTTTTACAAAGAATGATAAATTTTAAACATAAAACTTCTGAGAGTTACACTGGAAAACCTATACCTTCACCTCCATTCAGGCTTATGTCAATATTCGGCCACAACCACTTCAGAATGCTGAAAATTATGTTTTGTTTGCTAATGGCTGAGATGCAGTTGAGACCTAAGCCCAGGCTGGTTTCTTGACACCTCTAAGTCCTCCTGGCCCCTCACCTTGCTTCCTTGGTGTCCATTCTTCATCAGAATCCTCAGTGTCATCTGCCTGGGGTTTGATGACCTGCCTGCGGTGATGCATGAAAGCTGGTCGAATGGCTCTGAAACCTGGAAAGCAGCAAAATATATGTTTTAAGAAGGAGGCACAAAGCACAGAAGCAATGGAAAGTGTCACAAAGTCAGGGAAATCGGTAGGACGGGCTCGGAGAAGGTAGAACAAGGCAAGAGGTGAGCTCTGCACTGCCAGGGTCAACCCCACTTTGGTACAAAACAATAAAAATTTCCTCCAGGTTTGTCTCCACACAAAAGGGAACTGTGAGCAGATGAAGCCACCTAAGAGAGGGCCAAGTAAACACTGAGGCTGAAGACCTGTTTCATGTTTCCCAGGCTCATAGGCACCCAACACTTCCTGTTACCTATAGCAATCAGCGTTTCGTAGTTCCTTTTCACATTCCTGTATCGGATTTTTTCCCATTCTGCCATCTCTGCCCATTCTTCCTTGGAGAAGTATATGGAAATGTCTTTGAAAGCATCTTTGGCCTAAGGAAAATAGTAGATTCCATCAGTGACTTACTAATATATGTCAGACCTTAGAGCTGACTTCTCCTCCACCTTTTGTGCAGGGAGTAAGTAGCCTGAAGCTACTGGATGGTCTCTGTGAGACAGTTCTTGCGGCCTGTGTCCTGCTTAACTGAACAAACACTGAGCATTTTCCCAACTCTCCCTGGACACAGAGCAGTTGATGATGCTAGTGTCCTGTTTTGTCCCAATCCACCCCATCCTCTCAGAGAGGACCAGGCATTCTCATCCTGTGTACGTTCACAGAGAAGTTCGCTAAGCTGCCGAGGCAAGCAGTCTGTGGTCCTTCAGGGACCGGTGCCATGTCCTTCTTATAAAGCTGGCTTAGAGCCCAGCTATGCCACCTCACCATGGGCTTCCACTCTGTTCTCCCAGCATCTCCCTCAGTGCTCTCCTCTGGAGACCTGCTCGGGATCGTGGCCATGGGACTGCCTCAATGCCAAGGTGCCTGTGGAAGAAGAAGATGCTGAGATAGCCCAGACCACTGTCCAGAGCCTGGTCTGTCTTCCTTGGGTGGAGTGTCCAGGGCAGGAAGGTGTGGAGAAAGTCGGAGTGAGGGTGTTAGTGGGATGGACGGATCCTGACCAGCTATGACAGGCCAGCCTAATGTGAACTAGATTTGGTGTCTATGGTTCCCCTACAATTCAGCCCTTCTGAGGAAAGGCACTGGGAGGGACATGTCTGTGGGTGACAGAGGGAGTCCTGAGGAGACCTGGAAGCCCCTAACTGCTGGACTGGGGTCGTGCTGAAATCAGGGCTCTGTTCCAGTGCAGGAGAGGGAATATTTCTCCAAGAAGGGTTTTGAGGATCTCCGCCTGGGGACTCGGAAAAATCTGGGCATAACATGGGTTCTACGGTTAAGGCACAAGTCGCTTCACTTGCGATCTGGGACACAGGGGCTGAAGGAACTGGGATACTCAGACAGAGGGGACTGGGGGTGTTTCGGCTGATGTAGAATGTGCAGGGTGAGAGAACTTGGGATCTTTGAGGCTGAGGAAATCGGAGGTTTCTTATTAAGGGGGTTTAGGTCTCTGACAGGCGGGACAGTGGGCATCTTGAGGACGAAGAGTTTTAAGAGCTCCCAGGCTGAGGTATTCAGGGTCTCCGAGGTTAAGGAAATTTGGTCTCTCTGCGGGTGCTATTTTGAGCGTGCCTCAGGCTGAAGGGAACTGGGGTTACTCTAGGTATTTGAGGGTCACGGCACTAGGGGATTCGGTGTTTCTGCAGGTGAAGGGGCGTGTAGTCCCTGAAGCTGACGAGACGCAAGCTCCCTTCAGGTTAGGACCCAGGTTCTTCAAAGAGGACGGGATTTGCGGCCTCTCACCCTGGAATTTGAAGCAGTCACGGTAAGGGTTTATGATGGTTGTGCAGGGCGCGTTCCGGTCAGTCTCCCAGCTGTCCAGCGGCACTGCCAACCCCAGCCCGAGGTTCGTTCAGAGCGGCATGGCGGCGAGTCCTCCCACTCTGAGGCGAAGTGAAGGGCGGGCAGCCAGCCTGTAGCCTGTGCGGCACAAGCGACCAATCAGCTTTGTGACGGAGGCAGTCCTGCCAATAGGCGTCGAGAGGGTGTGGCGAGAGGAGGCCCCACCCAACCGCTCGGGGAATGGCTGCTCAGGGGGCGTGTCTGTCGAGACGCCTCCATCGCGCAGATGCATCCTGGGCATTTTTGCTTGTTTTCAGGCATTGCCTCTTAGGCCTGTATCCTCAAGTGGGCGGGTTGTCCTCAGGCTGGATGTTTCCTTCCAGTGCCCTCAACTAGAATCTCGGCTCCACCAGATGGTAGTCGTGCTCCCGGACTTTCTCCTAGGCCCACCCGTGCCCTACCTTGTCAAATCCAGTTTTGGCAAAAACTCCTATGGGGTGAGTACTGCATTCTTCAGGGGAAAACGGTGAAATTAACTAAATTCTAATGTGGCTAAGTCGCTTCAGTCGTGTCCGACTCTGTGCGACCCCATAGACGTCAGCCCACCAGGCTCCGCCGTCCCTAGGATTCTCCAGGCAAGAATACTGGAGTGGGTTGCCATTTCCTTCTCCAGTGCATGAAAGGGAAAAGTGAAAGTGAAGTCGCTCAGTCATGTCCGACTCTTAGCGACCCCATGGTCTACTACTAGTCTACTACTACATGGTCTACTAGTCTCCTCCGTCCACGGGATTTTCCAGGCAAGAGTACTGCAGTGGGGTGCCATTGCCTTCTCCAAATTCTAATGAGACACAGGATAAACAACATATGGCCAAAGATTTAAACGTAACGCATGGAATAGGTATGTTAGAAAAAACTTGGTGGATTTTTAACCTCAAAGTTGAAGTGGCACTGATGAGTAATCTGTGTATTTAATGTAGGTATCAAAAGCCTTCAGAAATGAGGTATAAATGAAACCTCAAAGTCTTGCAAGTGTTTTCTGTAAAACGACGCATCGAGCTGGAGGACAGTGGATCCACAGAGCTGAGTTTGCTTGACACCTACTGGCTTCACAAGATAACACAGGGACGCTGTTTCTGGCCGTTAGGTCGATTTGCTCACAGAAGAATAAGGTGATTTCCATGTATTGGAAGCAAGATGACTGACTGTAGAATTAGTATCTAGTGGTGATTCGGACTCTGGATGGAGAAGTGTTACCAGAAAAGTGAGTTTACCTCTTGGTGGGTGTTGAGCCAGAAGATACAACCCAGCCAAACCTCATGGGAAGGAAAAGTGCATTACTTGCAGAACTATGGAGAACACCATGCGGCTTTCCAGAGCAGTGTCCCTCTAAATCGCAAAGGTGGGGAAGCTTTAATCTATGGGAACAGGCATGTTCAGGCTTCCGTGGTAGCTCAGACGGTAAGCAATCTGCCCACAGCAGAAGATCCGGGTTCAATCCCTAGGTGGGGAAGATCCCCAGAGGAGGGTGTGGCAATGCACTCCACTATTCTTGCCTGGAGAATCCCATGGACAGAGGAGCCTGGTGGTCCATGAGGTTGCAAAAAGTCAGACATGAGTGAGTGACTAACACTTTAAATTTACAGACATGTTCATTAAGGGTCCACCTTGCTGTCCAAGGGACTCTCAAGAGTCTTCTCCAAGACCACAGTTCAAAGGTATCAATTCTTCGGCACTCAGCTTTCTTTATAGTCCAACTCTCACATCCATACACGACTACTGAAAAACCCATAGCTTTGACTAGACGGACCTTTGTCGGCAAAGTAATGATTCTGCTTTTTAATATGCTGTCTAGGTTGGTCAGAGCTTTCCTTCGAAGGAGCGAGCATCTTTGAATTTCATGGCTGCAGTCACCATCTGCAGTGATTTTGGAGCCCAAGAAAAGAAAGTCTGTTACTGTTTCCATTGTTTCCCCATCTATTTGTCATGAAGTGATGGGACCAGTTGACATGATCTTCGTTTTCTGAATGCTGAGTTTTAAGCCAGCTTTTTAACTTTCCTCTTTCACTTTAATCAAGGGGCTGTTTTGTTCTGCTTCACTTTCTTCCATAAGTATGGTATCATCTGCATATCTGAGGTTACTGATAGTTCTCCGGGCAATCTTGATTCCAGCTTGTGCTTCATCCAGCCCGACATTTTGCATGATTTCCTCTGCACATAAGTAAACACGGTGACAACATACAGCCTTGGTATACACCTTTCCCAATTTAGAACCAGTCTGTTGTTCCATGTCTGCTCCTAACTGTTGCATCTTGACATTCATACAGATTTCTCAGGAGGCAGGTAAGGTGGTCTGGTATTCCCATGTTTTGGGAATTTTCCAACAGTTTGTTGTGATCCACACAGTCAAAGGCTTTGGCATGGTCAATAAATAAGAAGTAGATATTTTTCTGAACTCTCTTGCTTCTTCTATGATCCACTGGATGTTGGCAATTTGATCTCTGGTTCCTCTCCCTTTTCAAAATCCAGCTTGAACATCTGGAAGGTCTTGGTTCACATATGTTGAAACATCAATTGGAGAATTTTGAGCATTACTTTGTTAGCATGTGAGATGAGTGCAATTGTGCAAGAGTTTGAACATTCTTTGGCAGTGCCTTTCTTTGGGATTGGAATGAAAACTGACCTTTTCCGCTCCTGTGATCACTGCTGAGTTTTCCAAATTTGCTGGCATATTGAGTGCAGCACTTTAACAGCATTATCTTTTAGGCCTTGAAATAGCTCAGTTGGAATTCCATCACCTCCACTAGCTTTCTTCATATTGATGCTTCCTAAGGCACATTTGGCATCACATCCCAGGATGTCTGCCTCTAGGTGAGTGATAACACCATCGTGGTTATCTGGGTCATTAAGACCTCTTTTGCATAGTTCTTTTGTGTATTCTTGCCACTTCTTCTTAATATCTACTGCTTCAGAAATGGTCCATACCATTTCTATCTTTTATTGTGCCCATCTTTGCATGAAATGTTCCCCTGGTGTCTCTAATTTTCTTAAAGGCATCTCTAGTCTTTCCCATTCTATTGTTTCCCACTATTTTTTGCATTGTTCACTTAAGAGGTTTTTCTTATATCTCCTTGCTGTTCTTTGGAACTCTGCATTCAGATGGGTATATCTTTTTCCGTTTCTCCTTTGCCTTTAGCTTCTCTTCTTTTCTCCGCTATTTGTAAGGCCTCCTCAGACAAGTGTTTTGCCTTTCCGCATTTCACTTTGGTGGATGGTTTTGATCATGGCCTCCTGTACAATGTTAGGAACCTCCGTCCTTAGTTCTTCAGGCACTCTGTTTATCAGATCTAACTCTTTGAATCTACTTGTCACGTCTACTGTATAATCATAAGGATTTGATTTAGGTCATACCTGAGTGGCCTAGGGATTTTCCCTATTTTGTTCAACTGAAGTCTGAATTTTGCAATAAGGAGTTCATGATATGAACCACAGTCAGCTCCCGGTCTTGTTTCCGCTGACTGTATAGAGCTTCTTCATCTTTGGCTGCAAAGAACATAATCAATCAGATTTCAGTATTGACCATCTTGTGATGTCCGAGTGTAGAGTCTTCTCTTGGGTTGTTGGAAGATGGTGTTTCCTATGACCGGTGCGTTTCCTTTGCACAACTCTGTTAACCTTTGCCCTGTTTCATTTTGTACTCCAAGGCCAAACTTACCTGTTACTCCAGGTATCTCGACTTGCTACTTAAAAAAAAAAAAATTACTTATTTTAATTGGCAGTTGATTACGTTACAATATTTGCAATATGTTGACATGAGTCAGCCACGGTTGTACATGTGTCCCCCTGTCCCGAACCCCCCTCCCACATCCCTCCCAATCCCATCCTTCCCGATCCCATCCCTCTGGGTTGTCCTAGTACACCCGCTTTGAGTGCCCTGTTTCATGCATCGAACTTGGACTGGTCATCTATTTCACATATGATAATATACATGTTTCAATGCTATTCTGTCATATCATCCCACGCTCGCCTTCTCCCACAGAGTCCAAAAGTCTGTTCTTTACATCTGTGTCTCTTTTGCTCTTGTGTATAGGGTCATTGTTACCATCTTTCTAAATTCCATATATATGCGTTAAGATAATGTTTTGGTGTTTTTCTTTCTGACTTACTTCACTCTGAATAACAAGCTCCAGTTTCATCCACCTCATTAGAACTGACTCAGATGTGTTCTTTTTAATAGCTGAGTAATACTCCATTGTGTATATGTACTACAACTTTCTTATCCATTCGTCTGCCAATGGACATCTAGGTTGCTTCCATGTCCTAGCTATTGTAAACACTGCTGCAATGCATATTGGGGTATGGGTGTCTCCTTCAATTCTGGTTTCCTTGGTGTGTTTGCCCAGTAGTGTGATTGCTGGGTCGTATGGTAGTTCTAGTTCCAGTTTTTTTAAGGAATCTTCATACTGTTCTCCATAGTGGCTGTACTAGTTTGCATTCCCACCAACAGTGTAAGAGGGTTCCCTTTTCTCCACACCCTCTCCAGCATTTATTGTTTGTAGACTTTTAGGTGGCCTCCATTCTGACTGGCGTGAGATGGGACTTCATTGTGGTTTTCATTTGCATTTCTCTCATAGTGAGTGATGTTGAGCATCTTTTCATGTGTTTGTTAGCCATCTGCATTTCTTCTTTGGAGAAATGTCTGTTTAGTTCTTTGGCCCACTTTTTGATTGGGTCGTTTATTTTTCTGTTATTGAGCTGCATGAGCTGCTTGTATATTTTGGAGATGATTGGTTGATCTATCCATACGTGTGAGTGGGATATTAATGTCTCCCACTATGATTGCGTTACTGTTAATTTCCCCTTTCAAACTTGTTAGCATTTCCCTTACATATTGATGCGGTCCTATGTTGGGTGCATATATATTTATAATTGTTATACCTTCTTCTTGGATTGACCCTTTGATCATTGTGTAGTGGCCTGGCCTTCATTTTCTCGTTTCACGGGCTTTACTTCTGTCTATTTTATCTGATATGAGTATTGCTACTCCTGCTTTCTTTTTGTCTCCATTTGCACGAAATACCTTTTTTCAGCCCTTCACTTTCACTCTGTATGTGTCCCTTGGTTTGAGGTGGGTCTCTTGTAGACAGCTTGTTTTGTAGCCATTTTACAATACTTCCTTTGCCACCTATCTATCCATTTGTCCATCCCTGTTTCCAATCAGCAGTCCATCTTTTCCCTTGTCGCCTTTTGTGGTAATTTTCAGACATCAATATGTGTCTCCATAAGTATTTCAGCAAGCCTGCCATTAAGTAGTGAGCTGTATTTGTTTATAGCAATTTTCTTTGGATTTTAACTTTAGATTCAATGAAATAAAGCAATCTTTTCTTTTCCCGGTCGTGTTTCTTTTTAACTTAAGTATATTTGATTTACACCATTGTGTGAATGTCTGCTTTACAGAAAAGTGATTCAGTTATGCACATATATGTGTATATATATATATACACACATACACACACACACACATTCTTTTATTTAATCTTTTTTTTTTTTTCGGCTGCACTGTGCAGCCTGTGGGATTAGTTCTGTGACCAGGATTTTAACCTGTATCCACTGCAGGGGAAGTGTGGAGTCTTAACCGCTGGACTGCCAGGGAATTCCCATATATATTATTTTCCACTATGATTTATCATAGGATACTGAATATATTTCTCTGTGCTCTACAGTGGGAACATGTCGATCCATTCCATATACTCTAGTTCATATCTCTTAATACCAATATCTTACTCTATTGCTCCCCCAATTCTCTCTGCCTTGGAAGCCTCAAATCTGTTCTCTATGTCCATGAGTGTGCTTCTGTTTCAAACATATATTCATTTGTGTCATATCTTAGATTCCACATTTAAATGATATCACTTGGTATTTGTCTTTCTCTGTGAGACACACTGTATGATCATCTCTTGGTCCGTGCACGTTGACGCAAATGGCCTTATTTTAGTAGCTGTACATATTCTTGTATCCTTTTAACCATACATAGAGGTATTCATCTGTGGTTATTTTCATGAGTATATTATTAAAACGTGTGTTGAACACCACTCTTGGGATAGTACGTCCATTTTGAGTCTGTATTAGGATTTTATATGTATGTGTCAGTCACTTCAATTCAATTGCTCAGCCGTGTCCAATACTTTGGGACCCCATGAACTGTAGCATGCCCCACTTCCCTGTCAGTTACTAACTCCTGGAGTTTGTGCCTCCTTCCTTCTCAGTTTTATTGTAGTTTGTATGTCTTGTTTGACGAAGGTGATCCTTTGATGAATCTGTACCGATTCTGGCTCCCATACACCGATACACAGAGGCGTTCGGCAGTGGTTATTTACTCCAACCTGCTCTCAGAAAGTGTGTAGAACATCACTCTTGCCTAGTCAGTCCCTGTGGATTATGTATGTGACAGGCATTTGTGGGAATCCGTGAATTTCAGCCTTCCAATGTAAGCCTTCCTCTCACCCAACGCCTTTGCTAAGCATCAGGGAATTCCCAGCACTGGGTGGGTGTCCATTTTACCTCGCTTGGGGCACTCACTGCCGGCAATATTGTCAGTTCCATTTGAAAGGCAAATCAAGTGACCTGTCTGTAATCTGCCCTTCTTCACTGACTCTGATTATCACCACACTTACCTGTGCCTCTGACAATGACAGTATTTCCTTGTTTCAATGCTGAAGTCATATTCCATCATGAACCCGTATCACATTCTTTGATCCATTCATTGCTCCATCCCTGTGTACTTTCTTTACTTTCATCTCTGGGGATTGAGAATGCTGCTGCAGTGCATGCCCTCTTGCATGTGGTTTTCAAAATCTGAGTATTTCTGAAGTGTCCTAGGAGTGGAGAGGCCATGTTATACTTTCTGTCTCTTTTTTTCCTATAAAGGCACGTGGACAGTGATTCTTATACTGGCTCCTTTCACTGATATGCCCCCACTAGTATAAAAGGACCCCCCTGACTAATGTTAACCTACTCTTTCTGGTCTAGACCGTTTTCCATGGCGGCCTTTTCCACTGCTCAGAGTTGATGTCTCTTGGCAGTTTAGATTTGGTATCTCTGATAAGAAGCCCTGTTGGGAACTATCCATGGGCTTTTCGGTTTTGAAAGCACTTTGAGTTGTATTGACCTGTTGATGGTTTCTTCCTGAGAGTGTCCCAGTCTTGTTTTGTGTGTGTGTCTTTGTTTGTATTTATTTGTTTATTTAATTTTGGGTGTGTGACCCATGACTCGTTCAAGGGTAGGTGTCATGTTGAATCCATTGGCCTTGTGAATATCAGATGTCCATCAGCGATTGTTTCAAGGCTGCAGTTACAGAGAAAAGCCTCCACGCTGCAAGGATTCTTTATTTCCTCCTATTTTAGGATGGCCTGCTCTGCCTGAGAGTTTTTGTCAGGGCTGGTTGTGCAGTAGAGTCGAACGAGCCAGAGGATGCCACCAAACCTGGTGTCTCCTCGCTCTTGGATTATTTTAAGTAAAAGTTCCTATTCTATTTAAGTTGATTGACAAGGATGCATTTGTTTTACGTGTACAGATTCTTGTTCCGTTGCACTGAGAGTACTTGATGTATTCAGCTGTGCTTGTTTTCACCTACATGTTATTAGAACATATTTGGTCTACCACTCTTTGCAGTAGGTTTTCATGGATTCTGTATTTTATATGTATCTGTGGGAAGACCCAAAAGTCAAGCTCCAGATATATCCCTTCCAACCACCAGGGTCCTCTGCTACCCATAAGTTTCTTGCCAGGTTGAATGGCCATGTCACCTCTGTGTGGGTGCTCACTGCTCTGGATTTTTGTATCCCACCTGTCCGTTGCATCCCATAATGTTTCTTGAATCGACCCTCCTTCACTCAGTGTGATGATCTCTGGATTCATCTCTACCTGTGAAGACGGCCTACTTTCAGATTTCAATCCTTGATTCAAAATTCATTCTAGGCCTATATCACATTTCTTTATCCATTCCTCTGTCCAGGTATGCTATCTCTATTTTCATCTCTTCGATGTTGTGAATGGTGCCATGGGGCCCGGTTTGGGGTGTGTGGTGTTCGAAGTCTGTTCATTTCTGAAATATTCCAGGAGAGGACCTGATTTATCATACTGTCTCTACGTTTTATGTATTTGTTTTTCTCTCATGGGACTGCACTCTTCTAGTCATGCTCATAGTGGCTCTCACCAGGTCCATCCCACCAGTACCCTAAAGCGTGCACCGGACCAGTGTTACTCTGCCATTGACGCCATGTCCAGCTTTTGACAGCAGCCTTTTTAAATGCTGAGGCAGAGGTCATAATGTCCTCGCAGCTTAGATGTTTGTATCTCTTAGAATTCATCCTGTGTGCAAATTGTGTGCTTTTCTAAAGAAACGCGGAATTGTGTTTACCTGTTCATATCCTCTTCCTGTTAGCTTCTCCTGTGTTTACTTTAGTTTTTTCCCCCTCTGTGAGCCCTGGCTATTTGGTAAGGGTTGGTATCGGTTAGAGCTCAGCACCCTTGTGAATAGCGTGGCCATCAGCAAGCATTTTAAGGTTGCTGTTGGAGAAAGTGTCCACACGGCGGCAGCATTTCTTCATTCCGTCCTCTTGTTACTATGGTAACAGCAGCCTCTGAGGTTATCCCTGGCCTGGTTGTAAATGCCAGTAGAAGCAGACACAAGACTCAACCAAATTTTTTGTCTCTTTACTCTTTGAGTTTTTTCTATAAGTCAAACTTTATTTCTTATTTAAGACTATTTACACCACTGTAGTTGTTGCAGGGAAACAGTTTCTCCTTCCTTTCCACAGATACCTGGAGGTATTCAACTGTGGTTATTGTCACAGCTATCTTTTAGAATCAGTGGAGCACATGTCTCTTGATACAGGAGGTCCTTGTGGATTATGAATTGCATACGTATTTGTGGGTATAAGTTTATTCCAGCCTTCACCTTTCGGCCCTGCCCCCACCGATACCCTTTGCTAACTGTAATTTTCTTACCAGGAGTGTAAGTCCATTTCACTTTTGTTTGGGTACTCACAGCCATCAATATGTTTTTTTAATCCCTTCTGGAAGGTATATGTTTTGATATGTCTTTAATCCACCCTTCTTTACTTACTGTGATTCTCTGTAGATTTCTGCATATCCCTGAAAATGGCATTTTTTGCGTTTTCATAATGTCTGAGTCATATTTTGTTGTGTCTCTATGTCCCATTTCTTTCCTTTCGTCTGCACCCAATGATTCTCTTTCCTTTCATCTCTTGGGTGTTGTAAGTGCTACTGCAGTGCATGTTTGTGCAGGTGGGGGTTTGGCCGAGTGTTTTCCACGATCTGTTGATTTCTCAAATTCCCTGGGAGTGGAACTGCCATATGACATCATCTGTCTCATTTTGTGATTCCAAGGCCCTTTGACAGTCATGCTCATGAAGCCTCTGACCACTTACCTCCCACCAGTGGCATCCAAGGGTCCCCTTTACTAATACTGCTCTGCTCTTCCTTGTCTGTAGAGTTTTGGATAGTCGCCTGTTTCATTTCTCAGTAGTGATATCGTGTTGCAGTTTAACTTTTCGTATCACTGATAACAGAGCAAATGAAGCACATTTCCGGAGGCTTCTTTCTAAGCATCAACTAAGTGTTTACCTGTTGAAGTGTCCTTCCTGATCATGTGGTTTGTTCTGGTTTTTATTTTGGTGTGGGACCCCCGGCCAATTCATAAAGGTAGGTGTCATTTAGAGCCCGGCCGCCTTGTGAATAGGCAGTGTCCATCAGGCCAAAATTGAAGGTTGCTGCTCCAGAAAGCAGCCACAAGGCGGCAGCATTCCTTCGGGTCCTCCTCTTGTTACTATGGTAACTGCATCTTTAGAGGTATGTGCCATTTCCAGTTGTAAAGGAGACTAGCATGCGCTAGAGGAAGCCCGCCGCCCGCCCCCTCCCCCCCCCAAAGCTTGTGTCTCCTTCCTTCCCAGTTTTACTGTAGTTCATATTTCATGTTGGACGAAGCTGATGTACAGAGTTGCCTTTGTTTTGGCTGTACTGATTCTTGCTGCCTTACACCCATACACAGAGGCATTCAGCAGTGTTTATTTCCTCTGGCCTGCTCTCTGAAAGTGTGTGGTACATCACTCTTGCTAAGTTGGTCCCTGTGGATTATGTATTTGACAGGTATTTGTGGGAATCCGTGAATTTCAGCCTTGCAAAGCAAGCCTTCCTCTCACCCACCCCCTCTGCTAAGCATCATGGAGTTCCCATCACTGAGCATCCATTATACCTTGGTCGGGGTACTCACTGCCAGCAATATTGTCTGTCCCATTTGAGAGGTAAATATTATGACACAGCTCTCATCTGCCCTTCTTCACTGACCCTGATTATCACCACACTTATCTGTACCTCTGACAATGACATTATTTCCTTGTTTCAATGCCTGAGTCATATTCCATCGTGAACCCATATTTCATTCCTTGATCCATTCATCTCTCCGTCCCCATGTACTTTCTTTAGTTTCATCTCTGGGCATTGGGAATCCTGCTGCAGTGCATGCTCTGGGGTGTGTGGTTTTCAAAATCTGTGTATTTCTGAAGTATCATAGGAGTGGAAAGGCCCTGTCATATTGTCTAATTCTTTTCTATAAAGGCACGTGGACAGTGATTCTTATACTGGCTCCTCCCACTGATATGCCCTCACTACTATAAAAGGATCCCGCTGACTAATGTTAATCTACCATTTCTGGTTTGTTCCGTTTTCCGTGGTGGCCTTTTCCAGTGCTCAGTGTCGATGTCTCGTGGTCTTTTGGATTTTGTATCTCTGATAAGAAACCCTATGGAGTACTATTCATGGGCTTTTTGCTCTTTGAAAGCA
This sequence comes from Giraffa tippelskirchi, assembly GCF_054371585.1. Classification (NCBI taxonomy): domain Eukaryota; kingdom Metazoa; phylum Chordata; class Mammalia; order Artiodactyla; family Giraffidae; genus Giraffa; species Giraffa tippelskirchi. The sequence goes on from NC_137289.1 coordinate 147,361,894, forward strand.
CTTTAATTGTATTTACCTAGTGATGTTTTCTTCCTGAGACTGTTCCAGTTTTGCTTTGTGTGTGTGTGTGTGTGTGTGTTTATTTATTTATTTAATTTTGGGTGTGTGACCCCTGATGTGTTCAAGGGTAGGTGTCATGTCGAGTCCAGCGGCCTTGTGAATATCAGATGTCCATCAGTGATAGTTTTCATGCTGCGGTTTCAGAGCAAATCCTCCACGCTGGAAGGTTTCTGTATTCTGTCCTATTTTAGGATGGCCTGCTCCGTCTGAGGGTTTTGGTCAGGCCTGGTTGTATATGAGAGTAGAAAGATCCAGAGGATGCCATCAAACCTGGTGGACTGCTCACTTTTGGATTTTATTTTATGTAAAAGTCCCTATTCTATTTAAGTTGATTGACAAGGATGCATTTCTTTTATGTGTACAGATTCCTGTTCCGTGGCACTGAGAGTACTTGATGTATTCAGCTGTGCTTGTTTTCACCTACATGTTATTAGAGTGTGTTTCGTCTACCACTCTTGCTGAAGTAGGTTTGCATGGATTCTCTATTTTATATGTATCTGTGGGAAGAAATTAATACCAAGCTCCAGATATATCCCTTCCATCCACCAGCGTCCTCTACTGCCCATACGTTTCATGCCAGGTTGGATGTCCACGTCACCTCTGTGTGGCTGCTCACTGCTCTGAATTTTTGTATCCCACCTGTCTATTGCATCCCATGATGTTTCTTTGAATGAACCCTCCTTCACTCAGTGTGATGATGTCTGTATTTATCTCTATCTCTGAAGACGGCCTGTCACGATACATTTAACAGGAGGCTTCCTGTGTGCTGTTTTCAGTCTTGCATGAATTCTATGTTCCTTAACAGCACCTGAATACAGGTGCCAGAGAGCTGGCAAGCCGGCTTTTGGGGATAATAGAAATTCATGTATCTCATTCGTATGGAAATTCCATATGGTGAACAGCAGCCATTTACAAGTCTCCTCCTTTCTGATATGTAACGTTACTTTTACAACCCCCTCTCTAGAAAATAATTCTAGCCTCCGGCTTTCTAGATGACTTGCTAGATTTTTGATCCCTATCTCTGCTAAAAAGGGCTATCTGGTAAGCGAGTATATATATGCCCACAATATGTTGAATAAATGCCTTTGTTCCATCAGAGCACTGGTCCCCGTGTCTCTCCCCCCAACCTTCTCCCTCTCTCTCCTCTGTCCCCTTCATGCGGCTCAGCCTCTTTTCTTCCTTCTTTCACTTTCTTATCGGTCGACTCTGTACCCCCAAGTTCCGGTCCATTAAAGGACCACAACAACGGCCTACATTCGTATTTCAATCCTTGATTCAAAATTCATTCTAGACCTGCATCACGTTTGTTTATCCACTGCTCTCTCCAGGTACGCTATCTTTACTTTCATCTCTTCAGTGTTCTGAATGGTGCCAAGGGATCCGGTTTGGGGTGTGTGGTGTTTGAAATCTGTTCGTTTCTGAAATATTCCAGGAGGCGATCTGTTTTATCATGCTGTCTCTACCTCTTTATTTATTTATTTTTCTCTCATGGGACTGCACGTTTCTAGTCGTGCTCATATGGCTCTTACCAGGTCCATCCCATCAGTACCCTAAAGCGTCCACTGTAGCAATGGTACTCTACCATTGACGCCATGTCCAGCTTTTGACAGTGGCCTTGTTCCATGCTCAGGCAGAGGTGATAATGTCCACGCAACTTCAATGTTTGTATCTCTTAGAATTCACCTAATGTGCAAACTGTCATGTGCTTTTTAAAAGAAACATGGAATTGTGTTTACCTGTTCATCTCCTCTACCTGTTAGCTTCTCCTGTGTTTACTTTATATTTTTTCCCCTCTGTGCTGCTGCTGCTGCTGCTAAGTCGCTTCAGTCGTGTCCGACTCTGTGCGACCCCATAGACGGCAGCCCACCAGGCTCCGCCGTCCCTGGGATTCTCCAGGCAAGAACACTGGAGTGGGTTGCCATTTCCTTCTCCAGTGCATGAAAGGGAAAAGTGAAAGTGAAGTCGCTCAGTCGTGTCCGACTCGTAGCGACCCCATGGACTGCAGCCCACCAGGCTCCTCCGTCCATGGGATTTTCCAGGCAAGAGTACTGGAGTGGGGTGCCATTGCTTCCCCTCTGTGAGCCCTGGTAATTTGTTAAGGGTTGGTATCGGTTGGAGCTCAGCACCCTTGTGAATAGCGTGGCCATCAGCAAGCATTTTAAGGTTGCTGTTGGAGAAAGTGTCCACAAGGAGGCAGCATTTCTTCATTCCCTCCCCTTGTTGCTATGGTAACAGCAGCCTCTGAGGTTATCCCAGGCCTGGTTGTAAATGAGAGTAAAATGAGACACTGGAAGCCACCAAAAGCTTGTCTCTCTTTAGCCTTTGAGGTTTTCTCTTTAAGTGAAACTTTTATTTCTTATTTAAGACTATTTACACCGTTGTAGTTATTGCAGGTAAACAGATTCTCCTACCCTTCCACAGATACCTGGAGGTATTCAGCTGCAGTTATTGTCACAGCTATGTTTTTAGAATCTGTTGAGGACATGTCTCCTGATACAGGAGGTCCATGTGGATTATGAATAGGTATTTGTGGGAATAAGTTTACTCCAGCCTTCACCTTTCGGCCTCTAACCATCGACACCATTTGCTAACTGTACTTTTCTTACCAGGAGTGTAATCCATTTCACTTTTGTTTGGGTACTAATATTAAGCTACCGTTTCTGATCTGGACCGTTTTCAATGGTGGCCTTTTCCAGTGCTCAGAGTAGATGTCTCGTAGCAGTTTAGATTTCGTATCTCTGATAAGAAACCCTGTTGAACATTATTCATGGGGTTTGTGTTTTTTGAAAGCCCCTTGAATTGTATTTATCTAGTGATGTTTACTTCCTGAGTGTGTCCCGTTTATGTTTTGGCTTTTTGTTTGTTTGCTTGTTTTTATTAGTATGTTTTTTTTTTTTATGTGTTTCCCCTGACATGTTGAAAGGTAGTGGTATGTCGAGTCCGGCGGCCTTGTGAATATCAGGTGTCCATCAGCGATAGTTTGAAGGCTGAGGTTACAGAGAAAAGCCTCCATGCTGCAAGGTCTTTTTATTCCCTCTCTTTTAGGATGGCTACTGTTGTCTTAGAGTTTTTGTCATGCTTGGCTGTACATGAGAGTAGGATGAGCCAGAGAAGCCACCAAACCTGGTGTCCCGTCACTCTCCTTATCTCTCCTTAGTGTAGCTGTCCTAGCGCAACTCTGCTTACCTTCACTCTCCTTAGCTTAGCCCTCCATAGCTCTGCTGTCCGTAGCTCTCCTCAAGCTCTTGTCTCAGCTCCCCTAAGCTCAGCCCTCCTAGCTCTCCTTAGTGTAGTCCTCCTTAGGATAGCTGTCATTAGCTCGGCTCGCCATAGCTTTCCTTAGCTCAGCTCTGCTTAGCTTAGCTTTCCTTAACACAGCTCTCCTCTCATTAGCTTAGCTCTCCTTTGCTTAGCTCAGCTCTCCTTCAGTCAGTCAGTTCAGTTGCTCAGTCTTGTCCGACTCTTTGTGACCCCATGGACTGCAGTGTGCTGGGCCTCCCTGTCCATCAGCAACACCCAGACTTGACTCAAACTCATGTCCGTTGAGTCAGCGATGCCATCCAACCATCTCATCCTCTGGCGTCCCCTTCTCCTCCCTCCTTCAATCTTTCCCAGCATCAGCGTCTTTTGAAAGGAGTCAGTTCTTCTCATCAGGTGGCTAAACTATTGAGTTCCAGCTTCAGCATCAGTCATTCCAATGAACGTCCAGAACTCATGTCCTTTAGGAGGGACTGGTTGAATCTCCCTGCAGGCCAAGGGACTCTCAAGAGTCTTCTCCAACACCACAGTTCAAAAGCATCAATTCTTTGGCACTCAGCTTTCTTTGTGGTCCAACTCTCACATCCATAAATGACTACTGGAAAAACTATAGCCTTGACTAGACAGACTTTTGTTGGCCAAGTAACGTCTCTGCTTTTTAATATGCTGTCTACGTTGGTCATAACATTTCTCCCAAGGAGTAAGCATCTTTCAGTTTCATGGCTGCAGTCACCATCTGCAGTGATTTTGGAGCCCCAGAAAATAAAGTGTGTAACTGTTTCCACTATTTCCCCATCTATTTGCCATGAAGTGATGGGACCAGATGCCATGATCTTAGTTTTCTGAATGTTGAGGTTTAACCCAACATTTTCACTCTCCTCTTTCCCTTTCATCAAGAGGTTCTTTAGTTCTTCTTTGCTTTCTGACAGATGGGTGGTGTCATCTGCATATCTGAAATTATTGATATTTCTCCCAGCAATCTTGATTCCAGCTTGTGCTTCATCCAGGCCGGCGTTTATCATGACGTACCCTGGTAGGCTGCAGTCCATGGGGTCGCGAAGAGTCAGACACGACTGAGCGACTTTACTTTCACTTTTCACTTTCATGCATTGGAGAAGGAAATGGCAACCCACTCCAGTGTTCTTGCCTGGAGAATCCCAGGGACGGCAGAGCCTGGGGGGCTGCCGTCTATGGGGTCGCACAGAGTCGGACACGACTGAAGCGACTTAGCAGCAGCAGCAGCAGCAGCAGCACTCTGCATATAAGTTAAATTAACTGGGTGACGATATAGAACCTTATTTGGAACCAGTCTGCCGTTCTACATGCAGTTCTAACTGTTGCTTCCTGACCTACATACAGATTTCTCAAGAGCCAGATGAGGTGATCTGGTATTCCCATCTCTTTCAGAATTTTCCACAGTTTATTGTAATCCACACAGTCAAAGGCTTTGGCATAGTCAATAAAGCAGAAGTATATATTTTGTTGGAACTCGCTTGCTTTTTTGTTGATCCAATGGATGTTTGCAATTTGATCTCTGGTTCCTCTGCCTTTTCTGAATCCAGCTTAAACATCTGGAAGTTCATGGTTCACGTACTATTGAAGTGTGGCTTGGAGAATTTTGAGCATTACTTTACTAGCGTGTGAGATGAGTGCAATTGTGCAGTAGTTGGAGCATTCTTTGGCATTGCCTTTCTTTGGGACTGGAATGAAAACTGACCTTTTGCAGTCCTATGGCCACTGCTGAGTTTTCCAAATTTGCTGGCATGTTGAGTGCAACACTTTCACAGCATCAGATTTTAGGATTTGAAATAGCTCAACTGGAATTGCATCACCTCCACCAGCTTCTTTCATAGTGACGCTTCTTAAAGCCCACTTGACTTCACATTCCAGGATGTCTGGCTCTGGCTCTAGGTGAGAGATCACACCATCATGATTATCTGGATCGTGAAGATCTGTTTTGTATAGTTCTTCTGTGTATTCTTGCCACCTCTCCGTAATATCTTCTGCTTCTGTTAGATCCATCCCATTTCTGTCCTTTATTGTGCTCATCTTTGCATGAAATGTTCCCTTGGTATCTCTAATTTTATTGTAGAGATCTCCAGTCTTTGCCTTTCTATTGTTTCCCTCTGTTTCTTTGAGAGCTCTCCTCAATTATTTCTCCTTAGCTGAGCTCTCCCTAGCATAGCTCTCCTTAGCTCAGCCATCCTTAGGATAGCTCTCCTGAATTACTTCTCCTTAGCTTAGCTCTCTGTAGCTCTCCATAGCTTAGCCCTACCCAGCTCGCTCTCCACAGCTTTCCTTAGCTCAGCCTGCTTAGCTCAGTTCTCCTTAGCTTAGCTATCATTAGCTTGGCTCTCCTTAGCTAAGCTCTCCTTAGCTCAGCCCTCCTTAGGATAGCTCTCCTTAATTACTTCTCCTTACCTTAGCTCTCTGTAGCTCTCTATAGCTCAGTTCTCCTTAGCTTAGCTCACCTTAGCTCAGCTCCCCTAAGCTCAGCCCTCCTAGCTCTCCTGAGCGTGGCTCTCCTTAACTCAGCTCTCCTTTCGTTAGCTTAGCTTTCCTTAGCTAAGCTGTCCATAGCTCTCCTTAGTTCAGCCCTCCTTAGCTCTCTTTAATTACTTCTCCTTAAGTAAGGAATTACTTACTTAATTACTACTCCTTAAGTAATTACTTACTTAATTACTCCTGCATAAGGAAGCCACTTCTCCTTAAGTGGCTCGCCTTAGCTCTGCTCCCCTAAGCTCAGCCCTCGTAGCCCTCCTTAACTCATCTCTCCTTAGCTTAGCCCTCCTCAGCTCAGCTCAGCTCTCCTTAGCTCTCCATAGCCCTCTAGGAGAGCTAATAAGAGCTAAGATAAAGAGAGCTAAGCTAAGAAGAGGTAAGCTAAGGAGAGCTAAGGAATGCTGAGCTTCGCTAAGGAGAGCTAGAAAAAGGGGGCTGAGCTAAGGACAGCTGAGCTACCCTAAGGAGAGCTAAGCTAAGGAGGGCTGAGCTATGGCGAGCTGAGCTAAAGAGAGCTATGCTAAGGAGAGCTATGAAGAACTGAGCTGAGGAGCGCTGAGCTAAGGAGGGCTAAGCTAAGGAGAGTTATGGAGAGCTAAGGAGAGCTGAGCTATGGAGAGGTGAGCTAAGGAGAGCTGTGGAGAGCTACAGAGAGCTGAGCTGACTAGAACTGTGAAAGGAGAGCTAAGGAGGGCTAAGGTAAGGAGAGTTGAGCTAAGGAAAGCTTAGATAAGGAGAGCTATGGAGAGCTGAGTTGAGGAGAGCTGAGCTAAGGAGAGTTTTGCTAAGGAGGGCTAAGGTGAGCTAAGCCAAGGAGAGCTGAGCTAAGATAAGGAGTGCTAATTAAGGATAGCTAAGCTAAGAGTCTAAGATAATGAAGATCACGGCATCTGGTCCCATTACTTCATGGCAAATAGATGGGGAAACAGTGGAAACAGTGACACCCTTTATCTTTTGGGGCCCCAAAGTCACTGCAGATGGTGACCGCAGCCATTAAATGAAAATACACTTACTCCTTGGGAGAATGTTATGACCAACTAGACAGCATATTAAAAAGCAGAAACGTTACTTGGCCAACAAAGGTCTGTCTAGTCAAAGCTATGGTTTTTCCAGTAGACATGTACGGATGTGAGAGTTGGACTATAAAGAAAGCTGAGCACCAAAGAATTGATGCTTTTGAACTGTGGTGTTGGAGAAGACTCTTGAGAGTCCCTTGGACTGCAAGGAGATCCAACCAGTCCCTCCTAAAGGAGATCAGTCCTGAATGTTCATTGGAAGGACTGATGCAGAAGCTGAAACTCCAATACTTTGGCAACCTGATGTGAAGAAATGACGCATTTGAAAAGACCCTGATGATGGGAAAGGCTGAAGGAGGGAGGAGAAGGGGACGCCAGAGGATGAGATGGTTGGATGGCATCACCGACTCCATGGACATGAGTTTGAGTAAACTCCGGGAGTTGGTGATGGACAGGGAGGCCCAGCACACTGCAGTCCATGGGGTCGCAAAGAGTCGGACACGACTGAGCGACTGAACTGAACTGAATTGAACTCGTCGATTGTAGCACTTAATGTTTGTGTTTCCTTTTAAATTTTCTGTTTGGTTGATCTGTCCATAGGTGTGAGTGGGGTGTTAAAGTCTCCGAGTATTATTGTGTTACTGTTACTTTCCCCTTTCCTACTTGTTAGCATTTGCCTTACGTATTGAGGCACTCCTATGTGGGGTGCATATGTATTTATAACTGCTGTATCTTCTTGGACTGATCCTTTGATCATTATGTAGTGTCCTTGTCTCTTTTCACGGCCTTTATTTCAAAGTCTATTTAATCTGATAAGAGAATTGCTACTCCTGCTTTCTTTTGGTGTCCATTTGCACGGAACATCCTTTTCCAGCCCTTCCTTTTGACTCTGTATGTGTCCCTTGGTGAGAGGTGGGTCTCTTGTAGACAGCATATATAGGGGTCTGGTTTTGTAACCATCTTACAATACTTCCTTTGTCACCCATCTATCCATTTGTCCATCCCTCTTTGCAATCAACAGTCCATCTTTTTCCTTGGAGCATTTTGTGGTGAATTGCAGACATGAGTATGTGTCTCCTTAAGTATTTCAGCAAGCCTGCCATTAAGTAGTGAGCCGTGGTTGTTTAGAGCAATTTTCTTTGGATATAAACTTTACATACAATGAAATATTCCGATCTTTTTTTTTCCCAGTCATGTTACTTTTTAACTGAAGTATGCCTGATTTGCGATGTTGTGTTAATTTCTGCTTTACAGAAAAGTGATTCGGTTATGCACATACATGTCTGTATATACACTGTGTATGTGTGTACATTCTTCTATTTAGTCTTTTTTCTTTTGTCTACACTGTGTGGCATGTGGGGTTAGTGCCCTGACCCGGGATTCAACGTGCATCCCCTCAAGTGTAAGTGTGTGGTCCTAATCACTGGGCTTCCAGGGAAGCCCCATATGTATTCTTTTCCATTATGGTTTATCATAGGGTCTGAATATAGTTCTCTGTGCTGTACAGCAGGAACTTGTCTATGCATTCCATCTACTCTAGTTTATATCTCTTAACTCCAATCTCTTCCCCCATCCCTCCCCCAATGCTCTCTGCCTTGGAAGCCACAAGTCTGTTCTCTATGTCCATCAGTGTGTTTCTGTTTCATACATATGTTCATTTGTGTCATATCTTCGATTTCACGTTTAAGTGATATTTGGTGTTTATCTTTCTCTGTGTGATGCACTTCACTTAGAATGATCATCTCTCAGTCCATGCATGGTGCCTCAAATGGCCTTATTGTTGTAGCTGTACAGATTCGTGGATCCTTTTAACCATACATAGAGGTATTCATCTGTGGTTATTTTTACGAATATATTATTAAAATGTATTTAGTAGACCACTCTTGGTATCGTATGTCCATTTTGAGGCTGTCTTAGGATTTTATATGTATATATCAGTCAGTTCAGTTCAGTCGCGTCTGACTCTGTTCAACCCCATGAACTGCAGCACGCCAGACTTCCGTGTCCATCACCAACTCCCGGAGCTTGCTCAAACTCAGGTCCATCAAGTGGGTGATGCCATCCAACCACCTCATCCTCTATCGTCCCTTTCTTCTCCTGCCTTCAGTATTTCCCAGCATCAGAGTCTTTTCCAGTGAGTGAGTCCTTCGCATCAGGTGGCCAAAGTATTGGAGTTTCAGCTTCAGCATCACTCCTTCCAATGAATATTCAGGACTGATTTCCTTTAGGATTGACCGTTTTGATCTCTTTGCAGTCCAAAGGACTCTCCAGAGTATATGTGGGTTAGAATAAATATTTATTGTGCTTATGCTCCCCTCTGGTGGAGAACTAGAAGAATGCTTGTGAATGCAATTTATAAAATCCAGATGTATTCTCTCATATGTATGTATGAATAAATATTTACTGTGCTTTTGCTGCCCCCTCGTGAAGAAATAGAAGAATATGTATGAATGTAATTTATAAAATCCAGATGCATTCTGCACGTGTTGGAAAATATACTGTACAGCTTTATTAAAAATTGATACATGCTCCTGACAGAAAACGTAAAGTTGCCAGAAAAATACAACGTAAGAAAAAAAATCACCCATGATGTCACTTTACCATTGGCTCAGAATTCTGAGTTCCTAGGATGGGGAGATGAGGGTGTGCTTCTTTCTTTAGCATAAAATCATTTCTGCTATCTGAATTCTAACATACAACTTGGTTCTGATACTTGCTCCTTTGCTTATATTTAAGCATTACTTTTACAAACACCTAGTAATTTGATCCCCTGTTTAGAGCCTGTTTGCTTCAAGATTTTGTTTTTCTGTTTTTCCTCTTTTGCTATGATTAAAAAAAATGTTGAATATCTTGGCTACGGTAAAGAGTGCTACAATGAAGATTGGAGTGCATGCATCTTTTGGAATTAAGGTTTTCTCCAGGAATATGCCCACCCGTGAGGTGCTGGGTCATATGGTAATTCTTTTGTTAGTTTTTTAAGGAGCTGCCCTACCGTTCACCATAGTGGCTCTACCAGTCTACATGCCCGCCGACAGAGCAGGAGGCTTCCCTTTTCTCCACACACTCTCCAGAAATTATTGTTTGTAGAATTTTTGATGCTGGCTCTTCTGACTGGTGTGAAGTAATACCTCATTGTAGTTTTGATGTGCATGTCTCTAATAATTAGTGATGTTGAGCATCTTTTCATGGGTTTTTTGCCCATCTGCATGTCTTCTTTGGAAAAATGTCTATTTAGATCTGCCCCAATTTTTGATTGAGTTTTGTTTTGTTTTGTTTTACACGGGCCTACATGAGCTGTTTGTATATTTTGGGGAATAACGCCTTGATAACTGATGAGGTTCGTGAGATTGTACAGCAGGCAGTGATCAAGATCATCTCCAAATAAAAGAAATGCAAAAGGCCAAATGGTTCTCTGAGGAGGCCTTAAAAACAGCTGAGAAAACAAGAGAAGCAAAAGGCAAAGGAGAAAAGGAAAGATATACCCATCTGAATGCAGAGTTCCAAAGAATAGCAGGGAGAGATAAGAAACCCTTCCCCAGCGATCAATGCAAAGAAATAGAGGAAAACAATAGAATGGGAAAGACAAGAGATCACTTCAAGAAAATTAGAGACACCAAGGGAACATTTCATGCAAAGATGAGCACAATAAAGGACAGAAAATGTATGGACCTAAGAGAAACAGAAGATATTAAGAAGAGGTGGCAAGAATACACAGAACTATGCAAGAAAGATCTACATGACCCAGATAACCACGAGCGTGTGATCACTCACCTAGAGCCAGACATCCTGGAATGTGAAGTCAAGTGGGCCTTAGGAAGCATCACGACGAACAAAGCTAGTGGAGGTGATGGAATTCCAGTTGAGTTATTTCAAATCCTGAAAGATGATGCTGTGAAAGTGCTGCACTCAATATGCCAGCAAATCTAGAAATCTCAGCAGGGGCCACAGGACTGGAAAAGGTCAGTTTTCATTCTAATCCCAAAGAAAGGCAATGCCAAAGAATGCTCAAACTACTACACAACTGCACTCATCTCAAACGCTGGTAAACTAGTGCTCAAAATTCTCCAAGCCATGCTTCAATAGTACATGAACTGTGAACTTACAGATGTTCAAGCTGCATTTGTAAAAGGCAGAGGAACCAGAGATCAAATTGCCAACATCCCCTGGATCATCGAAAAAGCAAGAGTTCCAGGAAAACATCTACTTTTGCTTTGTTGACTATGCCAAAGCCTTTGACTGTGCGGATCACAATAAACTGGAAAATTCTTCAAAAGATGGGAATACCAGACATGCCTCCTGAGAAATCTGTATGCAGGTCAAAAGAAACAGTTAGAACTGGACATGGAACGACAGACTGGTTCCGAATCGGGAAAGGAGGACATCAAGGCTGTATATTGTCACCCTGCTTATTTAACTTATATGCAATGTACATCATGTGTAATGCCACGCTGGACGAAGCACAAGCTGGAATCAAGATTGCTGGCAGAAATATCAATAACCTCATATATGCAGATGACACCAGCCTTATATCAGAAAGCGAGGAACTAAAGAGCCTCTTGATGAAACTGAAAGAGGAGAGTGAAAAAGTTGGCTTAAAGCTCCACATTCAGAAAACTAATATCATGGTATCCGGTCCCATCACTTCATGGCAAATTGATGGGGAAACAGTGAGAGACTTTATTTTGGGTCTTCAGAATCACTGCAGATGGTGACTGCAGCCATGAAATTAAAAGATGCATGCTCCTTGGAAGAAAAGCTATGACCAAACTAGACAGCATATTAAAAATCAGAGACATTACTTTGCCAACAAAGGTCCGTCTAGTCAAAGCTATGTTGTTGTTGTTTTTTTCCAGTGGTCATGTATGGCTGTGAGATTTGGACTGTAAAAAAGCTGAGCACCGAAGGCCAGATGCTTTTGAACTGTGGTGTTTCAGAAGATTCTTGAGAGTCCCTTGGACTGCAAGGAGATCCAACCATTCCACCCTAAAGGAAATCAGTTCTGAATATTCATTGGAAGGACTGATGCTGAAGCTAAAAGTCCAACACTTTGGCCACCTGATGCGAAGGACTGACTCATTTGAAAAGACCCCGATGCTGGGAAAGACTGAAGATGGAAGGAGGAGGGGACGACAGAGGATGAGATGGTTGGATGGCATCACTGACATGATAGACATGAGTTTGAGTACGTTGTGGGAGTTGGTGATGGACAGGGAAGCCTGGCCTTCTGCAGTCCATTGGATCGCAAAGAGTCAGACACGACTGAGTGACTGAACTGAACTGAGCTGAGCTGAATGAATGAGAACCATCTGGGTAGCACAGGGAACTGTCCGCAATGCGCTGTGGTGACCTACATGGCAAAGAAATTTTAACAAGGGGGGATATATACACACACACACATAGGCACAGCTGATTTACGTTTCTGTACAGCAGAAAGTAACACAACATTGTAAAGCTTCTACACGTGTACCTGCTGTGGGCTCCATTTATACGATGTTCTAGGTGAGGCAAAACTAATCTAACAGGGGTTCTCAGTTCTATCATGGGAACTTGCATGGGAGAAGGACAGTGTGGGGAAGAGTCCCAAAGCGATTTTCTAGGATGATGGGAAAATAAATATTGCAGTAACCATCATATATATATACATATATATAAGTTTGGTGTACTTGCATAAATATTTCTGCAGTGTAAATTCCACACAGGGTCTTGCTAAGTGGCTCCATGCATTTATGAATGGACTAGTTATTGTCAAATTGTCCTTCAGGAAGTTGCATCACTTTATGCTTTCAGAGCAATGCATGAGCACTCGTTTTCTAAACCCTCATCTTCAGTTTGGAGGGAAAATTTGGTATCTTTCAACTTTCTCATTGAACTTTTGGCAGTTTGCATGGTGAGAAGTCGTATTCCATTATTGTTTTGGTTTGCATTCCTGTTATTCCCAGTTTGGTTCAACATTTCTTCCTGGTTTTTGGTAATTTTTCTTTTGTATTTTCTGGGTAATTTGTATTTCTTTGTACCCTTTGTTTACTTCATGTTTGTCTTCTATTAGATTTTTCGTCTCTTATTTTAACTTTGGACTCTGCATAAATTAGGTAAATGAGCCCTTTGTCAGGTATCTTCCACATATTTCTCAGTTGTCATTTTATAATCCCTTGTTTATTGTTTATTAGCCATGCAGGAATTTTACTGCAAAGAAAGTTATGTAAATTTTCCCTTTTTTAGCTCCTGGACAATGATCACATAAAATAAGAAATTTAAATAACGGGCAAAAACTCTAGGACGTTACAGGGTGTGGGTTAAAAGAATTGGGAGGAGGCAACGCTCTCTGAGTTCACCTGGGTGCCTTTCCACATGTACTTTTCAATAAGCTTCTTACTTTACCCTCAAATATAAGAGACAAAACTGAAGTGGAGGCGGGTAGCTCCAAGATGGGCCAAGATGAAGCCAGGATGGATGGGGCTGCATCTGGGACTCCAAACAGAGGAGTCAGCCATAGGCTTGGTCAGCCCTGTGAAGCCAACAGGAACACAGCTCGAGCTGTGATTGGAGGACTCTGGGAGCCCCAGCAGGTGCTCGGAGCCAGGGTCAGGAGGAGGGGAGCACAAGCAGGGCGATGATGCTGCCCGGCAGGCCTGTCTCCCTTGGGCCAGAGGGAAGGTGATGCTACTTTTATTATGAAAAATGTAGTCTGTGGATATTGGGAAAAGAACTTGGTCAGTGCACGGAGTGTGAAAAAGTAAGTAAAAGCCATGTTTAGTTTCACTACAGTTCATATTTTGGGGCTTCCTTGGGGGCTCAGTGGTAAGGAACCCACCTGCCAATGCAGAAGACAGGAGTTAGATCCCTGGGTCGGGAAGATCCCCTGGAGAAGGGATTGGTAACTCACTCCAGTATTCTTGCCTGGAGTATCCTATGGACAGAGGAGCCTGGTGGGCTACAGTCGATTCAGTTGCAAAAGAACCAGACACGACTGAGTGATTGAGTGCACAATATTTTAGCCTCTCTCCTCTGCATCTTTTTTCAGCTCATATTTGTAAAGTTGAAATTGTACTTCGTGTGCTTGTGGTTTTCATTGCTCTTTGCTCTGTACTTTCCCCAACACTTTATTATAAAAATTTCCAAACATTCAACGAGGTTGAACATGTTTTCTAGCTAATACACAAAGACTTCCCACCTAGCTTCTACTGTAACTATTTTACAATACTTCCTTTCTCATGTGTCTACCCATTTGTCCATCCCACTATCCAGCCATCAATCCATCTTATTCCTTGGTGTATTTGGTGATAAATTTCAGACATCAGTATGCACCTCCATAAGTATTTCAGCAAGCCTGCCATGAAGTGGTCAGCTGTATTTGTTTACAGTACTTTTCTTTGGATATAAAATTTACAAACAATGAAATATACTAATCTTTTTATCCCAGTCATGTTAATTTTTTTTACTGAAGTATACAATACTGTGTTAATTTCTGCTTTACAGCAAAGGGATTCAGTTATATACATATATTTGTGTATATACATTGCGTGTGTGTGTATATATATGTATATATATATTTTTTTTCTTTAATCTTATTGTTTTCTAATATGCTGCAGGGTGTGTGGGATTAGTTCCCTGGCCAGGGATTAAACCCATACCCCCTGCAGTGGAAGTGTGGAGTCTTAACCACTGGACCACCAGGGAAGTCCCATATATATTCTTTTTTCTATTCTCTTCCAATATGGCTTATCATAGGACACTGAATATACTTCCCTGTGCTCTACAGTAGGACCTTGTTGTTTATACATCTCATATGGAATAGTTTGCATCTGCTAACCCCACCCTCCTACTCCTCCCTCCCCACCCCCCTCCTTCTTGGAAACCGTAGGTCTGTTTGCTGTTTCCATGAGTCTGTCTCTGTTTCATAGATACGTTCATTTGTGTCATACTTAGATTCCACATATAAGTGGTATCATCTGCTATTTGTCTTTCTCTGTCTGACTTATTTCACTTTGTTTGACATTCTCTCAGTCCATCCATGTTGCTGCACAAGGCATCATTTCAGTTTTTATGGCTGAGTACTCTTCTGTTCTATATATGTACCACTTCTCTCTATCCATTCATCTGTCAGTGGACATTTAGGATGCGTTTCTGTTTTGGCTCCTGTGAATAGTGCTGCTCTGAATATCGGGGTGCATGTATCTTTGGAGGTTACAGTTTTGTCTGGGTTTATGCCCAGGAATGGAATTTCTGGATCATACGATAATTCTAGTTTTACTTTTCTGAGGAACCTCCATACTGTTTTCCATAGTGGCTGCACCAACTTACATTCCCACCAACAGTGGAGGAGTTAACCACTGGACCACCAGGAAGTCCCATATGTATTCTTTTCCATTACGATTGATCGTAGGATACTGAATATAGTTCTGTGTGCTCTACAGTAGGAACTTGCCCATCAATTTCATATACTGAAGTTTATATCTCTTAACCCCAATCTCTTACTCCATCGCTCCTCCAATTGTCTCTGCCTCTGAAGCCACAAGTCTGTCTCTACGTCTGTGAGTGTGCTTCTGTTTCATACAGATGTTCATTTGTGTCATATCTTGGATTCCACTATTTAGGTGATATCATTTCATGTTTGTCTTTCTCTGTCTGACTCACTTAGCTTAATATGATCATCTCTCAGTCCGTGCACGTTGACTCAAATGGCTGCATTGTTGTAGTTGTACAGATTCTTGTATCCTTTTAACGATACATAGAGGTATTCATCTGTGGTTATTTTCTGGATGTATTATGAAAACGTGTAGTACACCACTGTTGGCATAGTGTGTCCCTTTTGACACTGTATTAGAATTTTCTATGTATATGTCAGTCAGCTCAGTTCAGTTCCTCAGTCGAGTCTTACTCTTTGCGAGCCTGTCCATCACCAACTCCTGGAGCCTGCTCAAACTCACATTCGTAGAGTGGGTAATGCCATCCAGCCATCTCATCCTCTGTCGTCCCCTTGTCTTCCTGCCTTCAATCTTGCCCAGCACCAGAGTCTCTTCTAAAGAGTCAATTCTCCGCACTCAGGTGGCCAAAGGATTGGAGTTTCAGCTTCAGCATCAGTCTTTCCAATGAATATTCAGGACCGATTTCCTTTAGGATTGACTGGTTTGAGCACCTTGCAGTCCAAGGGACTCTCCCGAGTATATGTGGGCATGAATAAATATTTACTGTGCTTCTGCTGCCCTCTCGTGGAGAAATAGAAGAATGACTATGAATGTGACGTAAACTCTAGATGCATTCTCTCATATGTGTGTATGAATAAATATTTACTGTGCTTCTGCTGCCCTCTCGTGGAGAAATAGAAGAATGACTATGAATGTGACGTAAACTCTAGATGCATTCTCTCATATGTGTGTATGAATAAATATTTACTGTGCTTCTGCTGCCCTCTCGTGGAGAAATAGAAGAATGACTATGAATGTGACGTAAACTCTAGATGCATTCTCTCATATGTGTGTATGAATAAATATTTACTGTGCTTCTGCTGCCCTCTCGTGGTGAAATAGAAGAATGCTTATGAGTGTAATTTATAAAACGCAGAGGTCTTCTTTACATGTTGAAAAAATACTGCATAAGTTGATTAAAAATTAATGCATGCTCATAACAGAAAACATAAAGCTGTTGGAAAAATACAAAGAAAGAAAAAAATCATCCATGATCTCAGCTGACCATTGCCTCAGAATTCTGAGTTCCTGGGATGGGGAGATAAAAAAAAAAAAAGATGACAGTGTGCTACTTCTTTTATTATAAATCATTTTTTCCGCTGTTCGAATGCTATCATAGGACTTGGTCCTGATACGTGATCCTTGCTTTGTTCACTCATCTTTAAGCCTCTACTTTTACAAATACCTAGTAATTTGAACCCCTGTATAGACTGCTTGCTTTAAGTTTTTGTTTTGTTGTTTTTTTCCCATTTCTGCTATGATTAAAAAATGTTGCATGTCTTGTCTATGACAAATAGTGCTGCAGTGAACTTTAGGGTGGACGTATCTTTTGGAATTAAGGTTTTCTCCAGGGATACACACAGGAGTGGGATTTCTGGGTCACATGGTAATTCTATTTTTACTTTTTAAAGGAGCTGCCATGCTGTTCACCAGTATTGTAAAATGGTTACAAAATCAGACCCCTATATACGCTGTCTACAAGGGAGCCACCTCAAAACAAGGGACACATACAGACTGAAAGTGAAGGGCTGGAAAAAGGTATTTCGTGCAAATGAAGACCAAAAGAAAGCAGGAGGAGCAATATTCATATCAGATAAAATAGAGTTTAAAATAAAGGCCGTGAAATGAGACAAAGAAGGAGGCTTCATAAGGATCAAAGGATCAATCCAAGAAGATATAACAGTTTTAAATATATATGCACCCAACATAGGAGCACCAGAATACATAAGTCAAATGATAACAAGTATGAAAGGGGAAATTAACAATAACACAATAATAGTGGGAGACTTTAATACCCCACTCACACCTATGGACAGATCAACTAAACAGAAAATTATCAAGGAAACACAAACTTTAAATGATACAATGGACCAGTTAGACCTAATTGATATCTATAGGAAACTTCACCCCAAAACAATGACGTTCACCTTTTTCTCAAGGGCACACGGAATATTCTCCAGGATAGATCACATCCTGGGCCATAAATCTAGCCTTGGTAAATTCAAAAACATCGAAATCACTTCAAGCATCTTTTCTGATCACAATGCAGTAAGATTAGATGTCAACTACCAGAGGAAAAAAAAAAAAACTATTAAAAACACAAACACATGGAGGCTAAGCAACACGCTTCTGAATAATCAACAAATAACAGAAGAAATCAAAAAAGAAATGAAAATATGCATAGAAACAAATGAAAATGAAAACACGATAACCCAAAACCTGTGGGATTCAGTAAAAGCCGTGCTATGGGGAAGGTGCATAGCAATACAAGCTTACCTCAAGAAACAAGAGAAACATCAAATAAATAACCTAACTCTGCAGCTAAAGCAACTGAAAAAAGAAGAAATGAAGAACCCCAGGGTTAGTAGAAGGAAAGAAATCATAAAAATTAGGGCAGAAATAAATGAAAAAGAAACAAAGGAGACCATAGCCAAAATCAGCAAAACTAAAAGCTGGTTCTTTGAGAAGATAAATAAAATAGACAAATCATTAGCCAGACTCATCAAGAAAAAAAGGGAGAAGAATCAAATGAACTAAATCAGAAATTGAAATGGAGAAATCACAGCAGACAACACAGACATACAAAGGATCATAGGAGACTACTATCAGCAGCTATACGACAATAAAATGGACAACATGGAAGAAACGGACGAATACTAAGAAAAGTATAACCTTCCAAAACTGAACCAGGAAGAAATAGAAAATCTTAACAGACCCATCACAAGCATGGAAATCAAAACGGTAATCACAAATTCTCCAACAAACAAAAGCCCAGGACCAGACGGCTTCACAGGTGAATTCTACCACAAATTGAGAGAAGAGCTAATACCTATCACACCTATCCTAGTCAAACTCTTCCAGAAAATTGCAGGGGAAGGTAAATTGCCAAACTCATTCTATGAGGCCACCGTCACTCTGATACCAATACCAGACAAAGATGCCACAAGAAAGGAAAACTACAGGTCGATATCACTGATGAAAATAGATGAAACATGCTCAACAAAATTCTAGCATCCCAGCTAATAAATACAGTAAAACTGTTCATGCCTGAAACTCACCTCTTGTAATCCTTAGTGCAATAATTGATTGAAACACAGACCATCAGGAGATGACGCGGTTAGATGGAAATGGGATGAAACAGAAAAAGGAGCATACTTTCCCCTAGTGATCCACCCGTGGATCTTAGCATCCATACAAGCAGCAGTTACTGTCATCCACCACTTTTGAAATATTCTCCCTCAAAAATCTGACCCCACATCTCAGCCTTGGCAGGTCACACATTTCAGAGAAGATAATTGACCTATTTCAAGTCAAAATCATTTTCTTAAAGGGCAGAGGGCGTACAGTGGGGGAGGGCTTTAGATTAAGACCTAAGAGGCAGTGTGAGTGCCTTGGGGGGGGGGAGTATAGAATTATTTTCGAGGCATTTAAAATTTCTAATATTTGATACTATTAAATAATTCTTAAATGTTTTTTACAAACATGGTTATGCGAGGAAACATCCGTCTGTTAGTAATACTGGAGTAATATTGATGAGTGTCAAATATTGGGAAGGGATGAAGGGACTCGACGTCTGGGATTTGCTTTAAAATCTTTTGGAAAAAGAAAAAGAGATTGAAAGAGAGGAAGAAAGAGAGAAAGCTAGTAGGGCAGAATCTTGGTAAGTGTTGAGTCTGGAAGTGGGTGTTGGGGGATTCCTTATACGTTTCTACTTGGAAACATCTTGGAGAATTTTACATGCTAAAGAGATGTAATTATGATGTCACAGGACATAACGTTGGTTGTTTTTAGCAGAAGTTTAGGAGGGAGATTTGATCATCTCAGAAGCTTTTTTCCACACGTGATGTTTCGAGTATTATTTATTTCACAATACTTAAAATGCAGATCCAATAAGACCATCTGGCAGCTGGGTAAGATTTTTCATGCAATTTATTCAACCAAGTAGTCAATGAATCAAATTCAGGCAGAAGGTAACGGCCATTTTCTGCCCCAATCTACTTTCGTCCTGGTCTTGAGAGTCCTTGC
This sequence comes from Giraffa tippelskirchi, assembly GCF_054371585.1. Classification (NCBI taxonomy): domain Eukaryota; kingdom Metazoa; phylum Chordata; class Mammalia; order Artiodactyla; family Giraffidae; genus Giraffa; species Giraffa tippelskirchi. The sequence continues at coordinate 147,381,440 of NC_137289.1, forward strand.
ACCTATTTGACAAAGCATCCTGGTCATATTCCCATGTAAACTCCTGGGGATGTGGGGTTTGGAAAGTCATTGCAGTGAGGGATTATAGATTTCTGCACGCGCAGGATGGATTCGGGTCTCGAAGGGGGAATTGTAAGAAAAGGAAACCAAACCACCTAAAAACATCATGCAAGCAGCGATAGATGCTACAAGGACGGCACTACCGAGCTGCTGCGTATCTGGCTTGGTGGAGATGTTGAAAGATGGTGGGAAGGAAATTCCCTCTTTGTGTACCACCACGTAGTAATTCCAGACGATGGCAATCGTGACACAAGCACTGGCCGCTGTGTTGAGAAGTCCTGCAATAACAAATGGATTGAGGGCGTTGTCCTTCCATGGAAGTCTCAGGTACACTCGCCGAAGTGCAAAGGTGAGGGAGACTTTGCCCCCAAACCCTAGAAAGCTGGCGAGCAGGAAGAGGTTTTGCGCAAAGCAGATATCGCGAGGCAGGTAAGAATCAAGGTAGCGGTAATGGTGACACTCAGTGGCTCTGTTGACGGTGTTGGTGTGTTGGAATACACAGACTCTCCACATCCCCACGGAGGCCAGGTCCCGGGGGAAGAGCGACGTGTCGTTGATGTGCCACACTCGCCACTCCACCAGGCCCATGGCCATGGTGCAGAGGATCCAGCCGATGGTGGCTACAGAGAGCCCTACCAGTTGGCGTTTGGTGTTACTGGGGATCAACGGCAGGGCGACCTCATTCTCACGGGAACTGCAAACGAATACAGGGCATCATGAGAGTGGGACCCTTGTACCTGGAATAGCCCCCCATGGTTATAGTCGAAGGGAAGACGCTATGTGTAAGAGGGAAGTGCTGTGTTTGAAAGAAGTGCTATCTTTGAGAATGGAGACTCTAGAGGCTCCACTGGTGGGAGTGCTGACCCAGCACACTTTGCCAAGGGCCATCGGGTAGCGTTTACTGAAAGCCTTCAAATGCACAAACCTTCAAATACACAGGCCCACTGCCAGGCATTTGTTCAAGGACATAACGAAGACTGGCTGAAAAGCTTTCACCACCAAGATGGTCGACACAGCCACATTTGTAATATTGACAAATGGGAAATGACTTCGAGTCCAACAAGAGAGCTTGGTTACATAATGGATGCTAGCTCCATACAAGGGAGCTGTGTGCCAGCATTCGGAATAGAACTGGACTGGTATGCGGTGTGATATACCGTGTGTCTGCCTCTGTTCAAGGTTCATCCATGTTGTAGCTTGTGTGAGTACTGGGCAGCTTTGACCCCCCAGAGTAGTATTCACGTGTAGGGATGCACCACAGATTGTTGACTCACTCCTCAGTGTTTGGACATCAGGATTGGCCCCGGGTTTAGACTATTATGAATAAAGCTGCTGTAAACCCTTCTATCCAAAACCTGGGGTGAGGGTGTGTTCTCGTTTTCCTCATGTAGATACCCAGGACTGGGATTTACTTCCCTGGTGGCTTAGATGGTAAAGCGTCTTGCTTACAATGCGGAAGACCTGGGTTCGATCCCTGGGTCGGGAAGATCCTCTGGAGAAGGCGATGGCACCCCACTCCAGTACTCTTGCCTGGAAAATCCCATGGACGGAGGAGACTGGTAGGCTACAGTCCATGGGGCCGCAAAGAGTCAGACACGACTGAGCGACTTCACTTCACTTCACTTCACAGCAAATGTATGTTTCACTTTTTAGAAAGTTCTAAATTGTTTTCCCAAAGGGCTATACCATTTTATATCCGCACCAGACATGTATGAAGTCTGCACTTTCTATCTTCTCCAACACGTTGGTACATGTAGTCATTTTGATTATGGCCATTCTAGTTGCCATTAAAACAAAATGTGACCAACCGGAGGAGGAAGATACTCACAATATATCAGACACTAAGAGCATATTACAAAACAGAATGTGTAACGTAATCAGGGATGAGACTAGAACTGGAAGTCTAGATGCTCAGTGAGTAAGAGACATTTTGAACTGGGTTAGAAGGGCTAAGGAGTTTTGAAAGCTACCTGTATTGTGAAGAATCAGATAGACATTAATAGGAAAGAGCACGTAATAATCCAAGTGGAGAGCTCAATGAATTATCAACAGGCCCATACCCACACTCAGCGAAGAAAGACATACATTATCACCACTTCCTTATGTCTTTATATTTGCTCATCTCAGAATACATCTCCCCAAACATTCTGCCTGATTTTCAACAGGGAAATCATGCAGTAAGCATTCCTGTGTGATAGGCTTCTTTCCCTCACTGTGTTTATGACCTCAGATTGCCTCTTTTAATGATGTCTGGCTGTTCAACAGAGATGAGCCTGATTTGTTGAAAGAAAAAAATACTTCATTAACGTGAAGCAATGGAGGATTAATTCTGGCAGAAAAATGCGCTCATACCCAGTGAGCAGTAAGGTGATTCATTCACCATAAGCCTCTGCAGCTGTGAAGGTGTAAGACTATCTAGTAACATGGAAAAACATTCCACCCCTAGAAAATGTTTAGAGCAGTGGTACCCCACCTTTGTGGCACCAGACGTGGTTTCATGGGGGGTGGGGGGGATCATTCAAACGCATTGCATTTACTGTGCAGTATTGTTTCTGTTATTATGATATCAGCTCTACCTCTGATCATCAGGCATTAGATCCTAGAGGTTGAGGACCCCTGGCTTAGAGGACCGTTCTTCTTTTAGAACCAAATGCACAAAGAATGCAGAGAGGAAATGCCCTGAAAGCCCAAGCCTGGCCTAGAGAAGCTGCCTAATCAGTGTTTGTAAAATGGAAAGTTAAATAGGAGGCAAACAAAGGACTGTGTTTTACAAGTTTACTTCTAGTTACGTTGTTACCTACAGCAGATATCTTTCTATCTTCAGTATCTGTGTTAGAATCATCTGTTTTCTTTTTACTTGACCTGGCTAAAGACATCTCACACCTGATGAAATACTACTTCACACTCAACAGGATGGTTCCTAACAAAAAACACCAAAAGTAGCAAGTATTGGCCAGGATGTGGAGAAACCAGAACCTTTGTGTTTTGCTGGTGGGACTATGAACTGGTATGGCTGCTGTGGGAAACAGTACCGGGATTCCTCAAAACAAACAAAGACTTACCGTGTGATACAGGAATTTCTCTTCTGGGTAGATGCACACCTGCAGAAAAAGCAGGGACTTAAACAGACACTGGTACGCCCATGTTTGTAACAGCATTATTCACAATAGCTAAGCTGTGGCGGGGTGGGGGTGGGGGCCGATTCTCCATCCATGGAGGAACAAACATGGAGACAACATGTGGTCGATCCATATAACAGGGCATTTCTCAGTCTTCGGATGGAAGGAAATTTGGACACACGTTACATAAAGGATGAACCTTGGAGACTAATTATGCTGAGAGAAATAAGCCAGGTAGGGAGAGACAAATACTGAAAGATTTCACTTTTCACAGGACCCAGACTAGTCCAATTCACAGACACAGAAAATAAAAGAGCGGTTACCAGGGGCTGGGTGAGGCAGGAAGGGGTAGGTAGTGCTCGACGGTGACAAAAGCTGTAGCCTGGGGAGAGGGATGGTGGTAACAGTTGCTCAACACTGTGAATATCCTTAATGCCGCTGAGCTGTACGCTTAAAAACAGTGACACCATAACCCGTGTCTGTTTAACCACAAGACGCACACAGCAAGAAAACCAGAGCATCTACTAACCGGACTCTTCCCGAAGTGTCTGGGATCGAGGACAGTGAGCTCAGAGGCACAGAACTGCCAACGGAAAACCAGTCCCACTCCACCATCTTCTGCTCAGCGTGGCAGGCTCCTTTCTCCAGGGGGAGAGGGGCTCTCGCCGCCATAGTCAGTGGGGCTGGCCCGGGAGGCCAAGGCCCTCTCCTGGGACTCGCAGTCACCGCATTCCACACCCAGTGTACGCATCTCCAGCATTCTCAGTTGCTAGGTCACGGACGCCATGGCGGCCTCTCTGTTGCTGACGGTGGCATGCCCTCTTCACCTGCTCTCCTCTGTGTCTCCTGGCCCTATGCCAGAGGGCAGTATGTTTACTCCAAGGACCTAAGAGTGCACTTTTAAGACCTGTGTGCCTGCTTCAGGCATTGCCCCCTCATCCCTTTCTCTTGTCCCCCAGACGTGGTACCTACCCCATCTCACCTGGAGTTAATGACATTTTTTCTTAAGGCGATGGCAACCTATACACACAGGCGTTAGCAGCAGTCGTGCCCACATTGGGGAGACGGAGTCGGGACAGACCAACGACAAGAAACACATTAGGAAACATACCCTTAGTTCATGGGAAACACCCCCTTCCTGTTGAGTCTTGGATCACAGATGGTCCACGGGAGTATGGCGGTACGGACTAGATAAGGTAGCTGCTAAGATAGGGGAGAGCTTCAGATGGGACTTCTGTAAGAAATGAGACATCGTGTCAATGAGCGAGCAGTGAGGACTACATTTCACATAGAAGCCAAAACTCCTCTGGAATCCTCTGTGTACAATGTTTCTGTAACAAATTCATCCCAAGGAAATGAGCAGAGAAATTACAAACATGTCAGTGAAACACACATACCCAATGAGCTTTATAACTGAACTTACAATGGGGACAAATAGGGAGAAGAAAACCCAGGCAGAGAATATGTACAATAAACTATTTTATAACCTTACAATGGGACAAAACACAACAACTCCACCTTAGGAAGAATAAAGAAGGAAAAACTTGCTAGTACTGCTAAATAAAAAGCTGATTTCAAAAATACATAGTTAAAAATGCTGGAGAGGATGTGGAGAAAAGGGTATCCTCCAACCCTGTTGGAGGAAGTGTAAATTTGTGCAGCCACTATGGAGAAGAGTAAAGAGGTTTCTCAAAAAACTAAATACAGAATTACTATTCGATCTAGCATCCCACTGCTGGGAATATACCCAGAAATTCAGAAAGATGCATGCACCCCTATGTTCACAGCAGCGCTACACACAATAGCCAAGACATGGAAACAACCTAAAGTCCAGAGAGAGATGAATGGGCAAACATGACGTGGTGCCTATTTAATGGAATACTATCGAGCCGTAAAAAAAAGAATGAAACATTGCAGCAATGTGGATGGACCTAGAGGTTATCATGGGCTTCCCAGGTGACTCAGTGGTAAAGAATCCACCTGCAATGCAGGAGAGCCAGGTTTGATCCCTGGGTTGGGAAGATCCCCTGGAGAAGGGACTGGCTACCTACTCCAGGATTCTTGCCTGGGAAAGCCCATGGACAGAGAAGCCCAGTGGGCTACAGGGCATGGGGCTGCAAAAGAGTCGGGCATGACTCAGTGACTACGCAACAACAAAGAGACTATCATACTAAGTGAAATAAGTCAGACAGAAAAAGACAAATACCATACGCTATCGCTTCTACGTGGAAGCCAGTTCAGTTCAGTCACTAGTTGTGTCCGACTTTTTGTGACCCCATGGACTGCAGCATGCCAGGCTTCCCTTTCCATCACCACCCCCTGGAGCTTGCTCAAACGCATGTTCATTGAGTCAGTGATGCCATCCAACCATCTCATCCTCTGTCATCCCCTTCTCCTCCTGCCTTGCTCTCCTGATTTGATGTCCTTGCAAGCCAAGGGACTCTCAAGAGTCTTCTCCAACACCATAGTTTAAAAAGCATCAGTTCTTTGGCACTCAGATTTCTTTATAGTCCAACTCTCACCTCCAAACATGACTACTGGAAGAACCATAGCTTTGACTAGACCTTTGTTGGCAGAGTAACTTCTCTTTGATCTTTTTAATTTGCTGTCTAGGTTGGTCATCGCTTTTCTTTCAAGGAGCAAGTGTCTTTTGATTTCATGGCTGCAGTCACCATCTGCAGTGATTTTGGAGCCCAGGAAAATAAAGTCTCCCACTGTTTCCATTGTTTACCCAACTATTTGCCATGAAGTGATGGGACCAGATGCCATGCTCTTAGGATTTTGAATGTTTTTTCACTCTCCTCTTTCACTTTCACCAAGAGGCTCCTTAGTTCCTCTTCGCTTTTGCCATAAGAGTGGTATCATCTGCATATCTGGGGTAGGAGCCAGGATATGGCACAAATGAAGCTATCTGTAAAACATACAAGACTCATAGAGAACAGACTTGTGGTTGCCAAGGTGGAGGGAGGATGGATTGACGGCAGTAGGGGATCGGTAGATACAAACTCCTGCATTTAGAATAGATGAAAAACAAGGTACTACTGCAGAATGCAGGGAGCTATATTCAGTATCCTTTAGAACAGCAGCCTCTGCAGTTATCCCAGGCCTGCTTGTAAATGAGAGCAAAATGAGGCACAGGGAGTCACCGAAAGCTTTTGTCTCTTGAGGCTTTGAGGTTTTTCTTTAAGTGAAACTTTATTTTTAATTTAAGACTATTGACACCACTTTAGTTGTTGCAGGGAAACAGTTTCTCGTTCCCTTCCACACATACCTGGAGGTGTTCAGCTGCAGTTATTGTCACAGCTATGTTTTTGGAATCTGTTGAGCACATGTCTCTTGATACAGGAGGTCCATGTGGATTATGAATTGCATAGGTATTTGTGGGTATCAGTTTATTCCAGCCTTCACCTTTCAGCCACTGACCCAACAATACCCTTTGCTAACCGTAATTTCCTTAGCAGGAGTGTCAGTCAATTTCACTTTTGTTTGGGTACTCATCACCATCAATATTTTTTAATCCCCTCCGGAAGGTATATGATGTGATATCTCTTTAATCTGCCCTTCTTTACTTCCTGTGATCTGCTCTAGATTTCTGTGTATCCCTGAAAATGACATTTTTTTTTGCATTTTCCTAATGTCGGAGTCATATTTTGTTGTGAACGTCTGTCACATTTCTGTCTCTTTTCTTCTGCACCCAACTCTTTCCTTTCATCTCTTGGGCCTTGTGAATGCTGCTGCAGTGCATGTTTGTGGGGGTGGGGGTGTTGGCGTGTGTTTTCCACGATCGGTTGGTTTCTCAAATCCTCTGGGAGTGGAACTGCCCCATGACATGATAGAAATATGTGAAAAAGACCCGAGCCAACAGTTTATAAGACAGATGTAGCACTGGCCACTCACTTTATTCAGTTCAGTTCAGTAGCTCAGTCGTGTCCGACTCTTTGCGACCCCATGAATTGCAGCACACCAGGCCTCCCTGTCCATCACCAACTCCTGGAGTTTACCCAAACCCATGTCCATCGAGTCGGTGATGCCATCCAACCATCTCATCCTCTGCCGTCTCCTTCTCCTCCTGCCCCCAATCCTTCCCAGCATTAGGGTCCTTTCCAATAAGTCAACTCTTCACATGAGGTGGCCAAAGTATTGGAGTTTCAGCTTCAGCATCAGTCCTTCCAATGAACACCCAGGACTGATATCCTTTAGGATGGACTGGTTGGATCTTCTTACAGTCCAAGGGACTCTCAAGAGTCTTCTCCAGCACCACAGTTCAAAAGCATCAATTTTTCGGCGCTCAGCTTTTTTCACCATCCAACTCTCACATCCATACATGACCACTGGAAAAACCATAGCCTTGACTAGACGGACCTTTGTTGGCAAAGTAATGTCTCCGCTTTTAAATATGCTGTCTAGGTTGGTGATAACCTTCCTTCCAAGGAGTAAGCGTCTTTTAATTTCATGGCTGCAATCACCATCAGCAGTGATTTTGGAGCCCCAAAAAGTAAAGTCTGACACTGTTTCCACCGTTTCCCCATCTATTTCCCATGAAGTGATGGGACCAGATGCCATGATCTTAGTTTTCCGAACGTTGAGCTTTAAGCCAACTTTTTCACTCTCCTCTTTCACTTTCATCAAGAGGCTCTTTAGTTCTTCTTCGCTTTCTGCCAAAAGGGTGGTGTCATCTGCATATCTGAGGTTATTGATACTTCTCCCGGCAATCTTGATTCCAGCTTGTGTTTCTTCCAGCCCAGCGTTTCTCATGATGTACTCTGCATATAAGTTAAATAAGCAGGGTGACAATATACAGCCTTGACGTACTCCTTTTCCTATTTGGAACCAGTCTGTTGTTCCATGTCCAGTTCTAACTGTTGCTTCCTGACCTGAGAAAGACATGTTTAAAAGACATGAGCAGCCAATTGACAAAAAGGATATGGAACTATACCCTAACCACAATAAAAAGATATTTAATCTCACTAAGGTAAGAACAATCATATTAAAATTCCCTTGAGAAATCAAACTGACTCAGAAGTTGCATAGATTTTAGAAACTACAGACACAGACATTAACATACTTGGAATAACTGTGTTTTGTATGGTCTAAAATTAAGTAGAGACATGGAAATCATAAAATCGTTCCAATTTCATCTTATAGATAACTATAGATAACTTATAGAAAACTCTAGTGTCAGATGACAAACACAGTGGATAGAATAAATGACAGATTAGATAGTGCAGCAGGAGAAAATTGTGCACTTGAAGAGGTAGCAATAGAAAGTGTCTAGAATGAAGCACAGACTACACCAATATATACAAAGTATGGCACAGCATCATCTGTTGATTTTTGTCCCCCTGAGAATGCAGCATTGGTTAAACATTTGAAAATCAGTCTGTGTAATTCAACTTACTAAAGAACTAAAAGTGAAACACAGTAGGGTCATCTTGATAAATGCTGAAGGTAATTTCATAAAATCTAATATCTGTTCCTGGGTTGAGAAGATCCCCTGGAGGAGGGCATGGCAACCCACTTCAGTATTTTTTAATTAATTAATTTATTTTAGTTGGAGGCTAATTACTTTGCAAGTATTCTTGCCTGGAGAATCACCAAGGCCTGAGGAACCTGTGGGGTTTATACTCCATGGGGTCACAAAGAGCTGGACACAACTGAGCGACTGAGCACATTCTGTAAAAAATACTCTTAGCAAACTAGAAACAGAAAACTTCCCCAACCTGATGAAGGTAATAAACTGTATAAATAACATCACACTTTATTGTAGAACACTGAGTGTTTTACTTCTAAGATCAGAATCAACAAAAAGATGTCCACTCTCATTATATTGAATTTCTGTCCATGAAATTTTAGAAAATGATAGAGAAGTTATTCAGTTTGGAAAATAAGAATTAAACTGTTTTTATTGGTCAGCAACATCTATGTAGAATATCCAGTGAAATCTACAGCAACAGCAGAATATCTAAAACAGCATGGAGTAGGTCATATGCCTAGGAGCAGGTCATATGGTGATTATATTTGTAGTTTTTTAAGGAGCTTCAGTACTGTTCAACATAGTGGTGGTACCAATTTATGCTCACCGACAGTGCAAGAGGGCTCCCTTTTCTCCACACCCTCTCCAAATTATTGCTTGTAGAATTTTTGCTGGTGGCTATTTAGAGTGGTGTGAAGTAATACCTTATTGTAGTTTTCATTTCCATTTCTCTAATAACTAGTGATGTTGAGCATTTTTTCAAGTGTTTGTTGGCCATCTGTATGTCTTCTTTGGAAAAATGTCTATTTACATGTGTCCGTTTATTGATCAATTTTTTTTTATACTGGGCTACACATGCCGTTTGTATATTTTAGAGAATAATGCCTTGATAACTAATGAGAACTATCTGTGTAGCACAGGTAACTATCCTCAATGCTCTTTGGTAACCTAAATGGGAAGGAAGCTTAAAAAGGATGCACACCTGATTTACTTTGCTGTACACCAGGAAATAACACAACATTGTAAAGCAACTACATGTGTTCCTACTGTAGGCTCCATTTATAGAAAATTCTAGATGAGGCAAAACTAATCTATACTGATAGAATAGAGAGCAGGTGTTGCATGGGGGAAGGGCACTGTGGGGAAGGGGCCCAAGAGATTTTCTAGGATGATGGGAAAAATATTGCAGTGAACATCATACATATAATTTTGGTGAAACTGCATAAATACTTCTGCAATGTAAATTGCAAACAAGGTCTTGCTAAGTGGCTCCATGCATTTATAAATTTACTAGATACTGTCAAATTGTCCTTCAGAAAGTTGCATCACTTTATGCTTTCACAATAATGCATGAGCTCTCATTTTCCACCCTCTCATCCTCAATCTGGAGGAGACATATGATATCACTCAACGCTTTCATTGAACTTTTGGTGATTTGCATTGTGAGAAATCGTATTCCATTACTGTTTTGGTTTGCATTTCTTTTATTACCAATGAGGTTCAACATTTCCTCCTGTTTTCTGGTAATTTTTCTTATTTTTCTTCTGAGTAATTTGTATTTCTTTGTTTCCTTTTTTACTTCATGTTTGTCTTCTATTGGGTTTTTCCTCTTCTTATTTTAACTTTTGAACTCTGCATAAATAGGTCAATGCCTCCTTTGTCAGCTATCTTACAAATATTTCTCAATTGTCATTTTATAATTCCTTGTTTATTATGTATTTATCCGTGCAGGAATTTGTTTACAAAGTGTAAATTTTCCCTTTTCACCTACTGGACAAAGATCACTTAAATTAATAAATTTAAATAACCAAGAAAACTCCAGGGATCCAGAGGGTGTAGACTGAAAGATTGCAGGGAGGGGGGTCAACTCTCTCTGAGTTCATCTGAATGCCTTTCCTCATGCACTTTTCAATAAACAATTTACTTTTCCCATATATATATATATATATATAGACAGAGAGAGAAAAAATGAAGTGGAGGCAGGTAGTGCCATGATGGGCCAAGATGAAGCCAGGACGGGTGGGGCTGCATCTGGGACACCAAAAAGAGGAGTCAGCCATAGGATTGGTCAGCCCTGTGAAGCCAATGGGACACGTCTCTAGAGCTGTAATTGGAGGACTCTGGGAGCCCCAGCAGGTGCTGAAAGCCAAGATCACCAGGAGGGTGATCAATTTTTCCCAGCATCAGGGTCTTTTCGAATGAGTCAGCTCTTTGCATCAGATGGCCAAAGTATTGGAGTTTCAGCTTCAGCATCAGTCCTTCCAATGAACACCCAGGACCGATCTCCTTTAGGATGGACTGGTTGGCTCTCCTTGCAGTCCAAGGGACTCTCAAGAGTCTTCTCCAACACCACAGTTCAAAAGCATACATTCTTCGGCGCTCAGCTTTCTCTATAGTCCAACTCTCACATCCATACATGACTACTGGAAAAACCATAGCCTTGACTAGATGGACCTTTGTCAGCAAAGTAATGTCTCTGCTTTTTAATATGCTGTGTAGGTTAGTCATAACTTTCCTTCCAAGGAGTAAACGTCTTTTAATTTCATGGCTGCAATCACCATCTGCAGTGATTCTGGAGCCCAGAAAATTAGTCAGCCACTGTTTCCCCATCTATCTGCCATGAAGTGATGGGACTGGATGCCATGATCTTAGTTTTCTGAATGTTGAGATTTAAGCCAACATTTTCACTCTCCTCTTTCACTTTCATCAAGAGGCTCTTTAGTTCTTTATTTTCTGCCATAAGGGTGGTGTCATCTGCATATCTGAGGTTACTGATATTTCCCCCAGATACTCACCAGCCCCCTGAAACGCTCACTGGGTCCCCCAAACTCGCCGGCTCCCTGAAAGGCTCACTGGGTTCCCCTAACTCAACACCTGTGTGAGCCCCTGCTGTCTGAACTCTGGTCTCTGTCAGACATCTGAAGCTCTGACCCCTGTGGAGGTCAGAGTCTGGGTCGGTGATGGCACAGCTTGGTGACTGCATGGGCAGGTGACCCCATGGGTTAGTGGTCTCATGGGCGGTGACTGCGTGGGTGGGTGACCCCATGGGTTACTGGTCACATGGGCGGGAGACCATGTGGGTTGGTGACCGCGTGGGTGGGTGACCATGTGGGTGGGTGACTGGTTTGAGTTGCTGACTGCAGGGTGGGTTACCATGTGAGTTGCTGACCCGGTGAGTGGGTGACTGCATGGGCGGGTGACAGTGTGAGTGGGTAATCATGTGGACAGGTGACCACATGACCTCGCAGATTAGTGACCCCATGGGTGGGTGACCACGTGGGTTGGTGGCCACGTGAAGGGATCACCACATGGGGTAGTGACCACGTGGGCAGGTGACCATGTGAGCTGGTGACCTCAGGGGTTGGTTGGCCACATGACTCCGTGGGTTAGTGACCGCACACGTGGGTGGCTGACCCTACAGCCGGCACCATGAACAGCAGCCCGTCTCTTGTCCCAGGCAGGCTGTTCATGGCCAGCATCAACCTCACGGAGAACCTGGAGTTTGTCCTCGTCCACCCGGCCTGGTCCCTGGAGAATCTGACCCTGCGGGGGCTCCCCTACCTAGCCGCGTGGGTTCGGGGCCAGTGCTCGGGGTCGGCTGCCGGCTGCACCAACATCATCGCGGGCGACTTCATCTGGGCCGACGGGTTTGTTGGCGACGTCATTGGGTTGAACCGGAAGCTGCTTCGGGGCTGACAGACGGCGTGTGTGTGGAGCTGGGCATTGCTGGGAGGCTGCTTCTCAGTCGCGTCCTGTGACGTCACCAGCCTGAACCGGAAGCCGCCTCGGGGCGAGCGGAGGAGCTGGGCATTGCGGAGGCTCTTCTCGGCCCTGTCCTGCGGGGCTGGTCGTCCGTCCGCCCGTCCACGGAATGTGGGTGACTGCAGCGGTGGGGCCAGGTGGCAGGGTCCATGGTCTCCTCGGTCTTCCGTGTGTCTCTTGGCGAATGCAGGGTGTGAGGTGATGATTAAAGGTGAGTGCATGATTTGTACAATCACATCCTCAAGGAGACACACCTGGTTCTTGGGTCTGTGGCTTCCCCATGGGAGAGGCTGGGGTGCCCCCTCCCCCTGGGCGCTGAGAGCAGCAGACAGTGATCCCCCAGCTGGGGGAAGGGGAGGCACTATGACATACTGTCCATAGGAGGGGACTGAGTGCATTTCGATCTCACTGAGAAATCCCTTTTATTAGATAAGGGGCTTCCCTGGTGGCTCACCTAAGAAGGCCTTCTTATTTCTCCCTGCTATTCTTCGGAACTCTGCATTCACGTGGCTATATCTCTCCGTGTCTGCTTTGTCTTTCTCTTCTCATCTATTTGTAAGGCCTCCTCAGACAACCACTTTGCCTTTTTGCAATTCTTTTTCTTGTGGATGGTTTTGATCACCACCTCCTGTACAATGTTAGGAACCTCCGTCCATAGGTCTTCTGGTACTCTGTGTGCCAGATCTAACCCTTGAATCTATTTGTCACTTCCAGTGTATAATCACAAGGGATTAGAATAAAGCAAAGACACAGAGGAAAACAATAGAATGAGAAAGGCTAGAGATCTCTTCAAGAAAATTAGAGATGCCAAGGGAACATCTCATGCAAAGACAGGCACGATAAAGGACAGAAACGTTATGGGCCTAATTAAAGCAGGAGAGATTGAGAAGAGGTAGCAAGAATACACAGAAGAACTGTAAAAAAAGATCTTAACCACCTGGATAGCCATGATGGTGTGATCGCTCACCTAGAGCCAGACATCCTGGAGTGCAAAGTCAAGTTGGTGTTAGGAAGCAGCAGTAGGAACAAAACTAGTGGAGGTGATTGAATTCCAGCTGAGCTATCTCAAATCGTAAAAGATGGTGCTGTTAAAGTGCTGCACTCAATACGCCAGCCATTTTGGAAAACTTGGCAGTGGCCACAAGACTGGAAAAGGTCAGTTTTCATTTCAATCCCAAAGAAGGGCAATGCCAAACAATGTTCAAACGACCACACAACTGCATTCATTTAACATGCCAGCAAAGTAATGCTCAAAATCCTTCAAGCTAGGCTTCAACAGTATGTGACCTGAGAACTTCACACACCCGACATTCAAACAGTTGATTCTAAATGCACAGTGATACCACAAAGATGGTCAAGGTAAAGACACACAATGTGGTTTTATTTATGTCTAAAGCAGTGAAACAAAATATTCACTGCAAGGTACAAGCTTTTTTAGCTTGAAAAATCTTATATTTGAATATCCTGCTGAAATTGAAAAATATGTTTTAAAGTGAAATTCATTCTTAATTGTCAGTTATTTTGAGACTATGGAAAAAAGAAAATAAAATTACCTTCATTGGGGCTGCTTCAGTTCAGTTCAGTCACTCAGTCATGTCCAACTCTTTTCATTGGGGGCTGTTTAAACTTTCACAGATATTGTTTCTTAAAAATTCCCTTACAGTTTTACAGTCTTAACTAGATATAAAATGATCAATAGATTTTGTACTATGTTAGTTTTCTTGACGTTTTTATTTCCTTTAATTTATGAATGTTAACTAGAATGTTGTTCTATTGAGTGAGTATTAAAAATTACTCCTCTCTCTTGTATGGAACACACTGTTTACACTACTGTTTGGAGACAATTTTATTGCCTAAAAGCTTTTATAATTCAGCTCTACTATCTAGGGTTTTTGTTTGTTTTGCTTTATTTAGGCTGAGAATTTTCTCATCTATTTCTAGTATCTTCAGAGTTTCTGTTAGGAATATGTGTCTGCTGTTGTTTACTTGCAGAGTCGTGTCCAACTCTTTGCCACCCCAAGCCCACCAGTCTCCTCTGTTCACGGGGATTCTCCAGGCAAGAATACTGGAGTGGGTTGCCATGCTTTCCTGCAGGGGATCTTCCTGACCCAGAGATGGAATTCGTGTCTGCTATGGCTCCTGCGTTGCGGGCGGATTCTTTACCACTGAGTGAAAATAGATCTTGTATACATGAAACCCACTTTAATTATGAAGATTCATAATCAGTGAAAAGCAAAGATGGAGAAGCCCAAACAAGCATTTATCTTTTACCAATTAATAATAAGAAAAAACCTTCATTTCAATTTGCCTTCATTTATTTTTTCAATTAATTTTTCATTGAAGGATAATTGCTTTCCAGAATTTTGTTGTTTTCTGTCAAACTTCAACATAACACTCTTTCTTAACTCATAGTTTATCTGCGATATCATCTTATCCTGTGTAAATAACTTCTTTTAACTTTTCCTACCGACAAGATATCTGCTGAGAATGAATTCCCCAATTTTTTGTTCATATGAGAGTATCTCCTTCTCCTTTGTTTTTGAAGGAAAATATTCCTGGATGTAGAAGTTAATTTCAGTTTTTTAAAAAAAAAACATTTCATTTATTGACATGTTGTACCTGTACCATGAATTTACCAGTTAAGCTGCATAATTCACTGTTTTGTAACTTATTCATTGGTTGAATAACCATAACCACTGCCTCATTCTAGAATATTTTCATCACTCCAATGGGAAACACTCTCTAGTTGGCAGACATTTTCCATTTTCCCCTTCATCTGGGCCCTGGCATTAACTCCTCTATTTTCTGTCTGTAGAGAATTACCTAATCTGGCACATGTGCATTCACATGAATGGAATAATACAATACGCAGCCTTTTGTTCCTGGCTTCTTTTAATTAACATAATCATTTCAGAGCTCTAGTATGTTATAGCTTGTATAAGAACTCCATTCATTTGATGGCCAAATAATTTTGCATTGCATGTTTTATTTATTTGATCACCAGTTGATGGACATATGAGTCATTTCATCTTTTTTCCTTTTTTTAGATTATTTCTTTTTAAACTTTATTTATTTTTAATTTAATAATTTAAAAATTTTAAATTTAATGGCTTTTTCTGCATCTATTTGGGTTATCATATGATTTTTAGCTTTCCTTTGGTTAATATGTTCTGTCACATTGATTGATTTGCAAATATTTAAGAATCCTTGCATCCCTGGAATAAACCCAACTTGATCATGGTTTTTTGATGTGTTGTTGAATTCCGTTTGCTAAAATTTTGTTGCGGATTTTTTGCATCTATGTTCATCAGTGATATCGGCATGTGGTTTTCTTTTTTGGTCTTGTCTTTGTCTGGTTTTCATATCAGGGTGATGGTGGCCTCATGGAATGAGTTTGGAAGTGTTCCTTCTTCTGAAATTTTTTGAAAGAGTTTTAGAAGGATAGGCATTTGCTCATCTCTGAATGTTTGATAGACTTCACCTGTGAAGCCATCTGGTCCTGGGCTTTTGTCTTTTGGGAATTTTTTGATCACAACTTCGATTTAGAGCTTGTAATTGGGTGGTTAATAATTTCTATTTCTTCCTTGTTCAGTCTTAGAAGATTGAGCTATTCTAAGCATCCATCCATTTCTTCCGGGTTATCCATTTTATTGCCATAGAGTTGTTAATAATAGTCTCTTATAATCCTTTGTATTTCTGCATTTTCTGTTGTAACCTCTCCTTTTTCATTTCTAAGTTTGTTGATTTGATTCTTCTCTCTATTTTTCTTGATGGGTCTTGCTAAAGGTTTGTCAGGTTTGTTTATCTTTTCGAGGAACCAGCTTTTAGTTTTATTAATCTTTATTATTGTTTCTTTCATTTCTTTTCCATTTATTTCTGCTCAGATCTTTATGATTTCTTTCCATCTACTAATTTTTGCTAATTTTTTTGTTCTTTATCAGTTGTTTTAGGAGTCAATTGAGGTTGTCTATTCGATGCTTTTCTTGTTTCTTTTTTTTTTTATTTTTTTAACTTTACAATATTGTATTTGTTTTGCCATACATTGACATGAATCCACCATGGGTGTACATGTTTTCCCCTTCCAGAACCCCCCTCCCACCACCCTCCCCCTTTTCTTGTTTCTTGAGTTAGGATTGTATTGCTATAAACTTCCCTCTTAGAACTGCTTTTCCTATATCACACAGGTTTTGAGTTGCCGTGTTTTCATTGTCATTTTTTTCTACAAAATTTTTGATTTCCTCAGTAACCTGTTGGTTATTTAGAAACCTGTTGTTTAATCTCCATGTGTTTGTGTTTCTTACACTTTTTTTCTTCTGATTGATATCTAGTCTCATAATGTTGTGGTCAGAGAAGGTGCTTGATAGAATTTCAATTTTGTTAATTTTACTGAGGTTTGATTTGGGACCCAAGATGTGGTCTATCCTGGAGAATGTTCCATGTGCACTTGAGAAGAAGGTGTATTCTTCTCCATTTGGATGGCATGTCCTGCAGGTATCAGTGAGATTCATCTCATCTCATGTATCATTTAAGACATGTGTTTCTGGATGAATTTTCTGTTTTCATGATCTATCCATTGGTGTGAGTGGGGTGTTAAAGTCGACTGTGATTGTTTTCCTGTCAATTTCTCTTTTAATGTCTGTTAGTGTTTGTCGTATGTATTGAGGTGCTCCTATGTTGGGGGCATAGATATTTACAATTGCTATGTCTTCGTCTTGTATTGATCCCTTCATCATTATGTAGTGTCCTTCCTTATCTCTTGTAACCTTCTTTAGTTTAAGGCCTGATATGAGGATTGCTATTCCATCTTTCTTTTGATTCCCATTTGCATGGCGTATATTTTCCATCCTCTCACTTTCAGTCTATATGTGTCTTTAGGTCTGAAGTGGATTGCTTGTAGACAGCATGTACATGGGTCTTTTTCTTTTAAGTTAATGTATTTATTTTAATTGGAGGATACTTACTTTGCAGTATTGTGGTGGTTTTTGCCATACACTGAGTTGAATCAGCCATGGGTGTACATGTCTTCCCCATCCTGAAACCCCTCCCACCTCCCTCCCCATCCCATCCCTCAGGGTTTTCCCAGTGCACCAGCTTTGAGTGCCCTGTGTCATGCATCAAAGTTGGACAGGTGATCTATTTCACATATGGTAATATGCATGTTTCAGAGCTAGTCTCTCAAATCATCACACCCTGGCCTTCTCCCACAGAGTTCAAAAGTCTCTTCTTTATATCTCTGTCTCTTTTGCTGCCTCGTATATGTGGTCATCATTACCATCTTTCTAATTTCCATATATATGCATTAATATGTTCTATTGGTGTTTTTCCTTCTGACATACTTCACTCTGTAAAATAGGCTCTAATTTCATCCACCTCATTAGAACTGATTCAAATACATTCTTTTTAATAGCTGAGTAATATTCCATTGTGTATATGTACCAAATCTTTCTTTTCCATTTGTATGCTGAAGGACATCTAGGTTGCTTCCATATCCTAACTATTGTAAACAGTGCTGCGATAGCATTGGAGCACACGTGGCTTTTTCAGTTCTGGTTTCCTCAGTGTGTAGGCCCAGCAGTGGGATTTCTGGATTGTATGGCAATTCTATTTCCAGTTTTTTAAGGAATCTCCACACTGTTCTCCACAGTGGCCATTCTAGTTTGCATTCGCACCAGCAGTGTAAGAGGGTTCCAATACTCTGCAGCCCCTCCAGCATTTATTATTTGTAGACTTTTTGATAGCAGCCATTCTGACCAGTGGGAGATGATCCCCAATTGTGGTTATGATTTGCATCTCTCCGATAGTGAGTGATTTTGGGCATCTTTTCATGTGTTTGATAGCCATCTGTATGTCTTCTTTGGAGAAACATCTCTTCAGTTCTTTGTCCCATTTTTTGATTGGGTCATTTATTTTTCTGGTGTGAAGCTGCTTGTATATATTTGAGATCAATTCTTTGTCAGTTGCTTCGTTTGCTATTATTTTCTCCCACTCTGAAGGCTGTGTTTTCACTTTGTTCATAGTTTCCTTTGTTGTGCAAAAGCTTTTAAGTTTAATTAGGTCCTGTTTGTTTAACTTTGCTTATATTTCCATTACTCTGGGAGGTGTGTCATAGAGGATCCTACCGTGATTTAGGTAAGGGAGTGTTTTGGGTATGTTTTCCTCTAGAAATTTTATAGTTTTCTAGTCCTGCATTTGGATCTTTAATCCATTTTGAGTTTATTTTTGTGTATGGTGTTAGAAAGTATTCTAGTTTCCTTCTTTAACATTTGGTAGACCAGTTTTCCCAGCACCACTTGTTAAAGAGACTGTCTTTTCTCCATTGTACATTTTTGCATGCTTTGTCAAAGATAAGGTGTCCATAGGTCCGTGGATTTATCTCTGGGCTTTCTGTGTTTTTCCATTGATCTATTTCTGTCTTTGTGCCAGTACCATACTGTCTTGATGACTGTAGCTTTGTAGTATAGTCTGAAGTCAGGCAGATTGATTCCTCCTCTTCCATTCTTCTTCCTCAGGATTGCTTTGGCTATTTGAGATTTTTCTATTTCCATACACATTGTGAAATTATTTGTTCTCGTTCTGTGAAAAATACCATTGATACCTTGATAGGGATTTCGTGGAATCTATAGATTGCTTTGGGTAGTATACTCATTTTCACTATATTTATTCTTCAGATCCATGAACATGGTATATTTCTCCATCTATTTGTGTCATTTTTGGTTTCTTTCATCAGTGTTTTAACGTTTTCTATATATAGGTCTTTTGTTTCTTTGGGTAGTTTTATTCCTAATTATTTCATTCTTTTCATTGCAATGCTGAAAGGGATTGATTCCTTGATTTTGCTTTCTATTTTCTCATTGTTAGTGTATAGAAATGTAAGGGGTTTCTGTGTATTAATTTTATATCCTCCAACTTTTCTATATTCATTGATTAGCTCTAGTAATTTTCTGGTGGTGTCTTTAGGGCTTTCTGTGTAGTGGATCATGACATCTGCAAACAGTGAGAGTTTCACTTCTTCTTTTCCAATTTGGATTCCCTTTAATTTTTTTTCTTCTCTGATTGCTATGGCTAAACCTTCCATAATATGTTGAATAGTAGTGGTGAGAGTGGGCACCCTTGTCTTGTTCCTGACTTTAGGGGAAATGCTTGAAATTTTTCACCTTTGAGGATAATGTTTGCTGTGGTTTTATCATATATGACTTTTATTATGTTGAGTTGTGTTCCTTCTATGCCTGCTTTTTATCATAAATGCATGTTGAATTTTGTCAAAGGCTTTCTCTGCATCTCTGGAAATAATCATATGGTTTTTATCTTTCAGTTTGTTAGTGCAATTTATCACATTGATTGATTTGCAAATACTGAAGAATCCTTGCATCCCTGGGATAAAGCCCACTTGGTCCTGATGCCTGATCTTTTGAATATGTTGTTGGATTCTGTTTGCTAGAATTTTGTTGATGTTTTTTCATCTATGTTCGTCAGTGATATTGGCCTGTAGTTTTCTTTTTTTGTGGCATCTTTGTCTGGTTTTGCGATTAGGGTGATGGGGGTCTCATAAAACGAGTTTGGGAGTTTACCTTCTGCAATTTTCTGGAAAAGTTTGAGTAGGATAGGTGTTAGCTCTTTAAATGGTTGGTAGAATTCACCTGGGAAGCCATCTGGTCCTGGGCTTTTTTTTTTTTTGTTCTAAGATTTTTTATTACAGTTTCAATTTCCGTGCTTTTGAGGGGTCTGGTAAGATTTTCTATTTTTTCTTGGTTCAATTTTGGAAGGTTATACTTTTCTAAGAATTCGTCCATTTCTTCCAAGTTGTCCATTTTATTTTCCTATAGCTGCTGATAGTAGTCTCTTATGATCCTTTGTATTTCTGTGTTGTCTGTTGTGAATTCTCCATTTGCATTTCTAATTTTCTTGATTTGATTCTTCCCCTTTTTTCCCTGATGAGTCTGGCTAATGATTTTTCTATTTTATTTATCTTCTCAAAGAACCAGCTTTTAGTTTTGCTTATTTTTGCTATAATCTCCTTTGTTTCTTTCTCACTTCTTTCTGCCCTAATTTTTATGATTTCTCTCCTTCTACTAACCACGGGGTTCTTCATTTCTTCTTTTTCTAGTTGCTTTAGGTATAAAGTTAAGTCATTTATTTGATGTTTCTCTCGTTTCTTGAGGTAAGCTCTTATTGCTATGAACCTTCCCCTTAGCACAGCTTTACTGAATGGCATAGGATTTGGGTTGTTGTGTTTTCATTTTCATTTGTTTCTATGCATATTTTGATTTCTTTTTTAATTTCTTCTCTTATTTGTTGGTTATTCAGAAGCATGTTGTTTAGCCTCCATATGTTTTTATTTTTAATAGTTTTTTTTTTTCCTGAAGTAGACATCTAATCTTAATGCATTGTGATCAGAAAAGATGCGTGGAACGATTTAAATTTTTTTTTGAATTTACCAAGACTAGGTTTATGGCCCAGGATGTGATCTATCCTGGAGAAGGTTCTGTGTGCACTTGAGAAACAGGTGAATTTCATTGCTTTGGAGTGAAATGTCCTATAGATATCAATTAGATCTGATTGCCCATTGGATCATTTAAAGTTTGTGTTTCGTTGCTAATTTTCTGTTTAGTTGATCTATCCATAGTTGTGAGTTTGGTATTAAAATCTCCCACTATTATTGTGTTACTGTTCATTTCCTCTTTCATATTTATTAGCATTTGCCTTACATATTGCAATGCTCCTACGTTGGGTGCATATATATTTATAATTGTTTTATCTTCTTCTTGAATTGATCCTTTGATGATTATGTAGTGTCCTCTTTGTCTCTTTACATGGCCTTTATTTCAAAGTCTATTTTATGTGATATGAGTGTTGCTACGCCTGCTTTCTTTTAGTCTCCATTTGCATGAAATATCTTTTTCCAGCCCTTCACTTTCAGTGTGTATGTGTCCCTTGGTTTAAGATGGGTCTCTTGTAGACAGCATATATAGGGGTCTTATTTTTGTATCCATTCAGCCAGTCTTTGTCTTTTGGTTGGGGCATTCAACCCGTTTACATTTAAGGTAATTATTGATAAGTATGATCCCGTTACCATTTACTTTGTTGTTTTGAGTTCATGTTTATAAACCTTTTCTGTTTCCTGCCTAGAGAAGATCCTTTAGCATTTGTTGGAGAGCTGGTTTGGTGGTGCTGAAATCTCTCAGCTTTTGCTTGTCTGTAAAGCTTTTGATTTCTCCTTCATATTTGAATGAGATCCTTTTGGGTACAGTAATCTGGGTTGTAGGTTGTTCTCTTTCATCACTTTAAGTATGTCCTGCCATTCCCTTCTGGCCTGAAGAGTTTCCATTGCAAGATCAGCTGTTATCCTTATGGGAATCCATTATATGTTATTTGTTGCTTTCCCTTGCTGCTTTTAGTATTTGTTCTTTGTGTTTGATCTTTGTTAATTTGATGAATATGTGCCTTAGGGTGTTTCGCCTTGGGTTTATCCTGTTTGGGGCCCTCTGGGTTTCTTGGACTTGGGTGGCTATTTCCTTCCCCATTTTAGGGAAGTTTTCAACTATTATCTCCTCAAGTATTTTCTCATGGCCTTTCTTTTTGTCTTCTTCTTCTGGGACTCCTGTGATTCGAATGTTGGGGCATTTAACATTGTCCCAGAGGTCTCTGAGGTTGTTCGCATTTCTTTTAATTCTTTTTTCTTGTCTGCTTCATGTATTTCCACCATTCTATCTTCCACCTCACTTATCCTATTTTCTGCCTCAGTTACTCTGCTGTTGGTTCCCTCCAGAGTGCTTTTGATCTCAGTTATTGCATCATTCATCATTGATTGACACTTTTTTATTTCTTCTAGGTCCTTGTTAAACATTTCTTGCATCTTCTCAATCCTTGCCTCCAGTCTATTTAACTCCATTTTGTCGTCAAGATTTTGGATCATCTTTACTATCATTATTCTGAAGTCTTTTTCAGGCAGACTCCCTATCTCCTCCTCTTTTGTTTGGTTTGGTGGGTATTTACCACATTCCTTTACTTGCTGAATATTTCTCTGCCTTTTCATTTTGTTTAGATTGCTGTGTTTGGGGTGGCCTTTCTGTATGCTGGAAGTCTGTTGTTACCCTTTATTGTGGCGGTTCCTCCCTGTGGGTGGGGTTGGACGAGTGGCTTGTCAAGGTTTCCTGGTTAGGGAAGCCTACATCGGTGTTCTGGTGGGTGGAGCTGGATCTCTCCTCTCTGGGGTGTAATGAAGTGTCCAGTAGTGAGTTTTGAGGTGTCTATGGGTTTGGTGTGACTTTGGGCAGGCTGTATTTTAATGCTCAGGGCTAGTTCCTGCATTGCTGGAGAATTAGCATGGTGTGTCTTGCTATGGAACTTGTTGGCTCTTGGGTGGAGCTTTGTTTCAGGTTAGGTATGGAGGCTTTTGGATGAGCTCTCGTTGATTGATGTTTCCTGGAGTCAGGAGTTCTCTGGTTTTCTCAAGTTTTGGATTTAAGCCTCCTGGCCCTGGTTTTCAGTCTTATTCTTACAGTAGCCTCAAGACTTCTCCATCCATACAGCACTGATGATAAAACATCTAGGTTAATGGTGAAAAGATTCTCCACAGTGAGGGACACCCAGAGAGGTTCACAGAGTTATATGGAGAAGAGAAGAGGGAGGAGGGAGACAGAGGTGACCAGGAGAGGAGGGTCAGTCAAAAGGGGAGATAGCAATCTAGCCAGTAATCAGCTCCCTAAGTGTTCTCCACAGCCCAGAACACCCAGAGAGATTCATAGAGTTAAGTAGAGAAGAGAAGGGGGAGGGAGGAGATAGAGGTGACTTGGGGGAGAAAAGGGAGAGTCAAAGGGGAGAGAGCAATCAAGCAAGTAATCACACCTCTAAGTAAGAATGGGTACTGAAGATTAGATTCTTAAAGGTACACAATTGGTAACAAATACCAAGAAGCAAAGATTAAAAATCTAGAGTAGAGGTTAGATTCTCAAAAATACAGTATTAAAAATACAAAACAAAATCAGTAACAAAAACTTATTAAAAAATATGTGAAATTTGCTTTAAAAATAGGGTCTTTTTTGCAAGGTAATAGTAGGTTTTAAAAATGAAAATTAAAGGAGTAATAAAGAACTTAAAAATAAAATAATCAAAAAATGATAGTTGTAAAAATATATCTAGGAATTTCTCTGGAGCTGCTGCTGGCAGTGTTGGTCAGTTCAGTTTCAGATAGTTCCTTGTTCCAGCTTATACTTCTTCTCAAGGTCTATAGGCCCCTTCCAATGCTTAGTCAATGCCAACTACAGGGTTTTAATCTGCTGCACCTGTCACTTCCAGAGCGGCTCCCTCTTCTTTGTTTATTTTACCTTCCTCTGTTTGCAAGTCTCTTCAGTGTCTAATTTAACACCCTGACACAAGGGAATGAAGGTGGTCACTTATTTCGGCTCACTTGTTCAGTTGTGTTGTGGAGAGGGAGGAACACTGCAAACAAATATCACTGGCGTGTGTGGGGAGTGCTCACAATGTATGGACCACATGGCATTTGCCCCAGCTCACAATGGCCTGTACCTTCCCAGTCTACACTGCTCAGGCTTCAGGTTGCTCTGCAGGGGAACTGTCCAAAGCTGGCCCTGCATTTCGTGCACTTCCCAGGTCTGAGCTGCTCAGGTTCAGGTTCTTTGGTACTCCACAAAGGCACAGACTCGGTTGGACCTGCGTTTTGTGCCCTTCCCAGGTCCGAGCAGCTCAGGCGACCAGGTGCTTGGCAAGTGCACTGTCCCATGTGGGCCATGTGTCTTAATCACCTCCCTGGTCCTGGCTGCTCAGTGTCCCATGTGCGCCACAAGAGCGCTTTCTCGGGTGTGCCGTATGTCTCCTCTGTCGGGCTGATCTCAGGCTGTGACCCTCCTGGCAGATGTCAACCATCCAGGATCCCAGGAAGATGTGGTTAGCAACTGGGAGCCTACTCAGAGTTTGGTGGAGGATGCCGTCTCTGGGGCCGAGATTGCCCCTCGCCTTCCAGCTCTGGTTGTCGCCCGCCTGCCTCTCTGCCTCCAGCGGGGTGAGGGGCCAGTCCGCAGCTAGCTAGCTCTCCTTTGGTGTTCGCTCAGTCCTTTGTTCTGTGAGCTGGCCAGACTGTGCCTTAAGTTAGAGCTTTCACAGGCAAGTTCTTTCTCTGGCTATCCCTCAGTTTGGGTTTCTATCTCACCTTAGCTCCCTCAGATTGTCCTCAGGGCATTCAGGCCCAGTCCTTACCCTAAACATGCAACCCGTGCCTTTCCTGCTTGCTGTGGCAGATGTGAGTGAGTGTCTGGGCTATTTCTCCGCTGGGAGTTGTGGTTAAGGCACATATTCTGTGGAATTTTTTTCCCCCCTCCCAGTTGTGTTGCCCTCTGTGATTCCAAAACTCCCCACAGACCTGCTGGCGAGAGGGTTTTCTGGTGATTGGAAACTTCTCCTCCTTCACGACTCCCTCCCCAGGACAGGTCTCCTTCCCTAACTCTTCTGTCTCTCTTTTTGTCTGTTATATTTTGTCCTACCTCCTTTCAAAGAGAATGGGCTGCCTTTCTGGGTGCCTGGTGTCCTCCGCCAGTGTTCAGAAGTTGATTTGTGGAAGTTGCTCAGCATTCAGATGATCTTTTGATGAATTTGTGGGGAAGAAAGTGGTCTCCCCTTCCTATTCCTCCACTATCTTAGGACTGCCCCACCTCCTACTTTTAAATATTTACTTAATTGGCTGTGCTGGGTCTTAGTTGTGGCACACAGAGTCTTCAGTTGCGGCATGTGGGATCTAGTGCCCTGACCATGGATTGAACCTGCCCCCCCTGTGTTGGGAGCTCAGAGTCTTAGCCTCTGGACCAGCTGGGAATGCTGCAGCATCCTATTTAAAAATAAAAAAGTTATTTATTTTTGGCTGTGCTGGGTCTTTGTTGCTATGCGGGCTTTCATCTGGTTGTAGGGAGTGGGGGCTACTCTCTACTTTCTGTGCTTGAACTTCTCACTGTTGTGGCTTCTCTTGTTGGGAAGCATGGGCTCTAGGCACTTGGGCTGCAGTAGTTGTGCACAGGCTTAGTTGCTCCACAGCGTGTGGGATCTTCTCAGATCAGAGATTGAACCCATGTCTCTGGAATTGGCAGGCAGATTTTTAACCACTGCACCAGCAAGGAAGTCATTCCCCTCCTGTTCCTACCAACCTCCTACTTTAAAAAAAAGACTAAAAACAACCTGTTTAGTAAATTTTCAGGAGTCTGAGCTCTGAGGTCAGGGTCTGTGGTGTCATTCTCCCAAAGGCATCTCGGCTTCAGATACTGGTTGGGCTCTTGGTTCTGGCGACCAGGGTGGGTCTGGCGGCTGAAAACAGGCTTGGCCTCTGCCCTCGCCTACTCACCCAGGGACCCCGAGCCCTGACAGCCAAGCAGAGCAGCGCCCAAGTCGGGCAGGTATAGCTGTGGGGCCTCTGTGGTCAGAGTGGAGCGTGTAGTGGAGGCAGCTGGTTGTCCTGCCACCGTGACTGCTGCTGTCTTGTGTGCCCATGCAGGGCAGTCACGGTGTCAGGTGAGGCCTGGCCACTGTTGTGGGGACAGGATGGGACCTCAGACAGCTCACCTCAACACGCCCCCCACCCTCAACTCTGCTTCAGATCATGGCTTGTGGCTGCTGGCATCTCCCCTGGGCTGGGAGGGTGTGTAAAGCACCAGCCCCCTTGCTCAAGGTCAGCTGAGAACCCAGCTCTGGGGTCACACACCATCCCTGCCACTGTGCAGGTCGTCCCACTTCTGTGAGGGAGGGCTTGTGCAGAGCTGTGGGTGATGGGTGATTTGGGGGTGTTGTGGGATGGCCAAGGAGCCAGCTTTTTGAGGGATGGGAGAGAATGGAGAAGCTTTGACCTGCCCAGGCTTCCAGGCGATACCAGGCCCAGCTCTGGTGCGGGGGTGAAGGTGAGAAGCCCCTGCAAGTTCTGGGTCCCCACCGTATTTCAGCTGAAGCCCCTGTGCCTACATCACCCCTAACTCTCTCTCTCTCCTGTGGCCCCGGCCACAAGCCACGGAAGATGGGGAGTTTACGTGGCTTCCCTTCCTGTAGCGAAACCAAGCCACAGACAAACGTGTTCCTTTAAAAAAGCACGAAAGAAATGAGAAAATAATAGTGGGTGGTTATTACTGACACGGTTCATGTAGAGACACTTCACAAGCCTGGCACAGGGAGGGAACTGAGGGCCGTTGCCCTCAGTCCTGGAGTTACCACCCTCCCTGCCCCACCCCATGGCCCACTCACCCCTTGGTGTCTTCTGGAGACGGGGTGGACTTCAGCCTCCTGAACCCATTCTGGAAGGATCAGGACAGAGCAGAGGACATTCATACAGGGGAAGGTGTGGTCAACTCTTAAGAACGCCATTGCCTCCACTCTGTTGGAACTCAGTTCTGGGTCTAAGCAAGCGTGGCTTCCTGGTGCGGTCACCACCTTCACTCACCGGTGGGAGGGAGAGGGCTTTGTGTCCACCTTGTCCCCACGTGCAGCCTGTGTGGGGCCTGTGCTGTGTGCATCTGCTCTGCTCACAGCGCACCCCATGGTCCATCAGACTTCACTCATAAAAGGGAAGTGTAAGGATGAACTATTCCATAGTTAAGAATTTCAAGGTCACGACAGCATTGACCAAAGCACATGGGCACAGGTACAAGACCCGTGCATTAGAGAAGCCACTGTGCGGGCTTCGAGGAAGCCCCCTGTGGGGGTGGTATGGGGTCCGGACAGGAGTTTCCTGCACATGCGGCTCCAGGCTCTCTTGTCGGCAGGGTGGACGACTGTCAGCACTGCCTGTCTGCCACACAACTGCCTGTCTGTGTGGAGGGGCTCTGGGGCTGCCCAGCTCAGTAGAAACGGCAGTGGTGGGAAGGGAGGTCTCACTCCCTTAGCATCCCTGACCTCACATGTCCTCATCAGGGCAGCCAAGTGCCTAAACGGCCCCTTCCTCGTCTAGCTCTGAAGACCTGGAAGGTGTGGGGGCTGAAGGACATGCAGAAAATACAATTCTGTAAAGCAATTATCCTCCAATTAAAAAATTAAAAAAAGATTAAAAAACCCCACAAATAACAGCAATGGCGGGGCTTTCATCCTCAGCCAGCCTTTGCCAGATTCTGCCTGTGTTTATGCAACAGACCAAAACGCTGGTGCCCCCACCCTGTATCACAGATAAGAATAGAGACACAGGAGAGGTTGAGCATCTTGCTCCATGTCACACAGCTGCTGAGGGCAGGGCTGAGAACGGGACCCCTGTGGTCGAATCTGGAGCCCAGATGCTGTGATGACCCTGATGGAGTGGCAAAGGCAGAGTGAGGAAGACCAGATGGCCCAGGCTGAGCGAGGCACACGCACTTGCACACATACACATGCACGTGGCCTTCACTTATGAGGCTACAGAAGTCAGAGGAAGACAGCGGGCAACCAGGAGGGGCCAAAGGAGAGTCTAGGTCTATAAGGAGGAGAGGCCACACTTCCCAGAAAGCCAGAATTTCCTCTTCCCTGATGAGTCTGTCTCAGACCCTAGATTCCTCTCCCTGGGCCCTGGAAGTGACTGTCCAGTGAGCTAACTGAGTTGGCTCCAGAATAATGCCATCCCAGGGGTTCAGCTACCACTGGACCCCACTGCTGTCAGTAATAATGGGGGAATGGTACGTAGCCTAGGCTTCAGATTTGCTTGGAGACAAAATTTATTAGAAGAGGAGTACAAAAAACCATGAAGGCAATTGGCATGAATATCTCCAGAACACTTAAGAAACCGTCTGCTGTTTATCTGCCTCCTCTCCTGTCATAAAAGTGGAAGGTCTATTTAATCAATTATTTCTGTGCTCATCACACTGTTTCTTTAAAATATTTGTTTATGTATTTATTTACGTGGCTGCACTGTGTCTTAGTTGCTGCATGTGGGAGGTAGTTCCCCAATTAGGTGTTGAACATGGGTCTATGCATTGGAGTTGTAGCCACTGGACCACCTGGGAAGTCTCTCCTTATACTCTTGGGGACAGTAATGGGTCATAAACCTGCTCTGAGGCCCCCTTAGAGCTGAGGCATGGGGTGGCTGCAGTAATCCTCCTGTGGCTAGGATGTGGTTTATTGGTCAAGACTCACTCACACTCCTTGCAAACATAGGGCTTTTCCCCTGTGTGTGTCCTGTGGTGTCTGCTGAGATTGTACTTCTGACTGAAGCTTTGCCCACACTCCCCACAAACATAGGGCTTCTCCCCTGTGTGTGTCCTTTGGTGTTTGATGAGATGGGTCTTCTGACTGAAGCTTTGCCCACACTCCCCGCATACATAGGGCTTCTCCCCTCCGTGTGTTCTCTCGTGTCTGCTGAGATTGGACTTCTGACTGAAGCTTTGCCCACACTCCCCACAAACATAGGGCTTCTCCCCTGTGTGTGTTCTCTGGTGTCTCCTGAGACTGGACTTCACATGGAATGTTTGCCCACACTCCCCACAAACATAGGGCTTTTCCCCTGTGTGTGTCCTCTGGTGTGCTATGAGACTGGACTTCACATAGGAACTTTGCCCACACTCCCCACAAACATAGCGCTTCTCCCGTGTGTGTGTCCTTTGGTGTTTGATGAGATGGGTCTTCTGACTGAAGCATTGCCCACAGTCCCCACATACATAGGGCTTCTCCCCTCCGTGTGTTCTCTCGTGTCTGCTGAGATTGTACTTCTGACTGAAGCTTTGCCCACACTCCCCACAAACATAGGGCTTCTCCCCTGTGTGTGTCCTCTGGTGTCTCGTGAGACTGGACTTTACAGTGAAGCTTTGCCCACACTCCCCACAAACATAGGGCTTCTCCCCGTGTGTGTCCTCTCATGTGTGATGAGACTTGACCTATCCTTGGAGCCTTGCCCATACTCTCCATACCTGACTCTTACAATACCTGAGACCCCTGCCCCCATGAATAATTTGCCTGTGTCCTCTGGATTCAGTTTCTGGCTTGTGCTGGGCTCTTCTGTCATTCTCTCATGCACCTCAGAACCCCCCATTTGTCCTTTGGGTGAGTAGGAAGAGGCCATTGACATCCTCTTCAGCCTTATGCAAGGTTTGGGGCCTTTCAGCAAAGGATGGGGCCTTTCCTTGGCCTCTTGACCCTCTGGTGTGTCACTCGGGCTGTGTGGATCGGAATATCGCTGCTGCTGATTTTGATTGCCTGGGCAGGGATCCTCTGGTTGGGGGTGGTTTATTGCATATGGTCTCCAGAGAATCTGAGAGGGGTGATTGCATTGGACATGTTGGCTGAGGAATTTCTGACTGGAGAAGGTCAGAGAGCAGGATGCACATGGGTGGATCTTGGGCTTTGGTCCTGCTGAAAGAGCAAGCTTTTAGTCAGGTAGTTGGCTTGCCATGGTAAAGCCTGGCCCTGTAATCACCTCAGTGTTGACAGTGCACGATTTGTCTCCCATCAAGTGTGTCTTTACAGTCCACTTTCCCATTCCATTCTTATTCTCTACATCTACAGAAATCTAGGAAGCTTGCGTCAAGGGCCTTTTCTACATATCACCCAGACTAGGGACCTTTCAGTAGCATCAGAGGCAGCATCTCTCCTGATAGAGGTGGATCTGCAGGGACCTTTCCCTGTGTGTAAGTATCTGAAAAATCATGTCACGGTGGTCACGGGTATTTTACCCTACTGAGAGATAAGACTCTTGATGACTTAGGTGGAATCTTCCTGAATGGCTCCCTATGAGGGGAAAGGGTCTATTAAGTTAGGGACGCCTGGCCTGGAGCTCTCTGCATATGGGAGGCAGCACAGGCGGTGGTTAGAGCAGGCGTGAGTAAAGCTGAATTTGAGGCTCCTTGTTCAAAGAGCAGCCTTTTAAAGAAACCACACTGCAGGAAGTGGGTTTGAGACTGGACGAGACCAAGAGGCCCAGGTCCCACTGACTACAGGTCTCTGGCTCCTGCTGCCCCAATTGGTTCACAGATTGCTCCTCTCTCAGTTGTCTATAGATCATAAAATAAAGGCATGTCCTTTCTCAAGCCTCACAAGTATTCATACCTCTTTTATTTCACTCAGTCTTAGTCCATTTAACATGCACGAGGAAGTCCTGCTTAAAAATACATCTCCAGCCAGACTCTCACAGCCTCACTCCCGTGCATCTTCACCCAGCCCACTCTCCCCTCATGTCTGGCAATGAACTGACCTCTGAGGGGACTCCCTGCTGCTGTCTCTTCCCAAAAATGAACTGAAGCATCATCTTAGCACAGAGAACATGCCGCTTGCAGCTGATAGCCGCACGGTTGTTCTGTGTCACCCAGGAAGACCCCTGGGGCCTGCACATGGACACGGGCGCTGAGGCTTCGGTGTTCCATCCAGCCTCCTTCCTCTCCCTCTGTGCTTGCTCCTGAGACCACTGGCATGGCCTCTCTTCGCGGCCCTGAGGCTGCAGCACTGGCTGCTCCCCTGCCTGGAATCCTTTCCCACAGGTGTTATCTCTGCAGAGACCCTGCCCCACCATCCTCTGCCACACCCCACTCTCTGCTCATGCTGATCCGAGGCACTTTTCCTGCACTGGTTTTCCTCAGAGCCCCAGCCCCTGTCTGGTATGAAGCCCATGCTACCCCCAAGGCAGTGGTTCTGTCTGTTTCAGTGCATGGAGCCCCGTCTGGCACAGAGTATGAACTCACATGACAACAAACTGAAACAGTGACTGAATGCAAATCACTGTACGCACGTCCCTTAGAAATGGGAGGAAATGAGGAAGAGACTGGTAACGGTGAGAGAGCTGGTAGATGCTAGAAAACTTGCTTTTTGCTTCTAAGCCTTTCAGCAGAAGGTGATGTTGCATATTTTTTGCATGAAATATTGAAAATTAGAACTAATATTTTTAATATGTTTTTGCTAACAGTCTTATGAAGTGAATCAGATTCTGAGGCATTTTAATTGACTGACTTGAGACTGGCTTGGACTCCGCTTCAGAATCAGACTAGGGAAGCTCCCCGGGAAGGGGTGGGGTGCTGGAAGAGGGGCGGCGTTCACCTCTTCTGGCCGCGAGCTTGCTCTTCCTCCTGCTGTCCCGCTTGATGCCGAGTTCCTCGCCATACTCGTCCCCGTACCAGACCAGGAGTTCACAGCCCGGCCTGACCACCCGACAGGTTCGGTAGAAGATCTGCCCGTGATACTGCAAGGCCACCAGGTTCTGCTCCTCGTCATCCCGGGCACAGTTCACATACCTGGGGTCAAGGCCAGGAAAGGGAAAGAAACCACAGGTGACGAGACCCCTCCACTGTCGGACCACACCCAGCTCCTTGCCTTCAGGCTCTGAGGCCGCCATGGTTCCCACCGCCCCTCATGGGGACCTTCTGTTCACACCTTCGACCTGAGTGTGTGAATTCCTATTTCCAGATCCTGTTTCCGGTACTCTTCCTGGCTGGAATGCTTTTCTCTCCTTACCTAATTAGCCATTGTCCAGAGCCCAGTTCCAGACTTGTCTCCACCTGGACTGTCTGTAAGACTGGTGACCTCCAGCTCCTCTAAACTCTAAATTAAGTTCTCTTTCATTCCACAGGACTTGGTGCTCCTAGGCTAGCACACACCCCTCAGCACTCACCCCAGCCTGCCTTCTCTCCAGAGGCTTTTCTCCAATCTCACCACGTATATCCAGGGTCCTATTCACTTGCCCACCCCCTCCCATGGAAACATGGAGAATGCTCTGACATAGCCTGAGACCCAGAGCAGTAATAGTTGATTCACTTTCTGCCTGCCCTGATGAAATGAGAGGCCCTCAGAAAACGGCCATGCTCATGGCCATCCTGCCCCCCATTCCTTCTCAGGCCTCAGGGACCACTTCTCACTGGAACAGAGCCTGGGGAGGCTGTTGGCCACATGGACACAAGGTCTCCCATGTTAGGTTATCCTGGCACTGTGCCATTATTCAAAAATAGAAAAATTAAGGTTACTATTCCTAAAATCAATTGGTTAATGTCTGTCTTCAGTATGTTCTCCAAAAGGACATGGGTTGTGTGACCTGCTTCAGTAACGAAGTTCCCTGTCTAAACTGGGACATAGAGTGCTTGGTAAGTGTCAATTAAGTGAGTTGAAGTGTCCCCGGTGAATCTAGACTCCTCAAGTTGTTTTCAAGTACCTCAGTTTTGCTGAACATATAGACTTATATTTTGAGGGCACATGGTATATTTTTCTTTCTTTCTTTCTAATGTCTTTTGAAATGAAAGAGCATGATATGGAGGGAAAAGAGGAAAGATGTGAAAGCTTTTGAGGGAGACGGGCTGAGAAGGAAAGGGGTGTGGACTTGAGGGAGGGGCGATGTCTACAAACTGCAGATTCCCTGCACTCACCTCATCCAGTTGCCCAAAGATGTGTCCTTTCCATCCACATACTCGTAGCTATTTCTCCCTTTGGTGACCTGAGTGTCAGAAAAGAGATACAAGCTTTCTTCTCTATTTTATTTTATTTTTTGGTAGGAAGTAATAGAAGAACTTTCCCTCTGCTGTCATTGGTGCTCTTCAGCCTGCATGGATTCAACCACCAGTCAGACCACACAGTAAGCTCCTTAATCATCATTTCAAGTCTGAGTCTATTGGTACATTGAAGGCAAGGGCTCCACAAGAGTCACTTCTGTATGCCTGTACCACTGTGTCCCACCTCTCCTCTCATCTTTAGATAGAAGTCTTGTGTGCCTGCACCACTGTCTCCCACCTTCCTCTGACCTTTAGATAGAAGTCCTGTGTCCACGCCCAGTGCACACAGTACACAGGGCTGACTGTGTCACTGCCGACCATGTCATCACCATCCATGTCCTTGCATGTAAACATGAAGTACCCCCCACCATCACACACAAGCGATTAGAGGCCAGAGGACAGGGAAAGAGGGTTATTTCTCACCACCCAGGCATATCCGCTCCTGGCGGTGTCTTCATCATCTGTGATCTGGCCCTCGTAGGGGCCAAAGTGCAGGCCCGGCGGCAGATAGGATGTCTCATTCCACACTCCGAGCCCAGCCTCAGGGATGCCCGACACTCTGATACTTAACCCAGGGGGCAGAGTGAGGGCTGAGCGGTTGACATGCCCCTTTTCCACTGCAGAGTCCTTTACAAAGACTGGGGGCCCGTGGGCAGCACAGCTGTCGATGAAGAAGTTCTGACACTCCTCACAATCTGGAGGTGAGAGCAACAGGGATGAGGGGAGGTATAGTGATGTTGCTGGTCGTAAAGACCTTCAGAAAGAACTGGGGCACTCACAGCCTTTGGCCTCGATCCTGTACCCCAAGTCATAGAGGAAGGGGATGACTGGGGGACCAAATGGTGAGGTGAGGTTATTGTACCAAGGTCTCATAACCCCTTCTCCATGAATGGGCCAGTGGGGTCACTCACAGAGGTAGTCATCATCCTGGGGTTCGCTGATCTCTTGGTACACATGGCCTTTTCTTTTTCGTAGACTGTACCTCTTCACTTCAGTCTCCTTTCTTCCGAGTTCTAAGATGGAGAACAGAAGCTAAGCAAGGTGGATGGGGTCTGGGGAGTTAGTCCCTGTTTTATCAGAAAGTGTGAGATCTCCTGCTTGTCCATCTATACAGTTTGTTAAAACTTCTTCACATTTATTTTTCAAACTTTTACTTTTGTATTTTTATGTTTTAATGGTACATTATTTATTTATTGGCCATGCTGCACGGCTTGTGGGATCTTAGTCCCCTGACCAGGGATGGAACCCACACCTCCTGCAGTGGACGTGTAGAGTCGTAACCACTTAACCACCAGGAAGTCCCTTCTCTATCCTTTGTTTCTTCTCCCTTTAACTACTGGTTCAGGAGACTGAGGCTCCACACTGACCGCAGATGCCCAGTTCAGTGTTAGCTTCCTGCACTTCCCATTAGTAGGTTTAACTTCCCAACCTTCTTACTTAGGAAATAGTTCACTGACACATCTACTCAGAAAATGTATGTTAAGGCGTGACACGTAAGACATTGAGTAGAGGTCTGTGTATAAATGTTAACAAAGCGTGGTCCCTATCATCACAGCTGGATTTATTCAACTACTTGTAGGTGTCAGCACTTTTGCATTCAATGCAATGCTTCCAAACACTGTATAAGTTCTGTATCCGTATCTTCACTTTACAGATGAGCAATCAGGACCTCAGAAAATGTATAAGATTTTCCCAAGGCCCCAGTGCTAACTTCGTGTCTCAGATCAATCCAGCTTAAACCCACGCCTACCCAAAGTCCACACCACACACCTAGGCCACACTTATTAGCTTTTCCATAGAGATTGGAGGACCTCCCCAATTTGAGGAACTCCCCAAATTTTCTCTTACCGACTTGGTGTCTGGGGTCCTGTTCAGGGGTCCTTGCTTCTCTGGGAGGGGGTGCTGGTTTCTGATCCTGCTTGGAGCCACTTTTCTTCAGCAATTTTGCTGCTCCCGACAATTTCTTCAAACTATTTCCCTTATTTAATGGTCCCCTGGACATTCTCTTCCATGTGAGTAAAAGACAACATGCATTTCTTTAGTTCTTTAGGACTGTATGAAGTGTTTTCACATGGATGACTTTAGTTAATACTTTGACAATTGTTGGAAATACCTGGTGGAGGCGGGGTCTGAACACTGCAGTGTAACAGAAGGACCTAAGTGGGTAGTGAATCAAAACTAGAATTCACATCTTAAGGTTCTTTCCCTTCAACTTTCTGCATAAAAGTGAGAGCAAGGCAGGGAGAACAGCTGGAGGTCAGGGAAAGAAGAGGGTAAGGGCTCATAGAGAAATACGTAAGGTTTCCTATTAATTAGTGGACCTTTGATGGATGAGGAAGTAGGGAAAATTACAGAGGGGACAAAACACATCTGGAAAATAAGGTGACAAAGCAGTGAGATTGAGAAGAGAAAAGATGATCCACAAAACACATTCAGACAATAAAGAAAATGAGCAGAATGTTGCAGGCTGCCACATCCTAGAGACAATGTTTGGAATTAAAGTAGCTGGCCTCATCAATTCTCCTTGAAGAAGGCTGTACAACTAGCTGGTTCTCCTCAGTTTCCTGTTCCGTAAATTGGTATACATGCTAATTCTTAATGTTATAGTTGACATGAAATTTAATAACTTTCAACAAATCGTTGTGTGAGCTATTTAATACAGTATGAATGTGAGCGTACATCCCTACCATCAATATATCCCCTCAACTGCCTCTATATTTGAAGTCTAGCTCACAAATACTATCTTCAGTATTCCTTGACCTTCTTATTCTTAGATGAATGTTTAAATGTGGAGTCACTCATTGACAAAACATTCAGAGGGCCCTCGGGTGCTTTGATCTGGCCTGGACTTCGGAAAATTAACGGGTATGGGCTACGCTCTCAAAGCTCACAAAACAGGGGCAGGCTAAACAAATGATTCCAAACAGGAGAGTTGTCTAATCAGAGCTCAGAGGAAGGACTTGTTACTTCCTCCTACAAGAATAAGCATTTGAAATCTTGTCCAGATGATGAGTTTCTACTCAAAAGCAGGTAACCTATGTGAAGTCCTTCAGTTCTTTTCTTATTTGTTGTTTTTGAGTCATAAACCTGAGGCTTGTCAGGGCTGTGAGTTACTTCCTCTTATTGGAGTAGGAGTCTCTGAGGTAGGGATCATGCCACCTTCTTCATCTTGGACCGTCCACTCTACAAACTGCCCAACATGTCCTTAAGCTTCCCTTAGTCCGAGATCCCTCACTGGCACAACACGAAAGAACTGAGGTTGAAAACATCTCTCAGATGAATAATATAAAGATGTATGAAGAAACTTTATAGAACTATGGAAGTTCTAACCAGTTTGTAAGGGGGTTATAGAAGGTGCTTTGGATTAGCTTGTACCACCAGTGATACTGTGATCTCACGCATGTAATCAAACATTTTTGTACCTCAGTTTCTTGATCTATAATGGTGATAGATATATAGCTACTTATAGGTACTGTAGGAATGTTTTAAGGTTTCAGTAAATTTATTCACATAAAATGCTTAAAGTCTGAAATATTGTGAAAACAGTGTAACAATAGAACAGCCTACTGTTGTTGCTGTTCTTACTAACTATAAAGATGGTGATGGTATCAGACATTGTGCTAAAGATGCAGGACAGGAAGGCAGCAGTCTCCAGGATCTCTGTGTTTTCTCCTATTCTCACCTGTGACTGGATCCATGAGGAGGATCTTTTTGTCAACAGGATTTGGGAAATACTCACCTTCTGGTGTTTCCTGTGCTGCCCTCTGAAGGCCTTCCCAGAACGTTTACCTAAAGAATGATGAGAATCAGTGTTTTGGTTGGTAAATGTTTCCAAACTCTGGGCATTCTAAGGAAGGACACAGAATTCTGAGCCAGAGAGTGACAAGGACAAGGATTACCAAAGGAGGAATGGAAAGTGATTTCTGTATCATCAACTCCTATACTTCCACTGGGAGCATTACATAACTTTATTAAAATTAAAAAAAAAAATGAAACTTCATCTGTGCTTCATCTGATGTCCATAAAGTATCTAATAAATTTAGTAGACTTTCATGACAAAAATACTCAACAAAGTAAAAATAGAAGGAAGAGACTGCAATATAATAAAGGTCATATATGAAAAGTCTATCTCTAACATCATAGTCATCAGTGAAAAGCTGAAAACTTCTAAGATCAAGAAAAAAAGACAAGGATGCCCATTCTCAGCACTTCTATTCAACATAATATTAGAAGTCCTAGCCAGGGCATTAGATCAGAAAAGGAAACCAAAGGCTTCCATTTGGAAAGAAAGAAGTAAATCTATGTCTCTTCACAGAGGACATGATTTTATGTGCAGAAAGTTTTTATTTTTATTTTTTTGTTTATTTTAAATTGGTTTATTTATGTACTTTTTAACTTTACAATATTGTATTTGTTTTTAAAATTACACACACACACACAAAAACCTGCACAGAAAGTTGCACAGTACAAAATCAAAATTCAAGTATCTTTCCATGCATGAACAACAACCATTCCAAAAAGGAAAATAAGAAAACAATCCTATTTATGTTTTACTTTTTAAAGCTATAGTCAAGAGCTAAGTTTAATTTTTTTGATTATATGTATTTATTGATTTGTGCAAGGTCTTTGTTGTGGCATGTGGGATCTAGTTCCCTGACCAGGGATTGAACCCAAGTTCTCCACACTGAGAGTGTGGAGTCTAAGACACTGGGTCACCAGAGAAGTCCTGATAATCTTATTTATAATAGTATCAGAAAGAATGAAATAGTTGGGAGTAAACATAAGGAGATGAAAGACTTATAGATTGAAAACTACAAAGTATTGCTGAAAGGAATCTGACATAAGTAAATAGAAAGGTGTCTCACGTTTATGGATTTGGAGACTTACTATTATTAAGCTGTTCATACTACCTAAAGCAATTTAAAGATTCAATGCAATTCCTATTAAAATCCCAATGGAATTTTTTTCAGATATAGAAAATCCATCTTTGAGTTAATATGGAATCTCAGAGGACCCTAAATAGGCAAAACAACCTTAGAAAGAACAGCAAAGCTGGAGGCCTCTGATTTCAGAACATATCACAAAGGTATAGTAACCAAAAAGTGTAGTTTTGGCATAAAGCACATGCTTAGTTGCTCAGTCATGTTGACTCTTTGTGACCTTTTAGACTGTAGCCCAATAGGCTTCTCTGTCCAGGGGATTTCTCAGGCAAGAATACTGGAGGGGGTTGCCATTTCCTTCTCCAGGGGATCTTCTTAACTCATGGATTGAACCCACATCTCCTGTGTCTCCTGCATTGAAGGCAGACTCTTCACCTGCTGAGCCACTGAGGGAGCCCACTGGCATAAAGACAGACATACCAATAAATGGTACAGAATAGACAGCTAGAAATAAACTCTTGTATACATGGTCTAATGATCTTCATCAAGGGTGTCGAGACAACATGGACAGTTTAATCCCTGTAACGAGTGGCGCTGGGGAAAAAATATATCAATATGCAAAATAATGAAGATCTCACATCATGAAGAAAAATCAACTCAGAATGGATGAAAGACCTAAATGTAAGACTTGGTAAGACTCTTAGAAAAAAAAACAAGGGTGAAGCTTCACAACATTGAATCAGCAATGATTTCTTAGATATGATATCAACTGCACAAGTATTAGTAACGAAGTAAAAATAGACAAATGAGACTACCTTAATCTTAAAACCTCTGTACAGCAAAGGACACAGAGTGAAACAGAGGAACAGTGAAACAAAGGAACAAAGTGAAAAGACATCCTACAGGATGGTAGAAAGTCTTTGCAAAATATGTATCTGATAAGGGGTTAATAAGCATACACCAATATGAAGGCTACCTATAAGCCAGGAAGAGAACCTGATTGACCACGATGGCACCCTGATATCAAACTTCCATGCTCCA
The DNA here is from genome assembly GCF_054371585.1 of Giraffa tippelskirchi. Lineage (NCBI taxonomy): Eukaryota > Metazoa > Chordata > Mammalia > Artiodactyla > Giraffidae > Giraffa > Giraffa tippelskirchi. The sequence continues at coordinate 147,420,183 of NC_137289.1, forward strand.
GCATTGCAAGAGAACAAATTTCTGTGGTTTAAGCCATGCAGTCTGTTTGCTATGGCAGCCTGAGCTGACTAACACAGTGGAAGAAGGAATTGAATAGACATTTCTCCAAAGAAGATACACAAATGGCCAACAAAGATATGAAAAGATGTTCAAGATTACCAATCAATAGGGAAATACAAATTAAAACTACAATGGAAATTATCTCATACCTTCTGTGATGGCCAATATGAATAAAAAGACAATAGCAAGTTTGGTAAGGATATGGAGAAATTGGAATCCTTATACACTGTTGTTGGAAATGTAAAATCTTGCAAACTTTATAGAAAACAGTATGGCGTTTCCTCAGAAAATTAGGACTGCCCTATGATCTAGCAATCCAACTCCAGAGTATATTTCCATAAAAATGGAAAGCGAGATCTTGAATAAATCGTGTGCACATCTATGGTCACTGCCACATTATTCCCAGTTGGCAAGATGTGGAAGCAATCTAAATGCTCATTGGTGGATAAACAGGTAAAAGTTATGTATATCTTTTATATATTATATACACATGCACACAATGGAATGTTTTGAAGCCTTAAAATAGAGTTTTGTCATATGCTACATCAAAGATGGGCCTTGATGATATTATGCTAAGTGAAGTGAACCAATCAGAGAAAGACAAATATTGCAAGATTCCACTGCTATGAAGTATCTAAATTAATCAAATCCATGGAAACATACAATAAAATCATGGTTGGGAAGGTCTGTGAGGAGGAAGAATTGGAGAATTGTTGCTCAGTGGGTGTAGGGCTTCAGGCTTGTAAGATGAAAAAGTTCTACAGATTTGCTGTAGATCAATGTGTACATAGTTAGCAATAGTGTACCATACACTCATAAATTAAGAAGGTAAAGATGTGTAGAAGCACGGTGAACCGTGGGGTATTATTCCCTATGAAGAATCTCTCTTCATGTCAAAACCTTTGGTTCTCATGTTTCTTACACTAGTTTTAATAACCTAAGGGAACAGATGGACTTCCCTCGTGGCACAGTGGATGAGAATCTGCCTGCCAATGCAGAAGACACAGGTTTGATCGCTGGTCCAGGAAGATTCCACTTTCTGCGGGGCAACTAAGCCTGTGTGTCACAAACTACTGAGCCTGCATGTGGTCTGCAGCAAGAAGCCAGTCACCACAACCAGAGAAAGCCCGTGCACAGCAATGAAGACCCAGTGCAGCCAAAACTAAATAAATCATTTTTAGAAATCTGGGAAAACAGAAATCCACAGATGGAGAGCCCTAGAACTATCTAAATTGTTTACTCTAGGCAGATTAACTCTTCTAAACTCTCTGAGCAGTGGAAGAGGAAGTGAGCTGCTCACTTCTATTTTATAATGATTGTACTTCAATTTTTATTTACCTGATGCTGTCTCTGATCAGTGAAATGTGGGAAAGATCAGGAAGAATAAATAGTTCTCTCAAATCCTTTCCAAGAATCAAAACAAAGAATTAGTTTCACCTTAGGGTAAGAAGATCATGTGGTGGTATTTTTTATACACACATAAATAATGTATCCTGACGTAATATGTTAACCATTTCCTCTTCTAAGAGATTTAATCCAATAACTGAATTATTATGAGATTAGTATTAGAAATCTCTTTGGTGAATTTATAGTCTAAGGTATGTTTAATTGCCTTTCATTAAGGATGTTTTGCAAAAATAATTCTTTTTACAAAGAATGATAAATTTTAAACATAAAACTTCTGAGAGTTACACTGGAAAACCTATACCTTCACCTCCATTCAGGCTTATGTCAATATTCGGCCACAACCACTTCAGAATGCTGAAAATTATGTTTTGTTTGCTAATGGCTGAGATGCAGTTGAGACCTAAGCCCAGGCTGGTTTCTTGACACCTCTAAGTCCTCCTGGCCCCTCACCTTGCTTCCTTGGTGTCCATTCTTCATCAGAATCCTCAGTGTCATCTGCCTGGGGTTTGATGACCTGCCTGCGGTGATGCATGAAAGCTGGTCGAATGGCTCTGAAACCTGGAAAGCAGCAAAATATATGTTTTAAGAAGGAGGCACAAAGCACAGAAGCAATGGAAAGTGTCACAAAGTCAGGGAAATCGGTAGGACGGGCTCGGAGAAGGTAGAACAAGGCAAGAGGTGAGCTCTGCACTGCCAGGGTCAACCCCACTTTGGTACAAAACAATAAAAATTTCCTCCAGGTTAGTCTCCACACAAAAGGGAACTGTGAGCAGATGAAGCCACCTAAGAGAGGGCCAAGTAAACACTGAGGCTGAAGACCTGTTTCATGTTTCCCAGGCTCATAGGCACCCAACACTTCCTGTTACCTATAGCAATCAGCGTTTCGTAGTTCCTTTTCACATTCCTGTATCGGATTTTTTCCCATTCTGCCATCTCTGCCCATTCTTCCTTGGAGAAGTATATGGAAATGTCTTTGAAAGCATCTTTGGCCTAAGGAAAATAGTAGATTCCATCAGTGACTTACTAATATATGTCAGACCTTAGAGCTGACTTCTCCTCCACCTTTTGTGCAGGGAGTAGCCTGAAGCTACTGGATGGTCTCTGTGAGACAGTTCTTGCGGCCTGTGTCCTGCTTAACTGAACAAACACTGAGCATTTTCCTAACTCTCCCTGGACACAGAGCAGTTGATGATGCTAGTGTCCTGTTTTGTCCCAATCCACCCCATCCTCTCAGAGAGGACCAGGCATTCTCATCCCGTATACGTTCACAGAGAAGTTCACTAAGCTGCTGAGGCAAGCAGTCTGTGGTCCTTCAGAGACCGGTGCCATGTCCTTCCTATAGAGCTGGCTTAGAGCTCAGCTATGCCACCTCACCATGGGCTTCCACTCTGTTCTCCCAGCATCTCCCTCAGTGCTCTCCTCTGGAGACCTGCTCGGGATCGTGGCCATGGGACTGCCTCAATGCCAAGGTGCCTGTGGAAGAAGAAGATGCTGAGATAGCCCAGACCACTGTCCAGAGCCTGGTCTGTCTTCCTTGGGTGGAGTGTCCAGGGCAGGAAGGTGTGGGGAAAGTCGGAGTGAGGGTGTTGGTGGGATGGACGGATCCTGACCAGCTATGACAGGCCAGCCTAATGTGAACTAGATTTGGTGTCTGTGGTTCCCCTACAATTCAGCCCTTCTGAGGAAAGGCACTGGGAGGGACGTGTCTGTGGGTGATAGAGGGAGTCCTGAGGAGACCTGGAAGCCCCTAACTGCTGGACTGGGGTCGTGCTGAAATTAGGGTTCTGTTCCAGTGCAGGAGAGGGAATATTTCTCCAAGAAGGGTTTTGAGGATCTCCGCCTGGGGACTCGGAAAAATCTGGGCATAACATGGGTTCTACGTTTAAGGGACAAGTTGCTCCGCTTGAGATCTGGGACACAGGGGCTGAAGGAACTGGGATCCTCAGAAAGAGGGGACTGGGGATGTTTTGGCTGATGTAGAATGTGCAGGGTGAGAGAACTTGGGATCTTTGAGGCTGAGGAAATCGGAGGTTTCTTATTAAGGGGGTTTAGGTCTCTGACAGGAGGGACAGTGGGAGTCTTGAGGACGAAGAGTTTTAAGAGCTCCCAGGCTGAGGTATTCAGGGTCTCCGAGGTTAAGGAAATTTGGTCTCTCTGCGGGTGCTATTTTGAGCATGCCTCAGGCTGAAGGGAACTGGGGTTACTCTAGGTATTTGAGGGTCACGGCACTAGGGGTTTCGGTGTTTCTGTGGGTGAAGGGACGTGTAGTCCCTGAAGCTGACGAGACGCAAGCTCCCTTCAGGGTAGGACCCAGGTTCTTCAAAGGGGACGGGATTTAGGGCCTCTCACCCTGGAATTTGAAGCCGTCACGGTAAGGGTTTATGAGGGTTGTGCAGGGCGCGTTCTGGTCAGTCTCCCAGCTGTCCTGCGGCGCTGCCAACCCCAGCCCGAGGTTCGTTCAGAGCAGCATGGCGGCGAGTCCTCCCACGCTGAGGCGAAGTGAAGGGCGGGCAGCCAGCCTGTAGCCTGTGCGGCACAAGCGACCAATCAGCTTTGTGACGGAGGCAGTCCTGCCAATAGGTGTCGAGAGGGTGTGGAGAGAGAAGGAGGCCCCACCCAACCGCTCGGGGAATGGCTGCTCAGGGGGCGTGTCTGTCGAGAAGTCTCCAGCGCGCAGGTGCGTCCTGGCCATTTTCTTTGCTTGTTTTCAGGCATTGCCTCTTAGGCCTGTATCCTCAAGTGGGCGGGTTGTCCTCAGGCTGGATGTTTCCTTCCAGTGCACTCAACTAGAATCTCGGCTCCACCAGATGGTAATCGTGCTCCCGGACTTTGTCCTAGGCCCACCGGTGCCCTACCTTGTCAAATCCAGTTTTAGCAAAAACTCCTATGGGGTGAGTACTGCATTCTTCAGGGGAAAACGGTGAAATTAACTAAATTTTAATGTGGCTAAGTCGCTTCAGTCGTGTCCGACTCTGTGCGACCCCATAGACGGCAGCCCACCAGGCTCCGCCGTCCCTAGGATTCTCCAGGCAAGAATACTGGAATGGGTTGCCATTTCCTTCTCCAGTGCATGAAAGGGAAAAGTGAAAGTGAAGTCGCTCAGTCATGTCCAACTCTTAGCGACCCCATGGACTGTAGCCTACCAGGCTCCTCTGTCCATGGGATTTTCCAGGCAAGATTACTGGAGTGGGGTGCCATTGCCTTCTCCAAATTCTAATGAGACACAAGATAAACAACATATGGCCAAAGATTTAAACGTAACACATGGGATAGGTATGTTAGAAAAAACTTGGAGGATTTTTAACCTCAAAGTAGAAGTGGCACTGATGAGTAAACTGTGTATTTAATGTAGGTATCAAAAGCCTTCAGAAATGAGGTATAAATGAAACCTCAAAATCTTGCAAGCGTTTTCTGTAAAACGACGCATCGAACTGGAGGACAGTAGATCCACAGAGCTGAGTTTGCTTGACACCTACTGGCTTCACAAGATAACACAGGGACACTGTTTCTGGCCATTAGATCGATTTGCTTACAGAAGAATAAGGTGATTTCCATGCATTGGAAGCAAGATGACTGACTGTAGAATTAGTATCTAGTGGTGGTTCGGACTCTGGATGGAGAAATGTTACCAGAAAAGTGAGTTTACCTCTTGGTGGGTGTTGAGCCAGAAGATACAACCCAGCCAAAGCTCATGGGAAGGAAAAGTGTATTACTTGCAGAACTATGGAGAACACCATGCGGCTTTCCAGAGCAGTGTCCCTCTAAATCGCAAAGGTGGGGAAGCTTTAATCTATGGGAACAGGCATGTTCAGGCTTCCGTGGTAGCTCAGACGGTAAGCAATCTGCCCACAGCAGAAGATCCGGGTTCAATCCCTAGGTGGGGAAGATCCCCAGAGGAGGGCGTGGCAATGCACTCCACTATTCTTGCCTGGAGAATCCCATGGACAGAGGAGCCTGGTGGTCCATGAGGTTGCAAAAAGTCAGACATGAGTGAGTGACTAACACTTTAAATTTACAGACATGTTCATTAAGGGTCCTGGGCTGTGGCAGACTCTAAGCTTCAGTTGATTGAAGTCTTGAGAGTCAGAACCAGTCACCATCAGCATCCTTTACATTCCAGCTGGTCTGGTATAGATATAGATATCTATTCTTCTTCATATTCTGTCCCCTTATCAGTTCAGTTCAGTCGCTCAGCTGTGTGTAAGTCGTTGTGATGCCACGGACTGCAGTATGGCAGGCTTCCCTGTCCATTAATAACTGCTAGGGTTTGCTCAACTCATGTCCATCGAGTCGGTGATGCCATCCAACCATCTCATCCTCTGTCATCCCCTTCTCCTCCCACCTTCATTCTTTTGCAGCATCAGGGTCTTTTCCAATGAGTCAGTTCTTCGCATCAGGTGGCCAAATTTTGGAGCTTCAGCTTCAGCATCAGTCCTTCCAATGAATCTTCAGGACTGATTTCCTTTAGAATGGACTGGTTGGATCTCCTTGCTGTCCAAGGGACTCTCAAGAGTCTTCTCCAAGACCACAGTTCAAAGGTATCAATTCTTCGGCACTCAGCTTTCTTTATAGTCCAACTCTCACATCCATACACGACTACTGAAAAACCCATAGCTTTGACTAGACGGACCTTTGTCGGCAAAGTAATGATTCTGCTTTTTAATATGCTGTCTAGGTTGGTCAGAGCTTTCCTTCGAAGGAGCAAGCATCTTTGAATTTCATGGCTGCAGTCACCATCTGCAGTGGTTTTGGAGCCCAAGAAAAGAAAGTCTGTTACTGTTTCCATTGTTTCCCCATCTATTTGTCATGAATTGATGGGACCAGTTGACATAATCTTCGTTTTCTGAATGCTGAGTTTTAAGCCAGCTTTTTAACTTTCCTCTTTCACGTTAATCAAGAGGCTGTTTTGTTCTTCTTCACTTTCTTCCATAAGTATGGTATCATCTGCATATCTGAGGTTACTGATAGTTCTCCGGGCAGTCTTGATTCCAGCTTGTGCTTTATCCAGCCCAACATTTTGCATGATTTACTCTGCACATAAGTAAACACGGTGACAACATACAGACTTGGTATACACCTTTCCCAATTTAGAACCAGTCTGTTGTTCCATATCTGCTCCTAACTGTTGCATCTTGACATTCATACAGATTTCTCAGGAGGCAGGTAAGGTGGTCTGGTGCTCCCATGTTTTGGGAATTTTCCAACAGTTTGTTGTGATCCACACAGTCAAAGGCTTTGGCATGGTCAATAAATAAGAAGTAGATATTTTTCTGGACTGTCTTGCTTTTTCTGTGATCCAGTAGATGTTGGCAATTTGATCTCTGGTTCCTCTCCCTTTTCGAAATCCAGCTTGAAAATCTGGAAGGTCTTGGTTCACGTATGTTGAAACCTCAATTGGAGAATTTTGAGCATTACTTTGGTAGCATGTGAGATGAGTGCAATTGTGCAAGAGTTTGAACATTCTTTGGCAGTGCCTTTCTTTGGGATTGGAATGAAAACTGACCATTTCCGCTCCTGTGATCACTGCTGAGTTTTCCAAATTTGCTGGCATATTGAGTGCAGCACTTTAACAGCATTATCTTTTAGGCCTTGAAATAGCTCAGTTGGAATTCCATCACCTCCACTAGCTTTCTTCATATTGATGCTTCCTAAGGCACATTTGGCATCGCATTCCAGGATGTCTGCCTCTAGGTGAGTGATAACACCATCGTGATTATCTGGGTCATTAAGATCTCTTTTGCATAGTTCTTTTGTGTATTCTTGCCACTTCTTCTTAATATCTACTGCTTCAGAAATGGTCCATACCATTTCTATCCTTTACTGTGCCCATCTTTGCATGAAATGTTCCCCTGGTGTCTCTAATTTTCTTAAAGAGATCTCTAGTCTTTCCCATTCTATTGTTTCCCACTATTTTTTGCATTGTTCACTTAAGAGGTTTTTCTTGTATCTCCTTGCTGTTCTTTGGAACTCTGCATTCAGATGGGTATATCTTTTTCTGTTTCTCCTTTGCCTTTAGCTTCTCTTCTTTTCTCAGCTATTTGTAAGGCCTCCTCAGACAAGCCTTTTGCCTTTCTGCATTTCACTTTGGTGGATGGTTTTGATCATGGCCTCCTGTAGAATGTTAGGAACCTCCGTCCTTAGTTCTTCAGGCACTCTGTTTATCAGATCTAATTCTTTGAATCTATTTGTCATGTCTACTGTATAAGCATAAGCGATTTGATTTAGGTCATACCTGAGTGGCCTAGGGGTTTTCCCTATTTTGTTCAATTGAAGTCTGAATTTTGCAATAAGGAGTTCATAATATGAACCACAGTCAGCTCCCGGTCTTGTTTCAGCTGACTGTATAGAGCTTCTCCATCTCCATCTTTGGCGGCAAAGAACATAATCAATCAAATTTCAGTATTGACCATCTTGCGATGTCCGAGTGTAGAGTCTTCTCTTGGGTTGTTGGAAGATGGTATTTCCTATGACCGGTGCGTTTCCTTTGCACAACTCTGTTAACCTTTGCCCTGTTTCATTTTGTACTCCAAGGCCAAACTTACCTGTTACTCCAGGTATCTCAACTTCCTACTTAAAAAAAAAAAAATTATTTATTTTAATTGGAGGTTGATTACGTTACAATATTTGCCATATGTTGAAATGAGTCAGCCACGGTTGTACATGTGTCCCCCTGTCCTGAACCCCCCTTCCACTTCCCTCCCAATCCCATCCCTCTGGGTTGTCCTAGTACACCCGCTTTGAGTGCCCTGTTTCATGCATTGAACTTGGACTGGTCATCTATTTCACATATGATAATATACGTTTCAATGCTATTGTGTCATATCATCCCACCCTCACCTTCTCCCACAGAGTTCAAAAGTCTGTTCTTTACATCTGTGTCTCTTTTGCTCTTGTGTATAGGGTCATTGTTACCATCTTTCTAAATTCCATATATATGCGTTAAGATAACATTTTGGTGTTTTTCTTTCTGACTTACTTCACTCTGAATAACAAGCTCCAGTTTCATCCACCTCATTAGAACTGACTCAGATGTGTTCTTTTTAATAGCTGAGTAATATTCCATTGTGCATATGTACTACAACTTTCTTATCCATTCGTCTGCCAATGGACATCTAAGTTGCTTCCATGTCCTAGCTATTGTAAACAGTGCTGCAGTGCATATTGGGGTATGGGTGTCTCCTTCAATTCTGGTTTCCTTGGTGTGTTTGCCCAGCAGCGGGATTGCTGGGTCGTATAGTAGTTCTATTTCCAGTTTTTTTAAGGAATCTTCACACTGTTCTCCATAGTGGCTGTACTAGTTTGCATTCCCACCAACAGTGTAAGAAGGTTCCCTTTTCTCCACACCCTCTCCAGCATTTATTGTTTGTAGACTTTTAGATGGCCGCCATTCTTACTGGCGTGAGATGGGACTTCATTGTGGTTTTCATTTGCATTTCTCTCATAGTGAGTGATGTTGAGCATCTTTTCATGTGTTTGTTAGACATCTGTATGTCTTCTTTGGAGAAATGTCTGTTTAGTTCTTTGGCCCACTTTTTGATTGGGTCGTTTATTTTTCTGTTATTGAGCTGCATGAGCTGCTTGTATATTTTGGAGATGCTTGGTTGATCTATCCATACGTGTGAGTGGGATATTAATGTCTCCCACCATGATTGCGTTACTGTTAATTTCCCCTTTCAAAGTTTTTAGCATTTCCCTTACATATTGATGCGGTCCAATGTTGGGTGCATATATATTTATAATTGTTATACCTTCTTCTTGGATTGACCCTTTGATCATTGTGTAGTGGCCTGGCCTTCATTTTCTCGTTTCACGGCCTTTACTTCTGTCTATTTTATCTGATATGAGTATTGCTACTCCTGCTTTCTTTTTGTCTCCATTTGCATGAAATACCTTTTTTCAGCCCTTCACTTTCACTCTGTATGTGTCCCTTGGTTTGAGGTGGGTCTCTTGTAGACAGCTTGTTTTGTAGCCATTTTACAATACTTCCTTTGCCACCTATCTATCCATTTGTCCACCCCTGTTTCCAATCAGCAGTCCATCTTTTCCCTTGTCGCCTTTTGTGGTAATTTTCAGACATCAATATGTGTCTCCATAAGTATTTCAGCAAGCCTGCCATTAAGTAAAGAGCTGTGTTTGTTTATAGCAATTTTCTTTGGGTTTTAACTTTAGATTCAATGAAATAAAGCAATCTTTTCTTTTCCCGGTCGTGTTTCTTTTTAACTTAAGTATATTTGATTTACACCATTGTGTGAATGTCTGCTTTACAGAAAAGTGATTCAGTTATGCACATATATGTGTATATATATATATACACACATACACACACACACATTCTTTTATTTAATCTTTTTTTTTTTTTCGGCTGCACTGTGCAGCCTGTGGGATTAGTTCTGTGACCAGGATTTTAACCTGTATCCACTGCAGGGGAAGTGTGGAGTCTTAACCGCTGGACTGCCAGGGAATTCCCATATATATTATTTTCCACTATGATTTATCATAGGATACTGAATATATTTCTCTGTGCTCTACAGTGGGAACATGTCGATCCATTCCATATACTCTAGTTCATATCTCTTAACACCAATATCTTACTCTATTGCTCCCCCAATTCTCTCTGCCTTGGAAGCCTCAAGTCTGTTCTCTATGTCCATGAGTGTGCTTCTGTTTCAAACATATATTCATTTGTGTCATATCTTAGATTCCACATTTAAATGATATCACTTGGTATTTGTCTTTCTCTGTGAGACACACTGTATGATCATCTCTTGGTCCGTGCACGTTGACGCAAATGGCCTTATTTTAGTAGCTGTACATATTCTTGTATCCTTTTAACCATACATAGAGGTATTCATCTGTGGTTATTTTCATGAGTATATTATTAAAACGTGTGTTGAACACCACTCTTGGGATAGTACGTCCATTTTGAGTCTGTATTAGGATTTTATATGTATGTGTCAGTCACTTCAATTCAATTGCTCAGCCGTGTCCAATACTTTGGGACCCCATGAACTGTAGCATGCCCCACTTCCCTGTCAGTTACTAACTCCTGGAGTTTGTGCCTCCTTCCTTCTCAGTTTTATTGTAGTTTGTATGTCTTGTTTGACGAAGGTGATCCTTTGATGAATCTGTACCGATTCTGGCTCCCATACACCGATACACAGAGGCGTTCGGCAGTGGTTATTTACTCCAACCTGCTCTCAGAAAGTGTGTAGAACATCACTCTTGCCTAGTCAGTCCCTGTGGATTATGTATTTGACAGGCATTTGTGGGAATCCGTGAATTTCAGCCTTCCAATGTAAGCCTTCCTCTCACCCAACGCCTTTGCTAAGCATCAGGGAATTCCCAGCACTGGGTGGGTGTCCATTTTACCTCGCTTGGGGCACTCACTGCCGGCAATATTGTCAGTTCCATTTGAAAGGCAAATCAAGTGACCTGTCTGTAATCTGCCCTTCTTCACTGACTCTGATTATCACCACACTTACCTGTGCCTCTGACAATGACAGTATTTCCTTGTTTCAATGCTGAAGTCATATTCCATCATGAACCCGTATCACATTCTTTGATCCATTCATTGCTCCATCCCTGTGTACTTTCTTTACTTTCATCTCTGGGGATTGAGAATGCTGCTGCAGTGCATGCCCTCTTGCATGTGGTTTTCAAAATCTGAGTATTTCTGAAGCGTCCTAGGAGTGGAGAGGCCATGTTATACTTTCTGTCTCTTTTTTTCCTATAAAGGCACGTGGACAGTGATTCTTATACTGGCTCCTTTCACTGATATGCCCCCACTAGTATAAAAGGACCCCCCTGACTAATGTTAACCTACTCTTTCTGGTCTAGACCGTTTTCCATGGCGGCCTTTTCCACTGCTCAGAGTTGATGTCTCTTGGCAGTTTAGATTTGGTATCTCTGATAAGAAGCCCTGTTGGGAACTATCCATGGGCTTTTCGGTTTTGAAAGCACTTTGAGTTGTATTGACCTGTTGATGGTTTCTTCCTGAGAGTGTCCCAGTCTTGTTTTGTGTGTGTGTCTTTGTTTGTATTTATTTGTTTATTTAATTTTGGGTGTGTGACCCATGACTCGTTCAAGGGTAGGTGTCATGTTGAATCCATTGGCCTTGTGAATATCAGATGTCCATCAGCGATTGTTTCAAGGCTGCAGTTACAGAGAAAAGCCTCCACGCTGCAAGGATTCTTTATTTCCTCCTATTTTAGGATGGCCTGCTCTGCCTGAGAGTTTTTGTCAGGGCTGGTTGTGCAGTAGAGTCGAACGAGCCAGAGGATGCCACCAAACCTGGTGTCTCCTCGCTCTTGGATTATTTTAAGTAAAAGTTCCTATTCTATTTAAGTTGATTGACAAGGATGCATTTGTTTTACGTGTACAGATTCTTGTTCCGTTGCACTGAGAGTACTTGATGTATTCAGCTGTGCTTGTTTTCACCTACATGTTATTAGAACATATTTGGTCTACCACTCTTTGCAGTAGGTTTTCATGGATTCTGTATTTTATATGTATCTGTGGGAAGACCCAAAAGTCAAGCTCCAGATATATCCCTTCCAACCACCAGGGTCCTCTGCTACCCATAAGTTTCTTGCCAGGTTGAATGGCCATGTCACCTCTGTGTGGGTGCTCACTGCTCTGGATTTTTGTATCCCACCTGTCCGTTGCATCCCATAATGTTTCTTGAATCGACCCTCCTTCACTCAGTGTGATGATCTCTGGATTCATCTCTACCTGTGAAGACGGCCTACTTTCAGATTTCAATCCTTGATTCAAAATTCATTCTAGGCCTATATCACATTTCTTTATCCATTCCTCTGTCCAGGTATGCTATCTCTATTTTCATCTCTTCGATGTTGTGAATGGTGCCATGGGGCCCGGTTTGGGGTGTGTGGTGTTCGAAGTCTGTTCATTTCTGAAATATTCCAGGAGAGGACCTGATTTATCATACTGTCTCTACGTTTTATGTATTTGTTTTTCTCTCATGGGACTGCACTCTTCTAGTCATGCTCATAGTGGCTCTCACCAGGTCCATCCCACCAGTACCCTAAAGCGTGCACCGGACCAGTGTTACTCTGCCATTGACGCCATGTCCAGCTTTTGACAGCAGCCTTTTTAAATGCTGAGGCAGAGGTCATAATGTCCTCGCAGCTTAGATGTTTGTATCTCTTAGAATTCATCCTGTGTGCAAATTGTGTGCTTTTCTAAAGAAACGCGGAATTGTGTTTACCTGTTCATATCCTCTTCCTGTTAGCTTCTCCTGTGTTTACTTTAGTTTTTTCCCCCTCTGTGAGCCCTGGCTATTTGGTAAGGGTTGGTATCGGTTAGAGCTCAGCACCCTTGTGAATAGCGTGGCCATCAGCAAGCATTTTAAGGTTGCTGTTGGAGAAAGTGTCCACACGGCGGCAGCATTTCTTCATTCCGTCCTCTTGTTACTATGGTAACAGCAGCCTCTGAGGTTATCCCTGGCCTGGTTGTAAATGCCAGTAGAAGCAGACACAAGACTCAACCAAATTTTTTGTCTCTTTACTCTTTGAGTTTTTTCTATAAGTCAAACTTTATTTCTTATTTAAGACTATTTACACCACTGTAGTTGTTGCAGGGAAACAGTTTCTCCTTCCTTTCCACAGATACCTGGAGGTATTCAACTGTGGTTATTGTCACAGCTATCTTTTAGAATCAGTGGAGCACATGTCTCTTGATACAGGAGGTCCTTGTGGATTATGAATTGCATACGTATTTGTGGGTATAAGTTTATTCCAGCCTTCACCTTTCGGCCCTGCCCCCACCGATACCCTTTGCTAACTGTAATTTTCTTACCAGGAGTGTAAGTCCATTTCACTTTTGTTTGGGTACTCACAGCCATCAATATGTTTTTTTAATCCCTTCTGGAAGGTATATGTTTTGATATGTCTTTAATCCACCCTTCTTTACTTACTGTGATTCTCTGTAGATTTCTGCATATCCCTGAAAATGGCATTTTTTGCGTTTTCATAATGTCTGAGTCATATTTTGTTGTGTCTCTATGTCCCATTTCTTTCCTTTCGTCTGCACCCAATGATTCTCTTTCCTTTCATCTCTTGGGTGTTGTAAGTGCTACTGCAGTGCATGTTTGTGCAGGTGGGGGTTTGGCCGAGTGTTTTCCACGATCTGTTGATTTCTCAAATTCCCTGGGAGTGGAACTGCCATATGACATCATCTGTCTCATTTTGTGATTCCAAGGCCCTTTGACAGTCATGCTCATGAAGCCTCTGACCACTTACCTCCCACCAGTGGCATCCAAGGGTCCCCTTTACTAATACTGCTCTGCTCTTCCTTGTCTGTAGAGTTTTGGATAGTCGCCTGTTTCATTTCTCAGTAGTGATATCGTGTTGCAGTTTAACTTTTCGTATCACTGATAACAGAGCAAATGAAGCACATTTCCGGAGGCTTCTTTCTAAGCATCAACTAAGTGTTTACCTGTTGAAGTGTCCTTCCTGATCATGTGGTTTGTTCTGGTTTTTATTTTGGTGTGGGACCCCCGGCCAATTCATAAAGGTAGGTGTCATTTAGAGCCCGGCCGCCTTGTGAATAGGCAGTGTCCATCAGGCCAAAATTGAAGGTTGCTGCTCCAGAAAGCAGCCACAAGGCGGCAGCATTCCTTCGGGTCCTCCTCTTGTTACTATGGTAACTGCATCTTTAGAGGTATGTGCCATTTCCAGTTGTAAAGGAGACTAGCATGCGCTAGAGGAAGCCCGCCGCCCGCCCCCTCCCCCCCCCCAAAGCTTGTGTCTCCTTCCTTCCCAGTTTTACTGTAGTTCATATTTCATGTTGGACGAAGCTGATGTACAGAGTTGCCTTTGTTTTGGCTGTACTGATTCTTGCTCCCTTACACCCATACACAGAGGCATTCAGCAGTGTTTATTTCCTCTGGCCTGCTCTCTGAAAGTGTGTGGTACATCACTCTTGCTAAGTTGGTCCCTGTGGATTATGTATTTGACAGGTATTTGTGGGAATCCGTGAATTTCAGCCTTGCAAAGCAAGCCTTCCTCTCACCCACCCCCTCTGCTAAGCATCATGGAGTTCCCATCACTGAGCATCCATTATACCTTGGTCGGGGTACTCACTGCCAGCAATATTGTCTGTCCCATTTGAGAGGTAAATATTATGACACAGCTCTCATCTGCCCTTCTTCACTGACCCTGATTATCACCACACTTATCTGTACCTCTGACAATGACATTATTTCCTTGTTTCAATGCCTGAGTCATATTCCATCGTGAACCCATATTTCATTCCTTGATCCATTCATCTCTCCGTCCCCATGTACTTTCTTTAGTTTCATCTCTGGGCATTGGGAATCCTGCTGCAGTGCATGCTCTGGGGTGTGTGGTTTTCAAAATCTGTGTATTTCTGAAGTATCATAGGAGTGGAAAGGCCCTGTCATATTGTCTAATTCTTTTCTATAAAGGCACGTGGACAGTGATTCTTATACTGGCTCCTCCCACTGATATGCCCTCACTACTATAAAAGGATCCCGCTGACTAATGTTAATCTACCATTTCTGGTTTGTTCCGTTTTCCGTGGTGGCCTTTTCCAGTGCTCAGTGTCGATGTCTCGTGGTCTTTTGGATTTTGTATCTCTGATAAGAAACCCTATGGAGTACTATTCATGGGCTTTTTGCTCTTTGAAAGCACTTTAATTGTATTTACCTAGTGATGTTTTCTTCCTGAGACTGTTCCAGTTTTGCTTTGTGTGTGTGTGTGTGTGTGTGTGTTTATTTATTTATTTAATTTTGGGTGTGTGACCCCTGATGTGTTCAAGGGTAGGTGTCATGTCGAGTCCAGCGGCCTTGTGAATATCAGATGTCCATCAGTGATAGTTTTCATGCTGCGGTTTCAGAGCAAATCCTCCACGCTGGAAGGTTTCTGTATTCTGTCCTATTTTAGGATGGCCTGCTCCGTCTGAGAGTTTTGGTCAGGCCTGGTTGTATATGAGAGTAGAAAGATCCAGAGGATGCCATCAAACCTGGTGGACTGCTCACTTTTGGATTTTATTTTATGTAAAAGTCCCTATTCTATTTAAGTTGATTGACAAGGATGCATTTCTTTTATGTGTACAGATTCCTGTTCCGTGGCACTGAGAGTACTTGATGTATTCAGCTGTGCTTGTTTTCACCTACATGTTATTAGAGTGTGTTTCGTCTACCACTCTTGCTGAAGTAGGTTTGCATGGATTCTCTATTTTATATGTATCTGTGGGAAGAAATTAATACCAAGCTCCAGATATATCCCTTCCATCCACCAGGGTCCTCTACTACCCATACGTTTCATGCCAGGTTGGATGTCCACGTCACCTCTGTGTGGCTGCTCACTGCTCTGAATTTTTGTATCCCACCTGTCTATTGCATCCCATGATGTTTCTTTGAATGAACCCTCCTTCACTCAGTGTGATGATGTCTGTATTTATCTCTATCTCTGAAGACGGCCTGTCACGATACATTTAACAGGAGGCTTCCTGTGTGCTGTTTTCAGTCTTGCATGAATTCTATGTTCCTTAACAGCACCTGAATACAGGTGCCAGAGAGCTGGCAAGCCGGCTTTTGGGGATAATAGAAATTCATGTATCTCATTCGTATGGAAATTCCATATGGTGAACAGCAGCCATTTACAAGTCTCCTCCTTTCTGATATGTAACGTTACTTTTACAACCCCCTCTCTAGAAAATAATTCTAGCCTCCGGCTTTCTAGATGACTTGTTAGATTTTTGATCCCTATCTCTGCTAAAAAGGGCTATCTGGTAAGCGAGTATATATATGCCCACAATATGTTGAATAAATGCCTTTGTTCCATCAGAGCACTGGTCCCCGTGTCTCTCCCCCCAACCTTCTCCCTCTCTCTCCTCTGTCCCCTTCATGCGGCTCAGCCTCTTTTCTTCCTTCTTTCACTTTCTTATCGGTCGACTCTGTACCCCCAAGTTCCGGTCCATTAAAGGACCACAACAACGGCCTACATTCGTATTTCAATCCTTGATTCAAAATTCATTCTAGACCTGCATCACGTTTGTTTATCCACTGCTCTCTCCAGGTACGCTATCTTTACTTTCATCTCTTCAGTGTTCTGAATGGTGCCAAGGGATCCGGTTTGGGGTGTGTGGTGTTTGAAATCTGTTCGTTTCTGAAATATTCCAGGAGGCGATCTGTTTTATCATGCTGTCTCTACCTCTTTATTTATTTATTTTTCTCTCATGGGACTGCACGTTTCTAGTCGTGCTCATATGGCTCTTACCAGGTCCATCCCATCAGTACCCTAAAGCGTCCACTGTAGCAATGGTACTCTACCATTGACGCCATGTCCAGCTTTTGACAGTGGCCTTGTTCCATGCTCAGGCAGAGGTGATAATGTCCACGCAACTTCAATGTTTGTATCTCTTAGAATTCACCTAATGTGCAAACTGTCATGTGCTTTTTAAAAGAAACATGGAATTGTGTTTACCTGTTCATCTCCTCTACCTGTTAGCTTCTCCTGTGTTTACTTTATATTTTTTCCCCTCTGTGCTGCTGCTGCTGCTGCTAAGTCGCTTCAGTCGTGTCCGACTCTGTGCGACCCCATAGACGGCAGCCCACCAGGCTCCGCCGTCCCTGGGATTCTCCAGGCAAGAACACTGGAGTGGGTTGCCATTTCCTTCTCCAGTGCATGAAAGGGAAAAGTGAAAGTGAAGTCGTTCAGTCGTGTCCGACTCGTAGCGACCCCATGGACTGCAGCCCACCAGGCTCCTCCGTCCATGGGATTTTCCAGGCAAGAGTACTGGAGTGGGGTGCCATTGCTTCCCCTCTGTGAGCCCTGGTAATTTGTTAAGGGTTGGTATCGGTTGGAGCTCAGCACCCTTGTGAATAGCGTGGCCATCAGCAAGCATTTTAAGGTTGCTGTTGGAGAAAGTGTCCACAAGGAGGCAGCATTTCTTCATTCCCTCCCCTTGTTGCTATGGTAACAGCAGCCTCTGAGGTTATCCCAGGCCTGGTTGTAAATGAGAGTAAAATGAGACACTGGAAGCCACCAAAAGCTTGTCTCTCTTTAGCCTTTGAGGTTTTCTCTTTAAGTGAAACTTTTATTTCTTATTTAAGACTATTTACACCGTTGTAGTTATTGCAGGTAAACAGATTCTCCTACCCTTCCACAGATACCTGGAGGTATTCAGCTGCAGTTATTGTCACAGCTATGTTTTTAGAATCTGTTGAGGACATGTCTCCTGATACAGGAGGTCCATGTGGATTATGAATAGGTATTTGTGGGAATAAGTTTACTCCAGCCTTCACCTTTTGGCCTCTAACCATCGACACCATTTGCTAACTGTACTTTTCTTACCAGGAGTGTAATCCATTTCACTTTTGTTTGGGTACTAATATTAAGCTACCGTTTCTGATCTGGACCGTTTTCAATGGTGGCCTTTTCCAGTGCTCAGAGTAGATGTCTCGTAGCAGTTTAGATTTCGTATCTCTGATAAGAAACCCTGTTGAACATTATTCATGGGGTTTGTGTTTTTTGAAAGCCCCTTGAATTGTATTTATCTAGTGATGTTTACTTCCTGAGTGTGTCCCGTTTATGTTTTGGCTTTTTGTTTGTTTGCTTGTTTTTATTAGTATGTTTTTTTTTTTATGTGTTTCCCCTGACATGTTGAAAGGTAGTGGTATGTCGAGTCCGGCGGCCTTGTGAATATCAGGTGTCCATCAGCGATAGTTTGAAGGCTGAGGTTACAGAGAAAAGCCTCCATGCTGCAAGGTCTTTTTATTCCCTCTCTTTTAGGATGGCTACTGTTGTCTTAGAGTTTTTGTCATGCTTGGCTGTACATGAGAGTAGGATGAGCCAGAGAAGCCACCAAACCTGGTGTCCCGTCACTCTCCTTATCTCTCCTTAGTGTAGCTGTCCTAGCGCAACTCTGCTTACCTTCACTCTCCTTAGCTTAGCCCTCCATAGCTCTGCTGTCCGTAGCTCTCCTCAAGCTCTTGTCTCAGCTCCCCTAAGCTCAGCCCTCCTAGCTCTCCTTAGTGTAGTCCTCCTTAGGATAGCTGTCATTAGCTCAGCTCGCCATAGCTTTCCTTAGCTCAGCTCTGCTTAGCTTAGCTTTCCTTAACACAGCTCTCCTCTCATTAGCTTAGCTCTCCTTTGCTTAGCTCAGCTCTCCTTCAGTCAGTCAGTTCAGTTGCTCAGTCTTGTCCGACTCTTTGTGACCCCATGGACTGCAGTGTGCTGGGCCTCCCTGTCCATCAGCAACACCCAGACTTGACTCAAACTCATGTCCGTTGAGTCAGCGATGCCATCCAACCATCTCATCCTCTGGCGTCCCCTTCTCCTCCCTCCTTCAATCTTTCCCAGCATCAGCGTCTTTTGAAAGGAGTCAGTTCTTCTCATCAGGTGGCTAAACTATTGAGTTCCAGCTTCAGCATCAGTCATTCCAATGAACGTCCAGAACTCATGTCCTTTAGGAGGGACTGGTTGAATCTCCCTGCAGGCCAAGGGACTCTCAAGAGTCTTCTCCAACACCACAGTTCAAAAGCATCAATTCTTTGGCACTCAGCTTTCTTTGTGGTCCAACTCTCACATCCATAAATGACTACTGGAAAAACTATAGCCTTGACTAGACAGACTTTTGTTGGCCAAGTAACGTCTCTGCTTTTTAATATGCTGTCTACGTTGGTCATAACATTTCTCCCAAGGAGTAAGCATCTTTCAGTTTCATGGCTGCAGTCACCATCTGCAGTGATTTTGGAGCCCCAGAAAATAAAGTGTGTAACTGTTTCCACTATTTCCCCATCTATTTGCCATGAAGTGATGGGACCAGATGCCATGATCTTAGTTTTCTGAATGTTGAGGTTTAACCCAACATTTTCACTCTCCTCTTTCCCTTTCATCAAGAGGTTCTTTAGTTCTTCTTTGCTTTCTGACAGATGGGTGGTGTCATCTGCATATCTGAAATTATTGATATTTCTCCCAGCAATCTTGATTCCAGCTTGTGCTTCATCCAGGCCAGCGTTTATCATGACGTACCCTGGTAGGCTGCAGTCCATGGGGTCGCGAAGAGTCAGACACGACTGAGCGACTTTACTTTCACTTTTCACTTTCATGCATTGGAGAAGGAAATGGCAACCCACTCCAGTGTTCTTGCCTGGAGAATCCCAGGGACGGCAGAGCCTGGGGGGGCTGCCGTCTATGGGGTCGCACAGAGTCGGACACGACTGAAGCGACTTAGCAGCAGCAGCAGCAGCACTCTGCATATAAGTTAAATTAACTGGGTGACGATATAGAACCTTATTTGGAACCAGTCTGCTGTTCTACATGCAGTTCTAACTGTTGCTTCCTGACCTACATACAGATTTCTCAAGAGCCAGAGGAGGTGATCTGGTATTCCCATCTCTTTCAGAATTTTCCACAGTTTATTGTAATCCACACAGTCAAAGGCTTTGGCATAGTCAATAAAGCAGAAGTATATATTTTGTTGGAACTCGCTTGCTTTTTTGTTGATCCAACGGATGTTTGCAATTTGATCTCTGGTTCCTCTGCCTTTTCTGAATCCAGCTTAAACATCTGGAAGTTCATGGTTCACGTACTATTGAAGTGTGGCTTGGAGAATTTTGAGCATTACTTTACTAGCGTGTGAGATGAGTGCAATTGTGCGGTAGTTGGAGCATTCTTTGGCATTGCCTTTCTTTGGGACTGGAATGAAAACTGACCTTTTGCAGTCCTATGGCCACTGCTGAGTTTTCCAAATTTGCTGGCATGTTGAGTGCAACACTTTCACAGCATCAGATTTTAGGATTTGAAATAGCTCAACTGGAATTGCATCACCTCCACCAGCTTCTTTCATAGTGACGCTTCTTAAAGCCCACTTGACTTCACATTCCAGGATGTCTGGCTCTGGCTCTAGGTGAGAGATCACACCATCATGATTATCTGGATCGTGAAGATCTGTTTTGTATAGTTCTTCTGTGTATTCTTGCCACCTCTCTGTAATATCTTCTGCTTCTGTTAGATCCATCCCATTTCTGTCCTTTATTGTGCTCATCTTTGCATGAAATGTTCCCTTGGTATCTCTAATTTTATTGTAGAGATCTCCAGTCTTTGCCTTTCTATTGTTTCCCTCTGTTTCTTTGAGAGCTCTCCTCAATTATTTCTCCTTAGCTGAGCTCTCCCTAGCATAGCTCTCCTTAGCTCAGCCATCCTTAGGATAGCTCTCCTGAATTACTTCTCCTTAGCTTAGCTCTCTGTAGCTCTCTATAGCTCAGTTCTCCTTAGCTTAGCTCACCTTAGCCCAGCTCCCCTAAGCTCAGCCCTCCTAGCTCTCCTGAGCGTGGCTCTCCTTAACTCAGCTCTCCTTTCGTTAGCTTAGCTTTCCTTAGCTAAGCTGTCCATAGCTCTCCTTAGTTCAGCCCTCCTTAGCTCTCTTTAATTACTTCTCCTTAAGTAAGGAATTACTTACTTAATTACTACTCCTTAAGTAATTACTTACTTAATTACTCCTGCATAAGGAAGCCACTTCTCCTTAAGTGGCTCGCCTTAGCTCTGCTCCCCTAAGCTCAGCCCTCGTAGCCCTCCTTAACTCATCTCTCCTTAGCTTAGCCCTCCTCAGCTCAGCTCAGCTCTCCTTAGCTCTCCATAGCCCTCTAGGAGAGCTAATAAGAGCTAAGATAAAGAGAGCTAAGCTAAGAAGAGGTAAGCTAAGGAGAGCTAAGGAATGCTGAGCTTCGCTAAGGAGAGCTAGAAAAAGGGGGCTGAGCTAAGGACAGCTGAGCTACCCTAAGGAGAGCTAAGCTAAGGAGGGCTGAGCTATGGCGAGCTGAGCTAAAGAGAGCTACGCTAAGGAGAGCTATGAAGAACTGAGCTGAGGAGCGCTGAGCTAAGGAGGGCTAAGCTAAGGAGAGTTATGGAGAGCTAAGGAGAGCTGAGCTATGGAGAGGTGAGCTAAGGAGAGCTGTGGAGAGCTACAGAGAGCTGAGCTGACTAGAACTGTGAAAGGAGAGCTAAGGAGGGCTAAGGTAAGGAGAGTTGAGCTAAGGAAAGCTTAGATAAGGAGAGCTATGGAGAGCTGAGTTGAGGAGAGCTGAGCTAAGGAGAGTTTCGCTAAGGAGGGCTAAGGTGAGCTAAGCCAAGGAGAGCTGAGCTAAGATAAGGAGTGCTAATTAAGGATAGCTAAGCTAAGAGTCTAAGATAATGAAGATCACGGCATCTGGTCCCATTACTTCATGGCAAATAGATGGGGAAACAGTGGAAACAGTGACACCCTTTATCTTTTGGGGCCCCAAAGTCACTGCAGATGGTGACCGCAGCCATTAAATGAAAATACACTTACTCCTTGGGAGAATGTTATGACCAACCTAGACAGCATATTAAAAAGCAGAAACGTTACTTGGCCAACAAAGGTCTGTCTAGTCAAAGCTATGGTTTTTCCAGTAGACATGTACGGATGTGAGAGTTGGACTATAAAGAAAGCTGAGCACCAAAGAATTGATGCTTTTGAACTGTGGTGTTGGAGAAGACTCTTGAGAGTCCCTTGGACTGCAAGGAGATCCAACCAGTCCCTCCTAAAGGAGATCAGTCCTGAATGTTCATTGGAAGGACTGATGCAGAAGCTGAAACTCCAATACTTTGGCAACCTGATGTGAAGAAATGACGCATTTGAAAAGACCCTGATGATGGGAAAGGCTGAAGGAGGGAGGAGAAGGGGACGCCAGAGGATGAGATGGTTGGATGGCATCACCGACTCCATGGACATGAGTTTGAGTAAACTCCGGGAGTTGGTGATGGACAGGGAGGCCCAGCACACTGCAGTCCATGGGGTCGCAAAGAGTCGGACACGACTGAGCGACTGAACTGAACTGAATTGAACTCGTCGATTGTAGCACTTAATGTTTGTGTTTCCTTTTAAATTTTCTGTTTGGTTGATCGGTCCATAGGTGTGAGTGGGGTGTTAAAGTCTCCGAGTATGATTGTGTTACTGTTACTTTCCCCTTTCCTACTTGTTAGCGTTTGCCTTACGTATTGAGGCACTCCTATGTGGGGTGCATATGTATTTATAACTGCTGTATCTTCTTGGACTGATCCTTTGATCATTATGTAGTGTCCTTGTCTCTTTTCACGGCCTTTATTTCAAAGTCTATTTAATCTGATAAGAGAATTGCTACTCCTGCTTTCTTTTGGTGTCCATTTGCACGGAACATCCTTTTCCAGCCCTTCCTTTTGACTCTGTATGTGTCCCTTGGTGAGAGGTGGGTCTCTTGTAGACAGCATATATAGGGGTCTGGTTTTGTAACCATCTTACAATACTTCCTTTGTCACCCATCTATCCATTTGTCCATCCCTCTTTGCAATCAACAGTCCATCTTTTTCCTTGGAGCATTTTGTGGTGAATTGCAGACATGAGTATGTGTCTCCTTAAGTATTTCAGCAAGCCTGCCATTAAGTAGTGAGCCGTGGTTGTTTAGAGCAATTTTCTTTGGATATAAACTTTACATACAATGAAATATTCCGATCTTTTTTTTTCCCAGTCATGTTACTTTTTAACTGAAGTATGCCTGATTTGCGATGTTGTGTTAATTTCTGCTTTACAGAAAAGTGATTCGGTTATGCACATACATGTCTGTATATACACTGTGTATGTGTGTACATTCTTCTATTTAGTCTTTTTTCTTTTGTCTACACTGTGTGGCATGTGGGGTTAGTGCCCTGACCCGGGATTCAGTGTGCATCCCCTCAAGTGTAAGTGTGTGGTCCTAATCACTGGGCTTCCAGGGAAGCCCCATATGTATTCTTTTCCATTATGGTTTATCATAGGGTCTGAATATAGTTCTCTGTGCTGTACAGCAGGAACTTGTCTATGCATTCCATCTACTCTAGTTTATATCTCTTAACTCCAATCTCTTCCCCCATCCCTCCCCCAATGCTCTCTGCCTTGGAAGCCACAAGTCTGTTCTCTATGTCCATCAGTGTGTTTCTGTTTCATACATATGTTCATTTGTGTCATATCTTCGATTTCACGTTTAAGTGATATTTGGTGTTTATCTTTCTCTGTGTGATGCACTTCACTTAGAATGATCATCTCTCAGTCCATGCATGGTGCCTCAAATGGCCTTATTGTTGTAGCTGTACAGATTCGTGGATCCTTTTAACCATACATAGAGGTATTCATCTGTGGTTATTTTTACGAATATATTATTAAAATGTATTTAGTAGACCACTCTTGGTATCGTATGTCCATTTTGAGGCTGTCTTAGGATTTTATATGTATATATCAGTCAGTTCAGTTCAGTCGCGTCTGACTCTGTTCAACCCCATGAACTGCAGCACGCCAGACTTCCGTGTCCATCACCAACTCCCGGAGCTTGCTCAAACTCAGGTCCATCAAGTGGGTGATGCCATCCAACCACCTCATCCTCTATCGTCCCTTTCTTCTCCTGCCTTCAGTATTTCCCAGCATCAGAGTCTTTTCCAGTGAGTGAGTCCTTTGCATCAGGTGGCCAAAGTATTGGAGTTTCAGCTTCAGCATCACTCCTTCCAATGAATATTCAGGACTGATTTCCCTTAGGATTGACCGTTTTGATCTCTTTGCAGTCCAAAGGACTCTCCAGAGTATATGTGGGTTAGAATAAATATTTATTGTGCTTATGCTCCCCTCTGGTGGAGAACTAGAAGAATGCTTATGAATGCAATTTATAAAATCCAGATGTATTCTCTCATATGTATGTATGAATAAATATTTACTGTGCTTTTGCTGCCCCCTCGTGGAGAAATAGAAGAATATGTATGAATGTAATTTATAAAATCCAGATGCATTCTGCACGTGTTGGAAAATATACTGTGCAGCTTTATTAAAAATTGATACATGCTCCTAACAGAAAACGTAAAGTTGCCAGAAAAATACAACGTAAGAAAAAAATCACCCATGATGTCACTTTACCATTGGCTCAGAATTCTGAGTTCCTAGGATGGGGAGATGAGGGTGTGCTTCTTTCTTTAGCATAAAATCATTTCTGCTATCTGAATGCTAACATACAACTTGGTTCTGATACTTGCTCCTTTGTTTATATTTAAGCATTACTTTTACAAACACCTAGTAATTTGATCCCCTGTTTAGAGCCTGTTTGCTTCAAGATTTTGTTTTTCTGTTTTTCCTCTTTTGCTATGATTAAAAAAAAAATGTTGAATATCTTGGCTACGGTTAGGAGTGCTACAATGAAGATTGGAGTGCATGCATCTTTTGGAATTAAGGTTTTCTCCAGGAATATGCCCACCCGTGAGGTGCTGGGTCATATGGTAATTCTTTTGTTAGTTTTTTAAGGAGCTGCCCTACCGTTCACCATAGTGGCTCTACCAGTCTACATGCCTGCCGACAGAGCAGGAGGCTTCCCTTTTCTCCACACACTCTCCAGAAATTATTGTTTGTAGAATTTTTGATGCTGGCTCTTCTGACTGGTGTGAAGTAATACCTCATTGTAGTTTTGATGTGCATGTCTCTAATAATTAGTGATGTTGAGCATCTTTTCATGGGTTTTTTGCCCATCTGCATGTCTTCTTTGGAAAAATGTCTATTTAGATCTGCCCCAATTTTTGATTGAGTTTTGTTTTGTTTTGTTTTACACGGGCCTACATGAGCTGTTTGTATATTTTGGGGAATAACGCCTTGATAACTGATGAGGTTCGTGAGATTGTACAGCAGGCAGTGATCAAGATCATCTCCAAATAAAAGAAATGCAAAAGGCCAAATGGTTCTCTGAGGAGGCCTTAAAAACAGCTGAGAAAACAAGAGAAGCAAAAGGCAAAGGAGAAAAGGAAAGATATACCCATCTGAATGCAGAGTTCCAAAGAATAGCAGGGAGAGATAAGAAACCCTTCCCCAGCGATCAATGCAAAGAAATAGAGGAAAACAATAGAATGGGAAAGACAAGAGATCACTTCAAGAAAATTAGAGACACCAAGGGAACATTTCATGCAAAGATGAGCACAATAAAGGACAGAAAATGTATGGACCTAAGAGAAACAGAAGATATTAAGAAGAGGTGGCAAGAATACACAGAACTATGCAAGAAAGATCTACATGACCCAGATAACCACGAGCGTGTGATCACTCACCTAGAGCCAGACATCCTGGAATGTGAAGTCAAGTGGGCCTTAGGAAGCATCACGACGAACGAAGCTAGTGGAGGTGATGGAATACCAGTTGAGTTATTTCAAATCCTGAAGGATGATGCTGTGAAAGTGCTGCACTCAATATGCCAGCAAATCTAGAAATCTCAGCAGGGGCCACAGGACTGGAAAAGGTCAGTTTTCATTCTAATCCCAAAGAAAGGCAATGCCAAAGAATGCTCAAACTACTACACAACTGCACTCATCTCAAACGCTGGTAAACTAGTGCTCAAAATTCTCCAAGCCATGCTTCAGTAGTACATGAACTGTGAACTTACAGATGTTCAAGCTGCATTTAGAAAAGGCAGAGGAACCAGAGATCAAATTGCCAACATCCCCTGGATCATCGAAAAAGCAAGAGTTCCAGGAAAACATCTACTTTTGCTTTGTTGACTATGCCAAAGCCTTTGACTGTGCGGATCACAATAAACTGGAAAATTCTTCAAAAGATGGGAATACCAGACATGCCTCCTGAGAAATCTGTATGCAGGTCAAAAGAAACAGTTAGAACTGGACATGGAAAGACAGACTGGTTCTGAATCGGGAACGGAGGACATCAAGGCTGTATATTGTCACCCTGCTTATTTAACTTATATGCAATGTACATCATGTGTAATGCCACGCTGGATGAAGCACAAGCTGGAATCAAGATTGCTGGCAGAAATATCAATAACCTCATATATGCAGATGACACCAGCCTTATATCAGAAAGCGAGGAACTAAAGAGCCTCTTGATGAAACTGAAAGAGGAGAGTGAAAAAGTTGGCTTAAAGCTCCACATTCAGAAAACTAATATCATGGTATCCGGTCCCATCACTTCATGGCAAATTGATGGGGAAACAGTGGAAACAGTGAGAGACTTTATTTTGGGTCTTCAGAATCACTGCAGATGGTGACTGCAGCCATGAAATTAAAAGATGCATGCTCCTTGGAAGAAAAGCTATGACCAACCTAGACAGCATATTAAAAATCAGAGACATTACTTTCCCAACAAAGGTCCGTCTAGTCAAAGCTGTTTTCTTTCCAGTAGTCATGTATGGATGTGAGATTTGGACTATAAAAAAGCTGAGCACCGAAGACCTGATGCTTTTGAACTGTGGTGTTGGAGAAGATTCTTGAGAGTCCCCTGCACTGCAGGGAGATCCAATCATTCCATCCTAAAGGAAATCAGTCCTGAATATTCATTGGAAGGACTGATGCTGAAGCTGAAACTCCAATCCTTTGGCCACCTGATGCGAAGGACTGACTCATTTGAAAAGACCCCAATGCTGGGAAAGACTGAAGATGGGAGGAGGAGGGGACGACAGCGGATGAGATGGTTGGATGGCATCCCTGACACAATAGACATGAGTTTGAGTACGTTGCGGGAGTTGGTGATGGACAGGGAAGCCTGGCCTTCTGCAGTCCATTGGATCGCAAAGAGTCAGACACGACTGAGTGACTGAACTGAACTGAGCTGAGCTGAATGAATGAGAACCATCTGGGTAGCACAGGGAACTGTCCGCAATGCGCTGTGGTGACCTACATGGCAAAGAAATTTTAACAAGGGGGGATATATACACACACACACATAGGCACAGCTGATTTACGTTTCTGTACAGCAGAAAGTAACACAACATTGTAAAGCTTCTACACGTGTACCTGCTGTGGGCTCCATTTATACGATGTTCTAGGTGAGGCAAAACTAATCTAACAGGGGTTCTCAGTTCTATCATGGGAACTTGCAATGGGAGAAGGACAGTGTGGGGAAGAGTCCCAAAGCGATTTTCTAGGATGATGGGAAAATAAATATTGCAGTAACCATCATATATATATACATATATATAAGTTTGGTGTACTTGCATAAATATTTCTGCAGTGTAAATTCCACACAGGGTCTTGCTAAGTGGCTCCATGCATTTATGAATGGACTAGTTATTGTCAAATTGTCCTTCAGGAAGTTGCATCACTTTATGCTTTCAGAGCAATGCATGAGCACTCATTTTCTAAACCCTCATCCTCAGTTTGGAGGGAAAATTTGGTATCTTTCAACTTTCTCATTGAACTTTTGGCAGTTTGCATGGTGAGAAGTCGTATTCCGTTATTGTTTTGGTTTGCATTCCTGTTATTCCCAATTTGGTTCAACATTTCTTCCTGGTTTTTGGTAATTTTTCTTTTGTATTTTCTGGGTAATTTGTATTTCTTTGTACCCTTTGTTTACTTCATGTTTGTCTTCTATTAGATTTTTCGTCTCTTATTTTAACTTTGGACTCTGCATAAATTAGGTAAATGAGCCCTTTGTCAGGCATCTTCCAAATATTTCTCAATTGTCATTTTATAATCCCTTGTTTATTATTAGCCATGCAGGAATTTTACTGCAAAGAAAGTTATGTAAATTTCCCTTTTTTAGCTCCTAGACAATGACCATGTAAAATAAGAAATTTAAATAACGGACAAAAACTCTAGGATGTTACAGGGTGTGGTTAAAAAATTGGGAGGACGCAACGTTCTCTGAGTTCACCTGGGTGCCTTTCCACATGTACTTTTCAATAAGCTTCTTACTTTATCCTCAAATATAAGAGAAAAAATTGAAGTGCAGGCAGGTAGTTCCAAGATGGGCCAAGATGAAGCCAGGACAGGTGGGGCTGCACCTGGGACTCCAGAGGAGTCAGCCATAGGCTTGGTCAGCCCTGTGAAGCCAACAGGGACACAGCTCGAGCTGTGATTGGAGGACTCTGGGAGCCCCAGCAGGTGCTCGGATCCAGGGTCAGGTCTGCCCGGCAGGCCTGTCTCCCTTGGGCCAGAGGGAAGGTGATGCTACTTTTATTATGGAAAATGTAGTCTGTGGATATTGGGAAAAGAACTTGGTCAGTGCATGGAGTGTGAAAAAGTAAATAAAAGCCATGTTTAATTTCACTACAGTTCATATTTTGGGGCTTCCTTGGGGGCTCAGTGGTAAAGAACCTACCTGCCAATGCAGAAGACAGGAGGTAGATCACTGGGTCGGGAAGATCCCCTGGAGAAGGAAATGGTAACCCACTCCAGTGTTCTAGCCTGGAGTATCCCATGGACAGAGGAGCCTGGTGGGCTACAGTCTTTGTGGTTGCAAAGGAAACAGACATGACTGAGGGACTGAGCACACAATATTTTAGCCTCTCTCCTCCGCATCTTTTTACAGTTCATATTTGTAAAGTTGAAATTGTACTTCGTGTGCTTGTGGTTTTCATTGTTCTTTGCTCTGTTCTTTCCCCCACACTTTATTATAAACATTTCCAAACATTCAAGAAAGTTTAACATGTTTTCTACCTAACACACAAAGACATCCCACCTAGATTCTACTGTAATTATTTTAGAATACTTCCATTCTCATGTGCCTACCCATTTGTCCATCACACTATCCATCCATCAATCCATCTTATTCCTTGGTGTATTTAGTGATAAATTGCAGAAATCAGTATACATCTCTGTAAGTGTTTCATCAAGCCTACCATGAAGCTGTCAGCTGTATTTGTTTATAGCAGTTTTCTTTGGATATAAAGTTTACACATGATGAAATATACAAATCTTTTTCCCAGTCATGTTATTTATTGAAGTATACAACATTGTGTTAATTTCTGCTTTACAGCAAAGTGATTCAGTTATACACATATATGTATGTATATACATTGTGTATATATAAATATATATACATAAATACATATGTATCTATATTATATATATATATATATTTTTTTTAATCTTTTTTTTTCTGGCTATGCTGCAGGGTATGTGGGATTAGGTCCATGACCAGGGAATGAACCACACCCCCTGAAGTGGAAGTGTGGAGTCGTAACCACTGGACCACCAGGTAAGTCCCATATATATTCTTCTTTCTATTATCTTCCAATATGGCTTATCATAGGACACTGAATATACTTCCCTGTGCTCTATAGTAGGACCTTGTTGTTTATACATCCCATATGGAATAGTTTGCATCTGCTAACCCCAACCTCCTATCCCTCCCTCCCCAACCCCCTCCTTCTTGGAAACCATAGAGCTGTTCGCTGTTTCCATGAGCCTGTCTCTGTTTCATAGATATGTTCATTTGTGTCATACTTAGATTCTACATATAAGTGGTATCATTTGCTATTTGTCTTTCTCTGAGTTATTTCACTTTGTTTGACATTCTCTCAGTCCATCCATGTTGCTGCACGTGGCATCATTTCAGGTTTTATGGCTGAGTAGTATTCCGTTTTATATATTTACCACTTCTTTATCCATTCACCTGTCAGTGGACATTTAGGATGTGTTTCCATTTTGCCTATTGTGAACAGTGCTGCTCTAAATATCGGAGTGCATCTATCTTTTGAGATTATAGTTTTGTCTGGGTTTATGCCCAGGAATGGAATTCCTGGATCATATGATAATTCTAGTTTTACTTTTCCGAGGAACTTCCATACTGTTTTCCATAGTGGCTGCACCAATTTACATTCCCACCAACAGTGTAGAAGGGTTCACTTTTATCCACATCCTCTCCAGCATTTGTTATTTGTAGACTTTTTGATGGTGACCATTATGACTGGTCAGGAGGAGAAGGGGACGACAGAGGATGAGATGGTTGGATGGCATCACCGACTCGATGGACATGGGTTTGGGTAGACTCCAGGAGTTGGTGATGGACAGAGAGGCCTGGCGTGCTGCAATTCATGGGGTCGCAAAGAGTCGGACACGACTGAGCGACTGAACTGAACTGATTATGACTGGTGTGACATGATAACTCACTGTAGTTTTGATTTGCATTTGTCTAATTATTAGGGATATAAGGCATCTTTTCATGTACCTCTTGGCCATCTCCGTGTCTTCTTTGGAGTAATATCTATTTAGGTCTTCTGCCCATTTGTTTTTTTTTTTTAATTTTATTTATCTTTGGCCGCACTGTGTCTTCCTTGCGGTGCATGGGCTTTTCTCTAGTTGTGGTGAGTGGGGGCTCCTCTCTGGTTGCAGTATGAGGAGCTCTCACTGTGGTGGCTTCTCTTCTTGCAGAGCAAGGGCTCCAGGGCATGCAGGTTCCAGTTGTTGCAGTGTGCGGGCTCAGTAGTTGTGGTGCATGGGCTTAGTTGCCCCTTGGCATGTGGAATCTTTGCAGAGTAGGGATTGAGAGAGTCATTTCCTAGGCAGGTTGATAAGAAGTCTAGGGGTCCCCAAGGAGAGAGGGGTCTGGAATTGTCAAGGAGGAAGGACAAACTATTTTTCTCTACATTTCTTAGGATTATATAAGAATAATGTATGCTGCTTGAGGACAACCTTTTGGCTAATTCTGTTATCTTAAAGTGTAAATTATGGGAGTAGGTCTTGTGAGGTCTTTACAACCTCGAGACATTCTTTTGATTCACTGTAATAACTAATTTGAGAGTATATAATTCCATTGCTAACGCTAGCAAGGGTGTACTCTTTCTGCCCCCTTCTGATGTCTATGTCAGAATCTTTCTGTATCCCTTTTATACGTTAATAAACTCTATTGCACAAAAGCTCTGAGCGATCAAGCCTCGTCTCTGGCCCTGGAATGAGTTCTTCTCCTCCAGAGGCCAAGAATCCCGGCGTCTTTTTGTGGGTTCAGCAACAACCTTTCGTCTTGGGGGCTCGTCCGGGATTCTTCAGGACAAGGTAAGGATGCTTGGAGTTCTAGTTCTTTGTTCTCCTAGCAAACACGTTTTCTGCTGTACTTTACTAACCCTACAGTGTGCTTGTGTGAATGAACGACACACCCTGCACAAAGCAAGTGAGGAGCCCTGCTCTGCGGTTCCGCGGTGATCTCATACTGCTTATAGCAGAAACCTGTCGGGGGTTTACACCGACCTGCCAAAGCCAAGAGGCACCCAATGTCTCCTTCGGGAACCGAGCAGAAACAGGCAAAGCGTGTGGACCGAACTCTCCTTTCTTGGTCAAACTTTTCGGTCTCTTTGACCATTTCATAACTCCATGGGAATCAGAAGTACTAACCTAATCTGTCGGATCATAGACTTTCAAGGGACTTGTGATCTATGCTGTTACTGTGTACTGTTACTTAGGTCCCAAACTTGGGATTGGTAGTCAGGAAGTGCCTAGCCTCGCTAGGAATCAAAAGTTTGGAAGCTAGATGGAGCTCTAGCTCCAAGAGCATCTCTGAGGTTAAAGGTTACTCGGATTGGAACTGCAATGGGTTTTTTTCCTTTGGTAGCGCTGGCTCTTAGTGGACCAGAGGAGGCTCTCATACTGGTGTGGTGACACTTGGAAGGAACATCTCAGTTTTATGTTCGTATCAGTCTTATTGTGGTCAGGAATATACTCAGGGTCGTGCACAGGCACTCAGGTGACGAACAGTGCCCCCAGTGGTCTTAGCCAGGGAGGCATTCCTGAAGGTTACTCTGATCGCACATCAGGTGGCATCAGAGGCAAGCAAGGTTTTAATGGTGAAGAGCTGGACGTCAGTTAGGTATGCCATCAGGTCTGCCCCTGGTGCATCCCCACCCCATCTCGGTGGTAGAACCGGGAGGGACAAGTGTGTCGCCTGCGTCGGTAAGGGACAGACTATGTCGGACCAGGAAAGAAAAGCTTTGGTGTAAAGTCTGTCTACACCCCCATCTAGAGCAGGGAGGGACACCTCCAGTAGAAAGAGGGTGCTCACTGGTCGCTTCTTTCTCTCTTACAGATGGGAGCTAAAAATTCCAGCCTCACTCCTTTGAACTGTATCCTGAAAAACTGGGATAGATTTGATCCCCAGGGCTTAAAGAAGACGTACCTGGTCTTCCTATGTGATAATGCATGGCCACGGTACTCACTGGAGGACGGCGAACGGTGGCCAGTTGGAGGGTCTCTTAAGTATAATATGGTTTTACAATTAGCCTGATTCTGTAGAAAACAAGGGAAATGGGTAGAAGTAGCATATGTGTTGCCCTTTTTCTCTCTGTGAAATATGCCAGACTTGTGTCCTAAGGGTATAGATTTGGGTGTGACTCCTTTAGCTCCCTCCTGTCCTACTTTGCTAGATGAGATGGAGGGCAGGAGACAAAGAGATAAAGAAAAGCAGGTTTCTCCAATCTATCCCTGGGATCATATGCGCAGAGCAGCCAGAGAGACTGAGGAACAGCCACACAAGCTGTTGCCTCTTCATGAAGCACCCACTGAGAGAAATAATCTGTCTATGAGAGTTAATAAGCCCTTTTCTTATCAAGAAATACAAAGAATCAAGGAGGATCTGGGAGACTATTTAGAGGACCCAGAAAAATATATTTAGAGGTGTTACTCTGCTTTATGACCTTACTTGGAAGGATGTGATGTATATCTTGGGACAAACGCTGACTCCCGACTCAAAATCTCGAGTTTTGGGAAAAGCGGTTGCTTATGGAGATGAATGGCTTGGTAATGAATCAGTAGGGAAGAGGGAGGATGAAATGACTGCCCTTCCCACTGGGAATCAGGCGGTCCCAACTATAGAACCAGATTGGGACTATAACACGGCTAAAGGAAGATGGGATCTGAGTCATTTTGTCAGATGTATTCTTGAAGGACTCAGGCAAGCGTGTGCTAAGTATTTAAACTATGTCAAATTGGCAAACATAGAACAGAAGGAAGCACCTGGTAAATTCATAGATAGACTGAGAGAAGCCTTTCGCAGATTCACTGAGATTGATCCCAAAAGTGAAGAGGGAAGAGTGATCTTAAAAGATAGATTTCTCACTCAGTTGGCTCCAGATATCTGCCATAAGCTATTAGAACAGGCATATGGACCAAATCAGTCCTTAGATAATCTGTTGCAACTGGCTGAGACAGTCTATTATGGTAGAGAATCTGAGGAAAAGAAAGAAAGGCAGAGAAAGACAAAGGAACAGGCGGAAGCCCTCATACTGGCTATAAGAACCGTTCTTAAATGGCCTGAGAAAAATGCCCAGAGGGCCCCAGGTGAAAAGCAATGGGCTTGCTATTACTGTGGAAAGGAGGGGCACCTCAAGTGGGATTGCTCTCAGGCATCTAAGCTGCCCCCTGCTCCATGTCCAGTCTGCAAAGGACCACACTGAAGGAGAGACTGCCCCTAGAGGCGTGGGTTTCAGGGGTCGGACTCTCAAGACAATCAGAACTGAAGGTGCCCGGGGGGCCACACAAGCTCCCATCCTAATTACACCCGAGGAACCCCAGGTATTAAAACTGTGGGGGACCAATCCGTCAATTTCCTTTTAGACAAAGAAGCAACTTACTCTGTGCTTACTGAAGCCCCTGGTGCACTTTCTCCCTGATATGCTTCCGTAGTGGGACTGTCTGGACGAGCCAAAAGGTATTATTTCAGTCATCCTCTGAGCTGCAACTGGGACTCTGTGCTATTTTCACACGAGTTTCTGATCGTGCCAGAGTCTCCCTCACCCCTTTTGAGGGATATACTGAGCAAGGTCCATGCCTCTGTTTTCATGAATATAGAGACCTCCCTTTCTCTCCCTTTAATTGAGCAAAATGTATATCCTAGAGTGTGGGCTGATGGAAAATCTGTGGGTCAAGCAAAAATGCTATTCCTGTAGTTGTTAAGCTCAAAGACCTGCATTTATTTCCACATAAAAAGCAGTATCCACTGAAACCTGAGGTTAAGGAAGGGTTAAAACCCATCATTGAGAATTTAAAGGAGCAGGGGCTATTAATTCCCTGTAACAGTCCATGCAACACTCCTATTTTGGGTATAAAGAAATCAAATAATAAATGGAGACTAGTTCAAGATTAATCAATAATAAATAAGGCTTTAGTTCCTTTAAACCCTGTGGTGCCTAATCCTTATACTCTATTGTCTGCAATTCCTGAATCAGCCAAATATTTCTCAGTAATTGATTTAAAAGATGCCTTCTATTCTGTGCTTTTGACAGAGGAAAGTCAATTTCTATTTGCCTTTGAAGACCCTACTCAGACAGCTTCTCAGTTAACCTGGAGAGTTTTGCCCAAGGGATTTCATGACAGCCCACACCTATTTGGGTAGAGTTTGTCACAGGATCTACAAATCTTTAATAACTATGAGGCAGTGGTGCTACAATATGTAGATAATATTCTGCTCTGTGCTGAGACAGAGGACACATGCTCACAAGCTTCAGATTTCTTAAACTTTCTGGCAGGGTGTGGTTATAAGGCAACAAGAGATTGTCAACAATCTGTTAAATATCTGGGCCTAATCATATCAGAAGGGACTAGGGCCATAGGCCCCAAGAGAATTTAACCTGTACTTAATCATCACCTGGAAAATCCCATGGACAGAGGAGCCTTGTAGGCTGCAGTCCCTGGGGTCGCTAAGAGTCAGACATGACTGAGCGACTTCACTTTCACTTTTCACTTTCATGCATTGGAGAAGGAAATGGCAACCCACTCCAGTGTTCTTGCCTGAAGAATCCCAGGGATGGCGGAGCCTGGTGGGCTGCCATCTATGGGGTCGCACAGAGTCGGACACGACTGAAGTGACTTAGCAGTAGCAGCAAATCATCACCTACCTATGACTTTAAGACAATTGAGAGGATTTTTAGGAATCACAGGCTACTGCCGCCTTTGGATTCCGGGTTATGGGGAACTTGCCTGGCCTTTATATAAACTTATAACTGAAACTCAGTAGGCCCAAACCAATAGTTTGGTCTCCAGATACTCAAAAGGCTTTTAAGGCTCTTCAGACTGCTCTCCTGCAAGCTCCCACGTTGAGCTTGCCTGCAGGGTCAGAATTTAATCTGTCATTGAAAGAAAAGCTATGGCCTTGGGAGTTCTGACAAATCCGTGAGGGCCTCACCAGCAACCTATAGCTTATCTGAGCAGAGAGTTAGATGTAATTTCATGTGTGTGGCCACTCTGTTAAGAGTAATTGCAGCAACTGCTTTATAAACACCTGAAGCCCTCAAAATAATTAATGGGTGAAATTTTACTGTACTGACTTCTCATAATGTGAGTGGAATCTTAAACTCTAAGGTTAATACTTGGATGACAGACAGTAGGCTTCTTATATATCAGTCATTGTAGTTGGAAGGACCAATAACTAAGCTTAAAGTTTGTGGAAATTTAAATCTTGCCATTTTCCTTCCTGAAAAGGAAAATGAAACACCTGATCACGACTGTTCCCAATTTCTAACTTTAAACTATGTAGTTCGGGAAGATCTGATGGATACCCCATTAGACAATCCTGACATGGAAATATTTACAGATGGCAGTTCTTTGGTGTGGAATGGGAAGTGTAAAACACTTATGCCATGGTGACAGATAAACAGCTTTTAGAAGCAAAATCTCTCCCCCAGGGAACCAGGGCTCAGCTAGCAGAGCTTGTGGCTCTGACCTGAGCTCTAAAGTTAAGCAAAGGGCAGCGGGTAAATATCTACACTGATTCTAAGTGTGCTTATTTGACCTTACATGCTCATGCTGCAATATGGAAAGACAGACAGTTTAAAACAGCAACAGGAGAACCTGTTAAACATTTCAGGGAGATCAAGAGACTTTTAACTGCTATATATTGTCCTAAAGAAGTAGCTGTTATGCATTGCAAAGGGCAACACAGGGACAGGAGTAAAGTAGCCTAAGGTAATCAACTGGCTGGCTGTCAAGCCAGAAAAGCAGCACTTTTGAAACCCCTTCACTGCAGATGCCTTTGATCTGGACAGGTCCTGTGGAACAGGGAAAACCAGTATACTGAGGAAGAATTAGAAAGATATGGGAAAAGAGGAGCAAAGATTACTGATAAAGGATGGTTCAAGTCCAAGGATGGATGATTAATAATTCCTGAAAATGCTCAATGGAAAATTCTTACGGGTTTACACCAGAGTTTTCATTTAGGCATGAAGAGTACTTACCAGATGGCTTCTTGTTGTTTGAAGGTAAAAATGTAATGACAACTCTAAAGAACATTATCAAAAGATGTGAGGTTTGTCAGAAAAATAACCCAAAGACTGGAAAGCTAGCAAAATCTGGGTTATGAAGTGGAAAATATCCTGGAGAGGACTAGGAAATTGATTTTACTCATATGCCAAAAGCTAATGGATATTCTTGCCTACAAGTTTGGGTGGATACTTTTACTGATGGATTGAGGCTTTTCCCTGTCGTAGGGAACAGGCTAAGGAGGTTGTAAGAATTTTAATACATGAAATTATCCCCAGGTTTGGGCTGCAACGGAGCCTTCAGAGTGACAATGGCTCCACCTTTAAAGCTGCTGTAACTCAGGGGGTGTCAAAAGCTCTAGGAATACTTAACACTGTTCCTGGAGACCCCAATCCTCAGGAAAGGTTGAAAAAGCTAATGACATTATTAAGAGACACCTCCATGAATAAACTCAAGAGACACAGGACAATTGGCTTAAATTTCTACCCATAGCTTTAAGGAGGACTTGAACTGCCTCCCAAAAGGAGGGACTGTCCCCCTTTGAATGTATTTACGGAAGACTCTTCTTTATGCGCAGACATTGTTATAGACTCTGAAGCCTTGGAATTAACTAATTATGTAAATCAGCTCTCAGCTTTTCAACAGGCATTAACAGAACTCAGGGAGGTGACTCCTGACCTAGCCTCTGAGTCAAGCAAGCCTCTCTTTGACCCAGGAACCGCAGTCCTAATAAAAACATTGGGATCTGGGAGCCAATCCCTTGAGCCCCTCTGGGAAGGCCCTTACCAGGGCACTGCTTCTCCCACAGCAGTCAAAGTGCCAGGAATTGATTTGTGGGTACATCACACTCGAGTTAAGACATGGCACTCTGACCAGAACTAAGTGATGTCATTTTATGTCTTTACTTTCTATGCTCTGACTTTGTACTTTTCAGATGGGCCTGATAATCTACGTGAGCCTACTTTTGCTGACTCCAAAAATCCCGAGTCTGCCGTTTGATCCTCAAGACAA
The DNA here is from genome assembly GCF_054371585.1 of Giraffa tippelskirchi. Taxonomy (NCBI): domain Eukaryota; kingdom Metazoa; phylum Chordata; class Mammalia; order Artiodactyla; family Giraffidae; genus Giraffa; species Giraffa tippelskirchi. Next base: position 147,457,622 of record NC_137289.1, read on the forward strand.
TGCCTTCCCGTCCTGGGCTCATTCCTACATGGCATTCCACAATTGGTCTAATTACTGGATCTGCAGGGTGCTCCTCTCTTCATCAATGGAAGGCTTCCCATCGTGGGCATGTCCCCACTTCAAGGAAAGGACTTTCTCCAAGTCTGCAAATACCTTCAACAACCACAATCACATGTGATGCCTCTTCTTAATCTGATGACATTTAACAATCCTACAATGGACTGGTGCAACACTTTATACTTTAAGTATGGACATAATGTGACTTTTAATTTTGATTATACATTGTCTAGGTTTAATGACTATTTTGCTACACACAAGAAGGTAAATGGGTCCAGATCTAGTGGCTTTTTACCTGTCTGTCGTTTGTCAAATATGGGATGGTGTCATATGGCTAACTCCTGAAAAGGGATGTCTAAGAATCTATCACCCCCATATGCTGGGAACAAATAGAGCCATCCCCAGAAGTTAGTCAACAACTTAATTATAATGATTGGAAACACTTGGGATTTTTTGCCTCAGGAAATATGCAACATAATCATTCCCGTGTTTTCCAACCCCAGTTCAGGTCTCCCCTTTGTCTGGCCAGGCACTAGTTGGGACTGGGTATCTCAGTCTTCCTCGCTTGCTCCAAACGGGACCTACTGGATATGTGGCTCTTACCTATGGGCATGGCTTCCCCCTGGCTGGATAGGGAGATGCACCCTAGGTCTAGCCTTTACTCACGGCTTTATATTTTCAGAGCTTCCAGAAAAGCCTGCTAATTTACCACACCTTAAAACTCAGTGGGCAAGGTCTGTATTTCACTGGTATGATTATTTGCCTGCAGTGCTTGTCCCCTCTCTGGGAACTACAGATGTTATGCTATGAGTGGATGCTTTGACTAATTTTACTCAACAGGCATTGCAAGATTCTCAAAAAGCTACGTCAGCTCTTAATGCTGAACAAATACAAATTAGAAAGGTGATTTTACATAACAGATTGGCCTTAGATATTCTGACAGCTGCACAAGGATGAACTTGTGCCATTACTCATACCTAATGCTGTACATATATACCTGATATGAGCACTAATGGTACTCATTTTACTGAACACATGAATAAGATGATTCAAGCTATGGATACTCCTGAAGCCTCAACTGCCTCACTTTGGGAGAAGTTAACTAGTTCCTGGAGATCAGTGGAGAAATAACTCCAGAAAGAATGATGAGATGGAGCCAAAGCAAAAACAGTACCCAGCTATGGGTATGACTGGTGATAGAAGCAAAATCCTATGCTGTAAAGAGCAATATTGCATAGGAACCTGGAATGTTAGCTCCATGAATCAAGGCAAATTGGAAGTGGTCAAACAGGAGATGGCAAGAGTGAACGTCGACATTCTAGGAATCAGCAAACTAAGATGGACTGGAATGGGTGAATTTAAATCAGATGACCACTATATCTACTATTGTGGGCAGGAATCCCTTAGAAGAAATGGAGCAGCCATCATAGTCAACAAAAGAGTCTGAAATGCAGTACTTGGATGCAATCTCAAAAACGACAGAATGATCTCTGTTCGTTTCCAAGGCAAACCATTCAATATCACGGTAATCCAAGTCTATACCTCGACCAGTAATGCTGAAGAAGCTGAACTTGAACGGTTCTATGAAGACCTACAAGACCTTCTAGAACTAACACCCAAAAAAGATGTCCTTTTCATTATAGGGGACTGAAATGCAAAAGTAGGAAGTCAGGAAACACCTGGCATAACAGGCAAATTTGGCCTTGGAGTACAGAATGAAGCAGGGCAAAGGCTAATAGAGTTTTGCCAAGAGAACGCACTGGTCATAGCAAACACCCTCTTCCAACAACACAAGAGAAGACTCTACACATGGACATCACCAGATGGTCAACACCGAAATCAGATTGATTATATTCTTTGCAGCCAAAGACGGAGAAGCTCTATCCAGTCAGCAAAAACAAGACCGGGAGCAGACTGTGGCTCAGATCATGAACTGCTTATTGCCAAATTCAGATTTAAATTGAAGAAAGTAGGGAAAACCACTAGACCATTCAGGTATGACCTAGATCAAATCCCTTATGATTATACAGATGTTCCTTTATAACCATTTTAAAAGATTAAAAAGGGGGAAAGAACGGATGCATAAACCTTATACAGAGCAATTTCACTAATTCTGGTGTCCAGTAATATGGTGGAATGAATTCCTCATTTTCTCGTTGTTGTTGCTGCTCAGTTGTGTCCGACTACAACACCATGGACCGCAGCATGCCAGGCTCCCCTATCCTTTACCATCTCTACTTCTCCATATAAGGGAAATTTTTATATGACAGATGTATAATACCATAGCATAGAAAATAAATCAGTTTTTAGCAATAGTTGAGGAGGGAAATGTAAGAATCTCAGAAACTGTTATTTCCATACACTAGATTTATAGTATTGTGATTAGGCAATAATTAAAATAAAAACTGGCAGGTTGGCAAGATTTTTTAAGTGAAATTCCTTAACTGAATCAATGAATCAAATCAGACACAGATTACAACTGAAGTAAACGGTTTACTACTTTCTGCCAAAAACTTTATTGCCATGGTCTTGAGTCCTTGGAAATTCAATTAAGCATCGTGGTAAGATTTCCCACAAACTTTTGGTAATGTTGGATTTGTAAGGTCAATGCAAACAGGCATCTACTTTCCTGATACTTCAGGATGCAACTGGCTATCCAGGGGTAATTTGTAAGAGAGAAGAAACCACCCACTTAAAAACAGCGTAAAGGCAGCTAGACATGCCACTATAACAGTGTTGCCAACTTGCTGAGCATGTGGCTTGAAGGGTATATTGAAAGATGGTGGGAAGACAACACCCGCTTCAGTCATCACAGAGTGGTAATTCCAGATGAGAGCAACTGAGATACAGATACCAGCAGCTATGTTGAGAATTCCTGAAATCATAAATGCTTTGTAGGTCATATTCTTCTCAAGAATTCCCATGGACACATTTTTAAGTCCAAAAGTAACAGAGGCTTTCCCCAAGAGTCCTAGAATGCTGGCCATCAGTAGGAGGTTTTGAGACACACGGATGTCAAGAGGTAGGTAAGTATCATGGTAGCTGTAACTGTGACATGAGGTACCTGTGGTGATGTTGTTATGACGGAAGACACAGACTCTCCACATTCCCACGCAGGCCAGACCAGACAACTGTGAGGCGTTGTCTAAATACCATACTCGCCACTCCACGAAGCCCATGGCAATGGTGCCAAGGATCCATCCAACAGTGGCTACTGCAAAACCTACTATTTGGTGATTGGCGTTACTGATGAGCAAGGTCATGGTAGATGTGTACCCAAGGAAACTGCAAACAAATACAAGGCATCATGAGCTTGGAAATTTGGGCCTAGAACAATACACTCAACCCGCTATCTCCATTCTCCTCCCCTACTTTTACACTGCTGTGGATAAGCAGTGCTGTATTTTAGATGCAAGTACTATTAATTCTCACCAGAGACATCTGACCCTCGAGCTCTGCACTGGGGAGCAGAGGCCTAGCAAATTTTCTGAAGGGCCATCTGGGAATATTTACTAAAACGTGCAAACTTTCAAACAGACAGTTCTACTTCGGAGCGTTTGTCCAAAGATGTAACTTAAGATTAATCACAAACATTCAGTCAAAAAAATAGCCGACACAGCCTTTTTGTAATATTGAAAAGTGGGAAAAAATTTCAGGGGCAACAAGAGGGCTTGGTTAAGTAATTTATGAACATTCCATACAGGAGGCCTATACGGCAGCCTTCAGAATAGGCTAGACTTGTATGAGGGGCAATATTTTGTGTTTTGAGTCTTCTCAAGGTTCATCCGTGCTGTAACATGTATGAGCACTTGGTTGCTTTGACTGAGTTAGAGGGGTTAGGCATTCTGAAAGCTGTTCGTATTGTGAAGAATCAGTTACATGTAGGAAGGGGTAATCTAATGCAGAACTTAATGAGTTATGAAGGGGCCCATACCCGCACAGTCCTGCACTGGAAGGCACAGTCCTCACCAGAGGACCACCAGGGAGCTCCCTAAACTGTTTTTTCAATTTGATATATAGACGATTATTTTCCAAAAAAAAGAATGATCTTTATGAACGCACATCCGTCGGGAACGTTCTGCCCATAACGGGACTGCTGGGATCACCCTGGCAGAATCTCTGACCCTTGTCCTCTCCCCCACTTAGGACCCCCTCAATGCCCTCCATTGAATCCTTGCTCCTGCCTCACCCCTGATTTCTGCCAATGTCCCATTTAAATTGCTTAAGATCTTTTCTTTTTTTGATTGTGTACTGCTTTCAAAAGCCTTTATTAACTATAATACTGCTCCTGTTCTGAGTATTTTGGCCACGAGGCATATGGCCAAAGAACCGAGACAATTGAGCTGGGTGCACTTAACTCACTACTGATTGGTGGAGCAGGCCGGCTGCTAGGAAGGATTTGAATGTTCAGGGAATTAAACATTTTAAACAGAAAACATTCAAGTACGGTAAGGAGGTGGCATGCCACCTCAGCTTGGCTGAGAAGTTGGCTCAGACTGCTGTCCCAGGGCAACCAAAGCCCACCCAGCACCCACAGTACGTTCACGAGAATAACGCTTCGAAGGACATGAATATTAACGAGAGGTAAGTCATGAGCTTCTGTTTGCTATGCAAATATCTTTGGAGTTTTGATATATATTCTGTTTACAAATATATAAAAGGAAATATCTTTCTTAATTTTCACAGAAGTATGAACATTTCTACACTAACATCTGCAACTTGTGTGTTTTTCAGCAGGGTCTTTTGAATAGCTTTCCTTACAAGTGCATGCTTCTCTCTCTGTTTTCAACATTCCCATCACACACAACATCTTCTTTTCCACGATTTTAACTTTTTGCCTGAAACATCCATTACTTTTCTTAATTGACTGATGATTGGTTTACAATATTAGTTTGATTTCTGTCATACATCAACATGAATTAAATTAACATGAATTAACCGTGGGTGTACATATGCCCCCTCCGTCTTGAATCTCTCTCCCACCTACCGCCCAGTTCCACCCCTCTAGATTATTACAGAACCCCAGTTTGAGTTGCCAGTCTTACAGCAAAGTTAATCCATCAATTAACTGAAAACAGGCAGAGAAACAGAACAGCAGAAAAGTTACAGTGTCTCTGAGTTGAGCAGTCAAAGGGTAATTCCTGGCAGAGCAAAAGAAGAGGGAGCCATTAAGTGAGAAGTTGGAAGAGCAGGGGGATGCTGTAATGGCTGCACAATATTAAAAAGGTAGTCAATGCCACTGAACTGTACACTTAAAAATGGTTAAAATCGTCAGCTTTTATCTGATGTCTATTTACCACAGTAAGAGAAAAAGAAAATTATTGAGAAGCTCAAGGACATTCTGTTAAGGCAGGTTGAATCTTTTATTTATTAGAGATTAAAATTGAGAAATTTTAAATTATTAATTCATATAATACACTACCTCATGTTAACATAAGGATTTTTATACAGAGTTAACTATTTCCCAAAACGAAACTTAAAGGTCATCGTTTTTATTTATTTATTTTTTTTAAGGTCATCGTTTTTAGCATCAAATATCACGGAACCTCTTATACGGGAGGTGGTGATCAAGACCATCCCCAAGAAAAAGAAATGCAAAAAGGCAAAATGGCTGTCTGAGAAGGCCTACCAAATAGCTGAGAAAAGAAGAGAAGCTAAAGGCAGAGGAGAAAAGGAAAGATGTATTCATCTGAATGCGGAGTTCCAAAGAATAGCAAGGAGAGATAAGAAAGCCTTCCTAAGTGATCAGTGCAAATAGGTAGAGGAAAAACAAAAGAATGAGAAAGACTCCACTGTATACTTGTTAGAGAGTAAGAGTGAGCAAGGTACATAGTGTTTTAGTATCACTATGGTAAGTTTTTTAAAAAAAAAAAAAGTTTTGCTCTTGTGGAATCTACCTACACACTGGATAGTCTTGAAAAGTTTCACTTCTGTAGGGTTTATATTTATTGACTCCATTTACCTTCCTCAAGAACTACTAAGTATTCTTATCCTCGTTTTATAGGTGGAAGCACTCAGGACAGAGGCTGAGTAACTTGCCTAAAGTTACATGGGAAGCGGCTTCCGAGTACATCATCCTACCTCACCTTTTAGGGGGAAGATGGCGGGAAGCTCAAAGAGCTATCTGGAAAAGGAAAAGCATCCAGGAAGAGGAGGAAGCCAGGGCAACACTTCCCAACCACGGATTCAGTCCGTTGCTCAGGGAAAGTGAAGAGGGCGGAGATTTTGAAAGCTCCAGGACGGTTCCAGTGTGCAACGAGTGTGTGGGAACTACTGAATAAGGCCAAAGAAAGACCTTTTGAGAACCAGAGTGATGGTGGAAGAAATGTGGTCTCAGGTGCCTTCTGCTGGAGTGAGGGGTGTTGTCAGAGACTCGTGCAATGGGTGCAGTGGGGAGGCAAAGCCCCATCCACGGTGGCATCGGCCAAACTGAGAATGGCCTGGTCACTCTTCAGGATGGATGTGCTCATCCTGGGAAAGGCCACCAGAACTAGCGGTAATTAGGCTGTGAGTGTCTCCTTTTGGGAGACCAACAAGGCCAGCTCTCAAGGTGACTGTCACACGATGGGAATGTGGCAAAGTTATAGAAACAGAAGCTTTTATCTCCCGTTATAGATTCAGCTCCAAGTCCCCATCATATTCACAAGACCTCAGTCAGCTATCACCACAATACTGAAGGAGGACACTGTGAGTAGGCAAGCAGGAAGCTGGGAGTCTTTTATGCATCACACACAATCTACGGGACACAAATACTCCCCTTCTATCTTCCCTCCGATCATTACAACTTCACCATCTCCTCAGTCCAATAATACTTCAAGAACTTGAGATCTGTCTGCTCCCAGAAATGTTTAGAGGACTCACTGTTTTCCTCAAACAAGCTGACCCAAGGATGAATACAGACAAGAGATGCCCTCAAAGTCCAAGCCTGGGCCAGAGAAGCTGCTTAATCAATATGTGTAGAATGAAAAGTCAAACAGGAGGGACACAAAGGATGCTTTTTACAAGTTCAGTTCTAGTTATATTAACTACTGCATATATCTTTCTATCTCCCATATCTGTATCACAGTCTCCTGCTTATTACTTAACCCGACCTGCTTTAAAGGTCTTACATTCAATGAAATGCTCCTTCACACTCAACAGAATTGCTGTTACACAAACAGAAAACAGCAACTGTTGGCCACAATGTGGAGAAACCAGAACCTTTGTGCTTTTCTGGTCGGACTAGAAACTGGTACAACTGCTGTAAAAAAAAACAAAACAAAACAGCGCATTGATTCCTTAAAGTCTCACAGTGTGATTCAGGAGTTTCTTTTCTGGATAGACATATTTGTTGTTGTTCACTCAGTACATCAAGTCTGACTCCTTGGGACTCCACAGACGGCAGCACGCCAGGCTTCTCTAGCATTTTCTACCTCCCTGAGTTTACTTAAACTCATGTCCGTTGAGTTGTTGATGCTATATAACCATCTCAGGGCTTCTCTTGTAGCTCAGTCGGTAAAGAATCTGCCTGCAGGGCAGGAGACCTGGGTTCGATCCCTGGGTTGGGAAGATCCCCTGGAGAAGGAAATGGAAACCCACTCCAGTATCCTTGCCTGGAAAATCTCATGGACAGAGGAGCCTGGTGGGCTGCATTCCACGGGGTCGCAGAGAGTCGGGCACGACTGAGTGTCTAACACTTAACACTTACTTAACCATCTCATCCTCTGTCACCCCCTTTTCCTTTTGCCTCCAATCTTACAGCATACCCCAAAGTAAAAGGAGGGATTCAGATAGTGGTATACTTATGTTTTAACAGCATTATTCACAATAGCTAAGATGGGCGAGTGACCCAATTCTCCACCCACGGATGAACTGGACAGACAACATGCGGTCGATCCATATAACAGGGCATTTCTCAGTTTTCAAATGGAAGGAACCTTGGACACATGTTACAAAAAGGATGAACCTCGAGGACTGATTATGCTGAGGAAAATAAGCCAGGTAGAGCGAGACAAATACTGAACGATTTCACTTTTCGTAGGACCCAGACTAGTCCAACTGACAGACACAGCAAATGAAAGAGCGGTGACCTGGGCTGGGGTAGGGGCCGGGGGAAACTCGTTCAATGGCGAGTTTCAGTCAGCTTCAGTCTGAGGAGATGAAAAGGTTCTGAAGATCGCTGGTGATATGGCTGCACAAGTGTTAATATCCTTAATGCCACAGGGCAGTATGCTTACAGATGTTAAAATTATGTACCTCTTGTCTATTTTACCACACCAAAACATATACAGTAACGAAGCCAGAGCACCGACTAACCAGTCTCCAAGGGAATAAGCATTTGGTGAGGAGAGTGGCTAGTTCAAAGGGCAGCTCCTCCCTATGGGCAGATGTCCCCCACTTACACACTCTGCTCTGCACGCCCGGGCTCCTCACTGAGCACAGAACAGCTTTCAGCCACACTGAGAGTTAGTCTGGCCTGTAAGGCCGCGGCCCTCTCCTCGGCCTTGCAGTCACCGCATTCCGTATCCACTGTACACAAACTCCAGCATTCTCAGTTGCTAGGTCACGGACGCCATGGCGGCCTCTCTGTTGCTGACGGTGGCATGCCCTCTTCACCTGCTCTCCTGTGTGTCTCCAGGCCCTATGCCAGAGGGGAGTACGTTTCCTCCAAAGACCCTAACAGTTCCCTTTTAAGACCTGTGTGCCTGCTTCAGGCATTGCCCCCTCATCCCTTTCTCTTGTCCCCCAGACATGGTACCTACCCCATCTCACCTGGAGTTAATGACATTTTTTCTTAAGGCGATGGCAACCTATACACACAGGCGTTAGCAGCAGTCGTGCCCACATGGGGGAGACGGAGTCGGGACAGACCAACGACAAGAAACACATTAGGAAACATACCTTTGGTTCATGGGAAACACCCCCTTCCTATTGAGTCTTGGATCACAGATGGTCCACGGGAGTATGGCGGTACGGACTAGATAAGGTAGCTGCTAACATAGGGGAGAGCTTCAGATGGGACTTCTGTAAGAAATGAGACATCGTGTCAATGAGCGAGCAGTGAGGACTACATTTCACAAACAAGCCGAAACGCCACCAGAATCCTCTTGTACAACTTTTCTGTAATAAATTCATCCCAAGGAAATGAGCAAAGAAATTACAAACAAGTCAGTGAAACACACATACCCAGTGAGCTTTATAACTGAACTTACAATGGGGACAAATAGGGAGAAGAAAACCCAGGCAGAGAATATGTACAATAAACTATTTTATAACCTTACAATGGGACAAAACACAACTCCACCTTAGGAAGAATAAAGAAGGGAAAACTTCCTAGAACTGCTAAATAAAAAGCTGATTTCAAAAATACATAGTTAAAAATGCTGGAGAGGATGTGGAGAAACGGGTATCCTCCAACCCTGTTGGAGGAAGTGTAAATTTGTGCAGCCACTATGGAGAACGGTAAAGAGGTTTCTCAGAAAACTAAATACAGAATTACTATTCGATCTAGCATCCCACTGCTGGGAATATACCCAGACAAAACTGAAATTCAAAAAGATGCATGCACCCCTATGTTCACAGCAGTGCTACACACAATAGCCAAGACATGGAAACAACCTAAAGTCCAGAGAGAGATGAATGGGCAAACATGACGTGGTGCCTATTTAATGGAATACTATCGAGCCGTAAAAAAAAAGAATGAAACACTGCAGCAATGTGGATGGACCTTGGATGGACCTAGAGATTATCATGGGCTTCCCAGGTGACTCGGTAGTAAAGAATCCACCTGCAATGCAGGAGAGCCAGGTTTGATCCCTGGGTTGGGAAGATCCCCTGGAGAAAGGACTGGCTACCTACTCCAGGATTCTTGCCTGGGAAAGTCCATGGACAGAGAAGCCCAGTGGGCTACAGGGCTTGGGGCTGCAAGAGTCGGACATGACTCAGTGACTACGCAACAACAAAGAAACTATCATACTAAGTGAAATAAGTCAGACAGAAAAAGACAAATACCGTTCACTATCACTTACAGGTGGAAGCCAGTTCAGTTCAGTCACTAGTTGTGTCTGAGTCTTTGCGACCCGATGGACTGCAGCATGCCAGGCTTCCCTGTCCATCACCAACTCCCTGTCCAACACCAACCGACTCATCCTCTGCCGTGCCCTTCTCCTCCTGCCTTGATCTCCTTCCAATCCAAGGGACTCCCAAGAGTCTTCTCCAACACCATAGTTCAAAAGCATCAATTCTTAGGCGCTCAGCTTTCTTTATATTCCAACTCTCACATCCGTACGTTACTGGAAAAACCACACCTTTGACTAGACGGACCTCTGTTGGCAAAGTAGCGTTTCTGCTTTTTAATATGCTGTCTAGGTTGATGATAGCTTTTCTTCCAAGGAGCAAGCATCTTTTGATTTCATGGCTGCAGTCACCCCCTGCAGTGATTTTGGAGCCCGAGAAAATAGTTTCTCACTTTTTCCACTGTTTGCCCAACTATTTGCCAGGAAGTGATGGGACCAGATGCCATGATCTTAGTTTTTTGAATGTTGAGTTTTAAGCCAGCTTTTTCACTCTTCTCTTTTCACTTCTATCAAGAGGCTCTTTTGTTCCTCTTTGCTTTCTCCCATTAAGGGTGGTGTCATCTGTGTATCTGGGGTGGAAGCCAGAATATGGCACAAATGATCATACCTGTAAAACAAACAAAAGACTCATACAGAACAGACTTGTGGTTGCTAAGGGGGAGGGTGGAAGGATGGGCTATGCTCAGGGGATTGGTAGATACAAACTACTACATTTAGAACAAACAACAAGATCCTACTGCAGAATGCACGGAGCTATATGCAGTATCCTGTGACAAAGCGCAAAAGGTTATAAAACAAGAATGTCTTTGTGTGGATCACTGAGTCAGTCTGCTGTACAGCAGAGATGGGCACCACATTTTAAAGCAACCAGACTTCAACTTAAAAAGACAAAAATATGTAGTTAAGAATCCTGTTTCTTAAAAAAAAAAAAAAAAAAAGGAAAATAGAGAGGTGTGAGGGGAGAGATGGGATACACCAACACCTTACCTGACTTGGCACGGTAGGTCCCCGAGAGCCTTGGCATCCTGGACTCGGGCAAAGAAACAGGAGAAGGGAATGCCTGTGAAGGGCCTAAAGGAACCTCACCTGGCTTGAGTACATCCTGGTGCCGCTGCCAGGGTGGCTGGCAAACCCCAGGGAGAGAGCTCTGAGGAGAGGCCTTTAGGGATACGGGGCAGTCCCCCAGAGAAACCTGGTCTGCGGCAGGCCTGTCATACTGGCAGATGGTTCTTCATCCAGATGAGAAGGCTGGCAAGTATGCATGCACGTGGAGCTCCAGTATTGCTGTAAAAGTGTCAGCTAGTGCCATGCACACACTTGCATCACTGTCTGTATACGTGTGTTTCCCCTATCTTCTGTCATGCCAGGGGAAAAAAAACCACACCTGGCCACAAATGTTCACACAAATCACACGTCCGGACCGGGGTTTCATACGGGGACGTCAAGGCCCCTCCCCCCCTCTACCCTGAGGGGCCTGGAGGCCCTTCGTATCCAACACTCAAAAGAGTCCTGCAATGGCCACCCGGAATTTTAATTCCTCTGGAACGGTGCCTCTCGAGACATGCGGGTGTTCTGATCAGCGGTCAATATTTAATCACGGGGTGGGGGGCGGGACGTGGTGGGGGGGCGGTGCAGCGGCAGGCCAAGTGCACGTGCGTTCGGGAAAACCCCGAGCGGAAAGTTAAAATCTGGTGCCTCCGGTGCAGGCTTGCTGGAAAGCGTCCCGCGCTCAGAGCGCAGGGCGTTTGCGCACCAGCTCGCGCGCATCACCGCTTTCCAGGCGGAACCATGCTCCCCACGTGTCGCCCAAGATCCCGGAGTTTTTGAAACCTTGAAATGCCGGCCTCCCTTCCCAGGCTGCCGCCCCCTCATCCACCCCCGGAGTCGGAGCTCTACCCCTTTCTCGCCTCAAGGCCGAGGGTAGTACCACCAGGTCTGCCTAAGCGCAAACCATGAACATGCACGTCCCCTGCGCCACCGCCTCCCGCCCCTCCCCCCAGCACAGAACTGGGATGGTGAAGGGACTGAACCTCTGCTGCAGAGGGGCCAGCAATCCTGTGTTCCTTTCCCCAGCACTGAAATCTGGCTTCTGAGCACCCAGGACATGGCGTTGGCGGCCTGGTACGTGCGCGGGCCCTGTGCCTCCGAGCCGGGCTGTGCGCAACCATCCCCCCTCCCCCGGCCCCCAAGGGCTGCCTGCCCACGCTCACTCCTACTGTCCACATCAGCTACCCACCCGGACAAGCACAGATAAGCATCCTCCCCAGCACTTACTGACGGCTTAAAGCTAGAGTCTTCTGAAAACCCAAGAGATCCAAGGGCCCCAGCTCGGCGCTGGCCTTCCTGTTATGAAGAACGATTCCCAACTCAGCTTTAAAGCTCCCCTCACACACCGGAAGAAAGTACTGGAGTGAGGAGGCACAGAAGGAAATCCTTTGAAATTGCGGAAAGCAACCAGTTGAGCACCTTTTCCATCTGAAAAACCTGTTAGCTTCTGGAAAAAAAAAAAAAGAGTTGCAAATAGCACATCTCCACATATTCTTGCAGGAGACCTCAATTCGATTCCTCGGTTGGGAAGTTCCCCTGGAGAAGGGACAGGCTACCCACTCCAGTATTCTCGGGGCTTCCCTGGTGGCTCAGACCGTAAAGAATCAGCCAGTAATGTGGGAGACCTGGGTTCGATTCTGCAGGTTGGGAAGATCCCCTGGAGGAGGGCATGGCAACTCATTCCAGTATTCTTGCCTGGGAAACCCCATGGGCAGAGGAGCCTGGCGGGCTACAGTCCACTGGGTGGAAAAGGGTCCAGACGCGACCGATGAGTGACTAAGCACAACAACACCACCACATTCTTCACCAAAGATTAACCAAGTGAAAATGACACCGGTCACCATAGCATGACCCTGGGAATCAAGGAATTCACCTCGACCACCACTAATTATTAAAGCAATGCAAATCAACACTGCAGTGAGGTATCGCCCACCCTGGTTAGAATGGCCATCCTTAAAAAACGCACAAACAATGCTGGAGAAGGTGTGGCGAAAAGGGAACCCTCCTACACGGTTAGTAGGAACATAAATTGGAGCAGCCATTATGGAGAAGAGTATGAAGGTTCCTTAAAAAAGCTAAAAGTAGAGCTACCGTTCATTTGACCCAGCAATCCCATCCTTGGGCATATATCCAGACAACACTAATTCAAAAAGATACATACATCCCCATGTTGATAGCACTGTTCACAATAGCCAAGCCATGGACTCAAACAAAATGTGCAGCAGCAGATGAATGGATAAAGAAGATGTGCTACAAATATACAGAGAAATTATTACTCAACCATAAAAAACAAAACAAAAGAATGCCATCTGCAGCCACATGGATGGGTCTGATCATACTAAGTCAGGAAAAAGCAAGTCAGCGGCAGAAAGACAAATACCGTATGATATCACTTAGGTGTGGAATCTAAAATACTACAGAAATCAACATATGTATGAAAGAAAACAGACTCAGAGATCAGACTTGTGGTCCCCAAGGGGAGGGGAGGGAAAGATTGGGAGTTTGGAATTAGCAACCATTTCATATATGTTATATACAGGATGGATAAACCTAGATGGGGAAACAGTGGAAACAGTGGCAGACTTTATTTTGGGGGGCTCCAAAATCACTGCAGATGGTGACTGCAGCCATGAAATTAAAAGACGCTTAGAAGGAAAGTTATGACCAACCCAGACAGCATATTAAAAAGCAGAGACATTTCTTTGCCGACAAAGGTCCATCTAGTCAAGGCTTATGGTTTTTCCAGTGGTCATGCACGGATGTGAGAGTTGGACTATAATGAAAGCTGAGTGCCAAAGAATTGATTCTTTTCAACTGAGGTGTTGGAGAAGACTGTTGAGAGTCCCTTGGACTGCAAGGAGATCCAACCAGTCCGTCCTAAAGGAGATCAGTCCTGGGTGTTCATTGGAAGGACTGATGTTAAAGCTGAAGCTCCAATACTTTAGCCACCTGATGCAAAGAGCTGACTCATTGGAAAATACCTGATGCTGGGAAAGATTGAAGGCAGGAGGAGAAGGGGACGACAGAGGATGAGATGGTTGGATGGCATCACCGACTCAATGGACAGGAGTTTGGGTAAACTCTGAGAGTTGGTGATAGACAGGGAGGCCTGGCGTGCTGCGGTCCATGGGATTGCAAAGAGTTGGAAGTGACTTGAACGATTGAACTAAACCGAACTTACATACATACATATATAGGATGGATAAACAAGATGGCCCTACTATGTAGCACAGGGAGCTATACTCAGTATCCTGTAACAAACCATAATGGAAAAGAATATGAAAAAACTCTATGTGTTTATATATAAGAGAGTCATTTTGTCATACATAACAAAGTAGCACAACATTGTAAATCAAGTATACCAGTAAAATTAAAAAGAACTTTGTGTTGACCACACGGTGATCTACACACCTTATTCAGACTTCTCCCACCAGGCTGGGTTCTCGTCCCGCCGTGGCCCAGCGCCTCCCGGGGGAGTGGTGGTGCAGCGACTGCGTCGTCGCTGTGGTCGGGCATCTTCATTCCCTCTGGTTTTGAGCTGCCCCTCTGGTGGTCTCTCATCGTGTCGGCACCTTTTCAGGGAACTGGTCGGCTTTATTTTTTTTAATGAAAAGCCTCTGCCCCACTTTGGGTCTGTCTGATGTATTTTGGAGAGGGAGCCACCCAAGAAGGGAGATGGTGTTCTCCGTTGGCACGTCCTGCGGACAGTGTCCGGCCTTGCTCCAGGGGCCGTGGACTGTTGTGTGTGGAGGGCACCTGCCCACGGGGTCTGGGACTGCTTCCACGACACCGTCAGGCAGGCCTCACTCTTGAGCTTCCTAAGCGGGTGTAAACTAGAAAGAGGCTGGCCTTGAGCTGAGAGGGGCAGGCCTCCCCCTGCGTGATCCTTCCAAGATGGGGGGTAAGCGGCGGGGCCTCCAGCGATGTTCCTCTGCCCTAGGCTTGGCTGAGATGAGAAAGGAGGGTTCACTGCCAGCCAAAAAATAACATAAAATAATGTATGTAGCATTTGTGTCCTCCTTAAAGTCCCTAAGTTCGTGACAGTGCTTTAAGGGCCTTTCCTCTTTGCATTCCTCTGCACCTCACTTCCTAGGTTCACGGAGGGGGAGGGCACCAGACTCGTCACAGGCATTTCGGGGATCTGGTGGACGGGGGGGGGGGGGGGGGGGGGGCTGGGGAATGACACGGGTCGGGTTTCGTGGGATGTTTTACCTGGCTCAGTGTGACTCAGCACACAGCCTATACGTGTACACACACGACGTGTGAGGTTCTCTTCTGGTGGGAAATGCAGAAAACGCCCCACCCCCGAATGCCTGGGCTTGCAGGGTGTGGTGGCCCTGCGGTGGTCAAGCCAACAGGTGTGAGGATGCAGACAGCATCTTCCATGCCCCTGTACCTGAGACTGATTCAGCGTGCCCAAGGTGGCTCGCCCTGAAGAAACAGAAGTCTGAGCATCTCAGTCCACGGGTCGCGGAGCATGGTGACCACTGGCTCCATGAGGACCATAGGCTCCCACAGCCACACCCCCACCACCCCAGCCTACAACTGCACCTCCACCGCCCTCATGGACAAATCCCTCCATCCTTGCAGAACTCACAAGACAAGCGGGAGTGACCCTGTAGAAGCCAAAAAAAATTAATAATAATTATGTATATAGCATTTGTGTACGTCTTAAAGTCCCTAAGTTTGTGACAATGCTTCCCCCCCCCCATCCCAAATAAAAATTCACCTCCTACGTTTGAGCAGTTCTTACTAAGAACACTCTCTAGGGCTTCCCTGGTGGCTCAGTGGTAAAGAATCCGCCGATACAGGAGACAAACAATTCGCCCCCTGATGTGGGAGGATGCTACATGCCGCAGAGTAGCTAAGCCCATGTGCCACAACTACTGAGGCCCGCGTGCAAGAAGCCACGCAGCGTATCTAGAGAAAGGCCCGAGCAGCAAGGAAGACCCAGAGTAGCCAAAATTCAACTGACAAAAGTATTTTAAAAAAAAATAAATTAAAAAAAAAGGAAGACTCCCACTCTCTCAACTGGTTGACCTCCGGGTCCCACCAACCTGCTCCGAAAACAGAAGCGTCTGTCCACTGCCGACCAGGAGCAGCTGCCATCTGTCCTCCGATGGTTCTGACAGGGCCGTCCGGGTGCAGAGAGTGCTTCTCATCCAGACCCAGGCTGCAGTGACAGCACCAGAGGTGTGAACGCCTCCCTCCGTGTGGCGCCCTTCTGACCTGGCGCGGGTTCCAAGCACGTTGACATTATCAGCTCACTTGCTCTCCCGAGGGCTGGGAAGGAGGAAGCTGAGGGGTGCAGAGGCTAGCACCTGCTCACAGCGCCTGCCACCTCAAGTGAGAAGAGGTGGCTTTGCTCTGGGAACTTGGCTTCGGGTCCTGGACCACAGGGTGCTAATCCGCATCAGCACCCAGCGTGGGAGATGATGGGGCTCCACCAACGGCCCCAATGCTTCACAGCTCCCTGCAGTCATGGGGTGGAGCACACACCGCCCCTTCTGGATTCCTGGTTGGGCTGCAGGACTTGCTGCAGCAATGGAAGGTTAGCAGGTGCGCCATAACCACACCCAGGGCAAGCACCGAAATGACTGAGCTTATTCTCCGGTCACGGGCCATGGACGTGCCCAGGCCAAAGGCACGGGTCCCGGGAGGCAGATGACAGGCACGTGGAGCAGAATGATCTACAAATTCCTTCTCTAAAGGAATACTTCTCCCTGTACCCTGCTGTGATTTTACAGTGGTCGTTACACAGCCTGGCTGTGGCAACAGCTGACTGATACAACCTGTGTCCCTGATGTTTTCCCGGCTGCAGACTGACTGGCCTGAACTCAACAGGCAGAACCAGTCAAACATCGGCATACACAGATTCAACCCTACGATTTATCAGTGGCTGAAGGATCTGACATACGGGAAGGGCGTTCCAATTCTTAAGAAAGATGCAAGACAAAGACATGCTCCATTCACTGAAAGACACCATTTATTTTATTAAGGTCAAGCAGGATGATCTGTTGAGAGGTAAGTGTTAAGTGTTGAGCATGAAATTGGTACACATCTTCCACAGTGGGCGGCATGATCAAAGTCTCAGGCAAGGTCCCTGACTGCAACTTCGAGATAAAGAGAGCACATCTCAGCTGAGCGATGACCCAGGGTGAGCCATCAGCCACCACTCAGGAATGCCATGGGAGAAACGATAGCACCAGATTGTTTGTATATGCAGTAATATAGCTATACACAAAGTTGTGCACACTGACTCACTGTGATCTTTGGGTCCCTGCCAACCAGACATTTATGACGCAGATGGGGAAATAGACAGGACCACTGTGATTCTATGGGCTTTGTTTAAAGGACACCAGAGCCCTGTGTATTGCTGTGTAGCAGACAACATTCTCAAAAGACACTGAAAAGCTGGATGCAGGCACAAACTCGATCTTCACATTTTACAGACGTATCATCAAAATGATCACAATACTGTATGAGAAGGGCAAGAATCACAGATAAAAGCTTTGTGAAAATCAAAACACACTAACATCACTGTGGTTGTCTCCCCAAGGGAGGAAGGTGGCGGGGGGGGGCGGTCTGTGGACAGCCAGCTCTATCTTTTCTGCCATGACCCATTTTCACAGCAAGTGACCACAGCATGTGGGGAGGAGGACGATGCTTCACCGGCAGAAGAGGGGTTTTTCAAGTCAGGAACAGCTTAATTCAAGAAGAATAAAAAGTGCGGAAAAAGGCCTTTCTCTTTGGCATGGGTAGGCTGCCAAAGGAGTGTTTATTGCCAGCATCATTGAAGCCTGCCAGGTCGGTTCCCTCCGGGGCTGCAGAGATATCACCGCGGCCAGTCCAGCTTGTCCTTCTGGCTCCATGGGTGTGGAGTAGTGTCCTTTAATTAAAGACATTGTGTGCTTCTGTCTTTGGTAAGGTGCCAGCCACCGGTGACAAAGGGCTATCTCCCAAACTGTCGGAAAACTCCTTTCACGGGCTTAACAGGAAACAAGGAGTAATGTGATCTGACCTCCGAATATCGCCCCGATACGAAGTTATCTTAGGGCTCCTCCCGCCATTATGCAGGCATCTCACCCAACTGGGACGGAACACAGACGATCAGGTTAAAAATCAGACTGTGAGAACCAAGCCACAAGCGGCTGAACACCTATCGGGCCTACTGACATGCATATAGCCTCTTTGGTGAAGTGTCTATTTAAGTCTCTGGCTCACGTTTTAACTGGGGTGTCCGTTTTCATACTGTTAACTTCTAAAGTTCTTTATACGTTCTGGATGCAAATGCAACACACGGGATCTGCAAGTTATCTTCTCCTAGTCGTGACTCGGGCACCGGAAAACAACAGCTTGACAGTGTGTTCTTTAGTGAACGGATTCTCTTGACCACCTTGCAATATCAAACGATAAAACAGGCAACCGACGGTGGTCAGCTCTGTGGCGGAGCAAGACCAGGTCTGGGAGTTGTGTGG
This sequence comes from Giraffa tippelskirchi, assembly GCF_054371585.1. Classification (NCBI taxonomy): domain Eukaryota; kingdom Metazoa; phylum Chordata; class Mammalia; order Artiodactyla; family Giraffidae; genus Giraffa; species Giraffa tippelskirchi. The sequence continues at coordinate 147,476,259 of NC_137289.1, forward strand.
TCCACCGGGACCTCTGGAAAGCCAGAACCACGGGTTCTTAGAGGAAACGCAGCCTTGACGCTGCCATAACTAATCCAGGGAAGCAACAAGAGGAGCTGCCAATTATAATCCACGATCGTATACACCCCAAAGAAATGTTCTTGACGGCGGAGTGGAGGGGAAAGTAAATGAGCAAAATATCTCAGGGGCCTTAAGGAAAAAAAAAAAAAACCTCCCAAGCACATACCCTCCGGACACACTTTCAGCCAGGTAATCTCACTTTGCAGGAAAAATACCATTTGCACGCGGGTGTCATCCCAGAAAAACAAAAGCCACTATGTCCCTTCTGCCTGCACCTTAAAGCGGGCACACTGTGCAAGCGGCGATTTCACTATGAGTGAACCCAGCGCGCTGAGAGCTTGTCACCGCTGGTCTTTAAACCACATGGACAATTATTCTCCTTTCTAACACATGAATAAATAATGCTCATCCTCATGATTTTTTTTTTTTTGCTGGGTCAGGGGGCATCCTTACAGGACAGACACAACGAACGGCGCAACATTTCTAGACGCACGGGAGAACACAGCCGCCCGGCACTTCCGGCGATCCACCGGACAGCTCGTGCGCCAGGCGAACCGCCCCCCCCCACGCCCCCTATGCACCTTCAAGCTCGTTCCTTCCTGCGCAGAGGACAGGGTTCAGCGTCCGCACGCAGGGCCGGCAGAGACCACGTGACTGACCCCGGTGCGCATGCGCGCAGGGCGCACCCGAGCACCAGCGCCAAAGGGGCGGGGGGGGGGGGGGGGGGAGGCCCGCTCCACTCAGCTTTCCAAAAGGGAACCCAAGAATTAAAGAACTCATCCCAAACGCACACCTGGAAGTTATTGCTGTGCTAGGACACCCCTCCCATCCCGCGACCCCCATGGACAGGACGTAAATACAGGCTGCGGTTTTCAGCTGCATCCACAGCACCGGAGCTGATGACTCCGCCAACCCCATCTGCATCCCCCCTCTCCTCCGGGAAGGGCCGGGTGGGGTGGGGGTGCGTGCGTCCTCATTTGCCTCTCTCGGGCTGAAGGCTGTCCAACAGGCACTTCAGCTGCTCCTCACCCAGGTGTATTTTGTCTTCCAGCTCACGCTGTTCGATGATGAGCGCCGACTTCATCTTGACGAAGTGCTCATAGTCCGCCAGGCTCTCAGGTCCCAGGTAGCTGGCCAGGATGTCGAAGACAATGCCCTCCCGGCGGTCCAGATTCTCCTTCAGCTCCCTGGCGTCCTCGTGCTGCTGGATCAGGACGCGCTGCTTCTCGAGGAGGGATTGCTGGACAGACAGAAGACGCATATGCCTGCTGGGGACCCGGCGCGGGGGCTGGACAATGCCTCCCACCGCCTGCGCAGCGAGGTACCCAGATACACCCCCCCAACAAGGCGCCGGGATACACCCCCCGCACGAGGCACCCGGATACACCCGCCACGATGCGCGGGGATACACCCGGCACCAGGCACCAGGATACACCCGCCACGAGCCGCCCGGATATACCCCCCCAACAAAGCGCCGGGATACACCCCCCGCACGAGGCACCCAGATACACCCCCCCCAAGGCGCCAGGATACACCCCCCGCACGAGGCACCCGGATACCCCCGCCACGAGGCGCCCGGATACACCCCCGCACGAGGCGCCCGGATACACCCGCCACCAGGCGCCCGGATACACCCCCGCCACCAGGCGCCCGGATACACCCCCGCAGGAGGCACCTGGATACACCCGCCACGAGGCGCCCAGATACACCCGCTATGAGGCGCCCGGATACACCCCCGCACAAGGCTCCCGGATACATACTGAGGACTACGAGTCATCCGCGCCCGGTCAAGTCCAAAACAGGGAGATGCGCGCAGGCAGTGAAGGGCTCCAGGGTGGGGGTGGGGGGTACTGTGTGCGTGGAGGCGTTTCCCTGACAACACCGGGGATGGGGGCAAAGTGGGCTAAAGCAGTGCACTTAAAGAGATCTCCCAGGGCAGGATTGCTAAACCCTTCTGGTACAAGGGGAGGCGGACGGTTAAGAGGACAAGGGGCTGGAAGAAGAGAGATGGAGACGGGGGATGGGGCTGGGTGAGTCGCATAGCTGCCCAGGCTCCTTACTCGGGGGCACACACACTCCCCCACTCCTAGATCGGGGCGCGCACCTACCGTCCCTGCCCTCCGGTAACCTGCTGGAGAAACAAGACAGGGAGCGAGGAGCGGCATTAAACAGCCTCCACGTGGCGGCTGGCGGACGTCAGCGAACGCCCCGTCCTCGGTCCCCGTTTCCGACGCCAGCAGAGTCTCCCGCTCCTCTGCCACCTGGAGACCCGAACAGCCTCCCCCAGACCCGTTGGAGCACCACGGGGGTGGAAGGGCCCCGAGGAGAGGCCAGAGGTACAGGGCTGCTGCTTGGTGGGCGGGGGTAAAAACTGCGCCCCTGGGAAGGATCCCTGGCCTGCACCACCTTTCAGGGCCACCTGCCCCCTGCTAAAGGACACCCTGACCTGCCAGTGTGAGAGGAGGATTACCTGGAGTTCATACATTGGAGAAGGAAATGGCAACCCACTCCAGTGTTCTTGCCTGGAGAATCCCAGGGACGGCAGAGCCTGACGGGCTGCCGTCTATGGGGTCGCACAGAGTCGGGCACGACTGAAGCGACTTAGCAGCAGCGGCATTCTAAGCTCCAAGCGGAAGCTCCAAGCGGAAGACAAAGAGACCTCAGCTGATTCTCCAAACGGGGTCTACAGAGATCAGTTGGCATCCCTGAGACTACAAGTGCTGATTGGAGGGAGGGTGTCCTGTGTCCACGTCTTGGCCACGTGTCCTACTTTCTATCTGGAAAGACAGGGGAGCCTCCCACAGCCTGACACTGCCTCTGACACTGCCTCTTTGCCCCTCGTTAGCATGCCTGTCATCGACAGTTTCCCCCAACGCTGGTCACAGTGGAGGCCCCTATGCTGAACCTGGAGGAGGCCGCGGACCACCGCTGCCTCCAGTTCTAGGAAGGTGAAGCTCATCAAGCACGCCCAGTGTGGACCTAACGTGGAGACCCAGAGGGATACACTGAAGTCTCAGGGCCCAGGAGGACCACAGGCACAGTCCTCGATGCTAACTAATAAGCCTGTGGATGGCATCACCGATTCAACGGACGTGAGTCTGAACATATAAAATAATGCTTGCATGTTCTGGCCACCTGATGCGAATAACCGACTCACCGGAAAAGACCCTGATGCTGGGAGAGATTGAAGGCGGGAGGGGAAGGGGATGACAGAGGATGAGATGGTTGGATGGCATCACCGACTCGATGGACATGAGTTTGACTAAAACTCCGGGAGATGGTGATGGACAGAGAGGCTTGGCGTGCTGCAGCCCATGGGGTCGCGAAGAGTCGGACCGCAATGAGCAACTGAACAATGCGGGGAATCTCAGGGCGACCCCCCACTACGAGAAGGGAGAGAGCAAGAGAGAAGACGACCTTGTGCAACCAGGTGGACAGCGGGCCCAGCGGGGCTTCCAGGCGTTCACTCTGCACCCCGTGGGACCTCCCAGCTCCCCTCCCCTTCCCCCCTCCCCCACCTCCACCCGTCCCGCCTTGGGGGGAGTACCCGATCGCCTGGAGGCGTGCTGTCGTCCAGGTTGTTGAGGGCATTCTCCACGCGGGCCAGGCGGCCGGACAGTGACAGCAGGAGGTTCACCACCTTGTCGAGGTCCCCGATGAACATGCGGAACTTGTCAAACTCGTTGGGCTTGCACACGGCCTTGACCAGGGCCTCCACCTCGTCGCCCAGCACGCTGTTGGCCTGCACGTCCTCCAGCAGGCTCTCCCGCGCCTCCCGCAGCACCTGCAGCTTGCGGCCGAGGCTCTCAATGAGCTCCTGCTGTGGGTACAGCATGCAGGATTCAGTCACAGCCCTGCTGACCCGGGCGCCCAGCCCTGCACCCTCCCGCACCTCCCGGCCTGTGGGCCCATCAGCAGCTTGTTTAGCACGAATAAATATCAGGCCAGTGTTGAAAAAATCTACAAGCAATAAATGCTGGAGAGGCTGTGGAAAAAAAAAAGGGAAACCCTCTTACATTGTTTGAAAGTGAAAGTCGCTCAGTTGAGTCCGACTTTACGACAGACTATAGTCCCATGGACTATGCAGTCCATAGGATTCTCCAGTCCAGAATACTGGAGTGGGTAGCCTTTCCCTGCTCCAGGGGATCTTCCCAACCCAGGTCTCGTGCCTTGCGGGTGGATGTTTTTTTACCAGCTGAGCCACAACAGAAGCCCCCCTTGCACTGTTAGGAATGTAAATTGGTACAGCCGTTGTGGACAACAGTATGGAGATTTTTAAAATTTATTTATTTTAATTAAAATTTTTTTTTAATTTATTTTAATTGGAGGCTAATTACTTTACAGTATTGTAGTGTTTTTTGCCATCCATTGACATGAATCAGCCACAGTGTACACGTGTTCCCCATCCCGAACCCCCGTCCCACCTCCCTCCCCATCCCATCCCTCAGGGTCATCCCAGTGCTCCAGCTCTGAGCACAACAGTATGGAGATTTCTTAAATAAAAAAAAAACAAAAAAAAACTAGGAATAAAACTATCATATGATCTAACCAATCCCAGTACTGGACATATGCCCTGGAGGAAACCATAACTGAAAAAGTCGCATGTACCTCAGTGTTCACTGCAATACTATTTACAATAGCAAGCACACGAGCAGAGAAAGAAATGGCAACCCACTGCAGTGGTCTTGCCTGAAGAATCCCAGGGACAGAGGGGCCTGCTGGGCTGCTGTCCATGGGGTTGCACAGAGTCGGACACGACTGAAGCGACTTAGCAGCAGCACACGGAAGCGACCTAGACGTCCCTGGGCAGATGGATGGATAAAGAAGCCGTGGTACATATACACAGTGGAATATTACTCAGCCATGAAAAGGAACACATTTGAGTCAGTTCTACTGAGGTGGATGAACCTAGAGCCTGTTATACTGAGTGACGTAAATGAGAAAAAAAAAACAAACCAAGTATCATATATTAACACATGTATATGGAATCTAGAAGGATGATACTGAGAACCTATTTGCTGGGCACCAGTGGAGGTGCAGACACACAACAGATGGGTAGGGGAAGGATGGTGGGACTAACAGAAGGTAGCATGGAAATATGCACATTACGATATGGAAAAAGCCAGTAGGAATCTGCAGGATGACACAGCGAGTTAACACTGCCATCCTCCTCCTCCCCCCCTCCACAAGCGCCCATCATGGGTCTCTGACGGGCCTCCAACCCTCCTCCCTCCTCATCCACACATCCCAGCCACTGGTCCCTGACCTCCTCCTCTCCCAGTGTCTCTCCTCTTCCTGTCTACACCGCTCCCTGACCTCAAGTCCCTGACCTCGTCTCCCAGCCCCCTTCCCCTTTGTTTACACGGCTGCATCTGGGAGTCAATGACCTCCCATGCAAGCCTCCTCCTGCCTGTTCACACAGCTTCCAGCCACTGGTCTGCTGCCTTGATGCACAGTCTTGTTCCTCCTTGTCAACAGAACGCCAGACACAAACATCCCCCCCACCCCACTGACCTCCTCTGCAGTCATTCCTCCCTGTCCACAGACGTTCAGCCACAAGTCCCCACCCTCCTCTGCAACCTTGCCCCATTCGTGTTCACACAGATCCAACCACTGATCCCTGAATTCTACCCCGATGTGCCTCATCCGTGTTCACACGGCTCCAGCCTCATTCCTCACTGCCTGTGAGTCCATGTGCGTGCTCAGCCACGTCCAATGATGTGCCATCGAATAATGGACTGTAGCCTGCCAGGCTCCTCCGTCCACAGGGTTTCCCAGGCCAGAATACTGGAGTGGGTTGCCACTTCCGACTCAAGGGGACCTTCCAGACCCGGGAATCGAACCTGCACCTCCTGCATTGGCAGGTGGCTTCTTCACCACTGAGCCGCCTGGGAAGGCCCCCACAGGTCTTTGTCCACACGGCTAAACTAGTGGTTTCTGACTCAACTACAGTCCTCCTCATCCTTGTCCACACAGGCCCAGCCGCTGGGGCCTGCCTTAATGTACAAGCCTCCTCACCCCGTTCACATGGCTCGGGCTGCCTGTTCCCAACTTTATCTCAAAAGCTCCTCCTACTTGTAATGCCCTGTGCCCTGTCCCAGCCACCGGTGCCTGACTTTATCTGCCAGCCTCCTCCTCCTTGGACACAGAGTTCTCGCCAAGGGTCGGCAATTCCTCTTCCAGGCCTCTGCCCCCTTTTCTGCATGGCTCCAACCACGAATCCTTGACCTTACCTGCTGTCCTCCTCACCCTTGTCCACACAGCCCCCGACCAACTTCATCTACAAACCTCCCCATCCTCCTTCACGCAGACCCGGCCGCCTGTCCCTGACATTATCTGCAGCCCTCCTTCCACTTGAACACGCCGCTCCAGGCACCAAAACCCAACTTTATCTGCACCCCTCCTTGTACAGAGAGTTCTAGCCAGGCGTCCCTGTCCTCCCATACGATTGTCTTCCTCCTGCTACGGAGAGCTCTAGCCACTTGGTCCTTGACTTTCCTTTCTGATCCTCCTGCCTCATGTTCCCAAAGCTCCAGCCACTGGTCCCTGATTTCTTCTCCAAGTGTCCTCCTCCTTGTCCACACAGCTCCAGCAACAGGTCACCAAACTCATCTCCAGTCCTCTCTTTCTGAGTCAGCACAGCCCGAGGAACTGGTCCCTGAAACCCCCATCCATTCCTCCTCATGTTCACATAGCTGCACCCACACATCCCTCGCCGCTCACAAATCCCCCCTCCTCCTTGTCCACACACAAGGCCAGGAACACGTCCCTGACCTCCTCTCTCATCAGCCTTCCTCTTTTCTACACAGTTCCATCTAGAGGTCACTGACCTAAACTGCAATGGTCCTCACCCTTCAGTTCAGTTCAGTTCAGTTGCTCAGTCATGTCCGACTCTTTACGACCCCATGGGCTGCAGCACACCAGGCTTCCCTGTCCATCACCAACTCCAGGAGCTTATTCAAAGCCACGTCCATCGCGTCAGTGAAGCCATCCAACCATCTCATCCTCTGTCGTCCCCTTCTCCTCCTGCCTTCAGTCTTTCTCAGCGAGTCAGTTCTGCACATCAGGTGGCCAAAGCATTGGAGTTTCAGCTTCAACATCAGTCCTTCCAATGCATATTCAGGACTGATTTCCTTTAGGATGGACTGGCTGGATCTCCTTGCAGTCCATGGGACTCTCAAGAGTCTTCTCCAACACCACAGTTCAAAAGCATCGATTCTTCACTGCTCAATTTTCTTTATGGTCCAACTCTCACATCCATATGTGACTACTGGAAAAATCATAGCTTTGACTAGACAGACCTTTGTCGGCAAAGTAATGTCTTTGCTTTTTAGTATACTGTCTAGGTTGGTCATAGCTTTTCTTCCAAGGAGCAAGCATCTTTTAATTTTATGGCTGCAGTCCCCATCTGCAGTGACTTTGGAGCCCCAAAAATAAAATCTCCCACTGTTTCCATTGTTTCCCCATCTATTTGCCATAAAGTGACGGGACCGGATGCCATGATCTCAGTGTTCTGAATGTTGAGTTCGAAGCCAACTTTTTTACTCTCCTCCACTGTGTCCTCACCCTTGGGCACACAGTTCCTGTCACCGGTATCTGACATTATCAACAATCCTCTCCCTCCTTGTACTCAGAGCTCTAGCCATTGTTTCTGGACCTTCTGCTCCGAGTCCACAGAGCTCCAGTCACTGGTCCCTTATATCACGTACGATCCTCTTCCTCCTTGTCCACACAGAGCCAGGCACACGTTGCTGACCTTCTTCTCCAATGTATCCTACTCTGTGTCCACATACGTCGAGCCATGGGTCCCTGCCTTCATCTCCAATGCTCATCCTCCTTGTCAACACAGCTCCAGCCGCTGTTCCCCGACCTCTTCTGCAATTCTCCTCGTCCTCGTCTGCAGAGATCCACACACAAGGTCGCTGACCTCCTCTCCCAATCTTCCAACCTACTTTTGCACATATTCCTGTGAGAACTCGATGTCTGTCTCTCCACACTATCATGCAACATGTCCATATACCTCAAGCCAGCTCTTTGCACCAGGTGACCAAAGTATTGGAGCTTCAGCTTCAACATCAGTCCTTCCAATGAACACCCAGGACTGATCTCCTTTAGGATGGACTGGTTGGATCTCCTTGCAGTCCAAGGGACTCTCAAGAGTCTCCTCCAACACCACAGTTCCAAAGCATCCGTTCTTTGGTGCTCAGCTTTCTTTACACTCCAGCTCTCACATCCACACACAACTCCTTTTGTCTACACAATGCCATTCCTTTGGTCTACGCAGCACTGTCTAGCATCGCCATCCCTTTTTGTCTGCGTGGCTGTGTAAGTGAACTGATTCAACTGACCTGAACTGCAGTCCTCTGCACCCTTGTCCTCACAGTCCCAGCCACTGGCACCTGACCTCATCTCCAAAACGCTGCATCCTTGTTCACACAGCTCTGGCCTTATATCCCAGACTTTATGCCTAGTCCTTCCCTCTTGCGCTGGGCTAGCCTGGTGGCTCAGTGGGTAAAGAATCTGCCTGCAGTGCAGGCTCAATCCCTGGGTGGTCAGGAAGATCTCCTGGAGGAGGGCATGGCAACCCACTCCAGTATTCTTGCCCTGGAGAATTCCATGGACAAAGGAGCCTGGCTGGCTACAGTCCACGGGGTCGCAACGAGTCACACATGACTGTGCGACTAACTTTCACCCCCACCCCGCCTTCTACACACAGCTTCAGTGCCTGACCAACGCTCCAATATTCCTCCTTCTTGTAAACACAGCTCCGGCCACTGGTCCCCAAACTGCACTTCATGACTCCTCCTTGTGTTTGCACAGCTGTATCTATAGGTCCCCGGCCACCTGTCAATCAACCTCCTTGAACACAAAGCTCCCATCACGGGTCCCTCACCTTGTCTCTCATGAGCGTCCCTCTTGTCTCCACATTGCCATCTAGTGGTCAGAGGCCCAAAGTGCAGCTGTCCTCATCCTTGTGCACAGCGGTCTAGCCACCAGTCCTTGCCTTGACTACCAATCATTTCCTTCCTGAACACTGAGCCCCAGCCATGTTTCACAGTCTCCTCTGCGCTCCTCCTGTGCTGAGTCCACACAGCTCCAAGTCACTGGTCCCTAACCTCATCTACCATCCTCTTCCTCCTCTGCAAAGAAAGCCAGGCACAAGTCGCTGACCTTGTCTCAAATTTTCCATCACCCTAGTCCACATACCTCTGACCTCTCCAATATATTCTTGGCGGCGGCGGTGGTGGTTTAGTCGCTAAGTCGTGTCCGAGTCTTGCGATCCCATGGACAGAGGAGCCTGGCAGGCTACAGTCCGTGGGATTCTCCAGGCAAGAATACTGGAGTGGGTTGCCATTTCCTTCTCCAGGGTATCTTCCCAACCCAGGAATCTCCTGCATTGTAGGCGGATTCTTTACCAACTGAGCTACGAGGGAAGCCCATAATCTAGTCTTACTCCATCTCCAATAACTCCAGCCACTGGTCCTGGCCCTCCTTCTCATCTTATCAAACCCTGTCCACACAGCTCCAGCCAACATTTCCTGGCCTTCTGGTGTTCACAAAAGCAGCACCAGCAGGTCCCTGGAGACCTCACAAACCCATGGCGTTGTGCGCGTAACTCCATGCACTGTCTCTGACCTTGTCTCCCATAATACGTTGTCTTTTCCACACAGGTCCTTGTAGTGGTCGCTGGTCACAGGTCACTGACCTGAACGGCAGTCCTGCTCATCCTCGTCCACACAGCTCCAGCCACCAGTCCCGGACTTTGTCACCAGAGGTCCTCCTACCTGAACAGAGATCTCCAGCCACCGGTCCTTGATTCCTCTACAATCCTCCTGCCCCGAGTCCACGCCGCTGTAGTGACTGGTCCCTGACCTCATCTGCAGTCCTCTTTCTCCTTGTCCACAAAGATGTACCCACGAGTCCCTGACCTCTCCAGTCTCCATCCTATTCTCTGCACACCTCCCCAGACAAGTCCTCCAATCCTTCCTACACTTCCTTAACAAGGGTCAAGCCACTGGCGCCTGACCTCCTCTCTAACTCTCCTTCTTGTCCCCACACCTTCGGCCACAAGTCAATTATGTCCTCTCCTCCTTGTCCACGCAGCTCCAGCCACTGGTCCCTCACCTTGCCTCTCATTCCACTTTCTCTTTGTCTACACAGCTTCCTCTAGTGGTCATCGACCTGAACTGCCGAAGAACTGATGCTTTTGAACTGTGGTGTTGGAGAAGACTCTTGAGGGTCCCTGGGACTGCAAGAAGATCCGATCAGTCCTGGGTGTTCACTGGAAGGACTGATGCTGAAGCTGAAACTCCCATACTTTTAGCCACCTGATGCAAAGAGCTGACTCATTGGAAAAGACCCTGATGCTTGGAAAGACTGAAGGCGGGAGGAGAAGGGGACGACAGAGGATGAGATGGCTGGATGGCATCAACGGAGATGAGTTTGGATAAACTCCAGGAGCTGGCGACGGACAGGGAGGCCTGGCGTGCTGGAGTCCATGGGGTTGCAAAGAGTCGGACACGACTGAGCGACTGAAGTGATTCACATCCACGCAGTCCCAGCCGGTGGTCCCTGAGTTATTAATTGATGAACCTGCAAATCCTTGCTCACACAGGTGTAGCCTCCTGTCACTGACATTATCTCCAATTGTCCTTCTTGTAGACACAGCTCCAGCCACTGGTGTCTTTCTTAATCTGCAGTCCTCTGCCTCCTTGTACGGAGAGCATCAAGGCACTGGTTTCCTTTCCACGCCTCGGTTTCCTTTCCAATCCTCCTGCTCCATGTCCAAACAGCTCCAGCAACTGGTCCCTGACATCATCTACGTGTTCCCTCCTCCTTGTCCACACAGCTCCACCCATGGTCCCTGACTCCATCTCCTATCTTCCTCCTCCTGGACCAAACAGCATCAGCCACCTGAGTGCGTCTCCAGACCTCCTCCTCTGTCCCCAAAGCTCCAGCCACTGCTCCCTGACTTCCTCTCCGCTCCTCCTCAGCCTTGTGCAAAGGGCTTCTAGCCACTGGTCCCGGCCTTTCTTCCTATCCTCCCGCACCATGTCAACACGACTCCAGCCACTTGTCCCTTGACTTTCTCTACAAGCGTCCTCCTTCACGTCCACACAAGCTACAGCAACTGGCCCCTAACCTTGTCTCTCAAACCCCTTCCATTCTGCCGACACCCGTCCATCTAGTGGTCACTGACCTGAACTGCAATCCTCCTCATCCTTGTCCCCACAGTCCCTGCCGCAGGTTCCTGATTTCATCTACAAACCCCCTCGTCCTTGTTCACACAGCTCCAGCCACCTGTCTATGACTTTATGTTCCCGCCTTGTCTACACAGCGACAGCTTCAGGATCCTGATCCCTCTCTCCCATCCTGCTCTTCCTTATACACACAGCTCCACTCAACTGGTTCCTGACCTCCTCTCCAAAATTCCTCCTCCTTGTCCACCAAGTTCCAGCTACTGATCCCTGACCTCCAGCCAAAGCTTCCTCTTTCTAGTTCAGTCGCTCCAGTCACTGGTCCCTGACTTAAAAATCTCCAAACCTCCTAATCCTTACTCACCCAGGCCTGGCCACGTTGTTGCTGACTTTATGTTCAGTCTTTCTCCTCTTTGCACAAGCAGTCCCAGCCACTCTGTCCCGACTTTATCTCCAACCCGCCTCATCCCTCTTCACACAGCACCAGCCACCGATCCCCTTGACTACTGATTGCAAATCCTTCCACCTGCTTGTCAAAACATCTCCAGACACAAGTCCCTAAGCTCTTCTCCAGTCTTCCTCCTCCTTGTCCACACAGCTCCAGCCACTGGTCTGACCACATCTCCAATCCTCCTCGTCCACACAGCTACAGCAATTCATTTTATCTCTCATTCTCCTTTCTGTTTGTCTACACGGCTTCATCTAGCGGTCACCGACCTGAACTGCAATCCTCCTCATTCTTGATCACACCGTTCTGGCCCCGTCCCTGAGAGTCATCTACAATCCTCTTCCCCCTCGTACAGAGAGCTCCAGCCACTGGTCCTCGACTGCCTTTCCAATCCTCCGGCTCTATGTCCACATAGCTCCAGCCAACAGGTCTCTGACTTCCTCTCCAAACCTCTGCATCCTTGTTCACACGGGTCCAGCCACTTGTCTTAACGATGTTATGGCCAATCGTCCCTCCTCGTCTACACAGTTGCGGCTCAAGCAGCCTGACCGTCTCTCCAGTCTTGTTCTTCTTTATCCACACGTCTCCAGTCACTGGTTCCTGACGTCCTCTCTGATCATTATCATCCTCCCCGTCCACACAGCTGCAGCCACAGGTCCGTGACCTCAAGTGCAATCTTCCCCATCCTTGTCCACACAGCTCCGGCCACGGTTCCCAGACTTTTACCTCCAATTCGCCTTTCAAATCTCCATGGAGCTCCTGCCACAAGGCCCTAACCTCCAGTTCCACCTTCCCTCCTCCTTGTCCACACAGCTTCAGCCACTGCTCCCTGACCTCACCTCCCATCCCCCTCCCTCCTTGTCCACCCCCTGGGTCCCTGACCTACATCTACAATCCTCCCTCCTCCTGTCCACAGTGCTCCAGCCAGTGGTCTCTGCTGCCTTCCCAACATGTCACAGATCTCCTACCCCAGGGCCTTTGTACACCCTGCACCACCCCCTTCTCCAGTCCCTGACAGAACCAGACACTCCCTCATGTCACTGCAGGATTTTCTGCATCATGAGCTCATCAGAGCCTTCTCTACAATCACACTCCTTTTATCTCTGTATGCCTTCACCCTGTTTTCCTTTTCTGACCGATTTACACTACATGTGCGCAAGCATTTTCTGTAAAGAGCCAGAGAGTGAGTATTTTAGACTTCAGAGGCCACACAGCCACTACTCAACACTGCTTACAATATTGTAAATGTAATACAATATGTTAAGGCCATATGTAATACAATATGTGGAGGCCCTATGTAAATGAATGAATTGGCTGCCTTTAAATAAAACTTTATTTGACAACAGCAGGTTGGGGGCCGGGCGTGGCCCGTGGGCCCTGTATTGTGTGTTTGTTTTTGTGCTTCGGATATACAGTGCCTTCAGGGAAGGAATGACTATTTTGCATGTTGCTGCTGCATCCCTAAGAGCCTGGGTCAGTTTTTGGAGTTGAACAAGGGCTGCTTTTTGGTTAACACAGCCCTTTACAATCTGCTGTTGTATTTATTACCCGATTACAGGAATTTCAAATCGGTGCTCAAAGATGGCATGGACCCTGCTGAAGGTCATACAGTTAAGTCCCTTGGGTCTCAATGGGGGTAGAAGAGACATTATCCATTGACCTTAACATGAAAGAGACTGGTGGCCACCAAGTTCTTTGGACGCTGGATCTCATGACAGACAGATAGCACAGAGGTCCTGTGGAGAGGCCCAATTTTAGGACAGAAGACTCTCCCACAGAGGGTTTCACAGGCAGGCCCAAATGTCAGCGTCTCACCCAACACAAACGGTGCGTGGTGCAGGGCCAGGCTGGGGGTGGACCCGAGGGCCAGCACGTTCTCATCTGGATTTCGGCCTCCCTACCTTTTTGACTGACAGGTCGTGGTCCAGGTAACTGCCCGAGTCCTCTTCCGGCTCCTGCTGCTCCTGCAGGTCCTTCATCTTTATCAGCAGCTCCGCCTTGGGGGCCGACGTGCTGTAGTAGGCGGAGTTGGTGGCCAAGGGTGCAGCCGCCAGCACGCTGGTCTCCTCCCTCCTGGGGAAGCAAACGGCAGAATGTCCACGTTAGCTCTGATCCTTTGCACACAGACGCACCTGAACCCTGGGCTGAGACCTGCGAACCGTGGGGCTGACGAAAGGACACCAGCCAGAGAGAGGAGAGAGCGGAAGCAGGGACCGAGTGGGCTTCCCTGGTGGTCCAGTGGCTAAGACTCTGTCTTCCAACGCAGGCGACAAGAGTCTGGTCCCTTAGTCGTGAAGGGATGATCCCACATGCTATAGGGCAGGTGCTGAGGCCACAACTAGAAAGTGAAGTCGCTCAGTCGTGTCCGACTCTTTGCGACCCCACGGACTGTAGCCCCCCAGGCCCCTCTATCCATGGGATTTTCCAGGCCAGAATACTGGAGTGGGTTGCCATGCCCTTCTCCAGGGTATCTTCCCCAACCCAGGGATCGAACCTGGGTCTCCCACATTGCAGGCAGATGCTTTACAATCTGAGACATCAGGGAAGCCCCCCAGAACTCGGACCCCCTGCCAAATGGTACCCAAAGCCCCGCCTGCGGGGGAGGAGGGTACAGATACTTTTCTCGGGGAGCCTGAGGTCTATGGGGAGCTGTCTGTTGCCACTGTAAGTGCAGCCACAGGCCCTAGGTTCACTGGGTGTCCTTCCACCAGCGGCCACATTTGCAGCCTCCGAGCCCCTGTCTGCTGCATGACATTCGTGCTCCTGCCTACTGTCAATCAGCAATGCCTACCGAGACTACGTGCACCAATAGGACAGATGCAAGTAGGTGCACCTTTGTGCCTCCACATTTGAAGCCTCTGCAAATGAGGCTCCACATTAGCAGCCTCTGAGCCTTCATGCTCCTGCCTACTGTCCATCAGCAATGCCTACCGAGACTACATGCACCAATAGGACAGATGCAAGCAGGTGCACCTTTGTGGACAGGTGACTGAATACAAGAGGCTAGAGAAGGTCCTTTACAGAACGAAACACGTGAAACTCTTAGTCACCCAGTCGCGTCCCACTCTTGGCCACCCCCAGGCAGTGTAGCCCACCAGGCTCCTCTGTCTGTGTGATTCTCCAGGCCAGAATCCTGGAGTGGGTGGCCATTCCCTTCTCCAGAGGATCTTCCCCACCCAGGGAGCGAAGCCAGGTCTCCCCTGTTGCAAGTGGATTCTTTACCATCTAAGCCACGAGGGAAGCTCCCCCCACCAGCCGTCTATACAGAATGAATTACAGCAAACTCACCCCGTCAGCCAAATACGTAACAACAGAAGGCCTCTTTTGTAAGCACATATCCTCCGTAGCCTCAGCTTTCACTCCTCTGTAACAAGCCTCTGCACCTCGGCACTAGTGACCTTTGGCGTTGGACCGTTCTTTGTTGCCGGGGGTGGGGGGTGTGTGTGTGTGTGGTGCAGGCGTCCTGTGCCCCGTAGGTCGACCAGCACCATCCCTGACCTCCACTCTCCCAGGGGCAACAACTAGAAGTGTCTCCCGAGATTGCCAAGTGTCCCAAGGGCAGACAGCGGAGAAAAAGCCCTGTGGACATCACTAGAAACATGTCCTTTCATATCTTCGCCCAACTGACGTCACTGTCCCCAGAATGGACCTTTAATTTGGGGAGGGTGTCAAAAAAAAAAAAAAATCCCCAAAGTGCCAAGCACTTATGGAGAAATCTGTCACCAGAGAGCATGCATGAGAACGGATAAAGAGATAGATCCCTGGCCCCTTGCCCTGGAAGCCCAAGAGGTCAGAACCACGCATAGGGAAGGACAGAGGCAGAGGTGGGTAGGGGTGGTGTACTCACCTCTCCTCCGCCGTCCTGGGCGAGGGCATCTTGGGCAGCAGCTTCCTCCGTTGCTGTGCGCCTTCCAGGAAGTGCTCGTCTTTGGGGAAGATGCCCTCCATGAGGTCCATGGTGGTTCTCATCCTCACACCGGGGTCTAGGATGTCTGCCAGCGACTTATCCCTGCCCGCAATCTCGCGGGCCAGCTCCTCCGACTTGAGGTCGTCGGCGGTCCTGTCTTTGGCCTTCACGTAGCTCAGCGCGGGAGGGGAGGCCCGGCTGTCCTTGGCGGGGGGTCCTGGGGCGCCAGCGGGGGGCTGGGGCTCAGTGCCCTGGCGGCTGTAGGGGCAGAAGCGCGAGTAGGACTGCTCCGACGTGCTGAGCGTCTTGATCTGGTCCCGCTCGAGGCCACGGGGCAGCGGAGGCGACTCGGGGACGTGGGCCAGCGCCTGGCGGCTCTCCTTCTCCGGCTGGCTCTCCGAGTGTAGTATCTTGATGGGCACCATCTTCACCGTGGTGTTGTTGTCCATCACCCGCTCGATTCTGCCAAGACAAGGGTCGTCTGCTGGAGACACGCCGTGACCCCAGGCACGGCTCAACGATCAGAACTCAGATGAGCTAACCCGCTGGTCCCATGGTGGGCGGGGGGCGCCTTCCAGACAGGGGAGCCCAACTCAAACATGGGCCCATCCAGGTCACATGCTCCAGGATTGGGGAGACGAGGGCTAGGAGTTCCTGCCCCCAGCCCCCCAACTTGGGTCTCTTGACCCTCCTCGGCTTCAAGGTGCTCAACTTGAGAAGGGAAATTCCAGCATTGCACCCAAGCAGGAAAACACAGGCAAGACCCGCTTCATTGCCTCCTTTTCCCTCCCCACGTAGAAACGCTCCCCACCCACTAGCGACTTAGTGAAGTGAAGTGAAAGTTGCTCAGTTGTTTCCGACTCTTTGCGACCCCATGGACTACAGTCCATGGATTCTGAATTCTCCAGGCCAGATTACTGGAGAGGGAAGCCATTCCTTTCTTCAGGAGAATCTTCCCAACCCAGGGATCGAACCCGGGTCTCCCACATTGCATGCAGATTCTTTACCAGCTGAGCCACAAGGGAAACCCAACAATACTGGAGTGGGTGGCCTTTCCCTTCTCCAGGGAATCTTCTGAACCCAGGGATCAAACCCAGGTCTCCCGCATGGCAGGCAGATTCTTTACCAGCTGAGCCACAATGGAAGCCCTACTCAGCATGTATTTACGTCTCCACCCCACCCCTCACTTTGTGGGGAAACTTGACTGGAAAAAAAGAAAACAAAACAAAGCAACAGAAACAAATCCTCTGCAGCTTGTGATATCCTTTCAGACAAAGCAGGTCTTCCAGGTCATTCCTGAGCACAACTACCTCTCCTCTTGAAACTCGTGCAGACTTTCACATTCAGAAGTTTGACGAACTGCTTCCTCTACATGAGGACAAACCAGAGTGGACCAGACCTTACCGCCACCCAGTCGCATCCATTCCTGCCGGGAAGCGGGACCCGGAGGGGTGGAGGACGTGGTGTTGGCCAGGCACAAGCCCCTCTCCAGGTTCCATGCAGGTGAGTCTGGACGGTTTTGCCCAGAGGGCCCGGTCCCCAGCAGCACCCAGTCCCGAGGGAGCCCTCAGCCTGCATGCCACCGTCTCTCTCTCTCTCTAGTTGCTCAGTCGTGTCCGACTCTTGTGACCCCATGGACTGTAGCCCGCCAGGCTCCTCTGTCCCTGGAATTCCTCCAGGCAAGAATACTACAGTGGGTTGCCATTTCCTTCTCCAGGGGATCTTCCCGACCCAGGAATCGAACCCGGGCCTCCTGCCCTGCAGGCAGATTATGGACTGACTATGAGGAAGTCCCCTGGCATGCTACCCTAGGTCTGATAAACCACACCGCCCACGAGCAGATTCTCATAGCCCAAGATGCCCAAGGTGACTCAACGACCCTGAAGCGGTCCTCCTGGGTCCCTCCTCAAAGACACATACTCCAAACCCAGAAACAGGCTCCAGGAAAACTCCAGCCAAAGCTTCTGTGAGGCGTCAAATCTCAGGCTCGTGCCTGCTGCTGGGCACGGTCCCCATCTTGCAGCAAACACACAAACCAACCTCATAAAGTCCAAGAATTCAAAGGAAGCTTCCCGCCTTCGGAATGGGGGTGGATGCATTTTTATTCTGAGCGAGTGACTACTCTCTAAAATCCCCTGCAGGGTGGGAAGGCTGCACTTTCCTCCTCTCTGCATCCCTGACTCGGACTGGCACACAGCAAGACCGCAGGACCTGCCTGCTGAATTCGAGAAGGCGTGTCTCAGGACAAAGGAGCTGCTCTGTGCCCGGGCTGGCTCCCCAAGTAGAGCTAACTGGAAGTGGGGAGATACAGGGTATGGAGGGAGATGAGGTCAGCAGGCACACACACAAAAGAAGAACATCTGTGTCTGTGTGTGTTAGTTGCTCAGTCGTGTCTGACTCTCTTTGACCCCGTGGACTGTAGCCCGCCAGGCTCCTCTGTCCATGGAATTCTCCAGGCAAGAATACTGGAGTGGGTTACATTTCCTTCTCTGGGGGGGATCTTCCCGATCCAGGGATCGAACCCACTTCTCCCGCACTGCAGGCAGATTCTTTACCGTCTGAGCTACCAGGGAAGTCCCGAGCATCTCTGAGCTCTGCACAAACACCAGGCAGCTCATAGGCCCTGTCTGATGTGTTTTACTCCCTGTCTGGTTGGTAGTTGATGACAGGCATGGGGCAGGTCTCCATTCATGAACCCTGGCTCAAAGTTCACGGTGGATGTCAAAGTCATTCCACTCTCTCAGGCTGCCACCAACCTGTAACACCAGCCCTGGGGACGGGGACACTGACCTCGGTACATGGTAAGCCAGCTTTCTTGGTAGGAAATTCCTGAGTGGAATGGTTACCATCTGCCCCACCACTGTGCTCCTCTGACTGGAACCTGGCCTTCTATGACAGCCAGTGCAGCAAAGTAGGCTGCTTCAAGAAAACCTCTGTGGTCCCCGACAATGCCATACTGGACGGGAGCACGGTGGATGCGTCAAGACGCCCCCACTCGGTACTGTCAACAAGTGTTGCCGCTGCTTGTGGAAACTCCTCTCAGAATCTTGGAAAAAGACCTAGTGAGAAAACGCAGACTCTCTCAGGGCAAGAAAAAATGAAAACCACACCCTCCCACCTCCTAAAGTCAACAGAGGTCAGGACTACTGAGCAAACACTCAGCCACATTCCTCAGAGGAGCCCACCTCGCCCCAGACCAGGGCCCGAGAACCAAGAGGCCCATGTCAGCTCATCTGCAACAGTGCCACACAACTCCACCCTCCACACAAACCACTGCATTGGTTCTCCCTTTTAGAGCTCCTCAGTGTGCCCAACAGAAAGGATCTCTGAGCAACAGCTGCATTCTGAATGACCGAGGGCAGTGCTGACCCCTAGATGAAGCTGCACTGGCCACTCCACCCCTGGGGGAACTCAGGATGCTATCAGTTAACGTCCACACGGTGCTGTCTTCGGGGATAGAATAAAGTTCAGGGACCTCCCTGGTGGCTCAGTGGTAAAAGAATCCACCTGCCGATGCGGGAGACACGCATTCGAACCCTGGTCCACGGAGATCACACATCCTTCGGAGAGACGAAGCCGGGGCGTGGCAACTGCTGAGCCCGTGTTCTGTGACAAGAGAAGGCCCTACTTGCTGCTGCTAGAGATAGCCCACACAACAGCAGGGAAGACCCAGCACCACCAAAAGGCAAGTATCTCAAAAGGTCGAGTCAAGACTCTACAGAGGGGAGACGCAACAGAACTTTCCGTGATGATGAAAACAGCTGTACTCTGCGCTGTCCAGGGTGCTAGCTGCTAGCCCCACAGGGTGCGACTGAACAACAGGTTTTATTTCATTGTTATTAACTTTTCAACTGTGGTGCCGGAGAAGACTCTTGAGAGTCCCTTGGTCTGCAAGGAGATCTAACCAGTCTTTCCTAAAGGAAATCGGTCCTGAAAATGCATTGGAAGGACTGATAGTGAAGCTGAAACTCCAATACTCTTTGGCCACCTGATGCTAAGAGCTGACTCACTGGAAAAGACCCTGATGCTCTGAAAGATTGAGGGCAGGAGAAGGGGATGACAGAGGATGAGATGGTTGGGTGGCATCACCGACTCAATAGACATGACTCTGAGTAAACTCTGGGAGTTGGTGATGGACAGGGAGGCCTGACAGTGCTGCAGTCCATGGGGTCACAAAGAGTCAGACACGACTGGCCAAGTGAACTGTGACCCTCGTGCTGATCCTCTGGCCCTTGGTGGGCAGGAAAGTTGACAGCAAGTTAAAAATCCAAGTGACCACTGGAGGAGGTGGGAGGTTGGAGGGTCCTCTCCGTGTGAGGCCCAGGACCCAGCATGGAGAGTGGGGTCAAGGCCGCCGGGGGCGGGGCGGGGGCGCATGTTCACACACAGGGAGGATGCGCTGGACCCTCTCGCAGCTGCAGGGAGCCCTAAACAGGGCAAGAAGGTAGGGAGACAGACTACCTGGTGGCGTTCTCGTCCTGGATGAGCAGCGGGGGCTTGTCCGTCAGCTTCTGCGGCGCGAACTGGGGCGATGGCGAGCGCGAGGTGTCCATGGCGGAGGTCTGCAGGGGCCGCAACGGGGCAGGGAGCGGCGCCTCCCGCCGGGGCCGGGCCGCGGGCTCCTCCGCGCGCTGCGCGCTCCGCGTGTCCACCGCCTCCGAGGAGGCCACCGAGGTGCGGGGCCGGCCGGGCGCGCCCCCCGGGGGTGGCCGGAGCTCGCGCCTGGGTGGAGGTGGCCTCTGCAGGGCGGGTCTTCGGGCCGGCGGGGCGGCGCTCAGGGGCCGGGACTCCTGCCCCCGGGCGGGCGGTTCCAGGGGCGCGCGCGGCTCCTGGTACCGGTAATCGCGAGGGAGGGTGCCCGCCCGGCCGCGGGCCTCCTGGGACACGTCGGGCCCTTCCCGGGCGCCAGGGGGTTCAGAGGTTTGCCGGGGGTCCTGCAGTGCTCCTGGGTCGCCCTCCGCAAGCTGGGCATCTGCTTGTCTAGGGGAAGCAAGTAAGAAGAATGGCCAAGGGTTCCAGGGAACCCTCTCCTCCCCGAACCCGACTCTGCCCTTCCGGCAAGAGCACGGATAACCTCCCTTCAATGACTTTAAGGAATTAAATCCACCCATGTCTGCGCACGCCAGTCCCCGCTGCAACTACAAACGGGCAGACATCAGATGCAAACACACAGTGGGCATCAGGCGGTACTCTGGCACTCATACCAGAGGAGAGGAGGTACACACGTTGACACACACACACGGGCACACACACTGCCATTTGGGGGCAAAATACAATTCACACAAACATTAAACAAAAAACGTGTGTGAAAATACTCAAACGGTGATATGGAGAAACACTCATTTCACATTTAAACAGTATTTTTACAGGACTTATTTCAGGAAATTGCCACAAACAAAGGGATACAACCTTTTAAGACAGCAGCGGCAGATACATTAACAAAACCTCTTAAACCAGCAGCCTATGATTAAATATCAGAAAAACAAAGACTGTTTGTTTTGTAAGCTGCACCAAGGCATTGATCTTTACACACTCTTAGGCATTCGGCTCAACAGGTAAAGAATCTGCCTGCAATGCAGAGGTCAAAGGAGACATGGGTTTGATCAGGTAAAGAATCTGCTTGCAATGCAAGATACCGGGATTCGATCCTGGGGTTGGAAAGATCCCCTGGAGGAGGGAATGGCAACCCACTCCAGTACTCTTGCCTGGAGAATCCCACGGACAGAGGAGCCTGGCGGGCTACACAGGCCATGGAGTCGCCAAGAGTCGGACACCTTCACTTTTCATCCTTTTCCATATTCAGTTCTAGCTTTACCTAACACGTACTTAACATGCACACACACACACGCTGGCAAAACACATGCAGCCATTCTGTACATGCATATGAAAGTGAAGTCGCTCAGTTGTGTCTGACTCTTTCCGACCCCCATGGACTATATCACGCCAGGCTTCCCTGTCCATCACCAACTCCTGGAGCTTGCTCAAAGTCATGTCCATTGAGTCAGGGATGCCATCCCAACCAACTCATCCGCTGTTGTCCCCTTCTCCTCCTGCCTTCAATCTTTCCCAGCATCGGGGTCTTTTCTAATGAATCAGCTCTTCGAATCAGGTGGCCAAAGTATTGAAGCTTCAGCATCAGTCCTTCCAACGAATACTCAGGACTGATTTCCTTCAGGATGGACTGGTTGGATCTCCTTGCAGTCCAAGGGACTCGCAAGAGTCTTCTCCAACACCACAGTTTCAAAGCATCAATTCTTTGGTACCCATTCCCTTTCTCCAGGGGAATCTTCCCAATCCAGGGATAGAACCCGAGTCTCCCGCATTGCAGGTAGATGCTTTACCATCTGAGCCACCAGAGAAGCTGAAGCTTTATAATGTATATTGTACATGCATATACACACACATATATATATATATATCTAGGCCGTAACCAAAGCTCATGGGTGTTACAATAACCAAACTCCCTCCCACCTAGAAAGTAGCCCCCCACTTCGCTGCAACTAGAGAAAGCCCATGCAGCAATGGGGAGCCAGTGTAGCCAAAAATAAAGTCATTGATTTTTTTAAAAAGTTATCCAAACAGCTTGAACGATACAATGGATGCTTCAGAGGACAATACACAGTCCACCAGCCATCTGCGTACAACAGACAGGACAGCCTTTAGACAACAATCAGAGAAGGGTGACTCCTGGCTCAGATGTCCTGTCACCCACTATCACCTCTGGTCAGCCAGGGAAAAGCCAACCTTGGGCCTGCCTCCCATTGAAGCCATTGCGTCTCTTACAAGACAGTAAAACTTCATTCATGGCAACTCGCACACACCGCCTCAGTGTTTCATTCCAAAGAGCTGAGGAAACAGTTGAACGTATTTTTTTTTTTTTTCTTACTAAAACTTCCTGAAATCTAGCATCCGAAGACCCACTCGAAACCAGCTGGTACCGATTTTTTTTTTTTCCTAAAAAAAAATTTTTTTTGATGTGGACCATTTTTAAACTCTTTATTCAATTTGTTAAAATACTGTTTCTGTTATATATGTCCTGTGTTTTTGGCGGTGAGGCATGTGGGATCTTAGCTCTATGACCAGGGATCGAACCCACACCCTCTACAGTGGAACGCCAAGTCTTAACCACTGGACCATCAGGGAAGTTCCAGTGGTACCTATTCTTTAATAAATAGGTACCTATTATTTAATAAATATCCACCACCTCATTGAAACAGAGAATTAAAGCAGCTATAATTTATTGCTAATATCTAAGTGCCTTTGTCCATCTGGATTCACATTTAAAAGATTAATTAACAAGGAGCTCTATTTGCAAAGTGCCCTGGGGCTTCCCAGGTGGCGCTAGTAAGTCAAGGACCTGCCTGTCAAGGCAGGAGACAAGAGATGCAGGTTTGATCCCTGGGTCGGGAAGATTCCCCTGGAGGAGGCAACAGCAACCCACTGCAGTATTCTTGCCAGGAGAATCCCATGGACAGAGGAGCCTGCGGACTATAGTCCATGGGGTCGCAAAGAGTCAGATACGACTGAAGTGACTTACAGAACATTTGCAAAGTGCCTTAGACAGGATGTGCTGTGGTCTCCCCAGAGAAGGCAGCGATTTCACCTGTGCGAGCAAATGCTCCAAGGATGGCACAGCAATTAGGAATTGCAGCCTTCCAAATGCAAATGTCTGAGCCAATCCTGTCTCCTGAACCCCGCTTCTCCAATTCTTGACAGTGTCCTGAGGGAACATGGGTGATGATTTTAGACTCGTGCATCTAAGCTCTCCTCAAACTTTCTCCATCACAAAGCCAGGTCTGGGCGGACAGACAGAGGGGACCAGGGATGAAATGCCTGCCGCCTGCAAGGGCATCCAGGAGAACGCCCCAAAGCATCTGGGGGTCACGCCTCTTTTGGGAAGCTCTGCTTTATGGATCCTTCCTTCCCCCATTTCCTTCTCACTCGCTTTTCTACCCACGTGGGATATGAAAAGCTACTCCTGCAGTTTTCATCCTTGGCGTGGCGTTGTCTCTCCCCAACTAGATAGATCATCATCATTTGAAAAACACAGTGAGGTACCCCCGCGTACCAGGTCAGCAAGGACCAACCTGTAGTCAGTCCTCCACCCAAACAGGCTTCCCGAACCCTGGCCCAGGACCTTGGGCTGGAGTCTGCTGAGCCCTGGTCCAGAAGTCAAGGAAGATATTAACTTTTGCAACATACAAACACATGTAACTGCTCATTTTGAGAGGCACCCCGTAGGCGATGACGACAATGCTAGGGGACGGATTTCACTTACATGGGGGAGGGTCTAGGGAGGTTTTTGAAACAATGGTTTTAGTTACTTTTCTGCCCTTCTCTGTTGAGCTGCTAGCGAGAGCAATGGTCCCTTGTGATCATCCACGTGTGAACCAAGTGCATCCCCACAGATTGTCATTCAAAGTCTTGACAGTCCCAGGGGGAAAAAAAAAGAGTAAATTCCCTAGTGGTCCAGGGTTAGGATTCTGTGCTTTCACTGCTGTGGAAAGTGAAAGTCACTCAGTGGCGTCCGACTCTTTGTGACTCCACGGACTGTATAGGTCAGAATACTGGAGTGGGTAGCCTTTCCTTCCTCCAGGGGATCTTCCCAACCCAAAGATCAAAGCCAGGTCTCCCGAATTGCAGCAGATTTTTTTACCAGCTGAGCCACCAGGGAACCCCTCACTGCTATGACCCGGGGTTCAATTCCTGGTAGGGAAACTCAGATCCTGCAAGTTATACAGCACTGTCAAAAAAAAAAAAAGTTACCATATGATCCAACAATCCCACTCTTGGGGATATGTCCAGAAAAGATGAAATTTCTAATTTGAAAAGATACATGGACTCCAATAGCAGCACCATTTACAACAACCGAGGCATAGAAGCAACCTAAATGTCCATTGGTAGATGAATGGATAACAAAGATGTGCTACACACACACACACACACACACACACACCATGGAATATTACTCAGCCATGAAAAAAAGAATAAAATGATGCCATTTGCAGCCACATGGATGGACCTGGAGATTAACCTACTAAATGACATAAGTCTGACAGAGAAAGACAAATGATACAGACTTACTTACAAAACAGAAACAGACTCACAGACATACAAAACAAACTTATGATTACAACAGGCCACAGCGGGGATAAATCTGAAGTTTGGGATTAGCAGATACACAGTAGCATATGTAGAAACAACAAGGACCTACTCTATAGCACAGGGAAACTATATTCAATATCTTATAATAATCTCTATGTATAACTGAATCCCTCTGCTATACACCTGAAACTCTGTAAAGCAACTATGTTTCAGTTAAAAAAAAAAAAAATCTAACCAACCATCCCCTGGGGTAGGAAAGGGTAACCCACTTCAGTATTCTTGCCTGGAAAAATCCACGGGTGGAGGAGGCTGGTGGGCTACAGTCCATGGGGTAGCAAAGAGTTGGACCCTAATGAGCAGGCACACAACCAGCCATCAATGTTTAGGTTCCTCCAAACACTAAAAAAGCTAGTGTATGACCCTGTCATCCCACTCCTGGGCATATGTCCAGAGAAAAACATGATTTGAAATGATACACACAACCCAATATTCATTGCCACACTATTTACAACAGGCAAGACATGGAAGCACCCTAAACGTCCATCGACAGATACATGTGGTTCATATACACAATGGAAGATTATTTGGTTTAGTGAAACGATGTCATCTGCAGTCAGACAGACAAAGAAAAATCTCATTATGATATTGCTTACACGTGGAATCTAAAAAAAAAAAAAAAATGGTACAAATAAACTGATTTACAAAACAGAACAGATTCACAGACTTAAGAGAACGAATTTACGTTTATCAGGGGGAAAGGATGGGAGAGGGACAGACTGACTGAGAGGTAGGGATGGACACGTACACACAGCTATATTTAAAACAGATAACAGACAAGGACCTACTGTACGGCCCCGGGAACTGTTCAGTATTATACAGCAACCTAAATGGGAAAAGAATTTGAAAAACAACAGACACGCGTGTATGTATACCAAATCACTATGCTGCATACATGAAACGTACGCATTATTGTTATTGTTAATCAACTATGTTCCAAATTAAAAAAAAAAGAAAAAAGGTCCCGCTGTCAGCAAGAAGACACACAAACTGTAATGCACACAAGAAAAAATACAAATGTGCAGATAATATCAAAGAAGTTCAACTCTGCTAGTCACCAAGGAAATGCAGGTCAACAAGGAAACAGATTTGCCTGTCAAGTCACAGATTAAAAAAAAAAAAAAAATTTTTTTTTTTTAATTTATTTATTTGGCTGCCTGGGGTCTTTGTTGTGGCATTCGGGCAGTTGTGGTGCACAGGCTTCGTTGCTCTGAAGCATGTGGCACTCAGTCCCCCGACCAGGGATCAAACCTGCGTCCCCTGGCATCGCAAGGCAGTTTCTTAACCCCTGGACCACCAGGGGAGTCCCAAGTCACAGACTTTTTAAAACATCTACCGTGGACAAGGCTTCGGGAGAAGCCGGATCAGCCGAGGGGGGCGCTGGTGGTGGGATATAAAAGAGACCCACCTGCTGGAGGGCAACTTGGGGAGGGGGCATTTTCCAAAAGACGGCTTGGCAATTCCATGTCCAGGCTGTCCTCCTAAGGAAATGAAGGAGAGCAGCAGTATTTCACCACGTATGCCTGCTGCGGTACAACCTCCCACTGGGAAAGTCTGGGAACACATCCCTCCAAGTCCACAGTGTTCCCACTGGGCAGCCGGATCTTAAAGAGTGCCCGGCACCACAGGCGTACAAGGAAAAAAACGCTGTTTACATCAAGTATATAAAGTGTGATCACATGTTCCAAAGGGGACACACTGCTCTCTCTGGATGTGACGCTGGGGACAGTTTTCACTGTCTTCCTTCTGCCTTCCAGAACTTCCATATGTTTTTATATCTTATTTATTTAAAATTTGGGGGGGCCACACAGCTTGGCATGTGGGATCTTAACGCCTCAATCAGGGATCGAACCTATTCCCACCTGCAGTGGAAGGTGAGAGTCTTAACCACTGGGGTTAAGGGGTTAGGGGTTCCCTGGTGGCTCAAGACGGTAAAGAATCCATCTGCAACATGGGAGACCTGGGTTCGATCCCTGGGTTGGGAAGATCCCCTGGAGAAGGGAATGGCAACCCACTCCAGTATTCTTGCCTGGATAATTCACTGGACAGAGGACCCTGGCGGGCTACAGTCCTTGGGGTCGCAAAGAGTCAGACAATGCTGAGCGACTAACACTTTTACTTTCAGAATAGCGTTAGCATCTCTGTAAATTAAGAGAAAACCATCTGCTTTAAGCGTCTCCCTTCTAGCACAATGCCGGTGACCCCAAATTTTGAAAATACCGTATCTCAGAATATTGTCTGATTGTTACTCAGCTGAACTATATTTAGAAACAGGTTATTTACTCAATAGGTTTCAGGTATATATTGTATATAGAAATTTTACTTTATTCCTATATGTCTCTCAATCATATGCATTTATGTGTGCACCAGTACATACACATATACTTTACATGCTTGTGTGAATACATATATAACATGCATGCATGTGTGTATACATATATATGCAGGTGTGTCTGTGTGTACACGTGTTAAATCCCTTCCTTGAATTTCCAGTTATTATACTTAATAAAACTGTACATTTTATTATTATTATTATTTTGGCTGAGTCACAAGGCATGTGAAATCTCAGTTGCCCGACCAGGGGCTGAACCCACACCCCCTGCATTGGAAGGCAAAGTCCTAACCACTGGACCACCAGGGAAGCCCCATTGTTATTTTATTTTGAATGGCCTCCAAATATGTTTAAGAGCCCCCTGGCTGGACTTGCATGTAAAGCTGCACCCAAGAGAACTTCATTTGCTAGCAGCTAACTTGATCACAGAACACCTAAGTAGGTATATCTGGCAAGCACACTTCCAATGCATCAAGAACCTCTTGCAGACAGAAAAGCCAAGTCTGCTGACAAGAGCCCATTTTATCTATAAACGGATCTCAAAGATACTACACACGAATGTGTGTATGTGTGTGAGAGAGAGAGAGATATGTCTTCACTCACATGAATATCGGTAGCAAATGACCACAACAAGACAACCCACAAATCTGGATGTGTTACGTAAGGGGAATTTAAGCTCCCGGCTTCTCTTTCCGAGAATCGAAAATGATCATGGCTAAACGGGTCCTTAGAAATCATTTAATCCCAACTCCCTATTTCACGGATGAAGAAACAGAAGGGCACATCCACGCAGGCTTGGGACCTGTGTCCACCGTCTCTCAGCCCGCCTAAGAGGTGCCCGCATCTGTCTCGCCGCCCCGGAAACCCACGTGGCAATTCCCCCCCACCGCACTCCTGGTGCACTGGCCCTGAGACGTGACAGCGAGTGAGAGAGCAGGTCTGGCATCCGATACAGGTCGACACACAGGCTGTGCTGGTCTGCAGGATCTTTTATCACCCTGGGTGCCAGGAGCCAGCAGGAACCCCTACCCAGACGAACATCCAGCCACACGGCATGCGAGGACTCCCCGATAGGAAGCTGTGTGAATCCACACTGCCGTATTTGCAATGGATGACCAACAAGGACCTGCTGGACAGCACAGGGAACTCTGCTCGGGGTCATGTGGCAGTCTGGATGAGAGGGGGGTTTGGGGAGAATGGATACAGGTATATGTATGGCTGAGTCCCTTTGCTGTCCACCTGAAACCATCACAGCATTGTTAATCAGCTATACTCCAGTACAAAATAAGAAGTTAAACACACACACACACACACACACACACTCAGAAGCTGTGTGAATCCACTCTCTCGAGCCCCCGTTTGCTTCCTATAAAGTGAACATGTACTCCACGTTGTGAGGTCCAAGATACATAGGTGAGAAGCCTTTGTGAACCTCAAGGAGTGAATCCTGAGGATTCTCAGAGTCTTTAACGGTGAAAAACTACATAACTTCAGGATCTCTTCAGACAGCCAGGGGTGTCTACAAGCCCTCCCAGAAATGACTTGTCTGTTGAACCTACCAGAAGGAAAGTCAGAAAACACGACGGGCCACGGACCAGGGAGAGACAGGCTCACCTGGTGGACACAAAACCCCAGCTCTGTTTCTGGTGCTTCCCCACCCACCCCTTGCTAAATTTTCATGTGTACAATAGGAGGAGAATTCAAGGCAGTGAGGAGTAAGGCAAATGCATGCTGAGGGCCACATGGAGTATTAGCTCCCCCAACCTGCAAGACCCCAAGGCGGCTGGAAGAACAGTCAGTTTATGCCAAACACCCACCCATCAGCATACATCTACAGGGTCACGTGTCACCCCAGCTGGGCAGGACAAGCCTTATCCAACGTGTATGGTCAACACCAATATGGATGGTGATTTCTAACACTCCTTTTTAAAAAAAAAAAAAAAACAATTATTATTTTTAATTGGAGGATAATTGCTTTACATTGAATACAGAACTAATACAGAAACATTGCGTTAGTTTCTGCTGTGCAACAATGCGAATCAGCCATCTGTATACATGTATCCCCTCCCTCTTGAACCTCCCTCACTTCCCCCATCCCACCCCTGTAGGTCATCACAGAACACCGAGCAGTGTTCCTTGTGTCATACGGCAGCTATTTCACCCACGGTACAGTATAAATGTTAATACTCCTTTAATAAATGGCTTTTCTGTGCTTTGTTCATGCATTCACGAATGACAATATTCCCGCAAATATTTTCCCCTAAGTGGTATATGTTTGCTGGGTTCGTGTGTGTGTATGTGTGTGTGTGTGTGTGTACGTGAGAAAAACGGAAAGGATGCAATGTCTCTCCACTATGCTTAACAGAAATAAGCACAGAGACATCCAAGTTTCTACCCTCCGGAAAATAACGCTTCTGCAATGTAATGATAAAAAAAAATATTTCTAATATACACCCTCAAAGATTCTGGTTTTCAAGGAAAAAGAAACTATGTCTATAACATTCATCAAAACTCGACCCAGTCTTTTTATTTATTTTATGACATGGTAACGTATTGTTTTCCCTTCATTCATTGTGTAGGTCTTCAGACAATGTACACAGCAGCAGGTTGTTATGAACGCTGCCAGGTAGCTTTCTGAAAACCTTCCTCCAAACCCCCTTTCCTCTCGGCATGACCACCACTTCAGGCAAGATCCACTTCAAGGAGACTCCCACCCAGGGGAGTCAGGTCCCGCAGAGCCAGACTGCGGCACTTTCTGCGGCCACGCTCGCCAAAGTGTGCTTGAGCAAAGCAAAACCGTTTCAGTCACTTAGAAACATAGCCAAAATTAGTAACACGTTTCCTTTATTACAATAAAAAAGGCCAAAAAAAAAAAAAACCCCAAAACCAATCCCACAGCCTATATGCAGCAAAAACTCGTCAAGACTGCATGTCTCTCGATGGGCACAATCCAAAAAGAGCACAAATCCAATCATTGCAAAATGCTCACAACCTACCTCAAGCACTTTTCTCTATTTACATTTTCTTTTTTTCATTGCAATCAGCAAGCTAAGAGCGAATTCAGCCACCAAGCATTTTTTTTTCATGACTCAACATGCACACCTGATTTCCCTGCCTTTTTTTTTCCTCCCCCATTCTGCTGTTGCTGACTCACCATTTCCTCTCTCCATCCACGTTCAAAGCCTCCTGTTGTGAAAATGCTTATTTTGTACTGTTATGGAAAAAAAAAGGGCACAGCAAGCAAGCGTCTTCATGCAGGGCTGCCGCCCTCCCGCCAGCCTCCTGGGGGGCCCTGGGGACCCCTGGGCAAGGGAAGCAGGTCTGCAGACCCCACTGAGGCACGCGCCCCCCCCATGCCAAGGGCTCCCAGTCACCCGGACGGCTCGCTGTCCGCAGCACAGTCTCAAGAGCCCACGTGTCTACTGACGCGCGCGCGCACACACACACACACAGCACAGGCTCCCGTGCTGGCACACCCGCGTGACTGCACACAGACTGAGCTCCAGTGGACTCTGCACCCCCATCTGCACGATTTAACCATCAGGCAGAACAATACACGCAGGAAGTGCATCTGCAGGTCTCCCCTAGATCCACCCCCTACCCCCAACACACACACACCCCCACCTGGCCCCGACCGCCCCCCCACCCCCCGGAGCCGGCGACATGCTCTTCAAGGCAGGAGAACAAAAGGGGCGCAGGCAGCTTGCAAGTCTGGAAGGCAGCCTTGCCCTGCAGATGCCTGGAGACTGGGGCGGCGGGGGGTACCCGGTGAGCTTACCCGCGATCTGCCCGCCGCAAGCGCGCCTGGCGGCCTGACTGCGTCCGCTGCCGCCTAGCGATGGACAAGTCCACGCAGGCTCCCTCCGACTGCAACCCCGGGGGCCTCGGGGCTCACCGGTGACTTCGCTGGCAAATCCCGAGGCCAAACCCCCAAAGCCTGGCCCTCCAGGAGCCTGTCTTCCTCTTTTTATCACTTCAAAGTGATAGGAAACACAGGAAAAAAAAAAGCCTGCCTGTTACACAGCTCTGTCCGTTGACTGTGCTGCGTTATATCCTCTAACTTGTGCCCATTCAATCTCACAACCTTAAGGTCAGAGGGAACAATGAAGTTGAAAAAAAAAACCAAACCAAAGCCAACATGCAACAGCCCGTTTCCTGTCTATCTGTGTTTTGAGGGTTTATTACACACTGGATAGGAATGCCATCGGAACAACTAACAGAGTGTCTCCAGAAGTTTCACTGCCTAGAAGGCACTGCATGCAGACCACCGAGGGGTCGCAGGCTGACCCTGACTCACCCAACCCGTCCCTTCACAATGATCTGTATTTAAAGTCCCTGCACCCCCTTCTCCCCAGGCTCACCCTCCCCACCAGAGGCCCTAACAGCCCCTTCCCACACAGACTGCCTTGACCCTCTCCAGCCCGGCACTTACCCTTCAGGTCTAAGGTTCACCACGGGCTTCAACCGCTTCAAAATGCACCCCAATTAACTTTTGACTCTCGCTCGCTGAAACAAACAACCCACGCCACTTTGCAGTATCCCCTGATTTAAGGCTATTTTCGGCTTCCCTGGTGGCTCAGACAGTAAAGAAGCTGCCTGCAGTGCAGGAGATCCGAGTTCAATCCCTGGGTTGGGAAGATGAAGGGAATGGCAACCCACTCCAGTGTTCTTGCCTGGGGAAATTCCATGGACAGAGCAGCCTGGTGGGCTAGAGTCCATAAGGTCGTAAAAAGTCAGACACAACTGAAAGACTAACACACACACATGGCTATTTTACTAAAAGTGACTTTTTTTTTTTTTTGGCACCTGCTTGATCTTAGGCACTGTGTTGCTCCATTTCTGTTACACAAATTATACATTTACATAAATCTGCAAGGAAGGTTGTTGCTATGTTTATCTCCAGGCAAGAAGACTAACGAGTGAAAGTCCCTCAGTCATGTCCGACTCTTTGTGACCCCATGGACTTTATAGCCCATGGGATTCTCCAGGCCAGCATACTGGAGTGGGTAGCCTTTCCCTTCTCCAGGGGATCCTCCCAACCCAGGGATCGAACCCAGGTCTCCTGCATTGCAGGCAAATTCTTTACCAGCTGAGCCACCGGGGAAGCCAAATAATGTGTTAATAAGTAAGTATGTTATTTACCCCATTAAATTTTAATAAAGTAGAATTAACCCACTGAAATAATGTTCTAATGTCACAGTAAGTCGGGAACTGCTGAGGCAAGCCACAGATATCAGGAAGCCAACTAAAGACAGGTGGGCGTGAAAGAATTCTGATGGTGATAAGGCAACCAAGTACGTTAGGTAAGTCTATGCACGTGCTGAATATAAAAGTTGATATTTGGGAACTCTAGGGTTTTTACATTGTTGTTTAGTTGCTAAGTCACGTCTGACTCTTGTGACCCCTTGGACTGTAGGCTCCTCTGTCTATGGGATTCTCCAGCCAAGAATACTGGAGTGGGTTGCCATTTCCTTCTCCACGGGATCTTCCTGACCCAGGGATCAATCCTGGGCCTCCTGCATTGGCAGGCGGGTCTTTACGGACTGAATCGCTAGGGAAGCCATGTTCCATGGAAGACAAGTTATTGGGACGTTAATTAGCAAGCTTAGCTTGCCTCATGCAACCACACGGAGAAGAAGAGTGAGGATTTGAACCTGTTTTCCGACCCCAAGGCCCACATTCTTCACACTTTTTTTTTTTTTTTTTAGTGATTTTATTTATTTTTGGTGGTGCTGTGTCTTCATTGCTGCAGACTTTCTCTAGCTGCAGTGATCGGGGGCTACTCTCTAGTTGTGGGGTGTGGCCTTCTCGGTTGGGGTGGCTTCTCTTGTTGCAGAGGATGGGTTCTAGGGCACACGAATTGCAGCACGTGCAGCTCCTGGGTTCTAGAGGACTGGCTCAATAGGTGTGGCACATGGGGCTTAGCTGCTCCGCGGCACGTGACATATGCCTGGCCAGGGATCGAACCCGTGTCTCCGGCATTGACAGGTGGATTCTTTACCACTGAGCCTCCAGGGAGGCCGCTGCACACTGGTTTTCATCTCCACGTATTATTTTACCAAGCCCAGGGCCCATCACTATCCGAGGGCACCACCTATCCAAGGCCAGTCGCATATCTCAGAGCACAGCCCAGGGCCGTCCATATAACAGGCATCCACGAAGAGCCTGGTGGCTGAGAGGGCCTCCAACACACTTACCACTCCCAAAGGTGTGTTCCTGGGGGCTCCTCTGGGTGGTCCAGGGGCTAAGACTTCACGCCCCCAAGGCAGGGACCCAGGTTCAATCCCGGGTCAGGGAACTAAGATCCCACATGCCGTCCCTAGGAGTTCGAATGTCCCCAACTAAAGACCCCACAGGGCACGGCTAAGAGCTGGTGCAGCCAAATAAATAAGGCTCGTACCTGACATTTACAAGCTAACTCGAAATGCCTTGAGGAAAGCCACTCCAACACTTCCTTTTGGAATGCTTTTAGATTTACAGAAAAATTACAAAAGAGCATTCCCTACACCCGTTTCCCCTGCTGTCAACACATTAGTATGTTTGCCATAATTGTATGCCATAATTAGTACAATTGTCATTAGTATGTTTGACTAAATTGCTAAGTCGTGTCCGACTCTTTGCGACCCCTGGGACTGCAGCACACCAGGCTTCCCGGTCCTCCACTATCTCCCGGAGTTTGCTCAAACTCATGTCCACTGAGTCAGTGATGCCATACAACCATCTCATCCTCGGTCGTCCCCTTCTCCTCACCATAACTCCCATCTTGGTACACTGATATTAACTGGAGTCCACCCCATATTCAGACTTTCTTCATTCGCACCTACTATTCTATGTTCCCGGACCCCAGCCAGGACACCCCATTTCATTTACCAGTCACAGGCTCCTCCCATCCAAGCGACAGCCTCTGAGATGGTCCTTGTTTTCCAAGCCCTCCACAGTTTCCAGAAGGACCGTGCAGGCAATTTGCAGAATGTCTCAGCTGGGATCTGTCTGATGTTTGTGTCGTGATGACCCAAGAGTTGTGGATTTGAGGGGCGGGGGGAGTTGGAGAACAGAGAGGTGAAATGTTCTTCTTATCCTCAAATACAGGGACCATGCTGTCAATACAATGATCTCCACGGATGAGCTAGCGGGGTTAGCTACACCAGCTTCTCTGTGATCACATGGCCTCGCCCCACCATTTCACCCCAGCCCCTGTGGAAGGAGCTCAACAAATGCAGCCCAGGTATAAGACAGAAGGGCTCAGCTCCCCCCAACACACCCCATCCCACCCCCAAGGGCAGAAGACCTACAGAGATTCACAACTCTTCCGCACAGATCTCTTTCCTTCACTTCTAATGTACTCGATCACTTGTGTCTATCGGTGTGGATTCAGGGATCGTTTACTACTATTATTTTTAATGTTTATTTCAAAACTTTGTTTATATTTGGCTGTGCAGGGTCTTTGTTGCTGCACGGGCTTTCTCTGGTTGCGGCAAATGTGGGTTACTCCCCACTTACGACGCGTAGACTTCTCACTGTAGCGGCTTCTCTTATTGTGAAGCACAGGCTCCAGGGCTCGAGAGCTCAGTAGTTGTGGTGCACACGCTTAGTTGCTCTGTGGCATGTGAGATCTTAGTTCCCGGACCGGGGATCGAACCTGTGTGCCCAGCATGGCAAGGCAGCTTCTTAACCACTGGACCATCAGGGAAGCCCGGGGATATTTTATACACTCCTTTATATACCACTTTATTTCACAGTAGTTTTGGTCACAGG
This sequence comes from Giraffa tippelskirchi, assembly GCF_054371585.1. Classification (NCBI taxonomy): domain Eukaryota; kingdom Metazoa; phylum Chordata; class Mammalia; order Artiodactyla; family Giraffidae; genus Giraffa; species Giraffa tippelskirchi. The sequence goes on from NC_137289.1 coordinate 147,511,121, forward strand.
AAACTCCAAGCTGGCTTCTGTGTCCCTTTGACAAATCCTCATGGTTACAGAGTTTTGTCTGTGTATGTGTGTCTGTCTGTCTGAGTACTTCCTTACTTTTTGGATACAGCACATTGCAGACTTCGTTTTGTATACTCCCGGCCCCAACCCTAGACTTGGCCATTCCTCCAAGGAGCCCTGGATCTTTTCATAGAGAAGCAGAGACATCACTTTGCCAACAAAGGTCCATACAGTCAAAGCTACAGTTTTTCCAGTAGTCACCTTCGGTTGTGAGACTTGAACCATAAACAAGGCTGAGCACCGAAGAATCGATCCTTTCCAACAGAGGTGTTGGAGAAGACTCTTCAGAATCCCTTGGACTGCAAGAAGATCCAACCAGTCCATCCTGAAGGAAATCAACCCAGAATATTCACTGGAAGGACTGATGCTGATGCTGAAGCTCCAATACTTTGGCCACCTGATTTGAAGAACTGGCTTACTTGGAAAAGACCCTGATGCTGGGAAAGATTGAAGACAGGAGAAGGGGACAACAGAGGATGAGATGGTTGGATGGCATCACCAACTCAATGCACATGAGTTTGAGCAAGCTCCAGGAGATGGTAATGGACAGGGGAGCCTGGCATGCGGCAGTCCATGGGGTCACAAAGAGTCGGACACGATTGAGCGACTATCACTTTCACTTTCATATTAGAAACCAGAATCTGGCAGCTGCTTCTGCATTATGAAATCCATTTTTAAGAGAGATCCTCAATGAATGATTTCTAAAGAGAAAGTATTTTTATCATGTTAAGGTTTATCATCGGGTTTTCCTACATCCACGTTTCCTACAATGAGGCCAACTTATCAGGCATATCTGCTCAGAGCTTATGCTTGGCTAACGCCATTAAGACTCAAAGTTGTAAATACCCGTAATAAGTGGAACACACATCTGCTTTTTACCTGATAAGACATTTGTGCCCTTGAAAAAGTCCACAAATAAGAATGGAACAGAACATGGTAAGCACCCTGGCATGCATACATCCCAAAGGAACTGTTCCTCTTATCTCAGCCTCTCAGACAAGCCTGGTAAAGCCTCAACCCGTACCCAAGTCACTTCACGTGAATGGAGACCTCATGGTCCGTGAATCTCAGAAAGGAGGCTCCGCTCTCAGTATCTTTAGCTGTCTTATTACACGTCCTTGCTGTGAATGGGCCACAGCCACATTAACCAAGCCAGAGACCAATGAGATGAAAACGATGAGAGATGTGGCTATCAACACTGCAGAGAACAGCACCAAAAACATCTGGACGGATGACCACTCAGGCCCCACCTCCCGTCCAGGAAGCATCCTCACTGAGCCCCATCCTTTAGGCCCCTGGCCAAGTCCCAGGGCTGGCAAGTCCTCTCTGTCCGGGTTTTATGGGAGCAGATCCACACCCAGCCCTTCAGGGACCATCCACGCCTGCTCCCAGGTCACAAAGGCAGAGCTGTCAGCGTGATGGGAACACTGAGTTACTTGAGGGCCAAAGTGTTTACCATCTGATCCTTTGCAAAGTTTGTTGACTGACCTCTGAGCTAGAGCTGATACTCTCAGACTGGAGTCACACACAACCTTGTTTCTTTTTTTTGTTTCCAACCACCCAACAGAAATTTTATACCAAAGTGGGTATAACTAATTTACATTCTAATGATCGATATGTAGAAATTCTATTGATCTACTTAGAACACATGGTCTCAGCTGGGTTAGATGTGTGACAATTTAATGAGTGAAAAGTAGCATTTTTATTGCAGTCGTTCTTTTAAAACTGTATTCAAGGACAGCTGATTTATCATGCTGTGTTAATTTCTGCTGTACAGCAAAGTGATTCAGCTATACATATAAATACATTCCTTCATATTCTTTTCCATGATGATTTACCACAGGATATTGAAAATAGCTCCCTGTGCTCTAAAGTGAAGATGGATGTAATGAGCAAATGAATGGTGTTAGTACAGCTCAGCCTTCTCAAGCATCTTAAAGCAGAGTTCAGTTCAATTCAGTTCAGTCACTCAGTCGTGTCCGACTCTCTGCGACTCCATGAATAGCAGCATGCCAGGCCTCCCTGTCCATCACCAACTCCTGGAGTTTACTCAAACTCATGTCCATCGAGTTGGTGATGCCATCCAACCATCTCATCCTCTGTCGTCCCCTTCTCCTCCTGCCTTCAATCTTTCCCAGCATCGGGGTCTTTTCCAGTGAGTCTGTTCTTCGCATCAGGTGGCCAAAGGATTGGAGCTTCACCTTTAGCATCAGTCCTTCCAACTGAATATTCAGGACCGATCTCCCTTAGGATGGACTGGTTAGATCTGCTTTGCAGTCCAAGGGACTCTCTCAAAGAGTCTTCTCCAACACCACAGTTCAAAAGCATCAATTCTTCGGCACTCAGCTTTCTTTATGTGTTCTACAACAGGACCTTGTTTATCCATCCTGTATAGAACAGTTTGCATCTTCTAACTCCAAACCCCTAATCCTTTCCTCTCCCACACCGACCCCCTCTGTAACCACAAACCTGTTCCCACATAGCCTCATTTTATATCAATTAAAAAAAACAAAACAAAACATTTTTTGTGGATTTCCAGCATTGATGTGATTTGAAAAACTGAGATGAAGCTCATTTACCCAAAAATTCACCCTCTGACAGTGTCCAGTTTAGCAGCTTTTAGTAAATTCACAGAGTTGGCCAGCATCGCCACTATCTCATTCCACGATATTTCCATCACCCACACAGGAGCGCCAGACCACTGGGACAGACCGCCATCCCCCAACCTTCACCCACCTCCCCCGTGTCTCCACGGATCTGCCTGTTCTGGGCAGCGTCCATGCGCAGAGTCATGCAACGAGAGGCTTTTTATGATATTGTTAAACATGTCTAGTTTCCTCGTTTTTACAGCTCTTAGACGTAAAACACAAAGTGTTAGTCGTGTCTGACTCTCTGTGACCCCACGCACTGTGATCCTCTGTCCGTGGGAATGTCCAGGCAAGGATACTGGAGTGGGTAGCCATTCCCTTCTCCAGGGGACCTTCCCCACCCAGGGATCAAACCTGGGTCTGCTGCACTGCAGGCACAATCTATACTATCTGAGCCACCAGAGAAGCCATAAAACATAAAACAGATATGCAAGTGACATGACAGCAGAAGCATTAAGCCAACGTTTATTTAACAGCTTTGCTGGGAATGAACTGTTACTGTCACGGCCCTAGACACCCCACTTCTTGTAGGTGCAGTTACCGTGGCTTCCCACATGCCACATAAGGACTCACTGCTCCCCTCTGCAAGGACAGGAGCTACAGCTCTGCTGGCAGGGAACCCTGAGGGCTCATCCCTCATATGTGGACAGCCTGGTTCTCGGGTGAGCCTGAACTCAACTTTTTGTCCCTGCTGGGGATGTTCAGCTCATCATTTCCAACAATGTGACCCAAACACACACAAGACGTGACCGTGTACACCGTCCAGAACATCCTGGTAAGAATTCTAAGATTTCTCAATGGGTACAAGCTTTCCCTTTGGGGTGATGAGAATGTTCTGGAAGTGGATGGTGCTGATGGATGAACTAATCCCTTTAGGGTAATGAGAATCTTCTAGAAGTAGATGGTGGTGATGGATGAACTAATCCCTTTGGGGTGATGAGTATGTTCTGGAAGTGGATGGTGGTGATGGATGAACTAATTCCTTTGGGGTGGTGAGAACGTTCTGGAAGTGGATGGAGGTGATGGATGAAGTAGGCCCTTTGGGGTGGTGAGAATGTTCTGGAAGTGGATGGTGGTGATGGATGAACTAATTCCTTTGGGGTGGTGAGAACGTTCTGGAAGTGGATGGAGGCGATGGATGAAGTAGGCCCTTTGGGGTGGTGAGAATGTTTTGGAAGTGGACGGTGGTGATGGATGAACTAATCCCTTTGGGGTGATGAGAACGTTCTGGAAGTGGACGGTGGTGATGGATGATGAACTAAGCCCTGGAGCCCTCCAACCACTGCCCTTACAATGCTCCCTTCTGAACAACTGGGAGTCACAGACAAAACGAGCCAGTAAGCAAACCTGCCCATCCCTCAGCCTGGCTCTCCATTTCCGGAAGTCGCATGGCTATAAACACGAGGAGAGAATGTAGTTACAAATGAAGACGTTAAAAACAGCTCCAGACTCTGACCCCAGGCCTTCCCACAGCCGCTGCTCCCCATCTCTGGGAGCACGGAGGTCTGTCCGCAAGGCTCCGTGCACAGGAGATGCTGCACCACCCAAAGGAAGCTGGACTCCGCCCTGGAAAGTTCAAGCTTGGCCCTCACCTTGTGATCATCGCAGTGTGACTTCCTAATTACCCGGCGTGGAGGTTCAGAAGGCAAAGCTTCAACTGCCCCCTTAGCTCCCTGACTTCAGGCCAGAAAAGCAAGCAGCACATTAGGGTGGAACAGTCTCCTATTATGAAACCTTCTCGTGAGCAGCCTGTGAGTGCAGGGAAGGTCAGTCCTGTGCATGGAACGAACGCATCAACACCAAGGGGAAGAGGGTGGCTGGGGAAACTGGGAGATTGACACATACACAGTGTTGACAAAGAAAGTGGGAAAAACATAGTGAAAGCGTCAGTTGCTCAGTTGCATCTGATTGCGACCCCATGGACTGTAGCCTGCCAGGCTCCTCTGTCCATGGGATTTCCCAGGCAATGATACTGGAGTGGATACTCATTCCCTTCTCCAGGGGATCTTCCCGACCCAGGGATTGAACCCGTGTCTCCCAAGTTGCAGGCAGATTCTTTACCATCTGAGCCACCAGGGAAGCCCATGCACTATTGATGGAAAAGTTAAAGTCACTCAGTCGTGTCCGACTCTTTGCGACCCCATGGACAGTCCATGGAATTCTCCAGGCCAGAATACTGGAGTGGGTAGCCTTTCCCTTCTCCAGGGCATCTTCCCAACCCAGGGATTGAACCTAGGTCTCCTGCATTGCAGGCAGATTCTTTACCAGCTGAGCCACCAGGGAAGCCCATGCACTATTGATATAATGTATAAAATATATAACTAGTAAGAACCTATTGTATAGCACAAGGGAACTCAGTGCTCTGTGGTGATCTAAATGGGAAGAAACTTTTTCAAAGACAGATATATATGCTGATAGATATGCAGATAGATATATATGCTATCTGCATCTATACACATACCTGATTCACTTTGCTGTACAGCAGAAACTAACACGACATTGTAAAGCAACCATACTCCAATTAAAATTAATTAATAAAAAAAGAAGTCAGACTTGGCATCGGGCTCTGGACACCAAGCCACCTCTCAGGGGAAGTCGTACAGGGAGGTGACCCTCAGCTGGACTTAAGTGTGCTGATGGATTTACTATGAAAACACGCTTTTCCCTAAAGAGCGTAATTTCAAACAGATTCCACCTTCTGGCTGTTACTGGGGTTAAGGATTCATTCTTAAGTCTCCACCACGACACCCCCTTCTTCTTCCACGTGTCCCAACAAAACACAAGCCTGCAGGTCAGAGCTGGCCGGCTGGCAGCAACTCCTCCTGGCAAGGGCGGAGGGGGCCGGGAAGAGGCTGGGGGCGGGAACTTGCCAGAGGGCACAGTGCCGGGCTCCACCCCACAGGAATACTCTGCAGAACTTCCCAGAACACAGACCTCTACAATTTTTCCATGTACCAAGAGGTGGGGGTGGGGATGGTTTCTGGATGATTCAAGCACATGGCATGTATGGTGTACTTTCTTTCTGCAATTATCGCATGTGATAAATAAAGGAAATATTTGTATCATACAATTTCCTTGTGATAAATAAGGAAATATTTGTACCACTCACAGTAATGTACAATCAGTGGGAGCCGTGAGCTTGTCTCTCTGGAACTAGATGCTCCCATCTGGTGGAGTGATGGGAGATATAGACAGCTGAGCTTGTCTCTCTGGAACTAGATGCTCCCATCTGGTGGAGTGATGGGAGATATAGACAGCTGAAGGGTGTTGTCGGGAGCCGTGATAGGCATTACTGACAAAATGGAGGCACGGCCCCAACCCCCTCTCCTCATCCCGCAGGCACGGTCCCAGGATGAAGGAGTTAGGTCTTGTAATTCTGACTTGCCCTTTCCTTCCTCCGGTTGAGTTGGCTGGAAAGAATGTTATAATCCATAACGTTAACTATTGACATTTGTTCAACGATCTTTACAAAGAATGCTCCAGGATGAGCACAGAGGCTGCAGCCTGAGTCATGGGAAACATTGTTATCTGAAACCTGCCTGTAAGGGGAATGTTTATGGCAAAAGAAGTTTGCTGAGTTTAGGGGTTAGGAATAATTAAGAATAGTTAGAAGCTAAAGGTTTAAGGTATGTTGTAGTGTTGGCATATTTTACTATAACTTATGGAAACTAGGTATTTTAGAGATACTAATAGCCAAAAGCCTTTTTAGGAGATGATGAGCTTAAGTTACTAGGGGATAGCAGGATTTAAAGAGATAAGAAATAAACTGAGGAATGTAATATACAGCCCAGAGACAAACTTGAGTTACAATGTTATCACAAGGACACTTAGGAAGAAACTCTGAAGGACAACAATGATTTATGGAGACAGTAAATATGGGTGAGGGGAAACTGAAGATGTCATACCTCTGATTTAATGCTTTTGCAAAAATATAAAAGAAAACCTGATGCTTAAAATAAACATGCAGGCCAGTGCTTTGAGAGAGAGACTGCATCATTTTCTCCACCGAGATGCAATCCAAATGAGTGAGAGGCTGCACCATTCGCCGACCCCGTTCACCCCTTCAGGGCGATTCCCTGGCTGCCGGAGCTGGACTCCGGCAGGGTGTCTACTCTGTAACTGGGCTTCCCTGGCGGCTCAGCTGGTAAAGAATCTGCCTGCAATGCAGGAGACCCCGGTTCAGTTCCTGGGTGGGGAAGATCCGCTGGAGAAGGGATAGGCTACCCACTCCAGTATTCTTGGGCTTCCCTGGTGGCTCAGCTGGTAAAGAATCCACCTGCAAGGCGGGAGACCTGGGTTCGATCCCTGGGTTGGGAAGATCCCCTGGAGAAGGGAAAGGCTACCCATTCCAGTATTCTGGCCTGGAGAATCCCATGGACTGTATAGTTCACGGGGTCACAGAGAGTCGGACACGACCGAGCAACTGTCACTCACTCACTCCATAATCTTGCTTTGGTTGCTGTTAGTGACTCAGTGGTAAAAAGAATCCTCCTGCCAATGCAGGAGACACACAAGTTCGATCCCAGGGTCGGGAAGATCCCCTGGAGGAGGGAATGGCAACCCACTCCAGTATTCTTGCCTGGAGAATCCCACGGGCAGAGGAGCCTGGTGGGCTACAGTCTGTGGGGTCCCAAAGAGTCGGACACGACTGAGCACACACACAATACACTGCAGAAAACCCTGCTTCACAAAGATGTTGGAAATGGAAGCAGGCTTTTCAGTGTTTTTGTGGCAATCTCAGGATATTCTGCCTTGACTTGGATCCAGAACGTACGAACATTTGAAGTTTTCTCAAACTTACTTTCAGGGAAACCGTCATTTGCTATCTCAGGCAGTAATGCAAGTGATGAGGAGGGGTTGTAAATACAGATAAAGCTTTGCTCCTTCCCTCCCCTCGCCTGGTTCAATTCCTGCTGTGTGGCCTAGGGAGCGGGGTGAGGGGTTCCTATAGGGTCTGCAGCCAGCCCAGGGCTTGGTGACCCCCGGCTCTACAAGGCTCTCATGTGTGAGAAGCAAGAATCCGAAGAGCTTAAAGCTTAGCTATCTCACAAAGCTTTAACACCTGTACGGTAGTGGCCATCTCACACGCTAGTAAAGTAATGCTTAAAATTCTCCAAGCCAGGCTTCAGCAATACATGAACCGTGAACAGCCAGATGTTCAAGCTGGTTTTAGAAAAGGCAGAGGAACCAGAGATAAAATTGCCAACATCCGCTGGATCATCGAAAAAGCAAGAGAATTCCAGAAAAAATCTACCTCTGCTTTATTGACTACGCCAAAGCCTTTGACTGTGTGGATCACAATAAACTGTGGAAAATTCTGAAAGAGATGGGCATATCAGACCACCTGACCTGCCACTTGAGAAACCTGTATGCAGGTCAGGAAGCAACAGTTAGAACTGGACACGGAACAACAGACCGGTTCCAAATAGGAAAAGGAGTACATCAAGGCTGTATATTGTCACCTTGCTTATTTAACTTATATGCAGAGTACATCATGAGAAATGCTGGGCTGGAGGAAGCACAAGCTGGAATCAAGATTGCCAGGAGAAATATCAATAACCTCAGATATGCAGATGACACCACCCTTATGCCAGAAAGTGAAGAAGAACTAAAAAGGCTCTTGATGCAAGTGAGAGAGGAGAGTGAAAAAGTTGGCTTAAAGCTCAGCATTCAGAAAACTAAGATCATGGCATCTGGTCACATCACTTCACGGCAGATAGATGGGCAAACAGTGGAAACAGTGGATGACTTTATTTTTCTGGGCTCCAAAATCACTACAGATGGTGACTGCAGCCATGACATTAAAAGATGCTTACTCCTTGGAAGGAAAGTTATGACCAACCTAGACAGCATATTAAAAAGCAGAGACATTACTTTGCCAACAAAGGTCCGTCTAGTCAAGGCTATGGTTTTTCCAGTGGTCATGTATGGATGTGAGAGTTGGACTATAAAGAAAGCTGAGCGCTGAAGAATTGATGCTTTTGAACTGTGGTGTTGGAGAAGACTCTTGAGAGTCCCTTGGACTGCAAGGAGATCAGTCCTGGGTGTTCACTGGAAGGACTGATGTTGAAGCTGAAACTCCAACACTTTGGCCACCTCATGCAAAGAGTTGACTCATTGGAAAAGACCCTGATGCTGGGAAAGATTGAGAGCAGGAGGAGAAGGGGACGACAGAGGATGAGATGGTTGGATGGCATCACCGACTTGACGGACATGGGTTTGGGTGGACTCCGGGAGTTGGTGATGGACAGGGAGGCCTGGCGTGCTGTGGTTCATGGGGTCGCAAAGAGTTGGACATGACTGAGTGACTGAACTGAACTGAACTGAGTGGCCAACTTTCCTGATGGCTCAGACGGTAAAGATTCTGCCTGCAGTGCGGGAGACCTGGGTTTGCTCCCTGGGTTGCGAAGATTCCCTGGAGAAGGGAATGGCAACCCACTCCAGCATTCTTGCCTGGAGAATCCCGTGGATGGAGGAGCCTGGCGGGCTACAGCCCATGGGATCGCAAAGAGTCGGACATGACTGAGTGACTCCACTTTCTTTCTTTCATGTCCAAGAAGTTCGTGGTACCAAATTTGACATGCTGATGTCTTTGCTCCACAAAGCAAGGAGAGCTTGCTGCTTCATGTACTGCCAGGTAACCTAAAATCGTCAATACAAGTTCAGCAGCGGGGTCGTGCCAACAGAGAATCATTATTTGCCACAATCCAGAAGTAGCTGAGTCCCACTTCCACTCATGTTCTGGTTAACAGATCAGCAATTAGAGGGTATTAGTTGCTCAGTCCTGTCCGACCACGTAACATTAAAAAATTGACCATTATGCGTCATCACCCCAGTTGTAAGTATGGGTGTCTTTCCCTCCTACGCTGGGAGGTCCTGTGGGCGTGGAACTTCTGTCCTACTTGATCCAGAACCAGAATTTTGAACCTCAGAAAAATGTCCTCAATTTGGAGAGTTGGGGGGAGAATGGATACATGTATATGTAGGGCTGAGTCCCTTTGCTGTCCACCTGAAACTATCACATTGTTAACTGGCTATAGTGAAAGTGAAGTCGCTCAGTCGTGTCCGACTGCGACCCCATAGACTGTAGCCTACCAGGCTCCTCCGTCCATGGGATTTTCCAGGCAGGAGTACTGGAGTGGGTTGCCATTTCCTTCTCCAGGGGATCTTCCTGACCCAGGGATCAAACCCGGGTCTCCCACATTGCACAAAGGTGCTTTACCATCTGAGCCACCAGGGAAGCCCAATTGGCTATACTTCAATATAAAATAAAAAGTTTTTTAAAAAGTTCTCAATTTGATTTACATGAATAATTATCTTGATACTCTTCTGGCACCCTAATAAATACCACAAAAACCAGTTTTCATTATCATGTTTTGGTTAACAGATCAGCAATTAGAGGGCGTTAGTTGCTCAGTCCTGTCCAACTCTCTGTGACCATATAGCCAGCCAGGCTCCTCTGTCCATGGGACCGTCCAGGCCAGAATACTGGAGCGCGTAGTCTCGTCCTTCTCCAGGGGATCTTCCCGACTCAGGGAACCTGAGCCTCTAGCATTGCAGGCAGATTCGTTACTGTCTGAGCCACCAGGGAAGCCCTTATACAGACTGTTTTACATTAATTTATGCAAAACACTGGGCATCTTTAAATCTCTGCATTATAGATCTCAAAGGACAGTCCCTTGCCTGCATTTTCATTTATTTTATTCTCAAATTTAAATGTTTCGAGGGCACTGTCTCTGGCCAGTTACTTCAGAAAATAAAACATTCTCCAAAAGCAGCTGACCGCGCCTTTTTGACATTCCCGTTCTAGAATTTCCCTTGAGTCTCGCCACTCTTTAAAAAAGCCCACACGATGATTCTGAAAATTGCTGGGTTGGTCGCGCAAAAGCAGAAAGGTTTTGGAAGTCACTCCCTCAGAGCGGTTACCCACACAGCCTGCCAGAAGCCAAGACTGTGATGCACACGGCACGTGATTCCCCCTCTCCCTCCCACCGCTATCTGCCCCCCCATCCTCTTCACCCCTCCGCTGCTGACCGTGCCATTGTAACACACACACACGCACACACAGAGTTATGTACAGTGTAGCCATTTATTCCTACTCTTCACAGCAGAGGAGCTAAAGTCCAACCAGTGCAGCAGCGAGAGCTCTGCAGTTTAAAGGTCTGAGGCCGACACCGGGCAGGAATGAAGCCCACCCACGTGTGCAGGGTTGCCTGGAGCAGACCCCCTCCCCACAAGGCGGCACACTCGGGACTGCAGTGGGGCCAGGAGCCGCTCTGATCAAGATGACAGCTGGCACTCCGCACGTGATCTGCTCGGAACCCAGGGTCACAAAGCCCCAACCGTGTGGCTCACTTCCGCAGGTGTGTCGTCCCTCACGGCTGCCGCGTCCCACACCAGCACACACAGACTACTATGTTTGCCCCCTCCGAGCCACCGTACCCTTGTGTGATGCTGCCAGCAGCCAGTTTTAGAGCCAAATGAAATAAGACCCCAGCGCACAAGGCTCGCAAGAGCCAACATTCAACTCGGTCGTTTCTGCGACACAACCTTCAATTTTGAGGTTGATGTTTGAATCTGAGCAGCACATCAACCCCCAGCGACCCTCAAGGCACAGAAAGATCTGCATTCAGTGACCCTACCGTGTACCAATTGGCTTCCATTTCTCCATCAGTGTTTCATTTTTTTTAAAAAAATATTTATTTATTTGGCTGTGCCAGGTCTTCGCTGCCGCACGTGGGATCTAGTTCTCTGACCAGGGGATGGAACCCAGGTCCTCCACACTGCGAGGTCAGTGTCCTACCCACTAGGCCACTAGGGAAGTCCCTTTTATCAGCTGTTTTGAAAATAAGGTTAAACCCCAGCTGCTGCAGTGATGTGCAATGCCCTCTCCTGCCATCCTCAGGGATGAGGGTCCACACAGCGGTGTGTATTTCACCTAAATTCCACCCTCACTGCAGGAAGACGGCTACTTCGGACACATTTTAGAATGCGGGCGTATAGTCATGTTAACACTGCGGCCAGCCCATTTTTTCATGCTCTGCCCTGCTCCGGGGGAGCCGACCGACTTGATTTCTATTTTTAAAGCTCAAAATGAACTCATTAAAGAAGGCCTAACCCCCATCCGTTCATTAACAATCCTTCCAGGCAACTTGGATTCCCCAGCCAGCAACCCAGCTGCGCCCTAGTCGTTAAAGGCTCCCTTCAGCTGCCTGTTCGGCATAAAGCATTCCATTCAAGCCCATCACACTGGTTCTCTGTCATCGGAAAGAACTCGACTGCATGCAAACCATAGCAGCTGTCTGAAGAAGCAAAACAATGCCATAAGGAGTGGCAAGCCCAACTGGTGACCAGCCGCTTAAGGTCAGGCCGAAACCACACGCCTGGCCACGTTACCCGAGCCCTCACCCACTGTGAAGCAGCCCACCCGCCCCCCGAGATGCCTCAGTGAGCCGGAGTGCAAGATTCTCCTACCTTGGGGTGGGGCCTCCGTCGTCAGCCCGCGCCACCGAAGAAAGCTCCGGGTGCTCCCCGGGGTCCCCCGCCTGCCGTCGAGGTTCCACGGAGGCGTCCTGCCAAGGGCGGCACAACGGGACACCCAGTCATCAAGCAGCCTCCCCCGAAGAACCTCTGTGATCACGAACCCCCCTCACTGTGGGCACGCCCTGTGAGCCGGCACCACGAACCGGGTGACGTGGCCTGTGGTCAGCCGGCCTGCGGACCATCAGTCCAGCCCTCATCAAAATGACTCAACGAGATCGCAGTCCCCTTGGGCTCCCCGGGCAGGAAGCAGGACTCCTACATGAGGGCTGGAAGGCTGTGTGACAGAGTGGCTCCCAAACCCCACCCAGTCAAATCAAAACGCTGCTGGTCACACGGCTCAGCGCAGTCCAAGCTCAAGCCCTGGGACCTGGAGTCTGGCAGCCTGGTCTCTTGACCTCGAGAATGTGGAATTCTCGAAGGTCACGTGGCACAGGGCACCATCTCGAGGGACACACATGCCCTAGCTGTCCACAGGCCTTTCTGTACTAGGGGGCCACAGAGAAACCAGCACCTCTCTTCACACACACACACACATTCATAAGTGTGTAACAAAGTGTGTAACAAAGCGATCGCTGGTTCTATTGTTTACAAGAGCCTCCATCAGATGCCGCAGGAAATCTTTCCTTTGAAATACACCCCTGCAGGTGGAAAGGGCGGAAAAGGCAGAGACAGGGAGACTGACTATGAACCGTGAAGTATGAATACAAACACGGAGGTTTTCTAGAAAGCTTAATGTCAGCTTTCACTATCAATACGCCTAAGAAAAGTGCAACAGTTTAAAGCATTGCACTTTCAGTTACACTTGCCCCAGAGCAATCTTTAAAAATACCTGACCCCATAAAATAAAATAAAAACCAAACAAGAACAGTAAAAGTATGAAGTGGCATCAATATTTGAAGAGTGTCTAACGTATATTGTCTTAAGGGTGGACATAAAGCACCCCCTTTCATTTCAGAGGACAACTTAACCATTTTCTATTGTTCCCCCCAATTTCTTCTCTTTGTATCAAGGGCAAGCTAATCAAGGGGGAAGACAGCTTCTGCTAGAGATGAGGCTGGGAACTCGAGATGTGGTGGGAAACCAGGGCACCTGCAATTGTCTTGAATGTGTGGACCTGGTTCCCAGGTACCACTCATAGGAGTTGATATACTGGCTGAGCCTGGTGCAGAGAAATGCTTGGAAACAGGACACAAGACACAATCACTATAACACCAGGCCATGCTATTCCGGGGGTGCCCCATTTGCGCCTTAAGATGGGGTCAGGGGGTGCTGAGTCTGGTCCCCTGCAGGATGCTTACCTGCTTGTAGAGGTCTGTGGAAGGCGATGACCGGGACCTTTCGTGGACGTACTGCGGCCTCTCCTCTTGGTCCACACCCACGTCGAGGATGTTGTCGGCGGAGTGGTACCTCCCGGCACCCCTGGCTTCCGGGACCTTCCTCTGTTGCCTCCAGGAGGCTTGATACTCAGCGAAGGTGCCGAGCCTCTGCGGCGGGATGGGTCTCCCCGCCTTTCCGTCTTTTGCAGGGCCTGCTGTCCACAGCATCTCCGGCTTCTCCCTGGGGAAGCCACAGGGCAGCGGCTTCGGCCCCAGCTGGGGGCCCGCGGGCTTGCTGGTTTCCTCAAAAAACTTCCACCTGTCAGCAAAGGTGCGCACCGTCTCGTCGAGGGGTGCGGGGCGCTGGTCCCCCACCAGCCCCACCGCGTTCATCTTCTCGGGCTCCGAGTAGGACTTCAGTTTCTGCTCGGCGGTGAAGCGCCTCCGGCTCCCGACGCGCGCGCTGCTGCTGCCGGTGGCGCGCAAGGGCGGCCCGGCGCCCGAGGCCCCCTCCCTGACGCGGGGGGCCGGCTCGGGGTCCGCTGGGCTGGGCTCCAGGTCGCGGCGCTGGAACGACGTGGCCCTCAGGACACGGGCCTGCGCCTCCTTCAGGTGGTCCTTATAGGTGCCGCCGGGGAAGGCGCTCTCCGGGGCGCCCACTGGCTGCGCCCCGGAGCCCTGTGCCTCCGTCTCCACGTCATCTTCCTCCTCTGCGGAGCCGGCCAAGGTGGCTGTACTCCGGCTCTTCTGCAGCCTAGCTCGCCGCTGCTGGATCTCGTTCCTCAGGGTGGTGGCGAAGCGGTCGCTCCTCCGGATGGGCCTGCCCGCCGGGGCCGCGTCCTCGTGGCTGGTCTCGGGCCGGCGCGCCCCTTCCTGGCTCAGCGAGTGCAGCATGGGCGTCTGCAGGGGGCAGATCTCGCCACCCCCGTCGTCCAAGCCGCCCGCCACCCTCTTCCTGCCACCTCTGTCCAGGAGGCCGCCCCCCGGGGGGTCCTCGGGTGCCCTGTCCACCGGCTCCGCCCTGCCTCTCTGCCGAGCGGCCGGGGCACCCTCCAGCCGGGACGGGTAGCAGCGAGGCTGGGGGGCCGGGGTGCCCCCCGGGGGGCCAGCTCTGGACATCACGCAGTAGTAGCGGCTCTGCGCGCCGCAGTCGCCCCTCTGGTCGGCAGCGCGTGGCCCTCCAACGACGACGGCAGCGGGGCTGTCGTCCGCGAGGCGGTCAGCGGGGAGGGGCTCCGCAAGCCACGTGGCGCTTGGACCCTCGCGGAAGAAGGGGCCCTCGTCGCTCGAGTGGCGCGGGTGTTGGCCCGCGGGCGAGGGCTGCGGGCGGCGCACGTCGGTGCTGGAGAGAGAAGCCTGCAGCCGGCTGGGGGCTCCCAGGAGGGCCCGGGGCGCGCTTTCGCAGGCCAGCCCCCCACAGTCCAGGTGCGCCCCCGGCGCGCAGCCCAAAGAGCTCGCGGCCCTCCAGCCGTCGCCCCCGTGCGCCTGCCTCGACGGCTGATCAGCGGGTTCGGGTCTCCGCCAGTCGCCGCCGTGGGGCCGCGCGCGGCTCAGGCCCGGCAAGGGCTGCGCGGGGGCCGCGTCTGCTGAGAACGCGGGGCCCTGGGTCTGCTCGTGGCTCCTGGTGGCAGCGAAGCTGTCGCGGCGGAGCGGAGGAGGCGGTGGGGGCGGGGACGGAGGGGCTCGTCTCTTATCCGGAACATACCAGACGGGCCCGGAGCAGGACCGCCCGCAAGCAGCTAGCTTGGGCTCGGGGCCGTCCTCGGGGACCCGGGGTGGGAAGCACCCCAGAGGCTCCTCAGCACCCTGAGAGTCGCCGGCCGTCGGGCTGAGCCGGCTGTCGGCTGCAGCAGAGGCCTCCCACAGGCCCACTTTGTAGAGGATGTTCTCTGCCGAGGACACGTCCGCGTTGGGCAGGGTGTGGTCCGGAGTGCTGGAGCGGGTGGAGAACGAGCCGTAAGCCGAGTCCCGCTTGCTGGCGCCGCCCAGGCGGTCGATGCTGCTGCTGGACTTGGCCGCCGAGAGGCGCCCCGACGGGTCCGGCTGGGTGGACGGGTCCAGGCTATCGACGCTTCCCAGCGAGCTGAAGTGGTCGGAGGTGCGCTGCAGGTTAGCTGGCTCCCAGGCGCCGCCCGACAGGTCCTGGGAGGAGGAGCTAGGAAAGGAGAAGAAACCGCAGGCAACAGAGGCGGGGCTTTAGGGCTGGGTTGTAGGGAAGGGCAAGAGGAGACGTTGCACGTGGGCGCAGCTGCCCCCGTGCAGACATCACCTGCACTAACCACTCTTCCCCCATGGAGATCCCTGGACGGGAAGGTGAATATGGGTATAGGCAACCGTGTCCCACTCTTTGCAACCCCCATGGACTGTAGCCCGCCAGGCCCCTCTGTTCATGGGATTCTCCAGGCAAGAATACCAGAATGGGTTGCCATTTCCTTCTCCGGGGGATCTTCCCGACCCAGGGATCGAACCTGCATCTCCTGCATTGGCGGGTGGATTCTTTACCACCTGAGTCACCGGGGCGAAGCCCAGGGAAGGTGAGCGCACCGCATCTAACTTTTCACATTTAAAAGAGCAGCTTTTCCAAGGCAGGCTGAAAGGGTCGGAGTCGTACCCACTGGATGCCTTTTCCCAAACAGAGAACCTTCAATGCTGCAGTACATTTCTGGAGGCAACACCCACAGGCTGGACGGAAGTCCCAGCGTGCAGAAGTATCCTGGAGAGCAAACTGCAGCCCTCAAAGCTAAGGACGGCTTTTAGATTTTCTAGTGGGGTGAAAGGGCAGAATTCAAAGAGTACCTCGTGATCCATAAAAACGATCTGAAATTCAAATTTCAGTGCTCATAAATACAAACCTTGAAGGGAACGTGGTCATGGCTGTGTGTAGGCTCCAAACCCAGAGCTGAGCAGCTGCCAAAGACACCTACCTGCCCGCCAGCTAGAAAGTGTTATCTGGCCCCTTGCGGAACGAGTTTGTGAGCCTACAGTTGACTGCACAAAATAATTCGTGCTATGCGCTGCTAGCACGAGGAAAGCCATCAAAAGAGAAGGATCTTCAACTTGAAAAGGCAAGTTCAGAGATAAGATTATATTTACCAAATCCAAATATTAAATTGCAGGCATTCCTCATTTTACTGCACTTCACTGATACTGCTTTCCCCGTCCCTACCCCCACTCCACCAATTAAGGTTTGTGGCAATTCTGCATCGAGCAGGCGTATATACGTACCAATTTCCCCAACACCGTTCACTCTGCCACATTTTTTAAATTACTGCAGTATTTCAAAATTTTTTCATTATTATTTCTCACGGTGATTTGTGATCATTCATGTTAACTATTGCAAAAGGACCGCCACTCACTGAAGCTCAGACGATGATTAGCATTTTTTTAGTATTTTAAGACTAAGGTATGCACTTTTTTTTTTGATAGGACAATATTGTACACTTAAAGCTCTCAATGATGAAACTATTTATCCAGGCATGTAAAGTGCTTTCACTGGAACATTCATGCTTCAAGAGGGCGGGGGGTAGGGAGGGGGAACAAACTGCATCTACTCGAAGTTTGAGAGGAACCAAGATGAGAAAGAAAAATGTGTGACCTGGGAAAAGACACAAGAGTGTGAGCTGGCTAAGTCACGTGACGGGGGGGGGGGGGGGGCAATGAACACTGGGCTTCACACCGTGTCCTCAGAGGACAGACCAGGTCCCCTCCCAGAAACGGAGCACATTTCTCTTCATCCTGTCTCACGCATTCCTGAGTGGATTTTTCCAGGAGAGTCTAAGTCCAAGCAGATAGAAATAAAGCTCAGTGCGGTTTCCACAGGGCACATGGGTTTCTTAAGTCAAAAACAGGCAAACGGGCTTCATGGATATCCTATTACATGAAGTCACTGTCATAATGCACTCCAAGGCCCACTTTTTTACTTAAGTGTTAACCACTGGGAAGATAACCTGGGTTTCTCCAAAGTATGCTGGGCTCCAAATACTGCAATCTCTTACGACTGTAAATAGGTAATATTGTACTTATTTGTTTAGCTGGGCCATCTCTTACTGGCGGCCATGTGCTCCCTAGCTGCGCCATGCCAGGACTTAGTTGTGGCATGTGGGATCTAGTTCCCTGACCAGGAATCGAACCTGGGGACTTTGGAGCTTAGAACCCCAGCCACTGGACCACCAGGGAAGTCCCAGGAATATTCTATTTAAGACGCATTTTCCTTTACAGCAGACACTTATTAATAGTCAAAAACTGACTTTGAGATAGTTATGTTAGCCCCAAATACACACAGAGACACACACAGTCATGCATATCATGCATACACACGGACGTGCACACACACACTCACATACATATACACGTACACATTCACACATGCACTTGTGCACACACCCCACAGGCACACTCCTGGCTGTTACCATTATCCTTCTAACAGACTAGTGAGGACCCTGGCCACTAACCCGAGGTGATTGGTCAGCTCCCTGTGGCCAGCAGAAGCATCTCCAAGCCAACACCCCCATGGTGCTGTCTGGGGGTGGCATTTGCCCTTCTGACCTTGAAATGTGGGCTTCAGGTAAGCCAGGTTGACCAGCCCTCCCCCTTCTACCAACTCATAATTCTCAGGCCCTCTGTCTCACAGTCACCAAAAACCACCATGCCCCCAAGGCTAGTCCCAAGCCTGGCACATGGGCTGTGAAGGCCCCTGGTTTCCCCTGCACCTCCACAAAGACAAAGCAACCTGGGAGAGAGGGTGCTGATGGAGCACAGAATTCCCTGGGGAGCTTTGGCAAAATATACCTGCTCAACACAGAAGTGACTCCTGCCTTCTAATCTGCACATAAACATCTCTAAAGAAGGGTGGTGACGTGCACAGCCATCCCACTCAGCTGGCTCAAAGGGATTTGGCCCAAACTCATTTATCAATTAGACGACACAAATGAGAAAGCACGCCTGCCCATCCTGTCTCCTGGTGTTTTATTTTTTTGTTTTCAAGTTTGATACATCTGCCTACTCAGTGAAAAAATTTAGACTCGTTCCAGTAATGATGCATCCATAGACTTTTCTCATCAGAAAAGGAACATCATTCTGAAGTCAAGAAAGGCAACATATGAAATATAACAATCCACAATCTACAGGATGCAGAAAAAGCAGTTCTAAGAGGGAAGTTTACAGTAATGCAAGTTTTCCTTAGAAAACAAACAAAAAAACTCAAATACACTAACCCTATATCTAAAGGGACTAGGAAAAGGATAAACTCCAAAGAAAGCAGAAGGAAAGAAATCATGAAGATTAGAGCAGAAATAAATGAAATATAGATTTAAAAACCCGATGAAAGATCAAACTAAAACCTGATTTTTGAAAAGATGAACAAAACTGATAAACCTTTAGCCAGACTCATCAAGAAACAAGAGGACCCCAAAAATCAGTAAAGTCAGAAATGAAAGAAATTATAACTGATACCATAGAAACACAAAGGATTTTATGAGATAATTATATGAACTACATGCCAATAAAATGGACAATCTAGAAGAAATGGAAAATTTTCAAGAAATGTACAATTTCCCAAGATCAAACCAGAAAGTAGAAAATACGAACAAACTAATTAGCAGCACGGAGAAGGCAATGGCACCCCACTCCAGTACTCTTGCCTGGAAAATCCCATGAATGGAGGAGCCTGGTAGGCTGCAGTCCATGGAGTCGCTAAGAGTCGGACATGACTGAGCGACTTCACTTTCACTTTTCACTTTCATGCACTGGAGAAGGAAATGGCAACCCACTCCAGTGTTCTTGCCTGGAGAATCCCAGGGACCGGGGAGCCTGGTGGGCTACCGTCTATGGGGTCACACAGAGTCGGACACGACTGAAGCGACTTAGCAGCAGCAGCAGCAATTAGCAGCAACAAGCTCAATCTAATTTAAAAAAAAAACCAAAAACCTCCCATGAAACAAAAGTCCAGGACCAGATGGCTTCACAGGTGAACTCTACCAAACTTTCAGAGAAGAGTTAACACCTTTCCATCTCAAACTATTGCAAAAATTGCAAAGGAAGGAATGCTTCTGAACTCATTCTACATGGCCAGCATCACCGTGATACCAAAACCAGAGAGAGATCACACACACAAAATAAAATTACAGCCTAGTATCACTGATGGACATAGATGAAAAGTCCTCAATAAAATATCAGCAAACTGAATCCAAAAATACATTAAAAGGATCATATACCATGATCAAGTGGTATTTATCCCAGGATATACCAAGGATGCTTCCATATCTGCAAATTAACCAATGTGATACACAACATTAACAAACTGAAGAGTAAAAACCATATGATCATCTTTGAGAGATGCAGAGAAAGCTTTTGATAATATTCAGCATCCATTTTGATAAAAACTCAACCAAGTGGGCATACAGGGGACGTACTTCAACATAATGAAGGCCATATATCCAAAAGCCACAGCAGTGAAAAGCTGAAAGCATTTCAGGAACAAGACAAGGATGCCCACTCTCATCACTTTCATTCAACAAAGTTTTGGAACTCCTAGCCACAGCAATCAGAGAAAAAGAAATCAAAGGAATTCAAGCTGGAAAGGAAGAAGTAAGACTGTCTCTGTTTGCAGATGATGTGATATTATACACAGAACATCCTAAAGATGTCACACACAAAAAAACTACAACACATCAGTGAATTTGGTCAAGTTGCAGGATATGAAATTAACATAAAGAAATGTGTTGCATACTAACAATGAACCATCAGACAGAGTAACTGAGGAAACAATCCATTTACAACTTCATTAAAAAGAATTAAGTACCGGGACTTCCCTGGTGGTCCAGAGCTTAAGACTCCTAGCTTTCACTGTGATGGGTGTACGTTTGATCCCTGGTTGGGAACCCAAGATGCCATATGCCCCCCAGTGTGGAGAAAAGAATAACAATAATACATATATACATGCATACCTAGGGGAAAAAAATCTAACCAAGGAGGTAAAAGACCTATAGTCAGAAAATGATAAGATACTGTTGAAAGAAACTGAACATGCCATACACAGGATGGAAATATATACCATGGATGGGAAGAATATTGTTAAAATGACCATGCTGCTCAAAGCAATCTACAGATTCAAAGCTATCCCTATCAAAATACCAACGGCACGGTTCACAAAACTAGAACAAATCAATTTTAAAATTTGCAAGGTAACATCAAAGACCCTGAAGAGCCAAAACAATCTTGAGGAAGAAGGAGAGAGATGGAGGTATCCGACGACACTACAAAGCTATGGTCATCAAAATAGTATGTTAGTGTCACAAAAACAGACACATAGGTCAGGAAACAGAATAGAAAGCCCTGAAATAAACCAACACACTTACCGTCAACTAGTCTGTGAGAAAGGAGGCAAGGATATACAGTAGAGAAAAGACAGCCTCATCAAAAAGTCATGCTGGGAAAACTGGATGCTGCTGCTGCTGCTGCTAAGTCGCTTCAGTCGTGTCCGACTCTGTGCGACCCCATAGACGGCAGCCCAACAGGCTCCCCCGTCCCTGGGATTCTCCAGGCAAGAACATTGGAGTGGGTTGCCATTTCCTTCTCCAGTGCATGAAAGTGAAAAGTGAAAGGGAAGTCGCTCAGTCGTGTCCGACGCTTAGCGACCCCATGGACTGCAGCCTACCAGGCTCTTCCGTCCATGGAATTCTCCAGGCAAGAACACTGGAGTGGGGTGCCATTTCCTTCTCCAATGCATGAAAGTGAAAAGTGAAAGGGAAGTCGCTCAGTCGTGTCCGACGCTTAGCGACCCCATGGACTGCAGCCTACCAGGCTCCTCCGCCCATGGGATTTTCCAGGCAAGAGTACTGGAGTGGGGTGCCATTGCCTTCTCCAGGGAAAACTGGATAACTACATCTAAAAGAATGGAACTAGAACATTCTCTAACATGGTATTAAAAACAAACAAACAAAAATCTCAAAATGGATTAAAGACTTAAATTTAAGACCAGAAACCATAAAACTCCCAGAGGAAAACATAGGCAGGACACCCTTTGACATAAATTGTAGCAGTATTTTTGGGGATCTGCCTAAGGCAGAAGAAAGAAATGCAAAAAATACACAAACAGGACCTAATTAAAATCAAAGGTTTTTTCACAGGAAAGGAAAGCATTGACAAAATGAAGACGGTTAACCTACCGAAGGGGAGACAATATCTGCCAATGACACGACCAAGAGGGGTTAATAATGTAAAATATAAACAGCCATCCAACTCTATCTGAAAAATAGATACCTGATTAAAAAGTGCGCAGAAGGGACTTCCCTGGCAGTCCAGTGGTTAAGACCCTGCCTTTCCCCTGCAAGAGTGGAGAGGTCGATCCCCACTTGAGGAACTAAGATCCCACATACCGCATATGGGCCAAAAATACATTAATAAATAATGGTTAGAAGACCTGAATAGACATTTTCCCAAAGGAGACCCAGATGGCACACGAAAAGCTGCTCAGCATCGGTGATCAGAGAAATGCAAACCAAAACCGCAATGAAGTATCACCCTCACACCTGTCAGAAGGTCTGTCATCAACGAGACAAGAAATAACGAAAGCTGGTGAAGATACGGAGAAAAGGGAACCCTTGTTCACTACTGGAAAACAGCATGCAAGTTCCTAGAAAGCTAAAAAGAGAACTACCATAGGATACAGCAATTTCACTCCTTGATATATAAACTGTTGCTGCTAAGTCACCTCAGTCGTGTCCGACTCTGTGCGACCCCATAGACGGCAGCCCACCAGGCTCCGCTGTCCCTGGGATTCTCCAGGCAAGGACACTGGAGTGGGTTGCCATTTCCTTCTCCAGTGCATGAAAGGGAAAAGTGAAAGTGAAGTCACTCAGTCGTGTCTGACTCTTAGCGACCCCATGGACTGCAGCCTACCAGGCTCCTCCGTCCACGGGGTTCTCCAGGCAAGAGTACTGGAGTGGGGTGCCATTGCCTTCTCCGGATATATAAACTACCCCCCCCCAAAATGAGAACACTAATTCAAACGGATAATATGCCCCCCATTGTTCATAGCAGCATTATTTACAGTGCTCAAGATACGAAAGTAACCTAAAAGTCGATCAACAGGTGAATAGACCTTAAAGAAGATGTGGTATATATTATATACTCAAACGCATACAATGGAATACTACTCAGCCACAAAAAAGAATGGAATTTTGCCATTCGTATCAACACGGACAGGCCTGGAGGGCATTATGTTTGATGAACGAAGGCGGAGAAAAACAAATACTGCATAATGTCACTTATATGTGGAATCAAAACAACAACAGCAAAGAGAGAGAACAGAAGCAGACAGACAGACAGACAGAAGGAACTAGTGGTTACCGGTGGGGGGAGGGAAGGGGGAGGGGCATGACAGGGGTAGGGCAGTCAAGTACCAACGATCAAATAAAGATGCTACAAGGATATAAGGTACGGCACAGGGAACACAGCCAATATTTTACAGTAACTTTCAATGGAGTATGTGCTTAGTCACTCAGTTGTGTCCGACTCTGCAACCCCATGGATGGTAGCCCTCCAGGGTCCATGGGGATTCTCTTTGCCAGAATACTGGAGTGGGTTGCCATGCCTTCCTCCAGGGGATCTTCCCAAGCCAGGGGTCGAACCCAGGCCTCCCACCTTGCAGGTAGATTCTTTACCGGCTGAGCCACCAGGGAAGCCCAACAACAGTGGAATGGGTAGCCTATCTCTTCTCTAGGGGAACGTCCCGACCGGGGAATCGAACTGGGGTCTTCTGCATTCCAAGAACACTGGAGTGGGCAGCCTGTCCCTTCCCCAGGGGATCTTCCAGACCCAGGAATTGAACCGGGGTCTCCTACATTGCAAGGTGGATCCTTTCCCAGCTGAGCTACCTGGGCAGCCCGTTAGATGTGAGTAGTATCTTAAAAAATTGGGACTCGCTATGCTGCACAGCTGAAATGAAGACTACCATAAATGAACTACACTGCAACATGACAGAAAAGAAGAAATGCATGGTGACGACAGGTCAGGGCTGTCAGTGGTGTGGCAGAAAGCGAAAGGAGCTCCCCGGCCCCCTGGGGGGAGTAAGAAGGCAGAAAGTGTGCCTACCTGGCGTGGTACCGGCTCTGCCGAGAGGGGCAGGTGCCCGGGCAGGGGAACAAAGGTGCGGCTGGCTCGGACTGGCTGTCGGAGAACTTGGTGGCGTGCCAGGAGTGTGGCCTCCAGCTCAGCTCATTCCTCCTGCGGGGGGGAAAGAAAAAAAAGGATGCAGAAGACTCAGGGATTTCACACTGAGGACCACTTCATGCCAAGAAAGGACTGAGAGGTGGAAATCATTCGTGTGATTCAGGGCATCGTGGTCGGGCGCGTCCCGTTAACATCTGGGCACCAGCACTCCTGGTACAGGTTCGTCACTGGAGAACTGACCTGAGGGCAGAGCGACAATCACTGGCTGCCAGGTGCAAACCAGCCCTCGGGCTGCCAAAATGATTCTGTCTCTTTTTAAACATGTGTTCAAGGTTTTTCTTTGGCATGTGGAATCCTGGTCTCCTGACCAGGGATCAAACTCACAGCCCTTGCCCTGGAAGCTGGGTCATAACCACTAGACTGCCAGGGAAGTCCTCCAAATGTCTTCAAGGTAAGATACGTACATCTTGCCTTCCCTTTTCTGTCTCCCCACCAAAAACCACAGCAGCATCTTTTGTCTTGTCCATGTCAGTGCAACTTTGCAGACACCCCTGGCCTCCTTGAGGAGAAGGTGTGGGCTGCAGAAAACTTGAGCTGGGTGTCACAGTGTTGGATGCATTTATTTATCTACTCACTTAAGTGAATATGGCTGTCCTGTAGTCAACAGGGAGTGTGTGTGTGTGTGTGTGTGTGTGTGTGTGTCTGTGTCTGTGTCTGTCACTCAGTCGTATCTGAATCTTTGCAAACCCATGGACTGTAGCCTGCCAGGCTCTTCTGTCCATGGGATTGATGTGTGTGTGTCTGCGTTAGTCACACAGTCGTATCTGACTCTTTACAACCCCGTGGACTGTGGCCCGCCAGGCTCCTCTCTGTCCTTAGGATTCTCCAGGCAAGAATACTGGAGTGGGTTGCCATTCCAGGGGATCTTCCCGACGCAGGGATCGAACCCGGGTCTCTTTCATGGCAGGCGTGAAAGAGATTCTTTGCCATCTGAGCCACCAGGGAAGCCCTTACTGAGACCAGTGGATGTGTATTGCCCTGAGCCTGTCAGAGTGTCTGAAGTCATCTAAGGGTCCCTTATGGTGGGCATCACCATGCCACAGATCAACGGGCTCCAGTCCATTCCTGCCAGGGCTTCTGAATGTCACAGGCACCTTCCCTGCCCCTGCCATGGTCACCACCATCCGTGACGACTTATTAGGGTTTGACCACACCTGCCCAGGTGTCGGAAATCGTGCAGCTGCCGTGTGAAAGTCACAGAGCCTCCAGGGCAGGCTGCTGGGTGAGGCGACGGTACACACTTGCCTCTCCTCCTCCTGCAATTTAGGACGGACCTAGCCTCGCCACGGGCAACTTCAGATCGGAGCTAAAGGGTACAACTGAGCCTCTATGTACCTGACGGATGTCAAACATTCTTTCCAACAGGCAAGAACACTAAAGACTCTTATGCAATAGCGAATAGCAATGAAAACCCAGAAAGTTATTTACAACACAAACCTTCTGATGACTCAGATAATTAACGAGGAAACAAAAAAAAATCCACGGGTGGCAAAAATGCGGAAGGTGTTGACTCGATGGTAACTGCCTACGAACTGAAGCATAAAACGGATGAATCCATCGCACGTCGGGAGTAAAGCGATTGTAAAACCAAGACTGTACCTCATAGAGTTTCTCAAGATCCTCGTCAGGAAGCTTCTGGCCACGTGAATTTCATTTTTAGACAGCTTTTTCTGTGCTATAATATCCAGAACGTCTTTCATCTTCCTTCACAGGTAAATTAATGAAGGGAGAAAAACAGACAGACTGCAGGCAAAGGGCAGAGAGGCTCGGAAGAGAAAAGGCTTCACATCGTGTGGCAAATTATTGCAACTCTGTAACTGGAAAGAGTGAGAAAGGAGCTGGTTTACTGGGACAGTCCTGCACCCTTAGAGGAGTAAATGTTTCTCATCCTATTTTAAAAGATAATATAGGCAGACCTCAGAGAGATTCTAAGTTGGGCTCCAGACCCTCACAATGAAGCAAATATCGTAATAAAGCCAGCCACACGAATGCTTTGGTTTCCCAGTGCATATAAAAGCTGTGTTTACCCTACCCTGGAGTCTACCAAGTATGCAATAGCATGTCTAAGAAAACAATGTACAGATCTTATTTTAAATTAAAATACGCTAACCATCATCTGAGCCTTCAGAGTCATAGCAGTAACACAAGTAAAATCAAAGATCACTGACCACAGAGACCATAACAAATGTGATGGTGAAAAAGTTTGCAACACTGTGAGAATTACCAAAATGTGAGACACAAAGAGACAAAGTGAGCAAGTACTGCTGGAAAAATGTCACTAACAGACTACTTAACAGCACTAACGGCTTGGGAGGGCTGCCACAACTTTTAATTTGTAAAAAAAACAAAATGAAACGCCAGATCTGTGAAGCACAATACAGCCAAGTATGCCTACACACGGGTTTCCCAGGTGGCTCAGGGGTAAAGAGGCAACCTGCCAACGCAAGGAGACGCAGGAGACGCAGGTTCTTTCCCGGGGCTGGGAAGATCCCCTGCAGGAGGAGATGGGAACCCACTCCAGGATTCTTGCCTGGAGTATCCCACGAACAGAGGAGCCTGGTGGGCTACAGTGCATGGGGTCACAAAGAGTTAAACCCAACTGAGTGACTAACAATGTCTATACACAGATACATGTTTCTACTTTGAGAAGAGACAGCCAACGGTCACAGTACTGATTACGGCTTTTAAAAACAAATGAAAGCACAGTGGAAAGGGTGGTACCCACAAGCTCTAAGTAAGGAACTGAGGCTACTGGGGACAATGAAATTTTCCTAAAATGTGTGTGCTCCTGTCAGATCTTCAGACCTTCCTAGAGCATAGTAAACATATTTGGGAATCAAGGGAGGCTCCCTGATAGCTCAGTTGGTAAAGAATCTGCCTGCAATGCAGGAGACCCCGGTTTGATTTCCTGGGTCTGCAAGATCCCCTGGAGAAGGGATTAGCTACCCACACACTTCAGTATTCTTGGGCTTCCCTTGTGGCTCAGCTGGTAAAGAATCCACCTGCAATGCAGGAGACCTGGGTTCGATCCCTGGGTTGGGAAGATCCCCTGGAGAAGGGAAAGGCTACCCACTCCAGAATTCTGGCCTGGAGAATTTTCCATGGACTGTACAGTCCATGGTGTTGCAAACAGTCGGATACGACCGAGCGACTTTCACTTTTCAAGTGGTTTGTCAGCCCCTCTGGTGGCTAAAACAACAGCGTTTTTTAAATTTTTCTTTTTTTTTTTTTAAAGAATTTATTTATTTTTTATATTTATTTATTCGGTCTTGGTTGTGGCATGCCAGGATCTTCATTGCATCCCGCGGGGCACACGGACTGTCTAGTTGTGGCATGCGGGCTTACGTGCTGCACAACACGTGGGGTCCTGGTTCCCCGACCAGGGCTCGAGCTGGCCTCTCCTGCGTTGCAAGGCGGATCCTTAACCTACTGGGCCACCGGGGAGGTGGCCCCTGGGGTTGTCCGGATGAGAGAGAGGAGGGCGTTTGGAAGAGAGCTGGTCTCTGGCATCATAGTCATTGGGACCAGACTGGGCAGTAAAGCGCAGGGGACCAAACGCTGCTCTGGCGCCACCTAGAGTCCCCAGGTGGAACATACGCAGGAGGGGCAGATACAAATAAGATGCTCATCTCAGTAGAAGACTTGTGTTTCTTCCTACACAAGATGAACACTTGCGTGGCTTTCAACCACCGGGAGCCCGCCAGCGTGGGGCCGTGAGGGGTACACAGGCCACCAGTGAACCAGTGAGGTCACACAGTCGTGTCAGGCTCTTTGTGATCCTGTGGACTGTAAGCCTACCACGCTCCTCCGTCCATGGGATTTTCTCCAGGCAAGAGCACTGGAGTGGGTTTGCCATTTCCCTTCTCCAGGGGATCTTCCCAATCCCGGGGATCGAACCCAGGTCTCCCTGCATTGCAGGCAGACGCTTTTGCCGTCTGAGCCACCAGGCATGGGCCACAGGATGTGCCAAAACAAGACGCCCCAATGTGAGGGGGCAAGGGATACCTGCTCGGGGTTAACCGCCTCATGTGTACGGGTAGGGAAGACCCACACCACACCTAAAGTGCCCTTGAGCCCTCGGGGACACAGAGCCCCCAGAAGACATCAAACAGGAGTGGACCTGAGTGCTATGGAAGGAACACATCCCCCCCATGCAGGCCACAGTCAGACACAGGCCAGCTTGGCAGCGGGAGACCAGCAAGGACGCCCCTTTCTGGGAGGGAGGAGGAGAGCACAGCTCAGCCCAGAGATGCCCAAAGCCATGCAGGCAGGGATGCTCGGGAGGAGAGAGCCCAGATCTGGCCGAGGCAGTGGGTGCTGATGCCCCCCTGGTGCAGGGAGCTCTGAACTCCAGCAGCTCCGGAAACGCAAGGGGGCTGAGTCCAAGCCATGCCCACCGGGAGACTAACAGTGTGACCCGTCACCCCAGCGAAGAGGAGAGACATCCCTTCTACTCCAATGGCTACTGCGGCTCGGATAATCTTAAAAAAAAAAAAAAAAATACGCATATTGTAGAAAACGTGGCACATTTAAAAATTACAAGACCAGTAAGACAAGAAAGGAGAGTAACCCCTAACCTAAAGGTGACGGTGAGTAACATCTCTCTGCATTTCTTTCCCTGTTTCAGATAGCTGAAAGAGTCCTGCAGACTCGGTGGGGCCTTTCTCTCTGCAGCCTCCCAGGATGGGTGAGCATTTCTCCATGCCACTGTCAATGTCTTTTTTGGGGGGCCATGTGGCATGCAGGATCCTAGTTCCCTGACCTGGGATCAAACCTGGGCCCTCTGCATCAGAAGCACGTGGAGTCTTAACCACTGGACCACCAGGGAAGTCCCGAAGGCGTCACGGCCTAATATTCCTTCCATGGAAATGCTGAAAAAGCTACCTTGTTGACTAGCAAAACATTGGCTTGTCTAGTTTCCAAATCAAATTATCCGTCCCAAGGAGGGTTCCCTGAAACCTTTTCTATCAGCTGCACACCAAAATTAATCTCAGTTTGAAAAAGAAGCTGTAGCTCGCCGGGCTCCTCCATCCATGGGATTCTCCAGGCCAGAATATTGGAGTGCGTTGCCATTTCCTTCTCCAGGAGATCTTCCCGACCCCAGGGATCGAACCCAGGTCTCCCGCACTGTGGGCAGACTCTTTGCCCTCTGAGCCACAAGGAATCCCAGTTTACTTCAATATTAAAAATAATTTTATATGGCAGGTAGTCTTTTTTTTTTTTTTAAAGGAAGAGGTTTAGATCACAAATATTAAACATGCTAGGATACCACTGAATATTAAGGATGGATCTAGATCTTGAAAATACGTTTTTAAAAAGGAATTATCAAAATAAGCCCTTGAGTGAAATGTTCACAATTTCAGAGAATTCTTCTCTCAAAAAAAATCAATAAACAAAAATCGTGTGAATGCTGGGTTATTTTCCTAACCTATCCACCAAATGCAGCAAAACAGCCGCTGCCTCAGAAAATAGACACAGCCTTCATGTGGTCCCCGCAAGCGCGGTGGGCCTGAGAATACAGGGTCTGCAGGCTGGGAGGCCAGCGAGGAAGGCAGGGCCTTGGCTGGACACCGCGACAGGGAAACCACAGGGTGTGCGGGCTGCAGGTGATGCTGGCCATGGGGAGACTTCCTGGGGAATAAAACCCCAAGTGACGCTTGGGGGCATCTTAAAAGCAAGAATCGGAGTGCACGGCAGTGGGAGGGCCTTGCAGATAAAGGAGAGCCTGGGAAGTCCTGCAAATGCTTCCCACTGAGTACTGGAGTGGCCAAGATGAGCTCCAGGCAGGGAACCCCTAGAGCTTCGGGACGCAGGGGGACAGAGGTCTGCGTGATGCTGACAGTGTGCCCAGGCTGGAGGACAGCCGACACCGCAAACACCCGTTTTATTAAGTTTTTTGAAACCAACACATCCAAAAGCACCACCCTACAGACACTAGGAGAAGACTCTTGAGAGTCCCTGGGACTGCAAGGAGATCCAACCAGTCCATCCATCCTAAAGGAAATCAGTCCTGAATATTCACTGGAAGGAATGATGCTGAAGCTGAAACTCTAATCCTTTGGCCACCTGAAGCGAAGAGCTGACTCACTGGAAAAGACCCTGATGCTGGGAAAGATTGAGGGCAGGAGAAGGGGACGACAGAGGATGAGATGGTTGGATGGCATCAGCGACTCTATGGACGTGAGTTTGAGCAAACTCCGGGAGATGGTGATGGACAGGGAGGCGTGCTACAGTCCCTGGGGTCACCAAGAGTTGGACACGACTGAGAGACTGAACAACAACAGATACTGAATGAAGCCTCGCCCTGAGCTGCAGCTGCCTTCCTGCCACGGTCGAGCCTCTGCATCTCCAGGGCTGTCTCTGCCTCCCACAGCCCCAAGGTCCCTGCAACTCAGCTTTGCAGATCGGGCCCTTGCTCCACAACCCTCAGCTGCTCCCAGCGGCAGGGAGCGATACCCAGGCCCCTGCGGAGCTGTCATGTGCTCCCTGGGCGGGCTGCCCACGCTGGCACAAGGCCTCCTGGCCATTCAGAGGCGAGCTGGAGTCTGAGACGCACAGCTCTAGCCCCGGGCTAACTCCCACCCCCCCTTCCCTGAGCATCCACTCTGCCAGCCCCTTTAGGAGATCCTGGCATTGCGGACATAGCTCCATGTCTATGTCTCCAACCTGGTTCAGCCTTCAGAGGACAGCTCGATGTGGAGGTCCGCTGCCAGTCCTCCTTCTTTCCAGCAGGGCTGCCACTGGTCAGAGCTTTCTCGGTCCCTGCCCATCACCCTGTCAGCTGCCAGCGCCCCCGAGGGCAGGAACCAAGGGGATGACGTTGGCAGCCTGGCTGGAGCGCTTCTGACGTACGTGAATGAATAAAACACACACGTCACAGCCGTCTGTTGAGTGGCGGAGTGTTTCCCCCCAGCCCCCTCCGCAAGCAGTGATCTGACAACACGGAGCTGTGGATGGTGACATCATTCTTGATGAAAGGCGATTAAGAGGCCAGTATTTCCTGCCTTTATACAGAAGGAGAAAGAAGGGAAGATAAAAACTCCCAAGTGACCTAAAAGGCTGAAACTGACACCAGACATCAAAGCAGCATTTTAGGCAAATGCCACGGCTGAGTAGCAGCATCAAAGATCAAAGCTTCAGGGTTCCACCCCATGAAACTGATGCACCCCATAACTGTCCCCTAGCCAGGACAAGCGCATATTTGTCTCAGCCACTCATGTTCCCCGGGTGTATTCGCAGGAAAGACCACTTAGACATGTCACACAATGAACACAGGCAGAAGGGGGACAGACCCAAATGACTGGGCTGCTTTTCTGTTAACTTCTGAAAAGGGGGGTGGGGGCAACTATCTCACCCAGCACTGTCGTTGTTGCTGTTGTTTAGTGGATTGGCGACCCCAGGGGCTGTGGCCCGCCAGGCTCCTCTGTCCATGGGACTCTCCAGGCAAGAATACTGGAGTGGATTGCACTTCTATCTCCAGGGGATCCTCCCAATCCAGGGGATGGAACCTTCGTCTCCTGCATTGGCAGGCGGATTCCTTACCCACTGAGCCATCAGTGAAGCCCAACCCAGCACCAGCGACGCTAAAAATGCTTTGTCCAAACCACCAGAAATCATGGTGCATATACCCAATTGTTGAACACATGGTTAAACATCATGGTTTAACTCGATGTTTTTATAGAGGTGCCAATACAACTTTCTGGCTACATTTCAAACCTACAATGGATATTTTGGTAAAGATACCACAGACACTCAGAGCTGCAACTATTAACATAACTAAATATATGCAACAGATAAGCAAGAGAGCTGGTGAGTCTTAAGAGTGTACAAACAAAAATATGTGCAACATTCTCTGCATGCCTTAATATATTAGAAACCATCACCTTTTCCACACCACATTTCATCAACATCACTTGCATGCTTTTCAACGAAAAACAAATCTTAACTGTTTACCACTCTCGTCTTGGCTCAGAATAGGAAACATCTCATATAATTCACCTGATTCACTTGCTTAAGCCACACACTAAATCTACATCTGAAAGGAAGCAACCTTTCCCCAAATAAAGCAGTTCTGCTCCGAGTGAGTTTCCCCGCCCTGCTCCTGATTTTATTTAATAAAAACAAGTCTGACCTATGTGTTGTTTTTTTCTCCCCCTCCCGATCTTACGTAATAAAAACGACGACGGAAAACATCCCAAGCAAGCCAACATCTGCCCAATATAAACCCGTGGGTCTACTCTATTTTAATAAGAAAACAAGCATAGTAGCCAACAGCCATAAGCCCCCAAACACTCAACACAAAAACTTTTCCCCTGAAATGTGAATGATGGCTCTCAGACCACTCTGCAGAAGCATCCCAGGTAAGACAGACACCCCGGAACATGCAGAGTTTCTGCCCCAGGAAGAGCTCTCCAGGAAGGGAGGGGGAGATGGGAAGAGGGGAAGATGGGAGGGGAGAAGCGGGAGTCGGAGACACAACCTGCCTGGTCCTAGCCACCTCTCTCCTCTTGCAGCTTCAGGAGCAACTGCGCTCATCACTGCTGGGGCCACGCACAGACCTGGCTGCTCAGGACAGCTCCAAGGAGCCAGCGGCAGAGGGGAGGCCAGACACGACGCTGGCTCGGTGCAGAACTCACTGCAGATCAGGGCCATGGAGAAACCCATGCATGTGGCAGGAAACCCGCTCCGAGCAGGCGTGCGTGCCATCACTGGGGTGGACACCTGCCTTCTTTAAACGTGTCACCATGCCACCGCGTCGGGCTAACCCTCACCGCCCCCTGCAGCAAAAGCCTGCATCCCTGGGTGTTAATCTGCTCCTGAATGTGAGCTGAGCCTGGAATCAGAGTCGCGGAAGGCTTTAAGGCGTCCGGCAAAGAGGCAGAAAGGAACAAAGAATCTGCCTTATGGACAGTGTGGTCCTGGCAAAACGGCTCACGGCAGCGGGCGGACCACTCGAGAGGGTGATGAACGATGCAGTTGCAGGCGAGGCTCATTGTAAACAAGACTCGTTTCGTATTCACCAGATCAATGTGGCAGAAGGACCAAAAGAGCCGTTCCAAGCGTCACGGTTTAGTTTACGGCATGATACTTAGAAGAAATTTTCCATACGGTGATTGAAATTCTGTGCACTCCTAAAAGGGAGCTGAACGTATGGTCATTTGCCCGGAGCTGAGGACCGTGGATGAGGTTCGGGCGCTATGCACGCAGAGGTTTTTAATGCATGTTTGACAGCACCCAGCAGACACAGCCTGAGCCCAGCACTGGCAAGAACCCTCCCTTCCTCAGCGAGGGGCTTACGGACGCCCCCCTGTTAATCAGGAAAACGCCACAAGCGACCCAGTTTCGGGTCTTAACCTTTTCCAAGAGCATTTGCTTAAGCCAGTGGCGTGACCGCGGTGGCCGCCCAGCCAAACAGCCAGCGGCCCTCAGGGAAATACCGCTGCCCATATCCCTCCCATACCTGCCCATCTGGATCTCCGGGGCGGGGAAGACAGGTGTACAGGAGACAGACCAGGAGACTTCCCACATCCGCCTGAACTTCCCTGTGTGCAGCAGTTCCTTGGCTAAGAAAAAAGGAACAACAAAGCACCCAGGAGGCAGGCCAGCGGCTCCCCCTGCTCCCCGGGTCCTCTGATTCCCAGGGAGACGCCAGGATAAGCCTGGGCATCTCGGAGGAAGATGTATGTGCACCTTTCTGCAGAAGCTTCCAGAACAACCCAAGCTGCACTGGCCACTCTCACCATCAGGACCCTAAGCTCTTCTCAGTCTTTATCAGAAAAGCCACCTTTTCTTAAGGTGCCTGGGGTGGTTAGGTACTTAAGGGTTCAAGAAGCGCCTCTGCCATCTGGTCAACCTCCAGCATTGGATTACTTGTGTGTTGCTGGCTCAGTCAATGAATTAACTGCAGAGTGCTTTTATAAACTAATCACTTAAAAATAATAATAAAAAATAAGAGTATGTGATCTATTGTGGAGTTCTACATGGAATCTGAGTCTCCTGCATTGCAGGCAGTCTCTTTACCTGACTGAGGCCCAGGGAAGCCCCTCGCACAACACTAGAAAATTGCTTTTCTCAGAGATACAAGTCAGATTAGTGATTGCCTAGGGATGGAGACAGATGAGAATGGGGAGATTAGACAGAAAAGAATACGGGCTTCCCAGGTGGTGCAGTGGTACAGAATCCACCTGCTAATGCAGAAGACACAGGACACTCGGGTTCAATCTCTGGGTCGGGAAGATCCCCTGGAGGAGGGCATGGCAACCCACTCCAATATTCTTGCCTAGAGAATCCAATGGACAGAGGAGCCTGGCGGGCTACAGTCCATGGGGTCGCAATGAGTCAGACACAACTGGGTGACCAAGCAGAGAAGGATCCCATGTTATTGTATCAATTTTAAAAGCACTCACAAGACTTCCTGGGTATTCCCAGTGGCTAAGGAATCCTAGTGGCTAAGACTCCATGCTCCCAATGCAGGGGGCCCAGGTTCAATCCCTGGCCAGGGGACTAGAAGCCAACACCTGGCACAGCCAAACAAACAAATAATAAATTTTTTTAATTAAAAAAAATATAACTTAGTATGGAGTTTTAAAAGTCCTTGCTATGTGCCTCGTCAGGATTTAAAGCAGGAATTCACCATGTGCCAGGTGACGGTAACAGCTTCTAGTATTAACTAATTCCCTGGTTTGTAAAATTCACCAGTTTATTACATTTTATTCACATTTCTAAGCAAACACCATATCAGAGTTTTCTAATAGGCAAAATAACACCTCCTTGTGTGCCTGCTATGTCACTCAGTTGTGTCCGACTCGTTGCGACCCCATGGACTGCCACCCACCAGGGGCCTCTGTCCATGGAATTCTCCAGGCACGAATACCGGAGTGGGTTGCCATTCCCTCCTCCAGAGGATGTTCCCGACTCAGGGATCGAACCTGCGTCTGCTGCATTGGCAGGCGGATTCTTTACCACTGAGCCACCTGGGAAGCCCAAATAATACCTACACACAGTATTAAAATTTAATACAAAATGACTTAAAATTTTTAAAAATATCTAAGTTTGTTATTCAAAGTGTGATTTAAAAAGAAAAAAAAGCATCTGAACCAACCACTTGTTTTGATTTTATAACGTGTTATACGTGTTACTTAGATTCCTAAGCTCAGACGCTGTTGTCTCTGAGCCTTTTCGACCCCATGGACTGTAGCCCACCAGGCTCCTCTGTCCATGGGATTCTCCAGGCCAGAATACAGGAGTGGGGTGCCATTTCTTTCTCCATGTTACTTAGATCACTAACCCCTTCCAAACTAGATAATCATTCTGCACATCCATCACTTAAAAGGAACCCGGGTATGCAAAATGCAAAAGTGAGAGTCTACACTGGGGGCTCCCCTCCACCCTTTCCGAGTCCAAATCTAACCGTGTTCCCACGAGTCTGTTAGATACCTGCTTGTCCCCACCAGCAAGCAGGCACCCGGGCCTCCTCTCCCTCCTCCCACCACCAGTTCTCACGGCTTGTGCTCCAAAGAGAACTCAGATCGTCTGTTTTCAGACCCTTAAATATGGTCCTCGAATTCAGAACAAGCTTCTGAACACATGGAAGGGTGTCCCACCTCACTCCCACGGACAGAAATGCTTATTTCAAGCAATAAAAGCATCTGTCACCTATCCCATCCACAAAGGCAGCAAAAACAAACTTCACGAGGCACGTACTTTCTGACTCAAAACCTCCCAGGCGACGAATGGACCACGATGACTTACACACACACACACACACACACACACGCGCGCGCGCGCGCGCAGACTTGGGTGCAAAGGTGTCACAGTGCGGCACTGTCTGCTGCATTAATACTCCGGAAGCACTATAAATATCCATGGACAGAGGATCTGTCACGCACACAGTGGACCATCCAGACCGCGGAACATCGTGGGGTCGTTAAGACAAGTCATGAAGTCAGACCTCAGGGCGCTCAACGTGGAACAAACTCCACTTTCGTGTGTAAACACACAAGCACCTATCTGTTTCTAAAAGGAAACCTAAGAGCTTAGTACTGACACAGCTGCTCTCCAGAGAGGCAAAATGAGGGGGTGGAGAGGAGGTAGGAGAAAGGTTGATGGATTGCACACAATTCCCTTCTGAAAATGAATATTGGGACTTACCTGGTGGTCCAGCGGCTAAGACTCTGTGCTCTAAACGCAGGGCGCCCGGGGTTCTATTCCCGGCCAGGGAACTAGATCCCAGGTGCTGCAACTAAGACCCGGCACATTCAAATAAATAAAAATAATAAATACTTAACAACGACAAGAAAAGTGAATGTTTTCCCATGTCCACGTGTCACTCTCAATACTGATAAATGCAGAATAAAAAAGTCGCACTTGGAGAAAACTGTCAGCCACCCCTTGAGAGTGGTTGTTCTGACCACTGCGCAG
Source organism: Giraffa tippelskirchi (assembly GCF_054371585.1). NCBI lineage: Eukaryota > Metazoa > Chordata > Mammalia > Artiodactyla > Giraffidae > Giraffa > Giraffa tippelskirchi. The sequence goes on from NC_137289.1 coordinate 147,547,338, forward strand.
TGAGCAAACCCTTTGGGGGCATTGAGGAGAATCCTTTGGGGTCACCGCAGCTGACCACTCCCGGGGGACCAAACCTGCTGCTGACCCCTGTGAACACACCACATGGAACCCCAAAGGCTTCTCCTCTTTAAAAGTGCAGAGGTCGATGAGGTGACCCCAAAGAAATGATACACCACGACAGCATCTCTCACGTCCCCTCCACTGGAAAGGGCTCGGAATCAGCCACGCCGGGACTCTATTTTTCTGATTTACGAGGACGATCGCCTATTCCACGGAGCTATGAGGCTGCTCCATTAATGCGGCAAAGAACGAAACTTTTTCCTTCTTCCCTTTATGAACCTCCTCCGTGGATGCTATTTTGGTTCCAAAAAAAAAAAAAAAAATCCTTTGGGATATGTCTTCAAGTCTGTACTAAAAATTGAAGTGCATGGGGAGGTCAATTTACTTTTTAAAATTTACAGCCAGTCTTGGAAAAGACTGGACTAATTCTGTTAAAAAAAAAGGCAGGTCAACACTGTACTATGAATGAGCCAACTGTGATATACTAAGTCGAGGATTATTTCTATATATAAAGCAGTCACGGGAATTTCTTGGCTGTGCAGTGGTTAAGACTCTGGCGCCATCACTTTTGGGCCTTGAGTTTGATCTCTGGTCAGGGAACTAAGATCTTACAAGAATTCCATGGAATGCTCCAGGCAAGAATACTGGAGTGGGTAGCTGTTCCCTTCTCCAGGGGATCTTCCCAACCCAGGGATCAAACCCAGGTCTCCTGCATTGCAGGTGGATTCTTTACCACCTGAGCCACAAGGGAAGCCAAAGAATACCGGAGTAGGTAGCCTATCCCTTCTGCAGAGGATCTTCCCACACCAGGAATAGAACTGGGGTCTGCTGCATTGCGGGCAGATTCTCTACCAGCTGAGCTACGAGGGAAGCCAGCAAGCCGTGTAGCCAGCATGGCCCCAAACAATCACCAACCCCTCCGGGCTGCCCAGTAGTACTGTTCTAGTTCCTGCGTGTAAAAGCATCACGTTGCCAATTCCACTCTCTGACCCCCTCAAATTAACCCAACTTCTGTTCACAATCTGCTTTCGAAGCAAGGACGCTTGCCCGCCCCAGAGCTCAGCACAGTGCTAGAAACACCTGGATGTCTGTGTACATCACTCCAAGTTAGCCAAAGACCCGAAAATCCGGTAGCCTGCCACCTTGTGTTAAAAATGGGCCGTGACACTTTGCTTCATTCAGAGCATCAGCTATTGCCAGGGATAAGATTTAAGGAATCAAAATCACTTCATAAGTCAAAAATTAACACTCAGCAGTAATGAAAGAAGGAATCTTGTAAGAACTGACCCTTACCAGGAACTCTACTCAATACTCTGTGACAAGCACAGGAAAAGAATCTAAAAAAGAGAGGAGCTATCTACCTATCTATCTATATATAACTGATTCGATTTGCTGTCTTTTCCAATCAATCAGCTGTTTGCATCAGGTGGCCAAAGTATCAGAGCTTTCGCTAAGTTAACTATACTCCAACATAAAAGTAAGTAAAAAAAAAAAAAAAAGGAAATCTTTCAAATTTGTGATGTTGGATTCATCCTTGGCCAAGAGATGAATCACTCGTGTACTTCCTAAGTGTACACATTCACACATGTGTGCACAGACATAAATATACATGTCCACATCGGGACTGCCACAGTTGACACAGGGGAGCCAACAGACTCTACGCTTTGCTGGTCTGCTCATCTGTGTCCGTAAACAAGGCTTGAGGCCCGGGTCTTACCTTTTCACCACCAGCTTCAGGGTCTTATGCGACCCCTTCACCAGGCAGATGGCCTCCTGTCTAAAGCCGGACAGACCGACGTCATTGATGCCCACGATCTCGTCTCCGGCCAGCAGTTTGTCGACCGCCGCGGCTTTGCTCCCTTCTTCGACCTGCAACGCAGAAAGAGGGTCTGTGAGCTCCCCCACCAAGTGCGCAAACGAGTCCCCAGGACTCAACAGGAGGACGTGTCGGTGACAGCTCTGTGCTACCCACCAGTTCTCAGACTGCTTCAGGACGACCCAGGAGTGAAGGGATCCAGCTTGGGCCCCAATTCCCGGTGGGAGACCAGGGCTGCACCCCTCACCTGGCCTGTACCCCTCATCCGGTCTGCGTCTGCAAGGCCTACCATTTACGGAGAGGGCAGCAGAGGACACGAACTCTCAAAAACACACCAGAGACAGGGGATCCAGATGGACCCCTTTGCTTTCTGGTATCTCCTTCCTCCAAAAAAAAAAAAAAAAAAGATGTGTGTTTTAAAATTATTACCGAGTTACGTCTCACCCATCAATCCTGTACCTAGAGCTTCCCTGGGGATCCCGTGGTTCCGAATCTGCCTGCCAACACAGCAGATACGGGTTAGATCCCTGGTCAGGGAAGAGTCCTCACGACGCAGTGCCAGTAAGCCTGTGCGCGACAACCGCCAAGCCTGGGCTCCAGAGCCTGGGGGGTCACAACGACCGAAGCCCGTGTGCTCTAGAGCCCATGTCACGCAACGTGAGAAGCCGTCGCAATGAGAAGCCCACGTGCTGCACGTGGACGGGGCCCTTGCTCGCCACAGCTGGAGAAAGCCCATGTGCACCAACAAAGACTTGCCAGGGCCAAGAAACATATAATTTTTTAAAAAAGCCCTGCACCTAGGACTGTTTCCGTAACAGCTTCCTTTCAATGTTTTATTTTTCTATTTCTGTAACAGCTTTATTTAGCTATAAGTCAAATACACGCCAATCCGCCCACGTACACATGAATGAATGGACTGTTGGTTGTAGTCAGAGTCGTCCAACCGTCACCAGCCACCCAGTTGAGAACAGGCTTCCTAAGCCCAGAAGAAACCTCGTATCTGTCAGCAGTCGCTCTCCAGCCCTCCCGGGCCCTGGAAACCATGTACGTGTCTCAGATGTACCCAGTGTGGACACCTGATGTACACAGACTCCTTCAACAGGTGGCCTTTTGTGTCTGGCTTCTTTCACTCGTGATGTGCTTTCCAGGTTGCGTCCATGTTGCCCCCTGTGTGGGAACTCCGTTCCTTTTTATGGCTGAGTGATACCATATCATCATAAAGATCGATCACTTTCAATTTATCTGTTCATCAGGGATGGATATATTTACTCTGTTTCTACTATTTGGCTATTCACTCAGTTCAGTCGCTCAGTCATGTCCGACTCTCTGCGACCCCGTGGACTGCAACATGCCAGGCCTCCCTGTCCATCACCAGCTCCCAGAGTTTACTGAAACTCATGTCCATCGAGTCGGTGATGCCATCCAACCATCTCATCCTTTGTCATCCCCTTCTCCTCCCGCCTTCAATCGTTCCCAGCATCAGGGTCTTTTCCAATGAGTCAGCTCTTCACATCAGGTGGCCAAAGGATTGGAGTTTCAGCTTCAACATCAGTCCTTCCAATATTCAGGACTGATTTCCTTTAGGATGGACTGGTTGGATGTCCTTGCAGTCCAAGGGACTCTCAAGAGTCTTCTCCAACACCACAGGTCAAAAGCATCAATTCTTCAGCGCTCAGCCCTTTCTTTACAGTCCATCTCTCACATCCATACATTTGGCTCAGTGCCCCATGAACACGTGTATACACATGTTTGTGTGTGAATATGCATTCTCATTTCCTTTGGGTGTACAAGTAGGAGTAGAATGGCAAGGTTATATAGTAACTAGCGTAAACATTTTGAGGACCTGCCAGACTGCTTTTCTTTAAAAAAAATTTTTTTTATTTATCTATTTCGCTGTGCTGGGTCTTAGTTGCAACATGTGCCATCTTCCATTTTCATTGTGGCATGGGGTCTTAGCTGTGGCAAGACCACAGGTCTCAGCTGTTCCCTGACCAGGGGATTGAACCTGTGTATGTAAAACACTCCCTACTCAGAGTTACACACAGTATGTATACACATGGACTGATCGACTCCTTAAAAGGATTTTACGACTTTTATCTTGAGAATTTTCAATCTGTAAATCCTTAACCCAGTTTTTCTTGTATAGTAATAATTCAACTAAGCGTCGAGCAAGCCATCAATTAACCAACCTATTTTCTGTACCAGTGCCCTGCAAACTGTGTGCTTTGCTTGGCCTCTCAGTCCTCCCCTGCTCTTTGTCACTCCATGGACTGCAGCCTGCCAGGCCCCCCTGTCCATGGGGTTCTCCAGGCCAGAATACTAGAGTGAGTTGCCATGCCCTCCTCCAGGGGATCTTCCAGGGGGTCTTCCCAACGCAGGGATCGAACCCAGATCTCCTGCACTGCAGGCAGAGTCTTTACAGTCTGAGCCACCAGGGAGGCCCAAGAATACTGGAGTGGGTAACCCTATCCCTCCTCCAGCAGATCTTCCCGACCCAGGAATCGAACCGGGGTCTCCTGCACTACAGGTGGATTCTTTACCAGCTGAGCTACCAGGGAAGCCCTGTGACCCATGAATCAAACCCAGCCAGCTAGGACTTCCCTGGTGGTCCAGTGGTTAAGACTCCGTGCTCCCAATGCAGGAGGCCCGCGTCTCATTCCTAGCCAGGGAAGATCCCACATGCTAGATGGCATGCCCTAACCTCCCCCTGCAAAAAATCCAGCCAGCTGTCTTTTTTTTAGGGAGTAAATAAAATTTTACTGGAATACAACCACACCCATTTGTTTATACACTGCTACAGGAGAGAATGGAATAGTCTGGGGCCCATAAAGCCAAAAATATTTACTACTTGGCTTGTTACTTAAAAAAAAAATGCTGCCAACCCCTGTTCTACACCAAAAAGCCATTCTTTTTACAAACTACTAGGGAAACTAGCAAAAAAAGATGACTGTTTATGTGCACACCAGGGTACAGTTTTGGAAGTTCGCTGTGCTCCCACTAAACACCAGGGCTGACCTGAAAATCAGTTCCAAACCTCACCAGGCACTAAAGCAAGGAAACCTTCCTCCTCTGGGAATTACAGAGCTGGAAACAAAGCTAGTGACAGGCTCAAGGATGAAACCATATGGTACTTGGACCCGTCTCTCCGCCTGGACCCGAGGACAGCTCCTCCCCTCCTTAGGGCAACAGAGCCAATTATTTATTGCAAGTTGACACCACAAACAAAATGACCACTCCAAACAGAACTGTGAAGCAATTCGTTCAGCTAACAACCGGTTTCCAAGTCTAGACGATTTTTAATCCCAACGTAATGACAGATCCCAACGTTAATAAGCTTCCACCCGGCCAAGATTACACACTCACCCAGAAACAGCCAAGGTGAAGGATACGTGGTGGAGAGTTTAGGTTTTGACATGCCCCAGCTGGGGGGGCCCAGGGGCCGTGTCCAATCGGAGGGCTGGTGGGCAGTTAGCTGGGGTAGGTGGGAGGTGGGAGTCCCCGGGGGAAAAGATGGAGTGAACAGCCGGGGAAGGAATTTAAAGACTGGATAGGTGGTGACGGAGGCTGCCCACACAGAAAACAGACCCATGAACAGCGGAGAACAGAACCCTTGGGCTGCCTGGAAGAAGAGGATGAAAGAGCAGGGGATGAAGGAGAAAGAAGGGGTGGGTGTCCTCAAAGAGACAACAATCAGACACGCGCGGAACTGATGAATCTGAGCATCACGAGAAAGGCTTTAGGTGAGAAACCATGACGATGGAGGAACCTGCAGGGTCTTAGGACAGGTTCTGAAGGTAGCACTTCCTACAGGCAACCCATCACCTTAATGACTCGGCCATGACCCGGTGGGCTTTTCCGTCTCATCCCCGCAAACCCTTGCACGTGAGACTCTCTCAAAGCGCTGTCGTTAACGTCTGGCTAAGGGACTTGCCTGGCAGTCCAGTGGCTAAGACGCTGAGCTCCCAAATGCAGAGTTCAACCCCTGGTCAGGGAACTAGATCCCACGTACCACAACTAAAGATTCTGAACGCTGCAGTGAAGACAGAAGATCTTCAACGAAGATCCGGCTCGGCCAAATGAATAAAACATTTTTTGAACAAAGGTCTGGCTTCACCCTGAAGCGCAGATCACATGGTATTGCTTCCCTTCCTCTGCAAAGACTTCCCAGCTCCTGCTCCAGCTGCAAAGACCGCATTCCAAGGCAGCCCATCTGCCTCACCCAAACCACACTCCACCTACCCTCCCAGCAAAAAGACGGCTCCAGGTCTGGGAGACAGAGTAGCTGGGGATCTCTGCCCCCCTCGGCCTCCTCGCCAAGACTAAGTGTTTGTCCGACATTTATCGCGCTTATGGTGAAGAGAGTTGCAAAGGAGGCAGCTTTGAAGACCTCGGGTCTGTACTCTTGACCCCATCAAACTTCTCCCGTGAGGAAGACTTCATTAGGCTTGAACCTGGTGAAGCACAGACCTGAAGCTGGCCCCAGGGTCCCAGGAATACGGCTCTGCCCATCAGCTGTGTATAGTCTATCATGCATTACACGTGATGAGTCGTGCCTCGAACGCATCGTGCACTGCAGACACGCACGCTCCTTTTATTACCATCCTCTGTTTAACAGTCAAGAGAGCAATGGGCATTGCCAGTCGCAGAGGGCACCGTCTGCAGGAGCCACAAACGGGGCAGTCCTGTCCCAGAACCACTGGGCAAAGTCCTCAGCACCTCTTCCTGTAGCTCAGGAAAAAACAAAAAAACACTCCCTTTACAAAAAGGCAGGCAGGCAAGGACAAAGGAATCCACACCCACCCACGATGCCTGTCCATGTGCCCCAGTCAGAAGGAAAGCCCCAAGCTCACTCGCCAGGCTGAATATTCCGGTTTGGATTATTCACTGGAATTCTGTTTGCCAAACTCCTGTTGAGTTTTTACGGCTTCGAAGTGTCTAAAAATGAGCAAACTGCCTTGCTGTCCTTATGGAAACGTTTACTCTGGAAACAGCAAGAGGGAGGGAAGGGGGAAAAAAAAAGTCCATGAAAGTCTTTTTGGAAGCAAGCTTTCATATTTCATCCAACAGATGTTGTTACGGATGATCAAAGATGACACCCACCATGGCCGGGGGGGGGACCCCGATTCTCGTGGGCGCTGGGACTCACTCAGGAAGGGACCGAGTCAGGGCAGTGGGGGTGAGAGGGGCAGGGCTTGGGGCTGGAGATGAAAGACCTTCACCCCCGGACAGCAACTTGAAAGGGCCGGCAGAGATGGGGGTGGACATTCCACGGGAGGGGGTCAGGACCCAGGCAGGCCCATCTGAAGAATGTCAGCCTGGCGAGTGTGATGTCCTGGCAAGGCAAGCCTTTGAAGATAAGGCCGGAAAGAGGAAGATGAGGAATTTGACCTTGAGTTTCAGAAGCCGGAAGGATACCCTGGAGGCAGCGGTGGGGCGGGGTGGTTGAGGGGGTCCCAGAAGGCCCGGCACGGAAGCAGGGGAGTGACCCTGTACCATGCGAGCAAATGTGTCTAGCAGCTTCATCCTCTAGGTAGACAGGAAAATCATCTCTCCCGCCCAGAACAGATCACAGACGGGCAGCCGCACGTGCCCAAACCAAGACAGGGCAGGGAACACCAACGTGAGCAAGGACTCAGGCAGCTGGGAAGGCAGGTCGAGGGACGTATTCATTGATGGACATCAAGGGCAACTGCAGGAAAGGGGTGTGCAGTAGGGGCTCAGATCCGGAGCTTTGATGGACGGGGAAAACAGCAACCAGTGGAGATCAGAATGGAAGGGGGAGGAACATTTAGTTCCCGGACCAGATTTCAAAGGCCATGAGTCACACCCGTGACTTATCAGCTATGACTAGAAAGCCGTCCAGAGGAGAGCTTCTGCGAGCCAGGACAATCACTGATGTCACCTCCCCGGCCACCCTCCCGAGTTCCCTTGTCTCTGAAGAGAGAGCCGAGTCATCCAGGAAGAGGATCCAATTGCAAAGCAATCAGAGCGCGCATCTTTGGTAACAGAGAAGCCTTTGGGGGGGGGGATAAAAAACCTTCACTGAAATGTATCCAGACTTGCACACACTCTCATCACTAGTCTCTGTCTCCTTGGACAATCCCGGGAGTATCTTATCAGCAATCTGTGGAATTCAAGCTTCCCAAGAGCTCTCAGTCAGTTCAGTCAGTCAGTCGTGTCCGACTCTCTGCGACCCCATGGACTGCAGCACGCCAGGCCTCCCTGTCCATCACCAACTCCCGGAGCTTGCTCATACTCATGTCCATCAAGTCACGATGCCATCCAGCCATCTCATCCTCTGTCGTCCCCTTATCCTTCCGCCTTGAACCTTTCCCAGCATCAGGGTCTTTTCCAATGAGTCAGTTCTTTGCCATCAGGTGGCCAAAGAATTGGAGCTTCAGCTTCAAGCATCAGTCCTTCCAATGAATATTCAGGACTGACTTCCTTTAGGACGGACTGGTTGGATGTCCTTGCAGTCCAAGGGACTCTCAAGAGTCTTCTCTAACAGCACAGTTCCAAAGCATCAATTCTTCGGCGTTCAGCTTTCTTTATAGTCCAACTCTCACATCCACACACGACTACTGGAAAAACGACAGCTTTGACTAGACGGACCTTTGTTGGCAAAGTAATTGACTTTGTTGGCAAAGTAGTTGCATGGAGAATCCCACGGACAGAAGAGCCTAGCGGGCTATGGTCCACAGGGTCTCAAAGAGTTGGACACGACTGAAGTGACTTAGCACAGTACACATGTCCTGGGCATCAGCTGACTATTTCACGGGGGGGTAATTTTTTTTAACACAAAACATATTCAGTTGGCAATCTGGTGTCACAACTGTGCACAAAGTATGTCTTGAACATTTAACATGACCTCGACCTCCAGGTGTTTTAGTAGAATCACTTCTCAAAGAGAAGCACTCCTTCATCTTGGCTCTTTCTTGTTCCTCCTCATGACACTCCAATCTCCCATAATGTGCCATGAACATGCCATGAAGAACTGCAAATCGAGCACGCAGTGCTTACTATATTAAATGATGAGTTAATGGGACCTATATGATGGCACAGCCTATCAATATTTGGTATCCTCTTCAGGAAAAGTAGCTGCTGCATTTTAGGCTAGAAAGTCACTGGAATATCTGTTTAGAAAGGAAACTATGTGGTTTTTTCAGATGTTCAGTACATACATTAAGAAGGGTATATACTGTTTACAATAGCCAGGACACGGAAGCAACCTAGATGTCCATCGGCAGATGAATGGATAAGAAAGCTGTGGCATATATACACAGTGGAGTATTACTCGGCTATTAAAAAGAATGCACTTGAATCAGTTCTAATGAGGTGGATGAAACTGGAGCCTATTATACAGAGCAAAGTAAGTCAGAAGGAAAAACACAAATACAGTATATTAATACATATATATTTCCATATATATATGGAAAGATGGTAACGATGACCCTATATGCAAGACAGCAAAAGAGACACAGATATAAAGAACAGACTTTTGGACTCTTTGGGAGAAGGCAAGGGTGGGATGATTTGAGAAAATAGCATTGAAACATGTATATGACCATATGTGAAATAGATCACCAGTCCAGGTTCAATGCATGAGACAGGGTGCTCAGGGCTGGTGTTCTGGGACAACCCAGAGGGATGGGATGGGATAGGAAGGGAGGAGGGAGGATGGGGAACACATGTACACCATGGCTGATTCATGTCAATGTATGGCAAAACCAATACAATATTGTAATTAGCCTCCAACTAAAATAAATTAATTAAAAAAAAAGGAGTTTGTACAAACTGAACTGTGTACAAATCCTCAAAACAACCAATAAAACTTCATTAGAGAGGAAAATTACTTTCCTCGTGCTTGACAAAATAAATGATAAATGTTATCTCGAAAAACAAGTGGTAACCACCTCAACACGCCAAAAAAAAAAAAAAAAAGCCTAAGAAGAAACCCCAAAACCCACCTCATACATTTCAGATTCAGATGAGCAAGTCGGTATTTAGTCCTGCACGTAAGAATGTAAGGGTGTGCTCTGAAGATTCTAACACTCTCCCTCCACTCATTGCCAAGGTGAGGGCTGCATCACACGGGGCCCCAAGACCAAGAAAGGCAGACGTGGCCCGGACAAGCGGACAGAGCCAGGCTGATGGACAGAGCAGGCCAAGGAGATGTCTGAAAGACCTGGAGGAGTAGAGGCTGCAGTTAGCAACCAGAAGTCCACAGGGAAACCGCAAAGATGCTGACTGCCCAAGGAGACCTTTTAAGAAACAGAGTGTGTGTGTGTGTGTGTGTAGGGGGGGTTCTTCCCTGGTGGTCTGCTGCTGCTGCTAAGTCACTTCAGTCGTGTCCGACTCTGTGTGACCCCATAGACGGCAGCCCACCGGGCTCCCCGTCCCTGGGATTCTCCAGGCAGGAACACTGGAGTGGGTTGCCAGTTCATTCTCCAGGGGATCTTCCCAACCCAGGGATGGAACTTGGGTCTACCGAATTGCAGGCAGATACTTTACCGTTTGAGCCACCAGGGAAGCCCAGCGCAACTACTGGGTAGCCCTTACTCACCGTGATTAGAGAAAGCCCTTGCGCAAAAAGGAAGACCCAGCACAGCCAAAAACAAATACATTAACTGTTGTTCAGCGGCTCAGTCGAGTCTGCCTCTTTGTGACCCCATGGACTGCAGCACGCCAGGCTTCCCTGTCCTTCACCAACTCCCGGAGTTTACTCAAACTCGTGTCCATTAAGTTGGTGATGCCATCCAACCATCTCATCCTCGGTCGCCTCCTTCTCCTTCTGCTTTCAATCTTTCCCAGCATCAGGGCCTTTTCCATTGAGAAGGCTCTTCCCATCAGGTGGCCAAAGTATTAGAGCTTCAACTTCAGCATCAGTCCTTCTGATGAATATTCAGGACTGATCTCCTTTAGGATGGACTGGTTGGATCTCCTTGCCGTCCAAGGGACTCTTAAAGAGTCTTCTTCAATAGCACAGTTCAAAAGCATCAAATACTAGAAATCAAACAGTGCAATTTTTAAAAAAGAAATGCAAAGAGAAGGAAATTTGCATCAGGGGCTCAGCGGCAGCAATAAAGAATCCAAGCCAGACTTGACAGGGAACCCCAAGAGAAGTGTTCAACTCTGAGCCCAGAGCCCACGGCCGCCCCAGGGGAAGATGAAGCCCGAGGTACGTGCCTGCTCTCCAGGAGGGGTGAACGTCCAGGGCCTCAGGGCTCTGCAGAGTCCTCACCCTCAGGGACAGCACAGCACTCTGGAGAACACAGGCCAACCCGTGGAGGGGACGCTGTCTGCAGGGCAACACTCGGGGCATTTTCTGAACAGTCCTGCCTGGCGAGAGGAAGTCACAATCCAGGAGAAAGGTGTGCAGAGGACATCCGTTCCAGTGCCACGCCAGTTAGCAATGCAGTGCGTCTTAAGTGCAAACCACCAGTCACCAGCTGAGTGGTGATACTGGGGCTGGACACATGGACTTTGGGGGCGGTGGGGCTGTGCCTCAGGAAGTGTCGTCAGCAGAGGGCTCCAGAGGGACGCTGGAGGACAGGGTTCCCTTCTGAAGTCAGCCCTGCTCCCCAGGACAAGGCAGTGTCTTGACTCTTTTCAAACCAATGGACTGCAGCACGCCGGGCCTCCCTTCCATCTCCAACTCCCAGAGCCTGCTCAAACTCATGTACACCACGTCGGTGATGCCATCCAACCATCTCATCCTCTGTCGTCCCCTTCTTCTCCTGCCTTCCATCTTTCCCAGCATCAGGGTCTTTTCCAATGAGTCAGCTCTTCCCATCAGGTGGCCAGAGTATTGGAGTCTCAGCTTCAGCATCAGTCCTCCCAATGCATATTCAGGACTGATGTCCTTTAGGATGGACTGGTTGGATCTCCTTGCAGTTCTGTTGCTCAGTCGTGTCTTGCCTCTTTTCAAACCAATGGACTGTGGCACGCCAGGCTTCCCTGTCCATCGCCAGCTCCCGCAGCTCGCTCAAACTCGTGTCCGCCACGTTGGTGATGCCATCCAACCATCTTCATCCTCTGTCGTCTCCTTCCCCATCCCACCTTCAATCTTTCCCAGCATCAGAGAGGTCACCGGCCTCAAGCCGGGAGGTGGTATCACTGTTCCTTCCAGCTGCCGTACTCTTCAGAGATCTCTTTACCCCAGGAGCGCCTAGTTAATCATTGTTCACTAAGTTGATAGTAAGGAATGGTCTGCTGACAACAATTCTTTACACCCAGGGTGGCAAACCTCTGCACCAAGAGAGCCATATGGTAAGTATTTTAAGCTTTGCGGCGGGGGAGCGGGGGGGGGGGGTGTCTTTCAGTCTCCATGGCAACCGCACAACCCTGCCCAACAGAGGGAAGGGGTGTGTTGGTATGTGGCCAGTGCCCAGAAGCCTGCTTTCTATTAAGCAGCCCCTGTTTCAATTACTACATGCCTTCTGCCTCCCAACCGGACCCTGACGGAGAGACAATTCCATGTGACAAGCACGGCGATGGAGGCATGCATGGGCCCCAGCATCAGAGAGCAGGGACAGTCAGACCACAGGATCCGAGAAGGGGCTGACGATCAGGGATGCTTTCACAGAGATGAGGGCGAACGGGCTAGGACTTCAGACTGAGCCCTACCACTTCACTGCACAGCTGGAGAACTCAAAGCGTTCATGGCTCAGTCGTGTCCGACTCTTTGCAACTGCATGGACTATAGCCCGTCCGGCTCCTCTGTGCATGGGATTCTCCAGGCAAGAACACTGGAGTGGGTTGCCTCCTCCCCCAGGGGATCTTCCCGACCCAGGGATTGAACCCAGGTCTCCAGTATTGCAGGCAGATTCTTCACCGTCAGAGCCCTGCAGGGAAGCCTGACTGGAAAGAACTGGAGAATGAAGCCCACTTTATTGTCCTCGGTCTCCATTTTCCACTCAAAATAATTCTGACAAGAGTTGGCGGGGGGTGGGGGGGTGGGGGGGGTGGTGGTGGTGTAGGGGGCCTGACAATCCAGGACCATGAGAAGAATAAAAGGGAGACAATTACGAAAATATGTTGCAAATTCAGAGTGTTATGCAAGTATTGTTTACAAAACAGGTTATTTAGAATTTGCTGGCATTCCAATCAGGACTGCAACCCAGGGGAGGCTCCTGGACGCTCAAGTTCAGTGACAAATGGTCCTCACTCCTAAAGGAAACTAGACGCTTAAGTGGCAAGGGGAGATTGCTCTGTTTACAAACACCCCAAAGCTCTTTGGGTAGAGTGGTTTCTAAGTCCTTGCATACCACCCTGTTTGGGGGGAAAGTAAACCCCAAAGTTCAGATATACTAGATGCTCTCTTTAATCTCAGTTCATGCTCCGTTATTCTTACTGTTTATTCTCAACCTGCAGTTTCTTTTACCCGTGATGAGCTACTATACAGCCTTACAGAAAACTTCTAAAATACAATACGTTGCGGATCACAAATTGGGGCAGGGGGGAGGTCTTACAGAAGTTTCACCTAAATGGATTATGTGGAAACTAGACCACACGTCCCCCACTTGAAACACACACACACACACACAAATGCAATTTAAGTTCTCAGGCTAAGACACAAATACCTCTCTAAAAAATGCCATCGTTTATATGTGTATGCTCATGGCTGATTCGGGCTTCCCAGTTGGCACTAGTGGTAAAGAACCTGCCTGCCAGGAGACATAAGAGACTTGGGTTTGATCCCTGGGTGGGGGAGATCCCCTGGAGGAGGGCACGGCAACCCGCTCCAGTATTCCTGCCTGGAGAATCCCACGCACAGAGGAGCCGGGCGGGCTACAGTCCGTGGGGTCGCAGAATCAGACACGACTGAAGTGACTCAGCACACACACGCACGCACGGCTGACTCAAGTTGTTGCACGGCAGAAACTAACACAACATTGTGGTGTAGTTATCCACTAATTAAAAGAAAAAGATGTTACAGTTTACAGACTGGCTTTTGCAGTCGAGCAAAGGGAAAAAAGCAAACATGTCTCCTGCACAGCTGGCTCTCAGATATACGTGCTGTATGCACAGGTCAGGCATTCCTAACTTAGGCAAAGCTCCGGGTCCTCTTGATTAGATCAGGGACTACATTTTCTAGAAACTCTATCCCCACACGGTTCATTAGATTGGGTCCAAAGGAGACTTTGTCCAAGGATAGAAAGCAGAAACTGGTTTTTCCAGTAGTCATGGACGGATGTGACAGCTGGACCATAAAGCAAGCTGAGCGCCGAAGAATTGATCCTTTTGAACTGTGGTGTTGGAGAAGACTCTTGAGAGTCCCTTGGACGGCAAGGAGATCCAACCAGTCCATCCTAAAGAAATCAGTCCTGAATAGTCATTGGAAGGACTGATGCTGAAGCTGAAACTCCAATCCTTTGGTCACCTAATGCAAAGAGTTGACTCATTGGAAAAGACCCTGCTGCTGGGAAAGATTGAAGGTGGGAGGAGAAGGGGATGACAGAGGACGAGATGGTTGGATGGCATCACTGACTCCACGGACATGAGTTTGAGCAAGCTCTCTCTCACCGGGAGATGGTGAAGGACAGGGAAGCGGGCCTCTCCTGGTGGTAGGGATGCTAAGCAATGATGGGGTGTGAAGACAAACTGGAGGCCACTGGGCACTTCTGCATCACTTTCACCTTCTGTCCTTGTCCGTGGGGCCACAAAGAGTTAGACACAACTTAGCGACTGAACAACAGGTTTTTTAAAATTGCGTCTCAACCCACCCTACACAAAATTTACTGTTGCCCGTATTTTTTTTTTCAATATACAGAAACTTATATACTTTCTATACGCTATGAACAAACAACCCCCAAAATAAAATGAAAACAATTTCATTTACAATAGCCTGAAGAGGCATAGAAATTCTAGGGATAAATTTGGTAAGAGTGAAAGTCGCTCGGTCGTGTCTGACTCTTTGCGACCCCATGGACTATACGGTCAGTGGAAAATTCTCCAGGCCAGAATGCTGGAGTGGGTAGCCTTTCCCTTCTCCAGGAGAATCTTCCCAACCCAGGGATCAAACCCAGGTCTCCAGCCTTGCAGGCTAATTCTTTACCAGCTGAGCCACAAGGGAAGGCCAAATTTGATTAAAAAAAGGAGGGCAAAACTTGAACCCTGAAAACTACAAAACATTGCTTTGAAAGAAGTTATCTAAATAGCTGATAGAGAGCATGCCACAGTCACAGATGGAATTGCTGACGCTGTTATTTAATAAGATGCATCACCTGTATTTAAGTGTACCGTTCAGCGGCGTTCTGTATAATTACATGATGTGTAACTGACCCCTAGAATTCCCCTAGGAATTCACGTTGCAAAACCGACATGGTATCCATCAAGCGCTTCTCCCAGTCCCTGGCAACAGCCATTCTGCCCGTTTCCAGAACCCGACTCCTGCGGATGCCGTGTGTCAGCGGAGTCCTAATGGACTGTCCCTCGGTGTCTGGTTGTAGCACCTGAGGTTCACGCACATGATCGCACGCGATATGGAGCATCCCTTTTCTAACGCTAATATTCTATCGTACGTATACGCCGCGTTCCCGTTATCCCTTCACCTGCCGATGGAAACCTGGGCTGCGTCTAACACCAGCAACTTCTCGTGCGCAAGTTTATCGTTCTGTTAGTTGCTTAGTCAGGTCTGACTCTCTGCGACCCCCATGACGCGTAGCCCGCCAGGCTCCTCTGTCCATGGGGCGGATGCAAAAATTGCTCTGACCAGTTGGGAAAACAGGCGGAAAAACCTTCAAGCCTCCTGTGTGTTCACCAAAAGACCTGTGTAGGAATGACCACACCAGCACCACCCATACCAGCTAAAACACAGAAAGAAGCCAAATGTCCAGCCAAAAAAAAAAAAAACCATGGGATACGGACTTCCCTGGTGGCCCAGTGGTGAAGACTCCGAGCTCTCAATGCAGGGGGCCCCGGGTTTGATCCCCAGTCAGGGAACAAGGTCACACATGTCACAACTAAGATCTAAGATCCTGTGTGCCCCGCCAACTAAGACCCGCTGCAGCCAAATAGATAAACGTGTTTTTTAAAAAATAATAAAAAAATAAAACATGAAAGGGCTAGCTGAACACTGGGATACCTCACCACGTTTCTCCCCCAGATACCAGTGATGTCCAGGGATGGACAGTCCTCTGTGACGGGGCTGTCCCTTACCTGGAGGATGTCTACGATCGCCATTCCTAGTCTCTGCCCACTGGATGTCAGCGGCATCCCCCCCCTTCACCGCCCCAATAACAACTGGACTGTCGCCAGATACTGTGCAATATATATCCTGAGGGACAAAAGCAATCGTTCCCAGCTGGGAACCTCCACTTGAGAAAGGATAAAGTGCCTGCCACACTCATGACAACCCCCTGGTAGAACACACAAACAGGAAACAGGAGAGCTCTGAAACGCCCTTTCCACGTCCTGCCCTGTGAAGACGCATCCACCACGGCAGGACGCCGGCAGCCTCCTGCCTCCCACAGAATGTCCTGCGAGAACTTCCCTGGTGGTCCAGCGGTGAAGACCCCGTGCTGCCGATGCAGAAGGCGCAGGTTCGACCCCTGGTCAGGGAACCGGACCCCGCAAGTCACGCCACTGCCGTGCAACGTGGCCCCCAAAATTAAAGATCTCCCACCAGCAAGGGGAGAGAAGCTGGCCGATCAGGCCGAGTGGAGGCCCTGTGTTCAGTCCAGTCCCACCGTAACCAGGCAAAACTAACCACCAGTGTCGCCTTGCTCTGGATACCATGCGTGCATGCTAAGTCACTCAGCGGTGTCCAACTCTGCGACCCCCGCAATGGACTGTAGCCCACCAGGCTCCTCTGTCCACAGGATTCTCCAGGCAAGAAGACTGGAGTGGCTTGCCATTTCCTTCTCCAGAGGGGGTCTTCCCAACCCCGGGATCGAACCCCCGTCTCCTGCATTAGCAGGTGAATTCTTTACCACCGAGCCACCTGACAAGCCTCTGCACATTATGAGCTTTTGCCCGAACATCACAGGCAGGCGACTAAGAAGCATCTGTCCTTTCTCCCCGGAGAAATGGTCCTTTCTTGCCTCCCGGCTGTGTTGGGCTAGGGTCCCCTCTACTCACACCTGCACCCCCTGTCTGGCTCACTTCCACTCATCCTCCTGGGCCCCCAACACCACGTCCACTCTGGAACCAACGGCTGCCTCCCAGCCTCCCGAATACCCTGATGCATTACCACTCGGGGCTCCAAACTCTCTGCTTTCCCTCCGCCCCCATTTTAATTTATTTTTGGCCACAGGTGGTATGCAGGACCTTAGTTCCCCGACCAGCCTTCGAACTCATGCTTCCTGCAGCGGAAGCTTGGAGTCCAAACCAGGGGACCGCCAGGGCAAGTCCCCTGAACCCTGTTGACAGCTCTTTGCTTAAGCTACCAGTCCCAGTCCAAGATTCTTTGGTCTCCTGGAGGCCAAACCCCAATGGTTATCTCTGTAACTTCCCCTCCGATATCAAAGTCTGTCTCACAACACGACAAGCAATGTTTCTGGCAAGGGCGAACTGAGAGGAGGAGGGGAGGAAAAGACGTCAGCGGGGGACAGCAGGGTCCCTCGTCCAAAGCCCACTTTCATCCTATACCACGGGAGGAACACAGCATGGCCCGGGCCCCCTTTCGGGGTTGGTTTCACACCTTATCAAGTCGGGGCGAACGCAAGCAGGCTCCCCAGCCCCCGATTCCAACCCTGTTCTCAAAGACACCTGTAGCAAACGAGCAGTGGGGACGTTCAAGCACCACAATGACTGGAACCACTTAATCGTGCAGTTTTCAAAGCGGAAATGCAGCCTGCAGGAGCTGATAGGCCATTGAGAGGCAGGAAGAGGGACTGCTGGACACAAGAACAAAAGTGCCCCTGGCTTAGGAGACGGGCGGCTGTTTTGTCTGCAACAGACGGAAGGGCCCCAGCCTTGGGGCTGCTTCAAAGACACAGGCCCGCTTGTGCAGATAAGGCTGCCACTGGCGACACAGAGAGGACTGGTCAGGGGCGGGATCCAGCAGAAGAGGCCACCTCGCCTTCCCTCGAGGTGAAGTCAGAGCTCCCTGCAAGCCTTCATCTTTTTATCAGGTAAACACATGAGTGATCTCACCCATCACGAGGGCTGTGCTTCTGGAAAAAGTCCTTTCACGGGTGTTGCCCCAGGCAAAATGTTCAGGGTGTCCTTCTGAATTCACGAGTTGAAACCCAACTGCGCTGCCCCGGGGCAGTGCCCCGGTGGTCCAGGGGTTAAGATTCCTGTGCATGCAGCGCAAGGGGGTGCACGGGTTTCATCCCTGGTCGGGGAACTAAGATTCCATATGATGAGGCCAAAAAGGAAAAAAGAAAAAGAAACCCCACCTCCCCTAGTGTGATGGTCTAAGGGGCTGGGGGTTATTGGGAGGAGATCGGGCCATGAGCGTGGAAAGTGAAAGTCGCTCAGTCGTGTCTGAGTCTTTGTGATCCCATGGGCTATACAGTCCGTGAAATTCTCCAGGCCAGAATACTGGAGTGGGGAGCCTTTCCCTTCTCCAGGGGATCTTCCCAACCCAGGGATCGAACCCAGGTCTCCTGCATTGCAGGCGGATTCTTTACCAGCTGAGCTATCAGGGAAGCCCAGAAGTAGGGGGTGTTCGATTGCTTTAAATAATAGAACTTTACTTCGATTGCTTTCTCCAGTGGATCTTCCCAACCCAGGAAATCGAACCTGGGTCTCCCACAGTGCAGGCAGATTCTTTACCAGCTGAGCCGCAAGGGAAGCCCATGAGGGTGGAAATACCACCTATGAAGCAGGTCCTCACCACACACTGAATCTGCCAGCACCCACACGGACTTCCAGACTCCAGACTGTGAAAATTAAAATGTTTGTTGTTTATAGGTTTTGTTTTTTTTTTTTTAAATCACAGCCTCAATGTTATCATCAATTCAACGGACATGAGTTGGAGCAAACTCTGGGAGATGGTGATGGACAGGGGAGCCTGGCGTGCTATACAGTCCATGGGGTTGCAAAGAGTCGGACACGACTGAGCAGCTGAACAACAACAAATTGGATGAAGACAGATGTCAAAGGTGCAGCTCAGAGAGCCTAGCTAAGCACTGTGGGGAACACAGAAATTTCAGGACTTGTACACACTAGTGCTCAGAGGGTAGGGAAGGGTGCAGGGTACAAAGACACCAGCCCTCCAGCGGGGCCCCTGGGGACAGGGCAGGTTGCTCCTCACTGAAGGCTCAGTGGTACCCGGGCCTGACCTCTGGTTCAGTTCAGTTCAGTCGTTCAGTCGTGTCCGACTCTTTGCAACCACATGGACTGTAGCAGGCCAGGCTTCCCTGTCCATTAGCAACTCTCAGAGCTTGCTCAAACTCATGTCCATTGAGTTGGTGATGCCATACAACCATCTCATCCCGTTGTCCCCTTCTCCTCCTGCCTTCCATCTTTCCCAGCATCAGGGTCTTTCCCAATGAGTCAGTTCTTCAAATCAGGTGGCCAAAGTACTGGAGTTTCAGCTTCAACATCAGTCCTTCCAATGAACACCCAGGACTGATCTCCTTTAGGATGGACTGGTTGGATCTCCGTGCAGTCCAAGGAACTCTCAAGAGTCTTCTCCAACAACACAGCTCAAAAGCATCAGTTCTTTGGCGCTCAGCATTCTTTACGGTCCAACTCGCACATCCACATGTGACTACTGGAAAGACCGTAGCTTTGACTACACAGGCCCAGGGTGGGAAGATCCTCTAGTTGTTGCTACTGTTCTTGAAGAGGCTGGAAATCTGGATTTTTATGGGGAGTATCCCTGTGTCCTCAAATTGTTGGCATGCTTCAGATTTCAAGACTTGGTGAGGGACTTCCCTGGAGGTCCAGGCGTTAAGAATCCACCTTGCAAGGCAGGGGATGTGGGTTTGATCCCTGGTCTGGGAACTAACACCCCACATGCCACAGAGCAAGTAAACAGGCACACCACATCGACTGAGCCTGTGGGATACAACCAGAGAATCCAGGCACCGCAACGAAAGATCCTGCATGCCACAACTAAGACCCAGTGCAGCCAAATAAGTGTGTGTGTGTGTGTGTGTGTGTGTGTGTGTGTGTGTGTGTGTGTTAGTCACTCAGTTGTGTCCAACTCTGCAACCCCATGGACCGTAGCCTGCCAGGCTCCACAGGCATTCTCCCGGCAAGAATACTGGAGTGGGTTGTCACTCCCTTCTCCAGGGGAACCTTCCCGACCCAGGGATTGAACCCGAGTCTCCTGCATTGCTGGCAGATTCTTTACCAACTGTGCCACAAGGGAAGCCTTGATGCAGCCAAATAAATATATAAATGTTACCAAAAAAAAACCAACTTGGTGAGACTCTTCCTCCACCCCTCAGAAAACAGTTGCAGGGGAAAGTCACATCTGCGTAGTCCTCAATGGGCAGCCTGTGGCTTAGGTCATTCCCATCATACACGCCTCCTCTCTGCAGGTGGAACCCCCGAGCAGTGAATTGCCCTGCACACCAAGGCGACCTCCTCAGCGCCCAGCCTCCAGTTCCTCTCTGTCCCTCCGTACACTCGGCCTGACTGACCTTCAGGGACCTGCTCCAGCCCGGATTCCCCAGGATTCTGTTTTTTGTTTGGGGGGGGCACCCTCTGTCACTGCCAGGATCAGGCCGTCTGCGATGGGTAACAGCCCTGCTTTGCCCCAGCCACCATCCATGTGGACACAGGGACGCCTACATGGTCTCCACCCGGCGAGGGGGTCAGAGCCAGCCGGTCCTAACCGGAGACGGTCCTAACCGGAGACGGGAGCTGGCGGAAGCCGACCTCAGCTGGACGTCTCTTGGGGAAAGCCTTTGTCTCTGCATCAAAGGAGCAGAAACATCTGGTCCCACCCTTTCTTGCGGCCCTGAACAAAGACGTGTGCCTGTGGATGCGGCAGCTGGCGTGCAGCCGTGGGGCAGAAACCCTGAGGGTCGCGGGGCCCTTAGAAAACCCGACCCACTCATCTAGAAGACAGCGTACTTCAGAACGAGCCCGAACTCTTTATAAACCCCAATCATTTCTCCTTTTAATGTTTATAATGTAAAAAAATTCTTAAAAAAAAAACTCAACGTGTTTAAATAGTTTAAAACAATAAAACTTGGTTGAGTGTTCAAATTCAAAAAGTACTGGTGGTCGTTTAGTCGCTAAGTTGTGTCCGACTCTTGCAACCCCATGGACTGGAGCCTGCCAGGCTCCTCTGTTCATGCGGATTCTCCAGGCAAGAATACTGGAGTGGGTAGCCATTTCCTTCTCCAGGGGATCTTCCCAACCCAGGAATCGAACCCAGGTCTCCTGCATTGCAGGCAGATTCTTTACCAACTAAGCTATGAGAGAAGCGGGGTATCATTTATTTTCATATCTGAGAAACAGGCTACAAAAACCTATAAAGTCATGCTATGCTCACATTTTCATTTACAACCAAGACATACTGTGGCTTCCCTGGTGGCTCAGACGGTATAGGATCGGCCTGCAACTTGGGAGACCTGGGTTCGATTCCTGGGTCGGGAAGATCCTCTTGGGGAACGGAATGGCAACCTGCTCCAGTGTTCTTGCCTGGAGAATCCCACAGACAGAGGAACCTGGCGAGCTACAGTCCACGGGGTCCCAAAGAGTCAGACACGACTGAGTGACTAACACTTTCACTTCTTTCAAGACATACTGCAGGTGCCCTAGAAATCTACCAGCTCCGAGTCATTAGGTTTCTCCTCATCTAATCCCCATACTGCTGACAGAGGAGTATACTGCATTTGAAAAATATATATCATGGGGGGCAGGGGAGGACATCTGTGGAAGTCCAGTGGCTAAGACTCTATGCGCCTAATGCAGGGGGCACAGGTTCAATCCCCAGTCAGGGAATTAGACCCTGCATGCTGCAACTCAGATCAAGATTCTGCATGCCACAACTACTACTCAGTACAACCAAATTAATAAATAAATTTTCTAAAATATATATATATACACATACATATATATATGTCTTGGAGGAGGGGAGTAACGCCTTCCCAGGTGGCACTAGTGGTAAACAACCCTACTGCCAATGTGGGAGACGTAACAGACGCAGGTTCGATCCCTGGGTTGGGAAGATCCCCTGGAGAAGGGAATGGCAACCCACTCCAGGATTCTTGCCTGGAGAATCCCACGGGACAGAGGAACCTGGGGGGGCTACAGTCCATGGGGTCACATAGAGTCGGACACGACTGAAGTGACTTAGCAGGCATACAGGGGAGTGAGGACTGATACTTCTAAAATCTAGACAGTCTAAATCAATGAGACCACATGAACGGAGATTTTTCACCAAACATACGCCACATCTCCACGGTAATGTTATTTCTCCACACTGAATTAAAGTTTAGAATCAAAGCAAAATTGTTAAATTATTATGCATCTCACTTGCAACCTTCCTCTGCCATCTAAAAATAGAAACAAAAAACTTTTAAACTACACCATGTGCCCTGATATTCAAAGCAACACTGTACACAATTAGCCAAGACATGGAAACAGCCTAAATGTCCATCAACAGAGGGGTAGATAAAGATGTGGTACATATATACAGTGGAATACTACTCAGCCATGAAAAAGAATGAAATGATGCCATTTACATCAACATAAACGATCTGGTGATTATCACATTAAGTCAAACATCGTATGATATCGCTTAACATGTGCGATCTAAAATATGGCACAAATGATCTCATCTACAAAACAGAAGCCAACTCACAGGCACAGAGAACCGACTGGTTGTCAAGGAGAACAGGTAAGGCAGGGGTGGAGCGGATGTAAATTATTATATATCGGATGGATTAACAACAAGGTTCTACTGCAGAGTACGGGGACCTATATTTAATATCCTCTGATAAAGCGTGATGGAAAAGAACATGAAAAACAACATATATACGTACGTACAACTGATTCCCTTTGCTGTACAGCAGAAGAGAACCCACACTGTAAATCAACTATACCTTAGTAAAAAAAAAAAAAAAAAAAAAAATTAAGCTATTTCAATTATTATGAAACAGCACCCCCTCCAAAAAAAAAAAAATGAGCAACTTTTTGCTGCCTTTTCAGCAGCCAGCTTTCACACTCCTTAACATGATGTTTATTTCTCCCAGGTTCATTCAAAGCTTTGGGGGTGGGAGGAATGGAAACATTCTTTTTTTTATGCATATTTATTTATTTTTTAAAATTATTTTAATTGGAGGCTAATTACTTTACAATGTTGTAGTGGTTTTTGCCATACATTGACATGAATCAGCCATGGGCGTACATGCGTTCCCCATCCTGAACCCCCCTCCCACCTCCCTCCCCATCCCATCCCTCAAGGTCATCCCAGGGCACTAGCCCTGAGCACCCTTGTCTCACCCATCGAACCTGGACTGGCAATCTATTTCACGTATGATAATATACATGGAGAACATTCTTAGGTTAAAAAAAAAGTATCACATCACAATGACTTAACTCTTATGACCCAGCAGTGCCTCAGTCAAGACAGAACACATCACGAGCTTTTCGGTGGGGGGAGAGGGGGTGGCTTCCCTACTTCGCTCAGTGGTAAAGTATCCGCCTGCCAATGCCGGAGACACGGGTTCAATCCCTGATGCGGGAGGATCCCACATGTCACAGAGCAACTAAGCCCGTGTGTGTCTTAGAGCCTGTGCTTTGCAACAAGAGAAGCCAGCGCAATGAGAAGCCAGACCACCACAAATAGAGAGGAGCCCCCACTCGCCACAGGCACAGAAAAGACCTCGCAGCAACGAAGACCCAGCACAGCCAAAAATAAATAAAAAATTACTTTTTTTTTTAAAAGAGAGATTTTTGGTTGTGCTCCTCGGGAAGAGAGATGTGCAACCTTTCATCAGGGTGTCAGAACTTGCTTAAGTCGCCCACTTGTAATTCTTCCCCAGGCAGACTGTAATATTCACCAGTCAAGCGAAATCAGTTAATCAGATGCCAGTTTACATTGGGCTCTGCAAGTGGCCCTGGGAGTGGCCCTCCTGCCAATGCACGAAACAGGGGTTCAACCCCTGGGTCGGGAAGATCCTCTTGGGGAACGGAATGGCAACCTGCTCCAGTGTTCTTGCCTGGAGAATCCCACGGACAGAGGAACCTGGCGAGCTACAGTCCATGGGGTCCCAAAGAGTCAGACACGACTGAGCGAGTAACATTTTCACTTCTTTCAAGACATACTGCAGGTGCCCTAGAAATCTACCAGCTCCGAGTCATTAGGTTTCTCCTCATCTAATCCCCATACCGCTGACAGAGGAGCAAAATGCATTTGAAAAATATATATCATGGGGGGAGGGGGAGGACATCCGTGGAAGTCCAGAGGCTAAGACTCTACGCTCCTAATGCAGGGGGCACAGGTTCAATCCCCAGTCAGGGAATTAGACCCTGCATGCTGCAACTCAGATCAAGATTCTGCATGCCACAACTACGACTCAGCACAACCAAATTAATAAATAAATTTTCTAAAATATATATATATATACACAAACATATATATATATGTCTTGGAGGAGGGGAGTAACACCTTCCCAGGTGGCACTAGTGGTAAAGAACCCTACTGCCAATGTGGGAGACGTAACAAACGCAGGTTCGATCCCTGGGTTGGGAAGATCCCCTGGAGAAGGGAATGGCAACCCACTCCAGGATTCTTGCCTGGAGAATCCCACGGGACAGAGGAGCCTGAGGGGCTACAGTCCCCGAGGTCGCAAAGAGTCAGACACGACTGAGTGACTTTCACCGTCACAGGGGTATCTGCTAGCAATGATGTGCGACCATTGGGAATTTTTATCCATGTGCTGAAAAAAGGAAGGAGGCAGTTATCTCCGATGACAGGCTACCAAGACATACTTCTGTCCAAAGTACGATATGGTATCAGTGATATGTGGAATCCAAAACATGACACAAATGAACTTATCGATGAAACAGAAACAGGCTCACAGACATAAAGAACAGACTTGTGGTTGCCCAGGGTGGGGACTGGGGTGGGGAGAGAAGGAGTGGGAGTTTGAAGTTAGCAGATCCAAGCTATTATATATAACGTGGGGACCACTTCCCTGGTGGCTCAGAGGGTAAAGCGTCTGCCTGTAATGCAGGAGACCCAGGTTCGATCGCTGGGTCGGGAAGATCCCCTGGAGAAGGAAATGGCAACCCACTCCGGTACTCTTGCCTGGAAAATTCCATGGACGGAGAAGCCTGGGAGGCTATAGTCCATGGGGTCGCAAAGATCGGACATGACTGAGTGACTTCACTTTTCCCTGGTGGTCCAGTGGCTAACACCCCAGTGCAGGGGGCCCAGGTTCAATCCCTAGTCAGGGAACTTGATCCTACATGCTACAAGGAAGACCTGGCACAGCCAAATAAATAAACATATGTTAAAAATGGAGAACCAACAAGGACCTGCTGTCCAGAGCAGGGAACTCTAGTCAATATTCTGTAGTAACCTATATGCAAAAAGAATCTGAAAAAGAAAGAATACATATATATGTGTAACTATCATTCTGCTATGCACCCTAACGAACACAACACTGTAAATCACCTATATTGCAATAAAAATAAAAAGATGACACTTATATTCCATATACACACATACACAGCAGTAGAAAATACCATTTGCCCCCAAGACACTTCTTATGATAACTGTGTGTTTTTATGTGTTAGACAACTCATATCTAATTTTTAAAATATAATTTTCTCTATGAGTATTCTTACAAAATGTTGGAAGTTGCAATACGCTGTAGAGAATTTTCCATTTCCTGACTAAAGTTACTAGGAAATGCTGTGTACCTACAAGTAATTTTAGCCTCGATTATTTGCATATTTAACTTATTTTGCAACTGCATTTCTACAATCATTTATATTGTGGGTGTAATTCAACACTCCTGAAAACTGCAATTCATGGAGATCTGTGTACTTAGTAAGGTATGACGTGTGTCCCAGGGGAGACTGGGCCTAACAGAAAAGAAAGCCTTTGCCAGACCTCGTTCAAATACAAATTCAAGACGGTGGGCATTAAGAATGAAGCCTCGGGGACTTGCCTGGTGGCCCCGTGGCTAAGACTCTGCACTCCCAATGCAGGGGGCCTGGGGCTCGATCCCTGGTTAGGGAGCTAGAAACTAAACAAATCCTGCAGGCTACAATGAAGATTGTAGATCCTGAGTGCCACAACTGAGACCCAGCACAGCCAAAAACATACAAATAAATACATATATGTGTATATATATATATATATATATATAAGAAAACAAGGGCTTCCCTGGTGGGCACAGTGGGGAAGAATCCACCTGCTAGTGCACGGGACACAGGCTCCATCTCTGCTAGTCTGGGAGGATCGTACACGCCCTGGAGCAACTAAAGCCACTGCACCACAGTTACTGAGCCCAGCGCTAGAGCCCAGGAGCCTCAACTAACTGAAGCCCGTGCGCCCTAGAGCCCGCAGTCTGCAAAAAGGCAAGTCACCACAGTGACAAGCCCTTGTCCTGCCAACTGGAGAGGAGCCCCACCCAGCTCGCCACAACTAGACAAAAGCCCGTGCAGCAACCCGCCAGAGCCAAAAATAAAAACCGATCTTTTTTTTTTTTTTAATAAAACAAACCAAAAACCGAAGGGTCAAAAACAGACGCTCGTCACCTGGGGGACATCCCAGGCTCTACACTAAATCCCAGGTGAGATGGTCAATAAATAAATGATCGCCAAGAGCGTCACTGCAGGATAAGGTTCTGAGCTTCCTGGTCCTTACGAAAAGCATGACCGAGGTGGCTTTTCATCTTCATCAGAGCAGAAGGTGAAAGAGCACAGGGTCAGAAGGAAGGGCAGGTGGCAGTATCCTGATAGAGCAGAAGAAAAAAAAACAAGTCTGTACCTTGGTACATTTCTGTTTCTGTGGCTGAGACAACAGCGCTGTCTGCACAGAGACTCCAGAGGGAAAGACTGCAGGAACCAGGGAGGAACGCCAAAGATCTGAGTTGGCAGGAAGGTTTTCTCTGAGGTCCAGCCTCCTGAAGGGCCGCCTGGCTCGAGGTGGGGCGTGTATGATCGCGTAATCACCAGGTTCCGGATCGTTGCAGGCACCGATGGAGCGACTCCCGGTTCTCCAACGGGAAACTGAGTTTATGACGGGGAGGTGGAAACCACAGGGCCGAGAACTGCCCCAGCAGGTTCCAGAGACGGCAAGGACAAGGAAAGTCAGCAACGGCCCCGGGGCAGAAACCAGCCAAGGAGCTGGAGGCGCCTGCCGGCCGGCCTGCGTCCCAACCCCTCTCCTCATTCCCTTACTTCCTCGTGAAAGGACAAAACAGTCCTAGGATCTGAGAGACGAGAGACTGGCCCAAGGTCACTCGGGGAGTGAACAGCACAGAACATGCCTCGGCAATAAATCCAACTACACACATGCCTGCGAGATCAGTCATGTCTGACTCTTTTGCAACCCTATGGACTGTAGCCCGCCAGGCTCCTCTGGCCTTGGGAATTCTCCTGGCAAGAATACTGGGGTGGGTTGCCATGCCCTCCTCCAGGGGAATCTTCCTGACCCAGGGATCGAACGTGCACCTCTTATGTCTCTTGCATTGGCAGGCAGGTTCTTTACCACTAGCGCCACCTGGGAAGCCATAAATATGATATATGTATGTGCGTCTCTGTGTGTGTGTTACTAACTCTTGTGTCTGACTCTTTGCAACCCCGTGGACTGTAGCCCACCAGGCTCCTCTGTCCCTGGGGATTCTCCAGGGATGAATACTGCAGTGGGTTACCATTCCCTTCTCCAGGGGATCTTCCCCATCCAGGGATTGAACTTGTATTTCTTATATCACCTGCAGTGGCAGGCAGGTTCTTTACCACTAGTGCCACCTGGGAAGCCTGGTCTCAAAATACAAGTTTAGCTAAAATAAAACAAAAAAACACTGGCAAAGATGGGTTCACACGGCCACCCATGTTGCTCCAGGGGCCTAAGTGAAGGCATCTGGCTGGCAGACCCTTGAAGGCTATGGGGACTGGTAGGGCCCCTCAAGCCAAGACTTAACAACGGGGAAGCGATTTCCATAAATAAATCGGAGTGCTCCAAGGAAGGGCAATGGGAGTCTGGAACTCAAATGCCGACCATCGTCCACTCATCGCTTCTGGGGACATGAACTCTCACCCTCCAGCCGTCAGCAGGCCACTCACTCCCTTTATAATCTGAAGCCACTTTAACAAGTCTCAGAAAAACGACCACCCCAAGTTCTACCGCTGCAGCCTGCTCAATGCTCCCACTCAGTAGCAGACGGTCAGCCACTCAGCCCGGGGAAGAAAACCGACACTTACAGAGATCAAAAGAAATGTAGAAGACTTCAGCTTCCAACGCAGGGGTTGTGGGTTTGATCCCTGGTTGGGGAGCTAGGATCCCACATGCCTCATGGCCAGAAGAAAAAACAAAACATAAAACAGAAGCAATATTGCAACAATTTCAATAAAGAATGTAAAAATGGTCCACATTAAAAAAAAAAAAAAAAAGTCTTTATAAAAGAAGAAAATCGAAAACAGAGGGGAAATGTAAGCATGTGGAACACAGGGCCTTCCGGTCTACAGCCATCCTAGGCAGACAAGAGAACTTGGGTTTAAATCTGTATCATTAAAGGCATTCAGCATTTATTACAAGCAAGTGTATCTTCCATCTCGACCGACAGCCAGACAACGACATCACTTATGCTTCACTGATGTGAATTTATCTAATTCACTTAAACAAAACCCTGGGAATGAGACGCAATGTCCCTCTGCACTTAACGGAACCATACGGTATCTGTATGGTATGAGATTGGTAACTATACACTCATTTGAGCATATAATTTTATGGGCAGTCTTGAAACGAACAGCCCCTTGAGGTCAATGAAAGAAAATCAAGTTTGTCCTGGCTTCCTTTGGGTTGACTATTAAAACAAACTTGCTGATTGTCAACTCTGAAATCATAGCTGGTTGCCAAGTTCAGGACACAAATTACGAAGTGAGGCTGCTTTGTGATGATGTTCCCACATCAGAGGGCTTCCCTTGTGGCTCAGTGGGTAAAGAATACGCCTGCAATGTGGGAGACCTGGGTTCGATCCCTGGGTTGGGAAGATTCCCTGGAAAAGGGAACAGCTACCACTTCAGTATTCTGGCCTGGAGAATTCCATGGACTGTATAGAGCAACTTTCACTCGCATCAGAACCAAGCCCCCTTCCTGGAAGTCTCCCCAAGCCTTCCACCACAGAACCTGGGTTATGGGAAAGTGCTAGTCACTCTGTTGTGTCTGACTCTTTGCAACCCCATGGACTATAGCCCACCAGGCTCCTCTGTCTATGGAATCTCCCAGACAAGAATACTGGAGTGGGAAGCCATATCCTTCTCCAGGGGTTCTTTCCGAGCCAGGGATCGAACCCACGTCTCTTACATCTCCTGCACTGGTGGACAGGTTCTTTACCACTACAGCCACCTGGATAGCCCAGCTTATGGAAAGGGTTTACCTATTTTCTGAACAAAGACCCCAAACGGTGTATGACTGAGCGGTCACCTGACTCCCACCATACTTAGAACCAACGAGCAAGTCTTTGTGCGGAGCATTTTGACAACAAGCCTCTTGAGAAGGTTCAGTGTAAAGGTCAAGTTCGAAAACCAGAACAACCACATTTCCAGAGACAGGGTTGAAGACAAAGGCAAGGTCAGACAAAGCTACACTTGAAGTCAGCTCACCAAACGTGGACTCAACTGGAACCCAGAAGACATGTGCTGCAAAGGCCTGGATGAGGTTAATCTCCTGAGAACATAAGTCCTTCAACCCCACAATATACTCCCGGTTCCACTCCTTCCCTGCGCTCAGGAGAAATGCAGGTTACAGGTGCCAGAGATTAAAGAGGAGCAGTGTTTTTAAACTGATCAAGTCACAGGGACTCGAGTAAGTCAAACGGAAGAAATCTTTAGAGAGAACAAGGAGGGGACTTCCACGGTGATCCGGTGGCTTAAGACTCTTTTGCTCCAGGCTTGCCTGGTGGCTCAGTGGTAAAGAAGCCGCCTGCCGATGCAGGAGACAGGGATTTGATCCCTTGGTCTGAGAAGATCCCACATGCCTTGACACAACAAAGCCTGGGAGCTGTAACTACTGAAGCCCGTGTGCCCCAGACTCCACGGTCTGCAACAGGACAAGCCACCGCAATGAGAAGCCCGTGCCCCGCAACTAGAGGGCAGTCACCATCTGCCCCAATTACAGGGGGAAAAAAAAAAGCCTGAGCTGCAACAAAGACCCAAAACAGCCCCCCCAAAAAATAAACAAATAAATAAAAATAAAGACTCTGTGCTCCCAAGGCAGGAACATGGGTTCCATCCCTGTCGTGAAACTAAGATCTTGCATGGGGGCTCACGGTGGCCAAAAATAAAAATAAGAAGCAGAGTTTGTCAGAATGGATTTAAAAGGGGGGGGGGGCAACTCATGTGCTATCCACAAGAGGGGGAAAAAAAAAAGAGCAAAACAAGGCAACACTGAAAATGGAAAAGTAGACTATGCTACAGCAGTTTGCACACCGAAATTAACACAAGCAGGTTCCTTCATCACTTTTTGAGGACAAGAACATCAATGAGAACAAGCCCCAGAGAACACTCATTTTGGGACTGGCCACACCTCGCCCCACAGACTTCTTAGGAACAGCGTATTTTATACAACTAGATATTGGATCAGTCTTTCTACCAAAAAAATTGTTTTTTTTTTTCTTTTTTAAAGAAATATTTACTTATTTATTTTGCCGCACTGGGTCTTAGCTGTGACACATGGGATCTAACTTCCCTGACCCGGAAGCAAACCTGTGCCCCCTCATATTGAGAGCACAGAGTCTTCGCCACCGGACCACCAGGGAAGCTGTTCTCCGGGTAAATCTTTTACCAGAGGCTTCCTGCAGCCTGCTCCCCCGAGACACTGCGCCTCTCATGTTCATCTGTGCTGAGCCCCTTGGCGGTATGCTGCTGTGTTCCCACCACGTCTGGGTTCACACACGCTTACTGTGACCTCCTCTCCCTGAAATTCCTACAGTCCTTTGCTGCATGCTGCTTCTCACCGCACCACAGCTTTGGAAATAAGACTTCTCACCCAGCAGACCAGGAGGAACCCCCAAAGCCCCCCAGCGTGACCATCTCACCCCGAGCACTATCTCGTAGTCAAACCAAAGTCCTGACCAGTGACGGGCCCAGAGATGCATATACAATTTCAAGGCCCCATTCCTCGCTTTTGGCTTGCAATGCTATCATTCTGGTGTGCTGGGCTTACTCTACAAGATTGTCTGGTTCAACAACACTGAGCTGAAGTCGATAAACACGGTTGTTGTTCAGTTGCTAAATCTTGCCTGACTCTCTGCGACCCCATGGACTGCAGCACGCCAGGCCTCCCTGTCCATCACCAACTCCCGGAGCTTGCTCAAACTCATGCCCATTAAGTCAGTGATGCCATCCAGCCATCTCATCCTCTGTCGCCCCCTTCTTCTCCTGCCTTCCATCTTTCCCAGAATCAAGGCCTTTTCCAATGAGTCAGCTCTTCACATCAGCTGGCCAAAGTACTGGAGCTTCAGCTTCGGCATCAGTCCTTCCAAAGAATATTCCCAGTTGATTTCCTTTAGGATGGACTGGTTGGATCTCCTTGCAGTCCAAGGGACTCTCAAGAGTCTTCTCCAACACCACAGTTCAAAAGCATCAATTCTTTAGCGCTCCGCCTTCTCTATGGTGCAACTCTCACATCCCTCCATACATGACTACTGGAAAAACCATAAACACGGTAAACAGCCTTCAGAAACCCAAGTGAAGACATATCACAGGTCCAAGGCCATCTTCTGACAGCTGGAGTGGGAAGCTGACGTGTCCTGGAGAGCAGTCTTCACCTCTGAGAGCCCACCACCTCCAAGCCTTCACACAGCACCAGCTCGCATTAACTCCGAAGGCTCTACTGGGACTGTCACCATGCGGCCGTGGACAACAATGAACCTTCTGGAAGGCAGACACCAACCGCAAGGGCAGCCAGGCACAGGCTCTAAGGGGACACAAATGGCCAATGTTTGTGCAAGACAGCTCATCTCCAGGGAAGGACGTAAAGGACCACAACAAGGTCGAAGCCACTAAGAATTTCCACCAGCACCCTTAGAAAGAGAAACACTAAAGTTCAATAGAGGACAACGGGCCAGGACTGCCACTGGCAAGATCAGAGGCGAATGTCACCAAAGACTGAGCAAAAAAGATGCCAGACACAAATGAGTGTGCTATCATTCCATTTACATAAAGGTCTAAGAGGGGCTGAGCTAGGGAACGGACGGTCAAGAGAGCAGTATCTTCGATGGAAGACGCACGGGCAACTCTGGGAGACTAGGGCCTTTCTAGAACAGAGATAGGAATGTTCCGCTTCTTGATCTAGACAGTGGGTCACACAGGGGGCCGATCCCATGAAAATCCACCCAGCTGTTTATCATTTCGGGGTCACTTTTCTGAATACAAGTAACATTACCAAAAATACATACGTTAAAAAAAAAACAGAGGGTGATGCTGAGGCCGAAGTGCCGGTACTTTGGCCACCTGATGCCAAAAGCTGACTCATCGGAAAAGACCCTGATGCTGGGAAAGATTGAAGGCGGGAGGAGAAGGGGACGTCAGAGGATGGGATGGTTGGATGGCATCTCCGACTCGATGGACATGAGTTTGAGCAAGCTCCGGGAGTTGGTGATGGACAGGGAGGCCTGGCGTGCTGCAGTCCGTGGGGTCGCAAAGAGTCGGACACGACTGAGCAACTCACCGACAACAAGAACTGGCACTTCTGAGGGACTCAGTGGTAAACAACCCACCTCCCAGGGCAGGAGACCAGGTTCGATCCCCGGTCTGGGAAGATCCCACGTGCTACGGAGCAACTAAGCCACAATTACCGAGCCTTTGCTCTGGAGCCCGGAAGTTGCAACCACTGAAGCCTGCATGCCCTAGCACCCGTGCTTTGCAGTAAGAGAAGCCACCAGCATGAGCAGACCATGTGTGCACCTCAACCAGAGTAGCTTTCTACCTGCCGCGACTAGAAAAAAGCCTCTGCAGCAATGAAGACCCAGCACAACCAGAAATAAATCATTAAAAAAAAAAAATTGAGGGGCTCTTGCATAGAGGGCACGTTCTTTTACCGTCTGAGCCATGAGCTGCTGCAGCAGCACGGCCCACAGCAGGGTTAAGGGTGCTCTTACACCAGGACCAGTGCGACCGCTGGGGACCGGTAGGGTCCACTTCCACAACCGTATATCCAGTGACCGGCCGGCTCGCTGCGCGCTAAGGGGTCCAGATCATGCTGACGGATGAAGGGCATCGCGAGCAGAGGCCATCGGGAGACTGAGACGCCAGCCCATGGCGTTCGGGCAGTTGTGGGAGACCACGGGAGCTGCTGGGTGAACCTCGCAGGGGGAGATCTTTCAGAGGTGGGGGGTAATGCAGGGACACCACGGCAAGCAAACCAGACACGTCTACTGCCTTCCGAGGCCTGGAGCAATGCAGCTCAAGGTACCAGGGCTCACGGGTTCAACCTGACAGTATCCAGCTGCAGGAACCGCGGAGATAAAGCATAAACCAGCCAGCTCGTGGCTACTTCCTCAAGAGGAGCTTCAAAACTCAGCAGTCACTCTTTAAGGCACAGACACCTATCTCATCCTCTCATTGTTTTTTCATTAAAAAAAAAAAACCTTTAATTTAACTCTTATTTATTTATTTATTTTGGGCTACACCAGGACCCAGGGGATCGCAGTTCCCTGACCAGGAATCAGATCTGCAACCCCCACCCCCACCCCCGCATTGGAAGTGCAGAGTCTGAAAAACCACTAGACCACCACGGAAGCCCCCCTTCTCATCTCTAAGATGCTAAGTCTCAATAAAAGGTCTTAGAAAAGTCCCGTAAGCCACGGAAGAAGCTGCAGGGATTCCAGAACAAGGCGGACTGGGCACGACAGGGTTCTGCAGAGTTCCTCAGTCAACCCGCGGGATGACAAGCCCGTGCCAGGCGGAGGGCATCACGTGGGCGGGACCATGCCAGACTGAGCAGAGCGGCAGCTGCTGGGGACAAACTCCAGCGGGTCTTCACCTCCCTCCCAAGACAGAACCCAAGCCGTCTCCAGGACAGGAGACAGAAAAAAGGGCAGGGAGGGACACAGAGGGACAGAGCAGGCAGCCTCCTGCCATCACCGAGGTGACAGTGGTGTGGAACACAGCGTCTCCGAGGCAGGGTAGCTCAGGAAAAGTGATGCCTACGGGCCAGAACAACCTAGACAGCTTATTCAAAAGCAGAGACATCACTTTGCCAACAAAGGCCCGTCTAGTCAAAGCTATGGTTTTTCCAGTAGGCGTGTATGGATGTGAGAGTTGGACTATAAAGAAAGCTGAGCGCCAAAGAATGGATGCTTTTGAACTGTGGTGTTGGAGAAGACTCTTGAGAGTCCCTTGGACTGCAAGGAGATCCAACCAGTCCACCCTAAAGGAGATCAGTCCTGGGTGTTCATTGGAAGGACTGACGCTGAAGCTGAAGCTCCAATCCTCTGGCCACCTGATGCTGACTCATTGGGAAAGACCCTAATGCTGGGAAAGATTGAGGGAGGGAGGAGACGGGGACCACAGAGGATGAGATGGTTGGATGACATCACCAACTCTATGGACATGAGTTTGGGTGCACTCTGGGAGTTGGTGATGGACAGGGAGGCCTGGCATGTTGCAGTCCATGGGGTCGCAAAGAGTCGGACACAACTGAGCGACTGAACTAAAGGACCAGAAACGTAAGGACCAGAGAGAATCCTGCCAGCTTCCGCAGTCTTCCTCGTGACGGGAGCCCTTGAAAGCTTGGAATGAACCAAAGGGTGTGATCGCCATCAGATGACACACCACCTTCAGACTCAGCCAGAAGGGGACCTCCATGCCCCGTTAACGGCCCACCATGCTTAAGAGTTTAGGACTAAAAGTCACCCCCCGGCAGCGACAATTCTCTGCAGAGGAACCCAGGACAGGCATCTGGCTGCCCACATTCCAAGGACAAGTATGAGCAGAATTTCATAAACCGCTCAGAATTCCACAGGGACCGTTGGGGAATTCCTTTAAACACATTATCAGTCATCAAGCGGAACACTAGGTCAAGAAGAAGAAAGGGTACGCTGCTTTAAGAAGAGCGGAAAGAATCTCAGGAAGTCATAAATAACGGACATTTTACAGCACAGAATGTTTACGAAAGAAGTTGCCAGGACTTCCCTGGAGGTCCGGTGGCTAAGACCCCACGCTTCTAATGCTTGGGACATGGGTTCGATCCCTGGTCAGGGAACTATAAGATCCCACACGCCACTGGGTGTAGTTCAAAAAAAAAAAAAAATGCCAAGTTCCAATCCCATGCAGAAACACACACACACACACCCACACACTCCCCCCCACACACACAGCAATGGGATATCAGATTCAGTGACTGTAGCCCGTTATTGAAAAGGCTCTGACGGTTTGTGCACATAACTCAAGGGGACTGAATACTGAGACGTGCTCAGCAATGTCTCCAGCAAACACTGGGGCAACTCAGACTCCACTGCCAGCGCCCTGGCCCAGCTGGGTGACCTCGGGTCAGGAGGGGAGTGTTGACCTTGCGGGGCGCAGGATGGTGCAGGGAGCCTCCGATGTCTGGTACACAGAAGACCAGAGAAAGAGGAAGACGCCATCACTCCACCTTCTCTCCCTGCTTCTCGTCTCCGTCAGCCCCCCTTCCTTCCCTAGGAATTCACCCTGGCCGCAGCTGGAAACGCCACGGGGTTTTCGTCATTTACGACATCGGCCAAAGGGAGAAGGCAGCAAACACATCAAAGGCGTGTACGATAATTTACACTACAATATTTCCAGCATCGTAAAAAAAAAAAAAAAAAAATCCTTGCATACACATTTTAACCACATTCACTTTTAAAGAGAAAATCTGTCCGTCTGCAAGGAACTCTTTAGTCAGGAAAGCCCAGTTGTGCCAAGCGGGCTGTGTACAACACGTCTTTGCTTTCTTAAAAATTAGTATTCTGGGAACTTCCTTGGTAGTCCAGCGGCTAAGACTCTGAGGTCCCAATGCAGATGGTAAAGGTTCAATCCCTCCCTGCTCAGGGAACTAGATTCCAGATGCTGTAGTTAACACCCAGCACAGTTCAAAAGTATTTTTTAAAAAAAAATAATTATTCACTACAGAAAAGTTTTAAATACATAAATATATATATTTAAATATAAATATATAAAGAAATGTGGAGAGCAGAGAATTCACCAATATTATGCAGTCAAAAGACAAACACGTAACATCTTGCTGTACTCTTTTTTTTTTCTTCTTCCTATATTGTTCAGTCGCTGAGTTGCATCTTACTCTTTGCGACCCTGTGGACTGCAGCACACCAGGCTTCCCTGTCCTTCACCACCTCCTGGAGTTTGCTCAGACTCACGTGCATTGAGTCGGTGATACCATCCAGCCATCTCATTCTCTGTTGCCCCCCTCTCCTCCTCAATCTTTCCCAGCATCAAGGTCTACGTTGCACACGCAATTTTACACTAAGTTATAAGCACCTGCCCTCCTGTAAACTCCTCACAGCCTTGAACTGCTGCAGACTACTCCACGGGCTGAATACCTGCAAAGATTTCTGAATGTGTTTTCACTCGGCAACTGTGCAAACAGCAGATTTTAACCCTGAGGTTCACAGATTTTTGTTTTCTAATGCATAGTCACAAGAATTTAAGATAGCAATCAACTATTCCCAGGAGTTCAATGAGAGTATTTTCTACATGAAAGACTGCCTTTAAGTGGATTTACAGGCATTCTTTTAATTTTTCAAAACGATACTAGCATAACAGGAGGGTTTGGGAATGGCACCTGAAGTGAGTGTGCAAGGCTTTGTGAAGAACCGTGTTCTCCTCCCAAACCGGCATCACACCCCTTAAGGGTCACCTAAGAACCTTCCACCAGGGACTTCCTGGTGATCCAGTGGCTACAAACTCCCAATATGGAGTGGTGGGCTTTGATCTCTAGTCTGAAGCGCCAACACTTCCACCACCTGATGAGAAGAGCCGACTCACTGGAAAAGACCCTGATGCTGGGAAAGATTGAGGGCACGAGGAGAAGGGGACGGCAGAGGATGACATGGTTGCATGGCATCACTGACTCAATGGACATGAGTAAATTTTGAATAAAGCATGAGTAAAACAATTAGACATTCTGGAATGTGAAGTCAAATGGGCCTTAGAAAGCATCACGATGAACAAAGCTAGTGCAGGTGATGGAGTTGCAGTTGAGCTATTTCAAATCCTGAATGATGATGCAGTGAAAGTGCTGCACTCGATATGCCAGCAAATTTGGAAAACTCAGCAGTGGCCACAGGACTGGAAAAGGTCAGTTTTTGTTCCAATCCCAAAGAAAGGCAATGCCAAAGAATGCTCAAACTACCACACAATTGCACTCATCTCACATGCTAGTAATGCTCAAAATTCTCCAAGCCAGGCTTCAGCAATACGTGAACCGTGAAATTCCAGACGTTCAAGCTGGTTTTAGAAAAGGCAGAGGAACCAGAGATCAAATTGCCAACATCCGCTGGATCATCGAAAAAGCAAGAGAGTTCCAGAAAAACATTTATTTCTGCTTTATTGACTATGCCAAAGCCTTTGACTGTGTGGATCACAATAAACTGTGGAAAATTCTGAAAGAGATGGGAATACCAGACCATCTGAGAAACCTGTCTCTTGAGAAACCCGTATGCAGGTCAGGAAGCAACAGTTAGAACTGGACATGGAACAACAGACTGGTTCCAAATAAGAAAAGGAGTACGTCAAGGCTGTATATTGTCACCCTGCTTATTTAACTTATATGCAGAGTACATCATGAGAAATGCTGGGCTGGAGGAAGCACAAGCTGGAATCAAGATTGCCGGGAGAAATATCAATAACCTCAGATATGCGGATGACACCACCCTTATGGCAGAAAGTGAAGAAGAACTAAAGAGCCTCTTGATGAAAGTGAGAGAGGAGAGTGAAAAAGTTGGCTTAAAGCTCAACATTCAGAAAACTAAGATCATGGCATCTGGTCCCATCACTTCATGGCAGATAGATGGGGAAACAGTGGCTGACTTTATTTTGGGGGGCTCCAAAATCACTGCAGATGGTGACTGCAGCCATGAAATTAAAAGACACTTACTCCTTGGAAGGAAGGTTATGACCAACCTAGATAGCATATTGAAACGCAGAGACATTACTTTGTCAACAAAGGTCCATCTAGTCAAGGCTATGGTTTTTCCAGTGGTCATGTATGGATGTGAGAGTTGGATGGTGAAGAAAGCTGAGGACCGAAGAATTGATGCTTTTGAACTATGGTGTTGGAGAAGACTCTTGAGAGTCCCTTGGACTGCAAGGAGATCCAACCAGTCCATCCTAAAGGAGATCAGTCCTGGGTGTTCATTGGTAGGACTGATGTTGAAGCTGGAACCCCAATGCTTTGGCCACCACATGCCAAGAGCTGACTCATTTGAAAAGACCCTAATGCTGGGAAAGACTGAGGGTAGGAGGAGAAGGGGATGACAGAGGATGAGATGGCTGGAGGGCATCACCAACTCGATGGACATGAGTTTGGGTCAACTATGGGAGTTGGTGATGGACAGGGAGGCCTGGCGTGCTGAGATTCATGGGATCGCAAAGAGTCGGACATGGCTGAGCAACTGAACTGAACTGAAAGCAATTATCTTCAATAAAAAAATAAATTGAAAAATTAAAAAACAAATAGTAATTTTAAAAAACCCTTCCTCTGTTCTCCTGCTGGGGATAAAATGAAGGTCTCCCATGACCTCCAACATGGTAGAAAAACAGGTCTTGACTAAACCGGGAAGGTTAAGTCAACCTTGAGGTTTGAGCTCTTGACATTGTAAATAAACCAGGGAATTGGATGAGGCAGAGGTACCCCTCTCTCCCTCCATCAAGAGTGGCAAGACTTCACACACACGTGAAGTCGGCTCTTCTTTCAACCATTTCTAAAGATCATCCTCTAATATTAAAACATATACATATTTCCACTGCCATGTAACCTACAACCTGCAGTGCAGGAAACCACTCAGCCAGAAAAGACAAATGAACTACTGGTATAATCATCAACATGGGAAAAAAAAAAAATCTCAAATAATTATTGGGTGAGAGCACCCCAGGCAGGGATAAGGACCAACTGAAAAGTCCATTTATATGAAATTCCGGAAGACACACACTGACCCAAAGGGGCCGGAAGCGGGCCAGCTTCAGGGCTGGGGGATGAGGCTGGAAGAGGAAATGGGGAAGATATAGTGAGACGACACTTTCGGGAGGCGGCTGCTATTCAGCCTTCTGAAGCTGACGGCTTCAGAAGTGTTTATGTGTGCGTTCTATTGAAATACATGCATGGATTGAAACACATGCATGTATGTGTATGTACACACACACACACACACACACACACACACACACAAGCAATTCCCTGGTGGCTCAGATGGTCAAATAATCCTCCTGCCAATGCAGAAGACACGGGTTCGATCCCTGGGTCGGGAAGATTCCCCTGGAGAAGGGATAGGCTACCGACCCCAGTATATTCTTGGGCTTCCCTGGTGGCTCAGATGGTGAAGAACCCACCTGCAATGCGGGAGACCTGGGTTCGATCCCTGGGTCGGGAAGATCCCCTGGAGGAGGAAATGACAACCCACTCTAGCATTCTTGCCTGGAGAATCTCATGGACAGAGGAGGCTGGTGGGCTACAGTCCACGGGGTCGCAAAGAGTCGGACACGACTGAGTGACTAACACTTTCACACACACACACACACACATACACACACACACACACGATACCAAAACAAACAAAAAAAGGAAACCTCCATTGAATCATTTAACTGAATTCTATTCCTTGAAGCTTTTTATTTTATTGCTTGGCCGTAACGCTTGTCTTATAGGATCTCAGTTCCGGAACCAGAGATTGAACCCGGACCGCAGCCGTGACAGCTCAGAGTCCTAACCACTACACTGATGGGGAATTCCCCTTAAAGTCTTGAAGGAAAAGAAATGTTCTTTTATTTAAGGATAGTTGATTTGCAATGTTGTGCTAATCTCTGTGTAGACCAAAGTGACTCAGTTATATACATATAGATGTCTTGTTTTCTATATTCTTTTACATTACGGTTTTCACAGGATACGGAATCTGCTTCCCTGTGCTGTTACGGTAGGACCTTGAGTCACAACAAGGTCCATGAAAGCCTTTCAGAAGAATTCCACTTGGGACGTCCCTGGTGGTCCAGTAGTTAAGACCCCTGCACTTCTAATGAAGGGAGTACGGGTCCGATCCCTGGTCAAGAGCTAAGTTCCCACTTGCCTTGCAGCGAGGCCGGGGTGGGTATGGGGGACCTGGCTAAGGGTGGGGAGAGAATTCCTCTCCAAGGGCGTCCGTCTGCAAGGCCAGGTGGTTGGGCTGCAAAGCAATTAGGAAGGACAGAAGGCCCTAGGAATGCCAGCTGTGGTTTTCAAAGACTCACCCTCAGTCACTTGTTTTCGGCGGGGGGGGGGGGGGGGGTGGCGGCGGGGGGGAAAGCTCTCAAACCTCAGACGAACACACAAGGTTTCCTTTCTGGCCAGAATCCAGACCGCGGCCAGGAAACTCACTGCTTGAACACACCGCAACCCAATCCGCAGCAGGCGACCTGCAGAAAACCCTCCCCCCGCCCAACCCGGGGCCAGGACATCGCTATGGAAACCCAGCACCCATGGGCCCAGCGGGCGGGCAGCGGCTGCCAGCCTGGGGCACACCTAGGGAAGTGACAAGGAAGCATCACTCTTTGAGTGGAACCTGACACTGCGATCTCAACACCGGGAGCCACCAGGTGAAATTTCAGTCTCAAAGAGGCTGCCCGTTCCATGCATCCAGCCGTCAGCTCCGTCTGCCATTTCCCCTCCACGGAAGACTCATGTTGCATCTCAGGGGCCGACTGCTCCCCCGAGGTCCCAGGGCCTAGACAGCTCCGGGATAAAGCAGAGACAGCCCTGTCTGACCATCCCACGCGGACGTTTTCCAAACTACACTGAGGCTGGACGGGAAAGACGTCTTAACGTTACTCTAAGGTTTTGCTTCCTTTTGGCTCGCTTGTTTTTTGTTTGTTTGTTTGGCTTGCTTGTTTTCACTCTCGTGGGCTTAGGTTTGCACTGGACCTGACGTGAAAATTTTCCGAAGAGGGGCTTCCCTGGGGGTCCAGCGGCTAAGACTCCGCACTCCCAGTGCGGGGGCCCCTGGGGTTCAATCCCTGGTCAGGAAACTAGATGCCACATGCTGCAACTAAGACCCAGCGTGGCCAAATAGATTAATTAAATATCTTTTTTAAAAAAGAGTTTTCAGAAGAAACAGAGAATGTTCCAGGATGCGCTGCCCACTCTTCTGGAAACTTGCAAACATGCAAATGACTCGACACCCTTCCCCAATGGTCAAGACTAGATTCACGCTGCGGGCTCTGGACACCCCCAGGCCTCCTCAAGGCATGCGTGCAGCCTAAGTCGATCCAGTCGTGTCTGACTCTGCAACTGTAGCCCACCAGGCTCCTCTGTCCACGGAACTCTCCAGGCAAGAATACTGGAGTGGGTGGCCATGCCCTTCTCCAGTGGAATCTTCCTGACCCAGGGATCGAACCCGGGTCTCCTGCATTGGCAGGCGGGTTCTTTACTACTGGTGCCACCTGGGAAGCCCTAAGTCACAACCGATCAGAATAAAAGACGCTGAGAGCCATTTCCAGCTGTGATGAGTACGAGGTCAACTCCAGGCAGCCCGCCACTTCACCCCAACCCCACTTCTGCACCCCTGGTCCCCTAGCAAGCGTCCGGGACCACCCAGTTCCCACGCATCTACTAACGAATTGTGCCCACCATCTCCCGGTGGCCTGACTCACAGCCCAGAGACAAGTGTCACCCAACGACCCGGGCTGGGGACTTGCTCGAGGCCCTTGTTGGGGATGACCAGGACAGGGGACGCAGTAGCCGTGACCATGGGGGGCCCTGCTCCTCGCCGCAGAAAAGGCACAGCAGTGGAGGAGACGTTCCATCTGCGGGCACCCCCCCCCCCAGACACCCCGAGACCCACCTCCACAAGCCGCACACATTCTGTACTTGCGCAGGCAGGACCAGACACGCGCGCTGTGCGTTTTATCTTGAGAAAAACGACCTGCCAAACGATGCCTCCCGAAGCCCGTCTCCACTGAGCTGTCAGCTTGACGGAGCCGGGGATTTTCCCTCCACGTTACAGGAATTCAGAGGTGCTTCCTGAGGGTCAGGCGGACACGACACGGAACACATTTTTCAAATATTCGATCTATTAGAGTGTTCCCATCGCGTTTATGACATTTTCTAGAAGGTCTGCTCGCAAGTGATGGAACTGACGGGCAGTTGGAGGAAACGAGCGACCTGCCTGCCCCCCAGCCCTTCCCCTCTCCCACCCCTCCCCATCACCCGGCCGTGGAGCCTGACCACACCAACCCCCTTCGGTTTCCGCAGGAAGTGGGGGCACACCCACACTGAGAGTTGGCAGGGGGCACACACAGGAAACCGCGAGAACTGAATCAATGAATGAACAAATGCAGTCTGTCCACACCATGGGC
The DNA here is from genome assembly GCF_054371585.1 of Giraffa tippelskirchi. Taxonomy (NCBI): domain Eukaryota; kingdom Metazoa; phylum Chordata; class Mammalia; order Artiodactyla; family Giraffidae; genus Giraffa; species Giraffa tippelskirchi. The sequence continues at coordinate 147,589,831 of NC_137289.1, forward strand.
TCATGTTCAGTAAGAAAAGGCAATGAATGACTGACACAGGCTACAACACGGGTTAAAACACCTTCACAACATCAGCCGGAAGGAACGGAGCCAGATGCCAAAGGCCACAGATAGTACCTTTTATATGATTCCCACAGATTCCGTTTACATGAAGTGTCCAGAATGGGCAAATCCAGAGAGACGGAGCGGAGAGCCCTGGTTGCCTGCGGCTGGGGTGGGACCGTGGAATGAATGGATATGTGAATGAATGAACGCATGCGTGTGCAGGCTTGCACACGTGCTCAGTCGCTTCAGTTGCATCCAACTCTTCGCAACCCCATGGACTGCAGCCCACCGGGCTCCTCTGTCCATGGGATTCTCCAGGCAAGAATACTGGACTGGGTTGCCATTTCCTTCTCCAGGGGAATCTTCCCGACCGAGGGGGATCGAATCCAGGTCTCCTGCACTGCAGGTGGATTCTTAACCATCTGAGCCACAAGGGAAGCCCAAGAATACTGGAGTGGGTAGCCTGTCCCTTCTCCAGGGGAATCTTCTCGACCCAGGGATTGAACCCACGTCTCTTGCATCTCCTGCACTGGCAGGCGGGTTCTTTACCACTAGTGCCATCTGAATGGGTACGAAGGATCTTTTTCAGGTGAATCACTGGATGGTCGGAATGGATGCACAACTCTGACTTTACTAAAAGTCACTGCACCGGACACTTGAAACGGGCTGTTATCTAGCATGGAGATGACACACACCTACTGAAATCGGCAGAAGAAAGAAAGTTGGGGGGGGAGGAGGAGGGACATAGAGGAAGAAAAGGGAAACAGAGAGGCAAGCAACGAAGGAGCCAGCACCGAGGGAAGACAGACACACAAATGCGGATCAGAGACGGCCCTCCTGCCTCGTGGTTTCAGGCTCTGGTCCACTGAGCACTGCCTGTGTGTGTCAGGCAGACACATCAGGCAGCCCTGTGGGTCCTGGAAACAAGGCCACGGGGAGGGTTTTCCACCCATTTTACAGATGAGCAAACTGAGGACTTTCCAAGGTGGCTCAGTGGTCAAGAATCCTTCTGCCAACGTAGGAGACGCAAGTTCAATCCCTGGGTCGGGAAGAGCCTCTGGGGTAGGAAATGGCAACTCCAGGATTCTTGTCTGGGGACATCCCATGGACAGAGGAGCCTGGTGGGCTACAGTCCATGGGTCGCAAAGGGTCGGACACGACAGAGCACGCACGCACAAACTGAGGCCAGTGGCGAGCTATTTTACCTGAGCTCGCCTGTCAAGGAAAAAAAAGGAGGGGGATGGGATGAAGGCACCAGGACCCAGGAAGAGGAGAGGGCTGGAAGCGGGGAGACAGACGGACTGATGCGCAGAAGTCATTTGCCAGCTGCACAGCTACACGGCAGAGTACGATCCACCCTGCCTTCCTGCAGACTCCGGGTCCTCCAAGCAACCACGCAGTGCACGTGAGACGTTTTACCCGAGGTCACCTGTCGGGGGATTAAGAAAGGAGCCGCACCTGAAGCTCTCTGACTCCCCAGTTTGGGCCTAGCAGAAAGCCCTACAGGTCACCGTATTTACAGTAAATATTGGGATTGTGCTGTTTCCATCTGTGAGCTGTTTCCAGGGCTGACGGGATCCAACCGACGGGATCCAACCAGCGGGATCCAACCAGCTTTCCGTAAGGACGAGCTCTCCACAAGAAGGGGAATAATAATAGATAGGGAAACAATGGAAACAGTGACAGACTGAATTTTCTTGGGCTCCAAAATCACTGCAGATGGTGGCTGCAGACATGAAGTTAAAAGACGCCTGTTCCTTAGAAGAAAAGCTATCACTAACCTACACAGCGTATTGAAATGCAGAGACATTATTTCACCGACAAAGATCTGTCTAGTCAAAGCTCTGGTTTTTCCCGTAGTAAGTATGGATGTGAGAGTTGGATCATAAAGAAAGCTGAGCACTGAAGAATTGATGCTTTTGAACTGTGGTGTTGAAGGAGATGCTTGAGAGTCCCTTGGACTGCAAGGAGAGCCAACCAGTCCATCGTAAAGGAAATCAGTCCTGAATATTCATTAGAAGGACTGATGCTGAAGCTGCAACTCCAATCCTTTGGCCACCTGCTATGTAGAACTGACTCATTGGAAAAGACCTTGATGATGGGAAAGACTGAAAGCAGGAGGAGAAAGGGATGCCAGAGGATGAGATGGTTGGATGGCATCACCGACTCAATGGACATGAATGAGTTTGAGCAAGCTCCAGGGGACGGTGAAGGACAGGGAGGCCTGGCGTGTTGCAGTCCATGGGGTCACAAAGAGTCAGACATGACTGAGCGGCTGAACAACAACAACAAAAATAAAGTCTTAAAAAACACCCAGGGAATTCCCTGCTGGTCCATTGGTTAGCACCTGGCAGCTTCACTCGCGAGGGCCCAGATTCGACTCCTAGTCAGGGAACTAACATCCCACAAAACTGTAACTGGAAAAAAAGATGCCACATAACAAAGAGACTCAGAGGAGGTAAGTGTGCATCTATTTTGAACAAATCCCTGAAATCTCAGGCTGAATATTTATTTTTTTAATCACTATCCACCACCGTTTTTATAAGTCTTTAGAAGTAACTATATTACTCTGTGTCATTCATATTAAATTTTTTTTTTTTTTTGAGAAACAGCCCCCAACCAAACCTTCTTAGCCTCCTTCTGTTCACTTAGACATTATCCTGACCCAAACCAACTGTGGGACCTTGGGAAGCGGTCTTCACTTCTCTGGACTTGGGTGTGTCCGCATCCCAGCAGAGTAGGTAACCCCAAGTCCCTTCTTGCCCGAAGATATCATCAGGGTCTGCAGACAGCACCTGAAGAAAGGGAGGGGGTCAACTAAGAAATGATACCTACCGGGCAGGGGGAAAAGAGTGGGTGTAGAAAACAGCTGACAAAGGAAGTGACAAGTCAGCAGAAACAAAACTAAGGTGGAGAAAGGAGATGGGGGGAGGGTACTGATGAGCAAATCAGCTGACTTTTCGGAACTCACTAACCAGGGCTTCCTTCCCTGGTGGTCCAGTGGTTAAGAATCCGCCTGCCAATGCAGGGGCCACAGGTTCGATCCCTGCCCTGGAAGTTGTCACATGCCAAGAAGCAACTAAGTCTGTGTGCCACAACCACTGAGCCTGCCTTCTAGGGCCTGTGAGATGCAACTACTGATGCTCTCGTGCCTAGAGACCGTGACCTGCAACAAGAGAATCCACCGCAATGAGAAACCTGCGCACAATTAGAAAGGAGCCTCTGTTCACCACGACTAGAGAAAAGCTCACACACAACAGTGATGACTCAGCACAGCCAAATATAACTGATTAACTTAAAAGAAAGAACTATCACCCTTGCCTGATCCCTCAGTATGTCCTCAAACGCCTAGGCCCTGAGCCCAGCAATAAATGCTGAGCAATCGAACACTGCCTGGAAAACTCTGCATGCACCCACAACTTCCACACTTTTTCCAATTGGACTCAGGCTTCCTGACTTAAATGTTAACTTCAGAAAAGACCCTCATTTGTGATTCATCTTCAGACAAAAGCAGCTTCTCAACCCTAAAGTTCTCCGTTTCTGTTTTCGTATTAGGAAAAAAAAAAAAAAATCTCGAGACTTCCCTGACGGTCCAGCGGTGAAGAACTTCACCTTTCAATGCGGGGAATGCTGATTCCATGCTCCCTGAGCAAGCTAAGATCCCAAGAGGCCTCCTGGCCAAAACACCAAAACATAAAAGAGAAGCAACACTGTAACAAACTCAGACTCCCCTGGCTGCTCATATGCTAAAGAATCTGCCTGCAATACAGGAGACCTCGGTTCGATCCCTGGGTTGGGAAGATCCCCTGGAGGAGGAAACGGCAACCCACTCCAGTATTCTCGCCTGGAGGATCCCATGGACAGAGGAGCCTGGTGGGTTACACAGTCCATGGGGTCACAGAGAGGCAGACGCGACTGAGCGACTGAACAACAGCACAGCTCAACGCACAAGGAGGGGTTAGGGTCCATTTCGTAACTCAGACAGAATTCTACCTTCTTTACTTTATCCCTGCTGAGGTCTCCTATTTGCTTGTTTAAATGGAAATAGCCAATTGCTTTACCCTCTACATACAGATTTGTGTATGTGTACACACAGGCCACGGTTTTGTTTAAAAAGCCCCAAGTGCTAAAGGCAGGCATAAAGTAGAAAGTAAGTCCTACCCACCACCGCTCGGGTAAGTGTTAGTTAAAAGCTGACACCTACTTTGGCCCCCTGATGCGAAGAGCTGACCCACTGGAAAAGACCCTGATGCTGGGGAAGATTGAGGGCGGGAGGAGAAGGGGACGACAGAGGATGCGATGGTTGGATGGCATCACTGACTCGATGGACCTGAGTTTGGGTGAGCTCCAGGAGTTGGTGATGGACAGCGAGGCCTGGCATGTTGTGGTCCATGGCGGGGTCGCAAAGAATCAGACACAACTGAGCGACTGAACTGAACTGACACCAACTGCACGCTTTCATACCTCTCCTTTCGTTTCATCCTGTAAGCTCCGGAAGGAGAGATGGCAGAGGTGATGAGCGACTTGGGGTTCACCAGCTTTGCAATAGGGCTCCTCAAGTCCTGGAGCCCAAATGCTGAGCCTCGGGGCACCCGGCTGGCTCCTGCCCCACCATCCACCAACACAGTTACCCTGACCGATGGGTGCCCAAGCCTGCATTTCCATCAGCCGGGACCCGGAGAAGCAAGATTGCCTCAGCTGTAACAGGTTGAAGAGTAAACAGGGCTTCTACTGAGCAGGCATGAGGAATAAATCAGAGGCAGAATCTACAGCTGAGGTTCCCAAACTTGAACCACCGACACGAGCCCCTGGAAGGGACTTAAGGGCACCTCTCGGAGCCGCCCCCCCCGGGCCCCCCAAGTATCTGTGGCAGCAGGGGGATGAGCATGCCTAATCCTTCGCATCTCTGACAAGCTCCCTGGAGAGGAAATCACTGCTGGTTCAGAGACCCCCCCCCCCCACCCTGAGAACAGCCCCCTGAAAACCGTTCGCCCTGGCACCTCCCAGGTCTGCAACTGATAAGGCGCTACCCCCAAAACACAGCTCACCGCCCCACCTCTCTGGCTGAGGTTCCCTCAACTCCAGCCTCAGCGCAGAGGCTGCCCCCTCCCTTCCCGGGACCCCCGTGGCCACCAGAACCCAGCCAAACCTGGACCCCATCTCCCCGCCCTGGCTGAAAATGCACCTCCTTTTGGGCTCTGAAAAAACTCACCTGTCAGGGTATCTGGGGACCCTCTCGCCTGATGGACTGAGTTTTCTTTCTGAGCTTTGCAGAGAGCTCTCGGTGCTGTGCTGAGTCGCTCGGTCATGTCTGAATCTTTGTGACCCCATGGACTGTAGCCCACCAGTCTCCTCTGTCCATGGAATTCTCCAGGCAAGAATACTGGAGTGGGTTGCCATTCCCTTCTCCAGGGGATTTTCCCAACCCAGGGATCAAACCAGCAGATTCTTTACCAACTGAACTACCAGGGAAGCACATGGTTAGGTTATCCGCACAGAGATCGGTGTGGATGACCACAGAGCTGCTTGCCAAGGGCTCCCCTGCTGGTAATGGATAAGAACCCGTCTGCCAATGCAGGGCAACATGGGTTCGATTCCTGGTCCGGGAAGATCCCACAGAGCAACTAAGCCCGTACGCCACAACTACTGAGCCTGTGCTCTGGAGCCCTTGCTCTGCAATTACGGAGCCCACGAGCAACAACTACTGAAGCCCGAACACTCTAGAACCCGTATTCCACAGCAAGAAAAGCTGCCACAATAAGACGCCCGCCTACCGCAACGAGAAAGTAGCCTCCACTCGCCACGAGAGAAAAGCCTGCACAGCAACAAAGACCCAGCACGGTCATAAGTAAATAAAATTATTTTTTAAAAAAAGACATAGATTTTTATTTTTCATTTAAAAAATAAAACCTGCTTGCCACACCCAACGTGCAAGGAGAAAGGAACAGAGAGACTGTGCTCCCAACCTGGACAAAGGTCAATGCATTCCATACTCCCTGAGTCGCTAACACATCGTCAGGCGTTGGGTGGTCGGTTAGGCAGAGATGCTGACCCAGGGGAACGCTGCCCACAAGCCAGGCCCTGGAGATGCTAGCTGAGGAAATTCAGGCTTAGGGCCGAGAGCTGCAGAAGGCCACAGGTCGAGGTGGACGCACCTGGAGAGCTTCAAACACACCCTCGGGTTCCTCCCAGCGGGAACAGATCCTTACTCGATCTGCTCAACACAGCCCGAGCACCCAGGGATCTAATAAAAGCTGCTAGGGAACACCCACTTCTCCAGGGCTGTGCAGACGGTCCCCAACACTTGACGCCTGAACAATGAGCCGGGGTGCATCGTTATCTGGGTGGATATAAACACAGGAAGATTAGAAACCGTGAGATATCACATGCTGAGTCGCTCAGTCATGTCCAATTCTCTGCGACCCCCATGGACTGTAGCCCCACCAGGCTCCTCCGTCCGGGGGATCCTCCAGGCAAGAATACTGGAGTGGGTTGCCATCCCCCTTTCCGGGAGATCTTCCCCACCTTGGGATCAAACTTGAGTCTCCTGCATCTCCTACAACGACAGGGCTCTTTCTGAGCCCAGGGATCAAACCCACGTCTCCTGCACTGCAGGCAGATTCTTCACACTCTGAGCCATTGGGGAAGCCCATTCTAAGTCTCCCCAAAGTGCCAGCCCATGACTTTTCTCAGCACTGCCAAGTGGACAATGGGAAGAAAATACCAAATTCTCATCACTTACTGAGAACCCCCAAAAGCCATAAAAACTAAAATGTCATGCTACCAGGAGTGTATCTGTACCATTTGTTTTCTTGAAGCAAAAACTAATACACAATGCACAAGCTCACTACTCAGGAGAAAAGAGTCATGGGGTAATTACCCCCAGTGAATGAGGCTCGCTTTAAATACATTCCTGGAAAATTCCTTTTATTCTATTCAAGAGCAGTCTGCTTTTTTATTTCTTCTTTAATACAGAGCTGCAGAGAGAAATTTTTAAAAACTTTACATTCCTTGAAAATTCCTTTTATTCTGTTCAAGAGCAGTCTGCTTTTTCTTTTTTTCTTTAATAAAGAGCTGCGGAGAGAAATTTTTTAAAACTTGGAAGTTTCTAGATTGAGCCCTTTAAAGCCATTCCAAGCACACAGTCTCCCCATAAACTCTGTATTTTGATAACGAGGGGTGATTTTTCCAAAGCTCCCGGTGTAAGAATGGTGACCTTCCTTCAGGAGAAATCTCTCCTGCTTTTAAGTCCATCACATCTGAAAACAAGCCAGAAGTGATAAACTGCCTCGCTGATTTCAGGGGAGCGTCCCTGGCAGCAGAGATGCTGGCCGTCCCGGGAAAGGGGTGCCGCTCCCTTGCACCGCACCTTCTCCCTGCACCCCACCCGGGATGTCTGGAAATGTTTGGCTTGGAGTATCTCCCCCAGCCCCCCGCCTCCCCCGACCCTGCCCAGGTTCTGAAGCCTGGTGCAGTGTCCAGGGTTGAGGGGAAAAAACAGCCGACATGAACGGGCCAGGCGGGCCCCAGCCAGACCCCGCTGGGTTCAAAAGGGCAGAATGCTTGTGTGCTGGGATCACAGAAGCACAGCGGGCCTACTGATCCGCTGGCCCACATTCCTGTCCCTCAGAATGCAACTCCGGCTTCCCAGCATTGTTCCCTGGACTCAGGGGCTCCGACTCCTGGGACTAACAAGGGTTTCCGGGCATTACCTCTGCCCGCACATGTCATTCCTGGGACGGATGGAGAAACGGCGGAAAACCTTCTAGGTTTTCTGTGTCTGAACTTACCATGTTTTCCTCCTCTCTGTAGAAATCAATGTTATTTGCTTTTTTTTTTTTTTTACTGTTTAAACAATTAAACTGGAAAGAGCCGAGGGAAAAATCCAGAATGTACTCACCTAAAAGCTAAATGTTGTCTCTCTCTTTTCACCTGAAACGTGATTTCCTGATTCCTATTAAGTGTTAGCCACTCAGTTGTGTCCGACTCCTTGTGACTGCGTGGACTGTGGTCCGCCAGGCTTCTCTGTCCATGGGGATTCTCCAGGCAAGAATAATGGAGTGGGTTTGCCATTTCCTTCTCCAGGGGATCTTCCCAACCCAAGGACTGAACCCCCGTTTTCTGCATTGCAGGCAGATTACTTCCAGTCTGAGCCACCAAGGAAGGGCCATGACTATCAAGAAGAAAGCAAAGCAAAAAACCCAAAATAGACTTCGTACAGATCCTTTCCTTTTCTTAGAAAGTTCAGTTCAGTCGTACAGTGTCCAACTCTTTGCGACCCCATGAATCGCAGCACGCCAGGCTGATGCTGGGAAAGATCGGGGGCAGGAGGAGAAGGGGATGACAGAGAATGAGATGGCTGGATGGCCTCACCAACTCGATGGACATGAGTTTGGGTAAACTCCAGGAGTTGGCGATGGACAGGGAGGCCTGGCAAAGTAATGTCTCTGCTTTTTAATATGCTGTTTAGGTTGGTCACTTCTAGAGCTACTGAAATCATCATGATGACATTTAATCTTCACCAGGAATCACTGATATTTTCGAACTATGGTGTTGGAAAAGACTCTTGAGAGTCCCTTGGACAGCAAGGAGATCAAACCAGTCAATCCTAAAGGAAATCAACCCTGAATATTCATTGGAAGGATCGATGCTGAAGCTGAAGCTCCAATACTCTGGCCACCTGATGTGAAGAGCCGAGTCACTGGAAAAGACCCTGATGCTGGGAAAGATTGAGGGCGGGAGGAGAAGGGGACGACAGAGGACAGATGGTTGGATGGCATCACTGACTCAATGGACATGAGTCTGACCAAGCTCCGGGAGTTGGTGATGGACAGGGAAGCCTGGCGTGATGCAGTCCATGGGATTGCGAAGAATTGGACACGACCAAGCGACTGAACAACAACAAGGAATCACTGGCTGCTTGTCATTTAAAAAAATAAAAGGAAAGGACTTCCCTGGCAGTCCAGTGGTTAAGACTTCCCTTCTCAATGCAGGAAGTGTGGGTTCCATTCCTGGTCAGGGAGCTAAGATCGCATGTGTCAAAAAACCAAAATATAAAACAGAAAGAACACCAGAACAAAGTCAATAAATACTTAAGAAATAGTCCACATCAGAAAGAAAAAAAAAAAAAAATTCAAAAATGGTCCACATCAAGAAAAAAAAAAAAGGAAAACATCTATTCTTCCCTTCCTGAGAAGCCCAACCAATAAGGACCCTCTGCACTGACATCCTTACTTTGAGCGATGTTTCATAAGAAGGAGAAAAGCTGACTCAAAGTGACTCACGTGGTTGAACTAGACAGCTACTTTTCAACAGTTATCACTCAAGAAAGGAAAGAAAGTGAGATCGCTCAGTCGTGTCTGACTCTTTTTGACCCCATGGACTGTAGACTACCACGTTCCTCCGTCCATGGAATTCTCCAGGCAAGAATCCTGGAGCGGGCTGCCATTCCCTTCTCCAGATGTTCCCCACCCAGGGATTGAACCCGGGTCTCCCACATTGCAGGCAGACGCTTTACCATCTGAGCCACCAGGGAAGTCTTATCACTCAAAGGGAGGTTTTTTCCCTTCCTCCCCGCAACTGATTCCTTTACACACAGCTAGGGCCAAGCAAGAAAAACCAAGCAGCAAAAAGCAAGTCAAGTGTCTGCGGGGAGCCCTGTGGAAGAGACAGAGACCCAAGAGGGCCATGCCCTGAGCACACCTGCTCCATGTGGCCCCTGGGGATGAGAGGAACACCTGCCCAGCACCCCCAACCACACCTGGGTGAGGGGGAGAGGCCGGGTCTGCCCTGGACACAGCTGCTCCTGCCCCCAGGGCTTTCTGGATGGGGCCATCTGCTCGTGGGAGCTGGGTCTCCCTCCTCCCTGCCCAGCCCTGGGCCCCCACCATATGGGAGGGGAAGAGGCAGTCAGTACCTGCAGCCACATCTCCTGTGTCCTCCAGCCAAGCGCCAGGTGTGTGGGGGGGAAAGGGGACCCTGCTGTGCCTTGGGGTACCACCCAGACCCCTTGCCTTTTCTGTGTCGGCACCAGGCCCGGTAGCTTCCAGATGGCTCCCAAAACTCCTGCAACCATCTGCCTTCACCGCAGAGAGACACCTGCAGCCAACTCCTGCTTCAAAACTCTCCGCTGGCTCGCAGGGACCACCACACCCATTGTGGTCCCCTGCCCCACCCCTAACCCACCCAGGGGGTGCCTGGGTACACCCATTCCAGACTTTCCCTGGAGAGGGAGCACCTGACTCTCTTCCCCAGGCTGTCCTCCGCCCGTGGGCCCACCGGGCTGCAGCAGAGAAAGACCTGTGAGGTGCAAGGCGTGGAGGACCCACCGGGAGGACGAACCTAGGAGGGCCTTGTCATCAGCCTCCTCCCAGCCGCGTCTGGGCGACTCCAGGATAAGGCGGGACACCTCGATCCATTTCGTTATGTTAAATTACGACTTTATTGAGCTATGGCCACGTACCATAAAATTCACCCTCTCCAAAGACTGGTAGTCAGGGCTTCCTCGGTGGCTCAGACACGAAAGAGTCCACCTGCAATGCAGGAGACATGGGTTTGATCTCTGGGTTGGGAAGAACCCCTGGAAGAGGGCATGGCAGCCCACTCCAGTATTCTTGCCTGGAGAATCTCCATGGACAGAGGAGCCTGGCGGGCTACAGTCCCTGGGGTCATACAGAGTCGGACCACGTACCATAAAATTCACCCCCCTAAAGGGTAAGTGCATATATAAAATAGATAACTAACAGTGACCTACTGCAGAGCAAAGGGAACTCTGCTCAAAACTCTGTAACGGTCTACGTGGGAAAAGAATTCAGAAAATCCAAAAAGGAGTTCAGTTTCCTGTATATTCAGGTTCCTGTACCACTGAAACTAACACAATATTGTCAATCAACTATACTCCAACAAAAGTTTCCAAAGGTTTTTTTAAAAAAAAAAAAAAAAAACAGCTTTAATGCACATCTGTCCTCAAAGGCCCCGGCTGCAAACGCAAACGAGCCTGGTCAAGCCTCCCAGCAGGCTTGTTACACAACAAGGAGGAAGAGAAAAGACTCAAGGGAAAACTTGATAAAGTCCACCATGTAGCCTGCAGATACATCAAGGCACTCCCAGCCCCGGCAAAGTTAAGTTCATTGAGGGATTCTCCTGCAGTCTGGGTTCCTTCAATAATGGTTTTTGAGGGGCTCCCCTGGTGGCCCAGGGGTTAAGCATTCGCCTGCCAAAGCTGGGGACACAGGTTCGGTCCCTGGTCTGGGAGGACCCCACATGCCCACACCAAGCAACTAAGCCTTCGACCCCAACCCACATTGCGCTGGAGCCCAGGAACCTCAACAAGAGAAGCCGCCCGCAATCAGAAGCCTCCGCACCACAACTAGAGAGGAGAACCCGCTCTCACCAACCAGAGAAACCTCCTGGGAGGCAAGGAAGACTCATCGCAGCCAAAAATTCACTAAAAAAGAGTTTAAAAATTCAACTAATCATGATCATGGATCATGGTTTCAGACCTGGAGGTTTTCGTTTTTTTCATTCGAAGCTGGGTTTCCCGCAAAGAGAGGAGAAAAGGGAAAACAGAGGAGCTCATTTCTCAAAGGGCTGGCATGCTACAGAGAGACCCCGGCTCAGTGTCTGCACCCCAGCGTCTCCCCTCCTCTCCCTGCCCCAGACAGGCACAGGGGTAGCCGCGACAGAAGAACCGACTCAGCAGGGTTCCACAGAGGAAAGACGAGGTGTTCCTTCCAAGACAAGAGGTTCACCACAGCTCGGGGTGCTGCGGAGGCTGGTATGTAGCAAGTCCAGAGGTCGTGCAGGGAAAAGACGGGTCCTGTGACTGTCACCGGCAGGCTTTCATCAAAGCGTCTGTCCTCAAAGGCTCAGGCTATAAATGCAAATGCCCCTGGTCAAGCCTCCTAGCAGGCTTGTTACAAAACAAGGAGGGAAATGTAAAGACTCAACAGAAAACTTGATAAACTCCACCATGTGGCCTGCACACAACATCAAGGTATCCTCAGCCCCGCGAAAAGTGCAGTTCACTGAAGGCTTCTCTTGTAGCCTGGGTTCCTTAAATAATGGATTGAGGCCACGAGGAGGCCGTGTGACACCAGGGGTTGGTGAGAGGGAAGCTACAGACACAAGACATGTAGGCTCCAGGGACTAGGGGATCAGTCAGCCACGCAAGGTCAAGGAGAGGCAGGCAGGCATCCTGGATTTGGGGAGAAACCAGTTGGGCAAGCCCCGGAAGTACAGGAGAATTAGGGAAGTTTGTGCAAGATGTCCATCCGTACCAGGCTGAGTTGGAGGGGCTAGGGGAAGCACCCACCGGGCCAGTCTGGAAGCTGGGACTGCAGTGGAAACCTCAGGGTGTCAAGCAAGTGCTGGAGACCACCCAGAGGAGAGAGGAGGGGTCGGCGGCACAAACCAACACTGCAGGCGAGGGCCAGGACTGGACACGTCCATGAGGGTCGCAAAGAAAGAGAAAGTGTTGCTGTGTGAACGGGACGTCTGTGTAGACGGCCCATCGCTGCACGGGTAACTGAAGAATTATACTCTGGGAGTTAGTTCCCTGTGGTCCAGTGGTCAGGACTTGGGGCTTTCAACTGCAGGGGACATGGGTTCGATCCCTGGTTGGGGGGAACTAACGTCTGCAAGTCAGCAAGCTCTGCCAAATTAAAAAAAAAATAAATAAATGAACTACACTCTGTAAAAGCAAACCCAGCCCCTGACAGGAGCACACAAAGAAGTGTCCTTACTGACCAGCAGAGAAGGTAAATTTCACCTTTGGGAGTAAAAACTTCACAACTATACGCAACGGCATAAGGTTCTAATTACTTTTCTCCAAAACACCAGCCGCCCTAGTGGACCTCCCTAGCAGTCCAGTGGTTAAGAATCGGCCTTGCAATGCAGGAGATGCAGGTTCAATTCCTGGTTGGGGAAGATCCCATATAAAGCTGGGCGCCTAAGGATTGATGCTTTTGAACTATGGTGTTGGAGAAGACTCGAGAGTCCCATATGCCAAGGAGGCAATGAAGCCTGTGCGCCAAAAACTACCGAACTCTCTCAACCCCTACAGCCCAAGAGACGCAACTACTGAGCGCATGCGCCCTAGAGCCTGTTCAGTTCAGTCCCTCAGTCACGTCCGACTCTTTGCAACCCCATGGACTACAGTACGCCAGGCCTCCCTGTCCATCACCAACTCTTTGAGTTTACTCAAACTCATGTCCATCGAGTCGGTGATGCCATCCAACCATCTCATCCTCTGTCGTCCCCTTCTCCTCCTGCCCTCAATCTTTCCCAGCATCAGGGTCTTTTCCAATGAGTCGGTTCTTCACGTCAGGTGGCCAAAGTACTGGAGTTTGGGCTTCAGCATCAGGCTTTCCAATGAATACTCAGGACTGATTTCCTTTAGGATGGACTGCTCGGCAGCAAGAGAAGCCAGCGCAATGAGAAGCCCACACACCCCAAATAAAGACTAGCCTGCGCTCACTGCAACTAGAGGAAAGCCCGAGCAGCAACAAAGACACAGTACAGGCGAAAGTAAATGAACAAAAACAAAACAAAACCCCAGGCCCCTGAAAATGGGGAGGGAGAGGGGAAAAACTGCCCCCACCCCAGCTCGCAAACTTGCAGTGGCCTGGGCTCTGTGTGATCTCCATGGTGAAATCACCACGGAATAACCACGACTCAAGCGGCAACAGGCCTGTCTTTTGAAGTCCAGATGCTTACTTTCCAAACTTTCATTCGAGACTTGGGGCATCTAAACACAAATGACAATCAAGAGCAAAGCTGCACGTCACAGAAAAACCCCACACAGCTGTTTTAAAGACTGACCTATTTGATAAATACGAGTTAATTATTAAAAGTTAATTATTAATTCTCCAGGGCTTCCCTGGTGGCTCAGCTGGTCAAGAATCCGCCTGCAATTGCAGGAGACCTGGGTTCGATCCCTGGGTTGGGAAGACCCCCTGGAGAAGGGAAGGGCAACCCATTCCAGTATTCTGGCCTGGAGAATTCCAAGGACTGTACAGTCCATGGCGTCGCAAAGATGCGACTGAGCGACTTACTTCGCAGTTCAGCAGAAGTTAAGGTTTTCTTCTTTGTTATATGCCTGTCTAAAAAAAACTAATGATAAAACTTAGTACACGCCGCAATTAACAAAACATATCCTTTTTAACATTCCAAGTGGCATACACAAAGCTAAGCTTCCTTTTAAAGCTTGTATCTGAGTCCAAAGACCGTTGGCAATGGAACTCTTTAATATTTATTTTGGCTACACCAGGTCTTTATTTCAGCATGCGGGATCTTTTAGTTTCGTCACGTGGGACCAAGTTCCCTGATCAAAGATCAAACCTGGGCCCCCTGCATTGGGAGGAAGGAGTCTTAGCTGCTGGACCACCAGGGAACTCTCTCTTTTTAAATTGTCCCTGGTGGCTCAGACCGCGAAGAATCTGCCTGCAATGCACGAGACTTGGGTTCGATCCCTGGCTTGGGAAGATCTCGTGGAGAAGGAAATGGCAACCCACTCCAGTATTCTTGCCTGGAGAATCTCACGGACAGAGGAGCCTGGTAGGCTACAGTCCACGGGGTCACAAAGAGTCAGACACGACTGAGCAACTTTCATCTCACTTTATAGTTGCTTTACAATGTTGTGTTACTTTCTGCTGTACAGCAAAGGAAATCAGTTATACATATACGTATATCCACTCTTTTTCAGGTTTCCTTCCCATTTAGGTTTCTAGAGCACTGAGTAAGGCAATGTAACTCTTGAGAGAATTACCTTCAAATAACTCGTAATTAGCTCTACAGTGATAACAAAGCAAAGAATTCCAGACTAGGGGGTGGATGGGTGCGGTTCAATATAGCTCTCTAACCAAAAACATTATTATATGCTTTGAGCTGCTGGCAATCTTTTCTTTTACTTTCAGTTTTTTTCAAGATGGTTTTACTGTTTTTGCAACAACAAAAAAAAGCTTCGCTATGCTAGTAATTAACAAGCACACGGACAATTAGCACAGGTAAGTATCACTGTGTTTCAGTTCAGTTCAGTCCTTTGGTTGTGTCCGACTCTTTGCAACCTCATGGACTGCAGCACACCAGGCCTCCCTATCCATCACCAACTCCCGGAGCGTGCTCAAACTCACGTCCATCGAGTCGGTGATACCATCCACTGTGTGTACACGTTTACAGACGTGGCACAGTTCACACAGACACAAGCAGAGTCGCACCGGCAGCACTGTCTCATCAGCTTCAGCATTGCCAAGCCACAAGCAAAGAACCCCTTCACCTCCTCTGAAAGCCTAGGACCTCAAGGCCCCTGAGCTGTGATCTTCCTCATCAGCAACGATACATTGACCACACCCCCAAACGCCTTGGTTCTCGTTACTAAGTCATCCCGAGTCCATCAGCCTTGAGTTTTCAAACTGGACCCTAAGGTTCTGTTCAGCCTAGATCCTCTCTCAGGGTTATGACTTTATATAACACATTTACCGTCTTCTCCTTGGTCCTTTTTTTATGTGAATCCCCTCTTCCTCCCATCCTTCTAACCTTCAGGGGTTCAATGACACATTCACATGTCCACCTTCCTTCAGCTTCCCTCCGACCTTCCCAGGCTTCCCTTAAGCATGTCAACAGAAGAGACTCTCCCTTGCCCACTCCTCTCACCACCCCCTGCCCCCACCCCTCAGGTGCCCACCCCAATGCCACCTTCCTCCAGGTACCCACTTTACTCTGCACTGGTCGTTATCTCCCTTTCCGTGACGATCCTGGCGTCTACGTTTTGTTCCCTGGAGAAAAAAACAAGCTGCCCAATGAGATCATCATTAGTTAATCTGATAGAGGCAGCCCGGTTAATGAGGACTGAATGCGCAGCCCTCCCCAGGCAACACGTCTGCCCTTGAACCCACGTGCCTGCCAAGTTCCTCTGGGCGTGTCCGACTCTTTGTGATAGTATGGACTGGAGCCCGCCAGGCTCCTCTGTCCATGGGGATTCTCCAGACAAGGATACTGGAGTGGGTTGCCACGCCCTTCTCCAGGAGATCTTCCTGACCCAGGGATCAAACCCGGGTATCCTGCACTGCAGGCAGATTCTTTACCATCCGAGCTACCAGGGAAGCCCTAACAGGGACCCGTGGACACATATTGCTCTGAGCCTGTCAGAGTTCAACCAGGATTCTGTGTGTGTGTGTGTGTATGTGTGTGTCTGTGTGTGTGTCTGTGTTAGTCATATGTGATTCTTTGCAACCCCGTGAACTGTAGCCCTCCAGGCTCCTCTGTCCATGGGGATTCTCCAGGCAAGGATACTGGAGTGGGTTGCCATGCCCTCCTCCAGGGGATCTTCCTGATTCAGGGATCAAACCCGGGTCTCTTACATCTCCCGCAATGGCCACACGTGCCACCTGCGCTTGAACCAAAGCAGTTAAGTAAAGGACAACTGAGCCAGGGAGAAGGTGTGCTCCCTGACATCATGGCAGCCACCCTCCTCGCCTCTGGCCAGACCTCCCTGAGGGCTAAGTAGCTGGACCAGGGATTCTCTCTGCTCCGACCCACCACCACCCCCACCACCCCGAACAGCTCCCAAGTGACCGTGTGCAAGAAGGGGAAGGCAAAGCAACCTGTTGAAAATCAAATTATTGGTGGAGGGAAAAGCTAAGATGGAAAGAAGCTGAATCTTTGAGCGTGCAGGTCTCATTTTTACATTCATAAATGTGCAGGGAATAAACTACATGCTAACTGTACACCCACATGACCCCTGGGACAAGGTAAGTAGTCATTCCCTTTTGCAAGGGTGTGAAGGAGGCATTTGGAGGAGGAAATGGCAACACACTCCAGTATCCTTGCCTGGAGAATCCCATGGACAGAGGAGCCTAGCAGGCTACAGTCCATGGGGTCGCAAGAGTCGGACACAACTTAGCGACTTCACCACCATCACCACCAAATTAGGCATTATTTATTCAGTTTCTTAAGGCTAGGTGTATTCGTTAAAAAGAACTCACCTAGGGACTTCCCTGATGATCCAGTGGTGAAGACTCCAAGCTCCCAATGCAGGGGACCCAGGTTCCCTCCCTGGTCAGGTAACTAGATTCCACATGCTGCAACTAAGATCCAACTAACTAACAGCCAAATAAAAAAATAAATAAATAAAAACTAAAAACAAAAAAGGAAAACTTTTGGAAACAAACTTATGGTTACCAGGGGGTAAGGGGGGGGGCAGGATAAATGAGGAGATTGGGATTAACATACACACACTTATTAATACATATAAAACAGATAACTAATAAGGACCTACTCTATAGCACAGTATATACTCAATACTCTGTGATGGTCTATTTGGAAACGAATCTCAAAAAGAGTGGATGTATGTATACACACAACTGATTCACTTTGCTGCACACGTGAAACCAACACAATATTGTAAACCAACTGCGCACGCCAGTAGAAAGTCAAAACAAAAGGAAAACTTTTAATTTCTCCCCAGATTTCCTTTGTTGGAACGGTCTTACAGCAAGTAACTGAATAAACACGCCAACAGTCCAAACACAACAGAGGCTTATTTCTCACTCACGTCCTAGTACTACTGGGAGGGTAAAGGGGGTGCTGTGGACAGCCAGCTTCCTCCCCAGGCATACAGCGACCTGTGTGCATCAGGCTCTGCTCTGGAATCATGTGCATCCCAGGCAACCAGGAGAGGCGAAAACGGTACAGGTTGGAAACAGGCCTGCCTGCATCCCTTCTACTTGCATCTGATTGGGTAGAATTGTCACATGGCCTCATAGCCCCGAAGGGACGCTGGGAAGTGTAGTCCAATAGCCCCCAAGGGACACTGGGAAGTGTAGTCCAGCAGTGCATCCACAAGGAAGAGGAGATTCTGTCGAGTGCATAGCCCTCAAGGGACGCTGGGAAGTGTAGTCCAATAGCCCCCAAGGGACGCTGGGAAGTGTAGTCCAGTAGTGCATCCACAAGGAAGAAGAGACTGTCTCCAATGAGCAGATAGCATCTCTACCAAACCCGTAGGTCCAGCTCCATGCCCTCAAAGATCTACTACTACCAGAAAGCCAAGCAAGTGAAGAAATGCCGTTTGTTGTCATGGGCACAGTTAACCTTCATCTTTCCCACTATTTTCACTTCCCAAACCACTTTTTAAAAATCCCATTGTTATGGGAGGGAGGTTCAGGATGGGGAACACATGTATACCCATGGCCGATTCATGTGAACATATGGCAAAAACCACCACAATACTGTAAAGTAATTAGCCTCCAATTAAAATAAATTTAAAAGATAAATAAAAAGATAAAAATCCCATTGGTATTGAATATCACATTGGTCTGAAAGAGCTACCTTTCATGCATATTACAGAAAGAAAAAAATCAGCATTTTTCAGAATAAGTTTTGGTGGAGAAGAGGGAGTAATCACTTGCAGTGAGCTGTAAATAGCACAACTGATGTACCGGTGCTGGGCATTAGATGAGTTTCTGAATTAAATGCTTTTCTACAAATCCAGTACTAAACGGTCAAAATCAGTAACAAAATGTCTAGGAGACCTATTAAAATGCTCCCACAAAAAAAAATAAATAAAATGCCCCCACACAAAATCCAGGTTAAAGTCTTTCCATGGGAAATTACCAGTTCAATACATTAACACTAGTTTTCATAGCTTTCCAAATTCTTTTTTTAAAAAAAATGTTTTATTTTGTATTGGAGTATAGCTAATTATGGAGAAGGCACTGGCGACCCACTCCAGTACTCTTGCCTGGAAAATCCCATGGACAGAGGAGCCTGGTAGGCTGCAGTCCATGGGGTTGCTAAGAGTCGGACACGACTGAGCGACTTCACTTTCACTTTTCACTTTCATGCACTGGAGAAGGAAATGGCAGCCCACTCCAGTGTTCTTGCCTGGAGAATCCCAGGGACGGGGGAGCCTAGTGGGCTGCCATCTATGGGGTCGCACAGAGTTGGACACGACTGACGAGACTTAGCAACAGCAGCAGCATAAGCTAATTAACAAACAATGCTGTGATGGTTTCAGGTGAACAGCAAAAGGACTCAGCCATACATCCACATGTATCCATTTTCCCCCAAACTCCCCTCCCATCCAGGCTTCCACATAACCCTGAGCAGAGTTCCCTGTGCTGTCCAGCAGGTCCTTGCTGGTTCTCCATATTAAATACAGCAGTGTGTCCATGTCCATCCCAGACTCCCTGACTATCCCTTCCCCCATCCTTCCCCCTGGGAACCATAAGGTTATTACAGAGCATTGAGCAGAGTCCCCTGTGCTGTCCAGCAGGTCCTTGCTGGTTCTCCATGTTAAATACAGCAGTGTGTCCATGTCCATCCCAAACTCCCTAACTATCCCTTCCCCCATCCTTCCCCCTGGGAACCATAAGGTTATTAAAGAGTATTGAGCAGAGTTCCCTGTGCTGTCCAGCAGGTCCTTGTTGGTTATCCATGTTAAATATAGCAATGTGTCCATGTCCGTCCCACAGTTTTCCAAAGTCTTAATAAAGCAGAAAGAGGTAGAGAGAAGGGAAGAAGAGGGAGGAGAGATGGAATTTAAATCTACCACAACTAGGTTTTCTTACTGCCTCGTTTCATCCCCATGTTAATATACTTCAGTGGGAGTGATTCTAGTTTGACGGCCAGAACAATTAAGGATCAGCAAAGATTCAGGATGGACAGAAAGATCTAGCTACGCCTGTGAGACGTTCCCTCCCAACTGGAACCACCGTGGCCAGGCCAGGCCAGCAATGACCACTCTGACCTCACCAGGCAGGGCAAGGTTCCTCTAAACTGGCAAACCTCCCACTGACATTCGAACCTGCCCTACACCAGAAAGCTGTTCTCACTGGAGGAAAATATTATCTGACAGGGACGTGCCTGGCCCCAAAGAAACAATCAAAGCAGTGGCCTTAAAGGAGAGCCCCGGGAAGCAGCCTGGCTAGATCACTCACCCGCGTGGGTGACTCGCCCTGAACCAGGTGGTCACCCACTCTTACACGCCCGCAGACAGCAAGGTCTGTCCACTCGACGTTCAGACTGAGCCTCCAACAGGGCAGACAGAAGCCCCCCCCACACACACACACACACAGCAGCGAGCTCAGAAATGGAATCTACGCAGAAGACATTTTTAAAAGCCAGTTTAATGTACTCACAGATATGAAAGAAGAACCATGAAACAGGATCAGTATGGTATCAAAAAGGAACATTCAAGAGCAATAACACAGGGCTTCCCCTGGTGGCTCAGTGGTAAAGACTCCGCCTGCCAAGGCAGGAGACACGGTTCAATCCCTGGGCTGGTCAGAACCCACAGGCTGCGGAGCAACTAAGCCCAAGCACCACGACTACTAAGCACGTGCTCTGGAGCCTGGGGGCTGTAACGACTAAGCCCACACATCCTGGAGCCCTGTGCTCCACCACAATGCGAGGCCCGTGCACCGTAACTAGAGAGTAACCCCTGCTCGTCGCAGCTAAAGAAAAGCCTGCAGAGCAATGAAGACCGGAAGAACCAAAAACAAACTATTTTTTTTAGCTGCTTAGTCGTGTCCGACTCTTTGCAGACCCATGCACTGTAGCCTGCCAGGCTCCTCTGTCCATGGGATTCTCCAGGCCAGAATACTGGAGTGGGTCGCCATTTCCTTCTCCAGGGGATCTTCCTGACCCAGGGATCGAACCTGGGTCTCCTGTATTGCAGGCAGATTCTTTACCATTTGAGAGCTATAGGGAAGTCACTTAAAAAACACAGTAAGACCAAAAAAAAACAACACTTTAACAAAACACTTTGGAACTTGAAAAAAAAAACTGAAAGCACACATTTAAAACTTAATCGAGGGGCTTCCCTGGTGGCTCAGTGGTAAAGAATCTGCCTTGCAATGCGGGAGTCACGGGTTCAACCCTTGATCTGGGAAGATGCCACACGCGGCTGAGCAGCTAAGCCCGTGATCCACAACTACTGAGCCTGTGCTCAGCAACAGAAGAAACCACCGCGATGCGAAGCCCATGCATTGCAACTAGAGAAAAGCCTGTGCTCCGTCGAAGACCCAGCACAGCCAAAAATAAATGAATTTTTTTAAAAAAGAAAGAAAAAAGTACTTAAAAAAAACTCAGTGGTTTGGAAGACAGGGTTACGTGCCATCTCCCTAGACGAACCAAAATCCAGAGAAGAGAAAAATAAGACCAAAAAAAAAGAAAATCAGAGCCAGCCCAAAGGATGAAGAGAGAGAAAGGCTTGTTGTCTTCCCAATAATACTGCACACCAGCAGACATGAGAACACCAGCTGCAAAGTGCAGAGGGAAAACTGTCTCCAACTCAGGCCTCTACACTCAACAATCCAGTTACTGTCACGGTACGTTAATGACATTTTCAAACAGAGAAGGTCTCAAAAGACGCTCCCCCAACCCCTGTGTGTCTGAATACAGAAAACGATTTTTTGCCATTCAGGAAGATGCGGAGGATAAATTAATGATAAAGCACTCAGAAAACTAGGCAAAGAAACAAAACCTATCGTTAACCTCGGTGATAATGAAAACTTTGTGTGGGGGGGAAGAAATATTCAGAGTTTCCACCACGAGGTTCAGCAGTGTTGGCACTGGCATTCAAAAAACCATACCCACTGAAAACTGCTAACCCAGTGGTTGTCAAAGTGGGAGATTTCCCCCCCCACTCCCGGGCAGGGGACACCAGGCGAGTCTTTTTTGATCATCTCGACTAGAGGAGATGGAGATGTCTGTGCAGGCATCTCGTGGATGACGTCAGAGGTGTTGTTCACCATCCCACACTGCACAGGACCGTGCCCACCACAAAGAATTATCTGGCCCCAAAGGTCAACAGTGCTAAGGCTGAAAAAATCCCTCCTCTGACCAAAATTATGATCGTAGTTACATTGGGAGGTCAGGGGTCCCAAGATATGTGTCTGGGTAGTTGGTGGGAAGGAGGTGCGCGGAAAAGAGAACACATCCCAAGTGGGAAGTCCACAGTCACCCAGAAACGGAACAAACAAAAGCAGCAACAAGACAGAATGTAAGCAAAAGCGCAAGGAAATCAGCTGAAAAGTTTCAACAGCTTCTCTAGAGGAAGAAGAAACTGCAAGTGGGGAGCTGCTGGGTTTAATAACAAAGCCCCAAAGAACTATTTGATTATTTAAACTGTGCAAGAGCCACTTTGATAAAAAAATAAAAACAAAACTCAAAAAGATACACTAACAACTGCATCCCTTTCCTCCGTTTAAGAAGTAAAAATGTTGTCTTTAGCGCTCTCACTGTTATCTACCCTGTCTGGGTTCTCTTTGACCTTCACAATTCACCTTTAATCTGAAAACCTTGGTCACCTTACAAGCTACCCCAACTCTCTCCAATTCATCCAACCAAGGCAGTAGATACTGCCTCCACCTTTATAGCCAGGAGATTAAAAAAAAAAATTTTTTTTTAAAAATGTGACTGTGCAATTCAGAACATCCTGGTTTTTCAGAACAGTCTGAATTGTTCAAACCTGAAATAAAGTTGTTTTGTTCAGTCCCTCAGTCATGTCCAACTCTTTGGGACCCCTTGGACTGCAGCCCACCAGGCTTCCCTGTCCTTCACCAGCTCCCAGAGCTTGCTCAAACTCATGTCCATCGAGTCGGTGATGCCATCCAACCATCGCATCCTCTGTCGTCCCCTTCTCCTCCCGCCTTCAACCTTTCCCAGCATCAGGCTTTTCCAGTGAGTCGGCTCTTCGCATGAGGTGGCCAAAGGATTGGAGCTTCAGCTTCAACATCAGTCCTTCCAATGAACATTCAGGGTTGACTTCCCTTAGGATGAACTGGTTGGATCTCCTTGCTGTCCCAGGGACTCTCAAGAGTCTTCGCCAATATCACAGTTTTAAAGCATCAATTCTTCAGCGATCAAGCCTTCTTTATGGTCCAACTCTTATATCCATACATGACTACTGGAAAAACCATAGCTTTGACTATAAGGACCTTTGTTGGCAAAGTGCTATCTCTGCCTTTTTTTTTTTAATGAGATTTTATTTATTTATTTGGCAGTGCCAGGTCTTAGTCATGGCATGTAGCATCCAGTTCCCCGACCAGGGATCAAACCCAGGGCCCCTGCATTTGGAACTGCAGAGTCTTAGCCACTAGACCACCAGTGGCTAAGCAGAAGTCCCTCTGCTTTTTAATACACTGTCTAGGTTTGTCATAGCTTTCCATCCAAGGAGTTAGCATCTTTTAACTTCATGGCTGCAGTCACTGTCCGCAGTCATTTGGGAGCCCAAGAAAATAAAATCTGCCACCATTTCCACTTTTTCCCCCATCTCTTTGCCATGAACTGATGAGACTGGATGCCGTGATCTTAGTTTTTTTGAATGTTGAGTGTTAAGCCAGCTTTCTCACTCTCCTCCTTCACCCACATCAAATGAGTCCAATTATTTTTTTCAGTGATAACCTTCTGTGCTTGTACGAAGACAAGCTCCCCCAAAGAGGGGCCTTAACATCCCTACTGGTCAACACAAGAGGCTCCACGTATCACAGAGCCATGCAAATATCCGATCCAACCAGGTAACAGGAAAACAACTGTTCCACAAGTTACACCCTCCCTCTCTGGGACATTGGCAAGTTTTTTTTTAAAAAAGACCAAAAAAGAACCATGCAACCCTGAGCGCTTTCAAAGTCCTGTGTGTGGTGGAACTTTCAGCCTGGGAGAGCTCAGCTTGCAGAATTTCTCCTCAAAGGATGGCCTGACTGCGGTGTGTGAAAAGTAAAAGAGGTAATGAGACTCAATAAAAAGTGTGTTCAGCCTTTAAACCCTGAAATAATCTCATTGGCCGTTTACACCGCGCCCAGTGTACAAGGAGCAAAGACTCCCCAGGGCCCCAAAGACATCCACAGACCCGGGTTTATTTGCACGCTGATACAAAACAACTTTGGCAAGAGGACCGCTCCAAGACGCTTTCCGAATAGAAAAATCAGCCGTCTCCAAGCTGGGAGCCCGGTTTCTTTGGCCTCGAAATGGAAAGGTGAGTACAGAAATCCCAGTTCATTAGGACAAAGTGAGAGCTACTATTTATGAGCCTTTCCATTCTCGTCTTTTCTACATTTAGCTCTCAGGCAAAGTCGTTTTCTTTTTTCGAAGGATGAACGTTAGGACATGTTCCGAACTATTTTCGTAACTGGACCAGGAAGGGCAAAATCCTGCCCGGTAGGGAAGCATGATGCAAACCCCAAGTTTACAGCTTTTCCTGCTTAGAGGCCTCGAGGTTTATGGGTGAGTCATGATGAGTTGGGGCTTCCCAGGTGGCACTGGTGTTAAAGGACCCGACCGCCAATACAGGAGACTTAAGAGATGCAGGTTCGATCCTTGGGTCGGGAAGATCCCCTGGCAACGCAAGTGGGCAACCCACCCCAGTATTCTTGCCTTAAGAATCCCACGGACAGAGGAGCCTGGCGGGCTACAGTCCACGGGGCCATAAAGAGTCGGACACGACCGAGTGACTAACATGTAACAAGCTGAGTTAATTTCTAGGAGAGGAAGAACACTCCCCCCCCCCCGCCCCGCCTCCACCCTGTGCACCTCAAAGCTCCAGCACCAGAGCTGGGGATGGGACTGGAGGGTTTGTTTGTTTTTTTCCAACTTCCCATCCCTGCATGGAAAACATGTCCCGAGGACCTGGGGTGAGAACTCACAGGACCCAGAGAGGCAGAGACTGGCACAGCGACAGAAAGATACACCTGAAGGCCAGTTGGCAGGCAGGTCTATCAAATGCAAAGATATTTCAGCACGGGGGAAAAAAAAATCACCCCCCTTTTTAAAAAAACAACCGCACTGCGAATTTTTAAATACCAACATGTCTTTGGAACTCCACTCCTCCTCCTAACAAAACTGCAAACTGCAGCTGGCCTCAAAGTAGCCGGAACCTCACCGTGCCCAGGAGTTGCTCTGGCCACCACAGTACCCGAGCTAGCTAAGGTGGGGGCGTCCAGCCCTCATCCACCCACCTTTTCTGTCTATTGAGCCCAGGGAAAGCGGCTGTGGTCCTTTGCATCGATGCTGATTCGGGATTGTGTTTCAACACAGACATGAAGCAAAACGCAGAGAGGCTGAGATAAATCAGCTCCCAATCCATAGCCCGGGGCTTCCCAGGTGGGCCCAGCAGTAAAGAATTTCTCGCTTGCCAGTGCAGAAGTTGCAGGTTCATCCCAAACCTCAGGAAGATCCCCTAGAGGAGGAAATGGCAACCTACTCCAGGATTCTTGCCTGCAGAATCCCAAGGACAGAGGAGCCTGGCGGGCTACAGCCCATGGGGTCGCAAACAGTCAGACAGGACTTGTGACTAAACCAAAATTCACAGCTCACGGACATGAATGAATCGGGCACGGGTGCACATGTGTCCCCCATCCTGAACCCCCCCCCTTCCACCTCCCTCCCCATCCCATCCCTCTGGGTTGTCCCAGAGCACCGGCTTTTCGTGCCCTGTTTCACGCATCACACTTGGACTGGTCATCTATTTCACATATGCTAATACACATGTTTCAAAAACCACAATACGGTAATTAGCCTCCAATTGAAATTAATTAATTTTTTAAAATGAAAACAAAAATTCACAGCTCATGTCTACAGATTCCCTGTTTTCAAAACCTTCAACGGTCATTCACAAAGAGCTTGCGCTCTTGGGGGTGCAAATATGGGGCCATCAGTGACAACAGCTTGTCCTGACCAGGGGTTGCTGAGTCACGGATCAGCATGACTCAGCACAATCCGTAAAAAACGCAGCCCCTTTCAGACCACAAGGCGCCCCACCAATGGCTCTGAACCTTCACTATCAGGAGGAGCTCTGATGGCTGAGTTGGGACATCTCTCACCTGGGTGTGTGGGCCAGTCACACCCACCACCGCACCTCCAGTGTGTGTCCTGATTTCTCCCCACGTCTGCCTTCGGCTTGCAAACCAGGAAGGACATAAGGACATAGCCTTGCGTCCAGCGAGGGGTTTAAGGGTCTGGAGACTCGGGAGAGGGGTCACACTGGCCAGCTCCCTGCCCCCGCACCTCCCCAGGAGGGTCCTGGTCCCCAAGAGGCAACCTGAAACTCATCAAGGTCCCAAAGGAGCGCCCCTGGGACCAGGGAAGGCCCGGATGACTGTCTTTCTTCTGGGGGCTCTCATGGAAAGGCTCGGGTGTTCTTGGCAGGGGGAAAGGGGAAGGAGGGGAATCTAAGACGTGACGAAAAGGAGAAGCAAAGCTTCATTCCTTCCCGGGGTTAACAAACATTCCTGAGGCCGCAGGGGGCCCGCTGACACCCAGCTGGCGCGCTTCGGGCTTCCCAGTGAATCCCCCGGGTGGCCCTTCTGGAATTCGAGCCCCTCCGCAGACATTTCAGAAGTCAGGCCCTCCCCCAACCACCACCCCCCCGCCCCGCCCAAGTCTTCCACTTGCTGAGCAGATGGAGACAGGAACTCCCACCAACTGCAGCGCTCAACCTACTGCCAACGCTCCTGAGAAGGCCCGCATCAAAGCAGAGCCTCGGAGATGCAGACACGTCAAGGTCTCTGGAGTCCCTGAGGGCAGGGATGTTATTTCTGCTGCACAAAAAAAAAAAAAAATACTGCCTTTGGTGTATTTTTCCGGCCCTGGTAAACCTCAAGCTTACAAGTCAGTGTCAAGGCGCTGAACAGTTACAAATCTTGCTGGCTGCTTTTCTGGGGGACTGAGTTCACGTGGCTCAGCTGGTAAAGAATCCGCCTGCAGTGTGGGAGACCTGGGTTCGATCCCTGGGTTGGGAAGATTCCCCTGGAGAAGGGACTGGCTAACCCACCCCAGTATTCTGGCCTGGAGAATCCCATGGACTGTTTAGTCCAGGGGGTCACAAAGAGTCAGACACGACCAAGCAACATTCACTTCACTCACCATGCGCGTACCTGAGATTCCGTCAATGCCACTCTGGGGGAATCAGGGTCCCTTTAACCTAGACTCCGACCCAGAGAAAAAGCAGTTCCTCCACCAGCAGCCCCCGCCGAGCTCCCATAAAACCCAGCTCTCAGGAGTTCCTGCTCCCATTTCCTTTTTTCCAGCTACAAAAAATGCAGATGAAGCAAGTATTTGTTTGAGTTTTACTGTGTAAATAAAGCCTATTATCAGGGCCAGCCCCGAGGAAGAAAACAGCCTTCTCCACCCAGGTTGGCCAGGCTAGGGGCCTCCCGAGCACCTTCAAAAAGAATAAAGCACGGCTTTCCAAGCTAAAATCCTTTCAAAGCAAAAGTGGCGTACAGTTCATCTAGCGAGGGTGACTTTGTGCTGGAGGCACGTGGCAGACACTTTCGGCTGTCACAAAGGGGAGAGGGGGTTAAATGACCAGTGCGTAGAAGTCAGGATTGCTGCTAGACAGCCTACAATACACAGGGAAGGACCCCCGCCCCCCACCCCACTCAGCAAAAGAGGACCCAGCCCAGAACATCAGAAGTGCCAAGGCTGAAAAGCCCTCATGGAGGTGGTGGTGGTGGTGTTAATTTCATCTCTCAGTCGTGTCCGGCTCTCTGCGACCCCGTGGACTGCAGCCCCGCCAGGCTCCTGTCCATGGAATTCTCCAGGCAAGAATCCTGGAGTGGGTTGCCATTTCCTTCTCCAGGGAGATCTTCCCCACCCAGGGATCGAACCCATGTCTCCTCCAACTGGAGAGGAAGCAGAGATATGCAAGGTCAAGATCTGACCGTCAGGGCCCTTCTCGAGTTATGACCTCAGGGCTCACCATTTAACCTCCTTGGTCTTAACTGTTCCATCTATAAAATGGGCTAATAAAACTCCATCAGGAAATCAGGGACTGAGCTGGCCTTGTCCTTGGTATCGCCTCCAGCTCGAGGTTGTAACACTCCCAGGAGGCTTTCAACCAAGACACTCGTCATCACGCAAAGAGTGTGCCCTCTCACATGGGATCAGGCTTCTTCCAAGTCAGATTCTGTTAGAAATGAGCTGTATAATACCCCAGCACTCTAATATATAACCATGAAATTACAGCGTTTCTTAAATGCAAAAAAAAAAAAAAAACTATTAGAAGACCCATTATTTAATGTACCCTAGAGATGTTTCTGGAGAAGGAAATGGCAACCCACTCCAGTGTTCTTGCCTGGAGAATCCCAGGACGGCGGAGCCTGGTGGGCTGCCGTCTATGGGGTCGCAGAGTCAGACACGACTGAAGCGACTTAGCAGCAGCAGAGATGTTTCAGTAGCTACTGCGAAAGAAAAGATTCAAAGCTTGGATTAATCCAAATTCTGGTGGTGGAACATGTTTCCCCAGTCTCCATCACAAAAATCTACTTTCATTTTTTAAGAGATTGTAACAGGCACCCTTTTTTCATCCTTTCCTATAAAGTGACAGTTAATTACTTTAGTTGTTAACAACCAGCTGTTGGATCATGAGCAAGCATCACTGATGACTTAATCCAGGAGAAAACGCAAGTGGGTGAAACACTGCCAATACCACGCAATACAACGTGTGGTTAAGAAATACACATGTGCGTGTGGCAGCATGCATGTGTGCATGTGTATACACAAGTGTGCGTGGAAGTTTAGCACGGGCATCCCAAACTGTCCTGAAGCCTCTCCATCCTAAGCAAAGAAACCACATATCTCCAGTCACAGTAGAACACCTATAAAAAGCAAGCAGCAGTTTAAGGGAGGGACACAGGAGCATCTCAGGTTAAAATCACAAGCAGCTTTATTTCTGCAAAACCCTGAAGCACAATGTGGAAAGGCAGAGTGTGTACACTGCCACCAGTCTATCCAGACACACACACACACGCAGAGTGTGTACACTGCTACCAGTCTATACAGACACACACACACATCCCCCAAGACACACACACACACGCAGAGTGTGTACACTGCTACCAGTCTAGCCACAAAGACACACACACAGACACACACAAACACACACACACACAGAGTGTGTACACTGCCACCAGTCTAGCCAGACACAGATACACACACAGAGTGTGTGTACACTTCTACCAGTCTATACAGACACACAGACACACACGCAGAGTGTGTACACTGCTACCAATCTAGCCAAAGACACACACAGAGACTCACACAGACACACACACACGGAGTGTGTGTACACTGCTACCAGTCCAGCCACACACACACACACATCCAAGACACACACACATGCAGAGTGTGTACACTGCTACCAGTCCAGCCACACAGACAGACACACACACGGAGTGTGTACACCGCTACCAGTCTAGCCACACACACACACACACCCCAGACACACACACACAAGACACAGAGACACACACACACCCAAAACACCCACACACCCCCAAGACACAGACACACACCCAAACCGTAGCAACTACCAGGAGAGCCCATCAGGGGCTCAATCAGGAGCCAACAGCCCCCAGTGGGCTGCAGAGACCCTGGTGAGTGTCAGGCTTTACGGCCCCCCTCCTTCGGTTTGTAGAAGGGGGTCCTCTTGCACAGGAAGATGTAACACCACTAAGAACTCGGGGAGGGGGGGTTACCACTTGGGGTACAGAGAAAAGAGGAGGTACTCCAAAGTCCTTTTCCCCAGCTTCCGGTAAAACAACTGAATTTTTAGGCCAGTTTTCTTACCCAGTGGAAGCCCCCAAAGCAAGACGTTACCTTAAACAATATCATACCACTTATTCCATCTGCTGCAATGACAGGTCCGAGCAAGACAGGTTCAATTGGGTCTGCGTGTGTTCTTTTTTAAAAGAAACACCTAAAGTTCTAAAGGTTTGCGGAATTCACCTGGTATCTTTACTATCCAAAATGCCTGGTAAAACTCCTTATTATTTAAAAGGCTCAAGCTATTATGCTGTAAGGCATATGCAGGAGCACCAGACCTACACAAGCTTTGTCCACTATGCTGCCTCCCACTTTTCAAAGAATTCAATGCATTAATCAGTTGCACCTGGGTGAAATTTACGACAACAAAGACAGCCTCAATCCCCAGTTCAACATAAATTCAGTGCACCTTTCCCCTCAGAGTCTCTAGTTTATAACCATAAAAAATGAGAGAAAGTAAAAGATTAGTTCAGTCTCTCATTTGTCATCTAGGTAACAAAACCACACCACCTCCTAAATTCAATCTGGTGGAGCAGATTAGAAGTCACTTCAGTGCTTCCAGCCACGGTGAAGCAGGAAAGCAGGGGAAAAAAAATAGTAAGTCACCTTCAAACCCTTCGGAGAGCCAAGAATTTTTTTGCATTTTAAAGAGAACTTTGTCCCCAGGAATGGCGTGGCCCAGACCACTGACCAACAGACAGTTTTAACCAGGGGAAAACAAAACGACTGGTTTGTGTGTGTTTTTACAGGTTTATACAGGCTCAGCTGCTAAGTCTCAAGATGGGTTTTCTATTTCAAGGCAAGAAAACTCAAAGTTCTAAAGTAAACCCTATACACACACATTCAGTACAGTCGCTCAGTGGTGTCCGACTCTTTGCGACCCCATGGGCACACACACTGGCAACTGATTATGGTGGTTCAAATCCCACTTTTATAAAGGACTCTGAAAACTTCCATTTTTTGGGTTTTTTTTTTTGCAAGTATCCAAGGCGCCGCAGATCTAGGGCTGGAAGCCAAACGTCAGTAAATATTGATGGGCTTTTGGGAATGGAGAAGCTGGCCCGCCGGCAGCTGCTCGCCTACACGTCCCAGAGATAAGGGGTGCGGGTCCAAGGGGGGGTGCAGAAGCAAGCAGACAGGCTAACACAGGAGAGGCCGGCTCTGTCCACCCGGCGCACGTGGGAACGTCCCCCCCCCGACCTCTGGGCTGGCCCACAGGTACAGGCCGCCAGTGGCGAGGCCGGGAGCGACAGGGTACCCGGCCGGGGCCCTTCCAAGAGGGGGAGGGGAGAGATCCGAAACAGGAGCCACTGAAACTCTCGGCGGCGCCGGAAGCCAAAAAGGGCTGGGGAACCCAGCAGGGCGGCCCAGGTGGCGCCTGGAGCACGCACCTACGGCGGGTCCCAGGGCCCCACGTTCTCGCAGGGGACCCAGGCAAACGCGCGTCCCGGGCCCGGGGCGCCACACGGAACCCACCCCCCCCCAGCGCTCCTGACCTCCACGAGCCCCCCGCCCCCCGAGGCCACCTCCCGGCTGTCACCGTGCAAGTCCCGCGCCCCCTCTCACCTTGGTGATGACCAGCGGCTCGCCGTGCTCGCGGCCGCCCTTCAGGGTGAAGCCCCAAGGGGCGCCGCCGCTCAGCTGTACCTCCACCAGGCGCCCGCCATCGGCCGCCCGCGCCTCGGCCTCCGCCAGGCGCTCCGGCCGCGCGCGGGGCTCGGCGCCCTCCATGGCGCGGGGCGCACAGGCGGCGCGGCCGCTCAGGCCGCCGGGGCCGCCTCACTCGCGCCCATACGCTCCGAGGAAGCCCAGCCGGCCGAGGGCGAGGGAGGCTCTCGGCGCCCCCGCCGCCGGCCGCTGGCAAACTTGCGCTGCAACTTGCAAGGAAAGTGCCGGCCCGGGGCGGGAGGGAGCGCGGAGGACGCGCGGCGCTGCGCACAGGAGAGGGCGGGCCCCGGAGGGGCCGGGCCCGCGGGAGGGGGCGGGGAGCCGCGGGCAGGGGGCGGGCTGGAGGGGAGGGGACCGGGAAAAGCGGGGAGGGGGCGGGGAGAGGGGGGAGGGGTGGGGAGAAGGGGGTGAGCCAGGATAGGGGGGAGGGGCGGGGAGCTGCAGGGAGGGGGCGGGGAGAGGGGGAGCCGGGAGACGGGGCGGGGAGCTGCGGGAGGGGGAGGGGGCGGGGAGCTGCGGGAGGGGGAGGGGGCGGGGAGCCGCGGGGAGGGGGAGGGGCGGGGAGCCGCGGGGAGGGGGAGGGGCGGGGAGCCGCGGGGAGGGTGCGGGCTGGAGGGGAGGGGACCGGGAAAAGCGGGGAGGGGGCGGGGAGAGGGGGAAGCCGGGAGAGGGGGGAGCCCGGAGAGGGGGGAGGGGGCGGGGAGCTGCAGGGAGGGGGCGGGGAGAGGGGGGAGCCGGGAGACGGGGCGGGGAGCTGCGGGAGGGGGAGGGGGCGGGGAGCTGCGGGAGGGGGAGGGCCGGCGGGATGGGGCGGGGAGCCGCAGGGAGGGGGCGGGAAGAGGGGGGAAGGGGGCGGGGAGAGGAGGGAGCCGGGAGACGGGGCGGGGAGCTGCGGGAGGGGGCGGGCCGGCGGGGAGGGGGAGGGCCGGCGGGAGGGGGCGGGGAGCCGCGGGGAGGGGGCGGGCTGGCGGGGAGGGGACCGGGAAAAGCGGGGAGGGGCGGGGGGGGGGAGCCGGGAGAGGCGGCGGGAAGCTGCAGGGAGGGGGCGGGCCGGCGGGGAGGGGAGGGGAGGGGCGGGGAAAAGCAGGGAGGGGGCGGGCCCGAGGGGAGCCGCGGGGCCCAGCGCGCGCTCTGGGGCAGGGGGCAGGGGGCAGGGGGCAGGGGGCAGGGGGCGGGGCGCGCGGGACGGGGTTCGGCTCGCGCCGCGCGCGAAAGAATGGGTGGCTTGCGCTGGGTGCGCAGAAAATAGGGGCTCGCGCCGCGCTACTCTCGGGACCCCGCGCGCGCAAGAAGGGGGAGCGTCGCGTTGCGCGCGCCGGGCGGAGAGCTGGCCCCGCGGGCGCAAAAACTGGGGTTCTCGCGCCGCGCGCGCAGGAAAGGGAGGGCATGCGCCGCGCGCGCCGGGTGGGGGCTGGCCCCGCGCACTCAGGAACGGGGGGACTTGCGCCGCCCCAGGCGCCTAGAAAGTGAGGGCTCACGCCGCGGGTACCGGGGGTGGCCCCACACGCGCAAGAAGGGGGTGCTCGCGTCGTCCAGCGCGCGCAGGAAAGCGGGGGTCTCCCGCCAAGTGCGCAGAAAAGTGGGGGCTCGCGCCGCGCACGCCCGATTGAAGGTTGGCCCCTTGCGCGCGCAGGAACCGGAGGTGGGGGTGGGACTCGCTCCGCGCCGCGCGCTCAGGAACGGGGGTCTCACGCCGCGCGTGACGGCACGCCCTGCTCGCGCAAGAAGTGGGGGCTCGCGTCGCGCCCGGTTCGCATGAAGGGGCGGGGCTAGCGCCGCGGGCGCCCAGGGAAGGGCTCACCCCGCGCGCGCAGGAACCGGGGGGCTCACGTCGCACGAGGCGAGAGGCCCCGCGCGCGCAAGAAGGGTGGGTCTTGTTCCGCCCCGCGTGGTCAGGAAGGGGAGCTCGCGCCGCGCGTGCCTGGGGGAGGGCTGGCCCAGGCGCGCAGGAACCAGGGTGCTCGCGCGGCGCCGCGCGCGCAAAAAAGGGGGGGTGCTCGCGCCGCGTGCGCAGGGAGGGGGAGCTCGCGCCGCGCGCGCACGGGTAAGGGCTGGCCCCCCCATGCGCGCGCAGGAACAGAGGGGCTCGCGCCGCGCCGCGCGCGCATGGCGAGCCCGAGCAAAGGCTGGTCCCGCGCGCGCAAGAACTAGGGCGCTCACGCTGCGCCGCGCGCGCCGGGGGGAAGGGCTGGCCCTGCGCACACAAGAAGTGGAGACTCGCGTAGCGCCGCGTTTGCAGGAAGGGGCGGGGCTAGCGCCGCGCGCGCCCTGGGGAGGGCTGACCCCGCGCGCGCAGGAACCCGGCGCGCGCCCAGGAAGCGGGGGCTCGCGCCGCGCGTGCCGGAGGGGCCCCACCCGCGCGCTCAGGAAGGGGGGGGCTCGCGCCGCGCCGCGTGGGTAGGAACGGGTGGGGGGGGTATCGCGCCGCGCGCACCAAGGGTAGGGCTGGCCCGCGAGCGCAGGAACGAGGGGTTGTGTGTGTGTGTGTGTGTGTGTGTGTGGCCTGGCAAAGTAGTTTCCCCTTTCTTCAAAGGTTTGTTGATTTCAAGCAAAAGTCCTAGAAGTATTTTAATGCAAATCACGGCACAGTCACTGTTTATGAACTGGCAAAGAATCAAAATGAGGGATATCAGAGAACCAGACTGGTCAGATCTGGCAAGAGCGCGTGCTTTTTAGGGGAGATGAGTTAAGATGAGACAGCGGTGTTGGGGGCTCCGGGTTCTGGAGAATTAACCCCCACCCCCCGGAAGGCCTAATGAAGGGCGAGAAAGCGAACTTCCCCAACCCTAAGCTCTCCGCCCCTCACCTCTCCTCCTCGTTACCAAGCATCACCCTTGTGAGGCTTCGTGGCCTTCTGCGCTGCTCTCACCGAGCCTGGCGCCTTTTCTGCCAGCGCGGGGGGCGGGGATCGGGCGGGGGCCGCCGGGAGGCCCAGGGCACATGACCCCCCCTCCCCGCGACCCCGCGCCCAGCACATGACCCAGGCCGGCCGGCAGACCTGAGCTGCGCGCGTCTCCAGCACGACCCATGGCCTCCCAGCGCCTCGGCACCTTCTGCTGCCCCACGCGGGACGCCGCCACGCAGCTCGCGCTGGGCTTCCAGCCGCGAGCCTTCCACGCGCTGTGCATGGGCAGCGGCGCGCTCCGCCTGGCGCTCGGCCTCCTGCAGCTGCGGCCCGGGCGCCGGCCCGCGGGCCCCGGGATCGCCTCGGCCTCGCCGCCGACCTCGGCCCGCGGCCCCGCCTCCGTGCGCATCCTGCGCGCCGCCACCGCTTGCGACCTGCTCGGCTGCCTGGGTGAGCGCGCGACTCGCGCGGGTGGCGGGGGACCCGTCGGTGTGCGAGTGAGGAGGGCCCGGCCCGCGGGTGGGGACTCGGGCGTGCGTGGTTCAGGGCGCGGGGCCCCGACTATGAGTGGTTGTGGGCCCTTGCCCCGAGGGTGGGGACCCCTTCTTGGGAAGTGAGGACGCACGGCCGGGGACCCCTCCGTGTGTGGTTCAGGGCCCGCGCATAGTGCGCGGGTGGGTTCCCCTCCGTGCGGAGCTGAGCGCGCGCGGCCCGCGAGTAGGGCTCCCTCTGTTTGTGGGTGAAGACGTCGGGCCCCAAAGTAGGGACCCGTCTGTGCGTTTTTTCAGGGTGAGCCTCCGTGCGCGGTTGAGAGCCCGTGGGCCTCCGTGTGAGGTTGAGAGGGTGCGGCCCGCGAGTGGGGTCCCCTTAGTGGGAGTTGAGGGCGTGCGGCCCACGTGTGGGGACACTTCCGTATGCGGGTGAGGATGCCCGGTCTGCGAGTAGGGACCCGTCTGTGCATTTTCTACGGCGCGCGCATCGCGGGTGCAGACCCCTCCGTGCCCAGTTGAGGGCCCGCAGCCCTCGAGTGCGGAACTCTCCATGTGTGCTTGAGGGCGCATGGCCCACGGAGGGGACCACTGTGTGTGCAGTTGAGGGTGCACGGCCTGCACGTGGGGACCACTGCGAAGGCGGTTGAAGGCGCACGGCCCGCGGGTGGGAAGCCCTCCGCGCCCAGTTGAGGGCCCATGGCCTGCGAGTGGGGACCTCTCTGTGTGCAGCTGAGTACGCCTGGCCCGCGAGTAGTGACCCATCTGTGCGTTTTCAGGACGCGCGTACCGCCATGAGGACCCCTCCCTGTGCGACCCGCGAGGGGGGATCTCTCTGTGCCCAGTTGCGAGTGCGCGGCCCCCGAGTGGGGACTCCCTTCGTGGGAGTTGAGTGCGCCCAGCCCGCGGGTGCGGACCACTGCTTGCGCACTTGAAGGCACCCGGCCAGCGGGTGGGAACCCCTTCGTGCCCAGTTGAGGGCGTGCTGCCCGCGAATGGGGATCCCTCCCTGTGTGCTTGAGGGCGCGCTCCCCGTGAGTGGGGACCACTCGGTTCGCTGTTAAAGGTGCACGACCCGCGGGTGCAGACCCCTCAGTGGGTGGTTGAGGGCCTACAGCCCAGTGGTGGGGACCCCTCCGTGCCCAGTTGAGGGCCTGCGGCCCCCAAGTGGGGGTCTCTCTGTGCCCAGTTGAGAGCGTGCGGCCCGCGAGTGGGGACGCCCTTCATGGGAGTTGAGAGTGCACAGCCTTGTGGTGAGGACCACCACTCCGTGCAGGGTTGAGGGTGCACGGCCAACGGATGGGGAGCCCTTGGTGCCCAGTTGAGGGCGCGCGTACTGCGATGTCTGTGCCCAGCTGAGGGCCCACGAATGGGGACCCCTCCGTGCGCGGTTGAGGGCGGACGGCCCACGGGTAGGGGGTCCCTTCCGTGTGCTGGTGAGGACGTCCAGCCCATGAGGCCCCTTCCGTGTGTGCTTGAGGGTGCGCTGCAGGCGAGTGGGGACCCCTGCGTGCGCGGTTGAAGGCACACGGCCCATGGGTCTGCGAGTGGGGACCTCTCTGTGTCCAGTTGAGAGCTCGTGGCTCACGAGTGGGGACGCCCTTCATGGGAGTTGAGGGCGCACAGCCTTGTGGTGAGGACCACTCCGTGCGCAGTTGACGGTGCGTGGCCCGCTAATGGGATCCCTCTGTGTTTGAAGCCGCGCGGCCTGCGAGTGGGAACCACTGCATGAGCGGTTGAGAGCACACAGCCTTGTGGTGGGGACCACTGCATGCGCGGTGGAAGGCACACGGCCCGCGGGTGGGAAGCCCTCCGTGTATGCTTAAGGGCGCACTGCCCGAGAGTGGGGACGCCTCTGTGCGCGGTTAAGGGCTCACGGAACGCAGGTGCAGACCCCTCAGTGTGCGGTTGAGGGCGCACAGCCCAGTGGTGGGGACCACTGCGTGCGCAGTTAAGGGAGCACGGCACGCGGGTGGGGAACCCTCTGAATGCCAGTGAGGATGCCAGGCCCAAGAGTGGGGACCCATCTGTGTGTTTACCAGGGTGCGCGCAGCAGGGGTCGGGACCCCTGCATGCTCAGTTGAGGCCCGCGGCCCGCGAGTGGGGATACCTCCGTGTGTGCTTGAAGGCGCGCTGCCTGCGAGTGGGGACGCCTCGAGCGGGGATCTCTCCTTACGCGGTTGAGGGCACACGGCCCGCGGGTGGGAACCTCTCCATGCCCAGTTGAGGGCGCGGGGCCCGCGAGTGGGGACCCCCTTCTTGGGAGTTGAGGGAACGGCCCTCTACTGGGGAACCCTTAATGTGTGGGGAAGGACACCCGTCCCAGGGGGCCCCGCGAGCGCAAGAAGGGGGGACACCCGCCAGCGCCCAGGAATCAGGGGCTCGCGCCGCGCCGCGTGGGCAGGAAGGGGGGCTCGCGCCCCGCGTGCCAGGGGTCCCCAAGCGCACAGGAAGTGGGTGGCGGGGGGGCCTGGCGAGCGCAAGAAGAGGGGGGCTCGCGCCTCGCCCCGTGCCCAGGAATGGGGGTCTTGCGCCAAGCGTACTAGGGGTAGGGCTGGCCCACCAGCGCAGGAACCGGGGGACTTGGGCCGCACCGCGCGCGCGCCCAGCAAGTGGGGGCTCACTACGCGCGTGCCGGAGGGCCGCGCGCAAGAAGCGGGGCTCGCGCCGCAGTGCGAGCGCAGGAAGAGGGGGCTTGCGCCGCGCGTGCTGGGGGAGGGCTGGACCTGCGCGCGGGGAAAAGGGGGTCGGGAGATGCGGTGCTCGCGCCGCGCTCGCCGAAAAGAGGGGGCTCGCGCCTTGCGCGCCCAGGGAAGGGCTGGCCCCGCGCGCGCAGGAGGTGGAGGCTCGTGCCGCGCATGCCACGGGGTCCCACGCGCGCAAGAAGGGGAGCTCATGTCGCTCCGTGTGCTCAGGACGGGGCGGTGGGGGGGGCTCGCGCTGCGTGCACAGGAAAAAGGGAGTGCGCGCGCAGGAAACGTGGGGTTGGCGCCGCGCCGCGCGCAGTAAAGTAGGGGCTCGCGCCGCGCCCCGCGCAGGAAAGTAGGGGCTCGCGCCACACGGGCCGGGGAAAGGGCTGGCGCCGCGAGATCAGGAACGGGGTGGGGAGGGGCTTGCGCCCCACCTCTGAGCAGGAAGTGGGGGCTCGCGCAGCGCCGCGCGCGCAGGAAAGGAGGGACTAGCACCGCGCGGGTGCGTAGGAAGGGACGGGGCTAGTGCCGCGCGTGCTCAGGGGAGGGCTGACCCCGCGGCTGCAGGAATTGGGGGGGCGTCGCGCCGTAGCGCGCGCTCAGAAAGTGGGGACTCGCGCCTCGCGTGCCGGGTGACCCCGCACGCGCAAGAAGGGGGGCTCGCGCCGCGCCGCGTGGGTAGGAAGGGGGGGGCTCGCGCCACGCCACCTGAGCAGGAACGAGGGGGCTTCCGCCGCCCGTGCCTGGGAGAGGGCTGGCCCGCGTGCGCAGGAAAGGAGTGGTCGCGCCATGCGCGCAGGAACCGGGGTGCTCGCGCCGTGGCCTGTGCACAGGAAGTGGGGGGCTCGCGCCGCGCCCGCCCAGGGAAGAGCTTGCCCCGCACGCGCGCAGGAACCGGGGGGCTCGCGCCGTGCCGTGGGCACAGGAAAGGAGGGGCTCGGGCCGCGCGCGCCGGGGGGAAGGCTGGCCCCGCGTGCTCAGGAACGTGGCGGGGGGGGGCTAACGCCCCGCCGCGCGCATTGCAAGTGGGGTCTCGCGCCGCCCGTGACGGGAGGCCCGGCACGCGCAAGAACTGGGGGCTCGCGTCGCGCCGCGTGGTCAGGAATGGGGGACTTGCGCCGCGCGTGCTGAGGGAGGGCGGGACCTGCGCGCGGAGGAAAGGGGGTTGAGGAGTGCGGTGCTCGCGCCGCGCTCGCAGAAAAGGGGGGGCTCGCGCCGCCTGCACTCGGGGCAGGGCTGGCCCCGCGCGCGCAGGAAGTGGAGGCTCGTGCCGCGCGTGCCAGTGGGCCGCACGCGCGCAAGAAGCGGAGCTCATGTTGCTCCATGTGCGCAGGACGGGGGGGTGGGGTGGGGGGTGGCTAGCGCAGCGCCCGCAGGATGAGCGCAGGAAAGGTGGGGCTCGCGCCGCGCTCCGCGCAGGAAAGTAGGCGCTCGCGCCGCGCGGGCCGGGGAAAGGGCTGGCGCCGCGAGATCAGGAACGGAGTGGAGGGGGCTTGCGCCCCACCTCGTGCGCAGCAAGTGGGCGCTCGCGCCGCGCTCGCAAGAAAGGAGGGACTCGCACCGCGGGCGTGCGTAGGAAGGGACGGGGCTAGTGCCGCGCGTGCCCAGGAGAGGGCTGACCCCGCGGGTGCAGAAATCGTGGGGGTCGCGCCGCAGCGCGCTCTCAGGAAGTGGGGACTCGCGTCGCGCGTGCCAGGGGACCCCCTCGCACAAGAAAGGGGGCTCGCGCAGCGCCGCGTGGTCAGGAAGGGGGGCTCGCGCCGCGCGTGCCGGGGGAAGGGATGGTTCGCGCACGCAGGAAAGAGGGTGCCCTGCGCACGGGAAATGGGAGGCTCGCGCCGCGCTCGCCCAGGCAATGGCTGGCCCCGCACGCGCTCAGGAATTGGGGGGGGAGCTCGCGCCGCCCGCGCCGAGGGGAGGGCTGGCCCCGCGTGCTCAGGAACGCGGGGTTGG
The DNA here is from genome assembly GCF_054371585.1 of Giraffa tippelskirchi. Lineage (NCBI taxonomy): Eukaryota > Metazoa > Chordata > Mammalia > Artiodactyla > Giraffidae > Giraffa > Giraffa tippelskirchi. The sequence continues at coordinate 147,629,061 of NC_137289.1, forward strand.
GGGGCTCGCGCCCCGCCGCGCGCACAGCAAGGGGGGGTCTCGCGCCGCCCGTGACGGGAGGCCCAGCGCGCGCAAGAATAGGCGGCTCGCGTCGCGCCACGTGGTCAGGAATGGGGGGCTTGCGCCGCGCGAGCCTGGGGGAGGGCTGCCCCGCGTGCTCAGGAAAGGGGTGCTCCTGCCAGGTGCGCAGGAAGTGCGGGGCTCGCGCCGTGAGCGCTTACAGGAGAGGGCTGATACCGCGCGCAGGAAGTGGCTCGCGCCGCGGGTGGCGAGGGGCCCCGCGCGCGCAAGGGAGAGCTCTCGCCCTGCCGCGTGGGCAGAAAAGGGAGGTCTCGCCACGCGCGTGCCGGGGGAGGGCTGGCGCCCCGATGCGCGCGCAGGAACGGGGGTGCTTGCGCCGCCTGGACAGGAAGGGGGTTGGCTCGCGCCTTGAGTGCCGGGGGGAGGGCTGATCCCGGACACGCAGGAACCGGGGGGCTGGCCCCGCGCGCGCTCTTGCAGGAAGTGGAGGCTCGTGCCGCGCGTGCCAAGGGGCCCCACGCGCGCAAGAAGGGGAGCTCCAGTCGCACCGTGTGCGCAGGAAGGGGGAGGGAGAAGGGTCGCGCTGCGCGCGCAGTAACAGGGGAGTGCGCGCGCAGTAAACACGGGACTCGCGCCGCGCCGCGCGCAGGAAAGCAGGGGCTCGCGCCGCGCGGGCCGGGTAAAGGGCTGGCGCCGGGAGATCAGGAACGGCGTGGGGGGGCTTGCGCCCCACCACATGCGCAAGAAAGGAGGGACTCGCACCGCGGGTGAGTACGAAGGTACGGGGCTAGCGCCGCGCGTGCCCAGGGCAGGGCTGACCGCGCGGGTGCAGGAATGGGGGAGGGGTTGCGCCGCAGCGCGCGCTCAGGAAGTGGGACTCGCGCCGCGCGTGCCGGGGGACCCCGCGCGCGCAAGAACGGGGGCTCGCGCCGCGCCGCGTGGGCAGGAAGGGGGGGACTCGAGCCACGTCGCATGGGCAGCAACGAAGGGGCTTCCGCCGCGCGTACCTGGGGGAGGGCTGGCCCACGTGCGCAGGAAATGGGTGGTCGCGCCGCGCGTGCACAGGAGAGGGCTGATAGAGCGCGCCCAGGAACTGGGGGGGGGGGGTGCGGGCTTCAGACAGTCAATTCAGTCGCTCAGTCGTGTCTTTGCGACCCCGTGGACTGCAGCACACCAGGCCTCCTGTCCAACACCAACTCCCGGAGCTTGCTCAAACTCATGTCCATCAAGTCGGTGATGCCAACCAACCATCTCATTCTCTGTCCTCTTCTCCTCCTGCCCTCAATCTTTCCCAGGATCGAGTACCGCAGGTAGGGACCCCTCCGTGCCCAGTTGAGGGCGCATGGCCCGCGGGTGGGGACCTGTGTGTGCGTTTTTCAGGGCACGCGTACTTCGGGTCAGGATTCCTCTGTGCGCGGTTGAGGGCGCGTGGCCAGTGAGTGTGGATCTCTCCTTACGCGGTTGAGGGCACACGGCTGGCGGGTGGGAACCCCTCCATGCTCAGCGGAGGGCGCGGGGCCCGCGAGTGGGGACCCTCTTCTTGGAAGTTGAGGAAACACGGCCCTCGACTGGGGAACCCTTCGTGTGCGGGGAAGGACACCCGTCCCAGGGGACCCCGCGTTCGAGCGCAAGAAGGGGTGACTCCCGCCACGCGCCCAGGAATCAGGGGCTCGCGCTGCGCCGCGTGGTTAGGAAGGGGGGCTCGCTCCGCGCTTGCTGGGGGAGGGATGGCCCGCGCACGCAGGAAAGGGGGTGCTCGCGCCATGCGCGCAGGAACCGGGGTGCTCGCGCCGTGCCCTGCGCACAGGAAATGGGGGGCTCGCGCTGCGCCCGCCCAGGGAAGGGCTGGCCCCGCACGCGCGCAGGAACCGGGCGGTGCGCACAGGAAAGGTGGGGCTCGAGCCGGGTGCGCTGAGGGGAGGGCTGGCCCCGCGTGCCTAGGAACGCGGGGTGTGGGGGGGACTCGCGCTCCGCCGCGCGCACAGCAAGTGGGGTCTCGCGCGGCCGGTGACGGGAGGCCCGGCGCGCGCAAGCAGTGGGGGCTCGCGTCGCGCCTCGTGGGCAGGAATGGGGGGCTTGCGCCGCGTGTGCCTGAGGGAGGGCTGGCTCGCGTGCGCAGGAAAGGGGTGCTCCCTCCAGGTACGCAGGGAGTGCGGGGCTCGCGCCGCTCGCGCACAGGAGAGGGCTGATAGCGCGCGCAGGAAGTGGGGGCTCGCGCCGCGGGTGGCGAGGGGCCCCGCGCGCGCAAGAAGGGAGGGCTCTCGCCCTGCCCCGTGGGCAGAAAAGGGGGGTCTCGCGCCGCGCGTGCCGGGGGAGGGCTCGCCGACACGTGCAGGAACGAGGGTGCTAACACCCCGCCGCGCGCGCAGGAACGGGGGGGGGGGGTGCTTGCGCCGCCTGGGCAGGAAGGAAGAGGCTCGCGCCGCGAGTGCCGGGGGGAGGGCTGATCCCGGGCGTGCAGGAACCGGGAAGCTCGCGCCGCGCCTGCCGGGGAACCTGGCGCACACAGGAACGGGGTTGGGGGTGGCTCGTGCCACGCGCATCCGAGAGAGGGCTGCTCCCTCGCGCGCGGGGTGGGGTCTCGTGCACCTCCGGGTCAGGGGGCGGGGCGCGCTATGGCTGCTGCGAGCTTTCCGGAGGGTGGGAGGGGCAGGTAGAGGCACGCGCACCGGGATGAGAGGGCCTGGGGCTGAGGCGCACTTGGGACCTCCCGCCGCCCCCGGGGAGTAGGGAGCTGCGGACTACGGCTGCGGCTCGCGGTGACCTGGGGCGGCGCGGAGATGAGGGGCGCTCCCCGTGGGACCAGACGTCCGGCTGGGGCGGCGGCTCGAGGCCCAGCCCTTCCCCAGGTCCAGACAACAGGCACGGCAGGTGAGGCGGCGGGAGACCCCGTGTTGGCGCGCGGGGCTGCCCGGCACCCCGGCCTTTGTTCGCGCAGATCCCTGGAGGCCGGCGACCGCCCAGGTGAGGCCAGAAGCGCTCGGGAGTCCCCGCAGCGGTCCCGCGCCCGCCCGCCCGCCGGTCCCCTGTGCTCCCAGCGCCGGGCCCGGGATGCCGGGTCCCCGGAGCTCTCTGCGCGCGCCCCCGCGGCGTGACCAAAACGCTGGCTGTCAGGAGGTGCTCGGAAGTCCGGCGGTAGGAGAAGGGGACTTGATCGCCCACGGGGGCTACCCGTGCACCGTCAGATTGTCCCATGCGGCGCGCAGCCCAAATGCGGAATGGCCTCTGTTGGCGCTCCTGTACTTACCGCTCAGCGATGCTTTGCGCTCAAACCCTGCTCTCACTTTGGCACAAGTGTGCCACGCGGACGTCAGCCGATATACTACTGTTCTGTAGCTGGGCGCTGGTGAATACCTGATCCCTCCAAGAAGCTTCAGCCAGGTGTTGGTGCAGGAAGAAGGTGGCAAGGTCAAAGCAGGAGAGCACAGAACTGACTGTCAGAGGTCCTGGCAGGTCCCAGAGGAGGACCTGCCAGGTCCTGCATCTCAACAGGATTCCCAGTGTCTTTAGGGGTCACGAGCGGGATTTGCATTCTCCGGCTCTGTGGCATCTTCTACAGACAACTGGGGAAAGAGGTCCTGGCCAGGTGGACAGGGGTTACCGCCCCGTGAAGGACTCCGAGCTTCAGTGTCCACAAGGCCCCCAGTTAGAAGTATGAAGCGACTTTTCCTCTGTAAAGGGAGACTCCAGGAGGGCGCCTGTAAGAAGCAGGCTCTGGTGTCCTTTGGCTGTGGCCGGCCCATTCCAGTGCACAGAACTAAATACACGCACGTGGTGGATGGTATCCGTGTTCTCATCCTGGTTGGGACAGTATGCTATATCATTTCGCTAGATGTTCCCATTGGGAGAGGTGAGGCACGGCGCACAAAGGAGGCCCCTGGGTTATTTCTTACAAGTACACGAAAATCTACAACTGTCTCCAAAAGCAAAGTTTAAGAAGTTGCTCATGTAGGAATGCCATGGCAGTCCAGTGGTGAGGACTCCGTGATTCCACTGAGGGGAGTAAGCATTTGATGCTTGGTTCTGGGTGGGGAAGTAAGATCCCAGCTGATGAGGAGCAGCTAAGCCCATGTGTGCCACAACTACTGAGCCCGGGTACCACAGCTACTGACCCCAGGCGCCACAACTAGAGAGTCCAGGCACCGCACTAAACAATTCCAAGTGCAATAACTAAGGCCTGACACAGCCAAATTAAAAAAAAATAAAAATTTTTAAGTGCACGGATCAATCGAAGGCTTCCCAAGTGGCACTAGTGATAAAGAACTGGCCTGACAAAGCAGGAGACGCAAGAGACACGGGTTTCATCCCTAGGTATGGACGATCCCCTGGAGGAGGGCATGGCAACCTGCTCCAGTGTTCTTGCCTGGAGAATCCCATGGACAGAGGAGCCTGGTGGGCTCCAGTCCATGGGATCAAAAAGAATTGGACAAGACTGAGTGAGTAAGCACATGATCAACCAAAAGATGAAAGACCATATAAATGCATCTACAGTTTTTGGATGTGCCCTATCCCAACACGGGGCTTCCCTTGTGGCTCAGCTGGTAAAGAATTCTGCAGTGGAGGAGACCTGGGTTCGATCCCGGGGTTGGGAGGATCCCCTGGAGAAAGGAAAGGCTACCCACTCCAGTATTCTGGCCTGGAGAATCCAACGGACTGTACAGTCCATAGGGTCACAAAGAGTCGGACACGACTTTCACTTTCCCGACACAGTGCTTCTCCCCTCCCCCACCCACTGGTCACCCCCAGCCCCAACTCTCACCCCCAAAGGTGGTGTTGACCGAAATCTCAATGTAAGCCTTAGATTTTTACCTAAGGCTGAAATTCAGGCCACTCGGTTCACTAAAGCATGAAATCCTTGTCTCCATAAATCACAGGAGCAGTGGTCTATCACAGTTACTGTTCATGGTCTGATCACCCATCTGCCATTCAGAGGGGTTATACTATCATTCTTTGAACTCAGGGGTAATTTTACTTTCATCCTCACTAAACATCATGCTGCTGAGTTGTTATTTTTTAATCTTCACATAAGGCATCCCTTCCAACTTCAGTCAGTCACTCAGTTCAGTCACTCAGTCATGTCTTTGCAACCCCATGGACTGCAGCACGCCAGGCTTCCCTGTCCATCACCAACTCCAGAGCTTGCTCAAACTCATGTCCATCCAGTCAGTGATGCCATCCAACCATCTCATCCTCTGTCGTCCCCTTCTCCTCCCACCCTCAATCTTTCCCAGCAGCAGGGACCTTTCCAATGAGTCAGTTCTATGCATCAGGAGGAGCTTCAGCTTCAGCATCGATCCTTCCAATGAATATTCAGGACTGATTTCCTTTAGGATGGACTGGTTGGATGTCCTTGCAGTCCAAGGGACTCTCAAGAGTCTTCTCCAACACCACAGTTCGAAAGCATCATGTGATGTGAAAAGCTGACTCATTGGAAAAGACCCTGATGCTGGGAAAGATTGAGGGCGGGAGGAGAAGGGGATGACAGAGGATGAGATGGTTGGATGGCATCACTGACTCGATGGACATGAGTTTGAGCAAACTCCGGGAGGTAGTGAAGGACAGGGAAGCCTGGCGTGCTGCAGTCCATGGGGTTGCAAAGAGTCGGACATGCCTTAGTGACTGAACAACAGCAATGTAGATTTTGTTCTTCTGGAAAGGCAGAGCACATTTATTCTGTGGATTTTCTCACTATTTTTGGACATTCATCTTCATTACTCGGGACACGGGTGTACCCTTCTGGACCTTCTGAGCATCCAAACATAGGCATTTGATAGCCTCAGGAATGTGTGTGCCACCTTGTCAAGTCTAATGCTTATTTCCTGTGACAGAGCAGAGATAAGTGAAATAAAGTGGTCCTGCTTTCACTTACCAGCAAGCAGTGCACAGATCAACAAGGCGAACTGAACCAACTTGTAGAGATTTATGTCTGTATGTGGTAGTCCCCCACTTGCGTCTGCTTCTTTGGAACCCCATGGACTGTAGCCCACCAGGCTCCTCTGTCCATGGGACTCTCAAGGCAAGAAAACTGGAGTGGGTTGCCATTCCCTTCTCCAGGGGATCTTCCCTATACAGTGATCGAACCTGGGTCTCCTGCACTGGCAGGCATATTCTTTACTGTCTGAGCCACCAGGGAAGAGATTTAATCAGTAGCTAATCATTAAATAAAGCACAGGTTATTTTAGTTTTTTTATTCTAACAGATGTATAACTATAAAATGTAATGGAGGATGGAGTTCCAGAATTTTGCTTGTACTTTTAAAATTATAGGGTCAAGTACCTTTCAGTTCGTAAGCTCAAGCGTGCTGAAACAACTTTTTTATGTTTTTTTTTTTTTAAGTATCTATTTATTTTGGTTGTGCTACATCTTAGTTGCAGCAGGCAGGATCTAGTTCCTTGACCAGGGATCGAACCCAGCCTCCCTGCATTGGAAGCATGGAATCTTAGCCACTGGACTTCCAGGGAAGTCCCTAATTGGGTACTTTTTTTAAAAAGGCCGTTTTAACGATTTCCTACCTGATTCACAGTGTATCCGAGTTGGAGTCTCTATGAGACAGACTGGGAGAGGGTGGGTCAAAATCAGGGAGCAGAGGTAGACATGACAGTTAGAGGTAAATTTTGACACAACGACTTTGCCTTTACCATGGCCTTCAGTAGAGAACCCACCTGCCAATGCAGGCGTGGGTTTGATCCCTGGGTTGGGAAGATCCCTTGGAGGAGGGCACAGCAACCCACTCCAGTATTGTTGCCTAGGAAATCCCATGGACAGAGGAGCCTGGCCGGCTACAGTCTATGGGGTCGCAAAGAGTGGGATACGACTGAAATGACTTAGCACATACCGATGTTTGTCTCCTTATTCTTGAAGGATAATTTCTTTACAGAATTTTGATGTTTTCTGTCAAACCTCAACATGAATCAGCCATAGGTATACATATATTCCTTCCCCTTTGAACCTCCCTCCATCTCCCTCCCCATCCCACCTCTCTGCTGCTGCTGCTAAGTCGCTTCAGTCGTGGCCGACTCTGTGCGACCCCATAGATGACAGCCCACCAGGCTCCTCCGTCCCTGGGATTCTCCAGGCAAGAACACTGGAGTGGGTTGCCATTCCCTTCTCCAGGTCCCACTCTTAGATGCTGCTGCTGCTGCTGCTAAGTCACTTCAGTTGTGTCTGACTCTGTGCGACCCCATAGACGGCAGCCCACCAGGCTCCCCCGTCCCTGGAATTCTCCAGGCAAGAACACTGGAGTGGGTTGCCATTTCCTTCTCCAGTGCATGAAAATGAAAAGGGAAAGTGAAGTCGCTCAGTCATGTCTGACTCTCAGCGACCCCATGGACTGCAGCCCACCAGGCTCCTCTGTCCATGGGATTTTTCCAGGCAAGAGTACTGGGGTGCCATTGCCTTCTCCGTCCCACCTCTCTAGGTGGATAGAGAGCCCCTGTTTAAATTTCCTGAGCCATACAGCAAGTTCCAGTTGGCTGTCTATTTTACATATGGTAATATAAGTTTCCATGTTATTCTCTCCATACATCTCACACTCTCCTCCCCTCTCCCCATGTCCAAAGTCTATTCTCTATGTCTGTTTCTCCATTGTTGCCCTGTAAATAAATTCTTCAGTACCATTTTTCTAGATTGCATATACATGTGTGTTAAAATACAATATTTATCTTTCTTATTCTGACTCACTTCACTCTGTATAAGAGGTTCTAGGTTCATCCACCTCATCAGAACTGACTCAAATGCGACCCTTTATATGGCTGAGTAATATTCCATTGTGTATATGTACCACAACTTCTTTATCCATTCATCTGCCGATGGACATCGAGCTTGCTTCCATGTTCTAGGTATTGTAAATAGTGCTGCAATGAACAATGGGGTATGTGTGTCTCTTTCAATTTTGGTTTCCCCAGGGTACATGCCTAGAAGTGGGATTGCTGGACTATATGGTGGTTTTATTCCTATTCACTTGATTTTTTTTTTATTCCTATTCTGTCACCTTATTCTTGATTTCTACAAGCTGTCATTATAAACTCTGGAATTTAGCTGCAGAGTTTGGATAAATCTGAGTGCGGCACAACCCCTCTCATCTCACTGGGATTTCACCCTGGATCTTGTGATCAGTTGGAAGATTTAGGGATCTCTAGAGGAGAGGCACTCAGCCTGCCTCTCCCTTTGCCTGGTGGTGGTTTGGTCGCTCAGTCATGTCTGACTCCAAAGAGTCCATGGACCATAGAGCCTGTCCGGTTCCTCTGTCCGTGGAATTCTCCAGGCAAGAATACTGGAGTGGGTTGCCATTTCCTTCTCCCTGTGCCTGGCACCCTACTATCTGTGGATCCTGTCTTTGGAGTCTGCATCCTAGGGCCCAGGGCTTTTAGCTGCAAGAAAAGCAGCCATGGCAGCTGAGAAACAGTAACTACCATTTATGGAGAGTCCACTGTGTGGAAAGCATGTTATTTCGGGTGGACTTTGGTCCCTCCGTGGACTTCCTCAGGACATGCACCAGCCCATTTTCAGAGGAAGACACTGCAGTGTGCGGGGGTTAAATAACGTGCCTGAGGCCACAAGCCCAGCTCCCCCTGAAGGGTTCCTGCTCACGTACACTTACCTGAACCAGCGACAGCTCTGATACCACATGACACTTCTCAGAATTTATTTCCAGGGCAGCAGTGGAGAAACAGACATAGAGAATAGACTTGTGGACATGGGGAGAGGGGAGGAGAGGGTGAGATGTATGGAGAGAGTAACATGGAAACTTACATCACCATATGTAAAACAGAGAGCCAACAAACAGGAATCTGTCGTGTGGCTGGGGAAACTCAAACAGGGGTCTCTGTCAACCTAGAGGGTTGGGATGGGTAGGGAGATGGGAGGGAGATTCAAAACGAGGGGATATATGTATACCTACGGCTGATTCATGTTGAGGTTTGACAGAAAACATCAAAGTTCTGTAAAACAATTATCCTTCAGTAAAAAAAAATTAAATTAAAAATAAATAATAACAGCCAGTGAGCGGACTGCCTTCTATAAGATGCCTAGGGTCTTGACCACTTGTGAGATTCCCTTGATCTTCAAAGGCCAGCGCCAAACAGGAAGGAGGTGGAGACCTCCAATGGGGAACCTCTGCCTGTACAAATTGTTAGGTAGTTAGAATAGGAAAAAGGAATCCAGAATGGCGGTGGCTAAAAGACAAGGAAGGGAAAAGCCCATGAAAATAGAACAAAAGAATGTCCGGAGTGAGGACCTCAGGGAGAACAAGCAGCCCTCCTGGCTCGCCCAGTTTACAGACGGCAGACCCAGCAGGGGAGGAGAAAAAAACATAAAATGAGGACCCCAAATTGGGCTGGGGGCCTCTCTTTGCGTCTTTTGGGTCAGCAAGCCCTCACCTCTCATGGATGTATTTTCCTTTACTTTCTCAACAAAACAGAGCTGTAACATGGAGGTGTACCACTGGTCCGTCACTTCAGATTTTTGTTGTGACGAGACAGAACCAAGGAAATGACAAACTCCCCTGATGGAATGCATTCTCACTTAGGTCTGCAGGACTTCCAATTCCTTTACCTTCGGGACATGCCCTGTAAGATGTTCTATTTCTGGGGACTTCCGCAGTGGCCTAGAGGTTAAGAATCTGCCTGACAATGCAGGGGCCATGGCTTCGATCACAGGGCCAGCAAGAGCCCACATGCTGCAGAGTGACTAAGCCTGAGCATCATAGCTGCTGAGCCTGAGGGCCCTAGAGTTCCTGCTCCAAAAACACCGCACCCCACACCTCTCCTGGCTGGTCCCCGCTTGCTGCACCTAGAGAAAGCCCAAGAGCAGTAACGGAGACACCAGCACACTCAAAAAATATATATAAATAAATTTTAAGAATATTATATCTGCGAAGCGCCAAGTATCATGTTCAAAACCGGAAGGGACTAAATACATGATTGGGCTTCCCTGGTGGCCCAGTTAAGAATCCGCCTGTCACGTGGGAGACCTGGGTTCCATCCCTGGATTGGGAGGATCTCCTGGTGGAGGGCATGGCAACCCATTCCAGTATTCTGGCCTGGAGAATCCCCATGGACACAGGAGTCTGGCGGGCTACAGTCCATGGGGGTCGCAAAGAGTCAGACACCACTGAGCGACTAAGCACCCACAGAAAGTATATGATGATTAAAAAAATATACACACACAGGTATATAAAGCAAAATCTAACTATGCAGATCAGAAGTCCTTAAAAAAGACAGAGTACTTAGTGGAAACTACTATTGCAAAAATTTTTGTTGATTTTTTTTTTTGGCTACACTCTGTGGCTCCTGGGATCACAGTTCCCTGACTTGGGGTTGAAAGCACCAAGTCCTAACCAATGGACTGCCAGGGAAGTCCCAAGCATTTTTGTATTTTAAAGTACATTTTTAGAAAGCCATTGGTTATTTTTCAGTGTTTTGTTTTTTTTTTAATAAGGTAGCCAATGAACATTTATTTCTTGAGCCCTTTTTACTTGTCCAGCAGCACCAGGGAGGGCTTGCAAAGCAATTTAAAGGATGCTGGAAATATGAAACATTCACTCTGGCCATAAAGAAAACGTCATTAGCTGCCATGAAACAATGAGGGTACAATTACGTGCAAAATGGGTTTTACCTGCAAAAGGTTCAGCAGCAGAGAGATCCAAGTAGAGAAGAGAAGAAAAAAGAAATAAATAGGCCTCTTGTGTTTCCTTCTCGCCCACTTTTTTTTTTCTTTCTGAAGTGTTTGAAAACGTATCCTGGAGGGAGTGACTGAGCTCTTATGCTGCTGGCTGAGAGGTTCAGGGAGGGACCCCAGGGGCAAAGAAAGGATTGTGCTCTATGGGGAGGCTGCAAGCGTCAGGACTTGGTGGCGGCCTAACACATGAGCACAAAGTTCATTTTGAATCTGTTTCTCGAGTCTCCATACCCGCCTCTCCTAGGGGCTGGTGTATATCCCGAGGGTTGGAGGCCATCAGAAACAACTTCCCGGGTTTTCGGCTGAAGCTAGCTGAGTTCAGGGGCTCCTGAATGGAATTTCGGGCAGACGCACAGCTGAAGGGAGGCAATTATGAGTTTCATTCAGGCGGGTGAAATCTGAGATGCTTTCCGGATACTGTCTTACCTTTCCTAGGGCTATTGTAACAAAGTACCATCAACCAGTGAAGACCTATTCTTTCCCTTCCGGAGGTGTGAAATCTGGAATCAGGGTGTCAGCAGAGGGACTTCCCTGGCAGTCCAGTGGCTAACACTCTGTACCCCAGTGCAGGGGGCCCAGGTTCGATCCCTGGTCAGGGAACCAAGATCCCACATGCCGCAACCAAGAGCTGGCACAGCCAAATGAAGAATCACCCGCTCCGGTATTCTTGCCTGGGAGATCCCATGGACAGAGGAGCCTGGCGGGCTGCAGTCCATGGGGTCGCGCAGAGTCAGACACGACTTAGCATGCACACGTACATTTTTTAAAAAGGTGTCAGTGGGCCCATAACGTGTCTGGAGGCGCGGGCAGAGACTCTGTTCCTCGCCCCTTTGACATTCTGATGGCTGCACGTGCTTCTTGTGATTGCCCTAAAGCCCCACCTAAAGAATCAACTATCACTTCTGCATCTCAAAACCCTTAGTTAAATCACATCTGCAAAGACTTTTTTTTTTCCAAATAGGTAACCTTGACAGGCTTCCCGGGATCCGGACCTGTCATCTTTGGGGAACATTTAGTCAGCTTACTGGAGAAATGGAAACCACTCATAGGCATCCTGGACAATGAAGGGGACTTTGCCGGTTAGTTTGGAAGAAGCCTGGCTAAAGCCCCACAGCTGATTTCCATGGCTGCCCCTTGCGAGGAGCAGCAGACAGGCTAACAATCTGCTGACCTCGGGTGGTGCTTGCAGAAGCCTAGTTCCCAACCTTCAGCCAAGGGAGGACTAACCCCCCAGGGAAGCCCTCACATAAAGATTTGGCATGTCTCAGTCGCTCAGTCATGTCCCACTCTTTGCAACCCCACGGGCCGTGGCCCACCAGGCTCCTCTGTCCAGGGAATTCTCCAGGCAAGAACACTGGACTGGCTTGCCATTTCCTTCTCCAAGATCTGGGATACCTACCAGGAGGAGACCTAGATAGACATTTCTCCAAAGAAGACATCCAGATGGCCAACAGGCCACATGAAAAGACGCTCAACATCACCAATAAAAGGAAATGCAAATAGAAACCACCAAGGGGTATTGCGTCACACCAGTGAGAATGGCTATTATTAAAAAGTCTGCCGATAATAAATGCTGGAGAAGGGGTGGGGAAAAACGGAACCTTCCTACACTGTTGGTGGGGATGTAAATTGGTGCAGTTACTATGGAGGACAGTGTGGAGGTTCCTTAAAAACTGAAAACAGAGTTACTGTATGATCCTGCAATCCCATTCCTGGGCATATATCCAGAGAAGAACATGACTCAAAAAGATACATGTAGCCCAAACTTCACAGCAGCAGTATTTAGAATGGCCAGGATGAGGAAGCAACCTAGAAGTCCATCAACAGATGAATGGATAAGGAAAATGTATGAAGTAGCCCCCAGCCTGGACCACGGTCACCACCCCATGAGTGACCCTCAGCTGAGATCAGGGCCTGGAAATCACAGCGCTGGCCAGGGGGCGGGCTTGAGGCTCCTGAGAGCACACGAGCTCTGACGCCCACTTGGCACCCTTACCTTCATCCCTAGTATTATATTTGGGAACGTCTTTTTCAAATCTTGCACGCCTTCTGGGATCCAACCTGCTCGTAACTTGAGGATAGTTCTGCCAATGAAATTGCAGGATGAAAACTGCAGGAAGCAACACCGGTGTCATCGAGACGGTTCTAGTGGAAACCAACGCAAGCGATTTCAAAGCTGCAAAAAAAGCTTCCACGTGTTAGATTTCAGCGAGATAACCTCAAATGTACTGCTTTGCCCAAAGGCAGAATGAAATTTCTGCTCCTTCGGTGTGATATCACTTGGGTGATTATGCAATAAATACCTTTCTAGCTTCAGATGCTACATTTTAAGGGGAAAACAAAAACAGTGAGTGCATGTTCAGTCAGTAAGTGGTGTCACACTCTTTGGGACCGCAGGGACTGTAGCTCACCAGGCTTCTCTGTCCATGGGATTCTCCAGGCAAGAATACTGGAGTGGGTTGCCTTTTCTTCTCCAGGGGATCTTCCCGATCCAGGGATTGAAGCTGCTTCTGCTGCAGGCAGATTCTTTACCACTGGGCCACTTGGGAAGCCAAAGAAACCAATAGAGATACTTGTAAGAGATTCTTAGATGGGACTTCCCTGGTGGTCCAGTGGTTAAGACTCCATGCGACAATGCGGGGGGCACAGCTTTGATCACTGCTCAGGGGAACTGAAGGGCACAGCAACCCACTCCAGTATTGTTGCCTGGAGCATCCCATGGACAGAGGAGCCTGGCGGGCTACAGTCCATGAGATCGCAAGGAGTCGGACACGACTCAAGAGACTTAGCACGCACACACAGGGTAACTATGATCACACATGCTATGCAGCACAACCAAAAGATAAAAAAATAAAGACACTTGTCCCCACCAAAAATTTGTAACAAGGGATTCTTAAAAAAAAAAAAACGGTTGTTAGAGAAGGCATGGTGAACTTGAAAATCTAACAAGCGCTCTGGACAATGCTGAGTCTGGTTCATTTGAGAGCACATTGTTAGAACCAGGGAATAAAATGACAGGAGAATCCAGATAGTGGAGGAGAGTCCAGATACCTTTATACCACAATAAAGTTTATCCCTGGGTCAAGAAGATCCCCTGGAGAAGGAAATGGCAACCCCACTCCAGTAGTCTTGCCTGGAGAATCCCACGGACAGAGAAGTCTGGCGAGCTACAGTCCATGGGGTCACAAAGAATTGCGACTTAGCGCAGACACACAAAGTTTACCCTTTCCCTCCTTCTCACTCCCAGCACAGTCAGAGCCACACACACACACACACACACACAGCAAAAGGGACCGGTCATCTGTGCATCCTTAAGGCTGAGATAGTTCAAGGGCTTCACAGGAAGAAGGACGCTGAAACGGAAGCCTCTGCTTCTTTGGTATTCAAGGGCTACTGCTGGAAATTGCTTCACTAGTGCTGGCCAAAACATTTGTTTCAACTGAGTCTATGTGACCCACCTTCAAGGAACATAGAAGTATTTGACTAGCAGTAGAAATAACTGGAAGTGACGGAGGCCCACTGCTGAAAGGTGGTGGAATTTTTACTGCAACGGAGAGATTTCTTCCATGCACACAAAGCATGTTTGTAAAAGTTTGAAAGGTTGTCATTCCTAACCTCTGCACAGTCAGACTTGTAGAAAGCCTGCAGGAACTATCATGTGATTGGCCTTTAAAGTAATACAGTTTCCAGCATTTCAGGATAATTTTAGACTGGGACTTACTTGGTCCAGTGGTTCAGACTCTGTGAGTCCACTGCAGGGGGCAGGGTTGCCTTGCAGAGAAACTAAGATCTCAGGGAGACTAAGATTCCGCATGCCCTGTAGCGTGTGGCGGTCTCTTTTTGTAAATAAAGCTTTATTGGTACCATGCCTCATCCAGTCACTTACCTGCTGCCAGTGATGACTCTGGGGCTCCCAGGGCAGTGTCAGGTAACTGCCATAGAGACCATGTAGCTTGCAAAGTCTAAAATATTTACTATCTGGCCTCTTCAGAATAGGGCTTCCATGGTGGCTCAGCCGGTAAACAATCCGCCTGCAATGCAGGAGACCTGGGTTCGATATCTGGGTTGGGAAGACCCCCTGGAGAAGGGAAAGGCTACCCACTCCAGTACTCTGGCCTGGAGAATTCCATGGACTGTATAGTCCACAGGGTCGCAAAGAGCCGGACACGACTGAGTGACTTTCACTTTTCTCTTCAGAATAAAGTTTCCTGACCCCTTGATAGACTAAAGTGCTGTCACGAGTTTGAGAGACCAGGGTTATGGACATGGTTCACTGTGGATGTTCAGCCAAGGGCATCCCGATGAGACCAAAGACTCAAAGGGAAGAGCCACCACATTCAAACCATTGGCTCCCTCAGGGGGCGGACTGACGCACACTTTGTCTTGTGAGTGCCTTTCGGTCCCTCTGAGATGGAGTTGCTGCTCTGGTCTGTATATCAGACACATGTTTCCACCATGTGTGCAACCAGCTGCACGTAAATTTGTGTCATCTGCAAACACGAGTTCTCACCACAAGCCAAGCCCTTGAGGTTCGTGTGGATTTCCTATCGCCTGCTCACGGCCGCTTCCGTAAGCAATGAAGCAGTCATATCAAAAGTAGCAAGAGTTTGTGGTTAGTGAGCAGACTGCCTTTTTGTTAGATATCTGAGATCTGACTTCAGAGCACATTCCAGAAACAGTCATCTCACTTTACTATGTTATTATACTGTGCCACAGAAAGAAACATAACATTTAAAGGAAGTTTGAAATATGGAACGTGTGTATATGTGTCAATGGACACGAGTTTGAGTAAACTCCGGGAGTTGGTGATGGACAGGGAGGCCTGGCGTGCTGCAGTCCATGGGGTAGCAAAGAGTTGGACACGACTGAGTGACCGAACTGAACTGATATATGTGTCCATCCTGTAGACCTCCCTGTGGGGCCCTACACCAAGGTCACAGGTGTGGAACCCTTGGACCAAGGTCACAGGATAAAAATCTCTGGAACTGATCAAGTCCTATAGCAACTGTTGCCCTGAGCCTCCAGATCTAAACTGGCCAGTTCCCTGACTCCATATGAGCTAAAATACCCACTTTGTTATCCACCCGATAGCATCCTAGGGGCTTCCCAGGTGGCAACTGAAGTAAAGAAACTGCTTGCCAATGCATGAGACATAAGAGACTCGGGTTCGATCCCTGGGTCGGGAAGATCCCCTGGAGGAGGGCATGGCAACCCACTCCAGTATTCTTGCCTGGAGAATCCCAGGGACAGAGGAGCCTGGCGGGCTACATACCATAGGATGGCAAAAAGAGTTAGACAGGACAGAAGTGACTTAGCATACATGGCATCCTAACCAGTCACCTAATGCCACCCTTCGAGTAGCAATTTTCTGTCTTGAGGCTATAAAAATGGGCTGCTAGCCCATCAAAGGGGTCGGCTCTCCCTTGAGCAGGCCCCCTGTTCTAACAGCGTCTCCCACTCTGATAAACTCTGCTCTCCTCTCATTCTGCCTCATCTCTGGAAACTTTTCCAACCGGTGCACGGACCACGACACTCCCCCCAACACACGCTTCCTTGAAAGTGCGGTGACCTTCAGATGCCATCACGTCTGAGACCACCCGCAACCTGCCTCCAGCCTCTCAAAAGTGGGCTTCTTGTTGCTTCAAGATGCTGAGTCGCAGAGAGTGCTTCAGTCGGTCTGACCCCTTTGCGGACACTCACGTTGACGGGGCGGTGAAACTCCTATTCCCCGCTGGAGCTTACGGAGTGACCTGCCTGGATTGAAGTCTCAGCTGTACGACCTCTGTGAGCTTGGACATGTCACATGTCTTCTGCTGCCTTGGACAGAAACTAGAGATAAAAAGATGAGCCACCAGGATGGGGGCTGCGAGTTAAGCAAGACTTGACGTTGTCCAGTGCAGCCAACTCACAGAAGGCAGTCGGATAAGGATACTCGCGTTAGCTTGGTTTCCTTCTTTGTCTCTGGACACAAACCCCCCCTCTCCTTCCAGCCTGGTCTCATCTTTTTGCTGGCTGAGAGCTAGAGCTCAAGACTTAGTCTGTTTGCTGCAGCATTGAATGTTCTGCTGACCGTTCTCTTAGGCACTGTTTCTCAAGCCACCCATTTCTGCTGTTTCTTCAGAGCAAAGACTGGGATTCCTACAGGAAGCCAAGTCAGGTGAAGTTAATTCCCCACAAAAACCACAGGTCAGACTCTTTGGCTCCTAAGTCTCAGTCGCTCAGTCATAGTCTGACTCTTTGTGACCCCATAGACTGTAGCCCACCAGGCTCCTCTGTCCACCCAATTCTCCAGGCAAGAATCTTGGAGTGGCTAGCCGCTGTTCCCTTCTCCAGGGGATCTTCCCGACCTCTGATGGAACCCTGGTCTCCTGCATTGTGGGCAAATTCTGTACCATCTGAGCCACTAACCCCAGATTCAAAACCCATCCATTGTGTGGAATATTTGCAGAGCGATTGAATTCTCCCCTAGGGGCGGGCGGCGGGGCGGGGGCAGAGACAGAAAAGGAGTTGAATGCCAAGATGTAACCCACGGCAACACTTTTTTTTTTATCCTCTTAAAGCTCTGTAGGCAACCTTGAGCAGTCTTGTTAGTGCTGGAGGACACTGGGCAGAAGCAGAGACTGAAATGTAGTGACGCTGTTGCACGGATCCGCCCCCGGAAACTTTGGCATCAGGGCAAATGAACAGATGCTGCATTTTCATCTTTTAAGTCACGTTCCACACACGATCTCCCAAAAGAATGTTCTGCTTTCCAGGAGCCAAGGAAACAGAAGATCAACTGTTCCAAACAGGTACTGAGATCTCCGCTCTCTGAAGGAATCAGGGTTTGGGGAATAGTTCTATGATGCTTTGTCCTGTGTTTACAAGCAAGTGCCTACTCTCCAACAGGGTTAAGGTTCCCACAGCATCAGTATGTGTTCTGACTTCTATCAGAGCAGCTGCCCCTGCTTCCAGACAAGCCAGCCTGGATCTTTCTGAAGTGGCCGTGTCTGCAGCTCCTGGTTAGAGGCCCTGCTTCCCTCTCGCAGTGACCTCCCTTCTGCCTTCCACACCAACAGAAGCCCAGTCCTGTGGTTTTCCAGGAGGAAGGCTGAGGAGCTGAGGCCAAACTCTGTCTTACTTAAAACTGCAAAGCTGCTGGTGGAAATGGAGATGAGCTGCTGGCGCGGGAGAAGGTGGAGGAAATGGATACAGACGCCTTACCTCTGGTTGGGAAAATTCTGAGAAGGCATGTTTACTGCTGGGAGGAGGTCAAAGAATATCTGCTCCTGGCTGCAAATGGGCCTGTTACATTTCCTGATGATAAGTATGATGGAGCAGGTCTTTTTCTTTTTTTTAAAGTTTTGGTTAGTAAAGAATCTGCCTGCAATGCGGGAGACCTGGGTTCGACCCCTGGGTTGGGAAGATCCCCTGGAGAAGGGAAAAGCTACCCACTCCAGTATTCTGGCCTAGAGAATTCTATGGATTGCATAGTCCATGGGGTCCCAAAGAGTCGTATACAACTGAGCGACTTTCACTTTCACTTTTAGTAAAGCCATAACTTAGATGGGGCTCTTATATTTTCAACCTTGAAGAGTTTGGTTTTTTAAGTCCACTCAGTATATTACCAATAGTACTAATATCATTTTGAAACTTTTATGTGTATAGAATTCAGCATGATTTTCAATGTTTAATGCAATTCCTCTAAAAATTAAAGCAGTCGCGCTTCCCTGGTGGCTCACACGGTAAAGAATCCACCTGCAATTCAACTGACCTGGGTTCAATCCTTGGGTCCGGAAGATCCCCTGGAGGAAGGCATGGCAACCCACTCCAGTATTCTTTCCTGGAGAATCCCCATGGACAGAGGAACCTGGCGGGCTACAGTCCACGGGGTCGCAAAGACTGGAATACGAATGAGCGACTAACACACTTTAAGAAAATCTGAATAAACTTGAACATATTTCTTTTTTCCTAAACAGAGTTACTCTTGAAAGCTAATATACAATATGAAAAATCTAATCCTACATCGTTGAGATGAGTAAAAATGGAGCGGACCTGAAGGTGTGTGTGTGTGTAGTCTGGCAAAATAGTTTCCCCTTTCCTCAAAGGTTTATTGATTTCAAGCAAAAGTCCTAGCTCTGTCGGGGGTGATTTCCGTGACGGAGAGGGGCCCTAGAAAAGCAGTATTTTAGTGCAAATCACGGCACAGTCACAGTTTATGAACTGGCAACGGATCAAAATGAGGGATGTCAGAGACCCAGACTGGTCAGATCTGGCAAGAGCGCGTGCTTTCTAGGGCAGATGAGTTAAGATGAGACAGCAGTGTTGGGGGACTCCGGGTTCTGAAGAATTCACCACCCCTCCGCCCGGGGAAGGCCTGCTGAAGGGTTAGAGAGCGGACTTCCCCGACCCTGAGCTCTCCGCCCCTCATCCCTCCTCCTCGCTACCAAGCATCACCCTCGTGAGGCCTCGTGGCGTTCCGCGCTGCCCTCACCGAGCCTGGCGCCTTTTCTGCCAGCGCGGGGGCGGGGATCGGGCGGGGGCCGCCGGGAGGCCCAGGGCACATGACGCCCCCTCCCCGCGGCCCCGCGCCCAGCACATGACCCAGGCCGGCCGGCAGACCCGAGCCGCGCGCGTCCCCAGCACGACCCATGGCCTCCCCGCGCCTCGGCACCTTCTGCTGCCCGACGCGGGACGCCGCCACGCAGCTCGCGCTGGGCTTCCAGCCGCGGGCCTTCCACGCGCTGTGCCTGGGCAGCGGCGCGCTCCGCCTGGCGCTCGGCCTCCTGCAGCTGCGGCCCGGGCGCTGGCCCGCGGGCCCCGGGATCGCTTCGGCCTCGCCGCCGACCTCGGCCCGCGGCTCCGCCTCCGTGCGCATCCTGCGCGCCGCCACCGCTTGCGACCTGCTCGGCTGCCTGGGTGAGCACGCGACCCGCGCGGGCGGGGGAGTGGGGGACCCCTCGGTGTGCGAGTGAGGAGGGCCCGGCCCGCGGGTGAAGACTCCTTCTTGGGAGGTGACGGCGCAGGGCTGGGGACTTCAGGCCCCGCGCATACTGCGCGGGTGGGGACTCCTCCGTGCGCAGCTGAGCGCGCGCAGCCCGCGAATAGGGCTCCCTTTGTTTGTGGCTGAGGACGTCAGCCCCCCAAGTGGGGACCCGTCTGTGCGTTTTTTCAGGGCGCGCCTACGTGCGCGGTTGAGAGCCTCGCGGCCCCGCGGGTGGGCCTCCATGGGAGGTTGAGGGTGTGCCCGCGAGTCCGGACCCCTTCGTGGGAGTTGAGGGCACACAGCCTTGTGTTGTGGACCACTCTGTGCGCGATTGAGGGCGCACAGCCCAGTGGTGGGAACCACTGCGTGCGCGGTTGAAGGCGCGCGGCCCGCCATTGGGGAGCCCCGTGTACGAGTAGGGGTGCCCAGCCGGCGGGTGGTGCGTGTTTTAGGGCACGCGGCCTGTGAGTGGGGACCCCTCCGTGTGCAAATGGGGACTCCCACCCCCAGGAGTGGGTACCGGTCTTGCGTGGTTGAGAGTGCCTGGTGGGAGGATGGATCCAGAGAAGGCTTCCCAGGGACACAATGGGAGGAGGAGAAGAATCTGCAATACAAGATGGTATAAGTTGCTTGGGACTTCTTTTTTCTTTTTTCTTTTTTTTTAACACTTTGATGTATCTGTTACTGCTCTTATTAGGGAAACTTTAGGCAGTGCTGTGAAGGACATCCCAGAAAATACAACGGTTCCATGATCGTTCCACCAATGAGAGACTAATAGTTACTATATCGGCCGTGCGCGCGCGCATACTCACACACAGTTATTTCCAAACCGATTTACAAGAACAGGAAGAAAACTTCACATATATAAAATTTTTATTTCCTTGTTTCTCTATGTATCTATCTAAGTTTGGGTTTTCTATCACAGGTGTGCAAACCTGCAGACTCTAGGCTAAAGCCAGCCTGCTTTTCTATGTACGGCCCACAGTTAAAGTGTGTTTTAAAAATCTGTGGGGGCTTCCCTGCTGGCTCAGATGGTAATGTGTCTGCCTGCAATGCGGGAGACCTGAGTTCCATCCCTGGGTCGGGAAGATCCCGTGGGGAAAGAAATGGCAACCCACTCTAGTAATCTTGCCTGGAAAATTCCACGGATGGAGAAGCCTGGTGGGCTACAGTCCATGGGGTCGCAAAGCGTCGGACACGACTAAGCAACTTCCTCCCTTTCTAAAAGGAGAGTGCAAAAGCTGGCTTAACACTCAAAGCTTAAAAATCTACAGAACAGGGGCTTCCCTGGTGGTCCAGTGACTCAGCCTCTGTGCTCCCAATGCAGGAGACCCGGATTCGATTCCTGGTCAGGGAACAAGATCTCTCATTGCCGCAACTAAGACCTGGCCCAGCCAAGTAAATAAATACTTTTAGGAACATCTACAGAACAACAGTATTTCTGACATGTAAGCATTCCGTGAAATGTGAATGTCAGCGTCCGTAAGTGGAGTCTGATGGGGATACAGCCGCGCCCTGCACTTGAGCACTGTTGGGGCAACATCTTCCGCCCACCCCGTTCCCCCAGGACAGCAGAAGTGAGTGTTGACTGGAGAAAGTGTGGGCCACAGAGCCTAAAATATTTTCTCTCTGATCCATTACAGAAACTTTGCTGACCCCTGCTTTCAACCCTAGCATGGTACATTTTATAAACTCTAAGCTCAATTGTCTGACCTTTTAAACTTTTTATTTTGGACTTTATTACATATATGCAGAGGTAGAGAGGCTATATAATGAACCCTCTGTTCTCATCACCTAGCCTCCTCTTTACTTCATCCCTGTACCCCACTCTCCACTGAAATAATCTGAGGCAGATCCCAGAATTTATATCGTTTCATCCACACAAATCTCAGTAGGTAACCGTAGAAGAATTCAACATATATATATAATTATATACATAATTATAATATATAACACATGTCTATTGTAACATACTGTATACTACGTGTGTGTGTGTTAGCCATTCATTCATGTCTGACTCTTTGCAGCCCCATGGACTGTAGCCCGCCAGGCTCCTCTGTCCATGGGATTCTCCAGGCAGGAATTCTGGTGTGGGGGAACATTTCTTTCTCCAGGAGATCTTCCCGACCCAGGGATCAAACCCAGGTCTCCCGCATTGCAGGCAGATTCTTTACTGTCTGAACCACCAAGGAAGCCATATACTGTACAGTATGTTACAATATTATTATATATTGCAATATATAATATATTTAATATGTTATATTAGTGAAGTGAAATCGCTCAGTTGTGTCCGACTCTTTGCAACCCCATGGACAGTAGCCTACCAGGCTTCTCTGTCCATGGGATTTCCCAGGCAAGAGTACTGGAGTGGGTTTCCCATTTCCTTCTCCAGGGGATCTTCCCGACCCAGGGATCGAACCCAGGTCTCTTGCATCGCAGGCAGACGCTTTACCCTCTGAGCCATCAGGGAAGCTCAATATTGGCCATGTTGGAATCATCTGCGCTTGAAGGGGAGGCATTGATGCTATTTGAGTGCCTTCCACCTCCGTGTCCTGAGGGTGTAAGGGACACGGACCATGACTACTGAGCCCAGGCGATGAAACTACTGGAGCCCAGGTGCCCTGGAGCTGGTTCTCCGCAAAAAGGGAAGCCACCGAGACGAGAAGCCCAAGAGTAGTAGCCCCTGCTCCCTGCACCTAGAGAAAGCCTGTTAGCAGTGACAAAGACCAATCAATAAAATAAATCAATACATCTTTTTCTAAAAAAATTGAGAAAGAATGTGCTTTTTTTCAGTCGTTTTTTTTTTTTTTTTTTACATGAGGACTAGTTAAGCCAGACACTAAAAATATAGCCAAGAAACACACACAGTTATTCACACCGTAGCTTCTCAGAGGTAAATAAACGAACAAGCAAAACGAGGGACATGACGGTGGCTGATGACGGCGGAAGTGGAAATCAAAGTGCCTGGGATTGCTCTGCAACCGCAATCCTTATTTTCTGAGTCTTGTTTTTTTTCTCTGTCTCTCTGCACCCACCCACATGTGTATTTTTCCTCTCTCCCTTCCTATCTTCTGTCCATCCATCCTGTCATCTGTCCATGCATCCATTTGTCCATTCATCCTTTTTACAGTCACCAGGTCCCCTTTAGATCTGAGTCAGGAGCAGATACAAAGAAAGCGTATCACCTGGTTGTCCCTTAGGTATCATGGTTCGGTCTGCAGTGTGGTTAGGGTTTCCGAGTTTCGTGGACGACATCTCCGCCGTGAACAGGGCACACGTGTGGCCAGCGGTCTTCTGTGTGGGGAGTGCGGTAAGTGTTCCCTCTGTTACACTGAGTCCTCACAATGTGTTCCTGACCCTCCCACCAACCCAGTGCAGTTTTCAGAAAAGCTCAGAGACCCCCACCCTTACCCCACTGACTAGGAACACTGTGGCGGGGGGTACTGTTTGTGATTTAATAAACCCTCCAGGGGTCTCTGGAAATTCCCAGGTGGCTCACTGGTGAAGAAACCGCCTGCTAATGCAGGAGATGCAGGTTCGATCCCTGGGTCGGGAAGATCCCCTGGAGGAGGAAAACGGCAACCCACTCCAGTATTCTTGCCTGCAGAATCCCATGGACAGAGGAGCCTGGAGGGCTACAGTCCATGGGGTCACAAAGAGTCAGACACGACTAAGAAACTACAGAATAACCAGCAGCCTCTGAGCCACACTCCAGTTTGAGAACCACTGTGCTAGTATTTTCCGTCCCCGATCCTTAAACACACGTTCAATACTTACCTGAGATTTGTGTGTCTGTGTGTGTTTTAGTCGCTAAGTCGTGTTCGACTCTTGTGACTCCATGGACTGTAGCCTGCCAGGCTTCTCTGTCCATGGGATTTTGCAGGCAAGAATAGCCACAGTCAAAACAAGCTGGCTGGGAAAAAAAAAAGGAAGGAAAAGAAAAAAAATTATTGATTTATTGGATGTACGTACTTACCAAAATTGTATTTAAGTACATCTATTTGTGGGCTTCCCAGGTGATGCTAGTGGTAAAAGAACCCGCCTGCCAATGCAGGAGACATAAGAGACGTGGGTTCAATTCCTGGGTTGGGAAGATCCCCTGGAGGAGGGCATGGCAACCCACTCCAGTATTTTTTGCCTGGAGGATCCCCATGGACAGAGGAGCCTGGCGGGCTACAGTCCACGGGGTCGCAAAGAGTTGGACACCGTTGAAGGGACTTAGGACTGCAGCACGTCCCTGCCTTGCTTCTCCTGGGAAGGTCCTTCCTGCACACCCTCTTTTTGTCCTCAGCAGAAGGGCGTCTGGTTCAAAGGCCTTTCATCTCTGAGCCCTTCGTCTCTTTGCCTACACGTGTGAGCACCAGGCGGGGCTCTCTGGCCCAGTCCAGCTGAGCAGACGGGGGAACCAAGGCACTCGCCTGCACCCAGGCCACATCCCAGCCTGGGCTTCCAAGGGTGGCCACGTGTCTGCAGAGGGCTTTCCTGGGACACCTGATGACGTCATGGGTGGGGGCGGGGCCGGGATGACATCAGGGCAGGGCAGGGCCACCTGCAGCCCGCCCTCAGGGGCTGGGATGCCCCTCTTGTGATTACAGCTCTGGATCCAGCTGCTGTACAGCGCCTGTTTCTGGTGGTGGTTCTGCTACGCGGTGGACGCCTACCTGGTGATCCGGAGGTCGGCCGGACAGAGGTATTCAGTGCGAGCGGCTGGGTTCTTCTGCCCTAGCTCGTTGCCCGAGGGGAAGGTTGGAGAGGCCACGAGTACTCATTTCTGAAGGGTAGACATGGAAAGTGAAAGAGGAGAGCGAAAAAGTTGGCTTAAAGCTCAACATTCAGAAAACTGAGATCATGGCATCTGGTCCCATCACTTGATGGCAGATAGATGGGGAAACAGTGGAAACAGTGGCTGACTTTATTTTTGGGGGGGCTCCAAAATCACTGCAGATGGTGACTGCAGCCATGAAATTAAAAGATGCTTACTTCTCGGGAGAAAAGTTATGACCAACCAGGAGCATATTAAAAAGCAGAGACGTTACTTTGCCAACAAAGGTCCATCTAGTCAAGGCTATGGTTTTTCCAGTGGCCATGAATGGATGTGAGAGTTGGACCATAAAGAAAGCTGAGCACCAAAGAATTGATGCTTTTGAACTGTGGTGTTGGAGAAGACTCTTGAGAGTCACTTGGACTGCAAGGTGATCCAACCAGTCCATCCTAAAGGAAATCAGTCAGTCCTGAATATTCATTGGAAGGACTGATGTTGAAGCTGAAACTCCAATCTTTTGGCCACCTGATGTGAACTGACTCATTTGAAAAGACCCTGATGCTGGGAAAGATTGAAGATGGGAGGAGAAGGGGACGACAGAGGATGAGATGGTTGGATGGCATCACCGACTCGATGGACATGAGTTTGAGCAATCTCCGGGAGTTGGTGATGGACAGGGAGGCCTGGCGTGCTGCAGTCCATGGGATCACAGAGTTGGACACGACTGAGCAACTGAACTGAAATGAACCCAAGACACAGTCCATCAGAACCTCCCAGCGGGCACTCCACCAAGAAACATCTAATGCCAGGTCATTTTTATAAAAGGCGGAAGGCACAATCAAAACAGCACAGTATTCTTGCGGGACACCTGAAACATTGTAAGTCAACTATATTTTGGTAAACTAGATATATTAAGAAAAAAAATAGCAAAGTATTCTCCAGGTGAGCCCCCCCGCCCAAAATTGAGGATTTTAAAACCGTGGAAACAAGTAATTCAGTAAATTGCATATTTGGAACTGGACAGATACTCAAAAGGGTTGGCATGAATATAAAAATTCTGATGGTATCGAAAGGTATAGGAAAAAGTTCAAAGAAGTGTGTATGGGTGTGTTATGTAAGTACTGCTGCTGCTGCTGCTAAGTCGCTTCAGTCGTGTCTGACTCTGTGCGACCCCATAGACGGCAGCCCACCAGGCTCCCCCGTCCCTGGGATTCTCCAGGCAAGAACACTGGAGTGGGTTGCCATTTCCTTCTCCAATGCATGAAAGTGAAAGTGAAGTCGCTCAGTTGTGTCCGACTCTTAGCGACCCCCTGGACTGCAGCCCACCAGGCTCCTCCATCCATGGGATTTTCCAGGCAAGAGTTCTGGAGTGGGGTGCCATTGCCTTCTCCATGCTAAGTACAGAGCCCAAGAATTCTGGAGCTGGAGAGGGGGCTGTCTAGGAGGAATCACACAGTGGTTAGTAGCTTGGCCCCAGTGGGTTCAAGTTCCTGCCCCCTCACTCACTAGCTGAGTGACTCCTGGCAAGTTTCTCAACCTCTCTGGATCATCTGCAAGGCTTGCTGCCTCTGCTCCTTCGGGGGGACAGGGTGGGGTGTGTGGGTGTACAGAGATGAAGGATGGGGATGGTTAAGGATGTAATGGGGGTGGTAAGAGTGTGAACTCTGCAGGGAATGATCAGGGGTCTGGCGGACAGAGAGATAGAAAGTCTCTCAGCTCTCCTGGAATGTCAGATGGCTACCCATTTCTCCAAGACCTTCTTTGTGGTTTGGTCTGAGCATTAAGACTCTTGCATGTTAGGTACCAAGGTGACTTCAGGAAGGACAGAGGCTGGGAACCCCTGGCTACTGGGGGAGCTAGGCCCCTAGGAGGAATTATGAGGTACCCATCCCTCCCTCCTATCAATCTTGAAAGCTTTCAGTTCAGTCACTCACTTGTGTCCGACTCTTTGCAACCCCACGGACTGCAGCATGCCAGGCCTCCCTGTCCATCACTAACCCCCGGAATTTTACTCAAACTCATGTCCAACCATCCCATCCTCTGTCGTCCCCTTCTCCTCCAGGCTTCAATCTTTCCCAGCATCAGGGTCTCTTCCAGTGAGTCAGTTCTTCACATCAGGTGGCCAAAGGATTTGAGTTTCAGCTTCAGCATCAGTCCTTCCATTCAGGACTGACTAATATCCTTTAGGATGGACTGGTTGGATCTCCTTGCAGTCCAAGTGACTCTCAAGAGTCTTCTCCAACACCACAGTTCGAAAGCATCAATTCTTCCGTGCTCAGCTTTCTTTATGGTCCAACTCTCACATCCATACGTGACTACTGGAAACACCATAGCTTTGACTAGGAAAGCGTTAAGTTAAGGGAAACAAACGAGACTCAGCAGGCCACATTGTTTACGCTTCCACTTGGAAGAAAAGTCCAGAATAGGTGAATCCATAGAGACAGACAGTAGGTGAGTGGTTGTTAGGAGCTGGAGGTGCAGGCGTGATGGGGAGGGACCCCCGAATGGGTCTGGGTGTCCTTTTAGGGGGATGAACATGTTTCAAAACTGGCTTGAGGTGGGGCTTGCACAGCACTGCAGATGTCCTAAATGCCACCGAGTCATTCACTTTAGAATGGTGAGTTTGACGTTACCTGAGTTTCACTACTCAGCCGCTAATGGGTGAAGAAGCCATAGGCAACGCATGCACAAGTGGGCATGGCTGTGTGCCAATAAAACTTGATTGACAAACGCGGGTGGAGGGCCGGATCTGTACTGAGGGCCGCGTTTAAAGATATAAACAAAGGAAGCAACCTCAGAGGCACAATCAAGGGGCTGTTTGCTGAGTCTGCCCTGCATGTGTTTTCCCGCTGCTCGCGGAGTGCGGGGCTGGGCAGGTGCTGGACCTGAGGTTCTGGACCTGTATTCTCCCTCCCCCAGCACCATCCTCCTGTACCACCTGATGGCCTGGGGCCTGGCC
The DNA here is from genome assembly GCF_054371585.1 of Giraffa tippelskirchi. Lineage (NCBI taxonomy): Eukaryota > Metazoa > Chordata > Mammalia > Artiodactyla > Giraffidae > Giraffa > Giraffa tippelskirchi. The sequence continues at coordinate 147,656,445 of NC_137289.1, forward strand.
GCCCTGCTGAGCGTGGAGGGAGCCCTCATGCTCTACTATCCTTCCATGACCAGGTAAGCCAGGGCTCCCCCCGATGCCCGACCCCCGTGGGGTGTCCTCCTGCAGGACATGCCTGGGTGCTGACCCCGCATGGGTGGGTGGGCCGTGGTCCAGGATCCGTGCAGCCGTGAGCACGTGCCTGGCTCCTTGAGTCAGCCAGGGTCCTCCGCTCCTGCCTGTCACCTACGTGCTGGGTACGTGTTGGGTCGGTGCTGCGCCCAGTGTGGATACAGAGCTTGAGGTGGGGCTAGCACGGCACCGTGGATGTCCTAAATGCCACTGAGTCGTTCACTTTAGAACGATGAGTTTGATGTTACGTGACTTTCACTACTCGGTGCTAATGGCCATAGACAATACATACACAGGTGGGCATGGCTGTGTGCCAATAAATCTTTATTGACAGAAGCAGGCAGAGGGCCAGATCTGTACTGAGGGCCGTGTTTAAACAGACAAAAAAACAACCTCAGAAGCACAATCAGCTAGGGGTGCATCTCTCCTCCCTACAGGCCTGTGATGGGCATGGCTTCCACCTACCCACTCTTGATTTATTTTTAATCCTTCAAACCAGCTTCCTCTGGGCACGCAGGTGAGTTGAACATCCCAGGGCTGAGTTCCAGATGTCTGGGAGATGCAAAGGGTTGCTTTAGAAGAGCTCATTTTCTGCTATCTGCACTTTTTTTTCATGTCTCCATCCTGTGCTCTTTTGAACACATGCTGGGAGGTGTGGCCTCTGAAACTGTCTCAGACGTTTTTTTAAGAGTCTGAATCCCTACACTTTACCATTTGTAAAACCTCAAGGTCCCTCTAAGGATATATACTCCAAGGTTTAATGGAAAACTGAAAATCAGAGGTTGGACACTGTCTCTTTGTGATTTTAAGGTGTTGTAGACCCAGGGAGGGGCTTCTTGTCTAGCTCAGCTGGTAAAGAGTCTGCAACGCAGGAGATTCCAGTTCAATTCCTGGGACGGGAAGTTTCCCCGGAGAAGGGATAGGCTACACACTCCAGTATTCTTGGACATTCCTGGTGGCTCAGACAGTAAAGAATCTGCCTGCAATGCGGGAGACCTGGGTTCGATCCCTGTGTTGGGAAGATCCCCTGGAGGAGGGCACGGCAACCCGCTCCAGTATTCTTGCCTGGAGAATCCCATGGACAGAGGAGCCTGGCAGGCTACAGTCCATGGGGTCCCAAAGAGTTGGACCCGACTGAGTGACTAAACACAGCAGAGCACAGACTCAGGGATCAGTACAGCATGGCCTTCAGTACAGATCCAGCCCTCCGCCTGCTTTTGTAAATAAAGTTTTATTGGCACACAGCCATACCCATTTGTACATGTATTGTCTATTGCTGCTTTACCCATTAGAGTTGAGATTTGACAGAAGCTGTGAGGGTTCTGAAGCCTAAAATATTTCCTATCTGTTCCTTTAGAGAAAAAGTTTGCTGACCTGTGGTGTAGTAGGCCGTTTCTCCCCATCTTTCTCAATTTCTTGTAGCTGCTCAGTCAAATGTCTCCACGGTCCTATTGCCTTGTCAACTGTGAGTACTTCCAGGCCTCTGTGTAGACCCCTCAAAATAACCTGTTCTCTCCAGGAACCTTAAAAGGACAAATACAGAGTAAGCAGCTGTTACAGAGGGATGCAGTTAATCGGAAAGAGAAATTTTATCCCTTACCTCCACCCGTGAGATCCTGGGGCTGTTTCATGTGAGCCGAGGTGCTCTGAGATTAACACAAGGCCTCCCCCTGAAGCATTTTAATTCTCCATCATCTCATCTTCCAACATCTGCATCCTCTATCACCCCCACCCTCCAACATCTCCACCCTCAATCATCCCCACCATCCATCATCTCCAACATGCATCACCTCCAACCTCCATCATCTGCAACTTCCACCATCCCATCTTCTCTAACCTCCGTCATCTCATCCTCTATCATCTCATCATCTCATCCTCCATCATCTCTACTCTCCATCATGTCCACCTTACATCATCTCATCTTTCATCATCTCCACCATCCATCATCCCATCTTCCATCATCTCCACCATCCATCATCCGTCTTCCATAATCTCCACCATCCATCATCCCATCCTTCATCATCTCCACCCTCCATCATTTTCATCTTCCATCATCTCCATTCTCCAACAGAACCATCCTCCACTATCTCCATCCTCCATCATCTCCAGCCACCATCATCTCATCTGCCTCATGTCCACCCTCTATGATGTTAACCCTCCCCCCTCTGCACCCTCCATCAGTCTGCCCTCCACCATCCCATCATCTCCACTCTCCATCATCCCATCATGTCTACCTCCATCTTCTCCTCCTCCATCATCACCACATTCCATCATCTTCACTCTCCATCATCCCATCATGCGCACCCTCCATCATCTCATACTCCATCATCACCACCCACCAACATCTCCAGCCACCATCGTCTTAGCCTCCGTGATGTCCACTCTCCATCATATCTACTCTCCATCCTGTCCACCCTCCATCATGTCTTCCTTCCATCACCTCCTCCCTCCATCATCCCATCATCTACATCCTCCATCGTTTGCATTCTCAGAGCCTGAGACCCAGAGCCCCCGGCACTGTGCAGGCTCCCACCCTCACTCATTTGTCCCTCAAAGCTCAGTCCGGGATTCACATCTCATCTTTTGCTCCTCCTGTGCCCCTTTCTCCCCTCAAGCCCTTGTAGACCATGGGTTAGCGTTCACAGCTGAAGGAGAAAGCTTCTTTTAAAAAAGAACGTGCCATCTTCACATGCTATTGCCATCCTTAGGGCAACAAAAGGTGGCACTGCCTTTTTCATGCCTGGTTTCATGCATTTTCCTGCCACTTTCATCTCTGGTGTGAGCACTCCATACTGACGAAAGCGCTGGCATCTTTATCATCTCCCCTTCCCCGGCCACCAGGGCTGCTGCCTCCTCTGGTCTTCCACCCCATGTGGGGTCGGACCTGAGCAACTTCTTCTTTGGATTCCCTCTGCCCCTTTGCCACTTTCTCCACGTTATGCATTGGTTCAGTGACACTCCCGGCCTTGGTAACCTACCTATGTGTAGCACGCCACCATATCCTGTTGCTGACGGATGAGTCTCCCAACCTGTCAGTAGACATCCCTGTCTTTCTTTCTGAAAAGAACCACCGCAATGATTACGGGTCACCTTGAGAACAAGTGTCCTGGGAAATAGGAAGCTCGGGTGTTTTCAGCGGATCGAGGAAAGAGCTTGGATCTTACTGGTGACGTCAGCCAGGCCTAGCTCGTAGTAAAGTGCTGATGACCTTACTAGTTTATTGAGTGCCTTTGTCTTGCTTGAATGTGTGTGTTTTCTTTGAAGGGGTCCCAGGGGGATTGTGGTGGGGGTCCACCATTGCAGAGTCTTTTCCTGTCTTTACTTTTTCCGGCAGGGACCTTGAAAAGCGGCCCGCTTTCTGAGACAGACAGAACTGTGATTGATCCTCCTTCCTCTTCTGTGATTTACTTGCTTGTCCACAGACATGATGAGATGTGAGTCAGGTTTCCTTCCGGCCTCCAGAGGCGATCTGTGCACTTCCCTCTGCGCTCTAGGTCCTCCTATCTCAGCTTTCAGATAAGGCGGTGGGTTATTTCAGGCAAAGCCTCATTGTTGAGGAATGTCTGGGTTTCTCTCCCCTCCCCAGGTGCGAGAGGGGTCTGGAGCACGCCATCCCCCACTACATCACCACCTACTTGCCGCTGCTACTGGTCCTCGTGGGCAACCCCATCCTGTTCCGAAAGACGGTGATCGCAGGTAAAGGGCAGGCAAGTTTCCCCGGGGATGAGGCCACGGGGACGGCCCTGGCTCTTGGGCCTCAGTCATCATCTAGGACCCCTGACCTCATCTGTCACCCTGCAGAGACGGGCGGAATGAAGCTGGGGAGAGTGAGTGGGTTTACATCAGTGACAGGAAGCGAGCGTACTAGATGAAGTCTTTGCCAGCATCCGTTAGCGCAAAGCCCGGGAACCCGTGGACTTTTTCCCTTCTACCTAGACTCATCCTGGGTCTGTCCCTGGCGTGCCCCCAAAGACCCAGTGTCCTTGAAAACTGGCAGAGGGGGAGACAGGAAGAGGAGAGGAAAGGAAAGGAAAGCCGTGGGTGAGCGGCGGAGATGGACCGGGCTGTCCCCCGGGGGGACCCGGCTCCTCCTGTGTTGTCTGGGCCCGTGCCTTCTCCCAGCTGGGCAGGAAACAGGAAGAGGCCCGCAGGACGTGAGTCAGAGGCACCAGAAAGATCTGGGCGAGGTTAGTCAGCAGAACACTAGGAGGGGGCCTGCATTCCAGCCCTCTACCCCATCCTCAGGGAGACGCGCCCTGGGGCAAGTCTCCAGCCCCCTCGTGCCCTGTGGGTCCCTCACGGGCAGAATGAGAGTAAAGAAACACACCTCCGCAGCAAGGTCGCTGGAGGCTCGACTGTGGATTGCAGAACTTTTTACACAAGCGACATGCTCTGCTACTTAGGGAGAGCGCATCACCAAGGATCTTGGGGTCTCTATCTGCGTTGAAAACCAGTGTGTGTATACCTGAAACTGATACAACATTGGAAATCAACTCTCCTGCAATAAAAATGTAAAAACACACAACCCCCATAGCGTATTAGAAAGAAAGTGAAGTCGCTCAGCCGTGTCCGACTCTTTCCGACCCCACGGATGGTAGCCTACCAGGCTTCTCCGTCCATGGGATTTTTCCAGGCAAGAGTACTGGAGTGGGTTGCCATTTCCTTCTCCAGGGAATCTTCCCGACCCAGGGATTGAACCCGGGTCTCCCACATTTTAGGCAGATGCTTTCAACATCTGAGCCAAATACAGCTTTTTTAAAAACGTTGCATTTAAACATAGTGATTAAAAAATAGTGATTCATTTACATAAAATAAGTGAAAACAATGTGTAGAAAAAAAACACTGGAAGGAAATACACTAAGATGCTAACAGTAGTTGTCTCTAGGGGGACCATGGGTTATTAATTTTGTTTCTAAACTTTTTTTTTTATATTTTCCAAGGTGTCTAAAGGAGGGATGGAAAAATCTTTCAACATTTTAACATAGCAAGTATGGGACTCCCCTGGTGGTCCAGGGATTAGGGCTAGGAGCTTTCACTGCAGGGGGGCCTGGGTTTAATCCCTGGTTGGGGAACTAACATCCCACATGCAGAGTCTCGGCCAAAGAAAGAAAGAAATCAAGGATAAATTATTATTTTTATTTTTTTTGGCTGCACCTTTCAGCATGGGGCATCGTAGTTCCCTGACCAGAGATCGAACCTTCGGCCCCTGTGTTGGACGCATGGAGTTTTATAACCACTGAACCACCAGAGAAGTCTCCTAGTAAATTATTTTTAAAAATAATTTATACATATATTTTATTATATTTATAAAAATTATTTTTATTATAGAAATAAAAAGTATAAACTATTAAAAATACACTTCCTGAACTAATTAATAAAATCCAGATAAAATTGGGGGTGTAGTTAACAGCACTGTACCAGTGTTGCTTTCTTCACGCTGACCAGCGTGAGTGTGGTTGTGGAAGACGTTAACATTGGGGGCAGCTGGGTGTACTTATATGGGCCCTCTACTATCTCTGTATATCTTATATAAATCTAAACGATTTCAAAAGTTAAACTGAAAGTCACTCAGTCATGTCCGACTCTTTGTGACCCCACAGACTATAAAGTCCATGGGATTTTCCAGACCAGAATACTGGAGTGGGTTGCCATTCCCTTCTCCAGGGGATCTTCCCAACCCCAGGGATCGAACCCAGGTCTCCCACATTGCAGGCGGATTCTTTACCAGCTGAGCCACCAGGGAAGCCCAAGAATCCTGGTGTGGGTAGCCTCTCCCTTCTCCAGAGGATCTTCCCGACTCAGGAATCGAACCCAGGTTTCCTGCATTGCAGGCGGATTCTTTTCCAGCTGAGCCACCAGGGAAGCCACAAAGACTTCAAAGTAAACCTTTAAAAGCTATGTATTCCCCCAAGTGTCTGAGAAGCACTGCCCCCACCCACCCCATGCAGTGGTGAGAGAGGCATGGCTGGTATCCTGCTTCCTCCTCTCCAGGGTGACTCGCAGGCTCCCGTCCACTTTGCTGCCCTCTGTAAATCGTGAATATCGCACAACGTTCCCCTCTGCTCTCCACAGTGGCCTCCTTACTGAAAGGAAGACAAGGCGTTTACACGGACAACGAGAGACGCATGGGAGCCGTGATCAAGACCCGATTCTTGAAAATAATGCTGGTTTTCATCGTTTGGTAACGTGTTTCTTTTTCTTTAAACCGTCCCTGGGAAGTGAAATGCAAACTGCTCGTCAGGTGCCTTCCCAAGTGTGACCTCAGTTCCAGAGGCAGAGTCTTGGGAGAGGAAACCTTTTCAGGCTTGTGCAGGTGGCCCTGGAGCCAGTGCTGTCCAGACAGGAAGGCCAGTCTACAGCCCTGACCTTCTGGAAAGATATTCACATCCGCTCAAATTATACAGAAGCCCTAAGAACGGAAAGTTCTCGTTTTAAGGTGGACACATCCCAACCACTTGCCTCCGGAGTACTGTCCCATTGCCGGGGTTAACATTGAAATGAAATGCTTCATCATGCCTTCTAAATCCATCTTTTATTTTTGCATCCATCTTTGTATTCTTTTTTAATTATTTTTTTCCCCTGCAATGTAGGGCATGTGGGATCTCACTTCCCCGGCCAGGGATTGAACCTTCGTCCCTTGCCCTGGAAGTACCAAGTCCTGACTGCTGTATGGCCAGGGAAGTCGCTGTAGGATTCCTGTATCTGATGAGACACAGGGGCGACGGCCTGTGTCTCTGTGATGACTCACAGCTCAGGGCAACAAGGACAGAAATCATGACTCCCTGGGTGGTCCAGTGGTTAGGACTCTAAGCTCCCACTGCAGGGGGCATGAATTCCATCCCTGGTTCGGGAAACTAAGATCCCGAAAGCTGTGTGGCACGGCCAAAAAAAACAACTAAAAATAAAAAAAAACCAAGAAGGGTAGAGAGCAATCTTCATCTCCTCAGTGGGCCCCCCATCCCCCAAAGACAGCCAGCCCCAGCATTTCAGGTGGGTGTGCTCTGTGCAAATAGACCTGTGACAAGTGCCCAATCAGAAAGCTCTTTGCTGCAGCCACAGAGTGCTTCGCAAGACAGGGCACACGTTGGTGGTTAATAATTCATCTGATGGGAGGAGGCTGGTTTGGACATTCTCCTGGGAGAGCCATGAGTTACCTCCCTCTCAAAATACCCCGAGCCCGCCATTTCCAACTTCACCGACCTGCTGACACCAATGTCAGAAATTTCCGACATAAAATATCAAGGTTCGTTTTGGTCTCCATCAAGACGTCAGGTTGCTTGTCAAAGGAGGAATGACTTCTGGGCTATTTGACATGTGCTAGAACCCTCCACCCGATGTGGTATTGATTGTGACCATCAGAAGGGTCTCTTGGTCTCTGCTTTTGGCTGACAGGGGCGGGGGGCATCTCTGACGTCAGTTCTCAGGGTGTTGGTTCCTCCTGCAGCTACTTGGTCACCCCTCCCAGACTTCTAGGTCTTGGGAGACATGTTCCCTGGGGCTTCTCATGTGGCTCAGTGGATAAAAAAAAATCTGCCTGCAATGCCAGAGATGTAGGTTCGATCTCTGAGTTGGGAAGATCCCCTGGAGGAGGCAATGGCAACCCACTCCAGTATTCTTGCCTGGGAAATCCCACGGACAGAGGAGCCTGGCGGGCTACAGTCCATGGGGGTCACAAAGAGTTGGACACAACAGAGTGACTCAGCACTCATGCATGCAGATGTGTTCCCTGACCTCCGGCACTGAAAACAAATGATATTGTGAAGCAATTATCCTCCCATTAAAAATAAGCAAAAATTTTGAAAAAACGAATGATATCGCATGTTCTCTTTACCTGTGGCCCATTTTCTTTCTCACAGCTGGTTCTCAAATGTCATCAATGAAAGCCTTTTGTTCTATCTTGAATTGCAACCAGATATCAATGGCAGCTCTTTGAAACAGGTCAGAAACGCAGCCAAGACCACGTGGTTCATGATGGTAGGTCAATCTTGATTTTAAATGTACTTCCTAAAGAAGAAGGAGAAAAAAAAAAAACCCAGACAGGATAAAAACCACTGAGAAGTATGGTCTATGTGTTATTTAAATATGCAGTGAGTTGAAGAGGTTGCGGGGGCCCCCACATCTGGCTGTGGTCCATGAGCTAGCTTGTCCATCCAGTGTTGGTATCATTATTACAGGGATATGACTCTGGTCAGTCAGTTTGGTAAGTGTCTCAAACCTTTCAGGCCGACTAAAAATATCTGGGTATTTATCTGGAAGAAATGTTTCAGACTGAAAAAGCCAGAGTTGGAGATAGTCCTTGGAGCACAGTCTACAAATACAAAGCATTCTAGACAACCCACGTTTTTTTTTTTAAAAAAGGGAATGGTTAAGTAAATCGCTGTCTTTGATCTTGATGGAACGGTATGCAGATGTTGAAAATGACAATGTAAAGTAGGACAATTATGACATCTTGTACAAAGTGAAAAATGCAGAATATATAGATTATACTCATTTCAACGACCTAATCACACACGTAGGCAACAATATTGCCTAGAAACACACCACCATAATAAGGTGGAAAGATCACGGATACATTGTCCTCCACATTTCCAGTACATTGTGTCTCCACTACAAAATCTCCATACAGGAGCAGTTAGTGGAGAGGTGCCTGGGTTTCCCTGGTGGCTCAGCAGTAAAGAATCTGCCTGCCAATGAAGGAGACCCCAGTTCGATCCCTGGGTCGGGAAGATCCCCTGGAGGAAGGCATGGCAACCCCACTCAAGTATTCTTGCCTGGAGAATCCCACGGGCAGAGGAGCCTGGCGGGGCTGCAGTGCATGGACTTGCAAAGAGTTGGACACCACATCGCTGGGGTGATGCCTGGGGCTTTCCTCTCACCCACCCTGGTCTCCTGTGTCCCCCACACACTTCTGAAGGCCAGTCTCTCTCTTGCCCCAAACCAGCCAACAGGGCGCGCCCCAGTTGAGGCCAGCCTGGCAGGCCGGAGCGACCCCCGTGAGCCCCAAGGCCCGCCAGCGCCCTGACTTACATGCCGTCTCTTTCTCCTCCCTCCCAGGGGATGCTGAATCCAGCCCAAGGTTTCCTCTTGTCCCTGGCCTTCTACGGCTGGACGGGCTGCCGCCTGACTCTTCCAGGTCCCAGCAAGGAGATCCAGTGGGACTCGATGACCACCTCAGCCGTCGAGGGGGCTCCCCCGTCCCCCGGGGGCCCCCACGAGCCCGGGGAAGGCCCCGCTCCCAAGAAGCAGCTGCCGGGCGGCGTGCACACTTCCGACGAGGCCTTGAGCCTGCTGTCTGAAGGTAAGAGACTCTGGGCAAGAGGCAGGCCCCAGGATCCCCAGGAACTCCTTTGTAAACAACCAGGAGGGTCTCTGCCCTGTTTTCTGGAACCAGCTTTAGGGCATGAATGGAAAGGGACCAGCTTAATCTTGCAGCTCATCACTCACCTCTCCTTGTAATGTGAGCGCGGTGCCTTTCCTCCAGCACACGGAGCACCCCGTGCCTGCGTGCCACGTGGCTTCAGTCCTGTCGAAGTCTCTGCGACCCCACGGACTGTTGCCCCACCAGGCTCCTCTGTCCGTGGGGACTCTCCAGGCGAGAATACTGGAGCGGCTTGCCGTGCCCTCCTCCAGGGGATCTTCCCCACCCAGGGACTGAGCATCGTAGCTTTGTGTTAACGATCACTAGCTCTGCCTTGGGATGCGTGACATTCTGGGTCTGAGATAAACCGTCACTTCTTGCCCGCGGTGACGTGTTCGGTAAGACAATGAACAGCAGGCAGCCTGACCTCTGGAGATTTTATGTGCAGCTTGGTTTGTCCAGTTCATTCGGGGGCATTTAAGATGAGATGCAGGTCACCTATCGCTGGCTCTTCTGCTCTGTCCCCGTCAAGACTCTTGCACTGTGGTCCTCAAATCGGTCCTCTTTTTAAACTCTTGTTCATCTCATTTGGACTCCCCTGGTGGCTCAGATGGTAAAGTGTCTGCCTACAATCCCGGAGACCCTGGGTGGGTCGGTCCCTGGGTGGGGAATATCCCCTGGAGAAGGAAATGGCAACCCACTCCAGTATTCTTGCCTGGAGAATCCATCCCATGGATGGAGGAGTCTGGTGGGCTACAGTCCATGAGGGTCGCAAAGAGTCGGACATGACTGAGCGACTTCCCTTTCACTTTTCATGTAATTTGGGGTTCTGTACATTAACCCCACTGATACGGAGGACGAAAGTATCAGTTTAAGGCCCAAATAATGTTTCTTTAACATTTATCAGTTACTAAACCTACTACATATATTTAATATTTATATATTCATGTATATCTATTTATATGTATTGATTATAAAATACTCATTACATATACCTTTTTGTAAACTTACTGTAACCCTATAATTGATTGTTTGCTCTATATTCTAAATACACGGTTACAAAAAGCTCATTTATATTCTAATCAAGATGGGTAATGAGAGAGAGAGTAACAATCAGACTATGACCTATATTCCTAATTGAATCTCAATGACCGTCACGGCTATGACAACTGATTCATTTTACCCTCCCTCGCCTATGCAGATTTTATTCCCTTGAAAGATCCTTCTGGAATAGATGTTTTGCTGTTAGTGTTGAGTAGCAAGACCGAAAATCCTTTACAAGAAAACACACGTTTGCAGCACCTCCTCTGGGGGCCAGGAGGCTTGATTCCCACAAAGGCTGCTTGGGGATGAGGCCACCCCACCCCTTCCTTCTGTCCCCACCAGGGCCTTGAAGCTCTCTCTCTTGCCACTTCACTACACTGGGGCCAGTTGAAAGGACTTTTAACCAGAATACACCACCGTGCATCCCATGGACCATCTTGCATTCATAGCTCATGCTTGAACACCACACCTGGAAAGGGCCAATAGTTGTTTAATAATGATGTTAAATTATACATTTGATGGCAAATTAGTCCTAAAAGGCTTCAGTTCAGTTCAGTTCAGTTGCTCAGTCATGTCCGACTCTTTGCTACCCCATGGACTGCAGCACGCCAGGCCTCCCTGTCCATCACTAACTCCCGGAGCTTGCTCAAACTCATCGAGTCGGTCATGCCATCCAACCATCTCATCCTCTGTCGTCCCCTTCTGCTCCTGCCTTCAATCTTTCCCAGCATCAGGGTCTTTTCCAATGAGTTATCTCTTCACGTTAGGTGGCCAAAGTATTGGAGTTTCAGCTTCAGCATCAGTACTTCCAATGAACGTTTGGGACTGATTTCCTTTAGGATGGACTGGTTTGATCTCCTTGTGGTCCAAGGGACTCTCAAGAGTCTTCTCCAACACCACAGCTCAAAAGCATCAATTCTTTGGCACTCAGCTTTCTTTATGGTCCAAACTCTCCCATCCATACATGACTACTGTAAAAACCATAGCTTTGACTACATGCATATTCGCCAGTAAAGTAATGTCTTTGCTTTTGAATATACTGTCTGTGTTGGTCATAGCTTTTCTTCCAAGGAGCAATTGTCTTTTAATTTCATGGCTGCAGTCACCATCTGCAGTGATTTTGGAGCCCAAGAGAATAAAGGCTCTCACTGTTTCCATTGTTTCCCCATCTATTTGCCATGAGGTGATGGAACCGGATGCCATAATCTTTGTTTGTTGAATGTTGAGTTTTAAGCCAGCTTTTTCACTCTCTTGTTTCACGTTCATCAAGAGGCTCTTTAGTTCTTTGCTTTCTGCCATGAGGGTGGTGTCATCTGCATAACTGAAGTTATTGATATTTCTCCCGGCAAGCTTCATTCCAGCTTGTGCTTCATTCAGTCCAGCGTTTCACATAACGTATGTATTTTGCATGAAGTTAAACAAGCAAGGTGACAATATACAGCCCTGATGTACTCCTTTCCCAATTTGGAACCAGTCCATTGTTCCATTTCCGGTTCTAACTGTTGCTTCTTGACCTGCACACAGATTTCTCAGGAGGCAGGTCAGGTGGTCTGGTATTCCCATCTCTTTAAGAATTTTCCAGAGTTTGTTGTGATTCACACAAAGGCTTTAGCATAGTCAATGAAGCAGAAGTAGATGTTCTTCTGGAATTGTCTTGCCTTTTCTATGATCCAACAGATATTGGCAATTTGATCTGTGGTTCCTCTGCCTTTTCTAAACCCAGCTTGAACATCTGGAAGTTCTCAGTTCACGTGCCATTGAAGCCTAGCTTGGAGAATTTTGAACATTACTTTAAAGCCCTAAGAGTAACTAATTGTAAGATTTAAAGAACTCTTAGACATGAGGCTTAAAGATTTAAGGAATTCTTAGTAACATACAAGTTAGGGTACTATGTCAGATATATCTCAAAAGAGCTGGGGAGAAAAAAAGGGTTGAGATTTTCTTACGCATTTTTTAAACTGAGACTTTATAATGAGTAAGCACTTTCTTTAAATTGTAGCAACATTTGTCAAGGTTATTAGAGGCAAGGTGACTTACGAGCTAAGTATAAGGAATATTAAGAGCCGTGACAGTAACCTCCAGGAAGGGCTCATGGCAAATGGACACAGGACTCTTCATCTGGTCCTCCTCCACGTGAGCTGAGGACTAGCCCTTCTTGCAAATCTCCTTCAGTATTTCTTGACTTCTAATAGGGTAATAATGACAGTGATTCTCATAAGATTACATAGACTGTGTGGTATGTGCTTACATAGTGCTGAGACAAAGAGGGCATTCAATAAATGCTAAATCTAGTAAGAATGCATAAGTAATACTGTGATGTGCTGAATGCTTCAGTTGTGTCTGACTCTGTGCGACCCTACGGACTGTAGCCCCCCAGGCTCCTCCGTCCATGGGATTCTCCAGGCAAGAACACGGGAGTGGGTTGCCGTGCCCTCCTCCAGGGGATCTTCCCGACTCAGGGATCAAATCCACGTCTCTTACGTCTATCTGCATTGGCAGGTGGGTTCTTTACCACTAGGGCCAACTGGGAAGCCCAATGACATATTCATAAATTGAGTGGGAAGATGAAGCAAATGTTGGGGAGGAAGAGAATTAAATGGCCATGAAACGAACTTCCCTGATGGGCCAGGAGTTAAGACTCAGCGCTGCCCCTGAAGGAGGCAAGGGTTGAATCCTTGATCTGGAACCAAGCTTCCCCCATGCCACATGGTGTGGCCAAAAAAAAAAGTCTTGAAAATTTCCAATCTTCATTTAAAATATCAAGGCAGAGCAATCTGGGCTAAAGATGTGGGTTCACTTCAGTTCAGTCGCTCAGTCGTGTCCGACTCTTTGCAACCCCACAGACTGCAGCACGCCAGGCTTCCCTGTCCATCACCAACTCCCGGAGTTTACTCAAACTCGTGTCCATCGAGTCGGTGATGCCATCCAACCATCTCATCCTCTGTCGTCCCCTTCTCCTCCTGCCCTCAATCTTTCCCAGCATCAGGGTCTTTTCAAATGAGTCAGCTCTTTGCATCAGGTGGCCAAAGTATTGGAGTTTCAGCTTCAGCATCAGTCCTTCCAATGAATATTCAGGACTGATCTCCTTTAGGATGGACTGGTTGGATCCCCTTGCAGTCCAAGGGACTCTTAAGGGTCTTCTCCAACACCACAGTTAAAGATGTGGGTACAAGTCAGCAAACAGAATGACTCCCACACATGAGACCTCCGTATCTATACCACAGGCTGTGGTATAGATACGGAGGTCTCATGTATCTATATCACAGGCTGTACACTGAGGCCAGAACCCTCAGGAACTGCAGGCCTTTTTGAATAAAGTGGTAATCGTGGAAATGAGATAAGGCTGCCTTAATCTCAGGCATGTTTCCTGTCTCCTTTCCAGCCACTTTGCTTTCATAAAACAGAAAATGCTGTTGTGTGTCAGAGAAAAGCCCAGAGATACAGACTCCAAGCCCTAAGTATGGTTAGGCCTTTCCCCGTCTGCACTGTCAGGACAAAGCGTGGCCTGTTTATCATATCCTTAAGCCTCTATCTGCTACTTCAGGATTCACTTCCAGGCCGACAGGCTTCCATTGAGCCTCCATCATAAAGCATCTAATGCGGTGTCTGGCCCTTATTCACCACTTAACGGAAAAGTCAACTGAATTTGAACAAATATTCATTGAGCGCTTGCAACACAGTCAACACCATTTTAGCTGAGGCGGGGGCTGGGGTGTGAGCGTCTCTGAGAAGTATCATGTGGGGAACTTAGGAATAAAGACTTACAAATAAATAAAGGCTGACCTTGCATGTCGTTTGGCGGTGGGAGAGGCAGGTCGGGGAAGAGAGCTGTCGACGGGTGTTTAGAGATTCTGCATTTTTATCTTGCGGCCAGCAAAAGGCCAGTTAAGCTTTTTGAGCGGACACATAACGCTTACATTTGCTCGTAGGACTAACCTAGTGACTGGAAAATTCCATGGATGGAGGAGCCTGGTGAGCCACAGTCCACGGAGTCGCAGAGTCGGACGTGACTGAGCGACTTCACTTTCACGACTGTGGCAACGGTTCACAATGAGAGGATCTGTGTATAATTCCTTAGGACAGCTTGAGTTCAAAATAGGAAGAGCATCTCTGTAAAGAATCGGGATTTCCTGATTCTCGCTTTTCCATACGTCCCCCTTCTCTACGCAATCCCCCGTTTCCCACAAAGATCTGTTTCCCCATAATTCCCTACTTCTCTCCAACCCCGCGTCTTTTCTGCAACTCCACACTCCTCCCGCAGTTTTCCTTCTTTCCCATAATCCTTGCCTTGCCCACAACTCTCCATTTGCCCACAGCTTTCTGTTTCCTTCCAGAATCCCTCTTTCGAATAATTTCACTTCCCCACGGCTCTGTGTTATCTGCGGTCAGTCTCATATCACCATTTTCTTCTTCCAGGGTTCTGTTCCCAACCACATTTCATTTTTTCTGCCATTTTACTCTTCTATGATTTTCTGTTCTCATTTTTTTTTCTTCTTTTCCACAATTGCCTATTCATCCCACAATTATTCATTCTTAATGCAAAAATCTCCCAGGCCTCCCCCAGCCCTCTTTTTCATGATGATCAGTCTGTCCCACAACACGCTTTCCCCATAATGACACAGAGCAAGACTGGATGGTCCTTGCCCACCCCCCGCCATTCCATCATGTTCTCTGCCTGCCTTTTGCCTGTCGAGAAGTTTAGTCAAAGAATAAGTTTAATCAGAGAGGCAAGAAGTGCTGAAACAAAGGAAAACGGTCAAAGGAGACCAAATAATAATAATGTAGTCATTAAGTGTAGTGAGACTTCCACTGTAGCTCAAACGGTAAAGAATCTGCCTGCGAGGCAGGAGACCAGAGTTCGATCCCTGGGTTGGGAAGATCCCCTGGAGAAGGGAATGGCAACCCACTCCAGTATTCTTGCCTGGAAAAGTCCATGGACAGAGAGGAGCCTGGTGGGCTACAGTCCATGGGGTTGCAGAGTTGGACATGACTGAGCTACTAACACACACACACACAAGGACCTTTAGTTCTTTCTGAAGGGCTATAGATAATATTCTGAGCCACCTCCTGTGAGCTGTCCTATAGATACCAAAACACACCAGTTGGAAGCGTTAACTACACGATGACCTGACTGTACCCAGGACTTGAGCTGCCAACAGTTCCGAGAACTGACCGCAAAGACGGGAACGAGTGCACGCGAGAACTAAAGATTATCTGTACCTAAAACAACCATGATGACGCTAGCCAGACAGCTGATGACCAATCTGAAGATGACTATCAGAGATGACTGTCCTGTTTCTGCATGTTTCCCCAACCCCCCCCAGCTTTGGCTATGAAAGCTCTCACCCCTTGCCTGTCGGGGGGGGGGGGGTTTGGCCTTTGTACAGATGTCCGCCACCCTTCCCCTGCAGTGGCTGGCATCTGAAATAAAGCAGATTTTTCCTTTCCACCAACCTGGCCCGCTTACTGGCTTTTGAGAGGCGAGCACCCAGACCCTTGCATGCATACCTTTTGGTAACAGTACGTTTTCTGTTCTGAATTCCGTATCTCTCCCCCAAGTTCCGGTCCTTTCCCACGGCACCCTCTCTCACGACTGTCTCTCCCATCTCTCTGTATCCTCCGACACAGTTCCGTGGCTCCCAAACTTCATTTTTGTCTCCCGAATGCCACGCCTTCTCGCGGTTCTCTTTCCCCCAGCATCCCTGGTCTCCCTCTTGCAGTTTTCCCTTCTTCTGCAGTTCTGTTAGTCTCACAATACCTTGACGTTCCCTCCACTCTGTTTCCTCTTAACTTTGTTCTCCCCACACACGGTTCTTCCATTTTGCACAATTCTTCCCTTGATCTTCAGAGCTCCCTGTTCTCTCCCACGGTTCCCCATTACCTTCCACATATTTCTATTCTGTCTCATACGTCTTGTTGTCTCTGATTCTTTCCTGCCACCCACTTGCCATCCACATAAAACCATGTGGCTCCATGGGTTGCCAATGCCAGGGGAGTGTGGGAGTTAACACAGCCCAGGGCCTCCAATCTGTCAGGCTGGCTAAACCTTGAAGGCGATTCGACAGCTTGAAGGGGACTCAGGGCTAGGTGTCACATGCTTTCTATGGCTTATGCTTCGTACCTCCTGGTTGGAGTGGCCAATCTAGGGCTTTGAGGTGTCAAGGGATGCTAGAGACACCGCCGAGGGCCCAAGAGACAACATGCCACCCCTAATGGCAGGTCTGCACAGAGCCAGGAAGCTCCCAAGAGCCTGCCTGGACTTGCAAGGCTCACTGCTGGAAGTTGCTAGGAAGGGGGCCTGGCCCTTGGGCACTGTGAGGTCACCAGCAGCTGCACTTCCTGCAAAGACACTCAGATGTTCACACACACCAATGTAGAGTGAGTACACACCCGCCACGGCCTTGTTGGATTTGCTAAGACCAGACAAGAAACCCGTGGAAAGGCAGACATGCTGGAAAGCATTCGGTGCACACAGCAGACCAGCTCAGCCTAGGCCGGGCTAGGCTTGAGGGGGCAGGGGTCATCTGCAATGGTGCTGGCATCTGAGACTCACAGACTGGTTGTGGCAAGAAGGGGTCTCCTTTGTGGAGCCCGAGGGGACAGCGAAGGATGCAAGAACTTTGGGAAAAAAAAAACAAACCACAGGGTGTAGAGCATGCCCCAAAGTGTCAGGTCACGAGGGTGGGTGCTGAGCTGAGACCTCGATCATGAGCCACTGTGTGACCCTCCAGGCCATGGTCTTTTTGCAAGAACTACAGAAACTGCACACAAGTTCCCACGAGCTCAGGATGTGAGCGTCAACAGTGTGGGGTGATCCTGTGAGAAATCAAAGCCTTTGTGAAGCGTCTCCAGCAGGAATGCGGTTCTGGAACTGGAAGTTGTCTTCCCAGCCGCTGCCTGGTCTCCAAGCTGTTTCAAATCCTAAAAGATGATGCTGTGAAAGTGCTGCACTCAATATGCCAGCAAATTTGGAAGATTCAGCAGTGGCCACGGGACTGGAAAAGGTCAGTTTTTGTTCCAATCCCAAAGAAAGGCAATGCCAAAGAATGCTCAAACTACCGCACAATTGCACTCATCTCACACGCTAGTAAAGAAATGCTCTAAATTCTCCAAGCCAGGCTTCAACAATACGTGAATCGTGAACTTCCAGATGTTCAAGCTGGATTTAGAAAAGGCAGAGGAACCAGAGATCAAACTGCCAACATCTGCTGGATCATTGAAAAAGCAAGCGAGTTCCAGAAAAACATCTGTTTCTGCTTTATTGACTACACCAAAGCCTTTGACTGTCTGAATCATAACAAACTGTGGAAAATTTTTAAAGAGATGGGAATACCAGACCACCTGACCTGCCTCCTGAGAAATCTGTATGCAGGTGAGGAAGCAACAGAACTGGACACGAAACAACAGACTGGTTCCAAATCAGGAAAGGAGTACGTCAAGGCTGTATATTGTCACCCTGCTTATTTAACTTATATGCAGAGTACATCATGAGAAACGCTGGGCTGGAGGAAGCACAAGCTGGAATCAAGATTGCCAGGAGAAATATCAGTAACCTCAGATATGCGGATGACACCACCCTTATGGCAGAAAGTGAAGAAGAACAAAAGAGCCTCTTGATGAAAGTGAAAGAGGAGAGTGAAAAAGTTGGCTTAAAGCTCAACGTTCAGAAAACTAAGATCATGACATCCAGTCCCATCACTTCGTGGCCAATAGATGGGGAAACAGTGGCTGACTTTATTTTTGGGGGCTCCAAAATCACTACAGATGGTGACTGCAGCCATGAAATTAAAAGACGCTTTCTCCTTAGAAGAAAAGCTATGACCAACCTTGACAGCATATTTAAAAGCAGAGACATTACTTTGCCAACAAAGGTCCATCTAGTCAAAGCTATGGTTTTTCCAGTAGTCACGTATGGATATGAGAGTTGGACCATAAAGAAAGCTGAGTGCCGAAGAATGGATGCTTTTGAACTGTGGTGTTGGAAAAGACTCTTGAGAGTCCCTTGGACTGCAAGGAGATCCAACCAGTCCATCCTAAAGGAGATCAGTCCCGGGTGTTCATTGGAGGGACTGATGTTGAAGCTGAAACTCCAATCCTTTGCCCACATGATGCGAACAACTGACTCCTTGGAAAAGACCCTGATGCTTGGAAAGACTGAAGGCGGGAGGAAAAGGGGACGACAGAGGATGAAATGGTTGGATGGCATCACTGATTCGATGGACATGCCTTTGAGCAAGCTGCAGGAGTTGGTGATGGAAAGGGTGGCCTGGCATGCTGCAGTTCTTGGGGTCAAAAAGAGTCGGACACGACTGAGCGACTGAACTGAACTGATTGCCTGGTCTCCAGGAGGAGTGGGTTCTCCACTCCAAATGGCTGCTCCCACCATCTTGACGGGCAATCCAGACTCTCCTGAGATGTGGTTGCAGCGTCCATGGCCGTTGATGTGAGCCCTTCCCCCCATCTTCTAAATTCCTCTGCTCTCTGGGGGTGACCTACTCAGACCTAGATTCCCCCCCAGACGCATCTTCATCCTGCCCTAGGACGACCCTCCCAGAGCCTTTCCCCACGCAGGCCACGGTGGGGTTTCATGAGGTGGTCGTGGGGATGCTACAGACTCACACTTGCTTTTTCTTGGTCATAATCGTAGCCTCTTCCTGTATCTCAGGCTTCTCCAGGTATTTCCATCCCTGAGGCTCTCTTTTCTCCTCCTTGAGTCTTCTCAAAAACTCTGCACATGTTAAATAGGACTCGCTTCTGCCTGTCTTGATACATTAGTGTCTTAATGCTCAGAGGGACTTGTGCGGCCTCCCCCTGACGTCAAGGCCGCAACCCCACAGGATTTATGCATCCCACATTTGTTTATGGAGCACCTTCTGTGTGTCAGGGGCCACACATACTACTGTGACTAACAGAGACAAACGAACTGTCCACTGACACTGTCCATTCCAGTGGCAGACAGAATGAAAATCACAGAGAACTGAAGGACATCCCTGGTGGTCCATGGGGAAGAATCCACCTGCCAGTGCCAGGGACACAGGTTTGATCCCTGGGCCGGGAAGATTCTACATGCTAGGGGGCAACTAAGCCCATGCACCACAAGTACTGAGCAGGAAGTGCTGTGAAGGCCCCCAGTGGTTCCTTGGTGGTCCTTGGTGCTATGAAGGACTCTTGGTGGTCCGGTGGTGAAGAATTTGCTTTGCAGTGCAAGGAACACCAGTCTGACCCCTAGTCCGAGAAGATCCCACAGGCCACGGGGCAACATGGAGCCCATGTGCCACCAACTACTCGGCCTGTGAGCCACAAATACTGAAACCCGTGCACCCTAGAGCCTGTGCTCTGCAACAAGAAAAGCCACCGCAATGACAGGCCCGCTTACTGCAACCAGAGAAAGCCCACGTGTAGCAACAAAGGCCCAGCACAGCTATAAACAAATAATTTAAAAGAATGCACTTAAAGCACAAGTGACTCAAGGAAAAAAAAAAAAGTTGGACATCATCGAAGTTAAAAAAATAAAGGAAAAAGGAAGTGCTGTGAACAACGGCGTATCTGTAGAGGGCAGGAGAGTGGTTTTAGCGAGCTGTCCAGGACACCTCCTTGAGAATGAAGTAACATTTCAGTTGACACCTGAGTGCAGTGTGGGAGTGAGAAAATCGGGAGAGCTTCACCGGCAGAAAAGGGGATGTGCAAAGGCCCTGTGGCAGGACTCAGCTTGGGTGTAAAGAAGCCCGTCCCTGAAGGTTGTGAGTGAGCAGAGGGCCATGACGGGAACAGGCTGCAACCATCCGTAGGGCGTGTAGGTTGAGGAAATTTGGGATTTGGAGGTTTTCAGCAACGGCAGTCACCTGCCTCACGCACAGTTGAAAAGGCCACCCTTCCCTGTCTTCCATGGCTCATTCCTGACACACACACACGCACACACACACACAGACACCCCCTAGAACCTGGCACAACAGCAGGCAAGCCTGGGTATTTCTGCCCCGAGAGAATAATCCTCACATCTGTTCCCACAGGGTCCGGAGGAAGGTGTGTCATTGGGATGGATTAAACTGGCCTCAAGGAGTACAGTTTCGACAAGTGATGCCTGCTTTGATTCCACTGATTGCTCCCCACACCCTTCCTCCTCCTCCAACCACGTGGCATCATCCGTGCAAAGGCCACTCTCAGTTTTAGTAAGAGAAGTTCTTCCGGGCACCTCCTGGAATTGTCACCTCCGGGTGACTACGGAGCCCCACTGCCCGAGTGACCTCACCCCTGGGACCGCAGAACACTGAGATATGGGGACCCCTGACTTAGCGCGAGTCCCAGGGCCCCGAAGCTGCACGGTGTCAACAGGCCTGGTTTCTATTTGGTCTGCAGCGTCCACTGGGTTTGGCTGAGAGTGTCGGAAGGCGGGGTTGTGGGGTGGATACAGTCATTCCATCAATCAAGTTGCCCGAGATGATTGTGTAGGGTTCGCTCTGTCCTTTGGGATGCTTTAATCCCACGTAGGTGCAAGTATTGTGTATTTTTCTTTTTTCTCTTTTGAAGACAGCCGTGCAGCTTCTGAAAGGCACTCCCAGACACCGGCCCGTGACAGTCTTTCTTCCTCCCCAGGTTCCGACGGCAGCACCATCGAAATCCACATCACAAGCGTGTCCCGCGGCGGAAAGGCGGTGGACTCTCTTCTGAAAGTCCGAGAAGACCCGTAGAGAGGACGAGACGGGGGGGTCCGGACCCTGTGTGTGTTTTCAGACGCGAGGGTTCTCAGCCCTCACGACAGTGCTCTCGCCCACGGTCAGCGCACTGTGGGGTGTAGGGTCCCCCCACTCAATCTTCCTGCCGTCACAGTTAAGAGCGTGTTCCCTGGCAGCCTCTGTGTGATGCAGAGGACCACCGTTGACTGCTTGGGAACAAAAAGCAGCTGGAGACCAGCAGCCTGTCCGCAGTCTCCGTGGACATTCGTTTTTCTGATCTGGTCGTAATGTCAACGCCAGATCCAGGTCCTCGGAAGAGTTAATCACAACCACAATAATAAAGTAGTTGTGTCCGAGCTCGCAGCCTGACTTGGGGTCCGTCTGAGTAACACCTCTAAGCAAACGTTCTTGTTTAAGGTAAGTGATGATGCAGGGACTGCTGATGCACCTGGAAGAGAGTTCTGCATCCACCATTAGGGGGGCAGAGGAGGGCAGCCTTGGACCAGCCGTTTATTTAGCCTTCGGTCGGTCCTCAGCTGTGTTGAGCGGTGGCGATTCAGTCTAAGGAAGGCTTCCGTTCAGTTCAGTTCAGTGGCTCAGCTGTGTCCGACTCTTTGTGACCCCATGGGCTGCAGCACGCCTGGCCTCCCTGCCCATCACCAGCTCCCGGGGCTTGCTCAAAGGCATCTCCATTGAGCCGGTGATGCCATCCAACCATCTCATCCTCTGTCGTCCCCTTCTCCACCTGCCCCCAATCTTTCCCGGCATCAGTCTTTTCCAAGGAGTCAGTTCTTCGCATCAGGTGTCCAAAGTATTGGAGCTTCAGCATCAGTCCTTCCAATGAATATTCAGGACTGATTTCCTTTAGGATGGACTGGTTGGGTCTCCTTGCAGTCCAAGGGACTCTCAAGACTCTTCTCCAACACCACAGTTCAAAAGCATCCATTCTTCGGCGCTCAGCTTTCTTTATAGTCCGACTCTCACATCCACACACGACTATGGGAAAAACCGTAGCTTTGATTATATGGGCTTAGGACCTGACTCTGCTCAGATCATTGCCTACATTTCCATCTTTCCATAATTTTACATATATAATAATATAAAGCTGTTCTTTTAGCATCCATGAGAGGTTTGTTCTGGAACCCCCACGGATACCAAAATCCACGGATGCCCCCCACATCTGTGTGGTCTGCATTCGCAGGGCAGTGTGGACGACTGTTTACAGATTTTATGTATTATAAACATACATGTGTATGTACGTATTTGGGGACAAAAATATTGTACGTACTACATACAGGAGACACAAGCCACCTAGGTAAGTATGGCACAAGCACACAGCATTTCCTCAGTTCTGCCGGGTGACCCTCGTTCACATCAAGATTAGGACTCTTGTCTCGCTCTGGAAAAGCTGTCCAGGCTGCTTTTCGATTTGTGCTTTTTGAGTCCTAGGGCCACAGATGGGATTCAGGGCATCCCACGACTGTGACCGTGGTACCCAGGGCCGTACGCTCCTAAAGCTGCACTTGTTATTATATCACAGCCACCTTGACCCAAAGTGTCCAGCAGCAGTAAAAAGGAGTTTTGAGCCTTTCTGGGTTCTTCACCTCTGTATCGATATCCCGTCTGCCCCAATCATCAGAAGTCCCGAGACCTCTCCTCTGAGGGTTCCCCCTGCCGAGTGAGACACAGCCCCAGCCCCACTCTAGAGCAAAGATGCCAGCCGCTGGCCTTCCTAGGCTCCCTTGCAGCTCGAGCATGTCTCAGACGGGCCTGGTGCGGCCGATGAGACTCACGCCCCAAGTCTAAGTGGGAAGCTGATGTGCAAGGCAATGGGCTGTGCAGAAGCAATTCCGGGGAGGGGTTGGCAGCTGGCACGTCTGCTTTGGAAGGCAGCCTGGGTGAACCCCTAGGGGCCAGCCCAGCGTCCGGCATCGAGCTGCGGGCAGCTCCCCAGTGCTGTGTGTTGCCTGCATGGGCCCGATTCTGTGCCTGGCTCTGGGTGGTTCTGGCCCCACCCCCACACCTGGGATACCCCAGAGCTGCTCAGAATACTTGTCAGTCATTCTTTCTGGCTTGTGTTAGCCAGAGTCCAGTTTGGCTCAGCTGGTAAAGAATCTGCCTGCAATGCAGAAGACCTGGGTTGGAAAGATCCCTTGCAGAAGGGAAGGGCTACCCACTGCAGTATTCTTACCTGGAGAATTCCATGGACAGAGGAGCCTGGTGGGCTACACATAGTCCACGGGGTCGCAAAGAGTCGGACATGACTGAAGCGACTGTTTCACTTTCAGTTCAGTTCAGTTGCTCAGCCGTGTCCAACTCTTTGCCACCCCACGGACTGCAGCATGCCAGGCCTCCCTGTCCATCACCAACTCCTGGCGTGTACTCAAACTCACGTCCATTGACATGAGTTTCACTTTCCCACACCTTAAACAAGTGTTCAAATGAGCCTACTCATTGCCCTATTGCGAAGATTCCCCACCTCCTCATTCACAATCATGTTTTTGGTGGAGTTTGTCTCAGCACCTCGGCTCAAGCATAAGTGTTTCCCTTGACAGGCTCTCCCATGCTCCAGAGTATTATTAACTTCAAGGTTCAGGGGAAGGTAACACTTTTAACAGTCCCTGCCCGCCCCCACCCTTGTGGAGTCTCCCTCACCTTACGGGGCTCCCTCACTTCGACTCCCCAAGCTGCCCTCTGGGTGGACCTGCATCTTAAGTTTACTTACCTTACGCGTGGATTAAGACACTTGCAGAAAAAGGGAGCCAGGGAGCCAGGCTGGGGAGAAAAAACAGAACAAAAATTCCACCCAATTCTGAGTCTTTCGTAAAGGGCCTTATCTGCTCTCCACGCCTTCTCACGCGTGTAACTAGTGATTTCCAGACTCCCAGCACCGACAGTGACCAACACCAGTGCCCACAGGGGCACAGAAACCTCCCCACGAGTAGGAAGAACGCCTCGAGGACCTTTTAGGAACATCACCCAGATGCGGGCCCCTAAAAAAAAAAAACAAAGTTCTCTGCTCCGTGAGTGGAAACTCGGATTCCCAAAATAAATTGGGGAGGGGGGCAGTTCTCAGTGGACAAATATTTTTAGAATCACTGCAGCAGAGGGTTCCATAGAGATGAAAGTTAGGTGAGAGCTCGGACAACCTGGTCTCAACCCAGTTTCCGTCACAGCAGACAAACAGACCTCCTGGAAGCTGTGACCGAGCTACCAGCGTGTTGCTGCAGCTACACAAGCCCGAGTTCCACCACCCTTGTTTACCGGTGGTTAAGTCCCACCACCACGCACCGTGCACCCCAGTGGATTCCCGACACAGGTCAGCCCAGACCCTTCAGCAGCAGGGCTCGAGAGTGCTCAGAGCTTCACCCCAGATCCGCCGCGTGAGAGCACGCTCGGGCAGCCGGGTAAGGCTTACAAAAAAAGAGAAAAAAGCAAAACCAGGCATGGCTGCACCCCGGGAGACACTGGGGCAGAAGCCATAGTGCAGGTCGGGCGCGATTCCAGCGCAGGGTCAGCTTGTGGCCTGAGGACACGGGGCTCTTTGGGGTGACTCACGTGCATGGCCAAATGCAGCCTGTCTCGCCGCCTCTGTGTCAGCTCCCTGCTGCCTATCCCCAGGGGGGTGGACATCGCTTCAAAGTGACCATGTCACTTCTGTTTACTGATTACAGTGGCATAAAGGGAACCCGTCACCGTCTGCAGCGCCTGGTCACCGGCATCCCTACGACTTTAGGTTCTTCTAACTCTATTCATCCTGGGACTCAAAACTGCCAGCGACCCAGGCCTGCCCACAGGAGAACATGCCTCTGCTTTCTGACTTTTCTAAAAAGTTTCAGCCAGCCTGAAACAAAGTAACGAGAAGGGAACTAGTTAGAAAAAAAAAGCATGCTCGCCTTTCACATCATAACGCATCTACACCCTCTGGTCTCTTCACCTGGTTTACAACCGGCTGGTTGTAAAAGCAGCTCCGGCCCCTGCCTGTGTCTCCTGGAGAAAAAAACGCAAGAGCTTGGGGACTTGACTCAGCGGAGTCAGCGTGGGCCCCCCAGACATGCTGCCCAAGACGAACAAGAAAAGCACACGCGGAAAGTTCTCTATCAAAATAGAGCAATTTATTCAAGACAACCGAATAATGGTCTGTTGATTCTCTCTTGGAACAAATGAGCCATCGCGCACACACACACACACACACACACACAAACACACACACACGGTGATTCTCTTTCCGGGAGCGCGTGAGGGTGAGGGTTGCGGTGGAGAGAACGGAACGGGGTGGGGGGCCCGTGTGGATGGAACAGAAGCTGGAAGATGCAGACAGAAGGACATCTGGCTGAACGTCTGACACAGACAATAAAAACCGCAGAAGCCAGAAATTCACAAACCTCAGGGAGCGGCGGGAGGGAAACACTCTGCATGGGACGGGGAACAACAACAAAAAAAGTGGGCTGAAAGGTTAAAAAAGAAAAGAAAAAAAAACACGGAACAAAGCAGACCCTTACTCCTTACAAAGTGCATTTCGCTTGGCTCCGAGATCTCTTTTCAGAAAGACAAAGTGAACGGCTGCAGTTCTGTAGCCTTCGAGTGGGATCGGACGTGCTTCCCCGGGTGTGCGTACGTGCGTGCGGGACGAGCTCCCCGGCACGAGCTCCCCGGCACGGTGGACGGTTACGGGGAGGATCTGTGCATGCTTCTCTGCTTTCAGCACCAAGGTGCCATCTGGGCACCGAGGACTGCCAAGTGCTGTACACGACGTCAAGCAGCCGCCTGCACTGACGAAGCGATGTGCCCACCGAGCGCTGGCAGAGGGCGCAGTTCCATCCAACGCTGACTCAGGGCAGGGATGGTTTCCAGGGGTGCTGGCTGCCTCCTCCTCGTGGTCCCCACTCCGGGGCCTCTTCAACCGACGGTACACGGGCAGTTCCGCCTTCCTCAGCAGCATCAGGTCATCGCCACGCCCGGTATCCAGTCCGTGTCCTTGGCCTTAGAGCCCCCCTGGCTCCAACCTGGCAACTTCCAGCTTGGTTCAGGTTTACCTGGAGGCCAACGTCAACACTTGGGAGACCCTGCGTACCGACCTCCCCGTGACGATCCCTCTGGTGAGCCTTTTATACTGAATCCTACCATCTCCACCCTCCAGCAGCGTTTGGCTCATCAAATGCAAACCGCGTCCGACCCGGACAGCTGATGCCGTGTGTACAGTGACAGGTTTTCATTCGGGGAAGTGTCCAGATGGTGTTCGACTAGACCTCTGCAAACCGCATCTCAAAGCTAATCATTCTGGGGGTGGGGCAGTGATTATCCATGGACCCCCTAAGGGTGTCTGCTATCTTCAAAGGTGGGAGTGGAGACTCCAACAGAACATGGACCTTCTGAAAGGTTCAGCGTTTACATAGAGCAGAGCCTGAAGAACTCGCCCGACCTGTGAACAGAGCGCCTTCTGGTCTTCTGCCGGCAGGCGGGGCGGGGGGGGGGGGGTGTTGAAAAACTCTCAGGTATGACTTGTTAATGAGCTGAGAGAGATGAATGAACTCTGGCTTTGGGGCTGCTCCTGGGACAATGCAACTGTTGCAGGAGGGCCCGGCCATGACTTTTGGGTCCATGGACGGACACCACCACCCTCGGAATACCATCCGGGCCTGTTGCTGGAACACAAAAGGGCTGCAACCTACCCACTGCCAGCCCCACCCTCCCCGCTGGGGGGATAAGCCCAGAGGCCCCACTGCTAATTTACAAGCTGGGTCAGCATCGGGTCATGACAATGTTAAGTACAAAGGTCACCTGATTCAAGGGAAAGGAAAACTCCCCTAGGGACACACACAGCCATGTTTAATTTTTTTTTTTAAAAATAGTAAAAAGATTCATTGTTTAAAAAAAAAAGGACAATTTCTTTCTCCTGACCTGCTGCCAGAGGAAGCAAATTGTGATGGTGGCCTGTGAAGGGACCAGTGACACACCCTACCTCTGTTAGTTCACCGCCCAGGACTGAAAAGCCCTCCCTGGTCGCCTCTGTCGGTGTGAGACCCCGGGAGGTCCCGGAGGCCCCTCCGGTTGGTCAGCCCTGGAGGGACTTGGCCGAACTGCTCCTGGTTTGGAGGGGGGTGGCCCCGCCGGTGGCCCCGAGTCTTGAACGAGGTGGCGGCACTGGCATTGTTGAACGGGGCGGTTCCGACGGCCCCTTTTCAAAGTGATGCTGGTTCTGGGAACCCCTCTTGGGCTCGAGGGCACCCCCTTGTCCGTGGCTCCCCGGCCGGCGGCTACGGTCCGACGCACCCAGAAAAAAAAAAAATGCCCAGGTCTTCCTGGAGCAGAAAAGGGGCTGGGGTCTTCCTCTCTGGCCGCACAGACCAGCCCTGAGGCCGACCCCAGAGCTGCCCACCCAGAGTCCCCTCCTTGCTGCCTTCCACCAAGCTGAAAGTGAAGGGACCCTCTACCTGTATTTCCCTAAAGGTTTCTGTTGTTGTTAAATATGAATCACACAAAGCTCTCATGTCTGAATGGCCATTTTACGATTTTAAAATTGTTTTAACATAAAAAATATCTTTTTTTTCTTCTCCAAAAATACTCCAGGCTCTTTCTTTTATAAGTCACTCTTTTTTTTTTCTTCTTCCCCCTCCTGTAAAAAGTCCCCCTTGCCCTGCCTTCTTACATAAAGCACTTATCATGCGCCGAAAGTGCCCTTGAGACTGGAAGATGGGAGGCGACTATGGGGGGGGAGGGAAATGGGGGAGGGGTGGGGGAGGGAAATAGGGGGTCGGGAGGGGAAGATGCAGGCAAGAAAGCTGTCATCAGAGACTCTCACCGCATCCGCATCCGAGAGAGGGGCTGTCTCAACGGTGCGTGGAACAACAGCAAAGAAGCAACACACCCAGGAACAGTTTCCACCTGGGTCCCAAGGCCTGACCCCTACCCCCACCCCAACCCCAGCAACCAAGACGACAGGACTCCAGCCCATAGAAACACCACGGGGACAAAGGTTCTAGAAAATAGAAACTGTTGGCATTACAAAGGTACCCATTTCATCCATACAAACTGGTCTTTCCAAAGTCCTCGTGAGAGTTTAACTGTAGTGTCCAAATTTTTAGGGGGAAAAGAAAAACCCAAAAAGACCCACTGACGGGAGGAGTTTTTCCTCCCCTTTTGGTTTATCACGGCATTTTTTTTTCCTTTTTTCGTTTTGGCACAGCCTTTGCTTTTTTTTCTGTTCCTCTCAACCATCGGAGCCTGTTCTGGGTGGAAACCGATCCAGCTAATGGTGCCTTCGCGCTCCCCCGGGGCTGGACATTCCGGGTGGAAACCATTCCTTTCCCCCCCTCTTTGATAGGACTTGCGTGTGTGTTTTCCGTTTTAAACTTCTCGGTGAAGGTTACGAAAAAAAAAAAAAAAAAAAGAGAGACTCCTGTGGCCGGGGATGACTTGGTCTCAAAGGACACTCCCTAAGGTCAGGTTGGCGCTGTTGCGGAGCTGACGGAATTGTGTCTTAATAGTGCTACAACCCCACACGTCCACTGCTGGTCCGTTAGAATTCTCTTCTCGTGTCTATAATATTTTTTCTGTGTGTGTTTACTTTCGCAGATCTAACACGCACACCTGGAAGGAGAGAGAAAAGCGCCCGTTATCTTGACAGGCAACACAAGATGCCCTTAAGAGCAGAGGATGGCACATGGCCCATGGACCAAATCCGGCCCGCCATCCACTTTTTTATAAATAAAGTTTTATTTGCACACATCTGGGGGGGCGGGCAGCCAGGCTGACACTCAGCCAGCCATCGTCCTGCCCTACAGCTCAGGGCAATTCCAAGTGCAGACGTGAATCTGAAAGCTGGGCACCTCAGGGGACCAGCAGCGGGTTACTGGGACCCAGGAGACCGGTGGAACAGAAGGTTGGGCCTTGGTCACCAGAGGGCCTGGGTGGGAGCACAGACGTGGAAGCCAAGGGTGGACCAAGTTGCTCAGCACCTGTGATGTGGGGGGGTCACTTCTCTGCTGCGGGGGTAGGTCCTGAGCACCCTAAGAGTTCCAGCAGCAGGGCTCGGTTTCCACATCAGGTACCAGCAACCCCCCACCCCCCCAAAAGCACTAACAACTCAAATGCCTCCAGACACTTCCAATGTCTTCAGGGGTGCAACTGATGCAGCTGAGAACCACCAATTCCACCAAAAAAAGAAACCATCATTCAGGAAGCGAGAAGAGACATCCGCTCCCAGAGCACTGCCCAGCCCAGACGCTTCCTTCACCAACACGCAAATCCAAAGCCCATCATGGCCCTGGGAGTGCACCCACGTGGGTCTCAGGGGTCTGGACCGTTCATGTTCCCACCCTCCCCAAACCCTCCCCTCCTCTCCTGCCCGGAGAAACCCCAGGGTGCCACTTACGGAGCCGTCTGACGCACTGGCGCCCACTTTGTCGCCCCGGGCGTTCCAGCACACCTCGAAGATGCCCCCCGTGCCTCGGTAGCTGTGGACGAGACTTCCACTCTGCAAAGCAAGGGCATCATCACTCGAGAGGCGGAACGTGGGTGAGGCCACCTCCCGCCCCCCATCCCGGGGATGCCAGCCCAGAAGCTTCCGAAGACACGGATGTTAATAGAACTTTCAGTTAAAGGGGCTCTGGTGGCTACAGGAACATGTGAGTCAAAACTGCAGCCATGGGGGGTGGGCGTAACTGACCCACGGCTGGCCCCCGAGAAGGCCTCTATGGTTTCCACTGAGCTCACGTCTTCTGGGTGGTGGGAGTGGGGGGTCGTTCCCGGGATCGCTGAGCGCAGCTGGGAGACAGAGACAGCTTGGGGGGCAGGAGAAAGTCAGCAAGATCGGATTATGTGCTTATATTTCAACCAGGCGTCCGGCTCACTGGGCATTCAAGGGAGCCTCAGAATGACTCAAGAGAGTTTTATCATGTAGGGGGAAGAAAAAGGATGCAAAATGTGGGACGCTGCTGTATACAGCACGGGGACCTCAGCGATGACCTGGAGGCTTGAGATGGGTGGGGAGAGGGAGGTTCAAGAGGGAGGGGAAATATGTATACATATGGTTGATTCCCTTGCTGCATGGCAGAAATCAAACTGTAAAAAAAACACAATTATCCTCCGATTTAAAAACAAACAAAAAACGGTGGGTAAAATGACTTGATGAGCGGCTCATGGCAGGCAGAACGCAGGTGATGATGGCCATTTTTCTGAAAGTCAAGAATCCTCCTGCGATGCCGAGTTCGATCCCTGGGTCGGGAAGATGCCCCCGGAGAAGGGAACAGCTACCCTACTCCACCATTCTTGCCCGGAGAAGCCCATGGTCAGAGGAGCCTGGCAGGCTATGTAATGTCAGTCCATGAGGTTGCAAGAGTCAGACACGACTGAGGGACTGAGCACACACATAGGCGGCCGTCAGCCGGGTTTTACATGAGGGGCCACTGTCGCGTCTCGTTTGCCAAGAAGGCACGATCGTGTGAGGCGGCTGCAGAGGAGGAGCCCGAGGTCTCAGCGGACCACCCTCGGCCCCAGGCTGGCTAACGTGGCAGCCGTTACTACCTCCCTTGAGAAAGCAGGTCATCAGTGTCAGCCAGGCCTCAGGGCGCACCAAGGGGGCGGCAGATTGAAAAGAGGCCGCTTCATGCATCCTGGGACCACATGCAATGTCTGCCGCTGTCAATGGAAGGCAGCGGCGGGTGCAGGGTTTCCTGCCGAGGACGCAGAAAAAAAATAACCCAAGTCCCTGGCAGGGGTGACCCAGCACGCACACGGAGCCCAGGGCAGAGGGCGCTGGGGGGACGTCCCCGCTGGGGAAGCGGGGAGGTGTCTAGGTCCATGTCCCAGGCGAGGCGTTCCTGAGTGCAAACTCAGGTTCTGGGTTGCCGAGAAACTGAAATCAAATTGCTAGTCGCTCACTCGTGTCCGACTCTCGGCGACCCCATGGACGGTAGCCCGCCAGGCTCCTCTGTCCATGGGATTCTCCAGGTGAGAACACTGGAGTGGGTAGCCATTCCCTTCTGCAGGAGAATCTTCCCGACCCAGGGATCGAACCCGTGTCTCCCGCACTGCAGGCAGATTCTTTACCATCTGAGCCACCAGGGAAGCCCACGGGTTAGTGAGAACTTGACTGTACTGGGTGTGGGGCGGGGACCTGGGCAGCGGGAATGCCGGGGTTTACCTGAGTGTTCCAGATGTGCACACACTTGTCGAAGGAGCCGCTGGCCAAGTACTTCCCGTCGGGGCTGAAGGCCACGCTGTACACGGGTTCCTGGTGCTTGGTGAGGGTGTGGATGCACACGCCCCGCTCCACGTCCCAAAGTCGGACGGTAGAATCGAACGAGGCGCTGGAAAGACCGCACAGACAAGGTCACCGCGGGTGCCCGCGGGTTCAAAGGTCACCACAGCCGCCGGCAGCTTCCCGCCAGTCTCCCGAAGACGCGGCTCTCACAGTGGGAGTGACTTTCCTGTCCGGACTCTGAACGTTTCAGAGACCGTAAGTGGGTACCTCTTCCTCTTCTAGAACGTGACTCAAGACACACCGAACACAGAGCCATGGTCCAGGAAGGGGACACATGTATGCCTGTGGCCGATTCATACTGAGCTATGGCAAAAAACCATCACAACATCGTAAAGTGTTTCTCTTCCAGTTGAGAGAAATGAAAAAAGAAAGTCATGCAATAAATCTCTTTCCCTTTTTGGGTGCCGTTATCAGGGGAACAAATTGACAGCCACACTCATTTATTTCTGCATTTCTCTGAGACATGAACGATACGTATTCGGGACATTTTCTAACACGAGTCCCACCACTGACAACATACGTATCGCTGGCAAGTAAAACACAGCTGAAAATAAAGCCGAGAGCCGTATTCGGGGAAATAGCTAAGTGAGCGAACACCGATTTTAATCCAACGGGAATTAAAATACAATCGCATCCAAATATATAGTCACACTCCTGGGAGCTGCAAATTTTAGTTACGTCTAAATCTAAAATAAGAGCGTGCGTTCATGCGTGCCAAGTTGTCCCATTCACGTCTGACTCTTTGCGACCCCATGGACTGCAGCCCGCCAGGCTCCTCTGTCCATGGGATTCTCCAGGCAAGAATACTGGAGTGGGTAGCCTTGCCCTCCTCCAGGGGATCTTCCCGAACCAGGGATCAAACCCACATCTCTTACAGCTCCTGCACTGGCAGGCAGTTTCTTTACCACTAGCACCACCGAGGAAGCCCACCCACCACAAAGCTGTTTCACTCGGCATTTCTTCCTTCTTCTGGGACTTACATGCATCCCTTTATGCTTGGTGCCTAGAAGGCTCACTTACGCCCGTCATGGGTACCATGTGATTCAAAAGCACTTTACAAGTCATCCAAAAAAAAAAAAAAATAGTGTTCTGTTCCTAGACCTTTAAATGGATTTCAGGACAGTGACTTGCAATAAGAGGGTAACAGCTCTCATGTTTTTCTGGATCAGCTTTTCAGCTGAGGCAGGAATTCCTTTCTGCGTTTTCTGAGAGATGGCCTCGGGTCAGGCACTTTCAGTAACAGACTGTTCATCCCACTGCTCTGTGACAAAGACAAGGGGAGGGAGGTTCCCCCTCATTTACAGCAGGGCTGGGCCACCGGCCACTTCTCCCCACCACCCCACCCTCTGCGATTCCGCAGAAAAACAACCACTGCCGCTTCCTGGCTGCATTCCTCCCAAGTCCTGTGTTTCCCAGGCCAGACACACACCCACGCTTCGTAGGATGATGGTCTCCAGAACCCTCACTCTGGGAATCTCTTTAGCTTGTGTTCCTCAAGGTTCTTAATAAAATATCCTACTGGGAGTGCAACATTGTATCCTGCGTGAGGTCCGACCAGGACCGGGAACACACAAGTCTGCCTAACACAGCCTCAGTGATGAGCTTTTTGCGGACTTCTCACCATTCTGGTCCCTTCTGACGTGTCACTGACTGACTACTCCTCTGCCTCCGAGGCTGGTGTCTTAGGAGGTTTACTGTATAAACCAGGGGTCCCCATCCTCCGGGACCTGATGCCTGGTGATCCGAGGTGAAGCAGATGCGATCATAACACAGACAAAGGGCATAATCAATGCAGTGTGCTCGAATCATCCTGAACCCTCACAAAAGTGATTTTCCATAAAACTGGTCCCTGGTGCCAAGAAAGCAGGGGACAGCCAGGATGAATGGTTAGGCTGGATCTGCTACCGGCTAGGGGACCTTTTATCACCATTCAACATTCTCACCACCTGCAGCTCCGAGTTGGGCCAAGTAAACCAAGCCTGAAGTGAAGTTAAATGAAGTCAAAGTCGCTTAGTAGCGTCTGACTCTTTGCGACCCCACGGACTATACAGTCCATGGAATTCTCCAGGCCAGAACACCGGAGTGGGTAGCCTTTCCCTTCTCCAGGGGATCTTCCCATCACAGGGACTGACCCCAGGTCTCTCGCATTGCAGGTGGATTCTTTACCAGCTGAGCCACCAGGGAAGCCCAAGAAGACTGGAGTGGGTAGCCTTTCCCTTCTCCAGTGGATCTTCCCAACCCAGGAATCAAACCAGGGTCTCCTGCATTGCAGGCAGATTCTTTACCAACTGAGCTATCAGGGAAGGCCAACCAAGCCCGAGGTCCAAGCTAGCTTGTTTCCTTTTGTCATTTGTAGTAAAAACCTTCACCAAAGTGCCAGGAGACTGGAGATACACAATTCCTCCCTCCAGCCTCAAGGTAACAGCATCCTTATCGCAACTTAGCCATCACGTGAGAACCTCTATCTCACCGCCCTTTCACAGTGAGCGGTCTCTCCCTTTGACTAACTTTGAGTCGCTCAGTCGTGTCTGACGTTTTGCAACCCCACGGACTGTAGCCAGCCAGGCTCCTCTGTCCATGGGATTCTCCAGGCCAGAACACTGGAGTGGGTAGCCTTTTCCCGTCTCCAGGAGAACTTCCCAACCCAGGGACTGAATCCAAGTCTCCTGCATTATAGGCAGACTCTTTAGCATCTTGAGGGCATAAACACATTTGCAAGACACCCTGACAGCACCTCGTGGTCTCTTGGGGACATGAGTGACTTTTACCGGCCGCGTGGCTGGCACAGCCTCAGCGACCGAGGCTGCTTTTGGGAACCGAGCCTGGGGTGCGGGCTGTCTGTCCTTTACCTCGCCAGCATGATGCT
The DNA here is from genome assembly GCF_054371585.1 of Giraffa tippelskirchi. Taxonomy (NCBI): domain Eukaryota; kingdom Metazoa; phylum Chordata; class Mammalia; order Artiodactyla; family Giraffidae; genus Giraffa; species Giraffa tippelskirchi. The sequence continues at coordinate 147,690,758 of NC_137289.1, forward strand.
GGAGTTGGGGTTGCTGGTGGCCGGCCCGGTGGGACTCCATTTGATGGTATATATCTCTTTGCTGTGCGCCTGCAGGTCGTGGACACATGTGTCCTGCTTCATACTCCAGATCTAGGGGACGCAATGGGAACACGGTGAGCAAAGGCCGGCTCTCCCACCGGGGGGAGGTTTGGCACCGTTCCTGCCGTGAGCACTGCAGAGGTTTCTCTGTCCCTGGGAAGCTCACGTCCAGTGGGTTGGGCGGCTGACGAGGGGCAGGTGCTTCACAGGCAGAGGCGTCCACTGACCACCAGGGGGTGCCCGTGAGAAAGGCCAGGGGGGTCCATTCGACCATGGTCTGTCTGATCTGGGAAGCTAGGCAGGGTCGGGTCTCGTTAGTATTTGGATGGGAGAGAGCCCGTGGGAACGGAAGGAGGCTCCGCGGGACCCTCGACCGATAAACAGGGCTTCACTGCCGGGGCAAGCGGCAACATCGTTTGCAAAGAGAAAAGACGACAGAGACAGCAAGAGGGCTTATGACACAATGGACGGTCAGCTGCAGGAGCCCTGAGACTGAAGACGGGGCCCCGGGGGTCACCTAGGGTCACACGGCCCGACCTTGCAGCCTTACCTTCAATGTCATGTCATCAGAGCAGGAGGCTAGCAACATGCCAGAGGGATCCCATTTGATGGCGTTGACCTCATTCTGCAAGAGAGCAAAAGGTTTTCAAAAAAAAAAAAAAGAAACGAGGGCCAGGGAGTAGTAAGCACAACCGTCCAGCAGGGGGCAGGAGCGCTCTGTCCTCGCTGCAAAAAGCCTGGGAAGTGGAACACCATCTGAATGCAGAGTTCCAAAGAACAGCAAGTGGAGATAAGAAAGTCTTCCTCAGCGATCAATGCAAAGAAATAGAGGAAAACAATAGAATGGGCAAGACTAGAGATCTCTTCAAGAAAATCAGAGATACCAAGGGAACATTTCATGCAGAGATGGGCTCAATAAAGGGCAGAAATGGCAGGGACCTAACAGAAGCAGAAGATATTAAGAAGAGGTGGCAAGAATACACAGAAGAACTGTACAGAAAAGATCTTCACGACCCAGATAATCACGATGGTGTGATCACTCACCTAGAGCCAGACATCCTGGAATGTGAAGTCAAGTGGGCCTTAGAAAGCATCACTATCAACAAAGCTAGTGGAGGTGATAAGAGTTCCAGTCAAGTTATTTCAAATCCTGAAAGATGATGCTGTGAAAGTGCTGTACTCGATATGCCAGCAAATTTGGAAAACTCAGCAGGGGCCACAGGACTGGAAAAGGTCAGTTTTCATTCCAATCCCAAAGAAAGGAAATGCCAAAGAATGCTCAAACTACAACACAAATGCACTCATATCACACGCTAGTATAGTAATGCTCAAAATTCTCCAAGTGAGGCTTCAACAATACGTGAACTGCGAACTCCCAGATGTTGAAGCTGGATTTAGAAAAGGCAGAGGAACCAGAGATCAAATTGCCAACATCAGATGGAATCACTGAAAAAGCAAGAGGGTTCCAGAAAAACATCTACTTCTGCTTTATTGACTATGCCAAAGCCTTTGACTGTGTGGATCACAATAAACTGTGGAAAATTTTTAACGAGATGGGAATACCAGACTACCTGACCTGCCTCTTGAGAAATCTGTATGCAGGTCAGGAAGCAACAGTTAGAACTGGGCATGGAACAACAGACTGGTTCCAAATAGGTAAAGGAGTATGTCAAGGCTGTATATTGTCATGCTGCTTATTTAATTTATATGCAGAGCACATCATGAGAAAAGCTGGGCTGGATCAAGCACAAGCTGCAATCAAGATTGCCGGGAGAAATACCAATAATCTCAAGATATGTAGATGACACCACCCTTATGGCAGAAAGTGAAGAAGAACTAAAGAGCCTCTCGATGAAAGTGAAAGAGGAGAGTGAAAAAGTTGGCTTAAAGCTCAACATTCAGAAAACTAAGACTATGGCATCTGGTCTCATCACTTCATGGGAAATAGATGGGGAAACAGTGGAAACGGTGGCAGACGTTATTATTTTGGGCTCCAGAATCACTGCAGATGGTGACTGCAGCCATGAAATTAAAAGACGCTTACTCTTTGGAAGAAAAGTTATGGCCAACCTTGACAGCGTATTAAAAAGCAGAGACATTACTTTGCCAACAAAGGTCCGTCTAGTCAAGGCTATGGTTTTTCCAGTGGTCATGTATGGATGTGAGAGCTGGACTATAAAGAAAGCTGAGCACTGAAGAATGGATGCTTTTGAACTGTGGTGTTGGAGAAGACTCTTGAGAGTCCCTTGGACTGCAAGGAGATCCAACCAGTCCATCCTGAAGGGGATCAGTCCTGGGTGTTCATTGGAAGGACTGATGTTGAAGCTGAAACTCCAATCCTTTGGCCACCTGATGTGAAGAGCTGACTCATTGGGAAAGACCCTGATGCTGGGAAAGATTGAGGGCAGGAGGAGAAGGGGACGACAGAGGATGAGATGGTTGGATGGCATCACCGACTCAATGGACATGGGTTTGAGTAAACTCGGGAGTTGGTGATGGACAGAGAGGCAAAGAATCAGACACGACTGAGCGACTAAACCGGACTGAACTAACACAACCTTCCAGCAGGGGGCAGGAGCGCTCTGTCTTCTCTGCAAGAAGCCTGCTTGCATTCACCCTGGATGAGCAAGCACCACCCCGGGTTTCAGGCATATTTCCCTTTCTCCTTCCTCCTTGATACAAAGTGCACAGTCATAGGCCCTACACAACCAGCCACCCTCAGCCGTATTTCTCCAAGGGGAAAACACACACACACACAAAAAAAAATCACATCTAAGAAGGAAGCCAAATGAATTTACCTAGAGACCAGTATAAACGCAGTAAGCTATTTCGAAGCTGACTTTAAAAGTCATTTTCTTACTTTTTTTTTTCCCCCCCTTTATGTCCTCAGACGTTTTTATAATAGCTACTTTAAAGTCTTTCTTGCAAAATCCAACACCTGGCTCATGGCAGATAATTTTAAAAAATAAGAAAAAAAAACCCAAAAAAACCTGCCAACCCAGGTGGATAACTGACCACCGGAGGCAGCTATCATAGCCCAGAGGAGGCTGTAGAAGAATCAACCAGCAGTCACAGCAGGCTTTTAACCCTAGGCAGAGCCTAGCCGGTTTCCCAGCTCCCCACACACCTTCATGAACCTGAGGCCCCACAGTCAGGACCCGCACTTACCGTGTGTCCCTGGAACGTTTTGACGGGGCGGTCACAGCCGAGCCTGCAGACGTGAATACACATGTCTGTGCTGCAGGACGCAAAGGTAGTGTTGTTCTGCCAGTCCACGTCGAGAGCAGGGGCTGCAGAGAAGCAAAGGGCGGAGGGGTGGGCGACAGGGCACGACACGGGCATTTAGCCGGTGTGCACAGAGCTCAGATGGCTCAGAGGTAGCAGCCGCAGAGTTGAGAAAATGAAGGAGGTGATAGAGCAACTCTCACAGCGCCAACACGGCCTCAGTCTGTCACAGACCCTGGGGCCTGTCCTTTATGTTTGCAAGGATAACCGGACGGTTCCAGAGAGAGAACCCCGCCCAAAGCATCACCCAAAGTAGATGTTTTGGGTGCCCTGAGCACACAGCCTCTCGCTCAGTTATATCCAACTCTTTGTGACCCCCTGGTCTGCAGCCCACCAGGCTCCTCTGTCCGTGGGATTCTCCGGGCACGAATACTGGAGTGGGCTGCTATTCCCTTCTCCAGGGAATCTTCCCTGATCCAGGGATGGAACCCAGGTCTTCCGCACTGCAGGCAGATTCTTTACCATGTGAGCCACCAGCAAAGCCCCATGTTCAAGGTATCAGGGTTGAAAAAAATGCCCCGCAACCCGTTAACTGTGTCCTACAACTTGAAGATGCTGAGTTGACAAGAACATCTGAGGGCAGACAGGTGGCCTTAGGATGGACACCGTCTCTAGGTCCTCGGCCTTCCTCAGGGGCCGCTGGCTTGAAGACCTCTGGAGGGTTTGGGGGACGTGATGGCCCTCTCCTCCCTTCTGCCATCATCCCCAGGAGACGACTCGGCCTTGTTCTCTCCGGACACGTCCCTGCTTCTACGGAAAAGGAGGGTTAAGTCCTGCAAGCCTCTGCTCAGATCTTTGTCAACTGATAAATACCTAACTTTGTCTCACGTGTGTTTCTTACACAAAAGTCAGCACTGACGTGGGACAAGAATCCAGCTCACTCAGGATGACAAATAGGACGACCCCCCTTCCGTCCTTAGCCTTGAACATATATTTATTAATTTTTTAAAATTTATACTTTGGCCACCTAATGTGAAGAGCCGACTCATGGGAAAACACCCTGATGCTGGGAAAGATTGAAGGCGGGAGGAGAAGGGATGACAGAAGATGAGATGGTTGGATGGCATCACCGACTCAATGCACAAGAGTCTGAACAAAGTCCTGGACATAGTGAAGGACAGGGAAGCCTGGCATGCTGCAGTCTAAGAGGTTACAAAGAGTCGGATACGACTGAGCAACCGAACACAATTTCTGGCTGTGCTGGGTCTTGGTTGCTGTGCGGGCTTCTCATGGGGGCGGCTTCTCTTGTCGGGGAGCACAGACTCAGTACTTTTAGGGCACGCATTTACTTGCTCCTCAGCATACAGTTACCTTCCCGGGTTGGGGATCAAACCCGGGTCCCCCTGCCTCGCAAAGGCAGACTCTTAACCACCGGACCCCTAGGGAAGCCCCCGACCTCAGCCTTCAAACCAGAGGTGCACCCCATCCACCCTCCTGCCTTCCAGAACTGCAGGGCAGGTCCCACGAGCTTCCACGTCTAGCACCATCCCCTCACAGAGCTTGTGGCGGGAGGGTTTCACCGAGAGGCAATGCTGGCTTTTTCTCAACAACCCACGAAGTGGGGGGCGGTTCAGCACAGGCCCACGGTTCTCACTGAATCTGCCACGCGCGGCCAACGGAATGAAGGGGCCGGATCTGCTCAGTCAGCAGGACGATCCTGGGACCGTGGAAGCAAAGCCCGCAGCTGCCCTTGTTTATAACACCGCACGCACCAGCCAAGTCACAGATTTCCCGGGCCGGCCTCCTCCTTCGGGCGTGCAATTAAGACGCCTGGAAGGGTGACAATCTAGCAGGCAGTTCCGGGGATGGTGAGCGGCACCCGGCCGTAAAAACTAACGTGTGCTGAGCCCCGGCCATCTAAACGGAGAACGCTGTGTACTCAGCTGACTGCGCTCAGTCTGCGTCCACTGCGCTGCTGGGACCCTGCCTTCCCCGATCCGTCATGATCCAGTGTGGCTGACTGACATGTAACAGGGCTCAGCTGTTCTAGGGGATCTGGATGACCTGCTCACACTTGGCCAATGACGTCTAACCGTCAGCAACGCTCCAGGTAACAGTCAAGCTTCACTTTGCTTTTTTTCCTTTTAACTTTTAATTGAGAAAAGGTTATAGAATTGATGCTCTGGAACTGTGGTGCTGGGGAAGTCTCTTGAGAGTCCTTTGGACAGCCAGGAGATCAAACCAGTCCACCCGAAAGGAAATCAACCCTGAATATTCACTGGAAGGACTGATGCTGAAGCTGCAGTACTTCTGGTCACCTGATGGGAAGGACTGACTCATTAGAAAAGACCCTGAAGCCAGGAAAGATTGAACGTGGGGGGAAAAGGGGGCAACAGACAATGAGATGGTTGGATGGCATCACCGACTCAATGGACATGAGTTTGAGTAAGCTCCGGGAGATGGCGAAGGACAGGGAGGCCTGGCGTGCTGCAGTCCACGGGGTGGTCAAGAGTTGAACACAACTGAGCAACTGAACAATAACAACAAATGGAATCCCAGGAAGGTGCAGAGATGTTACAGAAAGGCTCTACCTTGAACCCTTCACTCACTGGCTGCATGTCATGGCCCTGCAGTACAGGGCCGGACTTGGAAGGTGAATGGGTCCAGATCCAGCTGTGTGTGCGGGGTCCTAGTGTTTCATCTCACGGGCCGATCCGTGTAACTACCACTGCGGTCAAGAGCCACAAGCGTGTTCCAACACCACCAGCACCTCCCTTGGGCCGTGTTATTGGCCCACCATCCCCTCCCTGGGCTGTGATATAAATGGTGTCTTACCCAGCATGTGATCCTTGGAGTCTGACTTTTTTTTTTTCCCCAAACTGCAGAACCCCCACCTATCCAAGCCTTTGGGTATTACCCATCTTATGAGTCACTCAGTCGTGTCTGACTCTTTGCGATCTCATGGACTGTAGCCCGCCAGGCTCCTCTGTCCATGGGATTCTCCAGGCAAGAATACTGGAGCGGGTTGCCATTTCCTTCTCTAGGGGAATCTTCCCGACCCAGGGATCAAACTTGGGTCTCCTACGTTGCACGCAGATTCTTTACTGTCTGAGCCACGAGGGAAGCTCCTGCACTTGTTTTTAACCTGTTCTTTCTCATTGCTGACCGGTGGAACACTGTTAGGCTCTGAAGCCTAACGCTTCCTGGTGACCGAGGGCACCTCTGCCAGGCCTTCATGGGGAACACCTCCGGAGGGGCAAGGCAACTGCTGAGACCAACCCATCACATGCTGAGGACGGTTGTCCCTCCAGCTTGAACAACAGCAAGCTCCCTTCTCTTCCATCTTGCACAGTCTCTACCCCACCGCTTCATGCTATGGAGAAAGCAAATAACACCCAGAGCCGACCCAGCAACGGGATACGGGTCGATCTCGTGGGCAGCAGGTGAGAAGCTCCCTGAGGACAGAAGAGACACGCGGTCCACGCGATAGAAAGCCTTGCACCTTGGGAATGCTCTGGGGAATGTTACATCCTGCTGAAAGACTCGATACAGGAGTCCTTAAGACGAAAACTGTTAGAGGAAACTTTTGGATGTTTATCTTGGGCACGTGACTCTCTGACAAAAAAACAGAAGCCAGAGCTGTCTGTGTTACTGACGTCCCCTCATCACATGAGCACGCTGGTGCTCAGCACCAAGAATCAGCACCCTGGCAGGGCTCTGCCCCGTCACTGAGTCCCTTCCCTACAACAAAGCTTGAGATGGTCTTAGCCTCTATCGTGAGGTTGCCATCCCCGAAGGGGGCTCAGTCCAAACCCAGCAGAAATCCACCAGGCTCAGCTGCCTCGGCCTGCTCGGTCTACGGCACAGGCGGCCAGCTCGGAGGAGGTGACATGCACAGGTCAAACCATGGACACTGGGTTGTCGGAGGCTGGGGAGGGGGCGCTAGAAAGCGCGTTCTTAACGGGTAAGGGGTCTCCTTATGGGGTGACAGGAATGTTCTGGAGCTAGACAGCGGTGAATGCTCTGTACATTCTGCCCACTGGGGACACACAGGCGGACATAGACACGCAGACCCACACACAGAGAGACACACAGACCACCCACCCCCCCACAACAGACACCGACCCCACACACAGAGATGCCCCTCCAGAGAGACACCCACACCCACAGATCTCCCCACCAAAACACAGATCCCCATATATACATCCCTTCTCATGCACAGACACACACCCAAACACAGACCCCTTCCACAAAGAGACACACACACACAGACCACCCACCTCCCCAAACAAAGACCCCACAAACAGAGACACACACCCACAGAGACACACACCCACACCAGAGATGCCCCTCCAGAGATATACCTACACCTACAGACCTCCCCGCCAAGACACAGATCCCCATATACATATACCTTCTCATGCACAAACACACACCCACACACAGACCCCTTCCACAGAGAGACACACACCCACACACAGACCCCTTCCACAGAGAGACACACACCCACACACAGACCCCTTCCACAGAGAGAGACACACACAGAGACGCCCCTCCAGAGAGACACCCACACCCACAGATCTCCCCACCAAAACACAGATCCCCATATACACATCCCTTCTCACGCACAGACACACACACACACAGACCCCTTCCACAAAGAGACACACACACACAGACCACCCACCTCCCCAAACAGACAAAGACCCCACAAACAGAGACACACACCCACAGAGACACACACCCACACCAGAGATGCCCCTCCAGAGATATACCTACATCCACAGACCTCCTCGCCAAGACACAGATCCCCATATACATATACCTTCTCATGCACAGACACACACCCACACACAGACCCCTTCCACAGAGAGAGAGACACACACCCACACACACAGACCCCTTCCACAGAGAGACACACACCCACACACAGATACACTCACACACAGAGCCGCTCCACACGCACCGAGACGCACCACAGAGAGACACATACCCAGACCTCCCCCGCGACAGATACACATACACAGAAACACACACACACACAGACCCACATACATATGCTCACAGGCTGGGCCACCAAGCTCCCTGCTCTTGGAACCCTGTCCACTTCCTGGTGGAGAAACGAAATTCAACAAAAGGCTCAGCGACTCCCACCTTCATCAGTGCTGTTAAGAGTAAAGCGGTACCAAACACCCCCGGCACCCCCAGAGATGTGTGCAGCGTGGTGTCCCCGAGCACAGCCAGGGAAGACCCGGGCTGACTGCCCCTCCAGCGGGACGAGGTATGCACAGGCACCTCTCAGGGTCTGCCGGCCGGACCAGGAGGGAACATAGGGCTGCGTGCTTTGTCACAGTCAAGGACCCTGCGGGGGACCTCTCCTCCCAGTCTGCTTCTGCAGGACCACACCCCTGCCCTCCTGCTTGGAGCCCCTCCTGGGCACCGAGGTGGGCCGCGCTGGCTCGGGGAGTCCTGGGGGCCAGCCCTGTGGTTCTCACCATCAGCAGGAACCTGGATCTGCCCAGCAGGGGAGACCCTCGGCTGTCTGCCAACACATCACCTCGGGGCCGCCTGACGCGTCAGCAAACGTCCACCCCGCACGCTCAGCACTGCTCTTGAGGCATGCCTTTTTCCGAGCATTCACCGTTACTTTAAGAGACCCTTCTCAGGACTCCGAATTCTTATTTTTGAATTAAAAACAAGTAAAAAAAAAAAAAAAAAAGAAAAAGAAAAAAGTACTCACCGGAATGAAATGGAAACTGTTGTTTGGCTTCTCCTGTGTGAGCATCCCAGATTATTGTTGTCTGTGCTCCACAAAAAAAAAAAAAAAAGAAAAGAAACCAGTAAAACTGATTTTCACAATATATAGTTTATTTCACTCTAATATGGTCGAAATGTTGTCACTTCAACACGAATCAATACATTCGTATCACGTGGCCCGCGTCTTTTTCGCCCGCTCTTTGGAATCCAGGGTGTGGAATCCAGGTTGTGTCTTACACACTTAATTCACCCAGACATTACATTTATGAGCTCAGCCACACGTGTCTGGTTATTATACTCTGCCGGACAACAATGGCAGCTGTAACTGATATGCAAGAAGCTACCAATTTTGCTGGGAATCCCATCTTAATCCTCAAACTTGAAAACCTATCATTGAAAAAAATAAAAAACTTTTCTTTTTTAAATGAAAAGAGTTTTGGTTGCACAGGACATGAGCTCTTAAGTTTCCTTCCCCAGCCATGGACTGATCATGTGCCCCTCTGCACTGGAAAGCACAGAATCGTAACCACTGGACCCACCAGGGAAGTCCCAAACATGAAAAACTATTGCAAAAAACAAACAAACAATGCATATCTAAAACTCCGTTTTGGAGCAATTCTCCAATTGAAAAGCTGCAGAAATGGTTATTTCTGAAAATTCCCCTGACCGTCGCTCTGTGAAGTAGGGACACTACTCAGACTAGAGAGAAACTGGGTCCCACTGGGGTCTGGCACTGATGTACATATAAGGAGAGAGAAAAAAAAAAAGATCTCCACCCCCGAAGACAAAGAAAGTCACGAACGCTTATGAACACATTATAGTGTTGAGGAGACACTTGGAGAAGAAGCCGGGGGCAGCTCGATGCAAAACATTTGGAATTAATTCTCAACTGGAATTTTCAGCTAAACTGGAAACCTGACACCTCCCTGTCCATGACATTTTAACAAAGATCTTCCTTTGGGAAGAACTGGTTCTACTTTGTATCAACTATGTTCATGTTCCTGAAGAAATACTGACAGCACTGACTGTGTCTGAAAAACTTCAGGCCAGCACCAGTGCTAAGTCGGTTCAGTCTTGTCTGACTCTCTGTGACCCCATGGACTGTAAGCCCACCAGGCTCCTCTGTCCATGGGGATTCTCCAGGCAAGAATACTGGAGTGGGCTGCCATGCCTTCCTCCAGGGGGATCTTTCCGATCCAGGGATCAAACCCGCGTCTCTTAGGTCTTCCTGCATTGGCAGACGGGTTCTCTACCGCTAGCACCATCTGGGAAGCTCTAGACCAATTCACATTTTTATCCCCCGCTCCACTGTGTGGTTTATAGGATTTTAGTTCCGAGACTGGGTACTGAACCTGGGCCCTCAGCAGTGAGAGCGCCAAGTCCTAACCACTGGACTGCCACAGAAGTCCCAGCAATTTTTTGTTTGATGGAGATCAGTCCTGAGCGTTCACTGGAAGGACTGATGTTGAAGCTGAAACTTCAATACTTGGGCCACCTGATGCGAAGACCTGACTCCTTTGAAAAGACCCTGATGCCTGGAAAGATTGAAGGCAGGAGGAGAAGGGGACAACAGAGGATGAAATGGTTGGATGGCATCACCGACTCGATGGACGTGAGTTTAGGTAAACTCCAGGAGTTGGTGATGGACAGGGAGGCCTGGCGTGCTGCAGTCCACGGGGTCACAAAGAGTCAGACATGACTGAGCGACTGAATTGAACTGAACTCTTTTTCTTAACTGAGTCAGTCACAAATCTGGCATGGCAGAGAATATATAAACTCTTTCACAATTCTGACCCAACTTCACGTACTACATCAGTTGTTGTAACAACTTATTATCAGTTCAGTTCAGTCGCTCAGTCGTGCCTGACTCTTTTGCAAGCCCATGGACTGTACAACTTACCGTGTGTCACCTTAAATATACACTGGGCAAAAGTAAACACGACTTACCCACAAGCTTTTATGGATGAGAAACGCATGTTAGCCACTCTGGGTTAAGCACTCACTCGGGGGTCAAAGCCATTATCCCTAACTTAAATTTCCTCCCTGCAAATGTATCAGTTTCAAGAACATTGCTATGACTCCCGCCATAGTTGATTCATCATGGTAGACGGTCTCTCACTCGGAAGCTGCTAGAATTCCAGAAGATCAAAACCATAGAAGCTCCCAAAACCTAAACAAGGCCCCTTTGATTTCTTAACGGGAGGCCGAGTTTTCAGAATTCCAAGAAACCGTGATGTGTCTCGAGGGATTAAACACAGACGACAGCAATGACGCACTCACTCACTTTGTCTACTCCAGCACTCAAAATGTAATTCCCCTTCTTGTTCCACTTCAAGGCGAAGATGGGGCCTTTGTGTTGGCCTAAGGTGCTGGCCAGGTTACCTGGTAGGTTAAAAACAAACAGGGAGAAAGCAGGGTGACTTCTGAGACCCGCCAGATCTGTAACCCCGGACGATGACAATTGGAAGCACCTCCTCCTCCAACCCTAATGCGCGGGACGCGGGGCCAGGAGGACTTACCATCCTCCGTCCATATTCTTGCAAAACCATCATAGGAACCCGTAGCCAACAGTGTCCCGTCACTCTGTGGGCCAAAAACACACATCAACACAAAACGCTTAGTAGAGGCTGCACGCGGGACCTTCATTCCCCGAGCAGGGCTCGCACTCTCGGCGCCCCCGCGATAGAGGTGCAGGCTCCTGACCCCTGGATGACCAGGGAGGTCCCGGACTCCCCCCCACACAAAATCATCATCAGGTGAGGGGGTGAGGAAAACACAGCGCACCCTGTCACCACTGACGACATCAAGAAAAGACACCGCACGAAAAGTTACTGTGTGACTTTGGGAGGCCTAGGCGAGCCTTGAAAAACAGCTGCAGATACTTTGACAAGAGGAGAGTTTGTGATGAAGTGACAGGACATACAGGAACGTGATCAACTGTTGGTGGGAATGCAAACTCGTACAGCCACTATGGAGAACAGTGTGGAGATTCCTTAAAAAACTGGAAATAAAACTGCCATGTGACCCAGCAATCCCACTGCTGGGCATACACACCGAGGAAACCAGAAATGAAAGAGACACGTGTACCCCAGTGTTCATCGCAGCACTGTTTACAATATCCAGGACATGGAAGCAACCTAGATGTCCTTCGGCAGATGAATGGATAAGAAAGCTGTGGTACACATACACAATGGAATATTACTCAGCCATTAAAAAGACGACATTCGAATCAGTTCTAATGAGGTGGATGAAACTGGAGCCTATTATACAGAGTGAAGTAAGTCAGAAAAACACCAATACAGTAATGCTAACGCGTATATATGGAATTTAGAAAGATGGTAACGATGACCCTGTATGTGAGACAGCAAAAGAGACACAGATGTACAGAACAGTCTTTTGGACTCTGTGGGAGAAGGCGAGGGTGGGATGATTTGAGAGAATAGCATTGAAACATGCATATTATCATATGTGAAACAGATCACTAGTCCAGGTTCGATGCATGAGACAGGGTGCTCAGGGCTGGTGCACCAGGATGACCCAGAGGGATGGGATGGGGAGGGAGGTGGGAAGGGGTTCAGGATGGGGACACATGTACACCCATGGCTGATTTATGTCAGTGTATGGCAAAAACCACCACAATATTGTAAAGTAATTAGTCTCCAATTAAAATAAGTAAATTAAAAAAAAATAAAATGCAAAACAGAAAAATAAATGAATAAATAAACTGTATAGTCCAGAAAAAAAAAAAGAACGTGATAAAGAGAAAGTGAAAAGACGCTGGAAAGCTGTGTGTGTCTCCGGGCATAGATGCTGAGGGTCGGGTGGGAAGTCAGCTTTTCCCTGGGCACACCTCACAGGGTACCCCCACATGACAGGCCCCCCGATAAAGCCGTCAGACCCCTCCTGCCGACGTGCAGCTTACTGTACACCATCCGGCTGGCGGTCCGCCCAGAGCCCCGGGTGGGCTGACCCACAATCCCGTCCCCTTTGTGGGGTCCTCCCCGGCTCCACCCAACACTACAGCCCTCGCCGAGGCCGCGGGGGCTGCTCAGGGGTCCCGGACACCGCACAGGGGTCCCTGACGGTGTCCAGGAGGGAGGCGGCTTACGTTCCAGTCCAGCGAGGTCACGTCTTTGTTGCTGGGGACGTCGTGGCCCCCCTCCCGGATACAGTGCCTCAGCACCAGCTGCGTGGAGCCCCCGTTGCTGTTTTCATTCAGGTTCCATATCCTGGCGGTCGAGTCTCCGGACCTGCACGAGGAACATACCCAGTGCTCAGTGCCCGGTCCCACGGCAAGCAACACCCACCACCGCTAGTTGCCTGGCTGGCTCTCCATCCTTTTAACGTCGCTCGAAACAAAAAAAAATCACAGTGGTTTCCCCTTTCCGATCTTAGGTGCCCCTAATCATTTTAGACGTCTGTGCGTCGCTCCCGACACGGCTGAGAAAACAACTGAATAAGGACTTTTGCACAGTCTTAGACACCCCAAGCGTTCCCCCCACTCAAAGCCCTACTCTGTACACTCTGGGAAGATGCCACACACGACGTAGGAAGGGCGTGAGTGTTCCAGGAGGAAGGACTGGGACACGTGGACCCTGAGCACTCTCTAGCTGACCCTGGAAGACTCGACACCCAGACCCCGAGCACCCCCCACCTGACCCTCGAGGACTCTGATATCCAGACCCTGGGCACCCCCAACCTGACCCTGGAGGACTCGACACCCGGACACCGGGCACCCCCCACCTGACCCTGGAGGACTCGGATATCCAGACCCTGGGCACCCTCCAACCTGACCCTGGAGGGCTCAGACAGGTGGACCCCGGGCACCTCCCACCTGACCCTGGAGGGCTCGGACACCTGGACCCTGGCACCTGACCCCACCCGGACCCCGGGCACCCCCCACGTGACCCTGGAGGACTTGGATATCCAGACCCCGGGCAACCCCTACCTGACCCTGGAAGGCTCAGACATGTGGACCCCGGGCACCTCCCACCTGACCCTGGAGGACTCAGACACCTGGACCCTGGCACCTGACCCCACTCAGACCCCGGGCACCCCCCACCTGACCCTGGAGGACTCGGACACCTGGACCCTGGCACTTGACCCTGGAGGACTCAACACCCGGACACCGGGCACTCCCCACCTGACCCCGGAGGACTCGGATATCCAGACCCTGGGCACCCCCAACCTGACCCTGGAGGACTCGGACACCTGGACCCCAGGTACCCCCAACATGACCCTACAGGACTCGGACACGTGGACCCTGTGCATCCCCCCACCTGACCCTGGAGGACTTGGACACCTGGACCCTGGCACCTGACCCCACCAAGACCCCTGGCACCCCCCACCTGACCCTGGAGGGCTCGGACACCTGGACCCTGGCACTTGACCCTGGAGGACTCGACACCCGGACACCGGGCACTTCCCACCTGACCCCGGAGGACTCGGATATCCAGACCCTGGGCACCCCCAACCTGACCCTGGAGGACTTGGACACCTGGACCCCAGGCACCCTCAACATGACCCTAGAGGACTCAGACACGTGGACCCTGTGCATCCCCCCACCTGACCCTGGAGGACTTGGGACACCTGGACCCCGGGAACCCCCTGGCCTGACCCCTTACCCTGAAGCCAAGAGGTCACTGACAGGGTTCCAGGCACAAATGAACACCTCAGACTCGTGGCCCCGAAGGACGGTGGCTTTGCTGGGTGGGATCTCCACGTCTCCATCGATTTCCATTGGTTTCGAATGATTATCTGTCACGGGAAACAGACCAGGACATGTGTCCGACTGACACAGAAGGAACCCATCCATCCTCAGGGCCTGTAAGCTTTACAGCCGACTTCCCCTGCTGTACTGTCGGGTCACTTGTGATGATAACCAGGTGATGGCTTCTGTGTAAACTTCTGTGAAGCCACACTTTTTTACAGCCTCCAAATTTGATAGGGGAATTAAAAACTGGTGTTTATTCTTTGCAACTAGGGCCAGGCTCATAGGTAATAACAATGGGAACAAGACTGCCCAGGAACAGCAAGAGAGCTGTCTCTTGAGCAGAATTTGAAGGTCCCTCCTCTTTTACTTTTACAGTAAAAAGAAGCATACTTTGTTACATTTTCCTAAGAAGTCAATGAGGAGAAGGGGACGACAGAGGATGAGACGGTTGGATGGCATCTCTGACACAATGGACGTGAGTTTGAGCAAACTCTGGGAGATGGTGAAGGACAGGGAAGACCGGAGTGCTACAGCCCATGGGGTCTCAAACAGTCAGACAGCACTGAATGAATAACAATAACACAAGTGAAATTAGGGGTTTCTGAATCCCAAAGGCCATCTCGCTCTTTGGTATATGCCTAGAACTTAAGTTGTGTGGTTGCTGTTTAGTCGCTAAGTCACGTCCGACGCTTTGTGAGCCGGCTGCTCTGTCCACGGGGATTCTCCAGGCAAAAATACTGGAGTGGGTTGCCATTTCCTCTTCCAGGGGATCTTCCCGACCCAGGGATCGAACTCGCATCTCTTAATGTCTCCTGCATTGGCAGATGAGAGCTTTACTGGTGAACAACTTAGCAACTGAAGAACAAGTCAGTTGCAAACATTGCTGCTAGAATGCAAGCTGGAATTCAAATGACAGTGGGAATAACTAGGATACACATAAAGTATTTTCAGCAGAAGTTCCTTCTGTTGACGGGACAAGTGATTTTATAAGAGACCTTCCTGAGGTGTCACCTCCTTACCTACGGAGCTCCCATGGGGACATGCCATCCTTCCTCCAGAAGGCTCACCACCCACAACCCCAAGGCCTGCACACACCCTCGTGGTCTTGGAACTCAAATGCTATTTTCCTACTGGAGCCAAGTGTGTTAGAGGCTTTTGAAGCCATGCAGCCACACCCCAGATGACCCAACGGGGACTCCAGGTTCTGAAAGGGTGGTGGCAACAAGTCACGGTAGATGCCACCCAGAAGCGATTCAACCTGGACTGCGCTGTAGTGTTAAGCCGCGGGCAGATTCTTTACCATGTGAGCCCCCAGCAAAGTCCTCAAAAGTGGCCATTTAGTTCCTTCTATGCGGCACAAGAAACAAGGTTCTTGACGGTCAGGATGAAGTCTAACTGCAGATGCTGTAAGTCTGGCTGAAGCTGCCTTTTAACAACAGCAGTGGGGGCAGAGTGGAAGTTTGAGAACCACTGGAGATTGCATGTGTGTGTATGTGTCTGGGGGGGCTGGATGGGGGTGGTAGCCAGCCCTCAGGTGGAAAGTAACCCCACTGCAGAGGCCCCCTCAAACAAAGGAGGCGCGGGGAGCTTCCAGCGCACCTTAACATGTGCACCTGTCTCCACGTGGCTACGCTCCGTTGGCGTTTTAGATTGAAAGACACGGCGGAGTTCAAAAGTTTGCAGGATTTCGGTCACAGTAGCAGGAACATAGATTTCTCAAAGCTCACCAGTTACGCTTCCCTTCTGGGGTGGAAGGTGAAGAAAACAGGGACGGTCACCTTCCGGGCTGGTAGCTGAAGCAAACAAGGACGTCCACCTTCTTCCCGTTTTACTTTGAGCACCTTGACGGAGAGACCCCACGGGAGTGGGCCAGCCCACGAATGACGTGTGGGCACAAGCCACGTTATCTTTTCTTCTCGTTCCCCGCCCTCCGTCCTTGTGAACCTTGTGAGCATCGATTACTGGAAGGTCATTTGATTCGACACCGCACGGACAGTGCTTGAAGCCATCCTGCATTGCAGCCTGGCCCTTCTCTCTGCCCAGCGGTGGGGCCGTGTCCCGACTCCAGTGGGGAGAGGCCTCGGCCTAGAGATGACACTCCTTCCCCTCAGGGGTGCACAGCGGCTCAGAGGGAAGGGGTATTCAAATAGGGAAGCATGCACACGTGCTGGCAAAGACTTACATGCACGCACACACACACGCACTCTGAATGTAGAACTTCCTTGAAGCTGTCTCTGAATTTGTAAGCAGGAGGTTCCCTGGGCTTTCCTGGTGGCTCGGATGGTAAACAATCCGCCTACCAATGCAGGAGACGCAGGTCCGATCCCTGGGTCAGCAAGATCCCCCGGAGAAGGGAATGGCGACCCACGTTCCAGTATTCTTGCCTGGAGCATCCCATGGACAGAGGAGCCTGGCGGGCTACAGTCCATGGGGTTGCAAAAGAGTCGGACATGACTGAGCAACCAAGTACTCTCTAGGTAAAACTTGAGGCTCTCTGCCTTATTTTGCACACACTTTTGGGCAGCTAGCTAACAGGGCCCCTGCTGCAACCCACTGGATAAACAGGCATTTGCTGTCTGGGCCTGGTGACCTCTCAGCGATCATGGGCTCCGAGTGTGATGTCAGAATCCGTCTGCAGGGCAGGACGGTGCAGGGGGCCTCCAGAGACGAGACCCTCCCGAGCCGGGCAGTGTTCACAAGGCAACACGACTACCTTTACACCAACTGAGCTGTCAGAGCAGCAGAACTCCTACAGCTGAGGACATGCAGGTATTAGAAAGTCACGTCATCGGTACCACGTATAAAATTAGACAGCCAGCGGGAATGTGCTGGGGCTTCCCACGTGGCGCTAGTGGTAAAGAACCCGCCTGCCAATGCAAGAGACGGGGGTTCGATCCCTGGCTTGGAAAGAGCCCCTGGGTGGAGGAAACAGCGACCCACTCTAGTATTGTTGCCTGGAGAAGCCCATGGACAGAGGAGCCTGGCAGGCAACAGTCCACGGGGGGTGCGAAAGAGTCGGACATGACGGAAGCGAATTAGCGCACACACGTGCCCGGGAATATGCTCTTGTGATGCAGGGAGCTCTGTAAACAACCTGGAGGGATGAGATGGGCTGGGAGGGGGCTTCAAGAGGGAGGGTCATGTGTATACCTATGGCTGATTCACGCTGATGGATGGCAGGGGACATACGTATACCTATGCAGCCATTGGTGTTGATGGATGGCAGAAACCAACATGATACGGGAAATTAATTATCCTCCCATTAAACAAACCAAAAAAGAGAAGATCACGTCTAAGGATTTCAATGGGAAAATTGGAGGAAGAAGCTGTCCTGGGTGCAGAGTAAGCAAACGCTAGCCACGGCCTGCAGGGCACCGTCCGGCGGACCCGGCCAGACTCGGAGGACACGAGAGAAGCTTCCGGGACCGGGCGCCCCGCACTCACTGATGGCGTGTGCTCCGTTCTCCTCCCCGTTGACCGTGGCCTCGCCGTTCTTTGGTGGGTTCTGCTGGGAAACGGCCGCAGGGGCCGCTGTTGTGGCTGTTGCTGCTGCAGCTGCGGCCGCCGCCGCCGCTGCCGCTGCCGCGGCCGCCTGCTGCTGGGCCAGCTTCTCCCGGAAGGCCTGTTGCCGCGTCTGCACCACGTCCGGCATCACCGCGTCGATCAGGGACAGGGACTCTATGGGGCGGCCGTCAAACACCGTACCGTCCTGTGGACAGAACCCCCGGTGGGGGTGGTGAGTCAGCTCCAGCTGGTCATCTCCTGGGTCGGAAATGCAGGTGCCTGGGGCCCCGGGGAGGCATGGGGTGCTGGCCCGGACTGGGACTGGGAAGTGGCGGCCAGTCCACACCCAGCGCTCGGTCGATAGCAACGTGAACCCAGACGTGAAGGGGCCACCCCGAGCCTCCTATTTCCCGTCAAGACCAGAGGGCTGTCCCCTGACGCAGTGGTCTCAATGGAGGGGGCGATCCTGCCCCTCGGGGCGGGGGGGCATCTGGGAAAATCTGGAGGCGTGTCTGCTGGTCACAACTGCGGGGGGTGCAGCTGGCACGTAGTGGGGAGGGACCAGAGATGCTCCTCAACGTCCTCCAGTGCACAGGATGACTACCGCCCAACTCCCAGAGAGGAAGGGTGTGGTCCTAAAGAGTGGAGAGCAGGGAGGGTGAGAGACCCCACCCTTGCCGGATGCTCTGACAAGTCTCGGGCTCAAGCTGGACAGTCCTGGCCGCCCGCCCCCCCCGACTCAGGCCCTGACTGCTACGACATCTGTCCATCTGATGTTATCAAACGCACGTACTGCCATGTGAAGTGACTTGCGGGGACTCAGGGTGCAGACAAACGCAGCCATGGTATTCCTAACAACAGCACCGCTGAGTTACCACGCCTATCTCCTCAGCTTCCTCTGAGTCTCCTAGTTTCCATCGACCATGAGAAAAAAATCTCCCTACCCGCTTAGGAAACACAGGAAAACAGTGAGAAAGTCCTTTCCTTAGAAGGTGCTCTGATTATTAGAGTCACACGAAACTCAGGCCTCTCGCTGTGTCTGCTAGTTGTTCAGACAGGTTTTGGACCGTTTTTCCTCATAAATCAGGAAGAACTGAAGGACACACGTATCAACTACACAGTACTCGAATGAAACAGCACCCCAGCTGACTACCCGTTACTACACACGATATTTGAAAATTACGAAACAATGGAAAACAATGTAGAACATGGGAAAAAGAAGCCACCCTCATCCCCTGATTCTGCCCATGGGGTGGCCAGTGTGGACGGGCTGGCCAGTTGGCTTCTACGTCACCTTCTCTCTTTGTATATTCATGCCCCAGACGGACGACGATTTTGCAAAAGGTAGTAATGGTGCAGAGTTATAAAACACTTCCTTGCTTAAACTCTAAACGCACACCATCTCCCTTGTAACAACCGCAAAGCTAAGTGACAAATGAGACGACCTTTCAGTCTCCTCTAGGTAACGCTGGATTTTGAATTGCCGAGGGAGAGAAGGTATGGAGATGAAAGATGTGGACACTGGGTGTGTATGTGGATATGTGTGTGTGTGTCTATATGTGTGTGTGAAAGTGAAAGTCACTCAGTCGCGTCTGACTTTTGCGACCCCTTCTCCAGGCCAGGATCCTGGAGTGGGTAGCTGTTCCCTTCTCCAGGGGATCTTCCCAACCCCAGGATCTAACCCAGGTTCTCCCACATTGCAGGCGGATGCTTTACTATCTGAGCCACCAGGGAAGCCCAAGAATACTGGAGTGGGTAACGTATCCCTTCTCCAGTGGATCTTCCCAACCGAGGAATCAAACTGGGGTCTCCTTCACTGCAGGCAGATTCTTTACCAGCTGAGAATTCTTTGCCTTTACATGGGAAGCCTGTATATGTGTGTATGTGTGCCTATATGTGTGTG
This sequence comes from Giraffa tippelskirchi, assembly GCF_054371585.1. Taxonomy (NCBI): domain Eukaryota; kingdom Metazoa; phylum Chordata; class Mammalia; order Artiodactyla; family Giraffidae; genus Giraffa; species Giraffa tippelskirchi. The sequence continues at coordinate 147,710,920 of NC_137289.1, forward strand.
TGTGTGTGTGTGTGTGTATGCGTGTATGTATGTGGATATGTGTGTGTGGGGTGTGTGTGTGTGTGTGTGTGTGTGTGTATGTATCTGTTATGTGTGTGCGCATCTGTGTGCAGGGAAATCCAATCACAGCATCACACAATCTGAGACCTGGGGTCCTGTATTCCTATCCCTACACTTGTTTTGTGGGGAAAAAAAAGAGACTTAGATGGGGTCACGTTGCCAGTGGAAGATCCCAGGCACCCCGATGTAAGAAAAGGAAAAAGAAGACCGCCTCCTGTCAGGCAGGAAAGCCCACAGTGTCGGCAGACAGCCGCGTGTTCTCCTGGAGGCAGGGTTTTGGAAGACGGCAGAGGAACTCATGTGAGAGAACGTGAGACACGCTACTTCTGTCATCGTAAAAGCCGAAGGAAAAGCAGAGGTCAATGCTACGAAGAAAAGACAGGCCTGCAAGGATGAGAAAAGGGAAGAGCAGGCGGAGGAAGGTGTGGAAGGGTTCAGGGAGATGGGCTCGAGGGTGGGGTGACCGTGGAAGTGGACTTCCGGTGGTACAGGCGAGGGGGCATGTGGCCACTGAACGGTGTCCGCTGTGTTGGACACGCTGCAACAGAAAACGGAGACTTGGGGCACAGTGGTGTGCTGGATGGGGGCGGCGTGCGGGTAAATGAGGACAGGATGAAGGAGAAAGGGCGCTAAGCGCAGTTACAGTCAGGACTCAGATGGAGATTCTGGAAAGACCCAGACGTCACAGGAGGCCCCGGGATCCTCACAGGACAGTCTCCTGACGGAAGCAAAGCAGGTGGTAAGGGGAGCTGTCTTGATCCCTCACCCTTCATCTTTAAAAAGGTTCAGTTCAGTTCAGTTCAGTTGCTCAGTCGCGTCTGACTCTTTGCGATCCCATGGACTGCAACACGCCAGGCCTCCATGTCCATCACCAACTCCCGGAGATTACTCAAAGTCACGTCCATCGCGTCGGTAATGCCATCCAACCATCTCATCCTCTGTCGTCCCCTTCTCCTCCTGCCTTCAATCCTTCCCAGCATCAGGATCTTTTCCAAAGAGTCAGTTCTTTGCATCAGGTGGCCAAAGTACTGGAGTTTCCACTTCAGCATCAGTCCTTCCAATGAACATCCAGGACTGATTTCCTTTAGGATGGACTGGTGGGATCTCCTTGCAGTCCAAGGGACTCTCAAGAGTCTTCTCCAACACCACAGTTCAAAAGCATCAATTCTTCGGTGCTCAGCTTTCTTTATAGTCCAACTCTCACATCCATACATGACTACTAGAAAAAACCATAGCTTTTACTAGACGGACCTTTGTTGGCCAAGTAACGTCTCTGCTTTTTAATATGCTCTCTAGGTTGGTCGTAGCTTTTCTTCCAAGAAGCAAGCATCTTTTCATTTCATGGCTGCAGTCACCATCTGCAAGTGATTTTGGAGCCCTCCAAAATAAAGTCTCTCACTGCTTCCATTGTTTCTCCATCTATTTGCCATGAAGTGATGGGACCAGATGCCATGATCTTAGTTTTCGGAATGCTGAGTTTTAAAAGGTTACAATTTAAAAACTGCTATAAAATTGGCCCAATACTCATGTGCCCTGATCTATAAAGAAGGAGGGTATTTAAGCAAATTGGGAGCAACTTAAATGTACACGTCTGGTCCCAACCTCTCGGAGGCAGCTGTTTAGTGAGCACTTTGACAAAGCCATCACCGGAAATTGCCCTCTTGAAGTGAACAGGACTCATCTCTCCGCTTCGATCTTCTGGGAGTGCCCTTGGTCAGGTTTACACAAAACACAGACTCTGGGCGAAATGAGTCACAGGGTCCCTCTTCCACCGAACTTTTGAGAGACGTCTAGGAGGAAAGGCAATTTCTGTGCCTGTGGCAGGCCCCGTCGGGAGGCACGGCTGAGCCACGAACAAGGAGGGTCTGACCTCCCAGGGTCCACTACACACGCGTGTGTTTCAGCACGTTTACCACTGTGTTTGCCCTCTGTGGCTGGCGGGCAGAATCCGCGGATATGAAGGGCTGACTGTGGGACCTGAGCGGCCCCTGTGGATTTCGGTACCCACAGCCGGTCTTGGAGCCAATGCCCGGCGCGTACCCAGGGACGACCACATAGATCAGCATCCTTTTCAACGAATCATGACGACTGCTTTACGGTGAACGGTGTCAGATTCTTGCTCTCCAAAGAAGATTTAGCTTCAGGACCAGGGACCAGGCTTGATCACTCAAGAGCTTTTGGGTAGCAGAAGTTTTCAGTTCAGTTCAGTCGCTCAATCGTGTCCGACTCTTTGTGATCCCATGAACCACAGCACCCCAGGCCACCCTGTCCATCACGAACTCCTGGAGTTTACTCAAACTCATGTCCATCGAGTCGGTGATGCCATCCAACCAACTCATCCTCTGTCGTCCCCTTCTCCTCCTGCCCCCAATCCTTCCCAGCATTAGGGTCTTTTCCAATGAGTCAACTCATCGCATGAGGTGTCCAAAGTATTGGAGCTTCAGCATCAGTCCTTTCAATGAATATTCAGGACCGATTTCCTTTAGGATGGACTGGTTGGGTCTCCTTGCAGTCCAAGGGACTCTCAAGAGTCTTCTCCAACACCACAGTTCAAAAGCATCAATTCTTCCGCGCTCATCTTTCTTTATAGTCCAACTCTCACATCCGTACGTGACTACTGGAAAAACCATAGCCTTGACTAGACGGAGGGTTACTAGTGTTAGCAAGGGAGTTGTATATCCTTTCTCATGAATTATTACAATAAATCAAAAGCATGTCTCAAGATTGTGAAAACTTTACCAGACCCACACCCATAATTTACATTTTAAGATAACAGGATTAGCCAGAAGGTTTTCAGGAAGGAGAAACTGTCCTCAAGCAGGAGATACACTGTTGTTATATAATCCTTAGTACAGAGTTTAAACTGAGCTGTTTGTTATATACTCATCAGTTCAGGCATAAAGAAAAAATAAAAAACGTGTTATGTGACTAAGGCTTAAGGAATGTCAAGGAAAAAAAAAAAAAGGCGTTTGTCCTTTCCTCCTCCTTGAGAATTCCAGGCCCCTATTTCCACCTCAAGAACCCCAGATCTCTTTCTCCTCCTCCTCGGGGACTCGGGATGTCTTATCAACCTGCCTAGGCATTGCCTGTGATAACGCTGTGACCAACCAGTCCATAACCATCTATGGGGGCCTCAGAAGCCGGCTCCTTGGGTATCACAGCACTGGGATCCCCTGCTGGAGAACAGGACTAGCGCAAAGGGAGAGGGGATTGCATCTCCTAATGCACTGGGAGAGGCTGTGGCGAATTCCCTTGTTAAGGTCTTCCCAGATCGCCCAGGCTCCTCGGAGGAGGGGGGTACTGCAGGGCCTACGTCCTGCTCCCGCCGCCTCCCCAACCCCCGGGAGGAGGGCCCACGTTACCTCGTTGATGCTGATCTCGGCCTCCACATACTGCAGGCCCTTCTGCAGGATGGAGATGAGGGCGGCGGGCGGCACTAGGGTCCCATTGATGTTGGACTGGCTGATATGGCTCTCAATACCGAATGTGAACGCCGAGTGGGAAAAACCTGCAAAAACACAACGCAAGTGGGGTGGGTGGGGGTTTCCACGAGGCCTGGACTTGTAGGAGGTACCCCGGGGGGGTCAGACGTGCCTAATGAGTACAGGGGGGAGGGACGTGGTCACAGGACGCCCGGCCTCTGGTGTGGGAGGTCGTGGGTGGTGTCCCAGAGACAGAGGGCGGACCAAGGTGGGCCTGTGTGAAACAGCTGGTAAAAAAAGCAGAGGCTTACCAAAAAAAAAAAAAAAAAAAAAAGAAAGCAGAGGCTTTCCAGTGCCATTATTATTATTATTATTATTTTTTTAAACAAACAACTTTTTTTTTTTTAAATTTTTTGGCTACCAAGTGCTGCAACTGGGATCTTAGTTCCTGGACCAGGGATTGAACCCGTGGCCCCCATCCTGCACTGGGAGCTCAGGAGTCTTAACCACTGGACCGCCAGGGAAGTTTCCCCCTCCCCCGCCACCCAACCCTTCCCAGCGTTATTAAAAGTGAAACAGAGGCCACAGTCTGCCCCGGGGTAGACGTTACAGAAGTCGGACTCCAGGCTCTCTCTGCCTGGGTTCTGCACGGCTCCTTCCAGAAGCTCACGGTGATGTCTGCCTGCAGCAGCCCCCTCCCAGCATTTGGGGCAAATGAAGCTCACCACCAATCGTGGGAAGAAACAAGAGGCGGTTCTGCACCCATCGGGGGTAACCTTGAGTCGCTTTACCAAACTGGGCATGTCCCCCTCCCACCCTTGGCTAAGGGCTGAAGGGTCCCCCACACCCTGCAAAGCCCCTGCAACACCCTCGTCAAATGCCTCTGCACCAACCTGCCGACAACACCGGGCAGGTAAAAGGTGCTCACAGATAGGGCGTGCGTGGTGGATGAAAATATGCAGGGAGAAAGATTGAGCCTGTGACTACATGTAACAAACGAGGCGCGTTTCAATGAAGGAGGCTGCAGGGCCAGGAAGGGGGTTTCGGCGGGGGCCTGTGGGTGGGTGGGGGAATGGTCTGAGGCATAAGTTTCCCCTCTGCTCTGTCAGCCTGTCACCTGTGTTGGGGGGTCCCAGGCACCCCACCTCCATCACTTATGAACATATTCCCATCAAGACGAGCGCATCCTATGTGCTGGGGTGGGTAGGGGGGTAGGGGGCAAGTCTCACAGGGGAGCCTGCACACTGCCTCCCCACTTCACATTCCTAGGACAGGCCCCCTTCATCAGCCGGATGATGGGCCGTCCGCCCCCAGGTCCCCAGCCTCCATGCAGGTCAACAAATACAGCCCGCCTCTGCAATACATGCAACGGTCAGCAAGATGGCAGTATTGCTCCACACCAGGAGAGCCCTGTCTGCAAACGTCCCTTTCTCTCCCCCGACCCCTCCTCCTCATGGCCTGATCATTAAGAATATATACAACAGGCGCTTGATTCATATTTATTTCCAGAGTAATACTGTAGCCTGCTATTAACTTCGTGTGTTATTTCTTTACAAGCTGGAACCACCTACCTTAGACCGTGCAGGAGAGCGCCTTGGAGGCTCTCTCTCTCCAACACAGGGTCCCTGCGCTCCCTTTGTCAGAAGGGCGCGAGCCAAGGAAGGCCCTTTGCAAGCTGGCCTTATGTTTTCCTTCTGACTTGTTCTGTCTCTGGCCCTCCGTTGCCCTAATCACTCCCGCCACAACAGAAACATCCACCCCTGTCTTCACCAACGACCTCATTCTCTGCGTCTCCGCCGCCACGCACAGTCTTAATCTCCAAGCTCTCTCTCAGTTTCTAGCAAGGGTGCACGAGAAAAGCCCCAGGTCAGCAGACAGAGAAGGACCAAGTGGGTATCATCGGCTGAGAGATGCCCAAACCCCATGGACTCCCTTGCTATGTACTCTGGGCCACATTGGCTTCTGTCTTGCAGAGCTCTTCCCGGGTGACCACATGACCCACTGCCTTTTCCCATCTCTTTATCCCTGTCTCCACCAGCAGGAGGGACAGGACGCTGGACTGAGAGTCATCTGCTTCCCTCCTGGTATCTTCACAAGGTCCAGACCAGGACCATGCCCACTGGGGGTAATAACAAGAATATACCTGCCAGCCCCGACGTGGTGCCCACAACTGACCAGGTCTTGCTTCTAATTGAAGAATGCCTCCTAATTCATTTAAGCCTCCCCACGACCACCTCCCCTGCCCGGTGGCTCAGAGGGTTAAAGAGTCTGCCTGCGATGCGGGAGGACCTGGGTTCGATCCCTGGGTTGGGAAGATCCCCTGGAGAAGGGGATGGCAACCCACTCCGGTATTCTGGCCTGGAGAATCCCCACGGACAGAGGACCCAACGGGGTCGCAAAGAGTCGGACACGGCTAAGCACGCACAGGACCACCTGCCGTTTCTCCCTTGTACTCTTCTCTTTCTTTTATGAATTGAGGCCCGAGATCACCCTTGGGGTGTGACACACGCCACACACCAGCTGCAAGCTTGTGGCTGGACACCCGTCTCTCACCCCACCACAAAATCCCACCTAGAACCTTCTGCGGAGCATTCCCCCAGGGCCCAGCATGGACTGTGGCCAGGGCCCCCGATAAATAACATCTCAGCAACTGACGGAGCAGCAGCCAGAGAGAGATCAAGCTTCTGGTGTACGTCTTTGTCCGTTCCAGCTGCTGTAAGAAAATCCCACAGGCTGCGTGGCGTCAGCCACAGACACTTATTTCTCACCGTTCCGCAGGCTAAACTCCAAGATCAAGGCACTGGCACGTTCCGTGTCTGCTGAGAACCACTTTATGGACCACACAGGTGACTACGTTTTCCCTGTAACCTCACAAGGTGGAAGGAGCAAGCAAGCTCTGTGGGGCCTCTTACAAGGGCACGAATTGCATTCCTGAAGGCCCCATCCTTGGGACCTGATCAACTCCTAAAGACTGAACTTCCAAATATTTCACAGGCGATAGTTTTTCAGTCGGTCAGTCACGTCTGACTCTGTGAACCCATGGACTGCAGCACACCAGGCTTCCCTGTCCTTCACTATCTCCTGGAACTTGCTCAAACTCATGTCCATTGAGTCGGTGATGCCATCCAACCATCTCATCCTCTGTTGCCCCCTTCTCCTCCTGCCTTCAATCTTTCCCAGCATCGGGGTCTTTTCCAATGAGTCAGCTCTTCACATCAGGTGGCCAAAGTACTGGAGTTTCAGCATCAGTCCTTCCAGTGAATACCCAGGGTTGATTTTCTTAAGGATGGACTGGTTGGATCTCCTTGCTGTCCAAGCGCCTCTCAAGAGTCTTTTCCAACACCACAGTTCAAAAGCACCAATTCTTCGGCACTCAGCCTTCTTTATGGTCCAACTCTCACATCCATACATGACTACTGGAAAAACCGTAGCTTTGACTCCATGGACCCGGGTTACATTTAAACACACCTATTGGGGCAGGGGTGGGGGGAGGCTTGCAAAATTCAGTCTGCAGTCATCTTGGAAGACTGCCATCTCCGGAAAGGATGCTGCCCTTGGGGTGGCCCAGCCTCCACCACCATCAGCGCCCACCCCTCCCAACTGGACTCCAGGGCTACGGAGCATATTCCCTTGCATCTGCCAGTCCTATGGCCTCTGTGCCTTAAGCCTGTTCAGCTTTCCCCCAGCTTTCAGCGCACCTCTTCTTCCACTCAACAAGACATGGACGAACAAAGAACAGAGTATCGGTGGGTAGAGACGGAAACGCTCAGAACGGGCTCAGTGGCAGGCGTGTAAGTTGGTGAAAAGGGGCAAAATAGAGAGCTTGGTGGCACCTGGGTGACCGATCCACGTGACGGCTCAGTGTGAGTGCCCCTGGGGTCCACTGGCGCAGTTGCTGAAGCCCGCAGACCTGCCCACTACTCAGTAGGAGGCGTCCCCGACGAAGCACTCCTCAGGAAGGTTTCTCGACCTTGGCACGCCTGACATTTGGACCAAACTGCTCCTTGTTGTCAGGAGTGCTATGTCCTAGGCATTACGAGATGTTTAGCAGCATCTGTGATCTCTACACACAAGATGTTTGTTTTTCATTTTGGGGTTTGTTTTTTCGTAAATTTGGCTACCCTGCATGGCACGTGGGATCTTAGCTCCTGAACCAGGAACTGAACCCGTGGCCGTGGCAGTGAAAGTGTGCAGTGCTAACCACCGGACCGACAGGGACGTCTCATTACACGCTGGATGTTAGTAGCAAGCCTTCCCCAGTCACGACAACCGAAAACATCTAACTAACCCCACCACGGCAGAGAACCAAAGACGCAACAGGAACCACAGCCCCTAAATGACACCGTCCTCAGGTCTATACCACGCACAGTTCTGCTTCATTTATAAACACCATGGACTGCACTGCTGCCACTGAAATGCAAGTCAGAGAATTCAGGTAACACACAGTAATGGGAGGGGGTGGGGATAACCAGGTGAAGTGAAATTATTTCTGAGGAGAAAAAAGGGTATAATCATGATAAGACGGAAAAGGTTTGCGTGTGCTTAGTTGCTCAGTTGTGTCTGACTCTTTGCAACCCCATGGACTGTAGCCTGCCAGGCTCCTTTGTCCATGGGATTCTCCAGGAAAGTATACTATAGTGGGTTGCCATGCCCTCCTTCGGGGGATCTTCCCAACCCAGGGATCAAACCCAGGTCTCCTGCATTATAGGCAGATTCTTTACTGTCTGATCCACCAAGGGAAAGATTTATACTACACTTTTTATAAGGCACAATAAGGCCATCAAGAGGTAAGTATGCACCCATCCGTTCACTGCAGCACTATTCACAACAGTCAAGACATGCAAACAACCTAGATGTCCATCAACAGATGAACGGATAAAGAAGACACAGGACATATAGAAAATGGAATATTACGGAGCCACGAAAAAGAATGAAACAATGCCATTTGCAGCAACTTGGATGGAACTAGACATGATCATACTAAGTGAAGTGAGTCAGACAGAGAAAAACAGAAACCAAATGATATCACTTATGTATGGAGTCTTAAAAAGAAAAAAAGCACTAATGAACTTATTTACAAAACAGAAACAGACACCTAGATTTAGAAAACAAACTTATGGTTACTAAAGGGGAAGGTAGGGAAGGGATAATTAGCAGTATGGGATTAACAGAGACACACCAGCATACACAGAACAGATAGCCAACAAGGACCTACTGTATACAGAGAACTATAGTCAATACCGTGCAATAACCTATAAAGTAACAGAAGTTTAAAAAGAATATAAATATATACATTTATGGGGCTTCCCTGGTGGCTCAGCTGGTAGAGAAGCTGCCTGCAATGCGGGAGACCTGGGTTCGATCCCTGGGTTGGGAAGATCCCCTGGAGAAGGGAAAAGTTACCTACTCCAGTATTCTGGCCTGGAGAATCCCACAGTCCATGGGGTGGAAAAGAGTTGGATACCGCTGAGCGACTTTCACTTTCACTTGCTAAACACCTAAAACTAACACATATTGTAGATCAACTATACTTCAATAAAAACAATACATTATAAAAAAAAAAAAAAAAGATCTTGAGGAGCAACGTTCTTCCCATTTGGGATGAAAGGTGCTAGTCTCCTGAGAGGAAAGCAGCGTGTGCATGAATGTGCCTCACCCACCAGGCAACCCAGATAGAGTAAAAACTAAGCACATGCTTTGCTTCCTGCTAAACCACTAGGTCATACCCCTTTCACAAACGGCTTCCCAAAGCATTCGAGCTGTGCAGTGAACCATCCTGCCCATTAATGTTGGCCTGATTCATCAGCAGAAGCTGCTAAAGAATCGCTCACTGGCCCTTGGAAACACTGCTTATTCAGCGGAGAAAGGCAGACACGTAACATTTGAGCAGCTGTGTGGCCGCTGGTGCACCTTCAGATGAGACAAAGGCACCTGGATTGGGAAGATCCCCTGGAGAAGGGAAAGGCTACCCACTCCAGTATTCTGGCCTGGAGAAGCCCGTGGACTGTACAGTCCAGGGGGTTGCAAAGAGTTGGACACGACTGAGTGTGCCCAACTCTTAACATTAAAGGCACTTGTTTGAAGCACTAAATGCCGAGTCTTTATTAAGGACTTCATAGACTCAATACTTGGAATACTGACAGCTATCCAAAGCCAGCGGGCACGATATGAAAACTGTCTAGACCAGGGATATGCAGCCCAGGGCCCCCACTGCCTGTGTTTAAAAATCAAGTTTTATTGGAGGAGTCATTGCCCATGAGTTGACATGCTATCTGTGGCTGCTTTCATACTGCAACGGCAGAGCTGAGTAGTCACAAGAGATACAGTATGGGCCGCAACTGAAAGTACAAGTGTTCGTTGCTCAGTCGTGTCCGACTCTCTGCGACCCCGTGGACTGTAGCCCGCCAGGCTCCTCTGTCCACAAGGATTCTCCAGGCAAGAATCCTGGAGTGGGTTGCCCTTTCCTCCTCCAGATGGGCCACAAAGTCAAAAGTATTTAGGATATGCTCCTTTATAGGAAAAGTGCGCCAAGTTGACTATTGTGTGTATATTGTAGATACACACTTACGTGTGTCCATGTGTTCAGTGGCTCAGTTGTGTCCACCTCTCTGTGCCCCATGGACTGTAGCCTGCTAGGCTCCTCTGTCCGTGGGATTCTCCAGGCAGGAATACTGGAGTGGGTTGCCATTTCCTCCACCTGGGAAGCCCATATATACACATATTTATGAATATATATATGTACATGCATTTCCTGCGTTAAGAAGCTTGGCCATCTCTCACTATACCTTGCCAGGCTGCCTTTGCGAGAAGCATATATACCCCTTTCCCGCAGGACACCTCGGCTTAAGACTCTGCTCCTTGGTCCAGAACAGCAGTTCGTGGTTGTGAAGTGTGGGCACTTCTGTCGGCCAGAGGAAGACGTGGGCAACCCCTGGAAATACTTTGGCTTGTCACCAGAGGGTGTGTGGCTGTTCAGTCGCTAAGCCTGAACAACATTCCACACGTTTGCTACAGTTTATTTTTATTACGAAGGGGGCGATAGAGGATGAGGTGGCCGGATGGCATCACCGACTCAATGGACATGAGTCTGAGCAAACTCTGGGAGATGGTGAAGGACAGGCAAGCCTGGCGGGCTGCAGTCCACGGGGTCACAAAGAGTCGGACACGGCCGAGAGACTGAACAACGACAACTTTCTATTCACGGAGAGAACACGCTTTACCAGGGCCTGGGCCTGCCCTCATTGGCTTCCTTCTCCGACCAACAAACAGGTGGAATTAGGTGATTTGCAAGGTCACTTTCAATTCTAAAATTCTATACAGAGAAAGGAATGACCTCATCGTTCCAACTGAACCCGCGAGATTTTGATTTATGGAGGTGAGTGAGTGATGACAGGCAGAGATCAAGGCCAACGAGAGAAGAATCCACGACTTGCAGTTCCCGTGGGAAGGGGCCATGCCACGCTGCCGGGGCTACGAGAAACCTTATCGCATCGGGGACCAGGCCGCTGAGAAATAGACAGGAACTGAGACTATAGCTTTATGAAAACAATGGTGAGTGAGCAGCTCGGTGGGAACGTTGCCCACTGGACAGACGACAGAGTTAGAGTCTGCGTGCTTGGGAGGTCTGTAACATGATTTTCACGTGAGCCACCTCTGAGAGAGAGAGAGAGAGAGAGCCCACCAGCTCTGGCCATCAGTCCAACCCTACAATCCATGAACGCCAAGCAGCCACTGGTCGGCTCGCTCATCCATTCCAACTGGCTATGTGGGTGGAACACCAGTTCAAAAACCACTGCAGATGGTGACTGCAGCCAGGAAATGAGAAGACGCTTGCTACTTGCAAGAAAAGCCATGACAAACCTAGACAGCGTATGAAAAAGCAGAGACGCTACTTTGCCGACAAAGGTCCAAATAGTCGAAAGCGGCGGTTTTTCCAGTAGTTGTGTACGGATGTGAGAGCTGGACAATAAAAAAGGCTGAGCACCAAACAACTGATGCTTTGCAACTGTGGTGCTGGAGAAGATTCTTGAGAGTCCCTTGAACTGCAAGGAGATCCAACCAGTCCATCCTAAACGAGATCAGTCCTGAATGTTCATTGGAAGGACTGATGCTGAAGCTGAAGCTCCAATCCTCTGGCCACCTGATGCGAAGAGCCGACTCACTGGAAAACACCCTGATGCTGGGAGAGACTGAAGGTGGGAGGAGAAGGGGGTGACAGAGGATGAGAGGGTTGAATGGCCTCACCGACTCAACGGACATGAGTTTGAGCAAGCTTTGGGAGATGGTGATGGACAGGGAAGCCTGGCGTGCTACAGTCCATGGAATAGCAAAGAGTCGGACACGACTGAGAGACTGAAGGATGGCAAGTGACGATGGGATCATCTTTGGAAACAAAAGTGTGGCGTGCTAAGGTATACACAGTGCTTCCTTGTTTCTGGAACATCCCTGGACACAGAGCAGGCAGCCCTCCGTGTCCATTCTCCTGTGTCCGTTCTTCCTGGATTGTACAGTTTTCAGCCACAGAACTGCAGCCACCTGCAACACGGCCCGCCTTCCTCTCGGTGAGGGGGACCAGGTGATTCAGGTGTGGGGGTGCTGGGGAGAGGACAGATAACAAATAAAGATGGAGGAGAGGCTGAGGGCGGTGAAGGGGGTGCTGTTGTTTAGTCACTAAGCTGTGTCTGACTCTCTGTGACCCAATGGACTGTGACCTGCCAGGCTCCTCTGTCCATAGGATCTCCCAGACACGGATACTGGAGTGGGTTGCCATTTCTTTCTCCAGGGGATCTTCCCGACCCAGGGATCGAATCCAAGACTCCTACACTGGCAGGTGGATTCTTTACCACCGAGCCCACCAGGGAAGCCCAGTTAAGTGGCAGCTGGGTCCAATAAATCAAAGACAGGCACACATATACACACATAGAACCTGTGAACAGGCAAGGCGGGAGAATAAGATACCATCCCCTCATCTTTGGGGGCTAATTTACTATCAGTTCACTTCTTCTTTTTGGACATGATGGATTCATCTTGCCAGAGGATTACCTTTTCTGCCTGGGAAGCCACACAAAACTGTTAACCCCAGTTTCATTCATGGTCAAAAGCACAAACATTCACTGAAGAGTTGTCTTTGACTCTGCAGTCTGCAATCGCTGCACACGTACACGTCAACTTTACACTTCAATATCTGTATCTAAACCCCCACCCCCGGCAGCCCCGAGACCCAGCCCCCGCCTTCTGTCCTAATTCCGTCTACTATCTTGCTGGAGAAAAAACTTGAGCGCACGCAGGCTGCTCTCAGAGGTGCAGACCTATTCCTGCTGACCTGCCGTAACGTGGAATTTGGTGTAAAATGGAACTGCTTGGAAGGCGCCCAAAAGAAATAGCAGGAGGACCTCGTTAAAAATAGGGTCTCACTTCTAACATCTGGCCTGGACCCCAGGGGTGGCGGTTGAGTGCAGACCCGCCAAGACGTTTAATATTCCCCAAACCTGGGAGGGCTCCAGGAGGAGAAGGCATTAGTCAGGTTATAAACGCAGGGTGCTATTTCCTCCTGGGGCCAACAAACCGTGAGGGGAGGCAGCTCACCCACGAGGGGTGTCAGGGCGTGCTCCCCCAGACCCCAGCCCTGGCTTCCAGCCGCCACGCTGAGAAGCAAGGTTTGGAGCCTGCCCCTTTTGGACCCATCACCCACAACAGCTTTGAACCCTCATAAAGTTTGGACTCGCTATTTTGTTAATTGGGGAATTCAACCACGACCGCCAAAACGGAGATTTACGATGGATGACACCATTAAAAATTACAATTAAACACACACACACACACACAACTTAGGGGAAGGAGAAACAGAGAAAGCAGTTTGGAAGAGAGAGGGAACAGTCACATCACTAGATGCTTGATGCAACTGCTGTTCTTACCTGGGGGTAATTTCCTCCAGTCCCTCTTACCTCTGTAAATTGATTTTTTACACGTTAATTCTTGTGGACCTAGAATTTTACACCCCTGTTCTTTCTTACCTAACAACAGTATCAGCACTTCTTCCAGTGACTCATTAGTCTCGGCCACCATTCTGCCTGGGGCTTCCTTCCCTGGTGGCTGAGATGGTAAAAAGTCTGCCTCCAATGCAGGAGACGCAGGTTCGATCCCTGGGTCAGGAAGATCCCCTAGAGGTGGACACGGCAACCCTCTCCAGTAATCCTGCCTGGAGAATCCCATGGACAGAGGAAGCCCGGTGGGCTACAGTCCATGGGATCACAAAGAGTTAGTCGGACACGACTGAAGCAACTTAGTACGCACCCCATTCTGGGAGAGTCTCAGTTTTCACTGAGAGTCACTCCTGATGCGAACAGCCTTCAGGTTTAATTTTCAAAAACTAGCCCGCGGGCTTCCTGTCGGACACCCTGGCCATCACCTGCTGCCCGTGACCCAGCGTCCATGTACTTCCTTCCCCTCCCTCCCATCCCGTATCCTTTGTCCCTCTCGCCAAGATGCTTGTTCACCCCTAAACGGTGTAACCGGCTTTTGCACGGGGGCAGATATTTTAAAATCTAACAATTTTTTTTTTAATTGTGCATTATGCAAACACAATAGTAGATGTATTTGAAAATTCAGTGAAAAGTTCACTGCTTCCATTTAAGGGAAAACGTTAGCAAATATTAACAAAATACTTTGAGGTGTATGCAAACACGGCAAAATGATGTCTCTGGTACAAGGGAACTGAGGATGGGAAATACATGTATAGACAAGGGAGGGCTACAGACATGTTCAAAGGACAAGGAAATGATAAATACTCAGGATGCAAACACCAGGTCCAGGTTCCCTGGACAGGAAGAAACATACGTATTCCATTAGCAGTCTCAGACAAGAGTCTGCAAGCTGTATCCTCTGCGCCAAATCTGGTCCCTGGCTTGTTATTATAAATAAAGTTTTATTGAAACACAGCTACTCTCAATGGTCTTTGTACTTTTGATGGCTGCTTTTGGACTACAAAGACAGAAGTGACTGGTTGCGATAGAGACCAAAACAATCCCTTTTAAAGAAAGATTCTGCCAACTAATCCAGGGGAGAGACCTAAATTATGGGACAACAGGTCCTTAGGAGAGCAATTTTAGATCCCTCGGCGTGTTTGATGAGGCCAGTATAACCCTAAGATGCAAACCTGTTAAGAATATTGGAAAAGGACCATCACTGCCTAGTTTCCCTTGGTAAAACAAACATGAATATACCAGACAGCAAATTAACAAAGCTGAATTCAGCGACATATGAGAGGACAAAACGTCCAGGCCACGTGGGGTTTATTTCAGGAATGCAGACTTAATGCTGAAAAAGAAATCACCCATCCCACCACGTTAAGAGCGAAGAAAAATCATTTAAGTGGAAGATTCTGCAGCCAGAGGGTCTGTTCTGAATTCTAGCTCTATGACTTCCTGGCAGTGTGACCTGGGCAAGCCGCCATCTTCTCAACGCTCTGGGTCGCTCACCTGTCAACAATGGAGGCAGCTGTATCTACTTCTTGAAAAGAAAAATGAAAGCGTTAGTTGCTCAGTCGTGTCCAACTCTCTGCAACCCCATGGACTGTAGCCTGCCAGGCTCCTCTGTCCGTGAGATTCTCCAGGCAAGAATACTGGAGTGGGTTGCCATGCCCTCCTCCAGGGGACCTTCCTGACCCAGGGATCGAACCTCGGTCTCCTGCATTGCAGACAGACTCTTTCTAACATCTGAGCCACCTAGGAAGCCCCATCTTCATCTTAGGGGGAAACAGTTTGACTCATCAAGAATTGAGAATCATGCCTGGCACACAGCTCATGCTCAATAAATGGGAGGTACCGTCACTCAGGCAAAACAACGGAGCAGACGGAAACACCGACAAGATACAGGCAGTGCCTGGCTGACGGAGAGGCGAGGATGAGAGGACTGGGCGTGGAGGCAGCAGGAAAGATTCCATAAACGAGAAACGTATGACAGTGATTCTGACATTTTTCACGTGAAACCTGGATGAGGTTACGGGGTCAGAGGAAGTTCTTCTTTGCAGGGGAGGAACAGTGGTCAGGAAATGGCAATGCTCTCGGTGTGGGATAATGCTGAAGAATGCTTGGGAAATACACAACTAACCCAGCAGCAGGGAAGGCAACAGAGAGGCTGGAGGTGGACCCCCAGACTGGGGAATCCGAGGAGAGGCTGGTGAGAGACGCCCCCCAGACTGGGGGATGAGACACGAGTTCGGGACGGAAACCTAGACTTGCAGAAAGAGCAGCCCGCTGCCCGCAGACCTGGACACGGGACGGAAAGAAAAAGGATGTCACCTTGGCATTTTAAACGTGTACGGAGGAGACATCACCAGGGCTACAGACAGAAACCCAGGAGAAAAAGGACAGTGTTGTGTCTGACAGTCCAGATGACTGGCTCGCTGAGTCTGGACGGAAGAAAGGGAACTGTGATTGGCAGAATGAAGGAGATCAAAGCTGGACACTTTGAAGGTCACATTAGAATTTCAGAGCAGGCAGATCTTAAATGTGACGGTGTATGAACTTTGGAAACAGGCACCATGGTAAGCGTGGTAATTCATCTCAGCTAAAAAAGGAAAGGGGAACCATCTGAGGCTTTTTCACATCGTCCCCACCCTTTAAAGGATGAAGCAACGGCCTAAGAAGCCTTAAGGACTTCTTCAACAGCACCTAACCTTTCTCCGATGGTCATACCCATGGAAACTATTTGGCTATATTGAGCAAAACACACATTGAAACAAGTGTAACTTACATGCAGGCTTCCCAGGTGGCTCAGTGGTAAAGAATCCACCTGCCAAGGCAGGAGACCTGGGAGACGCAAGTTCAATCCCTGGGTCGGGAAGATCCCCTGCAGAAGGAATTGGCAACGTACTCCAGTATTCTCGCCTGAAAAATCGCATGGACAGAGGAGCCTGGGGGGGGCTACAGTCCACGGAGTCGCGAAAGAATCAGACGTGGCTGGGCAACTAAACAACTTACAAACACTCGGCCGATTTTCAAATGCTTTTCGAGCGAACTGCTTTCTCCCCATTCTCTGACAAGTAAACAACCACAGGAAAGGCAAACCTTGAATCTGAGCTTTTAATGCACAAACGACGGAGCGCAGCAAACTCAGAAAAGATGGCACAATCACAGCCACGCAGGAAACCGGGATGGCTGTGGACTCTGGGGACGCACCAAGAGCGACTGCTCCACGGTTTCGTTTTGCTACGCTTCATGGGTTACCGTCACACCCGAAGGGCAGTTTAGGAAAACGCTCTTTTTTCAATAAAGAGGAGCTCCTTGGCAACAGGCACCACTGGAAGAGGGTTTGTGATGAGATGACCCCCACAGTGCAGGCTCTTTCCAAAGCCCTAAGGGGCCCAAGAGGAGATCGGCTCCCTGCAGCCTGAGCTCTGTCCTGCAAAGGAAGCGTGGGCAAGCTTTGCTGCGGGAGGCGAGGCACGTGCAACCCTGCCCCCACAAAGCTCTCCTGGGGGATGCTTTACTCTCTTCTACCTGAGAGGCACTGGTATCACGTTCTCCAGCTACTTACCCACCCCTATATTCTTTCCAGTGAGCTTTCAAACGTGAGGTAAAAGACACAGGTGCACAGGTGACAGCTACACAACCACACCCCGCAGGTGTCCACCTGGAGGGGACCGGGGCTGGGTGGACAGCCTGGGTCTGCCCAGGTGATCCTGCGCCCTTGACAGGAGCGGCAGGTCCACAGAAAAGCCTGGATGCCAAAGCTCAGGTAGCCAGCAACTCAGCCCCTTTGCCATCAGACACGCTGCTGGGAGAACGAGGTGTCGTCATCACATCGCTCAGCCAGGAGGGGACGCCCGCAAGCCTGTGTCCGGTTCTCCTGGACTGGACCCCACGCACCTTGGCCCTTGGCTGACTGCAACTTGTCTCTTTTTTACTTGGGCGGGGGGGTGGTTTTCCCACGTGCTGCTAGGGGTAAAGAACCCTCCTGCCAATGCAGCGGACTTAAGAGATGCGGGTTTGACCCCTGGGTTGGGAAGATCCCCTGGAGGAGGGCAAGGCAGCCCACCCCTAGAGAATTCTTGCTGAATGCTGGTGAACTCCCCAGCCCATAGGGTTGCCAGAGTCGCCAAGGGTCACTTGAAGTGACCTGGCACGCACGTACCGATTACATTTTAATGGAGAAAAACTGAAGCAATTAATTCAAAACAAAGGGTTCTATTGGATACTGTGTAAACAAGACAGCTGAACAAACAAAATATACACCCGATTGTATATGGTTAAGAGGAATGTAACAAAAATGGAGACATAGCATAGACTTTGATTAACTTGTCGATCTTTTCGATTGACTCTTCTTGAGACATAAGTGACATGTAAGCAAGTGGAAGTTTGGGGTATAGGCTGTGATGATCTGATACGTGGATATACATTGCGGAAGGAATTACACAATAAGGTCAGCTCACATATGCAGCACCTCACATGATTCACCTTTATCTACTTCATTGAGAACATTTCCACGACCTTAGCAACCTTCACGTACCCAACATACCACTATGAAGTATAGTCGCCATGCAGTAGGTTATAATCCGTATCTTTTTGCTGTAATCCAGTGGGAGTATAACGGTTACTAAATTCTGTGAAAGTGAAAGTTGCTCAGTCGTATCCGACTCTTGGCGACCCCATGGACTATACCATGGAATTCTCTAGGCCAGAATACTGGAGTGGGTAGCCTTTCCCTTCTCCAGGGGAATCTTCCTGACCCAGGGATTGAACCCAGGTCTCCCGCATCGCAGGCGGATTCTTTGTTTATCAGCTGAGCCACAACGGAAGCCCAAGAATACTGGAGTGGGTAGCCTATCCCTTCTCCAATGGATCTTCCCGGCCCAGGAATCGAACCAGGGTCTCCTGCATCGCAGGCAGATTCTTTAGCAACTGAGCTACCTGTGAAGCCCAAATTCTGTGACTCCTTCTAGCAAATCATAGAGCCTAAGGGTCGTCTAGGGGACAGGGACACATCACCAAAGAACTGGAAACAAAGAAATGAGACATTTCGATTTCACCTGACTTAATTCCTTGCTCCCTCCCTACCTTTTCTTCCTCGCAGCTTGCAGGATTGTAGATTCCCAACTGGGGCTCGAACCCGGGTCCCAGCAGTGAAAGCGCCAAGTCCTAGCCACTGGACTACCAGGGATTTCCCTCACCTACTTTTAAATTACTTTTATTCCGTGCTCATGTGGACAAACCATTCAGGCATTCCTCACTTATTATCTGATGAAACGAATGTTTTCCTGTATGCTTTCTAAAGCAAAGGCTACCACTGCATCAGAGAAGTGCCTTGCCTTTACCGTCTCATAAAGATTCTCTTTGTAAACGGGGACAACATTAGCAATGTAAAAATGCCACCACAGTCAGAAATATTTTTAGCGACTCAGCTGAACAATGAGGCCTGAACCTGGGTTTAAATTAAGACAGCTGAACCATTAAAATGACTTCCCGAATCCAGGGAAAACGTGTCTAGCATAAGAAGGCAATCCAAGCTCCCAGGAAACACAGGGGAGCCTACAGGGTGATCTGTCAGCTGCTGGAATTACAGGGCAATGCTGCTGAATCATTTCTGGAGACGAAATTATTCACAAACGTTAAGTGTAACATCCTTTACCTGGTTATCTAATCTCCTCACCGGGAGTCCAAAAGAAAAAAAAAAAACCCAAAGAAAAACAAAACAGATTAAAGACAGCTACTCCCAATTATTTTATCATCTGCTACAGAACAGTACTGGCAGAAGTCTCTCCTTCCTCGAGGGGAAAAATACTCTGGAAAAATTTAATAAAAACAGGGACAGCTAGGACCACTATTAGAGTTCACTTGTGTCCTGCAGAAAGAATCAAAATGCAGCCCAAAAAGATGAAAAAGAAGGAAGAAATGAGCATCTCATGACAACTCCACTTTGCAATAAAAACTAATTGAAGAAACGTATTCCACAACAGAAGGATGTGTTATCAGGGGTTCTCATGAGGCAAAGGTCAGAGACGTCTTTGGTTGTCACCACAGAGGGCGAGGGGGAGAGGGCGTTCCTGTCATGCAGTGGGTGGAGGCCAGGGATGAGGTTTTAAGAACCTGCAATACAGCATAGCCGCCCAGCCTGTAGGTGAACAGTGCTGAGGTTCAGGAAGCCTGGCTTCTAGGAAAGGTTGAGCATGTTTAGATAATGCATACTGTTCTGACCATTCAGAGTCTCTCCAAGAGACGCAGTTCGGTTCGGTTCAGTTGCTCAGTCGTGTTCGACTCTTTGCGACCCCGTGGACTGCAGCACCCCAGGCCTCCCTGTCCGTCACCAACTCCCGGAGCTTACTCAAACTCATGTCCATCGAGTCAGTGATGCCATCCAACCATCTCATCCTCTGTCGTCCCCTTCTCCTCCCGCCTTTAGTCTTTCCCGGCATCAAGGTCTTTTCTAATGAGTCAGTTCTTCGCGTCAGGTGGCCAAAGCATTGGAGTTTCAGCTTCAGCATCAAGTCCTTTCAATGACCATTCAGGACTGATTTCCTTTAGGATGGACTGGTTGGACCTCCTTGCAGTCCAAGGGACTCTCAAGAGTCTTCATGAACACCACAGCTCAAAACCATCAATCCCAGAGATTAAGACCCTCAAATCTGCCCACCTAGGAAAAAATCTGCAAGGTAAAGCCCACGAAGGGGATATTTAAAACCTGGCAAGACACGGGACAAGGAGTGCAGAAGAACACCGAAGAACACTACTTAAACATTTATTGATTTTCGGCTGTGATGGATCTTTGGTGCTGTGGGCGGGCTTTTCTCCAGTTGTGGCCAGCAATGGCTACTCTCGAGTTGCAGTGCCCAGCTTCGCGTGGCAGTGGCCTCTTTTGTTGCAAGAGCATGGGTTCTAGGGGCACGTGGGTTTCAGGAGTTGCAGCACGTGGGCCCAGTCATTTCGGCTCACGGACTTAGTGGCTCCCCAGCATGTGGAATCTTTCCGGACCAGGGATCGAACCCGGGTCCCCTGCACCGGTGGGCGGATTCCTAAACACTACGCCACCAGGGCAAGTCCCTGAATAGTCCTTTCATCCTTCTGCTAACGATATGGCCTGTCCAGCGCCAATGATGCCAACAAAATGCAGAACGGCTTTTCACGACAATGTCCCAGGAGGAGCCGGCCAGGTGAGCCTGGCCTGGGACGCACACCTGAGTCTGCTGAATTACCACGGAAGCAAAAACCTGGCTCTGGATACATGACAACCGCTGCTCACCTGCAGATGACTCTACTATTTCTGTTTCCAAAAGCCCCAGAATGGTTGTGTGGCTATCCGCTTCTAAGCTAACACGGTAACACTCGAACCGATTATACAGAAGACGCTCCATCAGAACCAAGGCCTGCGCCATGGCTAACGACCTGAAAAATCTAATTAAAATGTCTCAGCTGCATTTGTATTACTGACCACCTTCTCTATCCCAGTCATACGCAAAGCTCTGCAGACCGTGGAATCGCAAAGTCATGACTTCTGGTCTTTTTTTTTATTTTAGTAATTTCAAGATTATCATGAACTCAAAGGAAGCGGCAAAAACAGTGGAGTCATTTCACCCAGCCACCTTCAACGGTGACAGCTTCTCTCGCTGTAGGACAGTATCAAAACCAGGGAGTGACATTCAGCTGACTGGTCACGTGACCGCAAACCTTCAGCTCTCGTCATTTCTGATTGGTGTGTGAGCATCACCTAGATACATAGCGTCTATGTGAAAGCCACTCAGTGGTGTCTGACTCTTTGTGACCCTGTGGACTGTAGCCCACCAGCCTCCTCTGTCCATGGGATTCTCCAGGCAAGAATACTGGAGTGGGTTGCCTTTTCTTCTCCAGGGGATCTTCACCATCCAGGGATTAAACCTGTGTCAGCTGCATTGGCAGGTGGATATTTAATACCTGGACCACCAATATGCATGACTTCTATACTGCCCAGGAATATTTCTGCAGACTCATACCTCTGTGTGTTCAGAACAGAACCATCCTTCGGCTCTGTGCTTGGACTTGGCTGTAGAGTGAAAATGCCACCTAAATCTTACTCTAATTCTGATGTCAGTAGCGGGGGCAAGACAGGGCATATGCATGTGCTACGTGGTCAGGAAATCTGTTACCATTCTCCCAACAGATGCTCCACGAAATGAATGAAAAATGCCATCTACCTTCCATTTAAAACCTCAAGAGTATGGTTATGTAACATTTATTCACGAGGATAATATATAACACAGACCCATGTGCGTATTATGTAAACCAAAGGAAACATGCCTGATTCTACCTGGCCAGTCACGTGAGTGCAGATATGGGCTCGAAACCCGTCAATCCTACAGGAAATCAACCCTGAATGCTCACTGGAAGGACTGATACTCAAGCTGAAGCGCCAATACTTTGATCACTTGATGCAAAGAACAAATTCATTGGAAAAGACGCTGATGCTGTGAAAGATTGAAGGCAGGAGGAAAAGGGGACGACAGAGGATGAGATGGTTGGATGGCATCACCGACTCAACGGCCATGAGTTTGAGCAAGCTCTGGGAGATGGTGAAGGACAGGGAAGCCGGCGTGCTGCAGTCCATGGGGTCGCAAAGAGTCAGACACGACTGAGCGACCGAACAACAACAGAAAATGGTACCTGCCCAGTGTGTGGACTCTTACGTTTGAAAACCCCTGGCGCTCCTCTCGGATGAGGACAGGGATGGCTGTGCTAATGTAGGCAACAGATATGCGTAACAGATTAGCCTCTTGCCCATGAATCATGACAATGCAGGAAGTATCTTTCACTGTATAAGGAGTTTTCAATCTTATTCAAAGGTGTTTATTTAATTTTTGAGTCTTTATTCAATTTGTTACCATGTTGCTTCTGGTCTATGTTCTGGTTTTTTGGCCTCGAGGCACACGGCATCTTAGTTCCCCAACCAGGGATCGAACCCAGAACCCCTGCATTGGGAGGTGAAGTCTTAGCCACTGGACCACCAGGGAAGTCCCTCAAAGGTCTTTTTGTTGTCGTTGTTCAGTCGCTAAGTCGTACCCGACTCCTTGAGACCCCCATGGACTGCAGCACGCCAGGCTCGAATGTTTTAAAGTCCCCACAATAAGTGGAGAAATTCACCATCGTGTTGATTTCTGATATATGCAAAATGAATTTCTGCCATCTGCCACAACGAAAGGCTGCTTTTTATTGTCTGAAACGTTCCAAATGACAGCCACTGGGGACACGTAGCCGGGTAACACCCGACAAAACATTAGGGAAACTCAATTTCTCACTTTCGTTTCTTGTTCGTTGTCAAAGCTACCACCACAATCGTCGAGAGGGTTTGATTTAGGGCTCTGTCTGTTTTTCACGGTGTGCAGATGTTGGTCACAATGCTAGAGGTAGGGGAAAACTTCCCCCAAGCCATGAATATCTTGAGTGAATTTGCATGAATACCCATGCAAATCAATGCACGTGGAGTTTTAGCTTCTGCCTTCCCAGGTAGCGCAATGGTAAAGAACCTGACTGCCAATGCAGGAGTGAGAGGACGCGGCTTCCATCCCTGGGTGGGGAAGATCCCCTGGAGAAGGGCATGGCAATGCACTCCAGTATTCTTGCCTGGGAAGTCCCATGGGCAGAGGCTGGTGGGCTACACGCCATGGGGTCACAGAGAGTTGGACATGACTTAGGGACTAACCACATCGGTTCAGTTCAGTCACTCAGTCGTGTCTGACTCTGCGACCCCCTGGACTGCAGCACGCCAGGCTTCCCTGTTCATCAGCACCTCCCGGAGTTTACCCAAACTCATGTCCATCGAGTCGGTGATGCCCTCCAGCCATCTCATCCTCTGTCGTCCCCTTCTCCTCCTGCCTTCAATCTTTCCCAGCATCAGGGTCTTTCCCAACGAGTCAGTTCTTTCCATCAGGCGGCCAAAGGATTGGAATTTCAGCTTCAACATCAGTCCTTCCAATGAACA
Source organism: Giraffa tippelskirchi (assembly GCF_054371585.1). NCBI lineage: Eukaryota > Metazoa > Chordata > Mammalia > Artiodactyla > Giraffidae > Giraffa > Giraffa tippelskirchi. The sequence continues at coordinate 147,734,346 of NC_137289.1, forward strand.
CCCAGGACTGATCTCCTTTAGGATGGACTGGATGGATCTCCTTTCAGTCCAAGGGACTCTCAAGAGTCTTCTCCAACACCACAGTTCAAAACCATCAATTCTTCGGCACTCAGCTTTCTTTATAGTCCAGCTCTCACATCCCTACATGACCACTGGAAAAACCAAGGCCTTAACTAGACGGACCTTTGTTGGCAAAGTAATGTCCAACTCTTTGCGACCCCATGGACCGTAGCCCGCCAGGCTCCTCTGGCCACAGCATGCTCCAGGCAAGAGTACTGGAGTGGGTTGCCATGCCCTCCTGCAGGGGATCTTTCCGACTCAGGGATCGAACCCGAGTCTCCTGCACTGGTAGGCGGGTTCTTTACCACTGCGGAAGCCCATAGAAAATGGAATATGAAGCAGCATATAAAGGAAGTACTACTGATGTATGCACCAGCGTTACCCAATCTCAGATGCATTCAGTCACAAAAGCCAGACTCTCAAGGGTACACGCTGCAGAGATTCACTTCTCAGTCATTCTTGCAGAGGCAAGACTCTAGTGGCAGGAAGCGGACCGGAGGTCACCAGCAGCTGCAGTGCGGTGAGGGGTGGACTACAAAGGGTCAAGGGGGACTTTTTGGGGGTGGCGGAACCATTCCATATCTTGTCTATGCAGGTGTTTGAATCACTCTGAACATCTGGCAGATGCTGCACATCTATACTCTAAAAAAAGGGTAAATTTTATGGTGTGAAAATCATACTCTATGTAAAAAAAAAAGAAAAGATGGTAGAGATGAAGGTGCGGAGGGACGGAGAAGCTGGACACTGATCGTGAAGCCAACTTACGGGCTGGGTGGCAGAGACGTTCTGCCACAATCTGCTTCTGAAAAATCACCCGGATGACAAAAGTGACCACATGGTTAACACCCAGAAGGCAAAGGCCGATGGACTCTTAGCCCTCAAAAGCGGACGGCCACAACTCATGCAAAAAAAAAAAGGCTGCTCACCAACCGATCTCCTTTATCTGGCTGCCAGGAGGAGCGACCACAAACACTAGCGTCCAGACAGCGCCTTCCACGGGCACAGCCCTTGCTTTAGACAACAGTGACGCCATGAAATGGCATCTGCCTTAGAGGCTGTGGAATCCACGGCAGTGAGGAGGCCAGAGCAGAATCCTGGATGATGCGAATTCTGCCTCTTGAGAGCAGAAAAGAAAGCCCCTTTTCAAGATAGTTTTTCCTGAGTTTACGGAGATGTGATGTGCATTTTCTCGTAACACTTTCAGGAAAGTGTTGCTTCCACACCCAGCCTCCCAGCTATCTGGTGGGGTGGGGTGGGTGAGGAAACAATGTTCTGATGGGGACTGTCTTACTTGCAGCCCCGAACATCCTCACTAGTTCTGGTGCGCAACTCTGCATCAGCCCAGCCCCTGCGGTGGCAGAGAACTTGTGCCTCGAGGCTGGGTGGAACATTTTGGGTCTACCCCCTGCCTGGTTGTTAAGCCAACAGCAGACCACCCCCCCCAGAGATCCAGAGGTCTGCCTCCCTGCAGGGTCCTCCCCACCCACCGTCTGCCTCTCTCCTGCACACCCACCTTCTACACACACAGCCTGCGGGGGGTGACAACGACTGAAGACTTGGCAGTGGGACTTTCAACCCCCTAGTGGAGAAGCCACGCTGGGAGGAGTTGAGTGAGTCGCCTATCGTGGTAGAATTTATGGATAATGGGTTTGATGCTGCGAAAGGAGAGAGAGTACCGATACTTGATCAGGAGAGTCCTTTCTTCTCCTTCCTGCCCTCTTTTCCTTCCCCTTCCTCCCCCTTCCTTTTCTTCAGCCAGAAAGGAGACATTATGAGGCCAAGAACTACTCTTTGCACTTCATGGCTGCTTAGTAAATACTCTGGTGGCTCAGTCAGTAAAGAATTTGCCTGCAATGCAGGAGGCCTGGGTTCGATCCCTGGGTTGGGAAGATTCCCCCGGAGAAGGGACTGTCTCCCCACTCCAGTATTCTTGCCCAGAAAATCTGATGGACAGAGGAGCCTGGTGGGCTACAGCCCATGGGGTTGCAAAAAGTCGGACACGACTGAGCAACTAAACCACCACCTAACCAAAAGCGTGAGGATTTGAGATAAACGTTAAACAATCCCACAACGAACGCTTACAACATTAGGCGTTTCTTCTTTGGAGTATGTCCTCGTGGGGGTACCAGAGGCAGTTCCCGGACGCACACAGTCGTCAGAGGAACACACAGTAATCTCGTAACTCCTCACTTGATCTATGGGATTCTACTCGAGGGCCTGACAAATTACGAGAGCAGCTCAGCAGATGTCACACACAATCGGCATTGATGGAATTCTACACATTGCGTCTCCCAAGGCTCCTTTCTCAGTCGCCTGGTTACAGAAAGTTTCTCAACAAATGTTGAGACAAATGTAAACAAATCCTAAAAAAGGAAGTCTCACTTTTCTAGGGGGAGGGATAGACATTTCTGCGTTTATTCAAAGAGGCCAGCAACGCTCTTGCCCCGGGAGGCCCTAGGGACCAGCCACTGGGAGAAACCTTTCTCTGGGTTACACAAAAGTTTTCTTTCACAAGTCTCTATTTACCCTCACGTTCACGAACAGAGGGATGGCAATTTCACCTTCAGATTGTTTACACATTTGGACCGCACTTTTCCAGCCTATTTTTGTGCAGGTGTTTCTAAAGAGAAAGAATTCTGAATTCAATGGTGGAAGTCTTCAGGGAGGCCGGGTTTGGTACATGGAACGTTCATCTGCAGACATCTCTGGGAATCTATGAGATCGGTGCTGGGAGGACATTTGGACACCAGGTGAGAGATTTCGTGGTTAATTTCCAAGCTTAAGGTATCAGAGCCGTGGGCGTGACCTCCCTGATTGACGGGGGATGAGGCGGTACATGTTTTGTTCTGCTCATCATTTTTTGTAATACAATGTTCTGGCAAGAGCTAATCCAAATGGTCAAATGTATATGCAGAAAGAAGGTGTACTTTTCATGAATAATGCTAGCTGGGGTTGACCGCACAAACAGAGACCTCAGGCTTGTTGTGGGGAGAGGTTGATTTATAATGTGTGGCAGGCCCCACGTATTTCATCTTTTTTGTTCGAGAATGAGAAGCGAGCCATTTGGGTTGCCTGCAAGACTGGCCCATCTCACCCTTCGGGGCTGATTCTGAAAGGGTCTGGACCCAGGGACTCACACTTGGGTCACCCTCAATGATAGCACGTGTCTCTGGGGAAGTGGGATGTGAGAACTGGCTTCTTTCTTGAATATTCAATTTGTAGACTGTATAAAACGTGACACAAAGGGAATAAAGCTTCAATATGCGCAGAACCGACTGCTATAGCTCGAACTGTGTCCCCTGCAAGCGTAGAGGTTGGTAGTCCTACCCCAGAATGTGAGTCCCACCCGGCTCAGAATGTGATGGCGTTTGGAAGAGGGTCCCGGCAGATGTCATTCGTTAAAGACGAGGTTGTGCTGGAACACCGTGAGCCTCCTAATCCAATGTGACCACGTCTTTACGAAAAGGAGAAATCTGACAAACGCGGACAGAGAGGTACATGCCCACAGGGAGAACGCCTCGTGAAGGTGAAGGCAGGTCTCGGGGACAAAGCGCCTACGAAGCGAGGAGTGACAAAGACGGTCCAGCCGAAGCTGGCAGACGGGCTGGAGCAGACCCCCCGGAGGCAGACAAGTCGCGGGAAGAAAGCAAGCCAGCTGGCACCCTGCTTCCGACGGCTGTCCTCCCCGGCGCTGGGGCGGTGCATTTCTGTTCAAGCCACCCCACCAAGTTACCCCACACCAGTTCTGTACACTGATCTGTAACCAGCCTACAAATGCTCTCTCTGTGGTCGGGACCAAGAACACCAAACACCCTACCCCCATATATGTATATATATATATACCCACACTGCATTTATACACCAGCCCACAAATGCCCTCCCTGTGGTGCAGACTGAGAACACCCAATCACCCTACTCCCCATGGATACACACCATATGTATACACCAGCCTACAAATGCCCTCCCTATGGTGGGGGCTGAGAACATCCAATCACCCCACTCCCATATGTATACACCAGCCTACAAATGCCCTCCCGACGGTGCGGACTGAGAACACCCAATCACCCTTCTCCCCATGTATATATACCATATGTATACACCAGCCTACAAATGCCCTCCCTATGGTGGGGGCTGAGAACACTCAAATCACCCCACCCCCCATGTATATACACCACATGTATACACCAGTCCATAAATATCCTCCCTATGGTGGGGGCTGGGAACACCCTATCACTCCACCCTATAATACATATACCATACATATACACCAGCCCACAAATGCCTACCCTATGGTGGAGGCCTAGAACATGAAATCACCCCACCTCCAAATATATACACCATATGTATGTGAAGTGAAATTTGCTCAGTTGTGCCCAACTCTTTGCGACCCCATGGACTATACAGTCCATGGAATTCTCCAGGCCAGAATACTAGAGTGGGTTGCCATGCCCTCCTCCAGGAGATCGTCCCAACCCAGGGATAGAACCCAGGTCTCCCGCATTGCAGGCAGATTCTTTACCATCTGAGCCACCAGGAAAGCCCATATGCATGCATCAGTCCATAAATACTGTCCCTATGGTGGGTGCCAAGAACGCCAATCACCCAACTCCCATACACACACACACACACCCCACATTTATATACCAGCCCACAAATGCCTTCCCTATGGTGGGGGCTGAGAACACCTAATCACTCCACCTCCCCATGTATATATACCATATGTATACGCCAGCCCATAAGTACTCTCCCCTATGGTTGGGGCCAAGAACAGCAACCCACCCACCCCCATATAGATGCACCATATGTATACACCAGACCACAAATGCCCTCTCAAGGGTGCGGACCCAGAACACCAAATCCTCCCCACCCCTCATCACATCTATCACAACTGCTCTTGATCTTAATGGGCTTCCCCTGCGGCTCAGCTGGTAAAGAATCCGCCCGCAGTGTGGGAGACCTGGGTTCAATCCCTGTGTTGGGAAGATCCCCCTGGAGAAGGCAAAGGCCACCCACTCCAGTATTCTGGCCAGGAAAATCCCATGGACAGAGGAGTCTGGTCGGCTATAGGTCTTTGGGTTAGAAAGACTCAGACAGGACTGAGTGACTAACACTTGACTTTATTAGAGGTACTTCCTTGGTGGCTTAACACGGTGAAGAATCTGCCTGCAATTTAAGAGACCTGGGTTCGATCCCTGTTCACTTTTCACTTTCATGCACTGGAGAGGGAAATGGCAACCCACTCCAGTGTTCTTGCCTGGAGAATCCCAGGGACGGCGGAGCCTGGTGGGCTGCCGTCTGTGGGGTCGCACACGACTGAAGCGACTTAGCAGCAGCAGCAGCAGCAGCAGCTGCCTGGAGAAGGGAAAGGCCACCCACTCCAGCATTCTGGCCTGGAGAATCCCACAGACTGGACAGTCCACAGGGTCGCAAAGAGTCACACACGACTGAGCGACTTGCACTTTCCCTTCACTTGATCTTCACTCCAGGCTGCTTTCAGGTTAACAGAAATGTCGGCAGAAATAAGAACACGTTCCCTCACCCCATCCCAGGAGCAGGACGACCCCAGCCCCTTCTCCGCCTCCCTATAGTCCTCTGAATAAGAGCGTCCCCAGCTCTCTCTTTTCTACAGCCCGGGTTTTCCATCCGTGGTCGCTGGCCCTGCAGGTGGTGCACTGGAAGAAGACTTTTTTTTTTCCCCCTCCAGGCAGGAAGCCAGCTTCTTACCTGACTCCTGGAGATATCGGTACACCAGGAAGTTCACCTCGTCACTGGTGATGCTCATCTTAGCCTCACCTCGCGGCGATGAGGTCTTGACGAAGCAGCGGCCACCACCCTCTGTCGGAAAAGGCGAGAGGAGAAAGCGAAGAGACGTTTCAGACACTGCCTGCGTGTTCCTCCTCGACCGTGTTTCTTTCGGAGAACAACTGACACATGTAATACTCAGGAGGTAACTAATGCCCGCTTTGTGCCATGTGTTCTGGTTACATAAAGCTTTTATAATTATCTAAACATATACATATATAGGTGAAAAATTTCCCCTGTATTTCCTGGTGACATAAAGTTTTTATAATTATCTAAACATATACACATATAGGTGAAAAATTTCCCCTGTATTTTCTGTTGATATAAAGCTTTTTATAATTATCTAAACATATACACATACACGTGAAAATTTTCCCCTGTATTTCCTGGTGACATAAAGCTTTTATAATCATCTAAACATATAAACATACAGGTGAAAAGTTTCCCCCAAAATATGAGTTGATGCATTTTATAATGCTGGCATGGACTCATCTATAAACCACATTAACGGAGACAAAATCAGGGGCACCAGAAAATGAAAACAAACGCTGCGACTTGATTCACTGAAGATCCCATGTGCAATAGCATCACACAGCGGTTGGTACCGAGCTTCAACGGAACCCCAGGACAGACGGTGGCTGGTTGCACTGGCCGGCCCTTCCCTGGACAGATGAGGAAGATTACCGGGGGTACCCCAGCAGTCCTGTTGACACCCCCAGGTGGCGGGACCACGTGGGCCCGGTCACACCTGTGGGTCTGCAGCAGAGATGACTCATAGCAACCCTCCACTTGTCGAAGTTCCGTGCTGAACCTGAAGATCATGGAACCAACAGGGTGCACGTAGCCCCAAGACACACATCAACAAGGAGCTGAGTCATTGACATGGTGACGTGAATTCTATTAAGAGGTGGGGAGTCAGCAAGCCACCCTACGGACACAGAGTGAACCCACAGCGTTCGATTTGCGGCGGACTGGCCGAGACCATGGCATCTTCAAGGATGGACCAAACGCTCCCCGAGACCCAGGGGCAGGAAGACCACCCCGTGCGCCCGGACCGGAGACTCTGGGACAGCAAGAGCTGGCCTGTTTTGTCAGCCAAGCAGGATTCTTACGGAGCTCAGAACGCTTGTGCGTGCTGAGTCGATTCAGTGGTGTCCGACTCTCTGCGACCCCCATGGACTACGTGCAGCCCCGCCAGGCTCCTCCGTCCCTGGGATTCTCCAGGCAAGGATACTGGAGTGGGTTGCCATGCTCTCCTCCAGAGAAATGCTTGTGCTGGCTGCAATGAAGTTAGGGGAACCCCAGGGCGATGGTTTGGACCTCCAAAGACTTATCAGCTGGAGGTAAGGGGAATCACGTCCTGAGGGCACCGATGAGAACAGAGAATGTGGGATTCGGGGGGGGGGGGGGCGGGGGCTCGAGGCTGAGCCAGGAGGCCTGATGCTGATTATACCTTCATCCCTATGGAGCTGTGGACCACAGGGCTCAGTTTTTTCACCTCTGCCAAACTGCCAAATGCTAAGAACCGCTACCCACCCCCCGCCGGGAAGGTGGTGAGGATGACATGCTACTACACACACTTCCAGACCAGGGTCCCGAGCACCAAAGAGATGCAGGAGGGCTCTTAATCCTACGCCGCCCCCCGCCGCCCCCACAAGCATCCTCAAAGCAGAGAGACCACCTCCCTTCTCCCAGAGGAACACGCCTCCAAAAACAACAACAAAAATGGGTTCTTGATTAGTGACATAGTGTTTATTTTCTCGCCTGACCCAGTTTTGACTCATGCATGTGTGTGCTCAGTCGCACCCAATTCTTTGCAACCCCCATGGACTGACTGTAGCCCTCCAGGCTCCTCTGTCCATGGGATTTCCCAGGCAAGAATACGGGAGTGGGTTGCCATTCCCTTCTCCAGAGTTTTCATCGGAGGCACCCCCCATTAGGTAGATCTGAGGTCTTTGCAGTTGTGCCTGGTTAGGAAGAAAATGACCATCTTTACCGCGAGGTTAAAACCACACATTCCCTCCCTGTTCTGGTTTCAGAAGAAGAAAAAAAATCAGTGTGAGCTGATGACAGATCTGGAGTCTTCCTGCTTAACATGAGTATTCCAACATAAATAATCACTGGGGGCTGAAATCCATCAGGAAGCTGAAGGGAAGATGATTTATGGAATTTTTCTTTTTGAATAACTTAATTTCAAGGTGGCAAAAAACTCTTAATAACCACGGTCACAAAACAGTTCAAAATTCAGTTGCAAGAGAAGTGGTGTCTACGATGTTATACTTAAAATGGATTACCAACAAGGACCTGCTGTCCACCACAGGCAATCTGCTCAACACTCTGTAATAACCTTATGGTTCCCAAGGGCAAGGATGGGGGAAGGGATAGTCAGGGAGTTTGGGATGGACATGGACACACTGCTGTGTGTAACATGGAGAACCAGCAAGGACCTACTGTCCAGCTCAGGGAACTCTGCTCAATGTCATGTGGCAGCCTGGATGTGAGGGGAGTTTGGGGGAGAAGGGATACATTTAATGTACGGCTGAGTCCCTTTACTGTCCACCGGAAACTATCGCAATGCTGTTAATCGGCTGCACCTCAATACCAAACAATAGAGGAAATTTTATAAAACACAGAGAGAGCGGGAAATGGTGTCTAAGGGTTTGGCTGTATCGCGTGTACAGTATTTAATATGCTCTCATGCTCCGGGAAGGGACAGGACTGCTCCCCAAACAACAAAATCTGAACTGCTCTCTGATGATCTTAGAGGATGTAATGACCACAGAGCCACTTGAGCGCCGGCTCTGGGAGATGAAGTCAAAGGGCGAGTGAGTTCCCTGCCCATGGGCGGCGAGCCGGGTTGGGAAACGGTGATGGAACAAGCACACAGTGACTCCGGGGTGGGGAGCGTGGTGTTCAGCGTGATATCATTCGTGGCAGAAGTTGCTCTCTTAGCAATCTGTGCCGTTAGGATGCGGTCTCTTAAAATCCTTTCATGCAGCCCCTTCCGTGGTTCTCCAGGGATGGAAGAAAAAGTCGGTCTGAGGTCTTGTCTCTGCTATGAGTCTGCTGGCCTGGACGCTGGAAGAATGCATTGCATAAAGTGATCTTCTGGACGAGGCCCAGGGCTCTGGGACTTGATTCTGCGTGGAGTGAGGGTGCAGAGCCAGAGCTGCTGGAAAATCTGCCATAAATGACCTCTTTGCAGCAAGGCGCTTTCACAAATTCTCTGCTGACTGCAACGCAGTAGGTCTCACCTCCTGGCTTCCCTTCTCCATCACACTGGGGGTGGTTTAGCCGATCAGTCGCGTCCGACTCTATGTGACCCCATGGAATGTAGCCCGCCAGGATTCTCTGTCCACGGGATTCTCCAGGCAAAAATACTGGAGTGGGTTGCCATTTCGTCCTCCAGGGGATCTTCCCAACTCAGAGATTGAACCTGGGTCTCCTGCACTGCAGGTGGATTCTTTACCGACTGAGCCACCAGGGAAGTCCATAACATTGCTCTTTTTTTTCAAATGGAAACTGTGTTTCCCAGTGGCCAGTTATGAGACGAGAAGTTTAATGTATGCATCAACATTTACATATAAATCCTTTTGTACACACTGCTGGAGACTAAGGTGGAGAGGAAGCAAGCCTGTTTCATCACGTTGCACACCTGTTCTACTTGCATTAACTGAAACGAAGCCGTCACATAACTGCTGAAAAACTACTGCAAACTTTTTTGTTGTCCAATGACAGTAATGAATATGACTCAATAAATTATGGAATTTATAGTTGGACTTTAGTTATTGCAGAATATATACACAGAATAGATTTGACAGAGAACAAGAAAATATCAACAGTGGTTTCACCTTTTCTTCCCCCATAGACTTATCTTCATTTTACTAAAGAGTATTTGCATGCATATTATTCTATAGTAAGAAAAATAGTACCCCCAAAGGTAAGATTTTTCACTAATTTAATAGTTATATTTATTTACTTGGCAGCCAAATAGTCCAAAATTATAAACATAATAAAAGAACTATTATTTCCTCACCAGAGTTCACATGTCCAGCAGTGATACGCGTTGTGTGCTAACTTGCTTCAGTCGTGTCTGACTCTTTGCAACCCTGCAGACCTTAGCCCGCCAGGCTCCTCTGTCCATAGGCTTCTCCAGGCAAGAACACTGGAGTGGGTGGCCCTGTTCTCCTCCAGGGGATCTTCCCAACCCAGGGACTGAAACCACGTCTCTGACGTCTCCTGCATTGGCAGGCGGGTTCTTAACCACTAGCGCCACCTTTTTAAATAAGAGAATGAACGTAATAAGATTGCAGTCGTCAGAAGGATTTTCATGACTGGGGATGATGTCCACGATACAGTGCTATGTGGGAAAAAAAGGAGGCTTCAAACAGAATGCGCGTGTTGCTAAGTTTCATTTTATAACTTAGGACAAGGCCTCCCTGGTAGCTCAGTGGGTAAGCAATCTGCCTGCAATGCAGGAGACCCGGGTTCGATCTCTGGGTGGGGAAGATCCCCTGGAGAAAGAAATGGCAATCCACTCCAGTATTCTTGCCTGGAGAATCCCATGGAGAGAGAACCCTGGTTGGGGGTACAGTCCATGGGGTTGCCAAGAGTCGGACATGGCTTAGCAACTAAACCACAGAAACCACACACATATACACACACGCACAAATAAAAGATACCCTCTAAAATATAAACAGTAAAATGAAATACACCGGTTTCTCCAGGGCCGGGATCATGGTGGACTTAAATCCGTGTACGCATGCATGCCTTTTCAGTGTTCTCCAAATTTCCTCCTACGAACGTGAACTGGTCACACTCATTAGGATGTAATTAAAATCTGGCAGCGTCTTCAGAAATCAGTATGAGAACAACCCAGCTAAGGAGGAAAGAAATTGGCAGGGTTGAGACAGCAGGGAGGAGGGAGCCTCCTCGGGGTAGAAAAATAATGACGTGCTTCACAGAAATCAGAAAGCATCCCCAGGGTGAGGCCTTCAGAAAGGGGCCTTTCTGTGCCTATTTGCTCGCCCGGATTCATTAGTGGCTGGTTGGTGGGCTTCGTTCCGACCCCGTGCGCACAGGCACGAGGCTTGCAGACGTGAGAAGACGGGGCGTCCTGGCCCAGACGTGCGGCCAAGACCACGTGTGCCTCTCCCTAGTGGCCATGGGTCCTCGTCTCGAACCCTCTGAGCCACAAACCCTGCCCACCCCACACTTCTCTGCCCGATTGGGAGGCAGGTCCAGAAGGAAACCTTCCTAAAAAAGTTCACCCCGATGACAGCAAGCCACTGCTAAGTAAGGTCTGCATCGCAGAGAGACAGACACACACACATTAAGTCGAACAGCACAGTTTCATTTTACAGTCTTCTGTCCACGCAGTGAAATTCAAGTTCAGGTGCCCAGGCTTTCGCAGCAAAGGGCCTCGGAAGATACGGAGAGCTTCAACGTAAAAATGCACTTTCCCTTCTTTGCTGGAGGACGTGGGTCTGCAAGCTAAGGCTTCTGATTAATCTGTAAATTAATTTACAGACTTTAATTATCTCTGAGACCAAGAGGCTGGAATGAGAGTCTCTGCACTAGGCCCTCTGACAAATCACAAGAATGTACACAGGCTGGTTACGAAAGTGCTCAGACACTGATTTTCAGCCACATATGCAAGATTTATCTTGGCCTGGATGATTCCCGTTTCTGTGGTAGGTGGAGTCCTAAGTGAGGTCATCCACTCCTATAACGTGGTCTCCAGAGTTTTGAAAAAAACAAAAAACCAAAACAAAACCCTGTGGCTTTCTCTATAAATGTAAAGGCAGGCGATGCTCTGCCCTCTGAGTCGACCTGCATTTCAAAAAAACCTTGGTGTTAAAATAGGGAGATATTGAGGGCAGGAGAAGGGGGCGACAGAGGCTGAGATAGTTGGATGGCATCGCTGACTCAACGGACGTGAGCAAACTCAGGGAAACAGTGAAGGACAGGGAAACCTGGCGTGCTGCGGTCCACGGGGTCGCAAAGAGTCGGACACGGCTGAGCAGCAGAACAACAACAAGAGGATATTTTGATGCTTCAGATTTAAACGAGGATGGCGACCCACTCCAGTGTTCTTGCCTGGAGAATCCCTCGGACAGAGGAGCCATAACTCTTTGCAACCCCATGGACTGTAGCCCGCCAGGCTCCTCTGTCCATGGGGATTCTCCAGGCAAGGATACTGGAGTGGGTTGCTATGCCCTCCTCCAAGGGGATCTTCCTGACCCAGGGATTAAACCCACGTCTCCTGCCCTGCAGTTGGATTTTTTACCATCTGAGCCACCAGGGAAAACCACAAGGTGGATGCTTTCTTAAGCATGCCATGGACCTCGCAGAGCTGCACATCAGAGGCCCTTCAACTCAAAGGTCACAGTTTGAAGACAGAGAAATAAAACAGGTGTCTTTCTTGAGGTCCAGCTGGCGCACTGCAGCCCACAGGCAGATTCACACGTCGGCCACCTTCCGTAAGGCTTAGGAGCTATCCGTGGCATCTCCGTTTCTAAATGGTTGCAAGGAAAATCAAAACAATCCTATTTTGCCACTCATGAAATTGCGATGACATTTGGATTCCAGTGCCCATCGGCGAAGTATTACCGTCACTCAGCCACACTCATTCACCTGTGTATGATCGGTAGCGGCTCTCACAGGACAAAGAGAGAAGAAAGCAACAGCGATCCCAGGGCCCACAAAGCATCAACTATCAACATCTACTCTCTGGCAACCTCACCCTCCCGAAGATTCTCTCCTCTCTACATTAGAGCATGCCCGCCTTGTCGATTTCTGGCCGAAAATCTTCCTGTCTGGGAACCTGAAGGGTGATGCCCCAAGAATGTGGACGTTCCTCGTGGATAACCCACTGGTCACTCTGCACCGAAGAGCCAAGAAGACACCACGGGCATCATCTGCTGTGTGTCCGTCGCTTTCCGAGGAGGGACCTGCTGAAACTAGGCTAAGTCAAACGGGAACAGACAAAGGTCCGTCTGGTCAAAGTTATGGTTTTTCCAGTAGTCCTGTACGAATGGGAGAGTCAGACCATCAAGAAGGCCGAGCACCAGAGAACCGATGCTTTCTAAATGGGGCTGGTGAAGACTCTTGAGAGTCCCTTGCACTGCAAGGAGATCCAACCAGTCCATCCTAAAGGAAATTGGTCCTGAATATTCATTGGAAGGACTGATGTTGAAGCTGAAACTCCAATACTTTGGCCACCTGATGCGAAGAGCTGACTCATTGGAAAAGACACTGATGCTGGGAAAGATTGAAGGCAGGAGGAGAAGGGAAGGACAGAGGATGAGATGGCTGGATGGCATCACCGACTCGATGGACATGAGTTTGAGCAAACTCAGGAGATGGTGACGGACAGGGAGGCCTGGTGTGCTGCAGTCCATGGGATTGCAGAGTCGCACACAACTTGGCGACTTAACAACAACAGGAACAGACATGAGCCCTCCCTTTCCGACGCACAGCACCAAGCGCAGAGAGAAAGGGCTGTGATTTACAGATGACTCCCAAGCTCATGGTCAGGGAGGCGCCATGGGAACTGTGGTATGTGAGCAGCAATGCCATTCCCCAGCATAATCCCAAACGAACATCTGTACGTCGTGATCGCACATGGAATCATCAAAGGCTACACAAATTTCCAGAGTCGTCTATGAAGCTAAACACCAACGCCCAACTCACAGCAGGAAGTCAATGTGTGCTCACGTCAATTCACTCAAAGCTTATGTGTTCCCTGAATACTGAATTCAGACTCAATCAAGACACTGGTGAGCAACAGGTCTCCTCTCTCCCTTCTTCCCTCTGACATTTAAAATATGATTCAATTGCGTCTTAAAAATACTGCCTGATGGTGCAGCCACTTTGGAAAAGTTGGGACGATTCTTCCAAATGTTAAACAGAGCTACCATATGACCGAGCAATTCTCCTCTCAGGCATATACCCAGGAGACAATGAAGGTACACACCCAAATACGATTTGCACACGAATGTTCACGGCAGCGCTATTCTGAACAACTCAATAAAAGTAAACGCAACTCAAATGTCCATCAGCTGATGAATGGATAAATGCAGCTTGGTGGTACATCCATACAATGGAATATTCTTTGGCCATTAAAAGATTCACGCTGCAACCTGAACATCCCACGTCACAGGCTCAATTAACCTTTTCTAATTTTTCATTTTTTAAAAAAACAAACTACCCCTTCCAGATATTTAAGTAAAATACTGAACTTCTAATACAGCGGGCCCTCGAACGACATGGAGTTTGGGGTGAAAATCCCACACAGCTGAAAATCCACTTGTAACTACAGTGGGCCTTCCACATCCATGGTTCCTCATCTGTGGATCCACTCATGGACTGTGTATAGCAGTAGGTATTTACCGCAAAAAAAAAAAAAAAATTCCACGTATTAGTGGACCAGCACAGTTCAAACCGGTGCAGATGACCTCAGTCAAGGGCCAATGGTATATATTTACCTTGCTACATGTTTGGTCTTAAACAAAAATACCTCCTGAGATTGTTCCTGTGGTTAAATTTGGGCCTAACATTTTAGTTCTGATTGGTTCTTTTTAAAGCAGTATAGCAAAAAATCTTCCCCAAAATGTCCATCTTTTATGTTTTTAAAATAACAAAACTTCTATCGCTTTTTTTTTCATTTAAACAATTAAAGAACCAGAAAACACAAAACGTAAAGGATAAAATCAAACCCTAAAACCCCATCTTCCAAAATATTAACAGTGCTTCTTCTTGACAGAGGGTGGAGCGGGGAACCATCAGCTTTAGGTTGAGACGTGGGCTTCAACTCTTCAACGTTTTGTTTTTTTTTTTTTTTTTGGCCACAAGGCTTTCGGGATCCTAGTTCCCTGACCAGGGATGGAATCCATGCCTCCTGTAATGGAAAGGGCAGAGTCCTAACCACTGGAACCAACAAGGAACTCCCTGGGTTTCCACTCTTGACGTCTATGTGATTGTTCGGTTTGCTCCTCTGAGTACACGTTATCACCTCACTAGATCTATCGATAATAAGCTACATGTTTTTCTAATAACCCTCAAGGTTAAGTAGGAAATCAATTTGCAGATAGACACAAATTATATTAAGAAACTAATAAAGCAAAGAATTACGATACAGGAGCCAAATAAGATACAGACTCATGCCCTCCATTATAATCAATTTTGCAGCTTAATTTTAATTCATAATGCTGACGAGAGGGATTGATTTAATTTAAAAGGTGTCATCTGCTCCTGGTAAGACCCAGAAAAGTTTAAAATAGCTGGTTCAGTACTCAGCTTCATCTTCAGTTCAGTACAGTCACATCCGACTCTTTGCAACCCCACAGACTGCAGCCCGCCAGGCTTCCCTGTCCATCATCAACTCCTGGAGCTTGCTCAAACTCATGTCCATTGAGTCGGTGATGCCACCCAGCCATCTCATCCTCTGTCGTCCCCTTCTCCTCCTGCCCTCAATCTTTCCCAGCATCAGGGTCTTTCCCAATGAGTCAGTTCTTCTCATCAGGTGGCCAAAGGATTGGAGTTTCAGCTTCAGCATCAGTCCTTCCAATGAATATTCAGAAATGATTTCTTTTAGGATGGACTGGTTTGATCTCCTTGCAGTCTAAGGGACTCTCAAGAGTCTTCTTTAACACCACAGTTCCAAAGCATCCATTCTTTGGCACTCAGCTTTCTTTATGGTCCAACTCTCAAATCCATACATGATCACTGGAAATACCACAACTTTGACTAGACGGACCTTTGTTGGCAAAGTAATGTCCCTGCTTTTTAATATGCTGTCTAGGTTGGTCATAGCTTTTCTTCCAAGGAGTAAGCCTCTTTTAATTTCATGGCTGCAGTTACCATCTGCAGTGATTTTGGAGCCCAAGGAAATAAAGTCTCTCACTGTTTCCCCATCTACTTGACATGAAGTGATGGGACCGGATGACATTTGGTTAGTTTTCTGAATGTTGAGCTTTAAGCCAACTTTTTCACTCTCCTCTCTCACTTTCATCAAGAGGCTCTTTAGTTCTTCTTCACTTTCTGCCATAAGGATGGTATCATCTGCATATCTGAGGTTATTGATATTTCTCATGGCAACCTTGATTCCAGCTTGTGCTTCATCCAGCTGGGCATTTCGCAAGATGTACTCTGCATATAAGCTAAATAAGCAGGGTAACAATATACAGCCTTGAGGTACTCCTTTCCCAGTTTGGAACCAGTCCGTTGTTCCATGTCCGGTTCTAACTGTCTGCTTCTTGACCTGCATACAGGTTTCTCAGGAGGCAGGTAAGGTTGTCTGGTATTCCCATCTCTTTAAGAATTTTCCAAAATTCTTAGAAGGCAAAAGAGCCCAATTCACCTTAAAGAATCAACTAAGTAGCACATCATTATTTAATAATGCTTTGTCTATTACCTTCATGGAGAAGGAAATGGCAACCCACTCCAGTATTCTTGCCTAGAGAATCCCATGGACAGAGGAGCCTGGTGGGCTACAGTCCACGGGGTCGCAAAGAGTCAAACATGACTCAGCGATTAAACAACAATTACCTTGAACTTCAGCAAGAAGAAAGACCTCAGACTCCTTCTAAAGAGATCATTTTAAAACAGACGGTGTTCAGTTTTGGCAAAATGCAGTTCTGTTTGAAACAAATTTCAGGTAGAGAACAAAGATCAAAGGAAGGGGTGTACCTTTAGGGTGACTTCATGTGTAGACCTCTGCAGCAGTGGGCTCCCCAGCACCCGATCATAGGGACCGCCAAGTGTCTCCTGGGACCTGCCTGGTGAGAAACAAGGAGATTAAAAAAAGACAAAAACACCAAAATAAACCTTAAAATTCTTTGGGAATTATTCACCTTTGATCTCTCCTATTCTTTTCCTTTGTCATCTCAAACACGTTTTACTGCTTCATACCCTGTCTTCAACTTTAACACAAACTATGCAGTTTTATTTGCAACATGCAAAAGGAAGTAATTAAAACCAGCCATCAGCATTATTGCACATGCAGAGATTTACAAGGAAAAAGGCTCAAAGTACATAAAATTGATTTGAGCTCAGACAAGTGTTCTCGTATCATTCAATGATAATGAATGCCCACTTGAAACATCTTTGTTTTAGGGAGTGTATCATATATAATCAATAAATTAAACTGTACACACCGTAAGAGAGAAGAAAGATGCTTCACAGAAAGTTTATAAACAGAGTTTGGGCCAATGGTACAATAACCACGCCATGCATGTTTGTGTGCAGATATTCACTCATTTACGTGCTCGTGCAAAAGGGAAACATTAGAATCTTTTACCCCCTTCTTTCGGCTTCCTAAAATAAAGCAAAAGGAAGCACTGACTAATAGGTCTCAAGTTTTCCGCTATTATTCTCCCACATTTCCATTTCAGAGCAGTTCTGTATTTGCACGGGTTTCTGAAGAAGCCAGGGGTATATCTCACAAGATAATTCTTCACATCAGAAATTTGATTTTAATTTTTCAGTCAATATAAATACAAAGCAGTCAACCAGCATCTATTTAAGGATATGTACCTTCTTCCTTACAAAACGTCTGGTTGTGAGTGAATTCAGGCTCCTACAGGGTTTAAATTATCTACAAGCTCAAAAACTAAGGAAATTAAATGACTACCATTTTCTGTAAATTCTTGTTCAACGGTCTTAAGTGATATAAAAAGGTGCCAGGTTAATGTAATTCAAATTCAGAAGTGGGGCTATGAATGAAGCTGTTTCTTATTAGTGAATTAATCAGAACCTCTTGAAACGTTTTTAAGGAAATTATTCCCATTGAGTTATGTTTATAGTTACACTGTTCAAAGAAAGGAGATTAAAAAGATTCTATAAGTAGGTTCATAGGCTGTTAAGTTTCATTACAGTACATTTTTAAAACATCATAAGGATCTGTAAGTTGAAAAGTAGTAACCAGAACAACGGAAAAAAATCTACCGCCGAAGGAAAATAAGATTTAAACAAAACTCTACAGTTGTTTGAATAGACATTTAAGGGCATTAGACTGAAGCAGGGACAAGGGAACACGAACTTCTCTTATAAAATACAAATGCATTTCATTATGAAATAAATTCCGTAGTAGAGATGAAATAGGACAATACTCCTGAGAGTAACCTGCCACAGACAGCAAATGACTATTTTCAGGACTGGGTTGTAAACCCAAAATAGCCTTCTGATGAGATTGCTAAATACCATCAACTATCAAAATATGAGCAGATGTCACCACCATAAGCCCCAAATTGCTTGAAAATTAAAACATTAAAATCCATAATAATTCAATTAGGCAATTAATATATAAACAGCTCTTATTACAAGCTGTTCAGAAAAAAAAAAAGCTTTAGTACCAAAAAGCTATTCTTTGGTCCAAAACAGATGGTAACTCACAAATTGAAGGTTATCTTTGATATAAGTTGTTAAATTCAATAACAGTAATTAACATCATCTGTGTGTTATAAACACACAAAACATGTGAAATATGACTTTGGTTAATGACATTCTGGTTATGCAACATGACAAAATTAATTAGTTTACTGCTAAAAATATGAAGTTTAAGTGAGAAATCTGACCTTCCAATACCTTGTTCTTCCTGACTTTCCCATTATGAACAACCAAAGAGAACCACTATCCATAAATCCTGCTGGCAAGGATTCATGGGACTGAAAAATATTTGTGGGACATGCACATGATTTTAACAAATGCAATATATTCCTTAATTCTCAAAGGTAAATATAAAACGAAAGTGACAGTGTGAGTCCCTCAGTCGTGTCCGATTCTTTGTGACCCCATGGACTGTAGCCCACCAAGCTCCTCTGTCCATGGAATTCTCCAGGCAAGAATACTGCAGTGGGTTGCCATTCCCTTCTCCAGGGGATCTTCCCGACTCAGGGACCGAACCTGGGTCTCCTGCATTACAGACAGATTCTTTACCGACTAAGCCAAGTAACCCCTAACAAAAACATGGAAGCATCACAGCATGTCCACAGTGATACCAGCGGTTTCAACCAGGGGAGGCTGTGTCCTCTGCACCAGGCGACTCTAGAATATTAGGCAATGTCTGGAAACATTTTTCGGTTGTCATAACTGGAGGAAAGAAGCTACTGGCATAGCATCAAGCATCTACAACTCACACCACAGTCTTTCACACAGTAGACAGATCAGGACCCCAAATGCCAATACCACCCAGGAACTGTATTTTAATGGGACAGACTTTAGTGTTAGGTAGGTTAGACCAGGGAAACAGAGTCCAAGGTGGTAGTCAGAGGAAGGGACGACTAGAAGAATCACGTGCAGGGCAGACAAAGGAAAGGAAAAAGCCCATGAACAGGAAAACGTGAGGCCTGGAAAAAGAACCTCTGGGAGGAAGAAGCCTAACACGCCCGTTTCCCTGATTGGCTTGACCATACACCCTAATTGCATTCCCTTCCCTGACTGGTTGCAGATACAAGCCCTATTTTGCAAGGGGAAATAGCCAGTGGAGCCCCAGGAACTGCCAAGGAGAAGAGAAAAATGTATACAAAGGGAAACCTAAAAAGGAGACCAGACCACTCCAACGGGTGTGGGTCCACGCTCATCTCTCAAGACTGTCCTGCATGGGGCTTGCTTAATAAATCCTGCCTGCTTGAGCTGTGCTGGTCTGTCGTTTTAATTCTTTGCTAAGAAGAGACAAGAACAGAAGGGAAAAAAACCTCCTTGACAGTAGACTCACTGAGTAGACACTTCTCTTCACGACCTCTGCCTTATTCTTACTGTGAAATATTAGAAGTAACGCTTTCACACGGGCCTTAGATTCAGAAAGGATCACCTAAGGGACACTTTAGTATAGATGGTCACAATCTAAAACTGGTTACCGAGGTCAATTATGGATTCTGTATAGAGAAAATGGTTGACTAAGAGACACAAAAACATAAAAACCTCAGACATCCAACTGCAAAATAATTCAAGGCATTCAGTGAATTAAGAGCATGGGAATAACAATGAATTCTGAGA
This sequence comes from Giraffa tippelskirchi, assembly GCF_054371585.1. NCBI lineage: Eukaryota > Metazoa > Chordata > Mammalia > Artiodactyla > Giraffidae > Giraffa > Giraffa tippelskirchi. The sequence goes on from NC_137289.1 coordinate 147,754,206, forward strand.
AGTGGGGTCTTCCATTGCAGGGGGCACATCTCCTGGTAAGGGAACTAGGACCCCACAGGCTTCGAAGCATAGCCAAAAAAAAAAAATTCTGATAAAAAAAACATTTAAGAGCAATGAAGCAAGATAATAACTATTACAGAGAGAAAGTGTCTGGAAAATTAGGAATACCAAAACGTTCAAGGTTCAGCAGCTAATTCCATCACTTAATGAGCTACACATGAAAGTAAGAAGAAATTTTATCTTTCATTTCAAAGAAGAATATGTTTGCAAAAAAAAAAAAAATGGCTTGAACAAAATAAAACTGAAATTTGAGTGGGAGGGCTTGAAATTCAAATATAAAAGATTATGAGAGGAAACTTATAGGCTTATCCTTTTCTGTAAATACATAACATGTAAAGGCTTTCTGCAATAAAACGTCCTGAAAATAGTTTAGCAAAATGTTGAAATTTTCTGATGCTTCATAATGAATACTTGGAGGTCTATTATTCTCTTCATTTTTTAGTATGTTTGAAATCTGCCAGAGTAAAAGGGTTTTTTTGGTTTTTTTTTTAATTCACATAAAAAGATCTGTGAACTTACTGATTTGCCCTTGTTACTTATGAGGTTGTAAGCTACTTGAAAGCAAGAACGGTGCCTTATACCATCTCTTTATACTTCGCTGTGGCTCATGTATTACTCTTCATTCGCTGATAAACAGCTCATCAGGGTCTGTTGACATGTTAAAAACAAAGTGTCTTTTTTGGGGGGAGCTAGATACAGTTAGGTGCCTTCTAGCGCTGAGATTCCACGGTATCAAGTTTCAATGTACCTGCTTATGCTTCACTCTTAACTCACCAAGACACCAAAAAATACCTGGCCAGGTGATCAAGTCACGTGTTAGCCTTTTCCAAAGCACAGGCGAAGAGATTCCAAGTTTAGCTTGTCTTTTCAATCACAAACCAGCAAATTAAAGCGAGAAGGAAGCAACCTTTGCTCTCTGCAGTCACCAGGAGTATGTCGGGGGTCTAACACCCTGATTTCCAGCAGTTTATGTCTGAGTTCCCTTCAAGATTCACTTAAAGCGTCCATGATTCACGAGAAGGTAGAGAGAAGCGTCCCTGAGGAAAGGACCAGGGAACTGGAGCTTTGAGAAAAGACTAATGAATCACGTGATGACTGCAGCAATGGAAAAAAAACAGAAGGAAAGAGATTTTGCACAGAAGCAAAAAGACAACCTACAGGCTGCGTTGCAATTCAACAGGGCTCAGCTTCCAAATTACCTGAATAGCTCATACAACTCAGTAACAGAAAACCAGACAATGCCACCAAAAAACTGGCAGAAGACCAAAATCAGATACTCCTCCAAAGAAGACATAACAAACAGCCAATAAGCACATGAGAAGATGCTCAATGTTGCTAATTATCAGACAAATCCAAATCAAAACTACAGTGATGTATCGCCTCACACAGGTCCGGATGGCCATCATCAAAAAGTCTACAAATAATAAATGCTGGAGAGGGTATGGAGAAAAGGGAACTCTCCTACCCTGCTGGCGGAAATGCATTTGGTATGGCCATTATGAAGAACGATATAGAGGCTCCTTAAAAAACTCAAAGTAGAATTACCACAGGATTCGGCAATCCCAGTCCTGGGTATCTAGAGAAAACCCTAATTTGAAGAGATACACGCATGCAAATATTCATAGCAGCAGTATGCACAATCACTAGGACGTGGAAGCAACCTGAACGTTCACTGACAGATGAAATGCTAAAGGCGTGGTATGCTATTGTTTAGTCGCTGTGTCGTGTCCGACTGTTTTGTGACCCCACAGACTGCAGCCCACCAGGCTCCTCTGTTCATGGGGTGTCTCAGGCAAGAATACGGGAGTGGGTTGCCATTTCCTCCTGCAAGGGATCTTTCTGACCCAGGGATCGAACTCACATCACCAGGATTTGCAGGTGGATTCTTTACCAATGAGACACCTGGGAAGCTCCAAAGGGGTGTGTGTGTGTGTGTGTGTGTGTGTGTGTGTCTGTGTGTGTGTGTGTGTGTGTGACTCAGTTGTGTCCAACTCTGCAACCCCATGGACTGGGATAGCCTGCCAGGATCCTCTGTCCATGGGATTCTCCAGGCAAGAATACGGTAGTGGGTTGCCATGCCCTTCTCCAATATATCCATATCTATATCCATCCATCCATCCATCTATATATATATATATATAAAATGGAATATTACTCAGACAAAGAAAGGATGAAATAATGCTACTTACAACATCATCGATGGACCTAGAGATTATTGTATGAAGTCAGACAAGGGCAAACTTATCACTTATATGTGGAACCTAAAATATGACACAAACGAGCTTATTTACAAACCAGAAAGAGACTCACAGACATAGAAAACAGATCTGTGGTTGCCAAGGGAGATTGAGGAGGGGATGAACTAGGACTTTAGGACTAGCAGACACATGCTACTATACATAAATCAGATAAAAAACAAGGTGTTTCTGTGTAGCACAGGGAATGATAGTTAATACCATATAATAAACTATAATGAAAAAAAAAAACCCCATAAAAACTGTTTATACATAGGTGCATCTACTGTGGATCTAAGTGCCTTAAGTTATGTAATCCTGCTAATCAATAATAACAGACTCCTTCCTACCAGAATGTGACATGTTTCCAATGAGGAACCCAGGTACCACCACGAGCAGTGTCATACCAGGAGGGGTTCACACACAGCAAATCATCACTTTCCCGTCATGATGTTTTCCTGGCTCTGAGCTGCAGGCAGCAGAAATTTTGTGAATCACTGTCCTTCTCTAGGGGCTTCCCTTGTGGCTCAGCTGGTAAAGAATCTGCCTGCAATGCGGGAGACCTGGGTTCGATTCCTAGGTCGGGAAGATCCCCTGGAGAAGGGAAAGGCTACCCACTCCAGTATTGTGCCCTGGAGAATTCCACGGACTGTATAGTCCACGGGGTCGCAAAGAGTCAGACCTACCTGAGCGACTTTCCCTTTTCCTTTCGTTCTCTAGCTGGTCTGTGTACCTAGGTATTCACCTAAAAGATGACACTCCATGCTCAATATGGAACTCTCCCAAACTTCGACTTTTCAGACACATGTTGAGATGTTCCTGACGGCTTCCTGACAAGAGTTTGAATACACCAGTTGCCAGACATTCTAATAAATGGAGGTCCCCCTGCTGGAAGACTATAGATTCTCCAAAAGAAATACAAAACCAATGTGCATTTTTCTAGACTCTGGAAGGCTGCAAGCTAAAGATGACAGTGCTTGGTGGAAATGAATGCAAGTATGCCAAGATGGTAATGACTTACAAAAATAAACGCTACTTTTAATATCATAATAGTGTCAAGAAGTAGGGCAGTCCTCCATGAGCCTTTACCCGCTGGGAACTAAAATCAGGCCATGATCCTCACTTCTGTTTTCACTCACCGAACTAGGAACACGGGTGAGGTGAGAGGTCACAGTGCACTGATCAGCTCCTCATCTCCTATCATCGCGTTGCTCTTTGGAAACCACTCATTTTTGGAGTCCTCTTTATTTTGTCACTGTACCAAAAGGGTTCCCGTTTCTCTTCATGTGGAAACTGGGATACGAGAGTAAAGGGACCCGTTCTCTGTTAGAGTTCTGTTTATGACACACACAAAAAGATTCTGTGTTGTTTACTTCATTATAAATGCTAATTACGTGCATGAATTCCAAGGGGAAGAGAGAGGAAGGAAGGAAGGGAGAGGAAGGGAGGAGGAGGAGGAAGGAAGGAAGGGGGAGGAAAGGAGGAAGGAGGGGGAAGGGAGGGGGAAGGGAGGGAGGAGGGGGAAGGGAGAGGGAGGGAGAGGGGAAGGGAGGGGAAGGAGGAGGAGGGAGGGAGAGGGAGAGGGGAAGGGAGGGGAAGGAGGGGGAGGGGGGGAGGGGAGGGAGGGGGGAGGGAGGAGGGGGAGGGAGGGAGGGGGAAATGGAGGGGGAAGGGAGGGAGGGGGGAAGGGAGGGGGAAGGGAGGGGGGAGGGAGGGGGAAGGAAGGGGGAGGGAGGGGGAAGGGAGGGGGAAAGGAGGGGGGAGGGAGGGGGAAGGGAGGGGGAGGAAGGGAGGGAGGGGGAAGGGAGGGGGAGGGAGGGGGAAGGAAGGGGGAGGGAGGGGAAGGGAGGGGGAAGGGAGGGAGGGGAGGGGGGAGGGGGAGGGAGGAGGAGGAAGGGGGAGGGAGGAGGAGGAAGGGGGAGGGAGGGGGAGGAATGGGAAGGAAGGAGATTCCTTTCATACCCTCTCCAGGGGATCTTAATGACCCAAGGATAGAACCCATGTGTTCTGCATTGGCAGGCGGATTCTTTAACACCGAGATGCCAGGGAAGCCCCTAATAGGAGCTTCCAATCATACAAAAAATAATAATCACTAATTTTTACGTTCATTTCCCAAAGTGGATTTAATGTTCATTATAATATTCATTCCTAAAGCACCAGCTCTTAAGCGAGGACAACGCACGTTATTCCTTTTTTTTTTTTTTTTTTGAGGGGAGGAGGTGCATACTGCGTGGCTTGTGGGATCCTGGTTCCCTGACCAGGGATAGAACTCGGGCCCTCATCAGTGAAACCGTCCAGTGCAAACCACTGGACCGCCAGGGAATTCTCACCACGTGTTATTTACCGCAGAGATTTCAAGATTAAATTTTTTTTCAGGAAATCCTACTTTTTAAAAAGGTGAAATTGACCTAAGACCCTAAACAAACCCATTGCAGGATGAACGCCAACAGAACCCCCAAGAAGGCACAATTTTCTAAACATCAGCAACAAAAGAAACTCCTAAAAACAGCCAGAAGAAAAAAGACAAATTACATTCAGAGGAACAACATAACAAACCCCACCAACTTCTTGTCCAGAAAAATGCAAGCTGGAAGACAATGGAACAAAATCCTCAAAGGGCCGAAAGAATGCGTCAACCCTACAACCCTACACTCAGAGGAAACGTCTTTCAAAGCTGGGCAGGCAAAGAGCAAAGGCTTTTCTTTCAAACGAGCAAACGCAGAGACTTCACTGCTTCGAGTCCTGCACCACAAGAAATATCCATGGAAGTTCTTTCAAGGGAAGCATTATCTCAGATGGAAATCTGGATTCACGCAAAGGAGTGGTGACAGAAATGGTAAATACAGGGGTGAATATAAAAATATTTTCTTCTCATTTCGAAGTTTCTTTCATAGACATGCTTCATGCAAAATAACTATGTATTATGTAGCCTTTTAAACATATGAGAGACTTCAGCACAAAGAACCAGCTCTGAACAAAAACACATTCTTGCAAGTTCCTTATATATGAGGTGTTAAAATATCAAACGCAGACCCTGATAAGTTAAACTGAATACTGTAAACATGAGACCAACGCGATAAAAATAAAAGAGGCTCAGCTAATAAGCCCACAGTGAAGTAAAATCATAGAAAGTTCTCAGTTTATGGAAACGCACAGGAATGGAGGGGTAAAGAAAGACCAAACACGTGACACAAGCAGAAAAGGAATAAAAATTAGTGATTATCCCCGCCTTAGGGCACCTAGATTGCAGGTGGGGTTGGCCTACAGTACAACCATTCGGATTAACAGGGGGAGTCTGTGAGACTAGATTAAAAAGCCACACTCCAGCCTGCAGCCAGCTCTGTCTATAACAAACACACTCTGTGTCAGGACATGATGTCTCTGAACGCCTATATGTGTCTTTAACACATATGTTGTATATGCTGTGCCGCGTTTAGTCGCTCAGCCGTGTCCGACTCTGGGACCCCACGGACTGTAGCCCACCAGGCTCCTCTGTCTGTGGGATTCTCCAGGCAAGAATACTGGAGCGGGTTGCCATTCCCTTCTCCGGGGGATCTTCCCAACCCAGGGATCGAATCTGAGTCTCCTGCATGGCAGGCAGATCCGTTACCGAGTGAGCATCCTGGGAAGCTCGGTGTTTTGTATCTTCGATTAAAAAGCCCAAGGAGCAGGCATTTCAACCAAGACAAGCTAGTACACATGGTGTGCATTTCACATGCAGAGAAAGCAGGAGCAACGCCGCAGGATCCTTCACAGGGAATGGACTTGTACATTTCTATTATTTGTCTAACTAGGCTACACTGCTGACAATCCTCCCCTTTTCTGAAACGGAGTTTAAAGATGGGGAGATACTAAAGATATGACGACAGAAGAGGGAAAAGTTCTAAACTGGTAAAGCAGGGGTGAGCACACTTTCTCTGCAGGAATCTTGGACCCTTGACAGCCAAACTGAGTCTGCTACAACCGCTCATGTCTGCTTTAGCTCAAAAACAGCCGCAGATGGTACATAAACGGCTGCTGGGTGTGCTTCAACGCAACTTTACAAAAATAGACTGCAGCTGGCGTTGGCCTACAGGCTGGAGTCTGCCGATCCCTGCCTTAGGGCAGTATCAGGGAAAGTGCAAGTTGCTCAGTCCAGTCCGACTCTTTGCGACCCCATAACTACACAGTCCGTGGAATTCTCCAGGCCAGAATACTGCGGTGGGTAGCCTTTCCCTTCTCCAGGGGATCTTCCTGACCCAGGAGTCGAACCAGGGTCTCCTGCATTGCAGGTGGATTCTTTACCAACTGAGCCATCAGGGAAGCCCAAGGCAATATCATGTTCGTTTTATTAAGGTGTGTATGTCATCATTGTGTGGATGTCCGCGAAGTCACTTCAGTCGGGTCCAACTCTCTGCAACCCCATGGACTGTAGTCCGCCAGGCTCCTCTGTCCATGAGATTCTGCAGGCAAGAATACTGGAGTGGGTTGCCATGCCCTTCTCCAGGGGATCTTCCCGACCTAGGGATCGAACCCGCGTGTCTTATGTCTCCTGCACTGGCAGATGGGTTCTTCACCACGAGTGCCCCCTGGGAAGACCCATATTACATTAAAATAGTCTTCTAATATCATTAAGGTGACTTTAGACAATTAACGTATGACAGAAGTGGTCTATTGGAGAAGTAAAACAAGTCTGTGCCTTGCTTCTGGAAATGACCAGTGGAGGTGATGCAGTTGGAGTGAGAGGTGGATTTCAGCCCAGGTTCTCTCTCACACACACACATACACACCCCTGCCATGGGGACACATACACACACACACACACACACCCCTGCCATGGGGAATGGACACACACACACACACACACACACCTGCCATGGGGAACCTTCAGGACACACACACACACACACACACACACCTGCCATGGGGAACCTTCAGGACATACACACACACACATACACACCTGCCATGGGGAACCTTCAGGACACACACACACACAGTCCCCAGGGACACACACACACACACACACACACACACACACACACACACACACACACACACACACACACACCTGCCATGGGGAGCCTCCTGGACATACACACACACACACACACGCACATCCCTGCACACACACACACACACCTGCCATAGGGAGCCTTCCGGACACTAGCGCAAATGCCATATTGGGTTAAGACGATGCTTTCAGGACCCAAGGGCAAAGTCTCATGAGACTTCCCATTCTTTCACGGATCACAGAAGAGTGAAACAGAGGAGAATAAACCTTATCAGTGTGGAGATGACATCTCTATTTTTTATTTTTTCCCTTCGTTAAACACGATTTTTAACAGGTTTCGATTTTAGAGTGGTTTAGATATCCAGCAAAAGTGACAGGAAGGTACAGAGATCTCCTGTATGCCCTTTGCCCCTACACAGTCTCCCTCGTTATCTAGGTCCCCCACCAGGGGGTACATCCGCTACAACTGATGAATCTACACTGACATTATCACCTGAAGCCCATAGTTTATATCAGGTTGTTGTACCTTCTATGGCTTTTGACAAATAACATAAAGACACGTGAGCCTCCAAGGCAGCACTAGTGGTAAAGAACCACCTCCCTACTCCCAGCCCCAGCCAATGCAGGAGACATCAGAAACGCAGGTTCGATCCCTGGGCCAGGAAGATCCCCTGGAGAAGGGAATGGCAACCCACTCCAGTATTCTTGCCTGGAGAATCCCATGGACAGAGGAGCCTGTTGGGGTACAGTCCATGGGGTCGCAAAGAGTCGGGCACGACTGAGCGACTTTCAGTCACTCAAGAACACCGAGGCTTAGCTAATTGAAGGGGTCGCAAGAAGTTGGGACATGACTGAAGCGACTTAGTACGCACGCACGCATAAAGACACGTGTCCACCACTACACCAGCATCAAGAATAGTTTCACTGCCCTAAAAATTCTCTGTGTTCCACGGGCTCATGTCTCTCCGTTCCCTGAACACTGGCAACCACTGACCTTTTTTTGCTATCTCTTAATTCTGCCTTTTCCAAAATGTCAGAGTTGTCATTTATATATACCACATGGCCTTTGCAGTGGCTTCTCTCATTTACTTATATATGCATTTCAGGTTACTTTGTGTCTTTTTCTGGCTTTAACTGATTTCTTTTCTAGCACTGAAGATGGTGTTGCAAAGAGTCGGACACGACTGAGCGCCTGAACTGAACTAATATTCCACCATCTAGATGCAACATTCAAATATTTATCCATCCACGTATAAAAGGACATCCTGGTTTCTTCCAAGTTTTGGCAATGATGAATCAAAGCTGCTATCAACATATGTGTGTGCAGGTTTTTCCTTTGGGTACATTTTATTAAAAAAAAAATGCCATTAAAATGATTTAAGTAAGGACTATCCTGGTGGTCCAATGGCTAAGTCTCCACGCTCTCAATGCAGGGGGCCTGGGTTTGATCCCTGGTCAAGGAATTAGATCCAACATATGCAACTAAAGATTCTGGATGATGCAATGAAGCCTAAAGATCCAGATTGCTTCAACTACGACCTGGGGCAGCCATATAAGTCAACGTATTTTTAAAGAATTATCTAATTAACCAATGTTGATGGGGAAGATTTTAAGAGTTTCTTAACTGTGGGCAACCGTGTCCCCTGTAGGGTCATCAGTCAATGTCTGGCGATATTCCTCACTGTCACAACTCTGGGGAGGGTCTCTGGCATGGAAGGGGTAGAGGTCGGACAAGGCATTCCCAGAGGAGAAAGGATTCTTGGGCCCCAAATGTATCTAGTGCTGAGGTTGAGAAACCCTGTTGTTGCTGTTCAGCCACTCAGTCATGTCTGACTCTTTGCGACCCCGTGGACTGCAGCCCGGCAGGCTCCTCTGTCCGTGGGATTCTGCAGGCACGAATACTGGAGTGGGTTGCCATGCCTTCCTCCAGGGGATCTTCCCAACCCGGGGATTGAACCCATGTCTCTTACGTCTCCTGAATTGCCAGGCGGGTTCTTTACCAGTAGCGCCACCAGGGAAGGCCTGAGAAACTCTGATCTGAGGATAAAATGATAACTCTACCTAGGTCCACTCAGTCTCACCCGAAAGAGACTGCCTCTATTTCCCAGCTTCTTCAGTCCTACAAGTGCCCACCGTGTGGCACCCTTACTTTTAACACAAATGTACTCTGCTAACTATCATCTTTGCGGAGAAGGCAATGGCATCCCACTCCAGTACTCTTGCCTGGAAAATCCCATGGACGGAGGAGCCTGGTAGGCTGCAGCCCATGGGGTTGCAAACAGTTGGATACGACTGAGCGACTTCCCTTTCACTTTTCCCTTTCATGCACTGGAGAAGCAAATGGCAACCCACTCCAGCATTCTCGCCTGGAGAATCCCAGGGATGGCGGAGCCTGGTGAGCTGCCGCCTATGGGGTTGCACAGAGTCGGACACGACTGAAGCGACTTAGCAGCAGCAGCAGCAACTATCATCTTTGAAGCGACTTAGCAGCAGCAGCAGCAACTATCATCTTTGAATTTGGGTCATGAGAGGTGCGTGTCACTTGTTTCCATCACTAAAATCTTTCAACAGCAAGGCTGCTCGGTACCCGCCTACGTAAAATAACTCATTTTCCACCCGTTCTCGTAGGAAGCGTACATTTTATCAAGTCCCTTTAGGTCCATGATATAACTCAACCATCACAGCAATCCTTTCGTTATTCCCACTGTCTAGCTGAAAAAGGCCAACTTCTAGACACTTAAAGTGAACGGAATGGTCCAGACTGGTTTCACAGCTAATAAATGACACAATTTGTTTGTTGTTGTTCAGTCACTCAGTCGTGTCCGACTCTTTGCGACCCCAGGGACTGCAGCACGCCAGGCCTCCCTGTCCATCACCAACTCCCAGAGTTTACCCAAACCCAAGTCCATTGAGTCGGTGATGCCATCCAACCACCTCATCCTCTGTCGTCCCCTTCTCCTCTTGCCCTCAATCTTTCCCATTTGTATCAGGTGGCCAAATTGTTGCAGCTTCAGCATCAGTGCTTTCAATGACTACTCAGATTTGATTTCCTTTAGGATTGACCTGTTGGATCTCCCTGCAGTCCAAGGGACTGTCATGAGTCTTCTCCAACACCACAGTTCAAAAGCATCCATTCTTTGGCACTCAGCTTTGTTTATGGTCTAACTCTCACATCCATACATGACTCCTGGAAAAACCATAGCTTTGACTAGACGGACCTTTGTTGGCAAAGTCATGTTTTTGCTTTTTAATGTTCTGTCTAGGTTGGTCATAGCTGTTCTTCCAAGGAACAGGCGTCTTTTAATTTCATGCCTGCAGTCACCATCTGCAGTGATTTTGCAGCCCAAGAAAATAAAGTCTGTCACTGTTTCCATTGTTTCTCCATCTATTTGTCATGCAGTGATGGGACCGGATGTGATGCAGTGATGGGACCATTTTTTGAATGTTGCTTTTTAAGCCAGCTTTTCCACACTCCTCTTTCACCTTTATCAAAAGGCTCTTTAGTTCCTCTTTTCTTTCTGCCGTAAGGGTGGTATCATCCGCATACCTGAGGTTATTGATATTTCTCCCGGCAATCTTGATTCCAGCTTGTGCTTCATCCAGCCCAGCATTTCTCATGATGTCCTCTGCATATAAGTTAAATAAGCAGGGTGACGATATACAGCTTTGACGTACTCCTCTCCCAATTTGGAAGCAGTCCATTGTTTCAAGTCCTGTTCTACCTGTCCGGTTCTTGACCTGCATATACAGATTTCTCAGGAGGCAGCTAAGCTGGTCTGGTATTCCCATCTCTTTAAGAATTTTCCCTAGTTTGTTGTGATCCACACAGTCAAAGGCTTCAGTGCGGTCAGTGAAACAAAAGTAGATGTTTTCCTGGAATTCTCTTGCTTTTTTCTATGACCCAACAGATGTCGGCAATTTGATCTCACACTCCTGAGCTGGCCTGAAACGTATTCAGTCATTTGCACTGTGTGTATATGTGTGTTAGTTGCTTAGTCGTTTCCGACTCTTTGGGACCCCATGGACTATAGCCCACCAGGCTCCTTTATCCATGGGATTCTCCAGGCAAGAATACTGGAGTGGGTAGCCCTTCTCTTCTCCAGGGGACCTACATGACTCAGGGATGGAACCGGGGTCTCCTGCTCTGCAGGCAGATTCTTCACCGTCGGGGTCACCAGGGAAGCCCTTGTTCGCACTTTATCTACAAGCAACTGCACTATATTCGGTTTGGGATTTTCTGTGATTTTTTTTTTTTTTCCACCCGACCGACTTCCAAGTTTCCTCAGTTAGCCTCGACATCTAGACGATCAAAGCCGGAACGCGAGTGAGCCATCCTGGGGCTTTGCATTCCGTTCACGTGCTCATCTCTCCCAGGGCGTCAAACTTGGATCAACAGCGAATGTCTTATTTACAGCGATCGTTTATTTATAGGTGAGCAGGATGGCCAAGAGCATCCTCACCCCAACCAAAAAAGCAGCAGGGCGTGCAGCTGGATGAGGAAACACAAGCGCGGAAAAGGCATTTCCTTCCTGATTCCTGGAATGCAGTTCTTTGGAGATAAAACACACCCTATTTGTCATTAAAATGCTTACTCTCTGAGTGCATCTGCCCTCAAGATGTTAACGCTTCTCTTGCTCCATCACTGGTCCTGGAGACTTGTGAAATCGCAAGCAACAATTATTATTGCTGTCATGACTGGGGACTTCCCTGGGGGTGTCCAGTGGTTAAGACATGGCATTTTCACTGCAAGGGGCATGAGTCTGAGCCCTAATTGGGGGACTAAGATGCTGAATGCCCCGGGGTGAAGCCAAAATACACACAGACATATGTATACATATATACACATGTATTCATATCTATACATATATATGTACACGCACACACACATTGATGATTGTAAAATCATAGCTAAACATGTACAATGTGCATTCTTACATCGGGTCTCATTTCACGCAACTACAGCTATTGAATATGAATTTTCCAAACCAGAAAATGAAAGCTGGGAATCCCTTGGATTCTGGGCTATCAGTGTTGAGGGCCTGGGTTTGATTTCCTGGTCGGGTAATTAAGATCCCATAAGCCGTTGTGGTGCAGTGAAACAACAACAAAAAAAAATGCCACCTACCATTTTTTTTAAAGTCTTTTTTGCATTCGTTACAGTATCACTTCTGCTGTATGTTTGGGTTTTTAGGCCTGTGGGATCTTAGCTTCCCCGACCAGGGATCAAACCCACACCTCCTACATTCGAAGGCCAAGTCTTAATCACTGGATCTGCAGGGAAGTCCCTGCCCACCTTTTTTAGAATTCTGAGTCCTCCCTGCCCTTTCCTCCTATCTAACGCTGCTAAGCAGAACAGACTCACGTGTGGGTGCCAGCCAGTCAGTCCTCCAAAGCCAGGGACCAAGAGGACACGTGGGTTGGTCTGTCGCAGATAAGATGACTAAACAGTTTGAGTTTGTTTCTTCCTAGCTTTCATGACACAAGTTTGTCCTCACGTGCGGGGACCGCAAAAGGTAATTTCTAGTATAGGCTCCAAAATCACTGGGGACGGTGAATGCAGCCATGAAATTAAAAGACGCCTGCTCCTTGGAAGAACAACTATGACCAACCTAGACAGTGGATTCAAAAGCAGAGACATCACCTTGCTGACAAACGTCCATTGAGTCAAAGCTATGGTTTTTCCAGTAGTCATGTATGGATGTGAGAGTTGGACCATTAAGAAGGCTGAGCGCCAAAGAATGGATGCTTTTGAACTGTGGTGTTGGAGAAGACTCTTGAGAGTCCCTTGGACTGCAAGGAGAGCCAACCAGTCCATCCTAAAGGAGATCATTCCTGAATATACATAAGAAAAACTGATGCTGAAGCTCCGATACTCTGGCCACCTGATGTGAAGAGCCGACTCAGTGGAAAACAGCCTGATGCTGTGAAAAGATTAAAGGCAGGAGGAGAAGGGGGCGACAGAGAATGAGATGGTTGGATGGCATCACCAACTCAATGGACATGAGTTTGAGTAATCTCTTGGAGTTGGTGATGGACAGGGAGGCCTGGCGTGCTGCGGTCCATGAGGTTGCAAAGAGTTGGACACAACTGAGCAATTGAACAACGGATAACAGCAAATATGCAATCATTTGGAGAAACAAACACTCGAGACAAGTCGTTTGAAGCAAGACGAAGAAATCTATCAGTTAAGTAAAGCCCCCCTTTTAAAGCAATCTGACATAAATTCTGCGAGGCAGGTACCACCTGTGTAAACTGATGGCGTGGGGTACCAAATGATAACACACCTCATAGAAGCTGGAGGCCGCACAGGGCCTGGCATTACAAACATCAAAAAAGCCTTGTACTTTCCTATAGTTTCAGAGGGCGACTGACTCCCGAGACAGAAAAAAATGACACACAATTTAACGAATATCCATGGGTCAACAAGCCCGTCTTGGCCGGCAGTCAGAACTGCCAGATTCATCCCAGGGTGTGATGGTCCCCGCTGGCTTTCCACGGTGGGCTCAGGACGTGGAAGTCACATAAAATATAGAGAATGTCACCTCGCGTGATCAGGGATCAAAGGCACACACGTGAGGACAGAGCAACACGGCACGTGCTTCATGCTTCAAGTCTGCACGGACACGGTCCACGCGGTGATATAATCTGCACGGACACGGTCCCCGCGGTGATATCATCTGCACGGACGCGGTCCCCGCAGTGATATCGCCATCACCCTCTGCCATCTCACAGACTTGGGAGAGCCCATCGCTGGGGCGTCAGAACCTGGAAGTCATCCCAGGTGGTCTGGCATTATATATCCCATCTCCCTTCCACTCTACCCGTGGCCTATCTCCAGATGCACTTTTGAGGTACTAAAAAAGAAAAACCAAACACACATGTACATGCCGGTTCATCCAGCCCTTTGTATTTGCCTTGAAGGCCAAACTCTTGCCTCTGTCTTGTGTGGCGAGTCTCAATCACGCCATTATTTATGCCCAGTCTAAGCTGGCTTCCTTTTCTCCAGATTCCAGCGTGTAATTTCCCAGAAATTACGCTCAGTGCTTGGAAAGGGTAGTAGTTCCCTTACGACACAAGCTGGCAGACTCCAGGAGAAGCAGTGTGGTCCTTGCGTGACCTCGGCTAAACCCCAGATTCCTTCGCTCAGGGCTGTGCGCCCCCTGGTGAGGAACTTAACCTCTCTGGGCCAGTAAAGGAGCATGGGGTGTTTAACAGTTAATGCTGCCGAAATTCACATATTCAAAGACACATAAAGCCAGACGCATAGGCCTTTACAGAACGATAGTTAATTGCAGCATGCTAACAGCTGTGGTCACTGGAATGCTGTGTTCCTTCTGTTCTATTCATCATTTGCTTCAATTTTTAAAGAAAAAATAAAAACCAAGATGAATATATATAAACCTAAAAGCCAAGATAAATCTACATTTTCACCAGCTCCCACAAAGGCACAAATGTCAGAAGTTTCTTTAATGGGATTAAAAGAGTCACATAAGTGAAAGCGTTAAGAGAATGATGTTTTTGTTTCAACTGGAACATAATCACAGTTATCTCTGGTTTTCTCTTAAAGGGAAACTAACTGCTTGGTTTTCAAACGACTGAATTTTTAAGTGAGCAAATGTGTCTGACAAAGAAAAGAACAGGGTCAGAAGAAGGAAAAAACCAATCAGGTTAACCGGAGTGTAGATGCTACAATTCTTGACTCTAGCAGTATCTTCATGCCACACCCATCAAATGATTTTACCTGCCTACCTTTCTCTCTTTCACTGATCCTCTTTTACCAGCCTAGCAGGCAACAGGCTTCACGCAAATATGATTTCCAGTGTAGTGTTAGCGTGTTAGTCACTCAGTTGTGTCCGACTCTTTGAGACCCCATGGACTGTACCCTGCCAGGCTCCTCTGTCCATGGGATTCTCCAAGCAAGGATACTGGAGTGTGTGGCCATTCCCGTCTCCAGGGGATCTTCCTGACCCAGGGATGGAACTTGGGTCTCCTGTATTGCAGGCTGATTCTTCACCGTCTGAGCCACCAGGGCAGCCCAGTGATTTCAAACACAGTAAAATGCAAATGCTCTATGTCCTATAAAAATCAAGTATAAAGGAAAAGTAGAATTTAAGTGAATTTCCTAGTTTAAGCTTAATCTGATTTCCTTTGAGCCTGTTCAAATTTCTCTGGGGTCCTAAGATCACCTTCATGAATTATACAATATGTTAAATGCCTAAGTATACTGGAGTGTGTAGTATAGGGCTTCCCAGGTGGCGCTAGCAGTAAAGAACCCACCTGCTGATGAAGGAGACATAAGAGACGATCCCTTGGAGGAGGAAGCAACAACCCACTCCAGTATTCTTGCCTGGGAAATCCCATGGACAGAGGAGCCTGGAGGGCTACAGTCCATGGGGTCGCTAAGAGTCGGACACGACGGAAGTGACTTACCACGTCTGTACTATAGTTTGGAAGGTATATTAAGATGTTCTGGGGATGGGATTTCTGACAACACACTAAACAGAACAAAGTGTGACCCTAAAATGGTACTGGGACGATGTCATTGGTAACAGGGAACTTGGTGCTGTGTCAGATTATCTGGTTGTGGAAACAGAACTTTTCACAAGTCATACGAAGCCCGAAACACACAGAGAACCTCTCTGCAAAAAAATGCTGAAATGCCCTGCAGTTTCAAGTATGACATTTACATGGTTTTATAGAAATACCATAGATTAAAAATAAAAGACAGTGTCTTTTGGTAGGACAGAAACTTTGTTCCTCCAAAAAGTATATGAGAAAACTAAAGTGAATTTTGAGATATCTTTCTCAATTTGGTCCCTCTATTATACAGAGGTTTACTTATTCAAATAAGTAGAGAAGAGACAGCCCCTTACAAAGAAAAGGAGGCAGGGTCTGGAAGTGGGAGTAGAAAAGTTAATGTGTCTCAAACGGGTGACTCTCAAATTTGACTGGGGATTTTACATTTTGCATCTCCTTCTGAGAAATGTCGGTATACTCAAAGCTATAGCTTTTCAGTAGTTATGTACAGATGTGAGAGTTGGACCATAAAGAAGGCTGAGAGCTGAAGAATTGATGCTTTTGAACTGTGTTGTTGGAGAAGACTCTTGCGAGTTCCTTGGACTGCAAGGAGATCAAACCTGTCCATCTTAAACCCTGAATATTCACTGGAAGGACTGATGCTGAAGCTGAAACTCCAATACTTTGGCCACCTGATGCAAAGAGCTGACTCACTGGAAAAGACCCTGATGCTGGGAAAGACTGAAGGCAGGGGGAGAAGGGGACGACAGAGGACGAGATGGTTGGATGGCATCACTGACTCGATGGACATGAGTTTGAGCAAGCTCCGGGAGTCGGTAATGGACAGGGAGGCCTGGCGTGCTGCCGTCCATGGGGTGGCAACGAGTCGGACATGAGATCTGAACAACAGCAAATCTCCTACTGAAGGAAGTCTCCTGGGGGCTTTTTTTTTTCCCCATAAAGAATTAAAGTCTCTATTTGAGATCTAAGAACTGCAGTCCAGGAGACACAGATTCAGCTAAAACCAAAGGAAGCATTAGGGGAAGAGAAAGAACCGGGGGCTTGTACAGGCAGAATTCACAAGGTTGTTAAAGTTACCCAGTGAGAATTATGACTGACTCTGATGCAAGTCATGGGTTATTTGCCCTTAAAGAATCATGAGTTGTTTTAGGGTTCCCTGGGGCTTTTTTTAAGACTTAAATGTGAAACAGTGACAGAAAAAGGGTTCAGAACAGCGTGATTAATTAAGGAGACACTAGATGTATCCACTGAGACCCCGGAAAAGCCCCTGCACACGGGCCAAACACTCAATATGTGTAAATATGCTCATCTGACTACTGGCATCTTAACCAGTTCGATTCGATTAGAGGTTGGTAGATATGTTCTTAAAGGGCCAAAGACTAAATACTTTTCACTCCATGAGCCACAGAGAGCTACAACCATGCAGTTTCAGCACCGTAGTGAGAAACAGACAGACAATCCAGACATCGGTAGGTGTAGCTGGGATCCAAGGAAACATAATTATGCATAACGAAACTGATAGAATTTTCATGCGTTATAACTTGTCATTCTTCTTGGCCTCATTTTTAAGAAAAAACTAGCTTTATTTACTTTTAAATTATTTATTTGGCTGTGACTAGTTGCAGTATGTGAACTCTTAGCTGCAGCATGTGGGATCTAGCTCCCTGAGCAGGACTGAACCCAGGCCCCCTGCATCAGGTGCATGGAGTCTTAGCCACAGGACCACCAGGGAAGTCCCGGGATTTTACATTTTTAAGTGGTCAAAAAAAAAAAAAAATCAAACCTGGTGGTTCAGGGGTTAAGACTCCATGCTCCCAACGCAGGGGTCCCCGGTTCAATCCCTGGTCAAGGAAACTAGGTCCTACATACCTCAAGTAACGATTCCCTCTGCCAAAACTAAGACCTGGAGCAGCTAAATGAATGAATGAATAAATAAGTAATTTTAAGTTCAGTTCAGTCGCTCAGGTGTGTCTGACTCTCTGCAACCACGTGAACTGCAGCACGCCAGGCCTCCCTGTCCATCACCAACTCCCGGAGCTTGCTCAAACTCACATCCATCGAGTTGGTGATGCCAGTCCAACCACCTCATCCTCTGTCGTCCCCCTTCTCCTCCTGCCTTCAGTCTTTCCCAGCATCAGGGTCTTTTCCAATGAGTCAGTTCTTCACATCAGGTGGCCACAGGATTGGAGCTTCACCTTCACCATCATTCCTTCCAATGAACACCCAGGACTGATCTCCTTTAGGATGGACTGGTTGGATCGCCTTGCAGTCCAAGGGACTCTCAAGAGTCTTCTCCAACACCACAGGTCAAAAGCATCAGTTCTTCGGCGCTCAGCCTTTATAGTCCAACTCTCACATCCATACGTGACTACTGGAAAAACCATAGCCTTGACTAGATGGACCTTTGCTGGTAAAGTAATGTCTCTGCTTTTTAATATGCTGTCTAGGTAAGTAAGTATTGGCTTGGCAAAAAAAAGAAAATGTAGAAACCAAACTTAGCATATTTAATGTACAAAAGTAGACAATGGGTTAAATTTGGCCTGCAGGCTACTCAGCTAAAGCTGTCTTAGATAAGATGAAGCATGGTTAGATTCCATTGCTATTGGAGCTTGCAAAGATTACGTAAAAATGAAACTCCAGGAAAGTATTATGATGATTCCTCAAAATATTCAACACACAATTACCATATGATCTAGCAATTCCACTTCTAGGTATAAAACCAAAAGAACAGAAAGTAGGAACCTGAACAGATATTTGCACCCCAGTGTTCCCAGTAACAATATTTACAGTTGCCAAATAACAGAAACAACCCACATGTCCATAGATGAATGGATTAAAAAAAGGGTTGTCTATGCATACAGTGCAATGTTATTCAGCTTAAAAACAAAATGAAATTCTGAGACATCCTACAACATGCGCGAACCTCAAAGACACTGTTTAGTCGCTAAGTTGTGCCTGACTCTTCGCGAGACCCCATTGACTGTATCCTAAAGGAAATCAGTCCTGAATATGCACCGGAAGGACTGATGCTGAAGCTGAAGCTCCAATCCTTTGGCCACTTGATGGGAAGAGCTGACTCACTGGAAAAGACTCTGATGCTGGAAAAGAGGGAAGGCAGGAGGAGCAGGGGACGACAGAGGATGAGATGGTTGGATGGCATCACCGACTCGATGGACATGGGTTTGAGCAAGCTCTGGGAGTTGGTGATGGACAGGGAGGCCTGGCGTGCTGCAGTCCATGGGGTCGCAGAGAGCTGGACACGACTGAGCGACTGAACTGAAGTAATGGGCTATAGTCCACCAGGCTTCAATGTTCACAGAATTTTCCAGTCAAGAGTACTGGGAGTGGGTTGTCATTACCTTGTCCCTCTGAAGACACTGTGCTGATTGAAATAAGTGAGACATAAAAGGAGAACTAATATATGATCCCCCTTACAGGAAGTATCCAGAGTAGTTAAAAATAGAGACAGAAAGTAGAACGGTCTTGCCAGGAGCTAGGGAGCGGGGCGGATGGAGAGGAGAGTTAAGTTTAAGAGTTTAAATCTGGGAAGATGGAAAAGTTCTGCAGGTGGATGGTGAATGTACTTAATGATACACAGTACGGTGTGTACTTAAAAGTGGTTTAAAAGGGTAACTTTTATGTAATATATATACTTTACCATAACAAAAGAGATCTCAAAGGAAATGAACCTTCAGTGCAAATGTACTTCTTCCAAAGACCGAGCGGCTAGTTACAAACTTAGATCAAAATGTTTGTGACAGCTAAAATGTGCATTACCCAGTCTACTCTGAAGAAAAGTCAAGAATATCTGCTTTTTCCATAAGCCAGAGCCAAATCCTTCACTGTGAAAAGAAGCTGTCCTCAGTTATCTTCAAAGTCACAGATGACATTTCAAGATACTTTCCAGTGCAGCAAAGGCACTCCCTAGAAAACAGTCTCAAAATCTGGGTAATTTCTGGAATTTTTGAATGTTGGTCAAACCTAGAAATTCTTAAGCCAGCTTCTGTCCTTGGAGAATTTAGCTTCACGGTAGCAGAATGACACATTTTAGTTAATTTAATTTGTATTAACCTTTGTGGTTGGTAATGCGACTGATGTTCTTACTAAGAAAAACGAACACATTATCCTGTTAGGTGATTCTCCGGACTGCACTTGTGGTTGTGAGTAAAAAGTCTAGAATCCAGGAAAAAAACAGCAGGTACTGAGCACTAACTAATCTAGGTGGGTCATTTCATCTCACCTAAGATGAAAGCTGCAAAGTGAGGGGAAAAACTCGGGGCGGGGGGGAGGGGTTAAGCCTCATTCATAGTGGAAGCTATTTCCCTTATTTAAAAGAAAAGAGTTATTAGCAATAAAATGAGATTAATGCATGTTCTGTCAAAAAACTCTCCTGATGTCAGGTTCACTAAATTCTGAACTCCTGCAAGCTTGGGGCTTCCCAGGTGCCTTGGGGGTAAAGAATCTGCCTGAAATGCAGGAGACATGGGTTCGATCCCTGGGTGGGGAAGATCCCCTGGAGGAGGGCATGGCAACCCACTCCAGTATTCTGGCCTGGAGAATCCCATGGACAGACGAGCCTGCTGGGCTACAGTCCACGGGGCCACAAAGAGTTGGACACGACTGAGCGAGCCTGCAAACACACACACACATTCCCTGGTGGCTCAGCTGGTAAGGAATCCGCCTGCAGTGCGGGAGACCTAGGTTCAATCTCTGGGTTGGGAAGATTTCCCTAAAGAAGGGAAAGGCTACCCACTCCAGGATTCTGGCCTGGAGAATTCCACGGATTGTATAGTCCACTGGGGTCACAAAGAGTCTGACATGACTGAGCGACTTTCACTTTTTCACTGAATGAAAATACACAAGGGGTTATCAAATGACTTTGGAAAACTTTCAGGCACCTTAAGTTTACAAAAGGAATTTTTTTTTTAATTGGCCTCGCCTCTTGGCTGGCAGGATCTTAGTTCCCCGAGCAGGGATGGAACTCAGGGTGCAGGAAATGAGCACGCCTAGTCCTAACCACTTGACCGCCAGAGAATCCCAAAAGGGCTCTTTCTGTCCTTTGGTTTTCTCCCAGTGCGTGCATGCTAAGGCGCTTCAGTCGTGTCTGACTCTGTGCGACCCCATGGACTGTAAGCCCGCCAGGCTCCTCCGTCCCTGGGATTCTCCAGGCAAGAAGACTGGAGTTGGGTTGCCGTGCCCTTCTCCAGGGCATCTTCCTGACTCAGGGATTGAACCCATGTCTCTTCCGTCTCCTGCATTGCCAGGCAGGTTCCTTACCACTAGTGTCGCCTGGGAAGCCTGGCTTTCTCCCTCACTCGACTGCAGATCGAGCACCTTAGGACAGGACTGTGCTGCCGTCCAGCCACCCCGTGAACTCACGCAGCCCCTCCCCGCTTCAAATCCCAGATCCACATCTCAGGTCCCAGGCCTCGCCGCTGCACACCCAGCCCGGGACCAGCTCCCATGACACTTAGAGGTCCCCCTCAGTATCTCAAATGTGTGTGTCCACCGGTGCATCCACCCTGCAAGCAGCCACACCAACACGCCCCTCCTCCAGCCTGCCTTCGGAGTTAAAAATGACACCTGCCTCCCCCCCAGGGGGTCATGGGCCAGACCCACGGCTCCTCCAACCAGCACGTCCACTGGCGCTCATCGCCCAAGATGACCCGAGTCTGGGCTTCTCTTCTCAGATCCGCTGGGCTGTGCTAAGGGAAAAGGAAGACTGCCTTCATCCTGGGACCCACTAGAACCACTCCAGTTCCGTTCCCCACCAGCAGCCAGCCAGCTGTCACTGCGGTGGGAAAAGCCTGTAGGGTCTCAACTCCAAAGGCACCACCACGAACATCATATCCTGCAAGGAGCCGTTGGGTGGGCCCTGCACACAGCTCTCACTCTCATCTCCTGGTCGGACACGGGCCCCCACCATGCTGGCCTGGCCTCCTTTTTGTCCCTGGGGTTTCCAGAGCTCAGCACCGCAGGCTGCTCTTTGCAGGTGCCGTTCCCTTTCTCTGGAACTCTCTTTTCCCTGCTCTTCCCGGCTACATCCTTCAGATGGCAGCTCACCAGTCTCCCCCTTCTGAAAGCTCCAACGTGGAAGCCCTTCTGGTTCAAGGCCTTTGGCCACACAGCCCCACTCCTTCTTGACAACGTGCATCACCATCAAAGCACCATCAAAGCATCTTGTGCCGTCTTCCAGGGAGCAGGCAGGCTCCGGCAGGGCGTGGCCTCTGGACCACCACATCACTGAGCTCAGAGTTCTCCCTCTAGCCACAAAACTGAGTTTCGTGTCTGACACAACAAACACACGTGATAAACAGCCAACGACATGTGAGCGTGAACTTAAAAAAAGT
Organism: Giraffa tippelskirchi; assembly: GCF_054371585.1. Taxonomy (NCBI): domain Eukaryota; kingdom Metazoa; phylum Chordata; class Mammalia; order Artiodactyla; family Giraffidae; genus Giraffa; species Giraffa tippelskirchi. Next base: position 147,776,381 of record NC_137289.1, read on the forward strand.
GCATGAACTTAAAATTCAGAATACAACACAAAAGGGACATCCTGGGCAGTCCAGTGGTTAAGACTTCAACCTCCAAAGCAGGGGGTAACAGGTTCGATCTCTGGTCAGGGAGGTAAGACCCCGTATGCCTTGGCGGGGGTTGGGGGGTGGGGCAAAAAACAAGAACATGAAAAAGAAACGGTATTGGAACAAATTTAGTAAAGACTAAGAAATGGTCCACGTAAGAAAAACCAAAAAGACAAGTTAAAGAAACAATCCCCTTTACCACTGCAACAGAAACAATAAAATACCTCGGAATAAACCCACCCAAAGAGACAAAAGACCTACATGCACAACACTATAAGATGCTGATAGAAGAAATCAAAGATGACACAAATATGGACAGATATATCATGTTCAGTGATTGGAAGAATCAATACTGTGAAAATAACTATGCTCCCCAAAGTAAGCTTCTAGATCCAATGCCATCCCTATCAATAACCAATGGTATTTTCCACAGAAAATTTCACAATGTGTTTGGAACTCTAAAGACCCCGAATAGCCAAAGCAATCTTGAGAAAGGAAAAGGGAGCAAGAGAAATCAACCTTCCTGGATAGATAGCTACAGTCATCAAGATAGCTACAGTATGGTACTGGCACAAAAACAAAAATATAGACCAACGGAACAAGATAGAACACCCAGAAATAAACCAAAGCACCTATGGGCACCTTATCTTTGACAAAGGAGGCAAGAATCCACAAGGGAGTTTTCTCTTCAAAACTCTTCAAGACTGGACAGCTACATGTGAAAGAATGAAATTAGAACACTTCCTAACACCACATACAAAGATCACATAAAAATGAATTAAAGCCCTAAATGTAAGATGAGAAACTCTTGCAGGAAAACACAGGCAGAACACTCGATGACACAAATCACAGCAGGATCCTCTATGACCCACCTCCTGGAGCAACGGAAATAAAAACAACAATAAACAAATGGGACCTAATTAAACTTAAAAGCTTTTGCACTGCAAACAATAAACAAGGTGAAAAGTCAGCCCTCAGAATAGGAAAAAACAACAGCAAATGAAACAACTGACAAAGGATTAATATACAAGCAGCTCATGCAACGCAATATCAGAAAAACAAACCAATCAAAAAATGGGCAGAAGACCTAAAGAGACATTTCTCCAAAAAAGACACAGATAGCTAATAAAGACATGAAAAGATGCTCACCACCACTCATTATTAGAGAAATGCAAGTCAAAACCATAATGAGCTATCACCTGACATGGTCAGAATGGCCACCATCAAAAATCTACAAACAATAAATGTTGGAGGGAGTGTGGAGAAAAGGGAACCCTCTTGCACTGTTGGTGGAAATGCAAATTGATACAGTCACTATGGAGAAGAGTATGGAGACCCCTTAAAAAGGGAGAAATAAAACTACCATATGACCCAACAATCCCACCACTGGGCATATACCCTGAGAAAACCGGAACTGAAAGAGACACATGTACCCCAGTGTTCACGGCAGCACTGCTCACAAAAGCCAGGACGTGGAAGCAACTTAGACGCCCATCAATGGATGAATGGATAAAGAAGCTGTGGTACATATACACAGTGGAATATTACTCAGCCGTAAAAAAGGAAGGCATTTGAGTCAGTTCTAATGAGGTGGATGAACCCAGAAGCTATTATACAGGGTGAAGTTAAGCCAGAAAGAGAACAACAAACACCATATATTAACACATATATATGGAATCTAGAAAGATGGGACTGATGACCCTATTTGCAGGGCAGCAACAGAGACGCAGATGCAGAGAAGAGACTTGTGAACACAGTAGGGGAAGGGGAAGGAGGGAAAATTGGAGAGAGTAGCACTGAAACATATACGGTACCACATGTAACATTAAAGAGGCAGTGGGAATTTGCTGTATGACGCAGGGAGGTCAAATCGACCTCGACAGGGTGGGAGGTGAGAGGTTCAACAGGGAAGGGGACACACACGTACCTGTAGCTCATTCATGCTGGTGTCTTGTAAAAAACCAACACAATATCGCAAAGCAATTATCCTCCAATTAAAAATAATTTTTTAAAAAAGAGAGAAAAAAAAAAGGCCCACTTTAAAAAACAAAGAAAAACCAAATATGAGACCCAAGTTAAGACCCAAACTCCAGTGAAGATGGCACTTTCCTTCTTCAAGACTCAGGGGCGGCTTTCAGGTCTTGCTGGGCTTTATATTAAACGCTAATGACAAGCAGAAAAGTGTATGTGGAGGTTGCCTGGAATCACATCCTTCTAAATGCATAGTTGAATGAGCCGATGCATGATATCTCCACGTCGCCTACATACAAGGGTTTAGCATCGGCATTACATGAGACGGACAATCGGCCAAGACCCCCCCCCCAACACACAGGCACACACATATGTAATTACCAGGGTCCGCTCTTCGCTGGCAGGTCTGACAGATAAAAAGATGAACCGCAAAAGGATCTCGTAAAGGACTCGGCGACTCCCAGGGGCTGAGCCTGCTGCCACCAGCCAGGCATGGGTTGCCACGTGCACAGCTCAGGAAAGGGACGCCAGCCAGCCCAGGCTGTTGACAGGTCCTTACCCATGCTCTGCACCTTCTCTGCAGGAGAACCTTAAGGCGGATGCCCGACGCACAGGGATGGATGAACACAGCTGGGAAGGCAGTGTTCACAACCTTCCGTGTCTTTCCTCCCCCACCTCTGGATACGCCCGCTCCCAAAGGTCCAGGTTTGCTCAGCGGTACCTGCTGCTGTAATGACACACGTCCCTGAGAAATTTCACACGAGGAAGTATGAGTGCACGCACAGCCGCTGACCGTATGTTTGCTAAAGCAGAGGTGATGCTCTGCAGACAGGGTGAGCGGCAATCATTTTAACAGAGGCTGTGGAATCACACGTGGGAAAGACAAGCGCAAGGGGCCTCCCTGATGGCTCAGCTGGTAAAGAATCCGCCTGCAAGGCAGGAGACCCCGGTTCCATTCCTGGGTGGGGAAGATTGCTGGAGAAGGGAGAGGCTACCCACTCCAGTATTCTTGGGCTTCTCTTGTGGCTCAGCTGGTAAAGGATCCGCCGGCAACGTGGGAGACCTGGGTTCGATCCCTGGGTTAGGAAGATCCCCTGGAGAAGGGGTAGGCTACCCTCTCCAGTATTCTAACCTGGAGAATTCCATGGACTGTACAGTCCATGGGGTCGCAAAGAGTCAGACACGACTGAGTGACTTTCACTTTCAAGACAACCAAGACTGAAATGCAGAAGGACCTTATGGTCCTTGCCCCTCACGTCCCCCACCTCCTTTTTTGTCTGTGGAAAACGTTAGCCAAGGAATTAATCAGAGGAATGGGAAAATGTAGAAACAACGGAAAACAGTCAAAGGAGACCAATTATAAACTACAATAACAGTTTAGTCACTAAGAATTGATGCCTTTGAATTGTGGTCCTGGAGAAGACTTTTCAGAGTCCCTTGGACAACAATATCAAACCAGTCAATCCTAAAGGAAATCAACCCTGAATATTCCTTGAAAGGACTGATGCTGGAGCTCCAACATTTTGGCCACCTGATGCGAAGAGCCGACTAAGACCCTGATGCTGGGAAAGATTGAAGGCGGGAGGAGAAGGGGGTGGCAGAGGGTGAGATGGTTGGATGGCATCACAATGAGATGGTTGGATGGCATCACAGACTCGATGGACTCGAGTTTGAGCAAGCTGGTGATGGACAGGGACGCCTGGCGTGCTGCAGTGCATGGGGTCACAAAAAGTCAGACACGACTTAGCGGTTTAACAACAGCAACAAAGCCAAGGACCTTTAGATCGTCTTCACTGACTACTGATAATATTCTGAGCCACACCTTGTCAGCTGTCTTATCAATACTAAAACCCGTGGAAGAAGTTAATAGACCGTGGCCATGACACAAACTGCCATACTTCCAAGCACTGGCCTCAAGGAAATGGGAAGAAAGTGCCCCCCGAACTGAAGATTAACCGTACCTAAAACAGTCAAGATGACGCCAATCAGACCACCCATGACCAGTCTCGAGATGACTTGCAGAGCTGACTGTACTGTTTCTGCAATGAAGCCGCCTCTGTCTGTCTATAAAAGCTCTTGCTGCCTGAGCGTCCGGCGGGGTGGGGGGGGGGCGGTGCGGCGGGGAAGAGTCGGCCTTTGGACACGGTGTCTTCCTTCCAACCCAGGCGGCCAGCATCCAAAATAAAGCAAACATTCATTTCCACCAACCTGGACCCTTTACTGGATTTTGAGCAGCGAGGAAATGGACCTGGGTTCAGTTAACAAGATGACTAGGAGGGAAGGTGGAAATCTAGGACCACGCAGCAATGCGAGTCCTGTGCAGGCGTCCTCAAGTCCCCTCCAGAAACTGGAAGCCACACATGATACACCAAGGGTGTGGCTTGTGCTAGAGCAAAGGGCAGGATCTCCAGTCTGTGACTTTCCCCCAGGGCAAAGGTATGGACCAGATGACTGAGTATTCACGAGCTTGACTTAAAACGACATGCTTTAGGCACGTATGTATCACTCCAGGCTTAACTGACTTTTCTAATTAATATGAGAATGCTCTGGTCAGACAAGGAGGGAGGTTTCCAAGGATCTCTCATGCAAAACTGTCTGATAAACATCCATGTATAAAGTGTGTGAGAGCTGAACCATAAAGAAAGCTGAATGCAGAAGAACTGATGCTTCTGAACTCTGGTGTTGGAGAAGACTCTTAAGTCCCTTGGACTGCAAGGAGATCCAGCCAGTCCATCCTAAAGGACATCAGTCCTGAATATTCATTGGAAGGACTGATGTTGAAGCTGAAACGCCAATACTTTGGCCACCTGATGCAAAGAGCCAACTCACTGCAAAAGACCCTGATGCTGCAAAAGATGGAAGGTGGGAAGAGAAGGGGATGACAGAAGATGAGATAGTCAGATGGCATCACAGACTTGACGGACATGAGTTTGAGCAAGTTCCGGGAGTTGGTGATGGACAGGGAAGCCTGGCATGCTGCAGTCCATGGGGTCACAAAGAGTCGGACACAACTGAGCGACTGAACTGAACTGAATATGCACAAATCAAGAACTCATTTGTGCTTGCAAATGCCGGGAGGTTATGACAGTTAACAGGGATTACTCACATTTTCTGGAGTCCTGAGAAAGCCCAGAGTTAAATGGCTATAACTTTATAGTATGAAATTAATGTAGCAAAATCACTACTATATTCCAGACACCCCTAGTACTCTGAAGCCCCTTCACAAGATAGTAGTGTCTGAATGTTGACTATATAACACAGAAAAATTAAGAATATATGCAGCGAGCTTCTTGGGTTCCCCTGGTGGCTCAGATGGTAAAGAATCCACCTGCAATGTGAGAGACCTGGGTTCGATCCCTGGGTCACTAAGATCCCCTGGAAAAGGGAATGGCAACCCATTCCGGTATTCTTGCCTGGAGAATCCCATGGACAGAAGAGCCTGGTGGGGTACAGTCCATGGGATCTCAAAGAGTCAGACACGACTGAGCAACTAACACTTTCACTTTTTTACAACTGGTCTCTTAATATCAGAAAGGATACACAATGGAATTGGAACTAAATTCATATTGAAATGAGTACATTCTGCACTTTGTTGAACGCATTAGCTTATACAAAATCATTTATGACAGTTTTTTTTTAACCAGCTATCTGTGAACTGAGATATATAACCATGAAATACGATAAATTTTAAGAAAAGGATACATCCTGCTGATCCTTTTAATCTAATCCCTCACCGTCTCTCCACTTCTGCCTTCACTGGCTTAAATTTATCTCCCCAGGAGATGGCTAAATCAAAGGCTCCTGGGCCCCAAGAGGAATGCTTGATTGGGCTCCAGGTTACGCCTGTGGGCATTGCCATGAAAGAACCTACTTCATCATGTAGGTTCATCATCTCTCTGTGTTGCCATTGCTGCCCTGCAAATCATTCCATCAGTACTATCTCTGTAGATTCCATATATATGTGTTGTGTGTGCTTAAGTCATTCAGTCGTGTCCAACTCTTTGCAACCCCATGGACTGTAGCCCGCCAGGCTCCTCTGTCCATGGGATTCTCCAGGCAAGAACACTGGAGTGGGCAGCCGTTCCCTCTTCCAGGGGATCTTCCGGACCCAGGGATCGAACCCAGGTCTCCCACATTGCAGGCGGATTCTTCACCATCTAAGCCACCAGGGAAGCCCAAGAATACTGGAGTGGGTAGCCTATCCCTCCTCCAGGAGATCTTCTGGACCCAGGAATTGAACTGGGGTCTCCCACATTGCAGGCGGACTCTTTACCAGCTGTGCCACCAAGGAAGCCATTAGTATACAATATTTGTTTTTCTCTCTGACTTACTTCACTCTGCATTTTGACTTGTCACCTTGAAAGTATATGATTTATTATAAGATTATGTCTGTTCAAATATATTTATAAAAGGTTTTTCATTTAAAATTATCAGTTGTGTTTGACATAGGGATTTGAATTTACCCGCAAGATTTAAGTCCCTATGATGTAACTAATCCAGCTCTAATTCACACAATATATATAGAATGACTTTGCAGCTACTATTCAAATTAAAGTACGAGCCGACACAACATATCTTCCTTGTAAAATATATTTACAATAAAAAAAAAAGGCTGCAAGGGATTAACCTGAAAATATTTAAAATAAAAAAGAACATTAGTGCCCTGTGATGGTTTCTTTCATTTCGGAAGCCCCCTCAAAATGCAAGAGCTAAGATCCTCCTATCTGTCTGCACTGACCTATCTATTGTGGTAGTTCTTGCTGGGGGCGATTTTGCCAAGTATCCAGAGTGGGGGGACATCTGCCAATATGTGCCGACATTTTTGGCTGCTTCAACTGTTGGGAGAGAGTTCCTGTACACTACTGCACAGAGACCAAGGATGCTGTTCAACACCCCGCACTGCAGAGAACAGCTCCTACCGTCAAAAATTGGTGTCACTGTTCAGTTGCCCAGTCGTGCCCGAGAGCCGGACCATAAACAAGGCAGAGCGCCAAAGAACTGATGTCTGCAAACTGTGGTGCTGGAGAAGACTCCTGAGAGTCTTCCCCAAAATTCAGTTCAGTTCAGTTGCTCAGTCATGTCCGACTCTTTGCGACCCCATGAACCGCAGCACACCAGGCCTCCGTGTCCATCACCAACTTCCGGAGTTTACCCAAACTCATGTCCATAGAGTCGGTGAGGTCATCCACCCATCACATCCTCTGTTGTCCCCTTCTCCTCCTGCCTTCAATCTTTCCCAGCATCAGGGTCTTTCCCAATGAGTCAGCTCTTCGCATCAGGTGGCCAAAGGATTGGAGTTTCAGCTTCAACATCAGTCCTTCCAATGAACACTCAGGGCTGATCTCCTTTAGGATGGACTGGTTGGATCTCCTTGCAGTCCAAGGGACTCTCAAGAGTCTTCTCCAACTCCAAATGTCAAAAGCGCCAAGGTTCAGAAACCCATTCTATCCCCTTATGTATCCGGGGAATTTATCTCTGCTTCCTGGAGCCAGTTTTCACTTCTATACAAGTTGTACCTTTTTTCCCCCTCTGTTGTTCCTAAATTGTCCGTAAGACACTTTCATTCTTGTAGGCACTCAACCTCGCTTCTGTCTTTTCAGCATTCAAAGACTCTTCACGTCGTAATGGACAGCTGCTGGGAATAAGTTGTCATGGGCTGGCAATCCAGACACCTTTGACACCTCTGTCTTTTTTTTAATATTTATTTTTATTCTCATTTATTTGCTTGCAGCAGGGCTCAGGGCATTGTGGGGTCTTTGGTTGCAGCTCACGAGATCTTTCGCTGTGGCATTTGAACTCAGTGGCATCTAGCTCCCTCACTAGATGAACCCGGGTACCCCTGCATTGGGAGCTGTGAGTCTCAGCCACTGGACCACCCGGGAGGTCAACATACCTCTCTTCTGTAGCTACTACCTCACAAAGACAATTCTCCTTCAGTCTCCACAGTATTAATTCTCAACGGGAAACTTCTACCTTCTCCCCAAACTTAACAGACTTAAAAACACTGGAAATAACGCCACTCAACTTGATGAATTCTAGGTCAGATAATCCCACCGTCAATGCACCATCTTTTACTACCAACATTTCGAGCATCAGCTTCATCGAGATGGGAAAAAAAAAAAATCCCAGCAGGCCAAAACTGAAGGATGTTCTGAAGCTTCTTGATGGCAACGAAGCTAACCTTCTGCTCCAGGGAGAAGATATTCTGTATATGGTCCTGTTTTGACCAGAGAACCCAGGTCTACAATCAGGGCGAGGCTTTGTGGAAAGGACGGAGCACGCAGGCAAGAAAAGGAAGACCACAGTGGTCATTCGGCCATCAACGGGCTAAGAATTCACAAGGCACGCATTTCAAATACCGCAGACCAGCCATCATGAACGCTGTTTGATCAGAGTGCTTACCATGAAAAGCTGGACCTGCCAGATATCACAAAATCCAGCCTATTCAGTCCCAACTCGGTCAAAAAAAAAAAAATACGGTGTCTTGTAGCTGTCTGTGCTGTCACCCCCTCCATCGCATTATTGCTACCAGATTTTAATGGCTCAATGAGTCAAAACGGGGTCACGGAGAAGAAGTCCACATTTTAGCACTAGTGACAACTGGGTCTGCTCCTCTGTACACACAAGGGAGGTAAAAGTCCCCCCTAAACGCAAGGAAGTCCGTCATCACACACGGGGGGCCTCACACGGCTAGGTCTCTCTGCATCTATCTCTCCTTCATTTCCACAGGGCACAAGCCTCCATTCAACAATACGATTTTCACGGAACGGAAAATTCACGATGTCAGGTCAAGAGGAGTGTTAAGAACCGATAACCTGGATAAAAATAATTATAATGATTTACCAAGCGCCCTGGAAACCAAAACAGCATGAAAGGCTCAGTAATACATAAACGTGTTCCGTCTGCATACATTTTAACAGCACCACCAGTGTAAGAAAATACAGTGTGAATTTTGCCCACTGTGTCAGAGTATGTGATTAAAATGAAATCAGGGGCTTCTCATTAATCAGTTCATTTCTCCTCTAAACCACTATCCACTCCATTCAGCCTGCAAGACTAAAAATTTCTCAGTAGCTTAAAGGAAATCACGTTCAGCGAAAATCATTGTGCTAATTTTCTACAAAAAAACAAAAACAAAAACCCAGGAGGAATCAATTTTTCCTTACAATCTTTCTAATTGGCAAAGGTACCCTCAAGAGTGCTGCGGTTTTCTGTCTTTTTCTCCAACTCAAGTACTATTATATGAATATAAAGGCAGATGATGGTTTACATATTTGTTGAAAACATAGAAAGAAGTTAAATGAACTTTCATTTTCTATCTACGTGGCTGAAAAATTATGAACAAATAATCCAAACACACCATATTCACATTTAAAAATATTCAATGAATACTCAACATTCCTATTCTATTTCCTTTCAGTGGGTGGGGATGTGTGTATGATTGTTAGTTATCTCTTCTCTGGTAAATACTGCCGATATTTAAAAATTACGAAGCACAACGTATGTTGCAAATATCAAAGCGATTTCACATGCACTCACGTTTGACACCACAACACCCAACGTGGGCTTCCCAGGTGGCTCAGCGGGAAAGAATCCGCCTGCCAAGGCAGGAGACGTGAGTTCAATCCTTGGGTTGGGAAGATCCCTCTGGAGAAGGAACGGGCAACCCACTGCAGTATTCCTGCCTGGAAACAAGAGGAGCCTGGTGGGCTACAATCCATGGGGTCACAAAAAAGGAGTCAGACACGACTAAATAACAACACCCAATGCGTCATACCCAACACATACTTTTATCCACCAGGATGTACGCGTTCTGTCTAATTTGTTCACTATTACATTCTCTGCATCTAGAAGAATTCCTGAGACAGGTGGTAGGTGCTCTAGAAGTATTTCCTTACTGCTTAGGTGAATGCGTTCAATCTGACAGATGGAGTGAACAGCAAATGATCGAAGACCATACAAGTTCATCAAGAACTTCATGTGCAAATACTCTGCAACGTGCTATGTGGTGCGGAAGGGCCGTGGAGACAGAAGCCTAAGCCCCTTCCTGTACAAGAAGCCTGTGCTACAAACCACGCAGGCTTTGCGTAAAAAGGTAACTCCCAACAAACAGCACATTAGACTACCTCTGACCTAGGTATGAGAAAGGCAACAAAGGCGTGCCGTTTCATCTCTGTTACTTCATGCAACCACTATAAACTCAGGGGAGATCACAGTCCCACTTGGTGCACAAAGAAAGAGGTTCCTGGCCACCTGGCTGAAACTCAGGGTAAGTGGTGGGCAAGAAAGGAAACACTCACAGCTGAGCAGAAGATGGAACCCACAAGCTCTCTGCAGGAGCCCTTGCTGTACCAGATACCCATCTTTGTCCCACAGTCTAGAATTCTGCATTGGATGCATGGTTGTTTTAGCAACGCCTTGTTCCCACTCCAGTGAGGACAGGGTCGAAGGTAGAGTCTGCTAGACTACCATTATCTACTTCCACCCCTCACCCTTTGAGGACAGGACACCCGGATTCTGTGTGGGCACGTGACCACCGTCCTCTCAAAAGGACAAGCTTTCCCTGTAACCCAGTTCTGGCCAAAGGCTACAAGCAGAAGTCAAATATGAAATCTCTAGTCTGTGCTCTTAAAGGCAATGAAATCCCCTTCTTCACTCTTACTCAGGGACGTGATGTGAGGGCAGGAGCTGGGGCAGCCATCCCAGACACAGAGGAGGACAGAACTTTGGGGCTCTTACTGTGAGGCAGTGCTTTACGGAACGAGAGGTCCATCACCCCACTTCCAAAGCTACAGAAAGTTACATCTCAGCTGACTTAAAATGACTCACCCTGTCACTGCCAAATTACCTTGTAGAAAGGTTAGAAGCTGCATTCTGGCCTCTTAGAGACATTCATCAACAGGGAAGAGGAAGTGAAGAAATAAAAAACTACAGCTACTAATGGTTTCCTGGTCAGAAACCCAAGACTTCACAGTGTGTTTTGGAACCAATGTTAATTCACGGGCACCCTAGGGTGTTTTACCACATAAGCAAAGCCTGAAGAAAATCCACGCTGGATTTTGCAGACTTAGTAAAGAAATGGAAAGAACATAAAATATGCCTTGGATGATTTTTTAAATATGGATAACTTGTCAAAATGATACTATTTTGGATAGTGAGTTTAGATTATTGAATTATTACATATTAATACATATGTTGCAAATAATGGGCTTCCTTGGTGGCTCAGACGGTTCGATTTGCCTGCAATGCAGGAGACCCGGGTTCGATCCCTGGTCCGGAAAGATCCCCTGGAGAAAGGAATGGCAACCCACTCCAGTATTCTTGCCTAGACAATCCCATGGACAGAGAAGTCTGGCAGGCTATGGTCCCTAGTGTCCCAAAGAGTTGGGGCAGGACTGAGAGACTGATTTTTTTCTTATGCTGCAAATAATATTAACTTAGTATATATTTAGATACATATTGCAGAAATAATTTATGATTTCTTTTTACTTCTCTACTGTGGCTACTAGAAAACCTTAAATTTATGGTTTGTATTCTCTTTCTACTGGAGAGTACAAAAACCCAGACACTTTATATGGTACCCACAGGCTCTAAAATGTGTTGATTATAGTCAGCAAGATTAAACCATAGCATTTTTTCAAGGCTTCACGTCCACTGCAAAATTTTAATTGTATGCCCATAGCATCATTTTTTTATTTCTTGACCAGTTCAAGACAGATTAATAATCACAAATTGTTCTAAATGCAGACCACCTTTCTCTAGGAAAAAAAGCAATTTTCTGTTTGAGGATATTTTTAATGCAGTGACTTATCACAAGTTCTGTTAAGACACCTGAAAGGGTTGTGGGTCTCAGAAAAGCCATGGTCATTGACAGGTTGCTCGCGTTGTGGGCAAACACTGACCTCTCATCTGGGTGTATGTTATTATACCTTTCAATTTCAGAGCCACCTGTCCCAGCAGACAGCAAGGTGCGCTGTCAACTCCAGGGCTCAATGCAGAGCACCTGGGTGTGGACCCCGTCTGGCTGAGGCTGTCTCATCTATGACTAGGGGGTGATGTCACCAGAGCTGCACAACTCTTCCTAGCAGGTTGCCATGGGAGACCAAGGGTGATGATGCTACAATGGACTTTGTATCACAGTCAACAGTACAGCTCAACTTTCAGTGTGACTGTGTTTAAGATGGGCTTCCCTGATGGCTCAGCGGGTAAAGAATCCACCTGCAAATGCAGGAGACAAAGAAGACGCAGGTTCAGTGGGTTCCATCCCCTGGGTCAGGACCAGGAAATGGCAACCCACTCCAGTATTCTTGCCTGGAGAATCCCATGGGCAGAGGAGCCTGGCGGGCTCCAGTCCAAAGGGTCACAAAGACTTGGACACAACTGAGCTTGCACATATTCTGTTTAAGATGGGGTGCCGCTGAACAGATATTTTAGCCGGGACTACACGCAGCTTCTCTTGCTGTTATTATTGTATTAAACCTCCTTTTAGATAAGACTTCCTGCCCCTTACACCGTCGGCTGTCACTTTTAAAGTTTAATTAAGCCTCACCCACTCAAAGCGCTGGAGAACCAACAGCTAGAGATGCTTAGGCACAGGGAGCTGCGTGCATCTCATCAGTGACGACAAACTGAACACTCGACAGCTTCTTTTTGCAAGAGGCATTTTATTGTCACTTTGAGTTCTACTCTGAACTAAAAAGAAGAAAAAAAAAATCTAGAGATGGGTTGGTTGTGTTGCTGTTCTGTTTTCTAGCCACTGAGTCGGGTTCCACTCTTTTGCAACCTTGTGGACTGTAGCCCACCAGGCTCCTCTGTCCACAGGATTCTCCAGGCAAGAATACTGGAGGGGGTTTCCATTTCTTTCTCCAGGGGTATCTTCCCAACCCAGGGATCGAAGCTGAGTCTCCTGCATTGGCAGGCTGATCCTTTACCGCTGAGCCACCAGGCAAGCTCAGAGTGGTGTTAAGGAGGAGTTTATTTTTGCATAAATGGTGCGATAGTATGAGAGAGCTTCTTACTTTTATTACTTGGGTGGAGGGACTGTGGCTTCCGTCTGCCCACAGTTGGAACCGGTACTGTGCACGTGTGTGTGTTACCCACACGCCCTGGGAAACGGAGCTCAAGCTGAGCATCTCTGACCTTGAGCCACAGTGGGGACGGGAACCTGGGAGTGAGTCCTCCACCCGCTCCTCATGGCTGTGCGTAATCGCGCAGAATGCAGAAGCAAGGAAACTCCTAGTATGCAGGATTCATGCAGAAATGTAAAAACAAGGAAACTCCTAGTGTGTGGCAGTTAACATACTGAGAGGAAAAAGAACCCTGAGGCCTGAGAAGATGCACGTTATTATAGAAAGAAGGCCATTTCTCCATGCATTACCTCACCTATTGAAATTTGGCAGACATGATTCATGGCTAGACTCTCACCTAGCAAATGTAATTTCGAGCAAAAACATTCACACATCACTGAGAAGCGAAAGCCAACAAGAACCGTATCCCAAAATCATTACAACATTTGTTTTTAATAATCTATCGATGATTTTTTGTTTTTTTTGTGCGGCCACATCAAGCGGCATGCAGGATTTTAGTACCCTGACCAGGGATCAAACCAGCAACCCCTGCCGTGGAAGTGCCAAGTCTTAACCACTGTACCGTCAGGGGAGTCCTTCTATTGATCATTGCTGTATCATCTTTTTCCTAGCCTTTCATTCCTTTCCTTTCTAGGTTTGGAAACCATTCTTTGGAGAATGAAAAAAAAAAAAAAAAAATACTTACACACTCTAAAAGGAGGAACTGAAATAGATCTTTGCAAAGCTTTCCAAATGGGTGATGTTATACAACAGCGAAAGGAAAGAGCAGTAACAGCAAATGCAGAGACGTCTCACTGATGACTTCAGAGCAACACAGAGAACAAACAATCCCCTTCTTGTCCCTAGCGTGCCATGAAAGAGCACCAGGCTTCAAAGACACAGCAGAGACATTCAATCAATTCATTTGCACAACAAAACCTATGTCACCCGTACACACTCATGCACACACAGACACACACCCTTGGGAAACAAACTTGGGCTAACGACAAGTAGAAACAAATTGCAAGTTTGCCAATTGATAATTATAAGCATTTCAAGACCTTTTGCTGGCTAACCTAAGAATCTGTGCTTTTCCTACAAATGTCATTCTGTAAAAACACCGTCTTCTGATAGACACACTAAGAAACACCAGGAGATGAGCTGAATCCACGTAGAGGAGTGATATTCAAACATATCAATTCTCATTCATGAGCAATCACAGCGCACACACCCTGCTCCCCAGCTTAAAGAAAGGGGTCAAAGAGTTAATGAGCAAAGAATGTAGGTAGGTATAATCTCAGTAATAAGTTCATGTGCTGACCTGCCTTCCTGCTTTCTGGACTCAACTCCCGTTTAAGACGCAGCCCTAATATGCAGACTCAGGCTGGCTCAGGTCGGGAGACTCAACTTCCCAGCAAACGCCACAAATGGCCCCTGTAGCTGAAACTCTGACAGTGCAGTCTTTATTAAAACAGCTGGCATTCACGTGAAACCCACAGAGTGTAACCCAAAACAGAACCCGAGCCATTGCTTGCAGAGCAACTTACATCCAAGTCACAGGACAAAAAAAAAAAGAAATGCAAATGGCTGGCGAACAGGATGAAATATTCCACCTCATCTTTTTTTTTTTTTTAATCAAAGACATGCAAAAACAAAACCAAAAAAAAGTGCCTGCGTTCCCAGCTCAGTTGACCACAATGTCCTGAGCTGTCTGAGAGGCAGGCCCCCACCCCCACCCTGGGCTCCCTGGCAATAGGGAACAGCTGGCACAACCTTTCAAGGAAAGCAATTTGGTAATCGGTCTCAAGAGCCCTAGAGCTCCATTTCCAGCAATCTATCCTAAAGCAAAAAAAAAAAAAAATTGGAAGCAATCTGAAGCTCCAGCAACACGTGTTACATCAATTACGGCATACACACTTGACGGGACAAATGCCTGAAAAATGTTTTCAATGAACGTCAGCAATGATCAAACGCTCCCTCTGTGAGGTTAACTGGGAGAGCCGGGTTACAAAGCTGAACCTTCCTGATGTTTCATGCCCAGGAATACAGGCCTCTGGGAGAAAACGTACCGACAGGCTGATGGGCGAACTGGTGTGGGTGGGTTCAGAGGTGTTTGTTTTGTTTCCAGATTCCATTCTCTCTCTCTTTTTTTTTTTCCAAATTGCTCATCACATGCAGCATGTTGCTTTTAAAAATCAGAAAACTGAAAATCCTGGCCAGCGAGGAGTAATGACTAAACTCATCTGCTGAGGATGAAGAAGTTGAATAAGACAGCGATTTACCTGTTCACCTCTCCCCTAACAACGTCAACGATGACCTTCCTCACAGTGCGGGGTGCCAGGGGGAGGAAATTCCTTCTCCTCGGGGGTACACAGTCATCCGCCTCCTCTGAGTCACCTTGCGAAGTTTTATGATGCCAGAGTCTATAAACACAACATTAAATATTTATGGTTGATATTTGCTGCTTCTAAAAATACGTGGAGGAGAAGGTCTGTTAACAAGGCCTCCTGTTGACCTTCTCGCTGAAATCACCAAGGCTGCTTATTCTGTAGATGCTTAATCCAGTGGATCCCCCCCGGGAGCCCCTTCCACCTGAGCCAGGTACCCTGGGGCCTTCACAGCGCAGTGTTGATGGGGCCCCAAACCCGCTTATTCGATGGGGCATCTTACTGCATCAATGAAATGTAATGAAATATTACATCAACTCATCAGCTAGGAAGACAGTCTTTTTTTGCCCCTACCAAAGCTACTTTGGATGCTTTGTTACAGACTAACAGACACGTGGGTCAGACAAAAATGTACCATGAGGGACTTCCGGAAGGTCCAGTGGTTAAGACTCTTGAGCGTCCACTGCAGGGGATGTGGGTTTGATCTCCTGTCGGGGAACTCAGATCACACATGCCCGTGTGCATGGTGCAGAGTGCAGCCCCAAATAAAAAAAAAAAAAAGTTATCATGAAAACGCTGACGGGGTGGACAAGAGCGAAGAGATCTCAGAAAAGGCAGTAAACATGCAGATGGATTCTGCGCGGAGATGGTTTCCTTCGGGAACCACTGCGCTTTACGGGACTCAACACTGGAAACTGCAGAAGCCGCATCACCGGTACAGTTTATTACGGAGAGACGACCCCACACTAGAATTACTGGACCCATATTCCGAGACGAGGCTGTATCACCTTCTATCGAGCAACGAGTGAATAGACCTGCATTTAAATTTGCTGCTGTTTAGACGCTACGTCGTGTCCGACTCTTTGGACTATAGAGCCTGTGGACTAGAGAGCCCGCCAGGCTCCCTCTGTTCATGGGATTTTCCAAGCAAGATTACCGCAATGGGGGACTTCCCTGGCGATCCAGTGGTTAAGATCGGATCCCCCGCAGGGGCTGCGGGTTCGATCCTTGGTGGGGGAAGTAAGATCCCACTCACTGTGTGGTACAGCCCCCAAAAGTTAAAAAAAACAAAAGAATACTGGAGTGGGTTGTCATTTCCTTCTCCAGGGGATCTTCCCGACCCAGGGATTGAACCGGCATCTCTTGCCTTGGCAGGCTGTTTCTTTATCACTGAGCCACTAGGGAAGCCTTGCATTCAACCAGTTCAACCTAACGTCTCCAGGAGGTGAAGCTTACTTTGCTCCCCCTACAGCAGTGAGCATGGGCTTTGAAAGTCTAGTGTGGACAGACAAGACAGGGGAAAGACCTGGCAAACACAAACCCTGAGCAGAAGGCAAGCTGAGCTCATCAGCGTTAAGTCACGTGGAGAGTCCAACGCCCTGGAGGCGACGTGATCACAGGGCCCTCCGTCTCTGCGGTCTCTGTTCCCCAAACTCATAACCCCGGCCTCATCACGTGGCACACACCTGCTAAGCCCAAAGTGAGAGACGTTCTATGAAAAGTCGTGGCCAGTTATACCTCAAAACAGAGCCACCCAAGCCAAGGAAAGTCCGAGCTGCTGCCCCGGCCCAAAAGAAAGATGGGAGACAGGATGACTGAGTTCAGTGTGGATGTAGGGGTGGAATTCCGAGACAGGAAAAGGACATGGGTGGAGAAAAGGTTAAACCTGAAAAATAACATGATATACAGTGGATAAAATTTTTTAAAATTATGTATACATGTTTCATTTCTTTTTTAAAAAATTTATTTAATTGGAGGCTAATTACTTTACAATATTGTAGTGGTTTTTGCCATACACTGACATGAATCAGCCATGGCTGTACATGTGTTCCCCTTTCTGAACCCCCCTCCCACCTCCCTCCCCATCCCATCCCTCAGGGTCATCCCAGTGCACCAGCCCTGAGCACCCTGTCTCATGCATCAAACCTGGACTGGCGATCTGTTTCACATATGGTCATATACATGTTTCAATGCTATTCTCTCAGATCATCCCACCCTCGCCTTCTCCCAGAGTCCAAAAGACTGTTCTTCACATCTGTGTCTCTTTTGCTGTCTCACATATAGGGTCATCGTTACCATCTTTCTAAATTCCATATATATGTGTTAATATACTGTATCGGTGTTTTTCTTTCTGACTTACTTTGCTCTGTATAATAGGCTCCAGTTTCATCCACCTCATTAGAACTGATTCCAATGCATTCTTTTTAATGGCTGCTTTCTGATGAAATGCCCAGAGAGGGATCTCATTCTTCCCGCGAAGACGGCTCAACCATAATGGTTAAGAAATCTGTGCAGGAGTGGTCGTACTTGCCACCTACATAAAGGTCCATGTCTCTGGGTAGCAAATCCGCACACACACACAGGTTCCCAAACCCACCTCCATCTGGGTCAACAGCTGTTACTGCGGCCAAACCCCCAGTCATTCTTTCACGGTTATGAGCGAGCCTCACTCCAAATCTTCGGATGCATCAGCAATCGTAGGTCTTGGCAACCCTGGAGGAAACACACTCATGCACACACACAGACACACACACACACACATGATCCTATCAAGTTCCATTTTCATCCTTCAAAATGCCATTTTCTTTCATTTCTCTTTGAAAGAGAAATTTCAAAATTTCATTTCTCTTTCATTTCCACTTTTCCTCCCTTAGGAATTTTGGCTATCTGCCTTAGCTGAACTTGAAAAGGCAGGGAAGTTGAGCGTCCATGGAAGAAAAATTAAAGGTGTGGGTGGTGAGGAAGGATACTGGTGAAGCCTTGGACAGCTGCATGATGGCCACTAGCTGTGAAGGTGGCAAAGAGAACGTTAGCTCTCGTGCCAGAGAGACCAGCAGCATTCAGCGCAAGTCAAGGGATTCCCATGCAGCCTTTCCACGTGCAAAGGCTTCTACACATGAAGGTTGCCAACGCAGTCGGCCTGGGGGTCAGACCCTTTGGGGTCCCCCTCGGGCCAGGTCCGGTCCCCTATCCGGGAAAGCCCCTTCTCTCTCTGCACGGCAGTTGCCTTTCTAGAAAACGCAAACGGCAAGAGAACCCTCGACTCTGAGGATCCTCCGAAATGTTCCTTCAGTCAACCTGCGGGTGCAGAATTCACAAAATGCAATTCCCTACCCAGCAGGTTTCATGTCTTCTGTCTGTGCTCAGTCGCTCAGCCCTGTCTGACTCTCTGTGACCCCGTGGACCGTGAAGCCCGCTGGGCTCCTCTGTCCCTGGGATTCTCCAGGCAAGGATTCTGCAGCGGGTTGCCATGCCCTTCTCCAGGGGGAATCTTCCTGACCCAGGGATTCAACCTGGGTCTTCTGCACTGACAGGCAGGTTCTTTACAGTCTCAGCCACCAGGGAAGCCCTTTCTTCGATCTGACGTGCCTTTAAATTACCGTGAAGAGGTTATTTGAGCTTACACTCTACCTGTGCACTTTTACGGCCTCACCGGCGCATGGAGGCTATCTGCTGAATGAATGAATGATGTTAGCGCTGAGAGTACAATATTGTAAAGTAATTAGCCCCCAACTAAAATAAATAAATTTATTTAAAAAAAAAGAAATGCAATAAAGATGTTATCATCTTTGAAACTGTCAGAAAGAGCTTGGTGTGGGGGGGGGATTCTCATTCATTTTTTTCCCCCATTAACTTTGCCTAGAAGACAATAAAATTTTTTACAAAGGGTAATTCATTATTTAGAAAAGGCAAGGGCAACCTTTCTGAAATGTCTTGGGGCAGAAGTTGCACGTGCAGGGGTAGCAATGATTCAGGCAGTCGCTGAAGAAGATTTATTCACCCGAGTTTAAGGAGGAGGTGGGAGAGCTGACCAGCCACGCCCACCGGGGGGGCTCAATGGATGTTTCCATTTTGTGGGAGGGAAACTGATTTTCTGTCCAAGAATATTGTGGCGAGCACAAAGCAGGCGCATCATTTTTATTGAGCTACGTAGTAAAGCGAGGGGCTTCCTGAGATGCTCCTCGTGGTCAAGAATCTGCCCGCCAGTGAAGGAGATGCAAGAGACTCAGGTTCGATCCCTGAATTGGGAAGATTCCCCTGGAGAAGGAAAACAGCAACCCACTCCAGTATTCTTGCCCTGGAGAACCCCATGGACAGAGGAGCCTGGTAGGCTACAGTCCACGGGGTCGAGAAGAGTCAGACACGACTGAGCACGCACACACACACGAGACTCAAGTGACAGTCTTTCCAGGTAGATTCTATTGTATCCGAAAGTCAGGGCACAGACACGGCTAAAGAAATTTCCCCACACTTTCTGACAGCTGACTGTGTACTCAAGTTGAGTAATTCTCTAACCAAGATGGCCATTGATGGGCGCGAAAAATAAAAGGCTGAGGTAGGCAGCCTCTTCACAGGCATCTTTATCTCTTATCTCATTTATGTGGCCCCACCGTACAGCATGTGGAATCCTAGCCCCCTGACCAGGGATGGAACCTGTGCAGCGTTAAGGATGGAGTCCTAACCACTAGACGCCAGAGAAGGCCCCAGGCAGCCTCTGAGATGAGTCCAAGGAGCCCTACCCCCTGGCATCTGAACCCAGGAACCGCCCCAACCCACACTGACCACGATTGCTCTATGCGACCAACAGAATATGGCAAAAGGAACAGGACGTCACCTCTAGATCAGGCTGTGAAAGCACGTGGCTTCCAGCACTTTCTTTTTAATTTTTTTTAAGTTATTCTATTGTTATTTTATTTATGTTTGGCTGTGCCACGAGGCACATGGGGCCTTTAGTTCCCCATCCAGAGCTGGAACATTCCTTGCACTGGGATGTTAGAGTCTTAATCACTGCTCCACCGGGGAAGTCCCCAACACTGTCTTTCTCTCTCTTTCCCCTACTCTGCTCTCTCTCTCTCTCAATCACGCACTCTGGGGAAGCCAGGTCACGGGCAGCTCTGCAGAGACGGGAGAGAGTGAAGCCTCCCGCCAACTGCCACGTCCGTGAACCAGCTTGGGGTGGAGCCTCCAGCCCAGCACGAGGCTCAAGAGACTGGTCTTGGGGCCAACGCGCTGACGGCACCTCACGGGAGACCTCGAGCGGGAACACTCCAGCTCACCTGTGCTTGGATTCCTGAGTCTCAGAGCCCATGCGAGATGACCCCTGTCCGCAGTGTCCAGCATGGAATGCTGGGGTAACCTCTCACACCCCGATGGGTAAAGAACACAGGAGCTGGAACTGGGAACACGCTGGCAGACGTCAGAGAACACTGGCATAGAAACTAACCCCATTCATCCGCTCCCCCCAAGCCCTCCAAGCCAATTAGTTATCTAATTCCATTTGTTTGCCTTCAACCAAGCACACAAACACACAAACAGCTGCAAACGTAAGACCCAGAAAACTACATGCATCTATCTTGCCTCCATCACATAGTTCTCCTTCAGTAAAACCTGGGTCTACCAGGTAAACCATGTACGCTTAGAAATCACACTGATATCTTCACCCCTAAATCCCCAGCAATCACTTGCTCCCCTCAGCTAGGCATCTGCATGTCCGAATGGTACAAAAGTGGCATTTTTCCATTGCTGTTGTTTGTTCTTTAGTCGCTCAGTCATGTCCAGCTCTCTTGAAATCTCATGGGCTGTAGCCTGCCAGGCTCCTCTGTCCATGGGATTCTCCAGGCAAGAATACTGGAGTGGGTTGCCATGCCCTCCTCTAAGGGATCTTCCCGACCCAGAGATGGAACTCGTGTCTCTTGCATTGGCCTATGGGTTCTTTACCGAGCCACCATTTTCCATTCGATTGG
This sequence comes from Giraffa tippelskirchi, assembly GCF_054371585.1. Classification (NCBI taxonomy): domain Eukaryota; kingdom Metazoa; phylum Chordata; class Mammalia; order Artiodactyla; family Giraffidae; genus Giraffa; species Giraffa tippelskirchi. The sequence goes on from NC_137289.1 coordinate 147,797,615, forward strand.
AAGAAAAGTTCCTTCCAATCAAGCGTAAAGTTCTTGATTCAGTATGAGATGAATCCTAAACATGTCCACCTTATTTCTGCAAATTCTTGACGTAAGGAATTGAGATGCTGTGCTGTATGTTACATCATCGTTAAAGAGTTCACTCCAGTTGCTCAGTCGTGTCCAACTCTTTGCGACCCCAGGGACCACAGCACGTCAGGCCTCCCTGTCCATCACCAACTCCCGGAGTTTACTCAAACCCATGTCCATTGAGTCGGTGATGCCATCCAACCATCTCATCCTCTGTCGTCCCCTTCTTCTCCCGCCTTCAATCTTTCCCAACATCAGAGTCCTTTCAAAGGAGTCAGCTCTTCACATCAGGTGGCCAAAGTATTGGAGTTTCAGCTTCAGCATCAGTCCTTCCAATGAACACCCAGGACTGATCTCTTTAGGATGGACTGGTTGGATCTCCTTGCAGTCCAAGGGACTCTCAAGAGTCTTCTCCAACACCACAGTTCAAAAGCATCAATTCTTCGGCACTCAACTTTCTTTATAGTCCAACTTCACATCCATACGTGACCACTGGAAAAACCATAGCCTTGAGCAGACGAACCTTTGTTGGTAAAGTAATGTCTCTGCTTTTTAATATGCTGTCTAGGTTGTTAAAGAGTAGACTGACCTGAAAGAAGAGTCCCCACTTGTGGCTTTCAACTATTCTAGATTATTTTTCTCACAGGCAGAATTCCCGTTTCTGGTTAGTACTCACAGCAGCACCCAGAAATGGGGGATGTGCACATATTCTAACTGGGGCCCTAATTATGGAGCTGGATCGGCCTTGAGGGCTATAATTACGATGGGAAATCATATCCCCCGTTGTCCAAACTGCTACTGGAAGCTGACCGTGCAAGGCCCCAAGGTCCATCCCCGAGGGGTCAACAGGGTGACGGGGCACCCAGGTAACCTCCTGTTTACCACGTGAAGCCACCGTCGCCGAGAGAGGTGAACCCAAGGTCAAGGTTTCACCTGCCGCGCTCTGAGAACTTCCAAGTTCAGAGCGCTTCTGAGCAGACGTGCTGTTTGTTTAACACGTTTCCCTGAAAAGCGCCAGGAAGCCTTGAAATTATGTGGCAGACCCACTCCAGGATTCTTGGGCTTCCTTGGTGGCTGAGCTGGGCAAGAATCTGCCTGCAATGCTGGAGATCTGGGTTCAATCCCTGGGTTGGGAAGATCCCCTGGAGAAGGGAAAAGCTACCGACTCCAGTACCCTGGCCTGGAGAATTCCACGAGCCGTATAGTCTCCATGGGGTCACAAAGGGTCAGACGCGACTGAGAGACTTTCACTTTTGGCACCAACGAGTCTTCCACGGTGCAATTTCTTTCGGAGGAAACTGGACAAGACTCTGTGGACGGGCCTGGGGATTCCAGGCACCAAAACCATTCAGGGGCACAACTAGTTCTACCCTCGATCACCTCCGGTGGGAAAAGGAAGGGGGTTGCACTACAGACAGTGGGTTCTAGAGCCTCCCCTGGTGACTGAGGGCTTTGCACAGTCCACGTGACGTGGTTGCATCACGGAATATTCCAGGGACCAGGTAAGTGGGCCCACAGTCCACATGGACCATGCATTCTGGGGCCTCCCCTGGCAGCTGGGGGCTTCGCACAGTTAACGTCCCGCGGTTGCATCACGGAATATTCCAGGGACCAGGTTAAGCGGGCCCACAGTCTCCACTTCGTCCACTGCAACCCCCGAACCCCATCCTCGTAAGCAGCAGCCCTCCGGGCCAGTCTCAAGGGAAAGCCCACCACTTCCCGCTCGCCTGTGACCAAAAACAGGCTCCACGAACCGGCAAAGCCACCCACACCTCCGTGAACCGCGGCTCACGAAAAACCACCTCCTGACGGATAGGGCGTGAGAGCTCCCAGACCTTCCAGAAACATCAGGAAAGACACAATCCACCAGGGCTTCTGGGTGTGATGGTCACCCAGGCCCCGTAACAGCAGGCCTGGCGGGGGGCGGGGCGCCGCGCCTGCAGCCTGTTCTGTCGGCTCGTTCATTTAATTAAAGACAAAGAATTTATACCGGTTTGGATTTTTTCAGCCGCCCTGTAAATGGCCAAGGGTAAAGGGAGATCGCCACTGCTACGGGTTGAACTGGGCCCCCTCCCCAAAAAAGATATCTCGTGGTCCCAACCCCCTGGACACCTTAGAGTGCGACCTCATTTGAAAATAGGTCGTGGATAGAATTCATCAAGGTGAAATGCCAACTCAAAACCACCATGAGATACCACCTGATGCCTGTCAGACTGTTGAGCGTGGGCTCAGCCAGAGAGACAACGAATAACAAGCGTCGCCAACGATGGAGAGAAAAGGCAACCCGTACGATGATGCAGTGACGGTGGGAATGGAGACTGGTGCAGCTACTACGGAAAACAGTAAGGAGCTTCCCCAGAACATTAAAAATAGAACGATCGCACCACCTAGCCAATGCCACTTTTAGGCATTTTCCTGAAAAGACAAAAGCACAAAGCTGAAGAGATACACATACCCCTATGTTCACGGCACAATTATTTAGAATAGCCACGGTCTAGAAGCAACCTCAGCATCCATCGAGAGATGAACGGATAAAGAAAATGTCACACACACACACACACACACAGGAAAATGGCTCAGCCATGAAAAAAAGAATGAAATCTTGCCATCTGTGACCACAGGTATTCACTTCAGTTCAGTTCAGTCGCTCGGTCGTGACCGACTCTCCGCGACCCCGTGGACTGCAGCACGCCAGGCTTCCCTGTCCATCGCCAACTCCCCGAGCCTGCTCAAACTCGTGTCCATCAAGTCAGTGTAGGGTATGACATGAAACTCAGTAAGTCAAAGAGAAGTACTGCATGATTTCATTTACCCATAGAATCTAAAAATCGAAACGAGTGAGCAAAGGCAAAAAAACAGAAAGAGACTCATAAAAAGAGGTAGTTGGCAGGGGGCGGGTGGGGGGTGGTGTGAAGGTGAGTGAAATATATAAGGAAGCTTAAGAGGGACAAACTTCCAGCTACAAAGTGAGTCAAGGAGATGAAATGCAGAACCTGGGGAAGACGGTCAATGATAGTGTCATACGTTTGTATGGTGACGGATGGTAACTAGACTTGTGGCGATCGTTCTGTAATGTACAGAAATATCGAGTCATTATGTCATGTACCCAGAATTAACATACTGTTGCCAGGTCAATTTGGGCTTCCCTGGTGGCTCAGGTGGTAAAAGAATCAACCTGGGTTCGATCCCTGGGTTGGGAAGATCCCCTGGAGAAGGGAAGGTAACCCACTCCAGTGTTCTTGCCTGGACAATCCCATGGACAGAGGAGCCTGGCGGGCTACACAGTCCAAGGAGTCACAGAGTCAGACACGACTGAGCGAGTAACATTTTCACTACTTTCACGGCTCACCGTAGGTCAATTATATGTCAATAAAAGAGAAAAAGAAAATACATTCAATCACACACACAAAATCCATCAAATGAGGTCACAGTGGAGTGGGGCGGGCTCTTAACCCACTATGATGCTGTCCACGTAAGAAAATGACCCTGTGAACACAGAGACCCACAGACAAGGCGGAGATTAGGGTGACGTATGTGTAAGTCTAGGAACATCCAGGGTTGCCGGAAACCACGGAAGGTAGGAGACGGGCGAGAAAGGAGCCGGCCCAGAGCCTTCATCAGAGGGCCAGCCTGGTGACATCTCCATCTGAGACTTGTGGCCCCCAGGAATGAGAGAATGGACTCCTGCTGTTTTAAGTCACATGGCTTGTGGAATTTTATTAGGGCCCCGCTATGACCACTAAGTATCATGGCTTCTAATCTGCTTTATAATCAAGACAAGTGTTTATTAAAATGCTGTTTCCAAATGTAATGTAACAGCAATTTTCATAAGAGAAGACATTCACTTCTTTAAAAGAGAAAAAATAAAATCAAATAAGAGGAATTCCCTCACAGACTATCAGGGAATCCGTGCATAAGGAAAAGGTCCCTCTGGTCGGCTTTGGTCCTGGGTTGGGACTTCACACCTTCTCCACTCAGGTGGTCACCCCAACATTCAACCTCAATCACCTAGGCTTCCACCTCATACCCTCCACATCCTGGGAGGAAGCTGGGGTTCAGGTGGGGATGGAGCGGGACGAGTTACAAGATTCCACGTTACCGAGTTGACGTTTTCGGGGCCGAAAAATGCTGCCCACAAATGCACAGATCAAAAAGCATGCTTGTTTACATGACTGGTACCTACATGCGTGTCCATGCATGCATTGCTAAATCTTTCATAAGTTCTACTGTGTTTAACATCACTAGATAATTATTCTAAAAACCAAGGTGGTGTGTGGGTTTGAGACCAACAGGAGAGGCCCTCGAACTCCAGTTCAACCAGGCCCCCAGGGTCCATGACAACAAACCACAGCACGGATGAGAAATCATCACACAAAATGAGCAATGTCTCTATTCCTCCCAGTAATGAGCCCTCTTGAAGAATTAATTAAAAATTCTCACATGGCTTCTCTGAAAGCAGAAAGGTGGGCTTCTTGAGGGGGGGCAGAAACTAGCTCATATTGGTGTGCGTGCTTATTCACCCACCTTTACTCTCACGATTTAGGAAGTCTGCAAAGTCAAGGGATTTTCATGGACTCCGGGAGTTCTCCAGTGTTATCAGTCAATGCATCACGCTTCCCGTTTACCAGGACTGAAGAGTCCACCAGGATTAAGTTCCATATGTGATTAAGAGCTAAGTCTGCTTAGTCAGCCATAAAAAAGAACAAAATAACGCCGTTTACAACACTATAGACCCAGAGAAGGTCGAACTGAGTGAAGTATCTCAGACACGGAAAGACCAATATCATATGATTATCATTCATATGCAGAAGCTAAAAAAAAACCAAAAACTGGTACAAATGAATGTTTTTACAAAATAAAAGAGAGTCACAGATGTACGAAACAAACTTATGGTTACCAGGAGCTGGGGTGGGGAGAAAAAATTGAGAGACTGAAATTAACATACACACTACTACATATAAAATAGGTAACTAACAAGAACCTACCGTATAGCACTGAGAACTCTACCCAACACTCTGTGATGGCTCACATGGGAAAAGAATTTGAAAAAGAATGGATATATGTGTATGTATAACTGATTCACTTCGCTTTACATCTGAAACTAACACAACACTGCAAATCAATTATAATCCAATTTTTAAAAAAATCTACCGTTTGAACTTCTGGATTCTGTTATTCCATGAGCAGTCAACCAAGACCAATTATCAGAAAGAACAAAGGACACCACCTTGAGGCTTTCCTGATATTTATAAAAGCAAAAAGACACAGCCTATCATCATTTATTAAACAGCATCTATCTTACAAGAGGGGGCTTCCCTGATAGCTCAGCTGGTAAAGAATCTGCCTGCAATGCAGGAGACCCTGGTTTAATTCCTGGGTCGGGAAGATCTCCTGCAGAAGGGAAAGGCTACCGACTCCACTATTCTGGCCTGGAGAATTCCATGGACTCTACAGACCATGGGGCTGCAAAGAAAGATGGGGTTTCTGGTTTTAGAAAAGGCAGAGAAACCAGAGATCAAATTGCCAACATCTGCTGGGTCACTGAAAAAGCAAGAGAGTTCCAGAAAAACATCTACTTCTGCTTTACTGACTACGTCAAAGCCTTTGATTGTGTGGATCACGATAAACTGTGGAAAATTCTTAAAGAGATGGGAATACCAGACCACCTGACTTGCCTCTTGAGAAATCTGTAGGCAGGTCAGGAAGCAACAGTTAGAACTGGACATGGAACAACAGACTGGTTCCAAACAGGGAAAAGAGTATGTCAAGGCTGTATATTGTCACCCTGCTTATTTAACTTATATGCAGAGCACATCATGAGAAATACTGGGCTGGATGAAGCACAAGCTGGAATCAAGATTGCCGGGAGAAATATCAATAACCTCAGATATGCAGATGACACCACACTTATGGCAGAAAATGAAGAAGAACTAAAGAGTCTCTTCATGAAACTGAAAGAGAGTGAAAAAGTTGGCTTAAAACTCAACATTCAGAAAACTAAGATCATGGCATCTGATCCCATCACTTTATAGCAAATAGATGGAAACAGTGGAAACAGTGACAGATGTTATTTTGGGGGGCTCCAAAATCACTGCAGATGGTGACTGCAGCCATGAAATTAAAAGACGCTTACTTCTTGGGAAAAAAGTTATGACCAACCTAGACAGCATATTAAAAAGCAGAGACGTTACATTGTCGACAAAGGTCCATCTAGTCAAGGTTATGGTTTTCCAGTAGTCAGGTATGGATGTGAGAGCTGGACGGTGAAGAAAGCTGAGCACCAAAGAACTGATGCTTTTGAACTGTGGTGTTGGAGAAGACTCTTGAGAGTCCCTTGGACTGCAAGGAGATCCAACCAGTCCATCCTAAAGGAGATCAGTCCTGAATATTCATTGGAAGGACTGATGCTAAAGCTGAAGCTCCAATACTTTGGCCACCTGATGCAAAGAACCAACTCATTGGAAAAGACCCTGATGTTGGGAAAGATTGAAGGCAGGAGGAGAAGGGGACGACAGAGGATGAGATGGCTGGATGGCATCACCGACTCGATGGACGTGAGTTTGAGTAAACTCCGGGAGTTGGTGATGGACAGGGAGGCCTGGCATGCTGCGGTTCATGGGGTCGCAAAGAGTCGGACACAACTGAGCAACTGAACTGAACTGATCGTTATTCATATATGAGAAAAAAAGCTGAAGACATTTTAGTCAACTCTACAACTTGATGGACGTGAGTTTGAGCAAGCTCTGGGAGACGGTGATGGATAGGAAAGCCTGGCGTGCTGCAGTCCATGGGGTTGCAGAGTTGGACACGACTGAGCAAACAACAGACCCAATACATGTTATCCATCTGGTCAGAAAGAAACTACCTCGAGTTTAGCTCATTAATCAACTATCATTTTAAAAATACATTTTGACGTTCAACTTCCAAGCCAAGTATTTCAAAGCAGATGAGCTCTGAATCCACAACCAGTGACTCGCTTTAGACGCAGTTTCATGACGAAGGTCTCCGAGCCCAGGAATTCTCAGAACCAAGCAGAAGGGCTTGTAGGGGATTACAAATTGACCTCGGTCAGAAAAATGGTGGTGAGACAAGCTGAAATCCCAACATGCCCAGTCTACAAGGGAAGGAGAGGAACCTGAAGACAGCTGTGTCCTGAATGATCACTGACTGTTCCTTGCAGTCACTGCACTGAGCTTCTGTAGCACCATAATACGTTACAGATGGTTCTGCAAGATGGCACACGGCACAATACTGCCATCGGTCACTAACTATCTCTTTGCAAAAAAATAGAAAGCGTTTGCCTATGATCATGATGACAAGAAGGAAAAACGCCATCAGGGGGCTGCATCATGCCCAGGTTCCAGTGGACATGACCAGCATTTCAGTTTCACTCCGGGCACACAGCAATGGGTCAGGGCTGCCAATGCTTGCACGTCCTTCCCTGGGATCTCACGCTGGCCACTCGAGACTCTGAAGCCCTTCACCGCACCCCTCATCGGAGGAGTGGGAGAGTGGCCCTGGTAGACTGAATGAGGAAGTGGGGATCCCGAGAGCGTGAAATGAGAGGGTCCGGATGAAACACATCAAAGACATCACGACATCATCTGCACGTCACATCTCCAGGGGAGTGGACGTCCCAGGTCACACTTGGAGGGGAGTCAGTGTCTGCTGCTCCCTTCCAGAAACAAGCTCTGTTCTTACGGAGGCTGCGCAAAGCTGGACAGCCGTCTGCAACCTCTGCCATTCACGTCATAGAACACCCCACACGTGTAACCCAGCCCGGGGAGCACATTCCTCCAGGGGAGGCCAGCCCTCACCCAAACACCCCTTCGTCAAATCTCCACGGGGCCCACTCGCGGGCACCAGGATGTCAGCACGATTTGACCCAGATGTCCACGCTGGTCCATCTGTGAGGACACAGAGTAGCTGGTGAAGGTCAATGGTGGGGCACAGGGTGCCATCCTCCAGGCTCCGAGCTGCCCCTCCCAGATTTCTGCCACCCCCCAGAGTCTCGGACTCCTCTGCTGTGAAAGGTAATGCCTCGGGATTTCCCCGGTGGGCTGGTGACTGGAAATCTGCCTGTCAAGGCAGGGGACACAGGCTCTGTCCCTGGCCTGGGAGGATTCCACATGCTGCGGGGCAAGTAAGCCCAGGTACCACAAGTACTGAGTCCGCATGCCACAAGTACTGAGTCCGCATGCCACAAGTACTGAGCCCCTGTGCCACAAGTACTGAGCCCCCGTGCCATAAGTACTGAGCCCCCGTGCCACAAGTACTGAGCCCCCGTGCCACAAGTACTGAGCCCCCGTGCCACCACTACTGAGCCCATGTACTGCCACTACTGAAGCCTGTGCGCCTTAGAGCCTGTGCTCAGCAACAAGAGACGCCACCATAATGAGAAACCCACGCACTGCAACAAAGAGTAGCCCCCGCTTGCTGCAACCAATATCCAGCAGAGATAAAAACAAAACAAATTTTTAAACAAAAAGTTTTCTAGTTGATATACAAACATTTTTCTATAAAAAAAAAAAAAAGGTAACGCCCTAGAACACAGACTGATTGCTTCATTCTCTATTCAACCAACTCCTGAGTGGCCCCTTAGGTGCCTATAACTCAGTCCACATGCCCTAACCGGTCTTTACTCCCTCTACCAAGAAAGAAGACTCGTCCCTCCGCTCCCACGTGACTGAGGGGTCTGGCCATTTTCAGGCCTGCCCGGTCCAATCAGATGATTAAAAAAAAAATGAAGCTTTATTTATCGGTGTACCTCCCGTGCCCAGCACAGCACCCGATCCACACAAAAACACTCAGCACGGGTTGGTTGCACCGAATTAAATTCAGATATAATATTATGAAAACACTCTATGATGAAGCATGGCTTTGCACGAGCAAGTTTTTACGACTCAAGTGCCTGTCAACAAGCATTTCCAACGGGGGTCAGCAATGCTTACCAATATTACCTAAGTGGAGGGGTCAAGAGTCTTTTCTCTTTGAAGGAATGTTGCTCTCGTATTTTCTCCAAGCTGTGATGACCTGCTGGGTTTCCATCACAGGCAGTTAAAAGCAAATGAAGACCTAGGGAGTTTTATCGATCCAATCGAGAGACACAGCAGTGCCAAAGATTGATTTCCCATCAAGGATGCAGGGTGAATACATCCCTATGATAGCGGACAACCGCAGACCGGACAGGCGTTCTCATTGGGTCCTTCCAGCCTCTCCCATGCTTGTGTGGGGTCACTTTCCCATTGTATAAAGATCTCCCCAAAGGGGAAGTGTTAGGAATACTCTAGAGAAGTCCAATGTTCACAATCTTTTTTTAAAAATAGAGATAGCATTTAAAGCCATTTACTAATCCATTCATTTATCGACCAAATATTTGGCATGCATCTATAGGGCTTCCCCAGTCACATCCACAGTGGGGTATCGTTTTTGCTTTGGCTCCATCCCATATTCTTTCTGGAGTTATTTCTCCACTGATCTCCATTAGCATATTGGGCACCTACTGACCTGGGGAGTTCATCTTTCAGTGTCCTATCTTTTTGCCTTTTCATACTGTTCATGGGGTTCTCAAGGCAAGAATACTGAAGTATGAAAAAAGCTAGTTGAGGTGATGGAATTCCAGTTGAGCTATTTCAAATCCTCAAAGGTGATGCTGTGAAAGTGCTGCATTCGATATGCCAGCAAATTTGGAAAACTCAGCAGTGGCCACAGGACTGGAAAAGGTCAGTTTTCGTTCCAATCCCAAAGAAAGGCAATGCCAAAGAATGCTCAAACTACTGCACAATTGCACTCATCTCACACGCTAATAAAGTAATGCTCAAAATTCTCCAAGCCAGGCTTCAGCAATACGTGAACCGTGAACTTCCAGATGTTCAAGCTGGTTTTAGAAAAGGCAGAGGAACCAGAGATCAAATTGCCAATATCCGCTGGATCATTGAAAAAGCAAGAGAGTTACAGAAAAACATCTACTTCTGCTTTATTGACTATGCCAAAGCCTTTGACTGTGTGGATCACAATGAACTGTAGACAATTCTGAAAGAGATGGGAATACCAGACCATCTGACCTGTCTCTTGAGAAACCTGTATGCAGGACAGGAAGCAACAGTTAGAACTGGACATGGAAAGACTGGTTCCAAATAGGAAAAGGAGTACGTCAAGGCTGTATATTGTCACCCTGCTTATTTAACTTATATGCAGAGTACATCATGAGAAACACTGGGCTGGAAGAAACACAAGCTGGAATCAAGATTGCCGGGAGAAATATCAATAACCTCAGATATGCGGATGACACCACCCTTATGGCAGAAAGTGAAGAAGAACTAAAGAGCCTCTTGATGAAGGTGAAGGAGGAGAGTGAAAAAGTTGGCTTAAAGCTCAACGTTCAGAAAACTAAGATCATGGCATCGGGTCCCATCACTTCATGGGAAATAGATGGGGAAACAGTGGCAACAGTGTCAGACTTTATTTTTTGGGGCTCCAAAATCACTGCTGATGGTGATTGCAGCCATGAAATTAAAAGACACTTACTCCTTGGAAGGAAGGTTATGGCCAACCTAGATAGCATATTTAAAAGCAGAGACATTACTTTGCCAACAAAGGTCTGTCTAGTCAAGGCTGTGGTTTTTCCAGTGGTCATGTATGGATGTGAGAGTTGGATGGTGAAGAAAGCTGAGCGCCGAAGAATTGATGCTTTTGAACTGTGGTGTTGGAGAAGACTCTTGAGAGTCCCTTGGAGTGCAAGGAGATCCAATCAATCCATCCTAAAAGAGATCAATCCTGGTTGTTCATTGGAAGGTCTGATGTTGAAGCTGAAACTCCAATACTTTGGCCACCTCATGCGAAGGGTTGACTCATTGGAAAAGACCCTAATGCTGGGTAGGATTGGGGGCGGGAGGAGAAGGGGACAAGAGAGGATGAAATGGTTGGATGGCATCACCGACTCGATGGACATGGGTTTGGGTAGACTCCGGGAGTTGGTGATGGACAGAGAGCCCTGGCGTGCTGTGATTCATGGGGTCGCAAAGAGTCGGACACGACTGAGCGACTGAACTGAAATGACAGGGCTTCCCAGGCTTCCCAGTGGGAAAGAATTGGCCTGCCAATACAGGAGATACGGGTTCAATCCCTGGGTCGGGAAGATCCCCTGGAGGAGGAAATGACAACCCACTCCACTTTCTTGCTGGAAAATCCCATGGACAGAGGAGCCTGGTGAGCTACAGTCCATGGGGTCACAAAAAGTGGTACATGACTGAGCAACTGAACACACACTCACGGCACGCATCTACTGTACACTAGACACTGTTTTAAAAAATGTTTTTTAAAGTCTTTATTGATTCTGTTACAATACTGCGTCTGTTTTATATTTTGGTCCTTCGGCCACGAGTCATGTGGGATCCCAGCTCTATGACCAGGAACAGAACCTGTACTGCCTGCATTGGAAGGCAAAGTCTTAACCAGTGGACCGCCAGGGAAGTCCTTTTAGGAGCAGGGCATTTAAATAAAATAGCTAAAAAAAAACATTTTTTTTAAATACCTACTTTGTTGAAGCTACATTCTATTTTTTTTTTTTAACTTTTTATTTTGTATTGGGGTATAGGCAGTTAACAGTGCTGTGACAGTTTCAGATGGACAGCAAAAGGATTCAGCTACAGTATCCATGTATCCACTCTCCCCCAAACCTTTCTCCCACCCACACACCATGTTCATGATCTTTCCTTAAAGGAATCACGGCCCCTGTAGCTACTTGAAAACTTGCAAAGTGGCAGGGCCCGTCCTGTATTGTGCTTCAGCGTGCTGCAAAAAAAAACAAAGCCTGGGCTCCACCATCTAATTCCTCATCCTCACCAGCAACCGGAGCCTGGTAGGAAGACACACATTTCCATTTCTCATCACCGCTACAGCTTTCCTGTGAACCCAGGAGAGCTTTGACCCTTCCAGTCCCCACCAGGGAGCCCCAGTTGGGGGTGGGTCTCAAGTCCAAGCTCAAGGAAGAGTTTCCCAGGGGCAGCCTGCCTGGCAGAACACCCCGCAGGTCTCTTAGAAGCGCACAGCCAGCCCTGGCCCAACACAACCCTGGGCGCTTGTCAGTGTCTCTGTTTCTCTTCCACCTCTTAACGTCTGTGAGTGCTCGGATATCACCCATCACAGGACACAGACCTTTATTATGCCTCCCACTGAGAATACTTCCGTATCCCGCGCCAAGTTATTCACGGAAGATTCTACGCTTGGCCATTCACGATGGATCGGTGTTATTGCTACATTCAGGTGACGCGATAAAGATCAAGAGAAAAGCAACAAGGAAACCCTCTTTCTCCTTGGGCTCTAATACATGATGTAGTTGACTCTTGAGATCAAGATGCGTGTGTGCGTGCAAAGTCACTTCAGTTGTGTCGGACTCTTTGCAACCTCATGAACTGCAGCCCGCCAGCCTCCTCTGTCCACGGGATTCTCCAGGCAAGAATACTGGAGTGGGTTGCCATTCCCTTCTCTAGGGGATGTTCCTGACCCAGGGATCAAACCTAAGTCTCTTGTGACTCCAGCATTGGCAGGCAGGTTCGTTATCACTAGCGCCACCTGAAGGAGAACAGTGCCTAAAGACAGGACCAGGGTGGGCTCAGAATTCCTTGCTCAGGTTTTTGCTTCAATAAAACATCTGAGTGTGCAGCAGCGGGGGCTGGGCCAGGCCAAGGGCCGTCCCACGGTACAACTTCCAAAGGACACACACTCTGGACTCAAGGGCTGCTCGATCTAAATATTTCCCATAAATTTTGGGCATATCATGCATTTCTTTCTTTTTTTTAAAAAAAAAAAGAAGCATTGTATCAGTGTCTATCATGCCCAGTGACTTTCGGCATTCAGAATATATTCTGATCGGTGGGTGGCTGAGTATGTGTGTGGGCTAGAAAACCGTGAGAGAGTGGGCATTCACTCTTGTTTCCAATTAATATCTCTGGGAGTAAAAAATGCCCCCAGAATTTCACAACATAAATGAGAGGCCAAGAATTCTATAGGGTCCACTGTCGGGGCAGTTCAGTCCTCTGACGTGACAACAAGGCTCACATTCTAAAATAAAGCAGCAGATATGCTTCAACTCCAGAGAAGGCAATAGCACCCCTCTCCAGTACTCTTGCCTGGAAAATCCCACGGACGGAGGAGCCTGGTGGGCTGCAGTCATGGGGTCGCTAAGAGTCGGACACGACTGAGCGACTTCTCTTTCACTTTTCACTTTCATGCCCTGGGGAAGGAAATGGCAACCCACTCCAGTGTTCTTGCCTGGAGAATCCCAGGGACAGCGGAGCCTGGTGGGCTGCCGTCTATGGGGTCGCACAGAGCCGGACACGACTGAAGTGACTTAACAGCATGCCTCAACTCTCTGTTGTTGCTCAGTCGCTCAGTCGTGTCTGACTCTTTGCGACCCCGTGGACTGCAGCACGCCAGGCTTCCCTGTCCTTCGCGATCTCCTGAAGTTCGCTCAAACTCATGTCCATCGAGTCAGTGAGGCCATCCAACCATCTCATCCTCTGTCATCCCCTTCTCCTCCCGCCTTCAATCTTTCCCAGCATCAGGGTCTTTTCAAACGAGTCAGTTCTTTGCATCAGGTGGACAAAGGATTGGAGTTTCATTTCAACATCAGTCCTTCCAATGAATATTCAGGACTGATTTCCTTCAGGAAGGACCGGTTGGATCTCCTTGCAGTCCAAGGGACTCTCAAGAGTCTTCTCCAACACCACAGTTCAAAAGCATCCATTCTTTGGCTCAGCTTCAAGCCTGAAGGCTTTTAAACACCCTTCTCCGTTTCTATCAGTGTTGAGTCTATATTTCTAATTTGCTTTACCCTGGGTCCTTGTATCCACTGAGGACTTAAGTCTCTCCCTTAATGATTGGTCTCATCTATGACTTTTTCTTCATGAATGTTTGAGCATCAGTGTCAATTATGTAAAGCCTCCACCTGATTATGCATAACGAGATGCTCCAGGCGAGATGGGTGTTAAGGTAAACCATGGTGTGGGGGTTCAGGGTCCCCCACCAGCTTACTCCCTGGGGTTCCCCAAGAAGGCTGGGGGGTACTGCAAGCCCACTCCACCAGGACACGGCTCTCCCTACTTGGGCTGGACACCTGCAGCTCCTGTGTCTCGGTGTTGCTGCTGTTTAGTCGCTCAGTCGTGTCCGACTCTTTGCAACCCCACGGACTGTAGCCCGCCAGGCTCCTCTGTCCCTGGGATTCTCAAGGCAAGAAACTGGAGTGGGTTACCATTCCCTGCTCCAGGAGATCTTCCAGACCCAGGGGACTGAACTCAGGTCTCCTGGAGCATCGGTTCTTGGATTCTCTTACCACTGAGCCACCTGGGAAGCCCAACTGCTCCACATCCTTTCATTGAGGTCAGCCAAGTGAATTGTCTGCCTTTATGAATCAAAAAAGACAGCTACAGGACGATTCTGGGCACGTTATGGACTCCTGTGTATACCCTGGCGACAAACCTCACCCATACTCAGGTTCATAGCTGGAAAGCCCTGTGATGACTTCCCATCCTCTCACACGTGTCCAGCAAAGACCCCCACACACACCCACCAGCCTCCATGAACAACTTGAAAGGGAAAACCGAAAGTGTTAGCTGCTCAGTCCTGTCCGGCTCTTTGCGGCCCCATGGACTGCAGTCCACCAGGCTCCTCCATCCGTGGAAATCTCCAGGCAAGAGTACTGGAGTGGGTTACCATCCCCTCTTCCAGGGGATCTTCCCGACCCAGGGGATGGAACCCACGGCCTCCTGCATTGGCAGGCGGATTCTTTACCGTCTGAGCCACCAGGGAAGAAGCCATGGAATGAGTTTAAAGCGAAATCTAAAACAAGATGAAACTCATGCATCCCAGAGAGGGTGACGCGAGATGCTGACGTGTGCGTTTCCAAAGACTACAAGAAAGGAGGTCATTGTCAGTGGGCGGCACTCTAGACGGTGGGGAGTGAGGACCTCAGGGTTCCCCTTTTGCCCCTGCAAGACAGTGAGCCAGATCCCGGGGGCCGCTTAACTCCCCCTGAACAGAAGAAGCCACACAGAGAGGGAAGGGCGTTTAATGGATGGCTTCAGAACCTCAGAGATGGCAGGCTGGGGGTTCCCACCCGGGCGGTGATGCACACCCAGGAGGCTGGACCCTGTCCGCGGACATTGTGGGCTGTCCCGGGCAGAAACAAGGATGCGGGGGGGGGGGGGGGGGGCGGGTGGCTCCTCCTGGCGAGGGGTCTGGCGGGGGCTGGCCTACCCACCAGCCTCCACCCACGAGAAAAACTGGGAGCACTCTTACCCCAGTTGTTCAAAACCACCTGCATCTCCAGACCCTGCCTGATGGCCCCAATCGGAGGCAAAACCTCCTTGGTGTCGTCCTACAGGGAACAGCCGACTTTGCTGACCTGACCGACTTTGCTGACCCGTGCGTACGACAGATGCTCAAGACTTTAGATGGCTGGCTGGCGTGAAAAATAATAATAAGCATTTCTCATCTTCCCTACGAGCCGTAAGCAGCTTGACAAGAGCCACATCTAAGCGTCCTGGCTCAGCATTTTCAAAGTACTTGTGAAACACTTCACATCCACTCTTCACTAATGAAGCCACGCGTCTGCCTGCAACGTCTTCCTAGTCGTGAGTGCGTCTGCTCTCTCCCTAGACTAAACAGTCTCCCTGTGATTTTATTTACAAAATCAACTGTGCCGAGTGCAGGTGAACGTGAAAGGTCACCAAGCGCAGACTGCAAAAAATGTAAATAAGATAACCCACAGCTGACTGGGTTTCTGTGTACTTGACGTTCAGCCCTCCTTAAGTTTGGGAGAACTGACTGTATGTCAAGGATGACATTGAAACAGAATTGCCTAAACCTTCAGGAAGTACTGTTCCCGACACGGTTTGCATGATTTCATGGCACACTGCTCCACGTGCAGCAGACTGGAGGGATACCGTTACCAGATGTGAGCTGAGAGAATCTGGCACTGTATTCGACTCAGGCTGGTGACCAAACCCACCCGGGGCGCTGGCACACGAAAAAGAAAGACCACCTCAATTTATAAGCTCTGCTTGGTTCCCCTGCTACTGTTCAATTCTTCCACTGTCCCAGGGGTCTGAGCCACAGTTCCAGATTCCCTTTCACGTTTGCCGACCTCTCCCTAAAAGCCAGCAAGACGTTGGCAAGGAGGCTGTCTGAAACACGGCGGCACCCAGGAGCCATGCAGCCAGCCATTGGATCAAGGGAATTATTTATTATATGAACCCTCTACATTGAAACCCTGAAGCCAGGTTAACATTTGGGCAAAAAGGTATTTACATTTCATGCACGGAATAATGAGCGCCCCCTTATCAACAAAGCTGTTAAGCCACTTCGTTGCCAGCAAACGGAAATAAAGCGTGATACAGCCATCTAACCTTATTACTGGCAAGGAAACCTTCAGGACTCTCGAGTCGTGGGACCATTACCCAGCCACCCGCGGCCTTGGGCGCTCTGTCGTGTCGAACTCCTTGTGACCCCCTGGACTGTAGCCCTCTAGGCTCCTCTGTCCGTGGGATTCTCCAGGCAAGAGTACTGGAGTGGGTGGCCATTTCCACCTCTAGGGGATCTTCCCGACCCGGGGATCAAATCTGTGTCTCTTGCACAGCCAGGCAGATTCTTTCCCACTGGGCGAGCCCCGTTTTTGACCGTGTCAGACGGGGGTGTAAGAACCACCGTGTATCTTACACGGCGGAGGGGACAGACCACGCACAGACTCGGGACACGGGTTTGCCCCCTCACTTGGACACTCTGAAGCCCCCTCCCCATTCACCAGGATGCCAAATTTCCACTCCCTGCAAAACCTGATTTCTATAACCTCACTAAAATAAAAGCACAGCTGTGCAAACACACAGGTGAGAAAGGAAAACACTGCCGAAGCGAGAGGCTTTGCACAGGCAGGGTGGGCACCTGGCCAGGTCTGTTCCAGTCTGTTTGGATGTGTCTACATCTTAACATCACGGAACTTATACTTGGTTCGACTGAAACTCTGCCCCAGAGCGGGGCTTCCCAGGTGGCTCCGTGGTCAAGAAGCCCCCTGCCAGTGCAGGAGACAGAAGAGACGTGGGTTCGATCCCTGGGCTGGGAAGATCCCCCTGGAGGAGGAGACGGCGACCCACTCCAGCGTTCTTGCCTGGAGAATCCCCCAGACAGAGAGGAGCCCGGTGGGCTACAGTCCGTGGGGTCGCAAAGAGTCGGACACGACCGAAGTGACTGAGTCCGCACGCACGCACTGCTCTGGAGACCTCTGAAAATGTGACATCTCCACTCGGGTAGCTGACACCGAGGTGATAGTGAAATGCAAGTTCTGAAATTTCAAGATGCTCTTAAAGCAGTCTGCCTCAGACACAGGAAACACAAGTTGTGCCGCAGGGAGAGTTGGGAAAGCTCGCAAGAATACACGTATATGCTAATAAATTGGAGAGATGAAAACGAAATAAACCCACTGAGGTATGACACAGTGATTCTAGTCTGTGGCTCTTAAAAAAAAAAAAAAATTTTGTCTGAACATGTCTCTAATCTCCGAAGACAATACAAGGATCCCTCGAGGCTAAAAATGTATTTCCTGTGGCTTCTTGAGAAGTTAAGCTCCGAAATACTTCTCCCCTCTCTAGGCAAGGCATGGCAAAAATGCAGGTTCAGTCACTCAGTTGTGTCTGACTCTGTACAACCCCACGGTCGTACATGGGGTCCACCAGGCTCCTCTGTCCATGGGATGCTCCAGGCAAGAATACCGGAGTGGGTTGCCATTCCCTTCTCCCAGGGATCTTCCCGACCCAGGGATCGAACCCGCATCTCCTGGAGCTCCTGCATTGGCGGGCAGGTTCTTTACTGCTGAGCCACCCGGGAAGTCCACCACTAAGATGGCTAAGGGCAAATTTCTAGAAGAGACCCCAGAGAGAGAGTAAAGCAGAATGGGGGAGGCAGAGAAGGCTGCATTAATACGGAATGCTGTTACTGGGAAATTTTCCCCGTGACTAAGTACTGGTAATACCAACACTATCAAATGATGGCCAAGAAATCCCTGAGAACTAACACATACTCCTCCCTGCCTCAAAATGTACCCGGACACAACTGTGTTCCTTTTAGAATGAAGTGAAGTCAAGTGAAAGTCGCTCAGTCGTGTCCGACTCTTTGCAACCCCATGGAATCCTCCAGGGAATTCATGCAGTCCATGGAATTCTCCAGGCCAGAATCCTGGAGTGGGTAGCCTTTCCCTTCTCCAGGGGAATCTTCCCATCCCAGGGATCGAAGCCAGGTCTTCTGCATTGCAGGCGGATTCTTTACCAGCTGCACCACCAGGGAAGCCCAAGAATACTGGAGTGGGTAGCTGTTTCCTTTCTCTAGAGGATCTTCCCAACCCAGGGATCGAAGCCAGGTCTTCTGCATTGCAAGCGGATTCTTTACCAGCTGAGCTATCAGGGAAGCCCCCTTTTAGAACACAGATACGTAAAACCGGGGACATTATTACAGTAATATACGCACGGATATAAAAAATTCTTGGAGGTGCTTTCTCAGGAATCTCAAACAAGTTCACCCTGCTCTATAAATGCTGCTCCTTCCCAAGAAAATCTTCCCTGGTGGCTCAGACGGTAAAGCATCTGTCTACAGTGCAGGAGACCCCGGTTTGATCCCTGGGTTGGGAAGATCCCCTGGAGAAGGGAGGGGCAACCCACTCCAGTATTCTGGCCTGAGAATCCCATGGATGGAGGAGCCGGGCGGGCTACAGTCCACGGGGTCGCAGAGAGTTGGACACGACTGAGTGACTTCAGTTTTCCTAAGCAATGCCTGTTAGCACCTCTCTGGGGTCCCAGGAGGGCGGGATGGTCCTTAGCGGGGAGCTCGGGCAGTATCGGGTGGGGGTGTTAAGTCAGGGAGAGAGGGGAGGTGATGGTGGGGGTGGGGTAGGGAGGTGAGGGCTGGCTTAGGGTGGATGGTGGGCTTAGGAAAGGATGCGGGGTGCTGGGTCGGGGGGCGGAGCTGGGTGTGGGCTGGGGAGTGAATGCTGGCAGGCATCCTGGCCAAAGGGCGGTAGGCGGGGTGAGGGGAGAAGGTCGGGGAGCCCTCTAGCTCAGCGAAGAGCAAAGCTACCCCCACCCCAGATCAACCCGGTCCTGTGGTCCCCCACCCCTCCGCCTGTCCGCAGACCTCCCCACGCTAGATCTGGGCAGCGCGTGCAAGGGGTGGACACTGAGGGCTGGAGGAGGCCTTCCCGGGGGTTCCCCAACCCCGATAACACTCCAAACACGTGAGCGTTGTCACCCTCCCGCCTTCCGGCACCCCGGGCCCTGGACAGGCGGGCAGGATCTGAATGAGCAGACGTGGGGGTTTGACGGGGCGTGTAGGGTGGGCAGGGAGCCAGGCTAAGCTGTCCACCCCCAGGAGACACCCACGGGCTCCCCAGAGCAGGCTGGGTCTCCGGTAGCTAAGCAGGACCCAGGGATGCACGCAGACAGGAAGTACAGTTTGTTCTCAGGAGGGTGGTAGCCGAGCCTTCACTGGCCATCATGTCTCCTGTTCGGTCACCGTATCAGGAGTGAAAATCGGCCAGAGTTCTCTACCACACGGAACACAGGAGAACCACAGCGCGATTCTTCACCACCTTCACGTCCTAAGCCTCCAGTGATACATAAACACCAGGATCTGCAAAAGCTCCAGACCCTCAGAAGCACCCCCCAAAGATGCCCCTCTACCCTCACCCCAGACTCACACATTGATTTTCCCCTTCAAGTAGAGAGTACTTGTGCAGATGGCATCGCAATGATCCGAGAACCACAAAGAAGAAAAAAAAAATCCTATTTAGAAATCAGTTACAAACCATGGCAATGAATCACGCTGAAAGTGACTCTTTTTCATGGCTGTTCTCATACAGAGAAGAAAACCGCAAACACGGGTTGTAAAAGGTATGGGATGGGATACACAGAAACAGATTATTCAACCTCTCTTATCTGCAATGAAAAAGTCTGAACAACTTCTTGAGAAGGCAAGATAAAAGACAGAGGGGAGAGGACAGAGCTGAGCCAAGGACATCGTGAAACGGCAAACTCCCCCCACCGCCGACACGACTGAGCGACTTAACGCCACTGAGGGTGAAAGTCGCTCGGTTGTGTCCTGCTCTTTGCGACCCCATGGACTGCACGGTCCATGGAAATCTCCAGGTCGGAACACTGGAGTGGGTAGCCTTTTCCCTTCTCCAGGGGAATCTTCCCAACGCAGGGGATTGAACTCAGGTCTCCTGGAGCATCGGCTCGTGGATTCTCTACCGCTGAGCCACCTGGGAAGCCCAATTGCTCTGCACCCTTTCACCGAGTCGGTCAAGTGAATTGTCTGCCTTTACGCCACAAAAAAGACAGCTAATGCGCACATTAGGGCAGAGATATCATTCTTCCACAGGGCACCAAAAGTGAGGCTTAAACCTCAGAGCTTTTGCTGAAGGGCACAGAGAGTGAACAGGAGCCCTCGCTAGCTGGGATGGCAGAGTCCAAGAAGTGGTGGACCAGCTCCATCTCCGCAATCCGTACTGGGTCTCCCCTGCCAGGTTGCTCTCGGCCTCAGTCGGCCTTCTCCATGACTCTTTCCCCCCCAGTAAGCCCCCGAAACCTCATCATGACTTGGGTTGGGGGTCGGCCCCCAACTCTCCGAGTTTATGTTAACAAGCTAAGAGTGTACGTGTCAGATGTGAGCAGACATATAGCATCTAAACTACAGTTGCAACGTTCTGTCCCACAACCCATAACCGGTGCTGTGGTGCATGATCAGCGGCTCATTCGTGTCTGACTCTTTGCAACCCCATGGACCGTATCCCGCCAGGCTCCTCTGTCCATGGGGATTCTCCAGGCAAGAATACTGCAGTGGGTTGTCATGCCCTCCTCCTAACCGATGCTATCCACACTTCAATATCCAATTTTACTCACTACCCTCTTTCAAACAGAAACAGCAGCAAAGCCATGGGAATCCCATTCATTAGAACGGCCATCACGCAGGGCCAGCCGTCATCCACCTGAGTTTCTTGCAAATAAACCTTCAGTTCATAAACCTCATCTCCCTGTAATACTTAATTCACATATTTAGTATCACAAGCAGAAAGGACTTATGTGCACTGGATAAAAATGAAGAATTCTTGGGACTTTCCTGCGGGGGGGGGGGGGGGATGTTCCTGTGGCTGGGGCTCTGCGGTCCCAGTGGACAGTCAGGGAGGCAGGTGAGTTAGAACCTGGGTTGGGGAGATGGAACCCACACGTTGCAGCTAATACGTCCTGCATGCCGTAACTAAAGATCCTGGGTGTTGCAACTGAGATGCGGTGCAGCCAAATAAAGAAATATTTACATTGTATTTATATTATATTATTATATTTATATTATAATATAGAATATATTATTATAGTATGTATTGATATATATTAACATATTAATATAATACATGTTATATATTACATTATAGATTAATATAATATATAAGTTATATAAATATATAATATAAATGCACATATTTATATTATATTAATTAAATTTATACAATATATATTTTAGTATATATTGATATATTAATAGTATATATTACTCTTATAATAAATATTAATATACAATATAACATAAATATAATGTTATAATATTATTCATATGTTTACAAATAAATGCATTTATAAATATATAGTGCTTGATATCAGACTGACCACTTGATAACAAGCAAATTCCTTAAGATTGTTTCCCTCCCTTCACACCTGTTCTAGATATGAGTTCAAGCCTGAGCAAACTCTGGGAAGGACGTGGTGATGGACAGAGAGGGAGGCCCGGCCCGCTGCAGTCCATGGGGTCGCAGAGTCGGCCACAACTTAGCAACTGAACCACCACATAAATACATTTAACATCTATTTATATGTTTGTAAGCAAATATACAGTCGATCTTTATTTATTTGGATTCTTGCCTGGAGGATCCCATGGACAGAGGAGACTGGTCAGCTACAGTCCAGGAGGTAGCAAAGAGTCGGACACGACTGAGCGGCTAAGGATACACACACCACACATACACGTAAGGAATTCTTGTTCCCAGGCTGTAGGCTCACAGCGCTCGAACAGAACTAAGTAAAGGAATCAACATGTCAGACACATGACCCTCGCTAAGACGATCACCATGGAATCAGGCTGCCATGGGAACAGTAATGGCTGCCATGCCATCAGTAAAGCAGGGCTCAGCCTGTTGTGGTTCAAGTCGCTCAGTTGTGTCCGACTCTTTGCGACCCCGTGGACTGCAGCACGCCAGGCTTCCCTGTCCTTCGCCATCTCCCAGAGCTGGCCCAAACTCACGTCCATCGAATTGGTGATGCCATCCAACCATCTTATCCTGGACCAAGGAATTCCCTGGCAGTGCAGTCAAATAAAAGCTGGTACCAGCGTGGCTCCCTTTACTTTCATGAACCCATGGAAAAGGTTCTCCTGGTCATCTCCCCCTTCCCCTGTTCCTTTGCTTGACGTTTTGTCACTCCCAGTGGCTGAAGAGAGCTCACACCCAGCGTGCAAAGTGTGTCCTGTCCTCCCTCTCCTGCTGTCTTCCAGGGCGGGAAGAATCACAGAGCTGATGTGCAGAGACCGGGCAGGGGTTTAAACCAGCTTGCAGCCCCACGATGCTGCCTTCTGGCTTCTCTCCACATCAGCCTCTGTCTCTGTCTCCCATGGGGCTCAGGAAGACAAAGAACCTTCCCCCTGGGCGTGGCCATATGGGGATCTGGAATCCCCAACCGCATCTCCGTGCAAGTAAAGGAAGCCGACAACTCGAAACCAGACAACCAGCTCCATCACCTTCCTGGTCATTTTCTCCCTCAGTCCCCGTGAGAGCAAATAGGACATGCGTTCGAGTCCTTTCTCAGCTCACACATGAAATCTGGAGAGTCAATCTAATTATTCTGGCTCCAGTTTCCAATTCTATCAGTAAGCATCAACACAAGACAGGTCAAGGGCATTCCCTACAAGAGGCTAAAAATAAAGTTGTCTTTTTCGCCACCCCAAAGGCAGGGGTCCTGAAGCCCCATGACAGCAAAAATTGCAGATGGGAGCTTACAAGGATGCCTGGGAGGGCTTCCCAAGGCCCCGATGGTGGACACACAGTTGCAACTTTCAAATCTGTTACAGCTTTCTTGCATCAGGTTGTTGTGGAGAGGGAGTCTGTTATAACAGGACGCTTCAATTCTCTGCTGAAGAGGAATTTAGCTAACACCTCCCTCCTCCCCTCTCTCTGCGGCTTTATTTTCCACGGTTGGCACACAGAGTAATTCACACATTCACAAATATTTAAGGGAAAATTAAATTAAAAAAAAAAACCCAATAAACTGCCTGAAACCACAACATAATGCCTGCCTGCCTTTGCTTCGAGGAATTTTTACATTAAATAAGATGCAAAATCCACCCCATCCCACCCCGCCCCGGGGTTTCCAGTTGGCCAGAGAGCTTATTTCTGTGAATGATTTCAATCTAACTCCTAGGATAACCGTCTTTGGTACACTGCTAACACAGCTGCCCCCACTGAAATCTATGGTTTTTTGCAAACAGGATAAAAATGACTTTCACGGAGAGAAAGCATCGTGGTTTCATTTCTATTTTTTCTTGCTGTTATTTATTATCCATGCTATCTGTCTGGCAAGCTGTCCCGAGCTTCCTTGGGACGCCAGAGACTGCAACAATTCGCAGTATCCTTAAAAGAAACGGCCAATTCAGTTTCCCCCCCGAGGCCGCCTTGCTTGCCAGGTCGGCCTCACTGCCAAACACGCCCCCGCATCCTGCTGCGAGGGAGGACACAGGACGTGGCTTGTGTGACACCATCAACAGAGTCCTTTTCAGCCCAGCGTTTGCAGGGCTCCTTTCTGTTCTATCCTCCAGCTGGGCGTGACATACCACTGGGCTTCGAGGCTCACAGGTGTGGCTTGTAACTAGTGACACCCCATCGTTTTCAGCTCCAGGGCCACCTCCCACTGAAGCATTTTACTTTGGAGACAGGGTACAGGGAAGCCGGTAGGGGGGCGGGCGTGGGTTACCACCTCCACCTGGGCTATGTGGGTGGTGGGCAGGTGGGGGAAGGTTTACTGTACTCAGTGAACAGTCTTGAGCATCTCATCACAGCCTTCATGAGCAGTGGACCTTCCTCTGCAGTTTTACCCAGAGGATCTGGGGCCCGATCCTGCCAACACCCCGGGGCTTGTTCCCAGGTGGTTGGGCAGTAAAGGAACGGCCTGCCAATGCAGGAGACGCGGGTTCGATCCCTGGGTCGGGAAGATTCCCCTGGAGGCGGGCATGGCAACCCATTTCTGGATTCTTGCCTGGAGAATCCCCGTGGACAGAGAGGAGCCTGGCGGGCTGCAGTCCATGGCGCTGCAAAAGAGCTGGACGCGACTCTGAAACTAAACAACCATTGTCAAGGCTGGCTGGCAGAAAAGGCCCTTTCCAGAGGCTGGCTATCTTGGACCGTAAGTAAACAAACAGGAAGTGGTGAGGACACACCCAGGCCCCCTGACCATCTCCCTATATGCTGGTGAACGGGGTCAGGTTTCCCACAATTTGATTTGAGAGAAAGCGGTGAAGAGCGTGGAGGAGTGGCTGGCTCCTCTCAAACAGGAAACGCTCAGAGGCTGATCCGACAAGCTTCACCCTCCTAAGTCTGGCACTGGGTGGACAAGCCACGCGGAGGGTGGACGCCTGGCTCCACCCAGTGACCAGGCACCTTCTCTTCAACTGGAAGACGGGGCCGCAGCCGTCTCTACCGTCTGGAAGGACCAGGCCAGCTTTGGGAATCTGAAGCAGGGTTTGATCCCTTGGTCCAGGAAGAGCCCATCCATCGTGGAGCAACGGAGCCCGCGTGGCCACGAGTAAGTGAACCCGCGTGCCGCAACGGCTACTGAAGTCCACACGCGGGGCTGAGGAGAGCAACGAAAAAGTAGGGAGCGACGGCTCCGGGGGATGGGGTTTCCTCGGGGGTTACTGAAAATACTCTAAATTGTGGCGACGGCCGTACCGCTATGTGACTACCCTGTTGTCGCTGGTCAGTCGTATCCGACCCTTTCGTGAACCCTGCGACTGGAGCCCGCCAGGCTCCTCCGTCGTCCGTGTGAGCCCCCAGGCAAGAATCCTGGAGTGGGCTGCCATTTCCTCCTCCAGGGGAATCTTCCCGACCCAGGGATGGAAACCCCGTCTCCTGTACTGGCAGGCAGGTTCTCCACCACTGAGCCACCTGGAAAGTCCCTTCTGCACCCTACCTGGCTACAAAGAGCCTGGGGTGCAGACGCTCCTCAACCTCCAGTGGCTGCACGCACCTGAGAACTTGCTGCAGCCCCTGGGACCCAGAAGTCCCCCCCCACCCAGGGGTTATGGAGCAAGCCTGACCCCCACGCCCGGGGCTCCTATGTGAAGGAGCCGTCTCATTCTCTCAAAGGGAGTCCAGTGCAGCAGCGTCAGAGGGTTAGGACCAAACCCAAGGAGGCACGTCCCAGGAAACGGATCCCCGGCAGGATGATGTATTTTGTGGCAAATCAGGTCACGCCAGCCCTGGCTAGCCACAGTCCAGAATGTCTTGATCCATATTCAAGAACTCTCCGCCGCGGCAGAGTTCACAGGTTTCGAGAGCCATAAATCCATCTGCTCCCTGCTTATCTCAGTTTCACATGAGATTAATATTCTACCTACATCCTAGGCTAGGCAAAGACAAACAGTTCCAGAACGCAAACTGACAGTATTCTACGTAAGTAAACACTGTGAAAAGATTCGGTTGAAAACGTATCTGCAGCTTAACTTCCGTGTTTTAGAGGAATGTATATTTTGGCTTAAAACTCGACATTCAAAAAACGAACATCATGGCATCCGGTCCCACCGCTTCATGGCAAATAGATGGGGAAACAATTGAAACAGTGGCAGACTTTATTTTCTTGGGCTCCAAAATCACTGCAGATGGTGACTGCAGCCATGAAATGAAAAGACGCTTGCTCCTTGAAAGAAAAGCTATGACCAGCCTAGACAGCATATTAAAAAGCAGAGACATTACCTTGTCAACAAAGGTCTAGTCAAAGCTATGGTTTTTTCCAGCAGGCATGTATGGATGTGAGCGTTGGACCATAAAGCTGAGCACCGAAGAATTGATGCTTTCGAACTGTGGCATTGGGAGAAGACTCTTGAGAATCCCTTGGACTGCAAGGAGATCCAACCAGTCCATCCTAAAAGAAATCAGTCCTGAATATTCCTTGGAAGGACTGATGTTGAAGCTGAAACTCCAATTCTTTGGCCACCTGATGTGAAGAACTGACTCATTTGAAAAGACTCTGACGCTGGGAAAGATTGAAGGCGGGAGGAGAAGGGGACGACAGAGGATGAGATGGTTGGATGGCATCACCGACTCGATGGACGTGAGTTTGAGTAAACTCTGAGAGCTGGTGATGGACAGGAAGGCCTGGCGTGCTGCAGTCCATGGGGTCGCGACGAGTTCGACAGGACTGAGCGACTGAACTGAACTGATATTTTGTAAACCAAACACTATGTGGCCACACAGAAAAATGTCTTTAAAGTGGATGGAAAAAAATTTTAAAGGTCAGGAAATACACAGCCCTTTATCATTCCGAAATGCAACGCCTCCAATTACAAGGTTTGTAAACCAAAGAATACAGTGCCCAATTACGTAATTAATTTAACACAGAAACTATAGGCTAAAATGTGAATCACACTTAAAATTAATCAGCAACACTAAAGACGAAATGCAAATCCAGTAACGTCATTAATCTAACACAGCAACTATAAACCGTGAATCATGCTTCAAATTAATCAGTCACATAAACTAGAAAATCCTGCAGCCGTGAGGATCTGCCTTACTGATGAAGCTTTACTTCAGGTTTAGAAAATGAAAAGCCGACCGCAGCGCCTTATTTAGTTTGAGAAAAAAAAAAAAGAGAGAGAGAGCGGTGTGTTTTAAAAGACTCAAAGACGCCACCACAGCACTTTGTTGAGAAAGGTAACTTGCCAGAGAGAATATAAATAATTTAACAGATTTTCAACTATTCCAATGCACTTGTGTCAAGACTCCAAGTCTGCACCCTACAATTTCCAACCCAAACCAAAACTCAGATCAAGTATTTGTATGGCACCCCTGGCCAGTATCCCGCTACAATCCTAGCATGCTGCACTCCAAATGCCCTCCTTACCTATGACAGACGAACAGATAACCTCAACATCCATTCTGGGTTCCTACTCGGCAACCAAGTGTCAAAAGAAATTCATTTCAACTGCTCTGTGTAAAGTTCTAAGCTCATCCGAGCTGAAAGACATTGCTGTGTACCCCTGTCGGCAAACAGCAACTGCTTTAGGATTTTAGTATTGCAATAACCGTGTCAGGACAAAATCAGATCCCAATATAGAGCACTGATTTTTTTTTTTTTTTTGGTAGATGATGCTTGAGTTACAGACCCATTTTGCAATCATCAAGAACCCTTTCACATAAAGACTTCATCACATTGATTGCAGAATGTCTCAGAAGTGTATACACACAGCGCCGGAATTGACAGTTTCGCAGAGAAGGCAAAGGAGGTGGGAACAGGAAAGCAGAGTCAGGGGGCAGTAGGGGACATTCCCCTACCCCTCTTTGGGGCTGTGGTAAACTCCTAAGGAGGTGGTTTCCCTGGTGGCTCAGTGGTGAAGAATCCGCCTGCCAATGCAGGAGGCATGGGTTTGATCCCTGGTCCGGGGAAGATCCCACATGCCAGGAAGCAACTAAGCCCGTGCATCCCAACTTCTGAAGCCCATGCCCCCGAGAGCCGGTACTCCGAAACTACCGAAGACCCAACACTCTGGAGCATGAGCTCTGCAGCGAGAGAAGCCACCGCAGTGACAAGCCCGGGCACTGCAGCTTTATAGAGAGGAAGCCCCGATCTCTGCAGCTAGATAGCAAGCCCACACAGCAATGGTACTGGAGTGAGTCACCCTTCCCTTCTCCACGGGGATCTTCCCAACCCGGGGATCGAACCCAGGTCCCCCACACTGCAGGTGGATTCTTCTTCTTTTTTTTTCGGTATTATCACATTTTTGTATTTCTTTTTTTCCTTTTAATTGGAGGCTAATTACTTTACAATATTGGTTTTGCCATACATTGACGTGAATCAGCCATGGGTGTACATGTGTTCCCCATCCTGAACCCCCCTCCCACGTCCCTCCCCATCCCATGCCTCAGGGTCATCCCAGTGCACCAGCCCTGAGCACCCTGTCTCATGCATGCAACCTGGACTGGCGATCTGTTTCACATATGACAATATACAGGTTTCAATGCTATTCTGTCAAATCATCCCACCCTCGCCTTCTCCCACAGAGTCCAGAAGACTGTTCTACACATCTGTGTCTCTTTTGCTGTCTCGCATATAGGGTCATCGTTACCGTCTTTCTAAATTCCATATATACGCGTTAGTATACTGCATTGGTGTTTTTCTTTCTGACTTACTTCACTCTGTAATAGGGTCCAGTGTCGTGCACCTCATTAGAACTGATTCAAATGCATTCTTTTTAATGGCTGAGTAATATTCCATTGTGTATATGTACCACAGCTTTCTTATCCATTTGTCTGCCGATGGACATCTAGGTTGCTTCCATGTCCTGGCTATTGTAAACAGTGTGCAGGCGGATTCTTTACCAGCTGAGCCATCAGGGAAGCCTAATGGAAGACCCAGCAGAGTTAAACAATAAATAAATAAGTAAAATTATATATTTTTTTAAAAACAGCTCAGGAGGAAGCCATTTCACCGGAAAACAGTGTGAGAGACATCGGCCGGCACAGGGCATCGTTCTGAACACGTCTGCTACTCATCCAAACGTTTCTTCTATGGCTCTTCCCTGTGGAGGCCGATTGGAACGAGGCAGGTGGGATGAATGAACAGAAGCTCGTTTCAGAAGACAGCTCCTAAATCAGCGGAAGACTGCGTTAAGGCACTTGAGGGAGAGTATCAAGGAAGATTCTGGAGTTTTCCGTGTGCGTACCATACCATGGACCTCACACGCCTCCTGGAATCAGTTTCCTAGGTCTAAAGAGTGGTCACAAGCCAGATGTAAAAGGACCCCCCCACACACCAACTTTATTTCTTTTTTCAAAATTGATGTATTCTTTCTTGGGCTCTGTGGGCCTTCCTTGCAGCAAGTGATATAGTTCCCCGATTGGGGATCGTACCCCCGCCTTGGGAAAATGAAGTCTTAGCCAGAGGACCTGCAGGGAAGTCACGGGACCTAGCTTTAAAAGATTTCTTCGTAAATCACTCAACTATCCATCCGTGGGGTAAACAAACCAAGACACACACACACACACACACACACACACACACACACACACACACATTATTTAGCCACAAGAAGGAAAACACAAGCTACCCCATCATTAAACTGCAAAGACATTTCACTAGGTAAACTAAAACAGGCTCAAAAGGACGAATCTCATGTGATTCCTCTGATGTGCGGTGCTTAGAAGTCTCAACTGCAGAGATATTAATATAAAGCGGAACCATGGGTGCCAGGGGCTGGGGGAGGGGAACGGAGAGTTGTTTAAATGGGTATGTAATGTTAGCTTGGAAAGATGGAAAAAGTTGTACACGTGGATGGTGGTGATGACTGTACAACAAGGTGAACGTATTGATGACGGTGAAAGTCGCTCAGTCGTGTCCAACTCTTTTTGACCCCATGGACTATACAGTCCATGGAACTCTCCAGGCCAGAATACTGGAGTGGGTAGCCTATACCTTCTCCAGGGGATCTTCCCAACCCAGGGATCGAACCCAGGTCTCCCACATTGCAGGAGGATGCTTCACCAGCTGAGCCACCAGGGAAGCCCAATGACAGTGAACAATTCATCTAAAAATGGTTAAGATCACCCACTGGGGAAAAATGGTGAGCATGGTATATCACATGTTAGGCATATTTTATCACTGTAAAACATGATGCTTTGTAAGTCTGACTTAGATAGGCATTAAGTGAAGGCATAACCTTTCAGTCATAGCTTTCTGGACTGTAACTTCATCTTGCTGCTGCTGCTGCTAGGTCGCTTCAGTCGTGTCCGACTCTGTGCGACCCCATAGACGGCAGCCCATCAGGCTCTGCCGTACCTGGGATTCTCCAGGCAAGAACCCTGGAGTGGGTTGCCATTTCCTTCTCCAGTGCATGAAAGGGAAAAGTGAAAGTGAAGTCGCTCAGTTGTGTCCGACTCTTAGCGACCCCACGGACTGTAGCCTACCCGGCTCCTCCATCCATGGGTTTTTCCAGGCAAGAGTACTGGAGTGGGGTGCCATTGCCTTCTCTGAACTTCATCTTAGGATTCCGTTAAAAATTGTGCACAGAGGTCTCTCATACAAGTACGGACATGGAGGATTCCGCAATTTTTTTTTCCCCTCGTGGCCTCACAGCACACGTTGTGGAATCTATTTCCCAAGCAGGGGTCAAACTTGCGTCCTTGGAAGTGAAAGGACCAAGTCCTAACCACTTGGACCACCGGAGAACTCCCCACAAGTATTCTAAGTAATAAGATTTAGAACTACTATTGACCATTAAGAAAATAATGCAAACTTTTTAATAGGCTATAAATCACAATGAATCCAACTGATGCTTATGAATTTATACATATGATCACATTGTCAAAAATGTATTTCTTCCTGTGACGATAAACAAAACTTACGAACAGAAACCCAAGTATATTCGTTTCTAAAAGTATATTCATGTTGAGTATTGCAGTCATCACGCGTGCATGCTCAGTCGTGTCCAATTCTGTGACCCCATGGACCATATCCCGCCAGGATCCTCTCTGTCCATGGGATTCTCCAGGCAAGAATACTGGAGTGGGTTGCCAGGTCCTTCTCCAGGGGATCTTCCCAATTCTGGGACCAATCCCATGTCTCCTGCTTGGCAGGCAGATTCTTTCTCACTGAGCCACCTGGGAAGCCCCAGAGTCATCATAGGAGGATTAAAAGTGTATTACTCCTTACCGCAGAGCTTCAGAGACCATGCCAACAGTCGCTAAGCTACTGTGAAAGGAGGTGAAGGGCAATATTCAATATATGCCAAGTTTGGGGGCAACTCCTAAACCAGCCAAGCTCATACTACCGACATTTGAAAGTGAAAGTCACTCAGGTGTGTCCAACTCATTGCAACCCCATGGACTAGACACTCCATGGGATTCTCCAGGCCAGAATATTGGGAGTGGCTAGCCTTTCCCTTCTCCAGGGGATCTTCCCAACCCAGGGATCGAACCCAGGTCTCCCGAATTGCAGGAGGATTCTTTATCAGCTGAGCCACCATGGAAGCCCAAGAATACTGGAGTGGGTAGCCTCTCCCTCTTCCAAGGGAACTTCCTGATCCAGGAATCGAACTGGGGTCTCCTGCATTGCAGGCAGATTCTTTACTAACTGAGCTATCAGGGAAGCCCATTTGGGGTCGGATAATTCTTTGGTGTGTGAGAAGGTGGGAGAGGCTATCCCGTCCATGGTGGGGTGTTTGGCAGCATCCTGAGATGCCAGGATCAACGCCTCCCATCAAATTAATCATATATGACAACCAAAGATGTCTCTAGACTTTGCCAAGTGTCCCCAGGGGGGTAAAAGACTGCCCCCAGTGGGGCAGAACCCCTGTCCTAAACCAAGAAAGAGATCTTCAGGAACCGCTCATGTTCACAAAGAAAACCAAAAGGCAACACCAAGA
This sequence comes from Giraffa tippelskirchi, assembly GCF_054371585.1. Classification (NCBI taxonomy): domain Eukaryota; kingdom Metazoa; phylum Chordata; class Mammalia; order Artiodactyla; family Giraffidae; genus Giraffa; species Giraffa tippelskirchi. The sequence goes on from NC_137289.1 coordinate 147,829,397, forward strand.
AAAACAACACACTCTGATTTGACGTAAGAGTCAGAAGTAGTAACAGATGTCAGAAACGAAAGAAACCTGCCATCACCTTCCGGCTATTTTACAACCAGAATCTACAGCCAAATTCAAGAGCTTACTCTTGAATTTTAATTAATCGGAACTTAATGTCCATTTGTACCGTCCCAGGTGGTGCTAGCGGTAAAGAACCAGCCTGCCAATGCAGGAGACATAAGAAAGATGGGTTCAATCCCTGGGTTGGGAAGATCCCGTGGAGGAGGGCACGGCGACCCACTCCAATATTTTTGCCTGGAGAATCCTATGGATGGAGGAGCCTGGTAGGCTATAGTCCACGGGGTCGCACAGAGCTGGGCGTCACTAAAGCGAGTTAGCACAGCACAATGTCCATTTGAGTCAAGTTCTATCAAGAAGAGACTCACTAGACTCTCAGTCCATCCACTGGGGTATGCCCCTGCCGACAGCAGGAGTTTTCGTGGGTTCGAGAGGAAAGGAGTGGGTTCTCAAGAGAAAGTGTTTTTTTTCTCACGTCTTCCAATCAACCAGTTATGGTTGCCAGGGCACCTCGATGCTTTATGGCTTCTGATAAGACAAATGAGCAGCACCCTACTCTAGACCATGGCACCCCAAGCCTGCCGAGCAATACCCATGTCCCACCTGGGGCCACTGCCTGCACCACACCTTAGTATCAAAAACCCCTGCAACCGGGGTTGGTCTTGCACACAGCGGACTGTCCAGATGAGATTCACAAAACACGCTGTTTTGACCCCGCTACTGTGTCTGGTTCTAACCATCAACAATTCTACCGGGAATGTCTCCAGGCTCCAGGTAATCACCTGTCTCAGCATCATGGCTAATTCTAAACACAGTCCTTTGAGCCCTTTTACGATTTTATGAACAGAAAAGAACTGGTGAGAACAGGCCACCCACCCCCTTACTAGGACACACCCCACCCGAATGGACCAGTTCCAAATTGGGAAAGGAGTATATCAAGGCTGTATATTGTCATCCTACTTATTTAACTTTGATGCAGAGTACAGCCGAAGTTATGACCAACCTAGACAGCATATTAAAAAGCAGAGACATTACTTTGCCAACAAAGGTCCATCTAGTCAAGGCTATGGTTTTTCCAGTGGTCATGTATGGATGTGAGAGTTGGACCATAAAGAAAGCTGAGGGCCGAAGAATGGATGCTTTTGAACTGCGGTGTTGGAAAAGGCTCTTGAGAGTCCCTTGGACTGCAAGGGGATCCAAGCAGTCCCTCCTAAAGGAGATCAGTCCTGGGTGTTCATTGGAAGGACTGATGCTGAAGCTGAAGCTGCAACACTTCGGCCACTTGATGCAAAGAACTGACTCCTTAGAAAAGACCTGATGCTGGGAAAGATTGAAAGCAAGAGGAGAAGGGGACGACAGAAGACGAGATGGCTGGATGGTATCACCGACTCGATGGACATGAGCTTGAGCAAGCTCTGGGATATGGTGAAGGACAGGGAAGCCTGGAGTCCGCGGGGTCTCAAAGAGTTGGACATGACAGAGCAACTGAATGGCAACAACGTCACGCAAAATGCCGAGCTGGATGAAGCACAAGCTGGAATCAAGATTGCAGGGAGAAATATCCCCAAGCTGGAATCAAGATTGCAGGGAGAAATATCAACAACCTCAGATATGCAGATGACACCACCCTAACGGCAGAAAGACCATTCTTGAAAGGACAAAAATACAGAGCCGGAGGAGTCAGTGGGGGCCAGGAGCCACAGAGGGTGACCACGCCGTGGGGGCACGCAGGGGTTTTCCTGTGCCGATGGAACCGTTTCTGTGTTGGATTATGGTGGGGGTTGCTTAAAGCTCCACATGTGATTATAGCTCACACACTGTCCACATGCACGCATGCACACACACCAAAACTGCTAGAATGTACACCAGGGCTGCATCAGTGCACAACTGCGGATGTCAGTTTGCTACTTTTTTTTTTAATTTATCTATTTTTTTTTTTTACTTTACAATACAATATCGTATTGGTTTTGCCATACGCTGACACGAATCTGCCATGGGTGTACATGTGTTCCCCTTCCAGAACCCCCCTCCCACCTCCCTCCAGTTCCTAGTTTTGATAACATAGTATCTTCTCCAAAAGATGGTACCACCAGGGAAGGCGGGGGAGGGTACCCTAGACCTCCATTTGCTCCATTTTTTTTTTTTGCTTTCCGGGTGGTGCTAGTGGTAAAGAACCTGCTTGCCAATGCAGGAGATGTGAGAGACTTTGCTTTCAGTCCCTGCGTCGGGAAGATCCCCTGGAGGAGGGTGTGGGCAGTTCACTCCAGTGACAATCCCACAGACAGAGGAGCCTGGAGGGCTATAGTTCATGGCGTCGCAAAGAGTCGGACACGGCTGGAGCACCTGAGCACGCACGCACAAGCTATTTTTGCCACGTCTTGCGAGTCTGATGCTGTTTCAAAATAGAAACCGTCAAAAGTACACTGTCTCGCTGATGAACAGATACGCCAAACGTGGGCTATTCATCCAACGGAATAGGGTCTGGGAATCAAAACGAATGCAACAACACAGGTGACTCTTGAAAACGGTACACCGAGTGAAAGACTCACCTGCCACGAAGCGCACACACACCTGCGTGATTTCGTTTATACAAAACATCCAGAACGAGCAAATCCAGAGATGCTGACCGTCGACGGGTGGTGACTGGGGGCTGGGGGAGGCCTGAACAAGGGGTGGGTTTTGAGGGGTATAGGATTCTTTGGGGAGCAAGGAAGCGGTTTTGAATCAGTTGTGGCGATGGTTGCGGAACTCTGTGAACATTCTAAAAACCACCAAAGCGTACACTCTGAATGGGCGAATTGTCGGCTATGTGAATAACAACGCGATCAAGCTGTTAACACAATACGGCCGTGCCTGGCACACGAGTTGTTATGTAAGTATTTTGCCACGATTTACTGTTCATTCTTCACCCCGGGGGGCCGCGGGTGGTTGGTTCAAAAGGTCACCTATGATATTCTTTCAAATTACACGCGGCCCATCTGTTACCGATGGGCATGTGACCCCAGGCATGTCTAGGTAAAGGGAAATAACAGCTCTGATGCTAAGAGAATCAGAATCAGACTCCTCTGGGCACTGTGCAGGCAGGGTCAATGTCGGGGTCCTCGCCCTTTCCTTAGGGAAGCCAGCGTGCTGCAGCCCACGGGATCACAAAGGGTCGGACAAGACTGAGTGACTAAACAATAATCCCCTCCATCACTCCCCTGCATTCCACCAAGCTGGCTTATCAACTTTTCCCTTTAAAGAAAAAAAGTCCTTCTTATTGCTTGTTCCTCGCCTTTGCCCATAGAGTCACCCATCTAGGACGCATATCTTCACTATGCATTGACATCCCAAGCGCCACCAAACCCAGCGCAAGTCTCCCCTTCAAGACGAGGGTCCAGCCTTCCTCAGCGGCTGCAAGGCAGGTTGGTAGATCCTTCCTGGGAATTCCCACAGCAGGAGACGTCTGCACCGTCCATGGGACACCCATCCATGCCACGGCTTTCTAAGACCTGTAACACCTTCCCCCAGAACACAAGACACATCTCACTTAATCTCCACACACTACAGAAGTAAGAGATTCAAACAACGGTCATCCCAGAAACAGAAGACTTTCATAAAAGGGGGGTCTTGAGAAGGAAGTTCTTGATCTGGGTGAGACCAGGGCCTTGCTGTAAGCTGGGTGACATACAGCAGCCAAGATGATGGCTCCAGACCGCAGAGGTCCCCGTCCTACGAACCCTGTCTGGGTTCTCTGTGCCCCCACGACAGTCCACGTGGGGCTCAGAAGGAAAGAAAACGACTCCCCAGGTGCCCCCAGCACAGGCCACGTGGCCTCGCGATGCTGCCCAACGAGGTGTTTATGGGAAGTTCTGCCTGGACCACAGACGAGGCCGTGGATGTCTGTTGTTTCCAAACACATATAAGCATCAGAATAAACATGTCCGTCTCTCTTTCCTGAAATTTCTGACTTCTAAACGCTCCGTGAAACAGGAGTTTGTTATGAAGCGCCAACACAGATACACTGCACGTTTTGGTTACCAAGTCAACTATTACAAAACATCTTGAGAAATTACTGTTTCTGGTACCTACAGCCAGTAAGTAATAGTTCATTTTTTTTAAGAACGTGGACCAGTTGACAGGATACTTCATAATGGAGAAAGAAATTAATCCACTTTACAATTTTACTTACTCAGAGACAAACGTAGGCAAATCTCTTCCTCCTTCTGGGGTTTATTTTTAGGCCTGTTTTCTGTCTTCGATTACCTGTGAACAAAAACACATCCAAAATCAGGCCAAAAAAAAAAAAGTCAATGAAACCCACTCCAGTATTCTTGCTTGGGAAACCCCATGGACAGAGGAGCCTGGTGGGTTACAGCCCCTGGGATCTCTGAAGAGTTGGACATGACGTAGCGACTGAACAACAACAAATTGCACTTTACCACACCCGAGTATTTTTTAACATATTTTTTTAAGGCAGTAAATATTACAATAGAATCCGGAGAACAGATCCTGGTGAATTCAATAAAAATTGCCAGATTTCCCTCGTGGCTGTTCAAAAAAGAAAAAGTCAATAAAAACACCTCAACTACATTCTCGACCGTTCAAAGACTTAAGCAGATTGCTGAAGCAGGGGGGTCTTGGGAAGCTGAAACACTAACAGTGTCAGATGGTGGACAACCACCGTCGGTGAAATTCAGTCTTCTGTCTCTGCGCATACAGTGGGCCTGTTTACACAATATCTGTTCAAAACTCTCAATCTCAAACTAGTTACGATCACCTCACTAGATACTCCTATCACCCCAAAATACGAGACACATCTCACTTATCTCTGCACACTCCACAATGCTCCAGAAGGATGAGATTCACAGAACGGTCATCTAGCCAGCCAGAGCATCTAGCCACGTCTCACTGTTGTCTAAGCACCCTAAAACACATCAAGTGAAACACACAGGTTGAGGGAGCCCTTGAATAAATGACAGCAGATCCTGGGCCACGGAGGACTCTGCCGGCCTCGGAAAGGAGTCCAAGTCCGACTCCTCCTCTCTCTTCACTTGGCACCACGCTGAACGAGAAAAGCAAATCTGACCATCCTCCCACTTAAAAAAAAAAACCCTTCAGGACTCCCGTCATTCTCAGGACAAAAGGCTTAGAGAAGCTCTCGCCCAGCAGAGGAACACGGGTGAGCTCGCAAAGGGCCGGCGGGAATCACACGGGTGGAGAGAAGACGCACGAAGTCCGAGATGTCCTGGAGATGAGACCCGAGGGATGCACGGGTCAGCGCGTGTGCGCTGGGGTCGGGGGCAGAAGCAGTAAGGATGCCTTCCATGTTCAGAGCTCAAGCAAAAGGTGGGATGTTTGGGAAGCTGGAGTGGAAGAGAGAGCAAAAGCTTTTGAAGGTGCGAACTTTTCCTGAAACACCTGTTGGCTCTCCCACTCTCTGATCAGATTCTTAATTAGGTGATTGCACACGTCTGAGCGGGTGGCAGACGTCACAGTCCCAGAGTTAGGTCCGTGTAACCAATGGACTCCCCTGGTGGCTCAGATGGTAAAGTGTCTGCCTACAATGCAGGAGACCCGGGTTCAATCCCTGGGTCGGGAAGATTCCCCTGGAGAAGGGAATGGCAACCCACTCCAGTATCATTGTCTGGAAAATCCCATGGATGGAACAGCCTGGTGGGCTATGGTCCACGGGGTCGCCAACAGTCAGACATGAGTGAGCAACGTGGCTTCACATCACTTCAACCGTGACCCCTGGAGCTGTGGGCCTGGCTGGGACGCACCTGGGGTGTGATTTTGCGTCCTCAGCAGTGCTGGCCTTGGGACCAGGTCACTCTACGCAGTGGGCTTCCCAGGTGGCACTCGCGGTAAAGCCACCTGCCAATGCACAGGATGTTAAGAGATGCTGGTTCGATCCCTGGGTCAGGAAGATGCCCTGGGAGAGGGCATGGCAACCCACTCCAGTATTCTTGCCTGGAGAATCCCATGGACAGAGGAGCCTGGCGGGGCACAGTCCATGGGGTCGCAGAGAGTCAGACACGACTGAAGTTCAGTTCAGTTCAGTCACTCAGTCGTGTCCGACTCTGTGTGACCCCATGAACCGCAGCACGCCAGGCCTCCCTGTCCATCACCAACTCCCGGAGTCTACCCAAACCCATGTCCATCGAGTTGGTGATGCCATCCAACCATCTCATCCTCTGTCGTCCCCTTCTCCTCCTGCCCCCAATCCTTCCCAGCAGTAGGATCTTTTCCAATGAGTCAACTCTTCGCATCAGGTGGCCAAAGTATTGGAGTTTCAGCTTCAACATCAGTCCTTCCAATGAACACCCAGGATTGATCTCCTTTAGGATGGACTGGTTGAGTCTAAAAAAAATGTAACACCCTGGCAGTCCCATGGTTAGTGGTCAGGACTCTTGAGCTCTCACTGCCCAGGGCCCGAAATCAATCCCTGGTCGGGGGTGGGGGTGGGGGAGACTAAGATCTCACAAGCTATGCAGCACAGCAGATTAATAAACAATAAAATAAATAGATAAATGATACAAATGAACTTCTTTACAGAACAGAAACAGACTCACAGACACAGAAAACAAACTGATGGTTACTAAAGGGGGAAGAGGGGTTGGGATAAATGAGGAATTTGGGATTAAGAGAAACACACTACTATGAATATATATAAAATGGATACACAACTAAATGGTACAGGACGGGGAATTATAATATCTTTCTCATAACCTACCATGAGGAAGAACCTGAAAAAGAATAGATTCCATGGTATTTCTATAAATGTAAATGCCACCACTGAACCCAGAGGAGGAGGATCTGGCCAGTGAGACAGAGAAACAGAATCCAGCAAGGTGGGACCAAACCCCAGACAGTGCAGTGTTCCTGGCTTCTAGTGACCGCCGCTCAGATTATCGGGGGGAGACTAGCAAGTAACCGCCGCTGAGACGGAGGACTTGGGCGGGGGGGCGCTGCAGCTGGCAGGATGACAAGGAAGAACACACGCCGTCTTCTCTGCAGCTGCTGCCTGCATGGAAGAAACCTAGGGAGACTTCACGGAGGCAGCGGCACCCCTTGGCGCAAGAAGTCAGGTGAAGAGGAAGGGAAAGCAGCTGCCACGTGAGCAGTACTGCAGGCCAATGGATGGGCGCCAGCAGAGGGCATGGAAGTTTCCCAAAATGTCAGGGGCGTGTGCTTGGAAGCAAGGATGCTGACAGCAGGGTACGGGAGGGCTGGCTGGGGGTGGAGCACAGGGAGGAGACCCCCTCTCCCCCAACGCTCAACTAGCGCAGACCAACCTCAATCTCGGGGCCACCCAGTGTAAGGACAGCTGCTCGCGGTGGTGCATGCTGGCTCCAGGGCCGCCCAACGACCAGAGCCGGGAGAGCAGGGGACCGGTTCAGTTCCGTCGCGCAGTCGTGTCCGCCTCTTTGCGACCCCATGGACCGCAACACACCAGGCCTCCCTGTCCATCACCGGCTCCTGGAGCTCGCTCAAGCTCCTGTCCATCGAGTCGGCCACCCAACCATCTCATCCTCCGTCGTCCCCTTCTCCTCCCGCCTTCCACCTTTCCCAGCATCAGGGGCTTTTCCAAGGAGTCAGCTCTTCGCATCAGGTGGCCAAAGGATTGGAGCTTCAGCAGGGGACTTGCTCTCAAACCATCCCGAATCCCCCTACCCCTCCAAGGAACACATCTGGACCACCAGGAATTGGGGTAAGAGAACACCTCGTGAACTTCCAGTCTTGCTCTCCCCACCCCCCTGCCCCCGACCTGTTGTCTAGGCTTACAAGGAAGGGCCCACCCTCTTGCAGATGGTGCTCAGAACGCTTAACTCTATCAAAGGGCTGAAAACAGGCGCCCCATGCCCGATCCACTCCACTGCCCCATTCTGTCTTCCTTCCACCAAACTACTATGCGCATATATTCAGTTTAAAAAAAAAAATGAAAAAGTTTAAAAAAAAGAGAGAGAGAGAGAAAGAGAAACAGACTTACGAGCCTCACTTTGCTCCTAATTAATTATAAGAAACTCTCTCCGGACCAGAGACTCCTCAGCTGTGAAATGAGGGTATTAAATTATTTATGAGGTTTCACCCACATCAAAAAGGAAAATCGGAGGAACCATTTTCCTGTTGACTTCCTCTGTAAATTCCAACGGAGAACTCCTTGCAGGGGACTGAACCAAGAATTTGCAAAGGGATTGCTTTGGGGGGACTTGGAGGGTGGGGGGCGGCAGAGGGGTGTGAAGAGGAATTCATCTGGGTTCCACAGCCACCTGAGCAGAAATATATCCAAAGCAATTTTTTTTCTCCCTCTGAAGTTGCCATAATGATTAACATGTTCACCCTGGAGAAATTCAAGTTGTAGCATCATGAAAAAAAGTGTGAAAAATCTAAAATATGTTTTCCAAAACCATGGAGCATGGCAGAGGAGCTGCAGTTTCCTCGCGAGTCCTCTTGTTTTTTTTTTTAAGAGAGCCCGGAATTAACCCTGCCGAGGGCTAGCGGCTAAGACACATTCCGGCGGGAGGGGTCTCAATGCCAGAGAATTCCAACCACTTCATTTGCTACGTACGGGCAGAGTTCGGGTTCTGTATGATGAAGCTGTTGTTTCCTGCACTATCAATACCGCCCAGTGCTTTTTATATATTCAGATGACTCAGTCCACATTAGATTTTTTTAAAATTTACTTTTAATTGGAGGATAATCGCTTTACAACGCTGTGTTAAGTTTCTGCTGTACAACAACGAGATCCAACCCTATGTATATGTATGTCCCTTCCCTCCTGAACCTCCATCTCCTCCCCTTACCCCACCCCAACCCTCTAGGTCATCGCAGAACAAGCAGAGAGCTGGGCTTTCTGTGCTGTACAGGCAGCTTCCCACTGGCTAGTTATTTTACCCGTGAAAGTGAAAACAGTCGACACAGTCGTGTCCGACTCTTTGCAACTCCATGGACTTGTACAGTCCAGTTGAATTCTCCAGGCCAGAATACTGGAGTGGGTCGCCTTTCCCTCCCGCAGGGGATCTCCCCAACCGAGGGATCGAACCCAGGTCTCCCCCACTGCGGGCAGAGTCTCTACCAGCTGAGCCACCAGGGAAGCCCGAGATACTGGAGTGGGTAGCCTATCCCTTCCCCAGGGGATCCTCCTGACCCAGGAATCGAACTGGGGTCTCCCGCATTGCAGGCGGATTCTTTACCAGCTGAGCTACCAGGGTGACACACGGTGATGCTCCTTCACCCGCTGTGTCCACAAGTCTGTCTCTACTCCTGCCTTGGAAATAGGTTCATCGGTACCATTTTTCTAGATTCATACCAGTCTCCTCCGTCCGTGGGACTTTCCAGGCAAGAGTACTGGAGTGGGTTGCCATTTCCTTCTCCAGGGGATCTCCCCGACCCAGGGATCAAACCGGGGTCTCCCACATGGCAGGCAGACACTTTACCATCTGAGCCACCGGGGAAACCCTCAATTCCATACACATGCCTTAAAACACAACATGTGTTTTTCTCTTTCTGACTGACTTCCCTCTGAATAACACACTCTGGGTTCAGCCACCTCACTAGAAACATCAGTTCAGTTCAGTCGCTCGGTCGTGTCCGACTCTTGGCGACCCTGTGGACCGCAGCAGGCCAGGCTTCCCTGTCCATCACCAACTCGCGGAGCTCGCTCAAACTCACACCCATTGAGTCAGCAGAACATACCAGATGGTTAATTCTTTAAATCTGTGCTTTTCCAACCGGGCTAACTGCGTCCCCCGCCCTCCCCTGCCACAGCCACCGTCACACTGGACACCGGGCCACGTCTGGAAACATTTCCAGTCGTCAGGACTCCGGGAAGAATGTTTCTGGCATCGAGTGAGGCCAGAGATGCTGCTAAAGCTCCTACAGCATGTACAACAGCTCCTTCCACAAACAGCTAGTGATATCTGGCTCAAATGTCAACATTGCCATGGCTGAGAAATCCCCATTTGAACCATACTACAAATTAAAAAATAAAAAAAAAACTATTTGTTTAGTGGTGTCAGGTCTTAGTCGCGGCATGCAGTCTCTTTACTTATGGCTTGTGGGATCTAGTTCCTGAAGGGAGATTTAACCCGGGGCTCCCTGCTCTGGGAAGAAGGAGTCTTAGCCGCTGGGCCACGGAGGAAGTCCCCATACTAACACCTCTATAGTTCTGCAGAAGGTGTACACTGTGTATCATGTTTACTCTTTTCAAAGTAACACAATACATACACTACAGGTGAGGCAAGACTTCTCATCTTAGCTGCAAGCTTTCCAGCATCATCTATCCCCAATTCTGTTCTCCAAAGCAACCACATTCAAATCATAGAATTGTCTCTACAAGCGGCAATATTCCTTGGTATGGACTCACATGATTCTCAATAAGCTGCTTTATAATATATCCTATCAACTTTAGAGATCACTGACTTGGTTTCCTCACATATGGATGAAGATTTTGGTTTTGTAAATTCCGCCTGCTCCTTGGAAGGAAAGTTACGACCAACCTAGACAGCATATTAAAAAGCAGAGACATTGCTTTGCCAACAAAGGTCCATCTAGTCAAGACTATGGTTTTTCCAGTGGTCATGCACGGGTGTGAGAGTTGGACTGTAGAACAAGCTGAGTGCAGAACAACTGTGGTGTTGGAGGAGACTCTTCAGAGTCCCTTGGACTGCAAGGAGATCAAACCAGTCCATCCTGAAGGAAATCAGTCCTGACTAGTCATTGGAAGGACTGATGTTGAAGCTGAAACTCCAATCCTTTGGCCACCTGATGCGAAGAGCTGATTCATTGGAAAAGACCCTGATGCTGGGAAAGAATGAAGGCTGGAGGAGAAGGGGACGACCGAGGATGAGATGGTTGGATGGCATCATCGACTCAATGGACATGGGTTTGGGTAAACCCTGGGAGTTAGCTGTGATGGACAAGGAAGCCTGGCGTGCTGTGGTCCATGGGGTCGCAAAGAGTCGGACACAACTGAGCGACTGAACTGAAATTCCCACCACCCATCCTGGCTTACTCTCCCACATTTTTCTAACAGTATAACATGTTTTGGTTGCATATAAACCCGACACATAACATGTTGAAAATGGAACAGGCAAGTTCAAGCAAGCAAGCGGTAGGGTTGTGATGCCTTTCTTAGGTCTAACTCTCTAATTTTCCTGGGATGCCTCTGTTTTTCTTTGATAATTCTTTCAACAACCCTCCACACTCTTGCCATTTTTCACTCAGATAACCTGGCAGTTCTAAGTTCATCCCAACCATTGCTCTCCTGACCCCGCCAAATATATACACACCAGACCTTCCTCCTGAAATTTCTGGACTCGGTTCTAGGCTATACTTGTCAGAGTGAGATCTGCTGAGACCAGATGCCCCCAGATCACACCACCAGCATCGTGACAATTCAGGGACCCCAAGTCTCCCCGCTTTCTTGGTTTACTGTCTTCTTTAGATGAACACCTTCCCTAGCAGCTTCCTGAGAGAAGTGATATACAAAAGCTAAAAGTCTGCTGATATCCTGAGTATGGACAGACATCTTTACGCTACTCTGAATTAAAAACCCGTGAGGGAATGAACGCAAAAATCTGAGTGAAAATAAATTTTCATAGAATTCTAAGCTCAGTCTGTTTTCCGACTTAAGAAATATGATGTCATTCTGATTCCAGGCCCTTCCTATGACTCGTTTCCATTTGAAATAAAAGTGCTTAGACACTATCTTTATCCCTGATCTTCTACAATGAAATGCTGATGAGATTTCAAGTAGTAATTTTTGATATGCTCAACGTCTTGTCCCTGGTTCTAGTCATCTGGTCTGAAATTTCTGTCTTCTTCAGATTGGAGATTCCCTTCCCTCCCCTGACCCCTCACCCTCTGTTTCCCTGGAATACTTATTAGGCAAAAATCTGAATAACCATCTCTCATCTGTCTGACAAAACTTCCTGCACTGCATCTTTGTTGCCCAGTAAGGTCTTCATTTACTTCCTACCTGGGAAGTAAAGGCATTCCCCGGTAGCTCAGCTGGTAAAGAATCCGTCTGCAATGCGGGAGGACCTGGGTTCGATCCCTGGCTTGGGAAGATCCCCTGAAGAAGGGAATCCCACTCCAGTATCCTGGCCTGGAGAATCCCATGGACTGTATAGTCCATGGGGTCGCAAAGAGTCGTAAACAGAGACAGAAAACAGCAAAATCAAACACGGCTGAGCGACGCTCACTGGAAAGTAAGGGCTTCCCAGGTGGCATCAGTAGTCGAGAATCTGCCTGTCAATGCAGGAGATGAAAGAGAGCTGGGTTCAGTCCCTGGGTCGGGGAGATGCTCTGACAAAGGAAATGCCAACCCACTCCCATATTCTTGCCTGGAAAATTCCATGGGCAAAGCATCCTGGCGGTCTACAGTCCCCGGGCTTGCAAAGAGTCAGACACAGCAGAGGAGGCACACAAGTACGGGTATTCATTCACCACGTGTGACTACTGGGCATCTGAAGAGTGGACAGTACAACTGACGAGTTGACTTTAAAGGGAATTTATTTTTCATTAAGTTTAAAGAGTCACACGTGGCCGGGGGCTATCATCTGTGACCGCACAAATCTAAAGATGACAACCATGCGGGAAAGAAGGCAACCAAGGAAGGTCAGTGCCTTTAGCGTTGACCCTAAGATGATATTAAACACGGAAGAAAAAAGCAAGAGCAATTTCTAAATCCCCTTGGTTACTGTTTCCAGTATGAGGTCCCAGGATGTAATTCCTCCGGGTCGCCTTCCTCGGGAAGAGTTGGAGGACCTTTTAGCATGATGTCAGACAAGCAGAAACAGCCATCTGCCCCTAAGACAATGTTTTATTATACCCAGAGTGTACAAAGGGCAGCCAAGGGTCCTCTCTCTCCTGAGGGTAAGATAGGAAATGAAAATCGCTCAGTCGTGTCCAACTCTTTGCAACCCCATGGACTGTAGCCCGCCAGGCTCCTCTGTCCATGGGATTCTCCAGGCAAGAAGACTGGAGTGCATAGCCTTTACCTTCTCCAGGAGATCTTCCCAGACCAGGGATCGAACCCAGGTCTCCTGCATTGCAGGCAGATTCTTTACCAACTGTACCACCAGGGAAGCCCAGGTCGCCTCCATATTTCTCAGAAAAGAGAAATCTGTATCGTACTCACGGCATCCCAGCATAAAGTAGAAGCGAAACATTAAAAATAATAGAACACAGGGGACAAATAACTGCTAAGAGGCAGATGGCAACTTCTTCGGATGCCACCCATGATGGCTTGTCATGGAGCCCTGATCTCAGCATACTTGGCAAGAGAACACGGTTCTCTACATGTGCTCTTGCAAGAAAAGACTGCTTCTGCGTGACGGGTGCTCCCGGGGACAGAAACTAGACCAGCTGGCACAGGCCTTCTCTGTGCGTTCATTCATTCACTCGTTCAACAAACCACACAAATATCACAAACTGGCATCCATCTGTGAACAGTAAACAGAGACAGAGAACAGACCAAAATCAAACCGGACAACCCGCCACAAACCTGCCTAGCGTCTGGTTCCATCAGCACCACTGGAGGCCACTTTATTTCACTTTATTAAAGTTCAGAACACAACACAGCTGGCATGCCACAGCTGTGTGTTTACAACAAAGAGCAGGATCGCCGTGCAAACCACGTAGCTCTTCTTATTTCAACTCTGAAGAAACACAACCCTACCAGCACTCTAGCGAAGTGAAGTGAAAGTCGCTCAGTCACGTCCAACTCTTTGCCACCCCCTGGACTGTAACCCACCAGGCTCCTCAGTCCATGGGACTCTCCAGGCAAGAATACTGGAGTGGGTTGCCATTTCCTCCTCCAGGGCATCTTCCGGACCCAGGGACTGAATCCAAGTCTCCTGCATTTCAGGCAGACTCTTTACTGACTGAGCTACAAGGGAAGCCCTTGTAGCTAGTGCTGGCTAGCACTGGCACTCTAGATACAGGAAAATAAATATTCAGGAAACACCATTCATTTTAAATTTAAGGATCAACGGGGAAACATATTTTCTTCAACTACTCTTCTGGTAAGTCATTTAACATGCACTCCGTCCTGCAAAGTGACGTTTTATTATGCTTGTAGATATTTTTTTACAAGCTCAGTGTTTAAAGTATGAGTTATTCAAATAAGGACACTAACCAAGACATTTATATAAACTTGATTTCTTCCTCAATCCATTATGACGCTAATAACCGGTATTTTATGCTTGTACAACAGGCAAAATCAATACCTGCAAGCCTGTACTGACGTATATGAGTGCATATATATTGATATACAGACACATGCATCATTTACCTCATTGGAAGGACTGATGCTGAAGCTGAAGCTCCAATACTTTGGCCACCTGATGCGAAGAACTGACTCATTGGAAAAGACCCTGATGCTGGGAAAGATTGAGGGCAGGAGGAGAAGGGGACGACAGAGGATGAGGTGGGTGGATGGCATCACCGACTCAATGGACATGGGTTTGGGTGAACTCCGGCAGTTAGTGATGGGCAGGGAGGCCTGGCGTGCTGCAGTCCACGGGGTCACAAAGGGTCGGACCCGACTTGGCGACTGAACAACAACAACCATGACACATGTCACATGTGACAAATGAAAAAGAGCTTTCCCAACTCACACCACGATAGGCCAAATAAATTTCACATGGAGAGACTAAGACGGGACTTGTCACCTGAAAATATGGTATGAGACAGGTAATAACAGAACATGACCTAACTGGTCTACTAATTATATAAGCCATCCAGTGCTACTATCAACAGAAAAAAAAAACAAAAACAAGTCCACAACAAATTTTAATAAGCTATCAGTTGCACAGAATTTGTTGGCAGGCAATTTTATTTGGTGCCGTGAAATTTTATTTAACGAGAGAATACGAATCACAGCACTTAAAGAAGATTTATTAAAACATTTAGGATAACACCATCTTTTTCTCATTCAGCAAACTGTCCATCAACAGCCACTTCGATCTCTCTACACAAAGACCACACACCAAACGATAAAGATAACCTTGAGGTGAGACATCCGTTTCTGGTTTACAGATGACACCGTGACTGCACCTGGGGTACAATACATTCCTAATTAATCTTCTCATCTCCCAAAGCACTGTCTCCACATTCTGCAATGAGCATTAAGAGAACTTTATGTTTTCTGACGTGGACCATTTTTAAGTCTTGATTGAATTTGTTACAACATTGCTTCTCGTTTGTTTTCGTCTCTAAGCAGTCCTCTTCAATGTGACTGTGGGGTATTAATTCTCAAGCACAATACGTGTTATCCGCTGAAACCGTCATAAAAGTTTCTGAGCACCATATGGCGCTGGCGTTCACGTTTCTGTTGATCTGCAAACACTTCCTACTCCCTCCCCGCCTCACCTGGAAAGGTCAACGGTATCGCCCTCAATTTCCTTTAACGATACACCTCAGAAAATCCCTTTGGGAAGACGATTACATTCGAGTCTGTGCTTGCATAAACACCTCAAAATCTAGGACACCAATGGTAACGATCAGCTCATTCAAGAACAGAGTCTGAAAACACAGGCGCGCGCGCACACACACATCTTCCCATTCACAGATCTAAGTTCTTCTGCAAACGTCACCTGCGTATTTAGGACATCAGAAAGCTATCCCAAGCAACGGATGGAGAAAGTAGCATAGATACATATATATATATACGGTACTGTGTGTAAAACGGATCACTGATGAGGAACTGCTATATAACACGGGGGAGCCCAGCCAAGGACTCTGTGATGACCTGGAAGGTTGGGATGGGAGAGTGGAAGCAGGTTCCAGAGGGAAGGGATGTACATAAAATTAACATATATTAATATATTAATAATTAATATTACTACTAATAATAAATTCATATTTGTGCTGTTGTATGGCAGAAGCCATCCCCACATTATAAAGCAACTTTCCTCCAATTAAAAAATTAATTAAAAAAAAAAAAACCTCACCCAGGACTTCCCTAGTCTAGGTCCAGTCGCTAAGACTCCCCACTCCCAATGCAGGGGTCCCCAGGTGTGATCCCTGGTCAGGGAACTAGACCCCACAGGCTGCAACAAAAGGATCTGCAAGCGGCAAAAAAGATCCCCCTCACGCCACAACGAAGACCGATGTGCCTAAATCGATTAAAAATGAACACATCCGCTGCTCTCACACAAACGTACCGGAGCTTTGGCATCCTAGAAGCAAGCTGGAGAACTACCCAGAAGACAGAGACCCAAAGGAGGCAAGGTCCCCATCCATTCCCCTTTGGAAATAGATGTCCTCAAAACGACTTAAACCATGGCGTTTCACAAAAGCAGAAATTTGTGTGTGTGTGTGTGTGTGTGAAATTAACAACTGGGAGGGGGTGGGTCTCTGGGAATTCTGTTTCAGTTCACACTGAGGGTCAGTCCTGCTCCCCAAGTCTTTGGACCCGTGGGTTCCCAACTTGGGATGACTGTGCCCCCTCCCCAAGAGATATCTGGCACTATCTGGAGACATCTCAGGTCAGTTCAGTTCAGTAGCTCAGTCGTGTCCGACTCCTTGTGACCCCATGGACTGTAGCACTCCAGGCCTCCCGTCCATCACCAACTCCCAGAGTTTATCCAAACTCTGGACCCAGTTGCCACAACTGGGGCTGAAGCTGAGGGTTTCTCACCACCAGCAAGCGCTGGCGGTTCATGGAACACGCACACGTGCCATCTGCCTACCCCTGGCTCATGCACACAGCCCAGACTCTGTCTGGCCCAGCCACGACCCAAGCCCACCTTCTTCCCCACCTGTTGACAAGCTCCCCTCACTGGTTTCGCATCCCCCAGCCTCGCACTTTTGAGAGAACCCATGAGTCCAACCCAGCAGCGTCTTCAAGTCCCCTGCCACGTCTCACCCTGTGTGTAAGCTCCCCGCTGAAGCCATGCTTTTGCCACCGGAGGCAGTTCCTCCAGGCACCCTCCTGAGGTCTCATAATGAAAGTGAGAAGAGACAGCTGGCATCAGAAGCTCTTGTGGCTGTGACGTACGTGGACATGCTCCGTTATTCTATCCGGGATGCATTTGGCTTGGTAACCAGGAGCGTGCATGCTGGGGCCACAAGGTCTGGGCCAATCCACCCCTTGCCGGTCATACGCACCCCTGGGCCAGCCTTCCTCACGCCTCCAGCCCCTCATCTCTACAAAAAGGGTTGTTGCTGTTGAGTCTCTAAGTCGTGCCTGACTCTTTGGTGACCCCACGGACTGCAGCCCGCCAGGCTCCTCCGTCCATGTGATTTCCCAGGCAAGAACACTGGAGCGGGTCGCCATCTTCCCAACTCGGGGATTGAACCCACGTCCCCAGCACCGGCAGGCATTGATTCTTTACCGCTAAGCCTGCCAGGGAAGCCCTGTCCAAAGGGGGACAGATGACTAGGTGACAGAAATCTAACTGACGCTAGGGGAACGAACTGAGAGAACTCACTGCATGCACAACCATGCCTACGGGCCACGTGGCATGGCGTTTCCGACTCTTGTGCAAACTCACAGACTGCAGCCCTCCAGTCTGCTCTGTCCGTGGGAGTCTCCAGGCAAGGATACTGGAGTGGATTGCCATGCTTTCCTCCAGGGCATCTTCCCAACCCAGAGATCGAACCCGCGTCTCTTATGTAGTTTACCACGAGTGCCACATGGGAAGCCCAGAACACTACCCAAGTATTGGATAAAATCAGTTTCATCAATGTCGTCCATTCATTCTGGAATCAGCTCACAGCCTGCTCACCAAGGATACTTCTGACCCCAGACAAAAAAAATCTGTGAACCTCGTAGTTCCCTCTCCCTGTAAAAATGGGACAAAGCCCGTTACGCGGCGGTGGGGAAAAACAGAGACCCAAGATGTAAAAACACACAGAACAGCTCCTGGCCTATCAAACGTATTAAATCAGAGGCTCTTATCGACAGGCAGACGCTGAGGCCCTGAACTAATCCAGAAAGTCATTCCAAATCTTTCCTCTGCCTAAGTGGAGAAACAGCTATGCTGCCTGCACCAACTCTTTTACACTTGCTTAGGGGGAGATCAGTGTGAACTCTTTTAGTTCCATAAGCTCGATTTCATTTCCTGCTTTTCAACTCAAGTGATGAAACGTATTCAAGCCTCTGAAGCCCAGCATTCAATGAAGTTTAGAGGCAACTGCCCTGCCACACTGATGGAGACAGAAAAAGAATTTATTTCTGCTTCATTCAATGTATCTTTAAGCCCAAGAATTCATTTCTTAATGGGTTTCTTTCCCCCCACCCCTCAGTAAATTTAAACGATTTAGGACCTTTGTTAATTGTTATAAATCTTCCTTTCATAGATTGCTTTTAAAGAACTTTAATTCTCAGGCTTACAAGGCCCTAGAAAGTTTAACCAGGGTCTGCTCACCAGCTGCTTTTGACACTGCCCGCATCATACTAAATTCAGACACACACTTTGCCCTGACAGACTTCATCAGGAAGCTTCCAGATTAAAATTAGATGCCGCCAGTGCATCAGAATTCAAACGCCACCATAAGCCAACAGAACTTCCAAGAAGCCACAGCATTCTCTCATTCACGAAATACCTAAGAATTTCCCACCTGGGAGAAAGAGAAGGAGAAAAAGATTTGGGGTAGGTCCCAAACACACACAAAGTAGCAAAAATAAAATAATCTACTGGGTGTGTGCTCAGTCATGTCCCACTCTCTGCAACCCCCGTGGACTCTGTAGCCCGCCAGGCTCCTCTGTCCACGGGGATTCTCCAGGCAAGAATACTGGAGTGGGTTGTCATTTCCTCCTCCAGGGGATCTTCCCCACCCAGGGATCATAGCAGTCAGATTTCTTTATCCACTGAGTTGCCAGGGAAGCCCTAACTGGGGAAAAATCAGGGCAAATAAAAGACAGCGTCACAAAAAATGAGATAAAGCTGAAAAACGAGATAAAGCTTAAGTTGGGCATCAGATACAACTTTACATCAACTGGAAGATTCTGAGTTTCCTAGATGTGTCTTCAAAGAAACAAATATGATTAGACAGATGCTTGATTCACAGTACGCAAAAAATGAAGATACAAGTATCCAAAACACAGAGCTTCTCGAGTTTGACACACATGCAGAATTTCTCCCCTGGGTCCCAGAGCGGGGACTACGGACGCCTGGAACCTCTTAAGTGCGGTCCAGCAGACGACCGGGTCACTTCTTAAAATAACACTCGGTGTCAGATAACTGTCTGGCACCAAAGTACAGCTAAGTAAATCAAGCTGAATATGGCAGCAGCTTGCAGACTGCCCCATGGCCTGGTTTTACTCCAGGGGTACGTCTCACAGGTACTGCAAGTCCCAACTGGGCTGCAGGTCTCTTGGGGCGGGGGGGTCACAGAAACACATCACTGTGTATCGTAAACACATTTCAGAGCCAATAAATACACCACTTCGCCAGTATTGCTTTTAACGGTTGCCTAGTAACGCACAGTATGGGCGAGATCACACTTGGACTTTCACTGCTGCGAACAATTCCTTGCGATCGTAAGCAATGCCCCAATAACACGAATAGAACGATCTTTCTTAAGTGTCAAAAACCTTGCAAAACCACCTACGCTAGAAAAAGAAAGCTACATTTTATTACCTGCTGTTCAAGGGGAAAAGTCCTCAAGGCAAGACTACCTAATGGCCATAAATTTCAGGAAGCCTTTGCAATTATTTCTGTTTGTGTTAATCACAATCTATGGGTCTGCAAGTATTTGCAGAATAGCAGCACGCACAACATGGGAACCACACCGGGGGGGTGTGTGTGTGTGTGTGTGACATGGGAACCACACCAGGGGTGTGTGTGTGTGTCTGAACAAATTTCCTGGTTTCCTGAGAAACAATTACAAAATGCTTGGAAAACCAGGGACTTCTCTGGTGGTCGAGTGGTTAAGAATCTGCCTTGTAGGGCAGGAGACACAGGTTCAATCCCTGGTCGGGGAAGTGAGATGCCATGGCACTACTAAGCCCAAATGCTACAACCAGAGATCCCGCATATCGCAACTAGAGTCTGTGCACTACAATGAAAGATGGCATATGACGTGACAAAGATCACAAGTGATGCAACTAAGACCCAATTCAGCCAAATAAATAAATAAATGACTTAAAATTAAAAAAAAAAAGACCTTTCGCAAATTTGAGTTGAGAATTTCAGGAAAAACATCCGGAGCTTATTACAACCTTTATTGCAGGAGAGCAACAAATCCCTCTTGTCTTTTTTGCTTGAGATTATCTGAGTTGATCATCTCAAGGTAATGATTAAAAGTGTTGGTTACCAGCTGAGCCACCAGGGAAGCCCAGGAAGGCTGGAGTGGGTAGCCTTTCCCTTCTTCATGGGATCTTCCCGACCCAGGAATCGAATAAGGGTCTCTCGCATTGCAGGCGGATTCTTTACCAGCTGAGCTACCAGGGAAGGTCTTTTGTCTCTCAGAACAGTCCCAATTTGGAGAAACAAATTATATGGCCACTCGAGATACCAGAGACACGTCAACAACCAAGATGGACGAGGCTCTAGGCAAACGAACTAAGTATGCCAGGGTCCCAGACGTGGGTTTCTACTTAAAGAAGAGTTCTTGTTCAGCCACTAAGTCCTGTCCAACTCCACGGACTGCTGCTGCTGCTAAGTCGCTTCAGTCGTGTCCGACTCTGTGCGACCCCAAAGACGGCAGCTCACCAGGCTCTGCCATCCCTGGGATTCTCCAGGCAAGAACACTGGAGTGGGTTGCCATTTCCCTCTCCAGTGCATGAAAGGGAAAAGTGGAAGTGAAGTCACTCAGTCATGTCCGACTCGGTGCGACCCCATAGACGGCAGCTCACCAGGCTCCGCCGTCCCTGGGATTCTCCAGGCAAGAACACTGGAGTGGGGTGCCATTTCCTTCTCCGACTCCATGAATTGCAGCGTCCCAACTCTTTGCCACCCCACAGACTGCAGCACACCAGGCTTCCCTGTCCTTCACCATCTCCGGAAGCTTGCTCAAACTCATGTCCTTCGAGTCAGTGATGCCATCCAACCATCTCACCCTCTGTCGTCCCCCTTCTCCTCCCGCCTTCAATTTTTCCCAGTATCAGGGTCTTTTCCAAAGACATACAATTCAATCTTCCAGCTTTTTTCCTCCATGTGTCTTTGGCAGGTAATCAGGTTCAGAGAAGGCAATGGCACCCCACTCCAGTACTCTTGCCTGGAAAATCCCATGGACGGAGGAGCCTGGTAGGCTACAGTCCATGGGGTCGCTAAGAGTCGGACACGACTGAGCGACTTCACTTTCACTTTTCCCTTTCATGCACTGGAGTAGGAAATGGCAACCCACTCCAGTATTCTTGCCTGGAGAATCCCATGGACGGCGGAGCCTGGTGAGCTGCCGTCAATGGGATCGCACAGAGTCGGACACGACTGAAGCGACTTAGCAGCAGCAGCAGCAGCAGGTCATGAAAGTGGAGACATAAAGACAAAGAGTCACTGTTGTTCAGTCTCTAAGTCATGTCTGACTCTTTGTGATCCCATGGATTCCAGCACTTCAGGCTTCCCTGTCCATCACCAACTCTCAGAGCTTGCTCAAACTCATGTCCATCGAGTCGGTGATGCTATCCAACCATCTCATCCTCTGTCGTCCCCTTCCCCTCCCGCCTTGGATCCTTCCCAGCATCAGGGTCTTTTCCAATGAGTCGGCTCTCATAAATGAGAGAGGAGTTAAGAGTCAAGTGCATCTTCTAGCAGGGGTTTCGGGAATACGCAGTGAAGAGCAGAGACTCATAAGGAGCGGTGCTCAACCTGGGAATTTAGGGCCTCGGGAAAAACCGCACAGAACCAGCCCGGAGTCCTGACTCACCATCTGTGCCCGAGCCCCGAGTCTCTGTGGGGCCCTTGAGGGCCAGGTGTGCCCACTCTGCCTTCCTCTGTTGGGAATCCTTCACCAATTCTCCCATCCACTCAGACCAAGCTCATCACACTGCAGAAACTCAAAAAGACACAGACACAGAAGATTCGCTCAGCTTCTTTCTGCAAGGAACGCACGGTCTTTCATCAAGTAGGTGATGAAAATCCCCTAAATCCCTCCTCAGCAAGCGACGCTCTGGGCCTTATGAACGGACGGGAGGGCATTCCTAGAGAGATGATGAGGAATGCTGGGGAGGACGTGGAAAACCTGCAACGCTCACATGTCCTAGATAGGAACACAAAACCACACAGCCACTCTGGAGAACACTCTGGCGGTTTCTCAGAAAGTTACACCCAGAGCGACCAGTAAACCCAAGAGAAACAAACACGCACATCTACGTTGAAACCTGAACACAACGTTCAGAGCGGCTTACGTGAAAGTGCAAGCGTTGGTTGCTCAGCCACGTCCGACTCTGTGCGACCCCACAGACTGCAGCCCGCCAGGCTCCTCTGTCCACGGGATTTTCCAGGCAAGAGTACTGGAGTGGGTTGCCGTGCCCTCCTCCAGGGCATCTTCCCAAACCCAGCTCTCCTGCATCGCCAGGTAGATGCTTTTATCATCTGAGCCACCAGGGAAATCCCATAGCAGCTTATTCCTAAGAGCCAAAAAGTGGGAAAAGCCTACATGTCCAGCAACTGAGGAACGGGGTAAGCGAAATGTGCTATATTCATTCACAGCAGAAGAGCACTCAATTTAAAAAATGGCGTGCCATATTGATTCATGCTGCAACACAGATGAACTCTGAAAACCTGATGCTGAAAAGCCAGACCCCAAAGGCACACATCCTACGATTTCGCGTATTTGAAATGCCAAGAACAGGCAAATTCATAGAGACACATACCAGAGGACTGGTTCCCAGAGGCTTCATGGGGAGCAGAGTAGTACCGACCAGCACAGGGATTCTTTTTAGGTGACAAGTGTTCAAACAACCGTATGCGGGGACTTCCCTGGTGGTCCGGTGGTGAAGACGCCACACTTCCAACGCAGGGGGCGCAGGTTCAAGCCCTGGTCTTGGAAGTAAGATCCCACAGGCTGCGTGCTGCAGCCAAAAAACAAACTTAAAAGAAGAAACGGGAGTATTTTAAAAACTACATTGTGGCACTGAGGGCACGACTCCGTGCGTGCATTCTCAGTCATGTCCGACGCTTTGCGACCCCCATGGACTGTAGCCCGCCAGGCTCCTCCGTCCATGGGATTTCTCCAGGCAAGAATACTGGAGTGGGTTGCTGTGTGCTTCTCCAGGAGATCTTCCCCACCCAGGAACTGAATCCAGGTCTCCTGCACTGCAGGCAGATTCTTTACCATCTAAGCCACCAGGGCCTCCTATTCTACACAACTCTGTAAATTTGCTAAAAATCACTGAACACTGACAACAGGTGAATTCTGGTATGTCAACGATGTCTCAAAAACTTGCTTTGCTTTTATGTTTTTTAAAAAACACCTCTCTGACTCTTACAGCAAAGATCACCTATGGACATGTGCACAAATGTTCAACAAACCACGGTTACGTGGTTTATCATACAATGAAAAATCCAGAGACAAGTTCCAGCTTTTTTAAAAAAATGAAACTCATTTGCTCCGGTACAAAGGATTTAAATAAGTGCGCTGCCTGTCACGTGAAATGCATAACTGCACAATTTTAGTTGGGAAGAGGCCTATAGATAGGTCTTCTGATTCAAATTACACCTGAACAATAAACGCTCTCGAGTCTAATCGTATTTACACATAACATGACTTTCAGCCAGTCTGACATGAAAACTGAATGCATGAACCATTTGCTGGCATAGTCACAACAGAATCCAGAAGCGGAAACTCACCAGAAAATCTGCTTATGAGGACGCCAGAATCCTAACACCTGAAGCCCCAGTTTAAGTGAATTTCAAATTCGATATAAGTGGATTAAGAAATTCAATTTTCTCTTGTGACACACGACAAAAGCTTCAGGACTGACAGGGAGATACATCTTTTCAAACTGCCCAGCAGCTAATCAACCTGTTGCAGGGGCTCTTCACAGACGTCGTCAAGTTCAGCACCGCTGAAAAGAAGGTGTATGGAGCTCAGGCACTTTAGTGTCAGCTCATTGCTGTGAAAGGGCCCTTCTGTTTTGGACTGCATCCTCATTCAGTTCAGTTCAGTTCAGTTGTTCAGTCGTGTCCGACTCTGTGACCCCATGGACTGCAGCACGCCAGGCCTCCCTGCCCATCACCAACTCCTGGAGTTTACCCAAACTCATGTCCATTGAGTTGGTGATGCCATCCAAACATCTCATCCTCTGTCGTCCCCTTCTCCTCCTGCCTTCAATCTTTCCCAGCATCAGGGTCTTTTCCAAAGAGTCAGTTCTTTGCATCAGGTGCCCAAAGGACTGGAGTTTCAGCTTGAGCATCAGTCCTTCCAATGAACACCCAGGACTGATCTCCTTTAGGATGGACTGGTTGGATCTCCTTGCAGTCCAAGGGACTCTCAAGAGTCTTCTCCAACACCACAGTTCAAAAGCATGAATTCCTCAGCGCTCAGCTTTCTTGATAGTCCAATTCTCACATCCATACATGACTACGGGAAAAACCATAGCTTTGACTACATGGACCTTTGTGGGCAAAGTAATGTCTCTGCTTTTTAATATGCTGACTAGGTTGGTTATAATTTTCCTACCAAGGAGTAAGCATCCTCATTACAGAATCGGATTTCTGTAGGACTGTTGTTTTGCCAGGTTGCGTAAAAGAACGCAGTCCCGATTTCGTGCAGCTCCTGGAAGCCACCCGTCTTCTTTGGCCCACGGCCACCACCTTCACTGCCAACCTCTGCCTCCTGGGACACATGTCATCTCCGAGTCCGAACCCTCCTCTTCCTCAGACGCCGCCCCCCGGGTGGGGACTCTGGGCTCAAGCAGATGACGCCCCCTCCCTACTTTCAAGATCCCAGACCCCATGGGCACCGTCCCTTCGGCCATGTGATGGCACAGGGTCACGGGCTGCACCGCGGGACCTGGGATGTCTTTGGAGCACCATCGCTCTGCCTAGGATGAGTATTGAGAACCCACATGGGAAAAACATGAGAACAACCTGGAATCTATGAAACTTGACGCAAGAGTCAGGCGGAGGCGGCAGGAAGAGTGACCAGACATAGCAGAATTCGCTCTTAACTCCATAGACCTGTGTAGTAATAGCCTTTCTATGCCTTTAGACAAATCCACGCATTTCTGGCTCTTTCTAGAGGCCTCTGGTCTACATCCATCTCCCCGTCTCTACAGAACTGTGGTCAAGGGAGCAGGTTGGGAGTGGCCTCTGTCTTGTAAGTTTCACCCTT
Source organism: Giraffa tippelskirchi (assembly GCF_054371585.1). NCBI lineage: Eukaryota > Metazoa > Chordata > Mammalia > Artiodactyla > Giraffidae > Giraffa > Giraffa tippelskirchi. Next base: position 147,854,669 of record NC_137289.1, read on the forward strand.
CAGGCTGGAGCGATATTGATCCCTGGAGCTGGTGGGGGGCAAAACCCAGTCAGCTCCTCCTCCCGGGAGCTGGACCTCAAAGGATGCCAACTTTCACTCACCTCTGACTCTGCGCCTATGTAATCCTCACACCGACAACTATCCCTCCATCACGGATAATCAGACCGAGGGTGGACGATTTCCACAAGATCGCAAAGCCACTCAGCGTTTTTTGCAAATTTGCAGTCCCAGAGAGGCCACAGCGTCTGCCTTCCTCTGAGGCTAGGGGATCAGCCCAGCCCCCCCTTCCAATGCCTGCACCTTCTTTTCCCCCTAAAACACCCAAATCGGAAGCACGTGACCTCAAGGTCAAGAGAAATGCAACCACGATGTTCCGAGATCCAAACAGGAGGCCAAATTGAGGCCACCCTGTGCAAGCTGAGCCCAGCTCTGGAGGTGGCCCTACCCGCGTGGGTCCCAATGAGTCCCTCGGGTCCTTCTCAGGGCGACGGGCGACACCCACACTTTCATCCCAGCCCTGCCCCCTGCACGGGGGTGGGGTGGGGGGTGGGGGTGGGCCGGCACCTCGCCCATCTCTCCAAACAGGTAAAAGTTTTCCAGCTAAGCCAAAGGCTTCTTCTCTACGACTCCCAGCCACTGAGCACTGGCCACAGCGTGTGCTACGAAATGCTGGCACCATGAATCCATATTCTTTTTCTTTCCTTAAAAAAAAAAAATTATTTACTTGGTTGCACTGGGTCGCAGCTGCAGCTCTAGAGGCCTCTAGTTCCCTGACCGGGAATCAAACCTGGGGCGTCTGCTTTCAGATCACAGAGTCTCGGCCACTGGAACAGCAGGGAAGTCCCAAATCCATACTTTTTCTTAACACCAAAACCATTTTGCATTGGGATACAGCCAAAAACAACAGCACACAGATCTCCGCCCCGTGTTACGTGGCAGCCTGCACAGGAGAGGAGTTTCGGGGAGAACGGATACACGTCTATGTGTGACTGAGTCCCTTTGCTGCTCACCCAAGCCCACGCTCTTAACCCCCAAGGTCAAAGCTAAGCGTGGAGAAATATCCCACGTTCTCTCCACATACATCATGGAACACAAGTATTTCGAAAGAGCATCGATATCATGCACCAGGAGGGTTCTTTCTCCATATTTGTAGGGGGTTGTATGTTTGCATTTGAGCCCCTCTGGCTAACCTTCTCTGCTTCTGTAGCAGGAAGGTGTACAGGAGAACATACAACATAACCAACTGCTGCGTGCAAAAGAAAACCGTGTTGAAATCTGCCGCTGCTGCTGCTGCTAAGTCACTTCAGTCGTGTCCGACTCTGTGCGACCCCATAGACGGCAGCCCACCAGGCTCCGCCATCCCTGGGATTCTCCAGGCAAGAACACCGGAGTGGGTTGCCATTTCCTTCTCCAATGCATGAAAGGGAAAAGTGAAAGTGAAGTCACCCAGTCGCGTCCAACTCTTAGCAACCCCATGGACTGTAGCCCACCAGGCTCCTCCGTCCATGGGATTTTCCAGGCAAGAGTACTGGAGTGGGGTGCCACTGAAATCTGCTGCACTAAAAATTAAATCTTGCAGACTATACTTTCAAAACATGAGATGAACTCTACCTTGGACTCCTGAGCAGAAAAAGACACGAGGTCCTGTGGTCTTAATATCACTGCCACACAGGTCATCAACCAGATACAGGCAGCAGGCACGGGAAGTTACAATCGCCTGGGGAAAATGCTGGGCACTAAAACCAGGTATCGGGGTCCAGTCCCACGACACACGTCCTGTGTACAGTGACAGGGTCCTTTGTCTGTGTGTGCCCACGTGGGTGCGTGAGTGCACACACTTGTGTACGTGCACATGTGTGTATGCATGGACAATAAAGTTTAAACAGTCATGTTTTAAAAGTCATGAAGTGAGGCTCCGAAACACTCCGCAGTCCAGTTTCTCAAGATGAGCACTATTAACAGTCGGGGAGGTTTCCAGGTGGCTCCGTGGTCAAGAGTCCGCCTGTCAATGCAGGAGACGGAAGAGACTCGGGGAAGGTGTCCTGGAAGCAACCCACTCCAGGATTCCTGCCTGAAGGAAGAATCCCATGGACAGAGGAGCCTGATGGAATACAGTCCAGGGGGTCGCACAGAGTCGGACACGTCTGAGTGGACTGAGCTTGCACACACGTTCCTGAGAGAAACCTCTGTGGACGGTTACCCCCTACGTTGCCTGCAAACCCCCAAAACTACAAACTCCAGAAGCCTCAACAGACTCACAAGCCATCATCTGCTTCTCTCAGCTGACCTAACACAGCTGCTCTGCTCAGAAACGTCCCAAGGACGTTCCAGATCTCCTCTCGCTGTTTGTATCGCAAGAACTGTGTCTAAGGTCCACAGTCGAGGGGAAAGTGACCTTTCCCATCCGGACTGCACAGCTGAAGAAGAAAGACTTTGGCGATACCTGCAGTCCCTGCTGTCACCCAGCAGACAGTTTTTGGGACATGGCCTCATACACTCACGGCTTCCCAGGCAGCTCAGTGGTAAAGAATCCACCTGCCAATGCAGGAGACGTGGGTTCAGTCCCTGAGTCGGGAAGATCCCCTGGAGGGAGAGGATGGTAACCCACTCCAGTGTTCTTGCCTAGAGAATCCCATGGACAGAGGAGCCTGGCGGGCTACAGTCCACGGAGTTGCAAAGAGTCAGACACCACTGAATGAGCACACGCACGCATACACACACACACACACACACACACACACACACTGTGGCGGGCTACAGTCCACGGAGTTGCAAAGAGTCAGACACCACTGAATGAGCACACGCACGCATACACACACACACACACACACACACACACACAGTCTCGGTAATGATAGCTCTTGTGGGCACTGAGGCTTTGTCAAGCAGCATCCCTGGCCTGCACCCAACAGAACTCAAGAACATTGCTCCTAACCCCCAGCTGGGACGACGTCTCCAGACACGGCCAGATGAGCCCTGGGAAACACAAGTCACCACCGGCTAAGAACCACGGCTCTAAACTACAGAACAGTCCCCAGGATGGGTGTGGCCTGTACCTAAAGCGTTCACGGTCCTTGAAGCCAGAGCAATCTACTTTCCCAGATTATTATGCATTACCATCGAAATCACCTTCCTTTTGCTCTTCAGTCTCGCAGTACTGTCTGACTCTTTGCAACCCCATGGACTAAAGCACCCCAAGATTCCCTGCCCTTCACCATCTCCTGGAACTTGCTAAAACTCATGTCCATTGAGTCAGTGATGCCATCCAATCATCTCATCCTCTGTTGTCCCCTTCTCCTCCCGCCTTCCATCTTTCCCAGCATCAGGGTCTTTTCCAGTGAGTCAGTTCTTCACATCAGGTGGCCAAAGTATTGAAGCTTCAGCTTGAGCATCAGTCCTTCCAATGAATACTCAGGGTTGATTTCCTTTGGAAGGGTCTTAAAAATGCAATAAATTCTGCCTAACACTGTGTTGATCGACATTCAGTTAAAAAGATGAGGATGTAAGTTCTTACAAAGGAAAGCTTTAGAAGTCATTTTGCCATGCAAAAAAAAAAAAAAGACTATTTTACTGAGATGACTTTGAAGAGTCTAACACAAATCAAAGTCGCCTTCTTTCATTAGTTTCACGCCAAAGCCTGCAATCAGGGAGAGAACTCGGGAGATGGTCATATTATCCCAGATTCCGTCTTTCCCTCACCTGACCAAGATTTTTGTAGGTGACACAAATATTACCTTGAAATGACTGTTTTATCTTCCTCCAACTGGCGGAGAGAGAATGAAATGGATTGCCAGGGAACAGAGTCTACATAAAAGCCAGTCCTTTTTCCTCTATCCGGAACACCCATACAAATTTGCACGCTTCTGTCTACCTCTTTCCTGGCCCTCCCTCCATCCACTAATGGCACGGAGTCTTGGGCATGATCAGAGGGGAGCACTTCTGAGATCTCAGGCCTCCACAGCTCCTCTTGAAAACGACAGTGATCGGAAGAGAAAGGGTTCTAGACGATTTCTAAGACAGACCTCTCCAGCTTCGAACAGAGTTGGGGAACGGGCCTTGTCTGCCCACCACCCTGCCCTGAATCCTCAGAGTACTGTGCGATCTGTTCCAACCACTCCTCCAGGCTTCCACCCCACATTGGAAACTGGATAAAAGTGCTGCTTTCAGGACCCAAGCAGAGAGGGATCAACCTCATCATCTTCGTCTCCAAACTTCCAGAAGGAAAGAATGGCTGCACAAAACTAGGTCCAGACCCTGAGGTGTGGAAGTTACAATGGACCGCCCCCCTACACACACACACACACACTTCATACTCAGAAACCACTGGCAGCTGAAAGCATCACGAAGTGAGGGGACAACAGAACTCCTGTCCCCGAGGAGTCCATCTGGTGCAGAAGGAAGTGGACCAGTCCTCTGACTCCCAGTCATAAAGCGTAAGAACATGAGTGGCTTTTACAACAGACGAGTATGCACAATGCCCAACACCTGATTCTGTACATCTGGGGTCAGTAAATCTTTCTCGAAAGGGCCAGACAGGAAATAGTTGAAGCTTGGTGAGCCGAAGGGCAAAACTGACAATGTGACGTAGAGATTATATATAACAACAGAGAAAACAGATTTCTCCCAAATTATCACTGACAAAATTCAAAATGTCACGGACATGGAATAACGGATTGGTTCAAAATTGGGAAAAGAGTACGTGAAGGCTGCATTATTATCACCCTGCTTATTTACCTTCTATGCAGAGTATATCATGAGAAATGCTGGGCTGGATGAAGCACAAGCTGGAATCAAGAGTGCCAGGAGAAATACCAACAACCTCAGATATGCAGATGATACCATTCTCATTGCAGAAAGCGAGGAGGAACTAAAGACCCTCTTGATGAAGGTGAAAGAGGAAAAGTGAAAAAGCTGGCTTAAAACTCAACATTCAAAAAAACTAAGATTGTGGCATCCGGTCCCATCACTTTATAGCAAATAGATGGGGAAACAGTGGAAACAGTGACAGAGTTTATTTTCTTGGGCTCCAAAATCACTGCAGATGGTGACTGCAGTCATGAAATTAAAAGATGCTTGCTCCTTGGAAGAAAAGCTATGACCAACCTAGAAAGTGTATTAAAAATCAGAGACATCTCCTTGCTGACAAAGTTCCATATAGTCAAAGCCATCGGTTTGTTCCCAGTAGTGATGTACGGATGCGAGAGCTGGACCATAAAGGCTGAGCACCAAAAAATTGATGCTTTTGAACTGTCCTGTTGGAGAAAACTCTTGAGAGTCCCTTGAACTGCAAGGAGGTCCAACCAGTCCATCCTAAGGGAGATCAGTCCTGAATATTCATTGGAAGGACTGATGCTGAAGCTGAAGCTCCAATACTTTGGGCACCTGATGTGAAGAGCTGACTCATTTGAAAAGACCCTGATGCTGGGAAAGATTGAAGGCAGGAGAAGAAGGGGATGATAGAGGATGAGATGGTTGGATGGCATCACCGACGCAATGGACACGAGCTTCAGCAAACTCTGGGAGATGGTGAAGGACAGCGAGGGCTGGCATGCTGCAGTCTGTGGGGTCACAAAGAGTCGGACACAACTGAGTGACTGAACGACAACGACCACCAGTGATGAGCTAAGTGCTGTACCCTCTCTACTGGGTAAGAGAGGATGAGGGGACACAGGGCCATCTTGAGATACCCACCCTGGTTGTGTTACTGCTGGCCGTGCTGGTTTAAGAATGCCTTCCAGAAATACTCTGTTTTAGGACAAATTATCCAACACTAGAACACAGTGCACAATGCCAGATATAACATCATGAATAAGATGTGGGGGAATTCCCTAGTGTTCCAGTGGTTAAAACTCGGTGCGTTTCCCGACCAGGGTGTGCGCCCTGGTCAGGGAACTAAGATCCCACACCTTGCCAGGTGAAGCAAAAAAAATAAATAAAATCTAAACAGCATGAGAGCCAACCGGTTCATCCTAAAGGAAATCAGTCCTGAATATTCACTGGAAAGACTGATGCTGAAGCTGAAACTCCAGAAGACAAGATGGTTGGACGGCATCACCTACTGATGGACATGAGTTTGAGCAAGCTCCGAGTGATGGTGATGGACAGGTTGCAAAGACTCGGACATGACTGAGCGACTGGACTGAACTGAACTGAAATACCATGATGGCAGACAAGAAACAAAGACGGAACCTATCAAAGCCACAAGCTACAAGCCTGCAGGAAGTTCTTTCACAGAATTTCTCTCACGTGCCAAATCGTTTGTCAAATTTTTACCATTTATCACATCAAATTATCAGAAACTTTTCCAAACTTCAGAAGCCAAAAACAGTTACGTGCCAAGCCTAGAGATGGCACACGACTCTGGTTCCGCCAATGAAATATGCAAGGGCACACACCCACATGCATAAGCACACGTCCACTGAATCCTGAGGGACCGACTCAAGAACAGAGACGTAACTGGAGTTTCTTTTACCCGTGGTTACACTGGCGTGACGATATTCAGGCCACGGAGTTCCTGCCAGGGTGAGAATTCTCGATTCTGCAGACAGTCCTTGATTCCTTCTGCTTCCGAGACCGGTTTCATTGACCTTCTTCGGTTCCTATGAGTCTGGCTTACGTTAGGCAGGAACTGATGCGGTTGTTTAAAACCAGGAACCCTGCTGGACGCTCGCTTGATCTACAAACGGATGTATGTCACTGGCATACCAACATGTCCAAGATATGTGTGCACGTGTTAGCCGCTTCGGTCATGTTGGACTCTTTGCCGACCCCATGGACTGTAGCCCGCCAGGCTCCTGGGTCCATGGGATTCTCCAGGCAAGAATACTGGAGTGGGCTGCCATTTCCTCCTCCAGGGGGGATCTTCCTGACCCAGGGATTGAATCCCTGTCTCCTTTGTCTCCTGAATTGCAGGCGGATTCTTGACCCTCGGGAAAGCGGGGTTCGATCCCTGGTTTGGGAATATCCCCTGGAGAAGGGAAAGGCTACCCACTCCAGTAATCCTGTCTGGAGAATCTCCCGGACTGTACAGTTCACGGGGTCGCAAAGAGTCAGACACGACTGAGCGACTTTCCCTTTCCCTTTCTCTACCCGCTGAGCCATCAGGGAAGCCCGTATGTATGCATATGTGTGTGTATTTTACTGACAGGTTTGTTTCTGTTCAAAACCAAGCGGTAAATAAAGTACACACAACATACATGCTTATAACTGCTTGGAAAACACTAAGATAGAATCAACAAGAAACTATCAATGGCGGTTACTCTGGGAAGTGAGATTATGAGAGAGAGAGCGCTTTTGCGTTTCACACACACGCTAAGTACTCTGAATTTTAAAATTTTCAAGTTAATGAAACAGCATTACTATAACCAATACATTCAAAACAAAAAGGACAGCCTTTTGGGCTTCCCGGGTGGCTCAGTGGTAAAGAATCTGCCTGCAATGCAAGAGACCCAGGTTCAATCCCTGGGTGGGGAAGAGCCCCTGGAGGAGGCAATGGCCACCCACTCCAGTATTCTTGCCTGGAGAATCCCATGGACAGAGGAGCCTGGCGGCTACAGTCCAGGGGGTCACCAAGAGTCGGACACGGCTGCGCACACATGCACGCTCTTCCCAAACAGCATTACGATAACCCATACATACAAAGCCCAGAGAATAAACTCTCACCCACGACAACTGCTAAATCTCCTCTGCAATATTTCTCCCCGCTTCCTTCTAAGGCAGCTCCGTCTGACGATATCCACCCCGAGGCTCATCTCCGTCTCTGGGCCAAATTCAATCTGCCCATGCGGGGTTCCAAGAAGCAAGACAGAAACCTCTTTTCTCTGAGAGAGACAGAATTGAATTGCCAAATCTAGCCTTAGGAGCTCAGGCTCACTCCACTGAGGGTCCCCCATTAGCTGCCGCACGCTTAATAAATTAAAAAAATTCAAGAATGACTTGAGTTGCATCACAATGGCCTTACAATCATTCACGTCTACAAAACAGAATTAGCACAGCTAATTATAGTTCAATTCCACCAAACACGTCTTTCCTTTTTTTTGGATTTGGCTTCGTTCTTATATTGCTTGATTTCCCCAGGTCCTTCTTTATCCTGGCGAGTGACATTCTCTCTCCATTTGCTATTACGCTTATGCCTTATACAGAAAGGACATTCTGCCTTTATGTCCAAAGGAGAAGTAAAGTTAGGAATTAGGAGAAAACCAATGCTGCATTCATACTTGATTAGATTGATAGAAAAAGCATTTTTTAACATTCTTTGGAAAAACAATGCTTCCTTTAGAGAAATACACAAACAATATGTTAGACCCAACTAAAAGTAACAGTCCCTGGGGCTTGTCTCTAAACTGGAGGGTTTTCTAAACAACATGGCAAGCATTCGTAAATGCAGAAGCAGCCTCTCTCTCACTTTAACCTTTAATAAAAATTATGGGGAAAAGAAATGCTGCCCAACCCACTGAATTTCGATGTGTCTGTAATTAACTGTCCTTTCTCAACTGTTAACATAAAATTTTTTGCTTTTTCTTTTCTTTTTTTCTAAATCCGCAACAAAACGGGGAATTACTTCGGGCCTCAATTCCCTCAAAGGATTTAATTTAACCCTCATGAACTTTCTGAGGAGGAAAAAACACACCGCCAGACGATTTCATCTTCAATGAAGGAGTCACACTGCCGGAAACGGGGCCTTTCCAGTTCACAGATTCGCGCTGACTCCACGGGTCAGATGACCTGGTCTTTCTCGTAAACAGAACAAGTTTCAGCAGCCCTTAATTAGGGCACTGGATAGTCTGGGCTGCCAGCCTGGCTCTGACCACGTTCTCTGAAATGTGTTTTGTGTTTTTTTAATTTATTTATTTTAACTGGAGGCTAATTCTGACATGTGTTGATCAGGTTCCAGCAGGCCTGGGTCCCATGACTCAGGAGCCTCCCAAGAGTCGTTTCTTTGTAACTTGCGTTCCGTGCCTCATTCTTTGTCCTGATAACCCATCTAGTACACTCCACCTTCCAGAACCCAAATCCTGAGTTTTCAGTTCAGTTCAGTGGCTCAGTCATGTCCGACTCTTTGCCACCCCATGGACGGCAGCACGCCAGGCCTCCCTGTCCATCACCAACCCCCTGCCTGGCCCTTGGTAAGCGCCCCGCACGTGTGAGCTCTTGACAGTGGGATCACGACGATGCTGATAACGGACCGCGCGATCTCTGTCCACAGGGTCCAAGGCTTTGCTTCTTGCTTCCTCCCTGAGCTACAAGGACCGCCTGTCCTCCATGCGCAAAAACCCTGTTCCGCTGCCAGCGACGGAGGTCTTCTAGGATTCCGCCCCAAACCAAATCTATCCCCCCTGGGCACCCTTTGGAGCCCACCAGGTCAGTCTAGCCCTAACTCTCCGCCTACAGCCTGTGAGGATCACCTGCGATTGCTGGGACGTGCCCTTCGGGTGATTTGATTACAAGGGTTGGGAGGAGACGATTCCACCACGTGGCCTTCGCCTGTCTGCCTGGGTACCCGTGGCGTGTCAGGCTCTGTGCGAGGGGCAGGACCACACGATGAATGTGATAGACGCCTGGCCATAACACAGAGGGCAGTGTCGTGGGAAAAGAGAGAGGGATATATCTACAGACCATCACAAGACAACACAGCAGTGCCGTAACAGACTGCCCTAGGTGTATTAGAAAACACAGACCGGGGCGGGGAAAAAAAAAAAAACACACACCAGAAAGCACCATCTGGGTGGGAGAGAGACACCCCGTGAACAAGGTGACACCAGAGCCCAGTTTTCCAGAAGAATCTAAATTAGTCACAAGAAAGAAACAGAGTGTAGGGGCCACAAGAAGATGACCCTTGTGTCCAACAGAAACTAACCTTTCCCAAGTGTCCACGCACCCGCATTTTCACCTGCGGCATCTCACTGAACTCACACAACCACCTTAGGAAATAAATATTGCCAACTCCTTTCTCCTGATTTGAAAAGCCAAGGTAGTTAGAGGTTACCCTGACAGGGCGCCATACCTATGCAACAGAAGAGCTTCGATCCACCCGGACCCAGGTCACCTTCCAGACAAGACCATGCCATTTCCAGGACACCCACGGCCTCCGTGGGACCTCAGTGCCGTGATGAACGTCACACAGAGGGCTCCGTGCATTGGAGCGAGTTCACATGTGTCCAGACATTCCTCTTCACCACCACCCCCCACCCCAAGAATCTATCCTTTTCCTCTTTGGAGCCACTCTAATAAGATCTTTGAAGGGTAAGGAAAAAGTGAAAGTCGCTCAATCCTGTCCAACTGTTTGCGACCCCATGGACTATACAGTCCGTGGAATTCTCCAGGCCAGAATACTGGAGTGGGTAGCCTTCCTCTCCTCCAGGGGATCTTCCCAACCCAGGGATCGAACCCAGATCTCCTGCGTTGCGGGTGGATTCTTTACCGACTGAGCTATAAGGGAGATCAACATTCTAACTCCTCCTTATCAGCGTCTCCCCCACATTTAACCCTAACCTGGCCCCTCCTCAGCCCTCCTGTTTGAGCACCACACGCCCTGCAGTTTGTAGACCACACACGCTCCGTGTACCCGCCTCCCTCCACCCTGCTGCAGATGGTCTGGCCGGTACAGACGGAATAGCCCCAGGTCGGGTTCTCCCAAAGGCACATACACCGAAGCACTCAAGCATTCAACCTTCCCCCGGCCACCTGTACCTCCCAAATGGTCATCCATAGATAATTCAACACGCTCCGGGGTCTGGACGCTTCACACCCCTCCCCAAACAACAAACAATACAAAAGAGCAAATCCCACTGAAGAAACGGGTGCAGCATGAGACAGAGACAAAAACATCCCATCCACTCTTCATGACAGGGACCCTTCCCCAGGGGTCCTAGTGGTTAGGAATGGCCTGCAAATGCACGGGACCCGGGTTCAATCCCTGGTCCAGGAAGATTTCACACGCCTCAGGGCAACTAAGCCTGTGCACCCTAAGCACCCTAAGGTGTACTAAGTTAGGGTGCAAAGCCCCCTAACTACTGAGCCTGAGCTCTAGGATCTGTGTTCCAAGAACTAGAGAAGCTACCGTAATGGGAAGCTCGCCAACCACAATGAAGAGCAGTCCCCGTCATCGCCACTGGAGAAAAAGCCTGCAAATAGCCATGAAGACCCCGCGCTGGCCAAACAGAAATTTAAAAAACTGTTAAAAATTATGTTCAAAACCCGTCTCTTTACTGCAAGTAAAGTCCCACAAACCAGACAGCAACGAGTAAAACTAGATCAGCAGTGTGACTGTCACAAAGGTCATGAACCCCACAGACTGTCACCGCCAGGTTCCTCTGTCCATGGAATTTTCCAGGCAAGGATACTGGAGTGGGTTGCCATTCCCTTCTCCAGGGGGATCTTCCCGACCCAGGGATCGAACCCAGGTCTCCCGCATTACTACCTGGGCCGCCAGGGAAGCCCTAAATTTTTTTAAAAAAAATTTTTAAATAATTCTTTTCAAAACCCTTCTCTTTACTGCAAGAAAAGTCCCATAAACCAGACAGAAACCATCAAACCTAGAGCAGCCTCACCATCGCAAAGGTAGGACCCTTGAGGGAATAAGAAGGAAAAAAAAAAAAAACCAGAACACAAGCCAGACAAAGTAAACCTAATCTCTGGTCTCCATAATCTTTACGTTTCAACAACAAACTGAATCCTCAGACACATGGCAGAAACGCCCACGTGGTTAACACTGGGACTCCTGAGTCGGTGTCTCCACCCTTCCACGGCCCTGGACGCTCATGACCTGATCACAGATGCACTCCCCACCATCTCAAACACTCCTAGCTTGAGGCTGCTCCTGATCACAAAAAACGCACACCCGTTCCAAAGCTTTTAATCTTCCAGGTTCCACCATGCCACCCACCACTCCTGTGAGCAGCCCCACAAACGCCCCGGTGACTCTGTAAACGAAAGTATAAACTAACTTAACGTTCATAGCCGCATTATTCACAGTAGCCAAAAGGCAGACAAGAGCCATGTTATCTATCGATGGATGAGTAGGTAGAAAAAAATGTGACATATACCCACAATGGAATACTGCTGCTGTTGTTCAGGCACTCAGCCGTGTCCGACTCTTTTCGATCCCACGGACTGCAGCCCACCAGGCCTCCCTGTCCATCACCATCTCCCGGACCTTGCTCAAACTCATGTCCATCGAGTCAGTGATGCCATCCAACCATCTCATCCTCTGTCTTCCCCTTCTCCTCCTGCCTTCAATCTTTCCCAGCATCAGGGTCTTTTTCTAGCAAGTTGGGTCTTCACATTCGTGGCCAAAGTATTGGAGCTTCAACATCAGTCCTTCCAATGAATATTCGGGACTGAGTTCCTTTAGGATGGACTGGTTGGAGCTCCTTGCAGTCCAAGGGACTCTCAAGAGTCTTCTTCAGCACCACAGTTGGAAAGCGTTCGAAAGGCAATGGAATGTGATTTCAGCCTCAAGAGGAAGGAAGTCTAGCACATGCTCCAAGATGAAACGACCCTCAAAGACAGGACGCCAAGCGAACGTAAGGTCATCACAAAAGGATACATGCTGTGTGATTCCACTCATCACAGAACAGTCAAATCCAGAGAGACAGAAAGTAGAACAGGGAAGATCAGGCTCTGGGAGATGGGAGGCTGGGGAGTTAGTGCTTCATGGGGACAGTTGGTTTGGGCCAGTGCAAAGCTTCTGGAAATGAATGATGGTAAAGGCTGGGAACTAAACTGAAAGCCACAGAACTCAACATTTTACAATGGTTAAAATGGTGATCTTTGCTCTCTTTATTTTTGTTACCCAGAAAAAGGTATAAACAAAATTTACAATTCAGTCCTTCTGTCCGACAAGGCCCATCTCAGGAGTTCACTGGCCTGGCTGGAACAGCTTGAGGGGCAGAGGTGACCAAAGGCTTCCACCCCTGCACAAACTTCTTGCTAACTCTGGTAATGGCTACTTGACTGAGGAACTGCCCTGACCGCTGTGACTGAAAAGGGATGTTCCCTATATTTAACTGGCCCACTGTGCCATCCGGGACCCACTCACTCATTTATTCGTTCATTCAGCAAGCGTTACCCAACAGCCGTTCACCTGATGCCAGGTCCTCGCTCCAAACGCTCATAAACAAAAATCATCAAGACGTCCTGGACCGCTGAACGTCTCCCAGGACGACGAAGGAGCATGTGGTTTTACGGAGAACGTCACCAGTTGACAAAACGTGTGACGTTTCACCCACATACACAAACGCCACTTGCCTCGGGACTTTGCTCTGCACAGCACAGGCTGCAGAAAGCTCCATGCTGCTATGGGGCCAGCTCCCTTCACCCCAGACCCCGGTGTGATGCACGGAGTCCCCACTGCCATCTTCTACACCCCAAAGCTCACCTCCTACAGGGAGTCTTCCTGCTCCCTGTCTCAAAGAAAAAATCAGCCTTCCCTGATGGCTCCCACGGTCAAGAATCTGCCTCCTGCAATGCAGGAGACCGGGGTTCAATCCCTGGGTCGGGAAGATCCCCTGGAGAAGGGAATGGCAACCCACTCCGGTATTCTTGCCTGGAGAATCCCAAGGACAGAGGAGCCTGGCAGGCTACAGTCTATGGGGTTGCAAGGAGTCGGACACGACTGAGCGACTAACACTTTCCCAGAGTGGCTCCCTGCCGACATAGCTTCTTGATTCCACTCTCCCCTGCCTGTCCTGGGCCAGTCTCCATTCTTATTTCTCGCCTGTCCACATCTTTGGTTCCAAAGGACCCCTGGCCCTTAGCTAACTACACACTAGCTCAACTTCCTCTTATTATAGGAAACACCAGGTTCTCTTGCCCTTTCCAACCCAACAGGGCTCGGCAACTACTTGAGCGAAGGGCCAAGCGTTCCTAACAAGTATCGCAGGCTTTGGGGATCGCATGTGTTACATGTAGCTGTTTGCTCCTTTTCTACGGCTCTTTAAACTGTAAAAACACACTTAACTTAGGGTAGGATGGGGGTACATGGACTCAGCGCACAGGGAACAGGCACCAACTCGACGTACACGTTACTCTCAGATCATTTTTTTCTCATGTAGACTTATTTTTTTTTAACTTTTTACTTTATATTGCAGTATAGCCAATTAACAATGATGGGATGGTTTCAGGTGGACAGTAAAGCGACTCAGCCATACACATACGTGTATCCATTCTCCTCCAAACTCCCCTCCCATCCAACCTGCCACAAGACGTTGAGCAGAGTTCCCTGTGCTGTCCAGCAGGTCCTTGCTGATTCTCCATGTTAAATACAGCAGTGTGTCCATGTCCATCCCAAACTCCCTGACTATCCCTTCCCCCATCCTTCCCCCTGGGAACCGTAAGGTTATTACAGAGTGTTGAGCAGAGGTCCCTGTGCTGTCCAGCAGGTCCTTGTTGGCTCTCCATGTTAAATACAGCAGTATGTCCATGTCCATCCCAAACTCCCTGACTATCCCTTCCCCCATCCTTCCCCCTGGGAACCATCAGGTTATTACAGAGTATTGAGCAGAGCTTCCTGTGCTGTCCAGCAGGTCCTTGCTGGTTCTCCATGTTAAATACAGCAGTGTGTCCATGTCCATCCCAAACTTCCTGACTGTCCCTTCCCCCATCCTTCCCCTCAGTAACCATAAGTTCATTCTCTGAGTCTCTTTCTCTTCTGTAAATGAGTTCATTTGTATCATTTCTTTTAAGATTCCTCCTATCAAGGATGCCACGCCTTATTTCTCCTTCTCTGAATGACTTACTTCACTGAGTATGACAGTCTCCTGATCCATTCACGTTGCTGCAAATGGCATTACTTCATTCTTTTTTACGGCTGAGTGATACTCCACTGTATATATTTTAGGTACAGCTTTTGGTGTGCCCGTTTCTCTGTGCAAAAAAAAAAAAAAAAAAAACAAACACAACACTTGGTGGTCTCCCCTCTTTCTATACAGTATATTCCATTCTCCAAGCGTGGGCCTTCAGGATCCCATGAACGTCACCCCCTGAAAGTCCAAGCTCCTCTGTTCCCTTTAAACACCCCCGAGAACCACCCAAATGGCCCCACTTTGTCCTGCCTCCTCCATCCTGCCTTGGACCTGCGTCCACCCCAACCGGTGGCCCTCACTCAGATCTCTCACATGTGCAGAGTCCCGAGCAAACACCACCACACTTACACACACCACCGTCTCCAGTTACAGCGATCTTCCCGCACCGTCACCAACGCACACGTCCCTCATCTGTCGTGTGACCTTCCCAAGATGGCAAGAAGGAACTATATCGGATACCCTTGTCTTTTTTAAAAGCATAAGAACTCTGAGCTTACACAGTATTGTCCATCAACACTACCTCAATTAAAAAAAAAAAAATTTAATAAAATGCAACTCCCCCTTCCAAAAAAAATAAAGAATGAGAACTCTCATTTCTATGGGGCCATCAGAAGTTGAATTCAAGAGGTGTTCTCACCTCGATCACCACTAACCACCAGCACAGCAAGGTTGCACAACTCCTCGCCTGACCTGTGAATCGGGGAACCGGTTGCGCTGGGTAATTAACAGGTTCCATTCGTCTGTCTACTGGGCAAGTCCGTCATGAGAGCGCATACTTGACGGGCCATCATCAAAGACGTCTCTTGCCTATTTGATCCCTGCTACGACTGGACGCTTGTGTTTCCCCCAAACCCATGCGTGGAAACCCACGCCCCAAGGTGATGATTAAACTTGGAAGGTGGGGCCTGCGGGAGGTGACAGGACTTGAGTGGAGTCCTCTAGAAGGGCAGGAGCGCCCTTATGAACTCGCCACCACCCCCCCCAACACTGAGCTCCGTCAGCCCTTCCAGCAGTGAAGACACAGCAAGCAGACGACCGTCTTATGAACCAGCAAGCAGGCTCTCACCAGCCAACAAATGCGCCTGCAACACAGGGCACTTCTGGCCTCCAGGACCACGAGAAAGACGTTTCTGTTGTCTATAAGGCAGCCGGTTTATGGTATTTCGCCGCTCAGTCGTGTCCAACTGTTTTGCAACCCCATGGACTGCGGCCCAACAGGCTGCACAGCCAAAGAAGGTGGCATGCGTTAGTCACTCAGTGCGTCCAACTCTTTGTGACCCCAGGGACTGACTGTAGCCCACCAGGCTCCTCTGTCCATGGAATTCTCCAGGCAAAAAATACCGGAGTGGGTTGCCATTTCCTTCTCCAAAAGAAGGTGGAACTAGTGGTAAAGAATCCGTCTGGCAATGCAGGTAGATGTAAGAGACAGGAGTTCCATTCCTGGGTCAGGAAGATTCCCTGGACGAGGGCATGGGAACCCACTCCGGTCTCCTTTCCTGGAGAATCCCACAGACAGAGGAGCCTGGTGGGCTACAGCCCATGGGGTCGGAAAGAGTCGGACATGACTGAAACAGCTTAGCACACATGTTGTTTCCAGCAGCCCTGTGTGGATGTGAGAGCTGGACCATAAAGAAGGCTGAGCGCCAAAGAACTGATGCTTTCAAACTGTGGTGTTGGAGAAGACTCTTGAGAGTCCCTTGGACTGCAAGGAGATCCAGCCAGTCCATCCTAAAGGAAATCAGTCCTGAATATTCTAATTGGAAGGGCTGCTGCTGAAGCTCCAATACTCTGGCTACCTGACGCGAAGAGCTGGCTCACTGGAAAAGACCCCGATGCTGGGCAAGACTGAAGGCGGCAGAAGAAGGGGATGACAGAGGATGAGATGGTTGGATGGCATCACCGACTCAATGGAGATGAGTCTGAGTAAACTCCGGGAGATGGTGATGGACGGGGAAACCTGGCGTGCTGCGATTCATGGGGTGGCAAAGAGTCAGACACAACTTAGCAACTCAACAACAACAAAGGAAAAGAGAGGAGAAGGAAACCAAAACTGCAAGAATGGGAGTGGGAGCAAACTGTGAGATGGAAATTGACACGTGCACACTACTGATTCTTCGTATAAGATAGACAGGTAATGAGAACCTTGTACACAGCACAGGGACCTCTCCTGAGTGCTCTGCGGTGACCAAACAACAGCAATAAGCTTACGGCATTAGGCATTAAGATTCCGTCACAGCAGGACAGAGGGACCGAGGCAAAGCACCCTGAACAGATTCAGAGGTCTCAGGTTTCCGGGGAGTCGGTCCTGAAGGTCAGGAGCAGCATCAGCTAACAAGGATCAAGGACTTCCCTGGCTGGGGGTCCAGTGATTGGGATTCCATGCTTCCAATGCAGGGGCCGTGGAGGGGTCAACCCCTGGTCAGGGAACTAAGACCACCAACCCCGCTCCCCATATAGTGCAAAAATAAAATTTTTTCTTAGATTGAAAACAAACAAACAAAAATTAACAAAGATCTAGGGTTAATGGTCCTCAACATAGCTGGATCCCCTCACAACATAGTGCAGACCGCAGGCGGGTCAAGGTCATCCTTCCAGTAACTCCCCAGGGATTTATTAAGCATCTACTGTATGCCTTCCCTCATGGCTCAGTCGGTCAAGCATCTGCCTGCAATGCAGGAGACCTGGGTTCGATTCCTGGGTCGGGAACGTCCCCTGGAGACGGAAAGGGCAGCCCACTCCAGTCTTCTTGCCTGGAGAAGCCCACAGACAGAGGAGCCTGGTGGGCTACAGTCCACGGGGTCACAAGAGTCGGACGCGACTTAGCGACTAAACCACCACAACCGCCGCCAGCACACAGGGATGGAGAGTGAGGTACAACCGAAAGCAAAATTACCTCTGACAGCAAAGTCTTCCACACCCCCGAACACAGACACCAGGAGGTTTCTGGCACTAACACACACAGATCAGGCAAGACGGTACGTGTCTCAACCAGCGAAGGTCCAAGGTCCTTGAGACGCTCCCCCCGGTCCCCCTCCAAGCCCCCACACTGACCTCCGCTCAGAATCAGCGCTTTTGAAGCCCCCATAGAGAAACGAGTTCCAAAGGATCGCCTCAAAGGCCTTTGCTAACTCAGGAAGGGATCAGCGGACTGACCTTTGAGCAATTAATGACGTCAAGACTGAAAAGGAAAGAGCAGCAGAGGAGAGGCTCAGAACCACTCCAGGAAGAATCAGCCTAAGAGAAAGACATCTGGGAACAGGTTTTTTGCACTTGAGTTTTCTGTTCCAAGCGAGATGGCACTCACCCTTCAAGCAGAAGAGAAACTAAAGCCATTGCCTCCGTGTGATAGCCGGAAAGGGTCTTTATGGTGACATTCGATGAGTAGCCTGTGACCTCCAAATCGTTTTCAGTCCACAGCTATATGCTTGCTCCCCGGAGAGGTTAAATGAACCACGCTGGTGGGCAAGCTGCCTGCCCTCTGCTTTTACGGCGACGCAAACCAGGCTGCTGGGTCAACGGGTACGCTCAGGTTCCTTGCAAATGATTTCATAATTGTTACCTGTGTGTGCCGAACAGGGCTTACTTAACTTGCCCTGGTTATTGGCAACAGGACACCAACACCGCGTGATCAAGAGTGCTGGATTCCCACGCTTGGCCAGACAGGAGCTGCCCGAAACACTTAGAATGTGACAAGTGTTATGTAATGGCCACACAATGACCATTGTAACGCCTCGCGCAGACGGTACTTTTCAGACAGAGAGGACACTCCTGAACCCATCACAGGATCAGTTCAGTTCAGTGCAGTGGCTCAGTTGTGTCCGACCCTTTGCAACCCTGTGGACTGCAGCAAGCCAGGCCTCCCTGTCCATCGCCAACTCCCGGAGCTTGCTCAAACTCACGTCCATCGAGTCGGTGATGCCATCTAACCATCTCATGGGATAAGAAATGCCTATTACTGTGCACTTCAGGTCACCAAGCGTTCCTTAACAATCATGCCACAATTGGATATCTCACTGGTATACAAGGGTGCTGAGGCACATACTGGCTAACGCAGGCCGATCAATTTCAAGTCATTCTAGTGTAAAGAGTGACTTCCCTGGTGGCTCAGACGGTAAAGTGTCTGCCTACAATGTGGGAGACCCAGGTTTGACCCCTGGGTCGGGAAGATCCCCGGAGCAGGAAATGACAACCCATGTAAAAAAATGAATCATTCAAAAACACTTGGAGAACAAACCACAGGACCTTAACATTCGTGCCTCCAGATCCCAATGTCACCTGTCTTTCTCATCAATACGCTACTGCTGGTCTGTTAAATTTACATCCCTTTAAAACCTCCCATGCCCACAGTTACAATAAAACAACTCCCTCTAAATACTCTTCACAGTAGTAATCTATAGGTGCGCCTAGGTGCAGAGTTTATATAGAGACTTATTTATATAGATGTACTTATTAGTATAGACTGGTCTTCCCAGGTAGCTCAAGTGGTAAAGAACCTGCCTGTCAATGCAGAAGAGCTGAGTTCGATCCCTGGGTCGGGAAGATTCCCTGGAGGAGGAAACAGCAACCCTCTCCAGTATTCTTGCTTGGGAAATCCCATGGACAGAGGCACCCGGTGGGTTACAGTCCATAGCGTCACAAAGAGTCCACGATTTAGCAACTGAGTACACGTGCACATTTATACAGACTGGGAAAAACTGAAGGCAAGAGGGCAAGGGGACGACAGAGGATGAGATGGTTAGACGGCATCACCGACTCCATGGACAGGAGTCTGAGCCAACTCTGGGAGATGGTGATGGACAGGGAAGCCTGGTGTGCTGCAATCCATGGGGTCACAAAGAGTCAGACACAACTGAGCAACTGAACAACAACAATAACTTACTTATATCCAAACAGGGAGACTATAAAGCATGTTTTCCCTAGTACTAAGCACTAGGCATTAATGATGGTCTACTGATTTGTAAGGGGCTTCCCTGGTGGCTCGTGGTAAAGAAGGTACCTGCCAATGCAAGAGACGCAGGTTCGATTCCTGGGTGGGGAAGACCCCCTGGAGAAAGGAATGGCAACCCACACCAGCATTCTTGCCTGGGAAGTTCCATGGAATGGGGAGCCTGGTGGGCTGCAGTCCAAGGGGTCCCAAAAGCGTTGCACGTGACAAAGAGGCTCAACAACAACTGATTTCTAAACAAGTAACACTGTCAGCTGAACTCAACCGTAGCCCCAACTATGACAGCCAGAGGCAGAGACACTGTCTGAATTCCTGGCAACCCGATCCTTCTGGGCTGCTAATTCAACACCCCTGAACTTCATGTTCTCAAAATACCGCATAAATACCAAACCGTCACCACATCTTTACTCTGGGTCTAACTGTGTGCGAGGGAGTCCATTTATGCCTTGGAAACTGTCCTGACCCAAGGGTCACCGAATGAGCATCTGGAATGTCCAGAGAGGAACTGAGAGCACGCTGAAGCTCTTTTCTGGGGTCAGAACTAGAAAACTGCATTTTCTCAACACCTGGAAATGGGAAGCATGTCTTCTCTTTGGAAGGAAAGCAAAGTGTTTCCACACTTGTTTTCCTAACCTAGCTCCCTAACATCAGAACACTTTCCTGAAGAACAGCAGGTGAAGACGGAGTGTTTTAAAAGAGAGGTGATTCAGTTAAACGACATCATCAGGGTGGGCATGGCTCCAATATGAGTTGGTGTCCTTGTAAGAAAAACCTATCAGGACGCAGACGCGCGCACACACAGAGGGAATACCACGTGAGCACACAGGGACGAGACAGGACCCACACACGAAGGAGAGAAGCATGAAGGGGAACCAACTCTGAGGACACCCGGATCTCTCGACTCCAGCCTGCAGGACAGTGAGGAATCAATGTCTTCAAGAAGCCCAGCCTGCAGCACTTAAGTTACGGCAGTCAGAGCCAGCTAACACCCGCTCTCTCAGGCTTTGGGCCGCTCCAAAGCGTGGACAGAAAAAGCAGTAGGGAAGGAAGTTCATGATCCGTCTGTCCCCTATAAATAAGAACAACAGATGTGTCTGGGTGGAATACTGCTCCTCTCTCTAAGCCTCTCTTTTCTCACCTGTATAATGGGATCATAACAGGAAGGTCGTTATTAGGATTCCCTGAGAGAGGGAATAAGCAGTAGCCAACCAAACTTCTCAGACCTCCCAAGCGCTCAACACACACTTTGGTTGTTCAGTTGCTCAGTCGTGTCCAAATCTTTGTGACCCCGGGGACTGCAGCACGCCAGGCTTCCCTGTCCATCACCAAGTCCCAGAGTTTGCTCAAGCTCATGGCCACCGAGTTGGTGATGCCATCCAACCATCTCATCCTCTGTTGTCCCCTTCTCCTCCCGCCTTCAGTCCTTCCCAGCATCAGGGTCTTTTCCAATGAGTCGGTTCTTCACATCAGGTGACCAAAGGATTGGAGTTTCAGCATCAGTCCTTCCAATGAACACTCAGGACTGATTTCCATTAGGATGGACTGGTTGGATCTCCCTGCAGTCCAAGGGACTCTCAAGAGTCTTCTCCAACACCACAGTTCAAAAGCATCGATTCTTCAGCGCTCAGCCTTCTTTATGGTCCAACTCCATCCACGACTGCTGGAAAAAACCATAGCTTTGACCATACGGATCTTTGTTGGCAAAGTAAGCTCTCTGCTTTTTAATACACTCTCTACATTGGTCATAGCTTTTCATTCAAGGAGCAAGCATCTTTTAATTTCATTTTCAATACACACTATCATTCTTCAAACTGGGCCACACCTGGGTCAGTTAAACCTGCCTCTGGTATTTGGTGTTCAGTTGTGTCCGGCTCTTTGTGACCCCGCGGGCTATAGTCCACCAGGCTCCTCTGTCCACGGGATTTTCCAGGCAAGAATACTGCAGTGGGTTGACATTCCCATCTCCAAGGGATCTTCCCAACCCAGGGATAGAACCCATGTCTCCCTGCATTGGTAGGCAGATCCTTTACCACTCAGCCAGTTGGGAGGCCCTTTGAGAAGTGGAGCTATCTCTATAACTGAATACATCTCAAAATGTGATGAGAAGGTACAAATGAAGGTGAAAGGATAAAATGTGCCATTCGAAAATAGACACATTTGGGAACACTTCCAGAGACGTGCTTCTCCGGTTACATGTTAAGCTTTCATGGGTTGAAGTCAAGCCAGATACACGCACATCTGTGACGGAAAGACAAACTATTATTCCTTCAAACTGAGAAGCGGTAGGATTTTCTCACTCTATGCCGAAAGAAAAACGTAAATACTTTTGAAGGGATAGGGGAAGGAAAGAAAACATATAGGACTTAAAAAAAAAAACAAAACACCACTGTTCTACCGCTTTAAAGCCGTGGATAATGTAAGAACATAAAAAATCTGTGATGTGGTCTGTTCATTAAAGTGTAGGATTTAGTATAAATTGAATTTTAAACTATAATTTACCCCGACGATAATGTCGAATGTAATAACTGAATTTGCTTTCATTGCTTTTAAATCCTGCTGGCAAAATTTAAGGCAACTCGTAATTTCTGCCAATTTATTAGAAGCAGGCAAGCTGGAACACACAATAAAAATTAGGTAATAAAGCAAATCTTGCTTGACTTGGTGAACTCACAAGCAGACCCAGAAGCTATTTATGCAACAAAAGAAATGGAGGAGGAGGAGGGGAAAGACCACCTCAATTCCATTAAAGAAAACATCTGGCTTATAAACACACATTCATTGGAAAGACAACTATAAACAGGACCCTTCTGGTGCTGGTTTTCTCAGAATCACCCTTTTAAGGTTTTTTAAGTCTTCTAAGAGGGGAGGAATTCATAAATGCTTTCCCCACATTGATGAGCTTTTCCCATTCTGTCCTGGGTCGTGTTTTGAAATCACTGCGTTTCTAGACATTAAAACCTCTTCATCCACACTTGGAAGAGGAAAAGCTTCTGGAATCGAGGTTTCCTACAGGGTACCACCCAGAGTCGCTCCTAAGCCCTTCTTGCTATTGTCTGGTGCAGCCAAGAATGCGCAGTGCCTGCAACCCAGGGCGGGGTGTCTCAGCCCTGGAACCAGCGTGGCTCCGACTGTCGTGGGGCAGATAGTCAGACACAACAGCAGACTCAGGCACACGCTCCTACAGGAATCTGGAAGCATCACACCTGCAGGGGGACCTGCCTTCAACCAGCTAGAAATTCAGCATCGCAAATGGCTGGACCTCCTGGCAGTCCAAGAGTCTTCTCCAACACCACAGTTCAAAACCATCAATTCTTCTGCGCTCAGCTTTCTTTACAGTCCAACCCTCACATCCATACATGACCACTGGAAAAACCATAGCCTTGACTAGACGGACCTTTGTTGGCAAAGTAGTGTTTCTGCTTTTTAATATGCTTTCTAGGTTGGCCATAGCTTTTCTCCCAAGGAGCAAGCGTCTTTTAATTTCATGGCTGCAGTCACCATCTGCAGTGATTTTGGAGCCCAAAAAAATAAAGTCTCTCACTGTTTCCATTGTTTCCCCATCTATTTGCCGTGAAGTGATGGGACCAGGTGCCATGATCTTAGTTTTCTGAATGCTGAGTTTTAAGCCAACTTTTTCACTCTCCTCTTTCACTTCATTAAGAGGCTCTTCAGTTCTTCTTCACTTCATGTTATAAGGGTGGTATCATCTGCATATCTGAGGTTATTAATATTTCTCCCAGCAATCTTGATTTCACCTTGTGCTTCATCTGGCCCAGCGTTTCTCATGATGTACTCTGCACATAAGTTAAATAAGCAGGGTGACAACATACAGCCTTGATGTACTCCTTTCCCGATTTGGAACCAGTATGTTGTTCCACGTACAGTTCTGTTACTTCTTGACCGGCATACAGATTTCTCAGGAGGCAGGTCAGGTGGTCTGGTATTCCCATCTCTTGAAGAATTTTCCATAGTTTGTTGTGATCCACACAGTCAAAGACTTTAACATAGTCAATAAAGCAGTAGGTGTTTCTCTGGAACTCTCTGCTTTTTCGATAATCCAGCAGATGGTGGCAATTTGATCTCTGGTTCCTCCGCCTTTTCTAAATCCAGCTTGAACATCTGGAAGTTCACAGTTCACGTACTGTTGAAGCCTAGCTTGGAGAATTTTGAGCACTACTTTGGTAACGTGAGATGAGTGCAATTGCGCAGTAGTTTGAACAATCTTTGGCATTGCCTTTCTTTGGGATTGGAATGAAAACTGACCTTTTCCAGTCCTGTGGCCACTGCCGAGTTTTCCAAATTTGCCGGCATATTGAGTGCAGCACTTTCACAACATCATCTTTTAGGATTTGAAATAGCTCAACTGGAATTCCATCACCTCCACTAACTTTGTCCGTAGTGATGCTTCCTAAGGCCCACTTGACTTCGCATTCCAGGATGTCTGCCTTTAGGTGAGTGATCACACCATCGTGGTTACCTGGGTGATGAAGATCTTTTTTTGTCTAGTTCTGTGTATTCTTGCCATCTCTTCTTAATATCTTCTGCTTCTGTTAGGTCCATACCATTTCTGTCCTTTATTGAGCCCATCTTTGCATGAAATGTTCCATTGGTATCTCTAATTTTCTTGAAGAGATCTCTAGTCTTTCCCATTCTATTGTTTACCTTTATTTCTTTGCATTGATCACTGAGGAACGCTTTCTTATTTCCCCTTATTCTTTGGAACTCTGCATCCACATGTGTATATCTTTCTGTTTCTCCTTTGCCTTTAGCTTCTCTTCTTTTCTCAGCTATTTGTAAGGCCCCCTCAGACAACCATTTTGCCCTTTTGCATTTCTTTTTCTTTGGGATGGTCTTGAAGAGGTACACACCTTCGTTACAAAATAAGTGGGTCACAGGCATGGAAAACGTACAGCATGGGGTGTACAGTCAGTAATAACGTCACATCTTTGTATAGTGACAGCCGGTAACTACAGACTTCCCCCAGGGATTGAATCGCTATGTCCTGAGTCTGGAAAAGACCTGGCACGACAGGTCAATTACAACTTCAAAACCAATCAGACAGATGATCAAAGTCACAGAAAAAGAGATCAGATTTCTGGTTACCAGAGACAAGCGCTGGGCGGGCAGAGGGAACTGAATGAAGGTGGTCATAAAGTGCAAACTTCCAGTTTTTTAGGTAAATATTAGGAACGTGATGTACACCATGGTGACTGCAATTAACACTGCTTGTATGTTACACATGAAAGTTAAGAGAGCAAATCAGAGTTCTCATCACAAGGAAAAATATTTTTCTTTTTATGTTTTTGGTATCTATTGCATGCTTAGTAGCTCAGTCTGACTCGTTGCGAGACCCTGGACTGTAGCCCGCCAGATTCCTCTGTCCACAGGATTCTCCAGGCAAAAATACTGGAGTGGGCTGCCATGCCCTTCCCCATGGCATCTTCCCAACCCACGGAATGAACCCAGCTCTCCCACATTGGAGGCGGATTCTTTACCCACTGAGCCATCAGAAAAGCCTCTGTATCGATTATAGATGATGGATCTTCACTAAACTTCCTGTGGTCATGATTAAATGGTGTATAGAAACTACACGCCATAAACTTATACAGTGCTCTACGTCAATTATCTCTCAATAAAACTGGAAGAGACACAAGAACAACAAAAAGACCACCTTTACCTTCTGCGTCCCAGAAAGCTGTACACACTGCTCACAGCAGTGGTGGCCTGTGTCTCCTAACAGATGATAAATATTCTCAGCATCATGGTCTGGACAGTCTCCGATGCTACTACGCAGCTCTGCCCCCAGGGAAGGAAGTCTCAGGACAAACAATGGATGTGGCCAAGCGTCCCAGTAAAAATTGGGTTTTCAAAATGGGCCACTGGAAGTACCTTCCCCTGACATATAGCCTTATCAGAATCTAGCTCCCAGCACTTCCTTCATGAGTGAATTTCAGCAAGTCACATCCTGATATGTGGGCTTCCCAGGTGGTGCCTATGGTAACAAACCTGCCTGCCAATGCAGGAGACACAGAAGATGCAGGTTTCAATCTCTGGGTCCAGGAGAGCATGACAACCCACTCCAGTATCCCTGCCTGGAGAATCCCATGGACAGAGGAGCCTGGCGGGCTACAGTCCATGGGGTCGCAGAGACTCGGACACGACTGAAGCGACTCAGCACACACATGCACACACACAACAAAACCATCCAAGAACTTCTGGACTCGGCATTTTTCGATGCCGGGTTCCAGGGAATGGCCAACAACATACTTTATTGGGGTAACAGAGGCAATCACTGCTGCCAAGAACCCCCCTCCCCACTGCCAGGAGTGGCCTTGACCTCAAGGCACGCCCCCACTGAATAATGGTCAGTGGGCAGGCAATGGTTGCAAAGGCCTCTTGACAGGAGTGGGTGATGCTGGCACTTGGGGTCACCCGAGGCCGTGTGGCTTCATCATGCCCGGCTAACCCTTCCTCCAAAACTGGCCTCCTCCTCCTCTCCCACCCACAGCCACCCATCCCGAAGGGGGTCCCACCCCCACCCAGAGTTGGCCTCCCGGGAAACCCCATCTGCAGAAGTGGGGTCAGCTTCTCAGGGGGCCGCAAAACTCCCGGGTGAGCAAATGAGGAGACCCTGGTGAATTACAGGTTACCATTCTTGGAAGAAAAGCTATGACAAACCTAGACAATGCATTAAAAAGCAGAGACGTCCCTTTGCCAACAAAGGACCATATAGTCAAAGCTATGGTTTTTCCAGTGGTCATGGACGGATGTGAAAACTGGACCGTCAAGGAGGAGGAACACTGAAGAATTGATGCTTTTGAACTGTGGTGTTGGAGAAGACTCTTGAGAGTCCCTTGGACTGCAAGGAATCCAACCAGTCCATCCTAAAGGAGATCAGTCCTGGGTGTTCATTGGAAGGACTGATGCTGAAGCTGAAACTCCAATCCTTTGGCCATTAGATGTGAAGAACTGACTCACTGGAAAAGACCCTGATGCTGGGAAAGATTGAAGGCGGGAGGAGAAGGGGACGACAGAAGATGAGATGGTTGGATGGCATCACCGACTCGATGGGCCTGAGTTTGAGTAAACCCAGGGACAGAGTGAAGGACGGGGAAGTCCGGCGTGCTGTAGCCCATGGGGTTGCAAAGAGTTGGACACGACTGAGTGACTGAAAAGCATTCTTGATGATCCCTCCTATCTTCTAATTCAGACATTTTCCCAGATTCAGGACTCCAACACCACACAGCGTGTACCTGCATAGTCAGGTGAGTTCCAGGGCCTCTCAAGACCTCCTTGACCTTCAAATGGGAAAGACTGCATGTTCTTAAGTCTTCCTCCCATTAAGACAATTCCTAGGGAACTGTGCTGAGCTAAAGTGACTCTAGGTAACCAAAGAAAATCTGCTTCCAGTAACGTACTTACTGGTATACAGTACAGTGGAGTATTATTCGGCCATAAACAAGGAAAGAGCTTCAGATGCTACATAACAGGTGAACCTTGAGGACATGACGTTCGCTGAAAAAAAGAGGCCGTCACGAATGGACAAACACGGTGAGGTTCTGGAGTGGTCCAAGTCACGTAGACAGCCAGCGGGACAGAGGTTTTGGGGGGCTGGGGGAAGGGAGGGGGCAGCTGCTGCTTACTGAGCACAGAGCTTACTCCTGGGAGGGGAAAGATGTTCCAGTGACTGGCTGCCCAACGGTGTAAACGTCCGTCCATACAACCAACGGCCGCTTTCTGCCACACAACCTCCAGATACCGTACCGTCTAAAAATCCCCAAATACCCACCATCTGGCCTCTTACACAAGTTTGCCGATGACAAAAACGAACCGAAATGCTTCCACCTAAAACTGCTTTAATGCAAGTGTAGCGTTAGTGACTAAATACAGGCTAAAAGGATTATGGTGAGTTATTTCTTTAAGTCACACTGCAGTTAATAAAGCAGCGATGAGATGTGAACTGGGCTTCCCAGGTGGCGCTGGTGGTAAAGAACCCAGCCGCCGCCGCATGAGATGTAAGGGACATGGGTTCGATCCCTGGGTCGGGAAGATCACCTGGAGAAGAGAATGGCCACCCACTGCAGTACTCCTGCCTGCAGAATCCCACGCACAGAGGAGCCTGGTGGGCTGCAGTCCACAGCGTCACACGGAGTCAGACATGACTGAGGCGACTTAGCATGCACACACGCGATGTGAACAGGGGTTTTCCTCAGAGGGCCTCGAACAGCTAACGTGTCTCTGGTCCTTTTTCCCCTCTGACATTAAAAATAGACCACGGTATCTGAGGAAGAAGCCACAGGCAACCTCTTCAGAGGTGATGGCTGGTGTGTTTCTTCACTACACTCATTCTTCAAAAGCCCAACCTCTGGAACTCACATACGACCCAGCAGTTCCACTCCCGGTACATCTCCAAAACAACTGAAAAACTGTTATTTGAGAACATACACGCACCCCAGTGTCCAGAGCAACACTATTCACAATAGCCAAGACATGGGAACAACCTAAATGTCCAGCGACAGATGTGGTGTATATGCAGTGGAATATTACGCAGCCATAAAAAAGCACGAAACCTTGCCATCTGCAATAAGGTGGAGATCAATGGAATTTGACTAGGTACAGCCACACTCAGTTCATAACATGGGTCTGGGGCTGTGCCCCCCACTCCAGGCATAGGGGAACACAGACCATGGGGACTTCCACGGCCGAAACAGGTACGACCTGGCCCTCCACAGAGAGAGGTCAACCACCCCTAAAGACAGGATCCCAGGGCCCCAGCGGGCCCCAGCACTGCTTGTGAGGGACCCCGGAGGCCGCCTCGCCCTCCCCAAGCTCCACATCCGAGCCTGGAAAAGACAGGTCACCCGTGTTTCTCCCCCGTTAATAAATACTCTGCCCGATTCTGAAACCTACCCGTCACGGAGCACCCAGACACAGGATAAGGGACTCAGACATGGAATGGGGGAGACACAGGTGTCATCTCTAACAGCACGCAGTCTCTCCTGCCATCTCTGTTTGCTTACATTGAACTCACCTCTAACCTCTCACCCCAAAATGCGTGGCCAGAGCAGCTCAGGAAAGTTCCCTGAGCCAGACTTCTGCGGAGAGCTGGCTGGGCTATACAAAGAGAGGCTGTGTCTTCCCTCTCTCTCTGAGTCTCTCTCTCTCTCACACACACACACACCCCTTCATTTTGAACGCTGCCCACAGCTGCACTCACGGCTCTTATTTCTTCCACAGGAAACAGGACTAGAAGGAAAAATAAGGCAGGAATGTCGGCTTGTGCACTCACAGCGCTCCGAGCTTAAGTCTTCAACCAACTCGGGCAGAAAAAGAGGAAAAATAAAGCCAAGAGAGCCTGCACTTCAAACAGGATCGGGACTTGTTTACACTCAAAATCTCTCTGGGGGAAAAAGAAATTATAATTTTCCCCGTGCAAACAAATAAGGAAAAATACAGAGAGCACATGCACACCAAAATATCTGATTTCCAAAACTGACACGGCGGCCCGGTTGGTACCGCTTTACGTACCATATATGCTATAAAGACCAACACGTTTACACTACCGACGAGAAGGGTTATGTCCTCCTTTTCACAACCAGCTCTTAGAACAGAACCAAAGGCAAAACACCACTCGGGAGACTATACAATTTTTCCACGAAAATCCAGATAGTTTCTTTTTAAAAAAGCAAACTCTATAAATGCAAATAGTGAGAACGCCTTCTTATATAGCAATGATACCCCCCCTCAAGTCTAGAGACTCCAGGGAAGATCCAGGAACAGAAGCTCCAGCTCAGAGGATCCCCACAATGTCCTCTGTTACAAGTGAGAGTGATGCTTGCACCGTTCTCATCCGGAAACGTGTGCAAACAGCAAGAACGCAGGACCCAGAAAAAAAACAAATTTACGTTCCATTCAAAAAATATGGGTTAGATCTTAAATACTCAAAGCCAGGGAAGCTAAGGCTCTGCCCTCAAGTCTCAAAGAGATTTAAAAGGAATACACCTAAGACAGGAATATAAACATGTTAAGAAGGATCATATCGTTGTGGGTTTCCACGGCAGGAAAACGAAAGGGAGGAGAAAGGAGGCAGAAATCACGATGCTGTCCTCAGTCATGTCCGACTCTTTGTGACCTCACGGATCGCAGCCCGCCAGGCTCCTCTGTCCATGGGGATTCTCCAGCCGAGAACACTGGAGTCGGTTGCCATGCCCTCCTCCAGGGCATCTTCCGGACCCAGGGATCGAACTTGAGTCTCCTGCTTGGCAGGGGGCTTCTTTAACCAACTGAGCCTACCTAAGACAACTAACAGATTTCCAAAGCCTTGTCTCTAACCGATCCCCTAACCCTTCCCCTTGTCCTGGGCCACACACCACCCCTCCCTGCCCCGGGCCAAGGAACCACTCCTGAGGAATAATCTAGCAGGCAGTGTCGCTCAACGCACTTCCCTTCCTGACTTCCTCCAAGTCTCCCTCCACTGAGAAGCCAGAGTGGACGCCAGCCTGGCTTCCCCCTCCTAGCTACGACTCAGTACTCTCAGAACGCAACCAACTTCTAACTCAGTCTCCAGAGGTCCAGCAAAGGGGCCAGTCCCTCCCCCTCTCCCTGAATGCCTCCATTCCCGGCAACCTCAGGGCCTTTGCACAAGCTGCTCCTTGGCCGGGCATGCGTTCTGACTCCACTCCTTCCTCCAGTCCTACCTTAAGATGCTCCCCCTCAGCGTGACTAAGGAGGACAGAGACTTTCTTCACGGCCCCCTGCGTTTCCCCGTGACTCTCATCACTGTTGAGATCCAGTCAATCTCAGTGCACACGCTTGCTCATCCCTCCCTTGTCGGGTCACCGCCAGGCACCCCAAGCACCCAGGGAAGCGCTCAGCACACAGTGCAGACCAAGCTATTTGTGGGATAAATGAACACACCAGTGGGGGAGGGGGAAGCTTGCTCAACAGCTGAGCAAGCATTTTCCGTAGCTGGGATACCAGCTGGAGCGAACAGGGCAGAGGTACCAGTCCCCACAGTGAACAGAGGAGGCAGGTCCCACGTGCGTCCTGGGAAACCCGGTCTACAGACTAGGCCGGAACGGGCACGCAGGCCACAGTTCAAGGGCGTCCGTGAACTTGGATGGGGGCTGGGGAGAAGCAAGAACTTTATTTTCCTTCACCTTTCGCGAAACTCCGTTGGTAACTGCGTGAGAAACGTGGGCAACAGGTGCTCGTGAAAACTGCACAGCCTGAGATGCTCAGATAACCGGTAGGACCCTGTAGGCGTTTTCGTATCAGCTTTCAGATGTCTCAGATACTTTAAAAAATACCGCTGACACCCACGGCTACTTTGAGATGATGGCAGTGGTTAAAGCCATTGCTAGGTCGTGCTGTGAATATTCACTGGAAGGACTGGCGCTGAAGCTGAAACTCCAATACTCTGGCCACCTGATGTGAAGAACCGATTCACTGGAAACGACCCTGATGCTGGGAAAGATCGAAGGCAGGAGGAGAAGGGGACGACAGAGGATGAGATGGTTGGATGGCATCACCGACTCAATGGACATGAGTTTGAGCAAACTCCGGGAGATGGTGATGGACAGGGAGGCCTGGCGTGCTGCAGTCCATGGGGTAACAAAGAGTCAGACACGACTGAGCGACTCAACTGATTCGTGTTCAAAAAAGCACACGTTAAAAGAACTGAAAGTGGATCTCGAAGAGATGTTTGAGAGCAGTCCCAACAGCCTAAAAAAAAGTATAAAGCAGCGATTCCCCTACCTTTTTTGTCACCAGGGACCAGTTTCACGGAAGACAGTTTTCCCAGAGACCGGGAAGTGGGGGGAGGTGGGGGGGTGGTTTGGGGAAGATTCAAGTGCATGACATTTCTTACTCACTTCATTTCTAATCTGATGCCACTGCTGATCGGACAGGTGGTACCGGTCTGCAGCCCAGAGATTGGGGGAACCCCTCCCCCACCTCGGCATAAGGGACCCGAATGCCCATCCACAGACGAGTGGATAAATATAATGAGGTCTTTCCATACAATGACATAGCATTCAGCACTAAGATAAAAAAGAAGCATATTCTGACACTTGCTACAACAGGGGTGAACCTTGAGGACATGATACCAAGTGAAAGAAGCAGACACAGGACAAAGGCTGTCTGATTCCAGTGATGGCAAAGCACCTACAATACAGTCAGAAGCATAAAGACAGCAAAGTACTGGGGGCCAGGGGGCTGACGGTGGGGAGACGGGGAGTCGGTATTTAATGGGGACAGACTTTCAGTCTGGGAAGATGAACACGTGGTACGGATGGATAGCGATGTGTATGTGAGTGCTCAGTCGTGTCTGACTCTTTGCGACCCCATGGACTGTAGCCCGCCAGGCTCCTCCGTCCATGGGGATTCTCCAGGCAAGAATATTGGAGTGGGTTGCCACTGCCTTCTCCAGCGAATCTTCTGGACCCAGCGATCGAACTGATGTCTCTTTTGTCTCCTGCACTGGCAGGAAGACTCTTTAGCATGAGCACCACCTAGGATGTGCTTAATGCCCCTGAACTTTTACACTTAAAAATGGATAAGAGGGTACATTTCACATCGAGTGTCTTTCACCACAATAAATCAGGGTATCGGGGGAGGGCGGGCGGCTAGAAGTACCTGTGAATTTGTTTATGACAGTCCTGTTAACGGCTTTCCTTGTATTTTTTTTTAGTGCATTTGAAAATCCTGTTCTGAGAAGCCTCCAGCGGAAGGGGGTCCATACACAAAAAAGAGTTTTAGGGGATTTCCCTGGTGGTTGAAACGGTTAAGAATCCGCCTTGCCATGCTGGGGAATTAAGACCCTAGGTGCCTCTGGGCTTGCATGCCACAACTGGAGAGTCAGTGTGCCCAAGTCAGTGTGTGCAACCAAGATCCGACACAAATAAATAAAAGCCAAAAAAAAGAAAAAAAAAGGAAGAAAATAAGTTTAGGACCCTGGTCTCTGTTACTAAGTAAGTATTAGCTGTTCAGTCGTGTCTGACTCTTTGCAGACCCTATGGACTGTAGCCCGCCAGGCTCCTCTGTCCATCGGATGCTCCAGGCAAGAATACTGGACTGGGTTTGACGGAGGAAACAGAACAGGCTCTATCTTGAAAGCAGGACTCCTGCTTTCTTGGGCCGGACTGTGGACTTTGAGCTCTATGCCCAGTATCTATGGAAACAACTTACCAACTGGAAAACCAGGCCCCCCCGGAGGGACGAGCCCCAGGGCTCATATCTAGACTCTCCTCTCCGTAGTCTAAAAGAAGACCCTAATTATCTGTGTAACCGAATAGCACCATACATTCTATTATGCTTATTGGGGTATGACCGCAGTCCTATTGGTCACTGTCCACTGTTAACTACCTAGGCTTAAGGCATATGAATCCCGGGTTAACTTTATATCTTTCTTTTTCCTTTGTTCAGAGTAGTTTCAGGGAATTTGGGGAGGTGGGTTTGGACACATATACTTAGGGTATATAATGCTGTCACAAAAATTGGTCGGGGTCCTTGGCTAAGAGGAGAGAGTCTGCCTTGGGCCCGCCGGTGTAATCAACGGCACTCCACTCTGCGTTGTCCTTCTGAGCGAGTTTGTTTCCCCGGAACGCGTGGCTACAATGGGTTGCCATGACCTCCTCCCGTGGATCTTCCCGACCCAGGGACTGAACCGGGGTCTCCTGCACCGCAGGCGGATTCTTTAGCGTCCGAGCCACCAGGGAAGCGAAGGGGTCAAATAAGCAAGCTGTTCAGAGCCATGGGCACTGGAGTCTGAAGTCAGGATCACCACGCGAGGACACGCCGCAATGCCTCCCCGCCCCCCACGCCGCTGGTTGCATGGGGGTTTTCTGGGGAGCCCCTCAAGCAGGGGAACAAAGGGACGGGGAGTGGGGAGGGCAGGATGGCCCCAAGACCCAGGACAAGCGGGCCGGGTAGAAGCAGAGGGCGCTGCAGCAGCCTGGGCGAGGCGGGCAGGGGTCCCCCACAATCTGGCACTCACGGCGACTCAGATGGCGCTTCTGCCAAGCGGGGGGCGGACGCCAGACGGCCCACGGTGCAGGGCTGCTCTGCTGAAAGGGGAAGGCAGGGGACTGGGGAACTGTTCTCTGCAGAAGGGCGATGAGTGGGGAGAAACACACAAATAAGACCAAGGAGTTCCCAGACAAGCAACCGGTTCTGCTAATTTTTTCCTTCTTATGACGCCCGGCTTGTGTGTGCAGCACTAGACTAAAAGGCCTTGAGGAGGCTGCAGAAGACGGAGCTGTGAGAGATATTTTTCCTCTCCCGACAAAACCGGCGGGTTTTTAACAGATTCCCCAAACTCCGTGACTGCTTGCTGGGGCACACAAAACTGAGCCCACGCTTTCAACGGGCTGAGACCCCCTGGCGCGCAGATGGAATGTTCGAGATTATCTTTTCCTTTCTCAAGGCTGAACGTCCACAGAGAGGGGGGAGGGCTTGACAAGAGTTGATATTTAAAGATGGGGGCTGCTGAGCAGGGGCATGAAACGGAGACGTTTGTGCTGTGGCGTTCTCCTGCCCTCCCCGAACCCAAGGAGAACAAGTTCACCTCTTCCCTGCTCTCATCAGAGATGGCCGGCAGTGATCCATTAACAATGAATTAGCACACGCCCCTGGTACTGATCACTTCTCCAGGCTTAGCAGAGAAACCAGGTAACTCCAAGCTTCCTGTAGTTCAGTTCAGTTCAGTCGCTCAGTCGTGTCCGACTCTTTGCAACCCCACAGACGGCAGCACGTCAGGCCTCCCTGTCCATCACCAACTCCCGGAGTCCACCCAAACTCATGTCCATTGAGTCGGTGATGCCATCCATCCAACCATCTCATCCTCTGTCATCCCCTTCTCCTCTTAATGTATAAGAAAATAAGTAGAAAATTAAAAGACGCTTCCTCCTTGGAAGGAAAGCTATCACAAACCTAGACAGCATTTACAAATGCAGAGACATCTCATTTTGCCATCAAAGGTCTATATAGTCGAACCTATGGTTTTCTCAGTAATCATGTGCGGATGTGAGAAAGTTGGACCATAATGAAGGCTGAGCACCGAAGAATTGATGCTTTCGAACTGTGGTGCTGCAGAAGACTCTTGAGAGTCCCTTGGACTGCAAGGAGATCCAACCAGTCCATCCTAAAGGAGATCAGTCCTGAATATTCATTGGAAGGACTGATGCTGAAGCTGAAACTTCAAACATCTGGCCACCTGAGGCGCAGAACTGACTCAATGGAAAAGACTCTGATGCTGAGAAAGACTGAAGGCGGGAGGAGAAGGGGACGACAGAGGATGAGATGGTTGGATGGCATCACCAACTCAATGGACAGGAGTTTGAGTAAACTCCGGGAGTTGGTGACCGACAGGGAGGCCTGGCATGCTGCAGTCCATGGGGTCGCAGAGAGTCGGATACGACTGTGCCACTGAATGACAAAAGCAATGAGTAAGAAGAAATGGAAGCTCCCCAGGGCTTCCCTGGGGGCGCCGTGGGTGAGAATCTGCCTGCCAGTTTGGGGAACGTGGGATCCCTGATCCTAAAAGCCCCGAGCAACTAAGCCCATGTGCCCTAACTACTGAGCCTGTACTCTGCAGGGCCTGGGAGCCGCAACTACCGAACCCGAGCGCCGAAAGTGTGGGTGCCTGCACGGCTAGAGCCTGAGGTCTGCAGGAGAAGAAAGCAGCAGAGTGGGAAACCCGTGCAACGAACAGTGGTCCCCCAGTCACTACAACTAGAGAAACCCTGCACGCAGCAACAAAGACCCGGCACGGCCGAAGATAAAAAATAAATACAAAGAAAGAAACAGAAGCAAGACGAGAGGAAAATACAGCTAGCCCAGCTCTCGGTTCGCAGGGGCCACGAGTACGTAGGCTTTCTCCCTTACCAATCCTCTGCGCTCACCCCGCCCAGGCCATTTCCCCACCGGCCACTTTCAGCTTCCCCAAGCCCCGGCCCCTGGAGGCTCTGCTATTATAGAAGCCCTCATCCTTACGGCTCATGAGATACCCCGTAAATCCACACCCACAGGTGGCCAGCAGCTCCCATACCGGACAGCATGGATACACAGTGCATCATCACGGCAGAAACCCCTACCGGAGAATATTTGCTCAATCAGACCATCTTCCAGCAATCCTTTTCAGCCTGCCCCGGTTTATGCTTCAAGCCTTTTTTTTTTTTTTCTTTTTCTTTAATTATTAACTTGATGCACTGGGTCTTTACCAACCTGAGGCACCAGGAAAGCTCCCCCACCCCAACACACACACACTGCTGACTCAGATGGTAAAGAATCTGCCTGCAATGCAGGAGACCTGGGTTGGGGGAAGATCCCCTGGAGAAGGGAATGGCAATCCACTCCAGTATTCTGGCCTGGATAATCCCATGGAGAGAGGAGCCTGGTGGGCTCACAGTCCATGGGGACTCACACAGAGTCAGACACGACTTAGTGGCTAAACCATCACCACCCCCGGATCTTAGTCGCAGCATGTGGGATCTGACTGTACAACTCAGGTCCCTGCATTGGGAGGGTGGAATCTTTCGCCACTGGACCACCAGGGAAGTCCCCATCCATTGATTTTTAAAAACCCAAGCAGTGAGTTCAAACAGCCTGTTAAACAGACAGTATTATCTAGGGAAGATAGACCAGGGCTCTTATGATTCCAAGTACGGCCGGTGATCGCAGACAAGGGCAGTTAGGAAGGACAGAGACATCGCCAAGCTCCCTACGCCAAGCTTACACCTCTGTCCCGAAGCACAGTCTGAAAGCCTAATTCGTCTCCTGTACGAGCTGGTCCCCAAACGTCTGGCTTCCCTTGGGTCAGGACCCCTGGCTCTCTTACTAAACCGAGACCTTCATATTTGGTCACCCTTTGGTAAAACTTTTTAAAGAGAAACCATTTTCGAATCCGTCCCTCTGAAAGTCTACACCTTCACTACCTTCTCATGTGTCTCAGAAGAAACGCACCCACCTCTCCTTTTCCAAGGGAGAGATATACAGCCCACATGCCGCATGTCAACTCCTGAACCGCTCACCTCCTGTCAGGAGAAAAAAAAAAAGCACTAATCGCTCAGTCGTGTCCGACTCTTTTGCGACCCCACGGACTGTAGCCCGCCAGGCTCCTCTCTGTCCATGGGGATTCTCCAGGCAAGAATACTGGAGTGGGTTGCCGTTCCCTTCTGCAGGGGAATCTTTCCCGACCCAGGGATTGAACCCGGGTCTCCAGCATTGCAGGCAGACTCTTAACGACTGAGCCACCGGGGAAGCCCAAAGGCTGTTGCACTTCTCCGCTGACCTTCAGGGCTGGACCTCCCTGTACACACCCAGCCACCTCCAGCCTCTCCGCCCGTCACCCCGTCTCCAACGCCTGCTCCCCTCGGCTTCTCACGAGTCGTGCCCAGCCTCGGGGTGCTGAACCACCTCTGCAGGCCTGACAGCTCCTGCTTTTCCAGCTTCTCCCTCCAGGGTACTCCACCCACTCTCCGCTGAAGCAATCGCCACATCGAGGCTCCAGGGCGCCCGTGACACTCTCTGCTACAGATGCAACCCAACCCCCTCCGCCACCTCGCTGTCCAACGAAAGCACAGGGCCTCTCAGAGTCACACACTTGTCCATCTAGAACAGGAGGCCCTTCTTAAAGGCTCCTCTACTCCATGCTTAAAACAGCCGAGCATCCCAGTCTGACCCGCTCCTGATAAAGCCGTGATGTGTTCCTGTTCCACGATCCCGCGCACATGTTCCAGCTCCCGGGACAGGAAGGGAAGGTGTGGACACAGCTTTATTTTGAGGGACAAGAAACGGGAGGCAGGGACAGGCTCAGGAAGAATAGGGTAGCTGGGCCTACCCACCATCTCCCCAAGAACACCAAGGCCCTTGAGAGCCTCAGTTCCTACCCCGATACCTCCCAGGCCAAGGAGACCAAGGGCCATGTGTCCAGCTCTCCCAGAGGTTATTTGTAGATCTTGTCAGAGGAGCACAGGAGAAAGCAGAGAGATTTCCACACTACGATTCTTCTGGCAGCTTTCAAAGTAGGTTAATAGGGGAAAAAGATCTGGGCTGTGTGTGTGTATGTCTGTCTGTCAGTTGTTCAGTCATGTTTGACTCTGTGATCCCATGCACTACAGCCCACCAGGCTCCTCTGTCCCTGGGATTCTCCAGGCAAGTGAACTGGGGTGGATCTTCCCAACCCAGGGATCGAACTGACTTCTCCCGCAGTGCAGGCTGGTTCTCTGCCATCTGAGCCACCAGCGATACCCCCCGCCGTCCCCCCACCCCGCCGCCGGGCTTTCTCACTGTTGCTTTTAAATCCTAAACTTTACCCCTTCTCCCAACGTCCCTCTCCAGGCCACTCCCAACCAGAAGGGGTAGATGCCTCCGGCACGTTACAATGAGGGTTTGAGAAATCTAGAAACAAAACAGGAGAAATGGGAAGGGAAACGAGAAACCACCCAAGATACCGCAGCTAACGGGACACCCCGGCTTTGTACCATGCACGTCAACACGAGACAGGTTTAACGAAGAAATCGGAAAGTAAAGCGGGCTCCAAATTACAGGTGTGATACCGTCCAAGGCTGTGCTGGTTTCTCACTCAGTAACGTTCCTCTCCTAGCGCGTGCATGCTAAGTTGCTTCGGTTAAGTCCAATCCTTTGCGACCTCACGGACTGTAGCCCCGCCAGGCTCCTCCGTCCACGGGATTCTCCAGGCAAGAACGCTGGAGTGGGTTGCCATTTCCTACTCCAAGGGATCTTCGTGACCCAGGACTAGAACCCGGGTCTCTCAAATCTCCTGGGTTGTACAGGTGGGTTCTTTACCGCTAGCGCCACCTGGAAACCCCCAGCCCTTCAGGAGAAGCAACCCAGAAAAACAACAGTGGGTAAGGGACTTCCCTGGTGGTCAGTGGTTAAGAATCCACCTTCCAATGCAAAGGGTACAGGATCCACCCCTGATCAGGGAGCTAAAAATCCCACATTGCCTGGAGGCCAAAAAAAGCAAAACAGAAAAAGAAGCAATATTGTATCCAATTCAATAAAGACTTTTAAATACTTGTCCATATCAAAAAAAAAAAAAAACACCATAAAACAGAAGTAATCTTGTATCCAATTCAATAGACTTTTAAAAACCGGTCCATATCAAAAAAAAAAAAGTGGGTCAAAAGGGAAGAAATGGGTCACCGCCGTCAGTATGTTAAGCCAAGCCTTCCACGGAAGGTGCTAGAATGTAGTCAGCACCCAGGAAGAAGACTGCACGTCAAATCCTAGCTGTACCACCTCCCAGCTGTGGGCTGTGTCTTTCAATTGCGTTCTGAGCACCCAGGGTACTGGGCCATCCCCCAGACCTACGGAGAGCAGGGCATCTTCCACGGAGGACAGGAGCTTCAGTTCAGTTCAGCCGCTCAGTCGTGTCCGACTCTTTGCGACCCCACGGACTGCAGCACGCCAGGCCTCCCTGTCCATCACCAACTCCCGGAGCTCGCTCAAACTCACGTCCATCGCGCCGGTGATACCGTCCAAGCATCTCATCCTCTGGAGACGGGAGCTTAGCTGTGGCCTTTGTCCACCAGCAGCTCCCAGCCTCCGGGTGACTCAGACGGCGATGAAGAGAAAGCAGGACACGAACACAGGTCTCTCTGGGGGAGTTTCTGTTTGTTTGGCGGTGCCTGGTCTTAGCTGTAAGCACATAAGGTCCTCAGCTGCAGCACGTGGAATCTAGCTCCCTGGGCAGGAATCGAACCTGGGCCAGCCCTGCATTGGGAGGGCAGAGTCTTAGCCACTGGACACCAGTGAAGTTCTGACAAAGGTCTCTTCTGGATGACCCAACTTCCTCTTGTCTCCACTGAGAGGGTAATGGGCAGGAAGGCCACAGGTCCCCAAGTGGAGGGAACAGGCTGCAAAATATCAGACGTTTTTTTTCTCTCTTAATCGGCAGGAGGAAACATACCACAAGTGTCAGACTTCTTTTTTTCCCCCCCTTCGCTATACAAAATTTAAAGGTTTCTTTTAAAACTCTGCGTTGCCATGACGACACCGGGTTCCACCTGAACTTCACTTTTCTCAAACCTTGAGCTCACCCATGTGTTTTTCTTAAGAAACTGTTTTTCTGAAGCTGTGTTAATGAACTCTGTATTTACCCTAGACCCTTTCTTCAAGTCGGTTCCGCCTAAGACTGGGAACCCATCAT
Organism: Giraffa tippelskirchi; assembly: GCF_054371585.1. Classification (NCBI taxonomy): domain Eukaryota; kingdom Metazoa; phylum Chordata; class Mammalia; order Artiodactyla; family Giraffidae; genus Giraffa; species Giraffa tippelskirchi. Next base: position 147,894,591 of record NC_137289.1, read on the forward strand.
GGCTCAACAAACCAGTATGTTTTACTCATGGAAATGCTCTCTTAAGCGATGTTAATGAAACTACCTATTTGCTTGGAAAACTGCCTTTCTTCAAGATTCATGTCAACGGTTTTATGGCCCGGGATGACTCACCTGGTGCCAGTGTTATCTCAGAATGCATCTTGTGGGTGAGGGGCCTGGTGCCAGTCTCTGAGTTTTGAGACATTTCCTTCCTCTAATTAGCAGCTTGCCAACAGGTATATAACTTCTTGCTAAAAGTTAGCGGGGGTGGGGGCAGAAAGAGTGCCTACGTCAGAAGCTTTCTCCATCTCTCCTGTGCTTTACTACAACTTGATTACACAGAAGCTCTGAGCCATGAAGCCTTGTCACAGGCCCCAGAACGAATTCCCGTCCTCCGGAGGCCAAGAATCCTGGCATCGTTCACGGCTCCTAGAGACAACCTTTCACCACCAAGCATAGGGGCACCCTGCACCCCTCTTTTTATGCACTAGCCCTGGTCTACTCTGAAGAAGCCAGCACCCCATCCAGTTCAATCCTGCCGTGTACTGAGCGTGGGCTTCCCCGGTGGCTTACACAGTGAGGAATCTGCCTGCAATGGGAGAGACCCGGGTTCAATCCCTGGACCGGGAAGATCCCCTGGAGGAAGGCATGGCAACCTACTCCAGGATTCTTGCCTGGGAAATTCCATGGCCAGAGGAGCCTGGCGGGGCTACAGTCCCTGGGATCACAAAGAGTCAGACAGGACCGAGCGACTTTACGCACACACGTACACACACACACACACAGGTGAATGTACTCTACCTATCCTGGGACCATCACATCTTAACTGGGACACCGTGTCATGTCAAACACATGGTTCTGTAATTGTGGAATACCAGGTTCCCGAGTTTCTCACCTGGTAAAGAATCTGCCTGCAATGTGGGAGACGTGGGTTCTACCCCTACGTCGGGAAGATCCTCTGGAGGAGGGCATGGCAACCCACTCCAGTATTCTTGCCTGGAGAATCCCATGGACAGAGGAGCCTGGCGGGCTACAAGTCCACAGGGTCGCAAAGAGTCAGGGATCCCACCATTTCTGCTCCCCTTTCAGGCTGGTTATGAAAGGGCCTGAGAGTCAACAGTGGAGGCTTCCAGGGGCCCAAGAGAAACTCTGTTGTAACACCCTTTGGAGGGAGAAGGCAACCACAGACGCTATCTGAACGAGCGGGTATGGCTGGGTTCCGGCAAAACTGGGAATTTCATAGCATTTTCATGTGTCACAGAATATGAGGCTTTTTCCAGCCGTTTAAAAATACAAAACCATTCTGAGCTTGCAGGCTGCACCAAAACAGGTGGCAGGCCAAGTCCGGCCTCTGCCTTCAAGGAAGCCTGTCTCATGCTGCGGCTTAAGAGAGAGTTTTTGGAACCGGACACTATCCAATTTTTCCAAGGCTCTCATGCACCCAGCCCAGGCCTCCAGCTACCCAGCCTGTGACCCCACCCCGAGTCCCGAGGTCCCTGTGGAATCCTGAGAGCGATCAGTGCCATGAACGCGGGGTGAATAAACCTTGCGTGGTTGAGAAACACAGCGCTGCCCTGCAGAGAGCATGGACCGTAGAAGTCCCCGTTCCATCTTGGCGACCTGGGGCATCACTGCCCTGAGTTTCGTCGCCCCGCTTACAAAACAAGGAAGAGCCTTTCCACAGATGTGGATGCCTCATGCAGGCTCAGGGAGGTCAGACGTTCCTGCCTGCGGACAGCGGGCACCCAAAAAACCCACATGTCCATCACCGATGACGTTTATCCTTCCCTCCCCACCCCGTCCCTCAAGGCTCGGCCACACCCCTAACGCCAGCCCCAAAGCCCAGGTTCAGGTGCCAAGCTGGGGACGTGACCCTGGCCACTGAGAACGCACCGCGCACCCGGGAATGAGGCTGGAGTCCAAACAGCAGAGGTCAGAGGCTGGGCAAGCCGCTCGGGTTGCAGCACGCAGGAAGTCACACCAAGAAATCCTCTGCCTGCAGATGAAACTCACAAAGGAGCGCAGGTTTACTGGGACAAGGGTGGGGGGGATCCCTCGTCCCCAGGGTCCTGAGCCACTTCCTCACACAGCTCTTTCAATCCCCAGCCGGCCTCTTCTGCTGTTCCTCACACCTGCTTACAACAAAGACATGTGACCCACGTGCACCAACAAAGTACCAAAGGATAACTCTTCGGGGACCTCCCTGGCTCGGCAGCAGTGAAGACTGCAATCTCCACGCAGGGGGCCTGGGTTTGATCCCTGGTCAGGAAACAAGATCCCACAAACTCTAAGAACCCCCAGGGGAGCTCCGACTAACACCCCGATCAAGAAAAAAAGAAAAAAAAAAGATAGCTGTTTAGACAATGGTAGATAACATTTCTTTAGGAGACTAAGTACTGATGGTTTTTAAACCTGACGGGCAATTTCATTTTTTTTTTCTTGTTTCTTTTTTTTTTTGATGGGTTGGAGACTGTGTCCCTGTCTCACTAGTTGTTTGGCCTAAGGTTGCCAGTGGTGGAGTTTGTGGAGCTGGGTCTTGGTGTGTTGAGATGGAGATCTCACTCCGATTACTATTCCCTGGAGCCTGGGGGGGTCTCTGTTACTCCAGCATTTGAGACTCAGCTCTCCCACGTCAGGGGCTCAGGTCTGGTCTCTGGCCCGTGAACCATGATCCCACAAGCAGTGGGCTTCAGGGGGAATAGAAAGGAAAAAAAAAAAAAAAGGAGATTCAAAAACAAAAAGAGGAAAAACTAAAAAACACGGAACAAAGAGTGAAAAATTATAACCACCCTTGGTGGCCCCCGGGGCTGGCTTGTCTGCCTGTCCACCCAAGGTCCCCCACTAATGCCCGCTAAGTTCCCGACTCACTGGAAAAGACCCTGATGTTGGGAAAGATGGAAGGTGGGAGGAGAAGGGGGCGACAGAGGATGAGACGGTGGCGACAGAGGATGAGACGGTTGGATGGCATCACCGACTCGATGGACATGAGTTTGAGCAAGCTCAGGGAGTTGGTGAGGGACAGGGAAATCTGGCGTGCTGCCGTCCACGGGGTTGAAAAAAGCTGGACGCGACTGCACGGAACTGAACTGATGTCAGTTTCATGAAAGGTGATGAGGGTGACTTGGGGTACCACGGTTTTCAAAATGCTTCCTACCCCTCAATATTCAGAAGGACGCTTTACAAGTCTCCCCCTTTGATGTCTCTCCATCGTTATCTCTGTGTTGGAAGGGCGGGAAGCTCTGTGTTCCCTCCTGGATGTGTGTTTTGTTCGAAATGAATGCAGCATACCACGCCCCCCCACCCCCTAATCTCTCGATTTCTCTTGGCCGTCTGTTTGCGGAAGGAGAGGAGTCAAAGGGGGCTGAGAAAAGGGAAAAATGTCCACACAGAGAGGACACCGCCCCACTTCCCTCTGATAGCAGCCACTATCTGCCCACTCACTGTGGACGCCTGGTTCCTAACTGGGGCAGGAGCGGAGATAACAGGCCGGGACACATTTTCCGGAGCCGAAATCTCAGAATCTGCTCTCCCCCCGACACACGGAGTCATACCCTGTCCTCGCAGTTGGGGGGCGGTCGGGGGGGAGCTCTGACTGCCACACGCGATCACGGGACGGATGTTCAGGGCACAAAGCGTGAAAGCACCCCGAACCCGTTTTAAAACAGCTCCTGTCGTTCAGCCGCTAACTCGTGTCCGACTCAGCTCACCGTGATCCTCCAGCATCACAACGGAGAGCTAAGTACCCGAATCCGTTTTAAAACAGCTCCTGTCGTTCAGCCGCTAACTCGTGTCCGACTCGGCTCACCGTGATCCTCCAGCATCACAACGGAGAGCTAAGTACCCGAATCCGTTTTAAAACAGCTCCTGTCGTTCAGCCGCTAACTCGTGTCCGACTCGGCTCACCGTGATCCTCCAGCATCACAACGGAGAGCTAAGTACCCGAACCCGTTTTAAAACAGCTCCTGTCGTTCAGCCGCTAACTCGTGTCCGACTCGGCTCACCGTGATCCTCCAGCATCACAACGGAGAGCTAAGTACCCGAACCCGTTTTAAAACAGCTCCTGTCGTTCAGCCGCTAACTCGTGTCCGACTCGGCTCACCGTGATCCTCCAGCATCACAACGGAGAGCTAAGTACCCGAACCCGTTTTAAAACAGCTCCTGTCGTTCAGCCACTAACTCGTGTCCGACTCGGCTCACCGTGATCCTCCAGCATCACAACGGAGAGCTAAGTACCCGAACCCGTTTTAAAACAGCTCCTGTCGTTCAGCCGCTAACTCGTGTCCGACTCGGCTCACCGTGATCCTCCAGCATCACAACGGAGAGCTAAGTACCCGAACCCGTTTTAAAACAGCTCCTGTTGTTCAGCCGCTAACTCGTGTCCGACTCTGCTCACCGTGATCCTCCAGCATCACAACGGAGAGCTAAGAACTTTTTACCAAATACGTGATCAAAGATCCCCCTACATAATGTGTTTGTTGTTCAGTCACTCAGTCACATCCACCTCTTTGTGGGCCCGTGGGCTGCAGTGTCTGGGCTGCAGACTTGTAAAGTGTCCTGAATATTGAGGGGGTAGGAAATACTTTGAAAACAGGGGTACCCTCAAGCCACCCTCATCACGTTTCATGAAACTGACATCAGTTCGGTTCTGTGCAGTCTTGTCCGACGCTTTGCGACCCCATGGACTGCAGCACGCCAGGCTTCCCTGTCCATCATCAACTCCCGGGGCTTGCTCAGACTCACATCCATCAAGTCGGTGATGCCCTCCGACCATCTCATCCTCTGCCACTCCCTTCTCCCTTTGTCTTCAATCTTTCCCAGCATCAGGGTCTTTTTCCAAAATAGCGTTACTGAGATAGCACATACCAAGACAATTCACTCAGTGGAAGGCACACAAGTGAAGAGCTTTCAGTAGATTCACAGACTCATGCAATGGTCATCAGCTCAATCAACAGAGCATTTCCAGGAACCCCAGAAGCAGTCCCGAACTCCCTCCCTCGGCACTCACGAGCTGCGACACCCAGCTCCCTAGTCCTAGGCAACAGTCATTTCCTTTCTGCCCACCACGCCTTTTCTGGTTCAGCCCACAAGCCTCTGTAAGAATCTGACAGCCTGCCCTGTGTCAGTGACCTTCACAACCAACTTCCCAGTTTTATCATCACGTCTCAGGGGCTCAAGTCACGGCAGCAGCTCCTGCAACTTCACCACACACCTCACACACACAGGGGGACTTCTCGATGCCCAGACCGACAGCTACTGTCCTGAGTGAGATCCCGAATGACTCATCTTGGATGTACCCCCAGGCATGGGACGCACAAAGGGTGGCTCTCGAGATACAGAGATGCTGTCCCACCTCCAGCATCTCCGAGCTGTCTCCTGACCTTTTCCAAACTTGTCGCTTGCAAGCCAAGAGGAGTGGGGGGGGTGGGGAGAAAACCATTTTACCACATTCCATGGGGTGGGAGAGTCACGTCCATTCTATGTATCAGTTTATTTAATAGCATCTCCACTGTCCCAGCCAGATGCATGGTATACCATCATCCAAAACAGAAGAGAAGGAAGAAATCCCAAAGAGGGATCTCGATGCATGGATAATAGCAAACGTTACCATCAATCACCAAACGGGAACAGAAGAGGCTGTTTCATCCATTTACTGAAGAAGGGCTGTGGCAACTGACTAAGGACATGAAGCCAGACTCAGTGATTTCAGGTTGCAATAGACAAGTTGGGGGGGGGGGTTTCTCTTCCGTACTGTGTTCTCCCACCACCCTGCCTGGAGCTGGAAACTGGCTTGTCTTATCTGAGCATTGAAAACCAAAGGAGCACACCCCTGATGGAGCTTGGGCACAGCACATATCTGGATTTTTAACCACCCAAAGCGTCCCGTGCCTTCTGCAGGGAAGCGGGCTGCCACCTGTGCCGTCCACTTCGGCCGCCAAGACAAGTCAAGGGAATCTTTTAACGGGTGCTTGTTTAAAGCCCTAACTCACTGCATCCCCTTTTGTTCCATTTATCCTCCACTCAAGGATCGTGAGACAAGATATTACGTGTGCTTATCTTGAAAAATGTGTAACTCACCAAGGAGGGCAAGCAGAAACTGGTGCGCTCCCAGCAGGGACCGTGGGCAAAGTAACTATGTTGTGCCATGCCAATTTCCTGCTTTGGCTGTTGGTCTGAAGTTATGTAACACGGCACCGTTGGAGGAGGCGGTACACAGGACCTCTCGGCACTATTTCTGGAACTTGCTGTGGTTTATAAGCAACCAAAGTAAATCATTTTAAATGAAAATTGTCTAAATAATTTTTTTTTTTTAATCTAGCAGCCTCTCTTACTGATGTTCTGGGGAACTAAAAACTGGGGGTTAAACAAAGGGTGCAAACAAGCCCTCAGAAGGTCTTTCAAGTCAATAAAAACTCACTGCCACAAACACAGGCAGTGAACCAGGCAAAAAAAATCTCTTCCTGTAACTAGGAAGGAAAAAAAAAGGAGGGGTCTCCTATTGCATTAAAATGTAATATCCTGCAAGTACCAATGAACAATCTGAAAATGAAATTAAGAAGACATCATTTGCAAAAGCATCAAAAAGAAAACAGCCAAAACTCCAAATCAGAAAGCACAAAGAAGTGTCATCTTTACGATTCCACCTCCACCGAGACGGGCTTTCCACAGTCCTGAGTCGTGCTCACGGTCAGGGTCCGCAGGAGTTAACGCAGGTCTTCCATCAGCATCGAAAGCTTAGCCGATGAGGCCAGGACCGCGTCCAGCTGCTTCAATGCATGATATTAAAAATGAGCAACCAACAAGCAGCAGAAACTCAGCCAATTAATCACCCATCTAGTCGCACAATCAAACATGTATTAAGCAAAAGAGACAAGGCAGCCTGGCATTCACAGCCAGTCTCTGCTATTCTCTTGTTGGCACATAAACAATGCAGAGAACACTAATCTCAGAGAGGGACCCGAGTCCCGAAAATGCGGAAATCTAAATCGTTGACGGTCTTCCCAGCACCCTCTGACTGAGATGTCCCACGGTTCCCTTGACGAAACAGGTCAACACACAAGTCTAACGATAGCTTTGTGCGTCCCTGTAGACGACTGATTGTAGGACACTGATTGTAGCTAGGAATGCAGGTTAAGGGCAAATTCCTTGTCAAGAATGAGTCTCGGCATACAGATGGGCAACAGGCACAAGAAAAGATGCTCAACGTGGCTAGTTCCTATTATCACCAAAACGCAAGTCAAAATCACAATGAGGGACCACCTCATCTCGGTCAGAATGGCCATCATCAGAAAGTCTACAAATAACACAAGCCGGAAAGGGTGTGGAGAAAAGGGAACTCTCACACGCTGTCAGTGGGAATGTCAATTGGTGCGGCCGCCATGGAGAACAATACGAAGTCTCTTCAAAAAAACTAAAAAACAAGAGTTGCCATATGCCCCTGTGATCCCACTCCTGGGTATATATATACCCAGATAAAACTGAGATTTTGAAAAGATACGTGCATCCCCACGTTCACAGCAGCACGAGCCACGATAGCCAAGACAGAGAACGACCTAAATGTCCACTGACAGAGGAATGGATAAGGAAGACATGGTACTTAGTATATACAGTGGAATATTACTCAGCCATGAAAAAGGATGAAATGGTGCCGTTTGCAGCTACACGGACGGACACAGAGACAATCATACTAAGTAAGTCAGAAAGAGAAAGGCAAATATCAAATGATATCACTTAGAGGTGGAATCTAAAATATGACACAAAAGAACTTATCTGCGAAACAGACTCACGACCACAGAAAACAGGCCTGTGGTGGCCAAGATGGGAGGGTGGTCCAAACAGGCCTTCCTTTAGTTAGGCCACATCCAGCTGGCTAGATAAGCAAGAAAGGCTCTCAGATCTCACTCTAAGACAAACCCTACAGGGTGCAAACTGCTGGAAGGTCCTTTTCCGGTTCCTGTTCGAAGCAGTTGTGTCATTAATAAGTTCCAGGGAACAGAACTAGCATAAAGCATTCCCTAAAAAATACCAAGAGAACATTCCAAAGACAGAGCTCTGGACACCGGGTTTCACCACACATAACATTTTTACCTCTGCAAGTGGCAAAGCTAGTCCCCCATAAGTCAAGTAACTCAAACTACAGCCTGTAAAGAGTTCCCCTTTAAAAAAAAAAAAAAATATATATATATATATATATTTATTTATTTGGCTGCATTGGGTCTTAGTTGTGGCACTCAGGACCTTCGTTTCGGTCTGAAATGAAGCCTTCCAGGGACTGAAGCCACGTCCCATGCACTGCAAGGCGGATTCTTAACCACAGGACCGCCCGGGCAAGTCAATGTGAACAGTCTCGAAGATGGATCGACCGTCCTGTGAGCTGGAACCTTTAGAGACCATGAAGCCCATGTGCCCGGCAGACAGAAGAAACAGGATGATTCGTTTATTCTGTTGGGGCCAGTGAGTTGTCACATGGGTGGTTACTGAGAGCATCAGGCCGAAAACTCAGTAACACTGCTTCCATGTAAGGGTTCCTTTCAGATAAACGTCAGTCATGATAATGTCTAGTCGCTCAGTCGTGGTCTGATTCTTTGTGACCCCATGGACCGCAGCACGCCAGGCCTCCCTGCCCATCACCAACTCCCGGAGTTTACTCAAACTCATGTGATGCCATCCAACCATCTCACACTCTGTCATCCCCTTCTCCTCCTGCCCTCAATCTTTCCCAGCATCAGGGTCTCTTCCAATAAGTCAGGTGGCCAAAGTATTGGGAGTTTCAGCTTCGGCATCAGCCCTTCCCATGAAATATGCAGGGTTAATTTCCTTTAGGAGGGACGGTGGTTTGATCTCCTTGCAGACCAAGGGACTCTCAAGAGTCTTGGTATTGCAAAAAGGAAAAAAAAAAATAGCAATTACAATCTACAGTTACATGGCTCCCCTTTGATTTCATCCAGCAAATCCTGGATAAGGTCAGAAAATTTCCTTGGCTCAAATGACCCCAGTTTCCCAACGGGAGAATCCACCTGTTTCTGAAAGTCTTTGCTTCCCATTGTGCATCTTCTGCATGTGGACAGGGAGGGAAGAAGGTACCCTGTGAGAAGTCAAAGCTTCCAGGAAGATTAGGGCGCAACCCTCATCAAAGTCATCAAACAGTCATCAGAGGAACACAGGGTCTGCTCACCTGATAATGCCAGCTCTTTAAAACACAGTGAGGCAAGCGGAGGAATATCATCTCCATCGACCATCCAGAGTTCCTCGAGAGTGTTCCTGAGAGCTGAACCGAGACACTGCCCGATGGCTCCAACAAGAAGGCTGGAAGGAAATGACCACTGGGATTCCCCTCATCACTCTTGACTCACAGGTCACACACCCAGCCCGCTGGCAAAGGTTTGCCGTCTGTTCTCGAAAGCACATCTCACATGTTCCCTGCATTCCACGCGGTTTCAGACCGTCCCTCTCTCCTCGTTACACACTCTCACACGCACACGGCCACAGCCATCCCCAATCTCAACAACCTTCTCTTCTCCATGGGTCAGATGGCAAAGAATCTGCCTGCCAATGCGGGAGACCCAGGTTCGATCCCTGGGCCAGGAGGATCCCACAGACAGAGGAGCCTGGTTGGGGCTACGGTGCATGGGATCGCTGAGTTGGAAAGGACCTAGAGACTAATACTTCCACTTCACTTGCGAGAGACAATCACATGAACTGTCTTGTGCTCTCGGCACAGGACTCGGGGGCTCAGACTGCCTTGATGCAGGCACGGCCAACAGAAAGGGAAGGTCTGTTCCCTCCTAAGCTCAACGTGTTCGGGACGAGTGACATTCCAGGTGCCTCTTAGGGGGGGAGTCAGGTCGGACAAGGTGGTTTCCTAAGAAGCAGCGACACCTCAAAGTCACAAAGAACAGAGCGGAGGAGGCGGGGAGAGGGGGACATGGGTCACACAAGCATCAAAGGTGCAGACTTCCAGCCATAAAATAAGTCTCCTGGTGGGCCAGTGGCTGCGACTCTGCTGGGGGCCCCGGGTTCGATTGCTGGTCCGGGGACTAAGACCCCCTAATGCCGTCAAGAAGTGTGGAATACCAAATGCTAATACTAAGACCAAGCACAGCCAAGTAAATAATAAATCCTGGGGATTCGATGCAATACATGATTGCAGTTAATAATGCTGGAGTCTGTATCTGAACACTGCCAAGAGAATAAATCTTAAAAGTTCTCACCACGAGACAAAAAAACAAAAACACGTAACTAAGTGTGGTGATGGCTGACTAAACCCACTGCGATCTTCGCACAATGTTTACGTATATCAAACCATTCTGTCGCACACCTTAAGCTCATACACGTGCCCTCAGTCACTCAGTCGGGTCTGACTCTTTGTGACCCCGTGGACTGTAACCCGCCAGGCTCCTCTGTCCATGGGGATTCTCCAGGTAGGAATACTAGAGCGGGTTGCCATTTCCTTCTCCAGGGGATCTTCCCAAGCCAGGGAGCGAACCCAGGTCTCCCACATGGCAAGCGGATTCTTTACCATCTGAGCCACCAGGGAAGCCCAGATACAAGGTTACGTGTCAAACGATACCTCACTTTTTACAAAATGAAGATTAAAAAAGGACAGCTGGGGACTCCCCTGGTGGTCCGCTGGTTAAGAATCCGCCCGCCAATGCCGGGGACACGGGTCTGGATCCCTGGTCTGGGAAGAGCCCACGTGAAGTGAGTCACAACTCCAGAGCCTGCGCTGCAATTCAAGAAACCTGGTGTGGAGCAATGAACAGCCCGTGTGCTACACAGTGAAGACCCAGCATAGCCAAAAAAACTCAAAAAAAAAACCAAAACAACCAAGGACAGCTGAAGGCTGGAACTGTCTCTGTGGGTCCTGACCCTCTCCCCTGCCCCCAAGTCAGGAAATGTCATGTCTCACACGGGGAATCAGGAAGAACACAAAGTATTCCTCTTAAAACTGCTGTCCCAAAGACACATTAAGAACCAGTGCAATGAAACATCACTCAACCAAGGGAAAAAAAAATTTTCCATAACAAAGTTCTTTTCCTAAAACTTGCTGGTAGCCCCAAATGATGATGCTTAGCTAATTAAGTATCCCCATGATGACTGCAAATTCGGGGTGACTCAGCACCCTCAGAGGCAAATGCTTCCCCAGTCGGCTTTTTAGAAGACATCTTCCATGGGCCCAGTGTGCAAGGTACACGTGTGGTCCAGGGAAAGATCGATTCACTCCCTGTCCTCTGCTTGTCCTGCCGGCAAGCCACATAACCCGATTTGATTTTTTTTTCCCCACACCTCCAACATTTCAATCACCAAAATAAAACAATGCCTATGTAGGAGAAGCAATGAGGCTGTCAGCCTCTCCCTTCCTCAAATGAGGTCAAAGGCTTCTTTTTGCCGCTCAGCACCTGAGCCATCAACATGCTAACCCCTCAGCCCCCAAAGACTGGAATCGGAATCGACAGCAAGATATAAAAGGCTGGTGGTACATGAAACTTAACCACGAGGCACAACGTACATTGCAACGGCTAGCAACTGACGTTAAAAACCATGTTTGACGTGCTGCAGACCAGAAAGCAAACCTAAAAGGCATGATCTTTGCTGTCAAGGACTTGCAATCTTACTTACAAGGAAAAAGAAAATATATGTGTAAGAGAAATAGCTGGCCAAAGGCCACCTGGGGGGGGGAGGGGAATTAAGCTCGTAATGGAAATCTCCTAATAAAAAACAGATTTTTCAACACCAAATAAGTGATCTATGTATTAGATAGACTGGGCAACAGAAAAAAAAAAAAAGCAATTTAATAAAACTGAAAGGATGAATGCTGTACAAAGCCAGTAAGAATAAGTTAGAAATCAGAGAGACCTAGCCAAGACCCTCAGGTTTCCACTTGCCTGCATACAGCCATCTGTGAGATTATCAAACGACCCTCTTTTCCTGGGGAGGGTTTTATGTCTTTATATGCAAAGGACTGCCAACTGCCCTTCCCAGGGCTGACCATACTGCAAGACATGGGACTCCAACTGCAAAGTGCGCAAGGGCCCCTGGAAACTGTGTTCATGCAGGTCTCTTCAGGCTGGGCACGTGTGGACCGCAGGCCAGGAAACTCCTCGTGGGGGGCTGACTCCTGCATTCTTAGGGGCTGAACACCATCCATGGCCTCTGCCCACAAGATCCCCTGAAGTCTCCAAACCTTGCTGAATGTCCCAGGGCAAGGCCGGGGCAGCGGGGGGGGGGGGGGGGGGGACGTGATTGCTCACCTCCACCCCATCACTCCACCCCACCCCCAACAACCCACTCCCCAGTTGAGATTCAACCTTCAGAAAACTAAGATCATGACATCCGGTCCCATCACTTCATGGCAAATAGATGGGGCAACAGTGGAAACAAGTGAGAGACTTTTATTTTGGGGGGACTCCAAAATCACTGCAGATGGCGACTGCAGTCATGAAATTAAAAGACGCTTGCTCCTTGGAAGAAAGGCTATGACCAACCTAGACAGCATATTGAAAAGCAGAGACATTACTTTGCCAACAAAGCTCCGTCTACTCAAAGCTATGGTCTTTCCAGTAGTCATGTATGGATGTAAGAGCTGGACCATGAAGAAAGCTGAGGGCCGAAGAATTGATGCTTTTGAACTGAGGTGTTGGAGAAGACTCCTGAGAGTCCCTTGGACTGCATGGAGATCCAACCAGTCCATCCCAAAGGAAATCAGTCCTGAATATTCACTGGAGGGACTGATGCTGAAGCTGAAACTCCAATCCTTTGGCCACCTGATGTGAAGAACTGACTTACTGGAAAAGACCCTGATGCTGGGAAAGATTGAGGGCAGGAGAAGGGGACGACAGAGGATGAGATGGTTGGATGGCATCACTGACTTGACGGACGTGCGTTTGAGTAGGCTCCGGGAGTTGGTGATGGACAGGGAAGCCTGGCTTGCTGTGGTCCATGGGGTCGCAAAGAGTCGGACACGTCTGAGCGACTGAGCTGAACGGAAAGAGTGTCAATGGAGCAAGGAGAACAACAGTCCCCTTGAGAGTCTCACGCCCTAATACCTGGGCCCTGTGACAACATGAGTGTGTGTGGCAAAAAGGACTTTGGAGAAGCACTCAAGTTAAAGATTTTGGGCAGGGTGGAGGGGGATTATCCTGGATACGAGGGGGCACTTGAGCCCCCCAGTAAGTGAGCCATCTCTCCAGGCTGCGGTCGGAGACATCTGACCACGGCAGAGTGATCAGAGAGGTGGTGCGCTGTGGGCTCTGAAGACGAGGAAGGGGCCGTGAGCCAGGGAGCGCAGGAGGCCTCTAGAAGCTGGAGAAGGCAAGAAGTGCATTCTTCCCGAAAGCCTCTGGAAAAGCACGTGGTCCCCCTCGACACACGATACTCATCTCAAAGTTGTGACCTCTGGAAGTGTAAGATGGTAAAGTTGAGTTGTTCAAGCCAGGAACAACCGGAGTTGCTCAAGACAGGAAGTCTTGGGTCATTTGTCCCAAGAGTGACAGGAGACTAACACCGTCAATTACAAGATCAACTGAGAAAATACACGACCTTCAGCTCCTATATTTCAGCTCAGTTGGTAAAGAATCCGCCTGCAATGTGGGAGACCCCGGTTCGATTTCCTGGGTTGGGAAGATCCCCTGGAGAAGGGATAGGCTAACCACTCCAATAATCTTGGGCTTCCCTGGTGGCTCAGATGGGAAAGAATCTGCCTGCAATGGGGGGGTCGTGGGTTCAAGCTCTGGGTTGCGAAGGTCCCCTGGAGAAGGGAAGAGCTACCCACTCCAGTCTTCTGGCCTGGACAATTCCATGGACTGTATAGTCCGTGGGGTCACAGAGAGTCAGACACGACTGAGCAACTTTCACTTCACTTCACTTCACTTCAGCTCCTAAGAGTAAGCTCTCTGTTAAGAGATACGGACACCCTAGAAAGTTGCGCCCATGGATGGTTTGAGAAAAATCAGCCTTCAGATTCTCCCACCTGACCTCAGATTCTGGCCCCACACAGAAGGTTTATAATTTACGAGAAGTAACAACTCTGCTACTGTTTCAGTCTAAGCCAGCATTGTGGCTCCGGGCAGCCCTCAGAGAGTACCTAGCTGGTTGGAACCCCGTGACCCCAGAGCAAGTTCACACCAGCCTCGTGCTAAATACAGGCTTCCAATGTCTTGGCAAGGACGCTGTAAAACTTGACCCAAAAATTCAGCACAAAAGAAGGGTATGTGAACGCACATGTACGCAATCTAGAAGGATGCTACTGATGACCCTGTTTGCAGGGCAAAAACGGAGATGCAGTCACAGAGGACAGACTTGGGGACACAGCAGGGGAAAGAGAGGGTGGGGTGAATTGAGAGAGTCGCGTTGACACGTACGCACGACCACGTGTGAAATAGCTGATGGGAAGCTGCTAAAGAGCACAAGGAACTCAGCTCCGTGCTCTGGGATGACCTAGAGGCGTGGGATGCGGGACAGGGAGAGAGGTCCCAGAGGGCGGGGATATATGTAAACTTGTGTCTGATTCATGGTGATGTACCACACGATATTGTAGAGCAACTGTCCTCCGATCAAAAAAAAAATTATACACACACACACAAAGTCTCTCCCAAAGCACTGAAACTTAAAAAAAAAAAAAAAAAAGATAGCAGGTGCAGCTTTAATTGAACAAAACTGTTCTCCATCCATCTTGAGGGGAAGAGATGCAATAAATAAAGAGAAAGAGAATGCAGGTTACGGTTTCTGCCGGAGTGGAAGCTGAACTGGAGAGGGTTTTGTAAACATGCCTCACTGCTGAAGCAGTTTCCATCTCAGCATCATCTGAGGGCGGTCGGAGGAGCTGTTTTACCCAGCCCTACACGCTGTGTCTACCTGAATTCCCCACCGCCACCCCCAAGCCCTGCTCCATCACCCGGAGACGCCACAAAAGGCTTACCAAGAAGCTGGGATAACACACGCGACGGCAGAGACCTCAAAGATATGACGCAAAGGGAGAAAAGCTAGGTAGCAAACGCCGCGTACTGCATGATCCCACTGATAGGAAGTTTCCAGAACAGGCCGATCCACAGAGACAGAGACCACACCGGTGGTTGCCAGGGACTGGGTGGAGAGGCAGGGGACAGGAGTGACGCTTCACGGGCGTGGGGTTGTCTCCGGAGTGACAAAAACGCTCTTGAATTCAAACAGCGGCGATGGCTGCACAACTTCATAAAAACACCAGGAAAGCAGTGAGCTATACACTTTGGATGAATGAGACGCCCGCATGGTAGGTGATTCTATCTCCACAGAGCTGTCATATTTTTTAAAAAATAAAAAAAGAGGACGAGAAGGAAGAACAACCTGTAGAATATTAGCCAATGATTACAAGACACTGCACACTTAAAAAAAAAAATTAACCAAGGAGGTGAGTTTACTTAACAAACCTGGACTCCTGCACACCGACCGACTCCACCGTCACGATTCTGAGACACATGAGCAGGGGTCAGTAGCAAACTGTGACCCGAGCTGGTTTACGGCAAGGACTGGGGCGCCAAGTGGGAAGACCTGGGGGTCCATGATCAAATGCAGGGAGATGACTGTGCAAAAGCCACAGTTCTCAGTCTAACGACTCACGGGAAAAGACCCCGATTGGCGGGAAAGACAGAGGGCAGGAGGAGAAGGGGGCGACAGAGGACGAGATGGTTGGATGGCATCACCGACTCGATGGACATGAGTTTGCACAAACGCAGCCCGGCGTGCTGCCGTCCATGGGGTCGCCAAGTGTCGGACACGACCTAGCCACTGAACACCAACCACGAACAATTCTACAGAGAACGTATTCTCTCTCTCCAAAATAAATAATAATTGCAACAAATACACTGGCTATGGCGGCGTCTAGTGATAACTTCTGGCTGCTCCAAGTTAGCAGATTCAGACTGGGTTGGCACAGGCTGTTTCAGGTGGGATGAAGAAAGGACAGACGTGATTTCCCAGACAAGAGGCAGGCAGGCGGGCAGCCCTGAGGTTCCAGGGGACCCAGCAGCACGGGGCACCCCTAGCCCAGGGCCTGGGTCCAAGCCTGTCCCTCCTGTGCTTGAACTGCTTCCTCCAAGGCGACCCTGGCAACCACAACAGCAGACAGGGATCAAGCCAGAGCCCACATCGTCAGGGGTGGGAGGGTATCACGGCTGGTGTCTGGGGGACAGCGGCACTCGGATCCCCGCACCCCGAGTTGTCCCTGGTATTAGCCTCCTTGACACAAGGAAGCCGAAAGGACAGACCGACACATTCAGCCAGTCACAAACGGGAAGCGTGGTGAATGAGACCATCAGCGATGTTACAAGATAAAGAACCATCTAGGAGACAGATACTTGGAACAAGTAACAGATGGGTATGCCTAGTGGTAAAGAACCCGCCTGCTAGAACGCAGGAGTTCTAAGAGACGCAGGTTCGATCCCTGGGTCGGGAAGATCCCCTGGAAAAGGGAATGGCAACCCACTCCAGTATTCTGGCCTGGAGAACCCCATGAACAGAGGAGCCTGGTGGACCACAACCCATAGGATCGCCAAAGAGTCGAACACAACTGAAGTGCCTTAGGATGCACGCGACAAACGGATAACAATCCAACTCTGCAAAGACTTCCTCGGAGGCATGGAAACGGAAAGTCGCTAAGTGGTGTCCCACTCTTTGCGACCCCATGGACTGTAGTCGATGGAATTCTCCAGGCCAGAAGAGTGGAGTGGGTAGCCTTTCCCTTCTCCAGGGCATCTTCCCGACACAGGGATCGAACCCAGGTCTCCCGCATTGCAGGCAGATTCTTTACCATCTACACAGTGGAAGCCCCTCTAAGGCACATCTGGGGCCTTAGACTGGTAGTAGCAGCAGCAGCAGCAGCTGTGAACTTGCTGAAAATGTAGTTTGGTGGCTCCGCCCAGATTTACTGACTCAAGATTGTGGGGATGGGACCCAGCAACCTGTGTTTTCACAAGCCCTGTACAGGGTCCTGTTGCATGATGAAGTCTGACAACCACTGCAACAGCCACAAAAATGTTTCCAGTACCACTATTCACAATAACCAGAAAAAAGGAAAACCAGCCAAATGTCCAAGAACAGGCGAACGGATCAACGGAGGTGCGTCCACATCCGATGGAATCCTGCCTGCAGGCTCAGTCACGTCATCTGACTCTTTTCGACCCCGTGGACTGTAGCCCATCAGGCTCCTCCGACCATGGGATTCTCCAGGCAAGAATACTGGAGCGGGTCGATTGCCATTCCCTCCGCCAGGGGATCTTCCCGACCCAGGGATTGAACTAGCGTCTCTTCCGTCTCCTCAATCGGCAGGCGGGTTCTTCACCGCTGTGGCACCTGGGAAGCCCGCACACCTTATACACAGCTGGCTTCCGGTCCTTCAATCACACCTTAACAAAGCTGTAAAAGGAAAGCTAGCAGACAGAGCGAAACCGCTGCCACGTGATTCCATCCAGATAAAAAGACAAGACTAGTAGTTGCACGTGGACCGCTGAACACACCAGAGACAGAACGTACAGCGTCCCACTGTGGACGGTTAATCCTCCTTATACTCCGTGGGAGGACCAGGAGCAAGTTACAAGTCCGCCTTTCTTGAATGCAGGGAAAACCAAGGTATCCTTACATATATGATCTTAGACAAAGGAGCCAGCTTAGAATGGGAGAAAGAAACAAACAGGATTCGTTCAGTGGAGAAGCCTTGCATTTTGGAAGTCCCACCCCCCCGCCCCCGCCAAAGTAAGGCGGGCTTGAAGGAGTGTGAGGAGGAATAGGTCCCCCCACCCTGCCCCAGGGTAGAAACAAGAGCTGCAGGGGTGCAGGGAGAGCCCTGTTGTGAGAGGCAGGTCAGAGGAGGAGAGGTCGGGTGTGAGCGCAGGGGCCAAGGCAGGGATCCGAACTTCTCAGGGGGCTAAGAGGTTGACCCCCCCCACCCAGAAAATGAGGTCGGTTTCCCAGGTGGCATCAGTGGTAAAAAAAAATTAAAAAAAAAAAAAATACCCGCATGCCAATGCAGGACATATGGGTTTGATCCCTGGGTCGGGAAGATCCACTGGAGAAGGGCATGACAATCCACTCCAGTGGAAGAATCCCCGTGGACAGAGGAGCCTGGCAGGCTACGGTCCATGGGGTCACAGAGAGTTGGACACAACCTAAGCTAGTGGAAGTGATGCAATTCCAGTTGAGCTGTTTCAATTACTAAAAGATGATGCTGTGAAAGTGCTGCACTCAGTAAGCCAGCAAATTTGGAAAGCTCAGCAGTGGCCACAGGACTGGAAAAGGTCAGTTTTCATTCCAAGGCAAGAGAGATTCTGAAGTCCACGGTACATAGCGTGTGTTCAGCTGGCAGCATTTCGCAAGCACTGGCTGCCTGCTCTGAGGCATGGTTGGAAGGAAGTTGAGCTATTTCAAATCCTAAAAGATGATGCTGTGAAAGTGCTGCACTCAATAGGCCAGCAAATTTGGAAAACTCAGCAGTGGCCACAGGATTGGAAAAGGTCAGTTTTCATCCCAATCCCAAAGAAAGGCAATGCCAAAGAATGTTCAAACTACCACACAATTGCACTCATCTCACACGCTAGTACAGTAATGCTCAAAATTCTCCAAGCCAGGCTTCAACAGTATGTGAACCATGAACTTCCAGATGTTCAAGCTGGATTTAGAAAAGGCAGAGGAACCAGAGATCAAATTGCCAACATCTGTTGTATCATCGAAAAAGCAAGAGAGTTCCAGAAAACATCTATTTCTGCTTTACTGACTATGCCAAAGCCTTTGACTGTGTGGATCACAACAAACTGTGGAAAATTCTTAAAGAGATGGGAATACCAGACCACCTGACCTGCCTCTTGAGAAATCTGTATGCAGGTCAGGAAGCAACAGTTAGAACTGCACATGGAACAACAGACTGGTTCCAAATTGGAAAAGGAGTACGTCAAGGCTGTATATTGTCACCTTGCTTATTTAACTTATATGCAGAGTACATCATGAGAAACGCTGGGCTGGAAGAAGCACAAGCTGGAGTCAAGACTGCCAGGAGAAATATCAATAACCTAAGATATGCAGGTGACACCACCCTTATGGCAGAAAGTGGAGAACTAAAGAGCCTCTTGCTGAAAGTGAAAGAGGAGAGTGAAAAAGTTGGCTTAAAGCTCAACGTTCAGAGAACTAAGATCATGGCGTCCAGTCCCATCACTTCATGGCAAATAGATGGGGAACAGTGGAAACAGTGGCTGACTTTATTGTTTTTGGCTCCAAAATCACTGCAGATGGTGACTGCAGCCATGAAATTAAAAGATGCTTACTCCTTGGAAGGAAAGTTATGACCAACCTAGACAGCATATTAAAAGGCAAAGATGTTACTTTGCCAACAAAGGTCCATCTAGTCAAAGCTATGGTTTTTCCAGTAGTCATGTATGGATGTGAGAGTTGGACTACAAAGAAAGCTGAGCGCCGAAGAATTGATGCTTTTGAACTGTGGTGTTGGAGAAGACTTTTGAGAGTCCCTTGGACTGCAAGGAGATCAAACCTGTCCATCCTAAAGGAGATCAGTCCTGAATATTCATTGGAAGGACTGATGCTAAACTGAAACTCCAATACTTTGTCCACCGGATGCAAAGACCTGACTCACTGGAAGAGACCCTGATGCTGGGAAGGATTGGGGGCGGGAGAAGAAGGCGACAACAGAGGATGAGATGGTTGGATGGCATCACCGACTCGATGGACATGAGTTTGAGCAAGCTCAGGGAGTTGGTGATGGACAGGGAGGCCTGGTGTGCTGCAGTCCACGGGGTCGCAAAGGGTCAGACATGACTTGGCGACTGAACAACAAAGTTATAACTCCCCTCAACAACACTGCTGCAGAAAAGCAACGTGATCTTAAATGGCACTTAGAGCTCTGTGTTAAATGAATCACCGCAAGCGCCCATTGACACTCACCCAAAGGCAAGGCAAACACGGACGGCAAACATGGACGGCAAACGCAAACAAAGCATCACGTAGCCCGCGGAAGCGAGGACAGGCCCAACCCGAATCCACAATGTGTCCAACTCAGTTCTAGGAACAACCCAACAAGCAAACTGCTCAACGCCAGCAGTGTGTACAGAGAGAAATTTCACTCTGATGAACATCTGGGCCATCAAAGACCCATACAGAAAAAAACACATTTTGCGGTCCAAATATAGAACATTCAATGGAAAAGCAAACACGACAGGAAATTCAAGGAGGTTGAACATTTACTTGTAGATAGCAAACAATGAATCAAACCCAAAACTTCCCTTAAAGCAAACGCCACCCAGACAAATGGGACCCGAGCTGACCCCTTCTCTTGGGCCAGGAACTGAGAAAATTAAACTTTACCAAAAGGACAGCTGCTTCTGTGGACCATTTCAGGTTTAAATATGAACTGGGAAGTCGTGAAAACAGACAGTCTCTGGTTTTATGCAACTAACTTCTCTGAAAACACATACAGGATGATCAAAAAAAATACACAAGGCAATTAGAACCTATGAATGATTGGGTGGCTATGAGCTGTACTAGGAGAAAAAAGAAACACTTCCATGAACTAATCTTATTCTGTAAATATTTAGTTTGAATATACTAATGTAATCTACCAGGGTTATATAATGTTACTAAATTCAGATTTCCAATTACAAAACTCCACATACAATTATTTGACTCACAATGGATTTTTATTTCTGCAGGAAAATTAAAACAGTTCATTTTCATAACCCAAGCATCCCTAGAAGTAATGGCCTTCCTTGACAGAAATTACGTGGATGGTAATTCGCAACACTACAAATTCATGTGTTTACATCTTCCCTCAAAGGTTAGCATATCTAGATATTCCATATACTGCTGGCTCTTATCATTTGTCGCTTCTATTCCTCTATATTCCTGCTTCCCACACCTGTGACTCTTAATTCCTCGGGAGTATATATAGATAGATCTTGGGCTTCCCTGGTGGCACAGTGTTATAAAGACTCCGCCTGCCAATGCAGGAAACTCAGGTTCAGTCCCTGGGTGGGGAAGATCCCCTGGAGGAGGACATGGCAACCCACTCCAGTATTCTTGCCTGGAAAATTCCATGGACAGAGGAGCCTGGCGGGCTATGGTCCATGGGATCACAAAGAGCTGGACACGGCTTAGAGACGAGCACAAACATATACACAGATCTCTGCACTTCATGGGTATCTGCGGTACGCATTTAGGAAAAAAAATCACTTTTATACCCGTTTCTTAGAGCAATCTCAGGATATGTTTATTCTCTGATACGTCTCTGAATATTATCTAGCTTAATTTGTCTCGCAAATAACCAAACAAATAATTATTAGCAAGTTATCAACAACAAAAAGAGAAAAAAGGTTCCTGTCCAAAGCTGAAGCACTTGACTGGTGTTGAGCTGACCTGCCTGCAATAAGATGTTGAGACGCCGGGACTTCCCTGACGGGCCTTCCAATGCAGGGGGCAGGGGTTCAATCCCTGGTCAGGGAAGTAAGATCCCACACCCTTTGGAGCAACTAAACCCGTGCACCACAGCTAGAGTGTCACAGCAAAGACCCCGCCTAATGAAACTAAGACCCCTCCTGGAGGAGGGTCAGGACGCGGACAAGGCTTAAGGCATCCAGTTAAAAGCATAATACTTTGCGTAAATATCTCTCGCCTCTCAGATGATCAGGGACCAGGTAGACAGAGTACATTCCCAGAGACTTTCATCAAACCACATTTGTTACAGGAGTTTCAAGACACTGATCTCTGGAGAGCAGGGACAAAGCGATATAACGTAGACATCAAAAATTCTACTTCCCGGGAATTCCCTGGCGGTCTGCTGGTTGGGATTCCAAGCTTTCAGTGCCAAGGGCCTGCGTTCTATCCCTGGTTAGGCGGGCTAAGATCCTGCAAGACACAAGGTACAATTAAAAAAAGGGGGGGGGGAACTACCTTCTGTTTCTTCTCTGTCTCTACAGTCGGTGTTTTTTGAATATTACCATAAAAGAAATTATCTTCTGTTTTATTAGGAGATTAAACAGACCCGTTTTGTTGTTGTTCCATTGCTAAGTCGTGTCCAGCTCTTTGCGAACCCCATGGACTGCAGCACGCCAGGCCTCCCTGTCCATCACCAACTCCCGGAGTTTACTCAAACTCCAGTCCATCGAGTCACTGATGCCATCCAAGCGTCTCATCCTCTGTCGTCCCCTTCTCCTCCTGCCCTCAATCTTTCCCAGCATCAGGGTCTCTTCCAATGAGTCAGCTCTTTGCATCAGGTGCCCAAAGTACTGGAGCTTCAGCATCAGTCCTTGCATTGATTTCATTTAGGATGGACCGGTTTGATCGGTTCACCAAAGGACAAATGAATGTCCGCGTGGATCCTGACGAGCCTGAATGATGCGTGGTCCCCAGCGCCCCGGGGATCGGATAGAACAAGAGCGTCATCAGCTGCAGGCGTGTGTGTGTGCACGGGGCTGGTTCTCTGCTTTCCTGGACTCACAAAAGCTACACGGCAAACTCAGAAGCCACAAAGAGACAAACAAGACTCGAACGCTACAACTCACACACAAAACCCGAAGCTGACACATCAGTCATTTCAAGCTAAACAAACGCAACGGCTGCTGTGGAAACCTGGGAACTACTTGCGGACATTTCAGTGTCCTGCAAACCGAAGCCTCAGCCGTTCTCGGCAATCAAGCTCAGGCAAACACCTCAAGTGTGGAGGTGAGCCCCAGGTCTCACCTCCGCAGCCCACAGTGTGGTCTGCATTATGAATATAACTTCTGTTATTTATTTACTCTCTGCAACACTACCATCAACCGGAACGACACTTTTCTCTATTAAAAAACCTCTCGAGCGATATGCAAAAAAAAAAAAATTAATCACCAAGAGGGATGAAATGTGTCTTTGGAGAAAAAAAAAAAAAAACGCAATATAAACAGCCAGACTGAAGGCACACAAAGACTTGTATCACAAGCCGGTTCCAGCGCTATCCCACGTCTTGTGCAGTTTGAATCATGTCTTCCACCAAAAAAAAAAAAAGCCTGGTTCTTGGGAGCCCTGAGGGCATCTGTCAATGACAGCAGCCGATTTACAAACAGAATTAAGTGATTATGAAAACACCGAGGTGTTAAGAAATGCTTTAAAAAGCACAGCATTGTTCCAACGCTTCCCCATGCACCTGCAACTGGGAACACAGTCATCTGGTTCCGAAACACAAATCGTTTTTCAGCTTTCAAAGTAGGCAAAACCCGGTACATCCAAAATGTGCACAGTACCCTGTCACTGTATATTCTGTCTTCTGCAAATGACATAATTAACAGCTGCACCCCTGGGGGAACGTCCGATCTTTTAGGTGGCAGGCCTCAGTCACGTAACGCACGTGTGTACACACCCACACCCACACAGACTACATCTGTGTCCCCCTTTATTCGGGGACTTCGGTTTCTTGCCTTCATCACTTCTAGGGGCCTCACCAGTGATCTGTAAGACGCTTTTTCACCACACACCTCTCAGTGAAAACCACTGAAGCATTAAGCCCAACTCGTGTAAGTATTGACTAGAGATAACACTCAACTAACATCGTATGCATTTTTCACAGACCACAAACAGACATTTTGTAACTATTAAGTTAAAAAAAAAACAAACAAAAACAAGTTTCTTCCCGCACTCCAGTAAATCTCACAGGGCACCTGCCGGAGAGGAAATTCACTCCTCAGGAGCCCACTTTGGGAATTAAAAGCGGAAACAAGGCATCTGTGTCTCCCTCGGCCCCAACTAAATGTGGAAACTCTGGGTTTCGAGGAAATGTAGTCAGAGGCCCATGAAATTTAACAGGTGAATCCCGTTTCCACAGACCCCTCCGCTTGTTCTCAGCCAATCTACAACCATCTCTTGTCATGCCCTGGACACACAAGATCATTAATTGTCATAGTCACCAACTTCTGGGCTGGGTGCCCCTCCACCACTGTCTCTCCTGGCAAAGCTTTTTGAAGAATTACACTTCAGATCCCTGGAAACTGTTGAAATTGGCACAGAATCATCGTGCGTCTTAGAAACACAGACCTAACGTGATTATTTTCTCATGATCAAATTAGGAGCTAAACCAAAGCGTGTCTCCCAAGACCGACCTGCCACTGTCAGAAACTAGCAACCATTGTTCTTATATTGATAACCGTGAATACCTGAGTCTTGAACCAACACTGAGTTGGCATTCAAGTTTCAAGGGATTAAAATGCCTGATTAAGATTCTGTTGGAAAAATCACCTCGGCAAGGACCCAACTTGAACCTGTCTCCTAAACGAATCAATTCTCCATGCAGTTGCTTTTCTGAAATTCAACATAAAACTCGGCAACCACCAGGCTAACTTCATAGATGCTGAGAATTACATCTGCATAACCGACACTACAGACGTGAAGTAGACTCTGCTTTCTCGGTTCTCATCTTCAAACGCATGTTAAGATAACAAGGGTACCTGGAAGGCATAGCTGACCTGGCTAAGTCCAATACTTTGGCCACCTGATTCGAAGATCTGACTCACTGGAAAAGACCCCGATGATGGGAAAGATTAAGGGCAGGAGAAGAAGGGGGCAAGAGAGGATGAGATGGTTGGATGGCATCACTGACTCCATGGACATGAGTCTGAGTAAGCTCCAGGAGTTGGTGATGGCCAGGGAAGCCTGGTGTGCTGTAGTCCGTGGGGTTGCAAAGAGTCGGACACAATTGAGCAACTGAACTGAAGAATGACTCACGATGCAGTAGAAACAAAAATCACTGCTCAGTGACGCAGATCTTCTCCAGTTCTTCATCACAACTCAGCGGGTCTTACCATATTAACGTCGTTATTAATCCTGATTTAAGAATCAACATGGCAAAAAAAAAAAAAAAAAGAATCAACATGGCATCACGCAAACTTCTTTTGCCCACATTTCCGTCCACCGGAAAGTTTCAACTAACAGAAACGTGTGCAAAGTGGATAGCGGATGTTCAGAGACACCCTAGAGCTGGATGACAAGGGGCAAGTCTGTAAGAGTTACGAGTCCAGCTCTCCAAGACGGGAACGGCCGTCTCTGTACAGCCTGGCTCCAACATGGATGAGGCTGACTGTACAGGTGACAGAAGGCTTCAACGTCTTGGAAAGACAGGGAGGCTGATCAAGTTGGTGGAGGAGGTGCAGGGCCGGGGCAGGGGCTGGGTTGGTGGCAAGTGTTCCAGAAAACAAAGTGCTGGGGGATGGATATTTGGGGTCATCTTCGGGCTCAAGAGAAGTAAATAAAGAGGATCGCTCAAGTTTCCTTTTTAGCATTCCTGCTACATGCACCACCACAGGAATAAATGACAGGAATTCCAGGCAAGAGACACTCTTGACAAGAGTAAACGCTGTGAATCTTGCCCTGAGCATCGTTTCTGCTTCTTTCACAGGGTCTCCCCAGATGAGGAGATGACAACACTCCTCAGAATGATTCCTCAGAATGATTCGGAAGCAACTCACAGCCCAAAGTGTCCCCTGAAAGGCTGCAGGGTTGGTTTGTTTTGTTTTTAAGTAGGCAACTGACTTAGCAATGTTGAGGGTTGCCTATCCCAATCATGGGAAACACGCCAAAGCATGAGACACAGTTTGCCCAAACTGCTGGCTAATATAAAATCACCATAAAACTCAACGTTCAAAACACAAAGATCACGGCATCCAGGCCCATCACTTCATGGCAAATAGATGGAGAAACAATGGAAACAGTGACAGACTCTGTTTTCTCGGGCTCCAAAATCACTGCAGATGGTGACTGCAGCCATGGAATTAAAAGACGCTTGCTCCTTGGAAGAAAAGCTATGACCAACCTAGACAGCATATTAAAAGCAGAGACATTACTTTGCCAACAAAGATCCGTCTAGTCAAAGCTATGGTTTTCCCAGTAGTCATGTACGGATGTGAGAGTTGGACTACAAAGAAAGCTGAGCACCGAAAAATTGATGCTTTTGAACTGTGGTGTTGGAGAAGACTTGGACTGCAAGGAGATCCAACCAGTCCGTCCTAAAGGAAATCAGTCCTGAATATTCATTGGAAGCACTGATGCTGCCAATACTTTGGTGAAGAAATGACTCATTGGAAAAGACCCTGATGCTGGGAAAGATCGACGGCAGGAGGAGAAGGGGACGACAGAGGATGAGATGGTTGGATGGCATCAGCGACTCGATGGACATGAGTTTGGGTGAACTCTAGGAGTTGGTGATGGACGGGGAAGCCTGGTGTGCTGCAGTCCATGGGGTTGCAAAGAGTCGGATACGACTGAGCAACTGAACGGAAGTGAAACCTTAACCTATAAAAGTCTTTAAAAAAAAAAAAAAAAGACAGGAGCTTCCCTGGGGGTCCAGTGGTTAAGAATCTGCCTTGCGATGCAAGGGAAACGGGTTCGATCCCTGGTCAGAGAAGATCCCACAGGCCACAGTGCAACTAAGCCCCAGGGCGACAAGTACTGAGCCCCTGAGCTGCAACTACTGAAGCCCGAGCACCCTAGAGCCTGTACCCTGCAACAAGAGAAGCCACCGCAACGAGAAACTTAAGCACTGCCGTGAAGAGTAGACCCTGCTCGCCGGAACAAGAGAAAGCCCGCACAAAGCAACAAAGACCCATCACAGCCAAAAAAACAGCAATCAATCAAAAAAAAAAAAACCCATCATCAACATCGAAGCAGTCTTCCTTTTCCACATTAGAATCCACACACTCAAGACGTGGGAGAGGCTTCACGGTTAGCTCCTTAACGCCTCCAACACTACCCCTGAGGACACACACAGGTTCAACGACTTCAACACAAGCCCAAGGCAGGACTCACCTGGCCAAAACGTCAGGCGAAGGCTTGTCCTAAGAGAACATGCCATTTCTCATCCGATCACAGTGAAATGACGACCCAAGGTAGAATGTAGGTCAGCAACCACACAGAAACACAGCTGTAGGAATTTATTTCTACAACAAAGGAATGCATGCACAAGTGGGTATTTTTAGCCTGCCTTATGGACAGAGCATTAACCCACTGGGAAAACCACTGCCTCCAAAAGGCAAGTCCAGTTTTGGAAACTCAAGACATGACCTACAAATACACGGAACGTACTCAATGTCTCTCTGCGGGACTGCTGGAGAAAGTCTCTGAACGTGGCCTCCCAAAAATGTCCCACCTCAACTGACCTCCAGCAAGGACTGCCCGGCATAGGAAGAGAGTAAATCTCAGGGACCTAAGACAACAAGACATCTGACATTTTTTTCACTATGATCTCTTCCGAGTATTAAGAAGCTCTAAGTGTGGTTTTTCCTTGCTTTTGATGATATGCACGGTGCAGAATGATTCTGAGGAAAACACACTGGCCCAGGTGTTCAGTTAACTAGCTCAGTCGTGTCCGACTTTTTGTGTCCCCATGGACCGCAGCACGCCAGGTTTCCCTGTCCATCACCAACTCCCAGAGCTTGCTCAAGCTCATGTCCATAGAGTCGGAGAAGCCATCCAACCATCTCATCCTCTGTCCTTCCCTTCTCCTCCTGCCTTCAATCTTTCCCTGCATCAGGGTCTTTTCCAAGGAGTCAGCTCTTCGCATCAGGTGGCCAAAGTATTGGAGCTTCAGCATCAGTCCTTCCAATGAATATTCAGGACTGATTTCCTTTAGGATGGACTGGTTGGATCGCCTTGCAGTCCAAGGGACTCTCAAGAGACTTCTCCAACACCACAGTTGAAAGGCATCAATTCTTAGGCATTCAGCTTTCTTGATGGTCCAACTCTCACATCCATAC
The DNA here is from genome assembly GCF_054371585.1 of Giraffa tippelskirchi. Lineage (NCBI taxonomy): Eukaryota > Metazoa > Chordata > Mammalia > Artiodactyla > Giraffidae > Giraffa > Giraffa tippelskirchi. Next base: position 147,922,331 of record NC_137289.1, read on the forward strand.
ATGACTACTGGAAAAACCATAGCTTTGACTAGATGAACGTTTGTCGACAAAGTAATGTCTTTGCTTTTTAATATGCTGTCTACCTTGGTCAGAGCTTTTCTTCCAAGGAGCGAGCATCTTTTAATATCATGGCTGTAGTCACCATCTGCAATGATTTTGTAGCCCCAAAAAATTAAGTCTGCCACTGTTTCCCTATCTATTTGCCATGAAGTGATGCCATGATCTTAGTTTCCTGAATGTTGAGTTTTAAACCAGCTTCTTCACTCTCCTCTTTCACTTTCATCAAGAGGCTCTTCAGTTCCTCTTTGCTTTCTGCCACTAGGGTGGTGTCATCTGAGGTTATTGATATTTCTCTGGCAATCTTCATTCCACCTTGTGCTTTATCTAGCCCAGCATTTAGCATGATGTACTCTGATGTGCGAGTTGGACTATAAAGAAAGCTGAGCATTGAAAAAATGATGCTTTTGAACTGTGGTGTTGGAGAAAACTCCTTGGACCTCAGGGAGATCCAACCAGTCCATCCTAAAGGAAATCAGTCTTGAATATTCATTAGAAGGAATGATGCTGAAGCTGAAACTCCATCCTTTGGCCACCTTGAGTAAAGAACTGACTCACTGGAAAAGACCCTGATGCTGGGAAAGACTGAAGGGAGGAGAAGGGGACGACAGAGGATGAGATAGTTGGATGATATCACCGACTCGACGGACATGAGTTTGAGTAAACTCCAGGAGTTGGTGATGGAGAGGGAGGCCTGGCGTGCTGCAGTCCATGGGGTCACAGAGTCGGACACTACTGAGGGAGTTCACTTTCACTTTTCACCCTGATTCTGGTGGTGATGGTTAGACATTTAAGCGTTCAGAAATTCTTACTCCATCATACAGTAAATCTGGGAAACACACAGCATATATATGTTATGCCTATATATAGCATGCGTGTGTGTGCGTGCGCATATGCCAGCCCTGAAGGGAGAAAAAGGAAAGCAAGCAGGCAATTGCTGGAGACCGCCGGAACTAATAAAGACATAGTATTCTTGTTATTATTTGATGTTTCCACAGCCACTCTCAACTTCAGCGAAGACGTAAGCACACCGGGCTCCAAGCATGATAACAACCCTGTCTGCTAACACAAGCCTGAGAAATAATTTTTTTTTCTCTGTCTCTCTCGCCATGAGAAAACTAAGGCCAGAGGAAGTCACTGATATGCCCAAAGGCGACATCGGTGCATGGTGCATGGTGAGCTGCCCTCAAACCAGGTCTCCTTCAGAGCCCTGCACCACCACCCCCCCACCCAGAGGACCACCAGGAGCTCACATGGCCCCCAACCCGGGTGTGCCTGGCGCTCCCCTGGTGCTCCCAGAGGAAGGCACTTCAGGCTGGCTCCGGGGGAACCCAGTGCACACAGGGGCCAGACTCTGGGTGCTAGGGGTGCCCCCACCCACCCACTGCGTGTCCACAGCTCCGCAGCCCCCCAGCCTGAGTCCCGCAAGCAGGGGACCCCATCACCCCGCCCCCCAGAGCACCCCCAGCGGTGGAGGTCGCCGCCCAGTCCAGGTTAACCCACACTGCCCTGGGCCCTGTGAGGGTCTGAAAACAGCAGACAGGTGCTGGGCTTTCCCCCCGCCCCCAGCCCCCACCGATAAAATACCCGAAGTCCCCAGAAGCTGACTGAGAGCGAGACCTGGGCAAATCTGCAGTGACATCCGCAAAACCCACAGGAAGGAGGCTGGTGCAGGTGTGCGAGCCTCGGGGGCTCTGAAAAGACTGGGGTTGAAGCCAGAGCAGGGGTTGAACTGGGGGTGAACACATCCTGGCCCCCGAACCCCTCCAGCTTCTGTGGTCCCCAAAGAACATCCAGCTGGCCACCTCCTCCTGTTCCCTTGTCTTCCCTTCGAAAGCATCCTAAAGCAGCCTGTGAGGACCACAGCACCCGAGGCCTACGTTGTCCTGCCATCCCACCGGCCCCTGGACCAAAATAGGACTCAGGACTCACAGCGCCAGGTCCTTCTTTGGGGTGGCTCTGTACCAACAAGCACCGTGAGAGGGGGACCCAACATCCGCGCGTCCACCAGGGAGACCACCGTCCCCTCGTCCGCGACACGTGACAACCACAGACGTCTCCAGACGCTGCCAAACGCTGTCAGGGGACGGAAGTGCCCCAACTGAGGATCACGAGTGGACGACGAGCTTCCCAAGTTCAGACGCTGAAGACACTGTTTCTGTATGCAACCATGTCCTCTACCTTCACCTGCTAAGACTTCTGTTTCTCTTCAACCCACGAGCCAAAACTTCATGGCTCCTTTTCACCTACCAAAAGCAAATCTGAGCCATGGAAATGGTACCCAACCTCCTGCAGAAGATGGCAATAGTCTTCTCTTTCATTTCCAAGTTCTCTGTCTTCAACCTGCGAGCCAATGCTTCATGGCTCCTTTCCACCCACCAAGAGCAAACCAGACCCATGGAAGTGGTACCCAACTTCCAGAGTAAGACGGAAATAATCTCCCGTTTCCAAGCATAAGTTTGCGCCAAGTAAATTTTTTCCAATGGCTTCCAGTTCACACCTGCATCCTTCCATCCACCAGAGTATTCCCAGGGAATATTTGATGGCGGTGATCACACACAGGAGGGCTTGCAGGAGGCTACCCCCTCTGCAAGCTTACAACCACCCTAGGTCAAGTTTCTGGGGAGCACATTCGTGACCGCCTGCATTTTTTTATTCCCCGAGGTTTTAAACTCGCTTTCTCCCTTTCCCTTTAAAAAACACGTGGACTCTGTCTGTCCCCTCCCACATCCAGCTTTTCTTCTGATTTGGCTGGTGGTGTGGCCAAGGCCATCCGTTCGGTCCAGCCCCATGGGAAGGAGGGATAGCAGAGAGAGGGCCAGTCCCGAGGGGACAACTGGCGTCCAGTTACTTCCTTCACGCTAAAAATAGTTATGGAAAAAAAACGAAAAAAAAAAAGGTTTATCATCTTTCCAACTTAAACATGTTTACAAAACGACTTGAGTCTTGCCTCCTGATAGAAAGCTATTTTTTGAGTGTCTCGGGTGCTGAAAGATGAACAGCTTGTTACTGCAGGTCACGTACTTTTTCTAAAGGAGGAACAGGAGGCCACGGCGAGGTGTGGGGACACCATACCTGGAACCGTCTCTCCTCGGAGGACAGTGCGATCGGGCGGGTTCCCTGGCCCCGGCCAGGCCTGGCGATGCTCCTGGACAAGAGCTGGGCGAGGAGCCCTCCTTCCCAATGGGTCACTGAGGGAGGCTGTGAATTCCTGATGCTCAGGACATAAGTGAGATGCCTTCTCTGGGCCTGGCACCCGCCTGCTGGAACCCGTTTCACGACTCTGGAAGCAAAACTATTTCAGGTGTCTCAAAAGCTGACAGCTCTTGAGACGAAAGCAAAGCTAAAGACAAATGGCTGAAAGGGGCCATCTGGGAAGTCACCTCTCTCCCAGAAGCAAAACTGGGTTTTCCCCCCTCCCTCCTGATATACAAATAAAATTTCTAATCCGTGGTTATTTAAAAAAAAAAAAAAGAAAACGCAAAAGATTATGCAAAGAACACATCAACTAAGGAATAAAAATAACAAGAAACGATATTATCATATGTGAAAGAGAACACCATTCCATGTTCCATGCATGAGACATGCTCAGGGCTGGTGCACTGGGATGACCCAGAGGGATGGGATGGGGAGGGAGGTGGGAGGGGGGTTCAGGATGGGGAACGCATGTAAACCCATGGCTGATTCATGTCAATGTATGGCAAAAACCACTACAATATTGTAAAGTAATTAGCCCCCAACTAAAATAAATAAATAAATAAAAAGATAATACAAAAAAGAATAAATAAATAAATAAATAAATAAAACAGGAAACGGCCAGCATTCAGCCACTTGTTAAAAACACGTTGACAATTGTGAAGTCTCATCTGTAGGGAGGATTCCTGATCGGCCTTCTTGATACAGAAGACTTTGCCTTCAAGATATTAAAACTTAGGACACAAACTTGTTGGGGGGGGGGGTGCGTATCAGATATGGCCTCTCAATCAGCTACAGGGGGCCACCCTGATGGCAACGCCTTGAGAGCCCAACAGATGTTGGCCCCAACACCCTCAAGGCAGGCGACGTGGGGACCGGCTGCGCAGTTTTTCAGAAAGGGAAACTGAGGCACGGCCTCTTCCCAAAGTTGAATCCTCACGAAGACGCCAGCTTGGGAGTCCTCGTTTCCTAATTCAAAAGTGACCCACACCACCTCAATCGTAAAACCGCAGCCGTCGGTCTCACTGAAATCACTTTCCCAGGTGACTCGCTAGCTGAAACGGGTTTGTTTTTTTTTTTAAAGGTCTACAATTCAACTGTCTAAAACTCTTAGAGCTTCTCCCCTCCTCCCACAAGGAGCAGGCTAACTCTTCACTGTTTTCTTCACCAATCCTTACTCGTAGCAACTATACAGCGCGTGTGTGTTAAGTCACTTCAGTCGTGTCCGACTCTTTTCGACCCCATGGACTATAGCTCACCGGCTTCTCTGTCCATGGGATTCTCCAGGCAAGAATACTGGAGTGGGTTGCCATTTCCTCCTCCAGGGGATCTTCCCAACTCAGGGATTGAACCCGGGTCTCCTGCACGGCAAGCACATTCTTTACCACTGAGCCACCAAGGAAGCCCAACCATAGAGCACCCCTCCCAAATTGGAATTTCTTCAAGTGCTGCACTGTTGCAATATGGTGACTCCCAGTTAAAACACATCTACTGAGGATCTGAATTACGGACAGAGCGCTGAATCAACAGAACTGGGCATTTCAGTAACACCACCACTATTAAATGAATTTTAATGAACTGGAATCTAAATATGCCCAGGCGGGTAGTGGTTACCACACCGGATAATTAAGCTATGGACAAAACAATGCTTCCACTGTGACTGACCTTTCATGGTTTCTGTTGAGAAATCTAGCGTTATGTATATAGAGAGAGACAGCTCAATGTAAGATTTTGTGTGGGGGAGAAAAAGTGTGTGTCTCTGTAATTTAACAAGCTTGTCCCCAAACGGGAAGATTCACCCCATGTCAACACAGAAAGACAAAACACCATCAAGCTTAAGAGCTGGGCTTCCGGAATCAAACAATCTTCCCTCCACCATACGTTAGCAAAGTCAGTGTCTTCTGCAGCTGAATGGAAATAATAATTGCTGCATACAGGGCGTTTAGTGCCTGTAAAACCCTCAGTGCGTGGCATTAAGTAACCGTAGGACAATGAATCTATCTGCACCAGAGCAACAGCGAAAATTTAACGGCAAACTCCACGTTTTCAAAAAACTTACACGTAACATTTCCTCCTCTCTGCCCCAGCACTACCCAATGAGTACCGTGATCTCAGTTCCCGTTTTTATTTTTACGCATATAGCAAAAGACACTCGGAAAACTGGCAGGACTTCAAGGTCAATGGCGGAGCAGCAAGTCAGGGTGGGCTGTTTCACTAGTTCAGGCCAGATGGGGACAAAGGTTGCTTTTCCAGCAAAAGCAGTTTTACATGTCCCCATGGAGCTGGACTCAGGGGCTCTATACCCCTCTTTGGCCGCCTAGCACTGAAACCTCCAAACCTCCCACCCAAGTACATTCACGAAGCCATCACGGAGAACACTGAGGCTCCTCTGATTCAAAGGGGACTGACTGCAGGCACTTAACTAAAACACCCCAACTTGCAGGAGGGGCCAGACTCAAGTTCCAAGGGTGAAATTTCAATGATGGGGGGGGGGGGCAGGTGGTGATGATACCTGGAGTGACTAAGCCCTGGAATAAAAGCAGAGCCAACCTCCCTGCTTCGCACAGCACCAAACAAAAAACACCTAGTCTTCACCGGCTGTTCCACAGGTGTGTGTTCACTTAAGGAACTTCACATGGAATGATCCTTCAGGGGCCATTTTAAGACGTGGGTCAAGGGATGGGACTTCAAACTTTCATTTCCGGATTCGTTATCCAGCCGGGTGGTTTTCCACGGCAATCTGCAGTACATCTGAGCTATCTGAACATCCCTTTCACACGTGAAGCGTCTTCAAGTCTCAATGGTTTCCATGATCGACATCTCCCCCACCCCCACCCGATCGCGTCTTTTCTAGGAAAACGACTAAACTTTCCCGAAGACCTTCCACCATCTGCTACCCCCCGAGGCCACTGATCAGGTTGGACTTAACCGGACCCTCCCACGCCAGCACCACCACCCCCCGCCCTCCCCAGGCTGGAGTCCCGCCCCTCGCCTTGCAGGTTAACCCAGGGGCGCAGGCGGCGCGTCTGGATAGAAAAACATCCAAGAAGTCAGCTCAAGCCACATGTGACAAAGCCCAGCAAGAGCCCAAACCGCGGCAAAGAATAAGGGAGACGGATTTCTATTTCTTTGGGGGTTCCGCTCTACAACAACGGCGACAGGAGGGGAAAAAATCAACAACAACAACACACCTCAGACTTTTTAACTTCGTGGAATTTGCAGTGAACTCGGAGGAAGACCAGGCCGTGCTTAAAACCATCCTGGGCGCAGGCCTAGCCACGCACGGGCAATGCACGTGAAGTCCCAGCGCCCCGGGGGGGCTCTAGCGACCCCTAAGTGTCACAATCCCCGGCGACCTCCGACCCCCCCGATGGCGCGCCCCCCTCCATTCCGAGCACCGCCCACCCCCACGGCCGTGGGCGAGGTCCCCTCGAGAGGGTGGCGGGGTGGGGGGGGGAGGAAGCACCGCCTGGCACGCGGAGCTCAGGGCACCCCTCCCCCCCCCAGACCGGGCGCAACAGGTCTACAGCTACCCCCCCAGGGCGCGCTCTGTAGATCATCCAGGGACGCCCCCCAACCCATCCAGCCACCCAAGTGGTCCCCACCCTGTTTTCTTCGCTCGGGCCGGGGTGGGTGGCTGGGGGCGCAAGTTGGGGGGGCTCCCCACTTCCTGACAATTTCCGCGCCGCAGAAACTGAACCGCCGCGGGCCCGCGCCGCCGCGCCCGCCACTCGGTGCGCCCTGCGCGCGCCGCCGCCGCCGCGCGTCCCCCGGGGTCCCGGCCCGCGCCCCCGGGGTGGGGAAGTGAAATGAATGGGGCTCCCCTCCCCCACGAGGGGGGGTCCCCGCGGCCGCGCAGGTTCGCCCGGCCAGCCCTGGGCCCGGCAGACAAAAGGGGAACCGGGGCGGGGGGGCGCTCCCCACCCCCACCCCCCTCGCCAAAACTTACCGGTCACTTCCCCCTCCCCAAAACAAAGAAGCCTCCCCTTCACCCCGCTCCAGTCTCCACCCGCCCCCCCAACCCCCGACGCGCCGGCACTTTGGGGGAGCGGCCCCATAGGGGTATTGTTCAGCCTGCAGGGAGCGCGCGCAGCACCCCAGCCCGAGCCCCCGGGGGACACTTGGGGAAGCTGCCCCCCCTCCACTGCACCCCCGCCCCCCTACCGGAGACGGGGGTCCCCGGGCAGGCGGCCGGTCGGCCTGACCCCTCAGAGGGCGGGAATGAGCCGGGCCCGGGCCTCCCCCCTACCCCGAGCGAGAGAAGTTTCCGCAGCGCGCCCGGCCCGGCCCGAGCCCCGCGCGCGCACTCACCTCGCCCCGAGCCGCGCAACTTGTGTCCGGCGCCGCCGCTCCGAGCCTGCGCCCCGCCGGCCGCCGCCGCCGCCGAGCCCCGGCCGCTCCGCGGCCGCCGAGGGCCGGGCGCCCGGAGCCGCAGCGCGCCGCCCCCCCGGGCCGCCCCCGCCCAGCGCCCGCGCCCCCCGCCGCCGCCGAGTCCCCGAGACGCGCGGGCGCTGGAAAGTTTCGGGTGCCGAATGGCGGCGAGGGCGCTGCGGCGGCGGCGGCGGGGCGGGGGCGCGGGCGGCTCCTCGCTCCCGAGCGCGGAGGACGGGGCGGGCGGGAGGGGGGGGGGAACGGCGGCGGCGGGAGAGGGCGGGACGCGGGAGGGACCGGCGCGGCCAGTGACCTCCGCTGGGGAGCGGCCGCCGGAACGCCGACCCCGGCCGGGAGGACGGCCCCGGGCGCCGCCCCCAGCCTGCGCCCGCCCCCGCCGCCGCCGCTGCCGGGGGAGGGGAGCCCGGGGCCCCTGCGCGCTCCCCCCCCCCGGGACCCCCCCCATCGCCCTCGCCCACGGCCCCCAGCGTGCGCCCGTCCCCGCCTCAGGGGAAGGGGACCCCGGCTCCCCTTCACCCTCGCCCCCCGGGACCCCCCTCATCGCCCTCGCCCACGGCCCCCAGCCTGCACCCTCCCCCACCGCCCGGGGCCCCTGCACCACGCTCCCCCACCCCGGGCCTCCCCATCGCCCCTCCCCACGGCCCCCAGCGTGCGCCCGCCCCCGCCTCAGGGGAAGGGGACCCCGGGTCCCCTGCACCCTCACCCCCGGGACCCCCCCTCATCGCCCACGCCCAAAGCGGCCGCGTCCCAGGCCAGCCCCTCCCCCACAGCCCCCAGCCTGCCCCCTCCCTCCCAGCCCCCATCCTGCCCCCTCCCCCCAGCCCCCATCCTGCCCCCTCCCCCCAGCCCCCAGCCTACCCCCTCCCCCACCGCCCAGGGGAGGGAAGCCTGGGTCCCCTGCACCCTCCCCCACCCGGGTCCCCGCCCTTCGCCCTCCCCCACGCCCAAAGCGGCCGCGTCCCGGGCCAGCCCCTCCCCCACGGCCCCCAGCCTGCCCCTCCCCCACCGCCAAGGGGAGGGAAGCCCGGGTCCCCTGCACCCTCCCCCCACCCGGGTTCCCCTCCCCACCACCCAGACCCCTCCCCCGCCACCGCCGGAGAAAAAGAGCCTGGGTCCCCTTCCCCCCCATCGCCCTCCCCCACGCCCAAAGCGGCCGCGTCCCAGGCCAGCCCCCCTCCCCCACGACCCCAGCCTATACCCTCCCCCACCGCTGGGGGAGGGGAGCCCGGGTCCCCTTCATCCTCCCCCACGCCCAAAGGGGCCGCGTCCCCGGCCGGCCCTGCTCCCCCACGGAGGATAGGGACACCCCCCCCCAACACCCAGGCCTGCCCTTCCCCCCACGGCGCAGGGAGTGAGAGCCCGGACCCCTCCCCCCACGGGCTCTGGCGGGGGGAGGGCCGCGGCCCAATCCAGCCCCTTCCCCATGGAGGGGGGGACCCTCCGACCCTACCCTGTCCCTCACCCCCTCCCCCAGTTCACCCCTCCCCGCCACGCCTGGGGTGGGTGAGGGGAACCCGGGCCTCTTCCCTCCTCTCTGCGACCCTTGTCCCAACCCCAGGGCCTCTATCGGGGGTGGGGGGTGGGGTGCGCAGCAGGAAACTCGGGCCTACCCCCCACCCAGTCCGAAGCCCATTATCCAGGAGGGCACAGGAACCGGGTCACCACCCCCGTGGTCTCCGGGGGGGGGAGGGAGGCAGGGAGATAGGACCACTGCTGTTACCCTCCCCCAGCTCAAAGATGAAGCCCCCCCTTCCCCGAACCTGCCTGAGGGTGCCAGCCCCCTCCAAGTCAGCGGCCGAGAGGACACCCCCCCCCGGTCTGTTCCCCTTCCCCCCAAAAGTGGGGGCTCCAATGAAGCCCCGACCTTTGCAAAAATCCCTAGTAGGGAAGGCGCTTGGGGAGAAATGAACTCAAGACACACTGGGGTGGACGCCAGGAGCTGGGGTGTGGGGGCTCCAGGCGCGGTGGTGGAACCGGGGCCCTGGGGCCTTCTCAGCCGTCCCCACCCCCACTTCCAGCCGCAGGCTGCAGACCTGGGACATTTGCAAAGCTGTTTGCTGTGGCAGGAGCTGACTCGGCCCAGCCCTGGTGAACCCAAGGCCCCAGGTTGCTTTCTCCCCCTCCGGGTTGGTGACCACTGCCCACCACGCGTGACCTGAATTCGCTGAAACAAACACGCGCGCGCTGCACACACACCCCAGCACCTTGGATGTCTGCTTTGTCGAATATTTTCACGTAAGCCGGCCCCTCTTTGGTGCCTAACGAATTTTTTTGTTTGTTTGTTTTTTGCCCTTAAGAGCCCAGGACACTCAGCATTTTGCACTGTAACCTCGCTTGCTCCTTTCTGGGACACTGGGCCGTTTGTTGTTCCTGACCGTGTGGGGAGGGGAGGCGAGGTGACTTTTTTTTTTTTTTAAGGGGCTGATCCTCCATTCCAAAAGGCGGCCTCAAAATCACGTTGCCGAATATTGCTGTAAAACGTCAATGATTTCAAACGACGGTGACTGCACCATTATTCGAGCACAGCAATAAAAAAAAAAAAAGACACTTACACGGTCTCCATAATTGTGAATCAGCAGAATAGATTTTGCCCTTTTCTACCGGTTACCATTCAAGCCTCTCCCCACCCCCACCACACATACACAGACACACACACACACACACACACACACACACACACACAAGGACGTGGCGGGGCCTTGCCTCCAGCCTGCCCGGCCTGGCTCCCGGGCTCCCAGGGCTTGTGAGGACTGAGGCTGAGGTCTTTTCATGCAATCGGAAAAAAAAAAACAACCAAGGCTGTGCCACAGAAAACCCAAGCAGGCAAGCGCGCCTGATGCAACTCTGCCCCGGTTACACGTGCTTTCCTTCCCCCACCGCCCGCTGGTGGGAGCGCTGCGTTTTTTTCCGCCTGTAGGGTCACATTGCGGTTGATTGATTTCTCCTTTCGCCTTGCTCAGTCATTCAGATTTGGAAAGTAAATAACAAGTTGACGTCATTACCGCGCTCGGCCCTACCCGGACGTCGGCCCTCGGCTACCGCACACTCTCGAGTAGCCGCGCACCCAAACCTGGCCCTCTCTGGGTTGCCACCGCTAGCTGCTCGTCGGGAGCTGTTTGCAAATTCCGAACCGAACCCGACGAGGAGAAAGGCTTCTTTGGTACGTTTTGATGGCTTGGCGGATGCCAATCATTTTTAAAGTTTGGGAAAGTGGTGGAAATCCTCGCTCCCTCCTACGCCCCAGCGTGGCCGGTTTTTGCAGATGGTCTGGTTCAGCTGGTAAAGAATCCGCCTGCAATGCGGGAAACCTGGGTTCGATCCCTGGGTTGGGAAGATTCCCCTGGAGAAAGGGAAAGGCTACCCACTCCAATGTTCTGGCCTGGAGAACTCCATGGACTGTATAATCCATGGGGTCCCAAAGAGTCGGACGGGACTGAGCGACTTTCACTTCCTTGTAACTAACAATGCAAGGGAGCTTGGGATCCATCTTTTCTGTTTGATTGGCTCCCAGCAATCCCAGGGGTCTTCTTACAAGTAAAGACTGGAGCACTTTTATCAGAGGTTCCTGGGAGCCCCCAGGGACTTTGTAAGACCTCAGATAGGAGAGGCCACCCCCTACATTTACCATAATAACACAGAAATTCCACTTTCTGAATGCTGGATGGGTGGTAGGTAGGTGGTAAATTAGACTATTATGTTTAATCTGTCTTTCAGATTTTTCAAGTGGTGGAAGAAAAAAGCAGCACATTAAAGTCGACCAGGAGAGGAGCTAGTGCATTCTGACAAGGGTATAAAGCCTACTCTGAAGGCCTCAGCAGCAATGATTGCCACAGTTATCCACTGCACAATATCTGTACTCCAAACAATTATTTTTGGTTGCTGATGGAAGGAGCTGGAATACAAGAATCGGCTTGCCACAAATGCTATCAGTATTCCCCCTAAATAGCAGCCAAATTTGTAATAAAAAGGCAGCAGGAACCCACACAAATACAGTCAACTAATTTTTGACAAAAGAGCAAAGGTATTTCATGGGAGAAAAAATATCCTTTTCAACAAATGGTGCTGGAACAAGGGACATCCATTTACAAAACAAAAAAAACCGTTAATGTAGCCCAAACCTTAGGCTTTTCACAGAAACTAACTTAAAATGGATCATTGGCCTAAATGCAAAAGGCAAAAGCACAAAACTCCTAGAAGAAAACATAGGAGAAAAATCGAGATGGCTTTGGGTTTAGCGATGAGTCTTCAGATAAAATATCAATAACATGATCCATGTTAATAAAAAAATTGATGAGTTGGACTTATTAAAATGAAAAACTTAACGTTCTACAAAGGAGACTGTTAAGAGAGTGAAAACACAAGCCACAGACTGGGAGATCATATATGCAAAAAATCCATATCTGATAAAGGACTGAACCCAAAATAGGCAAAAAAAAAAAAAAGTCTCAAAACTGGACAGTAAGACAAAAATCCAAAATAAAAATGGGCGAACGCTCTGGAAACAAAATTTCTCCAAAGAGATAGATGTCAAGCAAGCGCATGAGAAGATGTGGAATATTATATATCACAGGGAAGTATCACATTGAGACAAAGTACAGAGAACTCCCTGGCGGGCCAGTGATTAGGGACCCGGTACTTTCACTTCGGAGGCCCCCTGTTCTGTTCCAGGTCTTGGGACCAAGAGAATGCAAGCAGGGCAAAAAAAGAAAAGGAAAAAATCTAATGCTAACAGGATGCAGATGAACAGAAACTCTGAATGCCTTGCAGGTGGGAATGTGAAACTTAAGACCACTTCAGAAGGCAGTTTGTCACTTTCTTATAAAGCAGAAACATACACCTACGCTCCTGGGTTTTTACGCAACTAAGTTGAAAACTTACGTCTGCAGAAAAACCCGCACAGCGATGTCTAGCAGCTTTACTCACCCAACACCGAAGGCAGCCACCACGTTGCTTGGTAGGTGGACAGATAAGCAAACTGTAACAAATCCATACAAAAGAATATTATTCTGCAATGAAAAGAAATGAGCTATCCAGCCACAGAAAAACATGGAGGAACTTTAGATGCACGTCAGCGAGTGAAAGAAGCCAATCTGAAAAGTTTACGTACTGTGTGAGTCCGACTCTATGACATTCTCGGTTCAGTTCAGTAGTTCAGTCGCTCAGTCGTGTCCAACTCTTTGCGATCCCATGGACTGCAGCACACCAGGCTTCCCTGTCCATCACCATCTCCCGGAGTCCAATCAAACTCATCTCCATTGAGTCGATGCCATCCAGCCATCTCATCCTCTGTCATCCCCTTCTCCTTCCGCCCTCAATCTTGCCCAGCATCAGGGTCTTTTCTGATGAGTCAGTTCTTCCCACCAGGTGGCCAAAGGATTGGAGTTTCAGCTTCAACATTCAATATTCAATGAATATTCAGGACTCATTTCCTTTAGGATGGACTGGTTGGATCGCCCTGCAGTCCAAGGGACTCTCAAGAGTCTTCTCCAACACCACAGTTCCAAAGCATCAATTCTTCGGCACTCAGCTTTCTTTATAGTCCAACTCTCACATCCATACATGACCACTGGAAAAACCATAGCTTTGACTAGACGGACCTTTGTTGGCAAAGTAATGTCTCTGCTTTTTAATATGCTGTCTAGGTTGGTCATAGCTTTCCTTCCAAGGAGTAAGCATCTATGACATTCTAGAAAAGGCCAAACTGGAAAGGTCAGTGGTTGCCTGGGGGCTCTGAGGATGAGAAAGAAGGGCTGAACATGGGGCTCCCAAGGGACTTTTCAGGGCAGCGAACCCATTTTGTATGAAACTGGAGTGGTGGGTGCATGACATTCTGCATTTGTCCAAACAGGTAGACCTGACATAGCACCGAAAGGGACCTCGAATGTCAACTGTGGGTCTTATCGATATGGATTCGATAAAGCGTGGTAACAAATGCACCACTCTCACACAAAAGATGTTCACACTGGAAATGCCGTGTAGGAAGTGGGAAAATGGAACTCTCTGTACTGTATGCTAAATTGTTCTGTACATCTAAAACCGTTCTTTAAAAAACAGTCTATTAATATTATTAAAAAAAAAAAAAAAAGACAGTAGGAAGAGGCATTAAGTTCTCTTGAGAATTACTGCCCAGTTTTCATTGAATCCAATATCTAATTTCACCAAGGCCCATATGATTTTCTACAGCTCCTCAGACATTGGCTAATAAAGTGAAAGTGAAGTCGTTCAGTCCTGTCTCTTCGTGACCCCATGGACTATAGCCCGCCAAGCTCCTCCGTCCATGGAATTTTCCAGGCGAGAGTCCTGGAGTGGGTTTGCCATTTCCTTCTCCAGGGATCTTCCGGACCCAGGGATCAAACCCGGTCTCCCGAGTTGCAGGCGGATTCTTTCCCAGCTGAGCCACAAGGGAAGCCCAAGAACACTGGAGTGGGTAGCCTCTGCCTTCTCCAGGGGATCTTCCCAACCCAGGGATCGAACCCAGGTCTCCTGCGTTGTAGGCGGATTCTTTCCCAGCTGGGCCAACAGCATATTTATTTATTTATTTTTGGCTGCATCGGGTCATGGTTGCAACACACAGGATTTTCGTTGTGGCGTTCAACAGTAAATAAAGACAACCCAAGAGTAAAGTCGGCTTCGTTGCTCTGAGGTATGCGGGATCTTAGTTCCTGACCAGGGACCTAAACCCACGTGCCCTTGCAGCGGAAGGCGGATTCTTAACCCCCGGACCACCAGCAAAGTCCCTCATCTCTCCTTCAAGGTGGGGTGAATTGTGTCTCCCCACTCAAACTCCTGTGTTCAAGTCCTAAGCCCTAATACCTTCCGCTCAGTTTGGTCGCTCAGTCCTGTCCGACTCTTGGCGACCCCATGGACTGCAGCACGCAGGAAGCAACTGCTTTTGGAAAGCCAGCTTATAAAGTAGTAAATAAATCAGAGGCAGTCATTACAGTGACCCTCCCTTATCCAATCTGACCTGTGTCCTTCTAAGAAAAGGCTATTAGGACACAAACATGCAAGAATAGGCTATTAGGACACAAAAAACCCACCAAGAGATGACCGTGTAAAGACACAGCGAGAAGGGAGATCTTTGGAGAACTCCACCCAGCCAACATCCTGACCCAAACTTCCAGCCTCCAAGATCCTGAGAAAATACGTTTTTTTTTTAAACTTTGCGGGTGGGATCTTAGTTCCCCCATCAGGGATTGAACCAGTACCCTTGCTCCCTGCACTGGTAGCGCAGAGTCTTAAGCACTGGACCACCAGGGAAGCCCCAGTCAATTTCTCGTCCTTGAACCACCCAATCTGCGATACTTTGTTATGGCAGCGCCCGCAGAGTAATTGGTGTAAGTCATGGCTGTTTCTTTCTATTTGGAGCGTCACGTTCAGTTCGTACCCTTCGAATACTGAAAACACCTTGCGCTTGACGTGGGGGAGCTGGTACAACAGTATTGAATTTGATCCTCCCCGTAATACTGGAGGGCGGGGATTTTTTTATCTCCGGGGTTCAGAGGGAAAGACTGGACCCACGGTAGCTCAGCTGGTAAAGAATCCGCCTGCAATGCGGGAGACCCCAGTTCGCTTCCTGGGTCGGGAAGATCCCCTAGAGAAGGTATGGGCTACCCACTCCAGTATTCTGGCCTGGAGAATTCCATAGACAGGGGAGCCTGGCAGGTTACAGTCCATGGGGTGGCAAGACTTTTAAGAAGTTAAACGATTGAGGAGGGGGCTTTGTAACCCAGACCATCTTTGGCAATTTAGTGATTATATTGATTCCAAATGCATACCTACATAATATACATAAGATTACAAAGAAACTCAAGTCTGTTAAGATGCAGTTAAAATTTTTTTCAGGCCTTCCAATGTCCTAATACATGCCCTTCTTTCTCAGTCCTTCCAATTGTAAGCTCTGGAGGTGGGACTAATAACTTCCATCATTTGAAAGCAGTGGTGCACATAAAAATGCCCTTCAACTGTACTCTGCTCTGAAAATACATCAGACTTCTGTTGGTGACAGCTTGGTGGCAAATCAAAGGTACTGTCAACTGTCGTCTCCTCTGTAGTCATACTTTTCGGAAATGCTACATTTGGGTTCGCTGTAGGGCTTCTTCCCACCCAAGTTCATGGGCTCTCTTTAATCTGTCTACCAAGGGAGAAAGTGTGATGGTTCTCCATGGCCCTGCAGCCTTAGCAAGACTCATCCATGTCACCAGCATGGAATCCCCTCCCATGGTTCATGGGCCAGGACCCTAGATTGAGGTGACTTTCAGGGGGAGCCAAAAAGTTAACTCATCAACCTAATCTATATTTTTAAACTCTGAATTAACGTCAAAAAGATGCCTCCATGATGAACAAAATATCAAAAGGTGTTATAAAACACAGGTTCTGCGGAACCTGTAGTGAACAAGAGAGGCAAAATTCCTTGCCCTGATGGGGGTTCTATGCTAGGGCAGGAGCTGGCAGTGGACAGCTCTGACAGCTGTTTTTTGCACAGCTTGTAAGCTAAGGATACATTGTTTAAAGACTGCAGGAAACACTGGGCTTCTCTGGTGTCTCAGTGGGAATCCACCTGCAACGCAGGAGACACGAGTTCAATCCCCGGTCCGGGAAGATCCCACCTGCCGCAGAGCAGCTAAGCCCATGCACCACACCTGCTGAGCCTGTGCTCTGGAGCCCAGGAGCCCACCTGCTACAGCTACTGGAGCCCCCTAGAACCCATGCCCTGCAACTACTGAAGCTGCAGGCAATGAGAAGCCGGCACACCGCACTCAGAGACTAGCCTCCCGCTCACCCCAACCAGAGAAAAGCCCGTGAAGCAACAAAGACCCAGCATAGCCAAAAATAAATAATTTTTAAAAGATTTGGGGGAAAAAATCCAAAGAACAATGATACTTTGTGACATGGAAATTAGGTCACACTTGGATTTCAGTGTCCATCAATAAAGCTTTATTGCAACACACACGTCCGTTCCTTTTCAGCTCACAGCTCACCTATAAAAGCAGAGGTCAGTGACCCAGTGAAACGTGAATAATACTGACTACTTGGCCTAGAAAATTCTAGGCGACCGAAGGACTCAGTCTATCCTAAAGGAAATTATCCTAAAGGACCAGTGCATCCTAAAGGCAATCAGTCCTGAATGTTCATTGGAAGGGCTGATGCTGACGATGAAATTCCAATACTTTGGCCACCTGATGCGAAGAACTGACTCCTTGGAAAAGACCCTGATGCTGGGAAAGATTGAAGGTGGGAGGAGAAGGGGACGACAGAGGATGAGATGGTGGGATGGCATCACCGACTCCATGGACATGAGTTTGAGTAACTCCGGGAGTTGGTGATGGACAGCGAGGCCTGGCGTGCTGCAGCCCATGGGGTTGCAAAGAGTCGGACACGACTGAGCGACTGAACTGACCTGAAGTATTCAAGGTTCTTCATGTAACTTGCCTACCTCTTCCTAGGAAATTCTATTCTTTTTTTATAGTGTGTTTTCAAAAAGTTTTCAGAGGGACTTTCCTGGAGATTCAGTGGTTGAGAATCCGCCTTCTTGGGTTCAATCCTCAGTGAGGAAAGTACGATCTCACGTGGCACAGGGGAGCTAAGCCAGTGACCCTCAACTATCGAGCCCCACAATGAGAGAAGCGACCGCAATGAAAAGCCCGCATGTCGAATCTAGAGCGTGGCCTCCACTCAGCACAGCTAGTGACCTCCCAGACTGCAACCAAGACTCGACACAGTGAAAACAACTGCAAAGAAAATGCTTTTCATAAAATGTTAAAAATGAGGGAACCCCTTTTTTTTCATATTGAAGAAAAGGCAGAAGGAACACGATGGTGGAAAAGAAGCCGTGTGTCTTCAGGAACCAAGCCCATCCTGTTTGTGGGGATGGGCCCTAAAAAGGCGCAGAGACGCCTGGGGACAGCCACCCACTCAAGAGAGGGTGGAGGCCATTCGAAGGACTCGGGGAAATTAAACATCTCTTGATAGGAGCAGACGCAGGTGGGCAAAGGAAGAACCAAGGTTTTTCCTACCTGAGGAAGTGTTCTGATGGTCTCCTAAACAGTTTTCAAAGATGACTTCATCCGTTGCCATAGCAACCCATGACGCTGCTGGGGAGATTCAATAGGGATCGTATTGGTTTCACATTGGAGGCAAGTTCAGTCTCACAGAGGTTAAGGGCTGTATCAGTTTCCTTTTGTTGCTGCAACGAATTACCGCACACTTAATGGCTTAAATTAAAAAAATAAAAATAAAACTTATTTTCTGGACTTCCCTGGTCAGGGGTTAGGAATCCCCCTGCCAATTCAGGGGGAGCGTGGATTCGATCCCTGATCTGGGAAGATCCCACGTGCCACAGGGGCAGCTAAGCCCATGGACCACAACTGCTGAGTCCAGGTTCCACAACCAGAGAAGCCAGCACAGTGAGAAGTCTGCCCGTCGCATCTAGAGAGTAACCCCCCGCTCACCACAACTAGAGAAAAGCCCACGCAGCCACAAAGCCCCACTGCAGCCAAAAATACATTAATAATAAAAATAAGCCAAACTTACTATCTGACCATTCTGGAGGCCAGAGGTCCCCTGTGGGTCTCACTGGGCTAATTAACATTGAGTTGTTGGCAGGCTGGTTCTTGCGGAGATTCCAGGCGAGGATCTGGCTCCTTTTGCCTTTTCCATTGTCTGGATCCCAAAGGCCTTGACATGTGACCTCCCTCTGGTCATGTCCTTCTCCCAATGCACAACCCCCCTGCTGCCAGATCCTGGTGATTCAATTAGCCCAAACTGTATAATCCACGATAAAATTTCCATCGCAAGGTTCTAAACTGAGCCACGTCTGCAAAGTCCCCTTTTGCCACAGAAGGTGGCCTCAACATACAGGTTTCAGGGCACTCAAGTGTAGACCTGTTTTGTGTATCAGTCGCTCAGTCATGTGCGAGTCTTTGCGACCCCATGGACTGTAGCCTCACCAGGCTCCTCTGTCCATGGGATGCTCCAGGCAAGAATACTGCAGGGGGTTGCCATGCCCTCCTCCAGGGGGTCTTCCTCACCCGGGGATGGAACCCGGGTCTTCCTCATTGCAGGCAGATTCTTTACCATCCAAGCCACTGGGAAAGCCTCAATATTCATATTCGACTTTCCAGAGTGGCCCATCTGCTGTAGTTCCGAATCCTATGGCCCTCCTAAACACAAACCACGTTGCCTCTGGATCAGCCAACAATTTCTGAGCCCGCCCACCCAGCAACACATAAGGAACTGCCTGGGTTTACTCAAAGTACACAGCTGCTATAGTTACAAACTAACAGGGGAGGATAATTGTCAAAAGGCCCTCTCTCTCTTTGGTAACTTTATTTCATTATAGGACATTATGTGTTTGTTTGTTTTTTAATTTTTTTTTCCTCCGTTTGTTTCCACTTCTGCATTTAGTGTTTAAAAGTCACAGTGGAGAAGGAGCCTGGGAGAGAAGATTTTATAAATAGTCGCTGCACAAAAACCATCTCCCACATAGTCAAGCTCAACTCTACATTGACAAAGAACATTCGGCAACTTCAAGAAAAGCAAAGCACAGGTGAAACTATGTGGAGGTGGAATATTTGCATTTTTTTTTCCCTCTGCTGCCTTTGTCAGAAGGCCTTACTGATGTTTTTATGAAATGAACAGCCACCTGATATGATCAGAGAGCTGTCATGGGCACACACAACCCGGCCGTTGCCTCCTACTTAGTCACCCAAGAGAGTGAAAATGTAGCTTCACACAAAAGTCTGTACACATGTAGGCTGGCTCACAGATGCCCAAACCTGGAAACAACCCAGATGCCCTTCAGCAAGGGCAGGGACGAACTCACGATGGTGCATGCACGTCATCCCTCTGTGTGCCCATGTGCTAAGTAGCTCTAGTCACATCTGACTCTTTTCAACCCTCTGCACCATAGCCCACCAGGCTCCTCTGTCCGTGGGATTCTCCAGGCAAGAATACTTGAGTGGGTTGCCATGCCCTCCTCCAGGGGATCTTCCCGACCCAGGGATCGAACCCAGGTCTGCTTCCGATCTTGCACTGCAGACAGATTCTTTACCACGGAGCCACCAGAGAAGCCCGCTGTAGCTCTTTTTTTAGGAAGTCTGCTCAGTTGCTCAGTCATGTCCAACTCGGCGACCCCATGGACTGTAGCCTGCCAGGCTCCTCTGTCCATGGGACTCTCCAGGCAAGAATCCTGGAATGGGTTGCCATATCCTCCTCCAGGGGATCTTCCTAACCCAGGGGTTGAACCCAGGTGTCCCGCAATGCTGGCAGATTCTTTACCATCTGAGGCACAGGGAAGCTTGTAACTTACATCTCAGTAAACAATGGAAACAGTGACAGACTTTGTTTTCTTGGGCTCCAGAATCACTGCAGATGGTGACTGCAGTCATGAAATTAAAAGACACTTGCTCCTTGGGAGAAAAGTTATGACCAACCTAGACAGCATATTAAAAAGCAGAGACGTTACTTTGCCGACAAAGGTCCATCTAGTCAAAGCTATGGTTTTTCCAGTAGTCATGTATGGATGTGAGAGTTGGACTATAAAGAAAGCTGAGCGCCAAAGAACTGATGCTTTGAACTGTGGTGTTGGAGAAGACTCTTGAGAGTCCCTTGGACTGCAAGGAGACCCAACCAGTCCATCCTAAAGAAACTTGGTCCTGAATCTTCATTGGAAGGACTGATGCTAAAGCTGAAACTCCAGTACTCTGGCCACCTAATGGGAAGAACTGACTCATTGGAAAAGACCCTGATGCTGGGAAAGATTGAAGGCAGGAGGAGAAGGGGACGACAGAGGATGAGATGGTGGGATGGCATCACCGACTCTATAGACATGAGTTTGAACAAGCTCTGGGAGTCGGTGATGGACAGGGAAGCCTGGCGTGCTACAGTCCATGGGGTCCCAAAGAGTCTGACACAACTGAGCGACTGAACTGAGCTGAAACTTGACTTCAAAAAAACAGAAAACTCAGCAGATTCAGGAAAGCACCATAAAACTCAAAGGAATTGGAACACAGGGCTTCTCCCTAGTACACGTGTGAGGAACTCTTTCCGTTTGTTGTTATGGTCACTTGACTGAAGCCACTTACTGAGGTTAGATATATGTCATCTACTGTTCTTAAAATGTCCCTAAGGGAGGGAGGAAGGGAAAGAACGTTTTAATGCATTTCTGAGATAATCATCAGAATCGGTCACATTTCTGGAAATGACTGCTTGGGATGAGACTCTCTCCCCAGCCACGGAAGCCCACGGCCGCACACTGCCGTCCGGTCGCTCGGATGTGGGGCTGACCTCAGCAGCCAGCGGGTTTCCAGGGCACGGTCTGAACAGTGGCTAAAAGCATGAAAATGATTTGAGATGATTTCTGGGGCAGGGAAACTAGAAATAAGATCCAAAAGGGGGTAGTTTGCCTTTGCATAGATCCCCTTGGATGACGAAAATAACTTTTTCAAATGTGTAGATAATTCCAAGGAGGTTTGAAGTTTTAAATATTACAGTTCTTCCCAGAATGGCAGAATTTGAAGATGGAAAGGTTTCACATAACGAGCTAAGAATACTAAATGGTGGCTGCATCTCCCGTAGCTTTCTGTGTTCTTAAGTAAAGAAGACAAAGATTACAGCTACTAAGTAAATGATTGTAAATAAATTATCACAGCTGCTAAACACATGATCCCTAGTTTAAGCATGATTCTTGTTTAAGATATACTGATGTCTGCTGAGGCTTCCCAGGTGGCTTAAAGAATCTACCTGGCAATTCAGGAGATGCAGGAGACCCAGGTTTGATCCCTGGGTCCGGAAGATTCCCCTGGAGAAGGAAATGGCAATCCACTCCAGTCTTCTTGCCTAGAAATCCCATGGACAGAGGAGCCTGGCGGGCGTCAGTCCACGGGGTGGCAAGGAGTCAGACAGGCCTAGCACACACGCGCGCCATGTCTGTTGAAACATTTATAAGCAAAGAAACGCCAGGAAAAGCCTGAGCATCTCCCAAATCCCATAATCCCAGTCCAATCATGAGAAAAACGGGACACAAACCCAAACTGAAGGACATTCTATAGAATACCCGCCTAACATTGCTCAAAACTGACAAGGTCATCAAAAACAAGGAAGGATGGAGACCCTGTCCCAGCCCTGAGGCACCCAAGCAGGACTAAACTCCATTCCGGGACAGCAAAGAATCTTAGCGGAGGAACTAGGGAAATCCACAGTCTGGAGTCTAGTTCACAGTCATGGATCCAGATCAATTTGTTTGCTGTGACAAAGCCATTCATACGTAGGGGGGAGCCAGGTGAGGGGCAGATGAGAGTCTCAGCCCTAACTGTGTGTGCCTCTGCGACTATTCTAAAATATCAGAAGCTTGCCTAAGCAACTCAGAATGGTCTGTTTCAGTGGAGACAACTGTTTTTAAAATATTAAACACTCGAGTGTGTACACACAGACATAATCCCATTTTGAAGAAAAAGTGAAAGTGCCGTCTGCAGAGGAGACAAGAAAAAAAATTTTATGTAAAAATGTCAAGACATACAGACAAGAGGGGACACACGGGCCTGTAGTTATTGTGTGTGTTAGGTGCTCAGTCGTGTCCGACTCTTTGCGACCCCAGGGACTGTAAGCCCACCAGGCCCCTCTGTGCATGGGGATTCTCCAGGCAAGGATACTGGAGTCGGTTGCCATGCTCTCCTCCAGGGGATCTTCCCGACCCAGGGATCGAACCCACTGTCCCCTGCATCGCAGGCAGATTCTTTACCGTCTGAGCCGCTGGGAAAGCCCAGCTCTTGTGTCTTTAAAGACAAACGAAAATTAGTAAGAGGCGGGATGCTCTGGTTTTTCCACTTTCCCCGCACCTACTTGGTTCCAGCCCCCTCCCCACTTCCACCCCAGCCCGAGCTGGTTCCTAAATGCTCTCAGCTCGCCCCACCCCCCTCCCCCCAGCCCCCAGCCCCATGTCCCATAGGTTTCCTTGGCAACCCGGGACCCTCAGCATACTTCAGGCTCTCTGCTGGGATGCGGGACCCCCCCCCCCTTCATCAATCTCCCTCTCTCTCTCAGGAGCCAACATGTCTATGTTTATGTTTTCATTGGGTTTTCCCCAACTAGGATAAGAGCTCCGTGGAGGAACAGAAGGTTAGGACAGGCGGATGAAAAGGGGAGGCAGGTGTCACGGTTTTTTGATATGTTAACCTCACACATCACACAGTTGGCAGTGATTCAGTCAAACACTGTGTCTATTTCCTAGGGCAGCGGCAGCTGTAACAAAGTACCATATACCACAGTGGCTTAAAACCATACAAGTTTAGTTTTTTTTCCTGGAGGCCAGAAGTGCAAACTCAAGGTACTGGGAGGAACACGTTGCTATGGAAGGCTCTGGGGGTGGGGGGGAATGCTTCTTTTTCAGTCTGTTCCAACTATTGGAATCCTTACTGTTCCCTTGGCTTGGAGCTGTCTCATTTCCAATCTCTGCCTGCATCTTCACGTGGCTGTGTGTGTGTCTTAAACCTCCTGCTCAGGGGCTTTCCTGGTAGTGAAGACTCCATGCTTCCAATGCAGGGCGTGTAGGTTCCATCCCTGATTGGGGAACTAAGATCCCACAATGCCATGTGGCACAGCCAAAAAGATTTTTTTAAGTAAAAAAAAATAAACCTCCCTCTCCTTTCTCTTGCAAGAACACCAGTCACTGGATTTAGGACTACCCGAAACTGAAAGTTGCTTAGTTGTGTCAGGAGAGTGTATTCTCCTCGGTTCTGTCTCGTCACAACAAAGATTTGGAGTGACGGTTGTGTCCGACTCTTTGCGGCCCCATAGACTGTAGCCCGCCAGGCTCCTCTGTCCATGGGACTCTCCAGGCAAGGACACTGCAGTGGGTTGCCATGCCCTTCTCCAGGAGATCTTCCCGACCCAGGGATCAAACCCGAGTCTCCTGTGGCTCTTGCATTGCAGGTAGATTCTTTACTGCTGAGCCACTCAGGGAAGCCCACAAAGACCCCACCTATTTCCAAATAAGATCACTTTCACGGATACCAGAAGTTGGGATTTCAACATACCTTTTTGGGTGAGACACAATTTAATTTAACACTGACACTAAATATTCATTGGAAGCACTGATGCTGAAGCTGAAGCTCCACTACTTTGACCACCTGATGTGAAGAGCTGACTCACTGGAAAAAACCCTGATGCTGGGGAAGGTTGAAGGCAGGAGGAGAAGGGGACGACAGAGGATGAGATGGTGGGATGGCATCACTGACTTGATGGACATAAGTTTGAGCAAACTCTGGCGGATAGTGAAGGACAGGGAAGCCTGGTGTGCTGCAGTTCATGGGGTTGCCAAGAGTTGCACAGGACTTTGCGACTGAAGCACCACAACAGCAAAGTTTAAGTGTTACTGTGGAAGTATTTTGTAAACGTGATCAAAGTCTATAATCAGTTGACTTTAAACTAGGGAGATTATCTCAGATAATCTGGGTGGGTCCCATGCAGTCAGGTAAAAGGCCTGCTGAGCCTGGCTGAGGTTTCCATGAAAAAGAGGAAATTTCTTTTGGGGACAGCAGTTTCAGTCAGTTCCTAATAATATTCTGAGCTGACCTTCCTAACTGCATGCCCTACAAATTTCAGACTTGCTTAGCCTGCCCCCACAATGGCACAAACCAATCCTTACAACAATGGCTTCCCTGGTGGCTCAGATGGTAAACAATCTGCCTGCAATGCAGGAGACGCAGGTTCGATCCCTGCGTTGGAAAGAGCCCCTGGAAAAGGGCGTAGCAACCCACTCCAGTATTGTTGCCTGGAGAATTTCTTGGACAGAGAAGCCTGGCGGGCTACAGTCCCTGGGGTCACAAAGAGTTGGACAAGACTGAGCAACTGACACTTTTTCACTTTCTAGTGGTTCTGTTTGAACCAAAACTATTACATTGAGATTGAAGAATTGCCTTGAATTTATCAGTATATACACATAGAATCCCAAAGCAGAATATCTCATGTGCAGTAGTAAATTGCCTGAAAATGCTTATGATATGCCTTGAATATAACCCAGAATATTGTGGTTGAAAACACTAATCATTTATAAAGAGAGCTAGAAATAAGTCATCCTCAGTGCTAAAAAAATGAACACAGTAGGGAAATGCATTTTTCAAATTCTGTAACTTATACTTTCGAGCCACTGGGTTCAGATGACATATGGCCTTGTCTCTTAAAAATCAAATGATCATCTTGGTTTTGCTTCAACAGTGTATCAGGATTTTCCTAGAGCAGCCCCAGGATGTGAATGACCATAGAGACTGGCTGGCAATAGTGGCCAGGGGGCAGAGCTTTTCGGAAGAAGAAAGCCAATGAGCACCCAAGAGTTAGGAATGGGAGGAAGGTGAGGGAGGGGTGTCAGCCAGTCTGAAAGCCTGGGAAGGCCAGGCTGAGAGAAATCACTCGCTGTGATTCCATTTACGTGCTGTGTTAATTTGCTTCTCCAGCTGCTGCTGTTGAGTTGCTCAGTCGTGTCCGACTCTTTGCGACCCCATGGACTGTAGCCCGCCAGGCTCCTCCGTCCATGGGATTCCCCAGGCAAGAATCCTGGAGTGGGTTGCCATTTCCTCTTCTAGGGGATCTTCCTGACCCAGGGATCAAAGCTGTGTCTCCTGTGTCTCCTGCATTGCAGGCAGATTCTTTACCACTGAGCCACCTGGAATTGGCCAAGTGAAGTGAAGCAAAAGTCGCTCAGTCATGTCTGACTCTGGGACCCCATGGACTGTACAGTCCATGGAATTCTCCAGGCCAGAATACTGGATTGGGTAGCCTTTCCCTTCTCCAGGGATCTTCCCAACACAGGAATCGAACCCAGCTCTCCCGCATTGCAGGCGGATTCTTTACCAGCTGAGCCACCAGGGAAGCCCAAGAATACTGGAGTGGGTAGCCTATCCCTTCTCCAGGGGATCTTCCCAACCCAGGGATCCAACCTGGGTCTCCTGCGTTGCAGGCGGACTCTTTACTGATCGAGCTGTCAGGGAAGCTACGGAATTGGCTAGGGCAGCCATAATAAAGCACCACAGACTGAGTGACTCCAACAACTGATACCTACCCTCTCCCAGTCCAAGATCAAGGTCTCAGCAGGGCTGGTGCCTCCCGAGACCCCTCTCCTGAGCGTGCAGATGGCAGTATCCTCCCTTTGCATGTCTGTGTCCTGATCTCCTTTTTTCTACAAGGACACCAGGCCTGTTGGAGTAGGGCCCATGCTAGGGACCCCGTTTGACCCTAATCATCTCTTTAAAGGCCTTACCTCCTGATTTGGCTACATTCTGAGATACTAGGAATTAAGGCTTTCAGCGTGTGAATTTAGAGGGACGCAATCCAGCCCTGTAACATATGGAATGTCTAGAAAAGGCAATTCCCTAGATATAGAAACTAGATTAGTGGTTGCCAGGGGCTGGGGGATGGTGGGGATGTGGAGTGACTCCTAAGGGAGACACAGCGTCTTTTTCATTTTTTCTTTTTTTTAATTGGAGTACAGTTGATTTACAGTATTGTACTAGCTTTAATATACAGCATAGTGATTTGTTTTTGGTGTGTGTGTGTGTGTTTTCTTAAGAGAATTTTTTTTTCAAATGAAAATACTCTGGGACTAGAGAGTTGTGGCACAACTCTGTGAGTACATGGGAAAAACCACTGAATCACACACTTCGAAAGAATAAATTTAACAGCACATGAATGATATCTCAATAACGCTATTATACACAAACGAAAACCCAAGAGTTCAGAGAGAAAGGGAGCACCACGCACCACGTATGAAGGATTTGAGGAGAAGAGAAGTTATCTTTTCACTACTGCTCTTGTGTTATTGGAGGAAGACTCACCCCCCCCAGCTCCCTAAGATCCATGACAAGTAATTAGATGACCACTTTTAGTATCACCTAAAATCTCTGCCCAGGTGGCTCAGTGGTAAAGAATCCAGCTGCCATTGCAGGAGACGTGGGTTTGATCCCTGGGTCGGGAAGATTCCCCTGGAGGAGGAAATGGCAACCCACTCCAGAATTCTTGCCTGGAAAATCCCAAGAACAGAGGAACCTGGTGGGCTACAGCCCATGGGGTCACAGAGTCAGGCATCACTGAACGACTAATACAGCAACATACATACATATAAACACGTACATAAGTATATACATACACTCGTGTGTCTATATCGATACATACATATACACACAATCATATATGTTTGCATAGTATACATCATCTGTATATCTAGCAGGATTATGGTAAAGAATCTACTTGCAACGCTGGAGAGGCAGGTCTGATCCCTGGGTCGAAGGTCCCCTGGAGAAGGAAATGGCAACCCACTCCAGTATTCTTGCCTGGAGAATCCCATGGGCAGAGGGGCCTTGCGGGCTACAGTCCACAGGGTTGAAAAGAGCAACTAACACCTTCACTTTCAGCAGGACTAAGCACGGCCTCTGATCCGAGAGGCCTCCAGCACTGCCCACTTAGCCTCCGTGGAGCCAGATTCCTCCACGTGCAAAGGTGACATTTAGTTCAGGCCACATGGATTCCGAGGGCTTCATGTTGAACTGAGTTCTTAGGAGCTGCTGCTGCTGCTAAGTCGCTTCAGTCGGGTCTGACTGGTGTGACCCCATAAACGGCAGCCCACCAGGCTCCGCCATCCCTGGGATTCTCCAGGCAAGAACACTGGAGTGGGTTGCCATTTCCTTCTCCAATGCATGAAAGTGAAAAGTGAAAGTCGCTCAGTCCTGTCCGACTCTTCGCGACCCCATGGACTGCAGCCTCCCAAGCTCCGCCGTCCCTGGGATTTTCCAGGCAAGAGTACGGAGTGGGGTGCCGTTGCCTTCTCCTCTCAGGAGCTAGTTTCTACTTAAGCACACTCAATAAAGAATTTTTCAGGCACCTTCAAGAAGGTCCTTGTTCTGTGTGGCATCCATCAGCTTTCACCCTTCACTCCCGCCGCAGAGTTTGGCTGTACAAACCTGCACTTTCACTTGATAAATATAAATTCAATTTTATTTTACCATTTGAGAGACTGCTAGTAACTAAATACTGACAGGAGAGAGAACATGAGCAAATACATGTTTTATTACAGAGTATTTTTAAAACATGATAAACTTCTGCGGCTAGAGTGCGTTTTCATTCAAAGAGGGGTTGGTTAATTAGACTGAAGGAGGGGCTGATCATTTATGGGACTGTTTCCTTAAAATCCCAGCATACCATCTTTAGTAACAGCTGTAATTTGTTAAAAACATGAATTTCGGGGTTTCCCCTGTTCTCAGTGTCCATGCACACGTAGTTTTATTAAAAGAAAATCTGTTCAAATTGGGTCTTTGTTGTTTAGACTGACCTAGCATGAAAACATCAAATAAAATGTGTTTGACATGGAAAAAAAAAAAGAATTTTTTGGCTTGTGTAAGGCCTAGGTTTAATATTTTATACCACACCATGCAGACTGGAGGCTGGATACCAGACTTTGCCGCTGAATAGGGACCTAGCTAAAGGGGCAAGAGGTGCAATGCCCTCTGAATGCCAAGATCTTCCTTTGGGGTGATCAGCGGTCACTGACCAGTAGGGAGGGGACCATAGCAGTAACGGTGATAATAACACCTTGCTACTTTCATCCCTGGGCAGAGGCGAAAGGTGCATCAGCTATTATACTTAAAATTAATGTAGCTCAAAAATATACATGTGCTAATTTCCACCTATCCCGTCTAAATTATGTATTTGTGTCAGAGTCTGTGCAGGTGGATAAGATAAGGGCTTTTTCTCCTTTAGGAGATGTTTCTGCTACAACCTCAAAAAAAAAAAAAAATTCAGGCTGAAACAGTTTAGACTGTTTTAACTGTGATTTCAGTTGGCTTGAAAAAAGCAGCTTTGCCAAAACCTGTGTGCAGATTTCAGAAGTTGGATAAAAGTAACAGAAATGAAGTTACAGGCATGAAGTTGGATATAAAGTATACAAAATACATTGGAAACAACAGGTGGATAAATTAATTTAAGGTAGGAAAAACTTTGTAAGGATACATTTGGACTAAAATCATAGAAAACTGTAACTTGTCTGAAACCAAGAGCCCAATTTCCCTTCCAGATTGCATTCGTTACTACTTACTTCTTACTGAATGTGGCTACTTTTAGGAATTACTTAATACAAATGTAACTTCTTAAGCAGCGAACTGTTCCTAAAATAGCAATTCAATGGGTCCTCTAGAAAAAAAATACACAAACTGAAGCAAACACCATTGTAGTCAGGTGACTTTAATTCTGTTCAAACAAAACTTGAGTTTAATTTATGGATCCATAGGGGAGGAAAATGAAGCAGTAAGACACAGCCCTACCTTTCAAAAGCTTCTAGTCTGGTAGGAGACAAACTTAACTAACAGTTGTGAGGAATACATGGTAGAAATGAGTGCTTGTGTGCGTGTGTGTGTGTGAATGTTCCTTATCTCGTAAGAATTCATCTTTTCCTTAAATTGTACTTTGCCTAGCAGGTGTTCTAAAAACTTGGAATTCTGTGTTCCTTTCTTTTTGAAACTGCCCTGCGTATAATTTCTTTCAAGGAAACTCAGAATTATTAAAATGAAATGAAAAAGCATGTCTCTTGTGACTTCATGACACTCGACCATTTCAGGTAACTGAGTGAACTACTGAACCAAAATGTTGAGGCTGGCAAAGCAGAAAAGGTAGATTTCAGCCCCTGCCTGCAAAATGCTCAAACCAGCACAGACCTGTTCTCCACATGGAACCTTTCTCTCCACCTCTCCCAGACCTTATCCAGGTTCAATTTGCTGGCGGGTTTTCTGGGAGGTTCCAGGGGGGGTTTGGTCTCTGTCCACTGTCTATCAGTAATTAGCCATGTAGCCACGCCCATTCCATCCCCAGGGGCTTCCCTGGTGGCTCAGATGGTAAAGAATCTGCCTGCAACGTGGGAGAGCTGGGTTCGATCCCTGGGTCGGGGAGATCCCCTGGAGGAGGCCATGGCAACCCACTCCAGTATTCTTGCCTGGAGAATCCCTTGGACAGAGGAGCCATGGGGTTGCAAAGACTCGGACACGACTGAGTGACTAACGCCCATTGCCAAGAATAAGGACAGTGAAGGGCTCCTTTCGGGTCTTTGTGCTGGAGACGGTGGTGGGCAGGGCTGTGGGGTTGCAGCGTTCAGGTCTCTGATCCCAGGGCTATGGCTTGAGGAGCAGGACGTCCTGTGATAGGGAGGGTGGGGGACGCCCACATGTCTCTGGACACGTTCGTCACTTGGCTGAAATCCTGAGACAAGAGAGGGAAGTGGGAACACCGTTTCCACCGCCATGAGGCACGGTCTGCCTGGGGTTCGTGCATTATTCAGCCTCTCCATAGAAACAGGCAGCATCTCGGGGCGCGCAGGGCTGTACCCTTTTCAGTCTCCAAGAGCTCCCGGGAGCTGAGCCTTCTACAAACAAATGTGACAGGCATCACGCTTCTTGCCAAGACTCGGCTGTAATGCCTGTGTGTGTCTCATTGCTGTCAAGCTGCCCAGGACTGCAGGAGGGTGACCCGGCCTAAGGGGCTTAGAGGTGACCCCATCCACTCCCAGTCATGGCCTGGCACAAGCAGGCCCTTCTGTACCCCTTTCTGCATTTCCAATTTCCATCCAGTTACACAAACTCCACCCTTGAAACCAGCCACCGCTGCTTGCGCCCCACAGATTCCCAGGCAACTGATTCCAGCTGTCCCTTCCAGCTCCTTTGATCCTTCTCGCCTGTCTACCCCACCTGCCCTTCCATCCCGCCCCCCACCCAGGACCTCATCACCCACGCTGGACTCTTCCAGGCATCTGCTACCTACCCGGGCCCCCCAGTCTCCCCCTACATGCACAGTAGCAGGTCTCTGTTCTCCATGACTCTATCGTGACCTCTGTACTCCTCTCTACCTACGTCATGCTCTGACTGCTTTGCAGATTGCACTCAGCTCTTCCTGTGTCTCCTGTCCTTCACGTTTCCAAGCCCCTGAGTGAACACTACCCCTTCATCTATCCTTTCATATACGTGCGTGCTCAGTCGCTAAGTGATGGCCGACTCCTTGCGACCCCGTGGACTGTAGCCCACCGGGCTCCTCTGTCCATGGGATTTTCTATCCTCTCTGAATATCTGGTGCACTTAGCGGCTCTACCAATCGAGGGTACCTTGCTGTACTCTGCTTTGGATCCCAACGGAAATTTTCCCTTTATTTTTATATACATATGTATTTTTTTCTCCAGCTGAGCTGGACGATCCGTGAGGCCCTAGCATCATCTGCACTGACCAAGGTGAACCCGGGCAGAAAAGTTATATCTTTTTTTTGGTTGAACAGTTATTCTGAGAGTGTGATACACTTGGTGATGATACAAAGGAGAGACGCGCTGGGCTTGGGAATTGGAGAGACGGGTGTGGAACAGTAGGGAGGAGGTCCCCACGGGGAGGAGCCGAGAGAGGATGGCAATCTGACACCCGGAGCAAAGTCTCCACACACAAGACTTGTTGAGAGAGCCA
Organism: Giraffa tippelskirchi; assembly: GCF_054371585.1. Taxonomy (NCBI): domain Eukaryota; kingdom Metazoa; phylum Chordata; class Mammalia; order Artiodactyla; family Giraffidae; genus Giraffa; species Giraffa tippelskirchi. The sequence continues at coordinate 147,953,449 of NC_137289.1, forward strand.
TAAGGATGGGAAGAGGGGCATGATGGGAAATTCATTTGGTGTCACACAGGAAGCTGTCAGGGGCTTCCCAAGCAGTGCTGGTGGTAAAGAACCCACCTGCCAATGCAGGTGACCTAAGAGACCCAAGTAGGTTCGATTCCTGGGTTGGGAAGGTCCCCTGGAGGAGGCCATGGCAACCCACTCCAATATGCTTGCCTGGAGCATCGCACGGACAGAGGAGCCTGGTGGGCTACAGTTCACAGGGTCGTGAAGAGTTGAATACGACTGAAGCGACTGAGTACATACACAGGAAGCTATAGAACTTGTAGGCCTTGGGTGCAGGGAGATCTTGTAGAGGTCATCTGTGGTCATTCCCACCTAAGCCGCAGTAGCCCTGGAATCAGATGCTGACCATGGAGAGGTTGGAGGAAGCAACGGCAGACGGGGGTCACTTTTCCTTGGCTTCCCTTTCTTCTGGGCCAGTTTTGAAATCTATCTTGTATTTGTGTGCATGCGTGCTAAATCACTTCAGTCGTGTCCAACTCTTCGGGATCCCATGGACTGTAGCCCGCCAGGCTCCTCTGTCCATGAGATTCTCCAGGCAAGAATACTGGAGTGGGTTGCCATTTCTTCCTCTAGGGGATCTTCCTGACCCTGGGATCAAACCTGCATCTCTTGTGCCTCCTGCATTGACAGGCAGATTCTTTACCTCTAGCGCCACCTGGGAAGCCCAATATAAGTGTTAGTCAAAGTGTTAGCTCAGTCGTGTGCTGACTCTTTGCTACCCCGTGGACTCTATCCCACCAGGCTCCTCTGTCCATGGGATTCTCTAGGCAGGAATACTGGAGTGGGTTGCCATTCCTTCTCCAGGGGATCTTTGCGACTCAGGGATCAAACCTGGGTCTCTTGAATTGCAGGCAGATTCTTTAGCGTCTGAGTCACCCGGGAAGCCCTTATGTCAATGTTTACATCATGCCATACACAATCAGGGCTTCCCTGGTAGCTCAGCTGGTAAAGAATCCGCCTGTAATGCAGGAGACGCTGGTTTGATTCCTGGGTTGGGAAGATCCACTGGAGAAGGGATAGGCTACCCACTCCAGTATTCTTGGGCTTCCCTGGTGTCTCAGCTGGTAAAGAATCTGCCTGCAATGTGGGAGACCTGGGTTCGATCCCTGGGTTGGGAAGAGTCCCTGGAGAAGGAAAAGGCTACTCATTCCAGTATTCTGGCCTGGAGAATTCCATGGACTCTATAGTCCATGGGGTTGCAAAGAGTCCATGGGGTTGCAAAGAGTTGGACACGACTGAGAGACTTTCACTTTCACTTTCAGAGATAATCTAGTGCCTGGCACACTGCAGGCGCTCAATAAACAAACTCCTAAAGTGTGTTTAAGATTATTCGTTTTAATCTAAAATTATTTTCATTTAAAAATGAATTTAATGAATTACGGGCTTCCCTTGTGGCTCAGCTGGTAAAGAATCCGCTTGCAATGTGGGAGACCTGGGTTCGATCCCTGGGATGGGAAGATCCCCTGGAGAAGGGAAAGGCTACCCACTCCAGTGTTCTGGCCTGGAAAATTCCAAGGACTGTATAGTCCACGGGGTCGCAAAGAGTTGGGCACGACTGAGCGACTTTCACTTTCACTTTCTTAATGAATTACTGATACATGCTACCATGGGGAGGCATCTCTATAAAACACACTGAGTGAAAGAAGCCAGAAAGGAAAGGTCTCCTATCCCATGATTTCACTTATACGGAATGTCCAAGACCAGTAAATCATTAGAGACAGCAAGCAGATTAATGGTTGCCTGGGGCTGATCAAAGGCGGACTAGAATGAGGACTAAGTGTGAGGGTACGCAATTCTGTGAATATATTACCTGCTACGCAATTGCCTGCATTAAAAGGGCTAATTTTATGTTATAGGAATTTCATGTTGGCAAGAAAAGTGCCAGGAAAGTTCCTGAAATGTAAAGAATTTTTTCGAAATAAAGTTAATTTAAAATTGGAAGATGTAATCTAAGCTCTTTTCCCACTGCACTGCAGAAACACAAAAGGCTCCTCCACCGGATGTGTGTCTGCAGTTTAATTCCAGAGAAACACACATGCTATGACACCCACTCACTGTGCTACGTGCTAAGGCGCTTCAGTCGTGTCTGCCACTTAGTGATGCCGTGGACTGTAGCCCCTCCAGGCTCCTCGGTCCAGCGGATTCTCCAGGCAAGAATACTGGAGTGGGTTGCCGTGCCCTCCTCCAGGGGATCTTCATAACCTACGGTTCGAACCCACGTCTCTAGGGTCTCCTGCGTTGGCAGGTGGGTTCTTTATTGCTAGCGCTGACTGGGAGGCTCTGTATTTGAGTAAAAGTCGCTCAGTCAGTGTCTGACTCTTTGCGACCCCAAGGACAATACAGTCCATGGAATTCTCCAGGCCAGAATCCTGGTGTGGGTAGTCTTTCCCTTCTCCAGGGGATCTTCCCAACCCAGGGATCAAACCCAGGTCTCCTGTCTTGCAGGTGGATTCTTTACCAGCTGAGCTATCAGGGGAGCCCTGCAAATACACAAATACGCTGTGCGTGGTTCAGATGCCACCCACCGTCTGACAGAACTGACCCCACAGCCACCCAGAGTGAAACCTGGATACCAGTTGCTTGAGATTCTTGAGGCAAAGAACCATATTTTCCTTAATATAAATAGAAGTAGTAAATGATAACTACTTAGCTAATGGGAAAAGGGTGAGCAATGCCAGACTTCATTTATCTCTTGCTAAAAGCTGCACCGACCTACTGGTTTGCCCGTTCCCAGAAACACCACCCAGCCATGCTGACAACGAGTGCCCGCTGAGCAAGACCAAGGCAGAGCGGCACATTTTGTATTTCTTCTTCTCCTTCCAAGGACGGAATTAGAAAACATTTCAAGAGGGAAATATGAGTAATCTGATATTAGACTCTTAAAATGCTGCATCTTTGTGCCAGAAGCTGGTTTAAAGAGAATAAAGTACCATACAATAAAGATGGGCTTCCCAGGCGGCGTGAGTTGGTAAAAGACCTGCCTGCCAGTGCAGGAGATGTAAGAGACGTGGGTTGGATCTCTGGGTGGGGAAGATCCCCTGGTGAAGGGAATGGCAACCCACTCCAGTATTCTTGCCTGGAAAATGCCATGGACAGAGGAGCCTGGTGGGCTGCAGTCCATGGGGTCACAGAGAGTCGGACACGACTGAGTGGCTAAGCACATCCTGAATGCTCTTCTGATTTCTCTCACTGGAGATGAATGTTTTTTTAAAAAAATATTTACTTATTTATTTGGCTGTGCCAGGTCTTAGTTGAGGCCTGCAAGATCTAGTTCCTGGACCAGGGATGGAAGCCAGGCCCCATGCATTGGGAGCTCAGAGTCTTAGCCACTGGACCAGCAGGAGAACCTCACCAGAGATGATTTTTATCATTGGGGTGTTAACGAGTGTCAGGTCACTCTAGGCCAAATGCTTATTCTCAGCAGAGCTGGAAAAACAACAGACGTACTGTCGCGTGGAGTCTTACCGAAGTCATCCCGCTGTCATCCGGATACATCTTTCTCATCAGATCCCCTTGAGAATGTAGGATGGATGATACTGAAATCAGCGGATACAAAAGGAACCTGCAACCCAAAGACAGAAGGTAGAGGAGGTGGGCAGACCCTGTAGGTGTCCTCCCCTCTGCCTTGTTTATCTCCCTTCCCTTTCCTCTGCTCAAACAAACTCCAGATCAATAGGAGGAAATAAAAAAAAAAAAAATCAAATTCATGTGCGGCCTCCGAGGGTGGCTTTTCCTCTCTCTTTGCAGAACGTGTTCTATTTATGTAAAAACATCAACTCTGAAAAAGCGTAATGCATTCATTCCCACCAAATATAGTGCATTAGGGTTTATTAGCATTTGGGAACTTCCAGTAATGGAAAAACTGAGCCGCATAAAAAGTGACACATGATAAGTAGCTCTGAATTTAGCACCATTTTATTAAGAAGCCAGCACAGCCCAGTTGACAAATGGGCCAGACATGCTGACCTGCCTCACCTCCTCTAAAAAGCTCAGATGAAAACAAAAAGTTCTCCAAGCGGATGAAAATAGCTACAAAAATAAACGCGATATCCTGCTCCAGGTTCACTAGGTTCAAACAGGGCTTTGGAAGATATTAAATGTTTTAAACAGAAAGGAGGTTAAAAATAGAGAACAAATGTAAATAACCAGGGTTTGTTTCCCCCCCCCAAGATATTTTGGGGCCAAGAGTTGCAGGTGGAGGGAGAGGACTAAGATTTCAAAACTAATCTGTCCCTTGATTGCGTTTCATCCCAGTCTTAACGGTGAGGTCTTAGGAAACACCTGCCTCACTTTGCTGGGGTGAAAAAGGTCTGTCTACATATTTCTCACATGTGCACAGTCAAAATTGGCGTGACTTCAGGAAAACTCAGGAAAAGAGCAAAATGTCCCTCTTGCTGGCCTTCCATGACTATTTCTTCCATCAGTCTTCCCCGCCCCTCCCGAAGGTGTGCTGGACAACTCCAAGCAGCCCTGCGGGAGCTTGTGGCTCAGTGGCCTCCCATCCCCTGGAGTGTGGGGCGGGACTCATGACTCAGCTGTCACCAAGAGAATGCAGCAAAGGGGAGGGTGGTAATGCCCATGATCAAGTTGGAGCTAGACGTCCGAGAGGCCTCCTGGCCGACTTGAGGAGGTAAGGTGCTATGTCAGGAGAGGAGAGGAACCAGGAAGAAGCCGAGGTCCTATATCCTGCAAGGCCAAAAAAAAAAAAATCTGCATCCTACTGTTGCAAGGAAATGAGTTCCTCCAACACCCCCAGGGAAACTCAGGAGCTGACTGTGCCTCGGTTGAACCTCCAGATGAGAACTCAGCCCAGCGGTCCCCTGGATTGCAGGCCTGTGAGTCACCCCTCCCCCTCCCCCCCAAGAAGCAGAGCAGAGGAGCTGGCTAAGTTGTGCCTGGACTCCTGACCCCTAGAAATGTGACCTTAAATAAAATGTGTGTGTGTGTGTGTGTGTGTGTGTGTGTGTGTGTGTGTGTGTGTCCCTGCCCGCCACCGCCCTCCCACCCCCGCCACCGCTGCACTGCAAGGCTTGCAGGAGGATCTTACTTCCCTGACCAGGGATCGAACCCACACCCTCAGCTGTGAAAGCATGGAGTTCTAACCACTGCAGCTCCGGGGAATTCCCCAAATGAGTGCTGTTTAAAGCCGCCGAAGTTGCGGCAGTCTGTGATAGAGTGACAGATGACTAACCCACGAGGACTTGTGTGTTATTCTGTCTCCACAGGACGTACTGTCGCTGGACATGGATCAATTCCATGTTCATCACTAGGCACCCGCTGCCTCTTTGCCTTTCATTATCTTCCTCGTTCTAAAAATAATGTGTTGCATGCACAAAAGGGCAAATATCACATGATTCTACTTAGAGAGTGGGGTGCCCAGGATGGGCAAATTCATGGAAACAGAAAGAGTAGTCATCGCCAGGGGCTGGGGGGAGGGGACAAAGGGTGGGGACGTTGTTTAAAGGAAACAGTTTCTGTTGGGAGTGATGAAAAAGTTCAGGATGTGGACGGTAGGGATGTGTCCATGCCTGCATGCTCAGAGGGCGTCTGACTCCTTTCGACCCATGGACTCTGGCCAACCAGGCTCCTCTGTCCATGGGATTCTCCAGGCAAGAATACTGCAGTGGGTTGCCATTTCCTTCTCCAGGGGATCTTCCCCACTCAGGGTGGAACCTGCCTCTCCTGTATTGCAGGTGGATTCTCGACCACTGAGTCATCACCTACTATCTGGGAAGCCCCCAGATAGTAATGGTAGATGCCTGACATGTATGCATCTAACATGCATGTTAGATGCAGGTACTTAATGTCACTGAACTAAATGCTTACAAAGGATTCAAGTGGTAAATTTTGTTAGGTATCCTTTAGCACCACAGAAACATCCAAGCAAACCGTGACCAGGTTTTACAGCGTTACTTCTCCATTGTATTAGGAGAGTCCTGAAAACGGAAATGTTTTAAGGTCCCAAAGGACTCTGTCATGAGTGTAGAACAGGGAGGACGTGGAAGCAAGGCGGCGGTGGGTGGGAGGGGTGCAGAGGGAGGGAGTCACCTTTCCCTCAATTGTCATGGTGCTAAGCCACCATGTGACTGCTCCCTGAAAGGGCAGGGATGAGAGGGCCAGGAGGCAGGAAGGGGGAACTCCCAGGCTGTGTCTGGGGGTTTGCTTAAGGAACTCTCCCCTCTCACCTTATAACAGTGCTGAGACATCCAGTGTCACCGAGGCAGCTGGTGGCGATGGCCTGAAAGGAGGTGGGGATGGTCTGAAAGGATGCAGAGATGCCTGAAAGGATGCAGAGATGCCAGAAAGGATGCAGAGACGGCCTGAAAGGATGCAGAGACGGCCTGAAAGGATGCAGAGGCCAGATGTGGAGGGGGTGGGGCAGCTAGCAGCCTCTGGGGAGGGGTCCCGGGTGACAGAGGGATTGAAGGCAGCCCTGGAAGCAGATTCTAGGACCAGTTGGAGGCAGCACGGACTTTGGACTCAAGAGGAAGGCCCAAGTGGCTTTCACAGGGCACCAGAGCAACGCTGACAAAGAAGACCCTTGGCCGTGGTCTACTTTGCTCCTTGGAGAGGCGTAGATCGTCCCCAGAACAGAAAGAAGAGCTTGTCAAACAGGCTCTGGGACAAACACGGTTCGTGATTAAGCCGCACCATGGAAGGCAGGGACTTTCTGTCTGATGCTCTCCAACCTCCCCTGGTGGCACTTCAATTTGCCTCCATCGAGGGGCTTTGGTGCCAAAATATTTGGGTGTAGGAAACAGTCAGTGGTAAAGAAGCCGTCTGCCGAGGTCAGAAGACACAGGAAGACTGAGGTTCAGGGAAGATTCCCAGGTTGGGAAGATGCCCTGGAGGAGGGCATGGCAACCCGCTCCAGTGTTCTTGCCTGGAGAATCCCACGGATGGAGGAGCCTGGTGGGCTACAGTCCATGGGGTTGCAAAGAGTCAGACATGACTGAGCGACTGAGCACACACACATGAACTTTAAACGTTTCAGAGTCTAAGGTTCTGAAAGCATTCAGTCTGGGGTTACAAGCACCGATTTGAATGTCCAGTCGGTGCTGGCTGTGGGGTGCGGTGCATATGTCATTTTCGGGGCTCTGCTCCAGGCTCTGCCTCTGAAATGTGGGGCCAAGTCTGTGTCTTCTCCTGAGGTTGATTTGAGAGGAACATTTCTGCATTCAGCACCACGATTAGCAAGCAGTCACTGCTCACTACACCAGAGCTATGATGATTCCCCTGAAATATGTCTGTCACACAATTAGAATGTGAGCAGACACAGTATTAATTATCACTTGAAGGACTTCACTGCAAAATCCCAAATAAAACAACTACCAAACAAAAAAAATCTGGAGAATGAGACCTGGGAATTATTAAGAGACTGGTTGCCTGAAAAAAACACAAAACATTAGGCTAGAAGAGTGATTCTGAAATGAAAAGTGCAGCAGAACCTCAGAAGACTTACCAAACCTAGATGGCTGGGCCCCCGGCCCGGCGTTTTTGATTCAGCAGGTCTGGGGGAAACCCAAGAATTTGCATTTCGGACAAGTTCCGAGTAGAGGCTGAGGCTGGTCTGCGAAGCACACTTTGAGAACCTCTATGCTGCAGGAACTTGCCACTGGGATGTTATTACTAGCTCATTGGAAGAGACCTGATGCTGGGAAAAACAGGGCAGGAGGAGAAGGGGGCGACAGAGGATGAGATGCTTGGACGGCATCATCGACTCCATGGACATGAGTTTGAGCAAGCTCTGGGAGACGGTGAAGGACAGGGAAGCCTGGTGTGCTGCAGCCCATGCTAAGGTGGACACGACTTAGCCACTGAACAGCACTACCCATGTGATCAGCATATGGAGGACTGCAAATGGAAACATTGACAGACTTCATTTTCTTGGGCTCCAAAATCACTGCGGACAATGACCGCAGCCATGAAATTAAAGACGTTTGTTCCTTGGAAGGAAAGCTATGACAAACCTAGATGGCATATCAAAAAGCTGAGACGTCACTTTGCCAAGAAAGTTTCACACAGTCAAAGCGACAGTTTTTCCAGTCATCATGTATGGATGTGAGGGTTGGACCATAAAGAAGGCTGAGTGCTGAAGAATTGATGCTTTTGAACTGTGGTGTTGGAGAAGACTCCTGAGAGTCCCTTGGACGGCAAGGAGATCCAACCAGTCCATCCCAAAGGAAATCAGTCCTGAAAAATTATTAGAAGGACCAATATTGAAACTGAAGCTCAAATACTTTGGCCACCTGATGTGACAAGATGCAAGTGACCAGCATGTGGGGGACCACAAATGCACGTTTGGTTAAGTGCTCAGGGAAGCCTCAAACAGTGAAGACAGATTCCTGCCTGGAAAAGTGAGATGCCAAGGGAAGCATGGAAGCCAACCCCACACTAGCAAAAAGAGAGTGCTTTCACAGGGGCCTGCAGAGAGGGTTGGGGAGTCCTGGGCAGGGACCCTGCCTCCGGGGACCTGCCGGAAGCCTGGGGTGCAGATCCAGGTAAGTCAAGAGTGTAGACAGGGTGCTGTCACTGTTAGAGGAAAACAGGCCTCCATTTACCCTTGGAAGTGACTCTAGAAGGCCTTAGCAAGGAGCCTTGCTGGTTTCTCCATGACCACCTCCTTCGTCCCTGAGGTCATGCGAACAAAGGGCATGCGACTTCATTTTCTCCCCGCACCCCGCCATCCCAGCCATTGAAACAAAAAATACGAGGGCTTCCCTGGTGACTCAATAGTAGAGAATCCTCCCAATGCAGGAGACGCGGGTTCAGTCCCTGAACCGGGAAGATCCCGCAGGCCATCACAAGGCGCCACAAGGACTGAGCCTGTACTCTAGAGCCCGGGCTTCACGGCAAGAGGGGCCACCGCAATGAGAAGGCTTCCAGCAATGAGAAGCCCGCTCACCACACCAAGAGAGGAGCCCCCGCCCGCCCCAGCTAGAGAAAGCCTGTGCAGCGCCGAAGAGCCAGCATGCACAAAAATAATCACTTGGTTTATAAAGATATTATGAATATATAACATATTTATTTATACAAATACATACATATATCTATAAATATATAATATATAAAATATTTATAGATACAGCATATATTTATAAATATAAAATATACTATAAATATATAACATTCATTTATATAACTATATAACATTCATTTATGTAAATATATAAATATATAATAAATATATAAAATATACAATGTATTCATTTATATAAATATGTTATAAATATATAATATATTCATTTATATAAATATATTAAAAGTATATAAAAACATTTATTTATACAAATATATAAATATATTTGTGATATATTGATATATATTTATTTTATATTTATAAATATATTTATTATCTTTATATACTAAATAAATTATATTTTATATAATAAAAATATATTTATATAAACATACATATTTTATAAAAATATATTTATATTCATATAAATATATAAATATGTTGATAAATATACTATATACTTATATAAATATATAAATATGATTATAAATATATAAATATATTATAAATATATAATATTCATTTTTATAAATATATAAACTTATAAATATATAACATATTCATTTATATAAACATAAAAATATATTTATAAATGTATAATATATTAATTTATATAAATATAAAAATATACTTATCAATATATAATATATTCTTTGTATAAATATATAAATATATTGTAAATATGTAACTGTAATATTTTGATAAATATTAAATGTATTATATGTAAATATATATTATTAATATAGAAGTGCATTATTTATAAATAAATAAATACAAATTTAATTAATTAAAAAAAAGAGAAACAATATGCATGCTGCCTGACTGAGGCTGTAGATATTCCCCAGTGGACTGGTTTTCTACCGCTGTGTCACAATTTACCCCCAACGTAGAGACTCACCGTGGTCCTCGCTTGTCTCCTGGGTCAGGAGTTAGCTAGGAGTCAGCATAGCTAGGTCCTCTGCTCCGGCTACAGTCAAGTGTTCACTGGCGCTGGTTTCTTCACCTGAAGCTCAGGGTTCTTCTTTTCAAGCTCGCTGATCTGTCTCATTCATTCCGTCACGGTGGGAGAACGCAGGCCTCAGCGCCTAGGGACGACTCCTGTCCACAGGCAGCTCACAAGTGGCTGTGTGTTTGTGTCTGAGATGAGCAGGAGAGTGTCTACTTTTATAAAGCTCACCTGATTAAGCTAGGCCCCTGGTTCATGAGGCTCCCCTAATTAGGACAGGGCCACCCAGGCTAGTCTGCTTCTGATGGATACCACATATTAGGCCAGGCTCACCCAGGCTAGCCTGTCTTTTGATGAAGACCAAGGATTAGGGCAGGCCCACCCAAGCTCATCTCGGTTTTGATGGACACCACTGATTAGGCCAGGCCCACCCAGGCTAGCCTGCTTTTTGATGGAGATCACTGATTAGGCCAGGCTCACGCAGGCTAGTCTGCCTTTTGATTGACACCAAGGCTTAGGCCAGGCCTTTCTAGGCTACCCTGTCTTTTGATGGGCACCACAGATTAGGGCAGGCCCACTAAGCCTGGCCTGCCTTTTGATGGACATCACAGATCAGGCAGGCGCACGCAGGCTCTTCTCCCTTTTGATAGCATGGATTAGTCCAGGCCTATTGAGTCTAGCCCTCCTTTTCATGGACACCACGAACTAGGCCAGGCGCACCCATGCTAGCCTGCATTTTGATGGAGACCATGGATTAGCCCAGGCCCACCCAGGCTGGTCTCCCTTTTGATGGACAACATTGATTAGGAAAGGCCCACCCAGGCTAGCCTACATTTTGATGGACACCACTGATTAGAGTAGGCTCACCCAGCTGAGCCTGCCTTTTGATGTACACCACAGATTAGGCCAGGCCCACCCAGGCTAACCTGCATTTTGATGGACACCAGTGATTAGGCCAGGCCCACCAAGGCTGGCTTGAATTTTGATTGACACCATTCATTAGGCCAGGCCCACCCATGCTAGCCTGCCTTTTGATGGGCACCACTGATTAGGCCAGGCCCACCCAATCTAGTCTGCCTTTTGAATAAAACCACTGATTGGGCCACGCCCACCCAGGCTGGTGTGCCTTTTGATCGACATGACAGATTAGGCCAGGCCCACACAGGCTCATCTCCCTTTTGATGGACATCACAGATTAGGTCAGGCACACCCAAGCTATGATGCCTTTTGATGGACACCACTGATTAGGCCAGGCCCACCAAGGCTGGCCTGCATTTTGATGGACACAACGGATTAGGCCAGGTCCACCCAGGCTAGCCTGCCTTTTGATGGACACGATGGATTAGGCCAGGCCCACCCAGGCTCATCTCCCTTTGGATGGACACCACTGATTAGGCCTGGCCCACCCAGGATAGCCAGACTTTTAATGAAAACAATGGATTAGGCCAGGCCCAACCAGGCTCATCTCCCGTTTGATGGACACGACGGATAAGGCCAGGCCCACCCCAGCTAGCCTGCTTTTTGATGTACACCATGGAAAAGGCAAGGGCCACCCAGACTCATCTCTCTTTGGATGGACACCACAGATTAGGCCAGGACCACCCAGGTTCATCTTCATTTTGATTGACATCACTGATTAGACCAGGCTCAACCAGGCCAGCCTGTCTTTTGATGTACACCACAGATTAGGGCAGGGCCACACAGGCTCACCTCCCTTTTGATGGACACCACTGATTAGGCTAGGCCCAAGAAGGCTGGCCTCCCTTTTGATGGACACCATGGATTAGGCCAGGCCCACCCAGGCTAGTCTCCATTTTGATTGACACCACTGATTAGGCCAGGCCCACCCAGGCTGTCCTGCCTTTTGATTGACACCACTGATTAGGCCAGGCCCACCAATGCTCATCTCCATTTTAACTGACAGCACTGATTAGGCCAGGCCCTCACAGGCTCACCTCCCTTTTGATGGACACCACTGATTAGGCTAGGCCGAAGAAGGGTGGCCTGCCTTTTCATGGACAGCACGGATTAGGCCAGGCCCAGACAAGCTAGTCTGCCTTTTGATGGACACAATGGATTAGGCCATGCCCAGCCAGCCAGGCTGCTTTTTGATGGACACCACAGTTTATGCCAGGCCCACGCAGCCTGATCTCACTTTTGATAGACACCAAGGATTATTCCAGGCCTACCCAGGTTAGCCTGCCTTTTCATGGAGAGAATGGATTCGGCCAGGCCCACCAAGGCTAGCCTGCCTTTTGATGGACACCACGGATTAGGCGAGGCCCACCCAGGTTGGCCTGCCTTTTGATGGACACCACTGATTAGGCCAGGCCCACCCAAGCTTGCCTACCTTTTGATTGACACCACTGATTAGGCCAGGCCCACTCACACTCATCTCCCTTTTGATGGACCCAACTGATTAGGCCAGGCCCTCCCAGGCTAGCCTGCCTTTTCATGGAGACAATGGATTCGGCCAGGACCACCAGGCTAGCTTGCATTTTGATGGACACCACGGATTACGCCAGGCCCACCCAGGCTAGCCTGCCTTTTGATGGACACCACGGATTACGCCAGGCCCACCCAGGCTAGCCTGCCTATTGATGCAGACCATGGATTAGGTCAGGCCCACTAGGGCTGGCCTGCCTTTTGATGGACACCACTGATTAGGTCAGTTCCAGACTGGCTCGTTAGATTTTGATTGAGACCAAGGATGAGGCCAGGCCCACCCATGCTTGTCTGCCTTTTGATTCATACCACTGATTAGGCCAGGCCCACCCAAGCTTGCCTGCCTTTTGATGGACACCATGGATTAGGCCAGGCTGAACCAGGCTAGATTGCCTTTTGATGGATAACACTGATTAGGTCAGGCCCACCCAGGCTGGCCTGCCTTTGGATGGACACCACTGATTAGGCCCCGTGCAGCCAGGCTTGTAAAACTTTTGACTGATACCAAGGTGAGGCCAGGCCCACCGAGGCTCGTCTGCCTTTTGATGGATGCCACTGATTAGGCCAGGCCCACTGAGGCTGGTGTTCATTTTGATTGACAGCACTGATCAGGCTAGGTCCTCCCAGGCTACCCTGCCTTTTGATGGACACAACTGATTAGGCCAGGACCACCCATGGTAGCCTGCCTTTTATTGGCCCCACTGATTAGGGCAGGCCCACCCAGGCTGGCCAGCTTTTTGACTGACACCATTCATCATGCGAAGCCCACCAAGACTGGCGTGCCTATTGATGGACACCACTGATTAAGCCTGGCCCACCCAGGCTCATCTGCCTATTGATGGATACCACTGATTAGGCCAAGCCCATGCAGGCTAGTGTGCCTTTCGATGGACACAATTGATTCGGTAAGCCCACCCCAGGCTAGCCTGCATTTTGATTGACACTGCTGATTAGGCCTGGCCCACCGAGGCTCATCTCCATTTTGACTGACAGCACTGATTAGGTCAGGCTCAACAAGGGTAGCCTGCCTTTTGATGTACACCACAGTTTCGGCCAGGCCCACACAGCTTCACCTCCCTTTTGATGGACACCACGGATTAGGCTATTCCCACCAAGGCTAGTCAGCCTTTTGAGGGACACCATGGATTAGGCCAGGCCCACCAAGGCTGGCCTGCCTATTGATGAACACCTCTGATTAGGCCAGGCCCACCCAGGCTAGCCTGCCTTTTGATGGACTCCATGGATTAGGACAGGACCACCCAGGCTAGTCTGCCTTTTGATGAACACCTCTGATTAGGCCAGGCCCACCCAGGCTAGCCTGCCTTTTGATGGACTCCACCGATTAGGACAGGAACACACAGGCTAGTCTCCCTTTTGATGGACACCACAGATTAGGCTAGGCCCACGCAGGCTCATATTCCTTTTGAGAGACAACACGGATTAGGCCAGGCCCACTAGGGCTGGACTGCCTTTTGATGGACACCAGTGACTAGGCCAAACCCACCCAGACTAGTCTACCTTTTCATAAACACCACGGATTGGGCCAGACCCACCAAGACTGGCGTGCCTTTTAATGGAGACCATGGATTAGGCCAGGCCCACCCAGGCTGGCCTGCCTTTTGATGGAGACCACTGATTAGGCCAGGCCCACCCAGGCTTGCCTGCCTTTTGATGGACACCATGGATTAGGCCAGGCTGAACCAGGCTAGATTGCCTTTTGATGGATAACACTGATTAGGCCAGGCCCACCCAGGCTAGCCTGCCTTTTGATGGAGACCACTGATTAGGCCAGGCCCACCCACGCTTGCCTGCCTTTTGATGGACACCATGGATTAGGCCAGGCTGAACCAGGCTAGCCTGCCTTTTGATGGAGACCACTGATTAGGCCAAGCCCACCCAGGCTAGTCTGCTTTTGAAGGATACCACATATTAGACCAGGCCCACCCAGGCTAGCCTGCCTTTTGATGGAGACCACTGATTAGGCCAGGCCCACCCAGGCTTGCCTGCCTTTTGATGGACACAACTGATTAGGCCAGGACCACCCATGGTAGCCTGCCTTTTATTGGCCCCACTGATTAGGGCAGGCCCACCCAGGCTGGCCAGCTTTTTGATTGACACCATTCATTATGCCAGGCCACCAAGACTACCGTGCCTATTGATGGACACCACTGATTAAGCCTGGCCCACCCAGGCTCATCTGCCTATTGATGGATACCACTGATTAGGCCAAGCCCACGCAGGCTAGTGTGCCTTTCGATGGACACAATTGATTCGGTAAGCCCACCCCAGGCTAGCCTGCTTTTTGATAGACACTACAGATTAGGCCAGGCCCACGCAGGCTCATATTCCTTTTGATAGACACCACTGATTAGGCCAGGCCCACCCAGGCTTGCCTGCCTTTTGATGGACAGCATGGATTACGCCAGGCCGACCCAGGTTAGCCTGTCTTTTGATGAATAACCCTGATTAGGCCAGGCCCACCGAGGCTGGCCTTCTTTATCATGGACACCACTTTTTAGGCCAGGCCCAGACAGCGTACTAAGACTTTTGATGGAGGTCCAGGATTAGGCCAGGCCCATCCAGGCTCTTCTGCCTTATGATGGACACCACTGATTAGGCCAGGCCCACGCAGGCTAGTCTGCCTTTTGATTGACACCACGAATTAGGCCAGGCCCACCAAGGCTGGTGTGCCTTTTGATTGACACCATAGATTAGGCTAGGACCTCCAGGCTAGTCTGCATTTTCATGGACAACACGGAATAGGCCAGGCGCACCCAGACTACCCTGCCTATTGATGAACACCACTGATTAGGCCAGGACAACCCACGGTAGCCAGCCTTTTATTGGCCCCACTGATTAGGGCAGGCCCACCCTGGCTGGCCGGATTTTTGATTGACGCCACTGATTAGGCCAGGCCCACCAAGACTGGCGTGCCTATTGATGGAAACCACGGAGTAGTCCAGCCCTACCCAGGCTAGCCTGACTTTTGATGGATAACCCTGATTAGGCCAGGCCCACCCATGGTAGCCTGCCTTTTATTGACATCACTGATTAGGGCAGGCCCACGAAGACTGGCGTGCCTATTAATGGACACGACTGATTAGGCCAGGCTCACCCAGGCTAGTCTGCCTTTTGATTGAGCCCACGGATTAGGCCAGGCCCAACAAGGCTGGCGTGCCTTTTGATTGACACCACAGATTAGGCCAGGCTGACCCAGGCTAATCTGCATTTTGATGGACATCATTAATCAGCCCAGGCCCATGCAGGCTAGTCTGCCTTTTGATTGACACCACGGATTAGGCCAGGCCCACCAAGACTGGCATGCCTTTAGATGGAGACCATGGATTAGGCCAGGCCCATGAAGGCTGGTGTGCCTTTTGATTAACACCACTGATTAGGCTAGGACCTCCCAGGCTAGTCTGCCTTTTGTTGGACACCATGGAATAGACCAGGCCTACCTAGACTATCCTGCCTTTTGATGGACACCACTGATTAGGCCAGGCCCACCCAGGCAAGTCTGCCTTTTGATGGACACCACTGATTAGGCCAGGCCCACTCAGGCTAGTCTGCCTTTTGATGGACACCATGGATTAGGCCAGGCCCACACAGGCTCACCTCCCTTTTGATGGACACCACGGATTAGGCTAGAACCAAGAAGGCTGGCCTGCCTTTTGATGGACACCACCACGGATTAGGCCAGGCCCACCAAGGCTAGTCTGCCTTTTGATGTATGCCTCAAATTAGGACAGGACCACCCAGGCGGCCCTGTTTTTTGATTGACAACACTGATTAGAGCAGGCCCACCCAGGCTCGTCTCCCTTTTGATGGACACCATGGATTAGGTCAGGCCCACTAAGGCTGCCCTGCCTTTTGATGGACACCACTGATTAGTCCAGGCCTACCCAGGCTAGCCTGCCTTTTGATGGACACCACAGATTACGCCAGGCCCACACACACGCATCTCCCATATGATAGACACCACGGATTAATGTAGGCCGACCCAGGCTAGCTTGCCTTTTCATGGACATCAGGATTAGGCCAAGCCCAGCCAGGCTAGCCTCCCTGTTGACGTATACCATAGATTAGGACAGTCCCACCCAGTTTCATCACCATTTTGATTGACACCACTGATTAGGCCAGGCCCACCCAGGTTAGCCTGCGTTTTGATTGACACCACTGACTAAGTCAGGCCTACGAAGAGTGGTGTGCCTATTGATGCACAGCATGAATTAGGCCAGGCAGACCCAGGGTATTCTGCCTTTTGATGGACACCACAGGTTAGCCTAGGCCTACGCACATGCATCTCCCTTATGATAGACAGCACGGATTAATGCAGGCCTACCCAAGCTATCTTGCCTTTTCATGGACATCAGGATTAGGCCAGGCCCACCGAGGCTAGCCTGCCTTTTGATGGACACCACGGATTAGACAGTCCCACTCAGGCTGGCCTGCCTTTTGATTGACAACACTGATTAGGCAAGGCCCACCATGGCTAGTCTGCGTTTTAATGGACTCCACGGATTAGGCCAGGCACACTCAGGCTAGCCTGCCTTTTGATGGAGACCATGGATTAGACCAGGCCCACTCAGACTGGCCTACCTTTTGATAGACACCACAGATTAAGCCAGGCCCACTAGGGCTGGCTTGCTTTCTGATAGACACCTCTGATTAGGCCAGGCCCACCCAGGCTAGCCTGCCTTTTGATGGGCAGCAATGATTAGGCCAAACCCACCCAGGCGAGTCTGCCTTTTGATGGACACCATGGCTTAGGCCAGGCCCACGCACAGTCATCTACCTTATGATAGACATCATGGATTAATGCAGGCCGACCCAGGCTAGCTTGCCTTTTCATGCACAGCAAGATTAGGCCAGGCCCACCAAGGCTAGCTAGACTTTTGATGTACATTACAGATTAGAACAGGACCACCCAGGCTAGCCTGCCTTTGATTGACACCACGGATTAGGACCGTCCCACCCAGCCTGACCTGCCTTTGATGGACAACACTGATTAGGCAAGGCCCACGCAAGCTAGTCTGCATTTTGATTGACACTGCTGATTAGGCCTGGCCCACCGAGGCTCATCTCCATTTTGACTGACAGCACTGATTAGGTCAGGCTCAACAAGGGTAGCCTGCCTTTTGATGTACACCACAGTTTCGGCCAGGCCCACACAGCTTCACCTCCCTTTTGATGGACACCACGGATTAGGCTATTCCCACCAAGGCTAGTCAGCCTTTTGAGGGACACCATGGATTAGGCCAGGCCCACCAAGGCTGGCCTGCCTATTGATGAACACCTCTGATTAGGCCAGGCCCACCCAGGCTAGCCTGCCTTTTGATGGACTCCACCGATTAGGACAGGAACACACAGGCTAGTCTCCCTTTTGATGGACACCACAGATTAGGCTAGGCCCATGCAGGCTCATATTCCTTTTGAGAGACAACACGGATTAGGCCAGGCCCACTAGGGCTGGACTGCCTTTTGATGGACACCAGTGACTAGGCCAAACCCACCCAGACTAGTCTACCTTTTCATAAACACCACGGATTGGGCCAGACCCACCAAGACTGGCGTGCCTTTTAATGGAGACCATGGATTAGGCCAGGCCCACCCAGGCTGGCCTGCCTTTTGATGGAGACCACTGATTAGGCCAGGCCCACCCAGGCTTGCCTGCCTTTTGATGGACACCATGGATTAGGCCAGGCTGAACCAGGCTAGATTGCCTTTTGATGGATAACACTGATTAGGCCAGGCCCACCCAGGCTAGCCTGCCTTTTGATGGAGACCACTGATTAGGCCAGGCCCATCCACGCTTGCCTGCCTTTTGATGGACACCATGGATTAGGCCAGGCCCACCCAGGCTAGCCTGCCTTTTGATGGAGACCACTGATTAGGCCAGGCCCACCCAGGCTTGCCTGCCTTTTGATGGACACAACTGATTAGGCCAGGCCCACCCAGGCTTGCCTGCCTTTTGATGGACACCATGGATTAGGCCAGGCTGAACCAGGCTAGATTGCCTTTTGATGGATAACACTGATTAGGTCAGGCCCACCCAGGCTAGCCTGCCTTTTGATGGAGACCACTGATTAGGCCAGGCCCACCTACGCTTGCCTGCCTTTTGATGGACACCATGGATTAGGCCAGGCCCACCCAGGCTAGCCTGCCTTTTGATGGAGACCACTGATTAGGCCAGGCCCACGCAGGCTAGTCTGCCTTTTGATGGACACCACGAATTAGGCCAGGCCCACTGAGGCTGGTGTTCATTTTGATTGACAGCACTGATCAGGCTAGGACCTCCCAGGCTACCCTGCCTTTTGATGGACACAACTGATTAGGCCAGGACCACCCATGGTAGCCTGCCTTTTATTGGCCCCACTGATTAGGGCAGGCCCACCCATGCTGGCCAGCTTTTTGATTGACACCATTCATCATGCCAGGCCCACCAAGACTGCCGTGCCTATTGATGGACACCACTGATTAAGCCTGGCCTACCCAGGCTCATCTGCCTATTGATGGATACCACTGATTAGGCCAAGCCCACGCAGGCTAGTGTGCCTTTCGATGGACACAATTGATTCGGTAAGCCCACCCCAGGCTAGCCTGCTTTTTGATAGACACTACAGATTAGGCCAGGCCCACGCAGGCTCATATTCCTTTTGATAGACACCACTGATTAGGCCAGGCCCACCCAGGCTTGCCTGCCTTTTGATGGACAGCATGGGTTACGCCAGGCTGACCCAGGTTAGCCTGTCTTTTGATGAATAACCCTGATTAGGCCAGGCCCACTGAGGCTGGCCTTCTTTATCATGGACACCACTGATTAGGCCAGGCCCAGACAGCGTACTAAGACTTTTGATGGAGATCCAGGATTAGGCCAGGCCCATCCAGGCTCTTCTGCCTTATGATGGACACCACTGATTAGGCCAGGCCCACGCAGGCTAGTCTGCCTTTTGATTGACACCACGAATTAGGCCAGGCCCACCAAGGCTGGTGTGCCTTTTGATTGACACCATAGATTAGGCTAGGACCTCCAGGCTCGTCCGCATTTTCATGGACAACACGGAATAGGCCAGGCGCACCCAGACTACCCTGCCTATTGATGAACACCGCTGATTGGGCCAGGACAACCCACGGTAGCCAGCCTTTTATTGGCCCCACTGATTAGGGCAGGCCCACCCTGGCTGGCCGACTTTTTGATTGACGCCACTGATTAGGCCAGGCCCACCAAGACTGGCGTGCCTATTGATGGAAACCACGGAGTAGTCCAGCCCTACCCAGGCTAGCCTGACTTTTGATGGATAACCCTGATTAGGCCAGGCCCTCCCATGGTAGCCTGCCTTGTATTGTCACCACTGATTAGCGCAGGCCCACCCAGGCTGGCCTGCTTTGTGATTGACACCAATGATTAGGCCAGGCCTACCAAGACTGGCATGCCTCTTGATGGACTCCATGGATTAGGCCAGGCTCACCCAGGCTAGCTTGCCTTTTGATGGAGACCATGGATTAGGCCAGGCCCACTCAGGCTCACCTACCTTTTGATAGAGACCACAGATTAGACCAGGGCCACTAGGGCTGGCCTGCTTTTTGATGGACACCACTGATTAGACCATGCCCACGCAGGCAAGTCTAGCTTTCGATAGACACCACGGGTTAAGTCCGGCCCACCAAGAATTGCGTGCCTTTTGATGGACACCCCGGATTAGGCCAGGCCCACCCAGGCTAGCCTGTCTTTGATGGAGACCATGGATTAGGCCCGGCCCACTAGGGCTGGCCTGCCTTTGGATGGACACCACTGATTAGGCCAAACCCACCCACACTAGTCTGCCTTTTGATGGAGACCACTGATTAGGCCAGGGCCACCCAGGCTAGTCTGCCTTTTGAAGGACACCACAGATCAGGCCAGGCCCATGCAGGCGCATCTCCCTTTTGATAGACACCAAGGCTTAGGCCAGGCCTTCCCAGGGTACCCTGTCTTTTGATGGGCACCACGGATTAGGCCAGGCCCACCCATGCTAGCCTGCCTTTTGATGGGCACCACTGATTAGGCCAGGCCCACCCAGTCGAGTCTGCCTTTTGAATAAAACCACTGATTAGACCACGCCCACCCAGGTTGGTATGCCTTTTAATCGACACATCGGGTTAGGCCAGGCCGACCCAGGCTAGCATGCCTCTTGATGGACACCACAGATTAGACCAGGCCCACCCAGGCTCATCTGCCTTTTGATGCATACCACTGATTAGGTCAGGCCCACCCACACTCATCTCCCGTTTGATGGACCCAACTGATTAGCCAGGCCCTCCCAGGCTAACCTGCCTTTTGATGGAGACAATGGATTCGGCCAGGCCCACCCAGGCTAGCCTGCCTTTTGATGGACACCACTGATTAGGCCAGGCCCACCCAGGCTAGCCTGCCTTTTGATGGATACCATGGATAAGGCCAAGCCCACCCAGGCTAGCCTGCCTATTGATGCAGACCATGGATTAGGTCAGGCCCACTAGGGCTGGCCTGCCTTTTGATGGACACCACTGATTAGGTCAGTTCCAGACTGGCTCGTTAGATTTTGATTGAGACCAAGGATGAGGCCAGGCCCACCCATGCTTGTCTGCCTTTTGATTCATACCACTGATTAGGCCAGGCCCACCCAAGCTTGCCTGCCTTTTGATGGACACCATGGATTAGGCCAGGCTGAACCAGGCTAGATTGCCTTTTGATGGATAACACTGATTAGGTCAGGCCCACCCAGGCTGGCCTGCCTTTGGATGGACACCACTGATTAGGCCCCGTGCAGCCAGGCTTGTAAAACTTTTGACTGATACCAAGGTGAGGCCAGGCCCACCGAGGCTCGTCTGCCTTTTGATGGATGCCACTGATTAGGCCAGGCCCACGCAGGCTAGTCTGCCTTTTGATGGACACCACGAATTAGGCCAGGCCCACTGAGGCTGGTGTTCATTTTGATTGACAGCACTGATCAGGCTAGGTCCTCCCAGGCTACCCTGCCTTTTGATGGACACAACTGATTAGGCCAGGACCACCCATGGTAGCCTGCCTTTTATTGGCCCCACTGATTAGGGCAGGCCCACCCAGGCTGGCCAGCTTTTTGACTGACACCATTCATCATGCGAAGCCCACCAAGACTGCCGTGCCTATTGATGGACACCACTGATTAAGCCTGGCCCACCCAGGCTCATCTGCCTATTGATGGATACCACTGATTAGGCCAAGCCCACGCAGGCTAGTGTGCCTTTCGATGGACACAATTGATTCGGTAAGCCCACCCCAGGCTAGCCTGCTTTTTGATAGACACTACAGATTAGGCCAGGCCCACGCAGGCTCATATTCCTTTTGATAGACACCACTGATTAGGCCAGGCCCACCCAGGCTTGCCTGCCTTTTGATGGACAGCATGGATTACGCCAGGCCGACCCAGGTTAGCCTGTCTTTTGATGAATAACCCTGATTAGGCCAGGCCCACTGAGGCTGGCCTTCTTTATCATGGACACCACTGATTAGGCCAGGCCCAGACAGCGTACTAAGACTTTTGATGGAGGTCCAGGATTAGGCCAGGCCCATCCAGGCTCTTCTGCCTTATGATGGACACCACTGATTAGGCCAGGCCCACGCAGGCTAGTCTGCCTTTTGATTGACACCACGAATTAGGCCAGGCCCACCAAGGCTGGTGTGCCTTTTGATTGACACCATAGATTAGGCTAGGACCTCCAGGCTAGTCTGCATTTTCATGGACAACATGGAATAGGCCAGGCGCACCCAGACTACCCTGCCTATTGATGAACACCACTGATTGGGCCAGGACAACCCACGGTAGCCAGCCTTTTATTGGCCCCACTGATTAGGGCAGGCCCACCCTGGCTGGCCGGATTTTTGATTGACGCCACTGATTAGGCCAGGCCCACCAAGACTGGCGTGCCTATTGATGGAAACCACGGAGTAGTCCAGCCCTACCCAGGCTAGCCTGACTTTTGATGGATAACCCTGATTAGGCCAGGCCCACTCATGGTAGCCTGCCTTTTATTGACATCACTGATTAGGACAGGCCCACGAAGACTGGCGTGCCTATTAATGGACACGACTGATTAGGCCAGGCTCACCCAGGCTAGTCTGCCTTTTGACGCACACCACGGATTAGGCCAGGCCCACAAATACTGGCGTGCCTATTAACGATCTCAACTGATTAGGCCAGGCCCACCCAGGCTCGTCTGGCTTTTGATGGACACCGTGGATTAGGCCAGGCCTAATCAGGTTCATCTGCCTTTGATGGACACCACTGATTAGGCCAGGCCCACCCATGCTATTCTGCCTTTTGCTGGACACCACAGATTAGGCTAGAACCAAGAAGGCTGGCCTGCGTTTTGATGGACACCACGGATTAGGCCAGGCCCACACAGGCTCACCTCCCTTTTGATGGACACCACAGATTAGGCTAGAACCAAGAAGGCTCGCCTGCCTTTTGATGGACACCACGGATTAGGCCAGGCCCACCCTGGCTGGCGTGCCTGTTGATGCACACCATTGATTAGGCCAGGCCCACCCAGGCTCTGCAGGCCTGCTTTTTGATGGAGACCACGGATTAGAGCAGGCCCACACAGGCTTGCCTACCTTTTGATAAACACCACAGATTAGGCCAGACCCACTAGGGCTGCCCTGCCCTTTGATGGGCACCACTGATTAGGCCAGGCCCACCCAGGGTAGTCTGCCTTTTGATGAATACCACTGATTAGGCGAGGCCCATGAAGGCAGTGGCACCCCACTCCAGTACTCTTGCCTGGAAAATCCCATGGACGGAGGAGCCTGGTAGGCTGCAGTCCATGGGGTCGCTAAGAGTTGGGCACGACTGAGCGACTTCACTTTCACTTTTCACTTTCATGCACTGGAGAAGGAAATGGCAACCCACTCCAATATTCTTGCCTGGAGAATCCCAGAGACGAAGGAGCCTGGTGGGCTGCCGTCTATGGGGTCGCACAGAGTCGGACACGACTGAAGCGACTTAGCAGCAGCAGCAGCATCAACTGATTCGGCCATGATCACCCACGGTAGCCCGCCTTTTATTGACCCCGCTGATTAGGGCAGGCCCACCCATGCTGGCCTGCTTTTTGATGGACACCACTGATTAGGCCAGGCCCACCACGACTGTCAGGCCTAATGACGGACAGCACTGATTAGGCCAGGCCCACCCACACTCATCTCTCTTTTGATGGACCCAACTGATTAGGCCAGGCCCTCCCAGGCTAACCTGCCTTTTGATGGAGACAATGGATTCGGCCACGCCCACCCAGGCTAGCCTGCCTTTTGCTGGACACCACTGATTAGGCCAGGCCCACCCAGGCTCATCTGCCTTTTGATGCATACCACTGATTAGGCCAGGCCCACCCACACTCACCTCCCTTTTGATGGACCCAACTAATTAGGCCAGGCCCTCCCAGGCTAACCTGCCTTTTGATGGAGACAATGGATTCGGCCAGGCCCACCCAGGCTAGCCTGTATTTTGATGGACACCACTGATTAGGCCAGGCCCACCCAGGCTAGCCTGCCTTTTGATGGATACCATGGATAAGGCCAAGCCCACCCAGGCTAGCCTGCCTATTGATGGAGACCATGGATTAGGTCAGGCCCACTAGGGCTGGCCTGCCTTTTGATGGACACCACTGATTAGGCCAGTTCCAGACTGGCTCGTTAGATTTTGATTGAGACCAAGGATGAGGCCAGGCCCACCCATGCTTGTCTGCCTTTTGATTCATACCACTGATTAGGCCAGGCCCACCCAAGCTTGCCTGCCTTTTGATGGACACCATGGATTAGGCCAGGCTAACCAGGCTAGATTGCCTTTTGATGGATAACACTGATTAGGTCAGGCCCACCCAGGCTGGCCTGCCTTTGGATGGACACCACTGATTAGGCCCCGTGCAGCCAGGCTTGTAAAACTTTTGACTGATACCAAGGTGAGGCCAGGCCCACCGAGGCTCATCTGCCTTTTGATGGACACCACGAATTAGGCCAGGCCCACTGAGGCTGGTGTTCATTTTGATTGACAGCACTGATCAGGCTAGGACCTCCCAGGCTACCCTGCCTTTTGATGGACACAACTGATTAGGCCAGGACCACCCATGGTAGCCTGCCTTTTATTGGCCCCAGTGATTAGGGCAGGCCCACCCAGGCTGGCCGGCTTTTTGATTGATACCACTGATTAGGCCAGGCCCACCAAGACTGGCGTGCCTATTGATGGACACCACTGATTAAGACAGGCTCATCCAGGCTCATCTGCCTTTTGATGGACACAACTGATTAAGTAAGGCCACCCCAGGCTAGCCTGCTGTTTGATGGACACTACAGATTTGGACAGGCCCATGCAGGCTCATATTCCTTTTGATGGAAACCATGGAGTAGTCCAGGCCTACCCAGGCTAGCCTGCCTTTTGATGGATAACCCTGATTAAGCCAGGCCCACCCACGGTAGCCTGCCTTGTATTGTCATCACTGATTAGCGCAGGCTCACCCAGGCTGGCCTGCTTTGTGATTGACACCAATGATTAGGCCAGGCCTACCAAGACTGGCATGCCTATTGATGGACACCACGGATTTGGCCAGGCCCACCAAGGCTAGTCTGCCTTTTGATGGACACCATGTACTAGGCCAGTCTCACCAAGTCTGGCGTGGCTGTTGATGGACACCACTGATTAGGCCAGGCCCACCCAGGCTAGTCTCTGTTTTTATTGACAGCAGTGATTAGGCCAGGCCCTCCCAGCCTGCCCTGCCTTTTGATTGACAACACTGATTAGGCAAGGCGCACCCAGGCTAGTCTGCATTTTGCTTGACACCACTGATCAGGCCAGGCCCACCCAGGCTCATCGTCATTTTGATTGACAGCACTGATTAGGCCAGGCTCAACCTGGCTAGCCTGCCTTTTGATGAACACCACAGATTAAGCTAGGCCCACAGAGGATCACCTCCCTTTTGATGGACACCTCTCATTAGGCTAGGCCTGAGAAGGTTGGCCTGTCTTTTCTTGGGCACCATGGATTAGGCCAGGCCCACCCAGGCTAGTCTGCCTTTAAATGGAGATCATGGATTAGGTCAGGCCCACTAGGGCTGGCCTGCCTTTTGATGGACACCACTGATTAGGCCAAGCCCAGCCAGGCCAGTTTGCCTTTTAATGGAAACAACTGATTAGGCCAGGCCCACCCAAACTAGCCTGCTTTTTGATGGACACTACAGATTAGGCGAGGACCACGCAGGCTAGCCTGCCTTTTGATGGAAACCACAGATTAGGCCAGGCCCCCTCAGGTTCGCCTGCCTTTTGAGAGACACCCCAGATTAGGCCAGTCCCACCAAGATTGGTGTGCCTTTGGATGGACAACACTGATTAGGCCAGACCCACCCAGGCTAGTCTGCCTTTTGATGGACACCACGGATTAGGCCAGGCCCATCCAGGCTAGCCTGCCTTTTCATGGAGACCATGGATTAGGCCCAGCCCACTAGGCATGGCCTGCCTTTTGATGGACACCACTGATTAGGCCAGGCCCAATCAGCCTAGCCTGCTTTTTGATGGACACCACAGTTTAGGCCAGGCCCACGCAGGCTCATATTCCTTTTGATAGACACCACGGATTAGTCCTGGCCTACCTAGGCTTACTTACCTTTTGATGGACACCATGGATTAAGCCAGGCCGACACAGGGTAGCCTGCCTTTGATGGATAACACTGATTAGGCCAGGCCCACCCAGGGTGGCCTGCCTTTTGATGGACACCACTGATTAGGCCAGGGCCAACCAGGCTAGTAAGACTTTTGATGGAGACCAAGGATGAGGCTAGGCCCACTCATGCTCGTCTGCCTTTTGATGAATACCACTGATTAGGCCAGGCCCATGCAGGCTAGTCTGCTTTTTGATTGACACCACGTATTAGGCCAGGCTCACCAATCTGGTGTGCCTTTTGATTGACACCAGTGATTAGGCTAGGTTCGCCCAGGCTAGCCTGCCTTTTGATAGACACCACGGAATAGGCCAGGCCCACCCAGGATACCCTGCCTTTTGATGGACACCACTGATTAGGCCACGACCACCCACGGTAGCCTGCCTTTTATTGACCCCGCTGATTAGGGCAGGCTCACCCACGCTGGCCTGCTTTTTGCTGAACACCACTGATTAGGCCAGGCCCACCACGACTGTCATGCCTAATGACAGACACCACTGATTAGGCCAGGCCCACCCAGGCTCGTCTGCCTTTTGATGCATACCACTGATTAGGCCAAGCCCACCCAGGCTCGTCTGCCTTTTGATTGGCAACACTGATTAGTCAAGGCCCACCCAGGCTAGTCTGCGTTTTGATTGACACCACTGTTTAGGCCAGGCCCTCACAGGCTCACCTCCCTTTTGATGGATACCACTGATTAGGTTAGGCCGAAGAAGGGTGGCCTGCCTTTTGATGGACACCACAAATTAGACCAGGCCTACACAGGCTAGTCTGTCTTTTGATGGACACCAATGATTAGGCCAGGCCCACCCATGCTAGTCTGCCTTTTGATGGGCACCATAGATTAAGCCAGGCCCACCGAAGCTTGCCTACCTTTTGATTGACACCACTGATTAGGCCAGGCCCACTCAAACTCATCTCCCTTTTGATGGACACCACTGATTAGGCCAGGCCCTCCCAGGCTAGCCTGCCTTTTGATGGAGACCATGGATTAGGCCAAGCCCACCCAGGCTAGCCTGCCTTTTGGCCGATATCACCGATTAGGACAGGCCCACCGAGGCTAGTATGACTTTTGATTGACACCACAGATTAGGCCAGGCCCATCCAGGCTCATGTCTCTTTTGATGGACACCATGGATTAGGCCAGGCCCACCCAGGCTAGCCTGCCTTTTGATGGAGACCAAGGATCAGCCTCGCCTCACCCAGGCTCGTCTGCCTTTTGATGGACACCACGGATGAGGCCAGGGCCACCAAGGCTCCGTGCCTTTTCCTTGATACCATTGATTAGACCAGGCCCACCCAAGCTATTCTGCCTTTTGATGGACACCACTGATTAGGCCAGGCCCACCCAGTCTAGTCTGCCTTTTGAATAAAACCACTGATCAGGCCATGCCCAGCCAGGTTGGTGTGCCTTTTGATCGACACGACGGATTAGGCCAGGCCGACCCAGGCTAGCATGCCTCTTGTTGGACACCACAGATTAGACCAGGCCCACCCAGTCTCATCTCCCTTTTGATGGACACCACAGATTAGGTCAGGCCCACCCAAACTATGCTGCCTTTTGATGGACACCACTGCTTAGGCCAGGCCCACCAAGGCTCATCTCCCTTTTGAAGGAAAACACGGATTAGGCCAGGCCCATCCAGGCTGGCCTTCCTTTTGATGGACACCACTGATTAGGCCAGGCCCACCCAGTCTGGTCTGTCTTTTGACCAAAACCACTGATTAGGCCAGGCCTACCCAGGCTGGTGAGCCTTTTGATCAACACGATGAATTAGGCCAGGCCCTCCCAGGCTAGCCTTCCTTTTGAAGGACACCACAGATTAGACCAGGCCCACCCAGGCTCATCTTCCTTTTGATGGACACCATAGATTAGGCTATTTTGCTTTTTTGCATTTCTTTTCCATGGGGATTTTCTTGATCCCTGTCTCCTGTACAATGTCACGAACCTCTGTCCATAGTTCATCAGGCACTCTGTCTATCAGGTCTAGTCCCTTAAATCTATTTGTCACTTCCACTGTATACTCATAAGGAATTTGATCTAGGTCATACCTGAATGGACTAGTGGTTTTCCCTACTTTCTTGAATTTAAGTCTGAATTTGGCAATAAGCAGTTCATGATCCGAGCCACAGTCTGCTTCCGGTCTTGTTTTTGCTGACTGTATAGAGCTTCTCCATCTTTGGCTGCAAAGAATATAATCAATCTGATTTTGGTGTTGACCATCTGGTGACGTCCACGTGTAGAGTCTTCTCTTGTGTTGTTGGAATAGGGTGTTTGCTCTGACCAGTGCGTTCTCGTGGCAAAACTCTATTAGCCTTTGCCCTGCTTCATTCTGTACTCCAAGGCCAAACTTGCCTGTTACGCCAGGTGTTTCTTGACTTCGGACTTTTGCATTCCAGTCTCCTATAATGAAAAGGACATCTTTTTTGCGTGTTAGTTCTAGAAGGTCTTGTAGGTCTTCATAGAACCATTCAACTTCAGCTTCTTCGGCGTTACTGGTCGGGGCATAGACTTGGATTACCGTGATATTGAATGGTTTGCCTTGGAAACGAACAGAGATCATTCTGTCGTTTTTGAGATTGCATCCAAGTACTGCATTTTGGACTCTTTTGTTTACCATGATGGCTACTCCATTTCTTCTAAGGGATTCTTGCCCACAGTAGTAGATATAATGGTCATCTGAGTTAAATTCACCCATTCCAGTCCATCTTAGTTCGCTGATTCCTAGAATGTCGACGTTCCCTCTTGCCATCTCCTGTTTGACCACTTCCAGTTTGCCTTGATTCATGGACCTAACATTCCAGGTTCCTATGCAATGTTGCTCTTTACAGCATCGGACTTTGCGTCTATCACCAGTCACATCCACAGCTAGGTATCGTTTTTGCTTTGGCTCCATCCCATCATTCTTTCTGGAGTTATTTCTCCACTGATCTCCATTAGCATATTGGGCACTTAGTGACCTGGGGAGTTCATCTTTCAGTGTCCTATCCTTTTGCCTTTTCATTCTGTTCATGGGGTTCTCAAAGCAAGAATACTGAAGTGGTTTGCCATGCCCTTCTCCAGTGGACCACAATCTGTCAGACCTCTCCACCATGACCCATCCGTCTTGGGTGGCCCCACACGGCATGGCTTAGTTTCGTTGAGATAGACAAGGCTGTGGTCCCTGTGATCAGATTAGCTAGTTTTCTGTAATTTTAGTTTCAGTGTGTCTGCCCTCTGATGCCCTCTCGCAACACTTACCGTCTTACTTGGGTTTCTCTTACCTTGGGCCTTGGGTAATTCTCTCGCCGCCGCCGCCGCCGCCAGCCCCCGGCCCGGCCTAGCCCAGCCCCTCTCGTCCGCCGCCCCCGGCTCCCGGCGCGGCCTAGCCCAGCCCCTCTCGTCCGCCGCCCCCGGCTCCCGGCGCGGCCTAGCCCAGCCCCTCTCGTCCGCCGCCCCCGGCCTCCAGCCCCCGGCCCCCAGCCCCCGGCCCCCAGCCCCCGGCCCCCGGCCCGGCCTAGCTCCTCTCGGCCGCCGCCCCGGCCCCCGGCCCCCGGCCCGGCCTAGCCCCTGTCAGCCACCGCCCCCGGCCCCCGGCCCGGCCTAGCCCCTCTCGTCCGCAACCCCCGGCCCCCGGCCCCCGGCCCGGCCTAGCCCCTCTCGGCCGCCGCCCCCGGCCCCCGGCCCGGCCTAGCCCCTCTCGGCCGCCGCCCCCGGCCCCCGGCCCGGCCTAGCCCCTCTCGTCCGCAACCCCCGGCCCCCGGCCCCCGACCCCGCCTAGCCCCTCTCGGCCACCGCCCCCGGCCCGGCCTAGCTCCTCTCGGCCTCGCTTCTGCGCGGAGCTGTCGCTGCCGCCTCGCTTCTGTGTAATCATTCCACAGGGTGCCTGAGAAAATGGCTGTCTGAGGAGCCCTTGCAGATAGCTGGGAAGAGAAGAGAAGCGAAGCGAAAAGCAAAGGAGAAAAGGAAAGATATTCCCATCTGAATGCAGAGTTCCAAAGAATAGCAAGGAGAGATAAGAAAGCCTTCCTCAGTGATCAGTGCAAAGAAATAGAGGAAAACAACAGACTGGGAAAGACTAGAGATCTCTTCAAGAAAATTAGAGATACCAAAGGAACATTTCATGCAAAGATGGGCTCGATAAAGGACAGAAATGGTATGGACCTAACAGAAGCAGAAGATATTAAGAAGAGGTGGCAAGAATACACAGAAGAACTGTACAAAAAAGATCTTCACGACCCAGATAATCACGATGGTGTGATCACTCACCTAGAGCCAGACATCCTGGAATGTGAAGTCAAGTGGGCCTTAGAAAGCATCACTACGAACAAAGCTAGTGGAGGTGATGGAATTCCAGTTGAGCTATTTCAAATCCTCAAAGGTGATGCTGTGAAAGTGCTGCACTCGATATGCCAGCAAATTTGGAAAACTCAGCAGTGGCCACAGGACTGGAAAAGGTCAGTTTTCGTTCCAGTCCCAAAGAAAGGCAATGCCAAAGAATGCTCAAACTACCGCACAATTGCACTCATCTCACATGCTAGTAAAGTAATGCTCAAAATTCTCCAAGCCAGGCTTCAGCAATACGTGAACCGTGAACTTCCAGATGTTCAAGCTGGTTTTAGAAAAGGCAGAGGAACCAGAGATCAAATTGCCAATATCCGCTGGATCATCGAAAAAGCAAGAGAGTTCCAGAAAAACATCTATTTCTGCTTTATTGACTATGCCAAAGCCTTTGACTGTGTGGATCACAAGAAACTGTGGAAAATTCTGAAAGAGATGGGAATACCAGACCATCTGACCTGTCTCTTGAGAAACCTGTATGCAGGTCAGGAAGCAACAGTTAGAACTGGACATGGAAAAACAGACTGGTTCCAAATAGGAAAAGGAGTACGTCAAGGCTGTATATTGTCACCCTGCTTATTTAACTTATATGCAGAGTACATCATGAGAAACGCTGGGCTGGAAGAAACACAAGCTGGAATCAAGATTGCCGGGAGAAATATCAATAACCTCAGATATGCGGATGACACCACCCTTATGGCAGAGAGTGAAGAAGAACTAAAGAGCCTCTTGGTGAAGGTGAAGGTAAGATCATGGTATCTGGTCCCATCACTTCATGGGAAATAGATGGGGAAACAGTGGAAACAGTGTCAGACTTTATTTTTTTGGGCTCCAGAATCACTGCTGATGGTGACTGCAGCCATGAAATTAAAAGACGCTTACTCCTTGGAAGGAAGGTTATGGCCAACCTAGATAGCATATTTAAAAGCGGAGACATTACTTTGCCAACAAAAGTCCGTCTAGTCAAGGCTATGGTTTTTCCAGTGGTCATGTATGGATGTGAGAGTTGGACGGTGAAGAAAGCTGAGCGCCGCAGAATTGATGCTTTTGAACTGTGGTGTTGGAAAAGACTCTTGAGAGTCCCTTGGACTGCAAGGAGATCCAATCAATCCATCCTAAAAGAGATCAATCCTGGGTGTTCATTGGAAGGTCTGATGTTGAAGCTGAAACTCCAATACTTTGGCCACCTCATGCGAAGGGTTGACTCATTGGAAAAGACCCTAATGCTGGGTAGGATTGGGGGCGGGAGGAGAAGGGGACGACAGAGGATGAGATGGTTGGATGGCATCACCGCCTTGATGGACATGGGTTTGGGTAGACTCCGGGAGTTGTTGATGGACAGAGAGGCCTGGCGTGCTGCAATTCATGGGGTCGCAGAGAGTCAGACACGACTGAGCGACTGAACTGAACAGATTAGGCCAGGCCCACCCAGCCTCATCTCCCTTTTGATGGACACCACGGATTAGGCCATGCCCACCCAGGCTAGCCTGCCTTTTTATTGACACCATGTCAACTGTGTGCTAGTGGTACATCACTTCAGTTTGTCTAGCTCTCTGCCACCCCATGAACTGTAGCCCGCCAGGCTCCTCTGTCTGTGGGATTCTCGAGGCAAGAATACTGGAGTGGGTTACCATGCCCTCCTCCAGGGGAATCTTCCTGACTCAGGGATCGAACCCACGTTTCATGCATCTCCTGCATTAGGAGGTGGACTCTTTACTGCTGCGTCACCGTGGCTTTCCAGAAGGAGAGGGACAGGTGGGTTAAGCACGGCGACTCATGAGCCCTCAGTCAGTTTCGGGGCGTAGCTCTTGGGTTCCCAGTGAGTCCTGCGGGCTCTGAACTTCCGCCCTGCAGGGCTGGCTCCCAGTGTATGCCGACTAGCTGGTTCTGACATCTCCGTGTATCCCTCTTCCTGATGTCCCACATCCCCTTCCACGGCCCCTGCTCAGACGTCCCCTGAGGGATCTGTATTGGGTGGTCTGTGTCCTTGTCCCTCAAGGGAAAGCTTGGCTCTGGTCTCTGGGACTGGAACGCAGCCCAGGAACGGGTCCTGCTTCCTGCCGATGAAAGTCTCTCTACCCTACTTGGACTTCTGGCCAGAGCGACTTGCCGTTGCTAGGCTATATATAGTCTAGGGATACCCTCCCACTGTGCCACGATGAATTCTGCCCGACCTGACCCAGCACGGCAAACCTCCTGGAATTAGCATCTTGTATTCACCTGCAGACCTGCCCTGGTTCCCCAGTCCCAGTGACTACAGCTCAGTTTTTCTCCTCCTTTAGGGCTTCCCTGATAGCTCAGTTGGTAAAGAACCCACCTGCAATGCAGGAGACCACAGCTCGATTCCTGGGTCGGAAAGATCCCCTGGAGAAGGGAGAGGCTACCCACTCCAGTGTTCTTGGGCTTCCCTGGTGGCTCAGCTGGTAAAAAATCCGCCTGCAATGTGGGAGACCTGGATTCGATCCCTGGGTTGGGAAGATCCCCTGGAGAAGGGAACAGCTATCCACTCCAGTATTCTGGCCTGGAGAATTCCAAGGATTGTATACTCCATGGGGTCACAAAGAGTCGGACACGACTGAGCGACTTTCGCTTCACTTAGTGGTCCTCAAAGTGTGCTCCCGGGATCAGCAACATCAGCATCCAAGGATCCTCCGTTGTTCAGTCGTGCCCGACTCTTTGCGACCCTATGGACTGTATAGACCGCCAGGCTCCTCTGTCCATGGGATTTCCCAAGCAAGAATACTGGAGTGGGTAGCTATTTCCTTTTCCAGGAGATCCCCCTTATCCAGGGATCGAACCCTCATCTCCTGCATCTCCTGCATCGGCAGGCAGGTTCTTTACCGCTGAGCTATGCGGAAGCCCCAGCAATATCAGCATCATCTGGCAGATTATGAGACGTACAAATGACCCAACCCCATTCACACCTCCTGACTTGAGAATTCCAGGGATGGGGCCAAGAAATCTGTGTTTGGGGCACTTCCTTAGTGGCCCAGTGGTTAAGACTCCATGCTGCCAGCAAGGCAGCGTGGGTTTGATCCCTGGTCGGGGAACTAAGATCCCACATACTGTGTGGTTCAGCCAAAAGAGTTAAAAAAAAAAAAAGAAAGAAAGAAATCAGTGTTTTAACAAATCTCTGGTGCATGCTGAAGTTGGGGAATCACTGCTTTAAATCAGCAAGTCTCAATCTGGGCTGCAAATTGAAAATACTAGAAAAGCTTTTAAAAGTCCCATAACCCAGGTCACGCCACACGACAGTGAATTAAATTGACTTCACTGGGGGCAGGATCCAGGCCATACTCATTTTCACAGCTACAATGTGCCACTAGCTCAGGATAATTTTTGGATAGTTCTCAGATTCTAAGCACAGCGCTTACTTTCCCCATTGCCTGTTGGTGCAATGTAGGTATCGCGTGACAATGTGGCCTCATGGGTCCTCTCTCCCCTGGGGCAGGGGACCTTTTTCCACCTCCTCTCAGGAACTGTTCACACCCATTTCCCCCTCCTTAGAATGCCCTCTGTCCACTCTACTTGGCTCACCCAGTAGATCTCACCCCTAGTCTTGCTTCCTTAGCAAAGCCTCTGCTACCTTGACTGCTGACCTAGGTCCTCCTGTTTAAGACCCTGTACCTCTCATATGGAGAAGTCTCTTTTTAAAAAGATTTTTATTTTAAAAATTAAAAAAAAAATTAAAAAAATTGTCACTGCACCATACAGCATGCAGGATCTTAGTTCCCAAATCAGGAAGTGAACGCTTGGCCCCTGCAGTGGGAGTCTTACCCACTAGACCGCCAAGAAATTGCCCTGTGTATGGTTCTAATTTACAATATTAGAAAGTCTAATTCCTCAGCAAGATTCTATCTTACAGAGTGAGTAAAGATTGAGGTCAGACTGCCATCAAGAAAAATGAGAAAATCCATTGTTTTTTTTTTGTTTCGATCCAGCATAAACTTTGTAGAGAATCCAGCAAGGTGACAGGTACCTGATCTTGACAGGTAAAGGCCTGGATTATCCCTGCCTCTGTATTTCCTGTCTTCCTTACATCTCTTGGTGATGGGAGTGGGGCACACACCAGCTGGACACCAGTGCACGTACTTAGCACAGTGCCCCTTACGGGAATCTCCAGAGTGTTGTGAGGCTGGATTCCTGACATTAAGGAACGTACAGGGGGTTGAGAAAAGTCAGCCTCGTAAAGGATAAGCTTCCTGGGGTCACCCCAGGGCCCTTCAGGGCACCAGGGTCCTATTCTTTCCCTCGGGCTTTGCCCTCAGGGTACTGCAAACCCTCACAAGTCAAAGCAGGGGCGTCCGTGTATGTCCGAGTCTCTGCTGAAAAGGGACCACATGTCAGCGCAGTGCTGTCCTGGGCAGAGTCCTCTCCACACTCCATTCCCCTCCTCGTTCAGCCTGCATTGCTGCGTTGAAGTCCCTGGTCCATAGCTCCTCGTGAAAATAAATTGTCTAGGTTCCTTGCACCACACTCGGGCTTGGTGGTGCTTCCTCACTGGCCCTGACATCCATTCCCAGACCTTCCCTGTATTGCAGTGTGCAGTGGAGGCTGGTCCTTGCAGACTGCACCCCGTGATGTACCCTACGAGCTTGATCTGCTACGGCAGTCGTTTCTTTTTAGCTCACGAAGCACGCGGGCTGTGTTTTGACTCTGCCCCGGCTCAGCTCTGCTGACCAGGCTTGGCTCAGCTCCACGCGTCTTCCCACACCTGGAGCCAGATCCTGTCTGGAGGCAACACTGTATCTCTTTCAGCATTCTTTCAGACTCAGACCTTCTCTGGCTGGAATTGTTCTGCCTCCCTCTTCTGCGTTTAAGCACCCTCATCATTACACTGGGCGCACCCAGATAATCCGGCATTTCTAGAGCCTTGCAGGAGACCAGTCTTATTTCACACACACTTACGGATGGGGGAATGATTGCACATCTGACCCAAGGAGCCTCTCAGAAGTCGTGCTAAGTATAGATGTGAACATTAAGAGCCACCTGGATGAACAAAGAATCGCTGGCGGCAGAGCTGACGTTCCTCCCACTTGGCATCGAATCACCCGCTCTTTGCATTTCCCCTGTTGGCCCGAGGTTGTTCCCTCCTGTCCGGCAGTAAGAGCTCTCAGATCCCATCTTCCCCTTCAACTTCCTGTCTCCCACTGCAAAATCCCAAGGCAACTTCAGAGAGTGGACTCGACTGAGCGACAAGCGCTCTTCTGGAATTTGCTTCCCAAAGAGGAGACGGTGGAGACGGACAAGTTCTATATCACATCCAACCCCAAGAGGTGAAAGCTACAAGCGGGCAGGTTTCCAGGGCTGGCCTGAGGAAGCAGTGAGCCCCCTGCCTCCTGGGACTCCATGCCCACCCGAGTGCCCTGGCTCAGTCCAGTGGCCCCCGGGGGAGAGAGGTGGTGCGTAGAAGGCCGGAATCACCTCCGCTCCTCATTCGGCATTCTTTCCTTCCCACGTTGTCCGTCACTGGTTCTTAATCCTCCCTGCATTGGTTGCCCGTGGCTGCTATAATTATCATAAGCTGAAAGAGCTTTAAATAAACCGACACACACTGAAGCTCTCACTGGGCTAGAGGTCAGTACTCTGAAACAGGTTGTTGGCAGGGCCGGGTCCTTCTCCATGCTCTGGAGGAGCAGTGGGGGTAGATCTCTTGTTTTTCTGTCTGTTCCAGGTTCTAGAGGGCGCCTGCTTTCCTTGGCTCCGGGCCTCTCTCTCCATCTTCAAAGCCAGCAGCGAACCAGCTTCACCATCCTGACTTGGACCTCTGCTTCCAGGCTCACATCTGCTTTTTTGCTCCTGACTTCCCTGCCTTCCTCTTACAAGGATCCTTGGGACTCCGGGGGCCCGCTCAGACCACCCAAGACAAGGGCTCCATCTCCAGATTTGTAATTTATGACATCTAAAGCGGAGAGTTAAAAAGTTGGCTTACAGCTCAACATTCAGAAAACTAAGATCATGGCATCGGGTCCCATCACTTCATGGCAAATAGATGGGGAAACAGTGGAAACAGTGAGAGACTTTATTTTGGGGGACTCCAAAATCATTGCAGATGGTGATTGCAGCCATGAAATTAAAAGACACTTGCTCCTTGGAAGAAAAGCTATGACCAATCTAGACAGCATACTAAAAAGCAGAGACATTACTTTGCCAACAAAGGTCTCTCTAGTCAAACTTTGGTTTTTCCAGTAGTCATTTATGGATGTGAGAGTTGGGCTATAAAGAAAGCTGAGCAGTGAAGAATGGATGCTTTTGAACTGTGGTGTTGGAGAAGACTCTTGAGAGTCCCTTGGACTGCAAGGAGATCAGTCCTGAGTATTCATTAGAAGGACTGATGTTGAAACTGAAGCTCCAATCCTTTGTCCACCTGATGTGAAGAACTGACTCATTGGAAAAGACTCTGATGCTGGGAAGGATTGAAGGCGGGAGGAGAAGGGGACGACAGAGGATGAGATGGTTGGATGGCACCACCTACTCAATGGACATGAGTTTGAGCAAGCTCCGGGAGTTGGTGATGGACAGGGAGGCCTGGCGTGCTGCAGTCCATGGGGTTGCAAAGAGTCGGACACGACTGAGCGACGGAGCTGAGCTAAGCTGAGCAGAGTCCCTCCTGCTATGTGAGGTCACAGAATCACAGGCCCTGAGGACTAGTTTTTTAATTCTTAAAAAAAATTTTTTTTAAATATATTTTTTGGGTTGCCTGGGACTCTGTTGCTATGCTTTGGCTTTTTCTAGTTGCAGCAAGTGGGTGCTACTCTCTGGTTGCAGTGCATGGGCTTTATATATTTATTTTTTCTATTACACATATAAGTGGCATCAAACAGTCTTTGTCTGACTTATTTCACTTGGCGTAATATCATCCAAGTCCATCCATCTCGTTGCAAATGGCAAAGTTTCATTCTTTTTAATGGCTGAGTGGTATTCTACTGTGTGTGTATGCACATGCATGTATACCACCAGTGATCTATTTCTGAAAACCTATCAAACAGGAGGAACCTTCATTTTCACATTGCTGGGACCAAAGGAAGGGTGGGAGAGGCAGCCGTGTGGATCCTCCAGGGAAGGCAGGGGAGACAG
The DNA here is from genome assembly GCF_054371585.1 of Giraffa tippelskirchi. Classification (NCBI taxonomy): domain Eukaryota; kingdom Metazoa; phylum Chordata; class Mammalia; order Artiodactyla; family Giraffidae; genus Giraffa; species Giraffa tippelskirchi. The sequence goes on from NC_137289.1 coordinate 147,991,006, forward strand.
ATGGACCCTACCCTAAGGGGCTTATGCTCTGCATTTTGGGGGGGGTCATCCAGCCAAGGAGACGCTCCCTACCTTTGTCCACGCCTTGTCGTTTGTTGCGTGTCAAGGTGGGCTACGTCTCAGCCATCTGGGGACGGGGAGCGGTGGGTAACCAAAAAGGACAGCTGTCATCTCCTGCTGGGAGGTGTTCATTTCACGAGCGTGGAGGTTACAGACGGGACTGTCTGTGCTCATTCGGAAAGGATGGGTCAGGACAAAGGGTAAAATGACCGGGAGTCAGCTAATGTGCAAGGTTGCTGTTAATTCATAGGAACGTTCTGCATGTAAAATATTTTGAAAGCCTTTATGATTTTAAGAACATAGAAGAACCTGTTTCAGGTTAATAAACTGTCGTCTCAACGAAGCCCTTCGAGGGCTTGCTTTAATGAACAAGTGAGGATAATTCATAATTAGTGTGCACTTTTGGGGGAGCCTGGGGAAAATAATCCTAGTGAAATTAAGGACTAATTACCAGGCTAGAACCCAGGAAATATATCTGCAAGAGCCAATGTCACATTTTTTTGGATGCGTGCTAAAAATACCAGCCCCACAATAAGGGAAAACCCAATTTCAAGTTATCTAATATTTATGACACGCATGAAAAATATTTTTATTCGTTTTGTTAAAGAGAGAAGCACGAGGAAACGGTGCCAATTAATCTACCAGAGCTATAGTTTAATAGACTTTGGAAGACACTTGTCCCGAATTAGTTAATCATTCCTACAGAGTTAGTATTGAAAAATCGTATTAAAAGTCAAAAGCCACACTCTTGTATTCTTTCATCTTCCTGACGATTAACTCAAAGGTAATTTACGTTGCCACCAGCACGCGGACTCCTCACAGCTTACATACAGATCTGCGATTTCCACTTCTCTTTCTCAGACTAGAATATATGTCCCTGACCATTCACCGTCCCCCCAAACTGGAGGCTTTATCTCACGTGTGTCTGTTTCCAAATGTGGAATATTTGTTTATCCTGTCAGTGTTATCTTTAGGGAATTTACAGCCCAGTTTTGCTTGTTGATTCAGAAAAGCTTTTTTCTCTTTTAGGAAGCTCTCCACCTAGGGTTGGCTTGTTTTGTAAGAGCTCCAACATCTCAGAACTGTTGAAGTGCAAGACGCGTAGGATTTTGAAGAGATGCGATCATAATTATACATTCCCAGGTCTGGGTGGCTGCAACAGGCTCAGGGGAAACCATGGCTGGGCAAACAGAGATCCAACAACAAAGCCAAAAAAAAAAAAGGCAAGACACTTGTACTACCTAAGGACATCATAGCTGAACTAACACTCCTGAAAAAAAAATCAGCAATTATTGCTACATGTATGAAATAGCATGGGCTTCCCTGGTGGTGCTAGGGGTAAAGAACCCTCCTTCCAATGCACAAGATGTAAGAGACATGGGTTCAATCCCTGGGTGGGGAAGATCCCCTGGAGGAGGGCATGGCAACCCACTCTAGTATTCTTGCCTGGAGGATCCCATGGGCAGAGAAGCCTGGTAGGCTACAGTGTACGGGCTGGCAGAATCAGACATGACTGAAACGACTTAGCAGGCATGCACTCACACGTGAAACAGCATGTGCTGTCACATATGTGTAGACCATCATCACGTCTCCATGATGTGAAAACCAGATTAATCCAGTCCCTGCAATGTTTGCTCCATTAAAGTGATTAGCCAGCCTTTTCTTCAAGGAGTGAAGGTTCACTCAGGTCCAGTTCCTGTCAAAAGCATCACGGAATGCAAATGAGTGGGGCCCAAATTTTTTAGATCTTTTTAATTGTGAGCCTGCTGGTTCCTAGGAAGACACATCCAAGGGATTTGAGAGGCACAAACACGCTGGAAACTCCAGCAGCAGAAACGTTGAATAACGCAGAAAGGAGAGAAGAGACTAAACATTCACAGTTGGCAACAGAGTGGAGCCTAATTTGGTTGGAATGTGCGTAAGCAGGAGTTTCTTGTTCTAAGCTGCTACAGGCCGGGCTGGTGAGCCATGCCCTCTGTCTCTAGCTGTGAGGGTGGGTGAGGGAACCAGAATCAGGGGGAAATGGGGAAGGGTCAGCGAGGAAGCCCCAGGGAGTATTTAAAGGTCAGAAGTTGCTGTGACCGCAGCCTCAGCTCTGGATTTAAACCCACTTTGCAACAATTTAGTTCGAAGCCCGCGGGCTCCGATTTCACAGCAGATCACTTTATGGTGAAACACCCAAACACGTCCACTGCTCCGTCTGACCATGCAGGAGCCCCCCCCCGGCGGGGGAAGGGGAGACAGGAGACCACCAGGAGCGGCCAAGAGCTCAGAGTGTGGAACCACGGCCCGGGGACACGCGTGGGGCTGTCCGCTGACCCTCTCAGGGTTCTCATCTGTGGAATGGGGACATGGCTGTTAAGAGAATGAACGGGCTTCCCTGCGGGCTCAGACGGTGAAGAGTCCACTTGTCAAGGCCGGAGACCCGGGTTCGACCCCCGTGTGGGGAAGATTCCCCCAGGGAAGCGAATGGCCATGCACTCTGGTATTCTTTCGTGGGAAATCCCAGGGACAGAGGAGACTGGTGGGCTACTATAGTCCACGGGGTCGCAAAGAGTCGGGCGCGACTGAGCGACTAACACTTTCACTTACAGCGGTGGCAAGCGCCACGTACATGATGTTTTTGCCACCCGAGACCCACCCTGCCTGGGACCCGCACTGGGCAGGGGTGGCCCTCCGCCCACCACACACCCAGTTTGTTTTGCGCCCATCACCCAGTAAAGACCGATGGAGAAATAAACGGCAACCCACTCCGGTATTCTCGCCTGCAGAAGTCCATGGACGGAAGAGAGCCTTGGCTAGGCTGCGGTCCACGGGGTCAAAAAGAGTCAGACACGACTGAGCAACGTTCCCAGGAAGGACCAAAGAGTCACTTGTTCCAGAAGCTTCTGCATCTTTCGCAGAAAATGTTGCAAACCTGAAGAATACTGCAGGATTCCAAGAATGAATCTTGAACGGTGGGCCATGTGGCAGAGGCTGGGGGAAACCCCCGTGGCAGGTATGTGACTTGCTGTGTGATGGCCACCCATCAGGAAAGCGGGCCAGCTCTTCATCCGCAAAAGACCCTCTTCTTCTCCCAAACACGCGAGCGCTGGGGCTCGTGACATATCAGGTCCGAACCCAGTGGGCTGAGAGTGTGATACACACGCCCGACCTCAAAGACTTCCCCAAGGTGAACCCTCTCATTGATCATTTTTATATGGATCACAGGTTAAAACCGTGACAGTTTTTGGGGGGTTGCATGCCATGTGGGATCTTAATTCCCCAGGCAGGGATCAAACCTGCAGTCAATGTATTTGGAGCACAGAGTCTTAACCACTGGACCACCAGGGAAGTCGCAGAAACCATTGCACATTTCATATACTGGATAAATAAAATATATTCTTAAAATTAATTTCACATCTTTCTTTTTACCTTTTAAATCACAGCTTCACACACTGACTTTGGGGCACATATCAATAACCTCAGATACAAAGATGACACCACCCTTATGGCAGAAAGTGAAGAAGAACTAAAGAGCCTCTTGATGAAAGTGAAAGAGGAGAGTGAAAAAGTTGGCTTAAAACTCAACATTCAGAAAACTAAGATCATGGCATCCGGTTCCATCACTTCATGGCAAATAGGTGGGGAAACAGTGGCTGACTTTATTTTTTTGCGCTCCAAAATCACTGCAGATGGTGACTGCAGCCATGAAATTAAAAGACGCTTTCTCCTTGGAAGAAAAGCTATGACCAAACTAGACAGCATATTAAAACGCAGAGACATTACTTTGCCAACAAAGGTCCATCTAGTCAAAGCTATGCTTTTTCCAATAGTCACATATGGATGTGAGAGTTGGACCATAAAGAAAGCTGAGTGCCGAAGAATTGATGGTTTTGAACTGTGGTGTTGGAGAAGACTCTTGAGAGTCCCTTGGACTGCAAGGCGATCCAACCAGTCCGTCCTAAAGGAAATCAGTCCTGAATATTTATTGGAAGGACTGATGCTGAAGCTGAAACTCCAATCCTTTGGCCACTTGATTCGAAGAACTGACTCATTTGAAAAGACCCTGATATTGGGAAAGCTCGAAGGCAGGAGGGGAAGGGGAAAACAGAGGGTGAGACAGTTGGATGACATCACCAACTCGATGGACATGAGTTTGAGAAAGCTTCGGGAGTCAGTGAAGGATGGGAGGCCTGGAGTGCTGCAGTCCATGGGGTCGCTAAGAGTTGGACACGACCGAGCGACTGAACTGAAGTTAGTTTCATAGTGTTTTTTCAAGTACACAGAGATTCCTCACCAGCTGAGCTTCCCTGTAGGAAATGAAATGTCACCAGGATTTGAGGCTTTATGGTATGATTTTCTTCATGCGGCAGAAAAGAAGCAGGTTTCAAAAACATGCTCTCCTTGCACGTGAGTTTCCCAAGCCGGTGGGTTTAAGGGCATCGTCTGAGAGTCCCACCCCACCACCCCACCTCCTCTGCTTGGTCCGGTCATCTCCTCTCAAAGGTTGCTGGAGGAGTCTGGCCTCCGGGGCCAGCAAGCCAGTTTCCCCTCTGCCTCCTGGGGGAAGCTCCCAGCTCAGCTCCTCCTGTCTCCGCATCCTTCTCAAAATCTTTCTTCCTCCCGTCATCGCCCAGTGATTCAGGACACCGTCCGCGATTTCAGAGACGGAGGAGACCACGCGAATGCATCCTCGGGCCGGCATCCGTTAAAAATGACAGCATATTTTAACGGCGTGCATATTTTAACAGGAATCAGTTTGGATCCCAAAATAGACGGAGCGATGGGAAGGACACACAAAGGGGCCTCCTTTCTCTCCTGCTTTCAGCTCCAGAGAACGTGTTCAAGGCATCTCTTGTTCTCTAAGTGCATCACCATCCCGCCGCCACCGCCAGCTACATCTGCATAGAAAGTGTTTGCATCTATCTCAGATTGCGGGCCGTGCATACAGCATCCTTGCACTCTGCATCCTTGAAAAGGAAGGAGATTTTGCCTGTTGGGCTCTGGAAACAGGGATCTCTCTGTGCATCTGTGAGTTCGTCTGGGCGAGTGGAGAATAAATACGGTGTGCGGCTCGTGCCTCGCGTTGCCCAGGCTGCCCCTTTGGTAGACCTGGGCGGGAGACGCTGGTCTCTTTCCTCCTCTTCCAGGGTCATGGGGCACGCTGTCTCCTCCTGGAGAGTCATTGAAACTCGACTTCTTACTCAGCATTGTGTTTCCCCTGGAGCACGAAAATCACTGCTCAAGTTTCTACTGCAGGCAACGGAAACCAACAAGGCAAACAAAACGGGGTGAAAAATTAACCTTGTGGGGAGTGCTTGCTTTTTTCTTTACCAGTCATGGACGGATGTGACAGCTGGACCGTAAAGAAAGCTGAGTGCTGAAGAATTTGATGCTTTTGAACTGTGGTGCTGGAGAAGGCTCTTGAGAGTCCCTTGGACTGCAAGGAGATCCAACCAGTCCATCCTAAAGGAGATCAGTCCTGAGTATTCATCGGAAGGACTGATGATGAAGCTGAAACTCCAATACTCCGGCCACCTGATGCCAAGAGTGGACTCATTGGAAAAGACCCTGACACTGGGAAAGATTGAGGGCAGGAGGAGAAGGGGACGACAGAGGATGAGATGTTGGATGGCATCATCGACTTACTGGACCTGAGTTTGAGCAAACTCCGGGAGATGGTGATGGACAGGGAGGCCTGGCGTGCTGCAGTCCATGGGGTCGCAAGAGTCAGACACGACTGAGCGACTGAACAGCAACAGCTCTTCATAAATGAGGGGCTCATTTCAAAATAACCCAAGCCAATATGACATCGTTAGAGGGGGGTTGGGGCCCAGCCGTTTGGCCAACCTTGACAGACGTCCCGTCACCAAGCCTCAGATTCAAGACCAAGGTGGAGAGACTGCAAAGGCAATGCCGCTTGCCGTACGAATGTGGCTTCTCTTGAGCAGCGCTAAGTTCTAGCAGGTGCTGCCGACGACCCCACGGGACCGGGCCCTACACGATCCACGTCTCCAAGGAGATCGTGTTCCACGTGAGCCTGCCAGATGAAAGCCCACATTGTTTCCTAGACTTCTTGGGCCTCTGACAGACATTTCTTAGAAACTCTTTTTTTTTTTTTGCTTTCTCAAAGCACCAGCTCTTACTGAACCAAATCTAAGTCCTCTCGCCTTCGGGCAGTGAAGGCGGTCTACTGACCTGGGGCTGTAGTGGAGGAATGTGTAGCATTTACTGCGGAGCGCCGCGTAAGGAGGCCAGCGGGTGCTCAAAAATCCGAACCCCCTGATGGGTTTCAGGAAAGCATTCTTCTTCGATTATTGATTGATTTTACTTTGTATTGGGGTGTAGGCGCTCTGATAGTCTCAGATGAACTGCAGAGGGACTCAGCCACGTATATACACATACGTGTATCCATTCTCCCCCAAACTCCCCTCCCATCCAGGCCGCCACATGACATTGAGCAGAGTTCCCTGTGCTGGACAGCAGGGCCTTGCTGGTTCTCCATGTTAAACGCAGCAGTGTGTCCATGTCCATCCCAGACTCCCTGACTGTCCCTTCCCCCAGCCTTCCCCCTGGAAACCATAAGGTTATTATAGAGTATTGAGCAGAGTTCCCTGTGCTGTCCAGCAGGTCCTTGTTGGTTCTCCATGTTAAATATAGCAGTGTGTCTGTGTCCATCCCAAACTCCCTAACTATCCCTTCCCCCATCCTTCCCCCTGGGAACCATCAGGTTATTACAGAGTATTGAGCAGAGTTCCCTGTGCTGTCCAGCAGGTCCTTGTTGGTTCTCCATGTTGAACACAGCAGTGTGTCCATGTCCATCCCAAACTCCCTGACTATCCCTTCCCCCATCCTTCCCCCTGGGAACCATCAGGTTATTACAGAGTATTGAGCAGAGTTCCCTGTGCTGTCCAGCAGGTCCTTGCTGGGTCTCCGTGTTAAATACAGCAGTGTGTCGTGTCCATCCCAAACTCCCTAACTATCCCTTCCCCCATCCTTCCCTCTGGGAACCATAAGGTTATTACAGAGTATTGAGCAGAGTTCCCTGCTGTACAGCAGGTCCTTGTTGGTTATTCCTTTTAATTATAGCAGGGTGTACACACCCATCCCAAACTTCCTAACTATCTTTTCCCCCTCATCCTACCCCCTGGCAACCATAAGTTTGTTCTCTAAGTCTGTGAGTCTCAGAAAAGCACCTTTAAAGGCCAGGTGAGGGAGGCAGGTTGTCTGGTGTGTGGTCAGCTCATGCACCGTGCTCTGACTGGCTGATGGTGAGGTAACAGGTCGGGGTCACAGGACCGACCTTATCAATCCTTACGCTGCAGTAGTCCTAGGGGCTATGGGCTCAGGGTCAGCAATTAGCTAGCTCTTTCATCTGGTGGGGGTGGGGGGGCTTAGCATCTGTAGAATAGCTCAGGAATGTGTGTCAGGTACTTCAGAAAGAAGCTATATCGGAGGACATGGGAGGGTGTGTCTGTCCACAAAAGGCCCATATGGTCTTACTGGGTTACACGACCACTTGTTTGCAGACAAATTCTGTTTTCCTAGCTCCTCATCCCTGGTAGTTGTTGCTGTTTAGTTGCTAAGGTATGTCTGACTCTTTGCGGCCCCATGGACTGTAGCCTGTAAGGCTCCTCCGTCCATGGGATTCTCCAGGCAAGAATACTGGAGTGGGTTGCCATTCCCTCCTCCAGGGGATCTTCCCGACCCAGGGATCAAACCGAAATCTCCTGCACTGGCAGGTGGGTTCTTTACTGCTGAGCCACCAGGGAAGTACCCTTTGCCCCATAGGAAGAGCTTATTTCTAACCCATGTTTCTTGCATCAACTAAAGAGAATGAATCAACTAACCCTAGCTACTGACGGCAGGGCGTTCCCTGACTCTGGGGCCTTAATGGTACCTCTTGTCAGGAGACTGAACAGGTGGTGCGTACCAGTGGTCTGCTTTGGAACTGGAACAGGGGGGACAAATGTAAGATCATTCAACGTTTGCTGGACCCCGCTCTGGAGACCAGCCGTCTCTCCTGGGCATTTATCACAGAGAATGTCTGTGGCCCATGGCAGCCAGATTTGTAAGTTCCCCAAACCGGTATTGAACCCTCAGGGGGATCTGTTAGGTTAGTTCATTCACACACTTGGTGACAAGTTCACCAGGAGTGGAAGGCGTGTCCTTCCAGCTTCTTATCAGGCAAGCACACAGCTGGCGATATTAATAGAAGCAAATGTCTAAAGTACGTTTGTCTAAAAAAAAAAATCCCATTTTTTTCCTGTAAGAATCCACTGCTACAGAGTAAAACACAAGCCAGACACAGGTGAAGGTGCACTTATTTAGTCTTGGTTGGCTAGCCGGTAGGGACATCCTCCTGAAGAGTGTGTCCAAGTGTGAGGTCTACACCCTTCCTCTTTTCAAGTGTGTGGTCCACTGTGGGGCCCACGGGTGCCTGATCACTCTCAGGCCTGTGGCAGCCTCTGTGGCTCCCTCCATCTGAGACCCAGTTCAGAGGCTGGTTCTATTGCATCTGTATTCTGAACTGGCAGCGTGGTGGGCCTTTCTTTTCTCCGACTGCGAGGCCAGAGAGGCATCCTGGGAAACCTCATTGAATAATTAATCTTTCCTTTTAAATAATTCACAAGTCCTGGTCTGCATAATTGCCGGGGACCCAAGAATGAATGAGTTGCATGGCTTTCCTTTCTCCCCTTTTGCCTGGAGGAAGGGCTAGGCATGGCTGAGTGGAACAGGACCCTGAGCGGCCTCTAACTAGATCATTATCTCAATGACATCTGAGCACGTAATGGTGAAATGATAGTCACCATCACATTCCTGCTGGGGCGGGGGGCAGAAAGCAGAGATTTTTACTTTCAACCCAAGCCCACAGTTCCTTTCCTGGCAGCCCACTCATCCATCAGGCCAACTATCAGTTCAGTTCAGTTGCTCAGTCGTGTCTGACTCTTTGCGACCCCATGGACTGCAGCACGCCAGGCCTCCTTATCCATCACCAACTCCCGGAGTTGACCCAAACTCATGTCCATTGAGTCGGTAATGCCAGGCCAACTATAGGCAAGTAAAATCAAAACATGACCGAAAACCCTCGGTTTACCACAAGGGCTGCCAAACTACAGCCCCCGGGTCAATCCGGCCCACCGTCCATTTTTGCAAATAAAGTTTTGTTGGCACACACCCACTCCCATCCGTGAACATGGAGTCTCTGGCTTCTTTCGGCTTCAGTGGCAGAGTGGAGTGGTCATGACAGAGATCGAAGGGAGAGCAAATTCTACAGAACTTGATTCTCTGGCGCCTTGCAGAAAAAGGCTGCTGATCTCTGGTTTACAACGCCACTGAAGCCATCTGTCTCTCCTGATTTGAACACAACTTTGCTAGGGCTGTCGACACTATGGAACTTCAGGGTTGAATAGGATTTCTTTTCACCTTATCAAAGGGAGGCCGGGAGGAGAAATAGAGACAAGAAGCAAGAGCCCTGAAAATCCCTCACTGGGCTCTGGGCCTTGAATATTTGAGATGAGGACCTGGGCTCTTGGGCAGGAAGGTGGTGATGGGGGGTGGGAGACAGGGGGTGTGGGGAGGGGTGGGCTACACACACTCGTAGATTTAAAGCATGAATCATGGTGCCTGGCACGTAGTAAATAGCAGGGCTCTTTGGTTGATTTGATCATTATAATGACTGTTTCCTCAAGATCGACTTTATCTTTCAGGGATGAGTTGATCACATAAATTATGATTTTCCCTGTACTTGTTGTTTGAAACCAGAAATTACGATCTTCCCCACTTGTGGAGCTGGGAAAGCTCCACCTCTGTCCGCATGGCCCTAGAAATGGTCAAAATGCCGGAGCAGCAGGCTAGCTTTGTGAGCTGGTCACTGCTTGTCTCTCCATAGACACTTGGTTCCTTTCTCCATCGGCAGAAAGCCAGCGTGCTTTGGAGCCAACAGAGCTATGTATATAAAAAGGAAATATTTCCAGTGCAGAATCCATACTATCCAGTAGGATCCCATAGTAAGCCCCCCCAAAGAGGGCGACGGAGGATGAGATGGTTGGATGGCCTCACCGACTCGATGGACACGAGTTTGAGCAAACTCTGGGAGATCGTGACGGACAGGGAAGCCTGGCGTGCTGCAGTCCATGGGGTCCCAAAGAGTCGGACACAACTTAGCGACTGAACAGCAAGCACAGCAACAACAAAAGCGGAGATGAGCAATAGGAAAGGAGAAAAATCACTTGAGATGTTTTTGCCCCAGTGACCTCATGCTTCGTCCTCGTCCTCCCCACCTTCCTCACCCCCAGACCCTGACTCTTTCCCAATATAATTTCCATCCGCTGTCTTCCTCCCGTCACTCACTAACCGCTCCCCCCGCCAAATCCTCCTCCGGAATTAATGGTCTTTACCTGGTGTCCCTGACTGCAGTCCTGTCCCCTCCAACTCACAGTCATACCGATCTTCCAAAACCAAACCCCATGGTACCACCTACCCTCCGAGAAAAGTCGTGATAACACGTGCGTTACATATAAATTGGCCCCTGGCGACACTCACTTACGAGGTTGTGCACCTTTCAGAACGTTTCCATGACCCTCGAAGGCAGCGCTGAGCCCACTCAGCAGTGCCTCTTACCTGCTTTCTGTCTCCATGGATTTGCCAAACCTGGATCATTCAGGTAAGCAAATCATACAATATGGTTTCGTGGCTGGCTTCTTTGGCTTAGCATCCTATTGTCAAGGTCTCATCCATGCTGCAGCATGCATCAGTACTTCATTCCTTTTTTTAAAATTAATTTTTTTAATATTTTGGCTGCAGCGTGTGGCATGTGTTAGTTCCTTGATGAGGGATCACCCCGGGGCCCCGTGCATGGAGTCTTAGCCACTAGACTACCAGCAAAGTCCCTTCACTTCTTTTTACCCTGGAATAATATTTCATTGGGCTTCCCTGGTAGCTCAGATGGTAAAGGATCTGCCTGCAATGGAGGAGACCAAGGTTCGATCCCTGGGTCGGGAAGATCCCCTGGAGGAGGGCATGGCAACCCACTCCAGTATTCTTGCCTGGAGAATCCCATGGACAGAGGAGCCTGGCGGGCTATAGTCTACGAGGTCTCAAAAGAGTTGAACGTGACTGAAGCGACTTAGCACTCACGATATTTCATTATAATACCACATTCTATTTATCCACTCACCTGTTGGGACTGTTGGGTCGTTTCCAATTTGAGACTATTGTACAAAGTGCACGTATCCGTGTTTCGTATTTTTCCAGTGGTCATGTATGGATGTGAGAGTTGGACTATAAAGAAAGCTGAGTGCTGAAGAATGGATGCTTTTGAACTGTGGTGTTGGAGAAGACTCTTGAGAGTCCCTTGGACTGCAAGGAGATCCAACCAGTCCGTCCTAAAGGAGATCAGTCCTGAATATGCATTGGAAGGACTGATGTTGAAGCTGAAACTCCAATACTTTGGCCACCTGATGCGAAGAGCTGACTCATTGGAAAAGACCCTGATGCTGGGAAAGATTGAGGGAAGGAGGAGAAGGGGACGACAGAGGATGAGAAAATTGGATGGCATCACCGACTCAATGGACATGGGTTTGGGTAAACTCCAGGAGTTGGTGATGAATAGGGAGGCCTGGCGTGCTGCGGTTCATGGGGTTGCAAAGAGTCAGACAGGACTGAGCGACTGAACTGAACTGAACTGCATGTATTCGAGCACCTATGTTCAGTTTTTTGGGTACATACCCAGGAGGAGAATTGCTGGGTCACATGAGAAATTTAAAAACATGTATTTTTTGGCCGAGCACCCCCCCCCCGGGAACCGAACCCACATACCCTGCATCGGAAACGCAGAGTGTTAACCACTGGGAAGTCTGGAGAATCTTATATTTAAGTTATTGAATCGTATATTTAAGTGACTGAGGCACCGTGAATGAACATGTTTCCCACCGTGGCTTACCATTTTACATCCCCACTCGTGTTCCTTCATCAACCGCAAAAAACATCTTCCCACCACCCCCTCTTCTGTTTCACACGTGCTGTCTTCTGCTCACCGTCGTCTTCCCCACCACATGCCCTCACTTTGCTATGTGCTCACGTCTCTGACTAGCACCCTCCTGTCTTCTCACTTGTTTAACCAGTTCACCCTCCCAGACTTTCCCTACAAAGCCCTCAAGTCCCAGATGGATGCCTCTGATGGACTTTGCAATCACAGCCCTCCCTGCACTGTCCTGAAAGTCATGTCGCTCACTCGTGTCCGACTCTTTGCGACCCCGTGGACTGTACAGTCCGTGGAATTCTCCAGGCCAGAATACTGGAGTGGGTAGCTCTTCCCTTCTCCAGGGGACCTTCCCAACCCAGGGATCAAACCCAGGTCTCCCGCATTGCAGGCGGATTCTTTACCAGCTGAGCCACCAGGGAAGCCCAAGAATACTGGAGTGGGGTAGCCTCTCCCTTCTCCAAGGGGATCTTCCTGACCCAGGAATCCAACTGGGGTCTCTTGCGTTGCAGGCAGATTCTTAACCAACTGAGCTATCAGGGAAGCTCCTTTCTATTTGGCGAGTGTCACCCACTAAATAGTAACAGTATCCTCCAGGCAGGCAGGGGGAACATCTGTCCTGCTCGTGACCTTACACTCAGTTCTCAGCACAAAGTTAGGTATTTGAACACATTAAATTCCAAGCATCACCCATGACAGGCTCAAGACTGACAATGGTGATTACGGGACCTGACACATGCTTCATCCTGGTTAGCAATGAGCTGGTTTCTAGCCTTCACTCCCCTCTCCTGCATCCTTATTTCTGTGTACCCATTATCTTCACGTGTCTCAGTGGCTCTGTCTTACGATGGGGTCCTTAGAAGCCATTTGTACTGAGGTAAGGGGCCCTGGTTCGACACATAACCATTTAAAACGGCTGGTAAAGAATCCGCCTGCAATGGGGGGTACCTGGTTCGATCCCTGGCTTGGGAAGATCCCCTGGAGAAGGGAACGGCTACCCACTCCAGTATTCTGCCCTGGAGAATTCCATGGACTGTATAGTCTATGGGGTCGCAAAGAGTCGGACACGCCTGAGCAACTTTCACTTTCACTTTTCACTTAAAACTGCAACGTTGTTAGATGGGTGCTTGTTAAGAATTAGATTCCTATTGCTTCTGATTTACTCTTTTTCCACAGTGTTGAACAAGCTGCCTCTATGATGCCGGTTAGTTATGCAAAACCAGTTATTGTTCAGTGAAACAAGGGTTGTTCAACCTTTGCATGCAAAAGTGAAGTCCCTCACTCGTGTCCGACTCTTTGCGACCCCACGGACTATAGTCTGCTAGGATCCTCTGTCCATGGGATTCTCCAGGCAAGAATAATGGAGTGGGTTGCCATTTCCTTCTCCAGGAGATCTTCCCAACCCAGGGATTGAACCCAGGTCTCTCACATTGTAGGCAGATGCTTTACCATCTGAGCTACCAGGGAAGTCTTTGCATGCAAAGGAAACTTTTAAAAAGAAGTCATTTGGCCTGCAATGAAATACCACATCCTAGGGGCTTCTCCAATGGTCCGGGGAGTTAAGACTCTGGGCTTCCAAAGCAAGGGGTGTAGATTTGATCCCTGGTGGCTCAGATGGCAAAGAATCTGCCTACAATGCAGGGGACCGGGGTTCGATTCCTGGGTCAGGAAGATCCCCTCAGGCAGGGAATGGCAACCCACTCCATTCTATGCTCAGCACTTTCACACACAGGTAGTTACACATGAGAAATCAGACTATGTCTACGTCAGCCTTGTGCAAGAATGTTCAAAGCTGATTTATTTACAGTCACCAAAAACTGGAAACAGTCCAGGCATCTTTCAATAGGAGAACGGCTAAATGGGCAATGACCTTGCTTTAGAATGCCTCCCGAGTGGTGCAATGGTAAAGAAGCTGCCTGCCAGTGCAGGAGATGCTGGAGACACAGGTTCAATCCCTGGGCCGGGAAAATCCCCTGGGGGAGGAACTGGCAACCCACTCCAGGATTCTTGCCTGGGAAATCCCATGGACAGAGGAGCCTGGCAGGCTACAGTTCATGGGGTTGCAAAAGAGTCGGACACAACTGAGCAGGCATACACATCCATAGAATGGAATACTACTCAGCCCTAAAAAGGAAAGAACGATCGATATATGCAACAACATATAAGGATAAACTTCCAAAACATTTTGCTGAGTAAAAGAAGCCAATCACAGAAGAGTATGTACTAAATGATTTGGGACATTCTATGAAGGACAAGTCTAATTTCTAGTGACAGAAAGTAGATCAGTGCTTGTTTCTGGGTAGAGAGAGGATTAACCAGGAAAAGTGACAGGGAATTACCTGATGATGGAAATTTTTGTATTTTGATAGTAGCTTGAGTTACACAGGCATATGTTATCACCAAAACTGATCAAACAGAACATTTAGACTTATGCATATCAGTCTGTGAAAACTAGATTTCAACCTTAAAAATGTAAAATAAAAGTCACCTTGCTGCTTGTAAATAAAAAGATGCTGTATGTGGTGGGGCTTCTCTGGTGGCCTAGTGGTTAAGAATTCGCCTTTCAATGCAAGGGACGCCGGGTCGATTCCAGGTCCCAGGAGCCCACGTGCTGGAACTACTGAAGCTTGTGAGCCCTAGAGCCCATGCTCTGCAACAAGAGAAGTCATTGCTATGAGAAGTCCACACACTGCAAAGAAGAGTATCCCCCATTCAACACAACTAGAGAAAGCCTCATACAGCAAGGAAGACCCACTATAGCAAAAAAAAAAAAAAATCTTAAGAAAAGATGATGTATGTAAATACCTCTTGTTTTTTCGTTTGTTTGTTTAATGGTTGGGTCTATGGAACAAGTTTGGGGCTTCCCTGGTGGCTCAGATGGTAAAGAAATCTGCCTGCACTGTGGGAGACTCGGGTTTGATCCCTGGGTCGGGAAGATCCCCTGGAGAAGGGCATGGCATTCCACTCTAGTATTTTTGCCCGGAGAATTTCATGGACAGAGGAGCCTGGCGGGCTACAGTCCATGGAGTCACAGAGTCAGGCAGGACTGAGTGACCGACATGTTCACTATGGAACAATTTAATTGCACAGGATCTGTGACCATATTTTAGGTGGTGATATTTGGTGGCATTCTTTGCTTTCTACTCTACAGTCATTTAATTTAAAAAAATGATGCTTAAAGATGAGATTTTTTTCACCATTGAAAATATTGCTGTATTTGAATAATTTTCAGACCCTTACTCTTGAATGCTCTTTAGAGTTAAAAAAAAAAACCTTTGTAGTATTTGTATGTTAGCTTTTGCTGTTTTGATCAATGGCTGTGAAATTTAATGGGCTTAAAAAAGACACTATTAATCTTGCTCACGATTCTTGGGCCAGCAATCTGGATTGGGCTCAGGCAGGTGCTTCTTCTGGCCTTGCTGGGCTCAGTGGTGCGGAGCAGTTACCTTCCTGCTTGTCAAGACTGAGTTAGCCATGCGTGCCATCAGCAGCTGTAATGTCTGAAGAAGGGCTAAGATTGTAGGGATCCAAAACAAGCATGATCAATAGGCAGAAGCGAGTTCATTCCGCTGTCTTCCGCAACCCCACACTTCCCATCTTAAAAAGGGCTCCCTTCTCAGGCTGCGTCTTCTGTGGAGTAGGCCTGGAGATCCTCCTGACAGTAAAAGCTAGCTGGTTTGTCCTCCCTGGCACTAAAGTAGCAGAAAAGCAAGCTTGATGTATTTTTGAAAATATGCAAGATTTTCAAAGAAGATGCAAGCCAAAAGCTAACAGGGAGGCTGTTTGGTTGCCAAGTCGTCTCCGACTCTTTGCGACCCCATGGACGGCAGCACGCCAGGCTTCCCTGTCCTTCACCGTCGCCCAGAGTTTGCCCAGGTTCATATCCATTGAGTCGCTGATGCCATCCAACCATCTCATCCTCTGTCGTCCCCTTCTCCTCCTGCCTTCAATCTTTCCCAGCGTCAGGGTCTTTTCCAAACAGGGCTGCAGGAAACTTAAGACGATGCTACAACAGAAAAAGAGCAATCCACTGTGCATTTTTCTTGTGGATTCTGGTTTGATCATCACAGAACCAAGAACAGACAGATTAACATGGTTGAGATGAACCATCGTTGCCGATTTCAGGTTTTAAGAAGTCACAGTAAGAAGGAAACTGTGATGCTTCCTTGTTAAAAACAGAAATTATCTACCTGAATGCTTAGAAGAAAAGGACAATTAGAAGCAGATGTAAGCATCTTTTAACATCTAGTTGGTTTCTTTTTATCATTTACCTATGATATGTAATACTGACTTTCCCATCTATTAAATTGAAGCAAATTACGTTAAAATAGAAATCTACCCAAGACTAGGAGAGATAGTAAAAGAGTCATTTCAACCTTGCACATGTGCATTAAGTTTTAATGTCAACAGCTAAGAATCTTGTTCTTTGGAAGAAAAGCTACGACCAACCTAGACAGCATATTAAAAAGCAGAGACATTACTTTGCCAACAAAGGTCCATCTAGTCAAAGCTATGGTTTTTCCAGTAGTCGTGTATGGATATGAGAGTTGGACCATAAAGAAAGCTGAGTGCGGAAGAATTGATGCTTTTGAGCTGCAGTGTTGGAAAAGACTCTTGAGAGTCCCTTGGACTGCAAGGCGATCCAACCAGTCCATCCTGAAGGAAATCAGTCCTGAATGTTCATTGGAAGGACTGATGCTGAAGCTGAAACTCCAATCCTTTGGCCACTTGATGCAAAGAGCTGACTCGTTGGGAAACACCCTCATGCTGGGAAAGATTGAAGGTGGGAGGAGAAGGGGACGACAGAGGATGAGATGGTTGGATGGCATCATCGACTCAGTGGACATGGGTTTGAGCAAGCTCTGGGAGATGGTGAAGGACGGAGAAGCCTGGAGTGCTGTAGTCCATGGGGTCGCAAAGAGTCGGACACGACTGAGTGACTGAACAACAGTAATCTGACATTCAAATTTCACTTTTACTTACAGAAAGATATTTCCTCTTCGCGGGCAGGGCAACGTTTTTTTTCTCCAGTGACGATTAACAGGTAATAATCTCAGTAAAATGGTTCTTCCGAAAGTCATTTATCCTAATAAAGCTGTAACGGACACTCATGCAGCAGGGTGTGAATATTCCTTCTCCACAGGGGCAGTGATGCAGATCCAGGAACAGAGAAGGAGAAATAAAGATGGTGCCGTCCCTGCCCCCACTGCGAATAAATATTTAATCTTTTCTGCTTGAGAAGTCTGATCCAGTTCGTCAGGTAATTGAGACTGTGATGTGGTGTCCTACGAGTTCCCCATTTTCGTTGCTCTTTTTTTCCACAAAGATATTATTTTCTGAAGGGTCGGATTTCTGAGTTGTAGAGCAATTGATTTAGCTTTCACATGTTACATTTATGAGTCAAATAGAAAAAAAAAAACCCAAAACCTTAGTTACATCTTTTTTTTGCTTTTTCACAGGGGGCGACAGAGGATGAGGTGGTTGGATGGCATCACTGACTCGATGCACATGAGTTTGAGCAAGCTCCTGGAGTTGGTGATGGACAGGGAAACCTGGTGTCCTGCAGTGCATGGGGTCGCAAAGAGTCGGACACGACTGAGCGACTGAACTGAACTGAATTATATCTACTTTGGGGCCTGAATTTCACCATCGAGAGTCCCTGGGTGCTTGTCAGACCTGTGCCCTCTCTTTAGACCATGCCCAACAACAGTCTGTGAACTCCCGTGACCACCAGCTAAAAAGTCCAGGCTCTATCTGGCTGTCTTGTTGTTATTTAAAAATTTTAGTCGATCCAAGTCTTCGTCTATAGGTTTTCCAGTAGTTACATACAGATGTAACTGATGCCAACTCCAACAGAATTGGACCAGAAAGAAGGTCGAGTGCTGAAGAACTGATGCTTTCAAACTGTGGTGCTGGAGAAGACTCTTGAGAGTCTCTTGGACTGCAAGATCAAACCAGTCAATCCTAAAGGAAATCAACATTGACTCTTCATTGGAAAGACGGATGCTAAAGATGAAGTTCCAATACTTTGGCCACCTGATGCAAAGAGCCTACTCATTGTAAAAGACCCTGATGCTGGGAAAGATTGAGGGCAGGAGGAGATGGGGATGACAGAGGATGAGATGATTGGATGTTATCAGTGAAACAATGGACATGAGTTTGAGCAAGCTGCAGGAGATGGTGAAGGACAGGGAAGCCTGGCGTGCTGCAGTCCATGAGGTCTCAAAGACTGGAACAAAACTTTGCAACTGAACAACAACAAAAAGTCCTCCTCATGCCTACACTTGGGCTCCAAGTCGAATAACTATCTAGATCTGGGTTTCTGCAAAGCAGACCCCGAGACAGCGTCTGAGTGCAGGCAACAGGCTGACGTGTGAGCAAACCTGGGAGGCAGCTTGGCAGACTGAGGAAATGAGAAAGGGAAGTGAAGGCAGACAATGAAGGAAGTCTCGCCAAGCCCATGAGTGTGAGCGCCATGGGCAGAGGAAGCCCCATTTCCCTGGGGCCCCCAGGGAGCTGGTGTAGCTCTGTACCTCAGAAGCTCTCCTTGTTCAGGAGGAGGGAGCTGGGGTATTTATACTCTGGCTCTCAGAGCTGTGTGCCGAGCACTGCTTTCAGGAGCCAGGTACCAATGACATCTGCCTCCCCCTTTCATGACATCTAAGAACGTCTCCAGACAGGGCCCGATGTCCCTGGTAGGTAAAATCACCCAGGCTGAGAACTCCACTGCAGAAGGAAGTGAGGATGGACTTTGACACGCAGCTCAAAGGCACCATCCCTTGCCTGAAAAATAGGTTCCTTCCCTGTCTCCAGGCAAACTCTCCTTTTAAATAATTATTTATTATATTTTTGGCTGAGCTGGGTCTTTGTTGCTGTGCGTGACAAAGTTGCTGGGAGAGGGGGCTGCTCCCCAGCTGTGGTGCTCAAGCTTGTCATAGAGGTGGCTTCTCTTGTTCTGGAGTATGTGCTCCAGGGCATGTAGGCTCAGTAGTTGTGGTTCACAGGCTTAGTTGGCCTGCGGCATGTGGGATCTTCCCAGACCAGGGATCAAACCCATGTCCGCTGCACTGGTAGGTGGGTTCTGCAACACTGTGGACCTCCAGGGAGGTCCAGTTCTTCCTTTCTTATTCATGGTCCAGCCGTGGTGCTATTTCCAGGTCTGACACCACTCTAGTCTTGATGCGCGGAGAAGGCAATGGCACCCCACTCCAGTACTCTTGCCTGGAAAATCCCATGGACGGAGGAGCCTGGTAGGCTGCAGTCCATGGGGTCACTAAGAGTCGGACACGACTAAACGACTTCACTTTCACTTTTCACTTTCAGGCATTAGAGAAGGAAACGGCAACCCACTCCAGTGTTCTTGCCTGGAGAATCTCACGGACGGTGGAGCCTGGTGGGCTGCCGTCTATGGGGTCGCACAGAGTCGGACACGACTGAAGCGACGTAGCAGCAACAGCAGCAGCAGTCTTGACGGGAGCCGTTGTGCGATGTTTTGCCGCTACTTCTGACCTTGTCAGCTCCACGTCTGGGGCACCCTCTTGGAGAGTCTGTGAACTACTTACTCTTCCCTGATAAATTCATTTTCTGTTTAAACTAGCCAGAGCGAAGGCCTATTGTGCAAAACTAAGAACCCAGACTGATACAATTGGCCTCATTAAGATTCACCCACGATCCCCTTCTAAAACCTAGGTCTTTTGTTCTTCAGGTTCAGAAGTCAGGCGGATATTCCAGGAAGAACTCACCAAGGCCAGTTCCCATGCCTGAGACCCATGGGAACATGTCAATTTCCAAGTGAATGTTTAGGTTCAATTCTGTCTCCATTATCTTTTTTTTTCCTCCCCCTTTCAGGACTAGTTGAGAAAGTTTGTAGGAGTCAAAATTCCATCTGATCTCGACACATTTATGCTTTTTGTCCTCTGGATTCCAAACACAGTCCACCCTAACCCTCTCCACTTCCCTTGTGGTCCTTTCTCCCCACTGGAGTGATTCCTTTATTTTTAACTCTCCCGAGCATCTTCTGTCTCCTTTTGCTTCTGACCCAATCTCTTTTCCACCTAATCATTTTTTTTTAATGAACTTATATAATTATTTGGCTGTTCCAGGTCTTAGTTGTGGCATTCCAGATCTTCATTGCAGCATGCAGGCTCTTTTAGCTGCGGCAGGTGGGATCTAGTTCCCTGACCAGGGGTCCAACTCAAGCCCCCTGCTTTGGGATTGCGGCGTCTTAGCCATGGGACCACCAGGGAAGTCCCTCTTCTGCACTGAAGTCTTATCCTCTTTTCCTCTTGCCGTATCTTTCTGTCTTCCCTCTCTGTCCAAGTCTCCCCTAAAGCGTCCCATCTCTGCTGCCCATCCTGAAGGTGAGGTCAGAGGCTCCCCGTGTTTCCAGGCTTTGCACCTTGGCCCCCCTGGGCTGTTCTGATGGGGTCTGCAGCATCACTGGTGACCACCCGCACGCTGAGGTGGAAATGTCTGACCCTGTACCTAGGTGGAGAGCCTGGCAGTCATATGAATGGGACCTCTGTGTTGGTAGAGCCCAGATTGCCTCAGGGCTCCGCCAGCTTCAAAGAAACTGTCCTGCATTTTCAGCAGCCCTCCCCCGCCTCCCAGCCTGTGACAACCTGCCGCCTCCCCTCGTCCCTCTTTGGAACTGTTCCCCGTGACTCATTCCTCCTGTGGGAGACAAAAGGGAGCCCTTGACTCCAGTAAAGGTTCAAAACAAACAAACAGAAATAACACATCACAGATTCCCAGGCAGGTGGGAGGAGGTGAAACGGAGGCGGCATTTTCCCACTATTGTGTGTGCGTGCGTGCCCAGTCGTGTCCGACTCTCTGTGACCCCCTGGACTGTAGCCCGCCAGGCTGCTCTCTGTCCATGGGATTCTCCAGGCAGAAATACTGGAGCGGGTGGCCATTTCCTTCTCCAGGGGGGATCTTCCTGATTCAGGGATTGAACTCACGTCTCCTGTGACTCGTGCCTTGGCAGGTGGATTCTTTACCATCTGAGCCACCAGGGAAGCCCCCCCCAAAATGAAACTGTTATTTGCTCAGTCACGTCCGACCCTTTGCAAGCCCATGGACTGTAGCTGCCAAGCCCCTCTGTGCTTGGGAATCACAAAGGGATTAAGAAATTTGCTTTAGACCAGAGAGTAAGTGGAAGGCTGGGACATGAACCCCAGCAGTGTGGCCCAAGAGCCTATGTCACAGCACTATCCTGGGCCCACCACACCCTGCAGTGCACCCCACCGTCTGCATGCGGTCTTGTGCTGCCTGCGGTAGCAAGACTCAAGATAGTCACTGATGATCCCCGCCTCCTGGGGTTCACACCCTTGCCTCACCTCCTCCCTCGTTGATACAGCTGCCCTCCGTGGCCAGCAGAATACTGAGAAAGCAACGGTGTGTGGCTTTGGAGGGCTGGGTCACGACAAACATCCCTGGGTCCCCTTTGGAGTCTTGGGTCGCTCACTCTAGGGGAGCCAGCCGCCAGTGTTGGAAGGAAGCTCAAGCTGGTCCTGTGCAGAGGGACTGTGAGGATGTCAAGTGCAGAGGAACTGAGACATCGTGTGGAGGGGCCCCTCCAGCCTCCAGTCTTTAGACGCTGTGGTCTCCAGCCTCTAAGTTTTCCCACAGAAGGCCAAACACCGTGAATTCAGGACCAGCTGTCCCTTCTGGGTGCCCTGTCTGGATTCCTGACCCGAAGGAACTCTGACGTGGAATAGATGTTTATGACCGTTTTACACCACTAGATTAGGGAAGGACTTATTATGCAGCAATACACGATTAATGTACAGCCGTTCCTGAGGACTGGAGACATCACCCTGCACTCAACTTGCTGTTCAGTTCAGTCACTCTGTCATGTCCGACTCTTTGTGACCCCATGGACTGCAGCATGCCAGGCTTCCCTGTCCTTCCCTATCTCCCAGAGTTTGCTCACACGCATGTCCATTGAGTCAGTGATGCCATCCAACCATCTGTCGCCCCCTTCTCCTCCTGCCTTCAATCTTTCCCAGCATCAGGGTCTTTTCCAATGAATCGACTCTTCTTATCAGGCAGCCAAGGTATTGGAGTTTCAGCTTCAGCATCAGCCCTTCCAATAAATATTCAGGGTTGAGTTCCTTCAGGGTGGACTGGTTTGTCCTCCTGCTGAAGCGTGAACTCGGATAATCCTGACCTCTTGACCAAGTCTGACAGCACACTGCTGCAGGAGAACAGATGAGGGCTCGGGAGCCGATGAAAGGACGCGCATGCTGGGTGCCAAGTGGCTGGCGGCTAATGTGAAATAGACAGGGAGCCTCGAAAGGTTATCTATGGCTGAAGACACACAAGGTTTCAAAGCCCAGTTAGTCACAGAGTTGCAACACTTTGGAGAGTGTCTCCAGCGGAACACGTGATGATTTCCTCCTAGAATACCTTCCTTTTCAGATTGTCTCCCAATCTATGGGATGAACGGCCAACAGCTACCTTCCTACATATGTTAGTACGTCTGCGGGACATAGTTCCCACACTCAGAAACAGTTCTGATTCACTCGTTTGTGTTGCCTGCAAATAAGCTTTTCAGGTTCCCTATTCCATTTTCATCTGTCTTTCACTTCACTGAAGTAAACCTGTTCCCGAGTGGCTTCTGGACATATTCATAACTTGAAAGACAGTTCTTGTCATGGCAATAAACTAAAGGCAACAAGGAAGTGAGAAGACACTCACTCTCCCCCAGGTTCCCTCCCCAACAGTCAAAAGGAAGATAGGAAAATCCCACTGGCTTTTTATAATATCTTAGATAATAAACCAGTGCAAGCATGCGAGCTCAGTCCTGTCTGACTCTTTGAGACCCCACGGATTGCAGCCTGTGCCAGGCTCCTCTGTCCATGAGATTCTCCAGGCAAGAGTACTGGGGTGGGTTGCCATGCCCTCCTCCAGGGGATCTTCCTGACCCAGGGATCGAACCCATGTCTCTCGAGTCACCTGCATTGGCAGGCAGGTCCTTTACCAGCTGAAACACCAGGGAAGCCAAGTAAACCAATGCCAGCCCAGAAATGTGGAAGCCTGACTGCCTTGGCAAGGATTCTGGCAGCTGGGGAGGCAGACGATTCTAAATATAATGGCTAAAAGAATTCAGCACTCGAATCACTCTCTCCACTTACCTCTGTCTCCTAGAGATCATTCCAATACATCGTGTCAGGAACAATTTGAGACAAGTGCTAGGTACACTCAGCAAGAAAGGTCCCCTCGGAAGCATCATTTGGAAGCTGGGATTGCTAAGTGGCCCAGGGATATGCTGAAAGGTGATTTCCTTGATTCAAGTGATTGGGGTGGGGAAAGGTCAATCATGGCCACATCAACAGCGAGACGAGTCAGGGGCTGGACAGCTTCTGGAAGAAACATTTTAAAGCAAAATACCCTTCCGTCTGTGACTTCCTTGGCCTCGAAGACTCAGAAAGTGTGTGCTGTTGTGCAGTCGCTAATACAGGTCCGACTCTTTGCGACCCCATGGACTGCAGCACGCTAGGCTTCCCTGGTCCATCACCATCTCCTGGACCTTGCTCAAACTCACGTGCATTGAGTCGGTGATGCCATCCAACCATCTCACCCTCTGTCGCCCCCTTCTCCTCCTGCCCTCAATCTTTCCCAGCATCAGGGGCTTTTCCAAAGAGTTGGCTCTTTGCATTCAGGTGGCCAAAGGATTGGAATTTCAGCTTCAGCATCAGTCCTTCCAATGAATATTCAGGACTGATTTCCTTTAGGATGGACTGGTTGGATCGCCTTGCAGTCCAAGGGACTCTCAGGAGTCTTCTCTGACATCACAGCAAGGGTATGGGACTGCTCTAGAACATGCGGCGTCATTCTCCACCTTGCACACCATCACTGAGGACACGGAACCTCCACGTGTGTTCTTTAAACTGCAGAGGAAAAGCCAATCGTAACACACATGACAAACACACACTCTGCACACATCTGGTTAGAATGCTCGCTGTTTCAGATACACATCACTGGTGACAAATGTTCGACACATTTGGATATAACAGAAGACACGGCAGAGAGTCCTAAATTACATTCAGGAGGTCCCCAGGGTTTGCAGGTGGGAAAACCAAACTGAAAACATTCAGATCGGAGTTGAAATATTTGAAAAGAAGTACACAGCTGTACGGCTTCCCTCATAGCTCAGTCGGTGAAGAATCTGCCTACAATGCAGGAGACCCAGGTTCAATTCCTGGGTTGGGAAGATCCCCTGGAGTAGGAAATGGCAATCCACTCCAGTATTCTTGCCTGGACAGAGGAGCCTGGCAGGCTACAGTCCACGAGATCGCAAGAGTCAGACACAACTTAGGGACTAAATCACCACCACACAGCCAGGGGGTATCTTTGCGCATGTTATTTTAGCAACCGCTTGAATACTGAGCCCTTGCTCCGTAATCACATCATGAGTTAATGCTCAGGGACACTCACTGTGGACTAAGCTTTTCACATTCCCTGCCTCACCTAATTCTCACTGCTACCGGATGGCAGAGAAAGGCACAGATGTGCTCCCAGGAAAATGACAGAACCTGTCCAGTGCTACACGGGCACTAAAAGGTGGAGATGGGGTCACCATGAGGACAGTCCACCTCCAGACCCAACTTCTTCCCCTGTCTGATGCTGCCTCTTGTACAGACAAAGACTTCTGCATATTTGCATAACGCCTTCAAATGCATCACGATAAATGCATCTGAACGTGATCACGCAATGTGTCACCCGTAAACTAGAATTTCTACCTTTTTCTGACAGTTTTATTCCCAATACAGTTTATTCCGAGTATTCTTCAAGAGGGTCAGTCACTCAGTCGTGTCCGACTCTTGGCGACCCCATGGACTGCAGCCCGCCAGGCTCCTCTGTCCATGGGATTCTCCAGGCAAGATTACTGGAGTGGGTTGCCACGCCCTCCTCCAGGGGGTCTTACCTGACCCAAGGACCGAACCCGGGTCTCCTGCATTGCAGGCGGGTTCTTTAACCGTCTGAGCCACCAAGAAAGAGTTTCCCGTGATTAATTCTTCATCTTGGCCTTGCTGCCCTAGAGCTGTTTTAGGAGTGGTTTCCCAGGCTTACACCCAAGTGGGAAACCACTTGGGTATGATAGTGGGCAGTCCACTTTGGTAGCTGCATAGTATGAGCTGATAAGTATTGGGATCTCAAAGGTAATGTTTCCAATAGGGGAAAAAAAAATATAAAAGCGCTGCAGGTAATCAATCTCTTTTAAGTCATGCTTTTACCCTTGGTCTCTTTGGCAGTTACCCAAATTATAAGACTTGCCACTCATTTCTGCTTAGTAATCTTGCTTTGAAACTCAGGAAGTACCCCTCACGCAGCCTTGTCAACGGGGAATCATTAACGCTGAGCAGACAAAATGTATATGCTTAATGTTTGTAATGAAATAAATGCCCGGGGTGCCCCCTGCGATTTAATGAGCGCACACAAGTTTCACAAGGAGGCGAGTCACAACTGCCATCTTCCATTATTCACTTTTGCACCTACAAGTAGAGACGAGGCCTGTTTTTACGAGACACGGAATGTCACCTTTTTGATTTTAAGCTCCAGCCCACCCCAGCCTAGTTCCCAAAGTAAAATGAGGTGGATTAACAGAGGAGGAAGGAGGACACCTAAGACCTTCTTTGCTGACAACTATTTACTCCCCATTGGAGAACTGGTGCTTCAAGGAAAACTAAGATGCTGACAAAGCTTTTTAGAGTTCTACTAGAATGTTAGTCGGGCTGTGCTACACTCCTGTTTTACAGGAAAAACTGGAAGCCAGGTCTTTACAGGACTCAGAAATGTGTACCCCAGCACCTGCCCTTTAGCTGTGAGAAAACGGCAACGTCAGCCTAATCGTCAATGAAATCACTGCAGATGGTGACTGCAGCCATGAAATTAAAAGACACTTACTCCTTGGGAGAAAAGTTAAGACCAGTGTATTAAAAAGCAGAGACATTACTTTGCCAACAAAGGTCCATCTAGCCAGGGCTATGGTTTTTCCAGTGGTCATGTATGGATGTGAGTGTTGGACTATAAACAAAGCTGCTACTGCTACTGCTAAGTCACCTCAGTCGTGTCCGACTCTGTGCGACCCCAGAGCCGAGCACCGAAGAACTGATGCTTTTGAACTGTGGTGTTGGAGAAGACTCTTGAGAGTCCCTTGGACTTCAAGGAGATCCAATCAGTCCATCCTAAGGAAATCAGTCCTGAGTGTTCATTGGAAGGACTGATGCTGAAGCTGAAACTCCAATCCTTTGGCCACCTGATTCGAAGAGCTGACTCATTTGAAAAGACCCTGATGCTGGGAAAGATTGAAGGCGAAGGAGAAGAGGTCGACAGAGGAGCAGATGGTTGGATGGCATCAGAGACTCAATGGACGTGAGTTTGGGTCAACTCTGGGAGTTGATGATGGACAGGGAGGCCTGGCGTGCTGCAGTCCACGGGGTCGCAAAGAGTCGGACACGACTGAGCGACTGAACTGAACTGAACTGAACCCTACACGTCACTACCTAAGGCCAGGCTTCCCCCGTTTCCTACCCTTCCTTCATCCCTTTCTCCTTCCCTTCTTTCCTTCCTCACTCCCTCCCCCTCCCTTTTCATGTGCTTCACTTAAGAATCCAAAGAACTCTAGCCCTGCTTCAAGATTCTTTATGCTGGGACTTCCCTGGTGGTCCAGCGGTTAAGAATCCGCCTGCCAATGCAAGGGACCCAGGTCAGGGAAGATCCCACAGGCGGCGGAGCAGCTAAGCCTGTGAGCTTCAAATACTGAAGCACAAGCACCCGAAAGCCCGCGCTTGGTGACAAAGAGGAGCCACTGGAGTGAGAAGCCCACGTTCTGCAACTAGAGAGTAGCCTCCACTTGCTGCAAATAGAGAATGCCTGTGTGCAGCAACAAAGACTGAGTGCAGGGAAAAAAAAACAACTTTTTAAAAAAATCAATGAAATAACTAAAACCTCAGTTCAGTCCAGTCTCTCAGTCGTGTCCGACTCTTTGCAACCCCGGGGACTGCAGCACGCCAGGCCTCGCTATCCATCACCAACTCCTGGAGTTTACTCAAACTCATGTCCATCAAGTAGGTGATGCCATCCAACCATCTCATCCTCTGTCGTCCCCTTCTCCTCTCGCCTTCAATCTTTCCCAGCTGGGAAAGATTGCTGGGAAATAAAACCCAGATTTATATATATAAAAAAAGAGTCTTGACTCTGGGATGGAAAGTTTCAGATGGTGCCCTTTGGTACCATGGGGATATCGGTTTCCCATCAAAATCACCCCTTCTTTGGAAGTGTCTCAGACTTCCCAGACACCAAACTGAATTGCATCTTCCCCACCCAGTTCTGCTCCTTTTTCATCTCGTTTACTAAAATGGATCCATCCTCCAACTTGCCATCCCGCCTGACATCTTTAAATCACTTTTCAGCTCCATCTCAGCCAATATTCATACAGAAAAGAGCACACACGATATTTTAAGCTCCCTGAAGTTTTCACAATGTAAATGCTCTCATGAAGCTGGCACCAGATGAGGAAGTGA
The DNA here is from genome assembly GCF_054371585.1 of Giraffa tippelskirchi. Lineage (NCBI taxonomy): Eukaryota > Metazoa > Chordata > Mammalia > Artiodactyla > Giraffidae > Giraffa > Giraffa tippelskirchi. The sequence continues at coordinate 148,018,561 of NC_137289.1, forward strand.
GACATTGCTGGCGCCCTATAAATAATGTTTTCCTCTTTTGAGCTGTTTTTTTCCCCCCCAGATCTCATGAACTCTGAACTCTCTCTGTTTCCTCCTGGAACCCTCTCTCCCCTCGGGTTCATCTTCTCCTTGGTCTCTCAGTCCCCATCCACGTCCCTTCCCATCTTTTATCCTGCTCACTGGCAGCCTCAGGCTACAGAACAACCTGAATGTCATCTGTTCCCGGTTCAGAAACCCACTCTTGTTCCCTCGGTGCTAAGGGGTGAAAAGTCTACTTCCTCATCAAGAATGCAAGGTTCTCGGGGACCTGAGTGCAATCTGCATTTCCAGCTCTGCTCCCCACAGCTTTGCCTCATACAACTCATGACTGAGCCGAGTGAAAAATCCGCTGACCTCATGACACCACTCCCACGGACAGAGGAGCTACGGTCCATAGGGTCCCAGAGAGTCAGACACAACCGAAGCAACTCAGCATGATCGCGTGATAGAAATAGTAACAGCAAAGACAGCTAACTAGTCATAGATATTCAACACATGCGGGGCCCCTGATGAAGGTGTCACAGATATTCACCCTCGCAGCAACCTTAGGGGAGACATGCCACCGTCAACCCCCTTTAACGGAGACTGAGTAACTTAGCCAAGGTCACAGAACCGCATGTAGCCTCAGAGGGTCTGACCCTGGGACTTGTGCTTGTAAGCAGGACGTATACCAGGGTTTTCCAGGTCTATGATTTTACCTCCACTGTTTCACCCTGTGGGGCTTGCATCAGCAACTTTTTTTTTCAACCCACAACTGACTCAGTCTGCAAAGCTCAGCGAGTATAATTCCTCCTCCAGTCAACTCTGCTGGTTTCCTTCAACTAGAAGTGGGCTCTGACCATACCAGCCATTGTAGCTTCCCTGTGTGACACACATCCTTCGTTTAACTCATTCATTTAACGGACATGGTTGATTCTTATTATTCGCAGTAGCAATGGAAGCTCTAAAGTCGCCAGGAACCCTGATGAGTGAACACAGAACCACTGCTCCTAGGGGACAGACAAGGTTGGGTTCCTGTGAGCCTCTGCTACAATATTTCATTAATGGATCAGCACCTGTGCTTCTTTTATGCATGGGCCCTGTTCACAGACACCGTATCTAATAAATGCTACTGATTTCATTCGCACAGAGCTCATGGCCAGCACCATAACTCAGGCCTGGAGGAAGATCATCCAACACACATATTTTCTCCATAAGGCACTCAACAGCCTTCTTAGGCTTAGGAAACTAGACAGCACTTCTGCATTTGTGGCTCATTTTAAACAGTGATACCATCAGTAAAAAGCACCAACAGGCAAAAACAAAAAAAACATTGGCACTAAACGGCCTGTGAAAAACCTCAGCTGGCAACACGCTTGTCAAGCAACCAAACATTTTTCACCCTTGAGTATGTGTCTTTGAACGACTGTGAAAGCACCAGGGCTATTGATTTCAATAAATAACTCTTACTGAGAATCCACGAGTAATGAGGATGGACTCTATTCATTTCAACCTTGGGTTACCGTTATTGAGTAAGTGCCCCTCTTTCCTGCTAAGTTACAATCTCCTCAAGAAGAAGAGCCATGTTTGATTCATCTCTACGCTTCCCCCACCACAAGCCGAATGCCCTTCTCAGTTTACGGGCTCAGTAAATGATTTATTAAATTAATTAAAAGGAAAAGGAGGAGCTAGGTGGTGGTTCAGAGGTTCTTCGCTGTATCTGGCCTTCCTTCAGATATTTTTGGTCGACCAGATGGCCCAGCTTCCCTGGTGGCTCAGATGATAAGGAGTTCTGCCTGCAGTGTAGGAGACCCGGGTTCGATTCCTGGGTGGGGAAGATCCCCTGGAGAAGGAAATGGCAACCTACTCCAGTATTCTTGCCTGAAAAATCCCATGGATGGAGGAGTCTGGCAGTCTACAGCCCATGGGATTCCCAGAGGGTCGGACACGACTGAGTGACTTCACTTTCAGATGGCCTATGCCATCAAGATGCGTTCTGCAGTCTGTAACTGCCCACCCCCACCCCCCAAAGCATTTCTTCTTATTTTAGCACCAAAGGTATCGGGGAGTGAGAGGGAATGGGTATTTTTATCCTTGGAAATGTGCCATCAATGTAAACGAATGCAGCGAAATACTTTGGTGATACTCCCCAGCCCCGCGGTGATGTTTCAGGAAATCATACCACCACGCGCCGACAGTGGACCCATGACCCTGTGAAGTGGTGGGTTGGGGCGGTGGGGTGGAATGGAGGGAAAATGGAAACAGGCTCTGGGCCACTGGTCAGCTTTAGTCGTGACAGCAGCAGGGTTTTCACCAGGCACAATCCTGTCCATCCCCTCCTTCATTTTTCTTGGTTAATGCCTCCAACTCGTGGAAAAGACGTTAATGATTTCCTCCTACTGCTCCCCCCCCCCCACTTATTAAAGTTAGCTTGCCTCTCCTCCCCCACCACCCTTTACATTTTGAATGGAATGCAAAAATAATGAAGTTGTTGTGTTCAACATCCATGATCTTTAGCTATGTACACTTTATATATCAAATCAACGTGTTTTTTTTTTCCCCATTGCCATAACAGCTCTATCTCTACAATGATCATATGTGATTTTCCACTGCTACAGGAGACATGTGATTATTTTACCAAGCAAGAAAACAGGCAGCTTTGGGAGCAATTTAAGAATATGATGATGTTCAAGATAATATTTTGAGGACAGATATGTAACCAGACTTCTCAAAGTTTAAAAACAATGTCCATTCAAGATACTCTATTCAGGGCTTGTGTCAAAGGAGAATCTGATGGAGATGTCTGATTTTCAACTCTTTGCCGTATTCTTTCAGAATTTTCAAAAAATTCCACGTAAGAGAATGTGATTCGGAAAACAGAAACAAATACTACTGCAGATTGTTAGAATGGCCACGATCCTTCACTGGTTACCTGCATGCACTCCCGTTTGCAATATGACTCTGTGATGACCCCCATCAATAGGTCACATCTGTTTTCCCTTCCTTTGAATCTGGCCTGCCTGGTAACTTGTTTTGGTCAACAGAATGTGATAGCAGGGACAATGTGTGAGTTCTGGGCATAGACATCAAAAGCCTTATACCCCCCTTCCCTCTGTGAAGTCTGTGTAGTCTGTTGAGGGGGGCGGTGGTGGCAGACCAGGTATGGCAGAGAAAAGTCATCTCCTGAGCAGTCAGTCTCCAGTGCCCCTGGAAGCCAACTACAGATTCATGAATGAGCTCAGATAAGACTGAGTCCAGCCGCTGAGTTCCCTCCAGCTTACGGAATCATGAGCCAAGTAAATGGTGGCTATTTTCAGTCATTAAGTTTTTGGGAATGCTTGTTACGCAGAAAAAGCTGACTGATATAAACATTCAAACTGAAATTTAATCTAAAATTTTGAAATTTTAATCTAGTCTAAAATTTTAAAATTTTAATCTAGTCTAAAATGTTACTCTAGTGAGCAGACAAGAGTAGTCACCTGAAAATTATTTTCTAGCTACTCCAAAGCAGCAGTTTTTAGAGGAATTTTAAAAATTCTTCTTTAAAAAAATTTTGCCTTTAGCAATTACAGTAGTCTTTTGGGGGGAGTAATCAGGATTGTTAACCTTTGCCCTGTGAATATGAGTCTATGGATTTCTCCTTAGTAGGGAGCAACTGAATTGGGAATAGTGAGGAGAAAGAGAAGTGGCCTCTGACAAGGACTTTGATTACTAGGAGATAAGACAAAAAAAGCAACAAGATATCACAACCCCAAACAATGCTACTGTCTCCTAGGATTTGCATTCTGTAAGCCAACAGAGAAGAAAGAGTGTGGAGAAGGTCTAGTGGAGGATTTCAGTATGGATTTCTTATTCTTTCTCTCCACTAAGAACCTTTCTACATTTATCAAGCCTTCCTATATCTATCTTTCTAAGTAGGTAAGAGATATTTCTATACCTTATCTATTTACAAACATTAAGTGAAACATGCATAGCAATGCTAATCAGAATGGCTGTGAGAGCAAAACCTTTCATGCTGGAACACAGAAAGCTCATCTGCGATTGTTTCTATTTCATGAATTACATTAAAATCGCTCTGAGCTGTTTCAACAGTGTGTCTTCACAGAGACACATTTTGTGACCAGTTACGCTGAGCCTGATCAAGAACTGTTTCCTACGGAAGTGACAGGAGACTGAAAGAGGCAGATACAATCGATTTCGAGAAAGCTCGTTCACATCTACTGGATCTGCAGCGTTCCTTCTGCCTTTAATCCCCTCAGAAGACAGCAGTCTGGTCTTCGAGAACACAAGCAATCTTACATTCGTCTGTGAAAGCATTTACGTCCATTCTTGGGGGGTTGGGTGCGCTGAGGTCTCATGATTTTCCCAGTGAGGACTGGAAAATGTGTTCTGCTTTAATCGACATGCACGGGAAATTCAAAATGTCTAAGGACAATACATGTGCTCATCAAAGCCCACTACTGTTTCTGTTTTCTTCAGGGTGTGAAGGGAGATGGCATTCCTGTGTCTCCCTTGCAGTTGGACGATGCCAGCTGGCAGTCCTGGGGGATACCAGGGAATGGGTGAGCTCTAAAGCTGCTAGGGCTTCCCTGGCGTCTCAGATGGTAAAGAATCTGCCTGCCATGCGGGAGACCTGGGGTTCTTTCCCTGAGTCGGGAAGATCCCCTGGAGAAGGAAATAGCAACCCACTCCAGCATTCCTGCCTGGGGAGTCCCATGGACAGAGAGGAGCCTGGTGGGCTCTGGTCCACGGGGTCGCAAAGAGTCGGACACGACTCAACGACTAATACCATGGTTGTTGTACTCCCGGCTCTGGGAACCCCCATCTGACAGCCCCACGCACGCTCTCCCCTCCTGTTAGGCTATAAAATGCAGATGCTGGCAGACGGCCCAGCCCTGAGATGCGAGAGGGTGGCATTTGGAAACGATGACCCTGCATGCAAAAGAGGCACAGGTGTAAAGAACAGACTTTTGGACTCTGGGAGAAGGCGAGGGTGGGGTGATCTGAGAGAATAACATTGAAACGTGTATATTACCCTATGTGAACCAGATGACCAGAGCAAGTTTGATGCATGAAGCAGGGCACCCAAAGCCGGTGCACTGGGAGGACCCAGGGGGATGAGGTAGGGAAGGAGGTGGGAGGGGGGTTCAGGATAGGGGGAGACATGTCCAGCCGTGGCTGATTCATGTCGATGTACGGCAAAAACCACCACAATATTGTAAAGTAATTAGCCTCCAGTGAAAATAAATGAAAGTGCAAGTCGTTCAGTCGCGTCCAATTCTTTGCGACCCTACAGACTATACAGTCCATGGAATTCTCCAGGCCAGAATACTGGAGTGGGCAGCCTTTCTCTTCTCCAGGGGATCTTCCCAACTCAGGTATTGAACCCGGGTCTCCTGCATTGCAGGGAGATTCTTTACCAGCTGAGCCACAGGGGAAGCCCAAAAATACTGGAGTGGGTAACCTATCCCTTCCCCAGCGGATCTTCCTGGCCCAGGAATCGAACAAGGGTCTCCTGCATTGCCGGCGGATTCTCTACCAACTGAACTATCAGCAAAGCCCAAAATTAATTATTAAAAAAAAAAAGAGAGAGAGAAACACCAGCATCCTTACATGCCTGTGTGAAGCACAACCTCCCCTTCCGGACTCCAGAGACTCAGTAACTGGCCTGTCTGGTGATGCCCACTGGGCTGGATTAGTGGTCTTGCCCTGGTGGTTCTCTATTGGTGATGCACATTGCTGAGTTTCTGCGATGCACCTGCCTTGGAGCTAGCTGAACTGCAGCTCCTTTCACGGTCCAGTTGATTAACTCGTCCCTTAGAAATCTTACCGCTGGTTGTTTTTTCACCTAGCCTCCTGCTTGGCATCCATGGGTTAATGGGAGTGACTCGGGTCCTTTTACGCCGGTCTTGCAATTTCTCTGCAGCCCTGGAAGTCAGCTATTTTTGGCAGCTGTCCTTGGTTGACACTCTCCCTGCACCTTCAGATCCTTATGAAAAGTGACTCTACGTGCAGAGACACCCAGCTGGTGCACCCCTGGGCGTAGTGGGGAGCCTGGGGCGAAACCAAGCCAAACAAAACCCCATTTGCCTGACCTTGAATTGGTTGACTCTGCGTGTCTTTCTTATCCCAAGGATCTCCAAAGAGTCCTTTGCTCTCAGCAGCACACCCTTAAATCAAACAAAGATTTCTGAGTAGAAAGAATAGCAGAGATGTTGCTGTTTTTGCTCATGTACCCTGAGGTGAGGTGAGGTGTTAGTTGCTCGGTCGAGTCTGACTCTTTGCGACCCTACGGACTGTAGCCCACCAGGCTCCTCTGTCCATGGGACTCTCCAGGCAAGAATACTGGAGTGGGTTGCCATTCCCTTCTCCAGGGGATCTGCCCAACCCAGGGGTCGAACCTGGGTCTCTTGCATGACAGGCCGATTCTTTACCACTGAGCCACCAGGGAAGCTATGTAGCTTATCCAGTGAATATTCAGGGTTGATGCTGAAGCTCCATTACTTTGGCCACCTCATGCAAAGAGCTGACTCCCTGGAAAAGACTCTGATGCTGGGAGAGATTGAGGGCAGGAGGAGAAGGGGACGTCAGAGGACGAGATGGTCGGATGGCATCACGGACTCAATGGACATGAGTTTGAGCAAGCTCCAGGAGATGGTGAAGGGCAGGGAAGCCTGGCGTGCTGCAGTCCACGGGGTCACAAAGAGTCAGATATGACTTGGCAACTGAACAACAGCCTATTGGGAGTGTTCCTGCAGAATCCCCTGACATTTTCCTCTTTGGTGACTCAAAGTAACGCTGGGGAAACAAGAAACTGGCAGGGATAAGAAAGAAGAAAGCCCAGCCACTCTGCAACTCTGGGAAAGAGTCAAGTTTGTTCCCGTCCATCTTTGTTTGCTTGGTTCAAAGCTTTGCCCCATTAGACCCTCCAGGCCAAGAGATCTTCAGCAGGTGGGAGAGAGAGGTAAGGGGGATCACCTCCAGGAAGTGTGTGGGTTGCAAAATGTCTCTGAGGACCCCGACGGCTGGAGGGACTTCACACGCTGAAACGCTGGCTCCCGTGATGCATGTAGTGGGTTTCGCTTCCTGCAGGCTTCCCCGAAGCACTTGCCAACTTGTCGACCGTTATCACCATCCTGAACGATTTATGAAAGCTTCTCAGAAGCTATCTGAGTAATCTTTTTATTTGCTTCCTATTTTACCCTAATTTTTTTTTTTCCTTTTGCATCTAGGACTCCTGGGGTATTTTTTCAATGTTTCTGTAGTTTAAATGGAACAACTCATCTACCAAGGCAAAAAAAAAAAAAAAGAAAAAAAAATTCAGGGAAAGAAGACAAAATTTTGCCAGATGGGATCCTTCCAGAAACAAATGGGCTGCTACAAGGAAGACCAACTCCTCCTTCTAAGTGTCGTGGAGGTAACGGATGGAAGTCTGGGGGAACAGGTATGACAGGAAGACCTTGTTCTAGACGCTCAGAGATGGAGGCAGATGTCCACTCTGTCCAGCGCAAACTAATCAACCCTATGCCCCTAAATCAGGCCATCCTAAAGGAGATCAGTCCCGAGTGCTCATTGGAAGGACTGAGGCTGAAGCTGAAGCTCCAATACTTTAGCCACCTGATGCGAAGAGCTGACTCATTGGAAAAGACCCTGATGCTGGGAAAGATTGAAGGCAGGAGGAGAAGGGGACGGCAGAGGATGAGATGGCTGGATGGCATCACCGACTTGATGGACATGGGTTTGGGTAGACTCCGGGAGTTGGTGATGGACAAGGAGGCCTGGCGTGCTGCGGTTCATGGGGTTGCAAAGAGTTGGACACAACTGAGTGCCTGAACTGAACTGAATTGATCCCCCCAAAAGGAAGATGTTTACAACTACAGAGAGCGCATCGTGTTTAAGAAAGACTCCACCGGGCTTCCTTGGTGGTCCAGTGGTTCAGAATCCACCCGGTCATGCCAGGGGACATCGGTTTGATCCCTGCTTCAGGAAGCTTCCAAGGACAAACTACTGAGCCCATGTGCTGCAAGCAGAGAGTAGCTCGAGCAATGAAGACCCAGCACAGTCAATAAGAAATACAAATAATTCACCAATCTGGTGGATTTCTGTCTCAAGAATATAACAAAAGCATCTTACAGGTGGAGGATTTTTTCAAGTTAAGAAAAGGGTTAAGTCACTCAGTCGTGTCCGACGCTTTGCGACCCCATGGACTGCAGCCCACCGGGCTCCTCTGTCCGTGGGATTCTCCAGGCAAGGGTACTGGAGTGGGTTGCCATGCCCTTCTCCAGGGGAATCTTCCCGACCCAGGGATCGGACCCAGGTCTGGCCCATTGCAGGCAGACTCTTTACCAACTGAGCCACCAGGGAAGCTCAAGTTAAGAAAGTCACCTGCTGAGAAGACAGGGGTGTGTTTCCTGAGCATCAGATGCCTGCCCTTCGAGTCTTCCCTCCTATCGGACGTCGGGATTGTCACCAGGGGACACACAGAGAGTGTCTGTAGGTTTCAGCGCTTGGCTCGGGAGACTGAGAAGCGAGACAAAGCAGCACGAGGAGCTCTTAAATGTGTAGCTTGAATCCAGCGTGGCCGCAGGAGACACTCTCGGGCTAGGAGCCCGGCACCCACGTCCTCAGAATTTTGCTGCTTGACTCGTTGCTTCTGTGGCCTCTCGAGATGCCGTTAGACGCCACGCGTCGGTGGCCTGGCATTTCCACCAAGGATGTCTAAGAACCAAGCACGGCAGAGAGAACGTGAGAGGGCTCACGCCGCTTCTGGGGGGAGCTAGACTCTTGAGAGTCCCTTGGACTGCAAGGAGATCCAACCAGTCCATCCTGAAGGCGATCAGTCCTGGGTGTTCATTGGAAGGGCTGATGCTGAAGCTGAAGCTCTAATCCTTTGGCCACCTGATGCGAAGAGTTGACTCATTTGAAGAAACCCTGATGCTGGGAGAGATTGAAGGCAGGAGGAGAAGGGGGCGACAGAGGATGAGATGGTTGGACGGCATCACTGACTCGATGGACATGAGTTTGAATAAACTCCGGGAGTTGGCGATGGACAGGGAGGCCTGGCATGCTGCCGTCCACGGGGTCGCAAAGAGTCAGACACGACTGAGCGACTGAACTGAACTGAACTGAGTGTGGTTCAGGATTGCCTGGGGCCTGACACAGACATGTTGTTTCACTGGGCCAAGAGTGGGTGTGTCAGGCCACCTGGGGTGTTTGTCACAAAGGCAGCCACCCGGGATGTCAGCCTTGGAGCTCTGGTCCTCGGGGCTGGGCAGATTTCCGTGCAAGGTCTCTCTGCCAAGGAACCCTGGCTGACAAGTGACAGACTCCGGTGACAATCCTCTACGACCGCGCTTTCCAAGTTAACCCACACCGTGGAGGCCAGTGCCGGGCAAATGACTTCATGATCTTTTGAGCAAGGGACGACCTGAGTTTCGTGAAACGTACACATTTTGCCCACAACAGATCCTGACTTCTCTTTTTGGATGTTTTGCAAATTAGTCGAGAAATATACAACAGACTACAAAAATAAGGAAACTGATTTTTTTTTTTTTAAATGTACACTGCATGTTTTCCCCGTACAGACACTAACGTTCTGAAAAAGGAATTCAGCAACTGAGAAAAGTGAAAGGGCTTGAAATGCTAATTCTGGTAGAATTATTTGGGCACCCGGTTATTGCATTATCTTGTGATTGGGAAAATGTCTTCATTATTCCTTTCCTTAGCTAGGTAAAATACTGACTGATGTTGGGCTTCCTCGGTAGCTCAGATGGTAAATAATCTGCGTGCAATGCAGGAGACCTGGGTTCGATCCCTGGGGAGGGAAGATGCCCTAGAGGAGGGCATGGCAACTCACTCCAGTATTCTTGCCTGGAGAGTCCCACGGACAGAGGATCCTGGCGGGCTACAGTCCATGATGGGGTCACAAAGAGTCGGACACAACTGAGCGACTATCACTTTCACTTCCACTTAGGGGTGAGCGGGCCCAGACTCATGGTCGTGTGACACTTCAGTGGCACAAGGTCCCCATGGTCTGATTTGGCCCTGGCTTGGGGTATAACATTCGGGACTGTCATGTCGAAAGCTGTAACAGTTGTATCTCTTGAGCGTGCATCTTGAAGGTCAAGTCTGAGGATAACGCTGCACACAGCTGGGGCTGGGAGTCTCGCCAGAACCACCTCTCTGTAGGACCCTTCTCTGCCCCTGGTCCAGGACTGCTGCCCAGCTCTGCCCTGGGACACAGGGCAGTGCTTGAGGCCAGCAGACACGTGTCCTACTTGGCACCCCAGCACCCGTGACGGTCTGCCTGTGGCTGTGTCCAAGGAAGTGTGACCCTGAAAAAGACCAAGGCAGGTCAAGAGAGACTGCAGAACTGAGCAAACGTCCTCTCTTGGGCGTTGGAACACAGGCCCCTGCGTTCCCATTCCACACAAAGCCCCACTCCATCATGCCGCAGGTCTCTGTGTGAGTCACACGTGGATCTCCTGTGCTGCATCAGTGCCAACACTGCCACAGTTGATATAAATGAAAAAACACTTATCAAGGAGTGCTCCTGAATGCCACCCCCCCTCCCCCGCCCCCCCCCCCAGCAATAATCGAGCATTATTGCTTCCCTGGGAGAAGGCTCCATGGCTCAGCATTCAGAATATTAACTGACAGGAAAATGCCTCCCCAAAGAACAACTCTGGAGTACTCCAAGTGCTTCCAAGGGGAGCAAAGTGAAGAAACGCAGGGGTGCATTGGGAAGCAACAAAGGTGAGAAAAGAGGGGTGGGTGGGATTGGAGCTCCAACCTGCGCTGCCCACGGCGATCTCTAGGCATTTAAAAATATTTTTTTGACTGCACTGCATGGCTTCCCAGATTTCTGTTCCCCAGTGAGGAACTGAACCTGGCCCCTTGAGTGTGACAGCCAGAAATTCAAACCACTAGGGCACCTGGGAACTTTCCTTTTAAAAACAGTTCCCCCCACCCCCTTCCTGTGGATCTCCAAAGAAGGTAAAAGTCGCTCAGTCGTATCCGACTCTTTGCAACTCCATGGACTACACAGCCCAGGGAACTTTATCCAGGGCCAGAATACTGGAGTGGGTAGCCTTTCCCTTCTCCGGGGGATCTTCCCAAGCCAAGGATCGAACCCAGGTCTCCTGCATTGCAGGCGCCTTCTTCACCCGCTGAGCCACCGGGGAAGCCCTCCAAGTAACTTTAAAAAAATTCTGACGGGTGGACCACATCCCAAACCTAGGGAACCCAAATCCCTGGTGGTGGCTTTCTGGCCGTAGTGTTTCTGAAGCTCGGGAAATGTGTGATTTTGGAGCGGGGGTGAGTGGAGGCCCACGAGGTGCCACACGAATGGTTCTTGGGTTGTCAAGTGAGAAGAAAGGAGAGCTAGGGCAGGGCTGGTGAGGAGGAGCTTTGCAAAGGAGTAGAAGGCTGGGGCTTCCCTAATAGCTCAGACGCTAAAGCATCTGTCTGCAATGCAGGAGACCGGGGTTCGATCCCTGGGTCGGGAAGATCCCCTGGAGGAGGACATGGCAACCCACTCCAGTATTCTTGCCTGGAGAATCCCACGGACAGAGGAGCCCGGTGGGCTGCAGTCTGTGGGGTCGCAAAGAGTCGGACACGACTGAGCGACTAACACGCACATAGAAAGCTGGGGCAGGAAGGGGGAGCCCCCTGGGGGGGACGCCCGAGGTGGATGCGAGCCAAGAAGCCACCCGGTGGGAGGAGGAACCAGGGTGGGATGCTCATTCATGCCCGCCAAGGTGCACGGAGGTGGGGTAGTCAGGCCCGGGTCCCTCCTCTGGCTGAGACCCAGTGTGGGCAGAGTGGGCCTCCCTTTCTAGAACACTGCGACCCTCAGCTAACAGAAGTGACTTTTTTTTCAAGCCCACATAACAAAGACCCACACTCCCCTGGGGGCCAGCCACTGGGGGAGGAAGCTGGTTCAGCCGAGTGGGTTGAATGGGGTTCCCCGGGCTACAAGGCTCTTTTTACACAAGTGAAGATGAGCCAAAGCGAAAGTGTCAGTCACTCAAGTCAAGTCCGACTGGTTGAGACCCCCGTGGACTGTAGACCTTCCCAGGCTCCTCTGTCCATGGGATTTCTCCAGGCAAGAACAGCGGAATGGGCTGCCTTTTCCTCCTCCAGGGGGTCTGCCCAAGTCAGAGATCAAATCCATGTCTTTTACGTTTCCTGGACCGGCCAGCGACTTCTTTACCAGTAGGACCACCGGGGAAGCCCCAGGTCTGTGTTAGGGCTACCTTTTCATTTACAGTGTCTGAGAAAATTGCAGTATACTAGTGCATTAAAAAAAAAACAAACAGTTTTATTGAGATACAATTTACATGCCATGGGGCTTTCCAGATAGCTCACCTGGTAAAGAATCTGCCTGCAACGCAGGAGACCCTGGGTCGGGAAGACCCCTGGAGAAGAGATAGGCTACCCACTCCAGGATTCCTGTGCTTCCCGGGTGGCTCAACTGGTAAAGAATCTGCCTGCAATGCGGGAGACCTGGGTTCGATTCCTGGGTCGGGAAGATCCCCTGGAGAAGGGAAAGGCTACCCACACCAGTACTCTGGCCTGGAGAATTCCACGGACTGTATAGTCCACAGGGTAGCAAAGAATCAGACATGACTGAGTGTCTTTCACTTCACTTCACTTTACATACCATAAAATTCACCCGCTGTAAAGTGTACAATTCAGTGCTAATTCTCAGTACATTTTGCTATCTCTTTAATTTTAAATTTCTTTCTTTGTTTTTATTTTTGGCTGTTCTGGGGTCTTCGTTGCTATGGACAGGCTTTCTCTAGCTGCAGCGATTTCTCCAGTTGGGCTATTCTGTAGTTGTAGTGCTCAGGATTCTCTTGGGACTGGCTTCTCTTGCGGCAGAACAGAGGCTCCAAAGCGCACGGGCTTCAGTAGTTGTGGTATATGGGCTTTGCTGCCCCTTGGCACATGAGAGCTTCCCGGACCAGGGATCAAACCTGTGTCCCCTGCACTGGCGTTTGCATTCTTCACCACTCGGGCACCAGGGAAGTGTTTCAGTGTATTTCTTTTCTTTAAATATTTATTTTACGTATTTATTTGGCTCTGCGCTGAGCCTTAATCGCAGCACACGGAATCAATCTTTGCTCCAATGTACCATCTTTTAGTTGCAGCATATGGAAACTAGTTCGACAGTGAGGGATGAAACCCAGTCCCCTGTGTTGACAGCAAGGAGGCACTTAGCCACTGGACCACCCGGGAAGTCCCAATTTCAGCACATTTTGAGTTGCGCAACCATCACTCCACATCTAGTTTCAGACATTTTTCATCACCCCCAACAGAGCTGACAGCCACCTAGAGCTGTCCCCTCCTGGAGCTGACAACCACCATTTGGCTACCTCCTGTCTCTGTAGGTTAATCCATCCTGGACATTTCACAGAAACGGCATCAAATGACAGTCAGCCTTTGGTGTCCCAGCACGACATGGTTGGATGGCATCACCGACTCAATAGACATGAATTTGAGCAAACTCCAGGAGTTGGTGATGGACAGAGAGGCCTGGTGTGCTGCAGTCCATGGGGTCGCACAGAGTCGGTCACGACTGACCGACTGAACCGAACTGAACTGAACTGAACTGATAACGTATCTGAGTTGCTACCGCTTTGCAGACCCACCGGTACCTCTTTTTCCCGCTGACTCAGATTCTGCTGTGCAGACAGATCACATTCTGTTTATCCTACATCTGTTGATGGACATCCGGGGTGTTTCCACTTTTTGACTTCTGTGAACAATGCTGCTGTGAAAACTCATGGAGGAGTTTGTGCGTCTTTTTTGCTCCGGGTATTCAGATACGATCGGTCCCACTGTAACATTGATGCTGTTGATACAAAGAACAGAAAACTCACTACGCGAGGGTTCTGAGGAGATACAAGGACGGCTCTGGCATGAGTGCTCTACTGCAGAGCAGAAGCTGAGGGCTGCTGCTTTGTGAGATGAAAAGCTCCGTTTCTTTCTCTCATCTCTACTTTTTACAGTCCACGTCGAAGTGTGCCAAAACACAACTCAGGGAAACGATTTGCTCACGAAGTCTGTGTGATAGGCACCAAAGAGGGACTCATTCCAGTTCATCACCCTGGTGTTAGGAGAAGGAAATGGCAACTTACTGCAGTATTCTTGCCATGGAGAATCCCATGGAGAGAGGGGCCTGGTGGGCTACAGTCCATGGGGTCACAAAGGGTTGGACTCGACTGAGCAACTAAGCACACTCTGATATTTGTCATTAACCGGGGACACACACACACACACAGATGTCTTTTTGCTGTGGTGCCTCCCTCTCCTACCACAAAATTTGGGGCAAAGCCATTCAGTTTACAGGGAAGCAGTCATTTGCACCATGCCCCTAAAATGTGCACCTGTCTATGAATGCCAAAAGGGTGTATCTAACAGAATACAACAGAGGGAAAATTTTCACTCTTCGCCGTGAAGATTTCAGGTTTGCCGGATGTCCCAGGGAATACAGCAGGCAGTGCTTTGGGACTTTGGCATCCTGGATCCTGCCAAGATCTGGGTATTCGGGTATCTCTGGTTTTCTCCACTCCTCTGGACTCTCCTTTCTACCCCCTTTCAGGCCAGCCTCTTCTCTCATCGGAGGTCTCCAAGGACAGGAAGTTGCTCTAGGCTTGGAACGATGGGCTGACTATTCTTCTACCTTTAACACTGACTGGGTTGGGCGGTTAAGTTGCTGAGTCGTGTCCGACTCTTGAGACCCGGTGACTGTAGCCCGCCAAGCTCCTCTGTCCGTGGGAGTTCCCAGAGGAGAATGCTGGAGTGGGTTGCCAGGTCCCCCTTCAGGGGATCTTCCTTGTTTGTTAGGGGAAGCCCACTGACTGAAACTGCCCACCCTCGCCAGGCAACATAGTAACCATTTGTGCCAGCTTTGACAACACAAGAGGGCTTCCCTCGTGGCTCAGCTGGTAAAGAAGTCACCTGCAATGCGGGAGACCTGGGTTAGACCCCTGGGTTTGGAAGATCCCCTGGAGAAGGGAATGGCTACGCACTCCAGTATTCTGGCCTGGAGAAATCCATGGACTGTATAGTCCATGGAGTTGCAAAGAGTCAGACACAACTGAGAGACTTTCACTTTCTTACGACAGAAGGGCTTCCCTGGTGGCTCAGACGATAAAGAATCTTCCTGCAGTGTGGAAGACCTGGGTTCGATCCCTGGGGCTGGGAAGAGCCCCTGGAGAAGGGAACGGCTCCCCACTCCAGTATTCTGGCCTGGAGAATTCCATGGACTAAATAGTCCATGGGGTTGCAAACAGTCAGACGTGACTGAGCGACTTTCACTTTACGACAGGAGGTCCCAGTAAGGAACGCAGTGCTAATAAGCCACCACCAAGCAGAAGAGTTCGGGAGAGTTCAGAAGGAGACACCACGTCAGACCACCTCCCCGGATCGTTCTTGCTGGCGTCCACCTTGGCTGAACACCTCGTGGACCACCAGGAAGGACCCTGAGTTACAGCGATTGCCCAGAGACAATCCGGACACAAATCCCATCACCATAAAACCTAAGACTGTGAGCCACATGGCAAAGCAGTCCTCCTGGGTTCCCCTCCCTGGGTGCTCTCTGCCCGGGTGCCCCTTTAAAATCTCTTGTCAGCTCATGTGTCTCCTCGGACAATTCATTTCCGAGGGTTAGAGCCCATTTTTGGGCCCTGGAAGGGGTCCCCCTTTCTGCAACAGATCCAGGGACTGAACCCAGGTCTCCTGCACTGCAAGTTGATTCTTTACACTGGAGAGCTTCAAACAGGAAACCCACAAACCCACTGTAAGCAATAACACACTTGTCCACAGCAGGGGGAAGCTGTATCCATTTTTTTGCAAGTAAAAAAGTTACTTGTGTAACTACACAAGGGGGTAATTTAGGATACTATATTTCTTTAGGGTTAAACGAAAAGAATGTTCTGCCCTGAGGGAATGGTTAGTACACTTCTGGCATGTGAAACTTGGGGAGGTGGAATGTTAAGAAGTATGCCTTTGAAAACTATTTAGTGGCCTAGAAAAAATATTTTTAAGGCTAGGTAACAGAATCAGGATGCCAAGCTCTTTAGACAGCGCGTGAGCCCCATTTTATTATTCATCTCCCCTTTACCTTCAAGTCCCATGTTTGGATGGAAATATTTTTTTCCCTGCAGAGAAAAATGACAGGCATGTCATGCATGCAAACGTTAATGCCAGCTTCCTCCGGGAATCTATTTTCTTGGATGGAAAGTTGGCTTTGCTTCGACTTATATTAGGAAGAGTAAAGATTATTTAACAGCTACACTGTAAGGTCACAGTAAAGGGACACAGTCTTCAACAGGGGGCTTGAGAATGCACCCAAGCGTCTGTGATAACTTTGGGAAATCTGGGGGTTTAATGGCAGGGCAGGGTGACAACATACAGCCTTGACGTACTCCTTTTCCTATTTGGAACCAGTCTGTTGTTCCATGTCCAGTTCTAACTGTTGCTTCCTGACTTGCATACAGGTTTCTCAAGAGACAGGTCAGATGGTCTGGTATTCCCATCTCTTTCAGAATTTTCCACAATTTATTGTGATCCACGCAGTCAAAGGCTTTGGCGTAGTCAATAAAGCAGACATAGATGTTTTTCTGGAGCTCTCTAACTCGATGGACATGGGTTTGGGTGGACTCCGGGAGTTGGTGATGGACAGGGAGGCCTGGTGTGCTGCGATTCATGGGGTCGCAAAGAGTCGGACACGACTGAGCGGCTGAAGTGAACTGAACGGCAGGGCTGGGTAGCGGGGAGCGGTTCTCAAACTGTGCAGCCGGGAACCCCCACCACTTTGACGTTCAGCGGAAATTCACAGACACTCTCCTATGTCCACAACAGGACGGGCAGCCCTAGACGCTGAGCCTCACCTTTCCTTCACTAGATCCTCCACCTCCGTCTCCCAGGGCTCGCCCTTTACCTCTGGCCCCCAAATCCATCTATCTCCCCATCCCCCCGACGGCTCAACCCCCACCCCCTGCGGTCCCTTTTCTGTTTCTCTGCAGCCCCCACAGGCCCGCCCCGCCCCGAGAGAGCCCTAGGATTCCCCCAAAAGGAAACTGAGAGCCGGAGCAGTGTGTTGGGAGCCCAGGATTTAGAGAGAACAGGGCCAGGCGGAGATGCAACCAGTCCATCCTAAAGGAAATCAGTCCTGAGTGTTCATTGGAAGGACTGATGCTGAAACTCCAATACTTTGGCTACCTGATGCGAAGAGCTGACTCATTGGAAAAGACCCTGATGCTGGGAGAGATTGAAGGCGGGAGGAGAAGGGGACGACAGAGGATGAGATGGTTGGATGACATCACCGACTCAATGGACATGAGTTTGAGTAAACTCCGGGAGTTGGTGATGGACAGGGAGGTCTGGCGTGCTGCAGTCCATGGGGTCGCAAAGAGTCGGACACGACTGCGAGAGTGAACTGAACCGAGCTGGACTGACCCGGGCCCGCAGGCGTGGGGGCAGGGGCCGTGAGTGCGCGGCTCTTCGAAGGTCGGCGGTAACTCCTTCCCGGCGGCGCGGGGCGCCGACCTCCCGACAAAGAACAGGTCGGGCCGCCGCCCCTCCCCCGCACCCCGGAGGCCGCGGAGGCCGCGCCACCGGTCCAGACTCGGGCCTCCCCCGCCCCGCTGCGAGGGGCTGGGGCTGCGGACCGGGGGAGGGGAAGGGATCGGAGATGGGAGGGGAGGAGGGAGGAGCGGGAGGGGGAGGGGATGGGAGGTGGGAGGTGAGAAGGGAGGAGGGGAAGGGGGAGGGGATCGGAGGTGGGAGGGGAGGAGGGAGGAGGGGAAGGGGGAGGGGAGGGGAGGTGGGAGGGGAGGAGGGGAAGGGGGAGGGGATCAGAGGTGGGAGGGGAAGAGGGAGGAGGGGGAGGGGATCAGAGGTGGGAGGGGAAGAGGGAGGAGGGGGAGGGGAAGAGGGAGGAGGGGGAGGGGATCAGAGGTGGGAGGGGAAGAGGGAGGAGGGGGAGGGGATCAGAGGTGGAAGGGAAGGAGGGAGGAGGGGGAGGAGAGGGAGGAGGGGGAGGAGAGGGAGGAAGGGGAAGAGGATCGGAGGTGGGAGGGGAAGAGGGAGGAGTGGGAGGGGATCAGAGGTGGAAAGGAAAGAGGGAGGAGGAGGAGGAGGGGGAAGGGGATCGGAGGTGGGAGGGGAGGGAGGAGGAGGGAAGAGCGGAAGGTGGAGGGGATGGGAGGTGGGAGGGGAAGAGGAGGAGGGGAAAGGGATCGGAGGTGAGGGGGGGAGGGAGGAGCGGGAGGGGGAGGGGATGGGAGGTGGGGGAGGGGATCAGAGGTGGGAGGGTAGGAGGGAGGAAGGGGAGGAGGGAGGAGGGGGAGGGAATCAGAGGTGGGAAGGGAGGAGGGAGGGGGAGGGGATCAGAGGTGGGAGGGGAGGAGGAAGTGAGGGGAAAAGGGAGGGAGGGGAGGAGGGGAGGAAGGGAGGGGAGGGGAGGGGAGGGGGAGGGGAGGAGGAGGGTGGGGAGGAAGTTCAGGAGAGACGGTGTATGGAAGGCTAAGGACCAGAGCATAAGAAACCCAGTTGCAAGACTCATTAGGATGCAATTGACAATTAAAAAAAAACCCCAAAACCAAAACCCAGACCGTATAAATTTACAGTTTCCTTTTCAGCTGAAGCAGACAATGTTAAAACACATTAGCTTTTCTGTTTCGGAATGCAAATTAAAACATAGCTGAGCTCTTGGAAGGCTTAATTAAGGGCTTAAGAAAATAAGGGATTTTAAAACATGGCAGATTTTAGTCTGGGAGAAATGTGGCTTCCTTTTTTTTTTTTTAACTTAAAAAGAAAATTGCTTAATAATAAAACTGCCCAAGCCTTCCTTGAACATAACAGGAAGTCTGCTTTTTTTTTTTCAAACAACCACTTGTTCACAGACTGAGAGGGGGTGGGTTTGTGGTGGAGGCTGGGCACTCTGAGCCCCGGGAGCCGAACCACCTGCAGTGTCAGTACCTAGGGACCCTCCAAGCTTGCTCAACCCTCAGCCAAAGCACTCCTGAGCCTTTCTCCCTCTGGTTCAGAAAGGACTTTCCTAAATAGCTGCCTGGATCAGCCTTCCCTTCTCTTCCCTACTTCCTTCCTTCAGCGGCAAAGCAAAAGGGACAAAACCAACCAAAGCAGAAAAGCAGCCCCCCCCACCCCAAACCCAACTCAACCCACCCCCAACTTTGCATCAGCTGTTGCTCACATTATGTGAATTTCGTGAGCTATTTTCTGCATTCTCCTTTCCCTTGAGAGATATTTAAGGCCTTTAAATGCCATTCTGTGCACACATAACTTCAAAAGGTTTGGCACAGGAGCAACACTGGTAGATGTATAGTTCACAATCTGTTACCATCACAGTGAAGCCAGATTCAGTTAAAACAAAACAAAACAAAAAGCCTGGCTGCCTCCTCCAAGCCAGGTTATGCAACTGTCTTAAAATCCTTAACACAGTCTAGGGACTTGTCTGGGAGACGAAGGTGCCCGAGCCAACGGGGAGAAGACAGGATTTGGTTGCCTTGTGTAACTTTTTTCTTTTGGGGGGGTGGGCGGGGGAGAGGGCTTGCACATGTTTGGGTTTAGTAAGCTATACTATTTCAGTCGAACGACTGAGAAATCTCTGGCGTTGTAACTGCCTGGGCTTTGCAAATTGGGAACAAGAAGAAGAAGAAGAAGAAGAAGAAGAAGAAGAAGAAGAAGAAGAAAAAAAAGGCATCCTTAGGAACCTGACAGTTTCTGCAGGGTCTCTCTGCCTTCTGGCAGCAGAGTGGTGGTCTTAGCTTCTTCCCAGGTGGCGCTAGTGGTAAAGAATCTGCCTGCCAGCACAGGAGATGCAAGAGACGTGGGTTCGATCCCTGGGTGGGGAAGATCCCCCAGAGAAGGGAACGGCAACCCGCTCCAGAATTCTTGCCTGGAGAATCCCATGGACAGAGGAGCCCGGGGGGCTACAGTCCACGGGGTCGCCAAGAGTTGGACAGTACTGAAGCAACTTAGCATGCACTCAGCTGTTGGGTTAGGGCTCACCCCAGTGACCTCTGATGGTAGTGACCCTGATGCTGGGAAAGATTGAAGGTGGGAGGAGAAGGGGACGACAGAGGGTGAGATGGTTGGATGGCATCACTGATGTGATGGACGTGCGTTTGACCAAGCTCCGGGAGTTGGTGATGGACAGGGAGGCCTGGCATGCTGCAGTCCATGGGGTCGCAAAGAGTCAGACCTGACTGAGCGAATGAACTGAACTGATTGACTAGTGACCTCGTTTTAACTTAAAGTGAAGTGACTCACTCATGTCAGACTCTTTGCAACCCCATGGACTGTAGCCCGCCAGGCCTCCTCTGTCCGTGGAATTCTCCAGGCAAAGATACTGGAGTGGGGTTGCCATTTCCTTCTCCAGGGGATTTTCCTGACTCAGGGATGGAACCCGGGCCTCCCGCATTGCAGACAGATGCTTTACCTTCTGAGCCACCAACTGGTGACCTCATTTTAACTTCACCTCTTTAAAGACCCCCCCTTTCCACGTGTAGTCACGCTCCAGGCTACCGGGCGTGAGGATTTCAAGGTATGAATTTTGAAGGGGACACGACTGAGCAACTGAACTGACTGCCTACAATCCTGGAGACCCAGGTTCGATCCCTGGGTCGGGAAGAGCCCCTGGAGGAGGAAATGGCAACCCCACTCCAGTATTCTTGCCTGGAGAATCCCATGGACGGAGGAGGCCTGGTGGGCTATGGTCCATGGGGTTGCAAAAAGAGCTGGACACGACTGAACGACTTCACTTTCTGGGCAGCCTCGGAGGGAGCCTAAGGTTTATCCGTGGAATAGTCATGTGGGTTTCCAAGATGCGATTTTAATTGTCATTGATTGTGTGTGGCAGAAACCGCAGAGCCTTTTGCTGTGCAATGATCAGTGGTAATTATTGAAAGGAGACAGCGTTTTCTCATTCTTGGCCGCTTTCACTGGAAAGCAGTATCCCGGCTGTGAACGCTGTGATGTTGCCTGCTTCCTCGAGCCGTTCTCGGGAAGATGTCCTGAGGCCGCAGTGTGTTGGAGCGTCTGTTTCAGTTGCTGCTGCTGTTGTTCAGTCGCTCAGTCGTGTCCGACTCTTGGCACCCCCATGGACTGCAGCACGCCAGGCTTCCCTGTCCTTCCCATCTCCCAGAGTTTACTCAAACTCATGTCCGTTGAGTTGGTGATGCCATCCAACCATCTCATCCTCGGTCGTCCCCTTCTCCTCCCGCCTTCAATCTTTCCCAGCATCAGGGTCTTCAACGGTGAGTCAGCTTTTCACATCAGGCGGTCAAAGTACTGGAGCTTCAGATTCCGCATCAGTCCTTTCAGTGAATATTCAGGGTTGATTTCCTTTAGCATTGACTGGTTTGGTCTCTTTGCTGTCCAAGGGACTCTCAAGGGTCCTCTCCAGCACCACAGTTCGAAAGCATCCGTTTCAGAGGACTTTATTAACGGTTGATTCCAGCTCAAGTTGATTCCAGCGCAGGGGTGGCTGGAAGGAGTTGGTGACCTCACGGTGGTGGTGGTCATCGAGTCACTCAGTCGTGTCCAACTCTTTGGGACCCCATGGACTGTAGCCCACCAGGCTCCTCTGTCCATGGGATTCTCCAGGCAAGAACACTGGAGTGGGTTGCCATGCCCTCCTCCAGGGGAATCTTCCTGCCTAGGCACCGTCGAACCAGCATCTCCTGCATTGCAGGCAGATTCTCTACCGACTGAGCCACCAGGGAAGCCCTTGTGAAGCTCAAGATGCTTTCAAATACATGCATCAGCCTTGCAGTTCGGCCTTGGCAGGGCAGCCAGAAGGAGAGAGGATTCAGTGAAGCACGGCCATCCTTCTGGGGGGACATTCTCGCTGGCAATTATCTTGGAATGGTCAGCCACCGGCTTGGTCGCTGGTAGACAGCTTGTCTTCTGCTTTGGGGGCTGCAGGTGGTGGATGCATGTTGTCCTGGACACCCTCAAGGTGACCCCCCCCCTTTGTGCACTTTTGGGGAGTGTGGGGAGTTCTGTTGTCCCCCGAGGCTCTGGGGCAGAAGTTGCTGGTCACTGGGCGAGGCTGTTGGGGGGTGCTGGGACCATCCGGTGGCCTTCACAGTCCTGCCAAGCAGAACACTTCTAATCACCTGTACCATGTGAACAGTCATCGGCTGTCGGCAAGTGGCCAGCGATTACGTATCTGAGCTGACGCCAAGCTGTGACCCAAAGTTCCATTAGGTAATTAACGGCAGGCCAAAGGTTGGGGGGAAATGACCTTGCTCACTCCTCACTCTTTCAGTCCCACCAGCCTCCTCTGTCCGTGGAATCTCCCAGACAAGAATACGGGAGTGGGTTCCCATCTACTGTTCAAGGAGATCTTCCTCACCCAGGGATCAAACCCGCGTCTCCAGCATCTCCTGCGTTAGCGGGCAGATACTTTACCAGGAGCACAGCCTGGGATGCCCCTTTAGGCCCTTTGATTGATGTTTAGTTGCTCTTTAGTGACCGTGGCCCGCCAGTCCGTGGGATTTTCCAGGCAGGAATCCTGGACTGGGTAGCCATTTCCTTTTTCGCTTCCTGCTAAATCCTTGGGTCTTTTCTGGTGTATTTTGTTTTTATTTTGTTTGCCTTTGCTCTTGGCAGGAAAGGAAGTGAGGTGTCTGAAGCACAGGAGTAGGAAATGGGAGGAAAAGCCTGCGTGGCGATAGCAACGGAGAAAGGTGGAAATATTTGCAGAGGACACAGGTGGGTTTTGTCTGCTCCTGTGTCCACTCTGCGTCTCAGGGTTAAAAGGAGTCAAGTTTTCTTTAAGGAACATATATATAGACCTGGTATATAAAAACCAGGTCTGGCCAGACAAGATTTCAAATTCCTCGGCTACAGCGACTGGTCAGGTAAGAGTCTGTGACTCTTGATCTAGAGACAGCCGGAGGTGGTCTTTTGCCCGAATTTCTAACCAAAAAAAAAAAAAGTGTTTGTTTATAAATCCATCTTTATCACTACTTGAGACTGAAGGCGGCATGGAGGCACTGAAAGTCATGGAGTCAAGGAGTGGAGAGAGAAATACATAGTATTTCTGCACCTGGACCTTGCCACGCCTGAAGGCCACACATGAACTATCCACTTCCTTTTTTTATTAAGCACAATTTGATGTGTGTTGCTAAGGCTTGCCATTGGAAAAAAAAAAAATCCTGGATTATTAGAATATTAACCTCTTTTTTTTGTAGAGAATTACAATGATACTGGGCTTCCCTGGTGGCTCAGCTGCTAAAGAATCTGTCTACAATGCAGGAGACCTGGATTCGATCCCTGGGTTGGGAAGATCCCCTGGAGAAGGGAAAGGCTACCCAGTCCAGGATTCTGGCCTGGAGAATCCCACGGACTGTATAGTCCATGGGGTCGCAAGAGTCGGACACGACTGAGCGACTTTTACTTTTCACTTTAAAATGATGCTGAATGCTATTCAGAGTCACAGAGATTCCCTCCTTTTTTCTTTCATTAGAATGTATTATCTACAGACAAAAATGCCTTCAAGGTATGTATATTTTACTGAATAACAAAAGTAGGTACAATTAAGGAATTCCCTGGCTGTCTAGTGGTTAGGACTCTGCGGTTTTGCTGATGAGGACTCAGGTTCAATCCCTGGTCAGGGAATCTGAGATCCCACAAGCCATGTGACCCACTCCCCCCGCCAAAAAAAACACACAAAAAAAACAGCAAAAGTTCATGAAGGAGAATCCTGCCATCACCACCTCTCTTTCCCCACCAGACGTCACCACTGTTTTGACTGGGGGGACCATCATCGCTGCAGTTTTATTCCGCCTGCAACCCTTACACAGGATGCGTTTTGCATTCATGTATCATATTGCCTGTACCTTGTAGATCCTGCATGTATCACTCACGGTTCAGCTGGAAGTTCCTCTCTGCCTAGCTATATATAGTTCATCCACTCAACTGCTATCAGAGTGTTCAGCAGACGACAGTGCCACAATCTATCCATTAGGGAGGGTTTTTTTTTTTGGTACCTGAAGTTTATGGTAGAGAATTTATTGAAGTTGATCAGTCCAACAGAGCCCCTGCTGGAAACACAGTGAAACAGGATGTACCGCTCTTGGCAGAAGCCATCTGGGGTCCTTGGTCCCCATCCAAGCTGGTGATGGCTGCTGTCAGACGAGCTGCACAATCCGGTGAATTCAGGTTACCCCGGATCTCGGTCTTCCACCCCGAGCTGGGCCCTCCCGAGAGCAGGTGATGCTGTGAGCCCCTGTGTGGCTTTCCGGTCCGACCTCCAGACCCACCTGCTGGTCCCCAGCCCCTGCTGAACTCACCCTCAAGCCGATGACAGTGGTCAGCAGGCAGAAAGCCACTCATTTCTTACCTCGGCCGTGATGATGCTCACCTGCATCCACACACATCGTCCCCACCATCTCTGGGTCCAGCTGCCCTTGCTTCTCCCAAAACACCTCCCCACTGTGCCCTCTCTCCTATTGGGTCGCTCTATCCTTGGCTCCCACTCCCCACCCTGAGGTTGACGATGTCTGTGAAAGGACCTTTGCCTTGATAACCTCACCTTCAGCATCCGTGCTTCACTCGTGGGTCTTTTCAGTTCTCATCTGGATGATTGTTAAAAAGTGAGAGACGTCACTTTGCCGACAAAGGTCCATACAGTCAAAGCTATGCTTTATCCAGTCGTCACGTATGGATGTGAGAGCTGGACCATAAAGAAGGCTGAGCGCCAAAGAATTGATGCTTTGAAACTGTGGTGTTGGAGAAGACTCGGGAGAGTCCCTTGGACTGCAAAGAGATCCAACCAGTCCATCCTAAAGGAGATCAGTCCTGAATATTCATTGGAAGGACTGATGCTGAAGCTGAAACTCCAATCCTTTGGCCACCTGATGTGAAGAACTGACTCATTTGAAAAGACCCTGATGCTGGGAAAGATTGAAGGTGGGAGGAGAAGGGAACGGCAGAGGATGAGATGCTTGGATGGCGTCACTGACTTGACGGACGTGAGTTTGAGCAAGCTCTGGGAGTTGGTGATGGACAGGGAGGCCTGGCGTGTTGCAGTCCATGGGGTCGCAAAGAGTCAGACATGACTTAGCGACTGAGCAATAACCAATCTCCATTTTAGTTCAAGCCCTTTTCCTCTCTCGAAGCCAGAATACTGTTTCTGAAATGCACAGCTGATTCTGTGAATCTGTGTGCGTTTCCTAGGGCTGCTGTAACAAACGAGCATTAATGGGGCTGCAAGAACACCCGAAATGTACTCGCTCACAGTTCCGGAGGCCACGAGTATGACATCAAGGTGTTGATGAGCAGCACTGGCTCATCTTTAGCTTGGGGAGGGTCCCCCCCGAGGGGAGAGTCCCCCCCAGGGGAGGGTCCCCCCCATGTCCCTCTCTCAGCCCTGGGGGCTGCCAGCCACCTTGGCCTGTGGACCACCACTCCTATCTCTGCTTCCTTCCTTACAAGAACTTTTGGTCTCTGAGACTTGAACCTTTATCTCCTTTCTCTTGTAGGCACACCAGTCAGCGGATTCAGGGCCCACCATGAACCTGGATGGGCTTCCCATGTGGCACTACTGGTAAAGAACCTGCCCACCAATGCAGGAGACACAAGAGTTGTGGGTTTGATCCCTGGGCTGGGAAGATCCCCTGGAGAAGGGCACAACAACCCACTTCAGTATTCTTGCCTGGAGAATCCCCTGGATGGAGGAGCCTGGTGGGCTATGGTTTATGGGGTCACAAAGAGTTGGAAGGTGGTCTACAAGGTAGTCTAGAACTTCCCTTAATTTCCAAGCACCAAAGTCTTCTTCCCAAGACAGAAACTGGGTAGACGTATGGCCTTTGTCTAAGAACCAAGGTCTGTCTAGTCAAGGCTATGGTTTTTCCAGTGGTCATGTATGAATGTGAGAGTTGGACTATAAAGAAAGCCAAGCGCTGAAAAATTGATGCTTTTGAACTGTGGTGTTAGAGAAGACTCTTGAGAGTCCCTTGGACTGCAAGGAGATCCAACCAGTCCATCCTAAAGGAGATCAGTCCTGGGTGTTCATTGGAAGGATTGATGCTGAAGCTGAAACTCCAGTCGTTTGGCCAACCTGATTCGAAGAACTGACTCATTTGAAAAGACCCTGATGCTGGGAAAGATTGAAGGTGGGAGGAGAAGGGGACGACAGAGGATGAGATGGTTGGATGGCATCACCGACTCAATGGACACGAGTTTGGGTAAACTCTGGGAGTTGGTGATGGACAGGGAAGCCTGGGGTGCTGCAGTCCATGAGGTCGCAAAGAGTCGGACATGACTGAGCAACTGAACTGAACTGAAAGAGTTGGATGCGACTGAGCAACTAATGCTTTCACTTTCACGTACCCTGCTACATGCCTCCTTGCTGAAAATCATTCGGTGGTACCCCACGTCCGTTCTGGGGATGACCTACGCCCCTTGGCCTGGACCACCTTCCCCAGGCTCTGCAGTCTTACCTGCTCTACTGACGACCCACGTTCCTGCCCCTTTCTGAGTCCTTCCACCCCCTACCCTGGCCCCCACGTCTTACTGAGTCTCTGTTCTGCAACGTCTTACTAAATCTCCTTCCCTGTGGACTCCCTCACATCTCTCTAGGTCCACAGAGTGCCACGTGCAGACCCACAACTAACGGAGCACACAGCTGAAAACCAGCCCCAAAGCCAGCCGTCAGTACAGCTGACGGGAAACATGTGAGATTTTATGTGGAATGTTTAAAGTCAAAATACACCTACACGTAGGCTACTTGTTAGTGACTAAACAACTGCAGTAGGAAAAAACAGACAAAAAAAATCTTCATTAAAGAATTTGATTGCTGCTAAAATGACAACTGCAATTTCCCATTGCACACAGAAACGATTGATGCCTATCAACAGAGAAGGGGAAATTTGAGGGTGGCCGTGGAATTCGAAGATGTAAGTGGTTATTATGGTAATATTGACATGAAATTCTGGTTGCCTGAACTGGACCGTGATGTGAATGGTCTGGCTAATTCTGGATTTTCCCAGCATATTTAAATTACAGCTCCGTTCACATGTAGGACGGAATGGCCAGTTGGACCAAAAAAAAATGTACTTAGTACAGGGAACAATTTCAGGTCATGGAGCAAAAGCACATTTCACATCTGGTAGGTGCCAGGAATGTAGGAACAAGACCTGCCGTCAAGACTGTGATGACATTTTATGGCCACTTGGTTTTATTCCATTTTTGTATCTCTATTTTGAAATTTTTTTGTCGT
The DNA here is from genome assembly GCF_054371585.1 of Giraffa tippelskirchi. Taxonomy (NCBI): domain Eukaryota; kingdom Metazoa; phylum Chordata; class Mammalia; order Artiodactyla; family Giraffidae; genus Giraffa; species Giraffa tippelskirchi. The sequence goes on from NC_137289.1 coordinate 148,045,847, forward strand.
AGTAAAATGTACAGAACCCCAAATTTACCATTTTCACCATCTTTAACAGTCCAGTTCAGAGGCACTAAGTACTTTAGCAGTGATTTTATTTCACCTTCATGAGGAATTCAAGAATGCATATAGCATAACATAAAACTGCCTTGAAACTGCAGACACTTGGTCGTCTATTTTTGTTTTTAAACCTATGAGAGAAAGAAGTCTTTATGTCCAATAACACATTTGAGAATTTGATGGACTATTTTCTTGATGTCCTCCTGGTACAGAGAGAAGAGAGAGAGAGAGAAAAAAAACTAGTTTGTAAATCTATGGACAATATGCAGGCTTCATTTTTTTCAGGGCATTTTTGTTCTTCCTATTTTGGAGTGAACTTTCTGGCTGGTTGGATAAAATAATCTCAAGATAAAGTGGGCAAGATGTCAGGAAAATAAGACTGAATCATGGTACGCATCCAGACGGAGAGCCTGTGAGGACTTAATGAGTGTCTGGAATTCTGGACACCTTTCAAGTTCTACTGGTGCCTTCCTTCACTTGTAACTACGGCTGAGAAGGCGAAATGGCGAGTGAAACCCTGAGCACCCCAGATGGGGTGGAGTTATTTCAGTCTTCTCCTGGATTCTGATGTTCATTTGGACCCAGTAACGTGCACGCAATAAAAAAAAAAAAAAAGAGTTTGTTCCAACAGAAAAATAGCCCTCGGTCTGCACAGAAACATCTTTTTTGAGCGATCATTAAATAGCAGAGCGCTGAAGTGCTTTGAATCTTGAGCTCTGCAAGTAAATTAATTTGAAAAAGAATAACACAAAGGTTCTCTGTTCCTTCTGTGAGAAAGTTTCTCTCCGACGATTTTTCATGATGAGCAAAAAGAAGAAAAGATTGCAGTAATTGCGGCCGTCCCTAGATCATTTTCTCCTTCATTTTGGGGCTTTTCTCTTCCTCCTGGTTTGAAGTGTTGTAGACAGCTTTGATCATGCTGCCGTTGCCAAGCGATTCATATTTCTGCCGAGTCCCCCTACCACTGAACCGAAAGGTCCTCTTGCTCAGCGCCACACAGTTTGAAGTTCATCCCGGGCTTTGAACTGCCTCACGATGAGAGAACACTTGGGCATTTTCTGACTATAGGAAACAGAACACCGGGCTGGGTCCCCGCAGCTTGGATTTTTATGTGAATTTCCGGACAGCTCTCAAGTTCTAAAAACGACTCGGGTCATCTCACGACGCATTCCCTAACCGTGCTTCCAGAAGGGCTGTCCTCCTTTGCCCGGAAGCCGCAAGGAGACCGTCGCTACGTCTTTCTCCCCGAACAGGAGTAAGCAAAGTTACTTGTAGTCCACCTTTATCATGGCTCTTCATTTGTGCGGACTCTTTCTTCTTTAAAAAGAAAAAATCTTTCTTTATTTGACTGAACCAGGGCTCCGTTGCAGCACCAGATGGGATCTTTAATTGTGGCAGGAGAAGTCTTAGCTGTAGCACGTGCTGTCTGGTTCCATGACCAGGGATCGAACTCTGGTCCCCTGCATTGAGAGTAGGAAGTCTTAGTCGTTGGGCCACTAGGGCAGTCCCTGTTTCTAGCGCCTTGGTGGGAAAACACACATCTTTTTTTTTTTTTTTTAAAAAAAAAAGCAAAACCTTCTTGAAAGGAAGATTACTTCTGCGTTTCAACGTGACCACTCCCTGGTTGGTGATGTCACGGCTGACCCTTGCTGAAGGGCTGCAGCCTGACCTCTGGTGTGACCCCTGGGAGCTCTTGGGCCTCATGAATGTGGCTTTAACTGATTTCCCAGGCCAGCGAGTGTGCGCATACCAGCGATTTGCAGAATCAATGAAGAATAATGAGTTAAGGCAACCAAGTGGAGTGGAAAGCGTCCTACAGAGCACCCGCCTTTTTGCTGCCTCCCACTTGCATTTTTACTAAATAGAATTCAAGGGCGGATAAAGTCCAGGCCACCCAGTTACTTCTGGATTTTGGACGCACAGTGAATGATGTTTTAATATTACGTCCATCCCAAAGAGGGCTTCCCCTGGCGGCTCAGACGGTAGAGAATCCGCCTGCAATGTAGGAGACCTGGGTTGGATCCCTGGGTTGGGAAGATCCCAGGCCGTGACAATCCACTCCAGTATTCTTGCCTGGAAAATCCCAGCTGAAAACTCACTCTTTATCTCCTTTCTGCCTCTCACTTATGACACCTTTTAGACCTACAGGGCCCAGTGTGGTAGCTGCTCGGCACAAGAGACTAGCAAGCTACTCAGCTGTGGCTCATCCCTGTTGTTAACGTGAGTTTGACTTCTGAGGCTTCATATGAAGAAAAATAAAAAGACACCAGGTTTCTGACTTTAACATGAAGAAGAAAAAAAGTTTCCCATTAATAACTTTGTGCTGTGCTGTGCTTAGTTGTGCAGTCGTGTCCGACTCTTTGCAACCCTATGCAACGTAGCCCGCCAGGCTCCTCCATCCATGGGACTCTCCAGGCAAGAATCCTGCAGTGGGTTGTCATTTCCTTCTGCGGGGGATCTTCCCCACGCAGGGATCGAACCTGGGTCTCCTGCACTGGCAGGCAGATTCTTTACCAGCTGAGCCACCGACCGGGGAAGCCCAAGGAGAACCTGGGATAAGAATTTTGTCCCGGATGCCGCAAAAGTGTCAGGGCATATGCTTCACTCACGGTCCACGTGAGATACAGCAAATCTATCTGGTAGATGGTAAAAGCACAAAACGCCAGAAATGGGGGCTGTCACACTGATAAAGCCAAAGGAATTTTTTTTACAAAGAGCTGCACAAGTAGTCAATCCCATTTTCTCAGCCAATTAAAATGTTTTCTCTGGTGAGAGCATGGCATGAAGTAACTTTCTAAGAACTGACTTCCACATGATTGGGAAATGCCCTGAAACGTACAAGCTTTCGGGATCACATTAAAAAAAAAAATACCACTGATGGGTGCAGGTACACTCTGGGGAGGTGAGACAGGGAATGATCAGTTGAGATCGGTCCATAAACGAGGTGCTTTATATATTTCTTTTACTGCCAAGGTGGGGGCGCTTAGGAGGAGTTCTGGAATTAAATATTCATCCCTGAAAGTGTAAGCCCAAGACATTTATAAATCAGAGTTTGATTGATTACCTGTTTCATGCTCTCCTTTTCAGTGCCAGGGGAAACCTGGAAATAATTTCTGTCCCTTTGGTTTCGTAGGCCGCAAATGGGGCCAAAGTGTCCGTTCTTAAGTTGAATTTCCATTTCCATGGTTATCATCTCTTTCAGCACTGCCGCACAAATGTGATTTCGCTGCAATGGAAACACTGGCTTAAGTAGCCCAGGGATTGCTGTGGGACGAAGTTAGGGCTGGCGATGGGCTGCACTTCTCAGATTGTAAGAGTTGACAACCTTGGGGGAATCTCAGCAAATGGCTTGCACACGACTGCCTATTCAGGGGCAGCTCTTGGTTATTTGGAGAAGGCAATAGCACCCCACTCCAGTACTCTTGCCTGGAGAATCCCAGGGACGGCGGAGCCTGGTGGGCTGCCGTCTATGGGGTCGCACAGAGTCGGACACGACTGAAGCAACTTAGCAGCAGTAGCAGCAGCAGCTTGGTTATTTATGTACAGTTGGGAAGGTCCCTTGGAGGAGGAAATGGCAACCCACTCCAGTATGTTTGCCTAGCGAATCCCACGGACAGAGGAGCCTGGCGGGCTACATACAGTCCATGGCGTCGCAAAAAGTCGGACACGACCGAGTGACTAATACTTGGTTTTCATTACTTTGTCAAAAATCTAGTTTTTCTCCTGGAAGAAAAGTAAGCAAAATTCAGTGGATGCTACTGTGTCTTGGGAACTTAATTTAGGACTTTTACATATTTTATTTCGCTGTTGAAACTATACACTGACTAGTAATAAAATGCAAAACCGACAGTAATATAAAGCACAAAATACTTGGTAATGTAAATTAATATAACTTTTAAAATGTTTCATTTTGTGCTCTCACTAAATCATGTATCAGTGAAACTGCTTTCTGGACTTCCATGGTGGCCCAGGGGATAAGATTCCACCTGCCAAGGCAGGGGACGCAAGTTTCGACCCCTGGTCCTTGAAGATCCCCCATGCCTCAGAGAAACTAAGCCCGTGTGCCACAGCTACTGAAGCCCATGAGCTCTAGAGCCCGTGTGTTGCAACTACTGAGCCTGAAAGCCTAGAGCCCATGCTCTGAAACAAGTGAAGCGTCCCCAATGAAAAGCCCTTGTGTTGCAACAAAGAGTTAGCACAGCCAAAAATAAATAAGCTGAAAAAACCCCAAAAAACAAAAACCCAAAACACCCTGCTTTCCAAGTAATATAGATTGAGGCACAAATCATCCATCTGATGATTTCCAAATGATCCGTCTAGTAAGTTCTAAAGTCTTCCCTGATAGCTCAGTTGGTAAAGAACCTGCCTGCAATGCAGGAGACCCTGGTTCGTTCCTGGGTCAGGAAGACCCCCCAGAGAAGGGAGAGGCTACCCATTCCAGTGTTCTTGGGCTTCTAAGTTCTAAATCATCAGTTGCCTTTTAGAAATTGTCGATGGGATCTTTGAGACAGCTGCTACTAACAAAACAGTTCCAGGATTTGATAAGAGGGAATTGTGTTAAGCTACCCCAGAAATGCGTGCGTGCTAAGTCGCTTCAGTCATGTCCAACTCTTTGCAACCCCATGGACCGTAGCCCGCCAGGCACCTCTGTCCATGGGATTCTCCAGGCAAGAATACCGGAGTGGGTTGCCATTTCCTTCTCCAGGGGAATCTTCCTGACTCAGGCCTCGAACCCAAGTCTCCTATGACTCCTGCTTTGGCAGGCAGCTTCTTCAGTGGCTCAGTTGGTAAAGAATCCACCTGCCAATGCGGGAGACCCGGGATCAATCCCTGACTGAGCAACTCAGCACATACAGCATTGGTATTCTTGCCTAGAGAATCTCATGGACAGAGGAGTCTGGCGATCTACAGTCCATGGGGTCCCAAAGAGTTGGATGTGACTGAGAGATAGTACACTTTCTTTCTTTACTGCTGAGCCACCTGGGAAGTCCCACTGCAGGAATGCTACATACTGAATGCAGGTGTTTGGAGGTGGGGCCTTTGACTGCTAATTACACCCTGAGGGTGGGGCCCTCATGAATGGGATTAGCGCCCCTATAAGAGAGACACCCTGCAGGGAAACCCACTCCAGTATTCCTGCCTGGAGAATGCCATGGAGAGAGGAGCCTGGTGGGCTACAGTCCACAGGGTTGCAAAGAGTTGGACACGACTGAAGCGACTTAGCAAGAGAGACCCTACATGGTTCCCTCTCCTCTCTTGTCGACGTGAGGATACAGGGAGATGGTGCCTTCCATGAACTGGGGAAAAGGTCCTCACCAGACAGACAGGTCTTGGATGTCTCAGCCTCCAGAACACTGAGAAATACATGTCTGTTGTTCACAAGCTGCCCCGTCTATGGTACTTTGCTAGAGGAGCCCAAAGGGACTTAGCCCAAGGGGACTTCCCCTTCAAATGACAGACCCTAATGGGTCCCAGGGTCACGGTGTGTGTTTCAGCTGCGCTGGGTGTGTTGCCTGCACGTCAATACCAGTGGACTCACCTGGACAGGTTGCCTCAGCCTTGCCCAAATGCCACCACCACCAAGGCAGCCTGCCCCTAGACCTGCCCCTTGCCCCTCCAATGCAGGGAGTCTCCACGGCAGTGGGAGGCCACCAAACCCGCTAGGCCACTGACCCCTCTGTCCACTCAGTAGCTGCCAGGAGCTTCCAGCGTCAGCCCAGAATGTACTTCTGGAGCCTTTAAAAAGTCTGAGATCCAGCTAAGAATCGTGCCCTGCATTTGGCTACGACTTCGTTCATTTCAGTTCAGTCACTCAGTTGTGTCCGACTCTTTGTGACCCCATGGACAGCATCACACCAGGCCTCCCTGTCCATCACCAACTCCTGGAGTTTACTCAAACTCACGTGCATCAAGTCAGTGATGCCATCCAGCCATCTCATCCTCTGTCATCCCCTTCTCCTCCCACCTTCCATCTTTCCCAGCATCAGGGTCCTTCCCATCGAGTCAGCTCTTCGCATCAGGTGGCCAAAGTATTGGAGTTTCAGCTTCAGCATCAGTCCTTCTGATGAATATTCAGGACCGATTTCCTTTAGGATGGACTGGTTGGATCTCCTTGCAGTCCAAGGGACTCTCAAGAGTCTTGTCCAACACCACAGTTCCAAAGCATGACTTCGTAATCTCTTTTAATCTAGAACAGTCTGTCTGCCTTTAGTTTGACGTTGTCGAACAGTGCTGGCTTGTAATCTTCTGTAAGTGTCTCAGTGGCTGTATCTGTTTCCCCATTTCTGCGTGACTCCACGAAGATTGGACATTTTTTTTGGCAAGAATGCTGCAGAGGTGTTACTGTATCCCTTTCACAGTTATAACAGGAGGATCCGATGCTCAAGATGACCTTGCATTGCTCTGGCTGACCTTGGTTGGTTGGTTAGGGCTATGCCCACTCAGTACCCTTGACAAGCGGGCACTTCCTTTCCTGTGTAAGCAATGAGTTAATGGGGGGGGCAGACGGGCCAGATCTGGGGACTCTGAAGATCTGGTCACACCCACCCCCTAACTACTCCTGTTGGAGGTACTGCCTTGATGGTGACAGAATGGTGAATTACTAATTTAATCTTTTCTAAATTACTTTTCCATTCGCCCCCACCAGTTTTATTAAGATATGAGTGACCATTAACATTGCATGTGCAGTCTTCTACAAATTCTGAGCTGAAATTATTCTAGGAAGAAGAGCTTGACTTCTGTACCCCAACTTTTCTGAATCATTACAGACTCACGGGGTATTTTGTAATTGCTGTTAGTTTTTTTTGGTTGTATGTGTTATAACAATTAGCATTATTGTTATTATTATTCTTTTTGCCATACCTTGAGGGTGGCAGGATCTTAGTTCCCCGACAAGGAATTGAACCCCGGCCCTGAGCACTGAAAGTGTGGAGTCCTAACCACTGGACCGTCAGGGGCTTTTTATTATTCTTTTGGATGCTCAAATTGTCCCCAAATGGGCCAGTGGGAGTCCTTTTGGCATGCGTGCGTGTGCACATGCTAAGTCACTTCAGTGCTATCCGACCCTTAGTCCTATATGGTCCATAGGTGACCCTATGGACTGTATAGCCCACCAGGCTCCTCTGTCCATGAGATTCTCCAGGGAAGAATACTGGAGTGGGTTGCCGTGTCCTCCTCCAGGGATTCTTTCCCACCCAAGGGATCGAACCCACATCTCCTGGGGCTACTGCATTGCAGATGGATTCTTTACCCCTGAGCCACCAGGGAAGCCTCCTTTTGGTGCCCACCCCAAAACCTCCTACATGTGACGTGATTAAAAGAACCACAAAACAGACTTGATGGTTTTTGATGTTACTGTGCTTTGCCTAGTCTCATGCTTCAGCCAGAATACACAGCATTTAACTTGTTGAACACGAATATCTTGGGCAATGATGGCACTGCATGGCATTACTGTGATGCAATTATACAAATATTATTCCAAAGCTCACCTGACCACAGAGAAATTCTGGGTTGATAAAACATGGTGGTTTACCTATTTAAGTCGAGGCTCAGGTCTGCTGAACATTTTATGACAGCAGAAAGTCGCTGAAAGTGAAGCGAAAGTTGCTCAGTTGTGTCCGACTTTCTGCGACCCCATGGACTAACTATACAGTCCATGGGATTCTCCAGGCCTGAATACTGGAGTGGGTGGCCTTTCCCTTCTCCAGGGGGATCTCCCCAACCCCAGGGATGGAACCCAGTTCTCCCCCATTGAGGGCGGATTCTTTACCAGCTGAGCCCCTAGGGAAGCTCAGAAATTCACTGAGCAACCCCTAAATGTTTACCTCAACGTGTAAGACAAAGCACCTGATCTGACTGGTTTGGGCAGAAAGGCATTTTAAAAATTTATTTATTTATGTGTTTTTGGCCGTGCTGGGTCAAAAACACTGCCTTGAGAGCTTTTCGCTGGTTGTGGCGTACAGGCTTCTCCTTGTAGTGGCTTCTCTTCTTTTGGAACCCAGGCTCTAGGGCTGACGGGCTTCAGAAAGGCATTTTTTTCTGGAGAAGTCATAGCAATACACAAATTTCATTTCAATTCGGTGCAGATCCTTCTTGTGGCATTTCTTCTGTGTGTGCATCACTCCACTGTAGGTGGTGTGTGTACAGGTGTGTGTGTGTGCGTGCGCACTGCTCCCGTGAAGATAGTATGCGTACTTGTGTGTGTCCATGTCTCCACAAACGTCCCTCTGTGTCTGTGGCTGAACACATGTACAATGTCCACTTTAGGTAACATGTGTCCAGCGTGTGTGTCTTCGTGTGTGTGGAGGGGAGGGTGGTATGTGCTTCATGGTAAGCCCGCTGTTGTTGTTCCATCGCTCAGTCGTGTCCGACTCTTTGTGACCCCACAGGTTGCAGCACGCCAGGCTTCCCCATCCTTCACCATCTCCAGGAGCTTGCTCAAACTCACATCCATCGAGTCGGTGATGCCATCCAACCCTCTCATCCTCTGCCACCGCCTTCTCTGTACTTCAGCTCACGAGAAGCTCCTTGGCTCCAAATGATAATGATCTCAGTTCAGTTTGTAGAAGTAATCTCACTCTTTTTCCTGCATTCCTTTCATGCACAAGGTCACTGAAGATGACTTCCATCCAGTTTTATGAAAAAATGTTCTTACGGTAATTTGAGGGGCTATTTCTTTCTACTTGTAAATCCCTCATGTAACACAGGGGCACTTCTGCCCCCCCATACACACACTTCATGAGCTGAGTGTGAATCTAACAACACAAAGTTAGCTTCCACGAGGCAGCAATCCTTGGTCTACACTCATCTTTTAAGTTCAGTTGCTCAGTCGTGTCCGACTCTTTGCGACCCCATGGGCTGCAGCACGCCAGGCCTCCCTGTCCATCACCAGCTCCCACAGTGTACCCAAAGTCATGTCCATTGGGTCGGTGATGCCATCCAATCATCTCATCCTCTGTCGTCCCCTTCTCCTCCCGCCTTCAATCTTTCCCAGAATCAGGGTCTTTTCCAATGAGTCAGTTCTTTGCATCAGGTGGCCAAAGGATTGGAGCTTCTTACACTGATCTTGGAGCTGGCATAGAGTGAATCTGGGAAAAATTACTTGGAGCTTCTTCTCGCTGCCTTCTCTTCTACTTCTGAGCCTGCGGGTAGGGGCGGGTCGTGGAGGGACGGACGAGCTGGGTAATGTATTACAGAAATGTGGCCTTCTTTGTGCTTGATGATGATGATAGCAGTGTCATTTAGTGCAGAGTGTGAGCTGTGCTAGAAATAGTAAACCTTCTGAGGCAGCCAAGACGTTCCCCTCACTTGCGTGTTAATCAGGCTCAGAAAAGCCTGAGGACCTCTCGCTAAGTTAGTGAAATATCATGAAGAATAATTACAGTGTGTAAAAATAGCCGGAGAACAGAACAGCAGGTCAAAAGAGTTAAAATGTGTTGTGCAATCCAGGAAGTCTGTGCAAATTCCTTCTCTTTCCAAAGATCCTCCGTTGGCGTCTTTCCCTGGGTTTCCGCCGTATCCTTGAGGGGATCTTGCGAGACGGTGCAGTAACCGCCGACCCCAGGGACTCATAACGCAGCATTTGTCTTGCTCTTGCAACATGTCACTGCAAGTTGGCCCGAGGCTCCTGCTGCTGTAGCCACATGGGGACCAAGGTAGGTGGAGATGAGGAGGGTGCGGGCGAAAAGGACATCCTTGCCGTCAAGTCTCCCCTGACCTCTTACGTTTCTCACCTTCGTGGGGGAGACAAGTCACGTGGCCAGACCCGAGTTCAGCTGGGTGGGGATGTTTAATCCTTCCCCATGGCGAAGAGGTGGGGGGACAATGGCAACAGTGACAGACTTTATTTTCCTGGGCTCCAAAATCACTGCAGATGGTGACGGCAGCCATGAAATGAAAAGATGCTTGCTCCTTGGAAGAAAAGCTATGACTAACCTAGGCAGCATGTTAAAAAGCAGAGACATGACTTTGCCGACAAAGGTCTGTCTAGTCAAAGCTATGGTTTTTCCAGTAGTCATGTGTGGATGTGACAGTTGGACTATAAAGAAGGCTGAGTGCCAAAGAATTGATGCTTTTGGACCGTGGTGTTGGAGGAGACTCTTGAGAGTGCCTTGGACTGCAAGGAGATCCAACCAGTCCATCTTAAAGGAAATCAGTCCTGAATATTCATTAGAAGGATGGATGCTGAAGCTGAAACTCCAATCCTTTGGCCACCTGATGCAAAGAGCTGACTCATTGGAAAAGACTCTGATGCTGGGAAAGATTGAAGGCAGGAGGAGAAGGGGATGACAGAGGATGAGATGGTTGGATGGCACCGACTCGATGGACATGAGTTTGAGCAAGCTCCAGGAGATGGTGAAGGACAGGGAAGCCTGGCGTGCTGCCGTCCATGGGGTCCCAAAGAGTCAAGACACGACCCAGCGACAACAGCAGGGAAGGTCCTGGAGTAATGGTGAGCACAACTGCACATACCACACTATTTATCAGGATCTGAGACACTCAGGTGCTCAAAATATATGACATCATCATGCTAATGGCAGGCCTGTTCAGCCCAGACTCGTGATAAATACCCTGTATTTAAGGCCTGCTAAGAGATCAAACATAATGTGCTCTAAATCATGACGTTGCCCTTGCCATGGGGTCGCAGAGAGTTGGACATGCCTGAGCACGCACGCAGCACAAGGCGCCCGCCACTGGTTGGTCTGGAAGATGCCCTTAAGGACCAAGTCAGGTCCCCTGGGTCAGATGCAATCCTCCCTGTCGGCATAGCTAACAAGCTAAGCCTGGGACACGCTGGCCTCCGTGTCCATTGCTGGGCAGGGCCGGGGCCCCGGTGGGAGGGCAGACAGCTGCCTCAGAAGGGAAGCAGAGGTGATGGATGAGCCATGTCCGTGACCACCGGTGGCTTCAAATCCTCGATTCCAGCTGCTGCAGAGACCAGCTGCCCGCCTCTGTCCTGACTTACTTACCTGAACTGATGCTGTGTCCCCAGTGCAATGGGATTTCTGTTGCATTCACACAGGTGAACATCCTGGGTTCACTTCTACACAGCCCCACACGGAAAAGCACAGGAAAACGTAGGAGAATAAATGCATACAATTCTAAACGTCGGATGGAAAAGTGTTCCGTCTTTGTCATAATTGGAGGAGTACTAATTCCTTTAAAAGGGGCTGTTTCGTTTCTTTCAATTCAGCAGCATCTGTGTGTGTGTGTGTCTTTGTGCGTGGTTATGTCTCCCCTACACTGCAATTCTCAACCTCAGGATGGCGGAAGGATAACACAGTTTATTTTCTTTCAGTGTTTAGGTCCTAAACTTTTAGCAGTGAAAAATCTATTACTTCTCTCTTTACAGAGTATTCCCCTTCATTAAAAAAAAAATAATTAAAACTTACAAGAAATTGAGTGTGATATATTTACGACCCAGACACGAAGATGTGTGCATGTCATGCCCGCCAGGCTCCACTGTTCAAAGGATTCTCCAGGCGAGAGAGAGTGGGTTGCCATTCCCTCCTCCGGGGGATCTTCCTGATCCAGGGATTGAACCCGGGTCTTCTGCATGGCAGGCAGATTCTTTAGTCTAAGCCAGCAGGGGTCAAAGAGCCTTGCGTTTACTTTTAACAGATGTTGCCAAGTGCCCTTCAGAACCGATCCCACCCCATTCCCCCTAATTGATCAGGGCTCAACGGCACTGCATTCACGTATCCTCATTAAGTGGATATAACTCACTGTTTCACTCAATTTTTTTTCCCCAAACTGAAACCAGGATTTCATTATATTTTTAATTTTGCTAATCACTAGTTAGGTTGAACATCTCTCTGTCTCAGCTCTGTCTCCCTCTCTGTAAAGTGTCAATTTGTATCGGCTCCTTTTTGAGTCTGTTCTGTTGAACTGTCAGCTGGCTTTCCCACAGATTTGGGACAGTTCTTTAGATATGAAGCACATTAATCCCTTTGCGGTTTTTTTTTTTTTTTTGGTAATGTTTTCCATTATTGTTCTTGTAATTTTAAAGATATTTTAAACTGTGGAAGGATTGATGGTTTTTCCAGTTGCCATGGATGGAGGTGAGCTGGACCATAAAGAAGGCTGAGCACCAAAGAATTAATGCTTTCAAACGGTGGTGCTGCAGAAGACTCCTGAGAGTCCCTTGGACAGTGAGGAGATCCAACCAGTCCATCCTAAAGGAAATCAACCCTGAATATTCATTGGAAAGACTGATGCTGAAACTCCAATACTTTGGCCACCAGATGTGAAGGGCTGACCCTGATGCTGGGAAAGATTGAGGGCCAGAGGAGAAGGGGATGACAGAGGATGAGATGGTCGGATGGCATCACTGACTCAATGGACATGAGTTGGAGCAAACTCTGGGAGACAGTGAAGGACAGGGAAGCCTGATGTGCTGCAGTTCATGGGGTCACAAAGAGTCAGACACGACTTAGCGACTGAACAACAGCAACAAAATATGCTAAAATCTACAGATCTTTCCCGTGTGATTTCTTCTGTTGCTTTTACACAGAGCAGTTCTTCGCACAGACTTGTATGGCTTCATTATCAGCATCTAGCGTTTTCATCCATCAGGCTGAGTTATAACTCTGGTGGTCTCTGGTGTCAAGATCAGAGTTTGGCAAGCTTTCTCCAAAAAGGGACTGACTGTAAATATTTTAAGTTTTGGGGGCCATATGACTCTGTGGCAACGATTTAAGTCTGCTGTGTTGTAGTCAGGATGCAACCACAGACAACACCTAAATGAATGGGCATGTCTGGGCTCCAATTAAACATTATTATTATTTTACAGAAAGAGGCACCAGAGTGTGTTGGACTAGATGGAGACAATAGGCAAATCTCCTAGTCGTGAACACAGAGTGGAGCTGTCATTAGAAAAGTTAAACAGACCATGCTCCATTAACTGCTTGCTTCAGAATAGCGTTTCGCATAACGGACTCGACAAATAACATGGTCACGTGACTGTATGTGGGCTTCCCGGGGGGTGCTAATGCTGAAGAACCCGCCTGCTACTGCAGGAGACGTAGAGACGTGGGTTCGATCCCCGGGTCTGGAAGATCCCCTGGAGAAGGGAATGGCAACCCATTCCAGTATGCTTGCCTGGAGAATCCCATGGACAGAGGACTCTGGTGGGCTGCAGTCCACAGACCGGGCTGCAAAGAGTCGGACATGACCAAAACAACTTAGCACTCATGCAAGTGACTGTGGATGAGCCCTATTTCCTTCTAGGCATTTGGGTCTGAGATTGTTCCATTTGTCAAAACACAAATCAATGACTGCAGTTGCAAGGGGCCTGCTATATTTCTCAGGCCGGCTGGCTGAGAGTCTATTTTTGGCCAAGAAAGAGAAACACAGATATGGTTTATTCTGCTGACCTGGGAAAACTGGTGACTTCAGATGAAGGGGGGATTAGCGGTCGTTTTAGGAAATGAATATCTCCGTGACAATTAACGGAAAGGCATTCACGGGATTCATGAAATGTAATTGTAAATGCAACCTCTCTGAAAAATTCTGACTGGCTCACTGGGAATGGTTACAAGTAGACTAGACAGCAGGCTGTACGTCTCCTGCCAGCATCATGTCAGACGCAGGTCCCTTCTAAAGTCTTCTTGGTTGGTCAAGGGAGTCCTGAAGAGTCAGTGGTGGTGAGGTTTGGGAACCTCTGGGTGAAGTGTCACCTGGAACATTGCGAACACATACAGCCACAGCTCCTGGTCCCTGTCGTTTATGTGAGGGGTGTATGTGTTCAGTCGCTCAGTCGTGTCTGACTCTTTGCAACCCCATGGACTGTAGCCCGCCAGGTTCCTCAGTCTATGGGATCCTCCAGAATACTAGAGTGGATTGCTATTTTCTCCTCCAGGGGATCTTCCTGACCCAAGGATCAAACCCAGGTCTCCTGCATTGCAGGCGGATTCTTTACCAGCTGAGCCACAAGGGAAGCCCATGAATCCTGGAGTGGGTTGCCATTTCCTCCTCCAGCGGATCTTCCCGACCCAGGGATCGAACTCACATCTTCTGCATCGGCAGGCAGACTCTCTACCTTCTGAGCCACCAGGGAAGCCCCACAGGAGGGTACATGAATGAGTATATTCCTGGTCCCACGTCTGTCCTCTGAATCAAACTGTCCGGGCATGGTTGCTGGCAACCTACAGACACAAGAACCCTTTGTGATCCTTCTGAGGTATCCTTGCCATCTGAGATGCCCTCATACAGGGTCTCATGTCCCACAGCGAGTCTAATCAACTGTAGGAGCTATTCCTTAGACTTACCCATTTTATGTCCAGGGCAAAGATTGTTGGGGATATTTATGCCTCATTCTACAAAATGACTCAATGGAAAAAGTGACCGTATGTTTTCAACTTAACTTCACCTTCCTTGCTTGGTTGCTACAACCATATTGAAATTCTGTGTCTAAAATGTTCTGGTGGTTACTAAGGCCAGGATTGTGACTAAAATTAACTCTGATGATCCATGTTCTCTTCATGTTACTCCTCATCTCTCTTGGTCATATTAACCTCGTTACTTTCGAGGAAAAAAAAAAAAAAAACAACAAAAGAAACACAAACCAATCAAGCAACAATAAACATTTTGTTTTTAATTGGCCTTTTTTTTTTTTAAGAATGAAAATTCTGCGCCACTATCCGGGATAGTACCAGGCTTAGGAGAGGGGGAAAATGAATTAGGCGTGACAATTTTTTTTTTCTCTTGCATGACTCTTTTGATCATATTTTCTTAGTAGTATTTGTTCAAAGGGAAATCATAGTGCTTGCATGTTGAATGGCGCCTCGGGTAAATTAAATTGGCCTGGAGTTGTTAAAAGTATTTAGAGACTCTGTTGTAACACAACACGCTTTCTTAAATATTTGTGTTTTCATCTGTCTTCCTAATGGGGCTCTCAGCTGCTGGAAGGCTGCTTACATCTTATTTGTCCCCCACCTGGGATGCCATCTGCCCCTTCACGTAGCATCCTCTGAAGGCCTGATGCTTGTGGGGAGGAATGAACATCTTCATGGAAAATTCCAGCTCATCTGCACATCAGCTACCTTTGATTTAAAAGCACGTCTCTCCCACTCAGAGAGGAACGCTGTTGTCTATTCTACATCTTAAAAAAAAAAATCCAGAGGCTGAAATCTGACTGTATGACTTTCAGACAACCTGCATTTCCACAGTGCAATAACACCCCCACGTCACCCTGCCTACATCACACTTGGGTGTTTGAATGCCAGCTGATGAGAGCTCATTTTAAACTCTCCTGCTTTAAAAACACTTTTTTTTTTCCTTTTTTCTCGAAAGAGTTCCCTTTCTGGATCCCAACAGTTTGATTTCTGTTTCAATTCCAGTGGGCTGACAGCCTCAGAGATGTTTTGTTTTTGCCTTTACTTAGGGAAGGGGATGAAATGATCGGATCTTATTTACAGTCTCTGTCTGATAAAGATGGCTTTGCCATAAAAGAAGCAAATGATAAAAAACTAGAAGTGCAAGACACTGGGTCTTAAAGTCATCCCACTACATAAAATGAAAAGAGGTCAGTTCTGGACTGCCGACGTGGGGCACGGACAGCTGCAGGTGACTTTGTTGACGACAGAGGTAAGGAGCAGACTTCCTGGTGAATTTTTCAAGTGAGTGTGTAAGATAATCTTCAAAAGTCAAGTTTAAAATTTCCTGCTTAACTTTTTGTAACCCTTCTGGCCGTTGTATAACCCAACTATTCTGTTGTACAAATACCATTAGCAAGTCCTTCTTCCAACAATACAAATACCTCTCTTCTCCTGATAAAAATCTCATTTTAAGTAAGTTGAAAGGGCTACAGGCTTCCCCACCTCCCACCCGCCCAGAGTACATTTTTTTTTTTCTGCTTTACCCTTTTCTTGTTTGCTTATCAAGGCACAATTTGCATGCAGTAAAATTCATTCTTTCTTAAGTGTGCACTTCAGAAATCTTTAAAATAAATACAGGCTGTGGGTCCAAACTGGCCCGCACATTGTTTTGTGAATAAAGCTTTATTGAAACACAGCCACTCCTACTCATTTACGTATTGTCAATGGCTGCTTTCGTGCAGCAGTGGCAGACCTGAGTAGTTGCTACAGTCTTGGTCTGCAAAGGCAAATACATTTGTTCTCTAGACCTTTACATAAAGTCTACAATCTTGGCTGAAAAAGCAAGTGAGTAGCCCACTTGTATGTGACTCTTTGCAATTCCATGGACAATCTTGGCTATAGTTCTACAAATTTTGACCAATTAACAGTCATGTAACTACCACCACGATTAAGATTTTAAAGATTTTCATCGCTCTTAACAATTAAGGAAACCAAGCAATTTCAAGATGATGCTGTGAAAATGCTGCACTCAATATGCCAGCAAATTTGGAAAACTCAGCAGTAGACACAGGACTAGAAAAGGTCAGTTTTCATTCCAATCCCAAAGAAGAGCAATGCCAAAGAATGTTCAAACTATCACACAATTGCACTCATCTCACACGCTAGCAAAGTAATGCTCAAAATTCTCCAAGCCAGGCTTCAATAGTACATGAACTGAGAACTTCCAGATGGTCAAGCTGGATTTAGAAAAGGCGGAGGAACCAGAGATCAAACTACCAACATCCGCTGGATCTTTGGAAAAGCAAGAGAGTTCCAGAAAAATATCTACTTCTGCTTTAGTGACTACACCAAAGCCTTTGACTGTGTGGATCACAACAAACTGGAACATTCTTCAAGAGATGGGAATACCAGACCACCTGACCTGCCTCCTGAAAAATCTGTATGCAGGTCAAGAAGCAACAGTTAGAACAAGACATGGAACAACGGACTGGTTCCAAATCTGGAAAGGAGTACATCAAGGCTGTATATTGTTACCCTGTTTATTTCACTTATATGCAGAGTACAACATGCGAAATGCCAGGCTGGAGGAAGCACAAGACGGAATCAAGATTGCTGGGAGAAATACCAATAACCTCAGATACACAGATGACTCTACCCTTACGGCAGAAAGCGAAGAAGAAAGTGAAAGAGGAGAGTGAAAAAGTTGGCTTAAAACTCAACATTCAGAAAACAAAGATCATGGCATCCGGTCCCATCACTTCATGGGAAATTGATGGGGAAACAACGGAAACAGTGAGAGACTATTTTTTGGGCTCCAAAATCACTGCAGATGGTGACTGCAGCCATGAAATTAAAAGATGCTTGCTCCTTGGAAGGAAAGTTATGACCAACCTAGACAGCATATTAAAAAGCAGAGACATTACTTTGCCAACAAAGGTCCGTCTAGTCAAAGCTATGGTTTTTCCAGTAGTCATGTGTGGATGTGACAGTTGGACTATGAAGAAAGCTGAGAGCCGAAGAATTGATGCTTTTGAACTGTGGTGTTGGAGAAGACTCTTGAGAGTCCCTTGGACTGCAAGGAGACCCAACCAGTCCATCCTAAAGGAAATCAGTCCTGAATATTCATTGGAAGGACTGATGCTGAAGCTGAAACTCCAATTCTTTGGCCACCTGATGTGAAGTGCTGACTCATTGGAAAAGACCCTGATGCTGGGAAAGATGGAGGGCGGAAGAAGAAGGGACGACAGAGGATGAGATGGTAGGATGGCATCACCGACTCAACGGACATGAGTTTGGGTAGAGTCTGGGAGCTGCTAACGGACAGGGAGGCCTGGCGTGCTGCAGTCCATGGGGTCACAAAGAGTCGGACACGGCTGAGCGACTGAACTGAGCTGAACTGAGTGCTGTGGAGAAAGATGGAAGAGGGGAAGGCAAGATTTCACAGAGATGGCAGAGGAGAAAAGGTAAGATGTCATAGAGGTGGCAGAGAAGGTCTTGTTGAGAAGGCAACCCTGGAGTGGAGGTCTGACCGGCAGGGTCCCAGGGCCTGTCTCACTGTAAATGTGGCAAAGCGCGCTGACGATCATGTCTCCAGCTTTGCTAGGCAGAAGTCACTGCACTCAGGCTTTCTCTAGTTTTGGTGAGTTGGGGCTACTCATTGTTGGGTTGTCCAGGCTTCTCATTGTGGTGGCTCCTTTGATTGCAGGCCACGGGCTCTAGAGCACACTGGCTTCAGTAGCTGTAGCTCAAGGACCCAGTTGCTTCACGGCATGTGGGATCGTCCCGGACCAGGGCTCGAACCTGTGTCCCCCGTGTCGGCAGGCGGGTTCCCAACCACTAGGCCACCAGGCAAGTCCACTACCTGATTACGTTTTTACAGCTGAATAATGTTGCATTGGATGGATATGACACATTTTGTTCAGCTGATGGACATTTGGACATTTTAGCCAACGGGAACAGTCACTTGTGAGTTTTTGTGTGGACGTACACATTCAGGTTTTTCGGTTAAATACAAAAAGTGGAACTGCTGAGCTGAAAAGAGGTCTGAAACTGAGTGAGACTGTGCCATTGTGCCTTTGTTTAAAAGGAAGTACCTGGTCCAAATACATTCTCTCTTCATAGCAAGGAAAGTGAAAAGGAAAGTGAAGTCGCTCAGTCGTGTCCGACTCTTTGAGACCCCATGGACTGTAGCCTACCAGGCTCCTCCATCCATGGGATTTTCCAGGCAAGGATACTGGAGTGGGTTGCCATTTCCTTCTCCAGGAGATCTTCCTGACCCAGGGATTGAGTCTGGGTCTCCCGCATTGTAGGCAGACACTTTACCATCTGAGCCACCAGGGAAGTCATAGCTTCACATTATATTGAAGGCTGCAGCTTGCATCATTTTGTAAAGGACAGAGACATAAATGATAAACAATGGTACATAAAATATTACAATCTGCCACCTCAAAAAAATATTGCTTATGGAGCTTGGAGATCCAAGTATTGATGGCAGTTTTGTTTTGAAAAGAATGCTATGACTGATGTGGTTTTTCTTCATCATGTTTATATTAAAAGTGAAAAAACTCTATTTTAATTAAAAAAAAAAAGGTCCAGAGAGAGAGAGATGGAAGAAGGGAGTGTCTGTGTGACTAAGTTTTTGCTTGTGGTTCACTCCTTCGAAGAGAGATGATGAATATGACTCTTTCTGGGAAGTTCTTTCATCCAAGAGTAAAGAATTTTGTAGCCGCTACCAAGGGAAGCGTCACAGGTCAGCCTGACATACAGAGACTTCCACAGAGAGCGGGAGCTGGGCTGGTTCTTGTTTCCCTTGGACTGGACTTTCCTTACAGAGTCCTAACGGCTCTGAGGAGGTCTGAGAAGAGCCGTTTTGGGGAATACACACGCTTCACATCCTGCCCTGTTTTCCCTCTGGACGTGTGTAAAAAATGTCAGACTGCGCCCGGTCCAACGGCACCCAGCTTCCCCACGGAGCTGTCGGCGGCATGCGGAGATTAATCATCGGCAACTGTTTATTGAGACGCAGAGGTCAAGTGCTAAGGAAATCCTCAATCTCCTGACTTTTTTTTCCCCTCGATTCTGCAAGAGACAGATTCTTTGCCCCTCTTTTCTGCAGGACGGATGAAACCAAACCAACAGAAAGAACAGGGTGTGGGCCCAACCCTGGTCTGTGGCAGCTATCTGGCAAGAAGGAAAAGCAGAAGTGAGGAACAGGCCTTGAAGGAAAGAGGTCTTCACGGATGCAACTTAACCGTCAGACTCTGTCAGTGAAAATCCTCTCTACTCTGTTCTCAGGCCACAGTGCTGTGGTTGTTCAGTCGCTGAGCTGTGTCTGACTCTCGGCGACCCCGTGGACTGCAGCACACCAGGCTTCTCTGTCCTCCACTATCTCCTGGAGCTTGCTCAAACGCACGTCCATCGAGTCAGAGATGCCATCGAACCGTCTCATCCTCTGTCGCCACCTTCTTCCTTTTGTCTTCCATCTTTACCAGCATCAAGGTGTTTTCCAAAGAGCTGGCTTTTTGGATTAAGTGGCCAAAGCATTGGAGCTTCAGCTTTACCATCAGTCCTTCCAATGAATATTCAGGGTTGATTTTCTTCAGGATGGACTGGTTTGATCTCCGTGCTGTCCAAGGGACTCTCAGGAGTCTTCTCCAAGCATCAATTTTTTTGGCGCTCACCGTGAGGTCTCACAAACAACTGCTCTAACTTAGGAATCATCCACGAATTCACGTTTTTCTCGTCCTCTGTCCTGGTAACTTATGAAAGAATAAGCACACAGATTAGTCAACTATCATCTGGAAATGGGCAAACAGGCGTTAACCACAGATCTCCAAAATTCTGAGTTTAGCACCTTGTAAGTGTTTTCATGCTTATCACATTTGGGGGGGGGGGTCTTTTTCTCTTCCCTCAATTATTGCTCATGCCTTTGCCCAGGACAGTCATGGGACTGCTGCAGAATGAAGTCATCTCTCTGGTGTGGGGCTGTGGGAGTGACTGCCGTGAAGAGAATGTTACAGCGCAGCCGCTGTGTAGCAACAGCTGCATGGATGGAAAATTCCGGAGTCTTTTCTGTTGCCATGTTTTCCATTTTTATACGTGCATGGAAATGTGCGCTTAACTGAACTCAGCTGTTTGAAAATTCACAGAAAATATGAGATAATACCTGGTCTTTGCCATTTAAGCGATTTTAAGTAAGATCAAGAGAGATGTGCTCAGTCCAAAGCGTTTATGAAATACGTACGTATTTTGTGACTCTTGTCCTCTCGTGAAAGTCACTCAGTCATGTCTGACTCTTTGCGATGCCAGAATCCTGGAGTGGGTAGCCTATCCCTTCTCCAGGGGATCTTCCCAACCTAGGAATCGAACCAGGGTCTCCTGCATTGCAGGCAGATCCTTTACCAACTGAGCTATCAGGGAAGCCCCATTTTGTGGCTAGTACTGTGCCAAAACCGAGGGAGAGTTAAGCAGTGGAATGCTTACATTCTGATTGATACAATGAGACGTGTGTGTCTGAAAAAAATATAGTTTGTTTTAAATGATGAGAAAATGAGAGATCAGTGTAGGACAATTTCATGGTTTATGAAAGTAGTAAGTTTCAAGCTACACTTTGAGGATGGATAAGAGATTTAAAAAAAAAACACTGGAGAATACATACAGAAAAGTGTATATATGTATATATCTTCAGGGTGTATAGCTTGCTGACTTTTTACAACTGAGTATGCCCATCTGCTCAGCACACAGATCAAGAAAAGAACATTCCTGGTGCTCTGGAACTCCCCCCACCTCCTGTCCCCTTCTGTGATTACCCACCTCCACTTTTTTGAACAGCATGGATTAACTGTGCTCACTTCTGTACTTTCTATACATTGAACGATGTAAAAGGCACCTATCAGATAGGAAAGAGAGATGTTGTTTTGTGTCTGAAGGACTCAAGATGTGAGACACAAATGTCGCTGCTGCGTGTGTCGGCAGACCGTTTGTTTTCAGCGCTGCGTAGTACTCTGTGGTATAATATAACCCCATTTTCCCACTTCACTGTCAACGAGACTTCTGGTGTTTCCAGTTGTAGGGAACTTTGAAACAGTGTTGCTTAACCTATTAAAGCGCCTGTCTTTTTGGTGAAAATATGTACATGTTTTTGTTGGGTATATGTTTACCCAGAAGTAGGAAAGTAAAAGAAAGAAAGTGAAGTCGCTCAGTCGTGTCCGACTCTTTGCGACCCCATGGACTGTAGCCTACCAGGCTCCTCCATCCAGGACCCAGGAGTAGGAGTGGTCCATTTTAGTAGATATGGAAGGGAAAGTGTTAAGTCGCTCAGTCGTGTTTGACTCTTGGGACCCCATGACGGAGTGCAACCTGCCAGGCTCCTCTGACCATCAATTTCTCAGGCAAGAATACTGGAGTGAGTTGCCATGCCCTCCTCCAGGGGATCTTCCTGACCCAGGGATTGAACCTGGACCTCCTGTATTGCAGGCAAATTCTTGACCAACTGAGCTAGTCGGTAATATTAATTTAATTTTATATTAAATTTAATATAATCTTAAATAAAATACTAATAAAATTAATTAAATTAAAATTAATGTTAAATAATTAAAGAATATTTAATATTAAATCAGTGAATAAAACAAAAGCTGAACTGAAACTTCAATTCTATTACCCTGGCCAGTTTTCCACACTGGGGAGCAGCTGTTATGTTAGCACAGAATGTCTGTGTCCCCGCTGAGAGTCTTAGCGGGCACCAGACAAGAGGGTAAAGTGCTGAAGAGAGGAGTGAGGACTGGATTAAACACATAGATGTGCTGTCTGTCACATCCCGTCTTGGCGGCTGCTATAAAAATGTTTGGTCTTTGATCAAAGCTGCAGCCCTGCTGTAGGGAACATTATTTGTTCCTGGTTTTTAAGCATTTCAGTCATGTCTCATAGATGTTTCCTACATTTTGTTTCTTTCACACATTATTATGATTGCTATTTTTTTCCTGGCTGTGAAATAGAATCTGGGTGGTTAGGCCATTTCCCACAAAGTCGAAAGCCATCGATCATGACTTCGTACTACACGTTGATTTATGGTTCGTGTGTGAACAAATAACTTGCCCAGAAAAATGCTGTCTGTAACCGAGGCCTCCTGGCCCCCTCTGCAGGGTAGGGTGAGGTCAGTGGCTGGCCTGGCCACTCCTGTCTGAGGGCTTGCTGCCCAAAACCTCCAGTCAGTCTGGGACGGGAAGCGAAAGAACTCATGGAGGAACAAACAAGAAAGATCCCTTTTTTTTTTTTCCCATTCATCCTTTAAGGAAAGATCTTTTTGATTAGGAAAATATTCTTAGATTCTTGCATGTTGTTGAAACACAGTAATATATTCTGCTCTTCAGGGCATTTTCTTTATCAGAATAAAATAAGCTTCTTCTGGTGAGCTCAAATAAATACAACCGTAACTCCAACAGAATCCTCTCTTCCTTCTTAGAACTTATTCCCTTTCGGTTCAGCATAAAATGAAAACAAAGCCCCTAATGACAGGCTAGCTGTATCACGTGTGTTTTGGTCATTGATTCATCCAAGAATTTTTGAAGTGAAGTGAAAGCTGACTTTGCTACCCCACGGACTATACAGTCCGTGGAATTCTCCAGGTCAGAATACTGGAGTGGGAAGCCTTTCCCTTCTCCAGCGGATCTTCCTGACCCAGGGATCAAACCCAGGTCTCCTGCATTGCAGGCACATTCTTTGCTGAGTGCTTATTACTGACCAAGCACTGAATTTGGTGACTTGATCTACATTTGGGAATGTGATGGCACTGAAACAGGTCTATCCCTCACTCTCGTGGCCCTTATAACACAGAAGCGGAAACCAGTATTTTAAGAACGCAAAAACTAAACGGCCGCAGAAAAATGTGTCACAGTTGGCAAAGACCCAACTGCCAGGGACACGGAGGTCAGGTGGGCAAAAACATTCTGACGTTGCATAAAAAGTGGTAGAAAAAGTAGTGTTGTGAAATAAAGGGGCACCCGCTTTGGGGGTCAAGGAATCCAAATTTCCTTCCTGGTGTATCAGTTCCCTGATACTGCTGCGGAACAAATGACTCCCTAGCAGCTTAAAACGGCAAATGTTTACTGTCTCATCATTTCCAGGGGCCGGAATTTGGGGGCAACTAACCCTGGAGATGGGAAAGGCTACCCACTCCGGTATTGTGGCCTGGAGGATTCCGTGGACTGTATAGTCCATGGGGTCGCAAAGAGTCGGGCACGACTTTCACTTCAGCTGTGGTTGGGACACAGGCTCGTTTCTGAGACTGCAGTTGGGATGTCAGCCACAGCTGGAGGCATCCACTGCTTTATTGAGGCTGGAGGATCTGCTCTGAGCATGGCTCCTTCGCACGGCTTTTGGTAGGAGGCCTCTGTGCTCCGACGTCTGGCTGAAAGCCTGAACCTCACTAAGTGGTCCTGCCTGGTGGACCACTCCGGCATCTTCACAACATGGCAGTTGACTTCCCTGGAGGGAGGTGTCCAAGACTGAAGCCTCACAGGACTGAGGCTTGAAAAGCCACAAACCTTGGCTTCACCCTTAATCTACTGGTTATGTCACACACTCAGGGGAGGGAACTGGGCTCCCCTTCTGAAGGGAGAGATACCACAGAATTTGTGGACACGTTTTAAATCCATGGTGCCTACCCTGCCTTCATTTTTCTCTAGCTGTGGGATTGAGAGTTTTCTCTGGGTGAGAGTTATGTTGAATGAAACCCACGCCCTCAAGGCTGCTGGGAGGATTCAGTGAGATATCCTAAGTGAAGAAAGTTTGGCAAATTCTCACAAGTTATACAAACGTTGGTCATTTAGGAAAAGAGCAGAGATACATGGGGCTTATCCAGCAGCTCAAGTGGCAGAGAATCCGCCTGCCATGCAGGAGACGCAATGTTCGATCCCTGGGTCGGGAAGATGCCCTGGAGAAGGGCATGGTAACCTACCCCAGTATTCTTGCCTGGAGAATCCCATGGACAGAGGAGCGTGGTGGGTTACAGTCCATGGGGTTGAAGAATCGGACACGCCTGAAGCAACTGAGTATGCACGCACAGAGACACGTGGAGCCTCAAGCTTACAAAATTCCCATTTATTTAGTTGAGGTCATTTGCTGAACAATGAAGAGAATCCTTGATGATGCAGCAGTGATCTGGGCGGTGGAATGTTTTCTTCGCTGTTTTCAACCTCATTCTCTTTTATCAGAAGTCCAGTTTGATACAGGTTGGAGCCCTTTGACCTTCCTTTGCTTGAACTAATTTTACACTCTTTGCATCTGTGTTCTGAGTAGATTCCCTGATGCGACTTTTCTAATCATAATGTCCTTTGTTGGCTGTTTTCAGCGTCGAGAAGCTTCTGTCTTCTCCCCTCCCCGTCCCCATGATGCTTAATTTGTTTTTCCCACCCACCTGCTATTTTTCTTCACTCCTGACATTTGCTTCCATTCATAGATGCTGCTGATCTCTGCACATCAGGGGTTTACACACTGAAAGCGTTACAGCAACACAGACACGGGACGGTAAAGAAAGGACTGTCGACAATAAAAGGGTGAGTTCTATTGAAGAAGGGCAACTATTAACGCTTCAGCGTTACACAGAGTCAGTGCGACCCTAAACCATCATGAGGGTTATCTATGAGGACTTCATGTCTGCTGATTTCTTCCTGATCGCCTGCAGTACTGATGGGTAGCAATGCTCTGAATCCCGCTTGGAATATGCAGCGTGAACACACTAGTTGTTATCTTTTACTCTCCGCTTTCTGCGTGTCTGTGTGGCTCCAGTTTTTCTATTCCCTAAGCCGCTAATGTGCAGAGATGAGCAACATCATCTGATCAGGCTTTGGTGCGGGTTTTCCCTCCTGTGAGTGCTGGACATCACATCTGTTGACATCCTGACTTCCGCCCATTTTCCCTATGTTTTTAGCAAGAGTGCTTACGTGCCTGTTTTTGGGTAGCTGTATATCTTTCCAAATACTGTCCGTTTTTGACCTTTCCCCTACGACCCTCACTTCCCCCTTTCTTCCCGAAGGGCAGTGTCAAAAAGGATGAGAGAAGTGCCTGAGGAATGACACAGAGCTGCAACAGAAACCTCCTAACGCGACGCCCTCGGCTCATTCAGTCTTTACGGAGATCACACCCTGGTCTTCGCTAGTGGCTCAGCGGTCAAGAATCTGCCTGCCAATGTAGGAGACGTGGGTTCGATCCCTGCCTCGGGGAGATCCCTTGGAGAAGCAAACGGCAACCCACTCCAGTATTCTGGCCTGGGAAATTACCTGGACAGGGAAGCCTGGCGTGCTGCAGTCCGTGGGGTCACAAAGAGTCGGACAGGACTGAGCGGCTAAACCGCAGAAACAACCCTGTTCTTAAGAATTGACTCGTCTACGCCAAGTGCTATCCGTTAGAAGGAAATGAAGCACAGGTTTTATTTTTTTCCAGAACTTGCTGTTAGCATTTCTGATTACTGGACTTCCCCATGCCTGCCAGATTCCTTTAGGCTTCTGTAACGACAGCTGTGGAAGTACGGCTGTGGGTGTACACGTTGCTATCAAGAAGTAAGTAAGACAGGCTCTCTGTTGACAGACTGTTCACCCACTCTTGTGGACCTAAGTATCTTGATGCTTCTTCTGTGCCATCTGCTAGAAGACTGAAGATCTGGACATCTAATATTATTAGGTTTGCCATCAACTAACAGGGATTCGGTGGGGGAGTCCAGGGTCAGCATCACCACTGCAAAGCACGACTGCTTTGCCGGATGACAAAAGGAAAAAAAATTAAAGGTAGGATTGTGGGTAATTTAGTCCATTTGTTTAACCTTCAGATTCATTGTTTGAAAAATGAGATAACGGCATCAATGCTCTTTAGAGACTCTGCAATCACTTTTTAAAAATTTGTTAGTATTATTTTTTTACTTTACAATATTGTATTGGTTTTGCCATACATTGACATGAATCCGCCATGGGTGTACATGTGTTCCCCTTCCAGGACCCCCTCCCACCTCCCTCCCCATCCCATCCCTCTGGGTCATCCTGGTGCACCAGCCCCGAGCACCCTGTATCATGCATTGAACATGGACTGGTGATTCGTTTCACGTATGATAATTTACATGTTTCAATCCTATTCTCCCAAATCATCCCACCCTCGCTCTCTCCCGTAGAGTCCAAAAGACTGTTCTATACATCTGTGTCTCTTTTGCTGTCTCACATACAGAGTTAGCGTTACCATCTTTCTAAATTCCATATATAGGCATTAGTATACCGTATTGGTGTTTTTCTTTCTGGCTTACTTCACTCTGTATAATAGGTTTCAGTTTCATCCACCTCGTTAGAAAGGATTCAAATGTATTCTTTTTAATGGCTGAGTAATATTCCATTGTGTGTATGTACCACAGCTTCCTTATCCATTCGTCTGCTGATGGGCATCTAGGCTGCTTCCATGTCCTGGCTATTGTAAACAGTGCTGCGATGAACATTGGGGTACACGTGTCTCTTTCAATTCTGGTTCCCTTGGTGTATATGCCCAGCAGTGGGATTGCTGGGTCATATGGCAGTTCTATTTCCAGATTTTTTTTTTTTTTTAAACTTTAAATTAAATTTTTGGATGCTGGATGGATATCTCAGAAAAAAAAGAAAGAAACTAACCGAGAGATGTCAATCAACAACTGCAGCGCTACACTGTGGTTAAGTGTTATCCAGGGATGTTTTCTCAGAAAGTAATGTTTTTCAGGAATTGTACATAAACCAAAGATGATATTTTTTAAATTAACATTATCACCATTCTTTTTCTCCTCCTAAGGTGCTTTACTGTGGAAAGAAGCTACAGAATTCACCTGTGTTGTGCTTAGGTGTTTTATCCCACTCAGGTACCTATCTTCATGTATGCAACATTTTAATAATTTGACAGTTCCTCTGCAACCATTTCCCTCTTGGTCGTGGTGGTATTTAGTCGCTAAGTCATGTCCGATTCTGTGATCATGTCCGACTCTGTGACCCCATGGACTGTAGCCCGCCAGGCTCCTCTGTCCATGGGATTTCCCAGGCAAGAGTACTGGAGCGGGTTGCCATTCCCTTCTTTGTGTGATCTCTGGGTGGGGAAGTGGTATCATTCCCACCCGGGGATTGAACCCCTGTCTCCTGCATTGGCAAGAGGATTCTTTACCACTGAGCCACCAGGGAAGCCCTAACTCCTTCAGTGCAGTTCAGTTCAGTCGCTCAGTTGTGTCCGACTCTTCGCGACCCTATGGACTACAGCACTCCAGGCTTCCCTGACCATCACCACCTCCCAGAGCTTGCTCAAACTCATGCCCATCGAGTCAGTGATGCCATCCAACCATCTCATCCTCTGTCGTCCCCTTCTCCTCCCACCCTCAATCTTTCCCAGCGTCAGAGTCTTTTCCAATGAGTCAATTCTTTGCATCAGGAGGCCAAAGTATTGGAGTTTCAGCTTCAGCATTGGTCCTTCCAATGAATATTTAAGACTGATCTCCTTTAGGATAGACTGGTTGGATTGGGACTCTCAAGAGTCTTCTCCAGCACCACAGTTCAAAAGCATAAATTCTTCGGTGCTCAGCTTTCTTTATAGTCCAACTCTCACATCCATACATGACCACTGAAAAAACCACAGCCTCGACCAGACAGATCTTTGTTGGCAAAGTAATGTCTCTGCTTTTTAATATGCTGTCTAGGTTGGTCATAACTTTCCTTCCAAGGAGCAAGCGTCTTTTAATTTCATGGCTGCAGTCACCATCTGCAGTGATTTTGGAGCCACCTTTTTGAGGTTTTGTTATACTTTGAAACGAGTGTTAAGAGTATAAGGTATAAACCACCCACACAGGACAGTCCCCAGTATCCTGGGAATTCTATTATGTCATGACCCATGGATAGATGATAAAATGGTTTGTTTTAAAGCCCCTGAGAACAGGCGCCCATGTTGGCTGTATCTAGTGATTCAAGTGACCAGTGATTCGTGATTCAGGCTATGGCTATGGGTGTATGAGGCTGTGGTGTTATATTACACTTCACAGGTTCAAATCCTTGTCCCCTGTTGGACTGACTACTCTTATGAGCTGGGCAGCATTCTTTAGTCTCCCTGAGCCTCGAGGTTCTTTCTGTGAAATGGGAATAACCCACACGGGTTGCTGCTGCTGTTGCTACTTAGTCGCTTCAGACACAGTTGTGTCCGACTGTGACCCCATGGACTGCGGCCCACCGGGCTCCTCTGTCCATGGGATTCTCCAGGCAAGAATACTGGGGTGGATTGCCATGTCCTCCTCCACCCAGGGATCCAAACTGAATCTCCTGCGTTACAGGCAAGATTCTTTACCTCTGAGCCACTGGGGAAACCCAACTCACCCTGGTCACCGGAGATCAAGTGACTAACAGCACCGTAATGCTTAGATCAGCTCTCTGCTCAGAGAAAGCGCTCACTAAACATCAGACAAACAAAGAAAAAAGCCAATTTGTGCCACTTATTTATCCCCTGATATAAAGGATAAAAACAAAAACCCAAACCACAAGATAGCAGGAGAGTCACTGAACTGAGATGTCCTTCCTTAATTTTTACAGGCTATTTCCTTGCGAAATTAGAGAGTGGACTTTGGGATGAGAAGGTGGTATTTGTGGGTAGAAAAAAATGTCTGGATGAATAAAGGACTCTTAAAGTATTCTGCATGCAGGGTCATTACCCAGAGTATAGCAAGTGTTTTTCTGCCACTGGGAAACCCCCTGCTACCGTGGGAGAATCTTCTTAATTTCTGTTTTAAATTTTGTTGTGCATAACAGGCTGTGTTCTCTTTAGAGGCCTTCTAATATTGGATGGGCTCATACAATTTTAAGAACTGAGTTACTACACCTATCTGTGAGCTTTCATATATTTTGTTGCATGAATGTCATTTGATACATTTGGCTACAAGAGAGATTGGTACCCTGATAAGAATTTTGTGGCAAGATTGGAAATATGTCACAAAATGCAGCAAGTGTGGTTCAGAGGACTCTCTTTACATACAGATAATTTGTTTCTTAAAAACCCATCAGGCTTGGCATATCCAGAAGTTTTATTTGTAATATAGCTTTAAAAATATTCAGTCCTTTACATGCACAGAGTAAAGGAAAAACATGACTTTAATCCTTCTTCAGTGCAAATATTTGATAGAGCATTTTAAATTTTATCTCAATATTTTCCCTCAACTTAATTAAGCTCTCTTTCATGGAAAAATTTAAATCACACTCTACATGGATTCAACTTGATTAATATTTTTTTGTCAATTAAATTACATATCACATAATTTCAAAACTCACAAGGATTGCTGGCAACCGTATCTAGCCAGTTATGGGAAATTTCAGAGAGGAATACAGACCAACTCTGCTCCTTTTATCAGAATACAATTAGAAAAAGGAACTGTCGGAAAAGGTACAGTGGTTCTAAGAAGAAAAAAGTTAGCTAATGTGCAAAGTATCTACGTTTCATTTTTGACACTATAAAGACCATCAGTAAAAAAAAAAATTTTTATCTGGTTCACTGAATACTCTGCTGGAAGGGCTAACACTTTGTTAAAAAAAAAAAAAACCTTTATCTGTTGGAGTTGAATCCTTTTCTCGGTAATCTGTGTTTGATATGCATATATGTGTGTTTTCCAACTACTATGGCTGTGTAACAGAGCACCCCCAGAATGCAGTGGCTTAAAACAATAGTAATAATTTCTCATCTTCCAGGTGGCTCAGCTGGTAAAGAATGTGCCTGCAATGCAGGAGATGCACGTTTGATCCCTGAGTTGGGAAGATCCCCTGGAAAAGGGCATGGCAACCCACTCCAGTATTCTTGCCTGGAGAATCCCATGGACGGAGGAGCCTGGCGGGCTACAGTCCTTGGGGTCGCAGAGTCGGTCACCACTGGGCAATTAGCACTGTTTATCTATCTCTCATAATTTCTTACCTCCCAAAGTTTCTATGCATCAGGAATTTGAGAGTTATATATTAATAGCTAGGTGATTCTGGCTCTGTTTTCTTCAAGAGGCTGCAGTCAGGTTTTGACCAGGGCTGCAATGATCTGAAAGCTGGGGGTGTGGTTCCCAGGGAGCAGCCTGACTTGATTGGCAATTTAGCTCCTCTGTTGCCTTGCCAGATGCTGCTTGAGTGTCCTCACCGAGTGTGGACTACACAAGGGCATGAATGCAGCTGGTGAACATCCCTGGGGCCATCTTGGGTCTGGCTCCATGGAACACGTGTTTCCATCACATGCATGTATCGGTGTTTTAGAGTGTGCTTGGTAAAATACCAATTTTCCCACAAACGAATGGATGTGATCTACTTGGGGGAAAATAATTTAAAGATTTAAAAAGAACAAACACAGCAAGTTTTGAGAACCATGAACATGATGGGCTTTTGCACACAAGAGTGGCTTTAAAGGCACTTCCTTCTTAAAGGGCTTCCCTTGTGGCTCAGCTGGTAAAGAATCTGCTTGCAATGTGGCAGACCTGGCTTCGATCCCTGGGTTGGGAAAACCCCCTGGAGAGGGGAAAGGCTACCCACTCCAGTATTGTGGCCTGGAGAATTCCATGGACTGTATAGTCCGTGGGGTCGCAAAGAGTTGGACACGACTGAGCGGCTTTCACTTTCCTTCTTAAAGGAATAACAGATTTAAAAGCTGTTATGTATGCAATCGTTCGTGAGCTTGGAATTACGCTTTTCTCCTTTGCTTGGCTAGAAGTTATATACACTTGAGGACTTTAACACCTATTCAAGGAACTGGTCATTAGATACAGAAAACCTCTGTTTGTGTGCTATGATTCGATCATGGCCTCACTGATATGGAAGAGAATCTGGGAAATTTGGGATCTGCAAGCTAAAAAAGTCTGGCGTATGACCGATTCCATAAAACCTCTCCACCCCTGGAGGCTGTGGAAGGAGCATGCTGGCGTCTGTAAATGTGGTAGAAAAACCCCAAATATCTGCGTCAGAGTATCTGAAGCACTTTGAACCCACTTTGTATTTGAACCCACCTCGGGGGTTTGTGGCTCAGATGGTGAAAAATCTGCTTGCAATGCAGGAGACCCAGGTTCGATCCCTGGGTCAGGAAGATCCCCTGGAGGAGGGCAAGGCAACCCACTCCAGTGTTCTGGCCTGGAGAATCCCATGGACAGAGGAGCCTGGTGGGCTACAGTCCACGGGGTCACAAAGAGTCAGACAAGACTGAAGCAACTTAGAACGCATGCAGACACCACGACATGAAGCAAGCCCTAATGCCTCATTAAAGTCAGCCTTGGAACAGAAACTCTATGTCCCCTGTGTAGAAGGACTCTGGCGCAGGCTGGAGAACGAGCTAACTGCAGAAAGGATTAATACGGAGAACGCCATGCCCAGCTTCTCGAGTCCCTAGTCTCTCTGACTGGGGTTTCGTACGACCAGATTTCAACAGTGGGGCGACTCTCCAGCTCATCCAAACCGAACCCAGCGGGACCTTCTATTTCGTTGCTTGATTTTTTCTTCTGTAGTGAAACTGGCTTTCCTGACCAACCAAATTTGGAAAATGGAATGATGGGTTTGCTCTCCACCTCGAAGAATTTGTCAGGAAAAACAACCTTACCAGGAAAACAAAACAA
Organism: Giraffa tippelskirchi; assembly: GCF_054371585.1. Lineage (NCBI taxonomy): Eukaryota > Metazoa > Chordata > Mammalia > Artiodactyla > Giraffidae > Giraffa > Giraffa tippelskirchi. Next base: position 148,077,809 of record NC_137289.1, read on the forward strand.
ACTCCCAGCCCTGACCCCCAGTTTTACCTCTTCAATAAGAAACCACAAAGAGACAGGGAGCTATGACAAACACTGGACAGTTCTCTGAAAAGATTTAATGGTAATTTGTCTTCAAGGTACCAAAAATAACACGTGCAAGTGAGATAATACATATTTTTAATTAGTTATTTTGGGGGGAGGGGATGGAGTCTTGTCCAGGCTCCATTTGCTAGAAGCTTATTTTTATCTGGGCTCTACCTTTTCTAAAACTGTTGCAGAAAATTATTTTCTCAAGACATCAAATTCTTGGCTCCAGTTATAACCAGACAGGCTGCAGCGTGTTTTTTTTTTTTTAAAGTATCTTTTCCCTTCTTGTTTCTCATCTTTTATTTCTCAAAATACATGTGCTTTTTATAGATATGGGAGCCATTTTCAGATCAGGCGCTCTGAAAATAGTCTGAATCAGAATACATTAGGGGAAAAAAATCATCATTTACCCACAGAGGCACATCATGTTTCATTTTATTAAAAGCAGTACACAGAGGGTGCAGACAGGAAAAAAATGAGGTGGAGATTTTTTTTCCCTCCGCTATTCTTTAAGCCAGAGTTTTGTTTATAGGAAATGTTTTTTAATGTTATATGGCTACTTTGATTAAAAATAAATGTAAGCACAACAAGTTTCCTTTCTGCTTTTTTTTTTTTTAACTTCTCCTCAAATATCCTCTGGGGGGGGGGTGGTTAAAGTCCACAGGTCATATTTTTAAAACAGTCTCCTTTTCCAATGTGGAATTAACCTTGGATCGGTTTCTCTTCTCCACTCCCATTGACTCTCTTCAGCTTCCTGCCCTTCATACTTCTACTTAACGATTATAGCGGTGGCTCAGACCCGTATCCAATTTAAGTCTCCACGCTGCGTGAGATGATTATTTTTCATAGAACAATACTGTGATCACATCCTATCTGACCAAAAGCATGGAACACTTTCTGTTACTGTTAGGTAAAGTCCAAACACCTCCAGGTCAGCCCTGATGATCCATTAAAAACCTGGCACTGTGATGCATGCAAATACTCTAAAACCCACCAACTGCTCCCTTGGGCTCTGGTCTCAGAGAAAAGAAAATTATGTTCACACAAAGATCCACGTATGAATGTTCACAGCTGCTTTATCAGTGATTGCCCCAAACTGGAACCAGCTCCCTGTGCCCTTCAGAAGATGGATGGTTAAACCAACTGTGGTATGACTATACTGTGGAATATTACCAGGCAATGAAAAGGGACAGGCTGTGGAACCACACAACAAATTGGATGTATCTCCATGGAAGTATGCTGACTGAAGAAGGCCAATCAGCCATTAGCTGAAGGCTGTTCCGATGGCAGGATTATTCCTTGGCATTTCTGATTTGCTGCTCACAAGAGCAAGAGTGCAGTTGTTGCCACAGAAAGGTCCCAGCCAAGAGTCGTGGGTGTCAGCAACTGAAGGATGGCATGTCAGACGTGAAAATGTCTGCGCCAAGGGGATGCAAGTAAGACTGAAGGTGAGAATGAGGAACTCCACCAGAAATGGAATAAAAGGACAAGGAGATGGATAACAGGACAGAAAGGAAGGGACATCAGAGGACCACTCGAGTAGGTCCAATATCTAAATAACAGGAGCTCCAGAAAGAGAGAAGAAAAAAAAAAACCCACAAGGAATAAGTCATAAATAATTTTTTAAGAAAATTCCGAGAAAGTAATTTCCGCTTCTGATAGGCACACTGTGGCAGCTTAGTTCTGAAAGGTCTCCTCCTCACAGAAAACATGCAAAGCTACAAGGAAAACGACGGCAACCTGCCAAAGTCGCGTTTTTAGTGAATCCAGGAGTCAGAGAACATTGGCAGACTTCAAATCACAAGCACAGCTCGCAACGTCATAACCGGCAGGAAGCCCGCGCAGTTTTACATTATCCCAGTGCAAACAGTGTTATAAAGTATCAGGGAAGAGCCATCTGGGAGTCATCTACGTAGAGCTGGTATCTGAAGGCACTGGAATAAGCACTTTACCAAAGAGAGGAAGTGAAGTGAAGTGAAAGTTGCTCAGTTGTGTCTGACTCTTTGCGACCCCATGGACTAGACAGTCCATGGGATTCTCCAGGCCAGAATACTGGAGTGGGTGGGTAGCCTTTCCGTTCTCCAGGGGATCTTCCCAACCCAGGGATCAAACCCAGGTCTCCCGCATGGCAGGTGGATTCTCAACCAGCTGAGCCACAACCAAAGAGAGGAGAAGGGGCTTATCAGTCAGTGGCAACTAAAGGTGCTCACAGATTCACGTAGTAAGTTCTGATATGGGATGGGACCTGTGGATCTGCATTTCCAACAAGCCCCTGTGTGACGCTGACACTCTGAGTAACAACATCCACGGAGCAGACTTTGAGGAACAAGGTTTAGAGCAGCACTTTCAGCCTCGGTTGCACGTTCCAAGCACCCAGGGAGCTGTAAAAAGTCTTCAGAATTCAGCCCAGAGCAGTCCATGGACTCTCGGGGGGACCCAGGCATCCCTGGTCAACTGCAGCTGGGAAGGCAGAATCTGGTGCTAGCTACTAGAGAAATGCAAATCAAAACCGCAGTGAGGTTATCACCTCACCCTTGCCAAATGGCTATCATCAAAAAGTCTACAAATAATAAATGTCGGAGAGGATGTGGAGAAAAGGGAACCCATGGACACTGCAGGTGGGAACGTCAATTGGCCTGGCGGTCACTATGGAGAACAGCATGCAGGTACCTCAAAAAACCAGAGCTACCGTATGATTCAGCAATCCTACTCCTGACCGTACGTCCAGAAAAGATGAAAAGTCGAAGTCGAAAAGACACATTCTGCCCGGTGTTCACAGCAGCGTTATTTACAGTAGCCAACAGACGGAAGCAATGCAAGTGCTTATCAGCAGATGATTGCATCAAGAAGATACGATTTATACATAGTTGGAATATTAGCTATTAAAAGAACAAAATACTGCCATTTGCAGCAATGTGGATGGACTTAGAGAATATTATGCTTAATGAAATGTCAGATTGAGAAAGACAAACAGTACCGTATGCTATCACTTACATGTGGAGTCTAAAAAATAACACAAATGAATGCATATGCAAAATAGAGACAGACACACGGGTGTGGAAAACAAACTTGCAGTATCCAGTAGGGAGAAGGGAGGAGAGAGGAACAAATAAGGTGTATGGGATTAACAGATGCAAACTAGTATACATACAATGAAAGTCAGTGTTAGTGTCTGATCTTAGCGACCATACGGACTATACCCACCAGGCTCCTCTGTCCATGGGATTTTCCAGGCAAGAATACTGGAGTGGGTTGTCACTTCCTTCTCCAGGGGATCTTCCTGACCCAGGGGTTGAACCCAGGTCTCCCGCGTTGCAGGCAGATTCTGTACCACTGAACCACAGGGGAAGCCCAAAGTCAAGTGATTTATCCTGGGCCACTGGCAAGAATACTGGGGTGGGTTGCCATGCCCTCCTCCAGGGGGTATTCCCAACCCAGGGACTGAACCCAGGTCTCCCGTGTTGCAGGCAGATTCTTTATCACTGAACCTCCGGGAAGCCCCTTTTGTAAACGAACTATACTCCAATAAGAATAAAATAATACTTTCCAGGAAAGAGGGGGGGAAATAAAGGCAGAATCTCAGAACTAGGCTGTAAACGAGATGCCTTTGGGGTCACATATGTACCTGGAAGAGGGAAGCAAGCTGGCTGCAGTGGAAGATGGCTGGCAGCCCCAGGAGGGGGCCGTGCGGAAATATGGACCCAGCTGCTTTCAGATACGCAGTCTGTCAAGAAGGCCAGGCACTCAGATGTGCGCGTGTTCAGTCCTGTCCGACTCTTTGCGACCCCACGGACTGTAGCCCACCAGGCTCCTCTGTCCATGTCCATGGGGTTCTCCAGGCAAGAACTGTGGAGTGGGTAGCCGTCTCCTTCTCCAGGGCATCTTCCTAACCCAAGGATGGAACCTGGGTCTCTTGCATTGCAGGCGGATTCTTTAACATGTGAGCTACCAGGAAGACCCCAATATATATATACATACACACACACACACACACACACACACACACACACACACACACCTGGGTCTCTTGCATTGCAGGCGGATTCTTTAACATGTGAGCTACCAGGAAGACCCCAATATATATATACATATACACACACACACACACACACACACACACAAAGGTGGCACTCAAGAGTACACACACACACACACACACACACACACACACACACACACAGGTGGCACTCAAGAGTGTCCAGGGAGGGGTTTTCTCATCCCCAAGACAGAGGTTTGGTAGATCCATTGGATGGAGTCCAGGAATGCCAAACACCTGAAGTGCTGCAGAGCTCTGCACAATGAAGACTTATCCTGAAAAAACGCAATGGTCCCACCAGGGGCACTTCTGAACTTGAGGAGGACAGCTTGAAAAACTGACTTGGAAAAACTCTCCATTTTATTTCCTAGACACAATGATCTATAGCCAGCTACCTATGTACCTTTCCATTCATCTGCTATTTGTCAATGTACACACATAAAACTTTTTTTTTTTTTTTTCTGGTGAAGACGTATTCGAGGCAATGGCAAAATGTATACTGTCAATGGCCTTGTTTATTTTTTTTAAGTTTGACACCGTATTACACATTTAAATTTATGTATTCAGATCAACCCATGAAAAGCTCCATGAGCACCTCCGACTAGGCAGCTTGTTTCTCTGCCTTCACGACAATATTCTTTTATTCATTCATTAATCTACACGACACACTCCTGAGTACACTCTCACGGATGGTGCCTGCCGAGTGGCCCATAAATCATCCCATCTTTCCACTTTTTTATTCAGATGATTCTCTAATGCTCTGTTAACAATTTTAAAAACGCCCAGTGATATACAATGAAAAGAATTACTTTTTACAAGCTGCCTAGGTAACTTGGCTATATGTTACGTGAGGATGTACAGACTTGTCGTGTAAAGATATAAATTTATATTACACAGAAGGAATATAAGAGAAATAATGCTGATTAGGCAGTATCATACTGAACAGTGACAATGCACATTAAGAAAGAAAAACGGAAGATAGAATTTTAAGTCTTTGGACTTACATTGGAAAAGACCCTGATGCTGGAAAAGACTGAAGGCAGGAGGAGAAGGGGACGACAGAGGATGAGATGGTTGGATGGCATCACTGACTCGATGGACATGGGTTTGAGCAAACTCCGGGAGTTGGTGACGGACAGGGAGGCCTGGTGTGCTGCCATCCGTGGGGTTGCAAAGAGTCAAACACGACTGAGTGACTAAATAACACACAACCTGAGGTTCTATAACGGGAGATTCTGAATGTCAACAGAATGCACACTACCATCACAGTTATTCAAGTTTAAGTCTTTACAGGCTCTCAGTTCTGTGATCACTAACATAAAGAAGAATCCACAATGTGATGTGTATAAGGGCTGTTTCTGATCACACTGTCTGAAATCATCTTACGGATTTCTATCTCAGCCCAGTTCAGTTCAGTCGCTCAGTCGTGTCCGACTCTTTGCGACCCCATGAACTGTAGCACACCAGGCCTCCCTGTCCATCACCAACTCCCAGAGTTTGCTCAAACTCATGTCCATCGAGTCGGTGATGCCATCCAACCATCTCATTCTCTGTCATCCCCTTCTCCTGCCCTCAATCTTTCCCAGCATCAGGGTCTTTTCAGATGAGTCAGCTCATTGCATCAGGTGGCCCAAGTATTGGAGTTTCAGCTTCAGCATCAGTCCTTCCAATGAACATGCAGGACCGATCTCCTTTAGGATGGACTGGTTAGATCCCCTTGCAGTCCCAGGGAGTCTCAAGAGTTTTCTCTACCACCACGGTTCAAAAGCATCAATTCTTCGGCACTCAGCTTTCTTTACGGTCCAACTCTCACATCCATACATGACCACTGGAAAAACTATAGCCTTGACTAGATGGACTTTTGTTGGCAAAGTAATGTCTCTGCTTTTAAATATGCTATCTAGGTTGGCCATAACCTTCCTTCCAAGGAGTAAGCATCTTTTAATTTCATGGCTGCAATCACCATCAGCAGTGATTCTGGAGCCCAAAAAAATAAAGTCTGACACTGTTTCCCCATCTATTTCCCATGAAGTGATGGGACCAGATGCCATGATCTCAGTTTTCTGAACGTTGAGCTTTAAGCCAACTTTTTCACTCTCCTCTTTCACCTTCATCAAGAGGCTCTTTAGTTCTTCTTCACTTTCTGCCATAAGGGTGGTGTCATCCGCATATCTGAGGTTATTGATATCTCTCCTGGCAATCTTGATTCCAGCTTGTGTTTCTTCCAGCCCAGCGTTTCTCATGATGTACTCTGCATATAAGTTAAATAAGCAGGGTGACAATATACAGCCTTGACGTACTCCTTTTCCTATTTGGAACCAGTCTGTTGTTCCATGTCCAGTTCTAACTGTTGCTTCCTGACCTGCATACAGGTTTCTCAAGAGACAGGTCAGATGGTCTGGTATTCCCATCTCTTTCAGAATTTTCCACAGTTTATTGTGATCCACACAGTCAAAGGCTTTGGCATAGTCAATAAAGCAGAAATAGATGTTTTTCTGGAACTCTCTTGCTTTTTCGATGATCCAGCGGATATTGGCAATTTGATCTCTGGTTCCTCTGCCTTTTCTAAAACCAGCTTGAACATCTGGAAGTTCACGGTTCACGTATTGCTGAAGCCTGGCTTGGAGAATTTTGAGCATTACTTTACTAGCATGTGAGATGAGTGCAATTGTGCGGTAGTTTGAGCATTCTTTGGCATTGCCTTTCTTTGGGATTGGAACGAAAACTGACCTTTTCCAGTCCTGTGGCCACTGCTGAGTTTTCCAGATTTGCTGGCATATCGAGTGCAGCACTTTCACAGCATCACCTTTGAGGATTTGAGATAGGATTTGAAATTCCATCACCTCCACTAGCTGTATTCTTGCCTTGAGAACCCCATGAACAGTATGAAAAGGCAAAAAGAGAGGACACTGAAAGATGAACTCCCCAGGTCAGTAGGTGCCCAATATGCTAATGGAGATCAGTGGAGAAATAACTCCAGAAAGAATGATGGGATGGAGCCAAAGCAAAAACGATACCAAACTGTGGATGTGACTGGTGATAGACGCAAAGTCCGATGCTGTAAAGAGCAATATTGCATAGGAACCTGGAATGTTAGGTCCATGAATCAAGGCAAACTGGAAGTGGTCAAACAGGAGATGGCAAGAGTGAACGTCGACATTCTAGGAATCAGCGAACTAAGATGGACTGGAATGGGTGAATTTAACTCAGATGACCATTATATCTACTACTGTGGGCAAGAACCCTTAGAAGAAATGGAGTAACCATCATGGTCAACAAAAGAGTCCAAAATGCAGTACTTGGATGCAATCTCAGAAACGATAGAATGATCTCTGTTTGTTTCCAAGGCAAACCATTCAATATCACGGTAATCCAAGTCTATGCCCCGACCAGTAACGCCAAAGAAGCTGAAGTTGAACGGTTTTATGAAGACCTACAAGACCTTCTAGAACTAACACGCAAAAAAGATGTCCTTTTCATTATAGGAGACTGGAATGCAAAAGTAGGAAGTCAAGAAACACCTGGTGTAACAGGCAAGTTTGGCTTTGGAGTACAGAATGAAGCAGGGCAAAGGCTAATAGAGTTTTGCCACGAGAACGCACTGGTAATAGCAAACACCCTATTCCAACAACACAAGAGAAGACTCTACACGTGAACATCACCAGATGGTCAACACCGAAATCAGATTGATTATATTCTTTGCAGCCAAAGATGGAGAAGCTCTATACAGTCAGCAAAAACAAGACCGGGAGCAGACTGTGGCTCGGATCATGAACTGCTTATTGCCAAATTCAGACTTAAATTCAAGAAAGTAGGGAAAACCACTAGTCCATTCAGGTATGACCTAGATCAAATCCCTTATGAGTATACAGTGGAAGTGACAAATAGATTTAAGGGACTAGACCTGATAGACAGAGTGCCTGATGAACTATGGACAGAGGTTCGTGACATTGTACAGGAGACAGGGATCAAGAAAATCCCCATGGAAAAGGAATGCAAAAAAGCAAAATGGCTGTCTGAGAAGGTCTTACAGATAGCTGGGAAGAGAAGAGAAGTGAAAAGCAAAGGAGAAAAGGAAAGATATTCCCATCTGAATGCAGAGTTCCAAAGAATAGCAAGGAGAGATAAGAAAGCCTTCCTCAGTTATCAGTGCAAAGAAATAGAGGAAAACAACAGACTGGGAAAGACTAGAGATCTCTTCAAGAAAATCAGAGATACCAAGGGAACATTTCATGCAAAGATGGGCTCAATAAAGGACAGAAATGGTATGGACCTAACAGAAGCAGAAGATATTAAGAAGAGGTGGCAAGAATACACAGAAGACCTGTACAAAAAAGATCTTCACGACCCAGATAATCACGATGGTGTGATCACTCACCTACAGCCAGACATCCTGGAATGTGAAGCGGCTGCGACGGCCCGGCGCAGAAGCGAGGCGGCTGCGACGGCCCGGCGCAGAAGCGAGGCGGCTGCGACGGCCCGGCGCAGAAGCGAGGCGGCTGCGACGGCCCGGCGCAGAAGCGAGGCGGCTGCGACGGCCCGGCGCAGAAGCGAGGCGGCTGCGACGGCCCGGCGCAGAAGCGAGGCGGCTGCGACGGCCCGGCGCAGAAGCGAGGCGGCTGCGACGGCCCGGCGCAGAAGCGAGGCGGCTGCGACGGCCCGGCGCAGAAGCGAGGCCGAGAGGTGCTAGGCCGGGCCGGGGGCCGGGGGCCGGGGGCCGGGGGCCGGGGGCCGAGAGGAGCTAGGCGGGGCCGGGGGCCGGGGGCGGCGGCCGACAGGGGCTAGGCCGGACCGGGCCGGGGGCCGGGGGCCGGGGGCTGGGGGCGGCGGCCGAGAGAGGCTAGGCCGGGCCGCGGGCCGGGGGCCGGGGGCGGTGGCTGACAGGGGCTAGGCCGGGCCGGGGGCCGGGGGCGGTGGCTGACAGGGGCTAGGCCGGGCCGGGGGCCGGGGGCGGCGGCCGACAGGGCCTAGACCGAGCCGGCGGCTGGGGGCCGGCGGCGGTGGCCGGCGGCGGTGGCTGACAGGGGCTAGGCCGGGCCGGGGGCGGCGGCCGACAGGGCCTAGACGGAGCCGGGGGCCGGGGGCGGTGGCCGACAGGGGCTAGGCCGGGCCGGGGGCTGGGGGCGGCGGCCGACAGGGGCTAGGCCGGGCCGGGGGCCGGGGGCGGCGGCCGACAGGGGCTAGGCCGGGCCGGGGGCCGGGGGCGGCGGCCGACAGGGCCTAGACCGAGCCGGCGGCTGGGGGCCGGCGGCGGTGGCTGACAGGGGCTAGGCCGGGCCGGGGGCCGGGGGCGGTGGCTGATAGGGGCTAGGCCGGGCCGGGGGCCGGGGGCGGTGGCTGACAGGGGCTAGGCCGGGCCGGGGGCCGGGGGCGGTGGCTGATAGGGGCTAGGCCGGGCCGGGGGCCGGGGGCCGGGGGCGGTGGCCGACAGGGTCTAGACCGAGCCGGGGGCTGGGGGCCGGCGGCGGTGGCTGATAGGGGCTAGGCCGGGCCGGGGGCCGGGGGCCGGGGGCGGCGGCCGACAGGGCCTAGACCGAGCCGGGGGCTGGGGGTCGGCGGCGGTGGCTGACAGGGGCTAGGCCGGGCCGGGGCCGGGGGCGGTGGCTGACAGGGGTAGGCCGGGGGCCGGGGGCGGCGGCCGACAGGGCCTAGACCGAGCCGGGGGCTGGGGGTCGGCGGCGGTGGCTGACAGGGGCTAGGCCGGGCCGGGGTCGGAGGCGGTGGCTGACAGGGGCTAGGCCGGGCCGGGGGCCGGCGGCGGTGGCTGACAGGGGCTAGGCCGGGCCGGGGCCGGGGGCGGTGGCTGATAGGGGCTAGGCCGGGCCAGGGGCCGGGGGCCGGGGGCGGCGGCCGACAGGGGCTAGGCCGGGCCGGGGGCCGGGGGCGGTGGCTGATAGGGGCTAGGCCGGGCCAGGGGCCGGGGGCCGGGGGCGGTGGCTGACAGGGGCTAGGCCGGGCCGGGGGCCGGGGGCGGTGGCTGACAGGGGCTAGGCCGGGCCAGGGGCCGGGGGCCGGGGGCGGCGGCCGACAGGGTCTAGACCGAGCCGGGGGCTGGGGGCCGGCGGCGGTGGCTGATAGGGGCTAGGCCGGGCCGGGGGCCGGGGGCGGCGGCCGACAGGGCCTAGACCGAGCTGGGGGCTGGGGGTCGGCGGCGGTGGCTGACAGGGGCTAGGCCGGGCCGGGCCGGGGGCGGTGGCTGACAGGGCCTAGACCGAGCCGGCGGCTGGGGGCGGCGGCGGTGGCTGACAGGGGCTAGGCCGGGCCGGGGCCGGGGGCGGTGGCTGACAGGGGCTAGGCCGGGCCGGGGGCCGGCGGCGGTGGCTGACAGGGGCTAGGCCGGGCCGGGGGCCGGTGGCGGTGGCTGACAGGGGCTAGGCCGGGCCGGGGGCCGGGGGCGGCGGCCGACAGGGCCTAGACCGAACCGAGGGCTGGGGGCCGGCGGCGGCGAGAGGAATTACCCAAGGCCCAAGGAAAGAGAAACCCAAGTAAGACGGTAAGTGTTGCGAGAGGGCATCAGAGGGCAGACACACTGAAACTAAATTTACAGAAAACTAGCTAATCTGATCACACGAACCACAGCCTTGTCTATCTCAATGAAACTAAGCCATGCCGTGTGGGGCCACCCAAGACGGACGGGTCATGGTGGAGAGGTCTGACAGAATGTGATCCACTGGAGAAGGGCATGGCCAACCACTTCAATTGTGGTAACATTCCATTAAAACTCACCCTGGTTTCCCAGGCTTCTCCACGCTTTCCCATCCCAAGGAGCAGCACATAGGTTCCACGTACAATAATTCACATTCTTCCATGTACGATAATTCAGAATAAGCACCAGCTCTTTACTATGGCATGGTAGAGGAGCCGAACCCCACCCCCCAAACTCCTGCCTTATTTAAATCCTTTTTGATGCCACTGGTCAGCCTTTCCTAAAATATGCTCAGCAGAGCAACAATTCTGTGAGCTACGGTGAATAGATTCTACAAAGAAAAAGAGTTTCTGTGTCCGTATAACTTTGGGCTATACCTGGCTAATCGTGTTAATTATGCTGGGGTTTGACTGCCTGTGACAAAGCTGAAGTCACTCCATGTTGTCACCAACACCCCAGGCTGTCTCCCTCCCCCGCCGCCGTCTTCAGCTCACACCCTCAGTGTTCATGCTCACTGCCTCCTTTTGCAAGACGGTTTCCCCAAATGTGTGTGTCCGAGAGTCAAATTAAAAACAGGAGGGAGGAAGAGGAAAAATGCTTCCAGCAGGAAGCTAGAAATCTCCTAGATTCCAGCAGAAAGCTAGAAATACTCCTGAAACCTCCAGGAGTATGCCCCTTAGGTCTCATCACCTCAAACGACACCCCAAAGCTAGCTGCAGCTTCAAGGGAAGCTGGAAGGTGAATATTTTTTACAAAGCACTGTATGGTGGGAAACTAAATCAGCCTTGTCTCCCTGAGAATGAAGGCAGAAGCAACCTGGGGAGGTCAGAATCGGTCACACGGAGCCAAAGCTTTCTCACAGCCATTTACTTAAGATTTTGCTTTGTGCGGTGGCAAAAGGGAGCAACATCGATGTCTTCTTGTCCAGCGTAAAATTCTCATTTTTCACGGAGGAACTCGAAGAACTATTATTGTCCTGGAAAAAATCTGCTTTGGGCAGAGCTGCAGTAATGCGTGATTTCTGGGACAGCCCTGTGTTCTGAAAAGGAGCCACACAGAGAAGGTTTGAGGAAGACTTGGGGTTCGGTGAATCCTGACCTCACTCCTAAGGAGGGAAGGCTTGGAACCCCACTTGAGGCACCCCACCTTTGAAAGCGTGCATCTAAGAGAGGAGCCCCCCAGTAAATAGCCTTCAAGAGCAAGGAGGCTTGCATCTGTGAGACCCACAAGCATTGGCTCTTGACAGGCTCACCTCTCAGATTGGAGCCCCAAGGCTTGGTGAGGAACCGGCGTGTGTGTGTGTGTGTGTGTGTGTGTGTACGGTGCTTATTTGCTCATCATGGAATGTCTCCTGAGATGCGGGCATCTGGTTTGACACACGTCCCTGGAAACTGCTGGGGTTTTCCCAGCTCAGTGAGATGATGCCAAATGCCATCACCTCCTTCTTTTTTGTTTTTTTCTTTTATTAAAAACAAAAAAAAATTCTAGATCCAGAACTTTCCACAACAGGTGAGAAAGTCAGATCCACCCAGGAATGGGCTCTGGATTTGTATTGGTATCCCTCTGCTTATAGCAGTATTTCAGGGAAAGGTCATGGGCACCTGTGAGGTTACAGAACTCTGCTTTAGCCTCTGACCTGGGTCTTTGCTTCGTGATTAGCCATCATTCACTTGACAGCCTGGAGACCTATCCTGATCTGCAGCCAACTCCTATCTCAGGGAGTTGTGTGGATTCTCTTTCCCCAGCTTCTGCCTGGAGTCTTGCCCCAAGCTGAGTGGACCGTTTGGTAGGACAACACTGCCATCTGTTTGACTCCGGGCAATTCTCTAGCTGCCTCGGCCATTCACAGGATCGGATTGCCTTTGATCTTTGGTATTTTCGTTATCTCAGGAGGACCCTGTGATTTGCCGTACACCTTTGGATGCTGAAATTTGCCCTGGGGGTCTTTCCGGTACAAGGTGAGCCAGTCTCCAGCCCTAGACGAGGTCCTGACCCTTCTTTTCCCAGCAAGGGTCCAGCGGGTCTATGGGGTTGGAAAATTCATTGCTTCCTGGGAAACAGTATGGCTTAGTCAGCATCCAAGATGACACCCAAGGAGTCGCCCCTCCTGATAGGCACTGTCTTTGTGCCGTTGCCTGCTCATCAATGAGGGCTCGTCAGTAGGATAACTACTGATAGGATATTGTGGACCTCTTAGACAGTGACTTTAGCAGATGGATCACAAAAGGCATTGCCACTCACCTGGCTCCTGGGAGAAGCCAGTTCTCATGTCATGAAGACAGTTAAGCAGCCCCATGGAAATGTATTTGTGGTAAGAACTGAGGCTTCCTGACAACCAACGAGCACCAACTTGACAGCTCTGTCTACACCTCTTCTTGAAACTGGATCCTCCTTCCTTCCTAGTCAAGCCTTCAGATGACTGCAGCCCTGGCTGAGGTCTTGACTGCAGCCTCCCAGGAGACCCTGAACCAGAAGCGTACAGATAGGCAGCTCCCCAATTCCTGATCCGTGGAAACTAGGAGGTAATGGTCATGCGTGTTTTAGAGGGCCACGTTTCAGTGCCCTTTGATAGAGAGAAACAAGAAGTATATATAATAGTTCAGGGCCCAGCCGTGGCCACCAGAACTTTTTTTGCAAAGTCCACTGCCTTTTTGCTAGACGATTATAATGTTTATGCTACAAAAGCGCCCGTATAGTATTTTCCATCTGGGACATGGATGAAAAGTGAAAGTTAAGGTCGCTCGGTCACGTCTGACTCTTTGCAACCCCATGGACTATACAGTCCATGGAATTCTCCAGGCTAGAGTACTGGAGTGGGTAGCCTATCCCTCCTCCAGGGGATCTTCCCAACCCAGGGATTGAACCCAGGTCTCCCAGATTGCAGGTGTATTCTTAACCAGCTGAGCCACCAGGGAAGCCCAAGAATACTGGAGTGGATAGCCTATCCCTTCTCCAGGGGATCTTCCCCACCCAGGAATTGAACCGGGGTCTCCTGCATTGCAGGTGGATTCTTTACCAACTGAGCTATGAGGGAAGCCCGGGACATGAATAAGTATTTTTCAAGTACTTAATATGTTAAAAGTACCTTAGTACTTAGAAATTCAGTACTTCTTAGTATTTATTAATTTGGAAACATCAGACATGATGTGAGAATGCAAAGACAAAACGTGGAATGGTATGTAAAATGTAATTGATATCAAAAATGTAATTGAACTGAAATGAGCATGTCGGCTCCGGAGCCAGACATTTCCCCACTGAGTTTATCTGAGACCCTGGATGGATACGATAGGCTGCTGGAATTGGTATGATGTCTCTTTCATCCTGCTCTTTATCTTTTGAGGGTGAGATTTCTTTCCTTCTCACTTGCAAAGATATAACATGAGAGCCCTTCCCAGGAGCCAGAATGGAAGCATGTATTGTAGATGAGAAATTGTATGTTTCGTTGTAGGTGAGAAATTGTATGTTTCCTCTGTAAAGAGTGAAGGATTCACAGTAGTATATCCGAGAGAGGCAGGTTGGACGGGTTAGCATCCAACCTGGCCTCTGGACCCTGGACAGGTCGTTACTTTTGTGCATCTCTGTGCTCCTTTGTGATTGGAGAGAGGGCAGAAGCTTCTTGTGAGGGTTTGATAAGATCCTTCACCGGGCCTGCTTCCATTCTATTCTGTTTTTGTTGTGGTTATGATACACAGTTAAACTGCTGTAAGTAACTGCGTTATTAAAGGCAAACACGGTTATAAGGGACAGCTCAAACAGCGTGCATTACAGTGCACAATAGAACCTGAGCCTGATGCATCTCAGCTGATATTTAACCAAATCAAATTGCAATGTGGTGACCGGCACATTCACTTAGCATGATTAAAACAAAAATATGGTCATGTATACACCAGGATTACCCTGAATTTTTACCTGTACAATTAGCACAAAGGATCTTTTCATCCTGGTTATCAGTTGCTAAAAGCATAATAAATTGTTCCTGGGGCGGACAAAGCTAAAGTGAAACATGATCTTCCCTGTCAGCCCTGGAATGAAAAACTAAGAATCCATGTGTCACTCAGAAGGATTTGACACAACATGTAAATAGTTTTTGAAAATCCAGTGCCTTCATTCAGTGGCTTTGTTGTTGTTTTTTTCCTAGTGAAGACAGCATAACAATTTAACGTTAACTCCTCGTGAACATCTCTGACGTTCAGCTTATTTGCTTTGGAAGGCGTAGGACAAAAACAGCGTTGAAATTAATCGGAAACTCTTGATAGAATGGGGGATGTCAGACATCGGAACTCGCTGACGGTAACTCTCACGGTTGTCCCTTCGGGTGAAATTTATACCAAAAAATAGAAGCTCTTTCCATTTGAGAGTTTGCAGTATGAAAATGAGGTTTCGTTTGCAAGTCGATTCGTCCCGGTTACTTGGGATTATCTGATAAAGATCAGGACCAGAGGCCCATCTGAAGCTCCTGCCTACCTGTATCCCGCTTCCTTCCCCCAGGGACCCCTCCTTCCTGCTAAGCTCCTTCTGTTTGTACTCTGCAGATCCAAGCCACGTTTTAATAGGGATGGTGAAGATGTTTGCCAAGCACCCAGACAGCCAGAAGACCGCTGGCAGGTTTGCGGTGTCATTTTACTGAAAATACTGCAGGCGGGTTTTTTTTTGGGGGGGGGAATATATTTACATAAGAGGGAAGGCTTAAAAGGAGAGATAAAGGCGGCTTTCTTCCGAGGGCTTTTATCCCGGCAAGCATCCGGAAAACCTTTAATGATGGATTATTCTTCGCTCACGCCCAGGGGAGGCTGAGTCAGGTCTGCAGAGAGGGAATACAGCGTATGCCACGCACAGTCTGGCCTCTGGTCCTTTCCCCTCTCATCCATACGTGGGCACCTGCCTACCTACCAGGAGGACCTGGACCTAGTTCCTGGTGCAGAGAGCAGGTCCCTGTCTCCTGCTCTCTGAGCTGATCTAATTTTATTTGACTGGTTTTCTGTGTTGTGCTTGCTTCATGATTTTGTCAGTTTGGCTCAAGGGACCTTATTATTATTATTATTATTTATTTTTCCAGGAGCAAACCTGGGAATACAAGAAGTTTGCGTTTATTATGCTAAATTTAAGGATGTCCCTGGTGGCTCAGATGGTAAAGTGTCTGCCTACAATGCGGGAAACCCGGGTTCAATCCCTAAGTGGGGAAGATCCCCTGGAGAAGGAAATGGGAACCCACTCCAGTGCTCTTGTCTGGAAAATCCCATGGATGGAGGAGCCTGGTGGGCTACAGTCCATGGGGTCGCAGAGAGTTGGACGTGGCTGAAGCAACTTGGCACGCGTGCCTACGAGCTTGAGACTGGACCTTGGCTACTTGGGTGAGAGAACACATATCAACCACCTTGAATTGGTGACGGAAGCGTAGTGTCAGCCCGGGGTTCAAAGTCTCCGTCTTGAGAATGTTGTTGCATCAGCTCTCAATGGAAAAAAGTGACCTCTGTCTTGAAGGAGGCCCTTCACACCAATCTGCACTCTTGCAATTTGTTCATTCTTGGAAACAGAGTTTATGAGCGTGTATGGGTATGTCTGTGTGTCTGTATGGCTGTGCATACTTAAAAGGTAAACTGAGGCATGTTAACAATTTTAAGAGTCTAGTTGAGCAAACATTGATTTGAATCAGGCCTTGCCTAACCAGAAGTGGTTGGGAGTGCTCACTGACAGGCAAGAGGTAGACTTTGGTAGAGAAGAAGCAGAAGCAAAGTAAGGAAATTGTTGATTGTTTGTAGCTTCGAGCCCAGTTGGCTGTTTTGGGTCGGTTGTGCTTAGGTTTCAGTTTGGTAACCTTGAGGCCTTCACAGGCTTAGATTTTGGTTTTTGACTAGGCTGCCACCGAATTAGAACCCCCTAAGTCTTCTTTAGAGCCTTGTTATTTGATTAATTTAACAGTATGCCCATGGGTGCCTCTGTCTGCGGGCACACGTCTGTGTGCATGCATACATCCATGCATCATGTGTGTGCACGTGCAGGCATGCAGATGTGTATATGTGTATACGTGTATGCGTGGTGCATCTGTGTATGTGCGTTTATGCACGTTTATATTTGTCTATATTATGCATGTTTATATTTGTTTATATATTGGGCTTCCCTCATAGCTCAGTCAGTAAAGAATCTGCCTGCAGTGCAGGAGACCTGGATTTGATCTCTGGGTTGGGAAGATCCCGTGGAGAAGGAAATGGCAACCCACTCCAGTATTCTTGCCTGGAGAATCCCATGGACGGAGGAGCCTGGCGGGCTACAGTCCATGGGGTCGCAAGAGTCGGACACAACTTAGCTAAGAGACAGGGAGAGATTTGCTCATTGTACACAACCTGTGATAACCTCTCCTTTAGCCTTTGTTTTCCTGCTTCGGCTGCTTGCTTGATGTTTGTAATCAGAAATAATTTCGAGGCCCCCCCGAATGCTAGACGGCAGCCTCGTGGAGTTAATGGGTCAGGAGGGGCAGGCTGATTATGGAAGAGAGAGGTTATTGAGACACGACTCCCGGCAATCAGGGGCAGCGAGAAGGAACGGTCCTGGGAGCAGGTTGCCTCCCCCCGCTCACTCGAAGTGGGAGGGTGCCCGTTGCCTGGAGACCGGGGGTGAAGCTCTCAGGTAACAAAAGATACTCTGGGGCTCCTGTGAAGGGCAACGGGCTGGCAGGGGTAAGGTGTCTGCGGAGCTTTGAGTGGCCCCATGCCAAGCACTGGGCTTCAGCTTGCTGTGTAGACTGTAGGAGCTGTGTAGTTACTGGTACAGCGGACAAACCAGCACCGCAGCGGACCACCATGGGCCGTCTGCTCAGCCACAAAGAGACTGACTGGTCTTGGAGACGCTCCTTTTCCACTGTGTACCTTTCTATTCATTTCCTTTTTCTATTCACTCTCCTTTCTCTTCACCCCTTTCCACCCTTGCCTGTCCCCCTCCCTTCTTTAAAAACAAATTAAATAGTTATAAAATCATTTTTGTAGGCAACACTCATGTTCAGATGACAAATCTGGCACAGTATTTATCATGATACATCACTGTGTTTTTCCTGGAGATGTAACATTCACTCCTCAAGCTTTCCTTATCTTTATTCCCATGTTTTGCTCAATTTCCTACTAAGTCATCTTCTTCTGTTTTTTTGAGATTAGTGTAATCTTTACTCAAAAGCTAGGTAAGCATAATACAAGAACAGAAAATTATGTATCATTTCACTTACAATACAATATAATAGATAATACAATATAATAATTGTATATAATACAATATAATACAAAAAGTATTTTTGTATACTGTTCATGTAGCTAATTTATGTAGCTAATAGTTTATTTTCAAAATAAAGTATAGATATGAAAGTATGGATACAAAAAGTATAGGTTCAAAAAGTATATCTATACTTTTTACATAGATAAATAATATAAATAAATAGAAATAAATTAATCTAATAAATATTAATAGTAATAAATATTATTAATAAATATGATAAATGCAAATAAATTAAATAATATAGATAATATAAATAAATTCTGCCTGATAATCCTGTACATATATATATATAATGCTGAATTCATGTAGCTAATACTTTACTTTCAAAATAAAATATAAAAGTATGGATACAAAAAGTACGTCTATACTTTGTATCTGTCTAGCTATATATTTATGTACAGAATTATCAGGCAGAATTTATTCTAGGAGTGCAATGATATTTAACATGAGAACATTTTATCAGTGATGAATACTACATCATTACACTGAAGAGCAAAATCAAAAATTTTAAGTACATACAGAAAAAAAAAATGAGACAGTTCAACACCTCATCATAAAACCTTTTTGGGATTTCCAGTAGCTGAGACTCCGAGCTCCCAATGCAGGGCCCAGGTTCAATCCCTGGCCAGGGAAGTAGAACCCACGTGCTATAACTGAGAGTTCACATGCTGCAATGAAGACCTGGTACAGCCAAATAAATAAATAAAATATCTTTTTATTTTGTAAAAAAATATTTATGAAATATTTCTACAAATAAAGGAAACGTTTTATTAAACTTGGAACTCAAAGAAACTTCCTCAACCAAATAAAGATTACGTTCACAAACCTTTCAACTTTCAACACGCTCCCTTTTAGGAGGTCTAGGTACCCATTCTCTCTATTGTTTGTAAATCATCTCCTTAAATGTAAAAGCTTGAAATACCCGCTACTGACAGTATCATCCGGGCCGAGGAGGCTCTAAATTGCATGTCCGGTTGGCACAGTTCAGTTCAGTTCAGTCGCTCAGTTGTGTCTGACTCTTTGCGACCCCATGAATTGCAGCACTCCAGGCCTCCCTGTCCATCACCAACTCCCACAGTCTACTCAAACCCATGCCTATAGAGTCGGTGATGCCATCCAACCATCTCATCCTCTGTCGTCCCCTTCTCCTCCTGTCCCCAATCCTTCCCAGCATCAGGGTCTTTTCCAGTGAGTCAACTCTTTGCATCAGGTGGCCAAAGGATTGGAGCTTCAGCTTCAGCTTCAGTCCTTTCAATGAACATTCAGGACTGATCTCCTTTAGGATGGACTAGTTGGATCTCCTTGCAGTCCAAGGGACTCTCAAGAGTCTTCTCCAACACCACAGGTCAAAAGCATCCACAGAAACACAGGCAGCTGACCAGGGTGCTTTAAAGAATGATGCTGATTTCTGGGCGCTGGCTGTGCTCCGTGAGTCATCTGACAGATAGTCAAGGTGAGGCTAAAATCCCCCACGCTTCCTGGGGGCCTTGCAGGCTGTCTCAGCGCTGTGTTTGCCTTGTTACCCATCACCCTTAGTCCTCGGTGACAGCCTTGCTCAGTTTCTCTCCAGTCACCGAAAGATCACGTGAGCTCTCCTGAAGGCGGCACAGTACCCGGCAGCTGCGATTCTAACCCGAGGAAGCCGGCCTCCCGTCCGAGTCCAACCTGTGCCGGAGCCAGACAGGTGTGAAAGGAAAAGTTGCAGCAACACAGCTCGAGTGAGCCTGGGACTCCAGGGACAGCAATGAAGGATGAGCTTGCAATCGGGATCTCAGATCTTCCCCGCGGCTTATTTCGTTCAACTCGAGGTGGTTTTGCAAGAGCGGGTGAGGGGGAGCCGGTTGGAAGGATGCCCTCTCGGGCACTTCCCTGGTGGTCCAGTGGGCTCCCAATGCCTGGGGGCTGAGTTCCATCCTTGGTCAAGGAAACTAAATCCCACATGCCACGACTTAAGAGTTCACACGCTGAGACTAAAGATCCCCCATGCGGCAACGAAAAATCACGGCGCCGTTGGAGCGCGGGTTGGAAAGAATTTCCAGACACAAGAGTATTTCAGAAATGAGTGAGTGTATTAAGAGCAAGCAACACAGATAATGACAGCACAGCAAGTTCAGCAGGCCGACGCCCTGATGGATCAGGGAGAGCCAACACCCTTGGTGGGGTAGAAGCCAGTTTTTATAGCCTCAGGACAAAGAAAATTCCTGCTGGAGGGTGACATTGGGTGATTGCTTAGGCTGCTATAGAGGGTGAATGAAAGTGTCAGTCATGTCTGACTCTGATCCCATGGACAGAGGAGCCTGGCGGGGGCTACAGGATAGAATACTGGAATACTGGAGTGGGTTGCCATGCCCTTCTCCAGGGGATCTTCCCACCCCGGGGATCAAACCCAGGTGTCCTGCTTTGCAGGCAGATTCTTTTACCCACTGAGCTACCTGGGAGTCCCATAGTGTGGGTATTTCCACCTACAATGAGGTCAGGGAGCTGCCTGGTTACAATCGGGTAGGGGGCGAGGGGACTCATAGCAACGTTTGCTATTGGGGCTCAGTCAGTTCCAAGACGACCTTGATGCAGGACTCCACCTCTGTGGCCTTGGTACAAGACTCTACATCTGTGACCTTGATGTCGGCCTCCACGGATCAAAGGTCCTGTGTGCTGCAACCGAGACCTGGCATAGCCAGATCAATAAAAATTAAAAAAAAAAGAAAGAAGCATGCACCCGTGGGACCTGTTTGGGACACTCTGGAAGCAGGTGGGGGCCACCCTTGGTGTCCAAACCGGCCCTCCTCCAGGGACTTGCGGATTGTCGTGGGCGCTGAAGTTTGGGACTCGTGGCTCTGCAGTGTTTGCAGATTCTGAGGTCGCTTTCTTTCCTCCCACAGTATGATCCCTACGTAGCTGGGCCCAAGAGGGTTGAACAGGAGGAAGAACTCAGATACCCACGGCAGAGGGGAGGGCACGTGACAGACAGCTCACGTGGTCGCTACCCACGTGGTCATCAGTTCTCCACCTCTCTGCCACCTGGGTAAAGGCCGATAGTTGGGTTATAATTATTCCCGAGCAGCACCTTTCTCCTCAAAGGGTCACAGCTTGGGGAATTGCACAGGTAAGAAGCTGGTTTTTAAATTCTGCTACAAACTCCAGATTCTTCCTACCCACTCCAGACCCGGCAGGCTCCTCACCCCTAGGAGGCCGATTTTAATGAGAATTGGTTGCTGAACCAGGAGGCAGGGCTCTGGGGTTCGGTCACTCCAGGGTCTCTCTCTCTGGCTTTCATTTCAGTGACGGCCTCAGGCAGGTTACTGCAGGGCCCTGTGAGTTCACTTCAGAATGACCCAGAGCTTTGCTGGCACGACGAGACTGCTTTTATTAGGCCGTTCCACAGTCTGGTGGATTTCGTGATTAGAAAGTAATTTCATTCCCTCAAGTATGCGAAAGACCAGGCTACACTGGCAGAACATTGTTTCAGTGGCCGCCGCCTCCCAGCTGAGACTTAAGAAAACAAAAGAGACAATTTTGCATGATAATATTAGCAAATACGTCTTCCATAAGCTCCGTCTTCACGCCTTTTGAACTGCATTATCTCCTCCCCGTATTGTTGACTTACTTGCATAAAGGATTTTGCTGTACCAAGTAGGGGAAAATTATTTCACACTTGCTTTGATCGGAAATCTGTGGAGGTAGTTAAACCATTCAGTGTATTCAGATGTGGTTAGCTTTGCTAAGGGAGGGGAAAGACATCACATTATTAGCATAAATCAGGAGGCTTAAGTGCTGTCTTGCATATTTTCAGATGGATTTAGAAAGCAGTTTAAATGTAAGAAGGTCAAAGATGCTGGGAACCTAAAGCATATGAGTTGTTCATTATTTTAGCAATATTCTAATGTGTCATCTGACATCTAGATTATGTAAAGCCAAAATTAGGTCACCATGACAACCATCTGTGCCATTAATTCATTATTATGAGTTAATTTGGATCAGGATCTTGGCTACATTATGAAATGTTTGGTCTTTGTTCTGCCTGAAGGCCATTTGGTGGTGATTCGCATTACTTCCAGTTTTTGGATTTGGGCAGCAGCTAATGTTGCCTTTTCTCCCCCCTCCCATTAAAAGGAATAATCACTTGATTATAGAATTTGTAACTTCACATAATAGGTTTTGGCTTACAATTTTGGGGGGCGGGGGAAGGTTGGTGCCAATAGTATGTCCACGACTTAATGATAATAATAAAATAACTTGTTTTTAAAAACACCTTGAAGCTTTGACAGAGGATGAGATGGTTGGATGGCATCACTGACTCGATGGACATGGGTTTGGGTAAACTCCGGGAGTTGGTGATGGACAGGGAGGCCTGGCGTGCTGCAATTCATGGGGTCGCAAAGAGTCAGACACGACTGAGCGACTGAACTGAACTGAACTGAACTGAAGTTTTGAGGATTTTATTTACTGATTACATCAAGTCGTTGCCCAGGGAAGTATATGGTGTCAGGGAAAGTGAAAGAGTAGTTGGTAGGCCGAAAGTAAATTATGGCTGGAAGAGCAAAAAAAAAAAAAAAGACCTAAAATTAATAAAAAATGTGTGGCTTCATCCAGTGGCAGTCACTTACAAATGACAGCAATAGTTGCCCAAAGTGTAGTCATGAAATTAGTTTGATGTGGGAAGCTAATATATACTGTATCTTGGGACATACTAGCTGGCCTGCAGGGAGCTATGGTGGGCCCCCAGGAATAAGCCTGCAGGAGTCTGCTGGGCAGGTTGTATGTGAAAGCCAGTAAAAAAAGAAAACAAAAAAACTCAAGATAAGAAAAAAAACTCATGACAAATTATAAACCTTTAATGCAGGTGTAAAAAGTTCTTGAAATGTTCTTGAAAAGTTCTTGAAAGTAGTTTTCATCCGTTGTATCATTGCTCTGTCAAATTATGTTAAGTATGTGTGTGCATGCTAAGTCTGACTTCAGCTGTGTCCAACTCTTTGCGACCCCATGGACTGTAGCCCGCCAAGCTCCTCCATCCGTAGGATTCTCCAGGCAAGAACGCTGGAGTGGGTTGCCATGCCCTCCTCCAGGGGATCTTCCCGACCCAGGGATCGAACCTGTCTCTCTTACGTCTCCTGCGGTGGCAGGTGGGTTCTTTACCACTAGCGCCAACTTGGGAAATCCAGTGTTAAGTATACCTAAGAGTATGTGAAGGACAAGGTTGAGTTTAGGAATTCAAGTATGGAGTTGATGAAAACCTTGAAGCACATATTTTGTTTTCAGGCAGAGAAAAAGGATCCATTAATCAGAAAGTGTCAGATGAAACCAGTTGATCTATATATGGTGGGGGATAGATAGGGAGTAGATTCATGACTTTTTATCCTAGTGTGGAGAGAGCGCCAGAAAAGATGGACTAGTGGGAATTGTTTTCGGCTTTGGGCTCAGACAGACTTAGTAAAATGCTGGCTCTGACTTTGTTATGGCAGCCCTGGGAAGCTGGTGTGTAAAACAGTGAAATGATAAATCACCAGCCAAGGAAGTGGTTTTGAATCCCAGCTGCTACAGCTGGGAAGCAGCGGTGTTTATACATGAGATGGAGAAAAGCATAATGGAGGCAAGTGTTTGGCAGAAATGGTGGAAACCTTCCAGATCACACAGAAGCCAGAGGATTCCTTCTTCTGCTTAGTACTTTTGTGGTTGAGCAAAACCTTCCGAGTTCATGAAGAGAAGAACAAGGAGGTCTTCCCACTGCAGTCCACGGGGTTGCAAAGAGTCCAACAGGACCCAAGGACTGAATAACAACAACAGCCTGTGTTCTCAAATCACTGTGCTGCTGCTGCTGCTGAGTCACTTCAGTCGGGTCCGACTCTGTGCGACCCCATAGACGGCAGCCCACGAGGCTCCGCCGTCCCTGAGCTTCTCCAGGCAAGAACACTGGAGTGGGTTGCCATTTCCTTCTCCAATGCATGAAAGTGAAAAGTGAAAGTGAAGTCGCTCAGTCGTGTCCGACTCTTAGCGACCCCATGGACTGCGACCTACCAGGCTCCTCCTTCCATGGGATTTTCCAGGCAAGAGTACTGGAGTGGGGTGCCTTTGCCTTCTCTGTCTCAAATCACTGTAGCTGCTGTATTTACTGAGATCCCTGTGTTGTATGAACTGATGAACAGGAACTGCAGAAGCAAAGAAAGTAGATGAAGAATTGCCAACTTGTTACTTGGTTTAGCCAGAAACACGGAAAAGCCTGACCACTGAACGTATTGCACCTGGAGAAGCAAAATGTGGTGTTTTGACAACAGAAAGGAACCCGTCTGGCTTAGACCAAAGGTTGGTTAACTTGTACCAGGAAGGGCCAGATGGCTAATATTTTCAGCTCTTTGAGGCGCACAGTCTGTTGTAAGGATTCCACTTGGCTGGTGTAGTGTGGAAAGCAGCCACAGAAACATCTAAGCCGGTGAACACGACTGCGTTCCTGTAAAGCGTGGTGCATGGACACTCAGATTTGAATTACATGTGACTTTCACGGGTCACGATGGTGGCTCAGTGCTAAAGAACCCTGCTGCCAATGCAGGAGATATAAGAGACACAGGTTCGATCCCGGGATCGGGAAGATCCCCTGGAGGAGGGCGTGGCAACCCACTCCAGTATTCTTGCTGGAGAATCCTATGGACAGAGGAGCTTGGCAGACTACGGTCCCTAGGGTCACAAAGAGTTGGACACGACTGAGCGGCTTAGCACATCCAGCCTCCCCTGCTCTGAGCCACCATCATCTTTCTTCTGCAGCCCTCTGAACTCTGAATATTACTTTTATACATATCAACTGTAGTTAGAGGTGATTTTTTTGGCGGGAGGCAGTAAAGGAGACATAAAGGGATCTGCAGATGAATAAGAACTGTGAGCAACAGAGGACCTGAAGTAGAACCAGGTGAAGTGAAGTTTGCTCAGTCGTGTCCGACTCTCTGCAACCCCATGGACTGCACGGTCCATGGAATTCTCCAGGCCAGAACCCTGGAGTGGGTAGCCTTTCCCTTCTCCAGGGGAATCTTCCCAACCCAGGGATCGAACCCAGGTGTCCCTCATTGCAGGCGGATTCTTTACCAGCTGAGCCACAAGGGAAATCCTGAAGAAGGACCAGCTGGTCTGTTTATCAGTGACAGAAGACAGGAGGAGGAGATAACTGTTTCTGAGCGAAGAGATCAAGCCTGGCTTGCTCGATAACAATTCGGTGAGAAAATTCTCCCTGGGCTTCCAGGCTGTGTGGCATCGCTTGACAGAGTCTTGCCTCTTGCAGGGGTCCGCTGGGTGAGGATGATGGAGAGGGAGGCAGCACAGAATGTTCTTAAGTGACTTGGAGGGAGGGGGAGAAACCAGGTTTGTGCAGATGCCTTTCGAAGGCCTTGGGGAGACATTTCGCTGAAAAGCAAAATAGCACTCCGCGGTGAGGGCCAGTCAGCCTACCCTGGAGCGATAATGCGAATGCCTGGGGAGGCTTTTAAGGTGCAGGTTCTGATCCTGTAGTTCTGAGTGGGACTGAGATCCTCCACTTCTTTTTTTTTTGGTTTTCTTTCTTTTATTTTAGGCTTCCCTGGTGGCTTCGATGGTAAAGAATCTTGCCTGCAATATGGGAGACCTGGGTTTGATCCCTGGGTTGGGGAGATCCCCTGGAGGAGGGCGTGGGAACCCACTCCAGTATTCTGGCCTTTTTTTCCCTCTTCTTTCTTTGTCTTTTTAAATTGAAGTGTCGTTGACTTACAATAGTGTGCTGCTTCCGGGCATATAACACCGTGATTCAGTTATTTTCGCAGTCTATAATCCATTATAGGTTATTACAAGAAATTCAGTATAATTCCTTGTGCTATACTATGCTTTTTTTTAATTAAAAAGAGTAAAATAAAAAATTGAAGGATAGTGGATTTACAAATGTTGTAGCAGGGACCCAGGGGCTTCCAAAGCGGTGCCTGTGGGTAAGAACCCACCTGAAAATGCAGGAGACGTAAGAGACACGGGTTCCATCCCTGGGTCAGGAAGATCCCCTGGAGTTGGGTTGGCAACCCACTCCAGTATTCTTGCCTGGAGAGTCCCATAGACAGAGGAGCCTGGTGGGCTGCTGTCCAGGGGGTCACATAGAGTCGGCTGTTGGAATCACGTGGAAGGTCGGCCACGCTGAATAAACACGCACCTTGTCACCTTGGGACCAAGAGGGGCGTCGGTGCTTTTCTGGAAGTTCCGTGTGTGCGTCTGTCTTGCAGTCATACTGGCTTTTTCAAGCAACAGGGCTAATCTGCTCTGAGATATCATCAGGCCTCATCAGCTAAAGTCTGACAGGGGAGCTGTGCTGGGTGGTGCTCACTCCAGACTGAAGCCTGTGATTAAGATTTATCCCTGAGCGTCTGCAGAGCCTCAGTTCCCATCTGGCCCGGAATTGGGCCCTTATGGCAGAGCTTGTCGGCGGGGAGCTTGTCGGTGGGGCTGATGGGAGTGTGTGCGCTCCTCCGCTGTGGTTAGGAGCAGCGTTGGGAGCGGGGGTGGTGTGCAGATACTGAAAGCCCGTCCAGGGTGTGAGAGACGGGTCCTAAATGGCTCGTCCAGCAAATGGTACAGAGAGGAATCTTCAAGGGACTTCCCTGGTGGCCCAGTGGTTAAGACTCTGCGCTTTCAATGCTGGGGACGAGGAGCGCATTCAATCTCTGGTTGGGGAACAGATCCCGCATGCCTTGTGGTGCTGCCAGAAAGGAAAATAAAGGGGGGTGGGAGGGTGGGATCTTGGAGATGGAACGTGGAGTGCGGTACAGTCACAACCAGGGAGCTTGAGACTGGCGGGTAACGGAGGCTGAGCTTGGACATGGAGCTCTTGCATCAGGACTGATTGATTCTTGTGTGTTGTCCTCGCAGCTTCCTGGCTGGAAGGCCCTTGGATAGCAAGGCTGGAGTGTGGAAAACCCTGTCTCCTCACAGTATGGACGCCGTCCGGTGAGTAGAGACGGTCGACTGTGCACATGGAGATATTTTGACGCCGTATTTAGCATTTCATGGAAGCAGTCCATGTCTCCCGTGTAGAGAGACCCAGGGAAGTCATTTCAAGCCGGATGGATTTGGGCGTATGCATTCTTGATTTTGGGCTTCCCTGGTGGCTCAGTGATAAAGAATCCGCCTGCAATGGGGGAGACTCGGGTTCGATCCCTGGGTTGGGAAGATCCCCCGGAGAAGAAACTGGGAGCCCACTCCAGTGTTCTTGCCTGGGAAAGCCCATGGACAGAGGAGCCTGGCGGGCTACAGTCTATGGGGTCCCGAAAGAGTCGGACACGACTTAGCTACTAAACCACCACCACCACTGCATTCTTGATTGTACAACTTGGGTTCACCATGCTTCCTTACGGGAGAGCATTTAAGTCAGGAGTAATGAGAACTGTTACAAATAAAATGTGGTCTGAGTTCTCTTTGATGCTGGTAAAGTGGAGGTTTATGTTTGGAAAGTGTATATGGTTGCCTGTCTTAACTGTAGCCCATCAGGCTCCTCTGTCCATGGGATTCTCCCAGCAAGAATATTGGAGTGGGTTGCCATTTCCTTCTCCGGAGAATCTTCCCAACCCAGGGATCGAACTCAGGTCTCCCGCATTGCAGGCGGATTCTTTTCCATCTGAACCACCAGGGAAGGCCAGATCTGGTTGTCTCTCTTAATTGTAAGGTTTCCTGCCTAAAGATAATGTCCTTGTGGTCAGACACAGCTACTCCCCTTCAGAAGACTTCATCTCTTGGACTCTTAGCACATGCATAGCTATCTTCCACATTGCTTCGGGGTGTTCCCTGGTCTTTCTTAACTTTACCTTTTCACACCAGGTAGACACCGTGGGCTTATCGATATGGATCCGAAACTGTCACCATCAGCATGTTTCATTTATCTGGTGGCTCCGACATGAAACATGGGGACGTCCCTTCCGGAGAGCCCTAAGCCCATGCAGCCAGGTTGCATTAACCCTGACTGGTTCCTTGCTCTCTGTAAGGGGGCATTGCATCTAAAGGAGCAAGGCGTTAGAGACAACTCCCAATATTAACAAAACAAGAAGAGAAAACACGTAATAAAACTGCAGTGTGAGAGGTTCAACTCTAGAAAGTCCAACTGCAATTTCTAGCAGGACCACTGGTTCTGAATGTATCGTTTAACTGGGAAGTCAGGCCAGTGCTCAAACGCTAATAAGCCAAACCATAGAACTGATCCAAAATAAACAAGCAGAGGGACTTCCCTGGTGGTCCAGTGGGTAAGACTCTGAGCTTCCGCTGTAGGGGATGTGGGTTTGATCCCTTCTCGAGGAACTAAGATCCTGCATACTGTGTGGTGGGACTGAAAAACAGACAAAACAAAAACAACACATTACATATAAAATAAACAAGCTGAGCAAAAAAGTATATGTGCTTGTAATACACTTTGTTCAGTTCAGTTCAGTTCAGTGGCTCAGTCGTGTCCGACTCTGCGACCCCATGGACTGCAGCACGCCAGGCCTCCCTGTCCATCACCATCTCCTGGACCTTGCTCAAACTCACGTGCATTGAGTCGGTGATGCCATGCAACCATCTCATCCTCTGTCGTCCCCTTCTCCTCCTGCCCTCTATCTCTCCCAGCATCAGGGTCTTTTCCAATGAGTCAGCTCTTCGCATCAGGTGGCCTAAGTATTGGAGTTTCAGCTTCAACATCAGTCCTTCCAATGAACACCCAGGACTGATCTTCCTTAGGATGGACTGGCTGGATCTCCTTTGTACATAATACGTTTATATATGTACTTATGTAATACGTAATCTTCACAGTTGATTGTAATAGATATTACGACTGATTTTTCAATACACTATATTAGAGTAGAATGCTTATTGCACCCACACCATTCTTCCAAATATTTTAATGAAAATATTATGCTTGCAGTTAATTTTTCTTGACTATATTTCAAGAAACATATAAATTCACTCAACCTGGTTTATAAAGTACTAATTACACGTCAGAAGTGAAAACAGTATTTCAAAGTCAGTTTGTCCTTGGAAAGCTTTGCTTTGCTTTAGTGGCAGGTTTCAGCCGGCACCTTTCGTGGTGTTTATCATGTTTTTTAAGTTATGTCTGGACTAGCTCGGTCTGCCAGGCAGTGGAGAAATAGCCCTGCTGTCTCAGATTCAAACTTTAATTTGCCCGCAGGTGTTTAAGCATATGAGGGGGAAATTTTCTTTACCTATTTTGAAAATCTGAGGCTTCTGCTTTTTACTTTCATCTGACATTGTAAACACTTCCAAGTGAGGAAAGATACAAAGCTGCCTGACAAGGAAGACCCATGATACAGTCTCTGTCTCTAAGGAGCTTGCAATCAAGTCAAGGCAAGTAAAAGAGAAATACAGGAAAAAGATACCTAAGAATTACAAGCAGAGAATTAGAGTAGTCAGTTCTTAAGCACTGGAAAATAATTTGGGGCAGGGCTTACGAAAGGTGCTTAGAAAAGGAGCTGCAATTGGAGTAATGTATTTATTTAGTTTTGAGTTGAAATATAGTTGATTTGCATCACTGCAGATGGTGAGTGCAGCCATGAAATTAAAAGATGCTTACTCCTTGGAAGAAAAGGTATGACCAATATGACAGCATATTAAAAAGCAGAGGCATTACTTTGCCAGCAAAGGTCCGTCTAGTCAAGGCTATGTTTTTTCCAGTAGTTATGTATGGATGTGAGTGTTGGACTATAAAGAAGGCTGAGCACAGAACTGATGCTTTTGAACTGTGGTGTTGGAGAAGACCCTTGAGAGTCCCTTGGACTGCAAGGAGATCCAACCAGTCCATCCTAAAGGAGATCAGTCCTAAATATTCATTGGAAGGACTGATGTTGAAGCTGAAACTCCAGTCCTTTGGTCACCTGATGGGAAGAGCTGACTCACTGGAAAAGATCCTGATGCTGGCAAAGATTGAAGGCAGGAGAAGGGGACGACAGAGGATGAGATGGTTGGATGGCATCACCGACTCGATGGACAAGAGTTTGGGTAAACTCCGGGAGTTGGTGATGGACAGGAAAGCCTGGCATGCTGCAGTCCATGGGGTCGCAAAGAGTCGGACACGACTGAGTGACTGAACTGAACTGAACTTGTAGTCGATTGTGGTAATTTCTGCTGTACAGAAAAGAGACTCACCTCTCTGTCTCTCTCTCCACACACACACACACACACACACACACACACACACACACACAGACACATTATTTTTCTTTCAACATTTTATACTCTTTGACAATCTTTTAAAAGTCATTTTGTTTATTTTTGGCTTTGCTGGGTCTTTGTTACTGCGTGGGCTTCTCTCTAGCTGCAGTGAGCAGGGAGCTACTCTCTATTTGTGATACACAGTGCTTCTTATTGTGGTGGCTTCTCTTGTTGTGGAGCAAACAAGCTTCAGTAGTTGCAGCAGTTTTGTGGCTGCCAGGCCCTAGAGCACAAGCTCAATAGTTGTGGTTTACGGTGTTGGTTGCTTTGTGGCAGGTGGGATCTTCTTGGACCAGGGATCGAACTCACGTCTCCTGCATTGGCAGACAGATTATTCACCACTGAGCCTCCAGGGAAGCACACACATTCTTTTTTTTTTAAATAATCTTTTACATTATGGTTTAACCCAGGACATTAAATATAGTTCCCTGTGCTATCAAGTGGCACCTTATTATTTGTTCCATATATGATGGTTGAGTGAGTGAGTGAGTGAAAGTTGCTCAGTTGTTTCCGATCTTTGCGACCCCACGGACTATACAGTCCATGGATTTCTCCAGGCCAGAATGCTGGAGTGTGTTGCCACTTCCTTCTTCAGAGGATCTTCCTGACCCAGGGATCGAACCCAGGTCCCCCGCATCACAGGCAGACGCTTTGCCGTCTGTATGAGTTCCCTGAGTCACACAGCAAATTCCCTTGGGCTCCCTATTTGACCGATGGTGATGTAAGTTTCCATGTTAGTCCCTCCATACATCCCACCTTCTCCGATCTAGCCAGGACCTCCTGCAGTGCAGGGTTACGGGTCTCCTCTTGGACGGCACAGCTGCACGGTCGTTTTCCTCTAGTCTTCACTGGCTCCCAGTTCACACGTCTCAGGACAGTGCCCTGCGATGTGGTGGGGATGCCTCCACCGCCCCCGGCCCCTATAGCAACCGCCCCAGCTCCTGATGGGGCCTGGGGGTGGGGTGGCGCTGGTGAGGATGAGCTTGGCTCTCTTCCGCCCCAGCTTAGCAGACAGCCCTTTCACTCGCCTCCAGCCTGAACTCATGCAGGGCATCCATCTCTGGCTTGTTTCCCCAGTTACAGGTAATTAGTTCTGGGCTTCTCCACGCTAGCGCTGGAAATTGCATCCCTGCATCTGCCCTGTTATGAAACCGCGCGGCTGCCTCTAGACAAAACATCTTCTAAGTGGGATTTGCTCTCAACTTATCAGGGTGTGTGGGAGGCAGTAAACCCAACCAGTGGGGGTGGGAGGTCTATCTATCGTGGAGAAATATACCGCATGGCTGAAAAATGGCACCCGGCAAAGCCACGAATTCAGCACATCTTGATACAATAACCAGGGTTAGGGAGTAAGCGTTTCTCTTTTGAACTCTCCTTTCAGAGGTGGGGTGAGCCATGTAAATTTTCATAGCAGAGATTTGTATATTTTATGATTTCCCGTCCTGACCCTTCTCGCTTTCCAGCTCTCCAGGAGACAGGCTATTTGCGTTATATTACTGGCTTATTTGAACTTGTGCAATTCAAATATGATTCTTTTTAAAAAAAAAAAAAAAACTGTCACACATCCAGGGTCTCATTCTGGCAAGGGCCTTTGGTGTATGGAACTCTACTAAGATTCCAAACACTAAGATCTGGAAAGGACTAGCTGTCTGAAGGCCATAAAGATTTTGTCTCGCATGTTTCCAGACCTGGAATCCAGACTTTATACGAAGCTGATTTGTACATTGGTGCCAAGATCTGATGCAGGTTCTGATCCCGGCAGAGGTGGAGGGTCAGGGGGAGCCATCCTAGTGTGCTCAGGTCTGTCCCCATCTTCACTTTCCCTTCCAGGAGGGGCTTCCCTGTCCCCTCTCAAGTCCACACCTGTCTCCCAACCACCTCTCCACCTGCCAGATTTAAAAAAAAAATTTATACATTGATAAATGATGGACTAGACCTTTATATACATACATATACCTACATGTGCTTTTAAAAAGACGTTTTATTTCATATTGGAGTATAGCTGATGGACAAGCTTCCCTGGTGGGGCTAGTGGTAAAGAACCTGCCTGCTGTTGTGGTTCGATCCCTGGGTTGGAAAGATCCCCTGGAGGAGGGCACAGCAACTCACACTCTCAATTCTTGCCTGGAGAATCCCCACGGACAGAGGAGCCTGTTGGGCTATGGTCCATAGGGTCACAAAGAGTCAGACAGGGCTGAAGTGACTTAGCACACACACGTGTATGGCTGATTAACAGTGTTGTAACAGTTTCAGGCAGACAGTGAAGGGACTCAGCCATACATACACATGTATCCCTTCTCCCCCAAGCCCCCCTCCCATCCAGGCTGCCACATGACATTGAGCAGAGTTCCCTGTGCTGTCCAGCAGGTCCTTGTTGGTTCTCCACGTTAAACACAGCAGTGTGTCCATGTCCATCCCAAACTCCCTGACTATCCCTTCCCCCATCCTTCCCCCTGGGAACCATAAGGTTATTACAGAGTATTGAGCAGAGTTCCCTGTGCTGGACAGCAGGTCCTTGTGGGTTCTCCATGTTAAGTACAGCAATGTGTCCATGTCCATCCCAAACTCCCTATCTGCACTCCCCCTATTCTTCCTGTATACTTTAGTTTTTAGAACAGTTTTAGGTTCACGGCAGCATTAAACAGAAGGTATAGAGATTTCCCATAGAATCCTCGCTCCCCCCATAGCCTGCCCCTTTGTCAACATCCCCCATCAGAGAGGTACATTTGTTCCAGTTGATGAGCCTACATTAACACGTCATTATCACCTGAAGTCTATACTACCTTAGGGTTCGCTCTTGGCATGATACCTTCTTCATGTTTGCACAAATGTATAATGACAGGCATCCATCATTATTGTATCATACAGACTGTTTTCACTGCCCTAAAAATCCTCTGTGCTCAGCCAATTCTTTCCTCTCCACATGCAACCACTGTTGCTGTTTCCCCTTTTGCAGAATGGCGTACAGTTGGAATGATACCGTATGTAGTGTTCTTAGATTGGCTTCTTTCATGTAGCGATATGCATTTAAGTTTCCTCCAGGTCTTTTCATGGCTTGATAACTCATTTGTTTGGGACTCCGAGTAATATTCCATTGCCTATATGTACCGTGGCTTATTTGTCCATTCACCTACTCAAGAGGGCTTCCTAGGTGGCTCAGTGGTAAAGAATCCACCTGCCAGTGCAGGTGTCCCAGGAAATGAGGGTTCGATCCCTGAGTTGGGAAGGTCCCCGGGAGGAGGACATGGCAATCCACTGCAGTGTTCTTGCCTAGAGAATCCCACGGACAGAGGAGCCTGGTGGGCTACAGTCCATGGGGTCGCAAAGAGTCAGATGCGACTGAAGCAGCGTGCACACACATACCTGTTAACGGACATCCTGGTTGCTTCACAGTCTCGGCAGTTAAGAATAAAGCTACTCCAAGGGGTAAAGGGGGGAGGATGTGATGGACCTGGAGACTGGGACTGACACATAGACACTGCTGATACTGTGAATGAAATAGGTAAGTGATGAGAAACGATTGTGTAGCTCAGGGAACTCGACTCAGTGTTCCTTGGTTACCTGAACGGGAGGGAAGTTCAAAAACAGATGGGATCTATGTATCCGTCAGTTCAGTTCAGTCGCTCAGTCGTGTCC
The DNA here is from genome assembly GCF_054371585.1 of Giraffa tippelskirchi. NCBI lineage: Eukaryota > Metazoa > Chordata > Mammalia > Artiodactyla > Giraffidae > Giraffa > Giraffa tippelskirchi. The sequence continues at coordinate 148,111,639 of NC_137289.1, forward strand.
GACTCTGCAACCCCAGGGACCACAGCACGCCAGGCCTCCCTGTCCATCACCAGCTCCCAGAATTTACTCAAACTCATGTCCTTCGAGTCGGTGATGCCATCCAACCATCTCATCCTCTGTCGTCCCCTTCTCCTCCCACCTTCAATCTTTCTTAGCATCAGGGTCTTTTCCAGTGAGTTGGCTCTTTGCACCAGGTGGCCAAAGGATTGGAGTTTCAGCTTCAGCATCAGTCCTTCCAATGAATATTCAGGATCGATTTCCTTTAGGATGGATATATGTATACATATAGCTTATTCACTTTGCTGTTCAGCACAAACTAACATAACACTGTAAAACAACTGTACTCCAATAAAACTTATTTTTAAAAAGCTCCAAAATTTATGCTTAGTAATGGAATAGACTTTTCTATTCTTGAGGAAGATTTAAAGAAATCTCTTTCTCACTATTCTCAGTCACTACTGTTTTCCAAGATTACCTGTCCTTTTTGGATTAGTCATTCAGAAATGATGATTTAATAGATTCTCATTGGCACATCTGAAGTGACCATGATTCCTAATTTTATTGAAAAGGGAAATATAGTGCATAAACTTATGAGAGTTTTAAAAAAAAGAATATAGCTTTTAATATATACTATAAACATCCACGTGCAAGGTTTTGTATAGACATAAATTTTCCACTCATTTGAGCCAACGCAAGGGAGCACAACTGCTGGATCCTTTCCCTTCATATATTTTTGTATCTTACAGAAGACTGAGGGTTTAGGGGTGGACCTACTGCAGTGTAAAGAAAGGACAGTCTAATGTGAAAACTTGTGAACTGGCTTGTGGTGTTGGATGTGCCAGGGATAAGAGACGTCTCGGGTCCCTTTGATGCCATTCCTGGGTCCTGGTAAGACACTGTACGTGTGGATAAACCTGGCTCATGGACAACAATTGGCTTCAGAGGCCGAGCTACTGCATGAGTTAAATGTGATTTCATCACAAGCTTGCTCAAAAAGACAGTATTTTTCTCGTCTCCACCTCTGCAGCCTTGGCCTGCCATTCTTGGGCTTTCTCCACTGCATTTCAGTACTATTGCACCCCAGGCTGTATGTTTACGGAATGGAAATTGCACACTCGGATGTCTTATTCTCTGAGCACAAATGAGCGACTAAGCACAAGGTGCTTGGCCCTGCACTGGACATAAAGTTAATTTTTCCTGCTCTTGGTTGGGTCAGAGGGGAGAGTTTGTCTGGGTGGTGAGGCGTGATACTCCATGGACAACCGCTGAGCCCCTTTTCTCCTCATCCAACTAGTATTGTCAGCTTTTTTTTTTCTCTGTTACTCTAAATGCTTTTAATGAAAACAAATGTTTTTTTAGTACTTGTGATTTTTTTTTTTTATAGCAATGTTTACTTGAGCATAACCGAAACCATACAGTAGGGTGATCACCCACAGTTTGCATAAAGCTAACCTAACCTCAGACCAGTTAGCACGTGAAGAAGCACAAACGGCCAGCCTGGTAGCTAGCAGCAGGCTACCCCCCTGCTCGGGGCCGTGTGGGTACTGAGGCACCCAGAAGCTACCACACACGTGGCTGTGGGAGTCTCAACCCCAGTGTGTGCCCAGGGTCTTCTCTTTGGGACCCTTTTCTCTTCCTAGCTGCTTTTCTCTTTCTCCATACAGGGTCTAGCCTGTATGTTTCCTGTTGGCCAGGGTTCTTCTCAGAGAGGGACGTGGTGGAGATGGGACTCATACTGAAGTTCTTCTCATTTTGCCCTCATCTTCTCACTTTGCCAGCAAAGCTCCATAAGGTCAAAACTATCGTTTGTCCAGTAGTCACGTACAGATGTGAGAGTTGGACCACAAAGAAGGCTGAGTGCTGAAGAATGGATGCTTTTCAACTGTGGTGTTGGAGAAGACTCTTGAGAGTCCCTTGGACTGCAAGGAGATCCAACCAGTCCATCCTAAAGGAGATGAGTCCTGGGTGTTCATTGGAAGGACTGATGTTGAAGCTGAAATTCCAATACTTTGGCCACCTGATGTGAAGAACCGACTCATTGGAAAAGACCCTGATGCTGGGAAAGATGAAGGCAGGAGGAGAAGGGGACGACAGAGGATGGGATGGTTGGATGGCATCACTGACTCCATGGACACGAGTTTGAGTAAACTCCGGGAGTTGGTGATGGACTGGCGTGCTGCAGTCCATGGGGTCGCAAAGAGGCGGACACAACTTAGTGACTGAACAACAGCAATGTTTTTGCCAGAACTGTTACAGAGTCCAAACTAGCTCTGTTCCCTGCACAACAGGGCAATAAAATGGGAGACGAGGTGTGGAATCAACGAATAATGACTTTATCTGGGAAGCGAGGACTCTGAGGAGGTGGCAGACTAACGTCCTAGAACACCATCTTGCCAAGTCAGGATTCAGGCTTCTTTTATACTAAAAGGGGAGGGGTTTTGGCTGCTACCCGCTTCTCGGTGTCAAAATCTTTGATTCCTGCAGCCGTCCGTGTAAGTCGGGTCACGATGGTCCCTTAAGCCTTCAATAAGACAAATGTTGGACTTCCCTGGTGGTACGGTGGTGAAGAATCTGCCTGCCAACGAAGGGAACGTGGGAATATCGGTGGTCTGGGAAGTTTGCACGTGCTGAGGACCAAGTAAGCCTGAAAGTAGTGAAAGTGTTAGTCACTCAGTTGTGTCAGACTCGATGCGACTCTATGGACTATATCCTGCCGGGCTCTTCTGTCCCTGGGAGTCTCCAGAAAAGAATATTGGAGCAGAGTGTCACTTCCTACTCCAGGGGATCTTTCCGACCCAGGGATCGAACCCCCTTCTCTTGCGTCTCCTGCATTGGCAGGCAGGTTCTTTACCAGCTGAGCCACCAGGGAAGCCAAGCTAAGACCTGTGCAAAGTTAAAAAAAAAAAACAAAACAAACTGCTGAACCTGGGCTGTAGAGCCTGAGAGTCACAACTACTGAGCTCACATACTGCGACTAGCGAAGTCCATGGGCCCTGGAACCCATACTCCACAACAAGAGAGGCCGCCTCAACAAGGAGCACATTGCAACTAGGGTACCTCTGCTTGTTGCAACTAGAGGAAAGCTGGCTCACGGCAGTGGAGACCCAGCACAACTGAAAATAAATAAGAAAAAAAAAAAAAAAGATGGTCTACTTTGTCATTGGGCTTCCCTAGTGGCTTGCTAGTAAAGAAGCTTCCTGGAGGAGACACAGGTTCAATCCCTGGGTCGGGAAGATGACCTGAAGGAGGCCATGGCAGCCCACTCCAGTCTTCTTGCCTGGAGAATCCATCCAATGGAGAGAGGAGCCTGGCGGGCTACAGTCCACAGGATCACAAAGAGTCGGATATGACTGAACAACTAAACAAGGACCACTTTGTCATGATGGCAATTTCCTGCCACGGTTTTAGCAGGTTTGAGTGTCTAACGCTCCCTTTGCCGCCACAGGGAAAGGCTGAGGTCAGGAGTCAGGCAACACTTTTCTGTAAAGGGCCACAGAGAACATATCTGCCGCTTCTCAGATCTACCTTGTGAGTGCGAAAGCCAGCACGAACCAGTTAATGGCTATGGCTGTGTTTCAATAAAACTTTATTGACAAGGACGGCCCTGGGTTTGTCCTGCACCCCATTGTCTCGCTTCCCCTGGTTTGAAGTGAAAGTGAAAGTTGCTCCATCGTGGCCGACTTTTTGTGACCCCACGGACCATACAGTCCATGGAATTCTCTAAGCCTGAATACTGGAGTGGGTAGCCTTTCCCTTCTCCAGGGAATCTTCCCAACCCAGGTCCTCCCGCATTGCAGGTGTATTCTTTACCAGCTGAGCCACCAGGGAAGCCCAAGAATACTGGAGTGGGTAGCCTTTCCCTTCTCCAGGGTAATCTTTCTGACCCAGCGATCGAATTGGGGTCTCCTGCATTGCAGGCGGATTCTTTACCAGCTGAGCCACCAGGGAAGCCCTCCTCCGGTTCAGTCTGCATATAGATCAGCTAGGGAGCTCGTTAAAATGAAGCTTACATTTCAGTAGACCAGAGGTGGGGGAGAGGTTCTGTGCTCCTAACAAGCTCCCAGGAGATGCTGATGCCGCTGTATCTTAAAACACGGGTCGAAGACCGAGGCTTTCGATAACATCCGCTTTTTGTAAATAAAATTGGCAGTTGCAAGGAACCAGGAGAGGCTGGTGATGCTTCCAGTGAGCCGTACAGTTTCACGGAATTTCAGTGACAGGGCCGGAAAGACTGTATCTAAACTCAGAAGAAGACTGTGGGAATGGTGCTTTATTTAGAAGCGTCTTCTAACCAAACCAGACCCGCAGATATGGGGTATGTCCTATCAGCTTTCCTGGAACCCATTTACTTCTGAAACCATCCTGGAAGAATTGCAGTCATTAAAAGGGAGCCTGGTTTTCCGTGGATCTCTCTGTGACCTTCCAACACCTAGGGACAATGCAGGTGTACTTATCAAATTGTGTTCAAGACAGGGTCTTACTGGGAAACAGATGTCGGGTCAGAATTTTCCCACGTGTGGGAGGGCTGACATCCTGCAGGTAGTTCAGAGTCAACCTATTCATAACAACGACTTTTCCAAATACCGGAGCTCAAAGATGAGGGACTAATTGCTTTCAGATTTGGGAAAGGTTAAAAAAAAAAAATGCTTTCCAGAGCAAGAAAGAGACATCTGAAACTATCTCGAAGAGGATAAGCTTTCTCCAGGGTCTTCCTCTAAGCCCCTCACTGTGTGACTTGCGTTCTGACCGCTCCGCATACTTGAAGGCTCAGTGTGGATCATCTCATTGGAATCACCACTAGCTTTCCCCAGCCCCCTTTCTCTGCCCCCTACTCTGACTTTCATCTCTACCTAGTTCCACTAATTCTTTCCATACGGAAATTAGACGTTGCCAAATTCGAGAGAACCAACCCCCCCCCAACCTCCTTTTCTCTGGTGGATTGTTGGAATCAATTCCATGTGTATAACTTATCTGGCATTTTTTTTTTTTTTGACATGTGGTTGAGGAGGTCTGGGATTATTTTAAGTTTCAGGTTTTAAACATCACAGGCAGCTTTGACCCTCTTGGAGGATTTGCTACTATGGGGCGTTCTCCGGGGACATTCACGTAGGGATCAGGTTTCTGCCTGTCATTTCAGAGACCTCTGTCAAGGAAAAAAAAAAAAAGACTTTATGTTGGTGACTGTGCAAGGCGGCTGTTTCGGCTAACCTTTCTTCTGCTGTGTTTTTATGACGTGAAACTGACTTGACATGAAAGGTCCTGACTGTGGCTACTTCTAGCTCTGGGTCCCCTCGGAGGAAGCGTGGCCCCAGGGTTAGACCCAAGAAGTGTCTCAACGGGGTCTCCCTCTCGTTCTGATGTCTCCGTGTAGACGTTTTGTCATTTTGTAGAACACGTGTAAAGGGCTCAACCTTACAAAAGGTTGTTGGAGATAAAAGCGTGGTTGGTGATTGCAACGTGATGACCTCGGCAATGCCTGGAGATTGACACGTTGCCTTCACCTTGTACTTCTGAGAGCGAAGAGCCTTAAAGTGGGCCAGCAGAACTCCCACCAAAGAGAGAGGAGTGCTTTGAGACCTCCCTTCCCCACCCCGTGAAAGAGCAGAGAGGGCTGTTTTGCTGTGACTTTCCGTGCAGAGTTCATTCCATAGACTGGAGTCAAAGTCATTTTCTTCTGGGTACCGCAGAAGGTCAAAGGATCTCTCGTGCTTTGGGCTTTGCCTCAGTATTGTGACTCTGGACACTGACCCGTGTCAGGCTAGGGGTTTGTTGTTGTTTAGTTGCTCAGTCCTGTCTGACTCTTTGCGACCCCCATGGACCTCAGCACGCCAGGCCTCCCTGTCCATCACCAACTCCCTGAGTCCACCCAAACCCATGTCCATCGAGTCAGTGATGCCATCCAGCCATCTCATCCTCCGTCGCCCCCTTCTCCTCCTGCCTTCAATCTTTCCCAGCATCAGGGTTTTTCCAGTGAGTTGGCTCTTTGCATCAGGTGGCCAAAGGAGTGGAGCTTCAGCTTCAGCTTCAGTCCTTCCAGGGAATATTCAGGATTGATTTCCTTTAGAATTGACTGGTTTGATCGTCTTGCTGTCCAAGGGGCTCTTGAGAATCTTCTCCACAGTTCAAAAGCATCAGGTCTTTGAAGCTCAGCCTTTTTTATGGTCCAACTCTCACATCTGTACATGACTACATGTTAGGGGGAATGTTCATAAAAGAGCTTGTGTATGAAAATTTTATGCTCTTGAAATAATCCCCCATTATTGATTTAATCTTGGCTCCACCACCAACATCTGAGTCTTGGTTTCACATTTAAAACTATCTACCTTGAGGGGTTCTTTTGAGAAAGAACATACAGATACAAACATCTGTCATGCAGCTAAGTTCGCTTAAATAGTAACCATTGGTTATAAGCTATTTTGAACTCATCATAGAAGCGACTCAGAAGATTTCTCCTGGTGAAGAGGAGAAAAATTAGCATGAGGGTATCTGCTTCCTTTCAACTTTTGCTGGTCATGGCGATGCCATTTCTAGAATGGATCGTTTCTGTGGTAGACTGTGTGGACACAGGCTAACTCATTGTCCCGGGTACATGTGGGAAATGCATGCAGATGAGCAAATACATTTAATAATGAGTTTTGACACCTTCTGAGAAACCAGGGGAGCTGTACTAGGCGACTGTACACCTGGCTGTCGTCAACACAGGTGAAGGACCAGCTACTAGGAGATCCTGGGATGTCCTATGTGTGTATATATATCCCACAATCAGAAGAGTGGACGATACACAGAATCTCACTGTCTGCCGGCACACAGGCTTCTCCCAGATGGCCCCAGAGGACAGGACCGGCCGCATTCTGTCAATTCCAAAATGTACATTTTGGTAGGATTTCACATTCTGAAATCAGAGTGCTTCCTACAATCGGCCGCATCTCATAATTGCTGGTATCTTTTTCTTTTTGCTTAAATGTTTGTCTTGTGCTTGAAGCCCTGTAATGTTTGGTGAAATATGGCAGATTTGGGCTCCTGAAGTTAGAACGCTGGATCGCTCAGTCGTGTCTGACTCTTTGCAACCCCGTGGACTGTAGCCCACCAGGCTCGCCCGTCCATGGGATTCTCCAGGCAAGAATACTGAAGTGGGTTGCCATTTCCTTCTCCAAAGTTGGAATGAGAATGCAGTAAACTGCGGCTTCTCTGGTGGCCCAGTGATTTAAGACTTTGCCTTCCAGTGTAGGAGTTGCCAGTTCTGGTCTTGATCACAGAGCTGAGATCACACTTGCCTTGCAGCTGAAAAAAAAACCAAAAACAAAAAACCAAGTATAAAATAGAAGCAGTATTGTAACAAATTCAATGAAGAATTGAAAAATGTTCCACAAAGGAAAAAAATCTTAAAAAGATAAGAAGGATGCAATAAACTGAATTACTTCTGTCTTCTGCAATTAGAAGGCCAGAGAGGGAAAAAGAGATGAAACATTTGTGCTTTTGCCAACTGTCATGTCTGTTCATAGGAGAGAGGAAAGGTCAGGTTCCTTTCTCTAGAGCTGTGCTTGTGAAGAGGAGTTCCCAGGCAGTATCAGCATCTCAACATTCAGAAAACTAAGATCGTGGTATCCGGTCCCATCACTTCATGGCAAATAGATGAGGAAATGGTGGAAACAGTGGCAGACTTTATTTTGGGGGGTTCCAAAATCACTGCAGATGGTGACTGCAGCCACGAAGTTAAAAGATGCTTACTCCTTGGAAGGAAAGTTATGACCAACCTAGACAGCTTATTAAAAAGCAGAGACATTATTTTGCCAACAAAGGTCCGTCTAGTCAAGGCTATGGTTTTTCTAGTGGTCATGTATGGATGTGAGAGGTGAACTATAAAGAAAGCTGAGCGCCGAAGAATTGATGCTTTTGCACTGTGGTGTTGGAGAAGACTCTCGAGAGTCCCTTGGACTGCAAGGAGATCCAACCAGTCCATCTTAAAGGAGATCAGTCCTGAATGTTCATTGGAAGGACTGATGTTGAAGCTGAAACTCCAATACTTTGGCCACCTGATGCGGAGAGCTGACTCATTGGAAAAGACCCTGATGCTGGGAAAGATTGAGGGCGGGAGGAGAAGGGGACGACAGAGGATGAGATGGTTGGATGGCATCACTGACTCGATAGACGTGAGTTTGAGTAAACTCCGGGAGTTTGTGATGGACAGGGAGGCCTGGCGTGCTGCAGCCCATGGGGTCACAAAGAATCAGACACACAAGACCGAGCGACTGAACTGAACTGATCTGATCAGCATCTCTCACGACCTCGAGGGTCAGAAACTCTGGGAGCAGCCCCCACAGGCTCCAGCTGATCCTGACGCACGCTCAGTATGAGCGCCACGGAACCGGGGCTCCCACAGCTGTCTTCCTGGAGTGTCATCAGAAGCATCTGGTGTGGGATTGCCGACATCCTTCCCTGACTTCACCTTCTGCCAGATCGCAGCTGGTCTCTCCTTTGTCTTTATCTGTCCTTGCTAAGTTACAGGGCAGCACTCTGTCCTTCCGAATCCCACCTCTTCCGTGACTTGTGTTTCGGGCTCCTCCTTCCATAAATGGTGTTCTTCTGCTGGTCTGGTCTGGGTCACCTTCTCTCACTCTGCATGCTTTCTCTGGCCAGTCCTCTTGACGCCAGAGGTGTCAATCCAGTTCTCTGCCAACGGCTTCTGGATTTCTGTCTACAGTCTGGGTCTTTAGTGTCCTCCCCCCAACATAAACCCGTGAAAATTCACACATCCTTCACATGCAACACTCTAACGCGGGACTCCTTGGGACTTCCCTCGTGGCCCACTGGTTAAGAATCCGCCTGCCAACCCAAGGGACACAGGTTCGATCCCTGGTCCGGGAAGATTTCGCATGCCTTAGAGCAACTAAGCCCTTGGTCTGCAACAACACAAACCACCGAGGTGAGAAGTCCACACCCCACAATTAGAGGGTGGGCCCCACTCACCGTAACTACAGAAGACCCTTGTGCAGCAACCAGGAGCCAGCACAGCCAAAAAGAAAGAAATGAATTTAACAATAAAATAAAAATGGTACTTCTTGTCTTCTTCCTCAAACCATTTTTTCTTTCTTTCCTGATTTCTTTATCTTAGTAAGTTCCAGCATCAAACCGATTGCTTCAAGTGAAAGTTTGGGTGTTTTCTTTCTCTATCTCAACCTCACGTTCATTACCTGCCATCACATCATTCTTACCTCTTAACAGTCTTTCCAAGGCTTTCTCTCCTGTTCACGCCCACTGCCTGTGGCCCTAACTGGGTGTGTTATCATCCCTTTTTGAAATATTGTATGAGTCCCCCCCCCGCCCCCAGCCTCTCTGGCTTACTCCGATCCCATTTAATCTGTCCATGTTGGTCAGATTAGAGTAACATTTCTCATGTGCAAAACTGGCAATGAAATTCCTTTTTTTTTTTATTTTAAAAAAGCAGTCTTCACTGTCTCCTCATTTGCTCAGTGATATTTCCATGTCCAGGTCCCTTTTGGAACTCTAGTCTTACCAGATTATCCCCCAAGTTGGGAACTGCTGCTTACAGATTTTCATTTCGGAAACTCACAGCCCCCTTTGGCATTTTTTAGATGTTTCGGAAAGCCCTGCAGTCAAAGAAAGTCATTTAGATTTGACCTGGCATTTCTCACGGTCTCGGGTGACCCCGCACCTCCCACACTTCGGCCTTGTAACACCCCATGGCTTTTGTGTTTTCAGTGCATTGTGGGAAGGGGCTGTACTTTCCGAGCAAGGCGAGTCACAGGCTGACCCCGGCTTCCTCTTCAGCCTCATTTTCCACTACTCCCCCGAACACATGTTGACTGACATTGATTTTAAAGTTTCATTTCTTAAACATGTCACGTTTACCTCACGCCCTTGGGCTTTTAGCCTTTGTTTTTTCATCTCTGAACGAAGTGCCCTCTAACCTTCTTGTCATTCGGGTGTCAGCTCAACTGCCATCTCCTTCAGGAAGTCCTCCCTGACTTCTCTAGATACAGTTCAGTTTAGTTCAGTCGCTCAGTCGACCCCATGGACTGCAGTACGCCAGGCCTTCCTGTCCATCACCAACTCCCAGAGCCTGATGCTCATGTCTATCAAGTCGATGATGCCATCCAATCATCTCATCCTCTGTCGTCCCCTTCTCCTCCCGCCTTCAATCTTTCCCACCATCAGGGTCTTTTCCAGTGAGTCAGCTCTTTGCATCAGGTGGCCAAAGTACTGGTGTTTTAGCTTCAACATCAGTCCTTCCGATGAACACCCAGGACTGATCTCCTTTAGGATGGACTGGTTGACTCTCCTTGCAGTCCAAGGGACTCTCAAGAGTCTTCTCCAACACCACAATTCCAAAGCATCAGTTCTTCGGCACTCAGCTTTCTTTATGGTCCAACTGTCACGTGCATACGTGACTACTGGAAAAACCATGGCTTTGACTAGACAGACCTTTGTCTCAAAGTAACGTCTCTGCTTTTTAATACGCTGTCTACATTTGCCATAGCTTTTCTTGCGAGGAGCGAGCGTCTTTTAATTTCATGGCTGCAGTCACCATCTGCAGTGATTTTGGAGCCCGAGAAAATAAAGCCTGTCACTGTTTCCACTGTTTCTCCATCTATTTGTCACAAAGTGATGGGACCGGATGCAGGTGCCCGCATCTGCAGGCTTTGTATCTTGTTTACGCATTCATCACCATCATCTCCTTACAGGCTGTAACCTTCTTGAGCACAGTGACTTTGCTCCAGCAGAGTGGCTCCTTAGCACAGAGGCTCAGTAAAGACTGGTTGATGGGGGGCAACCCCCTGGGGGTCCAGTTGTTAGCCGTCTGCGCTTCCACCGCAGAGGATGTGGTTTCCACCCCTGGTTGGGAAACTAAGATCCCATGTGCCGCTTGATGTGGACAAGAAATAAATAAAAATTTAAAAGAGACTAGTTGATATGAAATGAGAATTTAAGTGATTGAGTAATGGTGGTTTCTGTCTATAATCAGGGGCTTCCCAGGTGTCACAGGTGGTAGATAACCCGCCTGCCAATGCAGGAGTCGTGGGTTCCATTCCTGGGTCGGGAAGATCCCCTGGAGGAGGGTATGGCAACCCACTCCGGTATTCTGGCCTGCAGATCCCATGGACAGAGGAGCCTGGTGGGCTATAGCGCATAGGGTCTCAAAGCGTCGGACACGACTGAGTCGACTTAGCACACAGACATGGGTCTATAATCATGTTTGGAGCTACTCCTTATAAAGCAGTGAGAAAGTGCTTTGCTCACTGCAAAGGAGTGCTTTCAGCTGGTGTGTGTTAACTCATGTAAGCCTCCTGCTGCTCCTGTGAGCAGGCGCTAGCCGCGTTATCCCCGTTGTTCAGATGTGCTGAGCGTGAGGCGTGGTGGGTACGGCCGGCCTGTTCTTTGCAGCCGGAGGTGAGGGGAAGCTCTCATCTCTGTGGGGCTGTCGTGGGAGAAAGAACAGATATCCTTAGGTGGCACTTCTCTAGAGAAACAGGATAAATACTTGGAATGATTTTGTTTTTTTTTTTCCTCATTGAAAAGGAAGACTTTCTCAGTTGTCCCCTAAGAAATTGAGTACTTCTGTTTTGCCAGGAAACTGGCTGCTGGATATTGCTTGCAGCTTGCTGGCAAATTTAATAGAATCATTGTTCTCATCGGTTATAGCATCCTGAACTGTTGGTGCTGAGGGTGTTCTTTTTTTTTTCTTCTTCTTTTTTTTACTCTTTTTATTTATTGATTTGGTTGCACTGGGTCTTAGTTACAGCATGACGGGTCCTTAGCTGGAGAGAGTGGGATCCAGTTTCCTGACCAGGGATTGAACCCAGGGCCGCCTGCATTAGGAGCCCAGAGTCCCAGCCACTGAACTGCCAGGCAAGTCCCCGAGGGTCTTCTTTTAAATGAAATGGGTCATTTGATAGCAGTGGTTCTCAACTGGGGATAGTCATGCCCCCAAGGAGACTTCGGGTAATGTCTGGAGACATTTTTTTTCCACATCATTTTCAAAAATAAATTTATTTCATTGGTGAATAATTGCTTCCCAATTTTTTAAATAAATTTATTTCATTGGGGGATAATTGCTTCACAATACTATTTTAAATCATTTTTAGAATAAATTTATTTCATTGGAGGATAGTTACTTCAAAATGTTTTTTTTATCATTTTTTACAAATTATTTCACTGGAGGATAATTCCATCAAAATATTTTTGTCATTTTTTAAAATAAATTTATTTCATTGGAGGATAATTGCTTCACAATTTTTTTTATTATTTTTTTAAAACAAATTTATTTCACTGGGGAATAATTGTTTCACAGTATCTTTTTAATCATTTTTAAAAATAAACTTATTTCATTGGCAAATGATTGCTTCACAGTTTTTTTGTCATTTTTTTAAAATAAATTTATTTCATTGGAGGATAATTGCTTCACAATGTTTTTTTTTATCATTTTTTACAAATTGTTTCATTGGGGAATAATTGCTTCACAATATCTTTTTAATCATTTTTTAAAATAAACTTATTTCATTGGCAAATAATTGCTTCACAATTTTTGTGTCATTTTTTAAAATAAATATATTTCATTGGAGGATAGCTGCTTCACAATGTTTTTTTTAAATCATTTTTTGCAGATTATTTCATTGGAGAATAATTGCTTCACGATTTTTTTATCATTTTTTAAAAATAAATTTATTTCATTGGAGGATAACTGCTTCACAATATTTTATCATTTTTTAAAATAAATTGATTTCACTGGAGGATAACTGCTTCGCAATATTGTGTTGGCCTTTGCCACACATCCAGATGAGTCAGCCATAGGTTTATGTGTGTCCCCATCCTCCTGAACCTCCCTGATCTCCCAGCCCTTTCCTCAGCCTCGACCCCCAGGTTTAATTACAGAACCCCGCTTTGATTTCCGGGAGTCATACAGCAAGTTCCCATTGGCTATCTGTTCTACATTTGGGAGCGGCTGTGCTTCCTGGAGACATTTTTGTTGTCACAACCGAGCAGAGGTCCTCCTGGCATCTGGTGGGTTGGGGGTATTGAGGGGTGGCCCGGGATGCGGTTCCAGCACCCTCCTACAATGCACAGGGTACACTCACCCCCCCCGATTTCCTCCCCACCCCCACCCATGACCAAAGGAAAGAGTGATTTGCTCCAAATGTCCACAGTGATGAGCTGAGAAAAACCTGTTTCATGGTTTGATGTTGGAGCTTACAGGGAAAGAGAAATATCAAACAGAAAGCCTGAAGGTCTGCACATAGCAGTGGAAAGTGGCAACTGAAGGAGTGTGGTCAAAAGTGGGAAAAGCAGGCTGAGTTCCCCCCCAACCCCCTGTTTTCTGTCAAACCGTATAACTTATGTGTTAATTCTGGCATGGAAACTGGCTTTTATTAGATTTTGTGTTTTTGGTTCTCTTTCCATCTTGACTTTAGGCAGATGGCTCATCTGACCTCAGTTGTACCACCAGTAGTGTCATGGTTCCAATCAGTGTCATGTCTGTAGTAAACAAATGCTAGGGGGAAAAAAAAAGGTAGAAAAAGGAATGTCCAAATGCTTTGCATGTGTGCGTGCGTGCTAAGTCGCTTCCGTCATGTCCGGCTCTTTGTGACCCTATGGATGGTAGCCCGCCAGGCTCCTGTGTCCATGGATTCTCCAGGCAAGGATACTGAAGTGGGTTGCCATTTCCTCCTCCAGGGGATCTTCCCGACCCAGGGATCGAACCTTCATCTCTTATGTCTCCTGCATTGGAAGCCCCTTTCAAGAGCTTTAGCTTTTGTTACAGATGACTACAGGTATGAGGGTAGTACCAACAGAGTCAACCCTGGGTACATCTGCACATGATCTAGAAACTTCTTTATGCCTAGTGTTTTATGCATCCGATCTACGATGTTAAGAGTTTTGGTCTTAACAAAGAGTTTTGATCCGTCTGGTGAAAATGCCCTATTTGTCGTGACCGGTCAGCAGAGCAGGGATAGGAAGGTCAGGGTCTCAGTCTGGTGTGAGTCTGCAGGTGATGGAGCCATAATTTGTGAATACATACTTGTCATGTAAGGTAGTATGGTTTCCTACGTTTGATCAGAGATTGTATTTTAGGCAACAGGCTATAAGTGGCCTTACTTTTTTTGGGTTTTGAATTTGAGATTTTTTAAAAAATTACTTGCCTCAACTTCAACTCTGAATATTTGAAATAAAATTTTAACCCAGCCTTCTTGGGTGAATGGAAAAAAAAAAATTACTAGACTGAAGGAGACCCTAGGTTTTAATGAGCACAACACAATAGAAACTCATCAAACAGGGGCTTCCCTGGTAGTCCGGTGGTTAAGAATCTGCTTTGCAATGTCAGAGACACTGGTCCAATCCCTGGTCCAGGAGGATCCCGTATGCCAAGGAGCGATGAAGCCCATGCACCACAACTGCTGAGCAAGTGTCTAGAGCCCAAGAAGCACAACTCCTGAAGTCTGTGCACCTTAGAGCCGTGCCCTGCAACAAGAAAGCCACCGCAGTGAGAATCCTGTGCACCTCAACCAGAGAACAGCCTTCACTTGCCGAAACTAGAAGAAACCCACGTGCAGCAAAAAAGACCCACCAGAGCCAATAAATGAATGAATCTTAAAAGTCATCAAACTAAAGGAAAGTGACTACCTTAGCACTCCATTTGGTGTCGGGAAAGGAAAGCAAAGTAATTCCCAACCTTGAAAGGTGGGATTAGGGAAGGAGGGCGGTTCAGTTACCTGCAAGAGACCTTTAGACTATTTATACTTGTTTCTGGAAATCCGCAAGCAAAGTGCGCTGAAGAATTTTCTCTCAATGTCGTTCTTGAGGAAGAGTCCTAGAAATGTCATTCTTGGAGAAATGTCCCAGGATGACACTAGCAAGAAAGAGGATCGTTTTCAGTAAACGGGGAAAGGGGAGTCAGATGCATGCCTAGTGTGTCTCAGGTCTGATGGCTTCAAGATGGATAAGGCTTGGCCAAGAAATCAAATGTGTGAAAAGTCTTTCAGGTATATTAGGGAGAGGGAGCCAGTCAGAGTAGACATCTCCACAGGCAGGCAAACGTCAAAGGAGGTGTTTGTAGGAGTCAGTTGCGTGGGGGAAGAAAACACTAGAACGTTTTGAAAGAATAAATCAATAAAGGTCAATACTGGGAAGTCTCTAGCCCCGTCCCAGGGCTCACACCCAAGCTGCGTGGTAGATGTGCATGTCAGAAGCGGGATGAGGGGCCTCTCCCTGGCTGTTCGGTGGTTAAGAATCCACCTTGCAAGGCAAGGGATGCGCGTTTGATTCCTGGTTGGGGAAGGAAGATCTCATAAGCTGCGGGGCTACTAACCCGGCCCGCCACAACTACTTGAGCCAGCGCTCCGGAGCCTGTGTCCTGGAGCTGAGAGGGTCCGCGTGCCACAACAGAAGATCCACAGACGCAACAGAGATTCCAGGTGCCACTGTGAAGACTCCTGTGTCCACGGGATGCTCCAGGCAAGAACACTGCGGTGGGTTGCCATGCCCTCCCCCAGGGGACCTTGCCGTGTGAGCCATCGGAGAGACCCCTAAGACCCGAAGCACCTATATAAATAAATTTTTTGTTTTTTAAAAAAAAGAAGCAAAATGAGAGAGAATTCAAGGAGAGAGTGCCCAGAGTACCGGCGCGTATCTCGCCTTACCCGAGTGTGGGTAGGCAATCTAGAGATCACGTCGTTGAGTGCATGCAGTGCTAACACCCGGAGCACATTTGACTAACTTAAAAAAGATGTTTGAAAACACACAGCCTGTTGAAGTCAAGAGTAATCCTCCAAGCGCAGGAAACCACGAGAAAATGGCTCATTTGTATTTGATACTGTGATGTCAAAACATTATGCCTGTCGGATCTGGCCAAAAGTTAACATTCTCCCCTGGGAAAAAAGAAATAAAAATTATCAAGAAGGTTATATGGTTTTATTTCCAAGTTTGATAACAATAGATGTTTCCCTATGTACATATTTGTGTGGTGAGATATTCCTGACTGACGTTACTTACTGATAAGTCATTTGTAAATAGGTAAATAAACATATTGCAACTGCAAGCTCCAGCCTGACCATAAAGGAGAACTGTGGTCTATGACACAGTCCTTGTGTTTCTTTCTATTGACTGATCGTTTTTTCTTCTGATCTTCGATAATGCGTAGTTTACATCCGAACACATCCATTTTAACGATTTAGTTTGAGATTTGACAAACGCTTACAACCCTGTAATCAATACAGAATTGTTCTTTCACCCTCGAAATGTCCTCTCTCGTCCCTCTGCGGTCAACGCCTCCCCCATCCTAGCTTGTGGCAACCACCTATCTTATCTCTGTCCACAGTATTGCCTCTTCCAAAATCTCATGTAAAATAAATCATACAGAATGAGGCTTCGGTATCTGGCTTCTTTCCCCTGGCTTAAGATCCCAGAGGGTCGTCCAACTTGTGGAGAGCATCAGCAGTGTTTTCCTTTAATTGCTGAGTAGTCTGCCCTTGTATGGGTATACTTACTGGAATTTGTTTATCCACCCATCAGGAGAGGGACATTGGGCTGTTTCCAGGTTTGAGTGACTGTGAATAAAGTCACTGCACACATTTGCACCCATGTCTTGGTGTGGACACGGGAGTTCATTTCCCTTGTAACCCAGCATTGTGACTGCTGCTTCGTGTATATTCTACAGTTTAAAAAGTCTGCCAAAGTGTTTTTCAAAGTTGCTGTGCTGTTTTATTTTCCGCTATGCATGAGATTCATTGCTCCACATCCTTGAGAGTACTGGGTATGATCAGTTAAAAAATTATTCATTTAATAGTGAATTATTATTTTAATTTGTAGTTTCTTAGTGACTAAAGACCCTGATTCTGGGGAAGATTGAAGGCGGGAGGAGAAGGGGACGACAGAGGATGAGATGGTTGCATGCCATCACCGGCTCAACGGACATGAGTTCGAGCAAACTCAGGGAGATAGTGAAGGACAGTTGGCATGCTGCAGTTCATGGTGTCACAAAGCGTCTGACATGACTTAGTGATTGAACAAAAACAGCAATGAGTAAAGATGGTGAATATTTTCTCTTGTGATTATATGCCATTCTTATCTGTTCTTGGGTGGAGGACACTTATACTTGTTGAGTGACTATATTTATATGTGTAGAATGACATTTGTGTTGATAGGAATTTTTTAGTGTTAAGTGAAATAATCATGTGAATTTTTTTCCTTTTTTTTTTTTAAGCCCCATGCCTGGTAGATAGCTGTTCCTCAACTAGAACTCTGGTTGTTTGTTTTAAAATAAATGGATGATGGGACTTCCCTGGTGGCCCAGTGGCTAAGGCTCCAAACTCCCAACGCAGGGGGCCCGGGTTTGATCCCTGGTCAGGGAAATAGATCCCACATGCCACAACTAAAGTTTCTGCATGCCGCAGCAAAAAACTCCCCATTCTACAATGAAGGTAGGAGAGCCTGCTTGCCAAAGAAAGAGATAAATGTTAACAAAATAAAATAAATGGATGGTTATTGGACAAAGAGCGAATTAGGGGTTATGAGAATGTGACAGACTGAAGGATGTTTTTGTCTCGGTTTTTCATGAAGGTGGACCTGGAGCCCCAGGTCCAAAGACCTGTGGGAAACGGGAAGGGGGTTGATGAAACCTTGACTATGGAGATGGCTGGCTGGAGAATGTTCCAAAGAGCTGAGAAAATTTGCCACAGTAAGAAATCAGCCCATAGCTCATGGGGAACAAGTAATCCTCAAGGATGTGCAGATGAGAATCTGCACGTTGTAAGATCTGAATTTCAGAAATGTAAATTGGAGAATTCTCTACCATGTCCTTTACCATGGGCTTGCCTGATGGCTCACCAGGTGAAGAATCTGCCTGTAATGCAAGAGTTGCAGGAAACGGGGGTTCAATCCCTGGGTCAGGAAGATTCCCCTGGAGGAGGGCATGGCAACCCACTCCAGTATTCTTTTTTTTTTTTAAATAAATTTATTTATTTCAGTTGGGGGCTAATTACCTTACAATATTGTAGTAGTTTTTGCCATACATTGACACGAATCAGCCGTGGGTTTACATGTGTTCCCCTTCCTGAACCCCCCTTCCATCTCCCTCCCCATCCCTTCCCTCTGGGCCATCCCATTGCCCCGGCCCTGAGCATTTGTCTCATGTATCGAACATGGAATGGTGTTCTGTTTCACACATGATAATATACATGTTTCAATGCTATTCTCTCAGAACGTCCCACCCTCACCTTCTCCCTCAGAGTCCATAAGACTGTTCTATGCATCTGTGTCTCTTATTCTGTCTTGCATATAGGGTTATTGTTGCCATTTTTCAAATTCCATATATATGCATTAGTATACTGTATTGGTGTTTTTCTTTCTGGCTTACTTCACTCTGTATAATGGGCTCCAGTTTCATCCATCTCAATAGAACCGATTCAAATGTATTTTTTTTAAAGGCTGAGTAATATTCCATTGTGTGTATGTACCACAGCTTTCTTATCCATTCGTCTGCTGATGGGCATCTAGGTTGCTTCCATGTCCTGGCTATTGTAAACAGTGCTGCGATGAACATTGGGGTACACGCGTCTCTTTCAATTCTGGTTTCCTCAGTGTGTATGCCCAGCAGTGGGATTGCTGGGTCATATGGCAGTTCTATTCCCAGTTTTTTAAGGAATCTCCACACTGTTCTCCATGGTGGCTGTACTAGTTTGCATTCCCACCAACAGTGTAAGAGGGTTCCCTTTTCTCCACACCCTCTCCAGCATTTATTGCTTGTAGACTTTTGGATAGCAGCCGTTCTGATGGGCATGAAATGGTACCTCATTGTGGTTTTGATTTGCATTTCTCTAATAATGCCACTCCAGTATTCTTGCCTGGAGAATCCCCATGGACAGAGGAGCCTGAGGGGGCCTATGGTCCATGGGGCAGCAAAGAGTTGGACACGATTGAAGCGACTTAGCATGCACTTCCATTTAACTTGTTTTCCCTGAATTCTTTGAGAAGTGTCCATATAAGCAGCCTCCTGTCAAGTCAAGACTGCTGTCATCTCAAAACCTAAAGAGAATGGAGGAGTCCACTCTGTAGACTGCTATAAAAACAATCATCACACTGGGCACAGTCACCTCCATGGGGCTGATGAAACCCCATGGACCCACATATCTTTTGCATGAATGCATCACAGGACCTGGGATCCTCACCATTTGTCCTTGACACCTGACCTTGATCATCTTTGCTCTGTTGCCCATCATTCTGTTAGATGGATGTTACTTGGTCAGTCGTGTCCGACTCTTTGCAACCGCATGGACTGTAGCCCACCAGGCTCCTCTGTCCATGGGATCAATTCTGTTTCTGGGCTCTTTATTTCTCCTATTTCCTTTTTTTTTTTTTTTTTTTTTGCAACTGTAACTCTCATAATTCCCCACGGGGGCATAAATACAGTCTGACAACAAGCCAATACTGCTAAAAAAAAAAAATAGGTGCACTAAAAATGGGAAGTTTCAACACATTTAACACATATTGTGGAATTACTCTTTATTCAACACATTGATGGAGCACCTATTGCCAGGAATTCCTAGGCACTGCACTTACATTTGGGATAATGAATGTATCAGTGTATGGAAACACACAGATACCCAAGGATCACAGGTCTGCAGGCCAGTGGAGGGAGGAGGACCGTACACAATCATGACAGATGACAGAATGATATGCTGTGTGAGAAGACTCTAAGCGCTCTGCAGAAGAGCTCTTTAAAACGCTTCTGTGTAGGCTGGGAGGGGTTGTTGTTGTTCAGTCGCCAAGTCGTGTCCAACTCTTTGCGACCCTGTGGCCTGCAGCATGCCAGCCTCCTCTGTCCTCCGCTATTTCCCAGAGTTTGCTCAGACTCATGCCCACTGATGCAATGATTCCATGCAACCATCTCATCCTCTGCCATCCCCTTCTCCTCCTGCCCTCAATCTCTCCCAGCATTGGGGTCTTTTCCGATGAGTTGACTCTTTGCGTCAGGTGGCCAAAGTATTGGAGCTTCAGCATCAGTCCTTCCAATGAACACTCAGGACTAATTTCCATTAGGTTTGACTGGTTGGATCTCCTTGCAGTCCAAGGGACTGTCAAGAGTCTTCTCCAACACCACAGTTCAAAAGCATCAATTCTTCGGTGCTCAGCCTACGTTATGGTCCAGCTCTCATGTCCGTACATGACTACTGGAAATACCATAGGTTTGACTAGATGGACCTTTGTGAGCAAAGTGATGGAGTTGTTACCCTTGTTAAACCTCTGGCATGCTCTTCCATGGCCAGGCCCATTGATACCACAACTGGGTTTTTGTCCTTATGGGACAGAGTAGAGAGCTGTGAAGCTGTAGTGTTGAGAAAGCATCAAAGGCATGAAGCCAGGGATAGGCATGAAGATAGGGAGCTTGGGAACCGTCTGCTACAGAGACAGACAGCGCCACTGACAATGGGAGAAGGAGCCTTCTGCCTTCCGCTGGGAAAGCTACTTGCGTTCTCCTGATTTCAGGTTAATGTCACACCACAGTTTCTGGGGGGTGGGGGCAGAGCATAGGGAAGACGAAACAGAACTCTCAGACATAAATACTGTCCGTAATGAAGTCTGATTGCTGTGGCTGTAAGCACCGATCAATACCTTCCATGACAGAAGACCTGAAACGGCCCCAGATGAACCTCAGGCATGCGTCGGTCTTTTTGTTGCGTTGTTTTTAATTCCACCTACAGATGAGAGTTTCTTGATGTGTTGCTTTTGGATCTTTCACTGCTCGGTTTGATTATGCAGAATATTGTTCTGCTTTTCCTCTCTTTTTTGGTGATAAAACATGCCTGGCTGTTTTCTCAGGGACAGCAGTACCTCTGCCCTGCTGCTATATAACTTGTGCTCTGAATATTATTGAACAGAGAGGGCTCACTTGGCAGGCATTCATCATGACCTGGGTGGAAAAAGGACTCCTCCCCCACAGGCAGGCTCTGCCGGGTGATTCAGTTTTCATCCGACACATAAAACAGACCAACAAAATTTTTTTTTTCTCTTACAAGCAGGATAGAATCTTGTAATGCCATAAGCCATCAGCAGACACTTGTGCTTGCAAAGTTTGAAATACAATGCCTTTTTCTCTTAAAGCTAACGATTTCATTAGGATGAAGGTTTTCTGCATGAAATGGATTTCTTTGCTTCTCTGCAGAGTTTGAGTGGTGTGTAATTGAGCCTTTAGGTAATTCAGTTCAGTTCAGTCGCTCAGTCATGTCCGACTCTTTGCGACCCCATGGACTGCAATACAGCCAGGCCTCCCTGTCCACCACCAACTCCGGGAGTTTACTCAAACTCATGTCCATCGAGTCGGTGATGCCATCCAACCATCTCATCCTCTGTCGTCCCCTTCTCCTCCTGCCTTCAAGCTTTCCCAGCATCAGGGTCTTTTCTAATGAGTCAGTCCTTTGCATCAGGTGGCCAAAGTACTGGAGTTTCAGCTTCAGCATCAGTCCTTCCAATGAATATTCAGGACTGATGTCCTTTAGGACGGACTGGCTGGATGTCCTTGCAGTCCAAGGGACTCTCAAGAGTCTTCTCCAACACCACAGTTCAAAAGCATCAATTTAGCCGTGACTGATAGGCTAGGTGCTTTGAGGATCAGATGCAGTCCTGCCCCCTCTCATTAATATTGTGTGCACTGGCCCACGGGCAGGCGTTTGCCAGCCTCTGGGGAAGGTGATGAGAAAAGATATCAAATGTCAGTTAGAAGCTGGAACTGCAGTATCAGATACACCTGGGTTTGTGCCCCCAATTTTTCCCCCATGATTTCTTGTGTGATCTTGGGCAGGGAGTTAGCCTTTCTTTCTCTGTTTTCTTTGTGTCTGGTCTTAGTTGTGGTACATGGGCTTCTTGCTGTAGCTGTTGGCACATTGGGCTCAGTACTTTCGACTTGTGAGCTTAGTTGTCCCACGGCATGTGGGATCTTAGTCCCCGGACAAGGGATTGAACCTGCATCCCCTGCATTGAAAGGCAGATACTTAACCAGTGGGCCGCCAGGGAAGTCCTGACATTTCTGCCTGTCGCTTTTTGGGTTCACTCATCTTTTAAGACAGGAAGGGCATGATTTCACCAGGTTCTGTAAAGATTAATCATAATATACGTAAAGCGTTTATCCTGGCATAGTATAAATGACCTTGTTGGTAGAAAATAATTATGTTAAGTTATTTAGAGCTTTACCTTTTAAATGGGCTTGCCGGGTGGCTCAGCGGTAAGGAATCTGACTGCAGTGCAGGAACCACAGGAGACGCAGGTTCGATCCTTGGGTTGGGAAGATCCCCTGGAGGAGGGCATGGCAACTCACTCCAGTACTCTTGCCTGGAGACTCCCGTGGACAGAGGGGTGTGGTGGGCTATAGTCCATAGGTTCACAAAGAGCCAGACATGACCGAAGCAGCTTAGCACACATGCATGCACACAGACAGTTATTAAAATCCACAGCTGAGTCTATGTCTTGGGCATAAGATCTTTGCTTTCAGAAGCATCACAGGACAGAGCTTTGCGAAGTTTTGTCCTGTCCACTGGAATAATGTATCTCGGCGTTATTCACAGATAGAAATATTTTCTCCCAGATCCTATGTTAGTCCTAATTTTTTCAGAAAAGACGTAGAAACTTGAGTGTTTTCCTCGGACTGTAGTTCTTTCATCGGTATGCATCTGTTCCACTCGTGTTTAAGAAAAGCAGTTCATTTCAAAGATGTAGCTGGCAAAAACAGAGTGTAAACCCTTCTGTCCAATACACCATTGATGTCTCAAAATAAAAAATAGAAAAAAGGCCTCAAGAGCAGCAGAGCAAATAGTTAACTATTTTTATTTGTTTAACTATTTACTTAACTATTTTAACTAATTTTTTATTTAATAATTAAATTAAAATAATAAATATTTTAACTAATATTTATTTAACTTAATATTTATAATATTTATAAATTTTATGTATTTATATAATATATACAAATTTATATATATTATGTGTATATAAATTATATTATATATTGTATAATATATATTATATTATACTATACATCTAAATTTATATTATATAAATTTATATAAAATGTATTTATAATAAGTTTATAAAATTTATTAATATTTATTTAACTATTATTAACTATTAATTAATATTAGCTGTTATTAACTATTATAGTTAACTAATATTAAATATTATTAATAGCACCACATTTCAGATGCTGAGCCCTCATCATGGCCAGAAATTGCTTTCTCTCTCATAGAATATGTCTTTGAAACTTCCGTCAGAACTGTCATTGTATCTGGTGGCAAACCACACGAAAGGGTTCCTTTATCATGATGTAGTAATCTGTGAAATGGCTCATTTAATATTCTAAGGGCTCATGAAGAATTTTGCTTTAAAGGGACTTAAAAGGCTAAACAATTGACCACATGTCAGATGAGGCCCTGGGTGGGCACTATTTTCCCTGAGAACGGCTGTGCTCCAGGGCCTGGGTGGGAATGACAGGCGTGCGTGCTAAGTCACCTGAGTTGTGTCCAACTCTGCCAGCCACCCCCATGGACTGTATTCCACCAGGCTCCTCTGTCCTTGGGATTCTTCAGGCAAGAATACTGGAGTAGGTTGCCATGCCCTCCTCCAGGGGATCTTCCTGACCTAGGGACCGAACTCACATCTCCCACATTGCAGGCAGATTCTTTATCAGCTGAGCCACCAGGGAAGCCCAAGAAGACTGGAGTGGGTAGCCTTTCCCTTTTCCAGGGGATCTTCCTGACCCAGGAATCGAACCGGGCCCTCCTGCACTGCAGGTGACTTCTTTACCAGCTGAGCCACAAGCTGAGCCATGGGGGAAATCCCAAATGATGGGCATCTCTCCCCATCTCTATATTGCCCAGGGAGTTCACCTCCCTGCTGTAAGCTTCCTTGTCAGTCATTGCCTCTCTTTTAGGACAGTCCCAACCCAGGAGCTTTTCAGATGAAGAATCTGAGCCCCTGGAAGGTTTGCAGTGGCGGGGATAGGGGTATCTTAGTGGTGGGCATCTCTCGGCGGTCTTGCAGGTCATAGTGGAAGAGTCCTCTTAGCAGCTCCTTGCTGGCCAGCGGACTGTGTCAAGGTCACTTTCCCCATTTGGCTAAGATCAAGTCTATCACGAGCTTTCCAGGTGGCTCAGTGGTAAAGAACCTAGCTGACAGTGCACGAGACACAAGAGATGCGCGGGTTCGATTCCCTGGGTCGGAAAGATCGCCCGGAGGAGGAGGTGGCAACCCACTCCAGTATTCTGGCCTGGAGAATCCCACGGACAGAGGAGCCTGGCGGGTTATAGTCCCTTGGGTTGCAAAGAGTTGGATACGGCTTAGCGACTAAACCGCCATCAGCAATGGGCAGTTAGTTTTCACGTTATGAAGACTGTGTACATACACACGCGCATGTCTCAAAACAACACTGGAAGAAAATGCATCCAATTTTTTTCATATAACTTTAGTTAAAGCAGTCATCAGGAAGAAACTGTTTATGGCGTCAGATGCAGACAACTTATTTTTAGAACAAACACCTTGCACTTTCAATAGGAAAAAATAAATGATTATATGCGTTGGAGGTATGAGATAAAATTAACATGAGGCGGAGAGGAACAATGCAGATTGTGTGGGTAGGAATTTATTTCCCTTTTGGCTTCCAAGAATCAGCGCTATCAGAGTAAAAATTGGCCCTCTTCAAGAGAAGACGAGGTTTCGTGCCAGCTTTGTTTTATCATTATTCTTCATGCTATTATTTTTGGCTTGCACACAAGCTGCCTTTCTGCAACAAGGATTTGAAAACGGTTCTCCATGTTTGACGTAAATGTAGAGTCTGTCCATTCCTGAGCCTGCATGTTTTGCAGAAATATCATGCACCAGCATCTTTGTTCTAGTTTGGAATGGATTCAGGAAAAATGTCTTTGGCTCCAAAATGGCTTTAAATACAGTCTGGACGCTCTGGGAGGCTGGGCTGGGTTTCAGCACGCTTCCCTTCGCCCCTTGCAGTAAGGTTGGAGACCTGGCGGTGTCACTGAGACCTGGGCCTAGAAATAGACACAGCTCCGTTTCTCCATGCTACCTGGCCTCTGGCACCTTTTGCACAGAGACGCGTCATCTGAAAGCAACGTAAGACAGTCACACGTGAAAGGCCGGAAAAATAGAGCGAGGAAGGAAAGTCTATCTCACCGAGAACTCCTCGCTCACCTCGCCAAGATTTACAGCCTGTGTGCGCCTGATTCAGGCTACCCTGGGTTTCAGGAACTGGTGGACGCCAGAGATAAAAACAGGAGGTTGGCTTCCCATGGGGTTTTGCAAGTTCCTCTGCAATCCTGAAGGCTTTTAGTTGAGTCTTCCAGTGGTGATGGGCGTGTGGACGCCAAGGGTGACTTCTCTGGCGTCCGATGGCCTATTTGACCCAGAGCCCCAGGGGTGCTGATTGCCTCTCTTCAACTATTGTCTCCTTGTCTTTTTTTTTTTTTTTAATTTATTTATTTTAGTTGGGGGCTGATTACTTTACAATATTGTGGTGGTTTTTGCCACACATTGACATGAATCAGCCATGGGTCTACATGTATCCTTGTGTTTTGATGTGCGAGTAGCAGCCCGTTCTCTGGGTTCCTCCTGCCTGCCTTGCTTAGTCCCATGCTGGGGCATTTGCACATGCAGCATTCTTGATTTGCAGCCCTTTTCCCCGGAGGGGCGGGGTGCTAGTGGTAAAGAACCCACCTGGCTACGCAGGAGACAAGAGAGGCGGGTTCGATCCCTGAGTCAGGAAGATCCCCTGGAGGAGGGCACTGTATCCTACTCCATTATTCTTGCCTGGACAATCTCCACGGACATGAAGTGAATGAGCGCGCGTGCACACACACACACACACACACACACACACACACACACAGACACACACACACAGACACACACACACAGACACACAGACACACACACACACAGACACACACACACAGACACACACACACACACACAGACACACACAGACACACACACACACACACACACACACACCCCTCTTCATTTCCCCAAGAGGACTTTTCTGACCGTTCATGCTCAGGTACCCTCCCGATCCCCACCCTGAAATCTTTCTCCGCTTACTATGCTGTAGTATATAAATGATGATATGTTGAGTAAATAAATTCATCCATGAATGTGTTCCTAACATAGGAGATTTGATTTGGGTGATGTATCATACATTACCTGAGTTCAACCCCTGGGTGGGGAAGATTCCCCTGGAGAAGGGCACGGCAACCCACTCCAGTATTCTTGCATGGAGAATCCCGTGGACAAAGGAGACTGGCAGGCTGCAGTCCGTAGGGTCACGAGAGTCAGAGACGACTTAGCGACTAAACCTCCACCACCATCACATGTTAGCTGCGTATCAGTCTACTCAAGAATTTTATCTGACTCTTGTAGCAATGACATACACGCATAAATCCTAAAGGTGATCTGTCTGTCATGTATTCATCCATCCATCCAATCATCTACCTATTCACCGATCTATTATCTATCTCTCCGTCTAGTCTCTTATGCATATATGTCTATCTGTGTATCTATCTGAAGAAGGTTCTGAATAGTAAGCACCACCCTGGGAAGGGTGACCCTGGTTTCCATGGATAGTATTAGCTAAGAGGTTAGACTTGAGATGAGCTTAGTTGCCCTGCAGCACGTGGCATCTTCCCGGACCAGGGATTGAACCCATGTCTGCTGCGTTTGCAGGATTCTTAACCAGTGGACCACAGTGGGCATCCCACAGGTTCTTTTATTTGTTCAACATTATGTTTAATTCACATTGGTATGACCTGATATAGGCACAGTAAGGATCTGAAAACTTCATCGTCTTCTGTTATCCCACAGCAAGACTGACGTAGGAGGACAGCTTGCAGGTGTTACAGCTTTGTGCTCCTGGCTTTGCAAGAGATTACATCTTGCAAAAAAGAAATACACTGAAAGAGATTTTTTTTTTAAAAAAACTGGATCAAACTCCAGTCTCAGGGTTTTTACATGGAAACCAACTTGAAAGAGAATTCTGCCAAACAACTTGAAAACAAGTCACGGCCAATTGGTTTAAAATCATATTCGCTCACTTGATCTGTTTCTATACATAACTTGGAGTGGAATCTATGAAGTTCTACTGAAATGTGTGTTCCATGAAACATGGATGCTGGTCACTTTATCACCATATAATCACCTAGAACAAGGGCTTTCCTGGTGGCTCAGACAGTAAAGAATCTGCCTGAAATGTGGGAGACCTGGGTTTGATCCGTTGGTCGGGAAGATCCCTCAGGAAGGGAAAGGCTACCCACTCCAGCATTCATGCCTGGAGAATCTCCACGGACAGAGGAGCCTGGTAGGTCACAGTCTGTGGTGTCGCAGCGTCGGACACGACTGAGCGACTAAGTACACGTAGAATATAGTTGATGATGTCGTCATAGGTGGTTTTATATTTTTTATTCTCCACCCTGCTGAACAGAAACAAGCCAAAGGTCAAGACTCTGTATTTTATTATTTTTAAAAATTCATTTATTTTAATTGGAGAATAATGACTTTACAATATTGTGAGTTTTTTTTTTCTATATATCAACGTGAATAAGCCACAGGTATACATATTTTTAAAAGTCTAGACAGGATTTTATTAAAAAAATTTTAAAATTTTAAGAAACTTTTTATTTTGTATAGAAATGTAGCCAATTAGCAACGTTGTGATAGTTTCAAATGAACAGCAAAGGGACTCAGCCATATATACACATGTATCCAGTCTCCTCCAAACTCCCCTCCCATATATATACATAAATATATAATATATATTATATATAATAAGGGCTTCCCTGGTGGCTCAGCTGGTAAAGAATCCACCTGCAATGAGGGAGACCTGGGTTCGAGCCCTGGGTTGGGAAGATCCCCTGGAAAAGGGAAAGGCTACCCACTCCAGTATACTGGCCTGGAGAATTCCATGGACTATATAGTAATTAAAAAAAAAAATTATTCACTATATATGTAATAAATATATTAATTTATGTTATATGGCATACACATGGTATTCCTCCTTCTCTGTCTGACGTACTTCACTCAGCATGACAATCTCTAGGTCCAAGACCGTGAGAAAGAAAGCAAGCCAAGATTCTTCTGCATATTTTAAACTCTTCTCTTCGGTAGCCAGCATCACCTGCTGAAGGAAATTCCATAGCTCAGTGGTGATCATCTCCTACAGGCAATTTAAACTAATTAGGGGAGAAATGTCCTAATTTACAAGGGAAAAGACAGTTGTCTTGAGCGTAATTAACTTCTGCCACGAAAAATGCATACATTAGGATGTTACCTTCAAGAATTAATTAGTTTGCCTTTGACTATTTGTCTTTTCCGGAATGCTGCTTACTTCAGAATGTAATTAAAATATTTAACACATAACAAATCAAAAATCATCGCCGTTGCTGTTTCAAAGCCAGCATGCAAGAGCGGAAATGCTGGTTTGTAAACGAACTGTGCGTCTCCTCTTAATTTCTTTGGACAAAGACATCGGGCCTATATTTTGCGATAACGTCTGCTTTCACGCTAAATTTTCTGGTGGGTTCGAGATCGAACCGCCTTGTACCTTTGCTGTGGGTAGATAAAGAAGCAGTAAGTGACTTTTCCTTCTCCTCTGGCTGATCTGTGGGTAGTGAGCACTGGATGGCGTGTTTTGACGGCCCCACAATCATCTCCAAGCGCTTGTGTTTCCAAGACACGCAGCAGAATGTCAGGGACGGCCACTCTGTTCAGTTGACAGAGTGGAGACGGCGGATCCTGGCAAACTCTCTGATCCCATATGCTCTAGAAACTTGCTGTCCTTTTTTTTTTTTTTTTAATTAATTATTTGGATTGCACTGGATCTTCTTTGCCGACTTGCTCTAGTCGCAGAGCGCGGGGCTGTTCTTCGTTGCGGAGGCTGCTCGTGTTGCAGAGCACAGGTTCTATGGTGAGTGTCCTTCGATACTTGCAGGTACGCAGGCTCAGTTAGCTACGGCTCTCGTGCCCTAGCGCGCAGGCTCGGCAGTTGTGGGACCCCGGAATTGGTGGCTCCGAAGCGTGTGGATCTTCCCGACTGGGGATCCGATCCACGTCTCCTCCATCGGCAGGTGGATTCTTATCCACTGTGCCACCCGCGAAGTCCAAGTCGCTGTTCTTTATTAGAAAAAAAGTGAAAGCGCTCAGTTGTGTCCGACTCTTTGTGACCCCGTGGAATTCTCCAGACCAGGATACTGGAGTGGGTAGCCGCCTTTTCCCTTCTCCAAGGGGATCTTCCCAACCCAGGGATTGAACCCAGGTCTCCCGCATCTCAGGCGGATTCTTCACCAGCTGAGCCACCAGGGAAGCCCTCTTTATCAGGAGGTAGAATCGATTTCCTTTCTCCTTAAACCTGAATGGGGCTCTATGACCAGCAGAAAAGACAGAACGTGGTGGAAGTATGGTTTCCTAGGCTAGGTCATAGAATTCAGCATGTTCCCACGTCTTTTCCCGAATATTCACACTCTCGGAATCACACCATGGTGTGAGGAATCCCAGGGAGCTTGAAGAGGCCTTGTGTAGGCTGCTCAGCCAGTAGCTCCTGCTGCGATCGGAGCAGACAGCCAGCATCAGCTTCCAAACACATGAGCGTGTAATGCTGGGGCTTTCCTGGCGGCTCAGATGGTAAAGTGTCTGCCTGCAATGTGGGAGACCCAGGTTCGATCCCTGGGTTGGAAAGATCCCCTGGAGAAAGGAATGGCAACCCACTCCAGTATCCTTGCCTGGAAAATTCCATGGATGGAGGATCCTGGTGGGCTACAGTCCACGGAATTGCAAAGAGTCAGACACAATTCAGTAACTTCATTTTCTTTTCTTTCTTCTAAAATCATCTCTTCAGATGATTCCAGCCGCCGCCTTTGAGCTGCCGCTGTGAAGACCACCAGGGGCAGAAACAAGCTGCCTCCGCCAATTCCCTACCCCCAGCAGACTGTGAACAAAATCTGAGATAATATGCTGCACTACAATACTATCTAGAGTGCAAGATAAGACTTAATGAACAGTGCACTTTTTGAGGAAAATTTGTTTATAGCATTCAATTGATGTCTCTGGGTGACAAAAAAAATCTTCTGAAATAAGGATAAATTAGTGTACAGCAGAATAAGTTTAAATGGCTTCCCCCACTCACCACATCACACATGTGCATACATGTGACATGTCCGGCTCTCTGCGACCCCATGGACTGTGGCCCACCAGGCTGCTCTGTACGTGGTATTCTCCAGGCAAGAATACAGGAGTGGGTTGCCATGCCCTCTTCCAAGGCATCTTCCTGACCCAGGGACTGAACTCGTGTTTCCTGCATTGCAGGCAAATTTTCTATCATCTGAGCCATCAGGGAAGCCCCTCATCTGAGTTTACATCAACCTTACAATCTGCCTCCGGCTATAACGCAGTGTCCTTTAACCTTCTTAGATTACTGATGGCTCTGCTCTAGACCCAACGAACACAGGGAAATCTTTATTTTTGCCTTCTTTCTCACAAGCGTTTTTCTTCAAAGGCATAAAGAATGTTTATGATTTCCCCCCCTTGCCTTGCTTTCGAGGTCTGCTGGGGCCAGGTCTTCAGAAGCTGCCAGCCTGCTCGCTCACCCTCCTCCTGGAGACTAGAGAACGCTATCTGTGTGACTTGAATTCTCACGAATCCAAAGAACCGGGAGAGGAGCGTTGAATGGAAATGTTTTCAGTTCTAGCTCCCCTCCTTCCATCACTGGAGAACAGCACTATGGCAACTCTGTGACTTCAAAAATAGAACACACGTCAACCTTTTACACCCTCACAGGCTTTAGAGACCCGTAAAACTGGGAAAATAACAACTTTCCTCCCACCTACCTCACAGTCATGTGGGGTGGAATTATGAGCTCGTGCTTGTAAAGTGCTTTGCCATGTGAAGGGCAAGGCTGTGTAGGGCATCCTGATGACAGCATCAGATAATTTGGAAATGCAACCAGAGTTTCCCACCCAAATTGCTGCTTCAACCTTTGCGTCAATTTGGAAAAGTTCCCATGATGGAAAAGAACTCCTCTCCCTCAAGCAGGAGGAATTGCCTTCGGAATTGTGTGGAAGCAGTGGGCAGTGCAGGGTTCCTTCCTGACAGCTTCCATTGTCAGCGCTACTGGAAACTCATTTGTACCATAGTCAGTGGGTCTCCTCACTGACGGGAACGTAGTTAACTCTGGGGATGGCCCTGCAGCTTTCAGTTCAGTTCAGTCGCTCAGTCGTGTCCGATTCTTTGCGACCCCATGGACTGCAGCACGCCAGGGCTCCCTGTCCATCACCAACTCCTGGAGTTTACTCAAACTCACGGCCATCAGGTTGGTGATGCCATCCAACCATCTCATCCTCTGTCGTCCCCTTCGCCTCCCACCTTCAATCTTTCCCAGCATCAGGGGCTTTTCAAATAAGTCAGCTCTTTGCATCAGGTGGCCAAAGGATTGGAGTTTCAACATCAGTCCTTCCAATGAATACTCAGGACTGATCTCCTTTAGGATGGACTGGTTGGATCTCCTTGCAGTCCAAGGGACTCTCAAGAGTCTTCTCCAACACCACAGTTCAAAAGCATCAATTCTTTGGCGCTCAGCTTTCTTTTTGGTCCAACTCTCACATCCATACATGACCACTGGAAAAACCATAGCCTTGACTAATGGCAACCCACTCCAGTACTCTTGCCTGGAAAATCCTATGGACAGAGGAGCCTGGTAGGCTGTAGTCCATGGGTTCGCTAAGGGTCGGACATGACTGAGCGACTTCACTTTCACTTTTCACTTTCATGCATTGGAGAAGGAAATGGCAACCCACTCCAGTGTTCTTGCCTGGAGAATCCCAGGGACGGGGGAGCCTGGTGGGCTGCCGTCTGTGGGGTCACACAGAGTCAGACACGACTGAAGTGACTTAGCAGGACTAGACAGACCTTTGTTGGCAAAGTAATATCTCTGCTTTTTATTATGCTGTCTAGGTTGGTCATAACTTTCCTTCCTGTGGCTTTAGTAGGAAGACAACTCTGCCAATTTGAATGCAAAGCCACCCACTTTGGCCAGGAGTAGCCAAGGCCCTATTCATGGCCTGGAGAATCATTTGTCATCCCCAGGTGCCTATTGCTCTTTGGAGTTGGCGATGCAGTTTCTTTCTTTTTTTTTAACTCTGTGAGCCCACACCATTTGTCATTGGAGAGGCTGGTGGTTCATCTTGGGTATAAGACTACTTTCAGAAAAGGGAGCCAGAAGCTCAATGGGGTGTGAGGAAGTCATTTGGGCCGCAGGGCATACTTTTAGAAACCAGCGGCATGGATGAAGATTTTCTGGTATAGAAGACGACATTTCCTTCTCGGCATAGCACATCAGGCCTTCCTGGGTAAGGGTCCGCACAGAAGACAAAAAAATTTGGTTGGTCCTCAGAACATTTGGACTCATGCAGGCAAATGATGGGCCAAACTGTTCACATGTCCCAGGAGCTTTGGTGCCCGAGGCTGTGGTTCAGCCCGTTGACTAGAACAAAGAATGAAAGGGAGTGGGCGTAAATTTGGTATCAGCTTCTTCCTTACGTAGGGCTTCCCTGGTAAAGAAGCTCAGCGGTAAAGAACCCAAAGCTGCCAAGGCAGGAAATGCAGGTTCAATCGCTGGGTCAGGAAGATCCCCTGGAGAAGGAAATGGCAACCGACTCCAGGACCCTTGCCTGGGAAATCCCACGGACAGAGGAGCCTGGCAAGTTATAAAGCATGGGTCGCAAAAGAGTTGGACACGACTTCGAGACTAAACAGCAACAATAAAGCAAGTCTTCCTTGTGAACACCCGTGCCTCTGTAGTTTGTTTTTTAGTGATTTCTGAGAGCAGGAGACCAACATGCTTTTGCGAGTTTTCAAAACCTCAGAAAGTTGTCTTCTGGGGTCAGGCTGTCGTGGTCATGTTTGAAGTAACTCTGGGTGTAAAAAAAATGGGAATGCTGAGAATGCATCGGGGGTGAACTCTCCACATTTGCGCTTGTTTTTAAAAACACTCCATTGGCCGAAGTGAGTAGGAGCAGCGACAAAACTTGTGGGGTTCAGTGAACCGGGAACTTGTGGGGCTCTGCTTTGGCAAATAATTAAGTATTTAAAGACAGCAGAGCATGAAACCCAGAGTGGCGTTCTGGCCAAAACCTTTTCTTTTTATTATAATTTATTTCTTTTTGGTGATTCCGGGTTTCTCTTGCTGCCCTGAGGCTTTCTCTAGTTGCAGTGAGCTGGGGGCGGGGGGGTGGGGACTACTCTTTAGATGGCACACAACGGTTCCTCATTGCAGCGGCTTCTCTTGTTGCAAAGCACAGGCTCTAGCTGTCTGGGTTTCAGTAGTTAGGGCTCCCGAGCTCTAGAGCTCAGATTCAGTAGTTGTGGTGCACGGGCTTAGTCACTTATCGGCACATGGGATCTCGACGGACCGAGAATGGAACCCGTATCTTCTGCATCGGCAGGCAGCTTCTTTACCACTGAGCCACCAGGGAAGCCCATTTGGCCATTCCTAAAGTGCCACCCGATGCGAAGAACCGACTCATTGGAAAAGACCCTGATGCTGGGAAAGCTTGAAGGCGGGAGGAGAAGGGGATGAGAGAGGGTGAGATGGTTGGATGGCATCACCGACTCGATGGACATGAGTTCGAGCAAACTCCGGGAGTGGGTGATGGACAGGGAGGCCTGGCGTGCTGCAGTCCATGGGGTCGCAAAGAATCGGACACAACTGCATGACTGAACTGAACTGAACGTGCCATATAAACAAAAGGATATAGAAGAAGTCTCTCGTATCTGCCTTCTTTCACTTTGCATAATGCTTTTGAGGTTCCCCCACACTGTTGCATGCCTCGAGGATCCTTCCCTTTTAATCCCTGAAGAACTTTCAGCTTTCCGGGTGGGTCACCATGTGTTTACCTGCCTGTTGGCTGATGTTTGGCTTGTTTCCAGTGGTTCGCGATTGTGAATAAAGCGACGGGAATGATTCCCATTCGGCTCTTTGTGGGAACGTATGTTTTCACTTCCCTTAAGGAGATGCCGAAGAGGGGAACGGTTGGGTCACACGGTAAGTGAGTGTTTACCTTTGTGGGAACCTCTGTGCAGGTCCACCAGTAATGTACGAGGTCCCCCCAGCTCTGTATTTTTATCAGTACTTGCTATCGTAGGTCTCTTTAACTTTAACAACGCCAGTAGGTGTGCAGGAATTTTTAATTTGGCTTTCCCTGATGACTAATGATTTTGAGCATCTTTTTCATGTGCATAATGACTCTTTACGTCATCTCTTTTGAGGTGTCCATTCCAGACTTTTGCCAATTAAAAAAATCGAGTTATCTCCTCATTATTGACTATTGTTGGTGTGACTTTGTGCTCAGTCTGTCCGGGACTCTTTGCAACCCCATGGACTGTAGCCCTCCAGGCTCCTCGGTCCATGGGATTTCGCAGGCAAGAATACTGGAGTGGGTAGCCATTTCCTTCTTCAGGGGATTTTCCTGACCAAGAGATTGAACTCGGGTCTCCTGCCTTGGCAGGCAGATTCTTTACCTCTGAGCCACCGAGGAAGCCCTTTGACTATAAGAGTTACCTGTATATTTTGGATATGAGCCCTCTGTCAGATGTGTTTTGCAAAAATTTCCCAGATTGTGGATTTCCTTTGGGCTTCCTTTACTGTCTTTTGTAGAGGAAATATTTTGAATCCTGATGATGTTGATTTTTACAAAATTAGAAAAAAATGATTGTGTACCCCAATCCTTGGTGATGGACAGGGAAGCCTGGCGTGCTGCAGTCCACGCGGTCACAAAGAGGTGGACACAACTGATCGACTGGACTGAACTGAACTTCCAGAACCCTAAGATAAGGAACCGGTGTTGCTTTAGGTCACACTATTGGTTGTAATTTGTTACAGAAGCAAGAGGACACTCATACAGTATCATCTGGAATCTGTGTTATTTCAGAGTATTTTACAATTGTTACTTTTCCCCATGGCCTCTATCTGCAGCTGCTGAAACAAGGGAAAGAAACAATAACTCTTAATGTCCAAGGATCAGCCAGCATGGACACCAAGAATGTCCTACAGGTGAACGAAGAAATTGTAGGTCAAGTTATAACCACAGTTTCAAAATCCTCCACCAGTGGGCCGTATAAGGTGTTTACAAGGAAT
This sequence comes from Giraffa tippelskirchi, assembly GCF_054371585.1. Classification (NCBI taxonomy): domain Eukaryota; kingdom Metazoa; phylum Chordata; class Mammalia; order Artiodactyla; family Giraffidae; genus Giraffa; species Giraffa tippelskirchi. Next base: position 148,146,821 of record NC_137289.1, read on the forward strand.
GTTGCTGCAGAATCTTGGCCTTTAATGGAAAATTCCATCTCCTTCTGTGTCCACTAGAAAAAAAAAAGCCCAACCTAAAACTTGAGTGTTGTGTTTTATTTGGCAGATATTCTTAGGACTTCAAGCCTGGGAGACAGCATCTCAGATAACACTGAGAAAACTTTTCTGAAGAGGCACGTCAGAGAGCCAGGATATATAGGAGTTTTTTTTTTTCCCTAGCAAAAGACCAGGTAGTCTAAACATCAAAAGATTGCAGTTAATAAAAGAAAGCAGATATCTTGAGTTAAGGAATTTAGTGCTTTTCTGTGGATTGGAAGAAAGCAGGAGTCTGGGTTCACTGAAGTCATTCCTTGGGTACGCACCTCAGCTATCTGGAGCCAGGATCCTGTGTTTCCTCACATCCAGTTTTCTCTGAGTGCACAGTCAGGGTGGTTTTCGTGGCTGACTGCTAGATGGACTTGGGAGTTCCCTTTGTCTGCATCTTGAGTTCTTTCAGGGCTCACTGGCTGGAGGCTGTAACTTGATGGCTTGATGGCTGTAGTATCCTTTACTTACACGGCAGGTGGTATGGTGGTTCTCATCTCACTGGAAATGGACAGTACGTCATAATAGGAAAACTGTAGTTTTGTTGTGGTTTTGCTGTTGCTGTTGCCATGTTCCTTGAGGTAGTGAAACTCAGTGAGGTATAAAAAATACATTTTAAATTTATTTAATTTTTATTTTATATTGGCGTGTAGTTGATTGACAGTGTTGTGTTAGTTTCAGGGGTAACAGCCAAGTGATTCAGTTAAACATATACATATACCCATTCTTTTTCAGATTCTTTCCCCATATAGTTTACTACAGAATACAGAGCAGAGGTCCCTGTGCTATCCAGTAGTAGGTCCTTGATGATTATCTGTTCTATATATAGTAGTGTATATATGCTAATCTCAGTCTCCCACGTTATCCCTCTCCCCTACCCTTCCCCTTTGGCAACTGTAAGTTTGTTTTCAAAGTCTTTGTTTTATAGATAACTTTATTTGTATCATTTTTTTTTACATTCCACATTTAAGTGATAACAGGATATTTGTCTTTCCCTGTGTGACTTACTTCATGTAATATGATAATCTCTAGGTCCAACCTTGTTGCTGCAAATGGCATTATTTCATTCTTTTTCATGGCTCAGTAATATTCCGTTGTGTACATGTACCATAACTTTTTTATCCATTCCTCTATCAATGGACATTTAGGTTGTTACATGTCTTGGATATTCTAAATAGTGCTGCAATGAACACTGGGGTGCATGCACCTTTTGAATTATGGTTTTATCCAGGTATATATGCCCAAGAGTGGGATTGCAGGATCATATGTAGCTCTAGTTTTCGTTTTTTTTAACGAACTTCCATATTATTTTCCACAGTGGTTGTACCAATTTACATTCCCATCAGCAGTGCAAAGGGTTATCTTTTCTCCACACCCTCTCTAGCATTTATTCTTTGTAACTTTTTGATGATGGCCAGTCTGACTGGTGTCAGGTGATACCTCGTTGTAGTTTTGATTTGCTTTTCTCTAATAATTAGTGATATTGAGCATGTTTTCGTGTGTATTTTGACCATCTGTATGTCTTCTTTGGAGAAATGTCTGTTTAGATTTTCTGCCCCTTTTCTGACTGGGTTGTTTGTTTTTGTGATTTAGCTGCATGAGCTGTTTGAATATTTTGGAGATTAATCCCTTGTTGGTTGCTTTGTTTGCAGATATTTTCTCCTATTCTGTGGGTTATCTTTTCATTTTGTTTACTGCTTCCTTTGCTGTGCAAAAGCTTTTAAGTTTGATTAGTTCCTATTTGTTTATTTTTGTTTTTATTTTCATTACTCTAGGAGGTTGTTCTAAAAAGATATTGCTGTAATTTATGTCAAAGAGTGTTCAGCCTGTGTTTTCTTCTAAGAGTTTTGTAGTGTCCAGTCTTACATTTAGGTCTTTAATCCATTTTGAATTTACTTTTGTGTATGGTGTTAGAGAATGTTCTAATTTCATTCTTTTACATTTCGCTGTCCAGTTTTCCCAGTACTAGTCATTGAAGAGACTTCAATGTCCTCTCTACATTGTATATTATTGCCTCCTTTATTGTAGGTAAATTGACCATAGTTATGTGGGTTTATTTTGGGGCATTCTATCCTGTTCCACTGAACTATATTTCTATTTTTGGCCAGTACCATACTGTTTTGATTACTATAGCTTTGTAGTACAGTCTGAAGTCAGGTAACCTGATTCTTCCAGCTTCATTTTCCTTTCTCAGAATCCTGAAATATTTCTGAGTCTTTTCTATTTGGGAAGAAAACAATTCAGTCACGCAACTGAAACATGTTACATGGGTTCTGGTACAAATTCCCGTGTGTGTGTATGGGGTGACCCATACAAACACCAAGCAATTCTGGGATACCAGCTGGGTATCCAACTTGACTCAATTCTGACACTGTTTGTGGAGATAGCATCAGATTGCACGGGTTATCCGTCTTACTTGACTGAGGTCAGCCCCTGCCCTTTCAGATACTGAATTGCAAGTCCAGGTACCTCTGACCAGCTGGCTATAAATTGAAGGTCCCAATGACCTCCTTGTTGGGTCCAATTCATTTGCTAGAGTGGCTCACAGAAGTCAGAGAAACGTGTCACTTACCAGACTACTGCTTTGGTGTAAAAGGATGTGATTCAGGAAGGAGTCGAATGAAAGAGATGGGCCAGGATGTGGGCAAAGGATGCAGAGTGTCCGTGTCCACCCAAGCCAGTGCCACTATCCCCAGTCATGACGTGCTCACCAAACCGGACATGCTCCCAACCCCATCTTCTTGGTTTTAATGGGACTTCATTACACAAGTGCGATCGATTAAATCATTGACCATGGTGGTGGTTTAGTTGCTAAGTCATGTTCCATTCTTGCAACCTTACGAACTGCAGCCCACCAGGCTCCTCTGTCCATGGGATTTCTAAGGCAAGAATACTGGGAGTGGGTTGCCATTTCCCTTTTCCGGGGGGGTGGGTGGGGGGAGGTCTTCCCAACCCAGAGGATTAAAACCGCTTCTCCTGTGTCTCCTGCATTGGCAGACAGGGTCTTTACTACTGAGCCACCAGAGAGGTCAAATCATTGACCATAGGTAATTTTTTTTCATCTTTGTAAAAAATTGAGATATAGTTGCTTACAACATTGTGTTAGCTTCTGCTGTACAAGAGAGTGAATTTGCTGTATGTTTACATACATCTCCTCCCTCTTGGACCTACCTCTCACCCCCTCCCTTGTCCCACCTCTCTGGGTCATCACAGAGCACTGAGGTGAGCTGCTTGTGCTATACAGCGGCTTCCTACTCAGCTCAGTTCAGTCGCTTAGTCATGTCCCACTCTTTGTGACCCCCTGGACTGCAGCACGCCAGGTCTCCCTGTCCATCGGCAACTCCTGGAGTTTACTCAAACTCATGTCCATCAAGTCGGTGATGCCATCCAACCATCTCATCCTCTGTCGTCCCCTTCTCCTCCTGCCCTCAATCTTTCCCAGCATCAGGGTGTTTTCCAGTGAGTTGGTTCTTCGTATCAGGTGGCCAAAGGATTGGAGTTTCAGCTTCAACATCAGTCCTTCAAATGAACACCCAGGACTGATCTCATTTAGAATGGACTGTTTGGATCTCCTTGCAGCCCAAGGGACCCTCAAGAGTCTTCTCCAACACCACAGTTCAAAAGCATCAATTCTTCGGCGCTCAGCTTTCTTCAACCGTCCAACTCTCACATCCATACATGACCACTGGAAAAACCATAGCCTTGACTAGATGGACCTTTGTTGGCAATGTTGGCAAAGTAATGTCTCTGCTTTTTAATATGCTGAGCTTCCTACTAGCTCTTTGTTTCACACATGGTCGTGTATATACATATACACACATGATAGTGTATATAAGTCTACACACATGGTAATGTATACGTATGAGTAAGTAACTGAAGTTGCTCAGTCGTGTCTGACTCTTTGCGACCCTGTGGACTGTAGCCTACCAGGCTCTTCTATCCATGGGATTCTCCAGGCAAGAATACTGGAGTGGGTTGCCATTTCCTACACGCATGGTAACGTGAAGTGAAGTTGCTGAGTCGTGTCCGACTCTTTGCAACCCCATGGACTATAGCCCACCAGGCTCCTCCATCCATGGAATTTTCCAGGCAAGAGTACTGGAGTGGGTTGCCATTTCCTTCTCCAGGGGATCTTCCTGACTCAGGGATCAAGCAGGCAGACGCTTTACCGTCTGAGCCATGTAAATATGTATATACACATTATAGTCTATACATGTCTGTACATACGGTAGTGTATATATGCATATACATCAACCCCAATCTCCCTTGGCGTCTCCCTTCCCCACCCACCCTGTGTCCAGAAGACCATCCTCTACAGCTGCATCTAAACCTATTCCTGCCCCGCAAGTAGGTTCAACAATGGAATATTACTCAGCCATAAGAAGCAGTGAAATCGGGTCACTTGTAGAGACATGAATGGACCTCGAGTTTGTCATACATAGTGAAGTAAGTCAGAAAGAGACAAACAAATATCATACTAGCGCATATATGTCGAATGTAGAAAAATGACTCTCCTTGCTCCTGTGTTTCCTTACTTTTCTCAGCAGGAAAATGCTTTGGGCACTGTGTTCCCATCAAATGAATATCAGTCACATTTCAGCAAGTGATAAATCCTTTCCAATGAATGTAATCACCCGTTGAGGCTTTTTTTCCCCACACCATTTCACATTTTTTTTGTTGTTGTTGGATTTTGTACTTCACTATAGATAGAAATGGAAGAACAAAATCTTCCACAATTTTTTTCCTGACACCAAAGGTGCAGGTAAGCAGAGTCCTGTGCCCACAGCATCAGCGTCTGTTAACTGAGCAGGGCTGTTTCTAATGGGGAGAATCCAGCTATGCAAGACTTTAGTTCTGCAGAGAAGGATAGACTCCCCCAGGGCTTTCCCTCCACTGGTCCGTAGGTGATGTGTGTACTTGAACTCTCGGAGAAATTCAGTTCAATTCCCTGGATTCGAGGGATTATAATACACCTCCAAGTGAGCCACATAAAACTGCCTGGAAATAAATAACATCAAGGATCATCATGAAACATTTACTGAGTCCCCGTGGGCTGCGCACAAAATCCTGCTGACTTTATGATGTCTCATCTTCTCCAGGGCAGAATATCCATTTATTTCACCTCCTGGAAGACAGTATTATAGGTGCCTTCATAACAGTCAGCACGGAATTCTTGGTGTAGGAGGCCCAGGGCCTCGGGCCTGTGAAAATGGTTTATTTTCTTTTGAAATCAAGAGAAAAAACATGATGTCAATCCAGCATAGATTAGATGCATCTTTACACAAAGAGTCGTGAAAACACGAAAATCTTTACATTTAAATTAAGGTAAACATGCGACTTCCCTGGTGGCTCAGATGGTAAAAGTGTCTGCCCACAGTGCGGGAGATGGGTTCAAACCCTGGGTCGGGAAGACGCCCTGGAGAAGGAAATGGCTACCCACTCCAGGATTCTTGCCTGGAGAGTCCCGTGGATGGTGCAGCCTGGTGGGCTGCAATCCAGGGGGTGGCAAAGAGTCGGACACGAGTGAGCACCTTCACTTTCTTCCTAAACATATAAACTTTTATAGAATTACACATAAATTCCCTCAAGTAATTTATGCAGTGAGTCCCCGACCTATGAGCCTTCAAGTTGCAGACTTTCCACGGTGCAAACGTGGGTTCCGTCCACATCGGGTGTGAGTGAGATTGCAGCTCGCCCCCTGGGCCCTGTTGCTGATGCTTTGGCGCTACCATCGCCCATGTTCTGTGCCTCCTGTAGTCAGTAGTGCCGTCTTTTTGCCCGTTCGGGCGATGCCAGCCCCTGGATGCCGGCTGTATAGTGCTCCTGTGGTTTCTTCCAAGCCCTCTCCGGTAAGATGGAAAACGCTTTCTTTATTTCTTGTGTTTGCTTTTCACGCACTGCATTTGTGTGAGAGGCATTACGAAAGTGTTACAGTGCTGTACTGTACAGCCGTTTGTGTCAGTCGAGTAGCTAGGCCGACTTTGTTGGGGTGCGTGCCAAGGCACTTCGCTCAGGTCCGACTCTCTGTGACCCTATGGACCGTAGCCCGACAGGCTGCACTGTCCACGGGACTTATGAACAAAGTGGACTTGCAAACGCACTCTCAGAATGCAGCTTGTTTGTAGGTGTGGGACTTACTGTATAATAAAATATAAATAAGCACAAATTTTAGATATAAATTTATATATTTGTGATTTGCATATTTATAATCATTATATGCTGTATCACTTATGAAAGTGAAGTGAAAGTGAAGTCATGTCCGACTCTGTGACCCCATGGACTGTAGCCCGCCAGGCTCCTCCGTCCATGGGATTGTCCAGGCAAGAATACTGGAGTGGGTTGCCATGTCCTCCTCCAGAGGATCTTCCTCACCCAGGGATCGAACCTGGGTCTCCTGCATCGTAGGCAGATACTTTACCGTCTGAGCCACCAGGGAAGTCTCACTTATATTAAAGCATAAATATTATGTATTTATAATTATATACAATATATACTGTATCTTTATTTATATATACATAATATTTGTGATATATGGTATATATAATGTGACTTATATATATTATAATATATTATATTCATTATAATTAATATAATTATCAATCACATTATAATATAATAATATAATTATTATATAATATATGATATATTGATAAATTAAATCACATATTATATTAATGTATTAATTAATATAAGTTGGTATAATTATAATATATATTATATTATTATATACATATACATACATATACATATCATACATATCATACATACATATATATTATACATATTATATATTTTATAATAATATATGTATACATGTAATATATGTATAATGTATGTATAATATGTATGTGTAATATATGTATATACATATAATAATATATATTATAATAACATACATATTATACACATCATTATGCATACATACATATTATACATATTATATATAATATAAAAATATACTATATTATATAATAATATGTAATTATATTTATAATTACAATTATTAATAATGTATATTTATATTTATATGTAATGTTATATTTATTATACAATTAATTTTATAAGTAATCACCTAAAATAAAAAATTATGTAAAGAGTGATCTAAAATAAACATTATTAGTTATTAATCATGTCCGACTCTTTGTGACCCCATGGACCATAGCCCGCCAGGCTCCTCTGTCCATGGGAGTCTCCAGGCAAGAATACTGGAGTGGGTCGCCATGCCCTCCTCCAGGGGATCTTCCCCAGCTAGGGATCGAACCCGGGTCTCTTCCGTCTCCTACATTAGCAGGGTGGGTTCTTTACCACGCACGCCACCTGGGAAGCCCAGAAGAATGTGGTTGACCTGAAAAGCCCTGTAACACCGATTCAACATAATCAGGACCAAAGGCACCTTCTAGTGGATGGTAATCCCCTCCAGAGGCCTCTAGCTGGCAGGAAGCTGGGAGGCCCTGCGTGTTCCAAGCGGGATTTCAGCATCACGGCTTCCTCCCTCCCACACAGAAGCCACGGGCTGGATTCACGGCATGGCCCTCGGCACTGCTGTTTAAGACTGTGTCCCACACTGTTCCCCTGATGTTTCTCTCACTGAAAAATACCCACCAAGTTACCAGATCAGCCTGCCAGAATTGCCCATCACAAGCCCGAGAAGACAGGGCATTCAGCAAGGTTTTCCCCCGACCACAGGACGGGCTGTGAAGATGGCAAAAGGACAGGGTCCTTGTCTCAGTCTTCGATGGAGCACCTCTCCCCTTCTCGCTTTAGAGACCCCTTTTCTCCCCTTCATTCTCCCCCTACACAGCCATCAGCAAGTCTAAAAGGGCCTGCTGCATATCTCAAACACAAGACACACTCATGGCAGACGCTAGTATGGATGCTCTAAAGAGTAATAAATCTACCACAGCAGGCTTTTCTCTCAAGCCCCATGGGCAGCTTCCACGTGCTGCGGAACCCTAGGAGTTGGGGGGGGTCTCTGCTCCAGAAACATAAAACCTCTACTTTGCTCCCTTTTTAGTGCGAGAATCCCCCAGGGGGGATTTGTTACAGGTGGCTCAGTGGTAAAGAATCTGCCTGCTCGATGCAGGAGCCTCAGGTTCGATCCCCAGGTTGGGAAGATTGTCTTGGAGGAGGAAATGGCAACCCCACTCCAGTATTCTTGCCTGGAAAATCCCAAGGACAGAGGATCCTGGTGGGCTACAGTTCATGGGGTTGCAAAGAGTCGGCCATGACTGAGCAACTGAACTGAACTGAGTACACACACACACACACACACACACACACACACACACACAACACCTGCATTCAGCAGACCTAGGATAACACCCAGAAGCCCACCAGTACAACCAGCTCCCCGGGTGATCTTGTGACGGGTGGTCCTCCCACCCTGGGCCACTGAGACACAGAGTCCTAAACAGTCTGGCTGTTCGGCCGGCTTATCCAGGCAACCTGGGGTTGCCATCTTTATCTAATTTAAACTTGTTCTTTTCTATGGCGGCATCGTCAATTAACAATGTTGTGATAACTTCAGGTGGACAGTGAAGGGACTCAGCCACACATGGACATGTATCCATTCTCCCCCAAACTCCCCTCCCATCCAGGCAGCCACATGACATTGAGCAGAGTTCCCTGTGCTGTCCAGCAGGTCTTTGCTGGTTCTCCATGTTAAACACAGCAGTGTGTCCATGTCCATCCCAGACTCCCTGACTATCCCTTCCCCCATCCTTCCCCCTGGTGACCATAAGGTTATTACAGAGTATTGAGCAGAGTCCCTGTGCTGTCCAGCAGGTCCTTGCTGGTTCTCCATGTGAAGTACAGCAGTGTGTCCATGTCCATGGGATTGCCCTCTTCACGTGGAAAGAAGGCAGTCCATTTCCAACCGTAAAAATGAAGAAAACTGATTTGTTAGGCAAAGAGGAGGAAGAGCATGATGTTACAAAGGTCTGTGTCCCACGTTTATTTTGTGCCCAGGTAGACAAAGCCACCTGAGCTGGTGCCATCCCAGATAAGTTAGAGAAGAAGCAGGAATCGAAGAGGAGGAAGTATTCTAAATGTGTTATTTCCTGAGTGTGGCATAGTTTCTCCCTGGGCCATGCAAACCCTGTTTTTTTTCTTAAACACCGAAACTTGGCAGCCACCTCTCTGAGGTCTGCCCAGCACGTCCCGCGCGGTCTTCCTCCAAATAATTAAAGAGACAGACGGCACTCCAGGGGCCGTATCCCATAATGAGGCACTTGTTTATGGCCCTCACGGATTGCTTCGGGGACGTGCCTTTCAGGCTCGGCAACGTGATGAGAGGCAGAGGTAATTTCTTCCCTTGTTTGTTCTCTGAGGTACTGGTGTAGGGTCAGCGGGACGGTCTCCCTGCCAGAGCCGGGACTAGTTTACCGTTTCACTGCCGCTGCTTAAAAAAATTACTTCCCGGGCTTGCTAATGAAAGCACATAGTGTTTCAGAACCGAGTTGCAACATCGTGCTGATAGGTGAGCGTCTGAAGGGATGGATTCACAGAGGACAAAAAGTACCTGGTGGCAGGGAGCGCAAAGGAAATGGAAGGGAAGCATAGAAGGATGCCATTGGGAAAGGCAGGTGGTACGTGGTGAGGAAAGTGCTCGCTTAAGTGGTGGAGATCAGCGATGCTGGAGCAGGGAGGCAGTGGTCCTGCTTTAAGCTGGGTGGGCAGACAGAGCCCCCCTCCCCTCCCCTTTGAGAGTCAGGATGGGCAGCAAATGAACCAGCTAAGGAAGCAGAGCCAGAGGACAGACTAGAGCATCCTGATCCAATTGTCTTAATCCGCCTGCACCTCGCTTCTCCTCTCAGAAGTGAAGTGAAAGTCGCTCAGTCCTGTCTGACTCTTTGCAACCCCATGGACTCGTCCATGGAATTCTCCAGGCCAGAATACTGGAGTGGGTAGCCGTTCCCTTCTCCAGGGGATCTTCCCAAACCCAGGGATCGAATCCAGGTCTCCCACATTGCAGGCGGATTCTTTACCAGCTGAGCCACCAGGGAAGCCCAAGAACACTGGAGTGGGTAGCCTATTCCTCCTCCAGGGGATCTTCCCGACCCAGGAATCAAACCGGGGTCTCCCGCATTGCAGGCAGAATTATTCACCAACTCAGCCATCAGGGAAGAAAACAGAAATCCTCTCCAGGCTTCTTGCCTGCGAAATCCCATGCACAGAGGAGCCTGGAGGGTGACAGTCCATGAAGTCACAAAGACTCAGCCAGGACTGAGCAGATAAACAACAGTGACAACATATACATGTTTGGAAACAAAAGCTCCAGTTGATGGCACCTCCTTATCAAGAAGTGAATTTCAGATTCTCATGGGTCTACCGCAGACACGGCTCCCTCCAGAGACCCGGTTCCTCCAGGTGTGGTCTGAGGGCAGCCTCATCGTCAGGGCAGACACGTTGGCCCTGCCCAGGTCTGCAGAGTCAGAGCCTGCATGATAGCAGTGCGCTGGGTTGGGGAGGGTGGGGGAGGGGGTTGGGGTTGGTTTGCCTGTTAAAATGCATCCCAGTTGCAATGAGCTCTCAGGATGGTAGAACATCTGTATGTGGACTCGGTGTGTACGTTTAGGAAATGCTTGCTGGTCAGGGGTCCGGAACGCATTGGGTTTTGTGTCTTATCAAGAATAGTCCCTCACCTTCCATCTTTTGTATTTTGTTGTTTGCTTTCCATGACATTGACCTTTTGGAAGGTCATCCCAGTTTTCTTGTTTTAGTGGCTCTTAAGCAGGTGGAAGGCATGTGTAAGGGATGCAGATATGTCCCCAGCTTCCTCCTCCCCCTTCTTTCCCACCCCAGGAGACACTTGGAAGTGTCTGGGGACATTTTTGGTTGTCACACCTGAGGGTGCTATTCACCTCTGTTTGGCATAGCTCAGTTGCTAAAGAATCTGCCTGCAATGCGGGAGACCCTGGTTCGATTCCTGGGTTGGGAAGATCCCCTGGAGAAGGGAAAGGCTACCCACTCCAGTCTTCTTGGGCTTCCCCTGTAGCTCAGCTGGTAAAGAATCCGCCTGCAATGTGGGAGACCTAGGTTCGATCCCTGGGTTTGGGAAGATCCCCTGGAGAAGGGAAGGGCTACCCACTCCAGTATTCTGACCGGGAGAATCCCATGGAGTGTATAGTCCACGGGGTTGCCAAGAGTCAGACATGACTGAGCGACTTTGACTTTATCACTTTGGCAGAGGCCAGGGATGGTCAAATCCTACAAGGCACAGACCCGCCCCCTCCCTGCTCCAACAGCAATAATAGGATCGTTTGGCTTTTACAGATATTTGCAATAAATGCCCCCATATAATCTTTTTTATTCTGTTTCTCTGCGCTGTCTCCAGTCAAAAAGTAGATGTTGGCTCCACCACTATCACGATGATCAGATTCATTCAATCGCTCGCTAACCACTCTAAGCCAAGTGCTCTGTCTGCATTTCCCCTCCTAACTTAGTACACTGCCTCCTGTACAATGTCATGAACCTCCATCCATAGTTCTTTAGACATTCTGTCTACCAGATCTAATCCCTTGAATCTGTTTGTCACTTCCACTGTATAATCATATGACCAATCAGGTCATGTCTGAATGGCCTAGTGGTTCCCTACTTTCTTCAACTTAAGTCTGAATTTTGCAATAAGGAGCAGTAGTCATGTACGAATGTGAGAGCTGGACCATAAAGATGACTGAGCACTGAGGAATTGATGCTTTTGAATTGTGGTGCTGGAGAAGACTCTTGAGGGTCCCTTGGACTGCAAGGAGAGCCAACCAGTCCATCCTAAAGGAAATCAACCCTGAATATTCACTGGAAGGAGTGATGCTGAAGCTGAAGCTCCAATACTTTGGCCACCTGATGAGAAGAGCTAACTCATTGGAAAAGACCCTCATGCTAGGAAAGATGGAAGGCGGGAGGAGAAGGGGACGACAGAGGATGAGATGGCTGGATGGCATCACCGACGCGATGGACGTGAGTTTGAGTAAGCTCCAGGAGTTGGTGATGGACAGGGAGGCCTGGCGTGCTGCAGTCCATGGGGTCTCAAACAGTGGGACACGATTTATAGACTGAACAACAATGAAGAACTTAGAACAGAGAGGTGCAGAGCCCTTACACTGCATTCTGTTAGGGCCCATGAGGTGCTCAGGAGTGGACCGCTAGTGAGTGGCTGGTGATGTTGATCTCTGTCGCTTGTTGAGGGCAGTGCTGGCTGGCCAGGCGGTCTCTGCTGTAGTTACTCTCTGCTTTCAGTTTCCATACTCTGTTCTTTGGACTCAAGCCACTCCGTCCAGGGTGACCATTAATTTTATAGGCCTCTTTCGCCTGCAAAGACAGCCTTGAGTGAGCACCTGTAAATTAGAATTCTGGTTCAGTATGCTTGCAGCTCATAGCTACCACTTTAATGATGAAATTGAGTTTATAGAAGAAAAGAGGCACTTAAAATACTGAAAGAAATCTTAAAAATATACAAGCAGTTCGTGCAGCTCAATATAAAAAAAAAAACCCAATCAGAAAGTGAGCGGAAGACCTACTAAACAGACGTTTCTCCAGAGATGACATGCAGATGGGCAACAAACACATGAAAAGAAGCTCAACTTCGCTCATTATTGGAGAAATGCAAATGAAAACTACAGTGAGGTATCACCTGCCACCGGTCGGAATGGCAGTCATCAAAAATCCAGAAACAATGAATGCTGGAGAGGGTGTGGAGAAAAGGGAATCCTCCTCCAGTGTTGCTAGGAATGTAAATTATACAACCGTTATGGAAAACAATATGGAATAATGAAAGTGAAAGTCGTTCAGTCGGTCTGACTCTTTGAGACCCCATCGACTATACATTCCACGGAATTCTCCAGGCCAGAATACTGGAGTGGGTGGCCTTTCCCTTCTCCAGGGGATCTTCCCAACCCAGGGATCGAACCCAGGTCTCCCGCATTGCAGGCAGATTCTTTACCAGCTGAGCCACCAGGGAAGCCCAAGAATACTGGAGTGGGTAGCCTATCCCTTCTCCAGGGGATCTTCCCAACCCAGGAATTGAACCCAGGGCTCCCACATTACAGGCGGATTCCTTACCAGCTGAGCCATCAGGGAAACTCAAGAATGCTGGAGTGGGTAGCCTATCCCTTCTCCAGGGGATCTTCCAGACCCAAGAATTGAACTGGCGTCTCCTGCATTGCAGGCGGATTCTTTACCAACTGAGCTCTCAGGGAAGCCCATTTCCTTAAAAAAATACTAAAAATACACTACTATATGACCCAGCAATGCCACTACTGGGCACGTACCCTGAGAAAATCATAAAAGGGCACACTGTTCATTGCAGCACTATATGCGATAGTCAGGACACAGAAGCAGCCTAAATGTCCATTGACAGAAGAATGAAGAAAGGAGATGTGGTCCATACATACAGTGGACAACAGTCACGTGAATATGGTCCATGTAAACAACATACTACAGCATATGGTCCACATATACAACATGGACCAGCAGTATGTGGTGCATGTATACAATATACAGGTCAGAAAAGGAACTAAACTGGGTCATTTGTAGTAACGTGGGATGAACTTAGAGTCCGTCAAACAGTGAAGTAAGTCAGAAAGAGGAAAACAAATACGATGTATTCATGCATATTTATGGAACCTCAAAAAATGGCGCAGATGAAGCCACACAGGGCAAGAACAGAGATGCAGACAGATGTAGAGAACAGACGTGCAGACACAGGGGAAGGAGAGGGTAGGACGGGTTGAGAGAGTGCTGACACGTGTCCACCGCCCTGTGTAAAATAGCTAGCTGGCGGGAGAGCTGCTGTGGAGCACAGGGAGCTCCGCTTGGTGCTCTGTGATGACCTCGAGGAGTAGGATGGATGGTTGGGGGGGAGGCTCAAGAAGGAGGGCGTGTGTGTATAGTTACGGCCGATTCACACTGTTGTACAGCGGAGACTAACACAGCACTGTAAACCAGTTACACTCTAATTAAAAAACAACAACAAAAGAGCATCTTCCTTAGTAGTTACAGATATTGTTGAGGTTTGCTTTGAGCTGGAATTAAGTCCTTACATGTGTTCAGTAAGATGTGACTCAGTAGGGGAAAAAGTGGATCAGATTTTTGTCTTTGTATAGAATGAAGGCAGCTCTCTATAATATACTGTCCAATCCATACTACAAGGCATTGTTCCCATTTTACAGGTAAGAAAACTGAGGCTTGCAGAAGTTAGGTTGTTTGTATCACATAGATGGTGAGCAATAGAAGTGAGTTTTATAAATAGGCCGCTCAGCTCCATACCCTCATTCCGTCCACTATATCTTGCACTCTTCATGAAAGAAGGAAGGGTAAATAGCATAGGATGCTTTGAAATAACCCTTCATTGCTCTCAAACCCATTTACAATCGAGCTAATAGTGGACATTCCAGGAAACCAACTTCCATGCATGCATGCTGAGTCGCTTCAGTCGTGTCTGACTCTGTGCAACCCCGTGAACAGCAACCCACCAGGCTCCTCTGCCCACGGAATTCTCTAGGCAAGAATACTGGAGTGGGTTGCCGTTTCCTTCTCCACCAACTTCCATGCAACTTCTGCGTTCCTGACCTTTCAGCCTTTCCACATGCTGGGTCCCCTGTGTTTGGAATGTACTTTCATTTCTTTGCGAAAGCAGATTCTTGCTCACTATACTGTACACCCATAGCTTATATAATACTGTATACCATCTGTACTTCAGTAATTCTTTTTAAAAAAAGCAACATGAGTTCTTTGTCTCCTGCAAAATAGTGCTCAAGACTCCTCCTCCGTCCAATTTTAGATAAGCCCCACCTTACCTTATTTAAAGGTGGGGCTTTGGTACTAGGTGATCCCAAACCTATTATAATCCATCCCACAGATGCCAAAGCTTGATTGGGTCTATGAGGCTAGGTGCCCGTCTTACACACAAGCACATGCCCACACCTGCAGGTTGTGTGTGAATGTGTTCACGCAACAAGCAGTTACTCTTAGGGGCTTATTTTGTGCAATGCAGTCTGGTAAGCTATGTGGAAATTTGGAGTTGAACGAGACCCAGGCTTCACCCTCAAAGAAGAAAACAGGAAAATAAACAGTAGATCCCAGATACTGAAACAGAGGCAAGAGAACACAAAGTCAGGGAGCTTTGGGGCTGACTTCTTGAAAAAAAAAGAAAAAGTGGAGTCTGAAGTCACCTAAGAAAGCTGAGAGTGCTTTGCCAGTTTGGAGAGGGCCAGAGGTCCAGGAGGTGCTCGCAGTAAAGAACCTGCCTGCCCACGCAGGAGACAGAAGAGACACCGGTTCAAGGCCTCGGTTGGGAAGATCCCTTGGAGGAGGAAATGGGAACCCACTCCAGTGTCCTTGCCTGGAGAATCCCAGGGACAGAGGAGCCTGGAGGGCTATGGTCCGTAGGGTCACAAAGAGTCATAAACAACTGAAGCGACTCAGCTGGCATGCACTCACACAAAGGCAGTGTCCAGAAGCAACACGGTGGCAAACAGAGGTGAAACGGATGGTCTGGTAGTTGGGAAACAAATGATGATCAGAGGTCTTGGAGACGAAGGCTCCAGAACAAGTATGGTGGACATGTAGTTGGGGCAGGTGAAAGAAGGCTGAGAATTCCATGTGGACAAATGCAATTTTATTCTGTAGGCAGTAGGGGGTCCATTGCTTATTCCTGAGAAGTATGGCTTCCATTTCAGAAGATCTCCTTGGGTCTTCGCTGGTGGTCCGGGGGTTAAGGCTCTGTCTTCCAGCGCAGGGGGCGCAAATTCAATCCCTGGTCTGGGAGCTAAGGTTTCACATGCCTGTGGCCAAAGAGCCGAAACGTGAAACACAAGCAGTGTTGTAGCAAACTCAACAAAGAATTTAAAAGTGATTCGCATTGAGAAAGACACGTTAAAAAATGAAATTCAATTAGAAGATCTCCTTGGCAAGTGTTATGATGGACGCTGTGGATGGAGAGGAGGTCTGCGTGGTGTGTATTCTTCTGTCATTTATTTGCACTTTTCCTCCATTCACGACGAAGCTGCTGAAAGCCGGCCTGGCGATTCCTGTGTCTTTGCTTGTGGCACCTATGCCCCTGCTGTTCACAGGGCATTCATTACCCATTGCCCTGCAGAGAAAGGATGCTCTGTACCTGTTCTAAGTCTGACAGTTGCCCTAGACTAGAACCACAAAACTTCCCTGCACCATGCGGGTGACTTAAAAGCATCCCAGGAGAGGGATGAACCACTCCAAGTGTTACAGATCAGGTTTGCCAGGTAGCTTCTTGGCTTCTATGCTGAGAACTATTGCATCATGGGCTTCCCTGGTGGCTCAGATGGTAAAGAATCCACCTGCCGTGCGGGGGACCTGGGTTTGATCCCTGGGTGGGGAAGATCTCCTGGAGGAGGGCATGGCCACCCACTCCAGTATTCTTGTCTGGGGAACCCCATGGACAGAGCAGCCTGGCGGGCTACAGTCTATGGGGTCGCAGAGAGTCAGACACGACTGAGCTGCTAAGCACATTACATCATGATGATGACCTCGCCCCCTCCCCAAAGTGCTTATCTTCCAGCAAGGGGTCTGGAGGAGGATGCCTTCATGTACTCCCTGCTTCACTCCATCCCCAGTGCACCTGCTTTTGAAACTCCCAGTGACTGTATCCGTGAAAAGGCTTCATCTCAGCCTGACCTTCTAGCACCTATTTGAGTGAGAGTGAGAGAGAAGCCACCCCCCTCTACAGACCTGGCTCATTGCATCTCTGCATCACAGCAACCCATGATATTGAAGAGGCAGAAAGCTCACTCACTCAGAAACGGAGCGAGCGCATTTTTTTGTGTGTAGGGGTTGCCGCAGCAACGTCCTCCCCCTCACTTACCAGCCTCTCCTAAAATCTGCTCCAGCACACTGTCCTAGGAAAAGACGGAGCTGAGAAAATGGTATCTTTCGCTTTGCCAAGAATGTCATGATCTTCGATCAGTGTGAGCGCAGCCCCGCGATGAGATGCAAAGAGTGTTCGCTGCTCTTAAGAAATATTACTGCAGAGAGGAATGAAAAAGTTCAGAATGGAGTTCTCACCCAGCCAAACCCAAGGTAACCCACCCCTGCCCATTCCCACCCCCCCACCTTGGTTCTGTGGAAAGAAATGAAAGTGAGTCCTGGCTGGCCCTGGGAATGCATTTCCCGGAGGCCCTGGTACCGCCGTCAGGTATGGTTGAGTGCCATGCTTGTTTCTTAACTGCCTTCGGCCCTGGTGTGGAAAAATAAGGGGTGAAGACTGATGGTTTGTTGCTGATCTCTTTGTACCAGAGTCTCTGCTACATCTCATTGAGCCCAGACTGTTTGCAGAGAAGGCAAAACAGGTCGTGCCACAGGCTTGGCCAAGCACAAGGCCACACACCCAAGGCATAGTCGCTGAGTCACCCTGTTACACTGGATGCAGTGACGGATGGAAAGTGTCAGAATTCTCGGGTGGAGAAGCTATGGAGGAACCCGAAGATCTGTCTCTCTGTTCCAAGAGAGATGCACTAAACACAGCCGCGGTGAATGCAGTTGAACTTGGGTCCCATTTTAACCTCACCAGTTCCCTGTGGCAGAGATGTCGTCTGTACAGTCGAGAATTTGTGGATTCCTGGGAGCTCAGAACTTGAGAGGGGGCCTTGGCATTTTTCTTGCCCAAAGCTTTCAGGCATGAGGAAAACATGCCCGAGAGAAGCTGAGCGTTAGACAAGGTCAAGGAGTATATTCCCTCAAAAGCCTCCTGATACTATGCTTCGGAAGAATTGATGCTTTCGAACCATGGTGCTGGAGAAGACTCTTGAGAGTCCCTTGGAGTGCAAGGAGATCCAATCAGTCCATCCTAAAGGAGATCAGTCTTGGATGTTCATTGGAAGGACTGATGCTGACGCCGAAGCTCCAGTGTTTGGATACCTGATGCAAAGAACTGACTCATTGGAAAAGATCTTGATGCTGGGAAAGATTGAGGGCAGAAGGAGAAGAGGGTGATGAAGGATGAGACGGTTGGATGGCATCACCAATTCAGTGGACATGAACTCGAGCAAACTCCAGGAGATGGTGCGGGGCAGGAAACCTCTTGTACTGCAGTCCATCGGGTCACAAAGAGTCCAGCACGACTTGGTGTCTGAACAACAACAACATGCTTCGGAGGGAAATTCTGCCTGGAATGTTTCTGGGTTTCAGTTCAGTTTAGTCGCTCAGTTGTGTCCGACTCTTTGCGACCCTATGGACTGCAGGACGCCAGGCCTCCCTGTCCATCACCAACTCCCAGAGCTTGCTCAAACTCATGTCCATTGAATCGTTGATGCCATCCAACCATCTCATCCTCTGTCATCCCCTTCTCCTCCTGCCCTCAATCTTTCCCAGCATCAGGGTCTTTTCCAATAAGTGAGGTCTTCTCACCAGGTGGCCAGAGTATTGGAGTTTCAGCATCTGTCCTTCCAATAAATGTTTCTGGGTTTAGCTGCCTTTATTTTCAGGAAATTCTTGCTCTGAAAATTCTCCAGGTGGTGTCTCAAGCTCACCTGCTTTTGCATCCACTTTGGAGACAAGTGGCACAAGGTATCACAAGCCATCCTTTGGAACCTCCCGAGGAACTGTGGAAGGATCTCAAAGAAACAGTTAGCCATCAGTGTAACCTCTCGTCTCCAAGGAGTCACAGCGCAGCTCAGGGTGTTGCCCCTGGCAGTGACGTTCATGCCTGGCTGCCATTCTAGTCATCCTGAGTCATTTTCTGTTTTCTTGGTTGAGACGTATGGGTGCATCTCCAGGGGAAGCAAAGAAGGCAGGGTGGGATGGCAAAGAAGAGACTACTCACCTTTCTGCTCTGCCCTTGACTCCACGGCCCTGAGTGCATTTGTGCATCTGATTTAGTTTTCACTGCCGCCTGCTGGAGCCCCAGACATGTACCTCCCCCACCTCTGCACTTCCCCCACCTCTGCCTTTGCTCCGTGGATTTCTTTCCTCCTCTGTCATTCTGTCTTTTCGCCCAGCCATCAGAAGGTGTGGAGATGGGAGGCAGCGTACACACCACCCTTCTTCATGAACCACAGCATTGTCCTAGAAAAGGAACTTGCATAATTTCCGTAAAGCCATGAGCCATTGCCATGGGGGACCACCCAAGACAGACGGGTCATAGTGAAGAGTTCTGACAAAATGTGGTGCCCTGGAGGAGGAGACGGCAACCCATGCCAGTCTTCTTGCCTGTGGTGGTGGTGGTTTAGTCACTCAGTCGTGTTCGGCTCTTACAACCCCATGGACTGTAGCCCCACCAGCCTCCTCAGTCCATGGGATTCTCCAGGCAAGAATCCTGGAGTGAGTCGCCATGTCCTTCTCCAATTCTTGCCTGTAGAACCCCATAAAGAGTATGGGAACAGGGAAGCCTGGTGTGCTGCAGTCCACGGGGTCGCAAAGAGTCGGACGTGGCTTAGAGACCAAACAACAACACCAAAAATACATACTACCAGCCCCGGCATCCTCACCAAACCTCCCATTTCTATTGTCTGCAGTGCCACCTATCTGAGTCACATACCCCACTATATTTTGAAAATGCTTGTCATGTCTTAGACCCCTTTTCACTCCTGAGTTCACTTGGGAGTGGAGACTTGTGTCCTTTGTGGCTTTTGATTGAGAAATTAATGTTCTTGGAGATACACAAACCGATACCAGTGTTTACCACCCCATGCCAAAAGAGCATAAGGACCGCTGGAAAGAGATGGCCGTTCTTCCAGTGAAGACGTGTTGTCTTGTTTGAGTTCTTCCATTGGTGCTGTGGGAAGAAGGAGATAGTTTAGATGTGAAAATAGTCTTGATAATTGACCGTATTTTGCAGCCACTTCCTTTGAGCAAAGCTATAATTTGATAGTTTAATATCAAGATGGTTTTTATAGAAAGTCAGTTCGGTTCAGTCGCTAAGTCGTGTCTGACTCTTTGCGACCCCATGGACTGAAGCATGCTAGGTCTCCCTGCCCATCACCAACTCCCAGAGCTTACTCAAATTCATGTCCATTGAGTCGGTGATGCCATCCAACCATCTCATCCTCTGTTGTCTTCTTCTCCTCCTGCCTGCAGTCTTTCCCAGCATCAGGGTCTTTTCCAGTGAGTCAGCTCTTCAAATCAGGTGGCCAAATACTGTAATTTCAGCTTGAGCATCAGTCCTTCCAATGAATATTCAAGACTGATTTCCATTAGGATTGACTGGTTGGATCTCCTTGCATTCCAAGGGACTCTCAAGAGTCTTCTCCAACACCACAGTTTTTTCTTTTTAATTTTAGCTTTTTATTTTGGACAAATATATATGTATAATATAGGGCTTCCCAGGTGGTGCTAGTGGTAAAGAACCCATTGTAGGAGACGTGGGTTCTATTCCTGGGTCAGGAAGATCCCCTGGAGGAGGGCATGGCAACCCACTGCAGTATTCTTGCCTGGAGAATCCCATGGACAGAGAAGCCTGGCAGGCTGCAGTCCATGGGGTCACAAAAAGTTAGACACGACTGAAGTGACTTAGCATGCACGTGCACGCGCACGCACACACACACACACGTGTCATTTAAATTATAAAAGAGTTAACTGTAAAATGAAGAATATTTAGAAATTAAGGACAAGAGCAGGAGAATGAAAACCAACAAAATCTTATCACCCTGAGATATCATATTTCTGATAAAAGTGTATTCACATATTTTGGACATGATATGTGCCTATATATTGCTAGAACTGTTAACACAACTTTGTGAAGCAATCACTGTGTCCTTAGCATTTTCCCATGTCATTATATATTCTTCAAAACTATGGTGATTAATGGCACTCTACCTTTCCAATTCCAGGATGTGCTGTTTTGTTTAACTAGTGCTCCACTGGTTGCCATTTAGGTGACTTCTAAATTTAGTCAAGGCATCTTAAGAACATTAAAAGAACACTTAATTTGCTCAGTGACTATTTCGGCAAAACTTGAGGGTGGTGGTTCTTTTCTTAACTTCTGACTTGACTCCACCTTTCAGAAATCACAGACTGACAGCCTGATGTGTGACTGACATGGGCGTCGGGGCTTGCTGACAAGAGTTCTAACTCCTGCGGCCTGAGGCTGGAGAGACGGGTTGGGTAGTGTAGGCCCAGGCCCCACAAGATGGCTGCTCTTTTGTTCTCTGTATGCCCCCTGCTGGACCAGGGCCTGCTTCACCTGTGCCTACTCACGTGACTGACTTGGCATACTTGCCCCTGCTCCAGCTGCTGAGTGTTCTTTTTCTTTTCTTTTTTTGCAACTCTTAATTCTGTATTGGAGTATAATGGCTACTCCAGCATTCTTGCCTGGGAAATCCCACAGATAGAGGAGCCCGGCTGTAGTCCGTGGGGAGTCGTAAAGAGTTGGACACGACTGAGTGACTAAATCACCACCACCGTGAATTTTGAGGGGACACAGACGTTGAGTCTGTATCAGGAGGGGTCACCTCATGTCTCTGTGCCCCAGGTTGCTCATGTGAACAATGAGAGTGAGAAGAAATGATGGTGGGACCTTCTCAGCTGTCTGTGGCACTCTTGTATTCTGGAAGACGGGACGGGGTCCTGAGAATCCTTCAGGGAATCATGTCATCAGGGTCTTCCTCTAGCTTAGTAGTTCTCAGAGTGTGTTCTCTGCCCAGCAGCATAAGCAGCACCTGGGGACTTGTTAGAAGGCAAGTTCTTAGGCCCCATCCCGGACCTACCGACTGAGAAACTCCCTCTGAAGTTTGTATTGTGATGAGCCCTCCCGATGCTTCTGTTGTTGTTGTTTAGCTGCCAAGTCGTGTCCGACTCTTTGCAACCCCATGGACTGCAGCACCCCAGACTGCCCTGTCCATCACCATCTCCCGGAGTTTACTCAAACTCATGTCCATCAAGTCAGTGATGCCATCCAACCATCTCATCCTCTGTCATTCCCTTCTCCTCCAGCCTTCAATCTTTCCCAGCATCAGCGTCTTTTCCAATAAGTCGGCTCTTCGCATGAGCTGGCCAAAGTATTGGAGCTTCAACTTCAGCATCAGTCCTTCCAATAAATACTCAGGATTGATTTTCTCTAGGATGGACTGGTTGGATCTCTTTGCAGTCCAAGGGACTCTCAAGAGTCTTCTCTGACACCACAGTTCAAAAGCATCAATCCTTTAGTGCTCAGTCCTCTTTACGGTCCAACTCTCATATCCATACGTGACCACTGAAAAGATGTAATACCTTTGACTCTACGGACCTTCGTAGGCAGACTGATGTCTCTGCTCTTTAATACACTGTCATTGGATTCAGGGGTGACCCCCAAATCCAGAATGATATCAAGATACTTAATAACATCTGTAAAGACTATTTTTTTTTCCAAATAAAGTCATACTCACAGGTTCTGGGTGGACATATCTTTTGGCATCCACGATGCCTGTGAGGGAGAAATATAGGGTGAAGGAGAAAGACGCAGGATGGAGCAGAAGGCAGGGAGAGCCTGCAGAGAGTGATGCAGACCTGTGCCTTAGGTAAAGAGAGAAAGAAGGGCTGTGGGGGAAGGGCTTCATCCTACACTGCAGATCTAAAGTCTCCAAAAGCTGTAGCCAGACTGTTGGGGTGCCTCTCAAAATTCCTGTGTCCACACTAATCCACAGTGTGAGGGTAGGAGGAGGTGGGGTCTTTGGGGAGGTGATTAGTTTATGAGGGTGGAACCCTCATCAATCAGATTAGCGCCCACCTAAAAGAGGCCCCAGAGAGCGCCTTTGTTCTTTCCACTTGACCTGGACACAGAGAGAACCAGGAAGGCCCTCATCAGAAACCAGCTCTGCAAATACCTTGATCTTGGACTTCTCAGCCTGAGAACTGTGAGAAATAAACATTTCCTCTGGCACTGTGGTAAAGAATCCACCTGTAATGCAGGAGACACAGGAGACATGGGTTCGATCCCAGGGGTTGGGAAGATCCCCCGGAGAAGGAAATGGCAAGCCACTCCAGTGTTCTTGCCTGGAGAATCCCACGGATGGAGGAGCCTGGAGGGTGTATGGTCCATGGGGTCGTAAAGAGTTAGACACGACGGAGCGACTGAGCAAGCATGCAAGCATGCGGTCTATGGTATTTTCTAGAATAGGTGTAATATCTGGATGGTTGACGCGTCAACTGTGTTCCCCGCAGCAGGTCTGCCGGAGAGGGGGAGAGCAGACCTTATGCATTGCTGCAGCAGCCCCCAGGATGATTATTTTGTTCAGTGAAAACCTACATGTTAGAACCACTGCTTAAGATCTGTGTTTCAAGATTTAGAGCTAAGAGACATTACTTTTGAGAACCCTGAAGAAATACATTCTGCTCTTGAAGCTCCTGAGACACACCCAGGCCTGGTTAACTCTCAGAAAGTCCACCGTAGACAGGGCCACTTCATTTTGTTTGTGTCTGCCCAAATATTTGACCAAGGATCCCTTTATCCTGTGGGTTAACACCCTGCCGAACACACGTGTTTTGGGAATCCCTGCTGTGGATTGAAGGATGAACGGATTGAAACTTGGGCTAATGAACTGTCAGACCAGCATCCCCAGGAGGAAGGTGGCTGCCTCTGCAGCATTTTGGGGACCCGCAGAGGGCCTTGCTGATGCAGACATGCCTGGATGAAGAAGATGTCTGTCCATTACATTTTCCTTGCCTGGGCCTGAGCCTTTCATCTTTGCTGAAATGCGAGGACTCGCGTGTGGAGAGGAAATTTTGTTCTAATTTCACGAACATTCTCTGAGCAGCTTCCTCATTGCAAAAACCTCTTCTGAGTACTTAACAAATCCCGTTGCTTTAATACAGAAGGTGCATATGCAACACGTTCCTGCAAATACTTAACTGACTGTTTAGAGCCCCCCACGAATGCATTTTTCAAATCCTTTCCTGTGGAGAGATGAGGTTGCAGTTGGGAAAGAAGGAAGCCCATGGGGAGTCCTGAGGGTCCTGGGAGGTAGGTCCCAGGGAAGAGGGAAAAGACGGGAAAAGGGGGCAGAAAGATAAACTCTGCTTACTTCTCCAATGTGCCCAAGGGCAGATCCAGCACACACATTTCCATGCAAAGAAAGCTACTGTGGTCACAAATTGGTACAGGAGAGTTGCCTTGTGATTCTAGATTACATGGGGTCTTCCACCTCCCCGCAAACACCCTGAGTGCGCATGCGGTCCCCATGGACTGTAGCCAGCCGGTCCGTGGGATTCTCCAGGCAAGAATAGTGGAGTGGGTTGCCACGTCCTGCTCCAGGCCAAATACACTGAAGTATGACGTAACGCGGTTGTGGAGGGTTTAGGTGGTGAGGTGCGTGAATTGCCCTATACTGAGGTTCTTTTTAACCTTTCACGTGAAAGTGAAAGTGAAGTCGCTCAGTCGTGTCCGACTCTTTGGGACTCCGTGGACTGTAGCCTGCCAGGCTCCTCCATCCGTGGATTTTCCAGGCAAGAATACTGGAGTGGGTTGCCATTTCCTTCTCCAGGGGATGTTCCCGACCCAGGGATCGAACCCAGGTCTACCGCACTGCACGTAGACTCTTTACCGTCTGAGCCACCAGGGAAGTCCTACTTTTCATAGTCAGCACTTTTTGCAGGATTCCTGAAGGATTTGCAAATAATTTGAATTTCTGCTCAACAATAATATTTTAGGAAGTGTTACACAAAAGGGGACCTTAGAGACAACACAAATATATACCATGCACACACACACATATGCCATTAATGCAGCTTGTGATGTATTACATAGATATATAGTGTATATTCATAATATGAATTGCACTAATGATACGTATTTGGAGAAGGAAATGGCACCCCACTCCAGTATTCTTGCCTAGAGGATCCTGTGGACGGAGGAGCCTGGTGGGCTGCTGTCCATAGGGTCGCACAGAGTCGGACACGACTGAAGCAACTTAGCATGCATGCATGCAATGATACATATTATGCTGTTTTTTTCAGTCACTCAGTTGGACACGGACATGACTGAGAGATTGAACAACAACACAGTGTGTATTGTATAGAGGATTCCCGGGAACACACACACACCATTAGTGCAGCTTGTGATGTAGTACATGTGTATAATGTATCTTCATCATATGAATTGCTCTAATGATACATAGTATGTGTGTGGTTCAGCTGCTCAGGACTGAGCAACTGAACCACACACATACTATGTATCATATAAAGGATTCCTAGGGACACACACACACACACACCATTAGTGCAACTTGTGATTTGTGTTAGTCGCTCAGTCGTGTCTGACTCTTGGCGACCCAATGGACTGTAGCCCTCCAGGCTCCTCTGTCCAAGGGATTCTCTAGGCAAGAATACCGGAGTGGGTTGCCATGCCCTTCTCCAGGGGATCTCCCTGATCCAGGGATTGAACCCGGGTCTCCTGCATCGTAGGCAGATTCGTTACTGTCTGAGCCACCAGGGTAGTAAATGTATATAATGTACATTCATAATACGTGTCATATGGAAGATTCCTGGGGACACACACACACACACACACACACACACACACACACACAGCACCGCGTGTTACCATGAGTGTGCCCCAGGCTATGAGAGGAAGTGCAGACAGAGCACCGTGCTGTGCGTTCCTGAAGCTCCTGCACTTTACAGAGAGGAGGTTAGTTGTGCAGTGAAGCCCAGCTGCAGCTTGGATGGGACCCCACAACCCTGCACCCTACACTTCTGGGGATAGGGAGTGGGAGGAAGTGACTCTCATTATTGGGAACAAACAGCTGAGACCACATGCAGCTAGAAAGCATAGCAGCTTCCACAGCCCTTCTGCAAAGGCTCCTGCGAAGTCACTCCAATCCTTTGGCCACCTGATGCGAAGAACTGCCTCACTGGAAAAGACCCTGATGCTGGGGAGGATTGAAGGCGGGAGGAGACAAGGATGACAGAGGATGAGATGGTTGGATGGCATCACCGACTCGATGGACATGAGTCTGAGCAAGCTCTGGGAGTTGGTGATGGACAGGGAGGCCTGGTGTGCTGCAGTCCATGGGGTTGCAGAATCGGACACAACTGAGCGACTGAACTGAAGTCACTAAAAGCAGGGAGGAAATGAGCTTCTTGAGTCCTGTGAGTTTCTTTCTCTTCTCTGCAAGCTTCTGAGAAGATTCCGAGTCTCCTGAAGTTCGAAGACTTCCGTTAGTACCTCTGGGGGGTTTATGTAGGTCAGTGTCCTTTCAGACTCATGCTGGCTTGCCACCCAAGCGATGCATGTCGGTTTGAATCCGTCAGGCACACACATCCATCCTTGCTGATTTCCGTGGAGGTCAGCATTTCTAGCTTGTTCCAGAATAGCTTACCTGACAGAATCAGAGCCTATGACTCAGCAGCATGTGGCAAGTATTCCTTTCTGCCACGTTGAAGGAAAATTTCAGTTTTGCTGATCATAGATATAAATCAGAATTGAATTTTATTAACTGAAGCTCTAGCACCTTGCAGAAATTTCCTTTTGTTGTTGTTCAGTGAAAATTAACCAAGAACTTACCAGAAAAAGGCTTACTTATTTGCTCTGAGTTTCAGAGAGAATAGAATCTTTGTATAGAGGCCAAAAAAAAAAAAAAGCCACCCAGGAAAATGGATTCATCTAGGATTTCAGAATTTAACTCTATTGGGGTGCAGTTCATACATCCTGTAGGGCTTCACTGGAGGCTCCAATGGTAAAGAATCTGCCTGCTATGTGGGAGACCTAGGTTCGATCCTTGGGTTGGGAAGATCCCCTGGAGGAGGAAATGGGTACCCACTCCAGTGGGAGAATTCCATAGACAGAGGAGTCTGGAGGGCTACAGTCCGTGGGGTTGCAAAGAGTTGGACACAACTGAGCGACTTTCACTTCACTCACAGAAGTGAGTGCGATAATAAAGATTCTGCAATAGGCGTTTAAATACTGAGAACAAAATCCAGACTCCAACCAAGCACTGAGGACTTTTCTTTAGGGCTCTAGTACAATGCTGCGGCTTTCCGTGACCATGTTTGTTGCATATAGGAGGCAAGGGGCTGGACTTTGAGTTTTCATTGATGACAGCATGGATATATATCAAAACTCACTTTTTAAATTTTTTTTTCCAGTTTACACCACTTGAGCAGTACTTGGAATAAAAATAGAAAAGGCTGAATGGGAGACCAAGTCATGATGACTTTGTTCCTTGCAGTAAGAGAAAACACAGGGGCTGCCCTGGGGGCTGAGTGGTAAAGAATCAGCCTGCCAATGCAGGACACAAGTTCCTCATATGGGAAGAGAGTAGACCCCCCACTCACCACAACTAGAGAATGCCCGTACAGCCACGAAGACCCAGCACAGCCAAAAATCAAATAAATAAATGCAATTGTTTCTTTTTTTTAAAAAAAAAAAAAAAAGAGAATATAGGAATTGTTACCCCACTCCAGTCCTCTTGCCTGGAAAATCTCATGGACGGAGGAGACTGGTAGGCTACAGTCCATGGGGTCGCTAAGAGTCAGACACGACTGAGCGACTTCACTTTCACTTTTCCCTTTCATGCACTGGAGAAGGAAATGGCAACCCACTCCAGTATTCTTGCCTGGAGAATCCTAGGGACGGCGGAGCCTGGTGAGCTGTCGTCTATGGGGTCGCACAGAGTCGGACACGACTGAAGCGACTTAGCAGCAGCAGCAGCATACAGAGGAAACAATGCAGAAACTGACAAAGGACAAAATAAAGTCCTACCCTGAATCCCCACCAACTAGAACCATGCATCATCCACCTTCCCCATCATCGCAAGTAAACATCAGTTAGAAGCAGCCATCACACTGAACATCTTGGAGAGTCCATCTCCAGAAGGAAGAACGGAAGGTGGACATATAATGACACCAAAATGCATCTGCATGTTGGTGTGTCGTATTTATCCAATTTTGCGTAAGTATTATGATTGACTTCATAGCATTTCACAGGAAGAAATGAAACTGATTTGGAACTGAGAGAAAGGCTGAACTTCAAATAGATGATGTTTCTTTTTTTCCTTCAAGAGATACTAGCTCTTAAAGGACTGATCCAAGGTCCAGAAAGTAGATTATGGATAACACTAAGAAGTTGAGGAGGATGTGTATCTTTGAATTACAGCTTTCAATTTTAGATGATACTGACTGATTTCCCTGCTGTGAAATTTGAGGGCGTTAGTAATTTCATATTTCTTTCCATTTTCACTTCTAACTTCCTTCATTATTATATATTATGTTCTTGCTGTGATAATTTATATAATGGTCACATTGCGCTTTGTAACGATACCTCTCACAATTGGTTAATATTAATTCTGTTTAAGGGCCTCCCTCATAGCTCAGTTGGTAAAGAATCCGCCTGCAGTGCAGGAGACCCTGGTTCAATTCCTGGGTTGGGAAGATCCGCTGGAGAAGGGATAGGCTACCCACTCCAGGATTCTTGGGCTTCCCTGGTGGCTCAGCTGGTAAGAACCCGCCTGCAATGCGGGAGGACCTGGGTTCCATCCCTGGGTTGGGAAGATCTCCTGGAGAAGGGAAAGGCTCCCCACTCCAGTATTCTGGCCTGGAGAATTCCATGGACAGTCCATGGGGTTGCCAAGAATCGGACACAATTGAGTGACTTTCACTTCACTTAGTTCTGTTTAAATGGATTCTCTGCCCATTGCCCTCTGTATGGCCCAAAAGTTTCCATTTATGAGGCTTCAGTTTTGTTTTCCCTGGTGGCTCAGATGGTAAAGAATTTTCTTGCAATGCAGGAGACGCAGGTTCTATCCCTGGGTCAGGAAAATCCCCCGGAGAAAAGAATGGCAACCCACTCCAGTATTCTTGCCTGGAGAATCTCCATGAACAAAGGACCCTGGTGGGCTGCAGTCCATGGGGTCGCAAAGAATTGGACACAACTGAGCGACGAATGCTTCACTTTTCATTTGTCTGGATTTCATCTTCAAGCAGCTTTATCAAGAGGGCTCATGGGGCCTGTGTTTTTTGAGCTCTTTCGTGCTGGAGAATATCTGTATGTTGCCTCTTTGCTTGAGCGACATCTTGACTGGGTTCCGTGTGGGTCTCAAGTTCTTTCTTCAAGATGCGAGTCATTGCTCCCTTATTGACTGCTTTCAGTGTTGCTGCAGACAAGTATAATTTTCCCCCCTATTTTATCGGTGGTTTGCCTTTGCCTCCTCAGTGTCAAGTCTTGAGGCACTCTTAATGAAAAATCCAGTGTTATCACTACTGATCCCAGGGAGAGAGATGGAGACATAGAGAGTGATAATCAGTGTATATGAGTTGAGAACTCACTGTTTGTTTCTCCTTGTGAAACTCACAGAATAACCACAGCAGCTCCCATTAATGCCAAACTCAGTATCATCCTAGATATTTTAGGAATATGATCTCAGTTCTCCCATAAACTTTTGGAGCAGGAGTTATCATCCCCATTTTGTTGATGAGAAAACTGAGCTTTTGATAATAAGTAACTTGCCAAGGGTTACATAGCTACTAAGTAAAGTTTAGGTGAAAAGACATAACTTCCTTTTTGCTTTATCTATGTCCTGTTTTTGATATTGTGTTAGTTGTTCAGTTGTGTGACTCTTTGTGACCCCATGGTCTGTAATTCGCCAGACTCCTCTGTCTGTGGAATTCTCCAGGCAAGAATACTGGAGTGGGTTGCCATTCCATTCTCCAGGGTGTCTTCCCGACCCAGGGATTGAACCCAGGTCTTCTGCATTGGCAGGCAGATTCTTTACTGTCTGAGCCACCAGGGAAGCCCTTTGATATTTTACTATAGTTATATATAAGATGTCTCCATCAGGTAGCTGAAATGTACACAAGACTCTATGAACTATTTTGCAACTTCCTGTGATTATATAATTGAGTCAAAATAAAAAAGTTAAAAAGAAAAAGAGAACAGGACCTGAGCTAGCTAGTCGTTGATGCTGGGCGAGTAGGATAGTGAGAGTCACCGCAGAAGCAGAGAGAGAGCGGAGTGGGTGTCTCTTGGGGTTGCTGTCGTCTGAAGGCTTGACTGGGGCTCAGAAATCCACTTCCAGGATGGCTGACTCACTACTTGATGCTGACGAGTTGGCTCCTCTCTCTGTAGGCTGTCCTATGGATGCTTGAGTGTCCTCATGACATGGTGATAGGCTACACCCAGAAAAACGTGATTTAAGAGGTCAAAGGGAAAGCTGACCTGGTCGTGGAGCACTTCTGTAGTACTGAACTGAAAATCAACAAAGGTCCGTCTAGTCAAGGCTGTCGTTTTTCCAGTAGTCATGTACAGATGTGAGAGTTGGGCTATGAAGAAAGCTGAGTACTGAAGAGTGGATGCTTTTGAACTGCGGTGTTGGAGAAGACTCTTGAGAGTCCCTTGGACTGCAGGGAGATCCAACCAGTCCAACCTAAAGGAGATCAGTCCTGAATATTCATTGGGAGGACTGATGCTGAAGCTGAAACTCCAATACTTTGGCTACCTGATGCAAAGAGCTGACTCATTGGAAAAGACCCTGATGCTGGGAAAGATTGAAGGTGGGTGTAGAAGGGGACGACAGAGGATGAGATGGTTGGATGGCATTATCGACTCAATTGAGTTTACTCAATGAGTTTGAGTAAACTCTGGGAGATGGTGATGGACAGGGAGGCCTAGTGTGTTGCAGTCCATGGCATTGCAGAGTCGGACACGACTGAGCAACTGAACTGAACTGATATTTTGTAAGAAAAAAAAATTGTTTATTTTTGGCTGCACTGGGTGTTTGATGCTGCACACAGGCTTTCTCTAGTTGTGGAGCACAGGCTCTAGGGTGCTCAGGCTTCAGTAATTGTGGCCCATGGGCAGGGGCTTAGTGGCATGTGGTATCCTTCGGGAGCAGAGATCAAACCCATGTCCCCTGCCTTGGCAGGTGAATTTCTAACCAGTGGACCTCCTGGGAGGTCTAGTGTTAGTCACTCAGTTGTGTCCAACTCTTTACGAGCCCATGGACCATAACCCACCAGGCTCCTCTGCCCATGGAATTCTCCAGGCAAGAATCCTGGAGCGGGTTGCCATTTCCTCCCCCAGGGGAGGTCTAAGTAGGCCCTAATTTAATGTGGGAAAGGGTTACACTGTGGTATGAATAAAGAAAAGAAAGAAAGTGAAGTTGCTCAGTTGTGTCCAACTCTTTGCGACCCCAAGGACTGTAACCTACCAGGATCCTGTCCATGGGATTTTCCAGGTAAGAGTACTGGAGTAGGTTGCCATTTCCTTCTCCAGGGGATCTTCCCAACTCAGAGATCGAACCAGGGTCTCCCGCATTGCAGGCAGACGCTTTACCATCTGAGCCGCCAGGGAAACCAATATGAATTGAACACTGGGAGGCAAGACCATTGGGGGCCATCTTGGAGGCTTCCATAATCCTGGAAACCTTTCATGGAAAAAGGTCCACAGGACTCTGACTCTTTGTCGATATGGCAAATGAAGAGGAGTGTTTGCTGTTGTTCAGTCGTGTCCAACTCTTCGCGACCCCATGGACTGCAGCACGCCAGACTTACCTGTCCCTCACCATCTCCTGGAGTTTGCCCAAGTTCATGTCATGAATCGGTGATGCCATCCAACCATCTCATCCATAGTCTCCTTCTGCCCTCAATCTTTTCCAGCATCAGGGTCTTTTTCTATGAGTCACCTGTTCACATCAGGTGGCCAAAGTGTCGGAGCTTCAGCTTCAGCATCAGTCCTTCCAAGGAGGAGTGAGTGTACTACGCATAATTGTAGCTTTTGCAGCCTGGTGATCACAAGGATAGAGGTGCAGCATACCGGGAGGCAGCTGGTTTTGAGAAAGTGGGTTTTTTCAAAAACATATTTTTTAATGGCTGCACTGGGTCTTCATTGCTTTGCAAGCTTTTCTCCAGTTGTGTTGAGCGGGGGCTACTCCGTAGTTGCGGTGTGCAGGGAGGTTTCTCATTGCAGTGGCTTCTGTTGTTGCGGTGTGTATGCTCAGTAGTTGGGGCACACGGGCTTGGTTGCTGCATAGTATGTGGGATATCTCCAGACCAGGGGTGGAACCCCCTACATTGGCAGGCGAATTCTTAACCACAGGACCCCCAAGGAAGTCCGGGGTTGTTGTTTTCAACATACTGACTTTGAGATGACAAGTGGGCCAGTCTTTCTAGAGTGATCTCTGACTCATCCAGGGTGTTCAGCCCCATAGCTGCTACCTGATCTCTGGCACCTGTACCTGAGTTTTTCTGGGGTTATGCTATAGGAACAGACTTGACTGCTTCTGTCCTCTGCTCTTCTGGGTCTTGGGCATTCAGTGAACATACTCTGCCTTGCTAATTGTTCACATCTGCTTTCGAGTTTCAACACCTTTTGTTGGCAACTCTTGTCTGCTATTGTCTCCTCTATTTAAAAAAAACCAAAACTTTATGTATTTATTTGGCTGCGTTGGGTCTTAGTTTTGGCACTCGGGATTAGTGTTGTGTCAAGTAGGATCTTCCCTGGTGGGACACAGACTCTCATTGTGGCATACGGGCTCCAGATTGCAGATTCAGTAGTTGTGGTGTGGTTGTTTAGTAGCTCTGAGGCTTGTGGGATCTTAGTCAACCAGCCAGGGATCTGACCCATGTTCCCCTGAGTTGCAAGACAGCTTCTAACCACTGGACCACCAGGGAATTGCCTCCTCTGTTTTTTAAATTCTTTTTTTTATTGCTTTGTTCTCATTTTACTAAGCTCTGGGGCGTATTAGAGATTAATGCATGGGTTACATTTGCAAGATTTAACCGTAAGTCAAGTCATTTTAAAAAGTGGACTGAATTTATATGGTGCAGAAATTTCGTTTAATCAGTCACATAAACGGTTGAAATGTTGTCTTTCAGTTGCGAAGTAGGGAAAACAATTTCAAAACTCATTTTTCATTGTGTACGTGTTGTCTCCTTAGAGACACATTGAATATTTATTGGTCTTTTCACTCGTTTTGTGGAGCTCATAGAGCAAACACCACAACTTGTATGAGAAATTGTACAATAAACAGCAGGTGTGTATTGTAAGACATTTTTTTTCCCTCTACAAATTTCTCTTGGGGGTATAAGATGAGGTATTAAATCAAACCAAAGAGGTATTGTGTGTCTCATGAAATAAAGCTAAGCATACCAAGCAGAACTCTTATGTAATTATAGTGTCTTTCGGGAATTTAGGAGTTTCCTGAATACTTTTAAGAGATTATGATCATTATTTTGTTCTGCATGTATAGCATTTTCTGAAATTCTTTGATGGAGACTGAAAACCATTAACAGGGCCAACCAGATAAACATTTCTGTGAAGAAAATTCACTATTCATTCCCGGCAAGAAGTGACTACACAAAGACCTAGCATCCTGATAATGTGTAGTTATCTTTCCAAAGACTCCATTAACCCCCAGTTGGATCGCTCTTTCTAGCCTTTCAAAGTGTGGCCTGTGGGATAAGGGTGGCACCTTGTCCGCTGAAAGGCAGCCCCTCTGCGGTGATCGCCTCTGGGTTTAGCCTGATTCGTTCGGCTCCAGAGATACCTGAGACGTCTCTTGGGGGAACGCACAGCTAAGATGGCGGCCGCAGAAAAGCTGGAGTGCGAGTGTTTCAGAGCTCCGGTGTCAGGTGATCTGCTCTCCAGAAAGCAGAGACCATGTAGGAGTCCTGCGGAGCCTCCCTCAGTGGTTTCTCTCTCCTCACCCCCGCCCCTCCCCACCTCATGCCGCCCCTCCCCCACCACATGCCGCCCATCCCCCTCACCCTGCCCCTCCGCCACCCACGCTGCCCCTCCCCCACCACACGCCGCCCCGCCCCCACCTCACCCCCGCCCCGCCCCCACCTCACCCTGCCCCGCCCCCACCTCGCCCCGCACCCCCGCCCCGCCCCCACCTCGCCCCTGCCCCGCCCCCCCACCTCACCACAAACCTGGAGGCCCTCTGTGGTTCTCCTGGGAATGCATTTCGGTCCTTGACCCACGGCAGTGATGGGATATGTAACTTCTCATTATTTAAAGAAAAGACAGACATAATGATCATTCTATTAGAGCTTGATTATTGAGTAATTATTGAGTAATTTATTGAAAGACATAGCCTCCATCATGTACGTCATCACTTTACCTCTATTTGTACTTTCATTTTTTAAAAAAAATTGTATTTTTTTTCATTCATTTTTTCATGGGGTATAGTTGATTTACAGTGTCGTGTCAGTTTCAGGTGTACAGCAAGGTGAATCGGTGGTAATACCGCAAAGTGAATTGGTAATACATACAGATACATCCACTTCTTAAAATATTTTTTTCCCATATAGGCCATTACAGAGCATTAAGTAGAGCTCCCTGTGCTGTAGTTCAGTTCAGTTCAGTCGCTCAGTCGTGTCCGACTCTTTGCGACCCCCATGAATCGCAGCAGTAGAGTAGGACCTTATTGAAAGTGAAAGTGAAAGTCACTCAGGCGTGCCCGACTCTTTGCGGCCCCATGGCCTATACAGTCCATGGAATTCTCCAGGCAAGAATACTGGAGTGGGTAGCCGATGCCTTCTCCAGGGGATCTTCCCAACCCAGGGATTGAACCCAGGTCTCCCTCATTGCAGGCGGATTCTTCACCGGCTAAGCCATAAGGGAGGATAGGTCCTTATTACTTATGTATTATATATATGGGCTTCCCAGGTGGCACTAGTGGTAAAGAACCCACCTGCCTATGCAAGAGACCTAAGAGATGCGGGTTTGATCCCTGGGTCGGGAAGATCCCCTGGAGGAGGGCATGGCAACCCACTCCAGTAGTCTTGCCTGGAGAATCTCATGGACAGAGGAGCCTACAGTCCATAGGGTGGCAAAGAGTCTGACATGACTGAAATGACTTAGCACCGATATTTTATATACAGTAGTGTGTACGTGTCAATTCCAATCTCCCAATTTATCCCTCCCTTCTCCTAACCATCCCCGATAATCATAAGTTTATTTCCTACATCTTAACTTTTTAAAAACTGTGATAAAATACACATAGTTTTATAGTTTTGCAGTATGCAAATTTCTCAAAAAGTTGAAAATGTAACTACCGTATGACACATCTATTCTGCTCCTGGGTTCTTATCAGAAAGAAACAAAAACACTAATTTGAAAAGAAACATGCTCCTCAGTATTCATAACACATAGAATTTAAGGAATCTGTCCCTCAACTAAAAAAAAAGTTTACATTTTTGGGCTTTTTTAAAGTTTAAAAATGCTATTTTAATTTTGAGCCATTTTTAAGTGCACAGTTCAGTGGCATTTAAGTGCAGTCACATTGGTGTGGAAATGTCATCTCTTTCCATGTCCAGAATATTTTCATCCTCCCAAGCAGAAACTCTATATTTTTAGGCTCCAGAATCACTGCAGCCATGAAATTAAAAGACGCTTGCTCCTTGGGAGAAAAGTTATGGCCAACCCAGATAGCATATTAAAAAGCAGAAACATTACTTTGCCAACAAAGGTCCGTCTAGTTAAAGCTGTAGTTTTTCCAGTAGTCATGTATGGATGTGAGAGTTGGACTATCAAGAAAGCTGAGCGCCAAAGAATTGATGCTTTGGAATTGTGGTGTTGGAGAAGACCCTTGAGAGTCCCTTGGACTGCAAGGAGATCCAACCAGTCCATCCTAAAGGAGATCAGTCCTGGGTGTTCACTAGAAGGACTGATGCTGAAGCTGAAGCTCCAATACTTTGGCCATCTGATGAGAAGAACTGAGTCATTGGAAAAGACCCTGATGCTGGGAAAGACTGAGGGCAGGAGGAGAAGGGGACGACAGAGGATGAGACGGTTGGATGGGATCACTGAGTCAATAAACATGAATTTGAGCAAGCTCCGGAAGATGGTGAAGGATAGGGAGGCCTGGTGTGCTGCAATCCATGGGGTCACAAAGAGTCGGACATGACTGAGCAACTGAACTGAACTGAAGTAGAAACTCTGTCCCTTTTAAACGATAACTTCCCATTCCCCCTCCCCCAGCCCCCTGGCACCTGCTATTTTAACTTTCTGTCTCTATGAGTTTGACTATGGAATCATATGCTTATTTGTTTTTGTGTGTCTGCTGATTTCACTTGATATAACGTCCTCAAAGTTCATTCAGGTTGTAGTGTCAGAATATCTTTCCTTTTCAAGGCTGAACCATACTCCATTGTATGTGTGTATCACATTTTGTTCATCTGTTCATCTATCAAATGACACCTGAGTTGCTTCCACCTTTTAGCTGTTGTGAGTAATGCTGCTGTGAATGTGATTTTACAGATACATAGTTGAGGACACTGAGTTCAGTTCCTTTGGGTATATGCTGTTTTGCCAAAGCTTTTCACTTTCGTCTCAGATTCAAGGATTTGTTAACAAAAAAGGCCGCTCGTTATATACAAATAAATAATACAGCTATTTATCAGAGAGTTATCTAGCTTACTCTCGATATACTAACATTAAAAGAAAAGACATTGCCAACAAAGGTCTGTCTAGTCAAGGCTATGGTTTTTCCAGTGGTCATGAATGGATGTGGGATTTGGACCATGAAGAAAGCTGAGCATAGAATTGATGCTTTTGAACTGTGGTGTTGGACAAGACTCTTGAGAGTCCCTTAGACAGCAAGGAGATCCAATCAGTCCATCCTAAAGGAAATCAGTCCTGAATATTCATTGGAAGGACTGATGTTGAAGCTGGAACTCCAATACTTTGGCCACCTGATGAGAAGAACTGACTCATTGGAAAAGACCCTGATGCTGGGAAAGATTGAAGGCAAGAGGAGAAGGGGACAACAGAGGATGAGATGGTTGGACGGCATCACTGACTCGATGGACACAAGTTTGAGTAAACCCCGGGAGTTGGTGATGGACAGGGAGGCCTGGCGTGCTGCAGTCTGTGGGGCCGCAAAGAGTCGTACACGACTGAGTGACTGAACTGAACTGAAAAGAAAAGAGAAAAGGAAGAGCAGAGACTGTATCACCAAATTGGGTTTAGACCAACATCCAGACTTAATCAGCTCTGGGAAGTCCCGTGTCACGGCGCATCTGGAGACCCAGGCAGCTAGGAAAAGGGTCCCAGGCACCGCATCCACTCTGTGGGTGAGACTTCAAAGATTGCAGTTTGGGTTCCCACTTCTAATCCCAGGATGGTCACCAACTGGTGTCATCATCAATCCATGAGCAGATTGCAGCTCGGGTTTCATGTTAATGCTGTTTGTTTTGTCCTGTAAACCTTGGAATGTGACTAAGCCTGGGGCTTGGTTGGCCCGGCCCTCCTCCAGGGGCTCAACAGTCTCAAGATTTCTCCCGCATCTTATCTCTGGTGCTGCAAGTCTTACACTCACAGCAGGTAGTCACTCCCAGTCGCTCCCAGTCAGGACAGTGTCCAGGCAGGTTAGAAGCAGGGTCAGAAGCCTGGTCTGCTTTGTCTCTGAAGCCTAAATAGTACTATTCATTTAATTTCCCCGACATATGCCCGGAAGTGAAATGGCTGGATCACGTGACAATACAATATTTAATTTTTCTGAAGAGCTACCATACTGTTTTTCATAGCGACTGCCTCATTACTTCACACCGCCGCCCGTCTCATTATTGTGTTGATAGCTTTTATTCATTGTCTGTGTGCTGGGGGACCCTGATAAGGTCTTCTGTGAATTTTTCTAGTTTTTAAAATTGAGGTTCAGTTTACATACCAGAAGCTTTGCTTCTCTTAAGTGTATAATTCAATGGCTTTTTAATATATTCACAAGGTCTTGCAAGAATTCTGCTATCTGCTGCTAAGTCACTTCAGTCGTGTCCGACTCTGTGCAACCCCATAGACGGCAGCCCACCAGGCTTCCTCATCCCTGGGATTCTCCAGGCAAGAACACTGGAGTGGGTTGCCATTTCTTTCTCTAATGCGTGAAAGTGAAGTCGCTCAGTCGTGTCTGACTCTTAGCGACCCCATGGACTGCAGCCTACCAGGCTCCTCCATCCATGGGATTTCCCAGGCAAGAGTCCTGGAGTGGGGTGCCACTGCCTTCTCCATTCTGCTATCTAGTTCCAGAATATTTCCATGAGATTTTATTGATTTTTCTATTCCTCTCTTCTCCTGGCTTCTGGTAATCACTGATCTACTTCCTGTGTATTGGAGAAGGGAATGGCAGCCCACTCCAGTATTCTTGCCTGGAAAACTCCACGGACAGAGGAGCCTGGTGGGCTACACAGTCCATGGGGTCACCAAGAGTCGGACTCGACTGAGTGACTAAGCACACTTTCTGTCTCTATGGGTTTTGCCTGTTCTGGATGTTTCACTGAAAGAGAATCATATAATTTGTGTTCTGCGACTGACTTCGGAGAAGGCAATGGCACCCCACTCCAGTACTCTTGCCTGAAAAATCCCATGGATGGAGGAGCCTGGTAGGCTACAGTCCACGGGGTCGCTAAGAGTCGGACGACTGAGCGGCTTCACTTTCACTTTTCCCATTCATGCACTGGAGAAGGAAACGGCAACCCACTCCAGTATTCTTGCCTGGAGAATCCTAGGGACGGCAGAGCCTGGTGGGCTGCCGTCTATGGGGTCGCACAGAGTCGGACACGACTGAAGTGACTTAGCAGCAGCAGTGACTGACTTTCCTTAGTTTGTTTTCAGGGGTTGCTTATGTTTTAGTAAGGATTAGCACTATATTATTTTTTTTATAGCTGAATTATATTCCACTGTATGAAGGGACCTCATTTTGTTTATCCGCTCATCAGCTAAGAGCCATTTGGGTCGTTTCCATGTTTTGGCTGTTATGAATCATGCTTCTATGAATGTCTCTATATACATTTTTGTGTTGATTTATATTTTCCATTCTCCTGCATTGATATGGGGGTCATGTGGTAATTCTGTTTAATCTTGAGGAGAACTGCCAAACTGCTTGTACACTGTGCACACCCAACCCCTGTGTATGCTGACTCCAGCTTTGGCACATCCTTCCCGACACTTGTTATCACCTGTAGTTTAGTTTAGCCATCCCGCTTGAGTTTAGCCATCCCACTAGACACGAAGCACTGTCTCATTGTGGTTTTGCGTTCTGTTTTCCTGATGGCTAATGATGTTGAGCATCTCTTCACGCACTTGTGGAGCATTTGTATATCTTCTTTGGAGAAATGGCGTGTTTGACTCCTTTGTTCCTTTCCGGTTGGGCTGTCTTCTTCTTATTGCTGAATGGTGTCTGCATTATTCAGTCCTCACTAGAGAAAGATGACCCTAGCACTGGCTCCGTCGTGTAGATGAGACGATCTGGGACACGGAAGGTCGACCAGTGGGAGAGCTGGAGTTCCCCTGCAGGCTTGTGAGACCCCACGCCTCAACTCCTAACCCGCAGCTGCCGTGTTTCTGTCCTGAGCTTCGCCCTGTGATGTATTCACATGCCTGGCATGAGTCACGGGAGTCCTAGCAGCAAGGGTTTCTGCGGTGAACAGAGAGCTTATATGTCTTCAGGCCACACTTCCACACAAGTCATCAGGGGCCTTGCTGAACTTCCCTTTTTAAAGTCATCAAGCTGACCCAAAGTTTCCACCCCCCATTGTCTTTGCTGATGCCAAGACAGCAGAGCTTAAATACGGCTTCCTTGAGAGTGTCTTTTTTTTAATAATGATTTAAAAAATTCTAAATTAATTAATTGGGCTGTGTCTTTCGTGTTGTGTCTGAGTTACGGCACGTGGGATCTTTGTTGCATCACGCGGGATCTTTCAGTGAAGGACACGGACTCTCTAGTTGAGGTGCAGGGTCCAGAGGTGCAGGGTCCAGAGTGCGCGGGCTTGAGCTTCAGGAGTATTTGCAGCACTCCCGCTCAGTAGTTATGGTGCCTGGCGTTAGCTGCTCTGTGGCATGTGGGACCTCGGGTCCCTGACCCAGGGGTCGAATCCACATGCCCTGCGTTGCAAGGTGGATTCTTTACCACTGGACTGCCAAGGAAGTCCTGACTTGACAGCTTCTCGATGATGGTATACCAGATACCCTGTTGATGTGTCTGAGAAGGCTCAGCTGCTGAGAAGGCTAAAGAATAGCCATCTCTGGGGTCTGATCGTATTTCTGGAGACATTCTAGGCCAGTAGGGCTAGGTTGAAGGTCTGAGAATGTATGTCTCTCACAAGCTCCCAGGTGATGTAGGTCTGCTCCCAGGGTCTGTATGTCAGCCTATAGACCCCACTTTGAATAGCACAGAGCTGAGGCTCACTGGATTCATCCAATATCCTGCCTGGCTTCAAGTTTATCCACTCCTTTTATCCAGCCTCTGTCCTCCTTATTCACAATTTCCTCTTAACTGAGAATACGCATTGAACTGTTCTCTGAACAGAAATGGACTCATGCATGTCACTGCTGTTTGCCCTTGCCCGCCATGTGTGGGAGGCAGGATTCTAAGATGTCTCACAGGGTTCTGCACCATGGCGGGCACTCCTGTGTGATTCCCCTCCCTTTGGGTGTGAATCGACCCTGTGACTAGAAGGCAGCATCATTGCTATAACTTAGTTAGTGACCCACTGGTACTGACTTAGTCTAGAGGAAGAGCTATGACCAACCTAGACAGCATATTAAAAAGCAGAGACATGACTTTGTCAACAAAGGTCCATCTGGTCAAAGCTATGGTTTTTCCAATAGTCATGTATGGATGTGAGAGTTGGACCATAAAGAAGGCTGAGTGCCAAAGAATTGATGCTTTTTAACCGTGGTGTT
The DNA here is from genome assembly GCF_054371585.1 of Giraffa tippelskirchi. Taxonomy (NCBI): domain Eukaryota; kingdom Metazoa; phylum Chordata; class Mammalia; order Artiodactyla; family Giraffidae; genus Giraffa; species Giraffa tippelskirchi. The sequence goes on from NC_137289.1 coordinate 148,187,457, forward strand.
GGAGGAGACTCTTGAGAGTCTCTTGGACTGCAAGGAGATCCAACCAGTCCATCCTAGAGAAAATCAGTCCTGAATATTCATTGGAAGGACTGATGCTAAAGCTGAAACTCCAATACTTTGGCCACCTGATGCAAAGAGCTGACTCTTTGGAAAAGACTCTGATGCTGGGAAAGATTGAGGGCAGAAAGAAAAGGGGGGTGACAGAAGATGAGATGGTTGGATGGCGTCACCAACTCAATGGACATGAGTTTGAGTGAACTCTGGGAGACAGAGAAGGACAGGGAAGCCTGACGTGCTGCAGTCCACAGGGTCACCAAGAGTCGGACACAACTTAGCGACTGAATGACAACAACGATTTAAAAATATTTTTGAAATTCAGTGATTTTTGACCCTGGGAAATATCTGCAGTGTGATAACCAGCGGCCAAGAGACTTCAAAGGAAGACAAACAACTCCCAAAGGTGATTTTCTCCTTATGTTCGAGTTGATGAGGACTTGCTTATTCTGCACAGGAAAGGCTTACACCACTTGAAACAGCAGGGTTGATAACACAAGAGAAAGATTTCCATTTAAAACAGGGCTCACTGGGGACTGAAATTTCACCCATTCAGAGCTGAATAGAATGGAGCAGTTCTTCAAAGCTTTTAAACATGGTGTTGGTCCCACTTAGAGGTCTATTTCATTAGATCTTCTCAAAGCAGAAGAAGAAAGTTGCTTACAGTATCCAGACAATTAGCATCTAATGCTAGAGTGCATCTCTTTTGATTAACATCTGCACTGTTTTTGTCCATTGAAATTATTGGTGATTCTGCAGGAGCAAACAGATAACTGAAGGCAATTACTGCCCCACCCCTTGATTAGCTGTTTTATTTAAGATAAATTGCAGTGGCTTGCAGGCAGCACTGTGTGGAAGGTAGAAAATCTGGATTCCACTTACGTCCTGGTTCTTGGGGGACCTTACACCCTGAGCTGGTCCAATACCTCCCGTGGCCTCAGCCTACTTTCTTGGGAAGTTGAGGGTTTCAGTTATTCAAGCGTATCCTCTCTTGAACGTTCTGGGAAACTCCACGTAGACTACATGGAGACCAGTTAGGTCACCCACCCCGATACAGCATCATCTTGGTTATCATTTATTTATTGCAGGACTGCCCAAAGCATTCTTATAAAGGGCGCTACTGAATATTTTCAGCTCTGTCTTGGCTATTCAACTGTGCTATGGTAGCAAAGAAGCAATAAATGAACGGGCAACTTCCAATACAGCTTTATTACCGCTCCCCGCCCCGCCCTTTTTCTTAAGCAAAAGTTGGCAATGGTAGGATTTAGCCTACAGGCTGCAGTGTAATGACCCCTGTTCCATGGGTTTCTTTCTGAGGACCTAAGTTTGGACAAAATTAAAGAACAGTGACCTAGACTGATAGTCTGCGGCTCTTTTAGATCAGACGCTCTAAGGTTGAGCTGTATTTTGATGCTAGACCTCCTACTTAAATATGCGACGAGACCTCTCTGCGGGGCCAGTGGCTGAGAATCCACACGGCAATGCAGGGAACACAGGTTCCATCTCTGGTCAGAGAAGTAAGATCCCACACGTCCAGAGCAGCGAAGCCCCACCGTGCGTTGCAACTGCTGAGCCTGACTAACACAACTGGAGAGTCTGTGTGCTGTGCTAAGCCGCTTCAGTCGTGTCTGACTCTTTGCAGCCCCATGGACTGTAGCCCGAAAGTCTTCTCTGTCCATGGGATTCTCCAGGCAAGAGTACTGGAGTGGGTTGCCATGCCCTCCTCCAGGGGGTCTTTCCGACCCAGGGATCGAACCCAGGTCTCTTGTGTCTCCTGCATTGGCAGGTGGGTCCTTTACCTCTAGCACCACCTGGGAGTCTGTGCACTTCAGGGAAAGATCCCGCATGATGCAGCAAAGATCCCGCGTGTTGCCACTGGGACCAAACGCAGCCAAAAGAAATCAACATTTAAAAAATAAGTGTGAGCTTGGGCCATTCAGTCCTCTCACTTTCAGCATCTTATTCTCCCCCAAACAAGGATAACTAAAGCGCCTTTTCCTGGGCCCTCCACCACTGGAAGTCCTCAGCATCTCACTGCTACGTCACTGTCACTGCAACTCTGCCAGGCAGCCGGTCTCTCCAGCTTTGCTGCCAATCTGCAAGTCAGAATTCTCTGGGAGGGCTTGTGGCTATTCCCATGTCCAGGTCCCACCCCTCACCATTACATCAGAATCCCTGAGAGAGGATGGGTATCTTACTGGTACCCCAGCTGAGTACGAGTGCCGTGGGCAGCTGCGTTTGAGAGCCAGTGTCATCAGGTAACGATTCCTGTTACCTCTGTTGGGCAGACTTCCCAGGGGTAGGCTTACCAAAGGATACACATCAAGAAAAACTATGACAAATGTAGACAGCATATTAAAAAGCTGAGACATTACTTTACCAACAAAGGTCCATCTGGTCAAAGCTATGCTTTTTCCAGTAGTCATATATGGATGTGAGAGTTGGACCATAAAGAAAGGTGAGTGCTGAAGAATTGGTGCTTTTGAACTGTGGTGTTGGAGAAGACTCCTGAGAGTCCCTTGGACAGCAAGGAGACCCAGCCAGTCACTCCTAGAGGAAATCAGTCCTGAATATTCATAGAAGGACTGATGCTGAAGCTGAAACTCCAATACTTTGGCCACCTGATGCAAAGAACTGACTTATTTGAAAAGACCCTGAGGCTGGGAAAGATTGAAGGCGAGAGGAGAAGGGGACGACAGAGGATGAGATGGTTGGATGGCATCACCGACTCAATGGACATGGGTTTGGGTGGACTCTGGGAGTTGGTGATGGACAGGGAGGCCTGGCGTGCTGTGGTCCATGGGGTCGCTAAGAGTTGGACACGACTGAGCGACTGAACTGAACTGAGCCACAGGGCACGTGGGAATATTAGATCCGCGACCAGGGATCGAACCCCCACCCCGTCTTCTGCAGTGGAAGTGCAGAGTCCAAATCTCTGAGCTGCCAGGGAAGTCCCTTCTGTTAGTGTTTTTATGTAGTGATCGTGAATAGCTATTGACTCTGCAGCACCTAAGAGGAGAAATCCGTGGACATGTGACACCCACATCCTGTGGTCCGAGCCCAGCATCCTGTGTCATGGGCTCCTGCAGTGGCTTCCATCCCTGGGCTTGAAGAGAACTTTCCTGTGGTCATATGCACGTCAGGGATGGAGGCTGAGTGAAGGATCTGGAAAGCTCCTTTCCAAGGTTAAGAACCACTGCAAGAACTCCTTTTATCTTAGGCTAGAGGTTGGCAAATGATATCCCTGTCTGGCCCACGGGGGAGTGAATTCGGTATTTTTTAATTTTTTTTTTTAAATCAAAAGATAGAATTGCCTGAAATGTGTACACTTGATAAAAGTCAGACTTTAGCACCTCCAAATACAATTTTATGGAGCTCAGCCACAACCACTTGTTTCCATATTGTGCACGGCTCACCATTGTGCATGGTGTGTCGGAGCCCCAGAACCTCACACAGTGACCGTCTGCCCCTCTTCAGAAGAAGTTTGCCAGGCCCTGCTTGAGGTCACAGGGTAAAAGTAAGTGTAACAAAAATGTACGCAACTTGTAAGTGAGAACAGCGCCTTCTGCCAGTCTGTAAAATCAATGGAACCAAAACATAACACTGTGAGCCTGGCTTTCGAAGGCTGGTCAGTAACTGCTTATAAAAGGACTGGCAGAAGGCTGGGAAATACGAGTCCATCTAAAATAAGATCCATTTCAACGTGTACGTCTACTGATGCCAGTTCAAATATGGAGAAGAAAATGAACAAAACGGTAGTGTTCTTCGTTCTGGCAAGAATTCAGGGTATTTGAGGGCGTCAGCCATGTTCTCTCCTTGCATCCAAGCCGGCTTCTTCTGAAAAGTTCTCATGGCGATGACTAACGAATGGTCCTCACGTTTGGAAGGAATGAGGAGTCTCCCTCTCACCCTGAAAACAAATTGACCTGCGTGCTAAGCCATTGGAACATTGTCAAGAACTCTTTCTCTCCCCCTTTCCTTTTATTGTTCTCCTTGTTCAGTTGCTCAGTCGTGTCTGACTCTTTGTGACCCCATGGACTACATGCCAGGCCTCCCTGTTCTTCACTATCTCTCGGAGTTTGCTCAAGCTCACGTCCATCTCACATCCATTGAGATGCCATCCAACCGTCTCATCCTCTGTCATCCCCTTCTCCTCTTGCCCTCAGTCTTTCCCAGCATCAGCATCTTTTCCAATAAGTCTGCTCTTTGCATCAGGCGGCCAAAGTATCGGAGTTTCAGTTTCAGCATCAGTCCTTCCAGTGAATATTCGGAGTTGATCTCCTTTAGGACAGACTGGTTGGATCTCCTTGCAGTCCAAGGGACTCTCAAGAGTCTTCTCCAGCACCACAGTTCAAAAGCAAAAATTCTTTGGCACTCAGCCTTCTTTAAGGTCCAACACTCACGTCTGTCCAGGAACCTGCCAAATGAGATTGAGATGGATTTAAATAAGCAGGTTCAGTAAATAACTCCAAAACTCTGCAAAACTAAGTTTTCTGAGATACTTTTTGTTAATTTGTTTTGTACTGAGTAGAACACACCATCATCATCTTAAAGTGATAGATCAAATTAAGATTCAATTAGGTTTGTCTGACTCAGATCAACTTTCTGAGTTTACAAGGCTGAAATTCATGCCTAGAATCATTTTGATTATATGAAATGTACGTCAATGTGCACAAGCATCCAAATAAATAAAACGAAATATAAAAAAATACGAAATATAACCTTAATGGGAAAAGAACTTTAAAAAGAACAGATGCATATAGATTTATAAATGAATCGCTTCACTGGACACCTGACACAGTAATACAACACTGTTAATTAACTATAGCCCAATATAAAATAAAAATTTTAAAAATAGACGGGAAGAAAAAATAAAAATTAAAACATACAAAATATAAAAAACAACTTATTATATGTATATTTGAAAAAGCAGTGTAAGTGCTGGTCGCTGAGTCATGTGTGACTCTCTGTGACCCTGTGGACTGTAGCCCTCCAGGCTCCTCTGTCCATGGGATTCTCCAGGCAAGAATACTGACATGGGCTGCCATGCCCTCCTGCAGGGGATCTTCATGACTCAGGGATTGAACCTGGGTCTCCTGCACTGCAGGCGGATTCTTCACTGTCTGTGCCACCAGGGAAGCCCCACACGAATATCTGAACATAATCTCATCTGCGATTACATGTCCATGTTACCCAGTTACGTTCATATAACCGGATAACTTATTTTTGATATGTCTATAATCAACTTCATACATAGAAATAGTGTATATACAATGAATAGGTGTGTCAGCACATATCCTTATTAGATAAAGGGCAGTGGAGGAGATACATAATGAGGATACATTTATTTGCAATATCTCCCTCATTGGTTTTGGAAGGGTTTTGTTTTTAAAAGCTGAGTGGGGAACTGGAGTTTAATTTACTTCTGGAAAACAGTTGATGTAATTTGAATAAAAAATAAACAGACTTTCCCATTGGGTTCCCAACGTAATTAGTAATGTAAATTTTGGGGAAACATGATTATTTGTCTTTTCTGGGAACCTAAACAACATTTAGAGGGATGCTCTGCACTCTTTGGAGAATTAACAGAGATAACATACTCATTTAAGGAGCTTCCCTGATAGTTCAGTTGGTAAAGAATCCACCTGCAATGTAGGAGACCCTGGTTCGATTCCTGTGTCGGGAAGGTCCCCTGGAGAAGGGATAGGCTACCCACTCCAGTATTCTTGGGCTTCCCTGGTGGCTCAGGTGGTAAAGCATCCGCCTGCGATGCATGAGACCTGGGTTTGATCCCTGGGTCGGGAAGAACCCCTGGAGAAGGGAACAGCTACCCACTCCGGTATTCTGGCCTGGAGAATCCCATGGACTTTGCATGGGGTCACAAAGAGTTGGACATGACTGAGTGACTTTCACTTACTGACTCACTCATTTAGGGGAAAATAAAGTTCAGGACAAGTGAGTTCTGCAGATAAAACCACCACTCCCCACACTCCCAAGAGGTGGCAGGTGGGGGCCCCTTTCAACTGAGTGTCCTTTTGGATGCTCCTGGGTGCCTTTGTACAGGTACCAAAGGGCAGAAAGCCCTGGCGGACCCGCCCAGAATCAAAACTTAAAAGAGAGATGAAAGCATCCTAACTGGATGAAACCTCTCCCTTTTCCCCCTTAGTAAGTACTGTTTGTGCATAACACTTTGTCCAAAAATTTAAACGTTTCAGTGCGAGAAGACATAGGGATAATTGATTTTGTTCCCCTGACTTCACTGTAAATGAAAACCATCTGAATACCTGCCAGCTCCTTTCCAGTTAGTTCTGTGTTTGTTTCATTCTCTCCAAGTTTCTGGGTTGCTGACAGCTCAGAGGGGTCCCAGGGAGCCTGGTCCCTGTCCCCAGCCAGAGATGATAGTGTTACAGTTGGGGATGTGATGTAGGCATCGGGGCTTTTTAAAAGCCCTTCCCCTCAAACTCCCTTCCCTTCTCACATAATTACAGGAGACTTTTGTAATCACCCAAGACGTCTCAGTGCCTCAGCAAACTGCATTTAATTTTAGTGATTCTCACCCCTTTGATTAAAAGAAGTGACGCCCTTCCTTCGAACAACAAAGCCATGAGGGCATGAGGGCATTGTTTCTTTTGTGTGCAGAGTCCCGTCTGTGCTAAAGGCCTGGGATGCTCATTTGTGATGCAAAGGCCGAGAGAAATAATCAATTGCACCAGCACCAGCCCCGGGCAGTGAGGTGAGAATTGCATTCACTGTTTCCTTCCCTTTCAATTGCAGGTTTGGGTTCCTAGGGCGGATTAAGGGACCTAAATAGCCAGGCAATCAGGGTGGTCCTGGGGGGGCTTTGGTGTGGCCCAGAATATCACCAGGGAGTTGGGTGGAGTGAGGACCTTCCAGCTCACCTTCTCCTCTTCCAAGATGATGTGGGGCAGAGAAGAAAATGCTCAGGCAGCAGATAACTCAGCCCAGCTGGGCCGTCTTCACAGAGAACTAAGTTCTCATCCTGTAAGCCATCTCAAGGCTTCTCAGTCTGAGCGCTGAAGAATTGATGCTTTCAAACTGTGGTGCTGGAGAAGACTCTTGAGAGTCCCTTGGACTGCAAGGAGATCCAACCAGTCACTCCTAAAGGAAATCAGTCCTGAATATTCATTGGAAGGACTGATGCTGAAGCTGAAACTCCAATACTTTGGCCAATTGATGCGAAGAGCTGACTCATTTGAAAAGACCCTGCTGCTGGGAAAGACTGAGGGCAGGAGAAGGGGACGACAGAGGATGAGATGGTTGGCTGGCATCTTTGACTCAATGGACACGAGTTTGAGCAAACTCCGGGAGACAGTGATGGACAGGGAGGCCTGGCATGCTGCAGTCCATGGGGTTGCAAAGAGTCGGACAGGACTGAGTGAAGAACAAGCCTTCTTCATCTGATACATAGGGAAATGCTGAGAGTCCTAGCTCAGTGTAGCAAGACTTAAATGAGCTCATAAGTAAAAGCACTTAAAGAGTGAGGGGCACCTAGTAACTGCTCAATAAATGCGGAAAGTATTGCTACTTGGCGCCATCTCAATTTTTTTTTTTTTTCTCAAGCAGTGACAGCATCTTTCAGCATGTGAAGATTCTTTCCTTTTTTCCCCCTCTTTCAAAGGACGGTGAAAACGTGGAAATAGGCATCTTTAAAAATACATGTAAAGTGATGTGTAGGTGTTAATTGGAGCAAGAAATCTTCAAAGGAGAGAATTACTTCAGATGCAGCTCGGTAGACAGGTGGAAGTCTCCTTCCACCGTGGCAGGAGTTTTCCAGCCTTCAGCCCGGTGACTCTCCAGCCGTGACCTTGGCGCTTAGTGTGTCTGAACTTCACAGACTCCCACCTGTCAGCCTTTCTCTCTGTTGACCTTTCTCTCCGCGGTTTAGACGTTAGTCACAACTCACAACATTTTCCCTTTCTTTTAACATTTTATTTTGTACTGCAGTGTAGCCAGTTAACAAAGTGTTGTCATGGTTCCGGGTGAACAACCAAGGAACTTAGTCATACATATACATATAACAATTTCCCCCCAAGCTCTGCTCCTCCCATCCAGGCTGCCACATGACATTGAGCAGAGTTCCCTGTGCTGTCCAGCAGGTCCTGGTTGGTTCTCCATGTTAAATACAGCAGTGTGTCCATGTCCATCCCAAACTCCCTAACTATCCCTTCCCCCATCCTTCCCCCTGGGAACCATAAGGTTATTACAGAGTATTGAGCAGAGTTCCCTGTGCTGTCCAGCAGGTCGTTGTTTTTTCTCCATTTTAGGTATAGACATACTCACAACTCTTTGTTTTGCTTTAGCTGCTTTTACGTCTATAAATTTGTTACCCTTTATCTCCCCACTCTCTGCACTCTTAACTACTCTTCAACAATTTGAGTCTCCTCTCCGGATTCCACTTCTTTCTGAGTCTAGCCACATCCTTGAGAGGAAATGTTGTGTCCATCTTAAACGGCATTAAAAAAAAATTGGCATGGAATAAAAGACGGCACGGAATCGGAGATGATAATTGTCATGAGTCCACCACGGCTTTCGCTTTGTTTTTCCATTCACGAGATAATACATGGAACATTCACTGAACAGAAGAATTAGAAAGTTGCTAATCACTTACCCCATTAGTACTCACTTTATTTTTCCTGCCTCCTGGCCCCAGAGGTAACTAGGAGCCTGACGTTTGGGTTTTCCATTCCCTTGTTTTGATTTTCTTGCTCTTTGTATCCCATGCATGTATATACATTAATCATATGTGATTTGCTTTTGCTTGCTTTTTCAATTTCATATGAAGAATATCCTATAGGGACTAGCTTTTTTTTTTTTTTTAACTCAACCTATATTTCAATGATGTAGTTCATTCAATCTGAGGTCTATTAAGTATTTCGCCAGGGAGCTATGCCTTGATGACTTTATCCATTCAGCTGTGTCAGGGCATCTGGTCGTGTTGAGCCTTTTGCTCTTACAAACAGTGCTTGCTGGGAGTGGACTGTCAGTCAGATCTCCTGGAGCACGTGTGCTGAGCTTCTCTTGGGTCTTAGGAGTGGAGTAGGTCTACGGAGGTCGGGCATCCTTTCCCTGGAAGATAACCAGTCTCTCCACTCAACAGCAAGGTATTTTTCTCTTTCGGTCCTTTAGAACGGAGGGACAGACTCCTCTCCTCAGTCAGAATAGGACTCACTACTACGGTTTCCAACCATCCACACCCTAGCGTACCCAGTGCCGTCTGCATCACCGTGTTGCAATAAGCAAGAAGGGCGCAGTGTGTTCTTTGCACCTCTGACGCTCTCAGCGACCTTGTGAAGCAGGCACCATTATGCTCATTTTGCAGAGGAGGAAACTATAGCTGATGCGTGCAGCATAATCCAGAATTGACCGGGAGTCAGTAGACCCCAGACTCCAGCACCTGCTCCGTCCGAGTCTAAAGCCAACACTGTGTTCACTGGCGACTGCTTCTTGCCTCTCGTTCATCATTCGTGATCAAAGTCACTGATGTTATGGGAAAGCAGTTGTCATTTCATGTAGAAAAGCCTTCTAAGGGAGTCTCCTTCAAATCAGCCGAAAGGACACTTTAAATCCACCTTCTCTAGGATTTGGGGGCATCACTTATCCTATGCTTCTGAATGTCTGTGACATCCGCTTGGCTGAGATCAGGAAATATTTGAAGGGTGGAAACAGTTGGGATGGTTTTAAGCTTAAGTGCATCAGTAGCTAGGGAACTAGTCAAGAAGTGACTTGATTTCAGAGTTGGGAGCCTAGGTTTCCCAAATGTCTGTCATTCTCAGGCCATTGAGGAGGCCTGGGGCAGGAGACAGGAAAGGTGAATTAGGTATGGATGTCTTGGGCTTCCCAGGTAGCACTAGTGGTAAAGAACCTGCCTGCTAGTGCAGGAGACAGAGACGCAGGCTTGATCCCTGGGTGGGGACGATCCCCTAGAGAAGGGCATGGCAACCCACTCCAGTATTCTTGCCTGGAGAATCCCATGGACAGAGGAGCCTGGTGGGCTACAGTCCTTGGGGTCGCAGAGAGTCGGACTCAACTGAAGCCACTTAGCATGCACATCTTAACTTGAATGGGTTGTCTCTTTTAGAGAGAAATCCGTGTTGGACACCTGTGTGATTTCCAAGCTACCCCTTGAGCTGTGTATATGTATATATATATATATATACTGCTAAGTTGTTTTTGTCATGTCCAACTCTTTGCAACTCTACAGACTGTAGCCTGACAGGCTGCTCTGTCCATGGGCTTTTCCAGGCAAGAATACTGGAGTGGGTTGCAATGTCCTCCTCCAGGGGATCTTCCCGACCCAGGGATCGAACCCACATCTCCTGCAGCTCTTGCACTGCAGGCAGATTCTTTACTGCTGACTCAATGGGGAAGATATATGTTTATATAGCTATATATGCAGAGAAGGCAGTGGCAACCCACTCCAGTACTCTTGCCTGGAGAATCCCAGGGACGGGGGAGCCTGGTGGGCTGCTGTCTATGGGGTCGCACAGAGTCGAACACGACTGAAGCGACTTAGCAGCAGCAGCAGCAGCAGCAGCTATATATGTGTATGTGTTAGTTGCTCTGTCAACTAACTCTTTGCAACCCTATGGACTGTAGCCCACCAGGCTCCTCAGTCCATGGAATTTTCCAGGCAAGAAGACTGGAGTGGGTTGCCATTTCCTTCTCCAGGGGATCTTTCCGACCCAGGGATCGAACCCGGGTCTCCTGCATTGCAGGCAGATGCTTCACCATCTGAGCTACTAGGGAAGCCCAGCTATATATAAATATATAAGTATCCTCCCCACGGCCCCCAGCTACTTCCAGGCTGTTAGATCATCTCCTCACGTGTGTGAGGTGCTCCACAGCGTCGTCTGATAACGTAGCATCACTGTATCTGTCTCTTAGCACCAGCCCCAGGAGAGACTCAGTTCTGCCTCACAGTTCTGGCCTGTGTGAGCTGGAGTAGATAACTTGCTGTGAAAAACAGTGCAAGTATGTGTTAAAGGTAAATGCTTGCTTTATCAATGCGTTAGCAGGTTGTAACCCGGTCCTGCCTTAATATGTATTTTCTTGTGTGTTTTCTATTAAAAGAACAATCAGAAACCCTGAGAAACAGACAACAGTAAAAAGAGGTGGGGGGCAGAATGGTTTGTCATCTCTACTACCCGAAGACATTAACTGGTGACGTTCCAGTGAATCTCCTTCCAGTCTTAAAAGAAGTCTAGACTGTAAGATTGGGACTACAAGAAATATATAATTTTGTATTTTTTGTGGGCTTCCCTGGTGGCTCAGAGCTGGTAAAGAGTCCACCTGCAATGTGGGAGACCTGGATTCGATCTCTGGGTTTGGAATATCCCCTGGAGAAGGGAATGGCTACCCACTCCAGTATTCTTGGGCTTTCCTGGTGGCTCAGCTGGTAAAGAATCAGCCTGCAATGCAGGAGACCTGGGTTCGATCCCTGGGTTGGAAAGATCCCCTGGAGAAGGGAAAGGCTACCCAACTCCAGTATTCTGGCCTGGAGAATTCCACGGACTGTATAGTCCATGGGGTTGTAAAGAGTCGGACACAACTGAACGACTTTCATTCTTCAAGTTGAATATTATAATGTATTTCTCCAGATTTTTACATATTACTTGCAAGCATCATATTTAATGGCCACGTAATTTCTTTCTTTTTTAAAAGACTTTTGCTTTTTATGTATTTTTTTTTTTTTGATGTTGACAGTTTTAAAAAATTTATTTATTTGTTTATGTTTGGCTGCCCTGGGTCTTGGTGGCTGTGTTCATGCTCTCTCTGGACTTCCCTGGTGGCTCAGACGGTAAAGCGTCTGCCCACAACGTGGGAGACCTGGGTTCGATCCCTGTGTTGGGAAGATCCCCTGAGAAGGAAATGGCAACCCACTGCAGTACTCTTGCCTGGAAAATCCCATGGATGGAGGATACTGGTAAGCTACAGTCCATGGGGTCGTGAAGAGTCGGACATGACTGAGCGACTTCACTTCACTCTTCATGCTTTCTCTAGTTGCAGCAGGCGGGGACTACTCTTCGCCTTGGTGCTCAGGCCTCTCATCGTGGCGGCTTCCCTTTTTGTGGAACATGGGTTCCAGGTGCAGAGGCTTGGGGAGTTGTGGATTGAAGGCTCAGTAGTGATGGCACTTGGGTTTACTTGCCTTGCAGCATGGGAGATCTTCCTGGACCAGGGATCAAACTCATGTCACCTGCCTTGAGAGGTGTACTCTTAACCTCTGGGCCACCAGGGAAGTCCCAGGCAGCATAATTTCTTAAATAATTTCTTTTCCTTTCCCCCTTTCTATTTCCTGACTTTTTTCATCTCTTCAAGGATTCAGTAAACTATGGTCTATGAAGTGAAGTGAAAGTCACTCAGTTGTGTCTGACTCTGCGATCCCATGAACTATACAGTCCATGGGATTCTCCAGGCCAGAATACTGGCGTGGGTAGCCTTTCCCTTCTCCAGGGGGTCTTCCCAACCCAGGGCTAGAACCTAGGTCTCCTGCACTGCAGGCAGATTCTTTACCAGCTGAGCCACAAGGGAAGCCCATGATCTGTGAAGTTAACGCCTGTTGAATAGGATCTTGGCTAATATGGTCTGTATTTCTGTGACCTGGATTCATTATGCATGATACTAACAGTGATACATATCTCATCTCTGTAATAAGCAAAGAGAGTTTATCAGTGATGGAAAAGAGGCCGTTGGGGGTTTTGGAATATAGCGGTTCTCACACAGGAGAGTCTATCAGGGTCACCTGGAGGACTTGCTAAAACGCAAGTGGGGGAACCCCAACACTTGATTCTGACCTGCTAAGGTCTGGGGTGGGGCCCGAGAGTGTGTAGTTGTTGTTCGCTTGCTCAGTTGCGTCTGACTGTGACCTCATGGACCGCAGCACGCCAGGCCTCCCTGTCCATCACCAACTCCCCGGAGCTTGCTCAAACTCATGTCCATTGAGTCAGTGATGCCATCCAACCATTTCATCCTCCGTCGGCCCATTCATCTCCCACCTTCAATCTTTCCCAGCATCAGGGTCTTTTCCAGTGAGCCAGCTCTTTGCATCAGGTGGCCAAAGCATTGGAGTTTCAGCTTCAGCATCAGTCCTTCCGATGAATATTCACAGTTGATTTCTCTTAGGATGGACTGGTTGGATCTGAGAGTATGAATTTCTAACAAACTCCTAGCTGATGCAGCCGCTGAGCCCAAGACCGCACACTGAGTTACTCTGACATAGAAAAACCAGGTCTCGGTAATAATTTTTACAGGCCCAGCTGAGCCTGCTATTGGCAAGGCAAATGAGTTAGTAAGCCCCATGCCTGGGTCTTGTATTGGTCTCATATATACTGGCCATCGATGGCATTGATCATGGGTCCCATCAAGCCATTCTTGTGCAGTTGAGTTAACGTGAAAAATTGCAGTTAAGCTTTCAGGCTCCTTTTGCACTGATTTCCCTGCTTGTTATAAATGGGGGATCGGTAATCCAAGTAGAGTTTTTTTCACAACCATTTGTAAATTGATTCAGATTCAATGGTGACCTAGTTTTGCCATCAGCAGCTGGGATGCTTGAGCATTTCTCTCTTTGATTGGTTTTCTTGGATATCACACTAAAGTGTAAGGCAGAAAGTCTTTTGAGGTTTGTCCTTGTTTAGCAGCTGGGCCCGCTGGCTTAACTGCCATGCACAAGGTCTCTGCTCTGGGGATTATATGTGTGTGAGTGTATTAGTTGCTCAGTCGTGTACGACTCTGTGACCCCATGGACTGTAGCCCACCAGGCTCCTCTGGCCATGGGATTCTTCAGGCAAGAATACTGGAGTGGGTTGCCATTTCCTTCTCCAGGAGATCTTCCCGACCCAGGGTTTGAACCCACATCTCTTGCGTCTCCTGGATTGGCAGACAGATTCTTTACCACTAGCACCAGCTGCTCTGGGGGATAAGGGGGAGAAAATTTGAAGCTGGCTCTTCCCACCCCCAACCCCAACTGCAGTTGTGGCCTCAGGGAATGAAACCCAGCGTCCCATAACCGAATTCTGCACGTCTGACTTGAACTGGGGGTAGGAAGGCATTGTGTCCCAGAGCGGAAGGCAAGGCACTTGGTTGTCCACAGCCCTGGCCCCCTTGTGCACACAGCTGCCTTCCTAAAACATGCTGCTGGGGAATCACACTGTGCAGAAACGAGCCAGCTCACAAATCTACAAATGCCGTATTTCAAGCGTTCTTCTCAGTGCGTTCTCTCCTCTGGTAGGATGTGGGCTGTGTACTTGGAGTAGCCATATTTTTTCCAGAGACCCCCCCCCCCCGAGGACATGAAAAATCTGTGGGCAGTTTCCCCCTCTGCTTGCAGGGTCTCTTTTATGTTTTCAGGCAGAGAGCCTCATGGAACCAAACATAATTATTATTATTATTTTTTTATTTCATCCTCATCACACAAGGGGTTCTTTCAGTAAAACGGCTTCCAGTTTGATGGGGGCAAAATGGATCTTTGCATTTCACCCGGGGTCACAGGGGCACAGATGACAAAATAACCCCTTATACAACATTTCAGGCGGAAACGGTCCTTTCCGTTTTTTGAGGTGAACTGGGTGGACTCCTCCATCCGGCCGAGGCTGACGGTGAAAATGTAAAGTGAAAAATCAGCCCCGCGTGTGTGTTTTCAACCAGCTGGGAAACACACATCATGTCCTTTGGGACCACGTGGCCAGTGTAACTTCGGAGAGAGCTCTGTGGAGGAGACCGTAGGTTTCATTTCAAGAAGGAGCTGAAGGAAGCCTGTGTCCTGGTTCTTTCGAGACGGCGAGGATTATCCCTACCCGGAAAAACAGGTTCCCTAGCAACAAGAGATAAGAGAACATGCTCATAAATTTTCCCCACCTACTCATTTTTTAAAAAATGCCGTGAAGCAGATGGTTTGGATCATGCAGGTATTCCAGGGTCTTAATTTACTCAGTGTTTCTACATGGAGCATAAATATTGAAGTGTTTGCACGCTGCTGTTTGCAAAACTGCAGCCTGACAACTCCTTCAAAGAGGAGAGCTTTCCAAAGACCTAGCTCCCCCCATCAGTAATCCAGACAGGATGCTGGCAGAGAGAAAGCCACGGGGGACCCAGATCCCTGGGCATGTGTGAAGGAGATAGGCGGGGCAGAGAATTCAGCGTGCTCGGCAGCACCGGATGAAAAAGCAAGCAACACTGGGGGAAGGCTAACTGGGAAGAAACAGGTCTTGCCTTCAAAACTGGAAACTGTTGCATATTGGCGAGAAATCTTTACCAAATCTACTTATTTTGTGTAGCCACGAAATGTAGCATTGGACAGTGCCAGCTCCAAATGAGGTTCTGTCTTTGCATTTACCTGACTCCATCGCTATTATTATTTATTTTTTTTGATTGCCTCATCTGGCTACATCTTGGTGGAGGTGGTCACTCGGCTTTATGACTGAAGGTACCTCACGTGTGTATAGAAGTGCGTGAGGAGGCAGGCTTGCCCTGGGTCTCGGGTGGGAAAGATCTAAGAGAGGAGAATTTTCACTCACAGCTCAGAAATCGAAAAGCTCTTTGTCCCTTCCACTGTAAATTATTAAAAATGATTTCCATCTTGTATCTGTGCACAATGAAAACTTCAGTCCCTTGGCTGTTTCTCTGGTGTCCGTAACCTAGATGCTGACTCTACTAAGACCGAAATGTGATGCATGGACAAGCTATTTTTGTAAATTCTGTCTTTATTACAGTTTTTGTGAGGTACAGCTGATGTACAATATTACATGTTTCAGGGGTACAGTATAGTGACTCACAATTTTTTGTGTGTGTGATTCACAATGTTTAAGGGTTATACTCCATTTACGGTTATAAAATATTGGGTATATTCCCTATGCTGTACAATATAAATTTTGAAAATGAAATTTGAAACATTCATATATATAAATATAAATAAATGTATATATATATATATATATACAGTCCATGGAATTCTCCAGGCCAGAGTACTGGAGTGGGTAGCCTTTCCTTTCTCCTCCAGGGGATCTTCCCAACTCAGGGATTGAACCCAGATCTCTCACATTATAGGCAGATTCTTTACCAGCTGAGCCACAAAGGAAGCCCAAGAAGACTGGAGTGGGTAGCCTTTCCCTTCTCTAGCGGATCTTCCCGACCCAGAAATCAAACCAGGTTCTCCTGCATTGCAGGTAGATTCTTTACCAACTGAGCTATCAGTTCAGTTCAGTCGCTCAGTCGTGTCCGACTCTTTGCGACCCCATGAATTGCAGCACGCCAGGCCTCTCTGTCAGGGAAGTCCAATATATATATGTATATAAATGTAGATACATATAAACGTCTCTCTCTTTCTTTCTCTCCCTCTCACTGGTATATCCACCTGAGTCTTCTGTCTCTGTTTAAGACATGCAGATGTATTTTCCCTTCATATACATTGAAGATAATATACTTCTATCCGCTCTTTAGTTTTTTCCAGGAGAATGGCACGGGAAAGCAGCAGATAAGCCTGCCTCTGTAATGAGAAAAATAAGATAGCTTGGCAGGCAGCGTGGCTGTGTTTCAGCTCTTGTCAGCCCCAAATAACGGTTTGAATTGTTCCTGGCTGAAGTTTCCATTATATTCGGTGAGTATGAGGAAGCTTCTGCTGAGATTGGCTGCATCCCAGACAACTTCAGGCGGTTGTCAAGTGTGACTGATCCACAGAGTTTAATTCCCTCTCTTTAAGGAGCAGCTGGAATGCATGCTGATACTTAGGTGGAAAGCAGGTCCGTCTTCCAATTTCTCAGGGCTGTGAAGCCTGTGACTGTTTGGCCCCCAGGGAATTCACGCCTTCCAGCTCATCTCAGGCATATCCTGCCCTTCCAATCCCCTATCAGGACGCGCTCTGTCCTTGAGCTCTGATCAGAGTCCTCTTTGTTTAGTAGGCGTGATGATCAAAGCGATGGAGAGCTGGGAAGAAAAATTCTCCAGATGGTGAGCTTTGCAGTCTGCATTCAGGACAGCTTTGGGGAAGACTCCAACTTTTATTTTATTTCAAGGGATCAACTTGTATCATTTCATGAACGAAACGAGACAAACTCTTCTAGGACAACTCGAGGCAGCCGTAATATACAGCTTGAAGACATCTAGATTGCCCTAAATTCTCTCCTGACTACTGACCGATGGACGGGTTGCTTCTGCGGCTGTGAACAAATCAGTGTGCCAAAGATTGGTTTATGTTTCCTGCTGGGATTTTGGGGACAGTCGTATAATAGTCCTGATGTTAGATAGATGCTCGAGCTGTCATTTCAATTTTAAGGTATGGCGTATACCTTCCTGGGAGAGTGTTGCTTCAGGATGAGAGTGTCAGTGCAAAATGAGTGTGTGACACGGGTTCGGATGTAGAGGACAAAGGTGTGTATTTATATGGAGCCCTATGAAACTCATTTTCCAATATCCGTGTCTTTGTTTCCATTCAGAGATGTGTGCCTTGCTGGGGTTTTAAGAGTGTCTTTCGGCAATTAATTTTTCTTTTTTTTGACTGTGTTGGGTCTTTGTTGCGGCACGGACTTCTTTCTCTACCTGCAGAGAGTGCAGGCGATTCTTTTGTTGCAGTGTACAGGCTTCTCTTATCGTGGAGCATGGGCTGCAGGGTCCCTGGGCTTCAGGAATTGAGGCTCGTGGTTTCTAGAGCACAGGTTTGCTGGTTTTGGCTCGTTGGCTTAGTGTGGCCTGTGGGATCTTCCCGGACCAGGGATCGAACCTGTGTCTCCTGCACTAGCAGGTGGATTCTGAACCACGGAACCACCAGGGAAGCCCCGGCAATGACTTTTGATGTACTTCTGAAACAAGACGATCAAAAAAATTCACCTAAAAGACATGAAAAACTCGTGTCATTCCATGGGGCCAAGTAATAATTAGAGAAATTTGAGTCAGTGGTATTTTTAGTTTGTATCTTTTTTTTTTTATTAGTAATCAACAGTCTGTATTCTCTTTGGTTTCCAAAGAATCACCTTTGCCTACCCTGATGCCCTGATTCTGTTTATTTTTTCCTTCCAGCTGTATTGTAATATTGCTGACATGTAACATTGTATAAATTTAGGGATAAAGCATAATAACACGACATACAACATGAAATGATTATCACATAACTTTAGTAAACAGCTATCTTCTCAGATACAAAATTAAAGAAATAGAAGGCAAATATTTTCCTTGAGATGAAAAGTCTTAGGATTTCTTCTCTTAAGTTTCATACATTATATTTTATATCTAAAAATAATATTTTATAATTAAAATATGTTAATTATGTTTATCATGCTGTGCATTACGTCCCTAGTTGTTGTTCAGTCGCTCAGTCGTGTCTGACTCTTTGCCACCCCATGGAGTGCCACACGCCAGGCCTCGCTGTCCATCACCAACTCCCGGATCTTACTCAAACCCATGTCCATCGAGTCGGTGATGCCATCCAACCATCTCATCCTCTGTCGTCCCCTTCTCCTCCTGCCTTCAGTCTTTCCCAGCACCAGGGTCTTTTCTAATGAGTCGGTTCTTCTCATCAAGTGGTCTAAGTATTAGAGCTTCAGCTTCAGCATCAGTCCTCTCAATGAATATTCAGGACTGATGCCCTTTAGGATGGACTGGTTGGATCTTGTTGCTGCCCAAGGGACTCTCAAGGGTCTTCTCCAACACCACCATTCAAAAGCATCAACTCTTTGGGGCTCAGCCTTCTTTATGGTCCAACTCTCACATCCATACATGACTACTGGAAAAACCATAGCTTTGACAGTATGGACCTTTGTCCCCTTTGTCCCTAGGACTTATCTTAACGCTTGAAGCTTGTTACTTTTGAGTGAGTGTTATTACTTGAAAAGGTCCTTCAGAAACTATTGGGAGGGAATCAAGGTTGTGGTAAGTTGCTCAAGTCGATTTGCCTGTCTCTCTGTTTTGCTTTTATTACATCCTATTCTATTTATTTACTTTCTGGCCACGCTGCCCAACATGTAAGATCTTAGTTCCCAAACTTGGGAGCCCTGCATTGGAAGTGCAGAGTCTTAGCCGCTGGACCACCGGGGAAGCTTTTTTAACATCCTGTTTTAAGTTAGATGACAAGAAGTAGTGATTGCGATGCAGCAGCTGTGGAGTGTTTGATGTCTTCGTATGAATTAAGGTCTGGCGTGGGCTTTTCCTCCTCCCTCGCCTTTTGAGCGCCTGCATCACTTTTCCATTTACTTTTTCATGTGTGTGTTCCTGTTCTTGACATTGTACATCCCCTTCCTGACTGTTCCCTTTATCTCTCCTTTCCCACATTTAATCAGTGAGGTTGCCTCGCTGCACAAAGCAGAAAACGACAGGACCCTTTTCTGCTCGGCTTCGCTTTCCAGGAGCCGCAGTTCCTAGGAAAAACACAGCGCTCTTTCTTAGCTAGGAAATCGGAGGAGTTTTCTGGGTTGAGGAGAGATGACTTTCCCAAGAAACTGGAAAATGTTTGTTGGGGCCTCAGGACGGCAGAAGAGGAGGTGTGGGTGGAAGGACTGTTCAGGAGGAGCCGTGTCTGAACTGCCCACTGGGCAGAGCCCTGGGCAGGGAGGCTGCTGGAAGGAGCCTTCTAAGACTCTGTAGAGATTTGGGGACCTCCCGTCTTCAAGAGCAGCAGCAGCATCAGGGGAAACACCTACTTCGGGTGTGGCCATTGTGAGGCCTCTGGCCAAGGGCCGCTCATCTCTTCTGACAGCAAGGAGTGCTTCCGCTTCTGCAAGAAAATTTGACGGTTGGAGATGCTCAGGCCGGTCCAGGTTACTATGCCTCTCTGTCCCAGTCCCTGAGAAGGGAATGACAACCCACTCCAGTATTCTTGCCTGGAGAATCCCACGGACAGAGGAGCCTGGCGGGCTACAGTCCATGGGATTGCAAAGAGTCGGACACGACTGAGCGACTCTCACTTACTTGCTGTCTCAGAGTCTCACACTTTTCTCATTAAAGCTTTGATTTTAATGACTTTTGATGTTTTAAAAAAATGACTTTTTTTCTGAATGACTTTTGACTTGGATTTCTTAACGACTTTGGCGTTTTTGACTGGCTTTGACTTAGGAGTCGGGCTGTACGTTCAATCCCTCTGGCAACTCTGCTGCTCAGAAAGTAAGAACCTGGGCCTTATTTTCAGGACGGTGTGCCCTGTGGTTGCTGGAGCTGAGCGTCCTAAATTGGTGCCTAGCTTCCATGAGCCTGTAAATGTCTTGCCAAGCTTCTAATACCATCAAGAGAACTCCTCCTGCACTCAGTTCTTGTAAATACATTGACCCCTTTGCAAACCTCCCCTTCCACCTGTGTCTCCTTTCCATTAACCACAATGAAGCCTTACTAGCTATGATGCCACTCCACACCAGGAATGCTCACCATCCTGTTTATGATCAGTGATCAGGTCCCTATTGCTGGAAGACAGCTTTACCCACTTTCAAAATCCTATCCTCAGGGTGGACTTTCTGAGGCACTGTTGGCCCCAACTATCTTGGAAGTCAGATTTTTCTCAAAAGTGTAGCTTGAGCCCATAGCTTATGTAGAAATGTTTTATTGAGGAACGAAATCCCAGGGAAGCAGAGACGAGGGAGAGGGGATTGTGGCTTGCCCAAATATGCCCTGAAGCAGTGGATGTGTTTGATCTTCTGGCAAGGAGATCACACCAGTCCACCCTAAAGGAAATCAGTTTTGAATGTTCATTGGAAGGACTGATGCTGTAGTTGAAGCTCCGATACTTTGGCCAGCTGATGTGAAAGAGCGGACTCATTTGAAAAGACCCTGAGGCTGGGAAAGATTGAAGGCAGGAGGAGAAGGGGACGACAGAGGATGAGATGGCTGGATGGCATCATTGACTCAGTGGACATGCGTTGGAGCAAACTCTGGGAGACAGTGATGGACAGGGAAGCCCGGTGTGCTATAGTCATGGGATTACAAAGAGTTGGATACAGCTTGGCAACTGACAACAATGGTGCACCCGTTATCTTTCAAGTCAAAGGTGCCTGATGAGGCAGGAGCCAAGGTATTGTCAACGGGTGCCCTGAGCGGGGGTCAGCGTGAGCCCCTCCTGCTGGTCACTGCGGTGGCGGCCAGCTCGATATGTGGCAGACAGTCTCAGGGACAGACCGGGCCAGGAGGACGTGATGACCAAACCACGCCGTCTGAATCAGGAAGAGGAAAGGGAGGCTGTTCTACCACAGGGGCCTACAGGACATTCATCTTGGGTCCCTCCAGGAAAGTTCTCAGACACTTCTTCTTGTTCTTCTTCTTCAAAAAAATGATCACAGTTCTCTTTAAAAACACCTCACCTTCCAGAATGTCTTTTCCTTTCAAAGTGCTTTTGTATTTACAGCCTGTTTGTATCCCGTAAAATACTGGATGTGCCTGGGATGAGGGGTAGCCCTATATTTAAGGCTTTCTGCAATGCTGTCTTTCTCCGCCTTGCCCTCCTTCCGCTAGTGATGTACATGTCTGTCCCTGGGAACCTGAGCCTATGTTTCCCTAACGCTTTCCCTAACGAGGTGCTGACGCTTTGTACTCCTGCCCAGTCCACACAGCTGCCCCCCCCGGGGGGGGGGATTCAGGATTCCTGAATTTCTCAGCCAGTCCCCCTGGCTCACCACCACCAGACTCTAGTGCTGGCTTCACCCCGGATTTTCAGATCTTCTGCTAGTACTTCTGACCTCTGTTCCTTTTCCTTAAGAATTTGAGGCAACATTATTATGATGATTATTTTACCTTTGAAACTCAAGTTTTCATTGTAAACTGAGACATAATTACAGAAAAGCACTCCCCTCCCCCCCCAAAAAAGTGCGTAAAGATTACATGGCAAGCACCCTTGTAGAGATGTTGGTAGAACATCAACCAACTATGCCCCTTCCAAGTCACAGCCCATTCGCGTACCTCCACGTACACACTATGCAAAGTTTTCTCTTTAAGACAGCAAAATGCATGGCTTATTGTACACGGGATACACTGAACCGCAGCCGAGAAGCGACCTAGTCCACAGGATCACAGGTCCAGGGTACAGGGCCGAAAGGGACCGCTCTGAGACGGGCAGGGTGGGTCTCTCAAAGGTGGTGGGGGCGATCAGAACCATCACGGGTTCCAGACCCACCGAGACAACGTCTAGAGAGCAGGCATGCAGGCCCTTGTTTCTGCTTCCGCGGCTTCCACGGGTGCACATGTTGACTTGAACATGTCTTGAACTTGTCTTTCTTCTGTTGTGCGTCAGCCCGCATGTTCGCTTCCTCTTCCACTTTGCCCTCAGGGCGTTCGGTTCAGTTCAGCCGCTCAGTCGTGTCCGACTCTTTGCGACCCCATGGACTGCGGCACGCCAGGCCTCCCTGTCCATCACCAACTCCCGGAGTTTACCCAAACTCATGTCCATCGAGTCGGTGATGCCATCCAACCATCTCATCCTCTGTCGTCCCCTTCTCCTCCCACCTTCCATCTTTCCCAGTGTGGAGCTTTCTTAAAAGATGCTGCTAAGGCTGAGAGCACTGTGCTAATTTGTAAAAATGATTTTACTCACTTGTCTTAGGCTGTGCTATGCTGAGTATTCCTTGCATTACTGAAACTCGGCCTCGGTTCACTGCTGCTGAATGGAAACAGAGAGACAAATTTTGGGGCAAAGCAGAGCCCAGTAGCTTTTATTGCTTTGCTAAGCAAAGGGGGACACAGAGGTTTCATGCTCTGAAGACCCTGTGACCCACCCTGGAGGGGGTAGTGAAGAGCTTAACGGTGTTCAAGAGGCAGACCATGATGAAACTCGTGGACAGCTCTTGGATTGGTTGGCATTCAGGTGAAGCTTCAAGCATCATCAGCCTTCCGGTTTCAACTAGTTTAGGGTCTGTGTTCTTGTGGTCAGCAGTTTTCATCTGGAGAGGGGACCGCTTCCTATAAAAACTACTTGGGAATGTGTATCAGACCTTTATCTGTATCTTTCAGGAAGCTGGGAATTTGGGTGATTCTGTTATGTGGCGGAATGATAGTCTGAATTGTTACCAGCAGCCCAGCAGCTTTATCTTTTGGTTTCTACATCTTCACATTTCCCAGTCATCCCAAATCATTCCTGTTTTGTAGTCCAAATGTTCTTGAGTCAACACGTTACTTCAAAAGACAAGGACACACGGGCTTGTACATGCTTTCAGTTGCTGCGTGAGATTTTCTCTAGCTGCAGCGAACAGGGGCTACTCTATAGCTGCAGGGCTTGGGTTTCTTGTAGTGGTTTCTCTTGCTGTTCACGAGGGCTTCAGTAGCTCTGGCTCCCGGGTTCCAGAGCACAGGCTCAGTAGTTGTGGAGCATGGGCTTAGTTGCTCTGCGGCATGTGGGATGTTCCCGGACCAGGGATCGAACCCTTGTCTCCTGCATTGGCAGGCGGATTCTTTCCCACTGAGCCACCTGGAAAGCCCCTGTGCTAATTTTTATAGTAATTGCTTCCTTGAATTTCTGTGCAGTCCCGTTCCTTGGATACGCATCGCTAGGCGTGATGGGCTTTGTCTGCCATTGTAATCTGAGGCCTTTTAAATCACTTTTAATCTGTGGTTTTCCCCGTTCCTTTTGCGGTTGTTATTGTTGTTAGAGTTTATCTCTTGAGGAACCCGGGTTATTGGACCTGTTGAGCTTCCCAAAGTCTGGACTTTCCTGATGGTGAAGATCAGTGTTTTCCTCTGTCTCTTGCATTTTCTTCAGCTGAATGTACAGGCTTGATCAGACTCATGTTCAGTCTGTTTGGCAAGACTATATATAAGTGGTGTTGAGTTCTTTCCTTAGGAACCATGGTTTCAATCTTTTGTGTGTGTGTGATGTTAGCAGCAAACAACATGCTGCGTCTCCAGTACATTAGAGGTTGGAAAAAAATGGTGATATTCAACTCCATCATTTTGTAACTAAGATCACGGCATCTGGTCCCATCACTTCCAGGCAAATGGATGGGGGAACAGTGGAAACAGTGACAGACTTTATTTTTTGAGGCTCCAAAATCCCTGCAGATGGTGACTGTAACCATGAAATTAAAAGACGCTTGCTCCTTGGAAGAAAAGTTATGACCAACCTAGACAGCATATTAAAAAGCAGAGACATTACTTTGCCAACAAAGGTCCGTCTAGTCAAGGCTATGATTTTTCCAGTAGTCATGTATGGATGTGAGAGTTGGACTGTGAAGAAAGCTGAGTGCCGAAGAATTGATGCTTTTGAACTGTGGTGTTGGAGAAGACTCTTGAGAGTCCCTTGGGCTGCAAGGAGATCCAACCAGTCCATCCTAAAGGAGATCAGTCCTGGATATTCATTGGAAGGACTGATGTTGAAGCTGAAACTCCAATACTTTGGCCACCTGATGCGAAGAGCTGACTCATTGGAAAAGACCCTGATGCTGGGAAAGATTGAGGGCAGGAGGAGAAGGGGACGACAGAGGATGAGATGGTTGGATGGCATCACCTACTCGATGGATATGAGTTTGAGTAAACTCGGGAGTTGGCGATGGACAGGGAGGCCTGGAGTGCTGCAGTCTGAGGGGTCCCAAAGAGTCAGACGTGACTGAGGGACTGAACTGAACTGAATGACATTTTAAGGAGTCACTTCTCATTTGCTCTTGGGTGGCCTTGTGGTATCGTTCAGATAGTAAAGGCACAATAAATGGCTGATTCTTTTTTAAAAATATATATATTTATTTATTTATATTTGGCTGCACCAGGTCTTGGTTGCAGCAGGAGACATCTGGATCTTTATTGCAGCATGCAGACTCTTAGTTACGGCATGTGGGATCTAGTTCCCTGATCAGGGATTGAACTTGGGGCCCCCTTGCATTGGGAGCAAGGAGCCTTGGCCACTGGACCACCAGGGAAATCCCAAATGGCTGATTCTTTACCAGCTTCCAAGATCATGGGTTCGTTTATTCTAAATCTCATAAAATGCCCTGTTAGCTTTAAAAATTTTAATTGTGAACTCCCGGTTTTAAATTGCAATTTTCATCTCCACCTGAAGTTCAAGTTGTCCCATCTGTGGTGGGTGGACACCCTTTTCATGTTGACTCCTGACTCGTTTTGACTCGTCCTTCATGGTCGTGGTTGGGTTTCTTTTTATTGATTATTTTTTAATTGAAATATAGTTCATTTGTAATGTGATCAGTTTCTGGTGAATAGCAAAATGATTCAATTATACATATATGTATCTTCTTTTCCATTATTATTATTTTTTTCCTCCCAGGGTTCCTGTTTTGTAGTCCATGGAATTCTCCAGGCCAGAATACTGAAGTAGTTTGCCATGCCCTCCTCCAGGGGATTTCCCCAACCCAGGGATCGAACTCAGGTCTCCTGCTTTGCAGGCAGATTCTTTACCATCTGAGCCACCAGGGCAGCCCAAGAAGACTGGAGTGGGTAGCCTACCCCTTCTCCAGCAGATCTTCCCAAACTAGGAATTGAACCAGGGTCTTCTGCATTGCAGGTGGATTCTTTACCAGGTGAGCTACCAGGGAAGCCATTCCATTATGGCTTATTATAAGATATTGAATATAGCTCCCTGTGCTATACTGTAGGCCCTTCCTGTTTAGACATTCCATATATAATAGTTTGCATGTGCTAGTCCCATTTCTTTAAATCATCTTCAGTTTACTTTATCAGTGTTTTATAGTTCTCAGGGTATAACTCTTTTTACCTACTTGGGCAGGTTTATTCCTAACTATTTCTTTATTTTTTTGATGTGACTTTCAAAGGGATTTTTTTTTTTTTTTTTTACTTTCCCATCCTGATATTTAATTGTTAGTATAAAGAAACCCCACAGATTCCTGTACATTAATCCTGCCACCTTGCTGAATTTGTTTCTCAGTTCTGGTAGTTTTTGAGTGGAGTCTTTAGGTGTATGAGTTTCTTAATATTGGCAATATATTAGAGGTCATCTTGTGTCCTAGGACACAATTTGTCCTAGGACATTTTGTGTCCTAGGCTAGGGATTGGCTATTTCTGCAAAATTCCATGGGATCATTTCACTGGGAAATGATATTATAAGAACACATTCTTGTGACTTAACTTGGTGGTCCAGTGGTTAAGACTTCCTCTGCAGGGAGTGTAAATTCAATCCCTGGCCAAGATCTCACATGCCTCACAGCCAAAAAACGCAAAACATAAAGCAGAAGCAATGTTGTCACAAGTTCAATAAAGCCTTTTAAAGTGATCGGTTAAAAAAAAAATCTTTAAAAAAAATCCCACAATCTCGGTGCTAGGAACATGCATTGCTATTGGATTAGTTGTAGCTTCCAGGACATTACAGTGGACAGAGCTGGAATTTTTGTTTGTAAAGATAAATTACCGAATGAGTTTATAGTGAGACTTTAACATTTTTCTATGAAACATTTTCCTCCTTTTTTCACACCAGTGATCCACAGTCTCAAGAATAGTGGGAAGGATAGAATTAGAATATACAGATGGTTGTTGTTCAGGCACTCAGTCGTGTCTGACTCTCTGTAACCCCATGGACCGCAGCACGCCAGGCCTCCCTGTCCATCACCAACTCCCGGAGTTACTCACACCCATGTCCATTGAGTCGGTGGTTCCATCCAACCATCTCATCCTCTGTCGTCCCCTTCTCCTCCCACCTTCAATCTTTCCCAGCATCAGGGTCTTTCCCAAGGAGTCAGCTCTTCCCATCAGGTGGGCAATGGATTGGAGTTTCAGCTTCAACATCAGTCCTTCCAATGAACACCCAGGACTCATCTCCTTTAGGATGGACTGGTTGGATCTCCTTGCAGTCCAAGGGACTCTCAAGAGTCTTCTCCAACACCACAGATACAATCTACTATATATAAAATAAATAGCAAAAATATCCTACTGTATAGCATAAGGAACTGTATTTATTATCTTGTAATAATCTATAATGAAAAAGAATATGAAAAGAATATATGTATGTATGGATGACTGAATCACTTTGTTATATACCAGAAACTAACCCACTTTATTTAAAATCAACTATATTTTAATTAAAGAAAATATATACATATAATTACCCATTTGCTTTATCTTACATCACACGCATACAACAGTATCAATATAATACTTTTGCTTACCACCATCACCAATATGTTTACTAAAAAAGTTAAATTTTTCTGCGTGACTGCAAAGCATGTGGGATCTTATGTCCTCAACCAGGTATTGAACTTACGTCCTCTGCATCGATTTTTAACCACTGAACTCACTAGGGAAGTTCCTGCTGACCTCACTCTTCGTTCATTTTTAAAATAGTTGTAGTGTGTTTACATTGTCTGAGGGTATGACCATTACTTGCTATACTCTCTGCCTTTTAACTCTCAGTTGGTTTTTGAGTACCGTTCACGATGTAGCAATATTTAATGCTCACCAGTAGCTTTATGTTCGTTTCAGTTTGCTGCGTATAAAGACCTTGGGTCGTGTTTACCCTCTCCGAGTATTTTAGACGTATTACTCCATTTATATTGAAATAAAGCCTTGATGTCAAAGTCGGATCATGATCTAATTTTATTTGCATTATTTGTCCCTCTCTAGTTTTGCCTGTAAACGCTCCTGATTCTTTTTCTGTAATAATTCAGAAGCTTTACTGGGCTATATCTTCATGTTGCTGTTGTTCAGTTGCTGAGTTGTGTTCGACTCTTTGCGACCCCATGGACCGTGGCCCACCTCGTTTCTCTGTCCTTGGGATTCTCCAGGCAAGAATAGTGGAGTGGGTTGCCATTTCCTATGTCACTTCAAACCTTTATTTTGAAATTTTTTCCTTTAATTATCATTTTTAGTAGTTTTGTTTTGTTCTTGTTTTAGTTTCCTTCTCCAGGGATTTCTGTTGTCAGCATGCTGGGTCTTCTCTGCTAATGTAACTACTTGTCACTTTGTCTCAAATCCTTGTATCTCTTCAAATTTTTTTAAATTTGCAAATTTCCTTTTAAATCTCCTAAGCCATTATTTCTTTCTTATTCTCATACTTTTTCTTAGTTTTTTTTTTATTTTTAAAATTTTATTTGTTTTTTCATGGGTTGAAAATTGCTTTTCAATTTTGTGTTGGTTTCTGCCATACCACAACGTGAATCAGTCATAATTATATATATTCCCTCCCCTGGTTTTTTCCTTCCTTCTGAACTTGTTTTTTTTCTTATTTATAGTTGTCTTGTGTTCTGTCGTCTGATTTATGAGACTTTCTGTTTCTGATTTATGTTGTACTTTTAAGTGTCATTTTGATTAGTGCTTTTAGCTCTTTTTGAAATATCAAATTGTCGTTTGCAAGTGATTTATAAGGATGCATTTTCTGGCATGCTTTTTTTTTTGTCTGTCGGGATGTTACTCTGCTTCACAGTCTTTCTTTTCTTACAGTTAATTTGAATCAGATTCAGCTGTGATCCCTGTTCTGTTGTCCAGTTTCACACGAAGTCAGTTTCCCTTAACTTTCAGAAGTAGCCGTTTCACAGCTGCTTTGTAGCTTCCCTCTCTCCCTGTTCCGTTGCTTTCACGTTAAAAACAGCGATGAATTGGTGGGCCGTTCTCTTTGCCTCTCTTTTCGGCGTCCTGCTCAGTTTGGGTTGAACTCCACCATGGGGACCCTCTCCCTGAAGGGAAGCTGGTGGGCTGGTTCCAAGAGTCTGGGGGCCAGACTGCCCAAGCCCCTTTAGACATGCAAGGATGTCTTCAGACTTGCAGGGATGTCTTGTGCCCGTTTGCTGCTGAGCTGAACCAGATCTATCTCAGTTCCAGCTGCTGACCTCAAGTTGGCCCACTAGGCTCACCGGTGCAAACCTGCTGGCTCTGTGAGGGGGTTCTCCTCCTCCCGGGTCTGTGGGGACCCCAGGCTTCCCCCAGCCTCCTCTCCTACAGCCTCTGGTTTGTACATCTTGTGGTTTAGGGAGCATGGCTACTTGGTGTCACCGGAGTTGTCGTCAGTATGGTGTCACCGGAGTTTGTCGTCATATGGTGCACGCACTTTTGGTTTTGCTGGTTGTTGTTTGTTTGTCTGGTTGTTCAGCCCATTTTGTTTTTTTTAATGTGGATATTTATTGAGAGTGCGTTTAGTCATCACACCACTGCTGTAGCCGTTTCTTCCCCAAATATGACTGGAACATTGCTACATGGTGACAATCCCCGTGAATGTCGTGGATGCAACCAGTCATTGGGACTTGACAAAAGGAGTTCAGACCTCATCCCTGGTCTGGCATTGCAATGCATGGTTGTAACCTAGCAAAATGAAGCCCTGAACATAGACGACTGTGTAGCCTAAGTAACAGCATCTAGAATAGGCCAGGCTCTCAATGCTTGTGTAAATGAGTGTGCAAGAGGAGCACAGTGAGGCATGTGGGAGCCCTCAAGGCATCAGCACACAGCAGCTAAAGACAGAAGCGATGGATCTCTGGTGGCCTCCACCTGCAGCATCTTAGAGCCGGCCTTGAGTTCCCAGCCAGAGAGGGAGGACGGGTCGCGGTGGTGAGAGCCCCAGATCCTAGCCACGAGACCAGTGGTCAGTGGCAAAGGCCCTTTGGCTTTGCAGAAAAGAATTCCCACAAAGACAGGCAGTAGTGAAGGACGTATTTATTAAGAGGGAAAAGAGTACAGTACACGTGGCTAGACACACGGGCAGACTCAGAGGGAGCGTCCTTGAGTCGCACCGTGGTGCAATTTAAATCACTTTTATGGGGTGTTTCTTCCAGGTTTCTTTCGTCCAGTCATTATGATTTGCTGGTTCACAGTTCATATTTACTTGGCATATCTCATGCTCCTCCCATGTGTGGGCACGCATCTCTTAGCCAAGATGGATTTTACTGCAAAGGCCTGTGGGTAGAGCATCTCTTGACATTGACCCCACCTCGGAGCTTCAAGGAGCCTTTCTGCTCATGCGTGGTCCGGGAGGTCTCCTGACTTCTTCCAGAATGGGAAATATGTGGTCCAGGATCCTCCCTTAATTGTGCTGCTATTCTCTCGTCTTGGAGTCTCAGTCCATAGGGAATAAATTGCTTTACCCTGGGGGCCCTGTCTACCTCCTGCCCCAGAGTCATGGAGCATTGCCTGTGCTCAGCACTGTCCTAGGAGCCAGGGACACACGGATGAAGAACTCGCCCTTTGTACCTTTCGTGCTGTCTCAGTTTGAAGAAAGACTAGAATTTGAAGCCAAGAAGATTCATCGGTGTTAAACAATGGAACGAGCAAAGTATTTATTCCCGTTCTTCCAAATTGAAACAGAGAAAAAGAACAGGAAAAAAAACCAAAACAACAACTCAGGTTTCTGTGCTAGGAATTTAATGAAGTTATTACTGGAACTATGTTTTTCAGTATTTCTCTTTGTGTGATGGAAAGGTACGGGACTTAAAGGGCTTGTGGGCCAGAAATTGACCCATTTTTAAATTTGCATACAAAGATGTGAAAGAGTGCACTGCGGTGCACAGAAGGACTGCCGATAAGTGATATCTCCTCCTCATCGTTGATTTAGACCCTGTTGTTTCAGAAAACTAACATGCTTGTGTGTGTGTGTGCGTGTGTACATGTATGTGTGTTTTGGGGGATGTGTTTGGTGCCACAGCTCAATAATTATTCACAGGAACGTCTGGGACAATTGGTAGCCCTGGATATACCCCCACATTGATGCAGAGATTGAGGAACTCAGGGACCCTTTGGGATGTTTTTATAAATATTTATTTATTCTGCTGCAACTACATCTTAGTTGCGGCACATGGGATCTTTTGTTGTTCAGTCGCTCAGTCGTGTCCGACTCTTTGCGACCCCATGGAGTGTAGCACGCCAGCCTTCCCTGTCCTCCACTATCTCCTGGAGTTTGCTCAAATTCACGTGCATTGAGTCGGTGATGCCATCCAACCATCTCATCCTCTGTCACCCCCTTCTCCTCCTGCCTTCAGTCTTTCCCAGCATCGAGGTCTTTTCCAATGGGATATTTAGTTGCAGCATGTGGGATCCCCCAACCAGGGATTGAACCCATCCCCCCTGCATTGGGAGCACAGAGTCTTAGCCACTGGACCGCCAGAGAAGTCCCCTGGGGGTGTTTTGCATGCAGAGATGGAGTGAACTAAAGAGTTTTTTTAGGGGGTCTACCTGCTGCCATTTCAGAGCAGACGTGGTGAGAGCTGACTAATACCACTCCAGGTACATATTGCGGATGACTAGGGACTGGAGAGACTGAATCCAAGTGTACAGACAGCCCATAATTTGATGTCGTGGCTCTGTCACTGAGAGCCCGTCCTCTTAGCGATGGAAGTGAAGTGAAAGTCGCTCAGTTGTGTCTGACTCTCTGCAACCCGACAGACTGTAGCCCACCGGGCTCCTCTGTCCATGGGATTCTCCAGGCAAGCATACTGGAGTGGGTAGCCTTTCCCTTCTCCAGGGGATCTTCCCAACCCAGGGACTGAACCCAGGTGTCCCACACTGCAGGCGGATTCTTTACCATCTGAGTCACCAGGGAAGCCCAGCTATGGAAGATTGCAATATTTAAGACAAATAGGCGTTTCCCTGGTGGTCCAGTGGCTAAGACCGTACGCTTCCACTGCGAGAGGTATGGGTTCAGTCCCTGATCGGGGAACTAAGATCCTGAATGCCATGTGGCATGGCCAATAAATAAATAGATAAAACAAATAGATGCCTGTGGACTTGCTTGGCAGTTAAAAGTGTTCATTGGGAAGAGTTTTTCTAATGTTCAGGTCTTCTTATGGTTAAGAGTTACTGCCATACTTCTGTTATTTTTCTATATATATTTTTTTTGGTCATAAGGTTGGTAAATACAGCGAGAAATGACAAAAGGGCAGAAGGGATGAGGCAGAGAAAGGGAAGCAACATGATTGATGCTATCAGGGGGAGAGAAAACCTTGGCAGACTCATCTTTATGCCTGGTTAACTGATCTGTAGAAGGTGTAATCAAAGGATAGCTTTATTTTCGGAATGAGATTTTCTTTCCGTGTTGCCTAATTAGCCGGGTCATACACCATCTGCTTTTGTAAAGCTGGTCACATTAAAAATCAGCAAGTTTTATTTTTAAACTCTTTAACCTGTTTCAGGGGAACAAACACCAGACGAGAATTATTTGCAGAGAACACAGCTTTTCTGAAAAGTTAACGCTTCCTGTGTGTGTGTGAGTCGCTCACTTGTGTCCGACTCTTTGCGACCCCATGGACTGCAGCCTACCAGGCTCCTCTGTCCATGGAATTCTCCAGGCAAGAATACTGGAGTGGGTTGCCATTCCCTTCTCCAAGGGATCATCCCAACCCAGGGATCAAACCCAGGTCTCCTTCATTGCAGGCAAGTGCTTTACCGTCTGAGCTACTAGGGAAGCCCAATGCTTTAGGGCTTGGCAAACTTGAGTGTGCTTTGTAGAAGTAGCCTTCATGTAGCAGCACAAAATAATAAATACAGTATAAAAAAACACTGAGGTATATACAGGTTTACTTGCTTATTTACAAATTTGCAAATTGTCTCTGCAATCTATTCCAACAGGGCGAAAGATATACTTTGGTGGTATTTAGGTGTGGATAACGTACAAGCCTCGATATGATTCAGGGTGATGCAATACATTGATGACAAGCATAGACACTTTATTGGAGAAGGAAATGGCAACCCACTCCAGTATTCTTGCCTGGCAAATCCCATGGACAGAGGAGCCTGGTGGGCTGCAATCTATGGGGTCGCAAAGACTTGGACACGACTGAGTGACCCACACACCCACACACATAGACACTTTGTAAGACTGTTTTGAATCTTCATGTTTATTACATCGGGTGTATGTGTATGTTTGCATGTGTATGTGTATGTCTGTATGTGTCTATTGCTCTAGCATTGTACATTCTACAGGAATGAAGGCATAGGAAAAGTATTTGGGAAGACTCATTCTTAATAGACCTCATACTTTGGACCTGGGTTTCAATAATCAAGTTTTCTATTTAGATAGAAACTGCCATTCAAGTTGTTGTGCAGCCTCTAAGCCGTATCCGACTCTCTGTGACCCCATGGACTGCAGCACACCAGGCTCCTCTGCCCTTCACCATCTCACGGAGTTTGCTCACATTCGAGTCCATTTGTCAGTGATGCTCTCTAACCATCTCATCCTCTGTCACTCCCTTTAAGTATCCAGGACTATTTTTTAGGAACACATGGTTGTGCAGGGCCTGGGGCAGCAGGAAACGTCTATTTTACACACAGGAAGGATGGAGAGAGGGAGTGGGTGAGATTCCAAGTGTGTGGGTCTTCTCTCCCAAAGAGGTGTCAGTGAGCGTTCTGGGGAACTAGTTTTCAGGCAGCATTTTATTGGACAGCTATTATGGCAGGGATTATGATATATCCTTGACTTCCTTCGCTGTGTTGCCTTACAAGCACTCTGCTTGAGGACCACTAGGGAAAGGATGCTGGGGCAGATGCTGTGTTGGACTTAGATGAAGTCGTAGTCCCTGGAGTGGTGCTCCAGGCTTCATTTGGAAACAATGTTTCGAGAGCAAAAAAAAGAAATGGAGATTGTACTGTAAGAAGTGCTTTGCACAGTCGTTGGATCAGCACACCATTGTCCTGGAAATTTTTCTTTGTACGAGGACCTGTGAGTTTCATCCATAACCAGGCATAATCGCTCACCTATGTCCAACTAACCATGTGAATCCACTCCACTCAAATACTATAGAATTGCTTCTGTGTAATTGCATAGCATGAGTATTCTGAAAGACATGAGTCGAAGGGAGAAATATTTTATAATGGCAGCAGAATGCGGCAGGGACAGCTTCTGACCAACTATACAGAAATCAGCTATGAGATTCTAAGAATGTAAGAGTCATTTGCCTACCATTCTTTCTTCTTTCCAGCATTTGGGGAGGTTGCTGAAAGTCACATTTTGCAATGCCACCTAGGTGAATTGAGTTCAAAACCCTATATTGAGTTCAAAACCCTTCTACTCTGACTTAAATGGGAAGGCAATCCAAAACAGAGGGGACATATGTGTATGTATAGCTGATTCACTTTGCTATACAGTAGAAGCTAACACAACATTGTAAAGCAAGTTTAATAAAATTAAAAAAAAAAAAAAAAAAAACCTTTCTGCTGTGATCTAACTGAAAATATGTGAAGTCCAGCAGGATAGTCTTTCTAGGCGGGGAGCAAGACAAGATAATGTCCTGAAAGCTGTCTGCCAGTAGAGTTTGATTGCACTATTTTTGCTAAAATGCCTCGTTTTTTGTTTGTGCTGAAGGGTTTTGCCTCCAGCTCCCTAGGAGAAGCCTCAAAGCTGATTTTACAAGCAGCAGTGAACTGACTGGAGTTACTGGTTATTACGGCTTCACGTTTGGCTGCAAGGACCCTCCCCCTGCCGGCTCTTACTTCTCTTTTCTCTCCGCCTTTGATCTTCTTGGAAGCTTTGAAGCTGCCGCCATCTTTGACTTTGATGTGTGCTTCTCCAGTCCTTCGATTCTTTGGACGAAGCAAAAAAAAAAAGAAGCCTTATGTTCTTCTGTGCCTGTTTTCTTTTCTTGGGGAAAGTTTACCTGCAGTTGTCTGAACGCTGATCCCTTCACACAGCGTGGGCCGGGCTCACTGTGAAGGTCGTGGAGCCCTGTGCGTGATGCGGATTAACCGGTGCCTGAAATACTTTGGCCCCAGTGTGATTCTTTCTCCATAGGTTTGATCTCTTTGTCTCCCCTTGTCTTGCTGCTTTCTCTGTCTTGGTTTCTCTCTCTATCCCCTCTCTCCCCTGTCTTCCATCTTTTCATCCCTCTCCCTTGATTTTTAGATTTTTGGGGTTTTTCTGGCATTAAATCAAAAACTTCAAAAAAGTGCAGGCATCCATGACCATGTTATGTTAGTAGGTTGAAGAATTTTGTCCCGTAATAGAACGTACCTGATACATTAAAACCAGCTTAGGTAAGGGCTTGTGACACCACCCAGTAAGTTGGCCTTTGGGGGTGCAGGCAGCCCTGTGGGACATTGGTTTCATTTTTGGAGCAGTAGAAGTTATAACGGAGGAGACCTGGGTTCGACTCCTGGGTGGAGCAGATCCCCTGGAGAAGGAAGTAACAACCCACTCCAGTGTTCTTGCCTGCAGAATCCCATGGACAGAGGAGGAGCCTGGTGTACTACAGTCCACGGGGGTCACAAAGAGTTGGACCCGTCTGGGTGACTATCACTTTAGAAGTTATAATGTTTGCCTGAGAACAGTATTGGGACTTCCCTGATAGCTCAGTTGGTAAAGAATCTGCCTGCAATGCAGGAGACACTGCTTTGATCCCTGGGTCGGGAAGATCCGCTGGAGAACGGATAGGCTACCCACTCCAGTATTCTTGGGCTTTCCTGGTGGCTCAGCTGGTAAAGAATCCACCTGCAATGCAGGAGACCTAGGTACAATCCTTGGGTTGGGAAGATCCCCTGGAGACAGGGATGGCTACCCACTCCAGTATTCTGTCCTGGAGAATTCCATGGACTGTATAATCCATGGGGTCGCAAAGAGTCGGACATGATTGAGTGAGTTTCACTTCACCAAGAACAGTGTTCTGGGGCAAATCACAGTCACTGATTTTGTTAAAAAAAAAAAAAAAAAAATCTAACAGTCCACATGAGTTAGGGGGATGAACCCTGTTAACAGTGTCCGCGGTCAAGGAGTAGCCTGTGTGTCCAACAGCGGCTCATCATGGCGTTGATTAGTGATGGACCCAGTGTCCTGAAGTCCTGGAGGATCTGGGGTCCCTGAGTGGGAGCCACTGGACTCCTCTCCGCACCGTGTGTACAGCTTCTTGGCAGGGCTGTGAGGCGATGCAGGAGCTGGGCTTCGTGCTCAGCAATGTGTCCATGGAGGCTGTTTAGACTCTTGCTGGTTAAAACGTACCTCTTTGCTCTTCCCCCTTTCAGAAGTCTTGTTCCCATGTGTAAGGCCATTCCCAGTGGCAAACATCTGGGGGAGAAGGCGCTCCTCCGGGAAGTTAAGAAGGGGCCGAGGTCAACTCCAGCATTGGAAACCTTCCTACTCCAGTATGAGGATGCGAGTGACAGGGTGGCCCGGAGCTGGGGTCTTTCTAGAGAGATGGTGAGGACCCCGAGAGGAGGGACCTCTTTAGAAGGAGTCACGTGGTCATGATACCTTTGGGTCCTAGAGGGCATGTACTTGAAAGTGGTGTTTGGAGAAGGGCAGGGAGGAAGGAGAAGAGGAGAAAGGGATGACAGAGGATGAGATGTTTGGATGGCATCACCGACTCGCATCACCGACTCAATGGACATGAGTTTGAGTGAGCTCCGGGAGTTGGTGATGGGCAGGGAAGCCTGGTGTGCTGCAGTCCACGGGGTCACCAAGGGTCGGACATGACTGAGCGACTGACCTGAACCGAACTGGGCTGCCTGAGGACCGCTGGGGGCTGTCAGCACCACTGTGGGCAGGAGGGAGTGGTCAGAAAGCTTCCACCTCGGGCAGGAAGCTGTGGCTGGCTTTGCTTGAGGCTACAGCTCTCTCCATCCATCACCCCTCTGCACTCTCACCTACTGGCGGGAGGACCAGAGCAGGGAAATCTAGAGGTGTAAGGCTGGGTGTGAGGTCTGCCAACTGTCAGATGGAAACTCTCCACCTCTGGGGCACATGCTGGTGGCAAAGGACATTTCCTTTCCTGTTGGAGGCATGGAAATGCCCCCCTGAGATTGAGGGAGATTTTGTTTTTCCCCTTAATTGAGCTCAGGTATGACACTCATGCTGTGATTTAATTACCCTTTGCCTTTCAAATTCCTTAAAATAGTAATGATTTGCAAGGTACACCCACATTCTCTTAAATGCACTAGTGATTTTGTCCCACAAGCCTGATAGCCCAGCACTGTCTGTTTCTAGGTGGCTTTCACATGTCCTGCTCCTTCCCACCCTTTGCTGTCTCTGGGCCTCTTGCAATGCTCTGGAGCAATCTGGGTCTGGCCCAGTACCCACCGTGTGAAGGATTTTGGTTTTGTACAGTGTGGACTCGGATCCGTGGGTCACACTTAAACCGACCTCTTCTTCAACTTCAAATCCTTCTCTTTACCAGTCATAGTGTGCCTGGTGCTCTGGTTTATTTCCCCGCTGCTCTTTATGTCTTTCTGGGCTACCTGATACTACGTACATGGTTTTTATAGGTGAACTTGAAAGATGTCAGTACTTATAGGAAAGAAAACCTTTAGAGCTGTCAATACTCAGATAAAGCACGTGTGTGTGCCTCTGTGTGTGTAGTGTTCTGTTTGTGCCTGCAAGTGGTGTGTGTCATGTGTGGGGTGTATGTGTGGTGTGTGTGGTGTGTGTGGGATGTGTGTGTCATCTGTGTGTGGAGTGTGTGTGGTGTGTGGGTTGTGCATGGTGTACGTGGGGTGTTCATGGTGTGTGTGTTGTGTATGTGGGGTGTGTGTCATATGTGGTGTGTGTGTGTCATGTGTGGGGTGTGTTTCATGTGTAGAGTGTGTGTGGGGTGTGTGTGTCGTGTGTGGGGGATGTGTGTCGTGTGGGGTGTGTGTCTCATGTGGGGGGTGTGTGTGTGGGGGGGTGTGTGTGGGGGTGTGTGTCTCATGTGGGGTGTGTGTGTCTTGTGTGGGATGTGTGTGGTGTGTGTGTTTCATGTGTGGGGTGTGTGTCATGTGTAGAGTGTGTGTGGGGTGTGTGTGTCGTGTGTGGGGGATGTGTGTCGTGTGGGGTGTGTGTCTCATGTGGGGGGTGTGTGTGTGGGGGTGTGTGTGTGGGGGTGTGTCGTGTGTGGGATGTGTGTGTCGTGTGTGGGGGGTGTGTGTCGTGTGGGGTGTGTGTCTCATGTGGGGTGTGTGTGTCTTGTGTGGGATGTGTGTGGTGTGTGTGTTTCATGTGTGGGGTGTGTGTCATGTGTAGAGTGTGTGTGGGGTGTGTGTGTCATGTGTGCAGTGTGTGTGCATGTATTTTGCGGAAGCACCTGACTAAGAGAACAAGACATGAAGAAGACCAAGTCCTGGGCGACAGGTCACGACCACTTGTGTTGGGAGGAGCAGAGATGGCCGATCGGTTCTGCAACCAGGGCTTCCCTGGTGGCTCAGATGGTAAAGAATCTGCCTGTGATGCCGCAGACCCAGGTTCAACCCCCTGGAGAAGGGCCTGGCCACCCACTCCAGTATCCCTGTCTGGAGAATCCCAGGGACAGAGGAGGCTGGCGGGCTACAGTCCATGGGGTGGCAGAGAGTCGGACATGACTGCAGTGACCGGGCACACACGGACGTACACTCTTGGAGCCAAAAGCGTCGAACACTTGATAAAGCTTGACAGCTGCGCATTGAAGCAGAAAACTTTCTCAAAGGATGAGGAACAGCGTGGCAAAGACCCACACTTCAAGTCTAGTGTTAAGTCATTATTTTCCATATTTTATAAACACAAATGAAAAGAGAAGTTTAATCACATTCAGCAATAATGCTTCCAGAGGTCTGATTTGTGTTAAATTAAAACACATAAATAAACGTAATTTTCTATTTAAAAATCAACATAGTTGAGGGATTTTTCTGAAGTCAAATGTGTATTGCTGGTATAAATGTAGATACAGATGGGAAATGTGTTTAAGGGCCATTTACAGAAGTTAATGGGATGTCATTGACGTTTTTAGGCCATTTGTTCACATTTATACTTACTGATAATCATTATGTCTTAAGCATGTCTTGTGTGATAAGGCATTTAATGACTTTTATTCAAACATGTCTTGATTAATTGCTGCCCAGTGACCCAAAGTCACAGATTTTCGTCAGCCAGTTTGTCTTCTTTACCAAAAAAAAAAAAGAACAATCTTCCAAATTCTTTGGAAAGCTATTTAAAATTTGATTCAAGTCTAAAAGCCAGCCAAGTAATACATGGAGTTTCTCAAGTGGTTCAAGCAGTGTTATTAATTTGCATCTTTAGAATTTTCAATTAAATTCTTAAAAATTGGGAATTTAAAGCTGACACATTAACAGATTTAACTTTTTATCAGTAGTTGCATATTTATTACAAACAATATCAAATGACAACTGAAAATAGTGGTTTCCCAAAAGATTGCATCAATTAATCCTTTGTGCGTGTGCTAAGTCGTTTCAGTCATGTCCGACTCTTTGCAACCCTTTGGACTGTAGCCCGCCAGGCTCCTCTGTCCATGGGATTCTCCAGGCAAGAATACTGGAGTGGGTTGCCATGCCCTCCTCCAGGGGATCTTCCCCACCCAGGGAGTCTCGTGTTCTCTTGTGTCTCCTGCATTGGCAGGCAGGTTCTTTACCACTAGTGCCACCCGGGAAGCCCTATTAATCCTTTTCCTATTTTATATAGGTTCTCTTCAACTTTTTTGTTCTCAGAATCTTGGCTCTTATTGTCAAGTACATAATAGTTGATTTTATTATGTTAACAGATTTAATTTTAATCCACACAAGCAACTAACAAATTTTGTCATACCTCTACCCCGCTACTGGAGAAGGAAATAGCAACCCACTCCAGTACTCTTGCCTGGAAAATCCCATGGACGGAGGAGCCTGGTAGGCTGCAGTCCACGGGGTCGCTAAGAGTCGGACACGACTGAGCGACTTCACTTTCACTTTTCCCTTTCATGCACTGGAGAAGGAAATGGCAGCCCACTCCAGTGTTCTTGCCTGGAGAATCCCAGGGACGGTGGAGCCTGGTGGGCTGCCGTCTATGGGGTCGTACAGAGTCGGACACGACTGAAGCGACTTAGCAGTAGCAGCAGTAGCAATCATTTTTGCTTAACTGTTGGCATACATGAACTGATTTAAAAATTGCGTGGCACAAACTCATTTTTGAGGATTAAATGATAATTGAAATACAAATAATACACTCATACTTTTGTTTAACCTTGTAATTCTTTCATAAGAATCAAGACTTTGGCTTTGCAATTGTTTGGGAAACGGGAAGTTTTTAATTACTTTAATTTTTTATAAGGGAGTTTAGTTGATTTACAGTGTTTTGTTACTTTCAGGTGTACAGGAAGTGATTCAGTTATACATATAGCCATTTGTTTGCAGAGTCTTTTCCCATATAGAGTGTTGAGTAGAGTTCCCTGTGCTGTATGGTGGGTCCTTGTTGATTATCTATTTTATACACGTTAGTCACACTAATCGGGCTTCCCAGGTGGAGCCAGTGCTAAAGAACCCGCCTGCCAATGCAGGAGACGTGAGAGACTAAGGTCCTATTCCTGGGTGGGGAAGATCCCCTGGAGCGGGGCATGGCAACCCACTCCAGTATTCTTGCCTGGAGAATCCCATGGACAGAGGAACCCGGCTGGGGCTACAGTCCATGGGGTCGCAGAGAGTCGGACATGACAGACTCAGGCAGCAGCAGGCAAACAGTCATGGTAATCATGTGTTATTTTTGGACACGACTGAGCAGCTGAGCGCGCACCCTTGGTTGAGGGCCTCAGAGCACGCTTTCTCTGATCAGCTGCTCTGCCTGTCTGCGTGCTGTTGATTTGGTTCCTCTCCAGGGTCTGGGGGAGCAGGGCATCCTGGAAGAACAGACCGAGGGGTCACGCTGCCTGTCTCAGAGCTTCGGGTGCTTTAAACCTTCCCTGGGATGAATGTGTGGGGAGCCTCTTGTTCCGTGTCTCTGATGGTGGGTAGGTGTAGCAGACGGAACATGGGTTCTGCCTCTAGTTTGAATCTGGGTCAGCAACTCTAGAGTGTACCCGACCCTGGGCCACTTACCAAAGTTCTGAGCTCCGGTGCTGTGAAGACCAAGGCACGCCATGGGAACTGCTCTTGTGGCAGGGGAGGAAGCCAATTCTGACTCCATGTTGGAAATGTTCCTTTGACTTGCTTTTAATATTATCATCATACTCAATGGTTTGCTTGGAAGACCCTTCCATGGTTTTTCCAGTGGTCATGTATGGATGTGAGAGTCGGACTATAAAGAAAGCTGAGCGCCAAAGATTGGATGCTTTTGAACTGTGGTGTTGGAGAAGACTCTTGAGAGTCCCTTGGACTGCAAGGAGATCCAACCAGTCCATCCTAAAGGGGATCAGTCCTGGATATTCATTGGAAGGACTGATGCTGAAGCTGAAACGCCAATCTTTGGCCTCCTCATGTGAAGAACCGACTCACTGGAAAAGACCCCGATGCTGGGAAAGATTGAAGGCGGGAGGAAAAGCGGACGACAGAGGATGAGATGGTTGGACGGCATCACCGACTCGATGGGCCTGAGTTTGAGTAAACTCCGGGAGTTGGTGATGGACAGGGAGGCCTGGCGTGCTGCAGCCTATGGGGTCGCAAAGAGTCGGACACAACTGAGCGACTGAACTGAACTGAGCTGGAAGACCCTGCCCGTCTGCTTGACTGTGAACTAAAGTGTCTTTGTTTAGCCGAAGGAGAGATAGTCTGTCCCTGCCCACCTGGGCGTAGGAGAGAGGAACACAGCCCTTACGAAGGCGGGACATTCCCTTGGAGATGTTTTGCAAGACTGAAGGCCCTTTCCCTTTACTTCCCCAGTGCCTCTCCTTCTCTATTCTACCTTTTAATTTTAGCTCCTCATTGCTCCTTTCTCTCTGACCGATAGATGAAGCTGGCATCCAGACCCCAATCAGATGGTTATTTTGAGGCACTAGCCTGCCGTCTTCTCCGTCTGCCGGCTCCCCGGTTTAAAGTCTCTTCCTTGCCTCGACACCTCATCTCTCGGATTCATTGGCCTGTCTTGTGGCAAGCAGAGCAAGCTGGGACTCGGTAATGCCGTGACCAGCTCGGGAGAGCAAGAGGGCGGCAGAATCCAGGCAGAAAGCCGGCAGTGGTTCCAGGCAGTGAGGAGGCTCTTCAGAGCTGCCTAATACAACTCCCAAAGTCCCGTGACCACTGCCAGGAGGGACAGTGATTAGATCAGGTGTTCAGTTCAGTTCAGTCACTCAGTCGTGTCTGACTCTTTGCAACCCCATGGATTGCAGCACCCCAGCCTTCCCTGTCCATTACCAGCTCCTGGAGTTTACTCAGACTCATGTCCATCGAGTCGGTGATGCCATCCAACCATCTCATCTTCTGTCGTCCCCTTCTCCTGCCTTCAATCTTCCCCAGCATCAGGGTCTTTTCTAATGAATTAGTTCGTTGCATCAGGTGGCAAAGTATTGGAGTTTCGGCTTCAGCATCAGTCCTTCCAATGAATATTCAGGGCTGATTTCCTTTAGGATGGGCTGATTTCCTTTAGGTTGGATCTCCTTGCAGCCCAAGGGACTCTCAAGAGTCTTCTCCATCACCACAGCTCAAAAGCATCAATTCTTCTGCGCTCAGCTTTCTTTATAGTCCACCTCTCACATCCATACATGACCACTGGAAAAACCATAGCTTTGACTAGACGGACTTTTGCTGGCAAAGTGGTCTC
Source organism: Giraffa tippelskirchi (assembly GCF_054371585.1). Lineage (NCBI taxonomy): Eukaryota > Metazoa > Chordata > Mammalia > Artiodactyla > Giraffidae > Giraffa > Giraffa tippelskirchi. The sequence continues at coordinate 148,229,755 of NC_137289.1, forward strand.
TACTTTTTAATATGCTGTCTAGGTTAGTCATAATTTTTCTTCCAAGGAGTAAGCGTCTTTTAATTTCATGGCTGCAATCACCATCTGCAGTGATTTTGGAGCCCAGAAAAATAAAGTCAGCCACTGTTTCCACTGTTTCAGATGAAGTGTGCTCTCTGCATTTAAAGCTCAAGCAGTCATGGTGGCTAAGAAAGAAGAAGAGTTAAAGTTTACCTATGTGTTTATGCACGTGAATAAGTGTATAAGTGTATGTGTCTGCGTGTGTACGCCATGTAAGACAGTTTCAATTTTTTTTTTTCCCATTTTACAGGTGGGCGTACTGAGTCTAAGGTCAGAAACTTACATCTCAAGTCACAGTGTGTAGCCGGAGCACGTTTTCTCTGTAGCAGAGACGGTGTTTGACGCAGTCTCGATTCTCAGGACTGAAGTGTGGGTCACGGGACACGTAGAAGCTGCTCATCGGACTGTGAGTATTTTCAAGTTTGATCAGAGGACACTTTAGACAAATAACCCCTTCAGGGGAGTCCTGAGAGATTACAGAGGTTGAATCGTGATCGGGAGAAAGAACTCCTGTGTATTCTCTCTCTCTGCCTTTCTCCCTCTTAATGTTTTCATTTCATTGCCTCATCAGGCTGAAAGAATCAAATCACCTTCCAGAAATTAGCTGACTAAATTGCTTGGAAAATAGCTTTAACGACAGCTGCTGGTTAGGAAGTAGGTGATTCTCCTTCTTTGCAGACTAACCTTCTTCCTCCTACCTCTGTCCCGGGGTGGAGGGAGGTGCATTGATGGCTGTGGGTTCCCTGCACGTTCCCAGGACGCCTGAGTCCTCCGGGGGTCCCCTCTCCAATGAGGTGGGAGGTTGGTAAGTGGATGGACTGGAGATGGTTGCAGTCTTCTTCAGACAGATGGCAAACACGTTTTATAACCGGTAGATAAAAATGGTAATAGCCGGACAGAAAAGAGGCAAGTGGCCTATTCAGGGGAAGTCATTTTTTAAAAGCTTGCAATAATATAAATAAATGCCTTTCCATGCTTCCCTTAACATTATTTTTTTTAATATCTCCGCAATAAAAAGGTTTGGCTTATTGCCGGGGACATGGTGTAATGGCGTGGAAATGATACCTTCCATTTGTACAGTGGGCCGAGGTTTCCAGGGCTTGCTGAGTGATGGAGAGATTTCTGACAGGCGGGGGAACCAGGGTCTACTCCGGGTGCTTCCGTCCCCCTTCCCGGCCACGCACCCTGTTGGCCTCCGGGGAACTTGCCTTCATCACTTGTACAATCAGCTGTGTAGTCTTTGCTCTGCCTCCTGTTTGCTGAGAGGATGTCAGGACCTTTCCCCAGCTCCTCCTGGCTCATATCCATGGAGGCTTTCCAGGGGCCAGGCGCAGTGGAATCCTGGAGGCACTGTTGGCTTTCAGATGACAGATGAGCAGACCAAGGCAGAGCGGGGATAAATGTGTCTATGCCATGTAAGGCAATTTCAATTTTTCTTTCCCATTTTACAGATGAGGAGACTGAGTCTGGGGTCAGAAAGTTACGTATCAAGTCACAGTGTGTAGTCCAAGCACATTTGCAAGGAGCAAGTGTCAGGGTCTGAACCTAGGGCTCCTCTTGGGAGCCTGTTTTCCACTTCACACCTGGAATCCTGGAGCCCCTGCACCCGCGGGACTTGGGGGGCCCTTCAGACTCTGTCTTTGTAACCGGAATTGTGTCTGTGGGGTTATTGATGGAGTTCATTTATTTATTTGTATTGTTGCCTGGGCTGGGTCTTTGTTGCAGCAGCCAGCATTCTGTAGTTGTAGCTCACGGTTTTAGTTGTCCCTCCACGTGCTGGGAAAGATTGAAGGTGGGAGGAGAAGGGGGCGACAGAGGATGAGATGGTTGGGTGGCATCACTGACTCAACAGACATGAGTTTGAGCAAGCTCTAGGAGTTGGTGAAGGACAGGGAAACCTGGCGTGCTGCAGTCCATGGGGTCGCAGAGTCGGACACGACTGAGTGACTGAACAATAACAACTGCCCCCATGATCTTAGCTCCCTGACCAGGGATTGAACCCACATTCCTTGCGTTGGAAGGCAGATTCTCAACCATTGGACCACCAGAGGAGTCTCTGGATATGATTTTTTTTTTTAATCCTCATAAATACTGTCATAGCTTACATCAGATTCTCAAAGGGATGCATAACCTTTAAAGGGTAAGAAACACCAGGTAAGGTGTATTTTCCCTTAAGTTTATGGTGCCAAAGAAACCAAAACTAAACAAGCAATGGTTTGAAGGATGGTGTCCCTCTGGATGGTCCAAATGGCGCAAAAGCACGCTTTGAGGGAAACAGAATACCTAGGGGGAGATCCACACTTTATGCAACAAATGACCCCACCTTTAAACAGAAAGGAGTTTGAAAACATGATATGTGTGTGTGTGTGTGTGTGCGTGTGTGTGTGTGTGTTAGTCACTCAGTCGTGTCCGACTCTGTGACCCCATGGACTGCAGCCCACCAGGCTCCTCTCTCCATGGGATTCTCCAGGCAAGAATACTGTAATGGGTCACCATGCCCTCCTCCAGGGGATCTTCCTGACCCAGGGATCGAACTCAGGTCTCCTGCATTGCAGATGGATTCTTTACCATCTGAACCACCAGGGAAGCCCTTAAAAACATGATAGCCAACTTTAAACAGTAGAATCCGAGACCAGCTCCATCTTGCTGTTTGTTAAGCATTTCCAACTGAGATGAAATTCTGAGCCACTCTTTTCACACCCTTTTCTGGGCCTCCTATTTTTCCATATTGTCATTTCATAATGAATTCCATAGTTCTTCAGGCCTTTTCTTCTCAAAAGAAAAAAAGAAAAGTCTTCTGGCCAATCGCCAGCAGCACAGTGTTCCAGCGCTTCCTGGAGCTTGGCAGGATGGCCTCTGTCTCCTTTGGCCTCGTGCTGGGAAGCTGGTCAAGACTGTAGATGGTATTGATCAGAACAGGGCTTTGATGGACGAAAGCCTTGCACTCAAGTGAGAAGACAGGCTATACCTTTCCAACGCTTGTTGCTCACTGACTTCAACCTCAAGTTCCCACACGGTGCTTGCCAGAAGTATGTCTGAGAAGCCCGAGAGAAGGCAGTGTGAAAGTGTTAGTCGCTCAGCCGTGTCCGACTCTTTGCGACCCCATGGACTGCAGCCCACCAGGCTCCTCTGTCTGTGGGATTCTCCAGGCAAGAACACTGGAGTGGGTTGCCATGCCCTTCTCCAGGGGAACTTTCTGGCCCAGGGGTTGAACCGACATCTCTCTCATCTCCTGCATTGGCAGACGGGTTCTTTACCACTAGCGCTACCTGCAAAGTCCCCCCCAGAGCTTAGAAGGGTCAGAAAGCTCCAACCCAGAAAATACCTGCTCCACAGGCATCTGGCAAGAAAGCATGAGGGCATCAGAGGCTAGTATAAACAGAGTGAATTTATTTTAGACACGCCGAGCAAAAGATGACGATAAAATTTCCCACATGGAATGCAAATCCCTGCTAGTCTGGTGCAGTGAAATCGTCAGCGTTTTGAAAAGTGAGAAAGCTTTGTCGAGATGGAAAGCATCACAGACATCATTTGATTCCAGACTCCATATAAGAAATCATTTTTTTCAATTCACACACGGTTCACAAAGCTACCCCTTGTGGGATACAATTCTGTGGTTTTTGACAAACACACAGCACTGTGCCTCCTTGACCACAGTCATGAGATAGAGCTGTCCTCTTGTGTCCCCCATATTTCTTCACGCCTCCCCTTTTGGTCAGCCTCTTCCGCTCTATGCACTCCTGACGATGTTGGTCTACGCTACCATGCCTCCAGTTTTGCGGCTGCCAGGGGTCATATAAATGGAACTGTTGACTTAAAAAAATTCACAATGTGAGAGTTGCCAATTAAGTTGCACGTGAGACAGAATGAGAACTGTAGTCCAGGAGACAGCACCTCAGATAGCTCTGAGAAACTGCTCCAAAGAGATGTGGAGTGGGTCGGGGGTGGGGGGGAGGTCATTATGTAAGTGATTTTGGTGAAGGGGGACTGCCTGTTGTCAAACATATTTTTGCAGGAGGTTTCACTCGTCTCAAGGAATAGTCATCTTCATGGAGGAAGTTAGCGCTTTTGTAGACATGAGGAGCTGCAAAGAATTGAGCTCATAAAATCAGCTCCTGAAAATATCTTAGTCTGAGGACCTGTCCTGCCAGTTTTTCCCAGGGCATAGGTGCCTCATTCTGCTCTCTACCTTGAACTCCTTTCAGGGTGGATCGAAGGTCAGCAGCTGCAGCAGCACAGAATCGAATCCTTGTAGAGGTAGAGGACCCCTGGAGAAGGAAACGGCACCCCACTCCAGTATTCTTGCCTGCAGAATTCCGTGGACAGAGGAGGCTGGCGGGCTACAGTTGATGGTATCACAAAGAGCTGGGATCAACTGAGCGACTAACACACACAGAGATAGATGACAAGAACCCGTGGCAAGTGGCAAGGAGTAGTTGAAAGAATCATGAAGTCTGTAGCCTGTTCAGATTGGCTGATTTCAACCAACACTATGCCTTTGTGATCCACCCAGGTTGCTGCATGCGTCAATAGTTGGTTACTTTTTGTCGTTGTGTAGTCCTGGTGTGCTACAGACCACGGGGTTGCAAAGAGTCAGACACAAGTCACCAGCTGAACAGCAACAGCAGCCTTCCGTTGTACGGATGTGCAAGAGTTGAAGGACATTTTGCTTGTTTCTGTAGATTCTGGGGGGATGTCACAGATAAAACTGCTATAAACATTTGCGTGCAGGTTTTTGAGACATACAGTAAGCACATTTTCTAAAGTGTTTTTGCACCCTTCTGCATTTTGTATACAAACAGAGTGTGAGAATTCTAGTTGCTTCATGGTCTTCCCATCCTTTGGTAGTGTCACTTAAAAGTCTTAGCCATTCTAAGGCGGCTATTGGTACGTTGGATGCCTGTTGCTATCTTACTGTGGTTTTAATTTGCCTTTTCCTGACAGCTAAGGATGGTGGGCATCTTTTCAGGTGCTGATTTGTTTTCTTTCTTCCCGTTGAGTTGTGAGAGTTCTTTTTACATTCTGGATCCGAGTTCTTTGTGATTTCTGCGGTTTACAGATATTTTCTCCGAGTCTCTGTGTCTTGTCTTTTCAATCTCTTAATGACACTACTCCCATCTTACATCAGAGGGAACTGGCAATCGACAGCTTTTGTTGGCTCTGCTGTAAACTGACTGCCTGTGATGGGGGCTAAGCCATGTAATTTATTCTGTGTTTTGTTTTCTGTTCTATGGAACCAGAGTGAGGGACGAGAATATTCCTGAGATCCTTTGTAGCCAGAGCGGTCAGTGATTCTGAGGCTGGCCCAAGGTCACATAGTTAATTAGTTAACAGAGTTGGGCTAGGACTGGAGCTGCCTCCCAATCTCTGCTGCCTTTGTTTGCAATAGAATTCTTTTCACACTGTTACATCTAATTTTTTTTTCTGTGCTTCTGCTCAGTCATGTCTGACTCTCTGTGACCCCATGGACTGTAGCCTTCCAGGTTCCTCTGTCCATGAGATTGTCCGGGCAAGAATACTGGAGTGGGTTGCCATTTCCATCTCCAGCGGATCTTCCCGGCCCAGGCATTGAACCCGAGTCTCCTGCATTGCAGGCAGATTCTTTTCCGCTGATCCACAAGGGAAGCCCAATTTTTTATTAGCTACTACATTTATAGGATTAAAAACTCAAAAAGTATAGAAGGTTATACTGTGAAAGAAATCTCCATCACTGTGAACAAACAACGTGTGTTATTTTTTCTTTTGTTCCTCTCTGGTGCTTTAAAAAATATGTACAAACACATTTTTATGTGTATTATATATATATGTGTGTGTTTTCTTTCTCTTCTTTTTAAAGTGAATTATTGGCACTACAGCTTTCTCTTTTTTCACGTCTGATGGAAATGCAAATTAAAACCTCGCAGATATGTATATTTTTTTCAATTACATATTTGAGGCTGAGGATATTTTCAAAGGACTTAAAACCATTTGTCTTTTCTGTGAATTTTCTGTTGATATAGTTCCCGTTTTTTTTCCTATTGAGTTGCTGACGTTATATCTATGAGTTACTTATGCATTAGAGAAGCTAACTTTGTGATATATTACAATTTTGCCCCTGTTTGTCATCTGTCTTTGAGTTTGCTTATTGTAGTTTTGCCCTGAGAAGTTCTGACTTCTGCGTGGTTGAATTCATCACTGTTTTTGTTACTTGTGGCGTCTGGTTATAGTGTGAAAAGACTTCTCCCCTCTAGTGCTGAAAGAAGGTTTATCCTGTGGTTTCTTTGGTTTATTAGTTCACTCTACACTTTATGTCATGTTTAAGTATTTGATCTGTCTGGGAGTTATCCTGGCATAAAGTGTGAGGCATAGATCCAATTACATGACTCTAGAAGGCTGTCCATTTGTCTCAACACTATTCGTTAAGTAATCCATCTTTTCCCTTCTGATTGTAGCTGCAACCTGTAATGTACTCACTTCAGTTCAGCTGCTCAGTCGTGTCTGACTCTTTGTGACCCCATGGACTGCAGCACGCCAGGCTTCTCGGTCCATCACCAACTCCCGGAGCTTGCTCAAACTCATATCTATTGAGTCAGTGATGCCATCCAACCATCTCATCCTCTGTCATCCCCTTCTCCTCCTGCCTTCATCCTTTCCCAGCATCACGGTCTTTTCCAATGAGTCAGTACTTAGAATCAGGTGGCCAAAGGATTGGAGCTTCAGCATCTGTTCTTCCAATGAATATTCTGGACTGATTTCCTTTAGGATGGACTCGTTGGATCTCCTTGCAGTCCAAGGGACTCTCAAGAGTCTTCTGCAACACCACAGTTCAAAAGCGTCAATTCTTCAGTGGTCATCTTTATAGCCCAACTCTCACATCCACACGTGACTACTGGAAAAGCCATAGCTTTGACTAGATGGAGCTTTGTCAGCAAAGTAATGTCTCTGCTTTTATGGTCATAGCTTTTCTTCCAAGAAGCAAGTGTCTTTTAATTTCATGGCTGCAGTCACCATCTGCATGGATTTTGGAGGCCCAAAAATAAAGTCTGTCACTGGTCCCATTGGTTCCCCATCTATTTGCCATGATATGATGGGATTGGATGCCATGATCTTCGTTTTCAGAATGTTGGGTTTTAAGCCAGCTTTTTCACTCTCTTCTTTCACTTTCATCAAGAGGCTCTTTAGTTCCTCTTCACTTTCTGCCATATGGGTGGTATCATCTGCATATCTGAGGTTATTGATATTTCTCCTGGCAGTCTTGATTCCAGCTTGTGCTTCTTCCAGCCCAGCGTTTCTCATGATGTACTCTGCATTTAAGTTAAATAAGCAGGGTGACAATATACAGCCTTGACATACTCCGTTTCCTATTTGAAACCAGTCCATTGTTCCATGTCCGGTTCTAACTATTGCTTCTTGACCTGCAAACAGATTTCTCAGGAGGCAGGTCAGGTGGTCTGGTATTCCCATCTCTTTCAGAATTTTCCACAGTTTGTTGTGATCTACACAGTTAAAGGCTTTGGCGTAATCAATAAAGCAGAAGTAGATGTGTTTCTGGAATTCTCTTGCTTTTTCTATGATCCAGCAGATGTTGGCAATTTGATCTCTGGTTCCTCTGCCTTTCCTAATTCCAGCTTGAACATCTGGAAGTTCACAGTTCATGTACTGTTGAAGCCTGGCTTGGAGAATTTTGAGCTAGCGTGTGAGATGAGTACAATTATATGGTAGTTTGAACATTCTTTGGCATTGTCCTTCCTTGGGATTGGAATGAAAACTGACCTTTTCCAGTTCTGTGGCCACTGCTGAATTTTCCAAATTTGCTGGCATATTGAGTGCAGCACTTTAACAGCATCATCTTTTAGGATTTGAAATAGCTCAACTGAAATTCCATCACCTCCACTAGCTTTGTTTGTAGTCATGCTTCCTAAGGCCCACTTGACTTCGTGTTCCATGAGAACCCCATGAACAGTAACATGTACTATATTTCCATAATTTTTTTTATTGTGGTAAGAATGCTTAACATGAGATCCCCCCTCAAAATTTTAAGTGCATACTACAGTATTCACTGTATAATAAATCTCTAGAACTTGTCTCATATAGCTGAAAATTTGTATTCATCGACAGCACTCTATTTCCGTATTTTGGGAGTTCTATTTCTGAAGTTTATACTCTTCCATTGATCTTTTTTTCTATTTGTGTTTAATTTGTTACGTAAGTAAGTTTTAGCATGCTGTAAGACTAGTCTTCATTACTATTTTACTTTCTTCAGGCTTTTTTCAGCATTTTATTTAAAAAAATTTCAAGCATATCAAAATGTTGAAAGAATTTTACAGTGATCACTTGTTTGCCCACCACATAGATTTTACCATTAACATTCTACTAACATTGCTTTACACACATCTATTCTCTATACACTGGATCCGTCTTACTTTTTTTTTTTCCAACTCATATCCAAGTAAATTGAATCGGTGATGCGATCCAACCATCTCATCTTCTGTCGTGCTCTTCTCCTTATGCCTTCAATCTTTCCTGGCATCAGGGTCAGCATCATTGATTCAATGGACATGAACTTGGGTAGACTCTGAGAGATGGTGAGGGACAGGGGGCCTGATTTGCCGCAGTCCATGTGGTCGCACAGAGTCAGACACGACTTGGTGGCTGAAAAACAACCACCACCAACTAAGTTGGAGATAGCGGTACACTTCCGCCTAAATAGCTTAGCATGCATGATCATTACCTAGAGTTTAGTATCTGTTTATGATATTTTCGTGTTTTGAGCTAAAACTTACACACAACATTCTCAAATCATAAATGCATAGTCAGTGGGTTGTGATGAGTGCACGTGCTTGCATGGGCTTCCCTGATAGCTAAGTTGGTAAAGAACCCGCTTGCAATGAAGGAGACGCCGGTTCGATTCCTGGGTCATGAAGATCTGCTGGAGAAGGGACGGGCTATCCACTCCAGTCTTCTTGGGCTTCCCCTATGGCTCAGCTGGTAAACAATCCGCCTGCAATGTGGGAGACACCTGGGCTCGATCCCTGGGTTGGGAAGATCTCCTGGAGAAGGGAAAGGCTACCGACTCCAGTATTCTTGGGCTTCCCTGGTGGTTCAGATGGTAAAGAGTCTGCCTGCAATGTGGGAGACCTGGGTTTGATTCCTGGGTGGGGAAGATCCCCTGGAGAAGGGAAAGGCGATCCACTCCAGTATTCTTGCCTGGGAAATACCATGGACAGAGGAGCCTGGCAGGCTGCAGTTCATGGGGTCTCAAAGAGTCAGACACGACTGAGCAACTTTCACTTTTCACATAAAAGAAAACTATTGAATTTGAGACATACTGAAAAATTATTTGATGTTGACCTGAAATTCAAAACAAGAAAGCTGTTGATTTCTGCACATAGAAATGTTTTATTTCTGGATTTTTTTTTTTTGTGAAAAAGAAGGAGTTCCATGTACCAGGAGAGTTGACCTTTCCTCTTGACCCAGTGTTTGACATATGAATTTATTTCTCCTTTATTTCTTAGCCAATGAGGCTTTCCAGGTGGCTCAATGGTAAAGAATCCACCTGGCAAGGCAGGAGATGTGAGTTTGATTCCTGTGTTGGGAAGATCCCTTGCAGGAGGGCATGGCAACCCACTTCAGGATTCTTGCCTGGAGAATCCCCATGGACAGAGGAGCCTGGTGGGTGATAGTCCATGGAGTCGCAAAGAGTCGGACATGACTGAGCGATTAACACTCAGTTCAGTTCAGTTCAGTTGCTCAGTCGTGTCCAACTCTTTGCAACCCCATGAACCGCAGCACGCTCCCTCCTAGTTAAATTGGCTTCGTTGTTGGCCTCAGAGTCTTTGAAGATTAGATGATAGGATGTTTTAAAACATAATATTTAAAAGCCGTTCTCAGTTACCATCTTGGTGCTTAATAATTGTCAGGCATCATGGTATTTTCATGGCCAACACACTTAACTTTAAAATGCAGAGTTTAAAAAAATAAATAAATAAAATGCAGAGTTTAGCTTTGCTTGGCGTTTTGTTGATGATAAATACCGGATGATTAGTGCCATCCCTTTACATTCCTTGTTATGTCTGTGCAGACTCCCTCTCCCAGATGCTCAGGCTGAAAAATCAGGGTTGTTTTTTCTCTCCATTCATGACACCTTCTACCCCAGACAGGAGGCCATCACCCTGGCTTCCTCTCTGCACGTTCTGGGCTGATGACTCGTCTCCCGCCATTTCTTCCCTCTCTCCTTCATCTCACGTGTGTGTTGCCAACACTGTCCTCCTTACAACCCCCTCTCTGTTTCCGTAGCTTTCTCTGGCTCCTCACTGCCTGTGGAATAAACTTCCAGATTCTCAGCCTGGCCGTTAAGATGAAGAACTCTGTTCTATCATGCAGCTTTTCCCGGGTTGAATGCAGTTGCCTCCTTCAGTCGACTCTTACCATCTCTGTCGCAAACCTCAGACCGACCTCATCTCTGAGCGTCAGCTCACTCGGCTTCCTCTTTCTAGAGTCCTGTCCTGAGTACATCTCTTCGTCGGTCTAAATTCTACCTCGATTTCCAGGCCTGAATCCCACGCCTCGGCGGTTTAGATTTTAACGCTGAACTCTCATTTGGAACATCACCAGTCATTGTTATCACTTGTTAGTAAGTCTTTCTGCTTGTCCCGTCTTGTCAAGTGAATCCTTGAAAAAGGGGTCATGGCCTTTATGTTCCATCACTGGCCCCCTGGTACTGTGAATAGTGGGGGTTTTGAGTCATGAGTACCCAAACAATGTTGTTATTTTTGTTCAGTTTTTCTCAGTCATGTACGACTCTTTGCGATCCCCATGGGCTGCAGCACAACCAGGCTTCCTTGTCCTTCACCATGTTCCAGAGTTCGCTCAAACTCACATCCGTCGAGTCAGTGGTGCCAGCCAACCATCTCATCCTCTGTCGTCCCCTTCTCCTCCTGCCTTCAATCTTTCCCAGCATCAGGGTCTTTTCTAATGGGTCAGCTCTTCACATCAGGTGGCCAAAGGATTGGAGCTTCAGCTTCAGAGTCAGTCCTTCCAATGAATATTCATGCTTAATTTCCTTGAAGACGGACTGATTTATCTCCTTACTGTCTCAAGAGTCTTTACCAGCACAATTAGATAGCATCAATTCTTTGGTGCTCCGCCTTCTTTGTGGTCCAGCTCTCACATCTGTACATGACAACTGGGAAAATCATAGCTTTAACTATACAGACCTTTGCTGGCAAAGTGATGTCTCTGCTTTTTAATATGCTAGGTTTGTCATAACTTTTCTTTCAAGGAGCAAGTGTCTTTTAATTTCATGGCTGCAGTCACTGTCTGCAGTGATTTTGGAGCCCAAGAAAATAAAGGCTGTCACTGTTTCTATTGTTACCCCATCTATTTGCCATGAAGTGATGGGACCAGATGCCATGATCTTTGTTTTTTGAATGTTGAGTTTTAAGCCAGTTTTTTCACTCTCCTCTTTCACTTTCATCAGCAGGCTCTTTCACGGATTTGTCTAATTTCTCTGCTGTTCTCAGGGTCATTCTTCCTAATGACCTAGATACTGTGCTTGCCTCTTGGAAGTATTTGCCTGTTGTTGAAACCCCCCATTTGTTTGTCTTCTAGCTTTTTAATCTGTTTACCTGTGTGACATTTTGCTAATGAATTAATTCCTAACCATTTGAGCATAAAGAAAAACACAATTCCATGCCTCTGCTTTCTTAACCTCAGTCCAGTTTTGTAAATGACTATAAATAGGGAAGCTTCATCTTGCAGCTCAAGTATCTTTCATCTGATTAAATAGCTTGGCACTTATATTCACCTTATATGGACACAGACTGGGGCTTTATGAACTTAAATTTACTTTGAGAGAGTCTCTTATTAAAATGCAGGTTTCATGGGTAGAGACAGGTTGTCATCAAAGGAACAAAAAGAACATTAGCTGAGTGCTGTCCATAAAGATGTACAATCTGAAACATATCATTTTATACTTTCTAGTAGATATATTTTTTAAAAGTATAAACAGATGAAATTAATTTAAATAATATATTTTCCTTAGTGCAATAGCCAAAACATTATCATTTCTATATCTAACCATAAAAGTATTAAGATATTTTACATTCTACTTTCATGCTAAGTCTTTGATATCTAGAGTGTATTTTTCACTTACAGGGCCGCTCAATTTGGACTTGCCACATTTGAGAAGCTCATTAGCTACATGTGCTTACCAGTGACCAGTGAAGTCGCTCAGTCATGTCCGACTCTCTGCGATCCCATGGACTGTAGCCTACCAGGCTCTTCCATCCATGGGATTTTTCCAGGCAAGAGTACTGCAGTGGGTTGCCATTTCCTTCTCCAGGGGATCTTCCTGATTAGTGGCTGCCATGTTGGGCAGTGCTAGGAATTAAACATCTGTGAACTTTCTCTAGGGCAGGGCTTCTCATTCTTGGCACTACTGACATTGTGGGCTGGGTAATCCTGTTATTGTGCAGTGAGGAGGAGGACTATCTTCTGCACCGTAGGATGTTTATGGCAAACCCACTCCAGTATTCTTGCCTGGAAAACCCCATGGACAGTGATCCATGGGGGTCGCAGAGAGTCAGACAAGCCTGAGCGACTAAGCACACACATACTGGCCTTTGCCTACTAGATGTCCATATCACTGCCCTTCTAGGATGCCACCGCCGAAAACATCTTGCAGGCATCATCCAATGATACCAGGACTGCAAGAAATAGTCACAGACACCCCAATGTATTATTTTAGTCATCGACGACTTCTGCCAGCCTCTTGCAGTTTCCTAAAGAGAATGTGTGGAGATGCTGTAATAGACATTCCATTTCGTCGATTCTCTCGTGTGTCTGCGCTCTGAAGAAGCCATTTAGCAGCGATGAATTAGTTATTGATTGGAGGGCTCAGTGGATTGTTGAAATCCTCTTACCAGCCGCTTTCAATGCGTTCTGGATCATCATGTTGTTAGCCTAAGTAAATACTTTAGAGAGTATGCTGCTGAATGCTCGTTCTGAGAATCTCTGTCACCGTGGATTTAGTGTTTGTGGAGCTCATTGCAGGGCATTGGGAAAAGGGCATCATTCTGTTGGAGAGGAGCGGGTTCAGTGGTTTAGTTCTGATGAATGCATGTATGATGAAGTGCTTATGTGATGATGCTTTCAGTGATGATGCTAAATAGACAAGTCCTTCAGATGTCATCAAGAAGCCTGTAAATCCTCCTGAGAAGCCCGTATTTTTTTAAAGGACCCGTGAAAGACAAATGTCAACTGCATTTAGATGAGCAGGCAGCCGTGGATCTTCTCTTGCTGCTAAGTCGCTTCAGTCGTGTCCGACTCTGTGCGACCCCATAGACGGCAGCCCACCAGGCTCCGCCATCCCTGGGATTCTCCAGGCAAGAATACTGGAGTGGGTTGCCATTTCCTTCTCCAGTGCATGAACAGGAAAAGTGAAAGTGAAGTCGCTCAGTCATGTCTGACTCTTAGCGACCCCATGGACTACAGCCTACCAGGCTCCTCCGTCCATGGGATTTTCCAGGCAAGAGTACTGGAGTGGGGTGCCATTGCCTTCTCCGAGTAATTATTTTTTAGGAATCAGCATTCAGTCTTCGGGGGCCTTTTGTCCTACAGCTTTTGTTAGGGATCAGCTGGAGAAAGGAATGTTAGCAGCTTCAATAAAACCAGCAATTCCAGTTTGCCCCATGTCATGAAAATATGTTTTAAATGTCAGAAATATACCCTGGCTGGCAAAGAGTTCACACTACAACTTCTGGTTTATTGTTGGTCCAAATAGTTCATTTTTTTGTGTGTGCTTTGAAAATTCTAGTGAACATCAGATTATCTCCTGAGGAATGGGGTGGATTGCTTAGTTTGAGTCTGAGTTCATGTGTTTGATTTAAATTTACAGCTCTGCATAAGCAGAGTTTTAAATTACTTTTATTCTTAACAATAATAAGAAAAAAAATCAGAGAGAGAAAATATCAGTAGGTAGGCTATTTATGGCCGGGTCAGTGTGCGTGTCTCACAGACGAGGAATGTTTATATCCAAATTAGTCATGGAACAAACATTTTTTGAATATTTGCTGTATACCACATACCAATCTAGGGGCTGGGGGTCCAAAAGTTAGTAAGAAGGATACAGTCTGTACTCACAGAGATTATCCTGTGAGAACAGAGAGAAATGGGCAATTTTCAAGCATAGGGCACAGTGGGACATGTGGGAGAATCTGGGGTTGGCAAGAATATTGGATTCTGGGTTCTAAACAAGATGCTTCTACGATGTAATAGTCTGGAAGAATGGGCAAGAGTTAACCTAGCAAGTAATAGAGATGGATGTGTGGCATAAGAGGGGAGGAAGGTGTGGGAGATTACTCTAGGCAGAGGGACAGCATGCGTAAAGGCCCAGAAGGCTAGAAACAGTCAGATATTTTGCGAAAATCCATGTTTATTTTTATAGCTCTCAAGTGAGAGCTGGGAGCTAGTTTGTGTGTTGTGAGGGTGTTTTAGCTTAGGTTGCTTTCTAGGTATATTCACTCTCTTTGCTTTCGTTGGGGGAACATTCTCGTCCATCCTGTTGGTGCCATGTGACTTGCTTTAGCCAGCGGGATATAAGTGGACATGATGTAGTGAGACTTGAAAGAACCAGCTTGAGCTAGCTGACGCCTGGACTTGTGAACATGTCCAGCCAAAATCAGCAGAGCCACCTGTCTGAATCCAACCTAAGTCAACCAAACCTAAGCCAACCTAGAGCCCTGTGAGTGAGTTAATGTTTTCTAATTTTTTTTTTGTTTGTTTACTGCTGAAATTGTGGGGATGCCTATTATACAGCAGGAGCAAACTGATACACTAGAATACCAGAATGCTGATCTCTAGTTCAGCCAGTCACCATTGGAGATAATGCATTTAATATCATCTGTGTGTTGCCCAAATTAATTGTAGAATGAATCATGTAGTGGCAAAAGGGGAAAATGAGTATTTTAATGCACTATGATAACAAAGTTGGAGAAGGCAATGGCATCCCACTCCAGTACTCTTGCCTGGAAAATCCCATGGACGGAGGAGCCTGGTAGGCTACAGTCCATGGGGTCGTGAAGAGTCGGACACAGCTGAGCGACTTCACTTTCACTTTTCCCATTCACGCACTGGAGAAGGAAATGGCAACCCGCTCCAGTATTCTTGCCTGGAGAATCCCAGGGATGGCGGAGCCTGGTGGCCTGCCGTCTATGGGGTCGTACAGAGTCCGACACGACTGAAGCGACTTAGCAGCAGCAGCAGATAACAAAGTTACAATATGAGTGACCACAAATTCAAAAGAAGACATTTATTCATTTGTGCATTCATTGAACAATGTTTACTGATAAAAAGTATGATGTGTCTAACACTGTTAGCAAGTCGGAAGACCGTCATCATGAAGATTATGGAAGGATCCAGAGGTTTGTAATGAGACTTTTGTAAGACTAAAGAAGAATTCTCTACATAAAAACTCAGTGAATTAGAATCCCCCCTCCAGCCTCTTGCTCACTCCCTTACTGTGTGCTCCCACACACAATTGATTCTTCAGGCAGTCAGTTCAGTTCAGTTGATCAGTCGTGTCCAACTTTTTGTGACCCCATGGACTGCAGCATGCCAAGCTTCCTTGTCCATCATCAGCTCCTGGAGCTTGGTCAAACTCATGTCCATCGAGTCAGTGATGCCATCCAACCATCTCATCCTCTGTCATCCCCTTCTCCTCCCACCTTCAATCTTTCCCAGCATCATGTCTTTTCCAATGAGTCAGTTCTTCTCATCAGGTGGCCAAAGTGTTGGAGCTTCAGCTTCAGCATCAGTCCTTCCAATGAATATTCAGGACTGATTTCCTTTAGGATGGACTGGTGGGATCTCCTTGCAGTCCAAGGGACTCTCAAGAGTCTTCTCCAGCACCACAGTTCAAAAGCATCAATTCTTCGGCGCTCAGCTTTCTTTATAGTCCAACTCTCACATCCATACATGACTACTGGAAAAGCCATAGCTTTGACTAGATGGGCTTTTGTTGGCAAAGTAATGTCTCTTGTTTTTAATGCTGTCTAGGTTGGTCATAACTTTTCTTCCAAGGATTCTTTTAATTGATTCTTAAGCAAAATGTTCTTACTTCTTCACAGGTTGGGACCAGAAAAAAATTGGAAAGGAGGTATTTCAGGTATACCCCGCCCCCCAGATTAAATCCTCAGGCTTAGAGGTATCCTGGAAAAGACCTTGATGCTGGGAAAGATTGAAGGCAAGAGAAGGGAAAGACAGAGGATGGGATGGTTGGATGGCATCATCGACTCAAAGGACATGAGTGTGAGCAAACTCCAGGAGACAGCAAAGGACAGGGAAGCCTGCTGTGCTGCAGTCCATAGGGTAGTAACGAGTCAGATATAACTTAGTGACTGAACAACAAACAGGAAGTACAGGTATCCTGAGACTTCAGAAGGGATTCCCAACGGAAGCATGAAAATTGCTTTCAGGGAGCTTTCTAGGCAAGGGTGTGAAAACAGTCTTGGGTAGAAGTTTGAAGTTCGGTCATTGCACAAGGGGTTGGAGGGCAGAGTTGAACAATTCCACGGTCCCAGAACTCTCTTGCTGATCTGTGTGAAATGACTATCTATGGGCCGAATTTCGGTTTGCATTTTTAGTTCAGCTGGCTCCCAAGTTGAGGTCGCTAACCCATTGTTTAAAGTGTATTCCATAGTGGCAGCTTGTCTGCTCTGAGGAGTAATCTAAGATAATCAATTTCTAAAAATATCCTGCAAGCCCCAACCGCTTTGAGTATTCTGAGATGAGGGCAGGTTTTCCTCTGGAAAGTTTAGCGAGCTGGATATTTCTGTAGACCTGCTCTCGGTGGGAATCATCACCACACCGACAACCATATGTCAGTCTGTTTATTCGTTGCCATATTATTCAAGGGAAACGGAGATAAATGGGCTGATCTGTCTGAGGAGACTAGAAGAGAAATGTGATAGAGGCATAGATCTTAAAGATGGAATCACGACATCTCATACAAGCCTCTTATTTACGAAGCCAGCGAGGGTCTGTGTTCACAATATGGGCCAGAGGGAACTTTAGAGAACTGCTGAAAAGAAGACATTCTTATTTGTGGGGCTTCCTTGGTGGCCTAGTGGTTAGGAATCCGCCTGCCAATGCAGGGGACATGGGTTTGATCCCAGGTCAGGGAAGGTTGCACATGCTGTGTAGCAGCGAGGCCCGTGTGCCCCAAGGGGCCCGCAGTCTAGTGAGCCTGCGTGCTAGAGCCTGGGATCTGCAACTCCTGAGCCCTAGCACCTGGAGCCTGTGCTCTGCAAGGAGGAGAAGCTCGTGCACCTCAACTAGAGAGGAGCTCCCACTCGCTGCAACTAGAGAAAGCCAGTGCATGGCAGCAAAGACCCAGTGCAGTCAAAAATACAATAAACAAATAAAATTAAAAAAAGCAAGTTCTTATTTGTTATCACTACCAACAGTGTGACAAAATGCTGCAGACACGGCTTTTTTTTTTTTAATTTATTTCTTTTAATTGGAGACTGATTACTTTACAATATTGTAGTGGTTTTTGCCATACATTGACATGAATCAGCCATGGGTGTACATGTGTTCCCCATCCTGAACCCCCCTCCCACAGCTTTACTTCTGGCATTGCTGTCAAATTTGACATTTCTGCCAAAAAAAAAGGAAAAGTGTATTTCCTAAATCTAATCAGAAGGAAGCTTCAGTCCAGCCCCAGTTGAGAGGACTCTGCCCAACAACTGGCCTGTACTTTGGGAAAATGACAGTGTCATTTAAGACAGAGAAAATAAACATGGAAAGTAAATGCAATATGGATCAGAGGAGAAGCTTTCCATAAAAATATGATTGGGAAATTTGGTGAAATCTGAATGGGGCAATAGTAATGAATGTATCAGTATTACATTTCTTCGGTTTAATAATCATGTTGTTCTTAGGAAGGGGCTTCCCTCACAGCTCATTTGATAAAGAACCCGCCTGCAATGCAGGAGACCCCGGTTCGATTCCTGGGCTGGGAAGATCCGTTGGAGAAGGGATACGCTACCCACTCCAGTATTCTTGGGCTTCCCTAGTGGTTCAGATGGTAAAGAATCTGCCTGCAATGCGAGAGACCTGGGTTCGATCCCTGGGTTGAGAAGATCCCCTGGAGAAGGGCAAGGCTACCTATTCCAATATTCTGGCCTGGAGAATTCCATGGACTGTATAGTCCATGGGGTCGCAAGTGTTTAGGGTTAAAGGATAGGGTGTCAACAGTTCACTTGCAAAGGAATGGTTCAGAAAACACTCACACAGATGAAAAGCAAAGTGAGTGAAAAGTTTTAGCTGGTAAATTTGCCGAGGGCACGTGAATGCTTTCTAGGCCTTTTGTGATTCTGCTGTAAATTTCAAGCTCTTCCAGGATAAAAAGTTAAGAATTCTTTAGCAAAAATTGTTACTGTTTCAAAAGCTTACCTCAGCATAAATAACTAAGAAATCCTTTACCCCCTACAGTCTGATGTGTAAATAGTGTTAGTGTTGGTTACTCAGCAAGTCTGACTCTTTGTGACCCCATGGACTGTAGCCTGTCAGGCTCCTCTGTCCGTGGGATTCTCCAGGCAAGAATACTGGAGTGAGTAGCCTTTCCCTTCTCCAGGGCATCTTCCCAGCTCAGAGATCAGACCCAGGTCTCCTGCATTGCAGGAAGATTCTTTGCCATGGGAGCCACCAGGGAAGCCGATATGTAGGGTGAACTTCAATTCTATTGGTATGAATTAGTTGGTAAAACTGAAGTTACACATTATTTCTTAACCTAATAAATGACCATTTAACTGTAGCTAATTGTTCAAATGTATCCACACTTAAGTATTTTGTGTAGGGACTTCCCTCCTGGTCCAGTGGTTAAGACTTTAGCCTCCAATGCAGCGAGGAGGTGTGGGGCAAGATCAATCCCTGGTCAGGGGGCTAAGATTCCCACATCCTGTGGGGCCAAAATGCCAAAACATAAAAACAACAGAAACAATATTATAACAAATTCAATAAAGACTTCTAAAAAAAGAGAAATATTTTGGTTCTATTTATCCAATGATAGTACTGATTTTAAATTCAAAAATCAAACAGTTAAATTATTATAGCCTCATACTGATTTTTAAAAAGTCAATTGCATGTTCAAACAAAAGGAAGAAGCTTAGTGGTATGTTGGTTAATGTTTGACTAAAGTAATTGTTTGACTAAAGGTCGTTGTTTGACTGAAGTAATTAACTATTAGCCAATTTAGTAACCTCTAAGCACTAGTGGTAAGGAACCCGCTTGCTAATGAAGGAAATGTAAGAGATGTGGGTTCAGTCCCTGGATCAGGAAGATCCCCTGGAGGAGGGCATGGCAACCCACTCCAGTACTCTGGTCTGGAGAATCCCATGGACAGAGGAGCCTTGGGGGCTACAGTCCATGGCGTTGCAGAGAGTCAGACATGACTGAGCATTGGTGTTCTCTGGCTGTTGAGAAACAATTTTACAGAATTACCAGTGTCGGGCAAGGCCAGTCTAAAACCACAATGGTCAAGGAAAAAAAACAACCAAGACCATTCCATCGTCAAGTCAGAACATGAACAAAAACACAAACATTCTCCAAACCACCAAATGTCCAAACATGCCCCTTTTCCTGGTTAATATGAATGACTGTTGCTTCTTTACTGATTGCAGCTTCAGTCTCCCTTCCTGCCTTCTAGAAGACTTTATGAAAATGCTCAGTAATACAGTTACCTCTGCCTTCTTATAGCATCCAGTTCAAAGCCAAGCCCCACATTCTCTAGTCCTTCCCTCAAATCACCTAAACACAAGCCTGTATCCTGCAGTAACTTCTCAGGGAGACGCCCGCGAGTTCCCAAGATGGGTGGTCCCCCTGGCTGCAGTGAATCAGTAAAGCCAGCCGCAGTTATCTGCAGTGGCTTCCTTGTCTGGTCTTTGACTGGAAGATGTTTATATTATCACGATTCTCTAATGCTCTGCAATACTTTCTTAGAAGACTTGCAGTTCAGTTCAGTCACTCAGTCGTGTCCAACTCTTTGTGGCCCCATGGACCGCAGCACACCGGGCTTCCCTGTCCATCACCAACTCCCGGAGTCCACCCAAACCCATGTCCATTGAGTCGGTGATGCCATCCAACCATCTCATCCTCTGTCTTTCCCTTCTCTTGCCTTCAATCTTTCCCAGCATCAGGGTCTCTGGGGAAAATAAAAAGGTCCTTTTTCAATCACTGCATGCCAGGGTGATTCTTAAGTCAATGCCCTCTGACCACTGAGAATCCGAAAAACAAAGGTCACTGGCCATTGGCCTGTCATTGTGACTTGTGTGGCATAGACAATTTGGGCGTTTCTGACGTATCTATATTTATATTTCAGGTGGTTGTAGGAAAGTAAGAGATTTGTGGATTCTTTATTATTATTTCCATTATTTTACTTTTTTATTATTTTCATTATTTTGGCCAATAAGTCATGGTACAAATTAGATATCTAAGAAACAAGTTTTTTTTCTTTTTAAAAAAATGTGTTTATATTAATTGGAGAATAATTACTTTACAGTATTTTGATGGCCTCTGCCATACATCAGCATGAATTGGTCATAGGCAAACACATGTCTCCTCCCTCCTGAACCTCCCTCCCCACCCCACCCCTCCACGTTTTCACAGAGCACCGGCTCTGCGTCATACATCAGACTCCCACTGGCTATCTATTTTACATATGGTAATGCATGGTTTTGTTCAGTCACTCAGTCATGTCCAACTCTTTGCGACCCCATGGACTGCAGCGTGCCAGGCCTCCCTCTCCATCACCATCTCCCGGAGCTTGCTCAAACTCATGTCCATCGAGTCGGTGATGCCAGCCAACCATCTTCATCCTCTGTCGTCCCCTTCTCCTTCTGCCTTCAGTCTTTTAGCATCAGTCTTTTCTAATGATATATATATTTCAATGCTATTCTCTCAAATCATCCGACCCTCTCCTTCTCTCACTGTGCTCAAAAGTCATTTCTTTATGTCTATGTCTCCTTTGCTGCCCTGCACGGAGGATCGTCAGTACCATCTTTCTAGATTCCATATATATGGGTTAATATACAGTATTTGTCTTTCTCTTTCTGACTTACTTCACTCTGTATAATAGCCTCTAGATTCATCCACATCATTAGAACTAACTCATATGTGTCCCTGATTATAGCTGAGTAAAATTCCATTGGCTATATGTTCCATAACTTCCTTATCCATTCGTCTGCTGATGGACTTCTAGTTTGCTTCCATATTCTAGCTATTGTAAATAGCACTGCAGTGAACATTTGGGTACATGTGTGTTTTCAATTATGGAGAAACAAGTTTTAATTTGAGTGTTATTCTGAGTGTTATAAAAATAAATGTCAGAGATAGTTAAAAAGTCATAATTACTTGCTGACATTCTGCTAGGTGCTCAGTTTGCAAATAAATAAATCACCTTTGTGCTGTTTACGAAAGCAGAGACATACTAGGAGAACGCAGAGCAGAAATAACACTCGAAGTTTATCTGTTAAGGAGAATTAATCAGGCGGTGGTTGACATGAAAACATCGCGATAAAAATGCAAACAAGGAAATGTGAGGAAGTAGGAGAAGGCTTTGAAATGATAATTGTGTAATGCTCTGAACTAATCGTTTATGCTCCGCATCTTAGAGCAACTGCTTATGTTAAAAAATACTCTGCTAGGGACTTGCTGGCAGTCCAGTGGTTTAGACCCTGTGCTTCCATCGCAGGCAGCATGGGTTCGTTCCGTCTTCATGGAACTAAGATTCCCACTTGCCTCAAGGCCAAAAAAAAGATGAATACCCTGCTTATTCTATGTAGCTGAAAAAATAATATAGCTGCAACTGATGACAGTTTATTGCTTTTAAATTTTATTGAAATATTGTTGATTTATAATGTATCAGTTTCTGCAGTACAGTAGAGTGATTCAATTATACACATATACATTCTTTTTCACATTCTTTTCCGTGATGGTTTATCACAGGATATTGAATATATCTGGATAAGGAAATGGCAACCCACTCTGAAGTATTCCTGCCTGGAGAATCCCATGGACAGAGGAGCCTGGTGGGTCTACAGTCCATGGGATCTCAAAGAGCACGACTGAGCAACTAACGCTTTTGCTTTGATTGAATATATCTGTATGTTGAATATATACTGTATAGCTCCCTGAGCTATTCAGTAGGACCTTGTTGCTTATCCGTTCTATATGTAATAGTTTGCATGTGCTAACCCCAAACTCCCAGCCCTTTCCTTCCTCGCCACGTTCCCTTTGGGCAACCACAAGTCCCTTCTCTATAGTTGATGATGTTTTAGAATGGAAAGCAAGCTGCCTAAGCACACTGTCTCATTGCCTGGAGAGTGTAAACCCAGGCGTGGAGAAATCTGCTAGAGATACCTGATTCTGATTTATTGATTGTTCCAACTGCCAGCTTGCAGAAATTTAAGTGAAAGCTATCTGGCACCAATTCACATGGACCTTTTTCCCCTCACGTTGTCCGATATATCATGGCACCCCACTCCAGTACTCTTGCCTGGAAAATCCCATGGACAGAGGAGCCTGGTAGGCTGCAGTCCATGGGGTCGCTAAGAGTCGGACATGACTGAACGACTTCACTTTCACTTTTCACTTTCATGCATTGGAGAAGGAAATGGCAACCCACTCCAGTGTTGTTGCCTGGAGAGTCCCAGGGACGGCGGAGCCTGGTGGGCTGCCGTCTGTGGGGTCGCACCGAGTCGGACACGACTGAAGCGACTTAGCAGCAGCAGCAGCAGGATTTATTATTGCCTTTGACTCCGTGAGTGGACTGTCTAGAGCAGAGTTTCTCAGCCTTGGCCCTGCTGACGTTTTGGGAGGGCCCATCCTTTGCTGGGGAGGGCGTTGTCCCTCATGCTGTGGGATGTCTTGTAGCATGCCTGTTATCTACCCTCAGGATGACAGTAGCACTCCTCCCACACCCCACCCCAGGGTGACAAGCTGCACTGTCTTCAGAAGAACCCTCCCCAAGCTGGTAGAACGTCTGCACCCCAAACAACTCAGTGCAGTGATGCTTCCCAGCATCACTTTCGGGGTCCCCGAAGGCTTGCAGAAGGAGGGGCAATTCTCCCTGCCGGGGTGTCGGGTGGGTCTTCACAGCTTTGCCTTAGATTTGTTCTTGTAAAGGGGTCTTCCCTGGTCTCATCCCTCTCAACATTTCTTTCCACCTTGGAGGCTGGCGTGGAAGAACCTGCTTGTCAGATGGTGATGGACAGGGAGGCCTGGCGTGCTGGGGTCCGTGGGGTCACAGGGAGTCAGACACGACTTGGCGATGGGAAACCAGCAACAACAAAGTTGGGAAAGGATGGCACCTACACGATTCTACATGGCAGAATCAGGACTCAGGACCTGAGCGCCGTCATCAAGACAATATGGTCTTCTCCAAGTAGTATGTATGGGATGGGTGAACGGCAAGATCCCGCCGTTCAGCACAGGGAACTACATTCAGCATCCAGTGATAAGCCATCATGGAAAAGAATAGGAAAACGTGTCTATGTGTAACTGAATCACTTTGCCATACAGCAGAAATTAATACAATGGTGTAAATGAACAGCAAGAAGATTTAAAAAAGAGAGAGAATAGAACGGCCTACAGCAGGCCTGCTGAGGTGGGAATTCAGTCCTGGACGCTAAAGAGATCTCGGCGCGTTCCCCAACTCGTTTGTCAGTCTCTGCATCTGACCACATAATGGTATTAACACCTCCCTCTTGGGATCGTGGGGAAGATCAAGGGATTTAATATTTGTGAAAGGCTCACAGTCTGGCACCTTAGAAATTGCTCTGTGTGACTACTTGTGAAGTTCTGCAAAATCCTCACGTAATTGGCAGAAACCGGACCGAATGTGAGCGGGGGATGCCAAGTCTGCCGTGGTGTTTAAAAGCTAAGAACGTGTTTAGGGAGCGTTCGTTTGATAGGGAAGTTGGTTGGGAGAAGGCCGTGAGGATTTAGCTGAAATTTGGCTGAAACCTGACTAATGCAGGCGGTCAAGTGGGCAGATCCAAGTCGCAGTCCACATTCTCTGTTCATGTCAGGTCAATGCTGCAGGACTGTGGAGTCAGCTTTAAAGTGAGACAGCACCAGTCTAAGAAATGTTGGGATTGGTGGGGGGGTGCGCTGGTGGTGGATGTTTCTGGAAGGAAACCAGGCATCATGTCCTCTGGAGAAGAGCTGAATGTACTGGGGCGTTTCGCCCGAAGGATGTCTAGTGGGACCGTGATCTCAAGACACTGCCCGTGATCTCAAGGCTGGCGTTTGGCTGTGAGAAGAGACGCAGGTTCGATCCCCGTGTCGGGAAGATCGCCCGGAGGAGGGCATGGCAACCCTTCTCCTTTTATTGTGGTATATAAGTCACATAATATGAAACATAGTGTTTTAACCATGTTTAACCGAACAGTTCAGTGAAATTTGGGAAGATCCCCTGGAGAAGGAAATGGCAACCCACCCCAGTATTCTTGCCTGGAGAATCCCATGGACAGGGGAGCCTGGTGGGCTACAGTCCACGGGGTGGCAAAGAGTCGGACACGACTGAGCGACTTTCACGCACTCACTCAGTGGCATGTAACCGTTCAGTACATTCACATTGTTATGCAATTCTCACCGTGATTCATCTCCCGAACTTTTCACCTTCCTAAACTGAAGCTCCCTCCCCTTTAAATGCTAACTACCCATTCCCCCTCCCTACCCCTTCACCCCTTCATCCCTGGCATCTATCAGTGTACTTTCAGACTATGACTGTGACTAATCTAGGTACCTCGTCTAAGTGGAATCAAACAGTATTTGTCTGCACCTGCTGTATACTGCTTCAACTGATGTTGAAGCTGAAACTCCAATCCTTTGGCCACCTGATGCGAAGAGCTGACTCATTTGAAAAGACCCTGATGCTGGGCAAGATTGAAGGCAGGAGGAGAAGGGGACAACAGAGGATGAGATGGTTGGATGGCATCACTGATTCAATGGACATGGGTTTGGGTAGACTCCGGGAGTTGGTGATGGACAGGGAGGCCTGGCATGCTGTAGTCCATGGGGTCGCAAAGAATCGGACACGACTGAGTGACTGAAATGAATGAATGACTGTATACTGCAATGCATTTTTAAGGTTAATAATGTATCCTACGAACAGATTGTATCTTCTTTTTTCTCTGTGCTATACGGGGGGTTCTTGTTAGTTCAATATTTTATACATAGTAGTGTATATATGTCAGTCCCAATCCCCCGATTTATCCCATCTCCCTGACCTTTCTTTTGGTCCGTACGTTTGTTCTCTGTACGTCCGTGTCTACACTTCTGCTTTGCAAAATAGATTAAGCCACATAAAAGTGTGACTATACAGGGCTTGTTTTTTCTCTCTCTGACTTGCTTCATTCTGTATGACAGTCTCTATAGATGCCAGTTTTTTAATTTAAATTTATCTTCAATTGGAGGATAATTGCTTTATAATATCGTGTTGGTTCCTGCCATACATCATCATGAATCAGCCATAGGTGTACACTGTCCCCTCCCTCTTGAACCCCCTCCCACCTCCCGCCCCATCCCAGCCCTCTAGGTTGTCACAGAGCCCTGGTTTGAGTTCCCTGAGTCATACAGCAAATTCCCACCGGCTGTCTGATTTCACACATGGTGGTGTATATGTTTCGATACTACTCTCTCAACTCATCCCATCCTCTCCTTCCCACCGCGTGCCCACACTCTGTTCTCTACGTCTGCCTCTCCATTGCTGCCCTGCAGATGGGTTCAACAGTACCATCTTTCTAGATTCCACACACATGCATTAATATATGACGTGTGCTTTTCCCTTTCTGACTTACTTCATAGATTCCTGTTTTGATTGGGATGTTGGACTGAAACCTTTACGATCTATCTCCCAATACTACGATTCAACTGATCTGTAAATGCTAAATTAACAAGTAGAATTTTTAGGATATGGTCAAAATCTCAAAGAGTAATGAAATGTTTATAATGAAACAGCATAGTCTATAGGGTCCCCCCCTTCCCTTCTTGTTCATAGACCCACTTTAAAGAAAAACGTTTTATTTTTTATCAGGCTATAGCTGATGAACAATGTTCTGATAGTTTCACGTGAACAGCAGAGGGACTCGGCCATACACATACATGTATCCCTTCTCCCCCAAACTCCCCTCCCATCCAGGCTGCCACCTGACATTGGGCAGAGTTCCCTGTGCTGTCCAGCAGGTCCTTGTTGGTTTTGCATGTTAAACACAGCAGTGTGTCCATGTCCATCCCAGACTCCCTGACTATCCCTTCCCCCATCCTTCCCCCTGGAACCATCAGGTTATTACAGAGTATTGAGCAGAGTTCCCTGTGCTGTCCAGCAGGTCCTTGCTGGTTCTCCATGTTAAATACAGCAGTGTGTCCATGTCCATCCCAAACTCCCTAACTATCCCTTCCCCCCACCCTTCCCCACAACAACCATAAGTTAGTTCTCTAAGTCTGTGAGTCTGTTTCTGTTTGCTAAGTTCACTTGCATCATTTCTTTATAGATTCCACAGTAAGGGCTGTCATACGATATTTCTCCTTCTCCGTCTGACTTACTTCACTCAGCATGACCCTCTCCAGGTCCATCCGTGTTGCTGCAAATCATAGATCCACTCTTAACTCTTCCTTTACTACTTAGTGATGACGCCGTCTCTGTAGCAGTAGTTTTAGAATCCTCACTCTGGATGTAGAGACTACAGACACTCTCCGCTGGGTACTTGCTGTGTGACTCAATCACATCCTTTCCTTACAGTCATACTCACTGCTCCGCAGCCCTCTTTCCAACGGATTCACCAGCTCATTGTGTTAGTTCTGTCGTAACTGAAACTGCATAAAGTATCGCCAAAGACCCAACATCTTAGAGAGCTCGAATTTATTGAGGATTCCTTCTGGCAGACAGTATTCCAATTGTCGTATGAGGTCGGAAGATCCCCTGGAGAAGGGTATCTCCAGTATCCTTGCCTGGAGAATCCCATGGATAGAGGAGCCTGGCGGGCTACAGTCCATGGAGCCTCAGAAGAGTCAGACACGACTTAGTCAGCAACTAAACCACCACCACCGACCACCACATGAATATAAATTAAAGACACAGGGTGTGTCTGTGAGAGAGAGGGAGAGATGCTGTATCTCTGTTGTTTATACGTTTCTGAAACATATAATTCCATTATTTTGCACACTCAGATGTCAATACTCAGGAGCTGCCGGCTGCTCCTCACTTTGTCCTTTATCATAATTATGTCAAAGAGAAGAATTCACTTTGGAATTTCAATTACCTGGAGC
The DNA here is from genome assembly GCF_054371585.1 of Giraffa tippelskirchi. NCBI lineage: Eukaryota > Metazoa > Chordata > Mammalia > Artiodactyla > Giraffidae > Giraffa > Giraffa tippelskirchi. Next base: position 148,257,124 of record NC_137289.1, read on the forward strand.
CGACCTCAGAGTTTCTTGCCTCTCATCCTCGGAGGAGTCAGCCTGACTTCCATTTGCCTGCACTTGAGTGACCTTCCTCTTTCAAGGCACCTAGGCCAATGTCCCGGGTCTTCCCTGGTGGCTCAGTGGTAAACAATTCATCTGCTGGTACAGGGGACGTAGGTTCGATCCTACGGAATCGGGAAGATTCCCCTGGGGAAGGGAATGGCAACCCACTCCAGTATTCTTGCCTAGAGATTTCTACGGACAGAGGAGCCTGGTGGGCTACTGTCCATGGGGTCCCAAAGAGTCGGACACGACTGAGCCACTGACACTTAACACTTTTTTCAATTTCTTACGTAGTCGTTCTGGGCTGGGGTCAGGAAATCTGCATTTATCACAAGTTCCCTGAAGATGCTGGGATTTGAAGAGCAGGGCTTTGTAGTAAAGAGAAGGGCCCGGAAGGGTGTGCAAAGGTGAATGAGGAGAACAGATTTCAGGGTTTTTAAGCGTAGTCACCTTGGTGCATGAGTCGGTCTCAGCAAGGGGGCCGTTAGATTCCAACTTATTTCCCTGTGTTCCCTGCTTTGAATTTTCCAGCCCCTCCTGGTGACCGCGTATCTCTGGTACCGAGCAGGCATCAATTCAGGGGGTGTAATCTAGTAGCAAAAGTGCCATCTCTCACCCAAGTGAAGGCCTTCTTCCCACCCCAGCTTGGCATGGACCAGGCTCAGCCCCTGCCAGGGAGCCGTGGGTCAGGGTCCCCTTCTTACTGTCCTGCTGTCTTTACCCCCCTTGCCCTCCCATGCTGGTCTGTCACTTGCCTTCTCTGGCCACGTCCTATCCCGTGCTGACCACGTCCTATCCTATCCTTGACTGTTCTCTCAAGCGTTCAGGACCCCCCCCCTTTTGAGCTTCACGTCAGTCAGTCAGTCTCTTGCCTTGCTCTTTGCGACCCCATGGGGCTACAGCCTGCCGGGCTCCTCTGTCCAGGGGAGTCTCCACGCAAGAATCCTGGAGTGGGTTGCCATGCTCTCCTCCAGGGGGATCTTTCCGACCCAGGGGTTGGACCTGTATCTCTTTAAGTTTCCTACATTTTCAAGCAGGTTATTTTTTATTTTTTATTTTTTTACCACTAGCATCTCCTGTTTGGCTCTATGCCTGCTTGCCTAGAGTGTATATGTATGTGTGTGTGTGTGCGCGCCTAAGTGTGTGTGGGCATGCATTTGTGAGGGTGTGTGTGATGGACCGTGTGTGTGCCTATGCACCTGTGTGTGTGTGTTTATTCTACTGCCGTGCCTGCAGACCTTCACTCCGTACCAGGGCTTGCTGCTTTTCCCTCCTTGGAGCTTCTCTGTAGCATCTTTGTCAGGACTCTCTTTGGCGCTGTGACGTCTAGCTGCCCTGTCTCCTGCATTCTCATCACCTCTATAAATCTGTGGGCGTCGCTCTCCTCTGCCCAGCTGTGTCACTAGATACTCCTCCATGCACTGTCTTTAGACCAGTGGTTCTTAATCAGGGCAGCGCCCTGGGGACACTTGGCAATGTCTGCCGAGATACCTGGATTGTTTTAATTGGGGAAGACGCTCCTGGCATCTAGTGGGTGGAGGTCAGGGATGCCCCTAAACCTCCCACGATGGCACAGGGCAGCCCTCACCCCATAGACATCCAGCCCCAGATGTCGACAGTGCCATGGCTGAGAAACGCTGATCTAGAATCTTGCAGAAATTGCGCATCTGTTAGTGACTTCATACTGCAAAATGTTTGTTGTCGTGGATGTATTATTTTAATCACGTATGTACCATCAGTTTAAACAGTTGTGGGCTTCCCTGGTAGCTCAGTGGTAAAGCATCTGCCTGCCAATGCAGGAGACACGGGTTTGATCCCTGGTCTGGGAAGATTCCCACATGCATGCTGGGCTACTAAGCCCAGCTTTTGAGCCTGTGCTCTGGAGCCTGGGAAGCGAAAGTACCAAGCCCATGTGCCCGAGGTCCAGTGCTCACAGCAAGAGAAGCCACCAGAGTGAGAAGCCCGCACACTGCAACTAGACAGCAGCTGTCACTCTCTGCACCTAGAGGAGAGCCCGTGCGGCAGCAAAGACCCAGCCCAGCCAAAAATAAATTAGTAAATACAATGATTTATATTTTTTTAAAAAATTTTTAATTGAAAGATAATTGCTTTACAGAATTTTGTGGGTTTCTGTCAGACATCAACAAGAATCAGCCATAGGTACACCCATGTCCCTTCCCTTCCGAACCTCCCTCCCATCTCCCGCCCCATCCCACCCTTCAGCCTGTCCCAGAGCCCCTGTTTGATTCCCTGAGTCATACAGCAAATTCCCACTGGCTCTCTATTTTACATGTGGTATTGTAAATGTCCACGTCACTCTCTCCATACATCTCCCCCCTCCCTCCTCTCCTCCCCCACGTCCATAGGTCTATTCTCTATGTCTGTTTCTCCATTGCTGCCCTGAAAAATTCACCAGTGCCATCTCTTTAGATTCCACATATATGTATCAGTACATGATATTTGCATTTCTCTTTCTGACTTACTTCACTCTGTATAATAGGCTCTAGGTTCGTCCACCTCATTGGAACGGATGCAAATGCGTTCCTTTTTGATGACTGAGTAATATTCCACTATGTATATGTACCACAGCTTCTTTATCCATTTGTCTGTCAGTGGGCATCTGGGTTGCTGCCATGTTCTGGCTATTGTAAATAGCACTACAATGAACACTAGAGTACACATGTCTTTTTCAGTCTTGGTTTCTTCAGGATATATGCCTAGGAGTGGGATTGCTGGGTCATATGGTGGTTTTATTCCTAGCTTTTTAAGGAATCTCCATACCATCTTCCATAGTGGCTATATCAATTTATATTCCCACCAGCAATGCAAGGATAAAGAAAATTATTTGTAAAAAATTTGAAAGAGAGAGATCATATAAAATATGTATCAAGTGTCCTTTCTTGAACTGGAAGCCTGAGACCTACATTGTTAATTATTCCTGCTTATATTTCCAATAACAGACACAGAGTTCCCTGAGACTACAGATAACCTGATAGCTGTCTTTAAATATATTTAAATGAACCAACCAGGACTTTAAAAAGTCCTAGCTTCCTGCTCCTCATTTTTCTTCTCATTCTTTTCTCACAAGTTATAAAGTGAGGCTTTTTGTGTACATTGGTATAGAAAATGCATAGTTCAATCTGTTAAATTGAAGACACCACTGAAATACAGCCATGCCATCCAAGAAAAAAAATGTATTTGCAAAAAATGTATCCTTAATTCCAAATAACATTTTTGCAAATCTTTCCCCCCTATTTTTGCAAATCTTTTCCCCCCATTTTTGCAAAGACATCTGGATACTCTTTCAAATCATTTGTCATTAGAGACGTTTGTACCTCTGGTTTCCTGTTTTTATTGAACTGCCAAGGCATTTTTTTTTTTCTGCATTACTCTACAGAGGCAAACAGAGCCATCCATTTCATTCTCGAGCCTGTCACTGTCCTGTAGGGCTCCAAGCCTTACGAGTGATGGGCAGAGTGGAGCTTCCTTGTTGTCGTGGCTGGAAGGGAAATTCCCTTTCTGGTGTCTCCTCTTTGGAACATCTGTTTCACGTTTCTCCGGCATTTGGCCCGATCACGTAATAAGATGGCAGGAGGTGGGAAAAATATGCCGCAATAAAAACGTCCTAAAAAAAAAAAAAAAGACACTTGGTTCTATTTATCACTTCGCAGAGCGCGGCCGAAGGCAGGAAGTGACGTTACAATCGGAACCGACTCGGAAGGTCAGAGGGGACAACAAGCGTGGCTTCGTTACCTCTGTTTGAATCTGGTGTTGTTCAGGAGACGTTAAAGACACCAAGGGGAAGCATTCAGGCCAGAGAGTGTGTTCTTCCTACAGGTGTGTTACGTTATTTGTGCTTCAGGGTCACAGGAGCAAAGCTGAAGCCCTGGTCTGTTGGCTCTTGTGACAGTTGTCCGGTAAATCTGGATGCGTCCACACAAGCTCATCTCCAGGAGCAGGGACTCACTCTGATAAAAAAAAAAAAAAAAAAAAACCCAACTCTAACAGGCATACATTATTATTTGTTTTTCCAGCTGTACTGAGATGACACAGAACATCGTGTAAGTTTAAGGTGTACAAACTTACATGGATTTGACATATGTATATGTGATCATCGCTGTGGGGTTAGCTGACTGCCTCCATCACGTCACATACTTACCATTTCTTTTTGGTGGCTTCTTTTTTAAGATTTACTCTCTTAGCAACTTTCAGGTATATAGTAGAATACCGTGAGAGTGCTGGTGAAGGACAAGGAAGCCAGGCATGCTGCAGTCCATGGGGTCACAAAGAGTTGGACAAGACCGAGCGACTGAACAACAGTTGTTAAGTATAAGAGCTTCCCTCGTGGCTCAAGGGGTGAAGAATCGTCCTGCAGTGCAGGAGACATAGGAGAGGTTGGTTTGACCCCTGGGTTGGAAAGATCCCCTGGAGGAGGGCGTGACAACCCACTCTTGCCGGGGAAAATCCCATGGACAGAGAAGCCTGGTGAGCTACAGGCCACAAAAGAGTCAGACAGGATTTAGCGACCAAATAGCAAATCAACCACATGGAGAATTGTCTCCCATTCCAGTTCTCTCATTGGCACAGTCATAGTCTGTTGCTTTTTTTTCTGTTACAGCGAGTCTCTAATGAACCCTTTTTTGTATGTTTCCTGCGTGAGTTTCTCTGCAATGCATCCCCAGGAATGAAAGTTCTGACCTCCGGGTATGCACGCCTTCCCTGTCACTAGACGTGGCCGGCTTTCCTCCAAACCAGGAAGGATGTTGTCTTCCTGCCAGTGGTATATAAAAAAGTCCATTTACTCACAATTGCCAAAGATTCATGGTGGCCAAGTTAACTCTTCCGGTGGTGGATGGATCAATAAACCGTGGTTCATTCACACAGTGCGGTAATTGTTCAACAATGTAAGCATGTGAGCTGTGAAGCCGGAAAGACGTGGAGGAAGCTAACATGCGTACTTCTGGGTAAAAAACAGCCTATCTGAAAAGACTGTATGGTTCCAACTTCTATGACATTCTGGAGAAGGCAAGACCATAGAGATGGTGAAAATGTCAGTCAGCGGTGGTGTGCACGCCTGCGCACGTGCACACACTCACACACAACCAGGGGATGGGGGGAGGTATGAATAAGGAGAGCACAGAGGATTTGCAAGGCAGTGAAACTGTTGTGTCTGATACTGGAATCGTGGATACATCACAGTATACATCTGTCAAAACGTTAAGTGTGTGCCACGAAGCGTGAACTCTAATGCAGATTACAGAATTCGCTTCAAAGCAACGTATTAATTTGGATTTGTCAATTGCAACAAAAGTACCTTAGTGACACAAAATGTTATTTGTGGAGGCATACTTGGGACCTCTCTGTGCTTTCTGAAATGTCTCTGTTCACATAAAGCTGCTCTCAAAAAATCTATTAGGAAAGCCCATTTCTCCCATCCTTGCCAGCACTTTGTATGCCAAGCGTATGCTTTTGCATATTTTATGGGCATGTAATGGAATTTTAATTATATAGTGGAAGTGAGAAATAGATTTAAGGGACTAGATCTGATAGACAGAGTGCCTGATGAACTATGGATGGAGGTTCGGGACATTGTACAGGAGACAGGGATCAAGACCATCCCCATGGAAAAGAAATGCAAAAAAGCAAAATGGCTGTCTGAGGAGGCCTTACAAATAGCTGTGAAGAGAAGACAAGTGAAAAGCAAAGGAGAAAAGGAAAGATATTCCCATCTGAATGCAGAGTTCCAAAGAATAGCAAGTGGAGATAAAAAAGCCTTCCTCAGCGATCAGTGCAAAGAAATAGAGGAAAACAACAGAATAGGAAAGACTAGAGATCTCTTCAAGAAAATCAGAGATACCAAGGGAACATTTCATGCAGAGATGGGCTTGATAAAGGACAGAAATGGTATGGACCTAACAGAAGCAGAAGATATTAAGAAGAGGTGGCAAGAATACACAGAAGAACTGTACAAAAAAGATCTTCATGACCCAGATAATCACGATGGTGTGATCACTCACCTAGAGCCAGACATCCTGGAATATGAAGTCAAGTGGGCCTTAGAAAGCATCACTAAGAACAAAGCTAGTGGAGGTGATGGAATTCCCGTTGAGCTATTTCAAATCCTTAAAGATGATGCTGTGAAAGTGCTGCAGTCAATATGCCAGCAAATTTGAAAAACTCAGCAGTGGCCACAGGACTGGAAAAGGTCAGTTTTCGTTCCAATCCCAAAGAAAGGCAATGCCAAAGAATGCTCAAACTACCGCACAATTGCACTCATCTCACATGCTAGTAAAGTAATGCTCAAAATTCTCCAATCCAGGCTTCAGCAATACGTGAACCATGAACTTCCAGCTATTCAAATGGTTTTAGAAAAGGCAGAGGAACCAGAGATCAAATTGCCAACATCCGGTGGATCATCGGAAAAGCAAGAGAGTTCCAGAAAAACATCCATTTCTGTTTTATTGACTATGCCAAAGCCTTTGACTGTGTGGATCACAATAAACTGTGGAACATTCTTCAAGAGATGGGAATACCAGACCACCTGACCTGCTTCTTGAGAAACCTGTATGCAGGTCAGGAAGCAACAGTTAGAACTGAACATGGAACAACAGACTGGTTCCAAATAGGAAAAGGAGTACGTCAAGGCTGTATATTGTCACCCTGCTTATTTAACTTATATGCAGAGTACATCATGAGAAACGCTGGGCTGGAAGAAGCACAAGCTGGAATCAAGATTGCCGGGAGAAATATCAATAACCTCAGATAAGCAGATGACACCACCCTTATGGCAGAAAGTGAAGAGGAACTAAAAAGCCTCTTGATGAAAGTGAGAGGGGAGAGTGAAAAGTTGGCTTAAAACTCAACATTCAGAAAACTAAGATCATGGCATCTGGTCCCATCACTTCATGGCAAATAGATGGGGAAACAGTGGAAATAGTGTCAGACTTTATTTTTTTGGGCTCCCAAATCACTGCAGGTGGTGACTGCAGCCATGAAATTAAAAGATGCTTACTCCTTGAAAGGAAAGTTATGACCAACCTAGACAGCATATTAAAAAGCAGAGACATTACTTTGCCAACAAAGGTCTGTCTAGTCAAGGCTAGGGTTTTCCCAGTAGTCAGGTATGGATGTGAGATTTGGACTGTGAAGAAAGCTGAGCGCCGAAGAATTGATGCTTTTGAACTGTGGTGTTGGAGAAGACTCTTGAGAGTCCCTTGGACTGCAAGCAGATCCAACCAGTCCATCCTAAAGGAGATCAGTCCTGGGTGTTCATTGGAAGGACTGATGTTGAAGCTGAAGCTGCAATACTTTGGCCATCTGATGAGAAGAACTGAGTCATTGGAAAAGACCCTGATGCTGGGAAAGATTGAGGGCAGAAGGAGAAGGGGACGACAGAGGATGAGATGGCTGGATCACCGATGCAAGATGCAATGGACATGAACCTGGGCAGACTTCGGGAGGTGGTAAGGGACAGGGAGGCCTGGTGTGCTACTGTCCACGGGGTATCAGAGAGTCAGACATGACTGAGTGACTAACAACAATAAAATACTTATGGCACCCCTTCAGGATCTGTTTATCCCCGTACCACCTTCTCATTGTTTTAATTCTTAGAGATTTATAAGACTTCTTAATATGCAGTAAGGCATGTCCTTCCTCCCTCCTTTCCATTGGTCTCCAAATGGCTCCACCCAGGTCTTTATTCTTCCAAAGGCATTTTAGTATCGGTTTGTCAAATTTCATTAAAACTCTCTTGGCTGTTTGGGAAATCCACTGGATGTATAGATTAATTTGGGGGAGAATGTCATCTTTACTGTATTGAATTATCTTCTCATCTCATCGTATACAGATTTTCTTAGGTCTTCATCTTAAAAAATATTCTTGTAACTATACATTATTTTCTCAATTGTGTGTGTTAGTCACTCAGTTTTGTCCGACTCTTTGAGACCCCATGGACTATAGCCTGCCAGGCTCCTCTGTCCGTGGAATTCTCCAGGCACGGCTGCTGGAGTGGGTTTCCGTTTCCTTCTCCAGGAGATCTTCCCAACCCAGGGATGGAACCCAGGTCTCCTACATTGCAGGCAGATGCTTTACCATCTGAGCTACTAGGGAAGCCCATTTTCTCAATTAGCACCCAGTAAAATTGAGTTTTTAATATACACAGTGCTGGTAATTCTAACACATACATCGATCCCTGTAACCACCACCCAAGGCGGCATATGGAACAGTTTCATCACGCCCCAAAGACCCTCATACTGTCCCTCTGCAGTGACAACCCCCCCTACACCTCACAACGGCAACCCCTGGTCTGTTTTCCACCACGATGGTTTTCTCTTGGCGAATGTCCTGTAAATGAAGTCATACAGCAGGTAACCTTTCATGACAACCTTCTTTCACTCATAAAGCCTGTGGGATTCATCCAGGTTGTATGTCTCAGTAGTTCATATCACCGTGCTGCCGAGGAGTATTCCATTGTGCCAGTGTGCCCTATTTTGCCTCTTTAGTCACCAGACAGACATTTCTGTTATCTCCAGGTGTTGGTAATTATGCATAGAGCTACCACACGCATATACATACGCTTTTATCACTTGAGGGCTAAATACTTACAAGTGAGATTGCTAGGTCTTCTTATTTGTCCATATCATTTTCTCCTTACAGATTTTAGATTTCTTTTATTTAAGACTACATGGCATATTTTTTTGGGCAGGGGGTGGGGGGCGATTCTTCCTAGGTGGTGCTCATGGTAAAGAACCCACCTGCCAATGCAGGACACCTAAGAGACGCAGGTTCGATCCCTAGGTTGTGAAGATCCCCTGCAGGAAAGCATAGCAACTCACTGCAGTATTCTTGCTTGGAAAATTCCGTGGACAGAGGAGCCTGGAAGGCTATGGTCCATAGGGTTGCAAACAGTCAGACACAAACACACACACACAACATATTTTTGCTGCTGGCGTGAATGGGATTATTAACATTTTTTTCCAGCTGATTTTTGTTGGCATGTGGGAACCTTTCCACGTCTGTAGTTTGATATTGTGTCCCAAAACTTTGCCAGACTGTTTTCTTCGTTCCAAGAGTTGAATTGTAGATTCAGTTAGTATTTTCGTGATTAGACAGGCATATGTCTTCAATTTATGAAAATGTTATCTTCTGCTAAAATATGTTTCTGTCTTTATGTGAGCATATTTCTCTCTATTATATCTATCTAAAAATAGATGTTTATACGTTATATATGTGTACACACAGATACACACACATATATATATATCTTGGAAAGTGAAGGTATATCTTTATGTAATTTTTTTTCTTTAAAGTCTTTATTGAATGTGTTCCAATATTGCTTCTGTTTTCTGTTTTGGTTTTTTGACTTGTGAGGCAGATGGGATGTTAGATTCCTGAGCAGGGCCAGGATCAAATGATCAGCCTCTGCCCTGGAAGGCGAAGTCTCAACCACTGGGCTACCAGAGAAGTCCCTGTATGTTATTTTTTAAAAAACCCTTAGTTCACGCTAAGGTTTCCAGAACAATGAGCAGAAAAGGCGATAGTGGCTATCCTTACCTTCCTCCTTCTTGACTTAGTCAGGGTGAGCAATTGTCCACAGCGTCCAGCTATGCGCTTCCCACTTGCTTCCTTCCCTTCTCTTTGGTCTGCTTGGATCGAGGTCCCCTGGGCAGAGGGAGGTTGTGCCCTCCTTCTCTGCTCTCTGCCCTCATCTCTCTAGCCCTTCGGAGGACCAGGTTTCCAGGGCAAGGTGTCCCCCAAGCCCCACCGGGGCCCTGTCACCTTGGTGCTGCTTTTCACAACCTGGGATCTAGAGGTTGCTGTGACATCCTGTCTCCCAGAGACTCGAGGGCACAGATGGCTTTGGTGTCCGATAACTTCTCTGGTTGTCCAGGGGTGGAGAATCTGCCTGCCAACTCAGGGGACACAGGGTCCATCCTGGGTCTGGGAAGATTCCACATACTGCGGAGCAGCTAAACCTGTGCCCTGCAACTAGAGAATAGTCCCCAGTTGCTGCAGCTGGAGAAAGCCCATGTGTAGCAATGAAGACCCAGCACAACACTCTAACACCACCGCCCCCGCCGCCCAAAAAAACCTGGGAGGCGCCCCCCTGGCTTCTGGTGTGTATATTCTGAAATTCTGCCTAGTGTTTCTCTATATTGTATAGTCGTTAAGTTGTGATCGACTCTTTGTGACCCTGTGGACTGCAGCACTCCAGGCCCCCCTGTCCATCGCCAACTCCCGGAGCTTACTCAAACCCATGTCCATTGAGTCGGTGATGCCATCCAACCATCTCATCCTCCATCGTCCCCTTCTCCTCCTGCCCTCAATCTTTCCCAGCATCAGGGTCTTTTCAAATGAGTCAACTCTTTGCATCAGGTGGCCAAAGTATTGGAGCTTTTGCTTCAGCATCAGTCCTTTCAATGAATATTTGGACTGATTTCCTTTACGATGGACTGGTTGGATCTCCTTGCAGTCCAAGGGACTCTCAAGAGTCTTCTCCAACACCACACTTCAAAAGCATCAATTCTTTGGCACTCAGCCTTCTTTATGGTCCAACTCTCACATCTATACATGGCTACTGGAAAAATCATAACTTTGACTAGATGGAGCTTTGTAAACAAAGTAATGTCACTGATTTTTAATATGCAGTCTAGGTTGGTCATAACTTTTCTTCCAAGGAGCAAGTGTCTTTTAATTTCATGGCTGCAGTCACCATCTGCCATGATTTTGGAGCCATTGTTTTCTTTTTCCATTGTTTCCCCATCTGTTTTGTAATGCTCAAAATTCTCCAAGCCAGGCTTCAGCAGTATGTGAACGTGAACTTCCAGATGTTCAAGCTGGTTTTAGGAAAGGCAGAGGAACCAGAGATCAAATTGCCAACATCCGCTGGATCATAGAACAAGCAAGAGAGTTCCAGAAAAACATCTATTTCTGCATTATTGACTATGCCAAAGCTTTTGACTATGTGGATCACAATAAACTGTGGAAAATTCTTAAAGAGATGGGAATACCAGACCACCTGACCTGCCTCTTGAGAAACCTGTAGTGTAGGCCTGGAGTGCTGCAGTCCATGGGGTCGCAAAGAATCAAACACAACTGAGCAACCGAATAAAACAAACAAGCAAAAATAGAGAAACACTTCCATGGTGCTTCCCAGGTGGCTCAGTGGTCAAGTATCTGCCAACCAATGCAAGACACATGAGTTTGATCCCTGGGTTGGGCAGATCCCCTGGAGGAGGGCATGGCAACCCACTCCAGGTCAGGAAGCAACAGTTAGAACTGGACATGAAACAACAGACTGGCTCCCAATAGGAAAATGAGTCCGTCAAGGCTGTATATTGTCACCCTGCTTATTTAACTTATATGCAGAGTACATCATGAGAAACGCTGGGCTGGAGGAAGCACAAACTGGAATCAAGATTGCCAGGAGAAATATCAATAACCTCGGAGAAATATCAATAACCTCAGATATGCAGATGATACCATCCTTATGGCAGAAAGTGAAGAAGAACTAAAGAGCCTCTTGATGAGAGGGAAAGAGGAGAGTGAAAAAGTTGGCTTAAAGCTCAACGTTCAGAAAACTAAGATCATGGCATCCAGTCCCATCACTTCATGGCAAATAGATGGGGAAACAGTGTCAGACTTTATTTTGGAGGGGCTCTAAAATCACTGCAGATGGTGATTGAGGGCAGGAGGAGAAGGGGACGACAGAGGATGAGATGGCTGGATGGCATCACCGACTCGATGGACATGAGTTTGGGTAGACTCTAGGAGTTGGCAATGGACAGGGAGGCCTGGCATGCTGCGGTTCATGGGGTCACAAAGAGTTGGACACGACTGAGCGACCGACCTGAACTGAACCCCATCTATTTGCCATGAGGTGATGGGACTGGAGGCCATGATCTTAGTTTTCTTTGCATGTTGACTGTTAAACCAACATTGAATATTTTGTTTGAATGTTAAGTTTCTCTATTTGTTCCTTTAAAAAACAGTGTCTTACTGCACTGCTGTTCTGCCCTTTTCTTTCATGCTGTTTATGAGCTTCCTGTCTCTTTGGGATGGCGTGGTCATTTTGCGTCCTCGGGATGCTGGCTGTCCTGCTGGAAGCCTTTGTCTCCCCTCTTAGCTCCTCTCTGGTTTTCTTGTTTCATCTTAGCTCATCTGCAACACATTTTCGAAAAGTGTTTACCGGCAGGCCTGTGTGCCCTCTCTGGGTGCTGAGAAATGTGCTCCAGAGCAATATTATCTTTGCTTCTGTGAGTCCCCCTTTGAGTTCTTCTGTGAGTTTCTTGGTTTCAGGTTCCGTATCAAGAAATGAGAAAAGCCGAAGTCTGAGCACTGAGGACGGCCAAAGCCCAGGCTTCCCACGGCTTCAAATGACGTGTTTCTCTTGCCTGACACAGGCTGAGGGCATGGCAGGCCTGCCTGTTCCCTCGCCACTGGGTATTTGTTTTCCCTTTCCCTTTTGGGGCGGGCAGATTTCTAGGGTGCTGGCTTTCCTTCAAGGGGCCCGTGCAAGCTTCGCCCCCTTTGTGTAGCCTCACGGCCCCGCCTCTGTGATCTGGGGACCATCAGCATTCAGGCCACAGAGCCCACAAAACCAGCAGACCTGGCCCAGTCATCCTGCTCCTGTCTCCTTTTACCCCTGGATGCTTGATTGCTTCTTCATGCCTAACGTGCTTGCATATTCCCACTCTGCCCCTCCCCAAGCTTTTTTCTTTCTAAAGCTTATTTTCTTTTGCCTATTTATTCTTGTTATTTTATTTTTGGCTGCAGTGGGTCTTCATTGCTGGTGAATTCCAGGCTGGTTTTTCCTTAAACTAGTGATTAATCAAGCCTCCATTATAGAGCCATATGTCAAGAGTATACTATATGTATTAATTAACTACCTATGATCTATCTATTCATCATCTCCCTATCTATTTATCTATGTATCTGTCATCTCTGTCTCTGTCTTATCTATCCACCCTCCTATGGGTCATCTTATCTCCTTTCTAGAGCTTTACTCAGTTATGCAATTAACAGATGAGTATTTTTCGATTTGGGTCAGAGGATACAAAATACTTCCGGGATTTGAGAGCTTTCGATGCTTTAAATGCAGACGATGTCCATGGTTTAAATGCAGACAATGTCCGTGCTTTAAATGCCTGGTGTCTGTGTCTACATACTGGCTTACCTTTACAGCTATCTGTGTTTCCATGTATCTTTACATGTATATGCTTGCCAAAGTTCAGATCATGTCTCTACAGCTTATCTGTACCGCGTGCAAACTGACTTAGAGTAGGGTTGTTTTCATTAGTCCTAAGAGGATCTGAGGACGAAGAGGTTCCTAAAGGATCTGAATCAGAGTTAGGAACAGGCTTGCCTCACTCTCCACTTTTTAAAAAGCCTGCCCAGACTGGGAGAACCAGGTCACTGCTCAAGCCCTTTATAGCAAGGGGACTTCCATGGGTCACGTGGGGGTGGTGGACAGGGAGGCCTCAGCCCTGGGACTGGTACAGGGTGCAGATTTAGAAACGCCCCTTCTGATTGTTATGTTATTATCCATCATTCCTTCCTCCCCCTCCTCCTTCCTGTGTGCTGTTTTCAAGATGAATCCTAGAGCCCTGCCCAGCATGTACTACTAGGGACAGATGAAAGAAGGCCGTCTGAAATCTGTCCCCCTTTTTATAGAGAGCAGACAGGAAGAACAAGCTTCTCAGAGAGTCTTCCCTCCCCCGCTTGGTTTTCACAGCTCGCTCCCCTAATGCCCACGTTAGTGGTACCCACCGGCAGCACGCCAGGCTTCCCTGTCCATCACCAACTCCCCGAACTTACTCAAACTCATGTCCGTAGAGTCGGTGATGCCATCTGACCCACCCCATTATTCACCTAACCCGTCTCAGCCCTAGCGAGGGGCTGTGTGACACAGACAGTAAAGGCTACAGGAAGGAACTTCCGCCCCCCAACTCTCAGTGTGGTTTGCTCTACTTGACATCACCGTGCCTTTAAAGGCGAGGAGAGGAATAAAACTTGTTCCCCACGGTTGAGAGGGGCTATTTATGAAGGTAGGAGGGGGTCTGGGAGGTGTGGTCTTGGAGTACAGCATGAAAGCCATTGAGAAGGTGGTACTTGGCAGCCTCTGATCAAAATGTGATACAGGTGAGAGACCTGTACCATCCAAACAGACCAACTCCATCCTTCCATTGTAGCCTTCCTGGTGTCAGGCCATGTCAGGGTGGTTCACACATGTTCTTTTTTTTTTTTAATGTATTTATTTTATTTGGAGGCTAATTGCAATATTGTGGTGGTTTTTGCCGTACACTGACATGAATCAGCCATGGGTGTACCTGTGTCCCCATCCTGAACCCCCCTCCCACCTCCCTCCCCATCCCATCCCTCAGGGTCATCCCAGTGCACCAGCCCCGAGCACCCTGTCTCATGCATCGAACCTGGACTGGCGATCTGTTTCATATATGATAATATGCATATTTCAATGCTATTCTCTCAAATCATCCCACCCTCACCTTCTCCCTCAGAGTCCAAAAGACTGTTCTATACATCTGTGTCTCCTTTGCTGTCTTGCATATAGGGTTATCGTTACCATCTTTCTAAATTCCATATAAATTCATTAGTATACTATATTGGTGTTTTTCTTTCTGACTTACTTCACTCTGTATAATAGGCTCCAGTTTCATCCACCTCATTAGAACTGATTCGAATGTATTCTTTTGAATGGCTGAGTAATATTCCATTGTGTATATGTACCACAGCTTCCTTATCCACTCGTCTGCTGATGGGCATCTAGGCTGCTTCCATGTCCTGGCTATTGTAAACAGTGCTGCGATGAACATTGGGGTACACGCGTCTCTTTCAATTCTGGTTTCCTTGGGGTGTATGCCCAGCAGTGGGATCGCTGGGTCATATGGCAGTTCTATTTCCAGTTTTTTAAGGAATCTCCACAGTGTTCTTCATAGTGGCTGTACTAGTTTGCATTCCCACCAACAGTGTAAGAGGGTTCCCTTTTTTCCACACCCTCTCCAGCATTTATTGCTTGTAGACTTTTGGATAGCAGCCATTCTGACTGGCGTGAGATGGTACCTCATTGTGGTTTTGATTTGCATTTCTCTGATAATGAGTGATGTCAAGCATCTTTTCATGTGTTTGTTAGCCATCTGTATGTCTTCTCTGGAGAAATGTCTGTTTAGTTCTTTGGCCCATTTTTTGATTGGGCCATTTATTTTTCTGGAATTCAGCTGCAGGAGTTGCTTGTATATTTTTGAGATTAATTGTTTGTCAGTTGCTTTGTTTGCTATTATTTTCTCCCATTCTGAAGGCTGTCTTTTCACCTTGCATATCGTTTCCTTCGTTGTTCACACATGTTCTTAAATCCTCATGGAAAAGGTGACATCCCTGGGACTTCCCTGGTGGGCCAGTGGTTAGGACTCCACCCTCCCAGTTCAGGGGGGTCTGGGTTTGATCCCTGGTCAGGGAAGTAGATCCCACATGCTGCACCTAAGACCCAGCGCAAGGAGATCCAACCAGTCCATCCTAAAGGAGATCAGTCCTGAATATTCATTGGAAGGACTGATGTTGAAGCTGAAGCTCCAATACTTTGGCCACCTGATGAGAAGAACTGACTCATTGGAAAAGACCCAGATGCTGGGGAAGATTGAGGGCAGGAGGATGAGATGGTTGGATGGCATCACCGAGTCAATGGACATGAGTTTGAGTAAACTCCAGGAGTTGGTGATGGACAGGGAGGCCTGGCGTGCTGCATTCCATGGGATCGCAAAGAGTCGGACATGACTTAGCGACTGAACTGAAGACCCAGGGCCGCCAAATAAGTAAATGATTTGTTTTTTTAAAGTGACATCCCTATGCCCATATAATGGAGTCGAGGAACAAAGAGGCTGTGTAGCTTGCCCAAGATCATACAGCCGTACGTTGTAGAGCAGAGATTTTTAAGCTGCTTTTCACTATTACATTGCATTGTTGCTCAAATCAGGCAACACAAAGATTCTCAGAAGATGCTATCGTTGTTCACTGAGTGTACTTTTTTTAAATCGGAAGAGATGCTAGGGAACAGTGGGGGCAGAATAGAAGTTTAAGGATGAGAACCAAAAAGGAAGAGTTTGTATGAAAAATAAGTCTTCCAGCTCTGGTGAGTTCCTGAGTCTGTGTTATTAGGCAGTGTCTTTACAAGTAGGACGGGGACTTGAACATGTAAAAATAAAAGCTTGCAGAGTTTAACCAAGACAAGGCTTTTCTATTGACCTTCTGGGAGTTTGCTTGGGGTTGGTGGGGGTAGGGGTGCGGGGATGGTATAGTCCTTCTACTCTGGTTCTCAGAATCTGGGTTTCATGGAGACCTTGTTTGCCCAAGTACCATTTGGCTGGACTTGAGTAGGTGGTGTCTGCATACTAAAACCTAAATATATACATCAGTAGAACTCGAGGTTTAACAAATCCCATATTCTCTTCTGTTCCCGATGGGGGGGCCTTCTTGGGGAACGGCTCTGGTGGAAGCTGTGAATGTTACATGAGACTTGCAGGAGCTGAGGTTTTAGATGAACAAGGTGACAAGAAGGTCACAGAGGTGACAAGGCTGGCCTTGTGAATTTCAGCAGGAGCTGTAAAGGGTTCCTAGAGTGCCCATGTTACCAACAGTGACTTTGATTGCTTTGCCCTCGTGAGAGGGAGATGGTCACTATAAGGAAAACCCTGAATTTGTTTCCATGGCTTTTCAGATGTGAATTGACATAAGCATGAAGGGAAGCAGTGAAGTCGCTCAGTCGTGTCCGACTCTTTGCGACTCCATACGGACTGTAGCCTACCAGGCTCCTCTGTCTGTGAAATTTTCCAGGCAAGAGTACTGGAGTGGGTTGCCATTTTCTTCTCCAGGGGATCTTCCTGGTCCAGGGATGGAACCCGGGTCTCCTACATTGCAGGCAGATGCTTTACCATCTGAGCCACCAGGGAAGCCCCAATAAGCATTAAGGGCAGAAACATATAAAAGAAAATAGCACACAGTTCCTCATGATTTCCTACCATAGTGAAGCACAGGGTGGACTCTCAGAGCCCAGAAGAGTCTGATCTTTGTGAAAGGCTGTTCCTCACCAATATACACTTGGTTTAGGGTCACTGAGAATGGGACACACAAGTTGCTGAGTCAGGAGATGCTTGTTCTCAACCCTGAGAAGATTTTCTGAGAGGAAAGACTGGTGCTTGAGTGTGTGTGTGTCTGTGTGTGTGTACGTGTGCATGTGTGTGTGTCAAAAGAGCCAATTTGTCCTTCTGATTTTCTGTTTTCTAAGCAAACACTAGATATGAACAAGAACAGATATGAGGGAGAGGGAGAAATCCAGATATAATCTGGATTTAAATGGGCGGTGTTGCAGGAATGATTTAATAAGCCTAGGAGCCCTTGAACCCATCAGCTAGGAAAAATAAATGAATGCAACTATCTTTCAAATTATGCTTTCTTAGCTTTGATTAACTGCTTTCCAAAAATGTATTCTATATTACGGCCACATCAGACGAGCTCTATTACGATGTACATGAGCTTATGGAGCATCAGTCAGATTGTGGACCACTTGAGCAGGTGGGTATATGGGAGTGGAATGCAAACCATGTACCTTGAAGAGCAGACGGAGACATCCAAAACCAGTTTAAACCATGACCTTGGTCAGCCTTCAAATACGTGAGTCTAGGAAAGACCTCTTGATGTTTTTCTCATAATTATCTTCTTAGGGTATTCGGTCACTGTTCATTTTCTATTATATCAGCCTTTATCTATAGATGAGATAGATAGATTCACATAGATTTTATTTCCTCCAAGGGTGATAAAGAAGAAACTTGGATGAAATGAAGTTCAGGAGCGTTAGAGCCTCCAAAACATAGAACCAATTTTCCTTTGCTACCAAAAAAATCTCTGGTAATAAGTTCAGGACTTTAAAAACTGTAATAAGTCTCTCAGGTCAAGAAAGGTAGTAAATCTAGTGAAAATGAGATTAAAGGTGCCAGGAACAGGCATATTTCAAGATCCAAATGGTGGATTATGAAGTAGGTACAGCGACTGAGCTTACCTGGTGTTTGGGGAATTAAAAATATGCACATCAGTGGTGAATACCTAAAAGCTGACACAATATTACAGCATAGCGGGCAACTGAAAATGTAAATTAGTATCAACTGGGTAAGGTTCGGTTTGAATATGTGAGAAAATACAATGTGATGCAATAAAACTTCCAAAATCACAAAAGTGAGAATTCCTCACCTACATAAGAACAGGTGTACTGAAGAAGGGCAAATAAACATTGGGATGTAACAGAAGATGAACAAAATAAATGCAAATCTGTAAAAATTTATACAGAAATCCGAGTATGAGGAGAGTAAACATTTTTTTTTTCCTGAAAAGTGATTTAAAAGAAATCTCTCTAAAGGTCATGTGTGCATGTGTGCTAAATCACAAAGACTGACTCTTTTCGACCCCATGGACTGTAGCCCGCCAGGCTCCTCTGTCCATGGAATTCTCCAGGCAAGAATACCGGAGTGGGTTGCCATGCCCTCCTCCAGGGGATCTTCTTGACCCTGGGATCAAACCCACGTCTCTTACATCTCCTGCATCGGCTGGCAAGCTCTTGACCACTAGCACCACCTGGGAAGCCCACCTCTACAGGTCACCTACAGATAAATGTTATCATAAGATTCTGAGGCTCGGTGAGTCTGTGTCCAAGAAATTTCCAGCCAGGAAAAATCACTTTGCAGCTGAGACAGGGTGTGGTTGGAAGCGGAAGTTTTGCATTTTACAGAAATGGTAGTCGGGTGGATCAACCTAGAGCCTGTTATATAGGGTGAAGGAAGACAGAAAGAGAAAAATATAATTATTAACGCATATATGTGGAATCTAGAAAAATGGCACCGATGAGCCTCCCTGCAGGGAAGGAATAGAGATGCAGACGTAGATAGCAGACTTGTGAACACAGCAGGGGAGGGAGAGGGTGGGATGAGTTGAGAAAGTAGCTTTGACATATATACACTATCCTGTGTGAAATAGAGGGCAAGTGGGAAACTGCTGTACACCACAGGGGCTCAGCTTGGTGCTCCGTGATGACCTGGAGGGGTGGGTTGGGGGTTGGAGGGAGGCTCAAGAGGTATATATATATATCTTATATATATATAAAATTACGGCTGCTTCATGCTGTTGTATGGCAGAAACCAACACAACATTGTAAAGCAATTTTCCTCCAATTAAAAAAATAAATTAGCAGCAGGTAGAGCATCCGCTTGCAATGCAGGACATGTGGGTTCGCTCCCTGGGTCAGGAAGATTTGTTGAAGAAGTGAATGGCGACCCTCTCCAGGATTCTGAGAACCGCATGGACAGAGGAGCCTGGCGGGCTATGTCGTCCATGGGGTTGCAAAGAGCTGGACATGACTAACACGCCCAAGAGGAATTCTAAGACCTGTAGGGTCTTCACCTGTGAGGTCTAAAGGACTGGGATCCCACACGTATACAACCACCTACTGCTGAAGAACATCAGAATTCTGTTCTTAAAAACTCAGAGATCTGTGTGAAAAAAAAGCTAAGACACGGGGAGCCTAAAATACAACAGAGGTGTAGCCTCCGTAAATGTGAACTTTCTCTGAGCATCAGGTACTGACAGTTGACGTGCCTTCCATAAGAAAATGTCAAGCAGAAAGATGCCTGCCACATGTTCCTGCATTATGTCCACTTCATCATGGCGATGGCTACAAAATCGGATCGCTGTACGTGCGGCGGGCCTCCTTGCTAGAGGAGAGGGAAAGCGGTTCTGGTTTGTAAATAAGAATGCGGTTTCCCTACCCAGGGAGGATACCCGCTTTAAGAGGGAAGCACAGAAAAGAAAAGAAGATGTGGACCAGTCCATGGGTTGTACGGAGACGGTGATGAGCAGGAGGCCATGGCACGGAAGTGAACCTCAGCGAGAAACTCCCAGTGGGGGAGTGGAGGGGCATCCGTTCAGTTCGGTTCAGTCGCTCAAGTCATGTCCAATGCTTTGCGACCCCATGGATTGCAGCACGCCAGGCTTCCCTGTCCATCACCAACTCCCGGAGCTTGCATAGAGATACAGAAAGCTCCCTCCCACACAGGGACACGTTGATGTATGATGAAAAGTCACCCATCTGTGGCCGGGCCTGTGCCTAGAAACTTGCAGACCTGTGACCAGCTGCTGAAGGCCAAGATGGCTTGTGAGTCAGGGGCTGCCCTTGCAGGGCTAGGGGTTGGCTATCTTCATCTAGGTTTGACATAAAGTGGAGCAGCTTCCCTGATAGCTCGGTTGGTACAGAATCCGTCTGCAATGTAGGAGACCCCGGTTCGACTCCTGGGTTGGGAAGATCCCCTGGAGAAGGGATAGGCTACCCACTCCAGTATTCTTGGGCTTCCTTGGTGGCTCTGCTGGTAAAGAATCCACCTGCAATGCGGGACACCTGGGTTTGATCTCTGGGTTGGGAAGATCCCCTGGAGAAGGGAAAGGCTACCCACTCCAGTATTCTGGCCTGGAGAATTCTGTGCAGTGTACAGTGCATGGGGTCGCAAAGAGTCGGACACAAGTGAGTGACTTTCACTTTCACTTTCAGAGCAGTTTAGTGGGCTTCCCAGGTGGCACTAGTGATAAAGAACCCACCTGCCAATGCAGGAGATGTAAGAGATCTGGGTTTGGTCCCTGGGTTGGGAAGATTCCTTGGAGAAGGTCGTGGCAACCCACCCAGGATTCTTGCCTGGGAAATCCCATGGACGGAGGAGCCTGGCAGGTTACAGTCCATGGGGTCGCAAAGAGTTAGACACGACTGAAGCTATTGAGCATGCCTACAGGCAGAGCAGTTTCTTAAGCCTCATTCTGTAAAACATAAATCCTACAGATAGGACTAAGAGATGATGCCTGTTAACTGAAGTACAGTTGCCTGTCAAAGGAAAATATTAACTTGATTTCTTCTGAAGTTGGGAGATTCTGAACATCATTTCTCTTGTAGAGCAGAACTTGTAACCCTTTTATTTATTGAGTTACTTTTCTCGGAGGCAAGCAGGTTTCTTACCATAATGCAGTCTCTACCAGGGCATGTTGTGGGTCTCACTTGTCCAGCACAGCATCCCGAGCACCTAAACCAGTTCTTGATCCAAGAGCTTTTTCTTAAATATGTGTTTAACATGGAGAGAGAAGACTTGATTGTTTTCTCAACTCCATGGACTGTAGCCTGCCAGGCTCCTCTCTGTCGATGGGATTTTCCCGGCAAGAACACTGGAGTGGGTAGCCATTCCCTTCTCCAGGAGATCTTCCCAACACAGGGATCAAACCTGGGTCTCCCACATTGCAGGCAGGTTGTTCTTTACCATCTGAGCCACCAGGTATTAATATTAATTAATCAATATTTGTCAGCAGTCCTGTGCCCTACCTTTCCGTCTCATGAATGAACTGTGCCCTTTCTCTGCTGTGGGACCCCACCGATCTGTTTTAGGGGCCTTAAACTCACTAAGGAGGGCTCTTAAGACCAGCAAGGAACAAGCCCTTGTGAACAGCCCACTGTTTGCCTATCAGCGTGCCTTCACCTGCGTTCTTTCCAGTGCTGCTCCTGGACTAGAAATGTGATGGGTTCCAGCCCAGCGTGTATTTGTTGTGATGGAGATGGTGTTGACCGTTGGGCAGATTTGCTGGTCTTAAAGCCGGAAGACTTGGATTTGAGTCCCAGCTTTCACCTGACATCCTTAGGAGACTCAAACAACAGTGTACCTTTAGGTGCACCGAGCATGCTCCCCAAAGCGGCCCTGCAGAGCGTTTGTTTTTCTGAGCCTTCTCTTGAGGCTATTTTTTTTTTTTTTATGCTTTCCATTGTGCTTTGGTAATTTAGGAAGAGTGGAGACCAAATACTTAATTTCTGTATTTTAAAATAAGAAGTGTTTAGTTTTATCTTTTTTTCATAAAATAACTGAGAGCTCTGATTTGCTGAAGTGTAGCATGCTAAAAAATTTACATTCACAGGACTCTTCTCCTTGGGAGTGTTTATGGAAAACTGATCACCACCGTGAAAACGTTTTTTATGGAAAACTGATTGCCGAAGAATTGATGCTTTTGAACTGTGGTGCTGGAGAAGACTCTTGAGAGTCCCTTGGGCTGCAAGGAGATCAACCCAGTCCATCCTAAAGGAAATCAGTCCTGAATGTTCATTGGAAGGACTGATGTGGAAGCTGAAACTCCAATATTTTGGCCACCTGATGTGGAGAGCTGACTCATTGGAAAAGACCCTGATGTTGGGAAAGATTGAGGGCAGGAGGAGAAGGGGACGACAGAGGATGAGATGGTTGGATGGCATCACTGACTAAACGGACAAGAGTTTGAGTAAACTCCGGGAGTTGGTGATGGACGGGGAGGCCTGGCGTGCTGCAGTCCATGGGGTCGCAAAGAGTCGGACGTGACCGAGCGACTTTCACTTTCAGGTAATCTGATGGTAGAAGCTGGTCTGGGCAGCTGAAGACGGTAGTCTCCAAGCTTTGATTCAGTGCCCTCTTAGGAAATGAGATATAAAGATGGATCGGTGTTGTGAAGGGCATTTGTATATGTCTACCTTCCAACATAATTTAACATTCAACTAGGCTGATTGAATGAATGCGTAGTATATATCAAGAACTCTTTTTTTGAGAGCAGCACATGAATTTGTTCTTATTTATGAATCTTTAATCCTTGCACTGTTGTTGTCGTTACAGCTGCAGGATCTTTCCCAGAGATTTATATCCTCTTTCAACATTTATTGATCCAGAATTAGACAGTGCAGATTTAGAGCTTGAAAAGTATATGAGAGAGTCAGAGAAGCTTGGAGTTATGATCGTCCCTTTCAAGGATACTCTTAGGGGAAACAGGTCCGAAAGGGTCAGCTCTGATGACCAGGCAAGGTGATGGCAGGGAGGCCGAGATTAGGTGGGAGCAGCGATCTTTCTGGAAATTTCTCCTCCTACTTAACTGTGCCCATGCATGACTTTGTGGCTCAGGGGAGGCGTGGTGGGCGGGTCACCGGTGACAGTATCGATAGCTCTTGCAGATATTAGCTGTTGTTTCTGTCATTTACTCAAAGCTGACGGGCTGGGACACCTGTGCACATGGACATCTTTGTTAGACCTGGATGAATTCCGCTCAGACTCCAGTAGCTCCCAGACTTACCACAGCTGTGGGGCCTGGCCAGTACCTGCCAGGCCCAGGAAAGCAAGAAGAGGCAGGCCACGGGGCCTGGCGCCGCTGATGGGCTCCTGGAGCTAGTTGCCATAGGTAAGAGACATGGGACTTCATGCCTGGGGATTTTTGAGGCAAGGAGGAAAGTATGGCAGAAATGGGGGTTTAGTTCAGTTCAGTCGCTCAGTCGTGTCCGACTCTTTGCAACCCTATGGACTGCAGCACGCCAGGCCTCTCTGTCCATCACCACCTCCCAGAGTTTACCCAAACTCATGTCCATCCAGTCGGTGATGCCATCCAATCGTCTCATCATCTGTCGTCCCCTTCTCCTCCTGCCTTCAATCTTTCCCAGCATCAGGGTCTTTTCCAATGAGTCAGCTCTTCACATCAGGTGGCCAAAGGATTGGAGTTTCAGCGTCAGCATCAGTCCTTCCAATGAGTATTCAGAACTGGTTTACTCTAGGATGGACTGGCTGGATCTCCTTGCAGTCCACGGGACTCGCAAGAGTCTTCTCCAGCACCACAGTTCAAAAGCCTTAGGGAAGCCCTAGGCAGCCCATTTTGGTCATGACACTTCGTAAGTCAGAATGGGGATGTTAATGAATATATTTGAATCATGCAATGTTTGTCCTATGACTGGTTTGCTCCACTTAGCAACACATCCTTAAAATTCATCCATATTGACACATATGACAGAATTTCCTTGTTTAAGGTGGAATAATATTTCATTGTATGTATATACCGCCTTTTTTTCTAATCCATTCATCTGTCGATGGGCTTTAAGTTATTTATGTTGATGTGTGGCTGTGTGTTAGGTGCTCAGTCATATCTGACTCTGTCCCCCATGGACTGTAGCCCACCGGACTCCTCTGTCCATGGGGTTTTCCAGGCAAGAATACTGGAGTGGGTTGCTGTTTCCTTCTCCAAGGACTCTTCCTGACCCAGGGATCAAACCCGGGTCTCCTACATCGCAGGCAGACTCTTTATCATCTGAGCCACTAGGGAAGCCCATTTACATGGACACATCTTGGCTACTGTGGATAGTACCTCGGTGCACATGAATGTGCTGTTATCTCTTTGAGATGTGACTTCAATGCATTTGCATCAAAACCCGGTAGTGGTTTGGCTGGATTTAATCAACAGACGTAAATCTTCAGTAAGGCAAGACAAAATGACTTCTAGAGGTCTATTCTCCAATGTGGTACCTAGTGTAGTTATACTGTATTGAATACTTTAATAGGGTAGCTCTTTTGTTGGGCTTTCCTGGTGGCTCAGTTTGTAAAGAATCTGCCTGCAATGCGGGCAACCTGGATTCGATCCCTGGGTGGGGGAGATCCCCTGGAGGAGGGCGTGGTGACCCAGTCCAGTATTCTTGCCCGGAAGATTCCCATAGACAGAGGAAGCTGGCGGGGCGACCGTTCACGGGGTCACAAGGTGTCGGCCACGACTGAGTGACTAAGCATAGCACAGCGTAGCTCCCAAGTGTTCTCACTACAGTAAAGAAAAAATGTAAAAGGCTGTATTTGAACCATAGTGTGTGCTGTGCATTTGAATCCTTGGTTTAGTCTGGACCCCTGGGACACAGGGTTTGTGATCTCCATCTAATAGATAGGAGAAGTGGAGTTCCCAGAGGATGGTGATTTGCTGCAAGTCACACAGCTGATCAGTGGCACAGATGCGAGGCAAACCCAGGATTTTTGACTCCCGAGTCCACGTTTGTGGCCAGCTCTGAATAAATGGAGAGGGAGCCCAGAAATACACTGTCGGGGCAAATAAACTCAGATGCTCTGGGGAGAGGCAGTGGGTTAAAGTGTTGGTGTAGGAATGTATTGCCTGCTGAATCTCCAGGAAATTTCTCATTTTCACCCTCATGCTTTGCAAATGGATGCCCTGAGACTTTGCCGAAAAACATTTTCTTGGCCTCCTTTGAATTTGCTCAATGTTTAAAAAATCTTCTGTCGGTATTGGCTGACTTTAGAATGTAGCTGCAGGACTGTGTCATGCAGACAGGGTTTGTGGTAAACAACTTCCTTGTATCCTTACCGTCTCTGTTATATGCTTTTATTGCCTTTCTGGCTTGCTCGTCTATATCTTTGCCAGCCAGCTCAGGGTGGGGCCTGTTTGGCCTCCCAGATGTCACCAGAGAGGCTGCCTTCTGAGACTCCTCTGTGGCATCGAATCCCTGTTTCATCTCCAACTTGGGACTAAGAAGAGGTTCGCGTTTCTACCCCTAAAACTATCCAGAACAAAACAGTGGTGATACTGGTATTCCTAGATCTAGATCTTCAGCATATATATGTGTAAGAAATTAAGTTGAAAAAGTTTAGAATGCCAGAACCAAAAGGATAGACATAAAGATGAATCTTAAAAAAAAAAAAAGAAAAAGACAAATCTAGTTGTCTGGGTCATCTGCTTTTAAGACAGACACCAGACTCTAGTGTAATTTCCCCATCTAATTACCCAGAAATAGTGTGCTCACCCCTGCCGAGAGCAACATAACAAGCGCTAGAAGTTACAGAAGTTACATGCGTCCATCCGATGGTGGTAACCGTCAGCTTTATCCAGGTCCTTTGAACGAAGGTGGGTGGTATTTTAGCTGGTCTCAGTGAATTCTCAGAAAGATAGACATATCTGGTTCTGACCCACCAGCCCGAACCCAAGCCATCCTGGCCTGCTACTGGGATGAACAGTACCAGCTCCACTTGGGAGACTGCTGGACCTTCAGACTCTTTGAGTGAGTGAGTGGGTGAAGTTGCTCGATTGTGTCTGACTCTTTGCGACCCTATGGACTGTAGCCTACCAGGCTCCTCCGTCCAAAGCATTTTCCAGGCAAGAATGAGTTAAGCCGGATCCCAAAGACACTGAATCTGAAGCTCGGAGACAGAGCCCAGGGATCTGGTGTGGAAAAGCCTGTTGGTTGGTGCTGACCCCCGCCAGAGCCTGAGAACCAGCCCCCTGATGAGACTGATCAGACCCCAGGTTGTTCTGTGGTGTCCATAGTGGCCTCTCATCTAAGAAGATGCCAGTATCTGCGGCCGCCCCGGGGTCCACCTTCACTCACAACACTTAGTGGAGACTCAGGTGTGATTTGTCACTGAGGACCCTCAGGGACATGTGGGCCCTAGTCAGGATCAGAGAACAGGAAAACATATGAATTTCTGGGATACTGTGCCCAGTGTGAGAACTGGAATTAACTCAGTGTTTCCAAACATATCTCGATATTCAGTCATGACTTAGGATGAAAGTTATGACCAGCCTAGACAGCATATTAAAAAGCAGAGACATTCCTTTGCCAACAAAGGTCCGTCTAGTCAAGACTATGGTTTTTCCAGTGGTCATGTATGGATGTGAGAGTTGGACTCTAAAGAAAGCTAAGCACCGAAGAATGGATGCTTTGGAACTGTGGTGTTGGAGAAGACTCTTGAGGGTCCCTTGGACTGCAAGGAGATCCAACCAGTCCATCGTAAAGGAAATCAGTCCTGAATATTCATTGGAAGGACTGATGTTGAAGCTGGAACTCCAATACTTTGGCCACCTGATGTGAAGAGTTGACTCATTTGAAGAGACCCTGATGCTGGGAAAGATTGAAGATGGGAGGAGAAGGGGATGAGATGGTTGGATGGCATCACTTACTTGGTGCACATGAGTTTGGGTAAACTCCGGGAGTTGGTGATGGACAGGGAGGCCTGGCGTGTTGTGATTCATGGGGTCGCAAAGAGTCCCACACGACTGGACTGAGCTGAACTGAGTTGGGGGTGTGAGGTGCTGAAAAATTTCCACATGTGGACGAGGAAGAGGCTTCTGAGGGGAAGGGAGTGTGGCCAGGTTAGGAGGCAACCCTCAGGGGTGGGATGGACAGGGAGGCGGGAGTGGAGGGAGACCCTCCTGTCGGCTTAGCACCCACACAGTTGTTCCCCTTAGAGGCATCTTTGAGCCATTCCTGGACCTGGCCCCCTTTCTGCAAGAACAGCATCAGCAAAGCTCCAAGCAAGGCCAGTCTTGCCTTGGAAACTGGCTCCATTCCAGTGCTTTCTGCAGGTTAGCTCCTGCTCTCTGATTCCGGGACTTGGAGCTGTGGGTCCAGCCTACTCGAACCTGCAGCATCTAGTTATGCTTTCTGACCCCACAAAATCACTGCAGATTGGGATTGCAGCCATGAAATTAAAAGACGCTTATTCTTTGGAAGGAAAGTTATGACCAACCTAGACAGCATATTAAAGAGTGGAGACATTACTTTGTCCACAAAGGTCCGTCTAGTCAAGGCTATGGTTTTTCCAGTGGTCATGTATGGATGTCAGAGTTGGACTATAAAGAAATCTGAGCACAGAAGAATGGATGCTTTTGAACTGTGGTGTTGGAGAAAACCCCTGAGAGTCCCTTGGACTGCGAGGAGATCCAACCAGTCCATCCTAAAGGAGATCAGTCCTGGGTGTTCATTGGAAGGACTGCTGTTGAAGCTGAAACTCCAGTCCTTTGGCCATCTGATGTGAAGAGCTGACTCATTGGAAAAGACCCTGATGCTAGGAAAGATTGAAGGTGGGAGGAGAAGGGGACGACAGAGGATGAGATGGCTGGATGGTATCACCAACTCGATGCACATGAGTTTGGCTGAACTCAGGGAGTTGGTGATGGACAGGGAAGCCTAGTGTGCTGCAGTTTATGGGGTGGCAGAGTCGGACACGACTGAGCCAGTGAACGGAGCTGAAGATGACTGATAAGTTCTACTGTTGAATTCTTCACAATGGCAAGGTAGGTGACTACCAACACCTCAGTGTCACACATGAAGGGATACGGGGCAGGTATTTCCATGGAAGCTTACAAGTCAAAGGTCAGAGAGATCCCCTGTTTCAGCATCATGCAGAAGAGCTTCTGTTGGAAACATAACTGTTTTGAATCTTAGGGCAAAGGCCTTGCCCCTTGCCAAGGGTAAGGACTGTGTAGAGTGGATACACAGTGCCTTTTTAGCTAGGGTCAGAAAGGAAGATGTTTCCTAGAAGCAGCCTGCCTCCTGTGTTATTTCCAGCATGTTAACATTGTTTGCAAGCGACTAGAATTTTTTTTCCCAAACTTAAGTGATAACTTAGGACTGGCAAAGAGCATGCTGTGTACTAATCTGAAATGCACAGCGTGATGTGTGCAACCCTGCGTTCACCTGTTGTCACCAGTTCCAAGGTCAAGTCCAGCCCCTGTCCAGCACCCACGATGTCACTCCTGCTCGCCTCTCTGTCCACACCAGCCTCTGTGTTCCTGATTGCTCTCCCCACCTACTAGTATTGCGTGGCCTTGAACCTTCACGCCAGCAAACCCAGCGAGTTTGTGAGCTAGACTCTGCCTGGAGTCTCCCCCCCGCATCACGTGAGGTCAGTGACAGCCACCCACATGAATGCGTGGATTGCTAGCTCCTTGTTTATTAGTGGGAAGCACCTTACATGGTTTCTCTTGGAGAGGGAAATAGTGAGAAGACAAATTAGTTCTACTGGACTTAGATGGGAAGGCAAGAGTTAACTAAATGAGTCAACCCTAGGTTTTTGGTTATGCAAATAAATACCCCAAGCGGGAAAATATCCTTGGCTCCCAGACTTCCATAATAGTCTGTTTCTGCTGCTTTTAGGTTCATAGGGTCTCTTGACTGAAGGGTGGCTGCTTGATTCCAATGGTTGAATGGGTGGTTGAAGCTGAGGCTCCAATCCTTTGGCCACCTGATGCAAAGAACTGACTCATTGGAAAAGACCCTGATGCTGGGAAAGATTGAGGGCAGGAGGAGAAGGGGATGACAGAGGATGAGATGGTTGGATGGCATCATGGACTGGATGGACATGAGTCTGAGCAAACTCCGAGAGATGGTGATGGACAGGGAGGCCTGGTGTGCTGCAGTCCATGAGGTCACAAAGAGTTGGACATGACTGAGCGACTAAACTGAACTGAATTGAAGCTCCCAGCTTGGGGGTCCTGTTTCATGCTTTGATATCCTGCACCTGAGTTATCCCAGTCTTCCTGAATCTCCTCCCCCAAGCTGCCTGGCACCTAAATGCCATCACCTGCTTTCAACCCCTGGTTTCTTCTCATGTATTGTCGTCTGCAGATGTCCCACCCTTTCTGCTCAAAGGGATGCCTGGCTGACTGTGGCTTTGAAGGAAGAGGGTCAGTGCTCTCCGGGCGTTACTTATACTCTGCTCACGTCCTCATGGCGACCCCAGGCTGGTGTCTGAGGAAGCGCTTTCTTCAACAGCGTGGATGACTGTTCCCCACAAAGTACACTGGAGGGACCCAAGGAACCCTTTCCCCATTGTTATGTGGCAGGGGATTTCAGCGGGGGGGGGGGGGGTATGTGTGTGTGTGTGTGATTTCTGTCCCTTCTTCATTTCAGCGTGGTGTGTGTGTGTGTGTGTGTGTGTGTGTGTGTGTGTGTGTGTGATTTCTGTCCCTTCTCCCCAAGGGAGAGAATATCAGGAGAAACAGCTGGGCTGGTGGCAGGGAATACTCCATCTAGTAGGTTTAGGCCAGGGATGGTTTCCAGCGTTGAATGCACAGGATAGACTCTGACAGCAAAGGATTATCTAGCTGCAATGAAAAAGAATGAAATAATGCCATTTGCAGCAACTTAGATGGACCTAGAAAGTGTCCCACTAGGTGAATTAAGTCAGAGAAGGAGAAATATCTTATGACATCCCTTATACGTAGACTCTGAAAAGAAATGATGCAAATGAATTTACAAAGCAGGGAGACTCACAGACTGAGAGAATGAACTTAAAGTTGCCTGTACACACTGCTGTATTTAACATGGAGAACCAGCAAGGACCTGCTGGACAGCACAGGGAACTCTTCTCAATACTCTATAATAACCTTATGGTTCCCAGGGGGAAGGATGCGGGAAGGGATAGTTAGGGAGTCTGGGATGAACATGGACACACTGCTGTATTTAACATGGAGAACCAACAAGGACCTGCTGTCCAGCACAGGGAACTCTGCTCAATGTCATGTGGCAGCCTGGATGGGAGGGGAGTTTGGGGGAGAATGGATACACGTACGGCTGGGTCCCTACAAGCTGTTCACCTGAAACTGTCACAGTGTTGTTAATTGGCTATACTCCAATATAAAATTAAAAGTTAAAAGAAGAAAAAGAATTACCTAGCTTCAGAAGCCCAGACTGACAGGTTTGAGGGACCCTGTTGTAAACTACTTGGGATATAAGCCTCTTTTGAAAATGAAGGCATAGGTGAGATAGACGGAGAGACAGATCAAGGTGAATTGTCACATCCAGAAGTTACAAGCTTAATCGGCAGGGTAAGGAGCGGTTTCACATACACACTGAAGACAGGCTAAATTGGTAAATGTAGAGCAGGGTGAACATAGACAATTAAAAATTACCTAAGTATCATGGAGGTCTGGAAATCTTAGGAGGACACTCTTAGGACTTTGAATAAATTTGAAAGCTGCCAGTGTAACATTTCTGCAGTAAACCAATCTCTATTAAAAAAAAAAAAAAAAAAAAAGCAAACAGTGAAGGACAGCCCGGAACTTGGGGAACTTCTATTGATCTGTAGGTACATTACCATATGTATTCATACTTTGTATCAGCCGACAGTGTCCGAGTATGGGAGACACCTTATTTGTGATCCTAAGTCAGCTGTATCACAGCAAAGGCAAAATCAGCAAACACCTACTTGTGCCGGATTTTAACAAGGGACTAGAGTCTTGGAAAAAAGAACCTTTCCCATCATCAGCCATGCATTATTGAAGGAAGCTAACAGAGCACCAGGAGTTAAGCAAGCTGTTTCTCCCCGCCCGCTCACTTTGTCACCTAGCTCTGAGGCTTCCCGTGGGAGATACAATTTGTGACTGTGTTTCAGCCACAGATGACTCCTGCTGAAGAAGCCTAAAGGTCCCTCTCTGCCTTCCATAACTGAGATGGAGTGTAAGGGAGGCTGTCCTTGAAAGGAAAAGTTAAGCCTGAATGCTAGGATTCTGCAGCAAGAGAACAGCTTGACATTAGAAGTCAAATTGTGGAACATTTTTGGACCATGCACATCACTGTTTGCTTTTGTTGGCAAGGTCAGCTTAAAGCAAGCTAAGCACTTTGAAGCATTTTGTTTAGAGAGGAGGAATGAGAAATTCATAGACTTTGAGTCAGAGAGGACTTCAGAGGTGTTAAACTGGTTTATTTAGGAAGGGTCCTGGGCCGGGCTGAGGATTCTCAGTTCGGTTCAGTTCAGTCGCTCAGTCGTGTCCGACTCTTTGCGACCGCATGGACTGCAGCACGCCAGGCCTCCCAGAGCTGACTCAAACTCATGTCCATTGAGTTGGTGATGCCACCCAACGATCTCGTCCTCTGTCCCATCACCTTCTCCTTCCGCTTTCAATCTTTCCCAGCATCAGGGTCTTTTCAAATGAGTCATAAGTAGGAAAGTACTTTTGTTTCCTTTTATTTATTTAAGAGCCATCATGGGGATCTCTGCCCCTCGTTCTTATTCGATGTGAAATCTCTTGGGGATGTCTTTTATGACATCTTACTTCTTTTACCCTCATCAAGAGGCTTTTTAGTTCCTTTTCACTTTCTGCTGTTGGAGTGGTATCATCTGCATATCTGAGGTTGGGCCTCCCTGGTGGCTCAGGGGTAGGGAATCTGCCCCCGAGGAAATGGCAACCCACTCCTGTATCCTGCCTGGAGAATCCCACGGACAGAGGCGTCTGGCAGGCTACAGTCCATGGGGTCACAGAGAGTCGGACACGACTTAGTGACTAAACATTGAGTTTTTATTACTGAAAGACTCTTATTTGGTTGTTAAGCCTTGGTGCTGTCCATCTTGAACTTAAATTTCTTCCTGATGTAAAAACTCTTTCCTCCTGCCAAACCCTGGAGCTGGCTGGACTTGGGGTCCTGGGGGCCTGGAGGGTGTGGTGATGAGGGTAGGAACTGTACCCTGGCCCTGTCTCTTTCTTCCTTGGCATAGGTGTCAAGATAAGGGGGGAAGAGGGGAGCTTGTCTCCCTGGCTGCCCCAGGCTGAATGTTTGCAACCCTCTCTATTGTCTTTGGCACCACTGGCCTGCAGATATTTCAGTACAAATTTTCACCCACTCTTTCCTTCCATTCCTTTATAACAGGACCTCACATACTTCAAATTTCAGTTTCCCTGATGTTGAAGAGTCTGTCTACCAGTAGGAGTGATAATAATAAAATATGAACTATTTATACCTAGAATCAGCTCTGCCCAATGCATATTCCACCTCACAGACACAGAACAAGCTGTAATTGCACACATGGCTGCTCTGGTGAAGTTCTAGGAAAATGCTTCCTTTTTGTATTTTGCTCTTCTATTTCCACTGAGGATTTCCACTGAATATTAGCATATGAGAATCCCCGGTATGCTTGTTTGATGTTGACCCCAACTTGTCGTAAACTCAGTTGACATGGAACTCTCTTTAGCACGCAAAATGCTTTACACCCATATTGCATAAGCCCTCGAATACGTATTCATGTACATCTATCAACAGAAATCATGTAACCGGACAACTTGTACAACTTATACTGTTACTAATTTTGACTGTTGTAAGTTATAGACAAAATTACAAATTTTGCTCCAAGTCCTGTCTGGCAGACTCATCACCTGTGCGATCAGGGTTCCCACAAAGTTTCCAGGGTTGAGATTCTGCCTCTCTGAGTTCTAGACCACTTGTGGGTTTAACCACCGATCTGAGCCATTCCCGGCGCATCATCTCATCTTACTAGTGGAAGGGGACCATTTTTTTCTTTTTTACAAATACCTCCCCTTGTGTGTCATTTTCCTGTTTAGTTTCTCTCCATCATCCAACCTCAAACACACACAAGAACTAGGTAGCGTGTTGCCCCAGGGTGGGAGAAAACCTGATAAGAGGTTTAAAGCTTGATCTTGTGGAAGAGAATTTACTGACTTCTTTCATCTTCCTTTTCATCATGATTTCAGGGGCTCTGCCTGGAATACCTGCCTCCCGGAGGGCCGGGAAGACTGAGGCCTGCCTGCAAGCAGTGGCCAGGAGGTAGGACAGATAAAAGTAAAACTCTTAGCCTCAGAGCCTACCTGTGTTTACTGAAAGGTCCTCACCGTTCCGACCAACCAAGTTGGCTTAGGTCAGTTTGCAGTATTGGGTGCTCCCACCAGACTGATGCAGAGAGCGAGAACCGATCACACATAGGCTGTTAGAAGGTTCAGATGTCTCCAGAGGAAATCAACATGTTAGTAATCTTCTGGGCAACCCAGAAACGCTGAAGGGGACTGAAAAAGTTAGATAGCAGGGATGTTGATAATGTAGCTTATGTGCATGAGTGTATGTTCAGTCCTGTCTGACTCTTTGCGACCCCATGAACTGCAGCCCGCCAGGCTCCTCTGTCCATGGGATTTCCCAGGCAAGAATACTGGAGTGGGTTGCCGTTTCCTTCTCCAGAGGATCTTCCCAAACTAGGGATGGAATCCAGGTCTCCTGCATTGCAGGTATATTCTTTACCATCTGAGCCACCAGGGAAGCCCAGTTTGCAGAATCTTATACTTCCTTGTTCACAAACACATATATCAAACAGCACTCGTGTCTTTAATTAATATGCCTTCTGGTGTGTATTTCAATAACAACGTTAGAAGTGCCTGAAAATTACCTCTGATGTGTCAGTTCCTGGTTATGCCGAGTAAATCACCTCTGGTATATGAGTTTAACTGAGGCCCTGGTGCATATTCACTGCACTGTGATCTACTCAGCAGTTTTAAAAGTAGATTACCTCATGGGCAAGACAACTCACCACCCTCAGAATAAATACTTCAGTATGCTCCTCAGGTGTTGAGGCTGTGACTGCCACACAGAGTCATCGTGGTTGGAAAGGCATTCAAGTAAGTTACGTGAGGTTCCTTATTATTGGACTGCTTCCCAGGTGGCACTAGTGGTAAAGAATCTGCCTGCAATGCAGGACACTTCAAAGGGATGTGGGTTTGATCCCTGGGTTGGGAAGATCCTCTGAAGGAGGGCGTGACAACCCAGTCCAGTCTTCCTGCCTGGAGAATTCCATGGGCAGAAGAGCCTGGTGGGCTATAATCCATAGAGTTGCAAAGAGTAGGACACCACTGAAGCAACTTAGCATCAGTAAGTCAGTCAGTTCAGTCGCTCAGTCGTGTCCAAGTCTTTGTGACCCCATGGACTGCAGCATGCCATGCTTCGCTGTCCATCACCAACTCCCGGAGCTCACCCAAACTCATGTCCATTGAGCCGGTGATGCCATCCAACCATCTCATCCTCTGTCGTCCCCTTCTCCTCACACCTTCAATCTTTCCCAGCATCGGGGTCTTTTCAAATGAGTCAGGTCTTTGCATCCGGTGGCCAAAGTACTGGAGTTTCAGCTTCAACATCAGTCCTTCCAATGAACACCCAGGACTGGATCTCCTTTAGGATGGACTTTTTGGATTTCCTTGCAGTCCGAGGGACTCTCAAGAATCTTCTCCAACACCACAGTTCAAAAGCATCAATTCTTCAGTGCTCAGCTTTCTTCACAGTCCAACTCTCACATCCATACATGACTACTGGAAAAACCATAGCCTTGACTAGATGGACCTTTGTTGGAAAAAGTTAACATTTCACTTTTTTTTTTATCTTAGTTGAGGAAACTGTTGAGTCTGTTTTCAGCAGATGAGAAGTCACTGGATTGAAATGGTTGGCTTCTCTCAGGCCTCAGGAGCTTGCTGTAAGAATTTTCAATTAACAGAAACCAGCTATCTTGGGTTGGAAGATAGGAAAATGAAAACAGAAATAAGGTGGAGTGAGGCAGTTGTTCTGGAAAGATAACGTATTATCAACTTTTGGAAAAGGTGGTAGAAAGATAAACAAGTCTTGGACAACTATATTCTAGTATGGGATTTATTAGGAAAACTGATTGCTTAGGCAACTCTGGGGAAAGTGTATCCTGTGGTGTTGGTGATATGGGGACGACAGGAGATTTATAGCCAAGGCTTATAACTCTTGGTTATGTAAGTGTTACTGACAGTCTCTACTATTTATGCAGGCATGTGGTAAGCAGATAGCCCAGCTTTGAAAAAATAATCCTGCTGCTGCTGCTGCTAAGTCACATCAGTAGTGTCTGACTCTGTGCGACCCCATAGATGGCAGCCCACCAGGCTCCGCTGTCCCTGGGATTTTCCAGGCAAGAGTACTGGAGTGGGGTGCCATTGCCTTCTCCGAAAATAATGCTGAGTACGTCCCAAAGCAGATAACTGAAATGAGGAGGTGGTTTCTTTTATCTTAACAGAAAATGCCTCATTAGAGTGAGATATGTTTCGACACTTTTTTTGTGTCCTTTTCTCACCAAAAATTTTGACCACAAATTCTGTAAGAAATAAAACAAAAATCAAAAACCAAAAAACCCCAACACTTTGGGGCACTTTACTCTCTGAACAAATCTATAGTATTTGGGATTTGTGTGTGTGTGTGTGTGTGTATCTATTTTACCTTCTGGAAATAGACTGTCAACTCCTTGGGTTGTTGTCTTTGTCTCTTATTTTTTTAGAATCACACATGTGCATTTTTATGACCAAAAAATATTTTCAGAGATGATCTGGTAAATGAACAATTTAGAGATGGAAGAAACAAGAGGAAGAATGTCTTGCTGCTTGTCCAGGTCACTAAGACCTTCAGTTGAACCTTATGAAGTTGCCCTTTTGCAAGTCAAAGCAAGTCCAATTGGCAGTTTCACATAGCTCAGTTGGTAAAGAATCCGCCTGAAATGCAAGAGGCCCCGGTTCGATTCCTGGGTCGGGAAGATCCGCTGGAGAAGGGGATAGGCTACCTACTCCAGTCTTCTTGGGCTTCCCTGGTGGCTCAGATGGTAAAGAATCTGCCTGTGATGTGGGAGACTTGGGTTCGATCCCTGGGTTGGGAAGAACCCCTGGAGAAGGCAAAGGCTACCCACTCCAGTACTCTGACCTGGAGAATTCCACGGACTGTATAGTCCATGAGGTCGCAAAGAGTCAGACACAACTGAGGGACTTTCACTTCACTTCACTTCACTTCATATTGATGTATATAAATGGCTAGGGATAGAACCAGGAGGGGAATGCCATGTGGGGTGCATGAAACATTTTGTCACCTCAGATATTTGCATGAACACCATCATAACATAAGTATCTGCTGATGGATTAAGAGAAAACTCAGAAGTCTCCAAATTAAATGCTGTTTTCATGACCTGCTGAGTTTCAGAAATGACTTGTTTGGGGAAAAAAATTAAGTAGGAAATGAACATTTGAGGTTGACCTTTTATGCAGCTGTGTTCTAAATCAGTACGTTGAAACATATTTTGGAAACTTAATGGTTCTCTTGTTCTTCCGCTGAGTATATTGTGACCTGTTAACTTTGTTGCTTCAATTTTTCATGACTAGAAATGGAAATAGTTTAGTTTAGAACTGTATTTAATTTAGATTTTATTTATTTAGCTTTTAGAACCAGCATTACAGAGATCTATAAATATCTCTGGAGCCCAAAGGTGAATATGTTACATAATGACCGATTACTGGAGGGATGGAGAGGTGGGCAAAGATGGTAACAGTATGTTCTTTTTAGGAGAGGTGGAATTCTGAACAAGTCTTACTCTGTAAACCTACAATTATGTTGTAGTGACTTTAAATTTGTTTCCATAGTGGGGATTGAGCTACTGCGGGTCCTTCTAGGGAGTTTTAAGACTGGCTTTTCTCTCGTGGGGGATGTTCATGTAATGCTGATGAAACTGGCTGACCATTTAGTTTTGTACTGATGCATTTGACTCACGTTCAGAGACCAAAATCAAATGAAATGAAATGGCTTTTACTGAGCTTTTGCTAGAGAAGCTTTCCCTTTGTATATCAGTAATGAAAGGTCAAAGAGAATAGAGGATTAGAAAATACAGGTCAAGAATGAGTGATTCAGTGTGAAAGTGAATTTGAATCAATAGCTTAAGTTGCTCTATGGCTAATGTGACCTTCTTGATTAGATAACGTATTCATGAGAAAGGAGTACCTACTGTTGGAGCTTATTTTTTCAGATCTTCAGTCATGTCTGTAATTAATGTCCGTTCTCATAGTTTAACTTCATTTTTAAATGATGAATGGTTATTCTTTGCATTTGATTGACGACTGTTGCTGGAGATCCTTAGAACCTAGACTGGGTCCTTAATTTCCATGCCTGTTTCTATATATTTAAATGTGTAGATTGTAAAGCACTTACAAAGGTTCAGTGTTTTAAATTTATGATATATCAGTTATTTTGCTAGTCTTGATAAATTATTTTTACGATTCAATTTTATCTCTACTATTGCCTTATTATGGAAGTGTTATTATTGTTGATGAATGTTAGTCATTCCATCGTGTCCAACTCTTTGCAACCCCATGTACTGTAGCCGCCAAGCTCCTCTGTCCATGGGATTCTCCAGGGAAGAATACTGGGGTGGGTTGCCATTCCCTTCTCCAGGGGATCGTCCCAACCCAGGCATCAAGCCCAGGTCTCCTACATTTCAGGCGGATTCTTTAGCATTTGAGACATCAAGAAAGCCCCTTACTACAGATACCTCTTAAAAATTTTATTGGTTGTCCTATGGTTTAAAATGTGCTCCTTTTATTAGTTAAAATCTACCTACAGACAATAGTGTAACACTTCAAGTGGCATAAAGACTTTATCGCAATATCCCCACTTCCCCCCTCTCAGCATTTATGCTATTTTTTGGAATATATTTCACTTTTACATATGCTATAGACACACACTATGTTGCTTCTATTTTTTTCCTGAGAAAATGAGTGGTCATTCAGAGTTCTATTTTAAAACGTATCTTCTACACTTCTTTTTTCTCTCTTTTATTGGAGTATAGTTGATTTACAATGTTGTGTTAGTTTCAGGGGTACGGCAAAGTCAATCAGTTATTCATATACATATATCCATTCTCTTTTAGATTCTTTTCTCTTATAGGTCATCACAGAGTGTTGAGCAGAGTTCCCCGTGCTATACTGTAGGTCCTTGTTAGTTATCTATTTTATATATAGTGGTGTGTATACGTCCATCCCAACCTCCCGATTTATCGTCTGTCATTCCCCCCTTATAATCATAAGCTTGTTTTCTACATCTGTGACTCTGCTTCTGTTTTATAAACAAGTTCATTTCTACCATTTTTTATTTAGATTCCACACGTAAGTGATAATCGTGTGATATTTGCCTTTGTCTGACATACTTACCTCAGTATGGCAATCTCTAGATCCATCCATCTTGCTGTACAAGGCATTATTTTGTTCTTTTTTTTATGGCTGAGTAATATTTCATTGTGTATATGTACCACATCTTTTTTCACTTCTCCGTTGATGAACATTTAAGTTGCTTGCATGCCTTGGCTGTTGTGTATAGTGCTGCAGCCAACACTGGGGTGCGTGTTATCTTTTCAAATTATAGTTTTCTTTGGATATATGCCCAGGAATGGAATTGCTGGATCACATGGTAGTTCTGTATTTAGTTTTTAAAGAAACCTCCATACACTTCTCCATAACGGTTGTACCAATTTACATTCTCACCAACAGTGTTAGGAGAGGTCCGTTTTCTCCACACCCTCTCCAACATTTATTATTTATAGATTTTTTGGTGATGGGCCTTCTGAATGGTATCAGGTGAGGGCTCATTTTAGTTTTGATGTGTGTTTCTCAATTTAGTGATGTCGAAGATCTTTTCATGTGCTTTCTGGCTATCTGTATGTCTTCTTTGAAGACATATCTATTTAGGTTTTCTGCCCAGTTTTTGATTGGACTGCTTTTTTTTTTTTTTTTTGATAGTCAACTGCATGAGCTGTCTCTGTATTTTAGATTAACTCCTTGTTGGTTGCTTCATTTGCAAATATTTTCTCCCATTCTGTGGGTTGTCTTTTTGTTTCTTTTGCTGTGCAAAAGACTTTAATTAGATCCCGTTTGTTTAGTTTTGTTTTTACTTTGAATTACTGTAGGAGGTTGGTCAAACAAGGTGTTGCTGTGATTTACATCAGACAGTATTCTGCCTATGTTTTCCTCTAAGAGTTTTATAGTATCTGGTCTTTTAGGGTATTTTTAATTTTTTTCCAATTCTGGAAATCCTCATTTCTTTGTTTAGAATCCGTTATCATACCGTTTTTATCTAAAGCACTTGTTTTAATATTTCTTGTACCTTACATCTTCTGGTAATGAAGATTTTCTCCGGCTGAAAGTTTTTATTTCTGTCATTTTGGAAGCTGTTTTCTCTGGATATAGAGTTTGGACTGACAGTTTTTCTTTTTCTTTCTTTTAGCATTTTAAAGATGTCACACCATCATCTTTCAGTTTTCATAGTTTTCTCATGAGAAGTCTGCTGTGATGCTTATCTTTATTCCTCTGTGTAATTGTATAACACAAACCAACCCCACCCCAGCCTGCTACCTTTAAGATCATCTCTTTATCTTTAGCTTTTACAGTTTGATTATATTGAGTTTAGTCAGGTTGTCTGTGTGTTTATTTTTATTTTAGTTAAAGTATAGTTGACTTATGTTTTACTTTATTAGTTTGGGGTATATAGCATAGTGATTCAGTATTTTTACATGTTGACCCCATACCCATAATTTGTCACTTCCCCTTCACTCTCCCCTTTGCTAACCACTTGTTTGTTTTCTACATAAGCATGTCTGTTTCTCTTTTGCATATTCATTCATTTGCATTATTTTTGAGACTCCACATGTAAGGGATATCATACAGTATTTGCTTTTCTCTGACTCATTTCACTAAGGACAGTATTCTCTCGGTCCATCCGCATTGCTCTGAAAGGCATTATTTCATTTATTTTTATGGCTAAATAATATTCCATTGTATGTATGTTCAGTTCAGTTCAGTCGCTCAGTCATGTCCGACTCTTTGTGACCCCATAGAATGCAGCACGCCAGGCCTCTCTGTCCAT
This sequence comes from Giraffa tippelskirchi, assembly GCF_054371585.1. Classification (NCBI taxonomy): domain Eukaryota; kingdom Metazoa; phylum Chordata; class Mammalia; order Artiodactyla; family Giraffidae; genus Giraffa; species Giraffa tippelskirchi. Next base: position 148,297,259 of record NC_137289.1, read on the forward strand.
CACCAGCTCCTGGAGTTTACACACACTCACGTCCATTGAGTCGGTGATGCCATCCAACCATCTCATCCTCTGTTGTCCCCTTCTCCTCCTGCCTTCAATCTTTCCCAGCATCAGACTCTTTTCAAATGAGTCAGCTCTTTGCATCTGGTGGCCAAAGGATTGGAGTTTCAGCTTTAGCATCAGTCCTTCTAATGAACAGTCAGGACTGATCTCCTTTAGGGTGGACTGGTTGGATCTCCTTGCGTATCTTATTTACCCATTTGTCTGTTGACAGGTACTTGAATTGCTTCCATGGCTTGGCTATTATAAACAGTGCTCTTGTGAACATTGATGTACATATAACTTTTCAAATTACTGTTTTCATTTTTTCCAAATATACTCAGGAGCTAGGTTGCTGAATTACATCGGATTAAATAGTTTGGTTTTTAGTTTTTTGAGGAACTGCCATACTGTGCTTGATAGTGGCTATGCCAACTGACATTCCCACCAAGGGTCTAAGGGGGTTCCCTTTTCTGCACGCCTTCTCCAGCATTTCCTATTTCCACACTTTTCAACGATGGCCATTATGAGCAGTGTGGGTTGGTACCTCCTTGCGGCTTTGATTTGCATTTCTCTGATAATTAGCGACGATGAGCATCTTTTTGTTGGCCATCTGCATGTCTTCTTTGGAGAAACGTCTATTCAGATGTTGTGCCATGTTTTGTTTGCGTGGTTTGTATTTTTGTTATTGAAAGTCCTCCATTTCTTCATGCATGTTTTCCACATAGTCTGCTATACTTTGAGCATATTATTCACAGTTATTCTCAGATATTCATATGAATATAAATACATATATTCATATAAGTATTCACTGTGTGATAGTTTCTAGCCTATGACTGTCTCTTCATTTGCTTATGGTGATTACTGTTTCTCTTGAGCACATGTGTGTGTATTTCTCCTTTGCTTTGCTGTGTGCCTCACTTTCCTTTTAACTGGGTGCTAGACATATGTAATGTGTAGATAAGTATGGACTGAGATAAATAATATTTATGCCTGGAACGGACACGTGTCTTCTAACACTAAGACATTGGCTTGTGGGTTGAGTCCGTCCGGAGAGCTGGATATTTTTTATTTTTCCTGGATATTGCTGGATTTTGTTGTTGTTATGGTGTAACTTTAGTGCGCCAGGAGCTTCAGGTTGCTCTCGCATCAGCTTTTGCTCAGGATCGATACTGTCTTCCTGGAGGATTTTTCTCAGTGTCCACTCTCAGTTTCAGACATTCCTTGTATTCCTGCACCACAGAGAGGGTTTCTGGCTTTTTTTTTTTTTTTTTGCTTTGAACCTCCTACATTCTATTAATACCATATTTCTCAAGTGTTAAAAAATTTATAATTTATTTTTATTTATTTTGGGCTGCTCTCGATCTTTGTTGCTGTGCGTGGGGTTTCTCTAGTTGCAGTGGGTGGTGACGACCCTCGAGTTGCGGGCTTCTTACTGCGGTGGCTTCTCTGGTTGCTGAGCGCCGGCTCTAGGGTGCATGGGCTTCAGTAGTTGCAGCTCGCGGGCTCAGGAGTAGTGGCCCACAGGCTCAGTTGCCACGTGGCATGTGGGATCCACCTGGACCAGGAATCAAACCCATGTCCCCTGCACTGGCAGGCAGATTCTTAACCATTGGACCACCAGGGAGGTCCCAGTCACGTATTCTTGATGACCGGTTTTGCGAAAGGTTGTAGGGCATTCAGAAAATTCCAAGGCACAGTCCCTGCCTCTCATGAGCTGACGCATCACAGGTGAAGGATGAAACATAGCTCCGTAGAGCTGTGGCGATACAGACAAGCTGTGATGTCAGCCCAGGGTTTGTGAAGCGCATAACGATCATAGCAGGAAAGTAAATCTCTGATTGAGCTTGATCATGCACTCTCTCTCTCTCTACCATTTTTAGCAAAAATGGTTGGACTTTGCAAAGTTCTCTACCTGGATAAGTTGTCAAAGGTAAGTTTCAGGGCTGTGAGTTTTCACGGTGGTCCAACAGACTTTAAGACCCGTTAACCTCATGTCCAAAACCTGATGTGTGGGTTATCCTCAGGGGTTTTAGGAAGTGTGCCAGGGATCTGAAAAGTTATACGATAAACAGCTTATCTATCCATAGACCTCAGTCTATGGTTTACATGACAGCACGTAACATCCTGACGATATTAAAACTTAAAATTTGCCGTATTAAAACTCACCTATATGTATGACTTGGAGAAGTTGTCAAAGGCAAAATTTGCATTAATTTCTTGAGATAAATCACATGTTTAAAAAAATACAGTTACTTTGAAAGAAATCCCACACTGGTGGTGTTGCTGTGGCCTTCCGGAGGTATGTCCCTCTATCTCTGGTGCTGCTGGGAACACTTGGAGGAAAGATTTAAGAAGCTCCTAAGTTAGTTAGGGCTTCCCTTGTGGCTCAGCTGGCAAAGAATCCACCTGCAATGCGGGAGACCTGGGTTCGATCCCTGGGTTGGGAAGATCCCCAGGATGAGGGCATGGCAACCCACTCCAGTATTCTTGCCTGGAGAATTCCATGGACTGTATGGTCCGTGGGGTCACAAAGAGTCGGACATGACTGAGCGAGTTTCACTTTTACTTTCTTTCACTTCAGGTTAGTTAAGGGCTTCCCTGATGGCTCAGGTGGTAAAGAATCTGCCTATGATGCAGGAGACGCAAGTTAAAGTCTGGGGTCAGGAAGATTCCCTGGCGAAGCAAAGGGCAACCCACTCCAGTATTCTTGCCTGGAAAATTCCGCTGGCAGAGGAGCCTGGCGGGCTACAGTCCACGGGGTCGCAGAGAGTTGGATGTGACTGAGCGACTAACACTTTCACTTTTCACTTATACTAAGTTAGTTAAACCTCTCATTGATGTTCTGTGTTCTGTCTCTGACCAGGGATGGGGGTGGGAAGAGACACGGAGAGGAATATTTCCCTAGTGTGAATACTTGTGTCCTTTTAATAAAAAAGCAGGTAGGTAGGTAGAAGGGTGGGACGTTTCTTTTGTCTGCATACCTGGATCATGAGCCCTTTTCCTAAAACGTATACCCGCTAGATATGAAGTGAAAGGTGAGAGGATTTGTGTTTGCTCTCGATCCAGCAGTTTCAGGATGGCAAACTGATCTGAAAGGAACCCTTTAATTTTATTGTTACTTAGCACGTATCATCCACAGTTCATATTAGCTTTATGAGTTTTATGTTTAACTCACAGGTGGGTTAGTTTCTGTGTTTGGAACACAGTGACTTCCCCCCCACTACTTCTAAACAGAAAAATAAGCGCGGTCACCTCTGCAGGTTTGGTCCGAAGCATCTTCTGCATGAAGGACATTTTCGTTACAAGTGACAGCAGAGTCCTTAGGGGCCTTCACTGCTATTCTTGTCCTGCTTTTGGCAGGAAGCACTTGTGGTGAGAACTGGATGATCGATCCCATCAGGAGGTACCTTCTAGCACATATTTACATCCATCCATGTACACAGAGCAGCAGTACCGTCTTCTGAATCACAGGTCATACTCACTGGGACTCCCTAAGCTGACTTGAGATTAAACAGGGGAAGATATAATAGGGGAAACAGACCACTTCTCAACTCCCAGTATCTAGGGTATATTTTCAGAAGGACGAGTTCCATTTCAGCCTTCCATTTCAGAAAGTTGTGTTCCCCACTTTGATCTAGGAGAAAATCATAGCCTAACATTTGGAAGTATTATTTTTAGAATGTAGAAGGTTTAGTTTATCTAGTTAATACTCTTGCTTAGGTAAAATGCTACTCAGTTATTGGTGGCTCACCAAAATACTTATTGCTAGTTAAGTTTGAAATCTCAAGGTATATGTCCTAGTGCTCAAGAAGTATTTTTTAATTTTATTATTGTACCTGCAGCTGTTCAGCTTTACTTTGGTGAGTCATCCAAGCTATATTATTTCTCAGTTTACAAATATCCTTTCTTGTATGGAAGGCACATGCAACAGAAAATTGTACCATTGTGCAATCGTAATTGTAATTTCTGTATTGTAAGAGAAATACAAGTTCTATTTAGAGCAGATAGGAAATTTCTTCACTGCATTTTACCCAACAAGCCTTTATGTATATGTTATCTTAGAACAGAGAGAGTCAGGACTGCTGTCTGTACAAATACCTGGATCCCTGAAAACTTCAGGAGCTCTAGGACTTAGATATTTTCATCTCCTCTCTGATTCTGAAAGACATTTGAAGGAGATGAGCGTGATGTTTCTGTAACTTTGGATACAGTATCCTGTAACATAGAATACAAAGAGGACCTGGAAAGAATTTAGAGAAACTGTGCTTTGGTGACAGCTGACAGAAGAGTCACCTCTGCTTTTTGATTTCCCAGTTATTCAGGTTGATCACCTTGGTACTTGGATGGTGTCACCGACTCAATGGACGTGAGTTTGAGAAAACTCTGGGAGATGGTGAAGGACAGGGAAGACTGCCATGCTGCAGTTCATGGGGTTGCAGAGAGTTGGGCACGACTGAGTGCCTGAACAGCAACGAGTCTTGGTACAGGGGCTCTGCAGAGGGTGAAGTAAGGTATTCCTTTAGGTATATAATCTAACATAATGAAGACGGTCACTAGTACCAAACACAATGTCATTTTTACCTATTTCAGAGAGGTTGTCTGACAACTTTCTTTCCATTAATAGGTTGACTATATTTTCTCCTTTCTAGAAATTGTCTTGTTTGATTTTCATATAACTGTATTCTTTTCACACAGTGTCTTATTTTTGTTGCGGCGGTTTCTATGGCTTTGGAAAGCAGTTTATTGCTTCTTGCTGAAATATCAAGTGTCCCATTAGACTTTATATGTCCAACTCCGAGGAAGGGTTTTGGCCTTTTTACTTCTAGAACTACATAATAACACATTTATGTTGTTTTAAATCACTGTTTGTTGTAATTTGTAACAGTAATCATAGGAAACCAATAACTAACATCTAAAATATATTTCCTTTATTCTGTCTATTATCCCTCTTCCCTTGCTAGACTGTGGATGCTAGGAGGGCATACAAGTTTAACTATTTTATTTCTTACTATGGCCCCAGTGGGCTTCCCTGGTTACTCAATGGTAACGAATCTTCCTGCTAATGCAGGAGACACAGGTTCGATCCTTGGGTCAGGAAGATCCTCTAGAGAAGGAAATGGCAACCTACTCCAGTATTCTTGTCTGTAGAATCCCACGGACAGAGGAGCCTGGCGGGCTATAATCCACAGGGTCGAAAAGAATTGGACACGACTGAGTGACTAAACGTCAATGGCCCCGATAGTTTGAACATGGCTTTGCACAAAGAAGGTCCTCCATAAACATTTGTTCCGTTGGTGTTAAGGTGACAGGCTGGCTCATGTGCCCATACAGAAGGTTTCAGGTGTCTGTAAACAGGTCCATCCCAGACAGGTTCACTTATCAGTCCTTTCACTTGCATTAGGATCACAGTAAACTTGAAGAACTTTTGCTTCCAAGGGCGAGTTATACATCTTTAACTTCTTTGTAAGAATCATCTGCTAATCATGTAGGCTAAGTTAATTTCTGTTGTTTCTCCTGTTTATATTACAGATATGTATCAGTTTGGTTCAGTCGCTCAGTCGTGTCCGACTCTTTGCAACCCCATGAACCACAGCACGCCAGGCCTCCCTGTCCATCACCAACTCCCAGGGTTTACTCAAACTCATGTCCATTGGGTCGGTGATGCCATCCAACCGTCTCATCCTCTGTCGTCCCCTTCTCCTCCTGCCTTCAACTTTTCCCAGCATCAGGGTTTTTCCAATGAATCAGTCCTTTGCATCAGGTGGCCCAGGTATTGGAATTTCAACTTCAGCATCAGTCCTTTCAATGAATATTCAGGACTGATTTCCTTTGGTATTGACAGATACGTATGGGTATTTAAACAAAACAAACAAACTGATTCTCCACCCCAACAAGGGGAGCGTTTTTGAAATTTGTGAACAATGATACAGATTCTAAGGACAGAAGGAAAATTTGCAGTCATCTTATTTAAATATCTTTTTCAGTCACAGCTGTGTCCGTCTTGCTTAGAGAAGTTTCATGGTGTGCAGTCTTGCTGATGACTTCATGGAGAGGACCCCTCTTTCTTTGAAACCCTGGTGAATCTGAGCATTTACTTTGATGGGGCACAGTTCATAGGCATATTAATTTCTTTTCCAGGAGCCCATACTGGATGTTGTGAAAAACCAGCTCTCTTTGAAAGCCATCATGAGAACTAAGAAAGCACAGCCCCCAGTTAAACAGAACAAAACTCCAGGCGGATCCTTTGAGGAGCAGTGTTCTTTGCCAGCCAAGGCGCCCCTGTCTCTTTCAGGACTCTTTGTGTCATCTTTTATTTCACTGGCCCTACCCTGGAGTTTGGCAGGCATTGGCTAAGAACCTTTGCTTGCAATATCGATTTGATTATTGGGACATATATCCCCCTTTGAACATTCATTGATTTAGTATGTTACCTTGCCTGAAATAACATTATTCTTCTATTGTTTTTTTTGTCCCAGAATATGGATCTTTTCATAGCCTTCAGACAATGTGGCAACTTTTTTTTTTTGGCTATACATCATGACCTGTGGGATCCTAGCACCCCAACCAGGGATTTGAACCACCACCCTCCCCCTACTGGCCTCATGTTGGAAGAGCAGAATCTTAACCACTGGACCACCAGGGATCCCCCAGTGTTGCAATTTGAAGTATCACTCAGTGTACTTAGTGAACTGGGCCGTTTCACAAGTTCAGTTCAGTAGCTCAGTTGTGTCCGACTCTTTGTGACCCCATGAACTGCAGCATGCCAGGCCTCCTGGTCCATCACCAGCTCCCGGAGTTTACCCAAACTCATGTCCATTGAGTCGGTGATGCCATCCAGCCATCCCATGGCTGTCATCCCCTTCTCCTCCTGCCTTCAATCTTTCCCAGCATCAGGGTCTTTTCCAATGAGTCAGCTCTTTGCATCAGGTGGCCAAAGGATTGGAGTTTCAGCTTCAACATGAGTCCTTCCAATGAACACCCAGGACTGATCTCCTTTAGGATGGACTGGTTGGATCTCCTTGCAGTCCAAGGGACTCTCAAGAGTCTTCTCCAACACCACAGTTCAAAAGCATCAATTCTTCGGCACTCAGCTTTCTTCACAGTCCAACTCTCACATCCATACATGACTACTGGAAAAACCATAGCCTTGACTAGATGGACCTTTGTTGGAAAAGTAATGTCTCTGTTTTTTAATATGCTGTCTATCTTGGTCATAACTTTCCTTCCAAGGAGTAAGCATCTTTTAATTTCATGGCTGCGGTCACCATCTGCAGTGATTTGGGAGCCCCCAAAAATAAAGTCTGACACTATTTCCTCATCCATTTCCCATGAAGTGATGGGACCAGATGCCATGATCTTAGTTTTCTGAATGTTGAGCTTTAAGTCAACTTTTTCACTCTTCTCTTTCACTTTCATCAAGAGGCTCTTTAGTTCTTCTTCACTTTCTGCCATAAGGGTGTTGTCATCTGCATATCTGAGGTTACTGATATTTCTGCTGGCAATCTTGATTCCAGCTTGTGTTTTTTCCAGCCCAGCGTTTCTCATGATGTACTCTGCATATAAGTTAAATAAGCAGGGTGACAATATACAGCCTTGACGTACTCCTTTTCCTATTTGGAACCAGTCTGTTGTTCCATGTCCAGTTCTAACTGTTGCTTCCTGACCTGCATACAGGTTTCTCAAGAGGCAGGTCAGGTGGTCTGGTATTCCCATCTCTTTCAGATTTCCACAGTTTATTGTGATCCACACAGTCAAAGGCTTTGGCATAGTCAATAAAGCAGAAATAGATGTTTTTCTGAAACTCTGTTGCTTTTTTGATGATCCAGTGGATGTTGGCAATTTGATCTCTGGTTCCTCTGTCTTTTCTAAAACCAGCTTGAACATCTGGAAGTTCATGGTTCATGTATTGCTGAAGGTCCAGAAAGTCCAGTGTAGCAGAAATTGGACTGCCTTGATGTAATCCTTGCTCTCAGCAGCAAAGACATCCACAGTACTGCCCAGCTCATTCCTGGTTTCCCACATGTCCTCCAGGGCAGCCTTAACCCAAAGTCTTTGGTTTAAAGGCTTTGTTCTTATTAAGGGAACCAGGGCTGCATGAAGAAAAGTTATGACCAACGTAGACAGCATATTAAAAAGCAGAGACATTATTTTGCCAACAAAGGTCTGTCTAGTCAAGGCTATGGTTTTTCCAGTAGTCAGGTATGGATGTGAGAGTTGGACCACAAAGAAAGCTGAGTGCTGAAGAACAGATGCTTTTGAACTGTGGTGTTAGAGAAGACTCTTGAGAGTCCCATGGACTGCAAGGAGATCCAACCAGTCCATCCTAAAAGAAATCAGTCCTGAATACTCATTGGAAGCACTGATGCTGAAGCTGAAACTCCAATACTTTGGCCACCTGATGTAAAGAACTGACTCGTTGGAAAAGACCCTGATGCTGGGAAAGATTGAGGGCAGGAGGAGAAGGGGACGACACAGGATGAGATGGTTGGATGGCATCACCGACTTGATGGACATGAATTTGGGTAAACTCCAGGAGTTGTTGATGGACAGGGAGGCCTGGTGTGCTGCAGCCCATGGGGTTGCAAAGAGTCGGACACGACTGAGAGACTGAGCTGAACTGAACTGAGGGCTCCCTAGAATGAGGTACACCCAGACTCACACCTGAGCAGTCTCAGAGCAAATGTAGTTCCTGTGTTTAAAGAAAATGGAGCTGTTCCTGAAACATGAGCTTGGTTCCTGCATCTGTGGCAATTAGCTGCTCCCCTCCATCCAGGGAGATGAAGCTTTAATTCACAGGGCTGGCTGCTCTCAGGTAGAACATCTTACACAGCCCCTGGCTTCATTGGCTTCATTTCTGCTATCATGTCAGGTGTGGTGGGCGTGCAGGGGATGATTGATAAGTTGTGCAAGTATAGATAGGCTGTAGGCTTCCCTGGTGGCTCAGCGGTCAAGAATCCCTTGCCATGCAGGAGACGTGGATTTGATCCCTGGGTTGGGAAGATCCCCTGGAGGAGAAACTGGCAACCCACTCCAGTCTTCTTGCCTGGGAGAATCCCATGGACCGAGGAGGCTGGTGGGCTACAGTCCTCGGGGTCGCAGAGAGTCAGACAACATTGAGTGACCAAGCATGCACGTCGTAGGCTGTGACCCCTAGACTAATTTTGTTATCTTCCTATTTCATTGTGGATAGATTCAGCGGGCAACTGGGCTATAGGACAACTAACATACACTTCCATTTGAGATTTTCATTAGTTTAGATGTGATTTATGTGGATGAGCTGAAAAGTTCATCCGTAAACAATGCCGTGATTGAACTGGGCGGAGTGCCAGGTTATCCTGGCTACATTGCATACCAAGTAGACACGTTTGCAGTGTGTCGGCTTTTATTACGGTTCTTAACTCTGATGACAAAAGAACAAAACCATAAAAAAAAAGCCCCTCCAAACCATATCACACCCCACAGTTGCATAAATGACAAGCAGGATAAATGAATGTTACAGGGCTAACCTCCATCTGAATCAAGTGAAACAATGTGCCGGAAGTATTTGGGGCTAGAATAAACTTGTGATTCCAAACACAGAGTCTCTGACTAATATGCGGTCTGTTTCTAAATGTCCCTCCCTGTGTGTTATGGGGTTACTTGCGCCCCCTCTCAAATTCGTACATTGAAGTCCTAAACCTCACGTCGCTCAGATTGTGACCCTTTAGAGAGATTGGGTCTTTACGAGGGAATCAAGTTCAGGTGAAGTCATTTGATGGGTCCCAAAGGACTGACGTTGAAGCCGAAACTTCAGTACTTTGGCCACCTGATGCGAATAACTGACTCATTTGAAAAGACCCTGATGCTGGGGAAGATTGAGGGCAGAAGGAGAAGGGGACGACAGAGGATGAGATGGTTGGATGGCATCACCGACTCAGTGGATATGGGTTTGGATAGACTCTGGAAGCTGGTGATGGACAAGAAGGCCTGGCTTTCTGTGGTTCATGGGGTCGCAAACAGTCGGACCCGGCTGAGCGACTGAACTGAACTGAACTGAATCCAATATTACTGGTATCCTTGTTCAAAGGAAAAATTTGCGCAAAGAGAGAGACACACGTAGAGGGAAGACCACGTGAAGAGAGATGGAAGACGGTCATCTACAAGCCACAGAGAGAATAGCTTGGGGCAGTCCTTCCCTCTCAGCTCCTGGGAGGGACCCACTCCAGCCCCCGGAACTGTGAGACAATAGATTCTTGTTGCTTATGCTCCCAGACTCGGGGGCTTCCCTATGGCAGCCTTGGTAAGCTGTTAATAATATTTCACAGCGCATTCGCCGTTCTCCAGGGACATTCGACTACAATGTGGGTTATCCATCCCCCAGCCTGCACTGTATCTTCATTTTTAAATTGCTGAGTGGTGGAAATTGCCGGCAGGTAGGAATTATGATGTGTGTGTGTCTGTGTGTGTCTGTGTGTGTGTCTGTGCGTGCGTGCGTGCGTGCGTGCTTAGTCACTCAGTCATGTCCGACTCTTTCTGACCCCATGGACTGTAGCCCAACCAGGCTTTCCTGTCCGTGGGATTTCTCCAGGCAAGAGTACTGGAGTGGGTGACCATTTCCTCCTCCAGGGGGTCTTCCCAATTCACGGCTCTCCTGCATTGCAAGCAAATTCTTTACCACTGAGCCACCTGGGAAGCCCTAGAAATTATGGATGCTAATGGTATTGGTGGGGCTTCCCAGGTGATGCTAATGGTAAAGAACCTGCCTGCCAACACAGGAGACAAAAGAGATGCAGGTTCCATTCCGAGTCGGGAAGATCCCCTGGAGAAGGAAATGGCAACCCACTCCAGTCATCTTGCTGGAGAATCTCATGGACAGAGGAGCCTGGTGGGCTACAGCCCACAGGGTTGCAAGGAGTCGGATGTGACTGAAGCAACTTAGCGCAGCATAACAGTGTGAGTGGTCTATCACTACAGAACAAATTACCCTCAAGCTTAGGCACTCAAAGCAACATTGTAATCATGTATAATCTCACTCTTATGCATTTATCTCGTCACTGTTTCTGTAGAAATGTAGGTGCATGTCAGCTGGGTCCTCTGGCTCAGAGTCTCTCAGAGGCTATATACAGTCAGAGTGTTGGCCTGCAGAGGGTCCAGGCTCACCTGGAAGAGGCCTTGCTTCCCGGCTCCTTAGTGTGGCTGAGAGCAGGATTCCGCCCCTTCTCCCCCAGCTTCTGTCTTTCTTGTCGAAAATCAGCTGTTGGTCTGGCACTCCTTGGAGGACAGTCTTTCTTCTTCTCTTTTTATGATTTTCTTTGGTGCGCTTAGGTGTTGTAATGGCTTATGCAGGTGTGTATTTTTATGAATTTTCCTTAGGATTTCTGGGAAATCTTGAGTTTGTAGCTAGACATCTTTCACGCATTCTGGAACAGTGTTCCTTGTGTTATTTCCCTTGCTTTCTTCGCTTCTGGGACTCTGAGAAAGCATTGTACATCATCTCCACCCTGTGTGTTTCCAAATTTCTCTTTCATCTTTTGTACTGCTTCTTGTTTTGCTGTACTGCGTTCTGGTTTGTTGTTGTCATTCACTCTGTTAGTCATATCCGTCCGACTCTTTGCCAAAGAAAAGAAGAACTTAAGCGCAGCAGAAAGCAAAGAAGAACAAAAGAGCCTTTTGATGAAAGTGGAAGAGAAGAGTGAAAAAGCTGGCTTAAAACTCAACGTTTAAAAAACGAAGATTATAGCATCTGGTCCCATCACTTCATGGCAAATAGATGGGGAAACAATGGAAACAGTGACAGACTTTATTTTGGGGGGGCTCCAAAATCACTGTAAGATGGTGATTGCAGCCATGAAATTAAAAGATGCTTATTCCTTGGAAGAAAAGTTATGACTAACCTAGACAGCATATTAAAAAGCAGAGACATTACTTTGCCAACAAAGGTCTGTCTAGTCAGGGCTATGGTTTTTCCTGTAGTCATGTATGGATGTGAGGGTTGGCTATAAAGAAAGCTGAGTGTGGAAGAATTGGTGTTTTTGAACTGTGGTGTTGGAGAAGACTCTTGAGAGTCCCTTGGACAACAAGGAGATCCAACCAGTCCATCTTAAAGGAGATCAGTCCTGAATATTCATTGGAGGGACTGATGCTGAAGCTGAAAGTCCTGGCATGCTGCAGTCCATGGAGTCGCAAAGAGCCGGACACGACTGAGCGACTGAACTGAACTGACTCTTTGCAACCCTGTGGACGCCTGCATGCCAGGCTTCCCTGTCCATCACCACCTCCCGGAGTTTGCTCAAACTCATGTCCATTGAGTTGGTGATGCCATCCAACCATCTCATCCTCTGTTGTCCCCTTCTCCTCCTGCCCTCAATCTTTCCCAGCATCAGGGTCTTTTCCAGTGAGTCAGGTCTTCTCACCAGGTGGCCAACGTACTGGAGCTTCAGCTTCAGCATCAGTCCCTCCAGTGAATATTCAGGGTTGATTTCCTGTGCGATGGACTGGTTGGATCTTGCAATCCAAGGGGCCCTCTGCCCTATCTTTCTGTTACCTAATTTTTGTTACCTGATTGTTTAATCTACTGCTACACTCTCTTATAGAATTTTCTTTTTTTTAGTTAATTTTTTTGGAGTATAATTGATTTACAATCTTGTGTTAGTTTCTGCTGTACAGCGCAGTGAGTTTGTTATGCATGTACATATATCCATTCCTTTTCAAATTCTTTTTCCATTTAGGTTATTACAGAGTCCTGAATAGAGTTCCCTGTGATACCCAGTAGGTCCTTATTAGTTATTAATATACAGTAGTGTGTGTATGTCAGTCTCTGTCTCCTGAATGATCCCTGTCCTTCCCCCAACAGTAAGTTTGTTTTCTACATCCTGTGACTCTATTTCTGTTTTGTAAACAGGTTCACTTGTATATATATATATTTTTAAGATTCCACAAGGAAACAATGTCATGTGATATCTGTCTTTCTGTGTATTGCTTTACTTGCCATTTCTATTTGGTTCTTTTCACGTCTACTAGGTCACTTTTAGGGCTTCCCAGGTGGTGCAGTGGTAAAGAATCTGCCAGCCAATGCGAGAGATGGCAAGAGATACGGGCTCAGTCCTTGGATTGGAAAGATCCTCTGAAGGAGGAAATGACCATCCTCTCCCGTACTCTTGCTGCAAAATTCCAGGGACAGAGGAGCCTGGTGGGCTACAGTCCATGGGGTCTCAAGGAGTCGGACACAACTGAGCAACAGAGCACAGCTCACTGTGATAGCAGTCTCTTATATTCCATTCTTTTTCATATAATCGGCAAGTTTGTTTTAGGTTCAGGTTCGGATGCTGTCAGAATCTGAAGGGTTTGAAAGTCTGGTTTTCTGTCTCTCTAATTTAATTTCTCCTCATGGTGCCTAGTGTGTTTGGTGATGTTTCTCTTACCTGTGAAATGTGATTTTTTTCCTTGGAAAATTATTGTGAGAATTCCCTAAGGCTAGGAGGCAAGTGTGTTCTGCAGAGGGGAATTGTGTTTCTTCTGGTCTATTCTTGGGACCAGGTCTTGTTCCACAAAATCTTGTAACTTTTTGCACAGTAAGTAAATGGGAAATGCGAGTGACATTTGGAAATTTTTATAGCAACTTGACGTTGCTATAGATAGCTTCTGTGTTCTGTGTTCGTCCTTTTGTTTCCATATCATTTTTTTTTTTGTATGATTCATTTTTATTGCATTTTACAAAACTTCTCATTGGTTGGAAATGAAGCAAACAGCCCAGTACTTCACCATGGGTAGTTTTAGAGGTTCTGTTTTGAAAAAAATTGATAACACTTTTTGGACTTCCCACGTAATATATATTGATAAGTTAGGTTGCAAATTCACGTGAGTGCTAGTTTTTGTTACAGCTTCTTGATAGTTACTCCTTTGCTGCTTTCCTCAGCATTTAAGGGAGTGTCCCTGTAAGCTTTTAAAGTGCAGTTTGTTAAGAGTCCGTTTTGCTTCAAACTTACACCGTGGGTGTAGCGTTTTAGAGATCCAAAATTTGAGGAGAGTCCTCTATTAGATTTCCCACCCTTGGTGAGCCCTGGCCTTTGTCTTCCATCTCCTGTACTCTATGAGAAATTGAAAATGAAAACTAAAAATCACTAGGTTGACCACATGCCCTTAAGAAAAAAAATGGCTTTGATGTTCTGCTATCATTTCTTTCTTTTTTTTTTTTTTTTCTGTGAATTGATTTTCCTTTAGTTTATTGCATGTTTCACTCATGGCTGACTCTTTGTGACCCACGGACCATAGCCCATCCAACTCCTCTGTCCATGGAATTCTCCAGGCAAGGATACTGGAGTGGATCACCATTCCCTTCTCCAGGGGATCTCTCTGACCCAGGCATCAAACACATCTCTTGAGTCACCTGCATTGGCAGGCAGGTTCTTTACCACTAGTGCTACCTGAGATGCCCTCTGCTCTCCTTTCGTGATTCTTGGCTTCAGTTTGATCTCGGCCTGATCAATGCACATAATCTTGTCACCTCTTTAATGTTAAAATGCTTATGTATATGTGTATTCGTGTCCTTTTAACAAATGAAGAAAGAGGCTCAGTAAGGATTAAGGTCTCAGGGTACAGAGTGAAATCAGTATTAGATCTGCTGAGCTTCCTCTAGCGTGGTTCTTCCTGCTCTCTCGTAGAGTAGGACTTCCTGGTGTCCTGAAAAGGGGTCAGCCTGTGGATACATATTGCTTGTTGCCCTCACTCTGCCGTGTCCAACTCTTTGCAAGCCCATGGACTGTCCCCTGCCAGGCTCCTCTGTCCATGGGATTCTCCAGGCAAGAATACTGGACTGGGTTGCCATTCCCTTCTCCAGGGGATCTTCCCAATCCAGGGATGGAACCTGGGTCTCCCACCTTGCAGGCAGATTCTTTACCGCTGAGCCACCGGTAAAGTTCAAAAGTGTGTCTATGTATAAAAAGATTTTCAAGTCAAATAAATTGAAAGGAAAGGCTTTTGTTAAGGTAGGAAAAAAAAAATGCTGCAGAGTTTGGCCCAGGGCTGGGGTGAGAAAGGTGAGGTGGCTCCCTGCTGTCTCATTGCCTTCCAGGTGATGGGCGTGGACGTAGCTGTGTGAGATTCCTCTGAATCTTGGTCCACCTGCCTTTGGCCTCTTCATCCACACCTGGTGATGACAGAGGGTGCTGTGGTCACTGCCCCTCCTCCCACTGGCACTGTGTAAGTCTTGCTTGCCGTGCGTAGTCAGTATGTTTGAGGGCCTGTGGTGAGGACTGACGTGCTGTCTCTTGAACCTGAGAAGCACCCATTGAGTGCCAGCTAGGTGCTGGGTGCCCTGGCCAACACTGGGCTCACAGAACTGAATATGGAACCCTGGCTTGCAGCTGGCTCACTGGTTTGTTCAACCTCAAACTGGAACATTAAAAGCAAACAAAAGAGTTTCCTTAAGTGACTGAGCTGTCAGGTACATTTTGCTGATCTTCTGGAAAAAAGAAAGGAAACGTGGACTCTTCTGTGTCATTCTCTAAAGCCCTGCAGTTGACCTTAGTTTAAGGTACTGTTCAGTTTGTCACCTGTGTATTCTTCGGTGCTTAAAGACCTGATTGTTGCTCAGTTAACTTTAAATAGTGTGGAGGCAGGCGCTGGGATTATAGGCTTATTTCTCTACCATCTGACTGCAGTAAACATGCCTGTTCCAATCAAGTGACTAACGCACAAGCTACTGCTTTATTTTTGCCTCTATTTGTGGATTATAAAAAGAACCAAACCCTAAAAACCATAAAATACAAAGACCGCGAATCAGGAAGCATCCCTACAAGCCCCCACATATAGCAACCAAGTGTTGAGTTGGAGTGAGCTTGTTGTTGTTCAGTGGCTAAGTCATGTCCAACTCTTTGCGACCCCATGGACTGCAGCACGCCAGGCTTCCCTGTCCTTCACTGTCTCCTGGAATTTGCTCCAACTCATGTTTATTGAGTCGGTGATGCCATCCAACCTTCTCATCCTCTGTTGCCCCCTTCTCCTCTTGACTTCAATCTTTCCCAGCATCAGGGTCTTTCCCGATGAGTCGGCTCTTCCCATCAGGTGGCCAAAGTATTGGAGCTTCAGTTTCATCATCAAACGTTGCAGGGAATATTCAGGGTTTGATTTCTTTTAGAATGGACTGGGCAATCTTTTTTTTTTTTTTTTCTTTCTTTTAATCTTTTGGCCGTGCTGCATGGCCTGTGGGTATCTTAGTTCACTGGCCAGGGATCAAACCTGTGACCTCTGCATTGGAAGCCCAGAGTCTCCGTCACTGGACCACCAGGGTAGTCCTCCCTTAGCAATCTTAAAAGTGTCACGCTTCTCGCTCTTTCAGAATGCAGGAGGCTGCTTTAAGATTGGAACGTGCAGGCTGATAGCTGCGGGAATGTCCCTGTTTGTTCACCCCTGCCCCTGCCCCGCCCTGTGAAGGGCTCGGGCTTTTGACTGCAGCAACGTGTCTGCAGGCTCTGTGCCTTACCACGTGGGGGTCACGGATCTTGTCGAGCTGATTCAGTGTCGGATGAGGCAGGTCGGTACTTGAAAGGTAAACTCACCTGACCAAGTTCACAGGGTGAGTGAGGAAGTAGGTGCGGGTCAAGGAGTCAAAGCAAAATAGTTGGACACGACTTAGTGGCTGAACAACAACAGCCACAAAAGGAATCGACTACACACCCTTGAGGGCTTCCCTGGGGGCTTAGAGGGTAAAGCGTCTGCCTACAATGCGGGAGACCCAGGTTCAATCCCTGGGTCAAGAAGACCCCCCCTGGAGAAGGAAATGGCAACCCCACTCCAGTATTCTTGCCTGGAGAATCCCACGGACAGAGGAGCCTGGTGAGCTACAGTCCACGGGATCACAAAGAGTCCGACATGACTGAGCGACTTCACTTTTCTTTCTTTCTTTACACACCCTTTAAGAGCTTCCCTGGTGGCTCAGTGGTAAAGAATCCGTCTGCCAATGCAAGAGATGTGGGTTCGATCCCTGGGTCGGCAGCATCACCCCCACCTCCCTGGGAGGCTGGTGGAGATGCAGAATCTTCAGGCTCTCTGAAGACCCCAGTCCTCCTGAGAATCTTCATTTTAACAAGATATTTCTTCGGTTGCACACTGGATCTTGAGCAATATCTCCTAGAGCACAGGTGTATGCTTTAGTTATAACACATGTTGGCTTCTCTGGCGGCACGGTGGTTAAAAAAAAACCCGCCTGCCAATGCAGGAGACCTGGTTTCGGCTTCTGGGTTGGGAAGATCCCCTGGAGGAAGGCATGGCAGCCCATTCCAGTATTCTTGCCTGGAGAATCCCGTGGACAGAAGAGACAGGCGGGCTACAGTCTATGGGATTGCAGAGTTGGACACCACTGAAGCAACTGAACAACAACAATAAGACATTTGTTGTGAGTTTTTCCAAACATATTAGCATTGTCCACTGGGTTTCAGTCCCCGCCCATCTGGTTCATCGAGGCGCTCAGGATACCTCAAAGAAAGGAGTGAAAGTGAAAGTCGCTCAGTCGTGTCCGACTCTTTGCGACCCTATGGACTATACGGTCCATGGAATTCTCCAGGCCAGAATACTGGAGTGGGTAGCCTTTCTCTTTCTCCAGGGGATCTTCCCAACCCCAAGGATTGAACCCAGGTCTCCTGCATCGCAGACAGATTTGTTACCTGCTGAGCCACCAGGGAAGCCCTTGTGGATACCTAGGAAGTTAAGAATTTATTAAGTGTCTCTGAAGAGACAGAAGCACATGGTTTCCAGTGTAAAGGGCTTGACGTTGGGTCCAGATTATGAAGCCAGTGGTGTGTGTGCACGAAGTAGACTCTCTCAAGGGCTGGGATTGTCCAGGGAGGTCACAGTTAGCAAGTAGACTCTCTCAAGGGCTGGGATTGTCCAGGGAGGTCACAGTTAGCAGGAAGAGAAGATGGTTCTAAGTCTAAACAGTGTCAGCATTTCGGAAGGAGCTGATGGGGTAAGAAAGCATGGAGATGCTGTTGAAGGAAGTGGACAGGGATCAGAACTCCTGGAGGCAAGCCGTCATGACAGTGAGGAGAAAAGCTGGAGAGGGAAGGGGTGTTCAATTACATAAAGAGCCTCAGGTCAATGACATTCAGTGATGCTTACACAGTTCCGGGTTTGCCGTGATTTAGGAGGTCTCCCACAGTTTCACAGGGGTTTCATTCAAGTTCATGTGAAGAAGCGTGCTTGGCACGGGCTGGAGACCCAACAGCAGGGGACGTGTGACATTTGGCAAGGCAAGGCATGAGTAATTGGGACCCCAGCTTGAAGGGCAGAGGACGGTCCCCGCGAGGGTTTTCTGAGAAAGAAGAAATCGTCATCCTGTTGAAATCTCCCCTCTCGGAGCGTAAGCCCTTGACAGCAGTAGCCATGTCTTCCAGGGGCATTGTGATCGCCAGACAGTCACAATCTTAGGAACCCTCTATCTGTGTCAGAGCTGTCATGGACTGAATGAAAGGTCCAAAGGGCAAAAGGAATAAAAGCATAGGAGAGAAGTCCAAAAAACAAGGGAGCGATTGAATGACTCATTCAAGATTAGGTAAGAGGCAAATTCAGGGAGTATGGATCAGGAGTCCAACAGGGGCCAGGACTAGGGAAAGGCAACTGGGACACCCCTTGAAATCTGGCACCCTAAGCACTTGGGTCACCCTAGCCATGGCCCTAATCTGAATGTTTTTTCCTTTGAGATGACTGGGTTGAATACCATTTGGGAGAGTTTGCCATTCTGTAAGATTTTTAGAAATAAGAGTCCTCTCCTCTTTAGTATTCTCCATTCCTTTAGCTCCAAATCGAATATTTATTTCGTGCTATCTCATTTCTTATCACAAGAAGATAAATTTTATGACTGAGAGTTTTTCTTTCTTTCCTTTTTTTTTTTTCCAGAAGAGATTAGCTGCATAAATAACCAGCAATTTTAATATATCTGCATCAGGGAACAAGGCCATATTATCTCCAATTAAGTAACGACGAGCTTCTTTTGTTAAGCCATATAATGAGTAATTTAGAGCTTTCAGCCTATCTTTGGAGGATAAAATGTTCCATGATGTGCAGAGGAGGCTTGCTCCTGAGAGACAGATTTAGAAAAAATGTTTGTTCAATTTCATGATAAAGGCTATATTTATACCAGGGGGAAAAGTTGAGCATTTGGAAAATCTGTGTAGCATTGCAATGGAATTCCTTCAGTTGCATTGAATGCTTCATTTTTCTCTAAGCCCCAGTTTAGCTTCAATTACTTTGAAAACAAAGCAGCAGGTTACAGAGATTTTCAAGGGGTTTCAGAACCTGAGGGAAAATATTGTACTTTTTTTCTGGCAAATGTAGACATTGCCATGCTTGTTTTGATCGTAAGGAGAGGAATAAGTATTGGAAAAGTGTTTTTTAGCAATTTCCACCCACCCCCGCCCCCCACCAAATATCAACAGCAAAATGCTTGGTGAAGAAAGTACATCATAACAACTCTTTCTTTCTGCTTCAACAAATCTTGTGTAATGGCCACCACCAAGGTCAAGTGGCTTGAAAGCATTTCAAGAAACTAAGATGTCACGTCTCATTTGTTAAAGTATTTAAAGATGCTCCTTTACAGCCTAGTCATATTTTAAAATGCGTCTTGTCATGATGCTGTCCTTGATCGCTTTCATATGATCTCAGTATAGAAACGGAAGACTCCTCTGTGAGTTTTGCAGTTTAGTTTATTTACATGACAGCAAAGAAGAGACTGTCCAGATGTGGAGGTCGGGGGGTAAGGGGGTCCCTGGAAGGGCTTTCGAAAGGCAGACCAGATAGAGAAAGCATTGGTTCATAGAGAAAACTGATGTTAATGGGGAGAATTATTAGCCAGTGGGCTCAGCTTTCTGGGAGATCAGGTGGCAAGTAATAGCGAATGGGAGGCGTGAAGTCAAGTATCAGGGGATGAGGAAAGAGTAGCAAGGTAGAAACTGGGCTCTGTAAAGAACTGGGAAGGCCCGCAGCAACTCAGCAGTTTGAGCAAGTGTACCTGAATACTTAGATAGTGTTCACGGTCACCAGTGTTCAGCTTCAGCTGTTCTTTTTTTTTTTTAATTGAAAGATAATTGCTTTACACTATTGTGCTGGTTTCTGCTATACATCAACATGAACCAGCCACAGGTACACACACATCCCCTCCAGCTCTTCAGCTATTCTTAGCATGTGCATTGAAAATCAGAGAAAAACCTTGCAGTTGAATTTTGTTGTGGTAACTCTGTGTCCCCCCGCTCTGAATCGGATGCAAGAGTCACTTAGCGAGATGCTGAATAATTTAATGGGGCTTCCCAGGTGCCTCAGCCTGGGAATCCTTTAGATTCTTTAGGATTCTCAATTCTAAAGGATTCTCAATTCTTTAGAAGGATTCTACAGAATCCTTCTGCAGTGCAGGAGATGTGGGTTCGATCCCTGGGTGGGGAAGATCCCCTGGAGAAGGCAGTGGCCACCCACTCCAGGATTCTTGCCTGGAGAATCCCATGGACAGAGGAGCCGGGCGGGCTACAGTCCGTGGGGTCGCAGAGAGTTGGACACGACTGAGCGACTAAACAGCAACAACAATTAATAGTGTAGTAGTGATTCTGTTGGCAAAAGAGAAGGAGCGGGCCATGATTAATGCAAGAACCTGTTCTCAGCAGTACAGAGGTAGGGGGAGAGAAGAATGGGAGAAAAGGTCTGTGAAGGAGTGATGGAGAGATGACGACTGGGGGAAAAAGCCCGTGGCCTCAGGACAAGTGTGACACAGGATGCTGGAAAGTGAACACCACTGTGCTTGTCTGCCAGACAGGAAAGGTGTGGTCTCGTGGGAACCACGTGGGCGGGAGCAGAGTCGACGCTGGTTCAGCCCTCCCACCCAGGGGTCGCTGCTGTGTGTGTATCTCGTAAATTGTCACATCTGTTTCTGTTGCTGTTTCGCCGCTCAGTCACGTCTGACTCTTTGCGACCCCCATGGACTGTAGCCGGATCATCGGAAAGGACCCCGAAGCTGGGAAAGATTGAAGGCAGGAGGAGAAGGGGACGATAGAGGATGAGATGGTTCAGTGTCATCATGGACTCAGTGGACGTGAATTTGAGCAAACGCCGGGAGACGGCGGAAGACAGACGAGCCTGGCGGGCTGCAGCCCGTGGGGACTGCAGAGAGTCAGACATGACTTAACGACTGAACAAAAACAACAAATAATCATGCCTGACATGCAGCATTTGTTGAATGTATTTGCTTAAAAAGTGAAAGTTGAAGGTGTTAGTTGCTCAGTCGTGTCTGACTCTTTGCAACCCCATGGATTGTAGCCTATGTCCCTTTGTACCTAAGGAAACGCTTGCACCACAGGCGTTAGTCAGGAATTTGGTTGGTATTTCCACTCCTCATGGCTCTGTTCCACATGATTATGGCATCAGTTTCCAGAGAGTAGCTTGCCAGTGTCAATGCAGTTACTGGACGTAAACCCTTTCCCATGAAAGGCAGGGCCTTCCCAGTACAGACTTGTCCTTCTTGGGATTTTAAATGCTTTCCCATGAGATAGCTCTCTACCACATTTTCCATTTCATTCAGTGTATTCTCCAGCTGTAGAATTTCTTTTTGATTCTTTCTTATGTTTTCTTGCTTGCTTGCTAAGTCCTTTCAGTAGAGTCTGACTTTTTGCAACCCCATGGACTGTAGCTCACCAGGCTCCTCTGTCCATGGGGTTCTCCAGGCAAGGATACTGGAGTGGGTTGCCATTCTCTTCTCAAGGCTTATGATTTCTATCTGTGTGTTAGATTTCGTGTTTTCCTGATTTTATTGACTTCTCTTTCTGTGTTTCCTTGTAGCTCCCTAAACTTTCTCAAGACAACTATTTTGAGTTATTTATTGGGCCAATCTCCTGGCAAATAGATGGGTAAACAGCAGAAACAGTGACACACTTTATTTTTGGGGGGCTCCAAAATCACTGCTGATGGTGATTGCAGCCATGAAATTAAAAGACTCCTTGAAAGGAAAGTTATGATCAACCTAGATAGCATATTAAAAAGCAGAGACATTACTTTGCCAACAAAGGTCTGTCTAGTCAAGGCTATGGTTTTACCATTAGTCATGTATGGATGTGAGAGTTGGACTATAAAGAAAGCTGAGCATGGAAGACTTGATGCTTTTGAACTGTGGTGCTGGAGAAGACTCTTGAGAGTCCCTTGGACTGCAAGGAGATCCAACCAGTCCATCCTAAACGAGATCAGTCCTGATTGTTCATTGGAAGAACTGATGTTGAAGCTGAAACTCCAATCCTTTGGCCACCTGATGCAAAGAGCTGACTCATTGGAAAAGACCCTGATGCTGGGAAAGATTGAAGGCAGGAGGAGAAGGGGATGACAGAGGATGAGATGGTTGGATGGCATCACCAACTCGATGGACATGAGTTTGTGTAAACTCCAGGAGTTGGTGATGGACAAGGAGGCCTGGCATGCTGCCGTCTATGGGGTCACAAAGAGTCGGACACGACTGAGTGACTGAACTGAACTGATTGGGCAAACAAATCACAGATCTCCAAATCACAGATGGAGCCCGTGAAGCAATTAGGAGGGTCTGTGTGCCTTTGTCATCCTCCAAGTGAAGTGAAGTTACTCTGTTGTGTCTGACTCTTTGCAACCCCATGGACTGCAGCCTACCACGCTCCTCCGTCCATGGGATTCTCCAGGCAAGAGTACTGGAGTGGGTTGCTATTTCCTTCTCCAGGGGATCTTCCCGACCCAGGGATCGAGCCCGGGTCTCCCACATTATAGACAGACGCATCCTCCGAGAGCCTGTGGCTATTCTGCTATGCGCCCCTCCGCTACTCTCAGGCACGCAGCCCCTCTCAGCTCTCTGGATGGGGCAGGAAATAGCTGGTCTGTGCTGCCTGGGGGAAGGGAGGACAGGGAAGAATCCAGCTGTTCCTCTTACCCTCTTTATTGTGTCTAACCTCAGATTTTAAAAAAAAATTTTCTTTTCTCCTCCAGGGATATCTTGGAACCTCTCCACCAGACTCCTGGACCTCCACAAAGGTACTGTCCTCTGGGAGTTAAAATTCGTGTTTAAAATCCCGGTTAAAAATCCACATTTCTTCCGGAGAGGGTGGTAGAAAACTCCTGCCGTTTTGCCTGCATGGCTGCTCTCTCCTGGTTTTTCCCCTCTGTATGAATGAGTTTAGATTTCTTTTGATGAGTCACACTTGACTTTCTCTGAACCTCAGTCTTTTCTTTCCATGTCCTAACAAGGAATTGGCACTTTTTTTTTTTTCTGTAAAAGGACAGATAGCACATATTTTCCACTTGTAAGCTGTATGATCTCTGTCACAATGACTCAACTGGGCCATAGTAACATGAAGGCAACCACATCTGCAGTATGTGAGTGAATGATTATGGCTGTGTTCCAATAAAACTTTATTTACAAAACCAGGTGGTGGGCCAGATTTGGCCCCTGGGATAGTTGAATGGCTGAGCTCTGCTAAATCTTTGTCATCTTCCCAGCCCAGCCCCACTCAGGGAGAAGGATGTGGACGAGAGAGTGTTACAGCTATTTGTTTTGGGCCATGATGATTTAAAACACAGACGATGGGAACGTGTCAAATATAGACACATCACACTTCACGTTGTGCCCTGTGAATTCATAGCGCCCTGACCCTGCGTGAGTTCATTAATCTGTCATTGTGCACATGTTCATAACATTGCTCATCAGTGATAGTATTTTTTGATATGCTTTCTGCCAAAGGAATGAGGCAGAACCCAAAGGGGACAGGTTTGAAGCTGATCGTGCAGTCTTTCCAGGAATAAAAAAAATCAGTATTGAACAGAAGATGAACTAAAGAGAACATCTGGTGTGTGAAGGGAGGGACCCTGTTGAATTCATGTCAAAATCTTGCAGCGTCGCTCCAGCTATCTCTTTTGAAAAGTCATTGATCCAGCTGGCTGAGAGAAAGGTCTCAGGGTTTGTCCTGCCTTTGTGTTCTGTTAATTTCATAGTCCTGGGTCTCTCCCTGGAATATACTTAATATTTGCCTCCTGACTGAGGCTTTCGTTTCTTATTCCTCTGTGTGGGCTGATTTGAAATGACTCCAGACCTTCTGTGAAGATTAGTCACCAGTTTTCCTTTTCAGCTGGATAACCTGGAACTATATTCAAACTGTACAGGAGGTCCGCTTCCACTTCTGGCTACCTTAGAAAGCCTTAATTATTCACTGATGTCTGTAGAATTTGCACTTTGATCTTTAGTATCTTTCCTTTCTGATGATATGGGGGATCTTTTAAAAGCAAGGGGATAGTTCATTTTCTGTGATTGTGGGAGAGCTGACAAGTGACGGAAGCTGTGATACATGGCTGACAGTCCTGCTTTGGAGCTTGAGGGCTGTGGGTTTCACTGTGCCTTCACACTGTAATATTAGGTCAACTGCTTAATCCCTCTGAAGACAGCCGTGTGTCCAGAAAACAGGGACCATAATTCTTACCTTTTTGAACACCTGCAAGAAACAACGTAAATAAAGCTACTCACATGATGCATTGCCTAGGGCACTTTCTCGGTAAATGGAAAAATGGTATTATAAGAAGACCATATGAGTGGAATGCAATATGTATTGTCCAATTGATGAAAATTCTTGATTTGGTTCCACCGAAGGGCTGCAGTAAAGCCATTAAGTGAAACATTCTATTGGAAGCAAGTTTTTAGCTCATGCTAATGAAATAGTGTGAACATAAAGTAGAAGATCATAAGTAACTGTTGTTCAGTTGCTCAGTTGTGTCTGGCTCTCGGCAACTTCATGGACTGTAGCGCTCCAGGCTTCCCCGTCCTTCACCATCTCCCAGAGCTTGCTCAAACTCATGTCCATTGAGTCAATGATGCCGTCCAACCATCTCATCTTCTGCTATCCTCTTCTCCTTGTAGTAACTGTAAATCATATTATTTCTGACTCATAGGGACCAGTAGTCTTTTCCATAAGATTTTGCTTACTAATGGGCTTCCCTGATGGCTCAGCTGGTAAAGAATCCTCCTGCAAAGAGTCCACATACAAAGAATCCACCTGCAAAGAGTCAGACACGACTGAGTGACCTGCAATTTCACTTTCACTTTCACTTTTGCTTACTAATGACAGTAAGAAACTTTGTTACTTATGTTCCCCCTCCGGTCTTCAGCTTCTGCTGAATCCTGAGGACCAGAGCTATTGCCCAAAGCATGGCAGAGGCAGGTTCTTGGTGGAATATTCATCCGTCATGAGTAGACAGTGAGCTTCTGAGCATGTGACAAGCAGGTCTTCCTCCTGCCGTATGAAGGCAGCTGGCGTTGCTGTCTAGGCAACAGCAGTTAGAGAGATAGTTAGTCGCATTTCCTGACTTTGAGTTTTGACATCTCTGCAGCAGTACTGTTTGGTGCTTTTGGCCTCTGAGATCTCCTTTCAGTTCTAATAGTCTGAGATTCCAAGGCATTTCCACTGCTGAAATCAGGGAAGTTGGAAAGTGAAAGTGCAAGTCGCTCAGCTGTGTCTGACTCTTTGAGACCGCATGAACGCTACAGTCCATGGAATTCTCCAGGCCAGAATACTGGAGTGGGTAGCCTTTCCCTTCTCCAGGGGACCTTCCCAACACAGGGATCGAACCCAGGTCTCCTGCATTGCGGGCAGACTCTTTACCAGCTGAGCCACAAGGGAAGTTAGACTTTCTCCCCACACGCCCATTTGAGCAACCCAAACCCCATTTGATTCTTGGTTTGAGAAAAGGACACTGACTTCCTTTTTTATTCTGTCTTTCCTAATGTCTGCTTTAGTAACTAGAAATTTATGGGTACTTAATAATGACAAACTGTTAAGAGACCAGAGTATGTAACTGAGCTTTAACTAGAGAAGAAGATGCTGGAGTGGGTCCGTATGATTGGGACATCAATGCTTTGCGTGTATAGATGCCTTGTGTAACTTACGGCAGATGAACCGTAGGGGCCATGCTGTCCTGTCCCTTTTTACCCGCTAACACGACCCTGGAACAGTGTGTTTCCTGGGAATGACTGAATGCCTTGGCCATTAGCCAGCTAATAACTCAACTCTGACCTCACACTTGGAAGGACATTTGTTTGGCTTTGATTTCTCCAGCTGAAGTGGAAAAAAAAAAAAAAAAGTCTAATGCATATGACAACACGTCTCTCCACCAGTTCATAACTTCTCCAGGCAAAAACAAAACAAAACCCCAAGATAATCAACAGCAAAGCGAAGGTTTCTGGTACACACCCTGTGCTGTCAGTTCTTAGACGTGCACTGCTAAATACTAACTAGGGAGTGATTTAATAAATCATCTTGTAGTTGATTTTTTAAAAGAAATCTCTCTTACTGTATGTAGAAAGTCTACCATTGTCATAAGCTCTATTAGAGTCCACTTCTACTCCTGCACCGGTTCTCTGGAATGTTACATAATCGTAAAGAAAAATGTCTGAAAGGTAATTACCTCATCGTGCAGTGAAAAGTAATTGGTCATGGGAAATTATCACTGGCCAGCCCTTGAACTGCAGACGTATAACCCCTGCACACAGGTTTGAAGATGGTTAGAAAAAGGGGACTGCCTGCTTTTTACAAAGGTTGTGCACAAGACATCAGAGGGTACGTCTCCTAGAATAGCTGACCTATTTTTCTCATCTTCCTGCTGTGATTTCAGCTGATAGCTGCAATTACTCAGATTGTGTGAATTCATCCCATAAATGTTCTGTGACTAAAGTCATGCTGGAATTAATTCCCTAACCATTTGAGATGGTTTAAAATAGTGTGGGCAGTGGTAGATTCGTTAAGTACGGTAATAGCATTTAGATCAACCCCTTGCCCATTGCTTGTTTTTCTTTCCCCTTGCTTTCAGCAGGAAGCAGAGTTCTCTGTCTCCAATCTGTCCTCCTCTCTGTACGATCACTGGTCTGCCTGGTTGGGAGGAGGGTTTAGGGGATGAAGGATTCATGCGTATGTGTGGCTGAGTCCCTTTTCTGCTCACCTCAAACCACTGCAACATTGTTAATCAGCTCTACAACAATATGAAACACAAAGTTTAAACATTGGGGAAAAAAAGAAAACAACTTCTGGTCTGGCAGCTGCAGAATCCATGCAGAATCCATCCCTTCTCGCTGGCTCCAGTCAGCAAGGCTCTGACTCCTGTGGCTGCCTCACGTGGGCTCCCGCAAGCTCTGTGGACTTCATCCAAGAGCTTTGCCGTCTCCATGGCAACCGGGACAGCCACAGGTCCCGGAGTCTCCTTTCAAAAAATGAGAACTGTGGGTATGTGCTTGGCATCATAGACATGCATGTTCCTAAAAACATTCACTCTGAAAGTGAAAGTCACTCTGTCGTGTCCGACTCTTTTGCGATCCCATGGACTATACAGTCCATGAGAATTCTCCAGGCCAGAGTGGGTCGCCTTTCCCTTCTCCAGGGGATCTTCCCAACCCAGGGATCGAACCTAGGTCTCCTGCACTGCAGGCGGATTCTTTACCAGCTGAGCCACCAGGGAAGCCCAAGAAGACTGGAGTGGGAAGCCTATCCCTTCTCCAGCGGATCTTCCTGACCCAGGAATCGAACCGGGGTCTCCTCCATTGCAGGCAGGTTCTTTACCAACTGAGCCATCAGGGAAGCCCCCGAAACCCCTGAAAATCCAGTAAAATTTCAGCATGCCAGGAGTCCTTGGATTGGGGAGGCACTCGATGAAGAATCATCTAATGATTTGGCTATTTCTATTCTCCCAAGAGAATTTCTTTGCAGTATAAGCCACATTGAATGTGAGCAAGGTGCATCTCTGAAAATTTTATCCGGTTCTATTTTCCTAACTCCTCAGTGTTTAAGGAAGCAGCTTGCAGTTGTAGAGTTAGAGTTCTCCGTGTCATTTTCCTGTTTGTCGTGAGTGACTCATGCTCCAGAAGCCTTCACGTCTATCAGAGTTTATGCTTCCTCCTGCCTCTCTGACTGTGGCTTGAACTTTCTATACATTCCTACCTTTGGGTTAAAAATGCAGAGTCGGTTACTGAGGTTTTCACACCCGTGTTTCAGATACTTAGGTGTCAGTCTTGAATATTTAGTGTTGTTTCAGTTCAGTGGCTCAGTCGTGTCCGACTCTTTGCAACTCCCATGGGCTGCAGCATGCCAGGCCTCCCTGTCCATCACCAACTCCCGGAGCTTACTCAAACTCATGTCCATCTAGTCGGTAATGCCATCCGACCATCTCATCCTCTGTCATCCCCTTCTCCTCCTGCCCTCAATCTTTCCCAGCATCAGGGTCTTTTCTGATAAGTTGGCTCTTCGCATCAGGTGGCCAAAGGATTGGAGCTTCAGCATCAGTCCTTCCAACGAATATTCAGGGTTGATTTCCTTTAGGATGGACTGGTGTGATCTCCTTGCTGTCCATACTTAATATTTACAGGAAGCACCCTGTAACTGTGTATACAGTTGCACTGAAGACCTACCGTGGCAGGAGACCTGCTTTGGAGAATGCTGACATTTTCCAAGTAGATCCTACATGTCAGACTCTGCTAAGGACTCTTATTTTCTAATACCCCCACCGGTGATCGAGGCCAGGCTGAGTGATGCCCCTTGGAATGGCTCACGGTGGTCCATGGCCAGTGTGAGTTGTCACTGCCCCTTCTCGCTGGCTGGAGCCCAGATCAATTAGTACTAAAACATTTTTAATATCACATGTCGAAAGAGTTGTTATTATCCCTCTTCTCATAGAATCTAAAGAAATCCCCAAATGTATTGATAAAGACTCAGCTGGAACATTATCTTTTCACAAATGGCTAAGCTATATACATTCACCTTTTAGATTCAGTTAAGAATGGTGATTAACTTAGACATTTTTGAGAGCTGTATTGCCTAAAGAATTTATGTAACTTTAATCTTTCTCCAACCTTTAATGACAAAGGTGTTTTTGTATTTTTACATGACTGCACCTCGCAGACTATTTACTGGGAAATATATATATATTTCTCTTGGCCCTTCTGTTGCATGTGGTTACATTTAGAAACTATTTAACAAGATTTGAGAGGAGACAAGTGAGCAAGACTGTGCTATTGATCAGATGTCCGGGGGAGGAACTGCTATAATAACGATGGGCAAGTAATCCATATATTCAGACTGGTGGAATGTATTCCCTTCTGTAAAGAAATTGGTCAAAGATGCTTGCCACAGCCCCATTTGCTGAAAAGCTGAAATGCAAGCCCATGAGTAACCCTAGAGACTATAAAGTGATCTTCTGGTTTATAGGAAGAGAGTGTACCATGTCTCACTGAGGACACAGGCGCTGTCATTCACATGATAAATTTAGATTTGGGGCTGATCATTTAATTTTAAAAAGCACGGTAGGACTTGAGAGTTCTTGCTCACCACTTTCTCCATGCCTGACAAGTGGATAAAAATACATAATAGATCCAGTTGCTTTGAGATGGAAAGAAAGTGCAAATCATGGGTATTTTTAGAAAATCATTATCCTTTAAACTCCTCACGTGCTCTCCTCAAGTGAGCACAATTCACAGACAGCATTAAGGCAATTTAAATACAGCAAGTTTTGAAGGAACTATGTTTGAGATGGAATGTGTTTTTAAAAAATCAAAATGAGTATTTGCTTGTTCTCAGATTACAGAACTAGGGAACTGAGATTTACCTACTAACCATAAAAGCACCTGGAAACCTGTAATATTCACTTTAAATCCTCAGCGTGGTCTGATAATGGGTGTTAGTTGGTTTCATAGCCAGTCTTTTTCCTATCTGCCATTTCTCACGGCTGGAGGCTGGAAAACACAGCCTAGAGCTGACTCTGGAAATTCACTGTTTAGAAAACTCAGGGGGGAGACTTAACTTAGAAATAAAACGTTCATTTATGGTTTTATTGCTTATTACCTTCAACTATTCCTGTGATGCAAATGTTAACTTTATGATCAGTAATTCTAGTTAGTCTCTTCTGTAAAACAGCAAGAAAAATAGGAAATTGGTGATGGAGTTTAGCAGCGGAGAAACACCTGTTCTTCACCCTTCCACCTTTACTGGAGGAACTGAGGAATCAGAGGATGCGCTTTGGGGAAAAAGGCAATTGCCAGAATGTGTTTGCATAGACTCATTTGCATATGTATTTTATTTTGGAATGGGGCTGTCGGCAATTATGTGCCGCCCTAAGTGACCTACAGGGAGTGTTTCTTTTGCATAGCACTCAGCAGACCTAAAGGGAGTGTGTGCTCATCCTCAGTGCGAGACAAGGAAGCTGTGTTGAAGAATAGAAGTGGATCACAGATGGCCAGCACTGCCATCTGTGGGGAAAACTGTTGGGGAACCTTGGAGGCCCCTCCCGTAGCAATCAGTAGGAAGTTAACTGACAGTCGTAAGGGGCCCAAGGAGACATGGAAGCTGATGCTGAACGTGGTGGTCTCGGTGGAGCCTGCGTGCCGGGAAGAGAGAGTCATGTAGGGGTCTGCTGATACGTGAAGCCCCACACGGACTTCGACCCCCATCAGCTCAGGCCTCGGTAAGACCTGAATCATTTGGGCTGTCCAAGTGTACACAGTTCAAGACCTTGCAACCCTGAAATAGTCCTTCTCAGTGGATTCTCTTTTTAAATTTTATTTTTTATTGCATTAATTAATTTTAATTGGAGGCTAATGACTTTACAATATTGGAGTGGCTTTCGCCATACATTGACGCGAATCAGTCACGGGTGTACATGTGTTCCCCATCCTGAACCCCCCTCCCACCTCCCTCCCCATCCCATCCCTCAGGGTCATCCCAGTGCACCAGCCCTGAGCACCCTGTCTCATGCATTGAACCTGGACTGGCGATCTGTTTCACATATGGTCATATACATGTTTCAATGCTATTCTCTCAAATCATCCCACCCTCGCCTTCTCCCACCGAGTCCAAAAGGCTGTTCTTTACTTCTGTGTCTCTTTTTCTGTCTCACATATAGGGTCATCATTACCATCTTTCTAAATTCCATATATATGCGTTAATAACTGTATTGGTGTTTTTCTTTCTGACTTAACTTCACTCTGTGTAATAGGCTCCAGTTTCTGTTTAGGTTTTACAAATACATATTTCATTTCGATTATTGACAGTAGAAAATTCTCTACTTATTATGTCTTAAATTTGTAAGACGTGATATCATAAAACTCCTAGAAGAAAACATCGGCAAAACGTTCTCTGACATAAATCGTAGCGTCCTTTTCGCAGGTCAGTCTCCCAAAGCAATAGAAATAAAAGCAAAAATATAATAATAAAGAATAGAATCTAATTAAACTTACACAGGCTTCCCTCATGGCTCAGTTGGTAAAGAATCTGCCTGCAATGCAGGAGACCTGGGTTCTATTCCTTGGTCGGGAAGATCTCCTGGAGAAGGAAATGGCAACCGGCTCCAGTATTCTTGCCTGGAGAATCCCATGGACAGAGGAGCCTGGTGGGCTACAGTCCATGGGGCTGCAAAGAATCGGACACGACTGAGTGACTAAACCACCACCACCACCACACATTTTTGTACCACAAAGGAAAACATAAACAAAATGAGAAGACAATCGATGGACTGTGACTTAGAGCACCATATAATTTCTCGATAGTTCCATTCCAAAGTAAACTCTGACTCTACCTCTCTGTTTGCTGACTCTAGGTTCCTCATTTTCACGGAATCGTGAAATATTTGGAATTTTGTGACTGGCTCATTCCATTTAGCATAATGTCTTTTAGATTCATCCGTGCTGTTGCAAATGACAGGATTTGTTGCTCTTGAGGCTGAATGTTTCATTGTATGTTTGTGTGTCACATTTTGTTTTTCTATTCATTACTCAGTGGACACTTAAGTTGTTTCCATATCTTAGCTATTGTGAATAATGTGATGAACATGGGAGTGTAACTGTTTGAGATCCTGATTGCAGTTCTTTGGGATATATACCCAGGCATGGGATTGCTGGATCATATGCTAATTCTATTTTTAATTTCTTGAGTAACTTCCACCCCGTTTTCCCTTGTGGCTGTGCCAATTTAATGCTCACCAACAATGTACAGATTCCCTTTCCTCTACATCCTTGCCAATACTTACTTCCTGTGTTTTTGATGATGGCAATTCTAACAGATGTGAGTTGATGTGTCGTTGTGGTTTTGATTTGCATTTCCCTGATGAATGGTGACATTGAGTATATTTTCATGTGTCTTCTTGGCCATTTATATGTCTTTGTGGTAAAATGTCTATTCAGGCATTTTAAAATCAGATTGTTTGCTTTTTGCTATCGCGTTGTAGTGATCTCTTTTCTATTTTAGGTATTAGCCCCTTATCAGATACATGGTTTACAAATATTTTTTCCCATTCATTAAGTTGCCTTTTTACTTGTGGAATTTTTTCCTTTGCTGTGGAGAAACCTTTTAGTTTTATGTAGTTCTGTGTGTTTTTCTTGCGTTGCTTATGGTTTTTTTTTTTTTTTTTTTTTGCGTCCTATCCAAGAAATCATTACCTGGACCAATGTTATGAAAATTATCCCCCATGTTCTCTTCCAGGAGTTTAACAGTGTCAGGTCTTAATCCATTTAAAGTTAATATTCTTGAATGGTGTAAAATTGGGGTCTGATTTCATTCATTTACATGTGGATATCTGGTTTTCCCAGTACTATTAGTTGAAGAAATTCAAGTTTTTGAAGTGGATATGTAGAGGTAGTTATAACACCACACGCTCAGCTCATCTCTGCCCTGACTGTATTATGCTGTTGCTATCTGAGTGCTTTGTTGAGCAACCCAGGTCACATGTGTGCATGCGCAAACACACAAAGATACATCACATACACACAACACAATACACACTCTCAAGGCAGTCTATCATGTGTGCTTGTAGCTGCGGTGCAGCAAGCCACTGCAGATGGTGACTGCAGCCATGAAATTAAAAGACGCTTGCTCCTTGGAAGGAAAGTTATGATCAACCTAGACAGCATATTGAAAAGCAGAGACAGTACTTTGCCAACAAAGGTCCGTCTAGTCAAGGCTATGGTTTTTCCAGTAGTCATGTATGGATGTGAGAGTTGGACTATAAAGAAGGCTGAGCGCTGAAGAATTGATGTTTTTGAACTGTGGTGTTGGAGAAGACTCTTGAGAGTCCCTTGGAATGCAAGGAGATCCAACCAGTCCATCCTACAGGAAATCAGTCGTGAGTATTCATTGGAAGGACTGATGCTGAAGCTGAAACTCCAATCCTTTGGCCACCTGATGCAAAGAGCTGACTCATTGGAAAAGACCCTGATGCTGGGAAAGATTGAAGGTGGGAGGAGAAGGGGACGACAGAGGATGAGATGGTTGGATGGCATCACCGACTCGATGGACATGAGTTTGGGTAAACTCCGGGAGTTGGTGATGGACAGGGAGGCCGGGCGTGCTGCAGTCCATGGGGTTGCAAAGAGTCGGACAAGACTGAGCGACTGAACTGAACTGAGACTTTCTTTCTTCCTTGCAGAAGATCACATGTTCCCTTTCTTCTTCTTATTCTTTTTTTTTTTTCTTTTTAAAGATTAAAAAAAGGTATGTCAGTGTTTTGATCGCCAGTTCACATCTGTAGACCCCAGGCTGGGCTGTTTCTCTGTTATCAGGTCATGGATATCCTGCTGCTCCTTTTTTTCTGGACACTGGGTAGATTTTAGGCCATGTGACCTCAGAATTGATTGGGCGAAACGTGACATGCTTCTGGGTCTGTTTAAGGCAGTCCGTGATTCCTGATGTTTCTGTCCTTCAACCTAAGTTGTCATGAAAATACCTGCTGCTTGTGACCTTTTGTAAACAAACCTGGGTCCTCAAGTGACACGGATGAGTAGGGCTCACTGTATGTTGGTCAAGGAGCTTGAGTCGGCAGCAACTCGTTTTATGAAGTGGTTAGAATTTCAGGGTTATTTGTTGTACAGCCTGCCAGCCGTCTGACATACAGGCTGTGGAAACTGTCCTTGCAGAGGACCCTGTAATGTGCTCCCAGGTCTCCCTTCAGGACAGAGGTGCTCATTTCCATGCCCACTGGGATGTTAACAGCTGCACCCCTCTGTGGGAAATGGCGACCCACTCCAGTACTCTTGCCTGGAGAGTCCCATGGATGGAGGAGCCTGGTGGGCTACAGTCCATGGGGTCACATGCAGCCTCAGTGCAGAGACACGCCACAGATGGAGAAGTCTCCTTTCCGCGTGACAGTAAAACAGGAACAGATCAGAAAATGCAGAGCCCGTGGGAAAAGCTGCAGGCTTCACAGCAATATTGCCCTGAACACTCAGGAGAGTGCATTTCTTCTATAATATTAAGCAAGGTAGGAAGGAGAAAGGTGTCCGAGAAAACTGTCTGGGATTCAAAGTATGATACAAGGCAACAAGCTAGAGAGTGAAGTCCTGAGGGGAAGAGAGCTGGAGATAAAAACAGAAGGATGACGTGAGGAAGCAAGACAGGTGAGATGGGAGAGGAATGTAGGGGAATAAAACGTGTGCTGGTAGAATTAAAGCGGGCGTGAGAGGCGCTTGAGGTGGCTTGGAGGCGAAAAACAGAAAAGACGTAATTGAAAATTGCTTTGGTTTAATAAGAAGTGCTCCTAGGAAAATGCGTTGACAATGTACACCCTAGAAGGAGGAAAAAGGTTTGTCTACAAAGCATGAAAAATTCAGTGGAATTTCCCCTGGGAAATTCCAGAATTTCTTCTTCCTTTTTTGGATGGCATAGCTCTTTCTTTTTTTGGAAGCTCTCTCTATATGGCCTTGGTGCATGGTAAAGAATCCGCCCGCCAATGCAGGAGACTCGGGTTCGATCCCTGAGTCAGGAAGATTCCCTGGAAATGGAGATGGCAACCCATTCCAGTCTTCTTGCCTGGAAAATCCCATGAACAGAGGAGCCTGTCGGACTACAGTGCATGGGGTACCAAGAGTTGCACATACCTCAGCAAGAACGCGCACAGCTCTTCATTTATTTTTAGGTGGCATAGCTCATTTATTTGGAAGCTCTGTGTTACTTAGTGTAAAATTGAGTTTGGGACTCAGGCTCATTGACTAGAATACCCAGCCTCTGAACAGAGCTGAGCTCATGATGCAAGCCAGACCACTGATATTATCCCTTGGACTTCTGTGTCCACAGTCCCCGCTGAGAAGGTCAGAAGTGGTCATCCTGGTTATACCGTGACTGTGGGACCCAGGTCAAAGTTGTTTGGACCAAGGATGGAGGCTTTCCACAAGTGGAATGTTCTGTGCTTGGTTCAATAGAACATCTGCCCACAGTGTGCCCTCTCCGCTGGGTCACGATGGACTTCTCCGTGAGATTTCGTTGAAAAGATTGACTAGCATGCATTCAGGAGGAGTCAGCAGACAGAGAGACATACAGGAAAAATCTGCACTGACTTGGATCATTTTTTCAAGTTTTTTAAAATGAAATTTTTAATAAATATTCTTTATGAAATTGTGCCTGCTGATTTATAAAGTTTATGTCACCTGGTATATTCCATGTCATCATCCTACATAAAAATATCCATAGCAAAGATCAAGTACATGCAAAAACAGTGTCAATGTTTATGACGTCTGTTTTTCTGCTTTTTGAAAATTTTCCAATTTCGATGAACTTGCGCTACTTTAAAAAATAAATATGAGTTGGTTAAAGATGATAAAAGGCCACCGAGGAAATACCAGAGGATAAGTCCCTTGAGGAGCAGGCCTGGATTTCTGGCCACATGACCTGTGAGAGGGGCCTGACATTGTCCTTCTGTCTTGCGAGGAGGAAGCTAATACGGCGTCCTTGGCACTGAGCTGTGCTTGGGGCTTTGCCACGCGTGCGGCCTTCCTTGCCCTGTCTCTGCTGATTAATGAGCCGAAGCTGCGGTCCGCTTCTAATCACTTTGTCATGACAGCACTGGCTGCAGATGGTGTGTAAATTACCTGTCTGTATGAGTCACTAAGCATCTTTTCCTAAACCATCATCTTTCTCTAAACGACGCTTAGGTTCAGTTATCGTTCACGGAAATCCAACAGTTTGGGGAGAGTGTGCAATATTTCTAAATGTGAAAAGAACCACAGTGAACACCTTTTCAGCGTCTTCCCTTCTCTCTTTGCCCCATACTATCTTTTTGTGATCCAGATGGGAGGCCAGAGTCTTATACCTCGAGTCAAGGGACTTAATCTAATTGGGAGGACAGACTAATTTAGATGACGCAGCACAGCATCAATCGCACCCGTGAATCTCATCGCTTATTTCACACCCTGGGTACAATGCAAGTCCAGACGGAAGGAATGCGATCACGTCCAAAGCGAAATTTGAACAGAATGTACATGGAAGAAAGAGCTGTACGTGGGATGTGGGCACTGCTGTGATTCGGGAGACTCCGCATATGGAACCATACAAACTCAGGGCAGGCAAAAGTCCACTCTCATGTGTATACTCTTATTTTATAATAATTTACAGTTTACTGCCTGGAGATCCGCCCTGCCTTTCCTGGGGCTCAGACAAGGGAGGTGCTGTACCGGAGCAGATCCGAATGAATGGGCAAGCCAGCCTCCCAGCCCGGGTTTTCCGGCCTCTTCCATTCTATACAATGAACACCCAATATCAGGTGTAATGAACCACGAAGTTGAGCAAAAGTCAGTTGTGTGGCTTGTGGGCTTTTCAAATGCTGTAAATTTTTCACGTCAGACTTGGTGATCCTTGCGCAATTACTAACTGCTCAGGGCTGAAGGTTGTTTGGAAGCTGAAATTCTTTCTATTTTCAAGTCGATTTAAAAAAAGTACACAACACCGATCTAAGGCATACGTTTCGAAGACTTGCATTGTGAGTACAAAGATGCTTGTAAGTCACCAGAAAGACTGCATATGTGAAATGTTTTCAAATGGTAGGTGGTTAGTCATACAAAGAAAGGAAGAAAGTGAAGTCGCTCAGTTGTGTCTGATTCTTTGTGACCCCATAGACTGTAGCCCACCAGGCTCCTCCGTCCATGGGATTTTCCAGGCAAGAATACAGGAGTGGGTTACCATTTCCTTCTCCAGGGGATCTTCCCGGCCCAGGGATCGTACCTGGGTCTCCCACACTGCAGGCAGGCTCTTTACTGTCTGAGCCACTAGGGAAGCCCCTAGTCATACAAACCAGATCTCTTCTCGGTTGGTAAGAAACTAGTACATTGCATTTCTATGAAGCGAAAATACGATTTGATTTTCAGACTACCCTTCAGTATTGCTTTTTCCTAAGCAATATAGACATTCTCTAAGGAACCACACTTTCTTTCTTAGCTTGTTTTCCTCACTTTACCCTTTTAATTTAATGGACTTGGCCACAGTTAAGGTTTCAGATATCCTTGTTGACGTCTCCATTTTTGCCCATGATTTATTAGTTTGACATGTATCTGTAAACATGTCTATAGCATGCCGATATATTTTGTTGAAATGGAGGAAACAGCACTGAACAGTACAGGTGGGAATCTCTGCCATCATGGTAAAGGTCAGAACAGAAATTGTTTCGAGGGAATTGATAAGGGCTGGAGTATGAAGGGGCTTCCGAGGTGCCGGCAATATGCTGTTTCATGGCTCCACGTTAGTTACATGGGAATGTTCACTTAGTAAAAACTCATTAAGCTGTATACACTTAAAAACCTTTTGTTGCAGCTTGATATATGGAAAACGCATACAACCCGTGTGTGCAGTGTGAATTTTCACAAATGGAAGACAACCAGTAATGAGGAACTCATGAATGAAAGAGGCTATTAACACCCTCGAATCATGTCTTTCACTCCTTTCCGGTCACTGAGTGCCATCCTGCTTTCAAAAAGTAGAGATTGACTGTGCTCCTTTCTGTACTTGGCGTGTCATGCAATATGTCCCCTTTTGTACCGACTTCTTTCACTCAGCGCTCGGTTTGAGAGTCATCCACACTTTTACATGTGGTGTGTAGCTCATTCTCGTGGTCAGATAGTATTCCATGGTGTGAATGTAATCCAGCTTACTCATCCATTCACGGACTGATGGACGTTTGGATCATTTCTACTCATTGTCACATGAATACAGCTGCTCTGAAGATACTGTGCGTGTTCCTTGGTGAGCTTACCTCAGCATATCTGTTGGGTGTATTCCTAGAAATGGAATTACTGGGTTCTAGGGTGAAACTAAGATCGTGGCAGCCGATCCCATCACTTCATGGCAAATGGATGGGGAAACAATGGAAACAGTGACAGACTTTATTTTGGGGGGCTCCAAAATCACTGCAGATGGTGACTGCAGCCATGAAATTAAAACACACCTGCTTCTTGGAAAAAAAGCTATGACCAACCTAGACAGCATATTAAAAAGCAGAGACATTACCAACAAAGTTCTGTCTAGTCAAGGCTATGGTTTTTCCAGTAGTCACGTATGGATGTGAGTGAGAGTTGGACCATAAAGAAAGCTGAGTGCTGAAGAATTGATGCTTTTGAACTGTGGTGTTGGAGAAGACTCTTGAGAGTCCCTTGGACTGCAAGGAGATCCAACCAGTTCATCCTAAAGGAGATCAGTCCTGGGTGTTCATTGGAAGGACTGATGTTGAAGCTGAAACTCCAATACTTTGGCCACCTGATGTGAAGAACTGACTCATTTGAAAAGACCCTGATGCTGGCAAAGTTTGAAGGTGGGAGGAGAAGGGGACAACAGAGGATGAGGTGGTTGGATGGCATCACCGACTTGATGGACATGAGTTTGGGTAAACTCCGGGTGTTGGTGATGGACAGGGACGCCTGGCATGTTGCAGTCCATGGGGTCGCAAAGAGTTGGACATGACTGAGTGACTGAACTGAACTGAGGGTGAGCATGTGTTAACTTTTCTTTGATACTGGCCAGCAATTTCCCCAAATGGTGCAACAGTTTACGCCCCAGGAGCATGAGTATTGTTGCACATCCTTGCCAACAGTTCGTGTTTTCTGTCTCTTCAGGGTTAGCAGTTCTCATCTGTGTAAGCTATACACTTTCCTTTACATATGTTCTACAGCAATCAAAAGTTTGTTTTAAAAACTACATGGATACTTGTGGCTGATTCATGTTGAAGTATGGCAAAAAACATCACAATATTGTAAGGTAACTGTCCTCCAAATAAAACAGATTAATTCAAAAAATAAATAATATGCTTATAGATCTTCACCCTTCTTGTAGAACCTTATCCTCCTTCTTCTCTGATAGTTGCTAACTGTTTTTCTTGGCTTCCAGACTCAGAACCCTGTCATTGTTTGACTCATCTCCTGTTCAAATAATGAAGTCAACTCTTAGTCAATTTCCAATGCATTTCTCAGGGCCCACAGGAGCACAGATTGACTTTTTTGGGGGGGGGGGTTCATGAAATACTTCCAAGAGAAGGGATTTTTGAGTTACTCTTCAAAGGGCAAATAGGGCTGCCACGTCACAAAGATGTCCTAAAAGCTTGTCTAGAAGGGAGAACAGGGTATGTATGTGTGTGGAGAAGAATGATGGTATGATAGAATATGGTTAAGGGTACTGTAAGATTTTTCAGTATGGCTGAGGCCTGGAAAAGGGTGCGAGATGAGATTGGAAAGATAGATAAGAAGGCCGATCTTGGAGGAGGCTATATGTTGGGCTGATCAACATGATTCCAAAATGAGAACAGCTAGTCATCTGTTAAATAGGAGAAGGGACTCATTCATGCATTAGCAAGATCAGCATCATAACATAATAAAATACAGATTAGAATGTTGAGTCTGTTCTTAGGGAGACCAATTAGGAAACACCTGTAATATTCTCCAGGTGATAGGTTTTGAAGATCTTAGGAAAAATAGTCGCAATGTATATGGCATGGAAAAGATGGATGTGCAGTGTCCAATGATAAAATTGACGGGAGCTGGTGACTGGAACGGGCATCCCTAATAGATCAGTTGGTAAAGAATCCACCTGCAATGCAGGAGACCTGGATTCGATCCCTGGGTTGGGAAGATCCCCTGGAGAAGGAATAGGCTACCTACTCCAGTATTCTTGGGCTTCTCTGGTGGCTCAGCTG
Organism: Giraffa tippelskirchi; assembly: GCF_054371585.1. Lineage (NCBI taxonomy): Eukaryota > Metazoa > Chordata > Mammalia > Artiodactyla > Giraffidae > Giraffa > Giraffa tippelskirchi. Next base: position 148,337,225 of record NC_137289.1, read on the forward strand.
GTAAAGAATCTGCCTGCAATGTGGGAGACCTGGGTTCGATCCCTGGGTTGAGAAGATACCCTGGAGAAATGAAAGGCTACCCACTCCAGGATTCTGGCCTGGAGAATTCCATGGACTGTAAAGTCCATGGGGTCAAAAGAGTCGGACACGACTGAGTGACTTTCACTTTCAGTGACAGGAACGGTGGTGGACAAGAAAGATGGTATGGATGACTGAAACATTTTGCTGTGGATGGTTAGGGTACAGAGGTACTATAAGTGGGAATTGCATCTTGAGGGTGATGAGAGCAGGGAGGAAGGAAAAATAAAGCATCGAGTTTGGCCTTCAGTGGGGTTGACATGTAACTAAAGCATTTGGGTGGACAAAGTCCAATAGACAGTTAAAAATACGATTCTGCAGGCTGAGAGAGAGAGAGATGAACTAGAGACATGTCGTTGGCAGTGGTAGACATTCTAGAGGTGATGGAAAGGACAGATGTGAATGAGGTCCTGCTCATCTCAGAAGGGATAAGAGAAAAGAGAGTTGAGGATGGAACCTAACCTTTTAAATGTCAGCCTGTGAGAGAGACTAAAGGTCAAATGTGCGTTGCCTTGACAACCAAGGGAGTAAACAGTTTCAGAAAGATGGACGTGGCCAACAGCGTCAAGAATTACGGAACAGTCAAGTAAAGTGAAAGTGAAGTGGCTCAGTCATGTCCGAGTCTCTGAGACCCCGTGGACTGTAGCCTGTAGACGGTAACCAGGCTCCTCCTCCGTCTATGAGATTTTCCCGGCAAGAATACTGGAGTGGGTTGCCATTTCCTTCTCCAACAGTCAAGTAAAACAAGGAACAAAAAGCCAGCCACGGTCTTGATAAAAGCACTTCTAAGTGTGTGCTTGAGGTTAAAGCAGATGAAGACACATCAAGAAGAGCCGGGAGGTGAAGAGATGAACTTAACGGCGACTGCTCTTTCAAGAAGCTTGTCTCTGAAGAGGGGTGAAATGGGAATGGAAATAAAGGAGTCGAGGGCACTTTCCTGTCTTTGTGTTCTGAAGCATCTGTATCACACAGACAGGAAGGACTCAACCAGAGAGTGTTGGAGTAAAACATGCATTATTTCGGATCCCTTTGCTGGCTTAAGTTTTTTTTACCGAGTAATGACCGTGAGATCGCCTTTTATTTAAAGATGTATTTATTGAATTTTATATTTTGACTCTGGTGGGTCTTTGTTGTTGTGTGCGCGCTTTTCTCTAATGGCAGTGAGTGGGGGCTACTGTCTAGTTGTAGTGTGTGAGCTTGTCTTGTTGGATTCCCTAGTGGCTCAGATGGGAAAGAATCTGCCTGCCATGCAGGAGACCTGGGTTCGATCCCTGGGTCAGGAAGATCCCCTGGAGAAGGCAATGGCAATTGACCCACTCTGGTATTCTTGCCTGGAGAATCCCCATGGACAGAGGAGCCTGGCGGGCTACAGTCCATGGGGTTGCGAAGAGGGGGAGACAGCTGGGCGACTAGCACTTTGAGTTTCACTCTTGCTGTGAAGCATCTTGTTGTGGAGCATCTTGTTGTGCGGCTCTAGGACCGGGGGCTTCCGTGGTTGCAGTAGGTGGGCTCAGTCGCTATGGCTCTTAGGCTCTAGACCACAGTCTCAGTAGTTGAGACGCTTGGGCTTAGTTTTTCTGAGGCATGTTGGATCTTCCCGGACCAGGGTTCAAACCCGTGTCACCTGCATTGGTAGACAGGTTCTTAACCGCTGGACCACCAGGGAAGCCAGAGATCACTGTTTAAACATATTCTTGCCTCAATCACGTAAGTTAGACTTGTGAATTTATATCCTCAAGATTCACATATGCACGAATCCCTAGCTGGTTTTTCCCAGAAATATTGTTAAAGCTTGTATTTCAATATTTTGTGGGACACCTAATTCTCATCTGGAGAAGGGCATGGCAGCCCACTCCGGTAATCTTGCCTGGAGAATCCCATGGACAGAGGAGCCTGGTGGCCTACAGTTCATGGGTTGCAAAGAGTCAGACATGACCAAAGTGACTTAGCATGCATAGTTCTCATCACCTAAAGGGGTGCATTTTATACTATTATCATTGTCTATTGGTGCTATTACAACTGAGAAATGGTTTCAATTAAGTGGAATTTTGAAACGGCAAATGTAGAGAGAATGAAACATTGATTGATTGATTGATTTTTTTTCTGTTGTTTTATTTTATTTAAATTAGTTTATTTTTCTATTTTTTAACTTTACAATATTGTATTTGTTTTGCCATACATTGACGTGAATCAGCCATGGGTGTACATGTGTTCCCTTTCCAGAACCTCCCTCCCCATCCCATCCCTCTGGGTCATCCCAGTGCACCAGCCCCGATCACCCTGTATCATGCATTGAACCTGGACTGGCGATTTGTTTCACATATGATAATTTACAAGCTTTAGTGGCATTCTCCCATGTCATCCCACCCTCACCCTCTCCCACAGAGTCCATAATACTGTTCTGTACATCTGTCTCTCTTTTGCTGTCTCGCATACAGGGTTATCTTTACTGATTTACCAAATTCCATATATATGTGTTAGTATACTGTATTGGTGTTTTTCTTTCTGGCTTACTTCACTGTATAATAGGCTCCAGTTTCATCCACCTCATTAGAACTGATTTGAATGTATTCTTTTGAATGGCTGAGTAATATTCCATTGTGTATATGTACCACAGCTTCCTTATCCATTCGTCTGCTGATGGACGTCGAGGTTGCTTCCATGTCCTGGCTATTGTAAACAGTGCTGCGATGAATATTGGGGTACATGTGTCTCTTTCAATTCTGGTTTCCTCAGTGTGTATGCCCAGCAGTGGGATTGCTGGGTCATATGGCAGTTCTATTCCCAGTTTTTTAAGGAATCTCCACACTGTTCTCCATAGTGGCTGTACTAGTTTGCATCCCCACCAACAGTGTAAGAGGGTTCCCTTTTCTCAGCACCCTCTCCAGCATTTATTGCTTGTAGACTTTTGGATAGCAGCCATTCTGACTGGCATGAAATGGTACCTCATTGTGGTTTTGATTTGCATTTCTTTGATAATGAGTGATGTTGAGCATCTTTTCATGTGTTTGTTAGCCATCTGTATGTCTTCTTTGGAGAAATGTCTATTTAGTTCTTTGGCCCACTTTTTGATTGGGTTGTTTATTTTTCTAGAATTGAGCTACAGGAGTTGCTTGTATATTTTTGAGATTAATTGTTTGTCTGTTGCTTTGTTTGCTATTATTTTCTCCCATTCTGAAGGCTGTCTTTTCACCTTGCTTATAGTGAAACATTGATTTAAAAATTTGACTAGACGCATTCCTGCCCTGTGGAGAGGAAGCAGAATGCATATCAAGATGAATGCCGCTCATTTGCTTAGCAAAGTGCTATGAGTGTTCCTTGAGTTCTAAAAAGTAAGCCCCTGGCCTAGGTTGAAAGGGGGAGATCAAACCAATGGGAGACAGAAAGGCTCAGTATATGAGGGCTACATGAATTTTCCATTGTTTCTTTTTGGTCCCTGGGCTTCAGGAATCCAGGGCTAAGAAAAGAAGGGATGGATTGATTCAGAGAATGCAATTTCACAATGGCGGAGTTTGTTTTCATCATTGCCGAATCTCTGGTGCATAGACTCAGGCCTGGTAAATAAGGAAGCTTCTAACAAGTACTTGCTGGATGAATGAAAGATCTTTTTCTAGAGTAAGAAAGGGCAGGCTCCAGAATATGGGAATTTTTAATAAGGACTCCTCTATAATATGGCTGATGGACTTTTAATGTGGTACCTGACACTCAGTTACTAGTAATTTTTTTATTCTCTGCCACCATTCCCCTCCTTTACCCAAGTCTTTGGCAAAGTGTGTTGATTGGATTAGTGGTGCCTTAGGAAGGGAGGAGAAGGGCTTGAGGGTGGCATAGGGGGAAAGGTTCAAGTGATGAGAGCAGGTCAAGGAAGGACCCCAGACACTGTAAAAGCAGGTTGGTAAGAGCTCAGAGTCAGAGGTGACACGGCCCAGGTTCTCAGCCCCAACCTCAGTTCAGTTCAGTCGTTCAGTCGTGTCCGAGTCTTTGTGACCCCATGGACCACAGCACACCAGGCTTCCCTGTCTATCACCAACTCCCAGAGCTTGCTCAAACTCATGTCCATTGAGTCAGTGATGCCACCCAACCATCTCATCCTCTGTCGTCCCCTTCTCCTCCCGCCTGCAATCTTTCCCAGCATCAGGGTTTTTTCCAATGAGTCAGCTCTTCGCATCAGGTGGCCAGAGTATTGGAGCTTCTGCTTCAGCATCAGTCCTTCCAATGAATATTCAGGACTGATTCCCTTTAGGATGGACTGGTTTGATCTCCTTGGAGTCCAAGGGACTCTCAAGAGTCTTCTCCAGCAGCACAGTTGGAAAGTATCAGTTCTTCAGTGTTCAGCTACGTTTATGGTCCAACTCGCACATCCGTACATGACTACTGGAAAAACCATAGCTTTGACTAGACCGACCTTTGTTGGCAAAGTAATGTCTCTGCTTTTTAATACGCTGTCTAGTTTGGTCATAGCTTTTCTTCCAAGGAGCAAGCATCTTTTAATTTCATGGCTGCAGTCACCATCTGCAGTGATTTTGGAGCCCAGGAAAATGAAGTCTCTCACTGTTTCCGTTGTTCCCCCATCTATTTGCCCTGAAGTGATGGGACCAGATGCCATCCATGATTTTAGTTTTCTGAATATTGAGTGTTAAGCCAGCTTTTTCACTCTTCTGTTTCACTTTTCAACAACAGACTCTTTAGTGCCTCTTTGCTTTCTGCCACGAGGGTGGTGTCACCTGCAGAGTCTGAGGGAGTATTTGATAGCCATGTGACATTCCTGCAGAAACGGGCTGTACCTTTATTTCTCTGGTTATACGAGGAAACAGTGGGAGTGGGGAGTAATGTAGCCCCTGGACTCTTCTGTTCTCTTTTTTGCCACCATGGTGTGATGTGAGAGAAACCTGTCAGAAAGGACATAACAGGTTCCCTGCTTCACAAGGTCTCAGGGCTCTGCCTGGTATTGGGCGACTTGAAGGAGAATTCCCATGGGTGCCTGAGATAAGGGAAGCGTGCCTTTCTGCAAAGCCCTTCCTCATGGGCATCAAGGGCCAGGTTTGCAAACCCCTGAGCTCAGAACCCATTGCTGGTAATACAGCTGCATGTTTTTTAAGTTGATTTATTTATTTTAATTGGAGGCTAATAATGACTTTACAATATTGTAGTGGTTTTGCCATACATTGACATGGATCAGCCACGGGTGTACATGTGTCCCCATCCTGAGCCCTCCTCCCACCTCCCTCCCCATCCCATTATCCCAGTGCACCAGCCCTGAGCACCCTGTCTCATGCATTGAACCTGGACTGGTGATCTATTTCACATATGATAATATACATGTTTCAATGCTGTTCTCTCAAATCATCCCACACTCACCTTCTCCGAAAGAGTCCAAAAGTCTGTTCTTTACATCTGTGTCTCTTTTGCTGTCTTGCATACAGGGTCATCATTACTATCTTTCTAAATTCCATATATATGCATTAGTATACTGTATTGGTGTTTTTCTTTCTGACTTACTTCACTCTGTGTAACAGGCTCCAGTTTCATCCACCTCGTTAGAACTGATTCAAATACATTCTTTCTAATAGCTGAGTAATATTCCATTGTGTATATGTACCACAGCTTTCTTATCCATTCGTGTGCCGATGGGCATCGGGTTGCTTCCATGTCCTGGCTATTGTAAACAGTGTACAGCTGCATTTTGACAAGTGCTTTCTCAAGACTGTATTTTAACCCTCCCCACCCCTGCAAATTTCAACCGTTTGTGGGGAAATGAGGGTTGATGGTGAGAGGGTTTCTGGAGAAGGGAGCCTGCAAGTGCTTCTTAAATCCTGTGTTGGTAGAAAAAGCCACCCTGCTGTATTGGACAATGTGGATACTTGGATTGGCCTTCAATCAGCTGGATGGCCTTGGGCCACGTCCGTGAGCTCTCCTTGTCGTGGTATCCGGCAGAGCGTCGAGTACCTACTCAGAAGCTCCGTGCAGAACCCAGGACCAGCTTTACATGAAGCTGCACGATTGGGTACAGCTGGTGGTGGTGGTATTCATTCGCTCATACCCCAGTCTCCTGCGGGACCCCCCGAGAAAGTCCTTGGAAATCCTGGGGCCTTTCAGATCTCGGGGTGAAGCTCAGCGAACTGAGGGACATCCAGGGGGTCCCACCCAGTAGCAACAGTCTTGCTCCGGATGTAGACTTGTTGACCGGCCTGTACAGAAGCCCTCAGTTAGGTGAGGGCTCCCTGGGCCGGGACCTAGTCCGTTTTCTTCATTTAAACTTTTACATCGGAGTACGGCCGATTAACAGCGTTGTGATCGTTTCAGGAAGACAGCAAAGGGACTCAGCCGCACGTATACACGTGCCCATTCTCCCTCGGACTCCTCTGCCATCTAGGATGTTTTCCTCACGTTGAGCAGAGTTCCCCATGCTATACGGCAGGTCCGTGTTGGTTATCCAGTTTTTTAAAAAATAATTTTATTTCTTTACTTTTGGCTGTCCTGAGTCTTCATCGCCGCACAGAAGCCTTTCTCTAGGTGTGGAGAGCAGGGACTACTCTCTAGGTGCCATGAGCAGGCTTCTCATTGTGGTGGCTCCTCTTGTTCCCGAGCACAGGCTCGAAGGTGCAAAGGCTTCAGTCGTTGGGTCACACGGGCTCAGCAGCTGGGACACGTGGCCTTGGTAATTCCCCAGTATGTGGCATCTTCCCGGATCAGGGATTGAACCCAAGTCTCCTGCATTGACAGGTGGATTCTTTACCACTAAGCCACCAGGGAAGCCCTCATTATCCGCCTTAGATATAGCAGGGTGTACCTGTCAATCCCAGCCCCCTCACTGTCCACCTCTGTACTTACCGGGTAGGTGGAAGTTGAGAATGTCAGCTCACCTGAAACATCAGGCAAGTCCTTTAACCAAAAATGTGAGGAATGGGGTGGGCCAACCAAGGCTTTTATTGTCCTGTTTACAATTCTTCAGGACCAGGATCGCACACATTCCATTCATTATCTGAGGCTCTGCTGGGGCAGGAAGTCAACAGTAACCTTTGTGACAGGGGTGCATTTCGTAGGCATGACTCAGACTAAGGTTAGGTCACACTGTAAAGAAGACACTTTTAGTTCCATCTGTCCATCCTTATGCACATATACCTACTGTCCCATCCTTACAGAAAGAGTTCAGTTGAAACTTGTGATGTGTGATGCCCATTTTTTATCTTTGAGCTACACAAAATTGTGCTGGGGTCACGAGAAACCCTGTCGCCTGAAGAAAACAATATATTTTTAGTCCCAAAGGACGAGCAGCAACTTTGAACTCTTGCCTTTGCCATCAGTTGGAATTGACTTTGGTTTCTGAGGAGGATGGCGCTCCCGGGCATTGTCCACCTCTTTGTTTATCTCATGCCAGTGGCATTTCTCAAAGTCAGAAGCTCCTTCAGTCTGGACGGCTTTCTAATTGACTGTGACATGCCGAGCATGTTTATCAGAGCCCAGCGTGTTTAACACTTTGGAAATAAGTAACCACCATGCCCCTGCTCTTTAACCTTTATACATGATCGGGTCATTGAAGAGTTTGTTCCAGCCAGGAGAGGTTTTTACACCGAGTCTTGGTGTTAGTCGCTCAGTCGCGTCCGACTCTTTGCAACCCCATGGACTGTAGCCTACCAGGCTCCTCTTTCCATGGGATTCTCCAGTCAAGAATACTGCAGTGGGTTGCCATGGCCTACTCCAAGGGATCTTCCTGACCCAGGGATCACCCTCCTCCCCAAACCATCTCCTGCATTGCAGTCAGATTCTTTGTGTGTGAGTCCCAGGGAAGCTGCTTTTACACCAAACTGAAATATTTAACACATTACATGGCAGAGAAGTGAACTGTCATTGCGCTTGGGGGTTTGCCCCAGGATACTTCTGGATTTTTATAGAGGAGTCTTTTATAGGCTTATTGATTGGAGAGTTTTACTGCATCTGATGGGGAAGGGAAAAGTGAAAGTTGCTCAGTTGTGTCTGACTCTTGATGACCCCATGGACTAGACAGTCCATGGAATTCTCCAGGGCAGAATACTGAAGTGGGTAGCCTTTCCCTTCTCCAGGGGATCTTCCTGACCCAGGGATCGAACACAGGTCTCCAGCATTGAAGGCGGATTATTTCCTAGCTGAGCCACAAGGGAAGCCCAAGAATACTGGAGTGGGTACCCTATCCCTTCTCCAGGGGATCTTCCCAACCCAGGAATCAAACTAAGGTCTCCTGCATTGCAGGCAGATTCTTTACCAGCTAAGCCCATGTGGGGAAGGGGGGAGCCTGACAAATAGCTTGAACAGTGCAGTCTGTATGGATGTGAGAGTCGGACTACAAAGAAAGCTGAGTGCAGAAGAATGGATGCTTTTGAACTGCGGTGTTGGAGAAGACTCTTGAGAGTCCCTTGGACTGAAAGGAGATCAAACTAGTCAATCCTAAAGGAAATCAACCATGAATCTTCATTGGAAGGACTGATGCCGAACTCCACTACTTTGGCCACCTGATGCGAAGAGCTGACTCATTGGAAAAGACCCTGATGCTGGGAAAGATTGAGGGCGGGAGGAGAAGGGGACGACAGAGGATGAGATGGTTGGATGGTATCACCGACTCGATGGACATGAGTTTGGGTGAACTCCAGGAGCTGGTGATGGACAGGGAGGCCTGGTGTGCTGCAGTCCATGGGGCTGCAAAGAGTCGGACACGACTGAGCAACTGAACTGAACTGAACAGAAGGGATCTATTAGTCTGGGCCATTATTTTCAGAGACCCCCTTCACTCCTCACTAATAGGACTGGTCACCAAATCCCTGTGCCTCTGTTTTTCTGTATCTGGATATAATTACTTTTTAGTTACATTTTAATTTCTCCTTTAATTCCTTAATACATTTCTGATTAGATTGGCTTAAGCAAGCAAGTGCTAGTATGCACACAAAATTAAGTAAATGATAAGGCATTATGCAGCTATTCTTTTTAGGAAAATACTCATTTCAGAATTTACTAGTGAATTAGATAAAACATAGAGATTATAAGCAACATCTTTGTAAATTTTGAACTAGGTTACTGAGATTGCTTCCAACTCCGTATCCAATTTAAGTTTTGGTATATACATTATACTGGGTTGGCCAAAAAGTCCGTTCCAGTTTTCCTGTAACATCTTGTGAAAAAACCTGAACAGACATTTTGGCCAACCCAATATATTTTGTATATAAAATGATTTTGAAACACTCCTGAAGCTTTCAGTCGTTTAAAAGTTGAAGTTTTTTCCTGGTTAAATTAGAATTTTGAAATTTTTTTGTTTTTTGAATGTTTATAATATTGCGTTGGTTTCTGCCATACCATAGCGGGAATCAGCCGTGATTATACACACATTTCCCTCCCTCCCTAGCTTCCCTCCACTTCCCTCCTCACATCCTTTCACGTCTTGGGAATGACAATGAGGTATCACCTCACCAGTTGGAATAGCCATCACCAAAAACTCTGCAGACAGTAAATGCTGCTGAGGATGTGGAGATAACGGAACCCTCTTACACCGCTGGTGGAAATGGAATGTAAACTGATATAACCGTTATGGAAAACAGTATGTAGATTCCTTAAAAAAAACTAGGAATAAGATGATCATATGACCGGCAGTCCCACTACTGGGCATATTCCCTAATAGAAAGCCGCAGCTCAAAAATACTCACGTATGCCAGTGTTCATTGCAGCCCTATTTACAATACCCAGGACATGAAAGCAACCTAGATATCCATCGACAGATGAATGGATTTAAAAAAAAAAAAGTCAAATTTTAAGGGCTTCAGTGAAGCAAGAGAGACGTATGATTTTGTAGTCTGCGGGAAAGGTGGCTGGGGGTGCCGTACAGTATCACATCCGGTAAAGATCATTTACTGCTGATTTCCTTGTTGAAACAAAACACGGCCAGCAAATGTGACACCCACGCATTCACGTATGGGCACGTATGTGAACTTATCCCCAACTCTTTAGTTCTTTGGGAAACTGCAGCTGCTGTAGAATACAGTGATGTACACAGAGGATGCTGAGAGGTTGTCGGTCGACACCGAAAGAAAACGCTCACTGTGTTTCTCTTGATGACCCCATGGACTATACAGTCAGATGAGCAACGGAGGATAACCACTGCTGTCCACACGGATCGAAAGAAAAGACACCAGACATGGATTAAAGTCTCATCACTGCTGATTTTCATTGGACATTTTTCTGGTATTTCCTGATGGTTTTAATGTAGGCACGTTGATGCTGTGTGAAGCACGCAGTGCATCATGCCAGATTATTGCTGTGATCATGTTGCTGGCCAAAATCTTGGCTTTCTCTGCCTGGTTCAGTCGTGTCTGACTCTTTGTCACTCCATGGACTGTAGCCTGCCAGGCTCCTCTGTCCATGGGATTCTCCAGGCACGAATACTGGAGTGGGTTGCCATTTCCTCCTCTAGGGAACTTCCCCAACCCAGGGATCGAACCCAGGTCTCCCACATGACAGGCAGCTTCCTTCCCATCTGAGCCACCAGGGAAGCCCTTTTCTCTGCCCGCCGAAGCCAAATGAAAACATACGGAGTTTGGAGGAAATGGAAAGATGGCTTTACTCCTCATACAGGAGAGGGAAGAACACAGCAGACTAGCATCTTAAGAACTGGTCCCGCCTCCAAAACCCGGGGGAACCAAGAGACTTTTTATAGCCTGGGTCTTGTTGTCTTAGGGTAAAGGATAAGGCTCAGAGTAACCAAGGTTGTGCATTCTCCTTCTTCTTGCGTTGTTCCAAAGCAGTCACAGCTGGTGTCAGGTCGCCTGGTAATTCGGTCCCTTGGTCTCTGGTTGATTGTCCTGTGGCCTCGTTTCTGAAATGCAGAAAGCTGGGAGGGGTGGTCTGCAAGGGGAAGGCAGGTAAAGGAAGCAAGCACGAGCTCCAGGATGTAGTCACCATGAAGGGTAATGAGCACAGAAGGTCGCTCCTGCAGAGTCAGGGGGCCCTGGGGGCAGGACGTCATTCACATAGTGTCAGGTTCGTTTTGAGAAAAGCAAACTAAGTTATGGACTACAGGTTAGGAAGTTAAAGTCAAAGCTGGGAGTGATTCGCTCTCTTACGTCCGTTTATGTTTCTTTCCCAGGCCTGTTGACTCGTCACTTTATTTGCTTTGTTCTCAGGAAAGGGAAAGAAAAAAAAGAAGAAGGAAAAACTAATCTCTCCTCTTTCCTGCTCACTGCACCGTTATGATTTGTTTTTCTATGATTTTTCTTTACGTTCTGTCTTTTGACATACGCTCTGTTTGCTTTGTGTGTGCTCTTTGTGTAGAAATGTAAGGCTGTATATTAGCTGTGAGCTTCCCGGATGTCTCAGCAGGGAAAGGAATCCGCCTGCCAGGGCAGGAGACGTGGGTTCGATCCCTGGGTTGGGAGGATCCCCTGGAGTAGGGCATGGCAACCCGCTCCAGTATTCTTGCCTGCAGAATCCCATGGACAGAGGAGCCTGGTGGGCTACAGTCCATGGGGGTCTCAAAGAGACGGACACGGTGAGCACAAATTATAGTTAAAATAATATAATAAACCTCTGTATCATAATTTATCAACTTCAAACAATATTTATATATTGTCAAGTCTAGGATGACTTTCCACCCTATTAAGGGAGACTGGAGGTGGAAAGAAATTGTGTCAATGGTATATATTAATGGACTTCCCTTGTGGCTCAGTTGGTAAAGAATCTGCCTGCAATGCAGCAGACCTGGGTTTGATCCCTGGGTTGGGAAGATCCCCTGCAGAAGGGAAAGGCTACCCACTCCAGTATTCTGGCCTGGAGAATCCCATGGACTATACAGTCACAAAGAGTTGGATACGACTGAGCCACTTTCACTTTCCACCGGCTGATCTGGTCCCTTTTCCCAGCATGTCCACTTTAGGTCTCATCTGCAGCTACTCCACAGTTACTTCTGCCAAAGCCACATTTTTTCTTGAGTCAGTGGCTTTTGCCTGCTGTGTCTCACCTCCCCCAGGGACCCTCTCCTTCCCTCTGCTAATTAACTGTTCAGTGAACCTCAGTGAACCTTTGTACTCACAGTCGCATGACATTGAGCGCTTCATTGTGCTCTGATTATTTCATGAGTCTGTGTTTTATCTCCTCTGCTCCAGCAGAAGTGCCTGAAGGTCAGGCCCTGTGTCTGTACATGGAAAAGGGTGGGTAGAGGCTGGTCGTGAGACACCTGCTGTGTGAGGATGACTTGTTTGCCTTGAGAAATTGTTCACGGTGTCACTAGAAGGAGTAGTGTGTGCTTAGTAGTGTCTGATTACTCTTTGTGACCTCATGGACTGCAGCCCGCCAGGCTCCTCTGTCCCTGGGATTCTCCAGGCAAGAATACTGGAGTGGGTTGCCATTCTCTTCTCCAGGGGATCTTCCCGACTCGGGGCTGAAACTGGAGTCTCCTGTGTCTCCTGCATTGGCAGGCAGATTCTTTACTGCTTAAGGGATCCTTAATTAGACACAGGGCATTTTTTTTTTTTTTAACACCTAAGGATCTGATGGTATCTTATTGAACTCCTCTTAAGACTTTTAAAGCGGATGGTGGTTTAGTCACTAAACCGTGTGCGACTCTTTGCGACCCCGTGGACTGTAGCCTGCCAGGTTCCTCTGTCCATGGGCTTCTGCAAGCAAGAATACTGAAGTGGGTTGCCATTTCCTTCTCCATCTAAAATGGGTAGGTTTTGCCTTTAGGTGCAATGACCCTCAGCAAGGGATCTTAAATAGCTTCTGCAGCAAGTGTGAATGTAAAATTTGTAAAGAAACTGCCACAGGAATTGGAGTTATTCAAGCAAATCAAAGTGATTTGTCTTCATCATAATTTCTTGACAAGTGGTTATAAAAATTAATTTTGATGATGCTTTTTGGAATAAATATTACAAATAAAATCTAATTTTTCTTTAGCAAAAGGAAAACAATTACAAAATTATAAGAAAACTGTTGTTAGGTTTTTCAATTCCGTTCAGTCGCTCAGTTGTGTCCGACTCTGCAACCCCATGGACTGCAGCACATCAGGCTTCCCTGTCTATCAACAACTCTTGGAGCTTGCTCAAACTCATGTCCATTGAGTTGGTGATGCCATCCAACCATCTCATCCTCTGTCATCCCCTTCTCCTCCCACCTTCAATCTGTCCCAGATCAGGGTCTTTTCCAGTGAGTCAGGTCTGCACATCAGGTGGCCAAAGGATTGGAGTTTCAGCTTCAGCCTCAGTCCTTACTGTGAATATTCAGGACTGATTTCCTTTAAGATTGACTGGTTTGATCTCCTTTCAGTCCAAGGGACTCTCAAGAGTCTTGTCCAACACCATAGTTCAAAAACATCAATTCTTCCACACTCAGCTTTCCTTATGGTCCAACTCTCACATCCATACATGACTACTGGGAAAACCATAGCTTTGACTAGATAGACCTTTGTTGGCAAAGTAATGTCTCTGCTTTTTAATATGCTGTCTGGGTTTTTATTGTGTGACAATTAATGTGTTTGTATAATTTTATGAAATTTTGTAACGTTATGTTCCCCAGAAAATTCTTCTTTTTGTTTTTAGACTCTGGTTATATAATATTGGTCCTAATAACCACTTTCCTTTTTGGAACTTCCAAGTTATTTTACAAATTCCTTTAACTTTTACTACTGTCAGGGGGATAGTTGAGGTCATTAAGCATTTGCAAATGAGAAGGCCTAGAGATGCTCATACAGAGCTATAGAAATTCTATTTCTGCAAAGCTTCAAAGTATTTTGTTGTTTGCTGTTTGGTCTCTAAGTCCTGTCTGACTTTTTTGCCATGCCATGAACTGTAGCCCGCCAGGCTCGTCTGTCCATGGGATTTCCCAGGCAAGAATACTGGAGTGGGTTGCCATTCCCTTCTCCAGGGGATCTTCTTGACCCAGGGATCAAACCCATGTCTCCTGAATTGACAGGTGGAGTCTTTAGCACTGAGCCAACTGGGAAGCCCCTTCAGTGTGTTTAGACCAAGGTATTTAGGGCTAATCTAGCATGGCACCCTTATTTTGTGGATAAGGAGTTGAGGGCTTGGAGGCCTTGGTCCACATAGTGAATTTAGTGTGTGGCCAATTAGGAAATAAAATCAGTTATTCTAAGTACTAGTCAAGAACCATTAAAAAACATTCTTGAAGTTTTTTTTGTGTTCATGTATTACCTGATGGCTAAGGTCAGATTCCTTTTTAAAGGCAGGCTGAACATCTGTCTCATTTTCTAGAACAACTATAAGGAGAAGACAGGAAGTGCTGGCTTCTCTACATGTACGTACGTAGTCTGTGATTCGACAGTTCTAAGGAGTGTGATATTTTTACATCTCTGCATATTCCAGGTAGTGATAATACAGTTCTGGCTAGACTAGATAGGGTGGTGTATGGGTAGGTAGGTGGGTAGGTGGGAACGACAGTTCTGGCTAGAATAGATAGGGTGGTGTATGGGTAGGTAGGTGGGTGGGTGGGAACGACAGTTCTGGCTAGAATAGATAGGGTGGTGTATGGGTAGGTAGGTGGGTGGGTGGATAGATGAATATCACATGACTCACTGGAAAAATGAATGAGGGGCTGGAGTTACTAGGGGCCTGGGTTGCATCTCCTCATAGTAGTCCAGACTGGGTTTGTATGCCCTGGAGTAAATCTTTAAGCTCACAGACTCTCGTTACAGGGCTCATGGGAGGTAAAGGCTTTGAGAAATTTGCGTGTGTGTGTGTGTATGTGTGTATGTGAGCACTCAGTCGTCCATTTGTTAATCAAGGGGGAATCTCCTTGTTTGGATATTTCATAAGCATCTTCACTTATTACCATTTGTTTTGCTCTCATTCCATGCAGTGTCCAGGGCTAGATGATATTTCCTGTCACCCCAAGTGAACGTGCTTTCTCTGATCCATACTCTTTGATTTTTTTGTCTTGACCTGGCAAAAGTCAAGGCACGGAATTAGCCTTCTAAGGAGAAGAGAAATGTGAGGAACTTGGCACACTGTTTCCCGCTTGGTGAGGGAGAGTGGGTGGATGAAAGAATGGATTATCCTGCTCCTCCTGAGCTGTCTTCATACTTGCTACCTCCGCCAGCACCCCCATGCGGAGTCCACGGCGCTGTCAACTCCACCACTTTGGCAACAGAGGTCCTCCTAGTCAAAGCTGTGGTTTTTCCTGTGGTCACGTACGGATGTGAGATTTGGACCATAAAGGAAGCTGAGTGCTGAAAAATTGATGCTTTTGAACTGTGGTGTTGGAGAAGACTCTTGAGAGTCCCTTGGACTGCAAGGAGATCCAACCAGTCCATCCTAAAGGAAATCAGACCTGAATATTCATTGGAAGGACTGATGCTGAGGCTGAAGCTCCAATACTATGGCCACCTGATGGGAAGAACTGACTCATTTGAAAAGACCCTGATGCTGGGAGAGATTGAGGGCGGGAGGAGAAGGGGACGACAGAGGATGGGATGGTTGGATGGCATCACCGGCTCGATGGACATGAGTTTGAGCGAGCTCCGGGAGTTGGAGATGGACAGGGAAGCCTGGCGTGCTGCAGTCCACGGGGTTGCAAAGAGTCGGACATAACAGATCAACTGAACAGACAACCAGCAGCCCGTGGAGAGTGCACACGGCTGAGCAGATCAGGGGTTTGTGGTCCTCAGATGGCGCTTCCGTACATTCGTTCCCCTGAGGTCTGCAGCCTCTCAAGTTACCAGAGAGGGTGCAATCGGGAGTTACACATCCAGGTTTGAGGAACACTCCTCTCCCAAACCAGGGACAAAGTGCCTTTGTCAGCTCCCTTAGAAGCTAGCAGCTCAAGTAATCATTCAGTACATAAAAGGAGTCGGCTGTTTTACCTTCCTTAAAGAAACCACGGGCCATCACGTCTCTCATTTAGGATGCACAGTGGAAAAATAGTAGATTTTTCAATAATAAGCTCATTGAAGTAGGGATAGCTAAAATATTAACTCCTTAAATCCTGTCGTGTGTCACTGTGAACCTCTGTGACTGGGCTGGCCAGATGAGGGCTGTGGCAGCCCATTCCAGAACAGTCTATGCTGAAGTTTTACCTTCTCTTTGCTCTGCAGGTATTAAGTCACCCAATTTTCCTATTCTGTCTGTGAGAATGGACTAGTCAACAAGGAGCTGAGAAGCGTGGCATGTTCTCTTACCCAGTAAAAGCCCCAGTCATGCAGTTGTTCTCCTAGGAGGATATGCCCCTTGACAACATAAGTGAGTAGGAATAACAAATCCTGCAAGTTTGGAGCTCAGATGGACCTTGAATGTTCCGCTGAGCTACCACATACAAGCCTGGTCCAAGTGCCATTTTGCTCTGAGCTCATCTGTCGTGGTGAGCACTCATCTGTTGTGGTGAGCACTCACCTGTCCATCGCTGCTTTAGTCACCGGCTTAAAAGCAGTATTGCACGTAAAACGGGCCTATGCGGAGCTTCCCTGGTGGCTCAGAAGGTAAAGACTCTGCCTACAATGCGGGAGATCCGGGTTTGATCCCTGGGTCAGGAAGATTCCCCTGGAGGAGGAAATGGCAACCCACTGCAGTATCCTTGCCTGGAGAATCCCAGGGACAGAGGAGCCTGGCGGGCTACAGTCCATGGGGTTGCAAAGAGTCGTACACGATTGAGCGACTCACATACACACATGTGCTGCTTGCAGGGAAGTCATTACCCCTGCAGTTTCCTCCAGGACACACTGGTGGCTTCCGTCTCCTGCTCTAAATGCGATAGGCACGTGGGCTGTTTACTTGGAGGTTGGCAGATATTTTTTGTGCAGATGCAGACTAATGTCAAGTCTCTTCAGCGTAGTGCTTCGGAAACACATAGACAACACCAGGGGCCCAGTTTCGTGAACATGGGGGACTCAGCACACCTGGAATCAAGTCACCTATGCCTGAGGAGATGTCTCATGGAAGGGGCGAACCAACAGCCATCACGCCCTAGAACTGTGTCTCCACAGACAAGCATGTTCCCCAGGCTCCTTTCTTTGCCTGTCCTGCCCTTGACTTCATCCATCCGCTGAATTTCCCTTTCACTCCAGGTGGCGCACAACAGCAAAAAGACTAGAATCAGGAGGAAGCGATTCAGAGCCTGGAGTGTCTACTTAAAAGTGGGGGAGTTTCCTGGAGGTCCGGTGGTTAAGAATCCTCCTTGCAATGCAGGAGAGTAACAAGTTTGGCCCCTGGTTGGAGAACTGAGATCTCGCATGCTGTGGGGCAGCTAAGCTCACAAAAAGTCCCAAATGATGCAGTGAAGACCCACACAGACAAATGAATAAATATTTAAAAAAAAAAAATGAAGGAGGCTGGTTGAGACAACGAGAAGCTTCTGTGGACAACGTGTCCTGACTTAATAAGTGTCTTCAGTTGATGCTTCCCTTGGGACGACTGGGAAAGAATCCACCTGCAGTGCGGGAGATCTGGGTTCGATCCCTGGGTCGGCAAAGTCCCCTGGAGAAGGGAAAGGCCACCCACTCCAGGATTCTGGCCTGAAGAATTCCATGGACTATGCAGTCCATGGGGTCGCAAAGAGTCAGACACGACTGAGCGACTTTCACTTTCACCCAGTTGATGCTGGGTTAGTAGAGATGCTTGGTCTTCTTTGCACATGCACTGCTGGGGCATCTCGGGGTGACCCAGGGATCTGCCTGGTAACAGAGTCCCCAGGTGACCCCGGTGTGCACCACGGTTGACAAGTACTGCTCTGTGAGTCGACTGGATGCTGCCTCCTGGACCCGCGTCCTCCAAGGACTCCGCCTGTGCGTGGAGAGCGAGCTCCTTGCCTAGTTACAAATTTCGCTTCCAATTCTGTTTCATTCAGATGATATCATGGGGACATATGTTCTCCTGATATTGAAGAATGATCCAAATAAAAGTAAAACCCCACTGAGATATTTTATTGCATACATCTAATTCATCTCTAAAGAAAAAAATTTTTTTGACAAACTGCATTGCTGGAACTCTGCCTGGCTAAGCCATCAATTTTCCTGTGGAAAAGAATCCTCCTGGCAACCTCTTGGAGAAAAAAAAAGGGAAGAAATGCTTAGAGAGGCTCTATGGCAACTGGTGGCTCAGTGGTAAAGAACCCATCTGCTCTTGCAGGCTATACAGGTTTGATGCCTGGGTCGGGAAGATCCCTTGGAGGAGGAAATGGCAACCCGTTCTAGTATTGTTGCCCGGAGAATCCAATGGACAGAGGGCTACAGTCTATGGGGTCGCAAAGAGTCAGACATGACTTAGCATCCAAACAACAACAACAGATCTTTGTTAAAACTATAAGCCTAGCCAAGTGTGTCTTGGGTGAAAGACGACAAAAGATGTGCTGTCATTTCAGCTTCCTTTTTAGGGCCTTGCTTTGCTGTTCTTTGTAAGGCAGGGGTTGTGGAATCAACCCTGTGAGCTGAGTAGAGACCAGGGCTCACCGGGCGTTGCCTGATCGGAAGATACGGCCTGGGTAGTGTTCCTGCTATGTTGGTGGCCCTTCAGTAATACTTGACTGTCTTCCTTGTCCTACAAGACGTAGCTTGTCTTTGCTCTCGGTAAATGAAGGGCGGTGTCTGACTTGTTGGTCCTTGCCTCAGGTTTTAGATACAGTCTGCAAAATGAACGGGCTTTGTGTGGACTTGCAGAAGGAATAGGCACATTGCCAAGTAGGATGGAACCACCCAGGCTGGGATGGCAGGCCGCTTACCTTCATCACAGAGCCTATTGTTTGCCGGAGGCATTTGCCTGTTTTGCCTCTGAGCAGACCTGGAATGTAGCCCTCTCCACCTGGCAGGAAATGACCCTCCCACAAGCTGGCCTGACTGTCACTGAGTACAATTGGGCCTCGGACCCAATTTGCTGATTGTTACCCTCTGAGATCTCACCGCCTTTTGCTCCCAGAAATGGGAAAAGAGTGGTCTGATTTCCTGACATCAAGACAGCTGTTTTTCTTTCTTGAGCTTTTTAAAAAAATGCGGTAGGATACCAAACACTAAAAATTTTGCCATTTTCATCATCATAAAATGAAGAGATCAGTGGCATTTAGTACATTCATGGGACTGTGCAACCATCACCTGTGATTCCCGAGCGTTTTCATCACTTAAAAATGAAACACTGTCTCCGTTAAGCCTTCACTCCCCATTACCTCCCACCCCAGCCCAGATAAGCACTAATCTGCTTTGTGTCTAGATAAATTACTACCTATTTGTGGATAACACTTCATATGAATGGGATCACACAGTTAGTTATGTGAATTTTTTAGTGACTGGATTCTTTTACTTACTATAATACTGTTATGTGAATTTTTTTTGTGACCGTAATGCTTTTGAGGTTCACTCATGCCACAGTGCATATCAGTTCTTCATTCCTCTTCATGACCAACGAATTTTCTTTTGTGTGGCTGGACCACGGTTTGTTTATCTGTTTATCTCTTGGTAAATCTTTCGCTCGTTTCCAACCTTGTTTCCAAGTGAATCACACTGCAGCAAACATTCATGTACACGTATCTGATTTTTTTCTTTTTAATTTTATTTTAACTGGAGGCTAATTACTTTACAATGTTGTAGTGGTTTTTGCCATACATTGACATGAATCAGCCATGGGTGTACATGTGTTCCTCATCCTGAACCCCCCTCCCACCTCCCTCCCCATCCCATCCCTCAGGGTCATCCCAGTGCACCAGCCCTGAGCACCCTGTCTCATGCATCGAACCTGGACTGGCAATCTGTTTCACATATGGTAATATACATGTTTCAATGCTATTCTCTCAAATCATCCTACCCTCACCTTCTCCCACAGAGTCCAAAAGGCTGTTCTTTACATCTGTGTCTCTGTTGCTGTCTCGCATATTGGGTCATCGTTACCATCTTTCTAAATTCCATATATATGTGTTAATATACTGTATTGCTGTTTTTCTTTATGACTTACTTCACTCTGCATAATAGGCTCCAGTTTTATCCACCTCATTAGAACGGATTCAAATGCATTCTTTTTAATCAGTTCAGTTCAGTTCAGTTCAGTCGCTCAGTTGTGTCCGACTCTTTGCGACCCCATGAATGGCAGCACTTAATAACTGAGTAATATTCCAAGGTGTATATGTATTTAAAAAAAATTTACTGGGGTATAATTGAGTGACAATGTTGTGTTTGTTTCAGAGATGTAGCCGAGTGAATCAGGCCCCATCCTCCAGCCTCAGAGCCAGTGATGGCCGGCTCAGTGTCTGTGTTTCATTCTGTGACTTTGCATCACTGTGATACTCCTTTCCTGGAATCAGAGCCCCCTTTCTGCCGCCCTCCTGGAAGGATACTTGTGTTGACGTTGGGAATCTTTAGTTGTAGCATCTTCTTCTCCTTCAGTTGCTCAGTTGTATCCGACTGCTTTCAACCCCCTGGACTGTAGCCTGCCAGGCTCCTCTGTCCAGGGGATTCTCCAGGCAAGAATACTGGAGTGGGTTGCCATATCCTTCTCCAAGTTGTAGCATGTGAACCAGGGATTGAACCCGGGCCCCCTGCATTGGGAGCGCGGAGTCTTAGCCACTGGACCATGAGCCAAGTCCCATCACCACGTTCTTAACCACACCTGCAAAGTTCCTTTTGTTGTGTCAGGTAACATATCTGGACTTTCCTGGCGGTACAGCAGTAAAGAATCCACCTGCCAGGGCAGGAGATGCAGGTTCGACCCCTGGGTCAGGAAGACCCCCTGGAAAAGGGAACGGCAACCCACTCTTGTCTGGAGAATTCCACGAAGAGAGGAGCCTGGCATGGGGTCGCAAAGAGGCGGACACGACTGAGCACACACACAGAACGTATTTACAGGGTCTGGAGATCAGGGCGTTTGGGATCCCTTTTTCTGCCAACCACTGGAACCTCTTCTGAGCCCTGAATCGAGTACAGATCCCCACCTTGGAATAACAACGGAAAGCACGCCTCCTGATGTTATTGTCTCGGCCGACTCTAGGTCTGCGTGCTGGGTGACCTGGTGTTCTCTGAGAGTTTTCTTCATCTCCTAAAGGAGCCACTGCTCTCGCTTCCCGCCCTCTGTAGCCCCAGAAAGATGCTGCCTCTCCCGCCGAGGTCCATGAAGCTGCTGCTGGTTGTTTGTATGCATGGAGTTTGGCGAGAATGAATCACAGCCCGCTACTCTTTAGGCAGAATCACGTTACATGTTGTCCGTATCAAGTATGAATTGAAAAGAGCTATTTTATGTTACACAGTATAGGAAAATAGATTCTGTGTCTCGGAGCGCAGAACAATGGCTCTTGATCACAGGTCTTGAGGCGCCTTGCTAAGTATTGCATCTCATATTTTGTGGTACTCAATTTGATAAATGCATTTCTGGGGGGCTTTAGTTTAAATATGAATTCATCAAAGCCTAAAGTGGTCAGGGAAAGACTCCAGGGTATACCCAGGAATTCCAGATTTGCATTTACCTTGTAACAGCCCTCCTTACAAAAAGCTATTTAAAAAGTGAAATTGGAGATTTTTTTTTTTTTAAAGGTACGGCGACACAAAGAAAAGAAATGGATGACAAGCAATGGGGGAAAGGCAAGCTTTTGTGTCTGTGGTTAGTTGAAATAAGTGGGGTGTTCAAAATAAAAAGCCAAAACAAAGCAGGCAACAAGGGAGGTGCCAGCTCTTTGCTTTGATTCTCTCAGAAAAGCTTCCCACGGATGAACAGGAAATGTCTCTCACGTGTGTAAAATGCAAGTCCCCCAAGACAGTCCTTGGAAAGAATCTACTTACCAGCCACGTCCGGAAAGCAGCCACTAGCATGTTAATGAATCAGTAGAAGGGAGAGCCAGACTTTGCCGATGCAGAAGAGGGGAGTGTGGATGAGGAAGAACGCCCGGTCTGTGTCAGACCAGTAGAAATGAATCCCGAGGATGTCTGGTTTACCAGTCCCTCCCTTTTTTCTACAGTTACCGGAAAACGGAGAGCATCCTTAGTCACGGACGGGTAGACGGGGCTCTGCGTTCTGAGCGGAATTGCAGTCTGTGGGCTTGGCCGTGACATCCTCTGAGCTGCTTGCTTGGGCACCCCCTTGGAAGAAAGCTAGACTGGGCTGATGAACAGCTGACATTTGCATTTCAGTTGGGGGGGGAAAGCCCGCCTTGCCACACCCTGCTTGACTTTTGCGTGACTTGAACATTCTCTGTCAATGTCTGACTGCAGGAAGGCTCACTAAAACCTTTTGTCCATCTCAGGTCCAGTGAGGTCTCTCCCGTTTTCAGACCTGTCGGTCTCTCTGTGGTTTTGCGCCCCTGTCCTGGGCCCAGCTGGACCTGTGTGATTTTTCTGTCTGCTTTCTTTACCGCATTCATGTTGCATGTCTCCTCACTCCTCTAGGCCTTCCTGCACCCTCCCACATCCACCATTTTCTTTTTCTTTTTTCCCCACTCACAAGCTTGCAGTGTCCTGATCTCACTTTGCTCTGAGCCGGGTTCCCATCCACCCACCCGCCCCCAGCACTCAGCAGAGATATCTCAGTGGGTTTAGGAAAGAGGGGGGGGTCTCTAAAACCCTGTTGCTCAGACAGGCGTGCCACAGGGCCTCTCAGCATGTGTGGGTACCAGTCCTAACAGACCAGTCAGGGACGCCTCCTCAATGCAGGTAACAGAGCTCCTGTTGTCACAGCAATTCCAGCTTTGGGGGTGGAGACGGGCAAACAGCCCGATTTGTGGAGTAACGTACACTGCGTGTTGCTGGAAGGCCACGAGGGCGGTGGGGAAGACAGACTCGGGCAAGTGCACGTTTTATCCTGTGATGAGGGCAGGCCCCCTCTGACAAGGCAACTGTTGAGCAAAGAGTTGGAAAAAAAAATCAATTTCACACGGGGCCTCCCGGGCATTACAAGGCCACTTGAAAAAAAAAAAAAATTCTTATCATGGGTGTCACCCGACGACACAGGACACCATCATTTGATTTCTCACCCTGTCCAAGGAGAGACCTTCATTTTTCCATACTGGTCCCAGTCCTTCACCCACCAGAGCCTGGCAGGAGCCACAGGCTGTGTTTGCCCACCGGTCCTTCCACGTGGGCCCCAGCTTTCCATGGGGCCTGCATTCTATCTGCCGTCTCGCTGGACGCCAGCATCCGTCTGGACGTGCTCACAGACTCTTGCCCAGGACTTGCTCTTCAGTGATATTGCCGTTTTCTGAGTCCCTGGGAGGATGTCCTCATGGTTTCTGTTTCCCAAGTAAAACTAAACCATCTAACAGAACTGGATCGTAGTTTTGTGCAGCATTTGTACACGATCCCTTGAGACAGCATCTCAAGATTAGCTTCCGTGTTGTCAGACCAGGAAGTTAAGACGTAACCCGGCTCGTTGGAAAAAATCATGGACTGCATCGTAGAAATTTCTAGGCGGTCCTGACACAAACTTGTGAGCCAGGAGCCTAGACTGTCTCCCCTGGGAAATTCAGTCTCCTGAAATGATGCCCATCTATGAGGAGATGGGCTTCCCAGGTGGCCCTAGCAGTAAAGAACCCGCCTGCCAATGCCGGAGACACAAGAGACGCGGGTTCGATCCCTGGGTCGGGAAGATCCCCCGGAGGAGGGCGTGGCCACCCACTTCAGTATTCTTGCCTGGAGAATCTAGTGGACAGAGGAGCCTGGGGGGCTACAGTCCATGGGGCTGCAAAGAGTTGGACAGAACTGAAGCGACCAAGCACATGGGCACATATACGAGCAGATACTCTTAATAATCTCACCTCCTGTGGCCGATTGTCCCTAAATGAACGGGTGAAATTAGTTTATGCTCAAAACTTGCCTTAGAAAATTGTGTATTTTTGGATGAGGCATTTTCCATGCATTTTCTTGCTCAGCTAAGCCAAGCCATCTAAAAGCAGCAGAGTCCAATGATGATACGGTTGAGGTTGCAATCACACTAAGAAAAATAACAGGCTTTTTCATTTTGGTCAGATATTTGTTGAAAAGTTATTCAGTTTTTGCAGATCTCTGCCGAAGGAAAAAATAGCACTTCAGCCCTAAAACCCCAATCATCTACTCACAATATAAAGCTTTTAAAGAATGCTCTGCTCTTTGGAACAGACCGCTAGGATTAAAATTATGTTAAAGCATAAACTCATTTTAGCAAGAGTGTGCCTTTTATCGTTCCACTGAGCTGTGGGTGGAGGTCCGTGGCAGCTGCTCCAGGCTCCCAAATTAACTTGACCTCTACATTTCATGACAGTATGAAAGCATGACCCTCTTTACATTCTGTCTTTAACTTTCTGATACCTTCTTCAGCCTCTGGCTGCTGCTAAGTCGCTTCAGTCGTGGCCGACTCTGTGCGACCCCATAGACGGCAGCCCACCAGGCTCCCCCCGTCCCTGGGATTCTCCAGGCAAGAATACTGGAGTGGGTTGCCATTTCCTTCTCCAATGCATGAAAGTGAAAAATGAAGGTGAAGTCACTCAGTCATGTCCGACTCCTAGCGACCCCATGGACTGCAGCCCACCAGGCCCCTCGGTCCATGGAATTTTCCAGGCAAGAGTACTGGAGTGGGTTGCCATTGCCTTCTCCATCAGCCTCTGGCAAAACCCCCCAAAAAGCAGACTGGTTTTGTTGTTCTTTTCCAAGTAGCATTTATCATATTTCATTGTAATTGGTTGCTTATGTATTTTTCTTTCCATTAGACTGTGAGTACTCAGACAGCAGGGCTGCTGTTTTATTCTCTTATCTGCAGCAGTTAGTGTGGTGGTACCTCATGATGGTCAATAATTGCGTCGAATTGTAGATAATGTGCTTGAGGTTAATGGGGAGTTAACTTGATAAGACATTATTCATCTAAGGAGACTTCATGCCCTGTATTTATAAGGCACGTTGAAATCTAACACTTTCCTTTAAAAACCTTGAAAAAAACCTTTAGATAAAAACAGTCTGATAGTGTTTTTTCTCTATGATAATACTTCTAACTCTCCCAGCCTCTGTGGGTTTTGCCACGGCAAGTATCACTAATGTAAATAAATGTTGAGTGGCCCCAGCTCTTAAGATCTGCCGCTGGTAGAACCGAGCTGTGAGAATCATGTCACGAATTCTCAAGGAGTCATCTCTTCAGACCACCTCGCCAAGCATCTCCCCTGAATCTTTTTTTGCAAGTGTGCATGAAACCGGCGCAAATGGCATTTGACTTGCTGGATATGGTTTGTGTCTATTTAAAATTTTTGGTTCCTTGTGAACACCTGTTCACCATCTTTTTTCCTCTAGGAGCCTTTTATCATTTCTTTTCCAAAAGTAAACTGCCTTTGCCTACCCTCTCTGCCCACTTCACCCCCACAGGACTGTCAAGAGTAGTGGTCGGAACGTGTGTTTGCCACCTCAACTCTGCTAATAGACACAAGGAGATTCTGTGTGTTCACTGAAAAGTTTATGTAAGCTCTCTACTGGCGTTATAACTTAAGTGGGTGGAAATGAACCTTAAACCCCTTGCTTACGGCATTCATTGAATTCGATTCTTGGACACAGAGGCTCAGGCTCCAGAATGCTACTGGCCTTGACTTAGGATTGCTAATCCAAGTGAGGATTGTCAGAAAGCCTTGGGGCATGTCTTCTTTTTCTAGGTGGTTAGAGAGTCCACAGCCCATAACCTCTGGTGTAGTTCAGCTTCCTTTAGAAACTGGATGCCAGGTTTCTCCTTGATTCATATTTAGTAGAGTCATTGCTCGGATGTATAAAGACCTTTCAATAGCAAAGATAATGGGATTGATTTCTCTGTGGTAGATTTAACGTGCAACTAAGTAAGATTAAACATAATCCAAACAGGCAGAATGAATAGCAACGTTATATTGAAAACTGCAATCCTGCTTTTGTATTTTGGTGTGGTGATTTTATGTCTACACTGGCAATGAGCAGCATAAACTATGAATTGTGCTGTTTCCTCCACTCGAGGCATTACTTTTTAATCAATACAAGCCATCCAAATTGTTACTGCTACAGTGACTCACTAACATCCGAATAATTGAAACGGCAGTGTTATTTTTTGTTTGTGAATTTTCTTGCCTAGAAAACATGTGACTGAGTCTTTTCGTAATGGTAGCCTTTTTGTGAAATCAACCCCTGTAATGTGGAAAGAACACATTTAAAGAAACACGGTACCGGACTTGGAGTCCACTGAGATGGGAAACTGTATGGGCCCCCAGCGGAGAAGGAAATGGCAACCCACTCCAGTATTCTTGCCTAGAGAATCCTGTGGACAGAGGAGTCTGACTGTCCATATGGCTGAAGAGTCAGACACGACTGAAACAACTTAGCATGCATGCACGCATGCGTCCCAAGAGGGCAGGTTCTGCTGTGTCCAGCAGCCCGTATGGTGATGAAGAACACAGATCCATCCCCAGGCGGGTGTGGAAGGGAAGGCAGGTGAGCTTTGGGAAGAGGGTGGTCCTTACATGAGATGCATCGAGATAAAACCCCTCTGTCCACTCTTCATTAAAGTGAACAAAGGAAATCAAAACAGGGGCTTCTTCTCAGTTTGAGGTCCTTCCCAGAAGCACTGACTTTTAAAATTTGTATTTCGCTCTATTTATTAGAATGGATAATTGCTTTACTATGTTATGTTAGTTTCTGCTGTATGACAATGTAACGCGGCCATGTGTATTCATAAACCCTCTCCTTCTAGGGCCTCCGTCCCAACCCATCACTCTTAACCCACCACTCTTAAGTCATCACAGAGCCCCGAGCTGAACTCCCTGTGCTACACAGCAGCTTCCCACTAGCTGTCTGTTTTACACATGCTAGTGTGTATATATATCAGTACTACTCTCTCAATTCGTCCCACCCTCTCCTTCCCCTTCTGTCCGCAAGTCAGTTTTCTATGTCTGTGTTTCTATTCCCACCCTGCAAATAGATTCATCAGTACCATTTTTCCAGATTCCATATATCTGTGTTAGTACGTGATATCTGTTTTTCTCTTTCTGACTTATTTCACTCTGTATGACAGGCTCTGGGTTCACTCACATCACTACAAATGGCTCAATTTTCATTCCTTTTTTATGGCTGCGTAATATTCCGCTGTACACACGTACCACATCTTCTTTGTCCATTCATGTGTCGATGAAATGTTTAGGTTTCTTTCACGTCCATTTCCAACATTTCTATCGTCAATAGAAGCACGGACCTTTTAAAGGGGAACTATAAAATATTTTTTTTAATGAAGGGTAAAAGAAACTGACTCTGCAGTGGTGAAAAGGCCAATGGGGAGTTTTCACTGCTTCAGTCCTTCCCTCAAATCTGGTCTCGAGATGATCACAACGCTTATATGGCTCAAATATTTGATATTATTGTACATTTTAGTCTCCAGGAAGCTCTAAATGGCAGGGGAGCTTGGCGTTTTCGTAGTCACCTAGTCAGTGACATTTCCAGTTCATAGGATTTCTCATTTTCTCCTGACATAAGAGAACAGTAGTTATTTGATTTCAAGAAATTGCAAGATGGATTTGTCTTAGTGTGTTTTTCTGGGGGTGACATAAAGAAAGCTTTCCTGGTTGTCCTAGATTCTCAATTTCTCACCTTTAAGTGTCCCACCTTGTCCTTTGATTATATACTTTAGAATTTTCTTTCATTCATACTGACAATGTCATGCTTTAATGAAGCCTTGAGCATGAAAAATTGTGATGGTTAATAAATCTAAATCTGTGTTTAGATTTAGATTTATCTAATTTATTAATTTATTTATTTAATAAAATAAATCTGTGTTCTGGAAGACCACTGACTTCAAGGAATCAACCCCTGTATTGTTCCTATTCAGTCGCTCAGTCGTGTCTGACTCTTTGTGACCCCATGGACTGCAGCACGCCAGGCCTCCCTGTCCATCACCAACTCCCGGAGCTTACTCAAACTCACGTCCATCAAGTCGTGATGCCATCCAACCATCTCATCCTCTGTCATCCCCTTCTTCTCCTGCCCCCAATCTTTCCCAGCATCAACGGTCTTTTCAAATGTGTCAGCTCTTCGCACCAGGTGGCCAAAGGATTGGAGTTTCGGCTTCAGCATGAGTCCTTCCAATGAATATTAAGGACTGATCTCCTTTAGGATGGACTGGTTGGAACTCCTTGAAGTCCAAGGGACTGTCAAGAGTCTCCAACACCACAGTTCAAAAGCATCCATTCTTCAGTACTCAGCCTTCTTTACAGTCCAACTCTCACGTCCACACACGACTGCTGGAAAAACCATAGCTTTGACTATACGGACCTTTGTTGGCAAAGTGGTGTCTCTGCCTAATGTTACATAGGATTTACAGGTGACCCCCTTGTTCATCTCGGACTTGTGGATGTCCTTTCCACCCTCTGTGTCCCGTGTTTGCCTGGGACAAGGCCAGACACAGATCCGTCCAGATTCCCATTCATTGTCCCTAAAATGATGAGCCACATTTTTGTCCTCACTGATCAATTGGGACGGGATACTCATCGATATCATTTGAATGTTGATGTCTCCTAATTCATGTATTGAAATCGAAACCCCCAAAGGCAACGTTAATGCAAGGTAGGGGTCTTTGGGACATGACTAGGTCATGGAGCTGTCATGAATGAGGTTAGTGGCCTTACAAAAGAGACCCCAGAGAGCTTCCTCACCCTTTCAACCACATGAGGATCCTGCAGGAAGTTGCCAGCTGTGAACCAGGAAGAGGGCCCTCCCCTGACCACAGTAACACCTTGATCTCAGACTTCCAATGTCCAGAATTGAGAGAAATTTCTGTTGTTAATAAGGCACTAAGTCTATGGTATTAATACTTTTTTCACCAGCTTTGCTGAGATGTAATTGGCATGTAACATTGTCTAAATTTAAGGTGATGATTTTGATACATGTATATATTGCAAAATGATTAAGGTACCATTTTCTTTTTGACAGTGGCCAGAACAGACTAGAACACTTGATAAGCAGACTTTGGTTCAGTTTCTTGGCTTCCTCCAGGACCCTGAACTTGGACCCACCCTCAGCCCGAGCCAGTAGGCAGCCCCTCCTGAAGACAGGCTGGCCTCAGGGTGCACCATTCTCTGATCTACTGTCTGATCAGGCCACCTTTTCACCCCACTTCCCCATGCCTGGTTCTTTCCAGGCTTGCTTAGTGGTTCTTATAACAGAAACCCAGTTTTTGTCTAACTTTGGAGACGCCGCAGTCTTTACGGTCAGCGTTTTCCTTCTCGAGGTAGTCATTCTCCCTGAATGCAACAGTCTCTTTCCTCTCTCCCTTATCATAATCCTTTCGAAGAAATCTACTTCCTGAGTTCGTATTTGTTTATCTGACAGTGTCCTTTAAAAAACGACAACACCCGAATCACCATTTGCAACTCCTCCTTGAATTCACGCCTCTCTGTCTCAGGGGAAAACGGTTCCCAGCAGGAACGAGAGATGATGTGTCTTCGTGAGGCGGTTCTGATACTCTCACTGGCAGAAAGTTCCCATGAAAAGTAGTTCTGAAAGCCCAGAGAAATAGCTTTGAGATCAGCTGAAGGAAAATAAGCAGATGAAGCAACGGAAGGTATAAGTGGAATACTGCACCCCGTTTCTGTGTGACTTAACGGTTTGAAAAGCACCCGCTTAAAAGAGTAACGTGGATCATGTAGCATCAGATTTCATTGCAGTCAAATCTCCCAGTAAGAAACCCCAAGGGGTCTGGGACTCAGCGCTCTCCAGTCTCCTAAAGGATTACACAGAACTCTCTCTACAGGACTCCGTGAATGCCGTGTGAAGGATAGGGTGCGAGGGGAAAATGTTCTCGTCTGTACTAAATGCTGTGACCTTTGCCTTTCTGGGTAGATTGGTGGACTTGGTTTATCGAGCTTATTCTTTTCTTAAGCCGAAAGAGTTTTTCCTGACTGTCCGAGTCAGGAGAGTCATTACCCCTGTCGGTGGTAATTAGGTCCGGATTAAGCCCTTCAGCACAGAATATTTTCCCTCTGTTACCTGGGTTTTGCTGTGCAAATGGATTGTAAGTGAATGGATGCAGGTGATGATGCAACATATCAGAAATCCTAGAGGATCTTGGAAAGGGACCTATTTTTTCACTGAAGTATAGTCGATACATAGTATTATAAATTACAGGTGTATAATATTCAGTCAGTTTAGTTTAGTCGCTCAGTTGTGTCCAACTCTTTGCCACCCCATGGACTGAGGCACGCCAGGCCTCCCTGTCCATCACCAACTCCCAGAGTTTACTCAAACTCATGTCCATTGTGTCGGTGATGCCATCCAACCATCTCATCCTCTGTCGTCCCCTTCTCCTCCCACCTTCAATCTTTCCCAGCATCAGGGTCTTTTCCAATGAGTCAGCTGTTTGCATCAGGTGGCCAAAGGATTGGAACTTCAGCTTCAACATCAGACCTTCCAGTGAATATTTAGGACTGATATTCTTTAGGATGGACTGGTTGGATCTCCTTGCAGTCCAAGGGACTCTCAAGAGTCTTCTCCAGCACCACAGTTCAAAAGCATCAATTCTTCGGCGCTCAGATTTCTTTATAGTCCAGCTGTCACATCCATACATGACCACTGGAAAAACCATAGCCTTGACTAGATGGACCTTTGTTGGCAAAGTAGTGTCTCTGCTTTTTAAGATGCTGCCTAAGTTTGTTATAACTTTCCTTCCAAGGAGTAAGCGTCTTTTAATTTCACGGCTGCATTCACCATCTGCAGTGATTTTGGAGCCCAAAAAAATAAAGTCAGCCACTGTTTCCACTGTTTCCCCATCTATTTACCATGAAGTGATGGGACTGGATACCATGATCTTAGTTTTCTGAATGTTGAGCTTTAAGCCAACTTTTTCACTCTCCACTTTCACCAAAAGCCTCTTTAGTGATTCACAATTTTTAAAGGTGTACAATATTAGTGATTTTTAAAGGTTATAGTTCATTTGTAGTTATTGTAACATACTGGCTATATTCCCTCTGCTGTGCAGTATATCCTTGTAACTTAGTTTATACATAATAGTTTATATCTCTTAATTCATTGCCGCTATATTACCCCTCCCCCTTGCCTCTGCCTGCATTCTGCTTCTTTTTTGTCATGTTCACTAGTTTGTTGTGCTTTATAGATTCTAAATATTAGTGATAGCGTGCAGTACTTATTTTTTTCTGTCTGACTTACTTCACTCTGCATAATATCCTCCAAGTCTATTCATGTTGCTGCACATGCTATGCATTCTTTTTTATGGCTAAGTAGTATTCCACTGTACATATGTACCATGTCTGCTTCATCCATTCATCTGTTGATAGACCCTAGTTTGCTTCTGTGTCTTGCTATTGTAAATATTGGTGCTGTGAATATTGGAGTGCATGTATCTTATTGGTGCTGTGAATATTGGAGTGCATGTATCTTATTGGTGCTGTGAATATTGGAGTGCATGTATCTTTTTGAATTCATGTTTTTGTTTTTGTCTGGATATATACCCGGGTGTGGAATTGCTGAGTCATACAGTAGTTATATTTTTAGTTTTTTGAGGAACCTCCATACTCTTTTTCACAGTGGCTGTACCAATTTACATTCCCACCAACGGTGTTGCTGCTGCTGCTGCTGCTAAGTCGCTTCAGTCGTGTCTGACTCTTAGCGACCCCATGGATTACAGCCTACCAGGCTCCTCTGTCCATGGGATTTTCCAGGCAAGAGGACTGGAGTGGGGTGCCATTGCCTTCTCCCACCAACAGTGTAGAAGAGTTAAAAAGGGACCTATATTTAAGGAAACACAATGTGCAAAGTGAAATGTGTACATATGTGTATGTGTATTATATAGTGCATATACACACATGCTACAGTAGGAAATGGCAACCCACTCCAGTATTCTTGCCTGGAGAATCCCATGGACAGAGGAGCCTGTTGGGCTACAGTCCACAGGGTTGCAAACAGTCGGACACAACTGAGTGACTGAGCACACACACACGCAAGCTCACACAATTCCGTGACATACTCCCAGCCCAGCTGTCCTGGCTATTCAGCGTTCTGACTGAAAAGCCTCCATCAAAAATCCTTTTTGAGTTGTGAAAGCTGTGAAACTAACCTAACCTTAGTTAGGTTACAGGATTTTTTAAATTAATTACTTTATTTTAGTTGGAGGCTAATTACTTGACAATATTGTAGTGGTTTTTGCCATACATTGACATGAATCAGCCATGGGTGTACATGTGTTCCCCTTTCTGAACCCCCCTCCCACCTCCCTCCCCATCCCATGCCTCAGGGTCATCCCAGTGCACCAGCCCTGAACACCCTGTCTCATGCATCGAACCTGGACAGGCGATCTGTTTCACATATGATAATATACATGTTTCAATGCTATTCTCTCAGATCATCCCACCCTCGCCTTCTCCCACAGAGTCCAGAAGTCTGTTCCTTACATCTGTGTCTCTGTTGCTGTCTCACATATAGGGTCATCGTTACCATCTTTCTAAATTCCATGTATATGTGTTAACATACTGTATTGGTGTTTTTTTTTTTTTCTGACTTACTTCACTCTGTATGATAGGCTCCAGTTTCAGCCACCTCATTATAACTGATTCAAATGCATTGTTTTTAATGGCTGAGTAATATTCCATTGTGTATATGTACCACAGCTTTCTTTTCCATTTATCTGCCGATGGACATCTAGGTTGCTTCCATGTCCTGGCTATTATAAACAGTGCTTTGATGAACATTGGGGTACACATGTCTCTTTCAACTCTAGTTTTCTCGGCATGTATGCCCAGCAGTGGGATAGGTTGCAGGATTTTTATCTGGAGGTGGACAGGACTCGCTAACTGACCTCCGTCCCTCCCTGCCTGCCCTGCGCGCTTGTTCCCTCTCTCCTTCCCTCTCTCCCTCACCTCCCTCCGTAATGCCCACCCCTCCAGCTCCTGCAGACCGTATCTCACTGCCACGGGGGATCCACATACCTCTTGTCGACGACGACCCATCCGTACCTCAAACTCTGATCTCTTCTGAGCTGTAGACTCATTTATTCTGAGGTATTGACCTTGTCTCTCTGCTCAGACTGGTCATAGGCATTTCAGACCTCCCACATCCAGAGGGAACCGTTGATTTCTCTTCGAGTCCTGTTGCCTGCCCCGTCCCGCCCAGCTCACTTGCTGACTCATCCATGCTTCCTGTTGCCCAGCCGCCCAAACTGGGAATCATCCCGGAGCCTCTCTCCCTCTCATTACTGACACCTAACTCGCCAGCAAATTCCCTGGGTTCTTCGCCAAAATGTGTCCCAAACATCCCAGTTGCCCTCTGTCCTCACCTCTCCTTCTCCCATTCTCATCTAAATCACTGCTCACGTCTAACGAGTCCTCTTAACATCATACTTGTCTCTGTGAAATGGCCAGACTGGTTTTTGTTTTTTGTACAAACCCTTCTTATTTTAGAATGGTTTTCAAGTTTAGAAAAATTGCACATAGCGTGGACAGTTCCCATATATCCTTTGCCCAACTTCCCCCGATGTGAACACCTTTCACAGTAGTACGTCTGTCAAAACAAAGCCGTGAACGTGGTCACAGTGGGATTAGCGATGTTAGAGACTGTATTTGGATGTCCCAAGATTTCCCACGAATGACCTCTCTCTGTCCCAGGGTCCTCTCCAGAATCCCACACTGCATGTAGTCCTCACATCTCCTACTCTTTTGGCTATGACCGTTTCGTGTTCTTTCCTTGTCTTTCATGGCCGTTTTGGGGAGGACTGGTCAGGTATTTTTCTGTGGAAAGACCCTCCATTTGGCTTGTCTGTTGATTTCTCACGGTCAGGTTGGGTTTTGGGGATTTAGGCAAGCACATGACTAGAGGTGAAGGGCACTCCACATCTTAGCCAGGATATGTGTTGACTGCTCTCTGTGATGTTTTGACCTTGATTGCATGGCAGAGATGCTGTCTTTGGATTTCTTCCCTGTCCACTTCCCTTTTTCCTCTTTCTATGTGGAGCCATTCTTTCAGAGCAGAAGTTAGTCCAAGTCCACCCTTTCATCTTCGTGTTCTAAGAGCACGCATGCTGTTCCTACGCTGACCTGTGAGGCTTTCCATGGGGGCTCCAGCTTCCTATTCCCCTCGAGTGATTCTTCCAGCATCTCTTCCTGCTGCTCACCCGCCCTAGCTTCATGCAGCCGGGTCTCAGGGTCTCCGTCTGGCTCTTCCTACTGCCGCCGTATCTCCAGGATCCGCCGTCTGATCTCCAGGATCCCCTTATTTCTCCTCACCTGTCCACACTGCCTCCTCCATCCGTATCCAACTGCTCCCCCACACGGCACTGTGTGTCTCCCTTTCCTGGAGCCCTAGCACTTTCTCCACCAGCGTCCGTGCCTTGCCATAACAGCATCTCAGATTCTGTTGCCTGCACGGTTTCCAGCCTTTGCTGCTGCCCAGGCCCCCTAGGAGGCACTCAGACATTTGCCGTCAGGTGAACGGATAAGTGAAGCAGAGTGGTGCTGCAAGCGACCTCTGTAGTTAGGTCTCCACGAGTGGTGTTGGGGACATGTGGCATTTTCTGCTCTGGTGGCGTTCCTAAAGCACGTGTTCCAGTTGCAAAACTAGGAAACCACCATGGGGCTCCCGTTTAACCAAACTTTCAGTTCTTGGTGCCAAAGTTTAGAATTCTAGTAAGCTCCATGTGGTACGTACCTGGCTTTAAATAGCATCATGGTGAATCAATTAGTTGAAAAGTTGAGAATGTCCCAAGATGCTAAATAAGGCAGTGCTTTAATCAGATGTGTCTGTGCGCAGACACGTCAGAGAGTGAACGTGTTCTGAGGTTCAGGCATTTGGGGCACATTTATAAGTGGCATTTGTGTCCCTCAGGTAAACCCTCTGCATCCCAAGGGGCACTGTGCTTGTTCAGGGGTTAAGCAGTCATGAATCTCTTCCAGTATTCATTCATTCTCTTTCATCCATTCATTACCCGGTAGGATGATGGGGGATTCTCCCTGGGGAGCATCTATCTAAACAAAAGAAAATGGGTGAGGGTACTTTTACGCTGAAGCTCCAGTACTTTGTCTGCCTGATGCCAAGAGCCAACTCACTGGAAAACACCCTGATGCTGGGAAGGACTGAGGGCAGGAGGAGAAGGGGGCGACAGAGGATGAGATGGTTGGATGGCATCACCGACTCAATGGACATGAGTTTGAGCAAGCTCTGGGAGATGGTGAAGGACAGAGGAGCCTGGTGTGCCGCAGTCCAGGGGGTCACAAAGAGTCAGACACAACTTAGTGACTGAACAACTTTTAAGTAAGATATTTTCATATGCTCTTCTAAATTCCTGGATCTTTTCTCTCCAGTTCTGTGGATCTCTGGTCAGCGAGGTTCATGGCCTCCTCTCATCAAGATGAATCTGGCCGATCTGGAGGTTCTTGCTTTATTTTTGCTTTGAAGAACCAGTTTGTTGTCCTCCTTTATTTTCATTTAGGAACAAATACTTGGAGGAGGAGGATGGTAAACCAAGCATGTTCTATAATCGTGCGAGACTGATGGACTGAAGGAATATTCCTGAAGACAGGAAGCAAGAGAAAGGCAGACGCTATCTATAAAATGCTTCTTGACTGACTTTTCCCCATTATTTGTGCTGAGTTAGTTCATGTGATTACAGACCACCCCCCAAATGAGTTCAGTACAGGCACTGCAACATTTCAAATGAAGAATTACAGAAAATAGCAGTGAATGTTTTTATTTATCATGACAGTAGATGTAAATAGAAAGCTTGTTGTTAGAAACGTCAGTGCTGCTAATGATATGTTTGGAAAGCATAAGTAATAACTATAGATTCTCATTATTTCCCCTCATTACTGCACACTTCAATTTGATTTTAACAACTTTGAAACTCGGTGTTTGCCTGTTTACAATTTCAGGGTCATTTGGAGAAACGGAAGTGAGAGATTTTCTTACCATCTGGTAAGAGCTTACTCAGGTTCAGCAATGCTATTACATAATATTCTGTAAACAACAGTGGACACATTCCATACTGACTAATCCAGGTCTGTTTTTGCGTTTATTTTTTTTTTCCTAGCATTTTTCTCTCTTTTTTTTTTTTTTTTTGGAAGCTTCAACCCACATTTCTGTTCTGGAGATTTCTGTTTCTTGTCATGAGTAATACAGAGCCAGTGTTGTTAATAATTCTACAGATAAAGCGGAAGGAAATGCATTCTCAGATTACTAGACAATTCATTATTTTTTTTAAAAAAAGACGAACATGAGATTACTTGGGTAGAGCTTGAGGTCACAATTCTTTAGGACAAAAAAAGAAAGCTTTGATACTATGTGAACGCTGCTAATTATGAAGGGTTGTGTTGTCCCTTCGGCAATCCACCTGATGTCGCATTTATTTTTTTAGCAACCCGAGTCCCCTACTAGTAAGGAACAATAACCACTCTAGTTTTCCCCCAAATCCTTCTGCCACTGAGCTGAGTTATTATTGCCGACAGGCCTCTGAATGGTCCAGAATCTCATTTATGAAATGGTATCTTAAGGGTGCCCTCTTAGCAAAAAGATTTAATGCAGTCTTTACATTCTGTCATTTTGCTTCAGAGAGTTTTAAAGGAAACTCAGTGTCACAGATACGGTTCTGTAGCCATCATTCCTCTCCTCTCTTCCTCCCAGAGCCAGTCAGTGCAATTTAAATGGTCTTTCTTAGATTTTTCCAGCAAGTGGATTGTTGGCAATTTTAAAAAATTCATATAAGTTTTGTCAAAGACTTCTCAAAATTCTTTTCTCCCCATTCAACATAGTGTTTCCAGGTATACCCATGTTTACACAACCAGCTCTGGTTTCTTTGTTTTAATTGTCAGGTTGTGTTGTTCAGTCACCGAGGCTCGTCTGACTGTTTTGTAACTCCACGGACTGTAGACCATCAGGCTCCTCCGTCCATGGGCTTTCCCAGGAAATGATGTTGGAGTGAGTTGCCATTTCCTCCTCCAGGGGATCTTTCCAACCTAGGGATCGAGCCCAAATTGTCTCCTGCATGGGCAGGCGGATTCTTTTCCACGGAGCCATCTGGGTAATTGTCACGATAGACTTCATTCTACGAAAGCAGCATGATGTGTTCATTTCCCTATTGCTAGACCTTAGGATTTTTTTTTGTTTTTGGCATTTGTTGTTTGCCGTAACAAACAATGATGCGGCTAAACATCTATGTCCCTCCCTCTTTGTGGGCGCTGGTAAAATTGTTCTGGGGCATATGACTAGAAGCAGAGCTGCTGGATTCTGTCTCCAAAGGCCAGCCCTGTTAGTTCAGCACTTGCTTATAGGAAAGTGAATACCTCTTCTCTGTCAGCATGGAGCCCAGAGGGCAACAGGATTCTCAGTATTGGGTTTGTAAGGAACTTGAGGTTCCTGAAATAAAGAACCTGGCAAATCAGCATGCTTGCTTTTCATTGATGAAATTAATTTGTTTTGTTTTTTAATTGAAGTAGATTTCATTCACAGTATTTGTGTTGTTGTTCAATCGCTCAGTCGTGTCCGACTGTTTGTGACCCCATGGGCTGCAGCCCGCCAGGCTCCTCTGTGCGTGGGATTCTCCAGGCAAGAATCCTGGAGTGGGATGGTTAAACCCTGAGAGGGTGGGGTGCTCTAGGTTGCTCTGCGACTTGTGGAAAAAGTGGAGATGTGGCTGGAAGCATCTCCCCAGGCTCTTTCCGAGGGCCTGGGTAACTGGTGATGGAACCTCCCCAGGACACGTTTGACCTGCTGGGCGCCTTGATGGTGCCTTGGGTCTGTTTGCAGATGAAGAGACCACAGGTCCAGGAGGCCCAGAGTCACGCCCCTAAGTCAGGCAGTGTGCTGGTCCAGCTCACTGGAGTTACATAGTGTTGAATTTCCACTTGTTCACATCTACCGAGATAATAAGGATGGGGCAAAGAACCTCAGGGGATCACACATCTGTTGAAGTCACACTCCGTGACAGGACCATTTTTGTCCTTTCCTTTTGTTAGCCCAGCTTCATCTTGGGTTAAATCTGTAGCCATCCTCATACTTGTAAAGAATGTCTGTCTGAACTGAACTGATTTGAATGGGTGATTAGCAACATTTACTGTGTATTTTCTCCAATACTCTGGCCACCTGATGCGAAGAGCTGACTCATTGGAAAAGACCCTGATGCTGGGAAAGATTGAGGGCAGGAGGAGAAGGGGACGACGGAGGATGAGATGGCTGGATGGCATCACTGACTCGATGGACATGGGTTTGGGTGGACTCTGGGAGTTGGTGATGGACAGGGAGGCCTGGTGTGCTACGGTTCATGGGGTGGCAAAGAGATGGGCACGACTGAGCGACTGAACTGAACTGAACTGAACTGTGTATTTTAAAATTCAAAAGATAGCTTTTTTTGTGGTGAAAAATGTGGAAATATTTTTTAAATTATTTTTAGCATGGATGATAATCATACGAGGATTCTAGACATATGCAGGATTTTAAGGGGAGCTTCATAAAATCTTTGGACTTTAACATTTTCTAAAGAAATCTTAAGTAAAAAAATCAGTGATGATTTATTTTGATTGCATATTCACTTTCTTGATTTTAAGATAATATAGAATTGCTCCTTTTTACTTTAAAGTCGGTATTCTTTTTGAGGAGTTTATTTGCCTAGAATTTTTGAGTGACTTGGGTAATATGCTGAGTTTGAATAAATGTCCTCATTGATGGTGATGATGGATGATGGTAATGATGATGACATAGGTATTTATTGAGTGTTTTCCTGTGTGTAGACCAGGGTTTCTCAACTTTGGAGTCAGTTCTCAAGTTTGGGCCTGGGCCAGCCTTTGCTGAAGAAGCTGTCCTGTGCATTGCAGAGTGTTGAGCGGCACCCGTGGTCTCTACCCATCAGCTGTCTGAGAGGGTCTCCCTCGGTCCGTGACAACTGAATATACCTCTAGTTGTTGCCAAGATCCTTCACGATGCAGTTGCCCTAGTCTCGAGCCATCAGTGTGCTCTCTGGCCCAAGTGCTTCAGCACCATCATCTCATGAACTTTCATGACCTGTGTGAAATAAGAGCCAAGGTTATCCTCATTTTTAAAAGTCGGTGACAGCGTTAGAGGCTGAAGAGCTTGCTCAAGAGGGTGGCTCAGCCAATACCTGTGGGATCTTCATTGGCTGGATGTTACTTCCCAGTATGCAAAAATACTAAGTGCAATGATTAGAAAACCTCTATAGTAGAAAAAGGATTGGAAGTTTTGTAAAATATACCCTTCTTACAGTGTATTAAAAAGCAGGGGTATCACTTGGCTGACAAAGGTCCACAGAGTCAAAGCTGTGGTTTCTCCAATAGTCATGTATGGATGTGAGAGTTGGAACATAAAGAAGGTGAGCGCCGAAGAATTGGGGCTTTTGAACTGTGGTATCGGAGAAGACTCTTGAGAGTCCCTTGGACTGCAAGGAGATCAAACTAGTCGATCCTAAAGGCAATCAGTCATGGATATTCATTGTAAGGACTGATACTGAAGCTGAAACTGCAATACTTTGGC
The DNA here is from genome assembly GCF_054371585.1 of Giraffa tippelskirchi. NCBI lineage: Eukaryota > Metazoa > Chordata > Mammalia > Artiodactyla > Giraffidae > Giraffa > Giraffa tippelskirchi. The sequence goes on from NC_137289.1 coordinate 148,376,664, forward strand.
CACCTGATGCAAAGAGATGACTCATTGGACAAGATCCTGATGCTGGGAAAGATTGAGGGCAGGAGGAGAAGGGGATGACAGAGGATGAGATGGTTGGATGGCATCACTGACTCAATGGACATGAGTTTGAGCAAGCTCCAGGCATTGCTGATGGACAGGGAAGCCTGGCACGCTGCAGTCCACGGGGTTGCAAAGAGTTGGACACGACTTAGCGACTGAACAAGTAGAAAATATACCCTTACTATAAAACACAGCAATACTGGTTCTTGATATCTACCCTAGAGAAACAAAATCTTACATACCGTAAAGGTCTCAAGCTGAATGTTCATAGCAGCTTTATTTGTGATAATCAAAGCCTAGAAACAATCCAGATATCCTTAAATAGGAAAATGGATTACAAAAATAAAAGAGAAAGCTTACTGCTCACCAATAACATGATGACTGCAACAGTTTGCATGAATTTTAAAGGCATAATCCTGCATGAGGTAGAAAGCTAGTTTCAAAGGATTGCATGCTGTATGATTCTCATTTATTTGAGATTCTCAAAAAGACACACAGTAGTGATGATCAGTGGTTGCCAGGAGTTAGAGGTGGGGGTGACTGTGAAGGGACGGTAGGACAGAGTTATCTGTCTTTGGTAGTGACTAAAACACACAATGAAACTGACACTTATTTTTTGTTTTCCAGTGGCTTATTCTTACCTTCCTCAGGCTATGCACATACATTTTAGTTTACTTTTTTCACTTTAGAGCTGCCTCTATTTTGGGAAGTGTAGATTTACGATGTTCTGTTGCAAGGGGTCAGCAAATAAGCACAAATGGGCCACCTTTGGCCCACTATCTTTTCTTTTTTAATAAAATTGTATTAGAATATAACCACACTCGTTCATTTATGTATCATCTATGGTTCCTTTTATGCCGTAACAGCACAGGAAAATATTTATTATTTAGCCCTTGAGAGAAAAAGTGTGCTGACCCCTTGATCACCTAAACTGACAGTCAGGCATGACTTAGTGACTGAACAATGGCAGTAAACTGAAGAATAGGTCTTCGCATGGTTTCAATATAGTAAAAAAAAAAAAAAAAAACACACTGTACACTTAAAGAGATATTTTGAAATAACACTGTTTTTGCCAAACCTATACCTTGTATGGTCTGCTCTTGCAAATCAATGGAGTGTCCCTTCTCTCCTTTTCTTCATATATATAGTTTTTCTTTAAATGGGCTGTACTTTTTTAGTGAAAGTGTTAGTCGCTCAGTCATGTCCGACTCTCTGCCACTCCATGGACTGTAGCCCTCCAGGCTCCTCTGTCCACGTGATTCTTTAGGCAAGAATCCTGGAGCAGGTTGCCATGCCCTTCTCCGATATACCCACATTTTATTTGAAGCAGCATAATTTTCAACTATCACTACAAAGAGCTGAGAGAAAGCATAGCTCAATGTAATCTAAATATTACCTCGGAACATATTTCAGCTCTTCTAGCTATCCGCAAATTGGCAAGAGAACCTTATGTGTAAAAAAGGAGCTATTTTTATTTTATAATTCTCTTGTCATCTGGCTCACCTTTGGAATGACTTTTCATTATTTGGTGACTGGATCAAAAGCTTGGTGGTTGGAGGAAATAAAATAGAATATGCTAGTGACACATGTGATTTATAAATCAGGTCATCTCTCTTTAGTATATGAAACTAGAGTTCACTGATATTTGTTTGTGCATTTGAAATCTCTTTTTAAATATTCTTCTGAAAGGACAGTGAGACCAGCATTATTTGCTCGCTTTAGGGCTTGGTATCTTTTCCATTTGTCTCCATGGTGTCTAGTGTTATTATAAGTGTTTATGACTTATTAGCTTCCTTATAAGTACCCCTTCTTTCTCTTTAAACTTTTCTACTCAGTGTAGTTCAGAAAATTAGCGGAGGTCAGACCTGCTTTGTTCTGACGGCCTCGAGGTACTGATGGAGTGTCTCCCAGGGCCAATTGTGACTCCCTTTGAAGCCAGTACGAAACACGTAAATGGAAGCCTTTTCCGCTCACGTGATTTCACGTGGAGTTGGAGCACTGTGTTCCTTATGGTCCTTTCCCAGGTCCTTTCCTTTACCCTTTATTTGAAAATAAAAGACGAAAGTTATCAATTCACTTAGATGCAAAGCATGTCAAATACATTAAGGGTAGACTTTAAGGATTAGGGATATTGCCACTTTATAGCCACAGGCCTTAGAGACTAGGAAGATGTCATGGCTTGAATGAACATCCACCTCATACCGGACTTGGCAGCAAGCTCTTTATATGTATTGGGTTGGCCAGAAAGTTTCTAACAAAGTTTGTTTTCCAAGCATCTTATGGGAAAGCCCAAACAAACTTTTTTTTTTTTTTGGCCAACCAATATGATCTCAGTTAATACAGCTCTCTGGTTTCAGGAACTACATCTTAGAGAAGGGATGCTTGTCTTCCAGGAGAGGAGTGACTTGGGCAGGTCTGATGGCCCGTTTGTCTTTTCACTATCTCCCCATCCACCTGGGTTTAGGGAGGTCAGCTCCTGTGGTAGGAAACTTGCTGGCAAGCGACCCTTCATTATGAAGCAATGAACAAGCAAAAGGCGTGTGAGTTCTAGTACCTTTGGTCTTCTACAATGGCCTTTCCTATGGCATATGGTTTTCACCAAAAAATACTCTTAAGAATGGACCCCCAGTGACCTTCCGAGTGAGGACCAAGGTTGTTATTATGCAACAAAGGTTTACTGATGCTCTGTGAGTCCTATATTGTCTTTGGCACTCAGACAGGTTCAGAAAAGCATGGTGTTTGTCGTATAGTAAGGCGTGTGTGTGTGTGTGTGCTCAGTCCTATCCGACCCTTTGTGACCCCGTGGACTGTAGCCCGCCAGGCTCCTCTTTCCATGGAATTCTCTCCCAGGCAAGAATACTGGAGTCGGTTGTCATTTCCTCCTCCAGGAGATCTTCCCGACACAGGGATCAAACCTCGTCTCTTGCATCTCCTGCACTGGCAGGCGGTTTCTTTACCACTGGTCCCACCCAGGAAAGCCATAGAAAGGGATGAAAAAAGCTCAGTCGTGTCTGACTCTTTGTCACCCCATAGACTGTAGCCAGGCAGGCTCCTCTGTCCATGGAGTCGAAAGGCAAAGTCTTTGTCTGACTTGGGAGGCACAATTATTCCCTAGGGGGTTTTCTAACGTGTACACTTAAAAACGGGCATCTATTCCGCTCCACATCCTGTGTTGGAATCTCGGAAGACACTTGGCGAGCTTGTCTCCATGCGGCTTATATTCTCGCAGAAGGAGAGTCAGCACGCAATTAGACACACAGACGAGAAATCGCAGATTGATAAATACGTTGAAGGCAGTAGACACTGTGACCGAGTCCCTAGTGGGGAGGGGGTACTTTTGGATGGGACGTCTCAGAAAGGAGCTTTTTCTGAGCAAGCGGCATTTCAGATGGAATCTGGAGGTTGGTTGGTGGAACCGAGCCGCGAGCCCCGTGCTCCAATGCCCTGCTTTGCGTGGAGGGTCGTTGCCAATGACTGCCACCTGTTCATCACCGAGACACACCCGTGCCCGGAGTTGCCTGCACTCGTTTCACCCCATCGGAGCTGGAGGCGCCCTTTAAAGATAGCAGAAGGCTTTCAATCTGCACTTAGGTTTGACTTCTCTGCGACATTTGATTGCTCTATGGTGAGCTTGTTAGGCACCGCTGCAGATGGGTTAGCTTCTGCCATGCCTGCAGGCAAGTATATTTTACAGAAATTTGTTCTCTTTTCTCTAACTGTCCCACAGTGAAATCGATCACTGAACTTTGTGAAGCCTCTGCCTCTTGTTCCCAGCTATGAAATCGAAGCCTCCTGTGAATGGACAAACACTCTGTGGAAAAATCTTAAAATGTGCTGCTTGCTTCTGCTCAGCTGGAAAAAGCCACAGTGACTTGGACAACCTGCTTCTTGTTTGTGCAGACGCACTGAATAATTGTGCATCCCGCTGGCCCTTTGCACATACCACTGCCCAATTTGTGTCTGCTTCTGCCTTTTCACTGGTTCATCAGCATGTCTGCCTATGATGCAGTGTGTTATAAACAAGCCCCCTGGGCTCTTGCAAATATTTAGCCCAAGGTAGAGTTGGGGTCGTTTTTCCGTTTCCCAATGCCCCAGCCCCACCACCACCACTCCCAGCCCCATCCCTAAAACTTCCGGCCATTTCACATCCTAATTATCTTCATGACCATACTGAGAGTGAACGTGGAATGCCTTCTCAGTCTAGTTATAGTGGTTCTGGAAATGCAATTCGGATGTGAAGAAGAATGAATTTATTAATAGTAACTGAAGTCAAATATACCCCGGGAGGTCTCCCTTTCAAGCCAAAGGGCTGAAGAGTATCTGAATTTTGCAGCGATGACCAACCCTAGTGCAGTGACCACAGCCTGTAGACAGGCGGTATCCTAGTCAGCACCTGACCTTAGCTCACTGTCAGAGACTGGTCAGAAGGAGACATGGACCAGCCTCACGACAGTACCTTCTGAGAATACACCTGTCCTCTGCAGGGCTAGGCCTGGGAGGGGAGAAAAGATGGAACAGCAGTTACATAACTAGGTGGGTGCTAGTTGAAGGAAGTTGAATGAACTCAATGAAGATGGGTGGTTCCACCTTCATTTCTGACCTGTTTCTTTTCCATTTTTCTCTTTTAAAGATTTATGTATTTAATGTTGGCCGCACTGGATCGTCATTGCTGAGCCAGGGCTTTCCCTAGTTGCAGGGAGGAGGAGCTACTTTCTAGTTAGTTTACTTGGACTTGTGGCGGCTTCTCTTGTTGCAGGGCCCAGGCTCACGGGACACACGGGCTTCAGTCACTATGGTGCACGGTCTTAGCTGCTCCACAGCATATGGGAATCTTCCCGGAGCAGGGATCAAACTCATGTCTCCTGCATCAGCAGTTGGATTCTTTACCCCTGGGCCACCAGGGAAGCCCCCTGAGCTATTTCTTTTTTGATCTCTCTTCCCTTGTAAGAGTCAGTCCTTGCATGGTCTGCTCCATCTCTGTTGGTCCCAAGAAAAGCATCAGAAAAAAACAGAATGGGCAGATAACAGGATGTGATCTCTCCCCTGACAACTGGCCTTTTGTTGAGTCTGGTGCTCAATGGAAAACACCTGCTTTCTCTCTCTGGAATTTCTGGTTTGTAGTGCCGAAGGAAGAGAGTCACCTTCCATGTAGGGGAGACCTCAGATTCTTGAAAGCGGATAGATTGTCCTGCCCAGAGGTGCTCGTGCTTTGGCATGGCAAGTTGGAAATCAGCATGCGATGCTTTGTGGTTGAATGCCTATTACAGCTGAGGCAAGAAAAATGAGCTTAGATTGCAAAAAAGTCTCATTCCCTGCTCTTAAAGAGAACTGGAAGAATAAGATTTGAATACAGGTAGATACATGTCAAGGAGAAGATGATAAATGTCATTCAGAGGACATGTAAAGAGTGCTGGGATTTGGCATATCAGAGAGGCCTACCTGGAGGAGGTGGCATCAGAGATGGGTGAAAGTGAAAAAGTGAAAGTATTAGTTGCTCAGTCATGTCCAACACTTTGAGACCCCATGGACTGTAGCCTGCCAGGCTCCTGTGTCCATGGGATTCTCCAGGCAAGAATACTGGAGTGGGTTGCCGTACCCTCCTCCAGGGGATCCTGCTGACCTGGGGATCACACCCAGGTCTCCTACATTGCAGGCAGATTCTTTTCTATCTGAGCTATCAGGGATGGGTGAGGCTGGGTGGGTAAACTTACCATGCAGAAATTGTGTCCCCCCCACACAGAGAGAAGCACAGACCCCTCTGCACATGGATCCAGAGTGGAAATTAAGGAGTAGAGACAACAATAAACGTTTAAGGGCACCTTAGGGAGGTGGGGGGCGGGTGGGGAAACCAGGGTGCAGGGTAGGGAGACCACAAGTTTACAAGCTTCCATGCAGAGAGAATGTGCATTCGCACATCGACGGGTGTGCACTTTAACAGCCTATAACCATGGCCAGAAACTCAGCTGCCAGTGGCTGAATCCTCGGCCAGAGGTGTGACATGACTATGTTAAAGGATTTTAAAAGGTCGGCACTGTTGACATGGGCATGGAGAATAGTGCAAGGATGATGAATTAATAACGGTGGTGGCCTTGGAAGTGGAAAACACTTAAAAATGTTCAATACTCGCTGCTGTGAAACCCACTCATTTGGGATGTTTCATGCCATCCCCGACTGGCCTGGAATTTACCTTTCCCCTGCTGATGAAGATGTATGTAATGAGCAAATGAATGGGGTTAGCATAGCTTAGCCTTCTCAAGGCTCTTAAAGCAGGGTTCAGTTCAGCTCAGTCTCTCAGTCGTGTCTGACTCTTTGTGACCCCGTGGACTGCAGCACGCCAGGCTTCCCTGTCCTTCACCAACTCCTGGAGCTTGCTCAAACTCATGTCCATCTAGTCGACGATGCCATCCAACCATCTCGTCCTCTGTCGTCCCCTTCCCCTCCCGCCTTCAATCTTGCCCTGCCTCAGGGTCTATTCCAATGAGTCAGCTCTTTGCATCAGATGGCCAAAGGATTGAAGCTTCAGCTTCAACATCAGTCCTTCCAATGAATACTCAGGACTGATCTCCTTTAGGATGGACTGGTTGGATCTCCTTGCAGTCCAAGGGACTCTCAAGAGTCTTGTCCAACAACACAGTTCAAAAGCATCAGTTCTTCAGCACTCAGCTTTCTTTATGGTCCGCCTCTCACATCCATATGTGACTACTGGAAAAACCACAGCTTTGACTAGACGGACCTTTGTTAGCAAAGTAATGCAAAGCAGGGTGTCACACGTAATATGTGCAGACAATCTGGAGGTATCGGTAGGCGCTGAGCAGTTGTGTCTCTTTGTGAGCGTTAGTGCTGTTTGGCAATGGTGTTTCATTGTGTTTGCTGTTTGTTTAAGTATAAATATATGTAATTTTGTTTATTTTTGGCCCCGCTGGGTCTTCATTGCTGCTCGCAGGCTATCTCTGGCTGTGGTGAGCGAGGTCTTCTCTCTGGTTGTGGTGCCCGGTGGTCTCACCGTGGTGTCTTCTCTTGTTGTGGAGCATGGTCTTTAGGGCACGTGGGCTTCAGTAGTTGTGGCACGTACACTCAGTAGTTGCAGCTCCCGGGCACTAAAGCACAGGCTCAGTACTTGTGGCTCACAAGCTTAGTTGCTCTGAGCTATATGGGATCTTCCCAGACTAGGAATTGAACCTATGTCTCCTGCATTGGCAGATGGATTCTGGACCACTGAGCCGCTAGGGAAGCCTCGTTTGCTGTTATCTTTGTTGACAGTGACTAAATAACCAGGATAGAAGAGTAAATAGACGGAGATCTAAATTGCCTGGGCTGCATGGTGTCCAGATGAGCTCAGGGAAGGCCGATCACATATCCTTTGGTCAGGAAGTTCACAGGTGAAGCAGGCTCCAGGGAAAAGCCATGCAAGTCAGTCCTGTTTCCAGATTCCTCCCAGGGATCAGGCTACAGCAGCCTGCTGCTTTGAGGCTGCTGCTGTTTGACCGTGGGGTTGCGTCTGACACCCAGGACCCCTTCTGCGCTCTGGGAGGAGATTCCCAAGCAAGTCACAGCCTTTTGCCTCATGCCCGCTGTCCACTCCTTGTTGCCAAGGTTAGGGGACCTCCTGGGCTTGGCCAGCGGCTTTGTCAGGACCACCTCTTCCCTGTCACCATTTGGGTCTTGTCATGAGCACGGGACAGGGCTTCCTAGGGGGCTTAGTGGGTCAAGAGTCCACCTGCAGTGCAGGAGACACAGGAGATGTGGGTTCGATCCCTGGGTTGGAAAGACCCCCTGGAGAAGGGCATGGCAACCCACTCCAGTATTCCTGCCTGGAGAATCCCATGGGCAGAGGAGCCTGGTGGGCTACAGTCCATATGGTCGCAAGGAGTCGGACACAACTAAAGCAGTGGAGCACACACATGGGCATGGAACACCAGCCTGGATGTTCACATGCCCTCTTCCTGCGGGCAGAACCCCGCTCCCCTCCCTTTGCCTGGAGATTCCAAAGAAAAGGACTTTTTGATGTCATCTCTGTGATGCTCTGGACTCTTTGATGTTTGTGTAAATTAGCCCAAGGCTCTGATCCCAGCAATCATTGGAAGGATTGGGGTTTCTTAAGGCGAATGAGGGAAGACGGAAGTTCTGTATATCCTCGTCCTAGGGCTCTGGGCCCCACTGCCTTAGCTTTGCTTGGTTAATTTTCTTGTTCAGTCATGTCTGACTCTTTGTGACCCCATGGACTGCAGCACACCAGGCTTCCCTGTCTTTCACCAACTCATGGAGCTTACTCAAACTCATGTACATAGAGTCGATGATGCCATCCAACCATCTCATCCTCTGTCGTCCCCTTCTCCTCCCACCTTCGATCTTTCCCAGCATCAGGGTCTTTTCTAATGAGTCAGCTCTTTGCAACAGGTGGCCAAAGGATCAGAGCTTCAGCTTCAGCATCAGTCCTTCCAGTGAATATTCAGGGTTGATTTCCTTTAGGATGGAGTGGTCTATTTATTTGGGAGAATAAAGACCTGCGATCTCCACTTAGAGGAAGTTGATAAGAAGTGCAGTGAGAGCATCCAGTCAGTGTTCGCCTTGAAGTTTTTCTTCGGGGGCTTCTCCAGTGACTCGATGGGAAAGAATCCAGGTGTTAATGCAGGAGACACGGGTTTGATCCCTAGTCCAGGAAGAGCCCACAGGCTCTGGAGCAACTAAGCCCGTGCACCACATGGACTGAGTCTGTGCAGTGGAGCCTTGAGGCCATGACGACTGAGCCTGTGCGCCCTACAACCACTGCACCACAACAGGAGTAGCTACTGCAGCAAGAAGCCCTTTCACCACAACTAGAGTAGCCCTCGTTTTGCATGACTAGAGAAAAGCCCAGGCAGCAACCAAGACTTAGCACAGCCAAAAGTAAATCAATGAAACTGCAAAAGGAAAAAGCTTTTACGGTATTTTTATCCTATCAGCCAACCCCTCATCTCCCTTCTCTGCTGATACCATCACTGTTTCAACTCGTCTTTGCCCCCTTTAGATGGAAACCTCATATTAAAATATTTGCATATTAAAATATTCTATGTCTGAGGGCTCAGAGTGCCTATATGAATGTGGACACAAATCTGTGCTCCTGTGAGTCCTTTGAGAAAGTCATGGCAAATTTAGTGGCGAAAACACTAAAATTTATTATTATTATTATTTTTTGAGAATCTGTTGTTTTCCTTGGGACGTTTGGATGTGTGTGGGGTGATGCGTTTATTTCCCTCTGCCCTACCCTTTTGAAACATTACATGACATCCACATGTTTGAGTCTAAGGGAGAAAGGAGATCTTTGCCTGGAACTGAGTCTCCGTCTCTTCCTTGATGCCACGCGTCTTTTTCAGGTGCTGGTTATGTAAGGCTTCTTTTGTATCGCATTGCCTTCCCGAGTGTGTTTTTTTAGATGACAGTCTGCGTTTTGAAGAGTTCTCCAAAGGTTGGTTGGTGGAGACCTGAGGGGGTGGGGCGGCTTTCCCCCAGAGCTCACTGCAGTTGCAGTGTTCACAGCCTCGTAATGCATTTGAGGTGGGTGCGATGACTCTCTCCACCATGAGGTTCTTTTTTCCTACAAGAGGCATTCCCAGCCCTTCCCGCTGATGAGGGAGGTGGATGCCATCATCAGTGCAAACCTTTCTGCATTCACATCAGACCGCCGCCACCCTCTCCTCTGAGCCTTGTGCTGACTTCCGATTGGAAGACATGAGGAAAACTTCTCAGAGTGCTTCTGTTTTAAATTTGCCTTCCTGTAATCATGGGTTTACACCAGCGTTCCACGAGACGAGACGGCCTTCTTCTTAAGTGCTGGTATAATTTCTGATTTGTTCCAGAGCCACATAAGATTCGAAAAGGCTGAGGCCGTTTTGTAAGCTGGAAGTCTTCTTGGATTTGCGTCACCCTCTGTGGGAAATGGCAACCCATGCCAGTATTCTTGCCTGGAGAATCCCGTGGACAGAGGAGCCTGGCAGGCTACGATTCACAGGGTCGCAAAGAGTCGGACACGACCTAAGCGACTCAGCACAGGACTTTAGGAAAGTATAGGGAAAATTCATAAACAGTCAACCTCCGTAGGCTGGCGTGGAATGGCATGGGAGGCTGAGGGGGCTACTCCCACCTCAGAAAATGCTCAGGGGTCTGCAGACGAACACAGCAGGGTCTACATGCATCGCAAAAAAAGACAGTGCCTCAGTGAATCACATGCTTATTGTAAAATATACAGTCTCATGAGAATCCCTTTGTGTTTAGACCCTAAATGCCCAGGAATAGCCAGAGAAGCCAGTTGACCATCCAAGATGTGTTCTTTGGGGGTTAATCTCATGCCAAACTCAGATCCGGGTACGGCCAACTCAAATGTCCATAAGGTAGAAGAGGTCTCAGCCCTTAAGAGATTCACATTTTATCATGAGTGACACTGATGGTGAGCACGTTCTAACAACACCTGTGGAATATGCCAGTGGGGTGAGCCCTGGGTGCCCTCGGAGCAAGCAGGAGGGAAATTAAATCAGTAATTGATGGTTGTGATGAAGAGGAGGAATAGGGTCTGAGCAAGGCTTCCCTGGTGGCTTAGATGGCAAAGAATCTGCCTGCAATGAGGGAGACCTGGGTTTGATCCCTGGAGAAGGAAATGGTAACCCACTCCAGTATCTTTGCTTGGAGAATCCCATAGACAGAGGAGTCTGGCGGGCTACAGTCCATGGGGTCGCAAAGAATTGGACATGATTAGGCGACTAATGCTCATTTGACACTCAGGGCAAAAGCAAAGAAATGTTTAGTGTGTGACCCGAAAAGGGGACAAGGTAGGAACAGGTAGAGGGGTTTATTATAAGAACACCACGTCCCTGTATCTCATGACATCATCTTCTAACCTCAACCTGTATGACAAGTTGTTTTTGGAGAAACCATGACTTCAGACAATAAAGAGTCCTCCTGCAATGCGGGAGACCTGGATTCGATCCCTGGGTGGGGAAGATCCCCTGGAGGGGAGGGCATGGCAACCCACTCCAGTATTCTTGCCAGGAGAATTCCCACGGACAGAGGAGCCTGGCGGGCTGCAGTCCAGGGAGTTGCAAAGAGTTGGACGCAGCTGAGTGACTAAGCGCATATATACGGTGCCCACGGTTGCTGTCAATCAATCATAAAAGCTTCTTTCTTAGCAAAAGACCTTCTGGCTCTTGCAGGTAAAGTCCTTTTTCTCCAAAACGTGTTTTTTCAAAACATATGCCCGTAGAAGTCATCACTCTTTTCTGTTCCTTGATTCTCATGGAAAGAAGGCAGAGATATGCCTACTTGGTATTTGTCCGTAGGTGTGGTTTGTGAGTTTGCTGCCACAGTGTTCCTGGATCCAGGTTCACTTTGACTTGTTAAGAGCTTAGGTGTGATTCTCCTCCCTATCCCAGTGAAGAGGCTGGGGGGAAAAGCTGCTGACTACTCACTGCCTAAGGCTCGGTCTTAAAGCCAACTGTGGGCTTAGAGAGGGTAAGGACCACAGAGCCTCAGGACCAACGATTAGACTAAATCATCCAGTCGCTTAGGAAGAAGGTCTGATCTAGCTGAATTTCTCTTTCAGAAACCAGAAGCCTGACACGCCATTATTACATCTCATCTGGACAGAGTTGGAGGTGTATATTAGCTATTACACGCCAGAGAAACTTCACCAGCAGTTAAGGGTCTGTGTGTTTGTGTGTACATGTGGAGCGAGAGAGACAGAGAGATACAGAGAGGGGGGGGGGGAGGGAGAAAGATTTACTATAAGGAGTTGGCTCCCATGATGATGGAGGCTGGCAAGTCCCAAGTCTGCAGGTAATCTTGCAGACTGGAACGTCAGAAAAGAGCTGATGTTGGCTTTAAGTCTGGAGGTCACCTTCTGGCAGAATTCCTCTTTGCTCAAGGGGAAGCCAGGCTTTTTGTTCTATTCATGCCTTCAACTGATTGAATGAGTTCACCTACCTTCTGGAGGGCAGTGTGCTCCATTCCAAGGCCAGCAATGAAAACGTTAATCTCGTCCAAAAACACCCTCACGAAACATACAGAGAATCTTGACTCAATGTCTGGGCCACTGTGGCCGAGTCAAGCTGACACATAAAGTTAACCATCATAGTCATAGCTTACGGTGAACAATGTCAGATTTGTGATCTCTGAAGAAGAAGATTGAGCTTCGGGACCAGGGACCGGGCGTGATCACTCAACAGCTTTTCTGTAGCAGAGTTTTATTCAAGTATAAACTGGGACAGAGAAAGCTTCTGACATAGACATCAGGAGGGGGACAAAGAATGCCCCCTTCACTAGTCTTAGCAAGGCCTTAACTCCTTTTACCAGACCAACTCCCACAACATACATCTTAAAAATGAACAAGATTAGAACTAACCATAGGAAGGTCTTACACTCCCACAAAATACATCTTAAGATAACAAGATCAGTCAGAAGGTTCTTGTTCAATAGGAGAAACATGTCCTGCAGCAAGATTCATTGTTGTTATATAATCATGAGTACAGAGTTTAAGAGGAGTTGTTTTGTTGTGTACTCATTAGCTCTGGGCTTGAAGAAAATAACGTCTTATGTGACTAAGACAAAGCAATGTAGAAAAAAAACATTTGTCCTTTGCTCCTCCTTGAGAGCTCCAGACCCCTTTCTTCTTGAGGGCCCCGGACTCCTTATCAACCTACCTAAGAATTAACTTGCTCAGTAGGAGGATTCAAAGTTCAAGCAGCCAAAAATTGGTAGATCAAGATGACCGAGTACTAGAAAGTAGACAGAAGGTTTAAGTAATGACATTCCGAAGTGTGGTATATTATACAGACACAAACTGACACTCCAAATATGAAGAATGACCACAAGGCCATGCATGAGAAGTCAATAAAAAAAAAAAAAAAAGATCGTAAAACCCCATGTATTTGGGAACTGAAAAATGCAGTCCTAAATAACTCCTGGGTCACAGGAGAAATAACAATGGTAATTAAAAAAATTCTTAGAACCATTACAACACTAATGACACCATAAATCAATTGTATGCTACCAGTATCTTGCAAAAAAAAAGAAAAGCAAACCCACAAAAAATCAATACCTTCCACGCTGCAGCCACCTCACTCCCTAATAAATCAAGACCGTATCTATTTATAAAACTCTGCAACGAAAGCTTGGTTGGAAGCATTTTTAATGAATGGCAGCTATTTGACATTATTGATTCTAATCAAGATTCTCATCTCACCGACAAAGGTATAAATCACTGCTTGTCCAAGCTTAGTACAAAGGGGATGTTTGTGCAAATACTTTTAGAGCAAGTCAAGAGTGAAAGTGTGAGATGGCTTCGATTCTCTTGGAAGGAGCTAGAGTGGCAGAGAAAAGTGTTCCTGCCAGTCCACAGCCAAAGGGGGTACTCGAGGATAAGATTCATTGCACTGGAGATGCAGGGAGGGACCCAGGTCAGCCCTACTGCGATGGGGAGACCATTCCAACCACCACTACAGGAGGAACCATGGCAAGTATGGCAGCCGCTTCCACAGGTGTGTGTGTGTGTGTGTGTGTGTGTGTGTGTGTGTCTGGGTGGTGGGGTGGGTGTGCATGTGTGTGTGTGAGTTGCCTGTGGCAGCATTCAGCAAGCAAACTCTCTCCATAAGGGTTTTTGGGGGTCAGAGGACCTCAGCCCTGACGCCGGCAATGCGAAAGCAGCTACAGTCTGTTCACCATCAAGTGGTTGTATGTGTTTCCCGGGGAAACTTTACTTACAGAAACAATGGCGGGCCAGATTGGACCGTAGAGTAGCAGTTGGCCGGCCTCCAACACAGAGAGCCAGAAGGAAAAACCTGAATTGGAAGACGGTTGTTTTATCTTGGTTTCAGTCAGACAGTCAGTTCAGTCGCTCAGTCGTGTCTGACTCTTTGCAACCCTGTGGACCGCAGCACGCCAGGCCTCCCTGTCCATCACCAACTCCTGGAGTTTACCCAAACTCATGTCCATTAGTTGGTGATACCATCCAACCATCCCATCCTCTGTCGTCCCCTTCTCCTCCCACCTTCAATCTTTCCCAGCATCAGGGTCTTTTCCAATGAGTCAGCTCTTCGCATGAGGTGGCCAAAGTACTGGAGTTTCAGCTTCAACATCAGTCCTTCCAATGAACACCCAGGACTGATCTCCTTTAGGATGGACTGGTTGGATCTCTTTGCAGTCCAAGGGACTCTCAAGAGTCTTCTCCAACACCACAGTTCAGAAGCATCAATTCTTCAGTGCTCAGCTCTCTTTATCTTGGTTAGTGTGTGTGTTACCTGGAGTATGTGCAAGTTTTGTATTCATTTACTTGAATAAAATCTTATCAGCTATCCAGCTTATACTCTTGCATTTATCTGAGACTGTGTGTCCCACTTTCATCAACTTGGGTTTCTCTTCTGTTCAGCAGTGCTTATGACATAGTAGAATCTGAAAAAAAAAAATACTTGCATCTGTACTTATTGCTTCTAGAGTTTGAAAAATATCGGGCTGTACTTTGCTAGTTGTTCTTGTGCTTGGTTGCTCAGTCATGTCTGACTCTTTGCGACCCCTTGGACCGTAGCCCACCAGGCTCCTCCGTCCATGGGATTTTCCAGGCAAGAATACTGGAGTGGGTCGCCATTTCCTTCTCCAGGAGATCTTCCCGACCCAGGGATCGAACCAGGGTCTCCTGCGTTGTAGGCAGACGCTTTACCATCTGAGCCACCAGGGAACAGATGTAAAAAAAAAATTTATTTGGCTGTACCACGTCTTAATTGCAGCAAGCAGGATCATTGATCTTTGCTGTGACATGCATGTTCTTTTTAGTTGTAGCATGAGAACTCTGAGCTGTGGCATGTGGAATCTATTTTCCCAACCAGGGATCGAACCTGGGCCTCCTGTATTGGGAGATTGGAGTCTTACCACTATGTCCCAATAAACAGATCTTTAGCTGGAAAACAAATAAGTTTTCCCTTAGACATCTGAATATATACAAACTTAATTTCTAGGAAGACTATTTAAGCTTCTTTTTAATTTTTTTTGAAAAACATACTTTGCATGTGTATCACGCATATATGTGAAAAACTGCTTGCTCATGAAAAAGTATTATTCATATGAAGTCTGAGTTTCAAGCATGATTGTAAGCCACAGAAGTAATTTCTAACAGTAAAGCAGAGAGAGTAAGCCACGAAGGCCATCCTTGCGTTTACCCTGAGCTCTTTCTTCGTTTACGTTAGTGAAAGTGAAATTGAAAGTGAAGTCGCTCAGTCGTGTCCGACTCTTTGCAACCCCGTGGACTGTAGTCTACCGGGCTCCTCTGTCCATGGGATTCTCCAGGCAAGAGTACTGGAGTGGGCTGCCATTTTCTTCGCCATCGCTTATGTTGACATCCTGCTATTTTCGTATTCTAAGCAGTTTGCTTTCCCTGAATCAGCGGCTAAATAATAGCAGTGTGATAACAGGAATATATCCCTGTGATAAACACGTAGTTTTTACAGATCATCTGTATCATCCTTGTGTGCGCAATGGAAAATTCATTTATTTAAATGTCGTGAAAGACTGCTTTGATTAATGTTATCAGTGACTTAGAATGAGATTCTGTTTCCTGAGATAAAAGAAGGACTTGTGATGTTAAACAGCATTCAGCACAAACTGAAAAGGGGGAAAAACACTTAGGTCTTCTTTTATTATTTAGAGATTTGCGTATGTGGTAGCTGTCAGAGTCAAGGGAGAAATAGTTTTGTGTCTGAGGCGAAGGAAGATTAACAGCTCGTCAATATACCCCATGTCATTAAAACATATTTAAAGATATATTGTTTTATCAATATACCCCGTGTCATTAAAACATATTTAAAGATTCTGTTTTATCATTTGATAGAAGTTGAATTTTATCAAATTCTACTATATCATAAGCCCTGCTGAACAGAAGAGAAACCCAAGCAATGAAGACTGTGATTTATAGATGATAAAACAGGTGAAGAATGCAATTTAGAGTGTAATTATAGAAATATTCATTTCAATATCTTAGTTTTTATAAGACACCAACAATTAATTTTTTTTTTTTGGCCATGCTGGGTCTTTGTAGCTGTGCGTGGGCTTTCGTGGTGAGTAGGGGTTACTGTCTAGTTGAGGTGCTTGTCTTATTATGGGGGCTCCCAGGCTCTCAAGACGTGCAGGCTCAGTAGGTGTGGCTCATGGACTTCGCTGCCCCTTGGTGTGTGGAATCCTCCCAGACCAGGGATCGAACCCATGTCCCCTTGCATAGCCAGGTGGTTTCTTAACCAGTGGACCACTAGGGAAGTCCAGTGATTTTTTTTAAGTAGAAAGTTTCTTATGAAACATCAAGAGCAACCGTAGACAGCTATGTAAGCAGAAGGAGGGCTGGAAGTGAGGGGCTTGCACCCCATATAAAACCCCCAGAACTCCCTGAGGTGACCGAAGGATGCTGGAAAGGGAATCGCATCTCACTCAGAAAGTTGCTTCATTAAGCTGGAACCTTGTGGCCCAGTGGTTAGGACTCTGTGCTATCCCCAATGACACTCGGGGGTTCCCTGGTGGGGGAAGTAAGGTTCCCTAACTTCAAGGGGCAGAGGAGGCAAAAATCTTTGGGACTTCCCTGGTGGCTCAGACAGTAAAGAATCTGCCCGCAGTGCAGGAGACGCAGGTTCGATCCCTGGGTCGGGAAGATCCCCTGGAGAAGGAAGTGGCAACCCACTCCAGTATTCTTGCCTGGAGAATCCTCAAGGACAGAGGAGCCTGGCGGGCTCCAGTCCACGGGGTTGCAAAGAGTCAGACACGACTGAGTGATTGACACTTCACTTCACTTCAGGCTGATGAAAGAGCAGTGGTAGGATTGGTGGGAAGAAGGAATTTCTCCTCTTACTACTGCCTGGTAGTGTGTGTGTGTTTGTGGGGGTCTTTCTTTGCCCCTCTCTGCTGCAAGGAAGCTATTGCAATAGCCAGGTGTGTGTATGTGTGTGTGTGTGTGTGTGTGGTCTTTCTCTGCCCACCTTTGCTGCAAGGAAGCCATTTCGGTAGCCAGGCCACTGATATCCTTGGGGTGGGTGGTCACACCAGGGCAGTGCAGCGTCCGCACTGTGGTGACGAATTGATGAAAAAAAAGGGTCTCCTTGGGTCTCACCTCCCCCGCCCCGACATCTTTTTTTTCTTCAACTTTTGGATCTTGGTAATGTAGTCATCTTTGTGTTATTTATTTATTGACCTTATTATAGTTTATCATTTTCTAGATTGTTTCATAAATAGACTACACACGCCTTGATATGAGTTATGGTGCTGGGAAGGATTGGGGGCAGGAGGGGAAGGGGATGACAGAGGACGAGATGGGTGGATGGCATCACCGACTCGATGGACATAAGTGTGAGCAAGCTCTGGGAGTTGGGATGGACAGGGAGGCCTGGTGTGCTGCGGTCCATGGGGTCACAAAGAGTCAGACACGACTTAGCGACTGAACAACAGGGAACAACTGAATATGGACCTTAATAAAGAGTGTCCACGCACAGAATAAAAATAAAATGTGTTACATTTTACATCAGCCAAGGGAAGAAAAAAAAAATCATCTATCGTTAGGAAGCACAAAAAGAGTGTAGAAACAAAGAAACATTATAGCAAGAAATGTGTCATAGGTGGTAGAACAAACGAATATATAAAAATTGAGAAATCCTATACTTACCAATTAAACGTTGGAGGCTACAAAATAACATTCAGTCATTTGTTGCCAAGCAGAGTCATGCTTGTAGGCTAGAGAAAATGTGAAAGTAAGTGGATGTCCATCATGAAACAGTGAACGACGGGGTAACAAACTTAAAATAGGGCAACACAGATTTTAAGGCTTATCATGAGGCAAGAGGTACATGAGATTGTATAAGGAACAATGCTATCAGAATTTCACTTCACTCTGACCGTGTATTACGGAGAAATAGACCTACCAACAGCTGTAGTTTGTGATTCTTTTTAGAAATTGTTTGATAAAGCTGCCCCCCCAATACCATTATAAAGATCTGAATGATATGACTAATAAGCTTGAGATATTATAGTTAGTTAAAACCTATGACAGCAAACAGTATGCATTATTTTTGCAAACTCACAGGGCATATACCTAAATAGCCTCATCCTTAAACTTCCCATTTATTTTATTCTCCTTTTGCTATGGAACAAGGCTTCACATACTACAACATTTACAGATGAAACAATTATGTACACACCAAAAACAACAGAATAAATAGACGGTTGTAATAGACTTCAGCAAGGTTGCTGGAAGCGAGATAAACTTAGAAAAATTGAAAGAAGTTGTCTATCCCAGCAGCTTGAATGTATAATCAAACATGAGATACCATTCACAGTGGCAATAAAAGCAATCCAGTATCTTCTTTATGCACAGCGGCTATAAACAAAAATGTAAAATTCTTCTTAAGAATGTAGAAGGTAATTTGAATATGTGAAGAGACATTGCTTTCTTGAGATGATCACATTTTGGCATGATAGAGATGTCAGTTCTCCTAATTAATCTGTAAATTCAGCGTTTCAGTTGGATTTGTCCAGAAACGTGAAGAACGCAATCTCAAATTTGTATTGAAGAATCTTATTTTGTGGGGTCATTTCCATGAAAATGACAAAAGCATCACAAAAATACTGCAGGGAAGACTTGCCCTAATAGATGCCGCTTTGTCGTTCAGTCACTCAGTTGTGTCCGACTCTTTGCAACCCCCCGGACTACAGTCCAGGCTCCTCCGTCCATGGAATTTTCCAGGTAGTAATACCGAGTGGGTTGCCATTTCCTACTCCAGTTACAGGCATTAAAGCATACACAAAAGCTATTATAGTCAAAACAGCACAGTTTGATATAAGGACAAACATCTAAGACAACTGGGGTGCCTTAGAAAGACCCATATGGAAACAGTACAAAAATACATCTTATTTAATCACTTTCAGTATCAAAAGACCCAAATTTGTGCTCTGAGTATTAACTCCAGTAACATTTTACAGCAGGTCTGCTGGGAGTCACATATGGTAGTGTTCTTCCTGGTGTTGTGTGTTTGGCCAGCAATCATACACGTCCCTGGAGAGTGGGGAGAGACTGTGCATGGGAATGCAGAGGGTGCTCGCATGGGCCCCTTGTCCTGCGGTCAGAAGCCGTGTACTGTGTGTTTAGACCACCTCACACAGAGATCCAGACGGCAGTGCTGAGTGAGAACAACTTAGAAGCAGAACGTAATCTATCACACAAAACAGCTGTGCCCAGCATACGGCAACACATGGGAAAAAAAAAAAAGAAAGAAGATACATCCTGTAGACATACCTTCATGGCAAATAGATGGTGAAACAATGGAAACAGTGACAGACTTTACTTTTTTGGGCTCCAAAATCACTGCAGATGGTGACTGCAGCCATGAAATTAAAAGACGCTTGCTCCTTGGAAGAAAAGCTGTGACCAACCTAGATAGCATATTCAAAAGCAGAGACATTACTCTGCAAACAAAGGTCCGTCTAGTCAAAGCTATGGTTTTTCCAGTGGTCATGTATGGATGTGAGAGTTGGACTATAAAGAAAGCTGAGCACCAAAGAATTGATGCTTTTGAACTATGGTGTTGGAGAAGACTCTTGAGAGTCCCTGGAACTGTCCAACCAGTCCATCCTAAAGGAGATCAGTCCTGAATATTCATTGGAAGGACTGATGCTGAAGCTGAAACTCCAATCATTTGGCCGCCTGATGCGAAGAGCTGACTCATTGGAAAAGACCCTGATGCTGGGAAAGATTGAAGGTGGGAGGAGAAGGGGACGACGGAGGATGAGATGGTTGGATGGCATCACTGACTTGATGGACATGAGTTTGAGCAAGCTCCGGGAGTTGGTGATGGACAGGGAGGCCTGGCGTGCTGCAGTGCATGGGGTTGCAAAGAGTCAGACACGACTGAGCGACTGAACTGAACTGATAGACATACGTCTGCAGCTGAGAACAGCAATGCGCATCTTAACATGCACATGTATGGCAAATGCTCATTAGGAATACTTGTTTCTGTGGGGACGGGAGAAGGACTGTGGATCAAGGAGAATAAGATGTACATTAGGGGTAAACACGCTTGTGCATTTATACCTAACCCACGTCACCATGAGGAAGTTCCCTTGTGCAGGCAAATGATGATCATGTACCATGGTGTCCGATTTCCAGAATGAAAGAACACAAAGTTAGGTGATGACCTTGGTCATCTAGCGTCCAGTTCATTTAAAAATCTTGTGACAAGAACTGGGTTCAGATTGCAAAGGGGGGAAACACCTCCCAGGTGGTGGAATTCGACATGGCTGGAGGCCCTGGAAGATTTGACCTGCATCCTTGGGGGTGGGGGTGGGTTTCCATAGAGGGGCATCCTTAGTGTCACATGATGTTGTTGTTCATTTGCTCAGTCGTGTCTGACTCTTTGCGACCCCATGGACTGCAGCACACCAGGCTTCCCTGTCCATCACCAATTCCCTTCACTATAAACGCATAATGTGTAACCCTAGATTGTGGGGAATCTTACAGGAACATGGACTCAAGTTCTTCACGATACAAATGACACAGGAGAAAAAATGCTGGGGAAGTGAAAGAAGTTTTAGCTGACATATCAGTCATAGGAGTCCTGACTCACATTAGCTACCGACACTTTATCTTTCTGCAGGAAGTAAAACAAACAAAAAAAAATGAACATGGCTGGTATGAAATGATACTTAGGAATATTTGTTAATTTTGTCTGTGGTATTGTGGTAGAGTTTTTAAAAGCTTGAATTAGAGATAGCTGGTGGAGAAATTTTAGGTTAAGGACGATATTTAGGTAAAGCACGATATTACTTGAGGTGGTCAACCATTCTGGTTTGTCTGGGACTGAGTGGATTCCTAAGATACAGGATTTTCGGTGCTAAGATTAGGATGTTGTTATTGTTGTTCAGTCGCTTAGTCATCTCTGACTCTTTGCAACCCCATGGAGTGCAGCACGCCAGGCCTCCCTGTCCATCAGCAACTCCCAGAGCTTTCTCAAACTCATGTCTATCGAGTCGGTGATGCCATCCAACCATCTCTTCCTCTGTTGTCTCCTTCTCCGCCTGCCCTCACTCTTTCCCAGCATCAGGGTCTTTTCCAATGAGTCAGTTCTTGGCATCAGGTGGTCAAAGTATTGGAGCTTCAGCTTCACTTCAGTATCACATCATTTTAGCTTCACGTAATCAGAGGGAAAGGGCCAGGAAGAGTTTTATCTCCTTAAAGAATTCCAATTGCAGAGGCACAGAAAATATTGCCCCCTTCATTTCTTTTCACTCTCTGTGTCCCTCCTCGGCAGACAGAATGACTTGCAAAGATCTGTTTGGGCTCAAAAACGCATTCTGCCTGTTGACTGAGAGCGTCACCTGCCTCTTTCCTGGAAAATGCATTTACAGTTGGAATAGCAGGCTCAGCTGTGCAAAGGAAGCACCTGCTCGCTTAGCTGAGACAGGAGACGGCCGGAGCAGAGAGCTGCAGAAACCGGGAGGTGGACAGAAAAGGCCATTCTCTCCAGGCTATACGAACTGAGGCGGGAGAGATGAAGACAGACCAAGGTTTGGAGCAAGTCCAAGCTGTCTCCAGCTTCTGGGAACTCCTTTCCAACCCTAGGGGAAAACCAAGGATTAATAACATGAGATCTTGCCAGCGTCCTAATGTTAAACTCATATTTTCAAGGGACAGGCATTACAGGATCACACACACATGAGCATTAAACATGGACACGAGAGTTATTTTTCCCTTCCAGCTGCATAGAAAGGTCGAGTCTGACCATAGAAATCAAAGGCGCTGAAATGTGAGCACACTTTATAATTAATCTTGGGGATGCCTTCAAGGGAGTAATCAGATGAGAGAATCAAGACGGACTCTCTTGGGAAATAGAATTATCTCCCAGCACAGGACTCAACTGACTGAACATTATAAAGCCAGCATTGGGTGTGCTTGCCTGCCGTAGTCAGCCTCTGTGTGGTCGCTGTCTCTCCTGAGCCCCTGCTGGGACTTACTGATGGCCCAGCACCCTAGTGTGTGGTCTCTCAGCATACCTTGGGTGGTCTCTGAGTCTCCCATCCCCCAGGACCAACCGAGACCCTGTTCTCCAGTCTTCAGGGGGTCCTCGGGGCCACAAAGCAGAAGGGACGTCGGGTTTCATCTGCAAGAACGCTGGATTCTGAATATCATTTTGTGGAAAAGATACATCCTGCTGTTAAAACATTAGCAGCCAGGGACTTTCCTGGTGGTCCAGTAGCTGGGACCTCACCTTCCACTGCGGAGAAGGGGGGTGTGGGGTTCCATCCCTCATCAGGGAGCTTGGATCCTACACACATGCCTTGAGGCCAGAAACACCAAAACAGAAAACGGAAACAAGATTGTAACGAATTCTATAAAGACTGAAAAAAAGGGATGAAAGTCAAAGTCACTCAGTCGTGTCCAACTCTTTGTGACCCCATGCATTACACAGTCCATGAGAATTCTCCAAGCCAGAATACTGGATTCCCTTCTCCAGGGGATCTTCCCAGCCCAGGGATCAAACCCAGGTCTCCTGCACCGCAGGCAGATTCTTTACCAGCTGAGCCACCAGGGAAGCCCAAGAATACTGGAGTGGGTACCCTATCCTTTCTCCAGCGGATCTTCCCAACTCAGGAATTGAAGCAGAGTGTCCTACATGGCAGGCGGATTCTTTACTAACTGACCTATCAGGGAAGCCAATTTTAAAAATGGGCCATATTAAAAAAAAAAATCTTTAAAGACATTGGCAATCATAGATTGTCAGATTACTTGTTCAGAATATGGACTATGTCGACTGGTTAACCACGGATGTGGGTTTAAAATGCATGCTCTCCATTCAGTGTGATTTCATTAGCTAGTTAGTTCCTTAAGTCATTTAGCAGCTCTGAGGCTTAGTATCCTCACCTTAAAATACCAGCAGTGACATGCACTGCATCTCGGAGACGTAGTATCCTTGGAGGCGGTGTCTCCAGCACTCAACACCAAAGCAATGTCTGTCTAAGGGAAGGTTATGAGCAGCCTGAAATGCCATGGACAGGAGTTCCAGAGAAGTAAATGCAATGATAAGACAGGCTAAATGTCTGCTTTCTGTCTATTATCACCATGCACTGGCAATTCTGTGCAAGGTCAGTGATAAGTATTCCACATCTCAGGGTGTGGGTTCCACCTACTCCATGCCCTAACCCTTACAGTCCTGCTGGAAAGCTTAATGCTTTCTACATGCATAAGAGGATTTTTTCTTGTTATTAAGCACTTAAGCACTTGGAGAAAGGATTTAACCCAATTTAATGACAAAAAAGGAGATCTTGTAGGCGTTTTCTGATCATTCGACATTCTTGCTACCCACTCGTATTTCATTTGAGGCCAGCTCACTCCAGTTCTGTGAGGTGAGAAATTCCCAGTCATTCTTTGTTACCGTTCAGTCGCTAAGTCGTGCCTGACTCTTTGCAACCCCGTGGACTGCAGCACACCAGGCTTCCCTGTCCTTCACCATCTCCCAGAGTTTGCTCAGTCTCATGTCCGTTGAGTCGGTGATCCCATCCAGCCATCTCATCCTCTGTTGACCCTTCTCCTCCTGCCTTCAATCTTTCCCAGCATCAGGGTCTTATCAAATGAGTTAGCTCTTGGCATCAGGTGGCCAAAGTATTAGAGCTTCAGCCTCAGTCCTTCCAATGAATATTCAGGGTTAATTTCATTTAGGATTGACCGACTCAATCTCTTTGCTTATTCTTTGCCTGCAAAAGTTATTCTCTCCTCAACAGTATGATACGATTACTTACATAACTATTAACATTAAAGCTAAATCATTGCCTTTAAACATGGATTTGCGTGGTTCTTTTTCCTCATAGGAGCTAGTCATCCATCTTTATTTTAGCTCTTAGCTATTTTGTTTGTGTCCTTGAAAATGAAATAAAATATTTCTGGTTGAGAAAGGGACAATACCCCTTAAATTTCTATGTAACTTGAATAATGATTTTCATCAATATAGGGATAAGTTAGCCAGTGAAATAGCTATCTTATTAACTCAAAGATGTGTTTATTTGTAACAGGAAGTAGACTACTGTCCAATTTTAGGCACTTTGTTTTGTGGATTTGGGGATTAGGAAGTTGTGATTTATGCCATACGGCCCAGCAACCCCACTAATGGGCATACACACTGAGAAAACCATAATTGAGAGAGACACGTGTACCCCAATGTTCATTGCAGCACTGTTTATAATAGCCAGGACATGGAAGCAACCTAGATATCCATCAGCAGATGGATGGATAAGAAGGCTGTGGTACATATACACAAGGGAATATTACTCAGCTATTACAAAGAATGCATTTGAATCGGGTCTAATGAGGTGGATGAAACTGGAGCCTATTATACAGAGTGAAGTGAGTCAGAAAGAAAAACACCAATACAGTATAGTAATGCATATATATGGAATTTAGAAAGATGGTAACGATGACCCTATATGCAACACAGCGAAAGACACAGATATAAAGAACAGACTTTTGGACTCTGTGGGAGAGGGCGAGGGTGGGATGATTAGAGGGCAGAGCTTTGAAACGTGTATATTATCATAAGTGAAACAGATCACCAGCTCAAGTTCGATGCATGAGGCAGGGCACTCAAAGCCGGTGCTCTGGGACAACCCAGAGGGATGGGATGGGGAGGGAGGTGGGAGGGGGGTTCAGGATGGGGGACACATGTACACCCATGGCTGGTTCATGTCAACGGATGGCAAAAGCCACCACAATATTGTAACTAGCCTCGAATTAAAATAAATAATTGAAAAAACACCTTATATATAAGCGCCGGTGTCCATACTGTTGTTGTTCTCGCTCAGTCGTGTCTGACTCTTTTCAACCCTACGGATTGCAGCACACCAGCTTCCTGTGTCCTCCGTGTTCCTTGGTGCTCCACTGTCTCCTGGAGTTTGCTCAGATTCATGTCCGTTGAGTCGGTGATGCTGTCTAACCATCTCATCCTCTGCTGCCCTCTTTTCTCCTTTTGCCTTCAGTCTTTCCCAGCATCAGGGTGGGATGTCCACAGTGAAAGTGAAAGTCGCTCGGTCGTGTCTGACTCTTTTCGACCCCCTGGACTATACAGTCTATGAAGTTCTCCAGGCCAGAATACTGGAGTGGCTTGCCATTCCCTTCTCCAGGGGATCTTTCCAACCCAGGGATCGAACCCAGGTTTCCCACATTGCAGGCGGATTCTTTACCAGCTGAGCCATAAGGGATGTCCGTAGCCAAAGATATTTTTGGAGGTCAGATTTTTACATTGAACACTCCCACCTGTTGAAACTCAGTGAGTTTTCAGTCGGCATATTCTGTGTTAAACTTACATCAAGAACCTTCAAAATCATTTGAGTGTGTCGTCCCTCATTTCTACCCTTGATTTTATCTACACGTGAGCCGAATAAAACAGTGGAGAAATCCTCACAGACTCTCTCTTTGTTCCATTTCCAATGAGAACAGTTATCCTGTACACTCACACTTAGAACTGCTCTGACATTATCAGCTGCTCAGCTGGGAGAGCTCACCCTGAAAGAGCAACTTGCTCTGATAACAGGAAGACTTAGAAAGGGAAACAGACGTGCACCCTCCCTCCTCACTGGGGGAATAATTCATACGAGAACGATGCTCCACTTGCTAAGTGCTGTCGTGTGTTGGAGGGCACCTTGGAAGCAAAGATTAAGTAGTTATGTCTCATTAGCTTTCAGTCAAGTAGTAAGAGGTAGAATTTGGAGGCTTCTAAATTGTATTGTAATTCATGCTGAATTAGTGCAGAATCCAAGAATGGTGGTTAGCAGTGAGAATGGTCCCTCCAGGGTGCAAGACTAAAGTGATGCTTGTAGAAGGGAAGGAAAAACAGTGGCCTGAATTTCCACCGCCCACCCTACCCCGGCCCACCATGGGCTATTGAATGGGGCTTCAGTTCCACAGCTACCTTTCCTCCTGGTGATGTTTACATTGTTTGGGAGGGAGGAAGTGATTTAGGAGGGAGGAAGTGATTTAAAACACTGCCTTTTGAGTAACCCAGGCATGCAAGCTGCTATTTGGACCGGATTGCTCACAGGGGGCTGTGAGCAGAGAACCTTTAACCATTTCCATTTTCAAGGTTTGAAGGAAAAACTAGGAAATATGTAGACAGCATACTAAAAAGCAGAGATATCACTTTGCCAACAAAGATCCGTCTAGTCAAGGCTACAGTTTTTCCAGTGGTCATGTATGGATGTGAGAGTTGGACTATAAAGAAAGCTGAGCACTGAAGAATTGATGCTTTTGAACTGTGGTGTTGGAGAAGACTCTTGAGAGTCCGTTGGACTGCAAGGAGGTCCAACCAGCCCATCCTAAAGGAAATCAGTCCTGGGTGTTCATTGGAAGGACTGATGCTGAAGCTGAAACTCCAATACTTTGGCTACATGATGCACAGAGCTGACTCACTGGAAAAGACCCTGATGCTGGGAAAGACGGAAGGCAGAAAGAGAAGGGGACGACAGAGGATGAGACGGTTGGATGGCATCACTGACTCAATGGACATGAATTTGAGCAAACTCTGGGTGATAGTGAAGGACCGGGAAGCCTGGTGTGCTACAGTCCATGGCATCGCAAAGAGTTGAATAATAGCAACAAATTTTCAAAGTCATGATACTCATGCCTTTCACAGTGAGCAGGTAAGGAAGATGCAGGCATTCCTGCACAGTGTTCATGATTTCCTGGAAGATTTGCCTGAGCTTTCTACTTAGGATTTGGACTGTTTTGGCCAAGAGTATCTGTCAAGTGGAGTGAAATCGAATTAGTTGTAAGTGATGGGCGCCTTTCTCACTGAGAACAGCTCTTGAGATCTGTGGATGTCCTGTGTAACTAGAGGCTCACCTCATGAAGTGTTGATGGCTCCTTTACAGGGATAATCAGATGGCAGAAAAAGGCCTTTTTTTGAGCAGGGTATTGCCCTGGGGCATGGGCCGGGTGGGAGTGGTGGATGTCTGTGCCAATCCTGGCAATTTAACATGGTGTGGGTGAGGTCCACCAAGGGGCAGGTGGTGTTTTTCAGCAGTGGGCATTGCTCAGGAATCTTCTGGTGTTGCTGAATGTCTGGGGAAGGGAAGCTGGCATCGACCCAGGATTGCGAAGATGCATGGGCTTCCCAGGTGGCCCAGCAGTAAAGAATCTGCCTTCCACGCAGGAGGTGCGAACTCCATCCCTGGGTCGGGAAGATCCCCTGAAGGAGGGAATGACAACCCACTCCAGTCTTCTTGCCTGGAGAATCCCACAGACAGAGGAGCCTGGTGGGTCATGATCTGTAGGGTTGCAAAGAGTCGGACTCAACTGAGGACTGAGCACTCACGCTTGAGGTCTTTAGAAGCGCTTGTTAATCCAGTGGAAACCTACCCAGCTAAGAGTTCAAGGACAACATGGGCGTGTTTTCACAGCCACTTGTGATTCTGTTTCCAAGTAAATCTCCCCACTGGAGCACGTCTGTGACTGTGTTGCTTGGCACACTTTCTACCCAGCAGCTGGCTCTCATAGAAAATGCCTCCTTGCCCAGCCTCGAGGAGAGGGCTGAGACGTCAGTAAACCTCAGGAGAGCATTCCCGCCTTCTCCCTGGGATGAGCGAAGCTAAACGGACCAGCAGAGCTGCAGAATCCACACCAGAAACAAAACAAAAACGATCCTAATGCTATCTCCTAGCTCCCTTCCTTCCTCCGACGTCAACATTTTTATGTCCTGGTTTTCCACCTTTATTCCTATTAACCATGTCTTTTTGAACACACACACGTGTACAGGCTTAAAAGAAATAGAATAGCAAAGCAAAGCATTCCAAAGTAATCGTGGGTCACCCTCCACAGACATTCTTAGCAGCCTTATGCGCGCTTTCTGAAATTTTAAATGTACGAACAGGCAGAAATGTACATACATGTATGCCGCTCACGCACGTGGGGTGTGTTATATACCTGAACAGCCTCTGTTTGTGACTATTCTGTTTGTGATCAGGGTGATCGTGTTCCCTTCATCATAACCTGAGATGGATCACAATGATATTCGCTTCCCTCTCCTCCTCACCGTCTCAGAAAGCTAGCCAGCTGTGTCTTAAACCATGCATGTTAATATTTGCCAATCTGGACTTGTGAAATTTCAAGTTCTCTTTTTAAGGGACATTTCCTGAACCAGCATGAACTATCATTTTATGATTATAACTCATTGCTATTTCTTTTATGCGATCTGCCTGTTGTTATCTTCTGCTCATTTCTTTTTGAGTTGAGGTTTTTAAATTTGATTTGAAATCTTTATGTATTAAGGGAATTAGTCTCCTTTTTTGTGTGTGAGTTACATATATTTTCCGTTTTCTCATTAAGCAGGACAGTGACTTTTGAGATACACAGACACTTTTGACAGCTTACAGACAGGCAGGTATACTTCTTTAAAGAATTTACATGTGAATGGATATTGAATTTCATCTGATGCCTTTCCAGATCCCCACTAAACATAGCCTTTTGTAAAAGATGGTAAATAATTCAGTAACTCTCCTTCAGCGACTTCTTTCTTGGAGATAATGCTTAACTTAATAAAATAGCTTCTAATTTCTGCTAATATTTTGCTTGTGTTAATAAATACGATTGCTTTTTTCTTTATTATACATGTGGCAAACTGGTTAGAATTTTGTATAAATATTAACTCAGGTGTTACAAAATGAAGAAAATGTTTATCTATATTGCATCCCAATTTAGTTAGTTTGATTATAATATTTAAGGGACTTACCTGGTGGCTCAGTTGGTAAAGAATCTGCCCTCAAGGTGGGAGATCCGGGTTCAATCCCTGGGTCGGGAAGATCCCCTTGAGGAGGGCATGGCAACTCACTCCAGTATTCTTGCCTGGAGAATCCCATGGACAGAGGAGCCTGGTGGGCTACAGTCCATGGGGTCACAAAGAGTCAGACACGACTGAACGACTATCACTACTACTGTCATATGTAAACAGTGGAGTTTCATGGAATAAACACACAACTTCCCTTTAAATTTATTCCTCCTTGACTAGATTTCTTCTATTTCCCTGGATGAAATATCTGGCAAGACCAAAAGCTTTTCTGTTTATCCTTGGGTAGTACTGGTTAGCGATGTTCATACTAATTATTACTGTGTGGGTCATGCTGGTAGGTAGTAGTAATGATTAATTGGTAAGTTAAAATTGGGTTGCCCCCAAAAGTTTGAGTTTATTCGTAAGATATTTTATTAATAGGGAAACCTAAGTGAGCTTTTTGGCCAAACCAATACTTAGTTTTAACTAAATAGTATGAATGTTGATCTTAAAGTCGCTGTTGTACTCAGATCTCTGTGTACGTAAATTGCAATATTTCTGTGGCTTCTTTACACCAGATCACGAGAAGGGACCTTTCTGTGTTCCTATGCTCTGTGACGCAGTTACAACCCTTCTACCTTGCATTCTTCCATTAGTGTCAAGGCATACATAGCTATTCTGTCTTCCTGCTACAGAAACAAGAGAACATCTCTTCTGTTTTTTATTTCTCCCTCACCACCAGTCACTTCATATGCTCCATCATCATCTGTAATTTTATAGTATGCTTTCTCTATGTTAAGAGTGATAACACGCCTTGTACTTCTCAGTGGTATTATCACTCATTTAATTTGAAATTTCCCAATTTAAGTGCTCACTGCTATTTCTTCTCCCTCTGTTATCACATCCGTAGTTTTTTTCAGTGCAGGGTTTTGCTTATTTTTCTTCAGAGAAGATATATGGTTGGATTGAGTGTTTGGATAATCATAGGACCTATTTATTTCTTTTCTTCTTTTTCATCCTCACCAAAAAAAGATAGATGACCCAAGTGGAGAACGATTTTAGAGTTAAGATGAGACCTTAAAAATAAACCAAAAGCGTAACTGTCAAAACTGACCCCTACAGATGAAATAAACTTCTCTTAGCGATACAAAGCTCCTACCATCAGTATACACCTCGCTAGCTTGAGGAGCACTTAGCAGCACAAACAAGCCCTGCTCACAAGACCACACATTTCCAGACAGTCAGCATGGTTTCAACCTCATGGTTATGTTTTAGATTTCATTAAGTCTTACATGTTAGGGATGATGTAGCTAAACCTTCAGTTGGTTCCTTGGTCAAATATAAGCATGTAACCTTATGGCACAATCTTTTCTTTGGATTGCAGTAATTAAATATTGAGTGGCTTGCCAACTTTTAAAAAGAAGAGTATTTCACATTAAAAAAAAAAAATCCACATTTTCCCGCTTTCCTTGAACAACTAGAAAAGCCGGTAATGCTGGTCTTGCACATGTACTGTGTATCATCTTGCTGAGGCTGACAAAACTACCCAGGGTGCAGACCTTTGAGTTTCTGCCCAGACGTTTCTCTGCACTTTGCACTGCCCCTGAACACTGGCACCCACAATGCCTGATTCTGCCTGATAAAGACGGGAGCCCCTTATATAGCAGAGTGGAGTTCAAGCATCACTCCTTCATGACTTCTGCTTTGAAAGACCCTACCGCCCCTCTATTTTCCTTTTTCTTGTTCTTCTTTGTATGGTAAACATATAGCTGTTTTCACAGGTCTCCACATGCATGATGATTTGATTTTTTAATTTCATTTTATTACGGACACCGCTGTCAATGAGCATTTCCTTCCCCCAGTTGTTCAGACAAAAAGCATGGAGTGGGTCCATCTTGAGTGGCTTCGTGGATGTTGAAGCCGACTTGAGGGAGCCTGCCTGGGGTACCTGCAGGATGCTGGAAAGGGGATAGATGGGTTGGGCCCCTGGAAGGGCTTGTGTTTGATGAGTGACAAGGCCTCCAGCGGAGCCGGTCTGCAGTGACAGGCAACCTCTGTGCCTAGGAGGTTTCTTGACTGAGTCACATTGCAGCGCTATCTCCCTCTAATCTTATCTGTTGCCCTTCTGTCCATTTTTATTTCTCTAATACCCCTCTATTCTGTTGTTTAGTTGCTGAGTCATGTCTGACTCTCTTGCAACCCTGTGGACTGTAGCC
Organism: Giraffa tippelskirchi; assembly: GCF_054371585.1. Classification (NCBI taxonomy): domain Eukaryota; kingdom Metazoa; phylum Chordata; class Mammalia; order Artiodactyla; family Giraffidae; genus Giraffa; species Giraffa tippelskirchi. Next base: position 148,407,730 of record NC_137289.1, read on the forward strand.
TGCCAGGCTCCTCTGTCCGTGTGATTCTCCAGGCAGGAATACTGGAGTGGGTTGCCTTTCCTTCTCCAGGGGAGTCTTCCTGACCCAGGGATCAAACCTGCATCTCCTGCGTTGACAGGCAGATTCTTTACCACTAATACCCCTGAAGGGCTACTTTTCGTTGCTTGCTAGGACTTCTCTGGAGGAAAAGTCTTCTTTTATGGTGGGAAAAAAAAAGAATGTCCTGTTCTAAAGGCATTCATCTTAACATGGTTTTTATTTCTCTTCCCACTATGGAACTGTTAAAAACTATGTGTGTGTGTGTGAAAGTCGCTCAGTTGTGTCCGACTCTTTGCAACCCCATGGACTATAAAGTCCATGGAATTCTCCAGGCCAGAATACTGGAGTAGGTAGCCTAACCTTTCTCCAGGGGATCTTCCCAACCCAGGGATTAAACCCAGGTCTCCCGCCTTGCAGGCGGATTCTTTACCAGCTGAGCCACCAGAGAAGCCCAAGAACACTGGAGTGGGTAGCCTATCCCTTCTCCAGGGGATCTTCCTGACCCAGGAATCGAACCTGGGTCTCCTGCATTGCAGGCAGATTCTTTACCAACGGAGCTATTTATTGGGTCTTAGTTGTGTCGTGTGGGATCTGGTTCCCTGACGGAGGAGTGAACCCAGGCCCCCTGCGTTGGGAGCAGAGTCTTAGTCACTGTGCCACTAGGGAAGTCCCCGCTGTATAAAGTTTCTGATGTTGAATCAGGTCTGGGTGGTCCATTCATGTTAAGGATGTCTCTCTTGTCTTTCCCAGTGTGAGTTATTCTGATGATGGCATCTAAACAGAACCGTTCCCTACAGTATTTTGAAGAGACATTCCGCCCTTTATCTGCATCTGAAGAAACAGGAGCTCTCCTCCCTGGGAGGTATGTGATCTGGGCGGGGGAGGGGAAGGCGGGTGATGGCATGGCATTGCTAATATTTCCATTCCTCAATTTCCCTCGTTTGCACAGCAGACAGTGGCAGTTGCAGCTCATAGCGCTGTTGGGGGGCTACATGAGCTCTAACATATGGAAAAGGCTTAGAACAGTAGCTGGTACAGAGCAACCTGTGTGTGTTTGTTGCTATGATACTAATAATAGTTTAATAATAATAAAAGAGTAATTCAGTTCAGTCGCTCAGTCATGTCCGACTCTTTGAGACCCCGTGGGCTGTACGCCAGGCCTCCCTGTCCATCACCAACTCTCACACCCATACATGACTACTTGGAAAACGATAGCTGAAAGGCTACCCACTCCAGGATTCTGGCCTGGAGAGTTCCACGGACTGTATAGTCCATGGGGTCACAAAGAGTCGGACACGACTGAGCGACTTTCACTTCCCTTCCCTTCACCAGTTAGTGTTGGTTTCTTGGTGCAAATCTTTGCGGTTAGCCTCTTGCAAAACCAAGGAAAACCGTAACGAGACAAATAAACTCTGCTTGAAGATACATTTCACATAAAATAAATACTGTTGCCAGGGGAACACATGTAAACCCATGGCTGATTCATGTCAATGTATGGCAAAAACTATTACAATATTGTAAAGTAATTAGCCCCCAACTAAAATAAATAAATCTATTAAAAAAAAAAAAAAAAACAACTATTTTGATGGGGCTGTTTCTTGGAAGGAAAGGGAATTATTTTCTAAATAAGGAAGGGAAAACAGCCCCCGTTGTCAGCTCGTTGCTTGATGGGTTTTTGCTTCTCTTGTCATCTGTTTGGTCAGTGTCTGCATGTCTGTAATGAAAGGAAGAACCACCAGCGTTAAAAGGGAACACGGAAATGTGTTTCATTTAAATTTAGGTGCTGTATCAAATTATCTTCCTTGTGTTCATGTTCACTCGTAGGACCAAAACCCTTAAGAACAATTTCTGAAAGACAGCCGTGATAGGCACTTAGAGTTGGAATCAGAGACTTAAAGGTAATAGGGAAGATTTTTATATACTAATGTGAGTAATGGTATTTCAAGCCTGTTTATCAGAAGATTCCCGTGGACAGAGGAGCCTCGCAGGCTACAGTCCAGGGGACTGCAAAGAGTCAGACACGACCGAAGCGACTAAGCAGGCATACACATCACTAGCTTGCAGGTCCTCCACTGGGTGGAGCTGCCTTCAGAGTCACTGAGTGTCTGATCCCTTGCCGCTAAAACATTTTGGATGTCTGTGCTATTGCTTAAAGTCTTCCAGAATCTTTTTTTTTTTTATTTTTTTACTTTAAAGAGTGAAGGGCATGGCAACCCACTCCACTATTCTTGCCCGGAGAATCCCTTGGACAGAGCAGCCTGACGGGCTACAGTCCACGGGGTCACAAAGAGTCAGACACGACTGAAGCGACCTAGTAGCAGCAGCAGTAGAAGGCTCAAATGAACACGAGACAGAATCAACAAAACACCAGCCCTCAGTCCTGAGAGAGAGATTTCCTGCCTTCGAGAGTGAGGAACTGAAGCTGGAGTTGCTTTCAGGGGTTCTTTGCAAGAAATGATGTTTAACCATTTTTAAGCAGGGGAGGACAGAGGATGAGATGGTTGGATGGCATCACCGACTCAATGGAGATGAGTTTGGGTAAACTCTGGGAGTTGGTGATGGACAGGGAGGCCTGGCGTGCTGCAGTCCATGGGGTCGCAAAGAGTCTGACACAAAACTGAACGACTGAACTGAACTGAACCATTTAAGCAAAAGCAGAGAGAGGAGGTTCAGCTTGTCATGATGGCTGTGTTTACTTCTTCCGTAGAAGAAGGGACTTGGGAGGCAGATAGCTCCCTAAGGAGGATGGCAGGAAGTTGGTCTGGCTTCCAGAGGACCTCAGAGGCTGCAGGAGCCTCTGACCTGCACCAGCTCCAGTGGACAGAACTTTCTGGACGTGACGACAGAAGAAGGTGTGCCAAGAAGCACTGCTTGAAAAAAGGAACTCCTTACAGAATATTATGTTTGATCTGTCAGCGAAGTCTTTAGAAGACTTTCTTATCCTCTGCTGTCTTGTTTGGACCCAATTGTTATTGGGTTATTTTTAGGACTGCTCCGTGATTCTCCGTTTTCTGGCACCCTAAAATGAGTGTTTTCTTTTCTTTTACAATCTTCGATCTTTACCCAGGCTCCTAAGTCATTTTTTTTTCCCCTTATCTGTGTACCTCAGAGTAAGACATGGATATTTCACAAGGAGATGAAAAACACATTCCCCAAACAGTAGTGTCTCCACCCAGACACCCCTATTCTGTGCTTAAGTCTCAGAAAAGAAAGGAAATGGTACTCCAGTGTTATTAGGCGTGCTAGAGAAGACAGCGGAGAAGGCAATGGCAACCCACTCCAGTGTTCTTGCCTGGAGAATCCCAGGGACGGAGGAGCCTGGTGGGCTGCCGTCTACGGGGTTGCACAGAGTCGGACACGACTGAAGTGACTTAACAGCAGCAGGAGCAAAGAAGACAGCAGAGCCTTTTTTCTGATATGACTCAGCATCTCCAGCATCTTTTATCTCAGTGAGCCCGCCTGCCTTTCTTTTCTGGGTTGCATTGAGACGCTGGGTCTTTGCCCTGGTGAGCCTCCCGTCTGGCGGTTTAGCAGAAGTGGGCTTGTTTGTGAGAGCACAGAACCATCAGTGAACATTGCTTGCTCACCTCTGAGGAGGCTGATGGTGTGCATTCCCTCTGGTGTAAACATCCCCTTTCTTGTAAAAGCACGCCGAGTCGGTAGGAGAGGGTCTCTGCAGACTGTTGAGGCAAGTAGGAAGAAAACGTGTGTCATGTGACAGCGGACGGTGCGTCCTCGCTGTTTGGCAGGAGTACGGATGAGCTGGCATCTCTTTTTGCAGGCAAAAAGTTAGAGCACCGATTGGCAACTTTTTTCTCTCAAGGGCTACGTACTAAATATTCTAGACTTTGTGGGTCTTGTGGTTTTTGTCGCGTCCACTCAGTCCTGCCATGTTTATTAAGATAATGACTTTTTAAAAAAAGATGTATTTTTATTATGAAAGCAATAAAGCAGTTCAGAAAAGTATAAATTAAAAAATAAACACCTTGATGCCTACCACCCAGAAATCATTCTGATCAGTACTTGCTGACTAATAACAGATACCTCTCTTCAGAAACATTCAGACAGAAAGAGCCATAAATTGTTAGTAAATGATAGGTAGCTAGGGGAAATATGACATCGAAAATGCATCATATTTACACATTATTTTTAATAACAAGGAGTATATTGAGTTTTACTTAAATTTAACCCAGAACAGTAAGGGGAAATAGAAGTCAAAAAATTGTTAAATGTTAAAGGAATGTTTCTGTTTCAAAAGGTACTTGATTTCCTAGAAGAGTTATACCCAACTCATAAACTATGATGGAGCATGAAAACATAAAAAGTTTTTTTTTTAAAGATGCCATTTTAAAACTACATATTTTAACTTTAGCCATGTTTTTTTGTGTGTTGGACTCAGAGATAAAGTGGATTTGTGGTTTATTGTATATAAAACTTGTATCAGTTTACATCCCACACAAGGATGCTGTATGATCTCCTGTGTTCTGAAGGTTTAAAATATAATGTAAATATTGCATGGGGGTTATGTTATTTGTTCTTGTTTTATTGAGAGAGAAGCTTTAAGTGTTGGCAGACTTCTTCTGTGAAGGATCAGATAGTAAATATTTTCAGCCTGGCAGTTCACACAGATTCCGTTGTAACTGCTCAGCATTGCCTGAGGTAGATCAGAGCAGCCTTCTGTAAATATACTTTGGATGTGTTACAATAAAACTTTATTTATAATCACAGGTGCTGTCTGGTCCTGAGCGACTTAACCTATTGTCTTTAACTGATTCACACTATGGTGTGAAGGACTACCGAGGCAATCCTGAAGACAGGCTTTGACAAAGGAGGAGGGAAAACCACCACTAAAAAAGCATGTTAGAGGCTTCCTGAAGTTGTAAAATAAATGCAGGAAGCAAGAGTAAATGTGTGGGCTCCCTGAGAGAGGGACCTCAGTGACTTGAAATTACTTACATCATCATTGAAAATCTGACCATATTGTAGCTGTCTGAGCAATATTCTGGTAATGTTGAAAGGATCCACTTGCTTGGTTTAGCTTCTGTATTCAATATTGACAAATTACATACTTTTAGTAGCCAGAAGGAATAGAAATAACTTGCAATACTGATAACTTTTGTGTACTTGGATGCTTGAAACGTTTGGAGCCTATTTCACATTTCGTGATGAATTCTTATTTTTAAAACAAGGAGACTGTTTTCTTCAGTAGGTTTGAATGGGTCGAGGCTTCGGCCCATACCTTGAATGGGTATTTGTCGGTAACAAACAAGCGTTGAAGAACAGGATAATGAATATTTTTGTGGATAATTCTTAGAACCATTTTCATCTAAATACTATAATTGATGTTTTCTAATGAGTAATATAGGGGCTTCCCTGGTGGCTCAGATGCAAGAGAATCTGCCTGCAGTGCAGGAGGCCTGGGTCGGGAAGATCCCCTAGAGAAGGGAATGGCAACCCACTCCAGAATTCTTGCCTGGAGAATCCCATGGACAGAAGAGCCTGGTGGGCTCCAGTCCATGGGGTCACAAAGAGTCAGACACGACTGAGCAACTGAGCCTTTCACTTTTCAATCAGGAATATACCAAAGGAACCAAAGCACATTTAACATCTGTATTAGTCTCCTAGGCTGCTTTAACGGTATACCGCAAGCTGTGTGGCTAAGCAATAGGCATTTGCTGTCTCATGGTTTGGGGGGCCGGAAGTTCAAGATCAAGGTGTCGGAAGGGTAGTTTCTTCTGAGGACTGTTGGCTTAGCTGCTAAGTCATTTCCGACCCTTGCAACCGCATGGACTGTAGCCCGCCAGGCTCCTCTGTCCATGGGATTTTCCAGGCAAGAATACTGCAGTGGGTTGCCATTTCCTTCTCCAGAGGACTGTTGAGGACAGTCTTTTTCATGCCCCTCTCCTGGTTTCTGGTGGCCTCAGCTATGCTGGTGGCTTTCTCCCTGTGGCTTCACTGCGTCTGCCTTCTCTGCTCGTTTGTGTGAGTGTTCAGACTTGCCTTTTTGTAAGGGTTCCAGTCACCTTGGATTAAGGTCCTAACGGACCTTAGGTTCATTAATGAACCCTAATGGCTTCATCTTAATTCAGTCAAATGGAAGCCTCCATTCTCAAATACAACGGCACATTCACAGGAACTAGGGGAGTCTGGACTTCAGCATCTTTTAAGGAGACACAGTTCAGCCCACAACGAATTCTTACACGGAAGCCTCACTTTGGCTTTGAAACTAATCATTCTTGCCGAAATGGTTGTAAAAAACAATTGAGAATGTATGGTCATTTATAATTCTGGTGCTAAATCAGCTTCAACATTCATCTCAGTGAGTAAGTTTGCAGTTCTGTAAAGCTGAGATCTTAATGTCGAATCCTTTCCGCTTATGTTTTGAGCGTCCTTTTGAAAGTAACAATCATATCTAACTTTCAGAGGAATGTGCATGTTTTAGAGTTAGTCCTTTTCTTGGCTTAATGGTCTCTGCATGGAAAACACCTTAAATATCTTACAGGGGTTAAAAAAAAATCAGCTCACTTGTTTGTTTCTTGGGGGTGGAGAATAAGTGGTCAAAAATCTGTAAAAAGCCATCAAAGCACCGTGATGTAATACCCAAATCATGTCGCAACTGGCTGTGAAATGACCTGAAATGCTGACCAGAATATTTGAAACCGGCCTTGTCCCTGAACGTGAAAAATGAGTGACATGTGACCTCAGGTCCCTGACGTCCGTCTTTCAAACCCAAGATCGGTGCCCCAGTGAAGTCCCCTCACCAGTGATGGGAGAAACTGCAAAGTCACAGGACAAGGGTTGCAGCTGCTGAGAGGCACTGGAAACTCACGAACAGGATTTAACCAACACCATGGTTGTTGCATCGTGTTTCTCAGCACGTCATGGAATGATAAGGAAGAGGGACAGAGCCTTAGGAGAAATGTAGAGAGGCCAGCTGTTCTGCTCTCTGGGGAAAGACAGGCAGGTGGAAAGGCATTCCAACACGGTGTCACACCGCAGACCGCTCTGTTGGTCTAGAAAATGCAGTCATACCTAGAGACTGAGCTGTACCACGGACATCACCCTTGGCTTCTTGAGTATCCATTCCTTGTCTCCATCCTGGTGAACCTCCCGAGTGATGAGACAGGATGATATCCCAGAACATTCCACCCCCAACTGGCCTTGCAAATAACTCTCATCAGCACGAACCCTGCAACTCATTGATTTGGGTCATCTCTGCAGACAGACTAACAACAGGGTTCTCGGGCAAGTGTGGGGAATCGTTGTGGAGGGTTGCAAGAAAAATGTAAAGGTTCAGGGCCAAAATATGTCTTTAGGAAAGCTGACCTAAGAAAGCAGAATACACGGAGTTTTAGTTTATTTTAGTAAAGCTTTACGGATCGTCAACAGTCTATCCATACACTCTTGCTGCTGCTGCTGCTAAGTCGCTTCAGTCGTGTCCGACTCTGTGCGACCCCATAGACGGCAGCCCACCAGGCTCCGCCATCTCTGGGATTCTCCAGGCAAGAATACTGGAGTGGGTTGCCATTTCCTTCTCCAGTGCATGAAAGGGAAAAGTGAAAGGGAAGTCGCTCAGTCGTGTCCGACTCTTAGCGACCCCATGGGCTGTAGCCCACCAGGCTCCTCTGTCCATGGGATTTTCCAGGCAAGAGTCCTGGAGTGGGGTGCCATTGCTTTCTCCCCATATACTCTTAGTGGATGGTTATTAAGCTTCTTTCATGTTGGAAAAAGCTGTCTTCCCCTTCAGACTGTAAGCCCACTGGAGAGACAAAGTGTCTCACCTTTGTTGTACCTCCAGTAACAGAATTTGTGAAATACAAAGTTTCCTTGGTACCAGAACATGTGAGAGTCCCTGAGTGTTGGACCCACACATTTTTAAATTTTTTAACAAGCTCCACGATGTGAGTTTCCTGTTGCTGCTGTTACAAACTTATTTTTTTTTAATAAAACTTTTTCTTTTGTATTGGAGTATCGCCAACTAACAGTGTTAGGGATGGCTTTTCTCATTTTTTTTTTTTCACCTTTTATTTTGTATTGGAGTATAACCGGTTAACAGTGTTGTGGTAGTTTCAGGTGGCCACCAAAGGGACTCAGCCATATATATAGATCCCAGACTCCCCTCCCACCTGCCTTCCATGGCTTATGGCCCCTTCCTCCATCTGCAAAGCAAGTAGTGTAACATCATCAAAGTTCTCTTTCTCCAGCCTGTCCTTCATCCTCACATGTCCTTCCCTGACCATCCCTCCCCCCACCCCCCGCCTCCCTCTTATTAGGACTATTGTGATCATATAGGGTCTACTTGTATAATCCAGGATAATCTCTCAGCTGCAGGTTCTTAACTTCAGGGTCCCCAGCCTCTGGGATCTGATGCCTGATCATCTGAAGTGGAGCTGATGTAATAATAATAGAAACAAAGTGAAAATTACTCAGTCGTGTCCAACTCTTTGGAACCCCATGGGCTATACTAGTCCATGGGATTGTCCAGGCCAGAATACTGGAGTGGGTAGCCTTTCCCTTCTCCAGGGGTTCTACCCAACCCAGGGATCAAACCCAGGTCTCCCGCCTTGCAGGCGGATTCTTTACCAGCTGAGCCACCAGGGAAGCCCAAGAATACTGGAGTGGGTAGCCTATCCCTTCTCCAGTGGATCTTCCCGACCCAAGAATCGAGCCGGGGTCTGCTGCATGGGAGGTGGATTCTTTACTAGCTGAGCTACCAGGGAGGCCCGGTTGCACAATAAACGTAATGTGCTTGAATCTTCCGCAAAGCATCCCAGCCTCCCCACTCCCTGCTCTGCATCTATAGAAAAAGCGTCTTCCAAGAAACTGGTCTCTGGTGCCCAAAACTTTGGGTACTACTGCTTTAGTGATTCATATCTTTAGTGTGCATTTCAGTTCCAGCCTCTGCCCAATTTGCCCTAACCATCTATCTGTTCATGCAGCTGCTCAATTTCTCTTTAGAAAAATAAGCAGAGCCTCCCTCTGCGTTTGTCACAAAGGGTGCTGTCCCTCCTGATTTCACCGCTGGCCCTGGAATCCCAGATCCCTTTTGGCTGCTCGTGGTTGTCCTATGGACGTCACACGAGTATTTCAATAACTGTGATAGGTGCAAGTCAACACGTCAGCTACAGAACAGAAAAAGAGGGCTCAGAAGAAGAGAATGAATCAGGAGAAGGGAGAGACACAGCGCAGGAAGGCAGATAAAAACAGAAAAGTACCGAAGAGAAGTTTCTAAACAAAGAAAAGAGAGACACGGCATGAAACGGGTAAGCATAGAATGGACATTTCTTTTCACAAGATGGTCTCGGGAGTCTAGAAAAACAACCCTCCTTTTGTCTCCGTGGACCCTGATAATCTTCTGTATAATATTTCCCCTGGCCTGACTCTCCTGTCGACATTCAAACACGATTAAGAGGCCTTTTGTCATTCATGCCAGAGGCAACAGAAGACTCTGGAACAAGTGACCCGATCCCGTAGTAGCTCTGAAGTTAATCCTTCTACAGTTATTTCAAAATAAGGAGCAAAACAGCCCCCCGGGAAGAAATATCAATCTGGGATTCCACCCTTACCACCTGCATTACCATGTTTGATGAAAGTGATGAGCTCACCAAATCAAAAGTGTGTGTGTGTGTGTGTGTGTGTGTGTGTGTGTGTGTGTGTGCGCACCCATATCTCTCCAATGATGGACTTCCCTGGTGGCTCAGACTGTAAAGCATCTGGCTACAATGCAGGAGACCCGGGTTCTATCCCTGGGTCGGGAAGATCCTCTTGGAGGAGGGAATAGCAACCCACTCCAGTATTCTTGCTTGGAGAATCCCATGGACACAGGAGCCGGGCGGGCTACAGTTCATGGGGTCTCAAAGAGTCGGACACAACTAAGTGACTTCACTTTCACTCCTTCAGTGGTAGATTCTGTTGTTTGTTAAGCATCTACTAAGTGCCTGAGTGTGTAGTGTGTGGGAGATTGTGAACTGAAAGCTCAGCTTTTGCCCTCAGGTAACATACAGCTTGGAGGAGGATGGTACTTTCTGATGAAGGGCTTCCTGGGTGGCACAGCAGTAAAGCATCTGTCTGCCAAGCAGAAGATGCAGGTTCCATTCCTGGGTCAGGGAGATCCCCTGGAGAAGGAAATGGCAACCCATTCCAGTCTTCTTGCCTGGAAAATCCCATGGACAGACGGGCCTGGCGGGCTACTATAGCCCATGGGGTGGCAAAGAGTTGGACACGACTTAGCAACTGAGCTCCCGTGCACACATCCATGTTCAGTTCACTTCATTTCAGTCACTCGGTCGTGTCCAACTCTTTGCGACCCCATGGACCACAGCACACCAGGCCTCCCTGTCCATCACCAGCTCCTGGAGTTTACCCAAACTCATGTCCATCGAGTTGGTGATGCCATCCAACCATCTCGTCCTCTGTCATCCCCTTTTCCTCCTGCCTTCAATCTTTCCCAGCATCCAGGTATTTATATACAAAATGAAAGGACTGGAAGAGTTTGTTGACATCACTGGTTCGCATTACGTGTATTAATGCTGGAATTAAGGGGGTGGTGCCCAAGTGCCCCTGGCCAGTCCCATACAGGACAGCTGGATCACTGACCCTTGAACGTAGAGTGGCTTTCTACCCAGCTCTTTGGATGAGGTTGCTTGTTTTGCTGCCAAAAGCAAGGGGCTGTGGCCTTTTAGGGACCACACATTCCTAGCCCCTATTTCCCCAAGAATAATGACAGAGGAACTTGAGTTGATCTGGTACCTTTGAGCCACTGTTTCCTGATTGACGTCCCACACCATGGGGAACGCCTGATTGGAATTCAAAGGCTATCTCAGGACTCATTAGATGGATCTTTTTGCATGTTCCTTTTTTATCCCAAAGGGATTGTCTTTTTTCGTCTTGTGTTTTCATACTGCTCACGCTGCTCTGAAGTAAGAACATTTTGCAGACAATCAGAAAAAGACAACAACTCTATTTTACTTTAAATAGCCATTTTTAAAAGCACTGTCCTCTGCAAAGCATACTGAAAGTTGTGGTTTTTTTTTAAACTGTATTTGGTCTATTCTCCGACAGCTTTTATCACGGCTGGATCTCCCTTGATTACTTTAATTACGCAGTGAATAAGTAAAGGTCATTTCATTTCAATCACATTTATTAATCACTCACACTTTCTCCTCATTAACATTTTTTTTTTTTCATGAAAAAAAGCCCAGTTTACATGAAGCTGGGCTCCTAAGTGATTCTGTCAGAGCTATTAAGATGTTAATGTCAAGTCTGGCTGTAGTATAGTAAGTTCCCAATGAAGGCAGTGGAGGTTTGTTTTTTTCTCCTAAATTGTGTTTGTTTTCATTTGATGAGTATTCATGATGAGGGCCAGGGGCGGCCCTCGGTCTAATGGGGCACAGATTACTGGTTACTGGTGAGAAATTAATCTTTTTCCCCTTTGGAGGGGGTACTGCTGAGATGTGATAATTCTGGTTGTACCAAGTGGGGTTTTTCTTGATGATTCTGTAGGTTCTCAGTACCAGGTTGTCTAAAGAGCATTGATCCTATAAAGGATATTAAAGCTTTTGTTTGTATCCATTAGAATCTGCCTTTGTTTGTATCCATTAGAATCTGCCAGCTCAACTTCACAACACCAAATGTGTCTCTTTAATATGTAGAAACACCAAAGAAAAAACAAGTATCAGTTAAAAGGAGCTGAAATGACATTTTTGATTACATACATGCAGGCTAGTAACACACAGCGGTTGACAGCTTCTAAAAGGGTCTCTAGAATCCCTGTCTCTTGCTATTATAAAAGAAAAATGGCACTGGATGTTTCTTTAAAGTGGCAAGAAAGATTTTATTCAAGACTATTGCAGTAAGGGAGAGAAATTGAGCTCAATTTTGCTGAAACAAAAAATTGGTAGAGATTTTAAGTTCTGTGGAAAACTAGTTGAAAACTGTTGGAGGGTGTTGGGGGAGGTTGCTCAGGGTGGTGGGGTCATCTATGTTTGCTGATCGGTAAGAGTTAGACCCCTGCCCTCCTGCAGAGACTGGGAGGTGGGGGTCTTCTCTTCCTGGATGATTTAGTTTCCAAAGGAGGGCTCTGGGATGCCTGAAAAAGACTTTCCTGGATGTTGAGACTGGCAGGATCCTGGTAGAAGGTGCTGATCTCAAATGAAAGTCACTCAGTCATGTCCGACTCTTGGCAGCTGTATAGTCCATGGAATTCTCCAGGCCAGAATACTGGAGTGGGTAGCCTTTCCCTTCTCCAGGGGATATTCCCAACCCGGGGATCAAACCCAGGTCTTTTGCATTGCAGACAGATTCTTTACCAGCTGAGCCACCAGGGAAGCCGGCTGATCTCAAAGGGCCACAGAAAGAATTTGCAATTCCAATTTTCTGAAGCGAATGCCTTAAGAAAAGGTAGTAAGAAGCAATCTGTCTTAAGTTTGCACAAGTTGAGGGAAACAGTACGGTCTTTTGGATCCGTATTGCATCTTTCTATAGGCTGGGCTTATATTCTTCTCAAGTGTCGTCCAGGTCTAATAACTTGCCACTTATAAATAGAAAAGAGCAGAAGTGATGGACGCCGCTTCGAGATGAAACTGTCAAGGACTGTGATTTCACTCTTGGGTGCACACTCTTTCTCTTGATTGTGCTGGCTTGCTCTGAGGAACCCAGTTGCCATGTTGGGAGCTGCCCTGTGGAGAAGTCCATGTAAATAAAGAGAAAAGGGCATCTTTGGTTCAATGGCCGGTGAGGCGTGAGCGTGGCACACAGGCAGCTGAGTGAGGTCACGAGCATGTCTATGCACAGGTGAGCCTTAGCGTGATCACAGCCCCTGCAGACTCTGTGGTTACACCTCGCCTGGAATCTGTGAGGTAATAAATGCTTGTTGCTAATAAATTAAAGCCGAGCCCTTCATTTTGTAGTATTTGTCATATAACAGGAGATGACTAACACACACCACGGGATTCCCTGGTGGCTCAGACAGTCAAGAGTCTGCCTGCAGTGCTGGAGACCCAGGTTCGATCCTTGCAATATTTCATTGTATATACGTGCCACAGGCTTCCCAGGTGGCTCACTGGTAAAGAATCTGCTTGCCAATGCAGGAGACATGGGTTTCATCCCTGGGTGGGGGACATCCCCTGGAGAAGGAAATGGCAACCCACTCCAGGATTCTTGCCTAGAGAATCCCATGGACAGAGGGGCCTGGTGGGCTACGGTTCATGGGGTCACAGAATAGTCAGACACGACTGAGCTACTTCACTTCAACACACACACATGCACAATATCTATCACATCATAAACACTGTGTCTATTAAATGCTGTGTGTTCATGTGAGTCTGTCTGTGTGTGAGGAGACCTGAAGCCAGCAATCTCTAGTGGAAGCTGTAAAATCCTTCACGAGAGCGTAGAACGTGTAGGACTCCCAGACGGATTGAATTTGAGGAGAGAGGCTAAACCAAGGAAGGCTTGTGAGCAGCTTGAGCAAGGGGGAGAATGGATAATAGTGATACTTATGGACATAGGGAAAAAGTGGAGTAGCTATTTCCATTTTTGGACTTCTAAGTGAATACGTTAGAGAATTGAGTAATCAGTCTGGCCATCAGGACATTTTCCAGGAATATAGCAAGCAAAAGAGGTATGAACTGTGCACGCAGAAAAATTATGAAATAATGCTCAGCGATAGAGATAGACCCAATAAATGGAATAACATGAGTTGATTGATGGATGGTGTTGTTGTTGTTTAGTTGCTAAGTCATGTGCAACTCGTTTGTGACCCCATGGACCGTAGCCCACCAGGCTCCTCTGTCCATGGGATTTCCCAGGCAAGAATACTAGAGTGGGTTGCCATTTCCTTCTCCTTGGGATCTTCCTGACCCAGGGATCGAACCTGTGTCTCCTGCTTGGCAAGCAAATTCTTTACCAGTGAGCCACCTGAAGCCCTGTTTGATGGATAGACTTTATGATAATGATATTGATTCTCCAGAAAGAGGTGAAAAAGTTTAGAGAACATTTAATAAAAATCCTAATAAATTTATTTTGTTTTGTTGGTGTTTGGCAAACATGGTTAGGTTTATGAATAATAGCAGTCTTCGCAGAATAACCAGAGTAATAATGAAAATTCTGAAAAATAAGAACATAATAAAGGGTTCTTTTATAGCTCAAAAATCAAGATTTTTGCAAAGTGTTGAAATAAAATCTTGGATGTCTGGGTCCAGAAACTGACCCCCAAATATATGCCCTTTCATATATTTGAATTCAGTAAACAATGTAGAGACATTTGGCTTTCTATCTAGGAAAAAGGAAAAAAAAAATTTAATTAGATCTCTATCTCATAGCATAGATGGTAACAGATTAAAATCTAAAGATGAAAAACAGAGCTTTGAAGCTATTTGAAAGAAAATGGTTAATATCTTTATAATTTTGGAGTAAGAAGTAACATTTTAAATCCATATACAAAAACCAAAACTCATAAATGAAAGATTGCTAAATATTTGTTTATCAAAATCTAAAGTATTTTCATGACATATCACCATGAATTTAAAACTTAAAGGTACACAGAAGAATAGACAACAGTATCTGCTGTCTCATCTTAATAGCTAGTCATCTGTTTTTCTATCTCTACCGTGTATCTGGGCTTCCCAGGTGGCTCAGTGATAAAGACTCTGCCTACCAATGCAGAAAATGCAAGAGATGAGAGTTCCATCCCTGGGTCAGGAAGATCCCCTGGGGGAGGAAATGGCAACCCACTCCAGTATTCTTGCCTGGAGAATCCCATGGGCAGAGGAGCCTGGCGGGCTGCAGTCCCTGGGGTCACAAAGAGTCGGACACAGTTAAGTAACTGAGCATGCACACAGACGCACACCATGTATCTGTATCAGACCAAGAGATTACTGTTTGGATATAAAAATCCAGCAAGTCAATTGAAAAAAAAAAAAAAAAACAGCCAAAGGAAAAATGATTAAAAGCCTTGCATGGAAAATTCATCATAGTATGTAAATTAGCAATAACAACAGTCAAATGGGATAGCAGTAAAACTTGAATAGATGCTCAAGCTCAGTGGTACTGTGGAAAATGCAATTAAAAAGAAAAGAGAGAAGCATTTTTACTTCCATCAGAGTGGGAAAATCTCTGAGCCTGGGAACACTGTATTAGCAAGGCCAGTGTGTGTGGGCAGTTTGCAGGTGTCCAGGGACGTGGCAACTGTGTCTTCCTTGTGTCCCAGCAATTCCACTCCTAGGATGCACCCTAGAGAAGTTGACAGGTGCCCAAAGACACAGTCAGGGGAGGGGGTGTCTGACAAGGTGATGGCATTTCCAAGCAGACCCGAGCCACCATCTCTGCCCTCGTGGCGGCTGGATTATGCAACCACTATAGGATTAAGCATCTTCCGTAGTTAATGGTGATGCTCATGACTAGAGGGTCAGCTTGGAGGTTGGGTCAGAGCTCTCAGAGGACACACGTCACACATAGAAGTGAGGAGGTGGTCTAGAGATCTACTCGAAGATTTTGACGTTTTTCTTCACCATCAAGGGTATTTAGAAAAGAGTCAGGCGTCAGAAAAGTTTTTAAAGGCTCAGAGTCTTTTGTCTTACAGTACAGCACAGCTTCATGGAAAATAGATGGGAAAACAGTGGAAACAGCGACAGACTTTATTTTGGGGGGGCTCCAAAATCACTGCAGATGGTGACTGCCGCCATGAAATTAAAAGACGCTTACTCCTTGGAAGAAAAGTTATGACCAACCTAGACAGCATATTAAATAGCGGAGACATTACTTTGCCAACAAAGGTCTGAATAGTCAAAGTTATGGTTTTTCTGGTAGTCATGCATGGATGTGAGAGTTGGACTATAAAGAGAGCTGAGTGCCGAAGAGTTGGTGCTTTTGAACTGTGGTGTTGGAGAAGACTCTTGAGAGGCCCTTGGACTGCAAGGAGATCCAACCAGTCCATCCTAAAGGAAGTCAGTCTTGAATAGTCATTGGAAGGACTGATGCTGAAGCTGAAACTGAAATCCTTTGGCCACCTGATGCGAAGAACGGACTCATTTGAAAAGACCCTGATGCTGGGAAAGATTGAAGGTGGGAGGAGAAGGGGACGACAGAGGATGAGATGGTTGGATGGCATCACTGACTCAATGGACATGAGTTTGAGTAAACTCTGGGAGTTGGTGATGGACCGGGAAGCCTGGCGTGCTGCAGTCCGTGGGGTTAAAAGAGTCAGACACAACTGAGCGACTGAACTGACAACACAGGAAACTCTGCTCAATGTCAAGTGGCAGCCTGGATGGGAGGGGAGTTTAGGGGAGAAGGGATACATGTATGTGTATGGTTGAGTCCATTTGCTTCCACCTGAAACTAATGCAACATTGTTAGTCAACTATACTCCAGTGTAAAATAAAAAGTTTAAAAAAAGTAAAGGGGAACCTGAAAGGTAACAGGGTTTCCTCACTCGCAGCATGGTTTTCTCAATACTCCAGCCTTTCCCTTTCCACAGCTAGCCTGTTGTGCAAACTCATACCATAAAGATACATTGCAGTGGTTGGCGGTGGGCCAGATAATAGCCTTGCAGTGTTTGTCTACGTGGAGAGAAGGCATTTATGCAGAAAGGGTTATGAAAATTTAATTGCCCGGCCGTCTGTTTTGCTCAACCACTGAACCTTCACTGAAGAACCTGATACTGGAATGGAGCTTTAGGGTACTTATGAAATGACGTTCTCAGGGGTCCTCTCTCCAAAGTTGTTCTTCTAGCTTCAACCACACCCACGCATGTTGTTGATTGTTGCTGTTGTTTAGTCACTATGTTGCGTCCAACTCTTTGCCACCTCATGGACTGTAGCCCACCAGGCTCCTCTGTCCATGGGATTTCCCAGCCAAGAATACTGGAGTGGGTTGCCATTTCCTCCTCCAGGGAATCTTCTCGACCCAGGAATTGAACCCACATCTCCTACACTGGCAGGCAGATTCTTTACCACTGAGCCACCAGGGAAGCATGTACATACCGTTGATGTTAATGCAAGAGTATAAGTCACGCATCAACCTTCTGACGATGAAGCACAGCTGATTTTCGCTGAGATGATGGTGTGAACTCCTTACACCTACATCGTGTTGGTTGTGTGCATGGACACGTGCCTCCCGCCTTTCCTGAAACAGTGGAGGTTCAACCCTGCCGTTGCGGCATAATTAACAGTGAGTTTCACTTCTTACTGATGCAAGACTCCAGGTCTGGAGGATAAAATTACATAGTCATCCTTTCAGTTCAGTTCCGTTCAGTTCAGTTCCTCAGTCATGTCCGACTCTTTGTGACCCCATGAACCGCAGCACGCCAGGCCTCCCTGTCCATCACCAACTCCCAGAGTTTACCTAAACTCACGTCCATTGACTTGATGATGCCATCCAACCATCTCATCCTCTGTCGTCCCCTTCTCCTCCCACCTTCAATCTTTCCCAGCATCAGGGTCTTTTCAAATGAGTCCGTTCTTCACTTCAGGTAGCCAAAGGATTTCAGTTTCAGCTTCAGCATCAGTCCTTCCAATGAACACTCAGGACTGATCTCCTTTAGGATGGACTGGTTGGATCTCCTTGCAGTCCAAGGGCCTCTCAAGAGTCTTCTCCAACACCACAGCTCAAAAGCATCCATTGTTGGGTGCTCAGCTTTCCTTATAGCAACCCCGTAATTAATGAAGTGCCGTTAGCTGGGGCAGGACGACGTGCCATGTGTGTCCACTCGGGCCGACACACAGCACTCCTTCGGCCTCGTGTGTGTGTGTGAAGGGGACCCAGAGACCCTCCTTGAGTCGGTCCCATCGTCCACATACAGACCCCTGGCCCACCCTCACTCTGCACGTGGGTTTGGAGGTCCTGAAGCGCCTTACCCGCGCTGACAGCTCTGCTGGGCACTCTGCCTACACTGACCCTTCTGTTCTTCTAAAGAAGTAACCCTGGCTTCCTGTAGTCAGATCTGTTTGCACGAAGACTTTCCTTCAACTGAAGTCGTCTTTCATCAGCACAATGCTCGTGCTATAAGATGACGCCCGGTACAAGATGTGGTCCATGTGCAACACACGTCCCCAGGACCTGAACCATGTCATCGTGCTGGTAACTTTCAGGATCTTGAAGGCTGACGTGCCTGTGTGTGCCATGGGCCCCGGAGCCCTGGGAAGTAACACTCCCTGGGAAGCATCTTCCGCAGATGACACATGCAAGTTTTAAAACATTTTTTTTTAAGTTTCTTATTTTGCACTGGAGTATAGCCGGTTAGCAATCTTGTGATCGTTTCAGGCGGACAGCAAAGGGACTCAGCCATATGTGCACATATATCCATTCTCCCCCAAACTGCCCTCCCATCCAGGCTGCCACATGGCATTGTGCTGAACAGTAGGTCCTTGCTGCGTTACTCAGTTTAAATATACCAGCGTGTCCACATCCATCCCAAACTCCCTAATTATCCCTTCCCCCATCCTTCCCCCTGGGAACCATAAGGTTATTACAGAGTATTGAGCAGAGTTCCCTGTGCTGTCCAGCAGGTCCTGGTTGGTTCTCCATGTTAAATACAGCAGTGTGTCCATGTCCATCCCAGACTCCCTGACTATCCCTTCCCCCCATCCTTCCCCCTGGGAACCATAAGGTTATTACAGAGTATTGAGCAGAGTTCCCTGTGCTGTCCAGCAGGTCCTTGTTGGTTCTCCATGTTAAATACAGCAGTGTGTCCACGTCCACCCCCAACTCCCTAACTGTCCCTTCTCCCAGACAGATGCAGGTTGTTGTATAATATCCCAGCTTTCTTGCCCCTTGGGTAAGATAATTCCAGCACAGGCATTTCACCCCAGCCTCCACAGTTTGCTCACCGGTTTAAGTTCCAGTTGTGATTCATGATAGCTCACTTACTTGCATCCGTTTCATGGGCTGCCTTCCCTTCCATAGCTTCCCTCTCCTCTCCCCAATGAGTCCCTCCAAACAGACCACTCGCGGTTAAATCTCAGCCTCAGGGTCTGTTTCTTTGTGAACCCCGTTTAAAGAGGTCTAGCCTGCAGTCCTCTCCAAGCACTCTGTTTCTCCATTAGCCCTTATCTAAACTGTGATTGTGCGGTTATCTCTGGATTCCATGCCTGTCTCCCTGCCTGCATGGCGGGCGTCTGTGTGTGCGTGTCTGGTTAACATGATGCTTCACAGAAGCAGGTGCACAATAGGTACCTGTTTGAAAAACAGAGGAATGAATTTAGTGAAATCTGAGTCTGTGACTCCCAGCAGGCTGTAACTTAAAGACCAAACAGGTCTTGAGAAAGCTAGTCGGAAAAGAGAAGATGGTGGACCAAGGTCGATCGCATTCTCAGCAGTGGGTGGGAACAGGATGAAATAAAGTGTTTATAGTGGATGCTTGCGGATGAAAGAACAGATGAAACCCATTTCAGATCCCTGCTTCAGAGCAGCATCATTCCACCCTCTTTTGCTTCTTTTTCATCTGAATACTTGCCTTTGAGTCTAAGGATAATGTGTTGAAACTCAAAGGAAGCCCATGCTTAGAAATAGTACTACAGGGCTCACTTCTGTGGCCAGGTAAAAAATCCTGGTGTCCTTGGTTGTAAGAGTGATAGAAATCTCCTGGAAAGTTTTAGGAAAAATCCAGATTCCTGTGCTGGTATCCTTTCTTATTAAAAATACTTGGACTCTGCAAACAAAAGGATAGACTCAGGTCTGAAAAATTGCCATAACAGAACTTTCATTTAGTTTCAGATATTTTAGCTAGCTTCCCTGAACCATGACTGTTTTCTTGGCTTTTATTATTGTTGCTGTTATTATTAAAAGCCCAATTTTCTGTATGCTTTCCTGTCAAATGGAGGAACCATAATTTACTCAGTAATACCTTAACTTTCTGTGTTTCCATTGATGCTAGTCTTTCCTATTATAAACCATATTCTTGGAAGAATCTCTATGTACAAGAGTTTTCTGTATTTTTGTCTTATTTCCTTAAAGAAAAATCCTCACAAAAAATCTTCTCTCTCTTAGCATTTCTTTAACTCCAGTTCTGATCTTGCAAAGCTTTGATCTTCTAGAGAACTCCCATGACACTTGGATAATACTTGTGTGAGTTTTTCTTCACCAAGCAAGTGTCTGTTCTATTGGTCCTGCTTTGTTGCCAGGTTAAGCCCTTGGTCATCTTCATCTGGAGTTTATCCACAGTTTATCCATGCCCTTGTTCCATTTTGCATTTGATAAATCTACCCCAGATTCCAGCTCTTGTCTGCCTTTGGCATTGATTTCACCTCATGTACAGGGTTACAGTTTTACATGGAGCCTTCAGCATTACCTACTCTGGTTTTCTGCATCATTCCTGCGGTTTCATTTCCATAACTGACAGCTCTCAGCTCTACACCTTGACCTGGGCTCAGATCCAGCAGTCATGCCACTTCCTTCCCTGGAGGACCCAAATCTCAGGTTGTACACGGGCCTTCAGATGAAGGAAGCTTTCTTTGCAAATTTCAGTTTCTAAACAGAATACCTACTTTTTTAAAACACAAATTGTGTCCCATTTAATTTTGTTGGAATGAACTGGGGAAACAGGACAATAAAGTGGGATATATGATATTTAAGGGCCTAATTTTTAAGCATATAATCATTGAAAAGGAATTTTATATACTAGAAATTTAAATTATCTTTATCGTCTGTGAGGGCTTCCCAGGTGGCGCTAGTGGTAAAGAACCTGCCTGCCAGTGCAGGAGAATAAGAGACGTGGGTTCGATCCCTGCGTTGGGAAGATCCCCTGGAGGAGGGCATGGCAACCCACTCCAGTATTCTTGCCTGGAGAATCCCAGGGATGGTGGAGCCTGGTGGGCTGCCGTCTATGGGGTCGCACAGAGTCGGACACGACTGAAGCGACTTAGCAGCAGCAGCAGCATGTAGACAAGACCGTGTTCGCCAGTGAAGCACAGAGGTGCTCGGCAAACCGCATCATCTTGTCCTTCCTTGCCGCTGACTCTGTATGAGTCAGGCGGCATGGACGACATCACCTGCAGAGTCCCGAGAGCTGGGTCTGTTCCATGACAGCCCTGAACCCGTGCAAACGTCTGAAGGTTTGACCTCAGTTAACATTTGTCACTGCGAGTGGGAAGAACACAGCCGTCCCAGCCCACGTGCTCTGTGTCTCTAGGTCTCCTCCCGGGAGTGCCGTTGTTCAGTCGCTCAGTCGCGCCCCGATCTCTGCCACCCCACGGACTGCCACAGGCCAGGCTTCCCTGTCCATCACCAGCTCCCGGAGTTTGCTCAAACTCATGTCTGTCCAGTCGGTGATGCCATCTACACCAAAACCTACTTCTGTATCCACAGCTATTTCTGATGCTATCTTTTTCATTATCTGTGTCTATGGGTATAACTTTTCAACTAGGGACTGCCATTCCCTTCTCCAGGGGATCTTCCCAATCCAGGTCTTCTGAATTGGAGGAAGGTTCTTTAACAGTCTGAGCCACCAGAAAGTCCATATCTATTCCACATCTGTTCGTACACCTAAAGATACACTTAGGGCTTCCCTGGTGGCTCAGTGGTAAAAATCTGCCTGCAATGTAAGAGATCCAGGTTCGATCCCTGGGTCGGGAAAGAGCCCCTGGAGAAGGAAATGGCAACCCACTCCAGTATTCTTGCCTGGAGAATCCCATGGCAGAGGAACCTGGTGGGCTACAGTTCAAGGGGTCACAAAGAGTCGGACACGACTGAGTGATTAACACATACACAAAGATATACTTATATCTGTGACTGCATGTGTATCTACATCTACGTACCTCTCTCTGTGGCTATACTTTCAGCCACATCTGTTTGTCTATGCTGAAAATTTTCAAGAGGGATTCCCATAACCTAAGGCAGATTGGGAATTTTCATCAAAGGAGTCAGCAAATTATCAGCTCTTATTATAGAAAGAAGAAAAGAAGGAAGGAAAAAGGAAAGGAAAAGAGGGAAGGGGAGAGAGAGAAAAAGAAAAAGAAGGGGAGAGAGAGGAAGAAAGAAAGGAAGAAAGAAAGAGAAAGGATGTTAGCAGGAAAGGAGGGAGGGGAGAGAGGGGATCTTCCCAACCCAGGGATGGAACCCAGGTCTCCCACATTGCAGGTGGGTTCTTTACCAGCTGAGCCACCAGGGAAGACCAAGAATCCTAGAGTGGGTGGGTAGCCTATCCCTTCTCCAGTGGATCTTCCCGACCCAGGAATCGAACCGGGGTCTGTCGGGTCGCAGGCTGATTGTTTACCAGCTGAGCTCCCAGGGAAGCCCCAAGAGAAGGAAGGCCACCCTTAAGAGGGCCGTGTACCTCCACGTACGCGTGTACATCTCCATCTCCATGTCCATGTACGTCCACGCCCATGCCCACACCAGCACCCCTATCCAGATCTTGGATGATCTTACACTGCGGCGGTGAGCCCGGTCTCGGGACCTGCAGCGCCCAAAAGTCAGTGCCTTTGCTGTGTTGCGTGCATGCAGGCTTCCCACAACCATCCGCCTCTTCTTTCTCTCTCCCCACTTCCTTGCCTACTGCCACTTTCAGGGCCCTGTTTCCCGCCACCCCCGGGAAGTCAGGATCTCTTTCTGTTCTTCCCCCAGAGACAGCAGGAAACCCTTGCGTTCCCACGGTCGGTCTCATGCTGTGAATGGTCCCCAGTTACACTGTGAGAAAGCCATACGTAGTCAGTAGAATCCATACTTTAAAAAATTATTTATCAAAAAAATGTTATTGATTTATTTTTGTCTGTACTGCCTTTCTGAATTTGGCAATAAGCAGTTCATGATCTGAGCCACAGTCTGCTCCCGGTCTTGTTTTTGCTGACTGTATAGAGCTTCTCCATCTTTGGCTGCAAAGAATATAATCAGTCTGATTTCGGTGTTGACCATCTGGTGATGTCCACGTGTAGAGTCTTCTCTTGTGTTGTTGGAAGAGGGTGTTTGCTCTGACCAGTGCGTTCTCTTGGCAAAACTCTATTAGCCTTTGCCCTGCTTCATTCTGTATTCCAAGGCCAAATTTGCCTGTTACTCCAGGTGTTTCTTGACTTCCTACTTTTGCATTCCAGTCCCCTATAATGAAAAGGACATCTTTTTTGGGTGTTAGTTCCAGAAAGTCTTGTAGGTCTTCATAGAAGCGTTCAACTTCAGCTTCTTCAGCATTACTGGCGGGGCATAGACTTGGATTACTGTGATATTGAATGGTTTGCCTTGGAAACGAACAGAGATCATTCTGTCGTTTTTGAGATTGCATCCAAGTACTGCATTTCGGACTCTTTTGTTGACCATGATGGCTACTCCATTTCTTCTAAGGGATTCTTGCCCACAGTAGTAGATATAATTCATCCTAAAAGAGATCAATCCTGGGTGTTCATTGGAAGGACTGATGTTGAAGCTGAAACTCCAGTACTTTGGCCACCTCGTGTGAAGAGTTGACTCATTGGAAAAGACCCTAATGCTGGGTAGGATTGAGGGCAGGAGGAGAAGGGGATGACAGAGGATGAGATGGTTGGATGGCATCACGAACTCGATGGACATGGGTTTGGGTAGACTCCGGGAGTTGGTGATGGACAGGGAGGCCTGGCGTGCTGCGATTCATGGGGTCGCAAAGAGTCGGACACGACTGAGCGACTGAACTGAATTGATCTGACTGCCTTTCTGTTGCTCCCCCCGGGGGCTTTCTCTAGTTGCAGAGAGCAGGGGCTGCTCTCCAGTTGGGGTAGAGAGCGTCTCACTGCGGTGGTCTTCACTCATCGGGGAGCATGGCTCCAGGGTGTGCGGGCTTCGGTAGTTGCAGCTCCCAGGCTCTAGAGTACAGGCTCAGTAGCTGTGGCACTCAGGCTTCCTTGCTCCACAGCACGTAGGATCTTCCCGGACCAGGGACTGAACCCACGTCTCCTGCAGTAGCACGTGGATTCTTAGCCATCGGATCACCAAGGAGGTCCCCAGATCTGTACATTGACTTTTGGATGTTGAAGCTTTCCCGGGCTAGCGAGGCTGGGTGTGGTCCTCTCTCGTGATGCTGAGAAGAGCTGGCGAGCTATGGCTCCCCAGCAACCGCGCGATCACAAGGGTCGACAACCCGGACGCTTACTACCGTCCTGTACCCAGATAGCCATTCTGTTTTCCACCCTCAGTATCAGTGCAGTTCAGTTCAGTCGCTCAGTCGTGTCTGACTCTTTGCGACCCCATGGACTGCAGCACGCCAGGCCTCCCTGTCCATCACCAGCTCCCAGAGTCCACCCAAACTCATGTCCATCGAGTCGGTGATGCCATCCAACCATCTCATCCTCTGTCATTCCCTTCTCCTCCCACCTTCAATCCTTCCCAGCATCAGAGTCTTTTCAAATGAGTCAGCTCTTTGCACCAGGTGGCCAAAGTATTGGAGATTCAGCTTCAACATCAGTCCTTCCAATGAACACCCAGGATTGGCTCCTTTAGGATGGACTGGTTGGATCTCCTTGCAGTCCAAGGGACTCTCAAGAGTCTTCTCCAACACCACAGTTCAAAAGCATCCATTCTTCAGCACTCAGCTTTCTTTATAATCCAACTCTCACATCCATACATGACCACTGGAAAAACCATAGCCTTGACTAGACTGACGTTTGTTGGCAAAGTAATGTCTCTGCTTTTTTGCTCTATAGTGTTTAATAAATTACCTGAGATTATTATAATGTAATATTATATTGTTATATATAATATATTATATATATTATCATAATGAATTATTTTATTGTGATTTTTTATTTTGTTTTTATTATAATGTAGACTCTGTACTAGATGCCTCTGCCCGACTGAGGGCTGAAGGCAGGATTCTGAGCTCATATAAGGTAGACTGGGCTAAGTTGGAGGGGGTGGTAGACATACCCTATCGTAAGTGGAAGAAGTTGTGCTGTCTTTCTGGGACCTTGTCTCTGCCCATGGTGGCGGAAGCAGCCTGTGTTAACGTGCAAAATCGTTTAACTCCTTCTGAGTCTCAACGTGGTCTTTTGAGACTATGATGAGGCTTCCTCTTTACGTATTTAAACAGCCTGTTGTGATATTTCTATGCCCAAGTGAAAGCTCAGTCTTCCTCCAGAAATGAGATCTGACTCTCCTGCTAGATTAAAGAAAGACTGCCTAGAGCTATTTATATATGTACATATATATGTATAATAGCTCTATAATAGCTATGTATGTATAATAGCTCTAATATGTAAATAGCTCTCTCTATATATACATATACATATGTGTGTGTGTTGGTTGCACAGTCGTGTCTGACTTTGTGACCCCATGGACTGTAGCCCGCTAGGCTACTCTGTCCAAGGGGTTCTCCAGGTAAGAGTACTGGAGTGGGTCGCCATTTTCTTCTCCAACATATACACATACACATATGTGTGTGTATATATATATGTATATATTTCTACTTCCCAAGCCTACAGGAATATTGGCGTCCAGCTTCAGAAATAAGTATATATTTCTTTTTCTCATTGCCCCCAGTAAAGCATATAATCAACGTGCTATTTGATTTCAGGGCACTCTCAGGATGCATCCTGGGTGCAGCCATCCAGGCAGAAATGAACTGCAGAGCCAGGGTCAGTTGGGAAAGACAAAGCGCCAGCCGCCGCCTTTGCCCACGGCTTCCTCCAGCCACATCCGTGCAGGGGATGAGCTGACTCACCAGCCGTGCCTCGGACCCGCTGTGCGTCTCCCATTCTGCTCCTCACTAGTTCCTCTGCCCATGCTGACCCTCTCTCTGACCTCCAGTGAGCCGTTGGATGCAAATCCCTTGTTTTCCTCCTTGTGTCTACTTTACGTTCATCTGTCATCCCCACACATGGGACCCCCGCCTGGGTTCTGACTGCTGCTGCTTGAAACCTCTCCATCTTCTTTCTCCCCTTCGTGAATTTCTGCCACGAGTCCTCTCTTCTAAAACTAGCCTCAAACTCCCAACAGGGCCAGCCCTTAGGCAGCGTCCTCTTAGCACCTGGCACGTCATCTGTTAGGAGGAAAAATTACAAGAGACCTCACCTGGTGCTCAAGTTGGCTAGCCTAGACCCATCTCACTTCTAATTTCCCGGCCAGGTATTGTCCACATCGTAGTCTCTCCGTGTCCTTCCTTGGGCCTTGAATGGTGTCTTTTCTCAGCATCTGATGAAGTCCGGCCCCAATGCCACAGACACCATGATGCTGTGTCTGCCTCTCCTGCAGATACCCCACCATCTGCCCTGGTTTTCACTCTTCTCTGGGGCTCATTTTTTTTGTTTTTGGTTCTTTTTTGTTGTTGTTAATTGAAAGATAATTGCTTTACGGTGTCGTGTTAGTTTCTGCTGTGCGACAGTGTGAATCAGCCATATGTATACATATATCCCCTCCCTCTTGATATATATACATATACACCCCTACCTCCCATGCCCCATCCACCCCTCTAGGTCATCACGGAGCACCAAGCTGAGCTCCATGGGGTATACACCAGCTTCGCACTAGCTGTCTGTTTCACACATGGTGCTGTGTATATGCGCTTCCCCAGTGGCTCAGTGGTAAAGAACCCACCTGCCATGTGGAAGACCTGGGTTCCATCCCTGGGTCAGGAAGATCCCCCGGAGAAGGCAACAGCAGTCCGCTCCAGTATTCTTGCCTGGAGAATCCCATGGACAGAGTAGGCTGGTTGGCTACAGTCCATGGGGTCGCAAAGAGTTGGACACAACCGAGCGACTAACGCTTTCACTTTAGGAGCATTTGTAAGAAGAACAAGCAGATAGATCTTTGAAGGGATATCACAGGGACAGAAGTCATTTAGAGCAGCGTGCAGTGTAGGGAAGTCAGAGAACCCAACCAGGACTGACACAGGTGGCTGCAAGAGCTTGTGGGGAGTATATTTTGTCTGCCCTGTGAGCTACACCTCCGGCCTTCTCTATTCCCTCTGTCATCTAAGAGGAAGACCCACTGGACTGTATCTGTTGGCATCTGCCAGCTGACATCATGCTGGCTTCTGGGAGACAGACAGGAAGCAGGATGCCAGCTCTGAGATGTAGCTGCTGCAGGATTCTGGTAACCATGAGTATCCATTGCCACGGAAAGTCTGGAGGAAGTAGCTGCTCACCAGTACTCCCTCACCTGGGCGAAAGCATTTTTTCTCCAACATCTCTGAAAATAATCAGTTCATTAAACCCTCCTCAATTTCATTGTTTTTTTCTTGCTGAAAAAAATGCAATACGTTACTTTTATTTTCTTAGGTTATATGCTCTATAAAATCTGTAGGAAATACTCTGTACTGTGTACTTTATTCATTTGAACCAATTTTTTTGGTAAACTCCCCAGATGAAAGAACTTTCAGATGAGAAATGAAAGCAGTGTGACCTAAGCTGGTGTTCCTTCAGATGCTGGCAGTCAAGACTCAGGTAACTGGCTGCCACGGATGAGGGGTGATGGAAGACCCAGTTCCTGGTGGACGAAGCCCTGGTGGGTACCTTCAACATGGGAAAGAATTGGGGAGAAATGTGCTGTTTCCCACATCAGAGATGGCTAGTTTCATAAGCTGCCTCCCTCACCCTCCATGTGCAGAGTTGAGCAGGTTGGTGCCCAGAACCCACTCCAGTATTCTTGCCTGGAGAATCCCATGGACGGAGGAGCCTGGTAGGCTACAGTCCATGGAATGGCAAAGAGTGGGACATGACTGAGTGACTTCACTTTCACTTTCTTTCACTTTCAAAGTGGAGATAAGGATACATTCCTGGCAGGGTAGTTGTGAAGAGTTAGGAACGAAGTTAAAGGTACGCATCATCATGGTCATCATCTCCTAACACAGTAATAGAACATCTTGATCTGCACTTCACTGGACAAAGATGATCTGATATTAGATTGGGAAGATCCCCTGGAGGAGGAAATGACAACCCACTCCGTTGTTCTTGCCTGGGGAATCCCATGGACAGAGGAGCCTGGCAGGCTACAGTCGTGGGGTCACAAAGAGTCAGACACAGAAGAGCTAAACAACTTAGCATGCACACATGCACTGCATTGAAACTGTGGCTTTTGTATCGGTGTTACTACCTAAATTGCATGCTGTAGATTATCACATTGGAGAATGCCTGAGACCCATGCATCTCATCAGTTCTTTACCTTTTTCTTTTTTTTAAGAAAAAGTTAGCCTTCTTATCTAGTATAGGAACATCCTTTTTGCCAGACCGTATTTACCGTAGCCTGGACATTTCTTACAATGCACTCTTTAGAGACTGTTCAAACCATTCCATTTCTGGAGTCTCTCTTGTTAGAGCTTTGGGCATGGCCAAATAGTTCTTCTGGAAAGCGTCCTGGAAAATAATATTTTTCCTTCTGAGTGCCAACTAGCAGCTCAAGCCCGTCGTTCTAGTGGTGGAATTCAAAAAGCCTTGTAGGCTGAGTAACACTGCTTGTCTTGTTTCGGTTCCTAAGTGTAAGAACTTGGGGTTCTATGTGTGTGTGCAGAGGAATTCTCCTGTGGGGCAGGGAGTTCTAATGATGTGAACAAATGAATCTTCATGTGTCCATCAACTCAAAAGTGAAAAAGTGAAAGTGAAGTCACTGTCGTGTCCAACTCTTTGTGACCCCATGGGCTGTAGCCTATCAGGTTCCACCATCCATGGGATTCTCCAGGCAAGAATACTGGAGTGGGTTACCATTGCTTTCTCCAGGATATCTTCCCAATCCAGGGATTGAACCTGGGTCTCCTGCATTGTAGGCAGACGCTTTACTGTCTGAGCCACCAGGGAGTTCTTGGTTTTAAATCTCCCCAAGACCTGGGCAAACCAGGACAGTTGGTCACCCTACCTATCAAAAACATTCAACACTTTTCTGACTTTAAGGTCAGTGATACAACAGAAACAGTAAGTCAGAAAAGCAAAAGTCATTGAGTTAGGTTCTTTCTCTGTTTCAGCTCCACAGTGTTGGGAGGGATCATTTTGCTAAGTATCAAGGAAATTCATATTTTTGCAGCGTTCCAGAACAGAGCATGTGTGCAATCATTAAATTTCATAAGTAGGCAATTTGCATTTCCCAAATTCTCACTCTGTATCAGGTTGACAGGCATGCAAATGGGGGAAAGACAGGAAGCAGTGATAGTTGTTGATGAGTCTCCTTAGCAGTTCCCTCCTGCTGAGTCGTGTAGAGGTATGCACTGTCTCCTTAGCATTTCCATAGTGGTGAGTCATGTACAGGGTACATGCTTTCCCCTTAGTCTCCCTAGCATTTCCCTCATGGTGGGTTGTGTACGGGGTACACGCTGTCTCCTTAGCATTTCCATAGTGGTGAGTCGTGTATGGCGTATGCACTGTCTCCTTAGCAGTTCCGTCCTGGGGAGTCCTGTACAGGGTACACACTGTCTCCCTGGCGTTTCCCTCATGGTGAATCCTACACAGGGTATGCACTGTCTCGTCACCTTTTCCCTCATGGTGAATCGTGTACAGGGTATGTGCTTTCTCCCTAGCATTTCCCTTATGCTGAGTCATGTACAGGGTACATGCTCTCTCCCTAGCATTTCCCTCATGCTGAGTCGTCTAAGGGGTACGCATTGTCTTCCTAGCATTTCCCTCACGCTGAGTCATGTACAGGGTACACGCTGTCTCCTTGCCAAGTGTCATCCGGGTGAGGAGAAGGCTGCCATGTTAGGCTTCCTTCATCAGAATTTATAGTCTCCTCTTCTCTATGGAGAGTTTTCTTAGGCGAGTTAATAATGAGCTGCACAGTGACATCTAGTGTAGGAAGCATGGAGAAATTACAGAGAACACACGGAGGATGATCACCGTGTAATGCAAAGTCTAAAAGAATACGATAGATGCTACAGAGAACAGGGATCCCTTTCCTGAATCTCAGTTCTCTGCCTTTTCTTAACTAGCATCGATGAACATCCCCATGGCTGTATGGCCGCCTAGGATGTCTGAGTCATACTGGGGGAAGGTTAACTTGTGTCTGTGGGTGCTGTCACAACAAAACCTGCTATGGTGGTCCCGCAGTATCTGTGGCAGGATTTTGTTTCAGGACCCCCAGTGATAACCAAAATCCCAGGATGCTCAAGCCAACAGTGTAAAGTGGTTTAGTACTTGCAGGATGCCAGCTCTGAGATGTAGCTGCTGCAGGATTCTGGTAACCATGAGTATCCATTGCCACGGATAACCTATACAATCAGATAACCTATACAATCAGATAACCTATACAATCCTCCCATATACTTTTTAAAATATTGATTTGTTTTTTGGAGGGCTGCTCTAGGTCTTAGTTTTGGCTAGTGGGGTCTTTGATCTTTTTGTGGTCTGTGGAGTCTATAGTTGCAGCACTCCCAATCCTTTGTCATCTTTGTGAAAGTGTTAGTCGCTCAGTCGTGTCTGACTCTTTATGACCCCATGGACTGTAGCCCGCCAGGCTCCTCTGTCCATGGAATTCTCCAGGCAAGAATCGTGGAGTGGGTTGCCATTTCCTTCTCCAGGGGATCTTCCCGATCCAGGGATCGAGCCCCAGTCTCCAGTCTCCTACATTGCAGGCAGATTCTTCTGAGCCACCAGGGTTAAATCATCTCTAGGTTACTTACAATACCAGTATCATGTAAACACTGTGCGAATAGTTGTAAATACGAGGGAAATGCTATGTAAATAGTTAGCAGGGCGTGGCACTCAAGTTTTGCCTTTTGGAACTTTCTGGAATTTTTTAAAAAGTATTTCTGATCCATAGTTGTTGAATCCTAGGTTGCAGAACTTGCGGACACAGAGAGCTAACGTAATATAGCTGAGGCATTTTCTACCCTGTAGTTCTCTTCTAAAGAACAACTGTCTAGGGAGGCTGTCATATTCAGCCACACATCTGGTGCGTCTCTGATCACCATGGAAAGCAGTGATTCACTGCTGAGCTCTGTGTGCATAGGGACGGCTAAGTTTACAAACTTAAGACTGCTTCCCTGGTGGCTCGGTGGTAAAGAACCCACCTGCCAAAGCGGGAGACATATGAGATGCGGGTTCGATCCCTGAGTCAGGAAGATCCCCTGGAGAAGGAAATGGCAACCCACTCCAGTATTCTTGCCTGGAGAATTCCATGGACTGAGGAGCCTGGTGGGCTGCAGTCCCTGGGGGGTGTCGCAAAGAGTTGGACACGACTGAGCACACACACCACACGGTCTACAGATGGTGCTGTTCTTTAGGTGGGACTGACCCAAGTGAGCGCAGTGTGAAAAGAACGGAGCACTTGTCCACTCTGATGCAAAGGGAAGTAGGGAACATGAAATAGAGTAGTCATCATGAGAAACTGCTAACCTCATGGCTGTGACCTCATGCCAGCAAGACCCAAGGTCATCTAGCACCAGTCATTCCAGGCATTAGGGGTTATTTTCATCAACATAATAAATGGAAACCATTTAATAAGTACCTACTTGCATGTGGCCTTGCCAATGCAACATAGTTTTCCAGAACTGACCGAGTTAATAGGCAAGAGTTGATTTTTACAGCTCTCCTGCCTGACCTCTGTGCTCAGCCCACCAGCCTTGCTTTCACTGCTCAGACACACCGGGTGTGCTCCCCACTCAGAGGCTGCGTGCGTGTTGTTCCCTTTGTGTGAAGCTTTGGTCCCTCTGTTTTCTGCAGAGGGACCTGCAGAAAGGTCAAACGTGCCTGCAATCAGGTCACGGTTCTGGTCTTGGCTCAGGTTATCCTCCAGAAAAGCCTATGTAAGCAGCCGGTTGTCACTTCCATGCTGCATTGTACTAGCAGTCCTTGTTCACTGGCTTAGTTGTGTCCGACTCGTTGTGACCCCATGGACTGCAGCACGCCAGGCCTCCCTGTCCATCACCAACTCCTGGAGCTTACTCAAACTCATGTCCATTGAGCGGGTGATGCCATTGAACCATCCTCTGTTGTCCCCTTCTCCTCCTGCCCTCAATCTCTTCCAGCATCAGGGTCTTTTCCCATGAGTTGGCTTTTTGCATCAGGTGGTCAAAGCATTTCAGCTTCAGCGTCAGTCCTTGCAATGAATTGTCAGGACTAATCTCCTTTACGATGGACTGGTTGGATCTCCTTGCAGTCCAAGGGACTGTCAAGAGTCTTCTCCAGCACCACAGTTCAAAAGCATCAACTCTTGGACGCTCAGCCTTCTTTATGGTCCAACTCACATCCATACATGACTACTGGAAAAACCATAGCTTTGACTATACGGACTTTTGTTGGCAAAGTGATTTCTCTGTTTTTAATACACTGTCTAGGTTTGTCATAGCTTTTCTTCCAAGGAGCAAGTGTCTTTTAATTTCATGGCTGTAGTCACCATCTGCATTGATTCTGGAGCCGAGGAAAATGAATCTGACACTGTTTCAATGTTTTCCCCAATCTACTTGCCACGGAGTGATGGGACTGGATGCCATGATCTTTTTTTTTTTGAATGTTGAGTTTTAAGCCAGCTTTTTCACTCTCCTGTTTCACTTTCCTCAAGAGGCCCTTTAGTTCTTCTTTGCTTTCTGCCATAAGGGTGGTGTCATCTGTGTATCTGAGATTGTTGATATTTCTCCCAGCAATCTTGATGCCAGCTTGTGATTCATCTAGCCTGGCATTTCACATGATGTACCCTGCATAGAAATTAAATAAGCAGGGAGACAATATACAGCCTTGATGTACTCTACTGAGCCCCAAATAAAAGGAAAACAAAACCTAAAAATTGGAGAGAATTATTGCCAATATTTGCAAATGATATGATTAATCACTGAAAGAACTCGGAAGAATCTAAGGAAGCGGCAGAATGAGTAAGACACTTTAGCAGGTTGCCAAAAATAAGATCAAGATACATAAACTCCGTTTCTGTACATCAACAACAGAGGTGGTCATTTGCCACACAACACAGGAATCATCAGAAAGCAGTATGCAAAGATTTCTGTGTACTTCGGGAACACAGGTAGAGAGAAACACTGGGTACTTTTGATGAAAATTTTGGCTTGCAGTCTTTCAGGCATCACTAGTACCGTCCTGGGAAATCTGGAAGCATGTAAGTGAGAATTCAGGGTTTAAGCATTTTTGGAAGCCATGTTACACTTGTCTGCAGTCCATCTAAAGCCCTGTCAGACAAATGTATTTATCGCTCACCTTGGAGCATTTTTCTCCTCAGGGTTCCTGTCCTTTGAGCCGGGTCTGGCCTGCCTACTGTCAGTGCCACAGTTAGCCCAAAGTTGCTGGTAAACTGTTTATCTAGAAAGTATAGTTGTGGTATGCCACGAGCGCTTTCCAGAAATGAAAGTCTCTTTTTTCGTGCACGTTGTACATACTCGCTTTCTTTATTTCGCTGATACATGCTGAATAAATATTTGATGAGCAAACAGTGAGAGAACATGTCTTCAGTCCAAGGTAAGCTAGTCGCTGATGGATGATGGTGTGTAGACATTTACACCTTTGCCGGCCTATCCTTGTAACACTGGATCCTTCAAAGCCTCTGCCCTTTGAGTTTCCTTGAGAAATCCAGCCTTGGTTGGCAAGTGTAGTGAGCAGTGAGGTGATAGCTGTTGTTGTTAGCCACCAAGTTGGTGGGCCTCTTGTTAGGCAGCAGTGGGAAACTTAATGCAGTGAGGGGATTGGTCGTGGAGGTTGTTCAAACAGAACCCTTTATTGCAGCCAAGGGCATTTTTCAGATGAGATATTTGGGTGCTGGGTATTAAGCTGCAGTATTTGCGGGGGAGGTGACGCCCAGTGCTGTTCTAAAGGAAGCTGAATTCCTTCCTTCAACGTCATTCAATTCCTGACCATGCCTGGCAAACTCCCATCAGAGCCTTCTTTATTAGCAGTCTGCAGAATCACGGTCCTCAGGAGACGCCCCCCACCCCAGAGGTCATCTGTCTGATCTCAGATTAATCCCCAAACCATTCCTCTTTATCACTCCCTTCATGGCTTATCAGGACTGTGTGATGATGAGTTTCAGTCCTTGCAAGGCTAGAGAGGAATTAATGGAAGCCATCAGGACAGGTTACGGGAAAAGACAGGTTAATCTAGTTAAAACTGAAGCTGAACATGAAACAGAAGATCGCTGCTCTCCGCTTCTCTTCCCTTCTCTCCTCTCCCCTTTCTCTCACTTCAACATCTATCGAGGCCCCTCTACGTGACACGCATTGAGCACCAGCTTAGAATGAGACCCGTGTCTAATATGTCTTCTTTAGTGAATGACACGCAAGTCCTATTTAATAACCTATGTCTCGAAAGATCTCACTTCCAAGCCAGGCGGGGGGAACAGATACATGGGCAAATAATTGTTTCAGTCAGATAGACGCTAATAAAATTGTGTGCAAATACGAGAGACAGCCAGGATGTGGTTGAATGTTTGCCTCTGTTTTTCTTCCTTTCATACCTGGCCTTACAGGGGCAGGGGATGGTAGAGAAGAAATATTCACAAATGCTTCAGTGCTTGGTGTTGTGGATTGAATGGTGTCTCCCCAGATTTGTTGAAATGCTGACCCTGGTACTTACGCACATGACCTTGTTTAGAAACAGGGATCTTTGCAGATAAAATCGTGTGAGGATGAGACCATCAGGGTGGACTAATCAAATGACTGGTGTTCTATGAAGAGGGAAAGCTGGACACAGAGACAGATGGGGAGGACGTACAAGGTAGGGACTGGAGGAAATCAGGGAAAGCCAAGGACTGCAGGATGACTCCAGAAACTAGGAAAAGGCCGGGAGGTGCTTCCCGAGAACCCGCAGGTGGACATGGCCCTCCCGACAGCCACATTCCCTACTTCTCACCTCCAGAACTGGCCTGCAGTCAGTTTGCCTTGTCTCATGCGGCCCAGCTTGTGGCATTTTGTGATCGCAGCCCCACAAGGCTAATGCACGTCGTGAAAGCACATGGATCTGGCCCAGGACGAAGGAAGGATAGGAAAGAGCCTGTGTGAATCAGCAAAAACTTGAAGCCTGTAGATGGCAGTTGTTTGCCCTTTTTCACTCCAAGTCAATAGAGATTCTGAGGCCCACCGTACATTCCTTGTGTTCAGTTGGCAGCATTTCGGAAGCACTGGCTGCCTGCTCTGAGGCATGGTTGGAAGGAAGTTGAGCTATTTAGAATCCTAAAAGATGATGCTGTGAAAGTGTTGCACCTAATAGGCCAGCAAATTTGTAAAACTCAGCAGTGGCCACAGGACTGGAAAAGGTCAGTTTTCATTCCAATCCCAAAGAAAGGCAATGCCAAAGAATGTTCAAACTACCGCACAATTGCACTCATCTCACACGCTAGCAAAGTAAAGCTCAAAATTCACCAAGCCAGCCTTCAACAGTATGTGAACTGTGAACTTCCAGATGTTCAAGCTGGATTTAGAAAAGGTAAAGGAAGCATAAATCAAATTGCCAACATCCATTGCATCATCAAAAAAGCAAGAGAGTTCCAGAAAAACATCTACTTCTGCTTTTTGACTATGCTGAAGCTTTTGACTGTGTGGATCACAACAAACTATGGAAAATTCTGAAAGAGATGGGAATACCAGACCACCTGACCTGCCTCCTGAGAAATCTGTATTCAGATCAAGAAGCAACAGTTAGAACCAGACATGGAACAACAGACTGGGTCCAATTTGGGAAAGGAGTACTTCAAGGCTGTATAGTGTCACCCTGCTTATTTAAATTATATGCAGAGTACATCATGCGAAATGCCAGGCTGGATGAAACACAAGCTGGAATCAAGATTGCCAGAGAAATAGCAGCAACCTCAGATACACAGATGACACCATCCTGATGGCAGAAAGCAAAGAAGAACTAAGAAACCTCTTGACAAAAGTGAAAGAGTGAAAAAGTTCGCTTAAAACTCAACATTCAAAAAACTAAGATCGTTGCATCCAGTCCCATCACTTCATGGCAAATAGATGGGAAAACAATGGAAACAGTGAGAGACTTTATTTTTTTGGCTCCAAAATCACTGCAGATGGTGACTGGAGTCACAAAATTAAAAGATGCTTGCTCCTTGGAAGAAAAGCTATGACCAACCTAGACAGCATATTAAAAAGCAGAGGCATTAGTTTGCCAACAAAGGTGCATCTAGTCAAAGCTATGGTTTTACCAGTGGTCATGTATGGGTGTGAGAGTTGGACCATAAAGAGAACTGAGCACCAAAGAATTGATGCTTTTGAACTGTGGTGTTGGAGAAGACTCTTGAGAGTCCCTTGGAGACTCTCAAGTCAATCCTAAAGGAAATCAGTCCTGAATATTCACTGGAAGGACTGATGCTGAAGCTGAAGCTCCAATCCTTTGACCACCTGATGCGAAGAGCTGACTCATTGGAAAAGACCCTGATGCTGGGAAAAATTGAGGGCAGGAGGAGAAGGGGACGACGGAAGATGAGACGGTTGGATGGCATCACCGACTCAATAGACATGAGTTTAGGAGTAAACTCTGGGAGTTGGTGATGGACAGGGAGGCCTGGCGTGTTGCAGTCCATGGGGTCGAAAGAGTCGGACATGACTGAGCTACTGAACTGAACTGAACTGGAAGGAAGTATTCATGCAGCCTTTATGTTGAACTTGGTAATATTTGTAAGCCAGAGACATGTAGCTTCTTGGAGAGAGAGAGGCCCAGGTAAGGATACATGCAGTCAGCAAATGAAACAGACTCCCAAAGGGTAAACATGAAGAATTGGAATTTGCTTTGCATCCTCATCGGTGTTTGAAGCTCACAGACACCCCTACGTGCACACACACACACACGCACCCCTACCCACCTTAAAGTAAAAAGCAGCTCTTCTATTTACAGGTCTTTATTGTTCTATAAGCAAAGCTACGACAAACCTAGACAGAATATTAATAAGCAAAGACATTACTTTGCCAACAAACGTTTATATAGTCAAAACCATGGCCTTTCCAATAGCATGTATGGATGTGAGAGTTGGACTATAACAAAGGCTGAGCACTGGAGAATTGATGCTTTTGAACTGTGGTGCTGGAGAAGACTCTTGAGAGTCCCTTGGACTGCAAGGAGATCCAATCAATCCATCCTAAAGGAGATCAGTCCTGGGTGTTCATTGGAAGGACTGATGCTGAAGCTCCAATCCTTTGGCCATCTGATCGAAAGAGCTGACTCATTTGAGAAGACCCCGATGCTGGGAAAGATTGAAGGCAGGAGGAGAAGGGGACAACAGAGGATGAGATGGTTGGATGGCATCACCGACGCAATGAACATGAGTTTGAGCAAACTCTGGGAGATGGTGATGGACAGGGAGGCCTGGTGTGCTGCCGTCCATGGGGTCACAAAGAGTCGGACACAATTGGGCGACTGAACAACAACGCTTGTCTTGGGATGGTGACCAGAACCCATGTGTCCACTCTCAGGCCCAGCCCTGGGCACACGGCCCTCCCTGTCTCCTCACTTGTCACCTGCGTGTTCCCTCTCACTCGCATGCATGTGCTCCTGCTCTGGTCTTGGATGTCACCCCAAATGTCACCTCTCCCTGCTCAGTGCCATGCCCCTTGGTCGCCGGCCCCTAGTGTGCTGTGCAGATTTCCAGTGCATCACTTGGAAGTGGTTCTTAGTTTCTGAGGTCCCTTGATCATGTCTGTCATCTGCTTGGGATTTCAGTTCCCTGACACAGAATCTGCACTCGTTTCAGTTTACTCTTGAATTTTGCAAGGGTGAGAGAAGTGTTTGTGGCATAAATAAGTCCAGGGGTGTAGTAAAGGCAAGGCACTTTGAATAATAGTTGTGACCTCAGTGCGTAAACTTTACAGCAGGATGCAGTTCTTCATTTTTTGTTGTTGTTGTTGTCTACTGTTCTGGTTCGTCTCTTTCTTTCTTCGAAATTAGGATAAAGCGATCTTTTCCCCTCTCTCTAGAGTTTGAATGAAATTGAGCAGTGAAGAATGCATGCGCAAATCCGAGTCTTCAAGGTACAAAAGAAAGAAAAAAAAAAAAAAAAACGCTTGAAAATTCACACTACAGTAAAACAGATCCATGTTCATGGCAGGGGCATATGAAATAGGAAGAGCTTGGATTACCTTCAGATAAATATCTAAAGTGTGAAATCCATTAAAGTAGCTTAAATTGTGAAACCCTCCACCACTGTGTGATCATGGCTTCCAGTTCCATGGTAAATCTTTGTCAATAAAAGCAAGATGCATTCCAATTTTGTCTTATATTTTGTCATGCTGTTTCATTATCTGTAATGATTCAATTTACTGATCACCATTAATATTTATGGGACGTCTCTGACGCTCCGAGCTGTATATTTGCTTAGATGCTAGTAAGATGCCTTCTGTGTAAACGTAACAATGATTGTGTTCAGTGCATTAGTG
Organism: Giraffa tippelskirchi; assembly: GCF_054371585.1. Classification (NCBI taxonomy): domain Eukaryota; kingdom Metazoa; phylum Chordata; class Mammalia; order Artiodactyla; family Giraffidae; genus Giraffa; species Giraffa tippelskirchi. Next base: position 148,445,957 of record NC_137289.1, read on the forward strand.
AGCAGAGTGGTGTGGAAGAGCCATCTGCACAGAAAACAGTGTTGTCCAATGAGGTCACCACTCAAGGGCTTTTCAAATTTAAATATAAGTCAATGAGGATTAAACGTTCAGAAACAACACAACATTGTAAAACAATTTTCCTCCAATTAAGGAATAAATTAAAAACGTATTCGGTGAGCTGATGAATTCTTGGCATAGGGAGTGTAAGTTCATGATACATGTGCCAACAAAGTGGGAATAATTATTTGATGCCAATTTCGCAAGGATAGGAAGATATGTGTATCCTAAGCATGTAAGAGACTATGTTTATGTACATTATGTTTGACTCATAAATGTCCCATTTCTCATGGAACTGCCTGCAGTTTCTTGAGTTCTCTTCTGTCTTTAAAATTCAGTCATTTGTCCCAGGGGCTCCCCTGCCTAGATTGCCCTTCCCCTCTGTTGGCATGGAGAATGTCTTATCTTTTAAGGTCTAGCTCAATTGTTACTACCTCTGAGAAATAGTTCCCTTTGTTCAGTTGTTCAGTAGCTCATTGTGTCCGACTCTTTGCAACCCCATGAACTGCAGCATGCCAGGTTTCCCTGTTCTTCACCATCTCCCAGAGTTTGCTCAAACTCATCTCTACTGAGTCGATGATGCCATCCAATCATCTCATCCTCTGTCAACCCCTTCTCCTCCTGCCCTTAATCGTTCCCAGCATCAGGGTCTTTTCTAGTGAGTCAACTCTTTGCATTAGGTGGCCAAAGAATTGGAGCTGCAGCATCAGTTCTTCCAATGAATATTCAAGGTTGATTTCCTTTAGGATTGGCTGGTTTGATCTCCTTGCACCACGATTTGAAAGCATCAGTTCTTCAGTGCTCAGTCATCTTTATGGTCCAACTCTCAACACCTGTACATGACTACTGGAAAAACCATAGCTTTGGCTATGCAGACCTTTGTCAGCAAAGTGACAGTGTTAGTTGCTCAGTTGTGTCTGACTCTTTGCAACCCCGTGGACTGTAGACCAACATGCTCTTCTGTCCATGGGATTCTCCAGGCAAGAATACCAGAGCGGGTAGCTGTTCCCTTCTCCAGGGGATCTTCCCAACCCAGAGATCGAACCTAGGTCTCCCGCATTGCAAGTGGATTCTTTACCATCTGAGCCACCAGGGAAGCCTGTTAGCAACGTGGTGTCTCTGCTTTTCACTATGTACACTGTCTAGGTGTGTCCTTCAGGCTAAATGGAACTCTCCTTTCTTTGTGACTCTGTGTGTCCCTGTACATACCCCCAAGGAAAGCTCGTCACTCTCTACTTGCAATTGTTTGCTCATATGTCCACCTCTCCTGTTGAGGACAGATGTCATGATGTGCCCATCTTAACGTCCCTCAGTCCAGCATGATTCCACAAACATAGTAGAGCTCCATAAACATTTGTTATGTAAAATAAATAAGCCTCCAGCCCATAACGTGCATCAGGCCTGTTTCGAGTACTCAGTATCCACCTGTGGCTACTATCCTCTGGCTACAGCACAGAGAATTTCCCATGATCACAGAATGTTCCTTTAGACAGGGACAGTCTAGACAGCTTTGTTAGCTGTATCCTCGGTAAAAATGGGTAGTATGCTTCGTGTGTGTTTTTTTTTTTTTTAACATTAATCTAGATGAACAGAAGTTTAGCATCAGAGAAGAGCAGTCACAGTTCCCCAGAGCTCTTTCCTGCTTCAGACTCACCTAGATGAGCCGTCAGCAGATGGCACATCCATTCCAGCCTGATTTCTGTTTTTCTAAAAATAAGGTTTTATTACAACACAGTCGTCCTTCTTCATTCACCTATTATGTGTGTCCGCTTTTGCAAAGAGTGGCAGAGTGGAGTGGTTGTGATAGAGCTCTGTGGCTTGCAAAGCTGAAAATACCATCTGACCGTTTTCAGAAAATGTTTGCCCACCTCTGGTCTCAGTACGTGTGTCCCACTCTACACAGAGTCTTAATGGGTTGGCGGTGACCCACCACAGAATAAACAGCAGTGAGGCAGTATTAACAGAGATTCTTGTTTCTCTATTCACAATAGAGACACGTGTTCTAGGGGAGAAACACTCTGACATGCTAGTTGTATTCAAATACTTTAGAAGCATCAGCTTTCTCCTGGAAGAGAGAAGAAGACTGCAGGGTAGAATTTATGAAGAGGAAGAATTCATGGATAGTTTCAGTTCAGTTTAGTCGCTCAGTTGTGTCCGACTCTTTGCAACCCCATGGACTGCAGCACGCCAGGCCTCCCTGTCCAGCACCAACTCCCAGAGTTTGCTCAAACTCATGTCCATCGAGTCGATGATGCCATCCAACCATCTCATCCTCTGTCATCCCCTTTTCCTCCTGCCTTCAGTGTTTCCCAGCATCAGAATCTTTTCCAAAGAGTCAGTTCTTCGCATCAGGTGACCATGTTTAAGGTAAATGGAAAGTCCTGAAAAATGGAATATAGTGACATAATAACCACATTTGTACAAATGTTCTTACATCTTGCATTATAGTCATTAATTTCTGTTTCTAGTCTAGTGTTAGTCATTCAGTTGTGTCCAACTCTTTGCGACCCCGTGGACCGTAGCCCACCAGGCTCCTCTGTCCATGGAATTCTCCAGGCAAGAATACTGGAGTGGGTTGCCATTCCCTTCTCCAAGGCATCTTCCTGATCCAGGGATCGAACCTGGGTATCCTGCATTGCAGGTGGATTCTTTGCCATCTGAGCCACCAGGGGTCATTCTAATGACTGACTGTATACACTCAACTTCAAATCACTTATCTCTTTCTACCTACCTTCTCACCAAGATATTATGTTGGATAATATTCAGGTTTCCTTTCATTAAAAAAAAAAAAGCTTGATTTTCTATGTGACTGATATAGAAACCTAGAAATTTTAAGAAAGCCAAATCAAAAGTTGTAGGAAAATTCGCAAATGAAAAATGTCTTTATTGTCATGGGTATTTATTATATATCCAAATCATATGATATCATCAGAAATCATAATAACACCATTATACTCTGCAATTACGTGCTTCAGTGGCAACTTATCACGTATTTACTGTAATTACACCATTTGACTAATTATAGCAATTATACCACTTAGCGGCTGCATTCTTAAGCTCTGAATTCCATTGACTGGCTGGACTTTCTCCATCCTTGTGGGAGATACTGTGCCTGAGATTTGGTGAATGTAGACTCTCATTTTGTGCTGCCAGTGTTCTCTCAACTTCTCGTGATGATTGTAAGGTTTGGGGATGAATCCAGTGTCATCATTTTTTTATTCTCGTACCAAATGTCCAAAGGAGAACAGATTCTTCCCTTCCGGCCCCAGGCACTGAAGCTGTGCTGGGCTGTTGGATCAAGTCCTTATCTTCCAAGCAGGGAGCCCCATCTGTGTGTCATTGCCTGGGACCAAATGGTCCAGCTGGACTGACAGGCTGTTTAACTGAGCGGAGAGGTCAGTTTGGTAACTCGATAAAAACAGTCAATTAGTTTGAGTCTTTCTCATCGCACTGATCACTTATTAATAAGCTAAATGGATTAAATAGATTTTTTTCTTCTTGAGCCTTGTAAACCCAGAATCTAAAGGAGAGCAGTCAACAACCAGTCACACAAGGTTGACTCAGCTACAGATTCCATCTGCAGATATTATCACATGTCTGCTTCACACAGGGCCCTGGGCCAGCTTCTGATGAAAAAACAAAAGCGTTTAAGATGCATTCCCCATATTCACTGACTGCGTTATCTATCACATAGCTCTCCCCAAGACCCCTACAAGGATCGCAACTTCCAATGAAAGTCACGTTAAAAACATCTAAAATCCCCAGATCAACTTGAGTGTCTCGTCCCTGTTGACCTTGGAGAAGAAGGGACGTTATCATTGAGATTCCATCTACTCCTCAGTCCCCTTCTTCAGGCAGAGAGGCATCCGGGCAGGTGGAGTGAATCTGGCCAGTATTTTGAACAGCTGGCTTGTGTACTTTCAAAGCTCTTAGACTCTGGGGAGACTCAGGGTCCACACCTCAGTTTTCTCGTATGCAATTCGAAAATTAGAAATAGCTCCTTCGTAGGACTTTGGTGAGGTTTAAGTGAGAATAGCAACGCTTTTTGTTAACTATGTGATGTTACCAATGTCTGGAAGTTCAGCCTCAGATGTTTCAAGGGGGAAAATTCACTTTATGGAAGAATTCATGCTCATTTCCCTGAGTCAGAGTTCGGAGATACAATGCAATTGGTTGTACTGACATGAATATTTGCACCTCTTTGGAGCCCTTATCATAGTCAGATGTAGAAATAAGGAAAAACTTTGAAATTCAAGGCTGTGTAGAGTTGAGTCTTTTTTTTGCAAAATTAGAACAACAAGAATTAGATAATCACATAAGACTACTTGGAACTTTGAAGTAGATCTTAGAAAAAGTATCGTATATTTACCAGTAATCAGAGTTTTATAAACAACCAGAGAACGTAAGAGAATGTCTCCCCATATCAACTTTAGCATCTGATATTTAGACTGCAATGTCTGTTTCTAAGTTTGCCAGATGATTCATTACTTATTGGGCTTCCCTGGTGGCTCAGCTGGCAAAGAATCTGCCTGCAATGTGGGAGACCTGGGTTCCGTCCCTGGGGTTGGGAAGATCCCCTGGAGAAGGGAAAGGCTACCCACTCCAGTGTTCTGGCCTGGAGAATCCCACGGACTGTGTAGTCCCTGAGGTCGCAAAGAGTCGGACACAATTGAGCGACTTTCACTTTAATTACTTATGAAGGAACTGAGTGTTATGATGAGAGAGAGAAACGAGAGTGAAATAGAGCACGGACGTGTATGTCTGCTTTTTAATCTGACGGTGGAGTATCAGTAATAAATAATAACTGACAGTGAGGGGTATTCACAAAATAGTCACTGTTGCAGCATGTTCTGAGCAAAACTTTGAATGTATTCCATTTGATTATTCTGTATTACTAATGCACGAGCGAAACAAATTATTAGTCCTGCATATTTATTTGTTTCTTTTGGCTACTCTTTCCCTCTTAAGAGCTTGGGTTGAACTTTTACTCAGCTGTTGTTAGCATCCACAGACACCTCCAGGGTTTCTGGGGGCAGCTCAGAGTGGCGTTATCTTCAGACCGTGATGGTTCTTTTTTGCCTCATTTGTAAATGATAATTCCCAAATGGCAATGATAATGACTGAAATAGGCCAGGTAATTTCATAAATAACAGAATGGTGAACAAATTATTAGCAGAATTAGCAAAAAAAAACCCACAAACAGTGAAATGTTATTTTCCTGTGATATTTCAAGCAAGACTTACCCGTCCTGCTCAGGAACTCATTTGAACAGTGTTTATGTGACAGGAGGATTGCATTCTGGTTTGTAAATGCGCCACCCAGGTCACGCTTCAGCATAAGCAGTATTGACAGCATGTCTACACTGGAAGACAGGCTAGTATTCACCTATTCACCTCTTCCACCACCGTTAGGTCTTCCCCTCTTTAGCCGAGTCAGCACCTACCTACACGCGTCCTCTGAACACCTCAGCCAGTTGTGCTCCGTGGGTAGCCTGCAAGGAAAGGGCTCATTTCATCAGCCCCTAAAAATGACTCCTAGAACTGGACTCTGGTTTGGAAGTCGCTTGTCAAGCCTGGCGTGCTGCAGTCTGTCAGGGTCGCAAAGAGTCGGACACGACTGAGCGACTGAACTGAACTGAACTGGTCAGGTGTAGAATATTACTACTTTTTTCCCCACCAAACAATGACATCCTCATTGGGACAGCCTGAAATTGCGTCTGCTGCTTTTGCACAGCACATTATTGCTTTCTAGGGTGATTGAAATCGTCCCCCAGATGTATATACACTTGTTCCCTGTTTTCCATAAAATTGGCAAAATATTTGGACATGTGAATTGCTCTTCATTACGTTGGAACACAACAAGGGTAAACTGCTTTGGTCACGAGGTATGGTCATTTTTTGTTTTTTCTTTCTGTGAAATTTTCATTATTTCTTTGATTAGGGATATAGAACACCGGGAGTTAAATTTAGTCAGATTAGGATTTGATTCTTGGTTTATCCATTTACTTGGAGAAGGAAATGGCAACCCACTCCAGTACTCTTGCCTGGAAAATCCCATGGACAGAGGAGCCTGGTAGGCCACAAAGAGTTGGACACGACTGAGCGACTTCTCTTTCTTTCACTTTTATCCATTTACTAGCTAAATATGGCTAATTTAAAAAGAGGCTTCCCTGGTGGTACAAACAGTAAAGAATCTGCCTGCAATTACAGGGGACCTGGGTTCAATCCCTGGGTCAGAAGGATCCCCTGGAGAAGGAAACGGCAACCCGCTCCAGTATTCTTGTCTGGAAAATCCCATGGACAGAGGAGCCTGGTAGGTTACAGTCCATGGGGTCACGAAAGAGTCAGACACGACTGAGCGACTTTCGTCTTTATGGCTAATTTACACATTTCTCATTAACACATTTTTCATTTGCAAAGCAGAGATATTTTATTAGTTTGTGTCTCAAAGGGTTGTTGTAAGGATGAAAGTGATAACAGATGCAAAGTGCTTACCGCAGAGCAGAGAACATAATAATTACTTAATGCAAGTTGTAATCACTTCCTTTTTTAATGATTTTCGTGGTTTCCTTGAGAATATCAGTTCCTTTACACCGAGTCTCTCTGTCTATCTCCTGTGTTTGTTTTTTTTTTTTTTTTAATCTACTTCTTATTTCTGTTCCTTTTCTCTGAGTTCTGCGAGTATCCTGTTTGTTTCATACATCCTTGACTTGGGTTTTTCTCCATGTTGGTTTTGATCTTCTGCTCTGGCTCCTTTGAGAGCCACACGGCCTGTGTCCCTGAGTTTACTTTCTACGCCTGCCCGTATTTGCACATCTTTCTCATCGACTTTTCATTTTCACTTGTTCTCTCCTTGTGGACTTCGCTCCTCTTTTTCACAGAAACCACGTCTTCTCGATTGCAACATCAGAGACAGAGTCTTCTTTTTTCCCCAGTTCCTACAGCAAATACTTTTTCTGCCAGAAGTTCCCATATTTGAAGGCTTCCTGTTCATTTTCTCTTATTCTTAGAGAAGCGGTTCACATCCAGCTTTGGTTAACTGCTCACCATACCAAAGACTGGAGTCCCAAAGGTTTTACTGCCTTGTTAGCAAAGGTCTATACCCCAGGTGAGCACGTTTTTTAAAATAAGGGACCAGGAAGTAAATATTATAGACTTTGTGGGCCACACACTCAGCTGTGTCCTCATTGTGCAGAAGCAGCTATAGACAGTGTGTCAACATATGGGCACGGAACTGAAAATGTCAGTCACTCAGTCGTGTCTGACTCTTTGAGACCCCATGAACTGTAGCCCCCCCAGGCTCCTCTGTCCATGGAATTTTCCAGGCAAGAATCCTGGAGTGGGTAGCCATGCCCTCCTCCAGGGGATTATCCTGACCCAGGGGTCAAACCCAGGTCTCCTGCATTGCAGGCAGACTCTGAGTCACCAGGTAAGACAGTATGTCAACATATGAGCATGGTGTGTTCCAATAAAACTTTATTTACAAAAGCAGGAGGTAGACCAGACAGGGCTTTAGTGTGCTGACCCCTGGTCTTGACTGTCAGTCCCAGGAGGGCAAGGACCATTTCTGTTTGGCTCCTGTCTGTGTCCATAGCCCTCAGCATGGTGCATAGCTCCGTGAACATTTGTTCAGGAGCTGCTGAAAGAACAGTGCCTGTTGGGATTCCCTGGTGGCTCAGAGGGTAAAGATTCCGCCTACAATATAGGAGACCTGGGTTTGATCCCTGGGTTGGAAAGATCCCCTGGAGAAGGAAATGGCAACCCACTCCAGTATCCCTGCCTGGAGAATCCCATGGAGAGAGGAGCCTGGTGGGCTACAGTCCACGGGGTTGCAAAGAGTCGGACATGACTGAATGACTTTCACTTTTTCTTTTTCTTCCCTAACCAGTTTTCATCCTCTAACATGCCTTCCCCAGGTGAGCATCTGCTGAAATGTTTCAGGGTGTGGTTTGCCTTTCTCTTTGTGGTTCACTCTGACTGGACTGTGCTGGTTAATTTGATGTGTCAGCTTGATTAGGAATTGGTGGCCAGTTCTTTGGCCAAACACTAGTCTGGATGCTGCCGTGGAGGTATTTTTGAGATGTGATGAACATTAGCAATCATTTGACTCTCAGTAAAGCAGATTGCCATCCCTGCTGTTACGTGGGTGTCATTTAGTCAGATGGAGGCCTTAATAGCAAAGGCTGAGATTTCTCAAAGGAGAAGAAACTTTGCCTCCAGACTACAGTATAGACATTCTGCCTGAGTTTCCAGCCTTGAGACCCAAGGCTTCAAGACTGCAGCATGGTTACTTACCTGAATCTCCAGGCTGCCAGCCCCTACACAACCCCTGAGCTTCCCTCGTAGCTCAATTGGTAAAGAATCTGCCTACAATGCAGGTGACCTGGGTCCAATTCCTGGGTCAGGAAGATCCCCTGGAGAAGGAAATGGCAACCCACTCCAGTATTCTTGCCTGGGAAATCCCATGGACAGAGGAGCCTGGCGGGCTACAGTCCATGATGTCACAAAAGAGTCAGACATGACTGAATGACTGAACACATAAACACACACATGAAGGGAAAGATCTTCTAACATTCACGGAGGCCGTCTACACTGTTTTCACCTGCGATATTGTATATGCTTGTGTACTTTTCTGTAATAGTCCTTACCACAGTCAATGCAGCACCTTCTAACCAGAACACTCCTTTACAGGGAGAGGTTGCCTAGGAGTCCTTTTATGTACCGTGCGTCTATCATAGTAACTGGCTTGCGTGGTAGCAGTGTAAGTAGTTGCTGAATGAATGGATGGACGGTTGCATATGTGGATACTTCCACAAGAACTTTTTTCTCTCCCAGAGTAAACTCTAGGAGTTGGTGATGGACAGGGAGGCCTGCCGTGCTGCAGTCCATGGGGTCGAAAGGAGTTAGACACGACTGAGCAACTGAACTGAACTGAATGGATGGATGGATGGATGGTTGGGTAGGTGGATACTTCTACAAGGATTTTTTTCTCTAACATAGTAAGCGAGGAAATTTGCATTATTTCTTTTAAAATATCTAATCAGGAATGAGTGTGATGCTAAAAAAGCCAGTGGTTGAATATACCCATAATTCCTTTTTTGAAAACTGCAGTGTTTGCCTAAAGTCTGAAATTTGACCCGTTCTCTGACATCCTCAGACTGTGATGCTGGTATTTCCATGCTCTGATCTTCACATCTTCTGAGTAGCTGGGATATAGTTTGTGCAGGTGTGGACATAACTGATTCTAAGCCATCAAGCATTCTCTTAATCATAGTAACCCTTGGTTTCCTGTGAATCATGTTTTCCTACATAGCCACTCTGAAAACTTTTCAGCTGCACACTCAAGACACGGTGATAAAGAACTCCAAAGCTCTCCTTCTGCTTGATTCACTGCTGTTTCATACCTGCAAGCACTAGGTCTATGCTTCCTTTGCCCCACTTGTGTGCTTTGCTAAGTCGCTTCAGTTGTGTCTGACTCTTTGCGACCCCATGGACTACAGCCCACCAGTCTCCTCTGTCCATGGGATTCTCCAGGCCAGAATACTGGAGCGGGGTGCCATGCCTTCCTCCAGGGGATCTTCCCAACCCAGGGATTGAACTTGGGTCTTCAGCATTGAAGACGGATTCTTTACCGCTGAGACACTGGGGAAGTCCCCACTTTGTGTCACATTTTCCTTCAAATCTAACTTTCAAAACAGTTACGGCCCGAGGACTTTTACCACATCTGTCAGATGATTCCTAGGATTTACCATCTGGTACATTATTTGGAGATAGAAGCAAAGAAATGAGCATTGTGACAATGTGTGATTTGATGATGCTTTGGGAGACAAGGCAAAAACACTCTTCATGTCTCCTCCATTCCTAGTGATGTAGAGTCCCCTTTGCAGCTCTCTCTGCAGGAGGAAAAAGTGAAAGAAAATGAAAGTCGCTCAGTTGTGTCCGACTCTTTGCAACCCCACAGACTATACAGTCCATGGAATTCTCTAGGCCAGAATACTGGAGTGGGTAGCCTTTCTCTTCTCCAGGGGATCTTTCCAGCCTAGGATCGAACCCGGGTCTCCTGCATTGCAGACAGGTCCTTTACCAACTGAGCTATCTGCTGGAGAGAATTGCTGCATAAGTTATGGAAACAGAGGAGAGAAAGACACATCCGCCACCGCCCCCCCCCCCCAAACAACCAGTCTTATCAGAGTTCTTCCAAAGGCAACTTGAACATACAGCATTACCCTTCTGACAGCAAGCTTCTGACTGGTGTCATTTGTTGGAAAATGTATACGAAGGCAGGTTTACCCAGAAGCCTCTTCCTCTTTAAATCACTTGTAAGAACTTAATTTGGGGGTGGGGGTGGGGGTGGGGCAGAATCTGGAAATTTCCATGTGAAATGGGCTTGACTTCATTAGCCTTTCCTAGACTTGCCTCTCCTCAGGCGAGTGAAGACAGAGAGAACTTATCAGCTGAAGTGGAAATCGCGCTCTCTATTTGCAGTCTGAGAATGAGCAGCCTTCTCTAATCCCTCCACATGACTCTCTTTCTGTTGCAGGAAGGGGGACCCCTTCCAGGGCCCAAAACTGGGCTCTTGTCTAACACTTGGAAATGAATTGTCTGAGGAGATGCGTGTGCTGACAAAGCGAGGGATTTTAGTGGGAAAGGGCGTCCGGGTGGAGAGCCCTAGGGTAAGGGAACCCAGGAGAACAGCTCTGCCCTGTGGCTCGCAGTCTCCGGTTTTATGGTGATGGGATTAGTTTCCGGGTTGTCTTTAGCCAATCCTTCTGACTCAGAGTCCTTCGTGGTGGTGCACGCCTTGTTCAGCCAAGATGGATGCCAGAGAGACGGATTCTGGGAGGTGGTCGGACATGCGGTGTCTCCTTTTGACCTTTCTTGAACTCTTCTGGTTGGTGGTGGCTTATTAGTTCCATGTTCCTTACCAGGATCTCCTGTTGTGAAACAACTCGTGCCAATGGTTACTATGGTGCCTGGCCAGGGTGGGCGGTTTCAGTCAGCGTGCTTCCCCTATCACTTCTTTGGCGCCCACTCTCAGAAAGTCGTGCTCAGTGGGGTTTGCTAATGAGGTGAAAAAGAAGTGCTGTTGATATGAGGGAAATCTCTGCTTTTCTCTCCAGGCGAATTGTGGAGGAGAGCTTTTGGTAGGGTTCAATACCGTGTGCGGGGTGTGGGATGTCTAATCTACTAACACCCCAGGCACATTTGGGGGTGTGCCTCCTGGAGGCATGACTTGTTCAAGCTCTTCTTGGCTGACAAATAACCAAAATGCTGCAAATGGCAATTTCAGGGGACAGAGAAATTGAATCATATCATAAATTAACCACATTTGGTGCCATGTTTCCAGAACAAGGGAATGAACTTTTTTCTGAACACTTAGTGATTGCAAGGTCACATGCAAGATACTTCCACATAAGCTGACCTATACGATCTTTACAAATCTCCTCATGTGGTAGGGAAGGGAAGGGGAAGTCGCTCAGTCGTGTCCGACTCTTTGTGACCCCGTGGACTGTAGCCTACCAGGCTCCTCCGTCCATGGGATTCTCCAGGCAAGAATACTGGAGTGGTTTGCCATTTCCTTCTCCAGGGGATCTTCCCGACCCAGGGATCGAACCCAGGTCTCCCGCATTGGAGGCAGACGCTTTAACCTCTGAGCCACCAGGGAAGTCCCCTCATGTGATATGGCTACCACTATATCTGGTACAGAGACAGTAAAAAAGCTTTCCATGCAAGGTTTAGACATCAAATGGTATATTAGGATGTAAACCAGCTGTTAAGATTCCAAGTCCTGCCTCCTTGACCAGGCCTTTAGAGATTCTCAGATCTGTTTTGAGAGATGGCTTCCCAGATGGCACAGTGGTAAAGAATCCTCCTGCCAATGCAGGAGATGCAAGAGATGTGGGTTCGATCCCTGAGTTGGAAAGATTCCCCTGGAGTAAGGCATGGCAACCCTAAGTGTTCTTGCCTGGGACACCCCACACACAGAGGAGCCTGGTGAGGTCCATGGGGTCATGAAGAGTCGACACGACTGGACACTTGAGCACTCACTGGGGAGATGGAACCCTCCTTTCCCAAAAGATAGGTAACTCCATGAGTCCATCATTGTGCGCAAGGTCCAGAGAGTGGCAGAGACCACAGGGCCGTGGGAGATGACAGGACGTGGAGACCAGTGGTCCATAAAGTGTTCAGTGCCTCTCCTTGCTGCCTGGGCTGGTCTAGCATCTAAGTGAACATGTAGGCATCCCCTTATGTGGGGAGACTGGAGGCGACATTTATTCTGCTGAAATGGAACTCTTCCAACCTCTCATTCTGCTGAGACCGCACCTTCTTTTCACTTAGAAAGCATCCCTTATGCTCTGTAGCACACTTAAGATTATGAAATATTAATAACATAGTTTATTTTTACCTATTCAGCAATAGCTAGCTGAGGAATGCTTTTCTGCGAGGTGGTGGATTTATTTTCTCTTGCTGCATAACCAACGACCACCAACTTAGTGGCTTCCAACCACACAAGTGACTGTTTCCCAGTGTCCATGAGTCAGGAACCCAGGCGTAGTTGAGGCTGTCTCTCCTCTGCTCAGGTCTTAACCAGGTAGAGATCACGGTGTTGGCCGGGCTCCATTCTGTTCTTACGCACAGGCTCCTCTTCTAAGCTCAGAGGGTTGTTGAGAGAGTGGATTTCCTTTCAGCTGTGTGCTTGAGGTCCACGTTTCCCTGCTGGCCATCATCTAGGGCTGCTGTCAGCTTTAGGAGTGTTAGTCGCTCAGTCGTGTCCGACTCTTTATGATCCCATGGAATGGAACCCCCCAGGCTCCTCCATCCGTGGGGTTCTCCAGGCGAGAAGGCTGGAGCGGGTGGCTGTTTCCTTCTCCAAGGTGAAGCTTTAGGAAGCTGCCTGCAGTTCTTTCCTGCATGCATGTCATAACATGGCTTTTGCTTCCCTCTTTGACCAGGACCATATCAGCTGCTGCATCTTGTCACTTTTTTTCAAGGCCAGCACACATGGCCTCCCTTTAGATTGAGTGAGTGTGTGAAGCTGCTCGGTCATGTCCGACTCTTTGCAACCCCACGGACTGTAGCCTACCAGGCTCCTCTGTCCATGGGATTTTCCAGGCAAGGGTACTGGAGTAGGTTGCCATTTCCTTCTCTCAGAATTATTTCGATTAGGGACCTGGTCAGGGGACTGATGTCCCTCACAGTCACTGGTTCTGCCCATAGTCTTGCGGAGTGGGTGACATAGGATGTACGCATGTCCTTTGTGGGAATAGGGGTGGGAATCTTGGGGTCCCTACTATACTTCTGCGTATCATGGATGGAAAAGAATAACCAAAAAAGGTACAGGTCACTGATGGGGCTGGCCAGAGCTTTTCCACCTTGCGTGTTTAGATGGGGCTGCCTGGAGAAGGATTGTGAGACCATGTCCAGGCATCATGGGAAATATTGCAGCCAGGACCGAAGGGAGTTGTTTTCATGTCAACTCTTGACTTTTGTGGTTGGTCACAGCAGATATCATAGACTATGGCTCTGTGGGTACCACAGAGTTACTGCAAGGACGTGAAGCGATATAAGCATTGAACAGTCCATCCTAAAGGAAATCAGTGCTGAATAGTCATTGGAAGAACTGGTGCTGAAGCTGAAACTCCAATCCTTTGGCCACCTGATGAGAAGAACTGACTCATTGGGAAAGACCCTGATGCTGGGAAAGATTGAGGGCAGGAGGAGAAGGGGACGACAGAGGATGAGATGGTTGGAGAGCATCACCAACGTGATGGACATGAGTTTGAGTAAGCTCCGGGAGTTGGTGATGGACAGGGAAGCCCCGCATGCTGCAGTCCATGGGATCACAAAGAGTCGGACATGACTGAAGGACTGAACTGAACTGAGCTGAAGGATTGAACATGTGTAGATTGCATAATCACACTAAATTTACATACGAACCTTTCAAATGTATTAGGTATTAGTCTTCTCATATACAGACCACCACGTGTAAAACAGATAGTGGGAAGCTGCTCTATATCACAGGGAGCTCAGCTCGGTCCTTTATGATGACCTCGAGATGCAGGATGGGGGTAGGGAGGAAGGCCAAAGAGGGAGGGATTGTAGGTATACTTACGGCTGATTCACATTGCTGTACAGCAGAAACCAACACGGCCTTGTAAAGCTTTTATCCTCCAATTAAAAAAAATTCATGGACATTGGAATCTCAACATATAATTTTCATGAGTCATGAAATACTATTCTTTTTTTTTTAATTTTAAAAAAAATTTTAAAGACATTAAAAAAAAAAAAAAATATATTAGTCTCCTGTAGCTGCTATAACTATAACAAATTACCACAAACTTAGTGGCATGAAACAACATCACTGTATTACCTTCCAGTCCTTGGGAGCAGAAGTCCACAGTGGTCCTCACTGGGCTGACACCAAGGTGTGGGCAGGGCTGGTTCCTTGGTCCTTGCTTTTCTAGCTTTTAGAAAGTGAAAGTCGCTCAGTCGTGTCCGACTCTTTGGGACCCCATGGACTGTACAGTCCATGGAATTCTGTGGGTCAGAACACTGGAGTGGGTAGCCTATCCCTTCTCTAACGGATCTTCCTGACCCAGGAATCGAACTGGGGTCTCGTGCACTGCAGGCGGATTCTTTACCAACAGAGCTACCAGGGAAGCCCTAGCTTTTAGAGGCCACCCGCATTCCTGGGCTCTTGGCCCCTTCCTCCATTTTTCTCAGGGCAACGGTTCAAACCCTGCCTCTGTCTTCATCTTCTCTCTTCTGACTTTGGTTCTCTCGCCTCCAGCTTGTAAAGGCGCTTGTGGTTACACCGGCTTGACGCAGACAACCGGGGAAAAATCTCCGTCACTTAACGTCAACTGGTTATGGACTTTAATCATGTCTGCAGAACACTGTCCCCGAAACATGTGGATTAGCGTTTGACTGGATAGCTGGGGATTGTAGCCCAGTGAAGTTGACACGTAACCTCACATAAGTGACCTCTACAGAAGGGACAAACAAAATACAGATGTATTTAAAAGTGTTCCTGAATTATTAAAAGGGTAATGTACTTCATCAGTCATGACTCACGCGTATTGTCTCAGGGAGGAGGGTCTTTTGAAGCTATACTGCTTGTGCTGCGAAGATTCGGACACTGATTGGTAAGGAAGGGCATCTCTTAGGCAGGGGATGCTCCTGGGATCTTCAGGGCACTGGGTACTCTGCCCCCACCCCCACCCCAGAAACAAGTAGAAGAGAGAAGGGAAAACAGACAACAGAGGGTGCTTGGACAAACTTCACCCCAGTCATACTTCCCAAGCAGTTACTCTCTGTTCTTATAGCCTTAACCTCCTTTGCACGGATTCTTTTTGTTTGCTTTGGTCTTGGCTCAAAATCAAACAGGAGGCTGTCATCAGAAATTTAGTGTATCAGCACTCTGTGTCTTCAGAAATCTACCACCCGAAAATCACCGGGAGGACTGTAAGAACATTGATTTTTTTTCCCCCGTTTATCTAGCAATTAAATGTGATGAATATGTTATACACTATGGTGAATGTTGGAATTAATAAGCCGAAATGTCAATGCATGAGTATTTGTATACTTGACAGCTAATAATTGCATCATTTATCATTTAAAAAAATCTGGCATTCTTAAGCAAGGAACATTTATAATTAATTTTCTTACCCCGGAAAGCCCAATTCATTCCACAGTCTAAAGGAATCAGTGTTAATTTCTTTTTCTATCAGCCATGGGCCACAAGTTAATGTATTAAAATCAAGAACATTTACAATAACAGACTAATTAAATTATTTCCTCTGCTGTAGTAGAAAAATGCATGGCTCTTGTGCGGATAATCAGTCACCACAAGAAACTGCATTTAATTCTCCTGGAAAGTCAGTTCCTCCCAGTGGCAATTTTAAACAATCAAGTGGCTTGAGCAACTCACTTTGCTAGAGTCATGAAGACTATTGACTTTTGCTTATCATTATTGTTAATGTACTTTAAATGAGACTGATAGGGAACTAACTCATTAAAACAGTATTTTTTAGTCGATGAGCTAGAGTCATCAGCAGATGAATGAAGCAGAGAAAAAGCATCTTAACCTCATGGAACGGGCACATATTTTGAAATGTTTGTTCTGATGTACTTTCTATAATAATTCAGCAAATGAGATACATATTTTTAAAAGAAAAATACAAGGCATCTCATCATAGCTTTCCACTTGAGGTCAGGATCCAGACGACTAAGGACAACAGAAGAAATGTGAGGTTATCCGTTTTATTTTTCCTTTTTATTTGGCTCCATCAAGTCTTGCTGCAGCTCTCAGGCTCTCTGGCTGTAGCATGCGGGCTCTAGAGTGCGTGGACTCTGTAATCATGCACGGGCTTAGCTGTTCCTCCACTTGTGGGTTCTTAGATCCCCGACCAGAGATCGAACCGTGTCCCCTGCATTGGAAGGCGGGTTGTTAACCACTGGACCACCAGGGAAGTCCCAGGATATCAGTTAGTTTTGAATATTCAGAAATAGGACCGAAGAAAATAAGTTGCCCAGGGTAGTTGTTCAGAAGCCACAAGCAAGAAATGGCACAGGTGGCGTCTATGCACTCTAAAATCTATGTGTTCTACAAGTGTACGAGAATTTCTGTGTTCTCAGAGTGTTAGAAAGGAGAGAGTCTGCAAACAGGCCGATGTCATGCATGGCATGACAATGATGACACAAATCTATTTCAGGGTCCCCCAAACAAAAGAGGAAATAATGATCTTCTTTGGTATCTCTAGGTTAAGATTTCAAAGACTATATCGTCTCACCTACTGCCTGGTAGAAAAGGAGTTTTCCAGAGAACTTTGTGACCGCAAGGGGTGGGATGGGGAGGGAGATGGGAGGGAGGTTCAAAAGGGAGGGGATATATGTGTACCTATGGCTGATTCATGTTGACATTTGACAGAAAACGGCATAATTCTGTAAAGCAGTTATCCTTCAATTAAAAAATAAATAAATTAAAAACTAAAAAAAATAAAATACCAAGCCTAAAAAAAAAATAAAAAGACAAAACACTTCCTCAGTAAGAATCACAGGCTCATCCAGGAATGACGACCTTCTTGATATGCACAGCGCTTCCCAAACTGCCTGGCATATGACTGGTGCTTGATATATGTCAGTGGTATAATTCTAATTTTTTCCTCGATTCATTGTTTATCAGTGTCATGGGGTGGGCCAGCTACATTTTCATATGACACCCTTCTGTGCAACAGCTCTGCAAAGTTGGCATTGTCATGAGAATGTTACAGACAGAGTGGGTGAGATTGGGGGACCTTCAGGAGGGTCAAGTAAGCTGGCACTTGGCAAGGCAGGGGTGTGAGTCCATTCGCTTGTCTCCAGTACCAGACTTGACAGCACCCAGTTGTCAGCTGTGTGTGAAGGATACAGTGCTGGGGAAGGCATTCACACAGTCAACGGAGGTTTAGCAAAGACTGAGAGGTCGCTTACTTTGCTTATAGTTGATAAGGAATCTGTATATATCCGTAAGGAATATGGAGGAGGGAGGAAAAAGAGGGGAAAGAGAAGGGAACATTGCAGAAGGCTGCAGAAAGAGAGTTAGAAGCAAACTTAGAATTAGTAGAAGGAAGAGTGTGAGGGCATTAATTCATGGCAAGAGAGACCCAATTAAAACTCAGAAACAATAGTTTACTTTCAGTGATGACAAAGGGCTTGGAAAAGCTCATAAAGGAAGGTGTGCAAACATAATGCATAATCTGAAACCTGACTCGAAGCTTTGCTTGCAATAGAAGATAAAGCTCTTCCTTCATTTTCCACCATGCAACTATGCAACGTATGTGGAGTCTTGCAAGGCATACACACTAAACAATTATGCACACCTGGTAGGTCAGAATTCATGCAATGACTAGCTCAAGAATCTTGATTGATTTTGTGTCATCAGACGTGACTTTGGAGTCTGAAATTTAATAACAAAGCTAGTATTGCAGAAAAAGCAATTATTTATCTTCAGAAGTCTTTTCTTGCTTCAGAATTTGCAATAATTGTTCCCCTTTTGCTTATTTTGACCTAATGAATGTTTGGCGTATGTGTGTAGAGGGTTATAGAATACAACTAAGTTTCTATATTTTTTAGAAACTCAAACTAAAATGAAACTTTATCAGCTGACATTTCAAAATCCAGTTGTGGAAGATCTGACTTTGAAGAATAAATGTTTCCTGGCAACTCTTGCTAAAATGAAGAGATAAGTTATATGCTACATTTTATGCCAGAACCGTAATCAGTACATTTTTACAAAAAAAAAAAAAAAAAAAAAACGATTGTGTCAGTCTCAGATCATTTTAAATCTTAATTTGGAGAACTACTTCTTGTCATGAAGGATCATTCCTTTCAATAGATTTGAAGTTTTTGTTTGTTTGTTTGTTTTTAATTGGATTGGCCAAAAAGTTCATTTGTGTAAGATGTTGTGGAAAAGCCTGATAAACTATCTGGCCAACCTAGTAGAATGTGTTAAGTCTTTCTAAGGTCCCACACATTCTTTGACCTCTATTTCCAGACAGATGAACACTGTTTTATTACCTTTTCATTAAAGGATTGGCCTAAAATATGTAGCTCCTCTTTGGGTCAGCAGAGTGTGGTGAAGTTCTAAACTCTAATACTCTCTGCCATTGTTTTGGAAACGGTACTGTTATTTCCATTTTATAGAGAATACTGCTGTTTTAATGAGCTGTCTCCTGAGTTCCTTCAGTACTGGTGCTATGAATGGCCCTCCATGGGATGGAATAGTGACCTTAAAGGCCATCCATGACTCCGTAAGAAACACAGAACGTAGAAGATAAAACACGTATTCCATCAGGGCAGGAACTGGCCTCTTTGGGGAGAATTCCCAAGTTGTAGATTTCTACACATCACTAACTACATGACTGTGTACTAGTGACCTGAAAGCACCTTTATAAGCCAGATTGCAAACAGTATACGTTGTTTTACACAAGGTCGATTAGTAAGATGAGTGAGTCAGATAATACCTCAAGCGGAAGATTTCATACAAGTGGTTACAGTCGCTTAGAGGAAACCTGTGCGTGTTGGAACGTAAACCCACTCTTTTCACCATTTAACCCTAGGAATATTGAATGCCAAGTCTTCAGTTCTGCAAATGAGTATTTCAAAAGACAAGCTGTGACTTTCAGTGGAAATGATATTGGCTAAGGGGCCGAAAGTAAGAAAATTGTGCCTTTCAACGCTTTCCCAATCTTGAAAGTCAGTAAAAGGATTTTTACGGGACCAAAAAGGATATTATTTACACCATGCAGCTTAAAAAGTGCAACAGTAGACCTTTTCTTTTGCCACGTAAAGAAATGTTAAGCGGAGACAACTCTATTTCCATCGATAACGTGACTTTTGATCCAGTAACGGCATCGCATACTAAACAGGAGTGCAGTGATAAAAATGCCCGGCGTCTGCTTTGGGGAAATACGACTCCCGAGTTCTTCAGATGAAAGATAATCAATCCTGGCACCCACTTGATTGCCTCTGAATATGTGATGTGTATCTCTCTGAATTTAAACTAGGTCTCAGTTCCCTCTGCCCACAGTTAGAAAGGCACTTTCCTTTCGACACTTTTCAAGCCCTAACTTCCCAGGATGATGGCTCCCTCTGAGGTACCCCTATCCCCGGCTTCCCCAGGCAGGACCATCCTTCACCCTTGCAGCAAACTGGGTTCAAGCCTGGATCCCCATGCCCTTTGCTCTTCCTTGTTTGTGGTTGGTATTGAATGATGGCCTGCGGGTAACGGATAACGAGACTTCTTTCGAAGTGTCCGCTGCGTCTCTGCCGTGTGCCCCTTGCCAAGTAAACTGAAAGTGAAGTCGTTCAGTCGTGTCCAACTCTTGGTGACCCCTTGGACTGTAGCCCTCCAGGCTCCTCAGTCCATGGAATTTTCCAGGCAAGACTACTGGAGTGGGTTGCCATTTCCTTCTCCAGGGGATCCTCCCAACCCAGGTATTGAACCCAGGTCTCCCTCACTGCAGGTGGATTCTTTACCAACTGAGCCACGAGGGAAGTCTATAATATTGTGGATGGAGGAGCAAGTCAGGAAGAAGATGGGAAATGCAGCTGGATACATTGGGCTTCAGAGGTGAGTGTCATCATATTCATGTGTGGGTTTCCAAAACATTGTTGGCTTTCTGAGTCTGAAGTGTGGCAGACAGGTCGCGTGTAAAGGCTCTGAATGTCGGGAGGGCAGCTGGGAGACTGTAAACTAGCGGTAGGGTGGTTGGCATACTTTTTCTATGAAAGGCCAGAGAGTGAATGTTTTAAGCTTTGTGCACCATAGAGTCTCCGTTGCAACTCTTCAGCTCAGCTGCATCAGCTCAGAAGCAGCTGTAGACAGTATGCCAACCAGTGGGCTGTGTTCCAATAAAACTTTATTTACAAAAACGAGTGGTGGGCCTGAGTTGGTCCTTGGGCTGTCGTTTACCAACTTCTGCTGTAAATGGTGAACTGAAGACATGGAACAGGCCTCTGAGGAATATATGTACTTATCACAGTGCTTCTGAAAGCGAAGCGTAACGGAATCTCCTGGGAGCTATTCGAAAGGCAGAGATTTCCAAGCCGCAAAGGAGTTTCACTTGCAATAGAGATCCAAGCTTGGCTCTAAGTTATGGGCACTGATAATGAGAATAAAGAAAGGAGGGTGAGGACCATTTCCTGCAGGCTGGCGGAAGGGGCTGTAGTCAGCATCCCTAAGAAATTGAGACTAATTAGGACCACTGCTCAGCCATTGACCGTAGCACAAAAGGTTTCATTTTATGGTGGGGGCAGAAGCCTGCCCAAGGTAGGTGAAGAGGCACAGGGAAATAAAAACAAAGCCACGATGGCTCTACATAGCTTTTATGTGTGTGTGTATATGTATATGTACATGTACACACAGATAGCTTTTATGTATGTATATATGTACATATACATAGATTTTATGTGTATATGTGTGTGTACTGAACTCGGGTCTCCTGCGCTGAAGGCAGACTCCTTACTGTCTGAGCCATCAGGGAAGCCATATATATATGATATGATATATATATATATGATATGAGATATATATATATGTATGTGTGCGTGCGTGTGTGTGTGTGTATATGTATGTATGTATATGTATATGTGTGTTTGGCTGCACAGGGTCTTAGTTGCAGCATACAGGATCTTTTGCTGGGGCATGTGGGATTCTCCAGTTGTGCCGTGTGGGCTCCGGAGTGTGGTTTCTAGAGCGAGCTGTTCAGTTGCCCGACCAGGAATCGAACCCACGTCCTCTGCATTGCAAGGTAGATTCTTAACTGTGAGACCCCCAGACCTATACAGCTTGTTCATGAAGGGGAAAGCAAAGGTGGTTTTTAATTGGAACAAGAGGTTCCAGGGAAACACTTCTTTGTTTTAAGGGAGGAGAGACATCACCATATT
This sequence comes from Giraffa tippelskirchi, assembly GCF_054371585.1. Lineage (NCBI taxonomy): Eukaryota > Metazoa > Chordata > Mammalia > Artiodactyla > Giraffidae > Giraffa > Giraffa tippelskirchi. The sequence continues at coordinate 148,467,442 of NC_137289.1, forward strand.
TGAGTACTGATGACAAGAAGCCAGTGGAGAAGGGGTGAGAGGAACTCAGGAGAGAGAAGGCAGCTAATGTTCACAGCCCAGATGTCGGAGAAACAGCTGTTTGGAAACTAGAATTTCACCAGAACTGTTGTTGTTGAGTCGCTAAGTCGTATCCGACTCTTGGCAGCCTGGTGGACTGCAGCACACCAGGCTTCCCTGTCCTTCACTATCTCCTGGAGTTCACTCAAACTCATGTCCATTGAGTCAGTGAAGCCATCCAACCATCTCATCCTCTGTCATCCACTTCTCCTCCTGCTTTCAATCTTTCCCAGCATCAGGGTCTCTTCAATGAGTCAGTTCTTCACAACAGGTAGCCAAAGAATTGGAGTTTCAGACTCAGCATCAGTCCTTCCAATGAGTATTCAGGACTGATTTCCTTTAGGATTGACTGGCTTGATCTCCTTGCAGTCCAAGGGACTCTCAAGAGTCTTCTCCAACACCACAGTTTGAAAGCGTCTGTTTAGCCCTCAACCTTCATTATGGTTCAGCTCTCACATATGTACGTGATCACTGGAAAAACCATAGCTTTAACTATATGTACCTTTGTTGGCAAAGGGATGTCTCAGCTTTTTAATATGCTCTCTAGGTTGGTCATAGCTTTTCTTTCAAGGAGCAAGCATCTTTTAATTTCATGGCTACAGTCACCATCCGCAGTGATTTTGGAGCCCAAGAAAATAAAGTCTGTCACTGTTTCCATTTTTTTCCCCATCTATCTGCCATGAAGTGATGGGACCAGATGCCACGATCTTAGTTTTTTGTATGTTGAGTTTTAAGCCACTTTTTCACTCTCTCTCTCACCTTCCTCAAGATGCTCCTTAGTTACTCTTTGCTTTCTGCCATTAGAGTGGTACCATCTGCATAAACGGAGTTGTTATTTTTCCCATCAGTCTTGATTCCAGCTTGAGATTCATCCAGCCCAGCGTTTCGCATGATGTACTCTGCATAGAAGTTAAATAAGCAGAGTGGCAATGTACAGCCTTGACGCGTACTCCTTTCCCAATGTTGAACAGGTCTGTTTTTCCATTGTCTGTGGTTCACGGAAATAGGCGTGTTTATAAACAGAGAATAAGAGCACAGTGTCAGCTACAGCTCAGTTGAGAGGCAAGAAGATAAAGTGATTCCCACTGATGGCCTCTTTGGTTTTGCTAAGCTGGGCCTTAGGCCATCTTCTCAGGGTGAGGTGGGAGGGCCTGTGGCTGGTTGGCTGGAACGGGTGCAGAAGATGAGACGGAGAAGCAGGTAGGAGAGTAGAAAGGCTGTGCGTGGACTCTGTGTCAGAACCCAAGTCCAGTTCCTCCCACGAGCCATCAGTGTCCCTCCTGGGTGGCATTTGCCGTTGTCAACTAAAAAAAAATAAGCGACAACCGGAAAGCAGAGAGTTGTTTTATTTGGTGCAAATTCTTAGGACTTTAAGCCTGGCAGGCAACATCAAGAGCCCCTGGGAGAACCGTTGTGGGCAGAGTGGGGGGAGCCAGTTATATAGAAGTTTTCAACAGAGGCGACAGGTCATCCAAACATCAAAGATTATTGTTAATTAAGGAAAGCCAGATATCTCAAGTTAAGGAATTTAGCATTCTACTGTGTATGAGAAGGGGGCTTCCCTGGTAGCTCAGCTGGTAAAGAATCTGCCTGCAATGCAGGAGACCTCGGTTCGATCCCTGGGTCGGGAAGATGCCCTGGAGGAGGGCATGGTGACCCACTGCAGTATGCTTGCCTGGAGAAGCCCCACGGACAGAGGAGCCTGGCAGGGTGCAGTCCCTGGGGTCGCAAAGAGTCGGACAAGATTGAAGTGACTAAGCACATGTATGGGAAGATGCGAGCCTCTGGGGGTCCCTGAAATCGTTGCTTTCACATGCATCTCAGCTATCGGGGGCCAGCATCCCGCGTTTTCACATCCACGGGGAGTGGCTGCAGTCTGATGGCTGTTGGATAGCAGGGATTCTTCCCCTTCCCGAATTCCCTTAGGGCTCACTGCTTGCTTGGTGAGGGCTGTGTAGCAGATGATGCGAGGTCAGTGAAATGTCATCCTTGTTCTCAGGGAGGGACGTTGCGGTGTCTATAGGAAGAGGTGACCAAGAGCTCCCCACAGAGGCAGTCCTTCATTCTCTCTTTCTCTTTCCAACACACACACACACACACAGGAGGTCAGACGCTCTGTGACTCTTGCACACTAGCCCTGTACGCCCAGCCAGTAGCCTTGCCGTCATTCCCCAAGCCTGCCAGCTCTCTCCCTCTCCAGGAGCCTAACCCTAACCCTAACCCTGACATGTCTTCTTCACCCCTTAAACACTTGTGACGTTGTACCTCAATAAAGCACCCGTTTCACAAGGGAGATGAGGCAAGAAGTGCTGGAGGAGAGCCTGATTTCCAAGGCGAGCAAAACCCAACATAGGAAGTCATCTAAGCAAATTGCTCTATTACTGTGGTTCAGTCGTTCAGTCGTGTCTTGACTCTTTGCAACCCCATGGGCTGCAGCACGCCAGGCTTCCCCGTCCTTTACTGTCTCCTGGAGTTTGCTCAAATTCTGCTTAGAAGTCACCATGCCTACACGAGCAATTTCTTATCAGAAAGGAATGATCCAGAATTTGTCATGATGACAAACGCAGGGAGAAGTATCAGCAAACTCGATGCTGACTGTCTCCTGAAAACAGTCACCTCATTCTCATATCCTCCTGTCAAAGAACTTTCAGCGTTTCTACTCAAAAAAAACAAGGCTGTCGAATCAATTGAGTGAATTGATCTCCCCTTTCAGGTACTCTGTTTCATGAATAATGGAACCGTGTCTTAAGTCAAAAGATCATTTTCTATTCCGGACTTGCAAGGTAAAAAAAAAACCAAAAAAGCGTTATACATAATAGATCAAATTAATTGAGTTATAACCTGTAAAGTTACCAGTAATGGCCTGCACAGAGTTAGATATAATCATCGTACGTGGGATTAATTGTACTGAATCTAAGAAAGCTATAAAGCGTCGCATCTTGGGCTGTTCGGCAAATCCAATAAGGAATCAAAACCATCTATTTGCCAGGTCACTTCAAACTCTCTCCTAAGCAATGATTCAAAAATTCACATACAACAATTAAAGTTTTTGCCCTTTATAGGTTGAAAAGGAGTGTCCAAAGTCATATTCTTATAAATCTTATATATACACTGGCCTCATCTTAAGGTTTTATTACTTGTTGTGATTCAGTTTCTGGGAGGTGCAGGAGGAAACTTTCTGAGGAATCAAACTGTTCTTTTAGATTTGGGTGATGGTTTATGGTTGTTTACAAATGTAAAAAGTCATGGAGCTGTGAATAGTTAGGTTTGACGGCTTCCTAGATGGTGATTTTAGTTAGTGTTAGTCGCTCAGTCGTGTCCAAGTCTTTGCGACCCCATGGGCTGTAGCCCACCAGGCTCCTCTATCCATGGGATTTCCCAGGCAAGAACACTGAGGTGGGTTGCCATTTCTGTTTCCAGGGGATCTTCCCGACCCAGGGATCGAACCTGAGTCTCTTGCATTGCAGGCAACATTCTTTACCATCTGAGCCACTAAGGAAGCTTGCTAATGGTAATCAATCCACCCACCAATGCAGAAGAGGCAAGAGACACAGGTTCACTATCTGGGTTGGGAAGATCTCCTGGAGAAGGAAATGGTAACTCTCTCCAGTATTCTGGCCTGGGGAAATACCATGGATTGTGGAGCCTGCCAAGCTGTAGTCCATGGGTGTGTACTACAGGTTTACGTGGTAGAATGAATCATCTCTGATTTAGAGATCTTCCGTCAGATGTTTCCATAGATATTAGTAGAAGAACCGTTTCTTTGCCAAATTCTAATGTAATTATTTTATACTGTTCATGGAGTTCTCAAGGCAAGAATACTGAAGTGGTTTGCCAGTCCCTTCTCCAGTGGACCACATTCTGTCACACCTCTCCACCATGACCTGTCCGTCTTGGGTGGCCCCACACGGCATGGCTTAGTTTCATTGAGTTAGACAAGGCTGTGGTCCATGTGATCAGATTGGCTAGTTGTCTGTGATTGTAGATCATGGCATCCAGTCCCATCACTTCATGGCAAATAGATGGGGAAACAGTGGCTGACTTTATTTTTTGGGGCTCCCAAATCACTGCAGATGGGGACTGCAGCCATAAAATTAAAAGACGCTTACTCCTTGGAAGGAAAGTTATGGCCAACCTAGACAGCATATTAAAAAGCAGAGACATTACTTTGCCAACAAAGGTCTGTCTAGTCAAGGCTATGGTTTTTCCAGTGGTCATGTATGGATGTCAGAGTTGGACTATAAAGAAAGCTGAGCGCCGAAGAATTGATGCTTTTGAACTATGGTGTTGGAGAAGACTCTTGAGAGTCCCTTAGACTGCAAGGAGATCTAACCAGTCCATCCTAAAGGAGATCAGTCCTGGGTGTTCATTGGAAGGACTGATGTTGAAGCTGAACCTCCAATACTTTGGCCACCTGATGCAAAGAGCTGACTCATTGGAAAAGGCCCTGATGCTGGGAAGGATTGGGGGCGGGAGGAGAAGGGGATGACAGAGGATGAGATGGTTGGATGGCATCACCGACTCGATAGACATGGGTTTGGGTGGACTCCGGGAGTTGGTGGTGGACAGGGAGGCCTGGCATGCTGCGATTCATGGGGTCACAAAGAGTCAGATGTGACTGAACGACTGAACTGAACTGAACTGAACTGAACTGAATGTAATTATTGACAGACACCCACCAAGTCCTGGCTGGTAAGCTGTAAATAAGCCATGTCCTGCATCCTGAAGCCAGAAGACCTTATCTCCCACAAGAGAGTGAGCACCCTCTATTATCTTGAGTGACCCCTGTCTGCACAAGTGGTGTGACATCTTACAAAGATGCAAAGATAAGATTGTTTTTTGTAATGCTCACTTCTCCAAAGTCTATAATCTATTCTCAGTATTTAAAAATGAAACCATTTGACCATTGTTTTTTTTTTTTTTTTTTTACCCGAGACACAGTTCCGTTGTCAGATTCAAGGCTAGGAGTAGTCATCTCATGACAAAGTATAGAGCCTCATGGCAACAAATCTCTATGTTCGAGATCTCATTCTTTAGACAATTTGTGTTGCATGTGAATGATGCCATTTTGTATTTTGTGTTCCCCTTGTATCTGATCAGGCGCTTTTATTGAAAATTTACAGAGTTAAGATCCGTCTGTGCTGACTTGGCCCAGGGGACAAGGAGACTGTAACAAGACGGCAATGTAGGGTTGATTTCTCTGTGATCTCAGAAATACTCTGTGATTTCTCTTTCTCATTGTGATCACTGTCAGTCTCATCTTTTTATCGGCAGACTCTTATCACAACCGTTCTTTTGTGCAAAGCAGAAAACTGTCAACATTTTCTTATCTGCTCGTTTGAATGGGAAAAGGTCTTTTAATATTCTGAAACTGTTTTAACCCTCTTGTACCCTTGGCTGATTTAAAACTTGGATATTATGGAGACGGAATGTGAGGAGGTTTTGCGTCACATCCCAGTGATGACTTGAAGGGTCACTCCTTCCCCCGGCCTTGCTCCTTCTTTCTTATGGAGCCTCAAGGGGTTTCCTCAAATTGGGAACTTAATTTGCTGAGTTTAGTATTTAATCAAAGCAGTTGAATGTGAATTAAATTCAGGCCTCTAGAGACAAGAGTTTGTTCACCCTTTGCCAAAGAATTTGGATTTCCCTGGTGGCTCAGACGGTAAAGCGTCTGCCTACAATACGGGAGACCCGGGTTCAATTCCTGGGTCAGGAAGACCCCCTGGAGAAGGAAATGCCAACCCACTCCAGTATTCTTGCCTGGAAAATCCCATGGATGGAGGATCCTGGTGGGCTACAGTCCCTGGGGTCACAAAGATTTGGACGTGACCGAGTGACTTCACTCCACTCACTTAGCCAAAGAATAGCCTTTTCTGTCAACAGAAAGGGATCCTGAGTATTTGTTCGCCTGTGATAGTGTATGCAGGGTTTCTCCTATATAATCCCCAAAGGGGAAACTTTACAGAAGTGAGTTATGATGGACAGTATGTATGCATTTTACAGGTCTTCAGAACAATTATCTTGTAAAGTCTGTAAGCCTTATGTTTTCAGAGTAGGGATTGGTTTTTAAAAATTCCTTGAAATTTTCACAAAGGCAACTGTACCCTAAAGGGGGAGGTGTTGAGGGAAGACCAGAGAATTCATTTCTTTGGGCATCTGATGTTTCCTGGAACTGTTGTCCCCAAAAGAAATATTGTTTGGAAGACCGTAAGTGAGGGAAGACTGTCTCTTATTAGCCTTACCAGTCAAAATCAACCTGGCTTGGGAAGAATGGCATCATGTATAATGAAAATCATATTTGTTCATCCAGAAAGGAAGGCTAAAATTGAATCATTAGATTATTGTCCATTCCAGTAGTCATGTCCATCCTAAAGGAAATCAGTCCTGAATACTCATTGGAAGGACTGATGTTGAAGCTGAAACTCCAACAGTTTGGCCACCTGATGTGAAGAACTGACTCATTTGAAAAGACCCTGATGCTGGGAAAGATTGAAGGTGGGAGGAGAAGGGGATGACAGAGGGTGAGATGGTTGGATGGCATCACTGACTCGATGGACATGAGTTTGAGTAAACTCCGGAAGTTGGTGATGGACAGAGAGGACTGGTGTGCTGCAGTCCATGGGGTCACAAAAAGTCGGACACGACTGAGCTGAACTGAACTAATGTCCTGGCTAGCTATTGTAAATAGTGCCTCTGTGAAGCATTAGGAGATGCATCTATCTTTTGGAATTATGATTTTCACTTTTGAAGCCTAGCGTGGCTAGGTAATTGCTAGGCTAGATGCCATGAACGTAGACTTTAGTCATCCGAGAAATCAATGTGCACAGATGAGGAGCTGTGAGAACAGTGCCCAGACAGAAATATGCAGGCACGTTTTCCTGATATGTTGATTTGCTTGCCATAGTCGTCCTAATGCTTGCCCCTGAAATGGGTGAAGGTTTCCCGGTAAAGACAACGGAAGGAAGGTACTGCACCATATATTTATGGATTTTTTGCAAATTTGCCTCTGCACACCTGCTCAGGAAAGTATGATATAGAGCAGCAAATCTGCATGTATACAGCAGCTCACTGAGTTATGAAAATGCATCAAATAGCAGGCGCCAGAGAATTCAAAATGCTGCTTCTTTCCCTCCTGTATTCCTCCACCCCCTCCTCCCAAAGCTTTATTGATTGTCTTTCGGACTCCTACTGTTTATCCTGAAATGTAATAAATAAAAGGAAAATATCACACATTTATTCTGGTCTTTTCCGAATGGATTCTACTTCGAGATAACCAGATCATCCATGACGGAAAGCTATTCCTTGCAGAGAATAAAATGAAAAAAGGAAGGAGGGATAATAGAATTAGCATATCACGCTTGCTACCCCGTAATGATGTCATACATCAAAGCTGTGATCATCCATGACTGCCAGAATCTTTATGTGAAAGGTTGATGGGGGCTTTCAGACGGTTTCATCAGGGTGACCCCTCCAGAACCACAGGTCAGTCTTACCAGTATGATCAGTGCCCACCCACCCCCCGAAATCAACTCTGAAGCTAATCAAGTTTCTAGAGCTAAACAGCACTTTGTATATATATGTATATACCTATGGCTGATTCATGTTGAGGTTTGACAGCAAAATTCTGTAAAGCAATTATCCTTCAGTGAAAAATAAATTAATTTAAAATAATGCATCCAATAAAGATGTATGTAAAAAAAGAAAGCCACCACAAGAACATAACATGTAATACCTAGATTGTGGGAAATCTTACAGGAACATGGACTCAAGTTCTTAAAGATATAAATGGCACAGGAGAAAAATGCTAGGGAAGTGAAAGAAGTTTTAGCTGACATATCAGTCATAGGAGTCCTGACTCAGATTAGCTACTGACACTTTATCTTTCTTCAGGAAGTAAAAAATACAGAAATAAACAAATCAACATGGCTGGTAATGAAATGATACTTAGGAATACTTGTTAAATTTGTTTGTGGTATTGTGGTTGAGTTTTTAAAAGCCCAAATTAGAGATAGCTGGTGAAGAAAGTTTTAGGCAAAGGATGATATTTTGACGCAGGGTAGCCAACCATGCTGGTTTGCCTGGGACTGAGTGGATTCCTCAGACATGGGACTTTCAGTGCGAAGACTGGGATGCTGTTATTGTTATTTGGTCACTCAGCTGTGTCCGACTCTTTGTGACCCCCACGGACCGCAGCACGCCAGGCTCCTCTGTCCTCCATCGTCTCCTGGAGTTGGCTCGAATTCACGTCCGTTGAGTCGGTGATGCCATCCAACCGTCTCATCCTCTGCTACCCTCCTTCTCCTTTGGGAAAAGGAAATGGCAACCCACTCCAGTATTCTTGCCTGGGGAACCCCATGGACAGGATGAAAAGGCAAAAAGATTGGGATAGTCCAGGGCAGATGTGGACAGTGGGCCTTTCCGTCTGAGGTTCGCTTTGACATGGATGGCCCTTTGGAAAATATTGATGGTGAAATTGAGCAGCAGGTACCTAAAGGTTTATGATTCTATTCTATTTGGGGCTAGATTTAAGAATTTCTGTTATAATTACAAAATTAACAAGAAAGTAAAGATAAAACGATCTCTGCTTTTAATAGTGTTTCTGAATGATAAGGGTGTCTTCTCAGTTATGTCATCTCTGGAGAATCAAGGGGTCAAAATAAGGGATCTTAGGGAACCTGTGGGCATAGTGAAGGCTACTCAAAGTTTGTGTTACAGGGAGAACTTTTGGCAAAGATGCGAAGATGGAGACAGATTTCCTTCTAGCTGGACCATGTGTATTTCCACTGAACACGTCACACGTGGGTTCAGTTACCAGCTAGACCACGGTGAACTCAGGAGACGATTTATTTGCAGAGAACATTATTTATATCCGAGACTTGATGTGAGGTCTTGTTGGAAATACAGGGCCAGCACACTCACAGAGCATCTTTCTTCAGGGAGTGGTTATCAGCAACAAGTTAGTTCTGCGGTGCTGAACCTGAGGTCCACAGGAAACAGATATTTCGGAGAACTGGATATTTGAAGCTCACATGGCAGTTTAATGCCAAGAGGGAAAAGGCATGAAGGAAGCAGAGACCCTCTGTCACGTAATCTAATATTTGACAAGTTTTAGACAAACGTTTTGACAGCTTTCAGAGCAATGTTTGACAGTGTTTAGATTATCCGTTCTGCAAGAGGCAGCCAAATGCCAGGTAACCTGAGTAATGTTTAAGAGGTAAAGTAAAATGGTGTCAGGAGATTATGGTCAGCCCCAAATATTTTCACTTTCTCCTTGGATACAAGTTGAGCTTATTCCGAAAAACCCTTTATGGCGTAAGTCAATAAGAGAACGTGAGAAAAGCAAGGACTTCCCTGGTGGTTCAGATGGTAAAGAATCTGCCTGCAGTGCAGGAGACCCAGGTTCCATCCCTGGTTCGGAAAGATCCCTTGGAGAAGGAAATGGCAACCCACTCCAGTATTCTTGCCTGGGAAAGCCCATGGACAGAGGACCCTGGTGGACTACAGTCCTCGGGGTTGCAAAGAGTTGGACGCAACTGAGTGAAGGTGCCTAAGAACAGCAGAATCTGGTAGAACAAGCCTGGTGGAGACCCACCGCCCACCTGACCTCAGAGCTTCCGTGGGGCTATGTGAGTGCTGTCCACATGCAAGAGTGGCGGCAACTGGCCGCACGCTGGTCTCTGCAGACCGAACCTCTCGGACCTGGGTCTCTCCCTCGCTGGATGGCTGTGTGTGGTCATGTGCACGTGATACATGTGTATATACTTGTGTGCTCAGTCGTGTCCAACTCTTTTGCAACCCTGGGGACTGTAGCCCGCCAGGCTCCTCTGTCCCTGGGATTTCCCAGGCAAGAGTATGGGAGTGGGTTGCCATTTCCTACTCTAAAATGTGTGTGTGTTCATCCCGAAACCTAGACATGAGCTAGGATGAAGTGAAGTGAAAGTTGCTCACTCGTGTCCGACTCTTTGGATTCCCATGGACTATACAGTCCATGAGAATTCTCCAGGCCAGAATACTGCAGTGAGTAGCCTTTCCCTTCTCCAAGGGATCTTCCCAAACCAGGAATTGAACTCAGGTCTCCCACCCTGCGGGCAGATTCTTTACCAGCTGAGCCACTAGGGAAGCCCAAGAATACTGGAGTAGGTAGCCTTTCCCTCCTCCAGCAGATCTTCCTGACCTAGGGATTGAACCAGGGTCCCCTGCATTGCAGGCGGATTCTTTACCCACTGAGCCATCACGGAAGCTGAACTAGGGTACCACATCCATATCCAGGTCAGGAAAACACAAAACCTGACATCAGAACCAGCGGCCTAGCAGAGGAGGGCCCAGAGTTTTTCATTTGAAGTTGCCGACAGCGCCCTGGGGGAGGAAGACCTGGGATTCCAGGTTCTTTATTGGAAACAGCCACCTCTGCTTTATTTTACTGACTGTGGACTCCTTGAAAGTTCAATGAATGGGATAAAATACGACCTTTTTTCTATGATGCTGTTCGGGTCAGAGCAGCTGGGTTTTGTGGCTCCTGGGAGCTCTGCTGGCAAGACTCTGCATTTAATAGAAAATATCATTCCTTTCGCAGTCTCAGGAAGCAGCCTGTGCCTTCTGGAAAGATCTGTTTGGGGGTTTACATGTGCACAGCGCCATCATCAGGGCAACCTGGGATGTGCGTGATTTCCACAACTAGTCAGCAGCTGGGAGGAAGCCTGCAGGGAGGAATGTGTGGTCAGTTGCTCACGACTGAGCGACTGAACTGACCTGGGAAAACTCTTACGAGTTCTTGTAAGAGCTAAGACCATGCTCTGAGCAGAGGCAGCGGATGTAGGTTTGGAGTCACAATAGATGCAGAAGCCCAGAAAAGGAGACTAGTCCAAGAGGATGATGGCTGGGACACTTCCTTAGTGACGCCTGGGCTAGACTTTGCTCTTGAGGTCAGGAGCAAGCCTTCCTTGCAAATGATAAGCCCCAACTCCCAGCAGCCTTCTCTGAAACATCTCTGCTCAGCTGAGCTTTATGTTTTCTTTAAGAAAGATGAAAAAATACCCAAGAGTAGCGTGGCGGATTAGATAGTGCAATGTGAAGAACTGGGAAAAGGCAGACGTTTGCTGAAATCTCAGGGAGTCCCCCTTGCCTTGCATTGTGACCCGAGTCACAGCTGTTGCTCTGGCTTTGCCGAAACCAGTTCAGTTCAGTCACTCAGTTGCGTATTCGTCATCTATGTGATCATATTAGACTTAAGTACAGTTACCTGAGCTGTTACCCAAAGGGAAAAAAAAATGTTTGAATTAAGCCATAATTTGCTGATACCGTTTGCTGGCTTGGCAATTCACTTTCTGGTTTTTCTTCATTTTTCCTTTTTACTCTTTGTCAGTGTTAATATAGGTAATCTATCTGTATGCTGCTGCCTTAATAGATAAGAAAAAGATCAATGATTGCGAAATGCTTTTTAAGTGAAGTCTATGAGAAAATTTGTCACATCTAAAGTGTAGAGAGAATTCACTGACTTAAATGTCTGTACGTAATGGCAATGCTGATTTTAAAGTACACCCCACCCACTTTCATCGCCACAGAAACACCGTCTCTTTCTTTTTGAGTATGTAACTGGATTAAAGGATGCAATGAGTGCCATCTTGTGTTGCATTTGTTAAGTGTTATTCAACTGCCTTAGAGAAAAATAGAAATAAAATCTTTATATTTCTAGCTCCTGGGTTTCACTAAGTAGGGAAAGCTCTTCATCTCTTATAAATAGCTTTTTTTCTTCATCAGAGACTGAGTATGATATATATATTTTAAATACCTGTAATGAATATTTAAATTTAAAATCCAGCAAAGCATCTGAGTCATCCTTTCTCTTCATACAGAAGAATGACTCTTGACATCTAGCAATGAAGAATTTTTTTTTTTTGGTCTTGATCTCATTGCATCAAAATATTATTTAGTTATCCCTATAACTTTATTTAAGTGACAAGGTTGACTGTATTGTTTAAAACCTGGTAGGATTATGATTGACTAGTATAGGCATACCTCATTTTATTGTACTTTGTATCACTTGGCTGCACTGCAGTATACTTCAGATTTTACAAATTGAAAATTTAGTTATCTCTATAACTTTAAGCCATAAGGTTACCTGTATCATTTAAAAGCTGGTGGGGTTATGATCCATTAGTATAGACATACCTCGTTTTGCACTTTGTATCACTTTGCTGCATTGCTGGATATTTCAGATTTTGCAAACTGAAAATTTGTGTCAAGCCTAGATTGTCAGGTGATGGTTAGCCCTTTTCAGCAATGAAGCACTTTAAGATCTAGACATTGTTTTTCAAGTGTAATGTCATTGTGCACTTGACAGGCTACAATATAAGCGTAAACATTCCTTTCATAACGCACTAGGAAACCAAAAAATTAGTACCGCTTGCTTTATTGCAATATTAGCTTTCTTGCAGTGGCCTGGAGCCTACCTGCAATAGCTCCAAGACATGCCTGTATTTTGTTACAGAAACCTGGACAGACTAAGACACCTGAAACAAAACGATAAATTATTTTAAATGTTACTTTTATTTATTTATTTTTTAAAGTCTTTATTGAATTTGTCACATTATCCTTTTCTATTTTGGTTTTCTGGCTGGGAGGCGTGTGGGATCTTAACTTCCCAACCAGGGGGTCAAACTCACACCCCCTGCATTGAAAGGTAAAGTTTTAAACAGCTAAACCACCAGGGAACTCCCTAAATGTTACTTTTTAAGTGTCTTGTAATCATAAGACCGAAGAATTTAAAAAAAATTTTTTTTCTAGCTTGTGTTATCATTTCATTTACTATCATTATGTAGTTAAAGCAACATAAACAGACCTTATTTAAGTAAAGCATGTACATTCATGATTATTAAATGAAATTTCTTTAAGTGACTCTCTCATTGACGTAAGTAGGAGTTTCCCCACCTCATTTTCAATTTATTTCTCTATTTCCTTCTATTTATCTATCTTCTATTTATTTCTCTATCTATATCTATCTATATAAGAGGGTCTCAGCTTGGACACTGTTGACATTGGGATGGGATGATTCCTTTAGGGGATGGACCTGTCCTATGCACTGTGGGATTTTTAGTGGCGTCTCTGGTGTCATCCACTAGATGTCAGTTGAGTCGTCCAAAAATGCCTGCAGATTCTGCCAGGTCTCCCCTGGGGAGCATATTTCCCCTTCCCTCCAAAATGACCCTGCCGGCTATTCCATTGGGTCATGCTTCAGGTTTCTGAGAACAAACACTTGGAAACAATGACCTTCAAAAGGATTTACGACCCATCACTAAGTTCATTTCTTCCTCAAGTTCTCATAATTAAACCAAAGAGAGTTATAACAGGACTTGTAAAACGATGATTGATTTTATAATTTTTCTTTGAAAGTGAAAGTGTTAGTCGCTCAGTTGTGTCTGACTCTTTGCGACCCATTGACTGTAGCCCACCAGCCTCCTCTGTCTATGGAATTCTCCAGGCAAGGATACTGGAGTGAGTAACTCTTCCCTTCTCCAAGGGATCTTCCTGACCCAGGGATCAAACCCAGGTCTCTTGCGTTGCAGACAGGTTCTTTACTGTCTGAGTCAACAGGGAAGCCCCCATAAACAAAGTTGACAACAATCGAAATATTGTTGAATTACAATAAACCTTTCCCAACACGTTTTTTTTTTTTTTTAATAAAAATGTGCCCTACACATCCTTTTGTCAAAACCTTGCATCTGTGTATACTCTTTTCTCAGTAAATGAGAAATTTGTACCGTGAAACTAATTAGCAAATGAGCCTTTTTTCCCCAAAGTAATCAACCAAATCAGATTTCCTTTCCGTCAAAACATTCAGATGAAATAGTACAAGTGAGTTGAATGAGTTAATTTGTGCTTCAAAGAATACTATAAGCCCTGCTGGGAAATAAATTATAGTAGACATTTTTTAAGACTGATTATGAAAAGGAGTAAAGAGCTAATATAATGAATTTATCCATTTTTATTGTAGGTTGTATAAACAAGAATAAATCTACAATTCTGTTACTCATTATTTAATTTGCAGTAATGTAATGTGATGTGTTGTCTAAAATGGCAAGGGATTTTTATTAAGCAAGGGATGTGATAAGTGACATAATATTCTTTTGGGAAATACATGTGCAGGTGTTAGGCTTTGGACAATCAGTAATTAAAAATCATCTATAAAAATTCAGACATAACTATATTAATTCTGTGAGACATCATGATCTTGTTTTTCCTCTTTATTTAATGAAAAGATAACAAACTAAAAATCATCCCAGGAGCCTGTGTGTTTTTTGTCTTATTAATGAGAAATACTGTTCATGGAATTCTCAAGGCAGGAATACTGAAGTGGTTTGCCAGTCCATTCTCCAGTGGATCACATTTTGTCAGAACTCTCCACCATGCCCCGTCCGTTTTGGGCGGCCCTGCACGGCATGGCTCATAGTTTCATTGAGTTAGACAAGGCTGTGGTCCATGTGATCAGATTGGTTGGTTTTCTGTGACTGTGATCTTCAGTCTGTCTGCCCTCTGATGGAGAAGGATAAGAGGCTTATGGAAGCTTTCTGGTGGGAGAGACTGACTGAGGGGGAAACTGGGTCTTGTTCTGATGGGCAGGGCCACGCTCAGTAAATCTTTAATCCAATTTTCCGTTGATGGGGGGGACTGTGTTCCCTCCCTGCTCTTTACCTGGGGCCAGAAAGGAGAAAAGGAAAGATATTCCCATCTGAATGCAGAGTTCCAAAGAATAGCAAGGAGAGATAAGAAAGCCTTCCTCAGCGATCAGTGCAAAGAAATAGAGGAAAACAACAGAATGGGAAAGACTAGAGATCTCTTCAAGAAAATCAGAGATACCAAGGGAATATTTCATGCAAAGATGGGCTCAATAAAGGACAGAAATGGCATGGACCTAACAGAAGCAGAAGATATTAAGAAGAGGTGGCAAGAATACACAGAAGAACTGTACAAAAAAGATCTTCACGACCCAGATAATCACGATGGTGTGATCACTCACCTAGAGCCAGATATCCTGGAATGTGAAGTCAAGTGGGCCTTAGAAATCATCACTACGAACAAAGCTAGGAGATGATGGAATTCCAGTTGAGCTATTTCAAATCTTGAAAGATGACACTGTGAAAGTGCTGCCCTCAATATGCCAGCAAATTTGCAAAACTCAGCAGTGGCCACAGGACTGGAAAAGGTCAGCTTTCGTTCCAATCCCAAAGAAAGGCAATGCCAAAGAATGCTCAAACTACCGCACAATTGCACTCATCTCACACGCTAGTAAAGTAATGCTCAAAATTCTCCAATCCAGGCTTCAGCAATAAGTGAAACCGTGAACTTCCAGATGTTCAAGCTGGTTTTAGAAAAGGCAGAGGAACCAGAGATCAAATTGCCAACATTTGCTGGATCATGGAAAAAGCGAGAGAGTTCCATAAAAACATCTATTTCTGCTTTATTGACTATCCCAAAGCCTTTGACTGTGTGGATCGCAATAAACTGTGGAAAATTCTGAAAGAGATGGGCATACTGGACCACCTGACCTGCCTCTTGAGAGATCTGTATGCAGGTCAGGAAGCAACAGTTAGAACTGGACATGGAACAACAGACTGGTTCCAAATAGGAAAAGGAGTATGTCAAGGCTGTGTATTGTCTCCCTGCTTATTTAACTTAGATGCAGAGTACATCATGAGAAACACTGGGCTAGAGGAAGCACAAACTAGAACCAAGATTGCTGGGAGAAATATCAATAACCTCAGATAAGCAGATGACACCACCCTTATGGCAGAAAGTGAAGAAGAACTAAAGAGCCTCTTGATGAAAGTGAAAGAGGAGAGTGAAAAAGTTGGCTTAAAGCTCAACGTTCAGAAAACTAAGATCATGGCATCTGGTCCCATCACTTCATGAGAAATAGATGGGGAAACAGTGGAAACAGTGTCAGACTTTATTTTTTTGGGCTCCCAAATCACTGCATATGGTGACTGCAGCCATGAAATTAAAAGACGCTTACTCCTTGGAAGGAAAGTTATGGCCAACCTAGACAGCATATTAAAAAGCAGAGACATTACTTTGCCAACAAAGGTCTGAATAGTCAAGGCTATGGTTTTTCCAGTAGTCATGTATGGATGTCAGAGTTGGACGGTGAAGAAAGCTGAGTGCCGAAGAATTGATGCTTTTGAACTGTGATGTTGGAGAAGACTCTTGAGAGTCCCTTGGACTGCAAGGAGATCCAACCAGTCCATCCTAAAGGAGATCAGTCCTGGGTGTTCATTGGAAGGACTGATGCTGAGGCTGAAGCTCCAATACTTTGGCCACCTCATGGGAAGAGTTGACTCACTGGAAAAGACCCTGATGCTGGGAAGGATTGGGGGCAGGAGGAGAAGGGGACGACAGAGGATGAGATGGGTTTGGGTAAACTCCGGGAGTTGGTGATGGACAGGGAGGCCTGGCGTGCTGCAATTCACTGGGTTGCAAGGATCGGACATGACTGAGTGACTGAACTGAACTGAATGAGAAATAAAATATTAAACATTTTATATGATGAAATAAGGTAGGATTGACTCTAATTTAAGTAAATACAGTACTGCATATTTTGGTAAAATCTATTTCCATTGTTATTGGAAAAAGTGAAAGTGTTACTTTTTCAGTCCTGTCAAGCTCTTTGCAGCTCCATGGACTGTAGTCCACTAGGATCCTCTGTCC
Organism: Giraffa tippelskirchi; assembly: GCF_054371585.1. Classification (NCBI taxonomy): domain Eukaryota; kingdom Metazoa; phylum Chordata; class Mammalia; order Artiodactyla; family Giraffidae; genus Giraffa; species Giraffa tippelskirchi. The sequence goes on from NC_137289.1 coordinate 148,484,221, forward strand.
ATAGGATTCTCCAGGCAAGAATCCTGGAGTGGGTTGCCAATTCCTTCTCCAGGGGAACTTCCTGACCCAGGGATCAAACCTGGGTCTCCCACATCGCAGGCAGATTCTTTTCCGTCTGAGGTAACACACCAAAATCCAAAGAAATTCCATCAGATTTTTTTCTTCTAAAGGTTTACATTGACAGTCATGTAAAGATTGGTAGATTCTGATGGCTGTCAGTTGCATTTAATAAAATCAAGGTTAGCAACCTTGTAAGTAAGCTATTGATTTAGCTGTTGGAAGATGTTTTTCTTTCAAACTCATGACACGCCATTGGACAATGTGTTGAGATTGTGAGAAGAATTGTTTGCGTTGAGCTATGTGGGAAAAATAACTTTTCTTATTCGACATTTTAATATCATGCTCTTTTTACTTTATTACCAGCAAAGGATGTCTCTTAAAAGACAGCCTTATCTTAGGAGAAAGCTGAGACTGAGGTTTTGGCTAAGAAAAACGGATGTCGATATCACATTGCCCACTTCCACAGCATGTCTCAGGTCAGAATTTGTCAGGAAGAGCCCAGAGTCCTCATTTCAGACTCCACCCCTCTCCTGAAATGGGACCAGTGTGTGAGCAGAGCTCAGATCTGTAATTTTACTTGCTTTTCTAATCAATTCCTGATTAGGCTTCCATGGTGGCTCAGATGGTAAAAGCATCCGCCTACAATGCAGGAGACCCAGGTTTGATTCCTGGGTCAGGAAGATCCCCCTGGAGAAGGAAATGACAAGCCACTCCAGTACTCTTGCCTGGAAAATCCCATGGACCAACGGAGGAGCCTGGTGGGCTACAGTCCATGGGGTCGCAAAGCGTCAGACATGACTGAGGGACTTCACTTCACTTCTAATCAATGAACATCTTGCATTCACTTCCCAATTTCCAAAATGTGTTGAAATCTCTTTGCCTGCAGTCTCCTTTTCCCCATTCTGTCTGTCCTGGTGAGTCAGTGAAAGGGAAAGTCGCTCAGTCGTGTCCGACACTCTGCGACCCCATGGACTATACAGTCCTTGGGATTCTCCAGGCCAGAATACTGCAGTGGGTAGCATTTCACTTCTCCAGAGGATCTTCCCAACCCAGGGATCGAACCCAGGGCTCCCGAGTTGCGGGCGGTTTCTTTACCAGCTGAGCCACCAGGGAAGCCCAACATATGCGATAGTACATTGATTTAAATGTCATTATTGTGAGCTTTCTTTCTTTATTTTTGGCCATGCTGGGTCTTCCTTGCTATACCAGCTTTTCTCTAGTTGAGGCAATCAGGGGCTACTCTCCAGTTGGGGCTTTTGGGGCTTCTCATTGCAGTGGCTTCTCTTGTTGTAAAGCACGGGCTCTAGGCTAGTGGGCTCGGTAGTTGTGGTTCATGGGTTTAGTTGCTCGTAGTATGTGGGATCTTCCTCGACCAGGGATCAAACTCTGTGTCCCCTGCATTGGTAGGTGGATTCTTAACCGTTGAACCACCAGGGGATCCCCGACATGAGCTTTGAAAAGGAGAGAGAGAATGTGTGTTCTTAATCTACCAGTGGCTCAGACGGTAAAGCATCTGCCTGCAATGCGGGAGACCTGGGTTCGATCCCTAGCTTGGGAGGATTCCCTGGAGAAGGAAATGGCAACCCACTCCAGGACTCTTGCCTGGACAATCCCGTGGATGGAGAATCCTGGTGCAGGCTACAGTCCAGGGTCTCCAACAGTCAGACACAACTGAGCGACTTCACTTTCTTTCTTTCTAATCCACCATGGGTATGCAGACCTCTTCATCTTCCCACAACTCAAATTCAGACCTTATTTAACAAGTGAGTTGACTTCGTTAACAAGATAAACTAACTCCTCTTAGCCACCATGGAGACTTTTTTATAATATCACCAAACCAAAAGCCTTTTTGAAATTCCTGGATATTGTATTAGAATAGATTGACAGCATTCAATAATTCGTGCGACTGATTTTCCTTCCTCTGATAGGTAAAAAGCTTATCGCGGATACAAGGAGCTCCTCCCAGACTCTCTGTTTGCCTTAGGTTGGGGGGATGGCAGACTGGAGCTGGGGGTCAAATCCACCCAGCCCCGTTTCTGTAAATAAAGTTTTATTGGGACACAGTCACACCCATTCTTGTCTGTGCTGTCTGTGGCTGCACTGGAGTTACAGTGATGGAGGTGGGTACTTGGAACAGATGATAGATTCCTGCATAGGGCATGTTATCCCATGTCCCCTGACGCTGGCTTGCTCCATGCCAAGCTGTATTAATTATTTGTGGGCGATTCCAGATACTTCAGTTACAGATGTTTCTGACTAATATATTTACCATGTTTTATTCTTGCCATGCACATTAACACATGTCTGGCACATGTGAGCGGGTCTTTCATTTCACAGTTGATCAAAGGTTTGCTTTGATCGAGGGATTTTCCACCCCCAGTCTTCCTTGAGTTACAACCAATAGGATTATTGACTTGTACCCTCCTTGTGTTTTGTTATTTATTCATTCTCCTCTAATGCTGGCTCTTTTTTGAACATGTCCAATTTGCATTTATGGCTAGATTCAGCAAATAAAAATACAAGATGTCTGGTTAAAGTTGAACTTCCTATAAACATCAGATCAATGTTTAGGAGAAGTACGTCCCAGGAAAATATAAGTCAAATTTAATAGGGCATCTTGGCTTTTTATCTAGCGACTCTGTTTATGATTTAAATTTATAGCATGTACATTTTCCACAGCGGTACAGCTCTAGGGACGTACCCGAACAATGACAAATAGACTTGAAATAAGGAACCAAAACCTCCACTTCTAGAAATGCGTGCCATTGTCTTGATTGATGACAGCCATTGAAGAAACAGATTTATGCAGACAGTAGTTGATGCCTTGTTGCAAAGCAATTATGCCATAACCTAGACTGGTTAAATGTTCTACACACTTGGGAAAAACAAGGAAAATAAAAACAACCCATGTTCCACAGGTAGGAAATTAGCATAGAGTCTAGCACTTCATAAATATTTATTGCATCGTCTCTGGCTGGTCGGTACAGATGGCAGCAAAAATGAGAGATTTCGGAAGGCGCCAGAATTGCCATGGAGTGCAAACAACTGCAGGGTCACAGCTCCAGTGATTTCACGCACACTCGTGTTGGCCTAATTCTGCTCCGTATCTCCCCAAGTTTTGTCTTCATCTTCCTAAATCTGAGTGTTCTACACCACTTCCTATCAGGTCACTCTCTAAGAACTACAAAGGGAAACCACCCTCCTCAGATTTCATCATGAAAATATTTTAGGAAATAGAGACAGTAAGGGAATGAATGAATAAATGAATGAGCCATCCGTGTATGTTGATGAAGGCTGAGTGATGGGCTTCAAGGAGGAATCCTGGTCTGAGAGGGGCATCCGGATGTTGTCCTCACCTGTCCCCGGAACCCGATATACTGGGACTGCGGGTTTCAAATTGATGTTGGCAAACAATGGTTTTGGCTATATTTTATCTCACCCATTAATGGCAGCAGCTTTAAAGTCCCGCTCATAAAAATACTCCTGTGGTTGTTCAGTCACTCAGTCGTGTCTGACTCTTTGTGACCCTATGGATTGCAGCACGTCAGGCTTCCCTGCCCTTCACTATCTCTTAGAATTTGCTCAAAAACTCATGTTCGTTAAAGTTGGTGATACCATCCAACTGTCTTCATTCTATGTCACCCCTTTCTTCTTCTGCCCTCAGTTTTTCCCAGCATCAGGGTCTTTTCAAATGAATCAGTTCTTTGCATCGACTCCTGGGTTAGGGAAATCCCCTGGAGACGGGAAAGGCTCAGTTCAGTTCAGTTCAGTTGCTCAGCCGTGTCCAACTCTTTGTGACCCCATGGACCACAGCAAGCCAGGCCTCCCTGTCCATCACCAACTCCCAGAGTTTACTCAAACTCATGTCCATTGAGTTGGTGATGCCATCCAACCATCTCATCCTCTGTCGTTCCCTTCTCCTCCTGCCTTCAGTCTTTCCCAGCATCAGGGTCTTTTCAAATCAGTCAGTTCTTCCATCAGGTGTCGGCAAAGTCTCTGCGTTTTTCATAAGCCGTCTGGGTTTATCCCAGCTTTTCTTCCAAGGAGATACTCTTACATTCTGTATATCCGATTCTGAAATATTTACCATCAGGCTCTGCTTAACCACTTGACATGAAGTTTACATCTAAATCTATTCATTAGATAAACAGCTGGTTGAACTTGCAAGTACAGAGGAAATAAGAGTGTCCTTGACTTCCCACTCCTTTAGATGGTCCCTGGTTTGAAGTTGCATTCCTCAGGAGCAAACTTTGGTTTTTGAACAGTGGACGTGGGGTTGTGACCGAGGACCTGATGCTGTGTAGGTGTGTCGGGGGAACGTGAGTGGACCACTGGTCATACTCCTCTTCCGATGCCTCAGTCTCCCAGCTACCTGCTCTTCCGGCTTGTGGGCTATAGTTATCTTTCCTGACTGAGACCCTCGTTTTTATCCTGATCCTATTGCTATCGCAAATTATAGCTTGTGGCTTTATTAAATTATCCTTCAAGTCAAAAATGAACGCTTCTGGATGTTTATAATTAGCGGTTCCTCATGGAGTCAGCTCAGTAATGGAGGATTGTGTGTGTTTCATAGATGTTCTGCTTTATTTATATCAGGATAATTTTATAAGCACAGAAATACATAGGATGCTCCAGAGGGTGATTTTAGGGAACTTTGGCCAAAAGCTCTCCCAGGGGTTTGCATGCAGTTTTAATAATATTCAACCAAACACATAATCACATGTTTCTCATATATTTTCAAAAGCCCCATATGGCAAGAAGCGCCTGCCAGATTTTTCTGTTTCGATAAACAGAATGACTTTTATTTAAACAGTTCTGGAAAAAAAAAATGTCTTCTTTCTCTGCTTTATACTCAGCAGAGTTAATTCTGCATTGCCTGGACCTCCCTCCTGATGACTCTTGTTTTTCCCTCAAGTGTCATTCCAGAGAGACCCCCAAGGACACTAGGCCTCAAAGATTTAAGGGTTTTAAACTAAGGACAGATGATGGCAAACGTCTGACCTCAGTGAACTGCTTGGCATTGAGTCTTAAAAAAAAAAAAATGATTTGTTGTCTGTGGCCCGTGAAAACTTGATCTTTTCTCTAAAAGAGGTTGTTGCTTTCCTACGGCATTCAATATATTTATCATCAATTCCAGTAATAGAAATTCAAGCGGAATAGCTGAAGCGAAGCAGAGAGGAAAAGGAGTAAATTCTTTGGACACTGTTGTGTTGACGTATTTTCTCCTCTGGCTTGATGGGTCACTGCAGCCCATTATTTAGATAGCGAGGAAATCTAATTGAACTGAAAGTCCCCGTCCTTGAAAAAAACGGGGCTGTTTTGTTTGGCTTTTTCCCCTGTCAGCCTTCCCCCGTCTCCGAGGTCTGCTTTGACAGCGCTGAAGTCTGCGTTATATACAGTAACATACACGAAGGAAGGAAATCATTAGGTCGTGTGGTATGTTTTTCCTCCTGAGAAACCGACTGCTTTCAAGTCTTCCTGTTGTCTTTGCCTGTCCTTTGCCCCCCGCTGATAGTTAACACGGCCTCGTGGGGGAGAAGGATGCGAACTTGTGTTCACAGGCACAGCTCGGCTTCTCCTGCAGTCCCGAGGAGGGACTCCGTGTCTGCGCTGGACCAGGTACAGTTCTGCGGAAGTTCTGTCCCCAGGGCCATCAGTGAACCAGAAAGAGGGGCTTTGATTCCAAACAGAGCACCGGATAATTACGAGACTTGTGTGCTGTTGCTGATGGTTGAAGGAAGTCCCCGTGTCACTTACTGTCTAAGAAGTGTGGGCAAGAAATGGGCTCAGAATATGCAGGATTTGCAAAAAGTGGATTCATCCTGCAGAAACCAAGGGAACTCAGAGATTGCACGCTGGTTGGCGTCCCACAGAATGTATTTCAATGTTGGCTTAACGTACCGGGAGTTTCTGAGGTGTTCAGAGGGTATTCTGCATTCTTTTAGGCTTCCCTTTGGTGGGACTGGGTTCTCACAGCTTAGTTGCAGGATTTGACTTCTCTAGTTTCTTTATTTTCATCTGTATCATTTCTGTGTCTTTGGATGATTGTATTGAAGCAGTGCTACTAAGTCCTTACGAGAAGCTTTATGATAATGGTGACGCTGAAGTCCTGTACTTTGGCCAACTGATGTGAAGAGCTGACTTGTTGGAAAAGACCCTGATGCTGGGAAAGATTGAGGGCAAAAGGAGAAGGGGGCAGCAGAGGATGAGATGGTCAGATAGCATCACTGACTCAGTGGACATGAATTTGAGCAAACTCCAGAAGTTAATGGAGGACAGAGGAGCCTGGTGTGCTGCAGTCCGTGGGGTCTCAAAGAGTTGGACAGCCTTATAGACTGAACAACAGTGATAATACTTTATCTTATACCAATATTTATGCTGGGGAAGATCGAAGGCAGGATGAGAAGGGGACGACAGAGGACGAGATGGTTGGATGGCATCACCGACTCAATGGACATGAGTTTGAGCAAGCTCTGGGAGATGGTGATGGACAGGGAGGCCTGGTGTGCTGCAGTCCATGGGGTTGCAAAGACTGAGCTACTGAACTGAACTGACTGATGCAGGCTTATACCAATCCATCCTTTGTCACCTTTTTATAACTCCCAGAGATTATGTTGGAGCTTTATTCTTCAATACTCGAATATCTTTTTAGAAACATCAATGTGTGTTTTGATGAGTCTGTATTAGGTAGCTTTTGGTAATTACTAAAATTAACACTTGTCTCACTGAGATGGTTTCCACATTCATACAATGAAGCAAATTGGAAAATAGAGCAATAGATATTTTCATATAAATTCAGGCAAGTCCATCTGCTACTGGAGATTCAAAATGTCTATTTTAAAACTGCAGAATAAAATGCTATTTTTATTTGAGATGAGGGAGAGAAAAGACATGCTGATATTGCTTGCACTGGAGGAACTTTAAAGGCTAGAAGTTTTTAGTGGAAAGCCTTGGTCTCTAACCCAACAATGTCACTGCTGAAAAATCAGAAAGATCTGGGAGTGGGTGGGATAAGTGTACTGCTTTTTCAGTCCCTGGGTTGGGAAGATCCCCTGGAGAAGGGAATGGCTTCCCACTCCAGTATTCTGGCCTGGAGAATTCCAAGGACTGTACAGTCCATGGGGTTACCAAGAGTCAGACACGACTGAGGGACTTTCACGGCTTTTTCTGAAATGAATTGACAGAAAGGGCTTTGGGGTGATGTCTGCTGGTCAACCTTGTACCTCTCTGACAGGTGTATCACCATTGCTTGCAATCGCACCATTTGTTTCAGTTTCCCAGCTGCTGGGATGCTGTCGTGCTGTTGGGGAGAAATGAATAATTCACCCTAAATTAAAAAAAAAAAAACATTGATTGTCCACATTTTGGAGAATTAGAAAAGTAGGGTGGAGTAATTTCATAAGAAGACCAAACCTGTAGAAAAGGGAGCCTTTATTATAAAAACACAACTCTCAGACGCAAATGAAAAAATAACAATGTGAAATAAGAAATTAAAGAAAAAGGCAGGAAATAATTCAGGTAATCTCTGTGTATGAACACGTATTTTTAAGTGATAGAGCATCTGATTACTGAATTCAAAATATCTTAATAGTTGCACAGTAAGGTGTTTTGCAAGCCATATGAAGAAGAGCAGCCAGATAGAACTTTCTGCTCACAGTCATGTCTGACTTATCTTTGTAATAATTTTTTGTTTTGTACCATAAATTTTGTTTTGTTGCAAACCCATTGTTCATGTTGTCAAAGGCAGTCAACTTGTTAAAAGTCTTCCCAATACTGATGCGACATTGGTGGGGGTTTTACTACTGTCTCTACCAGAGACTGGTTCTATCTACTTTGTGTGCCTAAAATGCTGCAATAGAGGTCCCACAGATACAAATATGAAAGACGTACAATGAGGTAACACGCCTTGTATATTCCAATAAATTTTGGTGACAAAATATTTACGAGCAGAACTGCATTTTATTTATTTATTTTTTTTATACAAAAGGATTTATTAAAAAACCAGTAAGACACTACTACATCATGACACTGTCACACTGGGCTTTTGACACAAGACTTGCTCTACAATACTGGGGGGGAGGGGCATAAAACACAAATTGATTCTGAAGCATAGCAATTAAGAAATAAAACAATGAAAGCAAATTTCTTTTAATGAGAACTCAGAATTAAACTTCAGAACTGCATTTTAAAACAAGCCAAGGAAAAGGAGAGAGAAATAAAAATACACGAATTGTTACTACCTCTTCAGATAGCCTTGCATGGAAAGACCATCAATCCATGGCACGTGGACCATGTTGATCCTGAAAAAAACCTTGACTTGGGTGCATCCCAAGTTGCAGGAAGGGGCACCCCATCTAGGGACCAAAAGGGGACTCTTACCCAACACCGGGGATGGGAAATGAGTTTCCGAGGAGACATACATGCTGACAACGCAAGAGATTTCATCGGGTGGGGGGTGCCCAGGTGGAGACAGCAAGGTAACGGGACCCAGGAGGACCACTCTGCCACGTGGCTCGCGGTCCTGCATTTTATGGTGATGGGGTCAGTTTCCGGGTTGCCTTTGGCCAATCATTCTGACTCAGGGTCCTTTCTGGTGGCTCACACATTTCTCCACCAAGATGGAGGCCAGCGAGAAGGCTTCTGGGAGGTGGTAGGGCTCACGGCATCTCCTTTCGGCCTTTCCCGAATTCTTCCAGTTGGTGGTAGTAGCTTGTTAGTTCCCTATGCCTCACCAGGACCTCCTGTCGTAAAATAACTCTCGCAAATGGTAACCTTGCTGCCTTGCAGGGTGGGCAGTTTCAGCCCATGTTTCCTCTAACACCTGGACCATCAGCACGTCAGCTATAAGGCATGGAGAAGGAAGGCCCAGGTCACTCTGGCTTCCTGTGGCCAACTTTCAACGGGAAGGATGAGCAGGGAACTAACTAGCTGAAGTTTACTGAAGAAGAAATGGCAGAGGTTCTTCCATGTGGTACCTTTTAGTCGTTGATGCTTGGAAATAACAATCGATCGTGCACTTGTATGTAGGAAAATAAATCCAACGTGTGCTTTGTAAGAGAGTCAGGCAGTTGACAACTGGCAATGCTAGTCCCTAGAATGTGTACAGTCTTTGTACTGGTCAGCTTTTTGACAGAAGCCCAGTACGTAACCCACATCAGACAGAGGCAGGCAGGTGACCAGCCACCGCTACTCTATGCAAACCCATGCCTCCTCAGTGGAACTCCCTAAAAACACCTCCTCACTGCCTGCTGCGTTGTCAGAGTCTTTGCATCCTTGTAATACATCGCCCTCCTCTTACTAGTGATGGATGTTGCTCATAGTGAGGTCTGAAGATGACTTTGACTTTCTTAGTTAAAAATAGTAGGCATGTTATGTAAATTAATTGCCTCTTTTGCATGTGAACTTCTCCGGTAATAGTCCTTGAAGAGGAAGAGCTTGAGAAGAATGATAATTTAGTCTCTTTGCAGCCAAAAGGATTTTCATCTATTCCTTGACATTTTGTTGGCTTGTAAGTGGACTCTGTCCCAGAATGCAATGCCCACAAAGACATTTATTTCTCATAACGTCTCTGACAAGTGAAATTCCCCCGTTAGACTATAAATAAAAACAGCTGTGCAGCCTCCAACACATTACATAAACTGAAGATGTGTCAAATTTTAAAAATAAAACAGCTATTGTGGAATTAAACTCCTCCAGCTTTTAAATAGCATTACCGACAACTTAATAATGCATTTCAGACCAACCGTGGCTTTTCAAAAATAAAACCAGAGGCTTTCAACTTTAATCTAAGAGAACTGATTTTGTTGGAGATCCTTCCCTATTATAATCATAAAACAAAAAAGCAAAACCAAAAATATACATTAAAATGTATCCATGGATAAGATTATTAAATTACATATTTCATTAGAGCTATTTTAAAGTAAGAGCACACGTCAAGTGAGATTGAGAATATTTTACATCCACTGAGAAAGCCAAGTTGAAAATGTTAAATAGCCTATCATCACTTAAACAGATGACATTTATTATTCACAGCATTCTACGAGATGCTGTAAATATTTTATAAATGATGCCTGCCAGCCTAATCTCCTGAGAGTTTTAGCAATGCTCTCTTAAAAATCTGGGTGAATGGAGTGTCATTCAAATACAAAACAGAAATAGAGATAAGTCATGAGAACAGTTTAAAATATATATGCGGTCGAGGAAAGAGAAATCCTTTAACCTGGTAAAGGAATCCTGCAAATTAATATATAGTTTCCTAATAAAGACCATAAGGCTATAGTCCATGACCTCATCATTTCATGGGACTTTCAAGGTTAAATTAGTCATTCCAGGCCACTTCACAGAAGCTTTTGAACTTTATTATCTTACCTAAAGTCACACAGCTAGTTAGCAGCAGGCGCAAAAGTAGTCTAGTTGGTCTGCATTTAATCGATTTCACTGTAAGAACATTTACATTTTTCTTTTTTGTTTAAATTTTTACTTTATATTGGAGTATAGTTGATTAACAGTGTCCAGGTATAGAGCAAAATGATTCAGTTATACCTGTATCTATCCTTTTTCAAATGCTTTTCCCATTTAGGTTATTATAGCATATTGAGCAGAGACCCTTGAGCTATATAGTAGGTCCTTGTTGGTTATTCATTTTAAATATAGCAATGTGTACATGTAAATTCAAAAACCGTCAGTCTGTCCCTACCCTCCAGCCTCCCCCTGCTGGTAACCATGGCTTTGCTCTCTATGTCTGTGAATCTGTTTCTGTTTCGTAAACAAGTTCATTTATATCGCTTTTGTTCGATTCTGCATGTCAGTGACATCATGAGACTTGTCTTTCTCTGTCTGACTTACTTTGCTTAGGATGGTCAGCTCCCGGTCGATCCATGGTGCTGCAAATGTGGCGGGAAGGGACGGGGGGACCCCTTCCAGCCAGCGAGTGGGTTCTTTCTAACACTCGGAAATGACTTGTCCAAGGAGACACACATGCTTACAAAGCAAGGGACTTTATTGGGAAAGGGGCACCTGAGGGGTGGGGGGGAAAGCAGGAGGGTGAGGGAACCCAGGAGAACTTCCCTGCCACGTGGCTTGCAGTCTCAGTTGCGATTAGTTTCTGGGCTGTCTGTGACCAGTCCTTCCGACTCAGGGTCCTTCCTGGTGGCGCAGCACTCATTCTGGGAGGCTGGTAGGATGTATGGACTGGCCTCTGTCCTTTTGACGATTCTTCTAGTTGGTGGTGGCTTATCAGTCCTGCGTTCCACACCAGGACCTCTTGTCACAAGCCAGCTCATGCACATGGTTGCTCTTGTGCCTGGGCAGGGCACATCGTTTCTGTCAGTGGTTTCCCTAACACAAATGACATCGTTTCATTCTTTTTAATGGCCGAGTAATATTCCACTGTGGGCTTCCATGATAGCTCAGTTGGTAAAGAATCCACCTGCAAAGCGGGAGACCTGGGTTTGATCCCTGAGTTGGGAACATCTCCTGGAGAAGGGAAAGACCACCCACTCCAGTATTTTGGCCTGGAGAATTCCATAGACTGTGTAGTCCATGGGGTTGCAAAGAGTCGGACACAACTGAGCAACTTTCACTTTCAGTATTCCACTGTATATATGTACTACATATTTCCACACATAAGTGATATCATATGATATTTGTCTTTCTCTGCCTGACTTACCTTGCTAAGTATGATAACCTCACATTAATCTGAAAAAGAGCAAGGAAAAAAACCTGTTAATTTTTTTCAGTAGGCGTTTCTGTCTTTAAGAAATTTTTTATTGAGGAATCATTGATTTGTAGCATTAATATGTTTCATGTGTACAATGTTATTATATTTCTCCTTCTTTGTACCCTCCAGTGAGCTTACCACACAAATTTAATTTGTATCTATCACCATACAGTTGACCTCCTTTACCCACTTTGCTCTTGGCCCACTCCTCCCCTTTTGATAACCAGTCCTCTGGTTTTGTTTTTTTATTTCTGGGGTGGAGAGGGGAGTGGTGGTGGGCTTCTCTGGTGGCTCAGATGGTAAAGAATGCACCTGTCATTCAGGGGACCTGGGTTCAATTCCTGGGTTGGAAAGATACTCTGGAGGAGGACATGGCAACACACTCCAGTATTCTTGCCTGGAGAGTCCCATGGACAGAGGACCTTGATGGGCTACAGTACGTGGGGTCACAAAAGAGTCAGACACGACCGAGAGTCTGTCTAAGCACAGCACTCTGTTCTTTGCATCTATGTACTTATTTCTGTTTGACTCGGTTTGTTCATATATTCTGTATGCTTATTAGTATTTTATGTCCCACATATCAACAAAATTATATGCTTATCTGTCTTTCTCTCTCTCTGACTTAATTCACTTAGCATAGTATCCTCTAGGTCTGTTCACATCGTTGCAAACGGCAATATTTCATCTTTTTTATAGCTGAGTAGTATTCCATTTTATGTATTGGCGCGTGTGTGTATATCACATCTTATCAATCCATTCATCCAATGATGGGCACTTTGTTTCCATATCTCAACTGTTGTAAATGCTGTCATATGAGCATAGGGATGGATTTCTCTTTTTAGTGTTTTCATATTCTTTGAATAAATACCCAGAAGTGGGATGGCTGGGTCATACGATAGTTCTATTCCTAATTATTTGTCACTCAGCACTTCTTAAAGTAATATGCCCACTGAAACCTAATTTTGAATGATCTTCACTAATATCTAGATGCAATGGCATTAAAGTGGCCAGAACCTCTTGGGCTGAAGAGGGAGACTTTCAGAATGTTTGCATGATGAGCTTAGCAAACCGTCTCCCCCAAAAGCCTTGACAAAACCAGAAAAGATCATCAAAAAGAGCACGTCAGTTCTGGAAACTCCGACCAAAGGATATACAAGATCCAGCAAAGCGTTTGCTCAATCGTTCTCCTGCCAGAAATTCGAGGCCTCATATTGTCTTCCTGTTCTGGCCATTTTGCCAAGCCCAACCCTAGACTGAGACAACCATCTGCTCTTTCTGATCCAGCATCAGACAACGGTGCCCTGCCGTGAAAATAAAAACAAGAAGCCAAGCAGGGCACCCCAGTGGGTGCCGATGGGCACTGCTGTGAATTCCAGTTTCACTGGGGCTCTGGGTACCACTTGGAGATGCTTCTCCTTTTTTCTTCACAGCTTCCTCCGACGGTACGCAAGGTGGTTAAGCACCATTTTTACTGCTCACTTCGGCATCCTTTCCAATTCTTGCTTCCCTGGATTCTCGGGTAACTAGTTTCCTTTTCATTCTGGACGGAGAAACGATCAAGTCAGAGCTACATGACAGTGCCTGCTTATTTCGGAGAAGGCAATGGCACCCCACTCCGGTACTCTTGCCTGGAAAATCCCATGGACGGAGGAGCCTGGTAGGCTGCAGTCCATGGGGTCGCTAAGAGTCGGACACGACTGAGCGACTTCACTTTCACTTTTCCCTTTCATGCATTGGAGAAGGACATGGCAACCCACTCCAGTATTCTTGCCTGGAGAATCCCATGGACGGAGGAGCCTGGTGGGCTACAGTCCATGGGGTCACTAAGAGTTGGACACGACTGAGCGACTTCACTTACACTTTTCCCTTTCATGCACTGGAGAAGGAAATGGCAACCCACTCCAGTGTTCTTGCCTGGAGAATCCCAGGGACGGGGGAGCCTGGTGGGCTGCCGTCTATGGGGTCGCCCAGAGTCGGACACGACTGAAGCGACTTAGCAGCAGCAGGAGCCTGCTTGTTTAGCCTCTTCAGTTTCTTGCCTGTCAAGGTCATCTCCCTGCCTGAGCCCAGAGTCCTGTTCTCAGCACCCACTCTCAGTTCTTTCTCATGCTTGTCCTCCAGCTTCAGTGCCTCTATTGCTTCAAGCTGTGGAAACCTATGAAAGTGAAAGTGCTTAGTCGCTCAGTTGTGTCCAGCTCTTTGCAACCCCACGGACTGAAGCCCACCAGGCTCCTCTGTCCCTGGGATTCTCCAGGCAAGAATCCTGGAGTGGGTTGCCATTCCTTCCTCCAGGGGATCTTCCCGACTCAGGGATAGAACCTGGGTCTCCTGCAGTGCAGGCAGATTCTTTACCATCTGAGCCACCAGGGAAGCCCTGTAAAATGAAAACCTATAAAAATGAACAATTATCTCCTTCCTCGGCTGGGGGAGTGGGGGGGGGGGAATGTGTTCCCATCACCTCACATCTGTCTCTCCTTTCATAATCGTATTTTTAGTGTGTGGTGAAACACATACAACATAAAATAACCATGTTAACCATTCACAAATGACATTCGACCTTTTTTTTTTCAAGTGGAAGACTCTTCTTTTAATTATTCTTTTAGGCATGATTTATTACTGCTTTTTAAATGTCATTTAAATATTACCTTTATCAGGTTATTTTAGACATTTCCGTATTAAAATCTAAAGCTCTTTTAAAGAAAAGTTTTTCCTTGGAGTATAATTGATTTACAATGTTGTGTCCATTTCTACTGTACAGCGATTCAGTTAGACACATACACGTATCCACTCTCTTTTAGATTCTTTTCCCATATAGGTCATTACAGTCTATTGAGTAGTGTTCCCTGTGCTGTAGAGTAGGTCCTTATTACTTACCTAATTTATATAGTGTGTGCATATCCCAGTCTTCAACCATGTCGAAGTGTACGGTTCTGTGGCATTTATTTAGTACACGCATGGTGTTTAGCAACCAGAATATTCTGTCAAGTTCCAGAATATTTTCATCACTCCAGAAGGAAGCCCTGCAGCCAGGAGTGGTCACTGTGTCCCCTGGCCAACCCCTGGCAAGCCCCAGTTTGCTTTCTCCCTCTGTTTCCTGATTCTGGGTGTGTTGTGTAAATCCACAGCCAGAGGTCTTGCCAAGATGACCAAAGCTGCTTGCATCCACGAGCTCACCTCTCATGTTCTTCTCACGCCGCTGTAACCTAAACTAGCTCTCGTCCTGGGGTTTGCTCTCCAGACCTGCTCAGTCTCAGACCTGAGGTGACAGTCTTACTAGCCCTGCAGCGCACCGTCTAGTCTCTTTCCTTCTTCACACCTCTGAACCCCTGGAAAGGGGTCCGCAGCTTCACTGGGGCTTTCGTTGCGGTCCATGTTTCTTTATTTGTCAAGCAGTAAAAGATATCCACAGCGTGGCAGAAGCTACTCGTGACATCTTGTCCAATATTGAAAACTATTGCAGCGCTGATCACGTACCCCCTGGGACGTTAGAAAATGCCATCTGGCCTTCATTTGCATTTTAGGATTTTCATATACGTTTTGGTTTCATGGGTTACACCAGAGCGGCCTTTTCACATTGTCCCATCATCTCCGAAGCTTGTAGCTTTTGCGTATGTGAGTGGTTTTTGACGGTTTAGCGCACACACACATGTTGACTTGGCTTTGGTGTTGTTCGGCCACTCACTTGTGTCTGACTCTTTGTGGCTCTGTGGACTACAGCCCACCAGGCTTCCCCGTCCTTCACCCTCTCCCAGAGTTTGTTCAGACTCATGTCCATTGAGTCCGTGATGCTTAGACTTTCAGTATTTGGCAAGAATCGTGAGGTCTTGTGAAGCCTGGATAGAAGGACTAACTCTGAGAACATAGATCCTGTTTTATCATATATCTTTTAAAAAATACAATTTAAAATGTATCTGTCCTCATATGGAAAGCATTTTGGGGCCACTACGTACAGAGAAGGGAAAATGTTTAAAACTAATTTTAAAAGAAAAGATACAATGTAACAGTGATATGGTAAATGGAGATGGGGTGGGAAATGGATTTATTTTTGTACTTAAACAATTTTTGTTTCCTAAAATAAGAGGGATTCTCACTGCTTGTCTGAAGGCGAATGCCAGAAGTCATTAGGAGGCTTCCAGGGACTTTGCTCTTGCAAGAAGTTGACATTTACAAATTCAGTGAAGGTCATCTTTTCCCCTCGGCCTGAAGACAGCAGAACATTAATTTTCCTGTATCATAAAATCAACCAAAGGGACTCGTGATCCAGGACGGTTGCCTAAAAATGATCCCCCAGTTTGGAAGAGTAATGGAGTGAACAAGGGAAGGTCGCTTTGTAATGTCAGTGAATACCAAGGCTGGGGTTCTGTTCTCACAAGTCATTATCCAACAACACACCAGGCTGTGATTTTTCTAGCATCGAGGTAATCAGATTATGCCAAAGTCAACAGACCCGGTTAAAAACACTCCTTCGTTTTAACATGCTGGCTGTTATCTTTATGATCAGGGTTTTTTGAAATACTCCTTATATGTGGAATGAAATTCACATTTTAAAAAAACGTCTCTGCTGTATGACAGAAGTATTTTGATTGTTCAAGGGTTTTGGACCGTACTGTAGTTTTCCAAGTTCTTTCCCATTATTAAGGAGACTGTCTTTTTTTTTTTTTTTTCTCACCTCTTTAAACCATATTTGAAATTCCTTATTAATTCAGAGTTAAGTGGTGATTGTCCATTACTTCTAAACTTGCAACTGCCTCTGTCCTTTATAAACGAAAGGGGTCAGGTTTTTGTTTGCTTGTTTCATGTGTGTGCTTGTGTGTGTGAGAGAGAATTATTTATTTGACACAGCATTTGTGAAATGTCATCTACCAGGGCATTTCATTAAAGAATCATGGGCTGGTCACATAGGTACCCTCTGCCCCATGTTCAGTTGTTTAGTCATGTCCGACTCTTTTTCAACCCCATGGACTGTAACCTGCCAGAAGTTTCCTCTGTCCTCGAGATTCTCCAGGCAAGAATCCTGGAGTGGGTTGCCATGCCCTCCTCCAGGGGATCTTCCCGACCCAGGGATCTAACCTGGGTCTCCAGAGTCTCCGGCATTAGCAGGCGGGTTCTTTACCATTGCACCACCTGGGAAGCCCAAGCCCTCTGCATACGCAGCTCCTGCCAAAATTCCAGACTCTCAGGGGAGCAGATATTCATCATACACCACTTGTGGCTCAGTGAGCCCTTCTTATCCGGAATGACAGCAACCTTTCTGAGCTCCACGTTCCCAGCCGCCAACCAAGGGCTGACCTAGCAGGTGAGGTTTTCTCAGAGAGGTGTATGAGGTCTCCTATGTAATATTCTTTTATTTACTTTCTTCAGTGCAGTTCAGTTGCTCAGTCGTGTCCGACTCTCTGCGACCCCACGGACTGCAGCACTCCAGGCCTCCCTGTCCATCACCAACTCCCGGAGTTTACTCAAACTCTTGTCCATGGAGTCGGTGATGCATCCAACCATCTCATCCTCGGTCGTCCTCTTCTCCTCGGGCCTTCAGTCTTTCCCAACATCAGGGTCTTTTCCAATAAGTCAGCTCTTCTCTTCAGGTGGCCAAAGTATTGGAGCTTCAGCTTTAGCATCAGTCCTTCCAATGAATATTCAGGACTGATTTCCTTTAGGGTGGACTGGTTGGATCTCCTTGCTGTCCAAGGGAGGCTCAAGAGTCTTCTTGCTCAAGGGTATGTTTTTCCTTAAATTGTGTACCAGTGATTATATAACAACAATGTACTCTGCTTGAGGACCTGTTTCACCTTCCTAAGAACCTTGTGACTAATTCTAATATAAATTGTGGGAGTGGGTCTGGCAAGACCTTTCTATTGTTAGTTCTAATCCTGTTATCTTAACACGTAAATTGTGAGAGTGGGTCTGGTAAGACCTTTACAACCTTGAGACATTCTTTTGATTTAACTGTAATAACCAGTTGAAAAAGTATCTGGCTCCCTTGCTAAGACTCTTGAGGGGGGCACCCTGCGTCCCCCTTCCAATGTCTATGTCGAAGCTTTCTCTGTCCCTTTGTATACTTTAATAAAACTCTGCTGCACAAAAGCTCTTGAGTGATCTGGCCTGGTTCCTGGCCCTGAAGCGAAATCTTCTTCTCCGGAGATCACAAATGTGACATCATTCACCTATCATTGTAAGCTATCACTATGACACGAATGACCCTCAAAACCATGCTGCTCAGTGTAGGAAGCAGGCATGAAACGCCACCTGTTGGATCACTCCAGTTAGTATGGCATTTCCAGAACTGGCAAATCCGTAGAGACAGAAAGTAGATTTGTGGTGGCTGGGGGCTGGGCAGAGAGGAGAGTAGAGAGTGACTGCTAATTGGTATGGGCATCTTTTTGGAGTCATGCTGATATTCCAGAGTTCAGTGGAAGTGTTGACTGCACTGCCTTGTGAAGAGAGTCAAATCCCTGACCTGTACACTTTAGTAACTGGCGTCCAACTAAAATAATTAAATTAATTTGAAAAAAATCCCTGACCTGTACACTTTAGAATGGTGGATTTTGTGTATGTGCATTATATCTCAATAAAATGAAAAAAAAAAAAAACTCATTAATTTCCATTTGAAGATAAGAGAAAAAAATATTTTGAGCTTCTCTGTGAAGCACTTACAAGAATTTTACGTCAGAAGACATAATGGAGACTTTTAAGAGAAATGAGACCCGAGAACCAATACTGATCCTACTTAATTTCATAGCTATGTGATTTTTTTTTTTTCCTTCACTGGGTCTTTGATACTAATTTAGCAATTAGCAGAGTTTTATTAAAGTATAAAAAGGAACAGAGAAAGCTTCTGACATAGACATCAGAAGGGGGATGGAAAGTGGCCCCCTTGCTATGAAACTGCTTACCACGGATTGGGACTTGAACCCACGTGGCTGGGCCTCAAATGCAGCCAAAACCTGTGGTACCTGGTTTCAGGACCTAATGAAGCTCAAGTTCTTGACGTCTCATTGCAGAATGAATTCAGTGAGAGACAAAGTGATAGGTAAGAAGTGGATTTTTTCAGTTTCAAAGAGAAGCAGACTCCACACACAGAGTGTGGGCCATTGCAGAGGGTGAGTGTGGCCACAGAATGTGGCCTGGTTAGTTTTTATATATAGGCTGGGTAATTTCATATGCTAACGTGTGGGAGGATTATTCCAACTATTTTTGTGAAGGGGCAGAGATTTCTGGGATCTGGACCACTGCTCACTTCCTGGTCTTTTAACAGTGCCTTGGAACGGTCATTACTTTGCCAACAAAAGTCCGTCTAGTCAAGGCTATGGTTTTTCCAGTAGTCATGTATGGATGTGAGAGTTGGACTATAAAGAAAGCTAAGCACCAAAGAATTGATGCTTTTGAACTGTGGTCTTGGAGAAGACGCTTGAGAGTCCCTTGGACAGCAAGGAGATCCAACCAGTCCATCCTAAAGGAAATCAATCTTGAATATTCATTGGAAGGACTGATGTTGAAATGAAACTCCAATACTTTGGCCACCTGATGCAAAGAACTGACTCATTGGAAAAGACCCTGATGGTGGGAAAGATTGAAGGCAGGAGGAGAAGGGGACGACAGAGGGTGAGATGGCTGGACGGCATCACCAACTCAATGGACGTGAGTTTGGGTAAACTCCGGGAATTGGTGATGGACAGGGAGGCCTGGCGTGCTGCAGTCCATGGGGTCGCAAAGAATCGGACATGACTGAGCAACTGAACTAAACTGAAACTGTCAGGGCACCTCTGAGTGTGTCCTTTCACTTGCTGATTGAGGATCAAGGTCTAGTCTTGTCTGCCATCTTGGTCCCATTGGATTCGAATCGGTTTATGTTGTGTCCTTGGGCTATGTCATTCTTTCAAAAGTTGTGCCCTGCCCCTTTCCCTTCTGTTACAGCCAGTCTTAGCAGGAGAGCTATATACTTTTTCGGGGACTTCCCTGGTGGCTCAGACAGTAAAGCGTCTGCCTACAATGTGGGAGACCCGGGTTCGATCTCTGGGTTGGGAAGACCCTCTGGAGAAGGGAATGGCAACCCACTCCAGTATTCTTGCCTGGAAAATCCCATGGATGGAGGATCCCGGTAGGCTAGAGTCAGACATGACTGGGCAACTTCACTTCACGTATATGCTTTTTCAACTGGGTTTTCTCTAGTTACAGCATGGGGACTTCTCTCTAGTTGTAGTTCATGGGCTTCTCTTATTAAGGAGCACAGGCTCTACAACCCCACAGCACGTGGGATCTTAGTTCCCCGAGTGGGGATTAGACCCGAGTCCCCTGCATTGCAAAGCGGACTCTTAACCACTGGACCACCAGGGAAGTCCCAGCTGTGTGATATTTTTTTGAAGAATCATCTAATTCAGCAGTTTTTGTTTCATTTGTCAGGGTCCCCAGTTACACCTAATAATGCATAATGATGTACAGTTAGGGATCCCACTTAAGTAAACAGCTTTCTTCATGTAAGTCTTCACTCTGGTTGCAATGTTTTGAGATATTGCAGATTTTTTTTCACACATGCATGAATAACATGAGGCAAAGACATATTGAGGACATTTGGAAAACCTCAATTTCTCCTATCACTCCATCACCAGTAAAAGTAAAAAAAAAAAAAAAAAATGTATCTGATGATATACGCACAAAGCTCATGCCTTTCCTTTCAACTCCCCTGAAATGCTGCTACATTTTTCACTCTGGCTGCCTTTGGTAGCTTGTGTTTGGGCCAAAAATCCTTGGGCAAGAAGAGGAATTACTTTAAGCAATGCCATGGTTAACATTTCATTTCTTGCTTCTGGCTTTTCAAGCCTAATGATGTTGTTAGACCATGAAATAGTTTCTCAGTGCATTTGGCTACTTGAAGAAATATAATCATGCTTTCATATTTTTTTCCGTGTTTGTGCTTTTGTTTTTTTAACTTGGAACTCATGCTTATGCCAATTTTGTCTTTGTGCTGCGGTAAGTACTTCACCCATAACAGGGAGCAGCTGGAATTCCTTCACTCTGTCAGCAGAGGACTGGGTTGTTGTTTAGTCACACAGTTGTGTCTGACTCTTTTCGACCCCATGGACTGAAGCACCCCAGGCTTCCCTGTCCTTCACCATCTCCTGGAGCTTGCTTACACTCATGTCCATCCAGTCAGTGATGCCACAGAACCATCTCATCCTCTGTCGTCCCCTCCTCCTCCTGCCCTCAAACCCGCCCGAGGACTGCTGGAATACATTAAACGTCCAAAATGATGAAAGCTCTCAAAAGGTCCTTTTATTTTGGTTTCCATTTCTATTGAGATGTTATACAATTAGGCATTGCTCCTTGCAGGAAATTCAGAATAAATACTCATTTATTTATGGAATATTACTGCGTAGGTGCCATCGGTCAGACTCAGGGACTAGGAGGATGATTAAACACATAGCCCCTCTTCCATCTGCCAGTGAACCAGGAGGGGCATCCGGTGGGCAATCGGTGCGTCCCACTTCCCCAAAGCAGACGGTCACGGGCTTGCCCTCACTTCTGTTTCATTTATGTGGTGGCTTCAGGTCGGAGTTGCGCCGTGTGGATTCTTTACTGTGTCCAGCGAATCTTTTATTGCGGGGTATGGCCTTTCTGCTTGCAGCACGAGGGCTCAGTAGTCGTGGCTTGTAGGCTTAGTCACTCTGCGGCATGTGAGAGTTTGGGCTTCCCTGGTGGCTCAGCTGGTAAAGAATCATCCCTGCAATGCAGGAGACCCAGGTTCGATCCCTGGGTCGGAAGATCCCCCTGGAGGAGGAAGTGGCAACCCACTCCGGTATCTTTGCCTGGAGAATCCCATGGACAGAGGAGCCTGGGGGGCTACAGTCTATGGGGTCACAGAGAGACGGACATGACTGAGCGACTAAACATATGTGGGATCTCTGTTCCCCAACCAGGGATCAAACTCCAGTCCACTGCACTACGAGGCGGATTCCTAACCCCTGGATGGCCTGGGACGTCCCCGTTTCACTTTCTTTCTACATCTCAAAGGGCCAACAGCATCCCTTGAACCAAGAATGAACCCAGAGGGAAGCCGCACACGAGTGTCAGGAGTGCAAGTAAGTAAGGAAGTGTTAGTCGCTCAGTTGTGCCCGACTCTTTGCGACCCCATGAACTGCAGCTCACCAGGCTCCTCTGTCCATGAGATTTTCCAGGCAAGGCTACTGGAGTGGGTCGCCATTTCCTTCTCCAGGGGATCTTCCCAACCCAGGGATCAAACCCGGGTCTCCTGCACTGCAGGAAGATTCTTTACTGACTGAGCTACAAGGGAAGCCCCTTGTAGGAAGCAGTAGAAACTGCAAAAAACCCAGCGATTGTATATGGTTCACCTTCGTTCATTTTAATCCCATAAAATTATAAATCAGTGACCAAGCTACCAGAAAATATGAACTATTTGGGAACTGGAACTACTTCAAGAGAAATCTGAGTCCAAGCGTACAGCAACAAAAATGTGGATCCCCAAAGAGGGATGGGATTTGACCACAGTTTGGCCTCACGTGAAATCTTTTGCCAATAAAAGATGATGTAGAAAAATCAATGCTAAAATGACAAGAACTTCTGGGATAGAAAAATTGGAGATATGAGGGACAGTAAAATCCAGGGAGCCACTGAAATAAGATAGCTTTGAATTGCTTTGCCTAAATAACAAGAACAGAACTTTAATTTCCTGCTCTGTGTTGCCTTCAAAGTTACCTGTATCCTTCCGGGAGAGAAGAGAGGAGAACCTTCAGGGAACGGTGGTAACCTAACTAATTGGAATGCACAATAAGATCAGCCTTTCGTGGCCACAGGCTACGCTGTTCAAGGCTTATTATCTCAATTGATCCTTTGCTGCTGCTACTGCTAAGTCGCGTCAGTCGTGCCCGACTCTGTGCGACCCCATAGACAGCAGCCCACCAGGCTCCCCCGTCGCTGGGATTCTCCTTTAATAGCCTGTAAATTAGGTATTATTCGTATCTCTATTTTACGGGCATGAAGACAGAGGATGGAATGCTAAGTATTTTGCCTTGTAATAAATAGTGAGTAATTGGTAAAGATGGATGTAATTGACGTTTAATCATCGTAACTGGCTATACAGACATCACAGTCTCTGTCTACAGAGACTTTCTTTCACTTCCTGTTTCGTTCGAGGCTTGGGTCAAAAATCACTTAATCCTTCACCTTTTCTAGCACCATTGTCTGTTGGTTCTCAAACAAAATGGTGTTCGTTCTGCTCTCTGTCGTGGTTCTATAGCTCTCAGACCACGTATTATGGCTGTTATTTACTTAACAGGAGAAATTTTAATGGCATTCATAGCTGTATTCTTGGAACCCAGGCGTAGAGAGGAGCTCAATGAACATTCGAAGGAGTAAACTGGATAATGTTGAACAAACATGCATTCTCCATTCTCTGTGTGTTCAGCTCAAGCTAGAATTACCTGCCCCTAGTGAAAACGTTGTCTTGAAATATGTTCAAACTTCCCGTTTTCTGTGAATAACTAGAAATGCTCTGTTTTGAGATTTTCACTAGTTAACAAGTTACGCCTCTTTTGACGTACATCATCTTAAAATATCAAGTGGGACACAAGCAGAGAGTTCAAATAGTTCACATCTCTTAAAGGAGCAGGGGTCACCCGGCCGTCTGCCTCCCTGTCTGAGTGTTCAGACAACACTCACCTTGGTGAATGTTAATG
The DNA here is from genome assembly GCF_054371585.1 of Giraffa tippelskirchi. NCBI lineage: Eukaryota > Metazoa > Chordata > Mammalia > Artiodactyla > Giraffidae > Giraffa > Giraffa tippelskirchi. The sequence goes on from NC_137289.1 coordinate 148,507,687, forward strand.
CACATTAAATCACATCTCCTGACCTGAACTCCGAGGGTGCCTTGTTCAACAGGTCACCCGGTTATTATCATCTTCCACCCAAGATCAAGACAAAATATGTGCCAGAGAGAGATGTCTTATAGGGTGTCTTGAAATGGGCTATTTATACACAAACAAACAAATTACCAGGCCCAGTGATCCTACCTTTTCAGAGGACAAGATTTGTTCCAGGGGTAGAGAGTGGAAGAAAATCGATCCTTGTTGAACTGATAAATGTCCCTTCTAGATACTTCACGTTGCCTTTAAAGCATAAAGTTGCCATTTTCCTTTATCTGTCAGCTACTTATTTCCTGCATGAGCTATTCAGGCTTTCTAAATCATATCTGTTGGTCTCTTGCCAAATGCTTGCTGCCGGGTGCATATGGAATAAATTATCCAGTGAAAAACATCTCAATCTTCTAGCTGTTTGGTCAAATGCCTTTGTAAGTGTTGAAATGCTGTTCATGTCTAAGGAGCACCTTGGACACAAGGTGAAAAAATCTCACAGAGGACAGATAACTGAATTATGGAATGTTCACTTGACTTAGGAAATTTTAATAGTTAAGAAAAAATCCCCACATCAAGTCTTGAAATTCTAGTAGAAGGTAACCACCACTTGACACACACTTTGGTTGCCCTTGGTATTCAGGAAAATGATGGAGAAATGGATGGTGGTATTTCCTTTTCAGGGTAGGAGGGGGAATTCCCCAATAGTGGACATGGAGAAACACCCAGGACAAAAGGAGCACTCTTTCAGCGAACCTCTTTTCCCAACCGTGAATTAGGGTCTCAGCTCTGAGCTGAGGGGATACATTCTTATTGCATAAATGTAGACCATTGCTTCAGCTTCAGCATCAGTCCTTCCAATAAATATTCAGGGTTGATTTCCTTTAAGACTGACTGGTTGGATTTCCTTGCAGTCCAAGGGACTGTCAAGAGGCTTCTCCAACAGCACAGTCTGAAAGTATCAATTCTTTGGTGCTCAGCCTTCTTTTTCGTTCAACTCTCAAATCCATGCATGATTACTGGAAAAACCAGAGCACTTTTTTTTGCAAAGTGATGTCTCTGCTTTTTAATACACTGTCTAGGTTGGTCATAGCTTTACTTCCAAGGAGCGAGCGTCTTAATTTAACGGCTTCAGTCCCTGTCTGCAGTGATTTCAGAGCCCAAGGAAATACAGTCTGTCACTGCTTCCAATTTTTCCCCATCTATTTTCCATGAAGTGATGGGGCCAGATGCTATGATCTTCATTTTTTGAATGTTGAATTTTAAGCCAGCTTTTTCAGTCTCCTCTTTCACCCTTATCAAGAGACTTTTTAGTTGCTCTTCACTCTCTGCCATTAGAGTGGTACCATTTGCCTATCTGAGGTTGTTGATACTTCTCCTGGCAATCTGCATGCCACCTTGTGAGTCATTCATCCCAGCATTTTGAATGATGCACTCTACATATAAGTAAGCAGGGTGACAATATACAGCCTTGATGCACTCCTTTCCCAATTGTGAATCAGTCCATTGTTCCATGTCCGGTTCTAACTGTTGCTTCATGACCTGCATACAGGTTTCTCAAGAGGCAGGTAAGGTGGTCTGGTATTCCTATCGCTTTAAGAATTTTCCACAGTTTGTTGTGATCCACACAGTCAAAGGCTTTAGCTTAATCAACGAAGCAGATGTTTTTCTTGAATCCTCTTGCTTTTTCTGTGATCCAACAGAGTTGGCAATTTGATCTCTGTTTCCTCTGCCTTTTCTGAATCCAGCTTGAACATCTGGAAGTTCTCAGTTCACATGCTGTTGAAGCCTAGCTTGAAGAGATTTGAGCATTACCTTGTTACCATGTGAAATGAATGCAATTGTGTGGTAGTTTGAACATTCTTTGGCATTACCTTTCTTTGGAATTGAAATAAAAACTGACCTTTTCCCGTCCTGTGGCCACTGCTGAGTTTTCCAAATTTGCTGGCATGTTGTGTGCAGCACTTTAACAGCATCATCTCTTAAGATTTGAAATAGCTCATCACCTCCACTAGCTTTGTTTGTAGTGATGCTTCCTAAGGCACACTTGACTTGGCACTCCAAGATGTCTGGCTCTAGGTGAGTGATCACACCATTGTGGTTATCCAGGTCATTAGTCAAGTCACAAGTCACAAGTGTTAGTCGCTCAGTTGTGCCCAACTCTTTGCGACCCCATGGACTGCAGCCCACCAGGCTCCTCTGTCCATGGGATTTTCCAGGTAAGGATACTGGAGTGGGTTGCCATTTCCTTCTCCAGGGGATCTTCCCGACCCAGGGATCAAACCCGTGTGTCCTGCACTGCAGGCAGATTCTTTACCATCTGAGCTACGAGGGAAGCCATCCAGGTCATTAAGACATTTTTAATATAGTTCTTCTGTGTATTCCTGCCACCTTTTCTTAATATCTTATGCTTCTGTTAGGTCCATACCATTTCTGTCCTTTATCGAGCCCATCTTTGCATGAAATGTTCCCTTGGTATCTCTAATTTTCTTGACGAGATCTCTAGTCTTTCCCATTCTATTGTTTTCCTCTATTTCTTTGCATTGATCATTGAGGGAGGCTTTCTTATCTCTCCTTGCTATTCTTTGGAACTCTGCATTCAGATGGGAATATCTTTCCTTTTCTCCTTTGCCTTTCATTTCTCTTTTTTTCTCAACTATTTTGCAAGGCCTCCTCAGGCAGTCATTTTGCCTTTTTGCATTTCTTTTTCTTGGGGATGATTTTGATAACCACCTCCTGTACAATGTCAGGAAACTCCATCCATAGTTCTTCAGGCACTCTGTTTATCAGATTTAATTCCTTGAATCTATTTGTCATGTACACTGTATAATCCTAAGGGATTTGAGTTAGGTCATACCTGAATGGTCTAGTGGTTTTCCCTACTTTGTTCAATTTAAATCTGAATTTGGCAATAAGGAGTTCATTATCTGAGCCACAGTCTGCTCCCGGTCTTGTTTTTGCTGACTGTATAGAGCTTCTCCATCTTTGGCTGCAAAGAATATAATCAATTTGATTTCGGTGTTGACCATCTGGTTATGTCCATGTGTAGAGTCTTCTCTTGTGTTGTTGGAAGAGGGTGTTTGCTATGACCAGTGCGTTCTCTTGGTAAAACTCTGTTAGCTTTGCCCTGCTTCATTTTGTAGTCCAAGGCCAAATTTGCCTGTTACTCCAGGTGTTTCTTGACTTCCTACTTTTGCATTCCAGTTCCCTATGATGAAAGTGAAAGTGAAAGTTGCTCAGTCGTGTCTGACTCTTTGTGACCCCATGGATTACAAAGTCCATGGGATTCTCCAGGCAAGAATACTGGAGTAGGTGGCCTTTCCCTTCTCCAGGGGATCTTCCCCACCCAGGGATTGAACCCAGGTCTCCTGCCCTGCAGGCAGATTCTTTACCAGCTGAGCCACCAGGGAAGCCCAAGAATACTGGAGTGGGTAGCCTGTCCCTTCGTCAGCAGATCTTCCTGACCCAGGAATCAAACCGGGGTCTCCTGCATTGCAGGCAGATTCTTTACCAACTGAACTATGATGAAAAGGACATCCTTTTTTCTGGGTGTTTGTTCTAGAAGGTCTTGTAGGTCTTCATAGAACCGTTCAACTTCTCTGGGGGAGAATGGATGTGTGTGTGTGTGTGTGGCTGAGTCCCATTGCTGTGCACCTGAAAGTGTCACAACATTGTTAATCGTACTCCAATGCAAAACAAAATGTTTAAACAAAAGCAAAGCAAAAATTAAAACACTGAAAGGTGCTTGTGGCCACATCGCTGAGAGGGCATCCTCCACAACTGTGGCAGACACCAACAGCCTGGGCTGCGGAACGTCGCGAGTGATGGGGGCAACAGAGTTCGTTAACAGAGGGTGAGGAGGAGATGAAACCACACCTCGCAGTTCTCCATTGCTAGGCAGTGGCCTGCAGTGTCTGCTGGTCGGTCAGTGCTGGCCACTGCTCCGTGGATTTGGCCGCTGAGGACACCAGGCACCCAGATAGATGCAGAGAGCTGTGACCTACACAGGCAGCAAGCACACGAGATCAGCTTGGCATCAGTGCCCCGGGACTCAGGTCCCACCCGGTAGCAGAGAACTCAGGCACGCAGATGGCAGAGGTCTGGAGCTGCCCATGGAATTGCAGGACACCTCACCAAGATGTGGGTCAGAGTGTGGTCAGGCTCTGCATGCGTGGCCCGTAGCGGGGACATGCAGGATGCCTCGGTACCAGCATGTAGCATTTCCTACTGAGAATTGCTTGGCATCAGAGGGAAGGAATCTGTGCACTCCGCCACTCCACAGCCGAGGTCGCCTCGAATCTCTCAGCAGCTCTTATGGTGGTAAGAGGAGTCGTAACTTTTTTTTTTTAATTGGAGGCTAATTACTTTACAATATCGAGGTGGTTTTTGCCATACATTGGCATGAATCAGCCATCCCAGCCATCAGGTGGGGGTACATGTGTTCCCCATCCTGAACCCCCCTCCCACCTCCCTCCCCATCCCATCCCTCAGGGTCATCCCAGGGCACCAGCCCCGAGCACCCTGCCTCATGCATAGGAGTCGTAACTCTTAACAGGAGTAACTCTCCAAGGAGTCTCTGCGCCAGCCTTGGCTCAGGAGTGTTGAAGAGTACTCAGGAGTGTGTGCTCCTGAAACCAAGACCAGAACTCAGTGAATCCACGTTCTCCCTCTTGACTCCTCATTCAGAAAAGGTGATAACGCCCAAGACAACTGAATAAACTAGCTTCCCCTGTGCTGTGTTCCCCCACCCCCTGGTCTGTGTCCTGCATCAGTTTCAGTGTCTGCCCATGACACCCCGGTGCCCTGAAACGTGTCTGGAACCCCCCCACCCCATGGGAGTGACCTTCCCCCTACAGGTCTGATTTCTGAGCACTTCTGTGTCCATGCTGAATGTCAGTCAGTCTCCGTGGCCGGTTCCAAGATGCGCAGAGATTGAGGAGAAGGCAGTGGCCAGCGGTGTGGTTATTGGAGACCTTCGCAGCTGTCTGTCAGTCACTCCGTCGTGTCCGACTGTTTGTGATCTCATGGACTGTAGCCCGCCAGGCTCCTCTGTCCATGGAGTTCTCCAGGCAAGAATTCTGGAGTGGGTTGCTCTTTCCTTCTCCAGGGGATCTTCCCGACCCAGGGATTGAACTTGCATCTCCTGCATTGCAGGCAGATTCTTTCGTGTCTGAGCCACCAGGGAAGCCCCTTTGCCAGCTGGATGCCCCCAGAGATCCTTCCTCTCCACGCGTCAGCACAAGCATTCACCCTCAGCAGTTTCCTGCTCAGACTCTAGAAAGATTTTTCCTCATTCTCATACTTGTGGCTTATTAGAATTCTTGTGCTGTCTTATACCGTAATGTGAAAAGCGCAGCGTGCGTAATTTGGAGTATTTTCAGTTCATCCATTTCACCATTAAATGAGCATTTATCAGATATCTGTTAACATTTCAGGCACTGAAGTGGATTTTGAGGACGCAGAGATGAATCCAGTGTGTCTCTTCATATAATTAAAATCACATGATGAATGACTTTGCCGTATATGACTGCGATTCTAAGGTACATGGGGTTATAGCTCTGGTCTACAACGGTGATTTATAGAGCATCTCCCTTGTGATAATGGAGGAAACGTATTAAACCAGAGCTTATCTGCTAAACCCATTGAGCGGCTAAGTCGATTGGTTTCGGTCTGCAGTGAGTCATGAGCGTGTCAGCAACCACTGCCTGGCTTCACTTTCTGTGACCTGACTTCTGGGAAGGTGTTAAAAGCCAGAAGACATGTGAGTGTGTATTTCAACAGTCTTCCAGGAAAACAAAAACTACTCTGAGTTTTTAAAACAGAGGAAACACAATTAGGGAACGTGAGGGGCAACATGGGGTGGGAAGACAAAGCAGAGATCAGTCTCCAGGAAGACTTGTTGAAGCTTGCCTTTTAGGGAGACTTGCTAAACCATCAGCATTTTATATTGCTCGTAACTATATTGTACAGAATTATTATAGTCTGTGTAACGATAACTATTTTGTTGTTCTTCAGTCGCTAAGTCATATCCGACTCTTTGTGACCCCATGGACTGCAGCACGCCAGGCTTCCCTGCCCTTCACCATCTCCCGGAGTTTGCTCAAACTCATGTCCATCGAGTCGGTGATGCCATCCAACCATCTCATCCTCTGCCACCCTCTTTTCCTTTTGCCTTCATTCTTCCCCAGCAGCAGGGTCTTTTTCAATGAGTCTTCTTTTCCTAGCAGGCAGCCAAAGTATTATAGTTTTAGGTTCATCATCATCCTTTCAATGAATATTCAGGACTGATCTCCTTTAGGATGGACTGGTTGGATCTCCTTGCAGTCCAAGGGACCCTCAAGAGTCCTCTCCAGCACCACCGTTCGAAAGCATCACTTCTTCGGCGCTCAGCCTTATTTATGGTCCGGCTCTCACATGACTATTGGAGAAACCATAGCTTTGACTATACGGACCTCCTTTGTCAGCAAAGTGATGTCTCTGACAAATACTTATTTTATTTATTTATCTGGCTGCGCTGGGTCTTCGTGATGGCACAGGGGATCGTCAGTGTTTGTCACGGCATGCGGGATTTTTAGTGGCGAGTCCCGTGAGCCCTCACTTGTGGCCCGTGGGATCCCGTCCCCTGAGAGGGGCTTAGGTAAGGAAGGCAGGAGGGAAGCAGTGATTTCCAGACCCAGGGGCTGCACCACCTGCTGGGAACTGGAGCCACGGAGATGCTGGGATCTCATGAAAGACACAGCCTCCTGGGGGTCGCCTGCTGTGGGCTCCTGAGAGAGCCTAGGGGCCACTCCCTGTTGTCAGGAGAGGAGGACAGGGGAACACAGGGACTGTTTGTGCCCCCTCCCCGGGCCAGAGTCATCTGCTGAAATGCTTTCCCCCCAGCGTGGTGCTCTTAGGACGTGGAGCCCTTGGGGGTGATTCGGTCATGAGGATACAGCCTTCATGAGTGGATTAGTGCCCTGATCTGAATCCGCCCGCACGTGGTGTTGACTTCCAGTCTCCCAGCTGTGTGTTTATAAAGTACTATTTTATCTGACATCACAGACAGGTCACCTAATATTTTATTTTTATTTTTTTTTTAATATTTATTTTTGAGTATACTGGGTCATCATTGCTACAAGTTGCTGACCCTTCTCTGGCTGCTCCAACTAGTAGCGGAGGCTCCTCTTTAGCTGTGGTACAGGGCTTCTCGTCTTAATGGCTTCTCTTGTTGTGGAGCAAAAGCTCTGCAGTGCACAGGCTTTAGTAGTTGTGGCACGTGGCCTCAGAGGTTGTGGCCCACAGGCTTAGCTGCCCCGAGGCATGTGGGATCTTCCCAGACCAGGGATTGAACCAGCATCCCCTGCATTGGTGGATGGATTCGTAGCCACTGGACTACCAGGGAAGTCCCACCCAACATTTTATAAATATTGAGCTCTGATTTCATGTCAAGAATGGTAAGTTTGATACACATAAAACCCTGCTTCCGTGAAAGTTACATTTTGATTATAGACAAAGAGCAAGCAAGTAAATTAAATAAATAGTTGTACTAATAAAAAGAAAAATGGGCTTCCCTAGTGTCTCAGATGGTAAAGATCCACCTGCAATGCAGGAGACCCCGGTTCAATCCCTGGATCTGGAAGATCCCTTGGAGAAGGGAATGACAACCCACTCCAGTATTCTTGCCTGGAGAATCCCACAGACAGAGGAACCCGGCGGGCTACAGTCCACGGGGTCACACAGAGTGGGACACGACTGAGAGATTAACACTTGCACTTTCACAAATAAATAGAATTTCAGGCAGAGATACATGTCAGGAAGAAAAGTAAAACAGGGTCTAGTGAGTGATGGGATTGACAGTATCTACATGAGTAGAGACAGACAAATGAGAACTTGACAAAAACGTATTTTTCTTGGCTTATTACAAGCCAGTTTACAACTTTTCTTTTTGTATAGTGATGATAGGGAAATAAAAATCAGCCAATATACTGTGCTCTTTTTCTTTTTGTATGCCAAGGTTTATGTATCGAGAATTTTGAGGATATTTGCCATTTCTTGTTCGACGACATTCAAAATGCAATACTCGTAAAGACTAGAGTTATTTCTGCTGGGATTTTTTTCCGGAACTCTCTTCCTGGCAGCCGGTGATGAGACATGAGAAGGTACTGGAGGATGAAGGGCTGATTGGGTGTAAAAATGTCTTTGGCTCTGGAAGTATTTGCTCATCTTTGGAGGAAGGGACAAGCCGGAAGTCCAGCAGGGTATGGAGGAGGGCATGGCCAGCCACTCCAGTATTCTTGCCTAGAGAATCCAATGGACAGAGGAGCCTGGCAGGCTACAGTCCACGGGGTCGCCAAGAGTCTGACCCAACTGAGCGGCTAAGCACGGGTTATATCTGATTCAGATATCATCAGGAACATATCTTTTCCTAATATTATGTAACTGGAAACTTGCTCTGGATTACTGGTCTGGGTTTTCCAGACACCACCAATCAAGGAGTCTTGGGAAGGCTTTGTTGTCGTAGGAACTGTGTTTCTGGATTGCGGTGGTCTTTGATCCTTGGCCACGTACTCAGTTGCTCAGGCGTGTCCGACTCTTTGCGACCCCATAGACTGTAGCCTGCCAGGCTCCTCTGTCCGTGGGATTTCCCAGGCAAGAATACTGGAGCAGGTTGCCATTTCCTCTTCCAGGGGATCTTCCCGACCCAGGAGTCTCTTGAGTCTCCTGCATTGGCAGGCAGATTCTTTATCTCTGAGCCACCTGGGAAGCTCGTAATTAATTCCTGCAGCTCTTCCCTTTTACATGTGTCCATCCTTGCTCCTTATGTGACCTCATTCAGCCCATGGCTTTAAATATCCTCTGTTTCATGAGTAGCCTCAAAATTTCCTCTATTACGAGAATGAAGAGCTTAGACGCAAGGTGTCCCCATCGGTAGGCAGGCGGGAAGTGCAGAGGAGACTGTGTCATGGCAGTTGGCCTGTTGTTGAAACCTCAGCTGTTGTTGAGTCTTTTCCAGTGAGCCGGTTCACAGTCTTGTACTATTTACCTTTAAGTTTTTCTCACAGTGACATATCACCTTCCACAGGACTGGAAACAGTTCTCCAAAGTCTGGAGGGAGCTGTTGCCTTTTCAGGGTCAACCTTCTTCAGTCATTTGAACGCTACCTTTTTGTTCCTCACTTTTCCCAAGAATAACATTTGATGACTAAGCCTTATTCTTCTCTGGCTTGGCACTCAGAAGAAAGAATTGACTCTTTCTTTCAACAAAGAATACATTTAATATTGCTCTAGAAAGCCTGGGGCTCTGAATTGCTGGTTAAATAAACATCTAGTATCTGGCGCTGTTAATTTTGCTTCATTATACTTTTAAAATTAAATTTCAGGAACATGGAGTTGGATGAATTATACTTTCTGGTCTATGACATTGTCATCATTTTGCAGAGATAGCCCCTTTTATGTCTTCAGCTAGCTATTTAATTAATTATTCTTAAGAGTGCATTAGACACAAGAAAAGCCTATTACCAACAACAAAAGCTAGGTCTTTTTCAAATAACCAGCCCTCTTGCTTTCTTCACCGTAACTCTGCAATCTATGTCAACTAGTCCCTTTTCTTTCTTTTTAATGTAGGTTTATGGCATATGCATGCTTACTAATTAAGTAATGTGTATTCTAGTTACCTTTACCTTTATTAAAACGATAGCCTGCCATATTAATCTCCTGGTGGTTTTTTTCACTCTGCTGCTATATTTTTAAGGTTGATCTTTAGCATACACATCTCAGTAATTAATTTATTGTGACAGCTCTTTGCTACTTCGTCACGTGAATACGTGAGAGTTTGTTCCATGGATGGACATTTTATTGGGTTTCAAGGTGTTGCTCCTTTTAAGCTGTGCTGTTAAAAGCCGGCTTGTCTGTAGTTTTTAATACACGGCACTAGCTTCTGTTGGGTTGCCGAGGGCTGTGACTGATTGTTGCAGAGAAGAAGCCAATTCTGACTCCATGTTGGAACTGTTTCTTTGACTTGCTTTTCCGTTGCTTTTGTTATTGTAATGGTACATAATGGCCCGCTTAAAAGGACCCTGCCCCTCTGCCTGGCTGTTAAACTAAATTGCCTTTGTTGAGAACCCTGTCTACCTAGATAGCAGGAAGGAAGAAATTAACACATCCTCTGCCTGAGGCTTGCCATTCTAGGAGATGTTTGCAAGGTGAATGGCCTTTTTACTTTGCTTCCTCACCTCCCCCCATCTCATCTAAAAGAACCTGACATCCAGACCTCATGAGATGCTTATTTTGAGGCGCTAGCCTGCCGTCTTCTCGGTCAGCCGGCTCCCGGATTAAAATCTCTTCCTTGCCTCAACACCTCTCTCTCGGATTCATTGGCCTGTCGTGCGGCAAGCAGAGCGAGCTTGGACTCGCTAACAAGATCATTAGCTGTGTGAGTGGTCGGTTGTCTAAGGGGATGCCTGACCCTTCTCCCTGATCACTACATCACTTTATAGCCCCACCAGCCGTGGATAAAAGCTTCTCTGGAGCACCTACTCTTTAAGAGGTTGCCTGGGCAGGCTTTCAGTTGTAGGCGAGAGAAAAGGTGTGAGGTCACATCTCCTCTGCGCTTTTTATTTTTATATTTATTTTTATTTATTTATTTGACAGTACCAGGTCTTAGTTGTGGCATGTGGGATCGAGTTGCCCAGCTAGGAATCAAACTCAGTTCTCCTGTATTGGCAGAGGGGTGGAGTCTTAGCCCCTGGACCACCAAGGAAGTCCGTTCACTTTGGTCTTATTTTCGATACTTTTTTTTCCTGGTCATCAGCGATGCTGAACATCTTTTCATTTAACTTTTAAAAAAACACGTGTTTCTTCATCTGTGTGTGCTTGTTCATAACGTTCGCTTGGTTTCCTTTTGGTCTGTTTATGCTCTTTTTATTGATTTGTAGGAATCCGTTCCCTAGTTTTCATTCTAGTATTTTGTCAGTTGTATTGTGAAAATATTTTCTTCTACTTTGTATTGAGTCTCTTTTCTCTAGGACGTTTTTGATGAACACTGTGTTGTAAATTTTTAATGCAACTGAATATATCTTTCAATTAAGTGAATGCATTGTGTGTTTTATTGAAGGAGTATTTTGTCTGGTCTCTAGTTTAAGGGTTTATCTTTGATCTAACCCTGGGTTTGTTCTCTCCTGTCAGATACTGGTTTGAGTACTTCCTCACTTCCCTGAGCCTAATTCAGGTTTTGCTGGAGGGTGAATCCGAGTTGCCTTCTGAAGCTTTGAGCTGGAATCAGTTTCCCCAGGGAAAGAGCTTCCCTCTGGGGGTTCCAGCCCTCTGACTCTGGGTGCAAAGGTTGGTGTTGCCTCCCAGCCCTTTGCTGCCCCCAAGCAGGCAGCTGTGACCAGGGCTGCTGCTTTTAAATCAGCCCAATAGCATGGGAAGCAGACAGAATCACGTGGCCTGGTGCATTTCCATTTGTTTCAGGTCTCAAGAATTTCAGGTAATTCTTATGCTGTTAGTAAACAGAGCCCTGCCCCAACCCCCCATCATATTTTCAAAAACTTTGCATAGGGGCTTCCCTCGTGGCTCAGTGGTATAGAATCCGCCTGCCAATGCAGGAGACACGGGTTCGATCCCTGGTCTGGGAAGATCCCACGTGCTGCAGGACAACTAAACCCTGGCCCCAACAACTCCTGAGCCTGTGCTCTAGAGCCTCCCCCACCCCCCAAGCCACAGCTACTGAGCCCACCCACTCTAGAGCCCCTGCTCTGCAACAAGAGAAGCCACCCCAATGAGTAGCCCACACCTCAACATTCTGCAGCTACAGAAAAGCCTGCACAGCAATGAAGACCCAGCACTGCTATAAAGAAAAAAATAAAAATTGAAAAAATAAACCTTGCATGAATAAAGGAATAAACGGTTCCTGCTCCGAATATGTTGAATTCAGAAGCATTGTGCTCAGTGAGGGGTGGGAGTGGGAAGCCAGACACAGCAATGCCTACCGTCATTTATATGACGTTCTGGCAAACACAGAAATGGAAGGACACAAATCAGATCCCAGGTTGCCAGAGGCAGGGAGTGAGGGCGGGAAATTGATACAGGAAAGCCTAAGAGAAGTGTGTGTGGTGCTGGAAATATTCTAGATGACTGTCGAATTGGTAGTCACACGGCTGCATGCTTTAAGGCAAATTATGTCTTCACAGTCAAATTGCTCATTTAAAATTTACAAATTGTTATTTTCTGTAAGTTAATTCTATGTTAGTGAATATACCTCAATAAAACTGACTGAGAAGTAAAGAGTTAAATAAAGGGGGAAAAAAATGTATGATCTAATTCCACAACGATGAAATTTTATACTGCAAGCACTTAAAAGAGGGGGTGTTTAAAGTCAAGTAGAGTGTTTGACCAGGTGTTGAAAAGTGACTCCGGTGTTCACGTCTTCTGTGCGCGTTCTTTCTGGATAATATCTGCGGCCAGACTGCTGATCTTGAGCACTCTGGACGGGCACCTGTGAGCTGTACCTGGGTATTTGCTCTTCTCTCTAGCCTGTCGTCATTTAGGAAGCCTGCCGTGCTGCAGTCCATGGGATCGCTAACAGTCAGACACGGCTTAGCGACTGAACCACAACACATTGTCAAATAAGCCGTTTGGTGTTTTACATTTTGTAAAATTTTTTGATTGCAAGATATTTGTTTGGCAATATTGTGCTGATTTCTCCCATACATCAACACGAATCTCAAATGAGTTGTTCTGAGAAGTCATTTTGGAAAGTGAACTTCATTTTTATGTTCAGAAGCTAATGTTCATTTCAGTGCTCGTTTAAAAATCATCTTTACCTTTCCATTACTAGGAACTGACTCTTCCAAACTAAAGAGGCATTGCTGTAACTCAGCGGTTCTCGGCTGGAAGTCATTTTGCCCCCAGGGGACGTGTGGTACTATCTGGAGACAGTTTTGTTAGCTGTCCCTGTTGTGGGGGTGGGGTGGCTGCTACTGACATCTAGTGGGTGGAAGCCAGATTGGCTCCCTATGGGAAATTACCCCTGAGTGTCAATAGTGCTGAGGTTGGAAAACTGATTATTCTGGATAATCAGTCCTAGATAGTCATTGGAAGGACTGATGCTGAAGCTGAAACTCCAATCCTTTGGCCACCTGATGCGAAGAACTGACTCATTGGAAAAGACCCTGATGCTGGGAAAGATTGAGGGCAGGAGGAGAAGGGGACGACAGAGGATGAGATGGCTGGATGGCATCACCGACTCCATGGACATGAGTTTGGGTGAACTCTGGGAGTTGGTGATGGACAGGGAGGCCTGGCGTGTGGCAGTCCATGGGGTCAGACAAGACTGAGCCACTGAACTGAACTGATGCTCAGTCATGTCTGATTCTTTGCGATCCCATGGCCTATAGCATGGGGGAAACCTAGGTATGAAATTTATACAAAAAGAGCGAAGAAGTGAAAGTCGATCGGCCCTGTATGACTCTTTGCCCCTCCATGGACTGTAGCCTGCCAGGCTCCTCTGTCCGTGGGTTTCTCTAGGCACTGAAAGAATAGTTAAAACCAAAATGTATGTTATAAATCCATCGGTTAATACCGTGACTGCTATATTTACCTTGCCTAGTTTGGGCACTTATTATTAATTGAAGGTCTGTACGTAATCTTTTTGAAGTATTTAAGTAGAAGTGTGAAAGTGTTAGTCGACTCTTTGCGAGCCCATGGACTGTAGCCCACCAGGCTCCTGTGTCCATGGGGATTCTGCAGGCAAGAATCCTGGAGCGGGTTGCCACTTCCTTCTCCAGGGGATCTTCCCAACTCAGGGGTCAAACCCTGGTCTCCTTCACTGCAGGTGGATTCTTTACCATTACCTGAGAGTAACTCTGGGAGGTGGTTTCCTTTATGATCTCTGTTTTACAAGGCAGGGACACAGAAATGAAAGGAAGTGAAGGAATTTGTGTGGGTGGCACGTCCCTCATTGCTCCTGCTGAGATTTCAACCCCAGGTTGATTTCACACTGATACTTTTCACTCCTTTGAGTCTTCACACGTCATTTCTCATAACCCCTTGGTATCGGAAAAGGCGATTATGAAGTCATGACTTTAAAATTTTTGTAGATACGGGTATAACTTTAGTTAATTACTTTGGCAGAGAGCGAAAAACGTCTGTGTAGATCTGGCATTAAACTGACATTGAACGTGTGCACCTAATTCTCTAAAAACAGAAAGGGGCTTTGATCACTTTCATTTCTTTCATTGTCCATAGTAATGCCAGGAAACTGTAATTCACTTAGTAAGATCCCGCTAATATGACAGAGGCAGCTGCCTCTTAACCTCCCCGTCTCATCTTCATCTCCCCGTGTCATCTTAACCAGCTTATTCTGTATCAGTGACCCAGGAACACACCCACCTGTAACATTGCTCTGAACCGAACATTCCCTAGCCTCACATATAAAGAGCAGGACGAATACCAAGATGCTGAAAATAAATATCTCTAGGATGACTGGTGTCTGTAGAATCATCCAGAATGGTAGCTACTAAGTATTTGCAGGAGAAGAGAAAGGGATGGATTGAGTTCCTGTCTGTGCCTTCCCGTAAGTCCTTCTTGAGCTGAGAAGTTGCTGCAGTGGCAACAAGGACTTGCCCCACGTGATTCGATACCCAGAAGGACCGCAGGGAACACGGCCCCACTAGGAATCCCACTTACACGCGAGGGGAACCCCGTTTACGAGCTTTGAGAGCCCACTCTTGACAGCCTGTGTCCCAGAGACGCACAGATTGCTGAGAAAACGGAGCACAGCAAGCAAACAGGGCTTAGCATTCCTTGTCTGGGATTCAAAGTCAGCCTTTTGTGTGAGAAGCCGGGACGCATGGTCCAGAGGCTACTGAATGGACGGAGGATGGGAGGGAATGACCTCTGGTTTCTGACTCCTGGAAGCACCCAGAGTGGATTGGAGTATTCTCCAGCTGGTTCATTAGCCATGATAGAAAATTCTGGCTGTAAACCAAGACGTTTTTGTTTTGTTTTGGTCCCAGGGTGTGCTTTTTTTTTTTTTTTTTTAAAGCCCCTGTGGATTCAGAGGGCTTCCCGGGAGCTCAGATGATAAAGAATATGCCTGCAATGCAGCTGACCTGGGTTCGATGCCTGTGTTGACATGATCCCCTGGAGGAGGCAATAACAACCCGCTCCTTTAGTATTCTTGCCTGGAGAATCCCATGGACACAGGGGCCTGGTGGGCTACAGTCCATCGGTTCAATTCAGTTCAGTCGCTCAGTCCTGTCCGACTCTTTGCGACCCCATGAACAGCAGCACACCAGGCCTCCCTGTCCATCACCAACTCCCGGAGTTCACCCAAACTCATGTCCATCGAGTCGGTGATGCCATCCAGCCATCTCATCCTCTGTCGTCCCCTTCTCCTCCTGCCCCCAATCCTCCCCAGCATCAGGGTCTTTTCCAATGAGTCAGCTCTTCACATCAGGTGGCCAAAGGATTGGAGTTTCAGCTTCAACATGAGTCCTTCCAATGAACACCCAGGACTGATCTCCTTTAGGATGGACTGGTTGGATCTCCTTGTGGTCCACGGGGTTGCAAAGTCAGACACAACTGAGCATTAGCACTTGTGGATTCAGAAGAGAAAAATATTAATTCAGGCCTTAGTCACATTGATCGGTTTTTCCCCTTGGCTCCAGGGTATCAGGGTGCTTCCCTGAGTTCCTCAAATGTGTTTATTCTGACTTCCTGACTGTTGCGAATCTTTGCGTGCAGCGGCCACGGAGTGATGAAAGGCAGTGTCTGGGTCTTCTTTCCGTTTGCTGACACCGAAGATAAAGCCTGTCAGCTTTCCTTCGTTTTCCCTGGCCTTGAATTTTATCCACATAACCTCCTATTTTAGGAAATCTGAACAAGCATGTGATGTCTGAGCTGCAGAGGTATTCCGAACCAGGAGCTACTTCAGATATAATTCACACACAGTCTGCCTTTGTCGTTTAGTTTTGCAGTGAGCAGAGAAGTGCTTAAAATTAATCTGAAGACAGCTTTGCACATTTCCTCGGTTTAGTTCAGCGTGGCTGCAGTTACGCGGGAAACCTCTCCCTTGCTTAAGTCCGCATGGCATGAGTCTAGTTGGTATCAGTTGAGAAGGCTGCATGATGACGCCAGTCGGGTTGATGCTTTACAGCTGACAACGCAGTCTGCAAACTAGGTTATCAGACAGGATTGTTGACTGCCGTCGCCAGGGCGGGGAAGCCTGGCGTGCAGTCCATGGGGGTCTGCAAAAAGAGTCAGACACGACTGAGCGACTGAACCAAACTGTCGCGTTTTATTTAGACAGCCGCCATGTGGCGCTGTTTCCTGTTAAAAGTTGCCTCATTCGTTTCTTTTTCAGATGAAGTCTATCCAAATCTCTGGTATTTACATGGCTCAATGTAAATTTCCATGGGCTTAACAGCATCAAAGAACAGCCCCACTTAAGTCTGTCAACAGGACAGAGCTTCAGTATTTCTAAAGAGCACCTGTGTTGATTTCTTTCATGTCTCGGGATGAAAATCAGAATAAAAAGTATGATTATTTATCTGAGCTTCATTTCAAAAAGCTAAAGGAGTCTCATTTTACCAAGTGTTAAATAGGAATTTTACTGAGAAATTCATTATTCCTTTCCCATGAAAAGTAGGCCCTTCAGAAGTGAGAAATGAAAAAGTTATATCTTTAAAAAAAAGAAAAAAGTCGCTCAGTCATGTCTGACTCTTTGTGACCCCATGGACTATACAGTCCATGGGATTCTCCAGGCCTGAATACTGGAGTGGGTAGCCTTTCCCTTCTCCAGGGGATCTTCCCAACCCAGGGATCGAACCCAGGTCTTCCTGCATTGCAGGCAGATTCTTTATCAGCTGAGCTGCAAAGAAAGCCCAAATAATGTAATTTTGGTTAAAATTACTTAATTTCCATTTCTACTAATTTGCTTATGCTTCTCAGAATGCATGTTTGGGAGCAAACCAGTAATATTTTGGTCAAGAACCTGAAGTACGAAAGTTACCTTTTATATTTTAGTCTCCTGCATTTGGCTGTTACATAGTATTTGTTTTATGGCTCTGTGTATATTTTTCAATATCTATGGTTCAGATGTAAAATCAGGTATGAGGACCCTGGCTCATTCTGGTTGTTCCCTGTAGTGTTGCCAGCATTAAAATTTGGGAAAAATCAGTTCATTTGCCTAGTCACTGAGACAAGGGTTCAACTTGACTGACATTGAACATTCCTTGAAACCACTGGGTTTTAAAACACTCTGTGTTCCAGAAGCTGTTATGCTCAATGAGACATTTAAAATCAACAAAAGTCCTCAAATAAGCTAAAGTTAAAATCTCCTGGGGCAGAGGTGTTGGGAGGGAAAAAAAGCATTCACAGTTGAACATCTTCATTGGCGTACAACTGATCCTTGAAATGTAAAAATGCACACTCCAACACACTTTATTTTTTAGTAATTAAATTTTAGTAACTATGGCAGGGACAGAACAAAACTGTAGCAATCACTTAATCTAGAACAGGCTCTTAGCGCGACTACAAAGGGGGTAACAAATTTAACACAAATCGATGGATTGATGGTGACTTTGGGGGAAGGGAGGGAAGCAATCAGACAAATTCTTGATATTTGACAATTCTTTGTATATTTTGCAAAAATTTTCCTTAAAATATGCCTTCGCCCACAAAAATTAATAGCAAACACATTTCTGATGCTTTTCAGTAACATCTCAGTAAACATCGAGGTGATTAAAAATAATACCTTTAAACCTGTGTCTAGTGCAGCTGAATTTTTATAATCCTGCCAAAGAGGAAAAAGGAAGCTAAAATTATTTCCAAGTAGGCTGTTTCCACTGCAAGATGATAAAAGAAAGCAGATCATTGCAGATGGACACGGTTGTCCTGCTCCAAAGAGCAGTGTCTATTCAGTGACCCAGGGCAGAAAGCTGTAATTTTCATTTGTCAGTGGTTGAATCTGCCATGAGGGAGTGGATGGGTACAGCACCAGAGAAGCGGGTCACCCCATCCTTGCCTGAAATCATGTTACAAAGGATGCAGATTTGATTCTTTATCCACTCAGTTCTTAACTGCATCTGAGCGCCTCATTTCACTCTTGTTTTGAAGTGCAAAGCTGAGCAGAAGAGAGTGAAATCTGGACGGGAGGAAGGCACACCTGAAGAAGAGTCATCTTCAGAAGAGATCTGGCCGCCGAATTCTGACGACTCTGCACGCAGACGTAGAGGTGAGTGTGGGCCTAGCTCACTTCCTGGTTCTTCTCGTGAGGTTAATTTCTAATTTTTAAAACACAACCATAATTTCTCTGGTTGTTGACTGCTGTTTCTGAGAGAAGAGGCCTGTTATTGCATCATCAAATGAAAGCACTTGGAAGGAAAAACGAAAGTGATCTCAGTCTCTGAGACCCCCGTGGACTGTAGCCCGCCAGGCTCCTCTGTCCATGGGGTTCTCCAGGCAAGAAGACTGGAGTGGGTGGCCATTTCCTCCTCCAGGGAATCATCCTGACCCAGGGATCGAACCCATGTTTCCTGCAGTTCAGGTGGATTCTTTACCATCTGTGCCACCAGGAAAGCCCCAATTAAGAAGGAAACTGGGCACCATGGGCCAGCTTCCTGCCTGCCCTTGACTGTCCCCTATAACCCATAACCAGTGACCGTGGACCACACTCACATTACAGCTCATGAATGCCATCAAATTAAAGCATTGGTCTTCTCCAGTTTTAGAGCGCATTCTCGGTTTGCTTTTCCAACAACAGGGGAACGTCAGAAAAAGAGTGTGACTATTTCTTACAGTTTATCCTTACCGAATGCCACTGAAAAGCCTTTAAAAAGACAAGCTGCTGGACCCCAGAAATGAGCCTAAGAGTGTCTTGGGTAAACGTTTCTGGGGAAAATGTATCAGTGTGATTATTAAGAAGTCGACAGGCATGTCAGCACACATACCTAAAGAGGGTCCTTAAAATGAAGAAACGCATGCTCTTGAAATCAAAGCTTCTGCTCCATTTTAAATGGAGCACGTGTTTTCCGACTCAATTCCCTCCCAAACCTGTCCTTGGCTCACTTGCTGTAGCTTCAGGAGGTGGTGTGTCAAAGCTGAGAGTCCACGGCGGCTTTATCTCCCATAGGCTGACCCAGAATCTCTGAATGGGAGTCCTGGAGGACACCTTTAGCAAGCCTCTCTGATTAAGGATTAAAAAAAAAACAGTAAAAAGGAGGAGAAGAAACTGCTAACCTAAATCAGTTGCAAGGAAAAGCATCGCAAACTTTTTGGAAACCAGGAATGGGGGCCTTGTTTTGTGTTTCATCGGTAGCCCGAGACCGGCCATGTATCCTGCTTTGTCTTTTTTCATGTAATCAAGGAGTTAATCAAGGGTTTTTTTCTATATTCTCTTTAATAGATTGGGTGTTTTGTCCAAGTCCCACTGAAGTCATTACAAGGTTCATTTCTTCTGCAGACAAATTCTGATGATCAGGTCCACCTTGGCTTTGAGGAAAGACATACTAAGCGCTTTCTTACTAATGCACCTGGACAATTCCCACCCAGCCATTTATCAGTCATCATCCCTTCCAGATAAACTTCAGGTTCCCCTCTCACGTACTTGGTCTTTACTAATGCAGGGTGTGGCTTAACCAGTCGTGTCAACAATTAGAGAGTTTCTGGCTTCACAGGTGGCGCTAGTGGTAAAGAACCTGCCTGCTAATGCAGGAGACGTAGGAAACGTGGGTTCAATACCTGGGTCGGGAATATCCCCTGGAGGAGGGCATGGCAACCCACTCTAGCATTCTTGCCTAGAGAATCCCATGGACAGAGGAGCCTGGCCGGCTACAGTCCATAGAGTCACAAAGAGTGGGAGAACGACTGATGTGACTTGGTGTGCACACAGATGCCAACTCAAAAGGTTAGCTGCATAATAAATTGGACATATGTGAACAGAGTACAATACTAGATTTTGAGCATTACTCTGACTTTACCAAAATGCTTTCTTTTCAAAGTTACTTTAAACTGCAATTAAAATAAAGAACATGAAAAAGACTAGCATAATCATAGAGGGTGTCTGTGATACTTCTAAAAGAAGAAAGCTATATAACCACAAGTACTATTGTAACATATGCATAAGGAAGCAGACCCTATATGTGTAAACCTAAGCTTCCTGTGCAGCTCACTAGATGTTCTTTCGTAGTTTATCATAAAATGCATTTATTCATGGAAATGAATGTGCTATGTCATACATATAAGCAGCAAACATATTGCTTTGTAAAAAATACAGTGATCTCTTTGAACACTTGAAAGTTCAGCATGCTTGTCCTTGTGACTTCACTTTCTAGAATATAAATTTAATGATATAACATGCAGAGTTTTAAATCAAACATACCATAAGAAAATACAGGCATGCATGATATCCTTGCCTTCATTGAGACCAGGTCTTTGCTTAACTTTCAAATGCAAACTCCATAGAAGAATCCGCTACAGCTTTTGGAAATGTTTTTAGTAATTTGCAGATGAAAGTGATGACATTCAGAAGACAGTTCCTATGTCCAGATGTTTGTCCTCCATTCATTGACTTAAGGCTCAACACACCTTCCTGCTTGGGGTCTCCAAGAAGATGCTCTTCTTTGCTCTTAGTCAGTACTTAAGTGTGTTTGTTGTTGTTTAGTCCCAGTCTTTGCAACCCCATGGACTGTGGCATGCCAGGCTTCCCTGTCCTTCATCATCTCCTGTTGTTTGCTCAAACTCATGTCCATTGAGTCAGTGATGCCATCCAACCATCTCATCCTCTGTCGTCCCCTTCTCCTCCTGCCTTCAGTCTTTCCCAGCATCGGGGTCTTTTCCAATGAGTCAGCTCTTTGCATCAGGTGGCCAAAGTATTGGAGCTGCAGCTTCAACATCAGTCCTTCCAATGAATATTCAGGGTTGATGACCTTTAGGAAGTATGTTTAACATACTTTAAAAAGATTTCCATCCACTGTTCTTAACATCTTTTCAACAAACTTATGAGTTCACGTGAGCTCACGTCTAAACTTTTTATGGTTCCGGCTCATATTTAGAACTGTCATGCTAAAAGCTACCGGTGAGGTTGGCTGTATAGTTTGTGGGGCCTCAGGCAAAATGAAAATTCAGAGAAACATGTTGAAAATTAAAATCAAGATTGTGACAGATGAACATTAAATGAAGTGTGGATCCTTCTGAGGTCACACAAGCCATGAGACCAGCTCTACCTACAGAGCCTCTTGCACAAAGCAACACTGATTTTTTAAAACCCACTGGGGGAAACACGCTAAACAGTTAATTTTCTTGGCCTTGCTGATTTGAACTATATGAAGAAATATATACACAAGATGATGCAAAAAAAATGGGTATGAAAGGATCATGGCAGATGGTTGTCATTGTCATTAGCATTTCACAGAAAGATCTCAGAGTGTCAGGGTGGAAACCATGGGGAATTTTAGGAGGAGCGAACTGGAAATTGGAGCAAGCCGTGGGCTCCTTGGGAAGGGGACTCCGGCTTCGCGCTGTGTCTTTGAGCAGGTTGCATGCATCTAGACCGAACTGCCGCTGCGACTGGTGGTGTGCTAACCGAGGCCCCTACTTTAGAATGTGTGCGTGCAGTCCTGCACGAGGACGGGCTCGTGTCAGTGCACAGGAGTGTCAGTCCTGTTGTCCCGCCTCCCAGCGAGTGCCCTTGAGTCTTCCGGATTCGACTGTGTTACATAAATGTCCCAGGTGTGGAGCGCAGCCATCCTCGGACCCCAGCTGTCTGTGGGGTCTCCTACCTGCAGAGGGCTGGAGCAAAGTCCCTTCCCCATGGAGCTCCGGGGAGTACAGAGCTTTGTCAGAGGGAGGGAGTGTAGTCGAGATGATGCAGTGTGTCCACCGCTGGGCAGAGAACGTGGGTGGTGCAAGAACGTGGGAAAAGATCACAAGAGGCGTGGTGTGCTGTGCCCGGTCGCTCAGTCGTGTCCGACTCTTTGTGACCTCACGGACTGTAGACCACCGGCTCCTCTGTCCCTGGGGATTCTCCAGGCCAGAATACAGGAGGTGACGGGGTGGTGGTCTTGCTACTCAAAGGGCCAAATCAAAAGACTTGGGGGCAAAGAGGAGCAGGGTGCAGGAAAGATTGCTGTCTTGAATAGGTCCCTCATGCTGGCCAGGTAAGGCCTTACTGCAACAGACACCTGCTGAAACGAGGTGTGTGTGACCATGTCATCAGTTCAGTCGCTCAGCCATGTCCCACTCTTGGCGGCCCCGTGGATGGCAGCCCGCCAGGCCTCCCTGTCCATCACCAACTCCCGGAGCTGGCTGAAACTCATGTCCACCGAGTCGGTGATGCCATCCAACCATCTCCTCCTCTGTCGTTCCCTTCTCCTCCATAAATGTTCCCAGCGACCTGCCAGGATAGATTTCCAGGTGATGGGTGCTCCTTAAGAGGGAAGGAAAGGACTAGTGAAAGGTCTGAATGGATGGAGTTGAAGAAGAGAGGGAAGAAGAAAGGAAAGGAAGCAAGCAGGAAGGAAGAGGGCAAAGGATGAGCAAAGAAAGAACGGGGGAGGGGTGAAGGATGGGGGAGTCTGGGGGGAGGGTCGGTCAAACGTCCCTGCCTGGCCTGTCTCCTCTTATTGCGCCCAGCGCAGTTCTGTCCGTTCGCTCTTTTCTGCTCCTCGGAAAAGGGAAAATCCAAATACGCCAAAGCATGTGTAGGACCTGGGACCACTGGAGTCAGAAGCGAGGAGAAAGCCCACAAGTTCGGGGGCGCCTCCGTCCATCCTTAACCTGTTCTCACGTCCAGGTTTACGGGTCCCAGGCACCGACGCCCAGGCCAGCCCTTGACACCCAGGGCCGGGGCCTGCTGTTGACGCCCGATGGCGAGGGGGTGCTGGGGGGCAGGAGGGAGCGAAGGCGGAGCGCTGGGGAGCGGACCCGCCCGGAGAGGGGCGCACGGCCGGCGCTCTGCAGGCGGGCACGCTTCGGGCTCCCTTGGACCCGCCCATGGCCCTCCGCCCGCCCCGCCCACCTCTGTCACTCACTTTCCTCGCAGCCAATGGCGGACCGTCTGTCACCCTCGCCCCGCCCCCGGAGGCGGGGCCGGGGGGAGGGCGCGGGGCAGGAGTGGCCTGATTGAACTTTGCCAGCGGAGTTGCGGCGGCCGCGCGGTCTCCGGCGGCGGTGCGGAGCTGGGAGCCTCGGCCAGCGCCCGGCGCCCGCGCGCCCTCCGACCCGCAGCCATGGCGGCCGGGGCGCCCGGCGCGGCCCTGACCCTCTGCCTCTGGCTGGCGGCCTCCGGGGGCTGCCTGGCGGCCGGCTCCGGCGCGGCCGCTGCCCGGCGCTCGGATGAGTCGCTGGCGGCCGGGAGCGTCCAGCGCGCCCGCTGCGCCTCCAGGTGCCTCAGCCTGCAGATCACGCGCATCTCCGCCTTCTTCCGGCACTTCCAGGTACGCACCGCCGCGCGCCCGTTCCTCCCCTGGCGCTGCGGGGCACGCGCCTTCTAGCCTCGCCGCTCAAACTTCTCGCTCAGCGGCAGCCGGCCGGGGTCCGGCTTTACTCGCGGGGTGGGTTGTACCTTCGAGGGGAGGGGGTGGACGAGCCCTCCTTTGCAGCCCCTCGCCGGCTCCCGACCTAACTCCCTTCTTCCCCGGGAAAAACCAAAAGGCGGGTTCCTTTGGGAAGGGAGCGCGGTTTTGTGGCTTCCAAGGATGGGGTGGGGTGGGGTGCGGGCTTGTGAGTTGCCCCGGGACCTCCGCGAGGGACTGCGGGCGGGTGGCCAGTCCCCCCTCAAAGTCCCCGGGCACTCCGGGCCCTCCGCGCCGCGGGCAGAGCGAACGAGGCCCGCGCTCCGCTCCTGACTCCACGCGACCAGCCCCGGCGCCGCAGGTGCCCGCCGGCCGACACTTTTTTGTCTCTGTTGAGCTTTGCTTCCGCGCTCGGCGGGCCGAGAGCTCGCGGTCCACCCTTGGAGCCTCAGCCAGGGGGCACTTGGGTCAGGTCGTGTCTTCCAGCGAGTTTGTGTTGGAGAGGGGGGCGGTTACTGCCGGTGGCTGTGACCGCCCCAATTCGGAGCCCCAGAGCTTCTAGGTGTCGCCAGCGAATGGCGTGGAGACTAAGGGAAGAGATGGCAACGGATAAAGGACTTGGAGGCGCCGAGTTCGGATGTTCCGAGAGGACTCCCGGGGCCAGGATCTCTTCCAACCCTCGTAGGTTCTACCGGCTTGGGGGTAGAGGGGCGCGTATGGGTGTGTAGAAGGTTCAGGGGACAGGACTCTTGATGCCAGTAGATGGCTGGGATACTGGGGCGAGCCACAGCGGGGAGTGCCTCAGGGACCCTGGGTGCTGATGGGCACGCGGGAACCGCTCCCGAGCCGGCCTCAGGCGCGTCTCGCAGCCGTGGACCCAGCTGATCCGAGCGCGCGCACTCTGCAGTCATTCACGCGTATAACCTAATTCCTCTCGTGTGCTCGCTTCTCGCCCTCGCCGTCTCCTCTCTAGCCTTTTAGTCGTTCACCTGTTACAAGATCCCAACTTCTGGCCGCAGGGAAAACTGCAGCTCCCAGAAAGCGGCCGCGCGGCTCCTTGGTGGGTTTCTAAGCCGAGCCCCTCTGAAATAAACGAGGCGCCTCCCGCGCTTGCGCGGGGTCAAAGGGGCCTTCCAAGGGTCCCTGGGCACTACGCTGCGATGGAGGCCATCGTAATGACTGGAGTTTGGGACGAATCTCCGAAGCCTTTAAGCCCCGTTCATTCTGGCGTGAGAGCTAATGAAACCGCGCCGGGAATGGCATACGGAAAACTGAAAGTTGGGATGTTCACCGAGTGAACCCGCTGGCCAAGTCTACGCGCCTGAGTACGCGCGGTTCTGTGCGTTCTCAGAGAAGGGGCATCCGTGGGTTTCAGGGAACTTCGCGGTCTCCCTTGGTTTTTAGGAAGGGGGCCGGGGGAGTGGTCTCCTGCGCTGAAATCCCTCGGATACCCTGGAGAGGGTCCCTCCTAGCCACCTGGTTTCTTGCCCCCCTGCCCTGCCCTGCGTCACTCTTCCGAGGCGATGCCACCCTGTTGTTCAAATAACAACATAAAACAGCAGCCTGTTCCCAGGGAGAAAGACTATCTTTTCTTTTTCTTCTTCCCTTCCTTCCTTCTTTAAATTGAACTGTCAGTCGCTGTAATTTATTTGTTTTACAGTTTCAACGCCTAAAGAAACAGTGCAGATCAAGCCAATTCCCGTGAAAGGCTTTTCTTGTGGTCTCTTGGCATGATTTCTCTTCGGAAGAAAAAAACTGCTGACAGAATACACATTGCCAGACAATCCTGATTACATTTTAATTAGCTGGGGGTGGGGGGTGAACTAAGCTGCAAATTACTCAGTTAGGACTTAATAACTGCTGTTTCTGCAATCAATTGCAAAGCCATTCTTGGAGGTTTAACCCTAACTTGGTAATGCCTATCTGATTTATCTAAATTGCAGGGATTAAGCTTTCTTAAGATTTGAAAAGACAGACTCGCACTCCTTATAAAACCTCAAGCTTTCCTATCCCTCCCCCCTTTAAATAATTGGAAGGATGCCTCTCAGGCAGGGGGCAACTGCAGGTGGGATTTGTGAACTGGCGAGAAAGGCTGGGCTGGAGAAAGGCCTCAGAACAGTGCCTTCTATCAGGGACACCCCACCTACCCACCCACTTGTGCAAATAAACCGGAGCAGAAGCCTGTCTCTGATGCAGATAGTGGTTCCCAGTTTCTCCTGCGTGGTTCCTGCCCTGCTTGTAAGACTGGAGGAAGGTTCGCCCGCAGCCTTGAGGCCAGACAAGTGTGTGGACTCTCAGTTCAGTTCAGTTAAGTCACTCAGTCGTGTCCGATTCTTTGTGACCCCATGGACCGCAGCACGCCAGGCCTCCCTGTCCATCACCAACTCCCGGAGCTTGCTCAAACTCATGTCCATTGAGTCGGTGATGCCATCCAACCATCTCATCCTCTGTCGTCCCCTTCTCTTCCCGCCTGCAATCTTTCCCAACATCAGGGTCTTTTCCAATGAGTCAGCTCTTTGCATCAGGTGGCCAAAGTATCGGAGCTTCAGCTTCAGTATCAGTCCTTCCAGTGAATATTCAGGACGGATTTCCTTTAGGATGGACTGGTTGGATCTCCTTGCAGTCCAAGAAACTCTCAAGAGTCTTCTCCAACACCACAGTTCAAAAGCATCAATTCTTTGGCACTCAGCTTTCTCTATAGTCCAACTCTCACATCCATACATGACTACTGGAAAAACCATAGCTTTGACTAGAAAGACCTTTGTCAGCAAAGCAATGTCTACTTTTTAATATGCTGTCTAGGTTGGTCATAGCTTTTCTTCCAAGGTTAGTAGGTTGATTTACTTCAGAACTGGCTGCCTGTTTTTCTGGCCCTGGGGCCACATAGAAATGTGCCGTCTGTTATTAAAGAGTAAGAAGTGTTGTGGAAGGAACTAAACTATCAAATTTTTTCTTTCTCCTGTGACCCTTTTCTCTTGGCTTCTCTGTGGTGTTTTAAATTTGCTCTCCAGCGCTGTTCTCGGTAAAGAATAATTTAAAGATGAAGTCATTCACGTGGATTTCACTGTTCATCTTTCTCTTGTGCAGTGCCTGTGTTACACCCAAACATCAGAGGTTTCACTTGGAATTACCAGCAGTACACAGCTTGCATTTCCTGGCTCACCCCTCGAGGGCCAAGCTGGGGCCAGACTCAGAAAGGTAGGAAGGAGGCAGGGGTAGTGTTAGTTGCTCAGTTGTCCGACTTTTTGCAACCCTATGGACTGTAGCCCGCCAGCCTCCTCCATCCATGGGATTCTCCAGGCAAGCATACTGGAGTGGGTTGCCATTCCCTTCTCCAGGGGATCTTCCCGGCCCAGGGATCAAATCCGGTCTCCCACATTGCAGGCGGATTCTTTACCATTTGCGTCACCAGGGCAGCCCACCTCCCAAAGTGCCCTGTGTAGGGGTGTACCCAATGGGTGCCCCACAAGGGAATCTCGCAGGATGTGGGTAGACCATCATAGATACCCAGGGCCTGACTAGTACGCACACTAGCTCAGGCGTGGCACTCACCTGGCACTCACCTGCCAGCTGCTGGGCCAACGCGTTGCACCTTGTTTTAGCTAGATCATAGCTCAATTGGTAAAGAATCTGCCTGCAGTGCTGGAGACCCCGGTTCTATTCCTGGGTCGGGAAGACCTGCTGGAGAAGGGATGGGCTACCCACTCCAGGATTCTTGGGCTTCCCTGGTGGCTCAGCTTGGTAAAGAATCCACCTGCTGTGCGGAAGACCCGGGTTCGATCCCTGGGTTGGGAAGAGGCCCTGGAGAATGGAAAGGCTACCCACTCCAATGTTCAGGCCTGGAGAAATTTCATGGACTGTATAGTCCATGGGGTGGCAAAGAGTCAGACACGACTGAGCAACTTTCGCTTTCACTTTCAGAAAGTTAGGCTTCCCTGGTGGCTCAGTGGGTAAACTGTCTGCCTGCCATGTGGGAGACCCAGGTTCGATCCCTGGGCTGGGAAGTTCCCCTGGAGAAGGAAATGGCAACCCACTCCAGTACTCTTGCCTGGAAAACTCCATGGACGGAGGAGCCTATGGAAAGCAAAGAGAAGCACATGACTGAGCAACTTCAGGAAGTCGAGCCAGGGGTCTCCCCTTCCTCCTGCTCAACCTATAGCGGATGGGCAGCCCCCCAAGGGTGCTCAGACCTCCTCACCAGAGGCAGTTAGGTGCCTGCACCAGGAATGGGCGACCGGCTTAGTTCTGTGGCTTCGTGGCCTCTGGCTGGTTGTCCACAAACACAGCGTGCGGCTCCCAGCATGGGACGGGCATGGCCGCCACTGAATTGTGGGCACTTCCAAGCATGCACTTGCCCCCCAGCGTTCCTTGTGCCCGCTCTCCGGTTGCTGCAGGGGGCAGAGTGCGACAGTACTTTGAGGGGGGGGGGCGGGCAGGGAGAGGTTGAGGAGGACCGGGGCTCCAGGGGGCTCCCAGGAGTTAGGCAGCCCAGAACCTTCGCTGGAGAGGAGAGGGAGGTGAGTGGCCTCATTCCTGTGGAGGTCTCCAGGACGTGCTTCAGCATCCGAGCAGATTCCACATGGCAGAATGCAAGCTCAGAGATGAGATCACTGAGAATTCCAATAGGGTGGTCTTGGGGCGATAACCCGCAAGCTGCAGGGCTCTTTCTGAGCTTGAACCAGGTGCACAAATCTGTGTCCCTGGGGCCAGCCCTGGTTTGGATTGTTCAACCCTTGGAAGCGGTTTCGCCCGCTTGTCCTGGGGATTATTCATAGGCTGTCCTTTGTGTTCAGAGATCTGATATCTGACGTGTTGACTTGGGAGTAACCTAGCCCTGCACTTATTTTCTCTGTGCTGTTCAGTCGCTCAGTTGTGTCTGATTCTTTGTGACCCCGTGGACTGCAGCACGCCAGGCCTCCCTGTCCATCACCAACTCCCGGAGTCTACCCAAACTCATGTCCATTGAGTCGGTGATGCCATCCAACCATCTCGTCCTCTGTCGTCCCCTTCTCCTCCCGCCTTCAATCTTTCCCAGCCTCAGGGTCTTTTCCAGTGAGTCAACTCTTCCCATCAGGTAGCCTAAGTATTGGAGCTTCCTTCACTAGAAGAGTCAAGAAGAGGTACACTAGGCCTGAAAGAAGCTCTGTGGTTTTTTTGGTGAATCTCATGTACCCTGCGAGTGACTTCCTCGCTTGTGCTGGGATGTTCCTGGTGGCCACCCCGCCTGTCTCCCCAGGTTCTGTGCATCATGGCAGTGATGAAGCTGAGTGTCAGAGCCTCGCAGAGAAGAGTCCTGTCACTGAATATTAGCAGACCTGCAACCTACCCTTTCTATGCCTGGGTATTCTCAAAGGAGGTGCAGCAGACTAGGGCTTGAGGAAAAATAGCCCGAGTGGAATAAAAGAGTCTGAGCGAGTCTATTTCTTGGCCGGATTTTAGGACCTGATGGGGGGAGGTGGATGGAGTCTTGGAAGATAAGTAGCGTAATGCTGGTGGCCTTGGTCCTGGGGCTGTAGGATTTTATTAGTGCGAAGAGATTCTTGCTTAATGGGACATTATTCACTCTTCCAAGGACCGCTGAGAGCCTGGTTTAGGTAACTGATTAGAGATCAGAGGCTTTCTTCTAGCAGTAATTGGAAGCTGTTTGTTTTGGCCAAAGAGAGAATAGTGCTGGTGATTAGCTCATTCCGTGTAGAGGACCAGCCTCTGCTCTCAGAAAAAGTAAGCAAACAATTAGCGCATCGCAAGCCTACGGCAGCCACAAATCATCCCCAGGCTGGCGGAGTTTTGAAGCAACGGTCTTGTGGTGAATATACTCAAGTCTTGGTGTGCCTGCTGGGCCTGCAGTGAGATCGAAGTGACATGCTAGAAAGTCTCTGGGAAGAAAGGCCATCCTCAAGTTTCACCTTCATATTTCCTGGTCTGGGTCGCCGGAGCTCTGGCGGTGTCTCCAAGAATTTCTAACTTTGACCCAAACTAAACATTAGGTTGCTTGCATGCTCAGTCATTCAGTTTTGCAGCTCCACGGACTGCAGCCCGTTGGACTTCTCTGCCCGTGGGATTTCCCAGGCAAGAATACTGGAGTGGGTTGCAGTCTCCTCCCCGCTCCGGATCCAGGGATTGCACCTGCGTCTCTTGGGTCTCCTGCATTAGTAGGCAGATTGTTTACCACTGGGGAAGCCCAGACATTAGGTTATGCATGGCAAATTTTCTTGCTTCTAATAAAGTGTTTCTCACTGAACCTGATTTAAAAGTCTTATCTTATTGTGACTATTATAGAACGTTATAAAACTACATTGGAAAATATTTGTGGACTTACTGATTTCGTTATGCACTGTATCATTAGAGGAGAAATACATTTATATATTTTATATATTGTGTGTAGTATATATCTGTATATATTTCAGTATATTATCTGTGGTGGTTCAGCTGGTAAAGAATCTGCCTGCAATGTGGGAGACCTGGGTTTGATTCCTGGGTTGGGAAGATCCCCTGGAGAAGCGAATGGCCATCCACTCCAGTATTCTGGCCTGGGGAATTCCATGGACTGTATAGTCCATGGGGTCGCCAAGAGTTGGACACGACTGAGCGACTTTCACTCACTCACTCATATTAATAAAAAACATACATGTATGTATGTTTAGAGACTTCCATTTAAAAGTTAAACTTAAGTTCTTTGTGCAGTCATTCCCGCTCTAAAAAAATTAGGTTATTATATTTTTTAAAAATAGATTCATCAGATTTCATTGTATAACCCCTCTTGGTGTGTTTCGGTGAATGGGCATACAACTTTCAGGCTAGGTAAAGAAACTCAGCAACACTGTCAGCGGGCACTGCTCGTATTAACTCAGAAATGGAGAAGTCTCTACGTGTGACTTGTTTTTGCCTCCCAGAAATCTGACTCTTAAACGATTTTGAGGATTGGGCTTGGGAAGATGATCAGTGAAGCATATCCGTATTATCGACAGATGTTTTGTATCTGAACGGTAGTACTGGGGGAGATAGCTTATGCCACTCCGTCTAGTCAAGGCTGTGGGTTTTCCAGTAGTCATGTATGGATGTGAGAGTTGGACTATAAAGAAAGCTGAGTGCCGAAGAATTGATGCTTTTGAACTGTGGTGTTGGAGAAGACTCTTGAGAGTCCCTTGGACTGCAAGGAGATCCAACCAGTCCATCCTAAAGGAGATCAGTCCTGGGTGTTCATTGGAAGGACTGACATTGAAGCTGAAACTCCAATCCTTTGGCCACCTGATGCGAAGAGCTGATTCATTGGAAAAGACCCTGATGCTGGGAAAGATTGAGGGCAGGAGGAGAAGGGAACGACAGAGGATGAGAGGGTTGGATGGCATCACCGACTCAAAGGACATGAGTTTGGGTGAACTCCGGGAGTTGGTGATGGACAGGGAGGCCTGGCGTGCTGCGGTTCATGGGGTTGCAAAGAGTCGGACATGACTGAACGGCTGAAGTGAACTGAACTGTTGGGATACTTTGTCAAATTATTCCGTAACTCCGAGCCCTGTTGATGCACTGTCTGAGCGCCAAGCCCCGATTCAGAGTTCTGAAGTCAGCCGCCTTTCCACATTTCTTTGCACTCACCCTGGACTCCATATTCTGAAAGTCTGGTTGTCTGTCAACATATGGCATTTATTAAGTGTGACCTGGTTTTTGCTCTTCCCATTAATCAAAGAAATCCATAAGTCCTTCAAACTTCAGATCAGCATGAGGTCACTGGTATTACTGAAGTAGACTGATAAAACGGATATTGTCGACCTTGTAGTTATTTTTTGCACCGTCCGTCCAAGGAGAATGTGTAATTTCCTTTGGCTTCCCTGAAGCAATGAATGTGGATAGTAGCCGTCTATCGCATCTCAGGAGATGCTGTTTGTGACCTCCTGGCCCCCAGTCCACCGCCCCATGCTCCCCCAGCCCCTGACCCCTGGATCAGCTGCTAATAGCTTACAGCTGTTCCCCCTTGGAGACTGACCTTTAGCCCCGGGGCACCGTCTTGCCAGCAGGGTAGCGCATCCTCCTTCCTTGATGAGGGCAAATCATGGTCATTGGCTCACCGCAGGGGGGATCTGGGAGGCCAGCCCTCTTGCTGGGATCAGCTCTGGTTCAGTTTATGCTCCGCAGCCTTGCCGTGAGGCCAGGCTTCTCAGGGCTCTTCCCCAGAGGGCATGCCTGCTCACCTCTGTCCTTCCCTCGCCTTCCACTGAGAGCTTCGCCCATCCTTCACGTTCACAGAGAGCCCCCTTTCAGCCTCCACCTCCAGGAAACCCAGCCTCAGACACCTCCCTTCAGGTACCTCTTCTAATTCAGCCCCTTCCTCTTGCAAGTTACACAGAGAGCTTGATTCTTATCGGAATGATTCATTCAATCACGTACAGATAATAGACAGTAGAAGTAAAAATATGACCCAGTTTTCACAACTCTCAGTTCAGACTTTTCCCCACTAGCCCCTTTATTGTTTAATGTTTATTTTAGATTGAAGTATACCTGACTCAGCTCAGTATACTTGAAGTCTGCTTGGCTCAGCTGGTAAAGAATCCGCCTGCAATGCGGGAGACCTGGGTTCGATCCCTGGGTCGGGAAGATTCCCTGGAGAAGAGCAAGGCTACCCACTCCAGGATTCTGGCCTGGAGAATTCCATGGACTGTGTAGTCCATGGGGTCGCAAAGAGTCGGACACGGCTGAGCGACTTTCACATACTTGACTTACAATGGTGTGTTAGTGTCTGCTGCATAGCAAAGCGAGTGGAGTATGCATATACATATATCCACTCTTTTTCCGATTCTTTCCCCATGTAGGTCATTACGGAGTATTGAGTAGAATTCCCTGTGGTGTACAGTACATGCTTGTTAGTTACCCTATTTTATATAGAATAGTGTGAGTGTGTTAGTCCCAAACTCCTATTTGTCTCCTCTCTCCCTTTTCCTCTTTGGTAACCATAAGTCTGGTTTCTAAGTCTGTGAGTCTGTTTCTGTTTTGTAGCCCACTCTCCCCTTTCAAAAAAAAACAAAAACAGTTAATGCAAGTTAAAAATAATAATCGTTCTACATCAGGAAGCACTCAGAGAGTCAGGACATTTTCTGTTATTTGTTTTAGTTTCTCTCTCCTGATGATTTCAGTGAAAAGTTTAAAATCTTGATCCTAATACATAAGCATATCATACTTCTTCACTGCCTGTGTGAAATACACACACACACATCACGCCTCTTCACAGCCTGTGTGAGATACACACACACACACACACACATATATCATACTTCTTCACTCCCTGTGTGAAATACACACACACACACACACACACATCATGCTTCTTCACTGCCTGTGTGAAATACACACACACACATCATGCCTCTTCACAACCTGTGTGAGATACACACACACACACACACACATCATACTTCTTCACTCCCTGTGTGAAATACACACACATACACACACACACACATCATGCTTCTTCACTGCCTGTATGAAATATGCACACACACACGTAAATCATATTTCTTCACTGCCTGTGTGAAATACACACACACACACACACACATATATCATACTTCTTCACTCCCTGTGTGAAATACACACACACACACACACGTAAATCATACTTCTTCACTGCCTGTGTGAAATACACACGCACACACACATATCATGCTTCTTCACTGCCTGTGTGAAACACACACACGCACACACATACACATATCATGCTTCTTCACTGCTTGTGTGAAATACACAGACACACACACACACTAACATACCGTGTTTCTTCACTCTCTGTGTGAAATACACACACACACATATCATGCTTCTTCACTGCCTGTGTGAGACACACACACACACACACACACATATCATACTTCTTCACTGCCTGTGTGAAATACACAGACACAGACACACACACACACACACCGTGTTTCTTCACTCTCTGTGTGAAATACACACACACACACCCACACATCATGCCTCTTCACACCCTGTGTGAGATACACACACACAGACATATCATACTTCTTCACTGCCTATGTGAAATACACACACACAGACACACACACACTGTGCTTCTTCACTCCCTGTGTGAAATACACACACATGCACACACACATGTAAATCATACTTCTTCACTGCCTGTGTGAAATACACACGCACACACACACATATCATGCTTCTTCACTGCACGTGTGAAACACACACACATGCACACACACACATATCTCATGCTCTTCACTGCCTGTGTGAGATACACACACACACACACACTCACACACATACTGTGTTTCTTCACTCTCTGTGTGAAATACACACACACAGACACACATCGTGCTTCTTCACTGCCTGTGTGAAATACACACACACACAGACACACATATATCATAGATCATACTTCTCCACTGCCTGGGTGAAATACACACACACAGAAACACACATGTATGTATATATATATGTGTCTCTGTGTGTGTGTTGTTTCTGCCATCTGCAGTTGGTTGAATCTGGAAACGAGGACCCCATGAATATACACATGTGTGAGCACACACACACACACACACACACACACATAAATACATATGTATCATGCGTCTTCACTGCCTGTGTGAAATACACACAAACACACACACACATCTATGTATATAAACGTAGCTGGCACTGTGTGTGTGCTATTTCTGCCATCTGCAGTTGGGTGAATCTGGGAATGAGGACCCTGCAGAGAGAGAGGGCCAGCTGTACTCTGCCACTGTGTATGAGACTTGAGCGTCCGCAGATTTTGATACCCACGGGGGTCCCAGAACCCCGCAGTTCTCAAGGGACAACTGTACTCTGAAGCCAGCTTGAGACAGTGTATGCGAGATGGACAGCAGATAGCATCAGGGGACATCATTAACCTCAGTACCCCTGGCAGCTCTAAGAAGATGGCAAGGAAGACCAGTTAGTTCAGATATTAGGCAGCTCTGGATTTACTCAGCAAGCGACCGGGGTGCCATGTCCCCCCAAGACCTACTTGTGGTTGTTTAGTCACTCAGTCGTATCCGACTCTTTGCAACCCCATGGACTGTAGCCCGCCAGGCTTCTCTGTCCATGGGGTTCTCCAGGCAAGAATATTGGAAGGAATTGCCATTTCCTCCTTCAGGGGATCTTCCTGACCCAGGGTTCGAACCTGCGTCTCCTGCATTGGCAGGCGGATTCTTTACCGCTGAGCCACCAGGGACTCAGGGTCCCCTTCATATCTTGAAAAGACTTTATTTACATGCTTGTGGTTTCAGAGTGGTGAGCTGAGGCGTTCCCCCAATGGTGGGACAGACAATTGGATAAAAGTGGTCATCCCTGAGAGCCAACAAGTAAAGAGAAATTGATGCAAGCCTTGTCTATGGCTCATTTTCATGTACATTTCAGACCGCAGATGCTGGATCTCTTTCTCCCTTAAAAAAAAAAGTGTGTCACTTTAATCACTTGCATTTATTTCAGCTGATATCGATGGATTGCTGCAATTTCAGAGATGAGGCTGTAAAATCCTGAGGGATTTAGAGTCTGGTATAAGAAGTAAGACTTGTAAACAGATCATGGCAGTCCACGAGGGAGGGGCTGGGGAGAGTTATTTGTGTGAGATCTCAGAGGAGGGGTCCTGTTGCTTGAGTGGACGTTACCCAAGGGAGATGATACGAGCTGTGCACAGCCACCGTGGGCTCCTCCAACACAGAATAGCCAGCGTGAGTCAATGCAGAGGCCTACAGGAATGCGGTCTGTCTGCTGGGGGCCTCTTGGTGGCTTGTGATGGACAGGATACAGCGTTAGCCCACCCAGCCAGCAACCAGGCGCTGGGGACTTTTGGTGAGAGCTGTTACAAAGCGCAAGTCCTTTGTTCTGCAGGACAGGTTGAGAGCAAGTCACCACACTTAGCGATGTCTTCCTGGTTCTTGCTCAGCTGATCGGGTTGAACCTCGGGCTCCACAACCAGTTGCCCTTAGGCTATTGAGTTGATTTCCTCTGGAGATCCTTGCCAGCGACCCCTGAGAAAAATCTCCAGCTGAGCATCACAAGGAAAGAAAGGACTACCTTTCCCCTCTCCCTGAGGTCATGCTTTGGCTTACAGTAGGATCCCAGTTCTGAACTGGTGGGGCTGGACCCAAAGCAGAATCTCTGCTGAACGACCGAGCCACAGGTTAGAAGGTTATTTGGCGTTCGTTGTTTTTTATGCAGTCTTGGTGTTGACAGAGTTCAGTTCAGTTCAGTCACTCAGTCATGTCCAACTCTTTGCGACCCCATGGACTGCAGCACGCCAGGCCTCCCTGTCCATCACCAACTCCAGGAGTTTACTCAAACCCATGTCCATCGAGTCGGTGATGCCATCCAACCATCTCATCCTCTGTCGTCCCCTTGTCCTCCCGCCTTCAATCTTTCCCAGCATCAGGGTCTTTTCCAGTGAGTCAGTTCTTTGCATCAGGTGGCCAAAGGATTGGAGTTTCAGCTTCAACACAAGTCCTTTCAACGAACACTCAGGACTGATCTCCTTTAGGATGGACTGGTTGGATCTCCTTGCAGTTGAAGGGACTCTCAAGAATCTTCTCCAACACCACAGTTCAAAAGCATCAGTTCTTCAGCTCTCAGCTTTCTTTATAGTCCAACTCTCATATCCATACATGACTACTGGAAAAACCATAGCCTAGATGGACCTTTGTTGGCAAAGTAATGTCTCTGCTTTTTAATATACTGTCTAGGTTGGTCATAACTTTTCTTCCAAAGAGTAAGTGTCTTTTGATTTCATGGCTGCAGTCACCATCTTCTGTTGACAGAGTAGTTTCACATAAAATCTCTCTTTGACCTTCACAGCAACTCTTTTGAGGTCAGGAGCGTCATTTTGATAGGTAAGACAACCGAAGCCGTAGGAAGGTGAGATAACCAAGGCTTCATGGCAGAAACTCAAGCCCTAATTGTCACATTGCCAGACGTTTATACTAAATGACCCACTTCTCCACATGTTAACAGTGAGAGAAGACAGAGTTAACATGTCAGCTGTAATATCATCAGGGGTCGCTGAGTTTGGGGGGACATGGATTCATTGCCTCCTGGAACCACCATTGCATCACAAAGTATCGAAGTGAAAGGTTGTTGGTGTGATAGAAGAAAAAGATATGTTAAAAATATCACTCCATCAACAACATCCCCTGTGGTGCCCTAGTCTACCCCAGTCCTTCCAACCAACACAAATCTGTCACACGCAGTTTTTATCTTTCAAGTAGCTTAGATTCTGGGAACCCCGCAGAAGTGTCTTGTGATTCCTGCCTGCAGAAGAATTATTTTCTACTAGAGAGAGAGACCGATAGACATTTATGCGAATAGTTGTGGAAGTGAAGAAAGTATTATAATCATTAATCATCTTTTAAATCTTTATGCAGCCATTTGACAGACAATTGTAATTTCTTAGATGAAGACTTTTCCCTGATAAATTGAGTTTGTGTGTGTGCATGTTAAGTCGCTTCAGTTGTGTCCAACTCTTTGCGACCCCATGGACTGTAGCTTTCCAGGTTCCTCTGTCCATGGGGTTTTCCAGGCAAGGGTACTGGAGTGGGTTGCCATTTGCTTCTCCAGGGGATCGTCCCGACCCAGGGGTCGAACCCGTGGCTCTTATGTCTCCTGCATTGGCAGGTGGGTTCTTTACCACTGGCGCCACTTGGGAAGCCCTGAGTTTGTGTAGGTCCACCCAGAATTCCCCTCGTCTAGCCAAATGGCAGAGAAGTATTATGATCCTTGCAGAAATGTTTCACGAACAGCTGGACTTCTTGATGTCATAGAGGATGAGTTTGTGTTCAGGGAATCCCAAAGGTCTCAGGACTTTATTCTTGACCTTCATTCTTGGCTGCTATTGCTGTTCTTAACAGGACATATTCGGAGTATTTCCAGTGGTGATGGTAGCTTGTAGGTATGTGACTAGCAACTTCCAAGACCTGTCATATGCTTGCTTACTTGCTTTTTGTTTTGAATGGTGTGTGTGTGTGTGTGTGTGTTTATACTTGATCATTCTTTTCAGCTTCCCTGTAATATGTAAAAGTTAGACAATAAGGAATTCTGAGAAAGAATGTAGAAAATTCTCAAGGCTGCACGTGAAAAGAAAATGGTGATGACCTGGGATTCTGTAACCCCCCCCAAAATCCAACAACCTATCCTCAGGGGAACCTGAGGAACAATGACTCATCAAGGGGGGGGGGGACGCTAATATAAAACTCTTCATTCGCATGCTATTTATCCTTTCATTTTAAATTGTAGCTTCCATCATTTAGTAAGATTTTTGGTCTCCAAGTGATTAATACCGTGCCAACTGGAGAAAATGACACTCTGTTAGAGTGACCTCAAAATAAGTAGTTTCATATTCCCTGGCACCTTTTTTCTTTGAAAGATAAAGGAGATATGCTGTCTCTGCTGGAAAGAGTCATATCATGTCTGCTGATCAGCATCTTCACTTTAGGGGAGTGCATGGTCTTACTGGCATGTGCAGGATCTCAAAGAACCTTCAGAGAGCAAAAATGCATGTTTCCCCCACCCCTCACCCAGTCCTGAATCGAATCATCACTGATGACTTAAAATTTCATAGCTGATTTCTGATGATAGCCAAAGAAGTGACAATTTTACAAGTCCATAAACGCAAACGTAAAACAGAAGCCTTTTAGTGAAGCGAGAAACATTAATTTTGCAAAGTAATCCATCACCTTCCAAAAATGTCATTAATCATGCCACTGCTGGGGACCGCAGAAGTGTTGGGAATTCATGTGTGTAACCAATTTACAGCTCTTTTCTCCATCTTGTGTCCTCAGCCTTCACCTTTTTCCATCCCACTGTACTGTTCCAATGTGTTAATAATTCATACGTTTGAAACGCAGCACAACATTTTGTTCTTCCTCTCTCCCTCCAAGGCAAGTGATGTTCTTCTCATCTAAGAACAAGCCAGATGGGGCACATTCTTGGGAGCTGACTGAGAGCCTCTCTCAAAGAAAGACCAAAGCAGTCAAGA
The DNA here is from genome assembly GCF_054371585.1 of Giraffa tippelskirchi. NCBI lineage: Eukaryota > Metazoa > Chordata > Mammalia > Artiodactyla > Giraffidae > Giraffa > Giraffa tippelskirchi. Next base: position 148,546,206 of record NC_137289.1, read on the forward strand.
AATTCTAAATGCAAACAGAAAGTAAAGGTTTCAGGTTAAACGTGATTTTTACCTATTACTTATGGTGTCCTTATTGGATTCATACAAACGGTCCCTCTGATGTCAGTTTATCAGCTCTTGTTTCATTCTCTGATAAGACATAATTGAGAGAGATGGCAGTTTGTAGTCTTACAGATGTCTCAGCCCCTGTCTTTAAATGCCTGCACTAGTGAAACAAATGTATACTGTTTGTTACACTTTGTGGACTGGAAGCAAAATTGACAAAAGACTTGAAAGCCTAGAAAAGTGAGAGAGAGATTTTGCAGAGGACTCACATCTTACAAGTGCTATGTCACCCTAGCCCCTGGACAGGTTTCTCAGTGCCATTATAACAAAGCAAACATGCCAAGGAAACCAGCATCTCTGGATCATTAGCTTTCTTTGGAACAGTTGAACAGACCCCTGAAGGATGCGAAGACCAAGACCATTTCCAATTGTGAGGGAATCACCACCACCATCATCATAATAATCTCCATCATCATAATAATCTCCATCATCATCATAACCACCACCATCACAATCATGACCATGATCACTACCACCACCACCATCATCATCATAACCATCACCAGTATCATCGTAACCATCATCACTGCCACCACAACCATCATCACCATCATCACCATCATGATAATCATCACCATCAGTACCACCACCACCATCATCATGACCATCATCATGACCACCGCCATCATTATCATCACCACCACAACCACCATCACCATCATCATAAGAACCATCACCATCACGACCATCATCACTACCACCACCATCACCATCACCACCACAGCCACTATCATCATCACCATCATTATCATCATAACCACCACCATCACATCTTCATCATCATGCCCATCATCACTACCACCACCATAATCATCATTATCACCACCACAGCCACTATCATCATGTCCATGATTATCATCATAACCATCACCATCATCACTATCACCACGACCATCATCACTATCACTGTCACAATAATCATTACCATCATCAACACCACCATCACCACCATCATAATCATCACCATCATCTTGATAATCATCACCATCATCATGATAATCATCACCATCACTACCACCACCGCCATTGTCATCATGACCATTATCACTACCACCACCACCATCATCATAACCATTATCACTGCCAACATGACCATCATCACCATCACCATCATCATGATAATCATCACCATTGTCATCACCACCACAACCACTATCATCATCACCATCATTATCATCATAGCCACCACCATCACCATCATCATAACTACCATCATTATCATCACCATCATTACTACCATCATCATTATCACCATCATTATTATCACCACCACAACCACTATCATCATCACCATCATCATAAGAACCATCACCATCACGACCATCATCACTACCACCACCATCACCATCACCACCACAGCCACTATCATCATCACCATCATTATCATCATAACCACCATGATCACATCTTCATCATCACGACCATCATCACGACCATCATTATCATCACAACCACCCTCACCGCCATCACCAGCGTTACCATCATGACCGTAATACCACCACCATCATCAGTATCATTATTATCATAACCACCATCACCAGCATCATAACCAGCATCACATCATCATCCCCATCTTCCCATAGTCCTCATCAACATCCCCACATTTGGAAGTGTGACACTGTTCCCTGAGAAATCTCTGTACAAATAATTCTGTTGAGACACTCAGATTTCCACACTTTACACATCATGATGGGGCTACTTAATTTGCCCCTGCTTACTGAAGTCAGTTGTTCCCTTGATGGCCATTCCCCCAGTGAATAGAGTTTTGCTCACCACACAAGAGAAACCTAGTGTGAAACAAGGATCAGAAGACACCCACCCCCCACCAACCCAGGCATCTGGGGTGGTCCATTCTTGCTCAGCAGTCCTCCCATATGGGTGAGTCAAATAGGGGTAAAGTTACAGGCTACAGCATATCCCAACTTGGACCTCACTTTCTGGAGTGGAAGTTTATTAATGATAAGAATGCCAAGTATGTGTAGGAGTTACTGATGACTTTCAGAAACAGTGAGCTGCCAGTTGCCATTGAGATGTATTGGTAACTGCAATTGTCTTAAATTTCTTCTGTGGCAAGAGACTGCAGAGTGTCACCTGAGATGCTCGCCACAATTAAAGATAGCCATTGGTTGAAGGCGGGCACTTACTTGGCTTCGAATGATTTTCTCTTCCATGTTTTGGGCTATCATAGCCGTTTAGAACTGAAACTTTGCCTTTAAAAACTAGCACAGGTATCCCAGTTCCTTTCTTCCTCTTTTAGACATAGATAGGCCCGTGGTAGGGGTTTGGCGAATATCCCCGAGGCATCTTTGACTAGAAATGAATCTTCTCTCCCTCTCTGTCACCCCTCTCCTCTCTTCCTCTCCTTCCTTTATTTTGACACTTGGCTGTCCCGTTTTGAAGGCCGCACAGCCAAACCCATTCGCTGATCGTTCCAGAAATGGCCAACATCTGGGGAGTGATTTTTCCCACTGGGCCAGAATCTAAAAGAAAGTAGGGAACATGTTCCGTTGTAGTTTCCACGTTTTTGTATCCGGAGCTATGAGATAATGTCCTCACAGCTGCAAAGAAAAAAAAAAAAAAAAAAAAACTTCTGTGCAGGATATATTTACTTGTTAACCCTCACCAGAAAAATACATGTAGAGGTGAGGTTCCGTGAGAACAGATCTCCATTTGTATTTTGATCTTTCTGTTATTCTGAGGCCATGGACTTGTATAATATTTAAACCTGTTTTTACTGGGCAAGATTTGTGTCCTCTAATCTCATTTGTTACTCCACAATTTTGAAAAAAAAAGGAGGACGTTTTTCTTCTTCCTTTTCGAACAACTGTGTGAAATTAGGGCCCCAATTTTTTTTTTTTTTATATCTATGTCTGTATGTGTATTACCCAGAGTGTCTAGTTCATGGTTTCTCAGCCTTGACAGTGTTGATCTTTGGGGCCAGATTATTCTGTGTTGTGGGGTCTGTCCTTTGCATTGTTGGGTGCTCACCCACCTTAGTCGTGTCTGACCATTTGGGACCCCATGGACTGTGTAGCCCACCAGGCTCCTCTCTCCATGGGATTTCCCAGGCAAACATACCGGGGTGGGTTGCCATTTCCTCCTTCAGGGGATCTTTCCGACCCAGGAATCAAACCTGTGTCTCGTGCATGTCCTGTATTGGCAGGTGGATTCTTTAGCACTGAGCAACCCACTGGTCTTTACTCAATAGATACCAGCGGCATTCCTCCCACCCCAAGCATGACACTCACATACACACACACACATGAATATCTCTGGATATCACAGTCTGTGGCAGAGAGTAAAGTCACCCCTGTTGGAAACCACTGATATAGTTCTCTCTCTTGTTACTTAACATTTCTCTTGATCAATGTGTGTCTAGTTCAGTAGCTGTATTCAGACATGTGTATCCATATCTAAATGTATACTATATGAGTCTTCTGTGACGTATACAGTCATCCTCTTCGACAAGGTAAACTTAGATACATGAGCCAGTGGTCAATTGCAGTAACAAGGTTCTTCTTCACTTAGGCTTCCCTGGTGGCTCAGTTAGTGAAGAATCCGCCTACAATGTAGGAGACCCCAGTTCGATTCCTGGGTCGGGAGGTTCCCCTGGAGAAGGGATAGGCTACCCACTCCACTGTTCCTGGGCTTCCCTGGTGGCTCAGCTGGTAAAGAATCCACCTGCAATGCGTGAGACCTGGGTTCGATCCCTGGGTTGGGAAGATCCCCTGGAGAAGGGAAGGGCTACCCAGTCCAGTATCCTGGCCTGGAGAATTCCATGGACTGTATAGTCCATGGGGTCACAAAGAGTCGGACACGACTGAGCGACTACTGCATATTATTGGGCGACAGAGGCCCATCTGAAAAGGCTACGCACTGCAGGATTCCAACTGTATGTCCTTCTGGAAAAAGCACAACTATGCAGAAAGTGAAAAGATCAGTGGTTGCAGGGGCTGGGGTGGGTAGCAATGAACAGGTAGAGCACAGAGGATTTTTTTTTCAGGCAGTGAAACTACTCTGTATACTATCATTACGGATTTATGTAGTCATACATTTGTCCAAACCCTTAGAATGCACGATGAGGAGTGAACCTTGGAGTTATCTATAGACTCTGGGAGACAATGATGTTTCACTGTAGGTTCATCACTTGTAACAAATGAGCCACTGGTGGGGGTGTTGATGATGGAGAAGGCTGTGTGTGTCGGGGAGCAGGGGGCTATATGAGAATCTCTGTGCCTTTCTTTTAATTTTTCTATGAACCTAAAATTGCTCTAAAAATGAAAACTAAATAATTTTTAATTTATTTCTTAATTTGAAAACCGTACCCTTTGAAGTTTCTCGGAAAGCGCCTAGTTCTTCATAGAGAATGAAGTTCGTATCTCTTAGCCACTTTTGCCACTTAAAGATTTTCCTGTAGATTTTTAAATTGTAGTTTGAAGTCCTACATAGCTATTGTATAAGGGGGAAAGACCACTGAATTCTAGGTCATCTATTCTGTTAGAAAAACATAACCTGCCTTCCCAGATGCTGGGTGCTTATAATTCTGCAGATACGACTTTTTTTTCTCTTGTAATTAATTTTTTTTTTTTCCTGCAAATCGAGGTCTTGTCTTGGGGTTATTGCTCCTTCTCTTACAGCCGATTTAATTCATCATGTTTTCTCAAGTGATCTCTCATTAAAACAGGCTATCTTTTGAACTGAATATTAAAATAACTCAGAATCATGATGAATGGGCTAGAATACCATATGAGCCAGGGTATAATGGACTATGAGATGCTCTGTTTTAATTTGATTAATTATTCTGTACTCTCTAATGAATAACGCATAAATTAGCACAGTGAAGAAGCATATATCACAAGAAAGCCACGCGACAGAAATCTGACTTAGTAAAGGCAAGTAGAATGGGGAACCATGTACTACCTCTACTCATTTTATTTTCCTGCTTAGATTTTCCCAATGCAAATGAGACTCAGCTAAACCAGTCCTGAATCTTCCATCCCTTGTGTATATCAAGGTGGTAGATTTTGCTTTAGTAGTAAAATAAGTACTTCTAGGATTTGTTGTATCTCCAAATGGGATAGTAAACTATCTTGAAGGAAGGCAAACGGTTTTCATTTATGGGGTATTGTATTTTTTTTCAAGTAACATTTTTTAAATGGTTGTGGTGATAACAGATAGCATCATCAACTCCACGGACATGAGTGTGAGCAAACTCCAGGAGGAGCGTGGAGTGCTACACTCCACGGGGTCAGAAAGAATCAGACACGACTGAGCAACTGAACAACCACAACCGGCTGATAACAGCAATAGAAGAAAATCCAGTTCATATCGTCTGACGATATATTGTCTCTGGTTGCTGTTTATGCTTATGAGTCATCAGCTTGACAGTTTACAATTAATGCTTAACCTCTGCTGGTCAGCGTGCTAGAATCCAGGCCATCATGTGCCTCTCAGGAAGTTTTTATTATGAACCATGGATCACCCTGTCGAGCTTCACAGCTGCCAAGCATCTATTTTGAAGAATAACAGGGAACTTGGGAGTGCCTTTAGAGTCGGCTTTGCTTTCTCCGTCACTGTCATCCCCGTCAATACACAGCATCTTCCTAGACTTGTTGACTGTGGAGACCGAGGTGAGGCTGAGGCAGAGCGGAGGGCGGAGGGGCCTGGACCGCACTTGGGGTCATTGCCCTGGGCAGTCCGTGCTCCCTGAGGGAGATCAGCCCCAAGGCTGCGAAGCAGAAATGGACTTGAACTGGTGGCAAATGATGCATGCACACACGTGCATCCAACGATCAATTTATTAGTTGATAAACAGGGTTGTCTTTCTCAGTACCTGGATCGCTGGGAGATACCTGAAGAGCTCCATGAAGCGCTCAGAAGACTCTATGGTAAGGTGGAGAGGGGGACGGAGCCCACATTCGGACCATTGGTTCCGTGTGGTTCCTTGAGGTCCCGTGTAGCCCAGTACGATGGGCTGTCCTTCTCCCCTTACAGCAAGGTCATCGAGCTTCAGCGAGGATCGCAATCATTGGGAGCCTTGTTAAAACACATTTCACGGCACCCACCCTCCGAGCACCTGATTCCGTGGATCTGGGGTGAGACTCAAGATTGACATGTCTAACAGGCTTCCAAGTGAGGCCGATGCTGCTGGTCCCAAGGTCCCACTTTGAAAACCACTACTGTGGTGCTGTGTATGCTCTAGGGCTTCCTTCTGGTGTGTTTCTCTGCCTGATGACTTATGCCAACTTCAAAGGATTGAAACATTACATTCTCTGCCTCCCTGCCCCTACCTTCTTGTTCTGACCAACCTTCATTCTAGGTTGTTGTTGTTGTTGAATCACTAGTTTGTGTCTGACTCTTTCCAACCATGGATTTAGCCTGCCGAGCTCCTCTGTCTGTGGGATTTCCCAAGCAAGAATACTAGAGTGGGTTGCCATTTCCTTCTCCAGGGGATCTTCCCGACCCTGGGATTGAACCCACGTCTCCTGCATTGGGAGGTGGGTTCTTCACCGCTGAACCACTTGGGAAGCTCTGGCCCTGAGTTCTATCCCGGTAATCTAGGAAGTGAAATGTTTGTCTGAACTCTGGGGGCTGCTCCAACAAGTAAATCAAAAGTTAATCCAATCCGATCAAATCAAACCCAATAGAGGTCATGGGAACGTCTGGTGTAGACAGTTGGCCAGAAGTACAGGTAACAACTTGGACTTGGAGCTGGTGTTTAAAGCCAAGGACGGATTGTTGGGGGCCTCCCAGGTAGCGCTAGTGATAAAGAACCTGGCTGCCAATGCAGGAGACCTAAGAGACAAAGGTTTGATCCCTGGGTCGGGAAGATCCCCTGGAGGAGGACATGGCAATGCACTCCAGTATTGTTGTCTGGAGAATCCCATGGACAGAGGAGCCTGGAGGGCTGTGGTTCATAAGGTCAGAAAGAGTGGGACACAGCTGAATTGACCTGGCACACCGCAGGGATCGTTGGAACCTCCGATCTGTAGTGGGTCGGTCAGAAGCTCCGATGGCAGCCTGGGCTTGCTGTTGGCATCTGAAGGTGGGGTGGGGGCAGTCCAGTGGGATGGAGCCCTTAGCCCGTGGGTTCTGAGCTGTCTCAGGGTAAGACAGTGTCGGAGTCAAGTCACCCTGTTGGTGCAAGAGAATTGCTTGGTGGTGTGGGAAAACCACCATCCCTCCCACCCGCTGGCAACACGCATGTTGGACTTGGGTCCAGGAACCCCAAACAAATAGTGTTTGCTGACACGAGACTTTTATATACCCCCAAATGGGGCTATGAGTTATGTATTTCATTTTAGTGCAGCTCGCACTGAAGCAGTTTTCTAATTCTAAGCTTTTTGCAGACCACGTGCCTTTAGAAGGACTCCTAAGAGCCAAATGACGTAGCAGTTCATAACGCTGACCTTATTCCCAAGCAGTGGAAAATCATTTTCTTTATCGCTGTACCAGAACTTATTGAGGGCTCTCAGAATTCTGACTTCTCCACAGTCCCATCAATCACGTGAGGCAGGCAGGACTCCAGAACTTTCTGTGAACGTCTTCTACGTTATTAAGAGTCAGTCCTTGTGCTGAGAGCTCTCCTATACGTGGATTTGCATCAGTTTTTATTTTTATTTTTTGGCCGTACTGCTAACAAAGGTTTACTGGACCAATGTTTGTTCCTTGATGCACGTGGGCTTTCCCTAGTTGCGGCCAGCAGAGCTTCTCATCGCAGTGGCCTCTCGTGTTGCTGACCACAGGCTCCAGGGCACACGTGGGCTTCAGTAGCTGCAATTCCAGACTCTAGAGTACAGACTCAATAGTTGTGGCACACAGGCTTAGGTGCCCCGAGACATGTGGAATCTTCTCAGATCAGGGATGCAACCCATGTCTCCTGCATTGGGAGTGGATTCTTTACCACTGAGCCACCAGGGAAGCCTGAGAGATTTGCATGTTGACACCTAGACACGACCATTTGCACATTTCCCCTGAAGTAGGAAATGGCAACCCGCTGCAGTATTCTTGCCTGCAGAATTCCGTACTCTGCACTGAGATTCACACTCACTGGAGAAGGAAATGGCAAATCCACTCCAGTATCCTTGCCTGGAGAATCCTATGGACAGAGGAGCCTGGCGGACTACAGTCCACCGGGTTGCAAAAAGTCGGATGTGACTGAGTACGCAGGACCTAGACAGCAGCCTCAACTTTAGATGATCCCAGGGTGTCTTCATAAGCATCTCTGTGGTGATCTTTATAAAAACACTCTTCCTTGCATTTTAGGAAAAGAACAAACTCATTTTTTGGAGAGCTCACAATTTATGATGGAGAGGTAACCTGGGTTGTGAAGTAGGGTCTTTTGAGTCCACGTGAGGTGTGCTTTGTTTGAAAATATTTTGATTGGAACCCACAATGTGTTCTGTATTTTTTTGACTTCCCGGGCTCTACTCGCTGCATCTCTAAAGAGAGGACATTGGCTACAAACAATAAATGCTGGAGAGGGTGTGGAGAAAAGGGAACCCTCTTACACTGTTGGTGGGAATGCAAACTAGTACAGCCACAGTGGAGAACACTGTGGAGAATCCTTAAAAAACTGGGAATAGAACTGCCACATGACCCAGCAATCCCACTGCTGGGCATACACACTGAGGAAACCAGAATTGAAAGAGACATGTGTACCCCAATGTTCATTGGAGCACTGCTTACAATAGCTAGGACATGGAAGCAACCTAGATGTCCATCGGCAGGCGAATGGATAAGGGAGTTGTGGTACATATGCACAATGGAATATTACTCAGCCATTAAAAACAATGCATTTGAATCAGTTCTAATGAGGTGGATGAAACTGGAGCCTATTATACAGAGTGAAGTAAGTCTGAGAGGAAAACACCAATACAGTATACTAGCGCATATATATGGGATTTAGAAAGATGGTAACGATAACCCTGTATGTGAGACAGCAAAGAACAGTAAAGAACAGACAAAGACAGTAAAGAACAGACTTTTGGACTCTGTGGGAGAAGACGAGGGTGGGATGATCTGAGAGAATAGCATTGAAACATGCATATTATCATATGTGAAACAGATCGCCAGTCCAGGTTCGATGCATGAAGCAAGGTGCTTGGGGCTGGTGCACTGGGATGACCCTGAGGCATGGGATGGGGAGGGAGATGGGAGGGGTGTTCAGGATGGGGAACACACGTACGCCCATGGCTGACTCATGTCAATGTATGGCAAAAACCACTACGATATTGTAAAGTAATTAGCCTCCAATTAAAATAAATAAATTAATTAAAAAAAAAGAGAGAGAACATTGGTCCTCAATCTCTCTTACCTGTCAGAATTCTCCTGGATCTAGAATTTCCTTCAGCACCCACTGTTGCCAGCATTGGTCATGGCTTGCACGGGTTCCTCAGATCCATGGTAATGAGTCAACCTGTGTGGCCAGACAGTCCCAGGCATAGTCCTTCTGGGCTTCATGCCATCGCTGGACTTAACATCCTCCGTCCCTAGCCGTTCTGCAAATGCCCTTCTCCTCAGACACTGCTGGGCATTTCTCAGAAGGTTCCCCATTTCATGTTGGCGCCCAAAATGCAGCTCATCTGCATCATTATTTTGGTCTGGCCCTTGAGTTACCAATAGTGTGGCTGAGGACCATCTGTCTCTGTGGTCTTCCCACCCTTGAGTACCGTGGGGTCTCTGGGGTCTTCCCTCCTAGGACTCACACTGGATGGACCCTATGTCGTGTCTTTCTCATCTGCTTTTGACCTTTCTCCGTGGACACTGTAAATGTTCTGGGGAGAGGTATTAGAGGTGTTGGGATTCCCTGGTGGGTCAGTGGTAAAGCATCTGCCTGCAATGCAGGAGATGAGGGTTCGATCCCTAGGTCGAGAAGATCCCATGGAGACGGCAGTGGCCAGCCACTCCAGTATTCTTGCCTGGAGAACCCATGGACAGAGGAGCCTGGAGGTCTACAGTTCAGGGGGTCGCAAAGAGTGGGACATGAGCTAACAACAACAGTTAGAGGCGTTAGTTAATTAGAGGATAAAATGTGAGCAGGCAGAAGGTCTGAAAGTTAATAACCTCTCACCCCTCTGCTCTTGAATGGATTTGAGAGTTTGGGGTTGGATTCCAGGGTTGGAAAAGTCGATGAGGCAGGCTTACATGTTCACTGGGGCCCTGTAACCTCTTTCCTTTGGGAAGTTTCCTGTATTATAAGACAGTGGCATGTCATTCACAGCTTACACGTGTCTTGCATTCAGCAAGAAGAGGGATTGCATGACCCTCAAAGCTCTTCTCTGACTTGTAATTCCACTGGGAGCATCTGACTCAGCATCCTGCAGTTTCTAAACATTTCGAGTGGGTGTTTGGAGTCATGGTTGGGGTTCCTTTCCTTGTCCTGTTTGTACTTAGAGCACAGGCTTGGTCCTAGTATCGGATACATCTTCACACTTTGAAGAGAGGGATGGACAGAGGTGCTCACTGACACAGATGCTTTGCACAGAAGGTGATCGTTAGTGATTTTTGAAAATAATTCTATTTATTTATTTAGTGGCCATCCCGGGTCTGCGTTGCTGCCTGGGCTTTTCTCTAGTTGCGGAGAGCTGGGGCTCCTCCCTAGTCGTGGTGCATGAGCTTCTCATTGTGGTGGCTCCTCATTGCAGTGCTGCACAGGGCTCTAAAGCGTTTGGACCTCGGCAGTTGCAGCAGAAAAGCTCAGTGGTTTCCACCCCCAGTCTCTAGAGCACACCCTCAATAGTTGTGGTGTGTGGACTTAGCTGTTCAAGGGCATGTGGGGTCTTCCCGACCCAGGGAATGAACCCAACTCTCCTGCACTGACAACCAGATTCTTAACCATGGGACCACCAGGGAAGCCATCAGACACAAAACTTCAGACCCACAAGCTCATCGAACAAGTGGAAGAAATGCCCCAAACCTACACCTCTGCATATTATTTTCAAGAGACAGAAAATGAAAGATTAGAAAAAAAAAAGCCTGAAAAAAAGTCAAAAGTGAAAAAAGTGTTAGTCGCTCAGTCGTGTCTGACTTTTTGTGACCCCATGAACTGTAGCCCGCCAGGCTCTTCTGTCCATGGAATTGTCCAGGCAAGAATACTGGTGTGCGTAGCCATGCCCTTCTCCAGGGGATCTTCCTGACCCAGGGATTGAACCTGGGTCTCCTGCATTGCAGGCAGATTCTTCACCATCTGAGCCACCAGGGAAGCCCGTGTGGTAGTAATCTAGAAGGAGGTCTCAGAGAGCCCTGGAATCCCACTTGACTCACCTGACGAACTGTGCAGTCAGCATTCTAAGAGCCCTCAGTTAGCTTTGATAGAGTAACAAAAAAAAAAAATTGGTTTTCAGTTGCTTACAGATAAGAGCAGCTTTTTCTACACTACCCTTCCCAGGCAGGACAAGATTAAATCCCACTGTACTCAGAAGTCTAGTGAAGTCATTGCTTTAGTATCTGACTACGTCTGTTTAGTTTGTGCTAGAAGTCTCCTAATCTTTTGTTTTGTTCACCTACCAAACAGCCTGCAATAAAAACATATGAGCAACAATAATTAAGGAAAGAAAAGATCTAAGAGGACTTCTAGACGTTACTAGTCATCTAATGCTACCTAAAGTGTATTTTTGTTATCGTTGTTCAATCTCTCAGTGATGTCGGACTCCTTGTGACCCCATGGACTGCAGCACGCCAGGCTTCCCTGTCCTTTGCCATCTCCCAGAGCTTGCTCAAACTCATGTCCATCGAGTCAATGATGCCATCCAACTATCTCATCCTCTGTCGCCCCTTTTACCTCCTGGCCTCGATTTTTAGTGAGTTGCGAATATCCACATCACTGTCTTTTCAGGGAAAGGTAGTAAAATATGTAATTAACAGTTTCGTAAAGTTATGTTTCTAAATTGCCGTTCCACGTTGCTTTTGCATTTTTTTCTCCTTTGATCATGGCTTGAATTCTTCACAGGAACTTTGATGTATTTTCTTAAGCAATATTTCCACTGTTCCTTTCAGTTGCTTGGAATGCAGGCTCACACGAAAGTACAGATGAACACAGCTGCCAATAACGAGTCAAAACACATTGGAACAACAATGTGTTCTTTGGTGAATATGCTCAAGACACCACGATTCTCTTAGTTTCAGGAAACATATCTTAACCTCCAGTGAAATTTCAGTGTCCCATAAACTAGCTTGGTTCATTGAGGAAGAGCTTGTTGGGGCTTGAAATGGGAAGTTGTGTCTTTGGGCGGAAGTGGGGACCTGCTCACCTCCTATTTCGTGTGAACTCACATTGCTCTTCCACACTGAAGGGGCTACCCCTCCATACTGCTCTTAGGTCTTCCCACCACAGAGTTAATTCCTTCAGCACCCTCATCTCCAAGAAATACACCTCATATCTACTTACTTTTGTTGAAACCGTGACGTTGCAGAAGACTCTTGAGAGTCCCTTGGACTGCAAGGAGATCCAACCAGTCCATCCTAAAGGAGATCAGTCCTGGGTGTTCACTGGAAGGACTGATGTTGAAGCTGAAACTCCAATCCTTTGGCCACCTAATGTGAAGAGCTGACTCATTTGAAAAGATCCTGATGCTGGGAAAGATTGAAGGCAGGAAGAGAAGGGGATGACAGAGGATGAGACGGTTGGATGGCATCACCGACTCAATGGACATGAGTTTTGGTAAACTCTGGGAGTTGGTGATGGACAGAGAGGCCTGGTGTGCTGCAGTCCATGGGGTCGCAAAGAGTCGGACACGACTGAGCGACTGAACTGAACTGAACTGTAGTCCCCTTCTCCTCCCACCTTCAGTCTTTCCCAGCATCAGGGTCTTTTCCAGTGAATCAGGTCTTTGCATCAAATGGCCAAAGGATTGGGGCTTCAGTTTCAGCATCAGTCCTTCCAATGAATATTCAAGACTAATTTCCTTTAGGATTGACTTGTTTGATCTCCTTGCATCGAAGGGAATCACAAGAGTCTTCTCCAACACCACAGTTCAAAAGCATCACTTCTTTGGCGCTCAGCTTTCTTTATGGTCCAACTCTCATATCCATACGTGACTACTGGAAGAACCATAGTTTAGACTAGATGGACCTTTGTCGGCAAAGTAATGTCTCTGCTTTTTAATATTGTTGTTTAGGTTGATCATAGCTTTTCTTCCAAGGAGCAAAGCGTCTTTTAATTTCATGGCTGCCCTCACCATCTACAGTGACTTTGGAGCCCAAGAAAATAAAGTCTGCCTTTAATATTAAATTTCAAAGGGATTTTAGCATCTCACATTTATGTCCTGGGACCTAATATGCCGTTTACACCAGGCTTTTGGGACCTTTTCTATCTCTCTTCCCTGTTTCTTCTGCTTCCTCCCTTATGGCTCCTTCTCATCTCTTCCCAGTCTCGTCTCTCCCCCCAACACTGAGACCCACACAGATGATTCAGACTGAAGTTAGGGCCACTTTGAAGTAAGGGTTAGAAAGCCCAGTGTGTTTCCCACCTTGGAAAGAAGCCTTCCAGCACCTTGAAGTCGCTGGTCATTCCTACCTGATGCATGCCGTATCTCTGCCCTTCCAGCCTGGACACTTTATTCCACAGGTGTTTACTTTCCTGACAAGCAAGTATGGTGATGGGGGAGAAATTCCTGGAATTGGGAGGATCCACACAATTTACAAGCCAAGCAAGAGCTTGAGAGCCATGTCTGAGCACGCCTGCCTTTATAGTCTGTGTGCATCACTGTTCCTTGTCTCCGCTGTGAAGGAGGAGTTGGGAAGAGAACGAGGTTTATACAGACGTTTCTTTATGTTTTTTAGGTTTCCCAGGAACAATGCTGTCGCTGTTTAATTTATGTAGGTGCTCTGTGGCTCACGCTTCCCTTACTTTGTAATACGAATCATTAACTCAATTTTAGTTATTACCTTTAATGCTCCCTCTCAACCTACCTAAGGTTGGATTTCTTTTAGCACAAGTCACTTACTCTATCTTGAAATCTTCCAGGGCTTAGTGTGATTTTCATGGAGAGGGCACAATTTACCAGAATTTTCTTCTGAGAATGTACATTTTAATACCAAATGTAGTTTACATATCCGCAGTCACAGCTGTGGCAAGGATGAATTCAGAATTAACACATCTTCTTGTAGGAGATTAAAGTCGGAAGACTGTTGCTTGGGAAGTGCTAACAGAAGCCGGTACCTCCAATTCCGTAATGCCATGGTGGGTCCCCTCATTCCATTGGGGAGAGTGAGTAATAAAAGTGACATGCAGTGCTTTCCCCAAGATGGAATTTGTACGCATATTCCTTGTTAAAATTCATAGTAAAGTGCTAATAAAAGGCATGCTTTCCCATTTGGCATTGTCTAACGCTTGCCATTCTATAAATTTTCTTTAGATGACTTTATTTACATCTATAAAAAGATTGTTAGCACGATTATTTCTTAAATAATTTACACTTGATTTTGTATACAAGCCTTCATTCACTTTTTCATATTCTCAGGCTGAATCTCTTGGACGCTGAATCTCTTCTCTATAGGAAGCAAACTAGTGAAGCCTTTTCCTGAAATCTCTACCGAGTGAAGATGGACAGTTTGTTCAGCTCTATCTCTTTATTTCCTTCTTTTCAGTTCCTCATGACCTAATGATTAAAGTGTAATTTCATTTATGATTCCCTATTCCATTCATTTATTTATTCAGCCAGCATTCTTTAAGATCACGAGGGACCCAGTGGTGAGGGCAAAATATAGACACGTTCTGTATTTGAGGAAGTCATAGGCAGGGGGGTGAGGTGGTGATGATCATTAAGCAAAAGCAATACAAATACATTTATACTTGACCAGCATCTAGAGTGCTTTGGAACACAAGTGCAGGGAGGCCCAGGGCATCTGCCGCTGTGGGGAGCTGTCGTAGTCAGGGAGTCGGGCATCAGGGAGGGCTTCCTGGAAGAAGCAGCGTGGAAGTCGCCTTGGGGAGCGGACAAGTCCCGGATGGGAGAACAGCACTTACCGAGGTTCCCATTCCTGGATAGGCTGCCAGACGTCAGGAAATGAAGCAGAGAACATGGCCAGACCCTGGGTTCCAGTGGTCGGGGCCTCAGGGAAGTTCTGGGCGTCTGAGGGGGTAGGTTTGTGTGGTCAGATGGTGTTTTCCTGTAGAGTTCAGTTCCCTGTGAGACAGTTGTCAAATGTAGAGGGAAATTTATGGGGAGGGGTTACTGAAAAGGTTGCTTGTTTACTGAGGATAATCCATAACAAAACAACTTGTACGATAAACAACAAATATAAACACTGAGCTTTTTTATTTTTTCCTCTTTGAGTCAACTTTGTTTTAGAGCTTCTGAGCTTCACAAAGGGAGTAGGAAATGGCAACTCACTCCAGTATTCTTGCCTAGAGAATCCCGTGGACAGAGGAGCCTGGAGGGCTGCTGTCCATGGGGTCGCACAGAGTCGGACACGACTGAAGCGACTTAGCACGCATGCATGCATTGGAGAAGGAAATGGCAACCCACTCCAGTAGTCTTGCCTGGAGAATCCCAGGGACAGGGGAGCCTGGTGGGCTGCCGTCTATGGGATCGCACAGAGTCGGACACGACTGAAGCGACTTAGCGGCAGCAGCCCAGCTTCACAAAAAAATCGAGCAGAAGATACCAAGAGTTCCCATACACCCCATGACCCCATATATGCACAGCCTCCCTCGTTACCAACATCCCACCCTAGTGGTACATCTGCTATGCTAAGGAACCTTTACTGACACACCGTCATCACTCCAGGTCCACAGTTTACATCAGGGTTCATCTTGTTGTGCATTCTGAGTTTTGGACAAATGTTTAATGACATGTGTCCACCGTGACAGTGTCACACAGAGTTGGTTCATCGCCCTAAAAATCCCCTGTATTCTACCTGTTTCTCCCTCCCTCCCTCCCCGCAACCCCTAAGCCACCACTGACCGGTTTACTGTGTCCATAATTTTGCCTTTCCTAGCACGTCACAAAGCTGGAATCACACAATATGTAGCCTTTTCAGATTGGCTTCTTTCACTTAGCAATATGCATCTAAGTTTCCTGAGATATTTAGAATGAGTGTACAGTTGTGATGGTCAGTAGCAAAGAATCATTAAAAAAAAAAAAAAAGAAGTACTTCGAGGGACTTTCCTGGTGCTCCAAGGGCCAAGACTCTGCGCTCCCAATGCGAGTGGCCTGAGATCGATCCTTGGTCAGGGAAGTAGCTTGCGCGTGGGCCACAGTTAAAAGTTTGCATGTTGCGATTAAAGATCTGCTTGCTGTAACTAAGAACGAGTGCAACCAAATAAATAAAAATAGATGTTAAAAAATTTTTTTTAACACTTTGAGCCATGAAAAATGTCTAGTCTCAATCGAAGTCTCCTGAACGCCCCTCTTAGCTGCTGTTGAATATACGAGAAACTTGTGAGTGTATCGACAATACAAAGAAATATCCTTGCAACGATGAATAAAATCAAGTATTTTATTTCTTAATTCCAAGGTAATAGCAAAATATTCTGGATTAAAAGGAAATTCCTAAATTTCAATCCATGGCTTCTCTTTAAAAACCCTCCATTTACCATGAAAAGAGCATCTATTGAGTCACAGCTAATGATATTGTGGTTTCAAAGGGCTGATTTATTAAGTTTTGGTCTGTCGTGGGTTCTCTGGAATGGTTTCAGGTCAGCTGTTCCGTCTTGCTGTGGGCACTCATTCAGTGTCGTGTTCCTGAAACTGCACCCTGGTTAGCCCTTATGGGATATGCCACACCGTCACCTCCAAAACAAGAGGGGTCTGTTCTAATTCTCTTTTTTCTTGGCAAATGACTGTACTGAGATAGCTAGTTTTCACGTGTCTTTATCCTTCCCTTGTGGGTCGTCTTTGAGTGAAGTGTTTTCTTTACTTGAAGCTTTTGAAGAATTATTATTTTTTTTTTTCTTGAAGGGAAAAATCAAAAGGCTAGAAACGAAGAGACTTTGAAAATATCATTGAAATAGTGTCTGGGTGCAGCTGATTGAACTTACATAAACTCTTTGAAAGTTGGACTGACTGGCATTCATGTTTGATCTCGTTAAACCAATAAAATACAGGATGTAATCTTTCTATAATTACCAAAGTCCCACTGTCTGATGCTACCTGGAGGTTAAAGTGATGATTCTAGAGGCAAATATCTTTCATGGCTAATGTACTTTGGCTCTTTATTTTCGCTGGCTTTCAGCCAGAGCGAGACTTTATTGCAGATACTGTATTTTATTTTTTGTTGTCAAGTGGCTTAACTGGTGAAGGCTATTGTAATCCGACTAAAAACTTACCCCCTGGGCGGGATGTTGAAATGCTCTGGGTTTTTATATTTTTCCATTGCTCCTCTGCTCAGAGAGCATTCCAGGTGAGCTGCATAGGAGGATGGTGTGGTATTCCTGCACACCTGGCCCACGTACAGTGGCCGGAGCTAATCGGGGGTTTACAGACATCCGCCGTGCCGTTAGGCTGGGTTCTTAGAAGTTCTTTGTAGAGATAAATTGTGTGGAAGATGCTGATTGATAAAGGCAAAAGCACAGGGCAGCTGCAAAACCTTGTCACGGGCGGGGTGGGGGTGGTGGTGATTGCTTGAAAGAAAACAGGCATCTCAAAACCCAAAAAGGAAATAGAGACACTTTTGGTGGGGAAGTGTGTGTGTGTGTGTGTGTGTGTGTGTGTGTGTGTGTGTGTGTGTGTGTGTGTGTGTGTGTGTGTAAAACATTTCTACATGGAGAAAACTCCATGAGTAAATTCAAAAGACAAAAGATCTACTGGAAACCTTTTACTTAAGGCAATAAGTAACAGGCAAATTGTTACTAAGCCTAATTGGTACTAATAGCTGCTACAGTATGTAAGAAGAGGGTGGACTCTCCAAAATAGAAATGGTAAAATGCAGAGACAGTTCACCATGGAGGAAATATAAATGGCCAATCAAAGACAATTAAAGCAATTGCCCTCTCATCACACTGGACAATGTTGGAAAATTGCTACCGCTCAGGGAAGAGCTGACTCATTTGAAAAGACCCTGATGCTGGGAAAGATTGAAGGCAGGAGGAGAAGGGGACGACAGAGGATGAGATGGTTGGATGGCATCACCGACTCAATGGACATGAGTTTTGGGGGACTCCGGGAGTTGGTGATGGACAGGGAGGCCTGGTGTGCTGTGGTCCACGGGGTCACAAAGAGTCGGACACGACTGAGTGACTGAACTGAACTGAACTGAAGGGAAGAAAACGTGGTACGTCCCACCCCACCCTGCCCCATCTTGCTCTCCCAAACCCTTCACCCTCTGAGCCTCACTAATAAGATGAAACCAGTTAGCTTAGGATGCGTGTTATACACAGGAGCTGGGAGTTTGAAAGTCCAGGATTACTCTTCCACTCCTCAGAACAAAAATAATGGCAAACATAGTAAAATTTGTAATCACGATCGTCTTTTTTTTTTTTACATCTAACTCTATGCCAACCAGTTTGCTATACACTTTACATGGATTATCTTTTTAATCTTCCCCAGCAAGCTATGACATCCTATCTTCTGTAATAAAAAAGGTAACGATTATAATTGTAATAAATCTTTCATGCCTGCTTGCTGTTGCCCCCAATATTTCTTTCTAAGGACAGCTTTTCATTTTTTATGATTAATGGGAAATTTGGCCTCAAATGAAAGCGCTTCGGTGGAGGAAATGAGTTGGTATGAATTCCCAGGAAAATGTCAATGACAGATGGGCTCAGTGGCTGTTGGGGTAGGATGTGCAGGCCAACGGGGCCGGTAGCAATGTGTGTTTCAGCCTGGGGCTGGCAGTCGTGTTTGCCTTTGCCAGGCGGCTGAAAGCACCCTTCCCTGGATTCATCTGTTGTTGAGGTTTGACCGTTTTACCTCTAAAGCGAACAGAAGGATTCTAACCAAGATGTGCCATGAACGGAGCTTCTCATAGCTCTAATCTTCTGTTTTTGTTTTTTTTTTCACCCCTCTTCCATATACTAAGTGGAAAGTGTTCTTTCCAGTAATTTGTAACCTGCTCTGCTTTCTGCATATTCACCCCATCTCCTCTCCTAGTCTCTGCTCCAGCCCTTCCACCTGATCTGCTATTTTCCGAGCTTACAATGTTGGGAACTCTCTGGTCTGATTCCTACTCTCCTTGTGGTTTACACATCTGGAGATTTCATTCACAGCCTGCTCTCAGTCTCTCTGCCTGTCTCCCTCGCCTTCCTTTGCCGTGGCACTCGTAGCTGAGTTTCACCACTGGCTTCAGGATGTGTGTGTGTGTGTGTGTGTATTATTTGCCCTCTTTGACTCCCAGTACCTTAAGCATAAAATGGGCAGAGGAAGCTTGTGCGGTCCGTGGAATGATTATGTAGGTGCCTATGACAGATAACCAGAGCAAATGCTTATACTGTCTTGGTCATGATATTTGTCGATAATACTCAGGTCAGTGGCATATGACCCCACTGGTAATGTTTTTGTCAGCCCATCGTTGCGGGCAGGCAGCGGTTGCCATGCCTGCTTCTGCAGCCCTGGGCACCCTTGCATGGCCTGAGAAGCTGGTCCAGTTGCTAGTGTGAAGGTTTCAAGTGGAGAAGATACAGGAAGCCCTGTCTCCAGGACCACACTCCCCTTGAGGAGCTTAAGACTCAGATCAGGGAAAAGAGATCCCAGAGCAGGAGGGTGTGTGATCTCAAGAGCAGAGGCAGAGATGCAGGGGGCCTGCTCATGTGTCCAGGAGAAGGAAGACCTGGAGGGGAAGCTGGTGGAAGCCGGTCCAGGTCGGGAATCCCAGGGCAAGGGACAGGATGCTCTGACCTAACTCAGGGAGGCAGAACGTCCTCAGACCACGTTGTTCTTGTCATTGAGTCGCTCAGTCGTGTCTGACTCTTTGCAACCCCATGGACTGTAGCCCTGCCTGGCTCTTCCGTCCATGGGATTTCCCAGGCAAGAATACTGGAGTGAGTTGCCATTCCCTTCTCCAGGGGATCTTCCTGACCTAGGGATCGAACCCAGGTCTCCCGCATTGTAGTCGAATTCTTTACCAGCTGAGCCACAAGGGAAGCCCAAGAATACTGGAGTGGATAGCCTTTCCCTTCTCCAGGAGATCTTCCCAACCCAGGGATTGAACCTGGGTCTCCTGCATTGGCAGGAAGATTCTTGTCCATCTGAGTCACCAGGGAAGCCCCCCCTCCCCAGACCATGACCCTGCTGAGGGGGGTGGTCAAGATCTGGCCTTGACCTAGTCTCCAAGGTTGGGAGTCCATTCGCTTTAGCCCTGTGTCTCTTGGGAAGGGACCTCACTGGTTCCCATCTCTGGGGCGTGAGCGCGGAGCACTCAAGTTGCGGTCAGGCTGTGGTCTGCCAGACCTGGTCCTTGGAAGTCCCAGCAGGACCCAACCCCACAGGCGACAGGCGACAAACACTCTTCCCAGACGGGACGACGAGGGGAGAGGTTCTCCCGATGCCTCAGACCCTGCCCCCAGCGTTGCCATAACAACATACTTCTCAGCGTTTGGCCCCTGCTTCCTGTTGCTGTTGTTAACCCTCTTTATGGGCCTCCCGGGCGGCTCAGTGGTAAGGAATCCGTCTGCCAATGCTGGAGATGCAGGTTCAATCCGTGTATCTCCAGCAAGATGTCCTGGAGAAGGGAATGGCTACCCCACTCCAGTATTCTTGCCTGGGAAATCTCACGGGCAGAGGAGCCTGGCGGGCTACAGTCCCTGGACTCGCAAAGACTCAGACATGACTGAGACATGTCTGAACACAGCACACCCTGTTTATGGCCAACACCTTGGTCTGCCTAACGCCCTTGTGAACTTGGTCGCCAGTTTTTATGAAACACGGCGTTTTCTCACAATGACCTCTTTCGTGAACACATATTGCCAGTAATTAAACCAAGTCCACTGTCCAGCCTTGGCCCCCACCCAGTCTATTAAATTTTTATTTCTCTGATGTCAAGCCTACAAAAGACCATGCCTGACCTCAGTCCAGGCTGTTCATACACAGCTCCAGCCCTTATTGATGGACTGGTGGGCATTGATAATGTAGGGAGATATCAGTGCCCGCTGAGGATGGGTGCAGCTCAGCAAGGGAGTAAGGAGGTTAATACCAGATTACCTAAAATTGTTAGGGGCATTCAGTGATTTGGGGGAGTTAAGCTTGTAAAGGAGACTCGAGTTAGTATGATGGAGACACTTAATGGGGAAAGCTTTCCTGCACGACTGAGATCTTTTAGCCGAATGATGTTTCGATAGAAGAGAGGAATTTATAATCCTAAACAGTTGAGATCTACCCAGTGATTTTGAGAATCCTGCATCAGGAAGATATGTTGTTGTGAACGGGAGAGCAGATATCCATACAACAGAACCTGACAGTAAAAAAGAATGAGTGGAGTATTGATGTATGTGACAGTATGGACGAAGCAAAAATACTGCTGTTCAGTTGCTAAGTTGTGTCCGACTGTTTGTGACCTCATGGACTGCAGCACGCCAGGCCTCCCTGTCCCTCACCAACTCCCGGAGCTTGCTCAAACTCATGTCCATCGAGTCGGTGATGCCATCCAACCGTCTCATCCTCTGTCGCCCTCTTCTCCTCCTGCCCTCATCTTTCCCAGCATCAGGGTCTGTTCCATTGAGTCACCTCTTCACATCAGGTGGCCAGAGAATTGGAGTTTCAGCTTCAGCATCAGTCCTTCCAGTGAATATTCAGGACTGATTTCCTTTAGGATGGACTGGTTTGATCTCCTTGCTGTCCAAGGGACTCTCAAGAGCATAATGTAAAACATGATGAAGTGAAATAGTCCAGACACAGAAGACTACATATGTTATGATTCCATTTATATGAAGTGTCCAGCGTAGGGAAGTTTCTAGAGAAAGAACGTATGTGAGTGGTTGTCAGAGTCTGAGGAGAAGGACTTCAAAATGGACAGCTTTGTGTCAGCGGTGATGAAAAGGTTCAACAACTAGCGGTGATGGTCGCCCAGCCTTTCTGCTAAAAACCACTGAATTACACGGTTTAAATGAGTGCCTTTTGTGTATGTGAATTACATATCAGTAAGTTTGTAACAAGAATATTTTTAAAAAACGTATATTATTGGTTCAGTGTCCTTTTGAGTGCAAGCAAAGGTGATCCTATTTTATTCACTATGATATTCTTAAGATTAAAAGTTTAGGCATTCAGGCATTGGTAATGGACTACTTTATTCTCGTAGCCAACCTTGACCTTCAGGCAACAGGAGGTCACAGCATCTTAACTTCCAGAAGACCCTTTCCGTTAGCCCTCCCAACCTGTGCCAGCGTAGCACAGTCTGATGTCAAGTATCATAATCCAACCATCACCAAAATTTTAGTCACGTGTGATGACAAGTTTCAAGCAGAAATTCAGAATCAATAAAATACTAGTCAGCCACAGAAAAAAATGAGATAATGCCATCGGCAGCAACATGGATGGATGCAGAGATTATCATACTAAGTGAAGAAAGTCAGACAGAGAAAGACCAATACCATATGCCATCACTTACATGTAGAATCTAAAATATGACACGAGTGAACTTATCTACGAAACAGAGACTCACAGACCAGTGGAGGACAGACCTGTGGTTGTCAAGGGGGCGGGGCGGTGGAGAGGGATGAATTGGGAGTTCGGGGTTAGTGGATGGAAACGCACACATATATATAGGATGGATCAACAAGGTTCTACTGGAGAGCCCAGGGAACTAGGCTCAATCAGTTCAGTTCAGTCGCTCAGTTGTGTCCGACTCTTTGCGACCCCATGAACCGCAGCACGCCAGGCCTCGCTGTCCATCACCAACTCCCGGAGTTCACCCAAACCCATGTCCATTGAGTGGGTGATGCCATCCAACCATCTCATCCTCTGTCGTCCCCTTCTCCTCCCGCCCTCAATCTTTCCCAGCATCGGGGTCTTTTCTAGTGAGTCAGCTCTTCGCATCAGGTGGTCAAAGGATTGGAGTTTCAGCTTCAGCATGAGTCCTCACTCACTCAATATCCTCTGATAAAGCATAATGGAAAAGAATATGAAAAATGTGTGTGTATATACACACACACACACACACACACACACACACATATATGTATGTATAACAGAGTCACTTTGTACAGGAGAAATTAGCACAACATTATAAATCAGCGGTACTTCCATAAAATAAATGGAATGGATGAATTTGAATAAATCCTAGTCGTGGTATTTGGTACACATGTTGAGTGGTTTGTGCGTATACCCTCACGTAGTTAGACCACTGACCCCATGCAGGAGCTGATGTCCTTATGCTTTGCAGATGGATAAACTGAGGGACAGACGCAGTAAGTCTCTTGTCCAGAGTCACACGTCCAGGGAAGCGGGAGAGAGAAAGAGAGAGAGAGAGAGAGAGAGAGAGAGAGAGAGAGAGAGAACACGTTTCCCATGGGATCTGACTTCCAGGCTCAAACTCTTTTTACTGATTGACTGAAATTGAAAAGCCTCCAGGAAGACACCTCTGCAGGTCATTTTCCTGCTGAGTGAGTATTTCATCACTCAGCACATCCTGAGAGATGGCTCCACACTTTTCCTTCCCGAAACAGCTTGAAATTCTTCATTATTTTCTACGTATTTGTATCATGAAGTCAAGGGCAAAACACGATTTCCATTAGAAACCCACTTTTCTATTTTAGGAAGACAGACATAGCAGGGTGGCAAGTTGGTCTTTCATTAGGGCTGATATTTTAAAATTATTTTAATGCACACAGGTGTATGCAGTTTTCAAATAGAAAAGTATTTAATAAGTCAATGTTTCTTTTTTCATTTTGCAGAACAATGGTTCCCTGGTTTGGTGCCAGAATCACAAGCAATGTTCAAAGGTATGTTCCCTACAGCTGTGTCAGTATTTTTTAAACAAAAGTTAATTTTGGAATAAGTGTAGAGTCACAGGAAGTCGCAAAGGTAGTAGAGAGAAATCACATGTACTGTTCACCCTGTTGTCACCAGTGTTTATACCTTATGTATTTGTAGCATAGTGTCACAAGCAGAAAATCATCATTGGTACAGGGGATGTATTAATATAGTTCTGTAAGTTTTTTGTCACATGTATAGATTCCGTTAATGTTGTCACTGCTGCAATCAAGATATATGTATCAGTATTTCTATATATTACCTTATTTCTCTCTCCATTCTAAAGTTATTTTAGTCAAAAATATTTTTAAGGAGAAAACATCTTCTGATTCCACCAGAAGAATTAATGCGTTCGACTTACAGCTAAGTTATTTCGTATGTGTTTCCTTTGTGTGCAGGAACTGCTTATTAAGTAATTCGATTCTTTAAGTAAGCAGTCTCTTTTCTATTTCTGAGTATTTCTTGTTGCACACCCATGTTCTAAATTTCACATTATTCTCATTCATATGTTTGATAGCATAAATTTGTCAGTCCCGAAACATCATAAGCTATAAGAATCTGTATGTGTGTATATATGTAATATACATGTAGATATATGCTTCAGCTCTAGTCTGAAAGTTGTCTCTGTATTCATATAGTATAAGTGAATACAGCTGAAACCTGCTATATGTACTGGAGCGCTTTGCGATTGTAGTAGAGTTTGATGAGATTTCTTTCGTGGGTGCTACTATTAGACTGAAAATTGAAGCATTCTTTTATTTTACAGTCAAAATTGTATAATCATGTGAATGTGACATAATTTGGTGAAAGCAAGCTTTGCTTACCTCTGACTCTAGATCCTGGGCAGAAATGGAATGTCTGGTTTACAATCCTTTTCCTTTTTATATAGTATCGTAAACATTGGCTCTGATAAGACATTTTCTGGTATCTGTTATATTAATTGTTCTTCAACTATTGTTTTGAGTAGTTTATGTCATCACTGCAGAAAAAGATTGTGTGTGTGTTTGAATATATGGCTACGTGACTTAATTTCATAAGTAGTATTTTTCTCCAGTTTTGGTGTTTGGGTATTACATGAATGGTGATTTTTGTATCTGTATTATTTATAGTTAGCACCCCTTTTATCCTTACCCCATCAAGAAATTAATTCTTTTTTATACTTTTAAAATTTGAATGGGAGAGGTTCATTTGAACAGCTTTTAATATACCCTAATTAAAGAACATTGCAATTCTGGGGAATACAGATCACTGAACCATATTTCATAATTGAATGATCAAGGCTGACATGAGAGACTGAATTTCACAAGAACAGAGATCAGTTCCTTTTGCCTGAAAGCAAAAATGAATCAATAAGTCATGGCTAACTCTAGCAGAACCTTTGGAATATATTACAAAGCTGACATAAACTTCAGGATTGTCTTTAGTCTAAATCCATGGGGATGAACCTTACATGTTAATCAAAGTTTATCTCCTTTGGATATTATCACCACTGGGTACATTTTCAGATGATTAGTTTGCATTTCTTTTGAGACTTTGAAGCACTGTGTAAGCTTTTCCTCTTGATCTTCTGGTTAATGAAGTGAAGGATAAGTGATGATAACTCCATTTTACACGTGGGGAAATTCAAGCACATACATATTGGATAATGGTCCTGAAATAACTCAGCAAATCAGGTGTGGTGGTTGTTCAGTCACTAAGTCGTGCCTGACTCTTTGTCATCCGATGGACAGTGGCCCGCCAGGATCCTCTGTCCATTGGACTTCCCAGGCAAGCAAATCGATAGAGGCAACTCAAGTTGGGAATGCTGTCTCCATTGTGGTCTTGAATAAAGATCTACAACTTTAAAAACCGTTTTGAACAAATAATGGGACAGAAGAGTAAAAAAAGACCCACCAAGTCAAAAAATTATGCTGATGAGATAACTGAGTGTATGTTAAAAGATAAAGTTTACATAATATTTTATAGAAAGTTGTTGTTTAGCAGCTAAGTCATGTCCAA
The DNA here is from genome assembly GCF_054371585.1 of Giraffa tippelskirchi. Classification (NCBI taxonomy): domain Eukaryota; kingdom Metazoa; phylum Chordata; class Mammalia; order Artiodactyla; family Giraffidae; genus Giraffa; species Giraffa tippelskirchi. The sequence continues at coordinate 148,572,155 of NC_137289.1, forward strand.
CTCTTTGCAACCCCATGGACTGCAGCACGCCAGGCTTCCCTGTCCTTCACTATCTCCTCAAGTTTGGTCAAACTCAAGTCCATTGAGTCGGTGATGCCATCCAACCATCTCATCCTCTGTCGTCCCCTTCTCCTCCTGCCCCCAATCCTTCCCAGCATCAGGGTCTTTTCTAATGAGTCAGCTCTCCGCATCAGGTGGCCAAAGGATTGGAGCTTCAGCTTCAGCATCAGTCCTTCCATGGAACACCCAGGACTGATCTCCTTTAGGATGGACTAGTTGATCTCCTTGCAGTCCAAGGGACTCTCAAGAGTCTTCTCCAACACCACAGTTCAAAAACATCAATTCTTCAATGCTCAGCCTTCTTTATGGTCCAAGTCTCACATCCGTACATGACTACTGGAAAGACCATAGCTTTGAGTGTACGGACCTTTGTCAGTAAAGTAATGTCTCTGCTTTTTAATATGCTCTCTAGGTTTGTCAGCGTCTTTTAATTTCATAGCTGCAGTCACCATCTGCAGTGATTTTGGAGCTCAAGAAAATAAAGAATGTCACGGTTTCCATTGTTTCCCCATTTATTTGCTATGAACTGATGGGACCGGATTCCATGATCTTCGTTTTTTCAATGTTGAGTTTTAAGCCGGCTTTTTCACTCTCTTTCACTTTCATCGAGGCTCTTTAGTTCCTCTTCGCTTTCTGCCATAAGGGTAGTGTCATCCTGCGTATCTGAGTTTATTGATATTTCTCCCTGAAGTCATGATTCCAACTTGTGCTTCATCCAGCCTGGCATTTCGCTTGATGTACTCTACCTATAAGTTAAATAAGCAGGGTGAAAATATACAGCCTTGCCGTACTCCTTTCCCAATTTGAAACCAGTCCATTGTTCCATCTCTGCTTCTAACTGTTGCCTCTTGACCTGCATACAGATTTTTCAGGAGGCAGGTAATTAATTATTTCCTAATTAATAATAAATAAAGATCATTTATTATTAATTAGGAAAATCTTCCTCCTATAATGAAGTCAGGGTTCATTCACATCTTTCAGCTCCTTTGTGATTTAGAACAGTGACTTACTGTCCAGCAGAGCTTGAGGCCAGTGGTTCCCCAGCTGGAGCAAGTTTGCTCCCTAGGGGATGTTTGGCAATGGCAGGGGACATTTTTGGTGGTCACTACTGGTGGTGGGAAGCTACTGGCATCTAGTGGGTGGAGGTCAGGGTTGCTGAGAAACCACAACACACAGGACTCCCTCATGGTGAGGAGTTTCCTGACTTCAGTCTCAATAGTGCCAAGAGAGGTTCAAAAGCCTTTGTCTGTGCATTTTGCAAGTTATAAAAAGAATTAAGGAGAAGCCAAGAGGAGAAGGGGACGACAGAGGACGAGATGATTGGATGGCATCACCGACTCCATGGACATGAGTTTGAGCAAGCTCGGGGAGATGGTGATGGACAGGGTAGCCTGGCCTGCTGCAGTCCATGGGGTAAAGAGTCGGATGTGACTGAGCAACTGAACACCAATGGAAAGGATTGAGGAACACAGTTCTGTTCTCAGTAGTGTTACTTTATAATTTGAAGGGAAATGAACACATGATTTACTGACCATGTGATATGCGCCTAGCACCTTTTTAGGGGCTCTTTATGATGTTAGGAATTCTGATTCTCATCATATACAGGTTCTGTAGAAGGCCTGATAGTAAATATTTTCATCTTTGTGGTCCTTCAGGTCTCAGTGGCAACTACTGTGGCCATTGTTGCCTGAAATAAAAGTGATAGATAGTAGATAAACAAAGGTAAGTGGCTGTTTTCCAATGAAACGTTATGTGCGGACACTGAAATGAGAACTTCATATAACTGCCATGTCATGAAATTTTATTTTCCCCAGCCACATTTAAAAATGTAAGAACAATTCTGTGCTGGCCAGCTATACAAAAACAGGTGCCGAGCTGGGTTTGCTCACTTGCCATAGTTTGCCAACCTCTCTTGTCTGCCAAGGCATTCCCATGAACAAAAGCAAGCAAAAAAAAAAAAAAACCAGTAAAGTAGTATTTTTCTCTCAATACAAAGGCATATCTTGATGTATTGAAACTAATAAATGGACCATTTTTAATGCCACGTGAGGAACATTGTTGATCAGCTTTTGAGGATTTGTTGACTAAATGAATGGGTAACAATAGGAAGGAAAGGGAAAGTGAAGTTGCTTAGTTGTGTCCATCTGTTTGCGACCCCATGGACTGTAGCCCACCAGGCTCCTCTGTCCATGGCATTTTCCAGGCAAGAATACTGGAGTGGGTTGCCATTTCCTTCTCCAGGGGATCTTCCCGACCCAGGGATCGAACCCGGGTCTCCCGCGTTGCAGGCAGATGCTTTACTGTCTGAGCCACAGGGAAGCCCAAACAATAGGAAGAGAATGTTAAATCGCAATTAATTTTTGAAAGTTCAGTGATTATTCGAGCCAGTAAGAGTTGTGCTTGCGTGCTAAGTCACTAAGTCGTGTCCGACTCTTGAAATCCCATGGACTGGAGCCCACCAGGCTCCTCTGTCCATGGGATTCTCCAGGCAGGTTTACTGGAGTGGGTGGCCACGCCCTTCTCCGGGGAATCTTAACCCATGTCTCTTACATCTCCTGCATTGGCAGGCGGGTCCTTTACCACTAGCGCCACCTGGGAATCCCAGTAAGACTTGTTGTTCAGTCGTTTAGTGTCCAACTCTTTGTGACCCCATGGACTGCAGCACGCCAGGCTTCCCTGTCCTTCACTGTCTCGAGGAGTTTACTCAAATGCATGTCCATTGAGTCAATGATGCCATCCAAGCATCTCATCCTCTGCCATAAGTAAGACTTGTGGAGGATTTCAAAATGGGCAAAATAATAGGTGGCTGGAGGCTCTCCCTCTTGCGTCTTGCGGGTTATCTACATTGTTCATATCTTTCAGCTTTTTTCTTACTCTGAAAATGGTAGGAGGCTGATAATAATGCAGATGACTCTTGTCCATGGAAATGAAAATGGTTGTGTGCAGTGGACTGCAATTGAAGCTTCCCCATCAACAGACCATTTTGCATGTATTTGTAAATCCACTCGAGCGATCCTTTTTGTGTGTCAGTATGTTTGGATTTCTTGGATTTCTCCTTTGAACCAAATGTAAGATATTCCCGGTCCTTGCAGCATTTCGTGAGTTAAATATTTGGCACTTGTTCATTTTATATTTGCGCGAGAGTCGTGCATTTATAAGATGAGTATGCTTTGACTTTATGCTCTGTCACCGTTTTAAACCTTGCACCTCAGAATGGCTCTCTTGGTGCCAACCACCCACCTGGGGCACATGCGTGCTCATCCTTCTCCTTCTGGATGTTGTAACCCTCTCAGTTGACTTTTGTTTCCCATTTGGTTGTGAGGATTTGAGTTGAAAAGCAGTAATTGAGGGCTCAATCTTGGTGTGGTGGCCTGGTGCTTTGATCTCAGTGGGAGTTCGGTTCTTATAAGAGCCATAACTTCAGATTCTTAGTGATTTTCCAGGCTTATTCTGAGCCAAATTTAGAGGTGAGGAAGATTGGTTTTGCTTGTATGAACATCTGGACGGCTTCATTTGGCATCTGTGAAATTTACTGGATAAAGGTCAAACCCCAGAAACATAACTGAATGTGACTGTTGGAGGTTTTTGTTTTGTGTTAGATGCTTTCCATGATTTATGTGGTAATGACTGTAAGTCCATAGAGCCCCAGGAAAATACATCTTAAGGAGGAAAATGAAAACTCAGGCACCCATGGAAATGCGGTATGTCCAAATACCCAAAGAACCAAAGTTGAACAGTTTATCTTTTTCAGTGTTGTAATATGCAACAGTTTGAAATTTCGGTTGTTCCTTATACTTTAAAACACTTAAAACCTATTATAATACTTGATGATATTCATGCAGTTTTCCCTGACGTTGTATAAACATCAACTTCAAGGACAAAGTTGATGTATATTGAGCATCTCTTGTCCAACGTATTGATATCTTTTGGGAGTTTACCGAGTATTTCATAGGTACAGACCCCATTGACATGTCAAGAGAAGTTGTAGGTTTATGCTGCTGGAAGGGTAGAAAGCTTCTCCAATGTTACAGTTAATATTAGTGTTGTTATTAGTGTTATTTTTAATATTTTTAATATTAGTCTTTTATTTTTAATATTAGTGTTATTATTAATATAATATTAGTGTTATTATTTTCATAAGTAATGGTCATGGCGTTGTTCTTCAGTCGCTAAGTCGCGTCTGACCCTTTGCAACCCCATGGACGCGCTAGGCTTCCCTGTCCTTTCCGGTCTCCCTGAGTTTGCTTAAACTCATCACTGAGTCAGTGATGCCATCCAACCATCCTGTCGTCTGCCACCCCCTTGATTAGGACATCATTCTTAAGTAAATGGGATGTGATAATTTAGGAAGAGAAATATTCTATTTCTTCAAACCAGTGGTGGAATTAAAATGTGTATGGGATGCACAGGAAAAGAAATCGTGAGATGTGTTAAAGTTTGGCTAGCGTTCGTTTGACAAATCGGTCTGTAATGCAATATTGTGCCAGCGTAATGAATAAAAGCTGTTGAGTGCACATTTGTCAGACTGTCCTATAACATCGTGCCAGCAAATGGCATCATCTCAAGTACCCCAAAGACCGCTGCTGCTGCTGCTGCTGCTAAGTCACCTCAGTCGTGTCCGACTCTGTGCGACCCCATAGACGGCAGCCCACCAGGCTCCGCCGTCCCTGGGATTCTCCAGGCAAGAACACTGGAGTGGGTTGCCATTTCCTTCTCCAGTGCATGAAAGGGAAAAGTGAAAGTGAAGTTGCTCAGTCGTGTCTGACTCTTCGCGACCCCACGGACTGCAGCCCACCAGGCTCCTCCGTCCATGGGATTTTCCAGGCAAGAGTACTGGAGTGGGGTGCCATTGCCTTCTCCACAAAGACCACTGAGTGCTCACCAAACAATGACGTCTCTCCTCTGGGAGACCTGAGCTCTTCGAGTTCCTGGTCTCCATGCAGTTGCAAATCACACAATCGGCAAGTCTGAGTTAGGGCCCTATGTGCCACTTTATTCTCCAGTATTCCATCCAGTATCCCTGTAGGGAAACACGCAAGTCGGTATGATCTCCGAGGTAAAGGCAGAAGCAGAGAAAAAAGAAAGAACAAAGTGAGAGAATATGGAGCCCATGGAAACAAAAGCAACTTACAGATGGTTGGTTGTTGTTGTTCAGTTGCAAAGTCATGTCCAACTCTTTGCGACCCCATGGACTGCAGCACACCAGGCTTCCCTGTCCTTCACTGTCTCCTGGAATTTGCTCAAACTCATGTCATTGGGTCAGTGATGCCATCCGACCACCTCATCCTCTTTCACCCCCTTCTTCTGCCCTCAATCTTCCCCAGCATCAGGGTCTTTTTCCATGAGTGGTCTCTTTGCATCAGGTTGAGGCAGATGGTGCAGCTAAATAGATACCTAGTTTCAGAACTTCATGTCTGAAGTGGTAAGTGCTGAAGGCTCTTAGCAGGGTCGCTGCCCGGCCTGGCAGGTGGATTGGTGGGTTAATGGTTTTAACAACAGAGATCTGAGGCCCCCTTCCATCTGACGCAGCCTCCTGGAACGCGGGTTCACAGCTCTAATTGGAGCCTCTAGCGTGGAAGGCAGGCTAGAGCAGTGTCACTGATTTGCTTTCCCTCACACCGTCATTCTTATGGTAAGTGTTTTCCGCCCTCACGCTGGGAACTTTTATCAAACATATTAGTGTGCTTTGGGGCATCATTAGCCAGCAGTAGCTGGAACATTCGGAGGTTTTTTTAGCCTAGAAACTAGCCCGTGTGCTGCAGTAACTTGCAACACTTGGGCAGGCTCGTAGCACAATCAATATTTAAGGAAAAGAACAGGTTCTTATTTGGATTCAAGTCCAGCACGTGGCATGCGAATAGCCCAATGTGTTTCTGATTTTTCCGTTATCCGTTTTTACGGCGATGAAAGAATTCCATCTGCCATAAACTTCAAAGCAAAGACACGGGGAAGGGAAAAATCACCTCCGGGTAACTCGTAATCCCCACCCCTTCTGCATCTCTTCCTCAATTTCTCCTCCCATCTCATGGAAGGAGACACAAACGAAATCTCTTATTTGGCCCATGACTGAGAAAGAGTTCCTGGAAGCTGACTTTAGAAAGGGATTGCACACGGAACGTATGAAAAACGTCTCCGTCAACATGCATTACATGGTGATGATGGTCTGCCAGATGTTTTGAAGTTGTAACGTATTCGTCAGAGGCACACACAGAAGCTGGAAGGGCTCCGATGGCTTGAAGATGTTGGGTTTGAGCTGGCGACTGGCAAAAGGCATCAGTGCCAATTGAAGGAGGGGAGAAGTTATGTTTTACAAAGGAGACGGCATTGGGTTTCAATAGCTGGGTAGGGCAGGATTTGTGGGCATTGAATATATCATTGTGCCATATTACCCTGCTTTCTCCCAGGGGTGGTGGTTGTGGCTCATTTGCTAAGTTGTGTCTGACTCTCTGCCACCCCGTGGACCGCTGTCTTCCACTGTCTTCCTGAGTTTGCTCAAACTCATGTCCGTCAAGTCGGTGATGCCATGTAACCCTGACATCTTCTGCCGCCTCCTTCTCCTCCTGCCCTCAATCTTTCCAAAAGCATCTTTCAAAAAGCCTCAGGGTCTTTTCCAGTGAGTCAGCTCTTTGCATCAGGTCGCCAAAGAAGTGGAGCTTCAGCTTCAGCTTCGGTCCTTCCAGTGAATATTCAGGGATGATTTCCTTTAGGATGGACTGGTTGGATCTCCTTGCAGTCCAAGGGACTCTCAAGAGTCTTCTCCAACATCAGTTCAAAAGCATCAATTCTTTAATGCCCAGCCTTATTTATGGTGCAACTCTCACATCCATACATGACTACTGGAAAAACCATAACTTTGACTCTGTGGACCTTTGTTGGCAAAGTGATGTCTCTGACCGTTTACCAATACAAGTTAGTTAGGCTTCTAAACGAATTCCTGTGTATGCTTGGATAGAACATCTTGACCCTCCTTGTCAAGGATTACCTCTAGGATGAGGTCACAGTCATGAACATAGAAAAGCAAATGCTAACTCCCCCGAAGTTGAAGTGAGAGTTTTCACCTCAGTGTAGACTCCTTTGACAATGACCCTCAAAGAACAATGCCAAAGAATGTTCAAGCTACTTTACAGTATATTTGTGCTCATTTCAGATGCTAGCAAGGTAATACTTGCTCAAAATCCTTCAAGCTAGGCTTCAACAGTATGTGGACTGAGAACTTGCAGATGTACAAGCTGGGTTTGGAAAAGGCAGAGAAACCAGAGATGAAATAGCCAACATTCGTTGGATCATGGGGAAAGGAAGAGAATTTCAGAAAAATGTCTATTCTGGGTCATCGACTACACAAGAGCCTTAGACTTTGTGAATCACAACAAACTGTGGAACATTCTTAGAGATGAGAATACCAGACCAGCTTACCTGCCTCCTGAGAAACGTGAATGCAGGTCAAGAAACAACAGTTAGAACCAGACATGGAACAACTGACTAGTTCAAAATTGGGAAATGAGTACATCAAAGCTGTATATTGTCACCCTGCTTATTTAACTTGTATGCAAGAGTACATCATGGCAAATGCTGGGCTGGATGAATCACAAGCTGGAATCAACATTGCTGGGAAAAATATCAGCAACCTCAGGTATGTATTAAACCACTCTAATGGCAGAAAGCAAAGAGGAACTAAAGAGCCTCTTGATGAGGGTGAAAGAGAAGAGGAAAATCTAGCTTGAAACTCAACATTAAGAAAACTAAGATCGTAGCATTTGGTCCTATCACTTCACTGCAAATGGGGAAAAAGTGGAAACAGGGACAGATTTTACTTTTTTGGGCTCCAAAATCACTGGTGACAGTGCCTGTAGCCATGAAATTAAAAGATGCTTCCCCCTTGGAAGAAAAGCTATGATGAACCTAGGCAGCACAGACATTATTTTGCTGACAAAGGTCCATCTAGTCAAAGCTATGGTTTTTCCAGTAGTCATGTGTGGGTGTGAGTTGGACCGTAAAGAAGGCTGAGCACCAAAGAATTGACGCTTTCAAACTGTGGTGCTGGAGAAGACTCTTGAGAGTCTCTTGGACCACAAAGTGAACAAACCTGTCCATCCTGAAGGGAATCATCCCTGAATATTCCATGGAAGGACTGATGCTGAAGCTGAAGCTCCAGTACTTTGGCCGCCTGATGCAAATAGCCAACTCATTGGAAAAGACCCTGATGGTGGGAAAGATTGGAGGCTAAAGGAGAAAGGGGGGTGGTGCAGAGGATGAGATGGTTAGATAGCATCACCAGCATGGACATGAATTTGAACCAACTCTGGGAGTTAGTGGGGGACAGAGGAGCCTGGTATGCTGCATTCCATGGGATTGCAAAGAGTCTGACAGGACTTAGGGACTAACATTTGGGTTAGCCAGAAGGTGGAACTTACCCAACCAGGGGACCAGAGATTGAACCTGTTCCCCTTGCAGGGAAAGCACAGAGTCTTAATCTGGGACCACGAGGGAAGTCCAGCAAAAATTTTTTTTTTTTTTACCTTTTTATTTTGTTTTGGTGTACTGCTACTGCTAAGTCACTTCAGTCATGTCTGACTCTGTGTGACCATGTAGACGGCAGCCCACCAGGCTCCGCTGTTCCTGGGGTTCTCCAGGCAAGAGTACTGCAGTGGGTTGCCATTGCCTTCTCCGTTTTGGTGTACAGCCGATTAATAATCTTGTGATAGTTTCGGGTGAACAGTGAAGGGATTCAGCCATACATATACATGTATCCATTCTTCCCCAAATTCCCCTCCCATCCAGGCTGCCATGTTGAGCAGAGTTCCCTGTGCTGTCCAGGAGTTCCTTGGTGTTATCAGCTTTAAATATAGTGTGTTCATCCCACACGTCTGTACATGTCCATCCCAAACTCCCTAACTCTCTTCCCCCTGACAACCATAAGTTCATTCTCTAAGTCTGTGAGTCTCTTTCTGTTTTGTAAGTAGGTTCATTTCTATAATTTCTTCATAGATTCTACATATAAGGGATGTCATAGCATACAGGGAAATGTTTTTAATGACTGGTTGCGGGAGAGGGATTTGCAGGTGTGTGATCAGCTTATGGACATTATTCTGCTTGGTTGGTGGTGAGGTAACCAAGTGGTATTTTGGGAATCAACCTCATCAGCCTTCTGGTTCTATCTGGTCTGGAATGCTTGTGGCTAACGTGAAGTTGACTTCTTCCTCATGGTGGGGTTTTGGTATCTGCAAAACGGCTCAAAGACACAGCTCAGAATATTATCTGTAGCCCCCGAGGAGGAAACAGCCATCTTGATTTTGTTTAAGGGATAAAATATTATTATTTTGTCTTCCTTGACTGTTTTCCCGTCTTTCTGCGTTTTCTCACTTCTCAGATTAAATTTGCTTTTTGGATCTCAGGGAAAGCCTAGGAGGCTAAAGTTCCCATAGAAACAGGAGGAAGTCAGAGGACATGGGGGACGTCTATCTTGGGAAAGTCCCATAGGGCTCTGCTTGATTCCAGTATGAAGTGTGTATGTGTGTTTGATGGCTAAGCTGGGCACTTGTTCTAAACTCTTTTTCAGCCTCAAATTACTGCAGCCATGGATCGGATGTCCCATTGAGCTTGTACCCTTCTGGTTTCTTCCGTGTTGGAAGAGAATGTACTATTTCCTAAGGAGGATCTTGACCAAGGACTTCCTTCACCTTCTTTGATGTGTGTCTAGGCAGTTAGGGTGACATTCTTATTCAAACAATCATCTTCGTTAGGATATGTAATCTTTGCTGTGGGTATCAGAACTAACAGTACCTCTGCTGCCTTTGAAATGGCAGTGATAATCAACATGCCGCTGCTTTCCTGGTACTTGCCAAGGACTAGAAGCTCAAACCTTTTGTATCCTTGCAGTACAGAAAGTCACCCAGAGCACCAACATTTATATGTGCCTCATGGATAGCTCAGTTGGTAAAGAATCTGCCTGCAATGCAGGAGACCCTGGTTTGATCCCTGGGTTGGGAAGATCCCCTGGAGAAGGGAAAGGCTACCCACTCCAGTCTCTGGCCTGGAGAATTCCGTGGACTATATAGTCCATGGGGTCGCAAAGAGTCGGATGCAAGTGAACGACTTTCACTTTCATGGATATAGAGTTTCCAGATGCTGTACCATCCATGCCTTGATGACAGGACTAAACTACATCCCCTCACTGTCTCAAAATTGTCCTTTAGTGAATGACATTTACTGAACCCCGTGTTGCTGCAATGCAATGCATGCATTATTCTCAGAGACTGTCTCAGATACTCAGTCGTCGGAGAACACTGAGGAACTTGCCAAGGACATCAGTCTGTGATTCCATGCCATCTTTAGGAGAAAACTTGGGAGGGCATTCATCGTATTCTCCTTGGTGTGTGCGTAGTCACTCAGTTGTGTCCGAATCTTTGCGACCCCGTGGACTGTAGCCCGCCAGGCTCCTCTGTCCATGGGGTTCTCCAGGCAAGAATACTGGAGTGGGTTGCCATGCCCTCCTCTAGACATATTTACCTTATTAACAGTAATTATTCTTCCCCTAGAAACTGGTGTATATTTCAGTCCTTGGACACAGTATTTTCCCCTTAGAGTTGGCTGTTGGAAGGCTGAACGATGAATAAAATCGCATACTTTAACAAGATTACTGAAATTTATCCCATGTATTTTGGGAACTAGCTTTATCACTGACTCCAGTTTTTATTGTCCAGTTTTTCTCTGTTTTCTGGCTACATCCGATGGAACTTTGAAAACTCTCTTGAATGCTTTTAAGAGTGAGAAAGGCAGCAGATAAATCTGTAAATCGTAAAATAATAACTCGAGAAATCCCACATTGTGGCTGAAACTTGCCCCGTGCATTGCTTAGTTTCCTGAACCATTCTGTCCACAATTTCATGGTTAACTGACATGAGATAACAAGACATCTATATTCCTACCAGACCCCCTCTGAGCCGGGTGGTGATGACTAGGGCTTCCTTCCCTGCAAAGGAGCGAAGGTGGCTACTTGTTAGCTCGGCAATGGCTGTAACTGGGCCAGAGAAAGGGGAGAATTCAGTTTGTGAAACCACGGGGGTGCGGTACGGACATGTTCTGGGGTGGGTGTGGGGGGATGAAGTAAGTGGAACAAAGGTGAAAAGCTTTTGTTTGCGAGCGCCTTTTGGAGCCAAAGGGGTCTGGCCCTGTCTTCACAGCTTTCAAGTCATAAATAGCAGAGGTCAAAGAATAGTCTTTAAAAACCGCACAATAAAGAAAGGACTTCTCTCAACTGCGTCCTTTCAGAACAGAGCGACCAGCGTGGGTGAGTTCATTTTCCATTGGTACGAGGGACACAGTGGCTTAAAGTGTGCACTTTGTAAGGCTGGCCTGCTTTCTCTTTCCCCTCCTTCCTTTCTTTGTTTATTTTTTTTCTCTCTCTTTCTCTTCCTTTCTTTTTTCTTTCCTTCCTTCCTTCTTTCTATTATAGCCCCAAATGTCTGTTGACTTCAAAGACAGACCTTCCCAATCTGCCTTAGGTTATGGGAAGTCCCTCTTGAAAATGTTCGGCATAGAGGCACAGGTGTGGATGAACTGGGTTAATCGCCTTCTTTAGCTAAATGGAAAACCCTGCTCAAGGGACAAGTGCCGCAACCCGACGCGCTTTTCGTCACACCAGTGGCTCCGTTCCTGTTAATGCCTCTTCATGTTGGAAGACAGCTTGTGGGTAAGGCCGAGCTGAGAAGGAGAAGTGGGATCATAAGCCACTGCCTTATTAAACCATGTGCATTTGAAGTCACTGCAAGCGACTGACTCTTTGTCAGATTCCACGGTGGGAATGCTGTTTACGATGCGAGCCGTGGAGGCTCCCAGGCCTCGCACTGTGCAGGCAAAGGTCACTTTGAGGGTTCGGCTGCCTGCAGATGGGGCCGGTGCAGCCTTTCCCAGACTCTTCTGCTGCCTTGATGGCAGCATCGTGGCGACGGGCTGGGGGAGCTGAGCTGCTCTTCCTCAGGATGGGACCGGACGGGCATGGCACCTCTTCTGGCCTCCTGCTAAAGACAGTGGGACTCTGGAGGGCCATTCGCCCCCCATCCCCACCCCACCCTGGTTCTCACAGATGAAAGTTTGAACTTGGGCGGTTGCAGATGAATGAGCCGCCTTTCCCAGGAGAAAGTGCACAATGGACCTGGGACTATTAAGCTGTGAAGATTCATGCTCTGGCGTTTGGGGAGTGTGTGTTCAGCATCTTTTCCTTGGGGGAGGGAGGGAGGAGGGGGCCGTGTGCATTTTGGCTTTTTATACATTTCACTGTATGCACATTTTCCCTTTTTGTATGAGGAAATAATGCCTGCACTGAGGCTCACCCTCCCCTCCTCCTAAATCCTTCCACAAAAAAAAAGATACTTATTAAGGCTGCCATTCTGAAGAACTAAATGCTTCTTTAACTTTGCTTTATCTGCTTCAATGAGCACAGTGTACGGAGCCCGGGAAATGCACGTTACGGCCGCGAGCCGCCCTCCCTATTCTCTCGGGCTCTTTGGGCACAGAAGTAATCCCTTCCTAGAAGCCTTTGAGAAAGCCACTCAGCTATGCAGGCTAATCAACTGTAAATCTTGGCCATCCCCAAACTACTGCATGAAGCTGCATCGAAAAGTGTCCCAATCACCAGGAAAGCCTGTTGCTTTAAAGACAGACACTAATTTCAAGACCCCAGGGCAGGTTTGCTGCCAACATATATTGATTTGCTGTATTTTAAAGGTCTGGGATGCAGCTTCCTCCTGCACCCATCCTCCGCTTTTGTACTTGGCGCCCCACGTATGTTTATTTCGTCTCTTTGTCACTTGGAGACAAAAAGACAATGAAACTCCTTACAACTTTTGTTTTCCAACTGGTAATGGAGAATATTATTAGGAGACGTGAACTCTGGTGGAATGTTGAATTATGCACACTCGGAGGTTCTTCTCTTTGACTTCTAAATCATTTTCTGCTCACTCCTGGGACAGAGTTTAGGAGGAAAAAAAAAATAACCTAGGTTGGCTGAGTGCCGTCTCCAGGCCTCTGTGAGCCACTGTGCAGAAATCTTGCACGTTATCACATTAGCTGCCATCCTGCTGAGAGGTTGTGTCTTGCTCAGGAGGAAGTCAAAGCGAGGTGGCCTGCATTCTTGCACTTGCAACAGCACATCAACAATGCCTTTATAGTAGTATAAATCAAGCCTTAAGATCCTTAATGTATGGAGTTGAAGGCTCTATCTGAATCACTAGCATCTAATGGAAATGGGACAATGGTACTTGCCCTCTGATATTTGGAAGGCAGAACGAGAACTTCATTTTTGGTCAATGACATGTTCTTTCCTTACCTGCCTCACTCTTTCTGATATTGCTCCATCCATATGTGCACAGACCACTGCCATATTGTTACTGAGTCCAAATTTGCTCTGCTCAACGCATGACAGGCCAGTAAGTTGGGAAACGAGGTGATACGGCAAGGATTGATGGCTTTATTCGGAGAGCCAGCAGACCGAGAAGATGGCAGGCTAATGTCTCAAAATAACTGTCTTATTGGAGTCTGGATGCCAGGTTCTTTTATAGAACACACAGAGATATGAGATTAGGAAGTAAAGTAAAAAAAAACATTGATCTTGCAAATATCTCCTGGAGTGGCCAGCCCTGGGGAGCGTTGGGAAGAGGAATGTGTTAACATTCAGGCAGAGGGCAGGGTTCCCCGAGGCAGGCCATTATGTACAGACGTACCCTTTTAGTAAAAGCACCAGGAAGCAAAGGTTAAGGTAAACAGGTTCTTCCCTGAAACAGTATTTCTATCCTGAGGTGTGGATTCAACTCCATATTGATCATTTCTGATGTGTGGTCTTTTAAAAGCCCTTTAAGTTGCTGTGCCCTGAGTGAGACACATTTCTTCTGCCCTGTGTGTGAGAGGCTGTGAATGGCTTGTGGAAAGTGGTCTTTGGGCTCCGGGCCTGAGGGTGTGATTTGTAAACTCTGACCTGGCCCAAGTTGCTTATTTGCCTTCCCCAAACCAATCCCTCTCCCTGGAATCTCCATGTTAATGAAAAACACGAGTATTCATTCAGTCAATCAGCCTAAAAACTCAAAACCCTCTTTAGAGCCACCCTCTCCTTTACCTTTATACTCATCCTGCAAAGCTCTTGAGATTTCATGTCGCGAGCTAATTTGCCATCCTCTCTATTATTCACATATGTGTTGTCTCTGAAATATACTAGTCTCATGACCTCCACTTTCTCCCTATTTCTACTTTTTGTGGATCCCAACTTCTTAGGGCAGTGCTTCTCAAACATCAGGCTGCTTAAGTGTCTCCTGAGGAGCTTGCTCGGATACGGTTTTCTGGGTCCCACCTCCAAAGATACTGATTCAGTAGGTCTGCGTGGTGGGGTTTGAGATGCTGTATTTCTAAGAGATTTCAGTGGATCCGGGTGTTGCCAGTCGAGGGTAGCTTCAAGTTTTTCACCATTAAGTTTGGTGATGCCTGTAGGTATTCTCATAAATGCCTGTGTGTGCGTGCTCAGTCATATCTGACTCTTTGCAACCCCATGGACTGTAGCCCACAAGGCTCCTCTGTCCATTGAATTTTCCAGGCCAGAATACTGGAGTGGGTTGCCATTTCTTACTCCAGCAGTTCTTCCTGACCCTGGGATCAAATCCGTGTCTCCTGCATTGGCAGGCAGTTTCTTTACCACTGGACCATCTGAGAAATCATCTTGGTAGATAGTCTTTATCAAGTATTCCTAATTTACTGAAAGTCTTTATGAGTGTCAGATTTTATTAAATGATTTCTCTGCATTTATTAATGTAATTGTGTTTTTCATTTTTAGGCTGTTGATATGGATTAACCTCTTTCTGACTTTTTGCAACCCCATGGACTACACAGTCCATGGAATTCTCCAGGCCAGAATACTGGAATTGGGTAGACTTTTTCTTCTCCAGGGGATCTTCCCGACCCAGGAATTGAACCGGGATCTTCTGCATTGCACGCAGATTCTTTACCAACTGAGCTATCAGGGAAGCTTGATGAATTATATTAACTGATTTTTTTGAGTGTTGAACCATCATGACATTCAATGCTGGGATAAATCCCAGTTGCTCAATTGTGAATTCTTTTCATACATTTTTTGATTTGGTTTGCTAATATTTTCTTGAGGATTTTTGTGTGTCTGTTCATGAGAGATATTTTCTACAGCCTTCTTGTGTTGTCTTTATCTGCTTTGGGTATTAGGGTAATGCTGGCCTCATAGAATAAGTGAGGAAGTATTCCCCCTGCTGTTATCCTCTGAAACACACTGTAGAGAATT
Organism: Giraffa tippelskirchi; assembly: GCF_054371585.1. Taxonomy (NCBI): domain Eukaryota; kingdom Metazoa; phylum Chordata; class Mammalia; order Artiodactyla; family Giraffidae; genus Giraffa; species Giraffa tippelskirchi. The sequence continues at coordinate 148,587,507 of NC_137289.1, forward strand.
AGTATGTTTAGCCGCTCGGTCATGTCTTACAATTTGCAACCCCATAGACTGTATCCCGCCAGGCTCCTCTGTCCGTGGGATTCTCCAGGCAAGAATACTGGCGTGGGTTGCCATTTCCTTCTCCAAGAGAATTAGTATAATTCCTTCCTTAAATGTTTGGTAGAATTTACCAGCGAACCCATATGGGCTTGCTGCTTTATATTAATTATTGACTCAATGTCTTCACGTAGGTACAGTTGTATTCAGATCATCTCTTCTTGTGTGCGTTTTGGCAGATGGTACCTTTTAAGGAGTTCGTGGATTTCATCTAGGTCATTGAATTGGGGGGCATAGAGTTGTTCATAATATTCCTTTATTAAACTCTAAATTTCCATGTGATCCATAGTGATGTCCCCACTTTCATTGCTAATAGAAGTAATTTGTGTCCTCTCTTTCTTTGTTAGCCTGACTAGAGTCTAAATGATACTATAGCTCTTCTTTGAAGAAATAGCTTTTGGTTTTGTTGATTTTCTTCATTGACTTCCTATTTTAATTTCTTTTATTTCTATTCTAATTCTTATCACTTCTTTTCCTCTCCTCACTTTGGATTTAATTTATTCCTTCTGGTTTTCTGCATTGGAAACTTGGATTTTTGATTTTAGATCTTTCTATTTTTCTTATATAAGAATAACTGCTGTATGTTTTTCTTTAAGCACTGTTTCCACTATATGCCACAGATTGTGAAAAGTTGTGTTTTTACTTTCATTTAGTTTGAAATAATTTTGAGTTCCTTTTGAGACTTCTTTGACCCATGTGTTATTTAGAAGTGTGTTTTTCACTCTCCATATGTTTGTGGGTTTTCCAGTGATCTTTCTGTTACTAATTTCTAGTTTTCATCCCATTGTAATCTGGGAGCAGACATTATAGGATATCTCTTCTTTTAAATTTGCTATGGTGTGTTTTGTGGCCCAGAATGTGGCCTCTCTTGATGAAGATTCCATGTGAGCTTGAGAAAAATGTGTATTCTGCTGTTGCTGAATGATGTAGTCTATATATAATATCAATTGTCTACATCTGACATCAGTTATATACAGTTGGGACTTCCCTGGTGGTTCAGACAGTAAAAGAATCTGCCTGCTGTGTGGGGGACCTGGGTTCGATCTCTGGGTTGGGAAAATCCCCTGGAGGAGGGCAGGAGGGCATGGCAACCTACTCCAGTATTCTTGCCTGGAGAATCCCTATGGACAGAGGAGCCCGGTGGGCTGCAGTCCACAGGGTTGCAAAGAGTCGGACATGACTGAGTGACTTGGCATGTATGCAATTCAGTTCAGTTTTGTCTTCACTGATTTTCTGCCTGCTGGATCTGTCTGTTGCTGAGAGGTGGGTGTTGAAGTCTCCAGCTATGATAGTGAAGGCATCTGTTAATATTTCTCCTTGTGGTTCTATTTGGTTTTGTCTTTCGGGGTTTGTTAAGAACCGTTACATCTTCTTGGAGAATTGACCACTTTATCATTATGTGATGCTCTTTTTTTTTTTTAAATCTTTGATAACTTCATTTATTTTGAAATCTGCTCTGAAATTAATATAGCTACTCATGGTTTGTTATAATTAGTGTTAGCATCCTTTTAATGTATATGTGTCTTTACGTTTAAGGCAGACTTCTTACAGGTAGCGTATAGCTGGGTCTGGTTTCTTTGATTCACTCTGACAATCAGCGTCTTTTGATTGGTGCCTTTAGACATTATAGTGATTACTGATTTAGCTGGGTTAATATCTATCATATTTGATACTGTTTTGTCTGTTGCTGTTCATCTTTGTTCCTATTTCTAATGTTTTTTTTTAAATTGAAGTCTAGTTGATTGGTAACGATTCATGTGTACAGCAAAGTCATTCAGTTTGCATATGTACATAGATAGGTATATAGATACTCTCTTTCATATTTTTCTGTTGTACATTATAAGATATTGAATAGAGGTCTCTGTGCTATACAGTCGGTCCTTGTTGTTCACCTATTTTACATATACTAGCGTGTAGTTAATCTCAGGCTCTAAGCTTATCCCTCCCACCTCTTTCCCCTTTGGTAACCATGTTTGTTTTCCATGTTTGTGAGTTTATTTCTCTCTAGCAAATAAATTCATTTGAATTATTTTTTAATTTCCACATATAAGTGGTATCTTGAGATTTGTCTACTCTGTCTTCACTTAGTACGATAACCTCTAGGTCCATCCATGTTGTTCCAAATGGCATTATTTCACTACTTTTCATGTCTGAGTAATATCCCATTGTGTATATATACCACACCTTCTTCATGACATTCATCTGTCGATGGACATTTAGGTTGCTTCCACGGCTCGGCTGTTGTAAATACTGCTGCAGTGAACATTGGAGTGCACACATCTTTTTGAATTACGTTTTTCTCCAGATGTCTGCCCATGAGTGGGATCGTCTGATCATGTTTACTCTATTTTTAGCTCTTTAAGGAACCTCCATACTGTTCTCCATAGTTGCTGAAACATTTACATTGCCACTAACAGTTGAGAGTTCTCTCCTCCAGCATCTTCTCTAGCATTTTTTTATAGACCTTTGGATGATGGCCATTCTGACTGGTGTGAGGTGATATACCTCATTGTAGATTTGATTTGCGTTTCCCTAATGATTAGCCACGTTGGGCATCTTTTTATGTGTTTTTTGGCCACCTATATGCAGCACACCAGGCTCCTTGGTCTTCCACTAACTCCTAGAGTTTGCTCAGATGCATGTCATTGAGTCAGTGATGCTGTCTAACCATCTTATACTCAGGTAAGCTGTGATAGTACCCTGGCCAGTTAGGGTCTTATGAGCTGATTTCCCTGACGCTGCCCCTTCCAGAAAGAAGGGAACGCCTCGGCTTATTTCAGAAGGGTTCCTTTTGGAGTCTCATTTCAAAAGACCCTGATGCTGGGAAAGATTGAGGGCAGGAGGAGAAGGAGACGACAGAGGATGAGATGGTTGGATGGCATCACCGACTCAATGGACGTGGGTTTGGGTAGACTCCAGCAGTTGGTGATGGACAGGGAGGCCTGGCGTGCTGCGGTTCATGGGGTCGCAAAGAGTCGGACACGACTGAGCGACTGAACTGAACTGAACTGGATTGTAACACTCAGACTTGTCCCCCAGAGCCCCAGCAGTTGGTCAGTTAAATTTCAGGTTCCCTACCCCAGCCCTGGTCACCATGGTGGTTTCTGGGAAGCTGTGACTACCTGTATTTGCCTGTCTCTCCAGTCTTGGGAGCCCTGATCTGGTCTTTGTCCTCCCTCGTCTTATGGATCCAAGGGCAGTGGTTGATTTTTCAGTCTGTTCAGCTTTTCGTTTGCTGTTAAAATTGAATGGCCGCTTCCAGGTCCGCAACCTGTGGGCCTGGAAACTGGACGTCCCCCTGTACGTTTTTGCCTTGCAATTCTTCTTTTCTTCCAACGGCCACATTAATTCCTTTCTTCTGGGCAGCCTTTCCTGACCTCTGCATTTCTCCAGTCCCAGGACTGAGCACTCAGCCTGTCCTGTGCACTAACAGGATGGTATGTTTCCACTTTCATTTTCTTGGAGCTTTTTTTTTTTCTTCTTCTATGTGTTTGCATATGGAACCCAAGATTCTTGAGGCATGGAATCTCATTACCCTCACCCCCTTTATTATAGTTTTGTTTATACCTCTTCACTCCCTTTCCATTGTTCCAACTTGAACTGTGTTATATTTGTGTGCCTGGCCTAGTGCTTATGGAGGGTCAGGCGGGATGAGGAGAAGGATTGGGTATAAATTTCGTCATCTGATCAGAATTCTTCAGTTCTGTGCTCTCAGAAGTAGCTTCTGATCAGTAGAATTCTTTCACGTCCTTCACGTACGTTGCTGATAAGTTGACATTTTTATTACTTCTAGATTGCTCCCGAAACGTGTTGATAGCGACTTTGGCTAGATCTTCAGTCCTGACGTTCAGATCTTCTGTTTGGTTAAGATTTACAGCCTGCAGACGTCTTCACTGAAATTAACACCATTTGCTTTTCAAAGCGTCTTTCTGAACAGAGAAGGGAAAGGACTGAGTTTCTTTGACTGTTGTGTAAGGTACGGTGTGGGGAGTAGCCCCCTCGGTGTGTTGAGGCGAATGTGTAAGATGTAGGCACAGGGGCTCACATCTGTGTCCTTGGTAACTTGAAGGAGAGAGGACAGGTGAGCCTGGGCAATGAGAACCTGACTGCGAATGCGTTGAAAATGTGCAAAGGAGGGGATTTGATTCTCTTTATGGGGCCCTCTCGTTTTGCAGTTTGGTGGTAAGGAAAACAATAAAGGCGGGAATCGGGGTTTTGAGAAACAGGACAATCTCTTAAAAATGATAGATTTAGCTATACTCTCTTGAATGTATATGAGTAAATATTCCTCCTTGCATTCTATTTAGTTTGTTTGGATACTGATCTTTGCCTGCTATATAGTTGCTAGGGGCCTAGACTGGCATAGAAGGAAAACATTTCCTCTGCCCTCTTAGGTTCCCCAGATTGATGTTGGGTTGGTGTTGGCTAAACTTGGCATGTATGCTAGTTTTGAGGTGCGGGGTAAAGAAAAATGGCAGAATCTCGGGACGGTTCTTAAAACCCCCGGGCAGTATTTAATATGCACTGTATGCATCATGGGGCTTCCCAGGTGGCTCAGCAGTTGAGAATGTGCCTGCCAGTGCTGGAGACGCAGATTTGGTCCTTGGGTAGGAAAGATCCCCTGGAGGAGCAAATGGCAACCCGCTCCAGGATTCTTGCCTGGGAAATCCCATGGACAGAGGAGCCTGGCGGGCTACCGTCCATGGGATTGCAAAGAGTCGGACATGCCTGTGCCACTGAGAGGCCAGGCAAGCCACATGTATCTATTTGACCTTGACAACTGTTGTTGCTATTTTTACAGACCGCAAATTACTGGAGTTACATCACCCATGGAGTGCCGTGAGCCTGTGTGTTAAGACCCTGTTTGGGGGGCCTGCTTACCTAGATGGGATTCCTCAAGCTTCAGTTTGCATCACCTGGAAGTCTTGTTCCAATGTAGATTCTGGTTCAGCAGGTCCGGCTGAGACTCAAGTCTCTGTATTTCCAGCAGGTTCTCAGGTGATGCTGAGGCTGTTGGTCCGTGGACCACAGCTCGAGTCACAGGGTGTAGCCAATTAGCTGTAAACATCACAGCCTTTGGTGTGCATAGCACTGTATCTAGAATATCACCGCCCATTAGTAGCAAAGGTTGTGACACATAGTTGAGTGAACTTTCCTTTTTACTATATATCCCTGGTTTATCTTTTTTATTTTTATTTTTTTTGCTCCTAATGGAAATGATTCCGTTTCCTATGCCATGAATGGACTGTATTTCTCCGCAAACTAAAAGTAAACCAGACACGATGAGTTCCAGGAACTTCTACTGTCATTAAAGAAGGAGATACTTGCCTAAAATAGGAATTTTAAAAATGTTTTTCTTATGGTCAGCTGCTCGCTCATCAAGCCAAAAAACTTGTTTGATGTGGTCACAAGACAAATGGGTCACGTTCCACCCTCAGGACACGGGCACTGGGCAGCAGTGCTTGCGCTCAGTCGTGTCTGACCCTTGGGACCCCGTGGACTGTAGCCCGCCAGGCTCCTCTGTCCATGGGATTCTCCAGGCAAGGATCCTGGAGTGGGTTGCCATGCCCTTCTCCAGGGGATCTTCCCGACCCAGGGATCGAACCCTAGGTCTCCTGCATTGCAGGCATGTTCTTTACCATGGAGCCACCAGGAAAGCCCTCCCGGCAGGAGACAGGGAGGCACTTTCAGCAGCATATCTGCAGCAGGGAGCGTCAGCTAGCACTCTCTCCTCAGCACCTGCTGTGCAGTTCACCCCCTGGAGAGATGGGTGTCCCAGGACATGCTTTCGGGGCTGTTTGTTTCCTGCGAGTGGAGTGTGCTGTGAGAGGCAGCTGAGAGGTTTCTCTGCTGTCATCTCCCATCTCGATGCCAAGGGGACCATAAGTGCCGTGTGTGTGTGTGTGTTTGTGTGTGTGTGAGAGCCTGTGTCTGTGTGTCTGTGTATGTAAGCTTGTGTCTGTGTGTGTGTGTGAGTGTGAGACTGTGTGTGTGTATAAGTGTGAGCCTGTGTCTGTCTGGGTGTGTAAGTGTGAATCTGTGTGTAAGTGTGAGTCTGTGTCTGCATGTATGTGTATGTGAACCCGTGTCTGTATGTGTGTGTAAGTGTGAGGCTGTGTGTGTGTGAGTCTGTGTCTGTGTGTGTGTGTAGGTACTAGCCCATGTCTGCATGTGTGTGTGTGAGCCTGTGTCTGTATGTGAGCCTGTGTCTATATGTGTGTGTAAGCGTGAATCTGTGTTATGTGTGTGAGCCTGTACGTGTGTGTGTTTGAGTCTGTGTGTGTATGTGTAAATGTGAGCCTGTGTTTGTGTGTGTGAGCCTATACGTGTGTGTGTGAGCCTGTGTCTGTGTGTGAGCCTGTGTCTGTGTGTGAGCCTGTGGCTGTGTAAGTGTGAGCCTGTGTCTGTGTGTGTGTGCACGTGTAAGTGTGAGCCTGTGTCTGTGTGTGTGAGCCTGTATGTGTGCCTGTGAGCCTGTGTCTGTGTGTGAGCCTATATGTGTGTGTGTGAGCCTGTGTATGTGTAAGTGTGAAGCTGTGTCTATGTGTGTGAGCCTGTGTTTGTGTGTGTGTGAGTGTGAGCCTGTGTCTGTAAATGTGTGTGTGTAAGTGAGCCTGTGTCTCTGTGTGTGTATGTCTAAGTGTGAGCCTGTGTTTGTGTGTGTAATTGTGAGCCTGTGTGTGTGTGTGTGTGTGTGTGAGCCTGTGTCTGTGTGTGTGTGTAATTGTGAGCCTGTGTCTGTGAACCTGTGTGTGTGTGTGTATGTGTGTGAATCTGTGTGTCTGTGTGAACCTCTGTGTGCGTGTGTGTGTGTGTGTGAGCCTGTGTCTGTGTGTGTGTGATTGTGAGCCTGTGTCTGTGTGTCTGTGTGAACCTGCGTGTGTTTAAGTGTGAACCTGTGTCTGTGTCTGTGTGTGTGTGTCTGTGTGAGACTGTGTCTGTGTGTGTGTGTATAATTGTGAGCCTGTGTGTGTGTGTGTGTGTAAGTGTGAAGCTGTGTGTGTGTGTGTGCGCACGCACAACCCGCCTCATAGCTACGAGTGCTGTATAACCGGGCTGATCATCTTCTCTTTTCCTTTTTTTTTTTTTTTTAATATTTACGTATTTATCCACTTGGCTTCCTGAGGTCTTAGCGGCAGTGTGCGAGATCTTACAGCAGGTGGGCTCTTTCATCGCGACGCCCAGGCTTAGTTGCCCTGCAGCCTGTGGGATGTTAGTTCCCTGACCGGGAACCCACATCCCTTCCATTGGAAGGCGGGTTCTTAACCCCTGGACCACCAGGAAGTCCCCATCATTTTTTTTTGATTGTGGTAAAATGCACATAAGGTTGAAAAGTTACCGCTGTAAATCACCTTGAGGTGCACAGTCCTGTGGCTTTAAGTGCACACTCACGGATGTGCAGCCATCACCACCATCCATCTGCAGAACCTTCCCATCATCCCAAACCCAAACTCTATACTCACCATATTCCTGACTCCCCATTGCTCTCCCATCCCCAGCCCCTGACACCCACCCTTCCACCCTCTGTCCCTGTGAACGAGACTCCTCTCCGAGCCTCATATAAATGAGATCGTGTGGTTGTTTCGTGTCCAACTCCTTTCCCTCTCCATAATGCTCATCTTTTAATTTTTTTAATTAAAAATTTTTTTTATCCAAGTGTAGCTGATTTACAATGTTGTGTGAATTACTGCTGCATAGCAAGGTGGTCAGTAATACATACATATATATGCATGCTTTTTTATTTAATATTCTTTTCCATGGTGGTTTATCATAGGATATTGAAAACCGTTCTCTGTGCTATACAATGAGAACTTGTTTATCCACCCTGTATACTTATCAAAGCTCACATCTGCTAACCCCAGCTTCCCCCTCCATCCCTCTCCCAACCCCCACCCCTTTGGCAGTCATGATGAGAGTCTGTTCTGTATGTCTGAATGCACACCTTTTAAAATCAAGCTGTTGCTGAGTTGATCCTCATGTTTTCTGTCCTAATCCGAACTGTCTAAACAAAGGTTGTTGGGAGCAGTGTCATCATTTAATGTCTAGGACTCTTGAGTTGAATAAGGACTCGTGTGAACGAATGAGTTTTGAACTATTTCTCCTGTCGGAAGAGCTCTTGAAACTCACAGACGCCCGAGATTCCTTTTTTTGTTTTGTGTTGTTTCACAATTAGAGAGAGTTGTTTATTTTGCTCTCTTTCGGTAGCTGTTCACTCAGGGGGCATTTCCTCTCCAAAGTATATGAGCCGTGGCGTCCGGCTTGCTCTGACGGGAAGCGGTGTGTTCCCACCACGTCCCTCTTTCATCTACGGCAGTGTTTATGTGCCTGTCTCCTGCAGCCAGGAGACTGTGCTTACAGCGTCTGGGGCTCCCTGAGCGTCTTGCTGGGCGGGGCACGCTTTATTGTTTTTTGTATCTTCCAGCACCAAGAACACCAAAAAATACTCTGGGTAAAAGGAGACTGGAAGTTAGGGCACGTGAAGTGGACAAAATGTATGGATTGGCACACTCTGCAAGACGCTCTTTTCAGCTTCTGCAGGAACCCCAGGAAGTGCCTATTATTTTTCTCATTTTGCAGTTCAGAAAGCTGGACCTCGGCTGGAATCATGACTTGTCTGAGGTCCCCGAAACTGGCCGATGGTGGGCTAAATGTCAGGACTGTTGGTCTCTATAGCCGGCGTTGCTTCTTTGTACTTTAACTGGGTGTTGCTGGCATCAGAAATGTTGAGTAGATGCCCCCTCCGAGCGTCTGGGAGGAAATATCAAATGTTAGTGTGTTTCACCACACTGCATATTGTTTCTTTCCAGCAGTACCCGTGTGTTTCCTGGGATGTAGCCTTAGGAGGTGAGACATTTCAGCCTCCGGGGGCTGTTGCCGGTCAGTTGCCTTGGACATTCCAGCGAGGCGGATTGCTCTCTGAGCTTCTGCCTTTGAACTTGGACTCACTCTGGGGGGCTCTCACTCTTGTTCCCGGGGTTCTCCGACCTGACACAGTCATCTCCTGTCCCCGGAGATTGTCATCGCTGCTCAAATGAAAACGTACGTGTCTCTAAACGTCCCATGTGTCGGATGAACCCTTGTAACCCCACTTGAAAGGCCCTGGCATCAGCTCAGTGTCCAGCAGTGGAAGTGGGCTGGGGGTGGGTGCAGCTTGCTGGATCAGGTCAGTCCGGCTGCCCAAAGCAGTTGGCTTGGTCCCCTGTGTGTGTGTGTGGCAGGGGGGGCGCGGATTATACACGAAGAAGGGAGTGAGAGCCAGCAGGAGCAGCTTGGGGTGGTCACGGCTCTTAATTCCCTCTTTGGTTCAGGCCCCTGCTACTGTGGGATCTCTGTTCATCTCATTATCCCCTCCCTGGGTGGCAGGTAGGGATAAAAAAATAAAAATAAAAACCCCTGTGGTGATTTTTTAAAGATCCTCTTTTATTATGAATCTTGTACCTTTTTCACACATTGCTGGGCTACCATTGCTCTCACTGCCCTGAGCTGAAGACAGCAGAAAAAATAATTATTAGGCAAATAAAGTGGAAGTTTTTATTGTTTTTAATCTTTAGCCCTTTCAAGGGGGAAAAAAAAATTCCTAAACTTCCCATCATATTTGTTGACTGTCAGTCTAGCTTTTTATAATAATCTCATGGGTTTTAAGATAGTGCTGTCGAAAATAGTAGCTGCTCAACACGTTTGTCGCTGTTGTTCAGTCACCCAGTCGTGTCCGACTCTTTGTGGCCCCATGGACGGCAGCACGCCAGGCCTCCCTGTCCATCATCAACTCCCAGAGTTTGCTCAAACTCATGTCCATTGAGTCGGTGATGCCATCCAACCATCTCACCCTCCGTCGTCCCCTTCTCCTCCCGCCTTCAATCTTTCCCAGCATCAGGGTCTTTTCCAGTGAGTCGGCTCTTCTCATCAGGTGCCCAGAGTATTGGAGTTTCAGCCACGCATCAGTCTTTCCAATGAATATTCAGGGTTTGATATTTAATTTAAATTGAATGCGGTTAGAAATTCAGTTCCAGTAACCCCGTGTTTCTCAAACGGAGATAGTTTTGCTTCCCCCGGGGACGTTTGGCGGTGTCTAGGGACAGCTTCGGTTGTCACACCTGGGAGGAGGTGGTGCTGGGATCCAGTTACGGGGAGGAAGGGGTGCTACACTCAACATCCCGCAGTGCCCTGGGCAGCCCCCCCAACAAAGAAGTTTTTGACCCAAAATGTCAGTAGTGCTCAAGTAGAAAGAGTCCCCACTTGCCGAGTTGGAGGGGCTCAGTGACCACTCCAAGCTGGAGGCTGCGATGTGTGTTTGGGGGACCAACAGAGATGGAGAACATCCCCCCCCAAACCCACCCCACTTCCCCCAGTTCTGCTGGACCGCCCCGTCTAAGGTGAGAGAGGAGATGTGACTCAAAGTGACTCTCTGGGCGAGAGCAGGGAAGTGGTATTCTTCTAAAGCCGATTTCTCTGAACAAGGTACTGCAGAGTCAATGTACCTTTTCTTTTCTAAAAAAAAGCCTTTAGTTTTGGCTGTGCTGGGTCTTTGTTGCTGAGCAGACTTTGCTCTAGCCCAGCGAACGCAGGGCTACTCTCCCGCCGAGGTCCACGGTTGTCTTGCTGTTGCGGAGCTCAGGCTAACTTACCCCTCAGCATATGGGGACCTTCCTGGACCAGGGATCAAACCCATGTTCCCTGCATTGGACCACCAGGGAAGTCCTTGGATTCCTTTTCCATAGGCGATCTCTTCTTAAGTTTCGAGAGATTATGGCCCTCCTCAAAGTCACACTGTTAGTAATGTTAGTGTTCAACCTTGTTGTGTACAATCCACACCATCAACTGTCTCATTGAAGTTTTGCAGATGCATAACAAAGATAAGCTTTGCATTTTACAGATGTATAAAAATGAGAGTGGTAAGCGAAGCCTCTGACCGTCTTCATATGTGAATGAACTCATATATTTTCTGCAGAAGACCTGTTTGGTCACCCCCGTATCAGAGGGGTGGAGCCCAGGTCCCCCGGTTTTGAAGTTGATACCCTCTCTACTTTATCACCACCACCGCCTCCTTTGAGAAAGGTGTTTGAAGTAGTCAGCCAGTGTATGATGTTCAGAAATAGGCCAACTCTGTAAATCCCAAGCCATTTTTGCATCTCACTTTTCCATGGTCAGTCTTGGAAGGGAAAGAAAGATATCAGGAAAATGTGGTTCTTTTTCCCCTCATCGAATAATCATGAGACAGTTATGGATCTTCTTAAGTTGACAAATCAAGTTTTCATAAATATATTTTTACTGTATGATCTCAATTTAAGAAGAGAAGACATCCCCCTTGTCCAGCCCAGCTTCAGTGGAACTTACTGATGAATGAGGCACCAGGTTCCCGAAAGTATCATTTTATTTTTCATCTTTGGAAAGATCATTTTCCCCCAGATTAGCTTCTGCAAATAAAGATAGCACATGCATGTGCCTAATTTTCTTAGTCATGTATGGATGTGAGAGTTGGACTATAAAGAAAGCTGAGCGCTGAAGAATTGATGTCTTTGAACTGTGGTGTTGGAGAAGACTCTTGAGAGTCCCTTGGACTGCAGGGAGATCCAACCAGTCCATCCTAATGGAAATCCGTCCTGAGTATTCATTGGAAGGACTGATGTTGAAGCTGAAACTCCAATCCTTTGGCCACCTGATGCGAAGAACTGACTCATTGGAAAAGACCCTGATGCTGGAAAAGATTGAAGGAGGAGAAGGGGACGACAGGATGAGATGGTTGGATGGCATCACCAACTCAATGGACATGAGTTTGAGTAAACTCCAGGAGTTGGTGACGGACAGGGAGGCCTGGCGTGCTGCAGTCCATGGGGTCGCAAAGAGTCAGATACGACCGAGAGAGTGAACTGAACTGAATTTTCTTAGGATTTCTTAGTTTCCTTCACAGGGAAAATTGTGTTTTTTCTTACACTTTCTTTGCTTCCTTCAAAGGGAAAATTGTGAATGTCTTCATACAGTTACACTTATGCCATTTCAACCCAGTGAGTGACTCTGGAGAGGAAATCGAAGTATATGATATTGAACCAGTTATAAAGGAACCCCATAGTCAACTCTGGCTAGTTTACCACTTGAGTTAAATGAAAGTCAGTCAAAACAGCAAGTAAGATAAGCTAGGTCTCCCAAGGAGAAACTCCTCATAACGATTTCTAAGCAAACAGGACTGTTGAGGTCGAAATGTGTAATTTTAGAGACCAAAGACAAGGGCTTCTTATATTTACATATGTTGATGCTTGTGATCTCCCAGAGGTTGAGACCCAGAGCTGTTTTAGGAGCACGTTCAGATAGCGAGACTGCCACTGTCATCGATTTCTTATGACTTCACCGGGCATCTGGACGGACTCTCTCAATGTACCAGTGAGGAGGAGATTTCTGGGTAAAGGGTTCCCATGCCTTTCCTTTGAGGAGAGCTTGCTCCTATGCTTTGAAAGTTGCGGGCAGCATATGATCAGTTTATGTATTTATGTATTAGCACATGTTTTGGCCTCAAAACGATGTCTGGGGAAAAAAACGTGGAGTGCATTATGTTTACAGAATGCTCGGGGGATTCTGTCTGCTAACTTTTGTGCCCGTTGAGGGGTGCCAGCTTTTGAAAGGAAATTTCTGTGCTCGTTGAGTGGTGCCAAATTCATAGCTTGTGGGTTTCGAGAAGTTCCTTCCTGGAATGGGGTATACGGCAGTCCACGCACGCAAGACTCAGTCTCTCGACTGCCTTCTGTGGCCCGTATATGCCTTTCAGATCATCCTTGGAAAGAACATACCCTGCAGTTGAAACAGGGCGGAGGAAGCGAGAACCTGCTTTTAGAATTCGTGGAACTGACTGTGTGGAGACGGGGCAGAGATGGCCACGTCGGGAGGTCTCATGTACGGATGCCATGGTTTCCTGTTGGAATTCCTCCGTTGCTCTTGGGATTCCCCCACGTTTTAGAGGCAACTCAGGAATTTCTGTGTGTGAGTGGTGAATTTCACATCAGTGAGGCATATCCTTTTTATTAGGAACTCTTCATGCCTAGAGTTTTATGCTCGTCTTTTGAGGCATCTATGTCTTTAAGACCTCGGAAAGTAGATGAAGCAATTCTAATTGTTCAGTTGCTAAGTTGTGTCCGACTCTTTGCGATCCTGTGGACTGCAGCACGCCAGGCTCCTCTGTACTTTGCTGTCTCCCGGAGTTTGCTCAAACTCATGTCCACTGGGTTGGTGATGGTATCTAATCATCTAATCCTCTATCACTCCCTTCTCCTCCCACCTTCAGTCTTTCCCAGCATCAGGGTCTTTTGCAATGAGTCATCTCTTCCCATCAGGTGGCCAAAGTATTGGAGCTTCAGCATCAGTCCTTCCAATGAATATTCAGATACAGCAATAGCATCTCTCAGTAACATTTGTGGTTTTATTTGTAAGACTTGTTGATTTTGTAGGTCTGACTTAAATGGGATCACAGAAATGTTAACATAAACCACAAAACAAAGTAGGCATTCTTAACGTTTCTAAAAGAAATTAACAAGAGTAATATTTTTGAAACATATGTTGGTTGAGACCCTGAAGAATTCCATTCTTGGTTTTGCAAACAGTTTGGAGATTCTGCATCTCCCTTTCGGATCACAAAAAGTGAAGGGGCTTTGTAGAGTCTTCCTGCATTAAGAAAAAAAGAAAAGAAATCCTGACCGTGAGTGTCTCGGTGTAAAGACTTGAGACAAAAGGTGCTTGCATTTTGTTTATGGGTCCCTTCTCGGGAGCCTGTGAAGTTTCCTTTACTGCTGACATTTGGAGTCTGGCGATGGGCTGGTTGACACCTTGGGAAGAGAGAGACCACAGGCAGCCTTGCAGGGCACAGCTTGGTTCTGGTGGGGGTTGGGGGGTGTTGGGAGGGATGGGGTGGCTCCTTGTGAGGCTGGCCTGCCTGCCTTGGAGTGTCAGGCTCAACCCAGCATTAGGTAAGCATTTACCTAATGCCCCAAGGTGAATGGATGATGGTGGTGCAGTAAAAAAAAATATTTTAAGTTTTAAATATGAGTTTTGTCTTAAAATCATGTTCCACCACCTTCATATTTTAATTTTTTAAATTTATTTTTATTTTGGGCTGCGTTGGGCTTTCCTTGCTGTACAGGGACTTTCTTTAGTTGTGGCGAGCAGGGGCTGCTGTGGGTTGCATTGCAAGGGGTTCTCATTTGCACTGGCTTCTCTTGTTGTGGCAGACAGGCTCTGGAAAGACGGGGCTTTAGTAGTTGTGGTTCACGGGCTTAGTTGATCTGCAAGATGTGGGATCCACCCGGACCAGGGATCGAACCTGTGTCCCCTACATTGGCAGGCAAATTCTTAACCACTGGACCACAAGGGAAGCCCCATTATTTTTATGTTGAAGGACATCTAAGGTAACACATGATTTCAATGTTAAAAAAAATAGCCACACAGTTCTGTTTTATTCTGTAATGTATGTAATATCGTTGAATACAGCAATTCTCCATATCAAGTAATATTTATTTAGTTCTGTGCTACCTAGGTGGGCCTCCCTGGTGGCTCAGATGGTAAAGAATCCACCTGCAATACAGGAGACCCCGATTTGATCCCCGGGTCAGAAAGATTCCCCTGGAGAAGGGAGTGGCAACCCACTCCAGTATTCTTGCCTGGACAGTCCCATGGACAGAGGAGCCTGGTAGCCCAAAGTCAACGGGGTCACAAGAGAATCAGACACCACTGAGCGACTAACGCTTTCACCTTTCACTTGACCTCAGAGAACCTCTAACTTCTTTGGTTCAAGTATTTCAGTAGGTCTTCCTTATTTTTATGTCCCCTAGAGCAATTCAGAAAACCCCCTTTTCACACTTTTGTGGGTTTTTTGCCTCCTAAAAGAAGACTGGGAAGGTCCACGGTTCTCTCCTGCTCTGAGCGACCAGCCACCGTCTGGGTGAGGACTTTTTCCTGTTTTAATCAGGATATGACTGGTGTTCAGGTTGAAGGGTCCAGTTGATGAATTAATAGGCTGGTCGGCCCCATCGTGGGCCGGTTGGGGGCGAAGCCGTCTCTCTCTCTCGATTCTCGTCCAGGTGCCCGGAGACAAGCCCCGGTGTCCAGCTGTAGCCAGACTTGTTAGCAATGACTGACTCCCACAACTGGGAGCAAGGACACCCCGAACCCCGACACGGATGAGAAGCTGACCCACAGTCACTTGTCGAGGAGCGCCGTGGCGTCCTGGGACACGTCCCACTGCTTCTGGCCAAGCCTAAACACACTGCTCATTGGAGCTGGGCTGATGGATCTGAAATTTTTTACGCACAGGTTAGGGCAGCAGGTGGATCCCATGTACGTCCCTCAGTTTACCTGGAGCCACCAGGGAGAGCCTGGCATTTTCCTGGTATAAAGCAGGGTTTCAAACTCTCCTTGGCATTGTCAATGGGGTGGGTCCAAGTTTAAATTCTCTCTAAGGTCAGGGGAACCAGGAGATGCAAACAGGACTGTGTGTGTGTGTGTGTGTGTGTGTGTGTGTGTGTGTGTGTGTGTGTGTGTGTGCGCGATTTCTCTGAAGAAGTGATTATTTTAATCAATTCAAGGAAATTAATGTGTCATTGGATTTTTTTTGAATGGCCTTTCATACAGACATAGTGGTGATGGGGAAGTCACTCAGTTGTGTCCGACTCTTGGCGACCCCATGGACTGTAGTCCGCCAGGCTCCTCTGTCCATGGGGATTCTCTGGGCCAAGAATACTGGAGTGGGTTGCCATGTCCTCCTCCAGGAGATCTTCTCGACCTAGGGATGGAACCTGGGTCTCCTGCATTGCTGGTGGATTCTTTACCACACATAGTATATAAACACATAATATGTGCTGTCATAATATCAAGTAGGGGTACCTGTTGCTTTACTTGAGGCAAGGCTGGTTTTCATAAGCGTGCAGAAGTCTTTCCTAAATCAGAGGAACCCACGTAACATCCCGGCCCCGTACTAAGGTTCACAGTCATGTTCTCTTTTCCTCTCTTTACAAATTAGCAGGAAATTACTGTTCAGAAGATTAATTTAGCACTGTGTCCCTCAGTAACAACCAGAAAGGAAATGTAATTTGCACCTTTCTGCAAATAGCCTCTTATCTGATCTCTGAATGTCTTGACCCACTTTTCTGGGAAAAAAAATATATATACTTTTGAATGTTAAATATTTAAATTAAGCCATTTCCCTTCATGGAGATGAAAACATATTTCCTTGAAGTAGATAATCTGACCTTGTATCAAATTGGAAATATTAGTGAGAGTCTGGTATTTAACCTCTCTGTTCTGGAATTGAGAGTGTCTCCCAGATAACAGATACCTTGATTGTTGTTATTGTTCAGTTGCTCAGTCGTGACCGACTCTTTGCGACCCCAGGGACTGCAGCACGCCAGGCTTCCCTGTCCTTCACTGTCTCCCAGGGCTTGCTCAAACTCATGTCCATCGCTCATGTCCACACGCCAGGCTTCCCTGTCCTTCACTGTCCTTCACTGTCTCCCGGGGCTTGCTCGAACTCATGTCCATCGCGTCAGTGATGCCATCCAACCATCTCATCCTCTGTCATCCCTTTCTCCTCCCGCCTTCAATCTTTTCCAGTATCAGGATCTTTTCCAATGAGTCAGCTCTTTGCATCAGGTGTCCATAGTATTGGAGCTTCAGCTTCAGCATCAGTCCTTCCAAGAATATTCAGGACTGATTTCCTTTAGGATGGACTGGTTGGCTCTCCTTGCAGTCCAAGGGACTCTCAGGAGTCTTCTGCAGCACCACAGTTGGAAAGCATCCATCCTTTGATGCTCAGCCTCCTTTACTGGCCAGATCCCACTGCAGTCCTATGAAGCAGAAGTTACTCTTTCCCTTCCTGACTGTGGCACATAGTGAATGTGGAGGAGATGGGATTTGAACCCGGGACACCTGGCCCAACAAGTCCATGCTCCGAGCTTCCATCCGCTCTTGCACAGCTGCAGTCTTGCCGTCCTGACCCAGGCGGACCTAAGGGACGACCTTCTAGAAAGCGACCGGTCCTTTCTGGTCTTTGGCAACGAAAATTCTTTAAATTCCATCCACTCTGCTCCCCAGGAAGCTCCCCTCATCCCTGCTGGTGAGTGAGATCAAACACCCTCCACTGTGTGCTTAGTTGTTCAGCTGTGCCTGACTCTTGAGACCCCATAGACTGCAACCTGCCAGGCTCCTGTGCCCATGGATTTCTCCAGGCAAGAATACTGGAGCGAGTTGCCATTTCCTTCTCCAGGGGATCTTCCCAACCCAGGAGTCGAACCCGGGTCTCCTGCATTGCAGGCGGATTCTTTACCGACTGAGCTATGAGGGAAGCACAGGGACCCAGGTCGCCATCAGCTCCTGGTCCCCTGCCTCCCATATAAACAGAGTCCCTCAGTCATGTGCATTCTCTGGAACTCTGATCTTCTGTGTGAGAACTCAAGGGTCTTCATGAGATTTTTGTCCTCTGACATTAAGCTCTAAAATTTAGAATGTATATTTGTGCCTTCGAGAAGGTTTGTTCATGGTGGTGGTGGTGGTGTGGTTGCTAAGGCATGTCCGACTCTTGCGACCCACTGGACTGTAGCCCGCCAGGCTCCTCTGTCCATGGGATTCTCCAGGCACGGATACTGAAGTGGGGTGCCATTTCCTTCTCCAGGGGAATCTTCCCAACCCAGGAATTGAACCTGGTCTCCTGCCTTGCAGGCAGATTCTTTACCGACTGAGCTATGAGGGAAGCCCCCAGGAAGGCTTGAATCTCTTCCAAGCAAAGTGTAAACTCATTTTCCTCTTCATTTTAGACTTGAATTTTCTTAGATGTGTCCTGGGATTTGGCGGGAAAGTGTCAGCAACTGATGAGAGTGTCTGATGGGGTAGGGTTTAGTGGAAGACTATGGATGGAATTTATATTCAGAGTCTCCATACAGTTCTGCACCCGTGGGTGATGGCTGGAGTTTCAGTTCTCTTCACGTGTCTAGTTGTCCTGGAGCAGGATGTATTTTCTCCCATTCTGCTCCTCCGGTGAACAGTTGGCATGCTTGTCTGGGGTGGGTAGCAGAAAGTGGATTGCCGGCATGCGGTGATGGTGTCAGCTCTTGGGTATGATCCCAGGACTCTGAAGGTTGAACGGAGCCCCTGAGGCTCGAATTTTCCAGTTATCAAGATGTCTGGAGGCTGGGAGGAAATGCCGCCTTGAAGGGCACTTCTCACAAGTGATGCCAATCTCCGTGTCTTGGAGAGACGCCACGGTTTCATTCAGTACAAAATCAGCTTGTCTGCTGTTCCCTCCTGGTCACTGCAGAATGTATAGCATTTCCTTTCAAGGTGCTCACCGTATCACAGACAACCAGTGCGTGCACTCCTGAATTCCTAAATTCTTACACTCCTCCTCTCTAACAGATGTGGGAGCCAGATCCTAAAGAAAGCTGAGCATTGCAGAATTGATGCTTTCAAACTGTGGACAGGGGACTGGTCCAGGGGATACAGAGCTCCCAGGGCTGAGCTGGGTGAACAGGGTGTGACCAGGTCATTCGCTAGGGTGACCGAGAAAGATGGGTGCCTTGCATAGAAGTGGGCAGGACCAGGAGGTGTATTTTTGTCCCCTTGGTATTGATCAGAAAACCGAGGCAGGGAACCGCTACGTAAGTTGCCAGGTTCACACGGCGTCTCACAGCAGGGCTTTCTTACCCCCTCAAAGCCTGTGTTCTTCACCAGCTGGGTGAAGAGTGCACTGCTGGGTCCAGAGTCTACTGGTGGCAGGAGCCTCCTTTCTATTGCACTATTGTTGTCTAGTCACTTAGTCTTGTCTGACTCCTTTGTGACCGCATGGACCATAGCCCGCCAGGCTCCTCTGTCCTTGGGATTCCGCAGGCAAGTATTCTAGGGTGGGTTGCTGTTTCCTCCTCCAGGAGATTTTCCTGAATTGGGGATCAAACCCATGTCTCCTGCATTGGCGAGCAGGTTCTCTACCACTGAGTCACCAGGGAAACCCTGCTAGAGTCTAAGGGGTGGGGGGTGGTTCTTCCCCTTGGAGGCAGTTGCAGAAATGCAACAAGAGGTCTTATGAAGGTGCTGGGAATAAGGAGTGTGTGGGTTAGGTGTTGCAGACCTCCATCCTTCAGGCCTCTTTCAGTACCTGGATTCCTTACTTCTGTTCCCTTCATCACATGTGCTGCTCTTGAGGGGAAGGGCCATGTTGGGGGAGGGACATATGCGCGTCTGTGATCGCCGTCTTAAGTATCGATTCTCAGATTCTGCGAAACCGAGGGAACCTACCTCCCAGTTATGCCGACTCCACTGATGTTGCTGGACTGGGCTGAATGATGCCCGCAGATTAAAACCACGCTCTCTCCTTCCTCCTGGCTGGGGAAGTTCATACAGGTGACCAACTTGCTTTGTACCTGCCAGGGCACTGCCGTGTTGATGCTACTGAAAGGGGGGCTTCCCTGGTGCCTCAGATGGTAACGAATCTGCCTGCAATGCAGGAGACCTGGGCTCGATCTCTGGGTCGGGAAGATCCCCTGGAGGAGGGAATGGCAACCCCACTCCAATATTCTTGCCTGGAGAATTCCAGGGACAGAGGAGCTTGGTGGGTATCAAAGAGTCAGACACTACTGAGCGAGTAATGCTGTGAGATAAAAGAAAACAATCCTGAGGTCTCGGATTCTTTCCAGAGGTGAGAGATCTGCCCTTGTGAATTTGATACAGATGTGAGGAGGACTGGCCATGTCCCAGGTTCCTGCTGTCGCGTGGGGAGGAGTGATGAACTAGAGCAGGGCTTGATGCGTTTTTCTCTAAAGGGCAGGAAACAGGGGTTTGGGGCTTTGCGGGGCCGAATGCCCCATTGCACCTACTCAGTCCTGCCCACCTGGGAGGAGCTGTGGGCAGTGGGCATTGCATGGCTTGTGTGGCAGTCCAACCTGGGTTCTGGATATTGACGTTTGATTTCCATGTAATTGTCAGATGCTGTGAAGCTCTTGTTCTTCTTGTGATCTCTTTCAACCGTTTTATTTATTTATTTTTAAAATTAATTCATATGAAAGGAGAAATTAACAATAACACAATAATAGT
This sequence comes from Giraffa tippelskirchi, assembly GCF_054371585.1. Lineage (NCBI taxonomy): Eukaryota > Metazoa > Chordata > Mammalia > Artiodactyla > Giraffidae > Giraffa > Giraffa tippelskirchi. The sequence continues at coordinate 148,607,658 of NC_137289.1, forward strand.
GTGAGACTTAAGTACCTCACTCACACCTATGGACAGATCAACTAAACAAAATTAACAAGGGAACACAAACTTTAAATGATACCATAGACCAGTTAGACCTACTTGGTATCTATAGGACATTTCACCCCAAAACAATGAACGTCACCTTTTTCTCAAGCGCATACGGAACCTTCTCCAGAATAGATCACATCCTGGGCCATAAATCTAGTCTTGGTAAAGTCAAAAAAAAATGAAATCATTCCAAGCATCTTTTCTGACCACAATGCAGTAAGATTAGATGTCAGTTACAGGAGAAAAACTATTAAAAATTCCGACATATGGAGGCTGAACCAACACGCTGCTGAATAACCAACAAATCACAGAAGAAATCAAAAAAGAAATCAAAATATGCATAGAAATGAATGAAAATGAAAACACAATAACCCAAAACCTATGGGACATTGTTAAAGCAGTGCTAAGGGGAAGAAGATTCATAGCAATACAGGCTCATCTCAAGAAACAAGAAAAAAGCCAAATAAATAACCTAACTCTACACCTAAAGCAACTAGAAATGGAAGAAATGAAGAACCCCAGGGTTAATAGAAGGAAAGAAATCTTAAAAATTAGGGCAGAAATAAATGCAAAAGAAACAAAAGAGACCATAGCAAAAATCAAGAAAACCAAAAGCTGGTTCTTTGAGAAGATAAATAAAATTAACAAGCCATTAGCCAGACTCATCAAGAAACAAAGGGAGAAGAATCAAATCAACAAAATTAGAAATGAAAACGGAGAGATCACAACAGACAACACAGAAATACAAAGGATCATAAGAGACTATTATCAGCAACTTTATGCAAATAAAATGGACAACTTGGAAGAAATGGATAAATTCTTAGAAAAGTACAACTTCCCAAAACTGAACCAGGAAGAAACAGAAAATCTCAACAGACCCATCACAAGCACGGAAATTGAAACCGTAATCAGAAATCTTCCAGCAAACAAAAGCCCAGGACCAGATGGATTCACAGCTGAATTCTACCAAAAATTTAGAAAAGAGCTAACACCTAACCTACTCAAACTCTTCCAGAAAATTGCAGAGGAAGGTAAACTTCCAAACTCATTCTATGAGGCCACCATCACCCTAATACCAAAACCTGACAAAGATGCCACAAAAAAAGAAAACTACAGGCCAATATCACTGATGAACATAGACGCAAAAATCCTTAACAAAATCCTAGCAAACAGAATCCAACAACATATTAAAAAGATCATACATCATGACCAAGTGGGCTTTATCCCAGGGATGCAAGGATTCTTCAATATCTGCAAATCAATCAATGTAATACACCACATTAACAAACTGAAAAATAAAAACCATATGATTATTTCAATAGATGCAGAGAAAGCCTTTGACAAAATTCAACATCCATTTATGATAAAAACCCTCCAAAAAGCAGGAATAGAAGGAACATACCTCAACATAATAAAAGCTGTATATGACAAACCCACAGCAAACATTTTCCTCAATGGTGAAAAACTGAAAGCATTTCCCCTAAAGTCAGGAACAAGACAAGGGTGCCCACTCTCACCACTACTATTCAACACAGTTTTGGAAGTTTTGGCCACAGCAATCAGAGCAGAAAAAGAAATAAAAGGAATCCTGGTTGGAAAAGAAGAAGTAAAACTCTCACTGTTTGCAGATGACATGATCCTCTACATAGAAAACCCTAAAGATTCTATCAGAAAATTACTAGAGCTAATCAAAGAATATAGTAAAGTTGCAGGATATAAAATCAACACAGAAATCCCTTGCATTCCTATACACTAACAATGAGAAAACAGGAAGAGACATTAAGGAAACAATTTCATTCACCATCGCAATGAAAAGAATAAAATACTTAGGAATATATCTACTTAAAGAAACAAAAGACCTATATATAGAAAACTATAAAACACTGGTGAAAGAAATCAAAGAGGACACAAATAGATGGAGAAATAGACTGTGTTCATGGATCAGAAGAATCAATATAGTGAAAATGAGTATACTTCCCAAAGCAATCTATAGATTCAATGCAATCCCTATCAACAGTATTTTTCAGAGAACTAGAACAAATAATTTCACAATTTATATGGAAATACAAAACACCTCGAATACCCAAAGCAATCTTGAGAAAGAAGAATGGAACTGGAGGAATCAACCTGCCTGACTTCAGACTATACTACAAAGCCACAGTCATCAAGACAGTATGGTACTGGCACAAGGACAGAAATATAGATCAATGGAACAAAATAGAAAGCCCAGAGATAAGTCCACACACCTGTGGACACCTAATCTTCGACCAAGGAGGCAAGAATATACAATGGAGAAAAGACAATCTCTTTAACAAGTGCTGCTGGGAAAAATGGTCAACCACTTGTAAAAGAACGAAACTAGAAACTAGTACACTTTCTAACACCATACACAAAAATAAAATCAAAATGGATTAAAGATCTAAACATAAGACCAGAAACTATAAAACTCCTAGAGGAAAACATAAGCAAAACACCCTCCGACATAAACCACAGCAGGATCCTCTATGACCCACCTCCCAGAATATTGGAAATAAAAGCAAAAATAAATAAATGGGACTTAATTAAAATTAAAAGCTTTTGCACAACAAAGGAAACTATAAGCAAGGTGAAAAGACAGCCTTCAGAATGGGAGAAAATAATAGCAAACGAAGCAACGGACGAACAATTAATCTCAAAAATATGCAAGCAACTCCTGCAGCTCAATTCCAGAAAAATAAACGACCCAATCAAAAAGTGGGCCAAAGAACTAAACAGACATTTCTCCAAAGAAGACATACAAATGGCTAACAAACACATGAAAAGATGCTCAACATCACTCATTATTAGAGAAATGCAAATCAAAACCACAATGAGGTATCATTTCACACCAGTCAGAATGGCTGCTATCCAAAAGTCTACAAGCAATAAATGCTGGAGAGGGTGTGGAGAAAAGGGAACCCTCTTACACTGTTGGTGGGAATGCAAACTAGTACAGCCATTGTGGAGAACAGTGTGGAGATTCCTCAAAAAAACTGGAAATACAACTGCCATATATCCCAGCAATCCCATTGCTGGGCATACACACTGAGGAAACCAGAATTGAAAGAGACACGTGTACCCCAATGTTCATCCCAGCACTGTTTATAATAGCCAGGACATGGAAGCAACCTAGATGCCCATCAGCAGACGAGTGGATAAGGAAGCTGTGGTACATATACACAATGGAATATTACTCAGCCATTAAAAAGAATACACTCGAATCAGGTCTAATGAGGTAGATGAAACTGGAGCCTATTATACAGAGTGAAGTAAGCCAGAAAGAAAAACACCAATACAGTATACTAACACATATATATATGGAATTTAGTAAATTGGTAAAGATAACCCTGTATGCAAGACAGCAAAAGAGACACAGATATATAGAACTGTATTTTGGACTATATGGGAGAAGGCGAGGGTGGGATGATATGGGAGAATGCCACTGAAGCTTGTAAATTATTATATGTGAAACGAATCGCCAGTCCAGGTTCAATGCATGATACAGGGTGCTCAGGGCTGATGCACCAGGAATGACCTGGAGGGATGGGATGGGGAGGGAAGTGGGAGGGGGGTTCTGGAAGGGGAACACATGTACACCCATGGCTGATGCATGTGAATGTATGGCAAAGCCAATACAATATTGTAAAGTTAAAAAATAGATAAACTAATTTAAATTAAAAATAATTAAAAAATAAAATTAATTCATTTGTTGAATTAATTTGTTTTAAATTAATTTATGTATTAAATCTAACTATTAATGAAATCCCTTAAATTTAAGCAGTTGTTTTAAGTTAGCTTGCTTTTAAAATTAATTTGTTTTGTAAATGAACTTTCTTTTTAAAATTAATTTTAAAAATGAAATAAATTTAATTATATGAAATATATTATTATAGTTATAATATATGCTAAATATAATTATATATAACTATATTATAAATATAATATATTATGTATTATATACATATTAATATATTATGTATATTATAATATTGACTTCCCTGGTGGCTCAGACGGTAAAGCGTATGCCTACACTATGGGAGACCCGGGTTCAATCCCTGGGTCGGGAAGATCCCCTGGAGAAGGAAATGGGAACCCACTCCAGTATCCTTGCCTGGAGAATCCCATGGACAGAGGAGCCTGGTAGGCTACAGTCCATGGGGTCGCAAAGAGTCAGACACGACTGAGCAACTTCACTCACTCACATATTATAATATAATATAAATTATATTCAATATAAATAAAGTTAATTTTAAGATTAAATTTATTTTTTTAATTAATTTGTGTGATTGCATTGGGTCTTAGCTGCAGCGTGCACACTTCTTTAGCTGTAGCAGTTGGGCTCAGTAGTTGCCGAGTGCAGACTTATTCATGGCATGTGAGATCTTACTTCCCCAACCAGAGATTGAGTCCACGTACCCTGCATCTTCATTGTTTTTTTTTTTTTAAATTTATTGATTTTTGATTGGATGATAACTGCTTTACAATACTGTGTTGGTTTCTGTCGTAGGTCAGCATGAATCGGCCATACGTAGACATATGTCTCATCTCTCTTGAGCCTCCTCGCCACCTCCCACCCCAACCCACCTTTCTAGGTTGTCACAGAGCACCGGATTTGACCTCCCTGAGTCATACAGCAAATTCCCACTGCCTATAAGGAGATCCAGCCAGTCCATCCTAAAGGAGATCAGTCCTGAGTGTTCATTGGAAGGACTGATGCTGAAGCTGAAACTCCAATACTTTGGCCACCTGATGCAAAGAACTGACTCATTGGAAAAGACCCTGATGCTGGGAAAGATTGAGGGCAGGAGAAGGGGACGACAGAGGATGAGATGGCTGGATGGCATCACTGACTCGATAGACATGAGTTTGGGTAAACTCTGGGAGTTGGTGATGGACAGGGAGGCCTGGTGTGCTGCAGACCATGAGGTTGCAAAGACTTGGACACGACTGAGTGGCTGAACTGACCTGAACTGACCTGAACTGCTGCATTTCACAATCGGTAGTGTATATGTTTCCAGCTACTCTGTCAACTTGAATTACCCTTCCCTTCCCCTCCTGTGTCCACTCTCTATGTCTGCATCTCTATTGCTGCCCTGCAAATAGGTTCATCAGTACCATCTTTCTGGACTCCATACATATGCGTTAATAGATGATGGCTTTTCTCTTTCTGACTTACATGGCAGGTGGATTCATAACCACTGGACCACCAGGGACATCCCTGCAACCATGTACACCTATGGCTGATTCATGTCAGTGGATGGCAAAAACCACTACAATATTGTAAAATAATTAGCCTCCAATTAAAATAAATAAATTAATTTTAAAAATTGTGGTTAGGGCTTCCCAGTTGGCCCCAGTGGTAAAGAATCCACCTGCCAATGCAGGAGGCACAGGTTGGATCGCTGATCCGGGAGGATCCCACGGAAGGGAAGAAGCCCTTCTGTCACAACTGCTGAGCCCCTGTGCCCTGAAACCCACGCTCTACCGCAAGAGAAAACCACCACAGTGAGACGCCCACGTGCCATAGCTACACAAAGCCCCACACAGCCGTGAAGACCCATCACAGCCCCAAATAAAAATAACTTGAAATCATTATTAAAAACCAAACAAAACTGCAGTTTGATCGTGGACTGTAGAGAAACAGGTGTCAGCCTAGTTTGTCCCGACGTTGCAAAGCCCTGAATGACCACACCAGCCCCTGGTTTCAGGAGCTCACTGAGGATTGTAGGGGAGGAATCAACAAGGAGATGAGTCACGCCAGCCCCGTATTGTGAGTTCTGTGGTCACGGCACACAGATGGGCTCAGGCCCTGGGCTAAGTTCTGCTTCTGGACAGAAGTTAAAGGCTTTCTGTGTTCGGTTCTTAAAAAATCTGCTTACAATTCCTGTACTTGGTGGATTCGTGAAGTCGCTCAGTCGTGTCCGACTCTTTGCGACCCCATGGGCTGCAGCCCGCCAGGCTCCTCCGTCCATGGGATTCTCCAGGCAGGAATACTGGAGAGGGTTGCCATTTCTTTCTCCAGGGGATCTTCCCGACCCAGGGATCAAATGCAGGTCTCCCACACTATAGGCAGGCTCTTTACCACCTGAGCCACTTGGTGGATTAAATGCATATAAAAAGCAAGAATCAGGAATAGCAACTCTTGTCTGTTTGCTCAACATGGACTTTTTGTCATCATAGTGAATCTGTAGCAAAAGATCAGATATATATTTTGTTGTTGTTCAGTTGCTTAGTCGTGTTTGACTGGGCGACCCCATGCACTGCAGCACAACTGTCTCCCTGAGTTTCACCATCTCCCGGAGCTTGCTCAAACTCATGTCCATAGAGTTGGTGATGCCATCCTGCCATCTCATCCTCTGTCGTCCCCTTCTCCTCCTGCCCCCAATCCTTCCCAGCATCAGGGTCTTTTCCAATGAGTCAGCTCTTCACATCAGGTGGCCAGAGTATTGGAGTTTCAGCTGCAACATCAGTCCTTCCAATGAACACCCAGGACTGATCTCCTTTAGGATGGACTGGTTGGATCTCCTTGCAGTCCAAGGGACTCTCAAGAGTCTTCTCCAGCACCACAGTTCAAAAGCATCAAACATGGACTTTTTTTGGTCCTCATCATGGTGAATTTGTAGCAAAAGGTCAGAAATATATGTTGTTGTTGTTGGGCAAATGGGGTAGAGACAGACCTTCACCAGGACCACAGCTGTTCTTTCTTTTATGGGGATTACATTGATATTTCCTGCTAGCAGAGGACAGGTTTGTTTGGTCCGGGGGTTGTATTCCATTTTATAATGTCGTTTGTAAATATCTAAATGCCAATACTGGCATCCTGTACCAGTAACCTCTGCCTCCCTCGATGCAGACCGATGATGGGAAAGACACAAGGTCAGTTTCAAGGGCACACAGCTGGCAAAAGAGGTGTCAGCTCTGGCCCTGGGCCTGGCGGGCTTGGCCTTGAAAGTGAGACCAGAGACGGTCTGCGGCCAAAGCTGAAATGGGAAGCCTTGAGCTTCATCCCACCGAGGCCAGTGCTCAGGGAGCCAGCTGAGAAGTCACCTTGGAAGCTGAGCCATGTCTATTTTGGTGCCCATTGAATCGCCCGGCACCTGGCACCCTGCTTGGCGCTCACCAGTTCAGCTGGAGAACAAAGACATGGCCCCACCTCTGTTCATTCCTCACTCCTGCACTGAACGTGTATTGAATGCCTACTCTGTGCCCGAGACTGTGTGCGACCCTGGTGATTGCAGAATGAAAGTGTGCACACACTCCACGTCCTCACGGAGGACCATCTAGGGTGGAGGAGAAACGAGACGCGCAAGAAGCAAATCTAATCACAGTGGTTGTCGAGGAGAGTAAGGGAGACCACTGAAGGCAAATTTGGGGGAGACGGAGTCTGGGGAAGGGAGTGTTTATTTATCAAAAGTTTCCCGCTAAACACATTTCCCTCAGTCGTATCTGACTCTTTGCAACCCCATGGACTGTAGCCCGCCAGGCTCCTCTGTGCGTGGGAGTCTCCAGGCAAGTACACTGGAGCGGGTTGCCATTCCCTTCTCTGGGGGATCTTTCTGACCACGGGCATCGGTCCCATGCCTCCTGCATTGGCAGGCAGATTCTTTACCACTGAGCCGCCAGGCAAGCCCTCCCAGGAGGATACTATGGGGTAAGTTCTGTCTCCAGAAGGGGCTCCTCATGGACAGTATCAGGACGTTCTTTTTAGTATCTGTGTTGAGAGCAATTGTTCCTGCAGGCTACTTCTTCCTTGTGACCTCTGCATACTTGAATCATGTGGACTGATCAGAGTCTCTTTTTCCTGTTGGCTGGTCAAAAGTTGAGACCAGTATTAGTGTTAAGACCTCCGGAGGGTGTAATTTGGTATCAGATTATTGATTCCTCATCCTGTCCTCATTTCCCCTCGTTGTTGTTCAGTGGCTCAGTCGTGTCCGACTGTTGGCGACCCCATGGACTGCAGCACGCCAGGCCTCCCTGTCCATCACCAACTCCCGGAGCTTGCTCAAACTCACGTCCATTAAGTCGGTGATGCCACTGAAACATCTCATCCTCTGTCATCCCCTTGTCTTTCCCAGCATCATGGTCTTTTCCAATGAGTCAGCTCTTCACATCAGGTGGCCAAAGTACTAGAGTTTCAGCTTCAGCATCAGTCCTTCCAATGAATATTCAGGACTGATCTCCTTTAGGATGGACTGGTTGGATCCCCTTGCAGTCCACGGGACTCTCAAGAGTCTTCTCCAGCACCAGAGTTGAAAGGCATCCATTCTTTGGTGCTCAGCCTTCTTTATGATTCATTTCCTCTCATCTCTTCCCATTGGCTTCCAGTGTAGGTCATTTTTCTATCTTTTATGAATAAGTGTATCATTGAAAATCATTCCTACAGTGAAAGCCCAAGGGTTTGACCTACCCCCAGGCCTCTGCTGGTGACCCATCCCCATTGTCTGTGGCTACTGTCCACCGTGTCTGTCCGCATGCTTCAGCCTGGCCCCGACCCCCAATCCCTTCCCTCGCTAATTACGATGGAAACTCTAGGACAGGAAATGCAATTCCAGCTAGACTACTGGTTTGACAGGAGTTTATTTCACGCAGATAAGAGCTCAGCAATCTGAGTACTTTCTCTGCGCGCCGCTCTCCACTCTGAAGTGTTTTATTGTGTGACCTTGTGGAAGCCAGTGCAGAAATCTCAGCTGGGGAAAGTGTTTCTTGATTTAATATCGTTTTAAATGGTTTTTAGAGCACCCACTTGCGTAGTCCACAAATCAGCAGCCCGTCCCTCAGACACACTCTTGTTCTAAAAAATCTGGTAACAAATGATGAATTTCAGGCCACCTGGCCACCTATCTGATGAGAATGTGGTCCTGGAAAAGGATTTCTCTCTAATTCCTACCGAGTCATCTTCTCTTCGCCCTTGAGTTCTATCACTTTGTCACTCTCTGGCTAATTTTATCTCACATTTTCTCCCCCAGTTCGAGGCCTTAATGTATTCTGGGGTCCTTTTCATGGCCAGAGTAGTATTGGAGGGTCCTGGGAAGTGATTTGCATTGGTTTGAAGACAGAGGGCGTGAGAAGGCCCTCTGCTTTTGAGCAGGCTACGTGTTTTGCGGTTTGAGAGGTGGTTGGGCCACCTCCGAGCATCTCCGAGTCCCTCGGGTGGGCTGGGAAGGACCTCCGTGCCCAGCCGCCCCGCGCCAGCCCGGCGTTCCCAGGGTAGGCGGCGCAGAGCTCTGTGTCCTGGCTGGGCCATTTCTTCCCAGTCATCTGTCCGGTGTGCAGACGCTGTGTGCTTTCTTTCAGGTGTCAGTGTGGATCAAAGCCACCCCGGGGACATTTGCATGAGAATCTGTGGAATGATTCATTAGCAATGGTCATTAGCGATTTTCCTTTTAGGGCTTTGAAACGTCTTCCATTGATAAACTAATGCTGTGAAGCCTTGACTCCTTTTCACATGGTTTTCACCCAGTCCTCCCTCTGGGATTACAAATTGCTTCCCCCACCCACCCGCCTGTCTGTACCTCTTCTTGGACTTGGCCCTGTGGTTAAAAGATCACACTCCTGTAGGTACCAGTCACCATCATCAGACTGTGTCTGATAGGAGGATGTCTTCCATCCACTCTTGTTGGCTGTCTCTCTTTTTTTTTTTTTCTGTAACTGTGCAGTTGCCTTCCGTGGTGGCTCAGATGGTAAAGAATCTGCCCGCAATGCCGGAGACCGCAGTTTGATCCCTGGGTCAGGGAGAGCCCCTGGAGAAGGGAACAGCCGCCCACTCTAGTATTCTTGCCTGGAGAATCCCGAGGACAGATGAGCCTGGCAGGCTACAGTCTAGAGGGTCTCAAAGAGTCAGACAAGACTGAGCGACTCACACACACACACACACACACACACACACACACACACACAGTTGTCCTATTTACCCCACCTTCTGGTTGCATCTCTGTTCTGACAGTGTGGTTCTGTCTTTACAAGTAGAACGTGATCTGACACCCTCTGATTCTCAAGTGTCTCTTCCTGATTGTTCAGGAGACCTTGAGGGTGTTTTTATAAAGGGCGCATCACATGGACAGGGCCGAAACAGACAGAGGGAACCGTGCCACACCCAGGACAGACCCTGGAGACCTCCGTCCTCTGGAAGACATAGTTGCATGTCTCCGCACAGGAATGCTGGCAGAACCCCCAGGCAGCTGGTGTGGGCGGCAGATCAAACTTGATCCCGACTGACCCTTTGCCAGAAATAAAGCCTTTCTCCATCATGTGACGGAGCTTCTGTGTGCAACAGAAGCCATCGGGCAGTTTCTTACTGTTCACTCGCCCAGTCGTGTACAACTCTCTGTGACCCCGTGGACTGCAGCACGCCAGACCTCCCTGTCCATCACCAACTCCCGGAGTTTACTCAAACTCATGTCCATTGAGTCGGTGATGCCATCCAACCATCTCATCCTCAGTCGTCCCCTTCTCCTCCTGCCCCCAATCTTTCCCAGCATCAGGGTCTTTTCCAATGAGTCAGCTCTTCACATGAGGTGGCCAAAGTATTGGAGTTTCAGCTTGAACATCAGTCCTTCCAATGAATACTCAGGACTGATCTCCTTTAGGATGGACTGGTTGGATCTCCTTCTATAGTTAAGAAAAATAAACGAAAATTTGTTAGTTTTGTAAATTTTGTTTGTGGACTTCTTCCAGGGCTTTGAGAGGGCTTGTGGTGGGTGAGGAGCCCTGAGCTTTGAACTTCAGGCACACCCTGGGGAGTTTGCTTACGCGCCTGGAGAAGGACGGCTGTCCTCAGAAGGTGTACCTCAGAAATGGCTGGTTCTCGCGGGAGCCCCACTTTGCACTGGGGAAAGCTAAGATGCGCCACCGACTCAATGGACACGGGTTGGAGCAAGCTCTGGGAGCTGGTGATGGACGGGGAGGCCTGGCGTGCTGCGGTCCGTGGGGTCGCAGAGAGTCAGACACGACTGAGCGACTCAACAGCAATCTGACCATTCCTGTGTGTGACGAATTTTACATTGTGGGACTTTGGTCCTGCGCTGGTCCAGGGCGCCAGAATGTGACGGCTGCCTTCACTCATGGGATACCTGCTGCTTATGCAGAGTGCATCTGGGGATGAAGAGAAGTCTTCTCTTTGTGAGCACAAGAGAAGAGGCTGGTGGGGCATGGCAGAAGGTCAAGTGAAGAAGGAGACAGGCATGGGCTCAGGTAGATGCTGTGCCTGGTGGCTGAGTAAGCACCAGGGTGCCCGATGAGCATTTGGAGGCGGGGCAGGGGGTACTGGCAGGCAGGTTAGGAGACCAGTCGTCCAGTCCTGTATTTATCATGAGACCATCTCGTGTCCTGAGACCACGTGTCGCCTTGAGTTCCTCACACGTTGTCAGCTCCCCGGGCCGTCATGTCCCCAGCAGGAAAGTGGGGCCCCGAAGACTCTTTTGCATCGTTCCCATGACTTGAGAACTCTTCCTCTTTATTTTCTCCATCTCACGTGTGGTTCCCATGACCCCAGCCATGGCTGATCCCATCAGACGTGTTGGGATCGTTGGACTCTGCGCTTTAAGTGTCTTGGAGTTAAGGATGAGCCCCTTTGTTAATTCATCAGGGTGCTTGAGTAATTTAGGTGTCCTTTCTGAGAGAGACGTGTGCTGGGGCAGTACTACATTTTTTTCTAGTGGATTTTCATGTCTTTAAACCTTTCTCTGTTGGAACACTTTTAAGGAAATATCTGGTGATAACAGAGGGTCTGGAGGAGAGGGGGGCCACCGAGGATGAGATGGCTCGATGGCATCACCGACTCGATGGACATGAGTCTGAGCAAAGTCCAGGAGCTGGTGATGGACAGGGAGGCCTGGCGTGCTGCAGTCCATGAGGTCGCAGAGAGTCAGACGCGACTGAGCGACTGAACAGAACTCAACTGGTAAAAAAGGAGATGCTGACTTCAGACATGGCCACTCCTAGCTTGGTTCTTTATACTGAAGGAAGATGTTCAGTCATCGGTTCAGTCTGTACTTATTAAACATGTAGAGGGCACCTGGTCCTGTACCACACCCTTTAAAAAACCATACCCCCGTAGGTCTCTAAGCATGTGTTAAAACAGGCTATCATGTTTTAAAAATGTGATTAAAAAGTCAATGATGTTTTGTTAAAACTGGCTGTTCAGTAACATAATCTGGAAACGAAGTTAAAAAGTAAATTAATAAGGAAGTGAGCATGTATGTTAAAACTGGCTGTTGAGTAACTGGTCCTTTTCGAGACTCCTAAGAGTACTTCCCTGGTGGGTCAGATGGTAAAACAGTCGGCCTGCAATGCGGGAAACCTGGGTTTCGATCCCTGGGTCGGGAAGATCCCCTGGAGAAGGAAATGGCAACCCACTCAGGGATTCTTGCCTGGAAAATCCCATGGACAGAGGAGCCTGGCAGTCGACAGTCCATGGGGTCGTGACTGAGCGACCTCGCTACTAAGAGTTCGTTCGATGATCTGGAGGAGTGGAATGGGGGTGGTGGGAGGGGACCCTAGACAGAGGGGGTATATGTGTACATATAGCTGGTTCATTTTGTCATACAGCAGAAACTAACACAATATTGTAAAGCCATTATACTCCAGTGAAAAGTAATTAATAAACATCAGATTGTTAATAAAAGTAGAGTAACAAGTTTCTGTGGTTCTTTGATTTTGTGAAGTGACAATATATTCCGACCCCCTGGACTGTAGCCCGCCAGGCTCCTCTGTCCGTGGGACCAGGCGAGAATACTGGAGTGGGTCACCATGCCCTCCTCCAGGGGATCTTCCCAACCCAGGCATCAAATCTGGGTCTCCTGCATTGCAGGCAGACTCTTTACTGTCTGAGCCACCAAGGAAGCACAAAGAATATAAAGTTAGTATATATTTAAGAAGTTTTATTCTTCAACTTGCCTTAGGTATAGCAAAATGATAAAAAAAAAAAAAAACAAATTTCTCACTTTAGAAGTATTTTGCTTATTTTTAGTTTGAACATTTGTTGAATACTTTCTTTTAGCATTTACTTGACCTAATTAAATTTGTTTCCTTTGTAACAGAATCCTCTTTATATAATTATCTTAATATATTGTATTTTTCCACTTTCAAAGAAACATTTAAACTATTTCCCACTCTGAAGGTTGACCCAAGAAACATTATTTTAATCAGCTCATCTAACAGTTTATGACTTCATTACAACTGAATGAACTTCACTGGGTTTCCGATGCTTAGTACTATAGAAATGGAAAGTTTTGATGGTATTTGTTGCCCTCAATTAGACGGCTGAGCGGAAGGGAACACAGTGCCCAGATGAGATGCAATCAAAATGTGTGCGTTTAAAGCACTCCTTTGCCTCATCTGAGCGTAATGAGGGCATCTCAGTAATGTAACGATTCACTTTTCCCCATGTCCTTCATATTCCTGGAGTTCCTAGGTCTTTTCTCAACAATGTGGAACATAGTAACTCTGCTTGCTTACTGCTTACAGCTAAGAGGGAATGCATTCATTCAATTCAAGACTAATAGAAGTGACCTCTTTACATGAAAGTTTCAAAAGTGCCCCAGAAACATTAATTGAGGCAAGCTTGATTTGTGGCTGTTCAGTCGATTGGTGTCCGACTCTTTGCCACCCCGTGGACTGCAGCACACCAGGCTTCCCTGTCCATCACCAACTCCTGGAGCTTGCTCAAACTCATGTCCATTGAGTCAGTGATGCCATCCAACCATCTCATCCTCTGTCATCCCCTTCTCCTCTGCCTCTGTCTTCCCCAGCATCAGGGTGTTTTCCAATGAGTTGGCTGTTGGCATCAAGGGGCCACAGTACTGGAGCTTTTGCTTCAGCCTCAGTCCTTCCAATGAATATTCAGGGTTGATTTCCTTTAGGATGGACTGGTTGGATCTCCTTGCTGCCCAAGGGACTCTCAGGAGTCTTCCCCAACTCTCCAAGAACAGAGTTCCCTCTTCGTACGAGAGACTGTGCCACATGGGGGTCAAGCCCTAAATCTTGGTTTCTTCCAAATGCCACATGGCATGTTCCCCTAAAATTGTATTTTAAAGACTTTCCCCTTCATGCAGAGCAGGGGGAGAGGTAGGTAGCCTTTACCAATAACTGCAGTCTAGAAAAGGTATAGAGCTTTTGTTACAGCCAAGTAAAGGTGGAAGATGGGTGTGATGTTTTACATTAATATTCATCCTGAGAAGGACAGTGTCCTGTCCATGTGGTCATTCTTAAAGCGCCTCAGTATTCTGGCACCAGTTGCCAAAATCATTAGGCCCACAGAATTCAAACTTCACCTGCCCAAAGATCCTTTCCTTGAGGGTCCTGCGTTTATTACCCTAATTCTTGAACTCAGTGGCTCGTCCTTTGCCTTGAAAGGTAGAGTCTGTGCTAGACATATTCCATTGTATTGCTCACCTTCCCCAGGTAAAGATTCCCATAAGGCTGAACGCCTAGGTCCAGCTAAGGATTTTCTTGCCTCTTCTGAAAAAGTGAGTTAGGAGGGGTTTTTAAAATATGTATTGCTTTGTTTTTGGGTGTGGAGGGTGTTCGATGCCGTGTGTAGGCTTTTCTAGTTACAGTGAATGGGAGCTTCTGTCTAGTTGCGCTGTGTGGGCTGTAGTTTCTCTTGTTTGTGAGCACGGGCCTCCGTAGTTGCGGCTCCCAGGCTCGAGACCACAGTCTCAGTCATTGTGGCCCATGGGCTCAGTTACCCCTCAGCATGTAGGATCTTCCTGGACCAGGGATCAAACCCAGGTCCTCTGCATGGGCAGACAGATTCTTAACCACTGAACCGCCAGGGGAGCCCTCTTTACGGGGAGTTCTAAAACAGTCTGCAGAAGCAGAGACAGTCCATGTGTGTGTATATAATCACCTCCCTGCCCCCAAATTGTTTTGTAGAAGACGCAAACACCTATGGAACTGTATCAGGTAGACTCAACTTTCAGGCAATGTTTGAGCTCATGTTTTTTCACCGAGGAGAGAAAGAGAAGATGAATTTCGAAATAAATGAAAAATAAAACAGAAGAGGGTAAGGATAACACATTTGGAGGTGAGTGGAGAAGTGTAATAACAGGAACCACAGTAGAAGCACGGAGTGCGATCGTCTTAGGTGTTTCATGCATTAGGTCAGTATGGTTGTCAGTTGAAAATTAAGCTCCCTGGAAAGTCCAGGTGTCTTGAATGTAGAATCTGAGGGTCTACCCAAGTCTTCCTTCAGGGAAACTAGCAGTTGGAAATCTCAGTCAGCTCATGCTTTGCCAACCTCTGCAGAAGGCCCTTTGGGTCACCCTTCTGGGTCCAGCGAGTGTGGACATTTCTCCTGGACATTTGACCTCCCTCCATCAATGGGAGGAGAAGGCAATGGCAACCCACTCCAGTACTCTTGCCTGGAAAATCCCATGGACAGAGGAGCCTGGTGGGCTACAGTCTATGGGGTCGTGAAGAGTCGAACAGGACTGGGCGACTTCACTTTTACTTTTCACTCTCATGCGCTGGAGAAGGAAATGGCAACCCACTCCAGTGTTCTTGCCTGGAGAAGCCCAGGGATGGGGGAGCCTGGCAGGCTGCCGTCTATGGGGTTGCAGAGTCGGACACGACTGAAGCGACTTAGCAGCAGCAGCAGCATCAATGGGAGGTTGCATGTGGCGTGTAGTTACTCCTCTGCTTCATTGTATTTCTTCTCCAAGGAGCCTTGAACTCCATGTCAAGGAACATGCATTCAAAAGTGGGTCCGTTTATAGTAAAAGCTTCTCACTTCAAAACTGTACATGGAAAGCCCAGTATTGAGGAGGCAAGCTATGTCACGTGCATCAGTTCCTTCAGCCTGTATCTTCAGCAGAAGCAGAACAGGACAGTAACGTGACTTAGAATGAGAGAGCCTGATTCATTAGTGCAGTGGGGGATCCGAGCTCCAAATGGTAATCACCAGCATCTCAGGATGGTACATCACTCTGCTACACTGATGAGAAAAGAGTCCAAGGATTGCAAGTTGCAAACGCACCTTCTATTTTGTTTCATTGCAACGATCTTTTCCGGGTACCATATTGCAATGTCAGGAATCCATGAATGAGTGCTGAGTCTTGGCATTGGTATGTCTAGAATTTTATTTTTCAACAGGCCGTTTCGTTTTCAAGAGGTCATTTTTTTCTAGGTGACAAACAAATAGAAAAAATGTTTCGACTGCCCTGTAAAACTTAAGATAATGCTGTTATTTTCTAGCATTTTCTAGATTTATTGCTTGAGGGTGGTTAAATATGTTGCATGGGGAAAAAAAAATTATCCCAAAAATATAATTGTGAAAGTGGAAACATTTAAAGTTCTTTAGAAAGAATCCTGCTTAAAATTTTTATTTATTTATTTATTTTAGGCGGCACTGGGTCTCCTTTGCTGTCTGGGCTTTCTCTAGTTGTGACGAGCTACCTTCTAGTTTTGGTGCATGAGCTTCTCAATTCAGTGGCTTCTCTTGTTTCAGAGCACAGGCTCCAGAGGGGTTCTGGTACACAAGCTAAGTTGCTCTGCAACATGTGACCTCTTCCCAGACCAGGGATTGAACCTTCCCCTGCATTGGTAGGCAGATTCTTTACCACGAGACCACCAGAGAAGTCCCAAAAGACCCCCAGTTTTGTGTGGCCGGGGTTCTTCTTCTGGACTGGGTGTGACTTGAAGTCACGGTTATCGTTTGAGCCGTGGTCCTCGTAAGCATCATCCCGGAGTCCCTGTTGACACCTCTTCCTGGGTGCTCCTTCAGACTGAACCCCAGTCTTGGTGAGGTGTGGGGATGGGAGGACCATACCCACCCACTGAGAAAGACTGATGTACGTGCTCAGTCCACTGAAGGGGATGGAGGTGGCTGACAATGTGAATCTGTTCGAAATGGGACAAACAGCACTATAATTTTTTTTTTTAATTTGTTTTTTTAATTGAAGGATAATTGCTTTACAGAATCTTGTTGTTTTCTGGCAAACCTCAACCTACATGACTTCCATTTGCAATTATTATTCAATAAAACTTATATATTGATGAATTTCTGAGCGCAATTTTTAAGAAATAGTAGCATGATTGAGATATAATTCACATGCCATGCAGTTTACCTATTTACATAATTCATTGGTTTTTCGTGTACTCATAGACTTGTGCAACCAATTGCACGATAACAGGATATTTTCAACACCACCCCCAGAAAAGTGCTATAGATGTTAGCAGTCACTGCCTTTTTCCCTCTCTCTCACGTCCCTGGTCCTAGAGAACCTCTCATCTAATTTCTGTTCCTGTGTAGACTGGCTCCTCTTGGACTTTTCATAAAGATGGCATCACAGAGTCTGTCGTGTTCTGTGCATGGCTTCTCTCACCGAGTATAATGTTGTTAAGGTTCATCTTTGCTGTCTCATGTATCACATCAGTGGTTCGCTCCTTTTCATTGCCAAGTAATATTCCACTGTACATTTTCATTGCATTTATTCCTTCATCAGTTAATACACGTTAGGATTGTATCCACTTTTTTTGACGATTAACGGGTAGTGCTCTCATGAACATTTGTGTACAAATTTTGGGTGGTATGGACGGAATTACAAACCTATTAGACATATTTTATCCTGAAATTTTTGCGTTGAATGTATTCTTTGAGTTGTCTGTTATAATGTTAAGATGACCTTTTTCATCCTTTACCCCCATTGTAAATTCCTGACATAATAAAACTCATGCCCAATCTCAAAATAATAATAACAAGGTTTAGGAGGGAGGGGGACATATGTCTACCATGGCTGGTTCATGTTGATGTATGGCAGAAGCCATCACAGTATGGTAGAGTAATTATTCTCCAATTAAAAATAAAATAAAATTTTAAGTGGTGGGATGGGGAGGGAGATGGGAGGGAGTTTCAAAAGGGAGGGGACATATGTATACTTATGGCTGATTCATGTTGAGGTTTGACAGAAAACAGCAAAATTCTATAAAGCAATTATCCTTCAATGAAAAATAGGTTAATTAAAATAAAATTTGAAAAAAATGCTAAAAAAAGAAAACAAACCTAGAGTGGATGTCTTTCTGGAGCCCTAAGCACTAACCTTAAATCAGCTTTCGAGGAAATTCACTTGATTCTTTTGAGAAAAGATGAATAGGCTTCCTGCACACACCCATGTTCCTTCAGAGTGACATTCCCTTGCACACACGGGTGTAACTGGGGTCTGCATTTAGTGTGTGAGCTGATATCTCATGGGCTTTAATATGTCTACAATGATTTCCTATAAACTAGTGTGTGCATTTCTGTGTGTTTTATTTGCTTTTCAGTCTTTGAATTTTCGGGTCTCATACTTCATAGTATTCTAATGAATCAAGGTAGGAGCACAGCTGTAAATGAGATGGTTTGGGTCATATTCCGTGATTTAATTTTTTAGGGGGCCATCTCTACCCATTAGTTTCTTTCTGCGGTAAAAATTGTAGCTACAACTTACACGTGCATGCCTGCTCAGTCATTTCAGTTGTGTCTGATTCTTTCTGACCCCATGGACTGTAGACCTCCAAGCTCCTCTGTCCGTGGGATTCTCCAGTCAAGAATACTGGAGTGGGTTGCCATGCCCTCCTCCAGGGCATCTTCCCGACCCTGTGATTGAATCCACGTCTCTTATGTCTCCTTCACTGGCAGGCAGGTTCTTTACTGCTGAGCCATTGGGGGAAGCCCCAGCTATAACTTACAGAAATAATTCAATATTAACCTCGTCCTGTAAAGCTCTTCTCATAGAGACTGTCTTTAGATAGAATGGCCTCTTTGTTAGCCTTGCATAGCAAATATCTCTTCCTCGGCCAACAGGGTTCCTGAATTGAGAAGAATTCCTTTCCAAGTTCTATGTACGATTTTATTGCAAATGATGCAAAAAAAAAAAAAAACAAAAAAACAACGAACCAAGAAACGCATCTTCACTATTTCCAGTACTATTTTCTGCAGTTCTCCTTGCTGATTAAGAAGTCCGAGCAAAGGTTCTGCTTCGCTTATCACTTTCAAGTGAAAAGAGAGGGGCTGAGAGTGCAGTCTGGAGAAGGCTGGCATCTCACATCTAATGGAGCTGATTTGTGGGGGGCTCTCCTTGTGGCGGGCAGCCCTTTTACATGTGCCCGATTCATGCTGAGTGGCAGGAGGGAATTTGCACACCCCCCGACCCCGAAGATGGCTTTCAGAGAGGACTTCCCTTCCTCTCCCCTACCCACCTCCCTTCTGTCCCTCCCCTTAGGAGACCTTGCTGAAGACAAACAGATGCCTGCTGCCAAAACGCAGGACTTAACCTGACCCTCCAGCAGCTCACAAAGGAGGGCTTTCAGGACCCCGGGGCGGGGCGGGAAACAGCCCCCAGCATCTTATCAGGCCGTGAAATTCGGGGAGAAAAGCCCTTTGCCTCTGGCTGCCTAACCATGCAGGGCGGTGATGAGGATGATGCTGCCCCCGGAGGGAGGAAGGGAGGATGGCCACACAGAAGACCGGCCAGCGCACAAAGGCGGCCGGGCCCCCCACCCCGGTTCCTGGATTGTTAGGTGGTCTGCAGAGCTCCTGAGGACCCATCACGGGGGCACAAGAGCATTCTGTTGTCCCTGGGTCGCTCTGGGCGAGGGTGGGCTGCAGCAGAAATCTGATTCTCTGCTCCGGAGGGGCCTTGGCTTCATCTCATTAACAAACAGCAGCGGCAGCTCCATTTTGCAAAAATAATAATAATAAAAATCACAGAAGGGAGAGGGGCTCATCCCTTCGTGGAAAAGACAGGCCTCGAGTCTAAAAGTACTTAGCACGCTGTGCTTCCTGCGGGTGCTGGAGTGCTGCTTGCAGCCAAGTGCATGTTTGAGTCGCTTACGTTTCCCGTGCAGAGTTAATGACTCGGGTGCAAGGTGCTAATGTTTCGTATCAACACGTGGAGACGTTGAGAGCATATGAAAAGACAAGAAGAAAAGCATTCCTCAGGGTCTGGAAGTGCCTTCGTTCGGTGCCCTCAGGAATAAAGCAGTGGCTGCCCATCCGTGACGTGCTTCCACCGACCATCAGTCAGCAGGGTCCTGGCTGAGGTCGTTGCAACGTTGCTGTGCAGGTACAGTGTTCTAGGTCACTCTCAGGAAATAACAGGTGGACAATAAACTGAGGAATTGCATGGAAGATAATAGAACATGTGGAAGAAGTACCCTTTACTTTCCCTTTTGTGTGTCTGCAACCACTTATCCTGACAAATTGAGGGGTCTCAGTTATACTGAGCTGCCAGCTCAGGTTTGTGGGGTTTGTACACCTTATCTGTATGGTCAGAGGTATGGTTTTTCTGGTAGTCACGTACGCATGTGAGAGTTGGACCACAAAGAAGGCTGAGCACCAAAGAATTGATGCTTTGGAACTGTGGTGTTGGAGAAGACTCTTGAGACTCCCTTGGACTGCAATGAGATCCAACCAGTCCATCCTAAAGGAAATCAGTCCTGAATATTCATTGGAAGGACTGATGTTGAAGCTGAAACTCCAATCCTTTGGCCACCTGATGTGAAGAACTGACTCATTTGAAAAGACCCTGATGCTGGGAAGATTGAAGGCAGGAAGAGAAGGGGACGACAGAGGATGAGATGGTTGGATGGCATCGCCGACTCGATGGACGAGTTAGAGCAAATTCTGGGGGATAGTGAAGGACAGGGAAGCCTGGCGTGCTGCAGGACATAGGATCTCAAAGAGTCAGACATGACTTACTGAGCAACAACACCTTATCTAAAATTTGGAAATAATCTCATGTGTGAATGAGACCATTTTTAAGCTCCCCTAAAATGGAAGAAGCAGTCTTAATATACCAGCTATGTCATAAACACCACACATGTCTCTTATAATATAGGAGTCTCCTAACACACGTTATTTTCAAGCGTGCGGACTCTTTCTTAATAGCGATCCTGTTTCATAGAGCAGCAATCTCCATGCTGTATTTATTAGATGATTAAACAGTTGGTTCTATAAATGGCACTGTGTGTTTGGAGAAACGGAACCTAGATCATTTGTCTCTGATAAAGGGACCATAAATTCCTTTAATAGCAGAGTTGTTTTCTTGCCTCCGTTTTACACTTTGACATCATGTCTGCTGTGCTTCTGGAAACACATTCAGCAATTACTCCAAGGACAGCTAAGATCCCAGCTCTCACTTCCCAACAGCTAAAGTTTACTCTGAGAGGCCTGTGTGTTGTAAATCATCCATGTCTCTCCTCTCGCAAACCAGCAGAAACTGTTGGGGGTGGATCCATACTGCTGAAATTTACAGCCTTATTTTCATGCTTCTGAAGGTCGGATCTGACAAGAACATTCCACTTGCTTCTGCTACTCATTTTTCTCCTACTCGGCATTCTGTTTGCTCCCTGAATATCCGTTCATCCAGAGAGCTCTGTCCAGCTTTATGCTGGGGTTACATAGTCTCTGTCTGTACAAGAACTTCCGTCGTATTGATCCCAAGTGTTGCACTTGATTAACTTTTCCTCCATCGCACTCACCATCGAAGCAGGCTGTCTGTCTCGTGTGTCTCGTAACTCCTCTTGTCTCTGGGTGTTGGACACACAGATGTGGCCCAACAAATGGTATGCAGGGGAGGTAGGGAGGTACCAGAGTGGTTATCCACTTACGGGTATGACCTATAAAGCCGTGGCTCTGTCCTTTGCGTTGTTGATGGCGTCGAGGTTAGATGTGAACGCGCATCTATCATCTTGGTGGCTTGGGTCAGCCAGTGACAGTCAAGAGAAGAAACCATGCCAGGTACACACTGGAAGGAATTTAATCCAGGGAATCAAGAGCTTCTACAGTGAAAGTGCTGAAGGAATTGGGCTCTCCGTTAAGCCTCCAGAGGTGAGTCGAGAGCAGTGCAGAGCTGACCCTCTTGCTCGCTCTAGAGAGCTGTCTGGAACAACTATCTCGGGTCTAGGGGGTCTTCGCCTGCAGAGACCCTCTGGATACCCAGAAGCTGAGCAGTGAAGACTTGAGGGTGACAGCAGAAAACCTGGACAGGTCCACACCTTCTGCACAGCAGAAACGGTGACGGGGGCGGGGAGCGGGCAGGCAAGGACACAGCGTCTTCCTCCTTCAGAGGTCGCCTCGGTGGGGTCACTAGCACGGCCAAGTGGCTTTCTGAGTCTTTGTGATGAGGTCATCTGGGGAATGTAGTTTTCATTTCCTTTCCTGCCGGGAGAAGTGTGTAATGGGTGTTGAATGTGCACTGCTGTACTTGTAACACTCTCCAAGGTTTTTTAAAGGTGGGGCAACAGTTAAAAGGTGGGGAAAAGGTGGAAACAGTGACAGATTTCACTTTCTTGGGCTCTGAAATCACTGAGGATGGTGACTCCATCCATGAAGTTAAAAGACGCTTGCTCCTTGGAAGAAAAGCTATGACCAACCTAGACAGCATATTAAAAAGCAGGGACATCCCTTTGCCGACAAAGATGTGCATAGTCAAAGCCATGGTTTTTCCAGTCGTCATGGATGGATGGAAGTTGCTTTCATTGTTATTTGATCAGAGTGGAATTCCACTGGACATAAGAACCTCAGTATCACTCTTTTCCGGGGTAAAAGGACAACGAAATGAAACACCCAAGTGAAACTTGGTGTGTTGTGAGTTTGGGTTAAAGGCGGAATGGGTCCTATAGAAATAGGGTCTCCCACACATCACTAAAGTATATTCCCCTCTCCAGGGCTTTCAGCTTCTGGAAAGTTACAGAGATTACGACTCAGTCGTTGAGTTGGAGCAGACTTACCGCATCAGGCCCCCATGAGTGGGTTTGCCCAGGGACGCTGTAATGTGCTCAAGGCCCATCTCGGTCCACAAAGCCAGGCTGACCTGACCTGCAGCGGGAGACAGGAAACACGGAAGTCCTCACGAGCCTTGCTTGCCTCCCCGGTCCTTTCAGGAGCATCAGGAGCCATGCCTTCCTGGAGCTGGACGTGGTCAGACAGCCCGACCACAAAGATACAGATTAAGCCGTCAGTGGTACCAGGCTGCTTCTCTCTGCACAGAATTAACGCCGACACTCCCGATGATTTGTGCAACTGGAAGGACTCACTCTGCTCCTGCGTCCTTGCTGGAGACCTGCTACAACAGTCACTCACCTCCCAGATAGATCCAGCTGCTTGGAATTAAGCAGCCGCAGTGTCCATCCACCTAGGCGTTGCTGATATAAATAATCTTCTTAACTCAGACCACATATTATATATATGTATAAGTTCCAAAGTTGCTCTGTGAGATGGAACACGGTGCCCCATGGCAGAGTCCCGCACTGCTGTTGACTTAGGCACAATTTTGTAAGAGCAGACGGACAGCAGGCCACCCAATGAGGGAATAGCATTGACAGGGTTCTCCAGCACCACCGATGACATGATTCCCTAGGAACTGTGCATTGTTAAGAAACTGTGCAAGGGAAAATATATATATATATATATGTTCGGGGGTAAGGATCAGCGCTGGACCAGCTTCAGCGTCTCAGCATCGCACGAAGGCGGGAGGCCCCTAATCTCCACTCGGCGTGTGGCGTGTCAGGAGGGTTTTCAGACCTGGCCCCCGAGCTGTCAGGAGCATGCTGGGCAGATTACACACTCTGGCTTTCCACCACGGAGCGGGGGGGCCGGCTGGTTAAGCTCTCGGGATGCTGTGACGGGGCATCCCCGTCGAGTTGTGCAGAGAGTCTGACCGAATGAAAGCACAGGATGGTTCTCAGCCTGGGAAATCGTGACGGATGGCGGTGACGGGTTTTCCCGAGTTAGTTTGATTACCTGGGGGGTCCTTTGTGCAGAATGAGGACTGGTTGATTTGGTAGCCTGCAAAAGCAGAGACGCCTATAACCAAACTATTAAAAAATATGTTTTGCACATGAGAGTGTGTGTGTGCCTTTCTGGCTCTGAAATGACGTAGAGGTCATATTTCCTAGCCGTTGTTGGTTTTCTGCCCATGCCGATGAAATATACATGTTTTCTTTTCCGGAGGAAAGGCTGTCGTCTCACACACATCATTTGCTGGGGCCGCCCGAGTCTGCAGTCCATTGCCCTCAGGGAACTGATGACGTCAGGATGAGGGATGGGGCAGATTAAAAAATCAATGAAATCACCCTTCTCTTACGCCCCTGTCTTGGCCAAACAGCAGTATCAGTTTTTCCTCGCTGGACTTGTAATAGGGAAGGGCTGATTTCAGCTGCTTTTAGAATTTAGGTATGAATTTAAGGCATTACTGAAAACTGATAATTTCACGGGATGTATCATCGTAGAGTGGTTTGCAACAGTGAAACAAGTGGCTTATACTTCTTTCCTGTTTTCACTGTGAGACACATTTTGCTTTGATGTTGTTAGAGGCAAACTGGACCATGGGGCTGAGTGAACTTGCTTCCTGTGTTTATAATTAGAAACCAAGACAAGGGAAGGGGTGATTGAGGTCATCACACAGCCACCGTGGAATTATCCCGGGACTCCAGGTTGACAGGGCTACTCTGGCACCATCGGGGTTCCTGAGACGGTTGTGAAAACACCTGTTTGTCTGACAGGTAAGGATGGGGAAGAGAGACAGTGAGTTTAGGATGGACCTGGACACACTGCTGTATTTAACATGGAGAACCAGCAAGGACCTGCTGGACAGCACAGGGAACTCTGCTCAATACTCTGTAATAACCTTATGGTTCCCAGGGGGAAGGATGGGGGAAGGGATAGTCAGGGAGTCTGGGATGGACATGGACACACTGCTGTGTTTAACATGGAGAACCAGCAAGGACCTGCTGGACAGCACAGGGAACTCTGCTCAATACTCTGTAATAACCTTATGGTTCCCAGGGGGAAGGATGGGGGAAGAGATAGTCAGGGAGTTTGGGATGGACATGGACACACTGCTGTGTTTAACATGGAGAACCAGCAAGGACCTGCTGGACAGCACAGGGAACTCTGCTCAATACGCTGTAATAACCTTATGGTTCCCAGGGGGAAGGATGGGGGAAGAGATAGTCAGGGAGTTTGGGATGGACATGGACACACTGCTGTATTTAACATGGAGAACCAACAAGGACCTGCTGGACAGCACAGGGAACTCTGCTCAATGTCATGTGGCAGCCTGGATGGGAGGGGAGTTTGGGGGAGAATGGATACATGTATATGTATGGCTGAGTCCCTTTGCTGTCCCCCTGAAACCATGACAACATTGTTAATTGACTATCAGTTCAGTTCATTTCAGTCACACAGTCGTGTCTGACTCTTTGCGACCCCATGGACTGCAGCATGCCTGGCCTCCCTGTCCATCACCAGCTCCCAGAGTTTACTCAAACTCATGTCCCTTGAGTCAGTGAGGCCATCCAACCATCTCATCATCTGTCATCCCCTTCTCCTCCTGCCTTCAATCTTTCCCAGCATCAGGGTCTTTTCAAATGAGTCAGCTCTTTGCATCAGGTGGCCAAAGTATTGGAGTTTCAGCTTCAGCATCAGTTCTTCCAATGAATATTCAGGACTGATTTCCTCTAGGATGGACTGGTTGGATCCCCTTGCAGTCCAAGGGACTCTCAAGAGTCTTCTCCAACACCACAGTTCAAAAGCATCAATTCTTCAGTGCTCAGCTTTCTTTCTAGTCCAACTCTCACATCCATATATGACTACTGGAAAAACCATAGCTTTGACTAGACAGACCTTTGTTGGCAAAGTAATGTCTCTGCTTTTCAATATGCTATCTAGGTTGGTCATATATTTTCTTCCAAGGAGCAAGTATCTTTTAATTTCATGGCTGCAGTCACCATCTGCAGTGATTTTGGAGCCCCCCAAAATAAAGTCAGCCACTGTTTCCCCATCTATCTGCCATGAAGTGATGGGACCGGATGCCATGATCTTAGTTTTCTGAATGTTGAGTTTTAAGCCAACTTTTTCACTCTCCTCTTTTACTTTCATCAAGAGGCTCTTTAGTTCTTCACTTTTTGCCTTAAGTGTGGTGTCATCTGCATATCTGAACTTACTGATCTTTCTCCCAGCAATCTTGATTCCAGCTTGTGCTTCATCTAGTCCAGCGTTTCTCATGATGTACTCTACATATAAGTTAAATAAACAGGGTGACAATATACAGTCTTGACAAACTCTTTTCCCTATTTGGAACCAGTCTGTTGTTCCATGTCCAATTCTAACTGTTGCTTCTTGACCTGCATACAGATTTCTCAAGAGGCTGGTCTCAGCTGGTCTGGTATTCCCATCTCTTTCAGAATTTTCCACAGTTTATTGTGATCCACACAGTCAAAGGCTTTGGCATAGTCAATAAAGCAGAAGTAGATGTTTTTCTGGAACTTGCTTGCTTTTTCGATGATCCATCGGATGTTGGCAATTTGATCTCTGGTTTCTCTGCCTTTTCTAAAACCCTCTTGAACATCTGGAAGTTCATGGATCACGTACTGTTGAAGCCTGGCTTGGAGAATTTTGAGCATTACTTTGCTAGCGTGTGAGATGAGTGCAATTGTGTGGTAGTTTGAGCATTCTTTGGCATTGCTATAATTGGCTGTATAATTGGCTACACCCCAATACAAATAGAAAGATTAGAAAAGCAGCTGTTTGCAGAACCTTTATATCTACCTTTGCAGAGCCTGGAAGGTTCTTGTGAACCATTGTGTGGGAAGACATGGCCTCCAGTCAGCATGAAGTTTCAGGTCCCAAGCCTCCATCTTTGACTCTCCATGTCTCCCCACAACTTGTTCATAGCCACTTTGCTCTCTTGATTTTTTAAATTAAATTTATTTGTTTATAATTGCTTTACAGCGTTGTGTTTTTGGTTTCTGCCAAACATCAGTAGGAATCAGCCATACTTATACCTCTGTCCCCTTCCTTTTGATCCTCTCTCCCACCTCCCTCCCCACCCCACCCCTCTGGGTTGTTACAGAGCCCCAGTTTGAGTTTCCTGAGTCATACAGCAAATTCCCATCACCACTTTACTATTTTTCAATCACCTTTTGCCAACAGATCTATGTCCATACTAGATTTCAGTGATGCCTGCTAATGAAAATTGGTTATTGGTAAGTCGCTCAGTCTTGTCCACTCACTTTTTGTGAGTCCATGGAGTGTAGCACACCAGGCAAAGTTTGTGACTCTGAGTAGTTTTAAGAATACTTGATGTATTCATTTTTTAAGAAAAATTAGAGTACAGTTAGTTTACAATGTTGCCTTAATTTCTACTTGACAGAAAAATGACTCAGTTATCCACATATATACGTTTTTTTATATTCTTTCCCATGATGGTTTATCTCAGGATATTGAATATACTTCCTTGTGGCTATACAATAAGACCCTGTTTTGATATATTCATTGTTAACTCGATTTAGAACACTTCAGAAAACTTTTGAGTTTATATACTTCCATATACCTTTCTTCTGAATTGGGGTACAGTGACAGTGTTGACAAAGACTAGTGAATATTTTTGCCTTTCTTGGCCATAAAAGGGCTTCCCTTGTGGCTCAGCTGGTAAAGAATACGCCTGCAATGTGGGAGACCTGGGTTCGATCCCTGGGTTCGGAAGATCCCCTGGAGAAGGGAAAGGCTACCCACTCCAGTATTTTGGCCTGGAGAATTCCACGGACTGTGTAGTCCATGGGGTCGCAAAGAGTAGGACATGACTGAGTGACTTTCACTTTCTTTAGCCATACAAACTGTTGCAACTGTTCAGCTCAGCTATTGTGTAGCACAGAGGCAACCACAGACAATACGTTAATGAATGGGTGTTGCTGTGTTCCAATAAATGTTACTTGCGAAAACGGTTGGTGATTCAGATTTGGTCCCTGGTTTCTAGCTTCTGACCCTAATCTAGATGTACCAATTATTAACCAGTTTTATTTGCTTTGTCACGTTCTCTCTAGATAGATATAGGTGTATGCATATACTTGGTTGTTTAATTTTCCATCCATTTAAAACTAAGTTGCAGACGTCACGACTTTTTAGCCTTCAATGTTTTAGCATGTATCTCTTACATAAGTTGCAGACATCATGACTTTTTATCCTTAAATGTTTTAGCATGTATCTCTTACATAAGTTGCAGACATCACAACTTTTTACCCTTCAGTGTTTTAGCATGTTACTCTTACGTAACTCTTGTGGAATGATCACATTCAGAGACTTCCACATGGGTGTAGCCCTATAATCTCATATTTGGTCTGCTGTTAAATTTCACTACTTGTGCCAATAATGTCCTGTCCAGCATTGTTTTCTCTGGTTCAGGGTCTGGCCCATTCAGCACTCCTTGTGTTCAGCTGTCTTGTGTCTTCAGCCTCCTTTCATCAGGAAGCGGTCCTCAGCCCTTCTTTGCAACTCACAACATTGGTATGTTTTACGACTGTAGGCTTTTGGCTTTGTAGAAGGCTCCTCGTTCTGGATTTGTCAGATTTCTCCTGGTGGTTCTGTTAAGATTCAGGATGCTACTTGGGTGGTGGTGAGGTTGTGTTTTTACCAGTGCGTCGTGTCAGGGGGATGTCATGTGGGTTTCCCCTGGAGAACTCTTTGCAACCCCATGTGACTACACAGCCCATGGGATTCTCCAGGCCAGAGTACTGGAGTGGGTGGCCTTTCCCTTCGCCAGCGGATCTTCCCAACCCAGGAATCGAGCCAGGGTCTCCTGCATTGCAGGCAGATTCTTTACCAACTGAGCCACCAGGGAAGCCCAAGTGCCAAGTACACATTCTATCTTTTTAACTTGACAAGTAACCATGGGCTGTTATTGGGAATTTCAGTACCGTGCCAAAAAATGCCATAGCAGAGGAGCAGGTGGACAATCTGGATGCTAAGAAAGTATGCTTCATCTTCAATAAGCAGAATTCCCCTGATGGATCTATTTGAAGAGACTTGATGATTATGCCTAATGGCTCAGTTGACCTGAGAAAGAAAGACAGTGAGAGAGTGGTTTTCTGATAATAACTGCCTCGATTCACTTTTTTTTTTACACTTTAATTTTTTGTTGGTTTCGATTTTCACTGCGGCTAAGAGAGCTCTTGATGGTTAGAATCCCCTTTATTGGGATCAGTAGTTGTGATAATGTGAGGCCCGGTTTTCTTGACAGTCATTACAGCGGGAGAGTGACTCTCCTCTGAGCATTTCAGAGAAAGCTGACTTTCTCTGATGTGAGACGTGGGAGGCGGCGTGACATGGCAGAGCCGGGTTAGTTTGCTGATCTTCTCGAGTTTAGGCTCTGCTGGTCATGCAGCTGTGCTTCCGTGGGCTGACCGCCAAAAGATTTCATTATTTTGGCAAGACACGGTACGCTTTTCGACACACAGGATTGCAACGATTTCTCTACCAATTTAGAGCTGGAGAGAGTCCATGAACACTTTTAAAGCCAGCACAGTACACATATTTTAGGAAATATATTTGGGGGGAGGGATGCTTTCCACTGGTGGGAAAAAAAATAGATCCACAGTTTTCCAAAGAAACTTGCTGCCCTTAATTCAAAAAACAGAAAAGGTCTTCAGAAACTTCTGTTGAGAGCATCATTATATGCTTTTTGAGTATATACCTATGTGAAATGAAAAGTGGATTTTTGTGTGTGTGTGTGAAACTCCAAATTTATTTTTTACATGCAGGCAAAAATGAAGTATCTGCCACTATTCAACTTTTTCTTATTCAACAGAAATGTTTGTGTATGAGAGCATTCCATATATCCTATAAATGGTATGCTGCTCTGGCCTCAGGATTTTCCTTCTGATTCTAGCTTCCAGCCACACCCAAGAACCTGCCATCCCACCCAACCACAGCTGTTGGAATTATGGCTGAGAATTCCACAGTTGGCAGTTGGCAACTTTTGAAACAATTGGCAGTTTTGAAACAATTATTGAAACATGCCTGAGAGACTAGAATTAAAAGAAATGTTCTTTTCTTTAATTAAAAAAAGCAGTTATCAGGGAAATATGAGCGAACGAAAATAAATTCTCCTTACTGGTCTTTTAGAAATGGAAGAGAATCAGATTTGCTGAATACCCACCATCGTGTGGGCATTTAAAAATGTTGTCTGTACAAAATTTTTTTAGAAAGAATCTTCTGAGGCAAGTATTACTCTTTGGGGGGTGAGAGGGGGGGGTTCCGTGGTGCCTCAGATGGTAAAGAATCCACCTGCAATGCGGGAGACACGGGTTCGATCCCTGGGTCAGGAAGATCCCCTGGAGGAAGAAATGGCAACCCACCCCAGTATTGTTGCCTGGAGAATTCTATGCATGAGACAAACCTGGCGGGCCACCGTGGGTATTACTCTTTTATGTATCAGAAACCTCAGACCTGCCTGGAATCATCCATTTCTGAGTCCTTCACTTTGTGTTACCTTTCCACTCATGACCTCTCGAGCTTAGTCACAGGAGTTGCTCCTAGAAGGGCACGCACGTCTGGTCATCAGCGCTTTCCCACCATATCGGAAAGCTGTGGACACTATGTGCTTCTCATGACCCTTGTCATGTATCTCTGCATCCCGATTCTCACACCCTCTCAGCTCAGCAGTGAATTGAATGGTTTGTGTCCAATCGCAGATGGAGCCGTGGACGTCAGTCCTGCTACCCAGCCATTGCTCCTGTAAACAGGTTTTAGTTCCCAAATCTGTAGGATGCAGGGTTGGGTTCGATGCCACTGGAGATACTCGCCTTTCTAGAATTCTGTGTTTCCATGTTGTGACCCCGGAGCGTTCTCTGATAAGCGTTTCCTGTTTCTCCTCGCCGTTCAGTCAGACTGCCTCCGTTGGGTTCTTCCTTTTCGCCTACTAATATGTTCTAGTCTTTTCTTTTTCATGTCTCCTCCTGTGTCAGTCTCCCCATGCACTAATACAAAAAGAGGGGGCGAACGGATGAAAAGAGGCTCAAGTAACTCATTATTAGAGAGATGCAAAGCAAAACTACAATGAGGTATCACCTCACACCAGTCAGAATAGCCATCATCAAAAAATCTGCAAACAGTAAATGCCGGGGAGGGTGTGGAGAAAAGGGAACCCTCTTAAACTGTTGGTGGGGATGAAAATTGGTGCAAATACTATAGAAAACCATAGGGAGATTCCTTAAACAACTAAACATAGAACTATGTATGACCTGACTCTTGGGCATGTATCTAGGGAAAACCATAATTCAAAAAGATACATGTTCCCCAGTGTTCACGGCAGCACTGTTGACAATAACCAGGACATGGAAGCAACCTCAATGTTCATCAGCAGGGTAATGGATAAAGAAAATGTGGAATACTACTCGGCCATGAAAAGGAATGAAATCGTGCCATTTGCAGAGATGTGGATGGACCTAGAGACTGTCATACAGGGTGAAGGAAGTCAGAGAAAAAGAAATATTGAATAATGTTGCTTGTATGTGGAATCTAGAAAAAGGATACAGATGAACGTATTTGCAAAGCCGAAATAGAGACCCAGATGTTATGGATAACCAAAGAGGGGGAAAGGGGATGGGGTGGATTGGGAGACTGAGCCGGACATACACATACTACTGTGTATAAAATACATGACTAATGAGAACTTACTGTATAGTTCAGGGAACTCAGTGCTCTGTGGCGACTTGAATGGGAAGGAATCCAAAACAGAGGGGATCTACGTATACGTGTAGCTGACTCACTCTGCCGTATGTGCGTGCGTGCTCAGTTGCTTCAGTCGGGTCCGACTCTTTGCGACCCAGTGGGCTGTGGCTCACCAGGCTCCTCTGTCCATGGGATTCTCCAGGCGAGAAGACTGGAGTGGGTTGCCATTTCCTCCTCCAGCTCTGCCGTACGGCAGACACTAACATGACATTGTAAAACATTCTGTACTCCAGTAAACATTAATTTTAAAAAAGAGGGGATAAGATAGATCACACAAGAACCTTCTGCGGAACCATGAGACCTCCTCAGGGTTGCCATTCTAGCGCTCGCGTACCCTGGCTCCCCAAGTCATTTACACGCCATCTTCACTTTCCTCTACTTCCTTTTGATGTGAATCTTAGACTTTGGCTTCTAAACTGCCTTTTTTACCTTTCTAGACTGTGAAGAACTTGAAGATAGGATGTGTGTCTGCGTATAGTTTATAAATTAAGCCGAACCATCGCTTTGCATGACACGGTGGTAATGGGATGCAGCGTATGTTTATGGGGAAAAAAATGAATGAATGATGTAGAAAGAAAGAAAAGATACATCGTCAATGTTCCTCGGTTGCTTTACCCTTTCTGCAGAACTGCGGATCCACGATTGTGCAGCTCGGCGGGCAGCCGTCCCTGTATATGCACTCCGCACCTCAGACTCACCGCGTTAAATGTTGACTTCCAGCCCTTTGCCTGTGTATCTTCCTCCTGCACCCTTCGTCTCATTGACACCATCAGCTCCTTTCCGCTGGAGATTAGCAAGTTGGGTGCCTCTCCCAGTCTCAATTCTCCTACTTTGCCTTTCACGGGTTGATTTTTCTCTGCCTTCCACTCACTGTTGTCTGCCATCCAGACAGCATGTCGACACTAAGAAGCGGTAGGGAGAATGTTTGGGAGACACTATAATAATTTTTGCTCTGGTTTGGTTTCCTGTGTATCTCACCTCCCTAATCCACCTCCCATTCTAACACTCGAGCCATTTTAAGCACGAACTGGGGAAAGCAACTCTGCTTTATCGGGTTGGCCAAAAAGTTCTTTTAGGTTTTTCCATAACACCTCATGGCAAACCATGAGCAAATTGTTTGGCCAACCCAGTAAGATTGTCAGTGGCCCTTGTTGAATTCCAAGGGCCATCCTCCTAGCCATGTGTTTTATGGCATCTTCTCTTTTTTAGCTTTCGTACTCCACGTATTTACAGTATTGTTCAGGCCCCAAACCTGTTTACCAGAGATCAGATCATCCTCATCCTTCTAAGCTGATTCACGTGCCCTTCATTCTGTGAAACCTTCTCCATTGATCGCATGTGGAACAACATACCACTCCTTTGGTTTCTCATGGGATGTTCTTCTTCCATCATTTATTGTACACTTTGATGCTACCGTTATTGTTCTTCAGTCGCTCAGTCGTGTCTGACTCTTTGCGACCCCATGGACTGCAGCACGCCAGGCCTCCCTGTCCTTCACCATCTCCTGGAGTTTGCTCCAACTCATGTGAATTGAGTCAAATTCATGTCCATCCAACCATCTCATCCTCCATTGTCCCCTTCTCCTCCCGCCTTCAGTCTTTCCCAGCATCAGGGTCTTTTCCAATGAGTCAGCTTTTTGCATCAGGTGGCCAAAGTATTGGAGTTTCAGCTTCAGCATCCGTCCTTCCGATGAATATTCAGGGCTGATCTCCTTTAGGATGGACTGGTTGGATCTCCTTGCAGTCCAAGGGACTCTCAAGAGTCTTCTCCAGCACTGCAATTCAAAAGCATCATCATTTGTTGCTATAGGCTGATATATTTGTTTGCTTTTCTCCCATGGAGGTTACAGACTGCCTCAGGGTGGGACAAATTTCAACCGTATTTACCCCCACCATAGTGAGTAGATGAGCAGTTAGAACACAGGAAACATGAATCCCTATTTGTTGATTTAGCAGATGTTAATTTGAGCAGCTTGAAATGTATAGAATGCTGGCTGCTTTATTTTTCGAAGGTTGTATCTATTTGTGCTCAGTCACTTAGTCATGTCTGACTCTCTGTGACCTCATGGACTGTAGTCCTCCAGGCTCCTCTGTCCATGGGATTCTCCAGGTAAGAATACTGGAGAGGGTTGCCATTCCCTCCTCCAGGGGATCTTCCCCATCCAGGGATTGAACCTGCATCCCTTGAGTCTCCTGCATTGGCAGGTGGATTCTTTACCACTAGGGCCACCTGGGAAGCCATCTATCTATTTAAGATAACTTAATTATGGATTTGTTTCCTTGAGAATGGGGTGTGTATGAAAATTTGAATTTCATCGGAACTCTTTTGCCTCAGAAATTTTTTGTGATTGCTGTTTAGGTAGTATAATTTCCTTGCTGTATGTTTGAGAAAGTTTTGGGTTAAATGTAAGGTATGGAATTTTGTGCTAAATACTGTGAAGATGGAGGTTCACCAAAGAAATATCAATAATTTTCCTTTTATGTCAGTACTTTGGCTCATAAGAGGTGGATCTCCTTATCGGTGGTGTACAGAAAAACTTTGGAATTTGTAGCACCTAGGGCATTCTAGGAGTGAATCCTCCTTGGGATCGTAATTAGTTAGTAATCTCATAGATTTGCAGAGTGCTCTTCAATTTCCAAATCCCTTTCACGTGTATCATCTCATTAAGCCCTTCTAGCTCGTGGCAGAAATAGGGCAGTGCTTCATAATGGAAATAGCATTCCTTTGAGTGGGCCAAAGCCTGCCTCCAAACACCAGTTCACATAGTCTCAACTATGTTCACTTGCTTTGTTTTTCCTCAGCCTCTATAAACAGAAGTTTCCTCTCTCTAAACTAGAGTAGTAGTAATGTTACCCACCTCCATAGATTTGTTGCTATTAGGCTCCACTGAACAAATCATTTCAAACATGCTCCATAGGTCTATGAAGATCTGGGCACAGTCTCTCATTCAGTAAGACTGTAGCAAGTTAACATGGATGCTTGTGTTCTCATATTTGAATTAGCGTTGTTGTTGTTTAGGGGCTAAGTCATATCTGAGTCTTTGGGACCCCTTGTACTGCAGCATGCCTGGCTTCCCTGTCCTCCACTGTCTCCCGGAGTTTGTGCAGATTTTTGTTCATTGAGTCCGTGATGCCATCCAACCATCTCATCCTTTGTTACCCCCGCCCTGCTTCTCCTGCCCTCAGTCCTTCCCAGCATCAGGGTCTTTTCCACTGACCCAGCTCTTTGCATCAGGTGGCCAAAGGACTGGGCCTTCAGCTTCAGCAACAGTCCTTCCAGTGGCTATTCAGGGTCGATTTCCTTTAAGAGGGACTGTTTGATGTCCTTGCAGTCCACAGACTCTGAAGAGTCTCTTCCAACATCACAGTTCGAAAGCATCAAGTCTTTGGCACTCAGCCTTCTTTATGGTCCAACTCTCACATCTGTACACGACTGTTGGAAAAACCATACCTTTGACTCTAGAGACCTTTGTCAGCAAAGTGATGTTTCTGCTTTTTAATACGCTCTTCCCCAGTAGCATATTGGACCCCTTCCCACGTGGGGGAGGCAGGGGCTCATCTTCCACTGTTGTCACGTCTTTTTGCCTTTTCATTCTGTCCATTGGGCTTTTCCAGGCAAGAATACTGGAGTTGGGTGCCACTTCCTTCTACAGTGGACCACATTTTGTCAGAACTCTTCACTATGACCTGTTCATCTTTGGCGAACTGCATGACATGGCTCATAGCTTCGTTGAGTTACACAAGCCCCTTTGCCGTGACAAGGCTGTGATCCACGAAGCGGTCGAATTAGCAAGCTGAAACTGAATAGCTGATGTGATTTTCTCAATTGTAGAGTAGACACATGGCCAAGTTAGCCTCAAACCAAGACTTCTGTTTCCATGATGCCCGTGGCCTGTTCCATAGACAGTGTTCTCTCATGGCACGCTCTGTCCCACATGCCTTGTGAGGGGTTATAAAAGGGTTAGCAGGCACATTCCCTCCTCACCAGGACTTGGAGATACTATAACTTCAGTACAAGTCATAGACTCCACCAGTCTGTCAGCAATGTGAGCATTCTTAGGGGAAACTCTGAATGCTACCTGGTTGCACAGAGGGGAAGTCTTATGCACAGCAGTGGCCAAAAATAGATGGTTTGGTCTGAGTGGAGAAGGACAGCATAGCTTGTCTGTAAGGAAGACAGGTTGGTTTAGTCGCTCAGTCGTGTCCGACTCTCTGTGACCCCATGGACTGTAGCCCACCAGGCTCCTCTGTCCATGGGATTCTCCAGGCCAGAATACTGGAGTGGGTTGCCATTTCCTTCTCCATGGGATCTTCCCAACCCATGGATCGAACCTGGGTCTTCTGCACTGCAAGATGGTCTCTTGCATTGCAGGCAGAGTTTTTACCCACTGAGATACCAGAGAAGCACTTAAGGAAGATATATCATGACAAAAGTAGACTTAGAAAGGATTTGGAGTTTAGGGAACAGAAAAGCAACCAGCTTCACTGGAAGCAATTCATAGGATATTGAAAACATTAATTGGGCAGGATTTGCTGGTTGACCAGATGTTTGGAATGTAAGGACTTCCCTGGTGGCTCAGGTGGTAAAGAATCTGCCTGCAATACGGGAGACCCGGGTTCGATCCTTGGGTTGGGAAGATCCCCTGTAGAAGGGAATGGCAGCCCACTCCAGCATTCTTGCCTGGAGAATCCCATGGACCTAGGAGCCTGGCCAACTACAGATGATGGGGTTACACAGAGTCGGACAATTCCTAGCTAACACTTCTTCTTCACTTTGAATGTAAGCCCATGTACTCTGGGTTAGATTGAATAATTATTGACTAGTTGTATCAGTGACCTCAGATCTTCAAAACCATTACTTGGTAGGATGAATGTGGCTGAGATACATAGAATGGTTCCATGATTGGAGGTCAGAGCCCCAAGTAGCATTTTCTCCTCCATCCTGGGAAGGTTGTTTCTCAGGACCAAATCTATTACTGTGGTCACTTTGCATGTTGTTCAGAAATTCACAGCCTCGGCACTGTTAACATCTGCAGCTGGATAAGTTTATCACGAGAGTGCTATCTGGATATCTGGATATTGTAGGATGTTTAAACAGTATTCATAGCCTCACCGACAAGAAATCAGCACCTCTCTGCTTAATCAAAACAAATAAAATGACTCCAGATGGTGCCAAATTCTTCCCCCTGCCACCCCGCACTGGGAATGCAAAATCACTCCCATTTCAGAACCACATATTTAGAGCAATGAAAATAATTTGTGTAGTATCTTATAAATAAATTCCAGTAAAGAGACCTGTATAGTGTGTATATTTGTGTGTATGACTGTGTGTTAGTAACTCCCCACCCTAGGAATGCAAAATCACTCCCATTTCAGAACCACATATTAGAGCAATGAAAATAATTTGTCTAGTATCTTAATAAATAAATTACAGTAAAGAGACCTGTACAATGTTGTGTGTGTGTGTTAATCACTCAGTCGTGTCCGGCTCTTTGTGACCCTGTGGACTGTAGCCCGCCAGGCTTTTCTGTCCATGAGGATTCTCCAGGAAAGAATACTGGAGTGGGTTGCCATTCCCTTCTCCAGGGGATCTTCCCGACCCAGGGATCGAACCCCGATCTCCCGCATTGGAGACAGATCCGTTACCGTCTGAGCCTCCAGGGAAGCCTGTATCATACAATATATTTAAAAGTTGGAAGGGTTTACGTAAATTCTCCATTGGTGGCTTCTGCATAAAGTTTGAGTGCGAGGCAGTTCTGGAAAATGACCAGAAAGCAGTAAAGGGCAGTTGTTTCCTAGATATTGGCTGACCTCTCCAGTTTACCATTCTTTTTGTCACCTCCAGTTGTCCACAATATACCCCTTCACTCTTACTCATTGTGAGCCTGATCCCTGAAAGTGCTGATATGTGTCTGTCCCGGCCCTAAGTACTGATTATAAAAGCATTTCAATTTATCAATACATTTATTCAACATTTCAGTTTATCAGTTTATTGAGCTGCTACCCAATGCTGAGAGTAGTGTAGTAAATATAGTAAATGTCACAGAGTCTCATTGCTCAGTACTCCATGAGGGGAATACTGTATGAACATGTCTTGTATTACTGTATGTCTTAAAATAGTAATTTAATGTATAATTATCATCTGAGCAAGCGATAGTGTGACCGTATCTTTCTAGTTCAGTTCAGTTCAGTCACTCAGTCGTGTCCGACTCTTTGCAACCCCATGGACCACAGCATGCCAGGCCTCCCTGTCCATCACCATCTCCCAGAATTTACTCAAACTCATGTCCATCGAGTCGGTGATGCCATCCAACCATCTCATCATCTGTCATCCCCTTCTCCTCCTGCCTTCAATCTTTCCCAGCATCACGGTCTTTTCAAATGAGTCAGCTCTTTGCATCAGGTGGCCAAAGTATTGGAGTTTCAGCTTCAGCATCAGTTCTTCCAATGAATATTCAGGACTGATTTCCTCTAGGATGGACTGGTTGGATCTCCTTGCAGTCCAAGGGACTCTCAAGAGTCTTCTTCAACACCACAGTTCAAAAGCATCAATTCTTCAGTGCTCAGCTTTCTTTATAGTCCAACTTTTACATCCATACATGACTACTGGGTATCTTTCTAGATTAAGTAAAAAAAGAAATTGATAGCTCCATTCCAAATGACGATCAATGTGATTAGCTCACTCAGCTTTTTTGTTTGTTGGCTTCTCTGAAATTTGAAGTTTTTCTTCATTGAGTTTGAATCAGTAGCCTATGAGGAAGTGATTTCAAACAGTTGATCATCCTAAAACTTGAAAGCCTGACACACTTGTTAGAACATTTATTTTGACTACTGTTATTTATTGATTGATTTATAGCTTGAAGCAGTATGTGATCATGGCACTTAAAGTTGCAGTTGTCTGTTTGTAGTATTATTTCTCTTCTATTCCCTTCACTGTGGGCTGCAGTCCATGGGGTCGCAAAGAGTCGGATATGATTTAATGACTGAACAACAATTCCCTATGCACGTGGAAGAGAGTTTTGTGGGCTACCTTTTTTTGGCAAACTTTTTATTGTTATTATTGCTTGGAGAAATAGGAAGTGTTCTATTCTTGTTTGAAGTGTGAGAGAAATGGCTGTCTATTTTTTTCATCTTTGGCTTTTGTTGAAATCATTTTACCTGGCCTGTAGCATCATAAAGAAATAGAGCTTGGCAAATTCATCCTGCAAAGGTTTACTGAAATGTTTACATCTAGTTTGTTCTTGTAATTTTCATAGTAGTTAGTAGTAGTGTTATTTGCTCAGTCGTGTCCGACTCTGCAACCCCACAGGCTGTAGCCCACCAATCTCCTCTGTCCATGGGATTCTCCAGGCAAGAATACTGGAGTGGGTTGCCATTCCCTTCTCCAGGGGATCTTTCTGACCCAGGGATCAAATCTATGTCTCCTGCATTGCAGACAGATTGTTTACCACCTACAGGGAAGATTGTTAAAAAAAAAAAATGTTGCCTGTCATTAATAATATTTTGATGTGTTTATTTAGATGGTTCTGATTAGTGGTGATTGGAAGAGAGGCAAGCGTGCAATTAAAATAGAACTTTAAATTGCATACACCGATGCTAGATTTGACAGACGAAGACTGTGGATTAACAAGAAGATAAATGTGGTCTCTATCTCTGCCATTAGTGTTTCAGATATATGCCTCTTTTTGTAAATGATGTCTGTGTTGTATAAGGTAGTTTTTCCACACATTGTCAGGATTATGGTTATTTGGTAATATGGACATCACAGAAGACTGACTTTTTAATACACTGGTGTCTATAGTTGTGAAAATGCAAGTGTGTACATACAATACCTTGTTTTCCTAATTTACATGTTCAGCAATGACAGAAAGAAAGATTCACACAATTATTTTGAGATATTTTTGGCCACATGGCATTGAACGGTTTTTTATGGAATGAATGCTTGTTGGGTTTCCCGAATGAAATGATGGAGACTCAACTTGTCAGTAGCTGAGCCTCTGTCTGAGAGAAATCCCCAGGTCTTGTGGAGTGGTCCTTCTCTGTCATACGACACTTTTTCAGATAAAAAAAAAAAATGGCAATTTATTTTTAAAGAGTGCTATTGATTCATTTTGAGTAGTCTTGAGAAGGAGTTGGGCTAAACATATTTATTAAATGGCTAAGCACCAACTTTTTTGGCTAGGAGCCACTGTTCTGAAAAGAATGAAGACAGCTTAAAGGGTATGGTGTTGGACTTAGGTTTAGCAAACAAATTAACTCTTTAGGGAGCTTATAAAATATGTAAGGTGGACAAGTGTTTAAACTATTTCATTTAAATTTTTAAATTATTTCATTACTGTTAGAAAATGTTATTCTTTTAGAATTGTTATATTGACAAAAATCTATACATTTGTTTTGGAGCATACTTGGGGGAGGTGAATACTGATAAACTTGGGACAAGCTTGTACAGGTCTTGGAAAAGCATTGATGAGCTCAACATCTTTTTTCATTAAGTAACCCAGAATGAATCTTTTATATTCAATATTAAAGAATATAAAATCTAGAATATTCTTGGAAGAAATAGCTTACTCCTTGAAGTCTACATGGAACAAGAAAGAGACTGTTGTCATCAAATCCTATAGCAGTTTTTTCCCCCCCAGCTTTATTGAGATATAATTGACATATATAACGCTGTGTAAGTTTAGGGTATACAGTGTGAGATTGGATACATGTATGTATTGGAAAATGTTTACCACGCTAACGTAGTTCTTTTTAAATTAGTGTCAGCACCGAGATTTGCAGGCGAGATTGCTGAAAGAGGATCTTGAGTTTTGATCCCAGAGATCTGACTCTGTGGTGTAGAGGCCAGTCATGGGCTTGCATTTCTGATAACCTGCAAGGTGACGCTCCTATTACTGGTCACTGATGACGTGTTGAGTGCAGTCCTATGACAG
Source organism: Giraffa tippelskirchi (assembly GCF_054371585.1). Classification (NCBI taxonomy): domain Eukaryota; kingdom Metazoa; phylum Chordata; class Mammalia; order Artiodactyla; family Giraffidae; genus Giraffa; species Giraffa tippelskirchi. The sequence continues at coordinate 148,648,148 of NC_137289.1, forward strand.
ACTGACAGTTGATACAGTCAGTAGTGTGTTTTCATATATGCAGTTTTGAATATATGAAAGCTCTGAAATAATCATGAGCTTATGGGAGCCATGAGCATACCAGTATTTAGATAACTGCATTTAATCAGACATAATGAATATTTAATAACTGATAAGTTAATAGTTAAATGTTGTATTAAAATATATTTTGACAATCATATATCCATTCATATGAAAGTGTCATTTTAATTTCAATCATGAGGCCTGACTGTTATCTTATTCATTTTTATATATAGATAATGTATATGTGTTATATAAGTAGTATTAAATATATATAGCAAACTGCATTTACGTGAATATATATATACCTTGTTTATTCCATAATATTATTATTTCTTATTAAAATTGTTGCTGAACAATGGATCCTGGCTGTTATCTTTGATTTATTAAATCATGTGTATAAATCATATTTAATAGCTCAGTTCAGTTCAGTTGCTCAGTCATGTCCAACTCTTTGTGACCCCATGGACCACAGCACGCCAGGCCTCCCTGTCCATCGCCAACTCCCGGAGTTTACTCAAACTCATGTCCATCGAGTTGGTGATGCCATCCAACCATCTTCTCCTCTGTCGGCCCCTTCTCCTCCCACCTTCAATCTTTCCCAGTAAATTACGGGAATAGTAAATTATGTATATCATATATATATATATCTCCACACTTGATTCTGAAACTCTCATGGCAGAATCTCATATTCAGATTGATTCAATATATTTTAATAGAGTAATTAAACTGAGTAATAATCAGTGCTGCTGGGTTCACTGAGATAAAGACATAAATTAACAATAATGTGTGTCATATTTATACACCCACACACACACGCACACACATATATATATGTATATATGTACAGGCTTCCCTGGTAGATCAGCTGGTAAAGAATCCACGTATAATGGAGGAAACCCGAGTTCAATTCCTGGGTCAGGAAGATCCCCTGGAGAAGTGATAGGCTACCCACTCCAGTATTCATGGGCTTCCCTGGCAGCCCAGATGGTAAAGAATCCACCTACAATGCAGGAGACCTGAGTTCAATCCCTGGGTCAGGAAGATCCCCTGGAAAAGGGAACAGCTACCCCCTCTAGCATCCTTGCTTGGAGAATCCCATGGACAGAGGAGCCTGGTGGGCTGCAGTCCATGGTGTTGCAAAGAGTCAGACACGACTGAGCAACTAAGCTCACACACACATACACATATCGAACCCAGGTCTCCCACATTGCAGGCAGATTCTTTACCAGCTGAGCCACCAGGGAAGCCCAGATGTACACATGTATATACTTAATGCAATGATTCAGTCATTTACAGAAGCGCCTTCAGAAAATAGCCCGGTGTTGTCCACTTAAAAGCCAGCTACTGGTAAAGTTCTTGAGGAAAAAAAAATCATCTGTAACAACCCCCTTTGGAAAATCAATTTTGTTCACTAAAAGTAAATATCCACGTTGCTGTGCCTGACGGTGGTCATTACTGCTTGTCTTGCCCGTCACCTCAGACGGTGCAGCTTACCTGCTGACCATGTGGAGGCGACCCTCTTTCTTCCCAGCTCTACACGACACTCAGGTTCCTAGTGAAGCAAAGTCGCTCAGTCGTGTCCGACTCTTTGCAACCCCATGGACTGTAGCCCACCAGGCTCCTCCATCCATGGGATTTTCCTGGCAAGAGTCCTGGAGTGGGTTGCGATTTCCTTCTCCAGGGGATCTTCCCAACCCAGGGGTCGAAATCGGGTCTCCCGCATTGCAGGAAGATGGTTTACCATCTGAGCCACCAGGGAAGTCCCTTCAGCTTCCAGGGATGCACAGTTAAGATGGGTTGAGCTTTAGCTGGATCTCCCAGAGTCACTTGGCAACTCTGGCGCTGAAGAGTCAGGGGCGTGCACAGTGGGGACCTTTCCTCCCCGGCCTTGTTTGTCGCCTGTGTCCACTGATGGGTCTTCACTCTTCTCTCTCGCAGTGCCTGGAGCCCTGCAAGGAATCCTGGGACCTGAGAAAGCAGCAATGCCAGAGCTTCTGCGAGGTAAGGGGCGTGCATGCAGCCACAGGCCGAGCTGTGGACCAGGGGGTCCTGGGCATCAAGGGAGGGCATCGTGTCCTTCTGTGGCCGGGAGGCTCACTTCACTTCTGCGGTGTGTGTGCGCGTGTGTGTGTAAATTCACAGTCAACAAAATTGTTGAGACTTCTGAAAACCCCGCCTGCCAACTCAGAGACTTTAGATATGCGAGTTCGATCCCTGGGTCGGGAAGATCCCCTGAAGAAGGGAATGGTAGCCCGCTCCAGTATTCTTAACCTGGAGGACCCTATGCAGAGGAGCCTGGTGGGCTTCAGTCCATGGGATCACAAGAGAGTCGGATGCGACTGAAGTGACTTTGCATGCACTTAAAGCCTAGCCACTCACTGCTTCCATTATTAATTAGGCAGGAAAATTATTATTTTTTTTTACTGTAAATTAAAAAAAATTATAAGCCGTTGGCAGCCTCTCCACCTCACGTGATGACTCTTCTCTGGGTGGCTTTCGGCATGAGGTTGAAATTTTCGTGCCGAAATTCTCGTGTTGAAATTCTCCTTTTGGAAGGAGGCTCGCGTTTTATGGGCTTCCCTGGTGGCTCAGCTGGTGCACATCTATAGGAACTAAAATGAACTGCTGTCAAGTCTAGAGGAACAAGATGTGCTGTTCACTTGAGAAATGCATTATCCATTAACATCACTGAGTCTGGGTTAGTAGGTTTATGTCAGATCCCTGAAAGGCGAAATACAACTGAAGATCATTTGAAACCTTTCTCCGTGAAATTTCAGACGTGATAGTGGGCTTCTATGAATCTTACTCTGTCTGAAATAACCGTGGGGGCTTCTGAACCACGTCTGGTTTATTAAAATGACACCAGAAGCCTGCACACCACAACTAGCTTTGGGCCACGCTAGGAACAACTAAGAAAGCCCCTGTGGCAGCGAAGACCCAGCACAGCCAAAAACAAATATTTCTTTTAAATGGGATGCTGTGGCAGAAAGGTTAGTTGAAACTTGCAAGGTGGGGAAAAGAGAGGCTACTTAACCTGAGGAACTTTGTAGAGAGCCCCCAGGCCAATGATCCAAAAGCTCAAGCCTTAATATTCAACTTTAGTCGCTTTGATTGTTCTTATTTCTGTGGGTTTTTTTGCTCCTGTTTTATTGTGCTAATAAATGTCTGACTGTTTTGCTTAAAGAGACTGAATCCTGGAAGGACTCATTCCTCTTTCAGTGTTTTCAAGGCTTGTCATTCATTGAGAAGACCCTGTCCATCCTCCTGGTTATTGCATTTTGTATTAAGAATGTATCCAGGTTCCGTATCGTCAAGAACCTAAGCTTTCCCTTTGTAAGAGTCTGAACCCAGGACGACTCCAGATTTTCGTCTTCTACAGCAGAAACAACTAGACAGTTAGATATATTTGGTCCAGTGTATTCACTTGTAAAATGGTCCAAGCTTTATCTTCAAAGGCGTGAGCTTGCAAACCAAAGAGCAAAACCAGTCTGTCCCTGGCTTTTGTAAGTCAGGTTTTATTGGAATGTCGTCAGAACAGTTTTTGTTTTTTTTTTTTTAATGTATCATCTATGACTGCTTTTGTGTTACAACAGCAGACTTGGGTAGTTGTGACGTGTCCATAAAGCTGAAACTTTGGCGAAAATCTGGCCCTTCCCAGAAAGCATGTTCCACTTTCTGAGTGAAGTCGCTCAGTCGTGTCCGACTCTCTGTGACCCCATGGACTGTAGCCCACCAGGCTCCTCCGTCTGTGGGATTTTCCAGGCAAGAGTGCTGGAGTGGGTTGCCATTTCCTTCTGCAGGGAATCTTCCTGACTCAGGGATCGAACCTGGGTCTCCCGCATCATAGGGAGACAATTTTACCATCTTCTGAGCCACCAGGGAAGAAGAACCACAGACATCATGATACCACACAACCGCCCTGCCCAGTCAGACTGCCACCCTGTCTTCATCTGTACCACCAGCACCCATGTCTAAACATAAAGCATTGCTCTCGGTAATTTTGGGTTTAGAATTATCCTACATGGAAAAGATTTCAGGGGCATCTTGTTTGTTTGTTTTTTGGCCATGCTAAATCTTCATCGCTGTGCATTGGGGTTCACTAGCTGCAGTGAGGAGAAGATACTGTTTGTTGCGGTGTGGTGCAGGCTTCTCACTGTGGTGGCTTCTCTTGTCGCAGAGCATGGGCTCTAGATGTGTGGACTTTAGTAGTTACAGCACACGGGCCCTGGAGCACAGACTCAGGAGCGGTGGTGTACAAGCTTAGTTGCTCTGTGGCATGTGGGATCTTCCCGGCCCAGGGAATGGAACCCACGTCCCCTGCATTGGCAGGTGAACCCTTAACCACTGGACCACCAGGGAAGCCCCCAGGGGCATATATATATAATAACATACCTAGAACCAATTCATCACCTTCTCATGTATTGACCCTTTCAACTTCTCATTTGATTATGTATACAGTTCTGCTTTTGCTACCGTTTCAGGCAAAAGGCAAAGTGAACAATCTTATTTTTTAAACAAAAAAAGTGAAATGTATTGGGACAGGGATCTTTCAGGACTCTTTCTGTGGGTCATAACGGATCATTTCTCATGTTTTATGCAATGTGTTTTCTTTTCCACAATAGGTACATGGATAGACTGTGCTTTGCCGCTTTAGTTTATTAACTATTATTCCCTTCTTACTTTTGTAAAATCCTAGGAACTATGATAAACTATGATAGTTCATCTTAATAGTCATAAAATGCATATCTTCCTACGTTTACATGTTCTTTCTTACGGCTGATGGAATGTTAAATTATAAGAGAAAGCATCTTTTTTCCTTGCTAGCAGTATATAAGATGACCATCTGTGTTACAACTGTTGTTGTCTTACTTTTGATGGCGCGTGATACATCGTAGTTTACACATGCCCTTCTTGGTGATGATACACCTCCCACCTTTAATTGGGATGTTTTTGACTTCCTAACATGCCCACTCTAGTAGAATGTCAGCTGATAGTCAACATTGGCCGTCTGAACTGTGTACTCGGGCTCCTGGAAAGCTGAGCACTTACCTACATCAGGGGTCAGTCAGTGTGGGAAGCCATCCCTGGTTGGTATTGAACTTGACATTCGGTCTGCCTGGTGATCCGGTCCTGGTCAAGGTGCAAATAGTAACAAAAAGGAGGCTGGTACTCTGCCACAGACAGCAACATTGATTTATTTCTTTGTGCTTTCTCATTTTCAAAATATTTTTTCAAAACATACTTTACTCCATTTGATTTTCATGGCAATTCTTAGGAGAAGTTATGTCTGAATTTTGCTAGTGAACTTTGCGGACAATGAAGCTGACACACAAAGAAAAGGAGATGACATTGTTGCGAGGCAGAGAAATGAGACCTAAAATCGAGGGCGTGTGATTTCCAGTTAGCTTTCTTTCCCACCGTCCTCTGTCCCAGGCACCTCTGTCTAACCTGCTCCAGGTCACAACGCCCAGGGTGGAAGACAAGAGCTTTGCGTCCCTCAGCAGGAAGTACAGAATGAGCCTGTCTCTTAGGTGAACTCATTGTCCCCACCATTAGTGTGTTCACAGACTTGCTCTCAAATGAGAAGGAAGCTTTGTGCAAAATCAGAGTTCATTCAAGCTCCTTCAAGGAATTAAAGGAAGAGCAAGGTTGCTCACTGCTTCAGGGTCTCCTTGGCCTTGGGATGTGCCAGCATGGCCGGAAAGAGACCCCCGAAAGTGTGGTGTTCCTCACACTCCCCTTTTTGCCGTCAAAACTTGTCTTCCTTGTGCTCCTCCAGAACCCAGGTTTGTTGTCTTCAGATCTGGGGTGTTAAGTAAATGCATCACTTTAGGAATTCAGGCAGAGCCCTCACCTGTCTGGGTGTGTTTCTATAAGAGTTAAAGGGACTGAAAGAAATGGATGAGGGCTAAACAGAAAAAATTATATAATCTGCCCCAGGTGTGTGCATGAGACAGTGGATCGGCCCATAGAGTTTGCTGCACATGAGCAGTCTTTGGCTTCGGTGTATCAGAACAATAGCCGACCTGATTAGAACATCCCTGTGAAGGGACATGTGCACATGGACTTTGGTGCTGGTGCTTTTGAACTGTGGTGTTGGAGTAGACTCTTGAGAGTCCCTCGGACTGCAAGGAGATCCAACCAGTCCATCCTAAAGGAGACCAGTCCTGAATGTTCATTGGAAGGATTGATGTTGAAGCTGAAACTCCAATCCTTTGGCCACCTGATGCGAAGGGCTGACTCATTTGAAAAGACCCTGATGCTGGGAAAGATAGAAGGCGGGAGGAGAAGTGGACGACAGAGGATGAGATGGTTGGATGGCATCACTGACGCAATGGGCACGAGTTTGGGTAAACTTTGGGAGTTAGTTGGTGATGGACAGGGAGACCTGGTGTGCTGCAGTCCACGGGTTCACAAAGAGTCAGACACGACTGAGCAACTGAACTGAACTGAACCTGGAACACAGTCATATCTTCTCTTTCTTGGGGTTGGGGATATACCAGAGCTGTACTGAAACAAAGCTGACTTTGGGTGCTAACCTTGGGAGACATGATACAGTCACTTCTGTTCTTTTGAAAAGTCAATTAGTGGCCCATTCTGAGTCCATTAAGTTAGTGTCCAGTGTAAAAAGATGGACTCTATTTGTACTGAAAAGGTTTGCTATTTGGGAATGTTTTCTTAAGAAAAGTTATAGTATGGCTCCTGGGTACTCCCTTTAGGGGAGTTGTTCGTATTTGGGGGGCAAATAGGATGGCTCTTGAGATGTAAGCCTGCTGGTCAGAAGCAGAGGTTCTTTTTTCTTGTATAGCGTGAGTGCTGTAGCAGATGAAAGATGTAGGTGGGCTAGACCAGGGTGGTGGTGGGCAGAATGCTCAGCATGTATTCTGAATGGAGAGCTGACGAAATCCGATCACAGGTTGCATAGGACAAATGAGGGTGGGGAGTGAAGAATGGATGATGAGGCTGGGTTCTTTGTCTTCAACAGCTCAAGGAAGGGAGTTGAGATGACCCTGAGCTGATACCGAGATGTGGAGTACCTGGCAGGCACAGATTTTTCGGGGGGCAGGAGAAAAGGATGATCGGAGTCTTGGTGTTGAGCATACTGTGTCTGATACGCAAACCATACTTCCACTTGAGATGCACTGTGGGCACACGGATTCGTGAGTCTGCAGTTGAGGGGAGAGATCAGGCTAGAAATGCAGACGTCGTGGTTGACAGATAGTATTTCAAGTCATGAAGCTGGATAAAGTAGTAGAAAGACGGCAGCTTCCTGGGTTATGCCCTGAATCGCAGAAGTATAAGGATGGGAGCTTAGGAAAAGCCAGCAAGTGGAGTAAGTTCAGTTCAGTCACTCAGTCGTGTCCGACTCTTTGCAACCCCATGGACTGCAGCACGCCAGGCCTCCCTGTCTATCACCAACTCCTGGAGTTTACTCAAACTCATGTCCATCGAGTGGGTGATGCCATCCAACCATCTCATCCTGTCGTCCCCTTCTCCTCCTGCCTTCAATCTTTCCCAGCATCAGGGTCTTTTCCAGTGAGTCAGTTCTTCACATCAGGTGGCCAAAGTATTGGAGCTTCAGCTTCAGCATCAGTCCTTCCAATGAATATTCAGGACTGATTTCCTTTATAAGTCAGTTGGTTGGATCTCCTTGCAGCCCAAGAGCCTCTCAAGAGTCTTCTCTAACACCACAGTGGACTTAGGGAAGCTGTTAAGGTGGGAAAAAGTTGAGCTTCCCTAGTGGTCCAGTGGCTGAGACTCTGTGCTCCCAGAGGAGAAAGTCCAGGGTGGAGGTCTAAAGGACACACAGCAACAGTTTTTCAAGAAAAGTATTAGTCATTCAGTCATATCCAACTCTTTACAACCCCATGGTCTGTGCATGGAATTCTCTAGGCAAGAATACTGGAGTGGGTAGCCTTTCCCTTCTTCAGGGGATCTTTGAGACCCAGGGATAAAACTGGGGTCTCCTACCTTGCAGGCAGCATGTTTTACCATCTGAGCTACCAGGGAGGCCCCAGAAGGAAGCAGTAATGGGCTGTGTCTGCAAGACCGGGGAGGTCTAAAAATTGATCACTGGGTGCCCTGATGCACAGGTCATGGGCAACCTTCATAAGGGCAGAATGAGCAGAGAAAGCTCCATGGACGTGCTCCAGAGGAGTGGGTGGGCGACTTGCAGAGAGGAGGGGTGCCATGAGAACATTTCAGAAAGCACCACTGGCTGTGGAAAGAAGGAGAAACATTGAGTTTGTGCAGAGATTGATAAGCAGGGTGATCCCACATCTGATAATTTTTAGAGTAAAGAGATCCTCATGTAGCCTAAACCGATGGAAATTACAGAAAAGAGAGAGGGTGTTTGGTGCTGGAGGAGAGGGGAGAATTGCAAAAGGAGATGACTGGAAGCAGCAGCGGCATCCATGGAACCATGAGAGGGGAGGTTTGATGTGGGCAGCAGGGACTGTCCCTCCACGTCACAGAGCAAGATGGCCCCTGAGAGCGCGTGGGCCCAGCTTCCGGACGTGGGCCGATGCAAAGGGTGGGACACGTGGACGTGTTCAAGATGGAGCCCAAGAGGCCTTACAAATAGCCGAAAAGAGAAGCGAAGAGCAAAGGAGAAAAGGTAAGATATACCCGTCTGAATGCAGAGTTCCAAAGAACAGCAAGGAGAGATGAGAAAGCCTTCCTCAGTGATCAGTGCAAAGAAATAGAGGAAGACAATAGAATGGGAAAGACTAGAGAGCTCTTCAAGAAAATTAGAGATACCAAGGGAACATTTCATGCAAAGATGGGCTCGATAAAGGACAGAAATGGTAGAGACCTAATAGAAGCAGAAGATATTAAGAAGAGGTGGCAAGAATACACAGAAGAACTGTACAAAAAGATCTTCACGACCCAGATAATCACGATGGTGTGATCACTCACCTAGAGCCAGACATCCTGGAATGTGAAGTCAAGTGGGCCTTAGGAAGCATCACTACGAACAAAGATAGTGGAGGCGATGGAATTCCTGTTGAGCTATTTCAAATCCTAAAAGATGATGCTGTGAAAATTCTGCACTCGATATGCCAGAAAATCTAGAAAACTCAGCAGTGGCCACAGGACTGGAAAAGGTCAGTTTTCATTCCAATCCCAAAGAAAGGCAATGCCAAAGAATGCTCAAACTACCGCACAATTGCACTCATCTCACACGCTAGTAAAGTAATGCTCAAAATTCTCCAAGCCAGTCTTCAGCAATACGTGAACCATGAACTTCCAGATGTTCAAGCTGCATTTAGAAAAGGCAGAGGAACCAGAGATCAAAGTGTCAACATCCGTTGGATTATTGAAAAAGCAAGACAGCTCCAGAAAAGCATGTATTTCTGCTTTATTGACTATGCCAAAGCCTTTGACTGTGTGGATCACAGAAAACTGTGGAAAATAATTAAAGAGATGGGAATACTAGACCACCTAACCTGCCTTTTGAGAAATCTGTATGCAGGTCAGGAAGCAACAGCTAGAACTGGACATGGAACAACAGACTGGTTCCAAATCGGGAAAGAAGTCCGTCAAGGCTGTATATTGTCACCCTGCTTATTTAACTTATATGCAGAGTACATCATGAGAAACGCTGGGGTGGAGGAAGCACAAGCTGGAATCAAGATTGCCAGGAGAAATATCAATAACCTCAGATATGCAGATGGTACCACCCTTATGGCAGAAAGTGAAGAATAACTAAAGAGCCTCTTGCTGTAAGTGAAAGAAGAGAGTGAAGAAGTTGGCTTAAAGCTCAGCATTCACAAAAGTAAGATCATGGCATCTGGTCCCTTCACTTCACAGCAAATAGATGGGGAAACAGTGGAAGCAGTGACAGACTTTATTTTTCTGGGCTCCAAAATCACTGCAGATGGTAACTGCAGCCATGAAATTAAAAGATGTTTACTCCTTGGAAGGAAAGTTATGACCAACCTAGACAGCATTAAAAAGCAGAGACATTACTTTGCCAACAAAAGTCTGTCTAGTCAAGGCTATGCTTTTTCCAGTAGTCATGTATGGATGTGAGAGTTGGACTATAAAGAAAGCTGTGCGCCGAAGAACTGATGCATTTGAACTGTGGTGTTGGAGAAGACTCTTGAGAGTCCCTTGGACTGCAAGGAGATCCAACCAGTCCATCCTAAAGGAGATCAGTCCTAAATATTCACTGGAAGGACTGATGCTGAAGCTGAAACACCAATCCTTTGGCCACCTGATGCAAAGAACTGACTGACTGGAAAAGACCCTGATGCTGGGAAAGATTGAAGGACGGAGGAGAAGGGGACGACAGAGGATGAGATGGTTGGATGGCATCACTGACTCGATGCACATGAGTTTGAGTAAACTCCGGGAGTTGGTGATGGACAAGGAGGCCTGGTGTGCTGCGGTCCATGGGGTCGCAAAGAGTCGGACACTCTTGAGCGACTGACCTGAACTGAACTGAGGGCACGTGGGCCCAGCTTCCGGGCACAGGTGGATGTGAAGGGGGAACACGTGGAAATGTTCTTCTGTTGGTGTAACGGAATGGTTTGCTGACAGCAGTGGTGGCTAGGAGAACCTGCGCGTTTTCCGAAAGTGTTAGCTCCTATTACTACAACAAATAAGGTTTTATTTTTACAAATGCTGGACGTTTGCCTTTTATATTTTTATAGTAAAGAAACCTGTTGGCGATATATTCTGGGTTGTGATCCTTGGGTACGGTGCAGATTTGGTCCAAGTTTTCAACTTGGGATGGAACTCATGGAACTGAAACGTTTCACGGAATGGTGAAGAATTTTATAATCGCTATGAGATTTCCTTTACCATCGTTTTATGAAAGAAGCTGTCCTCATTAGAACAAGTTTCACAGTCCTGGACAATGAGGATATCAAGAATATTGAAGGACGTTTTATCGTCATTGAGTGAATTATTCTCTGGGTGGAACACATTCTCCATGGAATGTAGCCTTTTTTTTCCCCCGAGCAGTGAGGCTCAATTTTCAGAGAATTTTTATGTGGCACTGGGGAGTATAGAATTATAGGACACTATTGAGGTGAACTGATGAGGTTTGAAAATTTGTAAGAGACTGAGACTGGAGGCTATTTGGAATGATTTAAAGACCTATCCTGTCTGAGAAGAGGGACTAGGCAGGTAGCCACACAAGGAGTTAGGGGAATGTCTTGGAAATTGCTAAAGCTAATTTAAGTAAAACATAAAAGATACATTAACACATTTAAACAGTGGCAGAACATAACAGAGATTGGGTAAATAGTAGGTGTTTTTATGATGAAGGTGAAATGCAAGGTCATCGCTTTGAATATTCCACGATAAAGTCCCACCAAACAGTAGAAAAGTGAAAGTGTCCACTGTTCAGTTGAGTCCCGACTCTTTTACGACCCCATGGCCTGTAGCCCACCAGGCTCCTCCATCCATGGGATTCTTCAGGCAAGAATACTGGAGTGGGTTGCCATGCCCTTCTCCAGGGGATCTTCCCAACTCAGGGATTGAACCCCCATCTCCCACATTGCAAACAGATTCTTTAGCATCTGACCCACCAGCAAAGCTCAGTATGCAGATACACAGGAGGAAACAGCAAATGCTCACAAGTCTGTTCTTAAGTTTTAACTTCCTTCCTAAGACTGTCTGGGTGGGAAAGACGAGAAACGAGGGGCTGTGGTCAGGGGCTTTCATTTTGGGGAAATGACTCTTGTGTGTTCTCAGCTTGGAAAGGCTTGAATATACGCCGAGGGAAGATGAACAGCAGTGTGGAGGGGGAGATGCGCTGGGGAAAAGCCCAGATTTCTGGAGTCAGAGACGAGGTTTTTGAATGACGATGCAGTTGCCGAGACGGGAGAGAGACGCCTTCTCCGTACAGCTTCCGGGGACCAGACTTGGTGCTGCCGCACAGACGTCACCCGTAGTTTTTGGCTCAAGTGCAGATTCTGACCCAGCAGGTGTGGGCCGGAGGCGTGAGGGTCCGTGTGTCCCAGCGATGCTGGTCAGGGACTAGCAAGTGTGCCTGTGGGTGCTGCTCACTGATCCTGGGGTTCCGTATAAGCGCTCACTTTGAGTCGCCTGCCGACTTGAAGTCTGGTCGTTGCTTTTCTGGTATTCCGTAGAAAGAAAGTATGCAGTGACTGATTAAGGTGTTTTAAGGTGGCAGGGGGATCCCTCACTCTTTTCATCATTTAAAACGCAGAGTTACAATTGTTGCTTTGTCTCTGCCCCCAAAGGAAAGGTATTTTAATGAGCTATAGAATTCCAGGGAAATATTAATAATTTTTTAAAATTTAGTGATTTAAAAATAGCCCTTCATTTACTGTTGTCTTGCATATTTTCTGAAAATTTTCTGACTTGCTTTTTTTTTAAGCTGTATATAAAGTATCTTTGGATTTCTCTGCCTACAATTTTTTTTTTGAAACTTGAGGTGATGTATTTGTTCTTCCTGTTTTCCCTCTTTCTTTCTTTGTCTCTCTTTTTCTTTTCTTTCTTTCGCCTGTGCTGGGTCTTCATTTGCAGCACTGGCTAGGGAGTTGAGGCACGCGAGCTGTCTACTTGTGCACAGGCATAGTTGTCTCAAGGCATGTGGGATCTTAGTTCCCTGACCAGGGATCGAACCTATGTCCCCTGCGTTGCAAGACAGATTCTTAACCACTGGACCACCAAGGAAGCCATCTCGCTGTCTGCTTTTAAGTTCTTTTTTTCTGTGTCTGACTATAACATGGTTATGGTATACCTTGATGGGGTAGCCTTTATATGTCTTCTGTTTGGGGTGAGTAAGATTCTTCTAATTGTAGGCTTTTAATTTTAATCAAGTTTTTTAACATCCTCCACGTCCTGTCTTCTGGGCCCCTAATTATACCTGATACACTTATATGGTCTTCTGATCAGGGACTCTCTGATCTTGCTTTTTTGTTGGTGGCGTTCATTTCCCCACCCACCCCCACTCTCTGCTTCAGTTTGATAATTTTCATCATTGTGACTTCAGCTTCCCATCAAGTGAGCTTTTCTTCTACAATGTCTGACACTTTGAAATCCTATCTGGTGTATTTTTTGTGTTTTCATTTTTGCTTCTGCCAGTTTCATGCAGGTCTTTCTTGCATGTCCTGTTTCTCTTTTCTCCGTGTCCGTGTTTACCTGTATATTCCTAGGTATACAGAGCATATTTATAGTATCCTCTTAAATGTCTTTTTTCTGCCAACTACATCGCATTTAGATTCTCTATTTCCCTTTTGGTTGCATGTAATAGTCTCCCGCTTCTTTGTATGCCAGCTGATTTTTTGACTAGATGTCACTTTTTCATGTTCTCAATTCTGCTGTATTTCTGTAAAAAGCATTAGACTCTTCTGGCGTGTAGACAGTTGCTTGATATCAGTTTCTTCTGCAGATACTTCGTTTTAAACTTTCTTAGGGCAGAGTAAGAGCAGCTTTTAGTCCGGGGTGATGTGTCCCCATTACTAAGTTGATTAGAGAAGGAAATGGCGCTGAACTCCTGTATTCATGCCTGGAGAATCCCACGGACAGGGCAGCCCGGCGGGCTGCAGGCTGTGAGGTTGCAGAGAGGCAGACAAGAATGAGCCAGTGAGCTTGAAAGTGATGCTTCTCTTAGGACTCTCTGCGATGCCCTGTGTACTGTGTATCCTCTCTGCTCTGATGGCTGCAATGGGAGGGTCTAGGCTCCTGGGAAGCTTAGGCATGCTTTGCCCTGGCGCTTTTTCTTCTGGTGCTTTCTGCCGTCTTGTGAGCTTTCGCCACATGCACGTTCAAAAAGCAGCAGTCAGCCCAACCCCGGGGGGTCGCTCACAGCTCTCTGGGTTTCTTTGTCCCATTCCGTCCTTCCTGATTTTTTTTTTGCTCACGGGACCTACGCATCTCAGCATCCTCACACTTCTGTTTTGGCTGGGCTGGGTCTTGCTTGATTTGCAGGGGCTTTGCTGTATTTGCAGCAGGCAGGGGTTGCACACATTTCTCGCTGCGGTGGCTTCTCCTGTTGCCGAGCACAGACTCTAGGCACGAGTTCCTTCAGTAACTGCAACCCTCAGGCTTGAGAGTTGCAGCTCAGGAGCTCTGGAGTGTGGAATCAATTAGTTGCGGCGCTTGGGGTTAGTTGTGCTTCGGCATGAGGGAATCTTCCCGGACCAGGAATCGAACCCGCGTCCCCGCCGTTGGCAGGTGGTGATTCTTATCCACTGTGCCACCAGGGAAGTCCCAGCCTCCTCAAACTCTGCTCTCTCTGCTCAACTCAGAAGCACCTTTCAATGTCTGGCCCGGCCCCGTGGACTCGAACCCGCCTCCAGGCGTGCGTGCATTTTGGGTCATCTCTGGGGTCACCTCATGCGTGTTCTCTCTCAGAGAACACGGCCCTGTGCGACCTGCGGGCCGTTATCTGAATGGCTCCGGTAAAGTGTGAGAGTCACACACTTTTATCAGAGTAGTAGTAGGAGAGTGGCTTACTTAAAATACGTGTTTCTGATTTTCTCCTAACTTGATAGCATTCACGGCCACGGTCTTCAGTTTGCCTGGGAAGCAACTTAATGGTCATCACATTTAATCCATTAGGATATATAACTGAGTTTCCAAGCAAGTCATAATTGCATTTCCGAGCACAGGTTAGAAATGTTTGAATTGAGAATGCTTTTTCCGATTTCATGAATACTCAGTCATTAGAGGCCTTCTCTGAAAGATGCAGCTGGCACTTTGGGTTGTTTCCTCTAAACAGGCTAATGTATTTATTTTTTAGAGAAATTGTATATGAACATTGAAACACTGATAAAACAAACTACACGAGAGAGTGAAACTTAACCTTCCTTCCAAATTATCAAACCTAGACAATGTATTAAAAATCAAAAACATCACTTTGCTGGCAAGGTCCATCTAGTCAAAGCTGTGGTTTTTCCAGTAGTCATGGACGGATGTGAGAGTTGGACTATAAAGAAAGCTGAGTGCTGAAGAATTGTTGCTTTCAAACTATGGTGCTGGAAAAGACTCTTGAGAGTCCCTTGGACTGCAAAGAGATCGAACCAGTCCATCCTAAAGGAAATGAACCCTGAATATTCATGGAAGGACTGACGCTAAAACTGAAACTCCAATCCTTTGGCCACCTGATGGGAAGAACTGACCCATTTGAAAAGACCGTGATGCTGGGAAAGATTGAGGGCAGGAGGAGAAGGGGATGACAGAGGATGAGATGGTTGGATGGCATCGCTGACACAATGGACATGAGTTTGAGCAAATTCCAGGAGATGGTGAATGACAGGGAGGCCTGGTGTGCTGCAGTCCATGGGGTCACAAAGAGTCAGACACGGCTGGGTGATTGAACAACAGCTAGCATCTGGAAATAGCCATGGTCACCTGCTCAGAGGAGTTAACCATAGCAAAACTGTCTTTGGAAATTCCTGCTTAAAAGATTGACACTTGGCAGGCTTCTAGAAACTTAAAAATTGGAGGGGGGCTTCCCACCCACCCCTAACTGATCAGAGGGGCTCGCCCTTGCTGAACTGTTGGCCCCTGTTCCCTTCTGGGAGTCTGGACTCTGGTCCATGCTGGGCAGAAGCAACCTCAGTGACCAGCCTCCCAGAGGAACTCTGGGCCTCAGGTCCGCCCCCAGCACTTCTCTGGAGGATGGCATTCAACATGTGCTGTTAGAACTCGTCGGATTGAGTGCGTCCTGCGTGGCTCTAGTGGGAGACCCTCCACTTTTCCAGTTTATTCTGGACTTCTCCCCACAGTCCCTTCCCTTCTTCCAGTTTTGCTCTGGATCTTTCTACCGTAGTCCATCACAGCCCTGAGTACAGGGGTCCTAAAATTAAGTTCAGGGTTTCTTGCCGCATTCCTTCTAAGCCACCAAAGTTTAAAAGACATATTCTTTTATTTTTAGTTTTATTATACCACGTTCTCTTTTTTAAAAAACTGCTATTCATACTTTTTTCCATTTTCAGTTCAGTTCAGTTGCTCAGTCGTGTCCGACTCTCTGCGACCCCACGGACCGCAGCACGCCAGGCCTCCCTGTCCATCACCAACTCCCGGAGCTCACTCAAACTCATGTCCATCGAGTCGGTGATGCCATCCAACCATCTCATCCTCTGTCGTCCCCTTCTCCTCCTGCCTTCAATGTTTCCATTTTAGTTTTCCATATATATGGATGCGAAAATGATTAGTAATTCTTTTATGCTAATTTCTGCATTTCTGGCTTTCTAAATTTGATCCTGTCTCAGTGTCTTTTAAAAGACACCATTTTCTTTGAGATTATTCATGACAGATTCTGCCTTCTGCTATACCTGAAGTCCAAATTGATTTGCACACTTTTTCTCACATAACATATATGTGCATACTAAGTCACTTCAGTCATGTCTGACTCTTTGCGACCCCATGGACTGTAGCCCACCAGGCTCCTGTGTCCATGGGATTCTCCAGGCAAGAATACTGGAGTGGGTCGCCATGCCCTCCTCCAGGGGATCTTCCCTGCCCTCCTCCAGGGGAATGAACCCGTGTCTTTTCTGTCTCCTACATTGGCAGGTGAGTATTTACCACTACCACCACCTGGGAAGCCCTACATATACATATGTATGTATATGCTTTATTTTTGAGGGGGTGCTGGGCTAACCAGTCTACTCTTTATTTCTGTTAACTTGTGAAACAGCTGAATTTTACCATTGCATAGTTTTGCAAGAAAGGCTCATGAGTGTTATATTCTCCGAGTCTTTATGTCTTTGAGAATATTTCTGACACATGTATATTTAAATAACAGTTGAGCTCATTTTATTTTTTTATATTCTTTAGTATTTATATGTATTTGGTATTACACAGTATATATAGTATTATTTTATATCCTTTAGTATTATATACTATTATATATTCTTTAGTGTTATATAGTAATATATATTATATATATATTTAGTATTATATATTTTTCTACTGGCTTCACACATTAAATTTGATAGACATTAACCCTGGAGAAAGCTTATGTTCCCCATCATAATCAGCTTGCTTTTTCTACCTGCAAGCCTGAAAAATTATATTTTTATTGTTGAAGTTCAGTAGTGCAGGCTGTATCCCGTTGTTGCTCTTTCTTGTCAGTATTCCTGGACTATAACTGCTGTTTTGAATTAGGTGTGTGCATATTCAATCGTATCCAACTCTTTTGTGACCCCATGGACTATAGCTGGTCAGGCTCCTCTATCCATGGGATTTCCCAGGCAAGACTACTAGAGTAGGTTGCCATTTCCCTCTCTAGGAGATCTTCCCGATCCAGGGACCAAACCCAGGTCTCCTGCGTTAGAAGGTGGATTCTTTATCACTAGTGCCACCTGGAAAGCCCCATGCATGATCTACTTGCATATGTGTATGTGTGTGTGTATATAGACACACGCATATTTACGTGTGTGTTTATATAGCATATTTAAAAGCAGAGACATTACTTTGCCAACAAAGGTCCATCTAGTCAAGGCTATGGTTTTTCCAGTGGTCATGTGTGGATGTGAGAGTTGGACGATGAAGAAAGCTGAGCGCCGAAGAATTGATGCTTTTGAACTGTGGTGTTGGAGAAGACTCTTGAAGAGTCCCTTGGACTGCAAGGAGATCCAACCAGTCCATCCTAAAGGAGATCAGTCCTGGGTGTTCATTGGAAAGACTGATGTTGAAGCAGAAACTCCAATACTTTGGCCACCTCATGCTAAGAGTTGACTCATTGGAAACGACCCTAATGCTGGGAAGGATTGGGGGCAGGATGAGAAGGGGACGACAGAGGATGGGATGGTTGGATGGCATCACTAACTCGATGGACATGGGTTTGGGTGGACTCCGGGAGTTGGTGATGGACAGGGAGGCCTGGCATGCTGCGGTTCATGGTGTCACAAAGAGTCGGACACGACTGAGCGACTGAACTGAACTGAACTGATATATGTGCATTTTCCCTCCCTGCTCTTGCCCTTGGTATTTCTGGAGCATTGGAAACCCCCAGATAATCCTAGTAGGGATGCCCGTTTAGAGCCACTGCCTGAGTCATCTTCCAATTTCACCCTGAGATATGGAGCACCCCTGAGATAAAGCTTGGCCCCCCATGCTTCCTTGTTTGCGATGTAAATTGCAGCCTACCTGAGTATCTCATTTGCCAAGTGAAAATAATCCTGGTTGTGGGGCCTGCCTGGGGAGGCATGTAAGTGGGGGTGAGGGTCTGGGAGACCCTCAGCACTTGTCAGAGTTTAACCCACCATGGCAGGTCCGTCAGCTCGTCATTGGTGAGGACGTGGGGCAGATGGCGGTGGTGATGGTGGAGAACTCATTTCAGGGGGTCCACGCTGAAGCCGCCTGCATGTGTGTGTTGGCTGGAGCAAGGAGAGAACCGTTTGGCCCCTGCTCTCTGCAAAGTCTGTGTACTTGAGACCTGGCTCATGTGCAATTCTGCTGAGCTTGGCCAAATACCAAATGCAGAGTTTTCCACGGAGAAACTGTGTGCATGCATGTGTTAGTTGCTCTGTCGTGTCTGACTCTTTGCGACCCCACGGACTGTAGCCCGCCTGGCTCCTCTGTCCATGGGCTTCTCCAGGCGAGAATACTGGAGTGGGTTGCCATTTCCTTCTCCAGGGGAACTTCCCAACACAGGGATCAAACCCTGGTCTCCTGCATGGCAGGCAGTCTTTACCGTTGGAGCTACATGGAAGTCAGGGAGAAACTGAGACCTCCTATTTAGGTGATTTCTTACGCATTTGCTTATTGTACTGAATTCGATGTGTTTGTGTTCATTGTCCCATGATTTCCACACTAATTATTTTAATGTACAGTAATGGCAACCCACTCCAGTATTCTTGCCTGGAGGATTCCATGGACAGAGGAGCCTGGCTCCAGTCTATTGGGTCGCAAAGAGTTGAACACGACTGAGTGACTAACGGGGACATGTTTTCTTGCTCCGACTTCATTTTCTCTCACCTGTAAGCATTTTTGTCCTTAATCTACTGAACTCGTAAATTCTTACTGATTGATGATTAAAGATGTGGGGAGAGGCTTCTTGTACAGATGCCAAATGTTCTCTCATTTACACTCAGACCAATACTATTTTTCAACCTAATCCAAGAGGATTATCCGAGATAACTGACAGAGAACGTCAAAATTTGCCTTCAGTGCCTGGAAACAGTGGAACTGTTAAGTAGAACGCCTCTGAAAGATTACTAAACCCATGGACTTGTGAGACCATCTTCATGTAATTTCAAAGACTGCAGATGGTTTCTTATTAAGTCCCAAGGGGGCCCAATTCCCTGCTTAGAGGTCTCAGGGCTGGGCCTCGTAGGGGGCACGTTGGAGGCTTGTGGGTGGTCATATCATTGGGGAAGAAACTCTTGCTCTGGCCTCTGTAGCCTTTTGGTCAGAATAACAGAAGACTTTGGAAGTGTTAAACAAGAATGTGTAGTGGTGGGGAAAGAAAAGAGACGTCCGTGTGTCCAGTTCTGTTGAGTAGCTGGTGTGACCTGTGCTGCAGGCACTGCCTGGCTGTCTGTGTACGCAATCTCACGTCATCCTCATCATCTCATCTGCAACATGACAAGCTCAGCGACCAATCTAGAAAACTCCAGCGCAGACAGGAACTTTCCCGATTTGTTTCCACGGACCTCAAAATAATCATCCTCCCGCAAAATGACGTTTTTGAAACCCTAACAAAAAGGAGATGTATTTAATTGTACGGAACAACCCTTGTATCAACCGGAAGATCCAAATTATTGTACAAATTATGGTCATTTCGAGAAGGGAATGACAACCCACTCCTGCATCCTTGCCTGTAGAATCCCATGGACAGAGGAGCCTTGGCCGGCTACAGTCCATGGGGTTTGAAAGAGTCAGACATGACTGAGCAACTAACACACACAGATGAATCAAAGAAAATTAAATGAAAAGATTGAGAAGACCATAAAGTTGAATTTAGATGGCACACTGAAAACATTATTTTCTTAATTTTTTTAAAAAAAGGAATGTTGTTAATGGTTTCTCACAGTGACTATACACTGAAGCAATTGATGGGACAATAGTTTACATAGTAACTGTGGTGACTTAGCTCACTAATTAGCAAATAGTCCTGCTATCCCCCTGTATTAGGGCTTCCACAGTGGCTCAAATGGGAAAGAACCTGCCTGCCAATGCAGAAGATATAAGAGATGCAGGTTCGATCCCTGGGTGGGGAAGATCCCCTTGGAGGAGGGCATGGCAACCCACTCCAGTATTCTTGCCTGGAGAATCCCCATGGACAGAGGAGCCTGGTGGGCTAGAGTCCATGCGGTCGCAAAGAGTCGGTCGAGATTGAGCGGCAAACACTTTCACTTTATGATCATTCTGGGAACAAACATTCCAGATCTGTCTCCGCCACTGTGTTTGTTTTTAATTTTGACCTGTTAGCTCGGCGAGTAAACGAACAACGGGAGGAGACAGCATCTCTGTTTTTCTCTCCCAGTTCAAGGGCATGGTGGTTGGCACATGGGTGATTAGAGTCACGTGCATAGCGAGCCCTTCCTTTGTTTTCCGATTCCAAGCTACACCTCGTTTTCATATGTGAAGAAGTTTGCACTCAGCTGATTTGATTACACCATAATGCACACTTAAGTCCCTGTGATTGCTAACTTAGCCAGCAGTAGACATTTGCTGGCTTGAATAAAATCATTTCTACTTGCAAAGCTCAGCCTGTGTTGCAGGGGCCAGCGATTTGGGTAACTTTAGTGCTTTCTTTCAGTGCGTGCAACGTATCCATTTTGTTGAAAGAGGAAAGTTGGCCGACACTCCACAGTTGTTCCCGATCCTTTTGCACTCTTCCTTGATTCCTTAGATTTGGACTGGAATTTAGAACTTTTTCGAAAGCCAATGAAGTAAAACACATCTCCAAAGTAAGAGAACAGTGAGCTGTGAAATTGAGTAAGAGAGAAAAGACTTAAGAACTGATAATGCTTTAAATGTCTTATAAAGTTTTTTTTTTTTTTTAATTAGCTACAGATTTGTGTTACTTCAGTATTGAAAGTGTGGCCTTTTTCTGTGTTACCTGGATAGTTCTTGAGTTGAGACGTGATTTTAATCCAGCCAGTTCATATTATTTTCAAATTTTATACATGATTGTTGTTGCTGTTCACTAAGTTGTGTCTGACTCTTTACATGTAATTATTAACCATCTATTTTATTGACGTCTACAGTTTGAATTCAAGCCTTGGGCCTGTATTTTTTCTAGCTAGTGCTTCCAGTTTTCCACTTTTTGTATTAAAGAGTGTGAAATTTTCCCCTGGTATTTGTCAGAGTACTGATGACATGTACATTAAATTTGTACATTAAATTTACAGTGTCAGAACTCAGAACGTATTAACAATAATCTGTGGATGTGTGTGTGTCATTGATGGGTATCTGTTACGTGTAATATAAAGTTACAATTCATGGCTCATACTTCTTTAGAAAATCAGCGTATCATTTCGTTGAGGTTTCCCTCGTGACTCATACAGTAAAGAATCTGTCTGCAGTGCAGCAGACCTGTGTTCAATCCTTGGGTTGGGAAGATCCCCTGGAGAAGGGAATGGCAACCCACTCCAGTATCCTTGCCTGGAGAATCCAATGGACAGAGGAGCCTGGTGGGCTGCAGTCCATGGGGTTGCAAAGAGTCAGACATGACTGAGAGGGAAAGAAAGCAAGTACATTTATTTTGTAAACAATTCAAGAGAAGTCTGATGGAGCAAGATTTTTTTCCTTCGCCACCCACATACAGACAAAAATATGCACATCCCTCCTCTTTTTCCATTTTGACAGTATTGATGATGAAAGTTGTTTATACTCCACTCTTTCCAGAAAGGACTTGAGATAGCTTTCTAAATTCTAAAATATTCTTTGTATATGAAAATGGGAGTTTACACAAAAGATACTTTATGAGATGACTATCACTTTTATAAGAGGAGTAAACATAGTTTCTTTTTATTTTTTATTAATCTTTTTGTTTCTATTGTGGTATAGTTGATTAACAATGTTGGGATAGGTTGAATTGGATGGCAAAGGGACTCAGTCATACATATGCATGTATCCATTCTCCCCCAAACTCCCCTCCCATCCAGGCTGCCACATGACATTGAGCAGAGTTCCCTGTGCTGTCCAGCAGGTCCTTGTTGGTTCTCCATGTTAAACACCGCAGTGTGTCCATGTCCATCCCAGACTCCCTAACTATCCCCTCTCCCCATCCTTCCCCCCAGACCCAGCAACCATAAGTTCATATCTGAGTCTCTGCGTCTATTTCTGTTTCATACATAAGTTCGTTTGTATCATTTCTTTTTAGATTCTTCACATAAGAGGTGTCATACAATGATAATGCTTTTCTGCCTGACTCACTTCACCCAGTATGACAGTCTCTAGGTCCATCCATGTTGGTGCAGATGACATGACTTCATTCTTTTTAATGGCAGTGTAATATTCCATTGTATATATGTACCACATCTGCTTTATCTATCCCTCTGTTGACGGACATTGAAGTTGCTTCAGAATTTTGACCTGCCTTTCCGATGTCGTGGACATCAGACCCCGAAGGTCTTTAATTTAAGGATTTCTGTTCTCTTGCAGTCTCTGTTCCCCAAGAAGAATTACGAGTGTGTGACCAGCTGTGAGTTCCTCAAGTACATCCTGTCAGTGAAGCAGGGGGACTGCCCCGCCCCGGAGAAGGCCAGTGGGTTTGCCGCCGCCTGCGTTGAAAGCTGCGATGAGGACGATGAGTGCTCCGGGGTTAAGAAATGCTGTTCCAACGGCTGCGGGCACACCTGCCAGGTGCCCAAGACTCTGTACAAAGGTAAGGAGCAGGGCAGAGTGGGGGTGAAGGGGCCTCCAGCCTCACAGGGGCTTGTGTGTGCACGTGGGTGAGGGTGTCGATCAAAGACGTGACGATTGCCGGGAAACACAGAACTGTAAGAAAAAATACCGTACGTCATGCAGACATCTGAAAACATATGAATTCCTATTGTAGTGGAGTGAATTGTTCATGTGAATGCTTATCCATGTTTTTACTGAAGTGCAGTTGATTTACAATATTAGTTTCTGGTGTGCAACCTCATGACTCAATATAAAAATATTGAGTATAATAATAATAATATATAATAAATATAATATAATAAAATATATTTTAATATAATAAATACACATTAAATATATATTTATACATATAATATATATTATATATAATAAATATATTAAATATATTAAAATATAATAAACATTATATGATAAATATAATATAATAAAACATTTTAAGACAATAAATATACATTAAATATATATTTAAATATAATAAATATATTAAAATATAATAATAAACATGTTATAAAATATAATAAATATAATAAACATTTATTTGTTATAATATAATATAAATATAATAAACATTATATTAGTAAATATAATAAACATAACAAATATTTATATATTAATATAAAATAATGAAATATATAATAAAATAAATATAATAAAACATATATTTTATATAAATATATATAGACATAATATATATAAAATAAAATATATAAAATATATATAAAAAATCATAATAAATATATATTAAAATATAATAAACATTGTATTAAATATAATAAATATAACAAATATTTATGTATTTATAAATATAAGAAAAGTAATGAAATATATAATAAAATAAATATAATAAAACATATAAATATAATATATATACATAAATATAATAAAAATCATTATACTCCATTTAAAGTTATTATCAGGACTTCCCTGGTGGTCCAGTGGTGAAGACTCCGCCTTCCAATGGAGGGGCTACAGGTTCGATCCCTGGTCTAGGAGCTAACATTCCACTCGTGGCGAAAAAAGCCAAAACAGACAACAGAAGCAATGGTGTATCAAATTCCAATGATTACTTTCAAAATGGTCCACATCCAAAAAAAAGTCTTTAAAAAATAATGGCTATGTTATCTGAATCCTGCTGAAATTGAACATGTAGGAAGGCCGTCATCAGTTCAGGGACTTTCTGGTGTGTTTTTCTCCAAAGTGAGTAAACCACTGAGGCTCTACTGGCTTCCTAGCAGTTCAGTTCAGTTCAGTCGCTTAGTCGTGTCCGACTCTTTGCGACCCCATGAATCGCAGCAGGCCAGGCCTCCCTGTCCATCACCAACTCCCGGAGTTTACCCAAACCCATGTCCATCGTGTCGGTGATGCCATCCAACCATCTCATCCTCTGTTGTCCCCTTCTCCTCCTGCCCCCACTCCTTCCCAGCATCAGGGTCTTTTCCAGTGAATCAGCTCTTCGCATCAGGTGGCCAAAATATTGAAGTTTCAGCTTCAACATCAGCCCTTCCAATGAACACCCAGGACATTACTCCTAAGAGTAAATGTGTTTAAATCCTTGGAAAATAGGCGAGGGGTGGTACACTTGAAAAAGCCGTAATACATGCATGAGTATTTTGGTTTTTCTGTTTGCGTAATCCAAGAACAGGGGTGTGTTTGCTAGAGAGTGTCATACTGACAGAAGTCAGTCAGTCAGACATAGAAAGAGAAATGTCCTGTGACACCCCTTATATATGGAATCTAAAAATGATGCAGATGAACTTACAAAACAGAAATAGACTCACAGACTTCAAGAATGAACTTATGGTTGCTGGCAGGGAAGGTTGGGGGAAGGGATAGTCAGGGAGTCTGGGATGGACATGGACACACTGCTGTATTTAACATGGAGACCCAGCAAGGACCTGCTGGACAGCACAGGGAAGTCTGCTCAATACTCTGTAATAACCTTATGGTTCCAGGGGGAAGGATGGGGGAAGGGATAGTCAGGGAGTTTGGGATGGACGTGGACACACTGCTGTATTTAACATGGAGAACCAACCAGGACCTGCTGGACAGCATGGGGAACTCTGCTCAATGTCATGTGGCAGCCTGGATGGGAGGGGAGTTTGGGGGAGAATGGTTACATGCATATGTATGGCTGAGTCCCTACGCTGTCCCCCTGAGACTGACGACAGTGTTAATTGGCCTATACACCAACACAAAATAAAAACTTGACAGTTAGAAAAAAAAAAAAAGAAGGGTGTTTGCAGGGACTTGCAGTATTTTGAGTAATGTATTGAGATCCTGGGCTTCCCTTGTGGCTCAGCTGGTTAAGAATCCGCCTGCAATGTGGGAGACCTGGGTTCGAGCCCCAGGTTGGGAAGATCCCCTGGAGAAGGGAAAGGCAACCCACTCTGGTATTCCAGCCTAGAGATTTTCCAAGGGCTGCATAGTCCATGGGGTTGCAAAGAGTCGGGCATGACTGAGTGACTTTCACTTTCATCTGGATGCCAAGATTGCCCTCTTCCAAAAGAGCGGGATGAGGCCCGTCAAACAATTTAGCTGACGTAACAGTTTACCTTCATAGGCAGTTTCTAGGGCACTTAACTCCTGAGTGCTAAGTGTTACTTGCCTCTTTGTGCAAACGTGACCAACTTCTTTCATGCCAAACCGATGCTATTGTGTAATGTACAAGTTTTGGATGCCATCAAACTATACTATGAGAGACGTAGCATTTGGTTACTTTTTGGAATGCGATTTGAAGAGAAAAACAGAATCCCTTGGCATTATTCTTTACAAGCAGAAAGAGAAATCTCTCTTGCTTCCTCACTTTCACTCTCACACGTCAAGTAGATACTGTTGCACTGCTGGTTTTGAATTCAGTGCTTGCTGAGCGTTTTCCCAAGTCCTTACTTACATTTTCAGAAGTCCATTGTTACACTTAGGTCTCCCAGAAGCCACATATCTGCACCACATTCCTCCAGCTTCCTGTTGGAAACACTCTTATCTGAAGTCTGTGTAATCCATCCCATTTTCCATTTTTTTTTCACCCTAAGATCCTTGGAAACCTGGCACAGTTACTGTCTCAAATTCAAAATAATTGCTGTTTTCCCTTTCTTAACAGACTGACATTTCTTTAATGGATCTAAGTTTTATTATTTCCACGCTTTTTATTATAAACTACATAGAATGACTTCTACCAAAATCTCACACCACTTAAGTTTTTAAGAGTGTTCTCTTAACGACACCTTTTCTGTTATTATAGATCATTTGCTATTTAACTATTTGCGTTTACCATAAAAATAGGATGCTATTAGAATGATTGTTGAAAACCCATTTGCAAACCCTTTTTGTTTTAAAAGTAAGGCAGTTAAAAGAGGGGCTATACATTATCCTTTTTGTCTGAAAGCAGTGAAGAGTCACTGAATTTCAAGTATGCCTGTTTCACCGAGAAAAAGGGGAATATTCTGCAGAGGGCCAGCATAAATGATTAATGATTAAAGAAACCTGTGATTTTTTAAATTTATTTTTATTTATTTCTGGGTGTGTCCTGTCTTAGTTACAACATGGAGATCTTTAGTTGCAGTGCCCAGGCTCTTTATTGCAGTGTGTGGATTCTCCCTTGCTGTGGTGTGTGGTCTCCAGAGCTTGTGGGGGGGCTCTGTCTAGTTTGTGGGACACAGGCCTCTCTAGTTGAGGTGCCTGGGCTCAGTACTTGCAGAACACACACGCTTATTAGTTCATCCACTGGATGGGGGATCTTAGTTCCCCGACCAGGGATTGAACCTGCAACCCTCTGCACTGCAAGGCGGATTCTCCACCAATGGAACCACCAGGGAAGTCCCAGGACGCTTTTAGTTTAACCTTCACACGATACATTTTTTCCAGGGCTGAGGTCACCTCTCTGCTACCAGTAACTCTGGACTTGGATGTTTGTGGAGAGAGGCTGTTCACAGAGAACTAACCACCAAGATAATAGACAGGCTCTGTTGACTGGGCAGTGACTTTAGCATAACAAGCATAAGGATAATAGAGGATTATTGGGGGGGAAAAATACCTAAGTACACATACAGATATTTTCCCTTCTCTCTGCAGCATATATTTGTACACATATCTCCTCCTGCTTAAACCTCCCACCCTCCAGGTCATCACAGAGCACCCAGCTGAGTTCCTTGTGATGTACAGCAACTTCCCACTAGCTGTCTGTGTTACACATGGTTGTGTATATATGTCAGTGTATATGTCGTGTACATATGTCAGTGGTCCTCTCTGTGGTCACGCCACGCTCCCCTTCCCACACGATGTCCACAAGTTCTTTCTCTATGTCTGAGTCTCTTTTCCTGCCCTGCAAATAGGTTCCTCTGTACCATTTTTTCTAGATGCTGCGTACATGCATTGATACGATCCAGCAGTCCCACTACTGGACATATACCTTGAGAAAACCATAATTCAAGATAAGACACGCACCCCAGTATTCACTGCAGCACTGCTTGCAATAGCCAGGGCATGGAAGTGACCTGAATGTCCATCAGTAGATGAAGGGATAAAGAAGATGTGGCTGTATATGTTGCTGTTGTTTTAGTCACCAAATCGTGTCCAGCTCTTTTGTGACCCCATAGACTGCTGCCCGCCAGGCTCCTCTGTCCATGGGATTCTCCAGGCAAGAATCCTGGAGTGGGTTGCCATTTCCTTCTCCAAGGGATGTCCCCCACCCAGGGATGAAATCCATGTCTCCTGCATTGGCAAGCAGATTCTTTACCAGTGTGCCACCTGGGAAGCCTGTGGCACGTATATACAATGAAATATTGCTCAGACATAAAGAGGAACAAAATTGGGTCATTTGTAGTGGTGTGTAATGATGTATAACTCTTGTTACACAGAGCGAAGTAAGGCAGAAAAAGACAAGTATTGTATGAAAGTGAAAGTCGCTCATCGTGTCTGACTCTTTGCGACCCCCATGGACTATACAGTCCATGGGATTCTCCAGGCCAGTATACTGGAGTGGGCAGCCTTTCCCTTCTCCAGGGGATCTTCCAACACAGGAATCGAACCTAGGTCTCCCACATTGTGGGCAGATTTTTTAGCAGCTGAGCCAAAACGGAAGCCCTAGAAGACTGAAGTAGGTAGCTGATCCCTTTTCCAGGGGATGTTCCCGGCTCAGGAATTGAACTGGGGTCTCCTGCATTGCAGGTGGATTCTTTACCAACTGAGCTCTCAGGGAACCCCAAGTATTGTATTTTAGCACAAATATGTGGGATACAGAACAGTGGTCCTGAACTACGGACGTTTTCCTCAGGAAAAACACCGTCCATCATGGGTTGAGCTGGACCAGTGGCGCTGTCAGTTCAGCAGTGCTGAGGCTGGGGTTGCGGGCGTCTCTGGGGCGATCTGGTGATTGACATCGGACATGCCTCCAGTGCCTAATCCCACCTGCCTAGCTGTCCGGTCATCTTCATTGTGACTCCATCCAGCTACTGTCAGAGGGCCCTCAACCTCAAGCTGTCTTTGGGCACCCCTGTATTATTATATTATAGGTCGGTTAAGAGATATATCCAGATCACTTAGGTTAAATCTAACACCATCCCTAATTAAGCGGTCCTTTTAGGTGAATAAAGAACATGGGGCTTTTTTTTTTTTTTCTCTGAAGGTAATTTTTAGCTAATTTCTGGAGTTGTAGGAATGGCTACCCACTCCAGTATTCTTTCCAGGATAATCCCATGGACAGAGGAGCCTGGAGGGCTACAGTCCATGGGGTCGCAGAGTCGGACATGACTGAACGACCAACACTTTCTGCTTTCAGTATTTAAATGAGACCTGAAGCATACCTCCTGAAGGGCTTCCCTGATGGCTCAGACAATAAAGAATCTACCTGCAATGTAGGAGATCCAGGTTCGATCCCTGGTTTGGGAACATCCCCTGGAGAAGGGAATGGCAACCCACTCTAGTATCCTTGCCTGGAGAATCCCATGGACAGAGGAGCCTGGTGGGCTACAGTCCTTGTGGTCACAAAGAGTCAGACACAACTGAGCAACTCACACACACACACACACACACACACACACACACACACACACACGAAGAACCAGACTCTCCTGGACTGACCTGTAAGTTCCTCAGTTTTTGTTTGTTTATTGTTAACTTACTGAAGTGTCAATCTCATAGGAAATCCCAAAGAGCGTTTTCCTTTGTTTATAACTTTATTTTTTGACGGTGCTGGGTCTTTGTTGCTTTGCCAGGCTTTCTCCAGGTGCTGCAGTGAGAGCTACTCTCTTAACTTCACTGGTCTCTCTTGCTGTGGTGCGTGGGCTCACTTGCTCCCTGCCACGTGGGATCTTCCTGGACCAGGGATCGAATCCGTGCCTCTGAGAGCGCCAGGCAGATTCTTCACCACTGAGCCCCCAGGCAAAGCCCACAAACCGTTTTCTTAATGCCTTCCCCAGTTTGAGTTCTAAAGGGTCACCTCAACCTACAAGTATGGATACCTTTTCGCTCGGTGAATATTCACCATCGGTTAGGAGTGATGAGGCCTGCCTGACGTTGAGGATGACGACCCTTATTCGGCACTGATGTTCAGAGCAGAAGGACACAGCCTCTGTCTGGCCCAGCAGTGAACTCGTCGAGGTGGTCACGCACACACGCTGGTGTTGAAGTCCACTCACTTTCCTAACTTTTCCCATTAATTGATATGGGCCAACCGCTGCCCTGATTTTCCTCTTTCTCTCTTATGGGGCTAAGGAAAAATTATAAAAATTCATGGAAACACATATATCCTTTCTGTGCGGTCCATGGGTGTAGGAGGGAAGACAGGGGTGGGCCGACTTCTTAACTTCAGAGGCTTCATACGCCGGAAACTTGACTTTTTAGAAGCGCGGTATGTTTTGAAACGATGATCCATGGAGTGACCCGTTACACTGGAGCATGTAACCTGGGGTTGTGCTGTGAGAACTGTCCTTGGCTGACACCTCACATTACCTCTGCAGGCTGGTATTGGCGTTTGACACAAAGGAGAACAGCAGTGAGGTTTTCCTTCACCCTTCAGGTGAAGGCTATTACAAGCCTCGAAGACTTGACAGTGTTACTGTGGGTGGACGAGGCCCTGTCTCTGAAACACGCGCCTTTGTGAGGCTGTGAGATGTTCACAAGCTGACCTGCTGCACGTGACACACAAGCTCTGGTTTGTTGGGGTGTTGGTTCTCCTTTGATTCTCCCCTGGTTTAGTTCTGGTTTACTTTACAGCTTTGTCGAACTGTCCTCTGTCTAGAGGTGTTGCTTTCTTATTTTATTGCCTCTCTTGATACCCATGGTGTCCCCGATAGCTCAGTTGGTAAAGAATCTGCCTGCAATGCAGGAGACCCTGGTTCGATCCCTGAGCCGGGAAGATGCCCTGGAGAAGGGATTACCTACCCACTCACTCCAATATTCTTGGGCTTCCCTAGTGGCTCAGCTGGTAAAGAATTCTGCCTGCAATGTGGGAGACCTGGGTTCGATCCCTGGGTCGGGAAGATCCTCTGGAGAAGGAAAGGCTACCCACTCCAGTATTCTGGCCTGGAGAATTCCGTGGACCGTATAGACCACGGGGTCGCAAAGAGTCGGACACGACTGAGCAACCTTAACTTTCACTTTTCACTATCCTGATGCCCAGCTTCGGCGGTTAGTTTGGGCAGGGAAAGAGAAACACTGAACTTGTTTTCCAGACAGAAAGATTCCAGGTAGCCGTGGCCTTCAGTTTTACAGGGGGCCATGACCCAGCGCTCGTCTTTAGCGGGTGCTAACTCGGAATCCATCACGTATCAGCTTGTTTCTTTTCAAAAAGAGCTGATGACGCCACCGCTTTAATATTCCCATGAACCTGGCAGTATTGGAAATCTGTAAACCTCAGGATTTTCAAGGGGGACCACTTTTCACAAATTAATCTCTCGCATTCTGAATACAGTGACCGCATGCCCTGACGTGATAGGAACCCAGATGCCTTGAGTACAACGGTCTTTACGAGAGACGTTATGTAGTGACTAATTAATGGCTCACCGGAAGTCTGTATCTTGGTGCATTTTCACACCTGGACTTGTGACAAGTCCTTTTATGAATAGTCACCTCTGGTGATTTGCAGCTGCCGATTGCCAGCCTTAGCCGATTTTTCTATCAGTCTGTTATGAACATTTTTTGAAGTGTTGGGTTTCTGTGCCTTTGATTTCACCAAAATACTCGCTATGCTTTCAAGAAACACCCCATAGATTGCGGGATGCCATACCAGAGTGTTTTGACATTTTTAACGGAATTGTTTACATTTCAGATGACGAAGTTGTTTGAAATCAATAAAGAGAGATGGTAGTCATTTACATAATGAAAGCCACACCAAGGCCAGCTCTCTGCCCTCCGCTCTGGTGATGCCGTCAGGAGGCTGGGGGAGCTCACAAGAACGAGAGCCCTGGAAGGGGCGTCGGTGGGGGGCTGGGCCCCTTCTGCACACAATTAACAGCCCAGGGTACAGTTCCTCCCAATCAGGGCAGCCAACCGGCCCGAATGCAGACCAGATGGACCATTTCTGCACAGGCACCATTTCTGCACAGGCACATCTCAGAATTAAGGAGATGCTGAAGGGGAGGAATTTGACGTGACAGAGCCCTGATGCTCAGTCTTGTGGCGAGGAGGCCCGTGGCAGTGGGATGACATTCATGACCGAGGCCTCAGGGTTTGCGGGTGTGGGGGGCGGGGGTCCCCTGCTGAGTTCAGGGTACTTCAGCGCTGGACCAGTTACTGGAGCTGCGTCTACGCTAGACAGTTCTCCGTGGAGGGCCAAGGAGAAGGGCAGGTTTGCAGTCTCCGAGACAGTGCTCTGTGAGCTTAGGAAACTAACGAGCCACCTTCTCTCCCTTTTTTTTTTTTTTTAATGTATTTTTATTAGGGGATCATTGCTTTGCAGTGTTGTGTTGGTTTCTGCCATATAATATGAATCAGCCATAAGTGTGTGTGTATTACATACACATGTATATAACATATATATATACAATACAACATATATATATATATATATGGCACTGCTGCTCCTAAGTCGCTTCAGTCGTGTCCGACTCTGTGCGACCCCATAGACGGCAGCCCATCAGGCTCCGCTGTCCCTGGGATTCTCCAGGCAAGAACACTGGAGTGGGTTGCCATTTCTTTCTCCAGTGCATGAAAGGGAAAAGTGAAAGTGAAGTCGCTCAGTCGTGTCCGACTCTTAGCGACCCCATGGGCTGCAGCCTACCAGGCTCCTCCGTCCATGGGAGTTTCCAGGCAAGAGTACTGGAGTAGGGTGCCGTTGCGTTCTCCGATATATAGCACAGTCCATCCTAAAGGAAATCAATTCTGAATATTCATTAGAAGGACTGATGCTGAAGCTGAAACTCCAATCCTTTGGCCACCTTATGCAAACAACTGACTCACTGGAAAAAGCCATGATGCTGGGAAAGATTGAAGGCGGGAGGAGAAGGGGACGACAGAGGATGAGGTGGTTGGATGCATCACCAACTCGATGGACACGAGTTTGAGCAAGCTCCGGGAGTTGGTGATGGACAGGGAGGCCTGGCGTGCTGCAGTCCATGGGGTCACAAAGACTCGGACACAACTGAGCGACTAACACTTAAACTCTCGTTTTCCTAGATTCCATATACATGTGTTAATATACAATATTTATTATTCTCTTTCTGATTTACTTGTATAACAGGCTCTAGTTTCATCCATCTCACTAGAACTAGAGTGAAATTCATTTTTTAAGGCTGAGTAGTATTCCGCCGTGTATATGTAATACAGCCTCTTTATCCATTTGTCGATGGACATCACAGTTGCTTCCACGGCTTAGCTATTGTCATGAACAATTGGGGTACCTGTGTCTTTTTTGGTTGTAGTTTTCTGAGGGTGTATGCCCTTTCGTGGGATTGCTGGTTCGTATGGAAAGACTGATGCTGAAGCTGAAAGTCCAATACTTTGGCCACCTGATGCGAAGAACTGACTCACTGGAAAAGACCCTGATGCTGGGAAAGATGGGAGGCGGGAGGAGAAGGGGACGACAGAGAATGAGATGGTTGGATGGCATCACCGACTTGACGGACACGGGTTTGAGTAAACTCCATTCCCACCAACAGTTCAGTAGGGTTCCCTTTTTCTCCACACTCTCTCCAGCATTCATTGTTTGTAGATTTTTTTGGGTGCTTAGCCTTGCTCTGTTTAAACAGGAAGTAAAGAAATGTTTGAGTTACAGGACCTTGATGGTGGAAGGAGATGTGAGCTCCTTGAATAGATACAGATCCCAGAGGAGGTGGCAGCGAACGCCTGCGATGAGCCTTCTCGTTCCTCTCTGAGACTCTCAGGCAGAGATTTTACCCGTGTTGCCATGTCTTCCTCCTACTTCTTCCTGAGAGAAGAATAAAGCAGTGGGCTAGACCGTTTCTTCAGTGAACAGTTCCACACCATTTGCTTCTGCAGGGTGCTCCCTATGGGGACATTGACTGGGGGGCTGGGGAGGGTGGAGCAGAACCCAGTTCTTAACACACACAACCCACTCCCCAGGGCTTGAGCCTCGTTGGGAAGACAAGACATTCAGCGAGCTGGCTGTGGTCAGAGGCACTTGAATGCATGTGTTGACGGTCACGGGTTCAACATGGAACGGCAGACCAAGGAATGGAGCCTTGTACTTCTAGCTGGAGGTTATGGGAAGGTGGCTGAGAAGGGGGTGGCATCTGGACTGAACCTGGATGTATTCCAGAGTCTGTGTCAGACAACCGAAGGAAAGAGATTTCAGAGTGAAGGAGACCGCGTGACCGGATCATGGCAGTGGGGAGCGCCTGGCAGTGTGGTCTAGGGAAGCCGGGTGCACAGGGCAGGCCGTGTGTTGTTTCTATTTGGTCCTTCAGTCGTGTCCACCTCTCTGCGACCCCTCGGACTGTAGCCCACCAGGCTCCTCCGTCCACGGGATTCTCCAGGCAAGAATGCTGGAGTCATAGGCAGCCCGCACTCTGTGACTCCTGCAAGCTGCACTAAGACCCAACACAGCCGAAAATGAATAAACACATGAGTAAATAGTTTTTTTTCATGTACACCTGTGGCCGATTTCATGTCTATATGTGTGGCAGAAACCACCACAATACTGTAAAGTAATTAGCTTCCAGTGAAAATCAATCAATTAATTTAAAAAATTCATCAGTGAGCTTTTGAGCAGATACACACACATGCTGCTTTTAAATCACCCGGCTCCATCCAGATCAATGATGAATGACTTTAGAATTTCCCACCGTAAGACCTCAGCGTGAATTCAGATCAAAATGAGATGAGTTGAAATCTCAGCCACACCGCTAACCTGCGTCAGGTCTTCTCCGTGTTTTGTAGCTTTGCCGCTGCTGAAACTTAAGAGATGGAAACCAAAATGGAGCCTTCCGAACTAATCGTTTCAAATGAGTTGTCAACGCTCTAGGAGAACGGTCATTCTCAGTGCAGAACGGCTTTACGGGCAGCTGCTGTTCTTGGTTCGCGTGGCATTGAGAGATTCGGTCGGTTGCATCTATCCCTTTGGTATTGTGAATTTGTTGTAAGTTTCCCTTTCCATCATGGCTGCTATTCTGAACTGTGGTTCTTACATCTTTGGGTTACCAGGCAACTTGCTCGCTCCGTCGGGGGAAAGAGAAATCAAGATGATGAAGTATGTTCCTACGAGCCACCTGTGAGGGACGTTTTTTGAAGCCAGGCACTCACACGTGCCAAAACCCAAACATTATAAATTCATCTTTTTTTTTTTTTTTCCAATTTTAAACATAGGCAAAACACTCTCCAACATAAATCACAGCAGGATCCTCTATGACCCATCTCCCAGAATATTGGAAATAAAAGCAAAAATAAAGAAATGGGACCTGATTAAAATGAAAAGCTTTTGCACAACAAAGGAAACTATAAGCAAGGTGAAAAGACAGCCTTCAGAATGGGAGAAAATAATAGCAAACGAAGCAACGGACAAAGAATTAATCTCAAAAATATACAAGCAACTCCTGCAGCTCAATTCCAGAAAAATAAACGACCCAATCAAAAAGTGGGCCAAAGAACTAAACAGACATTTCTCTAAAGAAGACATACAGATGGCTAACAAACACATGAAAAGATGCTCGACATCACTCATTATGAGAGAAATGCAAATCAAAACTGCAATGAGGTACCACTTCACACCAGTCAGAATGGCTGCTATCCAGTCTACAAAGAATAAATGCTGGAGAGGGTGTGGAGAAAAGGGAACCCTCTTACACTGTTGATGGGAATGCAAACTAGTACAGCCACTATGGAGAACAGTGTGGAGATTCCTTAAAAAACTGGGAATAGAACTGCCATATGACCCAGCAATCCCACTGCTGGGCATACACACCGAAGAAACCAGAATTGAAAGAGACACGTGTACTCCAGTGTCCATCGCAGCACTGTTTATAATAGCCAGGATATGGAAGCAACCTAGATGTCCATCAGCAGACGAATGGATAAGGAAGCTGTGGTACATATACACAATGGAATATTACTCAGCCATTAAAAAGAATACATTTGAATCAGTTCTATTGAGATGGATGAAACTGGAGCCCATTATACAGAGTGAAGTAAGCCAGAAAGAAAAACACCAATACAGTATACTAATGCACATATATGGAATTTGAAAGATGGTAACGATAACCCTATATGCGAGAGAGAAAAAGACACAGATGCATAGAACAGTCTTATGGACTCTGAGGGAGAAGGTGAGGGTGGGACGATGTGAGAGAATAGCATTGAAGCATGTATATTATCATATGTGAAACAGAACACCATTCCAGGTTCAATGCATGAGACAAATGCTCAGGGCTGGGGCAACGGGATGACCCAGAGGGATGGGATGGGGAGGGAGGTGGGAGAGGGGTTCAGGATGGGGAGCACATGTAAACCCATGGCTGATTCACGTCAATGTATGGCAAAAACCACTACAATATCGTAAAGTAATTAGCCCCCAACTAAAATAATTAATAATAATAATAATGATAATAAAAAAAAACAGCAAGTCATCTGGGGAGAGCCCCGGCAATCACTTGGGGAAATCCACAAGACCCAGGCTGCAGAAACCATTCCTGTATGCTTTCAGCACAAGAGAGCATGGGGCTTTATAATGCTTTTCTTAAAAGGAAAACTCAGTCAGATGGAGAGGAGAGGAAATTCGGGAACCGTGTCATAAGCACCCTGAGATGTGTCAGCAGAGGCAGAGCGTGTTATGTGAAAAGAAGGACTCGAGACTCCTCATGACCGTCACGTCTCGTGGATTCCGTGTTGGGTTCCCCTGCTGCAGCTTGCTATGTACATGCACGCTTAGTCATGTCCGACTCTCTGCGACCCCGTGGACTGTAGCCCACCAGGCTCCTCTGTCCATGGGATTCTCCAGGCAAGAATACTGGAGTGGGTTGTCATGCCCTCCTCCAGGGGATCCACCCGACCCAGAGATCAAACCAGGGTCTCCTGTGTCTCCTGCATTGCAGGCAGATTCTTTACCACTTGAGCCATCAGGGAAACCCGTTTATGTAACATGTCAAGACCTAATTCCATCTATTCACTTATGTGAATGTTAGAAACGGGAATTCTATCGGCTTTTCGTTACAAACCAAATTGGATGAAACAGAAGGACACCTGGCTCGTAGTAAATGTTGGGTATTTCTCTTCCCCTTACAAAAGGTTTTGTTTTCCCATTTGTCAAGTTTTAACTTCAGCGGAAGTGCTTTCTAACACTGCCGTCTATAAAGTTCTTGCACTTTTTTTTTCTTTGAAAGAATGCATATAAAAGAACTGCTCTTGAGGTTATGGGCTTCCCTGGTGGCTCAGACGGTAAAGAATCTGCCTGCAGTGCAGGAAACCTGGGTTCTATCCCTGGTTCGGGAAGATCCCCTGGAGAAGGGAATGACAACCCACTCCAGTGTTCTTGCCTGGAGAATCCATTGGACAGAGAAGCTTGGCGGGCTACCATTCTTGGGGGTCACAAAGGGTCAGATGCAGCTAAGTGATTAACACTCGAGGTTACTGGGGAGACAAAACCTCGTTTAGGATCAAGAATCAATTTAGACCCTCTAAAACAGTGGGAACGGGAAACTGAACTTGGCATCACACCATTTCAGACTGAACCCCTGAGAGGGAGACGCTGCTGTTAACAAAGGAAACAGAGGGTCCTTTGTCGTGAGATGAGTTTCGTCTCCCCTTTAGCTCTTCTTCCTCAGCGTTCACCGCGGTCCGCGTCGCACGCACGCTGTTGTGACTGGCGTGGTTCTGTTCCAGGTGTCCCCCTGAAGCCCAGGAAGGAGTTACGGTTCACGGAACTGCAGTCCGGGCAGCTGGAGGTGAAGTGGTCCTCAAAGTTCAACGTTTCCATTGAGCCCGTCATCTACGTGGTGCAGAGAAGGTGGAACTACGGAATCCATCCCAGCGAAGACGACGCCACGCACTGGCAGACCGTGGCGCAGGTGAGTGCTTCGTGGGCTCCGTCTGTCCGACTCTTTGCGGCCCCATGGGCTGCAGCCCGCCAGGCTCCTCTGTCTGTGGTATTCTCCAGGCAAGAATCCCGGAGTGGGTTGTCATCTCCTCCTCCAGGGGATCTTGCCGACCCAGGGGTCGAACCCGGGTCTCCTGATGTCACCCTTGAGGTGACATCTCCCGCACACCTACACAGAAGAGGTTAACGTGCTGTGGCTTGCTCAAAATAGCCTGAGCGTGCATGTCACTTAAACTGGTGTGCACACACCTCACCACCATGGGGTAAAAGACAGGAGAAGCTCCATGGGTATATAACCCGTTACCACGAGAAAGTTGGCTTCATGTGCTCACAACGCATGGTGAGCGAGTGAGTGAAGTCACTCAGTCGTGTCCGACTCTTTGTGACCCCTATGGGCTGTGGCCCACCAGGCTCCCCCCTCCATGGGATCTTCCAGGCAAGAGTACTGCAGTGGGTTGCCATTTCCTTCTCCAGGAGATCTTCCCGACCCGGGGATGGAACCCGGGTCTCCCACATTGTATGCAGACGCTTTACCATCTGAGCCGTCAGAGAAGTCCCGATGCATGGTGGAGGGACGTAATTCTCCTTTTCAGAAGATCCGTTTACTCATTCATGGCTGTGCTGGGTCCCTGTTACTACATTCGGGCTTCCTCTGATAGCAGCAAACAGGGGTTCCTCTTCATTGCGGTGTGAGGGCTTCTCATTGCGGTGGCTTCTAGAACACGGGCTCTAGAACCCAGGCTCAGAAGGTGTGGCCCACGGACTTCCTTGCTCCGAGGACTGTGGGATCTCCCCAGAACAGGGATCCAGCTGGTGTCCCCTGCATTGCAAGGCGGGTTCTTAAAGCACTGGACCACCAGGGAAGCCATTTTCCTAAGAGTGTTCACATTTATTTCCTCCAAGAACTGCACTTAAACCCTGAGATACATGTAGAACCCACGAGACTGAGCGAAACGCAGCACCCGTAGGACTCGTTAACCCACCATGTGATCATCTTGACGTCTTCTCCCGTGTTGCTCCTGAAAGGTTGTTGCTGAACGACAAAAGACACCGAGATTCTTGGCCTCCAGAGGAGAGGAATTCAATCCAGGGCCAGAGATGAGGCTTGATTGCTCAGAGCTTTTGTGTAATAAAGTTTTATTAAAGTATAAAAGAGAGATAGAGAGCTTCTGACATAGACATCAGAAGCGGGGCGGGAAGAGTGCCCCCTCGCTAGTGTTAGCAATGGAGTTATATACTTTTTAATTACTTATTACCATGAATCAAAAGAATGTCTGGAGGTTGTCAAGACCTCACTAGACCCACTCCCATAATTTACATTTTAAGATAACAGGATTGGCCAGAAGGTTTTTTTCCAGAAATTGTCCTCAAGCAGGATACATTATTGTTACATAATCCTAAGGAATGTAGAGGGGAAAAAAAAGTTTGTTCTTTCTTCCTCCTTGAGAATTCCAGACCCCTCTCTCTCCTTGAGGACCCCAGACTTCTTATCAACCTGCCTGGGAATTGACCCTCTCACTCCCAGATTTAAGCTTTCATTCTGCACAGGACTTGAGTGGCTGAAGGCAGAGTCCTGTCACCAAACTGCTTGGTGGGAAGCAGCGGGCAGGTCTCGAATCTTCTCTGAGTACTTCCTTCTCCTCCTTCTTGGCCCAACTCCCCAAGAAATGGGCCACCGGATGGCACCCCTCCTGGAGGTCATCTTCCCAGTGCTGAGGAAAGAATCAATTATCAGTATGAAACTGCTTCATGCTTTTCAACAAGTAAACATGGCTTCTCCCCCTGTAGGTCTACAGGGAAATCTTCTCTGCTGATGTGTGTAAGACCGTCTTTCTCCAAGGACGAGATTCCCTTGATTTTTTTTTTTTTTTCATTACATGTAAACTACAGTGCAATACTCAGGTGTTTGAAAGAAAAATGTAATCCCCTTTTCATCAGTAGTGTCTCGGAGAGGAATAAACACGAGAGTAATTTAAAGACCTCGAAAGCAGTGAGAAATGTGATGTTAAAACGATTTTTTTTTTAATTGGAGGATAATGGGTGATGTAGTGTTAGTTTCTGCCGTACAACAAAGTGAATCAATCACGTGTACAATATCCCTTCTTTCTTGACTCTTCCCCTCGCCTCTTCCGCCCCCCTAGGTCATCACAGAGAACTGGGCTAAGCTCCCTGTGTTGCACGGCAGGTTCCTGCCTACTTTCTATCTCACATATAAAGTCAGTGCTATTAGTGTGCATGGTCAGTGCTACTTGCTGAATTTGTCTCACTCCCTCCTTCCCCTTCTGTGTCCACACGTCCGTTCTCTGCGTCTCTGTCTCTTCCCTGCAGATAGGTTCATCAGTACCCTTTTCTGAGGTTCCATATATATGCACTAATATTCAACATTTATCTTTTTTTCTCTTTCTGCCTTATTTGACTCTGTAGAAACAGGCTCTAGATGCATCCACCTCATTACAACTGACTCAGATTCATTCCTTTTTTATGGCTGAGTAATATTTCATTGTGTATATGTGCCACTTCTAAAAGAAACATCTTCAATTAGGGAAAAAAAAGAACTGGTCAGAAATATTTACTAATTTTATGCCATATCTATCTTGTTAAACCCTTTTGCGTTAACAAAACATAAAGATGTTCAGAATACAGCCTAAAATTATGTTTGGTTTACATGGCATTCTCCCCTAAATGGTGCTACAATATCACTTGAAGAATTTCCAAATTCCTAATTTGAAGATTTATGAAAGTGATTGATGATAAGACTTTCTCTTTCATATTCTTTTTCTTGGAGAGAGGAAGCACCTCGCTCTATCATTTTTATTATTATTACTGTGTTCACTGGTTAATGCCACATGAAATGTTTCCTTACTGTGTCTGCTGAGCGTGCTGACTTTAGTTCCTTAAACTGAAGGCTGAGACTAGACAAAGAAGTCAATGGAAATGTTGTCTCAATTCTGCCAGAAAAGGTAGAAAGGCACACTTCAGAAGTCACTTTCTTCCTTCTTTAAAAAATTTTATTTATTTTCTATTTTAAATTAATTGATTTTAATTGGAGGTTAATTACTTTACACTATTGTGGTGGTTTTTGCCGTACATCAACATGAATCGGCCACGATTCATGTGTCCCCCATCCTGAGCCCCTCTCCCACCTCCCTCCCCAGCGCATCCCTCTGGGTCACCCCAGAGCACCAGCTTTGAGTGCCCTGCCTCATGCATTGAACTTGCCCTGGTCTCCTATTTCACATATGGTAATATACATGTTTCAATGCTGTTCTCTCAAATCATCCCACCCTTGCCTTCTGGGCATACACACCGAGGAAACCAGAATTGAAAGAGACACACGTACCCCATTGTTCACTGCAGCACTGTTTACAATAGCGAGGACATGGAAGCAACCTAGATGTCCATCGACAGATGAATGGATAAGGAAGCTGTGGTACATATACACAATGGAATATTACTCGGAGATAAAAAAGAACACGTTTGAATCAGTTGTAATGAGGCGGATGAAACTGGAGCCTATTATACAGAGTGAAGTAAGTCAGAAAGAGAAACACCAATACAGTATATTAATGCATATATACGTGGAATTTAGAAAGATGGTAATGACGACCCTGCTTATTTATTTTAATCATGGAAATGCTTAGCTTCTTTTGAATGCTGAAGTACACGTGACAGTCCTTTGAGTAAGTTATCACAAGCTGAGGTTTAGGAGGGTATCGATTCCATTCTGTTGCCCAGGTTCATGCAAGGAGGGTCATGTTGAGCTCAGCTGGCACTAGGCCCAGATGACCCACAGAACTCAGACATTTATCCCTTGGAGTCGATAGCTTATGGTGAACGGTGTCGGATTCATGGTCTCCAAAGGAGATTTAGCTTCAGGACCAGGGACCAGGCTTCATCGCTCAAGAGCTTCTGTGTAGCAGAGTTTTATTAAAGTGAGAAAAGAGACAGAGAAAGCTTCTGGCACAGACATTAGAAAGGGGACAGAGAGTGCCCCCCTCACTAGTGTTAGCAAGGGACTCATATGCTTTTTAACTTAGTTATTACAATAAATCAAAAGAATGTCTCAAGGTTGTAAAAATTTTACCAGACCCACTCCCACAATTTACATTTTAGGATAACAGGATTAGAACTTAACAACAGAAAGATCCTACCAGACCCATTCCCATAATATACATTCTCAGTTCAGTTCAGTTCAGTCCCTCAGTCGTGTCCAACTCTTGCAACCCCATGGATTGCAGCACGCCAAGCCTCCCTGTCCATCACCAACTCCCAGAGATTACTCAGACACATGTCAATTGAGTTGGTGATGCCATCCAACCATCTCATCTTCTGTCGTACCCTTCTCCTCCCACCTTCCCTCTTTTCCAGCATCAGGGTCTTTTCAAATGAGTTAGCTCTTCACATGAGG
Source organism: Giraffa tippelskirchi (assembly GCF_054371585.1). Taxonomy (NCBI): domain Eukaryota; kingdom Metazoa; phylum Chordata; class Mammalia; order Artiodactyla; family Giraffidae; genus Giraffa; species Giraffa tippelskirchi. The sequence goes on from NC_137289.1 coordinate 148,689,865, forward strand.
TGGCTGAAGGATTGGAATTTCAGCTTCAGCATCAGTCCTTCCAATGAATATTCAGGACTGATCTCCTTGAGGATGGACTGGTTGGATCTCCTTGCAGTCCAAGGGAAGCTCAAGAGTCTTCTCCAACACCACAGTTCCAAAGCATCCATTCTTTGGTGCTCAGCCTTCTTTGTAGTCCAACTCTCACATTCATACATGACTACTGGAATATAGTCCTTAGTATATATAATCCTTAGTACAGATTTTAAACTGAGTAATCACCAGGCTTAAAGGAAAAAAAAAAGTTTTATGTGACTAAGACTAAGAAATGTAGAGGAAAAAAAAGATGTTTGTCCTTTCCTCCTCTTGGGAATTCCAGATCCCTATCCCCTCCTCCAGAGCCTCAGACCCCTCTCTCTTTGGGGACCCTTGGACTTCTTATCCGCTTGCCTAGGATGTGACTCTCTCAGAGTCATGGCCAAGTGCTCAGATCTGCCCTAGGACATTGTTGGAAGCGGGCCTGTTGCCCTGAGCTTGGCCAAGGTGGGTAGTGACAATATGGACAGGTTGTCTGAGATCTCGGAACATAACCAGAGGGGCAGCAAGCCCTGTCAATGTGTCCCTGCGTCCAGTTTTCTTCTTTACAACGTTTTATTGGACTAAGATATATTCACACAGCCACTCCTGATGGTTCAGCAGTAAATAACCCACCTGCCAATGCAGCAGACTCAGGTTCGATCCCTGGGATGGGAAGATCCCCTGGAGAAGGACATGGCAACCCACCCCATTGTTCTTGCCTGGAGAATCCCATGGACAGAGGAGCCTGGCGGGCTACAGTCTGTGGGGTCACAGAGAGTTGGACACAACTGAGTGATTAAACCACCTCCACATTGTAACACACCTCACCCTTCAGGAACGTGAATCTATGCACATCTTACATGATTTACTCAAGCTAAAAAAATGGAAAGAAAGAAAAAGCCCTGAGTTGCAATGTACTTCCGGAATTTAAGTGTGTGGGTTCGCATACCTACTTTCAGAATTATATTTGGTGTCCAAGTAGGAGGCATTTTCCTTCTGTCATTTACAGATGATTTCATGTTCTCTGTAATATAATGATCACTTCATATGTTTATTCATTCATGAGGTGAAGCGACAGTCGCTCAGTCCTGTCCAACTCTCTGCAACCCCACGGACTGTAGCCCGCCAGGCTCCTCTGTCTATGGGATTCTCCAGGCAAGAATACTGGAGTGGGTTGCCATTTCCCTTCTCCAGGGGATCTTCCTGACCCAGAGATCAAACCTGGGTCTCCTGCATTGCAGGCAGATTCTTAACCATCTGACCCACAGGGGAAGCCCATTATTCATTCATACATATACTTCCTTAATGAAAACCGTCCAATGATGTATGTAGTCATCAGAGGTAAAAACCAGCCCATGCATTCATCAGGAGACTTTGACTTCCACAGAGCCGTCCGAGTCTTTGGGAATAAATACCCATGAGTGGCATGGAGCCGCTGGAACCTCCCCTGGGAACTCCTCCATCCCGACAGCCCTCCCTGGAACCCAGCAGAGTCGCCCACCCTCACCCAGGAGGGCAAGGGGAGGGCAGGACTGCCTCGAGTCCACCGATGAATCACCTGTGTTTACAAAGCAGACCCGGCAGGCATATCAGGATAACAGGCTTCTGTGTGCCTTTTCCCTCTCAGACCACGGACGAGCGGGTACAGCTGACGGACGTCCGGCCCAGCAGATGGTACCAGTTCCGCGTGGCGGCCGTGAACGTGCACGGGACCCGAGGCTTCACCGCCCCCAGCAAGCACTTCCGCTCCTCCAAAGGTCAGTGGTGCTTGCTGCCTGCCCACCCACCCACCTCGCAATGGGGGGCACATCCGTGGCGTCCCCAGGCTGGTACGGGTGGGTGTGTTTGGCCAGCATGTGGCTTTGCTGTGCTGAGCTAGTGGGACCAGATGCCTCTGAAGGAGCCGCGTGAATTCATGGCTGGGAGGATCCCTGGGCTTTGACCCCTGCAAGGCTCCGGAAACTATCATCATGATAATGTTTTCTCAGCTCGGACGGGCAGTTCTCTACAGTCAGCTTCCTCTCCCTGGGTCTCTCCGTCTCTTATGCATCAAGCGCCGTTCAGTTTAAATTTTTTGGAGAGAAAGCTTTCGTGCCTGCCGCAGATTCTTTAGTGTCTGAGCCACCAGGGAAGCCCAGGAATACTGGAGCGGGTAACCTATCCCTTCTCCTGGGGATCTTCCTGACCCAGGAATCGAACTGGGGTCTCCTGCATTGCAGGTGGATTCTTTACCAGCTGAGCTACCAGGGAAGCCAAATAAATAAAAATAAATTAAAAAACGATTCACCAGCTGCCATACTGAGAAAGGCTCAGACAGGCCTTCGCAATAATCAGGGAGAGAGAAAGTTGACTTGGGCCCAGGGGGGTCATTCTGGTAGAGACAGTGGAATTCCAGATAGACTCTGCAGTATTGATATGCCACGGGAGCTGTTCAATGAGAGCTCAGGAAGGATACAGCCTGGAGGTTTAGGGCAGGAGCCGTGGGAAGGAATATGCGTTTCCTGAGATGGGGTGTCTGTGGTGGGGAGTAAGGGCTGGAGAGGCCAAGACTCTGCTGTTGGCAAAGTAGTCTCCCAAGTTGCTCAGTGGTAAAGAATCTGTCTGCCCATGCAGGAAACATACGTTCGATCCCTGGGTTGGGAAGATCCCCTAGAGAAGGAAATGGCAACCCACTCCAGTACTCTTGCCTGGAGAATCCTATGGATGGAGGAGCCTGGTGGGCTACAGTCCATGGTGATGCAGAGTCAGACATGACTAAGTGACTAAACAGCAACAACAGTTATTTTATATAAAACATATTTCACATGAATATATTTCTGGGCCCTCCCAGGACTCACCGAAACAGCATTATCTCAGTATCAGTCTTGGGCACTCCCAGAGGTTTCCTAATGTTGATTGTTTGAGAACCACTTCGTCAAAAATATCATGTCATGTGCTTTGGATTAGTGATTAGCCTACGAAAGCAATTACAAAACTTAAAAAGAAAATTAATAACCCACCAAACCTCCAGAACTTAGCTATCTTACAGGAAAGCAACAGATTTAAGAAAACAATAATTCATGTTTCCATCATTCTAAAAATGCAAAGCATCCTGAGAATAAAAACATGGGTATTTTCCTCCAGTTTTCTTCATTTATATCAAGTTAGCTTCTTTGCTCCTCTGATGCAGATGGTTTTAGAACTATTGGGCAGACGTATTGAAGAAAAACCATCTGTAAGTCCTTTGTGGTGAGCGGCATCTATATTTGCTCAATTTCTGGGGCTTCCCAGGTGGCACTAGTGGTAAAGAACCCACCTGTCAATGCAGGAGACATAAGCAACTCGGGTTTGATCCCTGGGTCTGGAAGATCCCCTGGAGAAGGAAATGGCAACCCACTCCAGTATCCTTGCCTGGAGAATCCCATGGACAGAGGAGCCTGGCGGGCTACAGTCTATAGGGTCACAAAGAGTTGGACACAACCGAGCGACTGAACCAAACTGAACTGAAGTGCTTGTTTTCAGCTATCCTAAATATAAAGGGCAGTGTTCTTGCGTTGACCCTGCCGTCGTTACACGTGCAGAAATGGTGCTTCCGTGGTTGTTATTGAGCCACTCAGTCGTGTCCGACTCTCTGCGACCCCATGGATGGCAGCATGCCAGGCTCCCCTGTTCTTCGCCATCTTCCGGAGTTTGCTCAAACTCCTGTCCATGGAGTCGATGGTGCTTTCATGGTCAGCCTCAACACTGCAGTCTGTCTCCTGCAATTTCAGATCCGTCCGCACCCCCGGCCCCAGCCAACCTCCGGCTGGCGAACTCCACCGTCCACAGTGACGGAAGCGTGGCCGTGACCATCGCGTGGGATGTCCCTGAGGAACCAGACATCCCGGTGCACCACTACAAAGTCTTCTGGAGCTGGACGGTCAGCGGCAAGTCCCTTGTGCCGACCAAGAAGAAGAGGAGGAAGACCACAGATGGGGTAAGTGCCCATCCCGGGGAGGGGGCCCGACGGCCCGTGGGGGGGGGTGAACTCAAGGCGCCTGGTTTAAGGGCAGCCTCCAGTGAGCCCAGAAAAGGGGTGGATGATGGATGAATTCGCATCTCTTCCCTCTGGCCGAAGAGGGTCAGCGACCAGAGGACCACACCGGCCACTCAGCCTCAGACATTTTAGGTTGAGAACGCTTGGATGTCATCTGTTGACTTACTTGTATCCAAAAGGGACGGCACAAACTCTAGAAATCAAAGGGACTGGAATGCTATCCATCTTACCTGTCTAGCTACTGAAAATGGTACAGTTCAAAATGTCCTTGACATGGAGGTTTGCTTTTTTTTTTTTTTTTTAAGCGATCCTTCTGAATTGGGGAGTTAAAGTTCATACCTTTTCTGTTGTGTTGCAAGGTGCTCCCATCTGTAATGTCATTGCCGGAACTGCAGACAGTTTCCAAGATGTATGTTTGACAATATATGTTTCTCATTGATTAAAAGGACGTGGGATGGCTTATTTTCCACATACCAAGAAGTAAAATCTTCACCAAAACATTTCATGCAATGAGATCTCCATAACACTGGACGTTTTGCATTGTGTGACATGCTTAATGTATAAAAAACATGTCCTTTTATTACACACTTCTTTATCTTGTTGTTATAAAACATAAATGAACAACTTCCCCTCTAATTTATAAGGTCGAATTCCATAAATTAATGTTGAAAAGTGCTTTAAAAATATAGCAGCAATATTTTTTTAAATGAACATTCCAGTATCTGTGCCATGGAGGATTGTAAAACATGTCTCTACCAGTTCACATCACTGATATCCAGCTGCGATGCTGTTTTGGTTTATTTGTAAGAAACTTTCTGACAGTTCCAGGTTTCATTTCACAGCACTCTGCAACAAGTGATAATTGATAATGTGTGCTCATCTCATAGAAAGTGCTGAAAGAGATGAAGGTGGGAAATCACAGAAATGGAAATCAGAATGTGACATGGCAAAATATATGCATATATAGTATATGTATAGTATATATATATAGTCCATGTGGTATCAGGTGGCCCCTCGACTAAAAGGAGATTGTGTGTGTATGTGTGTGTGTGTGTGTATTTTGTGCATCTTCAGGATGTGTCTGTGTGTGTATCCTGTCTCATTTGCAGGATGTTTGTGTGTGTGTCTGTGTGTGTCTGTGTCCTATGACAGTTACAGTGTGTGTGTGTGTATCCTGTGCCATTTGCAGAGTCTGTGTGTTTCCTCACCATTGCAGGAGGGATACACACCATTGCCTGTGTATTCTCTACCATTTGCAGGATGTGTGTGTGTTTGTGTGTGTATGCTGTGCCATTTGCAAGATGTGTGTGAGTGTGTGTGTATCCTGTGACACTGGAGGGTGTGTGTGTATCCTGTATCACTTGCCAGGATATCTGTATATGTGTGTGTGAATCTTGTGCCGTTTGCAGGATGTTTGTGTGTGTCTGTGTGTGTTAGTGCCATTTGTAAGATGTGTGTCTGTGCCTATTTTGTGCTATTTGCTGTGTGTGTGTGTCTTCAGCCATTTGCAGGATATATGTGTGTGTGTTTGTGTATTCTATGGCATTTGTAGGATATATATGTGTACGTGTGTGTGTATTTTATGCCAGTTCTAGGATTGTGTATGTGTTTGAATAGTTTGCCACTGGCAGGATGTGTTTGTGTGTGCGTATCCTGTGCCTTTTGCAGGATGGGCATGTGTGTTTGTGTGTGTAGCCTGTGCAATTTGCAGAGTGTGTGTGTGTGTATGTGTGTATCCTGTGCCTTTTGTGGGGTGTGTGTTTGTGGGTATCCTGTGCCATTTGCAGGATGGGTGTGTATGTGTACCCTGTGTCATTTGCATGGTGTATGTGTGTGTCCTGTTCCATTTGCAGGGTGTGTGTGTGTGTGTGTGTGTGTGTGTGTGTGTACCATTTCCTGTATGTGTTCCTCCACAGGTAATTGAACCCTGGCCCCAATGCTGAAAGCACCAAATCCCAGCCAGTGCACTACCACAGAGCTGCCCATGTCCTATCTTTTGACAAATGTTTGAATTCTAAGACCACAAGCTTATTTCTCTTCATTCCCAGTTCTTGTAAGGGACTTTATTATCATACCCGCAAGCCATAAAAACATGCTTTAAAAAGCATTCTGTCAAGTTGATTTTTCTTAGCAACTTCCGGTGGAAGTTTTCTCATAGAAGACGGAGGATCCGTATCGGAGAAATACAGCGACTGTCAGTTTGCTGGGTCTTTGCAGGTGTGTGCTGACGTGAGCCTCTGCTAGTCTGTTATAAAGGGCTCTCGTCTCTGTGAGCTGCTTCCAGTAAGGAGTGAGGGACACACACACACACACACACACACACACACACACACACACGCTGCCAGTGGCACATGTTTCAGACACACACACAATTCTAGAACTGGCACAAAATACACACTCACACACATACCCTGCAAACTGCACAGGATACACACACACACACACAGACACACACACCCATCCTGCAAAAGGCACAGAACACACACACATACACACAAACACATCCTGCTAATGGCGCAGGATTCAAACACATATACAATCCTAGAACTGTGAGCTCTAGGACTGAGTTATTCATCCTCACTAACTGCAGAGCATCCGATAATGGGATTAGTGACACAGTTTCAAAAAAACATAAAAAGATGCTTTTGCGTGACGCTTATTTGGATCCACGGCACGACTGGCTTTGCTAAAGACGTAGAAGGTTCCATGATCTGAGTCTGGGCGGAGGTCAGGTGGGAGCTGGTGGGATCCCGGAGGACCCAGGGCCTCTGGCGGGAGGCTCAGGGTCTGGGCGGCTTGTGACGCAGTCTCGTCTCCCCTCCGCCTGCAGTCTCAGAACTCGGTGACCCTGGAGCCGCTGCAGCTGGGCTGTGACTACACAGTGGAGCTGCAAGCCATCACCTACTGGGGCCAGACGCGCCTCAAGAGCGCCAAGGTGTCCCTGCGGTTCACGTCTGCGCATGCCGCCCACAACAGTGAGTTCGCACGGTTCCCTTCCCTCCCTTCCTGTCTCCACCCGGCAGGTCTTCCTACCGGCACGCGTGTGACTGTGTCCTGTGAACCAGTACAGTGTGCACGCGTTACCTTGGCGTCTTCCTCACGGTCTTTGTCTATTTCGCGCGCAATGTTTTGGCGGCATAACGGAAACTTTGGAAGAAAAGGTGTCTCATCCTAGCAGATGCTAATATTGACATGATTCAGGGTCCTTATTCTAATGGAAAGTTCAGAAGGAAAGGTGTCTCATCCTAGCAGATGCTAATATTGACAAGATTCGGGGTCCTTATTCTAATAGAAACTTCGGAAGAAAAGGTGTCTCATCCTAGCAGATGCTAATATTGACATGATTCGGGGTACTTATTCTGATGGAGACTTTGGAAGAAAAGGCATCTCATTCTAGCAGATGCTAATATTGACATGATTCGGGGTCCTTATTCTAACAGAAACTTCGGAAGAAAAGGTGTCTCATTCTAGCAGATGCTGATATTGACATGATTCACGGTCCTTATTCTAATGGAAACTTCGGAAGGAAAAGTGTCTCATCCTAGCAGATGCCAGTATTGACATGAATCAGGCTCCTTATGCAAACGCATCCTTATTTTTTATAATTATTTTTTTAAATGTATCTGTGCTGGGTCTTCATAACTGTGTGAGGGCTTTTCTCTAGTAGCAGCGAGCAGGGACTATTGTTTAGTCACAGTGCATTGTGTTGGCTCCTCGTTGCAGACCGTGGGTTCTAGGGCAGACGGGCTCACAAGTTGTGGTACACGGGCTTAGCTGCTCCACGACACGTGGGATCTTCCCGGACCGGGGAGCGAACCCCTGTCTCCTGCTTTGGCAGGCGGATTCTTTACCACTGAGCCACCAGGAAAGCCCTGCCTTGGACTTTTCTGTACGACTTTTATCTGTTTCATAGATAGTCGTGGTGTCACAATGGCAACTTAAGAAGGTGTCTCATTCCAGCAAACGCTTGTGTTCACACGATCGGGTCCTCACGCACATGTGAACCTGTCTTCAAGGAGGATCCTTATAGCTTAACTCTCAGAAACTATAGATTCCCTCCTCAATTGCAACATGCATTTGAGTCATAATGGCAACTTAAGAAGGTGTCCCATTCCAGCAAACGCTTGTATTAACACAGTTGGGTCCTCACGCAGATGTGTACTGGTCTTGGAGGAGGATCCTTATAGCTAAACTCTCAGAAACTGTGGATTCTCTCCTCACACGCAACATGCATTTGAGGCTTTCAACCCCTTTTTTTGTGGGTTTCACACAGTGGTCACGATTCCTGCAGCAGGCTACCCAGTACCGCACTGGGAGCCGTGACCACGTCACCCCACGCTCACGTCTTAGGCGCCAGTGTTATCGAGCTCTTCTGTGCCCATGAACTCAGCACAGCGAGAGGAGAGGCGTATGAGGCCCTTGTCTCTGAGCCAGATGTTGGGTGGTGCGGTGTTTCTGGCGTTTGCCGACAGCTGGGGAGTGGCATGCAGGGCCGTGGGGAGGCTCCTGGAGCTGGGCTGATGCAAGGCCCTCCCAGAAGAGGCTGCAGGCCTCTCCACGAGTGTTGCTACCCCAGGCTCACAGGGTCTGCCTTTCGTCATGGCTCCTGGCCTGGGTCCGACCAGGACGGCGTGACAAGCATCTAGAATTTAGGAAAGAGTAGGTTGAAGCTGAAACTCCAATACTTTGGCCACCTGATGCGAAGAGCTGACTTATTTGAAAAGACTCTGATGCTGGGAAAGATTGAGGGCGGGAGGAGAAGGGGACGACAGAGGATGAGATGGCTGGATGGCATCACCGACTCAATCGACATGAGTTTGGGTGGACTCCGGGAGTTGGTGATGGACAGGAAGGCCTGGTGTGCTGTGGTTCATGGGGTTGGAAAGAGTTGGACACGACTGAGTGACTGAACTGAACTGAGGCTGGCTCCTCTGAGTTAGACACAGGGATTGTCCATAACCATCTTCCTTGAGCTTGCCTGTGAGCTCAGTCATGTCCAACTCTGCGACCCCCATGGACTCCTCTGTCCATGGGATTCTCCAGGCAAGAATACTGGAGTGGGTTGCCAGTTCCTTCTCCAGGGGATCTTCCCAACTCAGGGATGGAACCTGTGTCTCCTGCATTGGCAGGTGGATGCTTTAACCACTGACTGAGCCACTTGGGAAGCCCTAATTACCTTGTACCACCTGGAAGATAATGGGGTCCAAAGGAGCAGATCCCCTTGAAACGGTGTTTTTCAAAAGAGGTCTCAAAACAGAGCTTCCTCCCTATTTCAGAAACGGGTCCTTTGGGAGATTAAATGGATTTGAAAAGTCCACTATTTGTGTGTGTAAGTCTGGGTACAGAACAACTTTTATGTAAAAATTCTCATGGAAACATCTCTGAACATTTAATAACTTCATCGATTTTTTAAAAGAAGTTTTTATTGAAGTGTAGTTGATTGACAACGTGGTGGCAATTTTCTGCTGTACAGCAAAGTGATTTCAGTTATGTATATATGTACATTTTAAAAAGTATATTCTTTTCCATGATGGTTTATCACAGGATATTGAACATAGGTCTCTGTGACACACAGTAGGGCCTTGTGGCTTATCCATTCTCTGTAACAAAGCTCACATCTGCTAACCCCAACCTCCCACTCCATCCCTCCCCATCACCTGCCCGCTTGGTAACCACCAGTCTGTCCTCAATGTCTGTGAGTCTGTTTCTGTTTCATAGGTAAGTTCATTAGGGTCATATTTTAGATTCCACAAGCAAGTGATATCATACAGTATTCGTCTTTCTCTGTCAGACTTAATTCACTTAGTATGATAATCGCGAGGTCCATCCATGTCACTGCCAATGGCTTCGTTTCATTCTTTTTCATGGCTGAGTAATATTCCATTGCCTATATGCACCATATCTTCTTTCTCCATTCCTCTGTTGATGGGCATTCAGGTTGTTTCACATGTGTTGACTGTTGTGAATAGTGCTGCAGTGAACACAGGGGTGTGTGTACCTTTTTGGATTATAATTTTGTCTGGATACATGCCCAGAAATGGGGCAGCTGGATCATATGATAGTTCTATGTTTGGTTTTCTTAGGAACTTTCATACTGTTTTCCATAGTGGCTGTACCCACCATTCATTAATTTCTTTAAATGCAGTCCTACATTCATCCACCCAGTATTCCTGGACTTCCCTGGTGGCTCAGCTGGTAAAGAATCCGCCTGCAAAGTGGGAGACCTGGGTTCCATCCCTGGGTTGGGAAGATTCCCCTGGAGGAGGGAAAGGCTACCCACTCCAGTATTCTGGCCTGGAGAATCCCATGGACCATATAGTCCGTGGGGTCGCAAAGAGTCAGACACGACTGAGCAACTTGCACACTTTAATTCATTCATCAAATTGTGTCTACTATATTATGCTATCATAAACTGTACTAGAGTATAAACAAATATCATATATATAGCAAAAAGTATATATATGAGTATATATACTATACAGACCATGTGTATGTGTACATTATACAGTCTCTATGTACTATGTGTTTCTATGTATTCTATGTAATACTGTGTATTCATGTATTAACACGAACTCACGCACACGTTACCGCCAGCCCTAGACACATTTGACGTCAGCCTTCCGAGATCCCAGTGTGGAGTCTGTAAATGCGTGGCCAGGGTGCCAGGGAGACTAGCCCATGGCACAGAGAGCTGCAGGGACATTGTGGAGGCAGATAGACTGACGTGGTGGTAGGGACTGAGCCTGCCAGCCTCCTCCTGCGGGTGCCCCACAGAGCACTGGGCATCACACTGCACGTATGCAGGGCTGGCACAGAGCACTGTGTGTGCAGAGAACCAGCGTGCAGGGGAGGTGGGTAATGAAGCAGGGGGAGGCACTCCCCCCCCCCCCCCAGAGACCGCAGTCAGTCCTGAGGCCACCCTGGGCGCCCCCCCACCTGATGCCCCACACGCTGAAACCAGAGCTGTATGTCGGGCTGGGATGGCTGACAGGTTCTTGAAATGGAACATCCTCCAAACCACGCTTTTCTCGTCTTCTTACCCCTGTTTCTCTCCACGGCCCTCCTGACCCGCCCCCCACAGCACCTGTCCCTCACCCCTTCTGTTCAAGCCTGAGGTCAGGAGAGGTCATTTTTCATGCCTCAGTTTACCTCTCTCCAGAAATCCAGTTCATTAGGCATCAAAGTCCTCTGGTGTCCTAATGTCACCTGGAACGTGGGGACCTATCCAGTTCTTACCCTTGTTCAGGCCGTTGCCCCCTTCCTGAGACAATGAATCTCCTAATTAATACAGGTTTCCAACCTGTCTTCAACATCAGTCTCGTAGATGACTGTCAGAAGAGTGTCTAGAAAATGTTAACTAGTAACACAGATTTCTTCCCCTCTCAAGACGGTCACGTATTCCTGGCTTCTCTTCACTTCTGCCCAGATCTCATGCTTTCCTGTTTCCCCAACTTATTACTCCCTGATTTCTCCTCAAACGAAAATCCTTTAAACATCTGATTTTCCTGAGACCGTACTTTTTCTTCGACCTGTGGTGGGGATTTCTGTCTTGTGCAAAGTAAGTTGGCCTTTTGGTATCTTTCCAGTTTTCCCAATAAACAGCGTTCCTTTCCCCTTAGAGGCTGGTATGGCTGAGAGCCATGAAGGGGCTGTATGAGTCCTGTAATTTAATATGCGTTTCTGCCCACAGCCGAGAATCCCATGGACAGAGGAGCCTAGCGGGCTACAGTCCAGTTCAGTTCAGTCACTCGGTTGTGTCCACCTCTCTGCAACCCCATGAACCACAGCACGCCAGGCCTCCCTGTCCATCACCAACTCCCTAAGTCCACCCACACCCATGTCCATTGAGTTGGTGATGCCATCCAGCCATCTCATCCTCTGTTGTCCCCTTCTCCTCCTGCCCTCAATCTTTCCCAGCATCAGGGTCTTTTCCAATGAGTCAGCTCTTCACATCAGGTGGCCAAACAATTGGAGTTTCAGCTTTAACAACAGTCCTTCCAATGAACATTCAGGACTGATCTCCTTTAGGATGGGCTGGTTGGATCTCCTTGCAGTCCAAGGGACTCTCAAGAGTCTTCTCCAGCACCACAGTTCAAAAGCATCAATTCTTCAGTGTTCAGCTTACTTTATAGTCCACCTCTCACATCCATACATGACTACTGGAAAAAACATAGCCTTGACTAGACGGACATTTGTTGGCAAAGCAACGTCTCTGCTTTTTAATATGCTGTCTAGGGTTATTCCTAACTTTTAGCTACAGTCCATGGGGTCACAAAGAGTTGGACACAGCTGAGCACGCGCGTACCATTTTACCTAACCAAGAAAGAGATCTGATACTTAACCTACCAAAGGCCACTTTATTCTAGGATTAACTGATTCCTGTCAGAAGGATCAGAACAATAAAAAAAAAAAAAAGTGATACTGCAAAGTACCTGAGACAATACATATTAGTTGGGTGTCAGGGTGGCCTCCAAAAGAGACTGTCTTTACACAGGATTAGGCAGGACACAGCTGAGTGTGTGTCAGGACATGCTTTGTAACCCAACATTGATGTATAATCCCATAAACACAAGCGTGACACTGTGACAGGAACACAATGTCTTTTCATCATGCACCAACCAGAAGTAAAGAATCATTACAACTTTCCAGTGTAAGCAAGGGAAATTATATTTATAGGAAGCAGTGCTGTAAATGTCAGCATATAAATTACTTTTTGAATGCTGTTTTTCCAGGCCTGCAGGCTACTAGGTGTTTTAATGATAAATGTTTCTATGAAAGCAAAGGCTGTGTGTTCACACAGTTTTATAAAAGGGTCCCTTGAAGGAAAGAAAGACATAACACTGTCTTTAATAGAAACGTAACTTGCTCTCTTGGGAGGCAGGAGGAACATTTCCAGGGGTGACCGATTCCAAGTGCTTGATGTAGTTGCCTCATGGAGCTGGAAGAGTATTACAGCTCTGCAAAATAAAAAGGGGGCAGAGAGAAAAAACTCCCAGTCTCGGTAAAGTTCATCTTAACTTTGACATCCAGAGAAATGGTCTAGTCACTCAGTTCTCTTTAACTTTCAGGACTATTAAAGAGTATAAATCAGGCCTCATACATTTTCAGAATGTGGAAAAATGGCTTTTATTCCATTTTTGTCTTCTGCTGGAAGTGGGGGACACGGTCAGAGGGAGGGACGTCCCCCCAGGGTTGAGGTTGGACCGTGTATCCTCTGTGTGTGGGCGTGTCCTGTGTGGGCATGTCCCCGTGTGTGGGCGTGTCCCCTGTGTGTGTGGGTGTGTGTGTCCTGTGGGGGGCGTGTCCTCTGGGGGCGTGCCCCTGTGCGGGGGCGTGGCCTGTGGGGCCTGTCCCTGTGTGGGCATGTCCCCTGTGGGGGGGGGCGTGTCCACGCGTGTTCACGCTGGAATCATTCAGTAAAGCAGCAGACGTTCAATCCTGAGATATATACACTTTTTTACGTCCGTAGTGAAAACTAAGCATTTCCATGGGATATAACAGGCCAAAGGGGGACAATATTCACAGAGAGGTTAAACAACCCTCCAAACTGTTTTGGTTATCTGCCAGTGAATTTTTAACATGACAGGTTATTAAAGGCATTAGATGCATAAGTGAGCTTGTGAAAAATTTAAGATTTGTGAAAAATCTTAAATCTTCTAAAAAAAGCTTTTTATTGGAGTACAGTTGATTTTACAGTGTTGGCATTAGTTTCTGCTATACAGCACGGGCAGCTATATGTATACATGTATATCCCCTCTTTTTAGATGCCTTCTCATGTAGACCATTACAGAGCATTGAGTAGAGTTCTCTGTGGTATCCAGTAGGTTCTCATTCAGTTCAGTTCAGTCGCTCAGTCGTGTCCGATTCTTTGTGACCCCACGGACTGCAGCACGCCAGGCCTCCCTGTCCATCACCAACTCCCGGAGTTTACTGATACTCATGCCCATCGAGTCAGTGATGCCATCCAACCATCTCATCCTCTGTCGTCCCCTTCTCCTCCCCCCTTCCACCTTTCCCAGTATCAGGGTCTTTTCCAGTGAGTCAGGTTCTCATCAGTTTAGTGTATGTATGTAAATTCCTGTCTCCCAGTTCATCCCACCCCACTCTTAACCCCCTTGGTATCCTTCTGTGTGTTCTCTATGTCTGTATCTCTATTTCTGCTTTGCAAATAGGTTCATCTACACTATTTTTCTAAACGCTATGTACGTGCATTAATATACGATGTTTATCTTTCTGACTTCCTTCACACTGTATGACAATCTCCAGGTCCCTCCATGCCTGGGCAGAAGGCAGAGGTTAAACCCTGTTTTATGGCTGAGTAATATTCCGTTGCACCTTCAATTCTTTTTAAAAATGCCTTAGGTGTAAGCAGCGGGATTCTGTAAGCCCACGGTGGCGTCAGGAAAGGGGCGCGTTTGGGTGCCTGTCTTGTGGGTTCCCTGTGACCCTGCCCCCACTCCAGGCCCCAGGCTTGCTGCGCTGGGGTCTGCAGACTGGGATGTCGGGCTTCTCACAGCCTGTGACATTGTGACTTAAAGATGACATTGGTGTTGGCACGTTCCAGGCACACGGCTCCAGAAATTGGAATTCCTTGGAATTTCTTGGAATTCCCTAAGTGATGAGAGCCGTGAAGGTGTGTTTTCTTACATGAGTGAGGTGATTTTTTGGACAGCATCTAAGGACAGGGTGGGGATGAAAGAAACACACTAGTGACTGGAGGGCTGGAACTTTCTGTCTCCACTTCCTACCACCACCTCTGCGGAAGGGAGAGGGGCTGGAGGTGGACTTCAGTCATCGGTGGCTAATAATTTAATACGTCACGTCTGTGTCATGAAGCCTCTGTAAACCCCAGACGCCAGGATTCAGAGGGCTCTGGGCTTGGTGAACGTGTGCTGGGAAGGGGGTTCCCTGGAGCAGGAAGCCCCACCCCCGTCTCCCCACCCTATCCCACGCCTCTCTGCCATCTGGCCGTTCCTGACTTATATCCTTTTTTCTTCTCTTTTTTCATATATCTAAATCAGATTTCACGCTTAGGCATTACTACCTTTGAAGATCAGTCAGTTCAGTCACTCAGTCATGTCGGACTCTTTGTGACCCTGTGGACGGCAGCATGCCAGGCTTCCTTGTCCATCACCAACTCCTGGAGTTTACTCAAACTCATGTCCGTTGAGTCGGTGATGCCATCCAACCATCTCATCCTCTGTTGTCCCCTTCTCCTCCCGCCTTCCATCTTTCTTAGCATCAGGGTCTTTTCCAATGAGTCAGCTCTTTGCATCAGGTGGCCAAAGGATTGGAGTTTCAGCTTCAGCATCAGTCCTTCCAATGAATATTCAGGATTGATTTCCTTTAGGATGGACTGGTTGGATCTCCCTGCAGTCCAAGGGACTCTCCAGAGTCTTCTCCAAGACCACAGTTCAAAAGCATCAATTCTTCTGTGCTCAGCTTTCTTTATAATCCAACTCCCACATCCATACATGATTATTGGAAAAACTATAGCCTTGACTAGATGGACCTTTGTTGGCAAAGTAATGTCTCTGCTTTTTAATATGATGTCTAGGTTGGTCATAGCTTTTCTTCCAAGGGGCAAGCGTCTTTTAATTTCATGGCTGCAGTCACCATCTGCAGTGATTTCGGAGCCCCCCAAAATGAAGTCTGCCACTGTTTCCATTGTTTCCCAATCTATTTGCCATGAAGTGATGGGACCAGATGCCATGATCTCAGTTTTCTAAATGCTGACTTTTAAGCGAACTTTTTCACATTGCTTACTGGTTTATCATCAATACAGGTTGAGATGTTATATCAGAGGAGTACTTGGAATTTTGAAAGTAGAAAAGGACATTATTTCTACAAGTGCAACTTCTAAAAGTCAGTAAGCTGCAAAAGGAAAGATCGGAGGCCAGGAAGTTTTGGTATCTTTCCTACTAAGCCATGTTAAACTCTCCTCTGTCTCTCTCAAGATGGAGGAATCTAACATGTTGGTCCTTCGGCAAAAACCCACCGAGTATATTGTTTTCATGAAATCGTATTTCAATATTATTTCATTGACTTCCTTCACAAGTGCAAAAAAAACCAAATCATGTATTGTGAGAAATAGTATTTCCTCTTATTACTGAAATCAGAGCATCTCTCAAGGTTGGAGCATGTGTGTTTCCTACCAAGTTAAATCTGGGGATTCTGTGTAATTTATGCTGCGTACTTTCAGGCCTGCATTACAGCCCGTGATGAATGGGGAGGTGACATCAACCTGGGCAGGAAGGAATCTGTAGATGGATTACGTTTTACTTTAAAAAACAGGCACGAAATATGGAAGGATCGCAGAGGGAAATCAGATGCACTGGGATTACCCTCGGGTTCCATGTGGCTTTTTAACCAGTAAGTCAGAATGTTGTGCACTGTTGTAGAAGAACACCTCGGGAAAAGTAGGAAGAGTACGATGCACACGCAGCCTCCCCTTCAAAGACGCCGGCCCGCTCGCCTCCTGGAAGTCGGGGCTCCGTTCTTCCAAGACACCCAGCTGCAAGTCAAGGTCTACTGGAAGAAGACCGAAGGTGAGCAGATGCTTGCTTACTGGTTGTTGTTCTTGAGCTTTATTTTACTGTTGGAGTACAGTTGATGTACAGTGTTGTGTGGGTTTCAGCTGTATTCCAAAGAGATTCAGTTATACATATATACAGGTAGATTCTTTCTCCAGGTGCGTTATTACGCGGAGCAGAGCTCCCTGTGCTGTACACTAGGTCCCTGTTGATTATTTTAAATATAGTAGCGTGTACCTGTCCAGCCCAGTCTCCTAGTTTATTCCCCCCCACCCCCACCAGTCCCCTTTGGAAACTGTCAATTTGCTTTCTAAGTCTGTAAATCTGTTTCTCTTTTGTAAATGAGTTCATTGGTATCATTTTTTTTAGATTCCACAGAGAAGTGATATGCTGTTTCTGTCCCTGACTCCCCTTACTGTGACCATCTCTACCTCCCTACCCACGTTACTGCAAATGGCATTTATTTCATTCTTTATAAAGCTGAGCAGTATTCTGTGTGTACGTGTACCATATGTATTCCTCTGGCAATGGACATTTAGGTTGCTACCGTGTCTTGACTATTGTAAATAGTGCTTCAGTGGGGTGCATGTACGTTTTCAAAGTGATGGTTTTCTCCAGGTATATGCCCAGGAGTGGGATTGCTGGGTCATAGGGTAGCTCTGTTTTCAGTTTTCTTAGGAACCTCCAGACTGTTCTCTGTAGTGGCTGAAGCAGTTTGCATTCCCACCAACAGTGCGAGAGAGTTCCCTTTTCTCCACACCCTCTCCAGCATTGATTGTTTGTACACTTTCTGATGACAGTCGTTGTGACTGGTGTGGGGTGATAACTCATCACAGTTTTGATTTGTATTTCTGCAATAGTTAGCAACGTTGACCATCTTTTTACATTCCTCTTAGCCATCTACATGTCTTTGGAGAAATGTCTTTTTAGGTCTTCTGATTTTTGATTGGGTTGTTTGTTGGTATTTAGGCGTATGAGCTGTCTTGTGTATTTTGTAGATGAAGCCTTCATCAGTCATAGGCAAATATTTTCTCGCAATTCTGGGTTGTCTTTTTGTTTAATTCTTTCGTTTGCTGGGCAGAAGCTCTCAAGTTTAATTAGGTCCCATTTGTTTATTTTCTGATTTTATTTTCACTACTCTTAAGAGGTGGATCCAAAAACGTCTTGCTGTGATTTATTTCAGGGAGTGTTCTGCCTGTGCTTTGGTCTAAGAGTTTTACGTTTGTTGTTTGCATCGGAGAGTTCTGAGCTGTCAGGGTGCTTGTGCAAACGTCACCATCAAGCCACACTACTGCTACTAAGGAAAACAGCTGAACAAAACGCGTGCACGCTTTCTTTTTTATCGAATGCCTTGCTGTTCTCAAGTCTGAATGGTTGTCCGTGGTTCCCAGGAATGTGTATCACATTCTGAAATCTGCTCCTGACATTGCATCATTTTAGGGATATTGACCTGTCTTCACCTCTTTCCTAGAAGTCTGGGCTTGTGTCTCAAACACTCAAAACCGTCGTTATTTTGCACTGTAAAGCTCTGTTCTAAAGTAATTATTTATTAAAAAGGTGCATAACGCAAAGAATTTGGAAGACAGGAAAAACGCCAGTTCTGTTCACAGTATTTCACGGAAGTAGCGTTTTAGTGGACTTGCCTTCACAACTTTCCTGTATCTCTCGTGTCTCACCCAGTTATTATATGTGTATGGGTTAGTCTCTCAGTGGGGTCTGACTCTTTGTGACTCCATGGACTGTCCATGGGATTCTCCAGGCAAGAATACTGGAGTGGGTTGCCGTTCCCTTCTCCAGGGGATCTTCCCAACCCAGGGATCAAACTGAGGTCTCTTGGATTGCAGGCTGAGCCACCAGGGAAGCCATTTTTATGTGTATGTAAAATGAACACATTTTTCAAATAATAAATTTGCATTTTGTGTATTGTTAGTATTTTTCATCACATTTTGAAATGGCTACCTTGATGGATATTATGTGTCGTTGTAATTGCACTGCAGTCAAACATTTAGTTGCCTTCAGAATTTCTGTGTTACCGTTAATACTGCAGTGAACATTCATCTTTAGAATAGATTCTGTTTTTATCTTTGAGATAAATTCATTTCATTCCTTTGTCTCCTCTTACAGTATTTGTTTTGCATTACTGAAATACTGCTTTTAGAGATAGTTGACATACATGTTATCACTTCTATGCATTTTAAGACACAAATCTATTTTAGGCAGAATTATTTTTCAAAATTCTTACTTTTCTGAGGCGCTATTTTACTCAGTGTGTCAGCTCCTGTGCCATTCGGGATATTGGTGCTGGAGCTCTTGTTCTGGAATTTTCTTCCAAGCTGCTCAAATTCATTCCATAGCTAAAATAACATTACCGATAACGTTTAGTGTTTTATTACTATCGTATGTTAATTTAAATTTATTCAATATTACTAAAGTAAAATTATGTATACATATTAACAACATTTAAATTAATATTAACTGATTAATTTTAATATTAATATTAAACTAACATTCAATTGTAGAATTTAGTTAATCCCTTGTACAGTCAGTTCTCCACATCAGCGGGTTCTGCATCTGCAGATTCACCCACCTGTGGGTCCCGTACTCTTGTCTACGGTCAGCAGCTGGTTGAACCCAAGGATGCAGAACCCGCAGGTATGAGGCGCTCACTGTGGGACTCCAGCATCCATCCTGGGAACGTGGTATCCAAGGCGGGGGGTCCAACTCCCAACCTCTAGTCGGTACCGGAGGATGACTGTCCTTACCAATTTAAAATTAGCATTGTATGTCAATATGGCATTAGTATCAATGAACTAACACATTTTATTATCGAACATGTAAGCATCTCCTATAACGAAAAGGTAAACATACAGGAGATGCAAACCTCTCAGGCCCACGAGAGGAAACCACCAATATCCTGACTTGTGAACGGGCACGTGTGTTGGACCTGTACTTGAATTTATGCAGACAGGATCTTAGCAGTCCGTACCTGGCTTGTCGCAGTGAACAGTACATGGGGGACACTCACCCAGTCTCCTGCAGGAAGCGGTGATTCATCCATATACTGCTGTACCGTTTGTCCCCGGCACACCTCCAGCTGTGAAGTTTCTTGTCAACAGTAGCTGGAGATTTGGTTTGGCCCAGTGATGGGCTGGTAAGAAGGACTTCCCTGGCGATGCAGTGGCTAAGACTTCACCTTCCAACGCAGGTGTTGCGGGTTCAGTCCCTGGTCGGGGAGGTAGGATCACACATGCCTTGGAGCCAAAAACAAAACGAAACATTAAACAGAAGTGATGTTGTAGCAAATGCAATACTTTTCAAAGGATCCGCATCAAAGAATCTTAAAGGTGGAAAAGAACAGCACCGTTGTGAGCATCCTGTGAACACACCTTCTGAGTCACATATGTCTGTACATATCCCCCCCCTCCCCCAGAGGTGAGACTCTTAGGTCAGAGTATGTTGACCGCGAGAAGAGAGAGTTTTGCACAGAGCTTGGGCCATGCACCCGCCCACCAGGAGGCTTAGATGTTCTCCACACAGTCTCCCCAAGTGGAGATCCCATCTTTTTCTCATCTCAGCTCTTCTGGTACGTGTGTCGTGATGGCTAGCTTCTCTTTGCATTTGCATGTTTCTGGTCGTCCAGGGCTTGGAACACCTGGTCGTGAGTTGATTGGCGATGGAGCTCCTCTTTTCCGAAGCATGCACCAGCTGTTTAGCCAGTCTGTCCTGCAAGAGTCCTTTATGTATGGAGTATATGAGTCATCTGCTGGTTTCATCTCAGTTTCTTTCTACTTTTATTTCTTTCCCTTTCCTGATAGTTCTTACTTTGGCACTTCACTGGGCTTCCCTGGTGGCTCAGCTGGCAAAGAATCCGCCTGCAATGCAGGAGACCCTGGTTCGATTCCTGGGTCAGGAAGATCTGCTGCAGAAGGGATAGGCTACTCACTCCAGTATTCTTGGGCTTCCCTGGTGCCTCAGCTGGTAAAGAATCCACCTGCAATGCCGGAGACCTGGGTTCGATCCCTGGGTTGGGAAGATCCGCTGGAGAAGGGAAATGGCTATGCTGGTTTTATCTAGGTCTTTCCTGGTTTTATCTAAGTCTTTTTCTAGTTTTATTTTTTTCAAGTTTATTAATAGTTCTTCCTTTAAGAGATGATCAGTTCATCATTTTGTCTCCTCCAGGGTCACTGCACTCCATGTCCTGAGTGAGAGCTTCCCTCACACAGGGTCACTCAGGTGCCCTCCTTACGTCCGAGGAGTGGTGTTGTTCCATCTTTGCCTCTCAGCTGGCTTTCGTTCGGATTTCATTTCTGTTGTAAGGATCCAGCGTTGGGCATCCGTGTTCCTTTATTTTTCTTTCCCTCTTTTCTTCCCCCAAAATAAAGAATTTTTTTATGGAAGCATAGTTGATTTCCAGCATTTTCTATAAAAATCATCAAGTTCTTACTAAATCATAAGAAAGTTACATCTTCCTTTTCAGACTTTGCACATTTTGCTTCTTTGCCCTGTCTTAATGCTAGCTGAGACTTTGAGCACAATGCTGACAGAAAGTGATGGTTATAGACATCATATTTGCTTGAAATTCCTTTCTGCCTCTTTCATTTCTGTTGATTCAAAATCACGAGCAGTCAGAAGCACTTTTTTCTTTGCTTTCTTCTGGGTTACTTGATCAGTTTACTAGTAATTAATTAGAAAACAGGTCTAACTGTTCCACTAATAATATGGAAACAGGTAGTAGTATTATTTATAAGTAAGAGAAATCACTGCAATTAAGTATCTCTAAGCAAACCATTGTATGTAAAACACTGTTCACTTGTAGTACTCGGACCAGAACAACGTGATGGAGTTTTAAGAATAGTTTCTTACGTAAGGGTGGAACTTAAGATCCCCTAGAGCAGCGGTCCCCAACCTCAGATCTAATGTTTGATCCTCAGAGGTGGAGCTGATGGAATAAATAATAAGAGAAAGCACACACAATAAATGGAACGCCACTTGTGAAAATGAAAGTGAAGTCGCTCAGTCATGCCTGACTCTTTGCGACCCCACAGAGTGTAGCCTACCAGGCTCCTCCGTCCATGGGATTTTCCAGGCAAGAGTACTGGAGTGGGGTGCCATTTCCTTCTCCAGGAATGCACTTGAATTGTCTCAAAAACCATCCACCCCCACCCCCCACCCCATCCGTGGAAAAATCGTCTTCCACGAAACCGGTCCCTGGAACTATCACGAAGGTCAGGGACCGCTGCTCTAGAGAGAAGCAGAATCGAGACCTGTCTCAACGGCCAGCACAAAGCGGGGTGAGGCGGTTGGGCACCCCAACAGTGAGTTCCCAGAGGAACTGGAGAACCCTGGGGAGCTCTGAGACAGAGGAGGAGAGGAGCTGGGGTGGTTTCCAGAGGAGGGAAGGGGTGAGTGAGGTCAGAACCCCCTGAGACGGTGCGTGAGGTGCTGGAGTCGCGGTCCGGCACGTGGTCACTACTCACACCGAGTGATGGCTCTGGAATCAGCTGAGTCAGTATCTTTGCAGCAAAAGGTGAGGACTGGTTCAAAGGATGGCTTCCACGTGGTACCAGTGGTAAAGAACCTGCCTGCCAATGCAGGAGACATAAGAGACGCGGGTTCCATCCCTGGGTGGGGAAGATCCCCTGGAGGAGGGCATGGCAATCTACTCCACTACTCTTGCCTGGAGAATCCCCTGGACAGAGGAGCCTGACGGGCTACAGTCTATAGGGTCACAAAGAGTCAGACACGACTGAAGCGACTTAGCACGCATGCGTGGCTTAAAAGTAACATGTGAACACGCTGTGGAATGTGTGTCTTTAAAGCTCTACCTTATGCTACTGACTTGAAAAGGAAAGATAGGCTGTGGATCGTCCGTGTCCATGGAACTGTGTCTGCTGAGCCAGGCTTGGGAAGTGGTTGGAAAGCCTTGGGTTTGCATGGAGATCTTCCTGGAGGCGGGGGTGCGTGTCCCGAGACCCAGGGTGTGCGCTCAGAGCCGGCAGCTTGCACAGCTAAGGGGCGGGAGGGACCATCGGACATGTGGCTCGGGACGTGCTCCTGTGAACCGCGCTGTAGCAACATGTGGGTCCTTGGGGGAGCCGTGGGTAACAACTGCACATCGTACAGCTGTAGTGCAGAGAAGTGGGGTCCAGGCCTGTCTGCTCTGCACCGGGGACTGTGAGGTTCCCCCTCCTCCGTGCCTGGCTCTGGGCTTGGCAGGAACTGGCCTATTCTTTGTGGTGAGAATCGCACTCTTCGATACGGGGGCCACCCACCTGTCCAGTGGGATTTTTCATTAAGATAAAGAGTCTGATCCCTTCAGCGGCAGCAGCAAATGCTTCAATTTGCTTTCTGGGCTTGAGGGATGCAGGGGTTCACCACGTACAGGAGTGAATTTGCAGCGGGGCACACAGGGGTGTCCGGTGGCGCCCTGCCCACCATCACCTGCCCTGCCCAGGCCTCTGCCCACCCCTTCCGTGAGCCGTGCCCACACTGTAGTTATCGCCATAACCATCTTGTCAGTACACCGTGCTCCTGTCATGATCGTTCTGTGTTCACCTGTATCCCACCTCCGTCCAACCTCACTTGGATGTCACCCAGGCCCTCTGTTACTTACCCCGATGCCTCTGTATTTCGGGTCCACGAGACCAGCTGCCTCTGGGAGGTCATTTCAGCACGATGCATACAGCAGCACCACCTGTTGAAAGAAAGGGTATGAATTTGCTCATCGGTTGACTTCATACTTTGCGTATAATGTACAGTTCTTCTCAAATCAACACACAGCTCTTGATGTCTGCTGTCTAAGAAGTTACAACCTCCATTCAGGGCTTCCCCTCTTTTAGCTAAACAGCATTGATGCCTGCTTGGTATCTCTTTACTTTCTGGTGGAAAAGTCCTTCTTTTCTCGTTTCTCAGAGTGCTCAAGAGCAAGTCCCCAGCGGACCCAGCATTCCATCAAAGAGGTCTGCGCTCTGAAAACCTCCCATCAAACGCTTGGCTTGAGTGCAGCCGGGACCCAAGGCCGATCACCCCGGGGGTGGGGAGGTGGGGGGCGATGCCTTTCACGCCCGCCCGGGGACTCTGGGTGATTGATAAACCCGGGCCAGCCTCTGTTCCCACACTCAGGCCTGGCTCCGCAGCACTTTTGTCTTTTTTTCCCCACTTGGTCGATCGCCCAAAGAGAAGACGCGGACAGGAAACGCGCCGCTTGGGTCGGAGGTGGAGACGTGACATAAGGGGCCCTGTTCTCGGGGGGGCTGGGGGTGCAGGTCTGATTTCTGCAGGGGTCACACAGCCAGCGAGGCTGGGGCGCACTCACTGCAGACTGTTCTCACCCTTGTCTCCTGAGGAGGAAACCCTGTACTCACGGCCCACATGCAGAACACATTCAGAGACTCGTGCGGAGTCTCTCTCATCACGTAGGAAACGAGAGGATGGACACTGAGCATCGCCCGTTCTCATCGGGTTTCTTGACCATGGGCGCCACGGCTGGGTCAGGCTCCAGACCTCTGCAGACGCAGCCCACTCTCACTTTTCTCATGACTTTTTTTTCTATCTGGTTCTCGTATCTCAATTTACGTTTCCTTTGATGCTCTATTACGTTCCCCCCTGACTTCATTCTTTTCCCCGACTCCATTCTTGAAGATTTCTTGGATACGGACCGTTTTTAAAGCCTTCACTGGACGTGTGAAGCGGTATTGCTTACGTTTTGTTTTGGTTCTTTGGCCACGAGGCATGTGGGATCTTACCCAACCAGGGATGGAACCGACACCCCCTGCATTGGAGGCTAGAGTCCCAACCACTGGACCGTCCGGGAAGTCCTGAGCTGATTTTTTACTGAGGAAACAGTAGGCAGAAATTGGGGAGACCTCCTTCCTCTGCCTGGTGGGTCCTTGTCTGCATCGCCTGTCTGAATCCTGCCTGTTGTCTCCGGCTTCGGGAACATCGGGCCACGAGCCCGCTTGCTTGTAGACTGTTTTTTTGTTTGCTGAACTGCATTCACCTTACAGATCCCAGCGTCAGACAGTATCACGTGGAGTGGTTTCCGGAAGTCTGTGCCCACAACGAATCCGCCAGGCTGGAGGCGTCCTCGGCTGTGACCCAGGTGCGCAGGAGGAGGAGGCTTGAAAGGCGGGGTGCTTGGTGGCTCTTAGACACACCCGACCTGCCTACAGCTGGACGGGGAGGGTTGCAGGCTGACCGTGCCGTGGGTGACTCGTTCACCAACCCGTTACCTTCGGGACAGGTGGGAAGGAGACACAGGGTCACGTGGTCACTCACCCCTCATCCCTGCTTGTTGTCAGCATTGGTGGAGGGGGGAACGCTGAGATTCCACATACAGCTCACCAGGACCTCCCAGGGCCAATGCCGTCAGCCTGGGAGTGGTTTCATCTTAATCACACTGCAGCTCGGAATTCTCTTCTCCATTCTGATGTGGGCCCCCCATGACCTGAAGGCCTCATTCTCCCAGGGCAAATGGGAAAATCTCCCAGGGTTTCTCTGCCACCCTGTCCCTCAGCCTCACCTTTAGCTACATCCCAACCTTGCACCAGCTCATGCAGAGGGTGGAAGACCCGCCCATCCTGGGCCCCGGCACGTGATGTTCTGACCTTAAGGGTCCCAGACTCGCTCCCAGCTGCAGCTCTCATATGGGGGCAGGAGGCCGTGACAACTGCTCACCTAGAATTATTGCACACACCCTAACACCAAGGGTAAGAGACATCACACTAGCTTGTTAAAACCATCACTGTCAGCTTCCCCCTCCTATAAAGCTACATTCCCAGCCCCTCAGCCCTCCACTGTTGGGTCTGGTCTCGTAATTCTGTTTAATCATCACATTCTGGCTGGAAGCAACCGAGAGAGCCCTCCAGAAAGGGGAGGAAAGACAGGGCTCAAGAATGTCTTCTTTGCCTTCAGGGAAGACTCAGGTCTAAACTGAGCCTGCGTCTGGGAGGAAGCCTGAGTTAGCTTTTTTGTTCTTTTAATAACAAATCAGATTGATATTCACAGCTTTTCACTCTCCCTGTAGCCAGCTCCCCATGGCGGGTCATGACGGTCAGAACAGGGCTGCCATGGACTGAACGCTTCCACCCAGCGGTTCTAGAGCCTGCGTGACCCCCCCTCCCTGCCCAGAAGTGGGTCATGGTTGCAATTAATCTCAGCGGGGACCCTGTGTGCTTTGTGTAAAGGCCATATCACACACACACACACACACACACCCGCCACATTACGAGAAGACAACCTCCTGGGATATCACTGCATCTCCTGCTAAGTCAGTTCCCTTGTGAGATTTTTACAGCTGGCATGTTCTCTCTGTCTCTGTCTTGCTCTAGGAAAACTACATGATTCTTCCAGACCTGTCGTTCTCCTGCAAATACAAGGTGATCCTGCAAGCCGCGTGGCCCCTGGGCCGGTGGAAGGCAGAGAGTGCATCCTTCACGACCCCGCCGTGCTCCGCGCTCAAGGGGAAGACCCACAAGCACTTCAGCTGCCCTGGCGCGGAGGAGGGTACGTGTCGCCTAGACTCCCCAGGGGCGCGGCAGTGGGCACAGCTCCAAAGCGCGATTCACAAAGCCCTGAAACCCACAAGGATCACCCCTTTCTAGACTGCCCTAGGACAGCCCTGTCTGAAGGGAACGTGTGTATACGAACACTCGCGTTGTCTCCGAAGTCCAGCCGCACTTAGTGACACAGGCTTTGCTAAAGGATCAGCCCTTAAGAGTGAAAGTGAAAATTGCTCAGTCGTGTCCGACTCTTTGCGACCCCATGGACTGTACAGTCCGTGGAATTCTCCAGGCCGGGATACTGGAATGGGTAGCCTTTCCCTTCCCCAGAGGGATCTTCCCAACCTAGGGATGGAACCCAGGTCTCCTGCTTTGCAGATTGCTTACCAGCTGAGCCACCAGGGAAGCCCAAGAATACTAGAGTGGGTAGCCTATCCCTTCTCCAAAGGATCTTCCCAACCCAGGAATTGAGTCAGGGTCTCCTGCATTGCAGGCAGATTCTTTATCAGCTGAGCCACCAGGGAAGCCCAAGAATACTGGAGTGGGTAGCCTTTCCCTTCTCCAGGGGGATCTTCCTAACCCAGGGATGGAACCCAGGTCTCCCGCATTGCAGTCGGATTCTCTACCAGCTGAGCCACCAGGGAAGGCCCAATCTTGGAAGCCCAAGCCCTTAGAATGGGGGCTAGCATCTCTCTGCGTGTGCTCCAGGGCGCCTCCTGTAACTCCCTTGACTCGTGTTCACCCCGGCCCCAGGGGCGTTACCCCTTACCTCCTTTCCATCCCCCATCTCCACCTTCCGCAGCCACGGCCCACATAGAGGGACACTTATCCTCAGACGCCCCGCCCAGGAGCTTGTCCTGGTCACTGCCGACGGCTCTCCTGGCGACCCCAGCCTTCCCCACCACCCCCTCCCCCAGCACCTTCTCCTGCCCTCTCAGTGGCCGGGTCCTCTGAGATCACAGCACTCTTTTCGGCATCGTCCACCCCCATCTGCAAGCTGGACTCACAAATGACCCCGAGCCATCAGCAGCCACTGGGCTGAGCTGCAGAGATGAGGGTCCAGCTCAGATGCCATCTGCCCAGGCGGCCGTGGGACACCACCCCCTCCCCCTCAGCGAGGGAGGTCAGGTCACTGACCCTGGAGCCCAGAGAACCGCAGTCTGAACACTGCCCCTTCCCCGGGGGGTGCACAGCTCCCTGGGGCTGCCCTCTCTCCACCCCCCCTAATCCCCCACCCCGCGATTCCCCTTCCTGTGCCCACAGGTCACGGTCACATGCGCCCCAAAGTGCAGGCCAAGCCCGAGAACCTGTCCGCTTCCTTCATGGTGCACGACGCCAACATCACAGGGCACTTCTCCTGGAGGGTGAGCCAGGCGGGCTTGCCGCAGCCACCCACCGGCTTCCAGGTGACCTGGGCCGAGGTCACCACCGAGAGCCGGCCCAACAGCCTCCCGAACAGCATCATCTCGCAGTCCCAGATTCTGCCCGCGGTGAGCACCCGCCTGCCTGCCCTCCCCATCTCGGGGTGGGCCCCCCCATGCGGTTGGAGCATCCCTGGGGGAGGCACTTGGGCACCCCAAACCCCCACTGCAGGGGCGACTGGCTAAGTCTCACGTGTAGGCTTTCTTCTCCTGCGTGAACTCTTCTGCAAGAATCAGAACCCACCACCAGGGTTCCTGTACATTAACTATCATCACCATAAACTTAGGAGAAACCATCATCTAGCTAAATGTGATGACCACGGCCAGCTCTTAAGGAGACATCTCCTGTCCACATGGAATGCAAGGGTTTCACCATTTTCTGGTCTTTTGAATCCCTGTCCTTCTGGGCCAAACGGACGTGCCCCGTTTGAAGTGTTAAATTTGGGGGAAAAAGAGCTAAAAGAACCTTGTTCTTTCTCTTCATTTTCCCCTTCCAATCTGGCCAGAGCACATAATGAGCTGGAGAGCCTTCCAGGCCAACTTAATTCCTTGGCTTGGGGAAAAAAAAAAAAGCATGTGTGGGCTTTTACCAACTTTCAAAACACACTTAGAATATCCAACTTCTGCTCCAAAAAGAGAAAAAAAAACACCTTAAATCCCGGAAGGAAAAAAAAATTCCATGGAATTGGAGAGTAATTATTCTGTGTATGTGCGTTAGGTTCTATTGAGTTCTGACACCAAAAAAAAAAAAACAGCGTTGGCATAAAAAGAAACATTTTTGGCTGCGGGCACTGACAGATACTGTCTTTTAAGGAGCGCAAGTTGGCGCGTTTCCCCGAGACGTGGATTATCAAGAATTCACATCACAAGATGTGCAGATGAAAACTCTTAAAGCCTGGGAAAGTCTTAGGTTCGGGAATGGAAAATACAGTCCCCGGTGCGGGGAGGGGGGATGCGGGGGGTTGGGGGTGAGCCCCAAGAACTGGCCTGGCTCATCTGAGTTCTTGGCTGCCAAGAGCCTGGGTCTCCTCGCTGCCCAGACGGCCCGGGGTGGGGTCTCCAGCGAACGTGGACAGACCGCGGGACCCCCGAACACTGCGGAGTCGAAGCAAGCGAACCGCAACCGCGCGTAACAGGGTGACGTCCCGAGGGAGGCGTGGTCTCTGGAGGAGAGTCCACACGTGGGTCGTGGTCAGAGGCGGCGCCTGACGGCCCTGTGTTCCCCAACCCCTTCCCTCCCCATCACCAGGATCACCCCGAGCTCTCGGTCCCGGGTCTGCGGCCCTCCACCCTCTACCGCCTGGAGGTACAGGTGTTGACGGCGGGCAGGGAGGGGCCCGCCACTATCAGGACCTTCCGGACCCCCGACGTGCACGGTGAGTCCTGGAGGGGGAGGGGGGGGTTCCGCGGGGGGGGGTCCCCGCCCGGCTTGCAGACACACACAAAGTCTTGGTGAAAAAACGAAAATCCATAGATCCAACATTGCAGGCTCCTACCCACAGGGAGTTCTCTGAACCTGAAGCCCTCCCTCCCCTTTGTACGTGCTTCCTTCCAGCCGACCTGACAGGCTCCCTTTTTCCCTCGCCTGCACCCTCCTCCACCCCTTCCGTTACTTTTTTGCCCTACAGAATGCATGCTTTTTTCTTATCTTCTAACCATAAATGCAGAAGAGGTAGGGCTTCCAATGCAGGTAGACGTTAGAGACATAAACCTTGATCCCTAGGTCGGGAAGATCCCCTGGAGGAGGGCATGGCAACCCACTCCAGTATTCTTGCCCGGAGAATCCCAGGGACAGAGGAGCCTGGACAGGTTATAGTCCACCGGGTTGCACAGAATCAGACATGACTGAAGTGGCTCAGCATGCACCCACACAAGGGGAAAAACAATCTATCATATCATTCTGAAATTTTTTAAAAAATTAAGATGCTCAAATAGAACTATATAGGAAATGCTACTTTGCTATGGAGCTTATTACATATATTTCTACTATATATAATCTATTGGCTTCCCTGGTGGCTCAGCTGGTAAAGAATCCACCTGCAATGCAGGAGACCCCGGTTCGATTCCTGGGTCAGGAAGACTCCCTGGAGAATAGATAGCCTACCCACTCCAGTATCCTTGGGTTTCCCTGGTGGCTCAGCTGGTAAAGAGCCATCCACAATGAGGGAGACCTGGATTCAATCCCTGGGTCCGAAAGGTCTGCTGGAGAAGGGAAAGGCTACCCAATCCAGTATTCCGGCCTGGAGAATTCCAAGGACTGTATAGTCCATGGGGTTGCAAGCAGTCAGACACGACTGAGCGACTTTCACTTTAACTATCTACATTACATACATTTTCTTCATAATATGACCCAAATCAACCTGCTGAATCAAGTAGATTAAAAATAATCATCACCTATTGTTTCAAAACAAACAGCCTCCTGGGCAGCACTAAGGAGACACGTTGGGAAGTGGTTACGGTTATTTACCATAAAGGAGTCCTGATTCAAGTGTGTTTGCTGATATTAAAAAAAAACAGGAAAGCAAATCTAGCGATCTCTTCAAGGGATGGAACTGTTAGCTTTGGCAGTGATTCAATACGTACTGGGTCTGTTAACCCTAAAGTCTGGTCCATCCCCAACCCCACCTTCCCTTCCACCCTCCAAAGCCACACATCTGTTCTCTATGTCTGTGAGTCTGTTCTTGTTTCATAGATGTCACTCATGTGGAATCTAAAATACGGCACAAAGGAACTTGACTACGAGACAGAAACAGACTCACAGACAGAGAGAACAGACTTGTGGGAGTTTGGGATCAGCAGATAGAAACTAGGATACATAGGATGGATAAACAATGGGGTCCTACCGTGGAGCAAAGGAACTGCATCCTATATTCTGTGATAAACCACGATGGAAAAAATATACATTGTGTGTGAGCAAGGGAACTGTATCCTATATTCTGTGATAAGAAAGCAAGTGAAGTTGCTCAGTCGTGTCCAACTCTTTGCGACCCCCATGGACTGTAGCCCACCAGGCTCCTCCGTCCATGGAATTTTCTAGGCAAGAGTCCTGGAGTGGGGTTGCCATTTCCTTCTCCAGGGGATCTTCCCGACCCAGGGATCGAACCCGGGTCTCTCGCATTGTAGGCAGACGCTTTACCGTCTGAGCCACCAGGGAACCACGATGGAAAAGAATATATATGGTGTGTGCGCACATATAAAAACAGTATATATAAAACTGTACTATATATATAGTGTATATATAAAATTGAATCACTTTGGTCTACAGCAGAAATTAAACGCAACATTGTAAGTCAACTAGACTCTAATAAAATTTAAAAACGTATGTGTTGGGGAACAAAAAGTACGCACAGTGGAAGAAGTGCAGGAGGAAGCCAAGAGTCATTTAGTGCAAGAGGGTGTGGTTCGCTGGGACATGGTCCACGGTGCTTGAGGCCCAGGTCGGGGGGTGTGAGAGGGAGGATGGTGAGATTAACGTAGAGACGACTGCATCTGAGTCACCCGTGGGATAGTGAGACGGAGACTTCCTGAAGGCCTCCGGGACTGCAGGGCCCGGCGCTGAAAGCTTTGAAGGTCATTGGCACGTGGGTAATAACTGCAAGTGGGGGTGTGCACTGGAGGTCAGGAATGTGAGTTAGGCTGAGACAAGACCAGGGCAAGTACTGCGGCAACGAGGAGCACCAAAGCTCAAGGTGTTGGGCAAGGAGAAGAATCTACATGGAGGATATTCTATGTCTTCCCAAATTATTGTGGCTAAATATCAGTTTTTTTTTAACAGTCATTTCAACAGCTATATCTTAGGAGCAACGCTTTCATTTCTATTCCTGTTTTTAAACAGGTCATTTAAGATATCAGATTCTTACTTTTTGCTTCAATTCTTCCATCAGTTTAAGGTCCTCTTCATGTAGATGGTGTGCTAGAAATAGCAGGCGTCCACCACCTCCACTGTTACACACTTAAGTCTCTGCTCTGTTAGTAAAAACATACGGAAGCTAATTTTAGTTATTAGCAAAACTAAATGGTGACAATTATGTATTTACAAAGATTAGTTATTAGCAAAACTAAGTGGTAACAATTGTGTATTTACAAAGATTAGTTATTAGCAAAACTAAATGGTAACAATTGTGTATTTAAAACAAAGAGAGCCTCCTGTTGGGTTTCAGATTATGTACATTGTTTCTCAGCTTAAACTTTAAAAAGCCACATCAAAGGTTTATGTGTTGATAAGAATTAATGATCCTTATTTTATTTTTTTAAATGATGGATCAAATTTGCCCCAGTAGCTTTTTGCACTTAGGAGTTTAAAGACAAATAAAAACCACCCCAGTGGGAGTGCCCTGTGTGACGCCTTGTCCCATTTGGGACCACAGGCACCCACCACTTACAATGTCCCTCCACCGAAAGTGTGTGCATCATGAAAGGATGTGTTAATTTCTAAACTTTTCTGAGGAAATACAAAGGGTTCTGGCCGGCTTACATTCTTATAAAGAAAGGGGCTTGTCTTTGTTCTCTTGCGATCTTACGGTTTTACGGAGGGAACCAGAGAGTCAGGGAAGGCAGAGAGAAAAGAGAGGCAGGGTGGATGTGTGTCTGCAAGTTCAGAGTCAGGGCCGGGAGGACCTGGGTGGCACGGACCGCGTGGCAGGGCGGGGGGCTGACGCTTTCAGCACAGACACACACCTGTTCCTCCAGTCTGTCCAGCCGGGGACAGCGGCAGTACTGACACGTCTGTTCTGTCTCTAGGCCCCCATCTGAAACACCGCCATCCCCATCACTACAAGCCTCCTGCAGAAAGGTACTGAGCTGCTCTGAGAGCCCGTCTGAACCCTGAGCGAGTGTGGAAGCTGGCACAACCCCCCAAGGACTGGCCGTGCCCGCTGGGAGGCACCAGGCCCTTCCCAGAGGACCGCCCGCCCCTGCCTAATAACTGCGGGGCACTCAATGCTCTGTCCGCCCTGGAAAATGCGCCCTGAAAACCAGGGACCATCAGCGAGCCTTGTGAAGGCGGTGTCGGGGGTGGGGGGACAGGTTCCTGTGACAACGGACGACACGAAGACCAGCCCTGTTCCACTTCTAATTCTTGCCTGCCTCTGTGTTGGAGCTCCTCCCGATGCAGGTCTGAGATGTCCCTGAATTTGCATCAACAGATTCTCCAAAGAGATAATTTACATGATTTACATACCATAATAGGCCTACACGTAGTAAGCATACAGTTACTCACCGAACGCTTGGAAATTAAATTATTGATTTGTTTTGCCAGATCCATGGAAGAGTATCTAGACTTTTACACCCTGATATTTATTCAGAGATTTCTGAAGATGAATTTTTTTTTTTTAATCACATATGGTTTTTTTTCAACTGAAAAAACCTGTAAACCTGAAATATTGCCAATTAGTTTAAACCTAAAATGCTCCAGCTTCAAGCACTCAAGCTTCATTTTATACAAGGAGATAGATGAGTTTGGCCTCGAAATGACAATTTCTGTTAAGACATTCCCAGCCAGGAGGAGTCAGCACTGCTACCCAGAGTCTGCCCTGAGGAAATTAAAACTGTTTTCTGGGGCTGCTCTTTAATATTTCACCCTACAAGAAGTTTTCCTGACACTTTATTTATATTTTCCTTTTTTCCTTAATGGGGAAAACAGTTGTTGGTGTGTTTTGCCGCGTTCTTATGTCTTAACACGCTACAAAACCTCTTGCTTGAAATGAAAGAATCCCAACTATCGAATATTTTCAAATCTTTACCGAGATTTTTCCCTTTTCTTAATCAGAGCAAGCTCTCTGTTTGGTAGAGTATTCTCTATAATGTAGAAGAAGCAGAGGGGGACTTTGGAAGGTAGAAAAGGACAGCTGTCTGCCTTGGACTAACCAACCTTTGCTTTCCAGGTGGCTCAGTGGTAAAGAATCTACCTGCCAACGCAGGAGATGCGGGTTCGGGTTCCATCCCCGGGTTGCAAAGATCCCCTGGAGGAGGAAATGGCAACCCACTCCAGTATTCTTGCCTGGAGAAAATCCCATGGACAGAGGAGCCTGGCGGGCTACAGTCTGTGGAGTCGCAAAAGAGTCAGACACAACTTAGTAACTAAACAGGAAACCTTTCTTTACGCCTTCAAATCTATTACATCTTATTTGAAAAATTTATTAAAAAATTATGAAAAATTTAATTGAAAAATTATGAGGCTCCATCCTAACGCCTCATAGCATGAACTCAAGTGAAGACACGGTGTTTGTTAGTATATAGTGTTGAGGGGAATGTTGGGGCACCCTTAAACCAGAGATGTTTTAATATATTTTTTGCTTGAGGGAACACCCATGTGTATACACATGTATGTATGTGTCTGTATACTTCTGGGTAGGTATACAATATATATGGAGAAGGAAATGGCAACCCACTCCAGTATTCTTGCCTGGAGAATCCCTTGGACAGAGGAGCCTGGTGGGCTACAGTCCATGAGGTCGCAAAGGGTCGGACACAACTGAGCGACTTCACTTTCACTTTTCACTTTAATGCATTGGAGAAGGAAATGGCAACCCACTCCAGTGTTCTTGCCTGGAGAATCCCAGGGACAGAGGAGCCTGGTGGGCTGCCGTCTATGAGGCTGCACGGAGTCAGACACAACTGTAGTGACTTAGCAGCAGCAGCATACAATATATACATACATGTAAATACACACACACACAGACGCACATATATACACATGGGTAGCTTGAGTACGAGTCACTGCAGAAATGGTTTTCCCAACTCACCAGTGGCGGGTGCAACTCTAAATATCATTCGAGTAATCTGTTTTCCCCATCGGTATCAATGCTATGAGAAAACAACCATTTCTCCAAATTAAACATTTTCAGGGGAGGGCGTCCTCATTATCTACACAGGGAAAACGAGGATGTTTTCAGTGAAAGCTCTTGTGCGCCTGGGAGCCTGCTCTTGTCTTCTCTCCCAAAAAAGCCTGTGGTGAGCGCCCTGGTTGCCGGGGGTCAAGTTAGCGACGAGGGGCGTGAACGTGAGCGTCTCGACTCGCCCCCGGAGGCCCAGGCTCTTAAGTGCGGACACCAGGCAGAGAGACGACCCCTGTTATTACACGCATGCCTCTCTCCCCGGAGAATCCCGGGGCCGGTAGGCATGGATCTCCGACGGAACAGATGGAAAAAACTACTTCCTGCGTCTTGGACGAGCTTGGAAGCTTGAGCAGGCGGGTGGTGCTTTGCAGCCCTGCACGAGGGGCTACATGGGGATCTCAAGGGTGCAGCAAGCTCGGGGGGCTTCGGGCTGTTTCTCTGCAGCTCCTGACATGGTCTGGGGTGGACTCTGGCAAAGAGTGTTCATGCAGAGTCAGCGGGTTCCCCTTCTGCACGGAGACGCGAGGGACAGCCTTCAGCAAGGACGCATGCGCAAACACAGAGCTCGTCTCTGAAACCACGAGTTTTCCGTAGACGCCGTCCCCAGCATCTGGATTTTCAAACCCTCAGAATTTCAAAAGGGAAGGCTTCAAATTATTATTGGCTGTGTGTTTATTGTCTACCTTCATTGGTCCTAAATATATCCATAAGTATTTGTGCCAGCCAACGTTTGTACTGTTGTATAGTTTAAAACGAAGGAGTATATACATAGATGCGAAATATTATTAAATTATTAAATACAATTAATTTTGTAAAATTTAATGACGTTTCTTTTGCCTGGGTCATAGACGTTGAGCAAATATATTTTTAGTTCGGATCAAGGTTCTGAAGCTTCTATCTTCCTTAAGATATATACCTGAAGCAGGTCTTATGAGCATTTCATTCTGCTTTAATATTTGATAAATTATGTTAGTATTATTGGAAGAGATTATTAATTAGGCAATAAAAGAAAGCTGAGTTTCCTTTATAAAGTTCAATAATATTCAAGTGAGCAAAAATATAATTACAATTTTTTGAATTTTTAACAATTTGCCCTAATAAAGGTCTAAAAATTTATGTTGTTTAATTTTGAAACCATTTTAGTAGCTTATTCTGTTTTATTGAAATTAGATGCATTTCTCTCATATGAGAAAAAGTATATTCAGTGACAGTATTTATTCTTTATAAAAGTCAAGCTCATGAAACATATGAAGTCATCAGATACAGGAGTCAAACCTGATATACATCGAGGCTATGTGCGTCTTTTTACTGAGAATATTCACTCCTCAGTGATGGGTCATTTATCTGGGCTATCTTCTTGTTCTAAGTGGGCTCTGGGAGCAATCTTTATAAAGGAATGTGTGCCCTTAACAACAGCCAGTGTTTTTTAATATACATAAATGGGAAGGAAATGCAAAAATAAGGGGATAAATATACACTTACAGCTGAGCAGAAACTAATACAACGTTATAAAGCAGATACAGTCCCAATAAAATTTTCTTCAAGAGCCAGTAATGTTTATGACAGGTCCATTTTCCAAAATCCAAGGTTTACAAACAGATCTCTGTCCTAGGAAGACCTGGAAGAATCCAGAACCCATCTAGGGAGCAGGGATCCTCCAGCTCAGCACTGCTGAGACTTGGGGCTGCACAGTTCTCTGTCGGCGAGCGGGACCTGCCCTCGGCACTGTGGGGTGTGGAGAGGCAACCCCCGTCTCCACCCACCAGAAATGAGGAGCTCCCCACCCCGAGTGTGATGACCACACACTCTGCAGTCACGGCCCACACCCTCTCGGGGTACAGAGTCAGCCCCAGTGAGAATCATCACATCGTAATGTCCCCCCTCAAGGAGGAGCTGCGTCAACTAGAGTAGGCACTCCTGGGAAGTGATTACATGGGACCTCAAAGCCCTTCGCGGTATCTTTTATGTCCACTGAAGAATCTGATTAAAAGGCTGAATTTGTGTATCAGGCGAGTACAAATATTCATTTGTCCTACAGACCAGTCAGCGTCATTCACGATGATGGGAGTCTTACTTAATGCCCTTTCTTACACCACACGTTGTGGGATTTGTCAGGTTCAATCCTGTGGCTGCGAAAATCTCAATCTAAACTTGTGCAAACTTGTACATCGTCACCAGAACACAGAGGCTAAATACCCACTGCATGTACGTTCATTTACAATAAATGCACAAAGCTGGCGACTCGTGTCTATGGTTGTGCATGGCCAAACTCAGCTTCTCACCTCTCCTGGACACTTGGCAAGTTCCACCATTCACAGGGTGACTCACAAGAGGTCTGTCTCCAGAGCAATTAGGATTTTTCCTTGACGTAACCATAGTGTGCAGATAACAGAATGGCTACCCTCTCATCCAAACAGCCTGTAGAAACCATGTCCCTTAGACAGGTCATTTAAAGTCAATATTTATTTATGTGTGTAATAAAAAATGACTTTGTTTGTGTGTCATGTTATTTAGAGAGAAATAATCTTGTAAAGAAATGTTGTAAAAAAAAAACACAAAAGCATTGTAAATAGTCTGATCTGTCACGCATTAGTCTTATGTTAGAGTTTGTACATACTGATTCCGTAATAAAGGACCTTTAAACCTGCCCGGTGGACTAGACTCGTTACTCTCCTGAAAAGATACACACATATTTTCTTTTCATTTAGAAAGAAAAATGAGCAGTTTCCTATGAAGCTGGGGAGATTCAAAAAGCTTCATTCTGTCAGTATGAATGGAACTCAAGGTCTGGCGAAAGATTGAAGGTGGGAGGAGAAGGGGACGACAGAGGACGGGATGGTTGGATGGCATCACTGACTCAGTGGACGTG
This sequence comes from Giraffa tippelskirchi, assembly GCF_054371585.1. Taxonomy (NCBI): domain Eukaryota; kingdom Metazoa; phylum Chordata; class Mammalia; order Artiodactyla; family Giraffidae; genus Giraffa; species Giraffa tippelskirchi. The sequence goes on from NC_137289.1 coordinate 148,727,096, forward strand.
ACTTTGGGTCAAGTCCGGGAGACGGTGACGGACAGGGAGGCCTGGCGTGCTGCAGTCCACGGTGTCATAGAGAGTCGGACACAAGTGAGCGACCGAACAACAGCAACAAACAGAAATGCAACAAGGCAGCTCGTCGTCCTGAACAGAGCATTCTGGACCTTTGACAGAGATCACTGCTTCACGGTTTTCACTATTTACAAGCATGACTCTCCATGGTTTGGGTGGCATTTTCCATCTATTGGTCCACAGGCTTAAACAACTGTCCCCCACCACCCTGGCCCCAGGAGCTGTCCATAAAATGCTACTAGATACCTGTTATGCTCATAAGCTCTCAGCCGCACCCCTGCATTCTCAACAGCACAATCACTGCAGGTGGGGGGGTCCCCTCCCCAGCAGAGGGTCTTGCAGACCCCAACATGGGGTGGGTGCTGTGTTCATGGCATCTCCACCCATGACGTAGAAGGATGCTACTCCATAAACCACCGGAAGAAGGTGGTCCGTCCGAAAGCCGAGATGAGTTCTGTCTGCATCAAATCACCTACTTATTTCTCTACGCGTTCACCCGGTAGGAACATCCTAAAAGTTTCTGCTACTGCCTGGTCCTGCTGTATGAGCGGGATGTTGACTAGGATGGCAGGTCCCAGGTGTTCAAGGGCTCTTCCTTCTAGGACTAGCGATGAGGAAGAAAGAACTGAAGAGTGTGAGAAACCCGAGGAGGAAAAGATAGCAGAGCGTTGGGTAAGGGAGAGGCTGTGGGGTCCTGACTTTCGTGTTCTTAGGCAGGATCACTGTGGGCTGAGACCCCCACAGTGAAGAAGCTGGCAGCTACCCAAGGGATGGAGGTGAGGCACCCACAGGGGGACTCGGGACCTCTGAGGTGTGAGCCTAAGCTTTCTGACTGACCTCCAGAGCCAGTTACCTTTCCTTCTGTTGTTTTCTAATCTCTCCTTGAAAAAATGATGGGATTTTCCTGACAAAAATCAAACGTTTGTGTTGTGTTTCTTTATAATCAGAAGCGACTGCATCTAGAGAGACCGTGCTGGTCAGTGGCCCAGTAAATTCTCAAACAATGGTGATGGACTCTTTTTTAAAAAAAATATATGAGCTACACTTAAGAATCTGGACACACAAGGTCCGCTGTGCAGCAAAGTCCATGGAAGCAGAAAACACCTGGGTTAGCTGCCAGGGACTGGAGGGGGACCAGGTGGGAAGTGCTTCATGGGGACAGCGTTCACGTCTGGAGGTGATGACAAGGTTTTGCAAGAGCATAGAGCTTGTGCATTTTGAAGAAGAACTAAATGCCACTGAATTACACTCTTTAAAAGGGTCCAGTGTATGCAACGCAAGCCTTAACTTCACTAGGAAAATAAGCAACACCACAGAATTTCCAAATACACAGGTTACGTATCATAACCCAGTTTGAGTACAAATGCAACTTATTTGCAAGATGAATTATCCATCTGAGTTTCAAATGAAAAGCAAGCAGAAGTGCCACTGAAGAAATAATGCCCCTGGCCATGATCTTAACCAGGAGGATGTGCTGGGTCTCATCCCACTCCTGGTACCCCGATTCTGGTCCCGGGTGGTGTCCCTCCTGATGATGGACCTGCCACTGAGCCCCCGCACCAGCTGCCTGACTAACTCTTAACATTGCAGCTTCACCCCTGAGGAACCCCACTTCAACCCTGTAAGGTCCTCCGGTCCATGACGTCACCAATCCCTGGACCCGTCATCCACGCTGGGCCTGAGCTCCATCTGCTACCAGCTGCACTGCCCCTCCATGTGGTCTCCCTTCCATGCTTCCAGCCACTCCAAGATCAGAGGGACTGTGCACAGCTCAGAGGTGACTGTGGGCATGGAGCTCAGGCCCAAGACATTCAGCTGATGTCTCTCAGAAACTCCACAGGCCACAAGGCGGGGGTGGGGGCGGGCGGCAAGATCTATTCACAGTCTTGAGAAAGAGAAAACGTCTGCAATCTAGGATACTCTACCCAGCCAGATTATCATTCAGAATAGGAGAGAGAGAAAAGAATTTCTCAGTGGAGTGAAAAAAAAAAAAAAAAAAAACCTCCAAGAAGACAGCAATACTCAACCTATCCTAAAGGAAAAAAAGAAAAACAGAAAGTTCTTCTCTACATAGAAAAAGGAAGGAAGAATCCATAGGAAAGAGAAAAACCAACAGCAGGGAAAGCAATCACATGAGAAAGGCCTGACAGTCACCTAAATAAGCCACTGCATAGACTATAGATGGAAAAAAGACAGTCTCTTCAGCCAGTGGTTCCGGGAAAGCCAGACAGATGCATGTAAATCAAAGAAATTGGAACACTTGCTCACATCATGGGCTGTGTGCTAAGTCACTTCAGTCGTGCCCCACTCTTTGTGACCCCAAGGACTGCAGCCCGCCAGGCTCCTCTGTCCATGGGATTCTCCAGACAAGAACACTGGAGTGGGTTGCCATGTCCTCCTCCAGGGGATCTGCCCAACCCAGGGATCGAACCTGAGCCTCCTGCATTGCAAGTGGATTCTTTACCATTAGCACCACCTGGGAAACCATCCTCACATCACACACAAAGATAAACTCAAAATGTTCGATACCCTTAAACTCCTAGAAAAGACCATAGGCAAAACATTCTCATAAGTCACAGCAGTATGTTCTTAGGTCAGTCTTCCAAGGTAAAAGAAATAAAAGCAAAAATACACAAATGGGACTTAATTAAACCGAATTTTGCACAGCTAAGGAAACCACAAACAAAATGAAAAGACAACCTACACAGCGGGGGAAAATATTTGTAAACAGTGAGACTGACAAGGGACTAATCTCCACAATACACAAATAGCTCACACAATTCTACAGCAAAACCGCAAAAAACCCAATCAAAAAAATGGGCAGAAGACCCAAGCAAATAGATGTTTCTCTAAAATGTCTGTTGGCCATACAGATGGCCATACAATAGGCACGTAAAAAAGATGCTAAACATCACTATTTATTAGAGAATTGCAAATAAAACCCACAATGAGGTTCCGCCTCACAGTGGTCAGAATGACCATCATTAAAAAGTCTACAAATAACAAAGACTGGAGACGGTGTGGAGAAAAGGGAACCCTCCTACACTGTTGGTGGGAATGTAAGCTGGTCTAGCCATTATGGAGAACAGTATGGAAGCTCCTTAAAAAATTAAAAATAGAGCTACCACAGGATCCAGCAATCACACTGCTGGGCATGTATCTGGAAAGGAATGAAACCTCTAATTCAAAATGATACATGGACCTCAATGTTCACAGCAGCACTGTTTACAACAGTCAAGACATGGAAACAGCCCAAGTGCCCATCAGCAGACAACTGATTTAAGAAGATGTGTTACATGTCGATATATATGTGTTTGGTTCAGTTCAGGTCAGTCGCTCAGTCGTGTCCGACTCTTTGTGACCCCATGGACCGCAGCACACCAGGCCTCTCTGTCCATCACCAACTCCCGGAGCTTGCTCAAACTCATGTCCATCAAGTCCGTGATGCCATCCAACCATCTCTTCCTCTGTTGTCCCCTTCTCCTCCCTCCTTCAATCTTTCCCAGCGTCAGGGTATTTTCTAATGAATCAGTTCTGCATATATATGGGTACACACACAGATACTCTGGAATATTACTCAGCCATAAAAAGAATCAAATATTGCCATTTACGTCAGTGTGGATGAACCCAGAGATAATCATAGTAAGTGAAGTAAGTCAAAGACAAATGTTATATGACATCGCTTCTGTGTGAAATCTAAACAGTGATACGAATGAATCTATATACAACAGACCCACAGACATAGAAAACAAACTCATGATTATCAAAGGGGAAAGAGAAGGGAACAAATTAGGGGTATGAGATTAACAGATACCTTTTCCCTTTGGTAACTACAGTATATAAAATAGATAAGCAGCAAGGAGTTAATGTATAGCACATTTGGTCAAACTCCAGGAGATAGTGAAGGACAGGGAGGGCTGACATGTTGCGGTCCATGAGGTCACAAAGAGTCGGATGTGGCTGACCGAACAACAACAGGGAATGATAATTTCTTGGCATCACCTGCAGTGCTAATTAACCTGAAACAATATATATACATATATCACGAAATTACTTTGATGTACACCTGAAACTAACACAATGTTGCAAATCGACTGCAGTTCAACAGTAAGAAGAAATAGTCAAGACAGCTCACTACCCAAGAACCTCATCCGGGTATTCCCCCAGTGGTAATGCTCAAACTACAGGACACAGTCATAACCAGAAACCCGCCATCGACACCATCCAGAGAACTTGGTCAGATGATTCAGATGTCCCTGGATTTACATGCATGTGTGTGTCTGTCTTTAGTTCTATGTGATTTTACTGTATGTATATACATGCCATTGTTTTCTTTTTACCTTTTCATACTGTGCATGGGGTTGCTCCTTGGAAGAAAAACTATGACAAACCTAGACAGCGTTATTAAAAAGCAGAGATATCACTTTGCTGACAAAGGTCCGTATAGTCAAAACTGTGGTTTTTCTAGTAGCTGGGTATGGGTGTGAGAGTTGGACCATAAAGAAGGCTGAGTGACGAAGAATTGATGCTTTTGAACCATGGTGTTGGAGAAGACTCTTGAGAGTCCCTTGGACTGCAAGAAGATCCAACCAGTCCATCCTAAAGGAGATCAGTCCTGAATATTCATTGGAAGGACTGATGCTGAAGCTGAAACTCTAATCCTTTGGCCACCTGATGTGAAGAACTGACTCACTGGAAAAGACCCTGATGCTGGGAAAGACTGAGGGCAGGAGGAGAAGGGGACGGCAGAAGACGAGATGGTTGGATGGCATCACCGACTCAATGGACATGAGTTTAAGCAAGGTCTGGCAGATAGTGAAGGACAGGGAAGGCTGGCGTGCTGCACTTCACGGGGTCTCAAAGAGTTGGACACAACTTAGCGACTGAACAGCACTGTTTTCTAAGCAAAAGAACATCTAAACCACAATTAGTTAAATTCACTTTAAGGAAGTATGGTGTATTTTTGCAATTTCCCTCAAGCTGGATGTCATTTGTTTCACAACAATGTTAACTTCAACGTTATCAAAACGATCAGCTCATGATGCCTTTGACAGTGTCTTGAATTTCAGGCTATGACTTGTTCTCCTAAAGCTGCATGCCTACCACCAGTTCTGCCTATAAAGATCTGTCTTGTCCGATGAAACTAAACCTATGTGTAAATAAAGTGCACAGATATGAAAACTCATTTCATGGATTGAGAGGAATGTAGGTGCATATTTATGGTTGAGATGTGGGTTTTAGGGAGGGTAAAAAGAAAAAAAAAGGGAAAAAAAGGAAACATTCATTCCTGTTTAGAAAGTCAGACCTTGTCCAAAGTAGTAAACACCCTGTTGTTTCAGATTAATTTAACACTGAGAGATGAGTTTTGAACAATTGCCTCCAGTTGATATTAACCTCAGTTCAGTCTAGATGCTTTCAAAACTTGCTGCTGGTTAGATCCTGGGGGAGACCCAGCCAGAGTCCTCCAGCACCTTCAGGTCTAGAGTGAAGCCTGGACATCAGAACTGTGTTCAAGGCTCCACGGGGGCCTTGCCTGGGGGTCCAGTGGTTAAGACTCCACACTTTCACTGCAGTGGTTAAGATCCCTGGTTGGGGAACTAAGATCCCTGTTGTTCCACACAGCAAGGCCAAATGTAAATAGATGCAGAAGTTAATTAAGGGTCCCCAGATAATTCTAAGATGGACTCACGGTGAGAACCAGTCCTGCAGACCCTGGTAACTGTTACAAACATCCTGCTCGTGGAGCTGAAGAAGTTAGAAGTCACAGGAAACACACTACTCTGCTTTCTTCCCCCACTTTTATGCCAGAGTAAATTATGCACAAAGACACAGCTGCCCACCCCAGGGTGGGTGCAGCTGTAGAGCTGCGTAGATGGATGTGGGCATTCCTAATCGCAGACGTCTCCCGTTCTGTGTTTGGGGCGTCATTGAGAATTTACTGTGGGAAATGCTAACACAGGGGAGTCAGATACAGTTTGGGATATTCCAGGGAGTATGGGCTTCCCAAGTGGCTCAGTGGTAAAGAACCCACCTGCAGTGCAGGAGACCTGGGTTCCATCCCTGGGTCGGGAAGATTCCCTGGAGGAGGGAATGGCAACCCGCTCCTGTCTTCTTGCCTGGAGAATCCCATGGACAGAGGAGCCTGGTGGGCTACGTACAGCTCATGGGGTCACAGAGAGTTGGATACAACTTAGCAGCTAAAGAACAACAGGATGTGAGTTAGTAGAAACTGCATGTTTGTCCTAGCTGCTGTGAAAGGGCTTTCAGACAGGCAGCTTGGAGTGATTTAAACGCGATCTCAGGAGTCAATTAGGATGGAGCAGGGGGCCTACCTATAGCATTAGCTTGTGTGCCACCCTGACTCGATGCTGACTGACCTTTTCAATCCCGTTATCGCCCGCCCCATCTCAAACAACAGCCCATCACAGGCAATTAGGTTCATTACGAATAATGGAAACCATGCTTCATTCCTGTGTTGATTAGACCCGCCTGGAATTGCCCTGGCATGATCCAAAGACCTCCCCCCTCCTTTGTATTTCAGCGTGCGTGCTAAGTCACTTCAGTCGTGTCTGACTCTTTTGCGACCCCAGGGACTGCAGCCCACCAGGCTCCTTCTCTGTCCATGGGGATTGTCCAGGCAAGAATACCAGAGTGGGTTACTACGTCCTCCTCCGGGAGATCGTCCCGACACCAGGGATCGAACCCTCGTTTCATTATGTCTCCTGAATTGGCATACAGGTTCTTGACCACTAGTGCCACCTGGGAAGCCCTTGCATTTTAGCAACACAGCTAATGGAATCAACCCCAGAGCTGAGACAGCACTAACTGGGACTGTGTTTGGCTAAGGGTGCTGTTTGCTTTCACTCATTCATTTCTGCCACCATCTCTGGGTGGGAGGAGGGAAAAGCAGGGAGCATCTTACAGCTCAGAAGTACAAGTGAGAAATCAAGTCAGTGGCTCAGATCAGGTAGCGGGGGAATTCCGGAGTCTGAAAATGAAGCCATGCCTCCAATATCAAGGCAGCCTCCTCGCCAGGAAATACAGATGCTCAGAGTTAGCTGCTGCAAGACGCCCCGGGACCCACTGACCAGTGACACGTAGCATAATGTGCCCTCTTTATCATCAGATTCACCTCCACCGCCTCCCTCCCCAATGTCAGGGCGTGACTCTGCTTCTTGGTATGTCAGGAGGTGATCACACACTGGCCCCTCAACCCCGCCACAGCCCCATCTACCAGCCTGTACCTCAGCCTCTCCCAGGGATTCCCAGAACTGTTCTAGACCCAAGCCCTGGCCCGGTTCTGTTCCCACGGCAGGAAGGGCATATTTAGGCCCCGCAGAGCCGCCAGGGACCTTCATCCCTGTCTGTGCACCGGTGCTGGACTGTCCTCTGGAGCAAAACATGGGTGTTCACCCAGTTGCTGACAAGCCAGCACCTGTAAAAAGCAAAAGCAAACCCTGTGGGCTGGGGGGGTGGACGGGGGTAGTGGGAGTCACACAGGGTGCCAGGTCTCCATCCTGCCCATGGACTGGGCACCGTGAGCTGGGCAACTGCAGCCCCTCTGTGAAATGAGGTCAGCTGAAATCTGCACGAATTTCACAGCAGATGGCACAAAATCCCAACTAGCCCTCAGGACATCTTGCATTCCTGGGACAGGGCACACCCCATCTTGCTGACACTAAGTGAGGACTCAATATAAAGCTGACTGTTATGAATCAGTACACCTTTTATATGTGTGTGTGTAGACAATACTGCATTAGTCTCTGGTGTGGAGTTACTCAGTTGCCTCTATGTTCTTTTTCAAATACTTTTCCCTTACAGGTTATTAAAAATTACTGAGAATAGCTGCCCATGTGCTATGTGGTAGGTCCTTGTTGTTTATTTTATATAAATGGCAACCCACTCCAGTATTCTTGCCTGGAGAATACCCACAGACAGAGGAGCCTGGCAGGCTACAGACCGCTCAGTCATGTCTGACTCTCTGCAACCCCCTGGACAGGAGCCCACCAGGCTCCTCTGTCCATAGGATTCTCCAGGCGAGAATACTAGAGTGGGCAGGCAGTCTCTTCTCCAGAGGATCTTCCTGGCCCACGGATCGAACCCAGGTCTCCTCCAATTGCAGGCAGATTCTGTACTGCCTGAGCCACCAGGGAAACATGTATATGTTAATCCCCACCTCCTATTTAATCTCTCTCCCCATCCCCAACCTTCTCCCTCTGGTAACCATAAGTTTGTTTTCTATGTCTGTGAGTCTCACTCTATTTTGTAAATAAGTATCATTTGTATTGATTCTGCAATCCCACTCCTGGGTGTGTGTCTGGAGAAAACCATAACTTGAAAAGATGCGAGCACCCCAGAGTACCCTGCAGCAGTATTTACAACAGTCAGAACATGGAAGAAACCTTTGTCCATTGACAGATGAAGAAGATATGACACATACACCCATACACAGGGGATGCTACTCAGCCATAAGAAAGAATGCCATAATGCCATTCACAGCAACACGGATGGACTCAGAGACTATGATACTAAGTGAGGTAAGTCAAAGACGAATACCATGTGATGGTGCTTGCGCATGGAATCTAAAAATGAAAAACAATCAGTACATCTTAGTTACCCTCTTAACTATTTAAGTAGAAAGAAAATCTATTAATAAAAGGAAGTACTTTCTACACTCGAGTTAATTATCTTATGAACTTCACCCTGTGTTAGACAATACCACTGAAGTTCAGTTAAATTGGGACTGCTGGTGGAATTACCCCAGGGGGAGTTTTTTTTAAAAAACTCTTTAGTGCTTTTCAGTTCAACTCATACATCAGTTCTGGCCTTAAGTGGGGGAAGGAGACTTCTTGGGGTACAGAGAAACGGAATGCCTGAGGGTGGTATCTACATCTCCACGGACTATACCAACTCTGGCATAAGGACACGAACGCAGTCCAGGGCTGCCCATGTTCTGCTTATCCAATCCTCTAGCCCTTTCTCCAAGGAAATTTAGCATTTTAGGAAACATTTGTAAGGACTTCCCTGGTGGTCCGGTGGTCAAGAATCTGCCCGCCAATGCAGGGGACATGGATCTGACCCCTGGTCCGGGAAGACCCCACATGCTGCAGAGCAACTAAGCCCGCATGTCAAAACTACTGAGCCCACGAGCTGCAAGTACTGAAGGGCATGCACCGAGAGCCCGTTCTCCGCAACAAGAGAAGCCACCGCAATGAGAAGCCCGTGCATCGCGACCAAGATGAGAGCAGCCCCCGCCCAGTGCAACTGGAGAAAGCCCATGCACAGCAACCAAGACACAGCACAGCCATTCATTAGAAAAAGAAAGCTAGATACATTTGCGTAACGAATGAAGGAATGAAATGAATGAATCAGTGACTCCCAAATGGATAAAAAGTGTCACCCGAATTCTTCCAGAATCTGAACGGGGCACTCCAGCTTCCAAGATGCTGGCCACCCACGTTTTCCCTAGAGAATAAAAACTGTCTGGTGCTCATGGACAAATTTATGTGTCTCCCTGATCTCACAGTCAAACACACCTGATCGTAGCAAAAAGCACTGTTACGTTCAGAAAGCTTTGTTTCCTCACTCATCTTTATCTCTTTTTTTTTTTAAACTCATATACTGAACTACTATGGAGTCCTTGTTAAAGATAAATATATCTTAGTGATAATTTAAGGAGACCAAATAGAGAGTGAGTTTAAAAGCTGCTTTAAAACTTAACAATCCAAAAACTAAGATCATGGCATCTGGTCCCATCACTTCATGGCAAATAGATGGAGAAAAAATGGAAACGGTGACAAACCTTATTTTCTTGGGCTCCAAAATCACTGCAGACGGTGACTGCAGCCATGAAATTAAAAGATGCCTGCTCCTTGAAAGAAAAGCTATGACCAACCTAGACAGCATATTATAAAGCAGAGACATTACTTTGTCTACAAAGGCCCATCTACTTAAAGGTATGGTTTTTCCAGTGGTCATGTATGGATGTGAAAGCTGGACTATAAAGAAAGCTGAGCGCTGAAGAATGATGCTTTTGAACTGTGGTGTTGGAGAAGACTCTTGAGAGTCCCTTGGACAGCAAGGAGGTCCAACCAGTCCATCCTAAAGGAGATAAGTCCTAGATGTTCATTGGAAGTTCTGATGTTGAAGCTGAAACTCCAATACTTTGGCCACTTGATGCAAAGAGCCAACTCATTGGAAAAGACCCTGCTGCGGGGAAAGATTGAAGGCAGGAGGAGAAGGGGACGACAGAGGATGAGATGGTTGGATGGTGTCACCGACTCCATGGACATGAGTTTGAGCAAGCTCCAGGAGATACAGGGAGGCCTGGCGTGCTGCAGTCCATGGGGTCGCAAACAGGCAAGATTGAGTGACTGAAGAACAAAAAACAGGGATTGAAGGATGAGAGGGGGACTTCCGTGGCAGTCCAGCGGTTGAGACTTTACCTTCCAACGCAGGGGGCATGGCTTTGATCCCTGGTTGGGGGACTACGATCCCATATACCCTGGAGTGCAGCCAAAATGTAAGAAATACACTAAAAAAGAAAAAAAAAAAGAATGAAGGATGGGAACCAACACTGACCTCGCCAGTGTGGAACTGGTCCCACGTGTACTAAAGTAACAAGTGCAGGACTAATTCTCACTGAACCCAGGAACGCCGCAGGAAGCCACAAACACAAGTCACACTACCTTGGACAGGGCATGAAACGTGTTTGTGAGGTCCAGCCAAAGATCAAGAGAGACACGCCACGGGGAAAACTGAAGGCAGCTGACTCAGAACAACAGAGGCTGACTTCTTTTTCCCCATTGTTCATAATGGAGCAGAGAAAGACCACGTTGTAAAACACAATTACATTTGGCAGGGGAAGGTTTTGACCAATGCTAGATAAAAATGGAGGGAGGGAAAAATGTTGGTTCTTGGGGAAAATATGCCCTTCTCCATCAGGGGCATGTTTATTCAAGCGTTATCTGTTTATCCCAGTAAGTTTTTGCATCCACTGTTGAGCCAAAAGAAGAGACAATGTTGATACCTGTTTTGAATGAAGGACTCAATGTTTTCCATTTAGCACTGGAAACCCAAGGACAGTTTCGAAATGTCTTTAGATATGGTTGTTACTTGTCTTAAGTGGGAATAAATTCTAGTTACTTTTCCCCTGAAGTGCTTTAAGGCTTAACTATAGATATTTTTGAAGCAATGACAGAGATGGTTGCAAACTATCCAACAAAATGCAAGCCTTGGACTTAACTGCCAAGTCAATTTATAGCCCAAAACAAACCTCCCAAACGATAATGCTCTTCGCCCAGCTTTTATGAAAGGAGAACGCGGATGACTGACTTTAGGCTCCTGCAAAGTGCAGCTGAATTTCACAGCAGCATCCCTGACAATGCAAGATGACACAACCCACATCCATCTCACCTCTCAGCTCTTAACTTCTGCACGGGGACAACATCTACAGCACTTTGCAGGTAGTTGGTGGCATCAGACAAGACAGAGACAGCTGGGGCGTGCAAACATCCCAGCCTGCTGGGAGACGAACCCACGAGGCCGCCATCTGAGGTGCACTGGAAGCCCTTGCCTTGGAAAGAAGTCTGCTATTGCAGTGGTTCTTCCGTTTTAAGCAATGCTCCTCGATTCAACCATGACTAGAAGTCCTTCTAGCAGGAACTAGAAGTCCTGATGACCACCCCAGTGCTCTGTGGACGGAAGCCCGGTGATGAGGATGTTACCTTTCATCTTGCTGCAAAGTCTTTGGGGGACTGGTAATTTACAACCATCAGGTCAACGCAATAGGAATAATCAAAGGGACTTTCCTGCTGGTCCAGCGATTAAGAATCTTGCCTTGCAACTCAGGGGACACGGGTTCGATTCCAATATGCCTTGGAGCAACTTAAGCCTGTTTACAATCGCCAGAACATGGAAGCAACCTAGATGTCCATTGGCAGATGAATGGATAAGAAAGCTGTGGTACATATACACAATGGAATATTACTCAGCTATTAAAAAGAATGCATTTGAATCAGTTCCATTGAGGTGGATGAAACTGGAGCCTATTATACAGAGCAAAGTAAGTCAGACAGAAAAACACCAATACCGTATATTAACGCATATATATGGAATTTATAAAGATGGTAACGATGGCCCTATATGCAAGACAGCAAAAGAGACACAGATGTAAAGAACAGACTGTTGGACTCTGTGGGAGAAGCCCAGGGTGGAATGATTTGACAGAATAGCATTGAAACATGTATATTACCATATGTGAAACAGATCACCAGTCCAGGTTCGATGCATGAGACAGGGTGCTCAGGGCTGGTGCACTGGGATGACCCTGAAGGTTGAGATGGGGAGGGAAGTGGGAGGGGGGTTCAGGATGGGGAACACATGTACACCCATGGCTGATTCATGTCAATGTATGGCAAAAAGTACCACATATTGTAAAGTAATTAGCCTCCAATTAAAAACAAACAAACAAAAAAAGAATCTTGCCTTGTGATGCAGGGGACATAGGTTCGATCCAATGCCTTGGAGCAACTTAAGCCTGCCTGCCACAACTACCGAAGTTGTGATCTAGAGCTCCGGAGCCTCAACTTCTGAGCCTGTGTACCAAAACGACTGAAACCCACACGCCCTTAGGGCCCGTGCTCCACCACAAGAGAAGCCACTGCAGTGAGAAGCCCACAGCACCCCCAGCGAAGAGTAGACCCCTCTCTTGGCAACTAGAGAAATCCCACCGGCAGCAACAAAGATGCGGCACAGCCATTAAAAAAAAATGATTAATTAATGATCAAAGGAGAACTCTGGCCACACGTGGCAGAGGGAGATGTGTTCCTTGTGGGGGTCTTTCACATTCTAATTTTGGCAGGCGTTTTAACTGTCCCCTCTGCTAGGTCATGAACACATTTCTTTTTCCTACTTAGAACATAAGACTAGTCAATCTTCTTGAGCTCTGACGCAACACAGCCTCATAGAGTATCCTGATGCTGTTTAGCGAGTTGACCTGGACCTAAGTTAGATGTCAGCCAAAATGGTGCACTATGCCCCCAGCGTTCTTAGACCCTAGGAAAGCGTCTGTTACACAGATTGTGTGGTTTCAATGCTGGAGAGCAACATGGAACCGTCATCTAGCAAATGAAGATTGGCTACATTTCTGTGTTCAGTTTAACTGTATATTGCAATGGTCGTCATTTTTAACTTTTTTTTTTTTAAGAAATGGAATTATAAACGTCATTCTATGTGTGAAAAATACAGATATCAGAAATCATTTGCACATCTTGGTTTTCATACAGAACAAAGCCACTTTTAACACTGTGCATTACTGAGGAGTCAGAATTTACGTTTGTATTCCATTTCTTTTGAAGCTATGCTAATTATTTCCTTTAAAGCATAATGATGAAAACCACAACATGCCTATGGAATCTTTGTGGTAAGTTTCAGTGGAAACAAATATACTGAGTTACCAAATAAAATTCCTACCAGATTTCAGTGAGCTGTTTGAGAAACAGGGATGGGAAGGCTTAAGATAGCATCGGTCAGCTATCTCACTAGGCAGCGATCTCTATTACTAAGACAGCTGAACGTTCACGGAGCTTTGATTCATATTTCAGCAGGTGTCACTTGAAATCTGTCAGAGGCCTGGTATTCGCTCTGAAGTCTTTCTGTCGTCGTATCTGCAGTCTTTTGGGCTTCATCGATGAACCTTTAAAACACTGCATTAAAGAATCAATTTTCAGCAAGTGCTGTGTATGGTAGTTAAGTGTCTGCCGCAGGACCATGATGGTTTTCATCATTACCAACCTAATCTTCTTCACGTAAAACCATCGAGGACTGGGATGGTCTCTGCTGCCACAGAAATGACAGTGGACCCAACTGGACTTCCCAGGGTGATATCACCTCCGGCAGAAGGAAGGACTGCTTGGCTATTTTTAAGCATCATGGTTTAAAAACATTTTTTAAGTCTATTCCTTTCATATTAGTTCAAGTTAAAGTTATTAAAATACCCAATCAGAACTTCAAATGCTCATATATTCTTTTTTTGAAGATTTTTTTTTGATGTGGACCATTTTCTAAAAGTCTTTATTGAATCTGTTACAATATTGCTTCTGTTTTTTCATGTTTTGGCCGCAAAGCATGTGAGATCTTAACTTCCTGATTAGGGCCTCCCTGCCCATCACCAACTCCGGGAGCTTGCTCAAACTCACGTCCATCCCATCAGTGATGCCATCCAACCATCTCATCCCCTGTCATCCCCTTCTCCTCCTGCCTTCAATCTTTCCCAGCATCAGGGTCTTTTCAGATGAGTCAGTTCTTTGCATCAGGTGGCCAAAGTATTGGAGTTTCAGCTTCAGCATCAGTCCTTCCAATGAATATTCAGGACTGATTTCCCTTAGGATGGACCAGCTGGATCTCCTTGCTGTCTAAGGGATTCAAGAGTCTGGAATGACCTATCCTTATTACTACTGTTCAGTCACTCAGTCGTGTCTGACTCTTTGTGACCCCCTGGACTGCACCACGCCAGGCCTCCCTGTCCATCACCAACTCCTGGAGTTTACTCAAACTCATGTCCATCGAGCTGGTGATGCCATCCAAACATCTCATCCTCTGTCGTCCCCTTCTCCTCCCACCTTCAATCTTTCCCAGCATCAGGGTCTTTTCAGATGAGCCAGTTCTTCGCATCAGGTGGCCAAAGGACTGGAGTTTCAGCATCAGCATCAGTCCTTCCAATGAATATTCAGGACTGATTTCCTTTAATCACATATCCCTGGATGGCACATATCCCTATTATTTTTCTTCCTATTTTTATTAGAACTGGTTTATTCCTTCTTTCTTATGATAAGTGGTGGTAAGTAGTCTTCTTTGTGATTAGGCTGTTTTCCTCTAGTCCTATCTCTGACTTTACTTAGGAGCAGCTACTGAATATATCTAACGCCTTGTGTCATGAGCTACCATGGATATGAACACGTGGTTTCTCCTTTAGTTTGTTACAATGGAAGATCCTCAATCATCACTGCATCCTGAACTGAAAATACTGGGCATCTTCATGAATATCTAAGGTTCTACTGACTAATAATCCATAATTTTTGCATCAAATCATACACAATAATCATATATATTCTAGAATTTGTCCAATTATTTTGTACCTTAGCAAGTTTCAGCATTAAAATTACACCCATACCATGAAACTGGACTGTTTCCCAGTTTTTCCTACAGCCTAGAAAAGTTTTCATTACATAGAAATGACTTGTACCTTAAAGCTCAAATAGACTCCGGCTGTAATACCATCTGGGTCTGATGAATATTATTTTTTTAAACCTGTGTCTCTTTAAGTTGCTTTTTCAACACCTTCCTTGATTACCTGTAGATTCAGTTTTCTGCCTCTTTGGGATATTTTTTCAAGAAATCAACCATTCTCTTCAGAATTCTCAAGTGGATTGCAATAGCAGTGTACAAAATATGTTCTTATAGTTCTTTCCATCTCTTTAATATGTGATTACATTGCTATTTTTATTCATAATATCATTCATTTTTGCTTCATTTAATTTTCCAATCTAACTTTCTGAAAAAAAAATTACTTCATAGGAATAGCATCTGGATATATTTATGACACATTTATTATTGCTATTACTTACTCTATTTTAGTAATTTCCAGCTTTATCTTTAATCATTTATTTTGCTTTATTATGAATATTTTTTTATCAAGTTGAGGAAGTTCATCTCTACTTACTGAGAGCTTTTATAATGAATATGTGTTGGATTTTGTTAAATGTTTTTTGTGCATCCACTGAGAGAACCATGTGGTTTTTTTCCCCAGACTGTTGATGTCATGGACTACATTAATTTTTGAATACTAAACCAGCACTGGATTCACTGCAGGGAAATTCCCACTTGGTCATGGAGTATAATTCTTCTTATACTTTTTTATATTTGACTTGCTAACATTGCCTTAACAACTTTGCATCTGTGTTCACAGGAGAGAGATTTATGTCCAGTTTTCTTGTGATGTCTCTGGTCCTCACAGAATGAGTGCGGAAGTATTCCTTCTGCACCTGTCCTCTGACAGAGACTGTAAGAGAACTGGTATAATTCCTTCCTTACATGTTTGGCAAAGTTCACCAGTGAACCCACTTGGGCCTGGTGCCTTCTGCGCTGGAAGGTTATTAATGATTGATTCTGTTTAGGAGAGCTAGGCCTATTCACGCCATCTCTGTCTTCTTATGTGAATTCTGGAAGACTGTATCTTTCACAGAACTGGTTCCTTTCATCTAGGTCACCAAATGTGTGGACGTAGAGTCATTCACAGAATTCCCTTATTATCCTTTTAATTGTAATAATTGCATTCTGATTTTCTGTTTCATTAATTTCTGCTGATTCTTACTATTTCTTTTCTTCAGCTAAAAACTTGGATTACTGAGTTTAGATCTTTCCTCTTTCCTAATGTACGCATTCAGTGCTCTAATTTCTCCTTTAAGCACTGCCTGCATCTCATCTGACAAATTTTGATAAGGAGTGTTTTCATTTTCAGCCAGTTCAGAATACTTTAAACTTTCTCCTGAGATTTCTTTTATCTCTGTGTGATTTAGAGGTGTGCTCATTTCCATGTATTTGGGGTTTTCCAGCTATCTTCTGTTACCGATGTCTAGCTTAATTCTGCTGTGTCCTGAGAGCAGATATTGTATGATTTCCATGTAAGTTTGTGCTTATGGCTCAGAATAGGGTATGTCCTGGGGAGTGATTGCATGTGAACTTGAGAAGCACATGTCCTCCACTGCTGGATGAAGCAGCCAACAGATGTGACTTACACACTACTGATTCCTGCTATCTGAGTTCCCCTTCCTCCTGCTGGAATTGTGAGGGCATCCTTCTCCAGTATTTACTGTAAAAAAACCCTGAGTTCCTTGCAGTAAGTGCACAGAAAATTGCCCCCTAACCCCAACACCCCTGGAATTTTCAACTCTCAGACTTGTCCACGTGAGCCTCCGGCAGTTCATCAACGCTGGGGACAGTGGTGTCTTCCTCTCTGTCATGGATTTGAGAAGAGCTGTTGATTTTTCTCCTTTCTTGCGGAACCAGAAACCAGATGTCTTACTTTGCTCTTCCAATTATGTTTTCTAGTTTCTTATACTGAAGATGTAGTCCATTTATATTCAGTCTTTTCCATGGTAATAATGAAAGTTTAGGTGGATATAAATAGGTCTGTCACAGGCTTTGCCATATGGAATTCACCTTGTCATTACGTGGTAGACCACTGACAGTTCATTCTGTTACAATTTTCCCTTTGATTTGGGTCTCACTTTACACAATCCTCTTTTTTTCATCAGTGTACACATGAGTCAGTTTATAAATGATTGAGGGGGTCAATCTGTACTGCTGTTATGCAGTTTTGTGTATGAAAGTGTTTTGTAAAACGTGGACACTTTATATTTCCTTAGGATATTTTTTTTAAACCAAGTCATAATTGGTATGTGGATTCATATATGCAGACATATCTGTGTGTAAATATATAAATGTACAGATATACTTACAGATATAGATATAGGTACAGTTACAGATATACATAGTTATAGACTTAGATATAGAGACAATGACAGATGCTCATATAGATACAATTACAGATATAGATATAGGTACAGTTACAGACAAAGATATTTATATACTTAGATATAGGTACAATTACAGATACAGATATAGATATATTACAGATATAGGTATAGTTACAGATATAGTTATAGACTTAGATATAGATACAATTACAGACAAAGATGTAGATATAATTACAGATATAGGTACAGTTACAGATATAGTTACAGACAGATATAGATACAATTACAGATGCTGATATAGATACAACTACAGATATAGATATAGGTACAGTAACAGACATAGATAGTTATATATTTAGATATAGATACAATTATAGATGCAGATACAGAGACAGATATAGGTAGAGTTACAGATATAGTTATAGACTTATTTATAGATACAACTATAGATGCTGATATAGATACAATCACAGATATAGATATAGGTACAGTAACAGACACAGGCAGTTATATATTTAGATATAGATACAATTCCAGATGCAGATACAGATACAATCCAGATACAGATATAGGTACAGTTACAGAAATAGTTACAGACTTGGATACAATTACAGATGAAGACGTAGATAGATATACATACAGTTAGACATAGACATAGACACAGTCGCAGATACAGATATCCCACCCCTATTTCCTTAGTCCTGATGATTTTCACGCACACCGCTCTTGTCTGTCTACCAGCCTTCCAGCATCTGTGAGACCTTGGCTCAGGACTTTCTCTGGCCACCGGAGCCTCCTCTGCAAGTGCCATGACATAAGGGCCTCCCACACTGGCCCAATCACTGGCTGACAGGAGCTGATGCCTCCGAGTTCAGCTCCCTCTTTTCTCCGAGTGACAACTGCAAGTTTTGTGGTCATTACTGCCTCCAAGGGCTGAAGCTCCAATACTCTGGCCACCTGACGCGAAGAATTAACTCACTGGAAAAGACCCTGATGCTGGGAAAGACGATGTTTAAATACTGAAAGTATTTTGCTTATTAAACAGAACAATTCCCTATTCAGTGTGTAGTTAGGCAAAGTAAATACTGGGTGTTTAGACAGTCCAGATAATGTTATATTCTATGTCACCCCAAATTTCTCAGCACACATACATCAGGTATAGATGGGTATAAGCAATGACTATAGCTACCGTTATGTTATTCGTAACAAAAATTCTCTCTCAATAAAGCCAGAGAACATTTTGATTTTTCTGTAATGTAATCTAGTTTAACTCTCAAGTTGTTGTCTGAATTTTTTTTTTAATATACCTTTCATGGGTCACAGCCTTGTCATGGTGAAGGGGCTTGTGTAACTCAGTGAAGCTGGAACCATGTGCACAGGGCCACCCAAGAGGGACGGGTCATAGTGAAGAGTTCGGACAAAATGTGGTCCCTTGGAGGAGGAAACAGCAATCCATGCCAGGAGTCTCGCTGTGAGAACCTCATGGACAGGATGAAAAGGCAAAAAGATACTCCCAGATGATGACCTCTCCAGGCTGGACACTGTCCAAATACAGAACTGGGGAAGACAGCAGTTACTACCAACTCCAGAAAGGATGGACTGGCTGCACCAAAGCGGAAATGGCGCTCAGCTGTGGATGTGTCTGGTGCTGAAAGTCAAGTCTGATGCTGTCAAGAGCAATATTGCACAGGAAGCTGGAATGTTAGGTCCATGAATCAAGGCAAATTGGGAGTTGTCAAGCAGGAGATGGCAAGAGTGAACGTTGACATTTTAGGAATCAGTGACCTAAAATGGACTGGAATGAGCGAATTTAATGCAGATGACCATTATATCTACTACTCTGGGCAAGAATCCCTTAGAAGAAATGGAGTAGCCATCATAGTCAAAAAAAGGGTCCAAAATGCAGTACTTGGGTGCAACTTCAAAAATGATAGATGATCTCTGTTCATTTCCAAGGCAAACCATTCAACATCACAGTAGTCCAAGTCTATGCCCCAAACACTGATGCCGAAAAAGCTACAACCGCCCATTTCTATGAAGACCTACAAGACCTTCTAGAACTAACACCAAGAAAGGATGTCCTTTTTGTCATAGGGGACTGGAATGCAAAAGTAGGAAGTCAAGAGATACCTAGAATAACAGGCAAGTTTGGCCTTGCAGTACAAAATGAAGCAGGGCAAAGGCAAACAGAGTTTTGTCAAGAGAATGCAGTGTTGATAGCAAACACCCTTTTCCAGTGACTGAGGGATGACCCTAAACATGGATATCACCATATGGTCAATACTGAAATCAGATTGATCATATTCTTGGCAGTCAAAGATGCAGAAATTATACAGAGTCAGCAAAAACAAGACCTGGAGCTGTGGCTCAGATCATGAGCTCCTTATTGCTAAGTTCAGACTTAAATTGAAGAAAGTAGGGAACACCACTAGACCATTCAAGTATGACCTAAATCAAATCCCTTACGATTATACAGTGGTGATGATGAACAGATTGAAGGGATTAGATCTGATAGAGTGCCTGATGGACTATGGACAGAGCTTTGTTACATTGTACAAGAGGCAGTGATCAAGGCCATCCTCAAGAAAAAGAAATGCAAGAAGGCAAAGTGGTTGTCTGAGGAAGCCTTACAAATAGCTGAGTAAAGAAGAAAAGATAAAGGCAAAGGAGAAAAGGAAAGATACACCCATTTGAATGCAGAGTTCAAAAGACTAGCAAGGAGAGATAAGAAAGCCTTCCTCAGTGATCAGTGCAAAGAAATAAGAGGAAAACAACAGAATGGGAAAGACTAGAGAGCTCTTCAGGAAAATTAGAGATACCAAGGGAACATTTCATGCAAAGATGGGCTCGATAAAGGACAGAAATGGTGTGGACCTAACAGAAGCAGAAGATATTAAGAAGAGGTAATAAGAATACATAGATCAATACAAAAAAGGTCTTAAGACCCGGATAATCATGATAGAGTGATCACTCATCTAAAGCCAGACATCCTGGAGTGTGAAGTTAAGTGGGCCTTAGGAAGCATCACTACAAACAAAGCTAGTGGAGGTGATGGAATTCAGTGGAGCTATTTCAAATCCTAAAAGATGATGCTGTGAAAGTGCTGCACTCAATATGACAGCAAATTTGGAAAACTCAGCAGTGACCACAGGTCTGGAAAAGGCCAATTTTCATCCCAATCCCAAAGAAGGCAATGAAAAAGAATGTTCAAATTACTGTACCTTACCTTACAAGTCGGTCAGTCGTGTCCAACTGTTTGTAACCCCATGGACTATACCATCCACGGAATTCTCCAGGACAGAATACTGGAGTGGGTAGCCGTTCACTTCTCCGGGGGATCTTCCCAACCCAGGGATGGAACCCAGGTCTCCCGCATTGCAGGCGGATTCTTTACCAGCCACCAGGGAAGCCCAAATTACCAAGCAATTGTGCTCATTTCACACGCTAGCAAGGTAATGCTCAAAATCCTTCTAGTTAGGCTTCAGCAGAATGTGAACTGAGAAATTTCAGATGTATTATCTGGGTTTCTAAGAGGCAGAAGAATCAGAGATCAAATTGCCAACATTCACTGGATCATGGAGAAAGCAAAGGAATTCCAGAAAAAACATCTACTTCTGCTACACTGACTATGCTAGAGCCTTTGACTGTGTGGATCACAACAAACTGTGGAAAATTTTTAAAGAGATGGGAATACCAGACCACCTGACCTGTCTCTTGAGAAACCTACATGTGGTTCAAGAAGCAACAGTTAGAACTGGACACATGGAACAACAGACTGCTCCAAAATCAGGAAAGGAGTACATCAAGGCTGTATATTGTCACTCTGCTTATTTAACTTGTATGCAGAGCACATTGTGAGAAATGCTGGGCTGGATGGATCACAATCTGGAATCAAGATCACCAGGAGAAATACCAATAACTTCAGATATGCAGATGACAAGATCCTAATGGTAGAAAATGAAGAGGAACTGAAGAACTTCTTGAAAGTGAAAGAGGAGAGTGATAAAGCTGGCTTAAAACTCAACATTTAAAAAACTAAGATCATGGCATCTGGTCCCATCACTTCATGGCAAATAGATGGGGAAACAGTGGAAACAGTGGCTGACTTTATTTTCTTGGGCTCCAAAATCACTGCAGATGGTGACCACAGTTGGGGAAGGTAAAACAATGGGTAAACGCATCACAGGACTTCCGGAGACTTCTGGAGAACGATGCTAAAGAATCAGCTTGCTGTTGTTCAGTCGCTCAGTGGTGTCCAAATCTTTGCGACCCCGTGGACCGCAGCACGCCAGGCTCCCCTGGCCATCAGTATCTTCCTGAGTTTGCTCAAACTCAGGAGGGAAGACTGAGTCACTGCTTTCCATTGTTCCAGCTCTCCTGGTCCTAGAGTTACACCCCTGACCCACCGAGTGGGAGCTCCAGGGTCTGCCCTCTTGGTTCGGGGCTTGGAGAGGAGACCTGGTCAGGCACGGGGGAAGCAGATGACACTGATGTGCTCCAGCTTGCAGCTGAAGCCTGAAGAGGCACAGCTTGTTGACTGCACTCCCTTTGGGAGACCATGTCCCAAGCAGTCACTGATAAAAAGGAATGGGATGCCTATTCAAACAAATCCCCAAACGCATTCAAGTCACATGTGCATTGGTTTTTCATTATCTTAGTTCTAGGATACTCCACCCCACTAGAGGAGTCTTTAACAACACTGCAGAAATAAAAGTTAAGAAGATTCCAATTGAATTTGAAAAGCTCTCCCTTAGAAAGACAACATTAGTATTAATAGCATTTAAACTACTGAGTTAAAATATTAACATTACCCACTTAAAGTGAAATTTAATCATGTATAGCAAGTTCATGCATACATTAGTGGTTCACAAGTATAAATGAGAAAAGAGAATGAGGCTCCTGTCTTTGTAACATGACTGAAAAAAAATCAGAATCTTCTAAATGGATTTTATAAGCCTCAACTCTGCCACCATTGGTGTGCAGCTTCTAGGCTGACTTTCTGAGAACCTCAGGGGAACAGAATTCAAAGCTTTCCAGTCTAATATGCCCTGTCATTCATAAAAAGTGACTTCTTCATAGATAATGTGGTTACCGAGGGGGTAGGGAAGGGATGGACTGACCGTTTGGGATTGGCAAATAATTATATACAGGACGGCTAAACAATAAGGACCTACTGTAGATCACAGGGAACTCCATTCAATATCCTGTGATAGATCATAATGGAAGAGAATCTGGAAAAGAGTGTGTGTGTGTGCATGTGCGCGTGTACAGTCAAGCCCACGGTTTTTCCAGCAGTCATTTATAGATGTGACAAAAGTGAAGTGTTAGTCGCTCAGTGGTGTCCGACTCTTGGCAACCTCATGGAGCCTGCCAGGCTCCTCTGTCCATGGAATTCTCCAGGCAAGAATACTGGAGTGGGTAACCGTTCCTTTCTCCAGCGGATCTTCCCTACCCAGGGATCGAAGCCAGGTCTCCCGCATTGCAGGAGGATTCTTTACCACTGAGCCACCTAGGGAAGCCCCACTGAGATCTGAGTCCAACAGAAATGCTCCCATTCACCAAAGAGCTCTTAATATAATAAGGAAGGCAGAAATGGTTAGGGGAAACTCTGTGTTTTAATAGAGGCAGATTCACTGTGCGATGGGAAAACAGGCTCAGAAACTATTGTCCCTTCCTCTAAATACTGAGAACACCTTTGGCTGGCTGACTCTAAAGAGAGTAAAGGGAAAATGTATAGGGCTGAGACGTCTCCCACTTTCTAAGACTTCATTAGCTAGCTCTGAAGGGGAAACCAGACTTCACAACGACTTATGAGCTTTCCAAAGCCAAACTAGAAGGATGAAAATATGCAGGTTTGATCGGTAATTCAAACTACAAGTGATGTCAAGCATTTATCTCAAATACACACACACACACACACACACACACACACATTACCAATGAAAGGCTGCCCTTAACTCACTGTACAGAAAAGATTCCTGTATGATGCAATGAATCTCGTATACGCTATAATAAAACTTAAGATCCTACAGAGGCAAAGACATTTAAAAAAAACATTTTTAAAACTTGAGTAGAATAAAGGAGAAACAGGGATGAAAATTGAGATAAAAGAAATGTAAACGCAGAGCTTCCCTGGTGGTCCGGTGGTAAAGAATCTACCCATCAGTGCGGGGAAACGTGGGTTCGATCCCTGGTCCGGGAAGGTCCCACGTGCAGCGGAGCAACTAAGCGCACGCTCCACAAGCACTGAGCCTGTGCTCTGGAGCCCGGGAGCCACAGCTACTGAGCCCACGGGCCCCAGATCCTGTGCTCCCCAACAAGAGAGGCCACTGCAGTGAGAAGCCCGCAGACCGCAACTGGGGAACAGCCCTTGATAGGTGCAACTAGAGAAAAGCCTGCCCACAGCAACCAAGACCCTGTGTAGCAAAAATAAATAAATAAACAAATAGCAAAACATTTTTTTTAAAAAAGAAAATGACCTGTAAGAAAGTCCTATCAAAAAGTGGTAAAGCTTGTTCTGTGAACGTCTTGTATCAAATCTGGGTCAACCAGAGAATGCAGCATATAGCACGTGACATTAAGATCACCGTGCATCAATAAGCACCTTCTAGAACGTGCATCGTTGCAAAACTGAATGTAGACGAGCGTGATGGTTTCCAGCTCTCACATTTGGAGCTTGGCCTTGCACAAGTTCTGCTGTTTCTGCTCAGCAGCTCAGGCATTCCAGACACTATGCAGACGCCGTGGCATGATTGCACAGAGCCTGGAAAGTTAAATAGTTATCAGGCGTGTTGTGGGCGACGGGAAGATCCACTGCGTTTCACGGTATGAGGTGTCCTGCCATATTCCACTTCAACGTTGACCATCCACGTTTGGGGTTCCTCTCTGCCTCCCTAGAACCTAGCTTTTGTATATCAGAGAGCCTAACACCACAGTGCAAATATACCAGGAAAGCCAGCTCTATCACTGCAGTCAATTCCTCCAAAGATTTACTCGGGATGACCTCAAAACACAACT
This sequence comes from Giraffa tippelskirchi, assembly GCF_054371585.1. Lineage (NCBI taxonomy): Eukaryota > Metazoa > Chordata > Mammalia > Artiodactyla > Giraffidae > Giraffa > Giraffa tippelskirchi. The sequence continues at coordinate 148,751,716 of NC_137289.1, forward strand.
TGCTTACCCAGAGATGTACAATGATTTATATTTCAGTTCAAGCTTAGCTTGTAGAGGCAGATTCCAAGTTTAATTATATGTATACAGTGTTGCTCATTCCATTCACGGAGCCCAATGTCATGATGGATTTCCAGGGATGCACCCACATGACATGTATTTGAGGAATTCGGGTCAGAAACCTCAGTGCCAATTCTCTTTCTCCACAGGGGAAAAAATTGCGTCTCTTAGTCCCGTTGTCTGGGGCGAAGCCTCAGGGAAGGACGGAAGGACGAGACGCAGAAAGGAGGTCTGAATAAAATAAATGAGCATCGAGTGTCTTGTTCCCATTCGGAACGGGTTTTAAGAATACCATAAGCAGGTTTAATCCATTTCACGAAGAGACAAGATGGTGATAAACAGTCCTGTTCCCTGAGACTCAGTCTGGAACAGATTCTTCTCACTCTCTCCTGGAAGGAGTTTAGCGTTGTTTTTACGCTGAAGCATGAGCCTCAGGTGGCAGGCAGAGGGCCAAGGGGTTTAAGCTGAGGCTCTAAGGCTTCTGAAACCCCAGCACTGCTGAACCTCCTCAAGAAAACAGCATCTCAGAAGGGCTCACAGCGGCTCCCGCGGGTATAGCAACCTCCCGACAGAGCCAGAGGGCGACTGTCCACCAAACGGTCAAACTCCCAGAGATGCTGGAAACGGTTCTTCCTGCAGCTACCAAGGGACTGGCAGACTCTGGGACCCAGACGACCTCAGCTTGGCACTTATGAACTTGTCCCAAGAAAACGAGACGTGTGCCTCGCCAAAGCGGGTGGTGCTTGTGTGAAGACGGCATGAACGGTCGCTCCAACGGGAGGCTCACGCCCATCCCCGCCTGCCCCAGATCCATTCTGAGACTGGCGACTGTCCACACATCAACCTGACTTTCAGAACAAGTCAGCTTCCCAACCAGGCCCTATTCCCCACATCCCTGGACCAAGCTCTCATTGCTTTCTGTGAACTGGGGCCAAATTCTCCAAAGTTACAGGTCTTGGAATACATTTTTTTTTTCTTTTTAGTTGTGAGCCTGATCTGGGGGTTGTCCCTCATTCAGGTGGTGTCCCCTCTGAGTAAATCTGTTATCCCATAGATCAACGCCATTTAGATGAGCATCAGAGGAACGTTTCACATAGAGGCCAAATTCTCACCGGAAATGGATTTAAAACAATGTTTCCCATAACGTCTCACAGTGACATCACCACTGCATACTATGTTCACTGAAAAACCTCAGAGGCTGTATTCATGGTGCTCTCTGCACCTTGGCTCTCTCTAAACTCCCATGGACTGTCTCATCTCAGAATCAAATAATGCTAAAATGGAGAAGCGGAGAACTGCACATTTATTCTTCGTTTAATCATGTGTGTTTCGAGAGAAGAGCTGAGAGTGTTTTATTCTTCAAGATTATACTCCAGCAACTGACAGAAGATTAATCTCCAAGATAAACAAGCAGCTCATACAGCTTAATTATCAGAAAGACAACACAATCAAAAAATGGGCAGAAGACCTCAACAGACATTTTTCAAAGAAAATACGTACAGATGGCCAAAAAACATATGAAAAGATGCTCAATATCACTCATTATGAGAGAAATGCAAATCCAAACTACAATGAGGTATCACCTCACACTGGTCAGAAGGGCCATCACCAAAAAGTCTACGAACAATATAAGCTGGAGAGGAGGTGGAGAAAAGGGAACCCTCCTACCCTGTGGGTGGGAAAGTAAACTGATACAGGCCATTATGGGAAATGGTATAGAGATGCCTTAAAAAACTAGGAACAAATCTACCAGTAATACCACTGCTAGGCATATAACTTCAGAAAACCACAATTCTAAAAGACACACCAGTGTTCATTCCAGCACTATTCACGATACCCAGGACACGGAAGCAACCTAGACGTCCATCAACAGATGAACGGATAAAGAAGATATGGTACATATACACGATGGAATACTACTCAGCCATTAAAAAGGAACAAATCTGAGTCAGTTGTAGTGACGTAGATGAACCTAAAGCCTCTCATACAAAGTAAGTCAGAAACATGAAAACAAGTATCATCTGTTAACGCATATATATGGAATCTGGAAAACCAGTATTGAGCAACAGAGTGGAGGCTCAAGAAGGAGGCAACACACACATAATTACGCCTGATTTGCACTGCTGTATGGCAAAAACCAAGACAACGTTGTAAAGCGATTTTCCACCAGCTTAAAAGAAAATAAAAGGAAATAATCCATGAGGAGACAGAAACCATCGTAAAACCCAGAAATACGAGCCCTCTAGGTGAGAAGTAGACATTCCCTGATGCATAATGCGCTGGAAAATTCCGAGGAGATACCATATTCCGAAGCCTGTCCATTTAATTTGTGGTCACGATTTCCCCGTGATTCCGCGGGAGGCACCCCTAGGAGCCGGTGGAGAATGCGGACTCGTAAGTGATTTTCCATCCTTCCCCCCGGATGCAACGGTAAGCGTTTTGCATGCTCAGAGTCCCACCCCTCTTCGGTGCCTGCCTGCAAGGCGGGGTGTGTGCGATCGTCTTACGTAAGTAATAGGGGTAACGAGATTTGTGTTCCTGTCTTTGGATTCAGGAGTCATAAATCGTGAGCGAGTTAACAGCGCTTGAGCAGAGATTTCACGAGAGCCTGGGGTTCCTGTGGTCTGTTTGCCCCATCAGACATCTGTAGACAACAGCTCAGCAAGATACTCCAGTGGTGTTACAAGACATATGACACCAGTTCCCTCTCGAAAACTCAGGGAAATGCCAAGGTTCCCTGGCCTCACGTGAGACATTCTGCAAATGTGTCTGCATGACTTCAACTATGCAGATAATTTTCCTTTCCATTTTAGCAAAATCTCTGTTTTCTATCACTCACAACTTTGGTTTAAAAAAAAAAAGTCTTTGGGGGGAAAACTAATTGCCAATGTTTATGCTATAAATATAAATTATATCAGTTTACCTAGCTTGGGGATTATAAGAACATGTAGAAAGACACTTTAGTTCTTAAATATGGAAACTTTCCTTTCAGCGGTAATTCAAAAAGACACGGGGAGGGGGGCGGGGGGACAGAAGAGAGGTTCATCGTAGATTTGGGAGATTATATGCAAATAAGAAAATCTTAGTGAAAGAGAATGGAAAAAAAGCAAAAACAGAAAACAATCTTTTGATTTGCTGTATCAACATTTTCCAAGTGTTTCAGGAGACTCACTCGGGACTTACGTAAAACTTTGGTGACATTTCTTCTCAGATAAATCTGTTCTCTTTTTGGCTTTAGGTAGACTTATAAAAACCTAAATTAAGTGAAGTTTCTTGACTCAACCTGCTCGTGTAAGTGAACATGAAAAAGATACATGTCAACTTCTTCATCATTTTCTAGATGATCGCTGTCCAAAAGCATCCTGTTAAGACTTGTACTCTTCCTTCCACATTCTTATATGAATACACCCTACCTTAATTTTTTGGAAATGATACCTGGTACGTGGTTTCTTGGTACTTATTTTATTTTCTGCAGATCCTCACCGTTAATATCAGCCTTTGGAGCTGAAGCTCATTGCTCTAGGAAAGGATAAGCACATAAGAAAGATCAAATTTCTGGCTTTAAAAAGAGGAAAATACGATTCTCTCACTTTGCGGCAGAAGTACAGGTCTTGGGACTTCCTGGTGGTATCAGTGGGCAAGATTCCAGGCTCCCAATGCAGGGGGTCTGGGTTGAATCCCTGGTCAGGGAAGTATATCCCACATGGTGCAACTGAGAGTTTGCATGCCACAGTTAAAGATCCTGTGTGCTGCAACTAAGACCCAGTTCAGTTCAGTTCAGTCGCTCAGTCGTGTCCGACTCTTTGTGACCCCAGGGACTGCAGCACGCCAGGCTTTGCCAACAAAAGTCCGTCTAGTCAAAGCTATGGTTTTTCCAGTAGTCATGTATGGATGTGAGAGATGGACCATAAAGAAAAGCTGTGAGTGAAAGTCGCTCAGTCGTGTCTGACTCTTTGTGACCCCATGGACTATACAGTCCATGGAATTCTCCAGGCCAGAATACTGGAGTGGGTAGCCTTTTCCTTCTCCAGGGGATCTTCCCAACCCAGGGATGGAACCTGGGTCTCCTGCATTGCAGGCAGATTCTTTACCTGCTGAGCCACCAGGGAAGCCCATAGAAAGCTGAGCACTGAAGAATTGATGCTTTTGAACTGTGGTGTTAGAGGAGATGCTAGAGAGTCCTTTGGACTGCAAGGAGATCCAACCAGTCCATCCTAAAGGAAATCAGTCCTGAATATTCATTGGAAGGACTGATGCTGAAGCTGAAGCTCCAATACTTTGGCCACCTGATGCAAAGAACTGACTCCTTGGAAAAGACCCTGATGCCAGGAAAGATTGAAGCCAGGAGGAGAAGGGAATGACAGAGGATGAGATGGTTAGATGGCATCACTGACGTGATGGGCATGAGTTTGAGGAAATTTAGGGAGTTGGTGATGGACAGAGAGGCCTGGCGTGCTGCAGTCTCTGGGGTCGCAAAGAGCTGGACATGACTGAGTGACTGAACTGAACTTCACTGAACTTCACTGAAGAGTTTAAAATGGGTGGATTGTGGCTTTATACATTTGCTGAGCGACTTCCTTACCCACGGCAGATGTAGTACCACGCTTCCTGCCCTAAGTAACTACAGGGCTGGGTCAGCACCAGCTGAGTCTCCCCAGCAAACCGCCTCCCCCCCCGCCGCTGGAGCACCCCTCCAGTCCTCCCCCTACCCACTGGGGCATCATCACACCCAGCGTGGGTGGGCAGGTCTTGATTTCCATAGCAACCACCAATCAGGTGATTCCTGCTCTATCCCCCTCAGGGACTGCCTGAGGCTCCCGGGGCCTTGGACCCCAAGGGTGTCTTCCTCGCTGTCTATATGATTCAAAGATGCTTCATCCATTCCGGTGTCTGGCTTTATGCTGGGAATTCCTGAACACTGATTTGAAGTGGTGTTCAGTCAGAGGGCTATGAAGTATGACAGAATAAGGGGAGGAAAGGAGCAAAAACAAGGAAAATTGGGGGGAAAAAAAAAGCAGATCCAAAGCCCCAAGTCATCCCTCTGTGAACCAACAAAGACTTTTACGTGACATCAGTCAGGAGTCAACATTCAAGAGAATGGAAGATGGATCTTCTGTTACGTCTGGTGCCCGGCGCACAATGTGAATACTTTGACATCATTTAATAAGAACAGTGGACGGTATACACAATTAAAAAAAAACAAACAGGAGCCTAATGATGCCAACATTAAATTAATACATGAAATACCAACTGTTAAATGTCCACCCTAAACTGCATACAAGGCCTGGTACCCAGTTTGATGGGGATTCCAAGGAAGGAGAAAGGTGTGATTGCTACTCCTCATTAGACAACGCACTGCTGTGAGAGATGCAACTTACTAGGCATGAGAAACACTAAAGGTCTAAGGACGTATGCAAACTTCATTTACTATCCCCTATGCCAATGTCACAGAGGAAAAAAAAATTACATCTCTATCACCGAAAGAATGAGATCAGAAACTTTCTCCCAGGAACTGGGTCTTCTGTTGTTAAGTATGCACAGAGCGTGTTTTGAAGAGAGAGGGAAGGCCAGCCTTTTGGAATCAGTTCAGTTCAGTCACTCAGTCGTGTCCGACTCTTTGTGACCCCATGGACTGCAGCACGCCAGGCCTCCCTGTCCATCACCAACTCTCGGAGTCTACTCAAACTCAGGTCCATCGAGTCGGTGATGCCGTCCAACCATCTCATCCTCTCAGCTCGTCTATTCCATGCTAGGTTAACAAAAGTATTAACTAATATTAATATTAATAAAGTATTAATAGTTTATTAACATTAATAAACTATTAATAATAGTTAACAAAACTATTAATCCTAACGAGTGTATTCAGTGTGGGTACAGAATCAAAGGTCAATAAACAAAAGGTCGGTCTTTTTATACAACATAGTACCAAACAAATGGAATTTTCGAGTGCCAAAATGCCATCCACAGTAACGTCATAAAACAGAGAATAATGGGGATAAATTGAACAAAAGTGGAGCAAAACCTCTACCCTGAAGTAACAAAACAGGGCTGAATGCAATGGGATGACCCAGAGGGATGGGATGGGGAGGGAGGTGTGAGGGGGGTCCAGGAAGGGGAACACATGTAAACCCATGGCTGATTCATGTCAATGTATGGCAAAAACTACTACAATATTGTAAAGTAATTAGCCCCCAACTAAAATAAATAAATTAATTAAAAAAAAAAAAAAACAAACAGTGCTGAGAGGGAATTAAAAGTCGATTGAGATACAGGAAAAGGTGAATCATGCTTAAGGATTAGAAGATCAATATCATCAAGCTCGCAATTGTCTGCAGATTATCCATAGATGGAATGCAATTCTAATTATACTGCCAGCATGCTTTGTTGACAACCAACTCCTGAAATTCATGAGGAGTTGTCAAGGGCCCAGAAGATCCAAACGACTTTTGAGAAAAAAATTCTGGAGGACTCACACGGCTTGCTTTCAGTAGTGACTCTGAAGCTAGAGGGGCCAAGACTGAATGAGGGACCTCCCTGGTGGTCCAGGGGCTACGACGCCACTTTCCCAATGCAGGCGGCCCGGGATCCATCCCTGGTCAGAGAAATAAAAGCCACATGCCACACGCAACTAAAGATCTCCGTATGCCACGACTAAGAACCGGCACAGTCAAATGAAGAAAGATTTGGAAAAAATATGTATGTCCACACACAGACTTGCTCACGTAAGCTTTATTCATCGGGGCGCAATGCTGGAGACCCATCACAGGAGGAGAGACCAAGACACTGTCTACTAGGATGCTAGGAGTGTCCTCGGTACAAGCAATGAGCGCTTTATGCGACCCCTACCGTGGGTGCGTCTCGAGAACACCAGGCTCGGGTGAAAGACGCCGATCACCAAAGAGAAGACTCTGTAAGATTAAACTTACAGGATGTTTGACAAGTTGCAAGCGAATCCACCGTGAAAGAACCGGCAACAGGTGGCTGGGAGGAGGGCTGGCTGGGAGTGGGGAGCTCAGATCAGTGGGTAGGCACACGAGGGAACTTTCTGGGGTGCTGCGATGCTCGGCGTTTTCACAGGGGGGTGTGTTTCACACAGGTATGTGTATCGTACACTATTCCTCAAACTACTGTGTTCAGTCACTCAGTCGTGTCCAACTCTTGGTGACCCCATGGACTATAGCCCGCCAGGCTCCTCTGTCCGTGGAGATTCTCCAGGCCAGAACGCTGCAGTGGGTTGCCATGCCCTCCTCCAGGGAATTTTCCCAACCCAGGAATCGAACTGGGGTCTCCTGCACTGCAGGCAGATTGGTTACTAGCTGAACTATCCGGGAAGCCCATATTCCTCAAACTAGCACTAAGTCAATCATTTTTCAAAACCTCCTAAAATCATTGAAAATTTGACATTATGTCCTTTTATTCTGAGCTTCCCTGGTGGCTCAGATGGTAAAGCGTCTGCTTGCAGGGCGGGAGACCCGGGTTCAATCCCTGGGTGGGGAAGACACCCTGGAGAAGAAAATGGCAGTACTCTTGCCTGGAAAATTCCACGGACGTAGAAGCCTGGTGGGCTACAGTCCACGGAGTCACCAAGAGTCTGAAACGACTGAGTGACTTCACTTTCACTTCCTTTTATTCTGCACAAAGCAAGATAGGACAGTGGAGGTAAAAATCAAGACACAGATGAGAAAAAGGCTTACACAACTTAACTTTACTGACATGGATTGTATCTGGATATATATTTTTGGTCTCCCCTGGTGGCTCAGTGGTAAAGAACCCACCTGCCAATGCAGGAGAAGCAGGAGACCCAGGTTTGATCCCTGGGTTGGAAAGATCCCCTGGAGGAGGAAATGGCAACCCACTCCAGGATTCTTGCCTGGAGAATCCCATGGACACAGGAGCCTGGTGGGCTACAGTCCATGGGGTCGCAGAGAGTCAGACATGATTGAGGACACACACACACACACACATCTTTTTCTTTAATTATTTATTTTAATTGGAGGCTAATTACTTTACAATATTGTGGTGGTTTTTGCCATACATTGACATGAATCAGCCACGAGTGCACATGTGTCCCCATCCTGCAGCCCCCTCCCACCTCCCTCCCCAGCCCATCCCTCAGGGTCACCCCAGAGCACTGGCTTTGAGTGCCCTGCTTCATGCATCGAACTTGCCCTGGTCATCTGTTTCACATATGATAATACACATGTTTCAAGGCTATTCTCTCAAATCATCCCACCCTCGCCTTCTCCCACAGAGTCCAAAAGTCTGTTCTCTACACCTGTGTCTCTTGCTGCCTCACAAAAGGGTCATCGTTGCCATCTTTCTAAATTCCACACATATGCATTAATATACTGTATTGGTGTTTCTCTTTCTGATTTACTTCACTCTGTATAATAGGCTCCAGTTTCATCCATCTCATTAGAACTGACTCAAATGCTTTTTTTTTATAGTTTGGTAATGTATTCTTTTTAACAACTGAATAATATTCCATTCTGTATATGTACCACAACTTCCACATATGTATCAGCAAATTACTAAAAAATTTTAAAAGTCCTCAAGACATTTAGAAATGGACAAATTTCATGGGCTGCAACTTTTTTGGCAGAGCAACTCAAGTGGGCAATGTCCAGGAAAGAGCTTGACTTCACTCACTATTAGAGAATGTGTACAACATAGAGGATGTGTTACAACAAACACTCTTGGGTCTCCTTCCTTGTCCTCCAAACGCAAGCACTTTTCTTGATGGAGGGTGCATCTCAGTTCCGGGGGCCTGTTAGACTCTCCCAAAGGGTTCTTTGCAAACAACAAAACCTAGTCATCCATCATTCGCTGAACTGCATTTCGGTGGTCAGGAGAGGTCTGACCAAGGAATCTGGGCTACCTGGTAGGTTCTCCCAGGGAACTCTCGAAAATCTTGACACCTAGGCTGGAATCCAAAATCTCCGATTAGGGCTCTATGTATTTTGCACTCAAATGACAGCATTGTGGGGATTCCCATGGTGGTCCAGTGGTTAAGAGCCCATCTTCCTATACAAGGGACGTGGGTTTGATCCCTGGTCACAGAACTAAGATCTCACACGCTGCACACTACTAAGCCTGTGAGCTGCAACTACTGAGCCCATGCACCACAACTAGAGAAAAGCCAAATAAATAAATACTTGAAAAAAATTTACAGTATCATGTGTAATAGTGAAACACCTGCGAGAAACTCAGGTGTTCGTTGATGGGATAATGCATCTGTGTGTGTGAGTTACTCTGTCGTGTCTGACTCTTTGCAACCCCATGGACGGTAGCCCGCCAGGCTCCTCTGTCCATGGGATTCTCCAGGCCAGAATACTGGAGTGGGTTGCCATTTCCTCCTCCAGGGGATCTTCCCAACCCAGGGATCGAACCCAGGTCTCCTGCATTGTAGGCACATTCTTTACTGTCTGAGCCACCAGGGAAGCCCATAATAGGATAATGCCTAAGTATACAATGCACATGTAAGAAAATCTATCTGGCACTGAAAATTAACGAGTTCATACCCTCATCTCACAGCATGACTGAAACTCAAACAAGTTTGTGAAAAAAGGCAAACACGTGAGAATGTGGATACTATGATGTCATTTCCATAACATAAGCACATTGAGTAGTACTTGTGTATTGTTTACAGATGCCCACGCACAAAAAAAGTGCAACAGCTCCTAAGGGGGTAATAAAAACCATGAAAAGATTGTTAGTTATGTGTGAGGAGGGAAGGAGGGGCTGGAGGACTGGGACCAATCCACCTGGTCGATGACTCTGTCTGTAGCACTTTAAAAACATCTACAACAAATGCGGTGAAATACAAAAGCTAAGGGCAAGGTGCAAAACTGTTCATCATAACATTCCTTATACTCTTCTCTGTGTTAAAAATGACTTTATGACTGGAAAGAATTGACAATAAACACGAATGAAAATGTAACCCACAAGACAGCAGCAGAACTAACATACATACCTAGGTCTACCACCAAAGTTGTTATTCTTGTATTATTTTATGAAGGATTTTCTTCCTTCTCCAGGCATAACTTTATATCCTGACTCTGATGTTTTTTTAAGTCTTCTATCTTCCTTCCTAAAATTCCTTCCCTTTTCCACTTCTCCTATTTGTCATAAATACAATAAGCTTAAGAAAGGTGCAAACACGCACGCTTGTGCACAGCACTGTGCTTTCACTATGGTCTATTCATCTGCAGACAAAAATGCACACATGAGGATCTAATTTCACCACAGAACGGAACACTTCGAGCTCAGCGTCGGAGCCTGGTCCACGCGTCATTGCTTCCAGACCCTCACATCCAGGCTTGATGAAGTGTGAACTCAGGAGAACTCTCAGTGAAAGGAGCGCCACCATCACCAGCTATATTTCCAAGGAGAAGTCGGCGGAGGCACATTCTCAGCTTACCGGCCAGCTTTCGAAAGGATCGGGCTGCCATAAAAGCAACCTTTCCCGTGAACTCGACACACTGTTTAGATCATTTACATAAACCTTGCCTTGCTTTCTTTCCTCTGCTGGAAACGTCACTTTGCAGCTGTCAGACTCCTTCTCACATCAGAACCCAGAAATCCAGAGAAGGTCGACAGACAGATCTGGCATTGACAATGTTTCAAAACAGTTGCTACTTTTCAAAACTGCAGAATAGTAACTACTTTATAGCTGGAGACACCCTGCATGTGTGCACCACCCACGTCCCTCTGTAGGGCTGTCTTGTCCACTGCAACTGCAGGGCTCATCATTCCTTTCTTTCTTCACGGACACACATTCTTTCCATGCACGTGACAACTGCTACACACAATGATTTGGGGATACAAACATTTCCTGGTGCAGCACGCTTGGAGGGGAAAAAAAACTGACTTTTAAATGCATCCTGTGTGCTGTATGAGCTCCCCTGGTGGCTCACATGGTATAAAGAATTCGCCTGCAATGCAGGAGACCCGGGTTTGATCCCTGGGTCGGGAACATCCCCTGGGGATGGGGGTCGCAAAGACTCGGACACGACTGAGCGACTAACACTTTCACTTTCTGTGTCATCTGCGTTGAGACTGTTTTATTTCACTCTCAAATGGTCAGGAATGGCAATCTGACACTCGTCTCACCCAGGAGGAACACGTGCTCAGAGACACACACACACTGTCACACGTGTGTGCGCGTGGCCCTGGCCTCCGCGGCCCACGGTGCTCCGGTTCACGTCTCAGCCCCCGCAGCCCCTGACACATCGAAGCCCATCTTTCCCACCCCACCAGCCACGGCTTTCACTCCCTGCCTCCTGCCTCCCACCTGACCCCGCTGCCTCTAACGTAGGGACACTCTGGAAGCTCCCTTGACCCCTGGGTTTCCTCTCCTGGTTCCTACGCTTTTGCGGCAAACCCAGGCTGCGGCAAAGACAGGCTTCTGACCCGGATGGAGATGAAACGGAATGCAAGTCTGCTCCTTGCAGCCGTGTGATATGGAACTAGGGGTGCCACCCCCGGGGAGCCTGTTCCTCCACCTTTAACAGTAAATCCTTCCCTAGAAGATGCTGTGAGAACGGCACGGAGTCACATCGATTCCATGGCTGCCTTGCAACAGTCACCTGCTAAACATCTGTCTTCCCTTTAAGGGCTTTATAAAGTTTCCATAATCAGCACAGCCTCTTCTCAGCCCTGTTTTGAACCTACACATGAGACTCAGGCTTTCTAAGTGGCTCAGATCGTAAAGAATAACCTGCCTGCAGTGCAGGAGACCTGGGTTTGATCTCTGAGTTGGGAAGATCCCCTGGAGGAGGGCATGGCAACCCACTCCAGTATTCTTGCCTGGAGAATCCCATGGACAGAGGATCCTGGCGGGCTACAGTCCATGGGGTCGCAAAGAGTCGGACACAACGGAAGCAACTTAGCATGCAAATACCCAGGATACAGTCTTACCCTTAAGTCTGTCCATCAATATCTATTTGCTGATGGATTAATGGATTTCCCACAGTGTCTGACTCCCAGCGGTCCCCTCGTTGCAAGCACCCGCTCCATTAGGGTCCTGGGCTGCCTTGGGACATGCCACAAGCAAGAGCAACATTCAGTAGCAACCTGCACGCCAGGACACGCCTCCTCCGCAGTCTTCCGTTGTTCATTTTTATTTCAATGGCTCCATACATTCCTAGAACTACCAAAAACACTTCCAGTACTGCTTGTCATAATCAAACACAGAAAATACAGCAACGCTGTTTGGATCATGTGCAAATGCTGATTTCTCCACACCCTGAACTGGATGCTGGACCCTCTGGAGGCAGTGGCTTTGTGTGGTTTTACTCCAAAACAAGATCACTCATGCTAAATGCTTACATAACTGACTTCATTATCCAGAAGACCACACACGTTAAATGCTGAATCTATCTGGAGTGACAGTTCCACTTTTTTTTTTTTTTTTTAACCTTGTGCTTTTCCGGGCTTCATCTACCATGCATCGTTATTAAGAAAAGCATTGATGAAGTAGTTCTGGGAAAATGAGGTTGCAGCCCCTGCCTAAATTCACACTGTCAGCTTTGGGGGGACAACTGTGTCCCACCCAGACCATAAGACAATGCCACATATCAGGAGCCGCTCCCTAAGCCTCCTGCCAGATGCCCGGGACCTGTCATTGTTCTCTCATGATTTGAGCTGACCCAGTGCAACAGCACAAACGTATGAATGCCTTGTCACAACCCATACATCAGCAGGCAACAGCCCAGGGCAGAGGGCTCTGATTTTAATTACTGTTGAAATGTGTGCATTTCTCACGTTCCGCCGTCCATGAGCCGTAAAGTGAAGGAATGACACATAAAAAATCCACATCATTCAAAAACCGCTCATCTTTATCAGTTATTTGAGGATGTAAGGGAGGGATCTGAAGATTAAAATAGATATGAATCTTTTAGATGGGCAGAGATAAGGGGTAACTTAGAGAGTTAAAATACAATGAATTTTTTCATATTTACGATGGTAACGTTTCATTTAAACATCTTAAATATGATGAAACTGAAATAGGACAAAAGGCAGAAGACGTACTGTATAAAATATGAATATGAATCATAAGAGGGCAACATATTAAGGAATGAATGAAAATTCAGATACACAAAACATTCTTGAGGGCACCGAAGGGACCAAAATGAAGACTGAACTTTCAGAAGCAGATTCATTTCAGAGATAACGTATGTTATTACCAGTACATGACTGATTGTCTAAACCACCGAAGGATCTTTCAAATAATGTTGTGTACTTAAATTGAAAGTAGAATCCAGAGACTTCCCTGGTGGTCCAATGGTTAAGAATCTTCCCTGTAACGCAGGGCACATGAGTTCGATCCCTGGTCGGGGAACCAGGATCCTACGTGCAACAGAGTAGTTGAGGGCCTTGCACCACGACTACAGAGACCCTGCGGCCCAAGAAAAAAAAGCCTGCGTGATACAACAAAGATCCCACGAGCTGCAACTAACTCCTGCCGCCGCCAAACCAATAAAATAAAATCAACAGAACATTTTTCTAAAGTAGCAATGAAAAATAAAACCAGAACACAACCCTTGAAAAACACACAGAACCCAAATCTGTTCAGAAAGGAGTTGCCCATGTCTTTTGTCCTCTGAAAACCTTTCTCCCCAACTCTCAGATGCACATTTTGCATGCTTTCAGTAAAGAATCAGGCAGACGGGCACGCTTGGGGAGGGTTGACTGGGAAGCTGGGCAGCGTCTCCTCCACGCTTTCTGACAACACTTGTTGGAGACCCAACAGGAACCTGCATAACGAATGAACGTTTCGACCATCTAACGCCAGCATTCAGCGATTTTAAACACGAAGACCTCTCAACCTGCTACTCCTCCCGTACGGGTCAGGTTCTCAGCATTTTTGAACCACAGTATTTCTCCGCTACACCGAAAGTGAAAGGGCTGGGGGCCAGTCTCCATGTTTCAGAGGGAGGAGGCTGTACTTGTTTATTGCATAGGCTCTACCCAAAAAGGAGTCCAGAGACAGAGCCAAGCTCGGGACAGGGACAGATGCCCCTTCCATTCCCTAATGACTTGCTGTCTCCATGAATTCCACTCTTTATTGAGTCTCTGGGTTTCCGTTTCTTACGGTGGACCTAGGGAGGGGAGGAGGGATAATTGGACTGGTGTTGCATGGGAAGCCGGATTCCTGGGCAGCCTGGACAAACAGCCCTGCTGGAGACCAGTGCTCAATAGTGGGCTAATGGGGGACCTTGACAATCCCACAGCCGGTAACAAGTCTGAATTCTGCTGAGGTAGCAATTCAGACTCTGGTCTGCAGCTTCCCGATGATGCTAGCAAGAATTCAGGCTTCCTTCATGGGGTTGACATGGCTTTTTCTTCTTTTTTTTTTGTTTTTGTTTTTGGTTCCCTACTCATCATTGTAAAGGCTGTTTTTCTTCTGCGACATCTTGAGTTAACCTACCTTTACCATCTAAATGCCAACACAGAGACTGAGAGTATGTTCAGCAACTTTGTGGGTCAAGGTTTGCCTTCTAGTGAAAGTGTCAGTCGCTTGGTTGTGTCCAACTCTTAGAATCCATGGACTGTAACTCCTCCAGGGTCCTCTGTCCATGGAATTCTCCAGGCCAGAACACTGGAGTGGGTAGCCTTTCCCTTCTCCAGGGGATCTTCTCAACCCAGGGATCAAACCCAGGTCTCCCGCATTGCAGGTGGATTCTTTACCAGCTGAGCCACCAGGGAAGCTCAAGAATACTGGACTGGGTAGCCTATCCCTTCTCCAGGGGATCTTCCCGACCCGGGGATCTTCCCGACCCAGGGATCGAACCGAGGTCTCCTGCATTGCAGGTGGATTCTTTATTGAGCCACCAGGGAAGCTCAAGCCTTAGAGCACTGTTAGTTAATCTGGAAATAGTCAATGATCTCGGAGTGTACCCTGTGTAAAAATCAAGGCTCTCATTTTACTAACACATATTTGCATGGCTCTGTTTACAAAGTATTGCCACTTAAACTGACCTCCCCAACCATCAGGAACAACAGGCCTTCTGCTCTGTTTACAAAACTTTATTTCTCATCGACTAGGACATATTAAAACTTCCAGAGTAGCCACTAATTGTGTGTGTGCGTACGTATTTGCATACACACGCAAACCAGCAGTTCCTCCAAGAATGACATTTAATTTTAAAGCAGGAAACCCGCGTTTCTGAAATACAATTGGGGCATCACAATGACGGGATCCTGTTAAAACCTTGGAGCAGAAAGCAGCGTCCACAATTCCGCTGAGGACGACAGCAATTAGGGGAAAGTTGGAGCGATGCCGAAACGATTTCGGGTTAATCAAAACACGGTTTGACCTAACTGCCCTACAGACCTCCGCTGGCTGGTATGACCTGGGTCAGAAATTCCCCTTGGTGAACTGGCCTGTCAATAAACAAGCCACTGTGCTGGTATCTATATTTTAAAAAAATACAGACAAAAAAGCATGAGACAGGCCTTCGGGGCTTTACAATCAAATTCACATTAATGAGTCCGCAATCAAAGAGAGCCTATGCTCGTATCATCCGAGGCAGATTGCACCTCAGAGGACCAATCAAATAAGCATTGAACAATGCTTCAATTTACACAGTGCTCTTCTCAGGCCAGGACATTTTACTTAAGAAGCTGTTTTTTTTTTTTTTTTCTTCAAAAAGAGAGGAACAAAAGAAAAACCTATACAATCTGTTAATAAATGAAATTAAAAGATATGTGTCCCCTGAAGATTCAGTATATATTTTCTGGGGGAATCTTTTGAATTCTCATGTGTGCCGATCACTACAAATGCATTTTTGTTATTAACATGGATTAGTTTCATTGTAATAGAAACATTAAACTTTGTAATATAGTGCTTCCACTTTAAAGTAAGATGGACAGTCTATGTTTTTTTTTGCATGTGCAAAATGCAAACCCCACACACAAAATGAGTTAAGAAAATGGAATCTGGTTTTAAAAAAAAAGAAATAACTGGTTATTAGCATTTTAAAAACTAAATCGATTTATCTCATGGGTTAGTTACATTGTAATAGAAACATTAAACGTTGTAATATAGTGCTTCCACTTTAAGACGGGACAGTCTATGTTTTTCGCATGTGCAAAATGCAAACCCCACATACAAAATGAGGTAAGAAAAATGGAATCTGGTTTAAAAAAAAAAGAAAGAACTGGCTATAGTATTTTAAAAACTTAACTGATTTATCTCATGGGGCTTCCCAGGTGGCACTAAGGTAAAGAACCTGCCTGCCAATGCAGGAGCTTCGAGAGACGTGGGTTCAATCCCTGGGTGGGGAAGATCCCTTGGAGAAGGGAATGGGAACCCACTACATTATTCTTGCTGGGGAAATCCCATGGACAAAGGAGCCTGGCGGGCTACAGTCCATGGGGTCACAAAGAGTCAGACATGACTGAGGACACACATGTCTACCTCATCGGTTCAGTTCAGTCCAGTCGCTCAGTCGTGTCCGAGTCTTTGCGACCCCATGGACTGCAGCACGCTAGGCTTTCCCGTCTATCACCATCAAAAAGGACGTATATGTGGGCGAGGGGAGACTGCAATAGCTGCCTGAGACTTGAGGATCGAGGCGATGGCTACAGAACAACACAGGGTCTGCTCGGATGGGGAACCCGAGAGGACAGCTGCTTGTGTGAGAAGCGAGTGCAGCTAATACTTTCAGTGGCTTGTGGACAGAAAACAACTTGTCATTGAGAGACGTGCAGGAGACGTGAGTGTACGCAGAAACGAACATTCTCAGTGATACCAGCAATTCATTATGTTATCACGCTCGACACAAGGGACAGCTGATCCTTGGGGTGAGTGGGGGGTCCCCAGGAGGTCTCCCACGCATTCCTCACCTGGTTTTACCTCTGAGCTTCCACTTCCGTTGCCCTTCTTTATAATTTTAGCATTTGATTGGAGGACAATTGCTTTATGATATTGTGTTGGTCTCTGCCACACAGAACACGAATTGGTCGTAAGGATACATATATCTCCTCCCTCTTGACCCATCTGCCATCCCCCAGCCCCCATCCCAGCCCTCTAGGTCATCCCAGAGCATCGAGCTGAGCTCCCTGTGTTATATGGCAGCTCCCACTAGCTGTCTGTTTCACACACGGTAGCGCGTATATGTCAATGCTACTCTCTCAACTCATCCCACTCTCTCCTTCTCCCACCGTGTTCACTCATCTGTTTTCTCTGCATCTCCCTTGCCACCATGTAGATAGGTTTGTGAGTACCATCTTTCTAAACTCCATGCGGGCGTGCATGCAAAGTCGCTTCAGTCGTGCCTGGCTCTATGCGACCGAAAGGACTGTAGCCCACCAGGCTCCTCTGTCCATGGGATTCTCCAGACAAGAATACTACAGTGGGGTGACATTTACTTCTCCTCTAAACTCCATATATATGTGTTAACATATGATATTTGTTTTTCTCTTTGTGACTTACGTCACTCAGTATAATAGATTCTATGTTCATCCATCTCATTAAAACTGACACAAAAATCGCTCATTTTTATGGCTGAGTAATATTACACTGTATATATATGTACCCTTGCTTCTTTATCCATTTCTCTATTGATGGATAATTTTAAAATCTTTACCCCATCTGGATATTATACTGTATATTATGAGGTAATGCATAACTTTGTTTTCAAAATAGCCAGCTGCCTCAAATCCATTTACTGGTCAATGTCACCCGTTTCCACTGATGAAGATTCCACCTTTATCATATCGTACTCTCTTATCCATCTTTGGAAACACTTTTGGAAGTTAAACATGTACATTTACCAGCTTGTGTAATCTCTTGGGAATACTTTCAATAATTGCTAAGCCCCATTTATTGCTGCTTTTCAAAAATATTTCAACTTTGTCCCACCGTTACTCTGTTTTTTTGAATATTAATTCATCATTTCTGTGCTCTGGGGCCCTCACCTCCTTCCAAATGTTTTGATTAAGGTTGCAGGAATTATGCAAGCACAACACACATTTTATACAGGATAACAGGAAGAAATGAGAGTTCAAATGAGAATCTTACCCATTTTCATACCCTTCTTTAACAGTTACTAAAATTTAATAGCAGAGTATAGTTAATGTAAAATGTCTTCTCTTATAAACTAGACTGAGCAACCACACTGTTATACTGAGTGAAATTAAGTCAGAGAGAGAAAGACAAATATCGTATGATAGCCCTTAGATGCAGAATCTAAAAAGAAGTGATACGAATGAACTTACAAAACAGAAGCCTGTTACGCAGAGTACGTCAGAAAGAAAAATATTGTATATTAATGCATATATATGGGATCTAGAAAAATGATATGGATGAAGCTATTTGCAGGGAGGGGATGGAGACGCAGATGCAGAGAATGGACTTGTGGACACGGTGAGGGAGGGAGAGTCAGAGGAATGAAGAAAGTACCATCGACATATGTGAACTATCAGGTGTAGGATGGACAGCTGGTGAGAAGGTGCTATGAGGCACAGGAAGCCCGGTCTGCTGCTCTGTGATGACCTGCAGGGATGGGATCAGGGTCGGCAGGGAGGCAGGATGTATGCGTAATTTCGGCTGAACTGAGTGCTGTACGGCAGAAACCGACACAACAGTTTACAAATTAAAAATTCTTATTTTTATACAAACTTAATGTATAATTTTATACAAAATTATTTGCTATGATTTTAAATATATATCTTTAAAATTTCACAAATAGAAAAAAAAAAGAAATAGGCTCATGGACTTAAGAGAACGAACTTATGGTTGTCGGGGGGGAAGGATGGGGGAAGGGACAGTCAGGGAATTTGAATGGACATGGACACACTGCTGTGTTTAACATGGAGAACCAGCAAGGACCTGCTGTCCAGCACAGGGAACTCTGCTCAATACTCTGTAATAACCTGATGGTTCCCAGGGGGAAGGATGGGGGAAGGATAGTCAGGGAGTTTGGGATGGACATGGACACACTGCTGTATTTAACATGGAGAACCAACAAGGATCTGCTGGACAGCACGGGGAACTCTGCTCAATGTCATGTGGCAGCCTGGATGGGAGGGGAGTCTGGGGGAGAATGGATACATATACATATATTGCTGAGTCCCTTTGCTGTTCATCTGAAACCATCTTAACATTGCTAATTGGCTGAACTTAAACATAAAATCGGAGAAGGCAATGGCACCCCACTCCAGTACTCTTGCCTGGAAAATCCCATGGACGGAGGAGCCTGGTAGGCTACAGTCCATGGGGTTGCTAAGAGTCGGACACGACTGAGCGACTTCACTTTCACTTTTCCCTTTCATGCACTGGAGAAGGAAATGGCAACCCACTCCAGTGTTCTTGCCTGGAGAATCCCAGGGACGGCGGAGCCTGATGGGCTGCAGTCTATGGGGTCGCACACAGTCGGACACGACTGAAGTGACTTAGCAGAAGCAGCAGCAGCAAACATAAAATAAAAATTCAAAAAAATATACAATGTACCTTTTGGGAGTGTCCTATATTCACAAGTAGCCATGTAATTTAATTGATGAACTAAATCTTGGAAAATATATCAGTAATTATTTATAATCAATAATTAAAAGTAGCTTTTAAGACCCTGGTTAACTCCTAACGTTTTTATGCAAGCAGATTTTTATGTAGATTATTACTTAAGAAACAAAATTATTAAATGGGATAACATCATTTTTAAAAAGCAGTTGTTGATTTCTGTGATCATAGCAATGCCTTCAAAATATCAAACAAATGAGGGAAGCATTGTAGCAGAGTCTGGAGTAATAGCTTCAACTTGACACATCCATGCCCATCAAGTCCACATGCCTCATTCATTAGCCTCGTTACGCAGAAGTGCGTAATTTTTACGCATCGCAGAGCCATAGCTCTGACATTACCGAATTTTGCCATGAATAATGAGTTCCACTCACTACAGAATTTTGTCATGAATAATTAGTTCTGCTGATAATGCTCATAAGGCTTGAGACCGCAAGCGTACTCTAAATACTTCTTTAAGGAAAAACCCAGCAGAAGGCCAGTAAAATGTACAGAAGAGTAATGATAAAATCCTGTAAGAGGAAAAAAGTAGTGAAATAGGATTGTTTGCTCAAGATACAGGACTTTACCAAAAGCTTCCTTCCTTCCCGCAGAATAAAGGTAACAATACATACATAGGTCTGGGCTTCCCTGGTGGCTCAGATGGTGAAGAATCTGCCTGACAAAGCAGGAGATGTGGGTTCGATCCCTGGGTTGGAAAAGATCCCCTGGAGAAGGGAAGGGCAACCCACTCTGGTATTCTTGCCTGGAGAATCCCACGGACAGAGGAGCCCGGCGGGCTACAGTCCATGGGGTTGCAGACAGTCAGACACAACTTAGCCACTAAACACCAACAGCATACAAGGGTAAAGATTCCGAGTCTGGAGCACAGAGCAATCCAAGAAGCCAATTTGTCTGACCTACAGCTCAAGTCAGGAGTCCTCAGTGTCTGGGATCTAACCCTGGATGATCTGTGGCGGAATTGATGTAATACTAATTGAAATGAAAAAAAAGAAAAAGTCACTTATTCGTATCTGACTCTTTGTGACCCCATGGACTGCAGCCTGCCAGGCTCCTCTGTCCATGGGATTCTGCAAGCAAGAATCCTGGAGCGGGTTGTCGTTTCCTTCTCCAGGGAGCAGAAACAAAGTGCTTGAATCATCCGAAAACCATCCCCCCTCAGCCCTGGTCCGTGGAAAAACTATCTTCCACGAAATCAGTCCCTGGTGCCAAAGAAGGTTGGTGACTGCTGGTGTAAGTGTCTGACTCACAAATGAATGATTACGAAGGTTGGTTATTCTCAAACAGTTACACAATGGCCTAACGCCACCATACGCTTTTCAACATAGCCATGATCATTTTTTTTTTTTTTTTTTTTAGCATTAAAGAGACCCTTAAAAATCGTCCATTTAGGATACAGACAATACGTCCTTCTCCAGATGGATGTGTTTAACAGTTGAAAACTCAGCTGAGCGGCTGTAAAGAGACTTTAGGGTTGTGTCCGCCATGTTTCAGCGATCTCACAGTATTTGATCAGAAGCTTTCGTTTCTTGGTATCTGAAATAAGCAGACTGCTGCAGTCGTGTCTGACTCTTCGGGACCCCATGGACTGCAGCCCGCCAAGCTCCTCTGTCCATGGGATTCTCCAGGCAAGAATACTGGAGTGGGTTGCCATTCCCTTCTCCAGGGTGTCTTCCCGGACCAGTGACTGGCAGGCTGATTCTTTTCCACTGGGGAAGCAGGAGGTCACGGTAGCAGATTTCTGAAGGACTTGGGCACACAAATGTGCCCTAACTGGGCAGGTCAGTTGGGGTGGACACAGTGATGCACCCCCCCCCCCCAGCCCCAAGAGGCATTGACTGCAGAATTCGGCTCCAACACCTGAGTTCTGTTAGTGTCAATGAAGTGCGAGGAAAAAATGCATCCTGTTTGGGCTTTGCAGATGGTCTAAACAGGTGCACCGTTTCGAGGGTGGGCTTGGCTCTCTCGCTGAGGACTGCACGGGGCTCAGGGGTCATGCCTCTGAACAAGGGCCCACATGTCTGGGAACCTTCTCAGCCCTTCCTGGGGAAGGCCAGGAAGAAAAAAAAAAAAAGGAATGTGTTCTCTGTAGAATTTACGGCCTGCCAAAGATTCGCACCGGCATCTGTTTGCTGTTATTGAGAACATGTGGAAACGCGTGCTGCAGAAGGAAAAGTCACCTCTCTGGTGTCTAAAGTGAACCGCTGCAGGAACCCCAAGGAGGTCTGGGAGACATCAGATATGCACAGCACCAGGCGCTGGATGCAGCGATGCTGGCATGGGGACTGGCAGAGGAGAGACCCTTCACTGAGTGCCTCTTGAGCCCCGACCAGGAGCTTCCACGAGAACAGAGAAGGTCACATTCCAGCAGGAGCTGCGCCGCATACAGATGCCACGGGCAACTGCGTGTGTTCAGTCACTCAGTCGCGTCTGACTCTTTCGCAACCCCACGCACGGACTGTAGCCGGCCAGGCTCCTCTGTCCCTGGGATTCTCCGGGCAAGAATACTGGAGTGGGTTGCCATGCCCTCCTCCAGGGGATCTTCCCAATCCAGGGATCGAACCTGCATCTCCTGCATTGCAGGTGGATTCTTTACCGTCTGAGCCACCAGGGAACAGCCAGCTGGGCCCCTAACAAGCACTATTACCTCCACCGTTCAGCTCTGGGAACCAGACAGTAGTATGACTAATGTGCATTTGGATCTCACTCGTAATCCACTACTCTATTTAAAATGCAATTAAATTGCTCTATTTCTTGTAAAACTATAACAGCTCTATCTCTTGATATTAAATACTTGCTTCTGTTGATAGTGTTTCCTCCTCTTTCCCGTTAAGGTAATAGTCTCCACACAGCTTATGATAACTTTCAGAATCTCTAAGCCACCTCCATAAGATTCGTTTACAACGATTATTTAAAGGAATATGTCTTAATCCTCAAAGAAAAAATTGAAGGCATGATTCCTAAGACATCTTACATCATGTATCACTGAAATTACTGTTTGGTTGACCAAAAAGAATGGACTTGGTGTAATTAGAGAAAGCCCACACACAGCAACGAAGACTCAATGCAGCCAAAAACAAACAAACAAAATATACTCCGGTGTGTCCTTCAATATTCCAAGAGCTACATCTTATGTCAAGGAGTCTTAACACACACAAATACCAAAGTCACCAAGCTGGATACATTAAATAATCACAGTTCTTTTTACATATCAGTTGTACCTCAATAGAGTGGCTTTTAAAATGTATTGGAAGAAGCACACACTTATGAAAAAAAAAAACAAAACACCAGGCTTTCAGTTGGGTAAACAGGCAATTCATTTTAGAAGTTAAGCTGTCTCCTGTTTGAGTGTGTGCGGTGGGTCTACACTCCGCTTTGGTAAGGTCTCTGGCATTATGTGTCAAGCATGTAAAATATGAGAACGCTCTTTATTTGACAACCTAACGATATTACACTTAAAAGATATAATTGTAACAAATGCTAACACACATCAACAAGCATCAAAAAGATTTGCCAAACTCTTAGTCAAAAGAGGTACCGTTAGCAAAAAAAAAAAAAGTGTCCAGCAATACAAAAAGAATGTAAGTAAAACATAAGAATGGCATGGTATGCAATTATTAAAATATTTCACATGGGTACGATTATGTAAAACGAAAAAATAAATTTATTTTGTTGTTCTTATTTACTAAGTTGTTGCTGAATTCTTTTTCGACTTCATGGACTGCAGCCTGCCAGGCTCCTCTGTCCATGAGATTTTCTAGGCAAGAATACTGGAGTGGGTTGTCATTTCCTTCTCCAGGGGATCGTCCCGACCCAAGGGTAGAACTTGGATCTCCTGCATTGGCAGGCAGATTCTTTACCACTGAGCTACCCAGGAAGCCCCCCAAAAACTGACAGATTTTTTATAAATACAGAACAAGTCCAAAGCCACAAATTTGTAAACATGACAGGCCATACATCAGATAGCGACTGTCAATAGCTAGTCATCTATTTCTTTTCAAACTTGCTTAGAAGTAATATAACAACATTAAGTTCACTTCATTTAAACACAGCATTGCTAAGCCATGTGTATCTTTCCAACCTTCATTTATGTTTTAAGCCTGACCAGGACTTTATTCTGAAGTCTACTCTCACACTTCATAGTATACCCTAGTGGATACATTAGCACTAGGCCAACCTCCAGCTTTCTACTAAATTTATTCTTACCATTTACTTTTTAAAGGAGATATATGGATGCTGTCTGGGCTTGCCTGGTGTACCAGATGATAAAGAATACGCCTGCAGTGCGGGAGACCTGGGTTCGATCCCTGGGTTGGGAAGATCCCCTGGAGGAGGGCATGGCAACCCACTCCAGTATTCTTGCCTAAAGAATCCCATGAACAGAGAAGCCTGGTGGGCTACAGTCCATGGGGTTGCAAAGAGTCAGACACGACTGAACAGCTAAGTATACACATCACATGGATGGTGTTTAACAAGCCAGCATGAGAACATAAAAGCCACCCAGATGATGCAGGTTAAAACACACACACACACACACACACACACACGTTAGAAGGTTTTGCTATGGGCTTCCTCGGTGGCTCGGTAGTATAGAATCTGCCTGAAATATTGGAGAAACGGGTTCGATCCCTGGGTGGGGATTCTTCAAGGGAATGGTCATCCGTCTGTGTGAGTCAGACCAGGCACAGGAGGCGCTCGCAGCCAACAGGCTCAGACCAGAGAGGGAGGCGTGGTGGTCCACTCTCTACTGCGGCAAACAAAGGGATAAAAACAAGAAAACTCTGCCACCGAGGACGGACACTCGCCTATACACTCGGTCTCACGGTAAAAGAGATAAGCTCATGAGCACTGCGGTTTTAGCTTACAAAATCATGGGCATATAGTGTTGCTTTAAAATATTTTGAGGGGCAACAATCTGCTGTTCCATGTGATGAAGTGAAAGCTTGAGTGACTTAAGTGAATGTCACTTAGAATCATAATTATATTATAACTCATAATCATAGACAGTGACACTCGGGTTACACGGTACAAACTGAAAAATCGCAGCCAGATTACGTTGTGCGGTTTCCCCAGGGATGCAGAGACAGTGACTGAGCTTCCATCATATTTTTGCAGATGAGACAAGGTGAGCTGGAGCGTTCCATATCCATAAGAGGTTTCTACAATTTTGAGTTTCTGATAAAAACACTGAAATTACACTGCATGTGATTTTGTAAATGAATCCACAAGCTCAATTAATTTTATGGGAAGTAGACTGACACAGACATTTCTCCAAAGAAGATAAACTGACAGCCAACAGAAGTGAAAAGGTGATCAATACTGCTAGTTATTAGAGAAACGCGAATCAAACACGTGAGCTTATCACATCCCACTGCTCAGGATGGCCATTATTAAAAAGTCTGCACGTGCTGGAGAGGACGTGGAGAAAAGGGAACCCTCCTACACTGTGGATGGGAAAGTAAATCGGTCCAACCATGATGGAGAACGGTGTGGAGGTTCCCTAAAAAACTAAAAACAGAGTTAGCATATGATCCAGCAATCTCACTCCTGGGCATATATCCAGAGGAAACTCTAACTCAAAGGCATGCATGCACCCCTATGTTCACAGCAGCACTATAGCTAAGACATGGATGCAACCTACGTATCCATCAATAGATGAAGGGATAAAGAAGATGTAGTGTGTACACACACACACACATACAATGAAACACTACTCAGCCATGAAAAAGAACAAACACCTGCCATTTGCAGCAACATGGATAGACCTAGAGAATATTATACTTAATGAAGTAAGTTGAACCAAGAAAGACAATATTATGTATCACTTACACATGGAATTTAAAAAATAATACAGATGAACTTATTTACGAAACATAAATAGACTCAAATACACAGAAAACAAACTCTTGGTTACCAAAGGGGAAAGGGTAGGTGAAGGGATAAATCAGAAGTTTGGCATTAAAAGATGTACTTTACTGCAGATAAAATAGATGTGGAACAAGGAATTACTGTATAGCACACAAAACTATACTCAATACCTTATAATAAACTATAATGGAAAAGAGTCTGAACATGTATACACACACACACATGTACATAACTGAATCACTTTGATGTATACTGGAAACTAACACGATTATTATAAATCAATGATACTTCAATAAAATAAAGTATTAAAAATTTTAAATTAATTTAAAAATTTTAAGATTTATGTAAAGAAAACCTTGGTCTTTGAATCTTTAACCACCCGCCCCCACAATTTCTCTGTCCCTCCAAAGAAACATAACATGCCAAAGTGAAGTGAAAGTTGCTTAGCCTTGTCCAACTCTTTGAGACCCCATGGACTATACAGTCCATGGAATTCTCCAGGCCAGAATCCTCGAGTGGGTAGCCTTTCCCTTCTCCAGAGGATCTTCCCAACCCAGGGATCGAACCCAGGTCTCCCGCATTGCAGGCGGAATCTTTACCAGCTGAGCCACCAGGGAAGCTCCATACCATGCCTAAGGTACACTTTATGTGTTGTGTGGGTCACAATAAACTGTGGAAAATTCTGAGAGATGGGAATACCAGACCACCTGACCTGCCTCTTGAGAAACCCGTATGCAGGTGAGGAAGCAACAGTTAGAACTGGACATGGAACAACAGACTGGTTCCAAATAGGAAAAGGAGTCCGTCAAGGCTGTATATTGTCACCCTGCTTATTTAACTTATGTGCAGAGTACATCATGAGAAACACTGGGCTGGAAGAAACACAAGCTGGAATCAAGATAGCCAGGAGAAATATCAATAACCTCAGATATTCAGATGACACCACCCTTATGGCAGAAAATGAAGAAGAACTAAAGAGCCTCTTGATGAAAGTGAAAGAGGAGAGTGAAAAAGTTGGCTTAAAGCTGAACATTCACAAAACTAAGATCACGGCATCTGGTCCCATCACTTCATGGGAAATAGATGGGGAAACAGTGGAAACAGTGTCAGACTTTATTTTGGGGGGCTCCAAAATCAGTGCAGATGGTGATTGCAGCCATGAAACTAAAAGATGCTTACTCTTTGGAAGGAAGGTTATGACCAACCTAGATAGCATATTGTAAAGCAAAGACATTACTTTGCCAACAAAGGTCCGTCTAGTCAAGGCTATGGTTTTTCCAGTGGTCATGTATGGATGTGAGAGTTGGACGGTGAAGAAAGCTGAAGGCCGAAGAATTGATGCTTTTGACTGTGGTGTTGGAGAAGACTCCTGAGAGTCCCTTGGACTGCAAGGAGATCCAACCAGTCCATCCTAAAGGAGATCAGTCCTGGGTGTTCATTGGAAGGACTGATGTTGAAGCTGAAACTCCAATACTTTGGCCACCTCATGTGAAGAGTTGACTCATTGGAAAAGACCCTGATGCTGGGAAGGGCAGGGGGCAGGAGGAGAAGGGGACAACAGAGGATGAGATGGATGGATGGCATCACTGACTCGATGGACATGAGTTTGGGTGGACTTCGGGAGTTGGCGATGGACAGGGAGGCCTGGCGTGCTGCGATTCATGGGGTCGCAAAGAGTCAGACACGACTGAGCGACTGAACTGAACTGAACTGTATGCATGACTGCCCTAAATGTACATATTTTCTAGTTCTTTAAAGTCTTTATTGAATCTGTTACATTATTGCTTCTATTTCATGTTTTGGTTTTTTTGGCCGAAAGGATATGGGATCTTACTTCCCAGACCAGAGATCAAACCTGCACCCCTTCAGGTGGGAAGGTGAAGTCTTAACCACTGGTCCACCAGGGAAGCCCTGATTTCCTAGCTTTTTAATTTGCTGTTCCATGCTCAATTCAGTGTCCTACTTTATTTTAAAATTTAAAAACGTAATAAATAACTTTCTGTAAACAATGGAGATACAGCACCTTCCTGGCAATTCTTGGCAGCTCTTTATGTTGATATACGATTTCTTTAACAAGTACTATAATGCTGGTCTCTTGGGAAGTGTACTATTATGCTTTTACAAAACAACACTGAAAAGAATTTCTTGTCTCTTTACCTGGTGTGACTGTGACACAATTTCTGAAAAAAATGTTAACTCAACTGTTTATCCCAAGGATGCAAAATTCAGGAATGGTCTTCTCCCTGACACTGCTCAACATTGCCTTGCTGCTTTGCGTTACTGCTAATGATGCCTACAAATATTAGTACCAGTTCCTCTCGGTTTCCAGTACCGCATGTTATGTGTCTATTTGCTGACTTTTTTTTTCCAAACTGATGGATTAAAATGTTACCCGTTTTTGTTCACCTCTTTTTAATTCTACTGTATCTTTTTGCTTACATTAGTGACAGCTAACCTCTGCATGATGTAGTTTGCAAAATGCTTTAACACTTCTTCAGCTTGCAGGAATATAAAAAAAGAAAAAATAATTGACTTTCCATCACCTGGTAATATTAAGAGAAAATATTTTCAATGTTAATGAGTCACATCCGACTCTTTGCGACCCCATGGACCGTAGCCCACCAAGCTCCTCTGTCCATGGGATTCTCCAGGCCAGGATATTGGGAGTGGGTTGCTTCCCTTCTCCAGAGGATCTTCCTGACCCAGCGATCGAACCACAGTCTAGTACATGGCAGGCAGATCTTCTATCATCGGAGCTACTAGGGAAGCCCCTTGCCGTGAGTATCCTGCAGAATTTCACTGAATAAACACTTCAAGTGGAGTCAGTCATTGCTTCAAAAAATACTCTCCACCATTACCAGCCACAAACCAGATGAAACATGCTGCTGCTGCTGCTAAGTCGCTTCAGTCGTGTCCGACTCTGTGCGACCCCATAGACGGCAGCTCACTAGGCTCCGCCATCCCTGGGATTCTCCAGGCAAGAACACTGGAGTGGGTTGCCATTTCTTTCTCCAGTGCATGAAAGGGAAAAGTGAAAGTGAAGTCGCTCAGTCGTGTCCGACTCTTAGTGACCCCATGGACTGTAGCCTACCAGGCTCCTCCGTCCATGGGATTTTCCAGGCAAGAGTACTGGAGTGGGGTGCCATTGCCTTCTCTGATGAAACATGCTATTTGGTTACAAACCACAAAACCTACATCCTATAGGCTACCTGCTGCATGCCAACCATTTCCCATCTCAGTCTGACACCTCACAAGTGTGTCCCATGGTGCCTGGATAGGGCTGGGACAGGGCTGGAACTGACCATGGCCAAATGGACGGTTAGACTTTGGCCCAGGTCATGGGGCTTCCCTGGCAGCTCAGCTGGTAAAGAACCCGCCTGCCATGCGGGAGGACCTGGGTTTGATCCCTGGGCCAGGAAGATCTCTTGGAGGAGGGGATGGCTACCCACTCCTGGGTGTTCTTGCCTGGAGAATCCCCATGAACAGAAGAGCCTGGTGGGGCTGTAGTCCATGGGATCGCAAAGCATCGGACACGACTGAGGAACTCACACGTTCACGTTTCAGGTCATCCACCACTGTCTGTTTTCCACATTGTCCCAGAAAGCAGATGTTTTCAGTCTTGCTGCAAACACATGAATATGCTTGGGAAGACTCCGTTCGATGGTGAGGAATGGAAAATGCATCAGTGTGGCTCACACACACACACACGCTCACACCGAGGGATTTAAAGGTACTCAGAAATGTCACGGGAATCCAGGAAAACCTGACTCCCCACACTCAGGAAACTTTGGCACCTAATGAAATGTGCCCTGGCCATCTGTCTCAACCAGTCACACCTCAGCTTCC
Organism: Giraffa tippelskirchi; assembly: GCF_054371585.1. Classification (NCBI taxonomy): domain Eukaryota; kingdom Metazoa; phylum Chordata; class Mammalia; order Artiodactyla; family Giraffidae; genus Giraffa; species Giraffa tippelskirchi. The sequence continues at coordinate 148,781,012 of NC_137289.1, forward strand.
AGAGAGACCTGTGCTGTTTCTTGCAGATTGTCAACCTTCACACAGAGGACCCCAGGCACGCCCTTCTCAGTCTCCCTACGGTCGGACCTCCCAGTCACACGCCACAAGTCTTAACAACGGATTTTTCAGTACGACCGAAAAATTAGGGCATTTCTCCAAGATCTGTCCTGGATTATGCCAGTATGTTTTGATGGCAAGAATATGAACGCAGAAACAGCATTTATTTGGAAGGGATGGGAAGATGTGTCCATCCGTCTTTCCCATAAGGCACTTAACTGAGAATTAACGGGTGTAAATCACTCCTCTTTGTGAGCTGAACAGTGAAGGAGGACTTGTTTGAAGGGTGGGGCCTGGGGGGACTGACCACTTTATTCTCCAGGGACCCAGCACACTCGCCCTAAGGCAGCAGGAGGAGGCGGGCGAATTGAGGCTGACTCTCTCTCCGCGAAGGAGGTGTCTCTTCTATCTCAACTTGAGACACTGTTCCTTCGTTTTCCGTACTCAAGTAAAAATACTTCTTCTCAGTATTAGTCGCCCACGTTGCTCAAAGAAATCTTGCCTCCCGGGTGACACTTGCAGAATAGATTATTTTTTAGTGACTCAGCTACTTGGGTTTGAACTGTGTGTATTACGACTTGTTTTCCTTGTTCTCAAAGTAACAGATTTGCACAAAATGGTAAAAGAGTCTCTCATAATTCTACCCCCAGAGGGTGAGAGGCACAGAACATACTAAAGGTTTATCTCTGCACACACTGAATCTTATTACATATTTACCTAACAACATATTATTCACATCTTTCCACAGCATCTTTCATGTCCAGAGTGTTACCCTTAGGTGCTGGACGCTACTCCAATGGGCAAATGTAAGGCAAGCTATTGAATAATTTTCTGTTGTGAACAACCATGGGTTCACCTTTTGCTTTATAAAAATAAATTGCTGAATTTGGGACTTTACACATTTAAATCTATTCATATTTTCCAGATCTTTTTTTTTTTTAATAAATTTATTTATTTTAGTTGGGGGCTAATTACTTTACAATATTGTAGTGGTTTTTGCCATACATTGACATGAATCAGCCATGGGTTTACATGTGTTCCCCATCCTGAATTCCCCTCCCACCTCCCTCCCCTATTTTCCAGATCTTCGGGTGCTTTTCCAAATATTTTCATAAAAGCAGGTCTTTTGAAGTAAATCACACTATCAAGAAGTATATTTATCTTAAAACTTAACATAGAGTAAATGTAATGTAAATTTGAGTATATTTATAAATTTATAATACCAAATTGTATGAAGGTTTTCATTTTCAGCCCTTTAAATAAACAAGGTATTATTACTACTTTGTTAAATCTTTCCCAAAGTAACAGGAAAAAAGGTAAAATCTTAAAAAGCAATTTTTTGGCAGGAACAATAGTCATGAGGTTTGTTTTTTAAAAAATATATTTGTTGGCTATTTTTCTCTTATTCTGGAAACTGCCTGTTCATGTCTTTATTCATTTTTGCTATGATAGTTGTGAAGGCTGTTTTGAAGGGGTCAATAAGAGATACCATTTTTTTTTTTTTTTTGCTTATTGATGTATGACCATTTCTTTCCAGGTAACTGTCATTTGGATTTTTATGTAGTGCATTTTGCATGCAAAATAAATACAATATCAAGGTTTTCCTTTACATTTTCATTTCTAATTGCCATACCTCAGAACACGTTCCTCAACAGAGCATTACAGAAGTCACTCATCAGTTTTTTCTTTTTGTGTGTGTGTGTGTATCTTAACAGTTTTGTTTACTACACATCAGTTTTTAAAGTCTATCTATAATGTTGGGTGGAATGACACAGCCACCTAGCTTTCGTTAGAATAATCCGTCTCTTCATGGCAGACCTGGGATGTTAGCTTTACAAGCTCCAGCTTCCGTGTTACTGTACCCTGGCTTTTTTCACTTCTCTACTCTACCACATGCTTCTTATTGTTTTCATTGTATTAGTCCTATATGTTCTATTGTCTCATCATTTCCCTCTTCAGCATCTTTCTGGCTATTCTTTCACTATGGATGAATTTGAAGAGTCAACCAATGGATTTGGCCTGAACTTTGGTCTTGAATTTTTGTAAATTGACTTAGCGAGTATCAACATTTCTACAGCAGTGAGCTGCCTTAGTGACAATTTATGCATCCAGTTTCGTGAAGCACTTTATAACTTTCTTTAGCTTTATGGCTTTCTTCATATTTTTCATTCACAGTCCTTGTATGTCACTCTGCTCCTGGGAAAGCAATTACTTTGTGTGCTACTGTGAATGCAGTATTTTCAATCTATTTTTTTTTTTCTGAGTGCTATTTGGAGGCAGAAAACCTTTTTATATAAGTATCTTTCCCAAGCGATTTTTTTTCTAACCCTTTTTTTAGACTTTTCTATAAGGTTTCAGTGACTAGCACTTTTGTGACGTTGTTTAAACCTTTTGGTGATAACCGAACACGTCTCTTTATTCTGACTGTGCTTCAAAAGAGCTTCTGTTGTTTCACCGCCTCACCTGACAATGAGGTGAGCTTCATCAACTCTCAGATTAAGAAATGCGTAAGCTGTCCTTTGCAGATGTCTGCTTTCCTGCAGTAGGCACATAATCTCATTAATTTAACTTAGGCAGATAATCTCATTAATTTAACTTTGTCATCATGACCGTTCTCATCTATATGTTTACTAACTTATCATGGCTGATCCTTAAATTTCTGGCACATAACTGTCATGATATGCTCTTCATTTTCAGCACAGGGAAGTTCATTTCTGTATTCATTTGTTCATTCTTCTGGCAGGCAAGACTGTCATGATATGCTCTTTAAGAACAAGGAAGTCCTATATGCATTGATTCATGTAACACTGTCATGATATATTCTTTACTTTAAGCACAGGAAGGTTCATTCCTATATTCATTCATTTATTCGGTTTGTAACAACTGTCATGATGTGCTCGTAAAGTCCAGAGAGGTTCATCCCTGTATTCATTCATTCAACCTGCATTGGATTACTTCAAACTACTTATCTGTCCCATAATGTAATGAACATAATGTAACAAATGGAAGGTAAGAGAATGCAATCCCGCAGCGAGCCAGTATTAAACAAAGGGATACAATGGGGTGGTGTTCGAGTGCTGTAGATACTGAACCCTGGCTCCATCTCTTTGAAAAGGTTAACAATTTCAGTGGATGAGCAATGAGAAGGATCCAACACCAAGCTAATACAAGCACTCTGAGTGGGAAGTTGGTTTGGCCTCCTTAATGTACAAAAGGAAGGCCAGTCTGGCCTTGGTGGATTAATGCCTGGTATTGAATTTGCTAGGCTGTTGCTGTTCAGCTGCTAAGTCATCTCTGACTCTTCGACCCCATGGACTGCAGCACGCCAGGCCTCCCTGTCCATCAGCAACTCCCGGAGTTTACCCAAACTCATGTCCATGGAGTCGGTGATGCCATCCAACCATCTCATCCTGTCATCCCCTTCTCCTGCCCTCCACTCCTCCCACCATCACAGCCTATGAATTTGCAGTAAAACTAATGAAACTTTGGAAGGTTCCTCCTACCCTAAGACTCTGCACCTAAATTCACATTTTGCAGTTTAATATTCTTTTTAAACGTAATTCAAGCTTCACGTCTCACAACACCCGTACCTGTATCTGCTAATGACAGCAGGACAGAGATCACACCTTCCTTCAGGAATAATGGAACACTTTGCGACCCCATGCATTGCAGCACGCCAGGCTTCCCTGTCCTTCACCATCTCCCAGAGTTTACTCAAACTCATGTCCATCGAGTCGGTGATGCCATCCAACCATCTCATCCTCTGTCGTCCCTTTCTCCTCCCGCCACATCACGGGATCACAAGGAATCAACTCACTGCCCCAAAACTCCTCTGTGCTCCACCGATTCTTCCCTCTCTCCCTCCCTCCCCCCCGATGTGTATTTTCGAAACACCCTTCTGGTTCTTGGTCAGGTAATTTATTAGACAAAGGGAACATTGGAACAAAGGAAACAAGTTTCTGGGAGCCAAGGTTTTGTTTGGCTCTCCGCATTCATAGTTTTAAAATGAGACCAATCTAACGTTGGTCGGATTTGGCACTTAGAATATCTTTCAGAAGGCTTTCCCTCCAAAATAAGTCTATAACTCTGTAAAACCTCTGCCATGACAGGATCCAAGGGAATATTACCAATCTCCTTTTTATTGTTTCGCTGTCAGCAGACCAAAGTGTATGGATGTGAGAGCTGGACTATAAAGAAAGCTGAGCGCCAAAGGATTGATGGTTTTGGACTGTGGTGTTGGAGGAGACTCGTGAGAGTCCCTTGGATGCAAGGAGATCCAACCAGTCCATCCTAAAGGAGATCAGTCCTGAATATTCATTGGAAGGACTGACGCTGAAACTGAAACTCCAATCCTTTGGCCACCTGATGGGAAGAACTGACTCATTGGAAAAGACCCTAATGCTGGGAAAGATTGAAGGTGGGAGGAGAGGGGGACAACAGAGGATGAGATGGTTGGATGGCATCACTGACACGATGGACATGAGTTTGAGTAAGCTCCTGGAGTTGGTGATGGACAGGGAGGCCTGGTGTGCTGCAGTCCATGGGGTCGCAGAGAGTTGGACACAACTGAGCGACTGAACTGAACTGAGACCAAAGCTATGCAGACAATGGTTACCGTTCAAGAAACTTTTCAGGAGGTGGAAGAATCAGACTTTGGGGAGGCTATGGTCATCAAGCAAAGCAGACCGGATTCTGTAGCTGTGTTCTAATGGTCCTGAAGGACACTTAACACCGGGGCCTCACAGACCCATTCCTTTTCTAGGTGTGGCTGTTTCGTGTCTTCCCGACACCTATGTATGCTGCCTGCAGCACAATAACATGCTTGTACATACACACACACACACACACACACACACTTTTACACACACACATACAGAGTCCATCCGCATTATTTGCGGTGGCATTGTCCTGTACATCACCACACATATCGAGTTAGTGAATGTGGAACCACTGACTCCTAGAGGGAACACAGGGTTACGCACCTGTGGGCTTCTGGGCACAACATTGTCATCCATTGATTGGCACATAACTGCTTCCCCAATGGCTCACTGATAAAAAAAAAAACATCTGCCTGCAATGCAGGAGATGTGGGTTCAGTCTTGGGGTGGGGAAGATTCCATGGAGGAGACATGATTATTACCCACTCCAGTATTCTTGTCTGGGAAATTCCATGGTCAGAAGAGCCTGGCAGACTACAGTCCATGGGGTCGCAAACAGTTGGACTCGACTGAGCATATCAGCACTGTTTACAGAAACTTTATTGAATACATCCTGCTGATACACTAACATTGAACACACATCCATCACGCAATGCCCCTGAATAAAGCTTATCCAACATCTATTTGCTCCATAAGAGACATGGCAATCTTAACTACCTCCATAGTTCAGTACCACACTCCAGTTATTTTAAGTGGTGCAATCATGAACCAAAAGCACAAAAATGCAAGCAGCAAAAAAAAAAAAAAAAAAAAAAAAAAAAAAAATGCAAGCAGCTTCTCAGACCAGGTGAAGGACATCTGTTTAGAGGAAGAGAGATAAAACAGGAACGCAGAGCCCTGCCCCTAGCTAGGAACACGGTAGCCAAGTGGACCCCAAGATGAGTGAAGACACATTATTTAAATGAATTGCACACAAATCTGATGCTGTGGGTCCACTGACAGCGGACTGAAAATTTCCCCCACCGTGCACGTCCATGGAAGACTATCAACACACTGCAAGGACTAACTTGGGGGCTGCAAACCTACAAATACCGAACCAACAAATAGTCAAGAATTCACAGCAGTGTGTCTTTTCTGCAACAGACTATGTGAGCTCTTTGAGGGCAGGATGCACGCATGGCCCATCCTTGCTTCAGTGAAAACAGCATCACACCCAATCCTGGATAATCCACAGATCATTATTTTCAAACTTTAAACAATTATAGCATTCTTTAAAAAAAAAAAAAAAAAAACCTGAAATTTGATAAAAGTGGGCTTTTCTCTGTTTGATTTGTGTCCTTCTCCTCACCCTTTTGGGAAGGTCAACATGAATTGAACAAGACGTTATTACACACAGACACCAGCGCTTCACAGGAGTCATGCTTTTCAGCTTCTAGACTCTCTGTTCAGCGTGCTTTTCTTGACTCAAAGCGGACTCACTCCCCAGGTGCAATCCCAGTGAAAGGCCGTGATAATTCCTCTCCTAGAAAACCAGAGATCAAACACCACGTTCGATTCCCATCCACGTGTCATTCCTGAGCTGTCTGCAGTGTGAAAATGCCTAATATACTACAGCTGGTACCGCCGGGATGAACACTTCACCACAAATTGCAAGCTGTCCGGTGGGGGGTTTCAAATGCCCCCTTTCCCTTCGGGAATTATTTGGGAAAACAGCCTCCTGGAAGCAATTAATCTCTGCTCTACATGGAGTCGTGAGGCTGAAATGAACCCCAAGATCCGTGAAGACACATGACTTACAGGAACCAACACGCAGACTTGCCTCTGATATAACCATCCACGTAGGAGGTCTTTTGGAGCCTTTTCAACATATTTTTGTCGTATAACTCGCCCCTGTGGCAAGCTTTTCAGAGGGCTGTGCTTAGACACTCGGGGTCTGATAATGTTCAGGGCAGCAAACTCAGAGCTTAATCTATGTCAGCACCAAGTCTATCGAGTTTTCAGGAGACGTCGCCCCTGGCTGTGGTGAGGATGAGGGTGACGTAGCCCACGGCTGACACACGTCCATCAGCCCTCTGTTCTCTGCCTCCTCTGAGGGCTGAGTTAGAAAGTGTTCCCACAGATCTGGGCGGCGGGGGGTGGGGGTGGGGCTCCAGAATCTCCAAACGGGCATGTGGCCCCGTTCACAAGCCCAATGTTCTGGAAGAGACGCTGATGCAAAAGTGTGACCCCCCCACCCCAGGACAGACGACCTCCAAACTCTGCCCTTCTCTCGTCTCCCAGAAACCCCCAGGAGGAAGCATCTGGGGTTTCCTGGCTTGAAATTCTAGGACTCAGTGGGGGTTAGTGATACATCACCAAGGAGGCTGTTCCAACCAGGGAGAAGGAGGGAAGATGGGAGGCTTATGAGACCCAGGCCGAGGGGTGATGCAGGGCTGGGCTCTAAACTGGTCCTACTGGTTCCCATTAGAGCCCTCTTTCTGAGCAAGGAGGCTGGCAGGCAACTGTGTCCTGGGACTGGAGCCCGTTTGATGGGAGGCCACTGACCCACAGGGAATGTGTAGCCAGACCACTTCTCAGTCCCAACCAGGGCAGCCCTGGCCTTGGAAGATGCTCGCAGGCACCATCAGGATCCAGGCCTCAAGGTCAGGCCGACTTTGCCCCTGAGCTACAGAGCGTGGTATGCTTTAGTTCCCTTCATGTCCCACCAAGTGGAAATAAACTGACTTTCTGGAAGAGCAATGAGATAGTTCCTAGGTAAGCTCAACATAAACGCTCTTTTGATGTAGATGGATTCAAACACTCACGTCATCACTGAAGACTGCTATGATCTGGGCATTATTGTAGGACATTTGGATGGAAATACAGTCCTGCTAAGAATGAACACTGATGAGATGTTTGCCCACTCCGCCAGTTCAGTTCAGTTCAGTCACTCAGTCGTGTCCGATTCTCCGACCCCATGAACCACAGCACACCAGGCCTCCCTGTCCATCACCAACTCCCGGAGTTTACCCAAACCCATGTCCATCGAGTCGGTGATGCCATCCAACCATCTCATCCTCTGTCATCCCCTTTTCCTCCTGCCCCCAATCCTTCCCAGCATCAGGGTCTTTTCCAATGAGTCAGCTCTTCGCATCAGGTGGCCAAAGTATTGGAGTTTCAGCTTCAACATCAGTCCTTCCAATGAACACCCAGGACTGATCTCCTTTAGGATGGACTGGTTGGATCTCCTTGCAGTCCAAGGGACTCTCAAGAGTCTTCTGCAACACCACAGTTCAAAAGCATCAATTCTTCGGCCCTCAGCTTTCTTTATAGCCCAACTCTCACATCCATACATGACTCCATGCATACATGCCCACTCCGTACGCATGACCATTTCAGCGTTAGTTAGCAATAAAATTCTAGCAGAGCAAAAACTCACCACATACACTACAAACGTCAGTCTAGAAACAGAAATAGTACGATCTGCCTTCCTCTTCACTCATTCTCTGTAAACAATTCGCCAGGAAGGAAGAGTATGTAAGACACTCAGCATATCATTATATTTTTTCACTTAACATTTCAGATTAATTTAGTTTACCGTTCATATGGACGGATGAATCAAAAGCTCAATTATAAGCTTTGTTTTTCGAATTTCAGTCTTTACAATTCAAGCTTGTTTTCATGTCTATACTATAAATGCTTTCATTGAAGAACCAAAATCACTCAGCACAACAGATGCCTAACTCTTAGTATTGTGGATTATATTTTAAGATGCTCTATCTTGAAAACAATAGGCTAACTGCAACTTTTTTAATTTGTTGTTTTGTTTTGTAGTTTGTCAATCTCATTGCTACTTTTGCCCCAGAAAGCATGTTGCTCTAGGAAATCTCTAGATATATCTGTCTTTGTTCTTATCAGGAACGAAAAAGAGCTATCACACACACACTTAAGCATTCTAAAATGTATTTCGGGAGGTCAAGTTCATTCTCAGCTGTGATTTTTTTTTTTTTTAACAAGGGTACACATTTTCCTTCACTGTTTTAACTGGTTAGCAGTAAGTAATAGAAAATGTTATAGACAGAATTTTTTTTTCCTTAAAAAGATCTGGTTAATTGACTTTGAATAAAATAGTTGACTTCAATCAAGTGATAAACACCCATGAATTAAATCTACATGGAAGAAAAAAGCAAATTAAATCAGAAAAGCCTAAGACAAATTACAATCTAATACCTTTTAAACTGTTTCTCCTACACTGAGTAGGTTGGACGAGAAAATAGGATATGATGGGAAGAAATTTAGCTGGAAATGGAGCTGGGAAACTGAGGCCTCAGTTCCCTGTTGTTAGGACCTCACTGTGTATATCTCTGTGATTAAGGAAGTGGCTTAGATGACTTGGTTCTGACATGGAAATCTTCACTTACCTCCTTCCGACCTCGATTCAAGGGTCTCTCTCATGGAGAAGGGACACTGATTCCCCATGTCTATATCACGTGAGTTACTCCTTCACGTCAGGTAACAAGACACATGGCTCACTTTTCACAACTCATGTGCTAACCGTGTGTCTTTACCAAAGAATACACATTCTGTAAGGGAGGAAATGACTGTTCACTCCCATTCCCCCCCAGGGATGACCCCAATCTTCGGCACACCGTAGATACTTAACAAATATTCATTATAAGATGGATACGTGAATTAACGAACACCAACTCTTTTAAAAGGCCCTTCCTTTTACACATTGAAGAAACAATTCACATAACGTTTTTCCCAGATAACCAACCACTCGCTTTTAAATCCCTTTGTGAACCAGGAAGGAGGCAGGCTCTCACCAGACTCAGTATCCACTGCCAGCTCGATCTGGAACTTACAGCTTCCACAGCTGTGAGAAAGAGCTGTCTGTGGTTCATAAGCCACTCAGACTGTAGTATTCTATTGTAACAGCCTGAAGGTACAAAGACCAGACCCTGGTAGCACAGCCGGTAAAAGAATCCACCTGCTAATGCAGGAGACCCCACTTCAATCCCTGGGTTGGAAAGATACTCTGGAGCAGGGAATGGCACCCCACTCCAGTCCTCTTGCCTGGAGAATCCCAGGGACAGGGGAGCCTGGTGCGCTACAGTCCATGGGGTCGCAAGAATCAGACACAACTTAGTGACCAAACCACCACCATCATTCAGAATAGCCCTTGTATATACTCTTTAAACTGATGCAAACCACAATGAATAACCTTCGAAAGTGCACAGTGTTATGGAGCTTATGAACAAAATGAAAACACTGACAGACGATCATTCATTCTTAACTTGGTCATTGTGCTAAGTTGCTTCAGTCGTGTCCGACTCTTTGCGACCCCACGGACTGTATAGCCTGCCAGGCTCCTCTGTCCACAGAGTTCTCCAGGCAAGAATACTGGAGTGGGTTGCCATGACCTCCTCACCTTGGTCGTTAGCCAAACGTTATTCCAAGTTGTTCTCACTAACAACATTCTGTAAGTTCAACATGAACTGAAGATATGTATATATGTATATACGTATATATATACATGAACTGAATATATATATATATATGTATATATATATATGTAGATATGTATATATGTGTGTGTATATATATATATATGTATTAAACTGCTAGGCAATTATTTACAATTACCTTCCTGGAGAATAATTTTAAAAGTCAAATGGTACTTTACCCCCAGCTTTTAAAAGAACAGGAATAATCAGTTCTCAACGGCCATCTCAGCCTTTCTAAGGACTGAACTGATGTGGGTCTTTGAGGCTTTCGTTTGCTTCTTGGGATGATCACATTCAGAGGTCAGAATTTTAACCATCACTGTTAGAAAGCTTCTTTAACTCACTTGTACAATTCACTTCTATAATTGAAGTGAAAAGACGCGAAAGGCTAAACTACACTCCATTCAACCGTTCATCACCGCGTTCAGTACAAGTGACGTGGCCTGGAGTCTGAGAACGCAAGGAACCCAGAATCATAAAGATCTGACCTCTGCCGATGCCACTTGTAAACACGGGGCCTACTGACCTTTCAGCAAGGTGCTGGAGACGGAAATACAGCTGCCTTGCAATCATCACTGGTCTTCCACTTTGTCTATTTTAATATTATATATTTATATAGATGAGATCATATGTCATCATATATACAACATGTAATATGATTTATATATATATATATATATATATATATATATGTTATATATAAATAAAAAAGTTAAAGTGTTAGTTGCTCAGTTGTGTCCCACTCTTTGTGACCCCATGGATTCTAGCCCACCAGGCACCTCTGTCCATGGGATTCTCCAGGCAAGAATACTGAAGTGGGTTGCCATTCCCTTTTCCAGGAGATCTTCCCGACCCAGGGATCAAAATACATATGTAAATAAAATCCCAGAAATGATATGTATACATATGTGTGGGTATGTATGTGTATGTGTGTGTGTGTGTGTGTGTGTATGGTTGTATGTATAAACTACATACAGGATTTTGTCTGTAACTCACTTTTATAGGCATCTTTTCATGTCTAACATTATTCACACAAGAATACAAACACTGACCAAGTCCTGCTTCCTGCATACTTGGTTCTTGCTTGTAATCTTTTGGAGAAACAAGCAAAACCACACTGGAATGCAATCAGGGCATTTAGAGTCCCCTGGAATTGCTCAGAAACTTCCCAGCAGTTTCCTGCCAGAGGCTCAGAGAGAACTCTGCCATGGGACACATACCTATGCGTCTAGGGTTTGTTTCATTAGTAACTAAAACTATTTGGGACATTTGACACAAATCTACAAAGTAATACAGTATTACTATGAGTATTTACTTAAGCCCATAGCTAATCTTATGAAACTTATCTTGCAAGGTGGCAAAAGAATTCAAGATACGATAATGTTTGTGAACCTGTGTTGACTTACGGAATAGTACTGCTGACTTTCAAACACCTGGGAAAATAATATTTTTAAGTGAGACCACTAAAATAATGTATCCTTAGGTCTCAGTACTATGGCAGGGGCACGTGTTGGCCATATTGAACTTGCTAAGGTCAGATGCTGTTTTTGAATATTGTGCAAAAGGAGAAAAATTCGGCTTATTTTGTGAAACCAGGGGGTCTAGAAGGAGACTTGTATGTTATATGATAAAAGTGAATCCTCTAGATTCCGATGCAGAGAAGGTTTAGGCTTGTTCACTGCTCACCAAAGAAACCAAGCATCAATGCTACTGCTGCTAAGTCACTTCAGTCATGTCCGACTCTGTGCGACCCCATGGGTGGCAGCCCACCAGGCTCCCCCATCCCTGGGATTCTCCAGGCAAGAACACTGGAGTGGGTTGCCATTTCCTTCTCCAATGCATGAGAGTGAAAAGTGAAAGTGAAGTCGCCCAGTCCTGTCCGACTCTTAGCGACCCCATGGACTGCAGCCCACCAGGCTCCTCTGTCCGTGGGATTCTCCAGGCAAGAGTACTGGAGTGGGGTGAAGCATCAATAAATGGGAGCAATGTTACAAAATAGGGCTTCCCAGGTGGCGTTAGTGCAAAAGAACCTGCCTTCCAATGCTGGAGACATAAGAGATGCGGTTTGATCCTTGGGTCAGGAAGATCCTCTGGAGGAGGGCATGGCAACCCACTCCAGGATTCTTGCCTGAAGAATCCCACGGACAGAGGAGCCTGGTGGGCTACAGTCCATGGGGTCACTAAGAGTCGGATGCAGCTGATCATGTTAAAAAAGAATGCTCTTCAGTCCTTTTCATTTTAAAGATCTGAAATCCCTGGAACTTTATACAGTCACGATATGTAAACCAAATCCCCAGTGAATGGATGTAAAAGAGACACAGGGACCCTTTCAAGTCGCCGTAGACGGGAGCTATGATTACCAGGCTTTGAAGGGTCCCCAGGCTGCAAATTTGCCAAGCTCTCCAAGCACACCGCTCTCTACCACACTCTGGTTCATGCAAGAATCTGAGGAACTTCAGACACATTGCAAATACCGACCACACGTTGAGTGCGCCAAGCACGTAAGAGGCCGTACCTGCAAGCAGATAAATGTTATCTTCACACAAGGTATGGAGGCCACTGTTACTCACACCAAGTGTGCAGACCTGCAAGACTCGCCACAGATTCCTTCACTGACTGGAGCCACACCCTTCTGGGTTCCCTCTTACGCTTGTGGAAGGAATTATGACACAGTTCTACTGCAGCACCATGTCCCGTCACCAGGCCCATAACAAAGCTCCTTAGAACGGACATGTCAAATAACCCTTTGGGGTGAAATGTCCTGTAGATGTCAATTAGGTCTAACTGGTCCATCGTATCATTTAAAGTTTGTGTTTCCTTGCTAATCTGGGGGACACATGTACACCCACGGCTGATTCATGTCAATGTTTGGCAAAAACCACCACAATATTGTAAAGTAATTAGCCTCCAATTAAAATAAATAAATTAATCAAATTAAAAAAAGATAACCATTTGGATCATCAGTCAGGTCTAAGTCAAGCTGTACTCTGGGGACACACGTGTATCCAGCAACAAGGAATGGGGGACTGACCTACCTGTCCATGTGTTAACACAGTGTTTATGCAGGGCTCAAGCTTTCTTACTTTCCTTGAACAAGGAGCCCCCTGCAAACTTAAGGTCCAGGAAGAAGACAATGATAATGTGTACGCGTGTGTCCTGGGCAAGCTCTATGTTCAGCGGGCACTGGGGCCTGTGAAGGAGAAAACCTTAGGGTCTTTGCACCTAAGCAGGAAGGATGGGGCCTCCTGTGACCAAAGAGGACTGAAGTAACAAGCTGGAGATGACACAGACTGCAGACATGAGTCCATCATCGCAGGGCTCGGGGGCTCGGAGCAAGGGGTTAGAGTGCCAACACCCCACTTTACTGCAGCTTAAATCTGTTTGACTGTGTGGAGCTGACTGCTTCAGCTGACATTCCTTTATCAAAGAAGCTGGGACTTCCCAGGTGGCCCAGTGGTCAAGAATCTGCCTGCCAACGCAGGGGACATGGGTTTGATCCCTGATAGAGCAACTAAGCCTGTGTGCTGCAACGAAGATCCAACACAGCCAAGCAAACTAATTTTGTTAAATTTGTCTACAAAGTTGCAATTAAAAAACAGAATTTTTAAAATTAATTAATTTATTTTAATTGGGAGCTAATTACTTTATAATATTGTGGTGGTTCTTGACGTACATCGACATGAACCAGCCACAAGTTTTTATGTGTCCCCTCGTCCCAAAACCACTGCCCACCTCCCTCCTCACGCCATCCCTCTGGGTTGTCCCAGAGCACCAGCTTTGAGTGTCCTGTCTCATGCATCATACTTGGACTGGTCATCTATTTCACATATGGTAAATAATGTACATGTTTCAATGCCATTCTCTCAAATCATCCCACCGTCTCCTTCTCCCACAGAGTCCATAAGTCTGTTCTTTACACCTGTGTCTCTTTTGCTGTCTCACATACAGGGTCGTCGTTACCATCTTTCTAAATTCCATATATATGCCTTAATATACTGTATTACTGTTTGTCTTTCTGACTTACTTCACTCTGTATAATAGGCTCCAGTTTCATCCACCTCATTAGAAGTGACTCAAATGCATTATTTTTCATAGCCAAGTAATATTCCATTGTGTCTATGTACCACAACTTCCTTATCCATTCGTCTGCTGCTGGACATCTAGGTCACTTCCATGTCCTAGCTACTGCAAACAGCGCTGCAATGAACATTGGGGTACGTGTGTCTCTTTCAATTCTGGTTTCCTCAGTGTGTATCCATTTGTCTGCCAATGGACATCTAGGTTGCTTCCATGTCCTAGCTATTGTAAACAATGCTGTGATGATATTGTAAAGATCAGGCGAACGTCACCCTTTCAGCATGTCTCTGTCCCCAGGATTTCACAAAGTCACAAATGGGAAGGAATCCTCCACTCGAGGGAGCGGACGGTTCTCCTCTCACTTCTGATTTCGGACCCTGGGTCTGCAGCTCTCAGGGTCCACTGGAGATGGGAAACCTTTCTGTTCTAGAAGAAGGGCCATCCACCATTAGCACAATGTGGGGTTGGGGTGGGGGGCTACCCTTGCTTCTGGTCCCACCAGAACAGCTTCCTCATAGGACTACAGTTTGCTCAGCTATTCCTTCACATCCATCCATTCATACAAGGACCATCTGCCAAAGACATGCCTTGGGCAAAAACTGACTTCTGACTTCCATTTCCAACACTGGAGTCTGTAAGTATTAACACAGTTCAGAACAAAAGAGACACGTCCCAGTGTTTGCGGGATCATGGTCTGTTCTTCACAAGCCCCCCCAGTGCCAGCCACAAGCAGACCTTGCCCAGATGCACCAACAGGTTTTCCTGGGTGTTGAAGAGCTGGATCGTCCAGCCTTACATGAGTGTGCACAGTCCAGGTGAGACCCTTACAACCCAGGACGTCTTTCTCCAGTCCTCACCTTTGCACACAGCTGTTTGCGCCGTGACGCACACAGCCGGACCAAGACGATCCATGCCTTGATACCCACGCATCTGCAGTTACCCCTGTGTCTTTTATGTTCACACCGAGAAAAGCTATTTGAGTTTTAAACTGGCGTTTCCTTGGGCAGGGGATCTGAGTGACGTGGGTTCGATCCCTGGGTCGGGAAGATCCCCTGGAGCAGGAAACGGCAGCCCACTCCAGTATTCTTGCCTGGAGAACCTTTTTTAAAGATTCCTTACAAAAAAAATGTCAATTTTTTTTCCTCCTGGAAAAAAAATAAATAAATAAAACCCTTGCAGAGAGACCCAGCTGACACTGGACAAATCCCAGCAACGTCCCAGGCCAGACTGAACACTCTCTGTCTCCTGAACCTCCCTGCCTCTGGGACCGAGGGTCAGCCTACAAAGATTCACATGACCGCTTCACAGAATATGTGGATGGCTCCAGCGAGCACGGACTTGGAAATTCCTGAGTGGCCTCAGGGGATGGGTAGGGAGGAGAACAAGGCAGGATGGGGTGGGGATTGAAACAGGGGGTGCTGCCGCTGTGTGATGAGGCCTCTGTGGGCCTGGGGGGTGGCATGGGTGCAGAGGAGGGTGATCCCCGGAGGCCGGAAAGGCTGCTCCAGGGAACTGAGCAGGTCGCTGGGATGGTCCGTTCACGGCCAAGAGCAGCAGGTGGGAAGAGAGGCTGCCAGTCTTCACCAACCCCCATGAGGCCAGCAGCTTAGACTCTGTTGACCTGTTTCTCAACCTACCTCTCCAACCAGTTCTCAGCCCCTGTCCCCGGGGTTGGGGAGAAGCCTCGGGGCCCTCGTGGAGAGGTGTGCATCTCTGCTGGACAAACTGGGGAGGCGGTGAGGATGACCCTCAAGAGATCAAAGCATCACCCCGGGGGTATGGGTCTGTGCGCTCTGCCACCAGTGGGGGTTCTGGAAGCCCCCCCACGGTTCCTTCCACCTGCCTGCGTCCCAGGGTACTCCTTTCTCCCCACCTCCTGTCGTACTTGACCTGAATCAGGTCGGGGGTACCAGTCAGCTCCCACTTTCCAACCATCTCAAAGGAATCATGACTCTCAGAACCGGAGCAACCTTCCAATAAGGGCGTCTCTGACTCTCGTGAAACTGGGATAAAAAAGACTGTCAGCTTGACAGTGATATACGCTTAACCCAGGAAAAAAACCCCGCTGACAAACTGTGAACACGCAATGCGATATTCACTGATGCTGTTTCCTCACTGTTCACCTGGCATTGTGTGCGTCCTTAGTAGCTGCAGTCATGTCTGACTCTTTGTGACCCCATGGACTGTAGCCCACCAGGCTCCTCTGTCCATGGGATTCTCCAGGCAAGAACACTGGAGTGCGTGGCCATGCCCTCCTCCAGGGCATCTTCCCGACCCAGGGATCGAACCCGCATCTCTTAGATCTCCTGCGTCGGCAGGCAGGTTCTTTACCACTAACGCCACCCGGGAAGCCCATCCGGCATTATTTAAGAAAAGAATTTCAGAGCTTTCTGTAATGAACCTTATTTTCGTCTTTCCGCCCAAGGGAACACCAGCTGAAACTCAACTGAGCTGCGTTGAATTCCAAAACAGAGAATCCCTTTCTTGAAGCCTGACCACTTGTAGTGGAGAGATGAGAGCAAAGTGGTGGCGTGATGGCCTTTCTGTGACTGGCAAGTGGAAAATGACCTGGCAACTCAACTCACCTTCCACAAGTGAACACTTGTGTATACACACCACACACACACACCAAGTACTGATCAAGACTGACAGTGAGACGAGGTGGCCCTCCTCTGTGGGAACCGACAAGGTTGAGGCTAAATCTTCATTTGTCAGAAGCTCCACTTAGGACTTCCCTGGTAGTCCACTGGTTAGGACTTGATGCTCACGATGCAGGGGACCCAGGTTCAATCCCCAGTCAGGGAACTAGATCCCACGGGCCACAAGTGAGAGTTCACATGTCACAGCAGAGAGCCCGCATTAAGGTTCAGCCACATTAAAGGAAAAAATAAAAGCTCCAGTTAGCATGGAAACAGAAAACGGATCTCTCTGCTACTCCATTCTTCAACATTTTTTTTTTTTTCAGAAAACACCACCACCCTTGGTATGAGAGGGAAATTAAGAATTCTGCTTTAAATTTCCGAGGAGAATACGTGCAGGAAGTTTCACTAGGTTCTCTCGGCTATAGCATGCCCTGTATACAGGAAAGTCAATTCAAAACTAACCAAGCGCCTGTCCCCAGAGTCCCAGGGGTGAGGTCCTGTCCTGGGGATCTTCCAGGCAAGAGATTTGCACTCTGACAAGTCTCTGGATCCACCCATGTCTCTACAAGGAACCTCACTCCATTCTTTTTCATGGCTGAGTAATATTCCGTTATCTATGCATACTACATCTTCCTTATCCATTCATCTGTCAGTGGACATCTAGGGCGCTTCCATGCCCTGGTTATTATAAACAGCGCTGTAGTGAACACTGGGGTGCATGTGTGTTTTGAATTATACTTTTCTCAGGGTATATGGAGAAGGCAATGGCACCCCACTCCAGTACTCTTGCCTGGAAAATCCCATGGATGGAGGAGCCTGGTAGGCTGCAGTCCATGGGGTCGAGAAGAGTCAGACACGACTGAGCGAATTCACTTTCACTTTTCACTTTCATGCATTGGAGAAGGAGATGGCAGCCCACTCCGATGTCCTTGCCTGGAGAATCCCAGGGACGGCGGAGCCTGGTTGCCATCTATAGGGTCGCACAGAGTCGGACACGACTGAAGCGACTTAACAGCAGCAGCAGCAGGGTATGTGCCTACTCTATTAACGAATACGTGTCAAGGTACAGATGAACCTCTCTGCAAGCTAGAAATACAGACACAGACATAGACAACATGCAAAGACACTAAGGTTGGGAAGGGAGCGTGGGATGAGCTGGGAGATGGGGAATGATACACATATACTACTGGTACTATGTATAGTATACATAACTAAGGAGAACCTGCTTTATAGCACAGGGAACTCTACTCAGCGCTGTCTGGTGACCTAAATGGGAATGAAGTCCAAAAAAGAGGGGATATATATATAGAGAGAGATAGATATATGTATATATTGGGCTTCCCTGGTAGCTCAGTTGATAAAGAGTCTGCCTGCAGTGCAGGAGACCCCTGTTTGATTCCTGGGTCAGGAAGATCTGCTGGAGAAGGGTAAGGCTACCCCACTCCAGTCTTGGGCTTCCCTGGTGGCTCAGCTGGTAAAGAAATCGCCTGCAATGCGGGAGACCTGGGTTTGATCCCCAGGTTGGGAAGATCCCCTGGAGAAGGGAAAGGCTACCCACTCCAGTATCCTGGCCTAGAGAATTCTCATGGACTATATAGTCCACAGGGTCGCAGAGAGTTGGACTCGACTAAGCGACTTTCACTTTCACTTATGTATATGTGTAAGAAAGAAAGTGAAGTCTCTCAGTCGTGTCCGACTCTTTGCAACCCCATGGACTGTGGTCTACTAGGCTCCTCCGTCTGTGGGATTTTCCAGGCAAGAATACTGGAGTGGGTTGCCATTTCCTTCTCCAATATATATGTGTGTGTGTATATATAGATGAGTCAGTATGCTATACAGCAGAAACTGACACAGCACTGGAAAGCAACTATATTCCAATAAAAATTAATAATTTTTTTAAAAAGAGACTGCAGGGTACACCAAGTGCCAGAACTCAGGGTGGTCAAGCTGAGGCCTGCTTTCCTAGAAGTACATTAAAAATTATATCAACTCCATGCATGCTAATGGGTGTGCGTATATGGGGCAGAAGCTGAAATCAAAACTATGTGAAACAGAGCTTTTAACCTGCAAATTTTGAGGCAGAATCCTGGCTCATAAGAGTGTGAAACCAAATTATTTGCAATCTTGGATGTAAAACCATCCAGTACAGTCTAGACCTGTTCTATTTACTTTCTTTTTTTTTTCCTGCTGCAGAAGTGTTTTTCACCCCCTCCTTCTTTTCTTTCCCTTAAAAGAAACTAACTGGGCTGGCAAGTTCATCAAAGCAATTTACTGAGAATGCACTTTGACAGACTGCATTAAGAATGTTGACTTGTGAAACAAAGGGCTGTTTTATCATGCACATAAATTACATGCTTCAAAAAAAAAAAAAAGAAGAAAGTTCAGAATTCTTTAGTGATACTCTAGTCAGCGCAGAAAGGAGTTTTGCCTATTTTGTTTTTTGTTTCAGCACTTCAAAAGCTTTGCCCGGGAACCCATGGCTCACAAAAGTCACACAGAAAAGACTGCATCGTACATGACGGTTTACTATTTGCATCGATTAAAAATAAATTTAAGTCAACCTATACTGAGCTTCCCTGGTGGCTCGGTGGTAAAGAATCCGCCTGCAATGCAGGAGGTGTGGGTTCCATCACTGAGTCTGAAAGATCCCCTGGAGAAGGGAATGGCAACGCACTCGAGTATTCTTGCCTGGAGAATCCCATGGACAGAGGAGCTTGGCAGGCTACTTATGGATCCCATAAGTCCATGGGGTCATAGAGAGTTGGGACATGATTGAGCACTCATATACGCACAAAGGTTATTTATTAAGTATCAACCACAAGGCAAAGACTGTCAGTTCAGTTCAGTCACTCAGTCGTGTCCAACTCTTTGCGACCCCATGGACTGCAGCACACCAGGCCTCCCTGTCCATCACCAACTCCCAGAGCTTGCTCAAACTCATGTCCATTGAGTCGGTGATGTCATCCAACCATCTCATCCTCTGTTGTCCCCTTCTCCTCAATCTTTCCCAGCATCAGGGTCTTTTCCAGTGAGTCAGTTCTTCACATCAGGTGGCCAAAGGATTGAAGCTTCAGCTTCAGCATCAGTCCTTCCAATGAATATTCAAGATTGGTTTCTTTTAGGATGGACTGGTTGGATCTCCTTGCAGTCCAAGGGACTCTCAAGAGTCTTCTCCAACACCACAATTCAAAAGCATCAATTCTTTGGTGTTCAGCTTCCTTTAGAGTCCAAGTCTCACATCCACACACGACTACTGGAAAAACCATAGCCTTGACTAGATGGACCTTTGTCTGCAAAGTCTCTGCTTTTTAATATGCTGTCTAGGTTGGTCATACTGGACATTGTTAGAGGTACAAAGGTGGATGGGTCAGTGTCAGGAGAGATCTGTGGATGAAAAACCTCTTCAAATGAGCAGTCCATGGGGAACAGTGAGAGCTGCCCTGCATGACTGTAAAGAAACACTTACTTATATTTGCTTGAGGGCTCATAAAGCATTTCATCTTAAACCAAACTGTGATCCCACCCTTCTTGGGGGAGGGACATTCATGGACAGAGATTCCATAAGCATTAAGCAGTGTGAACACAGGTCACATCTTCTCACTCAAGGTGTGCAAAGGTGGAGGGTTTCACTTCTCATCTGAAGCACAAAAAAGAGGAAGAGGCAGAGATAAAGCTGGAAAAAGGCAGTAAGGACACAACTGGAAATGTCAGCATGCTACGAAGAGCTGATAAGATAATGCTATGATCTGACCTATGATTAATAACACCTAATCCAGAAATAAGGTGTGGATGAACTGGTAGGAGGTGTAACAAAAAGAACTGCTGGGGGACTGTCATAAAAATTGACTGAGAGAGGACTTCCCTGGTGGTTCAGGGGCTAAGCATCCACCTGCCGAAGCAGGAAACAGGGGTTCTATCCTCATCCGTGACAATTCCACGTGCCACAGGGCAACTAAGCCCGTGTGCCCCCAAAACTGAGGCCCGCACAGCTTGGAGCTGGTGCTCCTCAAGGAGAAAAGTCAACCCAACGAGAAGTCCATGCACCACAAATGGAGAGTAGCCTCCACTCGCTGCAACTAGACAAAGCCCGAACGCAGCAGAGAAGACCCAGTGACGCCAAAAACAAAGAAAATTTAAAAAAAGAATTTTTTTAAAAATTACTGAGAGACAGACTCTCTACTAAGAGTCTGTAATCACTTTGAAAACCAAGTGAGATGCAAGGAAGATGGACCAAGGATGCCAGCTGTATATCTTGACAAATGTGCAGTGAAGGAAGCATTTAGAAACTACTTCATTTATTACCGGCTTGACCAAAGATTAAGGTCAAAGAGTTGTGCTTTTTTCTGCCAAGACTTAGGAAACCTGAAAGTGATACAGACAGCAATGAACTTGAAACTTATACGCAAGTTCAGTTCAGTTCAGTTGCTCACTCGTGTCCGACTCTTTGCGGCCCCATGAACCGCAGCACGCCAGGCCTCCCTGCCCATCACTAACTCCTGGAGTTTACCCAAACTCACGTCCATTGGGTCAGTGATGCCATCTAACCATCTTACCCTCTGTTATCCCCTGAAGGAAACAAGTAAATACACACACACACATAACTGACAACATCATCAAATATACTCAATACCAAAAAATAAATCTAATTATGTGAAATCTTGTACACAGGGAAAAACAGAAAGTGCTGAGAGAATTTAAATATGACAGACATAGAGAAACCTCTCATGTTTATAGATTGGAAGACTCAATATTTTTAAGGTGTCCATTCTTCCCAGCTTGGTTTATAGGTTCAAGGCAACCCCTACTAATATTTCACCCAGGATTTTGTGGCCATTGAGAGAAAGTCAAAGGGCCTAGATTAGCCCAGGTAATCTTGAAATAGACCAAATGTCAAGGGTGTAACTTACGAGGTATCAAGATACACAATGAAGCTACAGAAATCAACACAGCAGCGCAAGATACAGGAGAAAACATTGGTGGCAAACAGTCTAGACTCTGGATGATCCATGTATGCAGTCAACTTGTTTATGAGAAAGTATCATATCAACTCATTAGAGGAAAGGGATGTCTATTAAATAGGTCATTTTGGTTCAAGGAGATATCAATATTTTTAAAACAGGAGTCTCCATCTCTACCTCAACTAAGTTAATATGAAATTACAGACCATCTGTAAAACATTAATAGCACAACTTGTAGCAAAAAAAAAAAAAAAAAGAATAGGTTTATGAGCTTGAGGTATGTAACAATTTCTAAATGACACAAAAATCACTAAGCACAAAAGAACAAAATCACCAAATTGTTTTTCATTAAAATTAGGAATTTTTGTTGATTAGCAGACATCAGCAATATAGGTAAAGGACAATAGTGGTCCTGTATACAGAACACTGGGGCTTCCCAGATGGCGCTAGTGGTAAAGAACCCACCTGCCCATGCAGGAAACATAAGAGACGTGGGTTTGATCCGTGGGTTTGACCCGTGGGTCGGGAAGATCCCCTGGAGGAGGGCATGGCAACCCACTCCAGTATTCATGCCTGGAGAATCCCATGGACAGAGGAGCCTGGCGGGCTACAGTCCATGGGGTCGCAGAGATTCGGACACGACTGAAGCGACTTAGCACGCAGAACACACATCTAATATATACAAAGAACTCCTACAAATTCATACATAAAAGATGAGAGAATGGGACATTTTCAAAAAACTTGAGCAGACATTCCAAATGAGGATTTTCAAATGGTCCAAAAAAAAAATTAAAAAACACAGGAAAAGTTAGTACCATTACCTACCAGGAAAAATTACAAATGAAAGCCAGAACACCTACCACTACCCAGCTACTTAGAATGAATGATACTGTCTTAAAAAAAAAAAAAACAAAAAAAACTGACAACCTCAAGTATTGCACAGTTGTGAAGCTAACTAGGTATATGGCTTGTGGAAGAGTGAACTGCACAACTCCTCTGAAGAGCTGCTTCCTACTGTCCACTAAAAACACCTACTGGGTATCTCCCCACAGATACACAGAGAGCTCATCCCTACGGGCAGACCTCAGACCACGGCATCTGCAAGTCCAACAAAAGTACAAGAGTGTTCATCGTGGATTTATGCATGCGCTCCAAATTTCCTACGCACGAGTGCTCAGTCGTGTCCGACTCTTTGGACTGTGAGCTCCAAAGTGGATCAACCCAAATATCCACCAATACAGTGGATAAAAAAAAAAAAATACACTTTATTTTTACAAATATATTACCAACTAACAATAACCCAGGTGGCGCTAGCGGTAAAACAACCAGCCTGCCAATGCAGAAGATACAGGAGATGTGGGTTCTATCCCTGGGTTGGGACGATCCCCTGGAGGAGGGCAAGGCAGCCCACTCCAGTATTCTTGCCTGGAGAATCCCATGGACAGAGGAGTCGGGGGGCGGGGAGGGGGCTACAGTCCATAGGGTCGCACAGAGTTGGAAACGACTGAAGTGACTTAGCACGCACGCAGTAATAAAAACAGAACGAAATATGCTGCACGCAACACCTTGAACGAATCTACAGGTTCAGGAAGGATAGGGCAACCCAGGATGGCAAACGTAGCAGTGATGACAATGTCTAGGTGAGAGGATGCTACTGACTGAGGGAGGAGCACTCGGGTAACTGCCAGGCACTGGAAATATTCCTATTTTGGTCAGAGTGCTGGTACCCTAAATATTGCTGTTTCGTCTCTCAGTCGTGTCCGACTCTCTGCGACCCCATGGACTGTAGCCCACCAAGACTCCTCTGTCCATGGGATTGCCCAGGCAAGAATGCTGGAGTGGGTTCCCAGTTCCTTCTCCAGCCTAAGTATACTCCTACGTAAAATATCATAGAAGTTCACACTTAACAGATTTGTACGTTTGGGTTTGCTATGCCTAACACATTTTTAAAACTCTGATTGTTCCCTTACCCAGAATGTTAAAATATATTCCATTTGAACAAAGTGAAAATCACTTAGTCGTGTCCGACTCTTTCCAACTCCATGGACTATAGAGTCCGTGGAATTTTCCAGGCCAGAATACTGGAGTGGGTAGCCTTTCTCTTCTCCAGGGGATCTTCCCAACCGATTACAAAAGCACTTTTTTAGAGAGGAGCCAAAAATCTGATTCATTTCCCGCCTTCCCCCTTCCTCCGCACCGAATCCCATTCGCATACATTTTCATATATTACACATTTTCAGCAAAACAAAGGAAAAAAATACATTTATTCACTCTACTGAGAAAAAAAGGAGCCCTGAGGCTATTGAAAGCACAGCAATGATTGGAAGCATAAAAAGGCAACTCTCTTCTTTTCTAAAAATGATTACCCTTTTAATATTATACAGAGGTATTTTAAAAGAAATGTTCCCTAACAGAATTATTCCTGAACCTGACCATTCACAGCTCTTATTTCATTTCTCATATATCTTATAGTTCTCTCTGAAAAGAAAATGGTCCTTTGATAATATACAAGAGAATATGTGCTGAATTTGCAAAATGGGTAATTTTGACTGGAATAAATTCACAATAGCAGTCATAAGTTTCAAACAGATGGGCCAATGTTCGTTTTAATATATACATTTATATATCTTTTCACCACTCCCTGGCGAAAGATGACATTTGCGGAAAGCTTCAACGGGCTGATCTAACGGCTCATATTCTAAAATGACCGAAGTTTAACTAATTTTAAGCGTGTAACTAATGATATCAAATACAATCACATCATTGGAAAATTTCCTTCGGTCAGGAGTTTTTGGTTCCAAACGATTTTGAGTAAGTATATTCAGTGTGTCTCTTGGCATATAGAGACATCATTTTATAATATTTTATTTCTTAATTTCTATTTATTCTTTACTGAAGTATGAAGGTGAAAATGCAAGTCGCTCAGTCGCGTCTGACCCTCTGCGACCCCGTGGACTGACTGACTTACTCAGAGCATCAGTGCCAGTGGTCTCTTCCAGGCTGCCACGTTTCAGGGGCTTCCCCCATGGCTCAGCACGTGACGAGCCTGCCTGGCAATATAGGAAATGCAGGACATACGGCTTCGATCCCTGGGTGGGGAAGACCCCCGCCCCTGGAGGAGGAAACGGCAACCCACTCCAGTATTGCTGTCTGGAGAATCCCATGGACAGAGGAGCCTGGTGGGCTACAGTCCACGGGGCCATGAAAGAGTCATACACAACTGAGCACACACAGGCACAATGACAGCCACGTTTTGAATGCAGCAGCTTAATCTTCCATTGATCCAAACAGTCTTTCCTTTCCCGGTATGTTTGTTCCTAAGTGTCCTATTCATGAATTCCTTGAACACCTGGGCATATCTGAAATAGAGGTTAAGAAAATCTCTACCTAAAATTTATTTTCCTTATTTAATGTACCACACGCGAAGTTAAGGAAGTACAAATATGTCCTAGAAAGTAGGTCTTTAGTCAGAAAAACTCCACCACTTCTATTGCAGCCACCATCTGCCAGGGTGGAGACCCTTGTTTATTCAGACCTTTAGAACCTCCTTGCATCCTGCATTCTATACATGAACCCAATCATGTACTTGCTCATTCAAAAATATTTACTGGACTCTGTGTCCTGAGTGGTCCTCTCTAAGGTCAAGGGCTATCAGTGATGAGCAGCACACACATAGACACAAATACAGACACACAGACACGCACAGACACAGACACAGACACACACACACAGACACACACACACACACGTCATGAGAAGGACTGACGAGAGACATGAAGGAGTGTATGGTAACAGAGAGTTGGACGGTGAAGAAAGCTGAGCGCCGAAGAATTGATGCTTTTGAGCTGTGGTGTTGGAGAAGACTCTTTTTTTTTTTTTATAAATTTATTTATTTTAGTTGGGGGCCAATCACTTCACAACATTGCAATAGTTTTTGCCATACATTGACATGAATCAGTCATGGGTTTACATGTGTTCCCCCTCCTGGACCCCCCACCCACCTCCCTCCCCATCCCATCCTTCTGGATCATCCCATTGCCCCGGCCCTGAGCCCTTGTCTCATGCATCGAACATGGAATGGTGTTCTGTTTCACATATGATAATATACATGTTTCAATCCTATTCTCCCAGAACGTCCCACCCTCGCCTTCTCCCTCAGAGTCCATAAAATTGTTCCATGCATCTGTGTCTCTTATTCTGTCTCGCATATAGGGTTATCGTTACCATCTTTCAAATTCCATATATATGCATTAGTATACTGTATTGTTGTTTTTCTTTCTGGCTTACTTCACTCTGTATAATGGGCTCCAGTTTCATCCATCTCAGTAGAACCGATTCAAATGTATTTTTTTAATGGCTGAGTAATATTCCATTGTGTATATGTACCACAGCTTCCTTATCCATTCGTCTGCTGATGGACATCTAGGTTGCTTCCATGTCCTGGCTATTGTAAACAGTGCTGTGATGAACACTGGGGTACACGCGTCTCTTTCAATTCTGGTTTCCTCGGTGTATATGCCCAGCAGTGGGATTGCTGCACAAGCAACTTCTGCAGCTGAATTCCCGAAAAATAAACGACCCAATCAAAAAATGGGCCAAAGAACTAAACAGACATTTCTCCAAAGAAGACATACAGATGGCTAACAAACACATGAAAAGATGCTCAACATCACTCATTATTAGAGAAATGCAAATCAAAACCACAATGAGGTATCATTTCACACCAGTCAGAATGGCTGCTATCCAAAAGTCTACAAGCAATAAATGCTGGAGAGGGTGTGGAGAAAAGGGAACCCTCTTACACTGTTGGTGGGAATGCAAACTAGTACAGCCACTATGGAGAACAGTGTGGAGATTCCTTAAAAAACTGGGAATAGAACTGGAGAAGACTCTTGAGAGTCCCTTGGACTGCAAGGAGATCCAACCAGTCCATCCTAAAGGAGATCAGTCCTGGGTGTTCATTGGAAGGACTGATGCTGAAGCTGAAACTCCAATCCTTTGGCCACCTGATGCGAAGAACTGACTCACTGGAAAAGACCATAATGCTGGGAAAGAGTGAAGGCGGGAGGAGAAGGGGATGACAGAGGATGAGATGGTTGGATGGCATCACCGACTCGATGGACAAGAGTTTGGGTAAACTCCAGGAGTCAGTGATGGACAGGGAGGCCTGGTGTGCTGCGGCCCATGGGGTCGCAAAGAGTTGGACATGACTTGAGTGACTGACCTGAACTGAACCGATGGTAATAGGACACTTCATAGAGAACAGTCGGTTTATAGAGAACAGCCACAGAACCCACACTGATAAAATGACAACAGGCCCAGAAGTGAAGGGGCGAATCAAGCAGGAGCTTGGAGAGGGTGCTCTGGGCTGAGAGACACAACAGGAGAGTCTCAGAGGCAGGAATGAGCTGGGCTGACTCAACAAAAAGCAAGGGGGGCTTCCCTGGTGGTCCAGTGGTTAACAATCTGCCTGTTAGTACAGGTGACGAGGGTTTGGTCCCGGGTCCGGGAAGATCCCACATGCTACAGGGCAACTAAGCCTTCAAGCCACAAGTACTGAAGCTCATGCCCTACAACCTGTGAAGTGAAGGGAAGTGAAGGTCGCTCAGTTATGTCCGACTCTTTGCAACCCCATGGATGCTACAGTTTGTGGAATTCTCCAGGCCAGAATACTGGAGTGGGTAGCCTTTCCCTTCTCCAGGGGATCTTCCCAACCCAGGGATTGAACCCAGGTCTCCCGCACTGCAGGTGGATTCTTTACCAGCTGAGATATGAGGGAAGCCCCATCCTGTGTTCTGCAAGAAAAGACGCCACCACGGTGAGAAGCCCATGCACCATGGCTAAAGAGTAACTCCCGCTCGCTGCAACTCCAGAAAGCCTGTATGCAGCAACAAAGACCCAGAGTGGCCAAAATTAAATTAACCAACCGTGAATGTTTTAAAAACACGTCAAAAAGAACAAAGGAAGAAACAGCAATGGCAAGCACACAGAGGAGCTGAGTGAATAAGCATGCCTGTCCTAGGACACGAAGGTGGAGATGACAGTGAGGTGTGGATCCATCACCTGCAACCTCTATGCCAGCTGCAAAGCCTGGCCTTTGGTTCTGACGGACACAAGATGCCCCTGGCTGGCTGTGGATGGAACACTTGTGGTCTGGCTTCATCCTAAATCAGTGAGTGTTCTGTGAAGCAAGTGTGAACACTGTGTGAAGAATAAGCAAGGTTGGGGCAGAATCAGGTGCCAGCTACAGAGACACTAACCAACTGAGAGAAGATCTGAAGCATGGAGGTGGTGAAAAAGGTCAGATTGTGGACATATTTTCAAAGTAGAGCTGAGTGGCTCAGGAACTGAAAGCTGACTCCAGCTCATGAGAGTAGAATCATCTCTCCTCAGGGGACTGAAGAGAGAGTATTCCCTAAGGGCTTCAGACCACAGTGCAGACACCAACCCAGTGGATGCTCATGGACCCCTAAGTGTCAGAAGGAAGATGGCTGCAGGGGTCTCTCTGAGATTCAAGAACACGTAGGGGAAGACTAGGTCTGTCTTCAGTCATGTCCAACTCTTTGTGACCCCATGGACTGTAGCCCCCGCCAGGCTACTCTGTCCATGGGATTCTCCAGGCAAGAATACTGGAGTGGGTTGCCATGCCCTCCTCCAGGGGATCTTCTCAAACCAGGGATCAAACGCGAGTCTCCCACACGGCAGGCAGATTCTATTCTTTACCATCTGAGCCACCATGGAAGCCTTTGACATGCACACACTACTCTATATAAAACAGAGAGTCAACAAGGACCTACTGTAACAGCACAGGGAACTCTGCTCAACACTTAGTAATAACCTATATGGGAAAAGAATCTAAAAAAGAATGGATATATGTATACATATAACTGAACCTCTTTGCTGTACACCTGAAACTAACACAGCATTATAAACCAACTATACATTTATATTAACTACATAAAAGGTAAATTAAAAAAAAAACAAACCATGTAAGGGAAAGCAAATCTTTTACTCAAGGCCACCATCCTGTTTTCTCTCCATCATCTCTAGAGATC
The DNA here is from genome assembly GCF_054371585.1 of Giraffa tippelskirchi. NCBI lineage: Eukaryota > Metazoa > Chordata > Mammalia > Artiodactyla > Giraffidae > Giraffa > Giraffa tippelskirchi. Next base: position 148,809,945 of record NC_137289.1, read on the forward strand.
TCCATCATCCAAACAGAAGCTAACTGAATCTCCTAACAACCCTCCCACCACTCTCTTTCCCAATGTCTCGTGTGGATCTTGCAAGTACATCACTTCCCTGTGGTTGGCAAATGCAGAAACTGTGGATTTTCACAGCCCAGTGTTATGTCCAAGGGTAAAATTCATCCACAACTTGCACGACAAAGCCTAAATTACTGCAGCTTCCCTGGTGGCTCAGAGGTAAAGAACCCAGACAGGGGAGCCTGGCAGGTTGCAGTCCATGGGGTCGCAAAAGAGTCACATAAAACTGAGCAGCTAGACAACAGCAACAAAATCTAAATCACTATGCCATGAATTGTTACTGCTCCGTAATGTTTAGAAAAGGTCTGAATGATATGACTGCACCATTGGACACTTGGTAAATGTCAGCCTGAGTAATTTTTTCCCCCGTCGAAATAAGACACGTTGGCAATATACCAGATACTTCGTGGAGAGTCGTATTTTACTTGGATAAATACTGTGCTCCATAAAGACTCCTGGATGGTTTTTCTAGCGGGACTCACAGCTTGCTTTCTGTGTAGCAGCGTGGAGCCAGCTCATCTCTCCCATCACTGAAGTTTGTAAGGCTTACTTTACCCACCTCCACAAATTAGCAAGGATCGGGCTGAACTGTTGCAAGTAATGAGGAGACGTGAGCCTTGGAGAAGAGCAAAGGAATCCTGATTCAACAGAGCCCCCACAAAAATTCTCAGCATAGCCCAAGTGTCTTGTAAAATTTTTCTACAGAACTCTTTGGGGGAAGAAAAGCAGTTTTTTCCTTACAGTTCCCAGATTGTCTCTGCTCTTGCTGACACAGGCTATTAGCAACCCTGACTGTATTATTCTACAGACCTGTGGAAAATCTGGGTCTTATCGTCTTTGCAAAATGTTTCTCATGCAGCAACATGTGTGCTGAGACAGCAGCCCGCTGAACTAATATACTGCTACCCTGATCAAGCTGATTAAAAGATGGGTGTTCTGACACACTTTGGAGAAGGCTGAGCTCTCAGAACCGTAGACAGTGATGAAACAGCTCAGCCTGGTATCCCATCACATGATACCATGAAGATGATGAGGACATTTAAAGCCCTTTTCTAAAGCTGGATTCTGTAGGACAATGTACATACACGTTTCAAAAAGCATCACTTGGAGGAAAATGTTTGAGAAGATGGTTCACGTGTCCAATTTTTAATACGCTCTGTGACACTCATTCATTGCTTTAGGCAAAAATTGTGAAGGCCAGGAAAGCTTGGCGAGCTGCAGTCCAAGGGGTCACAAAGAGTCAGACATGACTGAGTGAACAACAACCTTTCAAGAAACAGGTTACTTCCTAGAACTCTTTTTCAGATCTTTAAGAGTAGTCACTGGATCGATAGCGGTGCTGGGTCTGGGGGTTATTTGTTCTCTTGATGTTGTCCCTGCTCATTCAGCACTAGATACAGGGCTTCCCAGGTGGCCCAGTGGTAAAGAATCTGCCCGCAATGCGGGAGACCTGGGTTCGATCCCTGGGTTGGGAAGATCAGAGAAGGGGAAAGCTACCCACTCCAGTATTCTTGGCTGGAGAATCCCATGGACAGAGGAACCTGGTGGGCTACAGTCCATGAGGTCGCAAAGAGTCAGACATGACCAAACAAATAACCACACACATATAGATTCAGACAGAAAGAAGGGTGGATAGGTAGATAAATGTCAACATCTATCTGACTATCATCTAGATAGATGATAAATACTGACCCATAGATGTCTACCTCTGTCCATATCTGTATCTATAAATTATCAATAATCCATAAATAATTAATATCTATAGTATATGATAATAATCTATAATCTTAATATAAATCTATAGATACATAAGATATTATACATATCTGTCTATCTGTATCTATACAGATGTTATATATTATATATAATTACATATCCTATCTACATACTTACTCCTATATTTATCAGCTGTCTATGCTGGGATTTCTGCTTCTCTGCTTGAATCTTTATTTATACAGACATAATATTGCATAGGTAAGCAATGCTGAAGCTGTAAACGTGCCTAAAATGAGTGCAGGGAAAAGACGATTTTACTACAGAATCCTTGAACACTTCAGTTCACTCAGTCATGTCCGACTCTTTGCGACCCCATGAATCGCAGCATGATAGACCTCCCTGTCCATCACCAACTCCCTGAGTTTACCCAAACTCATGTCCATTGAGTCAGTGATGCCATCCAACCATCTCATCCTCTGTCGTCCCCTTCTCCTCCTGCCTTCAATCTTTCCCAGCATCAGGGTCTTTTCCAGTGAGTCAGTTCTTAGCATCAGGTTGCCAAGGATTGGAGCTTCAGCTTCAGCATCAGTCCTTCCAATGAATATTCAGGACTGATCTCCTTTAGGATGGACTGGTTGGATCTCCTTGCAGTCCAAGGGACTCTCAAGAGTCTCCTCCAACACCACAGTTCAAAAGCATCAGTTCTTTGGCTTTCAACACCCAGCCTAAATAAACCACCAGCACGGAGTGTTCAGCAGGTGACCCATCAGATTTTGTCTTCATGTGCAGCTGCAGCTGGAAGGCAACCTTCAAGGTAAGATGCTGGCATCTCCTTCTAGCTTTAATTCATGAAAAGAGACCGGGACTTGGAGAAAGGCTGGCACACGTGTGTAAAGGCAACCACGTGGTGGTTCAGCAAGACGCATGTAATCGTGAACGGCAAGGTCAGTCAGCCTTGGGGATGGTCTTCTGTTAACACCAGGAGCAACAGTGAAATACAAAGATACAGAACTACTGATTTACCGAATGAGAGAATTTCGTACTCTAGGTTTTCGGAGCTTAGAGAATCTGAGAGCCATGCAATCCAAAGCCATTATTTTCTACTGACAGAGCAGGGACGAAGTGAAGGGATTTATCAAGTTGACTCAGCTTGCTAGACACGGTGACGCAGTGAACATCTAGGGATTATGAAGTCCACCCAATGCCATCTCCATTAAATTTCGCAGCTTCTCACAACGCACCTACTATCTGATACTCATGGAAGCGGGGAACGCATTCTTTGAAGCCAAATCATGTAGAATGCAACTTAACCATAGAAAGTCGAGTCAGCTTATTTTAATCCTCCTTAATCCAGCCACAGGTGCTGACAGAAGTGAACGCTCTTAACACCAGGAATATCGGTGCTTTATAGACCATCTGAGGGATTCCCAAGAGGCTGAGTGGTAAAGAATCCAGCCTGCAATGCAGGAGATGCAAGAGATGTAGGTTTGATCCCTGGACCGTGAAGCTCCCCCTGGAAAGAGGAGATGGTAACCCACTCCAGCGTTGCTGAGTATTCTGAGTCTAGAAGATTGCCCTGAATTAAGGGCATGGCAACCCACTCCAGTATCCTTGCCTGGAGAATCCCACAGAGAGAGGAGCCTGGCGGGCTACAGTCCATGGGCTGGCAGATACACACCCGCAGACAATCTCAGCCCGCAGACTGAGGAGGGGGACAGGAAATTACCCAGCATCTGAACTGAGCCTGCTCGGAGCAAAACACTTCTCAACACCGAGCTCAGCTCCTGGACCCCCGCCCCAGCCCTTTCTGCCCATCGTCCCCCAAGTGCCGCCTGTCTCTTCATCAATCTCCACGCATCTGTGACTTCTTTTATCTTCCATACACGAAGAGCGCATCTGTGGCCCCTCCTGTGTGAGTTTTCTGTGTCCACACACTCTCAGTTCTCTCGGACATACGTCTCTAGGGGCTGAAAACATTCATCCGAAGGAAGAGGGGAAAACCGAGAGAGGCCGCCCTACTGCAGAGCGCAGGAACAGACGCGGGACCACAAACGTGCGCGGCGAGTACCCGGGATGATGCTACCGAAACTGCGACCGAATCTCAAAAAAAAAGGCATCCCGTTAGAAAGAGAGCCTGCTCTCGCCGCCCGTGTGTGGGACAAGGCACAGCGTCGGGGGGGCAGAGGGCGGACCCAGACTCCCCAGCAGTCTGGTGTCCTTAACAAAGAGAAGCTCTTTTCAGGGAAAGAAGATCAAAAGTGGCAGACCCCCTGGAGCGGGAGAAACGCAGTGCCTCCGGCTGTGAAATATCACTGAACTTATCGGTGTGTCTACGGTGATGGTCTCCTTTTTCTCCCTGCCCGCTCATCCCACTCTGTTTTTCATGATTTAAAATAAAACTTCGTTAGTATTTCGACCCAAGGGTTGGCTTTCCCAAAGAGGCAGCCAGCTGAAGCCTTGAACTTGGGTTTTGATCAGTTCACGAGCCACATTTCCGCCTGCGCGGTGGTTCAAAGGAAGCGACCCGGGAGACGCGGGGTTCCCTTTCCACATCGGCGCTAATAGCCAGGAGGACGGCTGGTCCTGTCTATTCAACCCGGGCGCCGACACCGTGTGTGTCTGTCTGTCTGCGCCGAGGGTGGGGAAACCTCGAAGACGTTGCTTTCAGCTGTCATAATCACGGCTTTGCTATTTGATCTCCGCCTTCACGAGGATGCAGAGTTTTCCAATCCCCCTTCACTGCAGGGTATTCCTCAAACCCCAAACATTGCATCCACGTCCTGTACCCGCCTGACCTCTGCGGACACTTGCAGCGGCTTTTCTGGGTCTCCCGTGCATCTCCCTGCTGTCTCTCTGCCTTCCTCTAACGGAGTGCCTTTAACTGCATCTTTTATGTTGAGGAAACAGTAGGCCCATAGGCAGGTGAAAGAGATAAGGCAGAGAGAGATCCCAAGTCATCCTCATCTTCCTCCTGCCCCCAAGAGGAAGGGATGGAGTTCAGAAGTGCAGTCTGGCTCAAACACAGCAGACCCTGGAGTCCTTGACCCACGTCACGCCCTGCCACAAACCCGCTCCCACCCTATCGTCTGCCTGCCTTTTGTCTGTGGAAAAACTTTTTAGCCCAGGAGGAAGTTTAATCAGAGAGATGAGAACATGCAGAAACAGAAGAAAACAGTCAAAGGAAAAGAAAATAATAATAGTGGACTCAATTAAGCATGGTCAGGCTGCCCCAGGAGGTTCAGTGGTAAAGTATCCGCCTGCCAATGCAGCAGACCCAGGTTCAGTCCCCGGGTCAGGAAGATTCCCCGGAGGAGGAAATGGCAACTCACTCCAATGTTCTTGCCTGGAGAATCCCATGGACAGAGGAGCCTGGTGGGCTACAGTTCATGGGGTCAAAGAGTCAGACACGACTCAGCACACAGTAGGTGAACTTAAAGCATAGTCAGGACTTTCAGTCCCTTCTCAAGGGCTATAGACAATATTCCGAGCCAAATCCTATGAGCTGTCTTGTAGTTAATCAAACTCTAACCAGGTGGAAGAAGTTAACCACATGATGATCGGACTGTAGCCACGACATTAAGTTCCACAATTCCAAGAACCGGCCTCAAGGCAATGAAAAACCAACCGACCCTGGGACTGCAGATTAACTGCATCTAAAACGATCAAGATGACTCTGGTCAGACCACCGATGACCAATTTCAAGATGGCCTTCAGGGTTGACTGTGCTGTTTCTGTGAGGAAGCCCGTCCCTCTGTCTGTAAGAGCTCTTGACCCCCAAGTATCGGGGTCAGGGGTTGCCCTCTAGATGAGCATCCACCCTTCCCCTTCCCCTTGGTGGCCAGCCTATGAAATAAAGCAAACTTTCCTTCCCAACAACCTGGCCTCCTGACTGGCTTTTGAGGGGTGAGTGGCAAAACCATGGCACCACCAGGAAGCTGATGGGCTCAAACCTCCGCAGGCCCACAGGCACACATCTATGTGGTTGTACGGTTACTGCAGTCTCATCATATGTACGATCTTCCTTCCATATTAATCTTTACTGGACTGCACACACCACTGATTCAGTTCAGTTCAGTTGCTCAGTTGTGTCCGACATTTGCGACCCCACGGACTGCAGCACGCCGGGCCCCCCTGTCCATCACCAACTCCCGGAGTTTACTCAAACCCATGTCCACTAAGTCGGTGATGCTATCCAGCCATCTCATCCTCTGTCACCCCTTTCTCCTCCTGCCCCCAATCTTTCCCAGCATTAGAGTCTCTTCAAATGAGTCAGCTCTTTGCATCAGGTGGCCAAAGGATTGGAGTTTCAGCTTCAGCATCAGTCCTTCCAATGAACACCCAGGACTGATCTCCTTTAGGATGGACTGGCTGGATCTCCTTGCAGTCCAAGGGACTCTCAAGAGTCTTCTCCAACACCACAGTTCAGAAGCATCAATTCTTCGGCGCTCAGCTTTCTTTATAGTCCAGCTCTCACATCCATACATGACCACTGGAGGAAGCTGGGAGGGAGGTGGTCTTGATTCTGAAGCTCTGGACAGAGGAAAAAGCCCCCCTCCCCACTCTCCCCCAGGGCCGGTTCCCCCTCTGTGACCAGGGATGCACTTCCTACCTGTCTCACAGGTAACTGAGTGAGCTTCATGCCAGGTAACAGGGCGGAGGTGTTGAGATGCCAGCCCAGGAAGCTCCATTCAAGATGGAAAGGACGATGCTTATTTTCAACAGGTGTGGCCCTCGGAGCTGGCAGAAGGTGGTTAATAAAGACTCACAAAGCTGCAGTGTGTAACTTGAGGGTATCAACAGCCACCGGCAGTTTTGTTCCTGGACTGCACGTGGCAGCCGGCAACCATGAACGGGTTTCCCTTCTGTGAGGCACTCCTGTTCCTAGTTTCCGCTGGGCCAGCAGAGCCAGCCCCACCCTGCGTTATCAGGAGACGCGACAATCTTGGATGTGTCCCTGGTGTCTGCTTGGCAGGGAGGCCTGGAGTAGTGTCTCCTTTTCACTGGGATCTTGCTGTTTCAGTCTCAAAAATACGGGTAGCGGCTTCAGTAGAGACGGTGCCTGATTATAAGTCTTTGCAGATCACGCTGGGCCAACAGGAATCAGGGGGCAGAGATGAAATTCAATCAGGACACACGTTTTCCCACTCCTAGGCATACATATCCAGAGGAAAAAAACGTGGCCCGAAAAGATGCATGCATCCCTATGTTCATTGCAGTACTGTCTGCAGCAGCCAAGACACAGAAGCGACCTAAATGTCCATCAGCAGATGAGTGGATAAAGAAAATGTGGTGCATATACACAACGGAATACTACTCAGTCGTTAAAAAGAATGAAACACTGATATTTGAGGCAACATGGATGGACCTAGAGAAGATCATACTGAGTGAAGTAAGTCAGAGAGAGAAGGAGAAATATCATATGGCATCCCTTATATGTGGATTCCAAAAAGAAATGATACAAATGAACTTAAGTTACAAAACAGAAAGAGACTCACAGGCTTAGAAAATGAACTTAGGTTGCTGGGGGAAGGGACAGTTAGGGAGTTTGGGATGGACACGGACACATTGCTGTATTTAACATGGAGAGCCAACAAGGACCTGCTGTCCAGCACAGGGAACTCTGCTCAATGTCATGTGGCAGCCTGGATGGGAGGGGAGTTTGGGGGAGAATGGATACATGTATATATACGTATGGCTGCGTGCCTTCAGTGTTCACCTGAAACTGTCACAACATTGCTAATTAGCTATACTCCAATACCAAATGTTTTTTAGGTGCTAAAAAATAAAATAATAAAAATTTTAAAAGACACACATTTTTGTACCATGTAGGCTTGGCAGACTGAGAAAGAGATATTTTTAAACCAAGAGCCTGGATCCTGCTTTCTCCCTCCCCAGATAATCTTTATTTAGGTGCTAACTTTTTAGATTATGCTTAAGAAAAGAATGTCTGAATGGAAAGATGCTCCTCCTGGATATTTCCCAGGATAGACTGGACCATGAGTTTGTGATTTTGAGAAGAACACCCAGCGTGGGTGTAGCTAGTCACTGGGAATTCTGCAGGCAACATGCCAGCCACCTACATTCTTAGAGAATGGAGGTCTCTCGTGGGGCAACAGCAAAAGAGCTCATAGAAGGCAGTTTTGCTCTTAAGCCAGAAAATAAAGGGGGTGTTTTTAAGGACAGCCTTGGTTACTAGCTTCTTCAAAAGGTTTAAAAGAATAATAGAAGTCTGTTTGCTGAGCTGAAAGGGAAAAAGGGAAACCTCCCTATACTTTGCTAAATGTGGAGACAGACCTGTTCTAGGAAGATGGCCCCAGAACATGAAAATACTCACTGGTACCCGGAAGAGTTAAAAACAAAAAACAAACAAACAAAAAAAACTAAAGAAAAAGAAAACTCTGGTCTGGACAGACTTACTTCTCTGAAAATAAATGGAACTGCTGCACTGGGACCAGGTCACAATGAGGGCACGCATCTTTCTGCCCTGGGATCTCTTCTCAGGCGCCAGTCTGAAGACAGAGGAGGGCCTGGCTGAGGTCTTCTGACTTCATCCAAGTCCCGGGCACCCTGAATCGACAGGTCATCACACACTTCAGCTGATGCCGAGATGGCTGCCTGGCCCGTACAAGGCACGGGTATCACAAAGCCACGGACACTCATGGCTGCACAGGCTACAGGGATCTCATGATTTTAAGTGCAATTGGATGCCTGTCAGTGTGGCCAGAAGCCATGGTGAGAATGATGAGCCAACAGTTTCCTGGATGTGAGGGGAAGCATGGTGGCAGTGAAGTCCAGCAAGAGAAGAAATAGAGACGGAAACACGCTCCATCTCCTGATGGCAGTTGCTACGTGACCACATACTTGTTAAACTTGCAAACAGTTGCATCTCACTGTACAGTGACCTGACCTCAACAGAACGAATACTAACATGCGAAACCGATTTGAAAAACCTAACACAAGAAAGCTACTTAGCGACAAAAACACGTGTAACAAAATTCTACCAAACAGATAATAAAAAGGGCAAAAGTTCAATATAGTGGCTACTGCTAGGAAGAGAAAAGATATGATAAAAGAGGAATAAAGAGATCGACTCGGCTTCATAGGCATTTGGAAGGGCCCACGGGGTTCATTTCATTCTTATGTTTCATTCTTTATAAATATATATATGACAATATGCTGTCTGGATAAATAAAACACTGCATAATAAATGCTGCTTGTGAAAACAAACTCTTCATGTTTGGGTTAGAATGTTGCAAGTGGTTGCATTCCAATTACTTTCTTTGACCCCTGCATCTCTGTATTGTGGGAATCACTGTGGTGGGCAGGAATGTGAGGGTCTAATCTGACAGGATGAGCTTGTCCACAAAACCAGCTGGAAGGTTCTGAAGACACAATAAGTTTTCAGTGCGAGTCAATAGGGAATTTTAAATTGAAGGGGGCCATGCAATCTGATTTATGCTTTTATAGACAACTGGGGACTTGGAAGAAAGTTGAGCACTGAAGAATTGATGCCTTTGAACTGTGGTGTTGGAGAAGACTCTTGAGAGTCCCTTGGACTGCAAGGAGACCAAACCAGTCCATCCTGAAGGAAATCAGTCTTGAATATTCATTGGAAGGATTGATGCTGAAGCTGAAGCTCCAATACTTTGGCCACCTGAGGCAAAGAGTTGACTCATTAGAAAAGACCCTGATGCTGGGAAAGATTGAAGGCAGGAGGAGAGGGGGACGACAGAGGATGAGATGGTTAGATGGCATCACTGACTCGATGGACATGAGTTTGAGCAAGCTCCGGGAGTTGGTGATGGACAGGACAGCCTGGCATGCTGCAGTTCATGGGGTTGCAGGGAGTCGAACACAACTGAGCAACTGAACAATAACAGTAAGGGACGTGAAGGGCTTCCCTGGTGGCTCAGTGGTAAAGAATCTGCCTGCCAATGCAGGAGATATGGGTTCGGTCCTTGGGCTGGGATGATCCCCTGGAGAAGGCATGGAAACCCACTCTAGCGTTTTTGCCTGGAGAGTCCCATGGATAGAGGAGCCTAGTGGGCTACAGTCCACAGGGTCACAAAGAGTCACGACTTATTCGCTAAACAACAACAAACCAAAAGGGACACAGAGGACACTTAAATGCACCCCAGTAACTGAAGGTGCCAATGGGAGAAGCTTCCATGCTTCATGGTTCCTGTTGCAGGATATTTTGGAAAAGACAAAACTATGGAGATGGTAAAAGAATCAGTGATTGGCAGCGATTAAGTCGGGGAGGGAAGGATGAACAGGCAAAGTACAGAGGACACTTAGGGGCAGTGAAAATACCCTGTATGACACTATGATATTGCACAAAAGGATCGCTGTTGTTGTAGTTCAGTCAGTCATGTCCAACTCTTTGCAACCCCATGGACTGTAGCCCACCAGGCTCCTCTGTTCATGGGATTTCCAAGGCAAGGATACTGGAATGTCTTTCTGTGGGACTCTTCCATGAACACAGAACAACACACATTGCTATACATTTGTTGGTTCTTGTGGAATATACAAAACCAAGTGTGGACCCTAAGCTCCACAAAGTGTGGACTTTGGGTGACGGTGATGTGTCAGTGTAGGGTCTTAAATAAAAAAAAGGTACCATTGGAAAAATAAAAAAAAGGTACCATTTTGATGACCAATGCTGATCCAGGGGAGGCCATGCATGTTTGGGGTTGGGGGGCGGGGAGGTAGGAAACCTCGGTTCCAGCCTCTCAATCTTTTTCAAAAGCTTTCCTAAAACAGTCGTCAAATAAATATCATCAGGGCTGCTGCACAGTGAATGACAACAGTGGAAGCAGAGAAACTGTTGAGGTGTCCACTGCAGGGTGTCTTGGGGGTAGCTGGTAGAGATGAAGTTGGCATAGAAGCATTCAGTTCAGTTCAGTTCAGTCGCTCAGTCGTGTCCGACTCTTTGCGACCCCATGAATCGCAGCACGCCAGGCCTCCCTGTCCATCACCAACTCCCGGAGTTTACCCAAACCCATGTCCATCGTGTTGGTGATGCCATTCAACCATCTCATCCTCTGATAGAAGCATTAGGTAGCTAGAAAAGGAAAAAAAGAGGCTGAGATGACGCTTAGAGAAAGCAGTGGCCAGAAGAACCACATGGGAGGGCAAACAAAGCAAAGAGAAAGCCTCCCAACAACGGAAACTGCAGCCTAGGGTGAAGACCTCGGAGGGAAAACGTGCCTGACACACCCCCTTCCCTGATTGGCCTTGAGCATATGCCTTATTTGCATTCACTTCCCTGATTGGTCAAGGATACACAACCCCCTTCCCTGCTTGGCCTTGAGCATAAGACTTATTTGCATTCCTTTCCCTGATTGGCCAAGGGTACACAGCCCTCTTCCCTGATTGGCTTTGAGCATAAGACTTATTTGTATGCCCTTCCCTGATTGGTCAAGAGTACACGCCCCCTTTCCTGATTGGCCTTGAGCATATGCCTTATTTGCATTCCTTTCCCTGATTGGTTGAGGGTACAAGCCCTATCTTGCATGGGGCAGAATTGATTAGGCTTCTGGGACCACTTAGGAGAGGGAACGAAGGACATAAACAGTGAAATCTAAGATGGGGGGGCTGGTCCTCTCTCGTGGCTCAAGAGGGTACAATCTGCTACTTGCTTCATAAACCCTGCCTGCCTGGACTGTCCTTGTCTGTCATTTCAATTGTTTCCTGCAACAGGACAAGAACTGAAGGAGAAAAACTGATCCCAGAGAAGGACATGGCTTTGCTCTGCTCAATGTCATGTGGCAACCTTGATAGCAGAGGAGTTTGGGGGGAGAATGGATACATGTATGTGTATGGCTGGATCCCTTCACTGTCCACCTGAAACTACCAGTTTAATCAGCTATACTTTGACGTAAAACATTTTTTTTTGTTTGTTTTAAAAAAAGGACATGACTTTGAAAGATGCTCTGGAGTTCTTGCTGACAGAATCTGTTGATGAGAGGATATAATTTTGGAACACCTCTTACACACGGCACCCCTATTAAGCTTCTACACAACACTTTTGTTAAAACCTACTTGGCCAGCTTGCTGGGGTCATTCTATGAATTCACAGTAGTCATTTTTGTCTTATAACTGGTATGAGACTGAGAGGCCAGGCTTGACAGCTAAAAGGCAGAAATAATCACCAAGTGCCAGCTGCTAATTTCTTTTGGACATTAATCTTCTGTGGGTCCCAGACCAGGGGCAGGCAACCCAGGGCATTGTGGGAAATTCGCACAGGGAATTTATACCACCCACTCTTACACTCTCCTCTGAAGGCGTGTGAGTGATGAGAGAGTCCCCTCACTCCAAAATAATTCATTCAGAACTTTTATCTACAGAGACCACACTGCCTGGCTCAACAGCAGAAGAAGAATATTGAAATCTGAACTTTGCATGTCATTGATGTTCGTCTAGTTATCAAAATACACCTTTTAAGCGCTCACTGGTTCACAAAGCATTTTGAAAGGGTGGAATGATTACTAGGAAAGAAAAATGAGCAAGCCCACAGCTTGCCGTGACACTCAGTTTTCCCACATTCACTAATCCCACAGGTCGCCTCCATCTGCAGGTTTGAGAAGCCTGTGCTGTTTGGACATCACGCGAGGTTGTCAGTTACTGAGGTCCACCCTCCAACCGTCTCTTCCAGATGTTCCAGTATGTCCCGCATTGGAACATTCCATTTCCCCCGTTACAGTCCGTTTTCTCCATTTTGGCTTAGTGATCAATGTTTCAGGAATCCAGATGGAAATTTTTTTTTTTAGGAAATTACTCCTTTTAATTCTGTGAGTGAGGACTTTCCTGTTTTGTTGTCACAAGAGCATTTCAGTTTTAAACCGAGGCATGGAGCCCGGGGAACAAACACTCAGAACAGGAATGTCTATGCATAAGCCAAGGTCAAAGTTATTGCAGACTTGATCCTCACGTGGTTAAGTGAAGAAAAGGCAGGTGTGTAACTTGAAATGAATTCAACTTCCCGTCCCCTTAGCAGCTGCGTTTTACTGTCAGGGTTACTAGTTACAGAGTTATGAGGGATTTGAAGGCAGGGGATTCAATAATAAACTCTCTAAATGAACAGAGAAGAACTTCTACCGACTGTAGCTTAGTGAAGACAACAGGAAAACGCAACCCCATTTGAATTTCATCCTCACCAGTCACTGATGCTGAACCAAAGTATGGTGGGGAGTGTACCGATCAACCGGAGCAGGTACTTACAAGCCAACAAAGCCCCAAAGCCCACCAGGAAATGAAAAATGAGCAATTTTCTAACTTCCACTGGCCTTTCAGATGTTGACGGTTAACTGAAACACCACACAGTAAAGAAAGACATTTCTCAAAATACAAGTATTCTCTGGAGTCTCAGCAGGGGCCGGCAGGAAACCGAGGGTTTGTCTCACCCTTGTTTCACGTCTTCAACAAGCCAGGCTGCCAGGGGCCTGACTTTGAACATCTTTAAAGGTCTCTGAGCTTTCTCTCATAACTTCCGCTCCTTGTAGAAAGGACGGTCCCAATGTCATGCAACGGAATACTCTTACCGCAGTGAAATCATCTATTCAACTGTTTGCAGACTGACGCGTAGTTTGACTTAGAGCGAACTGTACAACCCATAAGAATACAGGGGTTTCCCTCTGGCTCAGATGGTAAAGAATCTGCCTGCAATGCAGAAGATCCAAGTTCGATCCCTGGGTCGGGAAGGTCCACTGGAGAAGGGCATGGCAACCCACTCCAGTATTCTTGCCTGGAGAATCCCATGGACAGAGGAGCCTGGCAGGGCTACAGACCATGGGGTCGCAAAAGAGTCAGGCACAAATGAGTGAGTAACAGTTTCACGCTTTTAAGAATACGGCTCTATGATCTTCACTTGCCCGTACACCCGCACAAACATGAGATAGGTTACAATACAGAAGGGTCTCTTCATCTTGACAAATTTCCCTCTCCTGACACACTTAGTGTATCCAAGATAACCTCAAGTCTCAGCTTCGTCATCATGGGTTAGTTTAGACTTGTTTTAAATTTTGCACAAATATTTCCAAAGCACAGTAACCCATGTATAGCCAGGCATCTAAAAATATTCCTGCATGTAAACATCTAGATTTATAGTAGCCCACACACGAATGTATGCATATGCCTCCCAGCTAATCCATGACCACATGGACCCACGTACCCCCTGACTGGCACTTGGCAACCTTCCCCACAGACACTGAGAAATCCGGCCCCTACCACCCACTTACCCTTTTGTTGTTATTTAGCCGCTACGTCGTGTCTGACTCTGTGCGACCGTATGGACTGTAGCCCTCGGGGCTCCTCTGTCCATGGGATTCTCCAGGCAAGAACACTGGAGTGGGTTGCCATTTCCTCCTCTGGGGGCGGGATCTTCCCTACCCAGGGACTGAACCCACACCTCCAACATCTCTGGCATTGGCAGGCGGATTCTTTACCACTGAGCCAGCAGGGGAGCCCCACTACCTCTACAGCTACTGTTGAGGTCCGGTATACACACACTGCCCGATCACAGCAACGGACCTTTCACCACTCACAGTGTGGGCTAGACCTTGGTCGGTCTGTGCCCATTGCAGCTGCTTCTGCGTTTATTCACAGAGCCTCTGCTCATTCCCGAGGTTACTGAGCTCACCTCTTTCCCCCGCACCCCACCCCCAACCAGTTATTTCCTGCACGGTGTTTGCAACCCAGACTGTTTCAGCACACTCTGCATTCTGTCCTCAATCTTCTAACTTAGATGACCGCGGAAAGTACCGCCCATGTTAAAGTTTGTTATCCGTGCTGTAAAGTTCAAGAGGCTCTGCAAACACCTTGTGCCATGTATCCATCACTGGTTATTTCATACGAGGCTCTCTCGCCCCACGTAAAGGGCTTGAAAGTGAAAGTCGCTCAGTCGTGTCCGACTCTTTGCGACCCCTTTTGGAATTCTCTAGACCAGAATACTGGAGTGGGTAGCCGTTCCCTTCTCCGGCGGAATCTTCCCAACTCAGGGATCAAACCCAGGTCTCCCGCATTGCAGGCAGATTCTTTACCAGCTGAGCCACTAGAAAGTCCGAGAATACTGGAGTGGGTAGCCTATTCCTTCTCCAGTGGATCCTCCCAACTCAGAAATCGAACCAGGGTCTCCTGCACTGCAGGCGGGTTCTTTACCAACTGAGCCATCAGGGAAGCCCTGTAAAAGGCTTAGACATCACCTAAATAATCAGTCTGCATCCCACAGCCCAACCTGTAGAGCACAAATGCTGGACCATCTCTAACCTTCCCTTTTCCAGAATGCCACACAAATGGAATCACGCAGAGAATGGATCCTGTGAAGACTGGCTCCCGCAATCAGCAATATGCATTTAAGATTCCTCCATATCATTTGCAATCTGCTCACTTACTCTGTCTTCACGTTACTGAATCATATTCCAACCAGTCCCTCCTAAAGGAGATCAATCCTGAATATTCATTGGATGGACTGATGCTGAAGCTGAAACTCCAATACTTTGGCCACCTGATGCGAAGAACTCACTCATTTGGAAAGACCCTGATGCTGGGAAAGATTGAGGGCAGGAGGAGAGGGGGACGACAGAGGATGAGATGGTTGGATGGCATCACCGACTCAACGGACATGAGTCTGGGCAAGCTCTGGGAGTTGGTGATGGACAGGGAGGCCTGGCGGGCTGCAGTCCATGGGGTCGCAGAGAGTCGGACACGACTGAGCGACTGAGCTGAACTGAACTGAATTACTTTCCATGGTGGAAGTTTTCTCCACAGTTTCCTCACTGTCCACCTACGAAATGACATCTTGATCATTTCCAGCTGTGGGTGATTGAAAGTAAAGCTGATACACACATTTGTGTGCAAGTCTTTGTGTGTGTGGACAGAGTTCTCAGGTCAGTGGGGCACATATTCAGGAGCTTGACGGCTGGACTGTACTGGTGGCCAATATTTAGCTTTCTCAGAAAATGCCCGAGTGTGTTTCAAAGCGCTTTTTGCATCTTATCCCTGTCAATGAATGAAATTTCCTGTTTCTCCACATAGTCTCCCGCAACTGGCGGTGGTGTTTTTTTGGAGGGGGGCAGAATTTGTTCTGTTTTGTTTTCACTATTCTAATGATGTGGAAATAACTCATAATTTTAATTTTTAATTCCCTTTAAAAAATACATTTAACATCCTTTTAAATGTTTATCTGGCACCTATATATTATTTTCTTGATGAGCCTGTTCAGCTTTTTTTCTTTTCTTTCTAATTTTTACCTAGTTGTTTGTGCTGTTGTTGACTTTTAAGAGTTCTTCATGTATGTGGACACAATTCCTTCATATGTGTTTTGCAAATACTTCCCTCTGGTCTGTGTCATATATTTTCGATTCTTCTAATAGTGCAGTTCCTTATTTTAAGGAACTCTTATTTTCTTTCTTTGATGGGTCATGCTGTTTTGGGTGTATGTAGAAAGCGACTGCCAAGCCAGAGGTTACCTCGATTTTTATCCTATGTGATTCTCTAGCACGGTTACAGCTTTGCATTTTACATTTAGGTCCAAGGCTCCGTTTTGAGATGGTTTTGGAAGGCACCACTTTTGTCAAAGGCTGAGAGACCAAGCTCCCCTTTGTTTTATATGCTTAGTCCCCCAATTGTGTCCGACTCTTTGCAACCCCATGGACTGTAGCCCACCAGGTTTCTCTGTCCATGAGATTCTCCAGGCAAGAATACTGGAGTGGGCTGCCATGCCCTTCTCCAGGGGATCTTCCCAACCCAGGGATCAAACCCAGGTCTCCTGCTTTGCAGGTGGATTCTTTACCAGCTGAGCCACCAGGGAAGCCCTATATACACACTATTATCTGTAAAACAGATAACCAATGCTATATACACACTATTATCTGTAAAACAGATAACCAATAAGGACCTACCACTAAGTACAGTGAATCACCTCAAAATACTCTGAAATGACTGATAGCGGAAAATAATCTAAAAAATACTGGATGTATGTGTGCGTATAACCGATCACTTTGCTGAAACTAGCACAACATTGTAAATCAACTATACTGGGAGAAATATCAATAACCTCAGATATGCAGATAACACCACCCTAATGGGAGAAAGTGAAGAGGAACTAAAGAGCCTCTTGATGAAGGTGAAAGAGGAGAGTGAAAAGGCTGGCTTTAAACTCTACATTCAAAAAATGAAGATCATGGCATCTGGTCCTATCACTTCATGGCCAACAGATGGGGAAAAATGGAAACAGAAAAAATCACTGTGGACGGTGAAACTAAAAGACGCTTGCTCCTTGGAAGAAAAGCTATGACAAACCTAGACAGCATATTAAAACCTGGGACATCACTTTACTGACAAATGTCCAAATAGTCAAAGCTATGGTTTTTCCAGTAGTCATGTACAAATGTGAGAGCTGGACCATCAAGAAAGCTGAGCGCCAAAGACTTGATGCTTTTGAACTGTGGTTCTGGAGAAGACTCTTGAGAGTTCCTTGGACTGCAAGGAGATCAAACCATTCCATCCTAAAGGAAATCAGTCCTGAATATGCCATAGAAGGACTGATTCTGAAGCTGAAACTCCAATCCTTTGGCCACCTGATGCAAAGAGCTGACTCACTGGAAAAGACCCTGATGCTGGGAAAGACTGAGGGCAGGAGGAGAAGGGGACGGCAGAGGATGAGATGGTTGGATGGCATCACCGAATCGATGGATATGAGTTTGAGCAAACTCAGGGAGACAGTGAAGGACAGGGAAGCCTGGCATGCTGCAGTCCATGGGGTCACAGAGAGTCAGACATGACTGAGCAATTGAACAACAACAATTATTTTTCAGATCCTTTTCCCATTTAAGTTATTATAGAATATTGAGCAGAGTTCCTTGTGCTGTACAGTAGGTCCTGCCCACTAGCTTTTTCATTATAAGTTTCCCGTGATATCTCCAGGTCACGTCTGGAAAAGTCAAAGTTCTAAAATGGTTGATGATTTCATAGAAGCATCCTGAAACTGCTGCTCCAGCGTTCATTCACATCAATAAAATTGTACTGTACCCCTCTCCATGGCTCCTCTACCACAGCGATCCCAGTTGCTGTCACGCTGGCAGACCTGACCCTGTGTGCCTTTGGCCACTCCCTTCTCCTCTGGCTTTCCTGGTTCAGTCTCCAGGAGGACGAAGAGAATGGAACAGGTCTACAAGCGCAGCACATCTGGATAAATTTCAAATTTTCCATTTGGTCCAGATTCATGCACTATACGAAACAGAACTCTAGGTTCTATTTTGCATGCTTCAGCCCAGAGGTTCTTTCACTGGCCTCTCTACTTTCATTTTCTGTTCCTTTGAGTCAGATGATTTCTGACCAGGCCTCAGGGAACAGCTGTGTGTCCTAGCGTGGGTTTCAACATCTCCAGGTTTGCAAAAGTCTCGACAGAACTCATATATATATAACAGGTCAAGTCCAAGTTCTTCCAGTTTCAGTCAAGTTGGGACAAGGTCTCTTCCAGGGCTTTTCTGTTCAACAAGGGGCTTCCTTCTTGCTCAAGAGTCACAGATGATGCTGGAACTAGTACTGGCAGATGCTTCCAGTTTGGGGTAAAAGATAAATAAGGGATCATAGATTCTGGGCCGTTTGTTGGCATGAACAGAGGTAGAGTGTAGAAAGATAAAAAACAGGGGATAAGGGTAGTGTTTGCAGTTTCAGGACTGTGCTACAGTGCCTCTGACATAGGGATCCCCCCAAAACACAGGAGTCTAACACCTGTCACCAGATACTGTCTCATTTGCGCCGTCCCACTCATCTGACTGGACTGAAACAGACTCTATCCCGCTTTGATCTGCCCCATTCTCAAGCTGAAGCTCAGCGTGGTCGACAGAGAAACAGGCAGAGCCTTTCACGAACGTGCGAACAACCAGACATCGTGAAGGCGGAAGAAAAGTTGTTTCCAATGATGTTAAAAAAAAAGAGAGAGATTGATTTACGAGAGAGTGTATATACATACACACACACACACGCATATATATTCAAAAAGTACACTGCACATCTGGTAAATTTAAAAAAAAAAAAATTATTCCTCCAACATGTCAGCTGGGAAATAACCATCGTAGGAAATGTCATATCTGCCTTGCCAGACCCTTCCTGTGTTCTCAGGAGAGGTTTCCCTGCCGGGAAACCAACAGATGTGAAGAGGGATGACATGACAAGGCTTGACTTGATGGCCATGAGCTCACAAATTAGGATCCTGTCGTCTAAAGAGCAACGGAATTTATTTCCATATTATGGCATGAGCCGCCTTCATTTTCAGCAGGGTAACTTCTATTAGGCTCTACACTGAGACCTTCATGGGAAAACAATGCCAGAACCTATTAGCTAAATTACCTGTTGACATATTTTATACTCATAGGACACAAACTATCTGCTTGGTGGTGAAAACAAAGTACCCGGATACATGAAGGTGAGCAGCTTTCACCTGCTGAGAAGGATACTGTTACTGTTGAAAATCAGGTGTCGTGTGGAGTCTGCGAGTCTTCCACCCTAAAAGATAATAAAATGCAGTAGGAGCGAGTTTCAGGTATTCACCTAATAAGCAAATAAAGCAGGCACTTAAAATTTAGTGTCCTTGTAATACTGTCCTTGGTTCTGTGTTTAAGGCTTCCTGCCAGCTCCCTTTAATGTATGTAACCTCTCACTGTCTTAAAACAAATGAAATTGTCTCTAATGTAATTTCTATGACGAGTAAGTGGTATGAATGTAATTTGCCACAGTAAGAATGGAAAACATAGGTTACGTTACTGAACTGACAGCAACAGAACGTTCTACCAAACGGGGAGACAGGCAGCAACTTGCCAAAGAGCTAACAAAAGCTAAGACGCAGGGGCGAATGCTGCTATGAAGCCAAAGAGATGCAGGTATTCACAACCCTTCCTTGAAGTGGTCAGTGTGTGCACATTTCAGAGGAAACCAGGTCTGCTGAAAAACCACTGTTTTGAATATTACAGTTGTGTCTGCGGGACCACGAAAGCTTTTCCAGTGGCTACGCTGTAAACCGTGCCAAAAATGAGCCCGACTTCAAAGGTACCTAAGATCTACACCACGCGTTTCAAGTTCAAAACATAATGGGGATATTCATTTCTACAAAGTCGAAATTTAAGGGAAAAGGTTACTTTTCCATCTTGTTGCCACCCAGGAACTTCAAAATGTTCAAATGCATAACAAAAAAAAAAATCTGATTGTAACTTTATAGACATGAATTAGGACTTTGATGCTACGTTTAGGCAAGTTCTGGCGAATGAAGTATTTCTGTCGAAAACTTTTTCAAACGAAAGAATGAAGACACCATTATGAGATATTCAGGTGCTACTCGGAGGTGAAAAATACAGGTCTTGCTCCCGATGAAACATTACCTGACTACATATGTGTCCCTTACATCTTTCTCAGTGTAATAAACAGGAAGGATACAAAATGAAACATCTACTTTGGGAGGCACCCTTCTCTAATATTTATAAAACAGAAGCAAAAGGTGTAGGCAGATTAAATTTTGTAAATAATGTAAGAATAAGGTTTGCCAAATATAATTTTAAGGGGAGGGGCGGTCAAAAAGCTGACTGCAGGAGGAGAAGGGGGTGAAAGAGGATGAGATGGTTGGATGGCATCACTGACTCTATGGACATGAGTTTGAGCCCAACTCTGGGAGATATCAAAGGACAGGGAATCCTGGCGTGCTGCAGTCCATGGGGTGGCAAAGAGTCAGACATGACTTAGCAACTGAACAACAGCAAGAAAGCTGACTGCCCTTTGCTATCTACATGCAGTCACCGATGTTTAAAAATGTCAAGGAGGAACCTGATTCACGGACGAATGATCTAGAAACCTGCGCCCCCACGGTGTGGAGTCAGGTTCCCCTCTGACGCAGAACACGGAAACATGAAAAAGAGTCGTCCCTCCTTTTGGTCACACCGGCCAAGCATATTTGCCGAGGGAGAGGATGGTGAGTGTGAATATGCTTTGTGACTGTATTTGACAGGCCATCCATCTTAACCTAAAAGGTCTCCTTCATTTCAGACGTGTCCAAATTTACATCCTCCCCTGGGACGGAAAGAACTAAAACTTCTGGATAAAATAAGACATAGCTTTAAGGCTTGTGGGAAAACAAAAACATGCTTTAGGCTCCACTGAGAGTTCAAACTATTTTTGAAATGTGTTTGGTTCGGCCAACTCTGAGATACAGTGTGCCAAAGTCAAAGTTGCCTTCACTCAGAACTCCAGAGAAGTTTCAGGAAATTTGAATCCTATGCCTATTGTCCATTCCTTTGCTCAACACATCAAATACTTCCTTTTATAAGCTACTTGATGCCCCAAAATTGTTCACGTCGGATTTCTCACAGACAGACGGCCACATGGGCCAGGAATCTATCAAATTAGGCACCCAACATTTGGGGTTTGGTTTATATTTTCTACCTGCTTGGAAATTCTGATGTTGGTCCCACACTTTTTCTTTACTCAGTCTGCTTGCTGTCAAAACCCTTTCTATGTACCTAGATGTCTGTTCTTGTTATGTATAAGTTAAGTGAAAAACACAAGCAAAATAAAAACATAAGCAGAATACCAAACTCAATCTAGAAATGCAAATTGCAGTAAAAATACAATGCAAGGACTAAAGAAAAAAACTTCATCTGGTATCTTTTAGACGGAATGCTAAAAGATGCTGAAGCATCTCTGTGGATGTGCCATTTTTCTTGATTTAAGGACCCAGATGGTGAACAATGTATCCATCATGTATATGCATCTATACAATGAGGAATGGTCACTTAAAACCACGAAGTCCTAACACTACCGAACCCTTCGCAGACCTCTGTAATTTTTAGCTGCTTATAAATTATTTGGTTCTTGCCTTAACTGTGAGGAGGTAAGGATTCGCACTGTGACCCACAAAAGAGGAAATCGGATAAGAGGAACGTGCCCGTGTCCACGGAGAAGGAACTGCAGGGGCAAGAGTCCTGAGGGTCACGCTCCCCGCTGCCCTTAGCAGAGGAATCCGGAACCAGACCTGCATCCAAACCAGGAGACTGCGGCTGTGCAGTCTCGAACACGAAGCAGCGTTTTGGCATCACATTACTGTCTACGCGTCACATCACTGTCTACATCGGTAGTAACAGCAGGAGCGCTCACTTGGTGAGCACTTGCCACAGGCCATGGACTGTTCCCCTGAGCTTTCATTTCATGGGTTCCGTTTTCACAGCAATCCCACCCGAAGGTCTACTCTATCCCCCTTTTGCAGATGAGAATAAAGGCTCAGAGAGCTTCAGACACTGGTCTGAGGTTACACGGCCAATAAGAGGTGAGGATGGCTTCTACCAAAGTTTGTGCTCATAACTGCTATGGCAGTCTTCTGCCAGGAGAGTGTCTTTTGAGGGCTAAAATAGGTTAAGAAATTGCGAGAGTTAAAGGAAATGTATGGTCCAGGAGTTAACAGTCTGCCTTGCAATGCAGGGGATGCTGGTTCGAACCCTGGTTCCGGGAAGATCCCTCAGGCTGCAGAGCAAGTAAGCCCATGCACCAGGGCCTGGGAGCCCCAACTCCAGAAGCCTGTGAACACCTACAGCCCGTGTTCCACAACAAGAGAAGCCTGCACACCACACACCACACACCATATCCAGAGACAGCCAGCAAAGCAATGAAGATCCAGCACAGGCAAAAAAAAAAATAGAAAACTAATTTAAAAAAGAGACTAGACTTATGGACCTGGGGAGAGGCAGGGAAAGGGTGAGATGTATGGAGAGAGTAAGATGGAAACTTCCATTACCATATGTAAAATAGAGAGCCAACGGGAATTTGTGGTATGGCTCAGGAAACACAAACAGGGGCTCTGTATCAACCTAGAGGGGTGGGGTGGGGAGGGAGATGGGAGGGAGGTGCAAAAGGGAGGGGACCTATGTATTCAGTTCAGTTCAGTTCAGTTCAGTCGCTCAGTCGTGTCCGACTCTTTGTGACCCCATGAACTGCAGCACGCCAGGCCTCTCTGGACCTATGTATACCTATGGCTGATTCATGTTGAGGTTTCACAGAAAACAACAAAATTCCGTCAAGCAATTATCCTTCAATAAAAAAAAATTTAAAAAAAAGATAAACTAACTATGTGGGCATTTTCTCACCTCTTTCAAAGAGAAGCGATCAACTGTGAATGTTCTGATGTAATTCGGTCGACACGCACACGTACACACACACCTGTGTCGACTCTTCCAGTGAAATGACGTCACGTGTACTGGAATCCTGCGTAAATGCAAGAGACGACGTCTAGCACTCTGTCATTCTAGGTATCAGTCCTGGGTGTTCATTGGAAGGACTGCTGTTGAAGCTGAAGCTCCAATCCTTTGGCCATCTGATGCGAAGAGCTGACTCATTTGAAAAGACCCTGATGCTGGGAAAGATTGAGGGCAGGAGGAGAAGGGGACGACAGAGGATGAGATGGTTGGATGGCATCACTGACTCGATGGACATGAGTTTGGGTGGACTCCGTGAGTTGGTGATGGACAGGGAGGCCTGGCGGGCTGCAGTCCATGGGGTTGCAAAGACTTGGACACGACTGAGCGACTGAACTGAAATGATTCTAGGTAACATACGTTGAGAATGGTGGTCTTTTCTTAAAGAAGGGATCAAACTTTCAAAGCTAACAAGTAGAGAAGCTCTTTCGGTGAAGAAAACAAAGATTAGACAGGGTGCCGCACTTCCATCAACGCAAGATGAGAAAAGATCCTCTGCCTGCAAACATCCGTCAGGAGGAAGACACCAGGATCCCCTTCCCCTTCCCAGCATGCATTTGTTTCTCCTCTGCCCCGGAAAACAGAAACTGAACAGGCGTCTTGCAGTTATCAATAATTAAGCCCATTTACTTCCAAAGATACAGTGGGACTCATCACCAAATTGCCTGATGCAAATTTAAAATAAAAAACACTCTTCTTACTTCGGGACCAACTAACCATACACATCACGCTGGGAAGAAACTTAATGTTTGCAACAAAAGTGTGCGTGTTTTTTTTTTTCCCCCAGAGTTAGAATTTTGTCACTCCTTTTCCCCCTTTTTACCAGCCAGAGGATTTCGATTCCATCCACTCTTCCATGCCCTCTGTCTCTGGCTCACCCTTTTTTCTTATTTCTCACAGCGGACATACGCTATTATGTTAATTTCAGGTATACTACGCAGGGATTTGACATTTGCATACAATATGAAATGATCCACACAACAAGTCTAGTAACCACCTGTCTCCGCACAAAGTTTTTAATCATATTTCTTACTATATTCCTTATGCTGTCAATTATGGCCCATGGCTTATCGGCTGTCTAATTGGAGCTCTGTCCCCCTAAATTCCCTTCATCTACGTCATCCACCTATTCCTCCCCTCTGAGAGCCACTCACTTGTTCTCTGTATCTGTGACTGGTCCCATTTTGTTGTTTTGCTTTTTGGATTCCACATATAGATGAGATTATATAGTGTTTGTCTTTCTCTAACGTTTCACTTAGCATCAGGCCCTTAGAGCCATCCATGTTGCCGCAAAAATAAAGATTTCATAACGCTAAAGTCTACAAAATTAATACACAGGAGCCTGCTGTTTTCTTCTACACTGAAAATGAACTATTAATATCAGAAAGATAAATTTTAAGAAGGGCTCATTTATAAGTATATCAAAAGAATAAAATATACCTAGGAATAAACGTAACCAAGGAAGTAAAATAATTGTACTCGGAAAACTGTTAAGAGACTGATAAAAGAAATTGAATATCACACAAATAAATGGAAAGATATACCGTGCTCATGAACTGAAAACATTCATATAGTTAAAATGAGGTTACTGCCCAAGGCAAGCTACAGATTCAATGCAATCCCTATCAAAATACCAATGGTACATCCCACAGAGCTAAGACAAATACTTTTTAAATTATATGGAAACACAAAGACCCCCAAACAGCCAAGAAAAACTCAAGAAAGAACAAAATTGGAGGTATAGGCTCCGATTTGAAACTATACTACCAAACTACAGTCATCAAAACAGTATGGTACTAGCACAAAAACAGACAGATAGATCAATGGCAAAGAACAGACAGCCCAGAAACAAACCCACACTTATGTGTCAAGTATTCTTGCCTGGAGAATCCCATGGACAGAGGATCCCGGTGGGCCACAGTCCATGGGATGGCAAAGAGTCAGACACGACTGAACAACCAACACTTTCACTTTCACTATATGATCAATTAATCTGCAACAAAGGAGGCAAGAATATACAACAGGGAAAAGACAGCCTTTTCAATAAATGGTATTGGGAAAACTGGACAAAGAATCCAACTGGACTTCTCACTCCACATGCAAAAATCAATTCAAGATGGATTAAAGGCTTAAACGTAAGACCTGAAACCATAAAACTACTAGAAGAAAACAGGCAGTATGTAGGTTTTTTTTTTTTTTTTTTTTTGATACATCTCCTCGGGCAAGGGAAGCAAAAGCAAAAATAAAACAAATGAAACTACATTAAGCTAAAAGGTTTTTGCACAGTGAAGGAAACCATCAACAAAAGGAAAAAAAAAAGCGAGGCAGCCTACAGAATGGGAGAGGATATTTGCAAACGATATATCCAATAAGGGTTTAACGTCCAAATATACAAGATCTCATACAATTTGATATTAAAAAAAAAATTTTTAAATTGAGCAGAGGGACTTCCCTGGTGGCACAGTGGGTAAGAATCCACTTGCCAGTGCAGGGGACAGGGGTTTGATCCTTGATCCAGGAAGATCCCACATGCCACAACTACCAAGCCTGCCCGCTGAAACTACTGACCCTGTGTCCCACAACTACAGAAGCCTGAATGCCTGGAGCCTGCGCTCTGCAAGAGAAGCCATTGTAGTGAGAAGCCCCCTGCACCAACAGGAACAACACCTCCCCACTCACCACACCTAGAGAAAGCCCATGGAAAGCGACCAGACCCAGCACAGCCAACCATAAAACGCGTTAATCAAAACAGTCAGAGGACTTGAAGAGAGATTCTCCTAAATAAGACAAATGGATGGCCAGCAGACACGGGAAAAGATGCTCGACATCACTACTCATCAGGGAAGTGCATAAAAAGTCACGATGAGATATCACCACACAGCTGTGAGAAGGACTACCGTCAATGACAACAAACAAACACTGGTGAGGATGTGGACAAAAGGGAACCCTGTGCACGCCAATACTCGGGCCACCTGATGCGAAGAACCGACTCATCAGAGAAGACCCTGATGCTGGGAAAGATTGAAGGCGGGAGGAGAAGGGGATGCCAGAGGATGAGATGGTTGATGGCATCACCTACTCGATGGGCGTGAGTTTGAGCAAGCTCTGGGAGATGGTGATGGACAGGGAGGCCTGGCGTGCTGCGGTCTATGGGGTCGCAAAGAGTCAGACACGAACGAGCGACTGAACCGAACTGAAAGTTTTAGAAGCTCTAGGAACGGCAGCCCCCAGCCAACCTGGGACACAGATATGAGGAGTTTGCAGTGTTGGAAGATCAATGACCGCTTGGTGACTCAAATATGGCTCATATCTTCAGTGGCATAGAATCCCCACAGAATTCTTGGTTCTGAAAGAGCATCTTTTAGGAGGGAAATTGCATGAGAAGAAACTTTGGAATCTGCTGCTTGGTGTTGTAGGAGTTTCCTCTGTTTGACATCTGAGCTTGACTTGCATTTCAGGTGATTACCTTGTACCCATTTGACACAGTTGCCCAGAAGTGCTGTGCAAATTACATGGTATTTTAACAAATTGCCAGTGACACTTTAATTTGAGAACTGATGATTCTGATATAACAAAGAGTGCTGGAGGCTACAAGTAAACCCCACTGAGGGGGAAAAAACCAACATGTTTTCTCTGAAGCTCTTATTATCCGCTTGTTTGCGGTTTGCTCATTAGGTGGTTTTATAAAATAAATTGTGAACATTCCAGGAAATAATCCCAATACCATGGGACCTTCTTTTTTTTTTGGGGGGGGGGGACCTTCTTATAAGGAATAATATTCTATGTCCCGAGGCTTTAAAATATAATCCTTTAATTTTTTCCTTGTGTACTTTTCATAATTTCATGAGAGTTTTATTATTATTATTATTTTTTTTTGCCCCCTGATGAATGCTCTCTATTCTGAGAAAAGTAACTAAGGGCAACTTTGGCCTCTTTGTGAAGTCATCGTGATGGCCTTTAATCCTCACTGCACCAGAAATAACAGAAATGACATATAATTGAACATGACTACTCTAGGGAGAAGCTCTATTTTAAGGATAAACAAAGAGATTAACTCCCGATGTCCAGAGTAAGTTCCTGATTGTGTTTCTTAAATGTCTGGTATTCAGCCTCAGGCCAAAAAAATTTTTTCTTTGAGGTGGTAGCATTCAGGGGAGCAAATAAAAGCGGTAGCACCCTGCGCTGCAACCAGCAGTGCTGAAATGCGACAACGTGGGGCTGAAGATGGGGGAAAAGCTGTCATCAGCCCAGTCAAGCTCCTCCCCGCCCCCCTCAGAAGTTAAGGATGGTCACAAGTCCCACCTGGGGCTCTTCAGCTGGCAGCTCAGGAAGTCAATGGAGGGCAGCTCTTTCATGACTCACGTTGGGAAGCTGAGTGCTGGCTGAGACCCGGGGGCTCAGCTTGGGGGGGTACACCTGGAGACGTCTCGTTCTTTTCTACACAGGGTGTCCTCACAAGCCCTGGGCTTCTGCACAACATTGTAGGCGGCTTCACAACTCACGAGTCCTGAGAGATCATCCCAGCGAACCAGAAGAAAGTGAAAAAGTGAACTTGCTTAGTCGTGTCCGACTCTTTGCAACCCCATGGACTGTAACCTATCAGGCTCCTCCGAACATGAGATTTTCCAGGCAAGAATGCCGGAGTGGGTTGCCATTTCTTTCTCTGTTGGGGGGCCATCCCCAAAAGCTTGGAAAGTTATGCTGTGTGTATACGTGAGACACACACACACACACACACATACACACACACACAGAGGCTTCTATCGAGGTACGTATCTGTTGTTGTCATCATGTCTCTGACTCTGGGCGATCCCGTGGACTGTACCCCACCAGGCTCCTCTGTTAATCAGACTCTCCAGGCAAGAATAATGGAGTGGGTTGTCATTTCCTCCTCCAAAGGATCTTCCCGACCCAGGGATCTAACCCATGGCTCCTACACTGGTAGGCAGATTCTCTACCACTGAGACACCAGGAAAGTGCATATACATATAGATGTTAAGTACACACACACACACACACACACACAGACACACACATACAAGCACATATACGTAAATATATACACATATGTATGTATACTTTGGCCACCTGATGTGCAGAGATGACTCACTGGAAAAGACCCTGAGGCTGGGAAAGACTGAGGGCAAAAGGTGAAGGAGGTGGCAGAGGATGAGATGGTTGGATGGCATCATCGACTCAATGGATATGAGTTTGAGCAAACTCTGGGAGGTGGTGGAGGACAGGGAAGCCTGGCGTGCTGCAGTCCAGGGGGTCGCAAAGAGGCGGATACAACTGAGCAACTGAACAACCACAAAAATATATGTACATACATATATATATATATATACACATAACTACATACATACATACCTCTACCTATCATTATCCATTTGCATATATATATATCTTCCCAACCCAGGGACTGAATCGGGGCCTCTTGCATTGCAGGTGGATTCTTCACTGTGTGAGCCACCAGGGAAGCCCTATATATATAGGTATATAATACATATATAGTGTGTATGTATGTGTGTGTATATATATTTATATATGTATATATACATATATTTATATATACATAAATATATATTTAAATAAATAATGTATAATTTGTATAAATATATATTATATATATAAATAGTGTGTGTGTGTATATATATATGTATGTGTTTATATATATATATATATGTGGGCTTCCCTCATAGCTCAGTTGGTAAATCATCTGCCTGCAATGCAGGAGACCCGGGTTCAATTCCTGGGTTGGGAAGATCCCCTGGAGAAGGAAATGGCAACCCACTCCAGTATTCTTGCCTGGAGAATCCCATGGACAGAGGAGCCTGGCAGGTACAGTCCACAGGATCGCAAGAGTTGGGTACGACTTAGTGACTAAAACACACACACACACACACATATATATACATATACATATATATATATATATATATATATATATATACACAAACAGCTGCACATATACGCACACTATATACATATACTATAGTCTGTATTTGAGAAGAAATTCTAAGAGCAAAAAATCTTTACCTTGAAAGAGAAGTACTTCACAAGCAGAAGACTCTACGAAAAGTGTGACGGGCATATGTGCTGAGGAAAGTTATTCTGTGTCCCTAGGTACACAGTAAAGCATGCTTTCCGGTCGTTAACGGGAAAGTTCACGATGCCCATTTCTTCCTTTTCCTTCACTGCCTGTACTAACCAGCTACTATCTTTGCATTAAAGGCTCATGTCTCAATGGCCAGGAAAAACTTTACAGAATTTTGCCTCTCAACACGTGTGTCAACGTGTGCGGTCAGGATTTGCCTAAAAAAAAACAAAACAAAACAAAACAAAACCCAAAAAACAGTAACTCCAAAAAAAAAAAAAAGCAGAAACAAGATACACTTCTGCACTGTCTTTCCAGAAGAGGTGGGGAGAAGGCTGCCCACTCTTGCTGTCAGGAGCTGCAGGGCCCAGCACCTCAGGTCACCAATTGCCAACCTGCATGGACTTCGTGAGTCTATCCCACTTTCCACGAACTGTCACAAGCAAGGTTTCCTTAAACTGGACCTCAGGGCAATTTAATTGCTCCCTCCCCCAGAAAGCACAGTGAGCAGAAAGACGACTCTCTCTGGCGGAGTGAATCCGATATCTGTGCAGAGCAACCCCGCACACGGGAAAGGCTCAGATCATGGTTGAGAGCGAATATACAAACTAAATAAGCAGCTGACACGACCTTAGGATGAAGCTTGATTTTTGGTGATCGCTGAGACTAAAATCTGGGGCAACTGGGACTACTCTACTAACAGTCATGAACAGAGTAATAGGGAATATCTGTTAAAAAACAAAAAAACAACCTTCCCTCTCTGCCCATGAATATACGATGACTTTATATAATTGCATCTGGATTCAACTTCCAGAGCATGATGTCACTGATAGTATGTCAGCCCAGTGTGCCAACAGGATACCGTCATGTGTTGCTACACAGAAAATATGTGCGTGGTGAAAGAACAGCTCATGGAACAGATCTGTAATTGTTATTAGTGTTCCAACTGTAAGAAATACGTCAGCTGTCAGGGAAACAGGAGTCGCTGACTCTCTGCTGGGTCACTGGCTAGGACCGTTTAGCAGTAATATATCTGCTTCATGCTGGAGACAAAGCCATATATAGGTAACTACATGACCACCTTCTTTTTCTTCTTGTGTGTGACCTCATCTCTCTAGCATTTTTTTTTCCTTCCTCTCAGGCACAAACGTCTGCCTTGTAAGGCTGTCGGGGAGCGTCATACACAGAAAGGAATGACTCTGTTCAGAGAGCATAGTATCAGAGATTGAAGACCTGAGACCCAAGGTCTCCAGGAGATAAGGCACACAGAGTGGTCAATGATCCAGAAAGTATCTGTGCCATCTTGTTCCTCAAAGTCCTCTATAAATGCACCCTTTGTATGACTGGCTTCTGCAGCCTAAAGCCTGAAAGCCTAAATCCAGACCCTCCGCGATCTGTGTTTACCCAATTCTTAACACCCCAAGCGCAGGTTGGATGCTCCCAAATTTACCTAGTACCCCTGAGGATTAGCAAACAGGCAGGCCCAGTGGACTGGAGACTGTCTTGAGTGTCTCAGACGTGGAGGTGGACGTTTTGGGGTGGGCAGTCAAGAGATGAGAAATCAGGACGATCCCTCGAGAGACCCAACAGAGGAGGCCCCAGGGCATGCCCTGCTGGGGGTGGGGGCTGGCTGGAAGCACCCCCCGCCACATCTGGGACTCCGTAGCTAACCGCCTTCCTAGGAAGCTTCAGCATCGGCAGGCACCCTGATACACGCATTGTCTCGGGGCAGTCTCTTCACGTGTCCGCAAGGTCAGCAGAGGCAGAATCATTTCCCCGAGATGAGATGCAAACACTCCACCGTGACTACCCACGGCTTCCCTTGTCCTTGAACCCTCTGCACACCTCTCGGCACCACTGGGTGGTCAGCGTGTGACATCAGCCAAACTCTGCTGACCCCTGCTCTAGTTCCTTGCCCAGTACAGAAAAGATGCTATAAGCTGACTTATCAAAAGAAGAACAGTGGGGGGACTTCCCTGGAGGTCCAGTGGTTGGGACTCCACCTTCGAAGGCAGGGCATGTGGGTCCAATTCCTGGTTAGGGAGCTATGATTCCACACACTGCAGAGAGAGTAAGCCCGTGTGATACAATTGCTGAGCCTGAGACGCCTGTGCCCTGCAACAAATGATCACACACGCTGCAAGGAAGGTCCTGAGTGCTGCAACTAAGGGCCAACACAGCCAGAAAAATATCTGAAGTGAAGTGAAAGTGAAACTCGCTCGGAGGTGTCCAACTCTTTGCAACCCCATGGACTATACAGTACACGGAATTCTGCAGGCCAGAATACTGGAGTGGGTAGTCTTTCCCTTCTCCGGGGGATCTTCCCAACCCCAAGGATCGAACCCAGGTCTCCAGCATTGCAGGCGGATTCTTTGCCAGCTGAGCCACCAGGGAAGCCCAAGAAGACTGGAGTGGGTAGCCTTTCCCTTCTACAGGGGATCTTCCCAACCCAGGGATCAAACCAGAGTCTCCTGCATTGCAGGCGGATTCTTTACCAACTGAGCTATCAGGGCAGCCTTAGATAAACACATAACAAAAACCTAAGCGAAATAAGAAATAAGGAAGAGAGCCAGACAGCAAGCCACTTACATAAAGCGGCAAAACTGAGCCTCAAGTTTCTAACCACACTTTTTTAAAAAATTAACTGGATGATAATGGCTTTAGAATGGGTCCTGCTCTATGACAACGTGAATCATCCATATGGATCCACATGTCCCCTCCCTCTTGAGCCTCCCTTCCCCTTGAGCCTCCCTCCCACCTGCCAAGGTCAACTCAGAGCCCTGGGCTGAGCTACACAGAAGCTTCCCACTAGCTGTCTATTGTCGTGTGCATAGATCAATGCTCCTTCCTTAATTCATCTCAACCTCCCCTTCCCCCTGCAGCGCCCGCAAGTCCGGTCTCCACATCTGTGTCTCTCTTCCTGCCATGCGTACAGGTTCATCTGTACTATTGTTCTAGATTCCATGCACATGTGTGAATATATGATATGTGGGATGTCACTGGTGGCCCAGGGCTTAGGAATCCCCGCGATTCAAGGGACCCGGGTTCGATCCCTGCCATGGAACCAAGATACCACGTGCTGTGGAGCAAAAAAGTCCACGTACCACACAGCCACTGAGCCTGTGCAGTGTAACGAGAGATCCCTTGTCCCACAAAGAACACCCGACGTGGCCATGCAAATAAATATTTAAAAACAATAATTAAGAAAAGAGATGTCCCGGGACTTCACCACGTGTGCCCCAGGAGTAATGTCACCCCTGGCTCAGCTCCAGCGCTGCACACACTCCCTGCCGCCTGGAACGAGTGTGTGTGCGTTACACTCTGTGTAATGAAGCCTTTTCACAGGTGTCTTCCCAGCCCAGACCTTTCTCCTGAGCGTCAGACTCTTCAGTCCTCTTTCATCATTCCCCTCGGGGATGACCGAAGCCCTGGAGTGGAGGTTTGACATTCCGCATACTGACCCACCTTCTCCCCTAGCATGTCTGAGCTCCCCTGAGACTCCAGTCCTCAGTGGACAGCACAGCCATCACATCCACCTCCAGGCCTCTCTCCCCTTGTCGACCCCAGCACCCAGCCCCTCCTGTTTGTTTCTCAGTAACACGCAGGGTCTTCCTCTCTCCTCAAGCTTCCGCAGGCTCTCCTCCCCCGAGCGCGCCCAGCTCCTTCCCTGACTCCCCACCATTCATTCATGCTAAACTTTCATCTGTCCAGCTGTAACCACAAGGATCCCATGAAGGTTTCAGTCTGCCTGTGTCTTGTGCCTTCCAGGTGGCTCAGATGGTAAAGAATCTGCCTGCCGACGTAGGAGACTTGGGTTTGATCCCTGGGCTGGGAAGATCCCCCTGGAGGAGGAAAGGATGACCCACTCCAGTGCTCTTGACGGGGAAATCCCATGAACAGAGGAGCCTGCTGGGCTATGGCCCCTGGGGTTGAAAAAGACAGCAACAGGGCACAAATGCACTACCTATGCCTTGCAAGGGCTTCCCTGGTAGCTCAGGTGGTAAAGAATCCGCCTGCAATGCAGGAGACCCCGGTTCGATTCCTGGGTCAGGAAGATCCACTGGAGAAGGAAGAGGCTACCCACTCTAGTGTTCTTGGGCTTCCCTGGTGGCTCAGCTGGTAAAGAATCCACCTGCAATGCAGCAGACCTGGTTCGATCTCTGGGGTCGGGAAGATGCCCATGGAGAAGGGAACGGCTACTCACCCCTGTATTCTGGCCTGGAGAATTCCATGGACAGAGGAGCCTGGTGGGCTACAGTCCATGGGGGTCGCAAAGACTCGGAAACATCCGAGTGACTAAACGCACACACGCAGAAGCTGTGAGTGTGAAAGACAAAGAGTTTCCAACATCCACCACGGTTCAAGGTGCCTTTTAAATTGTGCACATAACTTTGCAGAAACAGAGTCGGGACAATAAGCTAACGATCATGGCTACATCATCTGTCTTCTTAATAGGCTTCCGTTTTAAAGGGGTAACATCAGTATGGATTACAGAGGGAGAAAGCTGCTTTAACTGACAACGGGCAGACTACTCAAAATAAACATTTCTCAGGAGAATCCTTCAGGGATTCTATTTTAATTTTAAGACAGACATAGTAATTGCTTTAAAGAAGAGCGTTCCGTGTTCTTTATAAAGAGGATTATTGCTCTGAATCACATAATCAGCTATTGATTGGGCAGCTTGAGTTCAGATTTCTCTAGTCTGTTTTGGTGAGTGGCCTGAACAGTGATAAAGATGGATTGCTACGAGATTAGTCTTGGTGCTTGGAACATCAAGATCGTATTTTACCGTGTTCAGTGTCTAATTATGAAAACCTTTATATCTCCTTTGCTTACTTGAGGGAAGACCCTCATTCATTTTTAACCATCCCTATGAACATTTCTTATGTTAGTTACAAAAACATGAAGCAGTTTATCTTAAACTAGACTCAACAATTTTCAGTGCAACAAACAAAAGCAACATCGAAAGGAGTTTTGTTTTTTTTTGACTGGCTTATTTTAGGTAAAATTACCATCCTCTCTAACATGCTATTTTTTAATGGAGTAAGCTTTCTGTTTCCTGATGGGCGTATTCTTAAAATGAATACAACACTTCTCTCTAATTTTTTTCCCCACATCAATACATATAAAGCACACACATGTCAAAACATATTAAAATGTGTAACTGTGTTTTAAAGTCTTTCCTTATAGGCAGGAGACTGTGAATCCCAGAGATGTGCGTTTTATCTTAAAAGAAAAATTTCCTCCTAACCCAAAGTACAGTGATGCTGTTTCTGGACCGAGGATTACATTTTAAATAGAGAGAGTGGGAGACATTTTTACACAGCATAGTCAGATACACAGCATAGTCAGTGGGCAGGAAGCTGCGGGTGCAATGGTTCTTTCTAAAATCATAAAATTAGATGTATCAGAATCTGCCCATGTGGAGAGAGACAGGGAGACAGAATTAAGGGGCATAAAGACAGTCAGCATCCCTTTCTGTCGAACACAGCAGCTTGCTCACTGACCAGCGACATCTGTCTAAGATTCCAGGCCCTGCAGAAGAACCATGCACCTTGCGTTAACTTAAGACCCTTTTCCCTTCTGACCACGAGCCTGACTGACCACTGACCATCGACTGAGCACCTGCTGGCTTCCGGCCCCCCAGTGGAGAGAGGAGAGCCTTTGATCTCCTGGTGTCGGAGCTTCCCCACCACATGACAAGGCACAGCAGACAGCTGTGGAGCACGGCGGACGTACATGGGCACATCTGTACGTCAGCAGGTGTGGAAGTGGTCAGGCAGCCTCTTCTAGCAGCAGGGGAAGCCTGGCTTCTTGCTTTTAGGAATCCCAGGAGTGCTGTGCTTCTGAGATACACCTGCAGCCCGACACCATGGCCTCGGGGACCAGGCTCCATGAGTCCCAGAAACCGCCGTCTTCCGCCCCCAGCTTTGAGCCCACCCCGGGCTGAGTGCTGGCTCGCTCCCCTACTGCCTGCAGGGCAAGGACCAGGCTCCGGCTTTCCCAACCAACACCGTTTGTTCCATGACCGTGTCTGTTGTCGACTGTGGTTTCTGACATCGCTGATGTCATTGAACAAGTCAACTGGCGCCGTTATCAACAGCAGTGCTGAGGACTCCCCTTGGTGGCTCAATGGATAAGCATCTTGCTTGCCAGTGCTAGGGGACTTGGGTTCCATCCCTGCTCTGGGAAGATCCCACTGTGCCTCGGAGGAGCTCGAAGCCCGTGCGTGCCACAACTACAAAGCCTGTGTGCTCCAGATACGGCAACCGAGGGTCTAGAGCTGGTGCTCGGCAACAAGAGGAGCCGCTGCAATGAGAAGCCCACGCGCTGCTGGTCTCCAGTTAGCCTTGGCTTCCCCAAACTGGAGACGAGCCCATGCAAAGGCAATGAAGACCCAGTGCAGCCAAAAATAAATACATTTTAAAAGAAAAGACTGTCAAAAAGTACTGGAAAAAAATAGCAGTGCTTAGGTACTAAGAAATCTACCCCTACCCCTGCTGGGGGTCCATCCTGCTGAGAGTCACCCCTGATTCATGATTTTCTGATCAGTTCAGTTCAGTCGCTCAGTCATGCCCGACTCTTTGCAACCCCATAAACCAAAGCACGCCAGGCCTCCCTGTCCATCACCAACTCCCGGAGTCCACCTTAACCCATGTCCTTTGAGTCGGTGATGCCATCCAACCATCTCATCCTCTGCCGACCCCCTCTTCTCCTGCCCTCAATCTTTCCCAGCATCAGGGTCTTTGCAAATGAGTCAGCTCTTCACATCAAGGGGCCAAAGCATTGGAGTTACAGCTTCAACATCAATCCTTCCAATGAACAGTCAGGACTGATCTCCTTTAGGATGGACTGGCTGGATCTCATTGCAGTCCAAGGGACTCTCAAGAGTCTCTCCAACACCACAGTTCAAAAGCATCAATTCTTCTGCTCTCAGCTTTCTTTATAGTCCAACTCTCACATCCATACATGACTATTGGAAAAACCATAGCCTTGACTAGACAGACCTTTGTTGGCAAAATAATGTCTCTGCTTTTTAATATACTGTCTAGGTTGGTCATAACTTTCCTTCCAAGGAGTAAGTGTCTTTTAATTTCATGGCTGAAATCACCATCTGCAGTGATTTTGTAGCCCAGAAAAATAGTCAGCCACTGTTTCCACTGTTTCCCCATCTATTTGCCATGATTTTCTGATCAAAGTCCTTCAAATGCAACCTGCCTTCTCCTCAGGTGTAGAGTAGGGATGACTTCAGTCCAGTTCAGTTTAGTCGCTCAGTAGTGCCCGACTCTTTGCAACCCCATAAACCAAAGCACGCCAGGCCTCCCTGTCCACACCAACTCCAGGAGTTTACTCAAACTCAAGTCCATAGAGTGGGTGATGCCATCCGACCATCTTATCCTCTGTCATCCCCTTCTCCTCCCGCCTTCAATCTTTTCCAGCATCAGGGTCTTTTCCAGTGAGTCAGTTCTTTGAATCAGGTGGCCAAAGGACTGGAGTTTCAGCTTCAGCATCAGTCCTTCCAATGAATATTCAGCACTGATTTCCTTTAGGACAGACATTCACTACAGGAATCCAATTACAGCAGTTGAACCAAGCAGAATTACAACAGCTTGAATGAGCAGTGTCCGCCAGAACACCAGAAGAAAAACAAAAACCAAGTCAGCTCACCAGGGACAGTTTAACCTAAGGTCAGTCAGTTCAGTTCAGTCGCTCTGTCCTGTCCGACTCTTTGCAACCCCATGGACTGCAGCACACCGGGCCTCCCTGTCCTTCACCAACTCCCGGAGTTGACTCAAACTCATGTCCATTGAGTTAAATTAAGGTGGTTTCCTAACAATTTGTTGTGATGTGGCCCCAGGCTGTGTGAGGCACTGCAAAAACAGGGTGCCCCCCCCACTTCAAGCCCCCTGCATTAGCTGAACATGCCAAGTTTGGACCCCTAAACCGTAGTTAGCAAATCAGGTGGCCATTTTCTACCTCTTGGGGCAGACGACCAGCTTGCCTCCAGAGTAAACACTCTCATGGTACAAGAGAAGTGCCCTTAACGTGGGGCAGATATCTTTAACGGCAGCTGGGTCTGGCTAAGACTGGGGGGATTTTCAAGCTGTCTCTGCATCTGACATTTCAATAGGGAACTGGGATTTTTCCCTTCCCCTTGACGGAGGCAGATAAATCATCCTGAAAGGAACTGGGCTTAGTTATCTCACTACTGCTAATGTGTTTGCCGAGAGAGAGAAACCGTGGCCATAGACACAGATGTTTTCATCCATTTCTGCACGAGGCAGAAGGTTCACAGTTTAGGGAGTTTCCCCACAGCTGGAGCCCTCGGGGTGCTGCTGATGTCAAAATAACGTGTTCCCTCCCAAAAGATGGGACTGGGTATCCTTAACTAGCCGCCCCGTCGTGGACTACCTCATCCCAGAGCACATGGCCTGTGGGTATCAGTTATTTCTCTCATGTTCCCAAACTCCCTCTGACCTTTTAATCCTTTTCCTTGCACAGTTTAGGGGATGCAGACAACGGAATTAATGCACACATCAGTTTAAACAGCAACAATGATATTTTTGATTTCATTGAAATTAGTCTTCAACATCCACAAAGAGGGATATTGCGGAAACAAGAGTAAAAATGCTTCTTGATATTAAATGGTTCTCTAAAAGCGGTCCCTGGAGCCATAGTATCAGCACCACTCGGGGAAGTTTTGCAAATAGAATTGATTGTGCCCTACACAGATTGACAAAATCAGGAATTCTGGGGGTACAACCCAGCTCTCCAACATTAACACTCTGGGTACTTCTGATGTGCAGGGAAGCTTACGAGGATTCAACAGGCTTTAAAAAAAGAACGCTCCACTGTCATACAATATTGTCAGTGACACACAGTGTCACTTCTATATTAATATTTCATAGTTGAAACTTATTTTGTATTTAAAAAAAAAAAAAAACTAGCCGCTTTCTACTAAAACCACTCTATTTTCTAATTATGGTTAACTGGCTTCCCTAGTAGTTCAGTTGGTAAAGAATTTGGCTGAAATACAGGAGACCCCGGTTCGATTCCTGTGTCGGGAAGATCCTCTGGAGAAGGGAGAGGCTACCCACTCCAGTATTCTTGGGCTTCCTGGTGGCTCAGCTGGGAAAGAATCTGCCTGCAATGCAGGAGACCTGGGTTCCATCCCTGGGTTGGGAAGATCCCCCAGAGAAGCGAAAGGCTACCCACTCCAGTATTCCGGCCTGGAGAATCCCATGGAGTGTATAGCCCATGGTTAATTAACTGACTTGTTTACAAGGAGTGGTAAACTTATTGACAAGATGTGTTTGTGGTTAATTAATTCACTTATTTACAAGTGGCGGTAAAGTTATATACAAGAGGAGGTTGTGGTTCATTAGTGTCCGTGTGTGACAGTTTGTACGACTTTCTCGTCTTCGAAGGCTCACCTGAAGGGCTCACAAAATGAGGAAACAGCTAACAATACTGGTGCTGGGCTAGTATTAATAATACTCAGGATAATAATGAGTTTGGTAAGTTGATGGGTGTACACATGGGACCTCCATCATGCCAGACGCCAGGCCCTGATTATTTCATTTCAGCTTCATAGCAGCCTTATGATACAGAGGTTCATACATCTGCATCCAACCCAGAAGACCTGGGCTGCCCAGTGGAGGACCAGCTCATCCCAGAGCACATGGCCTGTGGGTACCAGTTTCAGGCCCCAGGCTGGAGAGCTGCCTCCTGCTCTGTGGCGGCCCCCGATTCATAAACACAACTACACTCAGGTTCTTTCTGGTCAACACCGACAGTTCCTTTTTGGCCTCCCCGCAACTGCTTTGCAGAAAGACATCTTTACCATACATATTCTGATTCAAGGGAATACAGATAAACCACTGTGGCCACAATTGTAACTGAGCGCCGTAGCGGCCCCCCAGGGTCAGACGGTGTGTGGGGAGAGATCAGTGTGACCTGCAGCGTGGGACCTTGGAGGCGACGATGGGAAGACGGGCCTCCCCTCCTTGTGATGAGGACAACGCCACTACGCCCAGACCACTCACGTTTTGTGGGTCCAAGCCCGGTTCAGCCAGGAGCGTGGCTCTCGTTGGAGGTGGTCTTTGTTCCAAGATGTCACTTCTCATAAATCACATGCCAGCACCTGAGTCCCCAGCACCTGAGTCTGTAGGTATACAGAAAGAGAGAAATTATGTTTGCTCTGGATGCATGAAAGGACACCCAGAGAACTAAAAGAGTCGATATGGTGTTCAATGAACTCAAATGATGAAAATCAAGACATTTGTAGGCATGCTCAATTCCAAAGCTTATACCACAACCGTTGGATCAAAAAAGATCTTGCTGCAATTTATGACAGTACCCTGCCTGTACTTTCCCCTAATATGGTGAAGAGTCTGCCTGCAATGCATGAGACCTGGGTTTGATCCCTGGGTCGGGAAGATGACCTGGAGAGGGGCATGGCAACCCACTCCAGTGTTCTTGCCTGGAAAATTCCATGGACAGAGGAGCCTGGTGGGCTACAGTCCATGGAGTTGCAAAGAGTCGGACACGACGGAGCAACTAATGCAAGACACCTACAGTCTCTGGCCTTGCATTTAGGTCTTTAATTAATTATGAGTTTATTTTTGTGTATGGTGTTAGGGAGTGTTATAATTTCATTCTTTGAAATGTAGCTGTCTAGGTTTCCTAGCACTTATTGAAGAGGCTGTCTTTTCTCCACTGTATGTTCTTGCCTGCTTTGTCATAGGTTAGGTGACCACGGGCATGTGGATTCATCTCTGGGCTTTCTGTTGTGTTCCATGGGTCTGTGTCTCTGTTTTTGTGCCAGAACCATCCTGTTTTGATGACTGTGGCTCTGAAGTAAGAGAGTCTGATTCTGCCAGGTTCACGTTTTCTTTCTCAAGAGATTAATTTGCCCACTTGTGGTCTTTTGTGTTTCGATACACACTATAAAATTTTGGGACATAAGTGGCAGCAAGATCTTTTTCGATCCACCTCCTAGAGTAATGAAAATCAAAATGAAAATAAGCAAATGGGATCTAATTAAACTCAAAAGCTTTTGCGCACCAAAGGAATACGTTAATAAAAAGTGCAAAGACAATCTTCAGGATGGAAGAAAATATTTGCAAATGAAGCGAACAACAAGGGACTGATCTCCAAAATTGGAAAAAGGAAAGGCTACCCACTCCAGTATTCTGGCCTGGAGATTTCCATGGACTACAGTCCACGGGGTTGCAAAGAGTCAGACACAACTGAGTGATTTTCACAGTCTCCAAAATATACAAACAGCTCAAGTGGTTCAATATGAAAAAGACCAAACAACCCAATCAAAAACTCGGTGGAAGATCTGAATAGACATTTATCCAAAGAAGACATACAGATGGCTAAAAGGAGCACATGAAAAGATGCTTCACACCACTAGTTATTAAAGAGATACAAGTCAAAACTACAATGAGGTGTCACTTCAGATTGGTCAGAATGGCCATCTTCAATAAAAACCTACAGACAATAAATGCGGGAGGGGGTGTGGAGAAAAGGGGACCCTCTTACACTGTCGGTGGGAATGTAAACTGATACAATCATTGTGAAAAACAGTACAGAGGTTCCTTAAAAAACTGAAAATAGATCTACCATATGATCTAGCGATCCCACTCCTGGGGGTATACCTGCAGAAAACCAGGATTTGAAAACATACATGCACCTCAATGTTCACAGCAGCACTGTTCACAATATCCAAGACGTAGAAGCCACCTAAGTGTCCATCAACAGAGGAACGGATAAAAAGTTGTGGTCCACATAGACAATGAAATATTATTCACCGTAAAAAAATGATGAGATAATGCCATATGCAGCAACACAGATGGACCTCGAGATTGCCATATTGTGTGAAGTAAGTCAGAGAGAGAGAGACAAATATCATATGATATCTCGTATATGTGGAATCTAAAAAAAAATGATACAAATGAACTGACAAAATAGAAATAGAATAACATGTGAAAACAAAGTAAAAACTTCTGGTTACAAGAGGGTAAGGTAGGGGGAAGGGACAAATTGGACTGGGATTGACATATACACATTTCTATATATAAACACATAAGTAATAAGACCTACTATATAGCACAAGGAACTCTAGTCGATACTATATAATGACCTATATGGGAAAAGATTCTAAAAAAACCAGGGGATGCATGTATACGTATAGCTGATTCAGGTTGCTGTCCAGCAGAAACTAACATAACGCCGCAAATCAACAATACTCCAATGAAAATTGAAATAAAAAACTATTGGATAGTTTGTATCTAACCTATACGGTATAAAGTAACACAGTCTATGTTTCAACTATGTGTGTGTGTGTGTGTGTCTATGCCTGAGTCAGAATGTGTGTTTTGTGTGAGAGGAGAAACCAATACACATAAACTGTATTACTGACTCGGACACACGCACACACATAGTTGAAACATAAGCTGTATTATTTTATACCGCATACGTTAAATACAAACTATCCAATAGGTTTTTTGGAACAGGCAGGGTTTCCCTGATAGCTCAGTTGGTCAAGAATCCGCCTGCCATGCAGGAGACCCCAGTTCAATTCCTGGGTCCAGAAGATCCCCTGGAGAAGGGATAGGCTACACACTCCAGGACTCTTGCCTGGAGAATCCTGCGGATGGAGGAGCCTGGTGGGCTGCCATCTATGCGGTCGCACGGAGTCGGACACGACTGAAGTGACTTGGCAGCAGCAACAGCAGCTGCATCGCTCTCACTAGCAGCTGAACCACTGTTTCACTCCCCATCCGTGGGGTCCCTCATGCTAGAAAGGTTGGGGACTGCTGCTCCATGCAACTCTGAAACATACACTTTAAAGAGGTGTGTAATATATAATAAAGTACATAAACACATCCCCATAGCACTATTAAAGAAATACTGCTATACAACTGGGGGCGGAAAAAAGTCTTCAATGGTTCACATGAGTTTAACCACGTCGCGTTTAACCCAAAGAAGGGAGGGTAGGCAGCAACATGAAAAATTCTTTCATCCGTGGTCAGAATCC
The DNA here is from genome assembly GCF_054371585.1 of Giraffa tippelskirchi. Lineage (NCBI taxonomy): Eukaryota > Metazoa > Chordata > Mammalia > Artiodactyla > Giraffidae > Giraffa > Giraffa tippelskirchi. Next base: position 148,852,099 of record NC_137289.1, read on the forward strand.
TTTGTGAGTTACTTCTGGATAACTGAAATGATTTTGAGAATCCCTGTTTATACCCTGGCAATGTGACTGAATTCTAATTGTTATTTAGCTCACTCACTATTTTTTTTCTTTTTTTTGTTATGTCTGTTTAATCAATATTTGTATGACACAGATTTGTAGACTCATCATATTGATGTGCGTTGAGTCATCGTCATTTGTGTCGTTTTTGTGTGTGAGCTAATGGTGGTGGTGGGTGGTTTGGTCACTAAGTTGTGTCTGACCCTTTGCGCCAGCATGGACTGTACCACGCTAGGCTCCTCTGCCCATGGAATTTGCCAGGACAAGAATACTGGAGTGGGTTGCCATTTCCTTTTCCAGGAGATCTTCCCAACCCAGGGATCGAACTTGAGTCTCCTGCATTGCAGGTGGGTTCTTTATCGACTGAGCCACCAGGGAAGTACCCTGCACTCTACAAGTTGGGAGCCCTAACCCTGTAACCTGCTTCCAGAGTGTTCCCGGAGTAGGAGGGCTTGGCAAGTGGAGAGATGAGAGTAACAAAGACGTGTCTTGCCTCCCACGTATGCTTTACCACTCAGCTGCACGTTCAGTCTCTGCAGTAGGTACCCCTGACCGGCAGAAGCTAAGTTCTGTGTTTCCTCACAGCTAAGGGGGCTCACTTCTGGGAAAAGCGAGGTTTCTCATAACTAATAAACACTGACCCACAGATGTAGCTTCACTTCAGCAAATGCCAAGTCCAAGCAGACTCACATGCCCTGCGGTCTAAATTCCCCAGCAATGGGGCCGGACGGCCAGGGACAGTGGACAGGGGCAGACACACTGTCCGTCACACCTGCTGTGTACGGTCAGATTCTTACAGTTAATTGATGAGATCAAGCCTCGCGTGGGCTGCCCAGAACTGACTGGTTTGTCGGTTAAGCTCCGTTGTGCGTTTCCTTTTACACATGTAGCTCATGGGAGGTGTCCAAGCTGCCTACAACCACTCGAGGTGATTCTCTTTGGTCTTCCAACCACTGTAGAGACACAGACTCCTGGTTTCATCAGGAAAACAATCAGTTTATGGGGACTTCCCGGGTGGTCCAGTGGCTAACACTCTGCCCTCCCAATGCAGAAGGCCTGGGTTTGATCCCCGGTCGGGGAGCTAGAGCCCAAGTGCCACAACTAAGACCAAGCACAAATTTTTTTTTTAAGAGAGAGCAGATTATGAATGGAGGTGAAGCCCCAAAAAGGTCCAAAAGCCATGCACTCGTGATGAATCAAAGAGAGAAGAGGAGAATAAGATGGCCCTGTATGTGTGAGGCCGTGTCCCGTGGTGTGGTCACAGGGAGGCAGAGGCCGCCAGGTGACCGGGCCTTTCCTGGGTCAGAACCCCACCACGTCCAGAGTTCATCTGCTTCTCCCGGGTCACAGGAGGGTACCTTTATTTCCACTCTCTCTTCCTGCTCTGGAGTCAAGAGATGACCGTATTCACTCAAAACTGGCAGAATGAGAAAAACAATCAAGATATTTGGCTCACTGTCTCTTCTTTCACCAGTTGAGGAAGATCAGAAAGGTTCTTTTCCTGCTCTTTGGCAATTCGGTTCAGTCGCTCAGTTGTCTCCAACTCTTTGAGACCCCATGGACTGCAGCACATCAGGCCTCCCTGTCCTTCACCAACTCCCAGAGCTTGCTCAAACCTATGTCCATCTCGTTGGTGATGCCATCCAACCATCTCATCCTCTGTCATCCCCTTCTCCTCCTGCCCTCAATCTTTCCCAGCATCAGGGTCTTTTCCAGTGAGTCAGCTCTTCGCATCAGGTGGCCAAAGTATTGGAGCTTCAGCTTCAGCCTCAGTCCTTTCAATGAATAGTCAGGACTGATTTCCTTTAGGATGGACTGGTTGGATCTCCTTGCAGTCCAAAGGACTCTCAGATGAGCAATATTTTCTGGACTTAGCCACAAAATAAGGAAACCTGAGATATTGGAAAGACACATTTTTTTAAAAGCCTTGCTGTTGTTGTTCGGTTGCTAAGTTGTGTCCGACTCTTTGTGACCCCATAGACTGCAGCACGCCAGGCATCCCTGTCCTTCACTCACTCCCGGAATTTGCTCAAACTCACATCCATTGAGTGGGAGATGCCATCCAACCGTCTCATGCGAGAACACACCTGCTTACCCAGGAATCCTGGGCACGACCCTTCTGACTTAAATAGATGGGAATCACCCTGTCGACTCTGCCAGGCTTTCAGCGTAGGGATGAAAGCGAAAGTCACTCAGTCGTGTCCAACTCTTTGAGACCCCGTGGACTATACAGCCCATGGAATTCTCCAGGCCACAATACTGGAGTGGGTAGCCGTTCCCTTCTCCAGGGGAATCTTCCCAACCCAAGGATCAAACCCAGGTCTTCCGCATTGCGGGCAGATTCTTTGCCAGCTGAGCCACCAGGGAAATCCAACAGCACAAGGCTTGAGGAAATGTAGAGAGACTGAGAAGGAAGGAGACATGTAATCCAGCTATCATTGGCTTGGCCAAAACGTTCGATCAGGTTTCTCCATACAATGTTATGTTCCCATATACATCTTATGGGAAAACCTGGATCAACTTGTGGACAATCCAACATTTTAGCCCTAGAAAACTGGTCCTTATGAACATGGAGAGCTTTCACGTCCCAGGTCTAGTCAAATGGACTCAACACCATTCTCTCAGCACTTCCTGGCCACGCAATAAATGCTTCATGTGGCTGGAGTACTGGGTACTTTCAGATGTTATCACGTCCACACTGCAGACATAGCTATTATTAAACAAGGGCCTTCTAAAAGTTCAATTTCTTTACCCACTTGCATGACTCAAGGAGGAAAATTCATGCACTTAAGGGAACAGGGAAAAAGATATTTTGAAGCAGCAGGATTTCTTAAAAAGACTAATTTTAAATAGAATCAGAAAAAAAAAATGCAAATATGTCATCTCGCTTGACCATAGTAACAGCATCGGATTTAATATTTTCGGTCCAGACCATCTGGGCTTGGTTCTCATCCTTTGAAACTCTGTGGGAGCTATTTCGGTTGTGCTTGGGAAAGTTTCGTTTGAGTCTAAGATGAGAAGCTAGTCCTGTTGCTAAAATAGAAAGCTCTGTCTCTTTCCCCCCTCCTCCCTCACTCTCTTAGAAAGTTGCTTTAGGAAGAATAATTTGGGACCTCAGAAGAGATTTAGGAGCTGATGGGACTTGCCCTGGTGGTCCAGTGGCCAGGACTCCAGGCACTCAATGCAGCGGACTCAGGTTCCACCCCTGGTCAGGGAAATAGATCCCACGTGCTGAAACTAAGTGCTCACGTGTCACAGCTAAGGCCTGGTGCAGTCAAATAAATACATAATTTTTTAAATTAAAAATTGTTACATTAAAAAAATTAAACAATTTTACATTAAAAAATTAAAAATTTTTACATTAAAAAATTAAAATTTTTACATTGAAAAAATTAAAAATTTTTACATTTAAAAAATTAAACATTTCTACCTTTAAAGATATTTAAATTTAAAGAAAAAAAAGAGCTGAAGAACATTTCACATGCCACCAGCTATCAATTCAAAGCTCAAGCAAATGACAATCATGTATCTATGAATAAGACAGTCTATTTTTCCCAAATTACAAGAAACCCAGTCTTCCCATACTGTTGATGTCTTTAAGCTGTTCTTCCCCACGTCTGGTAGCTCGCACAGTAAAGCGTCTGCCTACAATGCGGGAGACCCGGGTTCGATCCCAGGATTGGGAAGATCCCCTGGAGGAGGAAATGGCAACCCACTCCAGGATTCTTGCCTGGAGAATCCCACTGACAGAGGAGCCTGGTGGGCTACAGTCCATGGGGTCTCAAAGAGTTGGGCTCGACTGAGCGATTAACACATATAAAAGGTTCATTCAAGGGAATTTTGTCTATGGATTGTCTTTGTCCGACTCCAGCACTGGAATGATCCATAAAACGGACCCGTGGAGATAACATGTGTGAGAAAAGACAATTACCCGGGACAATGAGCCCAAACTCTGCAGAGAGCTGGGCTTAAATTCTTCTAGCTGAGGCTGAAATGTATGTAGTCATTAAACAAACAAACAAACATCTATTGACCAGCCTGGGGGGTTCATGCAGGGACTTAGAACAGTAAGCTACAAAACAGAACGAAACCAAGCGCATGTGGAAAGAACCACGAGATGCAAATGATTACATCAAATTTGAGAGGTGAGCCAGGGAGCATTTAAGTGTCCATTTGAGACAGTATTTTGTTAAGAGCATACTAAATAAGATTAACATTGTCTAGGATCTGTGTGTGTGCAGAACAAGTATCGAGCAACTGAAATCACCACGGAGGCAGCCAAAGCTTCATACAGACGGATGGCCATCCAGCCTGCAGCCTGTTAAATCCCCGCCACGTCCAGCCCCTCGCGGTCACTCCAGCCAGAATCTCTGGGCTAAGAGTCCGCATTAGAGCTCCTCACCCAGGCTTCGGAAGGCCTCGGAGGTTACCTCCCCTAACTGTGGTTCCCCAAGTCAGCAGCATCGACATCACCAGGGTACCCAACGGGAATGCAAAGGGTGAGCCTGAACCCAGAGCAACAGATGAGAGAGTCTGGGGGTAGCGGGGGGGTGGGGGGTGGGGATACTACAGGGATCTGTGTTTCACAAGCCCCGGATCCACACTTACAATCTGGAACCACGGGCACAACTCATCTTACGACCATTTTACCAATCAGGACTGGAACAGAAGAGCTGATCATCAAAGCTCTGCAAACTGGGAAGGGGCGTGGGCGAGACAAGAAACCTGCTCCACAGGATGAGCTGGGAAGAATGTTAAAACTTTTTAACTCTCTGCTTTCAGTAATTTATTGATGACTTTCTGTCCTTCTCCTTAAGACCCGTGACAAATAGAAACAACACAAAGTAGGTCATAAGAACGAATTACAGGGCTATGTAGGCTGTAGTTTATATCAGAACACAGCTGTTTCCCTGTCATAGGTTTGCTTCCTAATTACTTACTCTAATGCACTATTTATCTTCATAATGAGGGCACTTACCACGTACGCTTAGCTGTGCCTCAAATAAAAATGGATTCACCATTCACTTTATGTCAATTTCGTTGAAGCTCTTTATCCTAACTGCAACCCAAATGAGATGCAAATGATTACATTCAATTTGAGAGGTGAGCCAGGGAGCATTTAAGTGTCCATCTGAGACGGTATTTTGTTAAGAGCATACTAAATAAGATTAAAATCGTCTGGGATCTTATGAGTACACACTGGACTAATTAATTCCTTAGTGCAAAAGAACTATCGGTTACTGATCCTTCTGTGGTCTTCACTCATGTTATTTGATTCTTTATTTTACTAATGGGCTTCCCTGGTTGCTCAGCTGGTAAAGAATCTGCCTGCAATGTGGGAGTCCTGGGTTCGATCCCTGGGTTGGGAACATCCCCTGGAGAAGGGAACGGCTATCCACTCCAGTGTTCTGGCCTGGAGAATTCCATGGACTGTATACTCCATGGGGTCCCAAAGTGTTAGGGTTTATATTATCTTTTACCAATATTTTATTTTATTAATATCAAGAACATCTTGTTGTTTTAACCGTGTTTTTACTTAGGCTAAAGTAAAGATGCAGCGAGAAAGCAACAATAGCAGGAAAACCAAGAAACACTTTTCACACCCGTGAGCAGGATAAACAGAAAGAAAACAAAAGTGAAAACTAACAGAATTACTAGCGTTGAAAAACAGAAACTGTGAAAGCACATTCCATACACTTCATGAAATGGCAAAAAAGGGACAGAGATGCTACTACTGAACTGAACCGCCAGAGTGAAAGTGAAAGCCGCTCAGTCGTAGCCGACTCTCTGCGACCCATGGACTATACAGTCCATGGAATTCTCCAGGCCAGAATGCTGGAGTGGGGAGCCTTTCCCTTCTCCAGGGGATCTTCCCAACCCAGGGATCGAACCCAGGTCTCCCGCGCTGCAGGCGGATTCTTTACCAGCTGAGCCACCAGGTAGCTTCTGTCACCTACCTTTGTCTCTCAGAAGTATCAAAAATATAATTGAGGAAAACGTGCCTGAGCTTAAAAACATACAATATATATTGAATTAGCAGATCCATTGAGTTCTTGGCAAAATGAGTGAAAATGCATGCACATTCTCTATGGATACTTTAAAAACTAACGTATAACAGAAGACAGTGACTCAACTGTCAAGGGAAATGAGCAAGTTTATGACGCCATGCAACGAAGCATATCTCTCCCTATAAACTAGGCTTCCCCTGTGGCTCAGCGGAAAGGAATCTGCCTACCAATGCAGGAATCACGGTAGACACAGGTTCGATCCCCGGCTAGGGAAGATCCCCTGGAGGAGAAAATGGCAACCCGCTCCAGCATTCTTGATGAGATAACCCCACGAACAGAGGAGCCTGGTGGGCTACAGTGCAAAGAGTTGGACACAAATGAGCGACTGAGCACTCTCTGTAAACCAGCAAAGGTAACTATCAAAAGACAAAGAATCAGTGTACTCAGCACTAGAATAAAAGAACTTTCTACAACCAAGATATGTGTGAATGTAACACAGAGACACGAGTTCAGGAAGACAAGCTCTAGGTCTACTTCATTCACCAGGATGCATTCATTTGCTTTCTTTAAAGACACATTCGTTGAGCATCTACTACAAGAAAGGTATTATGTTTACGATTACAGCTACTGCAGAGAGAAAAAAGAGACTTTTACTGGGGAGTAGGCTATAAGCAAACCATCATCCAATCAATTTTTATTTCTAATTATGAACAATGTTGCTGAGAAATAAACTATGCCATAGGGTTAGAGACAGCCACGCTAAGGAAGCTCCTTGGAAGGAAATCTGAGTCATTGGAAAAGACCCTGAGGCTGGGAAAGATTAAAGGCAGGAGGAGAAGGGGACAACAGAGGATGAGATGGTTGGATGGCATCACCGACTCAATGGACACGAATTTGAGTAAACGATGGGAGTTGGAGATGGACAGGGAAACCTGGCCTGCTGCAGTCCATGGGGTCGCAAAGAGTTGGACACGACTGAGCGACTGAACTGAACTTCTGCTTCGCAAAAGAGCTGTTATATTTTTATACCTCAGCTTTCCCTCCTTTTGAGACTAACTTTTCTGAGTTCCCCGAAGAAACACGTATGCAGTATTGGTGTCTCCCACTTTGCCAATAAATTTTCATCCGTCACCGAAGGAGAAACCCAACATTTCCCGGGCTTATTCACGCTGCAGCTTTCACAGGCAGAAGGCTTCCTGGAGAAGGTGAGACCCTCCCATGAGGTCAGAGCCACAGCTATCTGCCCGGAAGGCATTTTCCCCTTCTTCTCAGTGAACGAACTCACCCAGGGATGCTCTCCTTGATAAACTACCCGATAAACTACTTTCCACAGGGGTTACAACAAGCCAGGCTCTGATTTCTCATGGCTCACTGTTCTTTTCTGCACCTACCTTCTCTCCTTACACAACTGCCACAGGGAGCTTTGTGCCTCACGGCAGAAACAGTCAATATTTATTGATCATCCATCCAGGCAGCACTGAGTACCCATGAGAATGCTGAGGTCCAGATTCTGTCTCCAGATAGAGTCCAAGACACTGGCTTAGATTTGAAGGTCAGAGAAAACAGCAAATATCTGAAGAACACTCAGTTCAGTCACTCAGTTGCGTCCAACTCTTGCGACTCCATGGACTGCAGCACACCAGGCTTCCCTGTCCATCACCAACTCCCAGAGCTTGTTCAAACTCATATCCATCGAGTTGGTGATGCCATCCAACCATCTCATCCTCTGTCGTCCCCTTCTCCTCCCGCCTTCAATCTTGCCCAGCATCAGGGTCTTTTCCAATAAATCATTTCTTTGCATCAGATGGCCAAAGTTTTGGAGCTTCAGCATCAGTCCTTCCAATGAATATCCGGGACTGATTTCCTTTAGCACTGACTGGTTCGAGCTCCTTGCCGTCCAATGGACTCTCTCTTGGAAAAACATAAGCCTGATTCAAATGCAGCGTGAGCCATACCTGTACCAAAACCACATCACATCCTCATTTCTCTGACCTTCAGGTTTATTAGCTGAGTCGCGTGGTTTCATTTGCTAAATTGGGCAGCGCTAGACCTGGAACAAGAAGCAGACACAATCACTGCCTTTCCAGACGTCACTGTCTAGTAGACACAACAGGAATGTAACTAGGTAATTACGAGGTTTCTTTTGAAGTAAGAGGAAGCTGTAGGAAGAAAGGAGGCACTTGGTATTTGGGGTTATTTAATGAGTACCCACATTCACTGTGTGTATTTCAGAAGAGGTTTTGTGCTCTCTCTTAATACTCAGGTATTAAAATAGTCAGAGCATCGGGTCTCCCCTGGTCGTCTAGTGGTTAACAATTCGCCTTCCAAGGCAGGGAATGTGGGTTCAATCCCTGGTCAGGGAGACAAGATCCCGCATGCCTCGTGGCCAAAAAACAAAAACGTAAAACAGAAGCAATACTGTCACAAATCCAATGAAGACTTCTAAAATGGTCCACATCACAGCCCGGGCCGGACGGGAGTTTGGGGGAGAATGGATACATGTATTTGTCTGGCTGAGTCCCTTTGCTGTTCGTCTGAAATTAGCACAGCATTGTTAATCAGCTATACCCCAATACAGAATAAAAAGTTCAAAAACCTTAAAAAAAATGGCCCACATCAAAAAAATATTTAAAAAAAATAGCACATATTCATACTGTCTCACACTGTCAATTGCTTTCACTGTAACTAAGCAACTGATACTGAAGCTCCAATCCTTTGGCCACCTGATGGGAAGAACCAACTCACTGGAAAAGCCCCTGATGCTGGGAAAGATTGAAGGCAGGAGGAGAAGGGGACGACAGAGGATGAGATGGTCGGATGGCATCACCAACTCGATGGACACGAGTTTGAGCAAACTCAGGGAGTTGGTGATGGACAGGGAAGCCGGGCGTGCTGCAGTCCATGGGGTCACAGAGTCGGGCACGACTTAGCAAGTGAACAACAAGCAACAAAGTGAGGGGTTCCTGGGACACAGGTTTGTGACAAGGAAGCAAGTGGTTCTGCACAGGGCCTTGGGCAGTGTCTCAAAAGTACAGCATGTCAGTTCCTGCACCTGCCTGGGGCTGCCAGCCGGGCCTGCCTCCCTGAGTTCAGGGGACGGCCCGGGGGTGTGTCTGTGCAGGGGGCCAATGCTGCTGTCTTTGCAAATGGACACAAAGCTGTCATGCCACGAGTAAGAAACGGTGCAGATGCTGTTTCTCTGGGCTGGGGCAGGGCTGGGAGTCTAGATTTTGAAGCGGCTCCTGGGGGAGACAGACACTGCCGGGCTGGGAGCCACCCTTGGAGGAGCAAGGCCCTCACTGGGGGTTTTGCCTGCAGGTCTCCACACTGCCCTTCTCCTCGCGTTTCTCCCCCCACGACACGGTATCCATCACAGAAATCTCTCCTGCAGTGAATGACTCCTGCGTGGCCAGTGCCTCTCCCTTCTTTGGGAGACTCTTCCCGACCCAGGGATCGAACTTGGGTCTACTGCACTTCAGGCAGAGTGGTTATCATCTGAGCCACAGGGACGTGGCAGGTGCAAACAAACGATAGCTGGCATTGCCCAGGGGACGCAATAAATAAATAACTAAATAAACTGTGATCTAAGCGCTGTGTCTGAGCTAGTGGTAGCGAGCTCCTGAGCCTGTACGTGCCCAGGCAGGATGGACGGGTCTCCCCAGGATGAACTGTGGGGCACGCTCATGCCTTATGCTGTGTTGTTGCAGCAGGTCCCGGGCAGAGAGTTTACGATCTCCCCGACCTGTCTCCACACCAAGGGGTGAAAGAGATGACTGAAAAGGCACGAGTAATTCAGCCAGTGTGAACATCAATGCTGCGATTCCCCTATTGCAGACTCTGTCTGCGGGCAGAGACGCGAAGTACATGTGGAGAGGTGGGTGGGTTAACACGTAGAATTACGGCTCCCAAATGTTACAGCTGTCTCCACGCCAAAGACAGTTTATTTAAAAAAAAATTAGATTCAGGAATGTAATCTCAATTGTTTAAAAAAGAGTGTATTCCAATGATAGCTGTTTTTGCAAAAAAAATAAATAAATAAATTCACGAATGTAATCTCATGCATCCACAAGAGTGTATTATCTATTATCAAATTTGATGATCTGCCTAAGCCTGAAGTAATCTGGAGGGTGGATTGAATGGTTTTGAGAAATTTGAACATAAGCGTATTCCGAGGCTGATATAGTCTTAATTCCCTGGGGACCTTCATTTAGTCTGGATTTAAACATTACATGATTTACTACTGTGGCAAACTGCATATCAAATTGAAATTCCCTATTACCTATTACTCTTCCCTATTACCAGGGAAGACCATTCTTCATACACAGGGAAATAAAAAAAGAATGAATCTTCTGCTTTCCCAAAAATTTTGCATGCATAGCATGTATATACATATATATATATGCATATATTGTATGTATATATATATATATATATATATATGAGTGTTTGTGTGTGTGTATATATATATATTTTTAAACAAACTACTTCTCTGTTAAACAAACACAGCTTAGTTTGTCCTAATTTTGAATGAACAATGATTTTAGGAGGCTAGTTTGATAAACCCCAAGTAAACCACTAATTTCAATGGCTGACATATGGAAGGCTTTCAAAAAGTAACAGTCCTCCTCTCGTGGACTGTATTGAGGCAGGAACCAGCACTGAACAATTTTATGAGTGGAAGAAAATGTTAAATTAGTTCCACTTTAACTTAAAAAAAAAAAAGACACGAGAGAAAAACCTTTTTATCAGATGTTATCTGCTGACCTCCTGAAACACTTTAATATGTCAACATAGAGAAACAAAAATTGAAACAGAAGGGCAGACTGGATGAGTTTGAGCAAATATGTCATTTAAGAAATTGAAGCTGGTCTCCTGGCACACGTTCCTTTAACTAAACCACTGGGCTTTTCTGTCTTTGAAATAAAACGTACCAATGACAGTCTCACTGTACTGCCCACATATGGGCTGTACATATGCCACTAGTCTCCACCTGGAATGCTCTCCCTCAAACACTTCACACGACTCCCCCTTGTTACCCCCCTTATATCTAGAGAACACTCTGTCTGAAAAGGGAAATTTTCTTAAAGTCATCTTTAAGAAAGTCATCTTTTCTTAAAGTCATCTTTCCAGGGTAGAAACTGTTTTTTGAAGCAATGTACTCTATGGAATTAAAAGACGCTTGCTCCTTGGAAGAAAAGCTATGACCAACCTAGACAGCATATTAAAAAACAGAGACATCAATTTGCCAACCAGGGTCCGTCTAGTCAAAGCTATGGTTTTTCCAGTAGTCACATATGGATGTGAGAGTTGGACCATAAAGAAAGCTGAGTGCCGAATAATTGATGCTTTTCAACTATGGTGTTGGAGAAGATTCTTGGGAGTCCCTTGGACTGCAAGGAGATCCAACCAGTCCATCCTAAGGGAAATCAATCCTGAATATTCACTGGAAGGACTGATGCTGAAGCTGAAGCTCCAATACTTTGGCCACCTGATGGGAAGAGCTGACTCACTGGTAAAGACTCTGATGCTAAGAAAGACTGAGGACAGGAGGAGAAGGGGACAACAGAGGATGAGATGGCTGGATGGCATCTCTGACCCAATGGGTATGAGTTTGAGTCAACACTGGGAGTTGGTGAAGGACAGGGAAGCCTGGTGTGCTGCAGTCCATGGGGTAGCAAAGAGTTGGACACGACTTAGCAACTAAACAACATTCTGTGGGGAATACAGATAAATGGTTTAATCATTAACGAGTGTTTGCGACACACCAGCAAGCTTGGAAACTGTACCCAACCAACTAAAGAAATACAACAGCCATCGCTTTCTGAAGTACAAAGCATGAATGGGATTTCTTATTTACTGTAAGAGAATTTTTTCTCTTTCCAACAGAAGCTCAAGGAGAAGGGCTTCTCCTCCTGTCTGTGATTTACTTTCCTGATTATGCTTCTGCCTGAAGCATCAGCTTTGTACCTGCAAGGAAAAAACTGAGAAAAAGTGCCAACTTCATCAATCTATCTTTTGAGATAGCACCGATGTGAGGGGGAAAAAAAAGAGTCCATGAAGTTTCCAGAAGAGATTTTTAGATGTGGTTGGGATAAGGCAGCATTCAGCTTCAAAGCTTCCCGTGTTGAGATGTTGTCTTCAATGTTGACAGAGATAAGGAAGGCTGAACTATTATTTTTATCAGTTTAATGAGTGCTCCTTGATGGAGGAGGTGCTTTTTACCAAGGGTGTCATCAGAGAAATCAGAGTAGAGGGAAATATGTGAGCGGATGTTTCAGTAATTCTTTTCAGTCATAAAATACATGAACAAAAGAAAGAGTGAATACAGAAATGACAGACCGCAGTCAGCCAAACCTCAAAGTCGACTGCGGAGGATGCTAAGAGGATACAGAGAGTGGGACCAAGAAAATACTTGTTGCTGAGATGCAGAATCATCCTCACCATGGTGGCCACATTCCACCCGCCCCAGATGAACAAACACACATGTGAAAAAATGCTGAGAAACACCGTTTTACAAGAGGTGAAATGACGTCTTACAATTACAGGGACTTGGTATAAAGGATTCTGTTCCCTGCCTTGAGTTGTCATGACAGTCCTGTCGCCAAAGCTGGCTTCTCAAATCGACTCAAGGTCCACACAACCCTTGGCTACTCAGGGAGAAAAGGACATAACGGGAGGAGACGTCTCAGGAAGTGGGAGGGGGGCATCTCGGAGAAGAAGACATGGCTTCTTCCTTCTGGGCGACCAAGAATAATGCTGTATAGAAGACAAAGAGAAGGGCTTCCCTGGTGAGTCAGTGGTAAAGAAATCCCGCTTGCCGTGCAGGGGCCGCGGGTTCGAACCCTGGTCTGGGAAGATCCCACAGTGCCCAGAAGCACCTCAGCCCGCACCTCACAACCACTGAGGCTGTGCTCTGGAGGCCCACAGCTGTGACTCCTGAAGACCCCGTGCCCCAAGAGAAGCCACCATAATGCAAGCCTCACCTGCTAGTTGCAAGCAGAGAAAAGCCTGCTCGTAGCAACCAAGACAGACATAAGGAAGGCTGAAATATAGTGAGACTGCCACTGATGTGTTTCATTGCAAAGAAAGGCAAGCCCAGTGGTTTCCTTAAAGGAACATGAGCCAGGAGACCAGCTTCAGCTTCTTAAATTAGTTCCACTTAAACTTCAAAAATAAATAAATAAATAATTAAGACACAGGAGAAAAACCTTTTGAGCAGATGTATCTGCTGTCCTCCTGAAATGCTTTAATATGTCAACGCAGAGAAATGAAAATTTCTGCTCGTAGCAACCAAAATCCAGCACAGCCTCAACTAAATTTTATATATATATATATATATATATATATATACATATACATATATATATATATACACATATAAATAAAACGGAGGGAAGATTCCACCCATCTCCCCACATCCATAACAAGCTTATGTAGGAAAAATAAATAAATTAACCATATCCCATTAAGGGAGAGAACTAAACTCTATTGTTTTTTACGGATACAGGTATCTAGACCACCTCTGTAAAAATATTCTGCTTGCTTCACAGGGAAAAACAGGATGAGAGGTGCTTTCATCAAATAACTGAACTGCATACAAATTAAATATTTTGAAACCATTTTGAAACAGAAAACCCCAAACCTTGTAAGCAGAAACAAACGGAAGGTCAGAGAACACTGCTTACCAGGAGAGGGTCTGAGTAATTACGCGTTGCCATGCGAATGTTTTCACGTTTGGCCCACTTCTCGACTCCGAGAAGGCCGTCTACTCTTACACAACAGCGGAGACCTTGGCTACCAGAGAGAGATTCCCTTGTTTCAAGTTCCAACTAAACAGTCTTTGCTGGGTAATCTGAAGCACTAGTTGAATGAACTAAGCCTCAGTTTTCTTGAGTGAGTGAGTCAAAGTTGCTCAGTCAAGCCCGATTCTTTGTGACCCCATGGACTGTAGCCCCACCAGGCTCCTCTGTCCATGTGATTTTCCAGACAAGAATACTGGAGTGGGTTGCCATTTTCTCCTCCAGGGGATATTCCCAACCCATGGATTGAACCCGGGTCTCCTGCATTGGCAGGCAGGTTCTTTACCACCTGAGCTTCCAGTGAAGCCATTATCAACTGGGAAATTAAGAATTGATGTTCCCTGTAAGTTGGTGCAGCTGCTATGGATGACACTATGAGGGTCAGTTCAGTTGAGTTCAGTCGCTCAGTCGTGTCCAACTCTTTGCGACCCCATGGACTGCAGCACACCAGGCCTCCCTGTCCATCACCAACTCCCAGAGTTTACTCAAACTCATGTCCATAGAGTCAGTGATGCCATCCAACTGTCTCATCCTCTGTTGTCCCCTTCTCCTCTTGCCCTCAATCTTTCCCAGCATCAGGGTCTTTTCCAATGAGTCAGTTCTTCGCATCAGGTGGCCAGAGTGTTGGAGTTTCAGCTTCAGCATCAGTCCATCCAATGAATATTCAGGACTCATTTCCTTTAGGATGGACTGGTTGGATCTCCTTGCAGTCCAAGGGACTCCCAAGAATCTTTTTACTTCTGCTTTAAGGGTCCTCCAAATCCTACAAACAGACTTGTCACATAATCCAGCAATCATATGGCCAACTCTATGGGCATACAGTGGGCATACACTTGGTCAAAGCTATTATGTGAAAAGATTCAATAGCCAAGACATGGAAGCAACCTAAATGTCCACTGACAGATGAATGATTTAAGGAGATACGGTACATATATTTTGTTTTTCTTGTTAAAGTCGCTTAGTCATGTCTGACTCTTTGTGACCCCATGGACTATACAGTCCATGGCATTCTCTAGGCAAGAATACTGGAGTGGGTTGCCACTCCCTGCTCCAGGGGATCTTCCCAACCCAGGGATTGAATCTGGGTCTCCTGCATTGGCAGGTGGGTTCTTTACCATCTGAGCCACCAGGGAAGGCCGGTACCTATATACAGAGCTTGGTATTTCCTGCCTGCAGAATCAACTTTTCTCTGCCAGCCTTCAGTGAAGCCTGATTTCATCAAGGACTCCTTTAAGGCAAACTGAAGTTTACTTATAATGCTGAGCATCCATCAGCCAGGTTAAGAATGTATGTTAGGGTCTTGGAGTTTCACATTAAATGATCACTGTGCCACCTAATTTCCTGTTAGTGAAATGAATGATGTTCCTTGGAAACACAGGAGCAAATGGTCTACTGTTGGAGTTCCTACTTGGGTATTTATCTGGGGCTGAAAACTCCACTCACATCACTGCTGTCTCACCATACTCCTACCGAAGAGGAATTAGTCTCTTTTACCAAAGAGGAACACAACATCCCTGAATTTTAGACCTGTACAGAAAAAAATCTGATGATTCCGCAGACAGGAAATACCAACATCTATGCATATGTACCAGGCTTCCCTGGTGGCTCGATGGTAAAGAATCCAGCTGCCAATGCAGGAGACACGGGTTTGATCCCTGGGTAGGAAAGTTTTCTAAATAACTTTGGTTAAAAGCTGACTTATTCACTGAAGTTTAACATAACACAGAAAATTGCAAACATACATTTCACAATGAATGAATGATGTAAATTCACCGATTAAATTCACAAAGTGGACAGAGGTGAATCGAGAAACTGGACAATCACCAGCCTCCCTCCAGCCACTCTCAAGCCTGTTCAATTTCTATTCATTCCCGTATTTTGGTCACCTGATGTGAAGAACTGATTCAATGGAAAAGACCCTGATGCTGGGAAAGATT
Organism: Giraffa tippelskirchi; assembly: GCF_054371585.1. Lineage (NCBI taxonomy): Eukaryota > Metazoa > Chordata > Mammalia > Artiodactyla > Giraffidae > Giraffa > Giraffa tippelskirchi. The sequence continues at coordinate 148,867,900 of NC_137289.1, forward strand.
GAAGGCGGGAGGAGAAGGGGGCGACAGAGGATGATGTGGTTGGATGGCATCACTGACTCAATGGATATGAGTTTGAGCAAGCTCTGGGAGTTGGTGATGGACAGGGAGGCCTGGCGTGCTGCAGTCCATGGGGTCTCAAAGAGTTGGACATGATTGAGCAACTGAACTGAGAACATATGATGTCAGTGGGACTGATTAAAGCCCATCGTGCAGGAAGACTGTACACACCATCCCTTCCTGACCCAAGATGGTCTAAACCGTCTTCTTGCAACAGAGGGGCTCACGACACAGCTGCTGTGGATTGCCCTATACTGGTTACATCATCTCCTCACAGAAAGCCCTTCACAAAGGTGCGGTTTATCGCTGTGCTGTGACGTTTAATGAAATGTCTTGGTTTGCATTCTCCCAGAGGAGACATGGAGTCTAAGACTTAAGGGTAGGTAGTTTCTTTGCAAAAGGATATTGGGAAGCCTTGCTGAGGAAGGGAGAACCACCAACAGAGAAAGGAGAAGAAGCAGAGAAGGTTCTATCCACTGGGATCTTGCAACTGGAGACTCAGAAAACTGAGAATTATTCCACTGAGGGTTGCTTTACACCTGAGGGTTGTTTCAAGGGTGTAAACCCCTTTCTGCTGGACAGTCAAGGCTGCCCAGGTCGGGTGCGGCTCCACCAGGGCAGGGAGAAGACGTTAGGAAAGGAGAAGAGTAACACTGCGTGTGGGCAGAGTGGCACCTTCTTAGAACCTGAGCCACCACTGAGCTCCCACAACATCAAGACCTTCTGTCTCAAGGGCCAATGGGAGTCAGAGTTACACTTTACAAATTTTTTTTTTTAAACCACTTTTTTATTTCGTATTGTGGAATACCTTGACATAGTTTCAGGTGGACAGCGAAGGGTCTCAGCCATACATGTACCTGTATCCATTCTCCCCCCAACTCCCCTCCCATCCAGGCTGCCACGTGACATTGAGCAGAGGTCCCTGTGCTGTCCAGCAGGTCCTTGTTGGTTCTCCATGTTAAATACAGCAGTGTGTCCATCCCAAACTCCTGAACTATCCCTTCCCCCATCCTTGCCCCCGGGGAACCATAAGGTTATTACAGAGTATTGAGCAGAGTTCCCTGTGCTGTCCAGCAGGCCCTTGCTGGTTTTCCATGTTAAATACAGCAGTGTGTCCATGTCCATCCCAAACTCCCTAACAATCCCTCTCCCCATCAATCCCCCTAACAACCACAAGTTCATTCTCTAAGTCTGAGAGTCTCTTTCTGTTTTGTAAGTTCATTTGTATAATTTCACTTTAGATTCCACATACAAGGGATGTCATTGTTACAATAAATAAGGGATGTCATTCTTTTTGTAGGATTTTTTTGATATGGACGATTTTTAAAGTATTGAAGCTGTTACAGTATTGCTTCTGTTTTACGTTTGGGGGTTTTTCGCCACAAGGTATGTGGGATCTTAGGTCCCCAACCAGGGATCAAACCTGCTCCCACTGGACTGGAAGGCGAAGTTTTAACCACTGGACCACCGAGGAAGTTCCTATACTGCTTTTTTTTCCCTGCAAAAGCTACGATTGACAACCCTGTCTTCACAGTTTACACAACGGTATGTGCCAGGCTGCCCTGGTGGTAGAGTGAACAGGAATCCGCCTGCCAGTGCAGGGGACAGCGGTTCGATCCCTGGCCCGGGAAGACTGAACATGCCGTGGAGCAACTGAAGCCCGTGAACCACAACTCCTGAAGCCTGTGTGCCTAGAGCCCGTGCTCTGCAACAAGAGAAGCCACCGCAACGAGAAGCCCAAGCACCACAAGTAGAGAGCAGCCCCCTGCTCACCACAACTAGAGGATGTCTGTGCACAGCAACCAAGACCCAGCACAACCAAAAACTAAGGAATCAATTGTTTCCAAAGACAGCGTGTGTCATCAATACCACTCGGACTCAGGACTACACTGGTGTCTGCCGGGGGTACAGTGGGCACCACCATCTCATCAGAAAACAATCACCTTCATGTCCTGGGGTCTCTCTGCTTGCCATCCGTCCTGGAGGGTGCAGTTCAGCTCTTCAGCTGCCCTCAAGTAACTCCCCTTTCTCTTATATTTCTCCATCAGTGCTCCTCTCACTGCTGTGGAGGTTTTATGCAAATTCTTTTACAGGGTCACATACTGCCAGGTGGGTTTCCCTGGCGGCTCGGACAGTAAAGAATCTGTCTGCAGTGCAGGGGACCCCAGTTCAATCCCTGGGTGGGGAAGATATCCTGGAGGAGGGCATGGCAACCCACCCCAGTATTCTTGCCTGGAGAATCCCATGCACAGAGGAGCCTGGAGGGCTACAGTCCATGAGGTCGCAAGAGTTGGACACGACTTAGCAAGTCTCACACACACACACACACACACACACACACACTCTGCCATGTGTCTTAAATGTTGCTCCAAATACATTTCAAAAAAAAAAAAGACGTGAGTCAGAAATCATAAATCAAAGGGCACCAAGAAGAGAAATAATGATGTATTTTTCGGGCAGTCAAGAGAGCCGAGCCCAAACAGAAAGCATGCGGGTGGCGTCTGAACTTTGTTCAAGGCCTGATGCGTGATGTTGATTTTTGAACTGCACAAGTCTCCCCTGTGCACCTGAGGAACTCAAGGTTCACAGGGTCTGACCACCTGCCCGGACTCAATGACCCGGGGAAGGGGACGGCTCGGCCCTGAACATCACCACGTCCGTCTGGCTTCATCCACTTTGTGCCGCATATGACCCACAAATACCAGAAGGTAATGACTGACAGGAGGTATTAATAATTCCTGATGATGGAGACGTGCAGTGTTATACACATATTGATACATTACGCATTGCTATTTCTGCTTTTCTTTAACTTTCGGGTCCTTTCCCAAAATCACAGAGACAACGGAGAATGAAAGATTCTGTCTAGGGTGCACATTTCCTCTGCTCCTGGGACATCTCTAGAGCTGATGTATAATGGTGAGATGGCATACTGCCCGGTTTGCCCTGTGATGAGAAAAGCTTTTGAAGTGAGTAGACTTTCTGCACTTACTGGTGATGAACATTTAGGGGCAATGACAAAAGAATTAGGATATCCATCATTTAAATCTGATACTTATTTTGAAAAGAAGATTCACGATGGTAGAATGAGTATAAATGTCAGCTAAAGCTTGCTTGTGTTGGGGGAGGCGGAGGGAATTTGGCTCTTCTAGGGGGTTGGCACAGGGAAAAACAGTCCCTGAGAAAGCTTCCCGCTGACCCGCACCATTTGTTTTGAATAACACTCAAGCTGGAGAGCTTTCTTTGTCAGAGTCTGACTTTCCCTAATTCCAATGATGTTACCGCCTGGGCTTAACAACCGGTATGAACAGATTTGTATCTCAGAAGTCAGTTTTATGGGAGCCACTAAGTGACACGTTTGGGGTGCTAAACTTCCTCCATTTGGTCTAAATGGACATCGCTGTGTAAAAAACTGCCCTCTCTGATGAGTCACTGAGTTCACAAAAGGATTTTCTGTCTCAGTCCTTGGGGGAATGTAAACTGCCAGATCTGTATTTATTCTGGGCTCAGAGGGTGTACCTGGCCCAGTTTGCAAGGTTTATATGAGAACACAGGCAAAAAACATGAGCTCTAACAGTCGAAGTGGCTTCAAATACTGAATAAGCAATAACCAATATAGGATAAGGATAAGGATATAGGATAAAGGCATACACTGATCACGATGGAACAGGCTTGACCTGAATGACATCAACTGCAGACGACAGGTACACCCACACTGGTGTTTTCAGTGGGAAACCCCTGGGATTAAATACATATAAGGATGCTTCATCTGGCCCAGATCTCAAGAAATTCAAAGTCGCACTTGAGTTCAAGTTAGTAACTTAAGACTTCAATGGAAAGTGTGGACTATAGACATTTCCTGTTTCTAAAGTGGATTGAGATGGTTCTACATGTGCTAATTTGCTTTAGGATATAGGTGTCTAAAAATAACAGTGGGAGAAATTTACACGCCAGCAGTTAAGATTCTTGGTTTGCTTAGGAACTGAAACACTGTTACAGGCCTCACAGCCTCAATCATTTCTAAACAGCTGGCAAGGATTTAAAAATCATCAAAGGCATTAATTAATAACAAACTCACTGTCAAACACTGATGGATTAGCATAGCTTTATTTGTGTTTATATTCGACGGCTATTTCTGCAGTTTCGGGGGTAGAAATGACACATGCTGAAAAGTTGGAAGTGAGCGCTCGTACTCATGAACGGAAGAAGAAACTTTAAACACGGGTTTAAAATCCAAAGCTGCTGATAGACAATACAGCGCTCCCACACCTAACCTGTGTGCTTGCGTGACAAGAAGCTTCAGCTGCGTCCTACTCTTTGCGACCCCGCGGGATATATTCTACCAGGCTCCGGGCAAGAATACTAGAGAGGGTTGCCATGCCCTCCTCCAGGGGATCTTCCCGACCCAGGGATCGAACCTACATCTCTTCTGTCTCCTACACTGGCAAGCGGTTTCTTTACCACCAGCCCCACCTGAGAAGTTCCTCACACCTAACTAGAGACCCCGGAAAACAGATGTTACTTTTCAAACTAGCTCTCATCAATGTCTGATTTGCCATATTTCATCCAATGGCTACAATCCAGGCCACATCTGCAATTTGCAAATGACTGGAAATAAGTTCCATTAAACAGGACTTGCTGAGCAAACTCTAATAAGCTACACAGTGAAATACTATGTGTCTGTACAAAACAAAAGCATCACATCTTTTCATGTGGATGTGGACATAGAGACCTAGTGCCTGTTGACATTTACGGAAAGAAACTAATAAAAGTCATATTCACAATGGGTGGGCTGGGTTGAATGGAGGCAAGAGAAGAGGCTGAGAGTGAGACCTTTTATAAACCGCTTTCTCCCTCAATATATTCATTTCCTTTCCTGTCAAAGGCTGTCCAGTCATGGTGTTTCAGGGGTCTTAATGTCCAGGAAAAGCTTCCTTAAATGTTGTGGCTTCATGTTTTTTTTTTTTGATTGTATGTGAAAGTCGCTCAGTCGTGTCCAACTCTTTGCAACCCCATGGACTATACAGACCATGGGATTCTCCAGGTCAGAAGACTGGAGGGGGGAGCCTTTCCCTTCTCCAGGGGATCTTCCCAACCCAGGGATCGACCCAGGTCTCCTGTACTGCAGGCAGATTCTTTACCAGCTGAGCCACCAGGGAAGCCCAAAAATACTGGAGTGGATCACTGTAAGTCCAACCATAAAATTTTATTGCAAATTTTGGATCTGTGGTATCACCAACTTTTAAATTTTATCATCTACTGATTTGATTTTACTCATTTTCATCAAGTCAGTGGATTTAGGTTTTATTGTTTGTTTTCTAATGTTCGATTTCATTTTTGTTCTTTTCATTACTAGTTTTAAATTTTTAATTCACATGGTGCTTTCAGAGTTAAGGTTCATAGAAAATCTGAGGGAATGCAGTAGTTTTATCTTTAATTACTTTTTCTAACAACTTCAGCTGAATATTCCTCACATTTTTTTTCCTATTCTTTATTTATTAAAAATCACTTAATTTCTTCTGGGCATGTGGCACCTAGCTACAACTAATTTTTTCTAGATAAATTCTGCATTTTGGGTTTTTGTTTTTTCTTTCACTCAACAGTTAAGACATGGATTGTAATATATTTTACTTAAAATTTTCAGAGTGTTTTTTTTTTTTACTTTCTATAATATTTTTTGTCTTTGATTTCCCATTTTATTGTTGGTGATGGAATATGATGGTGGTTACAATTTCTACTCGCTATAATCTTTCTAAGTTGTGTGTGTGTGTGTATTTAAGTGTGATAATCTTTTGTTTTTAATGGGCAGATAAATTTATCTCATTTATATTTAATTTTAGTTGAAATATGACATTATATTCATTTCAGGTGCACAACATGATTTGCTATTTGTACATATTGCAAAAAAAGATCACCACCATAAGTCTAATTAATATTAATCAGCACATAGTTACAAATTATTTTTCTTGTGGTGAGGACTCATTTATACGTATTGCTGTGAAAGATCAATTTGCTATTTTTTCTGTTTCCTTTAATCTTTTAGTTTTAGCTGTTTAAACATCTTTGATAGAGTTTTGATAATGGTAAAAAACAAAGGAAGGAAGAAGGTTCTGAGACATTTCAGTAAAAAAAAAAAAAAAAAAAAAAAGTTGATATTGTGCCCTTCTACTACCTAAAAAGATCTAGAAACTTTACTTTACTCATAAGACTGTAAAAAAAAAAAAAATTTGAAAAAGTGCCTATTATTAACACGTCTGTTCCCTATATTCTATTTTTTTTTTAAAAAATACTGCTTTAACAATAATGAATGTCTTCTCTTATGTAAAGAGAGAAGGGGTCACATCGGCTTTTGATCTTGGTAATAATTCACAAAGGTTTCAGAGAGAAATCATTTCTAGGAAATACCTCCAAGTTCTTAAGAATAAGCTTCATGTTTAAGCAGGAAAACGCTTTTTAAGTGTTTTTTTTTCCCCGCCTGGAAGTTCTGATGGCTATGTGTAGATGGACATCATTGCTTTTTCTAGCAAGGATGCTGACTTTTTACCCCCGGAGCACTTGAAACGTGCTATGTGAGAATTTCTATACAGAAATTCATTGACTTTGACAGAATTTCAAATTGTCTCTTCTATCATGACGGTTCATCAGCTGCTTTTGGTTTATCAGAGTCGAAGTGTTTTACCCTCAAAGGTTCCGCTTAAATTTCTCTTTCAGACTAAGATTCCCAAAACATGAAATTCATTTAGCATTACGCTGGGCTTTGTTGAACCCATTGTATTTTTCGCCCGGAGGCTGGTAAAAGGAAAACAGAACAGAAATGAACCTTAGGGGTCGTACTTTCTCAACAGAGAATCAGACCTGAATGTACAAGCTCACATCTTTTTACAATCTTTCATTTTCATGGAAAACTTTTTCAATGAATTTTATCTTAATGGCTAAAGAAAATTTGAATACTTTAGATACTCTTATGGTTTATTGGTTAAAAATATTTAATATGATCTTTGATGATGAATGGGTTTCCCTGGTGGCTCAGCTGGTAAAGAATCTGCCTGCAATGTGGGAGACCTGGGTTCGATCCCGGGGTCGGGAAGATCCCCCAGAGAAGGGAAAGTCTACCCACTCCAGGATTCTTGGGCTTCCCTGGTGGTTCAACTGGTAAAGAGTCCTCCTGCAACTTGGGAGATCTGGGCTCTATCCCTGGGTTGGGAAGATCCCCTGGAGAAGGAATAGCCTACCCATTCCAGGATTCTGGCCTGGAGAATTCCACAGACTGTACAGTCCATGGGGTCGCAGAATCAGACAGGACTGAGCGACTTTCACTTTGACTTGATGATAAGTAAGTGCTCTAAAATGTTTACTAAATGAGAAATGGCACAGGATGGCAATGAACCCGAGAAGGACCCTGGGGACTCTTTCTGATCAGCCTCCAAGAATTTCCCTGAGTTCCAATGGGCAGATTCAAACAGTTGCAAGTCAGGGAAGGGAGGAGATTCGGAGACCAGCAAGGAGCCACCAGGAAACAAACAGGACCTTGGGGCAGGGTCCTTAAGACACAACAGTATCTCTGAGCTCTTTACAGAGCTGAACTGGACAAATGGAAGATGAAGCACTGTTCACACAAGATCAGGAGACTGCTTGAGGTCAGATTAAAGAAAGGCACACAAGCTCAAGAAAGGTCCAACAAAGGTCTGTCTAGTCAAAGCTATGGTTTTTTCCAGTGGTCATGTATGGATGTGAGAGTTGGACCATAAAGAAAGCTGAGCACCGAAGAATTGATGCTTTTCAACTATGGTGTTGGAGAAGACTCGTGAGAGTCCCTTGGACTGCAAGGAGATCCAACCAGTCCACCCTAAAGGAAATCAGTCCTGAATATTCATTGGAAGGACTGATGCTGAAGCTAAAACTCCAATCCTTTGGCCACCTGATGCAAAGAACCGACTCACTGGAAAAGACCCTGATGCTGGGAAACATGGAAGGCGGGAGGAGAAGGGGACGACAGAGGATGAGATGGTTGGATGACATCACCGACTCAATGGATATGAGTCTGAGCAAGCTCTGGGAGTTTGTGATGGACAGGGAGGCCTGGCGTGCTGCAGTCCACGGGGTCACAAAGAGTCGGAGACGACTGAGCGACTGAACTGAACTGAACTGACTAACAGAGGCGCAAGACACTCCAACCTTATCAGCAACCCCACCCTTGTGTGTATGCTTGTGTTTGAACCACTGCTGTCAAACTCCTCACCAAACCCTCCGGGTTGGGACACCACAGTTTTGAGGGCAGGAGCTCATTGTGTACCCCCTTTACTTGACAAAGCAATAAAGCTCTTCTCCTCCACTTCACCCACAACTCTTGTCTCTACGATTTGATTTGGCACCGGCACTCAGAGGCCGAGCTTTCGGCGTCAAAAACCAAAGCAAGAGGTGTCAGGGTCCCGTGCCTAATGGTAATTCATGGCATATCCAGGGGAGGAGAAGCGGGGGACAGAAGATAAGATGGCTGGATGGCATCACTGACTCAATGGACATGAGTTTGAACAAACTCCGGGAGATGGTGAAGGACAGAGGAACCTGGTGAGCTGCTGTCCATGGGGTTGCAAAGCGTTGGACACAACTTAAGTGACTGAACAACAGCAGCGAGAGTCACTGCGGCCCAACTGAATTTAACGAACAGGTGTTTGTAGGCCATAGAGCAGGGGTCCCCAGCCTCCGAGATCTAATGCCTGATGATCTGAGGTGGAGCTGATGTGATGATAATACAGATAAAATGCACAATAAATGCAATGTGCTTCAACCACCCCAAAACCATCTTCCTCTCCTCGGCCTGTGAAAAAACAGTCTTCCACATAACCAGTCCTTGATGTCAAAAAGGTTACCTACCGCTGCCACAGAGAGCACTTGGTTCTCAGCAGTGGGCGTTAAGCAAAATGAATAGACTGAAAGAAATAACAACGTTATTTGATACCAATTAGGAGAGATCAGGGAGAAGGCAATGGCACCCCACGCCTGTGCCTGGAGAATCCCAGGAACGGCAGAGCCTGGTGGGCTGCCGTCTATGGGGTCGCACAGAGTTGGACACGACTGAAGCGACTTAGCAGCAGCAGCAGGAGAGATCAACTGAAGGAAAAATCAGGAACCCAGTAAGACATTCCACCTTTGGACACAAATGGTAATGGGACTAGTTCTCCCTGGGCTTTCTGATTTCAAATCTAAATCTGATTTGCAGAATGAGGTCTCCTCGTGTTTAATCGTAGCTGTCTACAGCATCATCGAGCAGAAGAACAATTCCCCTGCCCTTGGAGGAGACACAACGCTGATACACAGACAAACACGGTTCACACTGAGCCTTGTCGGCCACTTCCTGTCACTGTGGAGGAGGAGGAGGTTTACCCTGCTGCAAAAGCTTGAATCTCCACATGCACAACCTATGAGCAGAAAACGGGCTGATCCAAACACCTCCCTGAACTACGGAAATCTACAAAATTGTGTTTATTCACATCAAAAGGAGCTGCGTACCTCATACTTTCCATCACGATAGCTGCAGACAAGACTGACGGCTTCTCTCTTTCTCAGTTGCTACAGACACAAAACCTCTTTCATCTTTTCCTGTCGGAATCTTTGCTTCAACAGTAGACTCTTTCTGTTCTGAGTCCTGGACATGACTAACTAGCTCACCCTGCGTTTGCAATAAACACATATTTTCAGGAGCTCTCCAGTTCTCTGATCTCTCCCAGAACCACACCTGCAGGCCCCCTTTCCCGAATAAAACCACAACACAGTCTATTTAAGAGGCAATTTGGAATAGGATGATACACTTCTGACATAAGACGGCTGATTCAGCTTGTTGTACAGCAGAAACCAACAAAACACTGTAAAGAAATTATCCTCTAGTTAAGGAAAAAAGACTAACCTTTCCATGAAGGATGCTGACAGCAGAAACTTTTAAAGGTAGCTTCATATTTGGGGATTTATAAAGAACATCAATGGGGGGCTGGGGGGTAAGACCCACTCTCCACATAGCTGCTGCTGCTGCTGCTGCTGCTAAGTCGCTTCAGTCATGTCCGACTCTGTGCGACCCCATAGACGGCCGCCCACCAGGCTCCGCCGTCTCTGGGACTCTCCAGGCAAGAATACTGGAGTGGGGTGCCATTGCCTTCTCCGTCTCCACATAGCAGCATGATGCAAAGATGGAAATTATGGACAGATCCAAAGGGAACAAAAATGTGTGTTTTGTTGGAGAAATGTTATGATATCATGTAGGGAATGGATAAGCATGGGGTTATCCATTAGGGATACATGGAATCCCACCTAGTGTTATAAATAAAGTTTTATTGTAACACAGGCGCACGCATCTGCTTACATGTCACAGATCTCTGAATGCTTACTTGTTAGCCCAGCAGAGTTGAGTGGTTGAAACCAGGACCCTACAGGTCACAAGGCCTGATGTACTGCCTTCCTGACTCTTTATAGGAAACTGCACTGAGCCTTGCAGAGCAGGTATAGCACATGGATTTCGGTGCCATGAAAAACTCAGATGTTGGCTAGGAACTGCGTCTTGTTCTTTTGGTTTTGTTGACAGGAATCAAACAGGCAGAACTAAGGAAGTCCTCTGTGGTCCAGTGGCTAAGACTCCGTGCTCCCAATGCAGTTGGGCCAGAATCCATCCCTGGTCGGGGAACTAGACCCTACATGCCAAACTAAGAGTTCGCAAGCCACAGTGAAGACCAAAGACTCCGCGGGCTGTAACTAAGACCTGGTGTAGCAGAATGAATAAATATTAAGGAAAAAAAAAAAAGAAGCAGAAGTACACCTAGGCCTGAGCACTGGACGTCCTTGCCACATGGCAGCTATTTTTCATCCCTTATGCAGATAACTCAACAAAAAGCAAATCACTGTATCCATAGTTCTAACCACAGGTGTCATCTCAGGGAAACGTGAACACAGCAGATGACATCATGAGTCAGTGTGCTTCTGCGTGGATCAGCTACATGGGTTCTATATAACATTCACCAAAGTTTAGCTGAGGATTTCTCAGTGAGGATTTATGGGCTTCCCTTGTGGCTTAGCTGGTAAAGAATCTGCATGCAATGTGGGAGACCTGGGTTCCATCCCTGGGTTGGGAAGGTCCCCTGGAGAAGAGAAAGGCTACCACCCCACTATTCTGGCCCAGAGAATTCCATGGACTATATAGTCCATGGGGTCACAAAGAGTGGGCTGTGACTAAGTGACTTTCACGTTCACAAATAGGCTGGGAAAGGAGAGACTACTGAGTGTGGGTCAGACTTTAGATGTGACTTTTGTTTTCTCGACTTTGGGCAATGGAGGCCGGATGAGCACTCAGTTCTTGTAAAAGCAGCCCTGGGGGATTCTGGGGGCATTCCCTGGCCATCCAGTGGTTGAGACTCTGTGCTTCCAATGCAGGGGATGCGAGTTCGAGCTGTTGTCAGGGAACTGAGATCCCATATGCTACACGACGCAGCCAAAAAAAATTTTTTTAAAAAGCAGACCCCCAGGGCTCCTCTTATCTGAGCATCGAGGCCCAGAAGACAACCCTGTGCCTGGCATAGCACCTGCCTCCTGGACGCAAAGTGGACGTGAAACAGAAAGTCGCTCAGTCGTGTCCGACCCTTTGCAACCCCACGGACTATACAATCCATGGAATTCTCCAGGCCAGAAGACTGGAGTGGGCATCCTTTCCCTTCTCCAGCAGATCTTCCCAACCCAGGGATCGAACCCAGGTCACCCACATTGCAAGCAAATTCTTTACCCACTGAGCCACCAGCGAAGCCCAAGAATACTGGAGTGGGTAGCCTATGCCTTCTCCAGGGGATCTTCCCCAATGCAGGGATCAGAACCCACCTGTTATTCCTAATTCACTCGGCCTCAGCACCCACATTTTTCTACTCCAGGTTGTTGCCGGTCCCCACGATACACCTCAAATCAGCGTCATCTGCATGGCCTTGATCTACGTGGCCACTGAAAGGGGCATCTCTCTGGCACCTTTAACCATAGTCTCAAAGAACTCTTGTGAAGATGGACCATCACTCAGGGCATAACAGCTATTCAGAAATCTCTGGCCAGCCATCACAGCAGAGTTCCAGAGTTTCTTCTGCAATTGGAGGGGTAGGGGGGTGTGCCAGTCCAGGGAGGCCTCCTGCGGAGCCTGGGAGTCGGCAAAGAGGGTCTGTGTCAAGCTTGGCAGTGGCCCTGGCTCCAGCCAAAACCCAGAGGGACCACCCGGGCGGGTGACGCCACCGCTGGCCCACTGGAAGAGCTCCAGATGGACCAAAGAACACATCCTCCTATGAAACATCCATCTGGATGACGGAACGGCAATAGAGAGGTAGCGGTGTGAGCAGGGGTGGACGTACTGATGGGAAACACGTGTCCAGATCCTACCTTTTGCAGACTCGATCGCTGCATCTGAACTCGCCAGGCTGCCTGTGAACCAGCGTGTCTGGGACGATGAAGACGCTTTGGCCTTGGCTTCGGCCATGCATGTGTAAAGCCGCTCCAGGACTGAATAGCCTGCGCTGTTTGCCTGCCAGGCTCTCCAACTGGACTGAAAGACACAAGACACCCTTGTCAGAAGAGGAGGTGCCAAGAATGTGAAATTTTCCAGAGAGCTGGGGGGAGGAAGACCCTGTTGGAGCCAGAATACCTGCAAAACAGGAACAGGACAAAGCCTCAGCACTAGTTTACATCTCGTTTTTTTTGTTTGTTCTTGTTTTTTACTTTATTATCTCTTGTTTTCTTAGTCTCTGATGAAGAGTCCCTGAAGAGCTTTTTTTCCCTTCAAATGGAGATGTGCCTCTTTGAACAGTGCCCCTGGAAGATGACCGGCTAATTAGCAGAGAATCTGCCAATGGGAACGATTTGCAATACAGAGGCAATCAGTTCAGTTCACTCGCTCAGTCGTGTCTGACTGTTTGCGACCCCAAGGACTGCAGCACGCCAGGCTTCCCTGTCCATCACCAACTCCCAGACCTTGCTCAAACTCACGTCCATCGAGTCGTTGATGCCATCCAACAAGGCAATACCCTCTGCCATAACACCGGAGGGATTAAAAAATCGAATAACGGTAAATATACACACACACACACACACACCTCATTAAAGAAATAAACAGTTCAGTGAAACTTAGATAACCCCTACAACCCATCAACAGGCAAGCCAGGCAGGTTGCTAATGAGAACAGTTTCAGGCAGCGTCTGTCTAATTTAATGTGTGCATTTAAGGACGCATTCAAGCTGCAGCGAGTCAATCCTGTCCACCATGCGGTCGATCAGGTCTGTCCGAGCGTGGCCTCTCCCACATCATGATCTTAGAGAAACCGGATGTGATTCGTGGGGACTCTTGAGGAGAATGCTGAGGGTCCGCTAAGCCCTCCCTCCTGCTGTAATCACAGACAGCTCTTTGGCTGTGTGTCCAGCTGTAATCACAGACAGCTCTTTGGCTGTGTGTTCACCATGATCACAGCCCTGGGAGGTGTTGCCCGAGGGCGAGTGAGGTGGACGGTGGCAGTTTGGTTGTTGTGTCTACTTTTTCTTTTTCATTAGCAAAAGGAGAATCACTTTTTATTTGCAAGTAAAACGTCTTTTTCCCTAAAGAAAATGTCTCGTTTTTTTCTTTTTTCCGTCTGTAACAATTCATTTCTACCTTCTGAACAGCAAGAGTTTTTTTTTTGCAGTCTGTCTTTACTGGCAGAAATACAGAACGGAGTTTCCTATGGAACAAGTCACTGAGAAGAAAGAAAGGGCATACATGTGTCATCTTATTACCCCAGCCCCTCTCCCAGTGAGATCACAGGCTCCCTTTGTGGATTCGGGTCTCACTGGGAAAGGCCTGAAAGTGAAAGTTGCTCAGTCGTGTCTGACTCTTGGCGACCCCATGGACTACACAGTCCATGGAATTCTCCAGGCCCGAATACTGGAGTGGATAGCCTTTCCCTTCTCCAAGGGGATCTCTCCAGCCCAGGGATGGAACCCAGGTCTCCTTCATTGCAGGTGGACTCTTTACCAGCTGAGCCACCAGGGAAGCCCAAGAAGACTGGAGTGGGTAGGCTATCCCTTCTCCAGGGTATCTTCCTGACCCAGGAATCAAATCCAGGTCTCCTGCATTGCAGGTGGATTCTTTACCAGCTGAGCTGCCAGGGAAAGGCCTATGCTCCTACAACTCTGAAAACCATCCTGCTAATTCATGGACTGAGTCCCCAGGAAGGTGTCAACTGGATTAAGCTTACGGAACACTTCAGATGGTGTCAGTTGTGTTGCAATCAAGAGATGAAGAAACAGATGTGAGGGTGATTTCTCCACCTTGATGGTGGGATGGATTACGCAGTGGATGAGAGTTACTCACACAGTGTACAAGGATTCTACACCAGTTCTCGACACGGTCCATCAGAACCAAAGACTGTTTTGTCTCCGGGATAACCAGCTGTCTCCACAGCAGAGAAAGAAATCTCCGATCTAAGAGAACCACAACACAGTTTCATTGTAGAGAGCCAAATCTGTAGCAGAAGCCTCGCTTTGTTTTAAAAAGCTACAATCTTGAACTCAAGCCTCTTTTATTCTACAGTGAGGAGATCTGAACAACAGACCGAGTACAACCCATTATTTTTTCTGGAGTCTTTCAGGCTACAAAAAAAAAAAAAGCTTCTGTCTTTCAAAACAAACAAGCAACCTTCTGCACAGAAGAAAACCGTACCCTATGGAATCAACAAAAGCAATCATTCGAGTCACGTTAAGAAATAAAACATTCAAGGGGTACAGAAGGAAAGTGAAAGTCGCTCTGTCGTGTCCGACTCTCTGCGACCCCAGGGACTATACAGTCCACGGGCTTCTCCAGGCCAGAATCCTGCAGTGGGTAGCCATTCCCTTCTCCAGGGGATCTTCCCACTCCAGGGGTCAAACCCAGGTCTCCCGCGTTGCAGGCGGATTCTTTACCAGCTGAGCCACAAGATGACCCAAACGGTGCCTCTGGGAGCAAGTGCTCCCCCAAAGAAAGAGCTCCAGTCCGTGGTGGGATGTGAGGACCCCCAGGGGGGCCGTGTCCAGTCCCCTCCCTGACCGCATGCCTACAGTGGCGCTCAGATGTCCTCTGTCTGCAATCAGAGGTGCCCATCTGGGGCTCTCAGTGGTACTGCTGCCAACCTGGGGACACAGTGGCTTTTTGGAAGAAGCCAGGAGTAAACACAAACACCCTCTGTGGAGAAGCTTAACGGCTGCTTGGCAAGCGGCAGATAAGTGTTGGCTTGCAGAGGGCGGGCTCCTGTGAAGGCAGGTTTTGTGTAACACCCTGGAGGGTTACATCGGGTACTGCTGGGGCAGAGGGCTCAGAAGAGACCCGAGACTCCGGCTGAGAGGAGCTTGGCTCTTAAGGAAGGGCTGGCTGGAAGGGATAGCTATGGAACCGGAGTTCCAAGATCAGAGACTCCAAACCCGACCTTCCCACGCCCGGTAGAGCAGGGTGGGTTAGTTTAGAATGGAGCCCTAACTTCCTTTGCACGACACAACACAGAACACTTTTATTTTCCCCGAGGAAGACATATACCCTGTGTGTCAGAGAAGGAAATGGCAACCCACTCCAGTTTTCTTGCCTAGAGAATTCCGTGGATGGAGGAGCCTGGTGGGCTGCTGTCCATGGGGTCGCACAGAGTCGGACACGACTGAAGCGACTTAGCATGCATGCATGCATGTGTCAGACCGAATAATTTTTAAAAGAAGTTTACTTGGCTGGGCTCTAGTTGAACGGTTTTATTACAGTAGTGTAGAATCTATAGGCCCCCCATGGGCTGAAAGGCCCCCGGGTAACGAAAGGAAGGATCCTAAAAACAGGACTTGAAAATTCATAGTGAGGTCAGTCGGCCTAAATCATTAAAAAAGAGCGAACGAAGAATTTTATATATCAAAATGGTGGCGTTTTCCCCCGTCATAACTAATAGCTTATTTAATACAGAGTTCAATGTCTCTATCCAAACCAAAAGCACTGAATAAATAAATAAAATCATTTTTCTCTTCCCTGCTCCCCACCTGCAAAAGGCCGAGTGGGAAAAGACGTAGGCAGAGAGAAGAGTGAAATCCCACACCCTTCCGTCTGTTCCTGCAGGAAGAAGAGACACTCAGGGTAGCACCCAGACACGAAACCGGGCGGGACCTTTCCATACGAGACAAACAAGACGTCATCCCGAAAATGAGGACTCGTTTCCGTAACTGCAAATGTGTGGGAGGTGAAAGGACACAGTCAAGATGTCTTCAAGGTTTAGGGAAAGATCCTTAAAAGGTTACACGTGGAGACAACAAGAGAAAGACAAAGTGTCTTGGGCTACGTTAGGTCAGAACTGCATGCTCCACTGGCTTATCCTAGCAGACAGGGAGGCACACTGCCTTCTTTTCTCTGGCTTCTCCATCAGTCCAATTGCTCCTAGCAGGTGGCCATCTCCCTGTACCTCCCCTTCTCTGCCATAAAGCCTTGCCCCCACCCCGCTACATATCATCCAGCAAAGGTTTTTTTCCTCTGTGACCCTCCAAGGAGATTTCTGAAACTTTTTTTTTTTCCTAATCAACACCCCATGATTGACTATAGTCTTCCAATCCCACTCCTGGGCATATATCCAGCAGAAAAAAAAAAAAAATGATTCAAAAGGATACACACACCCCAATGATCACTGCAGAACTATTCACAACAGCCAGGACATGGATGTAACCTAAATGTTCGCTGACAGACGAATGGATAAAGATGTGGTACCTATACACACAATAGAATATTACTGAGCCATCAAAAAGAAGGAAATGATGCCATCTGAAGCAAATGGATGGAGCTAGAGATTGTCATACTGATTGAAGTAGTTTAGACAGACAAGGTGAAATTCATAGGACATCAGTTATCTGGGCAATCTAAAAAGAAATGATATAAGTGAACTTGTTTATGAAACAGAAATAGACTCACAGACATAGAGAATGAACTCATACTTACTGGGGGAACAGTAGTGGGGAGAGACAGGGAGTTTGGGATGCACATGGACACACCACTGTATTTAACATGGAGAACCAACAAGGACCTGCTGGACAGCACAGGGAACTCTGCTCAATACTCTGTAATAACCTTATGGTTCCCAGGGGGAAGGATAGGGGAAGGGATAGTCAGGGAGTTTGGGATGGACATGGACACACCACTGTATTTAACATGGAGAACCAACAAGGACCTGCTGGACAGCACAGGGAACTCTGCTCAATACTCTGTAATAACCTTATGGTTCCCAGGGGGAAGGATGAGGGAAGGGATAGTTAGGGAATTTGGGATGGACATGGACACACTGCTGTATTTAACATGGAGAACCAACAAGGACCTGCTGGACAGCACAGGGAACTCTGCTCAATACTCTGTAATAACCTTATGGTTCCCAGGGGGAAGGATAGGGGAAGGGATAGTCAGGGAGTTTGGGATGGACATGGACACACTGCTGTATGTAACATGGAAAACCAACAAGGACCTGCTGTCCAGCACAGGGAACTCTGCTCAATACTCTGTAATAACCTTATGGTTCCTAGGGGGAAGGATGAGGGAAGGGATAGTTAGGGAATTTGGGATGGACATGGACACACTGCTGTATTTAACATGGAGAACAAACAAGGACCTGCTGTCCAGCACAGGGAACTCTGCTCAATACTCTGTAATAACCTAATGGTTCCCAGGGGGAAGGATGGGGGAAGGGATAGTTAGAGAGTTAAAAAAAAAAAAATTCTAATACCGTGAATATCCCTGTATCTGTTTACTTTCTGTATTATTCTGTGCTTTATACCCAACATAGTGAGACTTTATTTTTTTTTTTCCCACTCCCAGAAACGACATTTTCTGGGAATGCCTGCCTTAGACAACTCCCTTACTTTCTTTCTGCTGCAGGTAAAAGTCAAGAGACGAGTCTGCAGCTGGTGGTTTTCCATGCTGTATATGACGGAGGCATAGGGTTGCAGAGAGTCGTCTCCACAGCTACTCAAAGGCGTGTGGGCGAGCTGCCATGCTGGCTGCCACCCACAAGGACCGCCACCTGCCCATCCCGTACCCTGCATGCTCATGACGGAGGGGGCCTTCCAATCCAACCCCAGCACCTCTGCTAACACTGGTCTCCGCTTTAAGCGTCCGTGCAGTATGCCCGTTCATGGACTTAGTCCAAAGTATTTTTAAAAAAACAAAGTGAAAAATTCTTTCATCCAAAAGTCCTGAACGGCACCCCATGCCTTCAGCTTTTGATTTTGTGTTTAATAAGGTCACGATGGTGAGGTGAATTTTACAAGAAGCCAGGTATGTACTCAGAAAGCATCAAAGCTGTTGGTGGGATCCCATTACATGGGGAAAATGTATTCTTTGTGGAGACTGTTCCGTGAGTCCCTCAGATCATGCCAGTTGTTGGATCAGCCAGTTGTTGATAAGACCCATAATTCATGCAAGAGCCCTGCCCGTGGGTATAGTTATAACTTCATATACATTTGTATTTTAAAAAACCTGAAGCTATAATACAGCATGTACCTTTTTTGGATTTCATTACAGTTCAATTGCATAACACAGTGCAATATACAGGGTTAATTGAAGTTAAAGTATGACAACGCTAACATTTGATTACGATCTATTTGGGCCTTATTTCATGGCAGGCAAACTTCCACATGAGAAGTCAACACCGTAGCAATGTCTCCTCTTCCAGTTTGTACTGTTTGCAGCTGGACGATCCAATCAATCATACCATTCAGCTGATTTGACACAAAAGCAATGGAAACACAGCCTGGTGGCTCCACGGTAAAGAACCTGCCGGCCAATACAGGAGACGTGGGTTCAACCCCTGGGTGGGGAAGATTCCTTGAAGGAGGAAACATCAACCCACTCCAGGATTCTTGCCTGGGAAATCCCATGGACAGAGGAGCCTGGCGGGCTACAGTCCATGGGGTTGCAAGAGTCCGACATGACTGAGCAACTGAACAACAACAGAACTGCAGACACAGACCCCAAGGTGTAAGTCTACCTGAAATTCTGGCCCTGCTGTAAACAGCTGTTAATAAGGAGGAACAGACACACTGATGTGTCAATGAATGAGATATTCCGGGAAATCAGAGGGGAGAATGACTTGGCTCAGAGGCTCCTAGACAGGGTCAGGGAACTGGGCGTCTGTGTTTCGTAGGGTCTCGCCAAGAAAAGAATAGGAATAGGATTCCACAGACGGGAAATAACCTGAATAACACATCCCAGGAGCCTTCCGGTGGATGGTATTTCCATCTAGTACTTGGGATTCTTCGGGTGAAACCGATATGAGACATAGGAACGGGGGCCAAGATGGGAACAGGGCTGGTGAAGAAGCAAAACCACACAACAGGCTTTCCTGATTCTCCAAACTCACACAACACCAACACGCCTGACGTGAAGTCTTAGTCGCTCAGTCGTGTCCGACTCATTGCAACCCTACGTACGGACTGCAGCCCGCCAGGCTCCTCTGTCCATGGAATTCTCCAGGCAAGAACACTGGGGGTATCTATTCTTCTCCAGGGGACCTTGCCAACCCAGGGATTGAACCCAGGTATCCTGTATTGTAGGCACATTCTTCACCGTCTAAGCCACAAGAGAAGCCCAAAGCCACCTGAGGTTTGCCCTATATGTGATAGCAAGTTCCCAAAAGCGTGAATGAAGCAGGGGAGAGAGGTGTGGTTTTTCTTTTTTATAACTCTGGCAAGTCCACATTTGCACAAAATGTAGACACTATAAAAGCCATGCAATGTGAGTGCGTCAAGGCTATGTCTGGTGATCCTAGGCTCAATCCACTGAATTGAGCCTTACCAGGATATTTAGTGACGATAATGTAATTAAGTTACACTTACAATAAAGCCATTTGAAGGTATTCAAACACAAGTGACCCAGTATTTGGTTTTAAGTATTTCTTTGAGCAAAGATACAAGCATACAGACATAGATGTAAATTGATGGGGAAGACTTAGACAGAATATGTATGTACCTATGCCTATAAAGAAGGCTGAGTGCCAAATAACGGATGCTTTTGAACTGTGGTGCTGGAGAAGACTCTTGAGAGTCCCTTGGGCTGCAAGGAGATGGAGCCAGTCCATCCTAAAGGAGATCAGTCCTGAATATTCATTGGAAGGACTGATGCTGAAGCTGAAACTCCAATACTTTGGCTACCTGATGTGAAGAGCTGACTCACTGGAAAAGACCCTGGTGCTGGGAAAGATGGAAGGCAGGAGGAGAAGGGGACGACAGAGGATCAGATGGTCAGATAGCACCATCAACTCAATGGACACGAATCTGAGCAAACTCCGGGAGATGGTGAAGGACAGAGGAGGCTGGCCTGCTGTAGTCCACAGGGTCGCAAAGAGTCGGACATGACTTAGCGACTGTACAAACAACAACAAACGCTTGTTTTTGAAAACCAACTGATTTTATGCTATTTGAAATCAGTGCCAAAAGTCTTAGAGAAGCTGTGAGCCCCCAATGAAACCACGGGATTTAAGTCCTAAACAAGAACAGTGAAATGTTGAACTCAAGAGAACAACTTCAGGCAGAGTCCTAAAGAGATTCGGAAAAGGACAGAATGAAGAAAATTCAGCAACCTACAAACCTCAAGACAACCGTGAAGGGTGTTCTCCAGTGAGTCCGGTACTAGACTAGATCTTGATGGACACAATAAAAGAACAAATGAATGAGCTGTTAGCCTATTTTGTTTGGATGAGCGGGAGAGAGATGTTGCTCCAAGTATAATTTGTGCCAGCTGGGCAGTTCAGGCGTCTTCCCATCTTTTGGTTTGAATAAATCAAGCATGTGAGTTCTGCACACTGTTGGTGACCAGCAGACAGGGCTTGTAACCCATGCTGTTTGGCAATATCTCCAGGAGTCTAATTCCAACATGAGTGTTACACTCTGTGCAGAGAAGTCCTGAGCATGTATGAGATCACTGCCAATCACCAAGGATATCTGCACAGATAACATCGTGTGCAAATGTAAACAAATCCATGTGCACGTGTCCCAACTGGACGCGTGACAGCGGGCCCGTAGCGAGGGCTTGCGAGGGAGCATCTGCAGGTTACATTCCTTGGATGACTGATCTAATAGCATCAATGTAATCGTCTTTCAAATAACAGTTCTTCACACAAGTAAAGATTTTCGCCTTTTTGCCATATACAGAAAAACGAAAGCTGTGATCCTTCCAACATGGGAAGTAATTTCGAGCTTAATAAAATCAAGCTAATTTTTGAAGCGGCTCTTCCTCGAGACAACTAAACACAGGCGAACAAAACCAAAGTTTATTGAGAGAGAGAGATGGATAATTTACTTCGCACAGTGACGTTTTACTTTACGAGAAGAGTCAGTGAAGGGTTGCTTGAAATATTGGATGTACCTAACTGCCCACACATATGGACAGAGTTTAAAAGTCAGGATTTGGAAATCATCTGTTGTATCGTATTATCCAACGAATCACATAAACACATCGACTCACTTATGTTTACACTCTGCCAGCCTCTGGCGTTTCTTCTGCTTAGTGTCTGTCCACACCAATTGAGAGAGTGTGTTACACACTGCGGCCCACAGCTGATTATAACCTTCTCGAGTGAATCTCTTTCAAAGACTGTCAGGGGTAGGTTGAATAAGTGGTTTGATGCAATACTTGTGCAGCGGAACCATTTCCAAATCTAAAGTCTTTTTTCCATCCATCTCCTTCCCAGGAGGCTTGCTGGCCAGCGTTTGGACGTGACTTCTGCTCAATGATGTCATGCACCAGAGCCGCTTGTTGAATCACCCTTAAGTGGAAGGGACAAAGCTCAGGCCAACACCAAGTCAGGAACGCGCGCTCATCCTATGGAACCGGACGCCGTTCTCTGATGAGCTTGGAGACGTAGCCCTCGGCAGAGGGAGATGCCAAGGATGACCTAACTGGAGCTGGCCTTGGCTGAGCGGCCACATTTATACGAAATGTAACGGGCAGCTCGTCATCAGAAGAAGAATCAAGAAAGAAAAGTTATCTCATGAATATGGAAGACTGGAAAAGGCAGCAGCAAGGAAAGTCACAGCACGCTGTTGTTACGAAAACAATGCGGCATTGTGTTTTTGATTAAGGAGATGTGGAAGAGTTTGTACCTCACTCAGGCCGGTGATCAGATTTCCAGGTGAGGTGAGGTGCAGAGGGCACTTTATTTAAGTTGATCTCTTTCTTGTGGGCCGTGCCTGGGTCTCTGTTGCTGGACAGGGGCTTCTCTAGTTGCGGCGAGCGGGGGCTACTAGTTGTGGTGTGCGGGCTTCTCATCGAGGCGGCTTCTCTTGTTGCCAAGCACAGGCTCTAGAGGGCGTGAGATCCAGGAGTTGTGGCTCCAGGGCTTATGCGCCCCTTGGCATGTGGGATCTTTCAGGACCAGGGATGGGAACACGTGTCCCCTGCATTGGCAGGCAGATTCTTATCCACCAGACCACCGGGGAAGCCCGAGATGACCCGTTAGATCATCCTGCTTGACTTGCGTCATTTCTTTCAACAAGAAGCTCATGGAATATCTCTAATCAGACATATTTTAAGTGGCCTCTCTCATTTACTTTCTATTCCTGAACTTACTCAGATTTTCCTCTTACGATCACCGTGTCATCTCTCTACAAAGACAGAGAACTCTGGGGTTACAGCTCAAGCTGCTACAACACAGTCTCATGCAATGGGCAGCTTGTAAACAATAAGAGTTTACTTCTCACAGTACCAGGCTGGTCAGGTTCTGATGGGGACCCTCCTCCTGACTCACAGAGATAAGAGTCTGGGGGTACACATTCAGTCCATAACACTTAAGCCCTCAATAAACTGTAGTAAGCAAAAGAAGAATCATTGAACAGAAAATCATTTGCTGTTACTGATTTCGGTAAGTGTGAAAGTGCTAGTCGCTCAGTCACGTCCGACTCGTTGCGACCCCATGGACTGTAGCCCAGCGGGCTCCTGTGTCCGTGATATTCTCCAGGCAAGAATACTGGAGTGAGCTGCCATTCCCTTCTCCAGGGGATCTTCCCCACCCAAGAATCCAACCCATGTCTCCTACACTGCACACAGATTATTTTTTTACCACTGAGTCACCAGGGAAGCCAGATTCAAAGTTGCCATTAAAACACAAACATCCCTTGAAAATGACTCTTTAGAAGTCACCGTATCTCTTTATGCTTGATGGTAGATGAGAGACTAGATCAAATGATAGATTACATAATAATAGATTAGACAGAGATACACACAGAGAGGGGGAGAGAAGAAAAAAGGAAAGAAGGAGAAAGGGAGGAAGGGAATGAAGGGATAAAAAAGAAAGGGAGGAAGGCAGAGAGGGAAGGAAGAAAGAAAAGAAACAGTCATTCTGTGTGTGTGTGTGTGTGTGTTTGTGTGTGTGTTAGTTGTTGGGTCATGTCCGACTGTTTGTAACCCCGTGGACTGCAGCCCGCCAGGCTCCTCTGTCCATGGGATTCTCCAGGCAAGAATCCTGGAGTGGGTTGCTCATGCCTTTATTCTGGGTTCCTCTCGAACACCTCAAACAAGACCTTTTGTGCAGCTGGCTTACGTAGGTGGTGATCTCAGGAATCTGGGTAAAGAATGCAAAGAGCTGTGGATAAAAGGGGCTCATCCTCCCCTATCCACTGAGGTCTGTATACCCAGGTTTGTGGGCATTTCACCTTCAGGAGGAGCATTTACAGTGGACCCTAAACAGCACAGGGGTTCTGATGCTGATCGTCTAAGCAGTGGAGAAAATGCACGCAAGTTCAGTCGGCCTCTGTATCCACGGTTTCTGCCTGTCTCTGATGTTCTGCATCTCTGCTTTCAACCAACCAGCCATTCTGTAATACTGGAGTATTTTGGGGAAAAAAAAATCCACAGATGAGTGGACGCATGCATTTCAAACCCATGCTGTTCCAGGCTGTCTCAGGGGTGCTAACCCACTTCCCATCTGGATTAACACGCCCCTTCAAAGGTCTTCCCCAGGGTCCTAGAGAATTCAAGTTTGAGAAGGAACAAGGGACAAATCGTTTGGACTTATTAGGGTGATGACGCCAGGGAGAGTGAGCCAGCCCCGCCAGGAACGGCTTCCCAAGGCAGCTGCGGGGCTCCCGGGGCAGGAAGGCTGGTGCTGCTGTGGCCGTTAAGACAGTAGGGATCAGAGACAGAAGTCGCAGACATGCAGAGTGGCTTGGTCTCTGAGAGGCATCTTCCGTGTTGAGAGTAGGGTTGGGGTCCTCTTTAAGGGACCACACTTGATTAAAGACTAAGTGCTCTGGAGAAGGCAATGGCACCCACTCCAGGACTCTTGCCTGGAAAATCCCATGGACGGAGGAGCCTGGCGGGCTGCAGTCCATGGGGTCACTGAGTCGGACACGACTGAGCGACTCCACTTTCACTTTTCACTTTCATGCCCTGGAGAAGGAAATGGAAACCCACTCCAGTACTCTTGCCTGGAGAATCCCAGGGACGGGGGAGCCTGGTGGGCTGTCATCTATGGGGTCGCACAGAGTCGGACACGACTGACGCAACTTAGCAGCAGCAGCAGCAGCAGCTCTGGACTGAATGCTTGAGTTGTAATCAATGCTTAAAGGAAGAGAGTCTCCACTCCACCTGGACAGACAGAGGTCCGGGACACTCCTGGAAGAAATCTTCGGTGCCCTTATTCCTAAGCCATGTCCACCAGCAGTGAGGAAACAAAGGTGAAAAACATCCTTTTACAGTCAGTAAGATCGACAGAAATTTCTATAGTATAATCGGTCTGGATTCTAAATGCACTGGTCTCGTCAATGATAACCCATGCCATTTTCTGACCCGTGTGACATTTTTATCACATCATTTCTTTAAGACAGAAAGAAGCAAAAAAAAAAAAAAAATCATTGGTCTATTTTTCAAAGTCAGTATTCAAAGAGAAATATGAATACACAATGCTTATTTTTAGACTCCATCAAAAAGCAGGAGGATTACAAAACTGTATGTATGTCCAGGAAATAGATTTCTACTATTTTTCTAAAGGTTGTAATTTATTATTAGACATTCTTTTTTTTTTTTTTTTACTTTTTATTTTATATTAGAGTATAGTCAACTTAGTGAAATATCACCATTTATAGCAACACAGATGAACCTAGAGATTATCACACTAAGTGAGGTATTAATAAGTCAGACCTAGAGAGACAAATGGAGAAGGCAATGGCACCCACTCCAGTACTCTTGCCTGGAAAATCCCATGGACGGAGGAGCCTGGTGGGCTACAGTCCATGGGGTCGCTAAGAGTCAGACACGACTGAGCGACTTCACTTTCACTTTTCCCTTTCATGCACTGGGGAAGGCAATGGCAACCCACTCCAGGGTTCTTGCCTGGAGAATCCCAGGGACGGCGGAGCCTGGTGGGCTGCCGTCTATGGGGTCGCACAGAGTCGGACACGACTGAAGCGACTTAGCAGCAGCAGCAGAGAGACAAATACCTGATGGTATCACCTGCAGGAGGAATCTTTTTAAAAATTACACAAATGAGCTTATTTACAGAACAGAAATAGATCCACAGGCACAGAGCTAAATTATGCTCACTGAAGGAGAAAGGGGCAGGGGAAGGGATAAAATAGGAGGTTTGGATTAGCAGATACAAACTACTATATACAAAATACATAACCCACCGGGACCTACGGTATAGCACAGGGAACTCTACTTGGTTCCTTGTAATGACCTGTAATTGAAAAGAATCTGAATATACATATATATATTATATATATATATATATATATATATATATATATCCTTTCTCAGATCCTGAAAAGAATCTGAATACATATATACATATATATATCCTTTTTCAGATTCTTTTCTTTTCAGAGATCTGAATCACTTTGCTTTATGTCGTGGCTTTTTAAATGGGCTGGAACTTGGAGGTAGAGAGAGTCGACCCATAAGAAAGTGAAAGAAGGAAGAAAAGAGGCTGAGCCACATGAAGGGGACAGAGGAGAGAGAGGGAGAAAGAGGGGGGAGAGAGACAGGGGGACCAGTGCTCTGATGGAACAAAGGCGTTTATTCAACATATTGTGGGCATATATATACTCGCTTACCAGATAGCTCTTTTTAGCAGAGACAGGGATCAAAAATCTAACAAGTCATCCAGAAAGCCAGAGGCTAGAATCATACTCAATAGAGGGGTTGTAAAAGTTACTTTACATATCAGAAGGGAAGAGAGTTGTAAATGGCTGCTGTTCACTGTATGGAATTTCCATACGAATGAGATACATGAATTTCTATTATCCCCGAAAGCTGCCTTGCCAGCTCTCTGGCACCTGTATTCAGGTGCTATTAAGGAACACAGAATTCATGCAAGACTGAAAATAGCACATAGGAAGCCTCCTGTTAAATGTATCCTGATAGCTTTACACCTGAAACTACCACCACAATGTACATTAACTCTCCTTCAATAACTAAAAAGCATGGCATTGCTATTCTCTTCTCGGCAGAGGGGTGGCAACCGCAAGCCTTGGCTAGCAAGTTTTCTTCCTAATCTTTTCATTCTCCCCTTCCTCTATGATATTCTAGCAGAAGAGGTGTGTACAAAATGATTGTTTCTGTTCATAATTCTTTACAGAACATTCATCAGGTGATTCCATGCCTCTCACTCACCTGTCCATGTCTGAGACGATGATATTTGGTAGGTTGAGAGCAAGCCCTGGGCACAGTAAACTGGAGGTCATTTGACCATGACACTTTGTAGCGAAAGGGGAATGCTCTCAAGCGTTCCCAAGGACCCTTCTTTCGGAAGAAAGGATCCAGGGAATGGAAGTAACAAATGTCAAAGTACTCCAGCTCATGCTGGTTATCACACCACAGTCCTCTCACCCTACTCCTACTAAGTAGTGTTTTTGTTGTTAAGTTGCTCAGTCGTGTCTGACTCTTTGCAGCCCCACAGACTGCAGCCCACCAGGCTCCTCTGTCCGTGGGATTCTCCAGGCAAGAATACTGGAGTGGGCTGCCGTCCCCTCCTCCAGGGGATCTTCCCCACCCAGGGATCGAACCCACGTCTCTTGTGTTTCCTATACTGGCAGGCAGATTCTTCAGTGTACAAGGTATGATTAATGTGTCAGCATGCTGTGATCACTAATATTAAAAAGGAAGTCGGACACACAGCTCGATTAACCACACACACACACACACACACACACACACACACACACACACACACCCCTAACATAATGAAGGTAAGGGATTTAGCGTAATACTTTTATTCTGTATTTAGTGATAAGAGATACTGAATACTAAAAATTAAATATATTGCAGCCTCATGATTAAAAACCAAGCCTGGCTATTTTAAAACCTTCATACGCATTAGAATAAAATGTTAGGTATCATTTTGTAAATTATGATATTGACAGGCAAGTTAGCAACAGGTATTTCAAAACAAATATTTAATCCAAAAGGGGAGCTTCTGATACCACATATTCAGCAATGTCTGCCATGTGCACGCAACATGACTTTACGCATATTATTTCCTATTTACAGGACATACTCTTCAAACTAGGTTCCCACTGTATGGATGGTGAAATGAAGACCCAGGGAAGTTAAGAAGCTCACTAACCATCACATGGTGACTAGCCCCTTCAGCTTTGCTTTAAAGGACCCAAAGAAACAGAGTCCACGTTTGATCCCTGGGTCAGGAAGACCACCTGGAGGAGGGCATGGCTACCCACTCCAGTATCCATGCCTGGAGAGTTCCATGGACAGAGGAGCCTGGCGGGCTACAGTCTACGGAGTGCCAAAGAGTTGGACACGATTTTACTTTCTTTCACAAGCGAATGATAGCAAAGTCTGAGTAATCGTAGGAACGACTTCCCTTTTCTAACAGACTGCTTTTGAATGCTGGTTTCAGGTCACCGCAGAACTGAGCACCAAGCAGCGAGCTCCCATACACCACCCGCACCCACACGCTCACAGGCTCCCTCTTTATCAATATCTTCCACCACAGTCCTCTCACCCCACCCCCACTAAGCGGTGTTCTTGGTGCTCAGTCGCTGCGTCGTGTCTGCCTCTTTTCGACCCCTTGGACTGTAGCCCTGCCAGGCTCCTCTGTCCATGGGGATTCTCCAGGCAAGGATACTGGAGTGGGTTGCCATGCCCTTCTCCAAGGGTTCATTCTTAATACTTTAACGTCCTATGGGATTTGACAAACATAGCGGCATGTATCCACCATTAAAGCATCACGCAGAACCGTTATCACCGTATCACGGTATCAGGGCCTTCCCGGGTAGCTCAGCTGGTAAAGAATCTGCCTGAAGTGCAGGAAGACCCGGTCTGATTCCTGGGTCAGGAAGTCCCCCTGAAAAAGGGATAGGCTATCCACTGTAGCACGTTTGGGCTTCTGTGGTGGCTAAGAAGGTAAAGAATCTGCTTGCAATGCAGGACACCTGGATTCAATCCCTGGGTCGGGAAGATGCCCTGGAAGAGGGCATGCCAACCCACTCCACGTATTCTTGCCTGGAGAATCCCATGGACAGAGGAGCCTGGCGGACTACAGTCCATGCGGTCGCAAAGAGTCGGACACGACTGAGTGACTAAGCACGGCACACATCAGAGGATCAGTCCTCTTTCCCTCGTCTTATTCACAATTATTTCCTTCTGAACGTTATCTCCTGTATTACTTTTCAACTATTTATGTATTAGGCTTCCCTGTCAGCTCAGCGGTGAGGGATTCGCCTGCCGATGCAGGAGACACAGGTTGTTGGATCCCTAGTCCAGGAAAACCTGCCGCAACTACTGAGCCAGTACTCCAGAGTCCAGATGTTACAACAGGAGAAGTCTCTGCACACCCCAGTGAGAAGACTGCACACCGCCACTAGAGAGTAGCCTCTGCTAGCCACAACTAGAGGGCTCACACGGCAAGGAAGACCCGGCACAGCCAAAATTAAACAAGTTAAAAAAAATTTTTTTTTTAAAGTTTATTTATTTACTTTTGGCTGTGCTGGGTCCTAGTTGTGGCTTCCAAAAACTCTTGAGTTGTAGCATGTGAGATCTAGGCTCAGACTAGTCTCCCTGCATTGGGAGCGCAAGTCTTAGCCGCCGGACCACCCAAGGAAACACCCATGTTATTTTTTTAAAAACTTTCTTAGATCATAGTCCTTCCCATTGTAAAACGAGCAAAGTGAACCGTCGTTTTGGTACCTGCAAAGATATGATGAATCCGTTTGCAAACGGACAAATCTATCACATGTACAGAACTGTGAGCAAACGTAGGGACCAGGTTTCTTCAAACTCACATCAGTTATTCAGTATTAGTTCAAGCTCTAAGAAACTGCAAGAAACCATTGTTGCATGTCGGCAGGAACCCCGAGTGACCGGCCTAACTCATCCATAACCGTCCCACAAGGACGCTGAACCCATCTCTACAAAGCGTCCCATCACTTCAATCCAATACTTGCCTGCATGCTCAGTCGCTAAGTTATGTCTGACTCTTTGTGACCAATGGACTGTAGCCCACCAGGCTCCTCTGTTCTTGGGATTCTCCAGGCAAGAATACTGGACTGTGTTGCCATTTCCTTCTCCAGGGAATCTTCCTGACCCAGGGATCGAACCCAGGTCTCCTGCATCGGCAGGCAGATTCTTTACTGCTGAGCCAACAGGAAAGCCTTACAATCTAATACAAATGACATCAAATGTTAAAGACACTGCCTCCCTTCACAGCTCAAATTATGTATCAATCTCAGGATGGATTTGACTTAAAGAACGAATAGGGTGCGTGAAAATAATAAATTTTACTCCAAGCAAGGAGCTAATACCAGAGTTACATGGAGCTGTGGCTAACTGGTTATGCACATTTGAGTCAACTAAAATTCACTAAGTGAGCTGTATGTAAGGAAAATGAAAAACAGTAAAAGAGGAAAAATGGAGACTTTTACTATAGTAGAGTCTTTGCTCTCAGAGAATGAGATGAACAAATAAATACGCATTTCATCAAAGTATGTCAAAGTTTAAATAAAACATGGTGTTTAACGTTAATGGTTGTAATAAAGAATACTTTGCATTCAGTGTGTATAGGTAGCATGATTTGACAGTTGGGTACTTCCAATTAAAATGACTAATGCCAGCAACTAAGATATACAAGAAAAACACTACAAGTATGATCCCAAAATGTGTCATGAACTATCACCCAAATCAAATTACAAAACCCTCTTCCTGTCCCGTGGTTGTAGAGCATCTGAATTCCCTTCTACTGGTTGTGTCTTTGAGGAGAGCCATTCTGCACCAGGCAGGATGAACTCAGATCATTATCAACAATTCATGGATCAAAGACGTACTAACATGTCTTTTGTTACCTGAACACTTACTGATGAGAGCGTTTCAGTATTCACTTACATAACAAATCACAGGCACTGATTTGCAAAACCCACGGTCGAGAATGTGTTACGTCAAAATTAGCACAGTGCTCAACTGCTCATTTCACTACTCAAAGAAAATTATGAAACAGGCAGTTTTTAAAGGCAAGCAGAACCCTACACGCATTTTTGTATGTTTATCAAAGGTAGAAAAGTGCACTGTACAAGTTAGGTTTTGCCGGGTGGATGGATGAACAGGGGAATGGATGGATGTATGTGTGAATGGATGGGTGGGTAGATGGATGGGTGGGTGGGTGGATGGGTGGGTGGGTGGATGAACAGGGGAATGGATGGATGGGTGAATGAATGGATGGATGGGTGGGTAGATGGATGGGTGGGTGGGTGGGTGGGTGGATGGGTGGGTGGGTGGGTGGATGAACAGGGGAATGGATGGATGGGTGAATGAATGGATGGATGGGTGGGTAGATGGATGGGTGGGTGGGTGGATGGGTGGATGGATGGGTGAATGCACACACGAATGATTATCACATACTAGGACACATGGACAGAGGGGCCTGGCAGGCTACACTCCATGGGGTCACAAAAGAGTTGGACACAACCAACTGACTGAGCACACACACATGCAAAAGGCTCGTTTTATCTCCATTTGTAAAATGGACAGAATGCTCCATTGTGAGTAAACACATACCCATGTGTATTTTTTAAAATATTTTTTAGAGTAGTTTTATGTTCACAGAAAAATTGAGCAGCAAGTATAGGGATTTCCCATGTCCTGACTCATGCCTCCCTGACGACCAGCACCCACCACCAAAGTGTATTTGTTACACCTGATGAACCTCCACTAAGACATCACTGTCACTCAGGGTCCATAGTTTACGATAGGCTCACCCTTCAGTTCACTTCAGTCACTCAGTCGTGTCCGATGCTTTCTGACCTCATGGACTGCAGCACGCCAGGCCTCCCTGTCCATCACCATCTCCCAGAGTTTGCTCAAACTCATGTCCATCGAGTCGGTGATGCCATCCAACCATCTCATCCTCTGTCATCCCCTTCTCCTCCCACCTTCAATCTTTCCCAGCATCGGGGTCTTTTCCAGTGAGTCAGCTCTTTGCATCAGGTGGCCAAAGGATTGGAGTTTCAGCCTCAGCATCAGTCCTTCCAGTGAATATTCAGGACTGAGTTCCTTTAGGATGGACTGGTTGGATCACCAAGGTCCACCCTTGGTGCCGTACATTCTGTGAACCTGGGACAGACACATGATGACATGTATCCGTCTCCTAGCATCAGGCAGAGCGCCTGCACTGCCCTACCCACACACCATGAACTTCATCCCCAGGCCCTGGCAACCACGAATCTTTTTATTGTCTCTGTGCATCAGCCTTTTCTAGAACGTCACAGTAGGAATAACATAGCACACAGACTTATCAGTTGGTCTTCTTTCACCCAGTAATAAGCATACTAAGATTCTTTCTTTTTAGCACTGAAAGATATTCCACTGTATGGATGGGCCACAGTTTATCTATCCCCTACTGAAGGAAAGCGATGACAAACCAAGACACAGTACTAAAAAGCCGAGACATCACTTTGCCGACAAGGGTCTGTCTAGTCAAAGCCATGGTTTTCTCAGGAATCATGTATGGATGTGAGAGTTTGACCATAAAGAAGGCTGAGCGCCGAAGAACTGATGCTTTCAAAGTGCAGTCCTGGAGAAGAGTCTTGAGAGACCCTTGGACTACAAGGAGATCAACTGAGTCAATCCTCAACGAAACCAACCCTGAATACTCACTGGAAGGACTGATGTTGAAGCCGAAGCTCCAATACTTTGGCCACCTGATGCAAAGAGGAAACTCACTGGAAAAGACCCTGATACTGGGAAAGATTGAAGGCAAGAGGAGAAGGGGGAGACAGAGGATAAGACAGTTGCATGGCATCACCAACTCAATGGACATGAGTTTGAGCAAACTCTGAGAGACAGTGAAGGACAGGGAAGCCTGGTGTGCTGCAGTCCATGGGGTCACAAAGATTCGGACACGGCTTAGTGACTGAACAACAACCACTGAAGGCCATCACTACTGCTTCCAAATTAAGGCAATTGTGAATAAAGCTGCTAGAAGCATTCATGTGCAGGTTTCGTGTGGAAATACAGCAGAGGCCCGAGCCATAAAATCAAAGGCGATAATTAGACACATACACACATTCATACAAACATGAAAAAACAAATAAAAAGAAGAAATATAATACTTGGCCTTGCAGTGTAAGACTGCACACTACACATTAGTTATACACTTTCCATTTAAGTAACCAGATTATCAAGAAGCGTACATTTTTCTTTTCTTTGGAAAGCAAAGAAAGCAGGTCAAATTAATAAGATTCCCCTTTAGTGGGGTATGTATTTGAACTGGTATTATAGTATGCAATAAACTGGAGCACTGTACAAAAATCAGATTGATGATTTGCTTTGAAATATCTAGCATTTCTAAAGGTTGAATATGAACCACTTTAGAGTACATTAATACGCAAATTGTCCACAATAAAATTACAGAGTTTTGTGGCTGTGAGGTTACTTGATAACTCAGCATGTTGTCATTTTAGATGACTATCACATTAATTTTCAAAGCCAGAAACCAGGGGTCAACTTTATATTCCTTAGATCAGAAGAAACTTATCTTCTCTCATCTGAAGATGTTTAAAATATCTTGTCTCATGAATGGAAGATAGCAACAGGTGGGATAATCTAAAAGGTGTGAACAAATGTCCTGACAGACATGGAGCCAAAAATAAAATTTATTTTTGCATGTTTATTACTTTTCCTTGACCTCTCTGGAAGAGCTGAAAAATCTAATCTTTCATGCATTATCCAAATGCATGTTAAACAAGGAGCTTCCATATCTTTTAAGTATCTCTTATGAAATATCATTAGTAATAAAAGAGAAAACAGCATATTATGGTTTTGATATAATGGCATGTTCAGAAATTAACCATGTACAACTTAAAATGGAACATTAAATGATCATGTCTCTAAAGCAATGCAAATTTAGAATTTAATGAAAAAAGCTAATATAAAATTAGATTGACTACATCATTCCATCTGGTGTCCTTTTAAGTAAATTGAAAATCTTTCTATTCTTTATGCTACTCATTTTTCCCACTCTCTCAGTCATCAAGAATGAAAGTTCCGATTTTACTATTTTTGGCATCATGTGAAGGGTTTCAATGTTATTTGCTGGCATTAAAACTTCTTCAGAAGACAACAAAATTAGGGGAAAAAAATATGAAAGTAAAGATTTCCAGAACAAATATTTCATGAGGGAAAAAAAGAAAAACATCATTGCATATCCCGTTACTATTTCTAAACCTTCAAGTCGATGACTATAGAATTACATAATTTGGAAACCAACTTTTTCCAACCCCTCCACATCACAGAACGACTGAATGTCTTTGAATTGATTTTTAAAATGAAATGCCCCTTTTTCCAGAAAGAAATAAATAGGAAAATAAAATAAATAGTCCTCATTATTTGAAAAGAATTTTTATGGCAGAGTATCTTATTTTCTAGTTTTCTAGGATTCTTTCTCCCTTGATTCCTTTGGGAGTTTAAAAAGCTGTTTTAAATCCACGAACGGGAATGTCTTTTGAAACACAGTAAGTGACTATTTCTTGAGGGGATCTGGGACAAGACAAGGAGGCGGCTATGTTTCCAGGGCACTGAGGAGACGGATTTCTGTGTCTTGGGTGCGAACCTGTGTCCCACTGAGGGGGTGCTGACGGGCGAGAGTGACCCATTAACCCAACACACAAGATGGGGAAAGCGGACGCTTGTTCACACAGAGGCCTGAGGGCCCGGGCAGACGGAGCGCGTGGAGGACGACACTCGGCAGGGGAGACCACCACTCCCTTTCCCAACCCCAGCCGCCTTCTGGACCCTAACACTGATTTTCTCCTCAGTAGAACGTGTCGGCCAAATGCCCTTACCTAAAGAGGAGAGGGGAAAAGCTGGCTTAAAGCTCAACATTCAGAAAACTAAGATCAAGGCATCCGTTCCCATCACTTCATGGGAAATAGATGGGCAAACAGTGGAAACAGTGGCTGACTTTATCTTTTTGGGCTCCAAAATCACTGCAGATGGTGACTGCAGCCATGAAATTAAAAGATGCTTACTCCTTGCAAGGAAAGTTATGATCAACCTAGATAGCATATTAAAAAGCAGAGACATCACTGTGCTGACAGAGGTCCGTCTAGTCAAGGCTATGGTTTTTCCAGCGGTCATGTATGGATGTGAGAGTTGGACTATAAAGAAGGCTGAGCACCGAAGAATTGATGCTTTTGAACTGTGGGGCTGGTGAACTCTTGAGCGTCCCTTGGACTACAAGGAGATCCAACCAGTCCATCCTAAAGGAGATCAGTCCTGGGTGTTCATTGGAAGGACTGATGTTGAAGCTGAAACTCCAATACTTTGGCCACCTCATGCGAAGAGTTGACTCACTGGAAAAGACCCTGATGCTGGGAAAGATTGAGGGCAGAAGGAGAAGGGGATGACAGAGGATGAGATGGTTGGATGGCATCACCGACTCAATGGACATCAGTTTGAGAAAGCTCTGGGAGTTGGTGATGGACAGGGAGGCCTGGCATGTTGCAGTCCATGGGGTCGCAAAGAGTTGGACACGACTGACCGGCTGAACTGAACTCAATGCGTGGGGAAAACTCCAACTGCATTGCCCAAGATCCAGGAAAACTTCCAGTTTGATCACTGAGGATCTGAGAGACCGGCCTGAAAGCTGCCCTTAATGTCTTTGAAGATCAAATACACTGTAACCAAAGAGAGAGCCAGAAACGGCTTCAGTAAAATGCTGGTGGAAGCCCATGTTCAGAGAAGGCACATCTAGTACTCAGGGCACATTCGGGTTTCTATGGCAACTTGCTACCATCACATCGCACGGTTGGTATCATTTTCCTCACATAAAAACACTATTGATTATTGTATCATTAACTAGGTCATTTCTCCCAGCACAGGCAAAGCCAAGCTAATTGCAGCATCAAGACAGTACCAGCTCCTGAAAGAGGAAATCTCAGGGTCCTAGCAAGAGCTCCTTCGTACAATGCTGCGTTCCCAGAAGACTTAATCATGTCCAACTGTGCCCGGGCCACCTGAGAGCCCAGGACACCGTCCTTGCCTTGGTTAGCATCCATGCCAAGTCAACATTGTGTCACGTGCCGGGTGGCCTCTGAATAACCAGAAAGTTCCTTCGAAAAGACACTTTCCACCAAAACAAAAGGAGACAATT
Source organism: Giraffa tippelskirchi (assembly GCF_054371585.1). Classification (NCBI taxonomy): domain Eukaryota; kingdom Metazoa; phylum Chordata; class Mammalia; order Artiodactyla; family Giraffidae; genus Giraffa; species Giraffa tippelskirchi. Next base: position 148,903,565 of record NC_137289.1, read on the forward strand.
CATAAAGGACATCTGCATATCCCGGTCATTTTAAAATCCAGCCATCTGACCTTCCCATAAAACTGCACAGTGGTTTCTTTAGAATATTAAGACATAAAAGGCAATGGAGGATATTTTCAGATTACAAAGAATAAATAGGGCTTCCTTGGTGGCTCAGCTGGTAAAGAATCTTTGTGCCATGCGGGAGACCCAGGTTCGATCCCTGAGTCAGGAAGACCCCCCCTTGGAGAAGGGAATGGCAACCCACTCCAGTGTTCTTGCCTGGGAAATCCCATGGACAGAGAAGCTTGATGGGCTACAGTCCATGGGGTCACAAAAGAGTTGGACACGACTGAACAGTGAACACTTTAAGAATAAATATTCCCTCTGGAATCATCCAGAAGAGTTTCCTGACTTTATCCTCACTGATTTCTCATTATTAGTGCGTGCAATTAATTTCTGAATCAGCCTTATCTGATTATGCTAAATATTACTGAAATGTATCTGGCACAGGCTTTTTAACTATCACAACTGGAAAGTCTTAGTCTTTTGAGGCAAGCTTGGAACTACAGAAGAGCTACAGCTGATTTGGCATTCAAGACCGATGACATGATGCCGCTGGCAGCAACATGGATACACCTAGAGATGATTGCACTAAGCAAAGTAAGTCAGAAAGAAAAAGAGAAATACCATATGATGTCACTTACGCCGCTGCTGCTAAGTCGCTTCAGTCGTGTCCGACTCTGCGCGACCCCACAGACGGCAGCCCACCAGGCTCCCCCGTCCCCGGGATTCTCCAGGCAAGAACACTGGAGTGGGTTGCCAGTTCCTTCTCCAATGCGTGAAAGTGAAACGTGAAAGTGAAGTTGCTCAGTCGTGTCCGACTCTTAGCGACCCCATGGACTGCAGCCCGCCAGGCTCCTCCGTCCATGGGATTTATGCAGAAGTCTAAAACCATACTATCGTTTGCAACTTCTTTCTGCCTTTTTCTCCTCTTTTTCTTGCCTACTTGATCATTCATGGCATTTTATTGATAATTTCAGTAGATTTTTATGGGGCTTACCCTGCATGTTTATCTTAATAAAGACTGGAGTTAATGACTACCTTCACTTCCTTTGCGTCTGAACGGTTCTAATCTCATACACTTTCATCTTTCAGGGTAGTTAAAATTTAATCATCTCAAGAGCACAGAAGAAAGAAGACTGGCTATGAAATTAGACAGTCTTGATTTTTCATCTTAGTTTCATCTTTTCTTGGCTAGAAACTTCGGTAAATAACTTACCTTCTTTGAGACTTGGTCTTCTGATATGTAAAAATTGAGAGATAATATTTAACTGCATACTTGATCATATCCACTCGATTTGAAATATTCAAGGTAATGCTGACGTGTATTTTTACCAACTCGTGATTCAGTGTGAACCTAAAATCATGCCTAAACAGCAGGAAATATAAAAACAATGCCTCACTGGATGAAAGAATGAGTGAATGAATGGTGCTTCCCTGGTGGCTCCGTTGGTAAAGAGACCACCTGCCAACACAGGTGACACAGGTTCAGTCCCTGGTCTGGGAGGTTCCACCTGGAGCAACTAAGCCCACGCACCGCAATTACTGATGCCCGTGCACCCTAGAACTCATGCCACACAACCAGAGAAGCCTCTGCAATGAGAAGCCTGCGCACGGCAACTGGAAAGGTGTCCCTCCTCTCTGCAACTAGAAAAGCCCCTGCACCAACGAAGGCCCAGCAGAGCGAAAAACAACATGAATAAACAGAATTATAACAAAAAAGAACAAATGAATGTACCCCCATGCTTGATGGAAGCGATATAATAAACACCCGTAAGTGAATATAATTCAAAACTAGAGACAGAATCATGGAAAGTGATGTGTTTTCATCTTGTTTGTTGATTGGTCAAGTCCTTCACTTTCACAAGCCTCAGTTTCTTCATCTATGAAATGCAGATACAGGATAATAACATATTTAATGTGGATTTCTAAATTTTTAGGATTCTCTGATTCGATAATTTGGAAAAGTAGACTGTGTATCTCTGTTTATGAATGAAACCACAAGCAGGTCTAAGGTTTCAACCTGTAACATAATTCCACAGAGATAATTTTAGAAATGTAGTTAATGGCTCAGATCAGTAAAGAATCCACCTGCAACGCAGGAGACCCAGGTTTAATCCCTGGGTTGGGAAGATCCCCTGGAAGAGGGCATGGCAACCCACTCCAGTATTCTTGCCTGGAGAATCCCCATGGACAGAGGAGCCTGGTGGGCTACAGTTCACGGGGTGGCAGAGAGTCCGACACGACTAAGGGACTAACGCTACCACAACGGGAATATTTTAGATCAATAAAATTACCCAAGTTATTTTAAAGGTTTTTTTTCAGAAGAAATAGGTAGCTCCCTGCTCAATAGCACTAAGGCCCCTATTTATTGTCCTGTGATCTCTCAGAGACACACGTTTCACTGACTTGTGTTAAAATGCTGTCAAGTTGTGCTTTTCACACTGTCAACTCAACACTTTCATGTATTTGTGTTATTCCTTTTCAGAATGCCAGTACACACAGCCCTTTTCTGACAGTGCAGTCGGCTGTGTTGTTACTAACTGCTTTTTCCATGTTAGGTTTAGACGGCGTAGGGCATAATTGCTTTCCTTTCTCATGAGGAAATGGATCTCATTACCGTCCTAACTTGTGGTTATTCTTTTAAATTAGTGATATTGGATCAAAATACGCTTCTGTCAACTCACTGAATGCCTAAGAATATAACACACTTTTTAAATGAAAGCAAAATCACTTTTAGTGCTACTTTCTCAAAAAAAAAAAAAAAAAGCAACAGTGTTTGAACATCTCTTTATCATAGATGTTGTGTCAATTTCCCCACTATTCTTGCTTGCTCTTGTCAAATCAAGTGGGATATATTAATAAAGTGCTCTGAAGTAATCTAATATTCACCAGCATTTCTTTGTATTACTAAACTGAGTATTTGTTGTTCTATGTCTTATTTCATGGCGTCAATGTTTATATCACTGAATAAATGAATATGCAATAGTAATCATTGGTGCTCAGCTTTGCCTACAAAACTAACTCCATTTTTATGCCTGTTGCTGTTCAGTCACTAAGTCATGTCCAGCTATTTGCAACCTGTGCACTACAGCACACCAGGCTCCACTGTCTTTCACCAACTCCCGGAGTTTGCTCAAACTCACGTCCATTGAGTCGGAGATGCCATCCAACCATCTCATCCTCTGTCGTGCCCTTCTCCTCCCACATTCAATCTTTCCCAGCATCAGGGACTTTTCCAATGAGTCAGCTCTTCATATCAGGTGGCCAAAGGATTGGAGTTTCAGCTTCAGCATCGGTCCTTCCAACCAATATTGAAGGTTGATTTCCTTCAGGATTGACTTTTATGCCTGAGAGTCTTCTGTTTCACACAGGTTCTTCACTCATAAGAAACAGATTTTTTTTTTTTGCAATTTGAAATCTGTGCTTTAATACTATAATTGTCATCGAGCACAAGGTCATCTGCTCTGACCCTGTTCATCTCGACTGTTTCCGGTATTGCTACCCCTTCCGTCACACCTGAGCAAAAATCCACAGCCCTCCTCCACCTCAACAGCAAACGTCCATCTCTTCCATCCTTCACTAGTTCCTCAGTCTCCTCTGGAATTTTGCCCCACTGACAACCTGACTTCCCTCCTTTGTCTGCAGTTTCTGCTCTTCTGCGACTCACGTCCCTCCAAATTTGAAGATATGCTCAATTTTTCCACATTCAGAGAACCCCACCTCAATTCCATTTTTCCCTAAATTATTGCACTAGCTCTTCTATCAACGGAAAATAATGTGCAATAGTATTCTAACCTCAATAATTCCTCATCTTTTCCCTCTCCAATACTTTTGTTGTTGTTGTTCAGTTGCTAAGTCGTGTCCGACTCTTTTGTGACACCATGGACTGTACCCCACCAGGCTCCTCTGTCCATGGGATTCTCCAGGCCAGAATCCTAGACGGGGTTGCCCTTTCCTTCTCCAGGGGATCTTCCAGGGATCGAACTCGCGTCTCCTGCATTGCAGGCGGATTCTTTTCCCTCTGAGGCACTGGGGAAGCTCTTGTTCATACTTCTAGCTTCTTACAATACAGATTCTGCCTCTAGTATAGAACTGAAACTGTATTTGGAGTTCGCTTCACTAGATAATCTTGACTTTTTTCTTTTTTTCAAAAGTGTCTTTAACCTGATCAGTTTTGCAGCATTTGAAACCACAGACTACACTTGCTGATTTCTGCTCTCCAGTTTTCCCAGCTTTCTCTCTCTCTGTGAGACTGCACTTTCCAAAGCTGTCCAGCTGGGTCCTCTCTCCCTTGCCGCCATTCCACATGCCCTTCAGCGCTGACATTTATTCAGGGTTCATAATGCGTCCTCATCTTTTCACTCTGAACTCCTGGCGGCATCACCCAGCACCATCTCCAGCCCACCAGTACCTTCCTCTTTTAAGTCTCGTGTTTACCTTTCAGGTTTGTCTTTCCTTTTTTTTTTTGAGAGTAAAGATACAGTTTTATTCAAAGCTGAAGCTAGGCCTGAATGATTCTATGGAAGGTGTTTGTTGTCAGGTTTGTCTTTCTGACCGCCTCCTGGACATGTCCGCGTGGACGTGCCAGATGACCGAGATGTGATTTTACTGGCGAGAGAATTCAGGTTCAAATGTCCAAATGTACTATTCTGGCTGGTGCACGCCTTGATTATGAGCATCAGTGAAGACCTCTAGGCAGTGTGCTGAAGAGCAGAGACATTACTCTGCCGACGAAGGTCCCTACAGTCAAGGCTATGGTCTTCCCAGAGATCATGTACGGATGTGAGAGCTGGACCTAACAGAAGGCTGAGTGCCAGAGAATTGATGCCTTCGAACTGTGGTGCTGGTCAAGACTCCTGAAAGTCCCTTGGACTGCAAGGAGATCAAACCTATCAGTCCTCAAGGAAATCAACCCTGAATACTCATTGGAATGACTGCTGCTGAGGCTGAAACTCCAATACTTTTCCCACCTGATTAAGAACCAACTCACTGGAAAAGACTTTGATGCTGGGAAACATTGAAGGCAGGAGGAGAGGGGGGTGACAGAGGATGAGATGGTTGGATGGCATCACCGACTCAATGGACATGAAGTTGGGCAAACTTCAGGAGATGGTGACCAACAGGGAGGCCTGGCAGGCTCCAGTCCATGGGGTCTCAAAGAACGAGACACTACTGGTGACTGAACCACAACAAACAATTCTAGCCCCCAAAGAGATGAGAATGGCCATCACTGTCATTTTTCTCCCTTGATTTCTAGCCAGCCAGGTGTCAGTCAGTCTAGAGCTCTCAGCCTACTTCACGTCTACGCTGTTCTGCTGGACAGTTTCTTATTTGTGTGTGTTCATCCGCAAGTATTCACTGAGAACCGAGAAGGTGCACCGTATTAGTGCAGGTTCTGGGTAAGGAAGAGCTTTAGCAGGTAACAAAGTGGAGGTGATAGAGACAAGGAGACATACAGTACAAATGCCTGACGGACATGTCTCCGGGGCCGTACTGTGCACGTGTGGATGTCTGCCTGCCTAAGAACACTATCCAGGGAAGGTGAGATTTCAGTGCGGACTTGAAAGCTGGCATAGACAAGTACAGGGGAAAAACACCGGCCATTCTGAATGACCAGAACACCCGGCTACGTGCAGTGTGACCCAGCTGGAAGTTTAGAGGTTGGCAGGGACAGAGTTATGAAAGGACTTTTCCGACTGTGCTGAAGAAGTGAGAATTCATCTCGATGTCAATAAGGAACCACTGAAAGAATTGAAGGAAGGGTTTCTGTGATCAACTTCTTTGTGCTATTCAACCCAGTAGCTGACGGGAGCGTGGTCTGGTGTGCAGGTAGTTTAAAGATACAGGAAGGTGCCATCTGGAGTTTGTTGCAATAATTTAAAAAGGGGTGGCTGCAGGAATGAAGAGATGGCTTAGAGAATAAGGGGTGGAATCTTTAGGACTTATAATGTGACTATCCTTCAATTCATTAAATGTTACATGGAAAGACAGAAGGCAGATTCGGGGCGTGACCCAGTATGTAGATGGTGGAGCTTTTAACTGAAGAAAGGCATGTGAAGTGGGTACAACATGTGGGAAGTAACTGAGCTGAATTTTGACATTCTTCAATTCAAGGGATCCCTGGTAGACCTGGGCTTCCGTTGTGGCTCAGCTGGTAGAAAATCTGGCTGCAACGCGGGAGACCTGGGTTCAATCCCTGGGTTGGGAAGATCCCCTGGAGAAGGGAAAGGCCACCCATTCCAGTATTCTGGCCTGAAGAATTCCATGGACCTTATAGTCCAGTCAGTTCAGTCAGCTCAGTCGTGGCCGACTCTTTGTGACCCCATGAACCACAGCGCTCCAGGCCTCCCTGTCCATTACCAACTCTCAGAGTTTACCCAAACTTGTGTCCATTGAGTTGGTGATGCCATCCAGGCATCTCATCCTCTGTCATCCCCTTCTCCTCCTGCCTTCAATCTTTCTCAGCATCAGGGTCTTTCCCAATGAGTCAGCTCTTCACATCAGGTGGCCAAAGGATTGGAGTTTCAGCTTCAACATCAGTCCTTCCAATGAATATTCAGGACTGGTTGGATCTCCTTGCAGTCCAAGGGACTCTCAAGAGTCTTCTCCAACACCACAGTTCAAAAGCATCAATTCTTTAGTGCTCAGCTTTCTTTACAGTCCAGCTCTAACATCCACACATGGCTACCTGAAAAACCACAGACAGACTAGACGGACCTTTGTTGGCAAAGTATTGACTCTGCTTTTTAATATGCTGTCTAGGTTAGTCGTAACTTTCCTTCCAAGCAGTAAGTGTCTTTTTATTTCATGGCTGCAGTCACCATCTGCAGTGATTTTGGAGCCCAAGAAAATAACGTCTGCCACTGATTCCCCACCTATTTGCCGTAAAGTGATGGGAGCAGATGCTATGATCTTAGTTTTCTGAATGTTGAGCTTTAAGCCAACTTTTTCACTCTCCTCTTTCACTTTCATCAAGAGGCTCTTTAGTTCTTCACTTTCTGCCATAAGGGTGGTGTCATCCGCATATCTGAGGTTATTGATATTTCTCCCGGCAATCTTGATTCCGGCTTGTGCTTCATCCAGCCCAGCGTTTCTCGTGATGTACTCTGCATATAAGTTAAATAAGCAGGGTCTGTACAGTCCACGGGGTCACCAAGAGTCAGACACGACTGAGCGACTTTCACTTCACTTCACCTCACTTGGTAGATCTAGTCTAGCAGTGTCTAGGTTACAAGGATGAGTGGGTTAGAGAGCTTTGGAGTGACAGAGTCAGGAATGTGTGGGTATTCAGTCAGTGTGAATGTGCTAATGGGGACGATGGAGACTTAGGATGAAGTTTCCACTACTGGGGGGAAAAATAATATGGAATATTTTCCACAGTCTTAAGAGTAACAATATAGCTGAGAATGCCACTCTGGTGAAAGCATTCTTTTTAGAACTTTGCAAGGAAGTACATCCTGACAACAAAATTGAGATGGCAGAGCCAGAGGAAGAAGTGTGGGGGGTGGGAAGCCATGGCAGAAAATGAGGGTGGGGTCATGGGAAGAGTGAAACAAGAGGGAGGCTGGGCATTCCTCCCTTGGACCGGATCTGCCCACTTTCAGTATCTCCACTGCAGTCAGCTCAGTCCTTCTGTGCCCCAATTCAATCCCAGCAGGTCTACTGACATCTATTCCTGAAGCACAGGGCTCTCTGCTTCTCACCGCCTCATGCTAACCATGACACGGTCCTCATCAAGGGACCAAGGTGGACTGAAGCTTGAAGTCCACGTCCAAAGCTGCTCACCACACAGCCCTAGTCAGTTTGCTGCCTCTTCCAAACACCAATCGAGAGTGACTCTCCGGCTTCCCTGGTTGGTCCAGTGGTTGAGAATCTGCCTTGCGGTGCAAGGGCACGCCGGGTTAGATCCACAGTCTGGGAAGATTTCCCGTGACGCAAGGCAAGTGAGCCTGTGCACCCCAACTACAGAAGCTCATTTTTCTAGAGCCCGTACCCCACAACAAGAGAAGCCCCCGCAAGGAAAAGCCTGTGCACTGAAACTGGGGAGCAGCTCCCATTCTCCGTAACTAGAGAAAGCCTGCACGCTGCGAATAATAAAAAATAAATAAAATTATAAAACGCCGGAACTAGTTATGGAAGCATCTACCAATAGTTTCGATATAAATAAACATTTAAAAAAAAGTGAATCTCCCTAATTTTGAAGCCACCTCTCCTTCCTAAAGAAGGCTAAAGCGCCAAAGAATGGATGCTTTTGAATTGTGGTGTTGGAGAAGACTCTTGAGAGTCCTTTGGACTGCAAGGAGATCCAACCAGTCCATCCTAAAGGAGATCAGTCCTGGGTGTTCATTGGAAGGACTGATGCTGAAGCTGAAACTCCAATGCTTTGGCTACCTGATGCAAAGAGCTGACTCATTGGAAAAGACCCTGATGCTGGGAAAGATTGAAGGCGGGAGGAGAAGGGGATGACAGAGGATGAGATGGTTGGATGGCATCACCGACTTGATGGACATGAGTTTGTGCGAGCTCCAGGAATTGGTGATGGACAGGGAGGCCTGGCGTGCTGCAGTCATGGGGTCACAGAGGGTCAGACATAACTTAGAGACTGAACAACAACAAATGCCCTTCCTTCAGCCTCTATATCACTGCCTGTGGAAGTCTACAACAGCAATAACAACTTTATTATCCACTTCTTTCTGAGCACATTTATTTTTGTTACTCTCTGAAAGGGTTATTTCAGTGCACTTGTGCACTTAATAAATGGGGAGATTATTGCTGATTTTATTAAGTCTTAACAGCAATTGTTTTAAACACTGATTTCCATATAACATTTAGAATTACGGAGTTTTTAAGAGTCAAAGCACCTTTAGACATCTTCTAGCTCAAACAGCTCACTTTCCAGACAAAACTAAGGCCAAACGTTATTTTATCCAAGACATGAAGCAATCAGTGTCAAAGCAGAAATAAACACCATCTCTCGATGAGGAACAAAATGGGGGTGAACATTATTTCAGCTGATATGATTAATGTGATCTGGCGCGATCCATACTGAAAGAGCTCATATAAAACGTAATAAATTAGAGAGCCTATGGAAGTATTCTGACTGGAGCTGAACTGAGAGTTGTTTATTCTGCAAGATAAAATGGGCTATTTATACATATAAAATTGTTTACAGTTAACTCACACACTGCACCTTACAGCCTAAGAAAACTTGTTTTAATTTTTATTATTTTTAAAAAATTTTATGGCTATGCAATTACATTTATAAAGTTCCTGGTTTGCTCTGGTGTCTTCAAAACATTACATGATTTTATTTTTTCAAGAGACGAAGGTCAACTAGATGTCCAACGCCAATGAATAAACTAGTCCAAAATCCAGAGAATCTGCCTTCAAAGCCAGGTATTTCTACCTAAGTAGAAAAAAGGGATACTGTAGTTGGATTAAGGGCTTCCCAAGTGGCTCAGACGGTAAAAAGTCTCCGTGCAGTGCAGGAGACCTGCGTTCAATCCCTCGGTCGGGAAGATCCCCTGGAGAAGGGAATGGCTACCCACTCCAGTATTCTTGCCTGGAGAATCCCGTTGGACAGAGGAGCCTGGTGATCTACAGTCCATGGGGTCACAAAGAGTCGGACACAACTGAGCGAATAACACTTACACTTTCATACTTTCACTTTAATTCAATTCAACCACAATTTTATTTTAAAATATCACAGTCCATTGGAAAATATCCCTTTCGCTTGAAAAACCACATTCACTTACAATTCACATTCTTGATCCTAGAAGTGACATTTTATAATTCCAATATACGGCGTGCCTCTGAGTCAGGAGTTTTATCTTGGATGCCCTTTAAAGCAGCATTCCTGAATGTTACGATGATGAATGGCTTTTTATTAAATTTCATGGCCAATCTGCCAATACCTATATGGAAAGCAATGCTTCCCTTTCTTAAGGAATTCTTAGTTTTAATTTACGTGGTTAGAAATGTGATGTGCTTCAACTTTCCAGTCATGCGGCTTTGCAATTTGAACTAGCCACTTAGAAATAATCTTGTGAGGAAGAAAAAGAAAAGAAGAGTCATATCTTGACATAAATTTAATTTAATTTCTTGGGCCTCTTGTCACTTTTCATGCTAAAGCACCTCAGCCGTATCCAACTGTCTGTAACCCCATGGACTGCAGCCTGCCAGGTTCCTCTGTCCATGGGATTCTCCAGGCAAGAACACTGGAGTGGGTTGCCATTTCATCCTCCATGGGATCTACCCAACACAGGGATCGAATCCTAGTCTCTTGCATCTCCTGCATTGGCAGGCGGGTTCTTTACCACTAGCACCATCTGGTCACTTTAGACTTTGCAAAACAACAAATGAGTTCCTGTTGATAATTCCCTCCAGGGCAGTCTTCTCCTGCACTAGCCTTGAGGATCTCTAGAAAGGAAGTGGAGGATTTTGTGTAAGCTGTCTACAACCTATCATTTCGAGAATTTAGCATCGACGCTTCACTGCCTACTTACAACACTTAAGTGAAGTGAAAGTTGCTCAGTTGTGTCTGACTCGTTGCGACCCCATGAACTACACAATCCGTGAAATTCTCCAGGCTAGAATACTGGAGGGGGTAGTCTCTCCCTTCTCCAGGGGATCTTCCCAACCCAGGAATCGAACCCAGGTATCTGGCATTGCAGGTGGATTCTTTACCAGCTGAGCCACAAAGGAAGTCCATTTACAACAGAGAAGAAGGAAATTAATATTGAGTTAACAGGAAAAATAAAATCTGACCTAAATTATCAAAGCGACCGCTTTGTTTGAAAGAGACAACCCTGACTGGTGTGTAAATTGCCCTGACAGGTAAGTTACACACAGAGTTTGAATAACAGTATCAGGGCAAACTTCCTGCTGCTGCTGGCCGGGTAGGTCAGTTATGACACTGTGCTAACAAGGTCAAGTGTACGTTACAAGCCCAGGTGGGTGGCTGACGCTACTCTGATCCATGGCCATGAAATGCACCTTCAGTTTCAGGTGTTTCAGAATCTTATTAGGGACAGCAAGTTCTGTTAATTACGTGTATTTTTAAATCTTTATTTATCGTGCTATTCTACATTATGTTATTGGTTTTGTTTTTTTGTTTTTTTTTTGGCTGCATGTGGGGTATATGGGATGTAGGTCCATGACCAAGGAACGAAATCAGACTCCCTGCATTGGAAGAACACAGTCTTCCCCTCTAGAACATCAGGGAAGTTCCAACACTTCTTAAACATAGGAACACAGCAAACATTTCCATATGTACTCATACGTCTTTGGGGGAAAGTATACCTTGATTTATAATATGCATTTGGGTAACTGGGAGATAAACTATAAATTATTCAATTACAAATGACATTTTCTCCCACATGAACATGGGCTTGCCTGGTACCTCAGCTGGTAAAGAATCCGCCTACAATGCAGGAGACCCCAGTTCGATTCCTGGGTGGGGAAGATCCCCTGGAGAAGGGCATGGCAACCCAGTCTCGTATTCTTGCTGGAGAATCCCCATGGACAGAGGAGCCTGGTGGACTACAGTCCATGGGGTCGCAAAGAGTCGGACACGACTGAGAGACTAAGCACACTCATATGAACACCATCTGAAAGGGACCGTTCAGATTCTATGGTGGGCTGCCAAGGAGGAGGTATTTATTTAAAGTTCTGTTTTCAGAAACAGACTCACAGACTTAAGAGACTGAATATACGGCTGCCGGGGTAGAAGGAAGGGGGAAGGGACAGTCAGGGAGTTTGGGATGGACATGGACATACTGCTGTATTTAACATGGAGAACCAGCAAAGACCTGATGTCCAGCACAGGGAACTCTGATCAATACTCTGTAATAAACTTATGGTCACCAGGGGGAAGGATGGGGGAAGGGATAGTCAGGGAGTTTGGGATGGACGTGGACACAGTGCTGGATTTAACATGGAGAACCAACAAGGACCTGCTGGACAGCAGAGGGAACTCTGCTCAATACTCTGTAATAACCTAATGGTTCGCAGAGGGAAGGATGGGGGAAGGGATAGTCAGGGAGTTTGGGATGGACGTGGACACACTGCTGTATTTAACATGGAGAACCAACAAGGACCTGCTGTCCAGCACAGGGAACTCTGCTCAATGTCATGTGGCAGGCTGGATGGGAGGGGAGTTTGGGGGAGAAGGGATACATGTACGTGTATGGCTGAGTGCCTCTGCTATTCACCTGAAACTACTACAACATTACTAATCAGCTATACCCCAATACAAAATAAAAGATTTTAAAAATAAACAAATCATGTTCTATGTTTTCATAACTTCAGTTCCTTAAGAATGTGCCTACTTGGCTTTCAGTGTCCAGATTATGTCATACAGATTGGCCTTTAATTGATAACATGAAAGATACCAAACCATTTTCTTAGCACTGAAAACATCACGCTTTCTGTGGCCAGCATTTCACCAAAACCAGGTGGGTCGATTTTCATATTCACGGAAAATTGCTTGAAGCTTATGCAAGCTCTCCGTCCTTTGGGGAGAGTGGGGGAGGTCATCCCGGGTTTCAGCCTTTAGAAACAGGATTCAACAATGTGGTTTCTGTGATAACAAGCTTTTAGCTCAGGCTTTCCAGTGGCTCAGCAGTGAAAGAGTCCACCCGCAATGCAGGAGGCACAGGAGACATGGGTTCAATCCCTGGGTCGGGAAGATCCCCTGGAGGAGGGCATGGCAACCCACTCCAGTATTCCCGCCTGGAGACTCCCAGGGACATGAGAGCCTGGAGGGCTACACTCGATGGGGTCACAAAGAGTCTGACGCAACTGAAGCAATTTAGCACACATGTAGCACAGCTCAAGCTTGGGTTTATTATCCTAAACTTAAGTTTCCTTTACTCTGATTGTATCTATTTTCCCTAGCCTGTGAACGTTTCTGTAAGTTAACCGCTAATTGTTTCAGAGTGAGGTAAGCCAAGTAAACCTAACTGAATAAATGAGTTAAAACCAACAAACAAAGTAACTGCAGACACAGTGGCCTCTGGGAACTAGCAAGATTTGTTTATCCATGCTTCTCTTTCCTCCTTCTAAACCTCTGAAATCACAGGGAAAATGTGAATACTTGTTATGTAAAACGCGATGCAAAATCGTGGAAAAAACACTTCAAATATCCTGAAATTGAGAGTGGAATCACCAGGCAGAGGACAATGTCGACATTCTCATTTTCAGCTTCCCTGCCTCCGGGAGGATCTCAACACATCTCTGAACGCCAGGAAACAGATCATTTACCAGGCTGGTAGATGGGTACATTTCGACAGTTATCATTCACAGTCCAGTTCACGTTCCTGAGTCTAGAGAAAAATAAAAAGGACTCTGGGTGGAGGAGGCTGACTTGACGGGCAAAAGGGGAGTACTCCTGTTAACCCTTAGCTGCAAACACACTGGGTATTTGAGTTGAAGAAACCCAGGGTTGTGCGACGGAAATCTCTTTAGTGGTGGACCTGTTCAGCAGCTGTACTTTCCCAGATGGGAGGGACATTTTGAAATGTGCCTAGTGCAACTGAGGAACTGATTTTTTAAGTTTTATCCTAAATAATGCCAACGTACTCCCAGGAGGCTACCATACCGGACAGAACAGGTGACAACACTGGAAACACACACACTGGCCAGACTCTGTTCTGACATCTCACTATGTTAGCTGTCCATCCCTGTTATCTCCTCTAATTATTTACTAGTTAACGGCATCAATAAAATTCGGGCTTCCCTGGTGGCTCAGACAGTAAAGAATCTGCCTGCAGTGCAGGAGACCCAGGTTTGATCCCGGGGTCGGGAAGATCCCCTGGAGAAGGGAATGGCAACCCACTCCTGTATCCTTGCCTGGAGAATCCCATGGAGAGGCGAGCCTGGCGGGCTACAGTCCACGAAGTCGCAGAGTCAGACACGACTAAAAGTGACTAAAAAACAGCAACATCTAGTGTCTACAAAGAAAATTGAGAACTGGTGCCCTAAATTTCCTCTGAAGTAATTGAGGCAATTTAAGTTCTAAATTATCCTCTATCACATTTATCTCTTTGCTTCACTTAGCTTTTTGAAAACAGGAGATAACCTGACGGTTGTGTGGATCAGCTTGCAAATATAAAATGTACAGAAAAAAAGTAACTCCCATCCTACAAATCTCTACATGGGCTGCATAAAATGAAGCCACTCTCAGTAGGCTGGTAAAATGTGTGAGTCAAGTTTATTATGTGTTAACGACACACTGGTTTTGATCACTTGATGCATTTTTTAACTCAGTAAGAAGCAACTGATGGCAATTCTAATGTGGGTGCTGGTGGCATGTCTTTTGTGTATGCTCAAGATTTCCTTGTATAATGTCTAAATTATCCATCGATTCATACTCTATGATCTAATATATGATTGTCTTTTCAAGACAGAGAGAAATCATGAAACAATCCTGTCTCTTTCTCCTTTGAAAAATAAAAGCAGCATATTCATCCTAGCATGTATGACCGAGCAAATACTGGGAAGGATTTCTAATTTAACAGTTTTTCTTTTCTCTTCCCAACAGATTTGAATGGACAGGCCATCCCTTTTTAATTAGTAAAGCAGCAACATGTGCCTGCATGGCTCTGAAAGTCAAACAGTTATATAAAGGCATGAAGATAAAACCTTAAACGTGAATGATTCCAATGTCAGGTAATTTTCACCATATGGCAATGGGAGGCTAATTCAATATTAAATAGTGATAGGAATTCTGTTTCATTTACAAAGTACACAAGTCAAAGATGGTTCTTACTGCTTCCCATTTCCTCTATTATGCCTGCTTGAGTTTCTCAGGCATACGGTAACGTGCCTTCTTAAAAAAAAAAAATCAAGAAACATTTTCCTGGTTAAAGATTAATCGGTGCATACAAATGCTTAACAGGGTGTACTGTCAATTAAAAATAAATGTGAGTCTTCCATAAACTTCTGTACAATGTGGAGAGGGACGTTTCTGGGCCACCGTTTCAGCCTGTGGCTGTGCAAGGATTTTCAGGTTTTTTTTTTTTCCTCAGGTTTCCAGGGAGTCTCCAGTGAATCGGACTGAGTTTTATTTCTGGGTTCCCATGGTCGAAGCCTGCTTTGATTGACAACCGTTCGCAGAGAGCCAGCCGAGGGCCCAGGAATCTGGCACAAGGACCAGGGAATGACAGACAGCCTTGCTCTGCAAGGAGGCTCACAGATGCCCATGTGGTAACCACAGGGCTAGGCAACTTGTGACCGAGACTATCTCAGATGACCCAGTTCTGATGGAATTACCGAGCGCAAGGCACAGGGAAAGAAGGGCGTGCAGAGAAATGCCCCCTCGTGGACACAGCTTGTGTACCCTCCTCCTTGTCTCTGACTGCATTATTTATTCCCTGCGGGCTCTCACCCCCAAGAAATGGGTTCTTCTCCAAAGTCGGCAGTTATTTAATTTGCAAAAGTAAAAGTGCTATGGATGGAAAAATACACAAAATTAAAAAAAAAACAAACAAACACACAAGACAAGCAAAATGCTAACTTTAACCTAGAGTCAGAGAAATCATGGTCATAAACAATACATAGAAAGCTGATGTTGTTGTTTGTACAGTCGCCAAGTCGTGTGGGACTCTGTGACCCCATGGACTGCAGCACGCCAGGTTTCCCTGTTCTTCCCCATCTCCTGGAGTTTGCCCAAACTCATGTCTGTTGAGTCGGTGATGCCATCCAACCGTCTCATCCTCTGTCGTCCCCTTCTCCTCCTGCCCTCAATCTTTCCCAGCATCAGGGTCTTTTCAAATCAGTCAGTTCTTTGCATCAGGTGGCCAAAATATTGGAGCTTCATTTTCAGCATCAGTCCTTCCAGTGAATATTCGGGACTGATCTCCTTTAGGATGGACTGGTTGGATCTCCTTGCAGTCCAAGGGACATCAGTTCTTTGGTGCTCAGCCTTCTTTATGGTCCAACTCTCACATCCATACATGATTACTGCAAAAACCATAGCTTTAACTAGATGGACGTTGGTCGGCAAAGTAATGTCTCTGCTTTTTAATATGCTGTCTAGGTTGGTCATAGCTTTTCTTCTAAGGAGTAAGCGTCTTTTAATTTCATGGCTGCAGTCCCCATCTGCAGTGATTTTGGAGCCCCCCCCAAAATAAAGCTTCTCACTGTTTCCATTGTTTCCCCATCTATTTGCCATGAAGTGATGGGACCAGATGCCATGATCTTAGCTTTCTGAATGCTGAGTTTTAAGCAGAATTTTTCACTCTCCTCTTTCACTTTCATCAAGAGGCTCATGTTCTAAGGCTTCACAAAGAGTCACTTCTGAAGAACAGCATGTGTCAAGGGTACTAGGAGCTGAGTTTCGTGATGAGCCTCCAGCACACGGAGCGTCCATTGCGCAGGTGGATGCTCGGTGTCTCCTGCGCCAGAGCTGCAGGCTTTCACAGGGCAGGCTGCCACGCTGGACAGGTCCACACGGCAAGGAACTGCAGGCGTCCCATAACCAACATCCAGCAAAGCGCTGAAGCTCGCGGCCCAACGACCTATGGGAATCGGGAGCTTGCCAACAACCAGGAGGCGGGCTCCTCCACCAAGCCAGGTACCCAAGCATACAGGGTGTCTCATCCATCATCCAGAAATGGACCTACTGTGTCTCGTCTGGGTACCAAATGTGTTCACCCTTCAGCACCGTAACATATGTGGCTCAAAGTTACTTCTCAAAGCCACTACAAGGTGTAGCTTTGCTTCCTTTGTTTTGAAACTGCTATTGTGGCATCTGATACTACATGGTGAAGAAAAATGTTTGTTTATTAAGGCAGAAATTTAAAGATCATTTAAGTCAGTACTCTGTGGTGACCTAAAGGAAAAGCAACGTTAAAAAGTGGGGATGAGTGTGTGTCAGTCGCTCGGTCTTGTCCGACTCTTTGCAGCCCCATGGACTGCAGCCCGCCAGGGTCCTCTGTCCGTGGGATTCTCCAGGCAAGGGTAGTGGAGTGGGTTGCCATTCCCTACTCCAGGGGATCTTCCTGACGCAGGTCTCCCACAGTGCAGGCAGATTCTTTTACCATTTGAGCTACCTGGAAAGCTCTGTGTGTACATATAGCTGATCCACTTTGCTGTGCAGCAGAAACTAATGCACCACTGTAGACCAACTATACTCCAATATGGTGAAGGGAATGGCAACTCACTCCAGTGTTCTTGCCAGGGAAATTCCACAGACAGAGGAGCCTGGTGGGCTGCAGTCCGTGGGGTTGCAAAGAGTCGGATATGACTGAGCAACTCAAACACACACACACACACATACTCCAGTAAAACATTTTTTTAAAAGAACACTGATGTTCTAATTACTAATGTAAATGCCCAGTGGGTAAATGGTTTTTTGAGTTTTAACTCCCTGACCCCTCCCCAACTGCCATCCCTCTTTTATTTTTCCTTTATTCACAGGATTCTCCCAGCTCCTGGCTGTAGCTGGCTTCATACCCAAACTGTAAACTACAAAGGAGACACACTCACGTGGCTCCCCAAGATGGCAGTAACTGGATGGGAAGCCTTCCATCTGGATTCACTATGTAATCCTGAGCCAGCAGTTTGCTTCTCTCCCTCAACTTTCTTTCCCAGCACAAGAACCGCCAACTACATGGTGATAGCAAAACACCAGCTCTGCTCAGAATACCTGCTGTTACATTTTTTCAGCTCTGCCTACGTTCTTGCTCCATCTGAGAAGTACCAGGATTTAACTCTCTTCTAAACGGTGAAGAAATAAGATGGACGAAATAATAACAATAATAACATAAATCATGCATTGTCGTGTCAGAGTCCTCCAGGGGAGCTCAAAGTCCAGGTGCACAAGTCAGGAATGCAGAGGAGAACTGACACCTACTTGATGCATCGTCAGCTTAACTTGAAGCCCATTAAAAAGGGATGCTGGGCTTCCCTGGTGGCTCAGTGGCAAAGAATCCACCTGCCAATGCAGGAGACGTGGGGTCAATCCCGGGTCCGGGAAGATCCCACATGCCATGGAGCAGGTAAGCCCATGCACCACAATGACTGAGCTCCACAGCCTGGGAGCTGCAATGACTGAGCCCACAAGATACAACTACTGAAGCCCACGAGCCCTACACCATGTCCTCCACAACAAGACAAGTCACTGCGATGAGAAGCCCATGCATTGAAACTTAGAGAGGAGACCCCGAAGCCCACACAGCCACAAAGATCTAGCATACCCCAAAATATTTTTTTTTAAAAAGTGATGCTACAACTGGAGGTGCAAACTATTAAACACTCAGGTCATAAAGTATCTTTCAAAGGTGTTATCTTAAACATTGTTTGCCTAGAGATACAATTATCTGTCTCACAGGATCTGCCCACAATTTTGAGTACTTTAAGCATCTATTATGAGGCATCTGCCAGGTGTAATGGTTCACACTCTTTGAGTGGGGCTTTCAAATGTTTAGGGCCAAACTGACAAATCACACACACACACACACACACACACGCATTTGTGAGTCATCTTTAATTGCTGGGAGTCAAGGCGGTTTTGAAGCCATGAATGTTGTGTAATACTGTTCGCTGTGACTGAGTCGTGTGTGGGAGAGAGGCGTCATGCCTGAGAATTTCCAATGTCATGATCTTCTGTCTACAAAGATGCCTGTTTGGTTGCACGCGGCATCTGTGTGTCTTTATCTCTCAGGTGCCGGCATCTTTTCAGGACACAGGTGGACCCTGGGCTCTGTCCAGCCTCCTGGGGTGCTGACCAGGAGTGCAAAGGCCAGACCTCCTCACACCGTGTTGGTTTACAAATGCCACTGGTTTTCTTTGCTACAAGGTCACCTATGAGCTCCTCCCAGCCACAGCTGGCTTCCCTGGGGGCTCAGACGGTAAAGAATCTGCCCGCAAGGCAGCGGGAGGCCCAGGTTCGATCCTTGGGTGGGGAAGATCCCCTGGAGACGGGAATGGCAACCCACTCCAGTATTCTTACCTGGGAAATCCCATGGACAGAGGAGCCTGGTGGGCTCCAGTCCGTGGGGTCGTTGCAAAGAGTCGGATACCACTGAGTGACTAAAAGTTTCGCTTCTCAAGCCACCATAAAAAACATCACAGGGGTCTCATCTCTACCAAGACACATTTCATGCCATTTGAACAAAAATATAATTGTCCGTGGGGCTACAGAATTGTGCATGGGACTCCGCTGTTCTGTGGCGTGTCTGAAGAGTCTGAAAGTCGTCAGTCGTGTCCAACTCTTTGTGACCTCGTGGACTAGTCCATGGGATTCTCCAGGCCAGAATACTGGAGTGGGTAGCCGTTTCCTTCTCCAGGGGAGCTTCCCAACCCAGGGATTGAACCCCGGCCTCAAGAGATATTTCAGTTTCCTCTGGGGTAAAATCGTCTCTCAAGCAACATTGCCCGCTGACTTGCCGTTCCACGCTAGCAGTTCCACAGGCTGGAATGTCCCTTCTTCCCTCTCACTCCTCTGCCCCTTCTACCAACCACAGGCATCTAAGCACGAACACCAGGACATTCCCGAGCTTCTGAGCCAGCTCCGCTGTGGGCGTGAAAACACGCCTTCTCGGGTTCACAATTCAGCTGTGCTCCGGTTCTGGAAAATGAAGCCAGCTACTAGCTGGAGGCCAGATTTGAGGTTTCAGGGTTTGAGGAAATGTGGGCAAGTCAAGTCTCCACACATCTTTCCCATTCCCACAAGGAGAAAGCTGACTGTGTTCCAAAGTGATTTTCCCTGGGGCTGAGAGCAAAATGTGGAACTCAGCCTGGGTGTGATTTCAACTTCAGTGTCAGAATGTTATTTCAAATCCAGACTCTTATCAACTAAGAAATAACTGTGCAGTACTATGTTCATAATATCCAGCAAATGTCACTTTGGTGCAATCATCTATGAATTACTCAGAGGTTATGCAGAAAGCATCAAGAATTAAATAATTTGCTTCTTTGCTCATTTAATTAAATATCTAATGCCTAAAACAAGATGTGGACAAGTGACAAGCAATGTGACCTAACTTTAAAATGTGATCTACTTCTGTTGAGTGTACCACGCTCTCATATTACACAGGGTGAACCACAAAGCTACATCGTATTTTAAGAACGCTTAACTCCATTGTATATACGTCTCTGAGATTTGTTCTGCCATGAAGAAAATAGTCACACTTCTGAAGCGTCTTTCATGTTACTATGACTTCTCCAGTCTATCAGCCTTTATAGATTTCTAGTTTCCAGTAAACTAAGCTTAAAGGCATAAGTGGCTCTGCAGTTACGTATACGTCTGTTATTAATATCACAGCTGGAATTTTAGAACACTTTGAACTGATCTGAAACAAGCTAGTTGCATAGTTGCATCACTGTTGAAGTTATGACAGCCGGTTGTCACAAAGTCTCTGGCTTGCTATGAAATATCTAAGTCCCACAATAAAAACAAGGAGAATAAACACAGCCATGTGGATCAAAAGAAAAACTGCAAGACATCTGATATAAACGTGTGACAGAGAAAAACCAAAGATTCTGAGTGTTTAAAGTCAAAGAAAATCTAAACAAAAAAACCAAAATAATAATAATAATAAAAAAAAAAATTTCAAAACACACACTGCAGCACACGTAGAAAGAGAAAGGGAAAAAAGGTAAATTATACGGAAGGGATATGTCCTTTCTGATCTGTCTCAATGTCACTGGGGAGTCCCCTTGGCTGGCAAGACAGGACAGTCCTCATAGCAACTGGCTCCAATATCATACTGTGACTTGCCACAACAATGTGGTATTAGATTATTAACGTAAAAAAAAAAAAAAAATCAAGGGGAGGAACAAGTCCCATTAGAAATTCGACTTCCATTCAATATCAAGTCTATGTCCGACTCTCCCATCACTTTGCTGCCCTAACAGAGCCAAGTAGACATCCCATCCTAGAACTGACGCCCACAATTTCTCCAAACGTGAGCAGCCGGAGATTCAAAGGCCAAACAAAGATTCAGCGGGATGCGATGATTCCACAGCACTGTCAGCAGAGACACAGACAGATGGAGGGAAATACACCGTCTAAGGGTTTTAATGTCTCTAAGAGACAGAACACTCTCACAGCCACACGTACCCAAAAACAACTCAGAATTTTCCACTTGCATCCGTTATAGATTGCCAATGACTGTCCTTTTTTAAAAAAAAAAAAAAAAATCTTGTCGCCATAAAACAAGCACTGCAATTCTCAGGTTGTAAGATTTGGCTAGTTTCTAAATCTACAAGTATAATAATTCTCTATTTTTATCACACTGCCACCACCCAATTCATATACCCACTGCTGATGTGGCCTAAAGTTTTTGTTGGCATGAGCTGAGCGATGACAGATTTCTTCTTTTCTGAGTATCTTCCAGCCCGTGACAAGTCCAGTTCTGCAACACTCAGAGCATCTGGGCTCACCCCACACTTTCCAAAGACAGGGCCATTTTAAGGCACCGCTTTCGGTGCCTTAGTAGAGCTCACTTCCGTATCTGTTCCCCTGTGCATTTGCTTTGTCTTTCTTTCTTGAATCACAGTATAGAAGGCGACCAGCCACGCAGACGATGAGCAGCAGAAAGTGGGGGAGACATGGGGCCACCTCTGAATTAGAGCAATTCCCATAAGAGACACCCCGGCAGGCCAGAAGACGCCCGACCCCAGGACGCTCCGTCCTGAACCCCAGAATCACGGGCATCAGATGGCACTGCCTAGGCAAGGCCAAGGGTTTTGTGGATGATACCAACAGGAGTCCCAATCACTTGCTTTTGAGTCAGTTAAGGGGAGGTGACCTTAGAGGTTCCGATCGTCTCAGCCCGTTCTCCCGCACAAGCAGAGCTTTTTCTCTGGCGGTTTAGCAGATGGGGAAGGTCAGAGATACCGCAGGCATATGAAGGACCAACATGAATCAGCTGAACTGAGGTGGACGGACCTAGAGCCTGGCACACGGAGTGCAGTAAGTCAGAAAGAGACACGGTAACACACATACGTGGAATCTAGAAAGGTGGTGCTGATGAATCTATGGGCAGGGCAAGACTGGAGATGCAGGCGTAGAGAATTGACTTGTGGACACAAGCGGGGGGGTGGTTAACTGAGAGAGTTGCACTGACTTGTACGTGACCATGTGTGACAGAGGCAGCTAGTGGGAAGCCGCTGTATAGCAGAGGGAGCTCAGCCTGCTGCTCCAACATGACACAGAGGGCTGGGATGGCTGGAAGACAGGGAGGTTCAAGAAGGAGGTGGGGTGTGTGTGTGTGTGTGTGTGTGTGTGTGTGTGTGTGTGTGTGTGTGTGTGTGTGTGTGTGTGTGTGTGTGTGTGTGTGTGTGTGTGTGTGTGTGTGTGTGTGTGTGTGTGTGTGTGTGTGTGTGTGTGTGTGTGTGTGTGTGTGTGTGTGTGTGTGTGTGTGTGTTAACATTATAATGCTATAATATACAACATATGCTAAATTTTACCATTGTTATATATATATACATGCAATGTTTTATAATATATACACATGGAATGTTATAAAATTCCCGCTGTGATATTAATAACAGACCTATACATATCTACATACACACACATATATAGCAATATAGTAATGGCGGACTTGCATTGCTGTATGGCAGAAAAGCATCAATTCTTTGGTGCTCAGCTTTCTTTATAATCTATAGAATGGATGCTTCTGAACTGTGGTGTTGGGGAAGACTCTTGAGAGTCCCTTGGACTGCAAAGAGATCCAACCAGTCCATTCTAAAGGAAATCAGTCCCTGAATATTCACTGGAAGGACTGATGCTGAAGCTGAAACTCCGATACTTTGGCCACCTGATGTAAAGAGCTGACTCATTTGGAAAAGACCCTGATGCTGGGAAAGATTGAAGGCAGGAGGAGAAGGGGACG
This sequence comes from Giraffa tippelskirchi, assembly GCF_054371585.1. NCBI lineage: Eukaryota > Metazoa > Chordata > Mammalia > Artiodactyla > Giraffidae > Giraffa > Giraffa tippelskirchi. Next base: position 148,926,457 of record NC_137289.1, read on the forward strand.
ACAGAGGATGAGATGGTTGGAGCGTGTCACCGACGTGATGGATGTAACTTTGAGCAAGCTCTGGGAATTAGTGATGGACAGGGAGGCCTGGCGTGCTGCAGTCCGTCCATGGGGTCAAAAAGAGTCAGACATGACAGAGCGACTGAACTGAACTAAACTAAACGGCAGAAAGCAATACTACAACACTGCAAAACAATTATCCTGCAATTTAAAAATAATTTAAAAAAAAGTGTCAATGCATTGTTGCTGACTTGGAAGACAGAGGACCATGTGCAGGGACAAGTGAGAGGTGTCTAGGAACAGAGGATGGCCGCCACCCGACATCCAGCAATAAAGCAAAGACCTGCACCTATAAGCTACAAGGAGCTGCTTCTCCCCTGTGGGAATGAGCTTAGATCTGGGGTCTTCACCACAGAGCCTGCAGTCAGGAGCCTACCCGGCAGGGCACTGTGTGACTTTGGTCTTCCAAGACCCTAAGCAAAGAATTAAGCAACGCCTTGCTGCGTTCTTGACCTGTAAGAACTGTGAGCTAATAAAGAGATTGTGTCTGAAGTCCCCACACCTTTGGTCAGCTGTTACACAGCAGTAGAAAACTAATACCAATGTTTTCCATGAGAACTTCCAAGTCTGCTGGGTATAAGATAAGCTACAAGGATGCAGTGGACAACACAAGGAATATAGTCAATATTTTATAACTTTGTATGGAGCATAAGCTATCAAAATATTGCATTAGCTTGTTGTACACTTGAAACTAATATATTATTTTTTAAACTTTTTTTATTTTGCACTGGTGTATAGGTGATAAACAATGTTGTGATGGTTTCAGAGGGACAGCAGAGGGACTCAGCCATACATATACATGTATCCATTCTCCCCCAAACTCGCCTCCCATCCAGGCTGCCACATGACATTGAGCAGAGTTTCCTGTGCTGTCCAGCAGGTCCTTGTTGGTTCTCCATGTTAAACATAGCAGTGTGGCCATGTCCATCCCAAACTCCCCGACTATCCCTTCCCCCATCCTTCCCCCTGGTGACCATAAGGTTATTACAGAGTATTGAGCAGAGTTCCCTGCTGTACAGCAGGTCCTTGTTGGTTCTCCATGTTGAACACAGCAGTGTGTCCATGTCCACCCCAAGTTCCCTAACTCTCCCTTCCCCTCATTCTTCCAGCAGTTTCTGTTTTGTAAATAGGTTCATTTGTAGCATTTCTTAGGCATTGCTATGTTCCCTGCAGTACTGTTTACAATAATCAAGACATGGAAACAATGTAAATGTGCACTGACAGAGGAATGCAGAAAGAAGATACTGTGTGTGTGTGTGTGTGTGTGTGTGTGTGTGTGTGTGTGTGTGTGTGTGTGTGTGTGTGTGTGTGTGTGTGTGTGTGTGTGTGTGTGTGTGTGTGTGTGTGTGTGTGTGTGTAATGGAATATCAGAGTCATTACAGAGGAATGCATAAAGAAGACACTGTGTGTGTGTGTGTGTGTGTGTGTGTGTGTGTGTGTGTAAGGGAATATCACAGAGTCATTAAGTAGAATGACATAATATCATTTGCAGCAACACGGATGGACCTACTTACTGATCATCATACTGACTGAAGTAAGTCAGACTAATATAATATTGTAAAGTCACCTATACTTCAATGAGAGCAACACAAAATAAAATGCCCAAAAAGCTTGGGACTGGCTATTTTGAGATGACCATGGGCAATAAACGGCTTCCCTGGTAGCTCAGCTGGTCAAGAATCTGCCTGCAATGTGGGAGACCCAGGTTCGATCCCTGGGTTGGGAAGATTCCCCGGAGAAGGGAAAGTCTACCCACTCCAATATTCTGGCCTGGAGAATTCCACGGACTGTATAGCCCATGGCGGTTGCAAAGAGTCGGACACGACTGAGCGCTTTTCACTTTTATGCAATACAAATGGGCAGTAAAGGCTCATCCCCACAGGGGGATTAATCCTGTCTCCCTTCTCCTGCGGTGTACAAGTCACACTGCTTGTACCATCTACACGTTTCTTAAATTTATCATTCCTGGATTCTCAGCTGGGTGACGTTCATCTATGTTTTGGCAAGAACCTCCTGTGTCTCTTATCTCATGTCCAGCCTCTGCTCTGAGCTCCCTCTAACAGTCCACCACCAGATTCATCCTCCTGAAACAGAGCTGGGACTGACCAGCCTATGCTGCTGCTTTAAAAAAGACAAAATACCCTGGTGGCTCAGTGGTAAAGAATTCACCTGCCAACACAAGTTCGATCCCCAGTCCAGGAAGATCTCGCACACCTTGGAACAACTAAGCCCAGGCACCACAAGTACTGAGCCTGAGTACTAGTGAGCCCACTGAGCTCAGAACCACTGAGCCCACGTACCCCAGCTATTGAAGTCCGTGTGCCTAGAGCCTGTGCTCTGCAACAAGAGAAGCCACTGCAATGAGAAGCCCTGTGAACCACAACCAGAGAACAACTTCCACTCACCCCAACCAGAGAAGAGCCTGTGTAGCAGCAAAGACCCAGCACAGCCAATAAATAAAGAACATCAGCTTTACAAAAGGAACCATCGCTACCTCCTTTGTTAAGCATGAAATCCTCCCGCTGGAAGTCAAGTTCTCCAGGACCCATCTCCAGTCTTCGTCTGTGTCACTGATTCTCGTGACATCACACAGTGTTGACTCCAATCAAACCGGCGCCTTGGCTGTTTCTGCAGCATGTGCTAGCGTGTGCCCTGGCACAGGCGTGGCGCCGGTACACCTGACTCACTTCAGTTCAGTTCAGTCGCTCAGTCATGTCCGACTCTCTGCGACCCCATGGACTGCAGCATGCCAGGCTTCCCTGTCCATCATCGATTCCCAGAGCTTGCTCAAACTCATGTCCATTGAGTCAGTGATGCCATCCGACTATCTCATCCTCTGTCATCCCCTTCTCCTCCCGCCTTCTGCCTAGCTGCTGTCCATTCTTTACAGCTCAGTCCAGACGCGACGTGCCACGTGAGGACCTCTGGCACGGCGTTAGTGTCTCTTCTATTGTGAGTTTGCACCGCCCAGCGACATGGCCCTGGACATCTATGCTCCATCATTTAACACATCTGGCAGCCCCTGCAGGTGAAAGGCAAAAATCTGCCCCAGATTCATCCCTGTCTTCCTTCAAGCCCTCGGTTCAATGCCTTAGGATATGAGGAGTCCCCAAGAGGGTGGATTTGTGCAGGACATAAAGAATACAGAAGGATGGGGAGAGTCTTTTCAGAACACAGACACAGTATGAACTAAAGTTGAAAAGCTGCCAGTTTACAGAACACCCTCCATGAGATGATTTGTGCTTCTGTTCCTGTGGCTGCTCTTCTTTCATTGATTCATTTTTGGAAGAAAGGAGAAACAGGAAAAAAGAAAGTTGGACTCAAGTGATGTAAAAAAAAAAAAAAGAAACAAACGCTAAGAGTGACGACTGCCTATGAGTAAGATGAAATGAAATATGAAATGTCTTATTTTTATACTGCATGTACTTCACACATTATTTCTGTATTTTATTTCACACATTACGCCTACTTGTACGAGCAATTCCCGGGATGACGTGATGAGTCGTAGGTCAAAACGCCTAACTGATGCTTGTCTGCTATCTTCTCAAACTTCCGACAATGAGCAGTTCAGTGCCACGGGCATCCTTTGCTCTTTAATTTCCAATCTAATTTAGGCACACAGTAGGGGTCAGATGTAAAATGTATCTGATGAAAGTACGATGGATGCAAAATCCAAAGTTTAAGAGTCCTTACTTGGGGAGGCCGCTTTCTTTGCTTATATTTGAAAACAGAAGGCACAGTCTATAGTTCTGCAGCCCTCAAGTCACTAGGCAGGATCCAACCTTCCATTTCCATCAGTTCAGAAAACTGAAAACAACCAATATTTAAAATAAAACTGTTTAAAAGGAGGTGTACGAGATGTGCTTTCATATCTAGTAAATCGAAGAATTTTTCTTAAAATCTCTACAAAAATATCTTATGTTCTCTTCTTTCAGATGGAAGGCTATACTCTTATTTGTGAAACTTAACTCCGACAATATAACGTCAAGTTTTACGTGATTAGTGTAACTGTCACATAATATGTAAATATTTCATAGGAACGGGCTGTCATTAGTAATCCAGTGTTTCAGTTTGTGGATCAAATTTTAAAAATGGCGTATGTCATCTGTGTCTTGAATGTGTCCCTATATTATAGCAGATGGCAAGGATACAGAATATTAGCGTAGAAGGAATACCACAGACCACTTACCCAATCTCTTCATTTACAAGAGAAGAAAAAGTGTCAGCGAAATGAGGGGTTATTCTGGAAATTACGTTCTCTGTGTCTCAGTTGTGGATGACCAAACTGCCCCGTACATACATGGCAATGTGTTCATGGAAACACAAGTCTCTGTAAATGTAATTATGTAAACACACACTCTCCGTATCTTCTTGTTCCACCTTGTGGGTGGAGAAGGGATCACAGGTCTTAAGTGACTCCCAGACGCGCATTTAAAAAGAAAAATAAAAACCAGGAAGGAATCTATAACTGGAAAGATAAGTGGAAGACTTTAAACACTGAACAACTGATTCCAACAGCTTTCTGAAAGGACTCAGTTCAGTTCAGTTGCTCAGTCGTGTCCGACCCTTTGCGACCCCGTGGACCGCAGCGCGCCAGGCCTCCCTGTCCACCACCATTTCCCGGAGCTCAAACTCACGTCCATCGAGTCGGTGATGCCACCCAACCATCTCATCCTGGAAGGCCTCTTCATGTCAGAAACTGAGCAATCCAACCCACCTTCCATAACACGTGCTTCATTCTCTGACGACATCAGACTCAGAGCACAAGAAGAGGCCGGTGGGTGGGGAAACGGAGCTGGGCGACAGAGCTGCCTCCAAGGGAAAGCTCACAGTTTCTCAGCCTGCCTTCCACTTGCCTGCACAAAAGCAAACAAGAAAAACCCCGAGGGCTCTTCTCTTCATAAGCGGAAAGGCTTCCTGCAGAAAAGGAGTCACTAGGGTGAGTTCTGATGTCCCAGAGGAAATAATATTCTTGCTGTACCATTCGGGGGCTCTGTGACATGGAATGGAACCCTGAGAGGTGCAATCCATCAGAACGTTAGAGGCCCCAAACCCGGCCCCTCCGCACTGAACGCCTGGACAGCTCTCACTGTCACTAGGGAAAACGGATGGAAGCGGAACGTCACGACACTGCAGTGACAGGAACTCACACCCACCGCCTGGCAAATCAAACACTGACCTCACACGTGGTTTGAGCGCAGAGAGGTGGCTTAGTGGTTTAGAAGCGGTTTAGCGAAGAGAATGCAAAACACACACCGACTTGACGCGCAGCAGTATTCTGGTCATTCCGCATCCGTTAGCAAAGATTAAATTTATGTGCAAAGGAAAATAATGAGAAAGCCAGAAAGAATACTTGAAAATTAAAAATAGAAGGATGGGAACAGTTCATCAGAACAACGGAAGGCAACATAGGGAAACGCCTAGAATATAAAACTAAAAGATAACGTGTATATGATTTGAGATATAAGCAATTCAGCTGTCCAATCAAGAGCCTTATTTTCTTTTTTCTAAAAACACAATCGCACTTTCCAGAAAGAGAAAATAGAAGGGAATATGTTATCTTTACAAATATAAAACTGGAAACATGGTTTTAGGTCCAAGGTAAGAGCAAAGAGAGAGAAGTCATGGCCTTCTGTAATTCCAGACTCTCACCGATTAAATCAACCACAAATGCTGGGACGTGCAGTCCGTGTAGATTATTAACCAAGGAGTGCGACTTTAAGTCCAAAAGGTAATCAGTAAAGACTACTGTTCGCATAGAGAAACTGATCAGTAACTGTCTACAGAATACCGTAGTAGATGCAGTAACTCCCCCTCTTCAGGGATGCCCATGCTCTGATCTCAGAAACCTGTGCAGATGGTACTTTGCAGTGACTCTGAAGACGGGAAGAAATTAAGGATCCTGTGACAGAAAATTATCCTGGCTTACCTGGTGGGTCCAATGGAATCACAAGGACCCTTACGAGACGGACGCAGGACAGTCAAAGGTGGGAAAGTGATGTGTGGTAAGAAGCAGAGATTAAAGGATGTGCTTCAAAGATGGAGAGCCAGGCAGCGAGCTTAGCAATGGAGGCGTCCTCTAGAAACTGGAAAAGGCAAAGCACTGCATCCTCCCCCTGGAGCCCCTGGCAAGAACGCTGTCCCGTCCCCCCCAACACCTGGAGTTTAGCCCAAGGAGACCCGCTGCAAACTTCTGACCTCCAGACCTGAAAGGTGATAACTGTGGGCTGTGTGAAGTTACTAAACGTGTACTTATTTGTTCAAGCAATAGAGAACTAATCCCAGTATGAGAATGAGCTACTACATGACTGAATAAGCAGATGGATGGATAAATAAATGTATAGTTAAATCTGTACAGGGTACACATTTATAGATACATCTATCAGTAAAACTTAGATACATCTATCAATAAAACTTCTAGATACATCAATAAAACTTACAGATACATCTATCAATAAAACTGATAGACATATCAATAAAACTAATAGATAAATCTATCCATAGAACTTATAGACACATCTATCCATAGAACTTACAGATACATCAATAGAACGTACAGATACATCTATCGTTAGAACTTATAGACACATCTATCAATAGAACTTCCAGATACATCTATCAATAAAACTTAGAGATACATCAATAAAACTTACACATACATCTATCAAAAAATCTTATAGATACATCTATCAACAAAACTTAGATACATCTATCAATAAAACTTATATCTATCAAAAAATCTTATAGATACATCTATCAAAAAATCAGATACATCTATCAGTAACTTATAGATAGATCTATCAATAGAACTTACAGATACATCTATCAATAAAACTTACAGACACATCTATCAAAGATCTTATAGACACATCAAAAAATCTTATAGATACATCTATCAATAAAATTTATAGATTATCAATAAAACTTACAGATATAGATTTATAGATGAATTTACAAATGAATTTGCATGAGATGCCTCCTTAAGCCTGACAGAGTACCACCGCGGTCCTGGGGTTGCTGTGACTACGTGCTGTACACCTCTATCGTTTCTGGATACATTGTCAAGTTCAGCTGATACTGTATCTCCTAGCTCTCTCCATCTTCACGTGTACTTACTTTATCATCACTGCATACATTCATTTAAACGAGGGGAAGGCAACAGAGAGATGTCCCCCTTGGTATTTGTTTTAACACACTTGATAAAATTGTTTCTGACTTCTGAGTATTCCTGCGTTCTTGGCTTGATACGAAGCAATAGGAAGGTTTCTTAATATTACCCAAATTTCCCATCATCACAGCCCCAAATGACATACTGGCCACTTTACAAGGAACAAGAACCAGCCAGTTGGCATCCTTAGGTGGAAGTGAATACCAAGCCTTTTCGTGAGACTGTAGCACCATTTTATTAATTTAACTTGGGGATGGCCTGAAACTTTTCTTTTTAGACCATGATTGCGGGTTCCACATCTCAGGGAATATCTTCATTTAGAGGCTTCTGAACTATGCTGGGAACTTCTCTGGTGGTCCAGCAGTTAAGAATCCGCCAGCCAATGCAGGACACGTGGGTTCCACCCCCGATCCAGGAAGATCCCACACGCTGCAAAGCAACTAAGCCCATGCACAGCAGCTACTGAGTCTGTGCTCTGGAGCCTGGGAGCCACAGCAAGGGAAGCCACCCCAATGAGAAACCCACTCACCCCACGAGAGAAAGCTTACACGCACAGCCGTAAATAAATAAACATGGTTTTTTAAATACCTGAAAAATAAAGTAAAATACGTTGGGGAAAAAAAATCATATATCTGAAGCTGGGTCTTACTCATCTCAATGGAAGTGAATTGCAAACAGAGACAAGGATAGAACCTCAGTTCTATTTCTAACTCCAGGCAGGAGTTTCCACTCTGGGTGCGCATTCACATCAACTACGGGGGTCTCAGGAAGCAGAGAGCCATCTTCCACAGCCCTCCCCCCAGCACTGGGTGAGAATCTCTGGGCGCCCCACCAACAACATCTGTACAAACAACTCTAGTGGACCATAATGTGTAACCGGGCTAAAGGAAAAAGGACTTCAAGCAACTACGCTATTGAGACCCTACACATGGTGTGACGTATTGTCCAATGCATATGGAGATTTTCTGGCCCTGTTTCATCACACTTGTAACACTAGCAGTGACTAATGCCTCATTCTTCCTCTCTGCTGAAAGCTGTCCCTAATGTACAATTTCTTGTCTTTAACTTGCCACATGCTCCATAAATGTTCTCACAGATATTACTAAATCTGACTCTAAAAGAACTCTTGAAATTGATTCACAATCATAGAACAGGCATATTGGGCCTATTTATGAATTGTAAGAATGGACTCTGCTAAGAATCAGTTCAGCTCAGTCGGTCAGTCGTGTCCGACTCTTTTCGACCCCATGGACTGCAGAACTCCAGACCTCCCTGTCCATCACCAACCCCCAGAGTTTACTCAAACTCATGTCCATCGAGTGGGTGATGCCACCCAACCATCTCATCCTCTGTCGTCCCCTTCTCCTGCCTTCAATCTTTCCCATCATCAGGGTCTTTTCCAATGAATCAGCTCTTTGCAACAGGTGGCCAAAGGATTGGAGCGTCAGCTCCCAGAAGCTTCTTACTCTTCCTAAGAATAGTCAGGCTGAAATCAGGCATACAAATTAAAGCTGTTACAGCTGAATTGTACTGCAATGGTTTTAAAATACTTTTCATTCCAGGCTTCCCTGGTGGCTCGGTGGTAAGGAATCCACCGGCCAGTGTAGGTGATGCAGGTTCAATCCCTGACCCTGGAAGACCCCACACACCATGGAGCCACTAAGTCCAAGCATCAGAAGGACTGACCCTGTGCTATAAGGCCCGGGGGCCACACCCACTGAAGCCTGAGCTCCCCAGATCCCCTCCCTGCTCAGCAACAGGAGAAGCCACTGTAGTGAGAAGTCCCTGCGCACTGCAACTAGAGAAAGGCCCGCACAGCAATGAAGACTCAATACCTCCAAAGACAAATAAATATTTAAAAATAGAATTTATGTACTAAAAAATATATATATATATATTTCATTCCATTTAAAGATTCATGAAACTGAATTGCTTTCTGAAAGCACTTTTCAAATCAACTGGCCCTTCTTCTGAATAAATACAATCAAAAAGGTAACAAAAGAGAGTATGGAGTCCTGGAACACCTTATGGAAAAACCCAAATGAACTTTACGGCCAACCCGACAAATTTCAAAATATATTGATGTTGTTCAGTCACTAAGTTGTGCCCGACTCTGCGATCCCATAGACGGCAGCATGCCAAAATACAGAGCTGCGTAAAAATATAGCTCATTCTAACTTTCCCCCCAATTTTATTTTTTCCATTTTTTTTTTTTACCATATCTGTCCAAAGATCTAATTATTTTCTGAACTTTGGAACATTTTTCTCCATGGAAAATTCACCTTAAGTGCTGAATTATGTGGATGTTGTAGCAGGCGCTGCTCATTTAATTGGGTGATTTCCCCCAGCTCTCTCTCATCTTTGGAGCAATTTCCAATTATCCATATTTGCAAACATCTGATAAGCTCCTGATCCTATTCGTACAGGTGCAATCTAATAAAGTGAGCACCCCACATCACCTGAAAAGATCAAAGGAGCCACTGCCATACCAGCTTATGTCTCTACTTTCTCCACTCCATCCTCCACACTGGAAAGGATTCCTGAAAAGTTATTCTGCGAAATAATGCCATTTGCCGAAACACGGATGGACCTAGAGATTATCATACTGAGTGTACTCAGTCAGACAGAGAAGGAGAAATATCAGATGACATTCCTTATATGTGAAATCTAAAAAGGAATGATACAAATGAGCATACTTACAAAACACAAAGAGATTCACACACTGAAAGAATGAAATAACAGTTGCTAGGGGAAGGGATTCTTAGGGAGTTTGGGATGGACATGGACACACTGCTGTATTTAACATGGAGAACCAGCAAGGACCTGCTGGACAGCACAGGGAACTCTGCTCAATACTCTGTAATAACCTTATGGTCACCAGGGGGAAGGATGAGGGAAGGGATGGTTAGGGAGTTTGGGATGGACATGGACACACTGCTGTATTTAACATGGAGAACCAGCAAGGACCTGCTGGACAGCACAGGGAACTCTGCTCAATACTCTGTAATAACTGTCTGGTTCCCAGGGGGAAGGCTGGGGGAAGGGATAGTTAGGAAGTTTGGGATGGACATGGACACACTGCTGTATTTAACACTTAACATGGAGAACCAACAAGGAGTAACTGTATAGCAAAAAAAAAAAAAAAAGAAAAGTTATTCTGCAGTACTTAAACATTTCTGAGCGAGTGACAGACGGAATGTCAATATGCCCTGTTCACATACTCTTATCTAAGGATCGCTGGAGGAGATTCTTCTGAAGTTGACTGCTGCTACTGCTACTGCTAGTGCTAAGTCACTTCAGTCATGTCTGACTCTTAGCGACCCCATGGACTGCAGCCTATCAGGCTCCTCCATGCATGGGATTTTCCAGGCAAGAGTACTGGAGTAGGGTGCCATTGCCTTCTCTGCTGAAGTTGACTAGGCAATCTTAATACCATTCATCTTCCATGCCTGAGGTCGTGGTACTGACCAAGGATAGACTGGAGAGCATTGAGAACATATGGTTTAGCAACACTGTTCATGATATTCAAGTTACAAACCTTCCTTTGGATTTCTGTGGCATCTTCTTTCTCTGCACAGTTTCCATTTCCATTTAACTCTTTAAAGAGATGACACTAACGTGTATCCACCCAAAAGGGATTGTTAAAAAGGAAAAAAAAAAAAAAAATGAGCATTTTCTCAGCATTTTGAGGCAGTTTGTTTTCTCATTGGAAGTTAAGATCATAAATATTTTTGTACACATTTAGGTAGAAGGAGAAGATATGTAACTATGCATTTGATTACTGACCTGATTTTCTGCTTTAGCTTACTACAAAGAACAAAAGTTTCTGTATCTTTGTAAAACAAAATGACTCCATGAAAAGGACACAGGGCATTAACTATATTAAAATACAAAATATTCTCAGTTTGGACAATGAAAAGGATTACAAGCTACACTTAATTATTTTAAGAGTAAAATCAGTAACTATGTGTTATACTGTGTATGTGCAAGGATTAGTCTCTCAGTCATGTCTGACTCTTTGCGACCACATGGACTGTAGCCCGCCAGGCCCCTCTGTCCACGGGGATTCTCCAGGCAAGAACACTGGAGTTGGTTGCCATTTCCTTCTCCAGGGTATCTTCCCAACCTAGGGATTGAACTCAGGTCTCCTGCATTGCAGGTAGATTCTTTACCAGCTGAGCCACCAGGGAAGCACTATACTGTGTATATATACATTCTCCAATTAAATGTATGAATTGCCTTATATTCCTACAAAAAAATATATTGAGTAACAATAACAATGGAAAATAGTTACAATGCTTGTCATTATATTTATAAGACGCTGATTCAACTAGCGGTCAATGTGGAAGTCATTTTTCTACTGCTCCTGGCAAGCACACATAACTATGACCATACAATTTAATAAACAAGTCCTTCTGTGAAAATTTACACGTATATAAATGACAAGACAGAACTTCATCTAGGTATTAACAGACTCCAATACTTTGGCCACCTGATGCTGACTCATTAGAAAAGACCCTGATGCTGGGAAAGACTGAAGGCAGGAGGAGAAGCGGGTGACAGAGGATGAGATGGTCGGATGGCATCACCGACTCCACGGCCATGAATTTGAGCAAGCTCCGGGAGATGGCGAAGCTCAGGGAGGCCCGGCGTGCTGCAGTCCACGGGGTCGCCAAGAGTCGGACACAGTGAGGTACTGAACGGAACTGGAAGGTGGAGAAGGCATGGGTGATTTTCCAGGGATGAAGAGGCAGAGCACAGAGGATTTTCAGGGCAGAGAAACCGCCCTGTGTGATTCTATAATGGTGGATACATGACTATGCATTTGTCCAAGCCCACCGAATGGACAACTTGAAGAGTGAACCCTACGGTAAACAATGGGCTTCTAGTGATTATGATGTGTCATAATGAGGGTTCATCTTCGATTTTTAAAAAAGGCACCATTTTTGATTAAAAAGAAATAGTACCAGTCCGTGATGTCGATAATGGGAGAAGTCATACACATATCAAGGCAGGAAATACAGGGGAAACCTCTGTACCTTCCTCTCGATTTTGTTGTAAACCTCACACCCTCAATAAAAAATAGCGTCAAAAAGAAAACAAACACCAGGTCACAATCCCACTGATACTTCCCCCACAGGGATCCTAGGGGCCAGTATCCCAGGGTGTGGAGACCACTGGAGAGCTTCTCGAGGTGGGAGTGAGCTGGCCCTGGCTACGCGGAGTGTTCTAACAGTAACTGCTTCTAGCGGTAGTCCTCTACGTTATTGTTATTTCATTCCTGAATCTTCAGTGTATTTTGTTACTTTTTAAGTCACTGTCTTGGAGCCTTGGAGAATTAAGGAAAACGTCTGTGTCCCCGCTAGGAGAGAAACCCATGGGGTATCAAAGAGTCGGACACGACTGAGCGACTGAACTGAACTGAGGACAGAAATTGGTTGTAGAGAGTGATGCTCTGGAGAAACCGGTTATAAAGAGCATGAGGAACCTGCTAGACTCCAGTCGTGGTCGACATGATCAGGAGAATTGCTGTATAAAATAGGGGAAAGTGTAACAGGTCTGTGGGAGGGAAATCAGAAGGAAGAATGGGTTTCTTGCAGCTTATGGAATGCAGTTTCATAGTTTTCGTAATTTGGCTATTAAGGAAAATATGAAGTTAAAAAAAAACTACACCAGGGAGGATGACTCTGAGTTTAAGCAGCGTATAGAGACAGGTGGATACATCAGCATCTGCCACCGCTCTGAGAATCATGGAAATCGGCTCCTTCACAAAACTGAACTGTGGCTCTTGAAATGGCCATCGCAAACAGTCGATTTCAGATTCCGGGGACGGATACAGCACAGTGTCTCCTCACCGTCACAGCGGCTCCAACTTTTTCCAAATACAGAGTGAGAATCGCTGAACATCTCTTCAGATTCTCCGAGTTTTTTTTTAATTTAATGAATATTTATTAAACATTGATTTGGGGGTATTACTATGCCGGTGGTTAATTGGTGAATTGGAAAAGTCTGCAAAGTAATGGTCTGAAAGACGGAAAATCAAAATGAAACTAAAAATGTATACAACACTCATTCTCCCATATCTTGATGTATATGGTCTTTTTTTTCTTTTTTGAATGTATGTCTCTTCAATCCTAAAAGAAACCAATCCTGAATATTCATCGGAAGGGCTGATGCTGAAGCTCCGATACTTTCGCCACCTGATGTGAAGAGCTGACTCACTGGACAAGACCCTGATGCTGGGAAAGACTGAAAGTGGGAGGAGAAGGGGATGACAGAGGATGAGATGGTTGGATGGCATCACCGACTCGATGGACATAAATCTGAGCAAACTCCAAGAGAGAGTGAAAGACAGGGAAGCCTGGCGTGCTGCAGTCCGCTGGGTCACAAAGAGTCGGACGTAAGTAAGCAACTGAACTACAGCTCTTAGCTTGAGCTTACTATCTTTTTCTTTTCCATAAGCCACATCTCTAATTACTTGCTTCTTCTTCAAAGACACTGGTGAAGGAATTTAAACCCAGATTTCTGAGAGATATTACAGTACCTATTGATTTTTAAATGTCCACACTTTTCTTTTTCCTAGATTGCAATATGTCCAGGATCGATATCATATGCTTACTTCATATGTTTAGAGAAATGATATGTTACCTGGGGATTCTAATGGGCCTGTGAAGACTGAAAAGTAGTCATTAAAATATCATCCAGTGTCAATCCATCAACAGGATGGACGTTCTCCTACGGATCACTTTTTTCTTTCCTTATGTGATAACTACTGGATTAATTGAAGAAGGATAAAATCAGAGACAATTAGAGACATCGAAATCAGAGCAAAGTTAATTTGCAGTTTGAGGTTCAATACATAAGCCAGATGTTTTAGAAAGGAATGAACTGGAGGGTTGCAGGAATGGAAAATGCTACAACCCTTTAGGAAAGGAGTATTTCAAGACGCACGAAGAAATGTTCCACATCATTAATAAAGCACTTGCCGTATTATGCCACTTGACAGAGTGTTTTATTGATAAATTGCCCTAATAACAGTTGTGTTCAATATGTGTGTCCACAATCATTGTAACAAGAAGAAAGTGAACTTTGGCGGGCTATGTGAAATGCTGAGATCACACTACTGGAGGGATGACGTGGGACTAAGTGTGAGGCATTTCCTTATGTGTGTGCTCTTGTGTCTTGTATCAAAATGTTTTACTCACGTTCTTGAAATGGTAATCCCAGTAACCTCCAACCTAAACCTTTATCGAAAAGAAACTGTTAACAAATCGAAAGTTGAATGCATGGAAATATTCATAACAGTAAAAACTGTGAAGCACTCACAGAAGGGAAGAGTAAGTAAGGTTTGGTATATTGATCAAAAGATAAGAGTTAACTTGTAATTCTGAAATGTATTTGGTATTATAGAAAATGACACTGATAAACTAGTAAATGGAAAAGCAGATTAAAATATTTTATGAAAACTACAATTTCTTATACCAGACCACCTTACCTGCTTCCTGAGAAATCTGAATGCAGGTTAAGAAGCAACAGTTAGAACTGGACATGGAGCAAAAGACTGGTTCCATATTGGGAAAGGAGTACGTCAAAGCTGTATATTGTCACCCTGCGAATTTAACTTATACTTAGAGTACATCATGAGAAAAGCCAGGCTGTATGAAGCACAAGCTGGAATCAAGATTGCCCAGAGAAATATCAACAGCCTCAGAATTGCAGGTGACACCACCCTTATGGCTGAAAGTGAAGAAGAACTAAAGAGCCTCTTGATGAAAGTGAAAGAGGAGAGTGAAAAAGTTGGCTTAAAACTCAACATTCAGAAAACTAAGATCATAGCATCTGGTCCCATCACTTCATGCAAATAGATGGGGAAACAATGGAACCAGTGACAGACTATTTTCCTGGGTTCCAAAATCACTGCACAAGCTGACTGCAGCCATGAAATTAAAAGATGCTTACTTCTTGGAAGAAAAGCTATGACAAACCTAGAAAGCATATTAAAAAACAGAGACAATACTTTTCTGACAAAGGTCTGTCTAGTCAAAGCTATGGTTTTTCCAGTAGTCATATATGGATGTGAAAGTTGGACTATAAAGAAAGGTGAGCACCGAAGAATTGTTGCTTTTGAACTGTGGTACTGAAGAAGACTCTTGAGATTCCCCTAGACTGCAAGGAGATCAAACCAGTCCATCCTAAATGAAATCAGTCCTGAATATTCATTGAAAGGATTGATGGTGAAGTTCCCATACTTTGGCCACCTGATGCGAAGAACTGACTCATTAGAAAAGACCCTGACGCTGGGAAAGATTGAGGACAAGAGGAGAAGGGGACGACAGAGGATGAGATGGTTGGATGGCATCACCGACTCGATGGACATGAGTTTGAGCAAGCTCCAGGAGTTGGTGATGGACAGGGAGGCCTGGTGTGCTGCAGTCCATGGGGTCACAAAGAGTCAGACACAACTGAGCTACTGAACCAAATGATAATTTCTAATATTAGAAATATAACTTAAGCAACCTTTAAAAATCATTAGAATGTGATTTCAGTATGTGAGAATTCTGATTATTTTTATTTTTGTTTTGGCAGGGATCAAACCATTTTATTGAGAAGCTTTGAGCTTTTGACACTGAAAATACTAGTTTTAGTTGTATGTAATTTGAAACTAATGAAAATCTCCAAAGAAACCCATTTAGATGTGATTAAGAAAACAGAGGCCCATTAAGTCTGGAGTCTTGTAATAGAAAAAAATAATAATGCCATTAATGTACCTTTTTGCCATTTAACAAGCCCCAGAGAAAGTGTGAAGTGTCTTTTTGCTATAAGCGACCTTTGCATTTTGGGAATTGTTGGTGTAACCTCTCTGAATAGGTTTCATTATCTGAAAAAGTAGGTTTGGAGTCAGTCCTTAAATTGCCTTCAGTGGTAACATGCTCTGAGTTTTATAAATCCGAGGAAGAAAGTATAAAAGAAGAAACAAAGTCACCAGCATGGAAAAATGTATAACAAAAGAACAGTTTTAGAGTAAGTGAGATAATCAAAAACAGTGAACTTGGACCATTTCAGCTCAGGATAAATTACATAGGTCTGTATAGATGTGTAAGAGGAAAGACAATTCATTTTTCTATCGATGGATTCTTGGAACGTTTCCAACGTGGGTCTGGAAATCAAATATCCAAATGGAAAATCTACTGAACGTGCATACCTTAAGTCAACCCAAACAGACAATGGCCAAAAAAGCGGGGTAGGACATGAAGGATGGAGATACAGTCACGCGGAATGAATTTCTTAAAACTCCCTTCACTATCTTGAATCCTCTTTCTTCCCTGTATTTGTACATTCAAACCCTTTTTAAGAGGGGTGGTCAGAAGCCAATGCCACTGTGCTCAACATTAACGAAGGACGCTAATCAATTCCAGGACGTCCAAACCAAGAGATGCCACCACATGACACGCTGAACTCACTGATAAGCAGCCTTGTTCTCTTCCGAATACTTCTTTACATTTTCCCCAGCTGTGAAGGCTACAACTCACATAGAAAGCGACATCTAATACAATTCCATGTAGCCATAGACTACGCTTGATGATAAAGTCACAGCTTCTCAGGAGTATGACTTAAGAGGTTATCATCAACACAGACCTATTTGAATAATTACAGATGCTCTTTCTGGTCTTGGATAAGAGCTAAGTCTCACTAGTTTACAAAGTGCCCAGTCTAGACAGCTTCTATACCTCACATCTAGTATTAGGAGGTTCTAAGTGAAAGTCGCTCAGTCGTGTCCAACTCTTTGTGACCTCATGGACCATACAGTCCATGGAATTCTATAGGTCAGAATACTGGAGTGGGTGGCCTTTCCCTTCTCCAGGGGATCTTCCCAACCCAGGGATCGAACCCAGATCTCCCGCATTTCAGGCAGATTCTTTACCAACTGAGCCACAGGGGAACACCAGGAGGTTCTAAGAAATGGTCCAAAACAATCCTAGTATACTGACCAGACTTCTGGACTCTCATGAAAGAATGATCTTGACACATTCTTCCAAGGAAGCCAAGAAGGAAAGTAATTTCGGAATTCTGGGTTTGTGCAGTGGCCTAGACATAAATTTCTTTTAAAGCGATTGAATTTCATCTTGTCTCGAGAAACTAAAGTAACAGGAAATAAGTAAGACCAAGAAATGAATTTAAAAGTGCGTAAGTCACAGAAGTTTTACATGAACCATTGGAGCAGCACAGTATGATTTGTAAGTGTCTCCAATTTTATTGGAAAACCAAACAGGTATTGTATTTTCGTAGCTTCGACCTGAGACAAATAAGTCTGTGACAGCAAAGATCCTTGAGTCCAAACTCAGCCACCAGGGACATTCTGAGCCACCAGGGAAGTCCCTTGATTTTTCTTATTATCATCTTTAGAATCTATTTTCTTAATGTGGTTTTCAACTGAATAGCGCACAAAGGATTTCTTTTCCAAGTATCGGTCATTTTGTTGCTTGATCTGAGAGGTCTCGAGCTCTTTCAAATTTCAGAAAAACTTCACTACTGGGTGTTGGATTAATACTGACCCTCTTGCAACCATCGTGGATTTTAAATAACTTAAATGAACTTACAAGAAGCTCATGTAATTTATTGTCCAATGTATTTTGGCCTGAACACTGGAGCCTCGAACCCGTGTCTCCTGAATGGGCAGGCAGACGCTTTACCATCTAGCCACCAGGGATCTAGAGGGCAAGACCCTCTTTCTCAAATGCCAATATTCACATCTTAGTATCCAGTTTTATTTTTCAGGCACTTAAATGATGCCTTTGAGGACCTGGAAGTTCTCCATTCCTGAAACTGTTCACGCACAGCTGGATGTACAAGTAGTGGAAATGGAACAGCAAGTTTCGTTTGGAAACGGTGGCCAATTTGAGTCTAGAAAATATTAAAAAAAAAAAAAAAGGATTCCATGGAATTCTCCAGGCCAGAATAATGGAGTCGGTAGCCATTCCCTTCTCCAGGGGATCTTCTCGACCCAGGGATTGAACCCAGGTCTCCCACATTGCAGGCAGATTCTTTACCAGCTGAGCCTCCAGGGAAGCCCAGAAAATATATCTAACATCCCACCAAATGCTTACCTAGTATAAGATTCTGTGAATCTAAGGATCCATGTCTTTGCCTGGTTTACATTTTAAATCCTCCTTGGGGAATACAAGGTCTCGCCTTTATTTCTAGGGAGCCAGTAAACACAGAACTGAGAGCTCAGGGATTGACTCAATGTGCTGATGACATGTAACTGAGACGTCTCAGACCTTATGGACAAACCCGAGTGAATTTTTGTGGCCAACCCAATACAGAGTCTCGGGGCCTCCTCCTGAGACTCCCCCTGCTTTCTCTGCAGCATGGAAGCTGAATTTCTTCCATGGGAGGCTCAGGGATTTTACGTGTCACAAACATGACATCTGTCACCCTCCCTGAGACTGAGGCGTGGACTGGCACAGCACCACGCGGCCGCATTTCATAGGTGAATTGAGGTCACAGAGAGCCCAGGTTCAGGAGGGAAGAGACTACGTGAGGGCTTGCATACACGTTGTGATTCATTGGAAGTCATCTCTGGGTGTGTGCACACTCGGTCACTCAGGTGTGTCCAACGCTTTGCGACTGCATGGACTGTAGTCCGCCAGGCTCCTCTGTCCATGGGATTTTCCAGGCAAGCATACTGGAGTGGGGTTGCCATCTCCTTCTCCAGGGGATCTTCCCAACCCAGGGATCGAACCTCCATCTCTTACACTGGCAGACGGATCCTTTACCACTGAGCCACCAGGGAAGCCCATCTTTGGGACCAGCATCCTATATCTGGTTTGCAAATACTCAGTTCTCTTCCAAGACCCCCAAGTCACATCATTCTGGAGTCAAGGGCGGGCTGAAGTTACAAAAGTGCATCTCCTAAGAACCTTCAGGTGCAGAAGGATTTACTTGGTGGGGCTCCTTTTGATCTGAAGGCATGTGAACCAAGGAGATGAGTCATTTGCCTCTTGGGTATAAACATACAACCATGAGACAGGCATAGAAGTAGGAGAACAGCCACAGACACATCAGTATGAACACTCAAGTTTCATACAGACTTTTCAACTGTGTGAAAACACTTAGGAACAACTGAATGTCGATGGTGCCCTTCCAAGCACCCAGATTTTGGTTCTGATGTACCTTTTCCTCTTTCAAGAGGCCAGAGCTTCTTGGAGAAATGACTGATTCTCATTCAGGGTCAGGGGATAAACAAGATGAGACCAGAACATCTGGACAAATCAAGAGAAATAATGGTATCAAAGACAAGCAGGGTTAAGTCAGAAAGACTCAGTGGCCAAGCTGAAGGAGCTCGCACTTGCCGGTGCTGAGCCAATTTGAGCTTCAGTAAGTAAGGACAGATCTGTAACTGAGTGAAACCTCACAAATGTATTTCAGTTCAGTCACTCCACTGTGTCCAACTCTTTGCGACCCCATGGACTGCAGCATGCCAGGCCTCTCTGTCCATCACCAACTCCAGGAGCTTACTCAAACTCATGTCCATTGAGTCAGTGATGTCATCCAACCATCTCATCCTCTGTCGTCCCCTTCTCCTCCTGCCCTCAATCTTTCCCAGCATCAGGGTCTTTTCCAGTGAGTTAGTTCTTTGCATTGGGTGGCCAAAGGATTGGAGTTTCAGCTTCAGCATCAGTCTTTCCAATGAACACCCAGGACTGATCTCCTTTAGGATGGACTGGTTGGATTTCCTTGCAGGCCAAGGGACTCTCAAGAGTCTTCTCCAACACCATGGTTCAAAAGCATCAATTCTTCGGTGCTCAGCTTTCTTTATAGCCCAACTCTCACATCCATACATGCCTCCTGGAAAAACCATAGCTTTGACTAGACGGGCCTTTGTTGGCAAAATAATGTCTCTGCTTTTTAATATGCTGTCTAGGTTGGTCATACCTTTTCTTCTAAGGAGCAAGCATCTTTTAATTTCATGGCTGCAATCACCATCTGCAGTGATTTTGCAGCCCAAGAAAATAAAGTTTCTCACTGTTTCCATTGTTTCCCCATCTATTTGCCATGAAGTGATTAGACCAGATGCAATGATCTTAGTTTTCTGAATGTTGAGCTTTAAGCCAACATTTTCACTCTCCTCTTTCACTTTCATCAAGAGGCTCTTTAGGTCTTCTTTGCTTTCTGCCATGAGGGTGGTGTCATCTGAACATTTGAGGTTATTGATATTTCTCCTGACAATCTTGATTCCAGCTTGTGCTTCATCCAGCCTGGCATTTCTCATGATGTACTCTGCATATAAATTAAATAAGCAGGGTGACAATATACAGCCTTGACATACTCCTTCCCGATTTGGAACCAGTCTGTTGTTCCATGTCCAGTTCTAACTGTTGCTTCTTGATTGCATACAGATTTCTATTTAGATCCATGAATTTATATGTAGATTTTAAAAATCTAACTAGTTGATCACAATGTGAAGATGAGAGGTGCCAATTTTTTACTTTGAAAATCTAAATGTGTGTCTTGCTTTTTTCCACATAAGCAACAGAATGTGAGCTGAGATTTACACTTTCACTACAGTTAGGTAAATGAATAAATTAGATTATCTGATTAGAGGACTTCCCTGGTGATCCAGTGGTTAAGAATCCAAATTCCAATGCAAGGGACACGGGTACCACCCCTGGTCAGCAAACTAAGATCCCACATGCCGTGAGACAACTCAGCCTCACATGTACCACAGCTAGAGAAAGCGGTGCACTGCAATGCAGAACCCAGTGCAGCCAAAAACATTAAAAATAATCTCTACAAGGAGAGATCTTAGTAAGTCTAACCTCGTTCAATGATCAGAAATTCCCCTCAATTTTTAAAAGCGGTGTTAGGATAGACAAAACATTTGGCCCAGGATAGAGCAAATGGTGGGCCTCCCGGCTGGGTCAGTGGTAAAGAATCTGCCTGCCAATGCACGACATAGAGGAGACACAGGTTGGATGCCTGGGTCGGGAAGGCCTCCTGGAGAAGGGCATGGCAACCCACTCCAGTATTGTTGCCTGGAGAATCCCAAGGACACAGGAGACTGGTGGGCTACAGTCCATGGGGTCACAAAGAGTTGGACACGACTGAGCAAGTAACCAACAACCAACAATAATAAGAGGAGAGGACGTCTTCCAAGAAGACAAGCTCCCTGATGAAGGCGATGTGCTAGAGGAGACATGAAAAGACCCATGGAGCCCAAGCGGAGGTGGGAGAGTGGGGAGGGAACACAGCTCTGCTTCTTTCCTTCACCCTGTTTCTCTGGCTCTCGGCAACTGAGCAGAAAGGAAAACCAAAGAGAAACCAGGGCGCCCGGGACCTCACAAATGAGCTGACCGCTCGGAGAGCCCCACGTGATGTTTCCCTGCCCGCCCCTGTAGAAGAGATGTTGAGATCAGATACCCTCACTATTTCACTTTCTGCGAGGGGGGTATGGAAACACCTCAGGTCAAACAGTCAAGTCTGGCCAGGAGGAGAACCACGCTGATTGTGCAATGGAAGGAAAGGCTCCAAGGTTTTCACATGAATTCAGAGAATAAACAGGTCCCTTAGAGTAGCCCCTTCCATGGGGGAGAAATGATCCCTGCAGAAAAGAGTAAAATTATGCCAGGCAAGGCATGGTAGAATTATGCCAGGCAAAGCATGGTATGTCCCAGAAGACCACAGACACACCCTCCTCGAATTCAAGGGCTCAAGATAACTTAGTATTTATTAATAAAACCCATTCCGTAGCAAAAAAACAAACAAACAAACAAACAAAAAAAACAGGGGAAGGTTGTTGACAAGCATTTGTTCACATCCTATCAGTAAAAGTAGAATCTCTGGACAGGGCTACCCGTGACAAACATGGTCAAAATGCAATGGTAAACAAGAACCTCTGAGAATGTAGGTGGCTACACAGGTGTCGTGGAAACTGCTCTAAGAGACTGAAAAATATTCTGACCAGGTTTTGCAATCACAATGTATAGGTAGCATTGTTGTCACTGGTAACTTTGGAAGACAGAATATGTACCGAACCAATGGGTACTCTGGGGCAGAGATCTAAACACAATTTAGCACACGAGTCATCTGGTCCTTACTAACTGCATTCGAGAAGGTACCACAATAATATGGAACAGATGCAGAAAGAGCAGGCTAACGCGCAGACAGAATTTAGAGAAAAATCGAGATTCTGGGAACAGCAAAATAAGAAAACAAACATGGGTCTTAACACCACCCTGTTTAGGAAGAAAATGACTCCCCCCAAAAAAGTTAAAACCCTGTGACGGACAATCCAGCGAACTACCAGGAAGTTATAGCCTCGGGTACACATCAAAGCAAAGTGGGCTTCCCTGATAGTTCAGTTGGTAAAAAGATCCACCTGCAATGCAGGAGATCCCGGTTCGATTCCTGGGTAGCGAAGATCCACTGGAGAAGGGATGGGCTACCCCCTCCAGGATTCTGGCCTGGAGAATTCCATGGACTTTATAGTCCATGGGGTCGCAAAGAGTTGGACACAGCTGAGCGACTTTCACTTTCACACACCAAAGCAGGAGTACTGCAGTAAGACCTGTGATAAGACTTCAGAGGTGCTTAAGACAGGCCTAGGAGAACCTCCTGGCTGGGCAAAATAGCTACTAGGAATGTGAGGGACGTGTTTTAGCACAGCCTTACACGTTCAGAGTCGTGACTGAGTCTAAGAGGAAAGTATCTCTCAAAAGCAAGTGCTAACCCCATCCCAGCAGCAGCATAGAATCCAGTTCATAGGAGACCCTCCCAAATTTTGAGACAATTGTAGAGGCCAAAGTGTTACCCGTCTGGAATAGAAGAGAATGGCTTAGTTCAAAACGTAAATGTGACCCTCAGCATTCACAGCTATGTATGGGCAGGAAGCAGGTTGAGAAATCTGTTCAAAGGGTGTGTTCTCTGGTTATCAAGCAGCTAGGGAACACGTTAGAAAGGAAAAGGACATTCCAGAAGATGGAGCCCAAAGCACTGGAGAACAACAGAATACGGAGCAAATTCCAGGAAGCTGACTTGATCTAGGAATACTTTCCACTCCAGGAGACGGGCCCTTCAGTAAATCGCAGCCATGGAAACACTGAGTTAGACTTGCATACGCCCATATATACAGCTTGTTGATTTGTGTATTTTATCAACAGGAAAATAAAAAAGCTGTCATTTTCAATTTTTAGCGCTCTATGAGTTTTTAAACACGTGTCTACTTTCTTAAGTATAAGTGGTGTCATCTGGATGATGATATTAGGAATCACTTTCTCTTTTCACTGTACTACTGTCTATTAAAAAATAAACTCATGTCACTGTTAAGAAAGCATAACTCATGAAAGAGAAATTCTGAATCTAGGATCTTCTGTTCAAAGACTTCAAATATTGAAAGCTTATGAAAAATAGCTGCCATAACATAGCTAATTTTAGGGGGGGGGGATGAACAACTTTATTGCCCCAAAGTTGAAGACTGAATTTTTTTCAAAGAATATACACAAAAATATTCTTTAGCCATGAAAATGACCTAGGTGCACTTTACTTTCGTCAACTAATGTTTCTAAATATCATACTAAGTGGTCAAAACAGAATGATCTGTTAGTGAATGCAGCTACAATCCAGTTCTTCATTACATATATATATACACACACACACATACATTCAGTATTTGAATATACATATATATTCAAATATTTCAGTATTTGAATATACACATATATTCCAGTATTTGAATATTTATATACAGACACACACATATACATACATACATATATATATATATATACACACACAGACACCTTTCCACCCACGCAACGGTATGAGTGCACATACACTTCTAACTTAAATACATACACAAATAAATCAATGAGATAAATGTCATAATATTAAAATATTTCACAAAGTTAAAAACGAGCGATCAAATGTCAATGCTGAGCTCTGCCCTTTGTGAGCAGCCAATATGGATGTTAAACATTAAATCGATCAGAAACGGAATAGCTCACACATTAAATCTGCACATAGAGCGAGCACCCCTCACTGAAGGAAGGTGATGACTTCCAAATCTACGACCCGCCTCTCACTTCCCAGGCAGGCCCCACAACTGCTCCGCTGAGGCTTCTGAGGGACCTCCACCAGGACATCCCGCAAACGCTATGCAAAAAAAAATCCATTATTCTCATCTCCCAAGCCTATCATTTGCATTCTCTAATATTTATGCATTTTCCCAAGACTATTATCTGATAATCACCATGGAGTGCTGTCATCAATAGGCATTAAACAGTATATACGGTGAGGAACGTTTCTGGGCGGTACAAGGAGAATGATATTTATCTCACGGGGTTGTGGAGGCTATTTAAATGCAGTGCCTTTAACATGCCCCAAACAAGTCCTGTGACAACTGAGCACTGAATGGACCGTAGATACCATTAAAATGATCATTATTATCATCCCCCTTGTTCTTCATGTCATATTTACGTACATATAGTGGTTTCGTAATTGGCCACAACATACCTCCATTATCATCATTATTTTGAATTCTTTTGGCTTTCCTATCTCTTTTGTTGTTGTTGTTAATCTGGACCGTTTTTAAAGTCTTTACTGAATTTGTGACAATATTGCTTCTGCTCCATATTTTGCCTTTTGGTCATGACTCATATGGGATCTTAAGTCCCCCACCAGGGGTCAAACCCACACCCTCTGCACAGGAAGGCAAAGTTTTCACCATCGGACCACCAGGGAAGCTCCTGGCTTTTCTGCCTTTTAAAAAAAGTCTAATTTAGATTTCCGAAATTTTAAATCACTGAATTGGCTAGTACTCCCACACTGATGTCATTAATAATAAGAAAAATGACAGCAGGTGCCCTTCTTTCCTGTTCACTTTAGTGGAATGTTTCTTCCAGCATCAAGATATATTTAGGCATTTGGTTGTAGTTACTTCTATTACTTTCTATTTTACCTAGACTTTTATCTGAAACACTGGCTGAATTTTATCAAATTCTTCTTTGGCACTTATTGAAACAGCAAAGTTTTTTTTTTTTCATTTAACTTAATAATATCATGAATTACATTACTACATCTCCTAATATTGAATCATTTTGGTATTCCTAAAATAGCTGTTATTTCATCATGGGGTATTACTTCTTAATATACTGCTGGATCAAATGTTCACTTAAAGAGTTTCCATTAATATTTATATAATTCAGATGACACATATCATGCACGTAACTTTCTTACTCTCCGATCGCTGTCAGATTTTAATATCCTAGTTAATCTATCTTTATGATATTTAATACAATGACTGCTTTTTATATGGCCTTGGTCAGTTTTAGTACCACAGGGATTAATTGTTCCTTTAAAGTTCAATAGCATAGTAATTTCACTTGCCTCGCATTATGGGGAAAATTACCTATGAAATAACCTTTATCTGTCACTTTGTAAATGAGCAAAGAGAGTGGAGGAAGTCTTTGACAATCTTTTTCAACTGGGATCATGCCTATTGGTCTGTTTGCTGCTGCTGCTGCTGCTGCTAAGTTGCTTCAGTTGTGTCCGACTCTGTGCGACCCCATAGATGGCAGCCCACCAGGCTCCGCTGTCCCCGGGATTCTCCAGGCAAGAACACCGGAGTGGGTTGCCATTTCCTTCTCCAATGCGTGAAAGTGAAAAGTGAAAGTGAAGTCGCTCAGTCATGCCTGACTCTTAGTGACCCCATGGACCTCAGCCTGCCAGGCTCCTCCATCCATGGGATTTTCCAGGCAAGAG
The DNA here is from genome assembly GCF_054371585.1 of Giraffa tippelskirchi. NCBI lineage: Eukaryota > Metazoa > Chordata > Mammalia > Artiodactyla > Giraffidae > Giraffa > Giraffa tippelskirchi. The sequence goes on from NC_137289.1 coordinate 148,952,444, forward strand.
TACTGGAGTGGGGTGCCATTGCCTTGGTCTGTTTAAACTTCCCTAAATTTCACCAAGAAGAAGATGCACCTCATAACTGACAAATATTCTATAGCTTTCCCTATATATCCCAAGTTTATAATCTCACTTATCATCTATATTTCTCTGCCCATCTCTCCCACCTCTGTCTTTACCTCACTTGGTCTAGTGTACGCAGGATTTTTCCTACAGGTTCTTCAGCATGCACCGCGCCTCAGGAAACTAGACTCTACGAGTAATTACCAAGTTTGTTTCTAGACTACAGACCAGCTCAAGGAGAGCAAACGCACATCTGCAAGCTGCTAATCTTTGTCTTATCGTAAGTAGCACAGAGAAACCCACGGTAAGCAGCATGAAGCAACCACTTAAAGGGAACATGGTGACACTGTCCTGCAATGAGATCGTGAGAAGGCAGCTCCCAAACGTAAGGACCAGAACCAAGGAAACAGCAAGGTTTTTATTCCAGAACCGCGGCTGCTGCAGTGGTCACTGCTGGTCTGTTGACTGGAGGGCGCTCTGAGCCCGGACTCTGCTCTGGAAACCCTACACAGCGTGGTTCTGGGGTGGGTGCCTGGGTGCAGCCCGACCAAGAGAGGATGAGCCATTTGTATGTGTGGTCAGCACCCCCCCATCCCCACTAGAGCCCCAAACCATGACGGTGCCCAGGACAGGGACTAAGAGCTACAGACTGGGCCCTGGGCCCATTCGCTCCTTCTTTGTCTACTGCACCCAGTTAAGGAAACCCAGGTACTGAGTCTGTGTTTCTGAAAATACTCAATGAGCTCAGCTCGGGTTGGAGAGCCGAACAATCCACATTGGTATAAACTGGTCCTACTACTGCTGTAGTCAAGACTTTCTACATCCTTGGAACGAGACTCAGGACTTAAATTTGGTGAGAAGCCCCCAGCCTGGACCAGATGAAGCTGTATTGAGGCTCATCTAATGCTGAGACCACAGTGGGACTCCGCCATTCCCAAGCCCTCAAAACTAGGCCAAATACTTGCTAGGAGACGTATCAACAACCTCAGATATGCAGATGACACCAACCTTATGGCAGAAAGTGAAAAGGAACTATAGAGCCTCTTGATGAGCGTGAAAGAGAGTGAAAAAGCTGCCTGAAACTCAACATTCAAAGCGCTAGAATCATGGCACCTTGTCCCATCACTTCATGGTAAATAGATGAGGAAACAATGGAAGTTGTGACAGACTTTATTTTCTCAGGCTCCAAAATCACTGCAGAGGGTGACTGCAGCCATGAAATTAAAAGACGCTTGCTCCTTGGAAGAAAAGCTATGACAAACCTAGACAGTGTATTAAAAAGCAGAGACGTCACTTTGCTGACAAATGTTCATATAATCAAAGCTATGCTTTTTCCAGTAGTCACATATGGACGTGAGAGTTGGAAAATAAAGAAGGCTGAGTGCCAAAGAACTGATGTTTTGAATTGCGTTGCTGGAGAAGATTTTTAAGAGTCCCTTGGACAGCAAGGAGATCCAACCAGTCCATCCTAAAGGAAATCAACCCTGAATCTTCATTGGAAGGACTGATGCTGAAGCTGAAGCTCCAATACTTTGGCCACCTGATGGGAAGAACTGAGTCATTGGAAAAGACCCCGATGTTGTGAAAGATTGAAGGCAGGAGGAGAAGGGGATGACAGAGGATAAGACGGTTGGATGGCATCACCGACTCGATGGACATGAATGTGAGCAAGCTCCAGGAAACCGTGGAGGACAGGGGAGCCGGGTGCGCTGCAGTCCGTAGGGTCGCAAAGAATCAGACACGAGTTAGCAACTGAACAACAATTTGTTACTTGAGCTGACTTGAGTTCCACAACAGATGGACAGCAGATAACTGCAGAGAATCATCTGAACCCATCCCATAACCTCCCACAAACACTCCTACACCTCCTTTTCTGCCCTTATGTGCTTTGTTTTCAACATCTGGCACCTTCTCTCTTAAGAGGACTGGGGTACACGGCAACAAGGACAGCATTGCCAGACGTAGGTTGTATACACAGTGCACAACAGCTGAAAGAAACTGGTAGGGTATGCCTTTATAAATCCTACCCTGTTTTCCTAAGTCTTGGTTTTTTTTTTTAATTAATTTCTCCTTCCTCCTATTTTTTGGGCTATCCAGTCAAATTACTATAAGGTTTATTTTACGGGGTTAGAAATGAAAACATTATATCCTTTGAATTTTCTTCAAAGGACATTTTGGACTGAACTGTCTGCCAATGACATCTGCAGCTGACTCACTCTGATTTGTTAAATGGTCGGGAATTTGGTGGGGCGGGAGGTGCCTGCTGTTCAATACTGTCATTATTAAAAATGAATGTTTATAAACTTTCATTCAAAACTGCATTAAAGCCATACTAATACATAAACGCTGTAATTCTCTCATCATCTCCCTATTTGTTATGGCTAATTTGGGTAGTCACATCTGTGGAGGAGGAAATGGCAAATCACTCCAGTATTCTTGCCTGGACTTCCCTGGTGTCTCAGACGGTAAAGCGTCTGCCTACAATGCTGGAAACCCAGGTTCGAACCCTGGGTCGGGAAGATCTCCTGGAGAAGGAAATGGCAACCCACTCCAGTACCTGGAGAAGGAAATGGCAGCACACTCTAGTATTCTTGCCTGGAAAATCCCAAGGACGGAGGAGCCTGGTGGGCTACAGTCCACGGGGTCGCAAAGAGTTGGACACGACTGAGCGACTTCACTATCTAATCTATTTATCTATTCTTGCCTGGGAGATCCCATGGACGGAGGGGCCTGGTGGGCTACAGTCCACGGGGTCGCAAAGAGTCGGACAGGACTGAGCACACCACATCCACGGTGGGAAAGCTACATACTGGTGAACACCGTACATTTCTTCACATTTCCATGACAAATAACCCTCATCGTGAGCTTGAAACTGGCCATGGTGGGGGCATCTCCACCACAGAAACAGGCAAGGGCTAGGAATCGGGACTTAAACTTTTGTCGATTTCCTACACTAAAGAATGTGAAAGTTGCTGAGTCGGGTCTGACTCTTTGCGACCCTACGGACTGTAGTCCGCCAGGCTCCTCTGTCCATGGGATTCTCCAGTCAATAATACTGGAGTGGGTTGCCATTTCCTCCTCCAGGGGATCTTCCCAACCCAGGGATCGAACCCAGGTCTCCTGCATTGCAGGCAGATTTCTTGACCATCTGAGCCACCAGGGAAGCCCAGAGTAAAGGAAATGTTGGTTAAAATGCTAGCAGTGCAACAATAACCATTTTACAGCCAACATCCAGTGGACAGCCATTATACCGTGATTAACCAACACACAACAAAGGAGAAACTATCTCTAGTATTTGAAGCTCATTCACTACCCAACTCAGCAAAAAAAGTGCTCAACTACTCACGTACCAGTGAAGTCCTGACGTACATGTTCCCTGTTTTATTTTTGTCTTACTCATTAATATGAATGAATATACAAACTCACTTAGTCTTAAAACATTCCTACAGAAGCAGCTGCTAAATAGTTAAATAGATTCTTTACCACTGGAGCCACCAGGGAAGCCCTAAATAGTTACCAACCCACCACTAACCACGCCAATGTGTTCTCATTTGTACTCTGCCCAGCAGCATTCGTTTTTAAATGGCTTGCAATTATATTTTAAACATTCCCTTGTTTTTATGTCCTTAATCTCTAAATGCCCTCTTAAATAACTCTCATTACTTTGAGCGGTATGTTTAAAAGAACACACCCACTTAGGGTTTTATTACACTGTTTTGTTATTAAGTTCTAATTTTATTCTTCCTGAGTCATAAAATGCAGCGTCAACTACTGCTCCCTTTATTGACTTATTGGGGGGTGTCCTTGCGGCCCAATATGAAGCCAAATTTGGAAATGTTCTCTGGGTCCTGGAGAGGAAGGCTCAGTCTGCCTGGCTGGGCTTTGCGTACACAGGTATTAAGTAGACAGACATACATGCTACATCCTCCTCACTACTGTATTTGCTTCTTTGGTTACTAGGCCCCTGGAGGTCTCAGCCTCAGCTTCTCCCTGTACTTCTAACTGTTTTACCCATGACGACTAAGCACATTCATAGTTTATTTCCCCTAGGCTTGGGAGATCCCCCTGGAGAAGGGAATGGCAACCCACTCCAGTATCTTTGCCTGGGGAAATCCCATGGACAGAGGAGCCTGGCGGGCTACAGTCTATGGGGTCGCAAAGAGTCAGACACGACTGAGCGACCAACAACTTTCATAGTTAATTTATACTTGTTGAAATTTTTCCTAAATATGTGGATCCATTTGTTTTAAGTATGTCTCTGGTAGGCAGTTTATCACTTGACTTTAATTTGTAATGAGTATCTTTCTGTATTTATAGAGATTCTATTTGCGTGCGCGCATGCTAAGTCACTCAGGCGTGTCCAACTCTTTGCCTCCAAGGACCGTGGCCCGCCAGGCTCCTCTGTCCATGGGATTCTCTATGCAAAAATACTGGAGTGGGTTGCCATTCCCTTCTCCACATTTGCAGCTACTGTCCAAAGCCAGTTAGACTCATTTGCGTCATCTTGCACGGTGAGTTATATAGAAGGAGATGTCTCGCTGTGTTTTCCTGGCCGATTTTTGTTTCTTTAGTAACACCAGACATGCACGGTATGCTTTTACCAGTGTAAAATTCAGATCTTTCTTTGGCTCTGTTAAGAGGACCACAGAAATGCACTATTTTCTCAACAGGAAGATGGTCTAACCATCTCCACTGGGCTGATAGCTGACACGAGGCTGTGTTTTCCATCTCCCTCCATATGCGACCTTCAGTCGGTCTCTGAAGCAGTCACAGAGTGTGGACAGGCCAGGTCTCATGAGTCTCGCTCTTCTCCTTTTGGACTGAGGGGTGATATTCCCTGCCTCACTGTGGGGGTGTCATTCACCGGTCAGACAAGGAGCCTTGATGGCAGGAGGGAGGGCTGGCAGTCAAGGGAAGGCTGGCCATTTCAGTCTATTTAGGGGAGCCGACTTTTCCTTCCTCCACCAAAACCGCTTGTTTGGCTACTGTCCCCAGAAAAAAAAAAAACAAAACAATCACTGATGATGTCATGACGGCTAAAAAGTACCCCATCCCATCACCAAGGTCATGCAAAGATAAAATGTCTTGTAGCAGGGCTTCCCTGGTGGCTCAGTGGTGGAGAATCCGCCTGCTGGTGCAGGAGATACAGGTTCAAACCCTGATCCAAGAAGATTCACATGCCGCTGGGACATGTATCACAACTACTGGGCCCTCGTGCGCCAACAACAGGAGCTCACGTGCCCTAGAGCCTGGGTCCACAAGAGAAGCCAGTGCAACTAGGCATGTAGCCCGCACACCCACAAAGACCTAGCTGAGCCAACACATAAATAATTTTAAAAAACAGCCACATCTTAAAAAAAAAAAATAGTTCTGTAAAGATTAAACCATGCATGATACATTCCCGCGTTTCTACCTCTAGAATAATCTGTTTGACTGGGGGCCTTGTGACCACTCATCCAACGACCCATACAGGTTATTACACCTCCAGGCTGCAATCCAGGCTGCAGACCAAGTTTCCACACATGTGACGATCTATTTTCAACTTGCTGTTCATCACTTTTGCGACATCTTCTACAGCTAACATCGTTTCCTTAAAAAGTTCACAACTGGATCGAAAACACAGCTAAATTCATCAAAGCTATAAAAAGGTACAAATAAATCACTGACAAACTCAGAAGAAGGAAAAGCCAACAGATGAAGAAGCAAACCATCCACTAACTCCATTCTCTTTTTATTCCAAATATGGGTAATATTTTATCATTTGTCAAGTGCAGATATACAGGTACACATGTGCCTATGTGTGCTACATATACCATATGGGTACTAGGTGACATACGCAGATCACAGTTTATATATATGATATATATTTCTAGATCACACATGGAATCATTCTTGTCATTTGAGAGTCATTCCTTAACTTGCTGCTGAGACTTTAGTAAATAGAATATTAGAGGCAACTGGGAAGAGTAATCCAAAATCTATCGTCCAGCTACTCACAGTAGAGTAGCAGAAAACCAAAGATACCAAGAAAAAAACCTGCAGACAACATCAATTACTGTATGATTCTCAAGCACAGGGTGGACTGTGATATGGTACCAAGCACGCGCCCCTGTGTGACTCCACACGGACAAAGATGTATCTCTGGCCCACTTATCCTCAGTCTCTACCTGGTCCCCAGGCAGGCGAGTCCCTACCTGGATCCCCAAGCAGGCAATCCCTGCTCACCAAGGGGTGCGGAGGGGAGAGCTTATGGTAGAGGAGGAGCTCCAGAATTCAGTGAGCATCAGTCAGTCTCCTCGCCAGCCCCAGGAGGTTAACTGTAGGACGTGGGTCCAGCGGAGTCCTGGGGGCAGCTTTCCCTTCCCTTCCCTTCTCCTCCGGCATCTGTCAGAACCTAAGTCTCATGCAGGCCTCTAACTGCAGAGGGAGACGGGGACGACCTGTGCTGGCCTCAGGACCAGCACGGAGGACGCTGGGCCCAGCCCAGCTCCAGGATACAGGCAGCCCGGGTCCCCACGGAAGGAGGCACAGGCTTCCCCCTGCCCCCCGCCGGGGGGTGCACTGGACCTCGGGGAAGGGCCCATGGGTCAGCAGGACACTGATCTCACACTGGGCTTGTCAACATCAAGGATACGAGAAAAGGTGAATTGCTGTGATATATGATGTATAAAGCAGGCTTCCCAGGTGGCTCAGTGGTAAAAAAAAAATCCACCTTGTAATGCAGAAGACATGGGTTCGATCCCTGGGTCAGGAAGATGCCCTGGAGAAGGGAATGGCAACCCACTCCAGTATTTCTGCCTGGGAAATCCCACGGACAGAGGAGCCTGGCGGGTTTATACAGTCCACGGGGGTCGCAAAGAGTCAGACATGACTGACAGACTAAACAGCAACAACCACCACCCACGCTAAAGTTGCTGCAACAGCAAACTCACACACTCCTTTCCAAAGGAAAGGCTCTTCTCGACACTTTCCCCTCTCTGCCTCCTAACAAGCTCTGGGGCATCTCCATGTGGTCTGGCATCACACGGTATGACCCTATTCTTCAGAACTCTCGAGTAAGAAACTCTTCAGTGGCCGTTCTGTCTTGATCCAGTGACCTGACCACACTGGAATAATAAGAAAAGCCACATTTCAAGACACTGCCCCCCTCCCAGTTCTGACACTGCACATGCGCTGTAGGATCTCAGTGACATGAAAATGGTAGAAGATGAAGTTGAAGGAACCACGGCCGGTAAGACTTGAACCAGTAGGTGCAGCTGGCCCCTTGGCAGGGAAGCAAACGCAGGCTGAGGCTGGGTTTCAAACGACACAGGCGAGGCCGTGTCTGCTGGTCTGGCCAGCTGCTCAGATTCTGGGAAAAACAAGATTGGGAGACTGTGATAAGGATGTCTGGAGGAGTGTGAGGATTGGGTCAGAACAGGCACAGAGTATATTCCTGCCCACCAAGCGGGGGTTTATGGTAGAGGAGGAGCTCAAGAATTCAGGGAGCATCAGCCAGTCTTTTCCCCAGCCCCAGGAAGAAGACATAAACAGATGGCCAACAAACACAGCAAAAGATGCTCAACATCACTGATTATTAGGGAAATTGAAATCAATGCTATAATGATGTACCACGTCACAACTGTCGGAATTAGTTCAGTTTCATCGCTCGGTCATGTCCAACTCTCTGCGACCCCATGGACTGCAGCCCGCCAGGCTTCCCTATCCATCAACAACTCCTCGAGTTTACTCAAACTCATGACCATCAAGTCAGGGATGCCATCCGACCATCTTATCCTCTGTCATCCCCTTCTCCTGCCTTCAATCTTTCCCAACATCAGGGTCTTTTCCAATGAGTTAGTTCTTTGCCATCAGGTGGCCAAAGTATTGGCGCTTCAGCATCAGTCCTTCCAATGAATATTCAGGACTAGAATGGCCACCGCCAACAAGTCTACAAACGATAAACGCTGGAGAGGGTGTGCAGAAGAGGGAGCCCTCTAGACTGCTGGAAGGAATGTACATTGGTGCAGTTACTATGGAGAACAATATGACCAGCAGCCCCATTCCTGGGGCATGCTGCTGCTGCTGCTAAGTCACCTCGGTCGTGTCCGACTCTGTGCGACCCCAGAGATGGCAGCCCACCAGGCTCCGCCGTCCCTGGGATTTTCCAGGCAAGAACACTGGAGTGGGTTGCCGTTTCCTTCACCAATGCATGAAAGGGAAAAGTGAAAGGGAAGTCACTCAGTCGTGTCCGACTCTTAGCGACCCCATGGACTGCAGCCTACCAGGCTCCTCCATATTTCCAGATAAAACTTGAACTCAAGAACACACACGTGCACCTCTATGCTCACAGCAGCACTAGTCACTATAGTGGAGACAGGGAAACAAGCTAAACGTCCATCGGCAGAAGAATGGAGGAAGAAGATGCGGTCGATACAAACAATGGAATACTACTCAGCCATGAACACGAATGGAATTACGGCATCTGCAGCGACAGGGGTGGACGCAGAGATGACCACACTGAGTGGAGCGAGTCAGAGAGAGGAAGACAGGGACCGTATGACGTCACCGACATGTGGAATCTAAAACACAACACAAATGGACTTATTACAAAACGGAGACAGGCTCACAGGCACGGGGAACAGGCGAGGGGGATGAGGGGAGGGGATAGATGGACTGGGACCTTGGGATTAGCAGATGCAAACTACTGCATACAGAATGGATAAACAGCAAGATCGTACTGTACAGCACACGGAACTATATGCAAGATCCTGTGACATACCATAATGGAGAAGAATATGAAAAAAGAAAGGTACATATATATATATATATGCATAACTGAATCACTTTACTGTACAGCAGAAACTAACATGACGCTGTAAATCAGCTATATGCCAATAAAATAAATTTTAAAAAAATTATGAGTTTTTCTAAGCACAACACTTAGGTAACGGTCATACTACATTTTTAAACCATATCTTACCAAGCCCTTCAGAACACATTTCTTTAAAATCACACATAAACCTGGAATTTAAATTTTCATTCTAGTACACATTTTGTATCATTTGGCCATTTTTTTGTCTAGAGATATTTAATGATTTTCATTATTATTAAAGAAACAAATGAGTCCATTATCATGTGATGAAAGCAGATTTCTTTAAAAAAAAAAATTACTTGTTACACATAACAAATATATGATCTGAAACTAAAACTGTTGTTGCAATCTCTTGGTGTTGGGTCAACTTCAGGAAAGCTGATAAAAGAAAAATATTCAGATGGCATTTAAATTTTACATATTCAAAAACTAAAAAAAAAAAAGTAGAGGTGGTAGAAAAATTAGTTGGTTGCCAGGGGCTGGAAGGAAGGGCGAATAGAGGGCTCTCAGGGCAGTGGAACTATTCTGGATGATGCTGTCATGGTGAAGACACGGTGTATTGGGTAACACCCATAGCGCGCTCAGGACAAGTAAACCCTAGAGTAAGCTAGAGACTCCAGTTAACAATTATGTGTCAAGAAGTGAAGTGAAGTGAAAGTCGCTCAGGCATGTCCGACTCTCTGAGACTCCATGGACTGTACAGTCCATGGGTTCTCCAGGCCAGAACACTGGAGTGGGTAGCCTTTCCCTTCTCCAGGGGATCTTCCCAACCCAGGGATCGAGCTGGTGTCTCCCGCATGGCACGCAGATGCTTTACCAACTAAGCTATTATCATCAATTTTAACAGAACAGATGAAACTAATGCAAGATGTCAATGAAACACTGACCAGAGAAACGAGGATACACAGGAACTCTGCACTTTCTGCTCAATTTTTCTATAAACCTAAAAGTGCTCTGAGAAATAAACTATGTAACTTTTTAAGCAAAAAAAAACACCCTCCATCTGCAGGGTTAAGAAAATGAAATGTTTATGACGGTAGGATGTTGAGATGATCCTTCATCAGTAATTTGTTGAGACAGTCTGAATGCATGGCACAGTACATCACAATATGTGAAATACAATTCGGAATTAAAACAAACTTCCAAATGAAAAAAAAAAAAAGCAACTGATCCAAAGTCTCAAGACAAGACCAAAGCTCCATATGGTTTGCATAAAAGGCTACCTGGAGGGGTTACCCGAGGATTCCGAGGGGCTTCCTGACACCCCCGCCTGGCTGTCTAGACTCTTCCCTGTGTTTAGATGCCTTTGTGTGACATGGGTATGGTGTTCATCATGCCCTCCTGACTTGTAAAGGGGCACATGAATTGCAAATAACTGGGGATTTCATAAATTTGTTGGAGGGCTCTGTTCCCTGGCAGGCGGAAAATCAGGGCCAGGGTGACCTCGGCGTGAGGGCAGCATGAAGCATAGGGGGGCACAGTCCCCCGTTACCCACCTCGTGGCCGACCCCTGCATCTGATCGAAGGGCGTTGGGGGTGCTTTATCATAGTCTATGGGGACGGGCCTTCGACTCCCGGGCGCAGGCCCTGAGAACACTGCTGACCTGTCTGCAGGCTGGTGAGCTGGCCCTGAGCATCTCAACTGCGCCCTCGGCCGCTGAAGACTGGGCGGCCAGTGGCGGGGTGGGGGCCTCAGCTCCCAGGCCTTCCAACGGGTACCGCCACCACCACCCCCGAAAGGCTCCTTCAAGCCCATTAACTTTGAATGCGGTAGCCACTGACAAGGCCTCCCATTGTTTCACCGCTGCCAAATTCCGTGAAATGCTGGGTTTTGAATGTGTTGAGTGAAAAATTCTTTCCCGAGCTGTGAAACGTTGGCAAGGGCCTGATTCATGGGGCTGCAGCTGAAACAATGCTTCCCCCCAACCCCCGGGGCAGCTCAGTCATCGGGCAAGCCTGCAAAAGGAAGGAGGGACTGAAACACAGCTGTGAGCCAGGGGCCAACGACGCCACAGCAAACCAGACAGGATGATGCTCTCGTCTGGGGGAAGAAGCATCCAGCTGCAGAGAGCTCCGGGATGCTCCGAAGATCAAACAGCCACGTCTTCCAAGGAGAAGTGAAAACACACAGAACACAAAATCAGAGCCGCCGTTCCCTGAATCTGAGGGCTTATGATATCACTGGCTTTACCACCATGAGGAAGAGGATTCCTGGGTCAAGCTGAGTTAAGCCTACAGCTTTCCGGGTGGCTCAGCGGCAGAGAATCTGCCTGCCAAGGCTACAGGACACAGGTTCAATCTCTGGGTTGGGAAGATCCTCTGGAGAAGGGAATGGCAACCCACTGCAGTATCCTTGCCAGGGAAATCCCACGGACAGAGGAGCCTGGTGGGTTACACAGCCCAGGGGGTCTAAACACACACACAGAAGCCAGCAGCTCCTTAGTGTACCTGTCTACGCTTGTGCTAAGTCACTCGGTCATGTCCGACTCTTTGTGACCACAGAGACTGTAGCCCACCAGGCTCCTCTGTCCATGGGATTCTCCAGGCACGAATACTGGGGTGGGTTGCCTTCTCCAGGGCATCTTCCCAACCCAAGGATCGAACTCACATTTCTTACGTCTCCTGAAGGACCTCTCAAAGAGCCGTATTTCTTGACAAGATCAGGGTGACATTTTGACATCAACTTTCACTTTTCAAAGTTTCCTCAGTCTGTGGTGTATCTCTCTCTCACACACTCTTTGAATCTCTTGGAATGGCTTGTCTTCAAAGCTCCCCCAAATCTATTCTCAACTGAAGACGCCAACTTCTTACTTCAACTGCAAAACAAAAAGCCGTCGGCCCCATCCACGTACCCATTTTAAGAATCTTATGTACACTTTCTGTAGCCAGACTCTATTCTGGATTCAAGAAGTTTTTCTTTTTTTAAAATTAAAAAAAAATCATTTATGTGGATTTTCTTTTTCAGAGATGTGACTGAAGTTTTATTTGGGGCAAAATGATGACCGCATCCCAGGAGATAGGACCTCAGATAGCTCTGAGAAACTGATGTGGACCATTTTTTTTTTAAGAACTTTTATTGAATTTGTTACAATACTGCTTCTGTTTTTTGTTTTTTTGGCCAGGAGACATATGGGATCTTAGCTCACCAACCAGAGATCAAACCTATACCCTATGTACTGGAAGGCAATGTCTTAACCACCAGAGACCCCCAGGGAAGTTCCAAGAAATATTTCTTGCTTACAGAATACAGGTACCAGGGCCAGCTTGCTTTCACAGTTTCTCTCCATCACTCACCTTCTCTGAGTTGGTTCTTTAGCCTTCCCAGGCTTCGGGAGTTACTAGTGGTACCTGCCTCCTAGGCTCGTTCTGACAAATGAACTCGAGCCCCTGTGAGATGCTCTGCACACTGGGATCTGACGTTAGCGTCCCCTCACAAGCTCCCAGGAGCAGTCAACTCCAAGAAGCCCCATTCACTTGAACCATGTCATAGAAGCAACTCAAAGAAACCCAGTCATCCTTTTCTCATTTCCATTAGCATACACTGTTTAACACCCTGATGCTTGCTCAGTCGTGTCTGATTCTCTGAGACCCTGTGGACTGTCGCCTGCCAGGCTCCTCTGTGCATGGGAGTCTCCAGGCAAGAATACTGGGGTGGGTTGCCATTCCCTCCTCCAGAGGATCTTCCCAACACAGGGATCCAACCCGGGTCTCCTGAATTGCAGACTGATTCTTTACCGTCAGAGTCACCAGGGAACATTTCACATTGACCGCATGTAGAACACAGTATTTTAGGTACATTGTGTTTAATACACTATAATGTTAAATTAATTTCACAAGTTTCTTTTTTTAATGCATTTTTTAATTGAAGAATAACTGCTTTACAGAATTTTGTTGTTTTCTCATCAAACCTCAACATGAATCAGCCATAGGTATACATGCACCAGTTTCTTTTCTACCTTTTTAATGTGAGTACTAGACCTTTCAGTCTATCCTAAAGGAGATCAGTCCTGGGTGTTCATTGGAAGGACTGATGCTGAAGCTGAAATTCCAATACTTTGGCTACCTGATGCGAAGAACTGACTCCTTGGAAAAGCCCCTGATGCTGGGAAAGATTGAAGGCAGGAGGAGAAGGGGACGACAGAGGATGAGATGGTTGGATGGCATCACCCACTCGATGGACATGAGTTTGAGTAAACTCCAGGAGTTGGTGATGGACAGGGAAGCCTGGCGTGCTGTAGTCCATGGGGTCGCAAAGAGTCAGACACAACTGAGCAACTGAACTGAAAATCCACAAGGTGAATAAAGATTAAAAAAAAAATGCGCATTTTCCTTCCAGGACAAACCTTGTCTTCATCTTGAAATGAGGATACCCTGCCTTGCAGACCACTGGACTTTCCCAACCAGTAACCCCCAAAGGCAGGGCAAACCCCAAGGCTCCCCTAAATACCCAGCCTGGGTCCCCAAAGCTATGAGCTCCCGTGGACTAGAGGTCTAACCCCGATAGGGACAGTGGCATTTTCTGTAGGTAAGCGTAGTCGGTTCCAGGGAGGTCTCTCAGACACCCCGTGACCCTGTACACAACTGCTGTGCAGGTGGAGGTGGGAGGCTAATGTGTCCCCCCTGACTCACCCCCACAGACAATCCCAGCACATCCCTTAGCCTCTCACCCATCGAACTTACCCGTCTGCCAGGGACAGAGAGGCAACGAGGCCCCTAGTCACAAAGACGTGGTCTCCACGTGAGAAAAGGTGCCGCTACAACGACTAGGAGACACTTACAAAATTACTATCCATACTAGCTTTACCTGAGGGTAAACTTGAGCTTTCTACCGTGATGTAGAGCTCTCAACCACACTCCCCATTGTGAGCCGTTATTAGTTGGGGGCAGTCGGCCATCTGACTAATTTTAAAGAAGTTCGTTATTCTTGGACTCAGCATTTATTTACTCCAGCAAATAATGAGAAAAACGCTGCTCCTAATGAAACGATTGGCCTTTGCAGCAGTTATAACTTGCCTGTCCTCCGTATGTTTTTATAATATGTTCTCAGTTACATAATGGTTCACATTATCTGCTAAGTGCCAAGGTCATGCTAAGTTCAGGTTTTGAAAATACCTGTACAAATAGAGTGCTGTAAAATGAATTTTTTGCCCCCCCTTGGAGAGATGGGGAGTTGCTTTCATTGTACCATTTTATCAAACAAACTCAAACATTTGCTTCAACTGACTGACCTCAAGCTATTCCTCAGCATCTTATAATTGCTGGGAGAAATGAATACCTGATAAAAGATAGTTACAAGATTAATTCTGAAGACACCAAAGAATTCAGAGGCCCAGAAACCTAATTCTGTACATGGCACCGACATCATTTAACCACATGCTGCAGACAAAGGGCACATTCTGTTGTTGGTACTATGCGTGCCTGCAACCAGTGGTTACTTCCAATTCTTGCCATTTGAATCTGCAACAGGAAGAGACTTCCTATTGCAGAAGAAAATGTGCAAGTCAAAGTGTTAGTCACAGTCGTGTCTGACTCTTTGCAACCCCATGGACTATAGCCTGCCAGGCTCCTCTGTCTGTGGGATTCTCCAGGCAGGAATACTGGAGTGGGTTGCCATTTCCTTCTCCAGGGCATCTTCCTGACCCAGGGATCAAACCCGGTCTCCCAACTTGGGGGCAGATTCTTTACCATCTGAGCCACCAGGGAACTGCAAAAGGCACCTGCCTAGACCAAAAAAGTCTCATGATTATAATATTTATGGGTCATATGGGTAACCACCCAGTCCCAGCGCTTCTGAAACCTCAACACCCTCGTGTTCCTGGTCATCTCATTAAGCAACATCTTCATATGAGAATCTGTCCCAAACCTACTTTAAAACGACTCTTGTTTCTCAATGACCCCCTCATGGTCCCCCGAGTTGTCTGGAAGCCCTTGGAGATACCACGGATTTGGGAAGCTTCTATTCTTAACATGGGAAGATTCCATGCAGGTACCATCTACGGTGTTGCAAAGATGAACTAAGTTGCAGAAGAGCACATACGAGGCTGCTGTTCCAAGAAGAGAAAGTGAAAAAGTGAAAGCAAAGTCGCTTAGTCATGTCTGACTCTTTGCGACCCCATGGACCATAGCCTACTACACTCCTCCATGCATGGAATTCTTCAGGCAAATGGGTTGCCATTTCCTTCTCCAAGAAGAGAGACTGTCACTAAAAACACCATTCGGACCCTTGCTTTATACCTCTGTGTACCTCGACATCCGTCCACGGAGGAGAATGAGGGCAGAAATAGCCCTTTGGTAAAAAAAAAAAAAAAAAAAAAAACACCCTAGTCCAATTCCCATGGCAGACACTCAGAGACAAAATGGCCCTGCCCTCCTCTGCTCCATAAGACACAGCACCACAAACATGGTTAACTCCATACCATACACTTGAACACCACCAACAGAGTTGATGGCCAATGTTCCCACCATGAGACAGAAGTGGAATTAGGTCACACGACGCGAGTGTGAGCTCATCTAAGCTGGTGATCATATTGCAACCGACAGTGGTTGTCAAATCAACACTTCCTATGCCTTAAACTTACACCATGTTATACACCAAGTATACTGCAATACAGCTGGGGGAAATTCCATCAAGCAATGCCCATCTTAACCCCAACCATGAACTCCTGTATTCCTATGCGTGTAGTGATTCTTTCAGTTCTCACCTGTCTCTCAGCTCCCTTGAAGGCTCAATTACACTCCCCAAGTGGTGCTTCCTGTCTCTCAAGAACAGTTAGTGTCCGATGTACAAACGAATTCCCTTCAGAGAGCATCTTCGTAAGTCCAATTGGTCCAATAAGTCCAACAGACTTGGCCTAGGTACCCAACTAACACCATCAAGCTACGGAGTGTGTGTTAGCCACTCAGTCGTGTCCAACTCTTTGCAACCCCATGGACTGTAGCCTGCCAGGCTCCTCTGTCCGTGGGACTCTGAAGGCAAACATAGTGGAGTGGGTTGCCATTCCCTTCTCCAGGGGAATGTTGCCAACCCAGGGATCTAACCCGGGTTCCTGCATTGCAGGCAGATTCTTCACCAACTGAGCCACCTAGAGTGGTGTAGTGTAACAGGTTTCTAATACTTTTCACACAAATAATACATAAAAAAAAAAAAACAACACAGGGACTTCTCCAGTGGTCCAGCGGTTAAGAATCTGCCTTGCAATGCCGGGACACGGGTTCAACCCCTGGCTGGGGAAGTACCCACATGCCTCTGGGCAACTAAGCCCAAGAGCCACAACTAGAGAAAGCCCGTGTGCAACAATGAAGATCTTATACAGCCCCCAAAAAATAAAATAAATTAAGTTAAAATTTGGAAAAAGTTTCAGAAAAACAAATATGAGCCTTAGCAAGCAAGCATTACTGTTACAGTACAATACCCTGAAAAGTACAGTAACATGGTACAACCGCTGGCGCTTTTGAGCAGCACCGGGTTACATCACTGCTGCTTTACGACGGCTTTCGGACATCCTGGGCGTGAAATAAAGACACTGTCTGCGGCACTCTACGCAGCACTGTACAGCAAGGTGTATACAAAAAACCACAACCACTTACAGAGGACAGAGGCGTCACGTCGCGCCCGTGAACCAACTTACAGGACTGGACACGTGAGCGCACGCTCGTATCTCTGAAAGTTCACAGCTTGGAGGTGCATACAGGGGACGTGCTGTGCACAGCGCTAGGACTCCACTGGTTTGGCGATATCACTGGCAGCCCACGCAGTCGCCTCTTTTCTCACGTGAATACTGTCTGCGCGTTCCCACTTCCATTCTCCTTAAGATCATAAAATGTGTTCCATCGGTATTTTATCATCCTTGCACAGAAACGTGTCAAAAGGCAGACACCCAATTCAACTCCAAGGGTAAAAGAATATGGAGCATTGTGTTAATCACAAAATGGAGTTTTATTAGAGGTTGGGAAGAAGACTGTTTCTCGAACCCGCTTCAAAACAGATGACCTGGACTCTGTCCGGAAGGATCTCCCAGCAACCTCTATATCCTTGTCTTGTTAGCTACATTCACTGCTTTATTTTTATAAAGCATTTTTAAATTGAAAGTGAAAGAAAGTGAAAGTCGCTCAGTTGTCTCTGACTCTGTGACCCCAATGACTATATAGTCCATGGAATTCTCCAGGCCAGAATACTGGAGTGGGTAGCCTTTCCCTTCTCCAGGGGATCTTCCCAACCCAGAGATGGAATCCAGGTCCTCCCGCATTGCAGGCAGATTCTTTACCAGCTGAGCCACCAGGGAAGCGCAAGAATACTGGAGTGGGTAGCCTATCCCTTCTCAAGCAGATTCCTGATCGAGGAATCAAACCGGGGTCTCCTGCATTGCAGGCGGATTCTTTACCAACTGAGCTATCAGGGAAGCCCATTTTTAAAAATTAAATTAATTAAATAAAACAATAATTTGATCATGAATTATTTACTCAGCCGTGTTGGATCTCAGTTGGCGGCAGGCGTGATCTTTCGTTGCAGCCCATGGGCTCTCCAGCTGGGGCATTGGCCTTAGTAGCCACAAGGCGTGTGGGATTTTCCTTCCCTGACCAGGGATCGAACCCAGGTCCCCTGTGCTGAAAGGCAGATTCTTAACCACTCGATGGTCAGGCAAGCCCTGATTCACTGGTTTAAATTATGCTGGTCATGTTTCTGCAGTTATTTACTGTCTGTGCCTGTTTTTTTCACATCCATGACTCTCCTGAGTCAAGCCTACCACACGTAGGGTACTGCAGATTCCTGGAAGGTTTTCTGTGATAGTACATGACTGCTGCTAAGTCACTTCAGTCGTGTCCAACTCTGTGCAACCCCATAGACAGCAGCCAACCAGGCTCCCCTGTCCTTGGGATTCTCTAGGCAATAACACTGGAGTGGGTTGCCATTTCCTTCTCCAATGCAGGAAAGGGAAAAGTGAAAGTGAAGTCGCTCAGTCGTGTCTGACTCTTAGCGACCCCATGGACTGCAGCCCACCAGGCTGCTCGGTTCATGGGATTTTCCAGGCAAGAGTACTGGAGTGGGCTGCCATTGCCTTCTCCGAGTACATGACTAATTCATTACAAACTGATGCCCGAAGGAGCAAATGTCAGCCCCAACCTCAGCTCTCTGCCCATCCAGCGCTAAACTTCCAGCTTCAATACAGAGATGTTCCTCCCTCCTCGCAGGATACTTATCTCAGAAAAAATATACCAGGAGTTTTCAGGGAACACAAGGCAAGCATTAAAACTTTATTCTCCAAATAACTAACCATAAACAGAGTAACCAAGCTTTGTGAAAGATCTGAAAATACATCTAGTGACATTTTACCTTGAAGTTCAATCTTCCCCGCCTAAATAGCCGTAAGATTAAATCTAGAACAAATAACTCTTTGAGCACGTGAGGAGACATTTTTTACTTGACTCCAAGAGTTTGAAGTACAGCAATTTTGGTCTCTGCTGACTAATGCAGGGGCGTTGGAATTCATCTCTGCTTTTTTGTGTTTCTAGAAAATGATCTGTTAGTAACATGTGGTGATATAATCCTGTATCCAGGTAGAACAATTACGCTGTTATCCAACGGAGCTTAAGAAAACAGTTGGGTTGTTTTCATACACATGTTCATAACTATGTGAGTTAAGCATGGTGGAGGTATTATGTTTCCTTATAAACTAAAAAGATTTCTAGAATACTTCAGGCAAAGATAGGCATCAGGCTCTTTAAGCAAAAAATCTTAATTCCGCTTAATTGTGACCACCAAGCATTCTGTGGTATAAAAGTAAGACATTTTAATAAAGTAGAAATTTTCAGTTTCACAGTAAGAAATGACTCAAATTACTGAAAAAGTCCTACATGATAGAAATTCATATGTATTAAAAATTATTCTTTCCAAAATGTCCTTAAACAGCATGTGACATTATAAGTCCAATGTTAGTGAATGTTTATCAGCTGAATTATCAGCTTTCCTGGTGGCTCAGATGGTAAAGAATCCGCCTGCAGTGCAGGAGACCTGGGTTCCATCCCTGGGTTGGGAAGATTCCCCTGGAGAAGGGAATGGCTACCCACTCCAGTATTTTTGCCTGGAGAATCCCATGGACAGAGGAGCCCGGTGGGCTACAGTCCATGGGGTCTCAGAGAGTCGGACACGACTGAGCGACTGACACACACATCAGCTAAACTACCAACGACAGCAGCAGTTTCTTCATTCACTTACTCCTTCCTCCTCACTAACATTTTTGTTCGTGCCAGTGACACATAATTCGTGTACACAACGTTGCTGCTTCGCGATGTCTGCATTCTAAGAGGACAGTTGGCTAATTAATGCTGCGAGAGGCAGGTCTGACCACAGCTCTCCTTGGTGCGGAGATGAAGATAGTACTGTGACTCAGACAGGCACCCGAGGAAAAGACTTCAGCCAGCATCTCGATCAGCCGTCCCTGACCTGCCTGCGGGTCTCCCCCCGAGTCGCGTTCCTCCTTGTGTTCAACTGTCTCCCGGAGAGACACTTAGCCCCGGACTCCACTGGGGAGTGAACAACTTCTGCCTCAGGCATGTTCAGTTCAGTTCCGTCGCTCAGTCGAGTCCCACTCTTTGCCACCCCATGAACCGCAGCACACCAGGACTCCCTGTCCATCACCAACTCCCGAAGTTTACTAAAAACTCATGTCCGTGGAGTCGGTGATGCCATCCAACCATCTCATCCTCTGTCGTCCCCTTCTCCTCCCGCCTTCAATCTTTCCCAGCACCAGGGTCTTTTCCAATGAGTCAGTTCTTCCCATCAGGTGGCCAAAGGATTGGAGCTTCAGCTTCAACATCAGTCCTTCCAATGAATATTCAGGACTGATTTCCTTTAGGATGGACTGGTTGGATCTCCTTGCAGTCCAAGGGACTCTCAAGAGTCTTCTCCATCAACAGAAGTCAACGTCCAAAAACATTTTCCGAAGAAAAACTGCCTTGTGAGAAACCACGGCATGGAAACCACCAAGTGTTTGGAGGAGTGGTTCTTTGATTCTTCCTGTGCGTTTACACAACCAGCGGAAGCCCGAGGACTCATGTAGAACACAGGTCGTAACGGGTTCCCTCAGCGGGCGTCTCAGAATCTGAGACACGTGTCACAAGTAGAAACCCCACAGGTCCGAGTTCAGGCCCTATCTGTGATACTCGGACGCATGAAAAGGGATTAGAAATGAGGTGGGTTGTTGTTTGCTTTTTTTGAATTGTCCTATTCCTAAGGTCTTCCCTGTAGCTCAAATGGTAAAGAATCCGCCTGCAACGCAGGAGAGCCGGGTTTGATCCCTGGGTTGGGAAGATTCCCTGGAGAAGGAAATGGCAACCCACTCCAGTATTCTTGCCTGGAGAATCCCACGGACAGAGGAGCCTGGCGGGCTGCAGTCCGTGAGGTCGCAGAGAGTCAGACACGGCTGAGAGACTAACGCTACTACTACATATTCCTAAGATATAAAATTCTGTATTGACAGATCAAGGTCATTTCCACAGAAATTCTCATTATTATGGCATCTATGAGATCTCAATTTGTTTTTTCACTTGCAAATGCAGTACACAGAAACAAATAACCAGTTTTCCTATCAAATGCTGTGCATGCTCAGTCGTGTCTGACTCTCTGCGACCCCATGGACTGTAGCCCGCCAGGCTCCTCTGTCCATGGGATTCTCCAGGCAAGAATACTGGGGTGGGTTACCATGCCCTCCTCCAGGGGATCTTCCCGACCCAGGGATTGAACCTGAGTCTCTTGCGTCTCCTGCACTAGCAGATGGGTTCTTTAGCACTCAGTGCCACCAGGGAGGTCCATAACAAATGCTAATGTAAACCATGAATATCTCAGACTGCATACGCATGGATTCCCCTCCACAAGCTGAGGGTTGGGTTTTCGTCCCTGGGTTTTTTGGTCTCACCATCTTTCACCAGCCCTTGGCTGTCCTTCACTACTCTTGCTAACCCTGGTGAGGGAAGGAATCACTTCTTGCAGCACAGCACTGAGCTCCTTTCTTCTCATTTAGATGACTATTTCCTCTAGCTCCGCTCTCCACAGACCGCAGTCTCCATGGAGGTGCCTGAAGGTCGATGTTGAGTGGGACTGGGGTCAAATGCGTCTCTTCCTCTGTGTCATGTTCACAGGAAGAGGAGGTCTCATCTTAGACACTGCTGCTGTTGTTCAGTCCCTCAGTCGTGCCCAGCTCTCTGCGACCCCATGGACTGTAACCGGCCAGGCTCCTCTGTCCACGGGATTCTCCAGGCAAGAACACTGGAGTGGCTTGCCATGTCCTCCTCCAGGGGATCGTCCCAAAACAGGGATCCAAAGATGCACCTCCTGCATGGGCAGGCAGACCGCTGAGCCGTCCCGGCGATGACTAGTAACCTACCAGCGCTCATTTCACGGTCCGCAATCCCTGGGTTGGGTTGGGTTTTCCTTTCCCACCCACACCTTCCCGGCCACTGTTGCTCTGGCTGGCAGTCTCTCCGTCACTGTTCTCCTGTTGTCCTGGCTGGCAGTCTCTCCGTCACTGTTCTCCTGTTGCTCTGGCTGGCAGTCTCTCCGTCACTGTTCTCCTGTTGCCCTGGCTGGCAGTCTCTCCATCACTGTTCTCCTCTCCCGGTGGTGACCTTTCTCCACACCTGTTATGCCTGTTTCTCCTGCCTTGACTGTTTTGCCCAACGCTGACATCAACAACAGCAGGAAATCTCTGAGCGTGAAATGACTTTCTGGAGGGGGCGTTTCTCTCAGCCGGCGGAAGAAATCCACTCCCAGAAATGAGCTGCCAACAAGCAGTGCATTTTAAAAGGTTGAGGTCATTTGATAAGCCCCACGCGAAAATGTTCAATTAAAATTGGTCAACTAACTGTAACAGAAGAAGAGAAAGCGTGAGTCACCAAATTAGATCAGGCCCTACACTGCTGGTTCGTTACACCCTCTAGGGTGTCCTTGATGATGCTCTGAACAGCAAGCATCATAATAAGGCAAGAATCTACTGATAGTGACCTTGATAGGAGTATCAGAAATGGGAGAAATTCCTTAACCTCAAACGGTCAAAATGTGTCTTGTAGCATTCAATGTGTTGTACAAGCTTTCTTTTTCACTCTACCATCTTATCCAGTTAGGCTAATGTTATTACCCAGTAGCTATCTGGCTACTACATTTATATTTAAGTGAAATTAAAATTAAATGAGGGACTTTCCTGGTGGTCCAATGGGTATGTATCGGCCTGCCAACACAGGAAACATGGGTTCGATCTCTGGTCCGGGAAGATCCCAAATGCCGTGGACCAACAAAGTCTGTGTTCTGGAACTAGTGGAGCCCACGCGCCCTAGAGCCTGTGGTCTGCAGTTAAGACGAACCACTGCAATGAGAAGCCTGCACACCAACACCGAAGATTAGCCCCTGCTCACCACAAGAAAGGGGTTCCCTGGTGGCTCAGCTGGTAAAGAATCTGCCTGCAATGCAGGAGATCTGGGTTCGATCCCTGGGTTGGGAAGATCCCCTGGAGAAGGTACAGGCTACCCACGCCAGTATTCTTGGGCTTCTCTGGTGGCTCAGCTGGTAAAGAATCTGCCTACAATGCAGGAGATCTGGGTTCGATCCCTGGGTTGGGACGATCCCCCGGAGAAGGGAAAGGCTACCCACTCCAGTATTCTGGCGTGGAGAATCCAATGGACTGTATAGTCCATGGGGTCACAAAGAGTCGGACATGACTGAGCAAGTTTCACTTCACACCACAACAAAAGAAAGCATGCACAGCAAGGAAGACCCAGCACAGCCAAAAATAAAATAAAATAACAAATACAGCTTTTCTATCATCTTGGGCACAAGTCACATGTGGCCAGTGGTCACCGTATCACCATACTGGACAGCACAGGTCCAGGAACTCTGGGTCAGCACGGGAAATTCCACTGGACAGCTCTGCTACAAGGACATACTGTGTGTGAGGATCAACCTCAGGGCTTGTGTGTCTGCTCTGAGTGGGTGAGCCTTGATTATGTCCTCTCAAGTTAGTGTCTGATCAAGTCAGCTATGGTTTTTCCAGCAGTCATGTACGGATGTGAGAGCTGGACCATAAAGAAAGCTGAGCGCCAAAGAATTGATGCTTTGGAACTGTGGTGTTGGAGAAGACTCTTGAGAGTCCCTTGGACTGCAAGGAGATCCAAGCAGTCCATCCTAAAGGAAATCAGTCCTTAATATTCACTGGAAGACCTGATGCTGAAGCTGAATCTCCATTCCTTTGGCTACCTGATTCGAAGAGCTGACTCACTGGAAAAGACCCTGATGCTGGGAAAGATTGAGGGCAGGAGGAGAAGGGGACAACAGAGGATGAGATGTTGGATAGCATCACCGACTCAATGGGCGTGAGTTTGAGCAAGCCCTGGGAGTTGGTGATGGACAGAGAGGCCTGGCGTGCTGCAGCTCATGGGGTCGCAAAGAGTCGGACACGACTGAGAGACTGAACAAAGTTACTCTAAGCCTTTGTAAAGAGTGTGCACACCCCAGTTCTCCAGCCGTGCCATATAGCCTGCTTCTTCACCTATAAGCCACCAGCAGTCCCTGTTACCCACCGATACGCGCCCCGCCGGCATTCCCAGGCCTCCCAGAGGTTCCCTGGTCCCCTGTACCCAACACCAGTCCTGTGCCCTCACCCTACACTCACCCTGTGCTGTTTGGTGAGACTGCTCAGCCCTCCCCTATTTGTGAGACCCACAGAGACTCTGCTCTTTAACCATCTATGTCAGGGTTTTACTTCCAGCGGAGTCCACTGACCTGTTTTCCTACCGTCAGCTAGAGTCATTTTCCGCAGATGGGGACCCCTGAGTCATGAAACATTCTCACTGTGGAACATCTGTCTTATTCTTCCTGGCATCATGGTGATGGATAGACAGGCCTTGTAGGTGACATTACTAACAGAGAAGGATGCTCTGAGCATCTGAGAGACGACTTCTGAGCGTCCCTGGGTCCCCTGTGCCAGCCTGCCTATGCCTGACATGCATTAGGCACAGCATTCCATCTGTGCATTTCCATGCAGACCGACTTTAAACACCAGGGGTAACTCTTTGGAGACTTGTTTCGGTCTACACAGAGCGTGAGCACTGAGAACTACATTTTATGATCAAAAACGTTTGCTCTCTTACAGTTTCCACAGGACAATACCACAGAAGAATAAAGATTTTTTTTTTTTAATTTATTAAAACATTCCTTTTTATTTTGCTTTATGGCAATAAATGACCCTGGTCCTTTTTTTTTTTTTTTTCTTTTTTGGCCACGCCGAGCAGCATGCACTAGAGCTTCCCTGGTGGCTCAAATGGTAAAGAACCTGCCTGCAATGCAGGAGACCTGGGTCAGAAGGATCCCATGGAGAAGGGAACGGCAAGTCACTCCAGTATTCTTGCCTGGAAAACTCGATGATCCGAGGAGACTGCTGGGCTACAGTCCACGGGGTCGCAAAGAGTCGGACACAATTGAGCAACTAACACTTAAGTGGCAAGCAGGATCTGAGGTCTCCCAGGAGCATCGAACCTGGGCCCCCTGCAGTGGATGTGAGAGCTGGGGACTATAAAGAAAGCTGAGCGCCAAAGAACTGATGCTTTGGAACTGTGCTGTTGGAGAAGACTCTTGAGAGTCCCTTGGACTGCAAGGAGATCCAACCCAGTCCATCCTAAAGGAAATCAGTCCTGAATATTCTTTGGAAGGACTGATGCTAAAGCTGAAGCTCCAATCCTTTGGCTACCTGATGCGAAGAACTGATTCATTGGAAAAGACCCTGATGCTGGGAAAAATTGAAAGGGGGAAGAGAAGGGGAGGACAGAGGCTGAGATGGTTGGATGGCATCACCGACTGAATGGACACGAGTTTGAGTAAGCTGCGGGAGTTGGTGATGGACAGGGAAGCCTGGCATGCTGCACTTCATGGGGTCTCAAAGAGTCAGACACGACTGAGCGACTGAACCGAACTGAATCGAAATGCAGTGTATTCAGCTCTAATACATCTGCTGATCACTTAGACTGATACTGTCAAGCTCACAATTTTATAAATTCATATGATAACAATCAATGACCCAGCTGACCCTCACTGCTGACACACAGTCAAATTCAATTTGATCTTGAGGTGATCCAAAGAGCTGTGTACCTCCTTGCTACGTGCCACTGAGGTTTTATGTCCATCCACTGTGAGACACTGCTGTAAAGGAACTCATGAATCTGCGAGTCCCTGCAGTCCTCCTGGACTGCAGCACGCCAGGCTTCCCTGTCCATCATCAACTCCCGGAGCTAGCTCAAAGTCATGTCCATCGAGTGGGTGATGCCATCCAACCATCTCATCCTCTGTCGTCCCCTTCTCCTCCTGCCTTCAATCTTTCCCAACATCAGGGTTTCTTTTCAAACGAGTTAGTTCTTCGCATCAGGTGGCCAAAGGATTGGAGCTTCAGCATCAGTCCATGATTCCAGTTCAGGATTCAACAGAATGCCCTTGCTGAGCTCAAATAATTCACAAGCCTTGTTCCCCACCGGCCTGATGAACCAACTCATCATCAGGGAAACCTTCTCTGCACCCCTACAACCACACAAGGCTACCAACAGAACTTCTCACGTTTTTAATGACTAACCTCTGGGAATATTTGTTTAGTATCTGCCTCCTCATGGGTTTGACAGTTCCCTGAAGGGCAACTTCAGGTTCATTCAAGTAGTAAGTACCTGAAGATGTTTAATGAGCGCTTTTGAATTTTTCTTCATTTTTATCTCGTTAATTTTTTTTTTTTTTCCTATTGACAGCTGTAACCGAGAACAGCACCTCCCCATTTGCTCGCTGATTTTTGATTCCTCCTTTGGCACCATCCGTAAACCATTTTCAACATGGATTTGAAAGAACTGGGCATTGGTTGTGTCCTTCCCCATTTGAATGGGGGAAAAAAGATGCTTTCATTCAAACAAAAGCAGACCTTCCATGAACCCATCCATTTTGCAAACTGTTACTGTTGTATCTCTCCCAGTAACTCTGAGTGATAATCACGACACCACCATCAGACTCTTTGTGTGGAAACTAAAGATGTCAACCCGACTCATCAAAGGCCATTTTTTAAAAAAATATCCACAACAATCAGAATATGCAAACACTGTCGTTTAAAGATTCTTCCAAGATTCAGTGCTGTGCCACTGAGCCACAACTTGCACATTTTCGAGAGTTAAACACAAACAAGAAAAATAAAACAGACCCCCAAGCTCCTAGTCACCTTTCCAAACAATTTCCCCACACACATTCCATCACACTGGGACTTCTAAACTGGCGGCCTCTTCATCAGATTCACCTTAGCAATTCTGGCGATAACTAGTCTTCAGAGTGTCCTCAGAGCATGTGGCCAAATCTTCTCATCTGGCACATTCTGCCCTGACAGTGTTTTTTTGTTTTTTTTTTTTAAACAAACTCAGTAGCATTTCTGTGACGGAATGAGCACAACTGCTTTTAATTGTCACAACCACTCACTGCCAGGGGGCTTGGTAGGGTGAATGACATCCACAAGGGAGAAATACGGCTGTCTGGTTAGAATTAATGGTGCGCTCTCGTGATACGTCAGCCAACACACATGCATCCGGCCACAACACACCGGTAACAGCAAGCAGATGCTCAAAGATGATCACCATGTCTAATAATTATCGGCAGAACTGATGGTGAAGCCAAAGCTCCGATACTCTGACCACGTGATGCAAAGAGTCAAGTCATTGGAAAAGACCGTGATGCTGGGAAAGACTGAAGACAGCAGAACGGGACGACAGAGGATGAGACGGATGGATGGCATCACCAACTCGATGGACATGAGTTTGAGCAAACTCCAGGAGATGATAAAGGACAGGAAAGCCTGTTGTGCTTCAGTCCGTGGGGTTGCAGAGTCGGACACGACTTAGCCACTGAATGGCAATATCTAATAATTGCTTCGTCTTTCTACTATAGAAATTCCATAGAGCAAAGAGTTGATTCAAAACGTATCCAAGCACATGCATAAAGGCACTGTACAAATTCTTCAGATTTGACGTTGATACATTAAACTTAAATATGACCAACACAATTATGTAATTTTGGGACATTTAAATTTTCAGACATTAAAAAATAGTATTTGTAGATTTAGTCCTTATCAGCCAGTTTTAGGAAGAAAAATAATACTGACAATGTGTTTTAAAGACAGCACAGCAATCTGAAAAAGGATGGTGGTGTGGTTTAATAAAACTTGCCACGTACACTGCCAACTCCTGCACCAGGAACACAGGAACCCCTCAAATACTTGTGATGGGTCAACCATTATGAGGAAAACCATGACACCCAGTGGCCAAAGACTTTCAGT
Source organism: Giraffa tippelskirchi (assembly GCF_054371585.1). Taxonomy (NCBI): domain Eukaryota; kingdom Metazoa; phylum Chordata; class Mammalia; order Artiodactyla; family Giraffidae; genus Giraffa; species Giraffa tippelskirchi. The sequence continues at coordinate 148,979,687 of NC_137289.1, forward strand.
GCTGCATGAATTGCGCGGTGTCCCCTCTTCACTAGTCTTTCATCCACCCATCCATCATCCATCTATCAACTCATCTAGACATCTATATATAGAATGAAATTCATTATATGGAAATAGGCAATGCATTCGTAAACAATTTTGTATTTTCACATGCATGCATAAAAATTACCCTTTTTATCTGAAAAAGCGTGAATGCTAATGTATAGTTTATGCACAGATATATGGTATCTGCATCAACAAAACTCTGTAAATCTATGTCTATAGTACATGCGTCCATTGCAAAGAACCCCCTAATCTTCATTCACGATCAGAATTCATTCTGTGCTTGTCCACTTTGTTTTCTTTTTCTTTTGGGAAAATATCCCTCAGAGGAAAGTGAAATGAATTACTCCACTTGGTGAACCAATAAAAGAAACAAACCTTATGTGTATACGGAACAGAGCGTTACATGATGAAAGGGGGCCTTTGGATGGGTAAACTTATTTTTACATTTGTTGTTGTTCTTTTATCGGCCAGTTTCATTTATTAACTATTTTTCGTCCTGGATTTCATTAAGTATGTCAGCCCAAGAAGGTCTATTAGTAGTTCTTGAGGAAAAGCTCCAGATTCCAAGCTTATTCCAAAACTGATCCAGGACTTTGACCGTGTTCCTTAAGCACCTGAAACTGTGTGTGTGTGTCTGTGTATGTGTGTGTGTCTGTGTATGTGTGTGTGTCTGTGTATGTGTGTGTGTGTGTCTGTGTGTGTGTGTGTTGCTCAGCCGTGTTTGACTCTTTGTGACCCACCACGGGACTGTAGCCCACCATGGAATTTTCTAGGCAAGAACAGTGGAGTGGGTTGCCATTCCCTTCTCCAGGGGAATCTTCCCCACCCAGGGATGGAACCCCAGTCTCCTGCATTGCAGGCAGATTCTTTACCATCTGAGCCACCAAGGAAGCACCTGAAATTATAGTGTCTTTATTTGAAATAAGGGATATTTATGGACTGGGGTTATTATTATATTATTGACTATATCCCCCCCACTACACATTTTCTCACTTATTTATGTTACAACTGGTATTTTGTGCCTGTCACTCCCCTTCACCTACTTTCCCCATCCTCCCAACCCCTCGCTTCTGGCAACTATTAGATTGCTTCCTGTATCTGTGAGTCTATTTCTGTTTTGTTGTGTTTGTCCACTTGTTCTATCTTTTACATTCCACATGTAAGTGAAAAAAAAAATACACTAGTAATTTTTCTCTAATTTATCTCACTAAGCATAACACCTTCCAAGTCTACCCATGTTGTTTCAAATGCCAAAATTCTGTTCTTTTTTATGGCTGGGTAGTATTCCATTGTACATATCTACCACATCTTCTGTATCCATTCATCTGTTGATGGATACTTAGGTGGCCTCCATGTCCAGGCTACTGTTAACTAGCACTGCTAACAACACTAGGGTGCACGCATCTTCTGAAATTACTGCTATCGCTTTCTGTAGATAAAAACCCATGAGTGAAAATCGAGATCATACAGTAGTTCTTTTAATGTTCCTGAGGAACTTACAAACTGCTTTCCACAGTGGCTGTGCCAATTAACATTTCTACCAACAGTGCTGGAGGGTTCTCTTTTCTCCACATCCTCACCAACACTTTTTTTTTTTTTTGATGGCCATTCTGAGTGGTGTGAGGGGATACCTCACTGGGATTTCAACTTGCATTTCCTGACAATTAGTAGTGTCCAGCCCCTTTACATGTGGCTACTGACCATTGGCATGTGGTATTCATATCTTTGGCCCATTTTTTCATCAGACTATTTTTTTTTTTTTTAGTAATGAGTTGTCTGAGTTTCCTCCCCTTCCTTGTCTCTTTCTCGCTACACACACACACACACACACACACACACACACACACACACACACACACACACAAACACACACCTTAACCCTTTCAGGTATAACACTTGCAAATACCTTCTCCCATTCAGTAGGTTGCCTTTTTGTTTTGTTGATGGTTTCCTTAACTGTGCAAAAACATTTCTTAATTTTTTTTTTTAAATATGGGATGCTTCACCAATTTGCATGTCATCTTGCCCAGGGGCCATGCTAATCTTCTCTGTATCACTCCAATTTTAGTATACCTGCTGCCAAAGCAAGCACTGAAAAAGCTTTTTAGTCTGACCTAGTCTCTTTTGTTTATTTTTGCTTTTGCTTCCCTTGCCTGAAGAGACAGATCCAAAAAAGTACTGCTGAGATTGACATCCAAGAGCATACTGCCTATGTTTTCTACTAGGAGTTTCACAGCTTCAGGTTTTACATTTAAGTCTTTAAATCACTGCGAGTTAATTTTTGTGTGTGGTATGAGATAGTGGTTTTATTGTTGTTTAGTTGCTCAGTCGTCTCTGACTCTTTGTGACCCCATGGACTCTAGCCCGCCAGGCTCCTCTGTCCAAGGGATTTCCCAGGCAAGAGTACTGGACTGGGTAGCCACTTCCTTCTCCAGGGGATCTTCCCGACCCAGGGATAGAACCCAGGTCTCCTGCATTGGCAGAAGGATTCTTTACCATCTGACCACCAGAGAAGGCCCAAAAAGACTTTCCTAGGTTAACACTTTTCTAGTGTTAGTCACTCAGTTGTGTCTGACTCTTACAGAGCCCTATGAACTGTAGCCTAGCAGGCTCCTCCGTCCACGGGATTCTTTACCACTGAGTCACCAAGGGAAGCCCATACGGGGGCTTGGGTTAAAAACTATTTCAAAGAATTTTTGAGTTTTACAGGTAATAATGTCTTTTCAGGGCTGGAGCTGTGAAGAAGCCACAGATACTATCCAAGTATGAACCAAGTTAAGAGCAGAAAATATCCTTTTATCCGAAGTGAGACAAGTAGTCCAACTTTCCAACTTCATTTTTTGCATCCAACTGTCCAGTTTTCCCAACATCATTTGTTAAAGAGGCGATCTTTCCCCACTGTATTGATGTATTCTTGTCTCCTTCATCAAAAATTGAGCATTTTGTGTGTCCTCTGGCTTCGGTTCCAGAATACAAGCTTTAATTAGCTTTCAGTCACTGGTATTTTTACACTCTGCCTCACCACTGGAGCTATCAAGAGTGTCTGTGTTCGTCACATGGACAGTTACAGAGTAACAGAGGTCTCAGTGAGGTATCTCATTTCTACACCAATTTTTAAAAGCAAAAAAAAAAAAAAAAAAAAACTAGCCAGCAAGAAATAAAAAGTATATGCTAAAATTAAGTAGAGTATAGCCAAATTCATTAAAAAAAAAAAAAAAAATAAGAGCATGGTTAAAAATGATCTGAAAATAACAATTTCAAAATTTTGGACCCAACAGGTGTATGTTAGTCATTCATTTGTGTCCAACTCTTTGTGACCCTGTAGACTATAGCCCACTAGGCTCCTCTGTCCCTGAGATTCTCCAGATAAGCATAGCAGAGTGGGTTGCCATTCCCTTCTCCAGAGGATCTCCCCGACCCAGGGATCAAACCCAGGTCTCCTGCACTGCAGGCAGATTCTTTACCATCTGAGCTACCAGGGAAGCCCTGGTATCAAAATAAGTACAGTATAGGCAAATTCAGGGGAAAAAAAAATGAAGAACATGGTTAAAAATGATCCAAAAATAGCAATTATGAAATTGTGGACACAAGAGGAATAGAGCTGAATTCTTTTTTTTGGTTTTAGTGCCTGTGGAAACTTCATCATAATCTAGCAGGCTTTTATAGAAATTGTGTTTTTAAAAAAAAAAGGAAAAAAAGATACAGTAACCAAGAGAAGAAAATATATATAGTATAAATGAATATGCACATCTTTTCACACTGAAACAACAGGGCAATTACCTACCATTTTAGAGCAGCTGTACTGTGCTGTGCTAAGTCGCTTCAGTCGTGTCCGACCCTTTGCGACCCCATGGACTGTGGCCTGCCAGGCTCCTCTGTCCATGGGATTCTCCAAGCAAGAATACTGGAGTGGGTTGCCATTCCTTCTCCAGTTTAGAGCAGTTACATGGAGCTGTTTTGTTAAAGCCCATTTTAATCAATGGGCCTGAAAAAAACAACTGTCCTAAATTCAACTAATGCTTCATCCATTCATTTATTCATTAATCCATTCATTCACTCAGTATCTCAGCAAACACTTACAATGGTTTTCTTCTTATTAAAAGACTGTGTTAGCACTGTGAGATAGCCAAATCCATTTAATAATCCTGGATGCTATAAACTTAAAGAGTACGAAATAATTTTATTCTCTCAATAAATTACATAACTTCACTTAAAATATTTCCTACCAGCCTTAATCTTGAAAAATGGGAGGGACAAAAAACAGTTTTTATTTACAATTCAGACTTAAATTGAAGAAAGTAGGGAAAATCACTAGACCATTCAGGTATGACCTAGATCAAATCCCTTATGAGTATACAGTGGAAGTGAGAAATAGATTTAAGGGACTAGACCTGATAGACAGAATGCCTGATGAACTATGGACAGAGGTTCGTGACATTGTACAAGAGACAGGGATCCAGAAAATCCCCATGGAAAAGAAATGCAAAAAAGCAAAATGGCTGTCTGAGGAGGCCTTACAGATAGCTGGGAAGAGAAGAGAAGCGAAAAGCAAAGGAGAAAAGGAAAGATATTCCCATCTGAATGCAGAGTTCCAAAGAATAACAAGGAGAGATAAGAAAGCCTTCCTCAGTGATCAATGCAAAGAAATAGACGAAAACAATAGAATGGGAAAGACTAGAGATCTCTTCAAGAAAATTAGAGATACCAAAGGAACATTTCATGCAAAGATGGGCTCGATAAAGGACAGAAATGGTATGGACTTAACAGAAGCAGAAGATATTAAGAAGAGGTGGCAAGAATACACAGAAGAACTGTACAAAAAAGATCTTCACGACCCAGATAATCACGATGGTGTGATCACTCACCTAGAGCCAGACATCCTGGAATGTGAAGTCAAGTGGGCCTTAGAAAGCATCACTACGAACAAAGCTAGTGGAGGTGATGGAATTCCAGTTGAGCTATTTCAAATCCTCAAAGGTGATGCTGTGAAAGTGCTGCACTCGATATGCCAGCAAATCTGGAAAACTCAGCAGTGGCCACAGGACTGGAAAAGGTCAGTTTTTGTTCCAATCCCAAAGAAAGGCAATGCCAAAGAATGCTCAAACTACCGCACAATTGCCCTCATCTCACATGCTAGTAAAGTAATGCTCAAAATTCTCCAAGCCAGGCTTCAGCAATACGTGAACCGTGAACTTCCAGATGTTCAAGCTGGTTTTAGAAAAGGCAGAGGAACCAGAGATCAAATTGCCAATATCCGCTGGATCATCGAAAAAGCAAGAGAGTTCCAGAAAAACATCTATTTCTGCTTTATTGACTATGCCAAAGCCTTTGACTGTGTCGATCACAATAAACTGCGGAAAATGCTGAAAGAGATGGGGATACCAGACCATCTGACCTGTCTCTTGAGAAACCTGTATGCAGGTCAGGAAGCAACAGTTAGAACTGGACATGGAACAACAGACTGGTTCCAAATAGGAAAAGGAGTCCGTCAAGGCTGTATATTATCACCCTGTTTATTTAACTTATATGCAGAGTACATCATGAGAAACGCTGGGCTGGAAGAAACACAAGCTGGAATCAAGATTGCCGGAAGAAATATCAATAACCTCAGATACGCAGATGACACCACCCTTATGGCAGAGAGTGAAGAAGAACTAAAGAGCCTCTTGATGAAGGTGAAGGAGGAGAGTGAAAAAGTTGGCTTAAAGCTCAACGTTCAGAAAACTAAGATCATGGCATCTGGTCCCATCACTCCATGGGAAATAGATGGGGAAACAGTGGAAACAGTGTCAGACTTTATTTTTTTGGGCTCCAGAATCACTGCTGATGGTGACTGCAGCCATGAAATTAAAAGACGCTTACTCCTTGGAAGGAAGGTTATGGCCAACCTAGATAGCATATTTAAAAGCAGAGACGTTATTTTGCCAAGAAAAGTCTGTCTAGTCAAGGCTATGGTTTTTCCAGTGGTCATGTATGGATGTGAGAGTTGGACGGTGAAGAAAGCTGAGCGCCGAAGAATTGATGCTTTTGAACTGTGGTGTTGGAGAAGACTCTTGAGAGTCCCTTGGACTGCAAGGAGATCCAATCAATCCATCCTAAAAGAGATCAATCCTGGGTGTTCATTGGAAGGTCTGATGTTGAAGGTGAAACTCCAATACTTTGGCCACCTCATGCAAAGGGTTGACTCATTGGAAAAGACCCTAATGCTGGGTGGGATTGGGGGCGGGAGGAGAAGGGGACGACAGAGGATGAGATGGTTGGATGGCATCACCGACTCGAACATGGGTTTGGGTAGACTCCGGGAGTTGGTGATGGACAGAGAGGCCTGGCATGCTGCAGTTCATGGGGTCGCAAAGAGTCGGACACGACTGAGGGACTGAACTGAACTGATTTACAATAAATGGATGTATAATTTTATAAAAGAATTATGATGCATAATAAAATGTACACATGGTATATTATTAAATCATGCTTATGAATTTAGAAAAGAGGAATTATACATAATGAGAACCTTACCTTACAGTATAAAGCTTCTGCAAACCAAGAATGTGAGCTCTCTGCATTAGTGGTTCTATGTTTAGTAAGACAGATGTAACAAAAAAAAGGCAGTGACAGGGGACAGAGGACTTGGCCAGATGATCGTGTCTGAAAAAGCAGGAGATTCCATCAAACTCCATTTCAAAAGTCCCCCAAGGAATAATCTGAAACCACTGCAAGTCACTTAGATGATGCTTCCTAGATCTTTGTGGCAGCTGACTCACCTTAGAAATAAACACATCTATCTACACTAAAAAATAAATCTGGGACTTGCCTGGTGGCCCAGTGCCTAAGACTCCATGCTCCCAATGCAGGGGGCCTGGGTTTGACTCCTGGTCAGGGAACTAGATCACTGTATTTAACATGGAGAACCAACAGGGACCTGCTGGACAGCACAGGAAACTCTGCTCAATACTCTGTAATAACCTATGGTTCCCAGGGGAAAGGTTGGGGGAAGGGACTGTGAGGGAGTTTGGGATGGACATGGACACACTGCTGTATTTAACATGGAGAATCCACAAGGACCTGCTGGACAGCACAGGGAACTCTGCTCAATACTGTGTAATAACCTTGAGGTGACCAGGGGAGAAGGATGTGGGAAGGGATAGTTAGGGAGTTTGGGATGGACACGTACACATTGACATATTTAAAATGGATAACAGAGTTCTACTGTATAGCACAGGGAACTTTGTTCAATATTTTGTAATAACCTAAGCGGGAAAAGAACTTGAAAAGGAATAGCTATATGTATATGTATAACTAAACCACTTCACTGTACACCTGAAACCAACCCCACTCCAACATAATATACTACATATATATTCCAATATAAAATAAAATTTTTTTAAAAACTCAAACAAAAAGATATGAGATAAAATTTTGCTCCTTATGTATTAGTAATGAATCCAAATATAATATATTTGGATGTTGGGATATATATATAAACACACACAATGGGATATATATATATATAAACACACAATATATATCTTCCCTGAATATCAAAAGCATCTCCTTTTCTGTTTTCACACAAAAACCTTACAGATTTAAATAATAATTTTAAAAAAACATGCTTTCAATTTGCACTCAGGAATAGACATATATATATATATATATAGGATAAAGCAAATCTTTAAAACAAAAATGTATCTGGATAAACATTTTCAATTCAACTAACAGAAACGAAGGGAAATTGATCTAAGCTGAGTAAGAACGGTTTAGAAAAACGGAGGTCGGCATCAACAGCCTGCTGACCACTCTGATCTACCAATTTTTATAAAGATTCTGCTGGAACACAGCCACATCTATCAATCTATGTATCATCGATGGCCACGTTGAGGCGAAAACCGCAGAACTGAGTAGTTGAGATGGAGACCGTAACTGCCTTGCGAGGCCAGTATCATTTATCATCAGGATCATTTATTATCCTGCCCTGTACAGAAAAGGCTTGTTGGCCTCTGGTCTAGAGCTGGGATCTCAAACCTGAGCTCGTATGAGAATCCCAGGAGGTGTGACAGTGTGCAGACAGCTGCCCCCAAACCCAAAACTGATGCTCTGATCCAGCAGGTGGGGGCGGGTCCTGACAGTCTGCACCTCTAACCAGCTCCACAGTAACGCTGATGCTGCTGGCATGGAGGCCACACCCGAAGAACCTCTATCGAAGTCCAACAACAGGTGAACAGACAAACCAAGTGCTGTATCAACACAACAGAATACTGCGCTGTGCTTAATGACTCGGTCGTGTCCGACTCTCTGCGACCCCATGCACTGCAGCCCGCCAGGCTCCTCTGTCCGTGGGATTCTCCAGGCAAGAAGACTGGAGTGGGTTGCCGTTTCCTCCTCCAGGGGATCTTCCCGACCCAGGGAATGAACCCAGGTCTCCTGCATTGCAGGCGGATTCTTTACGGTCTGAGCTACCAGGGAAGCCCAAGAATACTGGAGTGGGTAGCCTTTTCCTTCTCCAGGGGATCTTCCTGAGCCAGGAATCAAACCAGCGTCTCCTGCATTGCAGGTGGATTCTTTACCAACTGAGCTGCCCAAGAAGCCCTTTGGAAGCCCCTAGTGAGGTCCAACAACAAGTGAACAGATAAAACATACAGTGTTACATCCATACAACAGAATACTACACAGTAATAAATAGGAATTTACGATAGTAATAGATAGTAATAAATAGTAACAAATGGCAACTAATAGTAATAAACAGTAATAAATAGTAATAAACAGTAACAAACATTGATCAATAGTAATGGAGAAACAGTAGTAAATAGTAACAAACAGTAATAAATAGCAATAAACAGTAATCAAGATTAACCAATAGCAAATAGTAACAAACAGTAACAAAGAGTAGTAAACAGTATAAATAGTAATAAACAGTAATAAATAGTAATAAAAAAGGAATGATCTGTTCATACACACAGTGAAATGGATGAAACTCAAAAAAAATCATGCTGAAGGGGAGAAACTAGACAAAAGATGACACACACATGATCTTATGTAAAACCCAAGGAAATACAAACTACTATATAGTGAGGGATCAAAATACAAACTACGATATATCAGTGGTCTGAGGAGGGAGGAGCAGGAGATATGAGTCACTGTATATGGGCCTTAAAGAAAACTTTGAAAGTTATAGGAATGTTCATTGCCTTGACTGAGGTGAAGGTTCGAAGGGTGTATCATGTGTCAAAATGTTTTATGTTACATACTCTTAACATGGGCAGTTTAGGGCTTCCCTGCTGGCTCAGCTGGTCAAGAATCCGCCTGCAATGCGGGAGACCTGGGTTCGATCCCTGGGTTGGGAAGATCCCCTGGAGAAGGGAAAGGCTACCCACTCCAGTGTCCTGGCCTGGAGAATTCCATGGACTGCATAGTCCATGGAGTCAGACACGATTGAGCAACTTTCACTTTCACGTGCAGTTTATTTTCTGCCAATTATATCTCAATCAAGTTCTTACAGATAAAAGGATACAGTGCCACTTAAAGAAAAAAAAAAAAGGATCCCCTAGTGAAGACAGAACATTATTCACCATAGCTTCTGCTTAAATGATGACACTGTTAAAGGGCTGTGACGATATGCTACTTGAAACAGCCACTTTCACACTACACCTTCCATCTGAGCATCGTCCATCATGAATTATTCTCATCAGTAGCTCAGAAGCGCATGTGTACTCACTGCCCACACTCCCTCACTGGACTGATGAGGGGCTCAGGTCATCACAGGGGTTAAATGGCTGGTCCTGGAACAGACCCAAAGTCAACAGTAGTAGTAGGTGACAGAAAGCCTGCATTTCTTCCGGAATTTTACTGAGTTCTCCAGGTCACAGAGTGTTTGTATAGAAATTCTAGACTCGCACGACAGAAAAAAGAACCAGAGGTCAACTTGTCAGTTGACTTGCCTCTAAGCCCCAGGCAGACACAGGACTTCCCAGCTACTCGAGGTGGTCAGTACCATTCTCCAAACACAGAGAAACAAAACACAGCAATTGGGCGTCCACGTTCAAGGTCAGAGCTCCCAGCAAAATCTAGGTGCCATTTGCTCACAGTTTCAACAAAGTTTAACAAGGGTAAAATGACCTTGAGGAAAAAAAAAAAAAAAAAAAAAACCTCTCTGGCAGTCAAGCAGTGATTTCATTTTCTGTAACTATATTCCATTGTATGGAAAAGAATTTTCAATGCCAGTGTCATCAGAATATTATATTAGCAGTAAGGAGCTAGGTTTTTAAAGACAAGGATCTTGAATCAGTCCTATTGTGTCCTAGTTTTGCAATCTGGGACCATATAAGAGGTCTCTTCATGAAGGTCACGTCCAGTCAAAAATCCAAGCTCAATTCGAATTCCAGAACCACTCGGATTAGTAACCTTCAAAATCCTTGACACAGATAGCCCTTCAAAGAAAGTCACATTTGGTTAGTCATGTTAAAAAGATGAAAACAACGGTAGTTCTGAGGTCAAGTTCCCAGTTAGCTACAAGAAACAGCTGAGGATACAACGAAAGGTGAAACACGTCATGGGACATGTGATCCTTGAAGCCAGCCAGCGCTTAATGAAGGTTTCAGATTTTATCTTCTTTCGTGTGCAGAACGGTACTGCTCAAGTTACAAGAGAAAGAACCAACACCATTCTATTACAGTCGCCTTGCTTTGGCAACTAAAGCATGACCTTTTTCCTGACGGCTTGGCCTCTTTCACAACAGAGAATCCAGCACAGATGAGAGAGAACAGGAAGCCCCCTCCGAATTACGACGCGGTTCAAGGGTATAATCCAGCACCCAACGGACGATGAGAACGGTGACCTTCACTGACCTTCAGGAACCCACAGCTGACTGTTCACAGGACCCATCAGCAAAAACAAACCTAATACCATGTACTGAGCCACCAGGGAAGCCCATTCAAAGCCCAGACGTTATCCCTTAAGAGGGATACATACATTTATATTTCACTTTGATGGGCAATCTGGAACCAAATCAGGTCAGATAAAGGAATGTACTTAGTATTGAGTGAGTGACTGGTAGTAGCTGAGCTGCATCCGACTCTTTGCAACCTCATGGACTGTAGCCCGCCAGGCTCCTCTGTCCATGGGATTCTCCAGGCAAGAAGACTGGAGTGGGTTGTCATCTCCTTCTCCAGTCCTTACTATGGTGTTATATTAAGTAAATTTCATTTCTCTAACTCCTGTGAAAATCTGTGAACGCTATACCGATTACAGCGTCAGTTCCTTGATGGTATTATGTGCCCTCTCTGTGTACTGGCTACTGTCCACTGACACTCCCCCTTCTGCCCTGCTTCATCTGCCTGTGGTCCTGTCTGTGATGCCCAGACCTTTGCTCCTGTTTCTATCTTCCTGCTTTTATGAACATCTTTCTTTACGGAACCGAGAAGCCACTGGGACTCTGCCAGCTGGAGGTCCCCAAACCGCCCACTTCAAATAGCTCCCATCTTTCCTTCAGTCTGCTGGGAAAAGATTGACGGCGGGAGGGGAGACAGGGACGACAGAGGATGAGATGGTTGGATGGCAGCACCGAGGCGATGGATATGAGCTTGAGCAAACTCTGGGAGTGGGTGATGGACAGGGAGACCTGGCGCGCTGCAGTCCATGGGGTCGCAGAGAGTCGGACACGACGGGGCCACTGAGCTGAACTGAACCGTCATCATTTAGGATGTCTTCACCTCAAGCATCTTTGATCAAACATCCCTCTCTCTGGCCAAGGGCGGTTCTTTTCCTCTAGCCCATGTCCTCCTGCAAACGTCTTCCCTCTCCAGCCCTCTAGCCTCTTTATCCTCTCATCTGCATCGTCCAGTCATCTCCTGTTTCTGCAGGTACCCAGCCCACGCCTTCAACTCCTGTGCCCCATCGTTTTACACACATCCTCCTATGAGTGGTCCAATGCTAAGCTGATCTGTGTCCCCCGCTACCAGCTTGTGGTCTGTGTTTGTTCTTTAGCCATCACAGCTCTCTCTTGGGGATCTGTACTCCCTTCGTTTGACAGACGAGAAACCTGAGAAAGGAACCTGCCTGGAATTACATCAGAGACTGGAGGTCGGTACCCTGGACAGTGCTCTCATTTGCACACTTAGGGCTCCCATTACTGCTTAGTGAAGAAACATCAGCACATCTACGCTGGTAAATGGGTGAATGGGGCTTCCAGGGTCCAGCTAGCCGTATTTCCCAAGCAGTGGCCATGGCCAGTGTAGCTCATGAAACCAACGAGAAGGGAGGAAGATACAAAATACGGAGCATCCAGCTTGGGGAGAGTAAACCCTCGTGGTGGTCACCTTTGGTTCCAGTTTCTTGGATGCTTACTCCATCCTGACATCTCATGCATTCTTCTCTGAGTCTTTGGATAAGATCCTGCTTTTTTTTAAAATACCTAGATGTCCATCAGCAGACGAATGGATAAGAAAGCTGTGGTACATATACACAATGGAATATTACTCAGCCATTAAAAAGAATACATTTGAACCAGTTCTAATGACGTGGATGAAACTGTAGTGAAGTAAGTCAGAAAGGTGGTAACAATAATCCTATACGTGAGACAACAAAAGAGACACAGATGTAAAGAACAGACTGTTGGACTCTGGGAGAAGGCGAGGGTGGGACGATCTGAGAGAATAGCATTGAAACATGTATATTATCATATGCGAAACAGATCGCCAGTCCAGGTTCGATGCATGAGACAGGGTGCTCAGGGCTGGTGCACTGGGATGACCCTGAGGGATGGGATGGGGAGGGAGGTGGGAGGGGGGCTCACGATGGGGAACACGTGTACACCCATGGCTGGCTCATGTCAATGTATGGCAAAAACCACTACAATATTGTAAAGTAATTAGCCTCCAATTAAAATAAATAAATTTGAAAAAATTAAAATAAATAAAATTAAAAAATAAATAAAAATAAAAAGCCAATTAGAAATAAAAACAATAAAATTCCTGAACCTTAGATCCCACGACTACAGCCCTCATTCTCAGCCAAATTATATAGGTTCCTTTATTGTGGTTTCCTTGGTGACTCAGGTGGTGAAGAAATCTGCCTGCGATGCAGGAGATGTGGGCTTCATCCCTGGGTCGGGAAAGATCTCCTGGAGAAGGGCATGGCAACCCACTCCGGTATTCTCGCCTGGAGAATCGCCAAGGACAGAAGAGCCTGGCGGGCTGCAGTCCGTGGGGTCACAACGAGTCGGACACGGCTGAGTGACTGAACACATGTGCATAAAGAGGACACACAAGTTCTCACACTGGAACTTCCGAGTGTGAGACCCACGTGAGAAGCCTGTGCACGGCCATGGCGAGTAGCCCCTGCTCACCACGACTAGAAACACGAGGGTAGCAACACAGACCCACTTTGGCCAAAAAAAAAAAAAAAAATTAGTAAACCTCTTGTTACAGCGTAGCTTTAGATTTACAGGAAAGCTGCAAGAATGTCCCCTCCTATTTTAAGGTCTTCCATTTATCTGCTGATACCGACGCAGTATTATTCCCCGATGTCTGTACTTTATTTGCCTTTCCTTAGCTTTCCCCTAAATGTCCGTGCGTCGCACCAGGATCCTAACCAGGGGATGACATAAACTTTTTAGGGGTCATAGCTTCTTGGTCTCCTTGAGGCTCTGACGGTTCCTCAGACTTCCCTTGGTTTTGATGACCTTGACAGCTTTGAAGGATGCGAGGCAGGTATTTTGGAGACTGTCTTCCAATTTTGTTTGCCCCAGTGTTTTTCTCAGGATTATACTGGGGTTACAGGCATTTCAGAGAAAGACCACACAGGTAAAGTGCCCTTCTCATCCACATCGTATCAACATCACATGCTGTCCGTAAGACATAACCCAGTTGATACTGACCTCGATCACTGGCCTAAGCAAGTATTTCAGGTTTCCCCACTGCAAAATTACTCATCGTCTTTTACTTCTGAGGAATATTTTTAAGCAGAATCGTTTCAAGTATTTAACTTCAGAGTATCTACATCACCATCGGATGTGGTCACACCTACAGGCGTGTGTGACTGGTCCTTTGTGGAAGATCACCTTGATTCTATACAGAGACAGACAGGCACGGTGAGGGGGGTAGGAACACGGAGAGGACACAGTGCTCCAAAGAACAGGAGCTTTCGAGGGACCCAGAGGACACAGACATCTGAGGTTGAACAAGGATCCTACACTGACTGTGGAAACGTGGACCTGAGTGGAGAGACAGGACGATATGCTCATTTTTTGGGAAGCAGGTTCAGTGACCGCCACACCAACACTCAAGGCACACCTGAGAGTCTAGCTGTTTGCGTGTCTCTCCTCCAACACCCCAGAGACATGGCTGTGTCTCTCCTCCAACAGCCCAGAGATACAGCTGGGTGGGTAAAGGCTAGAAGGCTAACTCTGCAATCCTCCACGTGGGACTCCATCCCTGTGAGTTACGGCCACCTGGTCCATTTGTCTTAATATCTGTGAGGGAAGGTCACCTGGACCACCATTTGTCAATGGGAAGGAGAGAAGAATGGAAGGGATCTGTCCTCCTTTCTCAAGAACCGGAGGCAGAAACTGTTCACGTGGTTACCGTTACATTCCACTGGCCTGAGCTTAGTTAACGAGGGGCCATGTACAAAGCTACATGGTAGGCAGGCAGTGTATGAATAGGATCTAACTGGAAGCCTGTCTGCTCGCTGAGACTCGGTGAGGTTTATGTGGAAAAAGTATCTAGGAGAGAATGGACCAGGGGAGAAGAAACTGGTTTAAAAGGAGCAGGTCTTCTAGGAGAAGGAAATGGCAGCCCACTCCAGTATTCTTGCCTGGAGAATCCCATGGACAGAGGAATCTGGCGGGCTAGTCCATGGGGTCACAGAGAGTCGGACACGACTGAGTGACTCACACTGAGACATTGGTATTCTTCATTTATGTAATATGCACTAAAATTATACGGCAGAAGAATAGGTAACAATACGGGAAAATGTTCGTGCTATTTTGTTGAGTAAATAGAACATATTAAAGCATATTAGAAAAGAATATAAACTGTGTTAATCTAATTTGGTTTAAAAGAAAAACATATACATGCATAGAAAAAAAACTGAAAAGCTATATATCAAAACTTTGATAGACAATTTCTCCGTGCCTCAGCTTCTTCAGTTTAAAAGTGAAGATAATGACAGGACTTATTTCATGGGGTTGTTATAAAGATTAAATAAAATGATAGTTATGTAAAAAAAAAAAAAAAAAAGGAGCAGGTCTTTAACTCCATCTCTGGAGTCAGGTGGCTTGCCATTTGTTCCAAGAGAAAGACGGCATCTGCAGCAAAGCTGCAAATACCACAGGCGTCCTGTTTGGTTGACTTGTCCACTCGCTTCTCCGAGTCCGCTAAACAAGTGCGTCCAACGGAGCAGAGACAGAAAACAAAGCGCCTGAAATTCTCCAGCTCAGATGGTCGCCCGTGTCTCTGTTCCTCTCCCCAGGAAAGCACCATCAGCTTTGGGTTTGGGTGTTTAGTCATAAGGAAACCAGTTCTCCAGGCCCCGATTCTTTCTACTGTACGAATCGTCGCGCCGCGGATCACGGAGACACAGGTTGTGCTTCTCCCACTTGCCTCTCGTTTGCCTTCCAACCGTGCGCTGGGGGCTCGGGGAAATAACCTCACTGCCCCCAACTGCCCCCAGTTCTACTGTTCACCCGACTCTCAGAATCTCCCTCTCCGACTGGGGGGAATCATTTGCACTCTGGGGCCCAGTGGTCAGAATCAGCTCCGAGGCAGTAAAAGGCACAACCTAAGATGCAAGACATGCGATACTTGTGCCGTTTTCGGCCCCCGGGGAAGGGCCGCCAGCGCCCCTGGAGGAAGGGCGGAGGGAGCCCTCGGTTCCCACCTGAGCCTCGTCTCGGGTACCTGGTCCCCGCGGCACGGCTCCTCTCGTCACGCGGAGCTGTCGGGGTTGACTGAGAAACCCAGACCCCCGCTGCGCTCAAGCTAGCTTCTGCTTACCAGTCCTACTGGGGCTTCTCGGGCACAGGTGAGGTAGGGTAGTAGCGAGACTGCTACACTCTCCAGCACGGAGAAAACAAACAGAGGATGAGATGGAGGGTAAGGAATGAACGGACCCAATAGGGCGCCTGCCAACAGCTAGGAACGCGGACGATCTGCAGACCTTGCCTGGACGCCCTTTACATCCACCAGTGTCGATGCTCTACAGCGAGCTCAGCAAAAGCAGCTCTGTGAGATCCAGCTCAAGGGAGCGAATTCAAGAACCCATCGCTGACAGTAGCCTCATAGCATTCCAGTGATAAGATATAGTTACGCCTGAGCCCACTGCATTAATACCTCTGCAGGAGCAATCATACATACTAGCACTAATTCTGCATTCTCTGAGCATTTGGAAGTGGTTTTTTATAGGCATTCACAGCCAAACTACATAAATTCAGTGTTTCGTCACTGACTCATCTAAATGAGAAACGGGGAAAACATACAGGGAAACACGTTCATAATTTTCTGACTTACAGACAAGATGAAATTAACGACAACCATTTCAAGACCCAAAATGAACTTGTTCATTTCAAAACTGAAACTGCAACTGAAATATATATTACAGGATAAGTTCACACAGCCTTTCAAACGAGCCCAAAATGAACTCACGTGGCTTGATTATTTGCTGAATTTACTGAAACAATGTTCTGGATACTGTGCAAATGTTTCACCTTATTCTGAGCCTAATTAGAAATAAACAAGTTGATTGACTCTCTTTTTTCGGTGATCAGAAATGAGGAGGGCTTTCTTTCCTCTGTCATAAGGGAAACATCGTTTTTATTAAACAAACGTCACACCTATGTGTCTGTCCTCTGGGCACACACAGCAAAATCATCAAATGCCATCTCTGCCTTTCCCGACATGAGCAGCACGCGGACGTTCAGTTTAGCTTTAAGATCTACTCCGACACGGGCAGAACCTTTAGCATTTCGGTGCCATACATGTGCACCATTCTAATTGTTAAACTTGTTTCTTTGTAATCACGAAGTTCCAACACAACAGCTAGCCAAGTAGATGCCATGTCAGTGTTCAAGGTGGACAAATCACATGCACAGTCTGCTTAATGAGGCACAAGAATGACTGAGCAGAGAGACCAAGGAACTGGTGATGGTTCACGTGGAACCACTCACGGCTATGAGGGGAGGTGCCTGCGAATAAGCAGTCTGGACACTGTGATTAAAAACAAAAAAAACGGCGTGAAAGCATCAGGTCAACAGGCGCACATACAGAGCGGAGAGGAAAGCTTACCTTAGGGTGTCCTTGGAGCTTCCGATGGACCTGCATCTCTCAACAAGACAGATGTCAAAGCCGCCTCTTTCCGTAGGTTGCTGGGGCTGGGTTTCACTCACCTGAAAGCACAGGTTTCCTGATCAAAATACCACTCACTCACCATGCTGAATCAACCCCTTTGCTGTGGATCTGTCTGACACGACTTCCAGCCCACTGTACGTGGCGACAGCAAAGTTGTGTTTACACGTACAGCTGTTTCGACGGACAAGTGAAACTGTGGTCGGGACGTGGTCGTGCACGCCCGCAGTTAAGGCAGAGGAACGTGTGAGGTGCCAGCAGGTCCACCCGGGGCCCTTGAGACTGCTGCACACACACCCAGGGGTTTGAGAGGGCTGTCCCAGAGTGTTCCATCTGGGCAAGCTGCCTCTCCGCTCATCTAAATGGCCTCTGGAAACCCTTGCTCCAGACTGGGCAAGGTGCCTCTTTGCCAGCAGGGGGTGGAAAACCACGCTTCCCAGGTGGGGTTAGTGCTAAAGAACCTGCCTGTCGATGAAGAAGGTAAAAGAGACGCAGGGTCGGTGAGATTCCCTGGAGGAAGAAATGGCAACCCACTCCAGTGATCCTGCCTGGAGAATCCCACGGACAGAGGAGCCTGGTGGGCTCCAGTCAACAGGGTTTCAGAGCCAGACACGACTGAAGCGACGTAGCACGCACAGACTCAGGAAGGAGACAATGTCCCCCACAAACACCGGCACCTTCACTCCCTGGGGAAGGGGCTCCAGCAACAAGCTGTTGTCAATGTACCCCCCGTCACCGGCGCCAACACGTGGCTCTTGCTTGGCCAGGCCAACTGTTCAGAGAATCAACTCATAGAAAGGTAAACCTCAACCATTCCTTTCATCACCCCCTTGCCTGGAATGATCATCAAGTATCAGAGAATGTTATTTCTTTATTGGCTTATTAAGAGATTCTATCCTGTACCCTTACTGCCTTGTGAGATGATTATTGTAATTTCCACAGTGAACTTGTGCTAAATGATTGGTCAAGATGACCTCAGTGTCTAAGCAAAATTTACTGCTCCAAGAAAACCCCCTTGTGAAGAGCATGGTTTCCGTTTATGCTGCATGAATGTGTGCTGTCCATAAGAAAGGACTTGGGGGAAATCTTTTTCTTTTTTTCCCCCAACCTAGGAAGAAAATTCCTAGATAGGGGCAACGAGAGCAAGAAATGATGGGAATGTTTTGCATGAATTTCATGGTGCAAAAGACCACGAAACTGATGACACTGATACTTACTGATATAAAACTCACTAAAGGTTTTAAGGCTAACTCCTCAGGTTTTGACCTCTTTCAGAAATAAAACATGAAAGTTACAAGTCCACACATCTACTTCTGTTTAATTAGGAAAAATGCCCTTGGATATTAGTTTAGAGACACGAAGAACCACTGGCTTCTTTCAACTTGTCTTGCCTTATATTACGACATCAAATTGCATATAATTGTCCCTGCATGTGTCTGCACGGGACTCTTATAAAGAAAACCAAATTTAGTAACTGCAAGATACTATCTGTTTAATTGACTGTATCAGTAACTTTCAATCTACAGTTCCCAGGTAGCACTGGAAGTAGGAGGGAAAAAAAAAAATCACCGACTTTGTTATTTCCTCAGGCAGCAAAGAGATCAGTGGTATCTGGCCTCTTTGAGCCCTATTGATCAATCAGTGTCTGCATTTTAACTGTTCCATTTTAAACACCAGGTTGTAAGCTGGCACCCAAAGCTTTTCTTTGTAAAGTTTTGCAGAGTTGTATCCCCTACACTCACTCACAGTTTCTATATGTAGAATCTGGCTTCCTGGAATAGCTCTCCTGTATCCACTTTGATGTAACACTGTCTCGGAATCCTGCATTAGAAAAGAGGGCAGAGTGACTTCCCTGGTCCTCTTGCGGTTAAGAATCAGCGGGCGGGGGGACACGGGCTGTATCCCTGCTCTGGGAAGGTCCCACGTGCCATGGAGCAACCGAGCCTGTGTTGCTCAGCTGGATTCCTGGCTCTAGTATCCATTCGCTGCAACGAGAAGCTACCCCATGAAAAGCCCAAGCCCTGCAACCACAGAGTAGACCACACATAGAAATGAAGACCCAGCACAGCCAAAAATTAAAGAAAGACAAGAAAATGGAGAAGAAAAGGGGGTAGGATCTCCTGGAGAGAGAAGACCCCCCAGAGAGGCTGCCTGCTCCTGTGGTGATCACTCTCACCAGGGGTCCTCGGTCTGCAGGGGAGCGGGGAGCTGGCAGAGAACGGAGGGGCACGGGCCCCAGGCCATCCCTTGAGGGGCCAGCACGCAGCCCTACCCTGGGTCCCACCACAATCTCCTGTGTGTGCTGACGCTCCCAACAAGCGAGGGTCTGCTCCCTCGGGCGGCACACATTCTTCAGTACCCTGGGTACACAACACAGACCTCAGCACAAGGCAGACACCTCACCCGCATCTCCTGAAGCAATGCCAACTGTTTCCAATCCTAACACCAATGATTAGGATGCTTTGTTTTTATTTTTTTTTCATTTAAACACAGAGTATCTACAGTTCTTTTTACTCTTTGTTCTGTCGGTTGAAAATGACAGCCTTCTTAATCCCTTAAAAGTGAAAGTGTTAGTCACACAGTTGTGCACCACTCTTTGTGACCCCATGGACTGTAGCCCCCCAGGCTCCTCTGTCCATGGGATTCTCCAGGCAAGAATGCTGGAGTGGGTTGCCATTTCCTTCTGCAGTGGATCTTCCCGACCCAGGGACCCAACCCAGGTCTCCCATATTGCAGGCAGATTCTTTACCCTCTGAGCCACCAAGGAAGCCCCTCTAATAAAGTGAAGTGTTAGTTACTCAGTCGTGCCCCCTCTTTGCAAATCCATGGATTGTAGCCCACCAGGCTCCTCTGCCCATGTGATTCTCCAGGCAAGAATACTGGAGTGGGTTGCCATGCCCTCCTCCAGGGGATCTTCCCCACCCAGGCATCAAACCCACGTCTCTAACGTCTCCTGCACTGGCAGGTGGGTTCTTTACCACTAGCACCACCTTGGAAGACCCTTGATCCCTTAGACCTTTTTTAATAAAGAATCTATCGAATATCGATAGGTTAGTAAAACAAGGGCCGTTATGAATTTCACTGAGCTAACCAATGCATTTTTCTCATGGAAATGTTTGTCTTAAGCTCTGTTAATGTACTATGTATTTACCGTAGACTCTGTCTTCAAGTCGGTTCCACCTAAAGGCTCAGAACCGACTTGACAAACCACTTTGTCACACTCATACATTGTTCTCTTAATCTATGTTAATGAAACTATATATTTGTATGGAAATCTGCCTTTCTTCAAGATTCATGTCAATCGTTTTATGGGCGGGATGACCCACCTGGCGCCACTCTCTGACTTTTGAAACATCTCTTTTCTCTAAATTAGCAGACTGCTAGTAGCTATATAACATCCAGCTAAACACTAGCAGGGGGGTACTCTTTCTGCCCCCTTCTGATGTCTATGTCAGAAGCTTTCTCTATCTCTTTTATGCTTTAATAAAACTTTATGACACAAAAGCTCTGAACGATCAAGCCTCATCTCTGGCCCTGGATTGAATTCTCCTCCTCCGGAGGCCAAGAATCGGGGCATCTTCCGTGGTTCAGCAACAACCTTTCACTCCCGTCCCCCCAAGCAGGAAAGGGCAGAGTCGGGGTTCAGGCTGCTTGGTCGGTCATGCTTCCACGGCCCTCGCTGCCACAGGGGCTGTTATGTCTGCCCGGACGTCAAGCGGCCACCAGCAGGGCCACTGACGACCATGGTCCCAAAGGCACGAGACCTCTTTTCCCAAATCCTTTTAAGAAGGGTGTGGACAAGGCTGTCAGGCCAAATGAAGCTGGTTACTATGACAGTTATTACTCTCCAAAAACAGGGCCAGGTGCTCCAAAGATACATTGAGAATACCTTAAAAAAAACAGATCCGGAGATGGAGGGACAAACTGAAAGAGTAACACTGAAACATACAGTGGATTCTTGACCATCTGAGCTACCGGGGAACCCTATGTAAAAATAGACAGCCAGTGAGAATTTGTTGTACGAGGTAGCGTGGTAGTCATGCGTTCTGGGAAACAAACTCACTCAGAAGGACAGTGCAGACAGTGGAGTGCAACTGATTACACCGGCGGGCCCAAGGCAGAGTCTCCTCTTAGCCAAGGACCCCGACCAGTTTTTGTGAAAACCTTATATACCCTAGGACTTCCCTGGTGGCTCAGACGGTAAAGCGTCTGCCTACAATGCGGGAGACCCGGATTCAATCCCTGGGTCGGGAAGATCTCCTGGAGAAGGAAATGGCAACCCACTCCAGTATTCTCGCCTGGAAAATCCCATGGACAGAGGAGCCTGGCAGGCTACCTGGCAGGCCCATGGGGTCGCAAAGAGTCAGACACGACTGAGCGACTTCACTTTCACTTTATATACCCTAAGTGTACGTGCCCAAATCCACCTCTGCAAATTCCCTGAAACTACTCTGAACAAAGGAAAAGAAAGATACAAAGTTAACCCATTATTCATATGCCTTTAGGCCTAGGTCGTTAACAGTGGACAATTATCAATAGCCCTGCGGTCATACCCCAAAAAGCATAATAGAATGTATGATTCTATTCGGTTACACACATAATTAGGTTATTCTTTTAGGCAAGGGAGAGTCTAGATATGAGCCCTGGGGCTCTTCCATGGAGTGGGGTGGGGCGGGGGGCCTGGTTTTGCAGTTGGTAAGTCGTTTCCATAGATACTGGGCATAGAGCTCAAAGTCCACAGTCCGGCCCAAGAAAGCAGGAGTCCTGCTTTCAAGATGGAGCCTGTTCTGTCTGTTTCCTCCTTCAGTAACACTGAAACATACAGCTGATTCTTGACCATCTGAGCCACCAGGGAACCCCATGTAAGACAGATAGCCAGTGAGAATTTGCTGTACGAGGTAGGGAACTCAGCCGGGTGCTCTGTGGCAGCCTAGAGGGGTGAGATGTGGTGGCAGGGGCATTAAGGAGGGAGAGGACATATGTATCCCTGTGACTGACTCATGTGGGTGTACAGCAGAAACCAACACAAAACTGTAAAGCAATTATCCTTCAACTACAAAGGAAAAAAGAAAAGACCATACGATGCCCTCACCTGCCGCCTCACCTGTCTTCTCCTGGAGCGGGGCGACGCTGAGTCATGGGAGTGAGCTCCACCTGTCTCTAATGTACTGACAGTCTCCTCTGCAGTCAGCTTTTCCGGAGGGACAGACGGGACGTCTTTGGAAAGTTACTAGGGTTAGCTGTCTGCCAGCAGCAGAGGCGTCGGAAGAAATGTGCACGTTTTCTTTTAGCATCCCGGATGCTAGGACCTCAGAGACCTCTCCTACGCCTGTGGATTCACCGAGACACTTGGTCTGCCGGGCATGTTCTAGTTGAAGTTTCTTATGCCTCGGCGAAGCGCCCGGGACTTCAAAGGCCGCTTCGGCACCGGTTGACTTGCGTCAGAAATCTTCTGCGTTCACACAGCATGAGTCAGGAACCAGCAAGAGCTTGCTGGGGTTTTCTTCGACTCCTATGACTCAGGCAAAGTGGGTGCAACTAGCTCTTTTTGAAGAGCCCTTCACAATGCTTGCTCAAGCTTTTAAAACGGCTTTCAAACAGATCTCATCTGGTGTTCCACGAAGACGCCCCTCCTGGGTCTTCCCTGGTGGTGCAGTGGTTAAGAATCCGCCTGCCAACGCGGATCCCTGGTCAGGTTGCTCTGCAACAAGAGAAAGTGAAAGACGCTCAGTCGTGTCCGACTCTTTGCGACTTTGTGGTACAGTCCATGGAATTTTCCAGGCCAGAATCCTGGAGTGGGTAGCCTTTCCCTTTCTCCAGCAGATATTCCCGACCCAGGGATGGAACCCAGGATCTCCCGCACTGCAGGCGGACTCTTTACCAGCTGAGCCACCAGGGAAGCACCGAGAGGATTGAGCACAATTGGAAACAGACAAAGCCTGTTGGCAGAAGTGAAAACCCAGCTGGGCAAAAAAATACTAAATGAATTCATTGTTTAGTAAACAACCCCCTCCTTACTCTGCTCAATGTCACGTGGCAACCAGGATGGGAGGGGAGTTTGCAGGAGAATGGATACATGTATATGTATGGCTGAGTCCCTTCACCGTTCACCTGAAACTATCACAATATTGTTAATCACTTATACCCCAATAGAAAAATAAGAAGTTTAAACTAGGGAAAAAATAAAATTAAATATCTCTTGAAAAAAAAATTAAAAAAAAAAAGAATCCTCTCCTTAATTTTAAGACCTATTTTTTTCCTGAACCTGTTCACAGTTGAACCAAACTTAGACAAATAATAACAAAGGGTTACACTAAGTTCTATTTCATGCCCATTTAACTGAAATAAAGATAATAAATACATTTTTTTAAAAAAGCCTTAATTTTAAGACAACTTTTTCTTAACCTTTTCACAGTTGAACCAAACTTAGACTAATAATAACAAAGGACTCACACTAAGTTATGTTTCATGCCCATTTAGCTGAATAAAAGTCAAGGAAATTCTTCTGTATTTTGGAGATAATTATAATGACTGAAATCAAACAGTCTTTGGGATTCAGTCTTCCTGTTCTAAAATCAACAGGGAGTTTTATGAATTTACATTTTGATTGATAGTCAGGAATGCCAAACTTTCTATGAGATTCTAAGTGATTATGGACAAAAATGTGATTATAGCCTGGTAGCCTGTAACATGGGCAGGATTCACTGAACTTTCCATTCTGTGGCTGCTCCTATTTAATCAGTAACTCCTGGCCTGGCCTCATCTGTCTGCCAGGCTTAACTGGTTGAAGGGAATTGAAATGGATGAAGAATAAAGTATCATTCTGCTTGGAAAAAGCTAGATCCTTGATTTCGCTTTAAACTCATATTAAAATTAATTAAAAAAAAAAAATACAAGGCGCAGACACGACAATCACCTTTTTGCAACCTCTAGTCAACCATAAAGTCACACAATTAAAGTATATATGTTGTTTAAATGCAAAGCAAATCTCATTTAAAAAAAAGAAAAAACCAAGTTATTACCACAGAAAGGTTCCATTCCCTGCAGCACCAGGCCCGAGGCAGTCTATTGCATCAGATGAGCAAAAAGCTAATTAGAGAATTCTACATGTTTAACCAAATTTAAGACAGAACTGGAAAATGTGGGAAAGTATTCTAACAAAATTTTCTTTCTTGGAGCCTGTAGTACCAGTCAATATTTACCACTGACGCTGTTCTTATTCTGCTATTTACTTTAGTTACAAGTTTACAGAAATCTATGAAATAACAACCAAAACACTTTCCAAAACTTAACTCGGTAAACCTCCAGTGTGGGATGCCTATCCTTTGGAATACACACCACCTCCTAATTTTTTTCTTTTTTCCTCCCTTTTGGCCAGAAATAATTTGAGAACATACCCACACAGTCTTTAGAACATTCTGAAAAGGAAGAAAGCCCAGATATGCCTGCAGTTTAAAGACTTAGAAATGGCACCTGGGGAAGCTGAGAGTTTTCCTGGGATGGAGGGTCACTCGGTTATGAAACTGGGACCCTGTGTTGCCATGGAAGTGGGTGAACTCAGACGCTTCGAGGTCCCGATTTCGGGAGCTTAGGCTGCTGTGACAAAATGCCACAGACAAGGGGAATTAATGAGACCGTCTCCAGTGGCTCAGGGGTAAAGAACCCACCAGCCAATGCAGGAGACTCGGGTTCAGTCCCTGGCGGACCACAGTCCATGGGGTCGCAAAGAGTCGGACACCACTGAAGCGACTTAGCACGCACAGGGGCTTAAACAGCAGAAATTTCTCTCTCACAGGTCTGCAGGCTGATGAGGCCAAGGCTGACTCCCTCATCTCTGTCTTCCTCTTCTTATAACAACACTAACCCCAGCATAACAGTTATGCTATGACAGCATCGAAGCCTAGTCACTTCCAAATCCCACCCCGTTGGGGGTTGGGGCTCCCACATATAAACTTGGGGGACACAGCTCAGTCTCTGGCAGGGCCGTAGCCCCCACCCCTCATTCCCAATTAGAAAGCAGGGTCCTGAGGGATGAGAAGGATGCCAAGCATACAGCGTGCTCAGCGGCTCTGAACCACAGACCTCAGCAGCCACGGTCCTCCCCCTTCGTGGACAAGCATCGTGGCCACAGGGGTGGGGGAACAAAGCTGGCATCTTCAGGAGAGGGTCCTACCGTGGAGAAGCGTTGCAGCAAGAGAGTGGGACCGGCACCCAGACGTGGAAGACGGGGAAGGTGCAAAGGAAGGAAATGACCACCTGGCCGTGATGATACCCTTTCTGATGCAAACATTGAAGAATAAAGGGCTCCAGTGGGGGGCACAGACAATGAGAGGCCCACTCAGTTCAGTTCACTCGCTCAGTCGTGTCCGACTCTTTGCAACCCCCGGGACCGCAGCACGCCAGGCGTCCCTGTCCATCACCAACTCCCAGAGTTTACCCAAACTCATGTCCATCGAGTCGGTGATGCCATCCAACCATCTCACCCTCCGTCGTCCCCTTATTCTCCCGCCTTCAATCTCTCCCAGCATCAGGGTCTTTTCCAATGAGTCGGTTCTTTGCATCAGGTGCAAATCCTTTGCATCCAAAGGATTAGAGTTTCAGCTTCAACATCAATGAACTCCCAGGACTGATCTCCTTTAGGATGGACTGGTTGGATCTCCTTGCAGTCCAAGGGACTCTCAAGAGTCTCCTCCAACACCACAGTTCAAAAGCATCCATTCTTCGGTGCTCAGCTTTCTTTATAGTCCAACTCTCACATCCATACATGGCTACTGGGAAAACCATAGCTTTGACTAGACAGACCTTTGCTGGTAAAGTAACGCCTCTGCTTTTTAATATGCTGTCCAAAGAGCAAGCGTCTTTTAATTTCATGGCTGCTGTCCCCACTCAGCAGCACACAGAGCAGAGGGAAGCACGTGGAAGCAGCAGCTTGCTGTTATGGGGAACAGGTGTGATGGGGAGGAGAAGGCAGCGTCGGAAAAGCGCTGAGGACAGGGGCTCGGGGAAGAGAGAGAGTAGAAGGACCTCACACTGCGAGTGTGCGTGGGAGACGCTGCAGGGTTCAGGGGGGACCAGAGACGGAGAAGCACGCCAGTGGAGAGCGTGGCTCACAAACTGGGTGTCAGGCTGCGGGCAAGGCTGGGGCCCCGGGTGGAAAAGTGGAGTGAAAGGAACTGTTGTTTGCGCCGAAAATAAAATGGGGCATCTAGAGAATTTACAGCAGCCAAGAGGGAACGCCAGGTTTTAATACTTGAGAAAAATGACAACATCATCAATGACACTCCCTTCACTTGGAGGCCGTGTGTCTCCCGAACTCCAAAAGAACAAACAAACAAAAGCTACAGAAACCTGGTATTCTCTGCCCTCACCTTCTTGGCTTCCTGAAACGGCCAACGTCCACGTCAAAAACGTTTTCGGTTTCTGAAAAGGGCACGGGCCACGCCGAGTTCGTAGTAGAATCACCTGACCCTTTCTCACTCACTCTCATCTCAAGGTCATTTCCTTGCCTTTCTCCCTGACTGCCTCTTCCTTCTGGCTTAAGAGGCACTTTGTGCTCCTACGGGCAGCCTCTGTCAAGAGCAGCTTGGACTGTTCAGAGGAGAGGCGTGAAATTAAGCCAATGAATACAAGCAAATGCGCATTGCAGATTCCAAAATGAAGCAGAAGCGTCTTCCAGACCCAGCCGGTCGAATCATTCAAGGCCACGTTAAAGACCTTCTACATCTAGAATGTGTATGACCATCAAGATCCAGGGGGCTCTACGGAGACAGGAAAATGAGGTGAGTGCTTTCTGATTTGAATAATAACAAGCATACTCAGAAGAGTAACGTGCATTAGGGTTCCTGCAGTAAACAGCACCTCCATCGCCTGCTGGCTCACAGATGGTAGCTCAGGTGCACTGCAAAGTCTCTGAAGGAAGGTTTTTTTTTTAACTGCCTCACACCTGATCCTTGATGTTTTCAATACCTCACGCTTCTCATCATTCAAAATAAGAGAATAACGCTTTGAAAATCTTTTCGCTTTGAGATTTCCTGATGTTCTCCCCAGTATAGACTACTTTTGCAAACTTCAGCCCTCTGGTGCCAACACCGAGGTCTGGTACAGGCTTGAAGCTCAAGGTTCAGAGAGGTACATTAGAGACACGGGCCTTGCAGCAAGGCACGGCCTCCAGTTCTGACCTGGGAGATTCCGTGAACCGTATCAACGTAGCAACGACACCAAACATCATAACAGGAAGTGAACTGAAAGGCGCTCAGTTGTGTCCGACTCTTTGTGACCCCACTGACTACAGTCCATGGGATCCTCCAGGCCAGAACACTGGAGTGGGTTGCCATTTCCTTCTCTAGGGGATCTTCCCAACCCAGGGATCAAATCCAGGTCTCCTGCACTGCAGGCGGATTCTTTACCAGCTGAGCCACAAGGGATGCCCAAACTTAAAAGGGCTTCATACTAAACAAACAAAACAAACAAACAAAAAAAACTATGGCTTATTTTATTTTAGAAATGACTTGGGGGAGAGGACATATATACACCTATGATTGATTCATGTCGATGTACGGCAGAAACCAACACCATATTGTAAACCAGATATCCTCCAATTAAAAGTAAACAAATATGTAAAATAAAACACATGGCTATTTTAAAACAAAAAAGGAATAACTGTTGCCGGAAGAATAACCTCTGTCTCTGTTATTACATTTTTTTTTTTAAAAAGTATTTCTTCAATTGCTAAAACTGTAGTTATGAATCAGTTAAGTGTTTATGAGTTTGGAGGAGGAGCAGGAAATTTGGGGCACTTGCCTCTCTAAGTTTTCAATCTTTTCACATAAGGAGTTCTTAGAGGGATAACATGCCTGAGTTTGGACAAGATACGATTTATAATGATGTACACTATACCCCTTTTTTCCAATGATGCCTAAGGTGTTTACAGAACTGACTCGCTCTTAAGACAGAACGTGTGTATAAGGGATAGTGAGACAACTGCAGGGTGGGCAGAACTCTGCTAGCGGAATCTCCTTCACATATAGTCAGGCTCACCCTCGCACTGTCAGAATGCCAGAGGCACTCACACACACAGCTATGATTCTTCCTCACGGCAGTGGGAACGTCCTACTCACGGCCCTTGCTCTTTCTCACACTAAAACGTGAGCTACGTGTGCAACATAAAAGTAAGCAAAAGGCTGCCAAAAGATTCGGTCAGGCTGATGGAAAACCTTCTCTACTTCCACCTTTATATTAAGTTGTAATTTTTAGGAACCAAACTAGGTGAATTTTTTTTTTCCTTCTAAAGCAACGCTAATACTTTAATACAAGGTCTTCTTTAAAAAACGAAACAAAACTTTAAGATGAAGCTGAAGCTCCAACACTTGAGTACCTGATGTGAAGAGCCAACTGATTGGAAAAGACCCTGATGATGGGAAAGACTGAAGGCAAAAGGAGAAGAGGGCGACAGAGGATGAGATGGTTGGATGGCATCACCAACGCAATGGACGTGAAGTTGGGTGAGCTGCAGGAGATGCTGATGGACAGGGAGGCCTGGCATGCTGCAGTCTGTGGGGTTGCAAAGAGTCGGACACGACTGAGCAACTGAACAGAACTGATCCTTCTGTCTCCAAAGCACAATTGTTTTAACACAACCCACTTTTTTTTTTCATTCTATGAACTCAGAGGGAATCATAAAAGAAAAATAAAGTCTCTAGGTTCAGTGAAGGCTTGTGACAGAGCAGGAATGGTTCCCTGGTGGCTCAGATGGTAAACAACCTGCCTGCAGTGCAGCAGACACAGGTTCAGTCCCTGCGTGGGGAAGATCCCCTGGAGAAGGGGAATGCCTACCCACTCCAGGACCGTTGCCTGGAGAATTCCCAGACATCCAGGGAAAAGAAGCGCACAAGTGCACAAATAACCGCTAATAAAAAAGCAATGTCTGGGGAGCCTCAGGGGACGCAGGTTAGATCCCTGGTTTCAGAGCTAAGATCAAACATGCCCTCCCACCCAAGTCAGAAACCCTGAAACACAAAACAGAAACAGTATTGTAACACATTCAATCAAGACTTTGAAAATGGTTCACATTAAAAAAAAAAATAGTTCTCAAAAAAAAAGAGAGAGATGTCTTGGGAGTGAAATGAAGGACAAGGGGGGCAGAAGTCATTAGGTGTAGATGGAGCAGAACAGAAGTGGGTGGTTCCGAGCTGGAGGGCACCCATGAACTGGAGCTCTTGGCTTCGAGTGTCCCACTGAAGCACGTTCAGTAATTCAGGCTCTTTACTCCCTGTAAGAAACGACAGGGCATTTGTGACGCGGTCTTTCTTACTCAGTATTTGGACACTGCCGCATGCGAAGGATGTGGACTGTTTTCCACACTGCATAACAACCCCACCCTGCACCCCAAGATCTCAGCTTCTTAAAGCAACACGGGCACGCGGGATCACTCATCCTCTAGGGCACGAGTTCAGGGAGGGGTTAACCCTCTGCACGCACCGTCTTCCCCAGGCTGAAATCAGGCGACTGACTGGGTTGCCTTCTCATCTGAGGTCTGACCCTCATAACACTCCATTTCCAGGCTCACTCAGCTTACGGACAGACTTGAGTCCCCAGCGCCAAGGCTCCGTGTCCTTGCTGACTCTCAGTGGCCCACAGTTGCCCTCAGCTCCTGCCGCATGGTCCCCCCCTCACCGGGAGCTGGTAACATAATGTTTTGCTTCTTCAAGGTCAGCGGAGCAAGAGCCTATCTTTCTTGCAATACATTCCCTTCAGGAAAGTCCTGGACCCTTTTTTTTTTAAATAATTTTATTTATTTATTTTTATTTCAGGCAGCAATGGGTCTTTGTTGCCTTTTTTTTTTAATAATTTTATTTATTTTTTTATTTCAGGTGGCGATGGGTCTTCGTTGCCTTTTTAAAAATAATTTTATTTATTTTTTTATTTCAGGTGGCGATGGGTCTTCGTTGCCTTTTTTTTTTTTTAATAATTTTATTTATTTTTTTATTTCAGGCGGCGATGGGTCTTCGTTGCCGTGCCTGGGCTTTCTGCAGTTGTGGCGAGCAGGGGCTACTCTATGTCGTGGTTCCTGGGCTTCTCATCCTGCTGGTTCCTCTTGTACAGGCTCTAGGGCTTCAGGAGTTTCAGCGCGTGGGCTCAACAGTTACCACTCCCAGACTCCAGGGCACAGGCTGCACAGTTGTGGCACACGGGCTGAGTCGCTCCCCGGCATGTGGCATGTTCCTGGGCCAGGGGTCTAACCCATGTCTCCCGCATCGGCAGTCACATTCTTTACCGCTGAGCCACCAGGGATGTGGGCCCCAGGACCCTCTTTAAAAGGTGGGAGGGGGGTTCAGGATGGGGAACACACGTACACCCATGGCTGATTCATGTCAATGTTTGGTAAAAACCACTACAATATTGTAAAGTAATTAGCCTCCTATTGAAGTAAATAAATTAATTTAAAAAAAAAGTTCCAGCCCACCCAGCCTTCCATCTCTTCCATGAACTCGCAGTCCGCTGTCTTCATTACCCTCTGCCTTCCCCACATCCTTGAGGTCAGCATCGGAGTGGGTCACACGCAAGGGGTGGGATTGTACAGGGTGTGGTCGCTGGGGGGAGGGCAGGAATCCTGGGGCCAGGTTAGGATGCGGCTGACCACAGCCTCCCCTTCTGACGCTGAGCTCTGTCTGCTGCTGCTGCTGCTGCTAAGTCGCTTCGGTCATGTCCGACTCTCTGCGACCCCATAGACAGCAGCCCACCAGGCTCCTCTATCCACGGGATTCCCCAGGCAAAAACACTGGAGTGGGCTCCCATTTCCTTCTCTGTGCACAACAGTGCACACACCCAAAATTCTTAGACCCCTCGCAGACACAGAGACAGGTCTCTTAACTGTGCCACCTCTAAAAATCAAGATCAACACGACACTTCTTCCAAACACTCCAACATCTCTGGTGAGGGACAGGGAGGCCTGGCATGCTGCAGTCCACGGAGTCGCAAAGAGCCAGACATGATTTAGCGACTAGACAGTAATATAGGAGAAAAACAAATGTTTTTTCCTCAGCATTTTCAACATTTGAAAACCTAGCGGATCACTCTACAGCAAGCTCTAGATCCGGTGTACCATGAGAGGTACCATGCAAGGTGGCTCCTGAGACAGCCTGCAGCTCCTTTCCTGAGAGAGGGCATCAGGACATGCAAGCCCCTCCCTTGGTCTGTGTTTAGAGGCCAGGGCTGTACCTTAAACAACATGCTACACAACAGAAGATGCTTAGTCCTCAGGCATGTCCAACTCTTTGCGGCCCCATGGGCTGTAGCCCGCCAGGCTCCTCTGTCCATGGGATTCTCCAGGCAAGAATACTGGAGTGGGTCGCCTTTCCCTTCTCCAGGGGATCTTCCTGACCCAGGGATCGAACCCAGGTCTCCCGCATTGCAGGCAGATTCTTTAACCTCTGAGCCACCAGGGAAGCCATATTGAGTTACCTTGCTAATATTTTCTTCAGAAATTTACACTTAATAAAGGTGTTGATATCTTCTTATATTTTCAATGTCTGCAAGGAACCATAATGATATCTACTTTTTTCATTCCTATTTCATTCTTTTTCATTGTCTGACCTTGCCAGGTTTTTTGGTGCTTTCTGTTTTGATTTCTTTTTTTTAACTGAAATAATGAAGATTTGACTTTGTAAGTTACGCCCTGACAAAGGACCCTGAGGTTGACAATGAAAGATTTTGCAGTGCCAACAGTCACGGTATCAGCAGATGCCAAAGAGACAACGCACGTGGACACGTGTCCTTTGTCAACACCTGCCACCCGCATATGAGGTGTTTCTGTTTTCTCTTTCTTCCGTCTGTTTCTCCTTGTGTACAACTGAGTGCTGGTTTAAAATCTGTAGAGAATTTCATTTGTGTGACCAGATGACTAATTGTTTAAAGCCAACACGTCTCAGAGTACAAGAGAGTTCTAACGGCCATTCAGAGAGGCTACGGATGCACAGAGTTAAACCAAGGCCGTCTCCAGCAAACCAGAAGCCGGTTATTCTCACTGGGCCGCACTCAGCTAGATCACTGCCTTGAAGCACGTCTTAGCTTTTGAGCCAAGCGGTCCTACTGCACAGCTACGCTGTGAACCCTTCCCTCTCTCCGAGTGTTGAAAAGATGGAAGTTCTGAAAGACACACCTGCATCCTGTAATTCAGATAATTACAGAAACCTGGGATTCCTGCAACCAAGGCCGTGCAGCAACACGTGTATTAAACACAGAGTGAGTTGAGACTTAGGTGTGACCTGACCGTTCGCTCAGCGCTTGTGTGTGCATGCTCAGTCGCTAAGTCGTGTCGGACTCTTCATGACCCCGTGGACGGCAGGCCGCCAGGCTCCCCAGTCCATGGGATTTCCCAGGCAAGAATAATGGAGCCGGTTGCCATTTCCTTCTCCAGGGGATTTTCCCAACTTGAGGACTGAATCCACGTCTCTTGCATTGGCAGGGGGGTTCTTTTATGACTGAGCCACCTGGGAAGACTAAACTCAGAACTTACACCCCTTTATAAGTTAGGCAGCCGTCTCCAACCTCTTTTGGCACCAGAGACCGAGTTCATGGAAGACAATTTTTCCATGGAGGGGGTGGGGGCAGGGTTTGGTTTTGGGGTGATTCAAACTCATCACATTTATTGTGCACATGATTCCTATTGTGACTGTATCAGCTCCACCTCATATCATCAGGCACTAGATTCTGGAGGCTGGGGACCCCTGAGTTAGGAGAACTTTCATGTGAATAATAATACCTATCTCAGGACTTCCCTGGTGGCTCAGACTGTGAAGAAACTGCCTGCAATGCAGAAGACACGGGTTTGACCCCTGGGTCGGGAAGATCCCCTGGAGACGGGAATGGCAACCCACTCCAATATTCTTATCAGGGTCCAGTATTCTTATCAGGGAAATCCCATGGACAGAGGAGCCTGGTGGGCTACAAATCCATGGGGTCACAAAGGTTGGACACGACTGAGTGACGAACCCTCACAAGACTGTGAAGAAATTAGAAACTGCACACATAAAACTCTTGCAGCATCGCGGGCGGGTGTCAGGATCTTCACGAGGAACAGAGTCGGTTAGGTGCTGCACACTCCCCTGATCTTGGGAGTGCCGTGCCCGCTCAGACGCCATAAAGACGCTGAATGAAGAAGGCAGCTCCTGCTCATCAGGCACATCCCTTCTCCCTAGAGGATTCACCGTCTCTCAGGACAGATCAGAGCCATATACCTGTGAGAGCAGCCTCGGGCCGCCGACTGGGAGGGTCACCTGGTAAAAGGGGCTCAGAGGAAGAGCCTGATATGTCCCAGGACGACGGGGAGGTCACCTCCGGCCGGTGCCAGGGAAGGACGGCGCCACGGAGGATGGAGTGCGGGGCAGAGCCGGGAGGAAGGGCTGTAACTAGTGGAGGTGATGGGGAGGGACGTGCTCCCCAAGGAACGGCAGGCAGCCACACTCTGAAGGGGGGGGCGGCACCGACTTCTAAAGGACAACAGGGCACCTTGCTTGGTGCCTGTGGGGCACGCGGGAACCCACATGTGGCTCTACGCCAGGCGGAAACCACTGGACAGGCAACCTGCACCTTCCGGCCCACACCTTCCTCACTCGCGAAACGGACAGCGTAACATGGAGACACATACGGTGTGCTGTGCTGTCCTTATCGCTCAGCCGTGTCTGAGTCTGCGGCCCCATGGACTGCAGTCCCGACTCTCTGCGGCCCCAGGGGCTATCGCCCCCCAGGCTCCTCTGTGCATGGGATTCTCCAGGCAAGACACTGGAGTGGGCTGTCATTTCCTTCCCCAGGGACTATAGCCCCCCAGGCTCCTCTGTCCATGGGGATTCTCCAGGCAAGAACACTGGAGTGGGCTGTTATTTCCTTCTCCAGGGACTGTAGCCCCCCAGGCTCCTCTGTGCATGGGATTCTCCAGGCAAACACTGGAGTGGGCTGTCATTTCCTTCTCCAGGGACTGTAGCCCCCCAGGCTCCTCTGTCCATGGGATTCTCCAGGCAAGACACTGGAGTGGGCTGTCATTTCCTTCCCCAGGGACTATAGCCCCCCAGGCTCCTCTGTCCATGGGGATTCTCCAGGCAAGAACACTGGAGTGGGCTGTCATTTCCTTCTCCAGGGACTGTAGCCCCCCAGGCTCCTCTGTGCATGGGATTCTCCAGGCAAGACACTGGAGTGGGCTGTCATTTCCTTCTCCAGGGACTGTAGCTGCCCCCCCCCCCCGGGCTCCTCTGTCCATGGGGATTCTCCAGGCAAGAATACTGGAGTGGGTAGCCTTTCCCTCCTCCAGGGGATCTTCCCAACCCAGGGATCGAACCCAGGTCTCCAGCATTGCAGGTGGATTCTTTACCATGTGAGCCACCAGGGAAGCCCAAGAATACTGGAGTGGGTAGCTTATCCCTTCTCCAGGGGATCTTCTCGACCCAGGAATTGAACCGGGGTCTCCTGCATTGCAGGTGGATTCTTTACCAGCTGAGCTACTTAGGGAAGCCCCAACGTATACATTGGAGAAGGTAATGGCACCCTACTCTAGTACTCTTGCCTGGAAAATCCCATGGATGGAGGAGACTGGGAGGCTGCAGTCCATGGGGTTGCGAAGAGTCGGACACGAATGAGCGACTTCACTTTCACTTTTCACTTTCATGCATTGGAGAAGGAAATGGCAACCCACTCCTGTGTTTTTGCCTGCAGAATCCCAGGGATGGGGGAGCCTGGTGGGCTACCGTCTATGAGGTCGCACAGAGTCGGACACAACTGAAGCAACTTAGCAGCAGCAGCAGCAATATACACATTACCATACATAAAATAGACAGCCAGTGGGAATTTGGTGTACGACCCAGGGAGCTTAAACCAGTGTGACCTGTGGTGCCCTAGAGGGCTGGGATGGGGAGGGAGGTGGAAGGGAAGTTCAAAAGGAAGGGGACACACGTATATCTATGGCTGACTCATGTTGATGTTTGGTAGAAACAAACACAATATCGTAAAGCAATTATCCTTCAATGAAAAATAAATAAATTTACTTTTTTTTAAAAGTAACTAAAAAATAAATAAATAAAAACCATGAAATGGAATAATATTAGCAATGTGTACTTGGGGGACCCCCCCAGTGGTCTAGCAGTTAGGACTCCAAGCAGCCATTGCAGGGAGTGCAACATTGATCCCTGGTTGAGGAAGTAAGATCCCACATGCTGTGCAGCGTGGCCAAAAAGTAAAAAAGACAAAAAAGTCAGTATCTACCCTGCTTTTCAGAGAAACTATCAACCAGAACCTAGAGCTAAAATCATCTAGCAAAATACATAATCCTATTGCTGGCTTTTTAGTCATCCTCTTTGACAGTCAGGGTTTGATATTGAATAAAGTCCCTTAAAGAGGCTTCTCTGGTGGCTCAGTAGTACAGAATCTGCCTGAAATGCAGGAGACATGGGTTCCATCCTTGGGTCGGGAAGATCCCCTGCAGTAGGAAATGGCAGCCCGCTCCAGGATTCTTGCCTGGGAAATCCCGTGGACAGAGGAGCCTGGCGGGCTACAGTTCTCGGGTTCAGAAAGAGTCAGACATGACTGAGTGCACACACACACACACACACACACACAGACAGACAGACAGACACACACACACACACACACAGTGTTTCTGAACAAGTCAAAACCCACAATTTTATCTACATCACAAGCAGTAGAGTTCCACGGCACGGTGGAAAAACACCCATGTGCAGTCAAGGTTGAATCTCATTTCGGCTTTCATAAATGAATTATGCCTGTCATTTCCATTAGACATGGTTCTTACTCTTAAATCATTATGAAACATCTCTGAGAACCTTTGGGGCAGTCCCTATGTTCCACTTCAGATATAGATATAATTCACCGGGTTGTTAGAAGGTTCGATCAGTGAAGCTTAGAAAATGTTTCAGAACTTGGAAACATAAAAATGCCTTCACCCGAAACTTCTCAGGAAAACTAGACTCAGTTAGGTGAATATAATTCTCGCTGTGTTTGGTCCTTGGCTCAAAGAACGTCCTTAAAGAGAAGAAAACTATTTTAGGAATTGTTTAAACCACAGTAAAGGGTCTTGGGGCTTCTCAAGTGGCTCAGCGGTACAGAACCCACCTGCAACACAGGAGATGAGTGTTTGATCCCGGGTCCGGGAACATGCCCAGGAGAAAGAAATTCAACCCATTCCAGTGTTCTTCCCTGGAAAATCTCATGGACAGAGGAGCCTGGGGGGCAACAGCCCATGGGGTTGTGCTAAACGATCGGATGCGACTGAGCGACTTTCACTTTTTCTTTCTGGTGGCTCAGTGGTAAAGAACCCACCTGCCAATGCAGGAGATGTCAGTTCCATCCCTGGGTTGTGAAGGTCGCCTGGAGTAGGAAATGGAAACCCACTCCAGTATTTTTGCCTGCAAAATCCCATGGACAGGGGAGCCTGGCGGGCTACAGTCCACGGGGTTGTGCTAAAGAGTGGGACATGACTCACAGACTAAACACACAAAGGGTCTTAAAACCACTTGTCTGCCTAAAATTTCCCTTAGTAATTTGATTCTTTGTCCTGGGATGGGAAGAAAGTTAAATTTCACTTGCTGTGTCTGCCAGCGTCGGAGGGCTAGACGCTAGTAGTCTGTGGGTTTAAACAGAGGGAATTTACTGTAAATGAATGGTTTACAAAGGGGTAGGAGGCTTGGAAGAAGCTCAGAGGCAAGGGGAGGTGGCCCAGGGGTTAATAACACATATACTGGAAGCTCCTCCCAGCCAGTGCCGAAAGGAGACAGGACTCGGATGAGGCGAGGTACAGCGTACGGTGAAACCCAGGTCCAGACGGGACTACAGAAAACATTCCCTTCCCCAACTGACAAGGCGTCAGCTCCACACTGGCGCTTGCCCATCAACTGCAAACAGGCACTTTGCCAAGAACATTTGCCAGGGACTGAACCACAACACGAGGGCCTCCCTGGTGGCTCAGATGGTAAAGCGTCTGCCTGCAGTGCGGGGAGACCCAGGTCCGATCCCTGGGTCGGGAAGATCCCCTGGAGAAGGAAATGGCAACCCACGCCAGTATTCTTGCCTGGAGAATCCCATGGACGAAGGATTCTGGCGGGCTACGGTCCATGGGGTCGCAGAGAGTCGGACACGACTGAGTGACTTCACTTTCTTTAACAACAATGACAAAGCCACGTGCCATCTGCCTCTGCGGAGACTGAACTCTGTGCTGCTGTCGCTGCTGACCTTCGACACCCCCTGAGGAAGGTCAGGGTGGAGACTGAGGCAGCCTGTGCTCCAGGGAACCTGGTGGAACAGGTCTTTTAGATAGTTATCTTCAGGAACTGACTTCATGATCCCAATCCTTCAGTTCGGTTCAGTTCAGTCAGTCATGTCCGACTCTTTGCGACCCCATGGACTGCAGCACGCCAGGCCTCCCTGTCCATCACCAACTCCAGGAGCTTGCTCAGACTCAGGTCTGTCGAGTTGGTGATGCCATCCAACCATCTCGTCCTCTGTCGACCCCCTCTCCTCCCGTCCAATCCTTGGCATCTCCTCATATCTAGAAAAGCACTAAATCCCTTCGTAGTGACGTCAGCTCCTCATGACTGGCAGAACCTTTTGCAAAGTAAGCGCTTCTTTGCATGATCCCCCCTTCATCAAAATCACATATATCGACCTGCCCCCACTCCTTCTTTGGAGCAGTCTCTTGGAGCTATCTCAGGTGCTGTCTCTCGGGCTAGAGTTCTCAGTTGCCCCAAATAAAACTGAACCCACAGCTCTCACGCTGTGCATATTTTTAGTCTACTCAGGGAAAGGTGACCCAAGGGGGCATGAAGAACAAGTGGGCAAGCGGGCTGCTATTTCCTTCTCCAGGGGATCTTCCCGACCCAGGGACGTGATATAAAATGCCTGTGTCTCTGCACTCCCAATGGCAAGAGGGTAAGAGTGAAAAAGGCAGCAAGTTACACGTCTCCCTTCCGTCCGAAGAAGGTTACGGGTCTCACATTCTCTGGACGGTTCTCATATTCTCTGGAGGTCGTGTGCTTGACCCTCCGAGATGAGGCACGATTCATACAGCACAGAGGAAGAGGAAGATGTTATACAAGACTGCTGTTAGTATCCCATATTTGCTTTTCTCTTTCTGACTTAAGTCACTCAGTATGATAATCTCTAGATCCATCCACATCTCTGCAAATGACCCAGTCTGGTTCCTTTATATGGCCGAGTCATATTCCATTGTATACATATACCAGTTCAGTTCAGTTTAGTCGCTCAGTCGTGTCCGACTCTCTGCAACCCCACGGACTGCAGCACACCAGGCCTCCCTGCCCATCACCAAGTCCCAGAGTCTACCCAAACTCATGTCCATCGAGTCGGTGATGCCATCCAGCCATCTCATCCTCTGTTCTCCCCTTCTCCTCCCGCCCTCAATCTTTCCCAGCATAAGGGTCTTTTCCAGTGAGTCAGCTCTTCCCACAACTTCTTGATTCATCCTTCTGTTGATGGACATTAAGGTTGTTTCCCTGTCCTGGCTATTCTGATAGTGCTGCCGTGAACACTGGGATGCACGTATCTTTGAATTACCGTTTTCTCTGGGTAAATGCCCACTATAGAGAACAAATGTATGGATGCTAAGGCGCAAGGGAGGAGGTGGGAAGAATTAGGAGATTGGGATTGACATATATACACTACTGATACTATGCATAAAACAGGTAGCCAACGACAACCTCCTGTATAGCCCAGGGAACGCAATGCTCTGCGGTAACCTCAATATCAAAAAGGAGAGTATAAAGTTATGTGTATAACTGACTCACTTTGCTGTACAGCAGAAAGTAACACACATTGTAAAAAAACTGTACTTCAA
This sequence comes from Giraffa tippelskirchi, assembly GCF_054371585.1. Taxonomy (NCBI): domain Eukaryota; kingdom Metazoa; phylum Chordata; class Mammalia; order Artiodactyla; family Giraffidae; genus Giraffa; species Giraffa tippelskirchi. The sequence continues at coordinate 149,018,918 of NC_137289.1, forward strand.
TAAAACTTAATTAAAACAAACAAACAAACAAAAAAAGACCCAGTTAGGGAAGACCTGGAAGGCAGCTGTATCAAGTTAAAAAAGTCGCCCTGCTCCTGAGTGTGTTCTGGGGCCAAGCAGCCACGCATACACCAGTGGGGACTGTGACATTCACCTGGCATCAGATGCAAACCCATCTCTCACACCATCCAGCAGCTCTCTCCGCTGGCTTTTATCTGGTGGCCCTAATGTTCTCAGTGTGTGGGCATGGACATTCTAGTCTTACCTGTTTTCTGGAAGCTTCAGTATTGACCAAAAGAGGCTGGCACTGGGATTCTGGAGTGTGGTGTGAATCCAGGCTGGTCAGAAGTCTGACTCCCACCTGGACACAGTGGGATACACACTGCAAACCTGTATGCTCTAAAACCTCTGCACATCTCCCAAGGCAATGGGGTAAAAGAGGTGCTACACAAAAATGACACAAAAAAACACTCTTGTGTTTCCCTGGTGGCTCAAATGCTAGGAAATCTGCCCACAATGCAGGAGACCAGGGTTCAATCCCTGCATCAGGACGATCCCCTGGAGAAGGGAATGGCTACCCACTCCAGTATTCTTGCCTGGAAAATCCCATGGACAGAGGAGCATGGTGAGCTACAGTCCCTGGGGTTGCAAAGAGTTGGACACGACTGAGTAACTAACACTTTCACTTTTGTCTTATTACACCAGTCAACACACGCAAATTTTACAGCGGTGTTCAATATAGTGTTATTGCACCTTTTCAAAGAATGCTCAAACTACCGCACAATTACACTCATCTCACACGCTAGTAAAGTAATGCTCAAAATTCTCCAAGCCAGGCTTCAGCAATATGTGAACCATGAACTTCCAGATGTTCAAGCTGGTTTTAGAAAAGGCAGAGGAACCAGAAATCAAATTGCCAACATCCGCTGGATCATCAAAAAAGCAAGAGATTTCCAGAAAAAAACCTCTATTTCTGCTTTATTGACTATGCCAAATCCTTTGACTGTGTGGATCACAATAAACTGTGGAAAATCCTGAAAGAGATGGGAATACCAGACCACCTGACCTGCCTCTTGAGAACCCTGTATGCAGGTCAGGAAGCAATAGTTAGAACCGGACATGGAACAACAGACTGGTTCCAAATAGGAAAAGGAGTAATCAAGGCTGTATATTGTCACCCTGCTTATTAAACTTATATGCAAAGTACATCATGAGAAACACTGGGCTGGAAGAAGCACAAGCTGGAATCAAGATTGCCGGGAGAAATATCAATAACCTCAGATACGCAGATGACACCACCTTTATGGCAGAAAGTGAAGAAGAAAGAACTAAAGAGCCTCTTGATGAAAGTGAAAGAGGAGAGTGAAAAAGTTGGCTTAAAGCTCAACGTTCAGAAAACTAAGATCATGGCATCTGGTCCCATCACTTCATGGCAAATAGATGGGGAAACTGTCAGATTTTATTTTTTTGGGCTCCAAAATCACTGCAGATAGCGACTGCAGGCATGAAATTAAAAGACACTTACTCCTTGGAAGGAAAGTTATGGCCAACCTAGATAGCATATTAAAAAGCAGAGACATTACTTTGCCAACAAAGGTCTGTTTAGTAAAGTTATGGTTTTTCCAGTGGTCATGTATGGATGTGAGAGTTGGACGGTGAAGAAAGCTGAGCGCTGAAGAACTGATGCTTTTGAACTGTGGTGTTGGAGAAGACTCTTGAGAGTCCCTTGGACTGCAAGGAGATCCAAGCAGTCCATTCTAAAGGAGATCAGTCCTGGGTGTTCATTGGAAGGACTGATGTTGAAGCTGAAACTCCAATACTTTGGCCACCTGATGCGAAAAGTTGACTCACTGGAAAAGACCCTGATGCTGGGAAGGATTGGGGGCAGGAAGAGAAGGGGACGACAGAGGATGAGATGGTTGGATGGCATCACCGACTTGATGGACAGGAGTTTGGGTAAACTCCGGGAGTTGGTGATGGACAGGAAGGCCTGGTGTGGTGTGATTCATGGGGTTGCAAAGAGTCGGACAGAACTGAGCGACTGAACTGAACTGAACTGAAACTGCACCTTCTCAAAAGAATGATGATGTTATTCAGATGGCTTTACTGCTGTTGTTGTTCAGTCGCTAAGTCATGTCCAGCTATTTGCAACCCCATGGACTGCAGCATGCCACACTTCCCTGTCCTCCACTATCTCCCAGAGTTTGCTCAGATTCATGCCCCTCGAGTCGATGATGCCATCCAACCATCTCATCCTCTGTCCCCACTTTTCCTCCTGCCCTCAATCTTTCTCAGGGTCTTTTCCAGTGAGGCAGGTCTTCGCATCAGGTGCCCAAAGTATTAGAGCTTCAGCTTCAGCATCAGTCCTTCCGACGAATCTTCAGGGTTGATTTCCTTTTGGACTGGACTAGTTTGATCTCCTTGCAGTCCAGGGACTCTCAAGAGTCTTCTCCAGCACCACAGTTCAAAAGCATCAGTCCTTTGGCACTCAGCCTTGTTTATGATCAAACTGTCATATGCACACATGCCTACTGGAAAAAACACAGCTTTGACTATATGTACCTTTGTTGGCAAAGTGATCTTATGTTGTCTAGTTTTGTCTAGATGGTGCACAACCCATTTCAAGTTTCTGAGTGTTCTGAAGGGGAGACTCCTTCTTTAGGACTCTGAATTGAGAGTGACAAGTGGACCCCATATAGGATCTTTACATATGGTTTGGGAAAGGGCTCTGAGTGGCTGGAGGCACTGCAGTGGACTGCCTCAAAAAAGAGAATGTTCGAGATACCAAGTAGAAAAGGATTCCTGAGAAACACTTGGGTCTTGGGCTCCAGTTTTAGCCACAGAGGCCAGGTTAAAAACTACTGACCTGAATGTGTGGAAGAGAGGTTTGTTATGCTGATTGAACCAGGCAGCGTGAAAAGATTTCTGGTTTTGGATATGTGATACCCTGACCGATTAGCATACAGGCCGCCTGACAAACAAAGGACTCCAAGTCTGGGAGATCTGGTGGAATCTAATACCAGACCAACCAATGGAGACCTGTCTGCTCAAATCACTGTTGGGCGTGAGTTTGTGTCCAAATGACCGATGTGTTTGAAACTAGATAATCTTCATGATATTTTTGGTTTTGTCAAAGTTGGATTTTATTTTTCACCCTGAACTTAAAACAGATCAAATCAAACAAATAAAGAGCATGCTAAAAGCCTTAATTACATATACATACATACAACCCAGCTTCTGCCTCCACCAACACACACATACACATGTACACACTCTCACAAACCACCATAGGATGCATTAAAAAGTTATTATATTTCTTAAGAAAAGGGATAGCATGTATAAGTCATTTTATTGTATTCACCAAAAATAAAGTTATCAAATTTGAATGCAAAATATGGTTGAGACTAGCAATATACACAGAGACTATCTTTTCTCCCCTGCAGTAATCTTAGCTAAATGATTCATATTTTCCTGAAATTCTGCAAACACATAAACTTGAGACCAATCATAAAACTGAGGAGGCTTACTCATTCAGCAAAGATTTACCAATTATCTACTATGGGGGATTAAGAGGACCTACTAAATTAACACCAGCTTTCTCTTAAGCTGAATTTGGAAACAACTGAGCTAAGAGAAATCAGACCACTGGAATTAAAAAGTAGCATTTGTGGGACTTCTCTGGTGGTCCAGCGGTTCAAGACTGCACCTTCCAACAGAGGGGACGTGGGTTCCATCCCTGGTCAGGGAACATAAGATCCACACACCTCAGGGCAACGGAGGCCTCAAGCTGCCTCAAGAAACTTCTGAGCCCATGGGCCACAACTGAGACCCAGTGCAGTCAAACATAAATAAATAAATAAAAAGCAGCATCTGTGCTTGATGAACGCTGATGACGAAGGTGTAGGTTAGAACCACGGGAGATCCTCCGGGTCTGGGTCAGCCTCCGCAGGTAGCCTTCCATTCCCACCTCCCTGGGCAGGTGTGACTCTGTGTCCCGGTGGCCAGGCTGGGTAGACCAGATGCTCACCCGCTCTCCCGTGGAGGCTGCTCCAATCAGGAGGGAAGTGGGGTGCAGGGAGAAGGCCAAGCACACCCATTTAGTTCCAGGCCCACCAAGGGCACAGCCACCCTCTCCTCTGTGCTGGGGAGACAGGGCCAGGCCACTCACCAGGCCAGAGACCGGGCTCCTCTCTGAGCAGAGACCACCGGACACCAGACTGGGGTGGGCAATAGAGCCGACGGATCCGGGGCCTGCCTCGCCGGAACGCATAGGACACATCGGCTCACGTGGGAGCGACCCCCACACAGCGGTCCCCTGGGCAGGAGGGATCGCCCCCTGCGTGCAGTTCATTGCCAGCGCAGATGCTGCGGGAGACTGAGGCAACCACGCAGGGGAGGTGCACGAAACAGCGCCACTAGCCTGGTCGCTTTCCTAGACTGTCCGATGCACCCTAAATCTTTGCATCACGTGCCAGACCTTAAGAGAGTGGTCTTGTCTTTTCTCTAGCCGCCTCTTATAAAATCTTGTAAAAGAAACAGAAGCGCCAAGCCAGACGCTAACCCTTCGCGGGCAACACCCTCCCCAACTCTCTGATTCCTCAGAGCCCCGTGTTTCTGGAGCCAAGGCTGCCTTCAGCAGAGTCCACCCCGTGGAGCCTTTGGTCCCAGTGGCTGCGGTCATGGCCTCTGAAAAGTGGAACTGCTGAGGTCTGCAAACTACTCCGCCCCAGAGGCCTTGCCTGTACTGCAGGTGTGGCCTTCTGCGAGGCGAGTCTGGAGCTCTGCCTTCGCGCCTATAATATGTGCAACAAGCCACTCTTGGGACCACAATCGAAGGGAGGGCCAAATAAAACTAATCAGCTTAAATAATATTTTAACACATTATTTTTAAAAATCTAAATCAATATTGATGTATGGCAAAAAAAATCACAAGATTGTAATTATCCTCCAATTAACGTAAATAAATTTAAAAGTATTTTTTTAACCTAAAGGGGGGAAAAAAAATCCCACAGGGAACAAAATGTTGAGATACTCAACGAGGACGGATTGGACCCTGGACTTGAGTGGCTCACGGGGATCCTGGCCCCGATAACAAATCCAGTTCATGGGACAGTTTGTAACTGTGACATCTGCAGGAGGCACACACTTTTTCTGCCATCAGTTAGGGTCTCTATGGGCTTCCCTGCTGACACTAGTGCTCTGTAAAGACTCTGCCTGCCAGTGCAGGAGACTCGAGAGACAGACGTGAGTTCAATCCTTGGGTGGGAAAAACCCCCTGGAGTAGGAAATAGCAACCCACTCCAGTATTCCTGCCTGGAGAATAGAATCCCATGGACAGAGGAGCCTGGCGGGCTACAGTCCATGGGGTCACTAAGAGTCAAACACTAAGAGACTAACACTTCTATGCTTCAGGAATTTAAATCCAATCCCACTGAGTTCTGACGCCTAGGGCCATTTGATGACATTAAACAACAGTCCAATTCAAAGCCAACCTAGTCCACTTGATGCTAAGAGACTCTTAATAACCTGAAGACTTGAATCCAAGAGACCTGCCTTCCGCACTTGACTCATGTGACTGAGCTTTAGAACAACATTAAATGCAATAGAATTGGCTGCAGCCAATTTTTTCCCTGTGTCAGTATCAGCATGGTGTAAAGTGTTAGTCACTCAGTCGTGTCCCGTCAAGCTCCTCTGTTCATGGAATTCTCCAGGCAAGAATACTGGAGTGGGTTGCCATTCCCTTCTCCAGGGGATCTTCCCAATCCAGGGATCAAGCCCAGGCCTCCTGCACTGCGGGCATTACTGTCTTAAGCCACTGGCGGGGGGGGGGGGGGGGGAGGCAGGGGATGGGGGAGGTCAACATGGTATCACTGGCTTTTTCAAATCTCCAACTTCACATTCTAATGCTCCCTCACAAGCAGGGAGCTTAGGTACGATTTAAAATCCTGGCACTCAGGACCGCACTGTGCAAGCTCCGGGAGTCGGTGATGGACAGGGAAGCCTGGCATGCCACAGTCCAGGGGGTCGCAAAGAGCCGGACATGACTGAGTGACTGAACTGAACAGAGGACTTCACTGGTGCTTAAGACTCCATGCTTCAAGTGCTGGGGCTACCAGTTCGATTCCTGGTTGGGGAACTAAGATTCCCACATGCTTCTCTGCCAAAAAATATTAATAAAGAAATAAAATCCTGACATGAATCCATGAAATTCTGGCTATGAAATACCTTACATGCTTCTACTTTTCTTCCAACAGTTTTGGTATTTTTCAATCTTTGTGAATGTCAAGGTTCATGTTAAGTACATTTAAAAATAATACTTGTTAATAATTGTCACAGATAATTTAAAAAAAAGCAGATGATTGCTAATTCCTGCCTCCGTAATATCTATAAATCATAAATATGACAATGAAAGTAACACATTTCCCTTCGGACAAGTCCCTTACTCTTTCGTGATGCCTTACAAGTCTGTAAGCTGTACAGTAGCCGTCAGGGTCTTCACATGTCCAGGGCCTCTGTGATTCAAGGTCAAGTCACATCACCCTGTACCTTCAGGCCCACACAGGTATGTTCAGCCAGCATGCTTCCTGGGGCTGCTTTTGACCTAAGATAATATCCTTCTGAAAACATTTTCTGGTCTATTGTCAACATGGCCCAAGCTGGAATGAATCACTAAAGGGAAAATTCCGACTTGAGCAGAACCAGCTGATTAGCCCAAGGTCAGAAGCTTTGAGCCCAAGCCCTACTTGAAGCTTCAGTAACTTGCTACTGGAGTGGTTCCTGAATTCTAAATCTAAGTCTGGTTCTCAAGGTTCCCAACCAAGGCCCTGGGTTTAGTACTTGGGGTTTTCTCAGATCATTTCATTTTTTCTTTTGCAAAGTCGTCTGCCCAGTGGATGGCTGAAAAGTGAAAAGTGTTAGTCGCTCAGTCGTGTCTCTGACTCTCTGCGACCCCATGGACTAGAGCCCACCGGGCTCCTCTGATCTGTGGAATTCTCCTGGCAAGAATACTGGAGTGGGTTGCTATTCGCTTCTCCATGGGATCTTCCCAACCCAGGGATCGAACCCCCATCTCTTGCATTGCAGGTAGATTCTTTACTGTCTGAGCCACTAAGGGAAGCTAACTTTCCCGGTAGGTAGCTAACTTCCACCTTTATTACTGAGAAGAGCTAGATTACAAGATATGTATTTTATGCTTATCAACAATGGGCTAAAATAGAACCCCTTGGGGAGGGAGGTGGGAGGAAGGTACAGGATGGGGGAACACATGTACATACATGGCTGATTCATGTCAATGCATGGCAAAAACCACTAAAATATTGTAAAGTAATTAGCCTCCAATTAAAATAAACAAATTAATTTTTAAAAAATAAATAATAAAATCGAATCCCAGAAGATTCCATTTTCACACTTAAGGAAGGATGGCTGCAAACAATGGCGGCCCCGCCCCAGCCATGAATCAGCATATGGGGACTGAGACCACAGAGGCTGAGACTGGAACATGTGATCTCACCCACCGGGCAGGCTGCCTCTCAGAAGTACAGACGAAAGAAGCAGAGCTATTTATGCTGATCCTCACCCTGAAGTCACAACAGGTACGGGTCCCCTTCCCCTATGGGAAAAGACAGTGAGGTGCAGAGAGACCATGAATCTTGTGCTAACCTGGTGGAAATGCAAAGAGAGAGACAGTAGAAAGGAACCGGCATTCTCCCTTGAACACCTCATTTGTGCCTGGAGTAATTCTACATTGTTGCTGTTCAGTTGCCAAGTCGTGTCCCACTCTTTGCCACCCAGTGGACTGTAGCACGCCAGGCCTCCCTGTCCATCACCAACTACCGGAGTCTACTCAAACTCATGTCCATCGCATCGCTGATGCCATCCAACCATCTCATCCTCTGTTGCCCTCTTCTCCTCCTGCCTTCAATCTTGCCCAGCATCAGGGTCTTTTTCAATAAGTTGATTCTTAGTGTCAAGTGGGCAGACTATTGGAGTTTCAGCTTCAGTATCAGTCCTTCCAACAAATATTCATGGTTGATTTCCTTTAGGATTGAGGAATATATATTTATATGTTGAGGAATATATATTTATATAGCATGTTAATTGCTCAGTGGTATCCAACTCTTTTCAACCCCAATGGACTGTAGCCCAACAGGCTTCTCTGTCCATGAAATTCTCCAGGCAAGAACACTGGAGTGGGTTGCCATTTCCTTCTCGAGGGGATCTTCCAGACCCAGGAATCAAACCCAGGTCTCCTGCATTGCAGGCTGTTTCTCTACCAGCTGAGTCACCAGGGAAGCTATATATATATATTTTTTTTTTACTGTTGACACATGTAAGTTATTAACATCCATCTCTAAATGTCAAGAGTGAATGGAAAATCCCCAAATCAAAAATCATACTTAAAAATAAGCTTGTGTTCCTGTTGTTATAAAACTGTGTCCAAAGCAAACTAAGCCATAAACTTGCGTCATAGAGTCAACTGGGAACATCCAAGAAAGAAGACCAATGAGACAGCCTGGACAGCTGCCACAGCGACCTTTGAAATAAATATTATGGTCAGTTCTTCCCACCTCCCAGAGTAATGGAAATAAAAGCAAAAATAAACAAATGGGACCTAATTAAACTTAAAAGCTTTTGCCCAATGAAGGAAACTACAAGCAAGGTGAAAAGACAGCCTTCAGAATGGGAGAAAATAATAGCAAATGAAGCAACGGACAAAGAATTAATCTCAAAAATATACAAGCAACTCCTGCAGCTCAATTCCAGAAAAATAAACGATCCAATCAGAAAATGGGCCAAAGAACTAAACAGACATTTCTCCAAAGAAGACATACAGATGGCTAACAAACACATGAAAAGGTGCTCAACATCAGTCATTATCAGAGAAATGCAAATCAAATCCACAATGAGGTACCATCTCAGCCTGGTCAGAATGGCTGCTATCAGAAAATCTACAAGCAATAAACGCTGGAGAGGGTGTGGAGAAAAGGGGACCGTCTTACACTGTTGGTGGGAATCCAAACTAGTACAGCCACTATGGAGAACAGTGTGGAGATTCCTTAAAAAAACTGAAAATAGAACTGCCATACGACCCAGCAATCCCACTGCTGGGTATATACACCAAGGAAACCAGAATTGAAAGAGACACATGTACCCCAATGTTCATCGCAGCATACAACAGCTAGGACATGGAAGCAACCTAGATGTCTGTCGGCAGACAAATGGATTAGAAAGCTGTGGTACATAAACACAATGGAATATTACTCAGCTATTAAAAAGAATGCAGTTGAATCAGTTCTAATGAGGTGGATGAAACTGGAGCCTATTATACAGAGTGAAGTAAGTCAGAAAGAAAAACACCAATACGGTATATTAATACCTATATATGGAATTTAGAAAGATGGTAAGGATGACCCTGTATGCGAGACAGCAAAAGAGACACAGATGTAAAGAACAGACTTTTGGACTCTGTGGGAGGAGGCAAGGGTGGGATGGTTTGATAGAAGAGCATTGACACATGTATATTATCATATGCGAAATAGATCACCAGTCCAGGTTCGATGCATGAGACAGGGTGCTCAGTGCTGGTGCTCTGGGACAACCCAGAGGGATGGGATGGGGAAGGAGGTGGGAGGGGGGTTTGGGACAGGCGGATACGTGTATACCCATGGCTGATTCACGTCAATGTATGGCAAAAGACACCACAATATTGTAAAGTAATTAGCCTCCAACTATAATAAATAAATAAAATTTTAAAAATATATTATGGTCAATTCTTAAGAACTTTCAACATGAAAAAGAAAAAAATATATGAGCTCAATATTACAAGTAAAAAAGAAAGAAAGCAGTACCCTTTCTTAAAGTATAAATAAATTACTGCCTTTGGAAAAACTGTAAAGAGATGCATTTTTCATTTAGAAAATATTTGCCTGGTGTTTTTTGGATAATGCCAGTTACTGCAAAGTAATGTAATGATGATAAATTCCTTTTGTGACTCATCTTGAGAATTAGTTTAAGTTCACATTGCAAACTATTTGCCCGATATTACTTTCTCCGTCAACAGCCAGAAGTGAAAAATCTTCCACTGCCTCGCAACAGGAAAGATTTCAGAGAACTGACATCCACATAGGGTGGGTCTTCCCACAGTCATGTATAGAGAAATTATCCATGTTTCCCCAAGTAATCCCAGAATCTCAGTACAATTCAATGGGAACGGGGTATGTGTAAAAAGAAACTGTATAGATATGTTCCAACGCCAAAAACGTGGTCCCCATGCTTGACAAAGCAATGAAACTACTCATCAGATCAAGACAGTGACTGTCTGGGCAACTCTGCAGGACTTCTGCAATTTGGGTAGCACTGACGCTGACCATCTGGAACTAACTCTTAGACCCTGCATTCCATTTCTGATTTACTTGTGGCCTCTGATTCTTTGGCCAGAAGTACTGGCTCGTTTCAACAGAAAGCAGCCTCGGCAGGATGGTTCAAACATAAATGGATTCAGTTACTCGCTAAAGGTCAATAGCCTTTGATGGGACTGGCAAGAGTTTCCCAACTTTCCTCAGCAACTATTCCAGTATCATAATTTTTGTCAGCTCAGTTGCTCAGTTGTGCCTGACTCTTTGCAACCCCATGGACGGCAAACCCGCCAGGCTCCTTTGTCCATGGGATTCTCCAGGCAAGAATTCCGGAGCGGGCTGCCATTGCCTACTACTCCAGGGGATTTTCCCGACCCAGGGATCGAACCCTAGTCTCCACTGTCTCCTGCAGTGGCAGGCAGATTCTTCACCAACTGAACTGCCTGGGAACTTTCTTTAAAATGCTTAAATTCCATAGTGTCTACTGAGCATGTCACGCTAAGACAAGTTAATAAAACTATCCCACATGGAAACTGGTACATCAAGTACAGCACTAAAGAACAAAAATAATTACCACAAAATGGCATCGGGTTATTGTTTTGGTAACAAGGAAACTCATATTTTAGAAGAGAAAGCTGATGACCTTGAATGAGCCTTTAAAATATTTGGTAAATGTGTAACAAATGATAAATTAAAAGGTGCAGTATGTGATTTTTGCACGACATGAGTGGAAAAAGCCAGAAAGTTCTTTTGTTTGCTATCCCTTATTGCTTTTACTAAGGCATTACCAAAAAAGGAAATTAACTGAGGCAATAATTGGCTAATGAATAGTGTAGGCAGAGATATAAGCAAACAGGGGGAGGTCAGAAATTCGGATTATTAAGAAAAAGAAAACTGCTTCCTTCCACCTCAGAAGTTTCAAATGTTGAGCAAAAGCTTTCTCAAATGCCATATTTAGTCACTTCGGGCAAAAAAAAATAAAAGCAAGCCCTAAGACAACAATGATCTGATTCACAATGTCATCTAATATATCAGATGATCTCATGATAGAGAGAGTTAAAACAAGAGAGAAAGACTTGGGTTCAACTAAGAAGTTAAATATGTAAGGCAGACTCGAGACCTTTTTTTTCCTAAATAAAGGTTTTTAACGTTTATTTTAAATTGGAATATAATTGCTTCATATTGCTGTGCTGGTTTCTGCTGTACACAGCCTGCATCAGCCACATGTATACACAGACCCCGTCCATCTTGAGCATGTCTCTTAAGCTCATCCCGGCCCTTGCGGTCATCACAGAGTACCAAGCTGAGCTCCCTGAGTTACACAGAGGCTCCCCACTCACTGTCTGGTTTACACATTGTCATCTACATAGGTCAATGCTATTGTCTCAGTTCACCCTCCCTTCCCCTTACCCACCCTATGTCCACAGGTCTGTTCACTACGGAGACCTTTTTCCAGAAAAGAACTCTGGGAATGAGAACAGTCACATGAACTTCCTGGGCAGTAACTAAACCGGAAACCTACAGTGTATCCCAGGAATTTATATTCTCAGGGAAACTACAAGCCTGGCCTGGAAAGGAATATCTTCAAACGCTCCCGTACATATATGAAAAAAGAGGCAGTTTCTAAAGGTCTCCAGTATAAGCTCGGTGGGGTGTGCTGCCCAACGTCCAACTTACAGGAAGCCAAAAAGAGTTAACAAACAAGGATATGCCCCCCGGAGACCCCAAGCAACAAAGCCAGAAGCAGAAGCACTGCTGTCCGGTAAGATTTCATGGTTGTCATCTGTTCATTATACTTGCCTCTCATCGTCTCGTTTTCTGATGAAAGATATTCACACCCACACTGTTAGCGTGTTGATATTTCATATGCAAGAGGGCATGCAACTTTTTTTTTTAATATTTATTTTTGTTTATTTGCCTATGCCAGGTCTTAGGGGTGGCACACAGGATGTTCGATCTCTGCAGCAGGTGAACTCTTGGTTGTATAGCATGTGGGATTCCGTTTCCCAACTAGGGATGGAACTGGGGTCTCCTGTTTTGGGAGCTCAGAGTTTTCAGCCACGGGACCAACCACGGAAGTCCCGGGTTTTACTCTTTAAATCAAAAAAGTGGGTGATGGCGAGTTACCTGAAGAAGACGGAAACTACTCCTCTCTCAAGACCATACTTTGAGCTGGAGGCTCTCTCACTGCATGGGACTTGGGGTTCTTTTCTTGGGACTCCCCTGAGAATGGAGTCCAGGAAACTGGTTTCTGTGGATACAGAGTAAGCAGTGTGCATATGTGTGCATGCCTGCTCAGTTGAATCAGACTCTTTGTGACCCCCATGGACTGTACCCCGCCAGGCTCCTCTGTCCATGGGATTTCCAAGGCAAGAATACTGGAGTGGGTTGCCATTTCCTCCTAGGACCTTCCCAACCCAGGTCGGGGGTCCCTGCTTCTCTTCCATTGCAGGCAGACTCGTTGCTGTTTGCACCAGCGGGGAAGTATGTAGGCACCTGTTTTAGGTGCCTAAAAGACTGGACTTTGGCTGACCTCTGGATGTGTCCCTAACCTTCCCCCTGTGTTCTGGTGTTGTTCTCTGCTGCTGGGCACAGCATACTTTATTCCTGCTCTCCAGGCATAGAGGCAGTCTGTAGTTAGTCCTCTGAAGTGGGATGTGAGCAGAACTGTCACATAAAACGTCTGGGTCCTCATGAGTGCTTCTGCAGGCTTCCATCCCTTTTGCTTGTTGCTGGCTAAAATGTATGATGCCTAGAGTTGGCACAGGGACCTATGTGACAATGGGAAGGGTCTCTTGCTCTACTGGGACCACAAATGATCATCTGGAGCTGGATCTGCCTGCACACTCTGGGTGGGAGAGAAATGTCTATGTCCTTTTTGATCCAGTGACATATCCTGTCTCTCTGTTACAGCTACTTAGCTTTTACCCTCACACAGTAATCTTCAGGAAAGCTGCTACACTGTCCATTGTTGGAAACATTTATACAGAGGTATCTTAATTTGTATGAGTGTCCCTGGTGGCTCAGATGGTAAAGAATCTGCCTACAATGCAGGAGACCTGAGTTCGATCCCTGGGTCAGGAAGATCCCCTGGAGAAGTGAATGGCTTCCCACTCCAGTATCCTTGCCTGGAGAATCCCGTGGACAGAGGAGCCTGGTGGGCTACAGTCCATGGAGTCGCAGAGTCAGACAAGACTGAGCAACTAATTCTTTCCTCTCCCATTCCAACAACTTGGTTTCAATTACGCTTCCCAGGTCGCTCATCGATAAAGAATCCGCCTGCTAATTCAGGAGACGCAGAAAGATCCCCTGGAGAAGCAAATGGCAACCCGCTCCAGTATTCTTGCCTGGAGAATCCCATGGACAGAGGAGCCTGGCGGGTGGCAGTCCACGGTGTCGCGAAGAGTCAGACTTGACTGAGCGACTAACACCCTCACCTTCACATCTTCATTTCCACCTGGCTTCTGTTGGCTCCGGTCACGGTTATCAGTGGAGACGGCCCCGGATGGTTCCAGGCATCCTTGCCACCATTTCAGAAGTATCACTGAGATATGCCTTCTCGTGGTCTCAGGAGGAAAGTGTGTGTCTGTGTCAGGGGGAATCCCTGCTTCTAGAAAACAGAAGCCATCATTGCCGAATGGCCATCTCTGTGATCATCTGTGATCAAGGGTCAGCGAACACGCGTGTCTGGAGCAAGCCAGAAAGGACGCTCTCTGGATGTAGTCACTGCCCTCTGTCAGCTCTCCAATCCCTTTAGTAAGAAAGTGCTGGCTGCTGCTGTTGCGGCTAAGTCGCTTCAGTTGTGTCCGACTCTGTGCGACCCCGTGGACTGTAGCCCACCAGGCTCCCCCGTCCCTGGGATTCTTCAGGCAAGAACACTGGAGTGGGTTGCCGTTTCCTTCTCCAAATACATTGCTGGAGGATTCTCCAACAAACCTGCACTCGGGCCCAGCAGAAGGGAGCCCGCCCAGCCTTGACAGGGGATGTAGACCATCTGCCTGCAACCGACAGCCAGGTGCCAAACCCGGCCGCGGCTGAACAATGCGTCTCGGGGCGTGCCATCTGACCTCGTGACAGCCCACCCCGGCTGCCTGGCGGGTAGGTCTCGGGAGCCAGGCCTCTCAGGCTAACTTAATAAAACAGCAGGGGATGCTGGTCACCCACTGTCTCCCCACAAGATCACGGCGGCATGTAAAATAGCATCTGTGTCTGCTGCAATGCAGTCCTCCGTCTCCGGCAATCACGTCTGGCTGTGAGTGTCTAACAGGAGGTGGGGAGAGCTTCACAGGCTACAGACCTTCTCACACTCACGCTCAGCACAGATAGTCTCCCAAGGGACAGTTAAGCTAAGAGCATAATCCAGTCACAGGAAGACGGGCAGTGTACAACTGCACCCACGTGAGGTCCCACGCTAACTCAGTCGTATCCGACTCTTGGTGACCCCATGGACTGTAGCCCGCCAGGCTCCTCTGTCCATGGGATTCTCCAGCCAAGGATACTGGAGTGGGTTGCCATTTCATTCTCCAGGGGATCTTCCCGACCCGGGTCTCCTGCTCTGCAGGGAAATTCTCTACCATCTGAGCCACCAGGGTTCCAGGAAGGACAGTGAGGTCACAGAGCATGCATCTGGTCACCAGAACCAGAAAGGGCAGGACAGGGGGCATGTCATAAGACAGGGGAAAAATAGAATCTGGTTATTACATCGTTTGTGCCAAACCAGGGTGAGACTAGCAGATTGGGGGCCTGATGCTACGTACCACAATGGTCCTATGGCTAGAAGGGGACTGAACTTAACACAGAGGATTAACTGACCCACCCACTCGAGGGGCACAGAATGATTTAGAGACCAGTAGACTGTGTCCAGCAACAAGGGAGATGTCCAAATACACAAGGCATACTACCTGGAAATGGACCAACTATGTCCTGTCTGTGTAGCAAATGTGTACACCCTTCAACACCATTAACATGTTTGGCTCAATTTTACTTCTCAAAGCTGCTACAAGGTGTAAAATTCCTTCCGTCCTTTTGCAAGGGCTTTTTCAAAAGTGTTGGTGTTCCGATGACTAACTTACATACCTCACATACAAATATTTGCTATGTTTACTTACCTAACTACCCCTTACTCCCTCACTGAACTGTATCCTTACATGACACAGAATCAACTGTAAAGGAAACTTACTGGCTAATAAAAACTTGGTAGGTAAAAAAAAAAAAAAAAAAAAGTATTGTTCCCCACCGTAAAGTTGTATCTCAGAGGGAAGAGAAATAGCTGTAAAGGCCAAAAAAATTAGTCATGGGATATTCTCAGACGTACATGATGGCGTTACACTTCAGTCATGATTAACATTTTCTCAGAGTTTTCTCTTTTCCACAGCAGCTAACACATCATTCTTTCTCTTAAATAATGAAAAGCTGGGAACCTTGCCAAAAAGTTCTCTAGACAGATGCTATTTGATCATTTCAGTGAATTCCATCATTTTTCACATCTTGGTAATTATATTTCAGAGGCAGAATTCATGCAGAGTCTGGTGGGCTTGCTACTACAAAACTAGACCCCAGAAATAAATTAAGCAGAGAACTCTAGCAAGCCTGGGGACGTGGGGTGCCCTGAGGGTCTCACATGAGGCTTGCTTTTCGGGAATCCACGGTTTCTTATTTTGTGCTTCATTTCAACTCACCTTTTCACTTCTACCCCACACTGAATTACCTGTAGGGAACCATTAAACTCTTGGTTTCCTCTTGAGAAGATTAACTCCTGGCAAATCTTCTGGAGTTTGGAGAAAAAAAAAAAAATACAAAAAAAACTGCAGGTTCTATCTCATTAGTTACTCGTACGTGAATTAAACCATGATGACATTCTCAAAGAAAACCAAGGCCACAGAAAGGGCAGACTTATTTTTAAATGTTTGCTGACTATGATAACAGTTAACATTTGTCTAATCTGACTTCCAATGACCTGAGACATGAATCCACCTGGCCTGAGTAACATGAGGATGTCTTGGGCTTCCTTGGTGGCTCAGCTGGTAAAGAATCCACCTGCAATGCGGGAGACCTGGGTTGGATCCCTGGGTTGGGAAGATCCCCTGGAGAAGGGAAAGGCTGCCCACTCCAGTATTCTGGCCTGGAGAATCCCATGGAGTGTACAGTCCACGGGGTCACAGCAAGTCGGACACGACTGAGTGACTTTCACTTTCTAATTATATTAATTTGTGTCTTTGACATACCAGCAAAGTCACAAAAAGAAAATCTCGGCTTTCCAGAATTTGGTGCTTATTAGGTCCAAAGGATTATTTTTCATGATAGTAGGGGATTCACAGGACATGCAAACTCAATCACAAATCAACCTAGACACTAAAAAAGATGCCACTTATATTGATACCTTTTTTGCCTTTTCATTGATGCTTTTATATTGATGCTGTTGCAAAAAAAACAGAAAACTGACTGCCAAAGAATTGATGGATTCATACCGTGGTGCTAGAGAAGACTCTTGAGAGTCCCTTCAACAGCAAGGACATCAAACCAGTCAATCCTAAAGGGAATCAATGCTGACTATTCATTGGAAGGACTGATGATGAAGCTGAAGCTCCAATACTCTGGCCACCTGATGGGAAGAGCTGACTCATTGGAAAAGACCCTGATGCTGGGAAAGACAGGGCCGGAGGAGAAGGGGACGGCAAAGGATGAGATGGTTGGATGGCATCACCGACTCAATGAGCTTGAATTTGAGCAAACTCTGGGAGATAGTTCAGGACAGAGGAGCCTGGCATGCTGCAGTCCATGGGGTCACAGAGAGGCGAACATGACTTAGCGACTGAATAACAACAAGGATATTGACGCTCGTGTGGGAGGAGGGAGGACCAATGAATCAGGCACACGTTCAGGGCTGCTCATGGCTGCACTCAGGACCAGAGCAAAAGGAAAATCCGTTCTCACAGGAAACTCCCTCACTCGTGAGAGCTGGGAGTGGCAGTCAGTTTTCATCCTGAGATAACCAAGGGTGGTCACTCCTGTTCTAAGGCATCGACCAGGAGGTCATCAAGGTCAGCGGTTTCCAACGTTTTGGGCACCAGATACCGGTTTCGTGGAAGACAGTTTTTCCAAGGACTGGGGTTTGCGGATGGGTTTGGAATGATTCAAGCACATTACATTTATCATGCACTGGATCGGGAAGATCCCCTGGGGAGGAAATGGCAACCCACGCCAGTAATCTTGCCTGGGAAATCCCATGGACAGAGGAGCCTGGAAGGCTACAGTCCATGGGGTCGCAAAGAGTCGGACACGACTGAGCGACTTCTCTTTCTCTTATTATGACATGAGGTCCAGCTCAGGTCATCAGACGTTAGATCCTGAAGGCTGGGGACCCCCAATCTAGCTGAGGATCCTGAAGGCTGGGGACCCCCGATCTAAGTGAAGTCACCCCAGTAGAGGCTTGCTTTTCCAACACTTTCCACATCAACGATCCATGCCGTGGGGACACAGCCCCTGGCAGACAGCAAGAGATCCTTGCGCATGAAGGGAACTGACGCTCCTGAAGGAAAAAGGAAAGAGACGCGCGTCCAGCTGACAAGCTTGTATGGACTAAAGACACAGGAACCGTCCGACTACAAGGCCGGTCGGGTGTTCGTGCGCTTTATTTGCTCTGGAAATTACTAGGATGCTTTCAGTAGCTGTCCTTTCCATTTGCTCAAAAGCTGATTTACGAGAATCTCCACCTGAAAAGACACTAAGGGTGTGTGCGTACGAGAGACACACGGCCGAACTATCAAGTCTAGGACTCCTTTTCTCTACAGTAACGATCAAAGTGAGGTCTACGGGTGCGCTGATCGGCTGCTTGAAAGCCAAGAGAAGGATTTCTTCCAGAACAGGCCGTTGTGGACACAGAGCGGGAAGGAGAGGGTGGAGCAAAGGGAGACAGTAGCATTGAAACACATAGGTTACCGTATGTAACAGAGACGTGTGCTTAGTCCCTCGGTCGCGTCCAACTCTTTGCGACCCCACGGACTGTAGCCCACCAGGCTCCTCTGTCCATGGGATTGTCCAGGCAAGCATACTGGATTAGGTAGCCATTCTCTTCTCCAGGGGATCTTCCCGACCCAGCAACTGAATCCGGGTCTCCCACATTGCAAGAGGATTCTTTATCACCTGAGCCACCAGGGTAAGAAAGGCAGTGGAAATTTTATGAATGACACAGGGAACTCTCTGACAACCTATGGGGTGGGATGGGCTGGGAGGTTGGAGGAAGGTTCAAGACGGAGGAGACATACGTATACCTGTGGCTGATTCGTGTCGATGTGTAGCAGAAACCAATGCAATATTGTAACGCGATGATCCTCCAATTAGAAACAAATAAATTAAAAAAAAAAAAAAACCCAACTACCATCATCTTTGAATTAGAAAATGTTAAACGTGTGAATGGGGTGAGGGTCCTAAGAACCGCTGCTAACAAACGGTTCATAAAACTGGAGAGGGAGGGGCGTTTCTCCCCCTGGTTGCAAGACTGTGAAGCTGTTAACTTTGCAAAGTGGATGTTTTTTGATCCCGGAGAAGAAGAAAGAAGTTATTCACGCTAATAAACAGGCCATGTCTGAAGTGTTTTTCATGATCCCTTCCTGTACATCTAGAAGTTGAAAAGTACAATATTATAAAGTAATTAGCCTCCAATTAAAAGTAATTTATTATTTTTTTTAAAAAAAGCTTTCTCTCCTCTCCCCTCCTGCCCTTTTATTTGTTAATTTCTTCTCAGTCTTAAGTCGAAAGGTTTAGAGCCCGTTCTAAGAGAAAGATGGTTATGTTGCATTAGTATGAATTTGGCTCTGTTAAATAAATATTCATCTGCAAATTAAATGCTTTCAGTCAATCTAGTTGAGCTGGTCAGCTGTGTCCGACTCTTTGCAACCCCATGGACTGCAGCACGCCAGGCTTCCCTGCCCATCACCAACTCCTAGAACTTACTCAAACTCATGCCCACTGAGTCGGTGATGCCATCCAACCATCTCATCCTCCTTCCACCTTCCATCTTTCCCAGCATCAGGGTCTTTTCAAATGAGTCAGTTCTTCACATTGGGTGGCCAATGTATTGGAGTTTCAGCTTCAGCATCAGTCCTTCCAGTAGGTTTGAAATAAAATCCATACAAGTTACAGGAATATTGAAAACTAAAGTAAGCAAAGCTGTTTTGGCTTGAGCATATTGTTTCCAAATTAGATTTTATGTGTATAAATGTAAAATTTAGTATCTATAAAATCTGTATGAACATACACTTCTGTGAGTTATGGCTACATGTATATATATTTTATGTGTATAATATATATTGATTCCACCTACCTATTGTGACAGCTATAAGGATAAAAACAGTATATAACCAATAGTAAATTATGGTTCACTTACTCTTTGCAGGGATAAATATTTTATTTAAAAAATATTTTAATGGGTCAATACTTGACTTGTATTTATTTTATTTCAAGCATTTAGTTCTTCCAAGATTTATGAATTTGGGTCATAAAAACAGTCATAGTTCTGGCAAACAACTTTATGGAGTTTTTTGTATATAAATATATGGATGAGTGCATGCATACTCAGTCACAAACTCATATCTGACTCTTTTGTAACCCCATGAACTGTAGCCCGCCAGACTCCTCTGTCCTTGGGATTTCCTAGGCAAGAATACTGCAGTTGCCATTTCCTCCTCCAGGAGATTTTCCCAACCCAGGGATTGAACCCATGCTTCCTACGTTGGCAGGCAGATTCTTTACCACTGAGCCATCTAGGAACCCCTAAATGCATGGATACTATTTTAAAATCCATAATTCCCAATTCTGGGATAAAAGTATGCCAGTAGTTTAAACACAGTGGTTTATTGTGACAAAAAGCAGTAATCTGGAAATAATCGCAGCACTAAAAAACACTAAAAAACTGAACTGCCTCACATTTTCCACGATCAAATAGAAAAACAAAGATTTTTGATGCAGTCAGTCTAAAAGACTTTTAGAATATTACTAACTTTCATTTATTTTAATGCAAAATAACAGTGAAATGAATAATAAAATGTATTCTAAGTTCTAAAAAAAATAATAAAAAAATAAAGGTTGACTCAGTGGTAAAGAATATACCTCCAATACAGAAGATGAAGGTTCAGTCCGAGTGGGGAAGATCCTCTGGAGAAGGAAATGGCAACCCACTCCAGTATTCTTGCCTGGAGAATCCCATGAACTGAGGAGCCTAGCGGGCTACAGTCCACAAGATCACAGAGTCAGACACGACTGAGCAACTAAGCCACCAACGACTACTCACAAGTAGAACATGGGTTTAAGGAGGTCCAAAGGGAGGTCCAAAGTATATTTTGGGCTTCTCTGATAGCTCAGCTGGTAAAGAATCTGCCTGCAATGCAGGAGACCCAGGTTCGATTCCTGGGTCAGGAAGATCCCCTGGAGAAGGGATAGGCTACCCACTCCAGTATTCTTGGGCTTCCCTGGTGGCTCAGCTGGTAAAGAATCCGCCCACAATGCGGGCGACCTGGGTTTGATCCCTGGGGTGGGAAGATCCCTTGCAGAAGGGAAAGGCTACCCACTCCAGTACTCTGGCCTGGAGAATTCTACAGACTGTATAGTCCATGAGGTCACAAAGAGTCGGACACGACTGAGCGACTTCAGAAGAAGAAAGTATATTCAGTGACACCAGTTACTACAAAAATAGCCTCGTGCACATGAGAAATGACAAAGGCTTGAGGTAAAGCAGTGCTGGGAGGGAACTGAGCCAGATTCAGATCTGGAATAAACGACTGGATTCAGAGAACAGAAAAAGGAGAACTGTATTTCCTAATTAGGCATAGAAGGCCTGGGGTGCCTTTGATTCGGGGACCCGGAGAATTCAGCTTGAAGTCTGCAATGTTTTCAAGTATACTTGTGTTCAGAAAGCTCACCTACGCACTCATCTCCAGGGCTGTGGCAGGAAGTCATCACAAACTCAGTGGCTTCACACAAGTCAAATTTATTATCTTACAGTTCTAAAGGCTTAAAGTCCAAGATGGGTTTCACTAGGCCAACATGAAGATATCTGCAAGAATCCAGTTCCTTTCGGAAGCTCAGGGAACAATCCTCAAGGAGCCTGCTGTCCTTGACTCTCAGCTCCTTCCACCACCTTCAAAGCCAGGCAGGGCTGGTCCAGTGCTTCTCACACTACATCCCTGCCTGCCTCCTCCACCTGTTAGGACCCCTGGGATGACGCTGGATCTGTCTGAATAATCTATTTTGTGTCAGTAGATGGGGAGCCTTAATTCCATCTGCAACGTTGCCACAGAAAGCCACAAGTTCAGAGACTCCAGGAATTACAATGGAGACATCTTTGAGGGGTAGGCTTTTTATTCTGCCTTTGCAACGTTGCCACAGAAAGCCACAAGTTCAGAGACTCCAGGAATTACAATGGAGACATCTTTGAGGGGTAGGCTTTTTATTCTGCCTTCGACAAGTGTGTGTGCGGGCTAAGTCCCTTTGGTCGTGTCCGACTCTTCTGCAACCCTATGGACTGTAGCCCTCCAGGCTCCTCTGTCCATGGGGATTCTCCAGGCAAGAATACTGGGGTGGGTTGCCATGCCCTCCTCCTCCAGGGGATCTTCCCGACCCACAGTTCGAAGCTGCATCTCTTACGTGTCCTGCATTGGCAGGCAGGTTCTTTATCACTAGCGCCACCTGGGAAGCCCACCTTCTACAGCAGTGGTCCCCAACCTTTCTGGCATCTGCAACGGGTTTCATGAAAGATAATGTTTCCATAGACCGGGGGCAAGTGTCAGGGGGATGGTTTCAGGATGAATCAAGCATATTACATTTATTTCTTTATTTCCATTATTATTACATCCTCTCTGCACTTCCCTGGTAGCTCAGATAGTAAAGAATCCGCCTGCAATGGGGGAGACCTGGGTTCAATCCCTGAGCGGGAAAGATCCCCTGTAGGAGGGCATGGCAACCCACTCCATTATTCTTGCCTGGAGAATCCTGTGGACAGAGGAGCCTGGAGGGCAACAGTCCAGGGGGTCGCAAAGAGTCAGACATGACTGAAAGGGGGAGCTGTGAGGGACTGGACATCGGATTTGACACTACACAGTGCAGAGCCCAGAACACGAAGCTGGGGTTTTCGAGCACATTGAGGGGACTGAGAACTGTCTGGGGATGAATCTTCAGGGTGGAGAAAGAAGACGTGTCCGTGAAGAAACAAAGAAAAAGCAGCTGGAGGAGAAAATGCAGCTGGGAGAGAGTCGCAAAAGTAAGACGTGGGTGAGGGGAAAGGTGTGAGCAATGGTTTCTGACTGGGTAAAAATCTACGCCTGAGAAACTCTTGACATGTTGAAATAGTGTACAAATTGCCCCAGAGGTAACGGGTTTAATTCTGAGCCACAGCAAAGACACATAAAATATTGCTATTTCTGTTTGATATCGTACACTGTATAAAACACAGTAAACATATATACATGATTTCACATTTCTGTCCACATTTGAATCTCGTCTAAAATCCTCTACCCATAAATGGAGTGTCAGACTGAAGAGAGCTATTCTAAGTAAGAATTTTCCATGGATTTGTTATGGCTGGATGCAGTGAACTTGAAATAAAAAAATCTCCTTGGTGGTTTCATTTACATTAATGCAGTGCATTCCTGTGAAATGTCTGTATCTAATGACGAATAATCAACCCTTCTTAACTCTAATAAAAAAATTTATCATGGAAGGACCACGTTAATGGCAGTTTGAGTTAGCATGACTGTAGAGTAATTTTTTGTCGTTCCGTAAGTTTGTTTTTATCTCCCTTTCATTAAGCCTTAAAATATTCAGTTAAATTGATAATACTCTTTTAAGATGCAGTCTACACACACACACACACACACACACACACACACACACACACACACAGGGCTTCCCTGATAGCTCTGCAGTAAAGAATCCACCTGTCAAGGCAGGAAACACGGGTTTGATCCCTGGGTCGGGAAGATCCCTGCAGAAGGAAATGGCAAGCCACTCTAGTATTCTTACCTGGAGAATCCCACGGAGAGAGGATCCGGACAGGCTACGGTCCATGGCGTCACCAAGAGTCAGACACGACTGAAGCAACTAAGCAGAACTACGAAGGTAAATCTTCTGGCCTCTTCAGGAAGCATTTCAGGAGGTTGGGGACTGGAAGCAGAGACAACTGTCAGAAAGCCAGTGCGGCTCTTCTGGAGAGAGGTTCTACGTCTGAGCTGGGATATGGTGAACCAACTAGAAGCGGAGCATATGAGACCCTAACAAATGGGAGGGGAGAGTGGAGATGGTTCTGAGGTTTTGAGATGGGCTAGGGGTAAAGTAAGCAATTCAAACTGGAAAAAGAGAAAGTAGAGTTCTGGGGAGACACTGACCAGCCAGGTGGCCACTGTAAGACTCACAGAGCTTAAGGGGAGGAGTGGAGAAGAAGCAGGTTTGAAAGAGACGTTAGCTGCTGAGATGCAAGTGGTTATAGCAGAGACACACCTTCTTTTTTCTTTCTTTCTTTCTTGCCTCCCAGAATACTCCTCTATTTTCCCCCATTTTAAACTTTTTATTCTGTATTGAGGTATAACTGATTAACAGTGTTGTGATAATTTCAGGCGAACAACAAAGGGACTCAGCCATCCATATGCACGTACCCACTCTCCCTCAAACTCCCCTCCCATCCAGGCTGCCACATGACATTGAGCAGAGTTCCCTGTGCTGGACAGCAGGTCCTTGTTGGTTCTCCATGTTAAATATAGCAGTGTGTCCATCTCCATCCCAAACTCCCTAACTATCCCTTCCCCCATCCTTCCCCCTGGGAACCAAAGGTCATTACAGAGTATTGAGCAGAGTTCCCTGTGCTGTACAGCAGGTCCTTGTTGGTTTTCCATGTTAAATACAGCTGTCTATCCCAAACTTCCTAACTATAGTATGGCAACCCTTACATGCAGAGTCTAAAAAGAGATGGTACAAATGAACTTATGTACAAACAAATTCAGAAACAGATTCACAAAGTTAAAGAACCAACTTAAGGTTCCCACTTAAGGGGGAAGGATGTAGGGAAGAGACACATCCTTTTATAGGAGACCGAGCTTTGTTCTGGCCAAGCTCCCGACTCTTATTAAGAGTTCAGCTTTTTCAACTCGACAGTGAGATAAAAGGGAGTGAACTGAACATCATATGTCACTGCCATCTTGTTTAAATATCATGTGTAAGGATTTTACTAGCTCATAACCAAATGTGCCCTCAGATGAAGTTAATGATGCTTCAAAACCAGGGGGCAGGTGCGAGGGAGTGTTTATATTTTAATATGAGGCAGGACACTGGCAAGAGAGGGTAAGGATGACGTAGCCACATAAATCACCCCGCAGTGAGCCAGGACATATAAATATGTCATCCAGGGGGACAGTAACTGAGGCTGACTCAGTGGAAATCGTAGCTTGGCGAACGTCTGTATACGCTCGTACGATGAGGTTCTAAATCAACATTTGTTTGCTTCTCCTACACTTAAAATGTTTGTCAAGGAGTATCATTTGCACAGATGAAGTGATTTACTCCTTGTTTACCCAATACTTTCTCTTCCTTACACAATTATAAATGTTTCCCCTTAATGTTACGCTATTGTTTAGAACTTTCATTTGCAATTTTTTATGCTATTCTTTCAATGCTACACTGTAAAAAAGTAATGTATTTTGACTCCATACGTAACTATAAATTCATTATCTAAAACCAAAGATATTTCAACAGTCATAAAAACCATAGGACAAACTGGCAGTCTGTTCTATTCCCTATGTGTGTACTGAGCATCTCTAAAATAAATATATTTAAGAGATAATGTATAAGTGTCCAGCACTGTGACTGGCCAATGTACAATCAATAAAGAGTTCTATTCTTCCCTGTTCAGGAGAGTGGAGATGATGACTTGAAATTCAACATCAGAGACCCCAAGAGCATGGCACCCGGTCCTGTAACTCCACGGCACATAGAACAGGGGAAAGTGGAAACGGCGACAGACTTTATTTTCCTGGGCTCCAAAATCACTGCAGAGGGTGACTGCAGCCATGACATTAAGAGACGCTTGCTTCTTGGAAGGAAAGCTATGACAAATCTAGACAGCGTATTAAAAAGCAGAGACATTACTCTGCCAGCAAAGGTCCATCTAGTCAAAGCTATGGTTTTTCCAGGAGTCATGTATGGATGTAAGGTTCAAATCTGTACCTCTCTTTCACACAAGCAAGGGGGTTACGGGTTTTGAGCCTTTCTGGGTAGCATGATTTAGTTTATACCCAACACGAAACTGGTCCCTGGTGCCAGGAAGCTTGGGGACCGGTGACTTAAAGGACCTAACGCGGAAATGAAAAAAACTAGTATGGGTGTACAATAGGAAATTGCTGACTGATGAAACTCATTAACAGATCATATTTTCACATGAACACAGGTGGGAATGAATGCTAGGAGCCAAAAACACTTTCAGAAAGTGCAATAAAGTCATGCCATGAAGACGGATAGTAGCCAGATAAGATGAATAAATGGTGCGGAATGAGAGGTGGAAAAGCCTGTGCATCGGTAAAGCTTTTATTGCTTTAAACAATAACGTGAAGAGGGCAAATGCCAAGCACATGAGATTTATATTTTCAACGGATCTCAATTCATTAAGGAGCAAGGTCAGACATTTAAAGGGATCGTTACATGATGTAGAACTGGACGAACCACACCATTTGTCATAGTGACATTCATGAGGAAGCCCACAATGAGTGGGCTTTGAATTATATTCAAAATAATGCTTTTTTTTTCACGTATACTTTACACACACTTGAATGTTTAAAATCAATGGGGAAAATTAAACAAACACTAGATGGCTATTCCTTTGGTTGCTTTAAAGTTTAGCTGTTGCTGTCAGTCGCTAAGTTGGGTCCAATTCTTGGCAACCCCATGGACTGCAGCACACCAGGCTTCCCTGTCCATCACCATCTCCCGGAGTTTGCTCTGTCCATCGAGTCGGTGATGCCATCCAACCATCTCATCCTCTGTCGTCCTCTTCTCCCACCTTCAATCTTTCCCAGCATCAAGATCTCTCCCAATGAGTCAGTTCTTCGCATCAGATGGCCAAAGTATTGGAGTTTCAGCTTCAGCATCAGTCCTTCCAGTGAATATTCAGGACTGACTTCCTTTAGGATGGACTGGTTGGATCTCCTTGCAGTCCAAGGGACTTTCAAGAGTCTTCTCCAACACCACAGTTCAAAAGCATCAATTCTTCGGCGCTCAGCCTTCTTTATGATCCAGCTCTCCACATGTACATGACTACTGGCAAAACCCTAGCTTTGACTAGACGGACCTTTGTCAGCAAAGGGATGTCTCTGCTTTTTAATATGCTGTCTAGGCTTGTCACAGCTTTCCTTAACAATTATTCAATTATTTTTAAAAGAAAAACAAGAAGTAATGTGGTATATAGAATACTCACTGGAACCTGGGGGAAAAAAAAGGGATTTCTAGTCCTTGTTTTTTCATGAACTGTCAACATGACCTTGGACACGCATTATACTCTCCCTAAAGCATTATCTCCTGTACTTAAAATCACAAATGTGTCTTCTCAACGCCTTGGGTCACTTTCACCTTAGAGCGAGTATCATGATGAAATACTGCAGACACATCCCCTGGTTTTCACTATGGATTTTGTTCTTGGTATCGCCCAGCCTCACTTGATGGATATCAACAATCTGCCTGATCCCATCACCCCCTGGCTTCACAGACACACTCTGTGATTCATTCACTGGTCCTGTCTGACCACAATCGGCCCCTCAGCCTTCCACCGGAGAGGCCCCACACAGATAGCTAGCTAAACTATTCTAGGGCCTTGGTTTCTGCCATTTTATAGGGCCACAGCTTATGTGACCAGGCAACTTAGCATTCCCAGAGTGTCTTCTTATCTTAAATTTTTACACACCTCATCTACCCTGCTCTATTTCTGCAGCCAAAGCTAAGAGGAAGATGATTCGAACTGCATGACTTTCTGGTCCAGGGGTGAATACTAACAGTTTTCCAGATCTCGTTGATTCCTTCTGGTGAATTCAAATATATTTCAATCACCTGTTGTTTTATCAAGTAGAAAATTCAACAACCCCCCCCCCCATTCTCCTAGCCATTGTCTTCCTGACCCAGGGCTCAAACCTGGGTCTCTGGTATTGCAGGCAGATGGTTTACCAGAGTCTGAGCTGCAGCAAGTCCCATATAGGCACTTATATTAATTAAAATTGGGCTTCCCTGGTGGTCCAGTGGTTAAGAATTCACCTTCCAATGCAGGGGACGGAGGTTCCATCCCTGGTCCGGGAAGATCCCGTGTGCCTAGGGGCGACAAAGCCAGTGATTGGCAACGACTGAAGCCCGTGAGTCACAACAAGAGAAGCCACCATCATGAGCAGCCAGCACACGACAGCTGGAGAGTAGCCCCCTACTCACGGCAAAACTAGAGGAAGACTAAGCATGCAGCAATGAAGACCCAGCAAGGCCGAGGGGGAAAACATGTACTCCCATGGTGGATTCATGTCAGTGTATAGCAAAACAAATACATTATTGTAAAGTTAAAAAATAGAAAATGAACTAATTTAAAAAAAAAAGATTTTTAATTCATTACTTAACACAAAATAAAATTTAAAGCTCAGTTCTTGAGTCACAGAACTCTTTTCCACATGCAGCTGGTAAAAGGTATTTTGGGAAAGAGATGCTGGACTAGAATCCATCAAGGAGAAATTCACAGGTGAGACAGTCAAACGGGGACCCTGAGTAGCATAAGGGTCTTTCAGGAGGTCAGCAAACTTTTCTGTAAAGAGTTAGAGAGTCAATATTGTAGGCTCTGTAGGCCAAAGAATCTTTTTTCACAGCTCCACACTGCTGTCTTACAAACACCTTTTCCTAAGTCTTTTGTCTTACAAAAGTCGCCACAGACCGCTTGCCCAGGAGCAGCCATGAGTGTCTTCCAATAAAACTTTATCGACAACAAAGGCAGGGGGCCAGACTCATCCCAGAGGCTGTAGTGTGCCAACGCCCACAATGGGCGGGATGGGCATTCAATGAGCACAGTCCTTTCTCATTTCCTCGGGTTGCTCTTCTGCTAATAGGAGAAAGTGACTGCATCACAGTAAATTAATATTTTATCCCCCACCCCCCCATAGTACTTCCCTGGTGGCTCAGATGGTAAAGCGTCTGCCTACAACGTGGGAGACCTGGGCTCGATCCCTGGGTCGAGAAGATCCCCTGGAGAAGGAAATGGCAACCCCACTCTAAGACTCTTGTCTGGAAACATCCCATGGACGGAGGATCCTGGTAGGCTACAGTCCATGGGATGGCAAAGACTCAGAAACGACCGAGTGACTTCACTTTCACCTTCCCCATAGTATGTGCCGAAACAAAACATATTCAACAAAAAAGAAAAAAAAAAAAAAATCAGACCAGGACATTTTGTTTTTTCTCTCTCTCTCCCACAAAAGCTGCCCTGCCCTCTAAATGTGAGTAAGGCCAGCTCTGATCCTTATCATCTCTTTCCCCAGCGCCCCGCTTCACAGACTCCACTAAAGAATGCATAACGAACAAACACATGAAAAGATGCTTAACATCACTCATTATTAGAGAAATGCAAATCAAAACCACAATGAGGTATCATATCACACCAGTCAGAATGGCTGCTATCCAAAAGTCTACAAGCAATAAATGCCGGAGAGGGTGTGGAGAAAAGGGAACCCTCTTACACTGTTGGTGGGAATGCAAACTAGTACAGCCACTATGGAGAACAGTGTGGAGATTCCTTAAAAAACTGGGAATAGAACTGCCATATGACCCAGCAATCCCACCGCTGGGCATACACACCGAGGAAACCAGAATTGAAAGAGACGCATGTACCCCAATGTTCATCGCAGCACTGTTTACAATAGCCAGGACATGGAAGCAACCTAGATGTCCATCAGCAGACGAATGGATAAGGAAGCTGTGGTACATATACACAATGGAATATTACTCAGCCATTAAAAAAATACATTTGAATCGGTTCTATTGAGATGGATGAAACTGGAGCCCATTATACAGAGTGAAGTAAGCCAGAAAGAAAAACACCAATACAGTATACTAATGCATATATATGGAATTTGAAAGATGGTAACGATAACCCTATATGCGAGACAGAATAAGAGACACAGATGCATAGAACAGTCTTATGGACTCTGAGGGAGAAGGTGAGGGTGGGACATTCTGGGAGAATAGCATTGAAACATGTATATTATCATATGTGAAACAGAACACCATTCCATGTTCGATGCATGAGACAAATGCTCAGGGCCGGGGCAATGGGATGACCCAGAGGGATGGGATGGGGAGGGAGGTAGGTGGGGGGTCCAGGAAGGGGAACACATGTAAACCCATGGCTGATTCATGTCAATGTATGGCAAAAACTATTACAATATTGTAAAGTAATTTGCCCCCAACTAAAATAAATAAATTTATTAAAAAAAAAAAAAAGAAAGAAAAAGAATGTAGGAAAACAACAACAACAACAACAACAAAAAACCCACAGGTTTAAAAAAAAAAAAAAGAATGCATAGCGATCGCATGCACTGGGTTGGCTTGAATTAGAAGCTACCTGGGGAAGGTCACGTCCCTCAAACACACAAACGTTTTTCAAACGGAAGAGGCGCTCCTGAGAGGCGAGCAGCTGTGGGCCGAGGCTGGCACTGGGGAGCCCTGTCGGAAGTGCGTCAGCAGCTTGTTAGGCAGAAACCCTTGACCTCTGCCTTCTGCGCCTCATAACAAGCCTCCTGCCGCCTCTGTTCCTGTGTTCTCCACATGTGCCTCACTCCAAAGAGAAATAAAAGCTCTCTTCCCTCTAGATTGGCACAAAGATGCTGTCTGGAAAGGCTTTAACTCAGAGCTCAGAGTGTACGGATTTCAAACGCCTCCCCTGATCTCCCCAGGCCAGCCTCAAAGAGATTAATTTAGCAGAACCCTTGGGCCCCCAACCAGAGATAGAAACACTTGAGGCTCTGTACCTTTTACCAACAGCAGGGCTTGCAGGTACGTGAGCAGAAAACTGCTCACTGCTCAGCAAATGTGAACACAACACCCACAGGACACCAACAAAGCTCATGTTTATTGAGAAGAACCATGGGGATTTCATTCACGTGTAGGGCCGGGTGTCAG
Organism: Giraffa tippelskirchi; assembly: GCF_054371585.1. Classification (NCBI taxonomy): domain Eukaryota; kingdom Metazoa; phylum Chordata; class Mammalia; order Artiodactyla; family Giraffidae; genus Giraffa; species Giraffa tippelskirchi. The sequence goes on from NC_137289.1 coordinate 149,049,445, forward strand.
GCATGGGTTTTCCTATAAAAACAGTGTGAAACTGTGTTGCTGTTTTGTTTTTTTTTTTTTAATTTTATTTATTTTGGGCTGCCCTGTGTCTGTTGCTGGACGCAGATGTTTCTCTGGTTGCCAAGGGCCGGTGCTATTCTTCGTTGTGGTATACGGGCTTCTCCTTAAGAGGCTTCCCTTGCTGTGAAGCACAAACACTTTGGTCAGCAGGCTTCAGTATTTGCACCTCGGGGGCTCAGGAACTGCGGCTCCCAGGCTCTAGACCACATGCTTAGTTGCTCCGCAGCGTGTGGGATCTTCCCAAATCAGGGATCGAACTGGTGTCTCCTGCACTGGCAGGGGGATTTTTCTTTTTTAATCACTGAGCCACCAGGAAAGCCTGTGACACCGTCTTCACTGTGAGTGCTACACCAGCCGCCACGTACATCAGTTTTCCCAACTGCTCGTTAACGAAGAAAAAATCTATGCGTGCAGAGAAAAGCCAAGGGCAACAATGACAACATCTGGACTGCTTTCTGGATGCAGAGATTTAGGAAATGCGCACTAAAATTCCTCAAAAATTGGGGGTAGTATTTAGTAACGTCTGCTACAAGCTTTGTGCAAAGATGATACTTGTTATATAACTACATGCTGCAACTAAGACCTGGCACAGATAAATTTTTTTTTTTTTAAAAGCTGCCACTATAATACATGGGACTTCACACGTGGCTCAGTGGCAAAGAATCTGCCTGCAACGCCCGAGATGCAGGAGATGCTGGTTTGATCCCTGGGTCAGGAAAATCCTCTGGAGGAGGGAATGACAATCCACTCCAGTATTCTTGCCTGGAGAATCCCACGGACAGAGGAGCCTGGGGGGCTACAGTCCATGGAATCGGACAGTCAGACACGACCAAAGTGACTAAGTATGCAGGCACACACCATAATACATATATATGTGTGTATATATATACACATTCATATGTATGTGTGAATATATGCATATACACAGACACATATTCATTTTTTGGCTAAGACTTCCTTCGTTTCACATAAAGTCGATGTCAGATGCTCTCAAAATTTGAGATGAATCAGGAATGGAAAAGATCTTCACGAGATCCAGCATGGAAAGAACTTTCAAAAGTTTCATCGATTTATTTAGAGTAGGTATAGGTCGATCTTGTATTTACATCTTCAGGATAGGCTCAGGAGAAGTCCTACGTGCAAACGTGTTGGAGAAAAGGAACACAAAGCAGGTGGTTGGGAATCCTGGGTGACCGGGACTCGCCCCACTCTACGCCTGATGAATTGATTCTATATTTATACCATTCTGGCTGTGCTGGGTCTTTACTGCTGCAGCAGAGAGCTGGGGGGTGGGGGTGGGGGGCTACTCTTGGCTGCAATCTCAGTCTTCTCACTGCGGTGGCCTCTCTTGTTTCAGAGAACCGACTCTAGGGTGCGAGGGCTTCGTAGCGGAAGGTCCCGGGCTCCAGAGCACAGGCTCAGCGGCTGTGGCTGAGTTGCCTTGAGGCAAGTGGGGATCTTGCCGGTCCAGGGACGCAGCCCGTGTCTCCTGCTCTGGAAGGTGGATTCTTGACTGCCGAGCCACCAGGGAAGTCCTCCTGATGAATTTAAACGAGCTGGTTCCCGGATGAGAGGAGCCGTAAGTCACTGCCCACGCTCCCATCCTTGCCTGCCCCTGTTGCTTCAACGTGCCTCTGCGCCTCTGAGCCTGGCCCCTACCCACAGTCAGCGCAGGTGACTTTCTGCTGTTTCCTCTCTCAATCCATCACCTTTTTAATGTCAAGATAAGGATGTTCCTGACCCCTTTCCCAGTCTTTTCAATGAGTCAGCAGTGCCTCTGTATCTGCAGATGGCGGACAAGCACAGTCAGACAGATACAATACACTCTCTTCTGCATTTGTCTACACGTATCACTCTGATCAGCTAGCTCTAGCTGCTACATTAGAAGGTAACTTAATTTGTCCTTTCAGCATTTGGGGAGACGCGTGTGTTGCAAGCGTTTACAATCAGCTCTAACGTCAGTTCTGAGTGTAAAGCAAGCCACTGGCTGGCCAACGAACAACTCTCCTAAGACTTTCTAAGCTTTATCTTGCTGCTGTTGTTCAGTCGCGCAGTCGTGTCCCACTCTTGTCAACCCCATGGACTGCCCAGGCTCTCCTGTCCTTCACTACTCCTGGAGTTTGCTCAAACTCATGTCCATCAAGTCGGTGATGCCATCCAACCATCTCATCCTCCGTCGTCCCCTTCTCCTCCCGCCTTCAATCTTTCCCAGCATCAGGGTCTTTTCCAGTGAGTCAGTTCTTCGCATCAGGTGGCCAAGGGATTGGAGTTTCAGTTTCAACATCAATCCTTCCAATGAATATTCAAGGTTGATCTCATTTAGAATTGACTGGTTTGATCTCCTTGCAGTCCAAGGGACTCTCAGGAGTCTTCTCCAGCACCACAATTTAAAAGCATCCATCAATAAATCAAAAGCTTTATTATTGTTATTATTTTTCTCCAGGTTGCACGGAAACTTACATTCTTCTGAAGGTGCAGAGGTCAACCTTCAGAGTCAAATGTCCAGGTCACTTTAAACTAGAACTTCCAGCAAGCAAATTGTCCAACGTTACTGAGGATCTTGGAAGCTGAGAGAGACACTAACTACATGGCACCTACACTGCTTAAGAAATGAATCTATTTCCCTTCTCCATGGGAACCAATTATGTTCAAAACCCAAGTGTATTTTGCCACAAGATCTTTCCCTTCGTTCTTTAGTACGTTTTGGTATTTAAAGCCCTAAAATCTGTCAAGGATGCAAAACATGGGCTTCCCTGGTGGCCCAGGGGTTAAGAATCCGCCTGCCCATGCAGGAGACGCGGGTTCAATCCCTGCTCAGCGAAGATCCCACATGCCGTGGAGCAACTAAGCCTGCACCCACAAATACTGAAGCCCACGCGCCTTAGAGTTTGTGCTTTGCAACAAGAGAAGCCACTCCAATGAGAAGCCCCTGCATCACACCCAGATAGCAGTCACCACTCGCCACAACTAAAGAAAGTTGCTGTGCGGCAACAAAGATCCACACAGCCAAACAAAAAACACATACGTAAATTTGAAAAAAAACAAATAAATAAACAACGTCTCAAGTCTGGTCTTGCTGCTGCTGCTGCTAAATCTCATGTGATCATCTCAGACCCCAAGTCTCACCTCTGCTATGCTGTTACAGTCTTGGTGCCTACTGCCTGCCTGATTATGCATCCGCTTGAGCATACTGGTCATCTTTGTCAAATCAGTCACACCACAGTTCTGCCGGTCACTAGGACATTTAGAACGTCCGGTCATCTTTGATGGTTTTATTTCCTTTTACTTCTGTTGGCACAAGTTTGGTGCAGACCTATTCATATAAAGTGTGGGGAAAGATTTTTTTTGGAATATTCTCTTGATTTATTCCTTCTTCGGTTTATCTCAACAGCCAATTCTTTTCTCCTTAGTCAACACGAAAGACTCCTTATTTCAGAGCAGGAAAATTCCCCGAGTCTAAGTTCCCAAGCCATTCGTCTGCAAAGCAGTCCTGAGCTACCTGTGTTCTTGTTCTTAGGGGGGAAAAATTAATATTTTTATTTAAATATTATTAAATATTAAACAATATTTAATATTCCCTACTTCATGACATCTCTTTGACCTCATTTGCTGTTACAGCTGGCATATTCTGGCGCTGCAAAAGAATCGTGTATACCACTGCCAGCATCATATATTTTATATACTACATTGCCAACTATGTTATAACAAGTGAAGTGAAGTGAAAGTCGCTCAGTCGTGTCTGACTCTTTGTGACCCATGGACTACAAGAATTCTCTAGGCCAGAATACTGGAGTGGGTAGCCTTCCCCTTCTCCACGGGACCTTCCCAACCCAGAGATCGAACCCAGGTCTCCAGAATTGCAGGCAGACTCTTTACCAGCTAAGGCACAAGGGAAGCCCAATGTTATAAGAACTTAGCAAGTAAAAAGAAGCTAAAAATGTATACTTTTCCTAAACCCAAATGGCTAGCTAGTTTCTTTTAGCCCAATTTCACCCATTAACTGTCAAACTTGCTTTTCAAATTACGTGAATTCTCCAACATCTGAGAGTTCAGAAGATATGAACAACTTCTACAAATAGCACGAGTCAGTAAATTAAGCATCTCCGTTTGCCTGACTTTAGAAACTGCAAACTTTTGCCGGGTTATGTCGGAAAACATCCAAGTTAACCTCATGGGTCATTATCGGACAGTGAGGAATAAAATACTCTCAGTACTTTAGGCCATCGAGTGAAGCTTCCATTTCAGCCCATTTTGCTGAAAGCACATGGTTCCACGTCCTCTCTGACTCGGTCTTTGGACAAGAAACCGTGCCAACCCGGGATCAAGTTAGAGCAGGTGTCAGATTATGTGCAAATTATAGCAGCTAGTTGTTTGTAGGTGACTCTGCTGTTCCATGGGCTTCCCAGGTGGCACAGTCATAAAGAATCCACCTGCCAGTGCAGGAGACGCAGGTTGGATCCCTGGGTCAAGAAGTTCCCTTGGAGAAGGAAATGCCAACCCACTCCAGGATTCTTGCCTGGGAAATCTCATGGAAAGTGGAGCCTGGTGGGCAAAGAGTTGGACATGACTTAGCGACTGAACAACAATAACAACAGTGACAACCACAACTATTGTTCTTCACGGGGCTGTGACATCACCTCCAGCCAGCTCCCTCAGCAGAAAGCCACCACGAATGAGATCCAGACAGGGAGCTTTTGGATGGCCCCACGGGCGAGGCAGGACGGAACGGGAGAGCCTCTGGCTCTTTGGTCTGATCACATCCAACGGTTTCCTCTTGGCGGTCCAGAAGGGCTGAGTGTCAGAGGGGGGAGGCCCTGGGAGAGATGAAAGGCAGCCCTAGGGGATCCCGACCTCTGAAACGTAACCCCTTTGTCGTCTTTCAACGGAGGGCTCTTTGAGGGCCACTGTCATCAGTCACCTTCAAACGGAACCTTTACTCTGTCTGGCTCAGCCCGTGGAATCCGCCCTGTTATTGATCCCTCGGCGATAAGGGACATCAAGAAAAGGAGCCCTGTTCGTGGGGGGCCTGCTGAGGAAGCCGGGGTCTCAGTCACACACCCGTCAGCAGGAGTCCCTGCCAGTGTGGGACCTGCCAAGGAAGCACGCTGGGCGCAGCGGCCCATGTCGGCCTCAGTCTGCAGCTTTCAATCGTCCAGGGAACTTCTGAGACTCGGTGGGACCAAGCTGACATCCCAGAGAACCAGAGTAGGCACCGAGGAGCCAGCAAGACAAACTCAGATGCGCATGCCCACCCCGCAGTGGGGAACACCCGCTCTCTGCACCACCACCACCCCAGATACCATCAGCCTGCTCTGAAAATGACAGAATTATCACAAATCACAGGGCCTGTCCAATGTAAATAATGCCGTGTGTGTTAGTTGCTCAGTCGTTTCTGACTTTTCGGGACCCCATGGACTGTAGTCCGCCAGGCTCCTCTATCCACGGGATTCTCCAGGCAAGAATACTGGAGTGGGTTGCCATGCCCTCCTCCAGGGGATCTTCCCGACCCAGGGATCGAAGCCAGGTCTCCCACACTGCAGGCAGACTCTTGACATCCTGAGCCACCAGGGAAGCCCTTAGTGTAAATCTGCAGTTCATGTAGCCATGAGGGGAATAACGCTAACTGCATCATATATATTTACCCTTTTCAAATTATGTGAAACTTCATTGAAACTGCCCAGGATAAAAATGCAAAAAAAAAAAAAAAAAAAAAACCAGAAAGATATTTGTATTCAAATGATCTGGTTCTATTTGCAGCAAGAGGGGTAAGAAGCTAAAACCCAAGTTGTTCCTTAAACTGTAAATGTGAAAAATAATACACACAGGAGTGCTAAGTCGCTTCAGTCGTGTTCGCCTCTTTGCGATCCCATGGACTGTGTAGCCCACCAGGCTCCTCTGTCCAGGGGATTCTCTAGGGAAGAATACTGGTGTCGGTTGCCAAGACCTCCTCACAGGGATCTTCCCAACCCAGGAATCAAACCCATATCTCTTATGTCTCCTGCGTGGGCAGGCAAATTCTTTACCACGAGCGCCACCTGGGAAGCCCAAATACAAATGTAGAGTACCTATTCAGCCCTGTATTCATTAACTAGGTGGGCTTCCCTGCTGGCTCAGTGGTAAAGAACCCGCCTGCCAAAAAGGAGATGCAGCTTAGATCCCTGGGTAGGGAAGATACCGTGGAGGGAGAAATCACAACCCACTCCAGGATTCTTGCCTGGAGAATCCCATGGACAGAGGAGCCTGGCGTGCTACAGTCCATGGGGGTCACGGGAGAGGTGGACACAACTTAGCAACTAAACAACAACAACAATTAACTAGGTAGTAATGAATTAACTGTCATGCATTATTCTTCCAAATACAACACAATTAGCCATAATTCCCCAGAGCTCCAAAGCGATTTTATAAATCTTATGGTGTACAGATGTGTTATGCCTTGCAAGATGAGTTTCCAACAGAAGAAGAGAAACTCCCTTTTCCTGGACAATTCCCACGTGGGACCACCTGAGCCACAGTTTGGCGTGTCCTTAAAACCACTACAATATTGTAAAGTAATTAGCCTCCAAAAATAAATAAATTAATTTTAAAAAATAAATAAAAATATTTCCAGAACCATTAAAAAAAAACAAAAAAGAAAACCATGAGGTACTGGGGCTTCCCTGGTGATGCAGAGGTTGAGAACCCACCCTGCAGCGCAGGGGAGGTAGGTTTGAACCCTGGTCAGAGAATGAAGATCCCACATGCCTCAGGGCAACTCAGCCCTCGCGTGCCACAAGCAGACAGCCCATATTCTGCACCTACTGAGCCCACACACCAACTAGACAGCCTGAGCGCTGGGAAGAAAGATTTTGCACGACACGAAGAAGGTCCTGCCGGCCACAGCTAAGACCCGAAGCAGCCAAAGAAATAAACGTTTATATATATATAAACCTAGACAGCACATTAAAAAGCAGAGACATTACTTTGCCAACAAAGGTCCGTCCAGTCAAAGCTACGGTTTTTCCAGTGATCATGTATGGGTGTGAGAGTTGGACCACAAAGAAAGCTGACCGCCGAAGAATGGATGCTTTTGAACTGTGGTGTTGGAGAAGACTCTTGAGAGTCCCTTGGACTGCAAGGAGATCCAACCAGTCCATCCTAAAGGAGATCAGTCCTGGGTGTTCACTGGAAGGACTGATGTTGAAGCTGAAACTCCAATACTTTGGCCACCTGATGCGACGAGCTGACTCACTGGAAAAGACCCTGATGCTGGGAAAGATTGAAGGCGGGAGGAGAAGGGGACGACAGAGGATGAGATGGCTGGATGGCATCACCGACTCGATGGACATGGGCTTGAGCAAGCTCCGGGAGTTGGTAAGGGACAGGGAAACTTGCGTGCTGCAGTCCATGGGGTCGCCAAAAGTCAGACATGACTGAGCAACTAAACTGAAGTGATCAGAACCCTTGGATTTATGTTAAAAAAAAAAACGTAAGGTACTGAAACTGATTATTAGAAGTCTTTTCCTGCTTTCACGATGCATCCTGGTTGGTGTTTGGTTCACTCTAAACCTGTTTGGGACTCAGATTTTCACTTTAACAAGGGTCTTCTAGGGTGCTTAGGGGGCTGGTGTCGACAAACCATTTTCATAGTAGCTGTTGTTGTTCAGTCGCCAAGTCGCGTCTGACTCTTCGTGACCCCGTGGACGGCAGCACGCCAGGCCTCCCTGTTCTTCACCGTCTCCCAGAGTTGGCCCAAGTTCCTGTCCATCGAGTTGGTGATGCCACTCAACCATCTCATCCTCTGTCGTCCCCTTCTCCTCCTGCCTGCAATCTTTCCCAAGCATCGGGGTCTTTTCCACAGTCAGCTGTTCACAGCAGATATCCGAATATGAAATCACAAAGGCCATCTACTATGCAACACACTGTGTATAGAGTTCAGCTCACTTTTTAAAAGTGAGCATATGTAAAAATTTACAAATACATTCGGGGCCTGTACTTTTTATTTCTTTGTTTGGTTTTGGCTGTGCTGGGTTTTGGTTGCTGTGTTCCAGCTTTCTCTAATTGCACTGAGTGGGGGCCACACTCCAGCTGTGGAGTGCGGGCTTCTCCCTGGGGTGACTGCTCTGGTTTCAGAACTCAGGCTCTGGAACACAGGCTCCGCAGTTGCGGCGCACGGGCTTAGCTGCCCTGTGGTATGTGGGATCTTTCCGGACCCATGTGCCCTCTGCATTGGCAGATGGATTCTTAACCACTACACCCCCAGCGAAGTCCTGGGGCCTGTACTTTAAAGCAGGAGATTGAACCCTGTGTTTTGAAAGACTACATTCACGACATTAGTTCACCTTCTTTAAGTCAAATTTGGTACCCAGAGATTCCATTATTCTTCTCCATGTGTTTCCTGCTAACTGCCCTACTTTACCCACTCCAGTCCTCTTGCCTGGAAAATCCCGTGGACGGAGGAGCCTGGTAGGCTGCAGTCCATGGGGTTGTTAAGAGTCGGACACGACTGAGCGACTTCACTTTCAGTTTTTCACTTTCATGCATTGGAGAAAGAACTGGCAACCCACTCCAGTGTTCTTGCCTCGAGAATCCCAGGGACGGAGGAGCCTGGTGGGCTGCCGTCTATGGGGTCGCACAGAGTCGGACACAACTGAAGCGATTTAGCAGCAGCAGCAGCAGCAGAACAGCAGCCCTGCTTTAAGTAACCAGCTTCTCTGTCTAATGGACGTCCTTTAGCAAGTGAGAGCTGCTGTACCTTGTTACTGATGGAACACAGGAAAAAGCTTGAGCGTTTGATACCAGGCATCCTAGTCTGGGCTTCCCTGGTGGCTCAGGAGGAGCCTGGAGGGCTGTGTACGGACTTTGGGGTCCCAAAGAGTCACAGACAATGAAGCAACTAAACAACAACATCCTAGTCTAGCATTTGGATTGTTGAGTTCTCTACAGAAAAAAAAATAAAATAAAGTACAACTCCAAACTTCAAGAGACAAAACACCGGACTTCGTAAGTATCTCTGCTCCCAGGCTTCCTTAGGTATTTCTGCACTTGACAAGCCCTTCTCTTCAAGGATGTAACACAACTTAAGAGAAGAAGGAAGAGGATGAAAGAGACAGGGAGGGAGCAAGGAAATCTGCATGCATGCTTAGCCACTCAGTCATCTTCAAGTCTTTGCCAAAAAATAAGACTTGTAGGACCCCACCCAAAAAAGAAACTGTATTGAAGAAGAGGAAGAAAATCACAGGACCTGTATGTGTTGTCTGTGCTGGGTACGGGACTCTTTTGTGGGAGTCCCTAGGGCCCCATGCTGCCTGCTCTCTCCCTTGGGATCTATGGAGGAAGCAGGCTTCCTATGTTTAGGGTTTCTGGAAAAGGGGGTGATAAAAGTGCCAGCTAAACTATAAGACTCACAGTTAAACGCGCATTTCAGATAAACAGCGAAAAAAAAAAATGTTGAGACGTCACACGGGCTTGCAGTTTCCATCAGCTGCAAAAACACAGCAGATGTTGGCATGAAAGAGAAGGAGGAAGCAGGAGAACTATAAATTGAGAGCCGTAACTCGACACACAAGGCATCTGGGGGCCACGGAACACGAAAGCCAACAGCCTGCGGCAGCCACGTCCACCGGGAGGACGCCCTCTGAACCACAGGCTCAAATAGAACCAAAGGCTCACGGCCGTAATGCCGGAGCGCCGGACACCTCGATATCCAGGCTGTCCTCTAGAACAGAAACATTTAAGCATTTTTCCTCTGCAAAAATGAATAACATGCTTTTAAAAACACACCTGTTTTAAAAGGCTTCTGTTTTCAATGAAATTCACACATATGGGAAGCCTCTGTCAAAGATGCTTGCTTTTTTTTTTTTGCTTTGCTTTATTTTTAATTGCAGTGTAAAGAGTTTTGTAATAATATGAAGTATTATATGCTTTCCCAGGTGCCTACTTTAATTACAAGAAAAAGAAAAATTCGGTTTTATATGCATTTACACGCCTCCATTTGAACACTGCAGGGGTATTTTCTGACATGTTATTTCAAAAATCTGAACCATTTGTATCTGGGGAAAAAAATCTAGGCGTTTACCTCTGAGATGATACAAAAATGCCTTTTGAGGTGTGGCCCAGACAGAGGGGCGGTGCTCGGTGAGTTCTGAATCCCATTGTGTTCATCATGGACCCACATACGATGAAACAGTGTCAGTTTGCTTTCCCCAGGAGCAGCATCAGTTTACTGTTTCTAGAGGCTTCTTACATTACCTGCAGGAGAAGGAAATGTCAACCCACTCCAATATGCTTGTCTGGGAAACCCCATGGACAGAGAAGCCTGGCGGGCTATGGGGTCTCAAAGAGCCAGACATGACTGAAGCGACTAAACAACAGTACGTTACTGACATATTTCGACAGCAACAGACCTCAAAGGCGCACACTACGCCACTTGAGCCCAAAGTCACCGGCGGTATCAACATTTTGTTTTCACTTCAAGAGCCCCTGGTACGATGGTCCTGATACGAACTTCTTTTAGAAAATCAAATTCCCATCATTTCATGGGATTAACAGGATTTTCTAGCTACTGCATTCTTCACTGAGGAAAACCTTCCCAGAAATGCTTCTGTTATCCTAGTTGCTGGCAGTAAAAGCAAAGCTGCAGAGAGCGTACCAGCACCGCCGTCAGGAGTAACTAGAGATGCGGGCAGAAATATGAATGAAATCTCTGCCCAGTGGATGCTCTTAAGGTACAGGACCTCTCGACAATGATTGTTATAACCTCATTCACACAACCCTCCGTAACTTGCCCAAATCAAAGACAGACTTGAAAATGAAGAAGGAGGAGAATGTTCAAAAAAGACACTTTCGATGACGTACCAAAGCTTGTGCCAAAACCAACATCGATCATATGCCGAGATCTCTTCTTGAAACATTGTCTGGCAGAATCTCTCCTGCATGTGTGCGTGCGTGAAAATGAACAGTAACACTTCTCCAGATGCTTAAATCTCAGAAACGCCTTTTATGGAGTGTGACTATATTGCCCTTAGACAGGGGTTGGTTTATTTCACAGACACTAGGAGCCTTTGGTGCTCAACTTAGGTTTACTGAACTAGACTCTGCTAGCGTGCACTGCAGACCCGTCCACGTGAAGAACCTGCAGGCTAACATTTTATAGCTAATCCTTCGGCTCACCTCAGTATTAAGCAGTAAACTGCTTGTACGCTGATGATTTTGATAAATTCTGACAGCTTTATTTTTTAATGTTTATTTATTTTTAATTGAAGGATGACTGCTTTACATCACAGTGTTGGTTTTTCTACCAAACACTGACCTGAATCAGCCAGAGAAATTCTGACAGTTTTAAAAAGCTATATTCTGAAATGCCTGCTTTTGTCCAAGGTACATTTCTTTCCCTTTTTTTTTTCTTTTTGTATTTGAGGTCCTCTTTTATTTGATACACTCCCGTCTTGCAAGGCTTATCTCTTAACTGTTCACTGGTTCTGGAAAAAAATTTAAAAACCCACAAGAGTCCATTTCTAAAGGACAGAAAGAGAGGGGCTTTCTGTGTTCCAAAGCAGCTCTGAATCCACTCTGTTCATGAATTTGGAGGGCAGGCACTCAGGTAACAAGAATTTGGGGAGTGAAGGAGAATTCATATAATCTGTTTAGCTCGTGCATACTTATTTGCTTAATTTGATTAATTTTTAAAATTAATTTATTTTATTTTTGGCTTCTCTAGGTCTCTGTGGCTGCACCTGGGTTTTCTCTAGTTGCAGCGAGCAGGGGTTACTCTCCAGTTGCGATTCCCAGGCTTCTCACTGCAGAGGCTTCTTTTGTTGCAGAGAGTAGGCATGAGGGCTCAGCAGTTGTGGCGAATGGCTTAGTTGCTCCGTGTCATATGGAATCTTCCCAGAGCGGGGATCAAACCTCCGTCCTCTGCACTGGCAGGCAGATTCTTAACCACTGAACCACGAGGGAAGTCCCTATTTGTTTATTTAGTTATTTCGCTGTGCCGGGTCTTAGCTGAGACACATGGAATCTCTGAGTTTGCACAAACTCTTGGTCACAGCGTGTGTGATCTGGTTAAGTGACCAGGGATTGAATCCGGGCCCGTGGGGATACAGTGTTCACTCTGAAATCCTGATTTCAGTGTCTGTGGATCCATACCCAGAAGTGGAATTGCTGGATCCCACAGTAGTTCTGTTTTTATTTATTTATTTTTTTTTTTTTTTGAGGATCCTGTGTACCGTTTTCTGTAGTGGCTGCACCAGTTTCCACTCCCATCGACAGTGCATGAAAGTGAAAGTTGCTCAGTCGTGTCTGACTCTTTGTGACCCCACGGACTACACAGTCCAACGAATTCTCCAGGCCAGAATACTAGAGTGGGTAGCCGTTCCCTTCTCCAGGGCATCTTCCCAACCCAGGGATCCAACCCAGGTCTCCCGCATTGCAGGTGGACTCTTTACCAGCTGAGCCACCAGGGAAGCCCAGGAAGACTGAAGTGGGTAGTCTTTCCCTTCTCCAGGGGATCTTCCCAATCCGGGGGATCAAACTGGGGTCTCCTGCATTGTAGGCGGATTCTTTACCAGCTGAACTATCAGGGAAGCCCTTGGTGGATATGTGACAGACTCCAAAAACAGATAGCTAATTAACAGGCCAGTGTTCTAGTCAATGTTGAACTTGTAGAGATATGGGGCTTGGTGGCCATGAATACATTCCTCAACTCCAACTTATGTGACAGCATCTTTGGTTACCTGGGTGATGGTATGGGTGTTGCAGATGTTATTTGGAAAGAATGACAATGAGTTAGCAAAGAGGACCCAGGGATTTCCCTGGTGCTCCGGTGGTTAGGAATCCACCTTCCATTGCAAGGCGTGTGGCTTTGATCCCTGCTTGAGGAACTAAGATCCCACATGCAGTGGGGCAACCAAGCTCTCCCACTTCAGCTACTGAGCCTGCCCTCTGGAGCCCACGAGCTGCAGCTACTGAGCCCAAGAGCCGCAATAAAGATCCTGAGTGCCGAAACTAAGACTGGACACTGCTATAAATAAATTAAAAAAAAAAAAAAGAGGATCCATATCTTAACTCTTTGGAACAAGCCCCTAAGAGGAACAAGATGTTTACTCTTTTGAGAGGGTACAAAGATTATATCGACATTAACAGAGACTCAAAAATAATAAACAGCACTGAGACGTGCACACTGCCATATGGGAAACAGAGAGCCGGGGGCCGTCTGCTGTATGACACAGGGAATCCAAAGCTGCTGATCTCTGCCCACCTGGAGGGGTGGGGTGCGGAGGGAAGTGGAGGCGGGTGGGGTTCAGGGTGGGGAGGGACACACGTATGCCTGTGGCCGATTCATATTGTCAGTCATTCAGTCGCTCAGTCGTGTCTGACTCTTTGCGACCCCATGGACGGCAGCACGCCAGGCTTCCCTGTCCATCACCAACTCCCAGAGCTTGCTCAAACTCATGTGCATTGATTCAGTGATGCCATCCAACCATCTCATCCTCTGTCATCCCCTTCTCCTCCACCTTGAGTCTTTCCCAGCATCAGGGTCTTTTCCAATGAGTCAGTTCTTTGCATCATGTGGCCAAAGTATTGGAGTTTCAGCTTCAGTATCAGTCCTTCCAATGAGTATTCATATTGACGTATGGCAAAAACCATCACAATACTGTAAAGTAATAATCTTCCAATTCAAATAAATTAATTAATTTTAAAAGTAACAATAAAAAAGGATGGGGATGACACATGTATACCTATGGCTGATTTATGTTGCTGTATGACAAAAAAAAAATCACAATACTGTAATTATTCTCCAATTAAAATTAGTTTAAAAAATAACAACAAAGATTAAAAAAAACCCTACCATCAATCCTGCAACCTTGTATATATTTTTGACTCGATTTTCCTAAACATTATTTTACTCACAGATATTACTTTAACATAACAAAATATATAAAGCCTCGAATTTATGATTAAAAAAGAAAACAAATCCATAAATATTATATGTGTGAGAGTAGTATATAAAAATTATTTTAAAAAGTTACTTCGGTATGAGTTCAGTATAAATCAACAGTATAAATATATCAAACAGTAGTGCAATTCTGACTTCATTAACGAATCCATGAACAGAAGGACAATAAATAAGGAACAGCTCCATTCCTCACGTTTAGACTACCCTGAGGGCGTTGTTCTCCGTTCTGAGCCATCTGATGCATTCAACACAGTTATTAAGAATGTGGATAGGCGCGGGCGCAGGGGGCGGTAAAAAAAGAAAAAAAAAAAAAAAGAATGTGGACAACAGTCATCAAGACAGTATGGTACTGGCACAAGGACAGAAATATAGATCAGTGGAACAAAATAGAAAGCCCAGAGATAAATCCACGCACCTATCGACACCTTCTCTTCGACAAAGGAGGCAAGAATATATAATGGAGAAATGACAATCTCTTTAACAAGTGGTGCTGGGAAAACTGGTCAACCACTTGTAAAAGAATGAAACTAGAACACTTTCTAACACCATACACAAAAATAAAATCAAAATGGATTAAAGATCTAAACATAAGACCAGAAACTATAAAACTCCTAGAGGAAAACATACGCAAAACACTCTCCAACATAAACCACAGCAGGATCCTCTATGACCCACCTCCAAGAATATTGGAAATAAAAGCAAAAATAAACAAATGGGACCTAATTAAAATTAAAAGCTTCTGCACAACAAAGGAAACTATAAACGAGGTGAAAAGACAGCCTTCAGAATGGGAGAAAATAGTAGCAAACGAAGCAATGGACAAAGAATTAATCTCAAAAATATACAAGCAACTCCTGCAGCTCAATTCCAGAAAAATAAACGACCCAATCAAAAAGTGGGCCAAACAACTAAACAGACACTTCTCCAAAGAAGACATACAGATGGCTAACAAACACATGAAAAGATGCTCAACATCACTCATTATCAGAGAAATGCAAATCAAAACCACAATGAGGTACCATTTCACACCAGTCAGAATGGCTGCTATCCAAAAGTCTGCAAGCAATAAATGCTGGAGAGGGTGTGGAGAAAAGGGAACCCTCTTACACTGTTGGTGGGAATGCAAACTAGTACAGCCACTATGGAGAACAGTGTGGAGATTCCTCAAAAAACTGGGAATAGAACTGCCATACAACCCAGCAATCCCACTGCTGGGCATACACATCGAGGAAACCAGAATTGAAAGAGACACGTGTACCCCAATATTCATCGCAGCAATGTTTACAATAGCCAGGATACGGAAGCAACCTAGATGTCCATCAGCAGACGAATGGATAAGGAAGCTGCGGTACATATCCACAATGGAATATTACTCAGCCATTAAAAAGAATACATTCGAATCAGTTCTAATGAGGTGGATGAAACTGGAGCCTATCATACAGAGTGAAGTAAGCCAGAAAGAAAAACACCAATACAGTATACTAACACATATATATGGAATTTAGTAAATTGGTAAAGATAACCCTTTATGAGAGACAGCAAAAGAGACACAGATATATAGAACTGTATTTTGGACTCTATGGGAGAGGGCGAGGGTGGGATGATATGGGAGAATGGCACTGAAGCATGTAAATTATCATATGTGAAACGAATCGACAGTCCAGGTGCGACGCATGATATAGGGTGCTCGGGGCTGGTGCACCAGGATGACCCAGAGGGATGGGATGGAGAGGGAGGTGGGAGGGGGGTTCGGGAAGGGGAACATATGTACACTCATGGTGGATTCATGTCAGTGTATGGCAAAACCAATACAATATTGTAACGTTAAAAAATAGATAAATAAACGAATTAAAAAAAAAAAAAAAAACGTGGACAGATGTTCGAAAGGGTGACCTTCACAGAGGGAGTACAGAAAGTCCTCCATTGGAAAAGAGAGCTTGGAAGCACGCAGCCCAGACCTGGAGTGGGGAGACACACTAACAGTCCTCCAATCACACGGCTGTGGGTTGCTTTAGTCGCTCAGCCCTGTCTGATTCTCTGTGGCCCCGTGGACTGTAGCCCGCCAGGCTCCTCTGTCCATGGGATTCTCCAGCAAGAATACTGCAGTGGGTAGCCATACCCTCTTCCAGGGGATCTCCCCAACCCAGGGATTCAACCCCGGTCTCCTGCATGGCAGGCAGATTCTTTACCATCTAAGCCACCAGGGAAGACCCCGAATCACACAGGTTGCTTCATTAAAAGCTGTTCGGCGTTGTTGGCAAAGACTCCCTGAGAAATCAGGCAGACACACTTCAGAGAGATCTTTTGTTTCAGAACAAGCAGGAACTTTCAATCTGTGCAAAGCTAGAAGCGACTGTCTCAGAAGGCAATGAGTTCCTTAATCTTTAATGAAGGCCTGCCGTGGGTTTTTTGATGAGAGGATCTATGAACTGCGTCGACAGCCGGATTGGAAAAATTAAATTCCCTCCAAATACAACATTCGGTCATCTGTACTCTGATGACACACAGATTTCCAGAAATTAAAAATTACACCTACGTGCTATTCTCCTTCTGTCTCCCGCCTACTATCCCACTGAAGTCTGTGAAAATGAGTACCAGGGCTTTATGAGCCAGGGGGCATCTATGACTTTCCTCCTTATATTGCTCTAGAATTTGTTGCTGTGGTGCTGGTGGTGGTGGTAGTGGTTTAGTTGCTAAGTCATGCCAGACTCTTTGCAACCCCGTGGACTGTAGCCCACCAGGCGCCCTTGTCCACAGGATCTCCCAGGCAAGAATCCTGGAGTGGGTCGCCATGCCCTTTCTCCAGAATCTGTGGCTATAGCTCTCTGAAGATGTGGAAACTGGGGCCTGGATCCCTCCTTTTATCACGTAAACACTTCCCTGTCTGCTAATGCACAGGAAGAACGTTTAACATTTAATCAAGTGACCAAAAAGAGATGTATTAAAGGACAACGGAATTTTGTTTCAACTTTTGGCAAAACATAAGCATGTTTCTCAACTAAACGAAGGAGAAACCGTTTGGCTAATCGAGTATTTTCTGATTTTTCTTTGAGACTCCTTTTTCTATTCTACTTGGCTTTGGTGTAAGCTGTGGAAGCCAAGAACAATTAGAACACAAAGAGGGTTTTGAAAATATTTGAACTTAATTCACAGAATTAGACGTAAGTGGACATTACAGGCTAAGCAGCCAAGCTATAAGAAGTAAAATACATATCGTAAAATGATTCCCTTGAAATTTCCTACTGTAACGACGATCATAAAAAAAATCCAAATTTCATGAAGCCAAATGCAGTTCTAAACACCTGACTGAAAGGCACCATATGAAACACACTGTAATTTTTATGTTTGTAATGCTGAGGTAGGAAATCTCTACACCACACAGTTAGAACGTTCCAAAGTTAACTTACCTGAAAATTATTTCAACAGACACTTCTCCAAGCTAACAGATGTTTGTGTGTCTCCTTCAAGCACTCACTGAAGGTCTTCCTCCCTGGTGGTGACATAGGGCAGCATGGGGCCAAATGGTGCTCCTCCAGAGGGGTGGGCTGGCACCCAAGACCCGGACGGGGAGCCTGCAATCTAGGAAAACGGCCAGCAGCACTTCTGCCTTCAAATGCGGTGACTGAGGCCCCCAGGACTGCATGAGGAAGATCCAAGATATTAAGCCACTCACGGGGCGTGCCTCTAAGCCAGCGTGTTTTTGGCAAACACAGTGAATTGACACCAAATTCACCCACATCCTTGGGGGTGGTCCTCTTTAACAATTCACTTAGCCAAACACACTTCTCCTCCCTCAAACATTTTTGGATTCTCTCCTCTTTTATAGTGTCCTTATATAGAAGATTTTTAGAATATTATCAGTGGTATAATCTTTTATGATGGATTTCATTTTATGAGATGCAGCCAAAAATCATTCTGGGCACAGAAAGTCTAGCAGATGTGGTGAAGTAATGACTGTTAATTAAATTATATATATATAATTATATATATAAACATGAAATATATATTATATATATATTACACTATATGTTATAATATATATAATTATATATGTATGACACCAATATATAATTATCTATATTACATTATATAATGTAATATAGATAATAATATATTATTATATACATCATATATATAAACACGAAATATTTTATTGAAATAACACTTGACAGCAATCACAAGAGTTTCCCAAAATCATGGTTTGAATAAGTTTATAACTCACCCCAGGCATCTCCACAAATACCTATCAAAAAATAGGAAATGGCGTGTCCTGAATGCCTGTCTGAGAACTGACACTACTCAACAAGACATCTTCACAAACCCCTGAAAGCTTGACTCTGAAAACCAAGTTTTCGATCGTGTGTTAAATAACTGAGTGACTCTTCTCCTAGGCTTTATTTGCTGTTGTGCTTGGGAGACATAGGGAGTCCCATAAGTCTACTGATGGCTTGAAAAGGAACAGAAGTGTATGACAGGCATATATATTTTTAATCTTAAAAGGAGACTTTACCATGAAGACTGGGCTTCCCAGGTGGTGCTAGTGGTAAAGCACCCGCCTGCCAATGCAGGAGACGTAAGAGACACGGGTTTGATCCCTGGGTCGGGACGATCCCCTGGAGGAGGGTATGGCAGCCCGCTCCAGTATCCTTGCCTGGAGAATCCCACGGACAGAGGAGCCTGGCAGAATACAGTTCATGTGATCGCAAAGTCAGACATGACTGAGTGACTCAGCACACACACACCATGAAGACTCCAATGTGTTGCGTGAACGGAGCAGCCACATAAGGGGTTTCGGTCATTTTCCTGGAGCCATGCCTTGAGGCTGGCAGGGAGGTGGTGTGAGGCCTCAGTTTTCGCTACGACTGCTCTGGAACTCACACCTCTCCCCCTCCATGCCTGCAGCTCACCACTGATCCAGGGGGCCCCCTCCCACATGCCCCTTTGCCAGCACAATGTTACCAAAAAACCAGCATCTTTCCCCATCCGCCCCTGGAGAGGGCTCTCCATGGGTCCCTTTCAAATGCAAAACACTTTCATTATTGCTGGCAGAGCTTGGTCTGCACTGCAGCCCCCAGCCTGGGCTGACCATGAGGCTCCCCTGGTCAGCTGCGGACTGGTAACACGTCATTCCAACAGTTCCCAGGGGCCTCCATCTTCACCGAGCAAGACATCTCTCTTGTTGCTCTGCCCAGCAAGGAGAGTTGCTAGGGTGTCACGTAAAAGAGCCAGTTCCCCATCTAAGCTAGTGAGTGGATTAGCCCTTGCAGCAAGCCTCGTGTTTGAGAAAGATGCAGTAAATGCGCAAAGGTGGAATTATTGCTGTTGTTCAGTCGCTCAGTTGTGGCCGACTTCAAAACTCCATGGACTGCAGCACACCAGGCCTCCCTGTCCATCAAAAACTCCCAGAGCTTGCTCAAACTCACGTCCATCGAGTCGGTGATGCCATCCAACCATCTCATCCTCTGTCGTCCCCTTCTCCTCCTGCTTTCAATCTTTCCCAGCATCAGGGTCTTTTCAAATGAGTCAACTCTTCACATCAGGTGGCCAAAGTATTGGAGTTTCAGCTTCAACATCAGTCCTTCCAATGAACACCCAGGACTGATCTCCTTTAGGATGGACTGGTTGGATCTCCTTGCAGTCCAAGGGACTCTCAAGGGTCTTCTCCAACACCACACTTCAAAAGCATCAATTCTCGGGTGCTCAGCTTTCTTTCTAGTCCAACTCTCACATCCATACATGACTACTGGAAAAACCATAGCTTTGACTAGACAGAACTTTGTTTGCAAAGTAATGTCTCTGCTTTTTAATATACTGTCTAGATCCGTCATAGCTTTTCTTTCAAGGAACAAGCATCTTTTAATTTCCTGGCTGTAGTCACCATCTGCAGTGATTTTGGAGCCCAAGAAAATAAAGCCTTTCACTGTTTCCATTGTTTCCCCATCTATTTGCCATGAAGTGATGGGATTACATGGGGAATCAAAAACCCTCCTGAGAAATTCTTTATGATGTATAGACACTCCAGAGGAATCACCTTCAGAATAACTGATCTAAAGAGAGTATGTCTTACTTTTCTTTCTTTTTTCAAAACCTAAGACAATCCCTGACACTCGGCTGTAATCAATATATACTGTCATGACTGAAAATATTTTAATCAAAGAAAGAATGGAGGGGTGGGTGGATGGATGGATGCATAGATTAATAGATGGATGGATGATGATCACTCACTCATGCAATCAATCAATGAAAACTTGTACTTCTCGATTTGCCGCTGGTCAGAAAGCGTCTTTTTTGTATCATTTTCCTCATTTGTTACTAATGCTGAAGCTGAAGCTGAAGCTAAAGCTCGAAGACTTTGTCCACCTCACATAAAGAGCCAACTCACTGGAAAAGACCCTGATGCAGGGAAAGATTGAAGGCAGGAGGAGAAGGGGGTGACGGCGGAAGAGATGGTTGGATGGCATCACTGACTCAATGGACATGAGTCTGGGTAAACTCCAGGAGTTGGTGATGGACAGGGAAGCCTGGCGTGCTGTAGTCCCCGGGGGTCACAATGAGCCAGACACAACTTTGTGACTGAACGAAAACATCTGTTACTGGGACCTAACATGAAAAACTGAGAATCTGCATTTGATTATATGTGCAAGATGCCTTACAAACTTTCAATAAAATTATATTGAAAACATATTTTTACCAAAAAAAAAAAAAAATTGGCTATCTCAAGTTTAACTACATCAGTGAGGTCATCGAGATAGACCATCTCCAAAGCTAGTGGCCAACCTCTTCTACTAAACATGTTTTAAAAACTTAGGCAAACAAAAAACTTTCTGACACAAGTAGTCTGACAAGTGTCTGTCGATAATAAACATATTCTAGACTGCAGTTTATAGGTCACTAATCTTTGAAGCCATGAAAAAAAAAACAACTTTGCTCAGTGATACAGAGAAGCTCTCTGCTCTTCGAGTCAGACTCTCAACTTTGCGAAAATGAAAATTCGGAATAAAGGTAGATTTCTCTTTAATTTTTAACAGCACTTGCACAACTATGTATTTTAAATGTTTATTTATTTATTTGGGTGCACTGAGTCTCAGTCTCAGCAGGCAGGACCTGTGATCTTGGTGGCAGCCCCTGGGATCTTTAGTTTTGGCATGCAGGGTCTTAGCTGCAGCATGTGCGATCTAGTTCCCTGACCGGGGATCGAACCCGGGTGCCTTGCATTGGCAGCGTCTTAGCCACTGGGCCACCAACGAAGCCTCGTAACTCTTTACTGATCTTCACCAGGTCAGTCTCGAAAGGTTAAGCTCCTATCCCAAAACAAAGGTGTGCCCGTATTCCCTTTCATCTTCAGGGTGTTCCCATAACTGCTGCTTGAAGCCCATTGCTACTGCTTTGCTTACAAATGTAAACCGATGATGACTTTAAAGTGGTTTTTTAGTTTAAAAATAAATTAAAAAATAAAAATAAAAAGGGAACTATGCGGGGCCGTATAATGGTCTAGGATCACTCCTAACCCCGTGAGTGGGGTTCTGACCAATAAGTTTCTTTAAAGTGGGGCTTATCTGTGATCAAGCTTTAAAACAACAAGCAAATTCATTTACATATCTCTCAATAAGTAGAATTTTAAAAAATATATTAGTTTTTCCCATTTTCAGGCAACCTCAGCTCTTTTTCCTTGATCCAAACTGATGAATTATGCTTAAATGGCAACCCACCCCATGTTCTTGCCTGGAGAATCCCATGGACAGAGGAGCCTGGCGGGCTACAGCCCTTGGGGTCACAAGAGTCGGACACGACTTAGTGACTAAATCACCACCACCACTTGATTTCTACCTTAAATTTGTATGAAATAACAGGTTTTCAACCCATCACTACTAATAAAATTCATTTTTCTTATATACTACCATTCTTGCATTTACATATCATAATCTATGTATCGAAAGTCACGGTCTGTACCTTGGAAACATCGCTCCGCTGAAACAGGTCAGATCTCAGATGTTTCAGTGGAAATGAATACTGTGCTTCAGGTCACGGAGAATCACAGGGGTTGAACCCAAGTCAAGAACCTCAGGGGAAAACCGCAATTGAGAATACAGGCACAGGTCTGCAAAAATTCGATATCCAAAGACTCCACTTGGGTGCAAACAAGGCAGGAAATTTGGGGGCCAGATGTGGTGGAGGAAAGTTCAAAGGAGAAGCACTGTTGGTGAGGAGGAGCCACCCAGGCTAAGTGGCTTTTGGAAGTCTTGAACGTTTGAAGTTTCATCTTTATGGGTAAGAAGCTGCAAGACCCACAGGAGAGGTGTGTGACGGCTGGGCGGAAGCCGGGAGTTGTAGTCCAGCCACGTCTATGCCTCGCCACACTCTACTGGGTTTCCTTAGTAACGAGACCCCTCAGCATCCACGTATCACTCTTCCACATTGTTCACTGAACCGTTCCTGCACAAGCCATCAGCTGCCTTGTCATCTCTGAAACGCCTTCCTCTACTCGGCAAATGCCAATGGTGGTTACCAGTCACCAGACGCTCACAAGCGCTGGAGCCAGGGCTCATGACCGCATGAGGCAGACGCTGGGGCTTCCTAAACACGCTCACGGAAACAAGGTTAAGAAACGACCGAGCCCCAGATCACAGAGCTCTGAGAGATCAGAAAACATGACTCCTGGAATTACTAATTTCTCGCTGAATTACCATTGAGCAAAAAAAAAAAAATTGTCTCAGTACCACTGAAAGCCCTCTCACCATGTTGTTCTCAGAAGAGGCAGGAAGAAATCTCCAGAGGTAACACAAAACAGTAAGTAGCTACCGAAGGCCAAATCAAGCTATATGGGCACCATTTGTAATCTAATAATAAGGTGTATCTATAACATATTCAGAACTTGCCAGTTGGCATTAGTAGCAAAGAACCTGCCTGCCAGTGCAGGAGACATAATGAGATGCAGGTTCGATCCCTGGGTGGGGAAGATCCCCTGGAGAAGGGCATGGCAACCCACTCTAGTATTCTTGCCTGGACAATCCCACGGACAGAAGAGCCTGGCAGGCTGCAGTCCATGGGGTCGCAGAGTTGGGACACAACGGAAGCGACTTAGCATACATGTGTGCATAAAATGTATTCCCTAAATATCTATGTCTGTGCACTATTTTTTAACTGGGGGAGAAATATATCACTTTAAAAAATAGACCTCATCACATTTAAAAGAAATCATACAGAGGATGAGATGGTTAGGTAGCATCCCCAACTCAATGGACATGAATTTGAGCAAACTCCGTGAGATGGTGAAGGACGGAAGAGCCTAGTGTACTGAAGTTCATGCAATCGCAATGAGTCAGACATGACTTAGCGACTGAACAACAGCAGCACAGTAAAGACAGCCCATTCAGGGACTGCCCTGGTGGCCCAGTGGTTAAGACTCCACCTCCCAGTGCAGGGGGCCTGGGTTTGATCCCTGGTCAGGGAACTGGATCCTGCATGTTACCACTAAGACTGGATGCAGCCAAATAAACAAATAAAAACATAGCTCATTAATCCTACTTCTAGGAATCTACCCTGAAGATTCTTCCAAGGAAACAAAAATATAGATCGAACAAAGTTATTCATTGCATCATCATTTGTAACTGCAAAATATCTGAAACTTAAATGCCCATACATAGCAAAGTGGCTACATAAACTATGTTACAAATACACAAAAAGTCTTATACCTCTGTTATCAATTTTTTAAAAAAGGAGGAAGCTCTCTATAAACAGGCGTAGAGTCAGTACTAGGGCATATTATTAATTGAATGACATTAAAATGCAATGGAGAAGTTACCTATGTTATATTTTCTTATTTTTTTCTTTCTGACATGAAGGAAAAACATTTTAGTACAAACAGCCATGTGCATATTCTTCTGTGTTTGATGTAAGAAATGTATCCCACGCATGCAACATAATATCCTAGCTGATTGGGTCGAGTCATACTAGGTTAAGTAACCACTCATCCTTGGTAAGGACAGTTTTATTTAGCCTTGTGGATAGAGTTACAAAGTCTGTCTCGAATTTGCCAAGCTGTCCCATGCATTATGAACCTGCAGGATTTCACATGACTGAAATAGAGTATTTCAGCTGACTGTCAACTGCAGCACAGCGTGAGCGTCAGCCAGAAGTCTTTCTGTTTAACAGAAAGAATGTTCTCTTGTTCAGTATCTCTCCACTTGAAGACACTGCTTCTGCTTCAAGGGAGAGACCAATGACACTTTTTCAGTCATTTCAGAAGGTTGTGTAAAAAACAGGCATTAACAGACCACCTTCCTCCAGTCTAATTTTTTTGGCTCAGGAGCTGGTATTCTGGGGAGTTTGCTGGCTGTTCTTCGGCTTCATTCAATTCTCAGAATTCCTGGAGACAAGTCATAAATCAAAAAACCCTGCAGACTGGCTATATTAGGTGTAGTTCAGAGTCCACTGCGACTATTCCTTGACGAAGAAAGACTCTGAGGAAGCAGGTTGTGAGCAACCGGTGTGCTGGTCCGCTCCCCTCCCCCTGCCCAGTCCTTCTATATCCATCAGGGATTGCGACACCCACACACAAAGCAGAATTATTAATAACAATGTCAAAAAATAGGATGAGAAAAATAAAAAAGACAGAAAAACAAAACAACAACAAAAAAATTACAAAGAAACGAGATACTGAGAGAGGAGAAGTCTTCCCCTCTAGCAAAGAGAGAGGGCTTTCCAGGTGGCCCCAGTGGTAATGAAACCGCCTGCCAATGCAGGAGACTTAAGAGTTGTAGGTTTGACCCCTGGGTCGGGAAGATCCCCTGCAGGAGGGCATGGCAACACCACTCCTGTATTCTTGCCTGGGAAGTCCCGTGGACAGAGGAACCTGGCGGGCTACGGTCCATGGAGTCGCAGAGTCGGACACGACTGAAGCACAACTTAGCATGCACGCACGCACGCACAGGACAGAGGGGGTATGACAAGCATAGAGAATGTCTCCAGAAAGACGGCATGCAGAGAGAAGAGGAGAGGGCTGAGGTGGGAATTGGGGATTTCCCCGAGCTGCAATTCAGAATGGTGTGGAGATCGTTTCCTGCAGAACAAAATGACTGTAAGACCCAGACCCCAACCCAGCCCGACAAAACGCGTGTTCCAAAGGTGGTAGACCTCACCAACATTTCAAAAATTTAAAAATGGTGGGGAAAAAAAAAAAAGTATATCAAAAGAACCAACTCAGACTGACTCAAAACTCTTCCCCTACATATTAAGTACCAAAGACATTAGAGCCAAGTTACTAACCTCTTAAGGAAACAGCTCACGATCCGAGAGTTTTCTGCCCCACGATCCGAGAATTCTCTGCCCCACGATCTGAGAATTTTCTGCCCCACGATCCGAGAATTTTTTTACTTGTCATTCAGGGAAAGGAACAAGGAGAGATCATTTCAGGACACGAAGGAGATTGGGAGCACAGCGTCCGTGGAAAGTAAGTTACACTAACCACCCACGTACCAATAAACCTGAACTCAAGAACAGAAAAGTGGAAATGGAAAGAGCTGTGCCAAGGCGAAAACTGTGTAACAGAGGAAGCACCACACACATGTTATTTATATGGTCATAAACCTTCACAGAAATGTACAAATGATTGTGGACAATCAACGTCACAAGACCATTTAGTAACAATTCAGACGCAAAATTCTACAGAACGCAAATGATCCCTGAGAACTGGGAAGACTAAGGAAATACAAGAACACTGAAAAGTAAAGCTTTATTAATGATGGTGACGACAGAAGGGTATTCTTTAAAATATGAAGGTAACCTTCAGTAGAAAGAGCACAAGAACCATAAACATTCTAGAATTCTATGGAAAGCACGACATAAAAAAAAAAAAAAAACAACAGCATATACGGGGGAATGGGAACATAAACAGACAAGAAGCTGTAACAGTGAAAGTAACACATGCAAAAACATGGCAGAATTAAGACTGTACGTGCATAAGCTATTATGTCTGTGTTAGTACCTCACTCCTGTTCTGACTCTTTGTGACCCCCTGGACTGTAGCCCACCAGGCTCCTCTGTCCATGGGATTCTCCAGGCAAGAATCCTGGAGTGGGTTTCCATTCCTTTCTCCAGGGGATCTTCCCGACCCAGGGACTGAACTCGGGTCTCCTGCACTGCAGGCTGATTCTTGACCATCCGGGTCACCAGGGAAGCCCATATAAGCTATTATATTAGGCTTAAAAACTCTGAAGTTCATCTATTTAAAAGTCACAGATAAGAAAATACATATATAATTTCCTACTTCACCTAATAGGCAAATAAACGCAAATCTAATGATAACAATAAAATACACAGATTCATAGGGATAGTTTCAATATTAATAGCACAAATTGCTAATCTCCTTACAAAGGGTCAAGGTTCATGCATCCCACTAAAGATAATGAGCTAAGGAAAACTATAGTGTTCACTGATGCGTTTTGGAACAATAAAATTTGAGCCAAGAAGAGTGCGCCCACCAAGAACCTGAGCATGCTGGCACCCTGATCTCGAGCTTCCAGAGTCCAGAACTGTGAGAAATAAATTCGTTGTTAAGACCGTCCAGCCTACAGTAATTTCTTATGGCAGCCCAAGCTAAGATAGATGTTCAAATACCTTTAAATAAGCTAAGAATATTCAAAAAATCACTAGGAACATACAGTCAAATTTTGTACACCAAAAAAAAAGGTGCCTAGGCTTCCTTGGTGGCTCAGAATTCTGGGAGGCTCAGAATCTGCCTGCCTGTACAGGAGACACGGGTTCGATCCCTGGTCCGGGAAGATCCCACATGCAACTAAGGCCGTGTGCCACAGCTACTGAGCCTGTGCTCTAGAATCTGTGCTCTGCGATGGGAGAAGCCACCGCAGTGAGAATCCCGCACTCTGCAACTAGAGAGTGGCCACAGCTCACTGAAACGAGAGGAAAAAGCCTACGCGGCATCAAAGACCCAGGGCAGCCAAAAACAAGAAAATAACACAAAATAATAAATCTTTAAAAAATAGCTTTTAAAAAAGGTTCCGTAGCTAAATTTAAAACAATTTAATCTCAATATTATTAACCCAAATGATGAGATATTTCTCATCTATCAAACTCAAGAAGCATTAATAAAAATGAATGACCAGTGAGTGAGAGAGACCATGCAAACAAGCCCATACGTATTCTGTTGTCAGGACTTTACTCAGGCTTATATTACTATGTCCCTTAGTTGGAACTGGTAAAATACATAAAACATAACTCCTTGGCAGGAGAGGGAGAGGAGGATTAATGACCCAGAACTATCTTATTAAGAGAGAAAGAACTGTGCAGTAAATGTTATCAGGACAACTGGAGAGCTACCTCAGGAAAATCAAAGATTCAGAGTTCTACAGCATATCAAACACTAACTTGAATCCTGAATGCCTTGGAGAATTTATTTTATTTATTTATTTTTTTGTCTTGGAGAATTTAATTAAAAATACAAAACGTCAAGAAGAAAGCACGGATGGGTGTCTGATGTCTTCAGGGCAAAGGATTTTTCATCTTTCAACTAGTGGAGGAAAAGATTCATTTTCTATTATAATGATACATAGTAATTGTAAACATATGTAGGCATGTGTGTGCTGAGTCAGTCCCTAGTGTTTGACTCTTGGTGACCCCACGGACTGTAGCCCGCCAGGCTCCACTGTCCATGGGATTCTCCAGGCCAGAATACTGGGGTGGGTAGCCTTTCCCTTCTCCAGGGGATCTTCCTAACCCAGGTCTCCCACATTGCAGGTGGGTTCTCTACCAGCTGAGCCACAGGGAAGCCCACATACATGTATAATTATATATAAATCTGGCCAAATACTTTGGTCACCTGATGCGGACCGCCAACTCACTGGAAAAGACCCTGATGCTGGGAAAGATTGAGGGCAGGAGGAGAAGAGGGTAACAGAGGATGAGATGGTTGGATGGCATCACCGACTCAATGGACATGTGTTTGAGCAAGCTCCAGGAGTTGGTGATGGACGGGGAGCCTGGCATGCTGCAGTCCTTGGGGTTGCAAAGAGTCAGATACGATTTGAGCGACTGAACAAAAACAATCTAAATTACGTCAGAAGATTTTAGAAACTTAACAAAGGTTATCCTAACCCTTCGAGAATCAGCCCATTTAGCAACATCACCGGTCATATTTCTTACAAATTTGAATTCCATTCTTAAACATTTGAGCCAACCATCTTCCCCTATATCAGTGTTTACATATTTTTACTCGAAACATGTGAACTCCTCCTAAGTAGGAAGTGTCTTAGTCATCTGTGTCTACAGTACAGGACACAGCTCTGTAAATAACAGGTGATTGTTATTTAGGTTTAGAAAAAAAACCTTCAAGTTCCAGTCTTTGAAAGACGCGAACATGCGTTCGAGTATCCAGTTACGTCAGTTAGTTTACACGTCTGGTGTACACTGTCACAGGCGTGCATCCTCTATGAATGGTTTTGCTTTATCGTACGGTACTATATTGTTATTGGTGGCATTGTTCACTTTCTCAGTCGTGTCTGACTCTTTGTGACCCCATAGACTGCAGCACGCCAGACTTCCCTATCCTTCACCAACTCCCAGAGCTTGCTCAAACTCACATCCATCGAGTCGGTGATGCCATCCAACCATCTCATCCTCTGTCATCCCCTTCTCCTCCCGCCTTCAATCTTTCCCGGCATCAGGGTCTTTTCCGGTGAGTCCCTTCTTTGCATCAGGTGACCAAAGTACTGGAGTTTCAGCTTCAGCATCAGTCCTTCCAGTGAATATTTAGGGTTGATTTCCTTTAGGCAGCACTGTATAGAGTACAGTAATATAGTATCTTTATTTCAAGCCCAGGATGTCTGAAAGAGCATGTAAAACCAGTGGTGATGGAGCTGGTAGTACTGTACCATACTTTTCAAGGTGCTGCACTATAAGATTAAAAACTTTTATTTCCCGTGTTTGTTTTTTATGTATTAAATATTTGTGTGAAAGGTAGGGCTTCCCTGATAGCTCAGAAGGTAAAGAATCTGCCTGCAGTGCAGGAGACCCGGGTTCGATCCCTGGGTCGGGAAGATCCGCTGGAGAAGGAAATGGCAACCCACTCCAGTATTCTCGCCTGGAGGATCCCATGGACAGAGGAGCCTGGCAGGCTATGGTCCATGGTGTAGCAAAGAGTCAGACAGGATGGAGCGACTGACTCTTTGACTTTCACTACAAACTTATTCCAATACAGTACTATGTAGCCAATTGTGTTAGGTGGGTACCTAGGCTAACTTTGTTGGAGTTAAAAACCAGAACTGGACTCATGAACTCATTGCTCCCATGTCCTTCATCCTTCTTTCCTCAGGATCACCCCTTCTCTGTACCATAAACATTTCATCACACTTTCTTAACTCTCCTGAAATAAAATTCACACTCTGGTTTGATCCGTGGGTCGGGAAGACCTACTGCATAACGGATAGGCTACCCACTCCAGAATTCTTGGGTTTCCCTGGTGGCTCAGTTGGTAAAGAATCTGCTTGCAATGTAGGAGACCTGGGATTGACCCCTGGGTTGGGAAGATCCTCTGGAGAAGGGAAAGGCTACTCACCCCAGTATTCTGCCCTGCAGAATTCCATGGACTGTATAGTCCATGGAGTCACAAAGAGTAGGGCACGAGTGAGCAACTTTCACTTTCACAGATATTATTATCAACTTTACAGGAAACAAAGCCCATTGCAATATAAAGCAGAAAGCAAGATACTATCATTTGTTATGATTCTGTTTTAAAACATGTAAATATTTGGGCATAGTAACAACAGAATGCAGAATGAGGTTGCAAGCTTGTTCCTATTTCTAAAGAACAACTTAGATATACGAGGTGTAAGATACTGTTCAAATGAATAATGATACTTTTGAAAAAAATTGATATCCTGAAATCAGATAAATTTGGTGCATCGTTATAAATCCACCATAAATGCATGATATCAGGAGCAGCTGATACACGAGTTAGCTATTCACAACTCAGATAACAAGGGGCATTGTCAAAAATGAAGAGATTTTTCTCAAGCACTGCACAACGCCCAGGGATAGTCTCAACAAAAGAAAGTAAAATATATCTTCTACCCACCTGCAGGCTGCGTGCCTGTGATCCTCAATATACAGCAGAACCACAAATAGCAAGCCTTGGGTATCTACATATAATAAAGTCAGCTGTGGGCTTTGGAGAACCATATACAAGCGGACCCTGTGGGTCATTCAGAAGTGGTATGTGTCTGAGGCCCTTGTCTATGGAGCATCTCAGTGGCTGTGGAATCCCCCAAGGACCGTGGCAACTAAACCATGAAGTGCTGCGTGCTAAGTCTCTCCAGTCGTGTCCGACTCTTCGCGACCCCATGGACTGTGGTCCACCAGGCTCCTCTGTCCATGGGGATTCTCCAGGCAGTAATACTGGAGTGGGCTGCTGTGCCCTTCTCCAAAAGCAAGACCCTCCACCCTCCAGATTTCACCCCCACCTTGGGAAGCAGCGGTCTCCCACATGAAAACCCCCGATTCTCTTTCTACCCATTTCCAGTCTCTCTGAGCATCACCTTTGAGCACTAGCTCAGAATGCTACTTCTGATCTTTCTGTTTATCTGTACCTTTTTGAAACACAATCAGCGCACATTCTTAGCCTTTTCCCCCTCTCATTAAGTCCTTCATCCACCCCTGTGTTTACCTTTGTACGGATAATTAATGACATTTGCCAAGGGACTCTGTTTTTAGTAACACACATAGGTACATTTCCTCAGCAAGAAATACAGGTGATTTTTTTAAAAGATTTTTTTTCATGTAGACCATTTTTGAAACTCTTTGTTGAATCTGTTACAATAGCATCTCTGCTTTCTGTTTTGATTTTTTGCCCATGACGAATGTGGGATCTCAACTTCTGACCAGGGATCAAACCCACATCCCCTGCACTGGAGGGCAAAATCTTAACCACTGCACCTCCAGGGAAGTTCCTATAGGTTGTATTTTTATTATGCAAGTTAATACAAATTAACTCTGGGAGATGGTGAAGGACAGGGAAGCCTGGTGTGCTGCAGCCCATGGGGTCGCAAAGAGTCGGACACGACTGAGCGACTGAACGACAGAACAAATTCAGTGGGAAATGTTTCGCTAGAATTCAAGGAGATTCAGCTGAAGGAAACTTAGATATAAACTGTTACACTGATCTATTTCACTTATTTAATGTGAAATGGCGTTAAACAAAGATACACTTTTCAAATCTTAAGTGTCACAAGACACAAGTGAATACTCCTATCCGTCACAATGGCCAGAACATTCAATCATCACATTAGAGAAGTTAAATGCAATTGAAAGCATCAGCGTTTTGTGTTCTCCTTGCATAAGGCACTCAGCACCTCCAATGAATGAATGTGTTCTCATTCATCCAAGAAACAGGCTGCTGCTGTTATGACTGGCCTGGGGGGTCGGTTTCTGGGGGGATGGAAATTCTATAATAAGCTCTGATGGTATCGAGGCTGTATCGGGTAGCTCGAAGCCTGGGTTTCAAAACCTCCTATTCAGGGGCGGTCGTGGCCGCAGATAACATTTCAGGGTGGAAGGAACTCATGTGTGTCCCCACTGATGTGGTGTTGACAAGACTTCTCAGCTTCTCCGTACCCTCGAAAGAGCCCTCACAGAAGGCTTGGAATGAAGGCAAATGCCTCCAGTGCTTAAACTTTATTAGGAATGCTTATCTGCGTGATGACAGATGCTGCATGGGCTCCCATAGCCCAAACCGTTCTCTACCATGAGCTTTACAGACACCAATTTCAACTTAAATCAGCTCATTTCAGTGTACGTTTATTGAGCACTTTCCATGCGCAAGGCACTGTGCAAAGCTTCCAGAAATGCAGAAATGGACATAAAAGGATAGTGCCCATTGCTGTTTATGAGATGCTACTTGGTTATTACCCATCACAGTATTTTCCCTCCTCAGGATCAAAGAAATAAGAGTCCTTTCCAACATGAGCTGGTCCCTGTTGTTGTTCAGTGGCTCAGTCACGTCGGACTCTTTGTGACCCCATGGACTGCAGCAGGCCAGGCCTCCCTGTCCTTCGCCAACTCCCAGTTTACTCAAACTCATGTCCATTGAGTCGCTGATGCCATCCAGACATCTCATCCTCTGTCGCCCCCTTCTCCTCCCGCCTTCAGTCTTTCCCAGCATCAGGGTCTTTTCTAATGAGTCGGCTCACCTCAGCTCACCAAGTCTTGACTGATAGCATCCACTGAATCACCGTTTCTTTTCCTTTACCCAAGACATCCCATGGGATCCTATGATTAAACTGATTTGGGGGACCTCCCTGGCAGTCCAGTGGCTAACACCACAAGCTCCCAATGCAGGTGGCCTGGGTTCGATCCCTGGTCATGGAACTAGACCCCACGTGCTGCAACTAAATATCCTGCACGTTACAGCAAAGACCTCAAACAGCCAAATAAATAAATACATGTTAAAAACAAACAAACAAACTGATTGTGCTCTTGTCTTTAGGACTGCCAACCAAAAATTGGCCCTTGTCATCTGCTTCCACTAGGATGAAGTCCCTGGCCACTTCAGTCACCGACCTTCCATGACCCCTGAAAGGAGTTCAGGGTGGAGGTGAGGAATTGAGCCATCTGCGCTCTGGAAAGACTGGCAGAACAGGTCTGCAGATAGTTAGATATTTTTGGGAAAAGTTTTTTTTTTTCAAACATGTTGGGATTGGGCTGGGCTACCTAGTTTCTTTTCTTTAACTTTTGTCCTGTTAAGTATTTACTTTTATTAACATTTTTAAAAATGCATTTATTTTTATTGATGATTGCTTCACAATATTGTTTTTTTTTTTTTAACTTTTTAATACATTTATTGATTTTCAGTTCAGTTCAGTCGCTCAGTCATGTCCGACTCTTTGCAACCCCATGAATTGCAGCAAGCCAGGCCTCTCTGTCCATCACCAACTCCCGGAGTCTACCCAAACCCATGTCCATCGAGTCGGTGATGCCATCCAACCATCTCATCCTCTGTCGTCCCCTTCTCCTTCTGCCCCCAATCCTACCCAGCATTAGGGTCTTTTCCAATGAGTCAACCCTTTGCATGAGGTGGCCAAAGTATTGGAGTTTCAGCTTCAACATCAGACCTTCCAATGAACACCCAGGATTGATCTCTTTTAGGATGGATTGATTGGATCTCCTTGCAGTCCAAGGGACTCTCAAGAGTCTTCTCCAACACCACAGCTCAAAAGCATCAATTCTTCAGCACTCAGCTTTCGTCACCCTCCAACTCTCACACCCATACATGACCACTGGAAAAACCACAGCCTTGACTAGACGGACTTTTGTTGGCAAAGTAATGTCTCTGCTTTTAAATATGCTATCTAGGTTGGCCATAACCTTCCTTCCAAGGAGTAAGCGTCTTTTAATTTCATGGCTGCAGTCACCATCAGCAGTGATTCTGGAGCCCAAAAAAATAAAGTTTGACACTGTTAACACTGTTTCCCCATCTATTTCCCATGAAGTGATGGGACCAGATGTCATGATCTTAGTTTTCTGAATGTTGAGCTTTAAGCCAACTTTTTCACTCTCCTCTTTCACCTTCATCAAGAGACTCTTTAGTTCTTCTTTACTCTCTGCCATAAGGGTGGTGTCATCTGCATATCTGAGGTTATTGATATTTCTCCCGGCAGTCTTGATTCCAGCTTGTGTTTCTTCCAGCCCAGCGTTTCTCATGATGTACTCTGCATATAAGTTAAATAAGCAGGGTGACAATATACAGCCTTGACGTACTCCTTTTCCTATTTGGAACCAGTCTGTCGTTCCATGTCCAGTTCTAACTGTTGCTTCCTGACCTGCATACAGGTGTCTCAAGAGACAGGTCAGATGGTCTGGTATTCCCATCTCTTTCAGAATTTTCCACAGTTTATTGTGATCCACACAGTCAAAGGCTTTGGCGTAGTCAATAAAGCAGAAATAGGTGTTTTTCTGGAACTCTCTTGCTTTTTCGATGATCCAGCGGATATTGGCAATTTGATCTCTGGTTCCTCTGCCTTTTCTAAAACCAGCTTGAACATCTGGAAGTTCGCAGTTCACGTATTGTAGCCTGGCTTGGAGAATTTTGAGCATTACTTTACTAGCATGTGAGATGAACGCAATTGTGCAGTATTTTGAGCATTCTTTAGCATTGCCTTTCTTTGGGATTGGAACAAAAACTGACCTTTTCTAGTCCTGTGGCCACTGCTGAGTTTTCCAAATTTGCTGGCATATCGAGTGCAGCACTTTCACAGCATCACCTTTAAGGATTTGAAATAGCTCAACTGGAATTCCATCACCTCCACTAGCTTTGTTCGTGGTGATGCTTTCTAAGGCCCACTTGACTTCACATTCCAGGATGTCTGGCTCTAGGTGAGTGATCACACCATCGTGATTATCTGGGTCATGAAGATCTTTATTTATTTCAGTTGGGGGCTAATTACTTTACAATATTGTAGTGGTTTTTGCCATGCATTGACATGAATCAGCCATGGGTTTACATGTGTTCCCCATCCTGAACCCCCCTCCCACCTCCCTCCCCATCCCATCCCTCTGGGTCATCCCATTGCCCCAGCCCTGAGCATTTGTCTCATGCATCGAACCTGGACTGGATTGGTTTGATTTTGGTCCTGTATCAACATGAATTAATCATAGGTGTACATATGTTCCCTCCCTCTTGAATCTCCCTCCCACCTCCCGCCCATTCCCACCCCTCTAGGGTGGGAATTATTACAGATTATTACAGAGAATTAGCGCAGAAGGAAAGGGCAACCCACTTCAGCATTCCTGCCTGGAGAATCCCAATAACAGAGGAGCCTGGAGGGCTACAGTACACAGGGTCACAGAGAGTCAGACATGACTGAAGTGACTTAGCACACACAGAGAATTAGAATTCTAATTAGAATTAGAATTATTACAGAGCCCCAGTCTGAGTTCTTGAGTCAGAGAGCAAATTCCCATTGGCTATCTATTTACATATATTAGTGCATAGGCATCCATGCTACTCTACTTATCTCACCCTCTCCCTCTTTAGGAAATGGCCACCCACTCCAGTGTTCTTGCCTGGAGAATGCCATGGACAGAGGAGCCTGGTGGGCTACAGTCCGTGGGGTCACAAGGAGTTGGACACGACTTAGTGACTAACAATTCTCCTTTACCCCTCACTTTGTCCGTAAGTCTGTTTTCTATGTCTGCGTCTCCCCGGCCACTCGGCGAACAGAGTTTTCAGTGGCTACCTAGTTTCTATAATGAAGCTTTGTTTATAGTATTATTGATCGATTTATTTTGGCTGTGTGGCATACGGGACCTTAGTTTCCCAAGCAGGGATAGAACGCATGTCCCCTGCTGCGGAAGTGCAGAGCCTTAACCGCTGCACCGCCAAGGAAGTCCCTAGGAAAAGGTTTAACGTGCCCAGCTTCTTGCATTGCCTCATATCTAGATGCCCAGCTTCTTGCATTGTTTCATATCTAGAAAGGCCCTAAAATCACTGATGGAGATAGCAGCTCCTTTCGACTAGCAGCAACCTTCTGTGACAGGCAACCACCTTCTGCCAAATGTTTGTGCTTCACTGCATAGATCCCCCTTCACCAAGACCATGTTCGGCCAAGATATACAGTGACCTCTGCCCGCCCTCTCAGGAGCAGCGCCTCAGATCTACCTGATAGGCTGCATCCCAGGCCACAGTCCTCATTTAGCCTCAAATAAAACTTCACTCACAACTCTCACGTCGTGCATTTTTTTTTTCTTTTTCGTCAACGTGTGTATTCTCCTTCGTTTATAAATCCAGTTTAGCGGAAACTTACATTCAGTCCACCCAAAGCCTGCCTCATATTCCTTATCTACTCAGTTCCCACAATCACCTCTCACACCCGAGGAAGGAACCGTGAACATAAGGAATCTTAGAACAAAGTGGAATTCCTTGTCCCCGGGAAACTCCTTCCGTTACTGATTTCCATCACTCTCATATCTGCCTGTGCCTTTTCTCCCATTTTCATCTTCGGGGTTCTTCTGTTTTCCTTCTTTTTTTAATTCTTAAGTCTACCAAGTTGTCATCTTCCTGTAGCCATCAGATTGGCTTTTGCTCACTTGCTTGTCTGTTTCTTGGATTCCTGAACCATTTTAACACTGGCCTGACCCCAGAGATTTGTTCATGAGGGTACTAAAGGACCCATAGGTGACAACTAACTTGAAAAGCATTTCCCGTTCCCCCCCCCATTGAGCAAACAATTGAGTAAGAGCAACCTTCAAAGCCAAGTAAACGTTTCCAAAATAAATGCTCGCTTTGCCAGAAAATATTTGTGAAGGTATTTCAATAGCTGTAATAAAGCAAATACTTGCATAATGGGCGAACAACACATCAGAAATATTTTTGCATTCCTTTCTGAGCACCTGTGGTTACTCAAGCTTAATTTCTGACCTGTCCAAGGACTCAGGAGATACTACGGGGAAGTATTTGTTCATTCCTTCCTACCGCACACAGCGAATGTAGTAAAAAATATTCCATCTGCCAAGAGGATTTTTGTAGCGAATACACACCCATTTCAAATTACGTGCAGTTCCTTGCAGTTCAGTCCTCCCAGTGGCAATGTGACAGAAAAGTACTGAAAAAGAACTAAAACTTGGCACCACTGCAAAGCAGTTACAGCAGGTCCTGATTTGACGGTGAAGCGCCCCAGGAAAAAGCATGCCCACCCAAGTTCTCATCAGGAACGGGCACTGTGCTGCCTTAGCGGCCACCAGCACCATCAGGCCAGTGACCGCAGGATCAGAGAATTCATCCTTCTGTGTCACAAGCTGCTAAGTCACCTCAGTCGTGTCCGACTCTATGCAACTCCATAGACGGCAGCCCAGCAGGCTCCGCTGTCCCTGGGAGTCTCCAGGCAAGAACCCTGGAGCGGGTTGCCATTTCCTTCTCCAGTGCATGAAAGGGAAGTCGCTCAGTCGTGTCCGATTCTTGGCGACCCCATGGACTGCAGCCTACTAGGCTCCTCCGTCCACAGGATTTTCCAGGCAAGAGTACTGGAGTGGGGTGCCATTGCCTTCTCCGACAAGAAATTCCACCAAAGGCTAGTCAGGGAAACCATAACTGGCATTAAGTGATGTGAAAAAGGTGGATCTACTGTCTAAATGCTGATGAAATTGAGCAAAAAATAAACATCATTCCCCACAGCACCTATCTTAATACATATTATGGGGCAAAAATGTATCTCCACAAATACTTAAAATTGTAATGTTTTAATATATGTTGATATTTTATCATATATTAATTTTAATGCTGCAGACCTTGCTGTGGCTCAGTGGGTAAGGGAATCTGCCTACAATACAGGAAATGCAGGCAGACATGAGTTCAATCCCTGGATCAGGAAGATCCCCTGGAGAAGGAAATGACAACCCACTCCAGTATTCTTGCCTGAAGAATCCCATGGACAGAAGAGCCTGGTGGGCTACAGTCCATGGGGTCACAAAGAGTCAGACACGACTGAGCAACTGAATACACCTTGACAACACACATTAATTTTAATATATATTCATTTTAATATGTTATATATTGATATTACTGTTTAATATATATTGATATTATATTGCAAAGATACATTTCTAGAAACACTTAAAATTCAACCTCATCTGGTGTAATTTCTTCTTGAAACTTATACTTAAAATTCCCTACACTTAATAATGGGAATGCTGACAATTCTACTTGAATAACAGTTTGAATTGTAAGTATAATTCCACCTATAGCTCCTACATGACAACATTCAAAAATTACATAAAAATTCTATGATTTGCTTTAGGAGTTCTCAAGCAGGGGCAAGTTTGTTAGTCCTTGCTTCTGTTACCCAGAAAGGGACAGTTGCAGTATTTGGAGATATCTCTGGTTGTCAGAACTGGGAGGAACCTCTGGATCTAGTGGGCAGAGGCCAGGGAAGCTGATAAATGGCCTGTAATTCACAGACCGGACCCATAACAGACACACAGCCAAAGACACAGAGACACAGATTGTAGTGAACAAACGTATGGGCACCAAGGTGGGGAGGGATGGTGATAGGCTGAAGTGGGAGGTGGGGCTGACATAGACACATGATTGATACTATGAGTAAAATAGATCCCTGGTCCAGGAAGACCCCCTGGAGGAGGAAGCGGAGACTCACTGCAGTATTCCTGCCTGGGAAATCCATGGACCGCGAGGAGCCTGGTGGGCTACAGTCCATGGGCCTGCAGAGTCAGACAAAAGTGAGCGCACACACACACATACAATAGAAACCTGAGCACACGAACACATACAATAGAAACCTGAGCACACGAACACATAAAATAGATAAGTGGTGAGAACCTACTGTAGACCTCGGGGACCTCTACTCGGTGCTCCGGGGTGACCTCAGTGGGAAGGAGATCCAAAAACAAAGAGCGGATACATGCGTACATATAGCTGATTCACTCTGCTGTACAGCAGAAAGCAACACAGCAGAAACTAACATTTTAGTTGCAAAACAACTGAAATCCAGTAAAAAGTAAATTAAAAAAAAAAAACACAATTATCTAGCCCAAATGATCATAATGCTAAAGGTGAGAAACCACGGTTTACTTTCAGCATTTCTCTTTCCTCGATAAGCAAGGTCTAAAACATGAGAAAATGTACTCTTTAAATTAAATATTAGGTATTCTGAGGGTCTGTACAGAAATACAAGTACACTAGATATGGGATAGGAAATAGTCTTCTGGAAAGTAAAATTCTTTAGATCCCCTTTTCCAAATTATGATTTCCTATTTTCCTAAAGGAGCACTTGGGGAGTTCTTACTCCAAAAACATCTCAGTCTGATGAATTTTCCAGGAAAAAAAAAAGATTCAAACCTTAAGTGAAATTAAATCAGAAACATTCAGCTGTTGGGTTTCTTTTAATATGCCACACGGACAAGATTAAAGGTGAAGTGTAGGTGACAAACGAGTAAGCAAATCCAGTCTGCCTTCTAGATGTTAGAGGATTTGTCAAAGGAAGGAATTGATGCTTCTCACCTCCAAAACTCTCATAGCATGATTTCATTACGGACTCGAATCTTGGTTGCTGGCTGAGCTAGCGTCAAGGAAAGAGGTCACCTTCTTTAAAAATTAAAGTGTTAAAATTGAGGACCACCTTAGCTCAGTCAGTAAAGAATCCACCTGCAACGCAGGAGACCCCAGTTCGATTCCTGGGTCAAGAAGATCCGCTGGAGAAGGAATAGGCTACCCACTCCAGTATTCTGGGGCTTACCTGGTGGGGTTCAGCTGGTAAAGAATCCGCCTGCATTGCGGGACACCTGGGTTCGATCCCTGGGTTGGGAAGAGCCCCTGGAGAAGGGAAAGGCTACCCTACCCACTCCAGTATTTGGGCCTGGAGAACTCCCTGGAGGAGCCAGGCATGCTGCAGTCCATGGGGTCGCAAACAGTCAGACACGACTGAGCGACTTTCACTTTCACTTCACTTTAGTCAAATCGTCAGCAGCGATGGGAACGCTCGAAACACTATGGTCCATGACTGAATACAAGGAAAAGAAAAGAGCATTGCTTCTGTGCGGCCCTCCCGGCAAAGACGGCCAGCCCACACAGGTTCACGAGGAAATACCAGGTAAACTGAGGAGCATTCCGTGCAACGACTGGCTTGTAAATTTCTACTGTGCCAAGATTAGGAACGTCAAAGTGGGCTTCCCTGCTGGTCCAGTGGTTGGCAGTCTGCCTTGTAATGCAGGGGACACTGGTTCGATCCCTGGTCTGGGAAGGTCCCACATGTCTCGGGGCTACCAAGGCCGTGCTGAGCCACAACTGCTGAGACCCGCACTCTAGGGCCTGAGAGCCACAACTAACGGATCCTGTGCTTCTAAACAAGAGAAGCCTCTGCAGTCAGACGTCTGTTCACCACAACCAGAGGATAGCCCCTACTCACTGTAACTAGAGGAAGCTTGTGCACGGCACCCAAGACCCAGCCAAAAATAAAAAAGTCAGTAAGTCAAACAAAAAAGATCTGGCCCTAGCAAGGCTCGGTGGATACTTGTCTTGTGTGTCCGTCGTTCAGTCACGTTCGACTCGTTTGTGACCCCGTGGACTGCAGCACGCCCGGCCCCTCTGTCCATGGGATTCTCCGGGCAGGAATACTGGAGTGGGTCGCCACGCCCTCCTCCAGGGGACCTTCCCGACCCAGAGATCGAAAGCCAGGTCTCCTGCATTGCAGGCTGCTTCTTTTACTGCTGAGCCACCAGGGAACCGTGAGTTCTATATATTGAGGCAGGTCTGAAAAAAAAAAAAAATGAGGAAAGGAGATTAAATGGGAAAAAATGAAAAAGGGAGATAAAACGAGGGCCTCGGCCCAGTTCTCGGAACCTCAGCGTTCTAACCGTGCATCCCTCCACTGTGGTCGAGCAGGCCAGTGAGATCTGCATTTGAATCTCAGCACAGGAGGCTGAAAACGCCCAGCAGTCTTTTTTCTCTTGAAGTGGAAATTCAAGCCGGTAACAATACTCCCACTTTGGTCTTGCCAAAGGGACAGACTCCAAGGCTTCAGGCATAGGATTAAGTTCCTCAGTCCTGTGAGGTGCTACAGAGCGAACCACTTGCCAAGACGAACCACTTGCCAAGACGTTGAGTCTTCCAGCGGACGGGAGAAAAATCGTAATGCCTGACAGACGGGGGGACTGGAAAGACTCCCTGAGAACCGCACGAGCACCCAGGCACCCTCTCCAGCATCTCCTGCCAGAGACCAGCAATTTACCTGCATTGGGCGTGACTCACTAACACTTCTGACTTGTCAATTTTGTGATAATCATAATAAACGAATCCCAGAAAGCTGCAACAGTATTTCACCATTTGGATGCCTTTTTAAAAAAATATACACTAAAACTAAGAAACCGATATTCTAAGTTCAAACTATATATATATATATATATTTTTTCCCCCAAGTATAAACAGTTAATTTGAAAAGAGCATGATGCTGGGAAAGATTGAAGGTGGGAAAAGAACGGGACGACAGAGGATGAGATGGTTGGGTGGCATCACTGACTCATTGCAGTTTGAGTAAAGTCAATGAGTTTGAGTAAACTCCGGGAGTTAGTGATGGACAGGGAGGGTGATTGAAGATTGAAGGAAAGATTGAAGGTGGGAAAAGAACGGGACGACAGAGGATGAGATGGTTGGGTGGCATCACTGACTCATTGCAGTTTGAGTAAAGTCAATGAGTTTGAGTAAACTCCGGGAGTTAGTGATGGACAGGGAGGCCTGGCATGCTGCGGTCCCTGGGGTCGCAAAGAGTCGACACGACTGAGAGACTGAACTGAACCGAAACATTTAATAAACGGAGACAAGCAACATTATAGAAAATCAAATCTCCATCTAACCATCACATTTGCCACAATCATGCCATTCCTATATGTTTTTCCAGAGAAACTTGCTTTTTTTTATTATAAATTTTTTCTTTTGTAATGGGGTATAGCCAATTAACAATTCTGTGAGTGTTTCAAGGTGAACAGAGAAAGGACTCAGCCATACATATACATGTATCCATTTTTAATAAAGAACTGAGATCAGTTGCTACTATAATTTCCACAAACAAACATGCCTGTTGCCACAGTAGGGAAAATAACGTTTTCTAATTAAGTTAAGAAGCCTGGTATTAAACTTACAACCAGAGGGTAGGGCAAAACCTAGCTATCCGAGCAGAGATAGGTCTTTTATATTGTAGCACAGTGCCCCCTGCAGGAACAAGTAATGTCCTTTATTTCGGAGTCAACATTTTCAGCCATCTCAATTTTCTGTGTTACATTTGGTTACTTAGTAAAATAACAGACAGGTAAAAGTCTGCTAGGGTATTTCATTTTGAAATCATACTATGTTTGGAGCCTTAATTAAGATTACAATGGGCAAAAATAAATCTTTAGTTTCTTCTCAAGAAGAAAATATTAAACCACATGATAAAAAATGTCCACAAAGGGAAGCTGTTTGCCAACCATATATAATAAACAGATATAAATCTCCTTTAAAGCAATAAAAAATGCAAACTAAAGTTCATCACTACATGCCATGTCTCTTCATTTGGCAATGATGAAATGAATCCCACAGTCAGAGAACAAATCAAAAGACATCACAGTGTATTCATCAAGGATATTTCTGCATATTTGCTTTTGCTTTAAAATGTCAGTTTGAAAAGAAAAGTGTAAGTCGCTCAGTCATATCCAACTGTTTGTGACCCTATGGACTGTAGCCCACCAGGCTCCTTGGTCCACAGGATTCTCCGGGTAAGAATCCTAGAGTGTGTTGCCATTTCCTTCTCCAAGGGGATCTTCCCGATCCAGGGATCGCACCCATGTCTCCTGCATTGCAGATGGATTCTTAACTGTCTGAGCCACCAGGATATCGGTTTCTCAAAAGTTATAGGTTTATCCCAACATTCTATTTATGGTACATAAAATAATTCCACAAATCTAGTGTATTCTGAGTAAGCGTGGATCAATTCTGAAAGGGGTGGTGAATAAGAATTAAGATTTCAAGATATTAAATGTAAACATAGATATTTTGTCTATCTAATTGACAATAAAAAAATAGATGAGCATCCAAAAGACTTCTCCTATCAACACAGGTGGAAGGGAGGGAGGGGTGGTCAATGGGGAGAGCTGAACTGCAATGCAGACCCCACCGAGCTCTGGCCGAGCCCGAGGGAATCGGGGAGGGAAATGGGGAGCAGAGAGCCTTTGAGAGTCGTCCTGCGTCATGCTGGCTGGGGTGGCAGGGCTGTGTCTCCCCCCAACCTCAAGCACTCTTTAGATGCGGGTCACCCCAGCAGACACAAAGCCTTGAGCAAAGGGACGCCCTGCAGCTGAAGCAACTCGCTCCTAACTGAAGGAGTCCTTGGGCCTAGAAAAGAAAGCAAGGGTCTCAAAGGCCCTTGCTGAGTCATCTAACTTCGGGGAAAACCAAAACCAACTTTAAGTCCCGCCCAGATGCTCGGGGCTGGTTGCATCTACCTGGGACGTATCACCCCCTGCCCGGAACCTCCCACCCCCTGTTCAATGACAAATGCCATCTCAACTAAAGATCACCCCAAACGTCCTGCCTGCCCACCATTTCCCTTATCGCTCCCACAAACCTCCCTTTAAACATGAAGCCTCCCTGATCCCTCTCGCACTCAGCCTGGTCTGTTAGGCCGACTGTCGCCCCTCCTTGCCTGAATAAAGGTAAGCTACCTCCATTGAGGTTGTCTCTCCTACTTTTCTGCCTCGGCCCAAAATATACCTTACACTAACCGTGCCCCATGCACCCACC
Organism: Giraffa tippelskirchi; assembly: GCF_054371585.1. Lineage (NCBI taxonomy): Eukaryota > Metazoa > Chordata > Mammalia > Artiodactyla > Giraffidae > Giraffa > Giraffa tippelskirchi. The sequence continues at coordinate 149,092,725 of NC_137289.1, forward strand.
CACCCGGAAGGGGCAGCTGGGCACCCGGAAGGGGCAGCCCAGCCCACCTCTGTTCTCCGTCCCTGTTTAGGGATCATGTCCGTCTCTTGCAGACCCTGGCTTCTGCTCCAGGAGGGGAATTCAGCTCTAAGTCAGGAGGAGAAACCTCGGCTCCCAGCAGTGCATCTCATGCTAGACATCACCCCCACCCCCCAACCCCTGAACCTCAGGGGTCATCTCTGCTGGAAGGCTGGCTTCCCTGATGGAGCAACGTTATCAGTGAAAGCAAAAACATCAAGGGGTCCATTTTCAGGGACAACCAGCCTAGAGGGACAGCCTGCTGACGGAACAGCCTTTAGGATCCTTGTGCAGGAAAATCCAGACAAAGGGAGAGGGTGAACTGCCTGGGATTTTCATTCTATTGGTAAATTCAAAACATAAAAACAAGAAGAAGGGCTCGGGGAGAGTAAAAAAAAAAAAAAAACATCCAGGTGACCCTCTCGGGAAGATTGCTAACCCTGTGGCATCCCAATAAACAAGTACGGGAGGGACTTTCGTGCTGAGAGGATAAAAACCCCCATTGTAAGGACTCTGGGTGTGCCTCCCACCAGGCAGCTGATCTTGCAGACACCATCATGAAAGCCTCATTTCTTGCTGTACCTCGTGTCTCCCAAGTCCATTCCTTGGGCCAGTGGGCTTTACTGCCCACATCATTAAGCAAGGATCGTCAGCACGTGTGTCTCCTTGGACAAATTCATTTCCGAGGGTTAGACAAGAGCCCACTCTCGGGGGTCTGGGAGGGGGGGGCGTCCCTCTTCCTGCAACAAGACCTTCCCGCCTTGAGTCAGGCTTTTGGGACCCAGGTCATCTTGCTGCAGGGAAAGGCCAGTTCTGACTCCCTGTTGGAACTGTTTCTTTGACTTGCTTTTCGTTGCTTTTTGTTATTAAAATCGGCCTGCCTCAGAGCATCCTGGCCCTTAAACTAAAGAAAGCACCTTTGTTCAGAGCCCTGTCCACCTGGGGACAGCAGGAAGGAAGGAATAAATACACCCCCCTGCCCGAGGATTGCCATTCTAACAGACATTGGCAAGACCAATGGCCTTGTTCCTTGGTTTCCTCACCTCCCCCTTTCTTGTCATCCATAAAAGAACCCGGCATCCGGGACCCTGATAAGATGGTTACTCTGAGACATTACCCTGCCATCTCCTTGGTCGTCTGCTGTCTGAGTAAACTCAGATTCCTCGCCTCAACACCTCGCCTCTGATTCACTGAGCCGAGTGAGCTTGGACCCGCTAACAGTCTCCTCAGACACACGGTCCCACATTGAATCTCTGACCACGTCTACCACAGGTTGATTTCCTAAAGGAAATCAACCTGAATATTCACTGGAAGGACTGATGCTGAAGCTGCAATCCTTTGGCCACCTGATGCGAAGGGCGGACTCATTGGAAAAGACCCTGATGCTGGGAAAGACTGAAGGCAGGAGGAGAAGGGGACGGCAGAGGATGAGATGGTTGGATGGCATCACCGACTCGATGGACCTGAGTTTGGGTAAACTCCAAGAGTTGGTGATGGACAGGGAAGCCTGGCGTGCTGCAGTCCATGGGGTCACAAAGAGTCGGACACGACTGAGCGACCAAATGACAAGCCATACCCTGAAGGACAGCAGCCCATCTTCTCAGCCTCACTGCTCCCTAGTTCTCAGTCATTAATTTATCTTCTTCTCTGACATCGGTGTATAGTCCAGCTTCCATCTGACACGGGGCCAGGCTTTAGCTTCTTATTCTTGAGTCTGTCTATTCTTAGATTCTTGCCCTGACACTGTGTTCCGTTTTTGCTAATAGAATCGGGGCGTGGCAGAAAGAGGTGCAATTCCCTGGCGCCCAACACCAGGGGGCGCACTCCATCAAGGATTATCTACGAGAGCCGTTGGTGCACTTTCTTCAGAACACAGCCCAGGAGCATCTCTCCCAAATAAAAAGAACATCTCCAAGCCCATCACGGGCTTCCCAGGGGGCACTAATAGTGAGGAACCCGCCTGCCAATGCAGAAGACGTAAGAGGCCTGGGTTTGATCCCTGGGTGGGGAAGATCCCCTGGAGGAGGGCATGGCGACCCGCTCCAGTATCCTTGCCTGGAGACTCCCAGGGACAGAGGAGCCTCGTGGGCTGCAGTTTCTGGGGTTACAGAAAATCAGACACGTGCTCACACACTAAGTCCATCACAGAGGCTCAGAGACGCTCTTCAGTATTGAGAGTTGGTCTTGGAGAGAAATAAAGGAACATCACCAGCGATCTCCATCAGGGCAAACTGTTATCTTATATTCGACTGCTGGAAATGCTATACAACTTATAAATCATTCACATGATTGCGCAAGATAAAGAAATCACTCATATGATAAAGAAACACCACATTTAACTACCATTATCTCCACAGCCATTAAAAAAAAAAAATCAATAGGCTACTAGTGCGAAAAAAAAGCAGCTTTCTGAAGCTCATTCTCCGAGAGCATATATTTTAAACCGGAAAGAGGGGAAACCGCCCCTCTGCTAAGTTTTGTAAGTTTCCATTTCCTCTGCTTTTTTGCTTAGGTGGTTCGTACGGCTTATAAAACCTTCGAGAACTTTGAAATACTGAGGTGTCTTCCCTGAGAAAAATGCAGCTATGGACAGGCACGTGCAGTTTGCAGGTGCTCACGACCTCCCTAAAGACCATGCATAGATTTGGGAAGATTTCCATGGGTTTTAGAATTTGGTAGACAGGGTGAAGTAGAACATGCATTAAGTCTGAGTTCAAAGCCTTGGCGCTGACTACTTAACTCCTGGCATAGCTTTATGCAAAGCCACACCCTCAGGGACACTCTGTCAGCTCTAGCATGAATATAATTATTTTATGTAATTATACTTTACACAGTGTTTATGGGCATCACACGATAACACCAAGAAGGGAAACCTATGCACAGAGCTGGCCTACTATTTTACAAAAAAAGACTCAGACTAACAATAATGTTGTTCATATTACACTTCTCACTATGACTTTCTACAGATTGTTGCCTTTCTCCACCTCTTCTATGCTTACTGACTGCATCAATCAACTCCCAAAACAGCTATTCCTTTCTCATAAAGCGAGTGAAGTGTTTGCCCGAAAGATTTTTCCCCGTTAAAATTTGGTTTAAAAACTCTAATAACCATTCACATTGTATTTAGGCACTTGTGTGCCTAAAAATACAGAAAATCTGATTGTGTAGCCTTGATGGGCCATGTCAGGGCTACGTGTGTGCTAAGTCACTTCTGTCGTGCCCGACTCTCTGCGCCCCCATGGACTGTAGCCCACCAGGCTCCTTGGTCCATGGGATTTTCCAGGCAAGAATACTGGAGTGGGCTGCCATTTCCTCCTCCAGGGGATCTCCCCGACCCAGGGATGGAATCTGGATCTCCTGCGTTGCAGGCAGATTCTTTACCATCTGAGGCCATCAACCCCGGGTGTGTTTCATCACACCCTAGCCAAATTACCACACTCTCACTCTGAAACCTCTCTGGATTTTCTCTAACCTCGATGGAAATAAGATGCCTCTGCATGCTTTACTCTGTTGGACTGACGGAAGTAGGATTAATGAAACAGGATTTGCGGACGTTTGGAGAACTTTGCAAATCTACACGCAATATACGAGTGAGAGAGTGAGACAGAGAGACCACGTGAAAAAAACATACCCGGTATTAGGGTGAGAGAGAGAGAGACAGAGAGGTTGCACATTAATGCCAGGATCTGAGAGCCTCCGGAGTCAGGAGAAGGCAGTTGAGCAGTTATTGAATCTGGAGCGTTCCCTTGTTTGCCAAAGCTCGCTCTGCTGGAAGAGGTCATCTCTACTCAAGTCCCCGAGCTGGGTTTGATGATTTAAGACTTGAGAAGCGAGGCTTGGCATCCGTGACATCTCAGGCCCTGAAGTCATTCTTCTGATACACAGAGGAGATTTCTATCCTAGGGAGAAAAGTGACCCGCGGTGCACAGAAGGCGTTCCAAGCTCCAGACGCCTGTTTTCAGCTTTCTATCACTTGTCACTATGTCACCGTCAACCACCGCTTTCGGGGAAGAGTCCCAAGAGAAGGTCAGGGGTAGCAGACCACCCTTTTAATGAAGATTCTCTGGGGCACCAGGACTTTGAGAGGGTGTGGGAGAGACTGTGCCTGGTAGGGCAAAGAGAAAGACGGGTTAGAGGGTCTGGGATCTTTTTTCTCCTGATCTTAAGTTTGAAAGGCTTGAACATAATAGAAGAGGTTAAGAAGAACCCTGGAAGGAACAATTTGCCTATTAAATCCTTGCCATGGCCAATTTCACATATTTAATTATCTCGCTTCAGTATAATGTGGGTCTATTTATCACCTCCCCAATGGAGCATCTACATTCTCTGTATTTGAAATGATGTTTGCAAAAAAGTCCTTGCATATAGCCATCTCTCTTTCTCTCTCTCTTTCTCTTTGTGTGTGTGTGTGTGTGTGTGTGTGTGTGTGTCTATCTCTTAATAGAGCTTCTAATCAATGGTTCATAAGCTGCAAGTCCCCAGAGATTCAGGCAACTGTGGTTCATCCCTTCTCAGTTACAAACAGATGGCTTCCACCAGCTCAGAGCTCTGCCAGCTCCAGAACAGTTTTTGAAAAGTCTAAGTGTGTTCCTTACAGGGAAAAGTGAAACCGTTAGTCACTCAGTCCTGTCCGACTCTTTGCGACACCGTGGACTGTAGCCCGCCGGGCTCCTCTGTCCTCGGGATTCTCCAGGCAAGAATACTGGAGTGGGTTGCCATGTCCTTCTCCAGGGGATCTTCCTGACCCAGGGATGGAACCCAGTTCTCCTACATTGCAGGCTGATTCTTTACCGTCTGAGCCACCAGGGACGCCCACCCAGGAATGATTTCAACATTAGCCACCAGGGACGCCCACCCAGGAATGATTTCAACATGAGCTACCAGGGACGCCCACCTAGGAATGATTTCAACATGAGCCACCAGGGACGCCCACCCAGGAATGATTTCAACATGAGCTACCAGGGAAGCCCACCCAGGAATGATTCCAACATCCATAACAAGTGAGTTGGAAACGGGAAATGAAAAATGGAACACATTTGCTTTTTCCTTGGCTGTGAACAATGAGCAGCAAGCCCAGAACACTGTCTACAAAAACAGAAGTTTTATTTAAGAGGCGACATAAACTCCATTTTCTTCCCCATAAAACATTGCTTCAAGTCAAGGTTTGGGGGAGGAAAATATTAAATAATGTGTATTTAACCGAGAAGGGCCTACCAGGCGGCTCAGTGGTAAAGAATCCACCCGCCAATGCAGGAGACGTGGGTTCCATCCCCGGGTCGGGAAGATTCCCTGGAGGAGGAAACGGCAACCCACTCCAGGATTCTTGCCTGGAGAATCCCACGGACAGAGAAACCTGGTGGGCTATAGTCCACGGGGCTGCAAAAGAGTCGGACACGACTTAGCACCTAAACAACCACCAGCACCCCAGGTAACTCAGAGCAGGAAAGCAGTGAGTGTGGCATGTTCTCTCCAGCTCCCGCCCAGCTAAGAAACAGGACGCTCTGCAGGTGTCCAGGGCAGACACCAGGCAGGCAGCACTAGAAGTCTGGGAGGGGGGAGCCTGCTGAGAATAACAGGTCCCCCACATCTCTGTGAGTTCCCTTGGAAACTGGCAGGAGGCCACCTCCTGAAAGCTCCCCAGAGAGGCCCCAAACCACAGGAAAGCTCTGCCAGGCCAGCCAAAGTGTGAGTTCCACCCTCGTGTCTGATTCTTTGCCACCCCATGGACTGTAGCCCACCAGGCTCCTCTGTCAGGGGATTCTCCAGGCAAGAATACCAGAGTGGGTTGCCATGCCCTCCTCCAGGGGAATCTTCCCTGACCCAGGGACTGAACCCGAGTCTCCTGCACTGCAGGACGCTTTAATGCACCAAGACTTGACAGGGGATCCCTCTCTGAATGGGCGAGGGGAGACCCTGGCCCTCATGGCCATGGAGTCCTCATTTCGGGTGCTGTGAGCGTCCTCTGAGAAAATAGGGCACTTTCTCATGAGGACTCACTGGTTTGCTCCGTAATTCTTCTTCCCACACACGGGATTGGGGACTATGGGAGCTCAGGGAGGGGGACCCCTCGCCCCTCTCGCATGCTCTCACCCTCAGGGTGGGGGTACACTCCCTCCTCTGTCTCTCCCCCTCCGGGTGGGGTCCCCTGGGCCCTCTGTCTCTTCCCCCTCAGGGTGGGGGTCCCCTTGCCCCTCAGGCTCTCCCCCTCAGGGTGGGGGTCCCATCCCCCCTCTGTCTCTCCCCTTCCAGGTGGGGTCCCCTCGCCCCTCTGTCTCTCCCCCTCAGGGTGGGGGTCCCCTCGCCCCTCTGTCTCTCCCCCTCCAGGTGGGGTCCCCTCACCCCTCTGTCTCTCACCCTCAGGGTGGGGGTCCCCTCGCCCCTCTGTCTCTCCCCCTCCAGGTGGGGTCCCCTCACCCCTCTGTCTCTCACCCTCAGGGTGGGGGTACACTCCCTCCTCTGTCTCTGCTCCTCCGCGTGGGGTCCCCTCACCCCCCGGTCTCTCCCCCTCCAGGTGGGGTCCCCTGGGCCCTCTGTCTCTTCCCCCTCAGGGTGGGGGTCCCCTCGCCCCTCAGGCTCTCCCCCTCAGGGTGGGGGTCCCATCCCCCCTCTGTCTCTCTCCCTCCAGGTGGGGTCCCCTTGCCCCTCTGTCTCTCCCCCTCCAGATGGGGTCCCCTCGCCCCTCTGTCTCTCCTCCAGGTGGGGGTCCCCTCGCCCCCCTCTCTTCCTCCCTCGGGGGGTCCCCGCACCCCTCTGTCTCTCCCCCTCAGGGTGGGGGTCCCCTCACCCCTCTGTCTCTCCCCCTCCAGGTGGGGTCCCCTCGTCCCTCTGTCTCTCCCCCTCCAGGTGGGGTCCCCTCACCCCTCTGTCTCTACCCCTCCAGGTGGGGTCCCCTCACCCCTCTGTCTCTCCCCCTCAGGGTGGGGGTCGCCTTGCCCCTCTGTCTCTCCTCCAGGTGGGGGTCCCCTCGCCCCACTGTCTCTCCCCCTCAGGGTGGGGGTCACCTCGCCCCTCTGTCTCTCCTCCAGGTGGGGGTCCCCTCGCCCCTCTGTCTCTCCTCCAGGTGGGGGTCCCCTCGCCCCTCTGTCTCTCCCCCTCAGGGTGGGGGTCCCCTCGCCCCTCTGTCTCTCCCCCTCCAGGTGGGGGTCCCCTCACCCCTCTGTCTCTCCCCCTCAGGGTGGGGGTCCCCTCGCCCCTCTGTCTCTCTCCCTCCAGGAGGGGTCCCCTCACCCCTCTGTCTCTCCCCCTCAGGGTGGGGGTCCCCTCGCCCCTCTGTCTCTCCCCCTCCAGGTGGGGTCCCCTCGTCCCTCTGTCTCTCCTCCAGGTGGGGTTCCCTCACCCCTCTGTCTCTCCCCCTCAGGGTGGGGGTCCCCTCGCCCCTCTGTCTCTCCTCCAGGTGGGGTTCCCTCACCCCTCTGTCTCTCCCCCTCAGGGTGGGGGTCCCCTTGCCCCTCTGTCTCTCCCCCTCAGGGTGGGGGTCCCCTCACCCCTGTCTCTCCCCCTCAGGGTGGGGGTCCCCTCGCCCCTCTGTCTCTCCCCCTCAGGGTGGGGGTCCCCTCGCCCCTCTGTCTCTCCCCCTCAGGGTGGGGGTCCCCTCACCCCTCTGTCTCTCCCCCTCCAGGTGGGGTCCCCTCGTCCCTCTGTCTCTCTCCCTCCAGGTGGGGTCCCCTCGTCCCTCTGTCTCTCTCCTTCCAGGTGGGGTCCCCTTGCCCCTCTGTCTCTCCTCCCCCGGGTGGGGGTCCCTTCGCCCCTCTGTCTCTCTCCCTCCAGGTGGGGTCCCCTCAGCCCTCTTGTCTCACCCTCAGGGTGGAGGTCCCCTCACCCCTCTGTCTCACCCTCAGGGTGGGGTTCCCTCACCACTCTGTCTCTCCCCCTCCAGGTGGGGTCCCCTCGTCCCTCTGTCTCTCTCCCTCCAGGTGGGGTCCCCTCAGCCCTCTGTCTCACCCTCAGGGTGGGGGTCCCCTCGCCCCTCTGTCTCACCCTCAGGGTGGGAGTCCCCTCACCCCTCTGTCTCACCCTCAGGGTGGGAGTCCTCTCGCCCCTCTGTCTCTCCCCCTCAGGGTGGGGGTCCCTTCGCCCCTCTGTCTCTCACGCTCATACCTAAAGGTGCACTAGAGATCTTCATGTGAGTGAAGTCTCCACAAATCCGTGGTTCTGGTGACTGACAACTACTGGAATCCCAATAAAAACGACTGTCATTCTTTTCTCCAGCTCTTTAAGATTTTTTTTTTTTGGATGGAGACCACTTTTAAAGTCTTTATTGAATCTGTGACAATACTGCTTGTCTTTTCTGTTTTGGATTTTTGGCCGCACGGCATGTGGGATCCTAGCTCCCTCGTCAGGGATAGAAGCTGCATCTCCCGCATTGGAAGCCCAAGTCTTGACTACTGGATCAGCAGGGAAGTCCCTCCCCTGCCACCAGATTCTTCACCCTGGGGGTCTTTGCACATCCTTAGTCATAACCCTCAGCATGTATGCATGCAATCCATGACACGCTGAACTGGTCACAGCACCCCTGACATCTTGCGTAAAGTGCTTGTTAAGTCGCTCAGTCGTGTCTGACTTGGCGACCCCATGGACTGCAGCACGCCAGGCCTCCCTGTCCATCACCAACTCCCGGAGCTTGCTCAAACTAGTGTCCATCGAGTCGGTGATGCCATCCAACCATCTCATCCTCTGTAGTCCCCTTCTCCTCCTGCCCTCAATCTCTCCCCGGATCAGGATCTTTTCCCATGACCGTCTTACTTTCACTAAAATGGCGTCAACTAAAAAATGAGTCACCTGGGAGTCGAGAGTTTTTTTGTTTGTTTGGTGGTAATGTCAGGATCTTTTCCAAAGAGTCGGCTCTTCCCATCAGGTGGCTAAAGGTTGGAGCCAAGGATATTTTCAAGTGGCGTGCTTTGCGGTGTGAGCAACCTGCCTTCACACACTGGCCCTGGGGCTTATTTGAGGGAGTCCCTTAGCTCTGGGAGCCTCTTCCTACCCAGCAGTGGTAGGTGGGTTCCACTCCCTTCCCTTTCTCACTATCAACTCCCAGGCGGGGCCCTAGTCAGTGCTGCCGGGACCCACCTCACAGCTTTTCCCAACGCACCGCCTCCCACTCTCCCAGCCTTGACTCCTGGCCTCAGAAGCCCCTTCCGGGACTCCATTTCTCCACACCCTTCCCCCTCAGAGGCGCCCGGGGGGATTCCGGGACGAGAGGACCACACCAGCTCAGGGACGCCCTTCCTGCCCCGGGAACCTGGGGAATAAGACCCCCGGCTCTGAGGAAGCCAACACACACAGGAGTTTGTCCTCAGGTTCTTACCCAACTTACACAGGCGTTTCTGCGTAAAAGGATCACGGTGGGGCTGCATCAAAGGAAGGATCTTAAGGAAGAAAGGAGTCCTGCTGCTTCCTTTATGGACAGACAAGGCAGGAAATGGGAAGAAGGGTGTGTCCTGTACTCAGGTTTCCGTCTTTGTAAACACAGGTTCGAACCCTGCGTCAGGAAGATGCCCTGCAGGAGGGCATGGCAACCCACTCCAGGATTCTTGCCTGGAGACTCCCATGGACAGAGGAGCCTGGTGGGCTACGGTCCACCAGGTTGAAGGAGGAAACAGACAGAGCTAGACTCCATCTTAGGCCAGGCTGCGAACATCAGGCTACACGCCTGGTCACCCTCCCAATGGACTCTGAACTTTGTGCCCGGGGTCTATAGAAACGGCATACCATGGAAAACCAGACCCCTGGATAAAAGAGCCTCAGGACTTGGACTCTCCATCACCTAAAAGAATATGCTAATTACCTCTGTAACAGAACAAAGTCATAAATTCCAATATGTTTATCGGAATATGACCACAGGCCTATTGATAAATGTCCACTGTTTAACTATCTAGGTTTATGACACATGAATCATGGGTTAACTTTGATCGTATCTCTCTTTTACCTTGTCCAGACTAGTTTCAGGGAATTTGGGGAGGTGGGTTTGAGCAAGTAGACTTGGGGTATATAAGGTTTTCACAAAAACTGGTCGGGGTCCTTGGCTAAGAGGAGACTCTGCCTTGGGCCCGCCGGCGTCATCAACTGCACTCCACAACCTGCACTGTCCTTCTGAGTGAGGTTGTTTCCCGGAACGCTTGGCTACAACAGGGTCTCAGAGTCGGACAGGACTGAAGCGACTTAGCACGCACACACGCAGGTTGAGGGCTTCCCTGGTGGCTCAGGGGTAAAGAATCTGCCTGCCAACGCAGGAGATGTGGGTTCCATCCCTGATTCAGGAAGACCCCACATGGCACAGAGCAAGGAAACCTGAGCCCCACGGGTACTGAGCCCATGTGCCGTAGAACCCGAGCTTTGCAACAAGAGAAGTCACTGGAATTGCAAGCCCAACCACCGCAACTAGAAAGGAGCCGCCGCTCGCCGCAAATAGAGAAAGCCCAAAGGCAGTGACAAGGACCCAGCACAGACACACATAATTAAATAACCAATTAAAAAAAAAAAAAAATAGGTAAAGCTTAAACACTGAGATTTTCTTCTGAGTAACAACACGGTTCACCCCAACTTTCAAAATGTTTCTAGAAGCGCTGAGCATTTTCCCTCCTTCCACAACTAAATGACCGGCTGTCACCTGAGTCCAGGCAGCCAAGCAGCGAAGCCAGCGAAAGTGGCTTTGCGGGTGATAGTGGGTGAGGGAAAAGGGATGATGTGCATGCTGCCTTGCTCCTTGGTCGGTGTGCACAACATGCACGTTTATTGCATATTATAAAAACCACACAATTATACATCATAGTTTGACTTCCAAGTACACAATACTGAAATCAAACAAATGCAGCTGAGTTATTTACCACTTTCAAGTCTACTGTGGCTTACAACAGATGCTTGCAAACGGACCAGGAACACGACTTCCACTTATAATTTGGATTCAAAAGCACCACACAACTATAAATTAATTTCTAAGTAGACTATTGGGATACAACTTCTGTGTAAACTACTTTTTATTAACTTTCTTTTGTTTACAGTATTTCTCCTGCAAAGGAGGAGGAGAGGAGGGAAGGACAAAGGTGAGCATGAAGAGAAGAGAAAGAAGGAAAAACAGCAGCAACAGCAGAATTTGCCAAGCATCGTGCTGACCAACCAGCCTTGAGGAGATAGGCAGGTAACTTGAGCCGTGTCTGTCTCCATAACAACGTCAGGAACAGCACCTAAGTAATAATAACAGTGACTAACTAACACGCATGCGTAGCCGTCTTCAGGGCAGGAAGACACGCTTGTGAGGACCGTGGAAGGACTTGTCTTTTGCTGCTCAGTCGCTCAGTGGTGTCAGACTCTTTTCAACCACGTGGATGGCAGCACGCCAGGCCTCCCCGTCCTTCACCAGCCCCCGGAGCTTGCTCAAACTCATGTCCATCGAGTCAGTGATGCCATCCAACCATCTCATCCTCTGTCATCCCCTTCTCCTCCCACCTTCAATCTTTCCCAGCATCGGGGTCTTTTCCAATGAGTCAGCTCTTCGCATCAGGCGGCCCAAGTCTGCTGAATGTTGAACATCATGTTTAGAATAATGATGTTCAGGGCTTCCTTGGTGGCCCAGTGGTTAAGAATTTGCCTGCCAATGCAGGAGACACAGGTTCAACCCCCAGTCCAGGAAGATCCTACAAGCCACAGAGCAACTAAGCCTGTGCACCACAATTACTGAAGCCTGAGAGCCTAGGGCCCATGCTCCGCAACCAGAGAAGTCACCGCTCCGCAACCAGAGAAGTCACCGCAAGGAGGAGACTGCCCACTGCAACTAGAGAACAGCCCCGATGTGCCGCAGCTAGAGAAAGCCCTCGCACAGTGAGGAAGACCCACCGCAGCCTGCCTAAGTCCATAAAGACAGAAGAATGATGCTTAAAGACAGATGAGAGGGCTGAAGTCTGACCGATCATTTCACTCATCTTATGGACAGACTGCGGGGTCAAACCTGAAGTGAACCCAGCACCCGCTGGCCTCTGACAGGATCGGGTTTCTGAGCCTTCCAAGCAGAGGAGGAAACCCTGGACTTCTGGGACTCAGGGAAGTCAGCTGTACTCCAGAGGCCTCTGGGGGGACCTACGTGCTGGACATTCACTCCTGGTGATGACTGACACCCAAATATCATCCAAGCAAGCCCGTCTGACGCCTGCTGATCTGTGTGCCTGGATGGTCACCAGCTGTGTGCCCATTGTAATCAAGAGCTCAGAGACACCCTGCAAGACGCAGGAAGTGTATTAATTAGAAACACCTCTGGAGCTTTGGAGGGGGGAGGCAATTCTTGGGTGTTGAGGCCTGCCCCAGCCCACAGAAGCGAGGCCTTGCGCCAAGGACCCCTCCAAAGCTGACTGAGCCCCTCTCTAACTGTTGCCAAAAGCCCCCTGATCATTACTCACAAGCTTCCTCGCTCCCAATTAGGAAAAGGTTGCCCACTCCAGTAAACAACCCCCAAACCAATCACCTAACGCCAGCCTTCCAGCAGGAATTTTCTTTGTCTTGAGACTATCAACACTGGCTGTTAACCCGTGAAAACTGTCTGTCGGGAGGTTGGCCTGAAGCACCTGCAGTGCCCACTTTATCTCTGCTCTTTGTTCTTGGTAGACTTTTCACTCCCTTCTGAAGAGCCCCGTGTCTGGAAACTCTCGTCCAGGTGCTCGGACGGCCTCAACACTGGGCATTTGTATAGAGTATCCGTGTTTAAAAACAACCAGATCACATGATGATCGTTTACTTTTATCTTGTTTCTTCCACTTTCTCTACTTCATACTCAGTGCTCCCATCTGTTTCGCTGTATGTTTTCCCTTTTCTCCATCTCCCTTTTTGTTGTTTGCGCCTTCTGAAGGCCTTATCAAGGGTAGTAGCAAAGCTTCTGTACATACACATATGGGGCTTCCCTGGTGCCTCAGTTGGTAAAGAATCCACCTGCAATGCAGCAGACCTGGGTTCGATCCCTGGGTCAGCAAGATCCCTTGGAGAAGCAAATGACAACCAACTCCAGTATTCTTGCCTGGACAGAGGAGCCGGGAGGGCTGCATTCTATGGAGTCCCAAGAGTCAGACGCAATTTAGTAACTAAACCACCACACACACACATATAAATAGCATGTACAATGTAATCTATATATTTTAGAAAACTTAAAAAAAATTTGCCTATCTAAAAAAATTGATGACATTTTGATTCGACTTGTTTGACTTAGTATGAATCGGATGCTAGATTTCTAATTTATATTCACTCAAAACTCTGATATAGTTCCATGTATTTTGGCATCTAATATTACTGCTAAAGGGCTTCCCCCGGTGGCTCAGTGTTAAAAAATCTGCCTGCAATGCAGGAGATGCGGGTTCAGTCCCCGGGCTGGGAAGATCCTCTAGTGAAGAGAACAGCAACCCACTCCGGTATTGTTGTCTGGAGAATCCCATGGACAGAGGAGCCTGACAGGCCACAGTCCACGGGGTCACAAAGAGTCGGACATGGCTAAAGTGACTGAGCACATGTTCACATCACTGCTAGAAGTCTAGAAAGTTTAATACCTTACTGATTAAAAAAAAATTCTTTTTTTGAACTGGACTTGAAACTTCTAATCCAGTTCTGAGAATATAAAGAAATATCGTCTTGTAAAGAGAAAGGATGCTGTAATAATACCTGGGTTACTCATGCAAATCTCCCGGGGGCCCACAAATCCCAAAATGCTTCTGTATGAGTTTGCTGCCACAACACGGCACCCCAGATGGAGGCTTCCACGACACAAATGGAATTCACAGCTCTGGAGGCTGTCAGCCCCAGATCAACATGCAGGCAGGCTGGCTACCCGTAACTCCCGTCTCCTGGCCGTCTCCTCATTGGGTCCTCACACGGTCATCCCTCTGAGTATGTCTGTGTCCTTATCTCTCTTATAAGGCCACGGGTCAGAAGGAATCAGGGCCCAACCTAATGACCTCACCTTACCGTCAGTACTTCCTCAAAGCCCCATCTCCAATTACCGTCACCTTCGGAGGCCCTAAGTGTCAGGATCTCAACATAGGATTTCTGGAGGTGACATCGTTCAGTCTAGAGCAGCTTCTCAGAAAAAAAAAAATACACACACACACACACACACACACACACACTCTCTCTCTCTCTCTCTCTCTCTCTCTCTCTCTCTTCAGGGCTTCCCTAGTAGCTCAGACGGTAAAGAAATCGGCCTGCAATGGAGTCCACCCATGTTCCATCCCTGGGTCGGGAAGATCCTCAGGAGGAGGGCATGGCAACCCACTCCAGTATTCTTGGCCAGGAAAAATCCCATGGACAGAGGAGCCTGGCGGGCTACAGTGCACGGGGTTGCAAAGAGTCTCACTTAGCAAGCAGAGGCTCACTTAAGAACATGGGAGTTTGGGTCTGTCAGTTCAGTTCAGTCGCTCAGTCATGTCCAACTCTTTGTGATCCCATGAATCTCAGCACGTCAGGCCTCCCAGTCCATCACCAACTCCCGGAGTCTACCCAAACCCATGTCCATCGAGTCAGTAATGCCATCCAACCATCTCATCTTCTGTCGTCCCCTTCTCCTCCCGCCCCCAATCCTTCCCAGCATCAGGGTCTTTTCCAATGAGTCAACTCTTCGCATCAGGTGCCCAAAGTATTGGAGGTTTCAGCTTCAACATCAGTCCTTCCAATGAACACCCAGGACTGATCTCCTTTAGGATGGACTGGTTGGATCTCCTTGCAGTCCAAGGGACTCTCAAGAGTCTTCTCCAACACCACAGTTCAAAAGCATCAATTCTTCAGCACTCAGCTTTCTTCACCGTCCAACTCTCATATTCATACATGACTACAGTAAAGGTCATTTTGTGCATGGGCAGACCTGGGAACCATGAGAGTTGGACCATAAAGAAGAATGAGCACCTTAGAATTGATGCTTTAAAATCGTGGTGCTGGAGAAGACGTGAGAGTCCCTTGGACATCAAGGAGATCAAACCAGTCAATCTTTAAGGAAATCAACCCTGGATATTCATTGGAAGGACTGAAGCTGAAGCTCCAGTACTTTGGCCCCCTGATGCAAAGAGCCGAATCATTGGGAAATGGTAAAGGTCATGGTAAAACCATAGCCTTGACTAGATGGACCTTTACTGGCAAAGTAATGTCTCTGCTTTTTAATATGCTATCTAGGTCGGTCATAACTTTCCTTCCAAGGAGTAAGCGTCTTTTGATTTCATGGCTGCAGTCACCATCTGCAGTGATTTTGGAGCCCAAAAAATAAAGTCTGCCACTGTTTCCACTGTTTCCCCATCCATTTCCCATGAAGTGATGGGACCAGATGCCATGATCTTAGCTTTCTGAACGTTGAGCTTTAAGCTAACTTTTTCACTCTACCTCCTTTATAATATAACTGAAGCATAAATAATATACCATAACATTATACCTCAATAAAGAATCATCAACCACCTGTTTTTTGGTGGGGAGGCTAGATTTTGGGTGATGAAAGAAATGGACTATATTCCTTGGACTTCCCTGGTGTCCCAGTGGTTAGGACTTGGCGCTTTCACTGCCAAGGGTCCAGGTTCAATCCCTGGTCAGGGAACTAAGATCTCATAAGCTTGGTCAGGGAACAAAGATCTCATAAACCTGGTCACAGAACTAAGATCTCATACGCCTGGTCAGGGAACTAAGTTGTCATAAGCCATGCAGCACAGCCGAAAGGAACAGAACGAAGGGACAAAATAGGCAATTAAATGGTTAATCCCACGAGGGGATTATACGTAGAAAACTATGGGAAACTCCTGTATGTTAATGATTACTCCAGAAAGCAGGTTGGCTTAACCGCAAAACCCAGCTGGCTTGCTTAGCAACAAAAGCATGCTGCAGAAGCACGGGATGCGCCCCCAAACTATGAAACAATGGTGACAGGAGCCCCACATCCTGTCCAGGGAGCTCAGTGAGTTCAGCTCAGTTCAGTTCACTAGCTCAGTCGTGTCCGACTCTTTGTGACCCCATGGACTGCAGCACGCCAGGCCTCCCTGTCCATCACCAACTCAGTAAGTTAATGACTCTCAAAACGGGCTCTGTGCACATAAGAAACAATCGTTTATGGGAAGGTGACTTTTCAACATGAAAGATCCTTGTTGTACTCGGACCTGAAAATATTTTCCAAAGTGCTTTACGACAGCCCCGGCCTGACCACACGGGGACAAATTTCCCTGCCCTACCTGGGGGAGGAACTGATGATGGAAACAACGTATATTCAAGAGAGACAAAGGTCTTCTCCTCCGACTCCTTCCTCTGAGTATAAAACTGCAGCCCGCTGAGTTCTGGGGTGGCACTTCTCGCCCACCTGTTTGGAAGCCTCAGAAGGATCCTATTCCATTAGATCATTCTTATCTGCCACTTTGCTCTCATTGAATTCTCTTCTGCTCTGACATGAAGGACTGGGGTTACCAGAGCTCCTCAGAGCCCCTTGAAATGACACCAGTTGGTTTCACAGCCAGAATAAAAAAAAAAAAAGGAATATATTTTCAAATAACTCCCAGCTGTGAGTGAGAGATTAAAAATAATGAATATCCATACTGAGGTAATTCAGGAGAAAATGCATGAAATATACCCATCTCTTCTACAAGTCAGCTTCTAGACGGACTGCCTTCTCCGCTCCTGTTCCTCCCGTCCCGAACATCCCCGCGTGTCCACCCCACTGCCCCTGCTGAGACCTCACCTGGCCCTTTGCCACACACCACCACAGAGTCACCCCAGGAGCCTCTTTCTGCAACCCCCGTGCGTGTGTGTGCTGAGTCACTCGGTCGTGTCCGACTCTTGGCAACCCCATGGACTGTAGCCTCGCCAGGCTCCTCCGTCCACGGGATTCTCCGGGCAAGAACGCTGGAGTAGGGAGCCATGCCCTCTTCCAGGGCGCCTTCCCCACCCAGAGATCGAACCCGTACCTCCTGCGTTAGCACTGAGCCACCAGGGAAGCCCCACCGTCCCCCACAGAGAATCCCTACAATGAACTGGGTCTCCTCTGTGCCAAGGTGGCTCCTGACGGAGGCTCTCGAGGGGGAAGGGCAGCCTGACTCGTCCCCAGCACTTCGACTCAGCCGGGCAGTTCCCTTCCTCCTGTTCACAGGGGCGAACCTCTAACACAGCTCTGCTCCAGAATCTCACCCGCAGGAACGGCAAGCGCCCCTCTGCCTGTGGCTTCCCTTCCTATCGACCTTCTTGCGCCCTTTCGCACCACAGGCCGCTTCCAGCGAGACTCAGGATCTGCATCACTTTAACAGGTTCCAGTGGTCATGTATGAATGTGAGAGCCGGACCAAAGAGAAAGCTGAGCGCCAAAGAATCGATGCTTTTGAACTGTGGTGTTGGAGAAGACTCTTGAGAGTCCCTTGGACTGCAAGGAGGTCCAGCCAGTCCATCCTAAAGGAGATCAGTCCTGGGTGTTCACTGGAAGGATTGATGCTGAAGCTGAAAGTCCAATACTCTGGCCACCTGATGCAAAGAACTGACTTATTGGAAAAGACCCTGATGCTGGGAAAGATTGAGGGCAGGAGGGGAAGGGGACGACATAGGATGAGATGGTCAGATGGCATCACCGACTCAACGGACATGCGTTTGAGTAAGCTGTGGGAGTTGGTGACGGGCAGGGAGGCCTCGAGCGCTGCAGTCCATGGGGTCGCAAAGAACCGATTCTTCACTTGCTCACACGACTGAGCAAGTGAACAACAACAAACGTGTAAAACGGAACTAGTGGGAAGCTGCTGCAGAGAACAGGGAGCTGAGCTGAGCGCTCTGTGCTGACCCAGAGGGGTGGGCTGGCGTGCCGGTGGGGAGGGGAGCTCAAGAGGGAAGGCATGTATGTATACTTGTGGCTGGTTCCCAGTTGTACAGCAGAAACTAACACAACATTACAAAGCTGTTATTGTTGTTCAGTCGGTAAGTCATGTCCGACCCCATGGACTGCAGCACGCCAGGCTTCTCTGTCCTTCATCAACTCCCTGAGTTTCCTCAAACCCATGTCCATGGAGTCAGTGATGCCATCCAACCATCTTATCCTCTGTCGTCCCCTTCTCCTCCCGCCTTCAATGTTTCCCAACATCAGGGTCTTTTCCAGTGAGTCAGCTCTTCGCATCAGGTGGCCAAAGGATTGGAGCTTCAGCATCAGTTCTTCCAATCATATGCCAACCTAAAACAAAACGAACTATGGGCTTTGCTGGTGGCTCAGTGGTAAAGAATCCGCCTGCTAAAGCAGGAGACGTGGGTTCGATTCTTGATCCGGGGAAGATCCCACATGACTCCAAGCAGCTAAGCCTGTGTGCCACAACTTGTGAGCCTGTCTTTGCAGCCTGGCAACTGCAACTACCACAGCCCAGGAGCGCTAGGGCCCGTGCTTCCGGACCAGAGAAGCCCCCGCGATGAGAAGCATGCACAGGGCCACTAGAAGGTAGCCCCTGCTTGCGGCAACTACAGAGAAGCTTCAGCAGCGACGAAGAGGCAGCGCGGCCACCAACAAAGAAAGAAAATTGCAAAAAACAATGAAATAAAATATTTAGAAACAAACAAAAATAATTAAACATACAATAAACAGCTCTTTCCTTTCTTGCCTCCTGGGCCTGCCTTAAGTTTTTATGCAGAGAGAATCTTCACTGAAATCACGGGGTCTGCAAACTAGCCTTAAAGGAGGACCAAATCCAGGCCAGGCCGTGCTATTTTTTTTTTTTTTTTTATGGCCCTAGAGAGAAAGAATATTTTTTAAATCTCTTTTTTAATCGTTGAAGAAAATCAAAAGCAGACTTGGTGACACGTGCAAACGACTGACCGTTGACATTTCAGTCCTCACCTGCCTCTTTACGAGCACACGGACACCCTCGTGGGTTCGGCACTGTCGGTGGAAGCTTCTACACCGCAGTGCAGAGCTGAGTGGCTGCAAAGACTAAAGTATTTACTGTCTGACACGCAACGGGAAAAGCCTGCTGATCCCAGCCTCAAAGGTAACCCTCCACTCTCTCTATTCTAGGACTTAAGTAAGACTTGACCGGCTGGCCGACCAGTTCTCCTTTTGATATGCAAAGCTGGCCGTAAATCCCCCTTCTGCCCGAGAAAGCCTGTCTTTCAGGATCACCAGCCTCACCTCAGGCTCTCAAACACACAATGCGCTTTGCGAGTGGAGGTGAACAAAATCCCCTTTCTCCCTGAGAAAGCCTGCCTTTCAGGATCACCAGCTTCACCTCGGGCTCTCAAAAAGACAGTGGGCTTTGGAAGCGGAGGTGAACGATGACCTCATTATTTCTTCTTTCCACTCCGGCTTTAGAAATCCTTACCGAGCATTTTAGATAATGGATGATTCCGGCTCCCCGGAGGGGGTTGGAGGGGAGGCTGAGCCCAAGGACAAGCAAGAGCAACAGGGCTATTTTTCATCAACTATCACCTTCAGTGCAAACACAAAATAAACTATCACCTTCGGTGCAAACACAAATGATACCGTGGAAGGCAGGGAGGAACATAAAACGGTCAACAGAGCAGGGGCCGTGGGGCTTAAAGAGACAGGAATAACTGAGGGGCTGAACAAGACCCCGTAGGGCTGAGGAGGATGGCGCGGAGGGCAGACAGGAGGGAAGGGCATAGCACCCTCCCCCTAAAAAAAATAACGGAAGCAAAAGTCTCAGAACCGAGAGGCGCCGGTGAGGGGTGAAGCTCGTGTGGTTCTTCCAGGAGCTGGATGCTATCTGCAGACTAGGAGATCCTGCGAAGGACGGAAACACAGTGACCCCTTAAAAGGCAAGCAGTTATAAAAAAAAAAAAAAAAAGTCGTTGCAAATTCACAGAACCTTGATGAACTCATCAGTGATAAAGGTTGGTAGCCAGTACTGTCCGTCCCAGCTGTTACAGTTTATGGCAGGAGTGTAAAAATTTTGCATGTGTTTTAAAAAAAACTTAAAAGACAAGTGGTTACTCTTCCCCCATGTTCTGAAGCAGATGAACCAATGTTGCAATCACTCTAGATACATTCTGTCAAAGTGCTAAAGGGGGTGCAATACATCTTGCAACCCAGGTGCTGAGATTTAACTGCCTGCAGGCAGCATTTGAGAGAAACTCAGGAAACATATGCAACTGAATCACACCCTTATACACCTTAATGACACCCTATCTCATGAACACAAGGAAAAACACAAATGAGAAGGACCGTGAAGACAAAGCTCAGGGCAAGGGCAACCCGAGCATCCGGACAGCCTCTTTTTGTTTCCCCACAAGCTTCACACTCTGCTCTTTCGGAGCTAGATGCTCTGTGAATCCTTGTGTCTTTAACAGTCCTGTTTTTTGAGGGGTTTTTTTGGCAGTCCCCTCCAATTCCCACTTAGGGCTTCCCTGGTAGCTCAGTTGGTAAAGAATCTGCCTGCAATGCAGGAGACCCCTGGTTTGATTCCTGGGTCAGGAAGATCCCCTGGAGAAGGGAGAGGCTCCCCACTCCAGTATTCTTGGGCTTCCCTGGTGGCTCAGCTGGTAAAGAATCCGCCTGCAATGCAGGAGACCTGAGTTCGATCACTGTGTCAGGAAGATCCCCTGGAGGAACGACAATGGGAACCTCTTCCAGTATTCCTGCCTGGGAAATCCCATGGGCAGAGGAGCCTGGTGAGCGACAGTCGATGGGGTCTCAGAGAGTCGAACATGTCTAAATCAGCTGAGCATGCACGCACACGTTCGATAAACAGCACTGCAATGAACACTCCAAGATACGCAATTCCCAGGGACTTCCCTGGTGGTTCAGTAGTTAAGAAAGTCTGCCTGCTGATGCCAGAGACACAGGTTTGATCCCTGGTCGGGGAAGATCTCACATGCCTCGGAGCAACTAAGCCCTGTGCCCCACAACTACCAAGCCTGTGCTCAGAAGCCACAAAAGAAGCCACTGCAGTGAGGAGCCCACAGACCGAAACACAGTGTAAAAAGATACGCAATTCCCAGTTAGCAAACTCAAAGGAACGAAAATGAGTCCCTAAGTGGTCGTGACTGGGACCAAATAAAATAGGAAATCACAGGGAGTCTAGTTTATCTTAATTTATAGAGATGTTGGTGTAGGAGAAGGCTCTTGAGAGTCCCTTGGACTGCAAGGAGATCCAACCAGTCCATCGAAGGAAATCAGTCCTGAATATTCATTGGAAGGACTGATACTGAAGCTAAAGCTCCAATCCTTTAGCCACCTGATGCGAGGAACTGACTCACTGGAAAAGACCCTCCCTGATGCTGGGAAAGACTGAAGGCGGAAGGGGAAGGGGATGACAGAGAGTGAGACGGTTAGATGGCATCACTGACTCGATGGACATGAGTTTGAGTAAGCTCCGGGAGCTGGTGATGGACAGGGAGGCCTGGCGTGCTGCAGACCATGGGGTCCCAAAGAGTCGGACACAACTGAGCGACTGAACTGAACTGATAGAACAGATGTGTTTTGAACTACTGAGTGAAAATAAAGTGACGCAGTGCCTTCCTGGGATTCCTTTATAGAAGAACTACCTGCAGATCCTTGCAGAATGCATCTGAGCACCATGAGAGAAAGACATGAGCGAAGGTAAAGAAAATATCAGGTGTTTTTTTTTTCCCACTGGACACCTTCCGACCTGAGGGGCTCATCTCCCAGTGTCATCTCTTTTTCCCTTTTCATCCTGTCATGGGTCTCCAGGCAAGAGTACTGGAGTGGTTTGCCATTCCGTCCTCCAGTGGGTCCCAGTTTGTCAGAACTCTCCACTATGACTCGTCCATCTTGGGCGGTCCTGCACGGCACGGCTCGTAGCTTCGTTGAGTTACACAAGCTTTGCCATGACCAGGCAGTGATCCCTGAAGACGCCCAGAAAAAATAGTTCAGATTTATTATGCATTGCAATAGCAAAAAAAAAAAAAAAAATTAACCAGTTAATCATAAAGGAAATCAGTCCTGAATATTCACTGGAAGGACTGATGCTGAAGTTGAAACTCCAATCCTTTGGCCACCTGATGCAAAGAACTGAATCACTGGAAAAGACCCTGATGCTGGGAAAGATTGAGGGCAGGAGGAGAAGGGGATGACAGAGGATGGGATGGCTGGATGGCATCACCTACTCGATGGACATGAATTTGAGCAAAGTCCGGGAGTTGGTGATGGACAGGGAGGCCTGGCGTGCTGCAGTCCATGGGGTCGCAGAGAGTCAGACACGACTGAACTGAACTGATCCTTTTTTTTTTCTTCAATTTTGGCTGTGCTGGGCCTTCATTGCAGCACGTGGGTTTTCTCGAGTTGCAGTGCGTGGGCCTGTTGCCCTTCACCCTGTGGGGTCTTAGTTAACCGACCAGGTATTGAACTCCTGTCCCCTGCATTGCAAGGCAGATTCAACCACTGGAACACCCGGGAAGTCCCCTGGAAAGGATCATATTTTGCGTGTCTACTATCCACCTAACATGTTAATCTTACACGCATTTTCTGTCATTAGCTCACATTTATGACTTAACACTCAAGAATAATGAAAAATAAAACGCAAATTCTGCACAGCTAAATCTCATTCCTGAGTGAAATATGCTTTAATCTTCTAAAACTGGCGTTGTAAGTTGCAGGATACACGCTTTCTGGCTAATTCACTAACTTGGGAGATCAGGCCAGCAGCAAATCTGAAAACAAACCAAGAGGGGGGTGTTTGCCAATGACTTCTTAGAAGGCAAACATCACAGCCCTGAGCTTAATTGCGACACCACTGGCTTAAGGAAAGGCTCTGCCAAAACTGGAGTCAAGCAGAGAATAGCAGCGTTGGAGAGAAAACCCCAAGGAATGGTTTCCAGGAAGAACAAGTTCTAAGGAGGTCTTCAATGCCTGGCCAACGCTGTATTCTGTGTTTGAGACGATGTCTGTGTTTTTTTAATCCGGCGGGTGTAAACTGCTGGCCAGGAAAATCTGTGCGATGTCATAGCCATCCAGCCCCTTGGCCAATTTCCAATATCCCACCGTGTCTCTGAGCATGTAGCAGCAATACGACATGCTTTCCTCTCCCACCCTTTTCTGAGAAGCTGTTGAGAGTACTGGATGGTTTTGGAAGAACATTCTCATCCAGGTGACGTCTCTACTTTATTCTGCCTTTAAGCTTCGTGCTTTGAAGACACCAGGTCTGCTCATTGGCTTACAGTTCCTCAGCAACCTAGAGTGTTACACTGAATGGGGTGGATTCTCTCCGCATGTGGATCAGTAATTAACCAAGGTTCGGGTTAGGCTTCCCTGGTGTCTCAGCAGGCAAAGAAACTGCCTGTAATGCAGGAGTCACGGGAGATGCAGGTTCGATCCCTGGGTCAGGAAGATCCCCTGGAGGAGGGCATGGCAACCCACTCCAGTATTCTTGCCCGGAGCATCCCACGGACAGAGGAGCCTGGCGGGCTACAGTCCACGGGGGCACACTGAGTCAGGCATGACTGAAGTGACTGAGCACGCACAAAACTATTCTCAAGGAATAACTGCTTGCGTGTATTTTTTTAAGTTTTTTTTTTTTTTTTTTGATGTGGACTATTTTTAAAGCCTTTATTGAATTTGTTACACTACTGCTTCTGTTTTATGTTTTGGTTTTCTGGCCACAAGGCATCTGGGATCTTAACTACCCGACCAGGGATTCAACCCGAACCCCCTGTACTGGAAGGCAAAGTTTCAACTTTACCTAGCTTCTCCAGAAAGTTCCACTGTATTCTCAATCTGAGCTCCATCAAAACTCCAGTTGTATTATATTTTCTAGATATTCTGCACTCTATAGGCACTCATTCAGTGGTACTTACCTTGTACGTCCTTCTAAAACAGAATCTTTCCCTAAATATCATTTTGTGGGTTTCAGAAGAGGTGGGAGAATGGCATTGAAACATGTATATTACCATATGTGAAACAGATCACTAGTCCAGGTTTGACGCATGATACAGGGTGCTTGGGGCTGGAGCACTGGGATGACCCTGAGGGATGGGATGGGGAGGGAGGTGGGAGGGGGTTCAGGATGGGGAACACATGTACACCCATGGCTGATTCATGTCAATGTATGGCAAAACCCACTACAATATTGTAAAGTAATTAGCCTCCAATTAAAACAAATAAATTTATAAAAAAAACAAAAAGAGGTGGCAAATATTCAATGATTCTTTAGGAAACAGCTCAGAAAGTTGGGATTAAAAAAAAAATTCAACTGAATACTGATTTGACTGCAGTGTCTTTTTATTATTCAAGGACAAAAGTAATCATTTTTTGAAAGAGTTTTAATCTCCGTCATCTATAAAACCTAAGAAAGCCTTAAACATCATTGTCTTGCCATCATCAAATGGCATACACGGAAAAAGAAACGACACGCGGTTTTACCCTCAAGGAATGACAACTACTATCGGACTCACAGAATTGCTATTACTATTCGTATTAATGCCTCATGAATAAAGTTCGAAAAGAAAAATGTGTATGTATTGTGACTTAAAGCACAGGCTATATACTTTTATGACACCTCTAAATTCACATGGACCTCTGTAGCTGGCTACGTTCTTTCACACACACACACACACACACACACAGACACACAGACACACACAGACACACACACACAGACACACACACACAGACACACACACACACACACACACACACACAGACACACAGACACACACACACACACACACCCCAGTGCTCTGTGAGGGTCCCCGAGTAACACCATGCTGGCTACGTTCTCACACACTCACACACACACACACACACCAGTGCTCTGTGAGGGTCCCCGAGTAACACCACGGAAGCGTCACTTTTCCCACTCCCTCTTCACGGATGGTTTGGCTGACAGTGAACTTGCTGAGGATCAACACTTCAAAGGTCAACCCAGCACCCACACACCCAAGACGTCCATTTCAAAGTCACACGCCCTTTCACACTGTATTTTTTTTTTAACTTAATTTGTAAAGAATTTCTCTTGTGCAAGATACACGTGGAGCCAAATCACCCCTGTCATTGAAAGTACTGTTGTGTAACTTTCCGGCTTGTAAAAAGTCTACTTGGAAAAAGCTATTCATTTACGTTATTTCTTTTTGGCTGTGATGGGTCTTTGTTGCTGGGGTAAGCTCTTCTCTAGGGGCGGAGAGCCAGGGGCTACTCTCCATCAGGGTGCGTGGACTTCTCTTTGCGGCGGCCTCTCCTGCTGCAGAGCACAGGTTCTATAGATGGGGCACACGGGCTTAGATGTCCCATGGCATGCGGGATCTTCCCGGATCAGGGATCGTACCCACGTCACCTGCAGTAGCAGACGGATCCTTTACCACTGAGCTACCAGGGAAGCCCATAAAAAGTCTATTTGAACTATTAAAAATGATGGCTACTTCACTTACATTGCAATGTGAAAACTACAAAGATTTAATGTAATGATTTTGCATTTGATTTTATTTCCAATCTGTTTTATAACCGGTTACCTGTTTCCCTGGGCTTTCCTGGTGGCTCAGATGGTAAAGAATCCGCCTGCGATGAAGGAGACCCCTGTTTGATCCCGGGGTGGAGAAGATTCCCCTGGAGAACGGAATGGCAACCCACTCCATATTCTTGCATGGAGAACTACATGGCAAGAGGTGGACATGACTGAGCAACCAACACTTTCACTTTTCTTTCACCAATTTCTCCATCCTTGCTTTGTTGCTGTTCGGTCGTCAGGCTGTGTCCAACTCTTTGTGAGCCCACAGACCGTGGCATGCAAGGCTTCCCTGACCTTCACAATCCCGCAGACTTTGCTCAAACTCAGGTCCGTGGAATCAGTGATGCCATCCAACCATCTCATCCTCTGTTGCCCTCTTCTCCTCCTGCCTTCAGTCTTTCCCAGAATCAAGGCCTTTTCCAGTGAGTTGGCTGTTCACATCCAGTGGCCAAAGTATCAGAGCTTCAGCTTTAGCATCAGTCCTTCCAATGAATATTCAGGTTTGATTTCCTTTAAGACTGACCAGTTTGACCACTTTGCTGTCCAAGGGACTCTCAAGAGTCCTTCAGCGCCACAGTTTGATTCTTGGAAGTGCTTCATCGAGTCTTCGGTGCCCTGTCTTCTTCATGGTCCAGCTCTCATATTTGTACATGCCTACCGGAAAGACCATAGCTGTGAGTATGCAGACATCTTTGCTAAGCGGGTCTTTAAAATCTAGGCTGATATCACCATGCCTGAGCACTTCAAGCTTCACACATGGGGCAAGAGAGCAAGTTGAGGTGGGGGTGGGGTGGTTATTGGGGTCCCTTCGTGTGTCATCTGAGCATCAAACACCCGGCTGACGGAGCCTGCCTTTTTCTGCTTTCAGGATCCAACGCGTGTTGCACGTTCTCCCAGCAGGATGGGTGGACAGACCGCGGTCTGAGTGAGAAAGCAGACTGGGGGTCCTTCTTTGAAAGTGCTGTCTGAACAGAAGGGCCAGGGCCTGGAGGCAAAGGAACGAAACGGAGGAGCTTGGTTCAAATTCCATTCTAGCATCGTGTCGCTGACAGAGACAAGGATGACTTGTCATCATGTCATGGCGTCTATAAGCAGGGCCCGAAGCGACCGCAGCCCAGTTCCGTCAGCGTGGCCCTATTCCCGCCCCGTCTGTCTGAAGCACCTCACGCGGTGAATCCTCATGCTGCGTTTAAGCACACTGATCTCGGCCTCGTGACGTCTTCTGACCAGCTCTTGCAACAGCCTTCGGCCAGCCCATGTCTCTTGGACCGGAGTGTATTTGCAATGCCAGCTAACCCACCTCGGACTTTTGGACACAACACTAAAACATCTTTTTTTTTTAAGGACAATGATGCATTGACTTTATTTACTTCTATTTTTGGCTGCACTGTGTCTTTCTGGCTGTGCATGGGCTTTCTCTAGTAGAAGAGAGCTCCTAGAGGGGGCTACTCTCTGTTTCCAGTGCACAGGCTTCTGATGGCAGCGGCTTCTCTTGTGGCTGAGCACGGATTCTCAGAACACGGGCCTCAGTGGTTCTGGCACACGGGCTCTTTTTTGCTCCACGGCATGTGAGCTCTTCCCAGACTGGGGATGAAATCTGTGTCCCCTGCACTGGCAGGCATATTCTGAACCACTAGACTGCCAGGGAAGTCCTGCACCGAGAATCGTGAACCCCAAAAATGACGGCAAAGAATCCACAAAAAAAGTCACGAAGATACAGACTTCATTTGCTCATCGCATCATTCCTTTGACACGTGCCCTGATCTCCTCCGGTCATAAAGATGATGAGGAATTGAAGCCACGGTACCTGCGTAGACAGCAGGAATTCAGGCTCTGGGTGACCTTCCATGGGGCCATTCTGAAAATGAGGCTAGAGCCTCAGCCCAGCCCAGTCTAGTCCCAGCTCTCTGCCTTGCAGCTGAAGGTCAGACACCGATATCCATGACCGCCATGCAGCTAAAGCATGAACGGTGTCCCTTGGGGCGGCAACAGGGACACGGGACCTCGCTTCTTTCCCTGTGCATCCTTCCTCAGCCACCAGCCCTCATCAAACGCCACGGGACGTCCGTTCCATACCGAGAGCACGCACGTCTTTCCTTTCTCTTTGCTTCCATCCAGATCATCCCGTCCGCATTTTGAAAAGTGTTCTCTTTAATGAATACACAGTTTTTTGTTTGTTTTTTTCGATAACAATGAGGTTTTAGAAACTGCTGACCCACGGGCCTACTTAGAGCTAAGCCTCCCTGTTGACCTGCGTGTTCATTTCTGCTTTCCAACTCAGTTCCCTACTGAATAGGCCATGCGCCCAAATTCCAGGGTGGCTGGTTTGGACAATGACCCACGGGGACTCTTTCTGGCCATGTCTCTCCCTGTCTCCCGGACGCATTCAATTTCTGCTTTCTCTTCACATTTCTCCCTATCTCCCAGACGGACTCAATTTCTGCTTTCTCTTGCCTGAACCTTTATGGATTTCCCTAATCTTCGCCGGCAACTTCTACCCCTGAAGCTACCCATAAAGTCCTTGTCCCTGGGGCCCCACCTCCTAGCTTTACACTCTGTCCTGTCCTAGAATTAACTAGAAACGTGTGTGAGGACGGGCACACACCTCTTCAGTTCTTCCTCACCTCCACACAGATCCCACGGTTAGCCAGGTTAGTAACACCGCAGCCTAACTAGGCATTACTAGTACACCCATGTGTCTCTTTGCACACATGTAGGTATGACGCATGTGTATGCATGTGGGTGCGTATATGTGCATACAAAGAAAGCTGTGTATGTATTTGTGTGTGTGTGTATGTATGTATACTTCCCACCTCCTCACTGGGAAGCAAATAATATTTTTACATTGTCTACAGGTGGACTTCTCAGGGGGCGCTAGTGGTAAAGAACCCACCTGCCAATGCAGGAGATTTAAGAGACATGGGTTTGATCCCTGAGAAGGGAAGATCCCTTGGAGGAGGGCATGGCGACCCACTCCAGTATGCTTGCCTGGAGAATCCCACGGACAGAGGAGCCTGGTGGGCTATAGTCCATAGATTCACAAAGAGTTGGACACAACTAAAGTGACTTAGCATGCATGCACACGTGGACACAGGGTGGGAAGGGGAGGATGGGACGAATTGGGAGATTAGGATTGATACATATACACTACCACGTGTTAAATGGATGACGTGGCTGGAAGGCATCACCGCCTCAAAGGACATGAGTTTACACAAACTCTGGGAGATGGTGGAGGACAGGGAAGCCTGGTGTGCTGCAGTCCATGGGGTCGCAGTCAGACACGACTAAGTGAATGAAAAACAAGAAATGGGTAAAAGAGCCAGCTGGTGGGAATGTACTATAAAGCACAGGGAGCCCAGCTCGGTGCTCTGTGATGACCTAGAGGGTGGGATAGAGGGCTGTGTGGGAGGCCCAACAGGGAAGGGGTGTTGTATACAGACAGCTGATTCAGGTTGTTGTACAGCGGAAACTAACACCACACTGTAAAGCAATTATACTCCAATAAGTAAATAATAAACAATGCACCTGGCACATTAAAAAAAAAGTGTCTACATTATTAAGTGTCCTTAGAAAAGGATTAGATTAGCACATATGGTTTGAAATCAGGAAGAAAAAAAAAAGTCATCAGTGAACTGGTGAACTCCAGAACTACTGTTCTTTGCAGCCAACTATCAGCATTTCAAATGCCCCTGTTTTGGCAACATGACTATTAAATGAAGGGTTTTATTTTCCAACTAAACATTTCTAAAAGTCCATCGATTTTATTTTCAAAGCAAATGTAAGGAATCACCTAAACAAAAAAACCGCCTCACAAGGACATGTGTTCTATGAAAGAAAGAAAACTTTCCTAAGGAGAAAAATAAAAACAAACAATGCTATGCATGGTGGTTTTTTTATGAGTTTTCAGAAACACTCAGGAAAAAAGTGGAAACCAGTGTTGAGGTGTCAGCCAAGCTCACCGGTGTCAGACATCGCACAGAATCCCCACGTGCTTGTCCACGCGTCATGTGAGAAGCAGATTTAGAAATGTTCGTCTCACGACGATCACGGTTCATGCGGGGAATCGGAGAACCATGAGACGCGGGTGAAAACATATAGAGCACGCTGGTTGCAGAGAAATTAAACAAGGTGGGGGGTGGGGTGGGGAGGAGAAGCCATTTACAGGAGAAAACAAAGTGGGAGACATACGGCAGACCTGTGTTCTCAACCAACAAGAGAACTGTAAATAAATTACAAAGCAGCGGGTGACTTGGAAATAAGGCCCCACGGAAAACATCATTTCCTTAGAAAGAATTCATTGTCTTGGAGAAGGAAATGAAGCAGAGGTGTTCGGCTTTGAGACAGAAGAATATTTCATACGGAAATGTCAGTTCCAAAGCAAACAGATGAAAAAGAAACGAAAGGTGAATTAAGCTGCCCGGCTGTCAGCAGTGTTTGTCTCTCTGAAGGATATTTTTTGTTATTTGTATTAAGTACTCAGCGTGTCAACAGTAACAGGATAAGGAGGCAGAATAAATGACCTGACCCCAGGTGGTGCCAGGGGTAAAGAATCCACCTGCCAGTACAGAGATGAGGGTTTGACCCTGGATCGAGAAGATCCCCCGGAGAAGGACGTGGCAACAAGCCACTCCTGTTTCCTCGCTGGGACAATCCCTTGGACAGAGGAGCCCAGCGGGCTACAGTCCACGGGCTCGCAAAGAGTCGGCCACGACTGAGTGACTGAGCATACAACAGTTCAGACCAGAGCCGGGAGCGGAGCGGTCACACGTTGGTAGGAACCCCACGTAAAGATTTGGGGGGAGATGTCCAAATTATGTTTGGCTTCTACTTCTTCAACCAGGCCCCCGGACTACTCTCCCAGTTTCTATTAAGTGGAGAACTGTATCTCAGGCGCATGTTCAAGTCTCCTGCACGGGCTTCAGGTCTGATGAGCACAGCACAGCACGCTGGGAACAGTCCTCCCTGCAAAGGGAGGCTGGCTCTGTCCACCTGAAGGGCTGAGAGGAGACCCAGGGCCCCACGGAGCAGAAAGCAGCCGGGGCACTCTCTGAGATGCGGAGGTGCTCTGTCAACAGGGCTGCCCTCTCCTTTTACCTCTGAGCTTCCTTCTCTCAAGAAAAAGGCGCGTGCGTGCTAAGTCACTTCAGTCGTGTCCGACTCTCTGTGACCCCGTGGACTGTAGCCCACCAGGCTCCTCCGTCCATGGGATTCTCCAAGCAAAAATACTGGAGTGGGTCGTCGTGCCCTCCTCCAGGGGATCTTCCCAACCCAAGCATCGAACCCATGTTTCTTAAGTCTCCTGCATTGGCAGGTGGGTTCTTTAACACTAGCCCCAAAGAAAAAGGTATTCAACTACGGTTCCTAAAGTCCCCTATTGTAGGGAGCATGTTAATGAACGATAGGGCAAAAACCTCACGTCCAGGTGAGCACAGGTCATGAGAAGGCACCATATGGAAAAGACGAGCAGTAAAAGGAAAAGGAAAACCAGGGGGTGGGCTGGGTATGGAAAGAAGACGAACAGAAGAAGTAAGAATGTAAGAATCAGCCCGGGGGTTCCCTGGAGGCCTGGTGGCTAAGACTCTGCACTCCCAGTGCAGGCAGCCCAGGCTCAGTCCCTGCTCAGGGAACTAGAACTCACATGCCACACCTGGCCCCCTGGGTAGATCAGAACTGGACAACAGAACCACCTACTCCCAAAATACATCTTTTTTTGTTCTGGTTGTTGGGAATTACCTGGTGGTTCAGATGGTATAGAGTCTGCCTGCAACGCAGGAGACCCGAGTTCGATCCCTGAGGTGGGAAGATCCCCCGGAAAAGTAAAGTGGCAACCCAGTTCAGCATTCTTGCCTGGAAAATCCCATGGATAGAGGAGCCTGGTAGGCAACAGTCTGAACCACCTACTCCAAAAATACATCTTTTTTGCTTGCTTTTAGGTTAAAAAATATAAAGAAGAACCAAAATATAGGAATAATGCAACTGACGCAAAGAACCGACTCATTGGAAAAGACCCTGATGCTGGGAAAGATTGAAGGCGGGAGGAGAAGGGGATGACAGAGGATGAGATGGTTAGATGGCATCACCGAGTGTATGCACATGAGTTTGAATAAACTTCGGAGATGGTGAAGGACAGGGAGGCCTGGCATGCTGCAGTCCATGGGGTCGCACAGAGTCGGATACGACTGAACTGAACTGGATGCAACAAACAATATTCAGATGAAACGTACTAGACAATTGACAATTCTTTCACTGCAGCTTATGCACAATATATTCTTGTTAAAAACTCATGCTGCTTGTCCAAGGTTATCAACGTGTTCAAGTCGCTCCTGTTTTTCAAAAACCAGAAATACATAATCATCATGATGCAAGTCATATGAAAAAGTCACTGCTTTTGGTAAGCTATGAGATGGGTTATTTGCAAGATTTCCTTTCCAGGGGGCAGGGGAGGACGATGGATACGAAGCCCCCTCCTTTAAGCAGAAAAGCAGAGAAAAGAGCTTTGAAAAAAAAAAAAAAGGCCAGGTACGGTGGTCAACCCTGCCGTACATAGTACCCAGGGCTAACTCCAGGGAGATTTCCTTCTACAGTCTGATTAGGGGATTGCTACATAGTTCCAAATCCCTCTTAGTATTTATTTTATTTTATTTTTTTTCATTTTTTAATGCTGATAGTTTGGAAGTCAGCGAGCTAGGTGTGTGTGGAGCTGGTGTATGTGGGGTTTCCTAGGGTCAAAAGTTGCCAGGTGGGTCTTGAATCATGTGCCAGTTTGGAGATCCAAAAGAAGCATCATTCATCAGTAAACAGAGCAAAACACCTCAGTGATGTACAGATGATAACGAGATTAAAGGCAGAGATTTATCCTTGGAGGGAAAATTCCCCAAAGTGGTCTGCAAACATAGCAAACTGCAGAGGCATAGAAGCTGGCGTGGGTATAAAACTTGCCTAGTCCCACGGTAACTGCCTACCTGTATCAATCTCTGCATTAATGTGGTATGTCGACAGTATCGCTTTTGATTAGCAAGCAGAGCTGGTGTCCTGGGGCCGCCTGGTGCTTTATGAATAGGCACAACTCAGCTCAGCCAGGTGGTTTATGGTTCCCTGGAACACACACAGGAAAATCAGGAGCTGCTTGGTACGAAAAGCGCCATCTGCTTGGGAGTCCAATTCAATACACAGCTCTTTTTTTTTTTTTTTTTTTTGGCTATGTAAGTGATGCAATGCTCAGAAATGGATACCTTTATGTAAGAAAGACACATTGAAAATCTCACAGACTCGGGAAGGTTCAGAGTTCTCTTATCTTGGGGATGACAACTCAGCTGTCACAGATGAGCATTTGAAGCAGGTGTTGGCTGTAACCTCAAGGAGGCAAAGCCATTAATGCTGGTTGGTAGGAGCACCTTCTATCTTTGATTTCACTCTGACCAATTTCAAGAGAAACATTGCACGTTTCGAGAGCTGCACTAGTGATTGGCTCATTCCGGGACAACACACCCAACGCTGAGGAGAAATGCTTAATTCCTATTACAGAAATGTGTGAGGACTTCCCCGGTCGTTCAGTGGCTAAGACTCCACATTCCCAATGCAGGGGGCCGGGGTTAGATCCTTGGTCAGGAAACCAGGTCCCACACACCACAACTAAAATTTCCTGTGCAGCAACTAAAAAATAAGATCCTACGTGTGGTAAATAAGACCCAGTACTGCAAAAAAAAAAAAAGTGCTCACATTCATGGATTCACAGTTGTACTGAACAGACTTCCTGTGTACCCCCTAAAAGCCAGCCTACTGGCTAAGAAGTATCTGAGTTATTCTGGGGTGTGTGTAGTCTGTGCTATGCAGACCTTAATGACAAAATCAGATTTGACCTTGGCTGAGAAAGTCTCAACCAAGAAGATGCCACCAAGACCTGTCAGACTCAACTATAGGTCAGATTTCTTTGTTGTTGCTGTTCAGTCGCTCAGTCGTGTCCGACTCTATGCAACCCCATGGACTGCAGCACGCCAGGCTACCCTGTCCATCACCAACTCCCGGAGCTTACTCAAACTCATGTCCACTGAACTGGTGATGCCATCCAGCCATCTCATCCTCTGTCGTTCCCTTCTCTTCCCTCCTTCAATCTTTCCCAGCATCAGGGTCTTTTCCAATGAGTCAGCTCTTCACATCAGGTGGCCAAAGTACTGGAGTTTTAGCTTCAGCATCAGTCCTTCCAATGAATATTCAGGACTGATTTCCTTTAGGATGGACTGGTTGGATGTCCTTGCAGTCCAAGGGACTGTCAAGAGTCTTCTCCAACACCACAGTTCAAAAGCATCCATTCTTTGGCGCTCAGATTTCTTGATCAATGTCAAATTTTCTTTTGGACGGAGGTCTCATAAATGTCGTCATCAAGCATGTCACACCCAGCAGGGTCCACACTGACCTGCATGATACTCAGAAAACTAGAACTGAGACAGCTGATAAAGCTGTTGACCTGTTTTCAAATTGTAATTCCCTAAGTAACAATTGCTAGCAGTCAGGAGAAGGCACATCCAGGAACTGAAACAGCGATGACGTGTTCCCTGCATACATGAATCAGAGGAGATGAGAGACTTCAGGACTGCAAACCTTAGGTGGGCCACATGGAAACACAGTGTAGTTCTATTTTAAAGAATTTTTACTATCACAGCGAAAGTAAGAAATTCTCTCAGCTTGGGGACTTCCCTAGGGGTCCAGTGGGTAAGATTCTCAGTGCAGGGGATACAGGTTCAATCCGTGGTCAGGGAACGAAGATCCCACATGTCCTGCACAGCACAGCCAAAAAATTAAAATAGATTTTAAAAGAAGACTCTAACCAAAGAGAAATTCTCTCATCGTAAGACTCTCAGGAAGCATCATGCTTACACATATGGTGTTGAACACGACTGCAAAGCAACCCTTGAAAGCCCAATGAGGGCATTCTACTCAATTCCCTTTGGAAGGAAAAGAGCCCCCCAAAGTCTCAATTCCTTGTCAGCAGTGTGTTCAGCTGCTCAGTCACCTCTGACTTCTTGTGACCCCGTGGATTGTAGCCCACCAGGCTCCTCTGTCCATGGGACTCTCCAGGCAAGAACACTGGAGTGGGTTGCCATTCCCTTCTCCAGGGGCTCTTCCCGACCCAAGAACTGAACCCACATCTCCTGGATTGGCAGGCAGATTCTTTACCATCTGAGCCACCAGAGGACGGCATAATTTATCATCCAAACCAGAATACTTGAGAGGGGAACGGGGTGGGCTTATCAGCTTGGACCTGGGCAGGGGGTGTTGGCTGTAACCATTCTGGGTGAACAAGAGGCTACCATGATTATTGATGAGATGGTTGGATGGCATCATCGTCTCAATGGAAGTAAGTTTGAGTAAACTCCGGGAGTTGGTGATGGACAGGGAGGCCTGGTGTGCTGCGGTCCATGGGGTTGCAAAAAGTCAGACACGACTGAGCGACTAAACTGAACGGAACCATGATTATTAGAAAGAAGGTCGTGAGTTCTGTTCAGCCATTCTTGCCCCCAACTACACACTAGAATCATCGTGGGAGAACACACACAAGTGTGCCCAGGCACACACACACAAGCATATACCTATACCTACACAGGCATACACACATTTACATGTACAAACACATACGCGTATGCATATACTGAGACGGCTGAGCCCTACTCCAGACCAGTTAAATGAGATTTCTGAAAATGGAATGACTCTTGAGCATCGATTTTTAAAAGGTCCCCAGGCGATATAAATAGGCCATGAGACAGAGAAGCACTGAGCTGCACACCCTCCGGAGACCTTCCAGCTCTCAAAACTCTGGGATCCTAATTCCTGAGTGTGAAGCTCTCACCCTTGCTATGGTCAACTGCAAACTACTCTCCTTTCTAGAACACAAAAAAATTCACACCGGTACGAGAACAACCAACAGTACGATAATGACCAACATGTATTTACGAAGAGTTTACACTTTACCACAACATTTTCTCTTTTACAAAAACACTTTCTCAACATTCTCTTTTTTTCTTTGCATTAACTCTATGAGAAAGTCAGGTTGGTTAATATTATTATTATTGTTGACTTTCTACGGGTGAAGATATCAAGGTTTCAGAGATGACACACACAGGCACCAGGCATCTAATACACGGTGCATATGGGATAATCACACCCACGTCTTGATTAGAAAGGGTAGCGGTTAGGAGCACACGCCTGGAGGTCCCTACCTCATGGGTCTGGATTTCACATCTGCCATTCCCTGGCTTGATAAGCTGGGGCAAGTTACTTAACCTCTGCGTGTATCATCTCTAAAATTAAAATAACACACTTGCTCTGCGGTGGTGGTGGAAGTATTGCGTAACATTTCACGTGGCAACCATCAGCAGCAGGTCCAAAAAATAGTAGCAATGTTAGTATTGTTGCCGTTGTTACTGTTACTCCTTCGGTTACTCCCTTCCCCACCTGCTTTTCCTGCTGTAATTCCCCTTCCTCCTCCTCCCCTCCCCCTCCTCCCCCTACTAGAACTCATAACAACATTCAGTGCCAGAGGCAGAGTCCACGCCCTTCAGAGAGACAAGATTCATCAAGTAAAACCCTTTGAGCTAATCTTTACCGGCCTCTCTCACACTGCTCCCAAAAAACCAGAAGGCAATGTGAGTCATCCTCAAAGAAGACACTGTGAAACCGGACACCCCAGATGTGTGTCTGTGTTGAACCCTGGACGTCTTTGGTACAAAGAGCAAACGATCAGACTCTAGACAGATGCTCAGCTGGATTCAGAACCCAGGGGAGAGCGGCCTTGGAGATGCGCTGCTCACATCTGCCCTCGAGGAAGAACCTATGTCCTATCCTGTGCAGTGGGCTACGGGCCTCCAGCGGCAGCCCCTGGGGGTCTGCTCCCGGGTTTCGGGAGGCCCCACTCTTTGAGGGGAGTCCCCAGCTAGTGGTAGACTAGGCTCATCACTACAACGGTCTGGTCACGTCTGCCCTGGAGCTGCCCCTGGACCAGGACTGCAACCTGTGGTTCTTTTCTCCTCCATCTCTCCTTCACAATCTCAGATGACATTGCTGAGTGGAGACGCCTCTAAACAATAATACAAAGCACCCCCATACATGTCAAACAACCCTGTCAAGGACAGCAGGGTGGTACCTTACTCAACTGAGACACCATGAAAACCATACAAAATCTTTTGTTCCAAAACTGTATTACTACATCACTTTCTAAGAGTTTATTTGGAAGGTTTTAGAGAGCTATAAAATATATCTGACTTGTCTCTCTTTCTGATGAAGTGCCTACAGCGTGAGGCTTAAAAAAAGTGATTATAGATCATGTTCTATTCATGTCATCTTTGTTGTGCAAATTAAATTTGTTATGCCACATTAGCTCAAAGATATGAATATTTTAATAATGCTAGATCTATAAATTGCAAGGAAATTGAGTTAGAATTTTAAAATATACTCAGTTCCAAGCAATTGGATTTCTTGAGGACACATTTTTCATCTAGAGAGGAAAGGTATTCTAAATTACTGCATTCCCAAAGTAACCATTTAATTTCATTCTCATTTTGGTAATTCATGCTTTTCAACATACTGAAAACATTAAAAATAATCAAAAATATTAAAATGGTAGTTGGATCCAGTAATCTAAGTGTTCTTAATGTTAATATTATTATATATAACATTATTATAGTTAAGGATAACAACAAAACAGTTACTATGTAACAAAAGCTATTCTATACTCTTAAAATATATTAACTTTTCTGGATTCAGAAATATTTAAAAATTTAAGCATAATAATATCTTCTTATACATATTAATAGTTCATAGATTATTTGATCTGGTAAATTAAATATTTTTGATGTTAATATTGTTATGGTGGAAAATAATAACAATGCAATAGTTAAACAGTTCTTACTATGTGACAAACAGAATTCTAGGCTCCTTATACATATTAACTCACTTAGCCTCACACACGTTCTATAATTTAGGTGTTATTACATCATGTTATCCATAATGTACAATTTAAGGAACTGAAAAACAGAGAGGTTAAGCAACCTCCCCAAGATCACACAGCTATATGTGGCACTTCCTGGATTTGAACCAAACACTCTGCACAAATGAGGAAAAACAAAATGCTGACTTACCTTAAGCCACACCCGTTAAACTTTCACTCTGTGAGTGTGTGTCTGTGTGTAAAAGTATCAGTGTACCTGCAAACTGAGTTATTTTACATCACACAGATGAGACTTAAATGCATCTGAATTTTAATATCCAAACATGTATGGTCCTTGCTGAGTACTCACTCTGAATATCGGAAGCACGTTCAGTGGGGCAGCCTGCCTGTCTTGTCCAAGGGAGTCTCTCCTCTCTGAAGAGTGCCTGGAAATGATAGAATGAATGAGAAACACCACTGGCAAGCCGGCTCAGCACTCAGGTCTGTCTGGCTTTAGGCCAGAAATAGAACTCTCCAAATGTACATCAATCATTTCGCCAGACCTCCTGCATAGTCAATTAGCAGTAAACAGTCACTGAGCGCCTACTGTACGCCGTTCCCTCTACTAAATCCCAGAGCTTGTAAGAGGTTAAGTATGGGGACTTCCTGGTGGCCCAGTGATTGGGAATCTGCCTGCCAATGCAGGCAACACGGGTTTGATTCCTGGTCTGGGAAGATTCCACATGCTGCGGAGCAGCTAAGCCCATGAGTCACTACTTAAGCCTGCGCACGTAAAGCCCATGCTTCGCACCAAGAGAAGCCACGGCAATGAGAAGCCTGCTAATAGAAGAGGAGCCCCTGCTCGGTACAACCAGAGAAAGTCCATGCAGAAGCAGCCAAGACCAGCACAGTCAAAACCAATACACAAAATCATAAAACAAAAGGTTTAAGTATGACTCTAATACTGTTCTGAACTAGCAGTACTCATATGAAAAGAATCTGATTTATATTAAATATTTATCATTTGTCTCTCTAAGCAACAGTCAATAAAATACCCTAAACTTTTGAAGACAATTCCAAGAGCACCCTGCTTTTACAGTGACTATGATCCAGTTCTGATAATGTACTTTTATTCCCAGTTTTATTGAGATATGATTAGTAAACAGTATGGTGTAAGTTTAAGATGGAGAACATAATAATTTGACTTAGACACATCATGAAAGGACCACATAGCTGATTAACAATGCTGTGTTAGTTTCAGGTGTACAACAAACTAATTCAGTTTTGCATATACATGTATCTACAGTGTTTCAAATTATTTTCCCATTTAGGTTACATAATATTAAGCAGAGTTCCCTGTGCTGTCCAGCAGGTCCTTGTTGGTTCTCCATGTTACATACAGCAGTGTGTCCATGTCCATCCCAAACTCCCTAACTGTCCCTTCCCCCATCCTTCCCCCCAAGCCCGTGCTGCACACACGCAACCATACGTTCATTCTCTAAGTGTGTGAGTCTGTTTCTGTTCTGTAAATAAGTTCATCTGTATCATTTCTTTTTAGATTCCAAGTATAAGCAATATCATATGCTATCTCTTTCTCTGTCTGACTGACTTCACTCAGTACAACAATCTCTAGGTCTACCCATGCTGTTGCAAATGATAATGCATACTGATATACTGATAATGAATGAACTTTTAAACTCTTTACTCATACTCTGGAATTCCACTGGCCAGGATTCCACTTAGGAGTCTTTTTTTTTTTTCCAGTTCTACTAGTTTATTGCTACCAACTCATCTCCCTCCACCCTCATGCATGTAACCCCATGGACTGTAGCCCACCAGGCTCCTCTGTCCATGGCCTTTTCCAGGCAAGAATACTGGAGTGGGTTGCCATTTCCTTCTCTGAGGAGTCATGTTGTTTTAACAAGTGACCTAATGCCAGGGACTAGGTTGGGTAGGATTTCACATCATCAGCGCCACCTTAAGGCTCACACCCCTGCCTTGCAATGGCTGAGTGACATCCTTCTTCCTCATGAGACTCTAGCCTACCTGCCTCATTCATTATTACACCCATGAGCCTGTGAAAATGTCC
Source organism: Giraffa tippelskirchi (assembly GCF_054371585.1). NCBI lineage: Eukaryota > Metazoa > Chordata > Mammalia > Artiodactyla > Giraffidae > Giraffa > Giraffa tippelskirchi. The sequence goes on from NC_137289.1 coordinate 149,132,160, forward strand.
AGCATGGAGCACTCACAGGCAACACTGCTGAATAAATACATTCATAGATGAAGGAGACAGTTAATCAGCTCTTAACAGGACTGTGTTGAATAAAACACTTACTTGAAAGTATGAGCTCTGATGGGTGTGTTAAAGAACTTTATCATATTACTAAATAGACAGCCCTGATCTTCGTGTATTTAGTACTTCTAGCACTGACATCCATGGCAAGTCATAATTTATAAGTTTATTAAGACACAAATTCAGACAGCATGGTTGTAAAAGCTGGTGGGAAGACCTCATTTAGGTGGTGAAAAAGCCTAGGAAATAATTAAATCTCCATATCTAATATAATCTGTCTCCTCTTCACATCATTCACAAGTGGACACTACCACATGTTGATATGACGTTCATGAGTCTAGATTATTGATAAGATGTCTGGAAGCAACATATGCAAAAAGGAGTCTTACATACACCTAATGTTAGGTCACTGACTGTATAATCAATCAAGTTACTGGCAGCTATTAGGTTGGAAGTGTTAGTCAGTCAGTTGTGTCAACTCTTTGAGACCCCATGAACTGTAGCCCACTAGGCTTCTCCGTCTATCTATGGGATTCTCCAGCCAAGAATACTGGAGTGGTTGCCATTTCCTTTTCCAGGGGATCTTCCCGACCCAGCAATTGAATCTAAAAGATCCTGATGCTGGGAAAGTTTGAAGGCGGGAGAAGGGGATGACAGAGGATAAGATGGTTGGATGGCATCACCGACTCAACGGACATGAGTCTGAGAAAGCTCTGGGAATCGGTGATGGACAGGGAGGCCTGGCGTGCTGCAGTCCATGGGATCGCAGAGTCAGACACAATTGAGCGACTGAACTTGAGTGTGTGTTTATCCATCCACAAACGTAGTTCAAAACCCTACTTTTCTGACCTACAAGTTTGCTGGTGTTATTTAGTCGCTCAGTTGTGTCTGACTCTTTGTAACCCCCTGAACTGTAGCCCGCCAGGCTCCTCTGTTACATTAGCAATAGCTCTAATTATGAGAGCTCATTAATAGAGAACTATACTCCTTAATAAAGAAATTATCTTATTCTTATTTTAAAAATTTAGTTTTCTTCACTAAAAACATGGTTCAAACAGTGGACTCAACAAAGTCACGGCTGTTTAGAAACTCAGGGACCATTAGACCAGAGGAAACATAGAATCAGTCTAAACAAGTAACATACTCCACAGCCATTTGACTTTGATGCAGGACAGAACTTAATTCATCAGTACTCTACAGAGTAAAGCGCTTTCCTAGCAGCTCAGCTGGTAAAGAATCCACCTGCAATGCAGGAGACCCCGGTTCTATCCCCTGGAGAAGGGATGGGCTACCCACCCCAGTATTCTGGGGCTTCTCTGGTGGCTCAGACAGTAAAGAAGCCGCTTGTAATGCAGGAGACCTGGGTTCGATCCTTGGGTAGGAAAGATCCCCTGGAGGAGGGAATAGCAACCCACTGCCGTATTCTTGCCTGGAGAATCCCCATGGACAGAGGAGCCTGGCGGGTTGCAGTCCATGGAGTTGCAAAGAGTCGGACACGACGGAGTGACTAAACACAGCAATCTAAGTCAAGGGTCCCCAACCTCGGGTGCCTAATGCCTGATCATCTGAGGTGGAGCTGATGTCACAATAAAAGAAATGAAGTGCACGTTAAATGTAATGTGCTTGAATCAACCAGAAACCATCCCTTCGCACCCCCAGTCTGTGGAAAAATTGACTTCCACGAAACCTGTCCCTGGTGCCAAAAGGTTGGGGACTGCTGGTAAGCCCCACTCTCTTCTGGCTGGTCCGTACTCTCCCAGCGTTTTGAGGGCTGGTCAGGAAGGTGTGTAGAATCTTCTAGATCTCCCGATGATGAAAAGTGACAGTGAAAGTGAAAGTCGCTCAGTCATGCCTGATTCTTCGAGACCTCATGGACTGTAGTCCATGGGATCCTGCAGACCAGAGTACTGGAGTGGGTAGCCTTTCCCTTCTCCAGGGGACCTTCCCAACCCAGGGATCAAACCCAGGTCTCCACCATCGCAGGCAGATTCTTTACCAACTGGGCCACCAGGGAAGCGTGATGATGAAGCTGAGGCTTATTTAGCACTGGCTTGCTATTAGGCACCTCCCTCTTTCAAACCTGCATTACGGTTCTGGTAACCTTGTGGCCTGGCTTCCCTGGTGGCTCAGCAGCAAAGAGTTCGACTGTCAATCTAATACAGGAGACTCGGGTTCGATCCCTGGGTCAGGAAGCGAATGGCAACCCACTCCAGTATTCTTGCCTGGAGAATCCCATGGACAGAGGATCCTAGTGGGCTACAGTCCATGGTGCGGGGGGCGGGGGGGGCTCAAAAGAGTCGGACGGGACTGAGCAACAACCCTGGTGGCCACGTAAAGAACTTCTCAAAGGACATTCGTCCTCATCCTTGGCTACACCTTAGATTCACCTGCCAGGAACAGCGGTCGTCAGTCTTGGCCACGCTTTAGACTCACCTGAGAGCTGTCTGTTTCTCCCTGATGATAGTTTTGACGTTCAGGCTCCATCACAGACTAACCAAAAGCAGAAGAATGAAGCTGGAGGGGCGTGCACCCTACACTGCAGGAGGGTGTCCTAGTTCCCAAGGCCGGGTCCGGGGAAACGGACGCGGTCTGTATTGTCCACAAGCCCCCCCCACAACCTGCAAGCAGAATGGGGATGAGCAGCGGGCTCTGGTACCTCAGCACCCTGTCCTCTCCCTCTCAACTGTGCCCGTAAGCGGGAGGGGCTTCCTCCCTGTGCTCAGGGAGGTACTTGCCCTAAGTCACATCCTGAGCCCCCTTCCTCCACAGGTAGCCCATTCAGACCAGCGGTCCCTGTGACATCACATCAAGCCTCACGTGGAGACGCTGCACCAAGGCTCCGGGTGTGAACAGTCCTTTGAACAGACTGAGAAGAATGGACACCTCCGAGTCTAAGTTTCAAGAACTTCTGTGCCTACCAGTTTGCTGTGAGACGAGCCTCTTATACTGGAGTGGGCTGCCATTTCCTCCTCCAGGGGATCTTCCCTACCCAGGGATCGAACCTGTGTCTCCTATGTCTCCTGCATCAGCAGGAGGGTTCTTGACCACTGAACCTCGTGTGTGCACGCGTACTCAGTCGCTTTAGGCGTATCAAACTCTTTTCGACCCCATGGATTGTACCCCCACCCCCTTCCAGGCTCCCCTGTCCATGGTCAGTCACCAAGCTGTGTCCGACACTTTTGGAACCCCACGGACTGTAGCCCACCAGGCTCCCCTGTCCATGGGATTTCCCAGACAAGAATACTGAAGTGGGGCGCCGTTTCCTCCTTCAGGGGATCTTTCCGACCCACGGATCGAACCCAAGTCTCTTGTGTCTCCTGCACTGGCAGGCAGACTCCTTACCATGGCACCACCGGGGAAGCTGTCATATAGAGACGACACCTGCCTGTTGGCTCCTGTAACTCAACAAATACTCTCAGGTACTGCAGAGGCGATCGCGCCTGAGACTGCCAGACCTCTTCCCCGGGAAGGCCTGACCAGCTAAGTCCATCTGGACTTGGCGATGCTTTCCCTTACTGCACATCCATCCTCTGGGGTGCTCGCTCACCCCATCACAGGCTCATGTCATTGTGTCATGACTGGCTGCTCACACTGACTCTTCAGGGGCACGCATGTGAAGGAAACAGAACCAGCAGGAGTCCCGTCCTAAACCTGAGAGGTAGGCAGTCAAACAACTCCCCCCCCCCCCCCGACGTGCTGAGAGGCTGCTGGCAGCCTCCTGGGGGGTGTCCTGATTGCAGGTGGAAACCGAGACGAGAAAAAAAACACTGGAAACGGCACAACGCTGGCCTTGCGGTGACGACTGGACGTCTGATCCCACCACCTCTACGCTGAGTCCGATGGCTAAACCTTCTGATACTTGTTTTTTCATTGGAGGGTGATTGCTTTACGGTGTCCTGAGTTACCGCTGTACAACGTGAATCAGCTGTGAGTGAGTGAAGTCGCTCAGTTGCGTCTAACACTTTGCAACCCCGTGGACTGTAGGCCACCGGGCTCCTCCGTCCATGGGATTTTCCAGGCAAGAGTACTGCAGTGGGTTGCCATTCCCTTCTCCAGAAGTGAAAGTCACTCAGTCGTATCCGACTCTTTGCGACCCCATGGACTATACAACCCATGGGATTCTCCAGGCCAGAATACTGGAGTGGGTAGCCTTTTCCCTTCTGCAGGGGATTTTCCCAACCCAGGGATTGAACCCAGGTCTCCCGCATTGCAGGTGGATTCTTTACCAGCTGAGCTACAAGGGAATCAGCCATATGCATTCATATGTCCCCTCCCTCTTAAGCCTCCCTCTCCTCCTGGCTTCCCACCCCTCTAGGTCATCCTGGAGCAGCGAGCTGAGCTCCCTGTGCTACCTGGCAGTTCCCCACTGGCTGTCTGTGTTACACGTGTCAGTGTATATACGCCAGTGTTGCTCTCAGGTTATCCCACCCTCTCCTCCTCTACCGGGTCCACATATCCTTTCTTTACGACTGTGTCTCTATCTCTACCCTGCAAATAGGTTCATGGGTACCGTTTTTCTATTTAAACTGTGTTGGAGTTTGAAGGAACACGAAGCAGAGTTGAAATGTGAAGATACTTGAAGCAGAATTCTCTCTTTGCCTCAGTCAGATATACCAACTCAAGATTGTATGAAACACACAACATAAAGATTCCTAACTCTTCTAAACAGTTATTATGTGTTAACTATCTTCTAGATACTGGCAGCAACCAGTCCGGGCGAGACAGTCCCTGCTCCAAATCAACTCTGAACACAGAACGTGGAGGCAAAACACATCTCTCACCAAAATAAGAGGTGATAAATGCTGTCACAATGGCCCATGCCTGGTAGCAAAAAGAAGAGTGGGATTAACATTGAAAGAAGTTGTTTGAATTTAATCCAAAAGGGCACTCTGAGACAGAAGGGTTTGTTTAGGCCTTGAAGCATAAGCAGAACTTAATAGAACAGACAAATGTGAAAGTACATCCCAGCAAGAAAAGACTGTGAGCTAAAAAATGGGCAATGTATCCATCAAGATTTTTTTTTTAAATTTTCTAATGCCTACTCCAGTCTTTGTCTTGTATTAGACACTAAATAAAGTTTATTTAAAGAGTGATGAAAGGCATAAAGACAACTGATTAGATATATGGTATAGCTGGAGGTAGGACCTTGACCAGTGACATGACCCACTTTTATAACATCGTTTGTTTCTAATGCAAATTTTGTTCTCATTACAATAACCAACTTTACCACACAGCTTCCAGGAAAAGCAGTCATCAGAAAGAGCTACCGCCGTAACTGGTAAATGCAGGAAGGGTAGCTTTCATTAATTGCTGCTGCTGCTGCTAAGTCGCTTCAGTAGTGTCTGACTCTGTGCGACCCCATAGACGGCAGCCTACCAGGCCCCCCAGTCCCTGGGATTCTCCAGGCAAGAACACTGGAGTGGGTTGCCATTTCCTTCTCCAATGCAGGAAAGTGAAAAGTGAAAGTGAAGTCACAATTGCTACTCTTGCCTTTTTTTTTTTCTTTTCCAGATGCAAGCACATTTCCTGCACGTTATAAATATATTCATGCATCACATTTATTAAATCATTTTACTATTTGGGGGGGCTTCCCTGATGGCTCAGACGGTAAAGAAATCACTTGCAATGCAGGAGACGTGGGTTCGATTCCTGGGTTGGGAAAATCTCCTGGAGCAGGAAATAGCAACCCACTCCAGTATTCTTGCCTGGGAAATCCCATGGACAGAGAAGCCTGGTGGGCTACAGTGCATGGGGTCACAAAGCATTTGGGTTACTTTACCACTTTTTAGTAAAATTATAAATAACTAAATGTCAAGACCATATACAAATTCTGACCAAGGAAAGGACTAAAGGGATAACAAGGTTCCGATATTCATAATGGCCAAACAGCGCAATTCTGGAGACATTTTGAAATTTTGAAAGCTTATCTGCTACATCTCACATTTATACAGAATATCAACTGCAAGCAGTATAAACAATAATAGAAACACTTGGAATAAAAACCTTTCCATTTTGATTTCTCAGTTCAGTGTATATTTGGAACCCTTCACCTGTGAAATTAAAACAAAGTTTATACATAAAGGTTACATTTAAAAAATGCTTCTCTAATGGAAAAAAGCTTGATATTTACTTTCTAGGCTATGTTAGGAGAAGGCAATGGCAACCCACTCCAGTACTCTTGCCTGGAAAATCCCATGGACGGAGGAGCCTGGCAGGCTGCAGTCCAAGGGGTTGCGAAGAGTCGGACACGACTGAGCGACTTCACTTTCACTTTTCACTTTCATGCATTGGAGAAGAAAAAGGCAACCCACTCCAGTGTTCTTGCCTGGAGAATCTCATGGACGGTGCAGCCTGGTGGGCTGCCGTCTATGGGGTCGCACAGAGTTGGACACGACTACAGCGATTTAGCAGCAGCAGCAGCAGCAGGCTATGTTAGGATCCATACCGTATATTCTCAGATGTATCAAACAAGTAATTGACACTTCTTAACGACCCCTAGTTTTAAACTGTTTTCAGATGTTACCACCGTCTTCTGTTTTACGTGTATATATACACACATATATCTACACACACACACATTAAATACATACATTTGCATATATGCATGCATGCCTGTGTGCTACATCGGTTCAGCCACATCCCACTCTGTGACCCTATGGACCTTAGCCCATAAGGCTCTTCTGTTTAAGGAGATTCTCCAGACAAGAATAATGGAGTGGGCGGCCATGCCCTCCTTCAGGGGATCTTCCTGACCCAGGAATCAAACCTGCTTCTCTTAAGTCTCCTGCATTGGCAGGAGATTCTTTACCATTCTTTACTACTAGCACCACCTGGGAAGCCTATTTACATATATATATATGTATGTATATATCAAAAATTTATTACATATGCAATTCATATACAGTTTGAAAATAAATACTTCCATTTAGAATAGAGTCACTGAGTTTTACTTCAAGTGGTCAGTTCTTCTAGCATATTTCTAACAGAAAACAAGAGCAAGGGAGAAGGCACTCATGTCCTGAAGAACTGTTCTGCTTGCAAGATTCAGAAATTCAGTTTCAACTCATTTAAGAAAACAAAGAGAAAAGGGTGGGTGTGGCATGGGAGGGAGCCAGGGAGGATCACAGTTGCCTCCCCAGGCCCAACAAATGCCATCACACCTCCTAGGCCAGCTTCTCTGTCTCTCTGTCTCTCTCAGCATGGTGCTATGCTGTGCTGTGCTGAGTCGCTCAGTCGAGTGTGACTCTCTGCAACCCTGTGGACTGTAGCCCGCCAGGCTCCTCTGTCCATGAAATTCTCCAGGCAGGAATACTGGAGTGGGTAGCCTTTCCCTTCTCCAGGGGATCTTCCCCAACCCAGGGATCGAACTCAGGTCTCCCACATTGCAGGTGAATTCTTTACCAATGAGCCCCCAGGGAAGCCCCGGCTCTGCGCTCACTCCCTCTAAACAGCCTTTATTCCCCCAGCTCCCTCCCTGTGGGGTCATTCACCCACAGCTGCCTGCCCTTCCTCCTGAAATGAACGCAGCCTCCTTCTCTGTGGGTGCCCAGGGCATGTTCTACTCCAGGACTGCAGAAGTGCCCTTCTCAGAACTCTATGGTGGTCTCGACACAAGGGATGCTTTCACCAGGCCATGGCGACCTGCGGTACCACCTTGATGCCCCTGTGGCAAGGGTGCTGCTGTGCGGGCCAGCGCGCTGGCCACAACCCTCTGAAATTGCAGCCTGTACATTTCTTCTTTCAACTGCATCAGGCTCAGCAGGCTGAGTTCTGGGAGGAGGTGACAGGAGTGAGGAGCTGCCCCACGGAGGGACCATAAGGGCGTCATATGGAACGGTGGCACACCCCACAGGCCTGTTCACCTGTGCTGGGATGCCAAGTCTGGAACACAAATCCCACCATGTGGACAGCAGACCGGAATAGGACAGACTCTGAAACAAGGCCCTGTCCTTGAGGCAGAGGGGTGGCAAGCATCCCTTGCCTGCATCTTTCTCCTTCTTGATGAAAACACATGATCAAATTTTGCAGGAGGAAGCTGAGGACAGGCTTCCCTGACAGCTTAGTTGGTAAAGAATCTGCCTGCAATGCAGGAGACCCCAGTTCATTTCCTGGGTCGGGAAGATCCCCTGGAGAAGGGAGAGGCTACCCACTCCAGTATTCTTGGGCTTCCCTGGTGGCTCAGCTGGTAAAGAATCCGCCTGCAATGCAGGAGACCGCGGGTTGATTCCTGGGCTGGGAAGATCCCCTGGAGAAGGGAAAGGCTACCCACTCCAGTATTCTGGCCTGGAGAATTCCATGGACTGTATAGTCCACGGGGTTGCAAAGGGTCGGACACGACTGAGTGACTGTCAGTCAAGCTGAGGACAGGGAAAGCCTTGGGCACTTCGCTTCTGTGCCAGCTGCTCTCATGGGTGCCTCCCAGAGCTAAGGGTTCGCTACGCCCCTGCTCAGTGTGGACACACACAGCATCTTGGTGTGCCTGTGTCCTAGCACAAGATTATGCCTGTACAATTACACATCAACTGTCTGCCTCCCTGCCCACTAGGCTCTAGGTGAGGAAGAACAAATTCCTGTTAACTGGGTGTGCCCTGTACCTGCACTATGCTTGTTAAACAATGGCTCCTTAATAAATGTTTGATAAATGACTAGCAAATAAGCCAGTTCAAAACTAAATTACCGGGGAAAACAGAGAGGCTAAAACAGGCAAAAGATTTACTGGAAAAAAAAAAAAGATCTTAAAGGGCAATTAAAATACTATTTACTCACATCACAAGAGTAATTTACTTAAATCCAACAATCGCCAACAAATATTTATTAATCATGCACTATGTGACAAGCACTATGCACGGAGCTGAGATTACATAAATAAACATGCATAAATCTGATATTGTTCCTTATCTTAAAGAAAGGAAAGGTAACTCAATCTTTTAATAAGTTGCATGAAAATGAACCTTTTAATTAGCTGCATGTAGGTATGACAAGGGCTAAAAAGGAGAGAAGAGGGATGTTTCTTCATTTTTTAAAGAGTTTAAATTGTTAAGAGTTATATCATGGAGCTTGTGAACACTTTTCCGTGACCCTTAAATGTGGTGGGAGGGCACTCACCGGCAGGTGTGGTAATAACCGCAGATCTCCTTTTCCCTTTTAACGAAGGATCTCCAAGTGGTGGTGTTCGTCCTTGCTGCCCCGGGGACACGCTCCTCATCTGTCTGCTGAGCCAACCTGCTTCTTGTTGTTGTTGTTGCTGCTCAGTCGTGTCCAACTCTGCGACGCCGCGGACCGCAGCACGCCAGGCTTCCCTGTCCTTCCCTATCTCCGGGAGTTTGCTCAAACTCATGCCCATTGGGTCGATGATGCCATCCAACCATCTCGGCCTCTGTAGCTCTTCTCAACCTGCTGGCAGTGCCCAAATGCAGGAAGCAGGTGGCCCCGCCACCACAGACTTTTGGCTCTGAGGACCTTCTCTCTTCTTACATTTGTGATGCCATCACATCACTTTAAGCCAGACCACCCCACCCATTAGGCCAGAGCTTTGCCAACTTTAGCATGCAGAGCAACTTCTGGGGATTCGGCTAAAACGCAGATTCTGCTTCAGGAGATCTGAGGCCTGCGCTTCCTCCTTTCCAGTAAGTTCCCTGGAGGATGCTCTCTTGGGAAGACCACACCCTACCAGAGAGTTGGAAGGTAGCTGAAGGATGAAAGATTGAACAGTGCGTCCTTCTACATTTCCTGATACACACTCCCCCTGCTGCTGCTGCTAAGTCGCGTCAGTCGTGTCTGATTGTGCGACCCCATTAGACGGCAGCCCACCAGGCTCCCCCGTCCCTGGGATTCTCCAGGCAAGAACACTGGAGTGGGTTGCCATTTCCTTCTCCAATGCATGAAAGTGAAAAGTGGAAGTGAAGTCGCTCAGTCGTGTCCGACTCTTAGCGATCCCACGGACTGAAGCCTATCAGGCTCCTCTGTCCATGGGATTTTTCAGGCAAAAGAGTACTGGAGTGGGGTGCCATTGCACACTCCCCCTTCCCTTCCCTAAATCCTAATGGCATAATGCAGTTGTGCTATGCATAGAAGTTAGGGTGTCTTTGGAATCGGCTGTGTACACGAATGAAAAACAAAATCGCCTCCTTAGTCATCACATCTGGGGTTCTTGCTTACAGAAAGTGTCCTGGGGCAGAGTCCAGGTCCCCGGCATCTCAAATGGGGGAGAAAGGAAAGGCACAAGCGAAAGGCCATTTGGGGAGCTCCCGCCCACTCCTTCTCCCGCTTAGACCCACTCTTGGCATTTTTCAGATTCTCTTCTGTAGCTTCGGTGGGAATAAACCTGTCCTCCAACAAGGGGTTCTGGACCACCTTCCACCACAAAGCCCGCCAATTCCTCCAGGCTTGGTTGTTAGGAATAGACAGGGAAGACATTGTTCAGGGACAGAAAGAGCCGCCGGTCCTTTGACTCTGGGTGGCAATGCCAGCCGAGTGCGGGCCGCCACGCTTAAGTCTATAGAGGGCCAGTGGTGCCCGCTGACGAAAACAAGAGGCTGGTCCTTTCCAGGCCGCCTCTGCAGCACCAACTTCAACGGATTTAGCGCCAGCTCGCATTTTGTCACCCCGTTTTGCAGAGAAGTCACCTGGGAAGCTCAGAAAGGTTAACACAACCCGCGTCCACACAGCCTAAGGCGGCCTGAGGAACCGGACGCTGCCCAAGGCTGTAGTTCGGCCTCTCCAATAATACTGAGGAACAACAAATCACAGGCGGGCTTAGAAAAGCCGAGGGACGGCACGCCCCATAGTGGCCCCTAGAGCCCGCCCTAACACGGACAACCGGACCCGCCTCGAGGCTGAGGGAAGGGAAACTACTTCCGGGAAACAGCCGGCCACAGGCCAAGCACTTCCGGTGCAAGGCACAGGCGGGTCGTTCGGAGGTCAGCGGACTCGCAGGTAAGGGCCGAGTCCCTAGCCATCTGGAGACGCTCAGAGCCCAGAACGCCTTCTCCCTTACCCGCGCGAGGGGAAACACCAGGGTCCGGCGGGCCGAGCGCGCGCCGCCACGTTGTCTCCGGAATGTTCAACGGAGCAGGCGGGGCCGAGCGGACGCCGGCGTCAGCGCGATGACGTCGTAGACCGGGCGCCTGCCTTTTGTCCGCGGAACCTTCCTGGGCGGGCCCAAGGCGTGCGTCGCCCCTCCCCGATCGGCGGGGCCAAGTTGAATGACGGCCCGGCCCCCGCCTTCCGGTTCCGGTTGAGGGCCGGGGGATGCCGCTCTGCGCGGAAGTGCCTCAGACCTGCGTGGGGCGGAGCGTGGGGCGGGGGCGGGGCGGAGCGTGGGGCGGGGGCGGGGCGGGGCGGGGCGGGGCGGGGCGGGGGCGGGGCGGGGCGGGGCGGGGCAGTCGAGCCGCAGGGTCCGGCCCGCCCACGTGTCTCCTGGGGCAAGCTGTTCTGGGTGGGATTCCCGCTGCCCGCAGACCTCGGGGGTGGGAGGCAGGGCACTCGTCCTGCGACCGCTCGGCCGGCTCCCTGGAGGCTGACGCCCAGACCTTTCTCCCCGTTCCATCCTTAAAAAATTAAACCCAAACCAGGGCTCGGCTTCAGTGGCCGAAGGCACAAGGCCTGGCTCCAGACATCAGGGCCTTAAGTTCAGTCGCTCAGTCGCGTCCGACTCTGCGACCCAGTGGGCTGCAGCACGCCAGGCCTCCCTGTCCATCACCAACTCCCGGAGTTTACTCAAACTTATATCCATGGAGTCAGTGATGCCATCCAACCATCTCATCCTCTGTCGTTCCCTTCTCCTCCCACCTTCAATCTTTCCCAGCATCAGGGTCTTTTCCAATGAGTCAGTTCTTCGCATCAGGTGGCCAAAGTATTGGAGTTTCAGCTTCAGCATCTGTCCTTCCAATGAATATTCAGGACTGAGTTCCTTTAGGATGGATCAGGGCCTTAGGTTCCTAAATTCCAGGCCCAGACCAATTCCAGGGTGGCGCCCCTTTCCCCTTCACTCAGAGAGCGTCGGAGTGAAGAGCATTGCAAGGGGGAATATTTTATATACACGGTGAAATCGTTCCCCCAGAGGTTTCGGGGGGTAAATATATTTTACAGTTAAATTTGTAGCAAATATCAGATGGTGCAGGGGACATTTCTTTGGGCCTTCCATTGCCCTTAGCAGATGGAATCTCAGTTTGTCTTGAGAAACTTCCCTATGAAATATATTGCATTGTTGAATAATTCAGTATTGCATTATGGAATAATTGTGAGCATCAGTTTAAAAACAAAACAAAAAAACAAAGGAATGCTCACAAGGGAAATGGGTAGGGAGCCAAGATGTCTATTTTAAATTTACTGATGCCACTTGCAAAGAGCAAATGTGTCTTTAATCTGGAATTTGCTACAGTCTGTAGTGGTGTTACTAATGTTACCAATCACCCAGGCCCCCAAATGTTTCAAAAGGTTAAAAAAAAAGGCCAAATGCCTTGCCAGTTGAAATTAATCCATTTGCTTTCTGCCGTAATTAGAAAGTAGGCTGCATAATCTATGTACTGACAAATATAACCTGTTGTTAATTTTTTTTAATTAATATGATTATATTGGGTCAAGGTGAGTGAGAGAAAAGAAAATATTTCCTTGAAAGATCTGGATGGTCAGTTAGACTTTGATTGAAAATATACTTAGACCAGAAAATTATATGTGTGTAGACACATACGCATACTCTTTGCGACCCCACGGACTATATATACAGTCCATGGAATTCTCCAGGCCAGAATACTGGAGTGGGTAGCCTTTCCCTTCTCTAGGGGATCTTCTCAACCCAGGAATTGAACCCAGGTCTCCTGTATTGCAGACGGATTCTTTACCAGCTGAGCCACAAGGGAAGCCCATAAATACTGGAGTGGATAGCCTAGCCCTTCTCCAGCGAGTGGATCTTCCCAGCCCAGGAATCGAACCAGAGTTTCCCACATTGCAGGCGGATTCTTTACCAACTGAGCTATCTGGGAAGCCCATATATGTATATATTTGTGTGTATGTATATATTTATATATATATTTAAACATACATAACTGTATTTCTATCATCACTTCTAAGAAATGATGACTAGCATCCGTGTGGAACAAACTATACCACCTTACGGACATTTCTTTCTTGGGTTTTCTTTCCCCAGTTTCACAGCTAGAATGAAGCACATCAACTTGTCGTTTGCAGCGTGTGGGTTTCTGGGCATTTACCATTTGGGGGCAGCGTCGGCACTTTGCAAACACGGCAGAAAGCTGCTGAAGGAAGTCAAGGCCTTTGCTGGAGCTTCTGCAGGATCCTTGGTTGCTTCCGTCCTCCTAACAGCGCCGCAGAAAATAGAGGTAATTAAGTAGTAACTAGGCTGTGTGGCTCATCAATAAATTAAGAACAAACAGCGAAGATGATTGTTTAACTCTATTAAGTTAACTGCATAGAAGTCATCCTTTGCCTGGGAAACCAAAAAGGTTAAGACTTCTTTTCAAATGTCACCCTTCGAGAGCTGTGGTCTCCATTTGGAAAAGAAGATTTTTCGGGGGGTGCCAATAAGACAGGGAAATCAAATGCCTTATTTTGCTCATGAGTGTCTCTTTAGTCTTAAGATTCCTGCTTTGTTTCTTTCAAGCAAAGGATTATTTCTCCGTTAACTGATCATGAGAACACAGAACACAGGCCCTGTTCTCAAGGCCTTGAACATGTAGCTGATGAAGTCTTTGCTTGCTTCTACTTACAGACAGACTATTCTAGCCACACTATGTTGCCATTTGAGTTGGGGCCCGGCCAGAGTGACAAAATGGGCCCAGACCCCACAAGCAGAGCAAGGGAAGAGCTTCTGGAGTAAACCAGGATCATCTAGCCATTTATATTGCCCACTCTGCCCTGTAACTAGCCTCCTGCCATCAGAGTTCCTAGAAAACATTTTTTCTGCGGGTGGGGGTTTGTGAGGATAACATCAAAGGTTAACATACAACACACCATTAAAATGGGCTTCCCTCATAGCTCAGTCCGTAAAGAATCTGCCTGTAATGCAGGAGACCCGGGTTCGATTCCTGGGTTGGGAAGATCCCCTGGAGAAGGAAGTGGCAACCCACTCCAGTATTCTTACTTGGAAAATCCCATGGACAGAGGAGCCTGGCAAGCTACAGTCCATGGGATCGCAAGAGTCAGACACAACTTAGCAACTAAACCAACTAAACCAGTAAACCACTTACAGACAAGCGTGTAAACTAAAACATGACCCTATAATTTAAGTGGAATGATAATGGAATTTAATGTCTTTTTCATTCCCACAGTAAGAAGCCCTGAATTTTAAGCAGTATATCTAGAAGTAATAAGCCTTCATTAAGTATTTCATTTAATGCAGTCTGTATTTTTAAGCCTTCCATGGTGGCTCAGTAGTAAAGAACCTGCCCGCCATGCAGGAGACTCAGGTTCAATCTCTGGGTCCAGAAGATCCCCTGGAGAAAGAAATGGCAACCCACTCAAGTATTCTTGTCTGGAGAATCCCATGGACAGAGGAGCCTGGCGGGCTAGAGTCCATGGGATCGCAAAAGACTTGGACACAGCTTAGCGACTAAACAATAACAACAACACTGTTTTTAAAATCTGTTTTCTGCTTCTAGACAGTCGTCATGTACTCTCTGACTTTGAGAACTGGCCTCAGCGGGTGGAAAATTTTGTATTTGTTAATTACTTGCATTCTCTTAACCACTTGGAATAGTCATCAAATAATGATTAACACTTCCATGCCCAAGGATGAATTCAAGTTCACACTTAAGTGTTCAAAAGCACAACATTTTAAACACAAGAGACTTTATTGGGAAGGAGCGCCCGGGTGGAGAGCAGGTGGGTAAGGGAACCCAGGAGGACTATGACACGTGGGTTTTATGGTGATGGGATTCGTCTCCGAGTTGCCTCTGGGCAATCACCCTGACTCACGGTCCTTCCTGGGGGTGCACGCCTTGCTCAGCCAAGATGAATGCCAGCGAGAAGGATTCTGGGAGGTGGAAGGACACGTGATGTCCTCCTTTTGACCTTTCCCAAACTCCTCCGGTCGGTGGTGGCTTGTTAGTTGCACATTCCTTACCAGGAACCTCCTGTCATAAAATAACTCACGTAAATGGTCACTATCGTGCCTAGTTAGGATGGGCGGTTTCGGGCAGTGTCTACCCTGACACAGGGGCTCTGTGCATCTCGTGAATCCCAGTGCCTAGCCCAAAGCCTGATGCCGAGTAGATTGCCAGATAGATGAACTAAAAAAAAAAAAATCAAAGATGGATCTGGGTTCAAATCCTGGCTATGACACTCATTCTTGATGACATAGTAGGAAAGATGCTTAACCCTACAAACTTCAGTTTTCCTATCTGTCCTGTGTGGTTATTGTATCCACCTTGCATTCTTTTTTTTTTTTAAACTTTATTTATTTTTAATTGAAGGATAATTACCATATTGTGTTGGTTTCCATACATTCGCGTGGATGAGCCATAGGTATAAATATGTACCCTCCCTTTTAAACCTCACTCCCACCTCCCATCCCAAATTCTATTTTTCTTATTCATTTTTAGTGAAGTATAGCTGATTTACAGTTGTTATTTACTGTTATTAACTGTAATTTACTGTTGTGCAACAAAGTGACTTAGTTATATACATATGTATATACATTAATTTTTAATATTCTTTTCTATTATGGTTTGTCATAGGATATTTTTTTCCATTGGAGTATAGTTTCTTTCCGGGCTTCCCTGGTGGCAGATGGTCAAGAATCCGCCTGCAATTCGAGAGACCAGGGTCTGATCCCCTGGGTTGGGCAGATCCCCTAGAGGAGGGCAGAGCAACCCACTCCAGTACTCTGGCCTGGGAAATCCCATGGACAAAGGAGCCTGGCGGGCTGCAATCCATGGGGTCGCAAAGAGTCCGACGGGACTGAGCGCCTAGGCACAGCACATAGTTGCTGTCCAATGTTCTGTTAGTTTTTGCTTTACAACAACATGAATCAGTTATAAGTATAATATGTCCCCTCCCTCTTGAACCTTCCTCCCATCTCCCACCCCATCCCACCCCTCTAGGTTGCCACAGAGCCCCAGGTTTGAGTTCCCTGAGCCATGCAGCAAATTCCCACTGGCTCTCTATTTTCCTTATGTTAACCCACCTTGCGTTCTTGTGTGCCAATAGAGGATCCAGCATTGGCTTGCCCGTTAGACCCCACTTAGGGAGCGGGGGGCTTTTATTGAACACCTTTGCCCTGGACTAACCTCCAGAGACCGTGATCTTCTCTTTGCAGACGACAGTCATCACAACTCCTTTCTCTGTTGTTGGTGTTGGTGTTGTCAGCTCTGTTGCAGAGCTGCAATTGAAATGTTTCTGAGGCCACAGAATTGTCGTGGGAGGGGAGTTGCTTTAGAGAGGTCTGTAGAAAAAAAGAGCTCAATTAGCATTGGCATCCAGCCTTCAAGGATTTTCCTAAAGTAATTAAAAAAAAAAAAAGATTGTAATTGAGAGAACATATATCTTGCCTGGGGACCAGGAGTGGTGGGTGAGGACCAGGCCCAGAAGGGATTCTAGCCTGTGAAACACCCAACATCTGCGGTTAGCTTTGTAGGGTCCAGGTATTTTGTTTGGCAGGCTTCCTTGGTGGCTCAGATGGTAAAGAATTTGCCTGCAATGCCAGAGACCCGGGTTCAATCCCTGGGTTGGGAAGATCCCCTGGAGGAGGGCACAGTATTCCTGCCTGGAGAAACCCAGGGACAGAGGAGCCTGATGGGCTACGGTCCAAGGAGTCGCAAAGAGTCAGACAGGACTGAGCAACTATCACTTACTTATATAATTACCTTGTGTGGTGGGCACAGAGTTCTGAAACCAGAATGACTCTTTTTCTGACAAAACATAGGGTCACCTATTAATTTTCTTTTTCAGGAATGTAACAAGTTTACCTATGATTTTGCTGAAGAAATCCGAAGGCAGTCTTTTGGGGCACTAACCCCTGGCTATGATTTCATGGCCCGATTGAGGTACGTATTTATATATATACATATATATATATATATACACACACATATATATATATCAGTCCAGTTCAGTTGCTTGCTCAGTCATGTCCAATGCTTTGCGACCCCATGGACCGCAGCACACCAGGCCTCCCTGTCCATCACCAACTCCCGGAGCTTGCTCAAACTCATGTCCATCCAGTCGGTGATGCCATCCAACCATCTCATCCTCTGTCGTCCCCTTCTCCTCCTGCCTTCAATCTTTCCCAGCATCAGGGTCTTTTCCAGTGAGTCAGTTCTTAGCATCAGGTTGCCAAAGGATTGGAGTTTCAGCTTCAGCATCAGTCCTTCCAATGAATATCCAGGACTGATCCCCTTTAGGATGGACTGGTTGGATCTCCTTGCAGTACAAGGGACTCTCAAGAGTCTTCTCCAACACCACAGTTCAAAAACATCAATTCTTTGGTGCTCAGCCTTCTTTATGGTCCAACTCTCACATCCATACATGACTACTGGAAAAACCATAGCTTTGACTAGACGGACCTTTGTTGGCAAAGTAATATCTCTGCTTTTTAATATGCTGTCTAGGTTGGTCATAGCTTTTCTTCCAAGGAGCAAGCGTCTTTTAATTTCATGGCTGTAATCACCATCTGCAGTGATTTTGGAGCCGAAAAAAATAAAGTTTGTGACTGTTTCCCCATCTATTTGCCACGAAGTGATGGGACCAGATGCCATGATCTTAGTTTTCTGAATGTTGAGCTTTAAGCCAACTTCTTCACTCTCCTCTTTGACTTTCATCAAGAGGCTCTTTGGTTCTTATTCGCTTTCTGCCATAAGGGTGGCGTCATCTGCATATCTGAGGTTATTGATATTTCTCCTGGCAGTCTTGATTCCAGGTGGGAATATATATATTCCCAGGTGGCACAGTGGCAAAGAAGCCGTCTGCCAATGCAGGACACACAGGAGACTCGGACTGCATTCAGAAAGATTCCCTTGGAGAAGGGAATGGCAACCCACGCCGGTATTCTTGTCTGGGGAATCCCATGGACAGAGGAGACTGGAGGGCTACAGTCCATGGGGTCACAAAGAGTCAGACAGGACTGAACAACAGAGCGTGTATATATAGTATGTTTCGCCGCAGAGCATGTGTAACCAGGATGCTGTGGATAAACCGTAGCGCGCTCACTCAGCATTGTCGCTCCTTGGATATTTACGAGGTGGCCAGTAATCAAAGGGGAACCATGCAGTGTACGGTCAGGCCGCTCAAGATGGCAGTTCTCTTGCTCTCTGTACCTCCCTGGCCAGATCAGTCTTGACTACACGTGCAGCCACTCCCGTCTCCTTGCTTGTCTCTGCCCCGTGATCCTCCTCATCTTGAGGCCAGAGGGGCTCCACCTGCTAGTTTCATGGAGGGGAATGGCTGCCCTCCACGATGGTTGCTAACCTGTGAGCTTATGAGCTGGTGGTTTCCCTGCTATAACCAAGGAGCCCACCTGACTCCACCACCCCGTATAAACGGTAACCTCCTCCACACACGGGCGGGGTGTTGCTCCACCGCTTTCATTTTATATATATATATTTTTTTGGCTTCGGACGTGTGAGATTCTGCACCTGCTAAGCCTCTGGCGTCCCTATCACTGGGCTCTCTTGTGGGTCTCGGGTGGGTACAGCTAGGAGGCTCGCAGGCCCAAGGGGGTGCAGTCCTGCAGGCCGGTCCCTTTCTCTCCTCCAGGAGCGGAGTGGAGTCGATTCTTCCCGCCAACGCGCACGAGCTGGCCCACGGCCGCCTGCACGTCTCCATCTCCAACACCAGGACCAGGCGGAACTGCCTGATCTCCAGCTTTCCCTCCAGGGAGGACCTCATCAAGGTAAAGGCGGCCGCGTTCCACGTTGCAGGAAGCCAGCCTCAGGTCCTCGGGCATTAGATCCCGGAGGTTGGGAAGCCCTGCTTTAAATCTGGCTTTGCATCTCGGGCCTCACAGACAATGAGTGCTCCATCAGTCCTGTGTCTGATGGATGGATCTCAGTGTTCCTGAGGCCACAACACAGCAGGCGGCTCCCAGAGGCCTGTGGACAAGCCCAGTGTGTTTTCCTGTGATGTTCATGTGTCTGATGGATGGATCTCAGTGTTCGTGAGGCCACAACACAGCAGGCGGCTCCCAGAGGCCTGTGGACAAGCCCAGTGTGTTTTCCTGTGATGTTCAGTGGGGCCACATTTACTCTGTGAATGAACTTGAGTACCGATAACTCTTCTTTACATTGTTGTACATTAATACTCTGCAGTTCACATAAGACTTTGTGTGTGGACTACCGCATTCAGTCCTTCCACACGCCTTCTGTAAATCAGGCAGGACAGGAGTGATTTACGCCTCTTCTGTTGTTTCTTTAACAGAAGGGGCAGAAAGATTTTATGTGACACGCCCCAGGGTGTACCGATCGCCAGTAGGATTCCAGGTCTGTTAACCTTTTCAATCAAATGTTCCCTTTCATTTCGTCAATTTGGCGTTGACGCCTTTCTGTCCACACACATGTGGAAGCTGGTTGAGAATTCATTATCTCTGGGAGCTATTTCTGCTGACTTGCAAATAGCAATGCATTGGTAAGGGGATACGTGAACTATTTTAAATTGGTAAGGACACATCAGGGCTTCCCTAGTAGCTCAGACGGCTCAGTTGGTAAAGAATCTGCCTGCCATGCAGGAGACCTGGGTTCGATCTCTGGGTCGGGAAGACCCCCTCGAGAAGGGCATGGCAACCCACTCCAGTATTCTTGAGTGGAGAATCCCCACGGGCAGAGGAGCCTGGCAGGCTGCAGTCCATGGGGTCCCAAAGAGTCAGACACGACGGAGGGACTAACACTTAATCTTTCTGTGGGAAACATGGCAAGCCTCCGGTGATAGAAAACACCTGTGTGCAGGCAGCAGCAGGTGATGGATGGAGCGTGAGAGCTAAAAGTTCCACCTGAATTAAATGATAAATGCATTGTTGTTTTTTTTTTTTACTATCAGATCTCCCTGTTTGAATTTTACATTTGAATGATATGATTTGAAATACCTAATGAAGTGTTGAGCTGACAAGGGAAATTACTCTGCGACTTAAGAGATTAGAATATTTTCACTCCGTGTACCAATTACTCCTGTCTCACTCATACACTGATATTCAATCTCTCTTAAGAAAATATTTTTCTATAATGTAATTGTTAAGCTTTTGTAGGCTTAAAGACTAGAAAGGGGGAAGCTGGTAAATCCATGCCTGAGTTGTCACAAATTGTCCACACCAACACAGAGACATCAGGCTGGCAGTGGGTCAGAACACCTCTTCTTGTTCGTAAGGGGGCAAGATTGTGAACAAAGGACTGTCATCCCATCATAAAACAGGAGGGGAGGGACTTCCCTGGTGGTCCAGCAGTTAAGACTCCCTGCTTCCACTGCAGGGGGCCCAGGTTCCATCCCTGGGTGGGGAACTAAAGTCCCACATGCTTTGCACTGGGGCCATCAAAAAAAAAAAAAAAATATATATATATATATATATATTTTTTTTTTTTTTTTTTTAAAGGAATTCTGCCCATAGTTTCTACCTTTTCATTGAGTCTGTGCCTGGCTACTCTATCTACAGAACCCCTGATATTTCCTATCAGTTCAGTTCGGTTCAGTCGCTCAGTCATGTCCGACTCTCCGCGACCCCATGGACTGCAGTACGCCAGGCCTCCCTGTCCATCACCAACTCCTGGAGCTTACTCAAACTCACGTCCATTGAGTCGGTGATGCCATCCATCCATCTCGTCCTCTGTGGTCCCCTTCTCCTCCCACCTGCAGTCTTTCCCAGCATCAGAGTCTTTTCCAATGAGTTGGCTCTTTGCATCAGGTGGCCAAAGGATTGGAGTTTCAGCTTTAGCATCAGTCCTTCCAATGAACACCCAAGACTGATTTCCTTTAGGATGGACTGGTTCAATCTCCTTGCAGTCCAAGGGACTCACAAGAGTCTTCTTCAACACCACAGTTGACAAGCATCAATTCTTCGGCTCTCAGCTTTCTTTGTAGTCCACCTCTCATATCCATACATAATCACTGGAAAAACCATAGCCTTGACTAGACAGATCTTTGTAGGCAAAGTAATGTCTCTGCCTTTTAAAATGCTATCTAGGTTGGTCATAGCTTTTCTTCCAAGGAGCAAGCAGTCACCATCTGCAGTGAATTTGGGGCCCCCCCAAAAGTAAAGTTTGTCACTGTTTCCACTGTTTCCCCATCTATCTGCCATGAAGTGATGAGACTGGATGCCATTATCTTATTTTTCTGAATGTTGAGTTTTAAGCCAACTTTTTCACTCACTTCTTTCACTTTTCATCTTTAGTTCTCCTTCTCTTTCTTCCATAAGGGTGGTGTCATCTGCATATATGAGGTTATTGATATTTCTCCCGGCAATCTTGATCCCAGCTTGTGCTTCATCCAGCCTGGCATTTCGTATGATGTACTCTGCATAGAAGTTAAATAAGCAGGGTGACAATATGCAGCCTCGATGCACTCCTTTCCTGATTTGGAACCAGTCTGTTGTTCCATGTCCAGTTCTAACTGTTGCTTCCTGACCTGCGTATAGATTTCTCAGGAGGCAGGTCAGGTGGTCTGGATATTTTCTATATCCCACCATGAAGCATTGACCACTGTTCAGCAGACATTTGTTACTCCTCTGTTTAACTTGGTTTTTGTCTATCTTCCCTCACTAGAGTGTAAGCTCCACAGAGGGTCAGGGACCGCTCTTTTCTGTCCACTACTGTGTCCCCAGCCCTCACACTGTGCCAACTCCATCAATGAGTGTTCCATGAATGAATATGAATTAATAAATCCATGAAGTGAGGTGGCACCTACTAAAAGCACAGTGAAGCTGGATCCTTTACGTTCAGTGATCTGGACAAAATAAGTGAGCTAGTTTAGTGGCCCCACAGCTGTCCAGGTGTCTAACGTTCTGCTTGGTCCCCATGCCCCCACTCTGCCGATGCTAGATAAAATCACCCTCTTAATTCCTTTCGTGTGGGAGTGTGACTAACATCCCCCCCACACACTAAAATGTCCACACTGTACTCCCCAGGACCTGTGAACCCGGCATCTCACTTGGCAGAGGGGATTGTGTAGCCAGGATGAACATGACGGCCTCAATGGGGAGGGGAAGATGGTCCTGGGTTATGTGGGCGGACCTCGGCTAAGCATGTGTGGGTTTAGAAATGGAGATGTTTGCAGATTCTGAGATGCAGGAGACTTTGTATAAGCAGGTCACAGAGGGTGCACCTGTTGGACCAGCCGGTGACGCTGAGGGGCCACAGGCCCACAGCCACCGGAACTGCAGGCTTTACCAAGATCTAAATGAGCCGGAAACCTGGTCTCCCCAAGAGCCCCCGGGAAGGAAGGCCCCAGCATTACCTTCATTCTTTCGCTCAGGTGGATCCAGCCCATTTTGGGTCCCGATCTCCATCCCCTAGGATCATCCATTTGTCTCGTTTTAGACCCTCGGTTTGCGGTCGCTTGTTAAACAGCGATAGCGAACTGGGGTGATGGTTTAGTCGCTCAGTCGTGTCCAACTCTCTGCGACCCCACAGACTATACCCCACCAGGCTCCTCTGTCCCTGGGACTTCCCAAGGCAAGATGCTCGAGGAGGTTGCCGTTTCCTTCTCCAGAATAGCAAACGTGGCAGTACGTAAACAGGACTTTTTTTTTTTTTCCCTAATTTGCTTTGTTTTGGATAATAACTACTCAGAGAACTAGCGTAATTACTTGAGTTCATTGAACGGAAGAGAAACAGTTGACACAACTGTGTAATACCTTGTAAGGAGAATAATTGAATAATTAACATGTATCCTAGGTTGTATCAAACGCATTTTAAATGTTTAGGAGAATGCTCTAACCTTTTGCAGAAACTGAAAAAAAAAAAATGGTGGTTAGTTCCTTGACAGCAGATAGTGGTGATAATAATGTATGAAATATATGCGTGGAATACGCATGAGTATGTTGTTCAAAGAGCAAGATTGGAGAAGCCTACAGGAGGGAAGAAGAAAAAAGCATGACCGATGGGAAAATAAAATAAACCCTCCCACTCTGGGTGGTGCCTGCTGTGTTCTGATGAATGAGGCCAGTGGGAACCGCTGTCTAAGATGGTTGTTCTTTCCTTTTTTTTTTTTCAATCTAAAGCAAAAAGTGAAAGTGAAGTTCGCTCCATTGTGTCCAATTCTGTGTGACCCCATGGACTATACAGTCCATGGAATTCTCCAGGCCAGAATACTGGAGTGGGTAGCCTTTGCCTTCTCCAGGGGATCTTCCCAACCCAGGGATCGAACCCAGGTCTTCCGCATTGCAGGCGGATTCTTTACCAGCTGAGCAACCAGGGAAGCCCTAATTACAGTTAATACTTGGTAAATAATGAAGAAATAGGATAAGCCACATACATCACTGCTCTGCACTCCTGTGTGAGTCTGTCATGAAATGAAGGCCCCAGCTTTTATTTTATTTTATCTTTTTTTGCTGACTTGATAGAATTCACCCTTTCATAAACATTCTTTTACTTCTGTGTTTGTTCATGAGCAAAGTGCTCACGTGCATGCTAAGTCGCTCAGTCGTGCCCCACTCTTTGTGACCCCGTGGACTGTAGCCCGCCAGGCTCCTCTGTCCATGGGATTCTCCAGGCAAGAATGCCGGAGTGGGTTACCATTTCCTCCTCCAGGGGATCGTCCTGACCCAGGGATCGAACCTGCGTCTCTTATGTCTCCTGCATTGGCAGTTGGGTTCTTTACCACTAGAGCCACCTGGGTGGCTCACCTACATCTGAAAAACCTCGGGAAATGGGTTATTACTACTGGGTTTTGCTGCCTTTAGGCATCTGAGTTTTATACCTCTCACCATTGGCCTGGTGCACATTCACCCATGTGCTTTTGTGTGATGATTCACACTTAAATTATATTAGCTTCATTTTTGGTGACATGGAAATATTCTTCTTTCATCTGAGCTACAGTGATAGTTGATTCTTTTCTAAGAACCTCTTTAAAAAAAAAAAATATCTGACTGTGTTGGGTTTTAGTTGGGGCACCAGGGATCTTTAGTTGCAGCGTGTGGCATCTAGTTCCCTGACCAGGGATGGAACCTGGGCCCCCTGCATTGGGAGTGCAGAATGTTAGCCACTGGACGACCAGGGAAGCCCCTCCCAGAACCTCTTTTGAAACTTGTGTGGTCCAAAGACTCATTTTATCTGAGATTGGATTTCCGTAGTATTTGGCATCATATGTTCAGACTTACTGCCGTGGTCTGAATGTTTCCCTCCCAAATTCCCGTGTCGAAGTCTTAACCCCCAGTGTGATGGTGTTTGGAGGTGGAGGGTCTTTGGGGAGTGACAAGGTCATGAGGATGGAGCTGACGTGAATGGGACGAGTGCACTCATGGAAGAGACCCCCAGGATCCCCCTTCACCGCTTGTACCAGGTGAGGACGGAGAAGTGGGTTCTCAGTAGACACGGAGGCTTGTACTGCTGAGATTCTAGAACTGTGCGAGGGAAACTCCTGCCGTTTCCTGAGCCACCCAGTCTGTGGGATTTTGCTGTAGCAGCCTGAACGGACTAGAAGAGGGGACTTGAACTGAGAGGCGAGAAGCTGCTATAACAGATGCCAAAAAGTGGCTCTGGAACTGAATTAATGACCAGGCAGAGGCTCAATGAGTTTAGAGGCGCAGGTTAGCAAAAGCCTGCATTGCCATAGGGGGTTCCGGCGAGGACTCGGAAAGGAAACGGTAAACCGCGGAGACAGCCTCTATCTTCTTAGAGAAGCCTGGGTGGTGCCGGCCATGTGGATGAGGTCGCATCCTCATCCTCCTCCTCCTCAGAAACGAGCAATGTTGTGGTTGTTGTTGTTAATGACTCTCTTTGGCCGTGGCTGGGCTTAGTTGAGGCCCTTGGGAACTTTGCGTTGTGTCACATGGGATGTTTCTTTGCAGCCCACGGACTCCCTAGTTGTGGTGTGTACGGTCCGGAGCACGTGGTCTCAGTAGGCGAAGCGCCTAGCCTTCACGAATGGGATCCTAATTCCCCTACCAAGGGTCAAACCCACATCCCTGGCATTGCAAGGCGGACCCTTAACCACTGGGACCACCAGCAGAGTCCCTGGAAACCCAGCAATCTTAACCAGACGGCGGAGGAAAGGTCATCCTTGTCCTGAACTGACCAGGAAGAATCACGTGCGTGTCCTGCCGTGTTTCGTGGATGCTACAACTCACTGGTGCTCATGTTGGATGTTTGGGGGCAGTTTCCAAGCAAAGCGTGAAAGAAGCAGCCTGGTTTCTCTTGACTACTTAGAGTGAAAGACGAGAAGAGGGAAGAGACTTCAAGATGGAATTGTTCCGCAAAACAGAAGGAGGACTTAAAGGTTTGGAATGTTCTCAGCCTGGGCCTCCTGCAAAGAAGGAGACTGCTTATTTAGGATACAACAGGAAGGGTGTGGCCATCTGCCCAGGTAACCTTGTGATGACGGGGTCAGGTGAGTTCGGCTGTCTACAATGAAGCCAGGCCTTGTGGTTCAAGAGCATGGGAGAAGGCCTTTCGGACAGCATTGGAGGCTCCTGCCATCAGAGGTCTGAGAGTGCCCCGCAGAGCTGTGGGGGTACAGCTGACTGCCATCCCACCCCATGACCCCAGCCCTGGGGAGACTCTACTAAGAGACCCACTTGTGCTCAGTCATGTCCAACTCTTTGTGACCCCCACCCCCACCCATGGACTGTAGCCCGCCAGCTTCCTCTCGGTCCATGGGATTCTGCAGGCAGAAACACTGGAGTGGGTGGCCATGCCCTTCTCCAGTGGATCTTCCTAAACCAGGCATCGAACCTGGGTCTCCCACATTGCAGACGGATGCTTTACCACCTGAGCCGCTAGGGAAGCCCTGGGGGACCCAGGCACAGAGGCAGATACTTGTTTGTTTGCTTGTTCAGTCACCCAGTCGTGTCCGACTCTTGGTGACCCCATAGACTGCAGCACGCCAGGTCTCCCTGTCCCTCACCATCTCCCGGACTTTGCCCAAGTTCATGTCCATTGCGTCGGGGATGCCATCCAACCAACTCATTCTCCGACGCCCTCTTCTCCTTCTGCCGTCAGTCTTCCCCAGCATCAGGGACTTTTCCAATGAGTCGTCTGTTCACATCAGATGACCAAAATACTGGAGCTTCAGCTTCAGCAAAGGTCCTGCCGGTGAATATTCAGGGTTGATCTCCCTCAAGATGGACTGTTTTGATCTGCCGTCATGGGTCCTTAGCAATTCCTTCATCTGTGGGCCCCTTTGCGTAGGTCCCCCAAATGTCTGAATGCATTCACTTCAGTTCATGCCTTTTTACACTCCAGGTTTTATTCTGGGCTATTTTTCTTCAAAAGGAAGCATACAATCAGGAAATCCAAACATTTTGTAATATTAGCCTTCAGTAAAGGATACATAAAGAAGTAAATCCTTTTTTTAAAACCAAATCATGTTTGTTGGCCATCCATATGTCTTTGTTTTTGGAGAAGTGTCTGTTTAGGTCTTCCAACCTTTTTTTTTTTTTTTTTTTTACTGAGCTGTGTGAGCTGCTTGTACATTTTGGAAATTCCTGCTTTGTCGGTTACTCTGCAAATATTTTCTCCCATCCAGAGGGTTGTCTTTTCGTCTTGTTTATGGTTTCCTGGCACAGGGAGCTTGGCTCTGTGCCGTCTGATGACCTAAAGGGGTGGGATGGGGAGATGGGAGAGAGGCTCAAGAGGGAGGAGGTATATGTACACCTATGGCTGATTCATCGGCTGTTGTACTAGCAGAAACTAACGCAACTGTGCAAAGCAGTTATACTCCAAAAAATAACACCTTGGTAAATCAGCTGTATCTCAATAAGAGAAAAAAATTTTAAAAAGCCGTGTATCACCCCCACAGCTGAGCAGAAATGATTTTGAAATTAACCATGCCACAGAGGGAAGGGGCTTCCCCAGTGGTTCAGCCAGTAAACAATCCGCTGACAATTACAGGAGACACAGGTTTGATCCATAAGTCAGGGAGAGCCCCCTGGAGAAGGAAATAGCAACCCACTCCAGTATTCTTGCCTGGAGAATCTCATGGACAGAGGAGCCTGGAAGGCTACCTACCATCCATGGGGTCACAGAGAGTTGGACACGACTGAGCAAGTAAACAACAATGGCAGCAGAGGAATGGAGCTTTGGCACCTGTCTGAATTGGCACAAATCGTTGAATCTGTGTTGAAAGCTGACCCGCTGTGTGTATGCTCTGAGATGGTCTTTCGGCATCCACAATGCTCTCTGATACGTACACACCCAGGAGGACGTCCATGCAGAATGGTGTCCCTCTCTGGAAGAACAACTCCATCTCCATCACTACGATGTCCTAATTTTCCCTGAACACAGCGTGGTTTTTTTTTCAGGGACATCTCACACTTAGCCTCGTGGAGGTGAAATAAGGACTGAATTTAAGATTGGTCATTATCTTGGAAGGACTGGGGAAGATGCCTTTGAGCCTGTCTCTGAATTTCAACTACACCAGCAGGCTCTGAATAAACAGCCAGATTCTCATTAAACGCCACAGTCAACTTTAGGCATAAATGAGACTTGTTGAGAATTTATTCTCCAAGGAAGCCAGAGTACATCATTTTCTAAACACCTCTTTTCTGTGCAATGAAAAATGGAAAGAGCTAGTCCTAAAGTATGTGGAATACGCACTTGGCCATGGTTTATACAGTTGTACAGGAAGTCACTAACTATTATTCTTACCGTGGTGTACTTGGGGTGCACCCGCGTGTGCTCAGTCGCTCGGTCGTGTTCAACTGTGTGCGATCCCAAGGACTGTAGCCCACCAGGCTCCTCTGTCTGTGGGAAATATCCCAGCAAGAATCCTGGAGTGGGTTGCCACGCCCTCCTCCAGGGGATCCTCCCAACCCAAGGATTGAACCCGAGTCTCCTGTGTCTCCTACATCGCAACTGGATTCTCTGCCACTGAGCCACCAGGGAAGCCCAGGAAAACAAAAGCCAAATTAGTGGTTTAACATGCATGTAATTCTTTCATTGTTTTTTTTTTTTTTTGGCTGTATCAGGTCTCACTTGTGGCACACGGGATCTTTGCTTTTTGTTGAAACACACACGATCTTTAGCTGAGGCCTGTGAACCCTAAGCTGCAGTGTGTGAAATCTAGTTCCCTGGCCAGGGATGGATGCTCCCTGTTCTGGGAGCACAAGAATCTCAGCCTCTGGACCCCCAGGGAAGTCCCGACACACGTGTTAATTCTTACAGGGCTGGACTAAGTGATGGGGAAGGATCAGTAGGTTCCTGCTTTCTGTAGCAGTCCTCTCAACCAAAGAGTGTCCCCAAGACGTGGCAAAATATCCCCCGAGGGCTCAGACACCCCCGCTTGAGAACACCACCCCCTACCTTGCCCTAGATGTATCGAGATTTATTAAGGTTAAGACAGGAAAAGAGCATGTTTAACCCTAGTGTTTCATATCTCATTAACCATCTCCCTCCTTAGAAAATCCTATTTGCCTGCAGTAAAACGTCAGTAAGAAAAGCTGCTTAGTTCCTCTCTGTCGAAAGCCGGTTTTCCTACTAACCACAGTTTGATACACAAATCAGCAGCCGGAATAAACTGTGACAGAACAAATACATTGATTTTGGGGGGAAATAATAGGTATTTTCCAGTTGACTACACTCTTCAAACACGTTCAGAGGATTCTTAACTGTTCCTATCTGTGACAAAGTAATTGGATAGCATTTTTCATCTCAGTACCTCAAAAAGAGATCCAGGCATTAACTTGTGAACTTTACTTTACTTTATATCTTTGACATGAGGGATGGGGGAACCCACATAATTAAGCTTCTAGAGGTAGTGGTGTTTTGTTTTTTTTTTCCTTTATTTTTGCAGGCCACATGTCTGCATAGCATAATGAAATGAGCTGTTATAGCAAAGTTAGGGGCTCGCTTCCCAGGCAGAGCAGTGGTAAAGAATCCGCCTGCCAAGGCAGGAGATGTGGGGTCAATCCCCGGGTCGCGAAGATCCCCTGGAGGAGGAAATGGCAACCCACTCCAGAATTCTTGCCTGGAGAATCTCATAGACAGAGGAGGCTGACCGGCTACAGTCCATGGGGTCGCAAAGAGTCAGACATGACTGAGCACGCACACACAGTGAAATAACTGACTAGGGTCATAGAGTGGCTTTGGTTTTTTAAAGGCCCCTGTGGTGGTGGTTTAGTCGCTAAGTCGTGTCCGACTCTTACCACCCCGTGGACAGTAGGAAATATGTCCCCTGAATTGGCAGGTGGATTCTTAACCACTGGACCACCAGGGAAGTCCTGTAATAATTTTTTTTTCCCCCAGCACTGTATCCATTGTACTTTGTTAATTTTTTTTCACAGCTTCGTTTTTTTAAATTAATTTTAATTGGAAGATAATTGAAAATGAAGTCGCTCAGTCTTTTCTGACTCTTTGAGAGCCTATGGAGGATAATTACTTTACAATCTCTTGATGGTTTTTGCATACATCAACATGAATCGGCCGCAAGTATTCATGCATTCCCCACCCCCACCACGTCCTGAATCCCCCTCCCATTTCCCTCCCCACCCTATCCTGCTGGGTGGTCCCAGAACACTGGCTAGAAAGTGTTAAGTCACTCAGTCATGTCCAACTCTCTGCGACCCCACGGACTGTAGCCCACCAGGCTCCTCTGTCCGTGCGGATTCTCCAGGCAAGAATACTGGAGTCGGTGGCCATTTCCTCCTCCAGGGGATCTTCCCGACCCAGGGATGGAACCCGCATCTCTTTATGTCATCTGCATTGGTAAGCGGGTTCTTTACCACTAGTGACACCTGGGAAGCCCTAATGGATATTGCACAAGTCATTTTTAAGGCCCACAGCCCATCTCTGAATAAGTCCTGCTGGGAAAAGAAACTCGATGAAACCTTTCACAGCAAACAGCCATGGAGTCTTGACTTATCAACTGAAGGATTGGAGCTTAAGTAGTCAGTATCTAATGCTGTATCTTTCCTGATAGAACACAGCGATTTGAAAACTGCTTTGCACAATAAAAACTTGTGCATGTCAGGAAAGCTCCCCAGAACCTGGCTTTTTCTGTGGGGGGAAACGGTAAAATTTGTGATGGGAATCTTTTTCAACTTTTTAAATGGAAGGTAAAGTATAATTGGCGCTCCTAGCTGCCGGTGAAGGCAATGGCACCCCACTCCAGTACTCTTGCCTGGAAAATCCCATGGACAGAGGAGCCTGGTAGGCTGCAGTCCATGGGGTCGCTAAGAGTCGGACACGGCTGAGCGACTTCACTTTCACTTTTCCCTTTCATCCGCTGGAGAAGGAAATGGCAACCCACTCCAGTATTCTTGCCTGGAGAATCCCAGGGACGGTGGAGCCTGATGGGCTGCCGTCTATGGGGTCGCACAGAGTCGGACACGACTGAAGTGACTTAGTAGTAGTAGTAGCTGCCGGTGAATCACTACATATCCAGGGCATGTCCCTGGCACGTAACATATATTCTTTCCTCGGTGACAGCCTGGTGACATAAATGCAAACATCCCTCAGCTACGAGCTAATCACTGCCATGACAGCCAGAGGGGTTTGTTCCTCTGGAAGATTGAAACGTCCAAATGATTCTCACAGTGTGGGATAGAACATCATAAATACCTGACTTGCAGCCTGTACGCACGCGGGAATCTAGACACACCTGGATTTTAATCCGTCTAGTCAACAAAGGTCCGTCTAGTCAAGGCTATGGTTTTTCCAGGAGTCATGTATGGATGTGAGAGTTGGACTATAAAGAAAGCTGAGCACTGAAGAATTGATGCTTTTGAACTGTAGTGTTGGAGAAGACTCTTGAAGAGTGCCTTGGACTGCAAGGAGATCCAACCAGTCCATCCTAAAGGAGATCAGTCCTGAGTGTTCACTGATAGGACTGATGCTGAAGCTGAAGCCCCAATCCTTTGGCCACCTGATGCGAAGAGCCGACTCATTGGAAAAGACCCTGATGCTGGGAAAGACTGAAGGCAGGAGGAGAAGGGGATGACAGAGGATGAGTTGGTTGGATGGCATCACCGACTCAATGGACATGAGTTTGGTAAACTCCAGGAGTTGGTGATGGACAGGGAGGCCTGGCGTGCTGCACTCCATGGGATTGCAAAGAGTCGGACACGACTGAGCGACTGAACTGAACTGGACTTTAACTGTGCAATGACTCAGCGGTCTACCATTAAAGCACCAGTATTTCTAGGGTGAAGTCGATGGAGTCAGAGGAACATGAATTGTGCCGGTGTCTTTAATGTCTTTTCCGACATGAAAAATTTTATCTTCTGTTTAAGTATATCCTGGTGACTCACTTGGTAAAGAATTCTGCCTGCAATGCAGGAGACCCAGGTTCAATCCCTGGGTTGGGAAGATCCTCTGGAGAAGGGAATGGCAACCCACTCCGGTATTCTTGCCTGGAGAATCCCATGGACAGAGGAGCTTGGAAAGACCCCAGTCCACAAGGTTGCAAAGAGTCTGCATGCCTGAGCTACTAACACTTTCGCTTTCACTGTGCCCATGAAATACATGGACCGTATTTCATTTTTATAGTAGACTTTTGTGTTTAAACAATTGTAACTTGATAGGTGACGTGTGAAATAGATGGTAGGGCGTGTTGCTGTCTCATTTCAGGAGCTGTCTCTTTATTTTGTCCACTAGGTCCTGCTGGCCAGCAGCTTCCTGCCCATCTATGCAGGACTGAAACCAGTGGAATACAAGGGGCAGGTAAGAGTCCCATAGCTGACACAGGGTCCGTGGTTCCTGTGGTCATATGGTTCCTTTTGGAAGATCCATTATTATTGTTATTATTCTGGTGGTTTCAACTCTGTTCCTATGACTTTTGTCTCATAGGTTTGTCTGTGTTTAACAAAAGGAAAAAAGTCCAGTGCCGGGGACATGCTACCCTAGAGTTGAGATCTCGTGATTGAGAATGATTGACTAGGGCCTTCCTTTTTTCAGCTGGTTAAAAAAAATAAATAAATAAACTTTACCCTTATTTTTAATATACAACAAAGCAAGAGACTTTTTAAAAATTTATTGACATATAGTTGCTTTACAGTGTTGTGTTAGTTCTACGCATACGTGTGTCTGCTCAGTCGTGTCCGACTCTTTGTGACCCCCCAGGCTCCTCTGTCCATGGGACTCTCCAGGCAAGAATACTGGAGTGGGTTGCCTTTTCCTTCTCCAGGGGATCTTCCCCACCTGGGAATCAAACCCGTGTCTCTTGCATCTCTTGCACTGCCAAGCGGATTCTTTACCACTGAGCCATCGGGGAAGCCCTGTGTTAGTTTTGCAGTCCAGCAAAGTGAATCACCTATGTATCCCCTCTTTTTCTGAATGTCCTTCCCACGTCGGTCACCACGGAACGCTGAGTCCAGTTCCCTGTGCTATGCAGTAGTTTCTCACTGCTTCTCTATGTTGGGCACAGGATCAGCAGTGTAGAGACATCGATCCCAGTCTCGCGGGTCACCCCACTCCCCTGCCCCTCCTCTTGGTGTGCATGCATTCGCTCTCTAAGTCTGTCTCTCTACTTCTGCTTTGCCACATAAGTTCATCTGTACCGTTTTTCTAGATTCCATGTGTAAGCGATCTTATATGATACCTGCTTTTCTCTTCTTGACTTACTTCACTCTGTATGACGATCTCTAGGTCCATCCATGTCCTGACAGTGGCACCGTTTCATTCTTTTTCATGGCTGAGT
Organism: Giraffa tippelskirchi; assembly: GCF_054371585.1. Classification (NCBI taxonomy): domain Eukaryota; kingdom Metazoa; phylum Chordata; class Mammalia; order Artiodactyla; family Giraffidae; genus Giraffa; species Giraffa tippelskirchi. The sequence continues at coordinate 149,164,947 of NC_137289.1, forward strand.
AATATTCCATCATCTATGTGTGCCACATTTTCTTTATCCATCCCTCTGTTGATGGACATTTAGGTTGCTTCCACGTCCTGGCCCTTGTAAATAGTGCTGCAGCGAGCATGGGGGTGCACTTTTTGCATTATGGCTTTGTTGGGGTATATGCCTAGGAGTGCGGTTACTGGATCATGTGGTACTTCTGTTTTTAGTTTTGTGAGGAACCTCCACACGGTTCTCCATAGTGGCTGCATCAATTTACATTCTCAACAACAGTGTAGGAGGGTTCCCTTTTCTCCACACCCTCTCCAGCGTTTATTGTTTGCAGATTTTTTTTTTTATATTGAGCTGCATGAGCTGTTTGTGTATTTTAGAGATTAATGCCTTGTCAGTTGCTTCATTTGCAAATATTTTCTCCCATTATAAGGATTGTCTTTTTGTCTTATTTATGAATTCACTTGCTGTGCAAAAGCTTTTGAGTGTAACTGGGTCCTATTAGTTTATTTTTGTTTTTATTTTCTGTCTTCTAGGAGGTGGGTCAGAAAGATCTTACTTCGATTTATGTCAAATTGTGTTCTGCCTGTATTTTCCTCTAAGAGTTTTATAGTGTCCAGCCTTAAATATACATCTTTGACCCATTTTGAGTTTATTTTTGTGTTTGATGTTAGGAAGTGTTCTGATTTTATTCTTTTACATGTAGCTTTCCAGGTTTCCCAGTACCACTAATTGAAGAGACTGTCTTTTTTCCATTGTATGTTCTTGCCTCCTTTGTCATAGATTCAGTTCAGTTCAGTCGCTCAGTCGTGTCCAACTCTTCGCAACTCCACGAACCGCAGCACGCCAGGCCTCCCTGTCCATCACCAACTCCCGGAGTTTACCCAAACTCATGTCCATCGAGTCGGTGATGCCATCCAACCATCTCATCCTCTGTCGTCCCCTTCTTCTCCTGCCCTCAATCTTTCCCAGCATCAGGGTCTTTTCCAATGAGTCAGCTCTTCACATCAGGTGGCCAAAGGATTGGAGTTTCAGCTTCAGCATCCGTCCTTCCAATGAATATTCAGGATTGATCTCCTTTAGGATGGATTGATTGGATCTCCTTGCAGTCCAAGGGACTCTCAAGAGTCTTCTCCAACACCACAGTTCAAAAGCATCAATTCTTCGGCACTCAGCTTTCTTCATTGTCCAACTCTCACATCCATACATGACTACTGCAAAAACCATAGCCTTGACTAGACGGACCTTTGTTGGCAAAGTAATGTCTCTGCTTTTTAATGTGCTATCTAGGTTGGTCATAACTTTCTTTCCAAGGGGTAAGCATCTTTTAATTTCATGGCTGCATTCACCATCTGCAGTGATTTTGGAGCCCCCCAAAATAAAATTAGCCAGTGTTTCCACTGTTTCCCATCTGTTTGTCATATATTAGGTGACCATAGATGTGTGGGTTTATCTCTAGCTTTCTATCCTGTTCCATTGATCTGTTTTTGTGCCAATACCATGCTGTCTTGATTTGTGTAGCTTCGGAGTATGAAGTTGCAGAACCTGATGCCTCCAGATCTGTTTTCCTTTCTTAAGATTGCTTTGGCTATTCGGAGTCTTTTTTTTTTTTTTTTCTGTCTCACCCTCTCCTCCCCTCTCCCCATTGTCCATAAATCAATTCTGTATGTCTGCTTCTCCATTGTTACCCTGTAAATAAATTTCTCAGTACCATTTTCCTAGATTCTGTATATATGAATTAGAATACAGTATTTATCTTTCTCTTTCTGACTCACTTCTCTCTTGTCCATCGACAGATGAATGGATAAAGAAGTTGTGGTACATATACATGATGGAATATTACTCAGGCATAAAAAGGAACGCATTTGAGTGACTTCTAATGAACCTAGAACCTATTTGGAGTCTTTTGTGTTTCCATACAAACTGTAAAATTGTTTGTTCTAATTCTCTGAAAAATGTTGTTTGTGTTTTGGCGGGGATTGCCCTGAATCTGTGGATCGCTTTGGGTAGTATAATCACTTTCACGGTGTTGATTCTTCCACTCCTAGAACGTGGTATGCCTCTCCATCTGTTGGTATCATCTATGATTTCTTCCTTCAGCGTCTTCACTTTTCTGAGTCCAGATCTTTTGTCTCCTTAGGTAGATTTTCCTAGATGTTCTTTTTGTTGTGATGGTAAATGGGATTGTCTCCTTAATTCCTCCTTCTGATGTTTTGTTGTTGGCGTGTAGGAATGTAAGAGGCTTCCGTGTATTAATTTTGTATCCTGCAACTTTACCACATTCATTGATGAGTTCTAGTAGTTTTCCGGTGGCATCTGTAGGTTTTTCTATGTATACTATCATGTCACCTGCAAACAGTGACATGATACTTACTTCTTTTCTAATCTGGACTCCTTTTATTTTTTTTTCTTCTCTGATTGCTCTGGCTAGGACTTCCAAAAATATGTCGAATTAGTAGTGGTGACAGTGGGCACCCATAGCTTCTTCCTGATCTTACAGGAGATGCTTTCAGCTTTTCAGCATTGAGAATGGTGTTTGCTGTGGGTATCTTGTATATGGGCTTTATTATGTTGAGATAGGTCTCCTCTACGCCCACTTTCTGGAGCGTGTTTTTTTTTTTTTTTAATCATAAATTGGTGTTGAATTTTGTCAGAAGCTTTTTCTGCATCCATTGAGATGATCGTGCGTATTTTATTCTTCAGTCTGTTAATATGCTCTATGACACTGATTGACTCGCATATGCTGAAGAATCCTTGCATCCATGGCAAAAAATCCTACTTGATCTTGGTGTTTGATCCTTTTACTGTGTTGTTGGATTTTAGTATTTTGTTGAGGACCTTTGCATCTATGTTCGTCAGTGATGTTGGCCTTTAATTGTCTTTTTTTGTGTGGTATCTTTGGTTTTGGTATCAGGGTGATGGCCTCATGAAACAAGTTTGGGGGTATTCCTTCCTCTGCAATTTTTTGGAAAGGTTTGAGAAGGATAGATATTAGTTCTACTCTAAATGCTTGATTTATTTTGCTTGTGAAGCCATCTGGTCCTGGACTTTTGCTTTATTGGAAGATTTTTCAATCACAGTTTCAATTTCATTCCTTTTGATTGGTCTGTTCATATTCCCTGCGTCTTCTTGGTTCAGTCTTGAAAGGTTGTACTTTTCTAAGAATTTGTCCGTTTCTTCCAGGTTGTCCGTTTTATCGGCATATGGTTGCTCATAGTAGTCTCTTATGGTCCTTTGTATTTCTGCATTGTCTGTTGTAACTCCTCTTTTCCATTTCTAACTTTATTGATTTGGGTCCCGTGCCTTTTTTCTTGGGAAGTGTAGCTAAAGGTTTATCAATCTTGTTTGTCTTCTCAATGAACCAGCTTGTAGTTTTATTGACCTTTGCTATTGTTTCCCTCACTTCTATTTTATTTATTTTTATTTATTTAATCTTTATGATTCCTTGCCTTCTACTAAGTTTGATTTTTGTTGCTGTGGTTCTTTCTCTAGTTGCTTTAGGTGTAAGGTTAGGCTGTTCTCTCTTTCTCTTGTTTCTTGAGGTCAGATAGTATTGCTACAGACTTTAGGTGTAAGGTTAGGCTGTTCTCTCTTTCTCTTGTTTCTTGAGGTCAGATAGTATTGATTTTTGTTTTGTTTGATTTTTGTTGCTGTGGTTCTTTCTCTAGTTGCTTTAGGTGTAAGGTTAGGCTGTTCTCTCTTTCTCTTGTTTCTTGAGGTCAGATAGTATTGCTGCAGACTTTAGGTGTAAGGTTAGGCTGTTCTCTCTTTCTCTTGTTTCTTGAGGTCAGATAGTATTGCTACAGACTTGCTTCTGGGACTGCTTTTGCTGCATCCGATAGGTTTTGGATCATCTTGTTTTTTGTTGTCACTTGTTTCCAGATACTTTTTGATTTCCTCTTTGATTTCCTCATTGATCCGTTGGTGATTTGTTTAGTACAATATTCTTTAGCCTCCGTGTGTTTATGTTTTTTTACAGTTTTTTATTCCCCTGTAATTGATTTCTGACCTCATACCATTGGTATCAGAACAGATGCTTGATACGATTTCAATTTCAGGTCACATCTTGAGTCACAAATCAAGCCTCAGCAGCACACTTCTTTAATAAAGTCCTCTTGGAGAAGGAAATGGCAACCCACTCCAGGATTCTTGTCTGAAGAATCCCATGGACAGAGGAGCCCAGTGGGCTATAGTCCATGAGGTCCCAAAGAGTCGGACTCGACTGAGCGACTAACAGTTTTCAATTTTCACAGAGACAGTGGTCATTCTCCACCTAAAATATCTGATTGCACAGTCGGTATATTATAAGCCACCTTTTTTTTTGTAATGTTTCCCCACTGATGGACCGACAGAGACCATTATAATCAGGATAATTTTTCATAATAAAGTATTTTATTCAGTTCAGTTCAGTCGCTCAGTCATGTCCGACTCTTTGCGACCCCATGAACTGCAGCATGCCAGGCCTCTCTGTCCATCACCAACTCCCGGAGTCTACCCAAACCCATGTCCATCGAGTCAGTGATGCCATCCAACCATCTCATCCTCTGTCGTCCCCTTCTCCCCCCGCCCCCAATCCTACCCAGCATTAGGGTCTTTTCCAATGAGTCAACCCTTCGCATGAGGTGGCCAAAGTATTGGAGTTTCAGCTTCAACATCAGACCTTCCAATGAACACCCAGGATTGATCTCTTTTAGGATGGATTGATTGGATCTCCTTGCAGTCCAAGGGACTCTCAAGAGTCTTCTCCAACACCACAGTTCAAAAGCATCAATTCTGCGGCACTCAGCTTTCTTCACCGTACAACTCTCACATCCATACATGACCACTGGAAAAACCATAGCCTTGACTAGACGGACTTTTGTTGGCAAAGTAATGTCTCTGCTTTTAAATATGCTATCTAGGTTGGCCATAACCTTCCTTCCAAGGAGTAAGTGTCTTTTAATTTCATGGCTGCAGTCACCATCAGCAGTGATTCTGGAGCCCAAAAAAATAAAGTCTGACACTGTTTCCACTGTTTCCCCATCTATTTCCCATGGAGTGATGGGACCAGATGCCATGATCTTAGTTTTCTGAACGTTGAGCTTTAAGCCAACTTTTTCACTCTCCTCCTTCACCTTCATCAAGAGGCTCTTTAGTTCTTCTTCACTTTCTGCCATAAGGGTGGTGTCATCCGCATATCTGAGGTTATTGATATTTCTCCCGGCAATCTTGATTCCAGCTTGTGTTTCTTCCAGCCCAGCGTTTCTCATGACGTACTCTGCATATAAGTTAAACACGCAGGGTGACAATATACAGCCTTGACGGACTCCTTTTCCTATTTGGAACCAGTCTGTTGTTCCATGTCCAGTTTATTAGATCTTAAAAAAAAAAAAAGAAGTCCTCTTGACGGCCCCTTCTATAAACAACTGGAAGCAGAGTGTGCTGTCAGGATGGGGACATATATCAGGATGTCCCACACGTGACCCACCACATGAGGCTGGAGCCCTTCATCCCATCCCACCCCCAGGGGTCCCCCTGCCAGCAGCCAGCCCCTCTTCTCTTGGGTCCTCCTGTTACAGAGATGTGGAGATGTATCTGTGAAGGGGAGGCTGAAACAGCCGTCATTGACGGAGAGCTGCAGGAGGCCTTTTAGAGAAACGTAGTGAACTGTGGTGTTGGAGGAGACTCTTGAGAGTCCCTTGGACTGCAAGGAGATCCAACCAGTCCATCCTAAAGGAGATCAGTCCTGGGTGTTCATTGGAAAGACTGATGCTGAAGCTGAAGCTCCAATCCTTTGGCCACCTGATGTGAAGAACTGACTCATTGGAAAAGACCCTGATGCTGGGAAAGATGGAAGGCAGGAGAAGGGGATGACAGAGAATGAGAGGGTTGGATGGCATCACCAACTCCATGGACGTGAGTTTGAGTAAACTCCAGGAGGTGGTGAAGGACAGCGAGGCCTGGCGTCGTGCTGCAGTCCATGGGGTTACAAAGCGTCGGACACCACTGAGCGACTGAACTGAGTGAACTACCGCCTGCTGTCTGCTGTCCACACTGCCCGAAGTCATTTCTGCCGGCTTTCTTCTGCATCCTGCAAGACATGTTTGTGCTATCAAATTTCACCATCCTGTCTGATCCTGCTCTTCCATAGCCTACACACCAGCACACACTCCTATAACCAGACACAGTATCTACTTAATGCACACCAGAGATAAGCGTTTTACGGTCAAACACGGTGGCTATTTATTTGTGTGTGTGTGTGTGTGCTAAGTTGCTCAGTCGTGTCTGACTCTGCAACCCCATGGACTGTAGCCCGCCAGGCTCCTCTGTCCATGAGATTCTCCAGGCAAGAATACTGGAGTGGGTTGCCATGCCCTCCTCCACGGGATTTTCCCGACCTAGGACTCAAACCTGTGACTCTCTAAGTCTCCTGCGTTGGCAGGCAGGTTCTTTACCAGTACTGCCCCCATTTTGTTAAATATTGTTTGGCTGCTCTGTGTCATAGTTGCAGCATGCAGGATCTTTTAATTACAGCATGAGAACTCTTAGCAGGGGTTTGTGGGGTCTAGTTCCCCACTAGGGACTGAAACCATGATGGCCCCTGCATTAGGAACTTGGAGTCTCAGCCACTGGGCCGCCAGGGAAGTCCCAGGCACAGTAGCTATGTAACACACACCACAGATATATATTTTGTAATCCCACATACTGTGTAACACCTACTCAAAATCAGGCACAGATTCATGGATGATTAATGCCGTTTATTTTATAGACATGTGATATGTATGTACTCATTTATAAATGTGTACGTGAAAAGCATTTTAATAACTGTCATTGGTTCATTCACTTTGAAGACCCAGCAAAAGGCTGTGCTCAAAACCAGGGAACTGATTTTTCACAAATCTCTTAGCTAATGTGTTTGGGGATCTGTTTGTGTTTGGACCTTGTCAGCCCTCTTGATTTTCTTCGTCTGAGTTTTCCTGGCCATCCCAGCCCTTTTCTGTGCTTCTTATAGGATTCCTGGCCAAAGCAGTGTGTCCTGGGATGGTTGTCTAAAAGGGGCAGATGAGAAAAGTGAGGCTGAGTCACTGGATGAGGTCATGTTGATGAATAGACAGCGAACCTTGAAGTGGTCTGCCTTGTCCAAGTTGAGCTCTCTTTGTTAGCACAAGCATTACTTGCAGTGATGGGCTTCCATGCTGTTGGTTGAAGCCCTCTTCGTGACCACTCAGAAACATCATATACACTGTTTTGTTTTTTTTTCTTTAAAGCAGCATAAACAAAAGCTCACCGAAAGCCATTTTAAATATCTATTTATTTGTCAGTGTCCAGTCTTGGTTGCATCCCGTGGGATCTCTTAACTGAGGCATGTGGGGTCTAGTTCCCTGACCAGGGATTGAACCAGCGCCCCCTGCTTTGGGAGCAAGGAGTCTGAGCCACTAGCCCACCTGGGAAATCTCAAAGCCGTTTTTTTTCCCCCCTATTCTGGATACTGCCTCTCAGAGGTAGCAGATACTCAGTTACCAAGGAGCACGATTTCTTGTTGTCATTTAAAAATGTGAGAAGTACCCCACTTGACGTAATGATTTTAAAGTAAGCTAAGTAGCATTTTTCCGTTAGAGCAGTAAAAATCAACACTTATTTTTACCTATAAATGTTGAACACAGATGCTCACCAAATCAACTTTACATTATGGTTATGAACTTTAATTTGATGATCTGAAATGTGATGATTTTACTTCAAGTTATTGCTTGATAATATGTAATCATGACAGGAATGGCTAAATGGCAGAAAAAAAAAAGATATGCAAAGCACTTAGGTGTCTTACGAGATTATATATGATCATGAAAAGGGGATTTGGGATCTGGGAGTCATCAGCATTGCTGATGTGATGGGTAAATTAAGAGGTGCTGACGGAGAAGGTGGGTGTAGCTATGGCCAGGAAGGAAGGAAAGGGAGGATGGAATGAAGGTTACAGAACAGAGACCCAGAAGGCTAGTACTGAGTTTGCCAGAAGGTCCACTTGGGTTTTCTGTAATACGGGGAATCCTCAATGATCTTTCTGGCCACCCCGATATGTTGTGAGACTATGCTGAACATGTCCCGTATTTAAATAGTAATAACTGTATTATGAATTAGCTGCAGGTGGTGGCTCCTAGTTTCTTCCAATGGACAATGTCGTCTTCTTCTTCCTCAGTAACAGAACTCCAATTCTTATGTGGTCTTATTGCCGTGTAGCTGAAAGGTCACGTTAACCAGTGTTCCTTGCTGCTAAGTGTGGCCACCCCCTTAAGTGCTGGCAGTGAGAGGTAGGCCACGTTATTGTGGGACTTATAGGAAGTGAGGCTGTGTGTGTTTGTTTCCTCCCTGCTGCCTGGAACTTAGATGTGATGACCAGAGCTCTGGCAGCTATTGTGGTTCATGAGGTCACAGATCACTCCGTAAACAGAGACAGATAATGAGTTGAGGAGACTTGGGGCCTGCATGACTTGAGGAGGGGGACCTTACCGATGTACCTTCTATGTTGCTTTCATGGGAAAAAGAAGTAAAACTTCTGTTGTTATTGCTTTCTATCTGATGCACCAGAGTCCACTCCCATGTGCTGTGGGGAATATTACCCCTGTATGTTATAGATGAGGAAACTGAGATGCAGAAATGTTCATTCACTTCACTAAAGACACGTAGCTTAGTCAGGGGGCACCGTTCCCAGGATGATCTGTAATGTCTACATCAGTCACAGGCCTCTTGTTCTACTAAGTCTTGTTCATTTCTTAAAGTATACATATATCTATATATATATATTAAGAAACCTCTGTATGTATATATATAAAGAAATATATATATTTATATATATAAAAGTATATTTATATATATAAAGAACTGTATATATTTATATATATTAAGAAATATATATATTAAGAAATAGATATTTATATATATTAAGAAATAGGTATATTAAGAAATGTATATGTATATTTATATATTAAGAAATATATATTTATATATTAAAAATATATATATTTATATATATATTTATATATATTAAGATATATATATATTTATATATTAAGAAATATATATATTTATATTTGTATATATTAAGAAATATATATATATTTTTTTATATATATATTTGACCTTGGGAGGTGAAGCACAGCCCTCTGATGACTGGCCTCTGTGCACAGTGGCAGTGTCATAATGACTTGTTTTTCTGTTTGTTTTTAAAAATCATTTACCAATTCACTGTATTTTATTTTTGGTTGCATTGAGTCTTTGTTGCCGCGCTCAGGCTTTGTCTAGTTGCCGTAAGTGGAGGCCACTCTCTAGTTGTGCGAAGGCTTTTCACTGCAGTGGCTTGTCTCCTCCCAGAGCACAGACTCTAGGGCGTGCAGGCTTCAGTAGTTGTGGTTCAAGGGCTTCAGTAGTTGTGGTTCGAGGGCTTCGGCAGTTGTGGTCCCCGGGCTTAGTTGCTCCATGGCACGTGGGATCTTCCTGGACCAGGGGCTGAACCTGTGTCCCCTACATTGGCAGGCAGATTCTTAATCCGTGGACCACCAGGGAAGTCCCTGGTTCCCCTTGGTTGTGTAATAAAGCCCACGGAGAGGGGACCCCATGTACACGATGATTAACAGGGTGCTCCTTGGGGTTCTTGCTTGTTTTTGCAGCCACATGGTAGCCATTTGCCACTTGCTAAGGACTCAATCGGGAAGATCCTCTGGAGCAGGGAATGGCACCCCGCTCCAGTATTCGTGGGCTTCCCTGGTGGCTCAGACGGTAAAGAATCTGCCTGCAATGTGGGAGACAAGGGTTCGATCCCTGGGTCAGGAAGATCCCCTGGAGGAGGGCATGGCAACCCACTCCAGGATTCTTGCCTGGATAATCTCCATGGACAGAGGAGCCTGGCGGGCTACAGTCCATGGGGTCTCAAAGAGTCGGACACAACTGAGCGACTGAACAACAACAAAAATGGATTCAATCAGCGCCTCCCCTTCCCGCAGCTGAAGATGGTGTGCAGGCCAGGTTACACTCTTGAATCTCCCCGTTTTCAGGGAAATGTGAACTCTGTCTTCAATGCAGTGCTTTGCTGTGGACGTGAGCCTTGTCCTGATGACATAAAGCTTTGTGTCTTGCTTTCTCCCTCCCTGGGTTTTGATGTTTTCTGTGGAGGTCAGGTTTTGATCTGTCAGTTAGCTCTGGCGGTTTTTCTGAAGCTATGGGGGGTTGTAGCAGGGGTCAGAGGGGGCTGAGCATCACTCAGTTTGGGGCGGAGCCCTGGAAGGCCTGGGTGTGACCTGGTGTGGTCCAGGCCATGGGGGGGCATCCTCAACGCACTGCTCATGTCCACTATGCTGCCCACTCTTGTCCATGTCTGGAGTCACTTAGCTGTTGAACATACTGGATTTTACTCACACTTCTTTGTGGACCCAATACTTTTATTTTTTTAAAAATTATTTTTCATTAATCATTTAGAAGCTTCCTACTTTCGTAAGACTTAACATTTGTTTCAGAGAACTAAGATCATGGCATCCGGTCCCATCACTTCATGGCAAATAGATAGGGACACAATGGAAACAGTGACAGACTTTATTTTCTTGGGCTCCAAAATCACTGCATATGGTGGCTGCAGTCATAAAATTAAAAGATGCTTACTCCTTGGAAGGAAACCTATGACCAACCTAGACAGCATATTAAAAAGCACAGACATTACTTTGCCAACAAAGGTCCGTCTAGTCAAGGCTATGGTTTTCCAGTGGTCATGTATGGATGTGAGAGTTGGACTTTAAAGAAAGCTGAGTGCTGAAGAATTGATGCTTTTGAACTGTGCTGTTGGAGAAGACTCTTGAGAGTCCCTTGGACTGCAAGGAGATCCAGCCAGTCCATCCTGTAGGAGATCAGTCCTGGGTGTTCATTGGAAGGACTGATGCTGAATCTGAAACTCCAATCCTTTGGTACCTGATGTGAAGAACTGACTCATTTGAAAAGACCCTGATGCTGGGGAAGATTGAAGGCGGGAGGAGAAGGGGACGACAGATGACGAGATGGTTGGATGGCATCACCGACTCGATGAACATGATTTTGAGTGAACTCTGGGAGTTGGTGATGGACAGGGAGGCCTGGCGTGCTGCAGTCCATGGGGTCACAAAGAGTCGGACACGACTGAGCGACTGAACTGAACTGAACTGAACTGAATAGTTGATTGACAGTGTTGTGCCAATTCTGCTGCGCAGTGCAGGGATTCAGTTATACACATATAGACATTCTTTTCCCTATTCTTTTCCATTGTGGTTTATCCCAGGAGACTGGATACAGTTCCCTGTGCTATACAGCAGACCTTGTTGTTTATCCATCCTGTATATAATAGTTGGCACCTGCTAACCGCAAGCCTCTAGTCCATTCCTTCGCCACTCCCTCCCTCTCCCCCTCCACCTTGACGGCCATGGTCTGTTCTCGATGACTCTGCTTCTGTTTTGTCGATAAGTTCATTTGCGTCACATTTGATGTTCCACATACAAATGTTATCGTGTGGTATTTGTCTCTTTCTAACAAAGCCGTTTGCAGAGCAAGTCCAGCCCTGCCCCGAGGTTCCAGCACAAGCCTCTCGCAGTGTGGAACGTACGTCCAGGCATACGCGGCGTGTTCTGAAAGGACTTGCCGCCAGAAGAAGTGAGCGCTCTCGGTAACGGGGACAGCCTTGAGCTTTACACTCTGCGCCTTCAATTACGTGACATGAGCCACTGGAGGTCAGGAGCCTGGTGTGAACCCGGAACGCATCATGTGTGAGACACAGCTTGACATGTGCTGGCAGACGACCGCCCCCCCGGGTTTGTTGTGATGGGTGTCCCTACCTTGTAGAATCATGGCTTTGGTCTCCAGCGCTGTAACCCCGCCAAGGGCAGCCCACAGTAGAGCCCCATCCCACCTCTGGGCATGAGATCGTCTTCTCTACTGAAGAACCGTTGTTTCTTTTCAACTCTGTGGACTCAGACAGTTCAACTTCCCATGGAGCACGTTAGAATATGGTCAGAGATGCAGATCAAGGGCGTTAGGACAAAAGACAATCAACTGTAGGGGCCAGAATTCAGAGATGCGGGTAAAGGATGTTAGGGCAAGTGACAGCAACTGTAGGGGCCAAATTTTTTTCTTTAATGTTTATTAATATTTATACACATTTAAATATCCCCTGGTGGATTCCCTGGTGGCTCAGACAGTAAAGCATCTGCCTGCAATGCGGGAGAGCTGGGTTCGATCCCTGGGTGGGGAAGATCCCCTGGAGAAGGGAAAGGCTACCCACTCCAGTATTTTTGCCTGGAGAATCCCATGGATGGAGGAGCCTGGCGGGCCACAGTCCATGGGGTCATAAAGAGTCAGATATGACTGAGTGACTTCTGTCTCTTTCTCTCTATACACATTTATAAATGTTTTTTTTAATTTATAAGAATCTTAAAGAAAGTTATTGGTTTGTTTGACTGCACTGGGCCTGTGTTGTGGCACATGGAAATTTTTTTTTTTTTTTTGAGTTAGGGCATGTGGTATCTAGTTACCTGACCAGAGCTCAAACCTGGGACCCCTTCATTGGGAGTGGAGTGTCTTGGCCACTGGACCACCACTGAAGTCCCACATGTTTGCTTTTTGAAGCACATTTTTCTCCTGGAATAATTTTTAACTTATTTGGCCTACCCTTTCTTTTGATGAGTGGAGATGTTATAATCTGAAACTAAGAAACTCAGGGCAAAACTAGCCTGGAAAGAGCCATCAGCAAGATTTTGGAATCCTCGGTGTCACGGCAGGAGATGTCACGGCAACTTATGGAATGCTGCCCATGAAGTGGGAATCATTTTGAGGAATATGTTGCAAACAGCCAGAGAATTCATGGCCAGAAGCATAGGGAATGCAGAATTTTAATCTGTCCGTAGCGCATGAGATATAAGGTATTTGCACTTGGTAATGTTATTGTTTCCAGAAATTTTGCTAGCATCAGCATGCCTTGGGGGTGAGGGTGGTGTGTGTGTGTGTGTGTGTGTGTGTGTGTGTGTGGTTATTGGGAGTGATACAGTTCATGAGAGCATGAATCAGGAGAAAGATGGACTGTATTTACAACATCTGAGCTGCTGGGGTTATGGTTACATAGTAGCAAGTAACGCTAAAAATTTAATCAATCCGCTTGATAAGCTGTATGTTTCCCTGACTCATTTATCCAATCAGAATAAGCTAACAAGAGTGAACAAAATTTGGAAAAAAGATTTTCAATTCCCTTAAGCGGCAGTCATTAGCCCCATGGTGAATTAGAACACTTTGCACATTAACGAGCCAGATTACCCTTCTTTTCTGTAAGTTGAATAAAACAAGTGAGCTCTCAGTTATATAGCACTTGGTACATGTATTTTATTTCCCTTGATGAAACCTGTGAATTTTTGCATCGTTGGTGAGATGTGCTACTGAGGGTATGAAAGGTAATTTTGGAAGGTGTCCTCTCTCTCTTTCTAGGTATCTGCATCCAAAGCGATGAGGGAAGAGAGAAAAACAACAACTCCAGGACAGTAGGACACAGAACCAGATATCAGGGACCTTCTTTTTTTAAATTAGTTAATTTTTATTGAAGTGTATTTGTTCTTGTTCAGTCGCTCAGTTGTGTCCAACTCTCCTCGACCCCATGAACTGCAGCACGCCGGGTTCCTCTGACCTCCACTGTCTGCCGGAGTCTGCTCAAATATAGTAGTTACTTTACAATGTGGGGGCCTTATTAATACAAACCTGTCTTTTTTAGATAGTATCTGTATAGTCGTGTGTGTGTGTGTATATCCATATTTATACATACACGTTATACACAAGCACATATAAATGTGCATATATAATAAATAATAATACTAATATAATATATAATATGATTATTATAATAAGCAATTATATAATGTGTTTTGTTCTTTTAAAAAATAATGACGGTAAGCAGATTACCCAGGTCAGGTTCATTTTAATCTAATCCACTTATATTTTCTCCTCCACCAAAATGTAGTTCCCTCAACAGAAGTTTTCAACACATTTTCACTTTCTATTTACTTACTTTTATTTCCTCTGACGGGAGTTGGTTGCTGGCCAAGGCCTACGTAAACAATACCTATCATTTAGTCACCTGCTCTAGAAATCAAAACAGGTAAGAAAAACGTTTAAAAGAAAAAAAGACATCTGAGAAAAGGTGAATGAAGGTCCTTAACTCAGTTAAGGACGCTTTATGCTAACCTGTTTCTCGGTCCTCACCTCCTTGCTTTTTTTCTCCAAAACAGATTATTTTGTGAGGTTGCTGTTGTTGTTCAGTTGCTAAGTTGTGTCCTACTCTTTGTGACCCCGTGGACTGCAGCACGCCAGGCTCCTCTGTCGTCCACTGTCTCGCAGAATTTGCTCAAACTCATGTCCATCGAGTCGGTGATGCCATCCAACCATCTCACCCTCTGTCATCCCCTTCTCTTCCTGCCATCAATCTTTCCCAGCGTCAGGGTCTTTTCCAAAGAGTCGGCTCTTTGCATCAGGTGGCCAAAGTATTGAAGCTTCAGCTTCAGCAGTCATTTTGCAGCCCAAGAAAATAAAATCTGTCACTGCTTCCACTGTTTCCCCATCTATTTGCCATGAAGTGATGGGACCGGATGCCATGATCTTAGTTTTCTGAATGTTGAGTTTCATGTCAACTTTTTCACTCTCCTCCTTCACTTTCATCAAGAGGCTCTTTAGTTCTTCTTCACTTTCTGCCGTTAGAGAGATATCATCTGCATATCTGAGGTCGTTTATATTTCTTCTGACAATCTTGATTCCAGCTTGGGATTCATCCAGCCTGGCATTTTGCATGGTATACTCTGCATATTAGTTAAATAAGCAAGGTGACAGTTTACAGCCTTGTTTTAGTCCTTTACCAATTTTGAACCAGTCAGTTGTTCCATGTCTAAGTTTAACTGTTGCCTCTTGACCGGCATACAGGTTTCTCCAGTGACAGGTAAAGTGGTTTGGTATTCTCATGTCTGTAAGAATTTTCCACAGTTTTTGGAAAGGCTTTAGTCAAAGGCTTTAGCATAATCAATGAAGCAGGAAGCAGAAGTAGATATTTTTCCGGAATTCCCTTGTGTTCTCCACGATCCAGTGAACATTGGCAATTTGATTTGCAATTCCTCTGCCTTTTCTAAATCCAGCTTGCACATCTGGAAGTTCTTGGTTCACATAACAGTGAAACCTAGCATGCAAGGTTTTAAGCATGATCCTACCGGCATGGGAGATGAGTGCAGTTGTCCAAGGTTAGCACATACTTGAGTACTACCCTTCTTGGGAATTGGGATGAGGCCGGACCTTTTCCGGTCCTATGGCCACTGCTGAGTTTTCCAAATTGGAAAACTCAAATTGGCTGACATATTGAGTGCAGTGCTTGAACAGCATCATCTTTTAGGATTTGAAATAGCTCAGCTGAAATTCCATCACCTCCACTAGCTTTGTTCGTGGCGATGCTTCCTAAGGCCCACTTGACTTCACACTCCAGGATGTCTGACTCTGCGTGAGTGACAAGGTTCTCCACAGTTTCTAGCTTTGTATCCGCACATCCACGGCAGGATATTTCCAATCTGGATATAGCTTGGAGCGTTTGAACTTCAGTTTTGTGTGTCTGTGCGTTTATTGTCAGAGCTGATTCCATTACGTGGGCTCAAGGGCAGATTGAAAGTCTCTTTCACTTGAAACGGCATGAAGAATTCCGTCTTTAGGCTTCTTCAGCTTTCCCCCAGTGTGCAGGTGTGCAGAAGCCTGTGGAAGGCCCCCTGTCCTGCTGCTGTGTCTCTCCCTCTCTTTCCTTTGGGCTGAGGTCTGAAAGCACGAATCCCTCCTGAACACCGTTCCTGTTGAACACTTCATACGCCTCTCCCGCCCCTCCACCCCACCCCACCCCGAATTCTTCAAGGCTTGAAGCCCTGTGTACTCAGGAGTCACTTTGGAGATGAAAGGGTTTCTTGTGGTCCTTTATTTATTTACTTTTCACTTGGCTAAAGACAATGCCGATTTCCAGCTCTGAAGTTAAAAATGGAGCCGCCTGTTATGCGGGATGATCTGCTCAGTGTCAGGGTCAACATGGCTTTGCGTTCTGGTTAGATGATAAATCCCAAGCTCGTTACATGTGGCTTCTTATGCATCTGCCATCATCAGTTAAAAAAAAAAAAAATAAGGTCTTAAGTAATCTACTTAAAGCTTTTAAACAACTAGAGAGATTTCCTGACTCCGTCCAAACTCCTTGGTCTGGTTTAGTCGCTAAGTTGTGTCTGACCCTTGTGATCCTGTGCACTGAGAACCTACCAGGCTCCTCTGTCCATGGGATTCTCCAGGCAAGAATCCTGGAGTGTGGGGCAAACCTAAAAAAAAAAAAAAAAAAAAAGAATCCTGGAGTGGGTTGCCATGGCCTCCTCCAATGGATCTTCCCCACCCAGGGATCAAACACATTGCAGGCAGATTCTTTACCGTGGGGCCACCGCAGGTAAATGATATGCATACAAAGATTTGCTTGCTTCCAAAACAAATCCAGTCCAGCTGGTCCTCATCAATAGTAACTCAAGGGCGTTCATCCCCAAGGCACAGATTCTCAGAAGGATGGTGTCGTCTTGTGGAAATCAACGCTCACTGTCTTCACGTGGGAGGGACGTGGTCTCCTCATGCTGACGAGGACTGTTCTCTCTGCAGAAGTGGGTGGACGGAGGCTTCACCAACAGCCTGCCAATCCTGCCCGTCGGCCGCACGGTGACCATCTCCCCGTTCAGTGGGCGACTGGACGTCTCCCCGCAGGATAGAGGGCGGCTGCATTTCTATGTTAGTATCACCAACCAGGATGTACTGGTGAGTGCTGATGTCCACTGATCGTCACAGACTCCTGAAACTTTCCAAATGCTTCCCACACTTGGCAACTCCATCATATGTACAGATTTGCATGCATATTTTTTAAATTCATTTAAATTGGAGGCTAATTACTTTACAGTATTGTAGTGGTTTTTCCCATATTTTAAATGAGTCACAATCTATGTCGTGCATATGGACCTGGGTACCTATAGACTGTGAGTGTGCAGTCTTTTTTTGTTGAACTATTTTTGAACTGTCTCTGTGGGACATTTTCCATTTCTTCACTTATTTTTCAGGTCAGCATACATGGCAAGTTTTCAATGCAATTTTATTTTTTTTTGAAATACTTATTTACTTACTGATTGTCTGCAATAGATCTTAGTTGTGGTGGGCAGGCTCCTTGTTTCAGCGAGAGGTCTCCAGCGCTCACAGGCTCCCTAGTTGTGGCTCGTGACCCCGAACTCCAGAGCGCATGGCCTCTGTAGTTGTGGCTCTCAGGCTCAGTAGTTGAGGTGCTTGGGCTTAGTTGCCCTGTGGCATGTGGGACACTTAGTTCCCCCAGTAGAGACCAAAACCTGTGTCCCCTGCCTTGGAAAGCAGAGTCTAAACCATTGAACCACCAGGGAAGTGCAATTTTATTTTTTTTAAGATTTTTTTTTTTTAATGTGGACCATTTTTTTTTTTTTTTAAAGAGTCTTTATTGAATTTGTTACAATATTGCTCCTGTCGTTTATGTTCTGGTTTTTTGGCCACACGGCATGTGGGATCCTACCTCCCTGGTGGTGGTGGTTTAGTCACTAAGTTGTGTCCGACTCTTGCGACCCCATGGACTATAGCCCGCCAGGCTCCGCTGTCCATGAGATTCTGCAGGCAAGAATTCTGGAGTGGGTCGCCATTTCCTTCCTCACCTACCTCCCTGACCAGGGACCCAATCCATATCCCCTGCTTTAGAAGGTGAAGTCTTAACCACTGGACTACCAAGGAAGTCTCCTCAGTGCAGTTGTAAATGAGATCATTTAATTGTTTTAAAAGGTGGCAATGATTAAGTATGTAAAAACATTAGTGAAAAACTTAGGGACCTACCAGAAGAACTTACATAAAAATGTTGATTCCTTCAATCTAGTCAAAAATTAGTTCTCAACAGGAAGTGAGGCTGTATGCAGGTGTGTTCGTGCTGAGTCACATCCGACTCTTTGCAACCCCATGGACTGTAGCCCTTGAAAGTGAAAGCGGTAGTTGCTCAGTGGTGTCTAACTCTTTGTGAGCCGATGGACTCTAGCCTCTGTCCACAGAGTTCTCCAGGCAAGAATGCAGGAGTGGGTTGCCATGCCCTCCTCCAGGGGATCTTCCCAACCTAGGGATCGGGCCCGTGGCTCCTACGTTGGCAGGCAGCTTCTTTACCATTGGAGCCACCAGGAAGCCCGTTATATGCAGGAGACGCTAGCAAAGTCGGGAATGTGTACTGGCATCTAGGGATAGAGCGCGGGGATGTCGCTCAGCATCCTACAGTGTGCAGGACAGATGCCTCCAGAGAAGCGTCTGGCCCCAAACGTCAGTGGTACCCAGGCTGAGAAACCCTCAAGCAGTCTACGTGTGGAGTTCTGTGTTTTGTTTTTTTGGTGGGGGAGGGAGGGGAGTATGCTGGGGCTTAGTTGCGATGTGGACGTTTCTCGAGTTGTAGAGAGCAGGCTTCTCATTGCAGCGGCTTCTCTGGTTGCAGAGTCCAGGCTCTAGGGCGCACGGGCTTCAGTGATGGTGGCACGTGAACTCAGCAGCTGCAGCTCCCAGGCTCTCACGCACAGGTTTATAATCCTGGTGCACAGGCTTTGCTGCCCTGAGACCTGTGGGCTCTTCCTGGACCAGGGATCCAACCTGTATCCACTGCACTGGCAGGCAGATAGATTCTTTACCACCGAGCCATCAGCAAAGCCCGCAGTTCAGGTTTTAAGATTATTTTGTTTATACTGACTGCAGAGCCTGCAGTTCACATGTTAAGATTATTTTCTTCCTACAGATTTTTTTTTTTTTTACATCGCTAATAGTATCTATAACAAGCAGGCTTTGCTTACAGAAGTAAAGGTTGATTGACCTGCCCTGGCATCTCCCATGGTGCCTGTTGTCTCTCTGTCACAGCTCTCCATGGCAAACTTGCTGAGACTCAACCGGGCCCTCTTCCCGCCAAGCAGGAAGACAATGGAATCGCTCTATCGACAGGGCTTCGAGGACGCCAACAGGTTTTTACTTAAAGAAAGTTGGTTTGAGTAGGACACTTACAAGCTTGTTAACGGCGAACACAGTTCTTCACGGAGTTTTCTAATGAAATCCTTTTTAAAAAGCCTATCATCACTATCGATTTTATTATTATTTTTTGTAATGATTGTAATTTTTAAAAACTTTACTTTGTTTTGAGGTATACCCAGTTTACAATGTTGTGATGGTTTCAGGTGGAGAGCAAAGGGACTCAGCCATACATATACATGTATCCATTCTCCCGTAAACTTCCCTCCCATCCAGGCTGCCACATGACATTGAGCAGAGTTCCCTGTGCTGTCCAGCAGGTCCTTGCTGGTTCTCCATGTTAAATACAGCAGTGTGTCCATGTCCATCCCAGACTCCCTAACTATCCCTTCCCCTATCCTCCCCCCTGGGAACCATAAGGTTATTACAGAGTATTAAGCAGAGTTCCCTGTGCTGTCCAGCAGGTCCTTGCTGGTTCTCCATGTTAAATACAGCAGTGTGTCCATGTCCATCCCAGACTCCCTAACTATCCCTTCCCCCATCTTTCCCCCTGGGAACCATAAGGATATTACAGAGTATTGAGCAGAGTTCCCTGTGCTGGACAGCAGGTCCTTGTTGGTTATTTATTTTAAATATAGCAGTGCGTATAGGCAATCACAAATTCGTTCTCTAAGTCTGTGAGTCTGTTTCTGTTTTGTGAATAAGTTCGTTTGTATCATTTCTTTTTAGATTCTGCATGTAAAGGATGTGGCACAATATTTCTCATTCTCTGACTTACTTCACATGGTGTGACAATCTCTAGGTCCATCTGTGGTGCTGTAGATGGCATTAGTTCCTTCTTTTGGTGTCTGAGTCATACCCTAATGAATCAACATTCCTGCTGGCTCAGACGGTAAAGAATCTGCCTTCAATGCAGGAGACCCGTGTTCGGTCCCTGAGTTGGGAAGATCCCCTGGAGAAAGGAATGGCACCCCACTCCAGTATTCTTGCCTGGAGAATCCCATGGACAGAGGAGCCTGGCGGGCTACAGTCCATAGGGTTGCAAAGAGACAGACATGACTGAAGCGACTTATCACACACGCATGCACAGTGTGGACGTATCCAGCCCAAACTCCCTAACTATCCCTTCCCCCATATCATTTACCTCCCGTCCCCCTGCCTGGGAAACCATAAGTTCCTCCTCTCAGTCTATGAATCTCTGTTTTGTAAGTAAGTTCATTTGTAGCATTTCTTTTTAGATGCCACACCTAAGGGATGTCATACACTATTTCTCCTCCTCTGTCTGACTTAATTCACTCGCTGTGACACTCTCTGGGTCCACTCATGTTGCCCCAAGTAGCATTCTTTCATTCTTTTTCATGGCTGAGGGATATCCCACTGTATGTACGTACAAACATCTTCTGTGTCCATCTCATCGACAGAGGAAAGGTCAGCATGTTAGACTTTTAAAAAGTGTATCGTCCCCACACTGCACGTCTTTGATCTTGTTAGTGGGAGGATCATGGAAGATGCTTGAAAGGTCCATTGAGCATCAGGTTTCATAAACGTGGGAGGTAAGTAAGTAAGTGTCAGTCACTCAGTTGTGCCCGACACTTTGCAACCCCACGGACTGCAGCCCACAAGGCTCCTCTATCAATGAGATTTTCCAGGTGAGGATAGTGGAGTGGGTTGCCATTTCCTTCTCCAGGGGGTCTTCCCAACCCAGGGATCGAACCCGGGCCTCCTGCACCACAGGCAGATACTTTGCGGACTGAGCTGCAAGGGAAGCCCGTGTAGCAGGTACAGAAACATCATACAGCACTTTCACCTGCAGCCCCAGCATTCCCCAGGTGTGTCATGACGGCCCCTCACCTGAACCCATCACAGCCACATTGCGTGCGGCGGTTACAGTGCGTCCTCGGGCACTGTCCTAACAGGAACGGATGCCGACGCCAGTGTGGCCACGTTCCTCAGATCAGCCCTTCAAAGTGCCCCCTAGGAGAGGCGTCTGGAAAACCTGGAGAGGCTTTCTGACCCAGATCCTGATACGTTCGCACTGTCATTATCTGTGACCAGCAGCTCAGTAAGTTCCCAGTTGCCCGCTGGGGCCGTGTCCTACTATCTCTGAATCTGTCATGTAAAATTTCATCAGCCATTTCTTCATTGCTATAACACTCTTTACTTTGTAGTTATGGTAACCCACTGCTTCCACAGACGATTAGAGAAAAGAGATTTGAAGTTAAATAATGCGCTGAATGCAGATGGTGATTGCAGCCATGAAATTTAAAGATGCTTACTCCTTGGAAGGAAAGTTATGACCAACCTAGACAGCATATTAAAAACCAGAGACATTACTTTGCCGACAAAGGTCCATCTAGTCAAGGCTATGGTTTTTCCAGTGGTCATGTATGGATGTGAGGGTTGGACGGTGAAGAAAGCTGAGCACTGAAGAATTGATGCTTTTGAACTGTGGTGTTGGAGAAGACTCCTGAGAATCCCTTGGACTGCAAGGAGATCCAACCAGTCCATCCTAAAGGAGATCAGTCCTGGGTGTTCATTGGAAGGACTGATGCTAAAGCTGAAACTCCAGTCCTTTGGCCACCTGATGCTAAGAACTGACTCATTGGAAAAGACCCTGATGCTGCGAAGGTTTGAGGGCAGGAAGAGAAGGGGACGACAGAGGATGAGATGGTTGGATGGCATCACTGACTCAATGGACATGGGTTTGGGTGGACTCCGGGAGTTGGTGATGGACAGGGAGGCCTGGCGTGCTGCGATTCATGGGGTCGCAAAGAGTCGGACACGACTGAGCGACTGAACTGAACTGAATGCGCTGAAGCTGTATATTAAAAAAAAAAAAAAAAAAAAAACTCTTACATTCTGGTTTCTCAATACTGGGCATCATGTGTGCATACGTGAAGCTGGGAAAGAAAGAACCGTGAGGCTCTGGGCGTTGAATTAAGATTTTAAACAGACGTGGGCAGTTACAATGGAGCCCTGTTGTCGCAAGAGGGACTTGTGTAACTCAGTGAAGCTGTGACCCATGCCGTGCACGCGTGTGCCCTTAGTGACTCAGCCGTGTCTGACTCGTTGCGACTCTGTGGACTGAAGCCCACCCAGCTCCTCTGTCCATGGGATTCTCTGGGCAAGAACGCTAGAGTGGGTTGTCATTTCCTCCTCTGGGGGATCTTCCTGACCCAGGGATCGAACCCACGTCTTCTGCATTGGAGGCGGATTCTTCACAAGCCATGCTGTGCAGGGCCACACTAGGCAGACGGGTGACGGTGAAGAGTTCCGATACAACGTGGTCCACTGGAGGAGGAAATGGCCACCGACTCCAGTATTCATGCTGCGAGGACCCCATGAACAGTATGAAAAGGTTTCAGTTATGCTGCTTTTTTTCCCGATTAAAACATACACATAATTACTTACATATATAAATATTAATCATAGAAATGTGTTTGGTTCTCAGGCACTACTTTTACAGTTGAGGCACCGATTATTAGGGAAATTCAGGGTTTAGACTTTTTCTTGCCTAAGTTTTGTCTGCACTGTAGCAAAATTTTTTGAAGTGACTGTGTACATAACTTGAAGCAGGAAGAAAAGCAGCTACTGCAGATTAGGAAAAGTGGATAAATTTTATTAATGATGATTTTTTGTCGTTGTTCAGTCTCTTAGTTGTGTCCGACTCTTTGCGACCCCATGGACTGCAGCACGCCAGGCTTCCCGGTTCTTCACTGTCTCCTGGAGTTTGCTTAAACTCATGTTCATTGTGTCCGTGATGCCATCCAACTATCTCATCCTCTGTCGCCTCATTCTCCTCTTGCATTCAGTCTTTCCCAGCATTAGGGTCTTTTCCGAGTCAGCTCTTCACATCAGGTGGTCAAAGTACTGGAGCTTCAGTTTCAGCACCAATCCTTTCAATGAATATTCAGGGTTGATTTCCTTGAGGATAGACTGTGGTTTGATCTTCTTGCAGTCCAAAGGACTCTCAAGAGTCTTCTCCAGCACCACAATTCGAAAGCATCAATTCTTCAGCCCTCAACCTTCTTTTTGGTCCAACTCTCACATCCGTCCGTGACTACTGCAAGTTATATAAGAGTAGTAGTAATTATTATTTCATTGTAATTTTATAATTCTATGGAAAGTAGTTTTTATTACTATTAAATTGTTAATATTTACAGACAGTTTAAGTGGGCTGAATTTACCATGTAATCACTCACCACCATACTTCAATTTGCTTTTGCTGACACAACTCAAAGCTTTGCCAGCTGCATGCTGATACATATATCTGTGTATCTTCAGATATGTCCCCTTGGGATCATTCCTCTGCTGTTCTTTTTTTTTAATTTCCCTTGCTCTTGACTGACTTCAAAAGGGGCAAGAATACGACTCAGTCTTTTCCTTGCTATCGAAAACCTTTCGACTGTGAAGTCCTGCACAACTTGAAATAATAACACATCCAACTTGATCTTGAAATAAGGTAGTTTTTCGAAAGAACAGACAAGGCAAGAGATCCATTTCACAGCCACTTCTCGTGGCTCTTAGCACAGGATGCCCAGCATCGATGGTAGGACATGGGTGATGTCGTCATCCCTAGAGAGGCATCTCAGTCCATACAGACCGTCATAAAGTGAAAGTGAAGCCGCTCAGTCGTGTCCGACTCTTGGCAATCCCATGGACTGTAGCCTACTAGGCTCCTCCATCCATGGAATTCTCCAGGCCGAATACTGCAGTGGATAGACTTTCCCTTCTCCAGGGGGATCTTCCCAACCCAGGGATCGAACCCAGATCTCCCACATTACAAGCGGATTCTTTACCAGCTGAGCCACCATGGAAGCCCAAGAATACTGGAGTGGGTAGCCTATCCCTTCTCCAGCGAATCTGCCCATCCCAGGAAATGAACCCAGATCTCCCGCATTGCGGGCAGATTCTTTACCAGCTGAGCTACCAGGGAAGCCCAAGCATACTGGAGTGGGTAGCCTATCCCTTCTCTATGGGAATCTTCCAAACCCTGGGCTCGAACCCAGGTCTTCCGCATTGCAGGTGGATTCTTTACCAGTTGAGCCACCAGGGAAGCCCAAGAATACTGGAGTGGGTAGCCTATCCCTTCTCCAGCGAATCTGCCCATCCCAGGAATTGAACCGGGGTCTCCTGCATTGCACGTAGATTCTTTACCAACTGAGCCGCCAGAGAAGCCTACGGGCTGTCATAACAAAACCGCAAACCTTTCTCCCTATTGCAGATGCTAGCAAGTCCAAGATCAAGGCCCTAGAGAATTCTCCTTTCTCCCTGTAGTAGATAGTGGAAAGTCCAAGATGAAGGCACTAGATACTTCCCGGGAACTCCAGTGGTCCAGACCTCCCCTTCCAATGTAGGGAGGTGTGGGTTCGATCCCTGATCACGTAACTTAAGATCCCGCATGCCTCGGGGCCAAAAAAACCAAAATGCAAAACAGAAGCAATATCGTAAGAAATTCAATAAAGACTTTAAAAAATGGTCTACATTTTAAAAACGTCTCTTAATAAACAAACAAGCATCAAGATGCTGGCAGGTTCCGCGTCTTCGCCTGGTGAAGGTGCGGAGAAGCTTTCTGGGGTTCTTTTGTAAGGACACAAATCCTGTTTATGAGGGCTCAACCTCCAACATCTAAGCACCTCCCCAAACCCCTGCTTTCTGTTACCATCACTTTTCACATGTTTGAGTGCTGTGTCCTGCTTCTTCGAGACCATGGACCGTCGTCCACCAGGCTCCTCTGTCCATGGGATTTCCCAGACAAGAATACCGGAATGGGTTGCCATTTTCTTCTCAAGGGCATCTTCCCAACCATGGATCAAACCTGCATTTCCTGCGTTGGGAGGCAGATTCTTTCCTGCTGAGCCAACAGGAACCATTGCATTGGAGGTTAGGGGTTCAACATACGCATTTTCGGGGACATAGCCTGGCATGCTGCAGTCCCTGGGGTCACAAAGAGTCGGACACGACTGAGCGACTGAACGGAACCGACTGAAACGCACAGCCTGCAGCTCAAAGGGAGTTAGATTCACTGCTGCGCAGTGAGGGGAGGGTCAGGGTTAGGGAGGCCTGTACACGAGACCTGGGTAATTCCCTTGGTTATCCCCTCTGCTATCGCCACTAGTGGTCTAGTTAGTGGAAAGCTACCGTGACCCCCTATGGCAGAAGCAAGGGTTGAGATCAGGCAGGACTGAAGATGTAGGTCATCCTGGTGGACAGCGGGCTCTGATCCCGAGCGGTGCAGGCGGAAGCAGAGTGGCCGTGATGGAAAGTGAGCAAGTGGAGTCCATCTTAGCTGAGAAGCAGCCACAACCACGGGCGGGTGTCCTGCGGCCCAAGACACCAGCAGTGTTCGGGGATGTCGAGTTGACGCAGGACAGTCAAGCCTGAACGCCGCTCAGAACCACGATCCTTCAGGCCTGCCAACCGCAGGAGCCTCCACTCAAGCCCTTTGAGTCTCTCTCTCTCTGTGGCTTACTTGGCTGCATCGCTTGGCTTGTGGGATCTTAGTTCCCTGACCAGAAATCGAACCCAGGCCCCAGCAGTGAAAGGACGGAGGCCTAACCGCTGGACCAGCAGGGAATTCCCTCTCTGTAACGTTATGATAGCCAAAGCCAGTGTCTGCTATTCATCCTGGCTGCCAAAGTGTAGTTGGCAGTTAAAATACATCGATTCCTCCTCAGTCACTAGGGAAAAGCAGGCAACACTTTACAGATTATCTTCTTCTTAATGTCGTGTGTTTAAAAATCCCCTTGAAGAGAAGCACCAAGGCACCTGTTTTACCATAGGGTACATCTTTCTAAAACATCAGAAGGTTATGAAAGTGTCTTGGTGACCCCACGGACTGTAGCCCGCCAGGCTCCTCTGTCCATGAAGTTCTCCAGGCGAGAATACTGGAGTGGGTAGCCATCCCCTTCCCCAGGGGACCTTCCCAACCCAGAAACTGAACCCCAGGTTTCCTGGATTTCGGGCAGATGCTTTACTGTCTGAGTCACCAGGGAAGCCCTATCGCAAGGTGGGCAGACAGAACTCATTTGTACTCCAAAACCACAATAATTTTCTACTAATAGATTAATTTTACTCCCCTGCTGTGACAAAGCTATAAATAATATTCCTTAGTTGATTTCATCCATAAAAATCTGCAGCGATGATAGTAACACCACAATGAAGTCTTTAATCGATTAATTACATAACTCAAAAAGTAACTTTTAATTTTCAGTTGCACTGTGGATTTTCAAATACTGACTTGAGCTTTAAAGCTGTAAACAGTTGATACTGTAGGTGCTGGTGACCTTTGGGGAGGGATTATATAGTCAGTGGGGCTCCCTTCTCTCTCTCTTTAACGTTTTTACTGGAGTATCATTGTTCTAGTGCTGTGCTAGTTTCTGCCGCTCAACAGTGTGAATCGGATAGGTGTGTACATGGACCGCTTCCCTCTAGAGCCTCCCACCCCTCGGGGTCATCTCGGAGTGCCAAGCTGAGGTCCCCGTGCAACACGGAGCTTCCCACTCGCTATTGATTTGACACGTGGTCGTGTGTATACATCACTGCTTCTCTCTCAACCCGTCCCACACTCTTCCTTCCTCCTGTGTGTCCGCGTGACCATTCTCTACACCTGTGTAGAGATATAGAGGACTTGCCCTGCCAACAGGTCCATCTGTACCATTTGTTCCTATATTCTATATATATGCATTAATATATGGAATTTGTTGTGCTCTTTATGACTTACTTCACTCTGTACGACAGACTCTAAGTCCATCCACGTCTCTGCAGATGACTCAGTTTCATTCCTTTTTATGGCCGAGAAATAGCCCATTGTATATAGGTACCATATCTTTTTTCATCCATTCATCTGTCAGTAGGCATTTATGTTGCTTACTTGTCCTGGCTATTGTAAATATTGCTGCAGTGAACGTTGGGGTACACATGCTTTTCTGAATTATGGTTATCTCAGGGTATAGACGCTTGCTCCTTGGAAGAGAAGCTATGACAAACCTGGACAGCATATTAAAAAGAAGAGATATTACTTTGCCAACAAAGATCCGTCTAGTCAGAGCTATGGTTTTTTCAGTAGTCACGAATGGATGTGAGAGTTGGACCATAAAGAAAGCTGAGCACCGAAGAATTGATGCTTTTGAACTGTGGTGTTGGAGAAGACTCTTGAGAGTCCCTTGGACTGCAAGGAGATCCAACCAGTCCATCCTAAAGGAAATCAGTCCTGAATATTCATTGGAAGGACTGACACTGAAGCTGAAACTCCGATATTTTGGTCAGCTGATGTGAAGAACTGACTCATTGGAAAAGACCCTGATGCTGGGGAAGATTGAAGCTGGGAAGAGAAGGGGACGACAGAGGACGAGATGGTTGGCTGGCATCACTGACTTGATGGACATGAATTTGAGTAAGCTCCAGGAGATGGTGAAGGACAGGGAGGCCTGGAGTGCTGCAGTCCATGGGGTTGCAGAGAGCTGGACACGACTGAGTGACTGAACCACAGGGTATATGCCCAGGAGTGAGATTGCCGACTCATATGGTAGTTCTATTTTTAGTTTTTTGAGGAACTCCATACTGTTCTCTGTGGCGACTGCACCAATTTACATCCCCACCAACAGTGCAAGAGGGTTCCCTTTTTTCCACACCCTCTCCAGCATTTATTATTTGTAGATTTTTTTTTTGATGATGGCCATTCTGACTGGTGAGCCATGATTCCTCAGTGTGGTTTTGATTTTTCCTTTCTCTTATAATGAGTCGTGTTGAGCATCTTTTCGTGTGCCTCTTGGCCATCTTTATGTCTGTTTACATCTTCTGCTAATTTTTTGTTTGTTTTTTTCTGATACTGAGCTGCATGAGCTGTTTGTATATTTTGACGAATAACCCCTTGTCAGTTGCTTTGTTTGCAAATATATTTTTCTCCCATTCGGATTGTTGTCTTTTCCTTTTGTTTATGGTTTCCTTTGCTGTGAAAAGCTGTTAAGTTTCATTAAGCCCCGTTGGTTTATTTTTGCTTTTACTTTCATTACTCTAGGAGATGGGCCGAAAAGTATCTTGTTGTGATTTATGTCAAGAGTGTTTCTGCCTGTGTTTCCCTAAGAGTTGTACAGTGTCTGGTCTTCAATGTGGGTCTTTTATCCATGTTGAGTTTATTTTTGTGTGTGGTGTTGAGGAGTGTTCTGATTTCATTCTTTTACACATAGCTGTCCACTTTCCTCAGCACCACTTACCGAGGAGACTGTCTTCTCTCCATTGTATATTCTTGCCTCCTTTGTCATAGATTAGGCGACCATAGGTGCCTGGGTTCTCCCCTGGGATAAAACAGGATAGAACCTGTTCCGTGGATCTATATTTCTACTTTTCTGCCAGTGCCAGAGATTTTTGTCTTGAACCATTTAGTATTCCAAGCTCATACAATTTTTGTATTAAAAAGTACAGTTGACTTCATTGTCATTTCTTATCTAATGTACCAACAATATGCAATGTATTTGTTATGTTTTACAATGCCTGTGTTCTCCTTGTCAGTAGCATATAATCAACTTGCTATTAAAAATGAATGCATATGGAGTTCGAATCAACCCCATATGCAGTAGGGTGACATACTTTGCTTAAAGATCTTTCTGTAATTCAAATTTTACGCTGATCTATCCCATTTGTTCAGAGGCAATAATTCATTCCTTGACATCCATATTACTTTAGCAGTGTCATTGAAGCACTGACTATTACCAGGAAGATTGAAACGGGCGCCAGTGTGGTTTGAATGTACATTTCAGAGTACCAGCGATTTGCAAGATGTTTATATTCATTAGAAGGACCGCATAGAAGATATTTCATCTGTTGCTCTTCAATCTGTGCCATCAGTATTGAATTAGAATTTAGTTTGTGCCAGCAACTGATAGATGGTCAACCTGTGAAAGTGAACAGACTTTCAGTAGGTCCCTACTTCCTTGGAATGTTTGTTTTACTGAATAAGATAATAGAGATACTTGTTGTTTAGTCTCCTAGTCATGTCTGACTCTTGTGACCCCGTGGACTGTAGCCCACCAGGCTCCTCTGTCCATGGGATTCCCCAGAAAAGAATACTGGAGTGGGTTGCCATCTCCTCCTTCAGGGGGTCTTCCCGACCCAGGGATCAAACCCATGTCTCCTGCATTGGCAGGCAGATTCTTTGCCCCTGAGCCACCAGGGAAGCCCAATCGAAGATAGTATTGCTGTTGTTCAGTCCCTCAGTCATGTCTGACTCTTTGTGAACCCATGAATGGCAACACGCCAGGCTTCACTGTCCTTCACCACGCCCCTGAGTTTGCTCAGAGTTTGTCCATTGGGTCAATGATGCCATCCAACCATCTTACCTCCTCTCTCCCCCTTCTCCTCCTGCCTTCAATCTTTCCCAGCATCAAAGTCTTTTCCAGTGCATTGGCTCTTCACATCTGGAGGCCAAAGGAGCTTCAGCATCAGTCCTTCCACTGAACATTCAGGACTGATTTCCTTTAGGATTGACTGGTTTGATCTCCTTGCTGTCTGAGGGACTCTCAAGAGTCTTCTCCAGTACCACAGTTTAAAGCATCAATTCTCTGGTGCTCAGCCTTCTTTATATAGAAGATAGCAGATGAGTAAATAAACAAGGTTTCAAAAATACTCATAGTATTACATTACAAAACAAATGGAATGTGATGCTATAGAAAAACATCGATGGCCTCAAATAAACCATCACTGGTGCTTCCCTGGGGGCTTTCCTAGGAGTTCAAAACACGGCTCCCTTTCCTCAAGGTGTTTTATGGTCATGTGCTGGGAAATTATTGTATTTTTATCATTGTGCTGCTGATCTTTCATGCTTCTGTTATGCATAACACCCGCCCAACCACTGTTGTTATTCAGTCACTCAGTCATGTCCAACTCTTTGCGACCCCATGGACTGCAGCACACCAGGCTTCCCTGTCCATCACCATCTCCCGGAGCTTGCTCAAACTCATGTCCATCAAGTCGACAATGCCGTCCAACCATCTCATCCTCTGTCGCTCCCTTCTCTTCCTGCCCTCAATCTTTCCCAGCACCAGGGTCTTTTCCAATGAGTCAGCTCTTCGCATCAGGTGGCCCAATGGATTGGAGCTTCAGCATTAGTCCTTCCAATGAATATTCCAAGGTTGATTTCCTTTAGGATTGACTGGTTTGATCACCCATCTCGGGTGCCGTTGTGTAGACCTTGTCAGAGATGCCACACTGCAGGAGTTTGGTTGTGTCTGCTGTTGGGGTGGTGCTATTGTGATGGATCTTCATGGATGCCTTTCCTTTTGTGCAAGCTTGATAAGGTTTTGGCACAGATAATACAAAATCATGAGTAATCATTATACACTTTTTTATTGTGTTGTAAGGGTGCTCAGAAATGTTCTGAGTGCTATGTTTGATGGGCATTCATATCCATACATCTTTCCTTGTAACTTTTTATTTTGTAGTGGGGTACAGTCGATTAAAAATCTTGTGATAATTTCAGGTGGAGAGCGAAGGGACTCAGCCATACATATACATGTATCCATTCTCCCATAAACTCCCCTCCCATCCAGGCTGCCACATGACATTGAGCAGAGTTCCCTGTGCTGTCCAGCAGGCCCTTGTTGGTTCTCCATGTTAAATATAGCAGTGTGTCCATGTCCATCCTAAACTCCCTGACTATCCCTTCCCCCATCCTTCGCCCCTGGGAACCATCAGGTTATCACAGAGTATTGAGCAGAGTTCCCTGTGCTGTCCAGCAGGTCCTTGTTGGTTCTCCACGTTAAATACAGCAGTGTGTCCATGTCCATCCCAAACTCCCTGACTATCCCTTCCCCCATCCTTTCCCCTAACGACGACAAGTTCATTCTCTAAGTCTGAGAGTCTCTTTCTGTTTTGTTTGTAAGTTCCTTTGTATCATTTCTTTTTAGATCCCACATGTAAGGGATGTCACATGATATTTCTCCTTCTCTGTCTGGCTTACTTCACTCAGGGTGATAGTTTTTATGTGCATCCATGTTGTAAATGGCATTGTTTCATTCGTTTTAATGGTTGAGTCATATTCCATTGTATATATGTAACATATCTTCTTTATCCATTTCTCTGTTGCACACAGCTCTCCTTTAATGGCACAACCCTACCTTTTAAAAAAAAATTATTTTTAATCGACTGATTGGTTTACAATACTGGTTTGATTTCAGTCATACACCAGCATGAATTAGCCATAGGTGTACATACGTCCCCTCCCTCTTGAGTCTCCTTCCCACCTCCCGCCCATTGCCACCCCCTCTAGGTTATTACAGAGCCCCAGTTCGAGTTCCTGAGTTCTATAGCAAGCTGCCATTGGCTATCTGTCTACATACGAAGCTCCCATTGGCTATCTGTCTACATACGAAGCTCCCATTGGCTATCTGTCTACATACGAAGCTCCCATTGGCTATCTGTCTACATACGAAGCTCCCATTGGCTATCTATCTACATACGTTAGTGTATATGTGTCCGTGCTACTCTCTGCACTTGTCTCACACCGTCCCTCTTCTGCTCTTCCCCTGTCTGTAAGTCTGTTCTCAACACAGGCATCCCCATCTTGTTCCTGATCTTAGAGGGAACGCTTTCAGTTTCTCCGCATCGAGAAAACGGTTTGCTGTGGGTTTGTGGTGTGTGTGTGTGTCTTAGTCATTTAGTGGTGTCCGACTCTTTGTGACCCTATGGACTATAACCTACCAGGCTCCTTGGTCCTGGGGATTCTCCAGGCAAGAATACTGGAGTGGGTTGCCATTTCCTTCTCCAGGGGATCTTCCCGACCCAGGGATCGAACCCGGGTCTCCCACATTGCAGGCAGATGGTTTACCGTCTGAGCCGCCAGGGATATGGATTTGTTGTATATGGCCTTTATTATGTTAAGGTAGGTTCCTTCTATGCCCATTTTTTGAAGAGTTTGTTTGTTTGTTTTTATCATAAATGAGTGCTACATTTTGTTGAAAGCCTTTTCTGTATCTGTTGAAATTATCATATGGTTTTTATCTTTCAGTTTGTTAATATGGTGTATCATATTGATTAATATTCCTGTATTGAAGAATCTTTGGATCCCTGAGAACCCTACCCTTTTTGTTTGCTTTATTTTATCAAAATGAAGTTTCCATTATGAAAATACTCTACTTACTTTTCCAGTATTTTTCAATATTGGAAAAAGAAAAATACGACAAACATGAAGAAAGACAGCCTCATGTTTCATACCTTAATTCGACTGTTGGCAATTAGCGTATTTGTTCTAGCATTTTAAAAGCAGTCAAAAATATTAAATTTTAAATCTAAAGCTCCTCTCCTTTTATTTGGTATCTCTCCCGTTTTCCAAGGGTAACAGTTTTACCGAAGTAGGCCTGTACTAAATACGTATTCATACATATACAGAAGCACACATACAGTTATAACACAATCCAGTAACTTTGTGTTCCTGTTAACGTTTGCATATTGTCATCAGTCAGTGGATGTCATTTCATTCATTTTTCTCAGTTGACCATTTATCTTCAAGATACATCCCTGCTATCTATCTTGGTCAGGCTCAAACATTTCAACTACTGTACCAACCTGTCATAATTTCTTTATCCGTGATTCTTGTCCATGGACATTTCGGTCATCTCAAGTCTTCAGTCCTTACAAACAGTGTCGGTACGACCTTCATCAGTGATGTTTCCTGTGCAGCGTGCATAAATCCAAGGGTACCCCATGCACAGGTGGGATTCTGGGTCATCAGAGGTTGTACATCACTGCTTCAACTTAAGCAGAGACCGCAAAACTTTTGTCTGATACAAGGGTACCTCTTCCTCACGTACAGAACTGAACACAAAGTCCTGTCGCTGCTGATTTTTATCTATACTCGGTTTCCTCAGACTTACTGATTTTCTTCTAATCACTGTTAGAAGACATGCTCTTTCTTTTTTGCTTCAATTTCTATTTTTGCTTCAATTTCTATTTCCCTGATTATTAGAGAGGTGGATTTTTTTTTAAATGATTTTAAAAAATTTTATCTTCTTTTTATTAGAAAAAAATTTATATTTATGCATTTATGGCTGCCCGGGGTCTTAGTTGAGGCCCGTGGGCTGTTTGTTGCAGTGTGTGGGCTTGTCACGAGTTGCGACATGTCAGCTGTAGAGCAGGTGGGCTTGTGGTTGTGGTTTTGTGAGCCCCAGAGAGCGTGGGCTCTGTACCTCGTGGCCCCAGCCCTTTCAGAGGTTGTTGCTACGAGCCGTGAACGATGCTGGAATTCTTGGCCTCCGGAGGAGAGTGCGGTGAACCAAGGACAGAAGAGCAGATAAAACCAAGGAGGGTCTTGGAATGCAGGAAGGGAAAAACCAGACCCTTGTCATCCTTCCCTCCCCTGCACGTTGTAACTATTAATGGAACAGTATACTCTGTCTCCCCTCCTAGCCCACAGGGAGAAGGTATTTGCCCTACTCTTCCCTCCACCCAGCATACATGCCTCATCCAATCAGCAAATGACCTGCGAGACCCCTATCCCACTCCTTGTACCCTGGGTATAAAAGTGGATGAAGGACCCCTGTTCAACGTCGGTTCTCCCTTGAGCTGTTCTAACAGCGTCTCCCACTCTAATAAACTTCATTTCCCTCTCATTCTGTCTCATGTCTGGAAATTCTTTTCCAACCCGCGCCCGCACCGGGACAGAGAGGAATTCAATCCAGGGCCAGTGACGAGGCGTGATTGCTCAGAGCTTTCTGTGTAATAGAGTTTTATTAAAATATGAAAGAGAGAGAGGAAGTTTCTGACATAGACATCAGAAGGGGGCAGAAAGAGTGCCCCCTTGTTAGTTTTTAGCAAGAAGTTATAAACCTGTTAGTGAAAGTGGCTCAGTTGTGTCCGACTTTTGTGAGAGAGAGAAAAAAAACCCATCTGACACTTGCAGTCTATTTCCTTTGCTTGGGGACCCTAACCTTCCTGCCTGTTACCCACTCACCTTCTAGTTTAGGCACACAGGCTTTAGTTGCCCTGCATGTGGGATCTTACCTCCATGACCAGGGATCAAACCTGAGTCCCTTGCATTGGAAGGTGGGTTCTTAACCACTGGACCGCCAGGGATGCACCGAGGTGGACCTTTTTAAGCAATAGCAACTTCTAAGGAATCTTAAATATTGGCTCTTGAGTAACAAGCGTTTTCCCCAGTCACCTGGGGTCAGTTTCACTCACCTGACATCCCACCGACCGCCAAGCACTTTCTCCTAGAAAGTGAAAGTGAAAAAGTGGTTCAGTCGTGTCCGACTCTCTGCGACCCCATGGGCTGTAGAATTCCCCAGGCCAGAACACTGGAGTGGGTAGCCTTTCCCTTCTCCAAGGGATCTTCCCAACCCAGGGATCGAACCCAGGTCTCCTGTAATGCAGGCAGTTTCTTTACCAGCTGAGCCACCAGGGGAGCCACTTTCTCCTACCCAAGCACAATATGAGAATCAAAAATCAGGTGATTAATATTGATTGAATGCTCAGGGTCAACTCAAGTTCATCAGTTGTCCCAAGCATGTCTTTCATGACAAAAGAACTCAGGTAAGAATGGCAAGTTCCACTTGGTCTTCAGTTTCATTCCGTCTAGACCATCTTATATTCCTTTTTTTTTTTTTTTTTCTGATTTCATGGACCTGGGAGTTTGGAAGATTGTGGGTCGTGTTAGCTTCCTAGGGTTGCTGTAATAAGTGCCAAAAACTGGGTAGCGTGAAAAAGCACAGAATGGGTCTTTAACAGCTGAGGAGAGCAGAAGACCAGAAATCAAGGCGTTGGCACAAACTCGGAGAGAATTGTACCCAAGGGTCTCATCCCTACCTCCTTGTGGTTGCTGGCACTCTTGGGCGTTCCTCGGCTTGTGGCAGCATCGCTCTGAGATCTGTCTCTGTCTTCACGGGAGCGTCTTCCCTCTGTATGTGTTTCTCTGTCCCTCTACGTCCCTGTAGGGACACCAGTCGTGGGACTTAGTGTGTGAGCGTGCTCAATTGTTCAGTTGTGTCTGATGCTTGGCGACCGCATGGACTGTAGCCCACCAGGCTCTTCTGTCCACAGGATTCTCCAGGCAAGAATCCTGGAGTGGGTTGCCATGCCCTCCTCCAGGGCATCTTCCCAACCCAGAGATCAAACAAGGGTCTCCTGCACTGGCAGGCGGATTCTTTACTGTCTGAGCCACCAGGGAAGCCCTGATTGGACTTAGGACTCACCCTCAATCTGTGATGATCCTATCTTGATATTTTTTTAATGACTTATATCTGCAAAGACCTGATTCCAAAGAAGGTCACGTGCTGAGAGGCTGGGTGGACATGAAAACTGGAGGGGTGCTATTCAACCCTCCACAGTTGTTTTATAGGATTTCCCTTTTGGTTTTCACCTGCTGCATTGTCAGGACTGGCAGGGAAATTGCAGATGTGCTGCTACCTTCTTACTGCGTCTTAGCAGATGAGAACTGACTCATCCTTAGTTAACAGCGGTGTCTGCCAGGCTTCTTCTGTATGAAGTTACTCTATTCCCTTTTATAGTAACTACCTTGTGGGCAAGTTATTTTAATCTGTTAAATTGAAGAGGAAGCTGTGGGTCTGTACAGGTAAAAACAAATGAAAATCTTGGTAAAGACCATGAATCATGTGGTCATGGATTCATGGACAAAGACCATGTTGATATCATGGTCTCTACCAAGCTTTTCATTTGTTTATACCTGTACCAACTCGTAGCTTCCTCTTCTATTTAATGGATTATAATCTGTGACAATCATCATGTATTTGGATGCTCGAATTTTCCTCAGTTTGGTCAGTGGGAGCCCGTGTCGGCTGATTCCTGTGTTTTTTTTTTTTTTTTGGTAACTGAAGTATAGTTTACAATGTGGTCCCAATCTCTGCTGTTAAGTAACTCACTTACACACATAGAGACATTCTCTTTTTCAATATTCCTTTCCATTATGGTTCACCACAGGATATTATATATAGTAGGAGCTTGTTGTTCATCCATCCTGTATATAGCCATATATATATATACACACACACACACACACACGTATATATATAACTATCTATAATAGTTTTCAACTGCCAACCCCAAACTCCCAATCCTCGCCCCTCCCCATAACCATGAGTCCGTTCTCTGTAGTCTATTTCCATTTTGTATATAGGTTCATCTGTGCCGTAGTTTAAATTCCACATGTAAGTGATCCTAAGGGAAGTCAGTCCTGAAAATTCATTGGAAGGACTGATGCTGAAGCTGAAACTCCAATACTCTGGCCACCTGATGCGAAGAACCAATTCACTGGAAAAGACCCTGATGCTGGGAAAGATTGAAGGCAGGCGGAGAAGGGGACGACAGAGGATGAGCTGGTTGGATGGCATCACTGCCTCAATGGACATGAGTTTGGGTAAACCTCAGGAGTTGGTGATGGACATGGAGGCCTGGCGTGCTGTAGTCCATGGGGTCATGACTGAGTCACTGAACTGAACTGAAGTGATATAATATGGTATTAGCCATTCTCTTTCTGACTTACTTGAACTTACTTCACTTAGTACGGTAATGTCTAGTTGTATGCATGTGGCTGCAAATGGCATTATTTCGTTCTTTTTCATGGCTGAGTAGTATTCCATTGTATGTATGTGACATATCTTTTTTATCCATTCATCCAGTTGATGGACATTTAGGTTGTTTCTTTGTCTTGGCTGCTTTGATGCTGTGTCCTTTTGACAGATCCTTGTCACTCAGCAATTCCTTGCTTTCTGGGACAGTAATCTTGAGGCTTATCTGGTACCTTCTCTGGAATCAGCTATGTCTCTAAAGGTTGCAATTCCTTATAGTAGAAGATGGTATTTATATTCATGGTATGGATAAACAAGGGCTTCCCAGGTGGTGCTAGTGGTGAAGAACCCACCTGCCAATGCAGGAGACATAGGAGACACAGGTTCGATCCCTAGGTCGGGAAGATCCCCCAGACGAAGAAATGGCAACCCACTCCAGTATTCTTGCCTGGGAAATCCCATGGACAGAGGAGCCTGGCGGGCTACAGTCCCTGGGGTCAAAAAAGAGTCAGACACTGCTGAGCGTCTGAGCATAGCACATGTGTAAACAAAATTGATCAGCCAAATAACAGTATTATTGGCATGGTGCCACTCGTAGGTCTTCTCAATGAATAGAGCTATGGAATCTGGACATATATGTACATGTGCGTGGGCATACCAACATTTACATCTATAAATGTTTATTTCTATATTCATCTCTGTATCTTTTTATGTAATATATATAAGCTCTCCTTGCTTATGTACTTGGTTGTGATGCCAGTCCATTGTTCAATAATTGGATTCTGATAGTTGAGTAAAATTCTAAATTAAGTCACTATGCAAATTGCCAACAAGAACATTAAAGAACTGTCTGATGCATTAATTTGATAACTTTCAATATGCATGCTAGATTAATAAAATAGTGACATTCAGTTTAGAATAAAAAGAGGTTTAAATTAAAAAATCATTAAAAAAAATCAATGATTTTTGAATGACAAGCCTATTCCTAGTAATTAAGTGTGAAAGACTTTAATCAGGAATAAGACCAAGTAAGTCAGGCATCTCTGCTTCTATGCCAGTGGTTTTGGAAGCTCTAGAAAATACAGAAGCAAACATAAATCTGAAGAAATGTGGAGGGAAAAAAAGCCATCATCATTAGTTAGTTGTGTCCAGCACCATGCACGTGACCTAAAACACCACAGACGCTCAATAGTTGAGGAATCATGAGTGATGCTATGCCAGGAAACCCAAGACAATCAACTGAAAAAGTGTTATGAGAAGGTAAAGATTTCATTAAAAATGGTATAATAATATATGAACATTAGTAGTACTTTTGTACCAGCAGAATTTTAAAAAAGTTGAGCAGTGCATTCACTGCAGCAAAAGATGCATGACGTATTTAAAATGCGGAAGACATACATGAAAACTGTTCATGTTTGCCTGCTTATGCGATAATGACCTATAATCTTCAGAGATGGGAAGATTGAACCCTGTGTGGTGAATAGTCGTATTAAGCCACACATTTTACACACTCTGGTCACATGCTCAGTTATTTTTGTTTTCACAACAGGACAAGTGTGGCATTGTTGATCTGGCAGAATAAATGCTCAATGACCACCAAGAAAGGCTGTTTCCTTCTTTATGTGTTTTTTCACTTTTTTTTTTAATAGGAAGAGCCACTTTATTTTTTATTTTTTTGGCTGCAACACTCAAAATGTAAGATTTTAGTTCCCCAACCAGAGATAAAACCCATGCCTCCTGCATTAGAAGCATGGAATCTTAATCATTGGACCACCAGGGACGTCTTATCTTTACAGTTTATTTTTTATTAAAGTGTAGTTGGTTTACAATATGGTATTAGTTTCAAGTATATGGTAAAATGGTTCACTTTTACATATATACATTTTTTCAAATTGTTTTGTAGGTTATTACAGGAAATTGAATATAGTTTCCTATGCTATTCAGTAAGTCCTGGTTGGTTATCCATTTTATGTATAGTAGTGTGTATATCGGAGAAGGCAATGGCACCCCACTCCAGTACTCTTGCCTGGAAAATCCCATGGACGGAGGAGCCTGGTAGGCTACAGTCCATGGGGTCGCTAAGAGTCAGACGACTGAGCGACTTCACTTTCACTTTTCCCTTTCATGCATTGGAGAAGGAAATGGCAACCCACTCCAGTATTCTTGCCTGGAGAATCCCAGGGACAGCGGAGCCTGGTGGGCTGCCGTCTACGGGGTCGCACAGAGTCGGACACGACTGAAGCGACTTAGCAGCAGCAGCAGCAGCAGCAGCAGCAGTGTGTATATGCCAATCCCAAACTCCTGATTTCTGTCTCTCTCCTTCCCCCTTTGATAACCATAAGTTTGTTGTCTGTGTCTGTAAATCTATTTCTGTTAGTATATAAGTTCATGTGTATCATTTCTTTCATATTCTAAGTGATAATCATGTGATATTTGTCTTTCTATGTCTGCTGTACTTCAGTTAGTATGTTAATCTCTAGGTCCATCCATGTTGCTACAAATGGCATTATTTTATTATTTTTTATGGCTGTGTAATATTCCACTGTGCATATATTACCACATCTGTATACATTCATCTTTCGATGGATGCTTAGGTTGTTTCTCTGTCTTGGGTATTGTAAATAGCGCTGCCATGCATATTGGGGTACATGTATCTTTTTGAATTATGGTTTTCTCCAATACATGCCCAGGAGTCGGATTGCTGGATCATATGGTAGCTCTGTTTTTAATCTTTTAAGGAACCTCCATACTGTTCTTCATAGTGGCCGTATCAACTTACATTCCTACCAACAGTGTACGAGGGTTTCCTTTTCTCCACACCCTTGCCAGCATTTGATATTTATAGATGTTTTGAATATGGCCCTTCTGATTGGTGTGAGGTGATACCTCTTTTTAGTTTTGATTTTCATTTGTCTAATAACTAACAGTGCTGAACACCTTTTTTATGTGCCTGTCGGTCATCAGCATGTCTTCTTTGGGGAAATGTCCATTCCCATCTTCTGCCCACTTAAAAACATTAATTATATTTTTATGTTTTAAAATTAATTTTTATTGAGGCATAGTTGCTTTCCAATATCATGTTAGTTTTTTACTGTACAACAAAGTGAGTCAGCTATACGTAGATATATATCCCCTCTGTTTCAGGTGAACAGTGACGAGTCTCAGTCATACATACACATGTATCCATTCTCCCCCAAACTCCCCTCCCATAGTCCTTGCCTTTCTAATTGCAGTCTGATACTGGGTGTCACCCCGTTGCAGGAAGGGGGGACCCCTTCCAGGGTTTGAGAGGGGGCTCACGTGTAACACTTGGAAATGAATTGTCTAAGGAGACACCTGTGCTGACCTAGCAAGAGATTTGATTGGGAAGGGGACTCCCCGGGAAGAGGGCAGGAGGGTAAGGGAACCCAGGAGGACTGCTGTGCCACGTGGCTCACAGTCTTAGGTTTTACGGTGATGGGATTCGTTTCCTGGTTGTCTTTGGCCAGTCATTCTGACTCAGGGTCCTTCCTGGGGGCGCCTGCATCGCTCAGCCAAGGTGGATGCCAGTGTATCCCATTAGACACATGTGACATCATTTGTCTCTGTGATGTTATATCCAGAGGATTTCCCATTCATAGTTTGGCTGGCTGTGCCCCAAAGCTATGGGGCTTCCCTCACAGCTCAGTTGGTAAAGAGTCTGCGCAGTGCAGGAGACCCCAGTTCAATTCCTGGGTCAGGAAGATCCCTTGGAGAAGGGATGGGCTACCCACTCCAGTGTTCTCGGGCTTCTATTGTGGCTCAGCTGGTAAAGAATCTGCCTACCATGTGGGAGACCTGTGTTAGATCCCTGGGTTGGGAAGATCCCCTGGAGAAGGGAAAGGCTACCCACTCCAGTATTTGGCCTGGAGTATTCCATGGACTGTATATAGTCCATGGAGTCGCAAAGAGTCAGGCTGAACAACTTTCATTTCACTCATCCCAGTTCTGGGAGGGGAGTAGGACCCGTGGCCTGACGTCTCCTCTCTCCTTTTGATCTTTCATGAATTCTTCCAGTTGGTGATAGATTCCTAGTTCTGTGTTCTGTACTAGGACCTACTGTGGTGAGATGACTCGTGAGAGTGGTTATTATCATACCTGGCCAGGGAGGGCGGTTTCAGTCAGTGGCTCCCTTGACAGAAACGATGTTATTCAATTTTTTTTTTGATGGCTGAGTAATAGTCCATTGTATATATGTAGTACATGTCCTTTCTGTGTATAGGTGTTGTCATATGCTATTTGTCTTTCTGTCTGACTTAACTTCTCTCCGTGTGATAATCTCTAGGTCCATCCACGTTAGTACAAATGTCATTATTTTGTTCTTTCTTATGGCTCTGTAATACTCCATTGTATATATGTACCACATCTTCTTTATCTATTCCCCTGTTGATGGATATTTAGGTTGCTTCCCTGTCCTGCCTATTGTTA
Source organism: Giraffa tippelskirchi (assembly GCF_054371585.1). Lineage (NCBI taxonomy): Eukaryota > Metazoa > Chordata > Mammalia > Artiodactyla > Giraffidae > Giraffa > Giraffa tippelskirchi. The sequence continues at coordinate 149,205,950 of NC_137289.1, forward strand.
ATAATGCTGCTGTACATTGGGGAAAAGGAAAGTGAAAGTCGCTCAGTCATGTCTGACTCTTTGTGGCCCATGGACTGCAGCACGCCAGGCTTCCCTGTCCCTCAATATCTCCTGGAGTTTGCTCAAAATCATGTCCGTTGATTCGGTGATGCTAACCATCTCATCCTCTGTTGTCCCTTTCTCCTTTTGCCTTCAATCTTTCTCACCATCGGTGTTTTTTCCAATGAGTCGGCTCTTGGCATCAGCTGGCTAAGCTGCTGGAGCTTCAGCTTCAGCATCAGTCCTTTCAATGAATATTCAGGGTTGATTTCCTTTAGGATTGATTAGTTTGATCTCCTTGGAGTCCAAGGGACTCTCAAGAGTCTTCTCCAGCACCACAATTGGAAAGCATCTGTTCTTTGGTGCTCAGCCTTCTTTGTGATCCAGTTCTCATATCCGTACATGACTATGGCAAAAACCATAGCTTGACTACAGACGTTTGTGGGCAGAGTGATGTCCCTGCTTTTTAATAGGCTGTCTAGGTTTGTCATAGCTTTCCTTCCAAGGAGCAATGCTAGCTGAGATCATTTATTTCGACTATCTGTGGAACCAATAAATTGCTTTGTACCACAATTTACGAGCTTACAATGAGAGCTGCAAAGAGAATACGGACTCTGATGGTGAGGAAGTGGAGACAGGAGAGTAGACGGTCGTGGCCTGAAGGTGCCAAGGTGTCAGAGCTGCCCTGGACGTGGCTGGGTGCAATGATGCATGAAAGAGAAATGAGGCGAGGGTCTGTGAGAGCAGCATGCTGCTACCACAACCACGGGATGCTTTCTTCCTGATGCGAAATTCCGTCAAACATCCTGTACACAGAACTGGAGTATCGGTGATCCAGTTTCTAAACTCATTAGAGAAACCTGCTTTCCCTTTGATGTTAATTGCAAATAAATCTCCCGATTCCATTATCAGTTGAGGAAAAAGTCTATTCATCAGGGTGTCTGCAAACTTCCTTTGTTGTTGTTATTCAGTCACTAAGTCGTGTCCAGCTCTTTGCAACTCCGTGGACTGCAGCATGCCAGGTTCCTCTGCCCTCCACTATCTCCCTGAGTTTGTTCAAACTCTTGTCCACTGTGTCGGTGATGCCATCTGACCCTCTCATCCTCTGTTGCCCTGTTCTGCTCCTGTCTTCAGTCTTTCCCAGCATCAGGGTCTTTGCCATTGAGTCCGCTCTTTGAAGCTCTAAGTATTGGAGCTTCAGCATCAGCACTTCCAGCGAATATTCAGGGTTGATTTCCTTTAGGATGGACTGGTTTGATCTCCTCACAGCCCCAGGGACTCTCAAGAGTCTTCAGCATCAATTCTTCAGCACTGAGCCTTCTTGAATGATTAGTAATGACACTATTTCTCTATCTACTGCCAATGGAAGAATCACATAAGACTTCTCTGTGAAATAGCTTATATGTTATATATATATATTGAATATTTTTTTTGAGTATTTGTTTCTTTGGCTGTGTCGGGTCTTAGTTATGTTGCACAGGATCTTTGATCTTCATTGAAGCATGTAGGATCTTTTCAGTTTCTGCACGTGGTATCTACTTATCTGACCAGGGATCCAGGTGGGGCCCCCTGCATTGGGATCTCCAAGTCTTGGCCACTGGACCAGCATAGAAGTCTTTTTAAAAAAAAAAAAAAAATTTACACATGTACACCCATGGCTGATTTATGTCAGTGTATGGCAAAAACAACTACATTATTGTAAAGTAATTGGCCTCCAATTAAAATAAATAAATTAATTAAAAAGAAATTTTTACAACTTGTATTGGTTTCTACCATGTGCATCCAAGTCACTTCAGTCATGTCCCAGCTTTCTTTTATGCAGACTGGGTAGGATCCACCCTTCCTTAAACATTGTATTTACCCCTTATCTTTGTTCATGAGCAAAGCGCTTACCTGCATGCTAAGTCGCTAAGTCACATCTGACTCTTTGTGACCCCATGGACTGTAGCCCACCAGGCTCCTCTGTCCATGGGATTCTCCAGGCAAGAATCTTGGAGTGGGTTGTCATTCCCTTCTCCAGGGGATCTTCTTGACCCAAGACCCTGTATCTCTTGTGCCTCCTGCATTGTCAGGCAGGTTCTTTACCACTCATGCCACCGAGGAAGCCTTTTTTAAAATTATTATTATTTTTAACTGGAGGATAATTGCTTTCCAATAATATCGTGTCGGTTTCTGGCATACATCAACATGAATCAGTCATAGGTATACATATATCCCCTCCCTTTAGAACATTAGGGACTTCCCTGGTGGCTCAGAGGTTAAAGCGTCTGCCTCCAATGCGGGAGACCTGGGTTCGATCCCTGGGTCGGGAAGATCCCCTGGAGAAGGAAATGGCAAACCACTCCAGTATTCTTGCCTGGAGAATCCCATGGACGAAGGAGCCTGGTAGGCTAGAGTCCACGGGGTCGCAAAGAGTCGGACACGACTGAGCGACTTCCCTTTTAGAACATTGGGGCATCTCAGATCATCTCACCAACCCTTATGCTTTCTCACTCATTCTTCCCTGCCAGACAGAGGATCTACAACTGGGTTCTGTTGGCTGACGACCCCCAAGCTCTATCTCTGGTCCAGACATCCCATCGTCTGCCTCCTAGGCCCATGGATCCAACCACCTACTGAATGCCTCAACATGCTGGTCTCTGAGGCACCTTCAAACTTATCTTTATTCCCACCATCAACTTTGAAACCCTCAGTGATGTTTTGTGTGTGGGGGGGGGTATGTTATTTTTTAATTAATTAATTTTAATTGGAGGCTAATTCCTTTACAATGTTGTAGTGGTTGTTGCCATACATTGACTAGAATCAGCCATGGATGTACATGTGTCCCCATCCTGAACCCCCTCCCACCTCCCTCCCCATCCCATCCCTCAGGGTCATCCCAGTGCACCAGCCCTGAGCACCCTGTCTCATGCATCGAACCTGGACTGACGATCTATTTCACATATGGTAATATACACGTTTCAATGCTATTCTCTCAAATCATCCCACCCTCGCCTTCTCCCACAGAGTCCAAAAATCTGTTCTTTACATCTGTGTCTCTTTTGCTGTCTCCCATATAGGGTCATCGTTGCCATCTTTCTAAATTCCATATATTTGCGTTAGTATACGGTATTGGTGTTTTTCTTTCTGACTTACTTCACTCTGCATAACAGGCTCCAGTTTCATCCACCTCTTTAGAACTGATTCAAATGCCTTCTTTTTAATAGCTGAGTAATATTCCATTGTGTATATGTTCCACAGCTCAGTTAAGTTTTTCTGTTTCAAGTGGCTCCCGCCTCCCATCCAGATGTAGGACTAAGCATGAAAGGAAGAAAGAAAATGAAAGTCACTCAGTCATGTCCGACTCTTTTCGACCCCATGACTATAGAGTCCATGGGATTCTCCAGGCCAGAATACTGGAGTGGGTAGCCTTTCCCTTCTCCAGGGGATCTTCCCAACCCAGGGATTGAGCCCAGGTCTCCCGCGTTGCAGGCGGATTCTTTACCATCTGAGCTATAAGGGATCCTGTATAGGTTTGAATTTTACTTGTTGTGCTTCATCTTTTTATTTTTTTCACATTATTCTTCCAATTGCTGAATTATACCACCTACTTTCTTTTTGATGGTGAATATCTGCATTAAGTGTGTGCCTGCTCAAGTTGCTCAGTTCTGTCCAACTCTTTGTGATGCTATGGACTGTAGCCCACCAGACTCTGCTGTCTGTGGGATTCTCCAGGCAATACTGGAGTGAGTTTCCATGCCCTTCTCCAATCTCCATTAAGACTTAATTCTATCAGTAACCAACAAATACTTCCATGGAGTGATCCTGTTAGCTTCCTATTACCTAATTTAAATGCTTTTAGATCCCATGTTCTCGGTAACTGATGACATCCTCTGTATTTTCAGGATCATATTGACCATGTTCCAGAGAACACTGTATCCTTTAAACCACAATGCATTTCTCGAGTTTAATTTTAATGCTGACCATTTCTACTAGCTAAAGACAGTGTGAGATATTGATGCATCTGTCCTTTTTCATTTTGATAGATTCCTTAATATAAAAAACAGTTATGTACATGAAAAATATCACTGTTTCTACTTTGATAGCTAATTCACTTGTATAGCATTCTTCTAAGTAGCCATATTTCATTGATATAATCAATAAAGCAAAAGCTTATTAATTAAACTAATTAGGTTTCTATAGGCATTTCAACATTGATTACACACCTAATGAATTTCCTGTTTAATTCAAATCAGTCTGACATATCTGATTTTCTTAAATGTTTTTAAGCACTGTATAAAGCACAATACACACATAATATTAAACTTATTAAAAAATTGGATTGGTTCACTTAGGCTAATCAGGTCAAAAGTGCTAATAAATTTAACAGTGTTTCTCTACTGTCTATATTCTTTTTCCCTCTTGTGTGCTGTACTTCGTCTCTCAGCAGTGTCTGACTTTTTGCGACCCCATGGACTTAGCCCGCCAGGCTCCTCTGTCCATGGGAATCTCCAGGCAAGAATACTGGAGTGGGTTGCCATGCCCTCCTCCAGGGGATCTTCCCAACCCCGGGATCAAACCCAGGCCTCCCACATTGCATGTAGGTTCTTTACCCACTGAACTACCAGGGAGGCTTTTCCCTCTTACTCATTTTTAAAATAATATTTATGTTCATTTATGTATTTGGCTGTGCCGGTCTTGATTGTGACATGTGAACTCTTAGCTGCAGCATGTAGGATCTAGTTCCCTGACCAGGGATTGAACCCCGGACCCCTTGCACTGGGAGCACAGAGTGTCAGCCACTGGACCACTGGAAGAGGAAATCCCCCCTCTTCCTCCTTTTTAGGGCTGTCTTTGGTTTCATCCATTTTACCTACTGTATACATGTCCAGTGTTCCGATGGTCCTACACCCCGTAAAGATGAGGCACATTCCAGCTGCCCACAGTTGAAGGATTTGGTTCACCAACCAGTGTGTTTATTCCTGATCTAGGTCATGAGGGTTGTTTGCACATTCCAAGATGATTTTTCCCAAGCTGATTACTCAACAAGAGAGGTCCTGCTTTTACAGCGCTCTGCCGTCCTTGATATAAGTGACGTGTCCAAATCACTGCTTCCGAGAGTTGGTCAGCTTTATTTTCTGGTGACCCTAGCTTTTCTCCCAAGCCGTCACTTGATCTGGACCCCTCAGCCTCTTCATATAATGCAGTTCATTATAAGCTTCATTCGGTTCCGCGTGCATTCATCACACAGGCCAGAGTCGCCTCCTCTGCCGTTGTTGGTCCTGAGGGCACCTTAGTCACGTCCAGTCACAGGAGAGAGTCTAGGTCAGCACAGCTCTTGGAAATTCCCACTGCTCTTACCCATCTGCCATTTAGTCCCGGGTATTGAGTTCCGTCTGCCCTCTTATGCAGGTGCATCTAACCAACAAAGGTCCGTCTAGTCAAAGCTGTGGTTTTTCCAGTGGTCATGTATGGATGTGAGAGCTGGACCATAAAAAAAGCTGAGTGTAAAAGAATCGATGCTTTTGAACTGTGGTGTTGGAGAAGACTCTTGAGAGTCCCTTGGACTGCAAGGAGATCCAACCAGTCCACCCTAAAGGAGATCAGTCCTGAATATTCACTGGAAGGACAGATGCTGAAGCTGAAACTCCAGTCCTTTGGCCACCTGATGCGAAGAGCTGACTCATTGGAAAAGACCCTGATGCTGGGAAAGACTGAGGGTGGGAGGAGAAGGGGATGACAGAGGATGAGATGGTTGGATGGTATCACTGACTCAATGGACATGGGTTTGGGTAACCTCTGGGAGTTGGTGATGGACAGAGAGGCCTGGCGTACTGCCGCCCATGGAGTTGGACACGACTGAGCGACTGAACTGAACTGAACTGACTGAGTTCTGTGACTGTTGACCATTGTGATGATGAGATTGTTGTTCTCAGTGTTGGGTTCTGCCGGCTAGTACATGCTTGTGATGATCCCTCACGCGTACAAACTGAACACATGTCCCGCACCGTTTTAACTCAAAGTACTGCCAGTTCTTTCCCCAGGAGTCTGTCCAGATTTTTGGATGGTGGCTCAAAAAACAAAATTATGAGGTTGTGTTTTGATTGCCATCTGCCTAGCTTGAGAAATAGTAGCTGAATACCCTCACCGAAGACCACCAGCCATGACTGGAGGAGCAGATTGGTCCGTTGTAAGTAAAAACAGGTGCTGTACATCCCATAAATACAGATAGACAGATGGAAAGTTTAGCATAGAGGAAAAATGTTCCTCACCTACTATTTTAGCTCCCATTATCTTGTCCTTCCCGAATAATCTACAAGGCTGTAGAAAGTTGTTTACGGCAGAACAGGCATGAAAAAATGGGAAGAGACAAACCTTTATTTATGGCTTGTGAAAATGCAGAAAACTGAATACAGACTGATACCAAGCAGAAGTAATGGCAGGGTACTGAATTACTGCACATAGATAATTCACATGGTTGGATGGCATCACTGACTCAATGGACATGAGTTTCAGCAAACTCCGGGAGATATGAAGGACAAGGAAGCCTGTTGTGCTGCAGTCCATGGGGTCACAAAGAGTTGGACACGACCAAGCGACTGAACAACTACCCTTAGTTGCTTACCAGTAATGCCTTTTGATTGTGATGGCATTTTCATAAATGTGGTATCTCCATACTACTGATGAATTTGCTAATTTAAAGCTTGGTCCACATTTCGCACACTTCTTGTTTCCTTTTACCTTTTCTAACACCAGATAATCTGTGACAACATTTACAAAAATATTATTTCTGAAATTTTGCAGAGAAAAAGTTGCTTATTTTTACATTCCCCTTTTACATGCAAAATCACTTCCAAACTGTTCTTATGTGGGCTGAAGTATTTCCCCCTCAGGGTTATTTGGAAGCTAAGAGAAGTTTCTGAGCCTGTCAACACATGACATGTTAGTTTCAGGTGAGTTTAGTTCCTTCATACAAGCCAGAAGACTTATTAAGAATAAAATAAAACATACAGGAAAACCTCTGAAACCATCAAGCCACAAATTTTGCAGTGGGTAGCTGCTTTCTACCACATGGATTCTGAGTGTTTTAGAACCTTCACATCTCTGGCACCAAAGCTTACTTGAAAATGTGTGTGGTATTTTCATTGAAAATGGTATAGGCACATAGTAAAAAATGTGTATGTACATTTAAAAACAGAGGAAAAATTATTCAAGTCATCCCCCATATCCATATATTAAGAATAGTCATTACTGTTTGGCATATGATTGTTTCTTTAAGAGTAGAAATACATAAGCAAAAAGTACATCATTTTTTTTTAAGTACAAAAAGAGATTTGGTTCCTACTTTCTATTAGAATATTCCCCATTCAGTAGCAAATCAAAGAAATAATTCTTTAAGCTATTTTTTTTAATTTAAGATAGTTAATTTACAATGTTGTGTTAATTTATCTTGTACAGGAAAATGATTCACTTATATATCTATATATTTTCTGTAATACTTTATAATGGGATATTCAGTATAGTTCTCTGTATTATGCAGCTGGACCTTCTTATTTATCTATTCTATTCATAACAGTTTTCATATGCTCACTCCAAATTCCCAATTCATCTGTCCCCTCCCCCTCCTCCTTGGCAACCATCAGTCTGTTCTCTGTGAGTCTATTTCCATTTCGTAGATAAGTTCATTTGTGTCATATTTTAGATTCCATATATAAGTGATAATCATGTGATATCTCTCTGTTTCTGACTGACTTCATTTAGTGTGATAATCTCTGGGTCCATCCATGTGGATATAAATGGCATGGTTTCATTCTTTTTCTTGGCTCAGTAATATTCCATTGTGATATACATACCACATCTTCTTTATCCATTCATTTGCTGGGGGGCGTTCAGGTTATTTCCATGTCTTGGCTACTGGGAACAGTGCTGCGATGAACCTTGGGGGGTATGTATCTTTTCACATTATGGTTTTCTCTGGGTCTGTGCCCAGGAGTGGGATTGCAAGATCATAAAGTAGTTCTAGTTTTAGTTTTTTTTCTGAGAAACTGCTATCCTGTTTTCCAAAGTGACTGCACCAACTTGCATTCCCTACACTGTAGAAGGGTTCCCTTTTCTCTACACTCTTTCCGGCATTTGTTATTTGTAGATTTTTTTTTTTTAAATGATAGCCACTCTGACTGGTGTGAGGTACTGCAACTGGTACCTTACTGTAGATTTGATGGTTTGCATTTCTTTAATAAATAGCGGCATCGAGCACCTTTTCCTGTGTCTATTGACCATCTGTTTGTCTCCTTTGAACAAATGTCTATTTCAGTCTTGTAATGGCTCAGTCGGTAAAGAATCTGCCTGCAGTGCAGAAGACCTGGGTTTGATCCCTGGGTCAGGAAGATCCCCTGGAGGAGAGCATGGCAACATACTCCAGTGTTCTTGCCTGAAGAATCCCCATGGGCAGAGGAGCCTGGGGGGCTGCAGTCCATGGGGTCGCAAAGAGTCGGACACAACTGAGTGACCAAGCACACAGCACAACCAGTTTTCAGTTGGGCTGTTTTGTTGCTGTTGTTAAAGAAATAATTCTCTTGAATTACTACCTTTATGTTGCCCTTGTTTAAGTACATGCTCACTCATAGCATCACATCCTAGTCGTGCTCCCTTAGTTTCTCTTTGATCTCTTTGCATCCATCTTTGAACACTACAAGTATTTCCACAGGAGAAAGCACCTCAGGAAGGATTGCTGGCTCAAAGGGAATGCATGGTTGAAAGTCTGAAAGAATCTAGGCAAACTCCCCTGCAGAGAAGGCTGTAATAAGACACACTCTCTTAAGAGCTTCTGAGAATATTTTTCCCCCCACCTTTATCAACAATGGACAGTATCAATCCTTTCAAATTTTGGTGATCAGGAAGGCAAAAATAAATGGGAACCGTACCTTGTCTTGATAGGAGAACACATTAATCTTCAAGTGATTTTGTTTGATCATGGTAAAGATCCACATTGTCCACATTCAGAAACTCATAAGCCAGGGCTTCCCCACCTCCGGGATCTAGCACCTGATGATATGAGATAGAGCTGATGTAATTAAACCTCTGCTCCAGGGTTTAAAAGGGGTGGGTATTGGGGGAAAGACTTGCATTGCCTCTTTGTTTTTCCTCCTTTCACATATGAGCGAGTTTTCTCCAAGGGGACCTCCAGGCAGGCATTTGGCATGGCCTCGGGTTCAGAGTGTCATTCTTTTTCTCTCTCTTAGAAGCTTACCCCGCCTGCAAAGAGAGGCTGACTCCTAGCTCCTCTTTGGCATCCAGGCATGCAAGGACCACCCCCTTCTGGTTCACTTTGTAGCATGAAAGAAGTCACAAGGACCGTTGGGTTTTCACGTGTCCAGCTTCAGCAGCTGTGTTGGTAACTTCCCCTGCTGGCTCCAGTTTTTCCAGAGGTGGACTCTAAAATTTAAATGAGGTGGGCGTGCTAGGGGTGGGGGTGGGAAGATTCTTCCAGGCTAAGTCATCTTCAGATGCACTAGACATCCTGCAATTCAGAGATGCAGACTTTATGTGGATCTTCTGTCTGCACTTTAGCATGTATCTCTTGTTCTCTTAATTGCTATCACCCCTGATCCTGAAAATATTTCAGTCAAAAATTGTGCTTGTACACGATTAATCTCATTTGTGAGATTTCACAGTATTGAATTTCTTTGTACTCCAAAGGCAGTACAAGGAAAGTTTCCTTCTGGGCTGGCCAAAAAGTTCATTTCGATTTTTCCATACCATCTTATGGAAAAACACCAAACAAAGTTATTGTCCCACCCAATATGTTGATTCACATTGTGTAGATATGACCAAAAATTATAAGCGTGATGTGATATTTGAATTAATATTGCAAATTTCAGATACACAGGAATTAATAAAGGGACTTCCCAGGTGGCACCAGTGGTAAAGAACCTGCCTGCCAATGCAGGAGACATTAAGAGATCTGGGTTCGATCCCTGGGTGGGGAAGATCCCCTGGAGGAGGAAATGGCAACCCACTCCAGTATTCTTGCCTAGAGAATCACATTGGACAGAGGAGCCTGGCGGGCTACAGTCCATGGGATCGCAAAGAGTTGGACACAGCTGAAGTGGCTAAGCACACAAAAGCACTATTAATAAAATGGAGATCACAAAGAAAAGTTTTTACATGGCAATGGGAATTTGCCAGTTTACCAAAATTTCCCTAAAATATGAAGACAAACTTTTGATAAAGACGTTAAATTTCTGTGTAAACAGATGTTTCTCATGCAGCTAGTTCACCTCACTGTTAAGTTTGCTATGCATTCTACATAATTCTAAACCATCTCTATCATTTAGAAGGGAAGCCGTGTATGTAGGTCATATTTACACAAATAGTAGGCTCTGTCAATATGTGTTTCACTACGAATGCACGTTATACAAACAATCAGCCTAACAATTTGGTGTTTGTTTAGAGTACTTCTAAAATGTACTCACAGAAAGCTATGTACAGAATTAGAAAGCAGAGCCATGTCCAAAAAGATAATAAATCCAGTTTCTCTGCTAATTTAAATCTTACCTGAAATGTAGGTAGGATCTAAAGAGGTGTGCCTGTGCTAAGTCACTTCAGTCGTGTCCGGCTCTTTGTGACCCCATGGACTGTAGCCCGCCAGGCTCCTCTGTCCATGGGATTCTCCAGGCAAGGATACTGGAGTGGGTTGCCATGGTCTCCTCCAGGGGATCTTCCTCACTCAAGGATCAAACCTGCATCTCTTAGGTCACCTGCATTAGTAGATGGGTTCTTTACCATGAGCGCCACCTGGGAAGAAATGCAACTAAGACGTTCATAAAACATGCCATTATTCGTTCATTCTCTATACGTTGATTCCATGCCAAGGTTTATCATCCACTCGCTAGGCAATGAACATATATAGTGAATGGATTCAGTATACAGTCAGTGTGTCGTGAATGGATGATAAACATAGGAACATGTGGAATACTTCCGGGATGCACAGTGGAAGACCGCCTGGGAAAACAGTTGACGGAGACAAGCAAATCTCTGGACGTCTGAGATGATTCCAAATTTCCCATTAACATTCAAGAAGCCAGCTCACTGCCTTCAGAGCATGTTAATGACAGCATAGAAACAAAGCGAATTCTCTCACGGATGACCATTTTTCCATCTCTTGCTCTTGCGCTTCAGAACTGTCCTTCCTTGTAGCTGCAGGTTGACGCTTAGAAGTTGCATCCTTTATGTTAAAAGAGGGTCATCCTTTTCCTTTCTTTCCCTTGAGCCAGATGTTCTTGGTCTGAGTTTAAGACTTGCAGTTGTTACGCTGTGTCTGCTGGCTCCCACCACTGTAAAATCTGTGAAGGTTTGAAATAGACCAACAACCAAGTGCATTTCTTCTTTTTTTTTCTTCTTCTAAGAATGAAGTATATCTTTATTTTCTCTACCGGAGTATAATTGCTTTACAATGTCGTGTTGGTTTCTGCCATACAACAGCATCCATCAGCTCTAAGTAGACATATATCCCCTGCCTCTTGAACTTCGCTCCCACCCCCCATCCCACCCCTCTGGGCCATCACAGAGCACCGAGCTGAGCTCCCTGTGCGATAGAGCAGCTCCCACTAGCTGTCCGTTTTAATCTGTCCATTTTACACCCAGGGGGGTGTATATGTCGGCACTCCTCTCTCAATTCATCCCACCCTCTCCTTCCTCACTGTGTCCACATTCTCTACGTCCACATCGCTATTCCTGCCCTGCAAGTCGCTTCATCAGTCCCGCATTTCTCGATTCCGTCTATATGTGTGAACATACAAGTTTTCCTCTTTCTGACTTCAGTTCAGTCGCTCAGTCGTGTCCGACTCTTTGCGACCCTGTGGACTGCAGCACGCCAGGCCTCCCTGTCCATCACCAACTCCCGGAGTTTACCCAAACTCATGTCTGTGGAGTCGGTGATGCCATCCAACCATCTCATCCTTTGTCGTCTCCTCCTCCCGCCTTCAATCTTTCCCAGCATCAGGGTCTTTTCCAATGAGTCAGTTCTTCACATCAGGTGGCCAAAGTATCGGAGTTTCAGCTTCAGCATCAGTCCTTCCAGTGAATATTCAGGGTTGATTTCCTTTAGGATGGACTGGTTGGATCTCCTTGCCATCCAAGGGACTCTCAAGAGTCTTCTCCAACACCACAGTTCAAAAGCATCCATTCTTTGGCGCTCAGCTTTCTTTACAGTCCAACTCTCACATCCATACATGACTACCGGAAAAACCATAGCCTTGACTAGATGGACATTTGTTGGCAAAGGAATGTCTCTGCTTTTTACTTTCCTTCCAAGAAGTAAGCGTCTTTTAATTTCATGGCTGCAGTCACCATCTGCAGTGATTTTTGGAGCCCCCCAGAAATAAAGTCTGACACTGTTTCCACTGTTTCCGCATCTTTCTGATTTACTTCCCTGTATAACTTGGCTCTCAGTTCATCCCGTTCCATTCAGCTGATATTTAAAAAATGTGTATTTTTATTTATTTATTTGGCTGTGCAGTGTCTCAGTTGCAGCAAGTGAGATCTTTGATCTCCGTTGTGACACGTGGGGTCTAGATCCCTGACAGGGACTGACCGTGGGCACCCCTCCTGCATTGCGAGGATGGAGTCTTAGCCGCTGGACCACCAGGGATGTCCCAGTGCAAAACTTCTCCTCCTCGGCCTGCAATTCCAGTTTGTCTGAGAGCCTTGCTTCTGCCCGTGCTAACTAAGAGCTGACACACACACACGCACGCTTGGTTCCCCGTATTCACACCTGACCATTCTCCCTCCTGATGGAGGAAGACAGCTGTGAGACCGCGATTTGCTTTCTCTGAACCTGACTCCTTTCTCAAGGTCTGCCCTAGCCTAAAAGCCCTTATCTACGGAGACTTCGCTTTTCTCCCTGACACCCCTCTTAGGAATTCTTTGAGCAGCTGGTTTGCTTGCTTGTTAATGAGGTTAATGCCTAATTAACCCTGGTAAGACTGACACGGAACCGCAATGACAGTTTCATACATAGAGGAATCTGTGTGTGCTGGAATGGTTTTCAAACTAAAAAAGAAGAGTTTCAATGTAAGGATGGATCAGTCTGTGCATCATATTCACTGTGTCCTAAGGTGTGTCCTGAGCTGGCCTGTCTGGCCTGAGTTCTGTGTGTGGAGTCCCTGGGCATAAAGCGACATCACTGGTTCCTGAACATGGCAGAGGAAAGCACCGCTATTATACTGGGTTGGACAAAAAGTTTGGGTTTTTCTGTAAGATGTTATGGAAAAACTTGGAACGAACTTTTCTGCCAAGCCAATATTTTAGGATGATAAATCTGAAATCATGGAGCAGGAGTGAGAAAGCTTTAAGGAAACAATTGTGTCAGTTCAGTTCAGTTGCTCAGCTGTGTCCAACTCTTTGCAACCCCAAGGACTGCAGCATGCCAGGCTTCCCTGTCCATCGCCAACTCCTGGAGCTTGCTCAAACTCATGTCCATCGAGTCGGTCTCCTCCCGCCTTCAATCTTTCCCAGCATCAGGGTCTTTTCCAATTAGTCAGTTCAGTTTCAGCATCAGCATCATTCCTTCTAGTGACTATTCAGGACTGATTTCCTTCAGGATTGATTGATTGTTTGGATCTCCTTGCAGTCCAAGGGACTCTCAAGAGTCTTCTCCAACACCACAGTTCAAAAGCATCAATTCAAAAGCAAACAATTGTACAGATGATTATAATTCTGTGACAGCATTTGAAGGTCTGAATTAAACTAATGGGGGAGAACAGATATACACTTAATGCCCTTTTAAGGAATTCTTAAGAGCATCACAGAGCTGTAGTGGCCCTCTGAATCTATCAACAGTGGAATGGACAAAGATGACGCTGTAGATATGAAAATGGAATATTACTCAGTCATAAAAAATGAGATAAGGCATTTGCAGCAACATGGATGGACCCAGAGATGATCATACTAAGTGAGGTAAGTCAGCCCCCTCTCCCACTAAAATCAAACAGTGTGTGATTTCACTTATATGTGGAATTTTAAAAAATGGTGCAAGTGAGCTTTCATACAAAACAAACAAACTCAGAGCTAGGAAACAAACTTGGTTACCGAAGCGGAAACATGGAGGGAGTGATAAATTAGAGGATTTGGGGATAAACAAATATACGCTGCTGCTGCTGCTGCTGCTGCTGCTGCTAAGTCGCTTCAGTCGTGTCCGACTCTGTGTGACCCCATAGACGGCAGCCCACCAGGCTCCCCTGTCCCTGGGATTCTCCAGGCAAGAACACTGGAGTGGGTTGCCATTTCCTTCTCAATGCAGGAAAGCGAAAAGTGAAAGTGAAGTCGCTCAGTAGCCTCCAACTCTTCGAGACCTTGTGGACTGCAGCCTACCAGGCTCCTCCGTCCATGGGATTTTCCAGGCAAGAGTACTGGAGTGGGTTGCCATTGCCTTCTCTGAAATATACACTACTATGTACAAAATAGATAGTCAACAAGGACCTACTGTATAGCTCAGGGAACTCCCCTCAGTACTCTGTAATAAGCTATGTGGGAAAAGAATGTGAATGAGAATAGACACCTGCGTATGTTTAATTGAGTCACTTTGCTGTACACCCGGAATGAATACAACATTGTCAGTCAAGTACGTGTGTGTGTGTATCTGTGTGCGCTCAGTCATGTCTGACTCTTTGGGACCCCGTGGACTGTAGCCCACCAGGCTCCCCTGTCCATGGGATTCTCCAGCCAAGAATCCTGGAGTGGGTAGTCATTTCCTCCTCCAGGGGATCTTCGGGAATCACAGATGGAACCCACGTCTCCTGCATTGGCAGGCGGATTCTTTTCTACGGGGCCACCTGGGAAGACCCAAATCAGGTATACTCCAGTATAACTTTTTTTAAGTGGAAAGAAAAGAACCCATGGAATTGCCAGACCAGTCATTTCAGGGAGAAGCCAAACCCCAGGTGAGTAACGGAGTTTTCAAGCTGCCTTGGTTCAGTAACGATGAGCTTACCCACTCATTTGGGTTCCGATTTGAGGGCAGGGGGGAGGGGTCCCCGAGGCCTAGAGTCTCACAAGCGCTCCATCTCTATGGTGGAGTCTAAGGTAAAGGAGGCTTCCCAAGTGGCTCAGTGGTAAGGAATCCACCTGCAAGGTAGGAGACCCAGGTTCGATCCCTGGGTCGGGAAGATCCCCTGGAGAAGGAAATGGCAACCCACTCCAGTATTCTTGCCTGGAGAAAACCATGGGCAGAGGAGCCTGGTGGGCTACAGTCCATGGGGTTGCAGAGTCCGACGTGACTGACCACACACACGAGGTAAACGTGAATGAGCCTAATGAGCAGAACCCCACGCCAAACTCAGCAGTGGGGTCAGAGAAGAGGAAGGACATGATTAACAATAACACGCCTCCTTGGGAAGCTGTGGTCTAGATGCGATGGATTTGCTTTCCTACAAAGGCAACGTGGGAACCCTTGGCACGCAGCTGAACGCAACCCAGTCGGGAGCTTTGGGAGAAAGGTAAGATTCGGGGAATCTATTTAGGACATGGCGGGACCCCCCTAGTTTTTAAAGGAGAAACAAAAGCATAAGAACTGAAGACATAACAGCAAGAGGAAGCTCCCAGGTGGGTTATTCAGCCACGCGATGCGGTGGCAGAATGTTCTGTCTTGAGGGGATATTTGGGGAAGAATTGTCCTCCGTGAAGTGCAGCTGAATACATCTATAGGCAGAGAACTTACATAGGCACTGTCCAGGCATGTTGTGGCTGGAAAGAATTCTTAACTGAGCGGCATTCCGTAAGGGCTCAGCGCGTCTCATCGGCTCCAGGAACCACAGGACCAGGGGACCTCCAGGCCCCCAAAAGCAGCTGACTTTGCATGTGTCTCTGACCCTCCGTGAACCGGGAGAGAGCCAGCTCCACCTGCAGAGGCCAAGCCTGCCTATGGGCCATAGCAGCATGGATTTCTTCCCGAGAGAATGAACGCATCGTTTCAACCATCAGAACATCCCGCTGAAAAGTAAGCAGAGCCAAAAGACAGTTTAAACATATGCACCCCCTTTTCCTTTTCCATCGGCAGTATGTCTTGATTCTGTCAGGTTTCCCCTAGCTTGTGAATTATAGCTCCGTTGGTAAAGAATCTGCCCACAATGCAGGAGGCCCCGGTTCGATTCCTGGGTCGGGAAGATCCCCTGGAGAAGGGATAGGGCTACCCACTCCAGTATTCCTGGGCTTCCCTTGTGACTTAGTTGGTAAAGAATCTGCCTGCAATATGGGAGACCTGGGTTCAATCCCTGGGTTGGGAAGATCCCCTGGAGAAGGGAAACAGCTACCCACTCCAGTATTCTGGCCTGGAGAATTCCATGGACTATATGGTCCGTGGGGTCGCAAAGAGTCAGACACGACTGAGTGACTTTCACTTTCACAGTATCTGATATGTTCCTTGCATATAATGGCTAGTAGGTTAAGTTTTCAACCCAGTTAGAGAACAGAGTTGTCAAAAGTGAAAAGATTTCTGTTATTTTTAAAATTCTCCCATCCATAAAATTCCATTTAATCCAAAGCTGAATAATCTGCTTAGATTTAAACTTATTGTTAATGAAATCACATCATCTTTGATCCACTCAAATTGTGATCAGGTTTATTTTTATTTTATCTCTCTCTATTTATTCAGGGAGTATTGATCAAAGCTGATAAGCCCTGAGTAGTATTAGCAACTTGAACAAGATCCCTGTTCTCAGGAGAAGTGAAGATAGGAAGATTTCAGATCATTTAAAAAAAAAACACAAAAGGAAAACATATATCTCTAAGAGCAGAAATAAACAATGTCCATCAATAAAGGAATGGATCAAGAAGATATGGTACATGTATCCAGTGGAGTATTACTCACCCTGGAGGAGGAAATGGCAACCCACTCCGGTATACTTTCCTGGAGAATCCCATGGACAGTGGAGCCTGGCAGGCTACAGTCCATGGGGTCACAGAGAGTCAGACACAACTGAGCGACTAATGCATAAAAAATGAATGCGATGATGCCACCTGCATCCTCACAGATGTACCTGAAGGTGATCAAACCTACCATATACTCCAATATAAAATTAAAATCCAGGTAATTAGTTGTAAGCCCTTGGGTGTTCATCATGGCCCTTTCCGCGGGGATTCACAATCCACCAGCAGGACTGTCCCCAGTCTCTGGTTTCCCAGGTAACCGGAGCAAAGCATTAGGAAATGCTGCCTCTTGTGGCCACTTCCTGTAACAACAACTTAAAACCAGGCCTTCTGGACGCTGTGTCTTCAAAAGGCCCACAGGGCTGTAAAAGGCACCTGCCCTCAAGAAATGTCCTGGGGAAGGGCACCAGGAAAGAATGCCAAGTAGGCCCATTTTCAAGCTTCCCAGGTGGTGCCCGCGGTGAAGAATCTGCTTGCCAGTACAGGAGTCACAGGTTTGATCCTTGAGTCAGGAAGATCCCCTGGAGGAGGAAATGACAACCTGCTCCAGGATTCTTGCCTGGAGAATTCCAAGGACAGACGAGTCTGGAGTGCTACAGCCCATGGGGTCGCAAAGAGTCGGACACGACTGAGCACACACATGCATGCGTGCAAATTTAATTTGCAGTATATATCAAGAGAAATATGGCTTCCTTGAGGCATTGCCAAACAAATTCTGGATGTGTTACTCCCTGCAAAATAGAATTAAATATACTGAATCTCCCGGATAGACTGCCATTGACTTGTTTTCAGTTTTATTCAATTGCCAATAAAATTGGGACATTTACCTGGCACCCCAGAAAATGTTTCTACCACCCAGAGAGTGGTCTTTAAGGCTCCCTCACCTCCTCCCTTCTGCCTGAGCTCCATTGGTCACCATCACCCGTACCCAGCGATACATCTGCATCGTCTTTGTCCTCCTAAGCTGCCTTCTCCTTCGATTTTCTTTCTTTCTTTTTTTTGTTATGGGACGAGAGTCTCCAAGTAGTGCTATGTCTCCAAAAAGCATCTCGTTACAGTGCTGGGTATCCATAATTGTTCTACAGTTTCCCTCCATCCTTTTTATATCTTTGATTACACTCAAGCGTTGCAGGAACGCATTATGTACCGTAATCAAACATCACCTTGCCTTGTGCATCTCTCCCTATTTCTAACCTAGACTTCTAAGACGACTGGTCTGTTTTTACCTGTTGTAACTGCATCCTCTCTGGTTTTCCTGGAAGAAGAGAGAGATCTCAGGGCCTCGGAGCCGGCCGGTGGAGTCAGCTGTCTAGTTAACCGCAGTGATTCTCTGATGGAAAACAAGAGGGAAGACAGAGAAGCCCAGATTTTTATGGACAGACAAACCTAGATTCTAATCCTCTCCTAGCTGGTAAGACACTGACCTCCTGAAATAGAGTCTATTCATCTCGTGAACATTAGAAGTTATTTTGAAGTTGTTATGAGGGTGACAAACACGATAAAGAACAGCCCAACAGATTTGTTGTTCAGTCGCTCAGTCGTGTCCGACTCCTGGCGACCCCATGGACTGTAGCCCGCCAGGCTCCTCTGTCCCTGGGATTTCCCAGGCAAGAATACTGGAGTCATTTGCCATTTCCTGCTCCAGGGGATCTTCCCAAGCCAGGGATCGAACCCACGTCTCCTGCAGGTGCATTTTTTATTCCTGAGCTGCCTGGTAAGCCCCAACAGACTTGTTATCTTTCCCATAAAAATAGTGAATTATTCAGGCTCCTCTACAGAGGGGGCACCAACCAGGACAGACACGTCCTCCTTTGCCTTTCATCCTAAAATACATGTCAGTGCCTTTGTATGTTTTTCAATCATAAATGCCATCGGGACATTTAGGGCCCAAAATGCCAATCAACTATTTTCTCTCTTGCAGAAATTAATTATCTATACAGACTTCACTGTTGAAGTCACCTTGACGTAAGGAGGATAGGAGAAGAATGCAACCTAAAAATAGGTTTAAAGTTCCTTTAAGTATAAGATGATTTGTAATGGAAAATGTTTTTGTGACCTTGCAAAACTCTGATGCCTTTGTTTTGAGATAAATGCAAAGATAAAATAGAGCAGACAGACCAGCTGACTAACTAATGTGTGTATGTATGTATTTTGTTGTTGTTGTTATTGTTCAGTTGCTCAGTCATGTCCCACTCTCTGCAACCTCATGGACTGCAGCACGCCAGGCTTCCCTGTCCATCACCAACTCCTGGAGCTTGCTCAAACTCATGTCCATCGAGTCGGTGATGCCATCAAATCACCTCATCCTCTGTTGTCCCCTTCTCCTCCCGCCTTCAGTCTTTCCCAGCATCATATATGTATGTGTGTGTGCGTTTGTGCACGGTAGTTCAGGAATTCATTATGTACCGTAATAAAACATCTTCTCTCTTTGTGTGTCTATGAAAGTGAAAGTGAAGTCGCTCAGTCATGTCCAACTCTCTGCAACCCCGTGGTATGTAGCCCACAAGGCTCCTCCATCCATGGGATTTTCCAGGCAAGAATACCGGAGTGGGGTTGCCAGTTCCTTCTCCACGGATCTTTCTGACCCAGGGATTGAACCGTCTGAGCCACCAGGGAATCCCTTGCATGTCTATAGCTATTTCAAATCTAGATTTCTAAAATGCCTGCTATTTTTACCTGTTTAACTCCATCCTCTCTAGGATTATATATAAATGTATATATACACACAGACACATACATGGACACCCTACTTGGTACAAGTATAAGGAACATTTCAAAGAGAAAAGGGATCATCATCTTTTTCCTACGTGGAAACTTTCTTACCAAAGTTAGAGACGAGAAAAGTACATTTTCCTCCTAAAAGAAAAAAATTCTTGACTTTCTCAAGTGGAGATTCCATGTAATCATTTATTTCCTCCTGGGATATCTTAGGTGTGGATTGTGGTTAAGTCACTTCAGTCGTGTCTGACTCTTTGTGACCCCATGGACTGTAGCCTGCCAGGCTCCTCTGTCCATGGGATTCTCCAGGCCAAGGATACTGGAATGGGTTGCCATGCCCTCCTCCAGGGGATCTTCCTGACCCAGGGATCGAACCCAGGTCTCCTGCATTGCAGGCCTATTCTTTACTGTCTGAAC
Organism: Giraffa tippelskirchi; assembly: GCF_054371585.1. Classification (NCBI taxonomy): domain Eukaryota; kingdom Metazoa; phylum Chordata; class Mammalia; order Artiodactyla; family Giraffidae; genus Giraffa; species Giraffa tippelskirchi. Next base: position 149,226,029 of record NC_137289.1, read on the forward strand.
CACCAGGGAAAGCCCCATTATTCCAATACCAGCAGCTAAAACAGAGGCAAAGCCAGCACTCATATTTACTCAACACTGTTTTGGAGCTGAGCATCCACTGCTACCAATAATGTCTTTTCCTGTAACATGCCAGAATGAATCAATGGAGTTGTTGTGGTCATTTGTCAAAATCTCAGATCTAAATAATGATATTACATAATGTGGTCCAGACTGCGTGCTAATAGGAAATAAACGTGGAGCTTTATAATATTTTTAAATTGTACGAATAGTTTTGACAGCAACTAATTTTTTTTTAAAACAAGAAGACTAGAGATACAAACACACAGAGAGAGAAGGGGGTGCCTTACCAAGCCCCACATAAAATAATGAAATCATTGATTAAATGAGAAAATTCAATGATGCCTAAAGGAAGTCATTATCTAGGAGTCTTTCTGCCAACTTGAGATGTGCACTTCATTTGATTATGACTACAAGCTAAAAGAAAATAAGACAGAAAGGACAAAAATGAAGCTCTTACCCTTGCATTTCAGTCTAACCGTGACATGGGTGGGAGCCAGCCATGACAACGTGGAGAATACAGAACACTGCCCATGAAGCTCTAGAACCTCCTGCTTGCAAAACTGGAGTCATGTTCCTTTTTACAAAATGCATCAGGCTTCCCAGGGGGCGCTAGTGGTAAAGATCCTGCCTGCCAATGCAGGAGATGTAAGAGACGTGGGTCCCATTCCTGGGTCCAGAAGATCCCCTGGAGAAGAATGTGGCAACCCACTCCACTATTCTTGCCTGGAGAACCCCATGGACAGAGGAGCCTGGCAGGTTGCAGTCCACGGGGTCACGGAGAGTTGGACACAATTGAGCGACTAAGCACAAGACCCATGGATCAGTCGGGCGTCGGTGAGAACTGGAGGTTCACAGGCTATAGTGTACACCAGAGCCATCTTTACTGGGGAACATAGCAGGTTTTATTCAGGACCCGTCAGGCGTTAGAAAAGACCAGAGTCAGACAGTATTGAAGACTAGGTCAGACTGGTGGGGATAGTAGTTCAGATGTATTGTGGACCAATATCTGGCTATGCAAGGACCAGAGTCAGGCTTTAGTGCGGACCAGATGCAAGCTTTACTAAGAACTAAAGTAGGATTATGTGGGCCAGAGACAAGCTCTAAATACAGGACCAGAGTCGCACTTTAGGACGAACCAGAGTCAGGCTTCAGCGTGGACCTGAGTCAGGCTTTATTTAGGACCAATGTCACACGTTAGGAGGTGCCAGAGACAATTTTATTAGGGGAGGAATGAGGCTTTTATGGATGTGGAAGTTGGACTATAAAGAAAGCTGAGCGCCAAAGAATGGATGCTTTTGAACTGTGGTGTTGGAGAAGACTCTTGAGAGTCCCTTGGACTGCAAGGAGATCCAACCAGTCCATCCTAAAGGAGATCAGTGTTGGGTGTTCATTGGAAGGACTGATGTTGAAGCTGAAACTCCAATACTTTGGTCACCTGATGTGAAGAGCTGACTCATTGGAAAAGACCCTGATGCTGGGAAAGACTAAGGGCAGGAGGAGAAGGGGACGACAGAGGATGAGATGGTTGGATGGCATCACCGACTCTATGGACATGAGTTTGAGTAAACTCTGGGACTTGGTGATGGACAGGGAGGCCTGGTGTGCTGTAGTCCATGGGGTCACAAAGAGTCGATGTGACTGAGCGACTGAACTAAACTGAGGCTTTAGTGAGTCCTGGAGTAAGTTTTATGAAGACCAGTTGAGGCTGTAATGAGTGCCACAGGCTATATTGCCTCAGAGTCCGGCTTTAGTATAGACGACAGTTAGGCTTTTGTGAGAATAAGAGCAATGCTTTCGCGAGGACCAGACTGAGGGTTTCGTGAGGACCAGAGTAGACTTTTGCGAGGACCAGATTCAGGATTTATTATGGGTGAGAGTCTACCTTTAGTCGGACCAGAGTCAGGTATTCGCAACGACCAGATGGAAACTGTCAGTGAGGACCAGAGCTGGTCTTCAGTGGCAAACAGAGTCAGGACGTAGTGAGGGCCACAGTCAGGCACGAGTGTGGACCGCAGTAAGAGGGTAGTTCGGTCCGGAGATGCATTTCAGTGAGGAGGAGAATCAGGCTTTCGTCGGGTCACAAACAGGGTACAGTGTGGACCAAAGGCAGGCTTCACTGAGGACCAGTGTCAGGCTTCACTGAGGACCTCAGGAGGCTTTATGAGGACCAGAGTCAGGCTTTACTGAGGAACAGAATCAGGCTTGACCCAATCCAGTACTCAATAAAGCATCATCTGGACATTACTGAAGCTCGAATGTGGTCCTCAGTAAGGCCTGACTGTGGTCCTCAGTAAAGCCTGATTGTGGTCCTCAGTAAAGCCTGACTCTGGTTCTTGTAAAGCCTGACTGATCTTGAATAAAGCCTCAGTCTGGTCCTCAGTAAGTGTGACTCTCACCCTCAGGCAAGCTGGACTGTGGTCCTCAGTAAAGCTTGAAAGCCAGACACACTCCAGTCTTCCATAAAGCCTGCACTGGGCCTTGGAAAAACTCAGGTCCTCAGTAAAGCTTAACTTTGGTCCTGAGTAACTGTGAGTCTGACCCTCAGTAAAGTTTGGCATTAGTCCTCAGTAAAACTGACTGGTCCTGGGTAAAGCCTGATTCTGATCCAAAACAGGGTGGATTGTGAGCCTGAGTAAACCCTGAATACGGTGTTCATTAAAGAGTGATTCTGGACCTTGGTAAAAACTGACACTAGGCCACGGTCCTTAGTAAAACCTGACTCTGGAACTGAGAAAGCCTGACTCTGCTACTGAGTAAGGTCTGACTGTGGTCCTCGGTGAACACTGACTCTGGTCCTCAAGAAGGACTGACCAGCACCTCAGTAAGGCCTGACTCTGGTCCTGAGGAAGGCCTGACGCTGGGCCTCAGGAAGGCCTGACTGGTCCCCAGCAAGGCCTGACTCTGGTCATCAGGAAGGCCTGACGCTGGTCCTCAGGAAGGCCTAACGCTGGTCCTCAGGAAGGCCTGACTCTGGCCCTCAGGAAGGCCTGACACTGGTCCTCAGGAAGGCCTGACACTGGTCCTCAGGAAGGCCTGACGCTGGTCCTCAGGAAGGCCTGACTCTGGTCCTCAGGAAGGCCTGACTGTGGTCCTCAGAAAGGGCTGACTCTGTTCCTCAGGAAGGCCTGACTCTGGTCCTCAGGAAGGCCTGACTCTGGTCCTCAGGAAGGCCTGACTCTGGTCCTCAGGAAGGCCTGACTCTGGTCCTCAGCAACGCCTGACTCTGGTCCCAAGGAAGGCCTGACTCTGGTCCCCAGGAAAGCCTGACTGGTCCTCAGGAAGGCCTGGCTCTGGTCCTCAGCAACGCCTGACTCTGGTCCTCAGGAAGGCCTGACTCTGGTCCTCAGGAAGGCCTGACTCTGATCCTCAGGAAGGCCTGACTCTGGTCCTCAGGAAGGCCTGACTCTGGTCCTCAGGAAGGCCTGACTCTGGTCCTCAGAAAGGCCTGACTCTGGTCCTCAGGAAGGCCTGACTCTGGTCCTCACCAACGCCTGACTCTGGTCCTCAGGAAGGCCTGACTCTGGTCCTCAGCAATGCCTGACTCTGGTCCCAAGGAAGGCCTGACTCTGGTCCCCAGGAAAGCCTGACTGGTCCTCAGGAAGGCCTGGCTCTGGTCCTCAGGAAGGCCTGACTGTGGTCCCCAGGAAGGCCTGACTCTGGTCCTCAGGAAGGCCTGACTGTGGTCCCCAGGAAGGCCTGACTCTAGTCATCAGGAAGGCCTGACTCTGGTCCCCAGGAAGGCCTGACTCTGGTCCTCAGGAAGGCCTGACTCTGGTCCTCAGGAACGCCTGACGCTGGTCCTCAGGAAGGCCTGAGCCTGGTCCCCAGGAAGGCCTGACTGTGGTCGTCAGGAAGGCCTGGCTCTGGTGCTCAGGAAGGCCTGAGTCGGGTCCTCAGGAAGGCCTGAGTCTGGTCCCCAGGAAGGCCTGAATGTGGTCCTCAGGAAGGCCTGGCTCTGGTGCTCAGGAAGGCCTGAGTCTGGTCCTCAGGAAGGCCTGACGCTGGTCCTCAGGAAGGCCTGGCTCTGGTGCTCAGGAACGCTTGACTCTGGTCCTCAGCAACGCCTGACTCTGGTCCCCAGGAAGGCCTGACTCTGGTCCTCAGGAACGCCTGACGCTGGTCCACAGGAAGGCCTGACTCTGGTCCCCAGGAAGGCCTGACTCTGGTCCTCAGGAACGCCTGACTCTGGTCCTCAGGAAGGCCTGACTCTGGTCCCCAGGAAGTCCTGACTGTGGTCCTCAGGAAGGCCTGGCTGTGGTCCTCAGGAAGGCCTGACTGTTGTCCCCAGGAAGGCCTGACTGTGGTCCCCAGGAAGGCCTGACTCTGGTCCTCAGGAAGGCCTGACGCTGGTCCTCAGGAAGGGCTGACTCTGGTCCTCAGCAACGCCTGACTCTGGTCCTCAGGACGGCCTGACTCTGGTCCTCAGCAACGCCTGACTCTGGTCCTCAGGAAGGCCTGACTCTGGTCCTCAGCAACGCCTGACTCTGGTCCCCAGGAAGGCCTGACTCTGGTCCCCAGAAAAGCCTGACTGTGGTCCTCAGGAAGGCCTGGCACTGGTCCCCAGGAAGGCCTGACTGTGGTCCCCAGGAAGGCCTGACTCTAGTCATCAGGAAGGCCTGACTCTGGTCCCCAGGAAGGCCTGACTGTGGTCCTCAGGAAGGCCTGACTCTGGTCCTCAGGAAGGCCTGACACTGGTCCTCAGGAAGGCCTGACTATGGTCCCCAGGAAGGCCTGAGTCTGGTCCACTGGAAGGCCTGAATGTGGTCCTCAGGAAGGCCTGACTGTGGTCCCCAGGAAGGCCTGGCTCTGGTGCTCAGGAAGGCCTGATTCTGGTCCTCAGGAAGGCCTGAGTCTGGTCCTTAGGAAGGCCTGGCTCTGGTGCTCAGGAAGGCCTGACTCTGGTCCTCAGCAACGCCTGACTCTGGTCCTCAGGAAGGCCTGATTGTGGTCCCCAGGAAGGCCTGACTCTAGTCATCAGGAAGGCCTGACTCTGGTCCCCAGGAAGGCCTGACTGTGGTCCTCAGGAAGGCCTGACTCTGGTCCTCAGGAACGCCTGACACTGGTCCTCAGGAAGGCCTGACTATGGTCCCCAGGAAGGCCTGAGCCTGGTCCCCAGGAAGGCCTGAATGTGGTCCTCAGGAAGGCCTGACTGTGGTCGCCAGGAAGGCCTGGCTCTGGTGCTCAGGAAGGCCTGATTCTGGTCCTCAGGAAGGCCTCAGTCTGGTCCTTAGGAAGGCCTGGCTCTGGTGCTCAGGAAGGCCTGGCTCTGGTGCTCAGGAAGGCCTGACTCTGGTCCTCAGGAAGGCCTGGCTCTGGTCCTCAGGAAGGCCTGGCTCTGGTCCAGAGGAAAGCCTGACTCTGGTCCCCAGGAAGGCCTGACTCTGGTCCCCAGGAAGGCCTGACTCTGGTCCTCAGGAAGGCCTGGCTGTGGTCCTCAGGAAGGCCTGACTCTGGTCCTCAGGAAGGCCTGACTCTGGTCCTCAGGAAGGCCTGACTGTGGTCCTCAGGAAGGCCTGGCTGTGGTCCTCAGTAAGGCCTGACTGTGGTCCCCAGGAAGGCCTGACTGTGGTCATCAGGAAGGCCTGACTCTGGTCCTCAGTAACGCCTGACTCTGGTCCACTGGAAGGCCTGACTCTGGTCCCCAGGAAGGCCTGACTCTGGTCATCAGGAAGGCCTGACTCTGGTCCCCAGGAAGGCCTGACTCTGATCCCCAGGAAGGCCTGACTCTGGTCCTGAGGAACGCCTGAGGCTGGTCCTCAGAAAGGCCTGACTCTGGTCCTCAGGAAGGCCTGACTCTGGTCCCCAGGAAGGCCTGACTGTGGTCCTCAGGAAGGCCTGGCTCTGGTGCTCAGGAAGGCCTGACTCTGGTCCTCAGGAAGGCCTGACGCTGGTCCCCAGGAAGGCCTGACTCTGGTCCCCAGGAAGGCCTGACTGTGGTCCTCAGGAAGGCCTGACTCTGGTCCCCAGGAAGGCCTGACTGTGGTCCTCAGGAAGGCCTGGCTCTGGTTCTCAGGAAGACCTGACGCTGGTCCTCAGGAAGGCCTGGCTCTGGTGCTCAGTAAGGCCTGAGTCTGGTCCTCAGGAAGGCCTGAGTCTGGTCCTCAGGAAGGCCTGACGCTGGTCCTCAGGAAGGGCTGACGCTAGTCCTCCGGAAAGCCTGGCTCTGGTGCTCAGGAAGGCCTGACTCTGGTCCTCAGGAACGCCTGACTCTGGTCCTCAGGAAGGCCTGACTCTGGTCCCCAGGAAGGCCTGACTGTGGTCCCCAGGAAGGCCTGACTCTGGTCCTCAGGAAGGCCTGACGCTGGTCCTCAGGAAGGCCTGACGCTGGTCCTCAGGAAGGCCTGACTGTGGTCCCCAGGAAGGCCTGACTCTGGTCCGTAGGAAGGCCTGACTCTGGTCCTCAGGAAGGCCTGACTCTGGTCCCCAGGAAGGCCTGACTCTGGTCCCCAGGAAGGCCTGACTCTGGTCCCCAGGAAGGCCTGACTCTGGTCATCAGGAAGGCCTGACTCTGGTCCCCAGGAAGGCCTGACTCTGGTCCCCAGGAAGGCCTGACTCTGGTCCTCAGGAAGGCCTGACTCTGGTCCTCAGGAAGGCCTGACTCTGGTCCTCAGGAAAGCCTGACGCTGGTCCTCAGGAAGGCCTGACTCTGGTCCTCAGAAAGGCCTGACTCTGGTCCCCAGGAAGGCCTGACTGTGGTCCTCAGGAAGGCCTGGCTCTGGTGCTCAGGAAGGCCTGACTCTGGTCCTCAGGAAGGCCTGAGTCTGGTCCTCAGGAAGGCCTGGCTCTGGTCCTCAGGAAGGCCTGAGTCTGGTCCTCAGGAAGTCCTGACGCTGGTCCTCAGGAAGGCCTGAGTCTGGTCCTCAGGAAGGCCTGGCTCTGGTGCTCAGGAAGGCCTGAGTCTGGTCCTCAGGAAGGCCTGACACTGGTCCTCAGTAAAGACTGATGCTGGTCTTCATGCACGTGGAACATTCTTCAGGATACATCACATATTTGGGGACAAATGAAGCCTTGGTAAATTTAAAAAGTGTTGATACCATTTGAAGCACATTTTCTGTCCACAGTGCTTTAAGATTAGATAGCTACTGCAGGGGGAAAAACTATAAAACACACGGAGGCTGTATAATATGCTTCTGAATAACCAAGGGGCCACAAAGAAATCAAAGAGGAAGAATAAAAATACCTGGAAGCAAATGGCAAACACGAGCACTCAAAGCCTATGGGGTTCATCACAGCAGGACTAAGAGGGAAGTTTGTATTTCTTATCTTTCTTAAAACCTTTTTTAAAATTCATAGAGTGAATATTCCAAGTCTTTACCCAATTCATCTGCACAAACAGAAGTTTTAAGAAAGTCTCTTAGAGGGAAGTAAGCTTGATTTGCTGAAACATGTGATACTGAAATATGTCAAGGACAAAATTTGAAAGCACTCATCAATTAAGATAAAATGTCAATGGAGGTATCACAGTCATGCATATGTATGAGGTGAATGACAAAGCATCCGAATATATTTGAAATGTACTTACAAAGTGTATTTTGAAATGCAAAGATCCTGTTTGCCTTCCTCAGTCTTTGACAGAATGAGTCCACAGAAATAAATGAAAATGTAGAGAATATGTACACAGTGATTAATAATCTTTGTTAATAGATAAAAATTAACTTGTCGGCCTTTGAAGCAGAAATTACAGTTTCTGTGTTTACACGTGTATGTACATAGATTCATCAAAAGGATGATGCATTAGGTGATAAAGAATGTTAAAGTCATTTTTTCAACTCATTTTTTGAAAAGAAATAATTCTGAAAATATTCTTTGATCTGAACGTGCACACACACTTTGATGACAATACGGTAATAACAAGACTACCATCAGCACATTCAGGAGGAGCAAACTCTAATGAATTAGACATCCTCTTTTCATCCCCCCCAAAACAAGAATTGAAATACCCTTAAAAGTACTTCCATGGGAAATACTTCCATGGGAAAGTAGGGACGCCTTTCAGAGTGGGTAAGAAATGTGTTTCTTGTTACAAAGCAAAGTTATAGAGTGAGAATTTGAATTCCAGGACCCCTGACTTTCATCTCCAATTCCATCACTTTCTCTGCTGTTGAACCAAGAAGAAGCCAACAGAGAAGGTGATTAAGGCAGCAGATACTATGAGGCTAATTCACATACATGTAGGCAGATTGGAAAATCCCATGGATGGAGGAGCCTGGTAGGCTACAATCCATGGGGTCATTAGGAGTCGGACACGACTGAGCGACTTCACTTGCCTGGATGGTATCCATACGTCAAGCATAGGAAACAGGGACCTCCCTGGTGGTCTGGTGGTGAGGACTTCACCTTCCAATGCATGGGCCGTGGGTTCTGTCTCTGGTTGGGGACCTAACATCCCACATGCCACGAGGCCACACACACACACACACACACACTAGGAAACATCTTTGCAGACAGCGATCAACTGTCACACAGCCACTCTCTAATAACTGCTGGTCACTCCTTGTTCCTACATGTACACTGTACTTTGTGTACTAAAAAGATGCTACACATAATTGTTTAAAATTTCATTAAAAACAAAAGAGAAATCTGAATGATGATACGTAAGCCCGGGAAATCTGTCTTTGAATCGATCAGGAAAACAGACAAGGCTCTGCAAAACTGAATGAGAAGCCACAAAATAAGGCAGAAGAGGGCCCCAACAAAATTAGGCATGAGAAAGTGACCAGGGCAGACCCAGAGATCAAATTAAAAGACTTACAAGGCAATACAATTACACACACCCCTACAGATAAACCGCAAAATTTTAGTGAAGTGGAGAATATCCCTGAAAAATATGAATGACTAAAATTAACTGAAGAATTCTAGAGGAAGTGGGAAATCTGTGCAAATTAAAAAAAAAAAAAGGAAATGGACCCAAAAGGTGGGGGGGGAGGGGATGATGGTCAACACCCTGGGATCACATAGATTTACTGATGAGGTTTTGAGTTCATTCAAGTTCAAACAGTAAATAAAATCAATCCCCTGACTCCATGTAATAGACACACACACACACAGACACAGGACAGGGGGATTCCACTATATTATCAGAGGTTTGCACATCTCTGATGGGAAAATCCAATGAATAAAGAGGACAAAGCAGAGTTCAAAGCAGTATATTCAACTCTGGAAAAAAACGTCCTTTTTTTTTTTTTATCTTCTTCAGAAAACTAAAGAGCAGAACAGCTACAAATGGAGCTGTTCCCCTGGGGAGGGGAGAGAGAAGGCAAACTAGCAAGTGGAATCCCACCCCCTCCCACCCTATTCTCAGTTACTCGGCAAATACCCCAAGTCCCGTTCAGTCCATCTGATTGTATATTCTGCACTCCAGCCACAGAAAACCCACAGCGCGGCAGAATGGTCTGTTAAAAGCCAGGGTCACTCCCTTCCATGGGCTTTCCCCGAGCTCATTCACTTGCCTGCATACCCAGAACCCTCAGTCATCAAAACTGGGGACCTGGAGAGCATCCCGATGCTGGGATCGCACCATCAAAACATTCTCACGGGGAATAACCTGGAGTGTGGTCTGGGCATCCAGACTGTTGAATCAAGTATGCAAGTCTGAGAACAACTGGCTTAGAACTCACCCAGAAAAGGTGAGGGAGTGTAGATTCTGGTGTGTTGACTGCCTGGGAGGCTGTGTGCTAGCACGCTAAGTTGCTCTGTCGCGTCCGACCCTTTGCGACCCCAGGACCGTAGCCCGCCAGGCTCCTCCATCCATGGGATTCTCCAGGCAAGGATACTGGAGTGGGTTGCCATGCCCTCCTCCAGGGGATCTTCCCCACCTAAGGATTGAACCTGCGTCTTAATGGCAGGCGGGTTCTTTACCACTAGCTTCCCTGGTGGCTCAGATGATAAAGAATCTGCCAGTAGTGCAGGAGACACGGGTTCGATCCCTGGGCTGGGAAGATCTCCTGGAGAAGGATATGGCAACCCACTCCAGGACTCTTGCCTTGAAAATTCCATGGATGGAGGAGCCTGGTGGGCTATAGTTCCTGGGGTCGCAAAGAGTCGGACACGACTGAGCAACTTCACTTTCTTTTCACCTGGGAAGCCAAAGAGAGTGGTGATAACTAAATAACTCCCGGTTCCTACTGACGCTGCTGATCTGCAGACCCCATTTCTGAATGGCAGGGGACTTGCAGATCCTACCTTCTCCTCTCTCCTGCGGGGTCCCATAGCGACATTCCTTCTCCTCAGCCTAGGTCTCAGCTCATGACAGTCATATCTCAGTGGAAAACCCATGCTCTCAGTACAAAGATTCTACAAGCTTCGCCTTGCAGCCTCCTCAGTTATCAATACCTGTCTTCAAGCCTACACACCCACCCTTCTGTCTTGCAGCTGCACACCACCCAAAGAAGTCCCCAGAATGGACTTCTTTGCCCCCCCCACTATTACCCCCCATCTCTCAATCATTATCCATAGCCATGCTGAACTAAACCCCTCTAGGCAGGAGGAGGCTATGTCTCGTTACAAAAAGTGAAATAATGCCGTCTGCAGCAACATGGGTGGACCTGGAGATTGTCCTACTGAGTGAATTAAGTCAGATACAGAAAAAGAAATATTGTATGACTTGCCTTACATATAGAATCTAAAAAGACATGATGATACAAATGAACTTCTCACAAAACAGACACTCCCAAACTTGAGAGAATGATCTTATGGTGGTGAGGGGGAAGGATGGGAGGAAGGGACAGTATTGACAAGGAAACTCTGCTCAATACTCTGTAATAACCTGATGGTTCCCAGGGGGAAGGATGGGAGAAGGGATAGTCAGGGAGTTTGGGATGGACATGGACACACTGCTGTATTTAACATGGAGAACCAATAGGGACCTGCTGGACAGCACAGGGAACTCTGCTCTACACTCTGTAATAACCTGATGGTTCCCAGGGGGAAGGATGGGGGAAGGGATAGTCAGGGAGTTTGGGATGGACATGGACACACTGCTGTATTTAACATGGAGAACCAGCAAGGACCTGCTGTCCAGCACAGGGAACTCTGATGGATGTAATGTGGCAGCCTGGATGGGAGGGGAGTTTGGAGGAGAATGGATACAGGTACATGTATGGCTGAGTCCCTTTGCTGTTCACCTGAAACCATCACAACATTGTTAACTGGCTATACCCCAGTACAAAATGAAAAAGTTTAAAAGAAAATTAAATGGAAGTAGGCTATGTGTCTCCCAGCATAACCCACCGCCAAGGAGGAAAAACACAAATCTCTATTTCCATCTTCTCTTTCAGGGACTGCCCCCAAAGCTCCCTCCTGGCATTAAAACACCTCAGGAAAAATAAGATTCATGTTCTCATCTTTCAATTCTTCTTTTCCATTTTCCTCTTAAAGCAGGATTTCTTCACATCTCTGTAGTGACAACGGCCTCTTCTAGGTCCCCATTGACATCTGTGCTGCTGTTGCCAAACGCGAAACTCAGTCTGCAGTTGACCAAACCTTAACACACCCACGCGCATGGAAAAAAAGCCCTTGCTTCTCTTGCATTCTTCTCAATCTTTCTTCATCTTACTCAGTGTCAGCTGTACTCAGACCAAGACTCAGGACCCACCTGGATGCGAGAGTCACCCATCCGAGGCATGGACGTGGCCTGCTGGCCCAGAAAGCTCTTCCCCAGATAGCCACGTGGCTGCCTCTTCCACCAGCTTCCCGGTTGTGGCTGCCTCTTCCACCAGCTTCCTGGTTGTCTGAAATGTGACCTCCTCCGTGGCCCAAGGATACACAGCAACGCTTTCCACCAAGTATATCCCAGTGTTTTGAATTTAAGAAAACCGAAAGAGGTGTTAGAGACATCAAGAACATCTTTTTAAACAGAGAGACATTTTGCAACATATTCAGAAAAGTTACAGCCGCTATGGAGAAAAGTATGGAGGTTCCTTAAAAACTAAAAAAAACAGAACGATCATATAACCCAGAAATCCCACTATTGGGCAGATAACCAGAGAAAATCTTAATTTAAAGGGACACAGGCACCCCTATGTTCACTGGAGCAGTACTTACAATAGCTAAGACATGGAAACAATCTAAATGCCCATTGAAAAAATGAATAGATAAAGAAGCCATGGTATGTGTATACACAAAGGAATATTACTCAGCCGTGAAAAAGGAGTGATATTGGGTCATCTGTAGAGACACAGATGGACCGAGAGACTGTTAAATAGAACTGAAGTAAGTCAGAAAGAAAAACAAATACTGTATCCAAACGTATATATTAATAAATGGAATCTATAAAAATAGTACAGATGATCTTACATGCCAAGCAGAAATAGAGACACAGAGAAGAGATCAAAGGTATGGGCACCAAGGGAGAAAGGGAAGGAGAGTGGGATGAACTGGGAGATTGGCACTGTCACATATACGGACCCACCTGCCGATGCAGGAGATGAGACTTCGATCCCTGGGTCGGGAAGATCCCCTGGAGGAGGGCATGGCAACCCACCGCAGTAGTTTTGCCTGGAGAATCCCATGGATGGAGGAGCCTGGCGGACACAGTCCAAAGAGACGCAAAGAGTCAGACACAGCTGGGTGAGCACAAGCACACAAGTATATAAAAATAAGTGGAGGCTCAGTTTCCCTGGTCAGTGCATTTATTATGTGAGTGAAAGAGAGGACAGACATGGCATAACAGTTCAGCTCCCACTCCTAAGACGAGACAAGCATGGAACTCCCTGTGAAAAAGCACACTTTGATCACCACTCAGCGTTCCCTTCCACCCGTTAAAAAAATCAGACAAATGTCACAATAACTCATACCAACGGGAAGCACTTTGCACGTAATTTCCCTGTAACATTCAGAAACGATTTCTATCAGTGACGTTCCATCTGTACAGTGAATAATTACACGGCGGAGACAGAGCAAGTGTGAAGCACCAGTGATGTCTCAGGAAAGGTATTCCGGGAAGTTCAGTCTCGGTGAGCGCGCGCATCTTGTGGCATTTTGTTTGATTTCCATGACAGGAACAATTTCATTCTGTGGATAGACACAATTACTTCAACTATGACCACCATCTCATTACAAGGACATTATGTTTTAGCAGCAAATTGCATCTTTTGAGAATCGATTAAGGAGCTAATTTATTTCTGTGTTTGTAAAAACAGTCTTTGATGAATGGTTTGTTTGTGTCTTTGCAGGGCGTTTTTTTTTTTTTTTTTTTCTTTTTTAATGTTTTCTTTTTGGACACTGCCTGGATAGAATTACAGGTACAAGAAGAATCACGACCCCTCTCTCCTTACAGTATGTGGAGCCTGGTCATGTGGCCAATAACCTACTTATCGGATACCGACTTCCTCTGTCTTCATTGACTGCACTTCTGCTAAGAGCCTGCTACTGTGCTCTGCTAAACTTGGGAATACAAAGGCTGCTGCTGTTTAAACGCAGTCATGTCTGAGTCTTTTGCAACCTCACGGACTGTAGCCCACCAGGCTCCTCTGTCCGTGGGATTTCCCAGGCAAGAATACTGGAGTGGGCTTCATCTTCCTGACCCAGGAATTGAACCCGCATCTCCTGCATGGCAGGTGGATCCTTTATACCACTGAGCCACCAGGGAAGCCCTTAAGATGAAGGCTGTCACTGGCTGGACAACAGCCTCTTGCATAGAATCAAACCTGTGTTCTCTGCAACATTTGAATCCCCAAGTCATCCTGAACCACTGGGCTGGTTCCCCGCAGACATGCTATATACCTTCCACCCCAATATTTTTCTTCACGGTAATTCTTAGAATCCCTTTCACTCCTCTGTCATCTTGGCATTCCTATATCTTTACCCTCCATTATTTCTCTTTGGGTCGGGCACAGTCTTCAGGACTGTCTTCAGAAAAGACGTACATTTGTGAGATTTCCAGTATCTACAAATATTAGTATTTCACATTCATAATTGATTAATAATTTTGCTCAGTATTACACTATATGTGAGGCCTAATTTGCCCAGTTTTTTTTTTATTATTATTTTAAATTATTTATTAGCCTGTGCCAGGTCTTAGTTGCAGCATATAAACTGTTAGTTAGAGCATGTAGGATCTAGTTCCTTGACCAGGGATGGAACTCAGGACCCCTGCATTGGGAAGGAGGAGTCTTAGCCACTGGGCCACCAGGGAAGTCCCCTCACATAGTTTTTAAAGGCGTTGCTGTATTGACTTGTAATCTCAAGCATTTCTGTTGCAAAGTTCCCATATGAATATCGGTTATTTTTATTGTCCACATGGCATTTCTTGACCTTGAAATTGTGAATTAGGCTAAGTTATTCATTCAAAATGCCGAGTTGTCCAGTTCTTTCCCAACCAGCTTCCAGTTCGTCCATTGCTGACAGCCAGTATTCTTTCCTAAAGACACTGACCAACCCACAGGGGAAGAGATTGTGATTCTATGCGTGCTAGTACCCCCAGGGAAAGTGCATGGTCATTACTGAGTTATCCTATTGTAAAGTCCACTTGCTGTTGTTCAGTTGCTCAGTCATGTCCGATTCTTTGCAACCCCATGGACTGCAGCACACCAGGCTCCCCTGTCCTTCACTATCTCCAAGAGTTTACTCAAACTCATGTCCATTGAGTCAGTGATGCCATCCAACCATCTCATCCTCTGTCATCCCCTTCTCCTCCCGCCTTCAATCTTTCCCAGCATCAGGGTCTTTTCCATTGAGTCAGCTCTTCATATCAACTGGCCAAGGTACTGGAGTTTCAGCTTCAGCATCAGTCCTTCCAATGAATATTCAAGACTGATTTCCTTTAGGATGGACTGGCTGGATCTCTTTGCTGTCCGAGGGACTCTCAAGAGTCTTCTCCAGCACTAACAAGAGCTACGAGCTGACATTTTACTCCAGATGAATTGGACAGTTCAGAATAACTGAAGAGTTAGCCCAAGTTTTAACGTGATGAATAAACCAAAGCAAACAAAAAGGAGATAAAGAAGGAACTCTGAGGAAAGGGGAGTGCACTCTCAGAGAAACACATCTCTATTTCTTTCATGTTCTAAAGTTGGGTGCTTTGTGCATTAATTTTTAGTCTCTTTAAAAAAAAATATGACAGAACTAAGTGAACATTAGGGGTTCACCTGTGGCGCTAGTGGTAAAAACTCACCTGCCAATACAGGAGGCGAAAGAGACTCAGGTTTGATCCCTGAGTCAGGAAGATTCCCCTGGAGGAGGAAATGGCAACCCACTGCAGCATTCTTGCCTGGAGAATCCTATGGACAGAGGAGCTCGGCAGGCTACAGTCCATAGGGTCACAAAGAGTCGGGCACGACTGAAGCGACTTAGCATGCAAGTGAACATTATGATACCAAATATTTAAATTGGACATGTTTGTGTTTATGCACAAACCTGAAGAATACCAACTAAAATAATATCAGCATAAAGACAGGATGGGAAGGACTGATGTTGAAGCTGAAACTCCAATACTTTGGCCACCTCATGTGAAGAGTTGTCTCATTGAAAAAGACCCTGATGCTGGGTAGGATTGGGGGCAGGAGGAGAAGGGGATGACAGAGGGTGAGATGGTTGGATGGCATCACTGACTCGATGGACATGGGTTTGGGTAGACTCCAGGAGTTGGTGATGGGCAGAGAGGCCTGGCGTGCTGCAATTCATGGGGTCGCAAAGAGTCGGACATGACTGAGCGACTGAACTGAACTGAACTGAAAGATAGGATGCACTGAATTATCAAATGAGAATTCATTCTGAAATCTTACCTACTATCAAATTTCACTAATTTCATGCAGGCAAAGCAGGCCTCAGATCGCTAACTCCTCTAGAGTTCTTTCTGGTTTCATTTGACACTCTGACCCAGGGTGGACACATGAGGGCTCTAAGCCATGTTTGTGGAAACAGCTTCCGTTCAGAAGGGAGCAGCTATGTTCATCAGCCATCTCCACCTAGACTGAGATATCTACACCTCTGGCTTCCCTGGTGGCTGAGTGATAAATAATCTGCCTGCCAATGCAGGAGATGCAGGTTGGATCCCTGGGTCGGGAAGATCCCTGGAGAAGGAAATGGCAACCGACTGCAGTATTCTTACCTGGGAAGTACCATGGGCAGAGGCGCCTGGGGAGCTACAGTCCATGGGGTCACAAAGAGTCCTACACGACTTAGCTCCTAAATAATGACAACAACAAAATTTACATCTCTTATGGGACATCTTCTGGGGAGCCGTGTCCTGAACCCATAAACAATACCAGATAGACCAGTTACATTCTGCTAAAAGTCAAAGGATAGGGACTCTCCCACAAGGACCTAGTGTTTGCCAAGAGGTCTAACCTTGACAAGCTCACAGGGGGAACTACCCTGATCCCCTTTCTTTCTGATTTTGAATCAGTAAAAAGAAGAAAAGGGATTCCCGGACTGCCACTAACCCTTTTTTACCCACGTGTGTTAAGATTCTGACATTTTTTTAAACTGCACTATTTAAATTTAATTTATTTTTAAGCACGCAGACATCAAAAAATACAAAATGAGCCAAGATTCTAGTATTCAGATAACTTTAGGAAGATAGATGAGCTACTGTATTTTAAGGCCAAAGAACTGATGCTTTCGAACTGTGGTGTTGGAGAAGAGTCTTGACTGACCCTTGGACTGCAAGGAGATCAAACCAGTCCATCCTAAAGGAAATCAGTCCTGAATATTCATTGGAGGGACTGAGCTGAAGCTGAAGCTCCAATACTTTGGGTCCCTGATGAGAAGAGCCGACTCACTGGAAAAGACCCTGACGCTGGGAAAGACTGAAGTCAGGAGGAGAAGGGGGCGACAGAGGATGAGATGGTTGGATGGCATCACCAACAATGGATGTCAGTTTGAGAAAACTCCGGGAGACAGTGAAGGACAGTCCTTCACTGCTGCAGTCCACGAGGTTGCCAAGAGTCAGACACAACTTAGCAACTGAACAACAGCAACAAATGGATGTCTCAGTAAGGAATAGGCATTCTCTAATGCAAAAAATGGGATCTATCCTATCCTATCCTATTTCCTTATTTCCATTGTCAAAAGCACTAGAAATACTTATAACACCTTCAAATGTCTTCATGTCGGCACTGGTGATGAAATCATTTGTTTCTATCTCTCTATGTATCTAGATCTATCTCTTTATTGATTCGTGAGTTGTGGCATGTGGATAGCTGATTGAAGGGTATGGGATCTCTTTCCCTGACCGGGTATCGAACCCCAGGCCCCGTGCATTGGGACCGCAGAATCTTACCCACCCGTCCACCAGGAAAGTTTCACTTTCTCATTCTTTTTCTAAGCCATTTCACTTTTTAATAATTGGTTTCTTTTCAGTTCTTCCCCTATACCTAGACAATGTATTCACCAAACCGTCCACGCTTGCTTCGGGTTATTATACCTACATAGCATTCGTGTTTGGCCCAACCAAATGAAACCCACTGCAGCGGTTTCGGGCACGGGGAAACAGTCTTCTCGCAAACGGCACCTCTTCCTGCAGTCAAACTGAATATGGGGCCAATGAATCACCAGACTTCTAACCTAGGAAAAGTGGTATAAATCAATGGTACCCTGTAAATAATATATGAAACTGGAGGCTCAATAAGTCTCACAGTGAGCTCTGGGAGGAGAAGGGCCCTGGGTCAGGCAGAGTAGAGATTAATGAGGCTGTGTATATTTCCTGCTCTGCAGGTAAATAACTCAATATTTGCCCAGGAAGCCATCGGTGGGAAATAGTAGGCTCTGCATAGATGTGCCGGGTGTTCTGAGACCACAGTCAATAGAAATTAATTAAGTGCTACAATATCTATGATTAAATACGTCTGTAGGGAGAACTAGAAAAGTCACGAAAAAAGGAAATGGAAGAAAGAGGAAGCAAATTCTAAGAAGCACTGGCAGAAACAATGATAGACGAAGTTGTAAAGAGTAGCTGAAAACAACAAAAAGAGAGTTGTATGCACAGCCCATCCAAGGCGGGGGAAGGAGAGCCCCGGGTCCCTTAAGATTCTTCACATTCATGTATCATCCGGTCAGCATTTGTTGCGGCTTCTTCCTGTGAGCAGTGACACTTGAGTCTTCAAGCAGGTAAAGAGAAGTCCAAGGCTGCTAGGATGGGGGTCTTGGAAGAGGGGAGTAGTGATTAACCAGTGAAAGTTGTGGAGGCATGATAAGAGGCTGGTGAGGAGGGGTGAAGTTGTTCCTGTCTGGGGTGCTAAGAGCATGGCAGAAAGGGATTCTTATAAAGATGTTGTGTGATGAGTGTCTGAGCTGAAGTCTGTGTGGATTCGCTCAGAGGCCCCAACATCAGCTTACAGGCGTGAGGCAAGTGTGGAGAACGCCACGTCCGTCTGCGACGAACCAGGAATTTGAGAAGGGTGAGATGGAAGTGCGTCACAGAAAAATGAAAGAGGTTCCCCTCTTGGGGAAGATGATGCCTCATTAAGATAGGAACCAGGAAGCTGGCATGAGACCTGTGACAAGGCAGAAAATAGGAAGGAGTGAATGAATATGGGAGCCAAGACGTCGAGACAAAGGGAAGACATTGTTCAAAGGTCTCGCACTCCAGGGCAGGGGTTCCCAGCTTAAAGGATCTAGTGTCTGATGGTCTGCGGCAGGGCTGATGTCATAATAATAAAATAAAGTGAACAACAAATGCGGTGTGCTGGAGTCATCCAGAAACCATCCCACCCTACTCCCGGTCCGTGGAAAAATGGTCTTCCATGAAAGTGGTCCCCGGAGCCAAAAAGGTTGGGGACTGCTACTCTAGAGTGAAGACTGACTTTAACTGAGTATGACTCCAGGGCTCTCCAGGAACTAGACCCTGCCAGGCTCTCAGCATCATTGTCCATCATCTCTCATCGCCCACCCAACTGACTACTCTGAGCTTCAGCCACACAGCCCTTCCTAACCCTGGTTCCAGATCCACCAATAGGAGCTCAGCAGTTGCTTAGTGATGGCCAGAGGGGGCGGGGCTTCAGAGGAATCCGCCCCCGCCACCCCATGGCCCAGGAAGGTTGTCAATCACTACTACTACTTTGAAAGGCACTTTGCATTACAGTATGGCAGAAAGTGAAGAACAACTAGAACCTCTTGATGAAAGTGAAAGAGGAGAGTGAAAAAGCTGGCTTAAAGCTCAACATTCAGAAAACTAAGATCATGGCATCCGGTCCCATCACTTCATGGCAAATAGACGGGGAAACAGTGGAAACAGTGGCTGACTTTATTTTGGTGGTGGTGGTGGGGGCCCAAAATCACTGCAGATGGTGACTGCAGCCATGAAATTAAAAGACACTTACTCCTTGGAAGAAAGTTATGACCAACCTAGACAGCATATTAAAAGGCAGAGACGTTACTTTGCCAACAAAGGTTCGTCTAGTCAAGGCTATGGTTTTTCCAGTAGTCATGTATGGATGTGAGAGTCGGACCATAAAAAAAAGCTGAGCACAGAAGAATGGATGCTTTTGAACTGTGATGTTGGAGAAGACTCTTGAGAGTCCCTTGGACTGCAAGGAGATCCAACCAGTCCATCCTAAAGGAAATCAGTCCTGAATATTCATTGGAAGGACAGATGCTGAAGCTGAAACTCCAATCCTTTGGCCACCTGATGCGAAGAACTGACTCATTGGAAAAGCCCTGATGCTGGAAAAGATTGAAGGTGGGAGGATAAGGGGATGACAGGGGATGAGATGGTTGGATGGCATCACCGGGAGTTGGTGGACAGGGAGACCTGGTGTGATGCAGTCCATGGGGTCGCAGAGAGTTGGACACGACTGAGCAACTGTCCCACAGAGGATGGAAAGGCAGCTTAGGGAGGTAAGTGGGTTGACTTAAAGGCCCACATCAGAGCTCGCTTCTGAACCACACCTGCCCAGCTCCCAAGCTCTTGTTTCTTTGCACCTCCCTCCCACCAAAGCTGAGAGACAAATATAAAGTACACAGTGTTATCAGGCTTGAGGTTTGCTTGTATAAAAATGGGACTTTTTTATCATGCAAAAACTAGGCACTAGAATGCACATCTATTTTTAGGAATAGCTATTATATACCAAAAATAATATGAAATATCATGGTTTGTGTTCATCTAAGAAATGACAGGGCTTCCCAGTTGGCTCAGTGGTAAAGTATCTGTCTGCCAATGCAGGAGATGAGGGCTCGATCCCTGGGTTGGGAATGCTCCTTGGAGAATTAAATGGCAACCCACTCCAGTTTTCTTGCCTGGGAAATCCCATGGACAGAGGAGAGTGGTGTGCTCCATTCCATGGGGTCGCAAGGACTTGGACATGACTTAGTGACTAAACAACAACAAGAAGAAATGACAATGTTATGGGGAGGTGAATGTTGTCATGGCTTTCTAATTCCTTGATAATAAGAAGGATTTATTAAATTCCTTTTTTATAATTTATAAAATGGAATTATAAAATTCCATTTTCTGTTATTAAAATGTGTTCCATAGACAATGTTTGCATCTCTGCCCCCAGTCAAGTCCAAACGTTGAAATCCTAGCCTGCTATGTATAGGGATTAGGATATGGGGCCTCTGGGAGGTGGTGGGGTCCAGAGGGTGGGGCCCTTATGAATGGGATGAGTGCCCTTAATAAACAGACCCTAGAGAGAAGACACAGTGAGAAGATTATGAACTTGGAAGCAGGTTCTCATCAGACACTGGGTCTGTTGATAATCTAATTTTGGACGCCTCTGCCTCCAGATACCTGAAAAATAAATGTCTGTTGTTTATCAGCCATGTATTCTATGGTATTCTTTCATAACAGCCCAAATGAACTAAGACAAAGGGTCTGGGTTTTTCATGGGTTAGGATATAAACCATCTGTGAAGAGGTTTAGACCAATGCTGGGCTTATATGTTCCAAGTGGACTTAGTTTATCCACATCTAAGTCCATCTTGGAAAAGAAAGGCACAAATTCCAGAAAATAAAGCTAAAATGGTTAGTTCTCAAAACATGAAGCCCCTGAAAAACATAGTTTTACTTTTGCAAGACTTATTTCTTAATCTATGTGAATAATGTACCCCAGTTTAAAGACGCACAAAAAACAATGCAGACAGAAGGGTAAGAAAAAAAAAGTAGTTGGAAAACAGAGGAAGAGACTGAATTTAGATAAAGGTGGGCAGTTGATGTAGTTAGAATCTGATTAAACAGTGAAAGTGAAGGGCCAAACTAAAAATAATCAGCAAACTTACACATTAACTGGGACAGTGAGTTAACCACACAACACGCTGTGTGCAACTCAGGTCAAGTATATTGTGTTGGCAAACAGGGAGGACGTATTCGAATATAACACAGTAATAAAATTGATCATTCTATCTCCAAATCATAGAAGGTTACCTCTAAGGATTTCTATTTTGGGAGATAGAGAAAAAGCAGATGAGAAAGTCACTTTATGAGAGTCAGTGGTTATTTTATACCCAAGTTTTTGAAATTCTGTCTCAAAACACAAGATACGATTATTCATAACTGTTTTCTAAATATTCATTTCTCTTACTGAATAAAAGTATTTGTCTATGTGAAGAAAATGGAAAATAATTTTTTTACCTAAGGAATCAATATTGAAGCCAAATGAAGGTGATAATGGATCCACATACAATCAAAACCCAATAAAACAACTATAGAATATCACCTTCTCATTGAGTTATCTTTAAACCTTACAGATGGTACAATCAATATGAGCTTTGCAGCAATATCATCACTGGATGTGATAAATTAAAAGTAGAAATGTGCAGTAGCTATCATTGTGACATTCCAACCTTCTGGTAAATCTACCTTAAAGACGTTCACCTTCAGCCTAATGATATATTTATGTGGATTCAAAATTCCTATGAGCATTAATAGAACCTTTGATGCTTTAACAAATGGAAAAGCAGGATGTTAGGATGAGCTATGAGATGATATATTTAATTTATTTCTAAAATATGTAACACTGCTTGCTGTGATTATTCTGACTGGAGTAATTGGTTGCAATTAAAATAACGAGATATTCTAAATAACGATACGTGCAATAGAAATGCAAAGAGATATGTAATTTGTAATTCCTTTATCATTTTTATGCTGATACATTTCTTCCTAATTATAATAAGCTTCTGAGCTAATAGGAATACATTTTGTCATCTGGACTATATTCTGGAGGAATTATTTCTCAACATTGCTAATGTGAAAACCATTTGACTGAACCTAAAATATATAAACATGTAATCTGGAAAATAAACTTTGGGGAACTACTGGGAGCCTTCTGCAACCTGAAGACATGCTTATCCTCTGACCCAGCGCTTCGCCTCTGGGTAAATATCCGATATGTGTTTTTATGTGTGTTCACCAGGAGACATGTGCAGGAATGTCTATTAAGAGTGATATTCTGCACTGTTTTAGGTGACCAAGCAATCCCACTTCCGGACATATACCCAGAGAAAACTATAATTCAAAAAGACACATGTACCCCAGTGTTCATAGCAGCACTATTTACAACAGCCAAGACATGGGAACAACTTAAACGCCCATCAACAGAGGAATGGATAAAGAAGATGTGGTATGTGTATGCAATGGAATACTGCTGCTGCTGCTAAGTCGCTTCAGTCGTGTCCGACTCTGTGCGACCCCATAGACGGCAGCCCACCAGGCTCCCCCTTCCCTGGGATACTACTCAGCCATAAAAAAGGAATGAAATTGGGTCATTTGGAGAGACACGGATGAACCTGGAGACCGTCGTACAGAGTGAAGTAAGTCAGAAAGAGAAAAACAAATATCGTATATTAATACGTATATGTGAAATCTGAAAAAAATTTGTATAGACAATCTTATTGACAAAACAGTAATAGAGACACAGACATAGAGATCGAAGGAATGGGCATGAAGGCAGAAAGGAAAGGAGAGTGGGATGAATCGGGAGTTTGGGATTGACACATACACACTTTTATGTATAAAATAGATAATTAATGAGAATCTGGTGTATAGCACAGGGAACTCAACACAGTGCCTTTAGTCATCTAAATGGGAGAGAAATAAAAAAAAAAAAAAACAGAGTATTTACATATGCATACAACTGATTCACTTTGCTGTATAACAGGAACCAATACAACACAGTAAAGCAACTGTACTCCAAGTAATATTTTTTAAAACTGGAAAAAAAAAAAATTCTGAAAAGCTACAGACATTTGAGAATAAAGTTGAGGCCTTGGCTATGTGACCTGCTTGAGTTTGGAGGCAGTGAACATGATTTGGAAATTAGATATGGGACCTTCATGGCAGAATTATTGCTCAATTATTACGTATGATTTGAAAGAAGTAAGTTCAAACTGCTAGGCATAACATAAATAAGATACGAGGATGTAATATACAACACGGGGCATATAACTAATACTTTATAACGTTAAGTGGAGTATAACCTATAAAAACGCTGAATAGCTGTTACACAGCTGAAACTAATGCAATGTTATAAATCAACTGTACTCCAAAAAAAAGTTAGTTCCTATCCTTGATAATATGATACTTAATATTAGCCATTTATTGAAGGCTCTGAGTACAAACAAATGTATTGATTGCCTGTGTGAATACTGTTCTAATAAACTTATGCGTATGAACTCCTGTAGTCCCGAGGGTAGCTTTTCTTCTGCCCCGCTTCTATTTGCCATGAAGTGATGGGACCGGATGCCGTGACCTTAGTTTTTTGAATGTTGAGTTTTCAGCCCGCTGTTTCCCTCTCCCTGTTTCACCCTCTTTGAGAGGCTCTTTAGTTTCCTCTTCCTTGGGCTAGCTTTTGAGGAGTGGATATAAACAAATGAAGGGCTCAGACAGGTGGGCACGCTGGGGAACATGATTCCAGGCAGAGGAAGCCCCTAGTGACGGGGTCTATGAACGGGAATCAGTGTAGCATCTTGGAGCAACCAGTGGAGACAAAACATCACGGCAGAGGGATGAGCTTGCAGGGGTGAGTTCAGGCAGGTCCCGGAAGGTCTTTTAGGATGAGAGTTTCCCTTCCACGGACGTGTGACTGAAGTATCGGAGGGTTTGTAGCAAGAGGGATAACTTCTCACCCCAACTGCAATTTTTGGTAAACCGATACTGGGTTGTGTAAGAGTGGGGATGAGAGACCCCCAGGGAGCTCTCCTAACAACAAAGATGGAAACAATGCTGGCCTGGAGAAAAATGCCACTGGAAGGAGTGAAGAAACCCCGGAAGAACCTGAAAGTAGAGTGGACAGGGCTGATGAATGGAGTCTACGGATGGGTGTGGGAACAGACAAGGGAAGGAATCCAGTGTGAGTCTGGGTTCCCACGCTGGTTACCTGACACGTGGATCCCGGGCAAAAGAGCGCTTGAGTGTTTGTCAGATGCGGAGTCCAGTAGCTTTGTTTCGGACGTCTTCCTGTTGAGTGGCCCTGCAGGCATTCCAAGGGTTGAGATCAAATATGTGGCTGGATACAGGATGTAGGAAACAGGTCAGAGACAAGAATTTGGGCGTTCTCACGACGTAAAGGCTATATAGCACTGCCTGTGGAGACAGAACAGACAAAGGGAAAATGATTCTTTACTCTCTGGTGGCTCAGAGAGTAAAGAATCTGCCTACAATATAGCAGACTCAGGTTCGATCCCTGGGTAGTGAAGATCTCTGGAGGAGGAAATGGCAGCCCACTCCAGCATTCTTGCGGAGCATCCCATGGACAGAGGAGCCTGACAGGCTACAGTCCACGGGGTCGCAAAGAGTCAGACACGACTGAGCAGCTAACACTTTCACTATCATGATAAATGCTATGCTATCACGATAAATGTTGTGTCTCTGAACACCCAGACAAGGACAAAGTTGAAGCCCTAAGAAGTCCACCGTGAGAACTCGGACAAAGGAGGAGACAGTAAAGGACATGACAAAAAACCTGTGCGAGCGTGTGGCACCACTGGAGTGGAGAAAAGGTGTGCAGTACAGAAACGGTTTCATGAAAACGGGATTCAAACTGAATTACAGCAGCTAAAGAGTTTCAGAGGACCCCCTGATGGTTCAGCGGTTAAGAATCTGCCTTCCAGCACAGGGGACATGCGATCGATCCTTGGTTAAGTAACTAAGACCCCACATGCCTCAGGGCAACTAAGCTCGTGTGCTACAACTATTGAACTCACAACTACCGAAGCCCTCGCACCTCAGAGTCTGTGCTCCGCAGCGAGAGAAGCCACTGGAATGAGATGCCCACGCAACACAATAAACAACAGCCCTCACGCAGCAAAGACGACCTGGCACAGCCAAATAAGTAAATATTTAGGGCTTCCCTGGTGGCTCAGCTGGTAAAGAATCCGCCTGCAATGCAGGAGACCCGGGTTCGATTCCTGGGTTGGGAAGATCCCCTGAAGAAGGGGATAGGCTACCCGACTCCAGTATTCTTGGGCTTCCCTGGTGACTCAGCTGGTAAAGAATCCGCCTGCAATGCGGGAGACCTGAGTTCCATCCCTGGGTTAGGAAGATCCCCTGGAGAAGGGGACAGCTACCCACTCTGGTATTCTGGCCTGGAGAATTCCATGGGTTTAAAATGCTTTTTAAAGATAAATTCCGTAGATTTAACCAAATAGAAGTGAGAAGTATAACATTAAAATATAAATACATCTTTGTTTTAGGGGTGTGTGTGTGTGTGTGTGTGTGCGTGTGAAACAAAGGAATTGCCACTATTTGAAAAGCTTTTGAAAAAAGTCTCTCTCACACAGCATGAGGAGTCTAATTTTCCTGGTAGCTTTCCAAAGGGAGATCGAAGTTATGAAATGGGTGACTTTATTTTCTGGAGCCGGCAGAAATAAGTCAAGGGCAAGGTCATTCTTCCAAAGCCCGCCCCCATCATCTCCACACCTTTCAAGTTCATCTTTCTTTGCTTCAAGTCCAGAGAGGCTACCTGATAGCTAATGGTACCCCGTTACCCGATTCACTGCCAGCTGGGTTGTTCCTTTCGGTTTCCCTGGTGACCATGTCAAATGAAAGCCAGATGGCAACTCAGTCTGCTGCAAGACATCACAGAGGGGCCCCAAGAGAGCCTGCCTGGCAATCATGCATTTGCTGAAGTCTCGTCAACATCGTCTAACTTTCCTGCTAAAACACCACCTTGGAACAAAAAAACTGTACAGATCAGTACAAGCTGTGTAAGAGCAGAGTCCTTTGGGTACACCGTTAAGCCACAGATTTAATGGCTGGTATTTACCTGATGCTATTTAACCGTCTCATCCTCTGCCACCCCCCTTTTCCTTTGCCTTCGATGGTTAGACAGCAACACCGACTCAGTGCTCATGACTCTGAGCAAACTGTCAGATAGTGAAGGACAGAGGAGCCTGGTGTGCTGCAGTTCACGGGGGCTGCAAAGAATCTGACATGACGCAGCGACTGAACAACGATAGCAACATTTTCCTGACACGTGTCCCCAAGTCCACGTGGCTATTCTCCCGGACAAACAGGACAACAGGGACTTCTTCGGGGAGACACTGAAGGACACCAAGTCATCTGTGTGCAGGAATAATCAGGTCTACAGCTGTGCTCGCTGGATTCAAAGAAGTGAAAAGTGAAAGTCGCTCAGTTGTGTCTGACTCTTTGTGATCCCATGGACTATAGAGTCCATGGAATTCTCCACACCAGAATACTGGAGTGGGTAGCCCTTCGTTTTTCCAGGGATCTTCTCAAAACAGGGATCGAACCCAGGTCTCCCGTATTGCAGGCCGATTCTTCACCAGCTAAGCCACCAGGCTGCTCACCAAGAATACTCGAGTGGGTAGCCTTTCCCTTTCCCAGGGGATCTTCCCGACCCAGGAATCGAACCGGGGTCTCCTGTATTGCAGGCGGATCCTTTACCAACTGAGCCACCAGGGAATTCCTTGCTGGCTTCTGAACACACCAAACGTCCCATCTACACTGAGGTGGGTGGGTTTCATCCCAGGGCTGGGTTATACTCTGACCTTCTGCGCCTCCAGACTGAACTCCAGGAGCTTGCAGAGGCAGCAGGGGTCGTGCTACGCCCTGGGACACGTGGGAAGGAAGCCTTAGTCCCTAACTGAGATGCTTAGGTGAGCGTGAGGGTCCTGCCCTCGATTATGGAGAGAGCGAGGGCAGAAACTCTTGTCTGGTCCCCAGTCACCAGCGTCATACCGATCATGAAACGCCAGCACCCTCGTACCCGGGACAGGACTTTTTTCCCAACAGGCTTCTCACAAGTTTGGAGTTTCAGCACTGTTGTACTCATCTGATGTTCCAAAATAAGAAGCCACGTGATATTTAACTTTATTGTAGAAATCTCGAAAGGCAAAGAAGGAAGTAAAAGGAGCCTATGATATCTTTAACGGAGATACTTTGTTTTTTGTTGCTTAGTCAACTCAGTCGTGTCTGACTCTCTGTGACCCTATGGACTATAGCCTGCCAGGCTCCTCTGTCTATGGGATTCTCCAGACAAGAATACTGGAGTGGGTTGCCATACCCTCCTCCAGGGGACCTTCCCGACCCAGGGATCGAACCCAGGTCTCCTGCATTGCAGGCAGATTCTTTACTGTCTGAGCCACTATGGAAGCCCATATGCATATTCATTTTTTTAACCAGCGCTCACTCTTAGGAAAAAAAAAAAACCGAAGAATTCTCATCAGCTCAACCCAGTGTCAGTCAGGTCTACGATTAAGAAGAAAATCTGGTGCCTGGGAAAATGGCAAGGCTTGTTGAGAAGTCAGGGGCAGCTGACAGCAGCTTAATTTACAAAATACACAAACAGCTCATACGACTCAACAACAATAATAATAAAAAAACCGAATAGAAAAGTTGGCAGAAAACCTAAATAGACATTTCTCAAAAGAGGACACACAGATGGCCAATAGGCACATGAAAAGATGCCCGATATTGCTATTTATTAGAGACATGCAGATCAAAGCTGTAACGACATACCACCTCACGCCAGTCCAAACGGCCATCATTAACAAGTCTGCAAATAATAAATGCTGGAGACGCTGTGGAGAAGAGAGAATCCTCCTACATGGCTTGTGGGAATGGAAATCGGCGCAGCCACTATGGAAAACAGTGTGGAGGTTCTTCCACTAATGAAACACCGCATTACCAGATGATCCGGCAGTTCCACTCTTGGGCATAGATCCAGATAAATCTGTAATTCAGAAAGATACCTGCGCCCCTGTGTTCACATGTTGTTCAGTCGCTCAGTCGTGTCCTTCTCTTTACGACCCCATGGACTGCAGCACGCCAGGCCTCCCTGTCCGTCACCATCTCCCGGAGCTTGCTGAAACTCATGTCCATTGAGTTGGTGATGCCATCCACCCATCTCATCCTCTGTCGTCCCCTTCTCCTCCTGCCCTCAATCTTTCCCAGCATCAGGGTCTTTTCCAATGAGTCAGCTCTTCCCATCAGGTGGCCATAGTCTTGGTGCTTCAGCATCAGTCCTCTCAATGAATATTCAGGACTGATTTCCTTTAGGATGGACTGGTTGGATCTCGTTATTGTCCAAGGAACTCTCAAGAGACCACCACAATATTGTAAAGTAATTAGCCTCCAATTAAAAAAAAATAAATTGATTTAAAAAAAAAAGAAGAGTCTTCTCCAACACCACAGTTCAAAAGCATCAATTCTTCTGCACTCAGCCTTCTTTATGGTCCAACTCTCACATCCATACAGACTACAGGAAAAACCATAGCTTTGCCTAGACAGATCTTGGTCGGGAAAGTGATGTCTCTGCTTTTTTAATACGCTGTGTAGGTTTGTCATAGCTTTTCTTCCAACGAGCAAACGTCTTTTAATTACATGGCTGCAGTCACCATCCGCATTGATTTTGGAGCCCAAGAAAATGAAATCTGACTCTGTTTTCACATTTTCCCCATCTACTTGCCATGAAGTGATGGGACCGGATGCCATGATCTTAGTTTTTTGAATGCTGAGTTTTAAGCCAGCCTTTTCACTCTCCTAAGTTCATAGTAGCGCTATTCACAACAGCCAAGACATGCAAGAAACCTAAATGTCCATTGACAGAGGAATGCATAAAGACGATGTGGTACAGATATGTATAGTTGAATACGTCTCAGCCACTAAAGACAACAAAATAATACCATTTGCAACAGATGGCTGACCCAGACATCATCATATTGAGTGAAGGTGCGTCAGAGAGACAGATAACCATATGATCACTATAAGTGGAACCCTAAATATAACCTAAATATAAATATAATATAAAATTTAAAATATATCCGAGAGAAAGACTCTGGATAACCCAAGATACTTGAGACTTGGGAGATGAACTTCTGGAAAAGACAATCCTGTTGACTGATGTGGTGCCTGTGTTTGATGTGACACCATCATGAGTCAACTCCTAGATGAAGACATAACACAAAACGAAAACATAAAGAATAAATCAGGGGGCTTCCCTGGTGGCTCAGTAGTAAACAATTTGCCTGCCGATGCAGGAAACAGGGGTTCTATCCCTGGTCCGGGAAGATCCCACAACCTTCAGAGCCACTAAGCCCATGTGCCACGACTCTGGAGCCTGTGCTTAAGAGTCTGCGAGCCGAAACCCCTGAGCCCACGCTCTGCAACGAGAGAAACCGTTGTGATGAGAAGCCCGCACACCTCACGTAAAGAGTAGCCCCCGCTCACCCCAACTCGAGAAAAGCCCACGCAGTAACAAAGACCCGGCACAACTGAAAATAAATAAATCCATGCAATTATTTTTTAAAAAAGAGTAAATCCGAATGCAATTCACCAGAAACCCCTGTAGAATTCAGTGCTCCTAGGAACAAAGATTCAGTTACCCGAGAAGCTTGGGTTCTGAATTTAGGCTGACACATGTGAATGATTTCCTGAATGATAAGCCAAAGAGAGATTATAGCACAGTAGGGTGTTAGCTGCTCGGCTGTGTCCAATTTTAGGTTGACATTTGTTGACTGCTAAGCCAGAGAGAGATTACAGCACAGTGAAGTGTTAGTTGCTCAGTCGCGTCCAACTCTTTGTGACCTCGTGGATGGTAGCCCTCCAGGCTCCTCTCTCCATGGGATTTTCCAGGCAAGAATACGGGAGTGGGTTGCCATTTCCTCCTCCAGGGGATTTTTCTCAGCGAGGGATTGAACCTGGGTTTCCTGCATTGCGGGCATATTTTTTTCCGTCTGAGCCATCAGGGAAACCCTAAAGAGAGATTCACAGGGCTTATGTTTGGTTTTGCTCATAAGAGGAAATGTACATGTTTATTTAAAGAAACCTATCTCTTCCTTCCCCTTACCGGCTGCCAACCTCCTAGCTAAAATTCTAGGAATGTTTTATTATGTGAGCTTTTATGAGTGACAGATGATCTGGACACGGATTCACTGGCAAAGTTACAAAAACTCTACGGAAACGGGGATCTCGCTGGGAAAGACAGGGCAGGAGGAGAAGGGGGCAACAGAGGATGAGGTGGTTGGATGGCATCACCGACTCGATGGACGTGAGTTTGAGTAAAGTCCGGGAGATGGTGAAGGACAGCGAAGCCTGGCGTGCTGCAGTCCATGCGGTTGCACAGAGTCAGAGTGCAATTAGCGACTGAAAAACAACAACGAGAAAAGACACGCGTAGAATATCAACCTCTCGGTGGACACATTCTTGAAGATCCAGGAAGTATGCATCGGTGGGATCCAGGGAAACCCTGCTGATTTCACAAAAGACTGCACACTTTTCTCCCAAGCATCTGCAATGTCTCCCCCTATTCCTTTTTTTTTCCCTATTTTTTTCAGTCTCCAGACACACTTGTCTAACTAGGTACAACATTCCCCTGGCAACAACAGATGTCAATCTTGCCTCTGCTTCAACACTTTATCTGGTATTTGGGGAAGCTGTTTGCCAGGGAGGAAGGAGAATCACAGGACAGCTTCTGAGTGTCTTTCTTTCTTCCTTAATCCCTTCAGAGAGACTCCATCTGCAGTGAGCTGGGTGACTCTTTCCTGACAACTCCACATGATTGCAGAGGGGGTGATTTTCTGTCTTTGCTCCGAGAATTCCCTTCCTTATCAAACTGCTCTTCTCGGCCAGGGCCAGAGAATTAATAACATTCACCCGTAAACATCCCCTTCTGTGTGAATCCAGAGCATAACGAGGACACTGATCCACATCTTCTGCACATGTTCCTGGTTTCATCAGCAGCACGACAATACTTCCTTGTCCTTTTTTGATGCATTAAAAAGATAAATCCATATGGAAATGACTCATCTCTCAAGCTCCGTGTCGTCGGCGTGGCCCCCGGAGCCTACAAGAGCATTAACGTCAGGAACAAGGAGCGACATGTCCTCATGCAAAGCACATCTTAGTCTGTGAGAGACCAGGCTCTCTAAGCCTCAGTCAACTGCTTTCTGGGAAGAACCGATTAAAAAAATTAAAAAAAAAAAGTTTTTTAAAAAAGGGCAAAATTGGTACAAATCTCTGCCTGCAGACCAGGTGGTAGGAAATCATTTCACTGTAGTTGAATGCATAGAACAGAGCCCTGTTAAAGGTGGAGCTGGGAATGACAAATTGGAAAGAAACCTTAGGACTTGAGCCACTACAGGAAATGAGACGACTATGTAATGACTCCAGAAATATGTGAGCTCGTCTTTACCACACAGAAGGAAAGGGGAGTGACTAGCCACGGTGATAGCCCGGTGCATTCATAGATGACAAGGAAGACTAGAGTGATATTCAAAATGTAACTGACCTTGGGGTCTGGCGGCTCGCTGCTCAAAAGCCACTAAAGAGCAAGGCTGCTGGAAAGGAAACTTGATTGTATCTTGGATACTGGCAGTGGGGAGGGTCAGATGGGTAGAGAAAGGACTTCCATCCAAAACCTGGCTCCCCGCCCACTGACAATCGGGGGCAAGAGCTTTTATAGACAGAGGGAGGGAGCTTCATGCAGAAACACCACACTCAGCTCTGACAGTCATCCTGAAACCACCGATGGGTGGTTTGCCCGGTGTCATCTTTATTGTCTCGGGTACAGTTAATCTTCAGTTCCTGGAGGAGGGCATGGCAGCCCACTGCAGTATCCTCGCCTGGAGAATCCCACGGACAGAGGAGGCTGCCAGGCTATAGCCCATAGGGTCGCAAGGAGTCAAACAGGACCGCAGCGGCTGAGCACGCAATCTGCAGTTCCGAGGTCACTTTGTTCCCATCTCTTTGAGGCCAGTTCTCGGAAATGAGGCCGCTGACATCATGGCTACAGTCTGGTCATCGTGTAATTCACTTCTCCACCTGGTGGGGTTTCAGTATCTACAGTGCAGCTCAGAGGATTATCTACAGCCCCTGAGGAGCAACCCAAACTCCTTGATTTTGCTTAATGACTAAACTATTATTATTTGGTCCCCTTTGACTGTTTTCCTGTTTCTGCGCATTCTCATTTCCGTGATTAAACTTTTTTATCTCCAGCTCAAGAGCAGATTCTCCTTGGCATCTCATCAGCAGGTTGCGAGTTGATGGCCATCCTTGTCTCGGTCCAAAATACAGCTAAGTTTTTATCCAAAATAAAAGCTATTTATCCAAAATACGGCTAAGTTTTCTTTCCCCCAGCCTCACTCTTTATTGGCTTTTGAGCAGTGAGCCGCCAGAACCCCACTGCCACGAGCTGTGAACCTGCGCCTGGGTGTCGATGAGAACAGCCATCACCCTTTTCCCAGGAACACAGGTGTGAGTCTGTGAAAAGACATTTTAAACCGTAGGCGCTGTCTCCACACGAGGGTTCAAATGTTTCATCGGTAGACAGCTGAGCTCTTTTTTTTAATTTATTTTCCAACTGAAGGATCATTGCTTTACAGAATTTTGCTCTTTTCTGTCAAACCTCAACATGAATCAGCCATAGGTATGCATATATCCCCTCCCTCCTGAACCTGCCTCCCATCTCCCGCTACATCCCACCCCTCTAGGTTGACACAGAGCCCCTGTTTGAGTTCCCTGAGACACACAGCAGACAGCTGGGGTCTTTAAGGCATCTCTCGAACGCTCCCCTCTCTCAGTCTGTGGATGAATTTGACAGCCGAAGAGCACCTCAGGACGTGGTGACCATGTTCGTGGAGAAGGCACCTAACCTGCTATTTGAGATGATAAAAATGACAGCACATTTTCCGACAGGCTGTCCCAGAATTCTCGTATCATCCTCTCTAGAGACACATTCGTCCTTTATTTTCACTATAAGCCTTTTATTTTTTTAAAGATTTTTTTTTTTTTGATGTGGACCATTTTTAAAGTCTTTATTGAGTTTGTTACGATATGGCTTCTGTTTTATGTTATGGTAGTTTAGATGCAAGGCCTGTGGGATCTTAACTCCCAACCAGGGATCAAACCCACACTCCCAGCATTGGAATGTGAAGTCTTAACCACAGGACCCCCAGGGAAATCCATGCAGGCCCTTTAGACCATGGTAATACTCTCAGTAAAGTTCCATTGTGGGGCTTCCCTGGTGGCTCAGCAGTAAAGAATCTGCCTGCAAAGGCAGAAGTTCAGTTCAGTTCAGTTCAGTTCAGTTGCTCAGTCGTGTCCGACTCTTTGCGACCCCAAGAATCGCAGCACGCCAGGCCTCCCTGTCCATCACCAACTCCCAGAGTTTACCCAAACCCATGTCCATCGAGTCAGTGATGCCATCCAACCATCTCATCCTCTGTCATCCCCTTCTCCTCCTGTCCCCAATCCTTCCCAGAAGACGCGGGTTCAATCCCTGGGTCGGGAAGATCCCCTGGAGGAGGCAATGGCAACCCACTCCAGTATTCTTGCCTGGGAAATCCCATGGACAGAGGAGCATGGCAGGCTAGAACCCATGGGGTTGCAAAAGAGTCGGACACAATTTAGCAACTAAAACAACACCAATGACAAAGTTGTGTTGCGTAGATTAGATCTAATGGTTGGAAACTTACCCACGTTAATGCTTGAGGAAACCTCCTCTTAGAGTCATGTCAGGTACCTCAACTCCATCCTGAGGCTCTTGACTTGTTTATAGCCAGTCTGACTGGTCCCATCACGGTAGCACTTTTAATGATCACTGTTGACACTCGCGCCTTATGGAATCATCGTGCATGCTTTCAGCCTCACCTGACGGTTCTTCCCTTTATCTCTGTAACTGGGAACCCCTTGAAGACACCCGGGTCAGAAGCTCACTCTTCTACTTCTGCGTCTACCCTTGTTTAAGATTTAATTAATTTGTATAACTTTGACCACCATCATGGACGTTCTTCGGCAAAATGAGAGAGATGAAATTTTACAGGGTCTCCATCAGCTTTTCTGACCTCTCTTCTTAGTGGTACCCAATCATTTGTTTCTATGAAGCTCTCAGAATGTTCCACGGCCCCCCTCCCCATGGAACTCTTAGGATTTTCATCTGTTTTATGGTCAAATTCTGTGTTCAGCTAGATGCATTGTCAGGTAGCAAAGCCAACCCAAAACAAAATTTTTTTAAAAGTCAATTGATTTTAATTGGAGGCTAATTACTTTACGGTCTTGTGATGGTTTTTGCCATACAGTGACATGAATCAGTCACAGGTGTATAAAATAGGTTTAATATTATTTGCATATTCACCTATCCAATTTTTGCCCCAGTTTTTTTTTTTTTTTGGCCTCACCTTTTGGCTTGTGGCATCTTAGCTCCCTTATCAGAGATCAAACTGGTGCCCCTTGCAGTGGAAACACAGGGTCCTAACCACTGGACTGACAGGGAATTCCCTTGCCAGAATTTATAGTAGATACATCTCAAACGAGAAGAGATTGCTAACCAGGAAGCTTAGGAGGGTGGCTTCCCAGATGGTTTGGTAGTAAAGAATCTGTCTGCAATGCAGGAAACGCAGCTGTGATTCCTGGGTGGGGAAGATCCCCTGGAGGAGGAAATGGCAACCCACCGCAGTATCCTTGCCTGGAGAATCCCACGGACAGAGGAGCCTGGCAGGCTGCAGTCCATGGGGTCACATGACTGAAGCGACTGAGTCTTCCGTTCTGAGGTCACTTTGCTCCCATCTCTTTGAGGCCAGTTCTCGGAAATGAGGCCGCTGACGTCACGGCTAGTCTGGTCGTCATGGAATTCACTTCTCCACCTGGGGGGGTTTCCAGCACGCACGCCTGCGCACAAAACGACATTCTCAATACAGACGAATTCCAGGTTCTCACCTTCTTTAAGAAATGTCTCAGCTAAAGCAGATCCCGGGGTAGCGGGAGGGAAGCTAAAAGACCCTGCACTTTCTCCAGCACAAGGAGAGTCTGGCAGAGAGGCCTGGCCTCGCCCAGGAGGCTGCAGATGCATCAATTCCCCGGCTTCAAACACAACCACTAAAAAAGCCTGCAGCACAGCCACACCCACCCAACGTTCTGGAAGGGTCTAGACTCCTAGCCCAGTTCGTGGGATGCCCCCTGGGGGGCATTCAGCAGTCAGCCTCTCCCTTGGACTCTGCAGCAAACACGTCAGGGGAAGGCTTCTAAGCTTTCCTCCTTCAGCCCCTAAGCCCAGGCAGCCCACCCCCTTGCCCACGCTTGAAACCCACCATCGTCACGAACCGCCCTCAGCCTGTCTTCCCTTGGTCTCCAAAAATGACTTTCCAGTTTCCCGCCTCCTAGTGCTTCCCTGGTGGCTCAGCTGGAAAAGAATCCGCCTGCAGTGCGGGAGATCTGGGTTCGATCCCTGGCTTAGGAAGACCCCCTGGAGAAGGGAAAGGCCACCCACTCCGGTATTCTGGCCTGGAGAATTCCATTGACTGTATATCCATGGGGTCACAAAGAGTCGGACACGAGTGAGCGACTTTCACTTCCCATTTACATTCTTGAACACCCAGATCTGCCTCTTCATTTCAAATGCAATGAGTCAGTACTACACGCCGATTTCATTAATTTGAACACTGTATTTGTCCTGAGGGAAAGGCAGGTAATAAAAGTAAGGCTAGGACAGGTATATTATGAGTCTGTCTCTTTTTTCTGTGTGGTTGCGAGGAGCCATGGACGGTACAAATAAATAGTTAATAGAAATTAATTCTGTTGCTTGTAGGATATTATTTCATTAAGTTTTATTGGATTTTCAAAACTGTGCTGTTAACCACAGGAGTATAAGACAATCTCCAGTGGATATTCGCTGTGTATTAAGGCAATCGAAGCTTAATCATGGACAACTTTTAAATTCTGCGACTGGAATGTACTCACTCTTTATTCATTTAAATGGTGAGTCTTTAAGTAAATTATGTACTTGTTGTTCAGTCCCTCAGTCGTGTCCGACTCTTTGCAACCCCATGGACTGCAGCACGCCAGGCCTCCCTGTCCATCACCAACTCCCAGAGCTTGTTCAAACTCATGTTCATAGAGTCGGTGATGCCATCCAACCATCTCACCCTCTGCCGTCCCCTTCTCCTCCCGCCTTCAATCTTTCCCAGCATCAGGTCTTTTCCAGTGAGTCAGTTCTTCACATCAGGTGACCAAAGTATTGGTGCTTCAGCTTCAGTCATTTCAGTGAATATTCAGGGTGAATTTCCTTTAGGATTGACTGGTTTGACAGTATAAATTTAACCCTTTATAATCCATACTAATATTGGGCATAGCTTCCTGGTGCCATATAATTTAAAATTTTATCATATTATATATATATATATATATATATATATATATATATATATACTTTTTCAAGATATACAGATGTCCTATGTGTATGCATATACATGCTACTGCTGCTGCTAAGTCGCTTCAGTCATGTCCGACTCTGTGGGACCCCGTAGATGGCAGCCCACCAGGCTCCGCCGTCCCTGGGATTCTCCAGGAAAGAACACTGGAGTGGGTTGCCATTTCCTTCTCCATTCATATACATACATACATGTTTATTTTATATAAGTATATACACATATCTACCTACATATCAAGGGATTAGAATCATTAGCTCATATACTATATGTAAAAGGGTATTTTAAATATATTTAAATACAGTTTTACTGGTGGTGGTGTTGTATTATTCCTTCAGTTGTGTCCAACTCTTTGAGACCCCATGGACTGTAGCCCACCAGGCTCCTCTGTCCATGGGGATTCTCCAGGCAGGAATACTGGTGAGGATTGCCATTCCCTTCTCCAGGGGATCTTCTAGACCCAGAGATCAAACCAAGGTCTTTTGCATTGCAGGCAGATTCTTTACTGTCTGAGCCACCGGGGAAGCCTTAGTTTTATTACAAGTTGGTGCATATTCAATATAGGTATATTAAGTATGTTCATTCTCAACAGTGCATTAAAGTAAGCTAATAAAAGTATAACCGGATTCCTTACTCCAGGGCACAGGAAAAATGTTATCATAATAAGCAAACAAGACATAAGTCAACAGAGGCAGTTATAACAATGATCTGACATGCACATCTGACAGCAGAGTATTAAGTACCATGATTTATCTTGGGGTTTTTTAACATAAATCTCTAATAGAGGAACCCTAGATTGCCAAATAATAAAGGTTTACTTACATGTATTTTTGTGTGCTGCGTATGTTTTCCCTGGAGGTTAAAAAGTATGTTTTCACCGAATATTACATCTGAAATATGATTAGGCAAAAAGCTGTCAGCCAGTTTTATGGTCATCAGCAATAAAATCAATAAACTGGTGAGACAAGTACCTGTAATTTGTGCTTAAGGCTGCTTGGATTGATCAGACACCTGATAAGTTATGAATTGCAAAAGGTAAGCCATGATGATTCATGTTGAAGGTTGGGAGAAACCAACGCAATTCTGTAAAGCAATTATTGTTCAATTGAAAAATTTATTAAATTAAAAAAGAGGCAACTATGCTATATTAGAAGAAGTTATTGAACAGTACAAGGAAAGGTGGTAGATTGTTTACGGAAAGCCAAACCAAGGTCTTTGTCAGTTGATGACTATGAGGAGTGAATGAAATTCTCCTAATTGAAGAAAAAAGAATTTAATCAAATAATGCCTTTAGTGGAGCTGGAGAAGACTCTTGAGAGTCTCTTGGACGGCAAGGAGATCCAACCAGTCCATCCTAAAGGAGATCAGTCCTGGGTGTTCATTGGAAGGACTGATGCTGAAGCTGAAACTCCAATACTTTGGCCACCTGATGCAAAGAACTGACTCATTGGAAAAGACCCTGATGCTAGGAAAGATTGAAGGTGGGAGGAGAAGGGGATGACAGAGGATGAGATGGTTGGATGGCATCACCGACTCAATGGGCATGAGTTTGAGTAAACCCCAGGAGATGGTGAAGGTAAGGGAAGCCTGGCGTGCTGCAGTCCGTGGGTTGTGAAGAGTCAGACACAACTGAGCGACTGAACAACAATGCCTTTAGAGTTAACCTGAAATTGTGGCAAAAGCAAGATTTGGGTTTGCATTTCTGTTCTGTTTAGAAAATTATTCATCAGTATGGAGTAAAAGTAATACTACCCCTAAACTGTTTTGGGGAACAATTCATCCATTTATTTTGAGTTATTTTAAGAGGTCTTGGCACAAAGTAGGAACATACTCACTTCTGGTCTTCTTCTTTCATGGGACTGGAACATCAACATCTGAAGTATGTATACGACCCCTGAATCCTCATTTTGTGACTTCAGTGGGGTTGGGAGGTCAGGACTGTAGTTTAGTGTTTACTATGCTTTTGGACCTCTTCTCAAACTGCAAACTGAGACCCTAGGAAGTGAAGAGCTATGACTTGCAACAACAGAGCTTAATGTTGGTGACAACTCCGGGCCCCAAGGTCTAGCAATCCCATCTCAGGGTCCTCCTGGAAGGACAAGAACCTGGGAGTCTGAAAAGTCTGAGGTGTTCCTGATTGAGGGGATGAAGTCCAAGGACGGGATATTTCTTTTGTGTATATGTGCGTTTAGTCACGAAGTCGTGTCCAACTCTTTTGTGACCCCTTGGACTGTAGCTCGCCAAGCTCCTCTGTCCATGGGATTCTCCAGGCAAGAATACTGGAGTGGGTTGCCATTTCCTCCTCCAGGGGCTCTTCCTGACCCAGGGATTGAACCCGGGTCTCCTGCACCCCCTGCATTAGCAGGCAGATTTGTTACAATCTGAGCCACCAGGGTATTCTAATTGAAGTATACATATATACTTATAAATAAGTATAAATATACATTTATATATATAAATAAGTATATTTATATGACTATATAAATAAGTATAAATATATATATTTTTTAACTGAAGTAAGTTTTAAATCAACTATGGGCTTCCTTTGTAGCTCAACTGGTAAAGAATCCACCTGCAACGCAGGAGACCTGGGTTTGATCCCTGGGTTGGGCATATGCCCTGGAGAAGGGATAGGCTACATACGCCAGTATTCTTGGCCTTCCCTTGTGGCTCAGCTGGTAAAGAATCCGCCTGCACTGTGCACTGTGGGAGACCTGGGTTCTATTCCTGGGTTGGGAAGATCCCCTGGATAAGGGAAAGGCTACCCACTCCAGTATTCTGGCCTGGAAAATTCCATGGACTGTGTAATCCGTGGGGTCGCAAAGAGTTGGACACGACTGAGCAAATTTCACTTAAACCAAGTAGACCTCAATGGAAAAAATACGGTAAGAAATGAGTCTAATCTGCTTCTAAGTTTCCTGAGTGGCTGTGTCCTGTGCCACATGAACATACAATTCCCACAGAAACACATGTCATTATGTAGTAAGCTAACCCACATACATTAGCCCATGCTTTGAAGACGCAGCTCAAAAGCTGCCTTATCCACAATGTCTCCCATCTTCATAAACCCTCACGGGACTGTCTTTCTCCACTGGAAGACACGCTTCGCAGCTCTACCCTCAGCATCACCACCCAGGGATGTCGCTGGGTTCCTCATACCTGACACCCAGGTCATAGTCAATCCTTATCACATGACCAAGTGTAACCATCACTGCACCCCTGGTGCCTCAGACGGTAAAGAGTCTGCCTGCCTGCAACATGGGAGACCTGGGTTTGATCCCTGGGTTGGGAAGATCCCCGAGGAAGGGAATGGCAACCCACTCCAGTATCCTTGCCTGGAGAATCCCAGGGACAGAGGAGCCTGGTGGGCTACAGTCCAGAGGGTCAAAAAAAGCTGGACCTGACTGAGTGACTAACACTTGGACTTCTCACATCATAATGCCCCTCACCTGGACCTCCTGAAACAGAGCTGATTCTTGTCATTGTTACATGTTCTACAAAGTCATTGCAAATGCTGAACTAGTGAATGCTGGATCATTTCTCCTAGGGAAGTAAATTTTCTGGGAGCCACTGGTCACAACATTTTCATCAAGAGATCAACACATTACCTGGTGCAAAGTGTGTATCTGTTTGCAGGCACCTTATTTCATACGTCCAGTACTTCATATTTCATAACTCCAATCCTTTGGCCACCTGATATGAAGAACTGACTCATTGGGAAAGGCCCTGATGCTGGGGAAGATTGAGGGCAGGAGGAAAAAGGAATGACAGAGGATGAGATGGTTGGATGGCATCACCGACTCAGTGGACATGAGTTTGAGCAGGCTCCAGGAGATGGTGAAGAACAGGGAGGCCTGGTGTGCTGCAGTCCATGGGGTCACAAAGAGTCAGACACGACTGAGAGACTGAACTGAACCGAACTATTTCATACGTATTTTTGAGTCATCCACCTGGGACTAGAAGCCATCAGCATGGCAACTCAAGCCAGCAAGGAGCTTGTCTAACTCAAGTATTTTCCCCCTAAGGCACATCGCAGTCTTTTTGGGCCTCTATCCCAACAGTAGACAGCATTAAAACACCATGACTGGGGCCATTTCCCACAAGGACACCATTGCTAAAAGACACATAAATGAGAAAAATGCAGCCCTACATAGTCCACAAAAAGACACCGGTTTACAGCCTGAAAGCTGAAATCAGAAGGCAGGGCGTTGCAACGCCCAACCCCCCAGCTGAGCCAAGTCCATGAATGGCCCCCAAAGAACCTCCAGGACTGACTTAATGTTTAAGAACAGCCTGTAGTGGAGCGGATGAGTTTGCAAATCCGGAACCCAAGGACAACGAGGCGCGATCTGCAGTCTCCTCCCTGGTCTGCCCGTTTCCTTCCACTCTGGTCCAGCCACCATGCACGCAGCAGTCAGGTCATGGCTAAGCCACGTCCAAGAATCACTGAGACTCTTGCCTGCAACACTTGCCAGCCTCTTCCTCTTGGAATCACAGCAGTACGATTCTAGAGTCTTTCCACAGCCTGGAGGGACCCCAGAAAAGTCTCCTTGCCCAGCTCCTTCCCTCGCTTCCTACAGCTTTTGTTC
Source organism: Giraffa tippelskirchi (assembly GCF_054371585.1). Taxonomy (NCBI): domain Eukaryota; kingdom Metazoa; phylum Chordata; class Mammalia; order Artiodactyla; family Giraffidae; genus Giraffa; species Giraffa tippelskirchi. Next base: position 149,267,211 of record NC_137289.1, read on the forward strand.
ACCCCAAGTCTCCCTCTTCCACTGACCTCCCTGACCCAGTCCACCCTGCCAGTCCCCCTTCCAGCACAGGTCTCAGCTTCAAGGCCACGTTCTCAGAGAAGCATCCCTGATACTTCCAAGGTCTGGGATCCCTTCAGCCCCTCCACCTGGCTGTGTACTGCACTTTTTTTCTTTCTAAGCTTTTATTTATTTCTGGCTGCATCGGATCTTTGTAGCTGTGCAGGCGTTTTCTCTAGTTGTGGACAGGGAGGGCTCCTCTCAAGTTGCAGCACACTGGCTTCTCACTGCAGTCCTTTCTCTTGTCCTGAGACACAGGCTCTAGGGCTCCCAGGCTCCAGAGTACAGGCTCCAATAACATTTCTGATACACGAGTTTAGTTGTTCCACGTCACGTGGGATCTTCCCAGACCAGGGAATTGAACCCGTGTCCCCTGCACTGGCAGGCGGATTTTTATCCACTGGAGCCCCAGGGGAGTCCCTGCACATTTATCGGAAGCAGTTTATTTGTTTGCTAGCATGTTGCTGGCCCACACTTATAGGAATATAAGCACCCTGATCTCAGGGTCCTTGCGATCCCAGCTGCATTCATAGCACAGAGGTCAATGTGCCAGCGCTCAGCTCAGTTCGGTTTAGTCGCTCAATCGTGTCCGACTCTTTGTGACCCCATGGGCTGCAGCACACCAGGCCTCCCTGTCCATCACCAACTCCCAGAGTCCACCCAAACCCATGTCCATTGAGTTGGTGATGCCATCCAACCATCTCATCCCCTTCTTCTCCTGTCCTCCATCTTTCTCAGCATCAGGGTCTTTTCCAATGAGTCAGTTCTTCACATCGGGTGGCCAAAGGATTGGAGTTTCAGCCTCAGCATCAGTCCTTCCAATGAATATTCAGGACTGATTTCCTTTAGGATAGACTTGTTGGATCTCCTTGCAGTCCAAGGGACTCTCAGGAGTCTTCTCCAACACCACAGTTCAAAAGCATCAATTCTTCGGTGCTCAGCTTTCCTTATAGTCCAACTCTCACATCCATACATGACTACTGGAAAACCCATAGCCCAGCACTCAGCAGTTCTCAATACACAAGAGTTGGATGAACAGCTTGCAGAGTACCCCTGGGTGCTACTTTACGGGGCTAATTTATGCCTCTGTCCCCACGTTCCCTTTAATAATGTCAGTTTCTGGGCAGCAGGAATGACTTAGGCTCCGGTTTCACGCCAAGATGTTTATACTACATCTCTTTTCCCTACTGCGTCATGGGCAAGTCAGCAGGATGTGATGGCAACAAGTCCACATGTCCAAGTAGCTTTTGTACCGTATAAGCTAAAAATATACTTATTGAGTAAGTGGCCTCAGTTCTGGAGCTTGTGTGTCTGTTATGTTTAACTTCCCAACAATCAGCTCCGATAGGAATGGGCTGGAAAGCAATAGACATCATTTATTTTTTTTGCTATGCTGTGCTCAGTCCTGTCTGACACTTTGCAACCCCGTGGACTGTAGCCCACTAGGTTCCTCTGGCCATGGGATTCTCCAGGTAAGAATACTGGAGTGGGTTGCCATTTCCTCCTCCAGGGGATCTTCCTGACCCTGGATCAAATCCAAATTTCCTGTACTGGCAGGTGAGTTCCTTACCACTGAGCCACCTGGGAAGCACAGATCGGGGAGAGGGTACATTAACCAGACTGAATGTCATGAGAACATTACCAAAGACAGGCTGCATCAATATATCGCACGGCAGTTTACTTCCACCCGGACAAAAAGGTGTTCAACCAGTGCTTTACTTCTTTTGCTTCTGGTTTGCATATGTACCTCTGGCTCATGGAGGCAGAAGGGAAGCTGAGAGAAACAGTAACAGATTCTGACCTCCCGTGAACCACAGGGGTGTTTCAGAGCAGAGCAAAGGTAAAATGCAATGGACTGCAGACTTTCATCTCAGAATGTGGCAGAGCCCCGACAACCCACATTCGCCCCTGAGTCGGTTTTCTAGAGACCTGCACCAGAACACTGGTATATTGTAAACACTTCCCAGTGACTCTTTGGATCCTTAGATGTGTAATCACAAGCCAGATTTTTACCACCTCCATAAACTCCCTTTGTTCTTTTGATGGGGCTTTCCAGGTGGCCCTAGTGGTAAAGAATCCGCCTGCCCATGCAGGAGACGTAAGAGACCTGGGTTTCATGCCTGGGTCAGGAAGATCCCCCAGATGAATGCATGGCAACCCACTCCAGTATTCTTGCCTGGAGAATCTCATGAACGGTGGAGCCTGGTGCTACAGTCTACAGGCTCGCAAAGAATCGGACATCACTGAACACTTACGTGAGTGTATATGTCTACGTATATGTATGTATTGGAGAAGGAAATGGCAACCCACTCCAGTATTCTTGCCTGGAGAATTCCATGGACAGAGGAGCCTGGCAGGCTACAGTCTTTGGGGTTGCAAGAGTTGGACAGGACTGAGCGACTAAGGACACACACATATGTACGTATAAAATGGCTACACTGAAGAATTATTGGAATCGGGCCATATCTATTTCCATAATATTTTCTTCTTGGGTAGAAATGTCTTACATCTTTAGGAAAACACTCCCATGAAAATTCAGGTGGATGGGCATTTGGCCCCATCTCTGGCAGCTTTTTTGGTGGTTCTGCTTTGATAAACTGTTACCAAACTTCTAGATGAGCACCCATCTTTTGAACTAATTGAATATGTTAACTTTTTTCCTCTGTAGAGCTGGTGTGTCATTATATTTTCCATTCTGTGCCTTGCTTTTCATGCATTTAAAGTGCCGGAGCAGCTGTTTATTTGGAAAGTTTCCATCATGGCCATAATAATCTCCAACTAATTGCACATCAAATATTTATTTCTTGCACGTTAAATTAATGAAGCGGCTTCAACAAGAGAAAAATTGGATCAGGTTGGCAAACGGTGCCTATAAATTCATGAAAGATTCCCAGTTCTTTTTTGGCAGGACTCCTTTGATACAGATTAACAGTTTTTAAATGGAAAAAAAAAATTCCCATTATCTGGTTGAGAGTTTTTAAATAGGCAAGCTCTCTTTATTAAAATACTTTTCCCAATGTTTCCTTGAGAGATCATATTATAGCTTTCAGAAAAGAAAAAAAAAGCCATGCTATTGATTTTCAAATAAATTATTTGGTATATTTTTTTTGCCTTGAATTTAATATGTTATTTTTCATTCTTCTTTTTAAAAACTTGAAGTAGAGTTAATTTACAATGTTATGTTAATTTCAAGTGCACAACAGTAATTTATACATATATATACATATATACATATGTGTGTATATATATATTCTTTTCATATTTTTTTCCATTCTAGCTTATTACAAGATGTTAAATATAGCTCCCTATATAGTAGATCTTTCTTGTTTACCAATTTTATGTATGGTAGCATATATATGTTGATCACAAATGTATAACAAAATTTATATTTGAGATTCTTTCCATTATACTCTATTACAGTATATTGACTATAGCTCCCTGTGCTACACAGTAGGTCCTTGTTGTTTACCTCTTTTTATATATAGTCGCTCAGTCATGCCCAACTCTTTGCAACCCCATGGACTGTAGCCTGCCAGTCTCCTCCATCCATGGGATTCTCTAGGCAAGAACCATCCAACCATCCCATCCTCTGTCATCCCCTTCTCCTCCCGTCTTCTATCATTCCCAGCATCAGGGTCTTTTCCAATGAGTCAGCTCTTCGCATCAGGTGGCCAAAGTATTTGGAGTTTCAGCTTCAGCATCAGTCCTTCCAATGAACACCCGGGACTGATCTCCTTTAGGATGGACTGGTCGGATCTCCTTGCAGTCCAAGGGGCTCTCAGGAGTCTTTTCCAACACCACAGTTCAAAAGCATCCATTCTTCAGTGCTCTGCCTTCTTTATGGGCCAACTCTCACAAGTGCACATGACCACTGGGAAAACTATAAGTTTGACTAAACAGACCTTTGTCAGCAAAGTGATATCTCTGCTTCTTAATACACTGTCTAGGCCTCTGTAGATGTTACTAGATCTTTTTGCAGGTGGTGCCGCCCAGTATCTTGAGACCAGTTCCATCGGGCTCCCTTTGTCACCTGCTTTGTCTACCAGGGGACTTAAAGATGCTTCTTTACTTTTATTTCAGCACAGGGTGTCTCGATTTGATTTCATTTTTATTAACTTACTCTGAAACCCAAGTGAAACCATTCAAGCTAGAATCATGTCCCTTTCTCACTTTAGCAACATCTTCTGTTGACGAACCCTGACTATTGTTTCTGCTCCATTTGCTTTCAAATGATTTTCAGAACTCTAATTAGAAGTTGATCCTTTTCTTTCTCATTTATAATTTTAATCTCTCACCATTTACATCTATTTCTTCCAATTGTTTTGCATTCTGGGAAAGTGTCCCATCTTTTGACATGCCAGAAAACTGTTTTCTCTGTGTCTGTTCCATTCTTACATAATCTTGCTGCAAATTTAAATTTGGTCATCGAGTTTTGTGTCTTGTTTGTTTTTAAGCGATGTCTGTGTTAATCTTGTTCTGTTCTCTTCTTAGATTCCATGAACGCTTTTGTCTTTGCAGAACTGGAGGAATAAAATAAGTCTAAATACTCTAAATTCCCAAAGAAAATCCCCATTGCTTAGAAAGCTCAAAACCTAGTACATTTTTCAAATGATCCTTTAGGAAGAAAATCTCTTGCAAATGCCTCTCCTTTTCAAAGTTAAGGTGTATGTATCAGTTGCTCAGTTACGTCCGACTCTGCAACCCCACGGACTGTAGTCTGCCAGGCTCCTCTGTCCATGGGATTCTCCAGGGAAGAATCCTGGAGTGGGTTGCCGTTCCTTTCTCCAGGGGATCTCCCCGACCAGCGATTGAATCTGGGTCTCCTTGATTGAACTGGAGTCCCTTGGAATTCAAGGAGATCAAACCAGTCAATCTTAAAGGAAATCAGTCCTGGATGTTCATTGGAAGGACTGATGCCGAAGGTGAAACTCCAATACTTTGGCCACCTGGTGCAAAGAACTGACTCACTGGAAAAAACTGTGATGCTGGGAAAGATTGAAGGCAGGAGGAGAAGGGGACGCCAGAGGATGAGATGGTTGGATGGCATCACTGACTCGATGGACATGAGTTTGGTCAAGCTCTGGGAGTTGTTGATGGACAGGGAGGCCTGACGTGCTGCAGTCCATGGGGTCTCAAAGAGTTGGATGCTACTGAGTGACTGAATTGAACTGAAGCATTTAACAGGATACCTGGCATCGAGAAACTTGTGTGTTGTGTGTGCGCGTGTGCTCATTTGTGTCCAACTCTTTTCAACCGGCATGGACTGCAGCCCACCAGGCTCCTCTGTCCATGGGATTTCCCAGGCAAGAATAGTGGAATGGGTCACCATCTCCTCCTCAAGTGGATCTTCCCGACCCAGGGATCAAACCTGCATCTCCTGCATTGGCAGGCAGATTCTCTACCACTGAGTCCCCAGAAAGGACTAAATGTGAAATAAAACCACGCCCACTGCATCAGAAATTTCAGCTCCATGTGGTAAAGGTTAAGAAACACATGCAAGCTTGTGAATAAACCCATGGAAGAACCATATCATGTTGTGGATCTTGACTTAGGTGATAGGAACAGATTGAGAAAAATAGATTTGTTTGGGGAGAAAAGAAATGGCCAGCGTACAGATCCGTCTGAAGCCAGGCTAGCATTCCCTCTAGAAAACAGATGCTCCTCTGCTCTGTCTCTTTCCTCCTTGGCGCCAAAGCTCCTAGAAAGGCTTGACTTCTGCTTCAATCTTTAGGGACGAAAGAGGGCAGTGAATCACGTGTTGACTAAATAGGGTCCACATACCTTAGCCCTCACCGGAGCTCACGAGGTGCTTTCAATTCGGAAACCGTGAGGTTTCGTGAGAACGATGCCCCGGACCACCTGTTGCCCACCTGCGACCGGCAACGTGGTTGAATCTTGTTGTCTTAAGAAAACGAGAACGCTACTGCCCTTCACACTGAGGGTGGCATACGGGGCTATGAACGCTAACGAGGCCACCGGAATGCCATCTGTTTACAAGATGACCAAGAGTAAAATCACACCGTGATGACAGGCCAGAACCCAGCCCCTGAAAACCTGCAGCTTCTTTCCAAGTCCCCCTGCCGCTGGGTGTTTGAAAGGCTCAGATCCACAACCTAGGCCACTCACAGTTTGTGTAAGATTTTGAAGCAAAATTATCAGGGTGGTGCAAAAGTAATCGCCGTTTTGCACCGTTGACCTTTGCCGTTTGATACTGGAATACATTCTTAAATAAATGCGGTTATAGTATACTGTCATTTGAATGCACATGTCTTGCTTTATGTTTCTTCTAGCTAATGATTAGCTGTTTATTTTATATTTATTTCATTTTCTATATTTATTTTAGACTATAGAAATGATGGTAGACAAAAAGCAAAATCGAGCGATTTTTAAAAAGCAATTATTTATTTATCACCTATCTATCTATCTATTTCTTTATTTTTCGCCGTGCTGAGTCTTCATGGCTGCTCACAGTTTTTCTATTGTGGCCAGTGAAGGCTACTCCATAGTTGCAGTCACGGGTTTCTCTTTGTAGTGGCTTCTCTTGTTGCAGAGCATGGGCTCTAGGCAGGCAGGCTTCAGTAGTTGTGGCTCGTGGACTTAGCTGCCCCGGGGCAGGTGGAATCCTCCGTGACCAGGGATCGAACCCATGTCCCCTGCACGGGCAGATGGACTCTTAACCAATGGGCCACCAGGGAAGTCCCTGAGTGCATTTTTAATTCAAGTTCAAAATGGGTCGTAAAAGCAGTGGGGACAGCTTGCAACATCAGTAACGCATTGGGCCCAGGAACTGCTAAGGGATGTACAATTTGGTGGTGGCTCGAGAGGTTTCGCAAATGAGATGACAGCCTAAAGTGTTTCATCAGTAGACGGCTGGGCTCTGTAAGGCATCTGTCTAAAGTTCACAGGCTTACACAAAGGGAAAACACAATGAGGACACGTGGCCGTGGAGACACAGCTCAGCTAAGCGAGGATCCACTATCGTTTATAAGACCTATTCAGACGTCGGCCTCAGGGTGTGTTTGCTTTTAATTTCTTCCCTTGCTGGAAGATTTTCTGTTGAAAGAAAGCTTTTGGGATGAGAGCCTGCTAAAGGTGTCAAGTGTTAGTCACTCAATCGTGTCTGACCCCTGTGACCCCATGGACTGTCACCCACCTGGTTTCCTCTGTCCATGGGATTCTCCAGGCAAGAACACTGGAGTGGGTTGCCATTCCCTTCTCCAGGGGATCTTCCTGACCCAGGGGTCAAATCCGCATCTCTACATTGCAGGTGGATTCTTTACCGGCTGAGCTACCACGGAAGTCCACGTTTGTAAAGAAAATGAACTGGCAAATACTAAAAAAAAAAAAAAAAAAAAAAAAACAGTCACTGGTTTTAAGCTTGCTGGTTGGGGAAATCAAAGCTACTTCATCTTTTTGTGTTTTTCTCTAGATCTTCCTTCCTTCCCTCTTTCCCTACAGTGCAGCACTTAGGATCCTCACTGTCACAAGCAGTATCTTTTTTAGTTGCAGCCCGTGGGATCTAGCTCTGTGACCAGGGATCGAACCCTGGCCCCCTGCATTGGAAGCACACAGTCTTAGCCACTGGGCCACCAGAGAAGTCCCCCTAAAGCCTTTCTACAGTCTACTTCTTTTACTTATTACCTGAATGTGTGATGCTGTCATATCTATGAAACACTTGTTTAGTTACTCAGTCCTGTCCGATTCTCTGCGACCTCATGGACTGTAGCCCTCCAGGCTCCTCCGTCTGTGGGATTCTCCAGGCAAGAATCCTGGAGTGGGCTGAAACACCAGGATAGTATATTTCTACATACTTTGTTGTGATCGCCGAGTATTCAGTTAAATGTCTACCATAAGGCTGTAGCGCTCAGTTCAGCACAAATTGTACAAGGTAAAATAAAGGAAGAGACGCTGAGTGAGAGTCTCTGCAGAGAACAAGCCTTGACCTCAGCATCGCCCTTATCATAGGGCAGACACGTGTTCCTGCATGGACACTTCACAGGCTCAAGATCAGAAAGAGAACTGTTCCTGTCACTTGAAGTGGAGGTCAAGTGAAGAAATTGCTCCCAGACACAGCAGAATGGATGATAAGGCAGAATATCTATATCCACAAAGACCTTCTAAATCCAGGCTAAAACGGACGGCTTTCCTACGTCCCTCCCTGTGTAACCCCTGCCCACGTGGTCAGGGCGAGCTGCAAGCTACACACACTGATGGAAAACAAACCTGACAGGATTCCTTCTCAGTGAGGAAAGAGCTTATCGTTGTGGGAAATCCTGCTTTAAATCCGGTTGTGTAGACAGTTACTTCTGAAGGGGGAGTGGTTTAGAAGCTTGGATGTCATTCATTTCTTTCCTACAATGTCTTTTGTTTGACTATCGAAGTAGTCCTGAATGAAGGGCACACATCAGTACATAGACAGATATCTGGACATGTACTCAAGGCTATACTTAAAATGGAGAACCAACAAGGACCTGCTGTCCAGCACAGGGAACTCTGCTCAATACTCTGTAATAACCTTATGGTTCCCAGGGGGAAGGATGGGGGAAGGGATAGTCAGGGAGTTTGGGATGGACATGGACACACTGCTGTATTTAACATGGAGAACCAACAAGGACCTACTGGACAGCTCAGGGAACTCTGCTCAATGTCATGTGGCAGCCTGAATGGGAGGGGAGTTTGGGGGGGGTGGCTACATGAATATGTATGGCTGAGTCCCTTCACTGTTCAACTGAAACTATCACAACATTGTTGACTGGTCATAATGCAATTCAAAATAAAAAGTTAAAAAAAAAGAAAATTTACATGCACCCTAATGTTCAGAGCATTGCTGTTTTCATTCAGTTGCTCAGTGGTGTCCGACTCTTTGCGACCCCATGGACTGCAGCACGCCAGGCCTCCCTGTCCTTCACCAACTCCCAGAGTTTGCTCAAACTCATGTCCATCGAGTCGGTGATGCCATCCAACCATTTCATCCTCTGTCGTCCCCTTCTCCTGCCCTCAATCTTTCCCATCATCAGGGTCTTTTCCAGTGAGTCAGCTCTTCACATCAGATGGCCAAAGGATTGGAGCTTAAGCTTCAGCTTCAGTATGAATTCCTCCAATGAAGATTCAGGACTGATTTCCTTTAGGAGTGACTGGTTTGATCTCCTTGCTGTCCAAGGGACTCTCAAGGGTCTTCACCAGTACCACTGATAGAAAGCAGTCTTAATGAACTAAAACTCTGACCATGCTGGCACCATAATCTCAAACTTCCAGCCTCCAGAAGTGTGGGGAACAAGTGTTTGTTGTTTAAGTCTCTGGTATTTTCTTTAGACTAAGAATCAACAAGAGAAGTCACCTCTGCACTAAAGAGGCCAGGGAAGTGTAAGCTGAGTGAGCCGGTGTAGGCTGGGCCTGGGGACCCAGAACCAGTGTGCTTACCTGTACATGGGTGTGCTGTGTGCTCAGTCATGTCCGACTCTCTGTGACCCCATGGACTGTAGCCCACCAGGCTCCTCTGTCCACGGGATTCTCCAGGCAAGAATACTGGAGTGGGTTGCCATGCCCTCCTCCAGGGGATCTTCCCAGCTCAGGGATCAAACCCACATGTCCTGCATTGATACAAGGATTCTTTACCACTGAGCCACCTGGGAAGCCCCATTTGGGCACATGATAAGGCAAATTTAGCTGAAACATATTGGACTCTGGGTATTTTGTTGAACACATTCCCGGAATCAGATTCGTAATCTGGAAGTCTCCCTTGAGCTTTTAACCTTCACATGCCAGAATCTAATATTTTCAACTTGAGGACAATTCATGATAAGGATAATGTTTCTTACTACATATTATCACTTTAACAGCTTCTGGAACAAGACATGCTGCAGTAGATAAATCAATGGCTTATATAGAAAATAGGTAGACAGGTAGCCAAAAATAAAGCACTGGTTCATTACTAACAAGTGATTCAAACTTACAAGAGAAATAAAAAGTCTTTAAAGGATGAACCTAAACCTTTTCACTAATTCCCTCCCCAGTATAGGAACTGTATGAAAAAAAAAAAAAAAAAATGGAAATCTACAAGTATAAAAAAAAGCAGCTACTTTCGTGTCACCAAGACTCATCTTTTCTCTATGAGACAATATCGCCTACTTAAATCTGGAGCTATTTTTTGCATCTGCTTCATCTGTGCAGGTACTATATTTAAGGCAGACGTGGGATGGAGGAAATAACAGTGACGCCAGTGGATTAATTTAGAGGCTTCACTTGAAAAATAGCCTCACCTTCCTCTAAATTAAGAAATATTTACTCTCAGTCTGCAGATCTCCAATGGGGAAAGAAATGATCGGGCTCTAGCTTTCGAGAGAAATGTCTCTTTATAGTGTTATCAATCGTGCCTTGCAAAGTAAACTTCTACAAGCAAAAGTTCCCTTTCATTTAGGGAAAACAGACGTTGTTAACGTAATGCCTTTCTTTCGCAGTTTTAGGGTTTCCGCAGACACTTGCGAGAAGTTAAAAATAGCCAACTGTGACTGAGAACAGTCAGAACAGAGCAGTGACAAAAGAGAAAACATAATAAATCAGTCAATTAAGAAAAATCTAACTGTGAAAGTCGCTGTAAAGAATAAAAACCCTTGTTTTCTTTTGCAGAAGCATGCTAATCCTTTTTCGGTCTATTTATATCACCGAGTGGCTCCAAATAAAATCTGTAGAAAAGCCTCAGTTTTAAGCAGTTTTTCCTTTTGCTTTGAGTGTTCTATGTCACCAGATGGATGAAAACAGGCTTTTCAAACCTAACAGTTTCATTAAACTGCAGATGTTTAATTAAAGAGCGGTGCATTTAGAAAAGTCAGGTCACACACAAGTGAACAGCATCGGCGTATCTGTCATCCGGGTCTAAGTCTCTGGGGATGCAAACGTGAACCCAATCCATTTTTTTTCGCCTCACTGAGGGTAACTGAGGATGCAGGGAACAGTCCTGAGGAACAGTGGGAGGCAGGTTATAGAATAAACAACTCTGCCAGAGAGGAGAGACGTTGTTTCTACCAGAAAGGTCGGAGTACAGTCTCAGCTCCGCCCTGAACAATCTTATATACATTAGGACCTGCAAACAACCACCTCTATTAGGCAGGATAGATAGCACAGGGAACTTAAAAAAAAAAAAAGAAAAGCGATACCTGCTAAATAAGAAGAGTCATTCAGTAAGGGTGGGGAGTGAAAAGGGCGGTGGCCGATATGAGGAGTCTGGGCTTCCAAAGAAGAAATCTAGCTTCCAAAGAAGAGATTATTCCAACAGCAAGAAAACAGACTGAGACACTTCCCCGGCGGTCCAGGGGGTAGGACTCTGCACTTCCAAAGCAGGGCGCCTGGGTTCAATCCCTGGTCAAGGAACTAGGTCCCACAGGCTGCAATTAACAGTAGACATGCCACAACCAAAGATCTCGTGCGCCTCAACTAGGACCTGGCAGAGACTAATAAATACATTTTTCTTTAAAAAAAAGGAGAGAGGTAATGCAGCTTCCTGGGTTCGATCCCTGGGTTGGGAAGATTCCTCTGGGGAAGGGAAAGGCTACCCACTCCAGTATTCTGGCCTGGAGAATTCCATGGACTGTGTAGTCTATGGGGTCGCAAAGAGTCGGACACGGCTGGGCGACTTTCACTCACTCAATGTAGCTTACAAAACAAACACACACTAAGGGACTTCCCTGGTGGTCCAGTGGTTAGGACTTCACCTTCCGACATGTTGAGAGCATGCCAGCATGGGCGTCTGTGGGCATTAGATGGACACTGGGCATGGGGGATCTGCAGACACATGTCGCTGTAAACACAGTAAGTGTAGTGCAAGTCGCTCAGTCGTGTCCAACTCTTCGTGACCCCATGGACTGTAGCCCGCCAGGCTCATCTGTCCATGGGGATTCTCCAGGCAAGAATACTGGAGTGGATTGCCATGCCCTTCTCCAGGGGATCTTCCCAACCCAGGGACGGAACCCAGGTCTCCTTAATTGCAGGCAGATACTTTACCATCTGAGCCACCAGTGGTCGCTGCACATGTGATCTGGTAGAAAGCAGAGCTCAAAACATCCTTTTCAAAATTTCTTTCAAAACCCTGAGCACAAAGTGCTTTTTCCCGTACAAGATGTATTAAATAATAAATAGCAAGCAGAGCCGAGAGCACCGTATGCGGTGTGAGAGTTCCAGACGCCTTTCTGTAACCAGATATTTTCAGCTCACTGTTATCAAAAGAATAAAAAAGAAAGAAACAAACAGACATAAAAAAAAAAATTTTGTGTCTTTATTGCTTAAACTTTCCTGATAAGCTTGGGCATTGTGTAGATGGAAAAGAAAATGCTTCCAGGATGAAAATGAAAAATTAATGACTTTTAAAATTGAAGCATAAAAGCAAGGGGGAAAAAAAAAGATTTTGCTATTTTCTCCCTCAGTCAACTATATTTATAGTCCAAAGCTTTTCCTCCGCAAGTAGATGGGGTTTTAAAATGAATCTTATCCTGTAGTTTTTCGGAACGTGCCTGTGACTTTCATCATATGAGGAAAAGGAATGGAAGTGAAATAGGAGGGAATGAGATGGATGTTCACAACTGGGATCATATCGGTTAATTACCGAAGACTGGAAAACTTACTGACTGCTTGCTTTGGTTTACAAATTAAAGAGACACTGAATACGTTTTAATGAAGGTAACTCCGCACACACACAGAGAAAGGAATATTCTTTGGAGCTGCACACACACACACACACACACACACACACACACACACACGGCCAGAGGTACGCTATTTCACAGCGAGACAAACCCTAGCTTGGAATGGCTTGAACAAAGACCACAACCAGCACACCGATGCTTCTTGACAGATGCCTTTCGTATCAAGCATTCGCTCAGAGTTTCAGAGTCAGGACTCGGTGTTTAACGGGATGAATGTTTCGAGACACCGGCACGTGACAGACCCAACATCCTTCATACAAAAATGGAATTCGCCGCCCTGCTTTCCGACTCTCTCTCTCGAAGGTAAATCACCAACCTGCTCCCCAAGGCCCTGGCCAGTTAGGACTTTCAGAAAGGAAAAGTATAAAATGCAGGAGCAGAAACCTATTCCCAGATTTTTTTTTTTCAAAGTTTCTCTGTCTTCAAAAAAAAATGTGTTAATGGGAGAAGGCAATGGCACCCCACTCCAGTACTCTTGCCTGGAAAATCCCATGAACGGAGGAGCCTGGCGGGCTGCAGTCCATGGGGTCACTGAGTCGGACACGACTGAGCGACTCCACTTTCACTTTTCACTTTCATGCCCTGGAGAAGGAAATGGCAACCCACTCCAGTACTCTTGCCTGGAGGATCCCAGGGACGGGGGAGCCTGGTGGGCTGCCGTTTATGGGGTCGCACAGAGTCGGACACGACTGACGCGACTTAGCAGCAGCAGCAGCAGCATTTATCTTAATTGGGGGATAATGACGTTACAACATTGTGATGGCTTTTGCCAGGCATCAATATGGATTGACCACAGGTATACACGTGTCCCCTTCATTGTCAACCCCCCCAACCCCCTCCCCACTGCAACCCTCCAGGTTGTCCCAGAGCACCAGCTTTGGGTGCCTTGCTTCATACACCAAACTGGCACTGGCCATCTATTTTCCATATGGTGCCATATATGTGTCTATGCTATTCTCTCAGATCATCCCACCCTCGCCTTCTGCCACGGAGTCCAAAAGTCCGTTCTTTACGGCTGTGTCTCCTTTGCTGCCCTGTATGTAGGGTCGTTTATATTTACAACCCACACCAATCATCAAAACCTCAGGTCTTCCTAAAACCCACGCGTGGTTGTACGTTTTCACTAATGGCTGCTTCCAAGCGCTGAGCACACTCTTGACCCATTTCCGCATCATCGTGAGTCTTCATCCAAGTCTCTCCTGCCCCTAAATCAGTGAGAGAGTCCTCAGCACGATTGCAAAGCGGCCTGATAACCCGATTTGGTCCGAGGTCCTCAGCCTCGACTTCACACTTAGAACGACCTGGGCAGCTTTCCAGAAATTCCCATGTGTCTGCAGACCAATGAAATCAGAATCTGGTGATAAGGTTTTTTACAAGTTCCCTGTTGATTTCCTGGGTAGCCAGCAATGCTGGCCTAAGAGATGGCCATCGGCACATTGTATTAGCCATTTGGGTGAGCTGTGTGCTCAGCCGTGTCCGACTCTTGGCGACCCCGTGGACTGTAGCCCGCCAGGCTCCTCTGTCCATGGGATTCTCCAGGCAAGAATACTGGAGTGGGGTGCCATTCCCTTCTCCAGGAGGATCTTCCCAACCCAGGGATCGAACCCAGGTCTTCTGCATGGAAGGCAGATTCTTTTGCCATCTGAGCCACCAGCGAAGCCGGATCCTACATGCTGCGGACCACAGCTACTGAGTCCAAGTTCAAGAACTCGTGCTTTCCAAGAGAAGCCCCCGGAAAGAGAAGGCCACACACCACAACGCGAAAGTAGTGCCCACTCACCACAACTAGAGGAAGCCCGTGTACAGCAATGAACACCCAGCGCAGACAAAAGTAAATAACTAAAAAAAAAAAAAAGAGTTTAAAAAGCATATACAAATAGAACAAATATAGAACCATAAAACTTTTCCGGATGTATTCAATCCAGAGCTCCCCATCACTAAACACATTTTTTATGAGAACAACAAAAAGTAGCGTCCTGATAAAATGAGGCTGTGATCCATCCATTGGGAAAAGGGTGTTTTCGCACCATAGGATCTCTCTCTATTCCCAAGGCTTTTTCCCAGACACTGCTCACATGCTTCATGCAAACTCTTGCGTCCCTCAACCCACAAGACCAGCCAAGGACACAAAGATGGGGTTTTCTTCCCCCAGGAAAAGCCATTCCCCAAGTCTCCAGCTGAGATTCACTTGACTCGATTTCCACGATGAAGCTTTGACGTGGAACATCACAGGTGGAAGGACCGTAAGACATGACCAAAGATAAAAATCCCCAAATTCCTACCGGGTTGCCTTGGAAAACGAGTGTCACTTGACTGCAGTCTCCACAGTGGCTACTGAGGGATTAACGCAGCAGACACCCTGGACAAGGAGAGGATTCATGTTCCTGGTGGGGATGAGTGAGACCCCACGAGACTTCCTCGTGCTACTTAAGAACATGAACATGAGCGTGAAAGTTGCTCAGTCGTGTCCAACTCTTTGCGACCCCATGGACCACACAGTCCATGGAACTCTCCAGGCCAGAACACTGGAGGTGGGTAGCCTTTTCCTTCTCCAGAGGATCTTCCCAACACAGGGATTGAACCCAGGTCTCCCTTACGGAATTTGAGACTTCTTTAACTGTTTATTTCTGGAAACTTCCCTTTAATATTTTTGGACCTCAGGTGCCTGAGGGTAACTGAAACCAGGGAATAGGGGACACACTCCTGGATGGAGGGGAAACACACACAGACCTTTAGATCTTCCTACACGGAAGCTGCAACCCAACCTGGAGCATCATCTGAGCAGGTCTGTGATCATGACCAAGAAAGAGGAAAGAGAGAGACCTGATGCATTCTTCACCGAGAGGCCTGAGCGAGGTCCCCTGTCCATTTGCTTTGAGAAGACCCAGGGGCACAGGAACTAGAATTTTCCATGGCACACAGAACTGGAGGAGGAGATGGCAACCTACTCCAGTATCCTTGCCTGCAGAATCCTGTGGACAGAGGAGTCTGGAGGGCTGCAGTCTACGGGGTTGCAAACAGTTGGACACCATGGAGTGACTGACCATGCACGCATACACAGGACAACGAGGAAGCGAGAATTGAATGCCAATTCTCTTTTTCTTTTTTTTAGGGACAGTTTTAAAGAGCAAGTTTGCAACAAAACTAAGAAGAAAGGAAAGAGATTCTCACACACCCCCTACTTCTATACATGCACTTTCTCCCCCATTATCCACATCACTCTCCAGAATGGTGCTTTTCTTTTTAAACTAAGGGTGAACCCACACTGACTCATGATAATAACCTAAAATCCACATATGACATTAGGATTCACTCTTGATGTCAAACACTTTGTGGATTTGGCTACGTGTATAATGATACATGGGCTCCCAGGCAGCCCACTAGTTAAGAATCTGCCTGCCAAGCAGGAGATGCTAGTTCAAGCGTTCGATCCCTGGGTTGGGAAGATCCCCTGGAGGAGGAAATGGCAAACCACTCCAGTATTCTTCCCTGGGAAGTCCCACAGACAGAGGAGCCTGGCGGGCTACCGTCCACGGGGTCGCAAAGAGTCGGACACGACTGAGCGACTACACAATAGCGTACAACAAATGATCATTATAGCATCGTACAGAGTAGTTTCGCTGTCCTAAAAGTTTCTGTTCATAACCGACTCCGGCTCCTGGCGACCACTGTATATTTTAATTGTCTCCATCGTTTTGCCTTTTCAGAAGGTCATAGCGTTGGAATCCTGCAGCAAGGAGCCTTTACAGACTGCTTTCTTTCATTAGGGAAATCGCTTGGCAATTTTTAAGGAGGAAAATGAGGCGGTCACAGCAAGCACAGAGCTTATTGATTTTGTCTTAAATTTTGTCTTAAATTTTCCTTGGGGAAATGTGCGCCGTAATATATGCCTTCAAAACTTTATCTCACATTGCAATGAGAGGCCTGTACACCATAACTAGAGAGTAACCCCTGATTGCTGCAACTAGAGAAAGCCCACGCCCAGCAATGAAGACCCAGCACAGACACAAATAAATACAAATTTTAAAAAAGTTTGTATCAGCTCCTCATAATTTCCATGTGTCCTGCTGGAAGGTTCCCATGTATCAGAAGGTTGTAGTGTAGGTAGAGGAAAACTGGGTGTTGACCCAGGTTCCACACCTAACGAAAAGCCACTTCTGCAAATACCAGATTAAGCTGCACTCATTAATTAAGGTTATTACCCTCGCACAATCATATCTCATTATTGCTGACCTGACTAACTGAGAATTCATAAAGGCTTGGATGTCACCCGGCAACATGTTATCTTTGCAAACCAAAGCCCCCCTTCATAAACTGTGCAAATCCTTGAAGAAATAAACACCTATATACCTTCCAATGGCCACATAATTTAGATGACTCTTTCCACTCACATGAAATAGTGAGGCTTACGGATTTCCTGTTTCAACGTAGAGTTTACACTCCTGACATTTTCAAGATAGAAGCTACATTTTGTTCACCGCATGTTATTCACTTTAACTTTCGGGCAATCATTTCTGCATATGACTGTAATGGGTGAAAATTTTCAGTATACCTTATTATTAAGGGTAGAGATGTTTCTTTTCACTTTTTTTCTCTTAAAATGAAAAAGGCCTAATTTTAAGGGCTCATGAATCTATAAAATCAGAACCATTACCTGTGCTGTCCGTTGCTATGGCTACATACTCATGTGATCTCTAGATCTGACATTAATTCAGGTGTCTCTGCAGAGCAGTATCATTGCAAAGACATCAGAGAAAATTTAAGCCACTCAAGGAGCCAAATAATAATAAGAATTTACAGAAAAGATTTTAAAATAAAAAGGACATTGTAGGAAACAATGAAATTTACTTTGGTTTGTAATATATTTTCTACTTTTATTATTAACTATTCACATATCTTTTTATATATGATCCTTTCTCCCCTCAGGATCTATTTTTCCGCTTAATACTTAAAATGCACCCAGTAACTAGAACAGAAAAGAAAGGTAAAGGTTTTCTTAGCTAGGGAATACTGCATAAAAATAATGTAAGATGTTTGTAGAGATTAAAAGTTTATTGCTTTTGCTTTCAAATTATAAATTGCAAGAGCTGTGTTTGCATAAAGAGATTTTTCTGGCACTGAACCTCTATTAAATTGTATTGAGTGACCTTTGATAAAATGATAAGAGCCATATTGCTTTTGTAGACGTTACCTTTTTAAATTAACAGATGAGTTTGTAATCCGAAGGTACAAATGAAATTGAGAATACAACAATGTTTGGGTATCAGTGTTGTAAACAAGGCAACTCTATCAGTATTCATGCCTGGCTACACGGTTACAAGGCAGGTAGTAGATTGATAGGTACATGAAACATGTTGCAATCGTAACTGCATAATTAATTAATTTCACTAGACACGATTCATCAGAATCCATTACAGCCAAAGCATGTGTCCATCTTCTGGAAGCCCAGGAAAGAAGGCTCCTTAATTAAAACATTAAAGTGGCTGGTAAATGGTGAGTCCTCGTGGGGACATTCTAGTGGACACGTGTCAAAATAACGAGAAGAACAGGACTGCTGGTGAAGCGTTGGAGAAGAAAGCAAACAGACCCGGAGAGAGACAGAAATATGTGATGACGAACATGAAGGACACTCAGCGAAGAGCAACCGGAAGTAAAGGGGGAAATACTGTCAACTCACCCAGACTGACGCCCTGGATGTGAGTAATCAAGCCTCCGAAAACCTGAAAGAAAGCTGACGCTGGAAACAGGAATTCTACCTGTAAGCTCTCGGCAACGCGGTCTACCTCTTCGCAATGTACCAGTCAAGACTTTCCAGAGAGACAAAACCAGCAAGATAGACAGATGAGACATGATAGATATACAGATAGATAAGGATAAGAGAATAGCTGGACAGGTAGGTGGATGATGGATGGATGGATGATAGATTACCAAGGTAGGTAGGTAGATAGATCAATATAGGTAAAAGAACAGATAGCTAGAGAGATGATAGATTGGTGAGTAGGTAGATGATGGATGGATGGATGGATGATAAACAGGCAGACAGAGAGAAAGATGACAAAGGTACAAAGATGATAGGTTGGCGGACAGAGGCATACCTATACAGGCCTAGAGGTCTATCTGTCTACCTATTCAGCTATCTATATATGGAGACTTACTCTTGAGACATTGTATGACTGAGGTTCTGGCAAGTGGGATGTTAGTCAGGCTGGCTGGAAACTCAGGACTTCTACGTTACGGACGTGACACTGAGTGCCTTTTCCTCTGGGAAAGCTCACTGTTTCCCTTCATGGTCTTCAAGGGATGGGATGAGGTCCACACTCACTGCGGAGGGAAGTCTTCTCGAAGTCAACTGATGGTCCGTGCTCCTCACATCTGCACCATACCTTCATGGCAACACCTTCACTTGTGCCTGACCAAACATCTGGGTGCTGCAGCCTGGCCAACTGGACACACACAAAATGTCATCGTCACCTTGAACCGACACTCTCCTCTCTCAGCTGCGGACATGCCTCTGGTATCAAAGAGAACAGGTTTCTCCGGGTTGGGCCTTTTCGGGGACCAGAGACTGGATAACAGTCTGTCTTAGCTCCAGTTGGTCCTCGAGTTGCTTAATCACTGGACTCGTTAGAGCTGCAAATGAAGACTAGAAGGTGGCGTTTACGACAGCTCTGGTGGTCCAGTGGTTAAGACCCCACACCTCTGCCAACACTGGGCAAGGGTTCCATCCCTGGTTGGGGAACTAGGTCCCACATTGCACGTGCCAGGACCCAAAATACAGCAGGTTGTGTTCACAGTGAAGTGTGTCAACGGGAGGCGATTGCAGTGCCAAGACTGCAGACGCCATCTCTGCACTCGTGGACATCACGTTCACAAGATTGGTCTGTACGATCAAACCCCTCTCCGTGTTTCCACCTAGTTCCCGACCTTCTCGTGCGTGAGTCTCAGAGGCGGGGGTGGTGTAGGTTGTGGGCTTCTGTGACCTTGCTGCTTGAGGACTGGAATCAGCCTGGCCCCTTCCGACCTCGGTGACCTGCAGAAAATCAGCCACGCTCCCTAGACCTCGGCGCGTTCACCTTGCTGTACCAAACAGCTACCCAGGACCTGCCTGCATTGCTATGGTGATGAGATGGGGTGGCGTACATTAGGGCAGGATGTATCTGCTCAATTCCATTAGTCACGCCTGACCCAGCTCATGCAGGAATGAGGGGTCTCCATGGTTGTGGGAGGTGGGGTGTCCACAGAAGATGGGGTGGGGTGTTTGTGACTCTCCAGAAAGCCTGCTCTTATTCCCATACCAAGCTGGCTCGTAGCAATAGCGAAGGCAGATGTTCAAGTCTTTCCTGTAAAAAGAAACTCACTTCTGTGACCACACTGTTCCTGTGTGATTAGTGCATTCTTGTGCCTTCACATTAGTGGCTCAGTTGCCTCCAACTCTTTTGCAATCACATGGAGTGTCACCTGCCAGGTCCCTCTGTCCATGGAAGTTTCCAGGCAAGAATACTGGAGGGGTTGCCATTTCCCACTCCAGGAGATCTTCCCAACCCAGGGATCGAACACACATCTCTTCCACTCGCAGAGGGATTCTTTATAACTGAGCCATTTGGGAAGCCTGACTCCAGCTAGCTCCTGCTAGTTCTTCACAGCCAGATTTACTAACGGACTTGTCTATGACTTTCTCTCTTTTGTCTATGACTTCTTACCCCACCGCAGCTTGGCTTTTGCCTCAAGGATGCTTCTGAAGTGAATCACAAATCCTATATACTTTTCAGTTATTTTCCCTACATCCCAACAAGCTCAAGTCTATTTCCTCAAACTTCTTGTGTCAAAACAGTCCCTCTGCAGTGTCCCAGACAAGTGTCAATGTGACACTAATCGTGATACGATGCATGAGTATTGCATGTCGGCTAAATAAACCTGTGGACCTCATTAATATTTTACATGTCCTTTAAAAAACAGCTTCTGCAAATGCGTTGGGAGACCCGACTGATAATTTATCTTCCTCCGCAATGTCACCCTGGGGAGGGGTGGGCATTTTGCAGCTGACAACAATGGATTGCAGTGGGGTTCCCGGGATTTTCATCTCCATTTATTCTACGATTTTCTTCTATCTCTGTCTGCCACCTCCACTTTGAACCTTGGATGCAGCGGAAGGTGGTACAATCAGTTGCTGACTCCAAAAAAATATCACCCTGACCCTGTCCCTATGGGTCTCTCCTCAGCTAGTCCTGAGTATTTTGATTTGAACGGGATCAAATTGGGTACATGGAAATTTTGCACAAATTGAGCACCACGGTTGATTCCGGGGGTGGAACCGGTGGCAGAAGGGAACAACACAGCAGAGAGTCTTGCCTTATGCTGCTTGCCCCTGTATATCTTTAAATTTTGTATCCCACACATGCATTACTTATGAGCTACCCTTAACTAAGTAAGTAAAAGCCAATGAGCAATGGAATAAAGAAATTTACCTGCGGGGTGCAAAACCTGTCAAGGTTCTACAAAAAAAAAAATTGTACCGTGAAGACTAAATGCTTTCTGTAGATCTTTCTTTATATTGCCCTCCTGGCAGATTTAGTTTCCCAGGAGATGGAAACCGCTGTAATGAAAGGAGCCACGTGAGGCTTTCCGACACGAGTCTCCGAAATGAAGATGCGGCTCACGTCCGCTCCCAGAGGCAGTGCGGGAAGAAATGTTGCCAGCTGCCATCCTAATGAGGTCCCCCGCACCAGCGTCCCAGATACCACTCCTCCCGGAAAGACAGAGTGTCTGCTTCCACACAGCTGAACTGGAGCTAAAACTGTGATGGGCTGTGACCAAGAGAATGCAGGGGCCCGGAGATGTGAAGAGAGGTCTGGAGAACACGCGCCAAGCATCCTTGAATTTCTACTCTTGTGCCCTAGGAAGGGAATTCAGACAGCATCTGATGCGGAGGAAGCCAAGTGCAGACTCTGAGAGACAGAAGTTGTCTTTCAGTCGCTCAGTCGTGTCTGGCTCTTGGTGACCCCACGGACTGCAGCACGTCAGGCTTGCCTTCACCATCTCCCGGAGCTTGCTCAAACTCACGTCCACCGAGTCGATGATGCCATCCAGCCATCTCATCCTCTGTCGTCCCCTTCTCCTCCTGCCCTCAATCTTTCCCAGCATCAGGGTCTTTTCCAATGGGGTCGGGTCTTCGCATCAAGTGGCCAAAGTACTGGAGCTTCAGCTTCAGCATTAGTCCTTCCAATGAACACCCAGGACTGATCTCCTTTAGGATGGACTGGTTGGATCTCCTTGCCGTCCAAGGGAGGGAGAGGCCAGATAAAATAAACCCCGAGGAACCCTGAAGCCAGAGGAGGCCTAGGTGGAATCTTGCTATGGCTCCTCCATCTCACACTGTCAGCCTTCCACCAGCCTAAAATAGGAATTTTTATCTTAATATCTTTCCCTGTCATCTGTATTTTTGAATGACATCAAGCCGGCCGACCTACATTAAAAAAAAACTGTATGAAATGAACCTAAAAAATTAGTGAATTACATTGGGTTTGCCAAAAAGTTTGTTTCAAGTTTTTCTGTAACATCTTATGGAAAATCCCAAGTGATATATTCTCAGCGTGTGTGTGTGTGTGTGTGTTAGTCGCTCAGTGGTGTCCAAGTCTTTGCAATGTCATGGACCGTATAGCCTGGCAGGCTCCTCAGGGAATCTTCCTGACCCAGGGATTGCATCCGGGTCTCTGGCACTCCAAGCAGATTCTTTACTACCTGAGCCGAAAGGGAAGCCCATCCATATAAATATATATGTTTCTGTGTATGTGTGGATGTTAGTCACTCAGTTGTGTCCGACTCTTTGTGACACCATGGACTGTAACCTGCCAGGCTCCTCTGTCCATGGGATTTTCCAGGGAAGAATACTGGAGTGGGTTGCCATTCCTTTTTCCAGGGGATCTTCCATACTCAAGGATCGAACCCGGGTCTCCTGCTTTGCAGGCTGGCAGATTCTTTACTACTGAGATACCAGGAAAATACACACACACACACATAACACACATACATATATGTACACACACATATACACACATACACATATATACATATACTTACATATACACGTATAGGTACATATATACACATATACATGTATACATACATATACACACATGCATATATATATACACACACACAGAGATACATATATACATACACATACACACATATACATATATACACATACATATGTATATATACACACACATATGCATACATATACATGCACACATATAGACATATACATGTGTATATACGCACACACATGTATATATAGGTATATACATATATGTATACATACATACATACATACATGTGTATATGTATATATATATCTTGTGCACATTATTTGCCACGTTTGGAATCTATCCTTCATTCCACTGACTCGATGTGCTTTTTGGATTTCTATGTCAGCCGTCTTCCCTAAGGAGTGACTCCTCCAGGAAAAAGTCCCTGGAGAATGCCAACTACATCAGTATGCTCCCAGCTCTCAGCTCCAGCACAGGTTTCTCCAGTGTTTCTATGCTGCAAAAAGACCTTCAAAGTAGGCTCTCTTTTCAACTTGGCCTTGATCTAAAGGCTCTGAAGGGTACCCAGTAAGTGAAGCTGCAACCCAGACCCTGGGAAAGGGCAAGATTTGCAGCACTGAAGGGCTGGGTGTCTCAAACACAGGAAAGAGCAGATGCTTCAGAATGCTCCCCTCGGGGCTTCCTGTCGATGCCCAGCTGCTGTCCGGCATCGCTGCCCCTCTGCCACGGCTGCTCCCTTGGGGCGGGTCACTGAAGACCGGGGTTGGGACTCAGCATCTTCACTGAGTCACAGAAAACCCGGGAAGCCTCCGTCTGGACATGACACTGGGTCTAAAGTCAAAGTCGCTCAGTCCTGTCCAACTCTTTGTGACCCCATGGACTATCTGGTCCATGGAATTCTCCAGGCCAGAATACTGGAGTGGGCAGCCTTCCCTTAACCTCCCCTTTTCCTCTTCTTTGCATCAGATATAGAGGCGAATACGTGTGTAATGGATCCTCGAATATGAACACCCTCCACTAGCTGTGTGTGTTCACAAACATCAACCTAGAGTCCATGGAAAAGTCCACTGTTCATAAGTATAAGTAAAGACAATGTCTTTGGCTGTGAAACAGGCCTATAACAGAATATTTTAAGTAGCGTGAACGTCACTGGAATAAGTGTGTGTATGTCAGTCTCTCAGTCGAGTGTGACTCTTTGAGACCCCGTGGACTGCAGCCCGCCAGGTTCCTCTGTCCATACACTGGAATAAGTAAGTGGCCTTAAACAATGACTACTTCAGGAGGAAATGTTCATTTGGACAGAAGATTTTCGGTATCATTTTTCAAGACAATTAAAACATCACCACCATATGCACCCACTATGGAAAACAGTATGGAGGTTCCTAAAAAACCTAAAAAATAGGGCTACCATATGAGCCTGCAATCTCGCTCCTGGGTGAATACTCAGACAAAACTATCATTCGAAATTTTACATGCACCCCAGCGTTCACTGCAGCACTACAACAGCCAAGACATGGGAGCAACCTAAAAGTCCATTGACAGATAAATGGATAAAGAAGTTATGGTACGTATATACAATGGAATATTACTCAGTCATAAAAAAGAATGGAACGATGCCATTTGCCACAACATGGATGGACCTAGAGATGATCATACTGAGTGAAGTAAGTCAGAAAGAGAAAGAAAAATACCACATGATATCACTTCTATGTGGACTCTAAAATAAAATACAAATGAATTTATCTACAAAACAGACCCATAGACATAGAGAAGAGGCTTGTAGTTGCCAAAGGGGACAGGTTTGGGAGAGATGGATTGGGAGTTTGCAATTAATGGATGCAGAACCATTATACACAGTTGGGAGTTTGCAATTAATGGATGCAGAACCATTATACACAGAATGGATAAACAACAAGGACCTGCTGTAGAGAACAGAGAGCTCTATTCAACAGCCTATGATAAACCATAATGGAAAATGATATGAAAAGCAATATATATGTACAGCTGAGTTGTTTGCTGTACAGCAGCAATTAACACATTACAAATCAACTACACTTCAATAAAAATTTTTTGAAAATCACCACCAGAAATCAACCACTAAACAAAAAAACACCGTAAAAAGCAAAACTAGCAATAGGTATCATGTTTTAGTCACAGCTCAATTTATTTGCCACCTAAAGTGCATCATGTACAGATGTGGGAGGAACCATAAAGAAGGCTGAGCTGAAGAATTGATGCTTTGGAACTGTGGTGCTGGAGAAGACTCTTGAGAGTCCCTTGGACAGCAAGGAGATCAGAACAGTCAATTATAAAAGAAGTCAACCCTAAATACTCACTGGAAGAACTGATGCTGAAGCTGAAGCTCCAATACTTTGGCCACCAGAGGTGAAGAGCTGACTCAATGGAAAAGACCCCGAGAAAGACCGAGGGTAGGAGGAGAAGGAAATGACAGAGGATGAGATGGTTGGATGGCATCATCGACTCAATGGACCTGAGTTTCAGCAAGCTCCAGGAGATAATGAAGGACAAGGGAAACCAGGTGTGCTGCAGTCCATGGCATCGCAAAGAGTCAGACACGACTGAGCGACCAAACAACAGCAAAAGTGTATCTATAGCACGACTTTAATGTCACAACCTAACGTTTTGGCTCCTGGCGTTTATCACTGTTCTTGCCAATGGATGACACACTGCATCTAACATCCATTCCAGAAGGCAGCCTATTCTCCCCCACAGCCTGCATTATTAATAAATAGGTCAAGGGAAAGGTCTTCCAGCCGCCTGACTTTTCCTTCAGTCAATACGAATGTGTGTTTTTGACGCTTGAGTCAGCTTCCTGCGGGGCAGACAGGTTTGGAAGAGGCTGACAGGCTCCTAACTGGAGGGGAGCAGGAGGTGTCCTGACCATCACCATCATCTGGGAGACAGGGAGCAGGGTTTGCAGTCCTAACGCTGTCCCCGATGCCACCGTCAAACCTTTCCTATCTCAGTCTCCTCGGCCACCCAAGCAAAGGAATGGCCACGATGGGGGTTTAAGGTCCCTTCCATTTCAGGATGCAGAGCCCAGGTGTCTCCGTGAGTGTGTGCCAGGTCCCTGAGACCAGACATCTTGACAGGTAACATATATGTGAATATATATATTATACTCAGGTTTGCGTGGCTTGAGAACTGCTTCCTTGGCTTCACTGTGATGGCTAGCCTAGATCACAGTCAGGAGAAGGTCCATGTGGTCGTGGAGTCAGGCTTTCACTCTCCCTTCAGTCAGTTCAGTGGCTCAGTCGTGTCAGACTCTTTGCGACCCCCTGGACTGCAGCACGCCAGGCCTCCCTGTCCATCACCAACTCCCGGAGCTTGCTCAAACTCATGTCCATCGCATCGGTGATGCCATCCAACCATCTCATCCTCTGCTGCCCTCTTCTCCTCCCGCCTTCAATCTTTCTCTCCTCAAGTTCACAATTAAAACCTTTCTGCATTTTTGAAGAGTAAGAGAAGCAGGGAGGATTGAGAAACTCCCAACTCAATTCAGGTATAAGAGAACGAATCTCAAATATTACCTGGGCACCTCCCTTGAGCTTTGTGAGAATCAAATCCTACTTACACCTGTTTGCTTTATTGTTTTTTTTTTTTTTTAATTGAGCTGCATGAGCTGTTTGTATATTTAGGCGCTCCATCCTTTGTCCTATTCTTTGTTTGCAATTATTTTCTCCCATCCTGAGAGCTGTCCTTTGATCTTGTTTACGGTTGCCTTTGCTGTGCAAAAAGCTTTTAAGTTTAATTAGGTCCCATTTGTTCCCGGGCAGCAATAGAGACTCAGCCATAGAGAATGGACCTGTGGACACAGGGTGGGAAGGGGAGGGTGGCAGGGACAGAGACAGCAGACTGACATATATACAGTCCCACGTGTAAACTAGATAGTTAGTGGGAAGCTGCTATTATAACACAGGGAGCTCAGCTCAGTCCTCTGTGATGACCGACAGGGTGGGATCGGCGGTGGGAGGGGGGCTCAAGATGGAGGGGACATATGTATGCTTAGAGCTGATTCACATTGTCCTACAGCAGAAACCAACATGACATTGTTAAGCAATTACACTCCAATACAAATATAAAAGAAGTAGGGGAAAAAAATCCTCCTTTGAGGAAGCACTGGCATTACTGTTGCAACTGACAAGACAATGAAACACACACTTTCAAAACTAATGCAAGCGACGAGGAGCCCTTATTGCTTTTTTTAAAAGAAAAATTTGTTTCGCCATTGTTTTCTTCAGCTGCCCCTTCTGGCATGCAGGAACTTAGTTTTCTGACCAGGAATCAGACCCATGCCCCCTGCAGTGGAAGCGAGGTGTTGTAACCACTGGGAATTTCCCCACGCTCCTTTTGACAAGGTTCACAACTGGGTCCCTCCAGAGGTTGCACTGAGGAGTGGCTTAGAAGAACCCCCAACATCCATCAAGTCCCCCACCGTCACCCCGACAAATACACAATCTCAGCCATCCAAAACTGGGTGCCTGCTCTTCAATCACATCTCCTGAACAACCTCCACACCTTTCTTCCTGGCCTTGGTGCCTGTGTGCTAAGTCACTTCAGTCGTGTCTGACCATTTGTGACCCCTTGGACTGCAGCCCGCCAGGCTTCTCTGTCCACGGGATTCTCCAGGCAGGAATACTGGAGTGGGTTGCCATGCCCTTCTCCAGGGGATATTCCGACCCAGGGATCGAGCCTGCGTCTTCTGCATTTCAGGTGGATTCTTTACTGCTGAGCGACTGGGGCACCTAAACTCCTACACAGAGAAATCCGAGAGTCTCTGGCACGCAAATCCAATGACACAGAGTTATTCCCCTAAAATAAAAATACATTACCGTATGTGAAACAGATAGCCAAAGGGAATTTGCTGTACGTCTCAGGAAACTCAAACAGGGGCTCTGTATCAGCCAAGAGGGGTGGGATGGGAAAGAGATGGGTGAGTGAAAGTCTCTCAGTTGCGTCCGACTCTTTGCGACCCCATGGACTATACAGTCCATGGAATTCTCCAGGCCAGAATACTGGAGTGGGTAGCCTTTCCCTTCTCCAGGGGATCTTCCCAACCCAGGGATGGAACCCAGGTCTCCTGCACTGCAGGCAGATTCTTTACCAACTGAGCTATCAGGGATGGGAGGGAGGTTCAAAAGGGAGGGGATACATGCATATCTATGGCTGATTCATGGTGAGGTTTGATGGACAGCAACAAAATTCTGTAAAGCAATTATCCTTCAATCAAAAAATAAATAAATTAAAAAAAAAGAAAAATACAAAGCCTGGAATTCCTGAGTGTCGTGTCACAGCAAAACCACAGTGCTGTGGGGACTCAGAATGGACACTTTTTCCTGGAAAACCAGGTAACTCCTTGATGAGGGATATTTGCAAAGAACTGTTCCATACTGTATTAATTTAAGTAAATTACTCACCTTCAGTTGAGCTCAACATAAAATAGCTTAGTGAAACCTGAAAAAGAATAACTGGCGTGGTTTATAAAAGGGACCCAGCAAACCAATGCGGATGGAGTAGATGTTATTGAGTAATAGTTTCCTTCTCTTCTGTGGAGCTTCCACCAGATGGAGGAGTGGATGGGAAGGAAGAGGATGGTTGAGGGTAAACGCGTGAAGAGACTACAACGAATAAACATCTGCCTTTTTTTCTCCAGGACATAAAACTGCTACAACTGGAAAGACTCTAGGGTGTTAGAGCCTCTCTTTATTGGACCCAAGGTCCGAGGCCCAGCAACACCAACGTCACCCCATTCCTAAGCTGGGTAAACATTCAGAATCTCAGGCCCATCCCATCTCCAAAACCATCCTAATCTGCATATTGTCAGTATCCACAGTTCATTTTTGTGCACTGTGAAATAGAGAAACAGGACTTAACTCTCATGACTTATGAGGTGTCCAACCTTCCCCAGCCCAGAAGAGAAGGAAACTAGCGTTCACAGAGCATCTATTTGACCCGCTGGTTTGCTGGGTACAGGTTACAGGGCTTCCCGGGTGGCTCAGACATGAAAGAATCCGCCTGCAATGCAGGAGACCCGGGTTCGATCCCTGGAGTTAGTCCTTTCGACGTACACCGCAGTTCTTAGGTTAAACTCAAATTAATGCAGTCTTAACTGAAGAGAGTTTATCAGGGCTTCCCTGGTGGTCCAGGGATTCAGAATCCACCTGCCAATGCAGGAAACCCAAGTTCGATCCCTAATCCAGGAAGATTCCGCATGCCTAGCAGTTGCCAAGCCTGTATGTCACAACTACTGAGCTCAAACTCTAGAGCCTGGGAGTAGCAACTACTGAGCCTCTGCACCCTAAAGCCTGTGTTCCCAAACGAGAAGAGCCATCAAAATTAGAAGCCCACACACTGCAACTAGACAGTAGTCCATGTGTAGCAGCCAAGACCCAGCACAGCCAGAAAGAAAGAAATCTTAGAAAGAATTCATTCCTACGTTGACCAAAAAAATAATTTATCAGAATTAGGGACATGGAGAAAAGCCTGGGGCTTGCCAAGGGGGAACAGGAGGTGTTAAAGGAAGACCCTGATGCTGGGCAAGATTGGAGGCGGGAGGAGAAGCGGACGACAGAGGATGAGATGGTTGGACGGCATCACCGACTCCGTGGACAAGAGTTTGGGTGGGCTCCGGGAGCTGGCGATGGACAGGGAGGCCTGGCGTGCTGCGGTCCATGGAGTCACAAAGAGTCGGACACGACTGAGCGACTGAACGACCGAAACAACAAAAAGGGGGGTGACCGTTTACACCTGAGACCCTGCCAAGGACTCACAAGCCTGACCCCCTGCCCGGGGAAAGGTTAAGACAGCAGGGCTGGGTTGCCTATTTCCAAAAAAAAAACCCGTTTTGGTAGCTCCTGTGATCTGCAGTGCCTATCTGCTCTCCCGCTAAGGAGTTATCGAAACCACACCCAGACACGCAGGCTTCAAGAACCTACGGGACTGACTCGTGATGAAAACACCGGGTCCCAAGACTCAAGCGGGCTTCCCTGGTAGACAAGAGTGCTCAGGTGATGAGCACTCCAGGCTGGAGGAACTGAGTGCACCCCACACCGCTCCTGGGACAAGCCCCCCTGGAAACATGAGCCTGAGGTCCCCTGGGACTTGGCCCCATGCATTTTCCCCCTCTGCTGATTTTGCTTTGCATCTTTTCATTGTGAACAAACAGTAACCATGGAGTCTGATGACTCCTGAGTCCTGTGAGTTCTTCTCGTGGGTCTGTGAACCTAGTGTGGTCTTGGGGAGCCCAGACCCACCTCTTTTCCTTCCGTTACCTGGAAGCCTGGTTGGACAAAGTCTTGTCCACCTCATTGACCTGAATGGTTCACATGCTGGTTCTTGACAGATGGCATCAAGCCATCATAGGCTGTTTCTTCCCGAAGGTCAAGCTTCTCAGATTCCTCAGTATCGCCGCCGTTAGCTTACTCCAACCCACCATGGAACCAGTCTCTCGCAAACGTGTTCAGCTGTGTCTAGGCCCTTGTCCCAATGAGGGACTCAGTCCTCCAGGTGTCTTCCGACCTGCACATACTGTAATCGGGTCATATGTGTTTCATTCTGAATACCATTCTCTAGGACAGACCGTGAGGTCCTACCTTCGAAGTCACTATATATCTTGTTGTTATTCTCCAGGTGCTAAGTCCTGTCCGACTCTTTGCAACCCCATGGACTGCAGCACGCCAGGGTTCCCTGTCCATCACCAACACCCGGAGTTTGATCAAATTCAAGTCCATCGAGTCAGTGATGCCATCCAACCATCTCATCCTCTGCCATCCCCTTCTCCTCCCACCTTCAATCCTTCCCAGCATCAGGGTCTTTCCCAGTGAGTCAGCTCTTCAAATCAGGTGGCCAAAGTATTGGAGTTTCAGCTTCAGCATCAGTCCTTCCAATGAATATTCAGGACTGATGTCCTTTAGGATGGACTGGTTGGATCTCCTTGCACTCCGAGGGACTCTCAAGAGTCTTCTCCAGCACTGCAGTTTGAAAGCATCGATTCTTCGGCACTCAGCCTCGTTTATCTTCACCTTATTAAATAACAAAACTTCATCTATCTTGTTCCTTGCTACAGAACCACTATCTAACTTCTCTTCAGGTCCTCTTTAGGCCACCAGCTGAGAGAAGGCCGTGACACCTCACAAGGCCAACGTTCACCTTGGAAGTGAGGTAAATTCAGTCTTCCTGTCTCTCGATACTTCTAGATCCCAATGAGTTGGTGGCAGACGAGACTGGCAGGGTTCAAATGGAGCCTCTATCAGACAACTACGGGTAAACATGCCTTTCTCTGCAGAGAGCTAGAAATAAAACATGTTTGCAGAGTACAGCACGGTCCGTCTTTCTGATCCTAACTCCAAGTGACACTGAGCTAATAATGTACTTTTGTGGGTGATATTTACAAACACCTAGCCGCTAGGAACCTTGCCTTTAAAGAAAAGCATAACCCTTCTTTTCCGAGGTGATCTTGACTTGGCACTATTTCTGTTTGTTTAACCTTTATTCTTTCTGGACTAGCTTTCTCTCTGTGGCCCCAGGACAACCTCTGCTCAGCAATCACTGCTTGGCCTCTGGCGTCCTGTACTCAAGAATGGTCCCTGTGGTCACAAGGACTTCTCAATGGACCTCAGAGTTTCCATGCTGAGGTTCAGGCCATGTTGACCCATGTTGAATACGTCTTTCATCTTGTTCTAGTGAACCTTACAACCTGATAATGAGCAGCGGGCAGGAAACTATTTTAACTCTGACACAATTCACGAAGGCACTCGAGATCTCTCTAAGTCTCAGACCATGCCCCCTGCCCTTGCACTTGACAAAACTGCTAATAATATCAGGACTAAAGATGCTGAAATCCAGGAATTCCTGGGCTGCTGCCTTGGTCTGTTCATGGACACCGTTTAGAGCTGATAGCTTAGAGGGTTAGTGTGTGTGTCAGTCACTCAGTCTTGTCCGAGTCTCTGTGACCCCATAGACTGTAGCCCACCAGGCTCCTCTGTCCATGGGATTCCTCAGGTGAGAATACTGGAGTGGGTTTTCACTCTCTTCTCCAGGGCATCTTCCCGACCCAGGAATCGAACCCGGCTCTCTTGCATTGCAGGCAGATTCGTCACCGTCTGAGCCACCGGGGAAGCCCTCTTGCTTAATTTCATTCATCTCTTCTCATCCTGCCTCCCAGTTTCCCAGGGATGCAGATTTAAACCTCTGTCCCAAAGGACAGGGACGCACCACCGCTAAAACCAAGCCCGAATGATGCAGCGTCATTCCGACAAAACTGTTCCATCTCCTCTTTTGCCTCAATAGATTCGGTGAGTTGAGGGAAGAGGATACCATGCAATGGGGATGGGAGAAAGAAAGGATGGTCTGGAGAGAGACACAGCGTCCAAAATATGGGACGGGGCAGACTAAGGGAACAAATGGCTCAGCGGTAAAGAATCTGCCTGCAGTGAACGAGACGCAAGAGAGGCGCGTTCGATGTGTATGTGTCTGTACGGCCAGATCCCTTCACTGTCCACCTGAAACGGTTACCGTGGTGTCTGTTAATCAGCTGCACTCCAATACCAAACAAAAAGTTCAAAAAGAAAAAGGAATTCCTTTTCAGGGTGTTTTTGTGCTTGGATATTACTTCTTTAAATAAGGCACCGTAGCAACACGGACCAAGGAAGTCACAGTGGACTTGTTGCACGGCAGCCCCATGCATGTGCATGAAGACAGCTCTGCGGAAACAGTCCGTGCGGCCTGAGCACAGGTGTTAATATTAGATGCTACAGGATCTTGGTGGGCGTGGCCAGTTTTCCTGTCTCCTGGGTGTCTTCATTCCCTGGAGATTATTAAACTGTGTGCAGCACAGATGTTAAAATTGTTTCTGCCACCATTCGAATGCCTTTATTGGATTGTTGCATCTGTGACAAATTATGTGGTGTGTGTATGTGTGTGTGTGTGAGTGAGAGAGAGAGAGAGAGAGCTCAGTCATGTCCGACTGTTTAGGACCCCATGGACTGTAGCCCACCAGGCTCCTCTGTTCATGGGATTCTCCAGGCAAGGATACTGGAGTGGGTTGCCATTTCCTTCTTGAGCAGATCTTTCCGACCCAGGGATCGAACCTGTATCTTCGGCATTGGCAGGTGGGTTCTTTACCACTTGAGCCATCAGGGAAGCTTCAGGCTATGTGAAATAACTCACTCACCCAAAGACAAATGCCGGTATGATTGCTGTGAATTTGGCTTCCTCGCTTTTGTGACAATCCACTCAGGAAACAGCAGATGACATAAAGACTTTATGCTCATGGAGTAAATTCCCTGATGCATATACTCAATAAGACAAATAATTCAGATTCTAAAGAAATGTGTTAGAGCCTGAAATACCGGTTCAAAATGATACAACTTCCTCCACAGTCGGTATGACTGCCCATACCACGTGATAACATATGTGGATAAACATTACAGAAAATCAACAGGGACTTAGGGGACAAACTGAAAATTAAACAACTGGAAATTAATTCCAATTAAACTAGAAATTAAACAACTCCACAGGTACATACTACAAACGAGAGAACTCCTTCCTCCTATTAAAGTATTGAGAATTTCCACGAAAAAGACACAAACACAAACCCTTCTCGTTAATCAATACTGTCCTCGATTCATGTATTTTTTATGAATGTCATTTTGTCAAATTATTCAACCTGAAGTTTCATACTGTTGTAAAAGCTCCCCAGGAGAATATGTGGGAAAAGTGATCATTATAAATCAGGCTCCAGGTCTCCCGAAGCTCTGCTGAAGCCTCGGTAAGACCCCCCAGGTTTATAATAAACACCACCGAGAATCCAAATCAGCAAATTGGAGTGAACCAGCTTTCACTGAAAAAAGGGCTGTGAAAAAGGATATTTTTTGGTGACTAAATGAGAAAAGTATTCACTTGCCTAATGGGAAATATTCCGAGAACTCTCCAGGGCCACCACTGCATTCTTTGAAGACAGTTCCTAAGAACATTACCTTCTGCCATCACCCTGCTCATTACTGATCCATCTCCAGCCTCTCCCAGTAGGATTACATACAGTGAGGAACTGTGCAAAACATCCAGTGAGAGTTATTATGGATGTGACATTTCAGAAATTTCCTAATGAAAACATGACGCGTTACCGTCATGCGGGGAACTGATTTCAACATCCCCAGTATTCTCAAAGTGCCATCTACAAATTTTTTTCATTTTTATTTACTTTAAATTTTAATTGGAGGCTAATTACTTTACAATATTGCGGTGGGTTTTCTTTTGCCATGTATTGATATTTAGGCACTGCATCAAACTAGTCGTGATTTTGCCTCAGTGTGATCCTGGCACCATTAATGAATGTTTGCATTGGGTACTATTAGACAGTCTCCGCCATTTCTGAAAACGACATCCATCCACCCTAGTGCTGATTTTAAATTGAATGAGCAACAATTTTATGAGCTTGGCAGCCACAGACTCACGGCTTTTGTTTGCACATGTACATTCACCCTGTAGATTATTTTCTGTGGCACTCTAATATTGGGAGACTGGGCAAGAGAATATGTGTCTAACAAGATTTTCAAACGTACCCGTGTGAACCCTCTTCTCATAGATTCTGAGGTCCAGTTATGGGTGGAGGTCCAGGTATGGGTGGAGGTCCAGAAGGACAAACAGACAGAGAAGTCAGATAACTTCCTTGAGTTCAAAGATTCACTGCTGATAAACGCAGAGTTTCTAAAGTACCTAGGTTTCTTAACCACCAGGCCAGTCTCCAATCAAAAAAAAAAAAAGTGTTAGCCGCTCACTTGTGTCCAACTTTTTTGCCCGCCAGGCTCCTCTGTCCATGGGGTTTCCCAGGCAAGAATACTGGAGTGGGTTTCCATTCCCTCCTCCAGGTCCTCTTTCTGACTCTGAGATCGAACCCGGGTCTCCTGAACCGCAGGTAGAGTCTTTACTGTCTGAGCCAACAGGGAAGCCCCATCAAAAGTCTTTCCAAAAGAGTACGGTGACAATTCAAAGGCGACCAATTAACCTTCACTCAAGCCTACACCATACACTTACAGTGTATGTAGGTGGACTTCATTGTCCTGTGAAATCCAACGTAAGTATACAGTTCCTAAGAAGCAAGGATATATTCCCTTTGCATCTCAGATTAAAAATAAAAAAAATCAGCCGAGTGATCAGCTGGAATGGGTGATGGGAAGAAATTTGGGGGAAAGGGAAGGACCAGTGGGAATGGTAAACAGGATCATTGTGTTGAGACCTCCCTGGTGGTTCAGAGGCTTCCAATTCGCCTGCCAACGCAAGGGGACCCAGGTGTGATCTCTATTCCAGGAAGACCCCACACGTCTCGAGGAAATGAATCGTGAGTGTCACAACTCCTGAAGCCCGTGTGCCCTAGAGACTGAGCTCTGCAACCAGAGAAACTGCTGTAATGAGAAGCAGAAACAAGAAAGTACTCTCTGCTCACAGCAAAGACCCAGCACAGAATCCACTGAGCAATTTTCTCCTTCCTGTTGGGCCCTTTTCTCCCATGCAGAGGAGCTGTGTTCCCGGAGTTATGCCCAACTCAAAGGTCTCACGAGCAGTACTATCGCTTCCCCACAGGCACCCAAAGCAGCTACTGACTGACCATAGCCAACGACTCTTTCAAGCCAACGTGATATTATTGTTTTATCTCATGGAGAAGACTCTTGAGAGGCCCTTGGACAGCAGGGAGATGAAACCAGTCCAACCTAAAGGACATCAACTGTGAATGTTCATTGGAAGGACTGATGCTGAAGCTGAAGCTCCAATCCTTTGGTCACCTGATGCGAAGAGCTGATGCATTGGAAAAGATCCTGATGCTGGGAAAGATTGAGGGCAGGTGGAGAAGGGGATGACAGAGGATGAGATGGTTGGATGGCATCACTGACTGGATGGGCATCAGTTTGAGCAAAGTCTGGGAGGTAGTGAAGGACAGGGAAGGCTGGTGTGCTACAGTCCATAAGGTCTCAAGGAGTTGGACTCAAAACATGGGACAACTGCATAGCCTTGGGGGAAGAGAGCCCACTGCCCCCGGCCCACTGTGACATACACCTGGGGTAGATCCGTAGCTATGGCAACTTGGAGCAACGATCCTCTCGCAGCCCTGCCGAATGTGCAAAACCAGGTGGTGTGAGGGACTTGCCTGCGGTCCAG
Organism: Giraffa tippelskirchi; assembly: GCF_054371585.1. Taxonomy (NCBI): domain Eukaryota; kingdom Metazoa; phylum Chordata; class Mammalia; order Artiodactyla; family Giraffidae; genus Giraffa; species Giraffa tippelskirchi. The sequence continues at coordinate 149,303,185 of NC_137289.1, forward strand.
TGGCTAGGACTCTGAGCTCCCAATGCAGAGGTCCCAGGTTCCATCTCTGGTCAGGGAAGTAGAACCCCACATGCCGCAGCTAAGAGATCTGGCATGCTGCAGCTAAGACCTCATACAGCCAAATAAATAAATTAATAAATATTTTTTTTAAAAAACTAGTTGGCATTAGAGAAAAAGATGATGCACATACAGTTTCATGTGAATTTTTGTGTCTATGAAGGCTGGGAAGTAGGAATGCTGGTGACACAGGAGGACAAATAGGGGTCTGACTTTCTCTCACTTGGATGAGATAAAAGCTGTGGGAGAGCTGGGAGGGAATGCTGATGTCATTTCATGAAACAGTCAACCTTCTACGTGTTCCAGTATAAGGACGGGGAGACCTGAGTGGAGGCTAATGCTTAGACAGCTAGGGGGGCTCAGATGGTAAAGAGTCCTGCCTGCAGTGCAGGAGACCCAAGTTCGATCCCTGGGTCGGGAAGATCCCCTGGAGGAGGACATGGCAACCCACTCCAGTATTCTTAGCTGGAGAATCCCATGGACAGAGGAGCCTGGCGGGCTACAGTCCATGGGGTTGCAAAGAGTCGGACATGAATGAGCGACTAACACTTTCACTTTCACGAAGAAAAGGGTGTAATACTATGGAGCCTTGGTGGGGACTCAGGCAGGAGCTATAAAGACTGCCATTAGCAGCTCCATTAAAGAGAGAAGAAAATTGTGTTAAAGAAGGAAGGTGTGTTTGGGTGCAGAACAGCGTGCCTGCTAAGATCAGAGGTTTTGGAACCCAGCAGAACTGAGTTTCCGGAGAGGCAAGTTGGGATTTCTGAACCCACTAGACTTCCCTGTCCTTCACTACCTCCCAGAGTTTGCTCAAACTCGTGTCCGTGAGTGGATGGATTTAATTGGTGATGCCATGCAACCGTCTCATCCTCTGTTGCCCCCTTCTCCTCCTGCCCTCAATCTTTCCCAGCATCAGTACCTCCTTCCAACTAGGCAATGGATTTAATTTTCTAAGCACAGTTACTTCATATGGATCTCGAAAGGGGTATTTTAAACAATGTGCAGTGATGTCCATGTCAGAATTGCTCAGTAAATTACATACTGAAAACATAGTTTAACAACACATTGTAGACCATCACACCAACTTCTTATTCTGAAAATTAAAGAGATTAAAGAGCCGCAGTGAAAACTCAGTTCTGACATCCAGAGCAGTCTTTCTCCCCAGCACTGGGTCGCCCTAGGTAAGGAAGCAATGCTCTTATTTGCAAATATGTGTGGGCTAGTAAAGGCATAAGGAATGAGAGAATTAAAACAGATAGCTACTTTGTAAATTTGTAGCAAAAATATATATGTCAAGAGACTTTCTTGGTGGTCCAGTGATAAAGAATTTACCTTGTAATGCAGAGGTGAAGTGAAAAGTTGCTCAGTCGTGTCTGACTCTCTGCAACCCCATGGACTGTAGCCCACTAGGCTCCTCTGTCCATGGGATTCTCCAGGCTAGAATACTGGAGTGGGTAGCCGTTCCCTTCTCCAGGGAACGAATCTTCCCAACCCAGGGATTGAACCCAGGTCTCCGGCATGGCAGGTGGATTCTTAACCATCTGAGCTACAAGGGAAGCCCAAGAATACTGGAGTGGGTTGCCATGCCCTCTTCCAGGGGACCTTCGCAACCCAGGGATTGAGCCCAGGTCTCCTGCATTGCAGGTGTATTCTTTACTGTCTGAGCCACCCGGGAAGCCCAATACAGAGGATGTGGGTTCGATCCCTGGTCTAGATCCCACATGCCTTGGGGCAACTAAGCCCAAGCGCCATCACTACCAAGTCCGTGCACCACAGTGAAAGGTCCCGCATGATGCAATGAAGATTCTGTGTGCTGTAACTAAGATCTGATTCAACCAAATAAATACGCAATAATACATGCGTGTCAAGCAAGGATCAGTAGGTGGTGAAAGCATCCCGCAAAAGTCTAATGGGCAAGGTGAATGAAGTAATACACGATTATTAACCCATATTTTTAAATAAATATCCGTCAGTCCATGGAGATGAGCTATTTGACAAATAGGTGACAGCGAACAATTCTCCCACGCAGAAGCATTTCAAATACCTTATGTTTTATCCATTGCCAAGGTGGTAGAGAGTAAGTCCCTAAGTGTGACTTTCTTCCAAAGAGGACAGTTGGGATAGAAGTTTTTTCTGTTATTTATTTATTTATTTTTAACTAACCACAGACTTCCCTGGTGATCCAGTGGCTGAGACTCCACCCTCCCAGTGTAGGCAGCGTGGGTCAGTGAGTTGATCAATGAAATAGATCCCACATGCTGCAACTAAGGGTTCTCAAGACGCAACTAAATATCTCTCGTGCCACAGCTAAAACTCAGCGCAGTCAAATAAATAAAAAGCAACTACAGTGGAGACCCTTAAAATACTAATCAAGCCAGTGATCAAGGTCAACATCAATAGGCATAAGTCACGTACACGCCCTTGACATGATGTGATAAAAAAAAACTCACGTTACCCTCGTGGTCTGCACCCCTGAAAACCCGTAACACCCGTTTCATCGTGAGAAAAACAGCAGACAAACTCAAATCTACACTCACTCTACAAAATACGGGACGAGGACTCCACAAAGCTGCCGAGGTCATCAAAAACAAGGAACGACTGAAACGCTGTTGCAACCCACAGGACCCTAAGGAGATGTGACGATGAGACGTAATGTGGTATTCGGATGGGGTCCTGGAACAGAAGGAAGACATTAGGGGAAAATGCAGGAAATCCGAATAATGTGAGGACTGTCATTAAACAGAAATGTATTGCTATTGGTTCATTAATTATGAGAAATGTACGCCACTAAGGCAAGATATTAATAATGTCAGAAAGAGATGCAGTGTATATGGGAACTGTCTGTACCAGCTTGGCGATGTTTCCATAAATTTCAAAGTAGTTTACAATTTAAAAGCTCACTGAAAAAAGATTACTGGGAATGAGATATTTGTAGGGTGGCAAAATGCTACCCTAGAGCTAGGCTGATTCCCCAAGAAGGAGGGGAGTTTCATCCTATGATGGAAAGGTCAAGCTCAGAATTTAGTGTGAATCTCAGTCTGTCTATAGTGGCCAAGCAAACCCCATGTGCCACCTAACATAAGTCATCACACAACACTTAGGAGGGTTTCATGACGATAATGCTACTGCCAAATCCAGAAAGCCTTTATAACCCGCTTCCAGGGGACAGGCCACGTGGGAGACACAGGATAAGTTAACACGCTGTGAGAAAACAGACAATTCCAAAACACTCCAGCAAATGATTATGTTTTTTCCACTGAGTTGATATTATTTTTTTAAAAAATGGTGAGGTTGGGCTTGCTGTGGTTGTTTAGTCACTAAGTCGTGTCCAATTCTTTGCAACCCCATGGACCGTAGCCCACCAGGCTCCTCTGTCCATGGAATTCTCTAGCCAAGAATACTGGAGTGGGTTGCCATTTCCTCCTCCAGGGGATCTTCCCAACCCAAGGATTCTAGCATCTCCTGCATTGGCAGGTGGATTCTTTACCACTGAGCCGGTAAACCACGTACACATGATTTAAAGAAGATAAGACTTAAACAAAAGGTGCCTGTCTGGAGAAACTACCGTGACTTTGAGCAACTACTCCAGTGAACGCAGCCTCTACCACTGCAAACTGGAGCCAGGGTGGCCCCATAGCTTTCAAATCTCCAACACTGCCTCCAACCTGCAGAATTCACTCTCCGAGACTTTGCCAAGGGGCAGGCAGGTGTCAAAGCCGACCTCATTTGACTCCTCCTGCAAAAGCTGCATCTCCACCTTGCCTTTCAACTCTTCCCATCAGCTCCTGGCAGTTACTAGGAGAAACTGGGGTTCAGAACCTCTTCCCCTTGAAGCCACGGCTGCTAGTTTGAAGCTGGGAGCAGTTGGATCACCATTGCATCTTCAGTGGGTAAAATGCACGGCGAGCCAACCCAGTCGCTGAGTTTGGGCCAACACACACTTTTCTTCCTTTGTTCCAACCTAATGGATTTGCCACTGGTTTCCTCCCCCGTTGATTATCATTTTAACCTCCTCATTTCTCATTTTCTACACTGTTATTACTAGGCGGGTCTACAGACCCCTTTACAGATGATCCCTGACAAATACCCATATACTAATGACTGTGCCTTTCCTCTGGCAAGATAATAAAGGTTATTTTCATTCCTAAATGCATTTTGTGGTTCAGCGACTATGGCCTATTTACAGATCCCAACTCTCCTATTCGAGAGATGAGAATAATACTAATAATTTCCCTGACAAGGAAGTCCCGCGTTGGTATGGATTTCTCTATTTTTATATGCCTAGGCGACAGGAGGCTTTATCCCCAGTCTACATTGTACTAAAAACAGAGCCTTACCCTAGGCTATATATGCTTTGAAAAATAAGTTACACATATACATTAGGTGGAAAAGCACAGTTTGAATTTCTGAAGGTAACAGCAGGTCTTTCTTTGAATGGGGACCCACTAGCAAGACTTTGTAGCCAATTGACTGTCAAGTCTCTGTTGTTTGTTGTGGTTTACTTGCTAGGTCATGTCCACGTCTTTGCAACCCCGTGGACTGTAGCCCGTCAGGCTTCTCAGTCTATGGGATTCTCCAGGCAAGAATATTGGAGTGGGTTGCCATTTCCTCCTCCAGGGGATCTTCCTGACCCAGGGTTCTAACCCACGTCTCCTGCGGCTCTTGCATGGCAGGCAGAGTCTCTACCCCTGAGCCACCAGGGAAGTGCTTAAGTCTCTCCGCTGTGATCAAAACATACTGTCCATCCATGTTGGCCACACTGTGACTTTGACCCCGTGATGTTGCCATGACAACATTCTGGAAGTTTACCCAGCTCCATCTTGAGGGTAAAGTGATAGTTTCCCTGAACTCTGGATGGTGCTCCACCGTCAACCTCTGGATCTGAGTCTCAAAACCAGACTTCTTATTCCTGAGCCAAGCTGAGTGCTGAAGAATTGATGCTTTTGAACTGTGATGTTGGAGAAGGCTCTTGAGAGTCCCTTGTACTGCAAGGAGATCCAACCAGTCCATCCTAAAGGAGATCAATCCTGAATATCCATTGGAAGGACTGATGCTGAAGCTGAAACTCCAATGCTTTGGCCACCTGATGCAAAGAGGTGACTCTTTTGAAAAGACCCTGATGCTCGGAAAGATTGAAGACAGGAGGAGAAGGGGACAACAGAGGATGAGATGGTTGGATTGGCATCACCGACTCGACGGACATGAGTTTGAGCAAACTCTGGGAGATGGTGATGGACAGGGAGGCCTGGCATGCTGCAGTCCATGGGGTCACAAAGAGGCAAACACGACTGAGCAACTGAACTGAACTGAACTCACCCTGGACATGGGATGTATCCCAAGCTCCCAGGCAGCATGTGGACACCATCCAGGCCGCTGGCCATTTCTTATTTCTGATGTCTGCACCATCACATTGAGGGATGTTTAAGTTTTCTGCCTTGAAACCCAATGGAGTCTGGATTTCAAGACCTTCTTTAACAATGTAAACAGTGGTGGTGTGGTTGAGTCGCTCAGTCGTGTCCCGACTCTTTGTGACCCCGTGGACTGTAGCCTGTCTGGCTCCTGTGTCCGTGGGATTCCCCAGGCTAGAATGCTGGAGTGGGTAGCCACTTGGTTCTCCAAACGTAAATAGACCATCAGCAAAATTGATGATTTCAATGTTGAAAGCTGCCTGCATCTGCTAAGTCCACTGGAGGTTTAATTTTCTAGAATGCTTCATACGGTGAATCGAATCGATCATTTGTATAATTTTTGTGAAATTTCACTGAGGAGCTCCTGATTGAGACCCTGGCTCACCTGCTGGAGCACTTAATTTGCATCTTCCCCCAGATCAAAGGGGAAGGATGGGGTCATTATCACCCCACTCCCCCAAGTAGAACTCTAATTAAAATACGGAGCGTATTTTAGCTTTCCTGTGCAGTTTACATTTAAACAGACACAGCTTGAGGCTCCCTTATAATAGCAGAAGTAATAGGTTTTAGTGGAAAAGATAAGCCTTCTCCATTCTCTTGTTATTTTGGATTTGCGATCTAACAAAATAGGATTGGACACGTTTGATGAAGTTAAACTGATAAGTGTGTTATGGTAATTGCCTCAAAATGAATGTAGATAAGTTAAGAATATCCCCCTAACTAAATGGGATGTTAAAACGCGGGCTTGATGTTAAACATAGGATGTTAAAATTTGGTCTTGAATAAATCAGGTATGCATTGGCTGCCAGCACCAAAGTTAAAAAAAAAAGGCACACTTAACTCTTTCCACACTCCAAGGATGGAGAGGAGGTGACTACATATGAAATGTTTATAAGATAGCATGTGTATGTGTGCGAATATATATATATATATATATGGGGCTTTCCAGAACCCGCCAGCCAATGCAGGAGATGAAAGAGACTCGGGCTCGATCCTTGGGTCGAGAAGATCCCCTGGAGGAGAAAACGGAAACCCACTCCAGTATTCTTGCCTGGAGAATCCCGAGGACAGAGGAGCCTGGTGGGTTACAGCCCATGGGGTCATAAAGAGTCAGACATGACTGAAGCAACTTAAACACACACACACACACACACACACACACACACACACACACACACACACACATATATATATCATATATATATATATATATATGAGTGCTTATGCTTTCATATAGGAGTTAAACGTATAACTTGTAATTAAATATTGTAAAGAGCGTCCATGGGGTTTCCCAGGCAAGAGTACTGGAGTGGGGTGCCATTGCCTTCTCCGAAAGAGTGTATCACCATCCAGTAAATACTTGCCTAGGCACCCGATCCTCAGAAGGAGGACAGTCTTCCCACCACCATGGGACATTTGGCAACGTGGGGAGATATTTTGATTGTCACAGCCGAGAAAGAGGAGACTACTGGCATCTACCGGGAAAAGGCCGGTTCAGTTCAGTTCAGTCGCTCAGTCGTGTCTGACTCTTTGCGGCCCCATGGACTGCAGCACGCCAGGCCTCCCTGTCCATCCCCAACTTCCAGAGTTGTCTAGACCAGGGATGCTGCTAAACGTTGTAAAATGCACAGGACTGCCCCCTTCACCCTCACAAAAGATAAATAGTGAGCCTCAGATATCCCTAATGCAAAGGTGGAGAAAGCCTGGTCTGGAAACACATGGGTACTTTCTGGTGTTAGGTGCTCACTATGAATCAGGCACAACACTCAGCGCCTTGATTAAAAGGCCTCATTTAAGGCTCATAGCTCTTCTGTGACGTTGTGCTCAACTTTTTTTTTTTTTTAATGTGAGAACATGGAAAATGAAAAGTTCACAAACTTACTGACCTTACTGAGAAACAGAGAGCCACGATTCAAAGGGAGAGCTTTCTGGTTCCCATGGCGTCTTGTGTAACAAAAGTTCTCCATTCCTCTTTGCAGCAACTATCAAGTTTCAAATTAAAAAAACAGCTTTGGAGTAGGGGCAATGATTGTCATCTCGTCACTGAAGAAATGAATTAAGGAGGTTGATCATTGCATAGGATTATGCCTAATAACTACTAGAGTCAGCAGTCTCTCAAAACCACATTTGTGACCCCAAATCTAGGATTGCTAAACAAAGTATCATTTCACATCTCATGCACTATTTTCCCAAGCCCACCATCACTGACATTTAGTCAATTGGGCCCTCACACTGTAGGACTGTCTAGGGCATTCTGCAGTATCTGATCACATCCCTGGTGTGTACCCACTAGAGGCTGGTAGGACCCTTCTCCGGTCATGCTGTGGTTCAGCTGCTCAGTCGTGACCAAATCTTTGCAACCCTATGGACTGCAGCACACCAGGCTTCCCTGTCCTCCACTGTCTCCCTGAGATTGCTCAAATTCGTGACCACTGAGTCGGTGATACCATCCAACCATCTCATCCTCTGTCGTCCCCTTCTCCTTCTGCCCTCAATCTTCCCCAGCATCAGGGTCTTTACAATGAGTCAGCTCTTTGCATCAGGTGGCCAAAGGATTGGAGCTTCAGCTTCAGTCCTTCTAGTGAATATTCAGGGTTGATTTCCTTTAGGATTTATCTGGTTTCATCTCGTTGCAGTCCAAGGGACTCTCCAGACTCTTCTCCAGCACCACAATTCAAAAACATTAATTCTTCAGTGTTTAGCTTTCTTGATGGTCCAACTATCACATGCGTAGCTGACTACTGGAAAAGCCATAGCTTTGACTAAATTGTCCCTGTTTAAAAACAGCCTCCACTGGAGAACCCTGCTCTCACGGCTACTTGGGAACCTTAGACAAATGCTTGACAGTCCTTGAAAAAGATGTTCTTGAAATCGACGGCCCCTTTGTAGCTCTCTTTACGTCTGATTCCAGCGTCTAACCATAAATTTTATTTTGACGCCCCACTGATAGCCCATCAAACACCTAAATTAGGGAATTGCCTGGTGATCCAGTGGTTAGGACTCAATGGTCTCAATCCTCGGGTGGGGAACTAAGATCCTACAAGCTGCACGGCGGGGCCAAAAAGGAAAAAAATAAATAAAACATAAGAAGACAGCAGAGACAGCATATTAAAAAGCAGAGATATCACTTTGTGGACAAAGGTTGGTATAGTCAAAGCTATAGTTTTCCCAGTAGTCATGCACGGATGTGAGAGCTGGACCATATAGAAGCTTGAGCGCCGAAAAAGTGATGCCTCCAAATTGCGATGCTGAAAAACACTGTTGAGAGTCCCTTGGACTGCAAGGAGATCAAGCCAGTGAATTCTAAAGGAAATCAACACTGAATATTTATTGAAGGACTGATGCTGAAGCTGAAATACTTTGGTCACCTAATGCAGAAAGCCAACACATTGGAAAAGACCCTGATGCTGGGAAAGACTGAAGGCAGGAGGAGAAGGGGACAACAGAGGATGAGATGGTTACATAGCATCACTGACTCAGTGGACATGAGTCAGACCATTTGAGCAAACTCCAGGAGATGGTGAGGGACAGGGAAGCCGGGATGCTGAATCCACAGGCTCACAGAGGGTCAGACAGGCTTGGTGATTGAACAACAACACAAAACAGAACCAAACCGACCAAACAAACTCACCTAAATTAATTTTGTTAAAATATATTAAGTTCTGTTGGTTTGGTCATCCATTATAATTATGCTAAGTACTCCCAATTACGGAGTTATGAAACCCTAACCCCTAACTCTAACCCTTATCCCAACCCTATGGAGTAATGTTCAAGTCATTTTCTCAATCTTGCGTGTGTGTGTGTGTGTGTGCATGTGTGTGTGTGCATGTGTGTGTGTGTTAGTAACTCGGTCGTGTCTGACTCTTTGCAACCCCATGTACTGTAGCCCACCAGGCTCCTCTGTCCACGGGATTCTCCAAGCAAGAATACTGGAGTGGGTTGCCATTTCCTTCTCCAGGGGATCTTCCCCACCCAGGGATCAAACCTGGGTCTCCTGCATTGCAGATAGCTTCTTTACCACCTGAGCCATTCATCAAATATGGAAACTTAGTGTTTGGGAACAGTTGTGACATCCACAGATGCCCCAGAGGATGGACAACTAGAGATGATGATGTCTTTGTAATGTCTTCGTGTTTGAAAAGCTGGCCTAAACAATACAGGAAGATATTGGTTCTCAGTTTACTGTGAGAACCAAAGTAAAGACCCCAGGGGGCTTCCCAGAATGGCCAGACAAGAAGTTCCCTCAGAGCATATATGTTTTAGGTGTCAGATCCTCAGTGTCTCACAGTCAGCAGTGTCTGAGACTTTATTCTCCTTCTCTGTTGTCCATTTTTATCTGAAGGCATCTATGGTGGGGTTCCAGGGTTTCTCTGCCACGTATCTTGAAAGAGCAACCTGTTGGCCCAGACAAGGAACAAAATGGAGGAGGGGTAGAGATCGCTAACCCTCTGACTAAGCTGGCAAGAAGAAATTTAGCTGGGACCACCCTGGACCCCAAACCACACAACCTTAAAGTTCAGATTCATCTTTCTCTCCACTGAGCCCTTCTGTTTCAGGAAGAAAAAAAAAAAAAAAAAAAAACTTCCATGAATCTCAGACAGGGAATCTCTGGGAAAACAGCATCATGCCCATGCAAAGCAGAAAAGAATGACATCCATCATACTTCCTCAGCACAGTATTTCAAAAGGCAATTCTAGATGGGAGACTTATTTTTGTAACTTATTTCTTAGCTTTTTTCTTGAATCCAAAATTTATAGGATCATCTAAAGTTTTAGGATTTGAAAAATAGCTGCAGTAATCTTTTCATTTTCTACCAGCTTTCTTCTCTGGAACTGCATCAAAAATAAATATGTTTTATGGACCTGAACTTCAAGGAGGTTTTAAAAGTCATTTAAGGATATACTTCAGTTATGTTTGGGATCAAATCATGATGAACAGCTCTCTCTCGTCTATCCCCTCGGGATAGCACACGGCTTCATGAGGTTGGACTGCGGTTACTGAACGAGAATAGGAACAATGTGAAGAATCGTGATCCTGGATGAAATAAAAGTGCCCAATCAAGGGTCAAAGATGCTTTGTTGTGAGATATAGTATCTTCACGGGCCTTGGGACAAGGACAATGGACAAGATAAACATGGCTGTATTCCAAGGAATAAGAAGGACGGTAGATGGTAAGAACGAAGACACCCAGCTCATCAAGCATGAAAAGGTGGTACCTAAGTCAGCAGGGCAACAACTTTTACGAATTAAACCAGTCCATCCTAAAGGAGATCAGTCCTGGGTGTTCATTGGAAGGACTGATGTTGAAGCTGAAGCTCCAATACTTTGGCCACCTGATGCAAAGAGCTGACTCATTGGAAAAGACCCCGATGCTGGGAAAGAGTGAGGGCAGGAGGAGAAGGGGACGACAGAGGCTGAGATGGCTGGATGGCATCACCGACTCGATGGACATGGGTTTGGGTAGACTCCGGGAGGTGGTGATGGACAGGGAGGCCTGGTATGCTGCGGTTCATGGGGTCGCAAAGAGTTGGACACTACTGAGCAACTGAACTGAAGTTGGTTTACTGGGTAGTACGCCATTAATCTCTGGGTCTTATCCCTTCCATGACCACTGAGGATCAGCTTACCATGTAGGAAAGAAGAAGAACTTACCAAGACTGATCTCCAAGAAATCCCTCTCCAATCTACGGTTCTGGCCCTAACTGCACTCCCACTGATTCAGAAACTTAACCCTTGTTTTCTCCTGGCTGTTACACTTGAATGTCAAGCTGTTACTGACATCTCATTTTCCTGAATACTAATCTTCTTTCTTTCCCTAAAACTACCCGTAGGTACAATTTCTTCATCTCTCTCACGACAGAACGAATTTCCACATCTGAAACTAAGATCCTTCCTCTCTGCTTCCCCATCCGACATGTAACTAAGTGTACCTATTGTTTTGTTCACTCTCTCTTTCAGCATTCCTTCTGTCACCATCCTGCCAACATCAGCCAGACCCAAGCCATTGATAGCCATCCACCATGCTATCAACTGAACATCAGCCATTCAGTTCAGCCACTCGGTTGTGTCCGACTCTTTGCGATCCCATGCATTGTAGCACACCAGGCTTCCCTGTCCATCACCAACTCCCAGAGTTTACTCAAACTCATGTCCATCGAGTCGGTGATGCCATCCAACCATCTCATCCTCTGTCGTCCCCTTCTCCTCCTGCCTTCAATCTTTCCCAGCATCAGGGTGTTTTGCAATGAGTCGGTCCTTCGCATCAGGCGGCCAAAGTATTGGAGCTTCGGCCACCATTAGATATTCCTAACTTCCTAAGATATTTTTTCCCCTTGCCCATCCTTTCCCCACTAGACTTCCAAAAGAAATGTTTTTCCCTTTACTCTTTTCCTCCTCAATACTACCACCAAATTCTCTGCCTTTCAAATCACCACCACATTTATTACCAAGAGAGTAAAAGACTTTGATCATCTGGCCTCACCCTGTCTTTCTAGTCTTCCTTTTCGTACAAGTCAAAATTGACCACTGATTATACTATTACGATTTATAGGAGTTGATTTGCAGGAAGCATGGTGTTCCGTAAAGAAAAGAGCTGGAAAGGTCCTACGAGAGATGCAACTGATAGCAAATACATCAGATAAGAGTGCTCGATGAAAACCACAAGTGTCAATACTGGTAAACACGAGAAACAAGGAGACGGAGGAAGAGAAACGATGCAGGAGACCAAGACAGTAAGGAGTCTGCCCTGACACATTCTGCATCACCCACTCCAGATACAGTTCTCAGTGGGAACGCCCAGATGGCTGTGGTCAAGTCGTGGGTTTGTGATTGATCAGGTCAGGTGAGCCAGAATATGACCTGGTTGTTCCGAGAGCAAGAAGTAATGGCAAACCCACTCCAGTCTTCTTGCCTGGAGAATCCCATGGACCCAGGAGCCTGGTGGGCTACGGTCCACGGGGTCGCAAAGAGTCAGACACGACTGAGTGACTTAACATTTTCACAGCTCCCCTTAAAACGAAGTCTCCCCAAACACTCAAAGCCTTTCAGGAGTCAAGCGGGCCAATACTTTCACATGTTGGTTTCAATAACCCACGCTGGTGAAAGCGCTGGGTACTGTTTTTTTTTCTTTTGATTTAAATCTAAAGTTAATCCATCATCCAAACATGACTTCATTTATAACATTCATTTATTCATATAAAAAATGTTATATGTATGAATGCTATATATCAAAATACATCTGGTGTTTTCAAATAGGCTCCCTTTGTTTAATAAATGTGCAGTTAGAGGAATTTTTAATAGCACATAATAGCGCATTTTCTTTTGCAGAATGTCACAGGCGTCTTTGCTAGTTTTCATTTCCTTTTTAAAACATTTTTGGTCACACCCCGTGGCAGGTGGTGGGATCTTAGTTTCCAAATCCCATCCCCCGTGTTGGAAGGCAGAGTCTTAACCACTGGACCAGTGAAGTCCCTTCTTTCCTTGTGTCTAAATGAAGATGGTAAGTTCAGTTACCTTACACTATTTGAAACCCACTAATGCCACCGCAAATAAGAGGAGTCTTCATCATAGATTGATCCAAAGCTGCTATTTTGCATTCTCAAATCTACCACTACAAATTCCAAATCCTATCTCAAAAGAGAAAAGAATGTTCTAGATTAGAGTTTCCCAATTTTTTTGGGGGGGGGAGGGTGGTTATTGTCCTTCCTAAACAGCCTATTTTTAGACTTCATTTCCCCTAATCTCCCAACTAATGCTGGGAACACGGCCACAGTAGTTTAACATACAAAATAGCATAAATATTATTTTTACTCCAAGTTGCAGAATTGGCTCGGAAGATGAGAATTACTGGTGAGAAGCCATCCGGAGTTACGTAAGTCAAAGCTATGTTTTCTAGTTAGGTTTTGGGTGAAGCTAATAATGATGCAGGAAAACAGGACAGGACACGTCCACAAATATTTGTATTCCAGACCCAGAGAAACCCTCTAGGAGTAAGACAGAGAGGTCTAGAATTTCTTGGGGGAGCAAAGCAAAACGTGTCCATTAGGAAAACATGATTTGCGGATGAAATGACCAATGAGCATGTTACAAGGATGCTGTACCTCTGCTCGTATCTTCAGCTCTATTTTGGCTTTGGGATATGCGTCAGGGTGAGAAGCCTGGCCCCTGTGAACAAATGCATGGCGTACAATATTTCAGGGATAGCAAGAGAAAGAGGAAATACTATACAGGGGTTCCCAACCTCCAGGATCTAATGCTTGATGCTCTTGGGGTGGGGCTGACATAATCATAACAGAAATAAAGTGCAGAATAAATGCAATGTGCTTAAATCATCCCGAAACCATTCTCCCATCCCCATCTGTGGAGAAACTGTCTTCCACGAGACCCGTTCCTGGTGCCAAAAAGTCTGGGCAACTGCTGCTACAGACCAAAGAAAATGGCCTTACAGAAGTCTGGGTCTGCGGCAGAGGGATCTTACATACACAGGATCGACAGTCCTGTATGAAAAAGGGGTACCTTTTCATTCTACTGAGCAATCTTAGAAAAGAATATTTACATGGGGCTTACATGAACATCAAATTCTTTCTCTTCACTGAAATTTAGTGGCCCGGGAACAAAAATATCTACAAAGGAGACTCTAATTGGAAACAGAGAAGCTTAAACGTTCCCCAAAGGAACATATTTCCACCTGTTTGCCTGGAGCCCCTGATTAGGTTTCCTCTTTCTCATCAGAAGGATCGTTAAGTATGATTAGAGCACTCAAAAATGCAGTGTCAAACATTTATTCAGTTTGTTAATGTTGTATCAGATTCCATTTAGCTGTAAACTCCAGTAGTTTGGCCACCTGATGGGAAGAGCCAGCTCATTAGAAAAGACTCTGATGCTGGGAAAGATTGAAGGCAGGAGAAGAAGGGGACGACAGAGGATGAGATGGTTGGATGGCATCACTGACTTGATGGACATGAATTCTGAGCAAGCTCCGGGACATAGTGAAGGACAGGGAGGCCTGGCAAGCTGTGGTCCACGGGGTTGCAAAGAGTTGGACACGACTGGGTGACTGAACAACAAGATAAGCTCTGAACTCACTTGCAGATGCAAACCTTTTAAACACTGCTCTCATAGCTCATCCTGAAATTATGCTGCAATTTGAAATGGGGCCTCTTTCTTCAACACCAGGCCTCTATATTTGAAGCGATTTCACACTTTTGAAAGTGTAATGGAGAGTTGGCTGGCTCCCTGGAGAAATCATCGCCTATGAGCTCTGTAGCCGGATAAATAAGTGTACCCCAAGGAATGTAGAACTCTACAGGGGAAGGTGAAACCTGGCGAAATTCAAAGGAGGAAAAATCCTTAACTATCTTGAGGTGGACGAAAGAGGTTGAAGGGGATGCCTTTGGCTGAAGAGAATGGCTCATGCAACTCAGACTTCTATTTCCACCTTCTTTTATCACAAGGATCCATCAGACTTTAGGAGGAACAATAGGGGACTTTACAGAGTAAAACAAGAAAAAGACCCCGTGTAATTTTTTTTTTTTTAATCGAGGCTTGTGTAAGTGCTAAGTTGTGTCTCACTCTTTGTGACCCCGCTAGGCTCCTCTGTCCATGGGATTCTCCAGGCAAGAATACTGGAGTGGGTTGCCATGCCCTCCTCCAGGGGGGGATCTTCCCTACCCAGGGGTCGAAACCAAGTCTCCTGTACCTTACTTGAAAATAAAAAAAAAAGAAAGATAAATCCTATGGCAGATTCACGTTGATGTATGGCAGAAACCCACACAATACTGTAAAGCAATTATCCTCCAATTAAAAATAAATAAATTTTAAAAAATCAGATTGATAAAAGAAAGAAAACGGAAACTTTCCTTGCTATCCATGGCCACCTAGTGTTACCAATAGGCTGCCAGGGAGACACACCAAGAGATGGCCTTTCGAAAGCAGGCTGGAAGGACCGGTATTTCATTCAGAGGGACTGTGTCACCCGCAGGAATGAGGCTCAGCCTCAAAATCCAGAGTCAAAAGTTCAAATCAAGGGCACACAGTGAGAGGCACAGCAGAGCTCTGGCAGCCTCCTGGAAACTGGCACCAACGTGCTTTTTAGCAACCCGTTCTATACTGCATATGTACCACACCGCATTTTATAAAAGTCACTAAAAGTCACTAAACTGCCCTGTGCATGAACATTTAGAACCTTTCTTTGGATAGCATACCTTTGCGCATTTGTTCAAATGTCTGCCAGCACTTACTTTGCATGCCTGGTGTCAAGTTCATTGACCATGAGGAAATGTGAAATGTTAAAATATTGACATGCACAGCAGGTTCGCTGCCTGATTACATGTAGGACAATGGTGACAAGAGTCACATAAAAAATGGTCACATGGATCCAGCTCTCATCAGGGATTACCTCATTCAACCAGAAACGTACTTCCACCATGAAGGGGACATGCTTTAGAAAACAGTATGCTTTAATTTCGTGTTTATAATTAGAGAAACTCACTTGTATTACAACAATTTGAAAATATTTGCATTTTATAGAGCTTCACTGTACATATTTGGGCTTCAAAACGTACTTTCTAGATTCAAGTTTCTATTATGATATATATTCTGTGACTTCTCTTATACTTTCCGCAGCACCAAAGACAGTGACGTACATCCCAAAAGGCAAAATAATCAAAAATAAATTCATCACCATAGAGGGCGGGTGTTGGTTCATGGAGACCTTTTTTTATTTAAGGTTATTTCCTGTTGCTAAAGAAAAGCTCTCTGTAAACCCCTTTCCCCCAGAAGAATCCTGTTCAAGGAATAATAGTTACCCCAGAGCAGGTGCAGAAAGGTTCTAAGGTCTAGAGGGATCCATCCAGTTTTCTATGTCTTTGCAATGACCTTGAGGGTGAACTGATGTTGGTTTTCCACTGGGACTGGGTGGATAGGGCCAAGGTACTAAAGAAGGTCTTTTTTTTTTTTGTCTTTTCTCCTCAGGGAGAACAAGCTAGCTTTGCTGAAGCTGCTGAAAGTGTGCAAGCAGTTACAGAGATGGAGAAGCCTGTTCCCCATTTCAGCAACTTGGTCCCTGACATAATCTTACACCCTCCCTGCAAACGTCTGTGGGTAGACACGGCACCCTGTTTCTGCACTGGCCTTTCATCCAACAGGAAATATTCAACAAGGACTACTGGGTCCCAGGAGGTGTCGGGAATCCTTCTGGCTCCGTGGTTACAAGACAGACAAGATCCCAGGCTCCCTGAGTCCTTGAAGATTCAGAGGGACAGAAGAGAAACCAGGTGACAAGGGACAGCTTGTGCAGACGTGTGTGCTCAGTCATAGCCGACTCTGCCACACCCTGGACTGTAGCTCGCCAGGCTCCTCTGTCCACGGGGATTCTCCAGGCAAGAAGACTGGAGCGGGTTGCCATGCTCTCCTCCAGGGGAATCTTCCCCACCTGGGGATCGAACTCGCATCTCCTGCATTGGCAGGCGGATTCTTGGCCGCTGTGCCATCAGGGAAGTCCCAAGGACAATTTCCATCCTGTTATTAAGACTGTGATAAACAGTAAAGAGACACTAAGCAGGATGAGAGATACGAGTATGAGGCTGGGGATAAAACGAGCATATCCCCTCTTGTCTGTCCTGATTTTTCTTGGCCAGACCTTTTCCTCTCCTCCTCCGCACAAACATGTCTAGATGGACCACGTGTTTCTATCATCATTTGTATGTTTCTCCTCATTACTAACGTGATGAGATGCGCCTAGCATCCTTCACTCCTAATTCCAGGCTCCCAACACCTGCGATACGTCCACTCCCAATATCTTCAAGCTGCACACACCTCAGGTTATTTCTCGCTTTGGTTATGCGGCTTCAAACAGCGTGCCCGAATTCTCTTACTTATAAAGGACAAGACCCCTTGGTGGCTTTCTTTAGGAGCAGTTGTACTTGTCAAAGTTTTCATTCAATAAACATCTACGAGGAACCGACAGCCCCGTCTCAGTGGAGAGCATCAAAAAACAGACCTGCAGAATCCCTGATTCTTTCTGTCAGAGACTCAAGGGAATGGGAGATCAGTGTGAAAACAAGTAATATGCATAGTCATTTGGAGAGTTGCCTGGTGACTCAGTGGTTAAGACTCTGAGCTCCCAATTCAGGGGGCCCAGGTTCGATCCCTGGTCAGGGAACAAGATCCCACTTGCTGCAACTAAGATCCAGGGCGACCAAAATAAATAAATACATTCTAAAAAAGGTATTTGTTAAAAATGAATAAGTAGTTATCTGTGAACAACAGAAAGTAAGGTGCGGTGACCCAATCCTCAGTCTAGAACACAGAGACCTGAAGCTTGATGATGAAGTTCCAATACTGTGGCCACCTGATGTAGAGAACCACCTCATTGGAAAAGACCCTGATGCTGGGAAAGACTGACGGCAGGAGGAGAAGGGGACGGCAGAGGATGAGATGGTTGGATGGCATCACCGACTCGATGGATGTGAGTTTGAGTAAGCTCCAGGAGTTGGTGATGGACAGGGAAGCCTGGTGTGCTGCAGTCCATGGGGTCGCAAAGAGTCGGACACGACTGAGCGACTGAACAATAACAACTTCAGCACAAGATATGAATATTTTGTATTTTCACTTAATCCCTCCACGAGGCCCTGGGCAGAATGTTGTTTCCCTCTGAGAGGTGAGTCCCTGAAACACGTATTAGGGTTTATTTGACTTCAAGAAGCACCCGTCAATGACCGTGACTTGAAGCCCTCCCTGGGAGTTTATTAAGAAGGAAAAAAAAAACAAACCTCAGAAACGCAGGAACAAGGACCACCACTCTAGAGACCTCATGGAACAAGACAGGGCACTTTTTCGAGGGATCACAAACACAGTGTAGCCTCCCAAGGCCCCAGGTTCTGAATCCCAGTCCCCCATCTGGTGAATGTGATGATGGTCTAGTCTGAGCTAGCTCTGCCCTAGGCCAATCCACTGCAGCCACTGGGGCCAGTGTTGGGCATGGCCCCTGAGAAAACAAGCCCAGAGAAGATGCCACAGGCCCTACAAGTAGATTACAGCCAAGGCATGCCTGGCTTTTATCGCCTGAGTGCACCCAGGATGAAAAATGAGGCATCCATCTAACCAGGTGGTGCTGGTGGTGAAGAACCACCCCGCCAATTTAGGAGAATCCCAGAGTTCCACCCCGGGGTCGGGAAGATCCCCTGGAGGAGGAAATGGCAGCCCATTTCACTTCTCTGGCCTGGGCACTCCCATGCACAGAGGAGCCTGGTGGGCTACAGTCCACGGGGTCGCAAAGAGTCGGACACGACTGAGCCACACGAGCGGGCACACGTTTTCCTCCTTCTCAACGACCTGGCACAGAGGAAAAGCAAAGAAGTTTAGGGCCGCAGACTCTGAAGCGTGACTCGGTAATTTTTAAGTAAATGAAGAGTTATTGCGGAGAGAACTTGGGCCACCTCCTCCTAATCTCCATAGAGCAAGAATAAATGGATTTAAATGCCAACAAGGGAAGGTTAGGTTAGAGTTTTAAAAGAATGTCTCGAAGGTAAAAGTTATTAAGCATTAACCTAGGATTCTTAGTCATAAAAGGTAGTGAAAAAAAGATCTAATATTTTCATCTTTAAAATCACTGAAGTCACCGTGCCTTTTATATAAAATGGATGGTTATAAGAAGGCTTTGGGATATGGAAAAAAGACCTACCAGAAGAAACCAATGATTTTTTACAATCATATTTGAGAGCATGGAAATTAGGCAATCTCACAGTGCCCAGAGAGTGATGAATAATTGATAAGACCAGTCTGAAGTCAGTGACTTAAAAATAGATAGATCTAAACAATAATGAAGTTCACTAGACTGGATCACTTAATGTTTCGGACTCTGTGTCTTGGGACTGCCCCGAGATGAGAAAGTCTCTTGAGTGAAGTGTCCTGGGTCACTTAAAACCACCTGGGAGAATTTCAACTCAGACACACTGTGTTCAGATATCATGTTTTTATCAGAAGACTCTGAAAGTTGTCTCAGTTCAGCTCAGTCGCTCAGGCCTGTCTGACTCCTTGCGACCCCATGGACTGCAGCACGCCAGGCCTCCCTGTCCATCACCAACTCCCAGAGTTTACTCAAACTCACCTCCATTGAGTCGGTGATGCCATCCAACCATCTCATCCTCTGTCCCCTTCTCCTCCTGCCCTCAATCTTTCCCAGCATCAGGGTCTTTTCTAATGAGTCCACTCTTCGCATCATGTGGCCAAAGTATTGGAGCTTCAGCTTCAGCATCAGTCCTTCCAATGAATATTCAGGGTCGATTTTATTTAGGATTGACTGGTTTCATCTCCTTGCCGTCCAAGGGACTCTAAAGAGCCTTCCCACCTCTAGAGACAAAAATATACCTCTCAGCAATACCCAAGGGACAGCTCTTGGCTTTGGCATAAACCTGTTAATATAAATGATGATCAGGCTCCACCAAACATTTCATATCATGTGCACAAGCCAGCCAAGCACAACCCTTCCCAGCCCCAAACACATGCTGATAGAGGCAACGGAGGGGAAGTTACTGCTTGCACACAGCTCTGCCCCCTATGAAAAGAGAATCTTGTTTGTCCTGATGTAGGTGCCACGCTGATCATGGCCTGTGCTCGTCACACTTCTGGAATCAGTGGCTACATAATCTCTGAGAATAGACTTCGTGGGGAGCAGTTCTGATATTTATGATAAGGAGATGGATATTTTCCCCTTGTAGTGAAAGCTATGACAAACCTACACAGCATATTAAAAAGTAGACACGTTGCTTTGCCAACAAAGGTCCATACAGTCAAAGCTATGGTTTTTCCGGTAGTCATGTACAGTTGTGAGAGTTGTACCATAAAGAAGTCTAAACACTGGAGAATTGATGCTTTTGAATTGTGGTGCTGGAGAAGACTCTTGAGAGTCCCTTGGACTGCAAGGAGATGAAACCAGTCCATCCTAAAGGAAATCAACCTGAATATTCATTGGAAGGACAGATGCTGAAGCTGAAGCTCCTATACTTCAGCCATTGATTCGAAGAGCCGACTCACTGGAAAAGATCCTGATGCTGGGAAAGATCGAAGGCAACAGGAGAAGGAGACGACAGAGGACGAGATGGTTGGATGGCATCACCGACTCAATGGACGTGAGTTTGAGCAAGCTCTGGGAGACAGTGAAGGACAGGGAAGCCTGGCGTGCTGCAGTTCACAGGGTCACAAAGAGCCGGACACGATTTAGTGACTTAACAGTGTTCAAAGGACAAGAAATTCATTCTGGTTGCTTGAGTGTGTCTTCACAGAGTGTCTGTGGGCTCAATTTCAAGACCGATTTTCAGGAATCTTTGAGAGACAGACCAAGCTAAAGGCATATGACAAATTCCCGTTGACAACTCTGCTCTTTCTTATCCCTTAGATTATTGCACGAGACCTATCTGGAGCCCTTTCATTATGGGACTTTCCCAAGTTCCAGAGATGGGAAATGCACATGGAACACAGTAAAATTCAACAGTAGTGATTTCAAAGTTTGCAGGTTCATCAATATTTATGGAGTTGGATTACAGTCATTTACAGGTGATGCCATCACCATTTGAAGCTATCTTCTCTGAGTTAATTTTAAAGTTTAAATGCATGCAGTAGTCATGATGTTTTAGTATTTAATTGTCTGTTACCTGGGTCTAAATGCCAGACTTACAGTCGCATTGAAAAATGCAAACTGAAATAATCAGGTGGCATTCTATTTCATCTCCCACTCAGAGTTTAAGTGATAAGTTAATTGAAAGTGTGTGCAGTTAACATATTTCATAATTTGGATATGTAAGCTAAAATATACCTTTGAAATGCATTTTCCTGAAGTGGTGTTGAACATATAATTTGGAGACTTTCAAAAACCTTGACATTTAAATCTGTGGTGTCTGAATTTGGCAGAAATGGACTGCTGTAGATTTAAACCATTTGAGCATAGTGTTAAAACTAGACTTAGTAGCTTACCAAACACTTTTTTTAGAAAATGAAAACCAAATAAATGAAGAAGAGTATTTTCCAAGTTAATTAGATACGTGTGAGAGGATAAGAGAAATATTTGTTTCTGGAGGCTGGGCACAAGGTCTAGCACACGATGGGTAGTCAATACACATTCGGTCAATAGATAAATGCAGTCTTTAGGCAATGAATTTGATGATCACAGTCAATAACACAACACAATTAAACCAGCCTTTCCAATCAGGACTTGCATTAACAATATCCAAGACCAGAAATTCCCCAGGGGTCCAGTGGTTAAGACTCTGACCTCCGAATCTCAGGGGGCTGCGTTCGATCCCCGGTCAAGGAACTAGATCCCACATGAGACAACTAAAGATCTACATGCTACAATAAAAACTGAAGATTCTGCAGGCCACGACTAAGACCCCACACAGCCAAATTAAAAAAAAAAAAAATTCACTATCAGGCCCTTTACCAAAAAATGTTTGCTGATGTCTGGTCAATAACCATTGACTGCTTAAAGATTAGATTAACTTTTGGAAAAAAAAAAAAAAACCTGTAAAGTGATCTCATTTTACTCTTTAATATTTTGTAATACAAATATTTGAAGATGCTCAATAATAAATGATGTGGGTAAAGGAAATTCCAAACCACTAAGAAGTGACTGAGACGGCAAAAGCCAAGACTTTAAAATAAGAGAAGACTTAGAATTTAAAACTTTTTAAGCTAAAGAATCTTCCCAGGTGGGGCTAGTGGTATAGAACCTGCCTGCCAATGCAGGAGACAGTAAGAGACTTGCGTTCCATACCTGGGTCAGGAAGATCCCCTGGAGAAAGGGACAGCAACCCACTCCGGTATTCTGGCCTGGGAAATCCCAAGGACAGAGGAGCCTGGTGGGCTACAGTCCATGGGGTAGCAAAGATCTGGACACAACTGAAGTGACTAGAAATCTACAATTAGAAACACAAAGCTTGGCCCTCAGCTCCAGGCACAGCCACCAAAAAAGGAGGAAAAGAGGAAACTTTGTCTCTGTCTCTTTGCCTCTCTTCCTAAGTCTCCCTCAACTTGGAGAGTAATTTCTCACGTGGATTTCTATCAACACTTGTTAATCTAGAGAGTTAGAAAAACAGCTGTGCCTACCAGGAAGCCTGATGATATAGATCTTTAGTAGGAAATGGCTTTCCAGGTGGTGGTAGTGGTGAAGAATCTGCCTGCCAGTGCAGAAGACGTAAGAGACACGGGTTCGATCCCCGGGTCGGGAAGATCTCCTGGAGAAGAAAATGGCAACCCACTGCAGTATTCTTGCCTGGAAAATTCCATGGACAGAGGAGCCTGGTGGGCTACGGTCCTCACAAAGAGTCGGACGTGACTGAAAAACTTAGCACACGCAATAGAAAAGTGTGCACAGGCGGGTTATAGTCCATAGGGTTGCAAAGAGTCGGACACAACTTAGTGATTGAGCATGGACACATGTACACATATGAATAGTCCCAAGCTTCAGGGCCACGGTCAAGGTAGAGGAGAGTGAAGTTGCTCAGTCCTGTCTGACTCTTTTCGACCCCGTAGACTGTAGCCCACCAGGCTCCTCCATCCACGGGATCCTCCAGGCAAGAATACAGGAGTGGGTTGCCATTTCCTTCTCCAGGGGATCCTCCCGATCCAGGGATCGAACCTGGGTCTCCCGCATTGCGAGCAGATGCTTTACTCTCTGAGCCATCAGGGAAGCCCCCCAAGGTAGAGGTGGTGGTGCTAATTAAATGAAATTAGACTTCCTCAGGTTTCAAGCTCTTAGGATACCAGCCTAAGATGTTTTCTATCTTCTCTGTTTTTCCTTAGGAAGTGTTTGGGGGAAATTACCACATGGGATGCTTTAGGCCACAAGCCTTAAAATAATCCTAGCCAACTTTGGCACTACAATCTATAAGAATAGGTTCCACCCACGGCAGGACTTCCAGGACACAGATTCACGAAAACAAAATTATTGTATAAAGAAAGGCCTTGAAAATGAGGAGTAAATAAGGCAAGGATCCATTCCAACAGAGGCCAGAGGTTTTCTGAACTTACTTACAAATCAGAAACAGACTCATTTATGGTGATCAAAGCAAAGAATGGGGAGAGGAGATACATTGGGACTTTGGGATGGACATGTACACATTGCTCTATTTACAATGGATAACCAACAAGAATCTACGGTACAGCACAGGGAACTCTACTCAACACTCTGTAACAAGCTAAATGGGAAAAGAATCAGCTGTTAAAAAAAAAGGATATATGTACATGCTTGACTGATTCACTTTGCTGTACAGCAGAAGCTAACACAACAGTGTAAAGTAAATATGTAAAATGTGAAAGTGTTAGTTGCTCAGCCATGTCCGGCTCTTTGCAACCCCATGGACTGTAGGTTCCTCTGTCCATGGGACTCTCCAGGCAAGAATACTGGAGTGGGTTGCTGTGCCCTCCTCCAGGGGATCTTCGCAACCCAGGGATCGAACCTGGGTCTCCTGCATTGACAGGTGGTTTTTTTACTGTCTGAGCCACTAAAGAAACTCCAAATCAACTATACGCCAATAAAAAAAAAAAAGAAGAAGAAGAAGGGTGACTGCCTTACTCCAAAATTTCCAAGTTTCTGGTTTCCAAGTTTCTAACTTAGTGAAACTGCTCTCTGGGTACTGCTGAGCCGTTCTGTAAAATGAGTTTGTGAACTTGACCTTGAGTTCGTCCAAAGCATCAGGTTCTGATGAATGAACAATAATATTAAGGGCTTTGCATCAGCCCTGGGCTCATCTAAAATTATTAAAACTTAAAATTGCACATGGCCTTTGTGACTCCCCCTCTAAACGGGACGTAGTTAAAATGGATTATTTCTTAAGCATGGATTTGAGAAAACAAAGGGCTTCTGTTTTAACAGTGACATAGAGAACAGCACAGATTCCTAGAGCAAGTAAACCACTAGGGAAATGCAAAGCAGCTTCTCGTGCATCCCAAGTTTAAGCTAGATACTTGGAGATGTCTTGCAAAAGATTATTTTTGAATCCAAGGTATGCATTTTTAAAGGTCACCCCAGGAAAGAAATCTTTGCGCGAGCTACACTGATTTATACGTATTCATAAATGACTGTGTTTTTAAAGTTCAGTAATTGTGATGTTTGAAACCAGCCAGCTCTCTCCTAAGACCAATAGGAGCAAGACATTTCATTTTGGTAACACTCTGCAGCAGAAATATGGTTTTAATAATGCAACCTTCAGTGTTCACTCTGAGCCTCAGCACTGCAGTGTTTCCACCGTAAAAACTGCATGGGAGCCGCATTGCCTGGAGCTAACTGACAGACAGGGTTAACTGTATCCTACAACTCACTTCTTGGTCCATAAAGAACCATGCCTGATGGCATTATGAGGCATCACCCTTCTTCTCCTAAACCTGCAGTACATGACTGAACCCGAAAATCTCTCCAACCTCCCACAGAAGCATGACTTAAATGCTACCTTGCCTTTGCGGGCTTTATTGACAAAACAGCTTGCTGGTTCCTCTCCTGCATATCTACACATTCCCAGAGACTGAGAACTTGCACCCCGATTTAACTCTTCTCCACTTGATTTCCCTGATGGCTCAGACGGTAAAGCGTCTGCCTACAATGCGGGAGACCCAGGTTCGATCCCCGGGTCGGGAAGATCTCCTGGAGAAGGAAATGGCAACCCCACTCCAGTATTCTTACCTGGAGAATCCCATGGACGGAGGAGCCTGGTGGGCTACGGTCCATGGACTCGCAAAGAGTCGAACACGACCGAACGACTTCACTCACTCCACTTGAGAAGGTGCTTGTGCTATATTCACATGTGCAAAGAACACGTCTTCTTTATTTGTTGAAGAGGCAATTGAAACTTTCTCATCTCTTGAAGACGGGGGAGATGATCACAAAAATTTCAACCCAAGAACTTGGAGCATGGCTGTATCCTGTCTCATCTCTTGCATGTCTTTGTCTCCCAGGTCCCATCTTTCCTATTTCCACCACTCAGTGTTTCTCTTTAAGTGATGTCCATGTGGGTAGGCAAGCTACCATGACCGTGCGGAGCTGGGAGAGGGAGCCTTGGGTCTCTCCATGTGCATGACCTAAATTCTCACTCTTCTCTGCAGCAGAAGGACCTGTGTGGTCTGGTTGCTGGACTCATGGACACTTGTCCACTCTGTCCATCTGGGAGGACATGCCCGGAAGCCCATAGTCCCAGCCACGCGTCCCAGGTCTCCAAGTATGAACGTGGCCAACTCTCCTCCTCTCTCAGCCCTCGCTAACCCCTTAGCCTTCTCAGCTTCTCCGCATCTCCTCATTCAAGTCCACGTAAAACTTCGGATCCTGTACTTGTGACACAAACACTCAGGTGAGCCACAAGGACCGCCCGCAGCTCATCAAAACACAGCCTCAGACAGCATCTCCCCCAAGTTCCTAAATTGTGTGAGAACAAGAGCCGCTGCACAAATTGCCTTTCTTTGAGAGCCTGCTCATGTCCCAGGCAGAGACTAGAGAGATAGTTCTAAAATTCCAGGACATTTCCCAACCATTTCAATGTTTCTCGCTGTTTCTGTTCGGTCGCTAGATTTTTGCGACCCCGTGGACTGCAGCATGCCAGGCTTCTCTGTCCTTCACCACCTCCTTAGGTTTGCTCAAATTCATGTCCATTGAGTGTGTGATGCTATCTGACCATCTCATCCTCTGCCGCCCCCTTCCCCTTCCACATTTTCTGTGTCTCCTGGATTGGCAGGTGGATTCTGTATCACTGAGCCACCTGGGAAACCCCTTCAATGTTTACATAGCTCCAACCTGGAGGAGAATCCTGGTTTCTCATTGCTGTCTGTCTTTCCACCCTTGCTCACAGTCCACGAGGACAGCAGAGACAGACTTCCTGTTTCATTTTTTTCCAGTGCATCATCTTCCCCTTCAAGATGGCACCAAAATGCCAACCCAGCCTTAAGGACTGCTATAGAATGAACATCTGTGACTCCCCAAATTCATATGGGGAAAGCTTTTCCCCAGTGGTATGGTTTCAGCAGGGATGGCATTAGGAGGGATGGTATTAGGAGGTGACGAGGTCATTAGGGTGGAGCCCTCAGAATGGGATCA
Source organism: Giraffa tippelskirchi (assembly GCF_054371585.1). NCBI lineage: Eukaryota > Metazoa > Chordata > Mammalia > Artiodactyla > Giraffidae > Giraffa > Giraffa tippelskirchi. The sequence goes on from NC_137289.1 coordinate 149,329,723, forward strand.
GTATCCATCTAAAGAGGCCCCAGAGAGCCCCCTCACCTCTCCCACCCTATGAAGATTCAGAGAGAAGACGGCCTTCTGTGAACCAGGTAGCTCTCCCACCCAGAGAGAAGATGGCCATCTGTGAACCAGGAAGCTCTCCCATCCAGAGAGAAGACGGCCTTCTGTGAACCAGGAAGCTATCCCATCCAGAGAGAAGACGGCCATCTGTGAGCCAGGAAGCTCTCCCACCCAGAGAGAAGACGGCCATCTGTGAACCAGGAGGCAGGCTCTCACCAGACACCAAACCAGCCAGGGACTTGAACTTGGTCTTCCAGCCTCCAGAAAAGTGAGACAATGTATTTCTACTCTTTATAAGCCACCCTTATGTGTATGCTAAGTTGCTCAGTCATATCCAACTCTTTGCAACCCTATGGACTGCAGCCCGCCAGGCTCCTCTGTCTATGGGATTCTCCAGGCAAGAATACTGGGCTGGGTTGCCATTCCTTCTTCAGGGGTCTTCTCGACCCAGGGATGGAACCCGGTCTCCTGCTGTCTCCTGCACTGGCAGGTGGGTTCTTTACCACAGCACCACCTGGGAAGTCTATAAGCCACCCAGGCTGTGGCATTCCATTACAGCAGCCCCAGGACCAAGACAAGAGCAGAAATCCTCATGACACCACTGAAGACGCATCGTCTGCTATCGTCACTTGCAATTCAACTCACTTGGGAGCCAGCGATTATTCAAAACAAAAATAATATCCTTGTGACTCACGTTTTACGGAGCCAGAGTTCAGAGTGCGTCTTGGCACCGAAGAACACTCTGAGGATTTCTAACCAATCTCATCTTCATTCCTTCTCCACTCTTTTTATTTACCCCCTACTTAATAACTGAACCGTGTCAGGGGACTATGTACCAGCTGGAGCAGTGAACGATATTCCATGCTGCTACTCACACCTGCAGCAGAAACCTTCCCAAAGACAACCCTCGAATGGGCTGGTGTCAGTGAGCTGAAGGTAAACATATCTGTTACGGGACCAAGCTGAACTTTAGGAAAGGATTATTTTGTCCATTTCCAGGCCCCTGGGGGATCCTTCCCTTCTTGCATTCAATTGATCAGCTGTTCTATCTCAGTTTGGGGGCGGCAGGGCACGGCTGTTCCATCTAGAAGAATAAAAGGATTGCTAACACAATTACCAGACTATTTTCCAAGTCCGCTCAGTATTAGCCTGAAGAAAAGATGATAAATGAAACAGGAAAGCGGCTGGTGGAGAAAGTCAGAGATCCTTTATGCTTCTGTCAAGCAGAGGGTGTCACAGGGAGGTCTGGGGCTCTCGCTGGATGAATGGTCTACTTAATAACATCTGAATAGCAGGAGGAGATGAGAATACAGAGGCACGGAGTCTTCCTTCTCGGGGTGACGCCTCCGAGCTGCACCAAGTTGCCTGACATAAGACAGGATGCTGGCAAGGAAGTCAGAAAGGGAGGAGATATATAGCTGACCTTAAAGAAGACTAATCGCTGAAGGATACTGACTTTGACTCGCACTTTTTCCCCCCACACTTCCTTTGGTGCATTAAATAATAGCATGTGGCTGTCAATGGTATGGAACCTATTTTTGGTCTAATCAAGGAGTGGACAAAGATAGGTAAATTTACGTAGTGCATCCTTTAACGTAATAGATTTTTTAAATTTTATTTATTTTTAATTTGGAGGATAGTTGCTTTGCAATACTGTGCCAGTCTCTGCGAAACATAAACACGAATCAACCATAGGTATACATATGTTCCCTCCCTCTTGAACCCCCAACCCACCCCTCTAGGATGTCACAGAGCCCCAGGCTGAGATCCCTGCCTGATACAGGGAATTTCCACTGGCTATCTAATTTAAGCATGTACATTACCATATGTAAAATTAGATATAATATATTTTTAAAAATTACTATGGGGTTGATTTCCAGCTTTGTCACTTACTAACTTTGAAATTATTTGAGCTCTCAGAGTCTCTGTGGCCTCAGCTCTAGAAATAGAGTAACAGGATTTTGTGAAAATTCCCAGGTTGTACTTATAAAAGCATCTGGAATGTATGTGCATGTGAGTATGCCAGACAGACAAACAGATGTGTACATATGCATACAAATAAGTGCAACGTTGTCTAGTCTCTCAGTCATATCCGACTTTGCTGCGATCCCCTTGACTGTAGCCCGCTGGGCTCCTCTGGTCCGTGGAATTCTCCTGGCAAGAATACTGAAGTGGGTTGCCATTCCCTTCTCCAGGGGATCTTCCTGACCCAGGAATCGAACCTGCGTCTCCTGCATCGCAGGCAGATTCTTTACCACTGAGCCATCCAGGGAAGCCAAATATGTGTACACGGACACATACACATATACACATAGGCACACGCATATACATCTGAGTATTATTATTATACTGACACGTATATGTGTATATGGATTCAAATATTAATTCATGTCCATTTCTTTTCTTCAGATTTTCAGCAAGCCAGACTCTTTTGCTCTAGGAGTCGTAGCAAGGAGCCTTCTGCTGTTGGTTTATATCTTGTGAGTTTCTGTGTGGAGACACTGTCCCTGCTTCCTCCCTGGATGCTAACTGGCATGAGATGCCCCCGTCACATTAACTGTCCACCTCCTCCATCATCACGGGCTGCCCTGTCCTTCTCAACCCCAGCTCCCATGTGGCTGCAACATTCAGACCCCACGAAGGAGCACTTCGATCTCACCCACAGGCAGGACGTGAGCCTTCTGAACAACACGCCCTTGGCCACGGATGTATGCCAAGCTTGGGGCACACTGTACCCACAGGGACACCTGCCTGCCTGGATCTCTGTTAACACGCTCACTTTTATTATTGACTCTCCGGGCTGTGACTCACCCACACCTAAGGCTGCCATTGGGCTGCCATCTCTATGTCCTGTGGGTGTTTTTTTCCCCCCGTTTTTCTCGTTGTGAGAACTCCTGAGTATTTGATTCTGATTCTGTCTGGAGGTCTCAGACTCTGCATTTCCAACAAGCTCCCGGGGGACGACAGTGCTCCTGGCTTGTGGACCAAAGACTCGCAAACTTGGCCTCAACTGGAAGCTTTAACTCACGAATTTAAAAGTCTGAGCGGTACATCCAAAAGGAAATCAACCCTGAATATTCACTGGAAGCACTGAGGATGAGGCTCCAATACTCTGGCCACCTGATACGAAGGGCGGACTCACTGGAAAAGACCCTGATGCTGGGAAAGACTGAAGGCAGGAGGAGAAGGGGACGACGGGGGGTGAGATGGTTGGATGGCATCACCCACTCAGTGGGTGTGAGTTTGAGTAAGCTCTGGGAGTTGGTGATGGACAGGGAGGCCTGGTGAGCTGCAGTCCATGGGGTTGCAGAGTCGGAACGCGACTAAGTGACTGAACGACAACATTTGTAAATCAGTGAAACAAGTATTACAGTGAATCCCCAGAAGGGAAGTTTGTTTCTTCAGTGGATCACTGGCAGTGAATGTCTGGAGAAATTTTTCGTTACCACAAACCAAAGGCAGGGAGGGGAGGTGACCGACGTGGGAAAGGGAGAGGCATGAACACATTGTCCAGCCCCAGACAGCCACGCCGCCCAGCCTCAGACACCCTTGATGATGCTCTTACACCGAGTCATGCCACGGACATCTGCTACTTATCAGTACAGCATAAACTTAACTCTGTGCTACTTCACGGATGAAGATCTGGTTAATACATGTTGAAAAAAAACCTGCTCACTCTGCAGAAGGCTTTGATAATTGATCCTGTTTAGCTGAGATGTGGAATAGCAAATAGCCAGTTCTTCCCTGGTAGCTCAGACAATGAAAAAAAAAATCTGCCTGCAATGTGGGAGAGCTGGGTTTGATCCCTGGGTCAGGAAGATCCGCTGGAGAAGGGATAGGCTACCCACTCAAGTATTCTTGGGCTTCCCTTGTGGCTCAGCTGGTACAGAATCTGCCTGCAATGCAAGACTTTGGTTCAATTCCTGGGTTGGGAAGATCCCGTGGAGAAGGGAAAGGCTACCCACTCCGGTATTCTGGCCTGGATAATTCCATGGACTGTCCATGGGGTCGCAAAGAGTCGGACACAACTGACCGACTTTCACTTTCAGGGCCTTCCTTGTTGGCTAAGATTCCACCCTTGCAACACAGAGAACCCGGTTTGATGCCCGATCAGGGAACTAGATTGCACACACTGCAAAGAAGACCTGGCACAGACGAATAAATAAATAAAAAGAAACGTTAAGAAAAGAAGATGCTTCTGTTCTGTGCTCTCGCAGAATGGGCATCTCATAACATCACACGTTCCAAAGAATACGTGTGCACAGTGGGTGTTTGCCACCAACCCGCCCACGTGCGTCATCTTGTCCGGCCCTTCCTTCCCATCAGCAAGGGAAGAGAATCTCAAGGGTGTCCCAGGATCCAGGAGCATTTCAGACGCGGGTTTTTAGGTATCTGTGCACCTCAACTTTTCTCTCATTAATGAGTTGAGTAATAAGTCAAAATAAGTCTTTCCCCCAAAGACTGATTCTCGTGTCTGCGCTGGATGCAATAAACACAACCTGGGTTGCTGTGATTAAAAAAAAAGCAAGTATCTGGCTCAGTGATATGATTTATTTATTTCAATAAATATTTTTAAACTGATGGAGAAATTCAGCTTCACTCTGAGTCATTTAAACCATCTTCAAGTCAAGATTTCAGTTAATAACTCCACCTGGCCATCATTTTTGTTGTTCATTTGCTCAGCTGTATCTGACTGTTTGTGACCCCATGGACTGCTGCACGGCAGGCTTCCCTGTTCTTCACTGTCTCCCGGAGTTTGCTTAAATTCATGCCCATCAAGTTGGTGATGCCATCCAACCATCTCACCCTCTGTCCCCCCCTTCTCCTCCTGCCCTCAGTCTTTCTCAGCATCAGGGTCTTTTCCAACGAGTTCGTTCTTTGCATCAGGTGGCCAGAGTATTGGAGTTTCAGCTTCAGCCTTAGTCCTTCCAATGAATCTTCAGGAATATTCAGGATGTGCCCATCACTGCATGTATTAACAGTCCTGGCTGCCTGGCAGTGGGTACCTCTGCGGGGGGAGGGCTGAGCTGAGGGTAGAACCAGAAAGTAAGTAGGTATTTGCTGAAAACAAGAAATCATGAGCTTGAAGTTAAATCGAGCGAACGGAAGGACACTCGTTGCCTCACTGTGACAGAAATGAACAGCTCATGCCATCATCACGCAATAACGTGCCCGAGCTAAATTTTCTTAAAACTAAATTCCCCTTCACGAGCAACCTGTTGCATTTTTTCAGGAAAGAAGTAGACAAAATAGCATTAAGATACATTTCCCTTCATTTCCCACATGTGTATAATAAAAGCTTCAAACATAGCTTGAAATACCACTGCTACAAAAGGTGATAATAACAACAGGGGGGAAAAAATCTACATTCTCAAAATTCTCCTAACCTTTCATTAGCACTTGGGGAAGCAAAAGTGGAAAACGGAGGATACCAATTTCTCGATTGCACAGTTATCTATTTAATCTGAGTAAACTTATTTTGGGCTTCCCTGGTGGCTCAGATGGTAAAGCGTCTGCCTGCAGCGCGGGAGACCCAAGATCAGTCGCCGGGTCGGGCAGATCCCCTGGAGAAGGAAATGGCAACCCACTCCAGTATTCTTAAGTGGAAAATCCCATGGATGGAGGAGCCTGGTAGGCTACAGTCCATGGGGTTGCAAAGAGTCGCACACGACTGAGCGACTTTACCTTCTTTCTAAAGTCATTTTACCACACTGGGTGTAGATATGATATAGTGTAGAGAGGCACGTATTAGTACAAATTAGTATATCATTAGTACAAACTTTAGCTAAATGGCAAGATATATGAGTTAGAGTATTTTTTTCATTTTTTGCTTATCTCTATAAATCTCTTATTTTTCCTTAAAAATTTGTTTTTGATGTAGACCATTTTTAAAGTCTTTATTGAATTTGTTACAACTTCGCCTGTTGTTGACGTTTTCTTTTGGCCTCGAGGTACGTGCGGCCTTAGCTCCCCAACCAGGGATCGAAGCCACAGCGTCTGCACTGGAAGGCGAACTCTGAACCACTGGACTGCCAGGGAAGTCCCTCTATAAATCTTTCAGATAAACGATGTTGCTTTATAAGAATGCTTCGTTCTGAAAATTCAGCCTAAGATGTTATGATCATGTAGAAGACAAGAGAGGAATATTTCAGGGATCTACCCTAAGAATCGCTGAGACTTTTCTCAGCGCTTTGACTTCAAGAATTCAGATGCCTGGCATTAAGATAATGGTTACTGCAAATTCCATCAAACACAAAGCTGCTATGGAATGAAAACATTTGTTCTGTAACTGAAGATAAACTGCCCAGGTTTAAAAAAGATGAAACCAAAGAAAGTCACTGAAAACTGTTTCTATATATATATATATATATATATATACACACACGTCGAGGCAAGGCTGTATATTGTCACCCTGCTTATTTAACTTATATGCAGAGTACATCATGAGAAACGCTGGGCTGGAAGACACACAAGCTGGAATCAAGATTTCAAGATTGCCGGGAGAAATATCAATAACCTCAGATATGCGGATGACACCACCCTTATGGCAGAGAGTGAAGAAGAACTAAAGAGCCTCTTGATGAAGGTGAAAGAGGAGAGTGAAAAAGTTGGCTTAAAGCTCAACGTTCAGAAAACTAAGATCATGGCATCTGGTCCCATCACTTCATGGGAAATAGATGGGGAAACAGTGGAAACAGTGTCAGACTTTATTTTTTTGGGCTCCAAAATCACTGCTGATGGTGATTGCAGCCATGAAATTAAAAGATGCTTACTCCTTGGAAGGAAGGTTATGGCCAACCTGGATAGCATATTTAAAAGCAGAGACATTACTTTGCCAACAAAAGTCCGTCTAGTCAAGGCTATGGTTTTTCCAGTGGTCATGTATGGATGTGAGAGTTGGACGGTGAAGAAAGCTGAGCGCCGAAGAATTGATGCTTTTGAATTATGGTGTTGGAGAAGACTCTTGAGAGTCCCTTGGACTGCAAGGAGATCCAGTCAATTCATCCTGAAAGAGATCAATCCTGGGTGTTCATTGGAAGGTCTGATGTTGAAGCTGAAACTCCAATACTTTGGCCACCTCATGCGAAGAGTTGACTCATTGGAAAAGACCCTAATGCTGGGTAGGATTGGGGGCGGGAGGAGAAGGGGACGACAGAGGATGAGATGGTCGGATGGCATAACCAACTCGATGGACATGGGTTTGGGTGGACTCCGGGAGTTGGTGATGGACAGAGAAGCCTGGCGTGCTGCAATTCATGGGGTCGCAAAGAGTCGGACACGACTGAGTGACCTAACTGAACTGAACTGATACACACACCCCACATACATATATTTATGTGAACTGCTATGAATATATATATATATATATATATATGAATATATATAGCTGGCAGTTTAGAAGGGTAAGCTGTGAACTTTTCATACCATTCATTGAGTTATGGAAGATATATTATACTAGGCAACCAGGTAGAACTTGACGGGGATAATTCAGCATTTCACCCACAAGTCCAAAGACTGAAATTAATCTGTAAACATATTTTCATTACGATGAAACTAAAGCCTGATTTAACTTAACTCTTGCTAACAAATGATCAAATCCACCAGTTTCTCAACATCATACTTTGAAAATAAGTTCTACAAGCTCTCTTTGAATCTATTTAAATGGTTGGATTTAAATATCATGCTATTTTAGGACTCCAAGCCTATGGAATCTTAACATAAATTGCTGGAAAGAGAGAGAGAGCACAGAAAGGTAAGAAAATGAAAAATAAGTCCATTGAACTATGCATAACAAATATGATACTGAAGCAACTTGAAACTTTTGGGGTAGTTAGAATTGTATACACAAATACAGGCTTCCCAGGTGGCTCAATGAAGAGAATCCATTTGCCAATGCAGGAGACACAGGAGACTTAACATACAGAAGTTCAATCCCAGAGTTGGGAAGATCCCCTGGAGGAGCGAATAACAACCCGCTCTAGGATTCTTGCCTGGAGAATCCCATGGACAGAGGAGCCTGGCGGGCTACCGTCCATGGGGTCGCAAAGAGTCGGACACGACTGAGCACAGTACAGTACAAAACACACACACACACACACACACACACACACACACACACACACACACACACATTGGATACACACAGACACAAACATATATATGTATGTATAATCGTGTCATATAAATATATATAAATATAATTTGTTCAGTCGCTAAGTCACGTCTGATTATCTGTGACCCCATGGACTGCAGCTCACCAGGCTCCTCTGTCTGTGGGATTTTCCAAGTAAGAATACTGGAGTGGGTTGCCATTTTCTCCTCCAGGGGAATCTTCCTGACCCAGGGATTGAACCCAGGTCTCCGTGTTTCCTGCAGTGGCAGGCCGATTTTCTGCCACTGAGGCACATGTGAACACAGTACAATACAGTACACACACACACACACACACATATTGGATATTCACAGACACACACACATATATATGCATAATCATGTCATATAAACATATATAGATAAAATATAGGAGTATAATACGTATATGATATACATATATATACTACATAGACATGATATATGTATATAATCATATGTCGATGACACTATAAATATGTATGTACTTAGTTGTTCAGTCATGTCCGGCTCCTTGTGACCCCATGGACTGCAGCCCACCCGACTCCTCTTTCCATGGAATTCTCCAGGCAAGAATACTGGAGTGGGTTGCCATGCCCTCCTCCAGGAGATCTTCCCGACCCAGTGATCAAACCTGGGTCTCCCGCAATGCAGGCGGATTCTTATGTATATAATACATACGAAATACATATATAATATAATATAAATATGTATATAATATAGTATAAACACATTTATATAATACAAAGCGATAGTAGCGGGTTCACTGTGTAAAGAATATAATTTCTCTAACTGAACACTTTTAAGGGAAAGTAAACTGAGAAAAGTGGCCCGAGTTTACCATTTTAATGAGTTTCTTTTTAACTAGATCCCAATGTATGAAAGCTGAGTTGGCCTCATGATGTAAGTCATCACTACGGATGTTATTGCTTCCACGTGGGAGCAGGGGACACACAGACGTAAATAGACAAAGAAAGCCTCTGTTGACTCCTCTCCTAGAGGCTGGCGCCCTCTCAGCAGTTTCCATGGCTTTCTTCAGATCTCACTGACTGCAGGAATATTTGGAGAAGGAAGCTCAGAAGGAAGCTCTCGTATTTGTGACGAGGAGGTGAAGTGACTCAGGTGTGGTGTGGGCCTGATAAATAGCTATCCAGTTATTCGCAGAGAAGTTCTTAGATTGGAATTTTCCCATCAGTTTGCTAAAAGCAAGAGGGTTTCCCTTGAAAGTGAAAGTCGCTCAGAGGTTTCCAACTCTGTGACCCCATGGACTTCTCCAAGCCAGAATACTGGAGTGGGCAGCCTTTTCCCTTCTGCAGGGGATCTTCCCAACCCAGGGATGGAACCCAGGTCTCCCACATTGCAGGCAGATTCTTTACCAGCTGAGCCACCAGAGAGGATTTCCCTTACACACACTGATATTAATAACAAAACCCAAGAACCTCAAATATTTACTGAGAGAGGAAAATAAAGGTACTGAGTGGGTGGGTGGGCATATTCTCATCATCTCTCTCATCATTCCAATATAAATTCCCATCACCTACATTATTAAATATTCATGGCCTACCAAACATGGCTCCACAATTAAAGTATTCCAAAATGCAGATATTTCAGTACAGATTAGTAATTATTCTGTGATCCAGATCTTAAATTCTCATCTGTGCAAGAATGCGTATGGCTTTGTGTCTTAAACTATGTGATTAAGAATAGGAAATTTGAGGCAAAATGACATCTAACTGAAGTCACTTTTTCAGTTTTAACTAATCTACCCTGACTTGTGATATCATATTTTTGTGAGACCAGTTGATGTTTTCACACCTAAATCTCCTTTTCTAGAGGTAGTCCTTTTTCAGTTCAAAGCTATTGATATTGATGGAAGAAAGTGACCAGGACCCAAACAAATGGAAAGCCCACCAGGCTCCTCCATCCACAGGATTCTCCAGGCAAGAATACTGGAGTGGGTTGCCATTCCCTTCTCCAGGGGATCTTCTCGACCCAGGGATTGAACCCAGACCTCCCGCATTGCAGGTAGATTACTTTACAAATGAAGCCACCACGGAAGCCCCATTATTTCACTAACCATGGTAATTTCTTCTATTCCTAACCCTTAATGGTTTTGTTTTACTTTCTTTCCAAGTTCAAATCTTCTCTATGTCCCTGTGTTACATGCTCGGAGCCTGAAATTGCATGAGAGATACTCACATTTATGATATACAGATATTAAATTGATTTGTCAGGACTCAGTGACATCAGAAAATGCCTCCACTAATTTGAACGCTCTCCTTCTTTGGGATATTTTAATACTGTAAAAAAAAAATCTTAATTCCCATACATAATAGGTATACTGTCTTTTAAACAACTTCCGTCATCCTGAAGTCAATACATGGACTACAGGGAGATCAAACCAGTCCATCCTAAAGGAAATCAACCCTGGATATTCATTGGAAGGGCTGATGCTGAAGTTGAAACTCCAATCCTTTGGCCACCTGATGCGAAGAACCAACTCATTGGAAAAGACCTTGATGCTGGGAAAGATTGAAGGTGGGAGGAGAAGGGGACGACAGAGGATGAGATGGTTGGATGGCATCACCGACTCAATGGACATGAGTTTGAGCAAGCTCCGGGAGATGGTGATGGACAGGGAGGCCTGGAGTGCTGCAGTCCATGGGGTCGCAAAGAGTCAGACATGAACAACAACAACAGCAGCCATTTTCCTATGGTCGATGCAGGAAATAATAATTTCTGCTTAGCAGAGACTTGAGAATGCAGTTTTATGTAAAACAAAGCACTTGTTCAACTCCATTATGAACTCACTCCTGTCTGAACAATCCCTGTCTGCTGTTATAGACTGGGCACGCCTGTTTTCTTACACAATTAGCACGTCTCAAAACACACAAACCCAGGGGTCCAAAATGCCAGGGATGTCTGCATCTAAGACAAAGGTGTAAATAGCCTGTCATTTCAACACACTTTTGTCAAAGAACATAATTAACTAAGGAGGATTTGTGAAGATAGGAAACATATAATCAGACTTTCATGATGTTTTTTGAGACCAACATGATCTAAATAGAGTTCCTTCACGTTTCCTGAGTCTAACATTCTGTACTCAGTTTGTCAGAGGAAATAATTAGCCACCAAAAAGCCAAAAAAAAAAAAAAAGTCCTGAGCCATCTGAGTAAGCAGCAGCACTTCCATGTTATAATGAAAGACTAATTCTAACCTATTATATGCTTTTCACTATTGAAAAATAAGGACGTTTTTTAAATGTGTGCTTTTAAAACGTCCAGATTCATTACTTGTTTAATTGTAATCAACATTATAAATGTATTAATCAAAATGTTATATATTATAGAAACTACATTGGCAAAATACCTATGTTAAAGAGGCAGCCAATTATTTTTAAAATAACCTTTCTTCTCTATTAAAACCTCTGAACCAACAAGATGTTTATTTGGAACCACCTAATTTGATTTGCCAGATTTCTTTAGGTCTTCCTTAACGCCTGCATGATCAATTGTTGTGTGTTATAAACAATCATTCTCTACCCAGTCACTCATTTTTGTGAAAGATTGACCTGAGATTCCATCTGCTTCTTGTTATGACTTATTATTATTTGCTGCAGGATTCTTGCCTGGACAATCCCATGGACAGAGGAGCCTGGCAGGCTACAGTCCATGGCGTCTCAAGAGTCAGACAGGACTCAGCGACTAAACTACTACTACTATTGAGAATTGGGAAGTGGCTGGTGGTTCTGAGTACTTAACCATGAGCAAGCACCAGTGATAAAGCTGTTGTGTTTGGCAGTTTCTGTGCTTGATGAGTATGAGAAACCACGGCAGACAAGGTCCTCAGTGGACAAGAATGCTGACCCTTTTCTTCCCGTGTCTGTCCCCAAGGACGCTGATTCATCCTGACTCTTGCTCTTGTGCATTTGTGCATCTTCCACACATAGACGAATCCATTTTCATGGACAAAGTTTGAAGATCAGCTTGCATGCATGTGTACTAAGCGGCTTCAGTTGTGTCTGACTCTGTGACCCTATGGACTGTAGCCCGCCAGGCTCCTCTGTCCATGGGATTCTCCAGGCAAGAATACTGGAGTGGGTTGCCATGTCCTCCTCCAGGGGATCGTCCTGACCCAAGAAATGAAACCAAGTTTCTTATGTCTCCTGTATTGACAGGTAGGTTCTTTACCAGTAGCACCACCTGGGAAGCCCAGACTAGCTTACGCATACCCAATGGAGACTATACATTAGCTTCTGAACATCCAGTGAAGACTACAGACTAGCTTACCCGTACCCAAAAAGGCCACGGACTAGCTTACTCACACACAGTACAGTCTACACAGCAGCTTGAGTGCTCAGTTGTGTCCTCTTTGCGACCCCGCGGACTATAGCCCACCAGGCTCCTCTGCCCATGGGATTCTCCAGGCAAGGATACTGGAATGGGTTGCCATTCCCTTCTCCAGAGGACCTTCCCGCCCCAGAGATCGAACTCACATCTCCTGCATCTCCTGCATTGGCAGGCAGATTTTTTACCACTGAGTCACCTGGGAAGCCTTTCCTTCAGGGTAGCGGTTCCAAACCAAGGGGATCTAATGCCTGATGATCTGAGGTGAAGCTGATGTAATAATAATAGCAATAAAGTGTGCAATAAATGTAATATGCTTGAATCACCCCGAAACCATCCTTACCCCGGTCCATGGAAAAATTGTCATCTTCAAAACCGGTCTCTGGTACGAAAAAGTTTGGGGACCAATACTTCAGGGTCAGCCCAGCAGAGAAGCAGAGAAGACAGCTACTGAGGCAACTAGTGGGCAGGAAGTGGCCAAATTTCCTTTTCAGTCACCTATTGCACCTAGCAATTAGCATACTCTTAAAAGAGTTCTTTCAGTTCAGTTCAGTCCAGTCACTAGTCATGTTCGACTCTTTGCGATCCCATGGACGGCAGCATGTCAGTCCTCCCTGTCCATCATCAACTCCTGGAGCTTGCTCAAACTCATGTCCATCAAGTCAGTGATGCCATCCAACCATCTCATCCTCTGTCATCCCCTTCTCCTCCCACCTTCAATCGTTCCCAGCATCAGGGACTTTTCCAATGAGTCGATTCTAGTGAAACACTAAACTATGGTGGGAGAAATTCCATGAGGCCATTCATAATCCTGATGTTTTGCATGTATAATTTGCTATCTGTATAGCACATCAGTTATCTAGCTGCCTGAAGTCTGCAAAAGTAAAGTAAAAATTTACTGAATGGACACAGATTAGGAAGTACCATAACCATTGTTTGTTGACAGACACAGAAGGACTCAAGTAAGTGCTTAATTCACATATGCTAAAGGCCCTTCCCTGGTGATCCAGTGGTTAAGAATTCGCCTTCCAAGGCAGCAGATGCAGATTCAATCCCTGGTTGTGGAAGGAAAATCCCACATGCCTCAGGGCAACTAAGCCCAGGCAAAGCAACTAAGACTCGAAGCACCCTAATGAATATTTTAAATACATCTATATCTATATCTGTATCTATATCTATGAAAGTGTGTTAGTAGCTCAGTCATGTTCGACTCTTTGCAACCTCGTGGACAGTAGCCCGCCAGGTTCCTCTGTCCATGGAATTATCCAGGCAAGAATACTGGAGTGGGTAACCATTCCCTTTTCCTGGGGATCTTTCTGACCCGAGGACAGAACCCAGGTCACCTGAACTGGGGGTGGATTCTCTACTGTCTGAGCCACCAGGGAAGCCCATATCTATAGATAGATAGACAGACAGATAGTTGATAGAGAGATAGATGTATGTATGTATATGTATGACTAAAAAAAAAGCTAATCGCTAGAAAAAGAAATAAGATTTTGAGTTCTCTGGATGTTCCCTCTGAAGGCTGGTGATTTGGGACCTCCCTTCAGGCCTTTTATTATCTGTTTGTAAATCTGAGTTAACGCAATGATCAGAGAAGGAATTCCTGTGTCATCTGGCAGACGACCAGTCATGCCTCCGCTCTGTTAAGACTTATGAATCTGCCAGGCACTGATTCATCACTCTGTGAAATTCTGCTGCATCTGTGGAAATTAACTCTGCAGACAATCAAAAGGGAAACTCATGGCTTTGGCACACGCGTCCAAAGGTCCTCTTCCGTTGTCTCACTGCCTCTGCAGGACGCAGGGGTGGGGAAAATGCACAGGCCCCTCTTGGCTTACATGAGTTCGCTCGTCAGTGACCGAAGGGGTTCACTAGCAACTGTCCTGCACGTACTGGCCCTCAGTGTTCCGGGCTGTGCGTTCAGGAAACACACGTGCACGTGCAGAGTGGGCTAGTCAAGAGCCTGGGTGCTTATCCATCCCTGGACACCTAGGCACGTATGGTGGAACTCAAGTTACATCACTCAGGGCAAGATGCTGCCTTTTATAGGTCTCTGCAATTCAGAACATCCGCTTCCATCAAGATCCACTGAGCCAGGGGGTGGAGGGGGGCTTCCCTCGGGGTCCAGTGGTTGGGAGTCTGGCACTGCGGGGGACACTGGATCCATTCATGGTCCGGGAAGATCCCACAGGCCACGGGGTGGCTGAGGCCATGCTTGACAACCACTGTGTTATGCTCCACAACAAGAGAAGGCACCACAGTCAGAAGGTCCAGCACCACAACTAGACAAACGCCGTGTGCAGTGGTGGAGAACCAGCACACTCCAAAACACCTTTAAATTAAAAAAAAAAAAAAAAAAATCAACTGAGGTGGTGATTCGGGGGTTAAGACTCCAAGCTCCCAATGCAGGGGCCCAGGATTCGACCCCTGGTCAGGGAACTATACCCCACATGCTGCAACTAAGCGTTCACAATCCACAACTAAGGCAAGCACCTTGAACTGTGTGGTGTTGGAGAAGACTCCTGAGAGTCCCTTGGACGGCAAGGAGATCCAACCAGTCCATCCTAAAGGAGATCAGTCCTGAATCTTCATTGGAAGGACCGATGCTGAAGCTGAAGCTCCAATACTTTGGCCACCTGATGCAAAGAACTGACTCCTTGGGAAAGACCCTGATGCTGGGAAAGATTGCAGGTGGGAGGAGAAGGGGATGACAGAGGATGAGATGGTTGGATGGCATCACCGACTTGATGGACCTGAGTTTGAGCAAACTCCAGGAGACAGTGAAGGACAGGGAAGCCTGGCAAGCTGTAGTCCATGGGGTTGCAGAGTTGGACAACTATAAGCTATGAACTCACCTGCAGATGCAAACCTCTTAAACACTGCTCTCGTGGTTCATCCTGAAATTATGCTAAAATTGGAAACGGGGCCAGTTTTTCCAAAACCAGGCCTCTATATTTGAAGCGATTTCACACTTTTGAAAGCTAATGGAGAGTAGGCTGGCTCCCTGGAAAAATCATTGCCTACGAGCTCTGTAGCTGGATAAATAACTGAACCCCAAGGAATCTAGAGCTCAATGAACAGGAACACAGGCAAATGCTGGGAGGCAGTGGAGGACAGGGAAGCCTGGCATGTTGCAGTCCAAGGGGTGGTAAAGAGTCAGACACGACTTGGTGACTGAACAGCAACAACAAATATCAAAAAACAAAAAAAGTCCATGGAGTCAGTCTTAAAACGCCAAGGTCAACTGGCCTGTTAAGTTTTCCAACAGCTTTCTTAGTGAGGGTCGGTCTGTTCTGTTTACTTCACTTCAGTTGCTCAGTCGTGTCCTAGTCTTTGCAACCCCATGGACTGGAGCACGCCAGGCCTCCCTGTCCATCACCAACTCCTGGAGTTTACTCAAACTCATGTCCATTGAGTCAGTGATGCCATCCAACCATCTCATCCTCTGTCATCCCCTTCTCCTCCCACCTTCAATCTTTCCCAGCATCAGGGTCTTTTCAAATGAGTCAGTTCTTCGCATCAGGTGGCCAAAGTATTAGCGTTTCAGCTTCAGCATCAGTCCTTCCAATGAATATTCAGGACTGATCTCCTTTAGGATGGACTGGTTGGATCTCCTTTCCATCCAAGGGACTGTCAAGAGTCTTCTCCAACACCACAGTTCAGAAGCATCAATTCCTCGGTGCTCAGCTTTCTTTGACTTCTCTCGTGGCTCAGCCAGTAAGGAGTCTGCCTGCAATGCAGGAGACCCGGGCTCGATCCCTGGTTTAGGAAGATCCCCTGGAGAAGGCAATGGCAACCCATTCCAGTACTCTTGTCTGGAAAATTCCATGAATGGAGGAGCCTGGTAGGCTGCAGTCCATGGGGTCGCGAAGAGTCGGACACGAGTGAGCAACTTCTCTTCAGCTTTCTTTACAGTCCAGCTCTCACATCCATACATGACTTCTGGAAAAGCCATAGCCTTGACTAGACGGACCTTTGTTGACAAATTAGTGTCTCTG
This sequence comes from Giraffa tippelskirchi, assembly GCF_054371585.1. NCBI lineage: Eukaryota > Metazoa > Chordata > Mammalia > Artiodactyla > Giraffidae > Giraffa > Giraffa tippelskirchi. The sequence continues at coordinate 149,346,257 of NC_137289.1, forward strand.
CTTTTTAATATGCTGTCTGCTGCTGCTGCTAAGTCGCTACAGTCATGTCTGACTCTGTGCGACCCCATAGACGGCAGCCCACCAGGCTCCCCCGTCCCTGGGATTCTCCAGGCAAGAACACTGGAGTGGGTTGTCATTTCCTTCTCCAATGCATGAGAGTGAAAAGTGAAAGTGAAGTCGCTCAGTCCTGCCCGACTCTTAGCGACCCCATGGACTGCAGCCCACCAGGCTCCTCCGTCCGTGGGATTTTCCAGGTGAGAGTACTGGAGTGGGTTGCCATTGCCTTCTCCGTTTAATATGCTGTCTAGTTTGGTCATAACTTTCCTTCCAAGGAGTAAGCGTCTTTTCATTTCATGGCTGCAGTCACCATCTGCAGTGGTCTGTTCTGTATCCCACTTCCTTTTGGACACATAACCTGGGAGGCCTCCGGACAGAACTGTGAGGCACCCAGTACCTGGCTCACATGCCTAATTAGGACAGCTGTTAAGGAACCGAAAGATTTCTACCACTATGACCCACTGGTTATATACAAAGGAAGCACTCTAGAGTCATTTTGAAACACCCTAAGGAAGAAAAAAGAGATGAGCCAGACCCCCCAGAAACTCAAAACCAAAGCAAATTTCAGAGTCCTGCTCTGCTTCTCAAAGAAAGAATAATGTAAGTGCTTTTCATTTTTTGCTCAAAATATTGTGTTGGTTCTATTTCATCAGCATTTTTCCAACCCACTAATGCAGGGCCGTTTCATACCATATTGCTTACGTCAGACACCTGCATACATTTTCCTCTCACCTTTTAGTAGAACAAAGATTCAGAAATGCTGAGGTCTATTAGAGAGATGTTAAGGATGCAGATGCTAACCCTGATACTTTGCTGCAATATTTTCTTCGGAATCTGAGATCCATCGTTCAGCATTCTCTGTCAGAGACAATGAAATAACATCTACTTTGTTTGCAAAAGAAAAAAAAAAGTATTGCTTTTCTGTGAAATAATTTCCAATTATTGGTGGTTCCTCTTTAAATGTCAAGAAGAAGAAAGACCAGGAGACCATACACCACAATATTTAAGCTCTGAAAAAAAAAAACAGATTTCTGGTTTTTTAAAAAATTTTTTCTTCTTTTCACTTGTCTATATTTTCTGCATTTCCCCTAATGGATAAATTACTTTTTATCATTGTGATCATTCTTGCCTGGAAAATCCCATGGACGGAGGAGCCTGGTAGGCTGCAGTCCGTGGGGTCGTGAAGAGTCAGACATGACTGAGTGACTTCACTTTCACGCATTGGAGAAGGAAATGGCAACCCACTCCAGTGTTCTTGCCTGGAGAATCCCAGGGATGGAGGAGCCTGGTGGGCTGCCGTCTATGAGGTCGCACAGAGTCGGACACGACTGAAGTGACTTAGCAGCAGCAAGGTGGTCATGCCATAGTTTCAGAATTTTTAAAAGTGAAAGTGTTAGTTTCTCAGTTGTGTCTGACTCTTTGCAACCCCATGAACTGTAGCCCACCAGGCTCCTCTGTCCATGGGATTCTCCAGGCAAGAATACTGGAGTGAGTTGCCATGCCCTTCTCCAGGGGATCTTCCCAACCCAGGGATCCAACCTGAACCTCCCACATTGAGGGCAGATTCTTTGCCATCTGAGCCGCCAGGGAAGCCCTTGTGTGACTCCAAAAGTCATCAGTGATTTACGAGCATCGGCAAGCGTCTGGTCGTATGATTGACAACCTTCCTGAGCAAGGTTCTGCATGGTCTCTTTACTCCAGAAGTGTCCACATTTGGTTTCCAGTGAGACACCCCAAACTGGCCATGCTTCTTCTAATCCCTTGAGACCTCAGGGTGAATCTTTTCTTTTTAAATCAGCCCCATTTTCAAAGAGAGGCACCCTCTACATCACAGACACTGTGATTCATTACTTTTCTGCACAGCTAATCAGAATGCTACACTAATTTTGTTCCCAATAAACTGCTGCTCCCAAATTTTCAGGCTTATATGAGCAGCAAGCCGTCTTAATAATAATAACTATAATTTATTGGGCAGTTAAATATATGCCAGGTGCTCTGCAAAGCATCCTGAATATACCACTGGATTTAATTCTCAAAGCAACCTTCTTATGGAAGTAATATTAATAGCCTTGTGTTTTTTTAGGAGAAAGCTGATGCTTGGAGAATTTGAGAATCCTATCTACCTTCCCCAAACCAATAAGCGATCGTGCCCGGATTTAAATGCAGGGCTCCTCTGCTGCAGAGCGAGGCGAGCCACACTGTCCTGTGATTCGACAGCCAATGTCCACTTTACTGCTTTGTCTTTCAGGCAAGAAGGTAAACCCAGGTTCCCTGCAGCTTGGATTACACAGGCAATTTCTTGCTGTTCTTAAGGGCAGTTGATGATATCTGGAAGACTTTCCCCCTCTTGTTTTTTAGAATTTTTTTTTCTGATGTGGACCACTGTTTTAAAAGTCTGTATTGCATTTGTTATGATACTGCTTCTGTTTTACGTTTTCATTTTTTGACCATGAGGCACGTGAGATCTTAACTCTCAAACTAGGGAATAAACCTGTACCCCTTGTAGTGGAACCAGTGAACCAGTGAAGTTGCTCAGTCATGTCCAACTCTTTGCCATCCCTTGGACTGTAGCCTACCAGGCTCCTCCGTCCATGGGATTATCCAGGCAAGAATACTGGAGCGGGTTGCTGTTTCCTTCTCCAGGGGATCTTCCCAACCCAGGAATCGAACCCAGGTCTCCCGAAATGCAGGTGGATTCTTTATCAGCTGAGCCATCTGTAATGAAAGGTGGAGTCTTAAACACCCAGGGAAGTCCTCCTCCTTTATGAGTAGATTTCATCCACAAAGCACCAGGATGAAGTAGTAACGACACGCCTCAGAAGTGATAACCTTTCAACCCACTTTTCATCTCAGTGACATAGCAGTTAACCTCATAATGGTATGACGAAATGATGAAACTCGGCCCTTCTGGTATTAACATAATTGCTATAATTATTAAAATGTTATGTTAAGAAATGAGGGGCAGAGGATGTTATACTAACTTATAATTACTTAAATTTATGAATTTAACCTAAGGATGGACTGATCACATGTCCACACGCATGGCAAAAAGTAACACCGACATACTCTATTCTGAGTGGGCTGACTTCAAAGTCTTGCCGATCAAACAAGGGCGTGCTGGAAAAAAGATCACTTATCTACTACTGCCATAAAGTCATGTAACAAATATCCCTAAGCTCAGCGGCTTCAAGGAAAGTAAACTGGGAACTTCCCTGGTGGTCTAGAGTCGAAGATGTTCCCTTCCAATGCAGGGGATGTAGGTTCGATCAAAACGGAAGCGATGTTGTAGCAAATTCAATACAGACTTTTAAAATGGTCCACATCAAATGAATAAACGGATACATAAACGAACTGCAGTGATTTAGCTCAGGAGGCAGAGGGGTGGACTTTTAGACTGTGTTCAACTGGGCGGCTCTTGGCTGTCTGCTGACTTCACTTATAGGGTCTGCATTGGTGTGGTGTGAACCCGCATACATCACCATAGATGTCCTATTTCCAGCAAGCTCGCACAGGCACGCGCTCACTGGAAGCAGTGGGACAAACAAAACAGCTCAAGTTCTTTCAAAACCTCTCCGTGTGGGCTGAGCTACTTCAGTCGGATCCAGCTCTTTGCAACCCCATGGGCTGTAGCCCGCCAGGCTCCTCTGTCCATGGGATTTCTCCAGGCAAGGATACTGGAGTGGGATGCCATGCCCTCCTCCAGAGGGTCTGCCTGACCCAGGAATCGAAACTGCATCTCCTGTGTCTTCTGCATTGACAGGTGGGTTCTTTACCACCAGTGCCACCTGGGAAGCCCCTTCAAAATGTCTACTTGCGTTACACATTTTATACACCCACTGGCTCAAGTAAGTGAACAGGGGGCAACTCAGTACCAAGAGGGTAGAGAACTCTGCCTGATATAGTGCTCAGAGGAGCACATGGCGAAGGCTGTGGTTGCCACAAGGACTAGTGCTCAGGGCGCTCAGGCAAGCTCGGTTCTTCAAGCAATAGCTAGATACGGTGCAAAAATAATTGTTAGAAAGAAGAACTCAGGGACAGCTATGGACACCCTGTAAAAGTCTGTTCAGAGCCAAAGCTCCTCACGGTTTAATTGCACAAAGGTGCGTGCTACGCGGGGCGGATCTCATCTCTAATTCATCCCAGCGGTCGCCAGGGGATACTGTGAAGCTCAAAACTGGACCCACTGAAGAACAATACACTTCAGCTTTTTCATCCATAACAATGCATACTAACCCAAGCACAGTGTGTTCTAAGCCAAAACGGTATCTCCTGGCTCTAAGTCACAGGAACGAGACGTCTCAAGTGAGTAACTGCACGCCCTGTTGAATGGCTACCATTTCATGAGGTCAAGACGCACGATCAAATTTGGGTGTGTGAACAAAACTGGGATGGACTCTCCTTTTTGAGAATCATGCCACAGAAGATCTTTCTTTCAATAAACAGCAGAACATCAACTCCATGGCTGTCAGATTAATTCTATTAAAGGCATGAATTCTAGGACAAACTGGGCAATGTTCAATGTAGTATGCAACTTCCTACGAAAACACAACTGCAATTAAGCGTCTTTAAGTGGCATGTTATCCCGTATAATCTTTATATTTTCCAAGTTGTTCCTTTACCAAATATGTCCCCAGAAAATTACTCCATTCACATTATTCTAACTCCCTTTAATTATGCATTAAGTATCTGCTTTTAGAATCAGACATATAAATTTTTTTCTTATTTTCTTTAACGTAGCTACTATATAAACTGCTCATGAGAATAATCCCTCTTAAAATCTGACATCAGGAGAAAACTTACCTGATTAACTTGTTTGCTTCCTTTATCTGATTAAAAAAAGAGAGAGAAAGAGAGATAATTTTGAGCCTTATCTGACTGCAAAAAGCACAGAGCAAATATAAGCACATAATTGCAGTTTCTACATTAACTGAGGCTTGAATTAGTGTTGTTATCTTTAATCAGACTTTGCCTACATTAATTTTGTAATGAACTCTTTGGGCGTGTGGGGAGGGGGGTAGAGTCTCAGTTAGCTAGAGCTACAGAGGCATACATTCGAAATGTAATGGCTAACTATGGAGAACAGAATGGAAGTTCCTTTAAAAAGTATAAGTAGTATTACCGTATGACACAGCAATTCTATCCCTGGGCACATATCCAGAGAAAAACATGGTCCGAAAGGATACATGCACCCCAATGTTCACCGCAGCAGTGTTGACATACCCAATGCGTGGAAGCAACCTAAGTGTCCATCAGATGAACGGATAAAGACGATGTGGTCATATATACAATGGAATACTACTCAGCCATGAAAAAGAAGCAAATCATGTCATTTGTAGCAACATGGATGGACATACTAGAGACTGTCATACTGAGTTAAGTAAGTCAGACAGAGAAGGAGAGATATCTTACGATACCACCTATGCAGAGTCTAACAAGAAGTGATACACCCATGGCTGATTCATGTCAATGTATGGCAAAACCACTACAATATTGTAAAGTAAGTAGCCTCCAATTAAAATAAATAAATTTAAAAAAAATTAAAAAATAAATTAAAAAAAAAGAAGTGATACAATGAACTTATTTACAAAAGAGACACAGAATCACAGACATAGAGAATGAACTTACAGTTGCCGGTGGGAAATGGCAGTTAGGGAGTCTGGGATGGACAGGGACACACTGCTGTATTTAACATGGAGAACCAGCAAGGAACTGCTGGACAGCACAGGGAACTCTGCTCAATACTCTGTAATAACCTTATGGTTCCCAGGGGGAAGGATGGGGGAAGGGATTGTTAGGGAGTTTGGGATGGACATGGACACACTGCTGTATTTAACATGGAGAACCAGCAAGGACCTGCTGGACAGCACAGGGAACTCTGCTCAATACTCTGTAATAACCTGATGGTTCCCAGGGGGAAGGATGGGGGAAGGGATAGTCAGGGAGTCTGGGATGGACATGGACACACTGCTGTGTTTAACATGGAGAACCAGCAAGGACCTGCTGGACAGCACAGGGAACTCTGCTCAATACTCTGTAATAACCTTATGGTTCCCAGGGGGAAGGATGGGGGAAGGGATAGTTAGGGAGTCTGGGATGGACGTGGACACAATGCTGAATTTAACATGGAGAACCAACAAGGACCTGCTGGACAGCACGGGGAATTCTGCTCAATGTCACGTGGCAGCCTGGATGGGAGGGGAGTCTGGGGGAGAATGGATACATGTATATGTATGGCTGAGTCCATTCACTGTCCACCTGAAACTATCACATCACCGTTAACCGGCTGTATCCCAATATGCAATGAAAAGTCTTAAAAATAAATAACTTTTAGAAAATGTAATGGCTCAAAACAGCAATTGATCTCTCATGATGCTGTGGTGTTGATCATCTATGCAGGGCTCGGCGGAGATGGGGGTCACCTTTCCTTTGTAATATCTCTGGACTCTCAACTGAACTGGGTAAGATAGTTCTGCCCTTTATGCTGTGCTTATGCTCTCACTTCATAAAGGAGGCTAACCTAGGGCTGTACACATCACAACAGGGTCAAAGACAGCAGAAGCAAAAGTTACACAGCTCCAAGAAGTCCAGCCTTAGATTTTTAACACCCTTACTTTTTTGCAGTTCTCTGGCTGAAAAGCAAACCAGGAGGCCAGTCCCTGCAGAAGAGAGAGGAAAAGAGCCTCCATCTCTTGGGAATTTCAGAAAACGTGTGACCATCTTCAATCTTAAAACGTAGGTGATTCACCCCTACAGGCAGCGACTGGTATAAACCCACAGACTTCTCTTGTGATAAAATGCTCGGTATCCACTTAAGGAAAATGAAAACCCAAATCCCGTCTTTGGCAGATCAAATAGAAATAAAAGTAACTCATGTATATTTCAACTGAATACAAGATTCATCAATTAAGGCAACATCGGAGATTTCACAGTATAAATGAATTACAGAGTCGATGAAACAGAATTTAATTGCAATGTATTGACGCAACATATGACATCCCCTCAAAATACTTAAAAGAGTGAACTGAATTATAGCTTTCCTAGGATTTTAAAACAAGGTTTTGATCTCCTAATACTTTATCTTTCCATTAATACTAAAAAGATGTTAAAATAAATATGAGGTTCATGTGTGTCTACAAAATGCAGCACGGGATCGTCTAAGAAAACATTAAAAAAAAAAATTAAATAACTAGCTCCAAGCCACTGACACCCAGGAGCTCCAATCTAGGGAAACACAGTCTCAAAATAAAGAGTCAAAAAATTAAAATGAACAAATTCAGCCACTGGAACTTAGGGAAAAGAACAGTATCATTCTATGGGCTTATTTCTTATTAAGTGTGCATTTCCAGAATCTCTTAAATTTTTCACTGAAGGATAAAAACTAATGTCTCTTTCCATATATCTTAGTTCTTCACAGTCACCTCAAAGACAAGTAAGAGGCGTCACAAAGGCAACTTTGAAAGCAGAAATTTCTCTCTGTCTCTGTGCCTCTCACCCCTATTCTACCCTAGGATGGATAAAATTGGTATCTTTTCATTTGAAGCGATGCCCTTCTTATCAGGAGAAGTACAAAGACATGAGCACTGTCTTGACAGCAAGAACTTTTTTTTTTTTTTTAAAAAAGGGAGCAGAACACTCTCTGATGGCTTTGATGGGAGACGGGGTTCAGCCATGAGTGATCCGCTCAGCCACCTGGCTGTTTCGCTCAGACTCAAGAGGCAGAAGGGATTGTTCTGCGAGGCTAATGGTAGGGGTATAGCCAGAGACGCATCTCCGGAATCTCTGTATGATTTCCTGCATCCGTTCATGGGCCGGCCGCACCAAAGAACAGCTATTATGGAGTTCACCTCCTCCATCCGCCATCAGGTGGGATGTTATTTCCCCATGAACTCAGGGCTGCCATTACTGTCATAAAAGCAGCTCATCTCTGTGACAGCTGAGAGTTAGATTTTGATTCCTGTAGAGGTTTCATGATGAAATGCAGGGCTTTCCTGAGGACCAACGCACGGCATGCTTTTCCCTCCTTGGGACTGAGATACAAAGGTATTCAGTGTGCCAGAGACCATTCTAAGCATCTAGTCTATCGACAAAGTTCCAAGTTAGCCTACAGAATGTCCTACTGCTGATAATGAAACTAAACAAGACCCCATGAGGACCATTCATTTCTTCCCCCTGCCTTTTGTCTGTAGAAGAACTTTAATCAAAGGATGCTTTTAATCAGACAGTGAGAAAAAGCAGAAAGAAAGGAAAACAGTCAAGTGAGACAAAATAATAATCCTTTAGCCTTTAAACAAAGTCAAAGACCTTTAGATCCTCCTCAAGGAGTCAAAGCTCTGATCTTTCCAGTAGTTGTGTATGGATGTGAGAGATGCATCATAAAGAAGACTCAGTACCAAAGAATTGATGCTTTTGAACTGTGGTGTTGGAGAAGACTCTCAAGAGTCCCTCGGATAGCAGGGAGAACAAACCAGTCAATTCTAAAGGACATCAACCCTGAATATTCATTGGAAGGACTGATGCTGATGCTGAAGCTCCAATACTTGGGCCACCCAATATAAAAAGAGCTGACTCATTGGAAAAGACCCTGATGCTGGGAAAGATTGACGGCAGGAGGAGAAGGGGACGACAGAGGATGACATGGTTGGATGGCATCACCGACTCAATGGACATGAGTCTGAGGAAAACTCTGGGAGATAGTGAAGGACAGGGAAGGCTGGTGTGCTGCAGTCCACGAGGGTGCAGAGTCAGACACGACTTAGTGACCGAAGAGCAATAACAAGGACTATACCTTATATTGTAGGCCATGTCCTTTGAGCTATTTGGCATATATTGGTGGGAGAAGTTACCTGAATGCTGTCCACAAGCACGGAGACCGCAGACCAGTAGGAAGCAGAAGGCTGACGATGCTGATTCCTGATTCCTCCGTCACCAACGGATCAGATGTATGTCCACGAGCGGACCACACCCTGTTCCTTGAACACTCTAAGACTCCTGAGTATCCCCTCCAGGGGAGGCACACAGTCTTGATCTTGAGGGCATTAGCTTCACTGTGGGCCCCTTCTGCCTGGAAAAGCAATAATGCTGTTTCTTTCTACTTTACCCAAAACTGCCTCCAAGATTTAACCCAGCACTGGTCAACAGGGGCCAAATTTTGGCAGCAATAATCATACCGCATTTTCATTTCTGTTGTTCAGTCACTCAGTCGTGTCTGACTCTGCGACCCCATAGACTGCAGCACGCCAGGCTTCCCTGTCCATCACCAACTCCCTGAGTTTGCTCAAACTCATGTCCATCGCATCGGTGATGCCATCCAACCATCTCATCCTCTGTCGTCCCCTTCTCCTCCCACCTTCAATCTTTCCCAGCATCAGGGTCTTTTCCAACAAGTCAGTTCTTCGCATCAAGCGGTCCAAGTATTGGAGCTTCAGCTTCAGCATCCGTCCTTCCAATGAATATCCAGGGGTGATTTCCTTTAGGATGGACTGGTTCGAGCTCCTTGTTCCATGATAGTTCTTAACACTAGAGGAGATGCTTCTGGCTCCAAAGAGGTGATCCCCAGTGTCTGCATCGGGATTCGCCGGCAGGAAGAAAGCTCCTACTTCCTGAATAGGAGACTGCATGTGGCGGGGCCCTCAGAACCTTGGATCTGTCCTGACCCTTGATGACATGGGGTGTCACCCACTGCAGAGCGCCCATCCTGGGCAAACGCTGGTTGGTCGAAAGGCACAACCCTGTCTGCCACCGATAGTGATGGGGAATTTCTCAGTCATGCACCTGGGCTGTGCACGCTTCTCTTCCTACGCTAACTCAGAGAAGTGCTTTTCCTCTGGGGATAGCCAACCTCAGCGAATCCTGAAATCGAAGTGGATTCCCCGAAGCAGAGTGCAGCCAGCCTTCTTATCATAAAAACAAGGGGCCAGATTAAGCCTGCAGACTGGCCTTTGTGGCAACCTGCTCCCGGGAAGGCCGCATGTGTGCGGAAAGGGAGCAGGGGAGGTGGGAAGGGCAGTCTCCACTTTCTCTAAAATGCCTTCACCTCACAGTGAGTCTATCAGAGACCTCCTGGCAGACACACTCAGAAGCCACGTGGTACCAGGGACCTGAGCATCACTTAGCCCACCCATGTCGACATCAGGTTAACCATCATAAGGTTTCAACATGTTGTCATTTCACGTTTATACAACCGGGAGGGTGTATTAGTCAACACGGGCTGCAGTAACAAAATATCACAGACTGGGGGGCCTTACATGAGAGACGTCTATCGTGTTACACTTTGGGAGGCCAGAGTTCCAAGATCAAGGTTGTTCTCCTGAGACCTCTCTCGTGGGCTTACAGATGGCTGTCTCCTCCCTGTCTTCGGTCTTTGCCCTGTGTCAGAGGCCCCCCGGGGCCCCCCTTTGTGTGTGTAACCCCCCCTCCTTCTAATAAAGACATCAGTCAGATTGGATTAGGGTCCAGCCCATAACTTCATCCCACCTGAATCGCCTCTCTGAAGGTTTTATCTCCAAAGACAGTCATCCTCTGAGGTCCTGGACTCTGCTGTTTCTTTCTTTTTTAAGAAATAATTTTAGTTAGTTAGTTAGGGCTTTGCAGGGTCTTCAGAGTGGTGGTGCATGGGTTTTTCATTGCGGTGACTTCTCTTGTCACGGAGCGTGGACTTCAGTAGCCGAGGTCCCCAGACTCTAGACTGCAGGCTCAGTAGTTGTGGGCAAAGGACTTAGGCGGTCCACAGCATGTGGGATCCTCCTAGAACAGGGATCAAACCCATGTCTCTTGCATTGGTGGGTGGATTTTTTTTTTTTTAACCACTGAGCCACCAGGGAAAGTGCTAATCACTCAGTCGTGTCCGACTCTTTGCTAGCCTATGAACCATATAGTCTGACAGACTGCTTCGCCCATGGGATGTCCCAGGCAAGAATACTGGAGTGGGTTGCCATTTCCTTCTCCAGAAAGAAAGAAAGAAAGTAAGTCGCTCAGTTATGGCTGACTCTTTGCGACCCCATGGACCGGGGCCTGCCAAGCTCCTCTGTCCATAGAATTCTCCAGGCAAGAATACTGGAGTGGGTTGCCATTTCTTTTTCCAAGGATCTTCCTCATCTGGGGATCAAACCTGGGTCTCCTGCATTGCAGGCGGATTCTTTACCATCTGAGCCACCAGGGAAGCCCCCTACTGTGCTGTTTTACATAAGGACTTAACCATCCAAGCATTCTGGAATCTGAGGGTATCCTGGAGCCAATTGCGTGCAAATACTCAGAGATGGCTGTAGCAGCGATCAGGGCTGTAACATATGGATTTTGAAGGAAACTATGCAGCCTGTCATAGAATTCTCTCCTGTAACAGCATCTTGGTATAATTCTGTATTTGTCACGATTTCCATTGTTGGAATAATCTTATCTCCCCACCCACAGCACCACCATGACAATGAAGGTGGCCTTTCAGGTCCAATGCTAGCTCTTTTGATGTCCACACAGAAAGGCAGGAGAGAAGTAGTCAGATGGACCTTCAATGAATGGCCACGGCAGACTTGCAGACCCTTTGCCCTCTCCTGATTGGCTGTAGATCATAGTCTACTTCACCAGAAAGGACATGGTACCAAGATGCCCCCAAATAAGGGGCTGTCTGCAAACTGGACCATATTTTCTGGTTGATCACCAGCTGGTGGCATCACAGCACACATTTTGAGGTTGCACTTTGTATTTTTTCTCAGTGTAATACGATGAGCATAAACATGGAGGGCCCCAGTTTCACCCATCCTTGTTAAATCCTTGAACTTGGGACTTCAAAGGAGGGCAGACAGGGGCTCAGACAGGTGAACAGAAATCCCCTATGACTTTTCACAGCAAGTTCGAAACCTAAAAAATAACTTACTTGATATTTGTCAAGTGTTTCTCTCTGGAGAACAAGTAGGAAGTGTGTATGTCTTCTTAATTAAATCTCAAAATTCAAGTTCAGATTTTTAATGTCTAGGTATTTTTTTTACATCCTAATTCATTCATAGCATTATTTGAAAGTTTCTTTTCATCTGCCATTACTAAAACGATCTTCCATGAAGCCACATTTTCACAGGGGTAAATGGTGGTAAAGATCCAGTAGCAATGATACAGACATCACACTCTTTTGCACTGATTCCTTTTGTTTTAGAACGGCTGGGGGTTATACAAGTTGAAAAAAAAATCTGTTTTGTTCTCTTTTGGCTTGTCTGCAAAAAGCAGGAAAAGTATTACAGGAATGACTTTGGTGCTAGAACTTGGACCTAGACCTTGCATCATACATGGAGCCTCTCTGACCCTTGGTCTCTTCATAAGAACAGGGAGACTGAAAGCTAACAGCAAGCGGTTAGTGAGAACGTATTAACATGCAAGGCACCATGTTAAGATGTGACCTGCATTCAATTTCCAAAATATTGGGTTGGCCAAAACGTTTATTTAGGTTTCCTTGTAAAACCCAAATTTGGGGGCCAACTCAGTATTTTATCTTCACAAATACTATTTAAAGCATGTCTCATCCTTATCACTTTCTTGCAGATACGAGAGCTGAGATGTAAGGAGGTTAATTTACACACTCACGCTCTCACAGTAGAAAGAGGCAGAGTTGAGATGTGAATATAAATTTGCATGGTTCCTGAATTCTGATTTTCAGGATAAGGAGATCCAGATGGTACTTATAAAGTTCTTGACATAGAAGAGGTGCTGGAGAGAGGTAGATGTTATGACAAACAAGCAGGAAGATTATGCCAATCACCTTCCTAAAATCCAGAAACAATGTAGAAGAAGCATTTTTCCAGGACCATAAATCTTGCCTCCAGAAAAAGAAATGGACAGACCCTTATAAAAAGCATCCTTAGTGACTCCAGGCTCACTTTCAGCAAGGATCTCTTAATTGTTGCTAAATGTTGACAATGTTTCAATAACATTAAACTGTTCTAGAATCTGTCTAGATTTTGATACTTCTGTCACTCATGTACTTTTTAGTCTATGGAGGGGAATTTCACTTAAAAAGACACCAGAAAAAGCATTCCTGGAAATCTAGAAAGTGGACGTTCTACAACCAATGGCTTGGCTTCCCCAACAAATCAGCAGCATAGAAAAAGACAGAGGGGGAGGGAATCAAAGTTTAAAAAAGCAAAACAAAACAGTGGCCTCCCTGGTAGTCCATGGGTTAAGATTTTGCCTTCTACTGCAGGAGATGTGTGTTCAAACCCTGGTTGGGGAGTTAAGAGCCTATACGCCTTATGGCCAAAAAATGAAAACGTAAAGCAAAAACAATACTGTAACAAATTCAACGAAGACTTTGAAAATGGTACACGCCAAACAAACAAACAAAAAATCTTCAAAAGTTAGAAAAACAAAAAGACGCGTGTCAGCACTGTATTTGTCTCTAAGCTCCCAGTACGGAATACACATAAAGGAAAGAAAGATTCCTACTGCACACAGTTCTTTTATTCCTCATGGAAATCTTTCATCTTACAGAAAATCAGAATTTCATCTCAAAAGCTTTCCAACACTTTTCAGCCACCCATCTTCCATTACGATAGGCACCTTGGGCTAAGGAGATTAAGAGTATTCCTTTAAAGTTAAAATTTTTATTAAAAACAATAAGCCTAACCTGAACCGAATCATAAAGGGAGATCAAGGAAGACTAAATTGAAGACATTCTGTAAAAGAATTAACCAGCTCTGTTCAAAAGTGTCAAAGTCCCGCTATGCCAAGAAAGACTGAGGAGTTACTTAAGAGCTGGCTGAGATGGTAAAGCATTTGCCTGCCATGCAGGAGACTTGGGTTCGATCCCTGGGTCGGGAAGATCACCTGGAGAAGGAAATGGCAACCCACTCCAGTATTCTTGCCTGGAGAATCCCATGGACAGAGGAGCCTGGTGGGCTACAGTCCATGGGGTCGCAAAGAGTCAGACACAACTGAGCGACTAATACTTTCACTTTCAAAGAAACAGGACAGCTGAAGGATAAATTGGACATTATTCTTACGACTGGCAGCACCTCAACAGGTCTCTAGAGACACAATAGCATTGGGTCTGTGTTAAGCTCCTGATTTTGATCTTTGCACTGAGGTTATGTAAGACAAGCCCTCATTTAATGAGTATTCCTTCCGCCTTGTGGTCTCCTGTGCTTTCCAAAGTTCTCCATTCTGAACTCACGTTTATCTGCAATGATTTGCATTTAACTAGATTTTTGGGGGATGAGGGGGGATGAAGCCTAGTTCCACCTTCCATCACGCCAGCCTGGTCAAGGCAACTGAGTAGCCACTTGGGAACACAGTGATATATGAATAGCGTACACCAGGAACTATCTTTATTCAGAAGTGTGCAAAACCCTCTCTGACCACAGAAGGAAGTTCACCAGAATCAGCTCAGAAAGCAGTGTTACTTAAAAGCATCATTTTCCGACCAGCCACCCGAGCAGACCCTGGCGAGAACACACAGGCAGACTCCTGGGACCCACCCCAGACCCACTGAATCAGAGTCTCTGGAATTTGGCTGGGAAATGCACACTTTAAATACACAGCCCAGGTGCACCATATCATTCTGTACTGAGCAAATATTTGTTAGGTTCCTCTGTGCGCCAGATGCCACTCAAGATCCTGAAGATCAACATATGTAAAAAAGCAAACAACCTGCAACATGGTACAGGCTCCTTGAAAGACAGTTTAGAGGTTTCTTACAAAACTAAGCTCCAACACTCTGGCCACCTGATGCAAAGAGCTGACTTGCTGGGAAAGACCCTGATGATGGGAAAGATTGAAGGCGAGAGGAGAAGGGGACGACAGAGGATGAGATGGTTGGATGGCACCATCGACTCAATGGACATGGGTTTGAACAAACTCTGGGAGATAGCAAAGGACAGGGAAGTCTGGTGTGTTGCAGTCCATGGGGTCGCAAAGAGTCGGACACTGCTTAGCAACTGAACAACAATACAAAACTAAACAGACTTACCAGGAGATCCAGCAATCTCACTCCTTAATATTTACCCAAAGGAGATGAAAATGTACATCCATATGGTGCTTGTAGCAGCTTTATTCATGACAGCCAAGACTTAGAAGCAACTAAGATGCCCCTCGGTACATGAATGGATAAATAAACTGGAGAATATTCAATGGAATATTATTATTCAGCACTAAAAACAAGATTGCCAGGAGGAACATCAGTAACCTCAGATATGCAGATGACACCACCCTCATGGCAGAAAGTGAAGAACTAAAGAGCCTCTTGATGAAAGTGAAAGAGGAGAGTGAAAAAGTTGGCTTAAAGCTCAACATTCAGAAAACTAAGATCATGGCATCCGGTTCCATCACTTCATGGCAAATGCATGGGCAAACAATGGAAACAGAGAATTCATTTTGGGGTCCTCCAAAATCACTGCAGATGGTGACAGAAGCAACAAAATTAAAAGATGCTTGCTCCTTGGAAGAAAAGTTATGACCAACCTAGATAGCATATTAAAAAGCAGAGACATTACTTTGCCAACAAAGGTCTGTCTAGTCAAACCTATGTTTTTTCCAGTAGTCATGTATGGATGTGAGAGTTGGACTGTGAAGAAAGCTGAGTGCTGAAGAATTGATGCTTTTGAACTGTGGTGTTGGAGAAGACTCTTGAGAGTCCCTTGGACTGCAAGGAGATCCAACCAGTCCATCCTAAAGGAAATCAGTCCCGAATATTCATTGAAAGGGCTGATGCTGAAGCTGTAACTGCAACACTTCAGCCACCTGATGCAAAGAACTGACTCACTGGAAAAGACCTTGATGCTGGGAAAGATTGAAGGCAGGAGGAGAAGGGGACGACAGAGGATGAGATGATTGGATGGCATCACCGACTTGATGGACATGGGTTTGAGCTATCTCTGGGAGTTGGTGATGGACAGGGAAGCCTGGTGTGCTGCAGTCCATGGGGTTGGAAAGAGTCAGACATGACTGAGTGATTGAACTGAACCACACTAAAAACAAATCAGCTGGGACTTCCCTGCAAGTCCAGTGGTTAAGAATCTGCCTTGCAATGCTGGGGATGTGGGTTCTATCCCTGATCAGGGAACTAAGATCTCACATGGTGTAGAGCAATTAAGCCCACCCAGCACAACTAGACAGTCCATGCACCCCAACAGAAGATGTGGCACAATGCAATGAAGATGCCACGTTCCACAACTAAGACCTGATGCCGCTAAATAAAAAAGAAAGAAAAGAAACAAGCTATCAAGCTATGAAGAGACATGGAGGAAACTTCCATGCATATTCTGAAGTGAAGAAGCACATATATAAAGGCTACACACTGTATGATTCCAATTAGATGACATTCTGGAAATGGCAAAACCAAGGAGACACCGGAAGGATCAAAGGTTGCCAGGGCTTTGGGGGCAAAGAAGGGTAAAAAAGGTGGAGCACAGAGGATTTTTAGGGCTCTGACATGATCCTGGATAATGCTGTGATGGTGGACACACGCCATCACACCTTCATCCAAACCCACAGAAGGTACAAGAGCAAAAGCAAACTCAACAGACCTGATGGACCTTGGGTGGTAATTTTTTTTTCTTTTTTTTTTTAAAGCACATCCTTGGCCGCGTTCAACAAAATTAAAAAGCAAAATCCCACCAATCCTTGCACTCGTGGAAATTTGGACTAGCATCAAAGCTTGAGAACAAATGTCCCAAGGTTTGTGTGGCAGTTCAATTGGTCAAGATTTGGTGACCCAGCCAGAGAAACGCCTGGGACACAGAAGTCATGGTACAGCTGCAGTGCTGATGCAAAGGCCTCAGAGACAACATTTCCCATCCATTTTTTGCTTGCTTGTTTCGCTTTGCCTATTTATTTATTTTGGCTGTGCTGGATCTCGGCTGCCACGTGAGCTTTCTCTAGTTGGGGCAAGCAGGGTCTACCCTCCAGTTGCGGTGCTCTGTCTTCTCAACCTGCTGGTTTCTCCTGTCGTGAAGCTCAGGCTCTAGAGCACGCGGGCTTCAGTAGTTGCAGTTCCCAAGCTCTAGGACTTACCTTGTAGCTCAGTCAGTAAAGAACCTGCCTGCAATGCAGGAGACCCGAGTTCGATTCCCAGGTCGGGAAGATCCCCTGGAGGAGGACATGGCAACCTACTCCAGTGTTCTGGCCTGGAGCATCCCACGGACAGAGGAGCCTGGCGGGCTACAGTCCATGGGGTCGCAAGAGTCGGACACGACTTGGCGAGTAAACCACCAGCACAGGCTCAGAAGTTGTGGGACTCGGGCTTACCTGCTCCTTGGCACATGGGATCTTCGCGGACCAGGGGTAAAACCCACGTGCCCTGTGTTGCCAGGTGAATTCTCATCCACTGAGCCAACCAGGGAAGCCCTGTTTTGCTTTCTGTTACTGACCTTTTAATTCTGGAATCCATCAGGATTTACAGGAAAGCTGCAAAGACAGTGCAGCAAGGCTTCACTCTGTACCCCTCACCCGTTTATCTAACGTCAGCACCTCACATAGCTGTGGTGCCTTGGTCACAACTGAAAAACCAACACTGTATATTCACGCTAGCCGAATTTCACCCATCTCGGAGATTTCGCTAATTTCACATTTCTTCTCTGGCCTGTGGCCGTTTCTCAGGGCTTCCTTGCTCTCCATCCCTTGGACAGCCTTGAGGAACAGTGGGAAGGTGTCTGGTACCACATTTTGCATTTTGAGTTGGTCTCAAGCTTATTTTCATGATTATACAGGATTCAAGGGCTTCCCTCAATAGCTCAGTTGGTAAAGAATCTGCCTGCAATGCAGTAGACACAGGTTCAATTCCTGGGTCAAGAAGATCCCTTGGAGAAGGAAATGGCAACCCACTCCAGGATACTTGCCTGGAGAAATCCCATGGACAGAGGAGCCTGCTGGGCTATTGTCCATGGGGTAGCAAGACTCAGACAAACCACTACCTTGCCAAGGATTTGAGGTTGAAGACCACAGAGGTGAAGGGCCTTTCTGCTCACTTCATACCATGAAGAACAGTATAGCAACCTGACTTATTGCATGTAATGACCATTATCTTGACCTTGAGTAGTAGCCAAGTCACCACAGGTTCCTGTTGATGTCTGGGTGGCCCAAAGGATGGCAGGAATGTCTTACTCAGGCAAATGCGGGTTGGCTGGCCGATGGGATGCCCAGATGCAATCAGTGGGAACTGAGGTCTTCAGGGAAAATTTCTGAGATGGATTCCCACTCTAGCCACCTCCCAAAGTGCCACGCCGAATTCAGAAAGGGTATCAACAACCTGGTGATCAATCGCCAAGCATCTCACCCTCTGTTTCACCCCTCCCTCCACATGGCAGTGTTTAACGTCACCTGAAGACAAACAGTCTCATTGATGAAATGACTTTCAGAATGTATAATGACGGTACTCCCTCATAATTTCAATACATGTGTTTGAACTGAAAAATGGAATCCCATTTTTGGTAGACAGTAGGTCCAATCTGGCTTCTGGATCAGACCATGAATGAGGATTGGTGATCGGTTTTATAAGTTGATTACACACCACTCATTTTCCCATCAACAGATTTGAAACAGCTGGTCCACTATTTCTACAGGGATATATTTGATATATCACAAGTATACATATATAAGACGCTGATGATTAAATCCTTTGCTAGAGCTCCAGCATACGAAAAATTTTAGATGCCAAGTTTAAAATAGGTGGGAAAGTGTTTTTCAAAACCATTTTAAAATAGCGGGCGCTAGAGGAAAAGTTTTAAAGAAGCATTTTTGGTTCACCATTCATGTTTAACACGTGAGCCTTTATGGAGCTCATCTACTGACTGGAGAGAGCATAGAAAGAGACGACCATGGAGGTTTGAGGGTGAGCCTGAACTGGAATAAAATTAGAGGCACTTGAGAGCAAATTGTGGGAAGCAATCCAGGAAGATTAACAGCTTACTATCCTGTGCGTAATGAGACCTATTTTTATCATCATTTCAAAGAGGTAGTAAGGGAAAGAAATAGAATCTCTATTCCAAAACTTGGAATATTTCCAACCAAAGAAGGTGTTGGAGCAGAGGAAAGCCTGCTTTGTGTAATATAGAAAAATGCCTTGGATTTTGACATCCGGATTTTCAAGGCTCCATACATTCTTGTGTGTGTGTGTGTGTGTGTGTGTTGAAGTACGTACTTTCTTAAAAAATTAATTTATTTATTTTAATTGGAGGCTAATCACTTTACAATATGCATTTCTCCCTGCAAAGTGCAGGGGTATAGCTTCATATGGAACACTTGGAACTGAAAGCTGGTCTCTGGACAGAAGACTGAAGAGGAGGAAAGAGGCATTCAGTCTGCGTCAGGGTTGGAAAGAGGACAGAGGAAGAATGCGCTCGGCGGATGAATGAATAACATCAGACCGGAGTGTCGGATGTGTCGGGATGATGGCAGGAAGGCATGTGGAGTGGGGAGTGATCCGGAGAGTCGGGGCATCCTTTAGTTGTAAGAACAAAATAGGAAATAGGAAAAAAAAAAGCGTGATCAAGAGTGGGAGTGAGACGAGCGTGAGCCTAAATTACAGGGGACTTGATGGCTGCGTCCACAAGGAAGAACTAAACGAGTCAGAGCAGAGAATGGGGTAAAGCGAGGGAAAAAGAAAATTTACTGAAGGCCCGAGGGAAAGAGAAGGGCACGCTACGTTATAAATCAGTTGTCAGCGCTGCTAGAGAGGCGCTGGGAGAAGAAAGTATGAGCTTGGGAGAAAATGATCAAGGAAGTGCAGGCTGAAAAGGAATGCATGGCAGGAGACTGGAAGTCTTAATAAACAGCTTCAACAGGAAGAACGGGGCTAGGGGCATCAGAGGTCAGGGGGACAGCGTGTCTCTCGGAGGGTGGCGAGTAAAGAAAAGACTGGGGAGATAGTTCGGGGACATGAAAAGGCGAGCCTTCATACACTCTGTCCCATACAAAGCCCATACACAATCACCAAGGATTGCAGAAATGAATATAGACCACCACCTCGGAGACGAGAACGAATGAAACAGCAGTGTAACCATGTCCCTCCTATGCCCAAACACGGATGAGGGAGAATGCATCCCCTGAGTTTATCCACATACATTTAATCGGTCAGTGTGTGTGTGTGTGTGTGTGTGTGTGTGCACGTGCGCACATGCGTGCAGTGTTTAGTTGTGTCTCATTCCTTTTGCGACCCCATGGACTGTAGCCCGCCAGCCTTCCCTGTCCATGGGATTCCCCAAGCAAGACTACTGGAGTGGGTTGCCATTCCCTTCTCCAGGGGATATTTCTGACCCAGGGATCGAACCCAGGTCTCCTGCACTGCAGGCAGATTCTTTACCATCTGAGCCACAAGAGAATCCCAATTAGTCATTGTCAGACTGCAAAAAATAAATAAATAAATAAGGGGGGGGGGGAGAGTGTCTCTCAATGTACTTTCTCTTTCGAGAATAAAAAAGATATGTAACAACAAAAAAAAAGATATGTAACATGTTTGATAATCTCCTGGTAATTTAAATATACATCATCCAGCTTCATAAATGTTACTCATGCCCAGCTACAAAGTTCAGATGTTCTTTAGTTTCAAGATCAAACGAAATATATTTTTTTGAGATCATGGTCCTGAGTGGAGATTAACCAAGTTTCCTATATGGTTCTTCCTTTTACTGACGCTGTTCTGTGAACAGAATAAAGCTTAGGGCGTGACAAATGACAAAGATATTCACTTAGAGCAGAGGTGTAGCTGTGAATGAAAGGGGGTAATGATTTTCTATATAAGTAAAACTGCTTCCTCTCAAATAAACAATCCTGCAGATAATTCAATTTTAAATGCCTTGTGGGAGGCTATATGGGTGGTGGGAGCAAGGATTGACATTTTTTGACAGATCAAATGTATGTTTCCGTATTATACATTTTCTAGCTGTTACTTTTATTATGAAGATGTTTTTGACTTTTTCGACTGCAAAAAGGGCTGGAGAAGACTCTTGAGTGTCCCTTGGACAGCAAGGAGATGAAACTCAACAGGAAATCAACCCTGAATATTCATTGTAAGGACTGATGCTGAAGCTCTAATACTTTGGCCACCTGATGCAAAGAGCCAACTAATTGGAAAAGACTCTGATGCTGGGAAAGATTGAGGGCAGGAGGAGAAGGGGATGACAGAGGATGAGATGGTTGGATGGCATCACTGACTCGATGGACATGAGTCTGCGAAAGGTCTGGGAGATGGTGAAGGACAGGGGAACCTGGCGTGCTGCAGTCCATGGGGTCCAAGAGAGTCGGACATGACTTAGTCACTGAACACATAATTATTTCAGTATCGATGAGTGAAACAAAACTGAACTGATAATGATGAGAACAGCTGTAAACTCAGCTTTATCTCTTGTCCATGTTTATGCACCACATAGATCAAAAGAAAACTTTCAGATAGAAGCAGTGGAACAAAATGATTGAGAAATCCATCAATAGAAACTAACCCACCACTAAACTAAGGCACAACTAAACGAACCCACAACTAACAACACAGTAAGACATTAAAGCTGTTATGATAACTGTCTTCTGTCTGCTTGACAAGTGAAGTACTCACACTGACGACACACTAATAACCCCAATCGTATTTATGGACATGAAAGCTACAAGATTCAAGATGAGAACACAGGAGGTTAGGCAAACAGGAGCTTAGACAATGCAGAAGAAAAGATGAAAGACCTTGATGGTGTACCAATGAAAACTGCACAGGATGAAACACACACAGGAAAAAAAAATAAATGGTAAAAGGAAAACTAGAACTTCCGTGAGCAGTCTAATATGTGTAGCACTGGACTCACCATGTTTTATACAGACCTCCAAATCCCCATTATATTACTATCTGAAGGGGCTTCCAAATCCTCATTATATTACTATCTGAAGGGGCTTCCCTGGTGGCTCAGCGATAAAAAAAATCTGCCTGCCAAGCAGGAGATGCAAGTTCGATTCCTCGGTTGGGAAGATCCCCTGGAGGAGGGAATGGCAACCCACTCCGGTATTCTTGCCTGGAGAATCCCATGGACAGAGGAGCCTGGCTGACTATAGCCCAACAGGGTCCTCAGTAAATGGGGTCCCAAAGAGTCAGACACGACTGAGCAACTGGGCACACATAGGATTACTGTCTAGAATCCCGCATCACTCTAGTTCAGAGCCTCTAGAGAGAACTAGATTTATACCAGAATCACAGAGGTGAGTTGTGGGAACCAGGTGATGCTAAAATCTACCTACTTTGTGTATACACTTTTCACCAATGTTAGTACTAGTGCATCTCTATCCTTGCCTTGGGAGGTGGTGTTGTGTCTAAACGTGGGGCCTCTGAGGAGGCTATCTTTTGCACACCAGTTTGCCTACTTTAGGATAAGAGCTTCACCTCTGGTCTGCTTCTTGAGTTATGACTTATCCACGAGCTTTAAATTCCACAAGTATTTAACCCTTCATCGACTAGTCATTCTTTATCTATTTTGACCCCTATGGATCTACGTTTTCTTTATCTCCACAATCTTATTACTGGAGTCAAGAAAGTCGGTTGATAATTAAGCAGTTTCATCTATCATGAATATCCAGAAGTTGCAGAATTTCCTGAAGTAGCTTTCTAGACAAAAATATACGGCTGCTACATTTTATAAGTAACATCTGTTTTAAAGAACAGGCTTTTATTAGCATTGTAAATGGGCACCTTAAATAAATACAGAAATCTCAGGTCCTAATCTGTGATTTTCCTATCCAGCCTGGGTGCACAGCCACTCAGCCTTGTCCGACTCTCTGCGGCCCCATGGACTGTAGCCCGCCAGGCTCCTCTGTCCATGAAATTCTCCAGGCAAGAATACTGGAGTGGGTTGCCATGCCATCCTCCGGGGGATCTTCCTGCCCCAGGGATCAAATCAGTGTCTTATATCTCCTGCAATGTCAGGCTGGTTCTTAACCACTAGCACCACCTGGGAAAGTGAAGTAAAGTTGCTCAGTCATGTCCGACTCTGTGCGACCCCGTGGACTGTAGCCGATCAGGCTCCTCCGTCCATGGGATTCTCCAGGCAAGAATACTGGAGTGGGTTGCCATTCCCTTCTCCAGGAGATCTTCTTGTCCCAGGGATTGAACCCGGGTCTCCCACATTGCTAATATTCTGGAATTCATAGTCAAACGGAGAAGTTCTTTGATTATTTTTCCGTCTTTGGACCATTCTTCCTTGAAATATGTTTACTCTGTCAGAAAGCTTATAGCGTCTTTTCCTTTAAAGTTGCTATTAAGAAGGAAAATCACTGGGATAGATGGATGCCTTTCATTTTCTATAAAATCTAAAAACCCCTTTCTCTGGGGCAGTGGCTCTATTATTCCTAGGGTCACTGTCCTTCTTCCTGTTATTATCACGTTGAGTTTCCAGATCCCCTCCAGAACAGGGGTCCCCATCCTCTGTGATCTAAGGCCTCATAACCTGAGGTAGAGCTGTTATAATAATAATAGAAATGAAGTGAACAATACATGTAATGCAATAGAATCATCCCCAAGCTACCCCTCCCACCCAGGTCAGTGGAAGAATTGTCTTCCGTGAAACCGGTCCCTGTTGCCATAAAGGTTGGGGACCGCTGCTCTATAAAACCTCTCCAATTGCGTCCTGTTCATCAATTTCATCTCTTCACTTTTCAAAAATCTGAATTATAGGATCATTTCCATACTTCACCTTCCAATTCACCTTTTTAAGTACCCAGCATCCACTTCCTGCTCTAATTGTAATTTTAAATGTTCAGACACCATCTCCATTGAATCTCCATCTTTTTTTTTTTTTTTTTTAACGTGCCTGTTAAGTCGCTTCTATTGTGTCCGACTCTTTGCGACCCTATGGGCTGTAGCTCACCAGATTCCTCTGTCCATAATCTCCCTTTAATCTTGATGTATGGTCTCTCTCTTCCATGCCTGTTCTTGATCCCTAATCCTTCAAATCCTAATGACGATACTCTTGAGTAGATTTCCCACGGACGTCTGAATGTCGGTGCAGTCACTGTTTTGTTTGCTTATCATGATGGATGGTGTTTTATGTTCCGACTTGTCTTTCCCCTGTTTGAATCTGACACATGTCAGCTGAGAGTCCCTTGGACAGCAAGGAGATCAAAAGAGTCCATCCTAAAGGAAATCAACGCTGACTATTCATTGGAAGGACTGATGCTGAAGCTCAAGCTCCAATACCTTGACCACCTGATATGAAGACGTGACTCACTGGAAAAGACCCTGATGCTGAGAAAGACTGAGGGCAGGAGACAACAAGGCAACATCATTTTGGTGAAAATACGTCCCTCATTGGAAAAGGCCCTGATGCTGGGAAAGATTGAAGGCAGGAGGAGAAGGGAACCGAGGATGAGATGGTTGAAAGGCATCACCAACTCAATGGATATGAGTTTGAGCAAACTCTGGGAGACAGTGAAGGACAGGAAAGCCTGGCATGCTACAGTCCATGGGGTTGCAAAGAGTCGGACATGACTGAGCGACCGAACAGCAAAAATACCACCACCTCAGTTGGTTCCCAATTAAAGTAATTCAGTTTTCAGAGGAAAGGGAGAGAAAAGGACAGATCAGACTTTCTGCAGCTTCACTTTTCTCTATGGATGAAGTCCCCAGGGGCATAGAAGAATATGAACTTGGGGTCAGCTGTTGAGGAAGGAAGCCTCTATGGAGAGGACTGCTTGCTTGCTCGATCGTTTGGTGTGGCTGCTGGGATCAGGATGAATCTGAGACCAGCATCTGGAAGTGACACAGCATGTTTCCGAGGGGGCTTTCCAGGCGGCGCCAGTGGTATGAAGAACTCACCTGCCAATAGAGGAGACGTAAGAAACAGGGGTTCGATCCCTGGGTTGGGAAGATCCACTGGAGAAGGGAAAGGCTACCCACTGCAGTATTCTTGGGCTTCTCTGGTGGCTCATAAGGTACAGAATCTGCCTGCAATGCGAGACACCCAGGTTCAATCCCTGGGTCGGGAAGATGCCCTGGAGAAGGGAATGGCAACCCACTCCAGTATTCTTGCCTGGAGAATCCCATGCACAGAGGAGCCTGGGGGGCTACAGGCCGTGGGGTCGCACAGAATCGGACACAATTTAGCTATTGCAAGAACTTTGCCAGCCTCCTAACAGATACACACTGGACACACACTTCAAGACAAGGACCCCGGTCTCCAGTCTGTTACTTTCCTCTCTTCTCAAAGTACCCCCAGATGGGCAATTATTTCCCCCTGTGTTGGCCCCGCATCCTCATCTGGACTCTAGCTGTCTCCCCTTGTATTATAAAGGGCGTGTCCAGTGTGAAGCATTCCTTTACCTCTGAATGGCCCTTGGATGGAACTGCCCTTCCTTATCTGTAATTCAAAGGACAGGGAAACCCGGTGTGTGTGGTCCATGGGGTCGCAAAGAGTTGGACACGACTGAGTGACCAAACAACCACAATCTGTATTTTGTATCTGGGAAGTGCCAGCTGCAACCATTCTCTCATGACATACGCTTTAGTCATTTTCATTGGATTTTGAAAAGAAGAAGTTAAATTGAAGGGCTCAAGTTATCTTGAGCTGAAAATCTCTCTTGTCCAGCCATTGTTTAATCTGGGCTAATCACCTCTCATTCCCTTAATCTACCTGCACATCATTTATCCCTTTCCTCTCCTTTAAGAGTCTGCACTAAGCCATGTCTAATGTCATTAATGCTCTTTTAAATAAGGTCATACACACTGGATGGAGTTCGGTAAATATGAAAGAATATCAACCAGAATGCCACTGCACGTCCATCCAACAATCACAAAGTCTGTATTTCACAACCTGTCTTATGTACAGTGGGCTTCCTTGGTGGCTCAGACAGTAAAGAATCTGCCTGCAATGCAGGAGACCCCAGCTCGACTCCTGGGTCAGGAAAATCCCCTGGAGAAGAGATAGGCTATCCCACTCCAGTATTCTTTGGCTTCCCTGGTGGCTCAGATGGTAAAGAATCTGGCTGCAATGTGGGAGAAGTGGGTTTGATCCCTGGGTTGGGAAGATTCCCTGGAGGAGGGCATGGCAACCCACTCCAGTATTCTTGCCTGGAGAATCCCACGGACAGAGGAGCCTGGTGAGCTGTAGTCCACGGGGTTGCAAAGAGTCGGACACGACCGAGCGACTAAACACACAGCACGTTATGTACAGTACAGAGCAGAGGTTCAAAGCTTTGCTATTGTCAGTGTGACTTGGGTCTTGCAGAAGGATAGCTGTATGTCCTCCACTTTTGTTGTTCTTCATTGTTCAGTGGCTAAGCTGAGTGCAACTCTTTGATGAGACCCCATGGACTTAGCCCGCCAGGCCCCTCTGTCCATGGGATTCTCCAGGCAAGAATACTGGGGTGGGTTGCCATGCCCTTCACCAGGGGATCTTCCCAACCCAGGGATCAAACCCAGGTCTCCCGCATTGCAGCCAGATTCTTTACCAGCTGAGCCACCAGGGAAGCCCACTGTACATAATAGTGAAGTCGCTCAGTTATGTCTGACTGTTTGCGACCCCATGGACTGTAGCCCGCCAGGCTCCTCTGTCCGTGGGATTCTCCAGGCAAGAATACTGGAGTGAGTTGCCATTTCCTTCTCCAGAGGATCTTCCCGATACAGGGATTGAACCCAGGTCTCTTGCACTGCAGGCAGATGCTTTACTGGCTGAGCCACCAGGGATACAGTCTGTGAAATAAAGACTTTGTGACAATTGGATGGACATGAAGTTGCATTCTGGCTAACATCCTTTCATATTTACAGAACTCCATTCAGTGCGTATGATGAGGGAAGCCCAGTGAAGACCCAGAGAAACCAAAAAAATAACACACACACACACACACACACACACACACACACAACAACTGGATATAGTGCATGAAATTCAAGGAATCTCCAAAAACTCAGAGCAGAAATGAAAAGGCCTAGGGCAGCTCCTGGGACTGGATGTAGCTGGAAATAAAAAGGTAATTCACACATCCATACTGCAGCTGGGACAAACGAGAATCAGTGCTCGTCCCTTTGTCTGGATAGTATTTGGAGTCCCAGGGGAGAATTCACCTGGTCTAGTCCTGGTCACTGCCCAGTCCTTAACAAGGGGCAGAAAGGGCTTTTGGTACTCACAGTCCAGGGTTCCCTGGTGGCTCAGATGGTAAAGAATCCGCCTGCCAAGCAGGAGACTGGGGTTCAATCCCTAGGATGGGAAGATCCCCTGGAGGAGGACATGGCAACTGCACTCCAGTATTCTTGCCCGGGAAATCCCACGGACAGAGGAGCCTGGCGGGCTACAGTCCAAGGGGTCGCCAGGAGTTGGACACACTTGAGTAACAAAGCAACAACAACAACGGACAGCCCCAGCAACACGACACACAGTCTAGTAGCTGGGGATTCCCCCAAAGAAAGCTACAATGACGCTTTGCCAACAAAGAGAGTTGGTGGCAGAAGAGGAAAGAAAAGAGCATCTCTTGTCTCTAAGTCAGCTCATCTCTGTCCATCCGCTGGCCGATCACCAGGATTCCTATGGTGGACGCAGATTTCTGTCTTCAGAACTGGGAGAGTTTTACCCCTGCACCATTTCCCCCTCCTGCCTCTGTATTTTATCCTCCATTAGGCTGGGCATCACATATTATTACTTCTTTGGCCACAGGCTCTGAGAGCAGCGAGGACCCAGCTGAGTCAGCAGGCCATCCAGGCGGGAGAGGTGCTCCGAAGCAAATCCCTGGCCATTAATTTTCTACTTTTCGATGACTGCTCTTTGCTTCCACAACGCGGAAATGGTGCCTTATTTTAGTTACAGCTCTTTCAAGAAATCTTCGCTGTTCTTTTGGTTGTTGCAGGCTGCCAGTGTCTCTTTTAAAGAGCCCTTGTCTTATAGAGAACAAAAACAAGAGAATACCAGATTTTAAAATAACTGTTATGAAGAAATCTGACATCTGGAGGAACACGGTTGTCATTTATTGATTTCTGCTTCTATAGGTAGGGCTATCTGGCTAAAGAGGGATGTTTGTCCTCCTGTAATAAATCCATATAGGGTATCTCAGATATATGAAGAATTGTATATAGATCCCGCAAGCTGACCCAACATGTGACATGGGGGTTAGGAAACGCTGGTGTCTTGGACTCTCAATTTTGCATCTGATTATTCTTTTGGTAAACATCACATCATCCACTTCCCTACAACCAACAGTCAGTTCAGTTCAGTTGCTCAGTCATGTCCAACTCTTTCTGACCCCATGGACTGCAGCACGCCAGGCTTCCCTGTCCAGCACCAACTCCCAGAGCTTGCTCAAACTCGTCCATCCATCAGTGGTTCCATCCAACCATCTCATCCTCTGTCATCCCCTTCTCTTCCTGCCTTCAATCTTTCCCAGCATCAGGGTCTTTTCCAATGAGTTGGTTCTTCGAATCACATGGCCAAAGGATTGGAGTTTCAGCTTCTGCATCAGTCCTTCCAATGCATATTCAGTACTGATTTCCTTTAGGATGGACTGGTTGGATCTCCTTGCAGTCCAAGGGACCATAAAGGAGTCCAAATGTCCAAGTGGCAAGTAATTCATAGACACCCCCTTTTCCACCTCTATTAGACTAGAAAACAGAATAAGAATCACCCGAGATTCTCTATAAAAGGGTAGAAAGCAAGTATTTGGGGTTTAGTGGGCCACAGAATCTCTATGAAATCAGCCATAAAGATAGATGAAAGAATGAGTGAGATTGCATTTCATTGTAACATTATTTACAAATAACATCCGCAAAGAGTCATGACTGAGCTACTGAGCAACAACAACTATTTACATAAACAGGCAACAGACCAGAGTTGGCCCAGGGGTTGTAGTTTACAAACCTATGGCCTCAAATCCTGCCTTCCACACCAATACATTGCGTTCTGATCAATGTAACAACAATGACAGCGAAAATACTTACTATCTTTTTAATCATATATTTAATCTTATTATATATCTATTTACTATATATATATATGTGTATATATATATATATATATATATATATACTCATATATATATAGGAGGTTTCCCTGGTGGCTCAGCTGGTAAAGAATCCGCTTGCAATGCAGGAGACCTGGGTTTGATCCCTGGGTTGGGAAGATCCCCTGGAGGAGGGCATGGCAACCCACTCCAGTATTCTCGTATGTGTGTGTGTGTATATATATATATATATATATATGTATATATTCTACAGAGGTAGTAATATCCATCACAACACTATAAGATAGTTACCTCTATTTTACAAGCCAAGAACTGAGCTTAGGGACCTAATCTGGTCAGTATCTCCAAAACATCCAAACGAACATTTGGATCTGGTAGTTTTAGCAGTTTTAGTCAGGATTGGTTGGGTTATGCTGCAGTGATAAGCAACCCTCAAACTTCAGTAGTGCAAACCAACAAGAATCTGTTTCTTCTTTAAGGAGAGTCCAGTCACTTCTCCAGGTCAATTTCCCTCTGTGTAGCTGTCCACTAGAGTCTGCTTGCAACTTATATCAGCTCTGAACCGACACATTCTCTCGTGTGTCCGCTTAGACAAGTACTTTGCAAGTCCAGCACACATACAGGTCACCTAGGATCTTATTCAAGTGAAGCTCCAGATACAAGAGTTTTGGGGGTGGAGTCTCAGATCTGAATTTCCATCACTCCCTGGTGATGCTGGTGTGTGGTGACCACATTCCAAGCAGTACATGGTACCCTGGCAAGAAAATGATTCTATACGGAGAGAGAGACATCTGGTCAACGTTATACTGACCCAAACAAGGCAGAGTGCTCTGCACAACTTGAGAAAAATAAGGAAGTGGCCTTTATTGCTTTCGTAGGGTATACAGGAAGCACATCTCTTGGGATATAGTTGGAATATCTATGGAATACCTAAGTTAGTCCATGCTTGGTTGACTTCAAAGTCTTTACCCAGGTCACTATGTTACCCTACTCATCCTGCTGACAGTCAATCAGTTCTGACTCCCATCCTATTAGCTGGGAATCCACCTCACCCTCAGAGTCATCATCCCTGAGCCTACATCTTTATCTCCCATCCCCTTGCTCTGTAGAATGTAGTGCCTGAACCGGGAGCATAAGCATCATGGGGAATTTGCTAGAAATACAGAATATCAGATGCACTCCAAACCAACCGAGTCAAAATCTGCATTTTAACAAGACCCTTAGGTGACATGCGTGCACATTAAAGGACACAGATCACGCTCCAGAGACATCACTTTGCAGACAAAGGTCTGTCTATCAAAGCTATGGTTTTTCCAATAGCCATGTACAGATATGAGAACTGGACCATAAACGAGGCTGAGCACCCAAGACTTGATGCTTTCGAACTGTGGTCTTGGAGAAGACTCTTGAGAGTCTCCTGGACTGCAAGGAGATCAAACCAGTCAATTCTAAAGGAAATCAACTCTAAATATCCATTGGAAGGACTGCTGTTGAAGCTGAAGCTCCAATGCTTTGGCCACCTGATGCAGACAGCTGACTCATTGGAAAAGATGTTGATGCTGGGAAAGATTGAGGGCAGGAGGAGAACGGGACGACAGGATGAGATGGTTGGATGGCATCACCGACTCAATGGACATGAGTTTGAGTAAACTCCAGGAGTTGGCGATGGACAGGGAAGCCTGGCGAGCTGCAGTTCATGGGGAATCACAAATAGCCTGACATGACTTGGCTACTGGACAACAAGAACAATCAGTGTCAGATGATTTTAAATTCTTCCTAATTTTAGATATCTTCTTATCTAGGAAAAGAGGGAGGGGGTGCGCATATTCTGATAGACTTGAATTAAACTAAAAAAACTGTTTTCATCAGCACAAAAGCTTTGATTGGAACATTTAAACCCTTACCATTGCCTTAAGGAAGAGGAATTTCCAAGCGAGTCGAGAGTGCTTTTTAGAACATTCCAAAAGAAAAATGCTAAAACCTCAGAAGGCATGTAAATGTCAATTTTTTTACTACAATACTTGAATGAGCAAACAGCTCCTTTTCAGAGTGTTCACTGTTAATGTATAGGAAATATCTGATTGTTCCATGTTTGACTCTATACCCTGCAACTGCACTGAGGTCATGGATTATTGTCCCCGTTTCTGTGTGGAACCTGGAAGGTTTTCAATGTGTCAGAGCAACGTTTGTACTTTTTAATCCTGCATCTTTGTATTATCGCACTTCTCCCTACAAAGACATCTGCCTGATTGATTCATTATTTGAAATAAAGAAATCCCAGCAACAGGCTGAAGGAGATGAGCACAGCCCCGGAGGGCTGGATGGCTGAGACCTCCAAGCCCTTGGCTGGGATGTCCCAATAGTGATTCAGAGCTGGGAGAAGCACTCTTGCCTGGCAGGCTGGCTGATTCCCCACCAGCTGGCAGTGATGGGCTTTTTATTCACGTCCCAGGATCAGAAATAGAGAACACACTCAGAGTGCGCCACGGGGCAAGGAGAAGGCAAAAACAGTCCAGCGTCCTTGGCAGGCTCATCTGTTCACCAAGTCGCTTGTTAAAATGAGCCAATTTTCTTCCACTGCTGGCTACTCACAGCCTGGCTTTTTCCTCTCTAGCAGTCATGGGTTTTTAACCTGAAGCATGGATGCAATGCCTGAACCAGCCTGCAGATCTTCCAAAAGCCGGCTCCGCCCCTCTCATGAATATTTAAACAGGTGCGTCGGAACCGTGACCCTCAAATTCCGAGGGGCTAAGATATTACAAGTCCCACTGCCTGATACAAGGGGCCAGGAGATGAAAACAAAGATAATATTCCCAGCGTGGGAAGAAATATTATCCTGAATAATTTAAAGAGCACTGTCCTATCAACTCGCAGGAAATGAAGTTCAGGATGGCCCATCTCCTGACACTGAAATTAAAAGAAGCCACCAAGGGATACAAGAGGGTAGAAAGGCCAAAGAAAATAAAAAAATTATGATCACCTAAATTCTTGATTGTGGTCATCTTCTCCTTTGGGGTAGAACTTGGTGAGTGTAGATATTAAAAAGAGCAGAATGGTTTGGTGCTAGGGCTAAAGAACCCACCTGCCAATGCACGTAGATGGTAAGAGATGCGGGTTCGATCCCTGGGTCGTCGGGAAGATCCCCTGGAGGAGGACATGGCAACCCACTGCAGTATCCTTGCCTGGAGAATCTCCATGGACAGAGGAGCCTGGCAGGCTATGGTCCAGGGGGTCGCCAAGAGTCGGACATGACTGAAGCAACTTAACACACACACAGTAAGGAAGAGAGAAAGGACATCTGAGGGATGCTACCTTGAGTTGTAAGCAACCTTTGTCCTAATGGTAACACCAAGACCCACTTGCTGACTCCTCCTCTGGGTGGGGGTCATGCCACTGAGTTCCAGCTGAGTGGAAGCAGACTCACTGGGAGATGAATTCCCACCCCCACACCCTTTCCACTTGACACACTTGAAGGCACCGCACTGAGAACCTGGAGACTACAGAGGCGCCTGGTGGTCTGAGATGCAAGGACATCTGAAATCTGAAAGGGAAAGTCGCTCAGTCGTGTCCGACTCTTGGCGACCCCATGGACTATACGGTCCATGGGATTCTCCAGGCCAGAACACTGGAGTGGGTAGTCTTTCCCTTCCCCAAGGGATCTTGCCGACCCAGGGATCGAACCCAGGTCTCCCACATTGCAGGCGGATTCTTTACCAGCTGAGCCACCAGGGAAGCCAGAAATGCAAGGACTCTGTGGGTCCCAAATGTCTGACAGGGTAACAGCTGCAAGCCCATTAGGCACACCCGTTGCAGCCTTTACTGAAAGGAGAATTAAGCTTCTATCACGTGCTGAAATTATTACACATGTCTATGTTGTGCTTCAGTACCTAGAATTTCCTAACTACTAACGCAGTATCTGAGTAACCTCACACAGGACGGTCCACATGTCTGACATTCTGTGTACTCATCAGAAAGTAATCTTATTAGAAGGAAAAAGTGCAAGATAAAAATGCTTCATACGCCACACTTATTCTAACTATCTTCTGACGTGAATGTAAACCTTAGATAATTCTCGGGATTTCCCTGGTTGTACAGTGGGTAAGATCCCCACTGGAAGATCCCCTTCCAGTCTTCTTGCTTGAAGACTTCCATGGACAGAGGAGCCTGGTGGGCCACAGTCCATAGGGTCGCAGAGAGTTGGACACGACTGAAGCGACTTAGCACCAGTGGGTAAGACTCCACACTCCCAAGGCAGATGGCCTGGGGTTCGATCCCTGCTCAGGGAACTAGATTCCACATGCCACAAGTAAGAGTTTCCATGCTGCAACTAAGACCCAACACAGCCAAATAAATAATTTTTTTTTCAATTCAATAATTCTCACCTAAGTAGCAGTGAAAGTCACTCAGTCGTGTCCAACTCTTGCGACCCATGGACTGTAGCCCACCAGGTTCCTCTGTCCATGGGATTCTCCAGGCAAGAATACTGGAGTGGGTTGCCATTTCCTTCTCCAGGGGATCTTCCCGACCCAAGAATGGAACCCATGTCTCCTGCATTGCAAGCAGATTCTTTACCGACTGAACTAGGAGGGAAGCCCCTAATCTTACTGATTCTAAGCACCATATATGAAATTACCATGCGCCTTGCAATAGATGGGCATACTCAAAGTGACATTTCAATTTTTTTTCTTAACAGTATTTTAAATAAAGGTCCAACTTTCAGCCTAGGTTGTTAGAATTGGTAAAGGGGCATGCTGTCTGCTGGATTCCAAGACTGTAACTGACAGAGTTGGTGTTCCTACAGGGTGAAGCCACGTTTCACTGCAACCTCCAAGCCACATTACCCGGGAAAGCTAGGATGCTACACAGTCAAGGTCAAAGGAATGAAATCCATCTTGGTCTGCAGCCACTGCTAACATCCTCAAGGTGGCAGACTACAAAGAAATCACAGGAAAATTTCCCCACACTAAATGTACTACCTGAGACGCAAAGGTTTAACACAATGATCCACAGAAAGGTATAATCTTGTCCTAGCAGTAACAGCACGGACACACGGAAATACTAAGAAAAATCACAGTCATCTCCTAAACCTCCAATGTGAAAGTGAAAAGCAAAAGTGTTAGTCACTCAGTCATATCTGACTCTTTTGAGACCCCATGAACTGTAGCCCGCCAGGCTCCTCTGTCCATGGGATTCTCCAGTCAAGAATACTGCAGTGGGTTGCCATTTCCTTCTCCAGGGGATCTTCCCAACCCAGGGATTGAAGCTGGGTCTCCTGCAATGTAGACAGATTCTTTATCATCTGAGCCACTAGGGAGGCCTAAAGTTCCGATCACACACCATAATTAGACAATGACTAATTGATGCTTTCGAACTGTGGTGCCGGAGAAGACTCTTGAGAGTCCCTTGGACTGCAAGGAGATCAAACCAGTCAATCCTAAAGGAAGTCAACCCTGAATATTCATTGGAAGGACTGAGGCTGAAGGTCCTATACTTTTGCCACCTGATGCGAAGAGCTGACTCACTGGAAAAGACCCTGATGCTGGAAAAGATTGAAGACAGGGGGAGAAGGGGACAACAGAGGATGAGAAGGTTGGATGGCATCACCGACTCAATGGACGTGAGTTTGACAAAACTCTAGGAGTCAGTGAAGCCTTCGTGCTGTAATCCATGGGGTCACAAAGAGTGGGACATGACTGAGTGACTCAACAACAACAAAAATTTCTATACATCTTGCTGTGTGTATAGTATATGTCCCATTGATCACAGCATAATATTAAATACACAACATTCTAACTGATGGTTGACATCTCCTCTAAACATTATTCCTAGGAGTTAAGATAAACGTGGAAATACCAACATGGCTCGATTATCTACTCTCCCAGGAGAGATAATGAGTATTACTGTTTTTTGTTTTTTTTTTTTAAGTATACAGGAAATCTATTGCTCCTCCAGAGAGTCCCTCTAAGCTGATTCCATCTGCAGACGGCAGAGAAAGCAGTGCTCCCTCCCCAGGCCTGCTGCACTTCTTGTTGACAACTCAATCTAACCCGCAATGCTGACTTAAAACAGACATCATGCGACTATGGCCCTAGGCCAGATCTTGCCTGCTGCTTGCTTGTATACAGTGCATGAGCTGAGAATGGTTTTGTTTTGTTTTTTTTCATTTTGTTGCTGTTGCTGTTTTTGCATTTCCAAGTGTATGGGAACAATCAAAAACAATAATATTTTGTAACACATGAAGATTCTATGAAATTCCAATTTCAGTGTCCATAAATACAACCAGACTGAAATTCAGCCATCAGCGTTTCTGTATCGGCTCTGGCTCCTTCTGGACAAGAAAGCCAAAGATGTTTACTATCTGATGCTTGGCAGAAGAAAAGATCTAAGGCTTGCTCCCCCTAAGAAACAGAAGTAACACCCCGTGGGAGATGTGTGAAACACTGAATCCCAGGCCAGATCCCGGAAATGATTTAGAATGTCTGATTTAAGTAGATCCTCAGGTGACTCGTGCAGACATTAAAATTTGACAAGTCCACCCTAAAGAGAATGGATACCGTATACATTCATCAAGTGTTCAGTTCAGTTGCTCAATCGTGTCCGACTCCCTGCAACCCCATGGACTGCAGCAAGCCAGGATTCCCTGTCCATTGCCAACTCTCGGAGCTTGCTCAAAGTCATGTCCATGGAGTCAGAGATGCCATCCAACCATCTCATCCTCTGTCATCCCCTTCTCCTCCCACCTTCAATCTTTCCCAGCATCAGGGTCTTTTCCAATGAGTTGGTTCTTCGCATCAGGTGGCCAAAGTATTGGAGTTTCAGCTTCAGCATCAGTCCTTCCAATCAATATTCAGGACTGATTTCCTTCAGGATGGACTGGTTGGATCTCCTTGCTGTCAAGAAAGGGACATCAGTTTGAGGCAATGCAACCAAACTGATTCATAACTCACGAGAGTCAGGGGTATTTTAGAAATAAATACTAAATGATGAGACATTAACTTTCATGGGGGAAAAAACATCTGAGAAAATTTTAGGTTTAACGCTGAACAACTCTAAAATGGAGAGAACAAATATAAGCCTGGTTTTCTGAAAAGGGACACTTGCTTACTCATAGTTTTTTTTTTTTTTTTCTTTTTTAATTGATCTAAACTGTTTCTTGTGGTAAAGATGTGACTAATTAACCAATAGAACCATATAAACAATTTCACCTGTACAACAGGAATGGTTTATGGGTGAATATATGTTCTAAGGTTGTGAGCCAACAAAAAGGACTTTCACAGCTCACTGAGCATTACAACCCATGAGATCATTCTAACTCATCAGTCAGTATCCATTTATCCAAATAAGCTGTCTTATCGCGCCTTTCCCTTTGACACTTCAGCTGGTTATTTCACGACCACGGGACAAGGACCTCTTACAGATGACCCGGGACTCTACCTTCAGGAGGAGAGCAGGGTAAATGCCTAACATTCTGCTTTTCTCAGATTTAAACCCTTGTTTCTTTTGACGGGGACCCAGGTTATTCTTAGGATTTTCTCCTCTGGTCATTAATCACAGAGGAAGAACTGACAAAAACAGGAATGTAACTTCTCTTGTGATAATTGTTAACACAGTCCCTAAACAAGGCTGGTATTTAGCCCAGGTTGTCGGGGTGACTGCCAAAAATGATCCATTGCCAGGCTTACACCCATGTATGTTTTCAGTTTCTGCTTTAGGTGAGCAACTCCAAGCGGCCTAACTTTCAAAATGCTGGAGAGGAAAAATGTCTGTAAAAAAATAACAACAGTCTAAAAAACAATGGATATATGCACGGGCATAACTGCTTTGCTTGGCTATACAGCAGAAAGTAACACAACACTGTAAATCAACTATACTCCAATACAATTTTCTTAAAAAGGACGGCATTTGGTGAAATCTCCCGAGATAAAGCAGCCATGTGCACCAATCAAGGCCATTCACTTAGCAGTCACGAAATCGATTTGCACAGAAATCGGTTGTCACAGGCTATTGACAAACTTAATCAGTCAGCCATACCTTTTCTTAACTTCTGACAGTGTAGTGATACACACCCACATGAGGGTTTCTGATCCCTTTTATCAATGGTGATGGCCCATCAGCTTGGGTCTGGATCAAATGGCCTCGTTCACAATATGTCACAGTGAGTTTCCCCTTTAATCATTCCACCCGTCCTGTTAGGAGCATGTCCGTCATTCCACTTCTGACTTAATGCTGAGCCCTACTTCATTTCACTGGGGGTGACTTGGAGATGATAACACTGTTCATCACCCACCCCAGCCTCTTCCCCACATAAAATGCAATCTATAGTGTGACGGAAATCATCAAGGCTTCTACCAAGTCCTTTCTTGGAAGAACCTGTATGACTAAGTGTACCGATTTCCACTTTCAATCTTCATGGTTATGAATGAAATTCCTACAATAAATACAAGTTCTATAATAGTAACAATATTCTACATGGGAACTCCCTCAATGATAAAAAAAAAAAAATACAAACAGGAAAGGGACACGCCACTATTTTCAACCAGACCGAAAATCAATGTGAGCCGATTCATATTCACCCAACTAAATGTGATTATGTTGAAATGAGTGGCGAGGACTATCAGTTTGGATTTATGGAATAGTCCCAGCGATGGAAACCCATGTAAGCTAACTTTAGAGGGTAAAAAGGAAAAATAACATCTCTTAAAATAAAAAAAATGAGTAAAATACAATCAGACCAGAGAGGATTAGAGCCAATGCCCAGAAAGGAATGAAACCATCTGAGAGATGTCAGCGCCAGCGATTGGCTGAGTTCTTCATTTGGACACCACTCCTGGGATGAATTTACCCCAGCCCATTCTGTGCTCTGTTTAACATCCACACTCACGAAAGACAGACCCCAACCAACCTGACTTCAGCTATATATTTACTCCCTCACGATGCCATGAAGCTTAAGGGGGCTCGTCTTAGCCCACCCTCCCAAAAAAGAAAGAGGCCAGGATGCTACTTTTAAGAGAGCAACTTATGAATGGAAGACAGGTGATCAGAGGAGAAACAGGCCATGAAACTTCTTGCCTCTCTGCTATCCAGAAAACTCAGGTCTTCACAGACATATTTACAAAGCTGTCCACCACCTAACATGTAGTAGTCTTTCCACGTTCAGTAAGACTTACACCCTAAAAGGAGTCACCACAGCCTCACCACCTGGCCAACCGTCCTGGGAGGTCCCTGGGGTCTCTGGCTTTATCTAGACTCCACACTGATGTTCGACAACATAAGACAATAAGACATTAACCACCAGAGCCAACACGCCCGACCAGTTGAGGACAAGGAAATGAGGTACTTAATTAAAACATGCACAGCAAGTCATGTACGAGACATGGAACCTACAGATGCCATACCTATATTTTTCGCCTGCATCTTTTCCTACCTGTTCAAGTCCTCATGATGGTCAGCAGCACTTGGATTCACGAGGGCGCGTTGCTTGGTGGAATGAAGCCACCAAAAGCCTCCTGAGCCCTGCAGGGATACCCAGGCAGGGGGACATTGTCCTCATTCATCCTGATCAGACTGCCTGATGTCCAAGGGAGCGGTCCCAGAGCTCCCGCTGAGCTCTTCCCAGCGCCCTTATACAAGAATCACACGTCCCCAGGAGCATCCAAGTCAGGGACCCCATCTGGCATTCTAAACACCCAAAACAGACACACGGCGGGCCCCTATAGGGAAACACAGAAACTTAATCTTCACAATACTGCTGTTGAAAGTGTGTCTAGCCTGGGGAGGCGTTTCATCACTGAATAGTTCAATGTGCCAGTCAGACAAGCTCAGAGCCAGCTGGGGGAGAAACAGACATTTTCTGAATAGGTGTTTAGAGATACTCAGGAGTGAAGAAAAAGAGAGAGAGAAACGCTGATACATAAAAGCATACACTAGTCCGATGATGATCAAGGTGGGGAAAAGTACTTGCTTACAAATATTTGAAGCATGTGCAAAATGCTGTGTGTTCTCACCTAAAACTCTCCAATTCCTTCTTATCTTAATTTCAGTGTATATGTCATTTCAGTTTACTTTTCATCTAGCTTTGTGTGTTCTATATGGTAGAAACTTTACTTTGCACAAAAATTTCTGTGACTCCGTTGTCTAAGATGCTTTTCTCACCTTTTTGAAGGCAGATTCTCCTGTGATGTAGCTTTTCACAGGACACTTTGAAGCGGAGTTGTTCCTTTGGATTGGGAGTTTCCTAGAGACTCTTCTATGGAAGAAAAAAGAATGTGGTTTAGTTTTTATTTTATGAATCGGTATTTAAATTGAAGCATATTTAAATTGAAGCATAGTTAAATTGAAATGTTGCGTTAGTTTCCAGTGTACAACAAAGTGATTCACGTATATGTGTGGGTGTATTCTTTTTCAGACTCTTTTCACTATAGGCTATTAGAAGATATTGAATATATTTCCCTGAGCTATACAGTAGTTCCTTGTTGTTTACTAACTTTATATATTAATGTGTATATGTTAAACCCAAACTCTAAATTTAATACCCGCTACCTTGCCCTTTGGTAATCACAAGTTTGTTTTCTATGTCTGTGAGTCTATTTCTGCTTTGTAAATAAGTTCATTTGTATCATTCTTTTTAGATTCTACAGGCAGGGGGTATCGTATGATATTTGTGTTTCTCTGTCTGACGTGGTTCACTCAGTATGACAATCGATAGGTCCACCTACGTTGCTGCAAATGGTATTATTTCATGCTTTTTCATAGCTAAGTAATATTCCATTGTGTTTACGGAACACGGCTTTTTTTTTCCGGCCATGCCACGAATCATGCAAGATGGTCACTGACTCAACAATTGAACCTGTGCTCGCTGCTGTGCAAGCACAGAGTCTTAACCACTGGACCACCAGGGAAGTCCCTTACTACATCTTGTTTATCAATTCATCTATCGATGGACATTTAGCTGGCTTCCATGTCCTGGCTATTGTAAACAGTGCTGCAGTGAACACTGGAGTACATGCATTTTTTTGAGGTAGAGTATTTCCCTGATACATGTCCAGAAGTGGGATTGTACGACCACATTCTAACTGCACTTCTAGTTTTTTTGAGAAACCTGCGTACTTTTCTCTTTAGTAGCTGCACTAATTTACACGCCTACCAACAGTACTGAAGGGTTCCTTTTTCTCCACACAGTCCACAACATTTATAAAATAATGCATCTTTAGGTGATAAGTATACTTGTAGGATAAAATAAATAATTAATGGTAATAAATATAACAAAGCAGTTATACTACCAAAGCAAAAATATCTCTGCTGAGCTTGTTATGATTATTTTGGCAATGCTCTATGACTAAGAAAGAAAAGATGAGAAATTAAACCAATGAAAAATTTATAATAAAAGAAACCATAAACCTACAGATTTATATGTGATTATTGCAGTGAGTGATATAAAAAGTATAATAAGACAAAACCAATTGCCTATTTATTACAGGAGAGATGTGCTGAGGAGGAAAACTAATATTTGTGATTTTCAAGGCTCATAAACCAGCAGACATTACTGATTCATGCGTATGGGCTTTGAGGTAGTTGACGTAACCTACCAAAAATGCTCCCCGGGGAAACCTAGAATTCTTCATGTCTGATTTATCGCCAAAACACTCTTTATTTTACAGCAGCATTTACAGTTTACTGATCAACTAGTCAACAGGTTCATCCATTTGGGAACAGCATT
Source organism: Giraffa tippelskirchi (assembly GCF_054371585.1). Classification (NCBI taxonomy): domain Eukaryota; kingdom Metazoa; phylum Chordata; class Mammalia; order Artiodactyla; family Giraffidae; genus Giraffa; species Giraffa tippelskirchi. Next base: position 149,386,911 of record NC_137289.1, read on the forward strand.
CAGTTTATGAATAAACCATAAAAAATTCATACAATTAATAAGAAGAATAATAGCAAGGACACCTGGGGCACAAAATTGAGGTAATAAATTAAGCCACATTTTTCTTTTGATGTGTGTTTTTATGACCCTGACTGTGTTTTACGATCCAAAACTGTGACTTTCTGCTGTAAATGAAATAATTCTCCAGTTGATATTTACTCAGTGCACACCAAAAAAAGTTGAGTAACAACATCGCTAACAGGATTCAGCCCCTAAAGGTGATAAGCCCTTCTTTGAAACATTAATTCACTGTTTGCAATCTGTTGCAGGTTACATTATAACACACAGTGTCAGCTTCATCAAATACCTAAATACCCAATCCCCAATTTTTCCTGTAATCCCCTTGCAGACAAGAACTCTACCAAGGTATTATAGAGACAACTAATACAACATCTACTTAGAGATGGGGACAAAATTACAGGAGAAAGTTTCTGATTCATTCCTCAAGTAATTTTGCCAAATTATTTGAATGATCTTAATTCATCGTCTAGGGCTTCCCTTGTAGCTCACTTGGTAAAGACGCTGCCTGCAGATACAGGAGAGCCGGGTTCGATTCCTGGCTCTGTACTGGATTACCATACTTCAAGATTTCTCAGCTTTGGCAATATTGAGGACTGGATAATGCTTCGTTCCGGGACTTCCCAGGTGGCTCATTGGCAAAGAAACCGTCGACCAAGGCAGGAGACGTGGGTTTGATCCCTGGGTCAGGAAGATACCCTGGAGGAGGGCTTGGCAATGCACTCCAGTATTCCAGCGCCTGGAGAGTCCCATGGACAGAGGAGCCCAGCGGACTACAGTCCATGAGGTCACAAAGAGTCGGACACAACAGGGCAACTGAACTGAACTGAATTTATTGAATTTGTTACAATATTGCTTCTGTTCCGTGTTTTTGTTTTTTGGTTTTTTTTTGGCCACGAAGCACGTGGGATCTTAGCTTCTGCACCAGGGACTGAACCCTTACCCTCTACACTGAAAGGGCAAGTCTTAGCCACTGGACTACCAGGGAAGTCTCAGAGAAATGACACTTTCTGAAACTGACCCAACTCCTGCAGCTAGGAGATGGCAGAGTCTGCACTGGGAACTGACTCAGCTTCTCACACGGGCTGAAGCCTTCCCCTCTTGCACGACACTTTTCCTCACTCACGTCTGTGCCGGGCACTCAGCCATGCTGCTCTTTAGATGGTCTTGGGCTGTCGTATTTCACCTCCATCTTCTTGCTCATCCACAGTGCGGCAGGTCTGGGGAAAGACAGAATGAGTGTGGTCAGTCTAAAGGAATTAACAACACTGGCCAGTAATTTGCTTGCTCCCTTCTCAGACGGTCATCTCATGAACTTTTATGACATCCCCTTCTAAAGCTGCCACTCGGGGGACCAGAGCTGGAATTCAGAGTCAAGGAAACATGATGCTTTTCTCTTGAAGTTCACGTTTAACGGGGACTATCAATGCATAGACGTATCACAAAAAGATGGACAGACGAAGTTATGCAAGTACAGACTGAAACTGACATCGTACTAACTCCTCTGAGATAAGCCCCAAACCCAGTTCCAGTCCTTCTCAGTCTGTGGCCACTGCAAAATGGAACCACCGTTTTTGTTTTGCTTTGATCACACTGAGTGGCATGGGGGAATCTTTGTTCCCTGACCAGGGATCGAACCTGATCTCCCTACACTGGAAGTGTGAACTCAACCACTGTACCGCCAGGGGCCACCTTTTTTTGCAACTAGTGTACTGATCTTCCAAGGATGCTATCTAATTCTTTTGTTGTTTCTTTCCAAACTTTAAACTTTCTATTTTGTATTGGAGTACAGCCAATTACCAGGTTCGATTCCTGGGTCAGGAAGATTCCATGGAGAAGGGAATGGCAACCCACTCCAGTATTCTTCCTTGAAGAATCGCATGGATGAAGGAACCTGCTGGGCTATAGTCCACAGGGTCTCAAAGAGTCAGACATGACTGAGTGACTAGTACACACACACACACACAGCCGATTAACAATGTTGTGATAGTTTCAGGTGAACAGTGGAGGGACACAGCCATACATATATATGTATCCATTCTCCCCTAACCTCCAATCACCATTCAGGCTGGAACATTAACACTAAGGATGCTATCTAATTTGGCCTGACCAGCTGGAGAGGATAATTAAGTTTATTCTTGAACAGGATACATCACAAACAATAGAACAGATAGAAAAATCTCATTTAGAAGGGATCGTCATGAAATCACTGGCTCACAGCATTTATACTCATCACAGCATGACTTTCCTAACAGGTTCCTACAGTACATCCATGGATTTTAAGACCTATGGGTTGAAAATGTAGAAAACTGGTACATAATGACTTTGACAATTGCAAACCTCACCAATTAACTGTGGGAACTAAAGCTGACAATGCGTAAGTGATTCAGTATGGTCCTTTTGTAGCATTGTGGACCATACTTCAATGCCTCTTGGTAAGAAGACTTCAGGGGAAAGGAATGAGTCATACGTACTAGTACAGGCTCTCTCTGATTCTAAATTATTTGTGACCACGTTACACCAAATTTTGGGATTCCTGGGGGGCTCGGTAGTAATGCATCGACTGCCAGTGTAGAGGTAGGAGATGCGGGTTCGATCCCTGGATTGGGAAAATTCCCCTGGAGAAGGAAATGGTAACCCGCTCCAGTATTCGTGTTTGGAGAAACCCACTGACAGAAGAGCCTGGCGGGTTACAGTCCATGGGGTCACAAAGAGTAGGACCTGACATAGTGAGTAAACAATAACAACATCAAACTTTTCTCTCCTGTAACTTTTAGATCATTCTTTCTAGGGACACGCACTGACTTGTGCATCATGGATTAGCTTCTCTGCCATTGATCACCAGAGGAATGATGTCCGTAGAATGCGGATGGGGCATTGGTTCATATAAATTGTATTCCGGAGATTAATGTTTCATACCAGTGAGTCACAGCCATGGAATACAAAGTACACACACATAGCTGAAATCATCAACCGCACAGGAGAGAAGAGAAATGTACACAATTTCTACTACCCCACCTTCTCTTTCGGGCCCATGTAGCCAGTTATTCAGTCATCTGGGACCTGCTGATGACCTTCTTCCTCCTTGACTTCTGCACATTTTTCTTTGTCTTCGGAAACCTGGGTACATGCCCCTGCCAGCAAGCTATCATTCTCGTAACATAACATTCCACACACACGCCGACCTCTGTTTAAAATTAGCACTGAGTGTTTTTTCATTTGCTACTGACTTGGATATGATTGTATTTGTTATTATTCAGGTTGCAAAGTTCAAAAGGTTTTGAGCAACATGCTCTTGACTATTTTCCCCGAGCTCTGTTGTTTTTAACTGTTTTGCTGATTTCTAAATTTATTTTTCAGCTGTGTCTCTATCACGGAATAGCAAAACAAACAAAAGCAAAACTCAAATATAAAAACACTGTATTCACCCTTAGAGGATCCATAAGCTCTGACATATCTTCCTGTAATAAAAAGAACAAAATCTTCATTTCACCCCATCTCTCCCTGGAACTAGAAATCTCTGACTATCCGTCACTTCACAGGGAAATCTCATGAAATATTCATCTCTAATTGCCATCTCCCCTTCACAGTTCCCAAGGGTGGTTTTCATCTCCTCCACTGCCCTAAAACATCTCCCGCACTGGTTACCAGTAAGGTCTTTGAAACTAAATATAACAAGACAAAAAAAAACCAGACACAGTCCACAGGCCCCTGGACCGGGGGGATGGTTGCCTACATTGTGGTGCCTTCATAATACGGCAGAATTAAATTAGAAGGTGAAAATGATGTCTGCGAGATCGTGGACCAGTGTCAAAGTAACGACGCTCAGTGGGAAAAGCCACCTTCCAAGAATAAATCTGGGGACTCCCCTGGCGGTCTGGAGGTTCAGAAATCGCCTTGCAATGCAGGGAACATGGGTTCCATCCCTGGTCCCAGAACTAAGATCCCACAAGCAACTACGAGAGTCCGTGCATCACGAGGAAGGACTCCTACACTTGATCTTAGCCAAAAGGCCGAGAAGTGATGACGAGGAAGGATTCCTGAGTGACGGGTCGAAGGTCCCAAGTGCCACAACTAAGAGCGAGTGTTGTTGCTGTTATTTAGTTGCTCAGTCACGCCCGACTCTTTGCGACCCCATGAACCGCAGCACTCCAGGCCTCCCTGTCCTTCACCAACTCCCGGAGCTTGCTCAAACTCATGCCCATTGAGTCGGTGATGCCATCCAACCATCTCATCCTCTGTAGCCATACAAATAAAAGTAAATATTAAAGAAAAGTCTCAATCCCGTGTTACTGCATTTACAAGATATTCCGGCCAAGACAAAACTACACAAGTGGCCCTGGGATAGTTGAGGGGCTGCTAAAAGGGGCATTTTGAGCGGGTGAAGCGGGAGAGGTAAAGGAATCATCATATATCCTGAAGCTGAGGTTTGCACACTTGCGTGTGTTTCTCAACAACATAAATCTGAACATGCAAAACGGCTTTTACTGTATGCAAATTACACCATAAAAAAAAAACAACCAATGAATAAACCGGATATGTTTTGGTCCTCGGTGGATTTGACGTGGTGACTGCACACGACACAGGTTTTCCTTCCTCTCTGGTTTGTGTCTCCTCTATTTCTCCCTTATACCCTGATGGCTCCAATCTGGTCTCTCACGGATGTCTCTTCCATACACTCCCCCGCCCGGCCATCCAGACATCCAAACCCTCCAAAATGACCCAGTTCCGCACAGTTGTGTTCTGACCGGCTTCGGGTCCCACTGGCCTCTTCAACACTTGATTCCACCTACGAGCTGATGACTCACTGGTTTTCCAGACATGTCGTCTATCCTAGAGACCCACCTATGAACTTTGGACAGCTCAGGCTTCCCTGGTGGCTTAGACGGTAAAGAATCTGTCTGCAATGTGGGAGACCTGGGTTCGATCCTTGGGTTGGGAAGATGGCCTGGAGGAGCGCATGGCAACCCACTCCAGGATTGTTGCCTGGAGAATCGCACAGACAGAGGAGCCGGGTGGGTTCAGTTCCACAGGGCAGCAAGGAGTTGGATAGGACTGAGCCACTAACACCATCATTTGGACATCTCACCCACAGCTGTCCTGTGAGCTGGAAACGTCCCCTCTGCCCCATCCTCTGACTGCTGTGTGCACAGTCATGTCTGACTCTCTGCGACCCCATGGACGGTAGCCCACCAGGCTCCTCTGCTCATGGGGTTCTCCAGGCAAGAACACTGGAGTGGATAGCCATTCCCTTCTCCAGGGGATCTTTCTTTCCTGAGCCAGGGATTGAACCCAGGTCGCCTACATCGCAGGCAGATTCCTTACCATCTGGGCCACTAAGGAAGCCCCCTGGATTGGCAGAAAGCATCCCAATCTCGCCCAGAATGGAGAGGAACTCAGACTTCCTTCCTTGACCCCTCCCTCCTCCATCTCCACAGCATCCTCCACACTTCTTGATAAATCATCAGCCAGGATCGATCCCACTTTCTACTCATTGGACCAGCCCTGGCAGCTGATCACGCCTCTCTGTGCAGTCCCCCTGCCTCAGTTCACCCCCATCCTTATCTCTGGAATCCCTGTGCTAATTTCCATCTCTTCTCTCCCTGCCTGCGACCGGGCCCTTTCCAATCAGCCTCTTACTCATTGGAATAACAAACACAAGTTCCCTTGGATGTCTCAGCCCTTGACACTTGACTTCAAGGGCCTCCCAATCCAGTCAACAGAAGCTGACCTTCTAGCAAGTACTTCAACCAGAAGATGTTCAAGAAGACAGCCCTTAAAATACGTTGTTGAGTTACAACATCACTCATTATCAGAGAAATGCAAATCAAAACCACAATGAGGTACCATCTCACGCCCATCAGAATGGCTGCTATCCAAAAGACTACAAGCAATGAATGCTGGAGAGGGTGTGGAGAAAAGGCAACCCTCTTACACTGTGGGTGGGAATGCAAACTAGTACAGCCACTATGGAGAACAGTGTGGAGATTCCTTAGAAAAACTGAAAATAGAACTGTCATATGACCCGGCAATCCCACTGCTGGGCATACACACCGAGGAAACCAGAATTGAAAGAGACACATGTACCCTCAATGTTCATCGCAGCACTGTTTATAATAGCCAGGAAATGGAAGCAACCTAGATGTCCATGGGCAGACGAATGGGTAAGGAAGCTGTGCTATATATACACAATGGAATATTACTCGGCCATTAAAAAGAATGCATTTGAATCAGTTCTAGTGAGGTGGATGAAACTGGAGCCCATTATACAGAGTGAAGTAAGCCAGAAAGAAAAACACCAATACAGTATACTAATGCATATATATGGAATTTGAAAGACGGTAACGATAACCCTATATGTGAGACAGCAAAAGAGACACAGATGTAAAGACCAGACTTTTGGACTCTGTGGGAGAGGGTGGGATGATCTGAGAGAACAACATTGAAACATGTATATTATTCATATGTGAAACAGATCACCAGTCCAGGTTCAATGCATGAGACAGGGTGCTCAGGGCTGGAGCACTGAGATGACCCTGAGGGATGAGATGGGGAGGGATGTGGGAGGGCGGCTCAGGAAGGGGGACACATGTACACCCATGGCTGGTTCATGTCAATGGATGGCAAAAGCCACTACAATATTGTAAAGTAATTAGCTTCCAATTAAAATAAATTAATTAATTTTAAAAATATGTTGAGTTAAAAAAAAGGAATCATTTATTGTCTATTAAGTGCTGGAGAGAGAATCTACAAAGATGAATCATATACTGGGCTGTCCTCAAGGAAACAGGGACACGACTACACTCAATTAAAGGGCTCTTCACCCCCCAGCCCTCAAAGGCACTCTTTCCTACACTGGCATGTCGGAAATAAAAGGGCAGGTAAAGAGAGTGTGTCTCATCAGGAAGTGGTTTGCTTGTCTCTATCTTTGATCGTTTCCCAAAGGGAGGTTGTAATTTTGCTCTTTTTCAGGTTGAAAAATCGATGCTGAATTTAAGTTGCTCTTCTGTGCTAACTCAAAAAAAAAAAAAAAAAAGGCACTGTTTATAGTGAGAAATCAACAAAAAACAAATTTTCAAAAAGTATTGATACATCTGGTCAACACTAACCCAGATGGACTCATGCGTTCCATTTCTCTCAGCACTATCAGGGTATAATTGACAAATAAAACTGGAAGATACTTCTTAAAGAGCACAATGTGAGGATATGACACACGCATATCTTGAGAAAGGATGCTCCCACATCCATCACAGAAAATACTTTTGTGTGTGTGTGTGAACAACGTTCAAGTTCTACTCATCTGTCAAATTTCATTTACACGGTACAGTGGTGTCAACCACAGTTACCATGTTATATATTGAATGCTGCTGTTGTACTAAGCCATATCTGACTCTTTGCGACCCCGCCGGGCTGTAGCCCACCAGGCTCTTCTGTCTGTGGGGATTCTCCAGGCAAGAATACTGGGGTGGGTTGCCATACCCTCCTCCAGGGGATCTTCCTGACCCAGGGATCGAACACGCCTCTCCTTATGTCTCCTGCATTGGCGGGCAAGTTCTGTACCACTAGCGCCACTGGGAAGCTCCACCATTATCTTCAAACTTTATAGCAAAAGAAACTGAATAATCAAAATGTTTAAGCCGCTTGCCTCAGATCGTACGTTTAGTAAGAGCAGAACTCACATTAGTAAACAGGCAGTCTGATTCTCCAAAGTTTATTTGTAATCATGGTAATACCTTAAGAAAAAAGTCAAAATGAAGAAAGAAAATGCAGCTTTAATATTTAATGCTAAGAATCTTCTAATTGTGAAAAAAGACAAAGAGTAAAAGTTTCTTAAAATCATAGAGAAAAGGAGTGTGAAGGAGAGAAACAGTTCTGTAAAGAGCAATCTTTAAAAAGGACGTGAATATTGACTTTCAGAAAAAGACATATCTGTGGTGCTTACTGAATATTGTGAGAACAAGATGGACACACAAGGGTCGCAAATCTTTGGCCCATCAATCTGTCCCTTGGATGGAGACCTCCTGACTTAGAATGGAGAGAACTCACGCATAATGACTCCAAAGCTTGGAAATCATATTTCAAGGACTCACTCCATTTTTAAACTAAGCACGCATAAAATATTGCCACTTCTATTTCCAAAAGTATTTCACTTTGACAGACCCAGCAAAGTATCCGCTGTATGAGGTTGTTTGTCAAAAACTCACAAACTGTATCCTAATAATCTGCTTTTTTTTTTTTTTTTTATTCCCTTTAACCAGAGAAAATATGCCCTGCCATATATCTGAGAAAGTTAAAGAAGTACCGTCTGTTGCTGGTGTTTTGTTTTTTTTTTCCCATGAGAAAGAGAGCAAAAAAGAGTAGGAATGCTGTATCTTACACCAAGTACTTTTTAAATTATCTTTTGACACTTTACAAACACACAACAGACCAGAGGCCAGAAGATAATTCTGTGTCTTCAGCTTGCAGGGAATCTCATACCAGGCATGGAATGACCTTGGGCAACTGAATCCAGTTCCCACCCCCTACTCCAAGATATGCAGAAGACTCTTGAGAGTCCCTTGGACTGCAAGGAGATCAAACCAGTCCATCCTAAAGGAAATCAACCCTGAATATTCATTGGAAGGACTGATGCTGAAGCTGAAGCCCCAATACTTTGGTCACCTGATGCGAAGAGTTGACTCATTGGAAAAGACCCTGATGCTGGGGAAGATTGAAGGCGGGAGGAGAAGGGGACAACAGAGGATGAGATGGTTGGATGGCATCACCGACTCAATGGACATGAGTTTGAACAAACTCCAGGAGATGGTGAAGGACAGGGAAGGCTGGAGTGCTACAGTCCATGGGGTCACAAAGATTGGGACACCAGTTAGTGAGCAACTGAACAACAACAAAAAGATTTTTTTCATGTGGGACATCTTTAAAGTCTTTTACTGATTTTGTTACAATGTTGCTTCTGTCCTACATTTTGCTTTATTTTTTTGGCCATGAGGCAGGTGGAATCTGAGCTCCCCAACCAGGGATTGAACCCACACCCCCTGGATTGGAAGGTGGAGTCCCAACCACTGGACCGTCAGGGAAGTCCCTGAATCCAGTTTCTAGAGTTGAGAACAGGTGGAGGAAAATCACTGCAGACCCTTCAGGACGGACCGTGTCTAACTGAGCAGGACCCTGTGGGGCTTTCCCAGGACAGACGCTCCCTCTACGATGTCCTCTAAATTTAACCAGAAAAGTGAGAAAATGCAAAGGCAAAGGCAAACGGTCAAGCAAGATAAAGCGATAATGCTTTGGCCGTTAGACAAAGTCAGTTGATGTGAAAGGGGGTGAAAGTGTAGTTGCTAAGTCACGTGCGACTCTTTTGATCCCCCTGGACTATAGCCCTCCAGGATCCTCTGTCCATGGCATTCTCCAGGCAAGACTATTGGAGTGGATTGTCACTCCCTTCTCCAAGGGATCTTCCTGACTCAGGGATTGAACCTGCCTCTCCTGTATTGCAGGCGGATTCTTTATCATCTGAGCCACCTGGGAAGTCCTGAAACAAAGTCAAGGACCTTTAGTTCCTCCCCGAGGACTGTAGACAGTATTCTGAACCATGCCTCCTGAGCTATTTTATAGACTCTGAAGCCCTCACCAGGTGGGAGAAGGTAAATGTATGCTGCCCACCAGCACAGAGACCCCACAGCACTGGGAACCATAATGATGCTGACTCCCTTAAAACTGCCTATTTTGTAAAATATATCATATTGAAGAGGAAAAGTTAAACTTTTACATAACCTCCTCCTTCTTCTGCCTCTGTACCTCAGCGTGCTCCTTGCAAAGTCTGGATCATGTAGTCTCAGAAAGTGGGGACTTACAATACTAGGAACTGGAATTTATCTCACTCACCCTTGTCCTGCACTTTGCAATCCCCAGCCCCTGCCAACCTGCTTCATCACACCTGTCCAGGCCAGGCATCCCCCTCCCCATCTTGACTGCTGTTCCCACGCTCGTGAAACCCCGTAGTTTAAACCAGTCTATTAGCAGCTAGTGTTGCCCACTATAGCCTGTCTATAAAAACTCTGCAACCCCTTTGTTCAGGGCTCGGAGCTTGGAGTGTTAACTCCTCTGGGCCCACCAGCGTAATAAACCTGAGTTCTCCAACTCTCCCAATGTGGGGCTTGGTTTCTTGATTACTGGCTTCTGCAACAATATGAGAAATAATATGAAGGTAATAGGAACACGAACAATATCACAGCAATTAATAGTTCAAAAAGGAGAATAAGCAGAGTGATAAACCTTTAGTCTAGGCTTTAGTTCCCTTTCTGTTGCAGTGTTTGCATCACTGTAGCACCATAATCTGGAGCGCCATCCTTTAAGGGTAAAAGATTTTTCCCATGGTTGGCGGGGGGGAATTTTGTGTGTGGGCAAAGATTCTACTAGGAATGTGGATCAGTGATACTCTCCTTGGCCTTTTCCTCTGTACTTTTTCTTTCTTTCTTTTTTTTTTTTTTTAATATTTATGCACAAATGTATGTTGCAATGAGTCTTAGGTACAGCACTCAGGCTTTCTCTAGTTGCCTCAAGGTTTGTGAGATCTTAGTTTCCCAAACACTGATGGACTCTGGGTGCCCTGCATTGGGAGGTGGATTTTTTAATTTATTTATTTTTAATTGAAGGATAATTGATTTACGTTATTGTGTTGGTTTCTGCCAAACATCCACATGAATCGGTCATAGGTATACATGTGTCCCCTCCCTCCTGAACCTCCCTCCCACCTCCCTCCCCATCCCACCCCTCTAGGTTGTCACAGAGCCCCCGTTTGAGTTTCCTGAGTCACACAGCAAATCCCCTCTGGTATCTATTTAACATGGTAGTATGTATGTTTCCATGCTACCTTCTCAATTCTTCCCACCCTCTCTTTCCTCCCAACCCTGTAAGGTCTATAAGTCTGTTCCCTATGTCCGAGTCTCCATTGTTGCCCTGCAAATAGGTTCACCAGTGCTATCTTTCTGGATTCCATATATATGCCATTAATATACAGTACTTGTTTTTATCTTTCTAACTTACTTCACTCTGTATAATAGCATCTGCTGCTGCTGCTAAATCGCTTCAGCCGTGTCCGACTCTCTGCGACCCCAAAGACGGCAGCCCGCCAGGCTCCCCTGTCCCTGGAATTCTCCAGGCAAGCATACTCGAGTGGGTTGCCATTTCCTTCTCCAGTAATAGGATCTAGGTTTATCCATCTCATTAGCACTGACTCCAATGCTTTCCTTTTTACGGCTGTGTGATATTCCATTGTGTATATGTAGCACAGCTTCTTTATCCATTCATCTCTTGATGGATATCCAGGCTGTTTCCATGTCCTAGCTATTGGAAATAGTGCTTTAACGAGCATTGGGGTGCATGTGTCTTTTTCAATTTTGGTTTTGGGAGGCAGATTCTTCACCACTGGACCATCAGGGAAGTCCTTCCTCTGTCCTTTGAAACATTTGTCTAAAGCTTGAACATCAAGAGAAGCACTGAATAAACAGGGTGGGCATACGCTCACTAGTCAGAGTCAAAAGCAAAATTGCACTTAACCAAGACTGCAAATATTTCATGTGACACAATGAAAACAAAATCTCCGTTGAACAGAGAGTGGCTGCCCCCAGGTGTGAGACAGTGACCTGGGACAGAAACCCATGTGGGCCCTAGCAAAGCCAGCACCAGTGACTTTAAGTGATCACTTCGTGGCATGCCTGTCCATCCGCGTCCGACAGTCAGAGCGGACCACGGGTTTGCATGCGTCTCATGCTCCGAGTCTCCGAATCCCCCCGTTTGAGGAAGAACTGCTTTGAGACAAGGAGGGCCAACTGGAAGTTTCACACAGGGGGTTCACTCTTTCCTCGCGTGAAATAACTTTAGAATGGAAGATAGTAGACCCATAAGGGGAAAGAGTCTGATGCTTTTGCCCTGAGTTTCAAGGATGTGTTATCTTCTTTTTTTCTTATAACTTTTTATTTTGTATTCAAGTATAGCCAACTAACAATGTTGTGATAGTTTCGGGTGGACAGAAACGGGATTCAGGACACACACACATGTATCCATTTTCCTCCAAACCCCTCCCCTCCAGGCTGCCACATGACATTGAGCAGAGTTCTCTGTACTGCCTGTGCCTACAGGAATCCCAAAACCCCTTTTCTTTGTTCAGCCTACAATGGTGTATAAGCCTCGATCATTGGGCCAGTTCCTCACACTCCATTTCTCTTAGTGAACATCAGTGTGTTAGAACTGACAATTTTTTTCTTCCTGTTAATCTGTCTTTATCAGTTTGAGTCACAACCCCAGCCATGGAAACTCGGAGGATAGGAGAAGAAAGATTTCTCCTCCCCTACGTGTTCAAAAGCAGCATCCTTTGAGAAGAAAGGAAAAAAGGGACTGTACGTGTATGTGTACATGCTTGTGTGTGTATGTGTACCTGCCTGTGTGTGCCGTGTGCACTGTGTCTGCATGCATGTATGTGTGTATCATGCATGTGTTTATGTGTCTCTGTGTGTGCATGGCTGTATGTGTGTGTGTGCGTGGACCTGCATGTGAATGTGTGTTTGTGATTGTGTACGTGTGCTCAGTTGCTAAGCTGTGTCCAACTCTTCGCGACCCCGTGGACTGTAGCCCACCAGGCTCCTCCGTCCGTGGGATTTCTCAAGCAAGAATACCGGAGTGGGTTGCCATGTCCTTCTCCACATATATGTATGAGTGTGTGCATACGAACATGTGTTTGCGTGTGTGGATGTGCCTGTGTGTACACATATGTGTGTGCACGTGTGCATACTTCACTGGTGTCCCCAACCCCCCTTCATTACTCAGGAGCTCTCCAGGTCTGTGCTCAGATCCTGTCTGCGATGACAAATGTCTTTATCGGGAATCAACTACCTGTTCCAAGGGCCCATTTCGGTCCCTTTGGCTGAGCCAGCGCTTTCTGTATTAACCGTGTAGCTCCTACCTTCCGTCTCTGCTTCTCAGGAAGAGAGACCCTGCTGGAAAAAAAAAAACAAAAAACAACACCCGTCACAAACAGGGCCAAGCACAACATGCATCCTCACACAGTGAGAACAGACTTGGGGATGGGCAAGTGACCCGCTGCTATACAGAAACGCATTACGGCCAAGGGAGCAGGCTTTCTGTCCCTGTCTGCTTGCGTTTATGAAAGCAGCGGGCAGATACGCAGTGAATGCACAGCTAGGGAATGCCAGGGGCATCTCAAGGACAGCTAGCTCCCTTCAACTGGGAAACAAGCAGGCATTGTTAAGCTGCAGCAGAAGGGGAGATGATTTGCAAGGAACTGGTATGAGATACGCAACAGTTATTCAGAGAGTAATGAGAAGAGAAACCATCGCAAGATGCTGGCTGCAGCTCTTGGTGGGTAACAGCAGAGAAGGCAGTTTACTGCTTTAAAACAGGGACTCCTCCCTGAGGTCAGGTGACTGCTTCCGGTCCCCTCCCTGAGCCGCACCCCCACACTTATCTCTCAGGTCCAACCTTGGGTGCAGGGGAACCTAAGCCCAAAGCCACGAGATGCTTCCAGCTCCTAAGTTGCCCACCCCACTCCTACATCCTGGAACCTACTGCAACAGTCCTCAGACTGCAGTTACCTTGACTCTTCAGGTCATTAGAATGAGGCTGCCGGGGTTCAGAACAAAGCCACCCCAAATGTGCCCGTTTCACGTGGGGAGTGTTTAGGCCCAGACGCTACCGAGGCCATGCAAGTTCTGACACTTTTCACCCCATGGACTGTAGCCCTCCAGGCTCCTCTGTCTGTAGGATTCTCCAGGCAAGAATACTGGAGTGGGTTGCCATGCCCTCCTCCAGGGGAATCTTCCTGACCCAGGGATCGTACCCAGGTCTCATGCATTGCAAGCAGATTCTTTACTGCCTGAGCTACCACAGAAGCCCCCGTGATGATTTGGATTAATTGAAATGTGTGGGGTTTTTTAAATTAATTTATTTTAATTGGAGGCTAATTACTTTACAATATTGTAGTGGTTTTTGCCATACATTGACATGAATCAGCCATTGGTGTATATGTGTTCCCCATCCTGAACCCCCCTCCTGAAATGTATGGTTTTGTGGGCTTTTTCCCCCCAAAGAGTTATTCCCGGGGATAAATGTTAGTTAAGCAACCCCAAGGAGATCCAACCAGTCCATCCTAAAGGAGATCAGGCCTGGGTGTTCACTGGAAGGACGGATGCTGAAGCTGAAACTCTAATACTCTGGCCACCTGAAGTGAAGAGCTGACTCACTGGAAAAGACCCTGATGCTGGGAAAGATTGAGGGCGGGAGGAGAAGGGGACGACAGAGGATGAGATGGTTGGATGGCATCACCCACTCAATGGACATGGGTTTCGGTGGACTCCGGGAGTTGGTGATGGACAGGGAGGCCTGGCGTGCTGCAATTCATGGGGTGGCAAAGAGTTGGACACGACTGAGCGACTGAACTGAACTGAAGCAATCCCATCTACACGTCAGGGCAAACAGAACCACCCAACGTCTGCTCTTCTTAGCATCCTGGGACTGGCCCTCCTGTCCTTGGAAATCCAGGCTCTGTTCCATTCCTTCACCCAGGGCAGTGCTCAGACCTGCTTCAAGCCGTCTGTCTCCAGCCCATGAACGTGAGGTCTCTGAGTCTCATGCGAGGCAAGAGTACGTGCACAGGTAAGTGAGATTATCTCCTGTTCCTCTGTCCCACGCCTGTTTAACTCTTAGACCAGCCAGAAGGGGGGGAAACTTCCTTTCTCTGCAACAGGACTCAATACCTATCTGCTTGAATTCATCTCACCTTTGCTAAACATCACCTTGAAACTACCGATTCCAAACTCTGTCCTGGAAGAAGTCATGCTTTATCACGAGAGCTCGTTGCTGCTGAGATGATTCAATGATTATTCTTCCCCTGAAAGGAAAAACAACCTGGGCATCTCATGTGTGTCTCTGTGTGTGTGTGTGTGTGTGTATCTATGTGTTAGACAGAAGGAAGGAAAAAGGAGAAGCACGGAAAAGGTGCTAAATTACAGCAAGCTGAGGGACTTCCAGTAGTTAAGAGTCCACCTTAATGCAGGGGACACAGGTTCGATCCCTAGTTTTGGAAGATTCCACATGCCTCAGACCAACAAGGAATTCCCTTGTGGCTCAGCTGGTAAAGAATCTGCCTGCAATGCGGAAGACCTGGGTTTGATCCCTGGGTTGGGAAGATCCCCTGGAGAAGGGAAAGGCTACCCACTCCAATATTCTGGCCTGGAGAATTCCATGGACTGTATAGTCCATGGGGTCGCAAAGAGTCGGACATGAGTGAGCGACTTTCACTTTCAGAGCAACTAAGCCCGTGAGCCGCAACTACCAAGCCCATGTGCCTATAGCTGGTGCCCTGCGACAAGAGAGGCTACAGCAGAAGAAGCATCCACACAGCACCTGGAGAGCAGCCCCCCGCCCCCTCAACGCAACGAGCGAAAGCGCTAGCACCACAACGGAGACCCAGCACAGCCAAAAAGAAACAAGCAAATAGTCAAGAAAGCTGAATGCAGAAAACGCGTGACTCACAGCAAACACGCAAGCCTCCAGCATGACTTTTCCTGATGGTACTATTGATCCATCTGGCACACGAGGCTGGCTGTAGGAATACGGACTTGTCCCTCTCGAATCAGACCACCTGATGCTGCTGGCCGTGTCTGCTTGAGGAATGACCACACCCTCGTGCTGATCTCCCAAGCACTGCCTCGGGGCACCCCAAGTCACATTTGTCCAGCTTCATCGAACACCTCCTGTCGAGTGCTCCTGTTTTTGGACATAAACGGCTGGAGGGATTCACACATTATACCCCCGATCGCTCCACCCCTGATCGTTACACGTGTTGTCAATAAGAAAAGACAGTAGGCAATTCCCTGTCGAGCCAGTGGTTAAGACTCCGCACGTCCACGGCAGGGGCCTTGGGTTCCATCTCTGGTGGGGGGACACTAAGATCCTGTACGCCAGGCAGAGCGCCTCGCCCCAGAAAACAAGACAGAAGGCGGTTTCCAGGTGCACCCCAAGCACACACAGAGCCCACAGAGCCCACATTCTGCAGAGCAAATACGGTGCTCCACTTGCTTAGAAGAACATCTCCAGGGACTTCCCTGGTGGTCCAGGGGCTAAGACTCCGTGCTCTCAAGGCAGGGGGCCCTGAGTTCAATCCCTGGTCAGGGAACTAGACCCCCAGGCTGCAACTGAGATTCTGCATGTCACACTAAACCTTTGTGCAACCAAAATAAATAATTAAAAAAAAAAAAAAAAGATCTCCAAACTTTTACAAGTTTTTGCTGCTGTTTGCTTGCTTTCTTTTCTCCAGCAAGATAAAGAAGGGCTGGCTGGTGGCAGACTCACTTGGCATTGACTCAATTAGGTTGGTCATGTCCTCTTTCCCAGGATATCTGTCAAGCACTGGACATTAAAAAAAAAATTATGTATTTTTAACTGGAGAATAATTACTTTACATTATTGTGTTGGTTTCTGCCATAAAGAGTCGGACATGACTGAGCAACTGAATGGAACTGAAAGGAAACAAAAGATCCTAAACTGGTGAATGTAAACAGTCTTAACAGTCTCCTCTGTACAGAAGACGGGAGGATGCCAGTTTGGAGTTTGTATGTTGGTTTGTGTGATTGATGAGCTGGCTGTCTTCAGAAGGGTCAGGAGCCTGATTCATTCAGAATCTACACTGATGGAGGTTAACCGGCCACCACCTACCACCTCCCTAGTCCCCACCCACCGGCCCGTTCTCTTGCAAATCTCCAGCCTCTGTCTCCAATCAGCTCGATTTTTAAGATTTTGTTGATGCTTTGTTAAGACTTCTTCAAAGTCTTTCTTAAATTTGTTACAATGCTGCTTCTGTGTTACGTTTTGGTGTTTTGGCCATGAGGCAGGTGGGATCTTACTTCCCCATCCAGGCATCAAACTCACATGCTCTGCATTGAAGGCAAAAGTTTAACCACTGGACCGCTATGGAAGTCCTTCCAATCAGCTGTATTTAGCTGACCCATTTGTCTACACTGTCAGCCACTATCTCAACCCACAATTTCTTTCTTCAGTGGGGAAAACAAACATTTACAAAGTAGGTGTCCAGCAACAGGAAAGATAAAGGATTTGACATTAGGACTGTTTCCACATGGACCACAGACCACTCAGAACACACTCAGCTGTTTTGCAACCTACAGACATTTTTTTTTAATGGTTTTTGACAGAAAACAACGAAGTTCTGTAAAGCAGTTATCCTTCAATAAAAAAAAAAATAAATTAAAGAAACACGTTCTTTACATCAACATCAAGGTATCTGCATTCACTGCTATACAGTTGAATGACATTTTTCTTTTTGTGCCATGTCGTGCTTTATGAGGACTTCCTGGGTGGTTCGGGTGGTAAAGAATTTGCTTGCAATGCAGGAGACTCAGGTTCAATCCCTGGGTGAGGAAGATCCCCTGGAGAAGGGAAGGACACCCCGCTCTGGTATTCTCGCCTGGAGAATCCCAAGGACAGAGGAGCCTGGCGGGCTACAGTCCACGGGGTTGCAAAGAGTCGGACACGACTGAGCGACTAAGCACCGTACATAATTTGTTGTGTTTAGTTTCATTTCTGCTACCCCAAAACAAACAAGCAAAAAGGTTTAGCTCACTGCTTGGTCCTGCAGAAAAGGCAGCATGGAGGAAGTTCAGAAGAACTGACCAAAGAAGATCCCTTCCTTCTGGAAAGTGCAATCTCTCTTGTCTGGGAAGAGCCAAGAATATAACAGCTCCAGTGATATAGGAAAGGTAAGGATTGAGGGGGACAGAGTCTTCAGGAAGAAGTGATAGGTATATACAGGGTACAGAATGCACCTTTTGTTTTGGAAGACTGTCACTTTAAATATATGTATACATATACATACATATAAATTGCATATACATATTATTTTTATATACAAATATTTGTATAGTTGCTTTGGGCTTCCCTGGTGGCTCAGATGGTAAAGAATCTGCATGAAGTATAGGAGACCCAGGTTTGATCCCTGGGTCTGGAAGATCCCTTGGAGAAGAAAGTGGCAACCCACTCCAGTATTCTTGCCTGGAGGATCTCATGGACAGAGGAGCCTGGCGGGCTCCAGTCCATGGGGTCGCAAAGAGTCAGACACAGCTGTGTGACTAACAGTTTCACATCACTTTTATAGCTGCTTTGCACTTCTGTACCAGTTTCTGCTATACAATAAAACCGAATGATAATATAATATATAAATATATATACAGAATGCATATCCAGTATTCTTGCCTTGTAAAGTTCCATGGACAGAGGAGCCTGGTGGCTTATAGTCCATGAGCTGTACAAACATGCCTGAGCACACACACGTAGTTAAACAGAACGCGTTTATCGATAAAGGAGTTGTTGATAAAATGGCTAAGATCCAGGCCGTCTTTGTCTTACAAAAAAAAAAAAAAAAGGCTCTCATCACTTGAGTTCAAGGACAGTGAAATAAACTAAACCTGAGTCCCATTTCAAATGGCTCCCTGGACGATAAAAGCCACTTGAGCTGTCGGGCTGACGGAAGTGGAATGGAGCATGTAGGCTGAATCCAGGCAGACGATGAAGGGGAGTGCACCCTGATTGTTTCAAGTCCATCTTAAAGGACCCCTTTTCTGCAACGATGGCCCCTCTCATGTCTGGGGGGGGCGGGGGGGGTAGTGGCGTTCAGAGCCCTCTGTGTTACACTCCCAGGGCACACAATTTCCACTGCTGTCTGCTATGACATTCACAACAACACCTTCCCCACAAACATGAGACTCACAAACACAGCGGCTGGACCTCCCTCAGTTCTACATCTTTTACACCCAGCCCGTATTAGTTGCTCAACAAACCTCATTCAACCCGAGAATGAACGAAGATGTGAATGAGAACACAGCTCGCACTAAGTTACTGTACACTAGTCAGGGTTCTAAGCTCTACGACCAACACGCGGGGACCACTCAACTCGGAAGCACGGGAGTCGAGGCATGAACTCAGCATGTCTTAGAGGCTGTGCTAAAGGCATCTCCATAACAGTTCAAGAATCATGGTTGCAGAGGGAAATAATCTAAGTGTCCACTGATGGGTGGATGGATAAAGAAAATGTGATACACATACAGTGGAATACTATTCACCTGTAAAAAAAAACAAAGGACAAAATGTTGCCACTTGCGGCAACATGGATGGACGTGGAGGGCATTACACTGAGAGGAAGAAGTCAAAGATATTTACGCAAGACCTCACTGCTACGTGGGATTTAAAAAATTAAACATCAAACTCGGAGATTCAGAGAATAAACTGGGCACTGCAGAGGACGGGGGTGGCAAGGAGTATGAAGCCAAAGTGCATCAACTGCCAGTTACATTTATAAGTATTTATTTATAAAATAAAACTTATTTATTTAAGTCATGGAGATATAATGTGCAATATAGTGACGACAGTTAATTTGAAAGCTGCTAAACTTCTCATCAGAAAAAATAACCATGCAAGGTGACAGATGTTAGCTACAATTATTGTGGTGACCATTTCACAAGATATACACATATTGAATCATTATGTTCTACACCTGAAAATAATATAACATTGAAGGTCAAGTATATATCAATAACAAACCACAGCTTTTTTTTAAAGTTTGAGACTCATTTTTTCCCATCTGTGTAACTAATAAAATATCTTACACGTTCAAGGAAAAAAAAAAATAGAACAGCCATCATGGGAAGCTCACAAGATTAAAGCAATTAATGCTCAGAAGCTGTAAATCAAAATAATATACAACATGAAACAAACCCTGCTAGCTGTCAGCCAATAAAGATATAAGCCATCTCACTACACAATTATCAAATAAAATGGAAGATCTATCCTTTTAGGGCAAGGAGTCCAAGGCAGGCAACTGCAAGCCGAAGCGGCTATGAAAAGGAAAACTAAAGCATGTTGCATGGGCATCATTGTGCAAATTCTAAGGACTATCTTCTGTAAGAACCAGCAGGTTGAAACTCACAGGGTGAGCTGAGTGAGCCTTCGTCCATACGGGACGACGAGACCGACAGAAGGAACTCAGGTACGTCATCACCACCCGAGTGAGTGGTCCAGTCTGGAAAGAAATCTGGTTGGTGAATAAAGAAGCCCTTGCTTTCAGAGGTGCCTGGACTTCCCTGGTGGTACAGTGGATAAGAGTCCGCCTGCCAATGCAGGAGACATGGGTTCGGGTTCAATCTCCAGTCTGGGAAAATCCCACGTGCCTAGGAACAGCTAAGACTCTGAGCGCCAACTAGAGAGCTTGCAACTAGAGAAAGCCGGATTGTAGCAACAAAGACCCAAATAAAAAGAGACGCTTGATGCAAAATCAAGCAACATAGCCAATACCTTTCAGCATTCTAGACAAGCGTAAAGAAAGACATACTGTTCGCTACTTCTTAATCGCTACACTTATTCAATTATTTATTCATGTACACACTCATTTATTCACTCTGTACAGACGACTATTGATCAGCAGTCAGAGCAGCACGCCTTCAACTTTGATGGGCATACGCATCACCCAAGGATCTCATCAGAATGCAAGTGTGACTCAGGAGGTCTGGGCCAGGGCAAGACATTCTGTACTTACGACAGCCTCGAGGGTGATGAGGATGCTGCTAGCCTGCGGAAAACCCACCCCCCTGACCCAGGCACCTGAAATACTAAGCAAGAGAGGTCATAGCCCTTCTGGTTCAAGGACGGACTCTACTAGACTAAGGAGAAAAAAAAATCAATGTGGCTTCGCTCAAAACTTCTTTCACTCTCCAGGAGACTAAGACGCTTAGCAAAAAAGCATATCCTTTTTATTCTCTCATAGTGCATTATATTATGCTATACTATACTGAATGCGTGCACACATACCCATATGTATGTAGTGGAAAATTATTCTTTAATTCAATCTACTTTGGAATGTATTATGGGGGTTTCCTGACTCTTAGGATCTGGCAGATGCGAATAAAATGAACAAAACTCAGGTTAATAGAATAAATATGTTCAGAATACCAGACCAGCCGATCAGCCTCCTGAGCAGGTCAAGAAGCTACAGTTAGAACTGAACATGGAACAACAGACTGGTTCAAAATGGGGAATGGAGTACGTCAAGGCTGTATGTTGCCACCCTGCTTATTTAACTTATATGCAGAGTGCATCATGCGAACTGCCAGGCTGGAGGAAGCACAAGCTGGAATTAAGATTTCCAGGAGAAATATCAGTAACCTCAGATATGCAGATGACACCACTCTAATGGCAGAAAGTGAAGAGGAACTAAAGAGGCTCTTGATGAAGGTGAAAGAGGAGAGTGAAAAAGCTGGCTTAAAACTCAACATTCAAAAAAGGAAGATCATGGCGGCTGGTCCCATCACTTCAGGGCAAATAGATGCGGAAACAATGGAAACAGTGACAGATTTTATTGTCTTGGGCTCCAAAATCATGAACGATGACTACAGCCATGAAATTGAAAGACAATTGCTCCTTGGAAGAAAAGCTATGGCAAACCTAGATAGCGTATTAGAAACCAGAGATATCACTTTGCTGACAAAGGTCTGTATAGTCAAAGCTATGGTTTTTCATGTACGGATGTGAGAGTTGGACCATAAAGAAGGCAGAGTGCTGAAGAACGGATGCTTTTGAACTGTAGTGTTGGAGAAGGGTGTTGAGTGTCCCTTGGACAGCAACAAGATCAAAGCAGTCAATCCTGAGGGAAATCAATCCTGAATACTCATCGGAAGGAATGATGCTGAAGCTGAAACTCCATTACTTTGGCCACTTGATGTGAAGAGCTGACTCATTAGAAAAGACTCTGATGCTGGGAAAGATTGAGGGCAGGAGAAGAAGGGGATGGCAGAGGATGAGATGGTTGGATGGCATCACTGACTCGATGGCATGAAAACTCTGCAAGACAGGGAAGGACAGGGCAGCCTAGCGTGCTACAGTTCATGCGGTCACAAAGAGTTGGTCACGACTGAGCTACTGAACAACAAATGCACAGATGTTATTGTACTGTGACTGTATTGTACTGTACTGTATTGTACTGTGAAAATTATTCAATAATTTTATATGTATGCGGGGTTTCACAGAAAATAAACGAGCACTCTAAAGAGTAAGTTAGATCCAGGAGCTTATGTCATGCTAACCAAGGGCGATAAACCGTGGAGAAGTGAGTAGATAATGAAAGAAGGAAGCGTTTTAGCTTCTAAGAGAGGCAATACATGGGAAGCAAAATATCTGAAGGAAACTTTAGGGTTGTTTAGCTAAGTTTTGTTACAAGATGCAAGCTGGTACCCTCTGCAGAAAGGAGTCATCGCCCAGTTTTAAGAGTTGTCTTCTTCTTGATAATGATAGAATACAGCTTTACAAAAGAAAAGGTGTTCCCTTTATATAGATAATCCATGGCTTGCGATTAGGCAGAAAGGGGGAGGGCAGAGATCTCCCTGTGTCCACTCTTGTAAACTGCCTTTAGCTCCAAATAATGTCACACGCTTTTGACAAAGACCGAGTAAAGGGGCAACATAGATAATTGAATAGCTAATTCCACCAGGGGATTGTAAGTAGGAGAAAGACATGTGGGAGAACCCTTTGAGCTGGGCTTCCCTGGTGGCTCAGTGGTTAAAAAACAAACAACCCCGCCTGCCAATGTAGGAGACATGGGTTCGATCCTCGGGTAGGAAAGATCCCCTGGAGAAGGAAGTGGCAACCCACACCAGTATTCTTGCCTGGAGAATCCCATGGACAGAGGAGCCTGGTGGGCTACAGTCCATGGGGTTGCAAAGAGTCGGACACGACTGAGCGGCTGAACGCAAACGTGGACATGAATGAGCACAAGAAAACAGGTTTGCTTAAACCACAAAACCAAGCAGGCTTCCTCAGCAACAAAACTACGCAACAGAGGCAGGAGACATGTCCCCAAACAATAAAATAATGGTGGCATGAGGCCCACACCCTGCCTATTGAGCTTGGGAAGTTAAGATAAGCTCTCTACACAGATGAAAAATGAGTCATGTGTGGACCTAACTTGACCACAGAGTGGATAAGAAACTTTCCCCGCCCTACATGGAGAAGGAGCCAATGATGGAAGGGTTGACACTTACTCAAGAAAAGTCAGAGAAGGGCTTCTCCTCCTCCCCTCTCTACCTTTGATTATAAAAATGTTACCTACTGAGTACTCCACACATGACATCCCCTGAATTGTAAGCCTCACAAGAGGTCTGTTCTAACAAATCACTTCTTACCACTTTGCCTCTTGCTGAATTCTTTTCCGTGCTGAGACGTAAAGGACAAGAGTTTTTTCACAGCCCCCAGAGCCCTGGAAACACCACCCATCTATTTCACTTTGTGGTCAGTCGCTCAGTGGAGTCCAACTCTTTGCGACCCCATGGACTGTAGCCCGCCAGGCTCCTCTGTCCATGTGGATTCTCCTGGCCAGACTCTGGGGGTGGGTTGCCATTTCCTTCTCCACTGTTTCGCTTTCAGGTGGCATAATGTCATCCTCTTCATTTTGCAAAGTCAGAAACTGAGTCTAATTAACCCTTTCTTTCTTAGCATTCTCTGCTAAGAAACGTAGTCTTCCGTCAACCCAAAATATCTTCCTGGGGCATTTTGTAGATGTAACTAAGGACCTCCTTCATCTCTTGAAAGTTTCAAGTACCGCAGGTCACTTGAAAGTTTCCCTGACTCTGCCCATGGCCATCACCCAGAAACAGTTTCAATTTCAAAGTAGTGGTATGTGTCCTTATTTAATCAGAGGCTGTCTTTTCCTCCAGATTGCAAAATCCCAGGTGGCTCAAGCTGCTTGTGACTACAGGAGACATAGAGACATGGGTGGGGAAGGTCCCCTGGGGAAGGGCACGCAACCCACTCCAGTATTTTTGCCTGGGAAATCCTATGAACAGAGGAGCCTAGTGGGCTACGGTCCATGAGTTAGCCACGAGTTGGACATAATGGAAGCGACTTTGCACGCATGCACGCACGTGGACTGGAAGCCTGGAGACGTACCAGCAGGCTCCACAATACAGCATACACGTCTGTGGGTTACGTAATACAGCGACGGATGACATCTGTCCAATGCTTACCGCGCCCATGTAGCCTTCTAGGCGCTTGATCTGTGTTAATTTCTTTAATCCTCCCAACCACTGACAAAGGGCAATGACGTCTGTCACCACCCGCCTTTTAGAGTTCGGGAAATCGTATTACCCAAGCAGGCGGGATTCAGGCCCAGACAGTCAGCTATCACCTCAGGGGACCTAAACTGAAGGGTGAAGCTGAGGAGAAAATCAAGGTGAAACAATGAACTATCCGGAATTCTCTCACGTCTTCCGTTTCACATGTCAGTGAGTGTTAGTCGCTCAGTCCTGTGGACTCTTGGAGACCCCATGGGCTTTAGCCCACCAGGCCCCTCTGTCCATGGGATTCTCCAGGCAAGAATACTGGAGTGGGTTGCCATTTCCTCCCCCAGGGGATCTTCCCGACCCAGGGAATCAAACTCACGACTCTTATGACTTCTCCTGCATTGGCAGGCGGGTTCTTTACCGCTAGGGCCACCTGGAAGCCCTATGTAAACATGACACATGTTTTGCATTCTACTCCCTTTCTCAGAGCTTAAAAACTTTCTCTGCAGGAACAATCAAAGCCTCAGGAAAATTTCTCTTCTGAGGCTTCCCTGGAAGTCCAGTGGCTAAGACTATAGGCTCCTAACGTCAGGGGAAGCACCCTGACTGAAACCCGCCCGCCCTGGCCAGGACCACAGTAACCATTTGTGTGAGCTATTTTACGACACGAGGTCCTGGTAAGGAACACGGAACTAACAAGCCACCACCCATTGGAGGAGTTTGGGGTAAGGTCAAAAGGTGACAGCATGTGTCACTGACCACCTCCCAGAATCCTCCTCTCTGGCATCCATCTTGGCTGAATGATGCGTGCACTACCAGGAAGAATGGCTGACCAGAGACAATCCGGAAGCTAATCCCGTCACCGAAAAATCAAGGACTGCCAGCCACGTGGAAGAGCAGGCCTCCTGGGTTCCCTCACCCTGCTGCTCTCCGCCCGGGTGCCCCTTTCCCGATTAAGTCTCTTGCTTTGTTAACACGTGTGTCTTCTCAGACGACTCATTTCTCAGTCTTAGATAAGAGCCCACTCTTGAGCCCTCGAAGGGGTCCCCCTTCCTGCAAGGGGACTCGGATTTGATCCCTGGTCAGATAAAGAGATCCCACATGCCATGTGGTAGGACCAAAAACTCACAAATAAAATAACACAAAATAATCACCATAAATGGCCTTCCAATCTCCCCCAAACAATCCTGTCATGGCCTTAAGTATGCATCAGCAAACTCAGAGTAAAGGGTCAAATGATAAACGTTTTAGGCTATGCAGGTGATGGCATGGGTTTCCAGGTGGCTCAGTGGTAAAGAATCTGCCTTGCCAATGCAGGAGACACAGGTTCGATCGCTGGTCAGGGAGCTAGATCCCACGTGATGCAACTAAGATACTGAATGTCACAAGAAAGATCGAAGATTCCCCCGTGCCACAAATATTAATAATTAACTAAATCCAGTGCAGTCAAATTAATAGATTAAATTTACAAAAGATAATTTTTCTTTCTAAATTTCCAAGTTGGTGTCTTGACTGCCTTTTATCAGGGACTTGGGACAGGGTATGCAAGACCAAGTGAGGATAGAAATAGGACAAACAAAATTTGGGTTTTGATATTAGTAATTCATTTCCTTATTTCCCATATTCTTCAAGACAGGCATTAGTTTCCTGGATTTCCCCGATTTTAGGCAACGATATTCAGACTCTTTGTATATGTTTACCACATACAGGAACAATTTCGAAGACTGTTTCTGGGGGTGGGGGGTGGTGCAAAACTTGACAGCCATACATGATATCTCTGTAATGTGGATTATTTCAGGCTGAAAAGAATCGAGTCCCAAGAGACTAAGGAAGAAATTTTGACTACCCCATTAGCTGGACTTCCCTGGTGGTTCAGACTGTAAAGAATCTGCCTGCAATGTGAGAGACTCTGGTTCGATCCCTGGATCGGGACAATCACCTGGAGAAGGGCATGGCCACCCACTCCAGTATTCTTGCCTGGAAAATCCCATGGACAGAGGAGCCTGGTAGGCTACAGTCCCACCAGGATTTGCAAAGAGTCAGACAAGACTGAGAGACTAACACACCCTTAGCTGTCTATTTGCCAAGTCCTGTCTGACTCTCTGCGAACCCTACGGACTGTACCCCACCAGGCTCCTCTGTCCAAGCAACTTCCCAGGCAAGAATACAGGAGTGGGTTGCCATTTCCTACTCCAGTTTCCTGAACAGAGCATCCCAAATGCTCATATATGCACCCGAGATGCCTGCAAAGAACATGGACCAGGTGTGCACCAGGCAGGTTCTAGAGATCGGATTCCACTCTGGATCCCACTGTCTCTGCTGGCCCAGCAGACACTTGTTTACAAACATTTGCTTTTCCATCTCCATGTCTATTACATTCCTCCCCAGTGAAGTCACAAATCATCACTGCCCCCAACATCCTCTGTCATCTGGAGCTGAAGACGGTATTCAAGAGGAGGGTCAGGGGCACTTTGGTTTCCTAGGGTTTCTCCACGTATAAGTGTTATTCAACTTTTGTTTCATTTTCTTTCCGGCCAATCTGTCTCACATCCATTTAATTCTTACACCAGCCAGAATAACCTAGAAGGGTAGAGGAAGATTTCTTCCTCCCTGACAACCGCAAGGCCAAGCTTGAATAGCGTGACCTCATTACGATCATCGTAAATAGCTGAGGTGAGCTTGGGTACAGAATCTCTCTTCACGCACTAGCAAATGGTGCTTGTCATGCATTTTGCAGGCAGAAACGTAAGAGCTGGCCAGAAGGTTCATTTGTGCTTTTCCAGAAAACATTACAGAAAAACCTGAAAGAATTTTTTTTTTTTTTTTGCAAACCCTATCTATTTATCTGTAGGTGCTTCATAGATGGCTCAGAATCTGTCTGCCAGTACAAGAGATGCAAGTTTGATCCCTCAGGTCAGGAAGATCCCCTGGAGGAGGAAATGGCAACCCACTCCAGGATTCTTGGCCTGGAGAATTCCATGGACAGAGGAGCTTAGGGGCTACAGTCCATGGGGTCACAAAGAGTTGGACATGACTGAGCATGCGTGCATTTATATAAAGATGACATACTGCCAGGCCTACATGTATACACATATGTAATGGGTGGGTAACAGAAATAAATATAAAATGTCCATGTGTACTTTCTCTGGACTTAAACTCTGAGGGAATCTCCTGACCTGGTGCGTTTTGTAATTTGGTTTTATTTTCACACTCAAATTAGCATTTGGGCCAGGGCAGACTGAGCGATGCGGCTAAGCCACTGACAACCGAAAAAGAAAAACTCTTTGTCTTCATTGATCGGGGGTCTTTTCAATCTTTTGAATACACACTGCTCTCCAATGCCGTCATGTGCTAATCCACTCCTGGAACACACAACCCTTCTCCCCTGTTCTATTTACTCTGCTTCCTTTTCAAGCCACAATGTACTCGGCAGTTGACAAACGAATGCCATTCTGTTCTGAACAAATACACTTCAGTTTCAATCGCAATGCACAAACAAAGGATGATCCCCAAGATGGCAAAACACAGCTGAAGAGTTAAAGCAAATAAACACTTGTATAACCTTTTAAAACATGACACAGAAGCAAAACACTCTTACTTAGAAATGTGGAGAGATGTCTTCAACCAACTGCATCACTTACAAATTATACCAGCCATTTTTTTTTCTCCTTCAACATAATACAAACAGTATGATAATCAACGTTTTTTGAGCCTATTATTAAATAAACCATTGTGGCTTTGATGAAGATAGCAAAAATTAGTTATGCTTCATACCACATAATTTTTCTGAATGACCAAATCACGCATGGCCAACAAGTTATGGACAAAACTGTGAAAACGGAAAATCATGATTTACGAGGACTTCTCCGGATGTCCAGTGGTGAAGATTCTGAGCTTCCACTGCAGGGGCCAGGGGTTTGATCTCTGGTCAGGAAACTGAGATCTTACATTCTGTTTAGCAAGGTTAAAAAAAAAAAATATATATGATTTATAAGGAATTTTCAGTCACATGGGACAATGTTTGTGATGAAATATTCATGGGGAAAACATTATACTGTCAATGCATACATTATGTTTATATCATTGTATTATAAATAGACAATGGGCAGACACAAAATCTAAAGATGTGGATAAATATTAAGACACACTCAAGACACACAAGCTTCCTAGGTAGCTCAGTGGTAAAGAATATGCCTGCCAACACAGGAGATTGCAGGTTTGATCCCTGGGTTGGGAAGATGCCCTGTGGAAGGAAATGGCAACTCACTCCAATATTCTTGCCTGGGAAATCCCATGGACAGAGGAGCCTGGTGGGCTCGAGTCTATGGAGACACAAAAGAGATGGACACAACTGAGTGACTAAACAGCAGGTACATAAATATATATATTTTTTAAAAACAAAAAGCGGTAGGAGAGATACCTAAATCATACCTATTTAGTTACATATGGAGGAATTTTCCTAAAGAATCATTTTAGTAAACAGGTCACAAGGGACTTCCCTTGTGGTCCAGTGGCTAAAACTCTGAGCTCCCAATGCAGGGGGACTGGTTTTGACCTCTGGTCAGTAACCTAGATTCCACGTGCATGCTAAGTCGCTTCAGTTTTGTCAGACTCTTTGTGACTCCACAGACTGTAGCCCGCCAGGCTCCTCTGTCCGTGGGATTTGCCAGGCAAGAACACTGGAGTGGGTTGCCACGCCTACCTCCTACACTCCACGTGCCTCATCTAAAGACCTCACAGGCTGCAATAAAGATTGAAGATCCCACGTGCTGGAACTAAGACCCAGTACAGCCAAATAAATAAACAGATAAATACTTAAACAAAAGAAAGAAATCAGAATATTAAAAGAGAGAGAGATAGTACACCGGATCTAGGAGCATCAATACATCTTTATCACATGAGTTGTAATTCATGACTTTCCATCAACAGGGAATGTGGGTGACCGTACACACCCATCTGTCAATCTGGGCCGGCTCTCCAGGATTCTCTCCTCACACTGCTTGGGACCAACAATATGAAAGGAGCAAACATTTGATACTTTGTTTCCTACTTCCAGAGTTTCACGCTGTGTAAATACGAAAGGCTCTTAGTCACAATGACGAGTCAATAAAATTGAGATCCCCTGGGAGCAACAATACTTAGAACAGCAGTTGGAAAAGAATGTCATATACACACATGCACACATAAACACTCAAACACATGTATACACATATACGTGCCTGCACGTATCTACTTAGGTATATATGTCACACTCAGTATACCACTCAAGGCTACAGTAATGCTCGATAAATAAAAGCTAGAGAAAAACAGTAAAAACTGTAATGGGAAATGCGAAAAACTGTAGAATATCGCTTGTAAATGTAATACTTACACACACATTATATATACATATATGAACACACCAAAAGAGACAGATACACATATGTGTGTGCATATATACACTGAGTTGGACAAAATTGTTCATTTGGTCTTTCTTTGTAGCTCCGTTGGCAAAGAATCTTCCTGCAATGCAGGAGACCTGGGTTCCATTCCTGGGTCAGGAAGATCCCCTGGAGAAGGAAATGGCAACCCATTCCAGTATTCTTGCCTGGAGAGTCCCATGGACAGAGGAGCCTGGCGGGCTACGGTCCATGGGGTCACAAAGAGCCGGACATGATTTAGCGACTATATCATCATCCACCTTATGAAAAACCCTGAGCAAACAATTAGGCCCACCCAGTACATGCATAGACGTGTGTATATACACGTATATGATCATAATGAAAAGCATTACCAAGATAGCTGGAAAAACAACCCCAGAGGAGAGGCTGGTGGGTAAGAGCCAGGCAGTGTCCTGTGGCCTCTCTGTCCATTGTGTTCACTGGGCATCGAGTGTCTTGGTTGAAATCCTGCCCGCCTCCCTCCTCCCTTATCTCCATACACAGACAGGCACCTCTCACTCATGAGATTTTGAAAAAAAACTACTCAGGGTCGCTTTGCCTCAACTTCTTAATCTGTTACATGGGCTCAATCATTTTAAAACCTTCTCCATATCTTTTTTTTTTTTTTTTTAATTTCTTTGCCTGCACCTGGTCTCCGTTGTGGCATGCGGGATCTAGTTCGCCAACCAGATATTAAACCTCCCCCCCGCCAAATTGGGAGCCTGAAGTCTTAGCCACGGGACCACCAGGGAAGGTGTCTGCTCTGTGTTTTGAGGGAGGAGCCCCAAGTCTCAGGACTCAGGCAGCTGCTTAGGAAGCAGTCAGTAACCATAACTGGGGCTGTGACTCAGTCCCAGTACAGGGCCCCAGAGAGTTCAACCTCCCGGGTCCTGTCTGAACCAGCCATGGGCAAAGGTCAGAACTAGTTTCCACTCTCGGCGGGAGCTGGTGATGGACAGGGGAGCCAGGCGTGCGGCCGTCCGTGGGGTCACAAAGAGCCGGACCCGACTGAGCGACCGAACTGAACTGAACTAGGGTGGTGGCTCAGCGTTAAAGAACCTTCCTGCAATGCAGGAAAGCCCGGTTGGATCCCTGGGTCAGGAAGATGCCCTGGGGAAGGAGATGGTAACCCACTCCAGTATTACTGCGTGGAGAATCCTATGGTCAGAGGAGCCTGGCGGGCTACAGTCCGCTGGGCCACAGAGTCGGGCATGACTGAGCAACTAACATCAGGGTGAAAACAGAGGTGGGGCTGGCAAACCGCAGCCCAGGGGCCACACCCGGCCGGGGCATGTCCTGAGCTCCCCTGGACACAGAGACACCCCCTGCCTCTCTGCATCCCCTGGACTGGTCTCACCTACTCACGCAGAGCATGAGGCTTCTGGGCTAGCAAGCCCTAAAACGTGGACCATCTGGTACTTTACAGGAGAAGCCTGCCGCACCCTGGACTGGAATCTTCATGAGGCCTGGAGGCGGACATTTTACTCCACGTTCAAGGTTTTATATATATCAATTCAGTTCAGTTGCTCAGTCGTGTATGACTCTTTGCGATCCCATGGACTGCAGCACGCCAGGCCTCCCTGTCCATCACCAACTCAAACTCATGTCCATCGAGTGGGTGATGCCATCCAACCATCTCATCCTCTGTTGTCCCCTTGTCTTCCTGACTTCAATCTTTCCCAGCATCAGGATCTTTTCCAATGAAAATGTATCAATTCCAATGAAAATATATGAATATATATATGCTGACAGAGGACAGTGCCTTATGTAGGACAATAAACACAACGTCTGTAGCTACTGGAAGTGTTCTATGATGAAGAACAGCTTAAATGTAAATGATTTATGAATCATGGGCTAAAATAACCACAAAGACATGTAATTCCACAAGATGTGAGTGAGAACACTACTCATGGAATCCTGGCTTCATAACATGTTTCCCAGCTCAAGCAATAATGTCATGTTTAAAGGGGAAAAAAAAAGACCAAAATGAGAATATGTTCATTTGCCCTAGAAGCATCCCCTGTTTCATTGGCCACGTGATTATGAGTCCTCATGATTTCATTTTATTTTCACCGTGGGATTTTCATTTTATGACTACTCTGGTAGAATTCCGGGTAGCTTTCCTGGTGACTCAGGTGGTAAAGAGTCTGCATGCAATGCAGAAGACCCAGGTTCAATTCCTGGGTAGACAAGATCCCCTGGAGAAGGAAATGGCAACCCATTCCAGTGTTCTTGCCTGGAGAATTTCATGGACAGAGGAGCCTGGCGGGCTACAGTCCGTGGGGTCGCAATAAGTCAGACGCGAGTGTGTGACTAACAGTAGCACCGGTAGAATTCCCCAGGGTCGGGATTTCTGCCAGGACACTGTCTCTACATCATTCCTTCTTCCAGCGAGGCTCAGCCTTGGCTTTGGGAAAAAAAAAATCTAACGCATTGTGTAAAATGTACAGCCTGGAATGACAGGGCGGTTTAGGGTGCCAGTCAGAAAGAAAAGCATCTTTGATTCGCCTGACCCTGGACGATGGTGATGAGCATGGTAAACTAATTCTGCAGGTGCTGTCATGTTTTTCCCCCAAGTGAAGACCAGCACGGGTACTTTTCTAACTGTGTGGTTGATAACCCTCAGTGCACAGACCTGGCTTTATAGGGGGAAGGTTCCCCCGGCACTGGCTTGAAGTTGCAAATCTGCACCATTGTCATCCTGGTCTGAAGCTTCCTTTATAAGAAGATCTTCATGTCCTGCTAGGGCTTTCCTGGTGCCTCAGACTGTGAAGAATCTGCCTGGAATTCTGAAGATCCAGGTTCGATCCCTGGGCCAGAGAAGATCCCCTGGAGGAGGAAATGGCAACCCACTCCAGTATTCTTGCCTGGAGAATCCCATGGACATGGGAGCCTGGTGGGCTACAGTCCACGGGGTCGCAAAGATTCGGACACGACTGCAGTGACTTAGTACATATGTATGGGGACAACTCATTCACTTCGTTGTACACCTGAAACTAACAAACTATTGTAGATTAACTACACTCCAATAACATTTTTTTTTTTTAATTTAAAAAAGGGAAATTGTCAAGGTAGAGAAGAACTCATTTAAAAGCCAGAGCCTTACTCAGATGCCTGTTCTCTGTTTCAAAACTACAGAGGTTTCAGCATGGGGATTACCTGCAGCTAAAGAATTACCGGAGGCTACCTATCTCAAAAAGAGAGGCAGGCAGCCCTCAGAGGAGGTGGTCTCCCAACGCTGATGACCAAGGATGCAAATGGTAGTCTGCAGCTGAACAAACAGATGTGGAATGTGAGCTACCGACACAGGCATGAAACCTGAAATTTGATACCCAGAGGTAACTCAGAGGGTTTCATGGTGGTAAAGAATCCACCTGCCAACACAGGAGACCCAGGCTCATTCCCTGGGTCAGGTAGATCCCATGGAGAAGGGAATGGCAACCCACTCCAGTATTCTTGCCTGGAGAAGCCCATGAACAGAGGGACCTGGTGGGCTACAGTCCATGGATTGGCAAAAAGTTGGACATGACTAGGGGACTAACACTTTATATCCTGCTAATTATCCCAGAAAGCTGAAAGCCGAAGAATTGCTGCTTTTGAACTGTGGTGTTGGAGAAGACTCTTGAGAGTTCCTTGGACTGCAAGGAGATCCAACCAGTCCCTCCTAAAAGAAATCAGTCCTGAATATTCATTGGAAGGACTGAAGCCGAAGCTGAAACTCCAATCCTTTGGCCACCTTATACGAAGAACCGACTCATTTGAAAAGACCATGATGCTGGGAAAGATTGAGGGCAGGAGGAGAAGGGGACGGCAGAGGATGAGATGGTTGGATGGCATCACTGACTCTACTTGACATGAGTTTGGGTCAACTCCAGGAGTTGGTGATGGACAGGGAGGCCTGGCGTGCTGCAGTCCTTGGGGTTGCAAAGAGTTGGACACGCCTGAGTGACTGAACTGAACTGAATTATCCCAGGATTGCCAAGTATTCAAGACTGATACGGCCACTCAAAAGCAGAGAGGGCTTAAAGATGAGGTGCAGTGGATGGACTCCTCCTTGAAATGGACTTGCAGGCTCCGAACGGTGGGAAATAAAACTAAATTCTAAAGGCCAGCAGCAGGAGTTCCCTGGTGGCTCAGTGGTCAAGAATCCACCTGCCAATTCAGGCGTCATGGGTTCGATCTCTGGTCCAGGAAGATCCCACATGCTATGGAGGACTAAACCCATGTGCCCCAACTATTGAGTCTGTGCTCCAGGGCTCGGGAGACCCAAGTCCTGAAGCCCGTGTGCTCTGCAACGAAAAGTAGCCCCCACTCGCCACAACTAGAGAAAGGTCTGCACAGCAAGAAAGATCCAGCACAGCCAAAAACAAATAAGGAAAACAATTTATTAAAAAAAATAAAATAAAAGCAAGCAGGCTGGGACCACTCGGGGCATAAGGATGCTCCTAGTCTTGGAGTTCAAAGCGCGTGCGGTCAGTGTGAAAGAGTCCCCGTGTTTAATGCTGCTTCTCTGTCTTTTCATCACCTCTCACCCTCCACGTCTAGTGGTTTATTTGCTCTTTTCTTTGGCCTTCAGTGACTTCTGGGTCTGGGAAGCTCCGCTTTGCAAACCATAGTAACTCCTGCCACGGAAACAGACTGGTTTTTAACGACAGGAACTTGATATTACAGGTGGTTCCATCAATTACTAAGAAGCTGCCATCGGGTGATAAAAGGTCGGGAAACCTAAAACCTAATAGAATGGTGGTTAAGAGGCAGGAAAAGATACCTTCGGGGAAACCATAATAATAAAAACTTCCAACCTGGCGCTAAATTGCTACAAAAAAAGACCCCCCTGGGGAGGGACAAAGTTCCTGCCTACAGGACATAAAACCCCCTCCAAGCAGCCAAGGATCAACAATCATCTGCTAACAATGCCAACTGCCTCCTCCATCCTGGTGGAAAATGGATTAGTCTTTTCTTTCCTGTTTTTTTCCTACAGGACAATGAAAGATTCTTTCATCATTAAATCAAACCTAGGGGGCTCCATGGGACCTCTCTGTACCTTCTGCTCAATTTTTCTTAAAACATAAAGTCTGCCTAAAAACAAAATCAAACCTCAGAAATCAGAAGCAGTCAGGAAGTCATGGAAATCGTGAAGGAAGCACCACGGTTGTTTTGTGGCTGATATTGGCCGGTTCTAGTCCATCCTAAAGGAGATCAGTCCTGGGTGTTCATTGGAAGGACTGATGTTGAAGCTGAAACTCCAATACTTTGGCCACCTCATGCGAAGAGTTGACTCATTAGAAAAGACCCTGATGCTGGGAAAGATTGCAGGTAGGAGAGGAAGGGGATGACAAGAGGATGAGATGGCTGGATGGCATCACCAACTCAATGGACATGGGTTTGGGTAAACTCCGGGAGTTGGTGATGGACAGGGAGGCCTGGCGTGCTGTGATTCACGGGGTCACAAAGAGTTGGACACAACTGAGCGACTGAACTGAACTGAACTGAAGCCTCAGTGCAAAGCTCCTTTCCCACGGTGTTTGCTGAAAGTATGGACATCTTCCAGGAAAAAAGAAAAAACAAATGAAATCCACACAGCATGGTTTTGTCTTTCTTCTGTGTATTTCCATGATGAGCTCCCCAGGTGGCCCAGTAGTAAGGAATGGCCCTGCCAATGCAGAAGACATAGATTTTTTTCCTCTGGGTCAGGAAGATCCCCTGGGAGAGGAAATGATAACCCGCTCCAGTATTCTTGCCTGGAGAATCCCACAGACAGAGGAGCCTGGTGGGCTGCACAGTCCACAGGGTCAGCAAGAGTCAGACACAACTGAGGGACTAAACAACAAGTTTTCACGGCAGAGAAATTTTACGTGGTTTGAGAGAGCAGATCACGACAAAAGGAAGGGAAGGTCAGCAGGATACCCATCCAAGGAGGGGACTGGGAATGTTTAAGATTGGAAAGGCTACGAGATGATCAGGACAACAGAGCTGAATCCAGTTTCAAAAGTGGGCAAAGAACGTTACCTACTATTTCAGCAAACACAGGATGTTGAGTACGTCCACCTGCTCACCACTCTACCCGGAGGGGAATTCAGGCTGCAGAAAAACCAAGACAGTGATCCTAGACAGTTAGGATGTATATCACATCGAAGGGATACTTTCAAAGAGCCCAGACTCTCGCATCTTTCCATACATCTAAAAGCACTAAGTTCCTTTGTTTGAGATGCCTGATTTTCTTTAACAGAAACCTTTTGACGTTCAACAGCCACAGGTCCCCTACATACGAACCTTCAAGTTGAGAACTTCCGGAGATGCGAAAGTGTGTCTGTGTGTCCGATCACCTGAGTTACTTCGTGGGTCTGGCTTACAGTTCAGACGGTAAAGCATCTGCCTGCAATGTAGGAGACCGAGGTTCGGTCCCTGGGTTGGGAAGATCTCCTGGAGAAGGAAATGGCAACCCACTCCAGTATTCTTGCCTGGAGAATTTCATGGGCAGAGGACCCTGGCGGGCTACAGTCTATGGGGTTGCAGAGAGTCGGCTCCTCTGTCCATGGGATTCTCCAGGCAAGAATACCGGAGTGGGTAGCCTTTCTCTTCTCCAGGGAATCTTCCCGACCCAGGGATCAAACCCAGGTCTCCCACATTGCAGACGGATTCTTTACCCGCTGAGCCACAAGGGAAGCCCGCCTAGATGATCACGTAAAATCTCTGTCTTGAAAACCCCTCCTAACCTGAATATTCCTGCACCAGTGCCTCTCTCGGCTTGGACCTCTCCCTTGAGGTGGTCTTTCTCTTCTCTCTTTAATAACCTTGGCTTTGGCCATGGGTAAGACCTCAAGCATCTTCTCTGTGTCCTTACCAAGAACCAAGGCCAAGGACAAAGGGTCCTCCTCACCTCTCCCTATCTCGAAGCAACACTGCTTTCAAACAAAGCTTGGACCCTGTCAAATCTCTGCCCTGATTCTACGTTCAGTTCGCCTCTGTTCAAGCCTCTTTGTGACAACTGATTTATCACCTAAACCTCTTCCTGAATATACATGTACCCATAGCTTAAAACTTAACTAATTTTGCCATTCGGGGAGACGCCGCCTTGGGAAAGATCCCCAGCGTTCTCTTTACTTGCTACAAGTAATATTGCATCCTTCCTTCACTTGACATGTGGCTTGCTTGTCTCTGGCTCGACACTCAGCAAGATGAGCCCAGCTTTTAGGCAACAGCAGAGAGAAAGCTTGTCCTTTGGGTTGTTTCAATTCCAGCAATCTTGGGTTTCATAGTTGAGTGTAGTCCCTTGAGTTAAGAGTTAAGGTCCGTTCTTTCTGGACCAAAATAACTCCTCATAGTTTTATGCTTTTGATCAACTCTGGAAATGTAACCAAGTACAAAATAACTCTACAAGCCTTTGCAGGCATTACCCCAGCCACACACATACCCACTGTCCCGGAACACATATGGTTGGAAGCTGGGCTCTCGTTTCCATATTCCAGGTGGCTGGTAAATGTGGGGTT
Source organism: Giraffa tippelskirchi (assembly GCF_054371585.1). Taxonomy (NCBI): domain Eukaryota; kingdom Metazoa; phylum Chordata; class Mammalia; order Artiodactyla; family Giraffidae; genus Giraffa; species Giraffa tippelskirchi. The sequence continues at coordinate 149,424,006 of NC_137289.1, forward strand.
AGTTCTTTGCCAAGGACACTCCTCATCCAATCACTGAAGGGTGATTCATTTCCTTGTACTGAATGATTGTGGCAGTCATAACGTGGGCTTCCCAGGTAGCTCCACGGTAAAGAATCCGCCGGTCAATGCAGGAGCCGCAGGAGACACAGGTTTGATCCCTGGGTCGGGAAGATCCCCTGGAGAAGGGAACGGCAACCCACTCCAGGATTCTTGTCTGGGAAATCCCGCGGACCGAGGAGCTTGGCGGGCTACAGTCTGAGGGTCGCAAGGAATCGGACACGACTGAAGCAACGCAGCACCCATGCATGATGCAAGATCAACCTGTTGTAATCCCCTAAAGTAAAAGAATATCAACTTCCCCCTGTAACTATGTGAGCTGCACCTTTTTGTTTGAAGTGTACCAGACAGGATGACTGCTTCAAGCAACATATGACTCATGTGCTGTTCTGCACTTGAAACTAATTTAAATGCCGGCTTCCTTACTGAGGTTAGGAGCTGAAGGCTTCTGTTTCCCCTTTAGTGAGACATTTTTTTTTTCTCTGCTTTTCTGCTTATTATCTCCCTAATGAGTGATCGTGCTTGGTCTCAATTCAATGCAGCGATTCCTCTCCTACAAGGCTCTGATGGTTACAGCGTTGCCATTTGCAATCTCATTGATGCCCTGTTCTCAACATTCATTTATTTAATGACAAGGGCATTATCTACTACCGAGTGAGGGATGATGGAAATAAAATTAGTCTAGCAGTTAGGACCAAGGAGAGTGGAGCCGTGGGATCTCAGGTTCGAACATGGCTTTGCTGCCTGATGACTCTGGGAGCCTGAGAAATGTCAAGCTCTGTCGTGAGTTTTCTGTATATTATGGGGTCACAGTGAGGGTGTGACTACAGCAGTGCCAGCCATACAGTAATAGGAGGGTGTGAAGGAGGGTGTGCAGATGGTGATGTCATCTATTCTACTTTAAAATCCAGCGAGAAGCAGAAACAACGCTGGAGTTCGCTCTCCCTGGTCCTGCCTAGAGTGGCATTCTCTCTCCTTGCAAGAACTCTGTGTTGCCAGGAGCCACCTGACAAAACCAGTTTTGAAATAGAATGGAACCTTGAAGTCCTTGCCCCCCCATGTCCTCAGCCTGCCTTTTGCTTACACAAAAATTTTAGCCAGGAATGAGTTTAATCAGAAGTGAGAAAAGGCAGAAAAAAGGGAAAACAGTCCAAGAAGACTAAATAATAATAGTTTCATCATTCAGGATGGTTGTGTGTGTTTGTGTGTAAGTGATGCCAACTGTTTGCGACCCCACCCATGGACTGTAGCCTGCCAGACTTCTCTGTCCTTGGGACTTCCCAGGCAAGAATACTGGAGTGAGTTGCCATTTCCTTCTCCAGGGGATCTTCCCGACCCAGGAATGGAACCCTCATCTCCTGCATTGGCAGGTGGACTCTTTTCCACTGAGCCAATAAAGAACCTTTAGTTCTTCTTCAATCGTCATGTACAGAAGTGAGAGTTGGACCAGAAAGAAGGTTGAGGACCGAACAATAAATGCTTTCCAACTGTGGTGCAAGGGAAAACTCTTGAGAGTCCCTTGGACTGCAAGGAGATCCAACCACTCCATCCCAAAAGAGATTAGTCCTGGGTGTTGATTGGGAGGACTGATGCTGAAGCTGAAGCTCCGATACTTTGGCCACCTGATGGGAAGAGCTGACTGATTGGAAAAGACCCTGATGCTGGGAAAGATTGAAGGCAGGAGGAGAAGGGCAAGACAGAGGGTGAGATGGTTGGATGGCATCACCGACTCAATGGACATGAGTCTGAGCAAACTCGGGGAGATGGTGAAGGACAGGGAAGCCTGGTGTGCTGCAGTCCGTGGGGCTACAAAGAGTCAGACACGACTGAGCGACTGAACAGCAATCACAAGGGCTACAGATAGTAATATTCACAGGCATGTCCTGTGAGCTGTCTTGTAGACACTGAAACACCCACCACGGGGGAGAAGTCAGCCTCAGGATGACCAGACTGTAGCCAGGACATGAGCTGCCACAACTTCCAAAACTGACCTCAAGGAAAGTGAAAGTGAAAGTCGCTCAGTCGTGTCCGACTCTTTTGCGACCCCATGGACTACACATTCCATGGAATTCTCCAGACCAGACTACTGGAGTGGGTAGCCTTTCCCTTCTCCAGGGGATCTTCCCAACCCAGGGATTGAACCCAGGGCTCCCGTAGAGCAGGCTGATTCTTTACCAGCTGAGCCACAAGGGAAGCCCAAGAAGACTGGAGTGGGGAGCCTATCCTTCTCCATCGAAATCTTCCCAACCCAGGAATCAAACTGGGTTCTCTTGCATTGAAGGCGAATTCTTTACCAACTGAGCCATCAGAGAAGCGACCTTAAGGAAATGAGTACAAAATGGAACTGAAGATTAACTGCACTTAAAACAACCAAGATGATGCTGCTCAGACCACCAATGACCAATTTCAACATGACCGTCAGAGCTGACTGTGCTGTTTCTGCATGCAATCCCTTCCCTCAGGCCATGAAACATAAAAATTCTTCCCCTTGAGTGTTAGTACAGAGTGGGCAGTTGGCCTTTGGACAGAAGTCCACCCTCCCCACTGGTTGCCACTATGCAAAATAAAGCAAATCTTTCTTTCCGCCAACCTGGCCTCTTTACTGGCTTTTGAGCAGAGAGCAACTGGACCTCAACTTTGGTTACAGTTTTAACAGAGCTGACTGGTGTCTTCTGAACAAATGGAAACACATCCGTGATGGGTTTGGTGTAGAGAATGAGTCAAATCTCCACTTGGAGAGGACAGCAAAATGGAATCTGCCAAAGTGAAGATGCTTTGTGCGCACTTAAGTAATATTGCATTTAATTAAAAACTACATTGTCAGTCAAACTACCATATGATCTAGCCATTCTACTCCCAGGTACATATCCAGGAAAAAATGAAAACATTAATTCACAAAGACACGTGCAACCCAGTGTTCACAGCAGCTCGAGTCACAGCGGCAGAGACATGGAAGCAAAGGAAGTGCCCATCAAGAGTTGGATGGATAAAGAAGATGATATCATGGTTAGTGACATAGGTCAGAAAGAGACTATACAATATCAGTTACATACGGAATCCAAAAAATAAATATCTGTAACAAAACAGAAATAGACTCACAGACATAGAAAACAAGCTAGTATTGACCAGAGGGGAGAGGAAAGACAGGGTATGTGGGGAGTGAGAGATAAAAACTGCTGCGTGGCAACTACATAAGCAACAAGGAGCTACTGTACACTACAGCACATTATAGCCATTCATTTGTAACAACTTTTCAGTTCAGTTCAGTCGCTCAGTCGTGTCTGACTCTTTGTGACCCCATGAACCGCAGCACGCCAGGCCTCCCTGTCCATCACCAGCTCCCGGAGTTTACCCAAACACCTGTCCATTCAGTCGGTGACGCCATCCAACCATCTCATCCTCTGTCGTCCCCTTCTCCTCCCACCTTCAATCTTTCCCAGCATCAGGGTCTTTTCCAATGAGTCGGCTCTTCACATCAGGTGGCCAAAGGATTGGAGTTTCAGCTTCAGCATCAGTCCTTCCAGTGAATACTCAGGACTGACTTCCTTTAGGATGGACTGGTTGGATCTCCTTGCAGTCCCAGGGACTCTCAAGAGTCTTCTCCAACACCACAGTTCAAAAGCATCAATTCTTTGGCGCCCAGCTTTCTGTATAGTCCAACTCTCACATCGATACATGACTACTGGGAAAACCATAGCTTTGACTATGATCATCACAGAAAAGTAAAGGTCATATGTCTGCAAGAATATTTTACTAAACTATATTGTAAGAGTCACTGTATTTCATCAAGTATCCTGAAATACATGTGGAAAGTGGATTCTTTTGTCAACATTTTTTATCAATGACTTTCAAACTGAAATTCCACTTGACTTTTTTTTAAAAAGTTGAAATACAATGGACGAACCTAGAGCCTATTATACAGAGTGAAGTAAATCATAAAGAGACAGATAAATATCGAATACCAACGCCTATACATGGAATCTAGAAAGATGGTGCTGATGAACCTATTTGCAAGACAGCAGTGGAGATGCGGATGTAGAGATCAGACTTGTGGACACAGCTGGGGAAGGAGAGGGTGGGATGGATGAACGGAGAGAACAGAATGAAAACTGTGACATGAAAGTGAAAGTCGCTCAGTCGTGTCCGGCGACCCCAAGGACTAGACAGTCCATGGAATTCTCCAGGCCGGAATACTGGAGTGGGCAGCCTTTTCCTTCTCCAGGGGATCTTTCCAACCCAGGGATCGGACCCAGGTCTCCCGCATTGCAGGCAGATTCTTTACTAACTGAGCCACAAGGGAAGCCCAACATGTACACGAACATATATAAAATAGGTAGCCAGTGGGAGTTTGTTGTATGATGCAGGGAGCTCTGTGATAAGCTAGAGCGGGTGGGATGGGGTAGGAGGTCCAAGAGGGAGTGGACATATGCATACCTACAGCTGATTCATGTTGAAGTATGGCAGAAACCAACACAACGTTGTAAAGTAAGTATCCTCCAATTAAAAAAATTTTTTTAAGAAGCTGACATATGATTGACCTGTAACATGATACTGGTTTCAGGCAAACAACTTAACAATGTTCTATTTATATATATATTACGAAAGGATCACCGCAGTATTTCTAGTCAACATTCATCACCACCAGTTCCACCGCACGGCTCAAAATTTGAAAAATCTCCTTCCTTGGCAAGATTTTCAAAAGAAGAAGCCTGTCATGATCTCCATGATGAACTCGGACAGAGCTTCTGCCCCACGTGTTAACTTCTGTACATCTGAACCTACAGGAGTTGCACCTTTTAATTAAACGAGGTGCTTCAGAAGCCAGGACCTCCTTGGATAAGATCCTTTTAACCACATGCCCTGTCTCTTCTCCTAAGGGGAGTTGATTAAGGGTTCTGCTCAAATTCTGCCAGCGTGATTTCTTAGATCTTCTAATAACTCTGCGAGCCAGAATGTGCTTCCTTTTACAATCTGCCAGGCGCAGAAAGTTGAACCGTTGTCTGGCTTTTTTTCAGGGGCTTTCTGCTCTGATTATGCAAATCTGTGCTGGATATGGGGTCTGGAGGCTAATGTTTTTTCCCCACCTTGTTGAAGAACAGCTATTCTGTCTGACTTCTGATTAACAGCAGCTCTAACTCACCACTCAGACTGTACCTTAACACTGCAGAAGAGATAAGATTGGAAGATTTTATAGAGAGATAGTTACATAGAAATATGGACGACGTTAATTATTATATATATTACTGGGCTTCCCAGGTGGCACTAGTGTGTAAAGAACTTGTCTACCAATGCAGAAGATGTAATAAGAGACGTGGGTTTGATTCCTGGGCCGGGAATATCCCATGGAGGAGGGCACAGTAACCCACTCCAGTATTACTTCCTGGAGAATCTCAAGGACAGACAAGGCTGACAGCAGTGGTTCATAGTGTCACAAAGAGCTGCACAAGACTGAAGCGACTTAGCACGCATACATATGCACTGATACATATTAGTGATCATATACGCGATTATACATAATACGCGCAGTCTATATAATCTTTTTGAGATATAGCTATAATATATATTATATATTGATATGCACTGGTTATTATGTATATTATTGTTATTATTGTTCAGTCGTGTCTGACTCTTTGTGACCCCCATGGACTGCAGCATGCCAGGCTTCCGTGTCCTTCACCATCTTCTGGCATTTGCTCAGACTCATGTCCATTGAGTCGGTGATGCCATCCAACCATCTCATCCTCTGTTGTCCCCTTCTCCTCCCGCCCTCAATCTTTCCCAGCATCAGGGTCTTTTCAAGTGAGTCAGTTCTTCGCATCAGGTAGCCAACTATTGGAGCTTCAGCATTAGTCCTTCCAAGGAATATTCAGGGTTGATTTCCTTTAGAACTGACTAATTTGATTATATAGACTGCATATGTGTGTGTGTGTGTGTGTGTGTGTGTGTACACACCAAAAATTTAACTGTAAAGTAACCTTCAGGTAAATCACATATTGAAATTTATATTCAAGAATAAAATACTTCCTAAGGACTGGGTAAGCCATATTAGAGTCTTGAAGTTATTTTTAAAACACAGACTTCACTAGCAGAAAATGCCAACAAGACATGGCAAGAAATGGTTTGAGTTTACTGCCTCAATGGAATACGTTCATGCAGTTCTCTTTAAGTTTATCCATGAAAAGTCTCTACCTTGGAAGAGTTTTACAGCCAGATTAGTATAAACATTCATTTTTTTCAGAGCTATATGTTTCCAAACATACACACCCATAACTAACGGTTTTGTATATCTATGTGGATGGAGGTTGGGTGTACACAGATATGTGTATCATTAAAAATACCTTTAATCTGGGTGAAAAAATTATTTGAAAGAGGATGATATTTTGACTATAAGAGAAGAATATCTCAGAGGGCATTTTAGAAAGGGGAATGAATTCAGCCAGTATTTTCTCCCTAATATTTCAAATTTATGTGCAAAATTAGTTGCCTTACTTAATTTCCTCAGAAATTCCCTGCGATTACACTTTTGCCTATGACTGGTTAGATTCATAAATGCCTCATAGTGACTTTTTTTTTTCTAATGACATTCAAAATAAAATCAGAATTATGCTTTATTTCTGGTCATGGTCCAGAACAAGAAGATAAAATTGGCCCCGAATGTTAGGAAAATGAAATAAAGATGGCCATGAGATGATTACTGGGCAGTTTATTTCAATACCCATCTATGAAGAGAATGTCATGTTTGGAGAAAAGTTTACAGAATAAATGCAGTGTGAGAATCCCAGACCAACCAAAGTGAAGTGAAGGTACAAAGTGAAGTGAACTTGAGGCACTCAGTGAAGGATTTGTACAAAAGTTCTTAGACTACAGAAGAAAATATTCCTTATGAGTGGGAGGTGGGGAAACAAACCCAGTGGTTCTTAACTGCCTTGTCTATTAAAGACATCAAAGAAGTTTTCATAGGATTCTGTAATCAAAGCAAAATAATTAAGGTGAGCAGAGAACAGAAGAAGGTCAATGCAAAAGCCATGTTCTTCTGTGTATGAATGTGTATGTCACATTCACTGTATATGGCTTCATATCCACTAAGTATGCGACATCACACACCCTGTATCTGTGACATCACACCCACCATATCTATGGTCACACCCACTGTGCCGATGACATCACACCCACTGTATTTATGACATCACATCCAATGTATACGACATCACACCCACTTATTTATTACATCACACCCCTATATCTGACATCACATCCACTATATCTGTTACATTACAACCACCATATCTATGATCACACCCACCGTATCAATGACATCACACCCACTGTATTTATCACATCAACTGTATATGACATTACAGCCACTATATATGATATCACACCCACTAAATTTATGACATCACACCCACTATATGATATCACTTCCATTGTATCCATGATATTATGCCTACTGTATTTATGACATCATACCCACTGTATCTATGAAATCACACCCACTATATATGACATCACACCCACTATATATGGCATCACATCCACTATATATGATGTCAGATACACTTCATCTATGACACCAAACCCATGCTTTCTATGACATCACACCCATTATATCTATGGCACAACACCCACTGTATGACATCACACTCACTGTATTTACGACATCACACTCACTGTATTTATGACATCACATCCCTTATATATGATGCTAAATCCACTATATATGACACCACATCCAGTATATGATATCACACCCAGTATATATACGACATCACACCTACTGTATCTATGACATGTCACCCACTACATATGACATCACACCCACTATATCTATAACATCACACCCACTGTATCTATGATCTCACACCCACTGTATCTATGACATCACACCCACTGTATCTATGATCTCACACCCACTGTATCTATGATCTCACACCCACTGTATCTATGACATCACACCCACTGTATCTATGACCTCACACCCACTGTGTCTATGACCTCACACCCACTGTGTCTATGACATCACACCCACTGTGTCTATGATCTCACACCCACTGTATCTATGATCTCACACCCACTGTATCTATGACATCACACCCACTGTGTCTATGACCTCACACCCACTGTATCTATGACCTCACACCCACTGTGTCTATGATCTCACACCCACTGTGTCTATGACCTCACACCCACTGTGTCTATGACATCACACCCACTGTACCTATGACCTCACACCCACTGTACCTATGACCTCACACCCACTGTATCTATGATCTCACACCCACTGTGTCTATGATCTCACACCCACTGTATCTATGACATCACACCCACTGTGTCTATGATCTCACACCCACTGTGTCTATGACATCACACCCACTGTATCTATGATCTCACACCCACTGTGTCTATGATCTCACACCCACTGTGTCTATGATCTCACACCCACTGTATCTATGATCTCACACTCACTGTGTCTATGATCTCACACCCACTGTGTCTATGACATCACACCCACTGTGTCTATGATCTCACACCCACTGTATCTATGACCTCACACCCACTGTGTCTATGATCTCACACCCACTGTATCTATGACATCACACCCACTGTGTCTATGATCTCACACCCACTGTATCTATGGCATCACACCCACTGTATCTATGATCTCACACCCACTGTGTCTATGATCTCACACCCACTGTGTCTATGATCTCACACCCACTGTATCTATGACATCACACCCACTGTGTCTATGATCTCACACCCACTGTATCTATGACATCACGTTATGAGCAGGAGGTGACAAGTTCCTTTCGTGCCCTAGTAAGATAAAGGCAGGGGCTCCCCAGGCGGCTCGGGTGTGAATAACCAGCCTGCTAATACAGGAGGTGTAAGAGACGCCAATTGATCCCTGGGTCAGGAAGATCCCCTTGGAGAAGGAAGTGGCAACTCACTTCAATATTCTTGCCTTGAGAGTCCCTTGGACAGAGAAGCCTGGCAAGCTACAGTCCGTGGTGTTGGAAAAGAGTCAGACGTGACTTAGCGACTAAACAGCAACAACAGAGATACAGGCATGCAGAAGGTAGGAGGTTAATTCAACAGACTTTCCAGCCTGCTCTACATAAAGTTTTACAGAATCAGTGGTTCAGGTCATGCCAGGATACCTCTTGTAATGAAACGAAACTATAACCCTTGATACCAAACCAAACTAGAGTCTGCTTACCTGAACACAATAAAGCCAATCTACTCATACTGGACTGTGGTGAAGAAAACTGAAATGCTTACTGCAGCTGCCAAGTAAGGAACCCAGGCAGCTTCAAAGACCCAAACAAGCTGATGGCTTTTGAGTGTGTGCTCAGTCACTCAATCGTGTCCGACTCTTTGTGACCCCATGGACGGTAGCCCGCCAGGCTCCTCTGTCCATGGGGATTCTCCAGGCAAGAATACTGGAGTAGGTTGCCATGCCCTTCTCCAGGGGATCTTCCCCACCCAGAGACTGAACCCAAGTCTCCTGCTTTGGCAGGTGGATTCTTTACCACTGAGTCACCCAGTGGCTTTCAGGGAAAGGTTTGCTCTGAGTGGTTGGTGGTTAGGTAATCTGGAGTCACAATCAACAGCCTTCAGGTTCCAACCAGTCTGGAGTCTACATGCCTGTGGGAAGTATACAGTTAACTTTTTCAGCCTGGTTGGGGATTCAATATCTGCAAAGGAGCTCAAAGGATTTGGCTCAGTAGCTCAGTCGGTAAAGAATCTGCCTGCACTGCAGGAGACCCGGGTTCCATCCCTGGGTTGGGAAGATCCCCTGGAGAAGGAAATGGCAACCCACTCCAGTATCCTTGCCTGGAAAATCTCATGGACAGAGGAGCCTGGTGGGCTACAGTCCATGGGATCGCAGAGAGTCGGGCATGACTGAGCGGCTAACACTTCCTTAGACCTTAAGGAGGAACTGATGGTCCTTGACTTTGTTTAATGCCTAACCTATTATTATTACTTTGTCTTGTTTGATTGTTTTCCTCTGTTTCTGCATTGTTTCAGTTCTCTGATTAAATTTATTCTTTGGAACAAAGAAGACCTAGACAGCTAAAGTTTTTCTTCAGAACAAGAGACAGGAGGAAGGCATGGATGGGAAGGGTCTGTCCCAGGAACATCCCATAGGGTTCTAACTCCTTTACACCGTAACTGTTCTTTCTGGACCAAACTCCCCAGATGCGGCAAAAGCAAGCACTTTAGGAGACAATAAGATGCTTCAACAAGGAGCTTTTCACAAAACCACTAGGGAGGTTTCAACCCACCAAAGGAAGGAGGATCTTCCTATACCTCCAATAATTGCATGCTTATAGAAAAACTGAAACAGCCCATCACCCATTTGAATAGTAACACCTCATTTTCACGAGCACTCTCATCCTTTGAGGAGATTCTAACTATGACTTATTTCAGATCTCATGACACTGAAAAAAATTTGAGATTGCTTTGAGCTCCCCAGAGTTCAGATACATGCATTAGAGGGGCTGAATTTTTCGTCCTTACAAAACGATTCTTCACTGTAGGTCACACAGGAAATATGCAAATCTGTAATGAAAATTGCAAAATCTGCAATGAAAATGGCAAAACTCTTTCCTAACTCCACTTCCCTTGATAACTTAGAGCATGTTAAACTTGGTAACTCAGCACATGTTCAATTCTAACGAGAAGTTAACCTTATCAATTTGCTCCAAAATACAAAGCCATGATACCACCTTTAACGACATAATTGCCCTCTTTGGAGACACAGCAGAAAACAGCCAGTTTCAAGCAAAGCAGCTACATACAGCGTCTGCACAGTGTAAATGTCTGCTCAAAGAGTTTGAAATATAAAGTCAACAGCCATTTCACATGAATGAAATTTAAACGTTTAAGTAATCAGATTTCAAAAAAGTCCTATAGTGAATAACATGAGTTAAGAAGGACTCAGCGCAATCGACATTGACTTGATGTCTCTTATTTTAGGCTCCTTGTGGCTCAGCTGGTAAAGAACCCACTTGCAGTGCGGGAGACCTGGGTTCAATCCCTGGGTTGGGAAGATCCCCTGGAGAAGGGAAACGCTACCCACTCCAGTATTCTGGCCTGGAGGATCGTCCATGGGGTGGCAGACGGTCGGATACGACTGAGCGACTTTCACTTTCTTTCCCTTTCACCAGGAATCAAGGGTGCAAGGATGAATAATATATGGTTCTTCTATTCACGGCTCTTGCGGTGGAATAGGAGAGACAAGACATAAGCCTTAACTGCACGCACAGATCTGAAAGGTGCTGGGAAACTGCAGACGGACAGGAAAAGGACTGGAGGGGGCGGCTGGGAGGGTACTCTTCACAAAGATTATCATCGGCAGGATTCTGAGGGGAGACACCCTCTGGCATTGATGTAATTAGGGGCCGGGTAGGACGTGTCTGGTGGTGAAATTAAAGTCTGATGTTGTAAAACACAATATTGCAGAGAAACCTGGAATGTTAAGTCCATGAATCAAGATAAACTGGACGTGGTCAAGCAGGAGATGGCAAGATTGCAAGCTGAAGCTCCAACATCTGACCACCTGACGTGAAGAGCCGACTCACTGGAAAAGACCCTGATGGGGGGAAAGACTGAAGGCGGGAGGAGAAGGGGACGACAGAGGATGAGATGGTTGGAGGGCAAACCAGCAGCCCCCAGCCTTCCTGGCACCAGGGACGGGTTTCATGCAAGATGACTTTTCCAGGGACCGGAGTGGAGGTGGTTTCAGGATGATTATCTAACTAATACCGCCACTGATCTGTCAGGAGGTACTAGCCCAGGGCCTGGAGGCTGGAGACCCCTGCTTTAATCCATCCATTTCAGGTGAGCAGGATCAGAGTCTTTGGGAGAATAAACACATCCAAACTGGGATTTCTTTCTAAGTGACTTGTTCACCTTGTGTGTCTGTGTGCATGCTCAGTCTTGTCCGACTCCTCGGTGACCCCATGGACTGTAGGCTCTGAAGGAGCCCGCCAGGCTCCCCTGTCCATGGGATTCTCCAGGCAAGGATACTGGAGTGAGTCGCCATGCCTTCCTCCAGGGGATCTTCCCAACCCCGGGGATCGAACCTCTGTCTCCGGCATCTCCTACATTTGCAGGCGGGTGCTTTACCAAACTAAGCCACCTAGGAAGCCTGTACCTTGTTCGCGGTGAAATCCAACTGCTTTCACAAGAAAACTCAGTGTGTGATTTTTTTCCAAGTGAGCTTTCTCTCTTGGTTTATGGCCACTGCACACCAGGCAGGGTGCAACTGGGGATTCCTTCTTATTAAAAAAAAACAAAATAATAAACAAAGCTAGCGATGAGACATCACCTCTGCCAATGTTCTATGTTTTGATGGCTTTTCAGGAGTAACAGCTTTCTGCAATCATACGTCATAAACAAACAAAAGCGAACCCACACCCGAGGGCCCAACAAATCACAGTCATCTTTACTGGAATGACATGAAATTAACTTGAGAAATATTGAGTCTTGAAAACACTTTTTTCCTCCCCTCACTATGTCATGTGACTTCTGCACATCAAAACCCAAGCCTTTTTTATTGCTGCTCCTTTCTGAGGCTGTAAACCAGAGGAAGGTGTCTGTCAGGCTGGCAGGCCTCTGAAGAAGCCATCCTCTGCCCTTCGGGTCATTTATTCCGGCCTGTCTGCCCCCCATCACCCTGCACGATGGGCATCTGTCACTGACACTTCTCCTTACACACAGTGATTTCCAAGGGTGGTGAGCGCCAACACTTACAAAGGGGCTCATCATACTCTGAGAGTTAGGTTAAAGTGAAAGTCGCTCAGTCGTGTCCGACTCTCTGCGACCCTATGTACTGTACAATCCATGGAATTCTCCAGGCCAGAATCCTGGAGGGGGTAGCCGTTCCCTTCTCCAGGGGATCTTCCTGACCCAGAGATCGAACCCAGGTTCGATCCGCATTGCAGGCAGATCCTTTACCAGTTGGGCTACAAGAGAAGCCCAAGAATGCTGGCGTGGGTAGCCTATCCTTTCAGCAGCAGATCTTCCTGACCAAGGAATCAAACTGGGGTCTCCTGCATTGCAGGCAGATTCTTTGCCAGCTGAGCTGAGAGTTAGGTTATCTACAGTCTGAAAAATAGTCCCTAAGTCGTGTCCAACTTTTTATGACCCCATGGACTGTAGCCCACCAGCCTCCTCTGTCCATGGGATTCTCCAGGCAGGAATACTGGAGTGGGTTGCCGTACTCTTCTCCAAGGAAATCTTCCCAAGTCAGGGGTCGAACCCAGGTCTCCCACATTGCAGGCAGATTTTTCACTGTCTGAACCACCAGGGAAGCCCACGGTCCAAGAATCCTTCTGAAATCTCTCTTAACAAAAGAACCTGGGACCCTTTCCTGGAGTGCTGTCAACTGGACAAATGTCTCCTCCAGCAGCGGACACAAAGAAACCATCGGGGACTTAAAGTAACCATGCACGGGCATGCACAGTTGGGGCAAATGGTGAACAGTCCATGGGGTCTCAAAGTGTCGGACACGACTGAGCAACTAACACACACACAATCGTAACAACAAACGTAACGCAAAGTGAGCTCCTCATTTGAGCTAGATGCCACACCATGACTCTTTACCTGTTATTTTTTATCATCATCAAAATGACCTAAACGTGTTCAAGTGTTAGTCACTCAGTCGTACCTGACTAGTTGCGACCGCATGTACTATAGCCCGCCAGGCTCCTCTGTTCATGGGATTCTCCAGGCAAGAATACTGGGGTGGGTAGCCATTCCCCTCTCCAGGGCATCTGCCCGACCCAGGGATCCAACCTGGGTCTCCTACATGGCAGGCAGATTCTTTACCATTTAAACCACCACTGATCCTATTAATACCTCCTCCATAAACAAATAAGGTGTCTCAGATAACTCATCAAATATACCACAGCAATAAAAAAGATAAAGATGGGTTTAAAAAAAACACAAGTTTTTGTATGGCAAAAACTATTACAATATTGTAAAGTAATTAGCCCCCAACTAAAATAAATAAATTTATTAAAAAAAAAACAAAAAAAAAACACAAGCTGGATTAACCTGCAAAAAACAATTATGCTAGTAATAATTTTTAAAGACCAGAGGAAAACCACTATCTAGATTATGATTCTAGTCCATTTAAAGTCCAGTAAAGGCAAGTCTAGAGATGCAGGGAGTAGATTAGTGCTCGCTGGGCGATGGGGGTGGGGTGGGGACTGACCACACTCAAGGACGGGTGATTCTTTCCAGGAAGATGGAAATAGTCTTCAAGTGCATTGTGGTGATGGTGGTACAACTCTATAAATGATGAAAAAAATCATCACACACACGAGCCCTATGGTATACTAATTGTGGTGGTTTAGTGACTAGTCTCGTCCAACTCTCTGAGACCCCGTGGACGGTAGGTCACCAGGCTCCTCTGTCCATGGGATTCTCCAGGCAAGAATACTGGAGTGGGTTGCCATTTCCTCCCCCAGGGAACCTTCCCCATCCAGGGATCGAACCTGGGTCTCCTGCATCTGCTAATTGACAGGCAGATTCTTTACCACTTGAGCCATTGGGAAAGCCAGCACATTGGTGTATACAAAAAAATAGCATCCATCAAGCCCTTACAGTGTGCCAAACACAACCACTTCGCGCACGTCTTTTATTACTTTTTTCATAAAACTTTGGAGAGTACACCTTATCTTGCTTTTAAAATGCAGAACCTGATGCTTTGGGAGGTGAAATAACCTGGTCCAAAGTTAAGCAAACAATTAATGAAAGTGCCACATTGTGAACCCAGCCTGCAGTTCCAGGAACTTTCCTAGTAAATAATTTTGACTACTTGGAAGGTTTGGCCCCTAATCAACTTTGCCTCACTCAATCTAGGGGCTTCCCAGGTGGTGCTAGTGGTAAGGAACCCGACTGCCAATACAGCACATGTAAGAGATGTGGGTTCGATCCTTGGACCTGGAAGATCCCCTGGAGGAGGGCATGGCCACCCACTCCAGTATTCTTTCCTGAGAATCCCATGGACAGAGGAGCCTGGCGGGCTACGGTCCATGGGGTCACAAATAGTTGAACACGACTGAAGTGACTTAGCACGCACGCAGGCAAACACTGAATCTAAGTAATTATTCCCTTTCATCACTGAGGTTCTTAAAGGTACTAGCTGCATTTTGAAACGTCTGTGGTTGGATCAAATGGAACGAGTATATCTGCAAAGTGTACACGGGTGGATCTCCAGTCATATTGTAACTAAGTCATGCAATATTCCTAAAGAACTATAACACGAAATGATGTTTTAATACAACCTATCGTCAAGTTCATTTTTATCACACCAATGAATTAGTGTCAAACACTTCAACTGCTGTAAATTCTTTTTTTCCAAAATTCCACTTAAACCTCTTTTTAATAATTAAAAAAAACTTTCTATTGCTTAAGGGCATATGAGACAAGCAGGAAGAATCAACAACACAGAGTAATGAATTTTTGTTAACACCTTACACAATGCTAGAGTGTGTTTTATAGAAATTTAGCAGAAGTCAGTGATCATGGGGCCGTATTTTTGAGAACTCATAACACCGTATTTAATTTCCAGGATATCAACAGTGGCACAGCAAATATGTTTCCACTGAAAGCAACACGGAAACTGTGTTATTTTCATCTTTCTCCAAGGGGGGCCATTTTCTGCACACACCCTTTGGGGGGACAACTGGCAACGTATGAAGATGTTCCTTTGTTTCCACTACCTGGCGAGGAGGGTGCGACTCACAATAAGTGGGCGGAGGGCAGGGATTGTTCTAAACATCCACAAAGCACAAGGTAACCAACCCCCTACCGCAAAGAACTGTGCAGCCTCAAATGTCAACTGTGCCCAGACCGAGGGAACAGGGCTTACACTGAAAGTGGAAGCGTTAGCCGCTCAGTTGTGTCCCACTCTTTGAAACTCCATGGGCTGTAGCCCACCAGGCTCCTCTGTCCATGAGATTTCCCAGGCAAGAATACTGCAGTAGGTTGCCATATCCTTCTCCAGGGAATCGTCCCGACTCAGGGATCGAACCCAGGTGTCCCGCATTGCAGGGAGATTCTTTCCCAGCTGAGCCACAAGGGAATCCCAAGAATACTAGAGAGGGGTAGCCTATCCCTTCTCCAGGAGATCTTGCTGACCCAGGAATAGGACTTTTCAGTAACCGGTAATCATCTAGATTCAATATTTTCTTAGTACCACTTGATACTAAGAATTACTAGAAATCTACAGACTCCCAAATCCGCAAACAGAAGCATCATTTCAACTTCTCTTTAAGGGAAAGACTAGTTTTTCTATAATAAGTGAGCTACTCAAGTACAACTACTATCACAGGAATGGGAGATTGACATATGAATTTGACTTGATACTGTGATTCTTTTTTAATTAATTATTATTATTATTAATTATTATTTAATTATTTTAATTAATTTTTAATTAATTAATTATTTTTCTGGCTGCACTGGGTCTTAGTTGTGGGATGTGGGATCTATTTCCCTGACCAGGGATTGAACCCGGGTCCCCTGTGTTGGGAGCATGGCGTCTTAGTCAATGGATCACCAAGGAAGTCCCTGTGATTTCTTTTAAAATATGACACAAATGAACCTATCTATGAAACAGATACAGAATCATGGACACAAAGAACACAGTGGTGGTTGCCAAGGGTGGAGGGGGAGGGAGACGGATGGACTGGGAGTTTGGGATTAGCAGAAGTGACCTAGGAGATTTAGAATGGATAAAAAAAAATGTCCTAGTGTAGAGCACACAGAAGTATATTCAATACCCTGTGATAAATCATCACGGAAAAGAACATTTAAAAGACTCAGTAAACAGAATCACTTTGCTGTACAGAAGAAAGAAACATAAGACTGTAAACCAACCATACTTCACTTAAAAAAAAAAAAAAATTATTCATCACCGTTTCTGGTCCAAAATGACACACTGCACATGGAACCATTCAAACAAACATCCAGAAAAACATCCACGTGATGGGAAATAAACCTTAGGGTTTTAAGACTGCTGCTGCAAAGATGGATCTGATCAAGATGCTTCATTTGCAACTCTCCTTCCGCGATGACATGGTAATTAAAGCCTTTTCAGGGACTCTGGTTTAGAAGCTGCTCAGCTACGGATGTTTGGGCGTTGTGGCTAAATTTTCCTGGCTCTGATCTTTGACTGAATGAAGCAGATCAATTGTGATTTCCCACAGAAGGACTTTAGAAATAAAGATGCTGCAAGCTGTCCCATCCATTAATTTCCCCTGGTCACAGCAGCATCAATTAGATATTGATTTATTGGAGAAATTTCAGCTTCCTGGATCTTCATTCCAGACTCCAACACTCATGAGAGCCGTTTATGGTTTACCACACAAAAAAGTACTTTTCCAGTTAATAAACTTCTTATTTATCTGTTTAAACCTTACACAAAGAGACGACCATAAAACCATCAGTCAATATCCTGAAGGCTCAATTCAGAGTTCTCAATGAAAGGTAGCCACTGTCTCCTATAACCCAGATTTTTCCCGATTCCACGAAAGCCTCGCTCCTGCCTTCGGCCAAGGAGGTAATTCAGTCTACATTGGTCACCAAAGGTGCGCTTCCCTGGTGGCTCAGCTATAAAATAATCCACCTGCCAATGCAGGAGACCAGGGTTCGATCTCTGTGTTGGGAAGATCCCCTGGAGGAGGAAATGACAACCCGCTCCAATATTCTTGCCTGGAGAACGCCTTGGACAGAGGAGCCTGGTGGGCTACCGTCCACGTGACTGAATACACACATCTAGTTATTTATAACAAAAAAATGTACAGATTTAAACAATTTTTATGTGAAGATTCTTCTAAAAGCATGGGCTTCCTGGTGGCTCAGGGGTAAAGAATCTGCCTACAATTGATCAGGAAATTGATCCCTGTATTGATCAATACAGTGGGTTCGATCCCTGGGTTGGAAAGATCCCCTGGAGAAGGGAATGACTACCCACTCTAGTATTCTGGCCTGGAGAACCCCAAGGACAGAGGAGCCTGGCGGGCTACAGTCCCTGGGGTTGCAAAGAGTCAGACACGACTGAGTGACTCACACACACACACACACACACACACACACACGCCAATTCTGATGGATCCACCTTCCACGTCTCCCCCCTGTTCCTTGTTCCCCATCCAGTCTTTCCGGCCCTCTCTCCACCCCTTTTTTCTCCTTCAGCTTCTTTCTGGATTTCCTTCCTCTTTCTTATTTTGCTGCTAACTAATCTCCTTGACCCTCCTTCTCCCCACGCGGTGCTGATGTTTGGGAACCAAGTAACACCATTTCCTGACCAGTTCGTTTCTTTTCTGAGCAAAAGCAGCAGGCAGACGTGGATGTGGTTTGCAACCAGCAAGGAGACTGCCAATCCTGTCTGCCTTGCCACTTCCTGTGGGTGTTTGTATAATATTTAGGCATTAATTATGTAATGTTTGTCAAGTGTTTGAAACTCCCAGGGAAAAGGCACTATATTAAACAGCATTATTATTAGTGTTTTCTCGGCGAAATTTCCATCAGCAAACGTGTCGGGAAATGAGTTGTGGCCATCTGTCTCCTGGTTTTTAAAAGCTTCGTACACGCAGGATTCTCTTTCACTGCCGAATGGAGGTGCTTTGGAAGCCATACACAAGAATCATTTTTAAAGATGAGTTGAACAGCTGTTGCACCCTGCACTCATTTTAACACCTTGCTAGCAGCTATTATTTTCAACAACCTGCAAAACAAATCACGGTTTCCGTTACTCAGTTTTAATAATGCTCACGTAAGCATGCACTGTGCTACACCAGAAGCCGTTTTATTGGTAATGAGCAAAAAAAAAAAAAAAAAAAAAGTGACTCGTACTTGACTTTTTAATGGATTATGAGGTTTCTGAGCTTCCCAGGTGGCTCACTGGTCAAGAACCCACCTGGCAATACAGGACATCCGGGTTGGATCCCTGGGTCGGGTAGATTCCCCCAGAGGAGGAAATGGCAACCCACTCCAGCATTCCAGCATGGAAAATCCTATGGACAGAGGAGCCTGGTGGGCTACCGTCCACGGGGTCGCAAAGAGTGAGACACGACTGAGTGACTTAGCATGCATGCACAAGGTTTCTAGGGAAGCCAGATCTTCCGCAAGCCCCTGACTGTCTGGAGACCGAGCAGACGATGGTTTCCAAAATGCGCTAAAAAGGCAGAGACGTCCCGACCAAACCCACTCTCTACCGGCCCCTTCATCCACACTCAGTGCTTCCAAATTGCTGTTTCATATTTTCACGTTCTTTAAATAGTTGATTAAATTATATATACCTTATTTTTGTGCAAATTGGAAGGAAAGAATCCAGGTCTGCTGTTTTACCATCTGGCTTTTCAAGTTGCCCCATCACCATTAACAATAAAATTACCCATCTTTTTGAAATGTCATATTATCATAGACTACATTCCGATGTCTGACAGGGCATTTTTCTGACATTCTATTAAATGCATTGATCTCTCAGTTATTAGGCCAACACCAAGCCATTTAAATACGATCTTCACAGTGTATTTTTGTACTGAGTCACACCTTCTCGAGAAGTTGCATTTTCCTTCTAAATGAAATGGACTTTCTTTCTAAATGCTACGAAATGGACACCATGCCATTCATTGCAAACATTCAAACAAGTCTTGACAGAAAGGAGGAACTGAGGGCCAAGGCAGCCCCCTAAAAACCCACTGATACTTTTAAAAAGTGCAGCAATTTACATCTCTGAAAAAGTTTTCGGCATTGTCAACTACACAGCTCTAAAAGCTGAGCGGTCTAGAGTTCATCGGGTATATTACAAAGTATCATCTTTATGGACAGCTTTCAGAAAAGTGCGACTGATCCTTTTTCAAATACTGGGATCTTTGAACTGTGTCTTTAAATGGGAAGAGCTGAATTCCACCATAGCTATGCTCCAAAATATAACAGGCGATCAAAACTAGCCTTTTATCCTGACTCCCAAACATAGATGGCTATCAAATAGTGTGTCTGTCAGGATTTCCTCTGGCTGCAAAAATTCTGCTAGGGTAACTTACACAGTTCAGGGTGGATTTATCTCTGGACACACTGCAGGGCCTGTAGGAGCAACTCGAGAAGTGTGCCCATGACCCAGGGTCTTTCTCTCTTTGATTCAATATACCCTTTCTGTGCACGGTCAGCAAACGGCAGCTCAAACTACTGACATGATGCCAAATATCCAAGTAGAAAGAAAAGAGAAAGAAGAAAGTGCCAGCAATGGATGATACTGAGTTTCACTGACCACTGGCACATCACAAGAACATTGTTGGCTGCTGAGAACTCTGGTAAATCAAATTCCTGTCACAGTTTCTGGTATAGAGACAGATAAAGAGAAAAGGAGGCTGGGGGTAGTGTTTAAGTGACCAACACTACAGTACCATATTTAAAAGTTCACCTTCAGGTCAAAGGGTACTCAGAGATACTAAATAGAAATCCATGGCTAAATATAACCTTGGGATATGCAGACAATCAAAATCAGAAAAAGTTTTCAAGACTTCAGTTCCCCAACTCCTCTAAGAAATCAGACTATCCTGAAGAAAATATCAGCTTAACCCCAGAATTCTCTTCTTACTTTGGAAGAAAATGGAGATTTGGGTGTCTAAGACTGTAGGTTTTAGAAAAGGCAGAGGAACCAGAGATCAAATTGCCAATATCCGCTGGATCATCGAAAAAGCAAGAGAGTTCCAGAAGAACATCTATTTCTGCTTTATTGACTATGCCAAAGCCTTTGACTGTGTGGATCACAAGAAACTGTGGAAAATTCTGAAAGAGATGGGAATACCAGACCATCTGACCTGTCTCTTGAGAAACTTGTATGCAGGTCAGGAAGCAACAGTTAGAACTGGACATGGATCAACAGACTGGTTCCAAATAGGAAAAGGAGGACGTCAAGGCTGTATATTGTCACCCTGCTTATTTAACTTATATGCAGAGTACATCATGAGAAACGCTGGGCTGGAAGACACACAAGCTGGAATCAAGATTGCCGGGAGAAATATCAATAACCTCAGATATGCGGACGACACCACCCTTATGGCAGAAAGTGAAGAAGAACTAAAGAGCCTCTTGACAAAGGAGAAAGAGGAGAGTGAAAAAGTTGGCTTAAAGCTCAACGTTCAGAAAACTAAGATCATGGCATCTGGTCCCATCACTTCATGGCAAATAGATGGGGGAACAGTGGAAACAGTGTCAGACTTTATTTTTCTGGGCTCCAGAATCACTGCTGATGGTGACTGCAGCCATGAAATTAAAAGACGCTTACGCCTTGGAAGGAAGGTTATGGCCAACCTAGATAGCATATTTAAAAGCAGAGACATTACTTTGCCAACAAAAGTCCGTCTAGTCAAGGCTATGGTTTTTCCAGTGGTCATGTATGGGTGTGAGAGTTGGACGGTGAAGAAAGCTGAGCGCCGAAGAATTGATGCTTTTGAAGTGTGGTGTTGGAGAAGACTCTTGAGAGTCCCTTGGACTGCAAGGAGATCCAATCAATCCATCCTAAAAGAGATCAATCCTGGGTGTTCATTGGAAGGTCTGATGTTGAAGCTGAAACTCCAATACTTTGGCCACCTCATGCGAAGGGTTGACTCATTGGAAAAGACCCTAATGCTGGGTAGGATTGGGGGCGGGAGGAGAAGGGGACGACAGAGGATGAGATGGTTGGATGGCATCACCGACTCGATGGACATGGGTTTGGGTAAACTCCGGGAGTTGGTGATGGACAGAGAGGCCTGGCGTGCTGCAATTCATGGGGTCGCAGAGAGTCGGACACGACCGAGCGACTGAACTGAAGACTGTAAATACAAGTTCTATAATCAGCCAAGGAAAACACGTTCAGTCGTGAAAGGACTTCAAACGTATATCAAATGCATGTGCTTCTTTAAAAAAAAAAAAAATTCTTCAAGAATGCTGATAAACTGATAAATGAATCAAATTAATATACCCATGAAGAGAAGTGCTTTGTATAATTAAAACGCTAATAAGCCATGAAACACTGAAACTCTTGGTTGGTTTATAAAGTTGTCATCGTGATGAGGCTTAATTCAACACTCAGAACTAAATCTTGTAAACAATAATGCAACCTATCTAGTTCATGTTATAATATATAACATTATGTATACACAATGTACTATATTATAACTAATACAGATGCAATAATCTCGATCTGAAAAAAAAAAGCAATTCATTTTAACCAAAATCTATGCAGAGGAAAGATAAACAGTGCTAAAAATGGTTACTAAGGGTCAGAGGGCAGGTGATGTGATTTTAGAACTAGGCATCCAAATATTTTTTCTTGGATAGAATTTTCAAATACCCAGAACAGGGAAAACAGAGGAAAACTTGAGCAACTACCTGAAAGTCAGAAAATGACAAGAAAGAACAAAAACTCAGAATTTTAAAAATAGCAGAGAAGCGAATATCATGAAGAAATGAAATTTTACTTCTGTTCACTTTACTTAAGTGAAAGTCGCTCAGTCGTGTCCAACTCTTTGTGACCCCATGGACTATACAGTCCATGGATTTCTCCAGGCCAGAATACTGGAGTGGGTAGCCTTTCCCTTCTCCAGGGGATCTTCCCAACCCAGGGTTTGAACCCAGGTCTCCCGCATTGCAGGCAGATTCTTTACCAGCTGAGCCACAATGGAAGCTCAATAATACTGGAGTGGGTAGCCTATCCGTTCTCCAGCGGATCTTCCCGACCCAGGAATCAAACCAGGGTCTCCCACGTTGCAGGTGGATTCTTTAGTGATACTTAACGTAGAACTTTGTACCCATAATTTAGACCTATGGTTCATGATCATTCTCGCCAGACGAACCTGCCTGAAAGACCCACAGACCCTCAGTGGTAACAGAGATCAACACTGCTGCCAGTTCAAAGTCAGAGATTACATGATCCCTCCAATGAACATTACTCACTCTTTTCAAAACAGGAAACCTTCCCCTTTGCAACACCATGGATGAACCTGGAGGATGCAATGCTAACTGAAATAAGCTGGACTCTGAAGGACAAATACTGTCTGATTTCATTTACATGTGATTCCCACAATAGCCAAACCCACAGATTCACTGAGTGCGATGGCTGGCGGGAACGGAGGGGAGCAGGGAAGTGGGGAGGTGTAGTTCAGTGAGGATAAATTCCACTGAAGCAAGATGTACAGACTCTGGAGATATGCTGGACCACAGAGTGCCCGTGGTTCACGATATGGGCTGTGCCCTTCAAAGTGTAGCCGAGAGGATAGATATCACATTAATTGTTCTCACCACCACCACCACCACCATTAACCCCAGTAAATCAGAGTGTCATACTCAAACTCATTCACCAGTTCTAGCTATCGGAACAGTGCTGGCTCAACGGGAAGAACTCAGAAACAGCTGCTTCCTGGGAGGGCTACCAACATACTCAAGCTTTCCTCGCTTCTGTTGCATGTATTTTGTTTAAGGCCAGCAGCCTCCGCACCCGAGGGTGGAATTTCAAATCCACTGTTTGCGAGCACATGGTCTACACTGTAGAGACCCTTCCCTGCCTTCAAAACAAATTCATATTAGGATATGAACGGTGTCTGAAGGAGTCATCCCTCCCACCTTTGGAGCGTTTACACATATTGGTGCTGTTCTTCAGTTGCTCAGTTGTGTCTAACACCTTAGTGACTCCACGGATGGAGCCCACCGCGGGGGCTCCTCTGACCATGGGATTTTCACACATATTTGAACACAGTGAAACACCGGTGAACTATTAAAACTCCTGGGAAAGATCCCCATGAGGTTGACGGGAAACATACATTGATGTTTTGGCCCTGATGACTGACAATGTTTTTGCCAATAATCTAGAAACAGAAGTGATGCTTGCCACTCAGCCTGGCTCGTAAAGCTCTTCCATCAATTTCCTTTACGCTTTTCTCCCTTTCTACTATCTGAGATGGAGATGCTGCCAATCCTCTCTCAGGAAATCCTTGGAACCATGTATTTCTTTTTAACGTTAAAAAAAAAAAAAAGCCAATAGTAAGAATATTGTACCTGGTAAGGTCCGTCTAATCAAAGCTATGGTTTTTCCAGTAGTCGTGTATGGATGTGAGAGTTGGACCATAAAGAAAGCTGAGTGCTGAAAAATCTATGCTTTTGAACTGTGGTGTTGGAGAAGACTCTTGAGAGTCCCTTAAATTGAAATGAGATCCAACCAGTCCATCCTAAAAGACATCAGTCCTGAATATTCACTGGAAGGATTGATGCTGAAGCTGAAATTCCAATACTTTGGCCGCCTGATTCAAAGACCTGACTCACTGGAAAAGATCCTGATTCTGGGAAAGATTGAAGGCAGGAGGAGAAGGGAATGACAGAGGATGAGATGGTTGGATGGCATCAACGACATGATGGACATGAGTTTGAGCAAGCTCCAGGAGTTGGTGATGGACAGGGAAGCCTGGAGTGCTGTGGTCTGTGAGGTTGCAAAGAGTCGGACACGACTGAGTGACTGATCTGAACTGAAGATTTCAGCTTTTCAATGAAGTCATTCCAGAGCAGGAAAAGGTCTAGAGAAGGGAAGACAGAATAATTAAATGTGCAGAGCCACTGATCTATGCAGAGGGCATTTAAGGATCAGTGGGACCTCATGTGGGCTTCACAGGTGGTGCTAGTGGTATACAATCCGGCTGCCAAGGCAGGAGACATAAAGAGACGTGAGTTCGATCCCTGGGTCAGGAATGGGCCCCGTCTGCAAAGATCAGAGCTGCCAAGGGATATGACTGAAGACTACAAACTCATAAAAGGTAGAATTGGGATGAATACAGACGTGCCCAACAAATCCCAGTTTACCATGTCCACCCTCCCACCTAAAAAGGAGGAAATTTAGGACAAATATAAAAAGGATAAGCTAACACAGCAGCAGGTAGCAAGGGTCTCATGTACAAAAATTGGAAGCTGGAAAACCAGAAAGTGAAAAGTGTGATAGTCGGTCAGCTGTTTCCAACACTTTGCTACTCATAGACTGTATCCCGCCAGGCTCCTCTGTCCATGGGAGTCTCCAGGCAAGAATACTGGAGTGGGTTGCCATGACCTTCTCCAGGGAATCTTCCGGGCCTAGGGATTGAACCTCGGTCCTTTGCAATGCAGATTCTTTACTGTCTGAACCACCAGGGAAGCCTGAAGACCAGAGGTTGACCGCAAATATAAAAATCTTCACATAGGTACTAGAAAAATTCACAGATGACAGTTCCATTAAGGGAGCTAAAGTGATGCCTAAAAAATTAAAGAGGCTTCAAAGTGACCGTCCAAAAATGAAATGCACACAATTAGAAATCTCTCTAGATCGTGAATCTCTGTAACAATGGTGTTGCTCTCATACCCTCTGCAGCAGGTTGCTTTGCAGACTGCCCCTGTATTCCTTCTTCTGCAAACTATTTTTGCTGTTAGACTTATTTCATACCAGCCAGAGTGCTGCTTTTATGGAATCGCTCATGGACAGGAACCTGTTACAGATTCTGAGAGACCTGAAGAAGCCCTGATAAACTACTAAATTTAGGCAAGATTGAGCTCTACACAGAAATTCTTAACTGACTTCACTGCAGGCATGAAACAGGCCCACCTGTGTAAAACTGTCATATGGGCAGTTTTGACCGATAAGGGCACATGTTGCTACAAGAGCAGAAAGATCAGAAGAGCCATCGATTCAATGCTTGCAGATTAAATACAGTCACTTTTTTTAAAAAAACCAAAAACCAAGTGTTGCTTTCTACATGATGGCCGACTAAAGCATGTGCATGGCTTCTGGTTATTATAAGACCAACAAACTCAACCTTTTTCTTTTTTTTTAATTGAAATATAGTTGATTTACAATGTTGTGACAGTTTCTGTTGTACAGCAAAGAGATAGAGGTATACAAGCACACACACATATATCTATTCCTTTTCAGATTCTTTTCCACTACGGGTTATTACAAAATATGGACTATAGTTCCCTGTGATATATAGTACTAGGTCCTTGTGCTTACTTGCTCAGTCGTGTTCAACTCTTTGTGACCCCATGGACTGTAGCCCGCCAGGCTCCCCTGTCCATGGGATTCTCCAGGTAAGAATACTGGAGTGGATTGCCATGCCCCACTCCAGGGGATCTTTCCAACCCAGGGATCAAACCTAGGTCTCCGCATTAGTTATCTATCTTAAATATATGAGTATGTATATGTGAATCCTACACTCCCAATTTCTTCCACTCTCACATTTCTCCTTTGCTAACTGTAAGCTCTTTTCTGTATCTGTGAGCCTGCTTCTGCTTTGTAACTAAGTTCACTTATTTTTTTAGGTTCCACATATACGTGATAGCATATAATATTTGCCTTTGTCTGACGTACTTCAACCAGTATGATAATCTCTGAAGTCCATTCACGTTGCTGCAAATGGCATTATCTCTTTTTTTTTTTTTTTTTGGCTGAGTAATGTTCCACTGTTACATATGTACCACATCTGTTTTATCCATTCCTCTGATGGTGGACTCTTGGGTTGATCCCTGTCTTGGTTGTTATGAGCACTGCTGCTATGAGCATTGAGGTGGTTGTATCTTTTCGAATTACAGTTTTCTCTGGATATATACCCAAGAATGGGATTGCTGGGTGAGGTGGTAACACTATTTTTAGTTTCTAAAAGAACCTCCATACTACCCTTAGTAGTGGCTGCTCCAGTTGACATTTCCATCTACAGTATAAGAGGGTTCCCTTTTTGCACACCCTCTCAAGCATTTATTGTTTGTAGACTTTTTGAGGATGGCCATTCTCACTGCTGTGAAGTGATATCTCACTGTAGTTTTGATTTGCATTTCTCTGATAGTTAATGATGTTGAACATCTTTTCATTGCCTGTTGACCATCTGTATGTCTTCTTTGGAGAAAGATTTTTATTAGGTCGTCTGCCCATTTTTTTTAGTTGGGTTCTTTATTCTTTTGATGTTGAGCTGTATGAACTGTTTGTATGTCCTGGAAATTAAGCCCTAGTTGGTCACATCACTTGCAAATATTTTCTCCCAGTGCATAGGATGTCGTTTCATTTTGTTTTTGATTTCCTTTGTTGTGCAAAAGCCTATAAATTTGATTAGGTCTCATATGTTTATTTTTCACTGCAAAATTTTTAAGACAAGAAGGCAAATGTTGCCCAGCTGGGAATTCAATGCCTCCATCACCCTAACCTTCTCTATGGAATTATACTGTCACTGCAAAGGGTACAAAGAACATGAAAATGTCATCTGTACCCTTTGCTGTTGTTCAGTCACAAAGTTGTGTCTGACTCTGCGACTCCATCAACTAGAGCACGCCGGGTTTCCCTGTCCTTCATTATTTCCCAGAGTTTGCTCAAACTCATGACCATTGAATCAATGATGCCATCCAACTGTCTCATCCTCTGTTGGCCCCTTCTCCTTTTGCCTTCAATCCTTCCCATCATCAGAGGCTTTTCTAATGAGTCAGTTCTTCACATCTGGTGGCCAAAGTATTGGAGTTTCAGCTTTAGCATCAGTCCTTCCAATGAATATTCAGGGTTGATCTCCTTTAGGATGGACTGGCTTCATCTCTTTGTTATTCAGGGGACTCTCAAGAGTCTTGTCCAGCACCACAGTTCAAAAGCATCAATTCTTCGGCACTCAGCCTTCTTTATGGTCCAGCTCACATTTGTACCTTTAGGCAGCATAAAATTCCATTAGAGAAATGAGACACAGCTGCATCTCTGAGTAGGGCTCACTGAATCTCCCCGTCAGAGATAGGAACTTGGATTTTAATTCTTTTAAAATGTATCACTATCAATAGACATAGCACAATGCATTGATGATTTCAGATGAGAAATGCATGTGCTATGACCCAGGAGCCAACTTCCGTCACCACCTTCTTTAGTAAACATAGAATTACTGAAGCACAATCACACAGATTCATTTACCTACTGGACTGAGAATCCAACCAGGACTACAAAGGACAGAACAGATGTAGATCCCAAAAACAGAAGAAAGGGGAAGCATCCTGAGGAAGCAACACATGAAGAAACAACTACACAAAGTTCATGGTCCTGCTCTAGGCAAGAATGGGGCAACTGATTTCTAATTCCATAAGGAAAATTAGAAAGGGCTAATTCAGAAGCGTCACCAAATAATTATATCTAGTACCTAAAAGTTAGATTTTTATATAGATTCTAGACAGAGAAAACTATTCAAAATACAGTACGCCCATTCACAGGACTTCCCTGGAGGTCCAGTGGTGAAGACTCTGTGCTTCTAATGCAGGGAGCAGGGGTTCGAACCCTGGTCAGGGAACTAAAATCCCACATGCCACTTGTGTGGCTAAAAAGAAATGAAAACAAATAAAAAAATTAGTGCAGGATGGGAGTGAGAGGCTGAGGCAGCCTCACCAAGCTCACAGGCTCCTGCCTTGACAAGGTGTAACTCAGAGGCCTCCCGTGGAGGCAGAAGGGATGGGGAAACTGTGGAAATTTAAGTGGCGTCTAGGACCTTATCATACTGACAGCTCGTTATCCCTGGGATCCAGAGAGGAGAATGTAACACATCAGCCAGCATCCTTTTATAAGCAAGTCCAAAGGATCCCATTGGAGCCTATGTACAAACAGACTTTTCCAGAGGTGACAAAGCAGCCATTAAGAGACAAAACCTAGGCTTCAAGGCTGAGTGGTGCGGACGGCCATTTGTATTGCAATTGCTCATCCAAAGCCACTTGCCTAAATGACACTGGAGGGTTTGTGTTCAGATCCTTTGAATGATAATTTCTGGCTCTATTGCCTGTTCCCACTGGGCCACTTCCAAATGCATCTTCTGGCATGGTTGTCTACTGTGATAGAGGGATATTCACTTTTAAAGTCATTACCTTAATCATCTCTGCTGCTTTGATTTACTGTGAGAGATGGCTGATTTTGTTTCCTTGCTTATTGCAAGAACTTCGCTCAGGGTCAGATGAGTTTTATTTTCAAGCTGAAAGTGTGGATCACAGAAACAAGAGCTTGGAGCACAGAGGCTTGCGGCTTTTTCTCCTAGACACAGGTGTTAAATCAAATTGAACAATGTGACTTTGCCAGGGCCGAGCCAGCAACAACAATGCAGTGTTTGCTTGACAGGAGAGATCATGAGAAACCAGTCTGCAGGGCAGCTTCTCAATCAGAGCTTGAGAACACTGGACAGTCAGTGGTCACCATGCCCACCCACCAGGATGGAGACTGTAACATGCCACGCACTCGAATCGGTGATGCTACTTCTTAGTATTCTTCAACCTGGACGAATGGCTACATTTAGAAATGTTTCCAGATTTCCTAAAAATAGTTCTTCACAGGCAAAGCAGACACATTGGATTACATCAAAATTAAACATTTCTGAGCGTCTTAGGGCATAGGCAACAGAGTGAAAGACAGCCTATGAAATGGGAGAACAGAATGACAGATCATACCTCTGATAAGGGGTTAATATCCAGTATACATAAAGAACTCCTACAACTCAACAAGGAAAACACCCCAAACAGCTCTATTAAAATATGCACAAAGGATTGAATACACATTTCTCCCATGATCAACAGATTGACAATAAGCATATGAAATGATTTTCAGCATCACTAGTCATCAGGTAAATGTTACTTAAAATCACAACGACATACCACCTCACACCCATTAGAATAGCTACTATCAAGAAATAGAAAGTGTTAGCAAGGAGGAGGAGAAATCGGAAGTCTTACGTACTCTTGGTAGGATGATGTAAAACAGTGCCGGCGCTATGAAAAACATAATGACAATTCCACAAAAAAATTAAAAGTAGCACCACCATATGATTGGAGAAGGCATTGGCAGCCCACTGCAGTACTCTTGCCTGGAAAATCCCATGGATGGAGGAGCCTGGTAGGCTGCAGTCCATGGGGTGGCGACAAGTCGGACACAACTGAGCGCCTTCACTTTCACTTTCACCATATGATCAAGCAATTCCACTGGTGGATATATATTCAAAAGGAAGGAAAGCAGGGTCTTAACGGGTATTTGTATACACATGTTCACAGCCACAGTTTTCACAACAGCAAGAGGTGGAAGCAATGCAAGTGTATATCAACAGATGCACGGGTAAACACAATGTGCTCCACGCACATTATGGAATCTCATAAGCATTAAAAAGGAAAGTTCTGACATATGCTAAACATGCATATTTTGATCCACACAGTCAAAGGCTTTGGCATAGTCACTAAAGCAGAAATACATGCTTTTCTGGAACTCTCTTGCTTTTTCGATGATCCAGCAGATGTTGGCAATTTGATCCCTGGTTCCTCTGCCTTTTCTAAAACCAGCTTGAACATCTGGAAGTTCACGGTTCACGTATTGCTGAAGCCCGGCTTGGAGAATTTTGAACATTATTTTACTAGTGTGTGAGATGAGTGCAATTGTGCTGTAGTTCGAACATTCTTTGGCATTACCTTTCTTTGGGATTGGAATGAAAACTGACCAATTTTCATTCTTAAAGAGATGGGAATACCAGACCATCTGACCTGTCTCTTGAGAAACCTGTATGCAGGTCAGGAAGCAACAGTTAGAACTGGACATGGAATAACAGAATGTTTCCAAATAGGAAAAGGAGTACATCAAGGCTGTATATTGTCACCCTGCTTATTTAACTTATATGCAGAGTACATCATGAGAAACGCTGGGCTGGAAGAAGCACAAGCTGGAATCAAGATTGCCGGGAGAAATATCAGTAACCTCAGATATGCGGATGACACCACCCTTATGGCAGAAAGTGAAGAAGAACTAAAGAGCCTCTTGATGAAAGTGAAAGAGGAGAGTGAAAAAGTTGGCTTAAAGCTCAACGTTCAGAAAACTAAGATCATGGCATCCGGTCCCATCACTTCATGCAAATAGATGGGAAAACAGTGGAAACAGTGTCAGACTTTGTTTTTCTGGGCTCCAAAATCACTGCAGATGGTTTTTGCAACCATGAATTAAAAGATGCTTACTCCTTGGAAGGAAAGTTATGACCAACCTAGATAGCATATTAAAAAGCAGAGACATTACTTTGCCAACAAAGGTCCGTCTAGTCAAGGCTATGGTTTTTCCAGTGGTCATGTATGGATGTGAGAGTTGGACGGTGAAGAAAGCTGAGTGCCAAAGAATTGATGCTTTTGAACTGTGGTGTTAGAGAAGACTCTTGAGAGTCCCTTGGACTGCAAGGAGATCCAACCATTCAATCCTAAAGGAAATCAGTCCTGGATGCTCACTGGAAGGACTGATGTTGAAGCTGAAACTCCAATACCTTGGCCACCTCATGCAAAGAGTTGACTCATTGGAAAAGACCCTAATGCTGGGTAGGATTGGGGGTGGGAGGATAAGGGGACGACAGAGAATGAGATGGTTGGATGGCATCACCGACTCGATGAACATGGGTTTGGGTAGACTCCAGGAGTTGGTGATGGACAGGGAGGCCTGGCGTGCTGCAGTCCATGGGGTCACAAAGAGTCAGACACGACTGAGCGAATGAACTGAACTGAAACACGCATAACTTGGACGACAGTTAAAAAGCACTGCATAATTCCACTTATATGAGCTATTTAGAGTAGTCAAGGGGTATCTGAACTGAACTGAGAGTAGTCAAACTTAGAGCAACATAAAGTAGAGTGGGGGTTGCCAGGAACTGGGGCTTCCCAAGAATCTGCCTGCCAATGCAGGAGACGCAGATTTGATCCCTGGGTCAGGAAGATCCCCTGGAGAAGGAAAGAGCAACCCACTCCAGTATACTTGCCTGGAGAATCCCATGGACAAAGGAGCCTGGCAGGCTACAGCCCATGGGGTTGTAAACAGTCATTGGTGTAGTGTGTATGGAGAGTTTTCACATAGAATTTCAGTTTTTCAAAATGAAAAACTTTCTGAGGATTGGCTGCACAACCATGGGAATATACTTGAAACTACTGAACTGTCGATTTAAAATAGCCAAGATGGCAAATTTAATATATTTCATTGTAATTTTTAAAACATTACGTTTAAGAATAGTTTCTTAACATCAAAAGGTTTGAATTTTTTGTTTGAGTCCAATCAAAACCTTTTAAATCACAAGTCTTGTATGTCTACCTAAAATTGTAAATAAGATTAATTACATAGTCAAACAGAGTAAATGGATTTTTCAAGTAGCCGCTTTGTTTTACAAAATGTTTCCACACCAGACAGAAATATCTGATGTAGTTGAAGTCCCCTTTACCAGTCTTGCTTTTGAACACCAGTGTGGTGATTGCTTGTCACTGGTAGCTCAATGGTAAAGAATTCCCCGCCAATGCAGGAGACACAAGTTAGATCCCTAGGTCGGGAAGATCCCCTGGAGGAGGGCATTGCAACCCACAGCAGTATTCTTGCCTGGAGCATCCCATGGACAGAGGAGCCTGGTGGGCTACAGTCCATGGGGTCGCAAGGAATCAGACACGATGGAGCACACGCCCACCTTCTGATTGTAAACTGCGGTGACCAGCCAACAGGCCTTCCACTAAAACCAGCAGGAAACTTGTGTTTTATCAGCTGTTTCAACTGACAGAAATGGGTGGAGAGAGATTTCCTTGGTGGTCCAGTGGCCAAGACTGCGTCCTCCCAATGCAGGGGGCCGGGGTTCCATCCCTGGTTGAGGAGCTAGGTCCCACATGCCGCAACTTAATAAAAAGATCCTACATGAAACAGCAAAGATTGAAGATCCCAGGTGCCAAAACTAAGACCCAGCGCAGCCAAAGAAATACGTATTAAAAAAAAAAAAAAGGAGGAGGAAGAAATGGATGGGGAGAGATGTATCTACCTGAGGTTCGGATGCAAAGTCCACTTTCTGAAAGCTGACATTTATAAAGAGACTTCCTAAGACAGCAGACTATTTCATGTTCTCAGCAAATACCCATCAAGCGGCTTTCAGGCATGCTATTCAGCTAAAAACAAAGATGGCCAGTTCATGGGCCCCAAGCAGATACAAGGTGACTCCAGGAAATAATGAAAAAAATTCTAGGTGGTTATGTCATGGTGTAAAAATGTCACAGCACGATGTACAAACCCAATCCTCCCTAAGCCAGTTCACCTTTTGTAGGAAGTGTGCTCAGGAAGAGCCACTGAACTGGAGTTCATGTGGTGCACCATTTAAGGAGAAAAGATTCAGCTACTGTTCAAGAACTGCCTT
This sequence comes from Giraffa tippelskirchi, assembly GCF_054371585.1. Taxonomy (NCBI): domain Eukaryota; kingdom Metazoa; phylum Chordata; class Mammalia; order Artiodactyla; family Giraffidae; genus Giraffa; species Giraffa tippelskirchi. Next base: position 149,457,248 of record NC_137289.1, read on the forward strand.
TTTACAAATGCTTGGGGGTTTTATTTGGGGGGGGGGGGAGATGGAGGCAGAGGAGGAGGCGGGAAAGCTTCTTTGAAAGATGGCATGGATTCTTAGGCTGGTTAAATTTTGAGTTTACAAAGCTAGATTACGGAGTCTAGCAGTTTGATCCAACATTAATCGGGATGCTGCTAAGTACTTTGTATTGATAGATGTGTGAACGTCTACCATCTACCGACTAAAGTCGGCAACGGCAATGGAGAATATCCTCTTTAATAAGGTGGTAAAGAATCCAGCTGCCAGTGTAGCAGATGAAAGAGACATGGGTTTAATCCCTGGGTGGGGAAGATTCCCTGGAGCGGAAAATGGCAACCCACTGCAGTATCGTTGTCTGGAGGATCCCATGGATAGAGGAGCCTGGCGGGTTACAGTCCACGGGGTCACGATGAGTCGGACACGACTGAGCGACGGAGCACAAGTGTGCCCCTTACCCAGTTGGTTGAGGACTACAGCAGTTTCACACACTCCAGTCTGCCTGGAGAGGAAGGAATTCTGCCTCAAGATTGTAACAGAAATCCAGCCTGCCTGGGATTTCAGATTCAAGACCACAAGATCAGTCCCTGGAGTTTTCCAACCTGAGTGCCTCCCCTGAAGACACAATTTAGACTCCAGGAGTCTCAAGATGGCAACACCCATTGTGCCTGAGTTTCCAACCCACCGTCCTCTACTCTATGGAATTTGCACCTGCCAGACTCTGCAACGGAGAAGGCAATGGCACCCCATTCCAGTACTCTCACCTGGAAAATCCCATGGATCGAGGAGCCTGGGAGGCTGCAGCCCATGGGGCTGCGAAGAGTCGGACACGACTGAGCGACTTCCCTTTCACTTTTCACTTTCATGCATTGGAGAAGGAAATGGCAACCCACTCCAGTGTTCTTGCCTGGAGAATCCCAGGGACGGGGGGAGCCTGGTGGGCTGCCGTCTATGGGGTCGCACAGAGTCAGACACGACTGAATTGACTTAGCAGCAGCAGCAGCAGCAGACCCTGCAAATGCATGAACCAATTCCTTCAAATAAATCTCTCTCTCATATATATTTATAGAAAAAAAGAGGAAGTGTTAGTCACTTAGTTGTGCCCGACTCTTTGCGACCCCATGGACTGTAGCCCGCCAGGTTCCTCTGTCCAAGGGATTCTCCAGGCATGAATACTGGAGTGCATTGTGATTCCCTTCTCCAGGGGATCGTCCCAACAGAGATGAAACTCAGGCCTCCTGTATTGCAGATAGATTCTTTACTGTGTGAGCCACCAGACAAGCCCATATATATCTATATCTGAGTATATATTTATACATAGCATATATATACTATATAATGTATATATATGTAAAGTAATGCATATGTGTGTGTCTATTTACCAGTCTATATATAGATACAGTATTTAGTGTGTGTGTGTGTATATATATATATATATATATATTATCAGTTCAGTTCACTTCAGTCACTCAGTCGTGTCCAACTCTTTGCGACTCCATGAATCGCAGCTCGCCAGGCCTTCCTGTCCATCACCAACTCCCGGAGTCCACCCAAACTCATGTCCATCAAGTCGGTGATGCCATCCAACCATCTCATCCTCTGTCGTCCTCTTCTCCTCCTGCCCCCAATCCTACCCAGCATCAGGGTCTTTTCCAGTGAGTCAACTCTTCACGTCAGGTCGCCAAAGTATTGGAGTTTCAGCTTCAACATCAGACCTTCCAATGAACACCCAGGACTGATGTCCTTTAGGATGGACTGGTTGGATCTCCTTGCAGTCCAAGGTGTATATATGTAAAATAATGCATATGTGTGCCTATCTATTTATGGATCTATCTATCCACCTATCTATTATCTCCTATTGTTTCAAAAAACCCTCACCGATACCACTCAAAGAGAGAATGGCAACCCACTCCAGTATTCTTGCCTGGAGAATTCCACGGACAGAGGAGCCTGGCGGCTACAGTCCATTGGGTTGCAAAGAGTCGGACACAAGGAACCCACATGCGTTGATACAGCTCTTTGCCAAATCAAGAAAGCAAGGCTCAGAAAAGATGGGGAGGGAGGTGGGAGGGGGGGATTCAGGATGGGGAACACATGTACACCCATGGCTAATTCATGTCAATGTATGGCAAAAAGCATTACAATATTTTAAAGTAATTAGCCTCCAATTAAAATAAATTAATTAAAAAAATGAAAACAGTAAAAAAGAAAAGAAGAAACTTCAGCTGCAGAGAGAACACCTGCATTGCCTTGGGTCACATTCCCTCTCCAGGAGAGATGTCACGGTGATTTTGTCCCCCATAGTCACTCCTACTTTTCGAGGACTGTGCCAAGACTTGCTTTTCCGTGTTGCTTGAATGCCGTGGATTCGGCAGAACAGGAACGTTCCCAGTACCACTTCTTCCCATCACCGCCATGAATATTAAATACTGACAGCACCTTCTGCCTGGTTATCAATGGCACACGCTGCCATTAATTCATTCTGGAGGCTCACTACACTCCAGGTGCTCCTGATTACATCCAACGCAGAAGAAGAGTCAGCATCCACCAGCGGATGCCCTGCCAGACCTCACACATCTTTTCCGAAGCAAGACTCATAAATAAACACCAGCAATCGCCAAGATGTGGTCAGACATCAGGGCAGTTCCGCAGAATAACAGCTTTATTGTGGAGGGTACCAGACCATACTCGCAGGACGCCTTCAGCAAACCTAATAAAACATGAAGTAATTGGAAGGGGGGACTAATTTCCCTCATCTACTCTTCCGCCCAAGACAGATGAAAACAGCTTTCCTTAAAACAATACTATTGCTTTTCTTACTTAGGAAAATTGGTTTTCATCCCCTGAGTGCATAATACTTAAAAACATTGCCCGTAAAAGAGCTGCCACACTCTACTTGGATGTTTAAAAACCGAATCTATAACTCGGGGCATAACCTTTCAGTTCCAACTCTTCAACAAAGTTTCTATTAACAGAGGTGGCGGGTTTCAAGGTTGTTCACAGAGACCATTATTCTCTGACTTTGTAACTGCCTGAATTCTGTCTCATTTTCATGGGAATCGTCATGCCTAGACCCTGGAAATCCCTCACTGGGCTTCAAGAGTCCTACTGTGTGCTTTGAGGAACTTTTTTAAGGTTTTGTTTTTAATTGAAGGATCGGTACTTTATAGTATTGTGTGTTTCTGCCATACATCCACGTGAATCAGCCACAGGCATGCATATGTCCCCTCTGTCTTGAACTCCCCTCCCACCTCCCATCCTCCTAAGTTTTCACAGATCGCCTGTATGAGTTCCCTGAGTCACAGAGCAAATTCCCACTGGCTGTCTATTTAACGTGTGGTAATCTATACGCTTTCACACTGTTCAGCTCTCTGTTCGTCCAACCCTCTGCTCCCCCGACGCCGGGGGTCCATAGATCTCTTCTCTATGCCTGTGTCCAACCAGTTCAGTTCAGTTCAGTCACTCAGTCGTGCCCGACTCTCTGCGACCCCACGGACTGCAGCATGCCAGGCCTCCCTGTCCGTCACCAACTCCCGGAGTTTGCTCAAACTCATGCCCATTGAGTTGGTGTCTTCAATGCCGCCCTGCAAATAGGTTCGTCAGTACCATTTGTCTAGATACCATTTATATGCGTTAATATACGATATTTGCTTTTCCCTCTCTGACTTACTTCACTCTGTATAAACAACCTCTAGGTTCATTGACATCATTAGCACTGACATATATGTGCTCTTTTCTTTGGCTGAGTAGTATTCCACTGTACACATGTACTGGCTTTGTTGTACATTTTAGTACATAGATTATGAACCTGGACACCAGGAAGGATCAAGATGAGGCAGGCACCCATCTCTCAACATGAGTGTTACTCACTCAGTAGAGTCAGACTCTTTGTGACCCCACAGAGTGTAGCCTGCCAGGCTCTTCTGTCCATAGGATTCTCCAGGCAAGAATACTGGAGTCGGTTGCCATTTCCTTCTCCAGGGAACTTCTCTTCCCAGGGATCAAACCCACATCTCCTGCATTGCAGGTAGATTTTTTTTTTTTACCATCTAAGCCACCAGGGAAGTTCATCTCTCCACACACCTTGTGGGCAAACACATTTCAGATCATTCAGTTTATCCTGGACCAAGAAAGATGAAACAGTTTGTACAAACGGCTCGCTTCTGAGAAGAGAGGCAAGCTTTCTGAAAGAACGGGTCCTGGCTCACTGTAAATATTTCTGCATGGTGAGATTTGCACTGCTGGGTTACGGAGCTGGGGGAGTAAAGGGAAGCCTCTGGCATACCACGGAATTTCCTTCTGTTAATACTCAGTAATGTCAGCTTTTATGGAAATATCCCACTTTGCTTGAAGACAGTCATTTCCATGGCCGTCTCTATGTTTAGAGAACATTATCCTTTAGAGGTAGGTTCAAATCATAGGGTATCCATTAAACATACCTATTGGCATGTTCTATACCAAATAACCTTAATAAACCTATGATTTTATTCTGCAAAGTCTTTTTCTTTTTTTAATGTAAGAAGAGAAAGGAAAGTGTTGGGATGGCCAAATAGTTCTTCGAGTTTTTTACCAATTGATGTTACAGAAAAAGCTGAACGAATTTTTGGCCAACCCAATACAAAGAGGTATAAAGTAAGAGCATCTTTTATTTATTTATTATTTAATTGGAAGAAAATTTCTTTACAATTTTATGCTGCTTTTTGCAAAACATCAATGTAAACTGGTGATAATTATATACATATATATAGAGATATATCTCAAATCCTCATCTCTTATGTCTCTGGCATTGGCAGGCATGTACTCTGGGCATTCCAGGTGGCACTAGTGGTAAAGAATCTGTCTATCAATGCAGGAAACATAAGCGATGTGGGTTAGATCCCTGGGGTCAAGAAGATCCCCAGGGGAAGGGTACAGCAACCCACTCCAGTATCCTTGCCTGGAGAACCCCATGGACAGAGGAGCCTGGTGGGCTACATTCCATAGGGTTGCAAAGAGTCGGACACGACTGAGTGACTTCACTTCACTAACTCACTTAGACACTTTGATTGGCTCAAGAGTAAAAATGTGCTTATATTACAAAATGACAATTAAAGCACCACTTGTCCCTTTTAAGTGTGTTGCTACTAACACTTGGTGATAAGGGAAGTAAACAAGTCATGCTGTGTATTTTATTCCAGCGAGCATACTAACAGTTGCTGTAGTATTAATAATCACATATATTTGTGACTGTACAACACTGCATTTAATAGATACCATCATTTCCGTCATCATCCTCCTATTGTTGGGCCAATTCAAAAGTAGCCTGTTTTTATTTCTGCAATTCTAGAAGTGGGTATTTTAACTACCTATATCATAAATATCTGAGGTTTTTTTTTTTTTTTTCAAACTTTAAACTTTTTCTTTTTTCTATTGGCCTAGAGCCGATTAACAATACTGGGATTTCAGGTGAACAGTCACACATATACACAAATCCATTCTCCCCCAAACCCCCCACCCATCCAGGCTGCCACACGCCAATGAGCAGAGTTCCCTGTGCTGTCCAGCAGGTCCTTGTTGGTTCTCCATGTTAAATACAGCAGTGTGTCCATGTCCATCCCAGACTCCCTAACTATCCCTTCCCCATCCTTCCGCCCTGGGAACCATCAGGTTATTACGAGTATTGAACAGAGTTCCCTGTGCTGTCCAGCAGGTCCTTGTTGTTTATCCATTTTGAATACAGCAGTGTGTCTATGAACCTCCCATGGAAATGAACGCAGCCGATACTGAATCTAGTGAATTTGGTTACTTGGTAACAATGCTCATCCATCTACTGAGATGGCAGGGAGTGACTGCTGAAGAACATTGTTTCTAATTATCTAGAGATTTCATTTGCCCTTACTTCTGTTCATGATCCGCATAAATAACAGAGTTGTGTGTGCTCTGAAAACAAGCTGTACTTCTTGTTAAGTGTATCACTTTCATTTTGCCATGAAACACTGGTATTTCCCTGGGAAATGCGAAACAATGAAAATTTATCTCCATGGATTAGCAGCTAATTATTCGCATTTACCTTGGGATATTTTTTTTTTCTTTAGCTGGAGTGTTTTAGCTTGCCTGTTGGTCAGGAAAGATAGAATATGTATCATAATCCAAAGAATTAGAAGAACAACAAATAAGTTCTCTTCAAGCTCACTGCATTCTGAGTGTTGACTATCTGCAGACACCTTAGCAAGATGAAATCACAAGAATCCTTCATGGACCAGTTTTCTCCCCAGTCTGAAACCAGCTCATCTGGCTTTCAGGAGAATAAGCCTATTTTCTAGCTCTCCCTGACTTATGGCATGGAGAAGATGTTTCTTCCTATCTCTCTAACAACAGAAAAAATGTATCTTGAATTATTATTTGCTCGTTGGTCATTTATTAAATAATAAACGTCTTGATCTGCACAAGTGCCCAGAAGTAGGACAGTCAACAATGCTTCAGCAAACATCCTGAAACTCATTTTGGCCTTATGAGATTAAATTAGCTGCATGCATGGTACCTGTCGCATGTCAAACAGTGTTAGTAGATCAGCTAAGGTGAGGATTAAGAATTGATCATTACATTTAATAATAGGAAGATCACAGGCGATCCTGACAAGGCAAGTTTTGTTGACAGTGGCAGAAGTTTTAGTAGAATGGATTAAGAGAGTAAACAGGCATTTAAAAATAAATTACAAGTGTCACGTATATGTGGAACCCAAAATGATACACATGAACTTATCTATCAAACGCAAACAGACTCACAAGCAAAGAGAACAGACTTGTAGTTGCAAGGGGAAGTGGGGTGGGGAGGTAAGAATGGAAGTTTGGGATTACCAGTGGCCAGTTATTACATAGAGAATGGATAAGGAATAAGGCTTTTACTGGATAGCACAGGGAAATGTATTCAATATCCTGTAACAGACCATAATGGAAAAGAATACAAATAAATGTGAGTGTGTGTATAACTGAATCACTTTGCTGAACAGTAGAAATTAACACAACATTTTAAATCAACTATACTTCAGCAACATAAATTTTAAAAAATAAACACATCATATAAATGCAGATGCTTTATATTTTAACTGTAGTTGACTCCTGAGCAAGTAGAGTTTGAACTGCGTGGGTCTACCTGTATGCAGATTTTTTCAATAAATACATTGGAAACTTTTTTTTATAGATTTGTAGTAACTTGAAAAAGGTTTCAGATGAACTACATAGCCTAGACATAGTGAAAAAACTAAGAAAAATTTCAGTATATCATGAATGCATAAAATATATGCAGTTAGACATGTATGTGGGCTAAGTCACTTCAGTCATGTCCAACTCTTTGCGACCCTATGGACTGTAGCCCACCAGACTCCTCTATCCATGGGGATTCTCCAAGCAGGAATACTGGAGTGGGTTGCCATGCCCTCCTCCAGGGAATCTTCCTGACCCAGGGATCGAACCCTCGTCTCTTACATCTCCTGCAATGGCAGGCAAGTTCTTTACCACTAGCGCCACTGGGAAGCCCGTAGTCAGAAATATAACACATAAAATAAGACTTTATCAACTTTATGCTATCAGTAAGGCTTCTGGTCAATACTTGGCTATTCACAATTACATTTTTATGGAGTCAAAAGTTATACACTGATTTCTGATTTTGCTGGGTGTCAGCATTTCTAACACCTGTGTTGTTCAAAGATCAAGTGTATATGAATGCCATGTTTTCTAGTAAAGATAAAGAAATAGTAATTGCTATATAAAGCTAACTGGAATGTACTTTCAATCTTAGACGAAAAATCGTAAGGCCAAAGGTATTTTTCCATAGGATACATTCCCCCTAAATCTCCAGGTAATACAGAAGACATAATCAACAGCAAAATATTTATCTGGCAGCAAAGAGAAGCAAGTTCATTCTCACTAAGACCCACATGAGGAAAGAACTGATAGATTATCTATTAGGATATCTCAGCGGGAATGGCTTTGGCAGCCTAACAGAAGACTTTAGTTACAAAAAGTATGATGTCCCCAGAAACGCCAATGCAGGCGAAAGAAGGGGAAAAAATTCAGCGGGATACCAAGGCAAAGGGCGGAAAACTACAGCAGTAAATCAGTCAGGAGGACGGCTCGGGAGGTCCGAGAGACGAAGTAAAGAGTCACCAGAATCTAAGCTGAGACAGAACAAGAGGCAGGGTATCAATCTTAAAAACACTAACTTTCTCTCCCTGTCTTCCTTCACTCAGGATGGTCACTTACTGCCTTACTTGAGGTTACCTTTTTCTTCCCCGGCCTCCCAAGGGTCCATTTCACACGGACATAGCAAAGTGAGCAGAGGAAAATATGAAATGAAGGCACCAAGCAGCCATGAGACGCATGATCTTGTTTCTGCATTGCCTGGGACCATGAGCACCTACCATTTTGTTCCAGAGTCATTCAGAAAATAAATCACTAATTGTGTAACAGGTGCCTGGGAGTTCCTCTGGTCTTCCTTGTCCTGGACAGGCAACAACAGAGACAGTCAGTCAGGGCTGAAATCTACTCCTGTCAGCTCTAATTTATAAGGTACAAGGCCGGGGTAGAATGTCCTTGTCAGTCACCATCCTGTGGATCCAAAGACATCAAATCAAATACAGCTCTGTGAGTGGAAGAACTGGATCCTTGCAAAGGTTGCCCTCAGTGTAGACTTAAAGCTACCTTCGCATGTCAATGTATCTATGCTTTACAGACCAAACTTTGATTGGGTTGTTAAGGTCTCTTTCCTGTTGACACGCGAATCATTTTAAGGACAGGCCATTTTGCATCAGTTTGGAAAAAGACTAAAATATCTAATTGGTTTAAAAAAAAAGGAAATCGATAATTGTAAACCACGGTGTCAAGAATCAGAAAAAGATTAATTGCAGGTGGTCCTTGCTGAGGGTGAATTCACAACCCCAGCGAGCAAGGTCCTAGCAATTAATAAAACAAGCGGCTAGGAGATTTACATTAGTGTTCAAAGGTCAGTCCATTACAATGAAAGTGTGCATTCATTAGGAAAACGAATGCTCCAAGGAAATCCTATAACTGCCTCTTATCCTGCACGACAATATTAGCCTTTCCACTGGCAAAAAAACCCTACACAAGGAAGGGCACCATAGTTCAATAGTAATGGATGTGAAATGCCCTTCACAAACCCTGAGAAGTTACCGTATTACTCAACTCTTGAACTGGAAACATACATTGGACTCGGGGAAAGCAAACACCGGGCCCCACTTGCAATCATACAGAAATACTGACTTCTTGTCAAGGCAAATCGAAGGGGCTGGTGGGATACCTGGGAAGATTATTAATTTAACTTTTTTCTTTCGTATGAAATCTACATATTGAGGTGGCCATAAAACTCATTCAATTGAAAGGAAAAATCCGAATGAACTTTTTGGCCAACCCAATGTTTTTCTCTATTTTCCTTTCGTTTTTTTTTTTTCTAAAGGCTTTCGGCTCAGTCGCTCAGTCGTATCCGACTCTTCTTGACTCCACGGACTGTAGCATGCCAGGCTTCCCTGTCCATCACCGACTCCCAGAGCTTGCTCAGACTCATGTTCATCGAGTCGGTGATGCCATCCAACCATCTCATCCTCTGTCATCCCCTTCTCCTCCCGCCTTCAATCTTTCCCAGCATCAGGGTCTTTTCCAATTAGTCCGTTAAAGGCTTTACAGAATGTATTACAATATTGCTTTGGTATTTTGTTTTGGTTTCTTGATCACAAGGCATGTGGGATCTTAAGCTCAAACCCACACCCCTGAGCTGGAAGGTGAAGTCATAACTACTGCACCACCAGGTAAGTCCTTCAACTCAATATTTTAATTCTAACTCTTTGTCATGAGATACTGCTGAAATGCATCAAGTTGGCACGGTTAAATTTCCAATTTGGAAATTAAGAAGGAAAGAATATATTTGTATGAAAACCCCTCAATTATCAATAATTGATTCTAAAATATATAACATACAGTGCATATTACTTACACGATAGCTTATGTGAAAAGGTAAATGAGCACAGCTTGATCATTGTTTATACTCAAATATGTCTGTGCAAACAAGTCCAAGGTAGCATATACAACTTTTCCTTCACCACATAAAAACTCCCTTCTCTCCCTTTCCAACCGACATTCCTGAGTTAACCACAGTCTTGATTCTGAGCATGGTACATTTCCCGTCAGCTCTAATTTATAAGGTACAAGGCCGGGGTGGATTGTCCTTGTCACCCACCATCCTGTGGATCCAAAGACATCAAAACAAATACAGCTCTGTGAGTGGAAGACCTGGATCCTTGCAAAGGTTGCCCTCAGTGTAGACTTAAAGCTACCTTTGCATGTCAATGTGTCTATGCTTTATAGACCAAACATGTTTGGAATCCCTAGCCATGGAAACATTCAAGCCCTCTTGTGCGTGTTGCTTACTTTGGTTAATATTACGTGTGTGATATCCACTCATGAATATCAGAAGAAGCAGTTATTCCCTTATTAATATATAATATATATAAGATAATATATAATGTTATATTTTAAAAACACAGTTGATACATTTCTGTACAGTAGACACTAACACGACGTAGTAAAGCAACTATGCTACAATAAAAATTAATTGTAAAAGAAGAATATGAAACAATCCCACTATCTTAATGAGGGACATCTCGGGTCTATACAGTCTGGGCCTACACCAAACAAAGTTTCTCTGTGTTTTTGACAGGAGTATGCATTCATTTCTCATGGATACATGTCTAGGAGTAGAATTCCTGACTTATGAAGTAGGCATACTTTTCAGCTTAGGTTGATGGCTTCTCAGGTGGTGCAGGGGTAAAGAATCCACCTGCCAATGCAGGGGTCTCAAGAGACACGGGCTCGATCTCTGGGTCAGGAAGATTCCCCTGGAGAAGAGCATGGCAACCCACTCTGGTATTCTTGCCTGGAGCATCCCACGGACAGAGGGGCCTGGCGGGATACAGTCTGTGGCATCACAAAGAGTCAGACACGACTGAGCACATACACAGCACAGCATACAATGATTTTTTTTTATAATAGTGTATCAACTATGTATGAAAGTTGGCTTCCATTTTCACCAATACATGGCATTTCCTTTCTTTTTAACTGTATTCTGATAGGTCAGAATATAATTTTGATGCATATTTGGTTAAATGAAGGCATGTTACAAATCTGACTTATTTCCATATTGTTTCTTATTGTAGACATGTTGTAAAATATGGATTAAATCTCTGAGGCTGACATTACAAATGAGAGAGATTATCTCTTATATCAGTTCAGTTCAGTCGCTCAGTCGTGTCCGACTCTTTGCGACCCAATGGACTGCAGCATGCCAGGCCTCCCTGTCCATCATCAACTCCTGGAGTTTACTCAAACTCAAGTCCATCGAGTCAGTGATGCCATCCAATCACCTCATCCTCTGTCGTCCCCTTCTCTTCCCGCCCTCAATCTTTCCCAGCATCAGGGTCTTTTCAAATGAGTCAACTCTTCGCATCAGGTGGCCAAAGGATTGGAGTTTCAGCTTAAACATCAGTCCTTCCAATGAACACTCAGGACTGATCTCCTTTAGGAGGGACTGGTTGGATCTCCTTGCAGTTCAAGGGACTCTCAAGGGTCTTCTCCAACACCACAGTTCAAAAGCATCAATTCTTCAGTGCTCAGCTTTCTTCACCGTCCAACTCTCACATCCATACATGACTACTAGAAAAACCACCTCTTATGTAAACATTAACAAATGACAAAAAATAGAATGTTGAAGGTTTATGTTGCTTTCATTGGATTTAGTATGACCTGGCTGCAATTTCTATCCAATGCTCCACACCGTTATCACTCGAGACTCACTTAATCTGCCTTGCTTTTTATTTCACTTTATTCCCTGACTTTGGGAACGTGACAAATATTTATTTATTTTCATGTTTAAAAATTTAGGTATACACCCACTTTCTGCACTTAGTTCTTTTTTTTTTTTCTTCTAACTGCTTTCCTCTAATAACGTCACCAATTCTGTTTTCTAAAAACAGTCACCATAAAAGAACCGAGGTGTTTCAAACGCCTTTGGCATGTTTACAGACCCTGAACCAAACAGGAGACACTGAGCACATAAAAATTGGATTTCTATATGCAAAGTTTAGTATATCTCAAAAGATCTTAGACATTTTTCAAGTGATTCCTCTGGGTAGCACTTTAGAAAGACAAGAATATATATCCAAGGTGTTTCCATTTTAATCCATAAAGCATATGACCCAACAATCCCACTACTAGGCATATACCCTGAGAAAACCATAACTAAAAAAAAAAAGACACATATGCCCCGGTGATCATTGTGGCACTATTCACAATAGCCAGGACACTGATTAGCTAAATGTACATCAACAGATGAACTTTGAAGGAAGTTGTGGTACACATATACAATGGAATATTACTCAGCCATAAACAGGAACGCATTTGGGTCAGCTCTAACGAGCTGGATGAACCAAGAGCCTGCTATACAGAGTGAAGTAAGTCGGAAAGGGCAAAGCAAATATTTCCTATTAAGGCAGATGTGTGGAATCTAGAAAGAGGGTACTGATGAACCTGTTTGCAGGGCAGCCACGGACACACAAACATAGGGAACAGACTTGTGGACACAGCAGGGCAGGGGAGGAGAGAAAGGGAAAAATGGAGATAGCAGCCTGGAAACATGTACAGTACCATATGTAAAATAGACAGCCAGTGGGAATTGGCTGTTTGATGCAAGTAGCTCAAACCGGTGCTCTGTGACAACCTAGAAGGGTGGGATGGGGTGGGAGGTGTGAGGGGGGCTCAAGAGCAAGGGGACATGTGTATCCCTACGGCTGACTCCTGTGGATGTATGGCAGAAAGTATTACTAACACAACATTGTAAAGCAAGTATCCTCAATTAAAAGAATAAATGCCAAAAAAATGTATTTACTGGTTATTTTACACCAGTCAGGGACAGCTTAATGTAACATTCAAATACAGCATTCATCCATTGTTCTAAAATTCACTTCAGAAGTATTTATTAAGTCCCTACCACATAGCAACACTCTATGCTGAGATGACAAATTAATGTTGCTCTAGTGGTGGAACCTGAAATCAAGTGACCGAATAAATATTTAACAACATCAGTTAATTACACCTTCAGGCTTTGCTGATCCGCCAAAAATCTGAGATCATTAAAGCGTATCTCAAGCCACTCATTGATTTTAAGATTTTGCATTAAGCATTTTGATGGATCGTTAGGAAAATATTCATCCCAAGGTGGGTGTTTCAAGTATCGGCATTCAGTCTCCTGCCAACCACGATAGGACATAACTGGATGAAAATCTAACACTCACAACCAACCTAAAACTACAGACTGACTTGCTGCAATTCTTGCAAGCTCCACTTTGTTGACGAAGCAACTCCAGGAAAACGTTGCACATTCCATCTGCCTGAAACACGTGAAGACAGTCCCACTGAGTTCTTGTATGTGGTGTACAGCTCCTTGAAACCTTCCCACCACGCTGTACCTAGCTAACAGAGGACTGCCATCATCAGCCACCGGGCTTCATTACGTAAAAGGCTGTCTTCTTCAATTCAGTTCAGTTCAGTTCAGTTGCTCAGTCGTGTCCGACTCTTTTTGACCCCATGGACTGCAGCACATCAGGGCTCCCTGTCCATCGCCAACTCCTGGAGTTTACTCAAACTCATGTTCAGCGACATATATACATATGTATTATTATTATAGAGAATGAATTGACATGATTCCAGAGAGAGGCAGATCAAAAACCTGCACACTTCATTTCCAGTTCAAATGCAAAGGCCAGAAGCAACTGTCGAACCAGGAAGAGGCACCAGTGACAACATCATCAAATACACAATCTTCTCTTATTTCAGGGAAGGTCAGCTTTTTGTGCTAGCCAGGCCTTCAACTGATTGCACGAGGCCCACCAGGATAGGAAGAGCAATCTGCTTTACTCAGTCTATTGATTTAACGTTCATCTCACCTAGGACACCCTCACGGAAACACCCAGAATAGTGTTTGAGCAAATATCTAGTCACCTCATGGTCCATCCAAGCTGACACATAGTCTTAACCATCACAGGAATGCTGACTGACTAACCATCCATTCTTTCATTATCCAAGGGTACAGAAGTTATGCAATAGGTCATTTCTAACTTTAGACATTCAGCATTTCTAATCAGCAACTCCAACAGGCTTGACCAGAGCCAAGGCAGTGTCTTAGATGAATATATATAAAGTCTTTCAAAGTCTCAAGCCTGCTGAAGTGTGTCAGAAGTAAACACCAAGGCAGAGAAATCATTATTTCTGTTATTGGTTAAACCCACAAAACAAATAAGCCTATCCCACTTTTTGAAAGTATTTCATCCTCTGCCTAAGGTTAAGAAAAATTTCAATTTATATTGCATTCAGGTCATAAACCTGCTAATAAAGGTGTGAAAGTGAAATTTTCAGAGAAATCGATTTCAAGATGCTGAGAGATCGTATACAAAAAGCCTGTGGAACTGGTACTTCTAATACTAATTTTGCCATTTTAATAAATGCTTTCTCTGTTAACATTCTTACATCTACATTTTGATATTAATTATTATTATTCTACTATCTTAACTCAAGCTGAAATCAAGATTGCTGGGAGAAATATCAATAACCTCAGATATGCAGATGACATCACCCTTATGGCAGAAAGTGAAGAACTAAAGAACCTCTTGATGAAAGTGAAAGAGGAGAGTGAAAAAGTTGGTTTAAAACCCAACGTTCAGAAAACTAAGATCATGGCATCTGGTCCCATCACTTCATGGCATACAGATGGGGAAACAGTGGAAAACAGTGACAGACTTTACTTTTTTGGGCTTCAAAATCACTGCAGATGGTGACTGCAGCCATGAAATTAAAAGACCCTTGTTCTTTGGGAGAAAAGTTATGACCAACCTAGACAGCATAATAAAAAAGCAGAGACATTACTTTGCCAACAAAGGTCTGTTTGTTGTAGTCAAAGCTATGGTTTTTACAGTGATCATGTATGGATGTGAGAGTTCCTAAAGGAAATCAGTCCTGAATATTCATTGGAAGGACTGATGCTGAAGCTGAAACTCCAATACACACAGGAGCCTCAATCTGTTTATACAGGCGCCTTGTCCTCTCCAAAAGAACAAAAGGAAAACTGTCAAGTCGCATGCGGATGACCAGACCAATTATATCCACTGATTTTCACAAAACTAGTCGGGCAGGGACCTACAGTTAGCAAACAAACCCATGGAGCTTCTAGAAATCACGATTTCATTTATCATCATCTTTTAGAGGATCTCTTCCAGGACATTAAGATCTATCGTTTAACTGACCAGAATGTAATTTCCAGAATGTTTAAAGCAAAAAAGAAACTGGGTCAACATTCACTCATTTCTAACTCTTTCATATTTTCTTATGAACCATCATCATTCAACGACTCAAGTAGCTACTAGCCTTGGTCCCGGAATTTGAATTTATTTTATAAAGCTATGTCCTATCATTGTTTCCGCACTTATCAAATTCCAACCAACTCTACTTGCTTTTGACTTTAAAATGTGAATACCATTTTCTTCTGTAGAAAAGGCAAAGGAAAACCAGGCTGTGAAGCTGTCCTGGTCTCTCGTTATACCTGTTAATATACCATCTGCTCTCAATAACAGGTTTGGGTCTGCTTGCTTTTCGTACCCAAAGGTTAACTCCAAACTATTGTTGAGGTTTCCCGAGCATTTTCCATAAGCCTGGGGTTGAGTGTTCCTGGTGTCCTCTTATCATGATCATTTGATTATCTCATTATGATCATTGTACCTTTGAAGACGTTCATTTCTTTCTCAGTGTCATTAGGCAACATGTTGCATTACCAAGTCTTCTCAACCCCAGAACCCTGTGACTCCTGTCATCACAAAACACACCATAAAACTCCCACTCCAATAAGAGAAAAAAGCCAACTACTGCTCCAAACTACTGCTGCTTTTGCAAAACAACAACAAAAAAAGAGTATTTACCTTTTTAAAATTATCTTTAACTTTCACTGTGGAAAATACTGAATATATAGAAATGAAAGACAAAGATGTAATGAATGGAGAAGGAAATGGCAACCCACTCCAGTATTCTTGCCTGGAGAGTCCCACGGACAGAGGAGCCTGGCAGGCTGCAGTCCACGGGGTCGCAAAGAGTTGGACACGACGGAAGTGACCGAGTATGCACGATATAATGAAATCGCAAGAAGCTTTCTCTCCACTTCAACAATGATCAATATTTTGCCAATCTGTCATCTATATCTCTGCCCACACCCAAATTCCATGTAGCTACCTTTTAAACACTTTTACTGTTATTAGTATTACTTTGTTGGACCATGGAGGTTGCAGGATCTTAGTGTTCCAGCCAGGGATTGAATTCATGGCCCCTGCATCGGAAGGTGGATTCTTAACCAATGGACCACCAGGGGAAGTTCCTATAGTTATCATTTTTGCCATCCTTTTTCTGAGGTAAACTATGCATACCTAGAAATACACAAAAAATAACAGCACAGTTTTGAGAAATGGATGCAGCTCCATAATCAAAAATTCTTAATACGATAGAGAATGTTTCCATCTCTTCAGAAAGCTCTTGCCACTCCCCAGTCGGTCCTTCAGCAAAGAGGCAGTGCCTGTTGAATTTCTTTTCCACTGAGGTTAGTTTTGCCTGCTCTAGTATCTCATAAAATTACAGCATCAATTCTTCAGCATCAGTATTTATTGCTTAGTTGTGTCCAACTCTTTGGGACCCCATGGACCGCAGCACGCCAGGCTTCCCTGTCCATTACTAACTGCTGCAGCTTGCTCAAACTCATGTCCATCAAGTCAGTGATGCCATCCAACCATCTCATCCTCTGCCGTCCCCTTCTCCTCCCGCCTTCGATCTTTCCCAGCATCAGGGTCTTTTCAAATCAGTCAGTTCTTCCCATCAGGTGGCCAAAGGATTGGAGTTTCAGCTTCAACATCAGTCCTTCCAATGAACACCCAGGCTGATCTCCTTTAGGATGGACTGGTTGGATCTCCTTGCAGTCCAAGCGACTCTCAAGAGTCTTCTCCAACAGCACAGTTCAAAGGCATCAGTTCTTCGGTGCTCAGCTTTCTTTATAGTCTGACTCTCACATCCATACATGACTACTGGAAAAACCATACCTTTGACTTATTGTTTGATTTATCATTAGGTCTGTGCTTCATCCAAGTTGTAGGATGTTATCGCTGGTTCATCCCTTGGGACTGTTGAGCACTACTGCACTCTATGAATATACAATAAACATATATATCAGATGAATATGGCAGACAGTTCACCCCTTTTTCTGCTGTGCATTTGGGCTGTTTCCACTTTGGGGCACCTGCAACTAAAGCTCTTATGAGGGTTCTTGCATAATCACTTCTCACGGATAAACACATAAAAATAGAACTGCTGGATCAAAAGACAGATACATAACTCTTTTTATAAGAACCTGTCCAACCTCACTCTGATGTTTCTGGACATAAGAGAGTCAGTTTCTCCCATAAAATTGTTGTTGTCATTTTTTAAAAAAAAATTTAGCCATTCTATTTGCTATATAAATAGTGTCTTGCTGAGCTTTTCATTTGCATTTTCTCACATAACCGATGATGTTGAACACATTTTCATGTGCTTACCAGCTGTTTGTGTATCATCATTAAAAAAAAAAAAAACTTTTAATTTTGAACTAATGGTAGACTTTCTGAGAAGTTGCAAAAATAATAATTACCTCTTTGCCCTCACCCTGCACTGTCTAATGTTAACAATTTGTTCTTTAGTTGCTCAGTTGTGCCCGACTCTTTGCGGCCCCATGGACTATAGCCCGCCAGGCTCTTCTGTCCATGGGATTGTCCAGGCAAGAATACTGGAGCAGGTTGCCATGCGCTCCTCCAGGGGATCGTCCCAAGCCGGGCACAGAACCCAGGGTTTCTGCCTTGCAGGTGGATCCTTTACCACTGAGCCACCGGGGAAGCCCAATGTGGACATTTTACATAAGTCTAATTATCAACCATGGGGAATCAACATCAATTGAATGTCAACAAAATTAGATCTTATTTGTTGAGATGTATTTTGATAGGTTAAAAACCTATCTGGTTCTAAGCAAAAATTATACTAAAAGGTATATATTGTAGTCTTCTTCCTCCTGGGCCTTCTCTTTCACTTCTGACCGCTCCTTCTGTGTCCTTTCAATGCTTCTGTATTCAACTATGTAAACTATATCAACTATATAAACTATATAAACTCTCCTGTTTCTCACTGTTTAATTTTCTTTACTCAACAGCTTTCTGGAGATTTTATATGCCAGTGTGTAAAGTGCTTTGTCATCCTTTTTCCAACCACATTTCATTGTGAGGCCATACTCTGGTTTACGGAACTACATGTATATTTTAAACATCCTTCCAACCTCATATATGTCAGAATCTCAACACCATCCACGGAGAAGGCAATGGCACCCCACTCTGGTAATCTTGCCTGGAGGATCCCATGGATGGAGGAGCCTGGTAGGCTGCGGTCCATGGGGTCGCTAGGAGTCAGACACGACGGAGCGACTTCACTTTCACTTTTCACTTTCACGCACTGGAGAAGGAAATGGCAACCCACTCCAGTGTTCTTGCCTGGAGAACCCCGGGGACGCCGGAGCCTGGCGGGCTGCCATCTATGGGGTTGCACAGAGTCAGACACGACTGAAGCGACTTAGCAGCAGCAGCAGCAGCAGCAGCAACACCATCCAATTCCTTTCAGAATTTCCGAGCTGGGGAATCATAACTGAGGACATTCTGAAGAGGCAAGTACAGTCAGGCTGACCTTGTTGGGTGCATCCATCACGAACCCTGAAATACGTGCTGTGCTGTTAGTTGAGTCGTGTCCGACTCTTTGTGACCCCAAGGACTGTAGCCCGCCAGGCCCCTCTGTCCATGGGATTTCCCAGGCAACTTCCCTGGTGGCTCAGACAGTAAAGAGTCAGGCAGGCTGCCGTGCCCTCCTCCAGGAGATCTTCCCGACCCAAGGATCGAACCCACGTCTCCGGCATCTGCTGCATTGCCAGGCGGATTCTTGACCCCTGAGCCACCTGGGAAGCCTCACCACTTAATTCACAGCATCAGATAAAGGAGAGCCCGTCCCGTCACATGGCACCCTGGACATACACCCCTCCACTGCTAACCCTCCACTTGGGTCTACTGCTCTCACGCCTGGACTGGGTGTGATTAAAGCAGGTGTTCACACAACCCTCGGATGTTACAGACGGCATTTTCTGAACGACCAACACGATGGAATGAAACCCCTACAGAGGCACAGAAAGTTGTTGCTAAAAGTGAGGAGACTCCAACTTGGAACTTCAGATGCCATCAAGAGCCGGAGAATTGGAACTTTTTAATTTAAGCTTGATGTAGCAAGTTTTAAGTGTGGGAGTGATACACAATTCACGAGTTGGTGAGAAGTCAGACTTCAAAAACATTATTTCACAAAGAGGTCGGGGGAGACGTGGCCTGCCTACTGTTTTTCCATTTATTTAGTCATCTTCATCTCCCCCCAACCCCTAGTTAAGTATTTGAGTTGAAACAAAGGGAAACATTTTTCAGGCTCAATAGATTAAACCTGTATCTTATTATTTTTTTTCAACGTGCAAATGACTGGAACAATTTTGTCCTGGGCAGGCTGGAACACAAATGGTTTCCTCGCAGAACACAGTGTCTCTGATAAGTCCTTTTGCCTGTGGACGTGGCATTGGTACAGTGAAGGGACTGAAACACTCTACATGGCCAGCTTTTAGCTACTTTGTTCTAAAGACAAGAGCCAGGGAAGGAAGGAAGGAGGTAGGGTGGGGTATGAAGGGAGGAATAAGAAAAAGAGGAAGGACTTGTCCAAAGAGAGAGGGGAGACAGCACTGGGTACCCTGTGAGAATTTTCCACTCTTGTGTATGATGTTTATAAAGTCAAGATACAGTAGCATCCTGCTGTGGGCGGGGGGGGGGGGGCTTAAGAGGAGGGGATATGTATATATGTATGTCTATGTATGTGTGAATTTCCCAGGTGGCGCTAGTGGTAAAGAATCCACCTGCCAATGCAGATTCGATCCCTGGGTCGGGAAGATCCCCTGGAGGAGGGTATGGCAACACATTCCAGTATTCTTGCCTGGGAAATCTCATGGACAGAGGAGCCTGGCAGGCTTCATAGCATCACAGAGTCGGACACAAATGAAGCGACTTAGCATGCACGCACACACACACACACATATATATAGATATACATGTATATACATACATATGATATATAGAGTTATGACTCAGTCTCAGTGTTGTACAGTGGAAATCAACACAGCGTGGGAAAGCAACGATCCTCCAATTAAATATTAAAAAAACAATAAATTTTGCTTGGCTTTCAAATTTAAAAAAAATAAAACCATGACATTAATAGCGTCTAGCCAAAGACAACATCCTCAGATACAAGTCACTGAGATTTAGTGAGCGGCTCCTTGCGATTGTGCAGAAAACTGGCTTGGGAGGGGATACGCCAGGATTTCCCCACCAGTCCACCTGATGGGAAGTGGAGGACAAAGGGGTCTGTTGATGCGGCCAGATGTCTGGAGCCCAGACCGAGGAGGGAGACAGCTGGGAGGGGTCTGAAGGGGAGAACGCTCAGCCCACTACTCCAGCATTGCCGCAGGTTGCTAAGACTTGGTCATTGGCGCTAGTCGGTGTGATGGTCAAACTCCACGCCGCCATTATTTAACTGAGACCGTCTCCAAGGAGACCACACCTGGGATGCAGGGAGGGGGATAGGGAGGCCACCAAGATGTTTGACTTATTAGCTGGTTCATCATTTATTCTTTCCTCTTAATATTAGACTCCAATTTATCCTTCATCCATCTAATTCATTCTTTCACTTTTTTATTTCTTCTTTCGTTCTTTTTTCTTCTTTCACTCTTTTTTATTTCTTCTTTCACCCTTTTTTATTTCTTCTTTCACCATTTATCTAATTTACTTTCACTCTCATTTGTGGTCTATTTATTTAGAGCACTTGTCAATCTATATATCTATAATTTGTCTACACATCTATCAACTATCTAATTCATTCTTTCATTATTTATTCTTTCCTATTAGACTCTATTCTTTCACTATCATTCATCATCTATTCTGTCAGCTACCTGTCTATCCATTATCTATCTATCATCTGGGTATCTCATTTATTTCTTCCTATTAGGCTCCAAAGAAAGCCAAACACCAAAGAACTGATGCTTTTCAACTGTGGTGTTGGAGAAGACTCTTGAGAGTTCCTTGGACTGCAGGGAGATCCAACCAGTCCATCCTAAAGGAAATCAATCCTGAATATTCAGTGGAAGGACTGATGCTGAAACTGAAACGCCAATACTTTGGCCACGTGATGCAAAGAGCTGACTCATTGGAAGAGATCCTGATGCTGGGAAAGACTGAAGGCGGGAGGAGAAGGGGGCGACAGAGGATGAGAAGGTTGGATGGCATCACTGACGCAATGGACATGAGTTTGAGTAAGGTTCAGGAGTTGGTGATGGACAGGGAGGCCTGGCGTGCTGCAGTCTATGGGGTCACAAAGAGTGGGGCACGACTGAGCAACTGAACTGAACTGATGAGGCTCTAATTTATTCTTTGACTATCGATTTATCATTTGTCATCTATTCTATCAGCTATCTGCCTATGCATTATCTATCTACCATCTATCTATCGATCTAATTTATTCTTTCACTATTTATTGTTTCCTATTAGGCTGTAACTCATTCTTTCATCATCTATCTATCATTTGTCATCTACTCTATCAGCTGTCTATCCATTATCCGTCTACTATCTATCTATCCGAATTATTCTTTCATTGTTTATTCATCCTATTAGGCTCTAAGCCTGCTATGCCTTCTCTTTCCTGTACCCCTTTGTACTTTTGAGCCAAGTGCTTGCACATCAAGTTAGTTCAAAAAAACAGGTACTGAATTTGGGAATGAATTCAGAAATATGCACGTGGGGCCATGAGACACAGAGATAGCTGCTGTTTACCAGCTGGCGTTCTGTTCTAATCGTATCTCCAAGGCACACAGATCGGCTGCTAGAGAAGCCAGTCTGTAGACTGAAGGTCCGGAATGTGCAGCTACCAGGGAAAACCATGTCCTATCCCAGACAGGAGGAAGCAACATGTACGACCAGGGTTAAGGTTCATCCATTCTAAAACAACCATCATTGGACGACTTTCTTAAGAAGCTGTGGTCCACATACACAGTAGACTATTAGGCTGCCATAAAAAAGAATAAAATCATGACATTTGCAGCAACACGGATGGGCCTAGTGATTATCATACTAAGTGAACAAATTCAGATACAGAATGACAATTATATAACATCAGTTATATGTGGAATCTAAAAATAATACAAATAAAAGTATAAACAAAACACAAACTCACAGGCATAGGAAACCAACTTATGTTTACCATAGGGCTTCGCTGGTGTCTCAGACGGTAAAGAGTTTGCCTGCAGCGCAGGAGAGCCAGGTTCAAGAAGATGCCCTGGAGAAGGAAATGGCAACCCACTCCAGTATCCTTGCCTGGAGAATCCCATGGACAGAGGAGCCTAGCGGGCTCCTGCCCATGGGGTCACAGAGAGTCAGACATGATTGAGCGACTCACTTTCATGTTTACTGCAGGAGAAGGAAGGGATAAATTAGCAGCATGGGATTACTAGATACACACTACTTTACATAAAATAAACAACCAAGACCTACTGTACAGCACAGGGAACTATATTCAGTGTCTTATAAAATCCTATCATAGAAAATAATCTAAACAAATATATATACATGTGTGTGTGTGCACGCTAAGTCTCTTTAAGTCTTATCTGACTCTGTGCAACCCAATGGACTGTAGACTGCCATGCTCCTCTGTCCATGAGATTCTCCAGGGATGAATACTGGAGTGGGCTGCCATTCTGTTCTCCAGGGGATCTTCCCGACCCAGGGATCGAACCCGTGTCTCTTATGTTTCCTGCATTGGCAGGCAGGTTCTTTACCACTAGCTCCACCGTGGAAGCCGTGTGTGCGTGTGTGTCTGTTACTTAGTTGTGTCTGACTCTTTGTAACCCCATGGACTGTAGCCCTCCAGGCTCTTCTGTCCATGGGATTCTCCAGGCAGGAATACGGAGTGAGTTGCCATTCCCTTCTCCAGGGGACCTTCCTGCCCCAGGGATCAAACAGCTGCGTTGCAGGTGGATCCATTACCATCTGAGTCACCAAGGAAGGAAGCCTGATGTGCTGCAGCCCATGGGATAGCAAAGAATCAGACATGACTAAGCAACTGAACAACTAAATGTAGTCACATACATACATATATACATATATAGTATACACATATAAATATATATATACACCCAAATTCCTCTGCTATACACCTGAAACGCAAAATGTACATCAATTTCACTTAGAACATTTTTTAAAGCTATCTATTCTAAGCTTTTCTCCCTAAACCTTTTCTCAAGTCACAGCAATCCGCTACTGCAAGTCTGCTCATAAAAGACAAATCATGCTAACAGAAGCAAATAAACAGCCCTGGGGAAAAACTCAGAACCAGTCTATTATAGATAAGCGTGCCTGCTGCCTGAGTCTGACACAGCATAGAAAACAAGGGCACATTTTCTGATGACAGAATTTCTCTCAACTACTCTCATCTGATTAAAATACCTGCACCCCATAATGTCACTGCAAAGATCACTGTGAATGTCAATGTCTTAATAGCGAAAACAAAGTGAAGAATCACTCTCAGGACCCATGTTGAGTGTCCTCAGCATGAACACCTTTTTCATCTCCGTTTGATCCTCACGGAAAGTGCTTACCGGGCATATCAATCAATAATAAGATACTTACAGGCACCTTCTGTAGGAGACCTAACCCAGCTTCTACGACTCTCACTCCGGTTAGACTTTGGCCAGCTTTATTTCTTGTTCTTCATTATGGAAAAATAAGGATCTTTCAGCTTAAATATCACTTTACTGAATGAAAAGTGAAAGTCGCTCAGTCGTGTCCAACTCTTTGCGACCATACAGTCCATGGAATTCTCCAGGCCAGAATACTGGAGTGGGTAGCCCTTCCCTTCTCCAGGGGATCTTCCTAACCCAGGGATCAAAGCCAGGTCTCCCGCATAGCAGGCAGATTCTTTACCAGCTGAGCCACCAGGGAAGACCAAGAATGCTGGAGAGGGTAGCCTCTCCATTCTCCAGGGGATCTTCCCGACCCAGGGGTCGAACCCAGGTCTCCTACATCACAGGCAGATTCTTTACCAGTTGAGCCACCAGGGAAGACCAAGAATGCTGGAGTGGGTAGCCTCTCCCTTCTCCAGCGGATCTTCCTGACGCAGGAATCGACCCGAGGTCTCCTGCATTGCAGGTGGATTCTTTACCAACTGAGCCATTCTTTAATCGTCATATATCCATAGGCTATGTCCCTCATACTCCAAATTGTGGACACAATGGTTTTCTCCATGTCTGCAACTCATCCGCGCCCCCCCCCCCGCCACACACACCCCATTGTGCTCCCTCTTCATATTTTTTTTGGTCCACACCATGCAGCATGTGGGATCTTAGTTCCCTGACCAGGGATTGAACCCACGCTGCCTGCAGTGGAAGCTCAAAGTCGTAACCACTGAACCACCAGGGAAGTCCCTCCCTCTTCCCAGTGACTAGCTTATTGCCTGATACCCAAGAGCACACAATGAGCTGCACCCTGTGAAACAAGAGGAGGGCACAGTGGTAGAGGGAAAAGGACATGCGCCAAGCAAATCAGAATGTACACTCCAAAGAGCGACCAGGTCATACCAGTGGGATTTTTTTTGTTGTTGTTCAGTTACTCAGTCATGTCCGACTACCTGCAACCCCATGGACTGCAGCACGCCAGACCTCCCTGTCCATCACCAACTCCTGGAGTTTACTCAGACTCATGTCCATCGAGTCGGTGATGCCATCCAACCATCTCATCCTCTGTCGACCCCTTCTCCTCCCAACTTCAATCCTTCCCAGCATCAGGGTCTTTTCTAATGAGTCAGTTCTTTGCATCAGGTGGCCAAAGGATTGGAGCTTCAGCTTCAGCATGAGTCCTTCCAATGAGTATTCAGGGTTGATGTCCTTCTAGGATGGACTGGTTTGACCTCAAGTGACCACTGGGCTTTTCTTTCCAGGAATCTAAAAAAAAGCCCAGTTTCCATGTTGGCGTTAACTGGCACTCGATGGAGGGCTAGATCCATGCCTTCCTTTCCTTCCTGTGCCTGTTAAAAACCAGACTCAGGAAAGCAAACACAAAGCCAGTGTCCTTGCGCTGAAGACCAAGAACCAAGGGAGGAGCGCTTAGCGTGGCCACCAGACAATGCTGACCATGCTAAACCCAGTCTCAGGAAACGGAAATCCACCCAGACACTCCAGACAGAGAGGGTTAACAACAGTATTGCATTAAAGGAACCCAACTGGGTATGTTTACAAGACCATGCCTAATTTAAATTAACATGACTATATTTTAACTTAATGGACATGACCGGACATGGGACATTCGCTTAAACTCAGGCAATTCAAATTCACTCCAACACATCCGGCAAATACTGAAGCTTCAGCATCTCAGCCTTTTTCTTTTCTTTTTTATTTTTTCACTTTTGGCTGTGCTGCTTGTCATGTGGGATCTTAGTTCTAAGACTACAGATGGGAACCCGTGGTCCCTTGAAGGGGAAGCCTGGAGTCTCAACCACTAGATTGCCAGGGAAGTACCCCGTCCTTTTTCTTTTAATAGCTGTATCACAACAGCACGTTTGCACTTCAAAGAAACAGAAAAGATATTCTCTTCCCCAAACTGCCTCCATTTCAGTATCTACCTCCAGCCATATCAGAGAAAGATGACCACGCGTGTACTCATGAGATCACAAACTATATTTACCAGCATTTGGGTGTTTCTGAAGAATTTAAAGGGATACAACAGGGAGCCAGGCACTGAGATTTTTCTCTGAAAACAATGCAACAAAGGAGGAAAACATTTAAGGTTCTTGCTGACTGTGGGCACAGCCCAGAAATAGATGTGATTATCAGGCAGGACAAGGACCTGCTTTCGGAGCAGAAATAGGTGTACAATAATTCTTTTTTAAGTCATGATGCCATTCTGAGTCATGAGTTTATACCATGTAATTCTTTCAAGGGAATCAAACTAGTTTAACCTTCCACAGATCCTTCAAAGGAGATGGGTAAGACACAGATCTGTATAGAATGCACGACTTAAAAGTCACAGTGTTAGTCACTCAGTAGTGTCTGACTCTCTGGGACCCCGTGGACTGTAGCCCACCAGGCTCCTCTGCCCGTGGGATTTTTCAGACAAGAATACTGGAGTGGGTTGCTATTTCCTCCTCCAAGGGATCTCCCCAACGCAGGGATCGAACCTGCGTCTCCTGTATTGCAGGCAAATTCTTTATTGCCGAACCACTGGGAAGCCCAGATTTGAACAGAGTGCTTAATTTAAAAGTCCTTCTTTCTTTAGTTCACTTCCTTCCTTCCCTCCCTCACACTCTCATTTCCTTTTCTCATTCTAAAACCACTGCAACAATAGAGTTTCTACAAGATGCATATGCATTCTGGAACCTTTTAAACTACAAAGGCAACAGTAACAACAATACCGAAAGTGAAAGAACACACACCTCAAGCTTAAACCATGGGAGAGAAGTTGGAGGGGCTACGTGGGGATTTTGGCCACAGACAATACCTCCAGGGTGGGGGAAATCTCATATTTATTTCTTCGTGTGGGTGGATGCTACACAGGGTTTTCGTACAACAAAATTCATTGAACTGTATGACTAAAATGTCTGAGTTTATTGTTTGTATTTGAAGTGTCAGTAGGGAGGGAAATTTTAAAAGTAAATTTAGCAATGCCTACTAGTGAGATAAGCTCATATTTAGCTCCTCACAGTGGCGTTTATGGCTGCTGGCACATGCATTCACTGGCTTTAAAATTCTGAAAGGTACAAGTAACCTAGATGTCCATTGACAGATGAATGAATCAAGAAGCCATGGTACATATGTAGAGTGGAATATTACTCAGTCATGAAAAAGAATGAAATAATGCCACTTGTAGCAACATGGATGGACCTAGGGACTATGATACTGAGTTAAGTGAGTCAAAGAGAGAAAGAAAAATATCTCTGACATCACTTATAACTGGAATATAAAAAAAGGATACAAACGAATTTATCTACAAAACAGAAATAGACTCATGGACATAGAAAACAAACTTATGGTTACCAAAGGGGAAAGGTGGGGAGGGGATAAATGAGGCATTTAGGTCTAACAGATACACACGACTATATATAAAACAGATGATCAACAAGGACCTACTGTAGAGCACAGGGAATGACACTCAATATTGTATAATAACATATAAGGGGAAAAACCTGAAAAACAACCAAAAGCACCAAATCACTGTGCTGTCCATCTGAAACTAACACAATATAGATAATCAACGCTACTTCAATTTTTTAGAAAAATTCTTAAAACAACGATTCCTTTCTGTCCTCTATAAGTCCAGTATACCAGAAGGATGTCAGCTTCAACCTCTGTGTTTGGTTGAGAAACTTCAACATTTCAGAAGACAAGTCCTCAGGCTGACTATTCCGGCTTCTTCCATTGGATCGGACCACAGCCGAAAACCGCTGGTGAAAGACACGTGCAATTTGACACTAGATTCCAAAACTCCAAACCACTTTGTGGCAAAGGTGTTAAGGAAGCAAACGAAGGAAGAACGCATAGCAGCTGTCTTGAGACTTTCCTGGTGGTCCAGTGGTTAAGACTCTGCCTTGCACTGCAGAGGACACAAGTTCGGTCCCTGGTCAGGGTACTTGATTCCACTTGTTGTGCAGTGCAGACAATAAATGAACAAATAAAGCATTTTTTTTTTTTAAAAAAAGAAAGCATAAGAGTTGTTTCATTAGTGTGGTGGTGGTAGTTTTGTCCTGTCTGACTCTTTGCGACCCCATGGACTGTAGCCCACCAGGCTCCTCTGTCCATGGGATTCCACAGGCAAAGATACTGGAGTGGGTTGCCATTTCCTTCTCCAGGGGATCTTACCCACCCAGGGATCCAACCCAGGTCTCCTGCATTGCAGGCAGATTCTCTACTGACTGAGCCACCAGGGAAGCCCCATTAGTAAGTTTCATTAGTAAGGAATCACATACTCAAGTTATTTGGTTGGTAGTTCATCCCTGTTCTCATATTATTTACTAGCTTACATGTTCTTGAAAAACCTACTACTAAATTGCCCAGGTGGAAATAGTGGTAAAGAATCTGCTGGCCAATGCAGGAGACATAAGAGATGTGGGTTCGATCCCTGGGTCAGGAAGATCCCCTGGAGAAGGAAATGGCAACCGCCTCCAGTATTCTTGCCTGGAGAATCCCATGGACAGAGGAGCCTAGTGGCCTACAGTCCATGGGGTCGCAAAGAGTCAGACATGACTGAATAGAGTCAGCATGAAGTCATCCATGCAGAAAACATGAAGATACTGGGCAACAAGGAAAAAAAGAAGTGTGACTCTCATTGATAGAATAAGCAGGCATAGGTGACGATTTAGGCAGGTGGTCTATTTTAGCTCAGGTGTGAATTTGTAACGTGCTGAAAGCATTTCTGAAGGAGAATGCATCTCCCTCCTTTGCTGTGGATTCCAGGGCAGTAGACTTCCTCCACACTGGGGGAAAGAGGTCCCATTGCAGGATAAAAAGAGGGTATCTGGGCTTGTAGAGAGGTTACCTGGCCTTGTTCTGTGAGCTTACAATGGGGGAAAAAAGTGTCCAAGCTCAAAGGAATTTACCAAATGGGAGCACTACTCACAGAAGCCAACTTCACATCCCAGTTAAGACAAAACACTAGTCCTTCCAAGCTGAGAGAAGTGGATGGCACGGGTGTAGTACCAAGATGAATAGGCTTCAGACACACATGAGATTGATTAAAATCCGACCTGCAAACCCTCAGTACCTTGATCCTCTTCATTGGCCTCCTGGCTTACTCTGTGGGATTCTTATTTCCACGAAAGGAAATATTTCCTCTGCATCTTAGGAAACCGAATCCGGGTCGCTCGGTTGGTGGTTTTGTATAATGCTGTCACATGGGATGTGGAACAGAAAAGATATATTGACTAAACCCTTCCTGTGTGGGCCAGAGAGGCAAAGACTGAAAAGAGGGAATAATGCAACATACAGATCATCAGAGATAAATGATCTTTCGGATATGCAGGTTTTGGAAACTACCTTTTTAGAAATCTGGAGGTTACATTGTCAATTTTTTTTTTAATTTTTATTGAAATAGAGTTGATTTATAAAACAAGGCTGTGTTCATTTCAGCTGTACAGCAAAGTGACTCAGTTAACCATCTATATTATCCTTCTAACTATATTCCTTTTCATATTCTTTTCCATTTCCACTGTCCATGTTTCTTTTCGTATTTCCTTCGTTTCTCTTGCTATCTCCTTGCAGTTTTTTTATTTTCTCATTTTGAGCAATAACGCAGGTTGCACAGTTGGAAGTTCAGAATTTTTAATATTTTTCCTGGTGAATAAAGTGTCCTCTTTTGTGTGTTATTCATTGTCTTTGTCTCTATTAACGTTTGCCTTAAAATCGCTTTTCCTTTTAATCAAAGTATAGTTGATTTACACTGCTGTGCTAATGTCTGCTTTACAAAGAAGCAATACGGTTACACGCTGCTGCTGCTGCTAAGTCACTTCAGTCGTATCCGACTCTGTGCGACCCCATAGACAGCAGCCCACCAGGCTCTGCCGTCCCTGGGATTCTCCAGGCAAGAATACTGGAGTGGGTTACCATTTCCTTCTCCAGTGCATGAAAGGGAAAAGTGAAAGTGAAGTCACTCAGTCGTGTCCGACTCTTCGCGATCCCATGGGCTGCAGCCTACCAGGCTCCTCCATCCATGGGATTTTCCAGGCAAGAGTACTGGAGTGGGGTGCCATTGCCTTCTCCAATACAGTTATATATATATATATACATATATATATATATAATTTTTCATATTCTTTTCCATAATGATTTATCACAGGATAGTGAAAATAGTTCCCTGTGCTATCCAGTAGGTCCTTTATTTTTAATCCATCCTATATATAACATTATAGTTTACATCTGCTAATCCCAAATCCCCAACCCTTCCCTCCCCCACCCCCCAATTTCTCAATATTTGAAAAGAAAACATAAAATATTCAACTGCTTCAGTACACTGATCCATTATGAATACATCTGGGGCAAAAAAAAAAAAAAATCATCTTTCCTACATGTACACATGCGACACATAACTGTCTTTAGATGATGCACTATTCTGCCAGAAGATAATGCAGACAGAAGGATGGAGTAGAAAGTGTATTCATTGGTGCCACTGGCTAAATGCAGGGCCTTAAAAGACCCATTTGCCCTCTTTGGGATTTTCTTCCTCATCGGAAAATAAAGAGTTCTTCCCCTGGAACAGTTAAGAGTTGCAAATTTTTAAGGCTGCCTACCATGTTCAGGGAGGTGGTATAAGTGAGCGTGCCAGGAGCAATAGAATAGGAGGTGAGAGAACTTGGGCTGCACTGGAAAATTCACGCTATCGTCAAACCTGCAAGGCACCTCCAAACAAGACCACTTTGATTCACAGAATGAACTTTGAGGGTGTGCATGCTAAGTTGCTTCGGTCGTGTCCAACTCTTTGCGACCCCGTGGACTGTAGCCCGCCAGGCTCCTCTGTCCGTGGGATTCTCCAGGCAAGAATACTGGAGTGGGTGGCCACGCCCTCCTCCAGGGGATCGTCCCAATCCAGGGATCGAACCCACATCTCCTGCATTAGCAGGCACGTTGTTTATCGCTAGCGTCACCTACTTTATATACGCCCAGATAGCAAGTTTAACATACAAGAGGGACGGCTTGGGTATTCACTTTTGCACAAAGCATTCAACAACCTTAGTTTTGCTATCATTGCAACTGTTTATACCATGGTAGCTTTAGTTGTTCTCCGCAATCAGTTGCAGACAACACTATCTATTGTAGAGAACTTAAGCAGGAAAGGATCTATGGGGCAAACAGACAGCTTACGGTCTTTGGAGTGGGGATGCAAAAGTAGACCAGAAGATACATTTCCAAGAGAATCTGCTAGAACCACAGTAAAGAACTGGCTTGACAGAGGAGCAGCTACGTGGCTCCATCTGTAAGCGACTACCAAAAGCCAACCTCATGAATCATGCTGCCGGTGTAGTCAACAGAAGACTATATTTGCACCTTAACCACAGACGACACTAGACATGGGTGTTCTCTGTCTTGCTTGCTTGTAACAATCGGTGGTGCAAAGTCAGGATTTACAACGAGAGGACGTCTGAAATCAAGAGATGATGCTTAGAAGATTTTCAGGCACGTAGATCTTCATATTGCTAACAATTCACCGCGGATGGCCATAAACTTTAAGGTTGTAGATTTAAAGATGAATAATAGGTATGTGTTTCTTCTGGGAACTTTCGAAGAGAAATGGTTGCCTGGGATGGTCATGACAGGTGATTCTTATTTGTATCTTTCTTAAACAAATTACATTATCCTGGGGAACTCTACAGACTTGGCTTTTGGTATACGCCCTTGAGAGAAAAAGCTGCTAGATTGATGGTTAAAGTCTTAACTGCTGCTCAGGCAATTAACCTATCCTCTGAAACTCAAAGGACTTTCCAAGACAGAGTGGGATTTAAGATGTTTGCATGGCGAGCATAAATAAACTTAATGGGGGTAATCAAAGCTTTCGTACTACAAAGGCAGACAAGAAATGAGAAAAGTAGTAGAGGAAGAGAAAGAAGCAGCTTTTGCTTTCAGGGAAAACACAGAGGTGAATGTTTAAAATGATCAAAACCATGGAAGCAATTTTTTTTTTACTTTCAAATACATACACATGATGCATTTAGTAGAAGTCAAACAAGTCTCCTCTACGGGTAACTCTTAGACCTTGAAATCGTCCTTACTGTCATATGGTACTGTGAGTATGTGGTGGCGGACGGTTGGTGGTTTAGCAGTAAAGTCATGTCTGACTCTCTGCGACCCCATGGACTGTAGCCCACCAGGCTCCTCTGTCCATGGGATTCTCCAGGAAAGGATATTGGAGTGGGTTGTCATTCCCTTCTCCAGGGGATCTTCCTGACCCAGGGAATGAACCGAGGTCTCCTGCATTGTGGGCAATCTCTTGCATTGCAGGTGGATGCTCTACCAGCTAAGTCACCAGGGAAGCCAGTGACTACACAGTGGATGAAAGTTTTGTTCTGATCCAGGTTTCTCTGCCTCAGCAATACTGACTAGACTCCAGCACTCTGTAGCCCTCTGCGTTCTTGAATATCACACACCTGAAACCTAGAGGCAGTGGAGTTTGTGATCCTTAAATGTTCTAGTCCAAGACTTCTTTCGCTCTCTTTTTTTCCCCCAAAGCAAAGTATCTTTGGGCTGGTTATTTCTTTTTGGTGCTTGGAAGATGGGGAGCATCTTATGCTGGGTACCACGGTGAGCGGTATCTCTGGCCTCCATCCAATAGATGGCAGTAGCACCCAGCCCCTCCCCCTCCATCTCCCCCCCAAAATCTCCAGCTATTGCTAGATGTCCCCAGGGGACAAACTTTCCTTCCTGCATTTAAGAATGTTTTCTCTAGGTGTAAAGTCAAAGAGTGTTGAAGAACTGATGCTTTTGAACTGTGGTGTTGGAGAAGACTCTTGAGAGTCCCTTGGACTGCAAAGAGATCCAACCAGTCCATCCTAAAGGAGGTCAACCCTGAATATTCATTGGAAGGACTGATGCTGAAGCTAAAGCTCCAATACTTTGACCATCCGATGCAAAAAACAGACTCATTGGAAAAGACCCTAATGCTGGGAAAGATTGAAGGCAGGAGGAGAAGGGGACAACAGAGGATGAGATGGTTGGATGGCATCACTGACTCAACGGGCATGAGTCTGAGTAAACTCCGGGAGTTGGTGATGGACATGGAGGCCTGACGTGCTGCAGTCCACTGGGGTCGTAAAGAGTCGGATACGACTGAGCGATTGAACAAAAACAACAAAGTCAAAGGAAGGAAAACTCTTTCATCTTAACACGACTCAGTTATATCTGAAAACAGACAAGAATGCTTAGGTGTTTTTTTTTTCTCTTTTTGTGTTAAAATCACTGCAAAATATAAAGTCATCCTCCGAAACTGTTGCCTAAAACCGATGAAGCAAGCGTCAGATGAATCAATTGGCTTCTCTGCCTGAAGGAAGCAGAGGAGATCGCTGTTTCTCTGCCCTGTTCACTGGGTCACTTCTTCCCCAACCACAGGGCAGGTGAGTAGCCACAGCATCTGACCATGTGCCTGCATCTAAGTCACACAACTGCCTTCTGTCAACATCCACTCCCACATTCTATACATGCCTACTTTCAATTTTATGATTTTTTAAAGAAAGATTTAACTCAAAAAAAAAAAAAAATCAGAAGCCACAGCCACAATGCAAGCGTACACATTATTTTCTTTTTTTTCCCCAATGACTCACATTTTTTTGTCACAGAACCAAATTACATATATCCTCAAGAAGCACATAGTCTACAAGAGCATCACACCGTCAAGAAGCACATAGTCTACAAGAGCATCACACCGTATTGGGTATTACAACACGTAACATCACCAACGTGTTCACATTTTAAATAAAATTAACAGTGGAGCCAATGCAAGGTGCCTCTGATGTTGCACAGGTATGTTTTCCTTTCTGGTCCTGGCTGGAATTAAAAGATCGTAGGAAGAAACAAACAGATTGAGGTGGGCATGAGCCAAACTGCCACTGAAAATAATACAGTGTTTTGTGTGCGCCTGGCATCTGGAGGGAAACTGGGAGTGAGCAGAATTTATCAGGGAATCTTCTAGTTTCTTTTTTCTGAAGACGACACTCACAGCTCTACTGAAAGAATTACTCCACACACTGTAGGATACCCTAGGGCAATCCATGGGCAAGGAATTAATTTCTTTCCCTGTGTTAGGAGACCATTTGCAAGCTGTTTGGAAGCCAAATGTCTGTCTTCTGAAACCACTTCTGAAAGACTGGCTTGCAATTGTCAGTCATGGCGATGTACACCATGGAAGACATCTATTTCATCTGAGGTCCTGCCAGTGGGCACCAGTGCCGATCAATTTCATGCATCGTTAATGAGAAATGAACACAGCCCATTGGCGAGAGGGCTGTCACTTCCTTGATCCTTTCTAAGCCTTGCTGGGGTCTGTTCAAAGCCCACACTCCAAGGAGCCCTGGTGATTCTTGGCTCAGAGCCTCCTGATGTCTCTGACCAGCCATCTCTGTATACACAGGAACGGTTTGCTTCTCCACCTGGTCATAATTCAGCATAGTTTTGCCATGTTCTCCACAGTCTGCCTTTGCTCAAGAAATGGGCTATAATATACCATGGCGACATGAGTGAAGTGAAAGTCGCTCAGTCGTGTCCAATTCTTTGCCACCCCATGGACTATCCAATCCATGGAATTCTCCAGCCCAGAATACCGGACTGGGTAGCTGTTCCCTTCTCCAGGGTATCCTCCCAACCCAGGGATTGAATCCAGGTCTCCCACATTGCAGGTGGATTCTTTACTAGCTTAGCCACCAGGAAAGCCCATCCATGGTGAAGGCGATCATCAAAGCCAGACCGAACTGCGTTTTGAAATTCTTACTAAAATTTCAGAGCTTTTCCAAAGTTGGAAGGATTTCATTCCATTTCCTTGGTAGAATAATCTAGCAGCCACCACAATGATCAGTATGACTGAGAAGGGCCAGAAGACCTCTGAATTAAAAACATGTAGCAGCTTCCCTGGTGGTCCAGTGGCTAAAGACTCCAAGCTCCCAATTCAAGGGCCAGGGTTCGATCCCTGGTCGGGGAACTAAATCCCACCTGCGGCAACTAAGAGTTCACGTACCACAGCTAAAGACGTGGTGCAACCACGTGAATATGAAGGCAATAGCCTTTCTTGGCATGAATTACGGACTATACTGTGAATCAAGGATGCGGCTGCTGCTGCTGCTAAGTCCCTTCAGTCGTGTCCGACTCTGTCTGTCCACCAGGCTCTGCCGTCCCTGGAATTCTCCAGGCAAGAATACTGGAGTGGGTTGCCATTTCCTTCTCCAGTGCATGAAAGGGAAAAGTGAAAGTGAAGTTGCTCAGTCGTGTCCGACTCTTAGCGACCCCATGGACTGTAGCCCACGAGGCTCCTCCATCCATGGGATCGGATTCTCCAGGCAAGAGTACTGAAGTGGGGTGCCATTGCCTTCTCCGTGAATGAAGGATGACTACGTCAAAACTAGATTTTTCTCAAGTCTGGACCGGAAGACCTTCCCGAATTTCTCAGCCACCCTTGAGATATTTTCCCCTAAGGCCAACTGCTTCTACCCTACAAGAATGATGCTAGTCACATCAAAATCTGGGGCTCACATGGTGCATTGAAGAGGAACGTGAATCACCCAGGGTTCCTGCATCTGGTCCCAGACTGTTATAATAGGACTTGCGGTTTTATTGTTTGTATTTCCAGTATTTATTTATTCTACAACTAAGATTTAAGAAAAACAAAAATCCACACACCTAGCATCTTCCAAGAGTGAAGCTGAGTCTTTTCCCTTGGGCTTTCAATCTTGGGGAAGGTACTGGTAGCATCATTGTTATCCGGAGTGACAAGGATGAACAGTTGATGATGGCTGGAGCATCACAGCTCCGTTAGCCACATCTGGTAGGTTTTCAGTGACTTCCGTTTCACAGGTCTTGTCGACCTCACCATCATGCTTTCAGACCTTCTACACAGAGGGGCACATGGAAATGGCTCCCAGGGGTCTCCCTGTGTTCCACATTCCATACAACACCTCCCCTACCATGGATATGATGTGCTGAGCCTCGTTCATCCAATGCGCAACGGTACTAACTGTGCATCAGGCATCATTTTGGCAACTTACATGGGTAACGCGGGCTAAGAGCTCACATCTGTGTGAGAAAGGAACCTGAACACTTCCAAAGAAGGAAACTAAGAAACAGAGGCACCGAGAGGTGAAAACACTTGCTGGACATAAGAACGTCAGTGAGAGGTGAAACCAGGAGTAGAAACACTGACACCTTACCCACAAGAGTCATGTTCTCAATTTGTACCCACAGACACCACCCTTCTGGCACTGGGAGATATGGAAGGCAAAAGGGGACGAGCATGACAGACGATGATGATGGTTGGATGGCAGGACCAACTCAATGGACATCAGTTCAGTTCAGTCGCTCAGCCGTGCCCGACTCTTTGCGACCCCATGGACCGCAGCACGCCAGGCCTCCCTGTCCATCACCAACTCCCGGAGTTTGCTCAAACTCATGTCCATCGAGTCCGTGATGCCATCCAACCATCTCATCCTCTCTCGTCCCCTTCTCCTCCCGCCTTCACTCTTTCCCAGCATCAGGGTCTTTTCCAATGAGTCAGCTTTTCGCATCAGGTGGCCAAAGGATTGGAGTTTCAGCTTCAGCAAGAGTCCTTTCAATGGCTGATTTCAGGACTGATTTCCTTCAGGACTGATGTCCCAACCCTCCCACGCCACCCACACAAAAAAATATCCTCACAAGCTTAGCAGTCCTTTCAAAACGTTCTAGCACAATGACAAAGAAACCCACCACTCCAAGAAAACACTCATTTTTTTAAAAAAAGAAAATACAGGAAATGTGAAACATACATCAGTGTACCTCAATGATGTATTTTCCTCCCAAACAATATTGGAGTTTAAATCAAAAAGAAGTACATTAAAATCTGAGCAAGTATTTTTACAAGGAGCTGCCTTGCATAACCAACTAAAGTAGAACTGAGGAGAGGGTTTTCTGCCCGAGGTCTGCTCAGGGAGTGTTTTGCACACCCACATGGATGAAATTGTCATCTGACAATAACACTGAAGAAGCAGAAATCAGTCTTTTGGTTACCAGTTGCAATGCTTGATACCTTTCAAATTTAGGACAACCAAAGTTAAACAAAAATCTCAGGTTGCACCAGGTTTTGTTAACACTGAAAACGCCGAAATTTTGCAAACTGTCAACCTCAAGCAGACCAAGATAAACCCAGCTCAACAGTATCTAATGGGTTCTTAATCTCATGCTTTCCTTGCTTCTATATATGTATAAATGGACTTCCTGGTGGCTCAGTGGTAAAGAATCCACCTCCCAATGCAGGAGACGCAAGAGACATGAGGGTTCAATCCCTGGGTCAGGAAGATCCCCTGGAGAAGGAAATGGCAACCCACTCCAGTATTCTTCCCTGGAGCACTCTGCGGACAGGGAGCCTGGTGTGCTGCAATCCATGCGGTCACAAAGAGTCAGACCACTGAGCAACTAAACAACAGTAGCAACGTAGAAACAGCATCTCTCCTGCTGTTACTAAAAACCAGCTCCTATAATTACACGGTCAGGCCCACAGTTCATAGTAACTACTTCTTGAAATCTTACAGTGTTTATCCTCTTAAGGCCATAATTACTATTTCTTATGTCTGGGCTCTGACATTTCAATTTTCAAGCACTTTGTGAATTAAAAGGTTTAAGAGCTTTATATAGCCAACTTACACCGGCTTTAAAATTAAGCGTTAAAACTGTTTACTGTAATATTGGTATATGATCTTTAAATGCTGCTATTTGTCTTAAAAACGGAGAAACCCAGAATGCAAAATTAAAAACCATGAATTACAATATTTCTCTTCTCTCTCAGTCTACATCATGCACAAATCATTCTCTTAGGAATTTGATTGAATTGAATTTTTAAAAAATCCACTCTGTGTGAGAATTTCACAGATTCTTAACAGAAGGTAAAAGCGTTTTTTTTTCCTTTTTTTTGGCTTCTTGGCAGTTGAAAGGAATATAAAACAACAGACTGACTTTCTGGGCATGACTCTCTGGATGAGAAAAACAGAGGCACATATTGTAGATGAGAAGGAAAAAAAAAAAACAAATCACATGAATCATGTGTAATATTCAAATGCTGAACTACTGAGATTTTATCACTGGAAAATTTAGAGTAAGTGAAAGTTGTCCATTTGATGCTCATCAATCTCTTTTCCTAGTGCTCAGTGAACACTTCATATGGAATTGTTGTTCAGTTGCTCCGTCGTGTCTGACTCTGTGACCCCATGGACTGCAGCATGCCAGGCTTCCCTGTCATTCACTGTCTCCTGGAGCTTGCTCAAATTCATGTCCATCGAGTCAGTGATGCCACCCAACCATCTCATCCTGTGTCGTCCCCTTCTGCTCCAGGCTTCAATTTTTCCCAGCATCAGGGGCTTTTCCAGTGAGTTGGCACTTCCCACCAGGTGGCCAAAATCCCATGTGGAATAGCCCATAGCTTTGGTGTGTTTTAATGAAGCATTTCCCTGTGCTTTGGTTGGTTAAATAGGATGAATATTCTGACCTGAACTGCAAGGTTAACTCCAGGCTAGAGTTTATGTCTGAGCAGTAGAGCCCTTTGGAATGAAGCCTACGATTCCGTGCACTGACAGATATTCTGTGCATAGACAGAAATAGACATTTATGCTAACCTTGTTCTTGGTCCACAGAACTGGAAAAGGTCAGTTTTCATTCCAATCCCAAAGAAAGGCAATGCCAAAGAATGCTCAAACTACTGCACAATTGCACTCATCTCACACGCTAGTAAAGTAATGCTCAAAATTCTCCAAGCCAGGATTCAGCAATACGTGGACCGTGAACTTCCAGATGTTCAAGCTGGTTTTAGAAAAGGCAGAGGAACCAGAGACCAAATTGCCAACATCCGCTGGATCATCGAAAAAGCAAGAGAGTACCAGAAAAACATCTATTTCTGCTTTCTTGACTATGCCAAAGCCTTTAACTGTGTGGATCAAAATAAACTGTGGAAAATTCTGAAAGAGATGGGAATACCAGACCATCTGAACTGTCTCTTGAGAAACCTGTATGCAGGTCAGGAAGCAACAGTTAGAACTGGACATGGCACAACAGACTGGTTCCAAATAGGAAAAGGAGGATGTCAAGGCTGTATATTGTCACCCTGCTTATTTAACTTATATGCAGAGTACATCAAAAGAAATGCTGGGCTGGAAGAAGCACAACCTGGAATCAAGATTGCTGGGAGAAATGTCAATAACCTCAGATATGCAGATGACACCACCCTTATGGCAGAAAGTGAAGAAGAAGTAAAGAGCCTCTTGATGAAAGTGAAAGAGGAGAGTGAAAAAGTTGGCTTAAAGCTCAACGTTCAGAAAACTAAGATCATGGCATCTGGTCCCATCACTTCATGGCAAATAGATGGGGAAACAGTGGGTACAGTGTCAGACTTTATTTTGGGGGGCTCCAAAATCACTGCGGATGGTGATTGTAGCCATGAAATTAAAAGATGTTTACTCCTTGGAAGGAAGGTTATGACCAACCTAGATAGTATATTTAAAAGCAGAGACATTACTTTGCCAACAAAGGTCCGTCTAGTCAAGGCTGTGGTTTTTCCAGGAGTCGTGTATGGATGTGAGAGTTGGACGGTGAAGAAAGCTGAGCGCCTAAGAATTGATGCTTTTGAACTGTGGTGTTGGAGAATACTCTTGAGAGTCCCTTGCACTGCAAGGAGATCCAACCAGTCCATCCTAAAGGAGATCAGTCCTAGAAGGACTGATGTTGAAGCTGAAACTCCAATACTTTGGCCACCTCATGCGAAGAGTTGACTCATTGGAAAAGACCCTAATGCTGGGAAGGATTGGGGGCAGGAGGAGAAGGGGATGACAGAGGATGAGATGGTTGGATGGCATCACTGACTCGATGGACATGGGTTTGGGTAGACTCCTGGTGTTGGTGACGGACAGGGAGGCCTGGCGTGCTGCGATTCATGGGGTCACAAAGAGTCGGATTCGACTGAGTGACTGAACTGAACTGAACTGTTCTTGGTCTTAGAGAAGTCATCTGTCAAGCTTCTCAGGGGGAACTCATTGGTCACACTTTCTCCTTGCCAAGCCCGTCTGTTGCTTTATTTGGATGTATAAACTTTCCCACCTCACCATCTCCCCCGTGGTCAGTTCCTTTTGCATGAGGACTTACACCGTATTCAGTTCAGTTCAGCTCAGTCGCTCAGTCGTGTCTGACTCTTTGTTACCCCATGGACTGCAGCACACCTGGCCTCCCTATCCATCACCAACTCCCAGAGCTTACTCAAACTCATGTCCATGGAGTCAGTGAGGCCATCCAACCATCTCATCCTCTGTTGTCCCCTTTTCCTCCTGCCCTCAATCTTTCCCAGCATCAGGGTCTTTTCCAATGAGTCAGTTCTTAGCATCAGGTGGCCAAAGGATTGGAGTTTCAGCTTCAACATCAGTCCTTCCAATGAACACCCAGGACTGATTTCCTTTAGGATGGACTGGTTGGATCTCCGTGCAGTCCATGGGACTCAAGAGTCTTCTCCAACACCACAGTTCAAAAGCATCGATTCTTCGGCGCTCAGCTTTCTTCATAGTCCAACTCTCACATCCATACATGACTACTGGAAAAACCAGAGGTCTGACTAGATGGACCGTTGTTGGCAAAGTAATGTCTCTGTTTTTTAATATGCTGTCTAGGTTGGTCATAACTTTTCGTTGATTACTTAGTCAAGGGGTAAATAGTCAACGACCGAGTCACTCCAGGCATAAATAGCCTATGACCAAGGAAGCCAAGGGAAAATAGTCAATAACGGATTGGGGTAAATAGTTGATGACAGATGAGTCCAGGCATAAATAGTCAGTGACCGAGTCAGCCCAGGGAAAACAGTCAATGTCAAGTCAGTCCAGTTGATGATGGAGATGACTGTCTGGAATCTCAGCAGAAGGAAACAAAAAGCCTGTGAACAAATCAGTGCAAGGGAAAGAGCTGATGGTGAATTTGAAGTTAAGGAGGGTTCCCCCAAGTCTGTGGAAAACAAGTGATGACCCACTCACTAGAAGGAAAACAGTTAATGATGACATTAGTACAGGGCAAAGAGTCGATAACCCATCAGTCCAGGGGTAGTTGATAGCCAAGTCAACTCAGGGGAAAAATAACTGATGACTGAGTCAGTGCAGGGAAAAGGGTAGATGACAGAGTCAGCCAACAGGTAAAGAGTCCATGACCAAGGAAGTCCAGGAGCAAACAGCTGATAGCCAAATCAGCTCAGGGGCAAAGAGTCTATCACCAAATCAGTCTCTGAAACGCAATAAATTATGAAATAAATTCACAAGCAGCCTTGATGACAAAATTAAAAACTAGCACCCCCTGCCAATATCAGATAACAACAATAGCATCAGTCGAAAACACCAAACTAAAACAAGACAAAACCACGGTTGAGAAAATCACAATGCTTTTCTCAATCCAGAGAAGACCAGCAGCAACAGAATGACTACAGGGAATACAATCCAAGACTGAGTC
The DNA here is from genome assembly GCF_054371585.1 of Giraffa tippelskirchi. NCBI lineage: Eukaryota > Metazoa > Chordata > Mammalia > Artiodactyla > Giraffidae > Giraffa > Giraffa tippelskirchi. The sequence goes on from NC_137289.1 coordinate 149,498,702, forward strand.
AGTCCAGGAAAAGGAGTCAATAACCAAGTCGGTCCATGAATAAATAATTGATGTCAGGAGTCAGTTGAGGAAAGGGGCATTCAGTACAGAGTTGGCCCACGGGTCCCCATCATGACCACATGACAGGGTGATCTGTCATCCCAGGAAAAAAGTCAATGGTCAAGTCACGGCAGGGAAAACAGTTGACCACACAGCAGGCAGTGAATGCCTTGGTCCAGGAAAACCAGCTATGCTTGAGATAAGTATTAAGAATGCCACTGATGAGGCCAAAAGAGCACACAGGTACGTGAACCAAACCCCATCAGGGTCTAGAGCCCAAGGCTTCCAGATGGTCCCTTCCTGTCAACTTTCAGTCCAGCTCTACATTCATCATGATCCAGGCCACGCTGAACTCACACTTTCTCCAACAGACATTTGCCTTGCCTGCTCCAGAACCTCACAAGGATGGAATCCACAGGGGACATTTCACCAAGGCCCCTTTCCTCCCACCGAAGATTTTACATAGATTGATCCGAAGAATTGATGCTTTTGAACTGTGGTGTTGGAGAAGACTCTTGACAGTCCCTTGGACTGCAAGGAGATCCAGCCAGTCCATCCTAAAGGAGATCAGTCCTGGGTGTTCATTGGAAGGACTGATGTTGAAGCTGAAAATCCAATCCTTTGGCCACCTGATGCAAAGAGCTGTCTCATTTGAAAAGACCCTGAAGCTGGGAAAGATTGAAGGCAGGAGGAGAAGGGGATGACAGAAGATGAGATGGTTGGATGGCATCACCGACTCAGTGGACATGAGTTTGGGTGGACTCTGGGAGTTGGTGATGGACAAGGAGGCCTGGCATGCTGCGGTCCATGGGGTTGCAGAGTCAGACACGTCTGAGCGACGGAACTGAATTGGACTGATCCCTGTCATAGGATAAGGAGTCTGTTACAAATAGGAACCATCTGTGCTAAAACCTACGAGCATCAAATTAATACAACCATTCGGATGCAGTATTCTTCAAGAATGGAGTGATTCATCTCGCCCAGCACATTTATGTTATAGCTAATCAGTTTTCTTCTGTATCCCCACAGAGCTCAGCACACAGCCTGGCACTCCGTGGACATTCCGGAAAGAGTGTTCAACTACTGAGAGCAATCTCAAGGCCATTAATTTACTTGTCAGGAATCCATCATGGTTTTAACAAAACAAAACAAAACCCCAAAGAAAATTGCTTTTACCCCATGTTCCCTACCCCTGCCAACAAAATCTATTGCCTACTGCATTTTCTGCATGATAGAAAGCTGCAAATTTCTTCCTGCTGTTTTTCCTCTTTGCACTGACTCACAAATCCTTTTATTAGCATCTCTCCCCTACCACTTCTCTGCTTTGTATTATTCTCATGCCTAAGGCACAAATCACATGGATAAGACCTCTTCAGAGGGTGAGAAAATTAAATAGTCTTTCTGCTGAGGATTCTGTGTATCAAATCACTTGGAAGTATTGTCTCGTGTCTTGTCCTTAAATGAATATGAATTCACCTGTCTGTGAATAACCTGTATTTATACAAGTTTCTTAAAATATAATTTAGAAGTTTATACAATATTATTTATACTTGTGTACGTGTGTGCTGAGTCGTTTCAGTCATGTCTGACTCTTTGCGATCCTAAGGACGATAGTCCATAAGGCTCCTCTGTCCATGGGATTCTCCAGGCAAAAATACTGGAGTGGGTTGCCATGCCCTCCTCCAGGGGATCTTTCCGACCCAGGGACTGAACCCATGTCTTCTGCGTCTCCTGCATTGGCAGGAGGGTTCTTTACCATTGGCGCCACTTGGGAAGCTCCCATGATTAACACAGGCTTCTTAAAATATAATTTTACAACTTGCTGAGTACAAAACTGAGGCTCAGAATGTGTTTCTTCTTCTCCCATTGAGCAACAAAGATGCTTTCTCTTAACACGGGAAGACCCAAAACAAAGTGACATAAACATTGGAAAAAATGGGAACTGCCCGGATGACCCAGTGGTTTCACGGCTGAGGGCCTTGCTTCAATCCCTGGTAGGAGAACTAAGATTCCACAAGCTGCACGTGGCAAGAAAAAACAAAACAAAACCCCAAAATGGAAAAATGCATTAGCTACACAACAAACACACTTGTAATAAAGTGACTCCAGCATTAACAGGTTAGTCGGCTCAATTGTCTTCTAACAGCATGCATTTTTCCTTATTAAACTCACTTAAATTTGCTTATAAATATGATTGTAGATAGGGATGTAGTTTTTCTTTTTATTCTATATAGTCCATGATGACAGAACTACTTATCAAATAACTTAATCAGTTTGCTTCTACTAAATTAAACTGCAGCCTTAATCACATATGTATTTAATTGTTACGTATCGAAAGTGTAAGTATGTGTATATACACACATATAAGTAATCTCTTTTGTTTAATTACTGTTTATGTGTTTATCCGTTTCTTCACTAGTATTAGCTATTTTAATTAATAAAACTATGGTAAATTGGAATTTCTGTAAATTAGACCAGCCCCACCCCCCACAAACACACAGGCATCATTGCATAAACATTATTTTTTTTATCACAATATCGTTGGCTGTTAACGGAATGTGAAGAATATTTAATCTTTTTCCTCCTTCCCTCCCCATGCACTGGGATTTTACTGGGATGCATTCAATTTACATATTTGTGTTTCTATACAATTAAGTATTCAAATCCAGGACAATGGACTAGCTCTTATATATTCAGGTTTTCTTTTGCACTTAACAAAATACAGGTAAATTTTAAGTCCTTCTTATTAAATTTATGTCTATGAACTAGTCATTTTCAACATCATTAACAGTTGGTAATTTTTCATTGCTTTCCTAAGATATTGTTACCAACTGCAGACAAAAAAAAAAAAAAAAAAACTGTTGATTTGTGTATGTAACTTGCATTGATGTTAATTACCCTGATAAGATTGGCTTAATTCTAGTTCGCTTTTATTAGTCTGCAAACAGTCTGCAAAAATAAATAATTGTCTCTTAACTAATATTAAAATAAATTTTATTATCTTCTTCTGTGTCTTATTATTGTAAATTAACCAAGAGAGTTTAATGACAGTAATGAAAACTGATGTCATAGTTCTATGCCTAACTCGAATAGCAATTTTCCAAAATCTCACTGTTGGATTGATGATTGTTATTTTAATACCATTTATCATATTTAAGCAGTTTGTTTTCCATATCTGTTTTACTTAGTTGTTTTTTTTTTTTTAATTTGTAAGGACTACGTTTTTAATCAAATACCTGTGTAGTTACATGGGTTTTTCTCTTATACTTTTTATCATTAATTATATTGATGTAATTTCTCTTCCAGATCTTAGTCGCAGCTTGTGGGATGTAGTTCCCTGACTAGGGATTGAACCTGGGCTCCTGCAACGGGAGTGCAGTCTTAGCCACTGAACCACCAGGGAAGTCCCTTGATATAATTTCTGAAGTTTAACATTTATTTCATTCATGAAATACATTTTACATTATTATAATATATTATTCTTTGGGTCTGGACCTATGTGAGGTCTGCCAACGTTTTCTTTAGAATTTTTCCGCTGTGTTCATAAAGGACATGATTCTATCTCGCTGTTTTAAACTATACCATCCAATTTGTCAATGAACGCCACAACCATGAATAAGATGACATCAGACAACCTGCATGCTGAGGACTGAAGGGACCCACAGGACACCTCCTCCCCCAGACACGCCACTTGGGCAGAGTTCATCTGAGCTGAAGACAGCTGAGAAGAAGCGGAGAGGAGACAATCCCTGTGCCGTCCCTGGTTTGCTAAAAGCAGGACACAGATGTCCAGCGCTACCACAGACCACAGAGGCTAATCCCAGAGACAGCTTTAGACGCCACTGTGGGCGGGGGCAGGCCCTAGTTGCAGCCGCGGGCTTCTCACTGGGGTCCCTTGTCTCGCTGCAGACCATGGGTGCTACAGGGCAGGCGGACTTCAGTAGTTGTGGTGCACGGGCTTAGGAGCCCCTCAGCACGTGGCATCAAAGCTCCCTGACCAGGGATTGAACCAGCGTTCCCTGCATGGCAAGGCACGTTCTTAACCAGCGAAATCCTGCCCCTACAGCATTTTTTAATGCCCAGATTTTTAAGTCTTCATTTTTCACTCTTATTAACTATTTCCTCTTTAGCATTGTTTATCCTTATATATCCATGGTACCATACCACTTTAGAGGCGTCCCTGGTGGCTCAGTGGTAAAGAATCTGCCTGCAATGCAGGAGTTCTGGGTTCGATCCCTGAATGGGGAAGATGCCCTGGAGGAGGGAATGGCAACCCACTCCAGTATTCCTGCCTGGATAATCCCACGGACAGAGGAGCCTGACGGGCTACAGTCCACGGAGTTACAAAGAGTTGGACATGGTTTAGCGACTAAACAACAACAATATGCCAGTTCACAGTCAAGTTTTACAAAAATTTCTTCTTCTAGCATATTTCAGATTGTGCGTGACTCTCTCCAGATTTCCAATCTTTGCACTAGTCTTGGAAAGTTTCAAAAACCAAGACAGCAACCCTCTTCTACACATCTCTCCATCACGGTCATGGGGTAAAACACATTGTGTCAGCAAGTCTTGAATCAAATGGAATACTGGTGATTTTTTTTTTTTTCAGAACATATTTGTTTCTCCAAGATCCTCATTATAAATCTTTTCCTCTTGAAATTCTCCCGGAGTCACGTTAGCAAGCCCTGTCCCTACCGCTGTTCACAGTTATTTTAGTCTGTTTCTGGATGATGAAAGAAGTTGGACACGTCCATTTCTCAGTTTCTATAGTTTCACATTAACGATGAACAACATAGGAACTGTAAAGAAATTATGTCCTTTAAATGGTACTCAGTGTTTTCTTTCATTGAAATGATGGCTTTTAACAAGCTGTTCTTGTTTACTCATAACTACTTTGGTAAATAAGGGCATGTGTGTTTTAAGACTGGTTGAATACAATGAGTGGAGATTTTCAAAAAAAGTATTTTATATTCAGAGCATTAGATCCAAGCCACATGTTTCCAGGCCCACAGAACACATGGTCATACCACAAGAGATCAATTTTCTCATGTGGAAAGTTACCTTAGCAACCAAGGCCCAAGAAACAGCAATGAACAGGTCACTCGTGACTTTCCAAAATAACCACCACACCCACTTACGTGAGCACATCTAAAAACCAGGAGGTGGAGAAAAGCCAAAAGTGGCATTTATTTGGGGATTTTCAAAAAAAAAAAAAAATTCACGGTGCTGTCCGTAGTCCAAATTTTATTTGCAAAGTCAATCCTCTCAACCTCACAGTGACTTCACCAAACTATAGCCGGGGTGCGGGCATCTGGCCCAACTGTGACCCAGAATTACAATTTTCAGATGAACCCAAAGATGCCATCCATGTCAAGCTCCCCAGCTGAGGTTCAAGGTCACCTCGGTTTCAGCAGCACAATTTCAGCAGCAGTTCTCAGACTCGACCGTTTCGGGACCCCTTGATATCGTTAGCAGCGGCTTCGGAGATTAACAGCTCATGTGGTCTGCGTGCATGGGTGCTAGGTCGCTTCAGTCACGTCCGACTCTTTGCCACCTCCTGGACTGGAGCCCCCCCGGCTACTCTGTCCATGGGATTTCCCAGGCAAGAAGACTGGGGTGCGTGCCCTCCTCCAGGGGAATCTTTCCAACCCAGGGGTCGAACCCATGTCTCCTGTGTCCCCTGCACTGGCAGCTGTATTCTTTACCGCTGAGACACCAGGTAAGCCCCCCATGTGGTTTAGTATGGTGCAAATGAAAACTGAGACATTCCTATATAGTATTTACTGAGTAATGCTCTGCCAAAACACAAATAACAGACCTGTGGAAAATAAACAGATTTTACCAAACGAAACGACGACTCAACAAGAGTCTTTTGGCTGTTGCTGACCTTTTTAACACCCGGCTTCCTAGCAGACACTTGGATTTGAATGTGCATCCCTGCACTCAATCTGTTGTCATACGCTGCTTTGTTTGGAGGCTCAGAATAAAACGCAATCCTGCACAGATATGTAGTTGGAAAAGCTTTTTCTCCTCAGAGTACCATGGACATTCCTCTCGGATGCAATTGAACGTCTAAATTCTAATACACCCAAATCCCAAAAATGGGTCGAGTCTTGAAGACGGCTGGAAATCTGGAATCTGTAGGATGAATGATCTTTTCATATCCTGTTTCATTCTAAACCATGGCTCCGTCTTGCATGTTAAATGGATCTTTTAGCAGAAATGGATTTTTTTTTTAAACAGAATGCATGATTCATTTACAAAATAGTGCTTCAGAATACCATGCAGCAAATCTAAATATATTCACACATCGTATCAAGGAGCGTTAAAGATCTCAATTGTTAAAATCACCATGAATCTCCTTCGAAGGGTCTGTAAGTGTTGAGAAACTGTCAGACATTATCACTGACAATAACTGACATCCGCTGTTATCCCTGAGGTGACCAGCTCACGTTGGTCACTTCCAAAAATGTCTTCCAAGCTTCCATGGTGGTCCAGTGGTTAAGAATCGCCCTTGCAAAGCAAAGGGCATGGGTTTGATCCCTGGTCTGGGAAGATCCCACATCAAACTAAGCCCGTGAGCCCCACCTACTGAAGCCCACGGGCCCTGGAGCCCCTGTTCCTCAACAAGAGAAGCCACAGCGATAAGAAGTCCGCACACCACAACCAGAGAGTAGGCCCCGCCCCCCAAAACTTGAGAAAGGCCATGCATAGCAACAAAGACCCGGTGGAGCCCAAAACAAACAAACACAATATGTCTTCTAAATCCTGAAGTCTCTCTAGCAGTTAAGAGAAAATGGTATTTCATGGGGGGGAAAAAAAAGGTGTCCAGCTTTTGTCTAGGTTAGCACACAACTGAAATAACAGCACAAGTGCCTCCTTTCACAAAAAATAAGTCAATCAGTAAACATGATTTCCCGCTATCAGGACTGGACACGTTTCCCCTTCTGTCACACAGAAGGTGGAGAAAACATATAAACCCAGGACCGAGGACTACATTCATCTCTTACTCCACCGAGGACATTCTTAAGTGAAACAGTGTTGAAAGCTACCTACAGAAGCAGAAAGAATAAAACAATAACTAACATGGTCTTAATATCACTCAGCTGATTTATGCTAAGGTACCCACAACTTTTGGCACTGTCATTAAAAAAAAAAAAAAAAATCAACCCAGTGAAAATAGGCAAATATTATCTTAGTGTTCTTAGCAAAAGAGTTCTGACTTAACCACTAGGAAGTTTTGAAGACTCCTAGGTGTGCTTAGATGGTAAGGAATCTGCCTGCAATGCAGGAGACCTGGGTTCGATCCCTGGGTGGGGAAAATTCTCTGTTCGTCAGATCACAAAGAGTCAGACACAACTGAGCAACTAATGCTACTACTACTACTAGGGGTCCGGGAAGGACAATGTGTTTTAAGTCACTTCAGTCGTGTCCAACTCTTTGCACCTCCATAGACTATAGCCCGCCAGGCTCCTCTGTCCATGGGATTCTCCAGGCAAGAATACTGGAACAGGCAGCCATGCCCTTCTCCAGGGAATCTTCCCAACCCAGGAATCAAACCCAGGTCTCTTATGTCCCCTGCATTGGCAGGGTTCTTTACCACTAGCACCACAAAGACTTCTAGGGGTTTGTGAAGGACAATAAGAACCTCCAGGTTAATATCTTGGGATGGCGCAGTTCCCACTAGTATTTTTGACTGGATGAGGTGTACTTTTTCTTTTCCCTTGCAAAGTACTACCTCCTAATTGCTCTTGCATTGGACAGATTTTTTTTTAAAGGCCCATGTCTGATGTTTGGAAAGTTCTCTTGATGAATGCCTCGTCTCCTACCTCATACAAAGGGTTTGCATTTGCAAAATCCGCTACGGTCCCTTCAAGCCACAAGAGCTTCTTGAAAAATGAACTCGGTCGTTGCCCTGCATTGTCGTCTTCCCGTCTCTGGAATGAACACAGTCACGCTCTTAAGAACTATAGAATCTCCAGACTGATCGCCCAGTGATTGATCAGGGAGCCGTGCTACCTAGAAAGATCACTTGCCTGGAGAACTGAACGAAGTTCGGCTCAGGGAAGACCAGGATGAGGAAGCAGCACGCGTGTTAATCCATCACTGGAGGTCTTCAGGGAGACGAGCAGTGGCAGGAGAACATTTAGAACTGAGTCCTTAAAAAAAAAAAAAGAACCAAGCTCTAAGGATGAATCCCAGGGGGAAGGCGGAAGAGGTTCAGAAAAAGAGACACTGAAAACCTCTACTAACCTCTTTGATCTCCCTTTTGTGTCTTGACGAGCACAGTCAACTAACAACTTGGATCGTACAGAGATTTTTCCTCGGGGCAATCAACGCGGAAAAGACCGTTTTTTTTCTACCTTTTGCCTCAGTATGAGTGTCAGCAGCCTAGATACTCATCAATTTCTCCCTCTCTTGACCTGATGGCAGATAGACCCCAAGGAACCCTCCCGACCTGCAGTGTAGTAACACATGGTAAAGCTTAGCGGAACCACGGAAGAGAGAAGCTGGATGATTCTAAACAATCCTGGAGATCAAACCTTTTCTAGGTGGTTCCTTTGTTCTGATGCAAGAGAGGTACGGTCTCCACCTCTAGAATCAGCCAACAGAAGAGTCAGGTTCTCTTTGGAACCACCGTGGGTACTTTCTTCTACGGACACTTAAATGCTTTTGAGCATTTCAAGAAGTGCGAGTTGAACCATAAAGAAGGCGCAATGCTGAAGAATTGACGCTTTTGAACTGTGGTGCTGGAGAAGACACTCGAGACTCCCTTGGACAAGAAGGAGATCAAACCAAGTCCATCCTAAAGGTAATCAATCCTGAATATTCATTGGAAGGATTGATGCTGAAGCTGAAACTCCAATACTTTGGCCACCTGTTTCGAAGAGCCGAGTCATTAGAAAAGACCCTGATACTGGGAAAGATTGAAGGCGGGAGGAGAAGGGGACAACAGAGGATGAGATGGTTGGATGGCATCACCGACTCGATGGACATGAATGAGTTTGAGTAAACTCCGGGAGGTGGTGAAGGACAGGGAAGCCTGGAGTGCTACGGTCCATGGGATTGCGAAGAGTCGGACATGACTCAGCAACTGAACAACAACAAATGCTCTTTTCGATGCACACGCATGCAAGCATAATTTTATAACTATCAGGAAATTCTTAGATGGTTTAAAAAACTTCAAAGTGTTAAGAACCCTTAGATGAAGGGTATGAAGCTGACATTTATTCCAAAGTTGGAAGTCCCTAGAACATTCTCTGGCATCTTTTTTTCCCTTTTGCGGCCGCCCTGAACAACATGCAGGATCTTAGTTCCCTGACCAAGGATCGAACTCGTGACCCCTGGAGTGGAAGTGCAGAGTCTTAACCACTGGACCGCCAGGAGAATCTCTCTCGTAGCATCTGTCATGGAACACGTTGGGAGGTCCCAGCCCTTCCAGGGTGTATTATATGTTACTATTAACTCCTGATACAAGGATGCCTATGAGTTACGCTCTGAACACGACAACGTTGAGCACGAACTTAGCTCATGCAGATGATTCTTGAAGCACGAAAAGGTAGCAGCCAAAGCAAAGGTGAACTGACTCGCTCAGCCTCTCACTGTCCCTGTCTGTCTTCAGCTTCTAAATATGCAGGTGAAATCTCATCCCTCACGCCCTGAAGGCTCTTGGTTGCCAACTGTTTAGTGAAACGCTTGCCATGGAGGCAGAGCTCTGGCGGGCCCTCCCAACCCACAGCGTGGAATGCTCTAGGAAGAAACACACAGTAAGGATGAAGATTCAAGGCTCATCGTGGTGGTGGGGAGGGAGGGAGGGTGGGGAGTGAAAAGACTAGATGTGACCAAGTCCTGGCATGCTGCAGTCCATGGGGTCGCAAAGAGATGGACACAACGTAGTGACTGAACAATAACAACAGCAACAAACCAAGTCCTCAGTAGTGGAGTTATCAGTCAGCAGTTCTATAGAGTTTGAGGACAAGGGGCTTTTGATTAAGGTACATCACTCCCTTGCACAAATTCAGTCTAGCCTGAATGGTCCAAGGCAGACTGAGGTTATGGCTAATTTCTAGGTCTGCTTCTTCTAGCAGAAATTGAGTCCCATTGCTTGAAGTCTCCAGGGAAATCTGGGTCTACAGTGAAAAGAAAGTGTTAGTGGCTCATTTGTGTCTGACTCTCTGTGACCCCACGGACTGCAGCTCACTAGGCCCCTCTGTCCGTGGGAATCTTCACGCAAAAATACTGGAGTCGGGTGCCAATCCTCTCTCCAGGATATCTTTCCAACCCAGGATCAAACCTGGGTCTCCTGCATTGCAGGCGGATTCTTTACTGTCTGTGGTGTTAGCTTGATGGATGAAGGATATTTGACATTTTTTTTTCCATAGCAAGAAGCACTCTCCCATCCAAGTATTAACCAGGTCTGACCCTGAAGCTAGTAGCTTCAGGGATCAGATGAGATTGGATACATGCAGGGTGGTGGGGAGTTTGGGGGAGAAAAGATACATGCATATTTATAGCTGGTTTTAGAAAAGGCAGAGGAACCAGAGATCAAATTGCCAACATCCGCTGGATCATCGAAAAAGCAAGAGAGTACCAGAAAAACATCTATTTCTGCTTTCTTGACTATGCCAAAGCCTTTGACTGTGTAGACCACAATAAACTATGGAACATTTTTAAAGAGATGGGAATACCAGACCATCTGACCTGTCTCTTGAGAAACCTGTATGCAGCTCAGGAAGCAACAGTTAGAACTGGACATGGAACAACAGACTGGTTCCAAATAGGAAAAGGAGGACGTCAAGGCTGTATATTGTCACTCTGATTATTTAACTTATATGCAGAGTACGTCATGAGAAACGCTGGGCTAGAAGAAGCACAAGCTGGAATCAAGATTGCTGGGAGAAATATCAATAACCTCAGATATGCAGATGACACCACCCTTATGGCAGAAAGTGAAGAACTAAAAAGCCTCTTGATGAAAGAGAAAGAGGAGAGTGGAAAAGTTGGCTTAAAGCTCAACATTCAGAAAACTAAGATCATGGCATCTGGTCCCATCACTTCATGGCAAATAGATGGGCAAACAGTGGAAACAGTGTCAGACTTTATTTTGGGGGGCTCCAAAATCACTGCAGATGGTTTTTGCAGCCATGAAATTAAAAGACGCTTACTCCTTAGAAGGAAGGTTATGACCAACCTAGACAGCATATTTAAAAGCAGAGACTTTACTTTGCCAACAAAGGTCTGTCTAGCCAAGGCTATGGTTTTTCCAGTAGTCATGTATGGATGTGAGAGTTGGACGGTGAAGAAAGCTGAGTGCCGAAGAATTGATGCTTTTGAACTCTGGTGTTGGAGAAGACTCTTGAGAGTCCCTTGGACTGCAAGAAGATCCAACCAGTCCATCATAAGGGAGATTAGTCCTGGGTGTTCATTGGAAGGACTGATGCTGAAGCTGAAACTCCAATACTTTGGCCACCTCGTGCGAAGAGTTGACTCATTGGAAAAGACCCTCGTGCTAGGAAGGATTGGGGGCAGGAGGAGAGGGGGACGACAGAGGATGAGATGGTTGGATGGCATCACCGACTCAATGGACACGGGTTTGAGTAGACTCCAGGAGTTGGTGACGGTCAGGGAGGCCTGGCGTGCTGCGATTCATGGGGTCCCAAAGAGTCGGACATGACTGAGCAACTAAACTGAACTGATATGTACAGCTGAGTTCCTTTGCTGTCTCCCTAAAACCATCACAACGTAGTTAATGAGCTATACCCCAATACAAAATAAAAACCTTTTCTTTAAAAAAGAAGCATTCTGATGAGGGTTTCAAGACATGAAAAACATGAAAGATAAATCCTATAAACAGAAGGGCAGGGACTGTATCTTCTAGCTAAGGAATTGTCTCATAAGCAGTCTTTTCTCTTAACACCTTTTCCATAGCCTGTCCACACAGACAGAGAGCAAGAACATATTTATGTACCTAACTGGACCTGTTATTGTCCACCACACTTGTAAAAGATTATAAACAGCTGGGAGAAGGGGCATATCCAGTATTTACTGTGTTTACATCCTTCATCCGTCAACCTAACATCCTGTAGACCGGTGGCTCAGAGGGTAAAGAGGCTGCCTGCAACGGGGAAGACCTGGGTTCCATCCCTGGGTGGGGAAGATCCCCTGGAGAAGGGAATGGCAACCGACTCCAGTATTCTTGCCTGGAGAATCCCATGGACAGAGAAGCCTGGCGGGCTACAGCCCATGGGGTCACAAAGAGTCAGACACGACTGCAGACATGTGTTACCATAAAAACATGCCATTGTGCTACAAGACAGGAATCTTGAAAACGCCAACGGAGCTCAGGTTAGCTGTGCTGAAGTGCCAAGCATCCTATTGACAGTCTGTAAATAAGAACTGGATGAGAAAGGAGTGGAGATGGAGAACCAGAACGACTCCCGACACTGAGTCAAGTACCACATCAAGTGGGAATCAATACGGAAGACGGTATTGACAGTTGATTGGGATATAACACTCAACTGACCTTCAGAGAAAGGCAAAGACTAATCAACGTGGGGCACGTTCCAGGAAAACAAAGGTGGACTTCCTTACAGAACACCGGCTTCTCTGCTGGCTCAGGTGGTAAAGAATCTGTCTCCAGCGCAGGAGACCCAGGGTTCGATCCTCAGGTGGGGAAGATCCCCTGGAGAAGGAACAGCAATCCACTCCAGTATTCCCGCCTGGAAAATCCTATGGACAGAGGAGCCTGGCGGGTTACAGTCCGTAGGGTCACAGAGAGTCAGACATGACTGAGAGACGAACACTTTCCTTGCTCAATGCTGTCTGTGGTTTCAGAGGCAGGACAGTAAATAAAAGTTTATGCCAGTAAATAATAAAAGTAGGTGAGATATTGACAAAACAAGTACAAAGCACAGAAAGCTTTCACAGGAGAGCCACGAAGACAGAACCTAACATATTTACGAAGTGAGTAACACTGTGATTTCATTTAAAAGGCAAATTAAGCGAGAGGGAATGGACAGCCAAGTCTTTCAACACACTGCACTAAGGATATAAGCACTATATTCCATGGCAATGTGCATACTGCATGCTCAGTCACCTCAGTTGCATCTGACTCTTTGTGACCTCATGGACTGTAGCCCACCAGGCTCCTCTGTCCATGGGATTCTCCAGGCAAGAATACCGGAGTGGGTTGCTATGCCCTCCTCCAGGGGATCTTCCCAGCCCAGGGATCGAACCCAGGTCTCCTGCAACTCCTGCACTGCAGGCAGATTCTTCTACCGTGGAGCCACCGTGGCCATGATTATCATCTCAGAAGTTGGTTTACCTTCTGAGCTTTTCAAACGCTGTGAGTCTCAGCGTGTTGCTCCTCTTTTTTGGTGGAGATGCGTTCAGGATTATATACCTTGGTCAGTGCCTACTCTCATAGGATCGGCCATGACAAATGATTTTGTAGCTAGCATACAGCTGACTTGTAAGTCTTATCCGATACACTTGTTAATGGCAGTTTTAATGGTGCAGTCACTCCGATCAAGAGAACATCAAAACGTTCATGGTACAGAAAGAGATGGACAAGTGTGCTGGCTAGTGCTTGTCTATACTGTCATTCTGCAAAAGACCAAAGGGCTGACTTCGTAGAAAATGCTTTTGATCCAAGAAGTGAGCAGGCTTCATGTATTTTTTATTCGTGAATAACTAAAAGCCCGCACTCTCTCTTCACAAAGTCACTTACGGAATCGTCTAACTCAGTCAAAACGGATTCACTTCACCTTCGAGCTTTAAAACTGGTTCAAGTTTCTCGTTAAGGCTGTTCTGATTCTCCTTAATCGGATTCTGCCGTAATAAAAACCTCCATCATACTAGCCTCCCCCTTTCTCTAGCCACTGTCTGTCTATACTCTTTCTCCAGCTTGGAATCCTACCGGAGTGGCATAGATGAATCTACTTCCCTATTTTAACGATTAGAATATAATGCTCATTCTCTCACAATTCAGAATTTCCTTACTTTAAGCCTCGCTCACCTACAAGGTCCAGACTTTATGACTTTGAAATCCAGGCCCACCCCAGGCTCACTCTTCCAACCTTGCGGGTGCATGCTTAGTCGCTCAGTCATGTCTGACTCTGCGACCCCGCGGACTATAGCCCACCAGACTCCTTTATCCACAGGATTCTCCAGGCAAGAATACTGGAGTGGGTGGCCATTTTCTTCTCCAGGGGATCTTCCCGACCCAGGGATCGAACCCAGCCTCCTGCATTGCAGGCAGATTCTTTACCATCTGAGCCACCAGGGAAGCCCAACATTAGGTCCCTGTCTTGACTTTGAGGCATCCCAACTGGCACACCAGATAACGAATTCCCTTATGAGTGTACTGTGCCTTACTTAATGCCCTCCTTCAGGACTTTCTCAAACACAGAATAGGTGTATTTCATCAACAGAATGTCATCTAATGAGCCTGTGAGTACAAGGACCCGACATTGAATTCTGGTCTTCCCCTCTGATTTCAGCTCCGTGTGAGTGGACAGCTCCATGACCCACCTTTGATAATCTCCAGCCATCTCCAAGGTTCCTCCCACGCCCACTTAACACCATAGGAGTTTCAGGCCCTCAAGTCAACACCCTGGGGACCACCCTCCAAACTAACAGGATGTGGGAATCAGCAGATAAGCGCCCCCAAGTTCATACCCTTGCTTAACAGAAGATTTTGCCAAAAACAGCCTTTTTGTAGTAAGAGGCTGTCAGCCATGACCTCTTTCTCTCTGATCCATTTTCAAAGTTAAATGGCAGTATGATCGGCTAGATAGATACACTTTAATGTCCTACTGGCCTTCCTTTTTATCGAGAAATACAAGAGAAGCATTCTTGACAAGTGCCTTTTCTGTAAGCAGTGTTTCAAAAGTCAACAGCTGAAGATTTGGGGGGCCTGTATTCCGAGATCAGTTAAGTAGGAACGCCAGCTCCACTGTAATTTTACCTGAACAAGCGATTGAAACAGAAACGGAAATTGCCATCAAACACAGAAGATTGCTTTCGTGAAATTTCGGTTTTATGTTCAAAAGTGTTTATTTTCAGAAACACTGTCTGTCTTTTCCTCTCCAGGGGAATCAAATTCCCAAATCGCGTTGGAGTCTCTCTTTGCTTACACGGCCTTAGAATTAAACTCGAACCATGCCTTGCTGCTTCAAAGCACCCACCTCCCGCTCTGGTGAAATTCCTGGAGAGACCAAGGGGCGTCTTTTAGAACCGACAACACCAAAGGGACTTGACAGTTTCCCTGAGACAGTTGGAGGGTACACAACACAATGACGTCACACGCGTCTACCCAGACGGCTTCATCTTCTATTCCTTTTGTTAGAGAGGCCCACAGGTAAGAAAGCCATTATTACAAGAAAGAGAGCCTTCAGAGGTCGATGCCTACAGTCGTGTGAGGCGGCTGGATTAAAAAGCCAGACAAAAATCACCGCACACAAAGAACCCCTGTAGTGACCTACGCTGATCTGATGTTCACTTGGCACCCCTTTGATGGAGCCAATTGTAGAGAAAAGCAACTCAGCTGTAGAGGCTTGCCCTGAATCCTGTCCTTTCTCCAAAAACATCTGATCAACTGCCTTCCCATTGCTGCAACCTCCTCTGGGGTGGTATCAGAGATCACCCTCAGAGCGTATGTCTACACACAGGCAACTGGAACCGCCTGGTCATGGACCCCTGCTGTCCCAGGTGCCAGAATCCTCCACCCACGTCTCTGGTCTCACTGACTGACGTGCCTGCTCAGCTTTTCAAATGTATCAGAGGTGGGGGCGGGGAATCAAACAGAAGAAACACTAGAGGACTTTCCTGGCGGTCCGGCAGTTACAACTCTGGGCTTCCAATGCCAGCTGTGCAGGTTCGATCCCTGGTCAGGGAAGTAAGATCTCACATGCCTAAGCGGCCAAAAATACAAATGAAACAAAACATTTAAAGGAGATGTATGTCATATGAAAACATTTTTTAAGAAGAATAAAAACCAACAACACTGGAGTTACTGCAGAAGTGATTCTCAATTATTAATGGAAAAAACTAAACAAAACAAAAAACAATTTTTTTTTTTTATTCTTGGAGAGGATGTTAAATGGATTATTCCCATTTGCCCCCAGTAGACATAGTGAGAGTGAAAGTTGCTCAGTCGTGTTAGATTCTTTGCGACCCTGTGGACTATTCAGTCCAGGGAATTCTCCAGGCCAGAATACTGGAGTGGGTAGCCTTTCCCTTCTCCAGGGGATCTTCCCAACCCAGGGATCGAACCCAGGTCTCCTGCATTGTAGACAGATTCTTACCCAGCTGAGCCACAAGGGAAGCCCAAGAATATTGGAGTGGGTAGCCTATCCCCTCTCCAGCGGATCTTCCTGACCCAGGAATCGAACTGGGGTCTCCTGCACTGCAGGTGGATTCTTTACCAACTGAGCTATCAGGGAAACCCTAAGTAGACATAATCTAGTGCAAAATGGAAATTAACCCATGTCACCTGCAATCCTAGAAATGTGTTCATTCTGCCCCTACTGCATCCATCATATTATGAACCAATTCATGTTTGGGGAAATAGAGAGAGAGCCCCCACACTTCCATCCCATGAATGCAACCAGAGGCTGCTCAGACAGTAAAGAATCTGCATGTAATGCAGGAGACCCGGGTTTCATCCCTGGGTTGGGAAGATCCCCTGGAGAAGGAAATGGCTGCCCACTGCAGCATTCTTGCCCAGAGAATTCCATGGACAGAGGAGCCCGGTGGGCTACAGCTCACGGGATCGCAAAGCGTCAGACACGACTGAGAGATTAACACGCTAGAAAGGGGGTTAGCCACCGACACCTAAGTCTGCAACAGACTCTAAAAGGCAGAGAGTGAAAAACAGGACAGAGAGAAAAGTGATGGAGTCAGATGTCCCCTGCTTGGAGGTTGTTAGCTTGAGAAGTTGGAGGCAGATAACTAGAAGTGAGGGACCTCACGTGTCAGTTTGGGGAGTATATTTCCCCTTCTCTGGTGGGTCCTCTACAGGCAGAGAGGCCAAAAAAATAAATAAACAAATAAAGGGAGAGAACCATACTGGGACGACTTGGAAGAAGGTATGTAGGGTTGCTTGACGAATATATGACTGGTCTGGGCTCTGTTGCCACATATGGTCTGTCCTTTGTCTGTGTAATTCAGTGTCTCAAGTTCATGTGCAAAGACACATCACTTAAAAATGATGACTCGTTAAGATTACTAATGTATGAAACAGAAAGAGACTGTTGAAACAAAACAAAACATAGAAAACAGACATGTGGTTGCCAAGGAGTCGGGGAGCAGGGGAGGGTGATGGACTGGGAGTTTGGGGTTAGCAGAAGCTTCCTAGGTGGCACAGTGGGGTAAAGAATCCGGCTGTCCACGCAGGGGACACAAGAGACCTGGGTTAGATCCCTGGGTTGGGAAGACCCCCTGGAGAAGGGAAAGGCTACCCACTCCAGTATTCTGGCCTAAAGAATTCCATGGACTGTATAGTCCATGGGGTCCCAAAGAGTTGGACACGACTGAGCAACTTTCACTGCTGCTACTCACTAAATGTAAACTATTTGACTCCTGATGTAAAACGGAGATATCCAGTTCTGCGTGTTATAACGGGCCATTCCACAAACATACACAGACTCTGACTTAATGTATGATGGATAATAACACAGTCTCGACAGGCGTATCGAATGTTTGCAAAGCTCCCAGCTTCAATATTTAGCAAAGATGGCAAAATGCAACTATGAATTAGTCACAGTTGATGACCTAAAAACATTCGATGAGCTTGTCATGTAATTAAAGATGAGCACATCATTGGATAATTGTCTTGTGTGAGGGACAGGTCATTTTTTGTGTGTGTATTAAGCATTATTGATGCACTGCACCTAGTTCTTCCCCTTCCTTTGATTTCCTGAGCATCTTGAAAGACGTAAAGTCTATTTTTAGAGAAGGAATCTTGCAGACAATGATCGAAGTGTAAATGCATGCAAATTCACTTTAATTACCTGCTTGTTCCTGCTTGTCAGCAGCCAGTTCCAAGTTTTCATTGATTAGCAAAGGATCTCAAATTATTATTATTCCATTTACGATCACAATGATTAGGAGCCACGGCTTCCAGCTCAGAGACTGTACCGTCTTCCACCTCTGGTCGACTCCTCTGGAATTAAGCCACGTCATACAGCCCAAATTCGAATCGACCCCACCTCGATTTGGAGAAGGAAAGGGCAACCCACTCCAGTATTCTTGCCTGGGGAATCCCATGGACAGAGGAACCTGGCAGGCTATAGTCCCTGGGGTCACAAAGAGTCAGACACGACTTAAAAGACTAAACAACCACCTCATTTAAATAAATCTCCATCAACTCTCTCCTTGATGAAATCACAGCCCAGAATCTCTCAATGGATACAAGACAGGAAGGGGCCTGAACTAGCAAATCAGGTCTGTGACGTGCTGAGAGACACCTCCCTTGATTTCTACCCCCGACCAGATACGTCTGCTCTAAAAGCACTGTCGCACGTGTTCACTTTCGAAATTCACGCTTTTGCCGTCTGAAATCAGAAGGCTCAAAACACTCAAGACAGGGTCTCCAGACAATAATCTCAAAGTAATTACAAGAGGAGATGGAAGTGGCAGCGTATTGCTGCGTGAGGTGTAGAAAAGATGAGAGATGTTATTTCACACTCAGGAGGAACAGACACACTCAGTATAATAGCCTCAACAATGTGGCGTGTGATTTAAGAACTGAGATATCAACTGAATGGGATCAAAGCGACACTGCTGTAGCAAGGAGTGGTTCTTCGCCCTTAAAAACAAACAAACAAACAAATCTCCCATATTGAAAGAAGTCCTTGATTCAGCTCCAAGGCAGAAAGAGGAAAGTTGGGACCCTAACGCCTCGTAAATACTTAACGACATTTACCCAATGAATGAGAAATGAATAAAAGAATGCATGCCTGCATGAATAGCTACAATGAAAACTGAAAAGGAACAGAAGATGAATAAAGGCAGCTGAATGAGTTTCTTTCCAGAATCTTTTGGAGGTAAGAGGAAGGGGAACAGACATTGGTTACACGTGTTCACTTCTTTGAGCAAAATTTAAAAATCCTTCCAGGGACGTCCCTGGTGGTCCAGTGGCTAAACACTCCATGCTCCCAATGCAAGGGGCCCGGGTTTGATCCCTGGTCAGGAAACTACATCCCACATGGCGTAACTAAAGAGTTTGAGCGCTGCAACTAAAAGACCCCGCATGCCATGAGGAAGGTCAAAGATTCGATATGCTGCAACTAAGACTTGGAGCAGCCAAATGAATATTTTTAAAAAATTAAAATCCCTGCATAAACTTTCAGGGGCCTGTGTGGTACTTATTAACAATTTATATTCCCCTGATCATTTTATAGGATTCCCAGGTAGCTCAGTGGTAAAGAAGCCACCTGCCAAGCAGGGACGCTCATTCAATCCCTGAGTCGGGAAGATCCCCTGGAGAAGGAAATGACAACCCACTCCAGCATCCTTGCCTGGAGAATCCCACGGACAGAGGAGCCTGGCGAGTTACAGTCCATGGGGTCACAAAAGTCAGACACGACTGAGTGACTAAACAGCAACAGCAAATTGTGTTCTTCCTGACAAAGGGTGTTTCATACGAACCCCACGGATGGCACCAAGAGGTGTCTCGGAAGAGAAGTTGCCACTCACCGGACCTCCAACAAATAACTCTGACATCACAACATCCATTTTCTCGTTTGCAAAATTCACACAGCAAGATCCACCTGCAGGGCGGCCATCAGGAAGAAGGACAATTTCAATCAAGTCCCTTAATACACAGTAGGCTTGCCGACTAAAAGTGGCTATCACCACTCAACCCATCTGAATAAATTTCCCCTTCAACTGACCCAGGTGATTTTATGAATCTTGACACGTCCTCTAAGAACACGTTCTATCTTCTTTGCTTGAATAATCAAGCAAGTGTGGGTACTCAGTCGTGTCCGACTGAGTTTGCGACCCCATGGACTGTAGCCCACCAGGCTCCCCTGTCCATGGGGATTCTCCAGGCTAGAATACCTGAGTGGGTTGCCATCTCCTTCTTCAGGGGATCTTCCCGGCCCAGGGATCGAACCCTCATATCTTGCATCTCCTGCATTGGCAAGGCAGATTCTTTAGGCTAGCAACTCCTGGAAGCGCCTGGTTTATTTATTCATAGGGTGCTTCTCTTTGAAGTCTTTCTGTTTTTCCCCTTATCCAAATGCACAGCGTACTCCTGAGACTGCGCCTGAACCAGTTTCTTGACATAGGAAACATGTATTTTCTTCATTGAATAGACTAGGCTATTTGTTACCTTGTGATATTGACAACTCACATTGTTTCTTAAGAGGAAAATTCAGAGCATGGTGTTTCCTTTTTTTTCCATGCAACTGTAGTTTCTGAAAACTTGGACGCTCCTTAGTATTCTCAAGATTTGTTTCCATGGAAGGATGTATTAAGACACAAAATATCAGTTGAAGAATAAGATATCATAGGTCACCCAGCAACTTGATTTATAACAGTAGGCGTTCAGACATCTCCTTTAAACATTAAGATCTTTAACAAAATATACTATTTCAGGTGAAATTCCAGAGGTTCAATAGAATCATTGATCAAGAACTGGCGTGCATACTGGAATAATACGAAATTATTGATTCCAAAAATGATAAAGCATGATTTTTAACTAACTATTGATGACACTGCTCGAAACGGGGACAGCAATTCCATTTATCCACCGTCAGATTGTCTCTCGGGCAGGTCTTAAATGTGACAAATGAGTCTACTGCAGCGAGTAGCTCTCCATGAAAATGGGTTTATATTACTGTAATTTTCCACAATTCAGACTTTAAGTGGGATTTTAAAAAAATCACTTGGAATTTTCAATGCCAAGATACAGAACTAGGCTCAGGAGATTGTCTTGATTGAGGTTCTAATGAGGAGTGAAGTGCTGTGAGAATTCTAGTGATAAGAGAACCCAGAAACACATATGACTTGTGAATCTCTTTTAAAAATTCTTTATTTGGGATCTTTGCTGCCACAAGCAGGGTCTAGTTCCACGACCAGGGATCAAACCAGGGCCCCCTGCGTTGGGAGCTCAGAGTCTTAGCCACTGGAGCACCCAGGAAGTCTCATGACTTGTATATTCTTTGAATGAGCTCTTAGGATTGAGCTCAGATGGTCAAGAATTTACCTGCCATGCAGGAGACCCGGGTTCAATCCCCAGGTGAGGAAGATTCCCTTGGAGAAGGAAATGGCAACCCATTCCAGTATTCTTGCCTGGAGAATCCCATGCACAAAGCGTGGGGTTGCAAAGAGTCGGGCATGACTGAGCGAACAACACTTTAACTTTCTACGATTGAGCAGGTGATTCCATCATTAATCCCACCACACCGGAGAATCAAGTTGGAATCATCTTTATCCAAACTTGGATGGATTTCTCCACCCCTCACCCTATGTGTGTGCACTCAGTTGTGTCCAACTCCTAGTGACCCCATGGACTACAGCCCACCAGGCTCCCCCGTCAGTGGGGTTTTCCAGGCAAGAATACTGGAATGGGTGGCCATTTCCTTCTCCAGGGGATGTTTCCTCTCCAGGGATCAACCCATGTCTCCCGCATCTCCTGCACTGGCAGGTAGGTTCCTTTCCTACCTGAGCCATCAGGGAAGCCCCACTCTACAGCACAGAACATTTAATTCCTGTTCAGTGGGTTTGACCACCAACTCGGTTCTTCCCTCAGCTGAATGTAGAATCAGGGAGGCTTCTAAGTCATTAGCTTCTCATCCAAATGATGCTCCCACTTCAGTTCAAAATAGATTTCTTCTCTTCTTTGCTAGATTTCCCTGGTGGCTCAGATGGTAAAGCGTCTGCCTACAATGCAGGAGACCCAGGTTCAACCCCTGGGTCAGGAAGATCCTCTGGAGAAGGAAATGGCAACTCACTCCAGTACTCTTGTCTGGAAAATCCCATGGATGGAGGAGCCTAGTAGGCTACAGTCCATGGGGTCGCAGAGTTAGACATGACTGAGCGACTTGACTTTCACTTTCTTCTTTGCTAGATGAGCTAATTCAAGAAATTCATAATTTGAGTGAATTGCTTTTTTCTGCCAGCACTGTTAGTTGGCAAAAGCTACATTTAAATGCTGAAAATCCACTGGTGAGTAAAACTTCAACCGTTGAGATTCTGGGTCAAATGGATTCAGAATATGCCTCACTGATGGAATACTTAAAGAGTGTTTTTCTTACTGAAGTATTCCAACTTCTAAGAAACTGCCATCATTTGAGCGGCGTCCAGAATTTGTTGGTTTTTTTTTTTTTTTTTTTGGTGACATGTTCTGACTGAGGGGCGGTGTTACAAAAATGAAATGTGGGCTTTCTTGGTGGCTCAGTAGTAAAGAATCTTGCCTGCCAAGGCAGGAGACACAGGTTCGACACCTGGTCCTGGAAGATCCCACAAGCCAAGGAGCAGCTAAGCCTGTGCGTGAAAGCTGTGCTTTTGAGCATGTGCTTTAGGGCCTGGGAGCTGCAACTACTGAACCAAAACAGCCTACAGCCTCTCCTCTCCAACAAGAGAAGCCACTGCAACAAGAAGTCTGCAACCTGGAACTGGAGAAAGCCCATGTGCAGCAACAAGGACCCTGCACAGTTCAGTGCAGTTCAGTGCAGTCGCTCAGTCGTGTCCGACCCTTTGTGACCCCATGGACTGCAGCACGCCAGGCTTCCCTGTCCATCACCAACTCCCGGAGTCTACCCAAACCCATGTCCATCGAGTTGGTGATGCCATCCAACCATCTCATCCTCTGTTGTCCCCTTCTCCTCCTGCCCCCAATCCTACCCAGCATTAGGGTCTTTTCCAGTGAGTCAACCCTTCGCATGAGGTGGCCAAAGTATTGGAGCTTCAGCCTCAGCATCAGTCCTTCTAATGAACACACAGGATTGATCTCCTTTAGGATGGATTGATTGGATCTCCTTGCCGTCCAAGGGACTCTCAAGAGTCTTCTCCAACACCACAGGGCAAAAGCATCAATTCTGCGGCACTCAGCTTTCTTCACAGTCCAACTCTCACATCCATACATGACCACTGGAAAAACCATAGCCTTGACTAGACAGACTTTTGTTGGCAAAGTAATGTCTCTGCTTTTAAATATGCTATCTAGGTTGGCCATAACCTTCCTTCCAAGGAGTAAGCGTCTTTTAATTTCAAGGCTGCAGTCACCATCTGCAGTGATTTCGGAGCCCCCAAAAATAAAGTATCTCACTGTTTCCACAGCACAGGCACAAATATATAAATTTAAAAATAATAGTAAAAAAAAAATGAGATGCAATTTTAAAGCCCTTTTATAAAGATTAATTTGCTTCAGGCATTACGCAACCTCATAAACGCAACAAGAAAATGACCTTAGAGCAAAAATGTCTGCCCTTTTATCTCAAAGTTTTCCAACAAAACTAAGGAATTCAACAGCGGGAAACAGCTCCATGTGACAAAGTCACATTTTTCGTTAAGTGTTGAAGAAGGGTAAGAACTTGCAAATGAAGTGATATTTAACTGTCTCCTCATTAATGGAAACAGAATCAGGCTACACATAATACTTAAGCTTCCTAATAAAGACAAGGTCAATCTTTTACCGCTAAATAATCACTCATTCCCTATGTGCACAGTTGGGCTGGTGAAACAGAACAGCAAAAAAAAAAAAAACAGACTAAGTAAATGAAAGAAACAATAGTGAAATATATAGAATCTCACTGTCAATGGGTCAAATAACTGATTCTAAAATATAAGTCAGTATAAAAGAGGATGAAGGTCAAACTTCTAAAGATGCTGAAGCAGCTTTGAGAAAGAAGGTCATTTTTCACTGTGCTCAATTTTTGTTTGGGGACCAACAAATACAAATATTTCTGACTAAATATTTTAAATCACTGTTGATCTGGGATATAAAATAAGTTTCAATCTGGTCACGGAACTAGATCCCACATGCCACAGCTATGAGTTCGCAGGCTGGAACTAAAGATCCCGTATCCCTTGACAAAGACCCAGCTCGGTCATATAAATAAACCCTGGGTCGGGAAGATCCCCTGGAGCAGGGCATGGCAACCCACTCCAGTATTCTTGCCTGGAGAGTTCCCATGGACAGAGGAGCCTGGCGGGCTACAGTCCATGGGGTCGCAGAGAGTCGGACACAACCGAGCGACTAACAGTTTCTCTTAATGCTTTCTGGTGTCCCAGTCGTTAATACTTTCGCTCCCAATGCAGGAGGGCCAGATTCGACTCCTGTTTGGAGAACTACATCCCACACGCCAGAGCTAAAGAGCCTGCCTGCTGCAGCTAAGAACTGGCAGAGCCAAATAAAAAAATACATAAATCTTTAAAAATATTAAAAAATAAAATAATAAGTTCCAATCATCTAGCTTAAGGATACATATTTTAAAGCTATGCACCATCTATTTGACCATGCTGGAAGCTGCTTTATAAGTCGCAGATGGAATTTCTGGTTCAACATGGTGACTCAAAGTATTGGTCAATCAGTCCAGTCTGAATACGGGAGTGGGTTCCCATTCCCTTCTCCAGGGGATCTACCCAACCCACGGATCGAACCCAGGTCTCCTGCGTTGCAGGCAGACTCTTTACCAGCTGAGTTATCAGGGAAGCAATATATATATGTATATATAAACAAAATAATAATCTCCAATCATCTCGTTTACAGATACATATTTTGTAAGGGGAATTTTAGGAAGCTATATGCCATCCATCTGACCAGTCTGGAAGTTTCCTTATAACTCACAGATGGAATTCCTGGTTCAACATGGTGACTGATATTGTCACCCTCCTTATTTAACTTATATGCAGAGTACGTCATGAGAAATGCTGAGCTGGAGGAAGCACAGGCTGGAAGCAAGATTGTCGGGAGAAATATCAATAACCTCAGATATGCAGATGATACCATTCTTATGGCAGAAAGTGAAGAAGAACTAAAAAGCCTCTTGATGAAAATGAGAGAAGAGGGTGAAAAAATTGGCTTAAAGCTCAACGTTCAGAAAACTAACATCATGGCATCTGGTCCCATCACTTCATGGCAAATAGACGGGGAAACAGTGGAAACAGTGTCAGACTTTATTTTTCTGGGCTCCAAAATCACTGCAGATGGTGACTGCAGCCATGAAATTAAAAGACCCTTACTCCTTGGAAGGAAAGTTATGACCAACCTAGACAGCATATTGAAAAGAATAGACATTACTTTGTCAACAAAGGTCCATCTAGTTAAGGCTATGGTTTTTCCAGTGGTCATGTATGGATGTGAGAGTTGGACTATAAAGAAAGCTGAGTGCCGAAGAATTGATGCTTTTGAACTGTGGTGTTGGAGAAGACCCTTGAGAGTCCCTTGGACTGCAAGGAGATCAAACCAGTCCATCCTAAAGGAAATCAGTCCTGAATATTCATTGGTAGGACGGATGCTGAAGCTAAAACTCCAATACTTTGGCCACTTGATGCTAAGAGCTGACTCATTGGAAAAGACCCTGATGCTGGGAAAGATTGAGGGCAGGAGGAGAAGGGGACGACAGAGGACGAGATGGTTGGATGGCATCACTGACTCAATGGACATGGGTTTGGGTGGACTCTGGGAGTTGGTGATGGACAGGGAGGCCTCACGTGCTGCAGTTCATGGGATCTCAAAGAGTTGGACACAACTGAACGACTGAACTGAACTGAAGGGTGGCTGAAATGTTGGTTGATCAGTCCAGTCCTACGCTTTGTGGCCCAGTGGACTGTAGCTCCTCTGTCCATGGAATTATCCAGGCAAGAACACTGGAGTGGGTTGCCTTTCTCTTCTCCAGGGCATCTCCCCGACCCAGGAATCAAACCCGGGTTTCCCCAATTGCAGGCAGACTCTTCACTGTCTGAGTCACCAGGGAAGCTGCAAAACTCATTTTTTGGCCAGGCCTTGGCATGCTGGATTCTCCTTTCCCCAACCAGGGCTCGAACTCACAGCTCCTGCAGTGAGAGCACCCCTGGACCACCACGGAGGTTGTGTGACTGCAGACACATCTTTGACTATTTACACCCTCATATGTTACTGAAGTAAACAGTCATGTTATAAAAGATAAAACAGATGCCAGCACCATGATAGCGTCAAAAGATGAAAGGGTACAATCAACTTCCCAGAACACTTAACATTGTTCAATGGAAATGAGACTATCCAGCTGGAAAATTGACAAATGAACCTTCAAATGTGATGTGTTTGGGACCCAGAGACAGTCTGCAGCTGAAATCATGGCCGGAGGGGGCGGGACGTGGAGGTTTACTAGATAGCCACTTACCCCAATATGGTTATACATCTGCATTATCTGTTCTGGGCAAAGTCCCCCTGCCCTGCCTCCGAAACAGTGAGAGATTTCCATGGAGAAGCTCTTAATGCAGCTGAGGAATACAAGAAGAGAAGAACAACAAAACCCAAGGGGATACGAGGTCCCTCTACAGACACAGAAAAACAGATTGAGAGAAGGTTTGCCTTGGAGTGACGCACACAGCTTCCTCACTTTCCTTTTGTCTCTGCTGTGATCCTAAGCGTGCTGGTGTGACCTCCATGGGCCTCCAGAGAGAAATCTGTGTCTGTGGACAGGACCAGTCACTCCCACATTTTGACAGAAGTCCCTCAGAAACGGACACACTCTGCGAAAGAGCAATCAGTGCAGCCACCTGCAATGAACTGAATTATCACTCAGTAAGAGAAACAGTGAAACAGAGAGCTCAAGAGGAAAAGCAACAAGCAGACTGAAAATACACCCAGGGCATTCTCAAGATGCCCAAGAACACCTGAAAATGTACAAAACGCGGAGGGCTTCCCTGGTGGTCCAGTGGTTAAACAAGGCCCGGCACAGCCAAAAGGAGATAAATAAAGCTTAAAAAAATACAAAAATCAGTATAACAGAAGCAATAAAGAAAATCGTCTAAAAAGCTAAAAGGGCTGACCTGGTAGCTCAGTTGGTAAAGAATCCAGCTGCAGTGCAGGAGACCTCAGTTCAATCCCTGGGTTAGAAAGATGCCCTGGAGAAGGGAAAGGCTACTCACTCCAGTATTCTGGCCTAGAGAATTTCATGGAGTGTATAGTCCATGGGGTTGCAAAGAGTTGGACACAACTGAGCGACTTTCACCTTCAAAAAACCCAATTAGTATCTTCAGGGAGACTCACAAGGATGTTGCATAGAAAACAGACATAATGCTATTGGAAAAACTGGAAGAATGAATGATAGTTACTAGATACTTCACAGAAAGCCTCATAACAAAAGGAAGACAGATGTATGTTGCATAGGGTAAAACTGAGTTATTCTCCCTAGGACATAAAAAAGAACATAAATATATGAACAACTTAATCACTTTTGCCGTACAGCAGAATTTAACACGACACTGTAAATAAACTTTACTTCAATAAAACAAATTTATAAAAAATATATTTCAAAACACTATAAATAAACTTTACTTCCATAAAACAAATTTATAAAAATATATTTCAGAACACACAGCAAACACGACAAAGAAACAGAAAGTAAATTGGAGAGGCAGAGGGGAGACGAAGACAGTAACATAACAAGCCGGCAGGATTTCCAGATGAGGAAATCAAGAAACCAGAGAAGCGGAAAAGTGAAAGTGAAAGTGAAGTCGCTCAGTCGTATCCGAGTCTTTGTGACCCTGTGGACTGTAGCCCATAGACTGTAGCCCACCAGGCTCCTCGGTCCGTGGGACTCTCCCGGCAAGAATACTGGAGTGGGTTGCCATTTCCTTCTCCAGGGGATCTTCCCAACCCAGGGATCGAACCCAGGTCTCCCACACTGCAGGCAGACGCTTTAACCTCTGAGCCACCAGGGAAGCCCAGAGAAGGAGAGAGAGGCCATAAATTGAATCTTAGAATAACTCGATCACTTGGAGAAGAAATGATTGTGACTTTGGGACTGAATGAGCAGAAGGCAGCTGAAGGAATCAAGAGCGACAACCGCAACCCATCCTGATGAACCAACACCCACCACCACAACGATGGAGACTAAAAGTCTTAGAGAGAGAGAGAAGGAGAAGATAGTATTTCTTAAAAAGGCATCCCATCACTTCCCTGGGGACTCGGAAACCTAAAGCTCGGACTGCAAAGTTCTGAAGGAAAATGTCTGCACCAGAGTTTTACAACCAAACTGTTAAGCAGTTATCAGAACTTTCCCCCAAAACTCAAGCGCTCGTAATGTTTAGGACACATGGCGCTTTTTCTCGTAAGAACCCATCCTTCGGATATGTTCTAGCAAAAAGCAAAACTTAAGTACAGGGAGAGACAAAACACTCAAAGGACAGTAGCGTGGATATTCAGCGAAGTCCTAGTTTTTAGCAGGACCACTGGTACCTGGATACACCATGGACGGATCTTATCAACACCAAGTTGAGTGGAAGCGGCCAGGCACATACACGCACAGGGACACACAAAGAGTTTCTGCTCTGTGATACCAAGTGACACAACAGGCGACAGGAATGCACTGCGATACCAGTCAGCAGAGTGTTACCTCTGCTTCGAGCTGGGGGGAGACGCCATGAGCTGTCTTGACCTGTTCAGAATGGCCATGAACAAAGCTTTTGGGAACACAGTCCCTTTCTACCTTCTTATCGTGGTGGTACTGACCCAAGTCTGTTCATTTTGTAGAAACTCATCAAGCTGGACACTTAAGTGCACACTGTTCCACGCATTCTACTACAAGGAAAGGGAAAGGGAAAGGGAAGGCGCTCAGTCGTGTCCGACTCTTTGCGACCCCGTGGACTGTAGCCTACCAGGCTCCTCCGTCCATGGGATTCTCTAGGCAAGAATACTGGAGTGGTTTGCCATTTCCTTCTCCAGGGGATCTTCCCTGACCCAGGGATCGAACCCAGGTCTCCCGCATTGGAGGCAGATGCTTTAACCTCTGAGCCACCAGGGAAGTCACTACAAGGAAAACTCTGCTCAAATACGCGTGAGGAAAATGACTGCCGGGGGGCGGGGTGGGACAGGGAGGGACTGGGAGTTCGGGATGGGCAGATGCAGACGATTATACAGAGGATGGATAAACAGGGAACTATACTGAAAATGCTGGGAGGGACAAGAATGGACTTCCCTGGTGGCTCAGTGTTAAAGAGCCCACCTGCCAATGCAGGAGACTCGAGTTCGATCCCTGGGTCGGGAAGATCCCCTGGAGAAGCACATGGCAACCTACTCCAGTCTTCTTGCCTGGAGAATCCCATGGACTGAGGAGCCTGGCGGGCTACAGTCCACGGCATCACAAAGACTCAAATACGACTGAGCACACAGCAGGCATGCAAACCCTAATGGGAAAAAATATGAAAAAGAATGTGTGTATATGTGTCTAACTGAATCACCTTGCCGTACAACAGAAATTAACACAACACTGAATATCAAGTTCACTTCAATTTAAAAAAATAAAATAAAATGACTGCCTCTTAGGTTTCATAAATCTCATGCAGTGGTCAGGGTTCATGGTGCATATTTTGCAGTGAGAAAATGAACCATGCTGGCATGAAGGAAATGGCAAATTCGTGTCGGGGGTTTCTCATCACCATTCTACAGGTTTAAAGCTCACTTTTCAATAATGAAGGTGAGTTGAAAGCATGCCAACAGTTTAGCTAACAGTGTAAGATGGTTAAGTCATGTGGACCTCACCCCTGGTCTATTAGGGCCATGGGACACTTCCCTGCAACCTGAAATAAGCATGTTCAGGAAAAAAAAAAGGGGGGATAAGCTTTTTGGATTGACAGCACCAAATCCTTTTTTTTTTTTTGGACCACTCGCCAGCATGGGAGGAGACAGTCAACCAAGACTGTTGAACAAGAAAAGGGGGTTGGAGGTGAGAGCACCGTACCACAGGACTGGTAACTTTCCTGACCTCCATCTTCTCATGAGTCATTAGAAACCCTTCTTTAAAAAGTTATATATAAAAAGTGTCAGTCACTCAGTCATCTGACTCTTTTCAACCCCATGGACTGCAGCACGCCAGGCTTCCCTGTCCTTCACCATCTCTCAGAGTTTGCTCAAACTCATGTCCATGAAGTCGGTGATGCCATCCAACCATCTCATCCTCTGCCGTTCCCATCTCCTCCCGCCTTCAATCTTTCCCAGCATCAAGGTCTTTTGCAGTGAGTCGGCTCTTCGCATCAGGTGGCCAAAGTATTGGAGCTCCATCTTCAGCATCAGTCCTTCCAGTGAATCTTCGGGGTTGATTTCCTTTAGGATGGACTGGTTGGATCTCCTTGCGGTCCAAGGGACTCTCACGAGTGTTCTCCAACACCACAGTTCAAAAGCATCAGTTGTTCCACGCTCAGTGTTCTTTATGGTTCAAAATCTCAAATCCATACACGATTAACTGGAAAAGCCATAGCTTTGATTATACGGACCTTTGTTGGCAATGCGATGTCTCTGCTTTTTAGTATGCTGTCTAGGGAACATCACGATGGCAGGTCTAACGAGTGTCCTTCAGAGAAGCTTCATGTACAGAAGCAGAGAGTGATAAACAAGGATCAGAAGAGACTATCCAAAGTACCCTTCCTTGGCATAAGGATTTTTCTGAGCTGAGTATTGTGTGAAACAGCAGAAAGGGGAGAAGCTCTGAGAACAGAGCAGACTGTTTTGCAAGGGAAGTTTACCTTTACAAAGGAAATCATCTGTAAGGGTGCTCCCCCAACTCTGTACCAGGAAAGAGAGTGACCGGACATCAGAACAGAATCTTATCAGAGAAGCAGACCCCAAGTTAAATCTTCATAACAAATGTTATCCCTATTTACTGCAATTTCCGTGGTAACCCCACCATGACTGCCCTGCCATACACACAAACACATGCACACACGCACACACACACACACACACACACACACACACACACACACACTTCTGTCTCTATCTTCAGCTGACATGGTATCTAAGCTGGTGAATTAGTCTCTATCAGGGAGTTACTCATGTTCACTGGGTATCTCCCACATAGACATGAGGTAGACATATTAATAAACTGTGTTTCTCCTGTGGACCTGTCTTTTATTACCATGAAGCTCAGCCAGGAGCTCAGAAGGCTAGAAGGAAAATTATATTTCCTTTTCTGCTTAAGCAGGCTTGGGCTAGGTGTCCGTCCCTCGCCAACCTCAAAGTCTCCTCCAGGGTACATAAAATACATTACACTGCGAATGCACCCTGATAGCTAGACCTGAGGTCACTGTGAGTAGATGCTTTTTAATTCCATTTTGAAACAATGAAGCTGCATTTCTTTTTTATACACAACATAAAAAGTATACATATATATGTATGTGTATATACACACACAGCGTACAAGATATTTACTCACCCCAGGGAGATACAGAAATTCAGAACCAAGAAAACCGTAGAAGATTAAGAGAGCTCAGTGGATAATGGAGATTCAAAACAGATTCTCAAAGCGGGCGCGAGCTCCCAAGAGAAGAAATGACAACACAAACGTGACGCTGTTGCCCAGCCAGCCTCAGGCCAGGACACAGAAGCAAGCGACACACACAAAACCAGTCACTTCTCCAGCCATCTTAGGGGCTTCCCTTGTGGCTCAGCTGGTAAACAATCTGCCTGCAATGCAGGAGAACCTGGTTAGATTCCTGGGCTGGGAAGATCCCCTGGAGACGGGATAGGCTACCCACACCAATATTCTTGGGCTTTCCTGGTGGCTCAGCTGGTAAAGAATCTGCCTGCAATGCAGGAGATCTGGGTTCGATCCCTGGGTTGGGAAAGATGGCTTGGAGAAGGGAGAGGCTACCCACTCCAGTATTCTGATCTGCGGAATTCCATGGACCGTATAGTCCATGGGGTCGCAGAGAGTCGGACACGACTGAGCGACTTTCACTTTCACTTTCTCCAGCAGTCCAGTGGTTAAGAATCTGCCTTGCAATGCAGAGGATTTGGGTTCGATCCCTAGTATGGGAACTAAGATCCCACATGCCTTAGAGCAACTAGGCCGGGATGCTGCAACTACTGAAACTTCCAGGCAGAACTAGGGAGTCCAGGCACCGCAAGTAAAGCTCTCGCACGATGCAACGAAGATCCTGTGTGTCGTAACTAAGACTCAACACGGCGAAATAAATATTTTTTTTAAATAGCCATTTTTTTAAGTTAAAAGCTATACCTTTGTGAATAAGTTCATCCCCTCATATACATACAGTGAATTTAGCTCTGAGGGAGCAGGAATTTATGTCACTCTGTGCAACACTGTATGAGCTCCCCCCACCGCACCACCAGAAAATCGCTCAGTTGTGTCTGACTCTTTGCGACCCCACGGACTGTAGCCCGCCAGGCTTCTTTGTCCATGGAATTCTCCAGGAAGTATACTGGAGTAGGTTGCCATTGCCTTCTCCAGGGGATCTTCCCAACCCAGGGATCGAATCCATGTCTCCTGCATTGCAGGAAGATGCTTTACCATCTGAGCCACCAGGGAAGCTCTCATTCACACAGTAGGTGCTCAGTAAACACACCTTGATAGAATGCAGCAAATCCTATTCTCACCAGTTTCTGTATTTTCACCAGGCAGTTCCTAAAGTTCTACAAGTCCCAAGAGCTTGAGTTGAAGAGCTCTAGAAAATGACACCCCAAAACAGCCCCTTTGTCATACAAGTTCTTTTGAGCTAAAAGAATTAAGAATTCTTTTTTCAACTGCTGGCAATTGAGAATCAGGAGACTTGGCATTAAGAAAAAAAAAACAAAACAAAACACTTTATCAACCTCTAACTGCTTCAACACAGAGTGTATGAATTTCCCCTTTTGTAAAGGAAATGTGTATTTGTAAAGGAACGTCCCATTTGCAGAGAAGCCCCCCATGAGAGGTACTCCCTGAGACAATTCTTATCACCCGCCCACGGAGAGAACACTTACTAATATTTTTAAAGATCTTTTTTTGATGCAGACCATTTGTAAAGTCCTTATTGACTTTGTAACAATATTGCCTCTGTTTTATTACCCTTTTCTTTGTTGGTTTTGTGACTTGTGGGAACTCAGTTCCCCAGCCCGATTGACCCGGCACAGCCTCCATTGGAAGGCAAAGTCTTAACCACTGGACCACCAGGGAAGTCCCAAGAGAACCCTTATTTATCATTTGCTTTCTCCTTTGCACCCATGAAGTCATTTCATGAAACCTTGCAAGATGCATTTCTTACATCAAGATTACTCTCTTTAGGAACACTCATATATTGAATTTCAATGTTAATAAGATGACTAGAACTCTTCTGGGTCAGTGTGTGTTATTAGGATGTGTGGGAAAGCCGGATCAGGCATTCTCCTCTTCTGCAGGTAACCTGGGGGGTAATTTACTGCCATGAATGACCAATACTTTTAAAGGAACTAACAGCAAATACTCATTTTACGTCCTTACATTACATTCTCCACGTTAACGTGGAGAAACAAATGGACCGTCCATGGGACAACAGAGCCAAAGGGTTCCTGGTTCCTTAACCACGACCTCCTGGGGCCAGGGCCTCTGTCTCTCTTCCCCAAAGGGCCTGGTTGGAGGTGGAACTTCCCACTCACAAGACCAAGGAGCCTTGGGGTGATGGGCTGGCCCATAGCTTTCTGTGGAGGCTGGCACCTCCAGCGTTCTTCCTCGCCAGGGGCGTGCTCTGCCAACAGCCACCAAATACTGTGACTTCACAGCCCGGGCCCCGGGCCCAGAGCACAATACACAATGTACCTGCCACCAGTCCAAGCGCACGTCTCCCCAGGACACGGAGAGCCAGGGCCCCCGGCAACTCCCATCTCACTGTGTCTGAGCGCCCCAGGCCGCCTGTGGCCACCCTGGGCTCTTCGCCTGGTAGCTGGACCCAAAAAACGCATCATCAGAACATGACTGCTAGGATGCAGTGTGGAGGGAGAAGGAGGCTGGCCACTTTGAGATTCTTTTCTAGGCACGAGTGCGTTCTACGTGGAGAATGTGAAAAGACACTGCATGTAAGACATACAAGGTCTAACACTTGGTTTATCTAGAGGGAGTATTCCAGGAATACTTCTCTTTGCTGGCAACTCACTGGAAAAGACCCTGATGCTGGGAAAGATTGAGGGCAGGAGAAGGGGGCGACAGAGGATGAGATGGCTGGATGGCATCACCGACTCAGTGGACATGTGTTTGAGCAAACTCTGGGAGCTGGTAATGGACAGGGAGGCCTGGCGTGCTGTAGTGCATGGGGTCGCAAAGACTGAACACAACTGAGTGACTGAACAACAACAGAATTTAAAGAGAGAGCCTCCAAATAAAGAAAAACTTCCTCAGTGGCCCATTTCTTGGAAAGTTACTTAAAACATTTACCTAAATGGTATGTAAATGGTTTTAAAGATGATCTGGTTAGAGCCTGAATTTTCTGTGATAGTTGACAAAAATTGCAAAAGACATTGCTGTTCACCATACTATATAAACCTAAATCAGATATACACACATGCATATGTACATACAAAGCATACACAGAATGTATGACATCACAATATACCCAAAACCACCGTAATGTGATATATGCATTACACCTAGCATTTCAATAATTTGTAACATTATAGATATGTATTATATAAAACATTATACCAATATATTGTATAACATGTCAACTTACTATAGCATAATATATTAGTATATAATCTCTATTTCAATGTATTATATTTTAATATCAGGTATATTATATATTATATATATTTAACATCTATGTATATTATATCTATGTATATCTCAATCCTTTCCCCAAGAAGTTCTTAAGTTTGACAGTTTCCGCAAGTGGCTGAATTATCCTGCATTTTTCTCTGTACGTAGAATGAATATCTCTTTCTCTGCTAGTTAGCTAATGGAAGTCCCAGAGATGAAGAGAAAATTCTAATAAATATGTCTTCTTTTAATTCTATTTTTAGTTGTTCTGTAGTGGAGAAAAACTTCCAATCCTCTCTGAGGCTAAGAAAGGTTTGGCCTCCACTGACCTCATTTCCCCATCATATTTTCCTTCTGGGTTTTGAACAAGCAGAGTTGATACTTTACACCAAAACAAAAAACAAAACACTCAATTTATTCGCCCTCTTTGTTCTAAGGACATTCAATGCATCTCCAGACAAGTTTAGAAAATTCATATATCCTTGAGGCAGAGCTTCCACGACAAAAATGAAGGTGATGTGTTTGTTTTTTAAGAGAGGAGAAAAGCCACCAAAATCATAAAATTAGGAAAATTATGCACATATATATAACAATTCAGGCAGGGTGAATGAAAAGTCTGAATTCATGCACACATTTCTAAGGTGGCTTTAGCAAGGAGGGAGAAAAGTCTTCCTCCTTCTATGTTCACAGCCAAGGTCTGAAACTCTGCTGGTGGGCTTTATGGATGGTCTTTTGTACACTGAGAAAAACCTACAGAAATAAGTAGACATAGGAAGCCCAGAGCCAAGACGGGGCTGTCAGACGGTTTTCTCATAACTCACTGCACATAAAATATGCATGTGGTCCTTCGGTAAGAAAAGATGAGGAAGCCACTATGTCTCCATCCCCACAAACTCCAGCCACCACCCCCAATCAGATCTGATGGATGGTGAAGAATTCACTCGCAATTCAGGAGACCTGGGTATGATCCCTGGGGTGGAAGATCCCCTGGAGAAGGCAATGGCAACCCACTCCAGTATGCTGGCCTGGAGAATCCCATGGACACAGGAGCCTGGTGGGCTTCAGTCCGTGGGGTCGCAAAGGGTCAGAACACGACTGAAGAGACTTAACACGCATGCAAGATGACAGCTCAGGTTCCAGGCTTTGTCTCCAGACAGGTGTTCTTTCCTTCCTGAGTTCCCTGGGGCTCACCAGCTCACCGTCGGGAGTGGCCGCATCGCTGATGACTGAGACATCATTTGTTTCCTGATACGGCGGGCAACTTTCCACTTCTCACGTGTTATGTTACCACAGCAACGGAAACGAACGCAAAACCTACCCACGTCAGTCAGAAGGAGAGAATGGTCGCTGTCAACGCTGGTGCTTCTCCGACGCACACCTTGATACTGAGACAAACATTCGACTGGCCTGATACCACACTCTTATCTTTCCATCTTCCCTGAGCAAGCCCAGCCCACTCTATTTGCCCCTTCATTCCCAAACACCTCCCTTTACCAACATTCTCCCTACCCTAAGTCCAACCCTTTCGCTTAAATGTTTGCAGAGAAAAAGAAAAACAGGGGAATGTCTCACTTCAGTCCCCATCTTAGTTTCCATCATCAGGGTTAAGATGAAAACGTCACACTCCATCACCTTATCTCCTTCACTGCTGTCCTTCATGGTACGGCAACTGATAGATTCCGCCACACATTTTTATGCTGGTCTTCCAAGTGAATCACAACCCTGTAATTCCCTGGTCTGAACATCTCTCTCTTTATTTCTTCTGTCCTTTATTCATTCTGTTTCCTCCACACGTTTGTGATCACAGCAGAGATATTTGAGATAAATCTACAGGATCAACGGGGCTATGGATAGAGGCACGTGTCTCATTTCCACAGCAGGCTTGTCACCTGATTTAGAATATAATTCAAGCTCCTTACCAAGATGCCCGCGGACCCTCATAAAGTGGTACCCACTACATCACTGGGGATAACCCATGTGATCATCCTGGCCATCTTCCCTTCGGCCATTGCATCCTAGAGAGAGGACTGCCCTTCCAGCAAACCAGACAACTGCAGCACCACCAATAACTGTTTGTCAAACTGGTCTGCTTACCTACGAGGGGCTACACAGGAGATCCTCACTGCTCCCAGGAACGCTCCTGGTCTTAAGAGATTTTTCTACTATCTTAACTTGGTCAAAGAGGAAATGGACACTCTTCCTGCCACCAATTCTAGAAGCCCTTGCCACTCAGCAGAGCATATTTGGGTACCAGGAGAGTTTTACTAAAGGCATTTACTATTGGGTTATCTCAGTTTACTTATAGAATCTTAAAGATATACACTACTTACATGCTACCATATATATAAAATAGATAAGCAACAAGGTCCTAAGGTATAGAAAGTTGCTCAGCCATGTCTGACTCTTTGCAGCCCCATGTATTATACAGTCCATGGAATTCTCCAGGCCAGGATACTGGAGTGGGTAGCTTTTCCCTTCTCCAGGGGATCTTTCCAACCCAAGGATCAAACCCTGGTCTCCAGCACTGCAGGCAGATTCTTTACCAGCTGAGCCACCAGGGAAGCCCCACTGTATAGCAAAGGGAACTATATACAATCTACCGTAATAAACCACAAAAGAAAACAATATGAAAAATAATATATATATTATTTACCATATGGAGCTTCCCTGGTGGCTCAGAGGTAAAGAAGCTGCCTGCAGTGTGGGAGCTGCAGGAGACATGGGTTCGATTCTTCAGTCAGAAGATCCCCTGGAGGAGGGCATGGCAACCCACTCCAGTGTTCTTGCCTGGAGAATCCCATGGACAGAGGAGCCTGGTGGGCTACCGTCCATGAGATTGCAAAGACTCGGACACAACTGAGGGACTTAGCATGCTTTGTATCATATATGTAATAGGAATATATACATACATATGTGTGCTCAGTCAGTCAGTTGCTTACTGATACCCACTTGAAATAAAAACGTTCTGAAGTTAGAAACTGATGCTGTCAAAATTTTTCTTTCAACTCTCCGCCCAGTGATTCAGCAGTCATAAATCATGTTTTGGAGGTTATCTTTGACCCCTGTCTTTTCTCATTCTTCCTCCTTAGCCACACTTTTGAGGGGTGCTGGAGAAGACTCTTGAGAGTCCCGTGGACCGCAAGAGGATCCAACCAGTCCCTCCTAAAGGAAATCAGTCCTGAATATTCATTGGAAAGACTGATGCTGACACTGAAGCTCCAATACTTTGGCCACCTGATGCGAAGAACAGACTCATTGGAAAAGACCCTGATGCTGGAAAAGATTGAAGGCGGGAGGAGAAGGGGGCATCTCAGAGGATGAGATGGTTGGATGGCGTCCCTGACTCCATGGACATGAACTTGGGCTAACTCTGGAAGATGGTGAGGGACAGGGAAGCCTGGTGTGCTGCAGTCCATGGGGCTACAAAGAGTCTGACGTGACTTAGTGACTGAACGATAAGAAAGCCGTCTTAGTCACCCCTTACCCTTACACTGTAGATTAGAGAATTATTTAAATTCAAATCCACTGCTTTTTTGTTGCTTTTGCTAGTTTAGCTGTGGACGTTTGATGATGAGGCTGCATTGAGCTGAGTGTTACATCTGCTTTGTCCCAACTTCCCAATGAATATCTGAAATGCGGCTAGAAGATTTTCTTCTGACAGGGTGCGTTTCAATCTGCCATGCTCTCGGGATCCAGATTTAATGGGAAGATGCTTCTCTAGGAACAGAGCAATCAAACTGTCTCCCAGGTTGGGATACAAAAGGCTCTTACACTGCTACCTCGGTTCAAGAATTGCAAAGGAATAATAAACAATAAATGGTTTTGTAGTGCCAAGAGGATCCACAGCCAGCAGACATGGGAAATAATTCTTATCACACCGAACTCGAAGCAAAAGAACTCCTGTAGTGCAAAGCATGTGGCTCTGGAGACATAGCAAGTTCCAAATACTTTTCTCCTAAAATTTGTCTCAGGCTACTTTGTAATATCTTAAGACAGCAGATTCACAGGTTGGAAGTGTCCTTGAGGGGAAAAAATATGATGTCATAAATTAAAACAATTCCTAGATTTTTGTAAATTGAGTCTTATCTTGCTTTTATCTTGTACTTGTGTTATGTAGGGTGCCGTCGCTTCTACAGCACTGCAATAAATTGCACCACTGAAAATCAGACTTTTCAGAAGCCAGTGATTAATTCAGAACTTCCGAGATTGAAGTGACTTCAGTCTAAGACCACAACTCCCAGCTTTAAGAGCAAAGAAGACAGATGATGACCTATGTCTTAAAACTTCCTCCCTCACACAACAAAGTGGGCTCTTCAGGGGTGAACATTTGGACCAAAATGGGACCAGTTAGAACCCACCTTCTGGCGCCAGGAGTTTGGACCTAAAAGGATAGCATGAAATATGAAACGGTTTCTGGAAATAGGAGACAGGTACCTGGCAGCTAAGTGGAAAGAGACAAACCACAACAACAAAAAAGAATATGACAAATGGCCATTTGTTAAAAGATAAAGCTTTCAGGAAAAGACAAAACTGTGACTCTCATGCAGATATAAAATGAATATGTATTAAAGATTTCCTTTTACTCCTACGATAGGAGAGAAGCAGGCAGATGTGACCATCTGTGGAAAGGAAAAACATCAACAACGCATGTGGAGTAAAGGGACTGAATTCCAAATGAAGCAAAGCTTCCTCTGCTGCCCCCACTGGAAAAAGGAAACTCAATCTAACTACAGTCAGCTAGCCACAATTAAAAAAGAGATACAAAATAGCTGTTAGACAATCAGCGGTGCTAGAAATGAGACAGCCTCCAGGGTGTGTTAAAGGAAATGCAGCCATTTTTATGGAAGTACATCTGCTATTTTCCTGCCTTCCACACACCACTCCCCTATCTTGGTAGGGGTGCAAAGTCCCTCCCTCCTCAAAAAATGTGTCTCTTTGGAAATGAGGATTAATTGTAGGGCTTTCCTGGTGGCTCAGGTGGAAAAGAGTCTGCCTGCCAATACAGGAGACCCAGGTTCAATCCTTGGGTCCGGAAGATCCCCTGGAGAAGGGCATGGCAACCCACTCCAGTGTTCTTGGCTGGAGACTCCCATGGACAGAGGAGCCTGGTGGGCTACAGTCCATGGGGTCACAAGAGTTGGACATGACTTCCTGACTATTTCAACATATTTCAACATATTTCAACCAGATGACTCAGCGGGTAAGGACTCTGCCTGCAATGCAGGAGACACAGGAGACACAAGTTTGATCCCTGGGTCGGGAAGATCCCCTTGAGGAGGAAATGGCGACCCACTCCACTATTCTTGCCTGGAGAATCCCATGGACAGAGGAGCCTGGCGGGCTACAGTCCATGGGGCTGTAAAGAGTCGGATGATTAATTAATGCTTAGTAATTTCAAGAAACAGAAGACTCGGGAAGTTTTTCTTTTCACCTCCCCTTGGCTCCTAAAGAATTTGCACATAGGGCTTCTTTCTGGAACACACAGCATCACCAGAGATGTCTGCAAAGACCATGGACCAGGTGTGGTGCGGGGAACCCAGCAGAATGTAAAGATCAGAGTCCACCGTGGGTCCCACAGTCTCTGGTGGCCAGCACACACTCATTTACGATCCATCTGCTTTTCCATCTCCATGTCAACTGCTTTCCTCCCTTTTGAACTACCAGGCCACTCCCCCCAGCATCCGCTTTTGTCTTTAGCTAAAGATGGTATTCAAGGAGAAGGCTTCAGTCATTTTGGAAACCGACTCGGTTTTCCCAGGTCTCCCCGAGATATACAAGGGATTAAAATTTTACGTGCTTTTTTTTTCTGTTCATCTGTCTTCAGTCAATTGAATTCATACACCAACCTAGACAGCATATTAAAAAGCAGAGACATGACTCTGCCAACAAAGGTCCATCTAGTCAAGGCTATGGTTTTTGCAGTAGTCATGTATGGATGTGAGAGTTGGAGTATAAAGAAGGCTGAGCGCCACAGAATTGATGCTTCTGAACTGTGGTGCTGGAGAAGACTCATGCGAGTCCCTTGGACTGCAAGGAGATCCAACCAGTCCATCCTAGAGAAAATCAGTCCTGAATATTCATTGGAAGAACTGATGCTGAAGCTGAAACTCTAATAATTTGGCCATCTAATGTGAAGAACTGACTCATTGGAAAAGACCGTGATGCTGGGAAAGATTGACGGCGGGAGGAAAAGGGGGCTACAGAGGATGAGATGGTTGGATGGCATCACCGACTCGATGGAGATGAGTTTGGGTAAACTCCGGGAATGGGTGATGGACAGGGAGGCCTGGCGTGCCGCAGTCCATGGGGTCGCAAAGAGTCGGACCTGACTGAGGGACTGAACTGAACTGAACTGAACTGAACTGAACCAGCCAGGAGAACCCAGCAGAGCAGAGCAAACTGTCTTCCTCCCCGACACCTCTAATGCTACACGTTTTAATCTGATCGCTTATTCAGGGTCTACACTGAATTTATATACCATATACTGTTTATAGCATAAAGTCCTGATTTCATTCCCTCAGCTAGGAGGTCATCCTTTTGACGTCCTGCACACTCCCACAGACATACATCCACGCTCCTCTGTAGTACTTGTCACACTCTAATTTGAATTATGGGGTCTTATGTGTCTGTATTTGCCTTCCCTTGGTCTACACCAGCGTCTCCAGCAATAGGTTTGCATAGATGGAATCTAATGAAGCTCTGTGAGACGAATGAATGGACGTTGCTGTTGCCTGTTTGGAGTCCTCTGTCTCTCCCAGGGGTACTGGAATTCTGAGACATATTTTTACAGTCTTTACATCTGTGGCCATCAACGCCTGTTGGCATATCTGTTCTGCTGTTTCTTCTTGTTCAGTCACTCAATCGTGTCTGAGACCCCATGGACAGTAGCCCACCTGGCTCCTCTGTCCATGGGATTTCACAGGGAACAGTATTGGGGTCGGTTGCCATTTCTCACTCCAGGGGAATCTTCCCTCTGTGGGCAAGACCTATTCCCAACCACCAAGAGCACTCGTATGTGAACACACAACACACACACACACACACAACAAACAGACACTCTCTTGAGAAGTTCTCTCCTCATATCCCAGCATATTAAGATGGATCCATTAAACATGCTGGCACTGGAAGCTTTTACTCACTGGGCATTCCTCTCTTTTTTGTTTAAGATTTTTTTTTTTGATGCATACCATTATAAGTTCAGTTCAGTCGCTCAGTCGTGCCCAACCCTTTGTGACCCCATGGACCGCAGCATGCCAGCCCTCCCTGTCCATCACCAACTCCCGGAGCTTGCTCAAACTCATGTCCATCGAGTCAGTGATGCCATCCAACCATCTCATCCTCTATCATCCCCTTCTCCTCCCACCTTCAGTCTTTCCCAGCATCAGGGTCTTTCCAAATGAGTCAGTTCTTTGCATAGGGTGGCTAAAGTATTGGAGTTTCAGCTTCAATATCAGTCCTTCCAGTGAATATTCAGGACTGATCTCCTTTAGGATGGACTGACTGGATCTCCCTGCCATCCAAGGGAGTCTCAAGAGTCTTCTCCAACACCACAGTTCAAAAGCATCAATTCTTCAGCACTCAGGCTTCTTTATAGTCCAACTCTCACATCCATACATGACTACTGGAAAAACTATAGCTTTGACTAGACAGAC
Organism: Giraffa tippelskirchi; assembly: GCF_054371585.1. Taxonomy (NCBI): domain Eukaryota; kingdom Metazoa; phylum Chordata; class Mammalia; order Artiodactyla; family Giraffidae; genus Giraffa; species Giraffa tippelskirchi. Next base: position 149,541,054 of record NC_137289.1, read on the forward strand.
CTTTGTCGACAAAATAATGTCTCTGCTTTTTAATATGCTGTCTAGGTTGGTCATAGCTTTTCTTCCAAGGAGCAGTGTCTTTTAATTTCATGGCTGCAGTCACCGTCTGCAGTGATTTTGGAGCCCAAGAAAATAAAGTCTGTCACTGTTTCCACTGTTTCCCCATCTATTTGCCGTGAAGTGATGGGACTGGATGCCATGATCTTAGTTTTCTGAATGCTGAGTTTTAAGCCAGCTGTTTCACTCCCTTCTTGATAAACTCTTTACTGCATTGATTGCAATACTGATGCTGTTTTATCTTTTCTGTGCTCCACTGCTTTGTCGTGTCCGACTCTTGAGACCCCATGGCCTGTAGCCCGCCAGGCTTCTCTGTCCATGGAATTCTCCAGGCAAGAATACTGGAGTGGGTTTCCATCTCCTTCTCCAGGGGACCCAGGGATCCAACCTGCATCTCTTGCATCTCCTGCATTGACAGGCAAATTCTTCACCTCTAGCGCCACCTGGGAAGCTTTTTTTTTGGCTAAGAGGCACATAAGATCTTGGCTCCCCAAACAGGGATCGAACTAGCACCCCTTGCGTCGGAAGGACAAGAGAAACCACGGCAATGAGAAGCCCGAGACCCACCCGCTAGAGAGGAACCCCTGCTCGCCCCAACTAGAGAAAAGTCCGCACAGCAACGAAGACCCAGCACAGCCAAGAATAAATAAATGATAAAAATAAATAATTTTTTAATGGAAAGAAAAAAAAAAAACTATTGAGCAGGAGAGTTGGCAGATCTATCAGTTACCTGCAATTTACAAAGAGATACAAAACAGCTCAAAGACAAATGAATAGGCTAAGAGCCAGCAGTATTTAATGTTGGGGACGGGGGGATGAAGGTGGGCAGGAGAGCTGATGCATACTTTTTCATTAAAGTGCATTTTTTTATTTCCTCTCAAGATCAGGTGGGAAGACAGAGGACAAGCTCTTGCCTGTTTTCTAATATCTTTGCCCAAACTTGTCTCATTCCTCAAGAGACCTTGCTCCGTGACCCCACTTCCTGTTCTCCGAAGAAGTCTGTGGCATCCTTGTAATACATTCTGTTCATTTTGTCCAGCGCATGTAAGAGGATTTCTATTGTTTGCAAAACAAAAGTGCCTTTGATAACATTCCTATCATCAGGAGAAAAAAAAAAACATAAAAGTTGCTGATGAGACTCTAACCCTTTGTCTGACCTTCCTTTTCCAAAATCGTTTTGGTCAAAGATGTTGGGCAGGGACTTCCCTGGTGGCCCAGTGGCAAAGACTTTGCACTCCCAATGCAGGGGGTGCCCAGGTTAGGTCCCTGGTCAGGGAACTCAGATCCCACACACTTGCAATTAAGACAAAGCACAGCCAAGTAAATAAACAAATATTGTGTAAAAAAAAAAAAAAAAAAAAGACCTAGGGTACCCTGAACAGACAGTCACCAAGGTCTACATACTTCCCGAGGATGTTGATGCTGCTGTGTGGTCCAGAAACGCATACAAAAAGATGAATAGTCAAAAGAAGGCAATGGTCTTGGATGACCGTGACCAGAACGAGTGGTTGGGGGGGTCATTACATCATCGTCGTTACCCAGGAATCCTTTCTTGAAAGGCAGAAGGTCTGGTAACACGCTACCAGCGTCACTACTGAGCAACCATAGATTGAAGCTGAGTAACTACATGTCTGTTCCACCCCACCTGGAGCTCCCATCCTGTCAACTGCATCCTTTACGGGTTCACTGAAAGTCAAAGTGTTAGTCGCTCAGTCGTGTCTGATTCTTTTTTGGAACCCCATGGATTGTAGCCAGCCAGGCTCCTCGGACCATGGGATTCTCCAGGCAAGAATACTGGAGTGGGTTGCCATGTCCTTCTCCAGAGGATCTTCCCGACCCAAGGATCGAACCTGGGTCTCCAGCATTGTGGGCAAATACGTTACCATCTGAGCTACCAGGGAAACCCCTAAGGGTTCTCTACCTGGCCTCAAACCTTTAGAGATTCTCTATCTGTCCAGTCCTGCCTGGATCTGGTCCCCAGGCGCAGGGTCTGGTCTGCAAGAAGACCCTCAAGACCTTCATGATCACCTCCAAGGACTCAGGCTGCCCTGGGATAGTCCCCTTCAGGCACCACTGTTAATCTTTAGTCTTTATGTCACCTGGAAATGAGTCTGTGTCCACATAGGAGTTCTGTCACAGTTCCCCAGAAACTACCTTGCTTTGTGTTTGTACGAGCCCTGACAAACTCCCCTGAGATAATTCACAAACTGTCATTCAGACTCCATCTTCCTAACAAACTCATCAGCACTGTATGAAAAAAAAATATTATTTAAATACATGTTGACCGCACTATGGAAACAGACTTCTACAAAGTCCCAGGTAAAATGCCGTTTCTCACCCTACTGCCTCGAAAACACTTCCTTTCTAACGTTATGTTTCCAATTTTAAACATCTGTGAATTCCATTTTGCTTTCTAGAGCTCTTAATTTCTTACTAATAATTCATAATCTTTCAAAAATGGTTTAGCTACCTTTCTTCTTTTCGCGTACACAGAGAACCTGAAAATTAATGACTAAAATAGATGAAATTGTCCCTTGTTAAGAAAATTATAAACGTTTAAGTCACCTGAATTTTTAAATATTTCCGTAATAATAAGGAGTTCAGTAGAGAATGTTCAACACCAAAGTCTCCACTTTTGAGCTACGGTCAAAATTCGGGGACTCCCCTGGTGTCTCAGGGGTAAAGAATCCACCTGCCGATGCAAGAGACACAGGTTCAATCCCTGATTCAGGAAGATGCAGGCAAATAAGCCCGTGCGCCATCATTACTCAGCCTGTGCTCCAGAGCCCAGGAGCTGCCAATACTGAACCCACACGGCCTAGAGCCCTGCTCTGCAGCAAGAGAAGCCACTGCCACGAGAAGCCCGGACACCACAACTCGAGAGAAGCCCATGCAGCAAAGAAGACCTAGCACAGCCCAAGATAAATTCACTAAATAATAAATTTAGGAAATATTTGTTCAGTTTCCTAGACTCAGAGCTGGAAGCTTCTGTGGAGCCCTGTACCGAGGCCCCAGGACCAAAATCTCCGGAACTTATCAAGCCCCATAGCAACAGTTGCCATGAGCCTCTGTTACAGCCACGCGTTCCGGGAGGCAAACTCACTCAGAAGGACAAAGCAGGCAGTGAAGTGCTGTTGATCACACCGGCGGGCCCAAGGCAGAGTCTCCTCTTTGCCAAGGACCCAGACCTGTTTCTGTGAAAACTTTGTACACCCTAAGCGTACATGCACAAACCCACCTCCCTAAACTCCTTGAAATTTACATAAACACAAAAAAAGTAGATACAATCACAATAGTCCCATCACTCATGTGTCCTGTGCTTAAGCAGCTAAACAATCCATCATTGATCAATCAGCCTGAGGTTACGCCTGGGTGGGTACAGAAAAATTCATGGCCCTGTGCGGAGACAGGGTTGATAAGGTTGATTAATGTATGTTTTCTCATAGGTGGTGAGTAACCTCGATACGGCCCCCAAGGTTCCTCTGTCCAGAGGGGGTCTTATCCTTCCTTAGTGTGTTGTTTCCATAGCCACTGAGTACAGAGTTCAGAGTCCATCAGGGAGGCGGTCGGGTGTGACTCATCACGAACAAGCCCGAGATGGAGCCCAAGCCTCAGAACAGGCCCGAGATGAATTCCTTCCACACCTCCAGATCTAAATAAGCCCATTCTCTGACTCCATACTAGGTAAAATACCCACGCTGTTACCTACCCTACAGCATCCTAACCAATCACCTAAGGCCACCCACTCTTCCAGTAGGAATTTTCTGTCTTGAGGCTATAAAAATTGGCTACTAGCCCATGAAAGGGGTCAACTCTCCCATGAGCCAGCCTCCTGTTCTAACAGCATCTCCCACAGTAATAAACTTCACTCTCGTCTCATTCTGCCTCGTGCCTGGAAACTCTGTTCCAACCTGCGCACAGACCATGACAGATTCCAGATAAATAAACAGATGCACAGTCCTGGAAATTCTTTCTTCTCCCTAGCTATCAGCTGTTTCTTTTCAAATAAAGTCTTACTTTCAGGAGGATGAAGACAGACTACAACCTCACCAGGAATCATTATAATACTATGGGAAAGAAAAAAGTTCATTTACGGCAAAGAGAAAAAAATCTTTCAAATTTTTACTTACAAGGAAAGAGTTGAATTTTAAAAGTTTCCTTGTGAATCTAGATCAAAACATGTTTGTTTCCACAACTAGACTGACAATGATGAAGAAAAAAATGATACCACCTACTATCAGTACATAGTATCGATACATGTATATTAGAATGGTTGGAAATATGTACTGAGAAAAGGAATGAAAAAGTGTCCGACTCTTTGCAGCCCCACAGACGGTAGCCCGCCAGGCACCTCTGTCCATGGGATTCTCCAGACAAGAATACTGGCGTGGGTTGCAATGCCCTCCTCCAGGGGATCAAACCTGGGTCTTCTGCATTGCAGGCGTATTCTTTACGATCTGAGGCAATGTCAACCTTTCCTCCCATAGCAGTAAACAAAGTTTGTCATAGTCACCAGCAACTGCAGCCACCAAAGATGGTGAGCTGGTGTGCTGAAAGAGAACTTGGGAAGTGAAAACTCTGAGGAAGCTCAGAAAGTGGAAACACAGCATATGGGCCCCACATTGGGTTGCAGGGAAAAGTCAATTCTGACTCCAAGTTGGAACTATTTCTGTGACTTTTTTTTTTTTGCTTTTGTTATTATAATCGTACATTATGGCCAGCTTCGGAGAATCCTGCCCCTCTGCCTGACTGTTAAGCTCAAGTACTTTTGTTCAGGACTTGTCCACCTGTGGATGGCTACAAGGAAGGAAGGAATTAACCCACCCTCTGCCTGCGGCTGGCCATTCTAGGAGATACTTGCAAGATTGATTGCCTTTTTGTTTCCTCACCTCCCCCCATCTCTGCCCTATAAAAGAACCTGGCATCCAGACCCTGGGAAGATAGTTATTTTGAGACATTAGTCTGCCATCTTCTGAATTTGCTGGCTCCCTGAATAAAGTCCTGTTCCTTGCCTCAACAGTCTCTGATTCACAGGAAAGTCATGCAAGGAGCTGAGTGAGCTTGGGCTCAGGTAGGGTAGCTGAGGTGCATATCAAAGGAATGATTTCATTGAGCCCAGATTCTTGAATCTTCCCATACTCAGAAAAGAGTGAAATTCCTTACCTTGGGGTATCTGGTTTTCTTTCATTAACAATCATCTTTTGATGTTCTGATTATCTGCCCTTTGTTGCAAAACTTCTATATAATCCAGCTCCTCCCTTGCCTCCTTGGAGTAGTTGTCTCAGGGTCACTGGAGATGCTGCCTCTCAGGCTTGAAGTACTAAGAAGTTTCCACTGAATAAAACAACTGTCAGCTTTTAGGTGGCACACATTTTTTTTTTTTTTTTTTTGGCTTTAAAGTAATTTTTTTTTCTTATAAATTTATTTATTTTAGTTGGGGGCTAATTACTTTACAATATTGTAATGGTTTTTGCCATACATTGACATGAATCAGCCATGGGTTTACATGTGGCACACATTTTTTTTTTTTTAGTCAACAGTATCAACAATGTTAAGTGTGCATGCCCATCTTCGCAACAAACCAATCCTAGGAAGGTATGCAAAGGTTCAAACAGATGTGCGAACATTCTCATCACAGTTTTGATTAAAACAGAAAACACAAAGTTTAGAAACATTCTAAATATTCATCAATTTCTCGTTGTTCAGTTGCTAAGTCATGTCCGACTCTTTGCGACACCATAGACTGCAGCACACTAGGCTTCCCTGTCCTTCACTTTCTCCTGAAGTTTGCTCAAAGTCATGTCCATTAAGTCGGTGGTGCCATCCAACCATCTCATCCTCTGTCGTCCCCTTCTCCTGCCTTCAATCTTTCCCAGCATCAGGGTCTTTTCCAATGAGTCAGCTCTTCGCATCACCAATAGGTCTGGCTAAATAAATTGTAGTCCAGTTTATACAATTAAATACTAGTAATCTACTTAAAATGGTAAGAGACAGGATGAACAGACAGATAAATGGATAGATAAAAAGAAAGGAGGGAGGGAAGAAGGAATAAATCATCATTGATCTTATCATCCTCATCTCTTCTCATAGGGGAAGAAAAGCAAATTCAAGTTTTATATTTATTAGCACTGACCTTGATCATGGCACAAATCATGCATTACATTTTTTAATGCCAGGATCAGCTCATTTCTACACTAATAACTGTCATCAGGACTTGGAGTTACGACGTATCTATCATTCCTGAGAAACTCAAGGAAAAGGAGGATTTCTATAGGTCCTTGGGGTCACCTGTATCTGATGCATCATCTGATGATGACAGGTTTTCCATTTAACTAACGGGTGGAAAGGTTCTTGATGCAGGAGAAGGTGCGTCAAGACACACCGTGCCCTTTCGTCTGTGACGCCTGGCTTGGATCCAGCTCAGCAAACTTGTATTCCATGTAACCCAAGCGACGAGCCTAAGAAGAGCATCAGAGAAAACACTCTCATCTCCTGGACCAAGGACTTGTGGATGTTGGTCTGTATTTCCATTTTATCAGCGATCCTACACAAGAGATACAAGTTACCAACACGGGCCATTTGCCTGCATGACGTTCTTGGAAGTATCTTACTCCAAATTCTCTCCAGAGCGAGTGATTTCCCTCTCTTTTCTTTCACTGAACAGATGGATAGAAACATGAATTTTATCCTACAATGTCAAATTGTGTTTGCTCAACATTTGAGAAACTTGCTGCCTGGGAAACTTGACCAGGAAATATTGGAGTAAAACCAGACACTGACAACAGGACAAAAGTCGGTATCTCTCATTCTGCAATTCACACTCATAAACAAGTTATCATGCCCAGGATCAAATTAAAAAAAAAAAAATTTAAGTGGAGATGTCTCATCTCGAAAATCCTCTGCTCTCTTCCAGGAAGTACAAGCAATAAAAATATCCAAATCAGAAATTATTAGCTCTGTTATCACAGTAAAAGTTCTCTAAGATGAACCCAAGTGAATAATCTTCTCAGACTAATCAACAGAGGCCATTCCTCCTGTAAAAACATTCTGCCTAATTTCTAAACACACTAAATTCTTATGGTAGCAAAGAGGCTGGACTCTGGGCTATGTAAATATATAAATATATATTTGAGTATAAACATGCAGACGTATACACATATTTGTTATTTATTTATTCACTTTTATACTTATACATTGTTTTATGGGCTTCCCAGGTGACACTAGTGGTAAAGAATCCAAGAGGCCAATGCAGGAGATGTAAAAGACGCAGGATCAATCCCTGGGTTGGGAAGATCCCCTAGAGAAGGAAATGGCAACCGATTCCAGTTGCCTGGGGAATTCCATGGACAGAGGAGCCTGGTGGGCTACAGTTCTTGGGTTTGCAAAGAGTCGGACATGACTGAGTGTCTGAGCACACATGCACACACATACACATTGCTTTATATGTTATATATAAATATTAATTAGTTTATAAATTATATGTATATATAGTTAGTTTGTTTGATGAACCCAAGCTCCCTTTTCCAGATTCTAGATACCATTCCAGGATGGATCATTGCCAACAATCTGTCCAGAGCAACATTCCTATCCTGGTACCTCCATGGCCTAGTGCCCTCCCTATTGGTACAGAAAACTGGTAGAAACTCATTTTTTTCCTCCTTGTCCACACTGACCTAACCTTACACCTAGTGATCAATCCCATTCCCCTTAGCACACTGGAAAGAGAAACGGGATCACTTCCCTATAGAGGCAACACAACAAATTATGGATTTCCTGGAGATGCATTTATATTAAACTTCTTTTCCTTTTTAGCATGAAATCAATATATTATATATCTCTATAAAGTTAAATATACGGTTTGAAGTATGCACACATTTGTTTTAAGATTCCTCACTTTAACTATTAACTGAATGATTATAAGTCTTGATCTCTTTAAATAAGAAATGAGAGAACACATGAGAAGCCTTCAGAAAATGTGGTAAGAACTACTTTAACTCTGTTTACACACTCCTGCTGGTCCATTAACTATAACAAAAATCCCAGATTTCTAGTAAAAGTGAAAGTGAAACTTGTTCATTCATGTCTGACTCTTTGTGACCCCATGGACTACACAGTCCATGGAATTCTCCAGGCCAGAATCCTGGAGTGGGTAGCCATTCCCTTCTCCAGGGGATCTTCCCAACCCAGGGATCGAACTCAGGTCTCCCACACTGCAGGCGGATTCTTTATCAGCTGAGCCACAAGGGAAGCCCAAGAGTACTGGAGTGGGTAGCCTATTCCTTCTTCAGCAGATCTTCCCGACCCAGGAATCGAACTGGGGTAGCTTTCTGGTAAAGGTTCCATTAAAGACCAGTGGGTGTCCTACCAATCCCTGCTGAGTTTCAGATGGCTAGATCCTCCCACCAAACCTACAGTGCAAAGAAGACGCAGCCCATGTGCTCCCCACAAGGAGAGGATGTGAACATGGTGGGGCAGGTTCCCAAACTCAAATGCACTGTGACTCTGCCTTAGAGGCAGGCAGCTCTCCCATGGGAAGTGTAAGTAAATAAGGAGGTGCAGGGGAATGCAGTGTGGAAAGTGGACATAGAAATGTCTGTTCCTCAGTGGAGACAGGGCTTCCCTGATGGCTCAGTTCACCTGCAGTGTAGGAGCCACAGGAGACGCAGGTTCCATCCCTGAGTCGGGAAGGTCCCCTGGAGAAGGAAAATGGCAACCCACTCCAGTATTCTTGCCTGGAGAATTCCATGGACAGAGGAGTCTGGTGGGCTACAGTCCATGGGGTTGCAGAGAGTCAGACACGACTGAAAGACTGGGCAACATGCAATGGAGATGGGCAGACGTTCACATTTCTATACCCTACTCGGTGGTTGAACCCTGAGTGTATTAGGTACAGTAGAAAACACTATTGAGATAGCAACATGGATACGCCTGGAGATTATCATACTAAATGAAGGCAGACAAAGAAAGAAAATTCCATATGGTATCACTTTTATGTGGAACCTAAAATATGGCACAAATGAACCTATCTAGGAAAATAGAAAGAGACTTGCAGACATAGAGAACAGACTTAGGGTTACCAGAGAAGAGAGAGGGAGAGATAAATTAGGAGGTTAGGGTTAATAGATACTACATATAAAAAAAGATAAGCAACATGGAACTACTGCATAGCACAGGGGGCTATATCCAGTATTCTATAACAATGTACAAAGGAAAAGAACCTGAAAAAGAATAGACGTATATGTATAACTGAATCACTTTGCTGAAACTAACACAGTATTGTAAATCAACCATACTTCAATTTAAAAAAGAAACCTATTAAATAAATTAGATTATTTGTATATAATGAACTACCAATGCCATCAAATTTTGGAAAAATGTGAAGTGTTTAGCTATGAACCAAGAAGTTTTAAACAACTTCCCCCCCCAAATAACATTTAACATTTCTTTTTCTAATTCAAAGAATTTGCATTCTTGAAAGAAAAATCAATATATTAGATACCAGATGTCTCAAGAAATATTCAGGGACTTCCCTGGTGATCTAGTGGTTAAGACTCGTCACTGCTGGACTGCCCTGGTGGTCCAGTGGTTAAGAATCCACCTGCCAAAGCAGGAACATGAGTTTGATCCCTGCTCCGGGAAGATTCCACATGTCTCGGGGCAACTAAGCCACAATTACTGAGCCCAGATGATCTAGAGCCAGCGCTTTGCAACAAGCAGAGCCACCACAATGAGAAGCCCATCGACCACAAGTGGAGAAGGCCCAAGCACATGAACCAAGACCCAGCTCACCCTAAATAAAGACTCCCCACTTCCAACGCAGGGGGCATGGGTTTGATCCCAGGTTGGTAAGCTAAGATCCTCCATGTTGCATGGCGCAGCGAAAAAAAAGAAAGAGTAGTATTTCAACCAGGATGCATGTGTCCTTAAACTGGAAAGCACTGATAAATTCACTGAGAAGTGTCTTTCATGGTCATATTATTTCTGACTCAATCTGATGACGCTGCTGTTCAAACTATCCAATGGATTAATTCAAGGAACACAAGCGCTCTTTGCCACACTACAGGCACCATTCCAGAATGGATGACTCTCCCCGATCTATCCAGAAAAATATTCCTGGTACGTCTGTGGTCTATTATCTTGAGGGGAGGGAAAACTGAAGGCTCCGGGAGGAGAAGGGGACGACAGGGGATGAGATGGTTGGATGGCATCACCAACTCGATGGACATGAGTTTGAGCAAGCTCCGGGAGTTGGGATAGACAGGGAGGCCTGGCGTGCTGCAGTCCGTGGGGTCACAGAGTCAGACACGGCTGAGCGACTGAGCTGAACTGAACTGAAAAGGGACAGGAAACTCCTTCTTTTTCACCTTTGTTCACACTGATGTAACCTTTGGTGGTGCTGTTTAGTCACTCAGTCCTGTCCAACTCTTGGAGCCCGCCAGGCTCCTCCATCCATGGGATTTCCCAGGCAAGAATACTGGAGTGGGTTGCCATTTCCTGCTCCAGGGCATTGTCCCAATTCAGGGACTGAACCCACTGCAGGCTAATTCTTTACCCCTGAGTCCCTGCGAAGCCCCCTGACCGAACCTTAGACCCATCAATAAATTCCTTTCCCCTTAGCACACTGGATAGAGAAATTCAATCACTTTCCTATCAATGCAACACAACACATTAAGGAGCTTCTAAAACTATCGTGTTTGTATTAAATCCAGCTTCTCTTTTTTCTATTTAGCATGAGATCAAAAAGTAGCCAACTCCAGGGCTGTGTGGAGTGGGGCAAAATAACACACCTCAGTAATTCCAGACAGAAGCCTGCAATCTTAAGTTAAGCTCTTTACCTGTGGATGGCACGCACTGCTTGATTTGGAAAAGCCATTTCAGCTTGTCTATTTCTCCCTCTTTGCTGGGGTGGGGGTGATGGATATAAAAGCACTCCCCACTCAGAAGTGGAAATAACTGACCAAAGCAATGTATCTCTGTGTTCTGTGACTGTCAAGGTCAGGAAACCTCTCACCTTTGTGGGATCCTTGTGGGAAAGGGCATTTGCACTCTGATTAGGGGAACACTGATCCAAGGTTACAGCTGCTACCAGCAGCCTTGCTCCTAAGATTCCATTGTTCCCCATTGGAAATTACAACAGAGAATGGGGTTCAGGTGTTTGTGTGTGTGCAGCTTTATCTTGCCGGGCAATGGGCTTATCTGTTCATTAACAGGAACGTATGCACCTGCCAATGCGGGAGACGCAGGAGACACGGGTTTGATCCCTGGGTCGGGAAGATCCCCTGGAGGAGGCCATGGCACCCCACTCCAGGATTCTTGCCTGGAGAATCCCAGGGACAGAGGAGTCTGGAGGGCTATAGTCTATGGGGTCACAAAGAGTTGAACACAACTGAGCATGCATGCAAAGAAGAAATCGGCAAGGAAAGAGGAAATGTTTTTCCACCTGAATTGAAAACTAGATTTTATATATATATATATATATATATTTCAGTGTTTCATGTGTGTGAGCGCTCAGTCACTCAGTCGTGTCCGACTCTTTGTGACCCCAGGGACTGTAGCCCACCAGGCTCCTCCGTCCATGGGATACTCCAGGCAAGAATACTGGAGAGCGTTGCCATCTGCTCCTCCAGGGGATCTTCCTGACCCAGAGATCAAACTTGCATCTCCTGTGTTTCCTGCATTGCGGGCAGATTCTTTACCACTAGTGCCACCTGGGAAACATTTAAACAAAAATAATCTATGTTGACCATAAACAATATTTGTATATACTTTGAGAAATAATTTGTAAATATATTTATAAAAATGTCTTTTATGTTAACCAAAATGAGTTTAGGGCTTCCCTTGTGGGTCAGCTGGTCAAGAATCTGCCTGCAATGTGGCAGACCTGGGTTCGATCCCTGGGTTGGGAAGAGTCCCTGCAGAAGGGAATGGCTACCCACTCCAGTGTCATGGCCTGGAGAATTCCATGGACTGTATATACAGTCCATGGGGTCACAAAGAGTCGGGCACGGCTGAGTGACTTTCACGAAATGAGTTTAAAAGATGATGTAAAAGACAAAGTGTCAGTTGTGTTTCTTGAATATATACACCCTCCCACGCATGGCTTTGGAGATCTTTGATACAATGGGCCCATCTTTGGACTTCCCTGGTGGCCCAGTGGTTAAGAATCCACCCGCCAATGCAGAGGACACGAGTCGGATCCTTAGTCCCTGGTTCAGGAAGATTTCACATGCCGAGGGGCAACTAAGCCCACGTACCACAACTACTGAAGCCTGTGTGCTCTCAAGCCCATGAACTGCAACAAACAGCAGCCCCCATTAACCACAACTAGCGAAAGCTCTCAAGCAGCAAGACCCAGCGCAGTCGAAAATAAATCAATGCATAACAACGTCTCCTTCTTCCCCTTTGAGCCCCACCTACCACTTCCCTCTGCAACTCCTGCTAAACCACTCTGGCCAGTAAACAGGCAGGTAACTGAACTATTATCCTCCAGGCTCTTCTGTCCATGGGATTCTCCAGGCAAGAATACTGGAGTGGGTAGCCATTCCCTTCTCCGGGGGATCTTCCTGACCCAGGGATTGAACCCTGGTCTCCTGCATTGCAGGTAGATTCTTTACTGTCTGAGCCACCAGGGAAGCCCCAACTGAAATACGCATCGGACTATTATAACTCTGCAACTGGTTTTCTCTATTCTCTCTGAATAGAATACTCCTACCAACCCAATAGATTACTGTTGGACCCCCCCCAAAAAAAAAAAAAAAAAATCTACTCTGGTCGAGCATATGTCCCTGGCAAGCAGTGACAGTATTTCACAGGGGAATCTTCAACTCCCATGTATCTTTGCTTCATCAAATCACAGATTCATCACCAAGGTATTCCTCAAAATCCAGGCTCACAGTTCCTCCATTGGTTTAATCCTTCAGACAGCACTTTTTACAGCCCCAGCGTCCAGCGAAATGCCTCCTGGCCAACATCATAAACCAGGAGGGTAAGATGAAGCTATTTGTTGTTTAGTTGCTAACATGACTCTGACTCTTTGAGACCCCACGGACTGTAGGCTGCCAGGCTCCTTTGTCCATGGGATTTCTCAAGCAAGAATACTGGAGTGGGTTGCCATTTCCTTCTCCAGGGGATCTTCCCGACCCAGGGATTGAACCCGAGTCTCCTGCATTGCAGGCAGATTCTTTACCACTGAGCCACCAGAGAAGGACCAAAGCTATAGCTTCTTCAAATCTCAATCCTGGAAACTTCCCTGGTGGTCCAGTGGCTAAGACTCTGCTCCCAATATAGGGGACCAGGGTTCGATCCCTAGTCTGGGAACCAGATGCAACCTGCTGCAGCTATGAGTTTGCATGCCGCAAATAAAAGACCCCACAGGCTGCAGCCAGACTGGGTGCAGCCAAATACATTTAAAAAACTCCAATCCAGGGTTTCCCAACCATTGCACTTTCCAACCCCTTGATATCTGGGGCTGGACAATTTTTTGGCCTAGGGGGTGGTCGTGGGCACTGTAGGATGCAATACCCGTGACCTCTACTCTCTGGATGACCATACGACCACCTCTCTCCAATTGTCACAACCAAATGTTTTCAGACCTTGCTAAAGAGCAGCCCTAGAAGACCTGAGCACTTCAAGTCTTCTGAACATTCACAGAGAACAATAAGCTGACAAAGGCTCTGAAAAGTCCTGTGACAAAGATATAAGTCAGATCAACTGCATTCTCCTGTGGATTTAGCTGATTGCATATCTCACCAACTGTGGTGCTGGAGAAGACCCTTGAGAGTCCCTTGGACTTCAAGGAGCTCAAACCAGTCAATCCTAAACAAAATCAACTCTGACTATTCATTGGAAGGACTGAGCCTGAAGCTGAAGCTCCACTACTTTGGCCACCCGAGGTGAAGACCCGACTCATTGGAAAAGACCCTGATGCTAGGAAAGATTGAAGGCAAAAGGAGAAGAAGGTGGGAGAGGTTGAGATGGTTAGATAGCATCAGTGACTCAATGGACATGAATTAGAGCAAATTCCAAGAGATGGTGGAGGACAGAAGAACTTGGCGTGCTGCAGTCCATGGGGTTGCAAAGAGTCGGACACGTCTAAGCGACTGAACAACAACAAACCTCACAAACCTTGAACAGAAGAACATTAGAGAACCACTGTTCTATGAAATCTTCTTATTAACCCTGCTTTAAGTACAGGAGGCAAGCACCTGACCTAACTGAGGCACTTATGAAAATACAGCCCATAATCAAATGTCTATTTAAAAACCTTCAATTATTTGCTTATAAATATGAATGGCCACCTAATAGACACATTTGTAATGGAGATTGGCACTCTAAAATTACTTCAATTAACCTAGGACTTATTATTTGCCAGTATATTTGTCTGGAAATAAAATTTTCTGGTAACATATAGTGATCCAAATGGAGCTCCTGTGTGTTGATGATGTACTATTTGTTCAATTATTTACCAAATTCACTTCAGTTCAGTTCAGTCGCTCAGTCGTGTCCAACTCTTTGCGACCCCATGGACTGCAGCACGCCAGGCCTCCCTGTCCATCACCAACTCCCGGAACTTGCTCAAACTCATGGCCATCGAGTCAGTGATGCCATCCAACCATCTCATCCTCTGTCGCCCCCTTCTCCTCTTGACTTCAGTCTTCCCCAGCATCAGGGTTACTACTTGATAATTTTTATAGGTGGAATATTGAAAAGAGCACGAGCTTTAAAGCTAGCTTTGTATTCAACGCATAAAACATCCCTCACAAACACAGCTGTGTTGGAAAAATTATGCAAGCCTTTTGAAATGTTACTATTTAGTAACTCAGAGAATTGTTGTGGGGCTTCCCCTGGTAGCTCAGCTGGTAAAGAATCCGCCTGCAATGCAGGAGACCTGGGTTCGATCCCTGGGTTGGGAAGAATTGTGCTATTATGGACACCAATTCCAATGTGTGTGGGGTGTTCCCACAGTTATCAAGTAATTCTCAGACACAAGCTGGATGTCCTACAACTCAACTCAATTCTGACACTATCTACCTGGAGATACAGTCAGATCCACAGGTTAAAGGCTCAGTCCTACAAGACTGAGTTGGTGATGTGCAGGGAGGCCTGGCGTGCTGCAGTCCATGGGGTCGCAAAGAGTCGGACACGACTGAGGGACTTCACACACACACACACACACACACATCTACAAGACTGCCCCCAAGCTCGCTAAACTTCAGAAGCCAATTGCAAGTCCAGGGTTTCATCGGTGATTCTGACCAACCGGCTCTGTATCAGAACTTCCCACAAAACCCTCCCTGGGTTTCATTAATTTCCTAGAGCAGCTCACAGAACTCCAGAGAAAACTTTTACTTACTAGATCGCTGGCTCCTTACGAGAGAGACAACTCAGGAACAGCCACCCGGGACGGGCGCACAGGGCAGGGTCTGAGCAGAGAGGGCTCTTTCCAGGCCGCCATTGTCCCCAAACGTCCACATGGCCACCTACCCGGAAATTCCCCCAAACCCTTCCTTTTTTGTTTTTTTTTTTTTCTTTCCTGGAGGCTCTATTATGTAGGCATGATTGACAAGACCATTGACCACTGGGGATTAAGTCAACCTCCCGCCCCCTCGCCCCTCCTCGGAGGTCAGCGGGGGATGGGACTGAAAGTTCAGACCCGAGGGTCTTCCGGGTTGGTTCCCTTGGCAACCAGCCCCCAGCCTCTGGTGCATTTCAAAAGTCTCTCTATTAGCATGAAAACACCTTGAGGGCTCTTCCCCGTTAGGAAATTCCAAGGGTCTTAGGAGCTCTCTGGCAGGAATTGACAGCCAAAGACCAGGCATATATGTCATCTTATAAATCCCAATATTAAAACATGCTCGTGGGATGATATGTAAATTTGTCTTTCACAATGAAGATGGCCAGTAAGTGTTGATTTCTGTTCAAGACTCAATCTGACCACTTACTGACTAGGGAAAGTGAATTCTATTCTGAGATTTTTTTTTTTTTTTACAAGTTTGTAGATTTTAAAAGCATACATTTTGCGGTGTGGGAGGGAGATGAGATGAATTGGGAGATTGGGATTAACATATATACACAGCTATGTATAAATTAGACAACTCTACTTCCAGGGGGCTTCCAGGTGGTACAAAGAACCCGCCTGCCAATGCAGGAGACCTAAGAGACACAGGTTCGATGCCTGAGTCCGGAAGATCCCCTGGAGGAGAGCACGGCAACCCACTCCGGTATTCTTGCTTGGAGGATTCCATGAACAGAGGAGCCTGGTGGGCTACAGTTCATGGGGTCGCAAAGAGTCAGACACGGCTGAAGCGACTGATCACTCACGCATGCAAAGAAAAGGTTAGGCAATAGGACATGCTGTCTTTCTCAAAATCAGTTCTGACCTTTTATACTTTCCCAGGATATTGAAAAAAGCAGCTGAGGAAGGAAGGGTCTGCTGGAGGTCTTGAAACTTGCCCATACCCTCATGCAGGGGTCAGCAAACTTTACCTATAAAGGGGGAGATGTCGATAATTCAGTCTTAGTGGGTCATAAGGTCTTTGTTACAACTACATATCTCTGTTGTGGTGTACAAAAGTGAGCAGAGATGATACATCAAGGAAAGAGTATTCCAATAAAATTTTATTTACAAAATCAGGCCGTGGACAGGATTCAGTCCCTGAGCTGTTATTTTCCACTTACTGCCCTGCAGTGCCAAATGCTGATAAGAAATAAACGGGTAATAAATCTGCAGAAATGCAATAGCACTTGTATCTAATTGCTAGATCCGTTTCAGTTTTACAATAATACTAATAATTGATTATAAAAGAGCATCAAAGTAAAAATCCATCTGGGGAAATGATTGAATAATCAACTGTTAAAAATTTTCATCAGGGAAAATACGGGGCTTCTAAATTCTTTTCAAAGTGAAACACTATCATTGCTTTTGGACCACGTTTCACAGAATATTATTTTCTTCTGGGTCAACCTGTCTACTGGAATATCGATACATTATAATCAGCAAAATGTTCTTATTCAGCTTTTTCTGGCAATACAGTAGAACTGGGTTCGATTCCTGGGTCAGGAAGATCCCCTGGAGGAGGAAATGGCAACCCAGTCCAGTATTCTCACCTGGGAAATCCCATGGACAGAGGAGCCTGGTGGGCTACAGTCCATGGGGTCCCAAAGTGAAAGTGGAAGTCACTCAGTCGTGTCCCACTCTTTGCGACCCCGTGGACTTCACAGGCCAGAATACTGAAGTGGGTAGCCTTTCTCTTCTCCAGGGGATCTTCCCAATCCAGGGATTGAACCCAGGTCTCCCGCACTGCAGGCGGATTCTTTACCAGCTGAGCCACAAGGGAAGCCTGGGGTCACAAAGAGTTGGACACAACTGAGCGACTAGCCCTTCCAAGTTACAACCATTTCGTCCATGCCATAAATCTCTGCAATAATTCCCCCTGAAATTAAGTCCCGTCTGTCTTTTCTAATCAAGTCACTTTCCTCCTTCAAATTCCAGACACCATCAGGCACACATGTCTGCTAGAATCTGTTTTTAAAAGGACATTCTTTGACTAGGCAATTTCCTTCAACGATGATTGCTGAGAAAACCATCAACAATAATATTATTTTCCTTGTGGCAGAGATTTGAGATGAAGATGGATTTCTGGTCTATTTCTTTGCTTCTTTCTTTATTATTTTTTCCCCCAATCTTCTTTCCCTCCCTCTCTCCCTTTCTTTCTCTTTCTCTTTTTTCTATCTTCCTCTTTGTCTCTCCTTCCACCTTCTCTCCATCCCTTCCTCCCTTTCTGTTTGAAAGTCTGATTGGCCATGGACCACATCACCACAGAGCCTGTATGTTATTGTGTTTGCAGCTGGACAATGCCCGAGTGTCCGTTCCAGCCAGTGTGATTGCCACCCTGCCATGTTCCCGGCGGAGGCTTCAGGCCAGCTCTGTGCACACCTCGCACCTCTTGGCTCTTTTGCTGGAGTGTCTCCGTCAGGAGGCCTCCCGTCTTTGGGCTACTGGAACCGAGAGACGTGCTAAGAGTCCAAATGCCCTTCCCACTTGGAATCTCCACCCCCAATATATCCTCAAGCCCCAAACTATGTAGCCGATGACTGAAGAGGGGTAAATACACATGCCCAGCCCCCTGGCCTTTAGGCAAACACACAGAATTTTCCCCTGAGATACTGTTTACACCCCAGCTGGCTACAGACATCAGGTTGAGGCTGGGACTTGGCAGAAATCACCCCCTTTCGTCTTCCCTCCTTCCTGCCCTGCCTTCTCCTCCTGCGGCTGGCTTCCCCTCCTTGGGATCCTGAGATTCCTCATCCTGGGTCAGCCTGTGGGGAACCTGACCTAAGTCTCTGGGCTGTAGCAGGCACTGTCAATCACAAATACCTTTGGCCATCTGATGTGGAGAACGGAATCACTGGAAAAGACTCTGATGCTGGGAAAGATTGAAGGCGGGAGGAGAAAGTGACGACAGAGGATGAGATGGTTGGATGGCATCACTGACTCAATGGACATGAGTTTGAGTAAACTCTGGGAGTTGGCGATGGACAGGGAGGCCTGACATGCTGCAGTCCATGGGGTTGCACAGAGTCGGACATGACTGAGTGACTGAACTGAACTGATGCGGACCTATTTGGACACCCCCCGCCGTTGTAACCTTACACAAACATCTCCAGCTAATGCACCACACAACTGCAGTAAGAGAACCAAAGTCTAGGTATGGAACCATGATAACTGTAATCATTTGAACTTTCTGGGATTTTCCAGCCACCTCATGGGTAAGGTGACATGGGTTTCTTACAAATCATTGTAAGAATTCTCTGCACCGATCATTCTGAATCACAAGATACTTCCATCTGGTTCTGACCGGTGACTGAGATGGGGAAAAGGGTAGCACCTCCATTGATTAATACGATCACCTCTGCTCTTGGATCAATACTGTCTGAACTGGCTGAAAAATACAATTTTTATCTATTTAGGCAGCATCGATCAGACCCTACTAAATTGATTCAGAATGATGATACGGAATAATTTATGAAACAAAAATGTCTGTGCAGAATAGCCAAGAGAAAGAAACCGAGCTTAGTCAAGGGATCTGTGCTCAGCTCAGCCCAGCTCTGCAGGAGTTGGTGAGCTTGGGGAGTAAGATATCGTATGTGATGATATCTTCTGCTGGAATGAGAGGAAAGTGACTTAAGAAAGATCCCGGGGAGGCTACAGCATAAACGTCCTAGACCCTTAAACAGGAGGGATTTGCATGTGGAATAGGCTGGAAATAACCCTTCCTCCAGGTTCACTCCTGTGAAGTGCTGTGTGCATGCGTGCTAAGCCACTCAGTCGTGTCCAACTCTTTGTGACCCCAGGGACTACAGCCCACCAGGCTCCTCTGTCCATGGAATTCTCTAGGCAAGATTCCTGGAGTGGTGTTGGAGAAGACTCTTGAGAGTCCCTTGGACTGCAAGGAGATCAAACCAGTCAATCCTAAGGGAAATCAGTCCTGAAGATTCACTGGAAGGACTGATGCTGAAGCTGAAACTGCGATCCTTTGGCCACCTGATGTGAAGAACTGACTCATTGGAAAAGACCCTGATGCTGGGAAAGATTGAAGGTGGGAGGAAAAGAGGACGAGAGAGGATGAGATGGTTGGATGACATCATTGACTCGATGGACATGAGTTTGAGCAAGCTCCAGGAGTTGGCGATGTACAGGGAGGCCTGGTGTGCTGCAGTCCATGCGGTTGCAAAGAGTCAGACATGACTGAGCGACTGAACTAACTAATACTGGAGTGGGTTGTCATGTCTTTCTCCGGGGGATCTTCCCAACCCAGGGACCAAAACTGCATCTACTGCATTGGATGGTGAATTCTTTACCACTAGAGTCACCTGGGAAGCCCTGTGGAGTGCTAATTGCTTGCAAAATGGCAGGTTGCTGATAGCAGAATGCTCTCCTTGTCATAAGCTCTGCCTCAGGTCTATGTCTCCTCCTATCCGGGCTGTTAATGATAATTCTGAGTCATGGTGATCATCTTTACGTGGGTCAGCGATGAAGCCTGAGCATGCTATGTCCATTTTATTTTCTGTTCCTCAACTCCTCCAATCTTTCTCGCATCTTAACTATCTGAGTGTAGGATTATCAAAGACTTCAGAAGCCAGATGGTTTTGAAGGAGTGTTACTCTGAAAGGAAATGTAATCTGTTGTACCCCAATGTGAAAAGCAACACCTGAAAACTTCTGGAAGTACATATATTAAAATGTTACGGCTTTGAATAGCAAGAGTTTTCATCACCAGGAGAAAGAATGCAAATCAAGAAGAAAAGGATTAATATTTTGATAACCTCAAAACTACAACAAAATTCTTAAGTTATAGCTTTATTGTTCAGTCACTCAGTGTGCCTGACCCTTTGCAACCCCATGGACTGTAGCCCACCAGGCTCCTCTGTCCACGGGATTCTCCAGGCAACAATACTGGAGTGAGGTGCCATTTTCTCCTCCAGGGGATCTTCCCCATCCAGAGATTGAACCCAAATCTACTGAGTCTCCTGCGTTAGCAGCTGGATTCTTTACCACTGAGCCACTGGGGAAATACCAGTCATAACTTAACAACCAATAATAATCAAAACACACAAATATAAACCACCTACTGGATTTTTGTGAACAAAACTGATGACTGTTTTGTAGCAGTAATATGTAATTAGGAAACATACCAATCTATATTATGGCACACACACTGTAAAATATAAAATATTTTGTATCGACTACATATATATATATATATATTGGAGAAGGCAATGGCACCCCACTCCAGTACTCTTGCCTGGAAAATCCCATGGATGGAGGAGCCTGGTAGGCTGCAGTCCATGGGGTCGCTACGAGTCCGACACGACTGAGCGACTTCACTTTCACTTTTCACTTTCATGCATTGGAGAAGGAAATGGCAACCCACTCCAGTGTTCTTGCCTGGAGAATCCCAGGGACAGCGGAGCCTGGTGGGCTGCCGTCTGTGGGGTTGCACAGAGTCGGACACGACTGAAGCGACTTAGCAGCAGCAGCAGCAGCTTTGTTGTTCAGACACTCAGTCGTGCCTGACTCTTTGCAACCCCATGGACTGTAGCCCACCAGGCTCCTCTGTCCATGGGATTCTCCAGGCAATAATACTGGAGTGAGGTGCCATTTTCTCCTCCAGGGGATCTTCCCCATCCAGAGACTGAACCCAAATCTACTGCGTCTCCTGCATTGGCAGGTGGATTCTTTACCACTGAGCCACCGGGGAAATACCAGTCATAACTTAACAACCAATAATAATCAAAACACACAAATATAAACCACCTACTGGATTTTTGTGAACAAAACTGATGACTGTTTTGTAGCAGTAATATGTAATTAGGAAACATACCAATCTATATTATGGCACACACACTGTAAAATATAAAATATTTTGTATCGACTACATATATATATATATATATATATATTGGAGAAGGCAATGGCACCCCACTCCAGTA
This sequence comes from Giraffa tippelskirchi, assembly GCF_054371585.1. Classification (NCBI taxonomy): domain Eukaryota; kingdom Metazoa; phylum Chordata; class Mammalia; order Artiodactyla; family Giraffidae; genus Giraffa; species Giraffa tippelskirchi. Next base: position 149,562,602 of record NC_137289.1, read on the forward strand.
CTCTTGCCTGGAAAATCCCATGGATGGAGGAGCCTGGTAGGCTGCAGTCCATGGGGTCGCTACGAGTCCGACACGACTGAGCGACTTCACTTTCACTTTTCACTTTCATGCATTGGAGAAGGAAATGGCAACCCACTCCAGTGTTCTTGCCTGGAGAATCCCAGGGACAGCGGAGCCTGGTGGGCTGCCGTCTGTGGGGTTGCACAGAGTCGGACACGACTGAAGCGACTTAGCAGCAGCAGCAGCAGCTTTGTTGTTCAGACACTCAGTCGTGCCTGACTCTTTGCAACCCCATGGACTGTAGCCCACCAGGCTCCTCTGTCCATGGGATTCTCCAGGCAATAATACTGGAGTGAGGTGCCATTTTCTCCTCCAGGGGATCTTCCCCATCCAGAGACTGAACCCAAATCTACTGCGTCTCCTGCATTGGCAGGTGGATTCTTTACCACTGAGCCACCGGGGAAATACCAGTCATAACTTAACAACCAATAATAATCAAAACACACAAATATAAACCACCTACTGGATTTTTGTGAACAAAACTGTTGACTGTTTTGTAGCAGTAATATGTAATTAGGAAACATACCAATCTATATTATGGCACACACACTGTAAAATATAAAATATTTTGTATCAACTATATATATATATATATATATATATATATATATCTTTGTGTATGTGTGTGCAAATTTTGATAAAAACAAAAACCAAAGAAGAGAAATGAGCAAGAATAGGAACAGTAAATTCTCAGAACAGGATAGATAAATGGTTAAAAACCTATGAAAATGTATTCAACTGCACCAGTAGTCAGAGAAATGAAAATTAAAACAACAATAAAGTATCATTTCATAACTATCTACTTGCATATGCTAAGTCACTTCAGTCATGTCTGACTCTTTTGCGACTCCGAGGACTACAGCCCGCCAGGCTCCTCTGTCCATGGGATTTCCCAGGCAAGAACACTGGAGTGGGTTGCCATTTCCTCCTCCAGGGGATCTTCCCGATCCAGGGGTCGAACTCGAGTCTCCTGCAGCTCCTTCATTGGAGGCGGATTCATTACCACTGAGCCACCAGGGAAACCCATTCTATAACCATAATATTGGCAAATATTAAAATGTGTGCGATCTCAGATGCTAGGAGTTTGTGTAAACTCTACACTGGACACCACTATAGGTATATACCTGTCCTCTGAGCTAAGGATTTCATTCCTAATTACACAAGTTAAAGAAACACTCTTATCTGTATTAAAAATGACATGTTCAGGAAGGTTCCTTACGGCATTTCCTATCACAGGAGAAAACTAGAAGCAAATCAATTTTCCATTCAGGAGAAAAAACAGTCATAGGTTAGCTATTCATGCAATGAAAGACTTGTGTAGGAGATCAAATGAGCCGACCACAGATAGATGAACGGACACCAGTCTCTGACAAAAACAGCAGGGGATGGTAAAAAAGCAGAAGGATATGCACAATATAACAGCGTTTATGTCAAATTTTAAATCATGCAAAAGAAGTCTATGTGTTGTTTCTGGATACCTAATTCACAGCACCGTTTTAAAGACAAATAGACAAAAAATAAATACCAAATTGAGGACCCAGATTTTTGGGGGAGGGCAAGGTGGAGGCAGGATGGAAATGAATGGGGAAATAATAAAGAACATGGCAACCGTCTCTGTAAGTTTCCATTATTTCAGATGCTAGATACTCATTTGATACAAGGATGGATGCATGGATGATGGATAGATAGGTCGATAGGTAAATAACTGATATTAGTTTAGTTATAATTCTCTGAGAACAGCTAGTCATTATTTGTCAGAAAGTCACTATGTATAACTGTCTGCCAGACAATACTTATTTAGTGAAAATAATCAAGCCACTTCATTTTCTCAAGGTATGGAAGACTAACCTCGGCCCTGTATAAATGCCAATAAACTACACACCAGCCTCCGAGAATTTCATCCACTTCTGCCCAATTAAATGTGTTCTTGGGAGGAAAAAATAAAAATAAATTTTATGTTACTTTAGGATGAGTATAACTGGGAACTTGAGTTTTAAAAAAATTTTTTAATCTTTTCTTTTTAAAAAAAAATTACTATCATTCTTCCTGCTACTTTTAATTTATTTTTATTTTTTGACCCATACGCTATGGCATGTGGAATCTTAAGTTCCCTAACCGGGGATCGAACCCTTGATCCCTACATCGGAAGTGCACACTCTCAACTACTGGACCGCTGGGAAAAAAAGCCCTGGGAACTTGATTTTAAATCCGAAATTAAAAATAAAACTCCTGTGAAACCACGGTCACCATTTTCTTCTGACTCCTCTTTGGCATTTTATCTCTTCGTTAGCAAAGATAAGAGAGAGCTGATTTACTTAGAATTCAGCTTGGGGAATTTATTTTCGTACATATGATTTGGGGTATGTAGTACATCAGTGCAAGCTACGCCCGTATTTTGTTTTCTCCTTTGTTTTACAAGACCATTTCCAACAACTTAGGTCCTATAGTGTCTCTTCTTTTCTTTGACTGCACTGCTCAGCATGTGGGATATTAGCTACCTGACTAGGGGTTGAACCCGTGGCCCCCTGCCCCAGTGGAAGCATGCAGTCTTAACCACTGGACCACCAGGGAAGTCTCTACAGCGTCTCTATTAAAGGAAATACAAACCTGAAGTATATCTGTACAGAGAAATGTGTGTACAAGAGAGATTTTTCAAAAGAGAGGAAGCAATTAACTTTCTGCCCTGTAAGATCGTATTTGCAAATTATTTTCCAGAATCTTAATAAGAAGGCCAGTCACCTCTCCGGTATTAAGAGAAATCAGATCCTATAATCCTCAACCTCTATAATCTCATCAACAGTCAGAATGATTACCCTGGTAGTAAATCCTCCAGAGTTGCAACATTTGGAAATTTTCGAACCCATCAGTTCAGTTCAGCTGCTCAGTCATGTCCGACCCTTTGCGACCCCATGGACTGCAGCACACCAGGCCTCCCTGTCCATCACCATCTCCCGGAGCTTGCTCAAACTCACGTCCATCGAGCCAGTGATGCCATCCAACCATCTCATCCTCTGTCATCCCCTTCTCCTCCTGCCCTCAATCTTTGCCAGTATCAGGGTCTTTTCCAATGAGTCAGTTATTTGCATCAGGTGGCCAGAATATTGGAGTTTCAGCTTAAGCATCAGTCCTTCCAATGAATATTCAGGAATGATTTCCTTTAGGATGGACTGGTTTGATCTCCTTGCTGACCAAGGGACTCTCAAGAGTCTCCTCCAACACCACAGTTCAAAAGCATTGATTCTTCGAACGCATACTTGCCTAATCTTAAATATTTTCCAAAAGTCTCTCCCAACAAAACAGCAAGGAGCTGCAGATTAGAAAGCATATTCATCATCACAGTTGATTCTATTGAGCAAATCGGGTTTCTGTCCTGAGCTATTGGCCTATGGTCCTCAATGTAAACACAATTTGAGTGTCATGTTTTATTTAGATACCTGACATTTTGACCGACACACACAAAGCTTTTTGTCACTCATCAAAGTTTATATAATTTACTCTTAAGTCTGAGGCTTACTGAATCTTAAGGACGTGACGCATGCATAATAAATGTAACACGGTGAAAAGAGAAGAAAGCCACTGTCAGGTTATGGTCTGCTTGACTCTCTTACCATGGAAGAAAAAAGAAACAAAGAAGCACCATTCTAAGTAAGACACAAGTGAGAGTTTCATGCCTGGCATGGGTGTGGGTAACTGTTTCATTGGAGAAGCTGTATAATATGAGCATTAGACTATTAGGAATGAAATACACAGTTACCCAGTCCTCCTTGTGTACAAACACACAAACATGTAACTTTGTGTTGTTACATACACACATACCGTTTTGTGGATGAAAAGTATGCTTTGCTATGCCTACAGGGTACCTACCAGAAGATTCTTTAGAAAAATGCAATGAAACCACACTTCTTCTTTGAGTGTCAAAGGGCAGCAGTGAACAGTACACAAACTTCCTCATCCAAGTTCTGAAGTCATTAAGGAAAAAAAAAAAAAAAAGTGGGACTTCCCTGGTGGTCCAGTGGTGAAGGATCCGCCTTGCAGTGCAGGGGACGGGATGGGTTCAATCCCTGGTCCGGGAACTAAGATCTCACATGCTTCAGAGCAACTAAGCCCGCGGGTTGCAACCACTGAGCCTGAGGGCCACAACCAGAGAATCAGCATGACCCTGCAGGACAAAGGGAGATCCTGCAACTAAGGACCTGACCCAACCATGCTAAGAAGAAAAAAACGAGGCATATGAGACCAAAATGCTACCTTTATTGTCACTGCTATGGTGGATCATGAGGGTTTTGTAGTTGTTCACTCACTAAGTCATGTCTGACTCTTTGCGACCCCCATGGACTACAACGTGTCAGGCCCCCCTGTCCTTCACCACCTCCTGGAGCTTGCTCAAACTCAAGTCCATTGAGTCGGTGATGCCATCCAAACATCTCATCCTCTGTCGTCCCCTTCTCCTCCCGCCTTCAATCTTTCCCAGCATAGGGCCTTTTCAGATGAGTTGGCTCTTCCCATCAGGTGGCCAAAGGATTGGAGTTTCAGCTTCAGCAGGAGTCCTTTCAGTGAATATTCAGGGTTGACTTCCTTTAGGATGGACTGCTTTTGTCTGGTGACAATTAAGTATTGGGCCATTAGTATAAATTCAGCCACTTGGTTCCAGCCAACATTGGCCTGAACTAGGCTTCCCTCTATGACTACCCCCTTGAGACACACAACACATCAAAACAGAGAAGAGTGTCTCCTTCCTCTCGGCTTCTGACTCCCAGGACAAAGGGGTAAAGATGGAAGCTTCTTAAAGCATGTTCCTAAAGACTCAGACAAGTCAGTCTGCTTCTCAGGGAAGAGGGAGGGAGGTAGGCAGTAAGTGGGAGGCAAGAGAAATAGCGGGTGGTACACCCACCACCGAACGACGCACTAGGTATGGAGAAGGGTCCCCTCCCTTCTCCAGTTAGGAAGAAAAGCATTATTTATGTGAAGACTTGAAATCCTGAGCCATTCAATACCACATGTATCCAGTACAGAAATATTTCAGTACCTACTATGTGCTATGCACACAACTTCAGAAAGCGTGCATTCCTTCATTCGTAGTCATGGCGTATGTAAGTCAGACTGGCATAGGACATAGGAAAGACGTATTTGCACCCACTGTGTACTCAGACAGCAAAAGAAGTTGACAGTCAGTGAAGCAGAGAGCTTGGTAGTTGACCAAGATTTCAGTTCAGTTCAGTTGCTCAGTCGTGTCCGACTCTTTGTGACCCCAGGGACTGCAGCACGCCAGGCTTCCCTGTCCTTCGCCAATTCCCAGAGCTCGCTCAAACTCATGTCCATCGAGTTGGTGATGCCACCTAACCATCTCATCCTCTGTCGGCCCCTTCTCCTCCTGCCTTCAATCTTTCCCAGCATCAGAGTCTTTTCAAATGAGTCAGTTCTTCCCATCAGGTGGCCAAAGTATTGGAGTTTCAGCTTCAACATCAGTCCTTCCAATGAATCTTCAGGACTGATTTCCTTTAGGATGGACTGGTTGGATCTCCTTGCCTGGAGGGCTGCAGTCCATGGGGTCGCAAAGAGTCAGACACGACTGAGCGACTAAATACAGCACATCACTGGGGCACAGTAAATCAGTGGGCTATAAAGATACCTTTGTCCACAGAGAACAATGCTGCTAAATTTTTACAAAACATTAGCAATAATGTGGGGACTTCCCTGGTGGTCCAGTGGGTTAAGACCCTGTGCTCCCAATACAGGGAGCCCAACTTCCATCCCTGCTTGAGGAGCTAGATCCCACAGGCCACAACTAAGAGATCAAACGTGCTGCAACTAAGACCTGGCACAGCCAAATAAATAAATAATGAATAGTTTTTTTTAAAGTGAAGGGGATCAGAATATGGCAGCACTCAGATATACCCTGAGGATCACTTTGAGCTACAGGCAATTGGGAGCCAATACTTTTGCATGCTGGCTCAGAAAGATACAGAAACATTTATCTTCCCTCTCCTTATCTGCCAAGAAGCGGGCATGCATCTTCTTTTTAGAAAATTCATCACCTCCTGCCCCCAGAAAGAGAGGGCCAACTCCTCTAACCCAAGAGGAAAGTGGACCACAAGATGAGTCTGCCTCAACAGACCTTCCTAAAACTGCCTGTATCTTGCATTTTTTTCCCCACCTATATCCTTTGCTGTTTAATTGCTAAGTCATGTCCGACTATTTGCGACCCCATGGACTGCAGCACGCCAGGCTTCCCTGTCCTACACTATATCCTGGAGCTTGCTCAAACTCGTATCCATTGAGTTGATGATGCCATCCAACCATCTCATCCTCTGTCACCCCCTTCCCCTCCTGCCTTCCATCTTTCCCAGCATCAGGGTCTTTTCCAATGAAATGGCTCTTTGCATCAGGTAGCATCAGTCCTTCCAATGAATATTAAGGGTTGATTTCCTTTAGGATGGACTGGCTGGATCTCCTTGCCGTCCAAGGGACTCTCTAGAGTCTTCTCCAACACCACAGTTTGACTCATACCCTAGTCTCCACATTTATCATCCCTTGAAACCTAAGCCATCTTTAAAAGGGCATATAAGCCCCTGAGTTTAACTATTTCTTTGCAGTTCACTACTCTTTTTTGCACACAAAGATGCATAAAAATTGCGCACCTTTTTTCCTGTTTCTCTTTCTTCAGCTAGTTTAATTCACATACTTCCAGGTAACGAACTTAAGAAGGGAGACGAAAAGCCTTTCTTCCCCAAAAATGAAATCAGTAAAGAAAATTAAATCTAGGTGCTTGCTTCAGAGTAGTTTCAGGTTTGCCATTTTCTTTTCTGGGCAGGAGTAAATGCAGAATTCATAGTTAAAAAAAAAAACAAGAAACAAACCTAAGGTCTAAGACATCCAGGTTAGTGAAGAAAATCTAATTATTAAGAGTTCAAAATAACAAAAGTAATTGCGAATGGAATACAATGACCTGGGTTTTTTTAAAGACCAGGCAATAAAACAAGGTCAGACCTGTGAAGGGAGCTTGCAGGATTATCAAATGTTCTCTCATATAATAGCCTCAGAGCGAGTTTACACTTAACCAAATTTACGTAAGCATCAAGATACAAGAGGGAGGAAAAGCTCTTAATAGCTTCAGTTCAATTCAGCCGCTCAGTCGTGTCTGACTCTTTGCGACCCCATGGACTGCAGCACACCAGGCCTCCCTGTCCATCACCAACTCCCGGAGCTTATTCCAACTCCTGTCCATTGAGTCTGTGATGCCATCCAAGCATCTCATCCTCCTAATAGCTTAGGGTCAGTATTTAAATGGTTGACACTATTTGAACAAAATGATGTGAGTTAATTAGACACCAGTATCCCCCCCTCTTTCTGGCTTTTTCCAAAGTTCGCTCTCCTTCTTCTTTTATTTTTGCTTTCTTTCTTTGTCAACTTTTTATTTTTATTTTTGTCCGTGTCACATGGCATGTAGGATCGTAGTTCCTTGACCACGGATCAAACCTCGGCCCCCTTCGAGGAAAGCTCAGAGTCTTAGCCATGGGACCACCAGGTGGGTCCTCCAAAGTGTGCTTCATGCCACCTTGTTTTTACAAAAGGCCAACTCCAGTATCTGTTTCTGCCAGCCGAAAGAAATCCAAACAAGCCTTTCAATCTTAAAGAAGCAAAAAGTGAGGATCGTGTTTGATGGCAGGCAAAGTACAGAGTCCCAGCAGACAGAGAGGCCCCTCCAAGTTCCCTCCCCAGGAACCCACCCTCAGCATCTGAGCATCCAGACGTCAGAGCGTCTCTGCTGGGTCTTGACTTATTTTGTGCCCCTATAAGCCAGACACACCCTAAGGTAATTCCTTCTTCACTTTGTGGTATTTCTGAATGGCATCAAAGGAGCGTGCCGCTTTTGTACATCAGGGGCCTGGAGTGACTGTGACTGTGCTGACCACAGACGCATCAAGAAATGGTCCACAGTCTGTTACACTGGATGCATGGACCAAGATCAGGTAGGGTGCCCAAATGAATACATTGTTCCGAGCAATGATGCATTAAAAAAATAAAAAAACAAAGTCTCAGGATTATCAGGGTTCCAAAGCTTAGAAAGAAAGTGAAGGGGGTTGATTGATTATGCAGTGCCAGACGTGGTCAATATTGATTGGAAGGACTGAAGCTGAAGCTCCAATACTTTGGCGACCTGATGCAAAGAGCTGACTCCCTGGAAAAGACCCTGATGCTGGGAAAGGTTTAAGGCAGGAGGAGAAGGGGACGACAGAGGATGAGATGGTTGGATGGCATCACCGACTCAATGGACATGAGTTTGAGCAAACTCCGGGAGATGGTGATGGACAGGGAGGCCTGGCGTACTGCAGTCCATGGGGTCGCAAAGAGTCTGAAACGACTGACCAACTGAACAACAACAGACACAGTCAAACTCCCAGGTATAATTACGACGCTGTTGCTGGAGAACCACACCTCTGCCCTCCCTCCAGGTAGACCTGGAGAAAACCAGAACTAACCGCCTTCTCTAGCTGTGTTTACATGGCTTCTTTCCCTTAATCTCCATCTCCACTGTCACATAAAACGCTTTGCATTTTGTCACAAATATCCACTGATTCAACCTGCACTCCGTAACCATAACAGCAAAAGTCTCAGCTGATAGGCAGGGTCAGAGGGGCCCGTGTAGCCACCATCCACTCAACTGCAGTCTTAAAGTCGAGACGCCACTCTTGCCTGTTGATGGCCATGTCGATCTTTGCTTCTACCCCCTGTCTTTTGTTTTCTGGTTCTCATGACAGTGACATCAGCTTTGGGGCTGTCTCCCTAGCTGTGGACCCCACGATCGGTATCATGCTCTGTCATCACTGAATTTTTTTTTTTAATTGGAGTATAATTGGTTCACCATGTTGTATTCATTTCTGCTGTACCATGAAGTGAATCAGCTATAGTGAAAGTGAAAGTCGCTCAGTCGTGTCCGACTCTTTGTGACCCCGCGGACTGTACAGTCCATGGAATTCTCCTGGCCAGAATACTGGAGTGGGTAGTTGTTCCCTTCTCCAGGGGATCTTCCTGACCCAGGAGTTGAAGCGATGTCTCCCGCATTGCAGGCCGATTCTTTACCAGCTGAGCCACAAAGGAAGCCCGAGAATAATGGAGTGGGTAGCCTATCCCTTCTCCAGCAGATCTTCCTGATCCAGGAGTTGAAGCGATGTCTCCCGCATTGCAGGCCGATTCTTTACCAAATGAAATCCAGGGAATCAGCTATAAGTATACATATATCCCTCTCCCTCTTGATTCACACCTCATCCCAGCCCTCTAGGTCATCACAGAGCACTGAGCTGACTTCCCTGTGCTATACAGCAGCTTCCCACTAGCTGTCTAGTTTACACACGGTCGTGTGTGTACATCAATGCTACTCTCTCGATTTGTCCCACCCACGCTGAAATTCTTATGGTCATCTACGCACTTGCATCTTGTAAGCGAAATGTGATGGGAGAAGACGAAATACACAGCGTGTGGTCCACATTCGTCGCTGCCTTGTTCACATAATACAAGGTGAGTATAGATTTCCACTGGACTGATCGTGTGAGACAGTTGAGAAGCAAAGTGATTGCAAAGTGGGCAGGGAATGTTTACAGTTGAGTAAGGGAAGCAGACGGAGGTTAACAGCCCTGCCATGCTTTCCATCTACAGCTTGCTTCAAATAACAAAGGAAGCAGTGAGATTCTAAGAAAGAGATGCAATGAAGGAACCCATTTATCCCATCCTGTCTTGTACTGGCCAGTCGCTCAGGCTGAAATCGACGACCCAGAAGGAAAGATACAGAGAGGCCAGCCCAGAATTCCTGTCTCTGTATCCTTCCTGGTGGTGGTGGTGGTGGTGGTTTGGTCGCTAAGTCCTGTCTGACTCTTTGCCATCCCACGGACTGTATAGCCCGCCAGGCTTCTCTGTCCATGGGGTTCCCCAGGTGAGAAGACTGGAGTGGGTTGCCATTCCCTTCTCCAGGGGATCTTCCTGACACAGGATCCAAGCTTCGTCCCCTGCATTGCAGTCCTGCATTGCTGCTAAGCCACCAGGGAAGCCCTTTATCCTTTCTACTCATCAGTGAAATAGTGGTAGAGAGTGTTGGTTGAATGTGCACAAAGAAAGAAGCAAAACAGGGACTTCCCTGGTGGTCCAGGGGTTAGGAATCCACGGAGCAATAGAGGGGATGAGGGTTCGATCCTGGGTTGGGGAACTAAGATCCCACTGCCATGTAGTGACTAAGCCTACAACTACTAATCCTGAGCGGCACGACCAGAGAATCCACGCTTCACAATGAAACATCCCACGCAACGCAATGGAGAAACCACATGCCGCAACTGACACCAGCCGAATAAATACATAAAAAGAAAGAAGCAATATAAAAATGGCTGCTGTAGTGGCATGCAGCATTTCTACCATTCTGGTAAGAACAAAATACATATGCATGTGCCAGCTATGAAATATACACTGGGTAATTTCAGTGGTTCTATATGTAAGTTAAATGCTGTTAGCGTTTGCATTTAAAAACTGGCATTGTCCAACATGAAGATGAATGGTAATATTCGTGCTAATAATTTTCCCGTACTTAGAACAACATTAAATAGCAAATACCAAACACCATGACAAATCAAAGACAGAGACTGTGGACCAAAAGAAAAAGCTTTCTATCTCAAGCCTCTAACAGCATTATTTTCCCTGCTTGTTGAAAAGGGCTCCACAAATGATGTATAGCAAGACTCTGGTGGCTCAGACAGTAGAGAATCTGCCTACAATGCAGGAGACCCAGGTTTGATCCCTGGGTAGGGAAGATGCCCTGGAGAAGGGAATGACAACCTATTCCAGAAGTCTGTGAAGTCCCATGGACAGAGCGGCCTGGTGGGCTACAGTCCACGGGGTTGCAAAGAGCCAAATACAACTGCGCACACACACACACACTACAAATTGTGTAGCCAACTCTGGATATGTATTCTTCACATAAGCCCTTAAAGTTTCTAGAAGAATCTAGACACTATAAGGAAAATTATTCCACTTTCTGTATTGACAGCTTCTGTTTTTTTTCACTTGGATACTCAAACTCTTGCAAGCAAACATTGTGCAATTATGTTTTACCTGCCGAAGGAGTCACCTTAACAAGATGGACTTGAAAAAGGAGGTATGGGTCTTGTTCTGAGGAAGTCAGTCTTGTAGGAAAGCATGTATTTGCTACAACATAAATTTTCTCCAGTCCCCATCCCCAGCAGGTTAACTAGCAAGCAGCCTTGACAGAGCTTTTGCCTGTTGTTGACATCAAGTTTGTCAACAGTCCTCAAATTTGGCTGCACAATAAAATAACCTGGGCAGGGACTTCCTCGGGGGTCCAGTGGCTAAGATGCTACACTCCCAATGCAACGGGTTGGGGTTCAATACCCGATAAGGGAACTAGATCCCACATGCCACAACTGAAATATTCCGTGTGCCACAACTAAGACCTGGAGCAGACATATTGAAAAAAAAAAAAAAAATCACTGGGCTTGCCTCTAAAATAATAATGATTCCAGGTTCCACGCTTTACCGGAGACAAAGCACTCCAAGTGCTATAGAAATCCTGCCTTCCACCAAGATCAAGACCAACTGCCCAAATCTATGACAGCGCTTGGCAACATAGTCTGAACAAAAGAAAACCCCAGGCGTCACACTGCAATTCCAGACTCCTAGCCAAGCTCACTGAGTTCTAAAAGATTAGAATTCCGTACACGTCACCAGCACCTTCCCCCAGTTTACTCTTAGAATCAAGTGCACTGAAGAAGCACTGTTTTAAGGTGAATTGTGTATGTGTGTGCATGCATGACTCCTTCAGTCGCGTCCAACTCTTTGCGACCCCACGGACTGTAGCCCTCCAGGCTCCTCTGTCCGTGGGATTTCCCAGGCCAGAATGCTGGAGTGGGTTGCCATTTCCTTCTCCAGGGGATCTTCCCAACCCCGGGGATCAAACCCACGTCTCCTGCATCGGCAGGTTGATTCTTGACCACTGTGCCACCTGGGAAGCCCAAGATGAATGGAGAGGGAAGAAAAAAAAAAAAGGATCAGCCATGAAGTTGATAGAAATGATAAAAGACTCTCTAGGAATCATGCTGTTTTCTAAATATGCCAACCCTCTGGCATTAATCATCTGTATCTGTTCAGCAAATTACCATAAGCTTAGTGGCTTAACCCTGTCTATTATGTCCTGGTTCCTGTGGATCAGGAATCCGGGCACTGCTTGGGTGGGTCTTCCCCTCGAGGCTGCTCTCAAGGGGTCAGCCACAGCTGAGCTCTCATCTGAGGATCAAGCTGGGGAAGGACTGACTTCTAAGCTCCCGTGGTGGCTGGCAGAATTCAGATCCTTGTGAGGCTGAGCACCGAGGGCCTCAGTCTCTTGTCACGTGCATCCCTGGAACGTGACAGCTTACTTATACAGAGGCAGCAAAGGAGAAAGGCGGTGAGCAACAGGGGACCTAGCTACAGTTGTTAGGTCTTCCCAGGCGGTGCTAGTGGTAAAGAACCTGCCTGCCAATGCAGGAGACATAAGACATGCTGGTTAGATCCCGGGGTCAGGAAGATCCCCTGCAGGAGGAAATGGCAACCCACTCCAGTATTCCTGCCTGGAGAATCTCAAGGACAGAGGAGCCTGGCGGCCTACGGTCCTTGGGGTCGCAAAGAGTCGGACACAACTGAGTTAGCTCGCACAGCCTGATCTGACATAATCACAGAAGAGGCAGCAAGCGTACGTGTCCTGTGTTGTATTCTGTGGATTGGAAGTAAGTCACAGAGCCTGTGTACACAGAAGACAGAAGGGTATAGATTCTAGGAGGAGGGTATTGGAAGCCAGCTTAGAGTCTAACAATACGTCAGACTAGCGAGACAAGGGAACGCTCTTGCACTGTTGGTGGGAATGTAAATTGATACAACCATTATGGAAGACAGTATGGAGATTCCTTAAAAAACTAGGAATAAAACCACCATATGACCCAGCAATCCCACTCCTAGGCATAGACCCTGAGGAAACCAAAATTGAAAAAGACATATGTATCCCATTGTTCATTGCAGCGCTATTTACAATTTCTAGAACATGGAAGAAACCTAGATGTCCATCGACAGATAAATGGGTAAAGAAGTTGTGGTACATATACACAATGGAATGTTACACAGCCATAAAAAGGAACACATTTGAGTCAGTTCTCATGAGGTGGATGAACCTAGAATCTATTATACAGAGTGAAGTGAGTTAGAAAGAGAAAGATAAATATTGTATTCTAACGCACATATATGGAATCTAGAAAAATGGTACTGAAGAATTTATTTACAGGGCAGCAATGGAGAAACAGACATAGATAATAGACTTGTAGACATGGGGAGAGGGGAGGAGAGGGTGAGATGTATGGTAGAGTAACATGGAAACTTACATTCAGTTCAGTTCAGTTCAGTCGCTCAGTTGTGTCCGACTCTTTGCGACCCCCATGAATCGCAGCACGCCAGGCCTCTCTGTCCATCACCAACTCCCAGAGTCCACCCAAACCCATGTCCATTGAGTCAGTGATGCCATCCAACCATCTCATCCTCTGTCGTCCCCTTCTCCTCCCGCCGTCAATCCTTCCCAGCATTAGGGTCTTTTCCAATGAGTCAACTCTTTGCATGAGGTGGCCAAAGTATTGGAGTTTCAGCTTCAACATCAGTCCCTCCAATAAACACCCAGGACTGATCTCCTTTAGGATGGACTGGTTGGATCTCCTTGCAGTCCAAGGGACTCTCAAGAGTCTTCTCCAACACCGCAGTTCAAAAGCATCGATTCTTCGGCGCTCAGCTTTCTTTACACTCCACCTCTCACATCCATACATGACCACTGGAAAAACCATAGCCTTGACTAGACGGATCTTTGTTGGCAAAGTAATGTCTCTGCTTTTCAATATGCCATCTAGGTTGGTCATAACCTCCCTTCCAAGGAGTAAGTGTCTTTTAATTTCATGGCTGTAATCACCATCCACAGTGATTTTGGAGCCCCCCAAAATAAAGTGGACACTGTTTCCACTGTTTCCCCATCTATTTCCCATGAAGTGATGGGACCAGATGCCATATGTAAAATAGACAGCCAACGGGAATTTGCTGTATGTCTCAGGAAACTCAAACAGGGGCTCTGTGTCAACCTAGAGGGATGGGATGGGGAGGGAGATGGGAGGGAGGTTCAAAAGGGAGGGGGTATATGTATACCTATGGCTGATTCATGTTGAGGTTTGACAGAAAACAACAAAATTCTGTAAAGCAATTATCCTTCAATAAAAAAATAAATTAAAAAGAAAAAAAAAAAAAGAGCGGGTATGCAGATGTTCAAACAGACAATGGAATATTACTCAGCCATGGAAAAGAATGAAATAATGCCATTTGCAGCAACACAGATGGACCTAGAGATTGCCATACTGAGTGAACTAAGTCAGACAGAGGAAGACAAATACACGGTATCACATATATATGGGATCTAAAAAAAAAGGTACATGTGAACCCCTCTACAAAACAGAAACAGAGTCACAGATATAGAAGAGAGAGTTATGGTTACCAGAGGGTAAGGAGTGGGGAGAGATACATTGGGATATGTTGTCCAACTCTTTGCAGCCTCATGGGCTGTAGCCTGCCAGGCTCCTCTGCTCACGGAATCTTCCAGGCAAGAATACTGGAGTGGGTTGCCATTTCCTCCTCCAGGGGATCTTCCCAACGCAGGGATCGAACCCACGTCTCTTGTGTCTCCTGCATTTACACGTCAATTCTTTACCACTAGCACCACCTGGAAAGCCCCAGGATAGACATATACATACTACTACATACGAAAGAAAAAACTAATAAGGATCTACTGCACAGCACAGGAAACTCTACTCAATACTCTGTAATGACTTCTATGGGGAAAGAATCTAAAACAGAGTCGATATATGTATATGTATAAGTGATTCACTTTGCTGTACACCTGAAACCATACAACATTCTAAATCAACTGTACTCTGATAAATGTTTTTCATTAATGGTATATACTTTATAATGTTGCTATGACAGTCATTTGAATGACTATACGACATGAGTTTGGCCAAATGGCCAGGACACATCAACAGCTCCATAAATAAGGGGTTAGTTAGCATTGCGCTTAAGTCCACAGCACACTTGGCTATGCTATAATCAAGGCCCATTCTCTCTTTCAGCCAGTATCTGTAAACAAAGAGGCATGCATCCCACTTCAATATATGATTACAGAAAAAGTGAAAGTCGCCCGGTCGTGTCCAGCGCTTTGCGACCCTATGGACTATACAGTCCATGGAATTCTCTAGGCCAGAATCGTGGATACACTTTTCCCTACATGCTGGTTTAGTGGTCAAGACGAATGACGCTACTCGCATTGAGAACACACGAAGGACTTCCTTGGTGGCTCAGCGGTTAAGAATCCACCTGCCTACGCAGGGGAACATCGGTTTGATTCCTGGTCCGGGAAGATGCCACATGCCACAGGGCAACTAAGACCGTGCACCGTGACAACTGAAGCCCAAGAGACTGGAACCTGTGCTCGACAATAAGAGAAGACACCGCAGTGAGAAGCCCGCCTATACAGACTAGAGAGTGGCCCCTGCTCGCAGCGAGAGAAAGCCTGTGCGTGGCAACAAAGGCCCACCACAGTCAAAAAAGGAAATAAATAAATCTTAAAAAAAAAAAAAAAAAAAAAGGAATGCATGCAAAGGTTAATTGCTCTCATGGCGAGGCTTTGCTAGGGAGGACAGGGCAAACTCCCAAGAGAAGATACAGAAAGGCTTGAAGGAGGGGGAGCAGGGAAAAGGCAGGTCAGCTTTTAGGAGGTTAGGGGGTGAGCCTGCAGTGAGGGTTCCTGAACACGGGTTGTTGCCTGCATAGTGTAAATAAACCCAGTCATCAGCCTGCCCAGGTGCGGACAGAAGGGGACAGGGAGAGGAGGACTTGAAAATGGTCAGCGGCCTGATGCCAACGGTCAAGTCAACTTTTCATCAAAGTGCTTTTTCTATTCCGTCTTGGCTGCACTGGGCAGCATGTGGAATCTTGGTCCCCTGACCAGGAGTCAAATCCCTCAGCATGGAAGCATGAAGCCTTAACCACTGGACCACCAGGAAAAGTTCTGCAGAGCACCTCCTTCATGCAAGTTAAGTAACCAAGTCACAAGGATTCACCTCATTGCCTGGGATCAAAAGTCAAACCAACCTCTCCAGAAACAACCCAGCATCAGACACTTTCATTGGAAGGACAGGTGCTGAAGCTGAAGCTCCAATGCTTTGGCCACCTGATGCGAAGAGCCAACTCATTGGAAAAGACCCTGATGCTGGGAAAGATTGAGCGGAGGAGGAGAAGGGGACGACAGAGGATGAGTTGGTTGGATGGCATCACCGACTTGATGGACATGAGTTTGAGCAAACTTCGGGAGATGGTGAAGGACAGGGAGGCCTGGCGTGCTGCAGTCCATGGCGTCACAAGGAGTCAGACACGACTGAGCAACTGAACAACAATTAACATCCTGGGCCCCAGCTTAAGCTTGTGCCAACTTTCCATTCAGGGAAGATCAGGAGAATAACAAAGCGTTGCTATTGATCTCCCCTGCACATGAGATCTTGAAATGCACATTCAAGGGCTGGGAGATGTTTGAAAGAGACGTCACACAACATCGACCACATCAGAGATGGGCAGACTGGAAATCCAAGAATGAGGACTCAATCTATTGTAAGAAATATGTCATCATCTCCAGCTTCTGTGGTTATACCTCACATTATACACAAGCCTTCTATGTAAGGATTTCTTTTCTTTCTCTCTCTCTTTTTTTTTTTTAAAGGCATTTTTTAGGACGTCCCTGGTGGTAAAGAATCCGCCTGCCAACGCAGAAGACATGGGTTCAATCTCTGGCTCAGGACGATCTCACATGCCTTGGAGCAACAAAGGCCAAGCACCACAACTATTAGCTGAGCCTCTGCTCCAGGGCTCGGGAGCCACAGGTACTGAGTCCAGATGCCTCACGTACTGAAGCCGGTGTACCCGAGAGGCCTTGCTCTGAGCAAGCCACTCAGTGAGAAGCCCGCCCACGGCAATTAGCAGCCCCTGTTCTTTGCAACTAGAGAAAGCTCGGGCAGCATGAAGACCCCGCACAGCCAATAAATAAATAAAATCACACACACACACACACACACATATTTCTATGATCCAATGGATGTTGGCAATCTGATCTGTGGTTCCTCTGTCTTTTCTAAATCCAGCTTGCATGTGTGGAATTTTTCAGTTCACGTACTGTTGAATATAGAAATCTGTCTAAAAAAAACAAAAAAAGGATTTTTTTTTTTTTTTTTTTACAGAATTTCCCTGGTGTTCCAGGGGTTACCAGTCCATACTTCCAACACAGGGGGGTGTGAGTTCGATCCCTGGTCGGGAACTAAGATCCCACATGCCTTGTGGTGTGGGCAGAAAATGGAAAACACGTTTTTTAAAAAGAGACATTTTTACGCCTCAAATTAAGCACGCGTATTCTCTGCAAGGATGCCTTGGCTAGTAGCTCTTGTGTACCAGGACTGCGGCTCCCAAGACTCCAGGGGAGACAGTTTCCAAGCTTCGAGTTAGTATACTATTATTATTATTTAATGAACAATGATCCTTAGCAGCTCCTCCTCTCAAAGACAGCTGGCTTGCTTTCCAGACAGTGGGACGCTTCCAGAGACAAGGGTCCTCCACTGAAGAGTTCGCCTCGCAGAAGCAGTAAATAGAGGTCAAGGACACCAGCCAAGGACTTCACTATCTGAGACGCCTCTTAACCACCAGCTTACAGCGTCTCTTAGTATGGGGATGAGAGACCTTCGATTGTCATTCCCCACAACTCATTCATCTTGTGCCGATGCGAAAGCCAATTAGCCAACATAAGTGTTAGCGACTTCACTGGCAGATCCTCTCTCTTGTCATTAAATCTCCTTCTAAAGTGTTTAAAGGACCCTTTCAATATAGCTCCAAGGAAAGAAAGCAGCAGGCTACGCTTCCACCATCTGAGAAATTGCTTTACAATACTTTCCTCCCAGCAGACAGGCACTCGAGAGTTCTACAGGTGCCGCTCTGTCCTGGGCACTGGGTTTGGCATGGAAAATATGTATCGCACTTAAGTCGCACAGTCATGTCCGACTCCTTGCAACCTCGTGGACTGTGTGTAGCCCACCAGGCTCCTCTGTCCATGGGATTCTCCAGGCAAGAATACTGGAGTGGGTTGCTACTTCCTCCTCCAGGGGATCTTCCCCATCCAGGAATCCAACCCAGGTCTCCTGAATCTCAGGCAGATTCTTTACCATCTGAGCCACCAGAGAAGCCCATGGAAAATAAATATATATACCGATGAATAAGCAGGAAGATAAACATGCAAGCTCAAAAAGGATATACATATTTTATACTAAAGGAACGTGCACGATGCTAACAGGAGCAGGTGCCAACTCAGACAACTCCAGGGAAGAAATTCAACTCTTTATCACTTAGCTCTTAAGACTCTTCCTTCATCGATATCTCCTGAAGGTTCGCTTATTTCATTTACTATGGATGGACATTTGGGTTTCTTCTTTAAAAGTAAAAGGCACTCAGTCTTGTCCCACTCTTTGTGACCCTGTGGACTATACAGTCCATGGAGTTCTCCAGGCCAGAATACTGGAGTGGGTTGCCATGCCCTTCTCCAGGGCAATCTTCCCAACCCAGGGATCGAACCCAGGTCTCCCACATTGCAGGCGGATTCTTTACCAGCTGAATCACCAGGGAAGACCAAAAATACTAGAGTGGGTTGCCTATCCCTTCTCCAGGGGATCTTGAGGGGATTATAAATAGTGCTGTTAAAAAATTCTTTTGCATGTCGATGTGGATGGAACATGGATTTCTAACCATGGAATTGCTCAGTGTTTAGGGTATACGTTCTACTTTAGGCGGGGCAGCTGAGCCATTTTCCCACCTGACCAATTTATACACCGTGAGAGAGTTCCCATTACTCCACACCTTCACCAGCACTTGATGTTGTCTCATTTTTTTGTTGTTTGTTTGTTTTAGATTCTCGTGGTTATACAGTGCCATCACACCGTGTTTGGAATCTGCCTTCTCCCGGTGACTAATAAACTTCAGAAGTTTTTAATGTTTATTGGTTATTTAGATACTCTTTGGCCTCCCCTTGTGGCTCAGCTGGTAAAGAATCCGCCTGCAATGCGGGAGACCTGGGTTCGATTCCTGGGTTGGGAAGATCCCCTGGAGAAGGGAAAGGCTACCCACTCCAGTATTCTGGCCTGGAGAATTCCCTGGACTGTATAGTCCATGGGGTCACAAAGTGTCAGACACGACTGAGTGAGTTTCTTAGACACTCTTCTTATTTTTATTATTACAGCTTTTATTTTTGGGTGCCCCATGCAGCTTTCGGGACCTTACTTCCCTGACCAGGGATTGGACCCCAGGCCCATGGCAGTGTAAGTGCTGAGTCCTAACCACTGGACAGCTGAAGGGATTCCCTAAACAGTCTCTTTGGAAAGTGTCTATCCAGGAACTTCCCTGGGAGTCCAGTGGTTAAGACTCTGCGCTTCCACTGCATGGGACACAGGTCAATCTCTGATTACAGAACTTAAGATCCCAGGTGGTATAGTCAAAAAAAAAAAAAGAAAAGTGTCTATTCAGGCCCATATTTCAATAGAGTTTTCTACATTTTGATACTGACATCCAATATATATATATATATCATATATATATTAATTCATACATTTCTCACTCCTTTAAGTGAGCTTCCTTTAAGGGGTTTCCCTGGTGGCTCAGCTGGTAAAGAATCCATCTGCAATGCAGGAGACCTGGGTTCGATCCCTGGGTTGGGAAGATCCCCCGGAGAAGGGAAAGGCTATCCACTCCAGTATTCTGACCTGGAGAATTTCATGGACTGTATAGTCTATGGGGTCGCAAAGAGTTGGACACGGCTGAGCGACTTTCGCTTCACTTCACTCCTTTAATGTTGTCTTTTGAGAAACAGAAGCTGTAAATATTTTTCGTTTTGATTGTGGTGTAATTTGAACCTCCCCGCCCATGAGTACTCAAAAACACTCATCTTAGCCACAATATTTAATGAACGCATGCACTAGCATTTCCAACAAATTGCACCTTGTGTATTGGTTTGTTTATATCATCACACAGGGAACCTGATCTCCTCCCCAAAAGGACTGTCTGTCTTCTTTATCACAGTAGGAGCATAATAACTCCTGGTTTTAACTTTTAATACATGTGAAGACTTAAACATCACTAGTTGTTACCATAAGAAACAAATCAGCGGGAAGTTTACAATATTGGAAATCAGAGGATAATTTCATACCAAATGAATACCTTCTCAATGCACTCAAGGTAGTTTTTGTTCAATAGATAAATCCCAAATTTACCTGGATTACTCATCAGACTTATGCATCAAGTTGCAGTCAATTTGCTTTTATTCACACATCTATCTGGGTTTGCCCCTAGGAAAGTATAATTAGGAAGATGGTTGCTCTTAAAATGGTTTCCCAGGTGGCTCTGTGGTAAAGAATATGCCTGCCAGTGCAGGAGATACGAGTTCAAAACCTGGCTTGGGAAGATCCCCTGGAGAAGGAAAGGGCAACCCACTCCGGTATTCTTGCCTGGGAAATCCCAAGGACAGAGGAGCCAGGGGGGTGGGCGGCTACAGTCCACGAGGTTGCAAAGAGTCAGACGTGACCGCACAACTGCACCGAGAACAGCAAGCTCTTGAAATGCTAGATCAAGGAAGCCCTTCAGCTTGGCTTTTCACCATCAGGATGCTCGAGAGCTCAGTTGATAGGAAAAGTACCCAGTTGGTGCAGTAGTGAAGACAGAAAGCCAAAAATGAAGGATGATATCATCTTGGATGGGGTGAAAAATAAAGGCTGAGCATAGTACCGATGCTGGGGAGGTTGAGGATCTGGGTGGGAAAACAGGACATGCAGTTTTTAATTTTTTTCTCTCTTTTTGGCTGTGTCATGGCACATATGGGGTCTTAGTTCCCCAATCAGGGATTGAACCAAGCACCCTTGCAGTGGAGGCTTGGAGCCTTAACCACTGGACCACCAGGGAAGTCTTATAAAGACAAAGTGAAAGAGATAAGAGAAAACAACAACCGGTATTTACCAGCCCGCATCACTTCCCCAGAGTAGGTGTACAAGAGGGGTGACCACTCAGGGCTTACAGAAGAGGGGTGATCGCTCAGGGTTCACAGAGTCGGCGAACGCAGAAAAGAAGGGCTGGCTTGCATCAGAGGACAATAAACTCTGGTAACTGACAGGAGACAGAAAGAAACTTCAGGACAAGGCCACGTTTACAGGATGAAAGGGAGGGTATTAAGGCAGTTTTACAAACGTCTAATACTCTCCAACTTTTGATCTTGGCGTAACTCCTAGAGAACAGCTGTGGCTGGCTGTGCCTGGATGAGCCTTCACCAAGAAAAGAGTTGTGCATGGATGTGAGAGTTGGACCATAAAGAAGGCTGAGTGCAGAATTGATGCTTTTGAACTGTGGTGCTGGAGAAGACTCTTGAGAGTCCATTGGACTGCAAGGAGATCCAAACAGTCCATCCTAAAGGAGATCAACCCTGAAGATTCATCGGAAGAACCGATGCTGAAGCTGCAACTGCAAGCTCCATCTTGGCAGGGGGGTGCGTGGGCCCAGAGGGGAGGGTCCCAGGATGGGTCAGGTGTGAAAAGAGAAACCAGATACTTGGCCAGAAGGAAGACAAAGACCTGGAAGGACTGACCTATATAAATACATGACTCAACCACTTCTTTGCACTCTCGTTCACGAGGGCGGACGCCCACACCCTGTGTCTCTGGGTGTGTGCATGTCTGCCTCGCTCTCAACTAAACAAACTGCTTCTCTGTGCGGTTAGAGATCCAGGGAGAAACAGCTTCAAGCCTCTAAGCCCTTGCTGGTCTGCTGGCTAGGATTCCTGGTTTTCATCCGGGCTGCCCAGGTTCGATTCCTGGGCAGGGAAATGAAGATCTGGCTTTGGGCCACCGCTCACCGCCCGAGATTGAGCCTACCTGAGCTTCTCTGAGTTCCAAATGGCAGATCGAAGCCGTGGCTAATTAAGGAAGGGAAGGGGTGGGAGATTAGGAAGGAATAAAGAGCCAAGAACAGCCCTGAGGCATCGACCTGGTTCCCCATCAAGGGATCCACACGACAATACCTTTGAGCTGTTTTGCAGATACTGAAACCCCCTTCCAGGTGGGACAGGTTGACTACTAACGATGGTATGCTGTCCACACGGGTGTAGACTCCAGACCAGTTGGACCTCAAGGTTGATGATGCTGACTCCTAGTTACCTCACCAGCAACCCATCAGAGGAAGGTCCGCCAGCTGATCATGCCCTCTTTGAACCATTATTGTGGTAGCCACACGTTCCAGGAAACAAACTCACTCAGAAGGACAATGCAGAGAGTGGAGTGCAGTTGATTACACCGGTGGGCCTGTAGGCGCCCAAACCCACCTCCCCAAATTCCCCGAAACTAGTCTGAACAAAGGAACAGAAAGATACAGTCAAAGTTAACCGGTGATTCCTATATCTTAGGCCTAGGTAGTTAACAATGGACAATCATCAATAAGCCTGTGGTCATACCCCAATAAGCATAATAGAATGTATGATTCTATTTGGTTACACAGATAATTAGGGTATTCTTCTAGGAGACGGAGAGTCTAGATACGAGCCCTGGGGCTCTTCCATGGGTGGAGGGGCTGGTTTTTCAGTTGGTAAGTCATTTCCATAGATACTGGGCATAGAGCTCAAAGTCCACAGTCTGGCCCAAGAAAGCAGGAGTCCTGCTTTCAAGATGGAGCCTGTTCTGTCTGTTTCCTCCTTCATTATGATGAAACTTCTCAGTATCCTATCCAAGTAGGGACACATAGCTTTTTCGAGGCAGGAACCTGCTGTATCCCCCTTTGCCTGGCCGAGCAATAAAAGCCACTCTCCTTCACCCGAAACTCTGTCTCTGACATTTGATTTGGCACCGGTGTACAGAAAAGCTGAGCTTTCGGCATCCATTTCTGACCGCTTTCGACCGATTCTAGGCATCAGTGAAGGGTTTTCCTGGTGGCTCTGTAGGTAAAGAATTTTCCTGTATTGCAGGAGACCCGGGTTCGATCCCTGGGTTGAGGGAAGAGCCCCTGGACAAGGGCATGGCAACCCACTCCAGTATTGTTGCCTGGAGAATCCCATGGACAGAGGAGCCCGGTGGGCTACAGCCCAGGGGGTTGCAAGTGTCGGACAGACTGAGAGACCAAAATGCCGTCACCAAGCACCAGTGAAACTGCTTCTAAAGCTCATCGTCCATTTTCACCAGGGAAGAAGCCCTTTGGTGTGCCGACTCAACACTACAGGTAGCTGCCCTCTTGGTTCCTGCAAAACGACCCCTCTTTCTGTTGCGGATATAGGAAGCTCTTAAAGAGAAGAGCCGGCCCAAGTAATAGACGAAAATAGTTCAAACCCAAGTGCTTCATAACAGCTTTGCAAAAGACTTGAAACGGTTTCAATTATATAGTAGCGCAGGTTTCCGGAGAAGTGGGGCAATATGTACGCGAGCTAGTCTCTGATGTCAGATTATAGTACAAGCAAAGCAATTAGCTTGAAAGGGCTTAGGAGGACCAGCGTAGAACAAAGGTAAGATATCCAGAGACAGGAAGGCAGTCTTCAGGATTCACAGGCAAAGTCCAAGGGCAACAATGAATAGCCTGTACTTGGGTTTTGCATAACTATAGCCTCAAATCTTAGGTTCCTGGGTGAGCCCTGTGGTTGAGTTCTGTTCTTCCTAGGAATGAAGCTGCCGACCAAACCCCCAACTCCACTCCACCCCCACCCCCGGCCATGGGCAATCCAAGAGTTATGAGCTGTTTTCCCCACAGAACTGGCATTATTTCGGGGACTTCCCTGGAGGTCCAGTGGCTAAGACTTCGGCTCCCAACCTAAAGTGCCGGGGTTCAATCCGTGGTCAGGGAACTAGATCCCACATTGTTGTTCAGTCCCTGGGTCGTGTCTGACTCTTTGCGACCCCATGGACTGCAGCACCCCAGGCCTCCCTGTCCATCACCAACTCCCAGAGCTTGCTCAAACTCATGATCATTGAGTCGGTGATGCCATCCAATCATCTCATCCTCTGTTGATCCATTCTCCTCCTGCCCTCAATCTTTCCCAGCATCAGGGTCTTTTCCAATCAGTCAGTTCTTCGCATCAGGTGGCCAAAGTATTGGAGCTTCAGCTTCAGCATCAGTCCTTGCAATATTCAGGGTTGATTTCCTTTAGGATCGACTGGCTTGATCTAGTTGCTGTCCAAGGGACTCTCAAGAATTTTCTCCAGCACCACAGTTTGAAGGCATCAGTTCTTCAGCACTCAGCCTTGTTTATGGTCCAGCTCTCACATCCGTACATGACTGTTGGAAAAACCATAGCTTTGACTAGATGGACCTTTGTTGGCAAAGTAATGTCTCTGCTTTTTAATATGCTGTCTAGGTTGGTCATAACTTTTCTTCCAAGGAGCAAGTGTTTTTTAATTTCCTGGCTGCAGTCACCATCTGCAGTGATTTTGAAGTCCAAGAAAATAAAACCTGTCCCTCTTTTCACTTTCTCCCCTTCTATTTACCATGAAGTGATGGGACCAGATGCCATGATCTTAGCTTTCTGAAAGTTGAGTTTTAAGCCAGCTCTTTCATTCTCCTCTTTCACTTTCACCAAGAGGCTCTTTAGTTCCTCTTCACTTTCTGCCATTAGAGTGGTATATCTGCATATCAGAGGTTATTGCTGACTCTGGCTCAGATCATGAGCTCCTTTTTGAAAAATTCAGGCTCAAATTGAAGACAGTATGGAAAACCACTACACCATTCAGGTATGACCTAAATCAAATCCCTTATGGTTGATTATATAGTGCAGATGACAAACAGATTCAAGGGATTAGATCTGGTAGACAGAGTGCTTGCAGAACTACGGACGAAGGTTTGTAACATTGTACAGGAGCTGGTAATCAAAACCAGCCCCAAGAAAAAGAAATGCAAAATGTCGTAATGGTTGAGGAGGCCTCACAAATAGCTGAGAAAAGAGGAGAAGCAAAAGGCAAAGGAGAAAGGGAAAGATAAACCCAACTGAATGCAACTTCCAGAGAATAGCAAGGAGAGATAAGAAAGCCTTTTTAAGTGAACCGTGCAAAGAAATAGAGGAAAACAATAGAATGAGAAAGACCAGAGATCTCTTCAAGAAAATTAGAGATACCAAGGGAACATTTTATGCAAAGATGGACACAATAAAGGACAGATTTCACGTGCTGCAACTAAAAGGTCCTGCATGCCCCAACTAAGACTTGGAGCAGCAAATAAATAAATAAAATAAATTTTAAAAAGAGCAAATTGTCGTTATTTCACATATATGCATACTTTGGGACTTTTAGTGAAGCTATTCAAACCAGCAGCCACTTAAGTCATTTCTGATATCCATAGTATTCATGCTTTGAACACAGTCAAAATCCCCTTGACTTTCAAGCTTATCATATCATATTGATTTTATCCCTTAATCTTTACTAAGGGTAAATGAAGACTGTTGAAGGTGATTAATGGAAATCTGTTGGGGGGGGGTGGGGGACAACTAACCAAGTCTTAAGATTTATGTCACCGTGTGCTTTTGTGTAGAACAGATCTTTATCAAATGCTCAGTGAAATCAATTCGGTAAAGTAGCAGCATTCTCCTTCGTAGAAACCAAGCAGGAGGCAAAGATGAGATGTTTAGCATACTGATGTTAGGACGTTGAAAAGAGATGGAAAAAGGCCAAAGTTCCTATGAGAGAAAGCACTGTTTCAAAGAAACTGATTAAGACAGGGCTTCTCAGGGGGCGCCGTGGTCAAGAATCCACCTGCCAAGCAGGAGATGCGGGTTGCATCCCTGTGTCGGGAAGATCTCTTGGAGGAGGGAAGGACAACCCACTCCAGTGTTGTTGCCTGGAGAATTCCACGGACAGAAGAGCCTGGCGGGGCTACAACCCATGGGGTTGCAAAGAGTCAGACACGACTTGGCGACTGAATGCAAGTAAGATGGACGAGTTAGGCGATTGGAATTCACTTGGCGTTGAAAGGAGTTAGATTTGTATGTTATGTTTATACGGGTTAAATCAAGCCCTCTATAGAAGCTTCAAAGCCCAAGCAATATTACATGAAAGAGACAGGGCAGCTTTTGGGCACTGCAGGTACATACTTCCAGGTGTTCTGCGTACCTGTTTGCAGGGCATCTGGGTCCTCGTTTTTGTCTGTTCCCATGTACCATCCACCTGTATTCACTGGGGGTGTCAATGAATGATGTCAACAAACACATCCTTCATTCTTCGTCAAGGCCCTTGTCTGCACAGCCATTGTCTTCTCTTCTATTTACCCACTGACTTGTTCACCTCTCCGCCTTTGGGTTACAGAGAGCAGTGTCTAACCCACCAGAGACATTCCTTTAAGTGAAAACAAGGAAGAGGGGGCTTCCCTACTTGTCCAGTGGCTAAGACTCCCAGCTACAAATGAGCAGGGGGCCCGGTTTGATCCCTGGCCAGGTGGCGGGGATGCACCTGCCTGCCAAGGCAGGAGATGTAAGACAAAGGGCTTCGATCCCTGGGTTGGAAAGATCCCCTGGAGAAGGAAGTGGCAACCCACTCCAGTGTTCTTGCCTGGGAAGTCTCAATGGACAGAGGAGCCTGGTGGGCTAGAGTCCATGGGGTCACAAAGAGTCAGACACGACTGAGCGACTTAGCATGCACACACAGCGAACTAGCGTCCACATGTCACGACTCAAGAGTTTGCACGCCGCAATGAGCAAAGATCCTGTGCACTGCAACTAAGGTCTGGCACAGCCAAATAAATCAGTATTTTTTAAAACATCAAGGAAGAAATCTCTTTGGATCATTTTGCTGCCTCCTCCATCCCCAAGGTCTACTTCCTGGCAATGGGGAACCAGGGCATCACTCACTAGATGTCAAGTTGGGACCAAGTTCCTTGTCACAAGCCAGCGCTCCCGTTAAATACTCAAGAGTTCCAAAGACTGGCAAATCCCATCCGGGAGAAGCCCCATTGTCCTGGAATTGGCAGAACATTCATCAGCGAAGCTGTTTCTAATCCCACCCTCTCATCACCCTTGTTGAAACAGGACTCTGAGGGAACGTAGGAAAGGATACAGACTTTTGGAGAAGGTTTCACGACATGAAGACATGGCTTAGAGGGCCTCTGAGCTGTTTATGGACTTCCCAGGTGCCTCAATCGGTAAAGAATAGGCCTGAAATGCAGGAGAGCTGGGTTCGAGCCCTGGGTCAGGAAGATCCCCTGGAGGATGGAATGGCTACCCACTCCAGTATTTTTGCCTGGAGAATCCCATGGTCAGAGAGGAGCCTGGTGGGCTACAGTCTATGGGGTCACAGAAAGTCAGACACGACTGAGTGATTAAACCACCACTCAAGGCACAGACACTGGGTCACGAAATAAAGGGGAATGATAGAAAAGAGAAATTCTACTTGTGTCATCGTCTTAACATTCTTTAAGGGATCATTAAATTGTCTCTCTCCAAGGTGATGCAATCATTTAATTTACATCAACAAAAGCTTTGAGTCAGCTAAACTTTTCCCCTGAGTTTGAAAAAAGCTTTTCAACCTGTATTTCTGTTCAAAGCAATAGTTCTCTTTCTGTCAAATGAGATTTCTTGAAAAAGAAAGCCAGTTTCTTTGTCCAGATGACACAATCCTCGCTCATTTTATACTTTTTTTTTCCCTTTATCCTTTTTAAATGACTATTATTTTAAAATGAGATGGGTACAATGCCATGCTGTGAAACAAGTGCTGTCAATAGACATCATTATCACAAAACAGGAATGCAAGAAAAAAAATTTGACTGTGAGATCTACAGCTTGCTTTAAAACAGTAGCAAAAAATAGTTCAAAGCTTATGCTGTTTGTTACTGGATGTTTTGTGGGAAAACGTTTTATCTGCCCCAAACTATGCAGCTTAGGCTTATTTCTATTGTGTTTGTTGTCAGATTTTTGTCTACTGGATTTCTTAAAATTCAAAAGAGGATTATACTACATTTATAATTGTACCTATAAATATACTAGCTGAAAGCTTTTTTTTTCTCTCTTGGGGGATAAAAGACATCACTTGGAGGATGTTCTCTGCATAAATTCATATTTTCTTCTACTTTTCTACTGAGATCAACTCTCTCCTGTTTCCATCAAGCCTGTCTTCATTGTCCCCTTTTGGTCATGATCCTAATTTTACCTGAGTCCTTCACCTTGTGTACGGAAATGACAGCTGTGTTTAATATTGGAATTCAACATGTCAAAATAGCTTCACTCCACAAAGATGACATTTCTGTGTATTGACTTTGGAGAGTCAGCTCTGAGTGCCATTTATTTTTTAATCTAGTGATATTGGGAGTGTTTATAAATGCTCGAGATTTTTTTTTTTTTTTTTTTGGCTTCACCATGGCAGCCTGTTGGATCTCAGTTCCCTGACCAGGGATCAAACCTGTGCTCATACATTGGAAGATGAAGACTTAACTACTGGACCACCAGGGAAGTTTCCTTAAGATGCCTTTAACTAAAGTTCCTTCTTACGCAGACATAGCCAAGAACTGTGTACCATCCCCAGAGATCTCAAGGTTTGTGATATGATGAAACCCATTGTAGTCATATATTAAACAAGAAAGGACTCAACTATTTAAGAACTCATAATGTCAAGAGTTTTGATAACATCCCAGGAAAAGATGTTTTAAAATAGGATTTATTTTTTTTAAAGATTAAAAAACTATATATATGGACCGTTTTTAAAGTCTTTATTGAATTTGTTACAACATTGCTTCTCTTTTTATGTTTCTGGTCTGTGAGGCATGTGTGGTCTTAGCTGCCTGACCAGGGATCGAACCGGCATCCTCTCCCCTGGAAGACCAAGTCCCAACTGGACCACGAGGGAAGTTCCCCAAATAGGATTGCTAATGGGTGGTAATCTCTGAGACCAGCCAGAGATTTTGGAATGTCCACTTACGCCCTGCAAATTACATACAAATAAATGCTGACCTTAAACTCATCATCTACAGAAAGCGTTATAGAGTGTTCCCTTCCTTCACAATTTCCCCCAAAGATCCTGCAGTCACAGTAAGCTAGGTCCCAGGACAGTGTCTAAGCACTCTCAAATCTCACTGGTGTAGGGACTTGCCTGGTGATCCAGTGGTTAAGACTTCATCTTCCAGTGCAAGGGCTGTGAGTTTGATCCCTGGTCGGGGAGCTAAGATCTCACATGCCTTTCGGCCAAAGAATTAAAAAAAAAAAAAACAACCACAGAAGAAATATTGTAACAAAATTAATACAGACTTCTAAAATGGGTCACATAAAAAAAAAATCTTAAAATCTCACTGGTGTAAAACGCTTACTTCTTCCTCATTCTCTCTCCCCAGTGTGGCTGGCAGACAGGTTCAGCTCGTCCTTGTGACTCACAGATCTGACCGATGGAGGCTTTGCGATCTTACGATGCCCACCTTTCAAAATGAGGCTCAGTAATAGCAGGACGACTACAGAGGCAGGCAGAGGCGATGACCTCAGCCCAGAAGTGGTGTCTGTCCATCGCCTCTCCCTTGTGTTGCCATCACAAAAAGTCTGAACTAGCCACCTGAGCAAATCTCCCTCCAAAGGCACAGACTTCCCCTCCAGAAGCAGAGGAGAAGCCACATGCAGGAATGTTTATAACGCCTACCCCGATGCTGGGAAAGACAGAAGGCAAAAGGAAAACAGGGCGGCAGAGGAGGAGATGGTTGGAAGGCATCATCAATGGGCATGAGTTTGAGCAAACTCAAAGAGGTAGTGAAGGACAGGGAAGCCTGGCGTGCGGCAGTCCCTGGGGTCCCAAAGACTCGGACACGACTGAGCAACTGAACACCAACAGCTGGGGGAAGGAGAATTAAGCATGCCTGTACCACAATAGCAAAAATAAAACATGAGCACCCCGAAGTCCCTTACTTCAGGGCAAGGGTGGGATGATTTGAGAGACTATCATTGAACATGTATATTACCATATGCAAAATAGATGACCAGGCCAAGTTTGATGCACGAAGCGGGGTGCCCAATGTTGGTGCTCTGGGACAACCTAGACGGATGGGGTAGGGAGGGAGGTGGGAGGGGGGTTCAGGATGGGGGAACACAGGTATCCCTGTGGCTGATTCATGTTGATGTATGACAAAAAAAAAATCATCACAATATTGTAATTATTCTCCAATTAAAATAAATAAATTATTTTTAAAACAACAACAGGACCATTCACCTCTGAATTAGATAATTCTCTTATACAAAGAGATCCTGAACCGTGCAAAATGGCCATGGCTGAATCTCGGCAATGCCATATTACAATCCGGCATAACAATATTTAGGGAAGGGTGGAAATGAGTCTAAAGTCATCGTCATTAATTAAATGAATCAGATCCTGCATTTCAGGAAAGCTCTGGAGTGACAGCGGCGCCTTTATAAGGGAGACACAGGGAGAAAGCTGAAAATAATGAACCTCACTTTCCATCTCCTTCTTGAGAAACTGTGCGCTGACTTGTATTTGTTTTAAGAACACCAGGAAGGTGAGGCAAGGGAGGGACAAGGATCTAGGCGTGTGTTGCCGTGTAAGTGTCTTACAATTTCCCATCTCCGTCTCCTTTTCTTAGTGGACACAGCCTGATTTGTTTTATGCAGAAAGTTCCATCCCAGCGGGGATGTTTCTTCCTGCCCAGCTGTGTTGAGATTGGGTACCGTGGTGAAAGAACCAATGTAACGCTTGCGGGATTATAGACGTGGACAAGATCTCTTCAGGAGAAGATGGAACTCAGTTGGACACAGATTATAGGATCTGTTTTCAAAGGATAAACCGTGTTTTGACCATCTCTTTCAACGTCATGTAACACTCTCTCAAAAGTACTGCATGGCGCTTACTTCAGCAGCACATATACTAAAACTGGAACGATACCAAGAAGATTAGTATGGGCCCTGGGCAAGCATGGTAGGGACATCCGTGAAACGTTATATTGAAAAAAAAAAAAAAAGTTACAGCATGAAATGTTTCCCCCAAAAGGTTTTCAAATTATAATAGCAACTGCATTTTTTTTTTACACCATCCCATCTCAGCGTTGTTACTGAAAACAAATATATATCTCAAAAGAGACAGAGTAGCCAGAGATGTCAGGCACGGTTTGCTTTCACTATACGCTAAACATTAGCATTTTGAGATGAACATGTTCACACGCAAAACGCAGTCGCTTTGCCTGGATCATGACAGTGTGCCCAGATGATGCAAATTAAGATCGCCCCGTTAATCCTGCTGGTATTTATAATCCTTTGGTGCAAAAGGTCAGCAGCTTCTGCTGTGGTTTTTTTGATGTTGAGGGTCCAAGGTGGTGTGCAGGGTTGATGTACTGCAAGCTAACACTGTAGCGCAAATCCCTAAAGAGGTATCAGTTTATAGGTTTATTATACAGGTTTTTTTCCCCATGTATCAAGGGCTTCCCTGTGGCTCAGCTGGTAAAGAATCTGTCCGCAATGCGGGAGACCTGGGTTCAGTCCCTGGGTTGGGAAGATCCCCTGGAGAAGGGAAAGGCTACCCACTCCAGTATGCTGGCCTGAGAACTCCATAGACTGAGTGACTTTCACTTTTTCACTTCACTTTCACATACAGGTTTTTCCATGTGTCAAAGGGCATATGGCTAGGGTTATGAAGTAGATGCTTATGGAGATATTAACCAAAAGCAAAAATAAAATATGTGGAAGGAGAGGAAAAGCTGCTTTATTTGTTTTAGTCGTTGCTATTAAGGAATGGTTGAAGGAAACATGCCTTCCTGAGCTCGCAGACTAAAGGACATACTGGTACGTGGGTGGATTTCATGTTATTTTCTAATTTTTTTAATATAGAGCATCATTTGACTCAAGATGGACCTAGAGACTGTCATACAGAGTGAAGTAGGACACAAAGGCAAAAACAAATATTGTATATTAATGCACATATGTGGAAACTAGAAAAATGGTACTGATGATGCTATTTGCTATGCAGAAATAGAGACGAGGAGGTAGAGAACACACACACGGAGCCCAAGAGTGGAAAGAGCTGGGGGAGGAATTGGGAGGTTGGGACTGACACATATACACCCTGGATAACTATGCGTGAAACAGGTAACTAATGAGAACCTGCCGTATAGCACAGGGACCTCTCAAAGAGCAGATACACGTTCTGTGCCGACTTAAACGGGAAGGAAATCCAAAAAAAACACGGGATATATGGATGCGGACGGCTGACTCACCTGGCTGTAGAGCAGAAAATAACACAGCGTTGTACAGCAACTGCACTCCAATACAAATTAAAAATAAGAGAGAAATAACGAGGAGTTATTCTGTTCTGCAAACAGGAACGACACAGCTAACGTGAAAGGATTGATGACATGTGCTCATCAACGTGGCTTGTTTTCCAATGTATTTTAGGTACTGAATCTCTCAGTAATGACTGAGTCCACAGCACATTTGTGTGACTGGACCAGTGTTCCGTAATGACTCGGTCCAGTGGAAACTCCTAAAATAATGTGAATTCCTATATTATGGTTTCTGGGATCTCTGATTTTGCAAAAGCTGAAACCATGTGTATGATCAGTCCAGGAAAGGAATACTTACCACAAGTATTTTTCACTTCAGTCTTCTTGAAGCATTATTGTTTCAAAGACTGGGCAACTTTTGAAATATATCTCCAACTCCCAGTGTCTTTTCAGTCACTACGTTGACGTCTTTCATTCACTTTTCTTTTCTTAATTGCATGCATTCTTTAGTATCTATGTTCACTGATTGACCTTCCTGCAAAAAAATTCTTTTATGTGTATTTTGGAATATATACAGTCAGTGACCGACCTTACTGTAAAAAATGATCTTCTTGATAGACTATGCAAATCTGAAGTGACTCAGTCAGCTTTTCTTACTTCTTATCAATTTTATTGCCCTATTTCAGAAGCTTTCCATTTCCTCTCACAACTTTTCAAGGGCTACAGTCAAAGGATAACTTCCTGCCTCCATATGCAATGTACTAGCTTTCAAGAGGTAAACCCATTTCTTGAGATTACTTAGTATACTTGGTGGTATGGATAAAAGCCAGTGTTCCTAATGCTGCCTTCTTTCTTGATGGAAAAAGAATACAGAAGATATCTATTAGTTCCATAATATGCATTCCCCACTATTAACAAAGAGTATTAACTGTGTGACAACTAATAATAGTCAGCACTCAAGTGGTCCTAAAGGACATCAATGCTGCATATTCACTGAAGGGATGGATGCTGAAGCTGAAGCTCCAGCACTTTGGCCACCTGCTGCCAAGAGCCACCTCTTGATCTGAAGACTCAAAAGGCAAAGGGGACACAGTACTTAACTGCATGAGGACAGTTATTCAAGACTACAAGGACAGACTTAAAGTCAGCCTAGAGAGTGGGTGAAACCCACATGAGACCAGAATGAATGACCGGAAAGTGGCCGGATTCCACCCACGCCTCCTGCCCTGCCTCTTCCCATCCATCCCTGTTGTCTACATTCAGACAGAAGTTTCTTGCTTATTCAGAAAGAACTGAAAAAGTTTCTTTACCGTGTGCTTGTTCCGCTCAACCTCACAGCAGCACGTGTCCTTCTCACGCTTCAGCTTCCCGTGGTGTCTCTTTCTGTCACATCTCCCCCTCTTCTCTGCTTCTAAGCGCTCCTGAGATTCCACTGGGCCCACCTTGATAAATCACGACAATCGCCCTACTTAAGGTCAGCTGATGGACTTCCCTGGTGATGCAGCGTGGTTAAGACTCCCACATTCCCAATGCAATGCAAGGGGGTCCAGAGTTCAATTCCTGGTTGGAGAAACTAGATCCTGTAAGCCAGAACTAAGAGTTCACAGGCTGCAACTAAAGATCCCGCAGGACACAACTAAGGTCTAGCACAGCTAAACTGAAAGACAAAGGCCAGTTGATGAGTAACCTCGGTCACTCCCACAGAGCCCCTTTTGCTTTGTAATGTAACATAACCATGGGAAATACCAAGCCTGCCAGGTCATGAAGTGAAACGAAAGTCGCTCAGTCGTGTCTGACTCTTTGCGACCTCATGGACTATACAGTCCATGGGATTCTCCAGGCCAGAATACTGGAGTGGGTAGCCTTTCCCTTCTCCAGAGGATCTTCCCGACCCAGGGATCAAACCCAGGTCTCCCGCTTTGCGGGCGGATTCTTTACCAGCTGAGCCACCAGGGAAGCCCAAGAATACTGGAGTCAGTAGCCTTTCCCTCCTCCAGGGGATCTTCCCAACCCAGGGATTGAACACAGGTCTCCCGCTTCGCAGGAGGATTCTTTCCCAGCTGAGCCATCATGGTGGGGAGCAAGTAAGCCCACGCATGGCAACTACTGAGCCCCCGCACTCTGTTCCTAACAAAGATTCCGTGTGCTGCAACTAAGATCCGACACAGACAAAAACAAATAAATATAAAGGTCGATCCTTCCTGAAGGTTTTCTGGACACCATTGATAGTGAGTTTAACCTTTGCTGGACGGACAAAAACAAATAAATATCTTCCTGAAGGTTCTTTGGATGCCATTGATAGTGAGCGGGATAATCGCGATGGTAGCTGGTTTAGTCGACAAGTTGTGTCCGACTCTTTGCAACGCCATGGACTGTAGCCCACCAGGCTCCTCTGTCCATGGGATTCTCCAGGCAAACATACTGGAGTGGGTTGCCATTTCCTTCTCCAGGGCATCTTCCGGACCCCAGAAAATCACTGATACCTGGTGAATTTCTCATGTATGTCCTTTCCCTAGCAATGCTCTGTTAAGCGTGAATAGCTGTCTATGTGTGTATGCGTTACTCACTCAGTCGTGTCCAAGTCTTTGTGACCCCATGGACTATATAGCCTGATAGGCTCCTCTGTCCATGGAATTTTCCAGGCAAGGATACTGGAGTGGGTTGCCATGCCCTTCTCCAGGGGATCTTCCCAACCCAGGGATCGAACCCGGGTCTCCTGCATTGCAGGGAGATTCTTTACTGTCTGAGCCACTAGGGAAGCTCAAATAGCTGACTGCCTTATTGGAAGAGCAAGCGGGCATAAATCACGTCAAACCACCTGTCTCCATGTGGCCTCATCTTCTTTGGTACCCATAATTCACATCATCCTTTATCGGTGTTCACTCTCATTTTCCCAGATGAATGAGTGTCTGGTTAAAATAAATATTTGCTATTGCTATTTGTTATTAAATGTCCAAGGTGCAATTGAGTTTGATTTCTTCTTCATTTTGGGGAGGCAAGGGAAAGACGGAATTTTAATCTCAGTCATGTATCTTCCAGTGAGTTATATCTGTATAGGGACATGAATCTTAGACTTAAGTAGTTTATGGTGATGAATAGTGTATCACTCAACAGTTGCCATTTTCTCTGTATTCCATTTTCCTTGTGCATTTAAAAAATGGGATTTAATTACAAATGTCTAGAATTATGATACAGATTGTTTTCTACCAATGTCCTTCAGTGATTAATATTTAACTTTTATATGAATGCTTTTTCTAGTCTCAGCAATGAGCATTATTTCAAATCTTAGACTCCATGAATGATTCATCTTCCTATAACTGTTAATTAAATGTCATTTTTCAATGGAAAAAAATGTGTACTGTAATCCCATTGCTAAAAATGCATAATCACGTTATCATTTGCAAATACAGAAGCAAGTGTAAAAGGACAAAAAAAGGGATGAATAAATAAATGCATTAATTTATTTATTAGTGATTGTATTCATTTATTCAGATTTCATTTTTATCCTAAGCCTCCCAAGCAGCCAAGTTCCATGTGGTTGGATACTATTATAATTTAATCAACAGTATACATTTTACTGGGTACTAGGAGGATAAAAAAATTAATAGTTAAGATATGGAGCCCACTTTAAGATCTTAAGGCCTTACAGTATAGATGCAAAACAGACTCATGAAAAGTCAGAAAGCAGAATAAGTTCTAAAGAGTAGGAACTCTGTTAGCACACAGGAGGGGAATCACAGTAACCAAGAATGGCCACGAAATGAATGGCTCTGTGACTTAAAACGTAGCTGGACTTTGAGGGGGTAGGGATGGACTGGGAGACCGGAACTGACATATATACACATTGCTGTCGTTTAGTCGCTAAGTCATGTCTGACTTTTTTGATCCCATGGACTGTAGCCCACCAGGCTCCTCTGCCCAAGGGATTTCTCAGGCAAGAACACTGGAGTGGGTTGCCCTTCCCTTCTCCAGAGGATCTTCCCAGCCCAGGGATCGAACCTGGGTCTCCTATATTCCATGCAGATTCTTTACCATCTTATTTAGCAGTAATGCTACCCAGAGATCAAACACACATTTCCTCCACTGGCAGGTGGATTCTTTACTACTTGAGCCTCCAGGGACATCCCGTGTATACACTATCATGTGTAAAATAGATTACTAATGAGAACCTACTGGATAGCACAGGGAAGTCTACTCAATGCTTTGCGGTGATCTAAATGAGAAGAAGGCAATGGCACCCCACTCCAGTACTCTTGCCTGGAGAATCCCATGGACACAGCAGCCTGGTGGGCTGCAGTCCATGGGGTCGCGAAGAGTTAGACACGACTGAGCGACTTCACTTTCACTTTTCCCTTCCATGCACTGGAGAAGGAAATGGCAACCTACTCCAGTGTTCTTGCCTGGAGAATCCCAGGGACGGGGGAGCCTGGTGGGCTGCCGTCTATGGGGTTGCACAGAGTCAGGCACGACTGAAGCGACTTAGCAGCAGCAGCAGCAAACGAGAAGAAAATCCAAAACAGGGGGGATATATGTGTACATATGGCTGATTCATTCTGTTGTACAGTAGAAAGTTAACTCAACGTTGTAGAGCAACTAAACTCCTGTGTGTGTGTGTGTGTGTGTGTGTGTGTGTGTGTGTGTGTGTGTGTGTAGCTGGAATTTGAGTAAATGAAGAAGGGCAGAGGGGACTGGGGAAGAATCCTGGGAACATGTGACTTTGCAGAGGAAGCTTGCATATTCTGAAAAACCAATTATGTGACTAGTAGCCAAAAATCGAAGTTGAATTCTAGACAACCAAAATCATGGGATGTGGGTAAGGGAAAGACTTGCCTTGCATCCATTTACGTGAGAACAGCCATGTAATTTTATCGTTAAACTATACTGCTGCTGCTGCTAAGTCGCTTCAGTCGTGCCCGACTCTGTGCCACCCCATAGACGACAGCCCACCAGGCTCCTCCATCCCTGGGAATTTCCAGGGAAGAACACTGGAGTGGGTTGCCATTTCCTTCTCCAGTGCATGAAAGTAAAAAGTGAAAGTGAAGGCGCTCAGTCGTGTCTGACTCTTCGCAACCCCATGGACTGCAACCCACCAGGCTCCTCCATCCATGGGATTTCCCAGGCAAGAATACTGGAGTGGGTTGCCATTTCCTTCTCCAGTGCATGAAAATGAAAAGTTAAAGTGAAGGCGCTCAGTCGTGTCCGACTCTTCGCAACCCCATGGACTGCAACCCACCAGGCTCCTCCATCCATGGGATTTCCCAGGCAATAGTACTGGAATGGGTTGCCATTGCCTTCTCCACACTAAACTATAAAATGCTTATAAATCAATGGCAAGTAAACTGCTCATAGTATATAATCCACTGACATAAAACTGGTACATTTAATTATAAAGTTTAGTGAAAATATAGCCATTAACTCCCATGATTTTGCCCCCTTTCCTGCATTATTCACTATCTAGGATTTCTGGGGAAAAAAACATGGAAAATTCATAATCTGAACTTTTAATAATAGTAGAAGTTAGGTAGTGAGCAAAGAATATGAACTCCCTGTTTTTTTAATCTTTCTCTTTTTAGATTTGTGTTAATGTAGACCATCTTAAAAGTCTGTATTCAATTTGCTACAATATTGCTTCTGTTTTATGTTTTGGTTTTTTGGCCTCAAGGCATGTGTGACCTTAGCTCACAGACCAGGAATCAAACCCATACCCCCGGCAGTGGAAGGCAAAGTGTTAACCACAGGACTGCCAGGGAAGTCCCATAACTCCATTTTTAAGC
Source organism: Giraffa tippelskirchi (assembly GCF_054371585.1). NCBI lineage: Eukaryota > Metazoa > Chordata > Mammalia > Artiodactyla > Giraffidae > Giraffa > Giraffa tippelskirchi. Next base: position 149,600,770 of record NC_137289.1, read on the forward strand.
ATTGCTGGAAGAGGCAAATATTCTCTTAGATCCCTGAGAAATTCCCCGACAACTCACACCACTCTTTAAATGCATCACACCCTCTATTTCTTGTCCTTTGCATCTCCACACAAACCCATGCCATGGGACCATTTTCGAATCCCACACTGGCTAGGATGCTGTGTGATTAAGAGTAGAGTGGGGAAGGATTTAAGTGTGGTAACTTGAAGGATCGAACCATCTTGACAGGGACAGAATGAAGGGACAAAATAGGTGATTCAATAGTTAATCCCACTAGTGGACTATAAGCTTTTCTTTTAACAACAAAAAAAAACGGGGGGGGGGGAGCCCTGTAAGTTATAAAGAAAGCTGAGCACTGAAAAACTGATGCTTTTGAACTGTGGTGTTGGAAAAGACTCTTGAGAGTCCCTTGGGCTGCAAGGAGATCCAACGAGTCCATCCTAAAGGAAATCAGTCCTGAATATTCATTGGAAGGAGTGATGCTGAAGCTGAAACTCCAATACTCTGGTCACCTGATAAGAACTGACTCATTGGGGAAGACCCTGATGCTGGGAAAGATTGAAGGCAGGAGGAGAAGGGGACGACAGAGGATGAGATGGTTGGATGGCATCACCGACTCAATGGACATGAGTTTGAGCAAACTCTGGGAGATGGTGAGGGACAGGGAGGCCTGGCATGCTGCAGTCCATGGGGTTGCAAAGAGTCGGACATGATTGAGCGACTGAACTGAACTGTGAGTTACTGATAACTCAAAAAAACAGGTTTGCTTCACCACAAAACCAAGCAGGCTTGCTTAGCAACCAAACCCTATGACAGAAGTGTGGGACCTGCCTCCAAACAATAAAACCGTAGTGGCATGAGGCCCACATCTTGTCCAGGGCACTCAGCAAGTTAATGGTCCCTAGGACACGTTCTCTGCACACCTAAAGAGCAAAAATTTGTGGACCTAGCTTGACCATGCAGGGACAAGAAAACTCCCCTGCTCAACGTGAAGGAGGAGCTGATGATGCAGGCATGACATCTAGTCAAGAATGAGGGAAAAGGTGGTCTTCTCCCCCTCCCTACTTTTCTTTGAATATAAAACTGTAGCCAGGTAAGGTCTCAGGGCGTGGTGTTTCTTGCCTGCCTGCTTGTAAGCCTCAGAAGCATCCTTTCCTAATAAACCCCTTCTCATCTACCATTTTGCTCTCACTGAATTCTTCCTTGTGGTGACATAAAGGATCCTGGTACTGGAGCACCTCGGAGCCCCCCTGAAATGATACCAATTAGTTTCAGTCTTTCTTTCTTCCCATTGGGCTTAGAGGTGATTAATTTCACGGCCTTTTGAGACGTTTTTATAGCAGGAGTTGCTGATGCTTCTTGTCTTTTAGCCTCCTTCTACAGCCTCTCTTGCTGTCTGCCCAGCAATGGCTGGGTGATTCCTCTTGCCCGTGAATGCCGTTTTTCAGCACAGGGTCATCTTACTGAAGCTGTCCTGCAACAGCTTCTTGCATAGGCATGTACGGCATGGAAAGGAGGTGAGAGAGAGATTGTGACAGAAAATGACAGCTCTGGCCCCAGATAAGAGGTGGCGCCAAAGGTGTCTAGGTAGAAACAGACCAAACGCAATGGAAGGCAGATGCTCTGTAGAGCAAACAAGAATTTCCAACCTCACCCTATATTCATTGTGTCCATACCTCATCACTCCCAAGTGATGGAATGGGCTAGGAAGCATTGAACAGGGAACAAAAACAGCCTTCTGTCCACGGCATGCCAAAACTCTGGTTTTCAAGGCCATCTTTTCCCCATCGAAACACAGGGCTTGTGCGATCTTAGCTCCCCGACCAGGAATTGAACCTGGGCCATGGCAGAGAAAGCACTCAGTTCTGACCATTGGACTGCCAGGGGAGTCCCTTCAAGGTCAGAATCAGGAATTGAACCTGGGCCATGGCAGAGAACGGCAATGAGTTCTAACCACTGGACTGCCAGGGAAGTCCCCTCAAGATCATTTCTGGGACCACATTTATGTGACTATCTTCCAGTATCAGCAGTTTCTTTAAAAAATTATTTTATACTAGAGTGTAGTTGATTAACAATGCTGTGTTAGTTTCAGGTAACAGCAAAGACATTCGGTTACACATACCCAATGGTTGCATCTACTATTTTTCAAATTCTTCTCCTATGTAGGTTTTTAGAGAATCTTGAGGAGAGTTCCCTGTGCTATACACTATGTCCTTGTTGGTTATCTATTTTAAATATAGCATTGTAGTACCAGTAGCTCTAGTCACCATATCCGAAGCCAAGGAGACCTGCCTGATGGCTTTAAAAAAAATGAGGCATTAAGCTTTGACAAGAGTTAAAACTAGGAGAAATTTTTGTTCACAATCTGGGACAGACAGTATGAACACACAAACATACATGCACCTTTTAAATATTCAGTTCAGTTCCTCAGTCGCGTCCGCCTCTTTGCCACCCCATGGATTGCAGCACGCCAGGCTTCCTTGTCCATCACCAACTCCTGGAGCTTATTCAAACTCATGTCTATTGAGTCGGTGATGCCAGCCAACCATCTCATCCTCTGTCGTCCCCTTCTTCTCCTGCCTTCAGTCTTTCCCAGCATCAGGGTCTTTTCCAATGAGTCTACTCTTTGCATCAGGTGGTCAAAGTATTGGAGTTTCAGCCTCAGCATCAGTCCTTCCAGTGAACACTCAGGACTGATTTCCTTTAGGATGGACTGGTTGGATCTCCTTCATTGAAGGGACTCTCAAGAGTCTTCTCCAAGACCACAGTTCAAAAGCATCCATTCTTCTGCACTCAGCTTTCTTCATAGTCCAACTCTCACATCCATACACGACTACTGGAAAAACCAAAGCTTTGACCAGACAGATCTTTGTTGGCAAAGTAATGTCTCTGCTGTACAAGTGGGTTAAATAAAACAATCACTGGGTGTTGGAAGAACCTTCTAACTGCGTGACATTTTCCTTTCCTTTCCCTGGGAATAGTTATTTTCACTTGTGGAGCAACTGTTTCCTCGAGGCTGTAATTCAAGGGTATGAAGCTACATAACTCTAAGCCTTTCCCTGCATTGCTGATATCGAATTGACATTTGCAGGGAATGAAAGTCTGAGTACTTTTAGTCAGAAAACTGGCACTTTCAGACATTTCTTAGGAAGGTCCTGCAAATCTGTGTGTAACTGCAGGCCAAGCTGGCACTGAAGACAACTTTCAGCCTTGGGTAGAAACACAGGGTTTAAGAGAAACTGTATTCAAAAACAGTAGCGTCATCACACCGCAGCTGGCTGAACCATTGGGTTGGCCAAGAAGTTCATTCCAGTTTTGCGGCAACATCTGGTGGAAAAACCCAAATGAACTTCTTGTCCAAGGCAAAAGTTTCCTCTCTTATTTAACTAACACTTTGGGTCTTGGCCTCTACTGCATTACTTAACAAAAAGCAGCACATGCCAGAATCCGCTGATGGTTCTCTTCACAAAGTTTTTTTTTTACTGTGAAGTGAGGATGGCTGGAAGAAAGGCTACTTGTTTTCTCCATGTGCTGTATCCATCAGAATGACAGCAACATTTTGACTTTACGTAATCCTTCATTGCTTCTAGAATGTATCTGTTTGGTCCTCCCCTTGTTCCTTTTTTTTTTTAACTGACATTTATTGATTTATTTTTACCGCACTTGGCAGCTTCTGGGATCTCAGATCCTGGACCAGGTATTGAACCCGGGTCCCCTGCAGCAGAGGCACAGAGTCTCCATCACTAGAACACTGGGGAATCCTCCATCCGTCTGTTCTTTGTCCTTACTTTTATTGGAACAAAATTGAATCTCTCCTTGACTCTAATGCCCCTCAGACCAGCCCCTTCGCAAGCATACTTCTAGTCCCTAGCCTGCTACAAAGATTCAGTAAATGTTGAGACAGTGAGAGTGTAAGTCACTTCATTCATATCCAACTCTTTTGAGATCCCATGAACTGTAGCCCACCAGGCTCCTCTGTCCACGGGATTCTCCAGGCAAGAACACTGGAGTGGGTTGCCATTGCCTCCTCCAGGGGCTCTTCCCTACCCAGGGATCGAACCTGGGTCTCCTGCACTGAGGGTAGATTCTTTACCATCTGAGCCACCAGGGAAGTGAGACATTGCACGCATTTGCTTTGTGAACGTACAAGTTACAAGCTCTCCAAAGCAATGGGTGCTCAAACAAGCTTTGAACTCCATAACTAAAATGGATCACACATTAAGTACAGCTACCTTTGAAATGCATGTTTTACTCAACCTCCACTTTTAGAGTTGAAGGGCACAGGTACAGGGTAATCGGTGCTACCAGACAGAAGTATGGACAGCCTTCTCTCCCCAGAACATGCTCAGAGAGACATAAGCTTAAAACGTTATTCTATTCGGCCATAAAAGGAAAAGAATGCAATCTTGCAATTGGCAGCCACATGGATCGAGCTAGAGATTATTGTACAAAGTGAAATCAGGCAGACAGGGAAAGACAAATACCGTACAATATCACTCATATGTGGAATCTAAAATATGACCCAAAGGAACTTATCTGTGAAGCACAAACAGGCCCACAGGCATAGAGATCAGACTTGTGGTTGCCAGCGGGAAGGGGAGTGGGAGAAGGGATGGTCTCGGAGTTCAAGGTTAGCAGACGCAAACTGTAATATGCAGAATGGATAAACAATAAGGACCTACTGGAGAGCACAGGGAACTGTATGCCATCTCTTAGGATACACCATGATGGAAAAGAATATTAAGAAGAAAGTGAAGATAGACAGATGTGTGTTAGTTGCTTTGTCATGTCCAACTCTGCGACCCCGTGGACTGTAGCCTGCCAGGATCCTCTGTCCATGGGGACTCTCCAGGCAAGAATACTGGAGTGGGTTGCCATTTCCTCCTCCAAGATAGATACAGATATAGATATATAAACAGAATCACTTTGCAGTACAGCAGAAATTAAACCAACATTGCAAAGCAATGATTTTTCAATGAAGAAAAGCAAACTAAAAAAAAAAAAAAAATGCTCTAAATTATCACACAAGGTTTATAACATTTTATTCCCAACAATGTGTATTTGTGGATTTCTTTTTAAGCCATTGTGTTGGAGCTACTCTATCTCTGACTTCTACAAAGAGACATGACAAATTGCTGTTACTACGTCTCTGTCATCCCCAGCCCAACCAGCTTCGTGGAAAATGTGACGACAGCTTTCTAAATTCTCCTCCACTTCCCAAGATCACCAGCCTTCGAGGATGAGGTCTGAAGGCTGGGAAGAGAAGAAGGACTGTGGCTGAGTTCTACCAGCTGGATGGATGGGCCACAGAGGACCGCACACTCGCGCGTTCTGAAATACTTTCCCTAGGGCCCTGCTGCACAATTATCTCTGCTCAGCTCCCAATGTTTTCTTCCTTTGTCTGGGAACTGGTCTCCCTCCCATTTATTCTCGGAAGCTGAGAATAATTAAAAAGCCATTAGCGCTCTCTCTCTGAGATGACACTACATAAATTAAATCCCAGCGGTTTTGAAAAGCGCCAGCGTGACCTAGCCCTTCCAGAGGGTCGCTGGAGCTACAGTGCAAACTTCATTTGCGTGAACAGGTCTCCTTCAAGTGCTGTTCATTCGAAACTCAAGGATTTGGATGTAAATCGCGAAAACATATGACTAATGATGAATGTGACACCTTCAGGCTCTGTTCCATCTGAGGAATATAATATGTTTAACATATTAATGGGTAAAAAATAGCATTTTGTAAAGGATCTTTGAGAGTAAGGGGAGGTTTATTGGTATTTCAGAAGTTGAACAGATGATTTTGTTTGTATTGTTTTGTGGGAGGTAGGTCCTTAATTGTTATACTTGCTGTCAGTGTTTAGCTAGACAAAGAGGATTTAAAAAGATTTTTTTTAAATTAGAGTATAGTATAGTTGATTTACAGTGTTGTATACGTTTCTACTGCCCAGCAAAGTGGATCAGTTATGCTATGCTAGTCACTCAGTGGTGTCCGACTCTTTGCAACCCCCTGGACTGTAGCCCGCCAGGCTCCCCTGTCCATGGGATTCTCCAGGCAAGAATACTGGAGTGGGGGGCCATTCCCGTCTCCAGGGGATCTTCGTGACTCAGGGATTGAACTCAGGTCTCCTGCATCGCACGCAGATTGTTTGCTAAGTGAGCCAAGAGGGAAGCCCTAGGTGTCACACGAATCAGCATATACATATATTCCCTTTTCTACATCTTCTTCCCATGCAGGTCACCACAGAGCATTTAGTGGAGTTCCCTGTGCTAGACAGCTGGTTCTCAATAGTTACTTATTTTATACACAGTATCAGCAGTGTATATGCATCAACCCCAATGCCCCAATCCACTCCACACCCCCTTCCCCCTTGGTACACATTTGTTCTCTGCACCTGTGTCTCTATTTCTGCTTCGCAAGTGAGATCGTCTACTCTAGTTTTTCCAGATTCCAGAATACACGTGTTGATACAGACAAAGAGGAATTTTTTATATTTGTTTGGAAGTCGAAAGAGTTGAGGTCTGAATGACCTGAACTCAGGGCGGTGATAGTATCAGTCTATAGAGATATTCAATAGCACCCAAGGGATGGAACTTCCTTAGTGCTCCAGTGGTTGAGACTCTGGGCTTCCACTGCAGGGGGCAAGGGTTCAATGCCTGGTTGAAGAACTGGGATTCCACAAGCTGTGCTGCACAGTCAAAAAATTAGAAAAAAAAAAAAAAAGGATCCAAGAGAGTTTCTCATAAACACATATCCACTCTCCACCTCTCTCAGTTACCCTGCTGAGCGGCAAAGACTCAAGAATTTGACAAGAAATCATTTCTGCTTGATTGAACATGCGGCCTCATAGATATAAGAGCAGAGCTGCAATAAACATGGTGTAGAGGGAAGGGTAAGCCCAGGACTGCACAGGGCTCCGTGATGGTTTAGACACTAAGTCATGTCTGACTCTTGCGACCCCGTGGACTGTAGCCTGCCAGGCTCCTCTGCCCATGGGGTTTTCCAGGCAAGATTACGGGAGTGGGTTGTCATTTCTTTCTCCAAAGGGCTCTGTGAGGAGGCAGGCAATCAACCCAAAAGACAGCAAGAGTGAAGGCTCCCCAGAAGGCTAGGGAGAGGCTTTGAGGATGGGGAGGAATTACACAGGATTAAAAAAAAAGTCAGGGGGAAAAGTCTTTCCTAGGCAGCACAGCAATTGAAAACAGTCAGAGGTGGACAACTGTATAGAAATTTGACAGCAACCCATTGGCTTCCCAGCCGGTGCAGTGGCTAAGAAACTGCCTTCCAATATAGGAGACGTAAGTGACATGAGTTCGATCCCTGGGTAGGGAAGATGCCCTGGAGGAGGAAATGGCAGCCCACTCCGGTATTCTTGCCTGGATAATTGCATGGACAGAGGAGCCTGGTGTGCTACAGTCCATGGGGTCACAAAGAGTCGGACACAACTGAGTGAGAACACACCCCATTGGCAGGAGGAAAGTTCAACCAGGGCTTGAATACCATATGAAGGAGTTTGCAGCTTTATATCAAAGGAAATGAGGAATGATTTCTCCTGGATTTCAAGCAGAAGAATGCCATGATTGATGTTTTACAAAGGTCCTTCTGATCCAGCACAGAAACACAGCCACAGAGAAAGGGAAGAGAGAAAACTCTTGCTGTAAGGAACGTATTTCATCCAAGACGGTAGCAATGATGATGGAGAAAAGGCAAAGATTCAAGAGAGGCTGATCATGCATTCTGTCAACGGTGCTGTCTGACTGGGCTGGGACGTAAAGACAGGGAGGAGTCGAGATGATCCCGGGGTCCTGATCAGAGCAACTTAGGGTGGGGTGGGGGCCAATGATAGTCTTTATCAAAACAGGAAATGAAAATGAAAGAAAAAGAGAGAATTTTTTATATTATAGTATCTAAGCATAAAATAAGCAATGAGTCCATGGAAGAAGTTCCAAGGAAGCAGCAAATTAGGCCATGCTGCAAGGCCAGATAAAATATCGAGGACATTAAAATTATATAAAGTTATATACACAATTATGATGGTGGTGGTTTAGTCACTAAGTCATGTCTGACTCTTGTGATTCCATGGACCGTAGCCTGCCAGGCCCCTCTATCCATGGGATTCTCCTATTTAAAATCCTATAATTATATAATATATTAATACAGTATATTTACACATTACTATTGACACACATTAATTATATAATATTAGTATATTAATTATAACATATTTCATATTAACATAGCAATAGGCATAATATACTATATATTACTGTAACTAAATAATTAATATACAATTGATTATATAATTAAGAGTCATGTTGTATATTAATATGATATATAGAATTACATATAATTATTTATAAATTATACATATACCCCTATATATGTTTGGTGTGCTGAAATCCATGGGATTGCAAAGAGTCAGACATGACTGAGTGACTGAACAACAATATAAATCATTTAAATCATTACCTATCGATAAGGACACCCAACCCTAATCCATTTAAAAAAATACTCTCTCAATTATTTTGTGAATTAACTGTAGCTTAGAAATCTGTACATTTCATGCTTCCAATGATTACCAATAATTTGGGAAAGATTTGAAGTCATATTAAGAAAAGAGGGAAGACTATAAAAGTCACATGCAATATTCAATGTACTGTTGTTTACATACTTCAGACTGCTGGTGACACGGGTAGGCAGTCAGCAGACTGAATGAGAAGCCACATGAAAAATGAAAATGTGGGGACCCTTGCCCAAACTTATAAGAATTTCAAGACAGATAGTTCCCTGGCAGTCCAGTGGCTAAAGGACTCGGTACTTCTTCCACTACAGGGGGAGTGGGTTTGACCCCTGGTCGGAGAACTAAGATCACACTTGGTGCAAGGTGTGGACAAAAAGTTTAAAAATAAATAAATAGGAAAAGAAAAAAAAAAAAGAATTTCAAGGCAGTGGCAGGAAAACAGTAAACCAAGCACAAAGTCCTTACAGACAATGAACCCAGTCCTGAACCCTTGGAGACGAAAGAGCTTGAAGCACGTCACACGGGCCTGTCCATCACTGGACCCTCTTAATGGGAATACAAGAGAATCTCAGAGATGGGAAAAGGCAGTCATCCTGACGGACACCTCTCGCAGGCAGTAACAGACGTTGATGTGGAAAATGAAACAAGGCTGGTTAGTGACTTCCCAGGTTCAATCCCTGGGCAAGGAACTAGAATTCCCACATGCTGTGTGCCACAACTAGAAAAGCCAGCGTGCAACCCGGGGAAGCCCGGGGAGGTTCAATCCCTGGGCAAGGAACTAGAATTCCCACATGCTGTGTGCCACAACTAGAAAAGCCAGCGTGCAACCCGGGGAAGCCCAGGGAGGTTCAATCCCTGGTCAAGGAACTAGAATTCCGACATGCTGTGCGCCACAACTAGAAAAGCCAGCGTGCAACCCAGGGAAGCCCTGGGGACACAATGAAGACCTGCAGAGCCCACCTCCCCCCTAAAAAATAATAATAATACAAGGCTAGTTAAAACATCTGTGAAGAATGTCTAACTTGGAAAGTAAAGAGAAAACAATCACATGACTTTAAGATGAGAATGGTGCCAAAAGGTAGGAGAGACTTAGAAATGCACTTGAGAAAGAAAAGTAGATAAGAGTTTCAGATGTGAAGAAGCTACACTCGGGAATCAGTGAAAGCGAAAGTGTTGGTCACTCTGTCATGTCCGACTCTTTGAGACCCCATGGACTGCAGCACGCCAGGCCTCCCTGTCCATCACCAACTCCCGGAGTTTACTCAGACTCATTCATGTCCACCGAGTCGGTGATGCCATCCAACCATATCATCCTCTGTCGTCCCCTTCTCCTCCCGCCTTCAATCCTTCCCAGCATCAGGGTCTTTTCCAATGAGGCAGCTCTTCGAAACAGGTGGCCAAAGTATTGGAGTTTCAGCTTCAGCATCAGTCCTTCCAATGAGTATTCAGGGTTGATTTCCTTTAGGGTGGACTGGTTTGATGTCCTTCCAAATCTCCGCAGCGTCTAAGGACCATGAGAAGTGACACTGATGATCACTGGACAAAAAAGGAGGGTGAACCTCCTGTGCACCAGGTTCACAGCACTAGGTAGAAAAAAAACAAAACCAAGCACACATGTGCAAAAATACTTGTGTCCTCAGGATGCTTCCTGGAGGAGGAGGGTATCCAAGACTTACAAACACAAGCAGAATTTCCAATCATGAACATGGGAAAGAAAAGTCAAGGTGTTCTATAAGAATGATGAGAGGGAGTTTGTGGAGACTTGAGCATGAAAAAACAACTCTGGAAAATGGTAAGTTATTGGAAGTGGAGCAGTCCATCTAGCCAAGGTTATGGTTTTTCCAGTGGTCATGTATGGATGTGAGTTGGACCATAAAGAAAAATGAGCACTGAACAATTCAAAATTCATGTATGGATGTGAGTTGGACCATAAAGAAAAATGAGCACTGAACAATTGATGCTTTTGAACCGTGGTGTTGGAGAAGACTCTTGAGGGTCCTTTGGACTGCAAGGAGATCCAACCAGTCCATCCTAAAGGAAATCCATCCTGAATATTCACTGGAAGGACTGATGCTGAGACTCCAATACTTTGGCCATCTGACGCGAAGAACCGACTCATTGGAAAAGACCCTGATGCTGGGAAAGATTGAAAGTGGGAGGAGAAGGGGACGACAGAGGATGAGATGGTTGGATGGCATCACTGACTCAATGGACATGAGTTTGAGTGAAATCTTGGAGTTGGTGATGGACAGGGAGGCCTGGCGTGCTGTGATCCATGGGGTCACAAAGAGTCGGACATAACTGAGCGACTGAACTAAACTGAAAGAGAATCGCCACGTGACTTAGTCTGCTTTTTCAAATCACGTGCATGCTAAGTCGCTTCAGTTGTGTCCAACTCTTTGCAACCCCATGGACTGTAGCCCACCAGGTTCCTCTGTCCATGGGTTTCTCCAGGCAAGAATACTGGAGCGGGTTGCCAAATCCTTCATTTTTTAAATCTCCTTGAACAAATTTTTTGGGGGGCTGCAACACTCAGCTTGTGGGATCTCAGTTCCCCAAGCAGGGATGAAACCCAGGGTCACTGAAGTGAGACCACCACTGCTCCACCAGGGAGCTTCCTAGAACATATATTCTTGGTGCAGTGAACATTTTTCGCTACATCTCCTGCTGTTCACATTGGACTCTCCTACTCTTACCTTGGTACATGTTGTCTGGGGGTATCATTCGGTTCTTGAAGACTAAATCCCAATCTTCCTCTTTCATACCTTCATCCATTTTCATCCATCTCATTGGGCTTCCCAGGTGGCTCAGATGGTAAAGTGTCTGCCTGCAGTGCCGGAGACCTGGGTTCGATCCCTGGGTTGGGAAGATCCCCTGGAGAAGGAAATGGCAACCCACTCCAGGACTCTCACCTGGAGAATCCCAACGACAGAGGAGTCTGGCGGGCTACAATCCGTGGGGTGGCAAAGAGTCGGACACGACTGAGCGACTTCACTGTTCCATCTCATCAGAATAGTAGACAGGAGACCGGTCAATATAGATTTCCCAACCTGACAATATCTGCTGACTTCTCATGCAGTCAAATGGGCCAACAGAAGAGTTATTATAGAAAGAGAAGTTTCTAAAGCAGGGTGTCTCATCACCAGCATGATTGATTCTGATGCTACATGATGCTTTGTCGTGGGGCTGTCCTGGCATTTTGGGATGCCGAGAACTAGCTGGGTCTCTACCCACTAAATGTCAGTAACGAGCTCCTCCCAGACATGACAACGAAATATGCCTCCAGAAGCTGCCAGGTGACGGGGGAGAGAAGGGATTGAGACACGTTATTGTAAACGCGTGCTTAGCCACTCAGTCGTGTCTGACTCTGTGTGACCCCATGGACTGCAGCCCGCCAGGCTCCTCTGTCCATGGGATTCTCCAGGCAAGAATCCTGGAGTGGGTTGCCATGCCCTCCTCCAGGGGGGTCTTCCCAAACCAGGCACGGAACCTAGTATCCACACTGCAGGTGGATTCTTTACTGACTGAGCCACAAGGGAAGCCCATTATTATAAATAAATAAATGTATTAATAGATACGTGTGTGTGTGCACACATGCTAAGTTGCTTCAGTTGTGTCTGATTCTTTTCAACCTCATGGACTGCAGCCCGCCAGGCTCCTCTGTCCATGGGATTCTCCAGGCAAGAATACTGGAGCGGGTTGCCATTTCCTCCTCCAGGGGATCTTCCTGACCCAGGGATCGAACCCGAATCTCTGAGGTCTCCTGCATTGGCAGGTGGGTTCTTTACCACTAGCACCACCTGGGAAGCCCATGTACACACACACACAAATATCACTCAAGCACACACACAAACCCACACACATATATCACTCCAAGGGTAAAAATGCAAGGAATCATGAAAATAACTTTTGGACATAAAAGAATACTTGGGAACCTCCCTGGCAGTCCAGCGGTTAAGACTCCAAGCTTCCAATGTAGGAGGCATGGGTTCAAACCCTGGTTGGAGAACTTATATTCTGTAAGTCACATGGTGTGGCCCAAAAAATTAATAAATGAAAGTCTAGGACCTCCTGTACAGCACAGGGAACTCTACTCAAAACTCTGTAGTGACCTACACCAGAAAAGAATCTAAAAGAAGAGCAGGTATATGTATAAGTGAGACACTTTGCCATACATGGCACTATAAATCAACTACACTCCATCAACAACAAAATAATTCTTTAAAGGATATTTGAATTGTGTAAGATCATAAAATCTTAAAGTGCAAAAATCAGAGTATATTACATTTTTCTGAAAATACTAAACTTCAGAACAGATATTAGTATTAGGAGAAACATATAGAAGAACAAGGGATGAAAATATTGGTAATATGTGCTCCTAAAATGATATGGAAAAAAGATGCTGATTAAACACAAAGTGTTTCTTTTCATGTAGAAAATGTAAAGACATATGTATCCCAATGTTCACCGCAGCAGTATTTACAATAGCTAGGACATGGAAGCAATCTAGATGTCCATCGGCAGATGAGTGGATAAAGAAATTGTGATACATATACATGATGGAATATTACTCAGCCAGGAAAAAGAACAGGGCTTCCCAGGTGGTGCTAGCGGTAAAGAACCCACCTGCCAAAACAGAAGACACAGGAGATGCAGGTTCGATCCCTGGGTCAGGAAGATCCCCTGGAGAAGGAAATGACAACTCACTCCAGTATTCCTGCCTGGAGAATCCCATGGACAGAGGAGCCTGGCGGGGTACAGTCCATGGGGTCGCAAAGAGTCAGACTCCACTGAAGCGACTTAGCACACAAAAAAAGGAACACGTATGAGTCAGTTCTAATGAGGGGGGTGAACCTAGGGTCTATTATACAGAGTGAAGTAAGTCAGAAAGAGAAAGACAAATATCGTATATCGATGTATATGTAGAGATGGAATTTAGAAAGACAGTACTGATGAACCTCTCTGCAGGGCAGCAGTGGAGATACAGAAGTAGAGGCCAGATTTATGGACACAGAAGGGGAACAGGAGAGCAGGAGGAACTGAGAGGGCACCACTTAAACATATGCACTGCTGCTGCTGCTGCTGCTAAGTCGCTTCAGTCGTGTCTGACTCGGTGCAACCCCATGGAAGGCAGCCCACCAGGCTCCGCCGTCCCTGGGATTCTCCAGGCAAGAACACTGGAGTGGGTTGCTATTTCTTTCTCCAATGCATGAAAGTGAAAAGTGAAAGTGAAGTCGCTCAGTCGTTTCCAACTCTTCACGACCCCATGGACTGCAGCCTACCAGGCTCCTCTGTCCACGGGATTCTCCAGGCAAGAGTACTGGAGTGGGGTGCCATTGCCTTCTCTGAAACACACACACTACTAGGTGTAAAATTATTAGGTTGTTGCAAAAATTTCAGTTCTGCATTGTTGAACTTTGCCCTCTGATATCGGAACACATTCTGAAATAAATGTAGCTATGTTATTAAAAAAAAAAAAAAGAAAAGAAAAAACATTAAAAGAATATTTGAATTGTCTAAGACCATAAACTCTTGAAGTATAAAAATTCAGACTATATTACGTCTTACAGAGAATACCGAACATCAGAACAGATGCTAATATTAGCAGGAAACATATAGAAGAACAAGAGATGAAACACCTGGCAATATGCTCTCTTAAGAAGATATGAAAAAGAAGATGCTGACTAAACACAAAGCATTTTCCTTTGCGTCCAAGGCAATGATAAAAACTCTTTGCTTTTTCTTTCGGTTCTCAACAATCAAGCCATCACTTAGCAGAGGATAACCTTCAAAGTTAATGGAGCTTACGCCCCTAAAATTAAAGGCGTGACAAATCTAAGCCTCTTCCTCTGTGAAGTCAGTTTCACAAACACTGTCAGCCCTGTCCTTAGAACATAAATTTCTCTTCCTCCTGGAACTTTCTTACAGATAAGCAAATTTGCTACCTACAATGTTGCTGCGTGTTACAAAAAGGACACTTTTCTCTTTGAATCTGATATAATCACTGAAAGCAAAACTAGGATGTTGTGATAATGGGATTGTTTTTTTTTTTTATCCAGTTGTGTCTCCTGTACAGGGTGATCCCTGGACATGCCTTAGTTTATATAGTCAGCTTCTCACAAGTCTCCTTAGTTAATAGATATTTGTATTCTGCAATGGTGGAGGTGGTCTTCCCTAGTGGCTCAGAGGTAAAGAACCTGTCCAACAATACGGCAGACACGAGTTCCGTTCCTGAGTTGGGAAGATCCCCTGGAAAAGGGAATGGCAACCCACCCCAGTATTCTTGCCCGGGAAATCCCATGGACAGAGGAGCCTGGGGGAGGGGGGGGTTCCAGTTCATGGTGTGGCAAAGAGTTGGACGTGACTGGGTGACTAAACACCAAGACAATAAATGCTGGATATATGATCCTATGCATCCCCCAAACCCACAGAACTGTACAATCCCCCCCCCAAATAAAGAATAGAAATTAAACTAGGAGGGTTAGCTAATCAAAATATATCAATACTAGTTCACCAACTGCACAAATATGCCCCATGAACTGAGGATGCTAACACCACCACCAACTACTAAAAGCGGGGAAGGAAAATCTCTAAATGTTCGGCTCAATTTTTCTGCAAAATTAAAACAGTTCTAAAAGATAAAATCCATTCACTGAAAACATGCATTTTAATAACATTCTGACTTACTGAAACCCTCTTGAAAACCAGCTCTTAGAATGGAACAGACACTAGGACCTCCTTGGCTGTCCAGTGGTTAAGAATCCAAATGCCAATGCGGGGAGCACGGGTCCGATCCCCGTGGTCCACGAAGATTCCACACGCCGTGGAGGGACAAAGCCCGTGTGTGCCACAACTACTGTGCACGGGTGCTGGATCTACTGGGGTCTGAGAGCCCCTACAGCCCATGCTCCACAATGAGAGAAGCCACGCCAAGGAGATGTAAGAGATGCGGGTTCAATTCCTGGGTTGGGAAGATCCCCTGGAGAAGGAGATGGCAACCCACTCCGGTATTCTTGCCTGGAGAATCCCCATGGACAGACGAGCCTGGTCGGCTACAGTCCATGGGGTCGGAAAGAGTCGTATATGACTGAAGAGACTTAGCATGCACGCACACATGCATTGATGGAAGGGATGTCATGAATCTTCAGTTCAGTTCAGTTTAGTCTCTCAGTCGTGTCCAATTCTTGGCGGCCCCACGGACTGCAGCATGCCAGGCCTCCCTGTCCATCACCAACTTCTGGAGCTTACTCAAACTCTTGTCCATCAAGTCGGTGATGCCATCCAACCATCTCATCCTCTGTCGTCCCCTCCTCCTCCTGCCTTCAATCTTTCCCAGCATCAGGGTCTTTTCCAATGAGTCAGCTCTTGACATCAGATGGCCAAAGGATTGGAGTTTCAGCTTCAACATCAGTCCTTCCAATGAACACCCAGGACTGATTTCCTTTAGGATGGACTGGTTGGATCTCCTTGAGGTCCAAGGGACTCTCAAGAGTCTTCTCCAACACCACAGTTCAAAAGCATCAGTTCTTCGACGCTCAGCTTTCTTTATAGTCCAACTCTCACGTCCATACATGACTACTGGAAAAACCATAGCCTTGACTAGATGGACCTTTGTTGACAAAGGAATGTCTCTGCTTTTTAATATGCTGTCTAGGTTGGTCATAACTTTCCTTCAAGGAGTAAATGTCTTTTATTTCATGGCTGCAGTCACCACCTGCAGTGATTTTGGAGCCCCCCAAAATAGTCTGCCACTTTTTCTCCAGCTATTTGCCATGAAGTGATGGGATCGGATGCCATGATCTTTGTTTTCTGAATGTTGAGCTTTAAGCTAACTTTTTCACTCTCCTCTTTCACTTTCATCAAGAGGCTCTTTAGTTCTTCTTCACTTTCTGCCATAAGGGTGGTGTCATCTACATCTCTGAGGTTATTGATATTTCTCCTGGCAATCTTGATTCCAGCTTGTGCTTCTTCCAGCCCAGCGTTTCTCATGATGTACTCTGCATATAAGTTAAATAAGCAGGGTGACAATATACAGCCTTGACGTCCTCCTTTTCCTATTTGGAACCAGCATGAATCCTCAGGAGCTGACTACTGCTGGACCACTCTCAAAGATGCTGAGCATCTTCTGATGCATCTCTGAGAGTCAGCTGAGCCTCAGAGCATCATCAGGTGAGTGAGATGAGTTGCATACGGCAGGGTGACTGGGATGCAGACTGACTTCCCTGGTCTTTCCCAACTCTCAGCTCATGGTCACCAGGTCAGGCAAACCTCCTGCAGGTACCCTGACCCCAAAGCACTGCCATCAGGAATGGGATGTCTGTCTTTCAGTGACTTGGGTCCCTTATTTTCCTTATTCTGATATAAGTCAGAGGTTGTTGGAATCAAAATATTTCTCTCGTATAAGCAGAATACTCAGACCAATATGAGATAATCCTTCTGCAGAGAATGGTAGCCATTTCTTATACAGTCAAATATACAACCAGCCATCTTAACCATAATGTTTATCCAAGAGAAATAAAAGCGTATGTCCACACCAGACTTACACCTGAATGTTCAGAGCAGCCTGATTCACAAGAGCCGAATGTAGACAACAGCCCTAAAGTTCATCAGCAGGTGAATGACTACACACAGGACAGGATTTTCATGCCGAAAATAAACATAGACAGAGAGAGTGCAGGAAATCTGTGGAAGAAAAGAAACCTTGTTGCAAATTCCAAATGAACAAAGCCTAGTGCAGCTGTATTTTCAGGCAAAACACATTTTAAGAATGACTCGTCGCTAGATAAACAAATGGTGAGAAAAACACAGCAAAGGCTTAAAATACATAAAGAATGGAAAGAACTAAACAGAGTTTTAGACAAATCCGTAACTATCACAGAGGAATTTAATATATCTTTCCCAGTAAAGCATAAGACTCAGCAGATAAGAATTTTACTAAGAATAGAGGATACAGAATGATTCAGTGAGTGCATTTGATTTAGCGGTTATATATATATATATTACTTCATGCATGCTAAGTTGCTTCAGTCGTGTCCCACTCTTTGTGACCCCATGGACTATAGCCCATGAGGTTCCTTTGTCCATGGGATTCTCCAGGCAAGAATAATGCAGTGGGTTGTCATGCCCTCCTCCAGGGACTCTTCCCCACCCAGGGATTGAACCCGTGTCTCTTACGTCTCCTGCACGGGCAGGAGGGTTCTTTACCACTAGCGCCGTATTGCACTAGGAATTAAAAGTACACCCTCTCTCCAGCACTTCCCTGGTGGTTGAGTAGTTAAGGATCTGCCTTGCAATGCAGGGTTCGATCCCTGCTCAGGGAACTAAGACCCCATGTGCTGAGGGACAACTGAGCTCACCTACCACAACTACTCAACGCATGCACTACAAGAGAGAATCCGTGCACCCCAACAAAAGATTCCGAATGATGCATCGGAGAACCCACATATCACACCTAAGACCTGACCCAGCCAAATAAATAAATATTAAAAAAATATATATAGAAGTACATACTCTCTGCAGGTACACAGAAAACTATCAAACTGTTGCACCAAAAACCAAATCTTAATATACTTCAAAAGACTGAAAATAATATACTACAGATCTCTGACCACTATGCAACTAACTTCGAAATCTCCATATGCTTGGAAATGTTTTGAAAGTCTGCATTGCTGCTGCTGCTGCTGCTAAGTCGCTTCAGTCGTGTCTGACTCTGTGCGACCCCATGGACTGCAGCCTACCAGGCTCCTCCGTCCATGAGATTTTCCAGGCGAGAGTACTGGAGTGGGTTTCCATTGCCTTATCCACAGGTAAATGGAGAAAATATCACTGAAATTAGAAAATATTTTTGAATGAATGATGTGAAGGATACATATCAAATATTTTAGATGAGACTAGAATAGTATTGAGGGGACAAGTGTGCATTAGCAAAGAAGGACTGAAAACTCATAAACTCATCACCATCTTAAAAAGTTAAAAGTTAGTCAGTAATTGAGAAGGAGGCAGAAGGAAGGAAATATAGAGATATGAGCATGGTTTACTTAAGTACAAAATAAGTGTGTGTGTGTGTGTGTGTGTGTTAGTCACTCAGTCGTGTCCGACTCTTTGCTACCCCATAGACTATAGCCCTCCAGGCTCCTCTGTCTATGGAATTCTCCAGGCAAGAATAATGGAGTGGGTTGCCATTTCCTTCTCCAAACAAATATATAGCCGGTTCAACTGATGAAAACAGAAGCTGGTTCTTTCTAGGGTCCAATGAATAAACAGATCAGCAAGTCCGATCAATAGGGAGAGATGGAAGATAGAAATACCAAAATTAGAAATGAAAAAGAGAATTTCGTAAGATCTTACAGCATTAAAGAGATATCAGGAAAACCATTAGGATAAAAATCCCCTGGAAAGATGCAACTTGAAAACTGAGAGAATAAATAGGATACTCGGAGTCGCAGATGCACAAGAAAGCTGAAGTAAAACGTGAAAAAGTGAAAGAGTCAGTCACTCAGTCTTGTTCGACTCTCTGCAACCCCATGGACTGTAGCCCACCAGGCTCCATTGTCCATGGGATTCCCCAGGCAAGAATACAGGAGTGGGTTGCCATGCCCTTCTCCAGGGGATCTTCCTGACCCAGGGATCAAACCCATGTCTCCTGCATTGACAGGCAGATTCTTTACTGTCTGAGTCAGTCGAATTCCCAGTCAAATATTTCCAGAAAGAAATTGCTGGTCCACATGGGTTCATCAATGAGTGTTACAAGGCATTCAGGGAACAAGTAATTAATTTTATTCAAACTCTTATGGAGAACAGAGAAGGGAACACCCAATAAATCATTTTATAATGCTGAGATAATCTTCATTCTAATATTTGACAAGGCAGCGTGAGAAAGAATATTTACAGGCAAGTTTCCCTCGGCAGATCCAAAACAGAACAAAACAAAGCCCAAAGAAAATTTTAGCAAATACTTCCACCATATAATGGTAATTATCATAACCACGTGGGCTGTATCCCAGAATGCATAAATGCTGGTTTAACTTACTTGTGTCATTCTGAAAACCCTTCCTTACTGACTCAACTTTTATTGCATCTGTTTGCATTTCAACATGAAGTGAATAACGTCATCGGACTCCCTGAATCAAAAAAGAAGGAAAGTGAAAACTACAGTTTGTCAGGAAGGATCTGATTCACTTGGGAAATAAGGTTGAAAGTGGATCACAGGAGAATGAATTCTTGTTACTGTAGCATTATGTTCATCCTTAGAGGATTCATAGGTGGCTCAGTGGTAAAGAACCCGCCTGCCATTGGAGGAGACCCAGGTTCGATCCCTAGGTATAGAAGGTCCCCTGGAGGAGGGCATGGCAACCCACTCCAGTATTCTTGCCTGGAGACTCCCATGGAGAGAGGAGCCTGGTGGGCTGCAGTCCATGGGGTCACAACTTGTCGGACACGACTGAGCAACCAAGCATGCACATACAGACACTGTTAATTAATTTAAGAAATTCCTTACAGCCATCATTTTGTACAGCTTCCCTTCCAGGGAAATACAGTAGAAAGGAAAACTAGGTATCATTCCTGAATGAAACAAAGGTGCCCTTCGACACGGCATCTTCCACTACTGCGTTCAGAGAAGAAAAGCACCAACAACCAGTGGACACAAAGCTTAAGCGGCCAGCTTCCCACCAAATGGAGCTAAATCCTCCTTGGTATGAAATTCTTACCTAAGAAAACAGAAACTTTAATTGACACTCAGGCAGGATTGTGGACATGGCCACCTGAAAGCTTAGTCTCCGTGGCTCCTGGGGACATGTCATTTTCCCAAAAGCAATCACGTTTAAGGCAGTGGGATCATCTTACTTTAAATCAACGCAAGCAGGGCACGTCCTCAGAACACAGGGCAGTGTAACTATTTGACTTGAGAGCAATCATAAAAGGGTTTTCCAGCTTTAGGAGAAGAAAAAAAGAAAAGCACTAAAATGCTAAAAGCACTGTCATTTCAGACCACGCGGAAATCGCTCGCGCAGCTGAAGAGGTTTGCGAGATCTGAGGTTCAGATTTCAAGGTGATCGCTCCAGGCCGTGACGGGGCGTTTGTAAAATGGACACAGAAGCCCATTTTTAAAAGAAATTCTCATCTCCTCGGGCCACCGCAGTGCTTTTGAAGGTCATGAAGGCGGGTGGGGTCCACCTCCCACAGCAAATGAGATGGAATCTGGAAACGGAACGTGGGCGACCTGCTTGATTTCTTCTACGTTGTGTAACCATGGCGCGGGAAAGCAAAAAGAGTCATGTCCAAGGCTGAATCTCTGCTCAGCAGTTAGCATGAGTGCGTTGGCTGGACCCACGGAGAGCAAAAGGCAGACGACTGTAGGCACATCTCAGACAGGTCGCCAAGGAGAAAGGTTCCAGTCCATGCAGTCTTGCTTACCTGCCGTGAAACCCGGCCAGCTCCCTCATCTTGCTGGTCTTTGTTATAGTCACTTGGGGATTTTGTGAGTGAGAGTAGACGTTGGTGGAGGGCAGGCTTCTTAGATGCCCCCTACCACCCACAGAATGATCCCCTGTCTTGCTATTCAAGTCTCTGTGGGACCCCCTTTCCTGGGGTCTGGGCTGGGACCTAAACACGTCCATCAAACAGAATATTGCAAAGGCAATGAGTGTTGCTTCCCTGACTAGGTTTTAAAATGTCTCTGACTCCCATCTTACTGGGCTTCCCCAGTAACTCACACAGTAAAGAATCTGCCTTGCCGATGCAGGAGACCTGCGTTCTATCCCTGGGTTGGGAAGATCCCCTGCAGAAGGGAATGGCTACCCACTCCAGTATTCTTGCCTGGAGAATCCCATGGACAGAGGAGCCTGGAGGCCTACAGTCCATGGGGTCGCAAAGAGTCGGACACGACTGAGCGACTAATACTTACACTTTCTATCTTACTAGCAGACTCTCTTTCTGGCTTTGACGACGCAAGGCACTGTATTGGAGACACTCATCTCCATGCCAACTGGTCCTTGGTGGTGGTGGTGGTTGCTGGCTTAGTTGCCAAGTTGTGTCTGACTCGTGCAACCCCATGGATTGTAGCCTGCCAGGCTCCTCTGTCCATGACATTCTCCAGGCAAGAATACTGGAGTGGGTCGCCATTTCCTTCTCCAGGGGATCTTCCCGACCCAGGGATCGAACCCAGGTTTCCTGCATTGCAGGCAGATTCTTTAAAGAGTGAGCTACGAGGGAATCCCATGGTGGCCTCCGGCTAACGCTGAGTGATGAAGAACTCTGTCCCCCAGCTCTCGGGAAGCATGGCAGAGGTTGACAGCAGATCCTTCCCTAGTCAAACCTTGAGTTTAGGGCACAACCCCAGCCAGTGCCTCGCCTGCAGCCTTGGGAGAGATGATGAGTTTCAGGGCACAGGGAAGCTATGGCAGGACTCCTGACCCACAGAAACTATGAGATGATAAGTGGGTGCTGTTTTGGGCCACCCCTTGGTGGTCTAGTGGCTAAGGCTCTGACCTCCCAACGCAAGGGACCCAGGTCTGATCCCTGGTCAGGAAACTTGGGCTCACACATGACAACTAAGAGTTCCCGTGCCACAGCTGCAAGTAGAGACCCTGCCTGGCACGACTACCATCTGGCAGGGACAAACAAAGAAATATTAAAAAAAAAAAAAAGATATGTTCTGCTTTACGCCCTTAAGTTTTTTCACCCCTGAAAATGTACACGGCCAAACCCAGTATATTTATAGCAGCCTACTAGGTCTTCACACCCCGAAGTCCCAAGAGATCTTTATTTATTTATTTTTTTCCCAAGAGATCTTTAAAGTCCTGGAAATGAAAGTGGAAATGACATCATGATCTCAGAGACGCACCTATCCATCAAAGTCAAGATCGAATCCCACAGTGCGCCAGCAACCTGGATAACCTACCGCATCTCTCAGAATTTATTACAGGTAACACACAGATTGGAACTGCAACGTAATTTTGATGAAGTCTTTCTACTTCACAACATACAGATATGCCTTAAGGATGGGGAAAGAATGAGCTTTCCTTTTCGTTTGTAGCAAATGATGCCATCATCTTCAGGTTGCAAGGGCTGTAAGTGACGAGCCCTTTCACATATCATCCAGTGGTGATCATTCAGAAGGCTAATTGCAGGACACACCAGTTCAGTTCAGTTCAGTCCAGTCGCTCAGTCGTGTCCGACTCTTTGCGACCCCATGGACCGCGGCACGCCAGGCTTCCGTGTCCATCAGCAACTCTCGGAGCTTGCTCAAACTCATGTCCATCGAGTCGGTGATGCCATCCTCTGTCGACCCCTTCTCCTCCTGCCCACCCCTTCTCCTCCTGCCCTCAATCTTTCCCAGCATCAGGGTCTTTTCATATGAGTCGGTTCTTCGCATCAGGTGGCCAAAGGATTGAAGTTTCAGCTTCAGCATCAACCCTTCCGGTGAATATTCAGGACTCCAAGTCATTCAGTGAGAACCTAACAAAGTAATCTGCAATCATGTTTCCTTTTAGATGAGACAATGCACTGTAAGAACTGAAGTTTGCTTGATGGTTACTTTATAACGGTTTACTGTAGATGTTTGTTCATTGCATTGTTTTTACTACTCAAAGACATGTGGTTTTCTTTTTTTTTTTCATTTGCTACCCTACCAACAACTTTCTGGTAGTTGGTGGATGTTATCAGTAATGTATAAACAGTGGGGCTTCCCTGGTGGCTCAGTGTTAAGGAATCTGCCTGCCAATAAAGGGAGACGGGGGTTCCATCACTCATCTGGGAAGATCCTATGTGCCTCGGAACAACGAAGCCCGTGCATCACAACTATTGAGCCTGTACTCTAGAGTGCGGGGGCCAAAACTACCGAGTTCACATGTCACAACTACTGAAGTCAGTGATTCCTAGAGCCTGAGCTCCAGACAAGAGAAGCCCCCACGATGAGAAGCCTCTGCACCGCCAACTAGAGAGTGGCCCCCGCTCACCGCAACTAGAGAAGGAGCTCCCAGCACTGTCAGAAATAAATAAATACATAGAATTTAATGTATGAACAACGGTGACAACTATGATGAGAATTTCCCCAAGTCACATGACTGGGGCGAGGGGTCAGAAATGGAGGGTTCTATTCAAACACTCTTACCTCAAATCCAAAAATATGGCTTACCACTCTTGTAGGTGGCATGTTTTCGTGACAGATTTCAATGCATTATATTATCTTGCCTTTTCTTTTTTCCAAATAAAACCTGTCTTCCACAATGCTAGTGCCAACAGCTAAGTTGTTCTGATAATCCAAGAAGACCTCACCACTAACTCCGGCTGAATTCCTTTCCACATTATTATAGACTATGGGAAACTATTATTGTTTTTCCTTGGGCTTCTCTGATAGCTCAGTGGATAAAGAATCTGCCTGCAATGCAGGAGACTCCAGTTTGACTCCTAGGTTGGGAAGATCTTCTGGAGAAGGGAGAGGCTACCCACTCCAGTATTCTTGGGCTTCCCTCGTGGTTCAGCTGGTAAAGAACACGCCTGCAGTGCGGGAGACCTGGGTTTGATCTGTGGGTTGGGAAGATCCCCTGGAGAATGGAAAGGCTACCCACACCAGTATTCTGGCCTGGAGAATTCCATGGACTGTATCGTCCATGGGGTCCCAAAGAGTCGGACACAACTGAGCAAGTTTATTTCTTTTGCTAAACCAGCTGTTCATCAGTTATGAGACAGGAAAGATACGGCCATTCCCGTTTTCTTATTCTTGCCTTGATGTATAAAGTCTGAAATCATCAGGAAAAAAAAAAAAGGAAACATTCAATTAAGGTGGTGCTATTACCTACTCAGTGGAAACTTTCAAACATTTCTTTTATCTCAAAATGCCAGCATGTAAAACACTGTTACCAACATCGTTGTGTGGTTTCTTCTGTAAAACTGGTTCCTGTATTATACTAATGAGCAGAAAAGTATCGGTAGTCACATTCCTACCTTTCTAAATGTTGTACCATTTAAATTTTAAATCTGTGGTGCTTAACAATGCACTTACACAGTAGGTTCAAGGTAACTGTGGGATGAGACATATCACACGGTTGGAGAACCCATGAATGAAGATTCCCTGAAAGGCAAGTCAGACCCGTCTAAATATGTAACATGAGGGACCCTCTCTGGTGGTTCAGCGGCTAAGCCTCCAAGGTCCCAATCGGGGGCCTGGGTTGCATCCCTGGCCGGAGAACTGGATCCTGAATGTGACAACAAAAACTGTGTGTTCCAACTAAGAAAGATCCCATGTGCTGCAGCTAAACATCCGACACGCTGCAGTGAAGATCCAAGATCCCACATGCCTCAACCAAGACCCAGTGTAGCCAAATACATAAATAAAATAAAATTTTTAAAAGTGTTGTTAAAAGAATATATAAAACAAAATAATCACAGATTAGATGTTTTCGGAAATTACATACCACAGAGTATGAGTTAGTCGCTCAGTCGTGTCTGACTCTTTGTGGCCCCGTGGACTGTAGCCCTCCAGGCTCCTCCTCTGTCCATGAGATTTTTCTGGCAAGAATACTGGAGTGGGTTGCCACTCCCTTCTCCAGGGGAATCTTCCTGACCCAGGAATGGAACCCAGGTCTCCTGCATTGCAGGCATATTCTTCACCGTCTGAGAAACTGAGAAGCAGAGGCATTGCCGTGGACTGAACTGTATGCGTCATAAATTCATATGGGAAAGCCATAACTCCCCACATGTGCTGGTATTTAAAGATGGAGGACTTTGGGAGGTGGTCAGGGTTACAGCAGGTCATGAGGATGGGCCCCCCCACCATGGGATTAGTGTCCTTATAAGAGACAGCAGAGACTTTACTGTCTCTCTCTCTCGCCATCTCTCTCTTCACCACGTGAGGACATAGCAAGAAGGCAGCTGATGCAAGCCAGCAAGAGGGTCACCATCCTCTTTTTTAGTTATGGCAAAGCTGCCACACATCAGTTAACAACGATTCACTTCCTCTGTGTTTCACCTCCTCTGATGCGCTTGCCAACAGTGCATCAGTTCAGTTCAGTTTAGTCGTTCAGTCGTGTCCGACTCTTTGCGACCCCATGAATTGCAGCACGCCAGGCCTCTCTGTCCATCACCAACTCCCGGACTCTACCCAAACCCATGTCCATCGAGTCAGTGATGTCATCCAACCATCTCATCCTCTGTCGTCCCCTTCTCCTCCTGCCCCCAACCCTTCCCAGCATTAGGATCTTTTCCAATGAGTCAACTCTTCGCATGAAGTGGCCAAAGTATTGGAGTTTCAGCTTCAACATCAGTCCTTCCAATGAACACCCAGGATTGATCTCTTTTAGGATGGATTGATTGGATCTCCTTGCAGTCCAAGGGACTCTCAAGAGTCTTCTCCAACACCACAGTTCAAAAGCATCAATTCTGCAGCGCTCAGCTTTCTTCACCGTCCAACTCTCACATCCATACATGACCACTGGAAAAACCATAGCCTTGACTAGACGGACTTTTGTTGGCAAAGTAATGTCTCTGCTTTTAAATATGCTATGCATAAGCTCAGCTAAATGGGGAAGGCGGTCATTACTTCACCAACAGCACTTTTCGTCGAACTTCCGAATACACTATTAATTGTTTTTTCCTTTATTGCTGATTTAATGTGCTACACCCAAACTCTGTAATTTTGCAAATGCAGTTTTCTTCTCCCAGAAGCTGTGTGGTTTTACACTGTAAAGAGGAAGGCACTCAAAAGTCAGTAGAAAAGCGCTTAGTTTGAGTTTTCAACCTAATGTATGATCTGAAATCAGTGTTTTAACTGCTATGAAAAACAAGTGGATAACTATCTGTGAAATATCTGCCCACGTGTGAATCCATGCTGAAACTCCAATACTTTGACCACCTGGTGGAAAGAACCGACTCATTGGAAAAGACGCTGATGCTGGGAAAGATTGAAGGCACGAGGAGAAGGGGATGACAGAGGATGAGATGGTTGGATGGCATCACCAACGCAATGGACATGAGTTTGAGCAAGCTCCGGGAGTTGGTGATGGACAGGGAAGCCTGGCGTGCTGTGGTCCATGGGGTCGCAAAGAGTCAGACACGACTGAGTGACTGAACTGAACTGATGTGAATCCATGGAAGAAATCTCTTGGCAATGGTAAAACTCTACACAAGTATAAAGTACTCTTGTTACAGGTATTAATGTGATTGGCATTATTATTAGAAGCCATATCTAGAATCCATTCTAATGACTTCCACTTTCTCAGTCAATAACAGCGTGCTCCTCCAAAGAGACTCCGTTTATTATGCACATGGAATATAATTGCATTTTTGATGTTCAGATGATTTTGAAAATCATTAAAAGACCATTGCAGACTCAAGCACTCTGTCTGCAGTACACTTCATCAAATGCTTGATACGATGCATATGAACCAATCATTTATGTCCCTTTTTGGGGGGGTTAACCCGTCATCAAGCTGATGGTGCAGTCCACCAAAAGCATTAGCAATGACTAGTTATTAATCTTATAACCTTTTCTAATTAACAGAATAAACTGTAAAGTGAAGACAAATTGAACGTATCCAAGGGTGAAATACATTCAAGCACTAAATGCATACTTATGCAGAAAAAATAATCTATGAATCCTTCACCACGAGGCGGGGCAGGGAAGATGGCTTGTGTCGTTTTATAGACAGAACTTGAACACACAGACAAACCGCTTTGTCACCGGTTTCTCTGCGTCTTCTTTCATGATGCTCCTGAAATTGCCGGGGAGAAGTACTGTAAACATCGTCAGCATCGTTCTTTATTTTATACGGCTCTCCTTGGAAGGATCCCAGAGTTGCTGGGTAAACAGCAAAACACTGAGAAGAAGCAAACAGCAACACACACATTTGTAGCAGGAAAACATCCACAGGAAACAAGATCATAAAGAGTTGAAAAGAAGTAAGAGAGAAGAAGAATAAAAATGAAGACAATTAAGTGCTGGCAGGGGTGACTATTGATGTCCTTGGAACAATTGCAAAATATTAAAGGGGCGTGTTTCTTTTCTCTAAAAGCAGCGTCTGAGAAACAGAGTTCATTAAGTCAAAAATGTAGTGTTTTGACTTAAAAATCAGGATATTTTCTAAAAATCAGGGTTTTTGACTTGAAAAAGCCAAAATCAGGGTTTCTCTGATATTTGGGATGAGTTAAATCTGTGCTGTGAGCAGCAGTCCTGTTCTTTTGGGTGGGGGAGATGGCTCAGAACTTTAGCCTGAGTTCAGGGAGGTGAATCAGAGACGTTGAACATTTTGAGGGGAAAAAAACGGAATTAAGTTCTAAGGGCTTCCCAAGTGGCACTTGTGGTAAAGAACCCGCTTGCCAGTGGAGGAGATCTAAGAGACATGGGTTCGATTCCTGGGTTGGGAAGATCCCCTGCAGAAGGGCCTGGCAACCCATTCCAGTGGTCTTGCCTGGAGAATCCCATGGACAGAGGAGCCTGATGGGCTACAGTCCCTGGGGTTGCAAGAGTTGGACATGACTGAAGTAACGGAAGAGGCATTTTGTCTGACGTGGTACCAACATACAATGAAATGCTAACATTAAACATTGCTGGTGCCAACAGTCAATGAAATGCTAACATTAAACGCTGCAGACTGTCATACAGAGTAAGTCTGAAAGAGAAAAAACAAGCATCGTGTATTAAACAGCCACATGGGGAACCTAGACCAACGGTACGGATGAACCTATTTGCAAAGCAGAAACAGAGATGAAGGCACAGAGAACAAACAGGCACAGCAAGGAGGGAACAGCAAGGAGGGAAGAAGGGGTGGCATGAATGGGGAGGCTGGGATTGAGACATCATCACTATTGATGGGTGTGCATGCTAAGTCACTTCAGTCGTGTCCGACTCTCTGTGACCCCATGGACTGCAGCCTGCCAGGCTCCTCTGTCCATTGGATTCTGCAGGCAAGAATACTGGCATGGATACTATGTATAAAATAGGCAACTAATGAGAATGTACTGCATAGCACAGGAAAATACTCGATGCTCTGTGGTTCCCTAAATGGCAAGGAAATCCAAAAAGAGGGGATATATACATACCTATAGCTAATTCCCTTTCTAGTACCGCAGAAATTTGCAGAATATTGTAAAGCAACTATGCGTTGTTCAATTGCTCAGTCGTGTCCGACTCTCTGTGACCCCATGGACTGCAGCCCGCCAGGCTTTCCTGTCCTTCACTGTCTCCTGGAGGTTGCTCAGATTCATGTCCATTGACTCGGTGATGCTTTCTAACCAACTATACTCCAATTAAAAAAAAAAACTCATCAGATGTTCTGAATCAGCTGTATGACTTAGAGGCGTCAGTAAAGTGAGAATGTGGAAGGGATTAATTCTGACACTCACTGTGACCTTGGGAAACACCCCTGCCTATGAAGGCTGGTCCACGAACAGAAGAATCCCAACACATGCCTGATGTCTTGGGGACACTTGGGCATACCTGCTGATTCGGGATCACCTCTCAGAAGATGCAGATGGGAAAAGCAAGCATCCATCTGATCACTGTAGATTACGGGCTGAAGCCAACGGAGGCAGCAATGACTTTGAGCGCCTTCTGATAGAAACTCACTAAATCACGAGAAGGGAAACCACACCTTTTTACCGTCTGTTTGTCTGCTAGTATTATTCCATCTACGGTCTGCAGGTCATATGTTAGGAACTTGTAAGAAAAGCAAAAGGGCTCTCGTCTGGGCTTAGCATGGGCAGTGAATGTGGCCAAGGCTAGAACACAGTTGAAAGACACCAGAATTTGTAGAATGAAATGTTTTATGTTGTTGACCTTGGGCGGGAAGAATGGTGGTGAGAAGCTCATTGCAAGAACCAGTATCGAGGACTTCCCTGGTGGTCTGGGGGTTAAGACTCCAGCAACCAAAGCAGGGGGTGTGGGTTTGATCCCTGGTCGGTTGACTAGATCCCACATGCTGCATAGCATGGCCAAAAGATTAAAAAAAAAAAACAACCAGTATCTAGACAGCATGCTTCCTTAATCAGGACACACTTAACACAACATCACTTCCCAGGTGGTTTTAGCAGTAAAGAACCCATCTGCCAGTGCAGGAGACGTCAGAGATGCGGCTTTGATCCCTGGGTCAGAAAGATCCCCTGGAGGAAGGCGTGGCTACCCACTCCAGTATTCTCACCTGGAAAATCCCATGGACAGAGGAGCCTGGTGGGCTACAGTCCATGGGATCACAAAGAGTCAGATATGACGGAATGACAAACAGCCACTTAGCCACTAATGCAATATCAATGGAAGATGCTCCCACCCTGTCCCCCACCTTCTTTCCAGGCAGAAGAGTTTCTTGGAGAATTCCTGCTCCTTCTCAGTGTGTATCTGGAGACAGGTCTTAAGACAGTATTCATGGAAAAGCAAATATAAACCGTGGGCTTAACCCTCACCAGGAAAACCCATAAGCAGCCATCTGTGTGGAACGCTGCACACACTCTAGAGGCTCCTGGATTTCATGAAGCCAATCAAATACACCTTGTTTAAAAGACCATGAAGCTAGGTACTATATGATCCAGCAATCCCCCTCCTGGGCACATATCTGGAGAAAACCATACTTCAAAAACATGCATGCACCACAGTGCTCACCGCAGCACTATGTACAATAGCTAGGACATGGAAAACAACCTACCTGTCCATCAACAGGGGAATGGATGAAGATGCGGTACACGTATACGATGGAATATTACTCCGCCATTAAAAAGGAAGAAAAATAATGACATCTGCAGCAACATGGACACAACTAGAGACTGTCCCACTGAGTGAAGTCAGACAGAGAAAGACAAATACCATATCATACTGCTCATGAGACGGGCATCTTAAAAAAAAAAAAAAAACTGTGCAAATGAACTTATCTACAAATCAGAAATAGAAGCAAAGAAGTAGAAAACAAACTTAGGAATCAGATTCCCCAGGCTCAACCCCAGCTGAATTAGTCTTAGTAAAAGGCACTAACTTATAGCCATGGCCAAGAGGCTAAGATTTGCATTGGGATGAAAAATAGCTTCATGAAGTGTGGACATTTCTATGCTATGTGAATGATGTGTGCGTCCCACCGATTCTAAATATGTTAGAGAACATTTGCTGTGTGGCCCTCAACCGGGGGAACGACGCGAGTCTGCCGTTCCGAGGAGCTCGATAACCAAGACGTTGCTCGTTTTTTTCTGTTGGGAAAACAGGGAAAGAACCACCAAGAACAGGAACTGAGGTGAACTTATTCACGCACCATATGAAGAGGTAGCCAAGAGGCTCGTGATGCATACAGACTCCATGCCTCCAACGCCTTCTGCATTTCACGTCTTCCGATGAAATCTCTAATAAAAGTTAGAGGTTCATAAAAGTTAAAGGAGAATTTGTCACACGGATTCTATCCTTTATCCTAGTAAAAGTTAAAGGTGAATTTGTCATATGGATTCTCTCCTTTATCCTAATATATGTGTTATGTTTAAATATGATGGTTTCTTTGGTTGTAATGTGTGCGCTGTGGAATACGAGGGCAGAGTTGCCCCCACGGCGCTCAGGATCTTAGTTCCCTGAACCAGGGATCGAACCCATGTCTCCTGAATTAGAAGGTGGACTCTTCACCACCGGACCACCAGAGAATCCCTGAGCATGTTTATATTAATCAGAAGGGCCAGAAGCAATGGTAATTCTATATGATGAACGAAGTATATACAAGTCTCTCTCCAAGCATTTCAACATTCAACCTCAAATCTAGCATCATGGACTAATAGAAAAGAAGAAGGCAAGCTTAGAACTTTTTTCTTAACCAGAGGGCTCCCTGGGGGGCTCAGTGGTAAAGAATCCGCCTCCCAATGCAGGAGATGCGGGTTCGATCCCTGAGTCAGGAAGGTCCCCCGGAGGAGGGCATGGCAACCCATGCCAAGTATTCTTGCCTGGGGAATCCCATGGACAGAGGAGCCTGGTGGGCTATGCTCCATGGGGTTGCAAAGAGTCAGACATGACTGATTGATGACGGAGTACACGTGCACACACTTGGCCTCCATAATCAATAGAAATTGATGAGAGGACAAACGAAAAAATTTAGACAAGGCTTTACTGGGGCCCCTGCAGCAGCAAGGTGGAAGGGAGGGAGAACAAATAACAGGGTCCCTTGGTTGTTAGTGGAGGTCCCTAACGGGGGTGAGCTAGATCCTCTTACGGAATGCAGGTAGGGGTATGTCCAGGGATCAGGTTGGAGGCGTGGCTTAGGTGTTTGCCCACCCTGTAGGTGCTATTGTGTGCAGGGGGCAACACACAGTACCCTGCTTTTGCTCCAGGCTCCTTCGAACTGGCAGTTGAGTTTTTTTGCTCTTTCTGTATCTTTTATCCAGAATTTGCTCTAAGTACACATGAATGTAGGCTTCCCAGGTGGCACTCAAGGTAAAGAACCTGCTTGCCAATGCAGGAGACGTAAAAGACACGAGTTCAATCCCTGGGTCAGGAAGATCCCTTGGAGGAGGAGATGGCAACCCACTCCAGCATTCTTGCCTGGAGAATCCCAAGGACAGGAGAGCCTGGAGGGCTACAGTCCCTGGGGTCACCAAGAGTTGGACATGACTGAAGCGACTGAACATGCACGCACACACGTGAATGCAGCTATTTTTAGTCCCGTACAGTTTTTTTGTATTGCGGCAAAGGATCTGAAGTCTCAGACTATCTCAGTGCCGGTCCGTCAGGAGAACCACACACAGGCTGCCGTGTGAAGAAGTGATAGTGAAAGTCACTCAGTCGTGTCCGACTCTTTGCGACCCCGTGGACCACGCAGTCCATGGAATTCTCCAGGCCAGGATACTGGAGTGGGTAGCCATTCCATTCTCCAGGGGATCTTCCCAACCCAGGGATCAAACCCAGGTCTCCTGCGTTGCAGACGGATTCTTAACCAGCTGAGCCACCAGGGAAGTGCAAGAATACTGGAGTGGGTAGCTGTTCTGTTCTCCAGGAGATCTTCCCAACCCAGGGATTGAACCCAGGTCTCCCACATTGCAGGCAGTTTCTTTACCAGCTGAGCCACCAGGGAAGCCCAAGAATACTGGAGTGCATTCATTTCATCTCCATTGTCACGTAGCCCGGTTCTCCACGGCCAACCCAGAGCCCTCTGGGATGTTAGCACACAGACCCTGAAGCTTCTTGGGCCCCGTGGACACACTCCTTGCTTAAATTCCCAAACTACATCTTTTACAAAAAGACCTGATATTGAGGATGAAAATCAGGATGAATCATATTCCACTGTTTTTCCTTTCTCATCCAAAAAAATGTCATCATGGGGACTTGCTTGGTGGTCCAGGGGTTAAGAATCTGCTTGTCAATGCAGGGGTGAAGGGGCTGGTCCAACCCCTGGTCAGGGGAGATGCTCGGGGGAATGAAGCTGTGTCACAACTACCGAGCCTGCACGCTGCAACGACTGAATGCACTCGTCTAGAGCTCAACACAACCGGAGAAATTCCGAGAGCAGTGATGAAGACCCAGCGCACCAGAAAATGAATCAGCAAATAAATAAAATTTAAAAGAATACACGCTGCAATGCCAGGGATTTGGGTTTGATTCCCTGGTCACGGAGGATCCCACATGCCATGGGGTAACTAAACCTGCCTGCCACAGCTACTGAGTCCACGTGTCACAAATAGAGTCCAGGAGCCACAACAAAAGGCCTCCAGTGATGCAACTAAGATCCAATGCAATAAATAATTTAAAATATTTTTTTTTTAATGTCATGATTAGTAGAAACATACCAAAGGCTGCCCTCTTTGCTGCTTCACCCTAAATAGCTTTAGTCTCTCTTTGCTTGTGTCATAGTGACAGATGAGTTCAATTTTCACACTGACACTGTAGAATATGTCACATCCCCTCCCCAGACTTAATTTTCCCTTGGGTTTTCCCAGAAATAAAGATTTCATCATGTGGACTTTATGGGTATGCTTTTATCACATACAGATGTGAGAGCTGGATCATAAAGAAGGCTGAGTGCCAAAGAATGGATGCTTTTGAACTGTGGTGTTGGAGAAGACTCTTGAGACTCCCTCGGACAGCAAGGAGATCCAACCGGTCCATCCTAAAGGAAACCAGTCCCGAATATTCATTGGAAGGACTGATGCTGAAGCTGAAGCTCCAATCCTTTGGCCACCTGATGGGAAGAACTGACTCATTGGAAAAGACACTGATGCTGGGAAAGATGGAAGACGGGAGGAGAAGGGGACGACAGAGGATGAGATGGTTGGATGGCATCACCTACTCGATGGACAAGAGTCTGAGTAAACTCCGGGAGTTGGTGATGGTCAGGGAGGCCTGGCGTGCTGCTGTCCATGGGGTCGCAAAGAGTCGGACACGACTGAGTGACTGAACGAAAACTTGTCCAAAACTTGTTGGCACCCACGCGAAGGTGTTATCCAAGACAAACACTCTCAGCACCACCCTGACCTCACCACTGGAACGTGTCCGACACCTGTCAAGCCCGTAGAAACGCGCTGAACACACGCTGGGGGAACAGACCTTCCTGACACCTTTCCTTTCAGGTTGGCTTCTGACGTGCCCGTCGTATTCTCCTCTTCTGTCCTAATTTCTCCTCGTCTTTTCATTATTTGCCGTGTGCTGAAAGTCTGTGTCCCTCAGAGCGAGATCCACAGGTTGAAGCCCTCGCCTGTGACGTGACGGTATCTGGAGGTGGTATGCTTGGGAGGTCATGAGGTCATGACGATGGAGCCCCATGAACCGAATTAGTGTCCTTATAAGAGAGACCCCAGGGAGCTCCCTGGCAATTTCCAGCACCCGAGGACACACTGCGAAGGCGATCATCTACGAACCAGGAGGAGAAGCATCACCAGAACCCATATCAGCTGGGTCCTGCTCTTGGCCTTTCCCCTTCCAAACATCTGAGAAAGAGATGCCTGTTTATAGGCAGTCTACAGTATGTTCTCTTATAGCACCCTGAAACAAGCTAAAACATCATATAATCAAACAATATGGAGGGCTTCCCTGGCAGTCCGGTGGCTAAGACTTTGTGCTCCCAGTACAGGAGACCTGGGTTCCATCCCTGATCAGGGAAATAGATCCCACATGCTGCAACTCAACACCTTCATGTCACAACTAAGATGTAGTACAGCCAAATACATAAATCAATTAAAAAAAAACTACTGGACATTTTTAGGACCAGTATTTTGGAAAGTTCTTATAGCAGTTCAGCTTCTGGGTCTTTAAACCTTCTAATCGACATCTTAGAACGTTCAAGCCAACGTAACCCAGGTGGACAGTTTCACCATGTGGAGACCCTGTGATATTTGCTACCCAGGTACTCGTTTCAGATCTCAGCTGTCTCTGCAGACAATGACAAAAAGTGCAATCACAGACATGATCCCCTTATATCACAAGTCACACAAGTACCTGCACAAAATTTCTCTGTGGTCCTGAAATAAAACAAAAAATCTGTTAGATCAAAGCTCACCCATCTCTGTTGAGCTTTCAAGATAAGACTGTCTGGGCTTGAGAGGGTTGGTTTATGCCCCAGGATCAAGAAGGTGGCATCACAGTGATTGTGTGTCTACAATTTCTTTTCTATGACAAGCCCCAGTTTCAAAACAAGAACCACCTACAATACATCTTTGTGTCTGTCTGGCTTCACATAGTGTGCACGTTAAGAGGAAACAAAAGTCCTGAGTGCTTTACATTAAACTGGGGACTCAGTGGGATTTCTCTACTTTCACAGAAATCTAAAGAATCTGTGATGTTTTCCACAGTCAACCAAAGAACCTAACTGTGTCTATGTCATTAAAAAAAAAAACAAAACAACAAAAGTGCAGCACAAAATCTCTGCCTTCCGGTGAATCCTTGAAGGTTACGTGTTTGACGGTGGCTTTTTGTCCAACTCAGAAAATGTCATCGTTATTGATGATGATCTAAAGGAAATCATTTTTCATCCGGGACACGGGAGAAAGATAAGAAAATAGAGGCCGTTCAGTTTGCTAATGTCTTTTATATTTTTGGCGAAACAATTGATGAGTTTCTCTGGGAGAATAGGAAAGTAAAGGTTAGCAAGCCAAAGGTTAACAGGATCAGTGTAAAGAGTTGTGCAATTTTTGACTGCATTTCTTTCCAAATATTTTGAAGGCTTCCTGAAATGATTTTTTGACGCACACATTTTGGGGGAAAAAAAGTGCACATCTGTATTCTCAGAATAAAGGTGACAAGCAGCACATCATTCTTGGAATATGTGAGCTGATGGTTTTGCCCTCGGGAATAAAAACACACATGTGGAACATATTATCTGGGTGCCATAGCGACAGTAGGCCAATGATCAAGACAGGATGCGATTCAGAGGGTCGGGCTGCCGTGTCATTTCTGAAAACAGCTCAGGCTTCAACATGGCTCTGCCTGGATGTCCATAGGAATCAGGACACCGAATTCAACACCCTGGAGCTACCAAGGCTGCTTTATCGTGCTGAGTCGGGCCCCTGGGCAGGCACAAACGGACACAAGAAGAGAAAAGGCACATCTGTGTAGGAGCTTAGCTCATTGCATTTGATTCCCATGGCTGCTGGAACAAACGGCCACAGGTTCAGGGGCTGACATCAACATCCATGTAACATCTCCATGTAACTCTTCTGGAGGTCGTAAGTCTGAAAGGAGTGTTAAAGGGATAAAACCAAGGTGCTGGCAGACTGGCATTTCATTTCAGAGGCTCGGGATTGGAGGGCAATGGGTCCATTTCCTAGCCTTTTGATGCTTCTGGATGCTACTCATGTTCTTTGACTCCAGGTCACGTTATTAGTCTTTCTAAAAAATATTTATTTATTTGGCTGTGCCAGGTCTTAGTTACGCATGCAGCATCTTCGATCTTGCAACAAAGCAAGCGGGACATTTAGTTGTGTCTCGAGGGATCTTTAGTTTTGGCTAAAGATTCAAACTCTTAGTGGTGGCATGTGAGATCTAGTTCCCTGACCAGGGATAGAACCTTGTATTGGGAGCGTGGAGTCTTAGCCACTGGGCCACCAGGGGAGTCCCCGGGTCATGCTTTTTCCTAATCTCTGCTTCCATCCTCACAACTCCTTCTCTGACTCTGACCCTTCTGCCTCCCTCTTACCAGGACCCTTGCGGACTTAAGCTGGGATAACCTCTACACAATACAAGCTCCTTAACTTTCCCACTCCTTCAAGGTCCTGTTCACAAGTAATTTCTTGCAGAGGCTCAGGATTGGGGGTGGAGGGGTCCACACAAGATAACTTATTCACAAGTTTTGAGGATTAAAACATGGCCATTTTTGAGGCGAGGGGAGGGGTCATTTTTCTGCTTATCGTCTCCTAATGGGACTGCTCAAAGACTTCACCAGTTTCCCCCAGAGGATATTGGTGGGATGCTTCCTAACTTGGATCGTCGAGTGAATTCTCATCACGGCTTGGTCTTGTGCCTCTAGGTCTTCCCTTGGTGAATTTCCAGCCATTTTTTTTTGAACCTCATGAAAATGGATTCTCTTTCTCTTTTCTGAATCTTGGCTTCCAGACCGCCATGCTGCTCCTATGAAAATATGCTGTCATCCAGGAGCCCTTTCTGGCCACCCACTTGCAAGGTGAATTTTTCTCAAAGAACTCCCTTTCAGGTGCCATTTCTATCTTGCACAGTTGCCATTTAGGTGCAAGGTAGATTTCCAACATCAGACTTGAGGCCAACTTCTTATTTGGGTCAACATTTTTTTCCCCCGAGCCCTGTGACTAACTCACTCATTCACAGGTTCATTCATTCATTCATTTAACAAATACTTATTGAGCACATACTACATACAACGCACAATTCTAGGTACTCAAACAAGTTGATGAATCAACAAGGGAAAGAGTGCATAAACTACTCCAATACCTTGGCCACCTGCTGCAAACAGCTGACTCATTGGAAGAAAACCCTGGGTAAGATTGGAGGCAGAGGAGAAGAGGGAGACAGAGGGTGAGATGGTTGGTTGGCATTACCTATTCAATGGACATGTACTTGGACAAACTCCGGGAGATGGTGAAGGACAGGGAGGCCTGAAGTCTGTGTGGTCACAAAGATTCAGACACGACTTGGCAGCTGAACAACAACAAAATTCTAATGAAAGACTGTCAGCATAAATGTTCTTGGCTTAACTTGGAAACTTCTCTCTAGAAGCACTTATTATTTGAAAAAAAATAAGCTCTATGGATATCATAACCTGAAACATATGGGTAACACTATTTTCTACCCTTTGGAAAAGGTTATATAGTCTATTAAATTGCTTATTACAGCCTTCACAATGAATATTCAAGGGATGTTGTGATGCTGTGCGTGGGTACGTGGTCAGTTCTATCTGACTCTTTGCGACCCCATGGACTGTAGCCCACCAGGTTCATCTGCCCATGGGATTCTCCAGGCAAGAATACTGGAGTGGGTGCCGTTCCTTTCTCCAGGGGATCTTCCCAACCCAGAGATGGAACCCACATCTATACTGCAGGCAGATTCTTTAGCTCTGAGGCACCTGGGAAGTTTCAAAAGACATTAGCAATCATTCATTATTTTCACAAGAGTTGTGTCAGAGGAGAAATTTGCAAGAAATTTGCCTGTTTGCCTTACTAGCAAGGTATAAGCTACGTGGTAGCATATCATGTGGAGAGAATCCATTTCTTTTTGTAATACTTTGGAAAAATGGCAAAGCAATGCTTATACACCTCCTTAACAAAAATTGTGGACAAAGTGTGTGTGTCTCTATATCCACATCTATAATCTTCCCCATGATAAGAAATTTTTTTATTGGCACTTGGATTTACTTCATCTGTCAAGCTTTAACTCAGCTGAATTTCCACTGAGACCTGTACTGATCTGTGCATTACCCGTCCAAAAGCTTTGAGAAGGTGTCAGCACACCTGGTTAGGTAGCATCACCGACTCAATGGACATCAATTTGAGCAAACTCTGGGAGAGAGTGGAGGACAGAGGAACGTGGCATGTTTTGGTCTATAGGGTTGCAAAGACTCAGACGTGACAGAGTGACTGAAAACAGCAACAAACAGCATACAAACCCCCAGCTGGCTTGAAGCAAGGTTATTGTATTTGTAAAGGGTGTTTGTTTCAGAGTCTTACAAGAGGGCCTGGAGAAAGACTGCCTCTCAATTTTAAAACTGAGAAAATGAATTTTGCATCAATTAGAAGACACACATTTAATAAGTACCTCAAATAGGTCTCACTGACTCTGTGTATGCCCAAGATAATAGAATGATTAAATGCAAATAAATCACAGGAGAAATACAGAAAATAAACAAAAATGAATTCCTTGATCTATTCTTCCAACTACTATTTCATTCCTTTCGCTTCCTTATTCTTTCTCTTTGTATTACCTCCTTCAGTTTAGTTCAGTCGCTCAGTCGTGTCTGACTCTTTGCGACCCCATGGACTGCAGCACGCCAGGCATCCCTGTCCATCACCAACTCCCGGAGTTTACTTAAACTCATGTCCATTGAGTCAGTGATGCCATCCAACCATCTCACCTTCTGTCACCCCCTTCTCCTGCCTTAAATCTTTCCCAGCATCAGGGTGTTTTCAAATGAGTCAATTCTTCACATCAGGTGGTCACAGTATTGGAGTTTCAGCTTCAGCATCCATCCTTCCAATGAAAATTGCGTCCTTATTTCTTATTAATGAAAGACAGAACCCCCACTCAAGAAACAAGTAATTCCTTTCTTTCTCGGCCTAGTCTGCCATTTGCAGCAACATGGATGGACCTGGAACTTGTGGTACTGAGTGAAGGAAGTCAGAGAGAGAAAGACAAATAGCATGTGATATCACTTATATGTGGAACATCAAAAAAATGCTACAAATGAACCCATTTACAAAACAGAAATTGAATTACAGATGTAGAAAACAAACATGATTACTGGGGAGTAAGAGGGGAGAGGGATAAATTGGAAGGTGGGGATTGACATACACACATTTGTGGGTGAATGTGCTCAGTCGTGTCCAACTACTTGTGACCCCACGGACTGCAGTCTACCAGGCTCCTCTGTCCATGGAATTCTCCAGGCAAGAATATATACAAAATAGATAACCAGTAAGTACCCACTGGGAACTCTAAACAATACTCTGTAATGGCCTATATGGTAAAAGAATGTAAAAAGAATGAATATATCTATGTGTGTGTGTAACTGATTCTCTTTCCTGTACACTGGAAAATAACACTGAGATTGTCATACTGAGTGAAAGTGAAGGTCACGTAGTCGAGACCGAATCTTTGCGACCCCATGGACTATAGTCCATGGAATTCTCCAGGCCAGAATACTGGAGTGGGTGCCAATTCCCTCCTCCAGGGGATCTTCCCAACCCAGGGATCGAACCCAGATCTCCCGCATTGCAGGCAGATTCTTTACCAGCGGAGCCACAAGGGAAGCTCTATCTCGGATTGTCATACTGAGTGAAGTAAGACAACTATCATAAGACATAGCTTACACGTTGAATCTACAAAAATCATACAAACGAACTTATTTACAAAACAGAAATAGACCGATAGACATAGAAAACAAACTTATGTTTACTGGGGGGTGAGGTGGGGAGGGATAAATTGGGAGCTTGGGATTCACAAATACACAGTACTATATATAAAACAAATAACTAATAAGGACCTAGTATAAGTACAGGGAACTCTACTCAATACTGTGTAATGGCATATATGTGAAAACATCTAGAAAAGAGTGGATATATGTCTACATGTAACTGATGCACTTTGCTGTACACTTGAAACTAACACAACATTATAAATCAGCTATACTCCCCAATAAAAAAGCTTGAAAAACTGTTTTCAGAGTGCCAGTCACTGGCCTCTGAGTCGGTTCAGACTCCTCCGTGTTTTCATTGTGAGGGGACTCAGCCTGAAGAATGAAGTACCCCCTGGTGAGTGTCACACAGCCCATTTCAGGGCATCCATGGGATTCCATGTGGATTCCGAAGAC
The DNA here is from genome assembly GCF_054371585.1 of Giraffa tippelskirchi. Lineage (NCBI taxonomy): Eukaryota > Metazoa > Chordata > Mammalia > Artiodactyla > Giraffidae > Giraffa > Giraffa tippelskirchi. The sequence continues at coordinate 149,641,216 of NC_137289.1, forward strand.
TGCCGTCCAGTTTTCTGCTGGAGCTACATCCTGGCTCTGCTCATGAGGACCTCAAAGATTAGGGGTACATGAAGCAACCAAAAAAAACGTCCCAAGCACGTTTATACTGGTAAGTTTCCAAGAGGAAGAAACAGGCAACATTTCAGCTGGAGTATCTGTGCTTCAGGATACACTTTGGAACATGAACGGAGGATGTGAGCAAATGCCCTCACGGTCCACATCTGACCTGTACCACAATGGCAACTGCGGCAGGTGGATTTAGGAAGTCTATCAAGTGGTGGCTCGGGTGGTAAAGAATCCGCCTGCAATGCAAGAGACGTGGGTTCGATCCCTGGGTCGGGAAGATCCCCTGGAGAAGGGCATGGCAACCCACTCCAGTATTCATGCCTGGAGAATTCCATGGACAGAGGAGTCTGGCGGGCTACAGTCCATGGGGGTCTCGAAGAGTCAGACACGACTTAGTGAGTGTCCCTTTTGGGGGCTTCCCTGATGGCTCAGATGGTAAAGAACGTGCCTGCAATGCAGGAGAGCTGGGTTCGATCCCTGCGTGGCAAAGATCCCCTGGAGAAGGGAATGGCTACCCACTCCAGTGTTCTGGCCTGGACCATTTGATGGACAGAGGAGCCTGGTGGGCTACCGTCCATGGGGTTGCAAGGAGTCGGACATGACTGAGCGACTAATGCTTTCACTCTCACTGTGTCCAACATTTGAACACAGCATGGTGATAACCAGAAGGATATAAACACACTGAAAGTAAGTGCTTTGAACAAAATGCAGTATCTGCTGGTGGAATTGCTTTAGGACTGAAAAAGCAAAAGGAAGTGCTTGCAACAGTCTAGCTGTGACTGTAGCCTTTCTACGGCTTCTGGCAGAAATTAGGAAACTTCCAGGTGTGCCAAACAAAGAGGAATTAAAATGAGAGAATGATTTTCAAGGTAAACCAGTGGTTTTACGTCAGCGTGTTAGGCTTAGGGGAAAGCTTGCGGGGTGGGCATACATTATTTGAATCTGTTTGCTTTCTTTTGATAAAAATACCCCTTCCTACTGTATTTCTCTCTCCCTCCCATTCCCCCTGGTCTCTCAGCATGCTCTCTGACTTCTCTTTACCCACCCACTGGATGATGCCTTCTCAACTCTTGATCCCTGGGTTCTACCGTAACACACACAGACTTTTTTCTGCCTGAGTCCTAAAGCAATTCCACCAGCAGATACTGCATTTTGTTCATGGTTATCAGCAGACGGACAACGACACTTAAAGACGGATGGTGGATGGATTTTTCCACCCATAGAAAACCTCCCAGTAATGCAACTGTCATCACAATTCCTTTGGCATGTTCACACCAATTCCCCTTCATGAATTCTCCCACCACTAAGCAGATACCAGTGATGAAGTGAAAAAAAACCTTCCCTCTATTCCACCAGCCTTATATGAATCAATACAATTTTCCACTGATTGAAAGCCACAACTATGAAGCCTGGTTGTTGCTTAGTCGCTTCAGTCATGTCTGACTCTTTGCGACACCACGGACTGCAGCCCGCCAGGCTCCTCTGTCCATGGGATTCTCCAGGCAAGAATACTGGAGTGGGTAGCTATTTCCTTCTCCAGGGGAATCTTCATGATCCAGGGATCGAACCCGTGTCTCCTGCACTGGCAGGCAGATTCTTTACCTCTGAGCCATCAGGGAAGCCCACTGTGAAGGATACTCACACTGAAAGGCTAAATGTTCCAAAATGAAAAGATTTTGCATGTTGCCCTCCGGATGGAAGGATCCATTCTACAAAAAGATGTACACACATGGCCGATTCATGTGGATGTTTGGCAAAAACCACCACAATATCGTAAAGTAATTAGCCTCCAATTAAAATTTTTTTAAAAAGTAAAAAAAAAAAAGATACTGAGAATGTACACATGGAGTTGATATTGCAGAGAAGCATGACACAGAGGGAGTAGACAGCTGAGAAGAGATTATTGTACGTCTCCAGAAGAAAAGGATAATCATGACTGACTGAGGATGTCACCTGCCCCAGGCACTGTGTCCTGCACGTGGAAGTTCTGATGTTGGCAGGTGGCGATCACTCTGACCTTGCTGGGGAGGTGAAGGTCATTTGAAGATACTTCAGATCTTGCAAGAAAGATTTGAAGAGATGAAGCAATGTGCCCAGGGTCACACAGGTAGTGTCAGAACAACCAGGACTTTGAACTAAAGATTGTGAACGGAGCAGGGGTCTCAGTCATGCCACGTTTGAGGGCCATGTGTGACTGAGTGGATGTCCACCTGTCTTAGAACACATGGTGCTACTGGGGGGTGGGAGCAGAAGTGAGAGATGGAAGACCATGTGGTGTGACACTGTCTACCTTCCCCCCCCGGAAAACTCCACACAACCTGCTTCCTAGTTCCTATCTTCTCAGGAAGGCAGAGAGGCAACACGGGGCTGTTCTAGCCAAGCGGAAAGTGAGAGATGAGGATGAAAAGTGAGGATCTCGGCAATACCAGGGTCAGAGCAGAAGGGATGGCTAGTACCCTGTGAGGGATAGCATGAGGTCGTGAGGAATCGGGGAGCCTTTTACCTCTCCAAGGCTGACAAACCTGGATGGGCTGAACAAGCTAACCTAAAGAGCAAAGCTTCCCTCATAGCTCAGTCGGTAAAGAATCTGCCTGCAATGCAGGAGACCCGGGTTCGATTCCTGGATTGGGAAGATCCCCTGGAGAAGGCAATGGCAACCCACTCTGGTAATCTTGCCTGGAAAATCCCATGGACAGAGGAGCCTGGCGGGCCACAGGCCATGGGGTCACAAGAGTAGGATACGACTTAGTGTCTAAACCACCACCACCAAAGAACAAAGAGGTGGAAGGGCATGGAGGAAGCTCTGAAGCTGGGGTGAGGACTTGAGCCCACCACAAGCTACAAAGACACTTTACCAGTACACTAAATATTATAATTTTTTTAGAGGACAAAAATCTCCTAATTGACCCCTGTTGCTGTTGGTGTTCAGTCGCTCAGAAGAGTCTGACTTTGCAGTGATTTTGGAGCCCAAGGTGAGTCTACCCCATGCACTGCAGCATACTAGGCTTCCCTGTCCTTCACCATCTCCTGGAGCTAGCATAAACTCATGTCCACTGAGTTGGTGATGCCATGCAACCATCTCTTCCTCTGTTGTCCCCTTATCTTTCCGCCCTCAATCCTTCCCAGCATCAGAGTCTTTTCTAATGAGTCAGCTCTTTGCATCAAGCGGCCAAAGGATTGGAGTTTCAGCTTCAGCATCAGTCCTTCCAATGAACATTCAGGACTGATCTCCTTTAGGATGGACTGGTTGGATCTCCTTGCTGTCCAAGGGACTCTTAAGAGTCTTCTCCAGCAGCACAATTCAAAAGCATCAGTTCTTCAGCACTCAACTTTCTTTATGGTCCAACTCTGACATCTGTTCATGACTACTGGAAAAAACACAGCTTTGACTAGACGGACCTTTGTCGGCAAAGTGATGTCTCTGCTTTTTAACACACTGTCTAGGTTTGTCATAACTTTCCTTCCAAGGAATAACTGTCTTTTAATTTCATGGCTGCAGTCACTGTCTGCAGTGATTTTGGAGCCCAAGAAAATAAATTCTGTCATTGTTTCCACTTTTTCGCCTTCTATTTGCCATGGAGTGGTGGGACTGGATGCCATAATCTTAGTTTTTCAGAATGTTGAATTTTAAGCCAGATTTTTGACTGTCTTAAAATTCCCTCCCCATGCTATCTCATGAACAAACTTTTGCTCTGGATGTTTACCTTCATAACTTCCTTGGATATGGCTTTGACATATCATGAATTACATAAGTTGTATGCTGGAAAAAATAGACACTACCCATTGTCTCCAAAGAAAAGACCGACAACTTCAGATCTTCATGTTTTATGCACCTTTTCTTTTTTTTTTTTTTATAAATTTATTTATTTTAGTTGGGGGCTAATTACTTTACAATATTGTAATAGTTTTTGCCATACATTGACATGAATCAGCCATGGGTTTACATGTGTTCCCCTTCCTGGACCCCCCACCCACCTCCTTCCCCATCCCATCCCTCTGGATCATCCCATTGCCCCGGCCCTGAGCCCTTGTCACATGCATCGAACATGGAATGGTGTTCTGTTTCACATATGATAATATACATGTTTCAATGCTATTCTCCCAGAACGTCCCACCCTCACCTTCTCCCTCAGAGTCCATAAAATTGTTCCATGCATCTGTGTCTCTTATTCTGTCTCACATATAGGGTTATCGTTACCATCCTTCAAATTCCATATATATGCATTAGTATACTGTATTATTGTTTTTCTTTCTGGCTTACTTCACTCTGTATAATGGGCTCCAGTTTCATCCATCTCAGTAGAACCGATTCAAATGTATTTTTTTTAATGGCTGAGTAATAGTCCATTGTGTATATGTACCACAGCTTCCTTATCCATTCGTCTGCTGATGGACATCTAGGTTGCTTCCATGTCCTGGCTATTGTAAACAGTTACGCACCTTTTCAAACCATTTTCTCCTCTGGAAGATTAGAGTTGAAAACTGCCACTTATGCTAACTATAAATATGTAAAACGGGCTTATTTTAATAACTAGCTATAGAGTAGGATTCAGGGATTGGTTAGGAAATACACTTATCTTCAAATACAAACCAAAAAGTCTACTGGAAATATTAAAGCAAATTCTTTTTCTATCCCCCTTAGTTCATGAGGGTGAACTATCCAGTAAAAACAGTGGATTCGATAACTTTGGAAGAAGGCATACACCCCTAGGGCAAAGATCTCAGTGCTTGATTTGGGTTGCAAAGTGGACGTGTTTCAATCTTCACAGAGACACTCTCGTTTTGCACGCTAGGCATTGAGAGGGAAGAAAAAGGCTTTCTAAGTTCAAAACATTTTTTCACAAAGGATGAAATAGAGTTGTGGGTGTCAGGAGGAGGCATCAAAGAAGAAAGGAGAGAGAGGTCGGTGGGGGGTGGTGGTGGAAGTCAGACAGCTGAGATGTGGACGTGTTGACTCCTCTAAGACCTTTTTTTTCAAAGATTGTTTTTTGATGTGGACCATTTTTAAAATCGTTGTTGAATTTGTTACAAGGCTGCATCTATCATACAGTTTGGGTTTTTATGACCTCGCAGCTTGTAGGATCTTAGTTCCCCGACCAGGGATCGAACCTTCGTCCCCCGCATGGAGAGGCGGAGTCTTAACCACTGGAGCACCAGGGAAGAATCTCTAAGGCCTTGAGGAGCAGGGGAGAGACTGCCGAAGCTGGGACAGACGTCCAAGGCAGAGGCAGTCGCAGTGGAAGGCGAGGGTGGGCTGGCTAGGGCTCACAAAGTAAACATCACCTGAGAAATCGGTCCAGAGAAATCTCCCAGGCCTCCCGAGGCTCTGACACCCCATACATATCACACTTTGCTCCGGTGAGAGTCAGCGATTCCTTCCTGGAAGAAAACTCAATGGTGGCTTCTTGCCTTGATCAGATTCCTTTCCCCTTGGCAGGGGGAGTTACTCCACACTGGAGGTCAGCAGAACAGAACACCCCAAACAAGGCAGAAAAGTGAAACAGGCAGAAACGAGGCAGCAAGAGAGTTGGCCAAAGTGGGAGCTCCGTGAGCCGCTCCACGGGGTGGGCGGGTCCCGGAAGCATTTTCTTTTTTCTCCAAGCATCACTGGACGTGGGAGTCTTGACAATACGACAAGGCCACACAGGAAATAATGAAAGGGACTCCCCCTCACTCACTCAGATACCCCAAATGTAGTGTGAATTTTTTTTGGCCACATCTCATGGCATGCAGGACTTAGTTCCCCGACCAGGGCTTGAACCTGCGCCTCTTGCATTGGAACTGGGGAGTCTTAATCGCTGGACCGCCAGGGAAGTCCCTAGTGTGGAGCATTTTGACACAGTTGTGCTGTTGGCCTGAAAGTCTGCGGCTACCGCAAGATGCTCTCCTTCAACTTTCAGGGGTTGTTTTGTGATTCACCCAACAGGCCGAATCCCGAACCAGAGACTCAGAGAACCACAGCACCTACCCAGATGACTGACTGCCACTGAAGGAGACCTGGGTTCAATCCCCGGGCCGGGAAGATCCCCTGGAGGAGGAAATGGCAACACACTCCAGTATTCTTGCCTGGGGAATCCCACAGACAGAGGAGCCTGGTGGGCTATATAGTTCATGGGGTTGCGAAGAGTTGGACACGACTGAGTGACTGAACAATACATAGGAACATAGGAATCATATGCACTCTTTCCAAGGTCACTGCCAAGTCTGGATTTTGTACTAACACAGTAATACATGCCTATGCATAAGTCTTTCAAGAGCAATAAGTTCTCAGAATATACCGAGCCGGCCCGGCAGTTGTCTGCAGCTGTGTTCATAGGAATGCAGAATGCCAAGGTCAAAAGAGTCTCATTATCACTTTTATTCACTTCAGACATATTTATTCAGCATCTATGCAATAAAGCCTTCACATAACAGCTGCCTGTTAGAGTGAAGAATCAATTCCTCTTTGCCTTCACTATTTTTTCGATGTGATCTAATGGACACAGGTCTTCCCAGGTGGCTCAGATGGTGAAGAATCTGTTTGCAATGCAGGAGACTCACGTTTGATCCCTGGGTCGGGGAGATCCCCGGGAGGAGGAAATGGCAACCCACTACAGCATCCCTGCCTGGAAAATTCCAGGCACAGAGGAGCCTGGAGGGCTCCAGTCCGTGGGGTCCCAAAGAGTCGGACATGACTGAGCACCACTACCACGACCATCCCTAGTGGACACACTCTTTTCCCCTTTGCAAAGAAATCCCAGACTGTACCTTTCTTCTGAGAAATCTGAGAACCCCAGCACAGGAAAAACACATTGTCATGAAAAGACACAGTCAAAAGACCCACTTACAAAAAAGGAAAAAACAGCCAGGCTGAGTGTACATAAACTGTAGCTCCATCATTCCATTAAAATTAGGTTACCGAGTCTAACTATTTGACACATATTTATTCCAATTAATTTCAATTAGGCAAAACAAGTGTCAATGGATGTGCAGACATTCACTTCCCAGGCAGCTTGTCTGAGATCTTTAGACACAGTGTTCATGCGAGACTATTAGTACAACTGGTAGACCGTGAATCAGTCCTTCCAGTAGTCGGTGCCATTGAGTAGAAGTTATGTGGCGACAACCCTTAAATTAAATCTCCATTAAGGATTCCAATCAATCTTGACGAGCACATGAGTTTCCCCCCCTTTTTTTTTGGTTAAGTAAATTAATAATGCATAAGAATTACGGAAACCAACTAAAGCAGCCTCTTTCTCATCTTTTTCATCTCTTTTTTTGGAGGGGGGCAAGGAATGCTGTACAGAGGCTGGGCAAGGAGGGGCCAGGACTTTTTCAGGAGAGCTTGAGTCATGAATATTCAAGGAAGAGTCTGAGAAGAATCACCCAACGTGGCACATCTGTCTTGCAACCTGTGATTGACACGGTTGCCCATGAAGAAATGACAACTCTTCTTCTGAGGTCTGCAGACCCTGCAAGCCATGGAGAGTTATCCAAGAGGAGATCAGACCCGTAGGGTCTTTTTCCAGGAAGAGGCTATTAAGAAGAAAAGGTCGTCAAGACCTTCCATAAGCCTAGGCAAGGATGGAAGCCTATGACAGGGTGAGCAGATGAGGTCAGATTAGACTTGTGGAAGAGACCAAGGAGAAGTCAAAGAGTGCACCTTGATCAATGCAATTCCTCTGGGAATGTTTTCTTGCCGGAAGGAGGTAAATAATGGGGACAACTGCATTTCTAAGAAATGTCATTTCTCAGCAGTGACTAAGGAAAACACTTGTGTGAGAATATAGCATGTGTCTCATGCCACACGACAGGTACACTTACAGAGAACTTTGTATGCAACAAAACGTCATACATAGATTTCTTTCTAACATCGCAACACTCCTGAGCACTTTTCACACTCATAGGGCTTCTCTAGGGGCTCAGAGAGTCAAGAATGCCTGCAGTGTGGGAAACCCTGGTTTGATCCCTGGGTGGGGGAGATCCCTGGGAGAAAGGAATGGTAACCCACTCCAGCATTCTTGCCTGGAGAATCCCATGGACAGAGGAGCTCGGTGGGCTACAGTCTATGGGGTCGCAAACAGTCAGACATGACTGAGCAACTAACACACACACAGACACACACACAAACCCATTCTTTTTCATATTCTTTTTCCATGTAAGTTATCGCAGAATACATGAGTACAATTCCCTGTACTCTATGGCAGGTCCTCACTAGTTACCTACTTTATACATAGTATTGTATGCATGTTCACCCCAAACTGGTCATTAATCCCTCCCCACCACATTTCCCCATTGGTAACCATAAGTTTGTTTTTTGCAATCTGTGAGTCTGTTTCTGTTTTGTAAATAAGTTTACTTATATTATTTTAAAAATTAGATTCCAGAACACCTGAGGCAGCAGCTCTGTGTCAAAAAAGACAAACAGCCTAATCCAAAAATGAGCAATCTGAATAGACATTTCTCCACAGAAGACGTGTCAATAGGCACATGAAAGGGTGCTCAACATCGCTAATTACCAGAGAAAGGCAAATCAAAACCACAATGAGGTATTACCTCAGATTGGTCAGAATGGCCATCATCAAAAATCTACAAATGACACATGCTACAGAAGGTGTGGAGAAAAGGGAACCTTCCTACACTGTTAAAAAATAAAGAAAGTAGCTCAGTCATGTCTGACTCTTTGCGACCGCATGGATTGTAGCCAAACAGGCTCCTTCATCCATGGAATTTTCCAGGCAAGAGTACTGGAGTGGGTTGCCATTTCCTTCTCCAGGGGATCTTTCCGACCCAGGGATCGAACCTGCGTCTCTTGTGTCTCCTGCATTGGCAAGTGGACTCTTTACCACTGTGCCACCTGGGAATCCCTCCAGATAATCTAGCAGTAAATGGTTTACTCCCATTTCCCAGAAGAAGGAACTGAGGCTTGGAGAGGTGCCAGGGGGTGTCTCCCTTCATCACCATCACAGCTTGGTTACTAGGATCCCAGAGCTCTTCCATCTCTGCTAGGATGTCAAGTCAGCGCTTCATCACAGAAAAGCAGCTCAGGGAGCACGTGACAAATTAGGCCTTAGGCAGACATGGAGTTAATAGCACCTGGGATAGAAAACGGTTCATAATAAGGAATTCATACCAATCTGCAACCCACATTATGCAAAACAAGCTTTAAGACGGGAATGCGGCGGGGCCGTGAACAGTTAGGAAGACAACGACGTTTTAAGAGTGCATCCCGATGCAAACTGGGTTGATGAAAGGGCAATTATAAAACACTTCCTTTGAGACGTACGCTGTTATTCTATCAATTTTCATTGTAACATCTATTTCTCTCTCTCTAATACTGCTTTTATTTACAGTTACTAGTGTTGCCTGTGACATATAGCTCTATGAGCTTTTCAAGGTGTGTTTCAGGAGAAGGGAAATAAAAGATTGTTTACATTTGTTTCTCTTTCCAATTTGCTCCTTTCTTATTACAAACACAAGGACAGCTGCATCCTCCATGGGGTTTATATGCTTAACTGTATCTTTATCTTCTTTACAGTTTCTTTAGATGGTACATATTGCTTGATCTTTATTGAACAAAGATCTTTGCAGTATCTACTCTTAGAAAGTCTCCCATGAATGGAGGAGCCTGGCGGGCTACAGTCCATGGGGTCGCAAAAAAGAGTCGGACACGACTGAGCGACTAACACTTTCACTTTCAAATGAGTAAAAGCTACAAGCAAATGAATAAACTACAACAAAATTAAAAACGATAACAACAACACCCAAAACTCAGAAGGCTCTGAAGACTTAAGTGTGGCTGATACAGAAATAGCCAGGAACAAGTTTCGAAGCTGAGAAGTTCTCCTTTGTTTTGGTATTCAGAGAAGTGATTGGAGACCAAGGCAATGATGAATTTAGAGTTTTAGCTGCAGAGCTGATGGGAGAGAATGCCAGGTTCTGAGTCAAGTGCATGCTGACTTTTGTGATCCTGTCAAGCATCACTCAAGGATCCTGTCTGCTGTATTCCCATGCAGGAGTTTGCAGTATGGACCTCACATCCCTTGGAGACTGGGAAATATTTTACAAGGTCCGTGAGAACACATCCACCTTCGTCATAATATGGAATTGTCACGCACCATTTCCACCTTGTTCGCAACTGTACTGATGGTGCCAAAAGTTGGAAAAACTGTTGGCACCTTAGCACTGATCAAGGTACTGAATCCAAACTGTAGTAATATTCATCACCACCATGCTCTGGAATATAAGAATGTCAGTTTCATTTCAGAATGTTGTGTATTTTTGTGATGCTTATTTATCTGACCGCACTGGGTCTTAGTGGAGGCAAGCAGAATCTTCTATCTCCATTGCAGCGTTCTGGACCTTTAGTTGCAGCATGTGGGAGCTAGTTCCCTGACCAGGGATCGAACCTGAGGCCCCCTGCATTGGAAGCTCGGAATCTTACCCACTGGACTGACAGGGAACTAATTCCCTAGAATGCTTCAGATGAAGCTGTAAACATAGCTGCTGCTAAGTCGCTTCAGTCGTGTCCGACTCTGTGCGACCCCAGAGACGGCCGCTCACCAGGCTCCCCCGTCCCTGGGACTCTCCAGGCAAGAGTACTGGAGTGGGTTGCCATTTCCTTCTCCAAGGCATGAAAGTGAAAAGTGAAAGTGAAGTCACTCAGTCGTGTCTGACTCCTAGCTACCCCATGGACTGCAGCCTACCAGGCTCCTCCGTCCATGGGATTTTCCAGGCAAGAGGACTGGAGTGGGGCTGATTTTCTTAAATATCTAGAGTCAGTGCTATCCTGCATGAAGAAATGGGATGTATACGTAAAGGTCTTCTCTTTCCCAATGAAGTTCAACATTTGTCTCCAGGGGGGAAAAAAAGTGGGCCACTGTTTGAGAAGCAAGGAAAAACAGTAGCTCCCATTTTTACTTGATACTATGACCTACAGACCATCTATGGCCATTCAGACCCAGGTATGTGGCAGATGTTTTCTCGAAATTGAACAGAGTGAACCAGTCACTTCATGGAAAACAGTTGAGAGTATTGGTTGCCAGTGACAAATTCAAGATTGCAGGAAAAATAATTAGCATTTCAGAAGTCTTACATCTGCTGCTATGAACTTGATGGGCTCCCAACACTTAAATAATTCATTCCTGAGTTGGTGATGGACAGGGAGGCCTAGCATGCTGTGGTCCATGGGGTTGCAAAGGGTCAGACACGACCAAGTGACTGAACTGAATAATGTCAGTGGTGATGTTAATAAGTGTAAGGTTTCTGTCATTGTTGCGGTTGTCTTTTTTTTTATTTTGCCTTCTCTGTTCATACATTGGGAAAAAGAAGACCTCCAGGCTGCAGCTGCGTCCTTGAGAAGGAACAAACAAAAAGTTGGGGAGGAACTCAATTTTCCTGACACGTGTATCAGGTGACTCCTTTCCCAGTCAAACCTCCAGATGACATCTCAGCCCTGGTTGACACGTGGACTGTAGCCTCATGAGAAATCACACAGTAAAGGACCCAATGCCTGGGTTTCCGACCCACGGTGACCGTGAGCTGATGAATGCGTCTCATTCCCAGCCCTTCAGCTTGTGGATTGTTGCCGTTCAACAGTACACAACGGATACAGTGGGTGTGCGGGCATCTCCGCTTCTGTGTAAGTCAGAGTCGGTATCGATGTGAGTAGCTCTTAGGAAGAGCTGCCTGTCATGTTGTTGTTTAGTTGCTTCAGCCATGTTCGATGCCATCGACTGGAACCCACCCGGCTCCTCTGTCCATGGGATTCTCCAGGCAAGAATACTGAAGTGGGTTGCCATTTCTTCCTCCAGGGGATCTTCCCCACCCAGGGATCGAAACCAGGTCTCCTGCACTGGCAAAGGGATTATTTACCACTGAGCCAGCTGGGCAGCCTTACCTGTCATGGTTTGTATTAATTGATACCTTTATTATTTTAATTTTTAAAAAGCAGCTCTTTATTTTTTAAACATTTATTTTATTTATCTCCGTGTGCTGGGTCTCGGTTTTTCCACATAGCAACTTTATTTGCACTATGTGAAATCTGAGTTGCATCATATGGGATCTATTACCTCACCAGGGATTGAATCCAGGGCCCCTGCATTGGCAGCTCAGAGTCTGAGCCACTGAACCACTTGGAGGTTCCCTAACTGATATATTATAATTGCTCATGATCTGGATATCAAAGGGTCTCAGACATAGCCAGTACTTACCAAAACTTGCAGCAAATTATTGGGAGAACATACTCATTTTATTTCACAAACACATGTAAGGCTTTGCATTAGATTCTGCATGTGAATATCAAGGTGATAAGGGTTTGGTTTCTGAGCTCCTGTAATTCATCATTGGTGGTGGGAGGCAGACTTGGTAAATAAGCTTCTATAATTAAATATTCCACAAAGTACATTGCTACACAAAAAGGACATTTGTAAACACTACATCACAATTATACCTTGAAGGAAGCCACAAAGCTAATGCCACTTTGCAGAGACAGACACTGCATTCTGAAAAATCACTAGGGCTTTTCGTCATAAGTTGAATGCCACCCTCCCCCCCAGAGATGTCTACACCCTGATCCCTTGTACTGATGAATATGTCAAGTTAGGGCTTCCCTTGTGGCTCAGCTGGTAAAGAATCTGCCTGCAGTGCTAAAGACCTGGGTTCGATCCCTGGGTCGGGAAGATCCCCTGGACAAGGGAAGGGCTACCCACTCTAGTATTCTGGCCTGGAGAATTCCATGGACTGTATAGCCCGTGGGGTCGCAAAGAGTCGGACACGACTGAGTGACTCTCATGCACACGACGGTTATGTAACTCATGTTACAGGCCTTAAGGTATGGAGATACTCCTGCATTACATAGGCTGACCCAATCCCCCCTTTTTCTAGCTTGAAAGTGGGAGAGATGTGGCAGAAGTCAGAGAGATGAAAAGTATGAGAAGGACTCAGGGTCTGGCTATTGGTTTGAAAACAGAGGGGGCAACATGGCACGGCACACACAGAGGGCTATGAGAAGCTCAGAAGGGCGTGGCTGCTGGCTGACAGTCAGCAAGGAAATGGGGAACTCAGTCCTACAGCCAGAAGAAGCTGAATTCTGCCAGTCACCAGGAAGGAGTTTCTTCCTCTGAGTCTCCAGATCAGATCTCTGGCCATCCATAACCGTGAGTTTAGCCTTACGGAACATAGAGCAAAAATATCAAAGATACACTGTAAACTTCTGACCTACAGTCCTGGGAGAAAACAAACAGTGTGATGTTCAAAGCAGCTACGTTTATATTCATTTTTATGATGGATTAGAAAACTGATCAAACTGGTTAATCCTAAAGGAAATCAACCTTGAATATTCATTGGAAGGACTGATGCTGAAGCTGAAGCTCCAGTACTTTGGCCACTTGATGTGAAGAACTGACTCATTTGAAAAGACCTTCCTGCTGGGAAAGATTGAGGGAGGAGGAGAAAGGAACGACAGAGGATGAGATGCTTGGATGGCATCACCCACTTGATGGACATGAGTCTGAGTAAACTCTGGGTGTTGGTGATGGACAGGGAGGCCTGGCGTGCTGCAGTCCATGGGGTCAAAAAGAGTTGGACATGACTTATTGATTGAAGAGCAACAACAAAAAACTGATAGATTTCAGTGGTGGAGGCGGGGGGGAAGGGAGGAGAAACACATGCCAAACAGTGGTATCTGTTAGCATGAGCCAAGATGTGTGCCTGTGACCGAGGAGAGGAAATGGCAAGTTATCTAATATGGCTAGATCATAAATATGGAGAGAAGAGGGAACACAGGCAGGAAGATAAGGGTCAGGACTGAGTATCGAGAAAGCAAGTCCCAGTATTTGTCTGCAGAATAGATGAGAGAGGAATAGAATCTGTAGGAAGAATGATCAATCAGAAATAATCTAGATAAGCCACAACAGGACCCAAAACTAAGAGAGTGGCATCTGGAATCAATACAAGTGTACCCATGCAAGGTCAGTTCAGTTCAGTTCCGTTGCTCATTCGTGTCTGACTCTGTGACCCCATGGACTGCAGCACACCAGGCTTCCCTGTCCATCACCAACTCCTGGAGCTTGCTCAAACTCACATCCATCACGTCAGTGATGCCATCCAACCATCTCATCTCAATAGTATGAAACAGTATGAAAAGGTAACAGTATGGAAGACAAAAATGTATGACCCACGCAACAGATACTTTTAAAGTGGAGTCAACACAAGTTGATACAAACTAAATGTAGAATTTGTGAGACAAAGAGAAGACAACTTCCATATTTTGAGACTAAAGGAATCAGAAGATGGTCATGCAATTACTCATGAGTAAGAGGTGGTTTGGGAGAAGGCAATGGCACCTCACTCCAGTACTCTTGCCTGGAGAATCCCATGGACGGAGGAGCCTGATAGGCTGCAGTCCATGGGGTCGTTGAGAGTCGGCCACGACTGAGCGACTTCACTTTCACTTTTCACTTTCATGCCTTGGAGAAGGAAATGGCAACCCACTCCAGTGTTCTTGCCTGGAGAATCCCAGGGATGGCGGAGCCTGGTGGGCTTTAAGTTTTGTAAAGAGTTGGACATGACTGAGCGCCTGACACTTTTACGTTTACCAAGACAGAAAGAAGGCTCAAGGGCACAAGAAGATTCGAGATGAGCTATGACAAGTGAAAGGAGCATCAGTCATAGAAGCTCTGCATGCTCGGTTGGGTCAGAGTCAGAGGGAAAGGGGCAAGGGCTGGAGACGGGAACACAGGAGCCACACTGTGAACATGGGGGATGGAAGACATCATCGTGCAGAAGAGATACAGAATCTTCCAGAGGGCGGGCCAAAGGTGCAGGGGTATTCATAGATGCTAAATTGCGAGGGGCCTGCGATCCAGAGGCTGAAACCACTTCACTCTACCGCTGTGTGTGTGTGTGTGTGTGTTTTAATCACAGCATGTCACAACCCTCCAAGGAGGCACCGTCTGTACATCCACCTCTAAGAAGGGACCTGGGTACAGGGTCACATGACTGGGAGCCGTGGACTTGTAAAAGCAGGTGTGGTACCTGACCCTTGTCACGAGTCTTTGTTTTCTGCAACAGTGCGAGACGAGGGAGCGGTGGGGAGAGAGAGAGAGGGAGGGAGGTTGCCAAGGAAGGATGCAGCTGTATAGAGTAAGAAAATGAATGATGGGCTTCCCTGGTGGCTCGCTGGTAAAGACTGCCAATGCAGGAGACATGGGTCTGACCCCTGATCTGAGAAGATCCCATGACGAAGCCCGTGAAAGTGAAAGTCGCTCAGGCGTGTCCGACTCTTTGCAACCCCATATACTATACAGTCCATGGGATTCTCCAGGCCAGAATACTGGAGTGGGTAGCCTTTCCCTTCTCCAGGGGATTTTCCCAACCCGGGGATTGAACCCACATATTGCCACAAGTAATGAGCCTGAGCCCTAGAGCTTGGGAACCTCAACTAGTGAGCTCATGCAACACAAATACTGAAGACCAAGTGGCCTAGAACCTCTGCTCTGCAACAAGAGAAGCTGCCACAATGAGAAGCCCACCCTCTGCAACTCGAGAGTAGCCCCCACCCACCACTGGCAAAGCTCTGGTTTTTCCAGTGGTCATGTATGGATGTGAGAGTTGGACCATAAAGAAAGCTGAGCGCCGAAGAATTGATGCTTTTGAATTGTTGTGTTGGAGAAGACTCTTGAGAGTCCCCTGGACTGCAAGGAGATCCAACCAGTCCATCCTAAAGGAGATCGGTCCTGAATATTCATTGGAAGGATTGATGCTGAAGCTGAAACTCCAATACTTTGGCCACCTGATGTGAAGAACTGACTTATTGGAAAATACCCTGATGCTGGGAAAGATTGAAGGCAGGAGGAGAAGGGGACGACAGAGGAGGATGAGATGGTTGGATGGCATCACCAACTCGATGGACATGAGTTTGAGTAAACTCCAGGAGCTGGGGATGAACAGGGAGGCCTTGTGTGCTGCAGTCCGTGGGGCTGCAAAGAGTTGGACACGACTAAGCAACTGGACTGAACTGAAGAGTCTTCTAATTTCATAGCTGCAGTCACTGTCCGCAGTGATTTTGGAGCCCAAGAAAATAAAGTCTGTCGCTGTTTCCATTTTTTCCCCATCTCTTCGCCATGAAGTGATGAGACCGGATGCTATGATCTTAGTTTTCTGAACGCTGAGTTTTACGCCAGCTGGTTCCCGTGAAACCCATCGTGCACAACGCCATCAGGCATGGGACTGAAAATCATTTCCATTCCCCACCGTCTCATCCTTTATTTGATCATGGAGTGTTTGATACAGTGCCGCGGAGGCAGTAAGAAGCAAAGAACAGTCGTCTTTCTTCCAAGATACATGGGTTGGCACAGATGTCGTATCTCAAGAAAGAAACCTGTTTGCTGCATCTGCTACGGCCTGAATTCATTTATAATCCTAACGTGATTGAAGTTACACGACACTCAAGCCTCTCGCAAAGATGCTCAGTGCAGACAGAAGTTGAGGAAGGGCGGTGAACACACCGGAGCCTCCAACGTTGCCGAAGAGTAATTTCCTCACCCTGCATCCCGGGAGAAAAATGAGCACTTTGTAAAAAAAGAGAAAAACTGATGCTTGCAATCCTTGAAGGGAGATTCTGAGTACGTTCTTTACTTTTCTTCTCTGAAGTGCAGAAGGATAACTCCCCGGAATAGAGGAAGCACTTGGGCATTTTACAGCCTGCTGTACAGAAGGGGAGCTGTTTTATTCCTTCCAAGAAAACAGGTTTGAGCATCACTTGTCTATAAAGTGACAAACTGACCGACTTGCTTTAAGGACAAAACCTTGTACGTTTCTGCTTTCACTGGACTGGACCCCTGAACTCACCAAGGGGGTGAAACACACAGGCAGCTGTTGTGTGTGTGTGTGTGTGTCCTTAGTCGTGTCCGACTCTTTGCAGCTCCATGGACTGTAGCCCACCAGGCTCCTCCGTCCATGAGATTCTCCAGGCAAGAATACTGGAGTGGGTTGCCATTTCCTCCTCCAGGGGATCTTCCCATCCCGGGAATCGAACCTGCATCTCTTACATCTCCTGCTTGGCAGGCGGATTCTTTACCACTGCACCACCTGGGAAGCCCACAGAGGCAGCTGCTTATAGCCGTGATGCTATCTCTGAAGCACATTAGCTCCTTTCTTCAAACCTTCCAAGGCTCCTGTCACCTTAAAAAAATGCACAACGTGAGAGGTGCGAGTTAGGTTTTCTTTGGGGCCAAATGAGGACTGCGGCCCACAAGACAGCACCTCAGATAGCTCTGAGAGACTGCTCCGTAGAAGCAGGGGGAAGGTCAGTACAGATGTGATTTTGGTGGAGGGGGTATACATGCCAATCAAACACATAATTTCTTGTAGAAAAATTCTTGCTAGTCATGAGGAGCAGTCATCACCACAAAGGACTTGAGCGCTTTTCGAGATATAAGGAGATGCAAGAATTTGGCTCATTGAGTCAGCTCCTGAAAATATCTAGGTCCCCGAAGACCTGCCCTGCCAGTCTTCCCCAGAGCACGGGTGCCTCCTGTGTGGTGTCCACCCTAAGCTCCTCCCAGGGGGTGTTGAAGGTCAGCAGCCGCACACATTGTAATCCTTGTAGAGGCCCACATCAAGTGCCCACGGTGAGCGCCAGTGTGTAGCTGACACGTGCTTCCTCAACCATAGCACTAAATTGCAGCCCTCGTAATGAACACACACAAAGGCATCCTCAAACACATACAGACACACACATGCACATGAATGCATGCATTCAGACACACACACACACACAGGTATATACACACATGATTCAGACACACACACACACACAGGTATATACACACATGATTCAGACACACACACACACACACACACACACACACACACACAGGTATATACACACATGACCCCACAGTCATGAAAACACTAAAGAGCTTCCAATGGCTGGAAATAAAATAATACTTCACCGTCCCTTCCTTGATGCCTTTCCAACCTTCTGCCTACAATTTTGTCACCACATCATTCTCCCGCTGAAAACAGCCACCCTCAAATGAAGTACTTTTTCCCTCATCTGTAAACAGACACAATAATTACTCCTCCATGGATATCATATGAGACTCAAATGACAGTGGAGACGAGATTGATGACAAGCTGGAAAGCAGGTCATTAGGGAGGGTAGCAGAGGCTGCTGATGGCACCAATATCTATTCTGCACTCCATTCATAATTACAGACTTCTTATCTGAGCACAGAGCTACCCTGCTAAAGACTACATTTCCCAGAATCCTTGCTAAAGACTACATTTCCCAGAATCCTTGGTGGCTTAGTTTGCTCACGTGACCGTGTCCCAGCCAGTAAGAAATGAAAGGGGAAACATACAAATTGCAAAACAAGCTCTTGAGTCATCTTGGAAAACAGCATTGAAGGATGATTAAAAAAAAGAAAAAAAAGGAGGAACTTCCCTGGTGATCAAATGGCTAAGACTCCTCGCTCTGAATTCAGGGGGCCTAAGTTTGATCCCTGCTCAGGGAAATAGATACCACATGCTGGAATTAAATATAAATTATAAAACCAAACAAACAAACCAAAAAACAGGATGGAAGGAATTTGAACTCCTGAAAAAGTCTTAGCAGCCACCCCCAAACCTGCCACGTTCAATACTGTGTAAGTCACATTTAATTTGAGTCTCTGTTACTAAAGAAACCAGTCCTGAATATTCACTGGAAGGACTGATGCTGAAGCTGGAACTCCAATCCTTTGGCTACCTGATGAGAAGAGCCGACTCATTGGAAGAGACCCTGATGCTGGGAAAGATTCAAGGCAGGAGGAGAAGGGGACGACAGAGGATGAGAGGGTTGGATGGCATCACAGACTCAATGGACATGGGTTTGAGCAAGCTCCAGGAGTTGGTGATGGACAGGGAGGCCTGGCGTGCTGCAGTCCATGGGGTCGCAAAGAGTTGGACACGACTGAGCGACTGCAACTGAACTACTAGTGAAAAGCCTTTATTCCAACTGATAACTGCAGCAA
This sequence comes from Giraffa tippelskirchi, assembly GCF_054371585.1. Classification (NCBI taxonomy): domain Eukaryota; kingdom Metazoa; phylum Chordata; class Mammalia; order Artiodactyla; family Giraffidae; genus Giraffa; species Giraffa tippelskirchi. Next base: position 149,660,280 of record NC_137289.1, read on the forward strand.
TCAGAGCTCAGAGAAATGGTGAAGCAGCCAGTTCACTGTGAATCTTCGCCTCCCGTCTCAGGACTCATCTCCTTTCTCCTGGTTCTTCTCTCCTCCCAGCCCCTAACCCCACACCCCAGCGTCTCAGGCTGCCCGCCATCTGTCCTGGCATCGATGGCTTCCAGTCTCCCATCCCTGGCTCATCTAGGGTGGGTGAGGAAAGTCACGGGGGGTCTTGAGCAAAAGATCAGCCAGTCTCCGAGAGAGGTTTGCCCCTTGCCCTGGGGTGTTTCTGGGTGGCTCTTCTTCATCTTCGTCTCCCCCCGTGAAGCCTCCAAGTGTCAGCTCCACCAGAGTTCCATCTGCTATCACTCTCCTAAGCGTTCAACACCTCCTCTGGGCTCATCTCTGAGAAGAGAGACCCCGTTGAGTGATGGTTCTGACTCCTCGGTGAGGTGAGGAACCAGGGTTGGCATCGGTCTCTCTGACCTCAGCGCCACTCAGATGCAATCCTTCCACACCGCTCTGTCTCAGAAAAATCCATCCTTTAGACCCTGGAGAGGGCTGTGCTGGTCCCGGTCACCCACTCCACACGTTCTTTCTCCAGGTCTCCCTCTGCAGTTTCATTAATTCATGGGATGATTTTATTTTAGCGCATTATTTACCGGAGACCTATTAATACAGCTTTTGTTAGTGGAATGTTATCGACATGGGATGTATCAATACATTTTCAGAGAGTGAGACAATTAACATCACCGTGTGAAGCTGTTGAAAGTTAAAATTGACCAAGGTTTCATTACACAATGTACAGTTGTCATTATCGTTCACGTTTTGCTCCGTTAGCTTTTTGTTCCAACCTTCTGTGTATTATAAATGTAAAATTGTCAAAAGCGACGCGTTGTGAAATTTTGAACAGAGAAGAATTTTTTCAGTGAATGTTAATGCAGATGAATTTTCTGATTGAGTGACATATAAACAAAGATCGCCGGCCACGGGCAATAGTTGTTTCTGCAAAAATCGTCTGGTCAATAATGAGTGGAGTCAGGGCAGGTGACATTGAAACAGAAATCTGAAGATGCTGCACCAGTGATCCGGTTCCACCAACCACAGACACTCGTCAGGAAACACTCAGCCAGACCTGGCTTACAAGTAGTATGTGGATACGCTGGGCATAGCAAATGGGTCTGGTTTCAGGACCCAGACCCTTCTCTCGTATTGACAGATATCAAGCAGTAGGTAACAACACTTTCTTTGCAGGGCTTAAGTATATCCACAGGCTTAGACGGTAAAGAATCTGCCTGCTGTGCGGGAGACCCGGATTTTGATCCCTGGGTTGGGAAGATCCCCTGGAGAAGGAAACGGCAACCCACTCCAGGATTCTTGCCTGGAGAATCCCAAGGACAGAGGAGCCTGGTGGGCTACAGCCCATGGGGTCACAAAGAGTCAGATACGACTGAGTGACTGACAGTACATGGATCCTTGTTGGCTGCCTGCCCCTTGCTGTGTAGCCTCCAAGCCATACTCTGTGGCCATCTGAGATGTTTCCGGAAATTATATCTTTAATATAGATGTCGTATGTATTATTGTGAACTAAGAATCCTCCTTGCTACTGACATTGATTTCGGAAACACAGATTTTCTGAATTTGCGATCACCGTGGAGCAGGTGGCAACTCCTTTCTCTCAAAACTTTTCCAACTAAATTACGTTCTATCAAACTTTAGTTCGAACAGCTTATTGGAATGTGACAGGGCCCCCAGAGGACACTAATGCAATTGTTGATGCAAACTGAAATGGAGTCTCTGAAATAAGATGACAGAAACTCAGTCATGCGGTAATTGGCCAGATCACCCAGAATGTTCAGGTTGTTTCTAAAAAAAAAAAAAAAATCCTTTGTACTCTCAATAAAATAAGAATTCAGGAATTCCCTGGTGGTCCTGGGCTTTCCAGGTGGTGCTAGTGGTAAAGAATTCACCTGCCAATGCAGGAAACCAGAGACACGTGTTTGATCCCTGGGTGGGGAAGATCCCCTGGAGGAGGGCATGGCAACCCACTCCAGGATTCTTGCCTGGATAATCCCATGGACACAGGAGCCTGGTGGGCTACAGTCCATGGGGTCACACAGAGTTGAACATGACTGAGCATCTGAACACACAGTAGTGGTTAGAACTCTGTGATTTCACTGCTGAGGGTGTAGGTTCCATCCCTGGGTGGGGAACTCAGATCCCACAAGCCACACAGCACGGTCAAAAAATAAATAGAAACACACAGCTGATAGCAACTTTATTTTGAAAATGAGAACACAATGTAAAAAGTTCTGTAGTGAACTCGGAGGAACGCTGACAATCTGCAGATTACAATCCAGAAGTAGTTCTGCAGTGTATATGCAAAATGTTTACAACTGTCCTGAGTCCCACAGTAGGAAGCATCTTTTCTTCTTCCTCATCTTCTGCATCTTGTCAAACACTAAGTCCTATCCACTTCATCCCCTAAAGAACTCTCGAATCTGTCTAGTTTTCACATTCTCCAGGACTACGCTGAAGACTCTCATCTCTGCATTGCACTAAGAATGATCTTTTAAGTGGGATCAGCCCTGTCCTCTGATTTAGTGAAATTAAGATGCTTGCTCCTTGGAAGAAAAGCTATGACCAACCCAGACAGCATATTAAAAAGCAGAGACATTACTTTGCCAGCAAAGGTCCATCTAGTCAAAGCTATGTTTTTTCCCATAGTCATGTATGGATGTGAGAGTTGGATTATAAAGAAAGCTGAGGGCCAAAGAATTGATGCTTTTGAACTGTGGTGCTGGAGAAGACTCTTGAGAGTCCCTTGGACTGCAAGGAGATCCAACCAGTCCATCCTAAAGGAGATCAGTCCTGGGTGTTCATTGGAAGGACTGATGCTGAAACTGAAACTCCAATCCTTTGGCCACCTGATGCAAAGAACTGACTCATTGAAAAAGACCCTGATGCTGGGAAAGATTGAGGGCAGGAGGAGAAGGGGACGACAGAGGATGAGATGGTTGGATGGCAGCACCGACTCAATGGACATGGGTTTGAGCAAGCTCCAGGAGTTGATGATGGACAGGGAGGCCTGGTGAGCTGCAGTCCATGGGGTCACAGAGTCGGACACGACTGAGCAACTGAACTGAACTGAACGGATGGCTTCCCAGTGACTTTAGATTACAGGACAGCCTTTCAGTGAGACTGCCCACACAGTGGCCCCTGCCTGTCATCTGTCTCCAGCGCCATTTCCCCCTTCTCCTTTCAAATATTCTCATGAACTTGACATGCTCTCTGATGGTGAATCTTATGTATCAGTTTGCCTGGGCATTGAGGTGCCCAGATACTCAGCTGAACACTGTTTTCAGGGTAAGTCGGTGAGGTGTTTTCTGGATGAGGTCCATATTTGATTCCCCTCTGAGTAAAGCAGATTGCTCTCCCAGTCTGGGTGGGTCTCATCCAATCAGTTGAAGGATGGAACAGAAGAAAAAGCAGAGAAGAACTTGACCTGCAATGGCTGGTTTAAAGACAGAGGAGCCCATGCGGACATTAAGGGCATTAACTCTGCAAATAACCACTGAGCTTGGAAGATGAGCTCAAAGCCCAGGTTGAGAACTGTGGTCAGTCCCAGACGGTACACTGGTTTCACGCTGTGAGATGTACAGCAGAGAACCCAGCTGGGCTGTGCTGGACCTTGGCTTGCAGAACTGTGAATCAAAACACGGGTGTTGGTGTCAGCTGCTAAGCTGCTGGTGATTCATTGCCTGGCCATAGAAAATTATCTTGGGAAAAGTAGACTTTCTTGTCACCTGCTTCAGCCAACAAAATGTGAACAGAAATGGCCATTATGGGCAAAGATGTGAAGAACAGCATGTGTTTGCTCTTGTACCTCTGGGCTCTTTTGCCCTCTGCCCTGCTAGCCTGGGTCCCGTCGCATGGCATGGAGCAGAACCATGTTGGATGACCCACAGACCAATGAACAGGAGGACATATGTGTACTTTTATGCCATTGCATGCGACTGGCTTGTTACACAGCATTATTATAGACATAGCTGACTAATACATGGTCATTGCAGAGACAAAGTCCGTGGGACTTGGGGCAGAGTTGAAATATTTCTCTGAAGGTCTACTCCTGTGGTTCTCTGACATGTGGGATTAAACAGAACTCGTATCAAAGAGCTGAGGACCAAAACTTCCAACAAACAGCTTCAAAACTTTCTGAAGAAACAGTTCAAACAAGAAACTGACGAGAGTAGGAAAATAAACCCATTCAAGTAAAGGTCTGTCCTGAATCAGAGCCACTGAATGACACACACCCAAAGCATATATAGGTTATTGACGCAAACAAACCACATCATACATGCCTAAGAAATGTTACTTTTCTAAGTCGCCAAAGTTATGAAGTTTGTTCATTAACCATCTATATTAAGTCGAGTCCTATGATATTTCAGGCAGTTCAAGAAGTGAGTAAAACCAGGCATTCAAATCTAGATGCTAGGATAGCATCACCATTAGCTGAGATGGATTCTGCTTAGAAAATCTACATCTTCTTCAAAACAACAAGCCTTAGGAAAACTGTTTCATGTCTCCTCTCCTTCAAATGTGGAAACCACTCAGACAAAAAAAAGGAATAGTTAAATTATCGATTTGTTTGAAGGGTAGAACAAACACATACAAATTGTTTTGCCTGTTTTTAAGGCTTTAATTCTATGACTAAAGTTTAATTATCATTCACAAATCCCAAAGTCTCTGATGTTTTAGATAACTGAAAGTTGAATGCATGTTATATATCTTTTGGAATGACTTTAATTAGGCCAAGGCCTTATTCCTATTATTATCTTTGGATAAGACTTTAGTTATTTTAAGCCTATTTCAAGCAAAAAAACAAAAACAAACAAAAAAAAAACACGTTTTTTGCTCTGTGACTCCAGCATTTTTATTTCCAGAGCTAGCTAGGTTTGCATTTTGACTTTTTATTGCTAAAAATATAAATTCCCAAATACACCAATGTATCATTTGGAGTCTAGAACCCAGGGTAAGTTTAGAAACTGCTGTTATAGGATATTCCATGACATATTTATTTCTAAGTAGCACAAAGAAAAATTAAAAAAAAAAATTGTCCACTAAAGGAAGAAGTGAAAAAAAAAAAAATAAAGGAAGAAGTGGATACAAGTGTGTATGACACAATCATTTCATTGAGGTTTCTAGGTTAATGAAAAATTGCATATGCTGATACATAAATTCAGATCACTATGATTCTTATGGGATAATTCATTATTTTCAATAAACCATTTTTTGTGATTTATTTATTTATTTCCTTTTATACAATTTTAGTTTTATTTATTTTTTTAAATAAATTTATTTATTTTAGTTGGGGGCTAATTACTTTACAATATTGTAGTAGTTTTTGCCATACATTGACAAACCATTTATTTTTTAAAGATTTTTTTTGATGTGGGCCATTTTTAAAGTCTTTATCAATTTGTTACCATATTTCTCCTGCTTTATGTTCTGGCTAAGAGGCATGTGGGATCTGAGTTCCCTGACCAGGGATCGAACCTACATTCCCTGGATTGCAAGGCAGAGCCCCAGACGCTGGACCATCAGGGGAGTCCCTGCTGCTGCTGCTGCTGCTGCTGCTGCTAAGTTGCATCAGTAGTGTCCGACTCTGTGCGACCCCATAGACGGCAGCCCACCAGGCTCCTCCATCCCTGGGATTCTCCAGGCAAGAATACTGGAGTGGGTTGCCATTTCCTCCTCCAGTGCATGAAAGTGAAAAGTGAAAGTGAAGTCGCTCAGTCGCGACCCCATGGGCTGCAGCCTACCAGGCTCCTCCATCCATGGGGTTTCCCAGGCAAGAGTACTGGAGTGGGGTAGGGGAGTCCCTAAGACAGCCATTTTTACAAAGGTAGTTTGAAACCACTCTAAATGGTAACTGAGCTGAAGGGGAGTCTGTCAATAGTTTCTTCACTTTCTGGATGCCTCAGATGAGAGCAGAGGGTATGAAAATGCATCCTGCTTGGAAAAATAATGCTTTCACCTCGACTCCTTAAGAAATTTTCTGGATTGCTCTGCAAAAACCATTGCATCGCATGAAGGAGGCATAAAGAGGTTCTGACAAAGACTCATATAGGGGTGGGGAAGGGCAAAGAATCGCAGAAGGTAGTGAGCATGACTGAAGGGGGCAAATTTTCATTCAGAGGGGACGAACGTACCCATAAGCAGTGGGCTGGGCTTTCCCAGTGGCTCAGCCGAAAAGAATTCATCTGCGATGCAGGAGAGGTGGGTTTCGCCCCCCGGGTCGGGAAGATCCCCTGGAGGAGGGCACGGCAATCCGCTCCAGTATTCTTGCCTGGAGAATCCCATGGACAGAGGAGCCTGGCGGGCTGCAGCCCGTGGGGTCACAAAGAGTCCTGCACGATTTAGTGACTGAACAGCAACACACATTTAAGGGTCCTGCACAGCTTTCCTTGACGGGACAGCTCATTTCTTTTTAGCACTGAATGACATCCCAGTGTCTGGAAGGACCACAGTTTACTTACCCATTGACCTACTGAAGGACACCGTGGTTGCTTCCAAGTGTGGGCAGTTACGAATACTGCGGCTGTAAACGTCACGTGTAGGCTTTGATGTGCATATAAGTTTGCAACTCCTATAGGACCACTGTGTTTTTAATGGTCTGTACAATGTGAGCAGAGGGGGAAGAATGGACAGGGTGGACTGGCCTTGGATTAATTGGTCCACAGATCTTGGAAGGCATAACCTTCCCAGGGTCCACAGATGATGAAACATTCCTGTGAAGGTTTTAGGCCTCGTTCTGTTCACATGACATGTAAATTCTAGATGTCCATCCTAAAGGAGATCAGTCCTGAATATGCATTGGGAGGACTGATGCTGAAACTGCAGCTCCAAAACTTCGGCCACTTGATGCAAAGAACTGACTCACTGGAAAAGACCCTGATGCTGGGAAAGATTGAAGGCAGGAGGAGAAGGGGATGACAGAGGATGAGATGGTTGGAGGGCATCATCGACTCAGTGGACATGAGTTTGAGCAAACTCCATGAGATGCTGAAGGACAGGGAAGCCTGGTGTACTGCAGTCCACGGGGTCAAGAACTAGACTGAGCAACTGAGCAACAAAGAGATGTAAAGGTAAATAAAAAGTGGTCCCTCCCCCTGAGGAGCTGAAACATATCTCAGATCCACATATAACACAAGACACAAGAGCAGTGGGTATGAGTTAAAACGGGAAAACACTATGCTTCCTAAAAAGGAGATGATTCTAAGATCAAGAGCGGCTCATGGATTTGTGGGTAAGAGTCACTGGATGGAGAGGCAGGAATTCAAGGCATGAAGAGTAGCCGGAACATAGCTGGCTTGTTCACTAAGTTGAAATAAAAAACAAAGTGACATCAAAAGCCCGTGGTGATGGTGGTGGTTTACTTGCTCAGTCGTGTCTGACTCTTGCGACCCCATATGCACTGTAGCCCACCAGGCTTTTCTGTCCACGGGATTTCCCAGGCAAGAATACTGGAGTGGCTCTGACATAAATCACAGCAAGATCCTCTATGACCCACCTCCCAGAGTAATGGAAATAAAAGCAAAAATAAACAAATGGGACCTAATTAAACTTAAAAGCTTTTGCACAATGAAGGAAACTATAAGCAAGGTGAAAAGACAGCCTTCAGAATGGGAGAAAATAATAGCAAACGAAGCAACTGACAAAGAATTAATCTCAAAAATATACAAGCAGCTCCTGCAGCTCAATTCCAGAAAAATAAACGACCCAATCAAAAAATGGGCCAAAGAACTGAACAGACATTTCTCCAAAGAAGACATACAGATGGCTAACAAACATGAAAAGATGCTCGACATCTCTCATTATCAGAGAAATGCAAATCAAAACCACAATGAGGTACCATCTCATGCCAGTCAGAATGGCTGCTTTCAAAAAGTCTACAAGCAATAAATGCTGGAGAGAGTGTGGAGAAAAGGGAACCCTCTTACACTGTTGGTGGGAATGCAAACTAGTACAGCCACTATGGAGAACAGTGTGGAGATTCCTTAAAAAACTGGGAATAGAACTGCCATATGACCCAGCAATCCCACTCCTGGGCATACACACCGAGGAAACCAGAACTGAAAGAGACGCGTGTACCCCAATGTTCATCTCAGCACTGTTTACAATAGCCAGGACATAGAAGCAACCTAGATGTCCATCAGCAGACGAATGGATAAGGAAGCTGTGGTACATATACACAATGGACTATTACTCAGCCATTAAAAAGAATACATTTGAATCAGTTTTAATGAGGTAGATGAACTTGAGCCTATTATACAGAGTGAAGTAAGTCAGGAAGAAAAACACCAATACAGTATACTAACGCATATATATGGAATTTAGAAAGATGGTAACGATGATCTTATATGTGAGACAGCAAAAGAGACACAGATGTAAAGAACAGATTTTTGGACTTTGTGGGAGAAGGAGAGGGTGGGATGATTTAAGAGAACAGCATTGAAACTTGTATATTATCATATATGAAACAGATCGCCAGTCCAGGTTCGATGCATGAGACAGGGTGCTCGGGGCTGGTGCACTGGGATGACCCTGAGGGATGGGATGGGGAGGGAGGTGGGAGGGGGGTTCAGGATGGGGACACATGTACACCCACGGCTGAATCATGTCAGTGTATGGCAAAAACCACTATAATATTGCAAAGTAATTAGCCTCTGACTATAACAAACAAATTAATTTTAAAAAATAAAATTGGATCACACACACACACAAAAAATACTGCAGTGGGTTGCCACTTCCTCCTCCAGGGGATCTTCCCAACCCAGGGATCATACCTGTGGAGTCTCTTCTATATCGTGCATTGGGAAATGGATTCTTCCCCACCAATGCCACCTGGGAAGCCCCATCTTTGTAACAATAGTTGGTTCTATGTCATATCCTTTAATAGATATGAAAACACTTTCATCTTCGCCTCTTTTTTGACCGTAACTTTTTTCTCTTACCACAAGTTTTCCAATGCTCACCCACAATGTCGCGTTTCAGCATTTTATTTCCTCCTGGAGAAGGCTTTCTGCACCGGGCAGGCTCCATGTCAGGTCAGTAACAGACCAATAAATCGTCCCTTAGGAATGAGCATTTGCTCAAGGTCGGGCTGATCTTTCCTTCTGCTCCCTGCTAGGGAAGCCAGGGGCTGTTGTTTTCCCAGACTGCAGAATGTTGGATTGTCTTCAGCAAGTTACCATGCTACTGAGTCCACTGTTTTTACTGAGATCCAACCATTTTGCTGGAACAAATGTTGCCTGGATTGTGGCAAGCCTTTGGTTAATTTCCAGATTCACGCTGAAGTTATTTCTGACGACTTCTTCCAGCTGTCTCACTGATTTTACGGCGAAGGGAAATGATGCTGGTCCTTACTTTGCCATTTTCACCGCTGTCAACTTGATTGCATTCATTGATAAAACTTTACGAAATAGATGGTAACGCTGGCCACAGGTTTTCCCTCCCTTGTACGCATGTCCTGTCCTGATGGCAATCTGTAATTAGTCCCCGTGACGGCTGGAATCTACAGATCAACCTTCTGCCTCTGGATTTGGCCATGGAACTTGTTTGGAATGGAAAGTAGTATACACACACCCGCACAGACTTGCAACGTATCTGTACCTGGGGTTGCCCTCGCCTACGGATGTTGAAACCACTGGATCAGACAAGGCTTGAGGACAAGCTTGGACCAGCTTCTTTCCTAGAGAATGAGGGGACCACATGGACGGGGAACCCCGAGGTTCTCACTGTCACAGGCGAAGGCATAGTAAGCCAGTCACCTCATACAGATGCCAGAGCCAAGATCTGCGTAGGCAGTTCTAGACAGGAAATAGCCACCCAGCACAGCCTGAATGTCAAGATCAGGGGCTAAATAAATGGGTACTGCATTAAGCCAGTAAGTTCTGCAATGGTAGGACACACACAAAGAGAACCCTGATACACTTTATGTCTATTCATCATCTTCACTCTTTACCCCTATGAAAATAAATACCTGCACTCCAGGAGAAAAAAAAAATGCAACCATTCGGGCAGGCTATCTTGCAACATTAAAACAGTTATGTTCTGATCCAGGCATGCCTATGGGAACTTATAAAACATCCTGACTACAACTGTATCTGAAGGTGGTGATGATGCCTGAAGCTTGGGGGTGAGGTCACGGAGGGGTCAATATCACAGTCTTTCTACTTCTGTGTGTGTTTGCAATTTTCCACCCTACAATGCTTTTTTAAAAATAATTACGGTTGGCAATTGCCTTGCACTCTTTGTATCCTCTGTTCCCACCTGGAATAACATCAGTGAGACTGAATTGTAAAATGTCAACGTTCACCGAGTGCCTCTCTCAAGAAACATATGACACTATTTCATTCTAAGCTTTCATTTCAAATTTCTGAGGTTTCAAAGGGCAGATTGAAAGCATTTTCCTGTCAACATGAATCCCCTGCGATCCCATGCAAATTATAAATAAATGATCCTTAGTAATATCACATGTAATGTAAAGAAAAAAGTCAGTAGGGACAGTCTGCTCTAAGTCCATGTCATATTTTGTGTTTGATGGAAATGTCTTGCTTTTCTAACACCTAAGATAATGGCTGGAAAGATTGAGGGCAGGAGGAGAAGGGGACCACAGAGGATGAGATGGTTGGATGGCATCACTGACTCAACAGACATGAGTTTGCATAAACTCCGAGAGTTGGTGATGGACAGGGAAGCCGGGCGTGCTGCAGTCCATGGGGTCGCAGAGAGTCAGATATGACTGAGCGACTGAACAACAAAATATTGGCAAGTAAAGTGGACCACATGGTAATCAGAGGGTTAAGCTCTATGTTGGAAGGAATCTTCTATTTCTCTGCCAAGATAAGAGAAAATGGAGGACAATGTGATTTACTCCCCACATTGGCAAATCCATATTTTATAGTTCAGGAAATTATTCTTTTACCAACTAGGGAATGGTTTAGGGTACTATTTCAGTTTGCATTTGTCCTTATAAACTACAATTAAAACAGTAGGAAAGATACATCAGAACGGGTTTTAATGTGGTACTGCCAAAACACTTTCTAATTAGGTAATCTTCTCTTATTAGAAGAATTAAAATGTATTTAAATTGTGTGCGATCATAACGATGCCTCAAAATTCAGCAACCGCTGTCACCATCTTCCATCCTCAGGCACTGGAGTGACTTACATCGTGGAAATTGAATTATTTTATATGTTGGAATTCAGTCTTCAAAATTAGTGATTTAGAGTCCCATTCATTCACTTGGTCAAAACCTTTTCCTTCCATGAAAGTGAAAAGTTAAAGTGAAAGTCACTCAGTCGTGTCTGACTCTTTGTGACCCCATGGACTGTACAGTCCATGGGATTCTCCAGGCCAGAATACTGGAGTGGGGAGCCTTTCCCTTCTCCAAGGGATTTTCCCAACCCAGGGATCGAACTGGGGTCTCCTGCATTGTAGGCAGATTCTTTACGAGCTGAGCTACAAATTTCCGTGGTTATGCTCCAAAACGGAGAAATGAGAAACCCAGCCAGGGAGGTCAGTCTAGATGGACACAGAAGGCCAGGGCTTGCTCCATGCTACTCTGGAATGGTTCAAATTGGGCAGGCGATGCCAAGTATATATAGTGCTCCCAGAGTGCGCATTAACACAGCTGCCAAGGTGAAAAAGTTAGTTGCTCAGTTGTGTCCAACTCTTTGGGACCCCATGGACTGTAGCCCGCCAGGCTCCTCTGTCCACGGAATTCTCCAGGCAAGAATACTGGAGCAGGTTGCCATTCCCTTCTCCAGGGGATCTTCCCAACTCAGGGATCGAACCCACGTCTCCCCCACTATAGGCAGATTCTTTACCATCTGAGCCATCAGGGAAGCCCAACACAGCCTCCAGGGCTGCTAGCAAACCCAGTTTCGTCACAGCCATCAATTTCTAGAAGGGGCAGCTCGCCATCCAGCTGTTAGGGCTCCTGCTTGCGGTGGCCAGATCTCATCGAAATACAATCCAAGGGCCCTGTCACTTCCTAGGATAAATCACCACATCTTTGGAAGGGATTTCTGGCATTTCTAGGAAACTTCCAGGCTGCGGAGGAGCATAGAGGCCATCTTCTGCAGAGACCCATGTATTTTTAGAGCATGTTAGTGATGATCTGACACTGGACCCCTGCACGTTCTAGACATACGAGACACTGAGGGGTGAAGGTCAGAAATTCTGGCTCTGCTGTCTGCCCCAGCATGAAATAGTTGTGTGGACAGGAGCATTCATCAAGCGCTTTCTCGGGCATTCTCTAAGATCCCCGAAGACAGACGATTACGGGGTAGTTGCCACGCTGCGACCCGTGGTGACTTTGGTCCTCCGACCTCTAGTTTATCATCTTTTAAGAGAAATGCGCCATAAACAGAAGTGGGGATGATTAAGGTTGGCTTCAACATCCAACAGTAATCTTCCTCTCTCCTTTTCCACCCCCTCTCCCGCGGGAAGACGTTAAGTCACTGTCTCATTTCTTTTTGGCCGTTCTCTTTGAATTGTCATCCTTGTTGAATTTAAGCAACTATACACAGGCAGAACCATTTATAGTCCCGGAAAACCTCTCACATTGCTGTGATGGAAATTGCACAATACAGCTTTAAATATTTTTTTTTTTCCTAACACGAGTTGCCCTTTAAAACATTGTCATGGGAAAACAATACCACCATATAATTTTTTTTTTTTTTTTTGCACCAGAACTCACTGAAGTCTTAGACTGCAAATAAAAAGGGCAGACAATACAAAGGATAACAGGTCAGAAGGGGGTTTACTGGCATTTAAACTAATAATAGTAGGATGCAAATAAATATCACTGTTTTGACTGTGTGTTCCTTTTACTTTAAACACAGTGTCAAAAAATTTTAACATATAATTAAAGAAGGTTAAACATTTTGAACACATTGAAAAGGGCATTCAATGTAGGGTTTCGTGTTATCATTAAAGCAGAGACACTGAACTTGTACAATCCTTGCTAAGTCTCCTTGTCATGTAACATGTTACCCAGTGATTTTTTTTTTTTTACCTCCATGATGCGCAGGCAGGAAAGGTTAGGAAATGTGTACATTTCTGAAGATACAGTCAACCTAAATGTTAATTTCTGTGTTTTTTAAAAATTTGTTTGCTTTGTCCTCCTGGGCCAAAGCCATTCTCGTTTTTCTTCTCCCTTAATGTCCTAAAATATCTTTCTAAGCCTGCGTAAGCCTCAACTATTCAAGTGTCCAAAATGTCCCAAGATTTCCTTAGGACATAATCTCTAAGGGGGAAAAAAATGAGAGATGAAGTATTTGGCAAAATTTAATCATTATTCCTTTGCAAAAACAGAGGGGTGACGTGAGTTAGTCAAAAAGAACGCACTTAAAGAGGCAGTGATGACATTGACACCCTCGGGCACTCAAGGAATGAAGGATTATTCCTGGCTCACCCTAGACGGGCTTCCCTGGTGGCTCAGATGGTAGGAAACACGCCTGCCAATGCAGGAGACCTCGGTTTGAGCCCTCGGTCGGGAAGATCCCCTGGAGAAGGGAATGGCAACCCGCTCCAGTATTATTGCCTGGAGCATCCCATGGACAGAGGAGCCTGGCGGGCTACAGTCCACGGAGTCGCAGAGAGTCGGACGCAAGTGAGCTATCAACACTTTCACCCTAGATGGTCACCGTGGGCCCTCTGGGGCTCTGTTCGGGGTCTTCTTTACCCAGAGGTCCAACCTCTATCTGAGATGCTGGAAATTTCTATCCTAGCAACAGGCCCTGCAGCTCTCAACTAACAAGGGACATTTCTTCCAACACATGAGGTCACTACGTCTGAGGACCATGGATCAAGCCACAGGTCTTTAGAAATCATCACAGTGCTGGTGCACATACAGAAAACCACGTGCCTATTTCCTTGAGTGCAATAAACCAGCTCCACCAATCTGATCTCTGTTTGAATGAGCAGGACCCTCATATCGTTTCTTTCACTCCGGAAGTGCCTCAGGTCTATATGCTAGCTCATGGATTCGATGCCTGGGTTGAGTTCACCAATGCTCTCCAGCCCTCATTGTCAGGCCAATCAAAATAACAAGTTCTATCGATGACTTAACATATCCAGCTCTTTCTACACCACAATCTAACCAAGGCTGCCATGTATGGTGGCTCATGTTGCACACTGAACAAACAGAGGAAACACCGCTTCCTATGGTGGAGTGTGCATGTCACCCCCGGAGCTGTGCAGTAGGCAGCACACACAAGTCATACACGGAGACTGTGAAAATCTATCCACTAACTTTTTTAATGAAAACATCATGGCATAAATCTGAGCGTAAAGCATATTCACATGCTGTTTTTTGTATGTTTCCTCATCTGTAACAAGACAATCATAACATCTGATAGAGATGTGCGTGTGTGCCTGCTAAGTCACTTCAGTCATGTCCAACTCTTTGCAACCCCATGGACTGTAGCCCACCAGGCTCCTCTGTCCATGGGATTCTCCAGGCAAGAATACTGGAGTGGGTTGCCATTCCCTTCTCTGGGGGATCTTCCAGACCCCGGGATCCAACTCATGTCTCCTGAATTGCAGGTGGATTCTTTACTACCAGCACCAGCTGGAAAGCCCCTGATAAAGATGTAGTGAAGATTAAGTCCATGAACCCACAGAAGCACTCGGAATCAGGCCTGGGATGAAGGAATCGAACCAAACATCATTCCACAGGCCAGCCTATCAGAGCAATGTGTGGGTCGTGGGACCTTTTCCCATTTCACCTTCAGGGCGATGAAATATGCTGCAGAAACTCACTCATCTCTGCTTCTGATGGTACAGCTGGGAACACGTCTCCTTGATACAAGCTTTAATGGATGAGCTGTCTGATGACTCTCTCTCTCTCCCAGCAGCCACCGACCCGATGCTTTTGATGAAATGCCACGAGTGCCCTTTTCGGAATTATCTGAAACTCTTAACTTCTCCCAACCTTTTCATATGGCACTTGTCACCTTTGCTGAGAGGCACTACACGACACTGCTTTCCAGTCTGGCTGCAAAAACGCTCCTCAGATTTTAACGTGGAACTGATGCTCTGCATAAACTGAATGTTTTCGATGCTGCCTTTTAAAGGAAAACACAGGAAACAGGCATTTCGCGGTTTAATTGGATATGTTAAACACAAGCTACATTGCACTATTTCAAAGGTTGCTGAAAGAAGTTGTCATAAAAACATTACGTCATCTCTTGATCTTTTTCCTAAGGACAAAATCTGATCAACAAAAACTAAAATATGATATTCACTGGACTCTTTTACACAGGCATGGGAAATATTTTTGAAGGTATTTCAAAAGTGATAAGGTTTACAGGGAATTAAAAAAACAGTATTCCCTGCAGGATACCTGGTCCTGTCTAAAACTTTCATCGGACATTTGGTGCATCAGACATTTGGTCCAGAAGACGTTTGGTCCACACCAAAAGGTCCTTGAAATTCGGTCCTATCGAAAATGTCCACAAGCAGGTGTGGTCCACGCCAAACAATTTTGGACGGGACGAAATACCAAGGACCTTTTGGTGTGGACCGAGAAGTCTCCATGGGCATTTGGAAAAGGACTAAATGTGACCAAACATCAAGAACCTTTTAAGGGCTGCCCTGGTGGTCTAGCGGTTAAGAATTCACCTGCCAGTCCGCAGGGAACACAGGTTCAATCCCTGGTCCAGGAAGATCCCACATCCTGGGTAGCAACTAAGCCTGTGCGTCACAATTACTGAAGTCCCTGTGCACCTGGGGCTTGTGTTCACAATGAGAGAAGTCACTGCAAGAAGAAGCCTCTGCACCAAAACTGCAGAGTACCTCCCCCAATCTTCACAACCAGGGTGAGGCTGCAGGCAGCCAGGAAGACCCTGCACAGCCACCAATAAAAGAAGAAAATGAACACAGAAACTTTTGATACGAATCAAATGTCTTATGAACATCTCGGACAGAACCAAATCTGAATATTTTGCTAACTAGAATATTTTATGAAAAATGACTGAGTCCCTTTGAGGTTCACCCGAAACTATCACAACATTGTCAACTGGCTACACCTCAATACAAAATTTTAAAAAAAAGCTTTTTTAAAAATGGATTCATCATGGAGTAGGAAATGGCAAACCCACTCCAGTATTCGGCCTGGAAAATTCCACGGACAGAGGAGCTTGGCAGGCTACGGTCCATGGGGTCGCAAAGAATTGGACACAACTGAGAGACTGAGACACATCCAAGGAGAAATAAAGGATATTTGACAAGAGATGGGACACCATTCTGAAGTAAAATGAATCTTTGAAAATATATACTCGTTAGAAGATTTGCTATTAGAAATGACATCTCTCCTAGGCATAGATAATATCTTTTGAAATCTGCTCTTTTCCTGTAATCAATGAAGCAAAATGTCATATTCCACCATGAGAAAGAATCTCCATGTTTAATTAATCATCAAATTGTAAATTATATAAAGACTCCAACTCTCTTTCTCACTGAGACAGTAGTTGCAGCATCAGTTCATTTTGGGCCGTAGGCAGGTGGTGGTAACGCACAGTACATTTTTAAGTTTCTCTTTCCCACCTTCTAAGGCTTGAAAGCCTTTAAAGAATTAAGGTATATTCCATATATCCTTGTCCATTATCTGTCAATGACATTAAAGATTCTGTCTACATCAGCTATACTATGAATAATGGTGCAATGAACATGGTTCTGCAGGTATCTCTTTGAGATCCTGATTTCAATTTTGGGGCAAAATCCCCTAAAAGGGAGAAGCCTGGATCGTATGGTAGTTCTATTTTTAATGTCTTGAGGAGCCTCCATAATGTTTTGGGGGGCTTCCCTGGTGGCTCAGCAGTAAAGAATCCACCTGCAATTCAGGAGACGTGGGAGACTCAAGTTCGATCCCTGGGTCAGGATCAGGAAACACAGGAGACTTGGGTTCAATCCCTGGGTCGGGGAGATCCCCTGGAGGAGGGCACGGCAACCCACTCCAGTACTCTCGCCTGGAGGATCCCATGGACAGAGGAGCCTGGCGGGCTATAGTCCATGGGGTCGCAAAGACTCAAGACACAACAAAATCGACTGAGCACACACCCACACTGGTTTTCACAGCAGCGACGTCATTTTGCATTCCCACCATTAGTGTAGAGGGTTGCAATTTCTCCATAGCCTTGCCAAATCTAGTTGCCTTTTTTTTTTTTAATAAGACACACTCTTGAATTTTAAAAATGAGGGAAATCTTGCAGTCAACAACAACATGGATGGATCTTAGTGGGGCAGATTCTAAGTGAACTAAGTCACAGAAGGACAGACACTGCGTGGTTCCACGTGTATGAGGAAACCCACAGAGGCAGAGAGCAGAATTACGGCTTGCCAAGGGTTCAAGGGTCTGAGCAAGCTCTGGGAGTTGGTGATGGACAGGGAGGTCTGGCTTGCTGCAGTCCATGGGGTCGCAAAGAGTTGGTCAGGACTGAGCCTCTGAACTGAACTGAACTGAACCGTTGGAGCGGTGAGGAGAAGGGGGAGTTTCTATCAACAGATACAAAGTTTCAGTTCTGCAAAACGAATAAATTCTAGAGATCCCCTGTACAATTCTGTGCCTGTGGTTAACAAGATTGTACCTTCTCCTGCAAAATCTAGGAGGGCAGGTCTCAAGCTGAGCGTTGTTTCCATCATAAAGTCAAAATTAAAAAGAAACATTTGCGCATAGGCTTCTATTCAAAGCAACATGAGTAAACTGGAAAAAAAATCTTTCTGCAATCCATGATGTTCTCAAAAAAGTGTCAGGTTTATATAATGTGGCCGGGCAGGCGTGCTTAGTCGCTCAGTCGTGTCCAACTCTCTGTGACCCCATGGACTGGAGCCCGCCAGGCTCCACTGTCCATGGAATTCTCCAGGCTAGAATACTGAAGAAACCGTAATTCTGCAGTTTCTCTCCTCCAGGGGATCTTCCCAACCCAGGGATCAAACCCAGGTCTCCTGCACTGCAGGTGGATTCTTTACCAACTGTGCCACCAGGGAAGCCAAGCTAGTGTATTAGCTAAGAAAAGGAACTCCAGTTGCTGTTACGCTAACAACCTCCAAATCTCTGTGTCTTCAAAACAAAAAGAGCAGATCTTTAAAAAAACAAAACTTATTTTGCTGCACTGGGTCCTAGTGGCAGCATGCGGGATCTTCTGTCTTCACTGTGGATTGTTTAGCTGCGGCATGTGGGATTCTAGTTCCCGGACCGGGGATCAAACCCAGGCCCCCTGCATTGGGAACTCGGAGACTTGGCCACTGGACCACCCAGGAAGTCCCCAGAAAAGATTAGATCTTGTTCAGGTCTCAGTCTTCTGTCGATCGGGGAAACCGTGGTTTCTCTGGAGCTGCCCCAGGTGGTGACTCACGAGATCCAGGCTATTCCACCGCCATCATCTAATCACCCCTCCTTAGGACCATCTCAGACTCCTTACCTGGATGGTCCGCAGTCAGTAGCTACAAATACAGCACGGTGTGGGAAACATTCTGGCCGGGCCTGAGTGCCTCAGTGGCCCCGAAGATAAAAGAATAAAAAAAAGAAAGTGGAGAAAATCTTCTTGCCCAGTACCCAGTACTGAGATGACATCGTACCTGAGACAGTTTCTGCCTCACATGCAGTTACAGAGGGGTCCTGCCCACCCAAGCATATGCCATACCTTTGTGTGTGACTGAGTCATGCACCCTGTGTTACATTTAGACAACATCAATTTCAACAGGCAACTCAAAGTTCGTATTTATAAAAACATATTCATTGGAAATTTTTTTTTATTATGAAATTGATCAAAACCACAGGTTGAATATATTCCTGCTATCATGGAGATGGTTACAACGGAGTTACAGGAAAAAAAAAAGGTTATAATACAACCGGTTATAATTCATTTCTGTAACATACATCTGTGTGCGTGTGTAATGTGATTGTGTATGAAAGTGAAAGAAAGTGAAAATTAAATTGCTTAGTCGTGGCCGACTCTCTGCGACCCCATGCACTGTAGCCTACCAGGCTCCTCCGTCTGTCCATGGGATTTTCCAGGCAAGAGCACAGGAGTGGGTTGCCATTTCCTTCTCCAGGGGGATCTTCCCAACCCAGGCATTGAACCCGGGTCTCCAGCATTGTAGGCAGATGCTTTTACCGTCTGAGCCACCAGGGAAGTCCAGTGATTGTGTGTATAAAGTCTTAAAGATATACTCAAAAATACTTATGGTATTTTCTGCTTGACGATCAGGTTAAAAGTGATTCTTTCTCTTCGCTTGTGTGTATGCTGTATTTTTCTACAATTAGATGTTTTGGTAATAAAAAACACTTGCAGATAAATATAAGCAAGGGTGTAAAGGTAGCTAACACTTTCTTAGGACTTATAACATGCCAGGCACTTTACAACTATGAGCCCATTATATTTACTACAAGCCTTTCACTGGAAATTGACCAGCAGCTGTAGCAACACACAAGTGCAACGTGGACTTGGAATCTAAGAGATGGCCAGGGCATCCACGCTGCCCTCTAATCATGAAAGTCAGGGGCTTCCTTATTTATTATTATTATTATTTATTATTTCTCATCCATCTGTGTACTTCCCACCCCTCCCCGGAACCTCTGACATTCCCTAAAGATTTGCCAAACTGAAACCCACGTTCCCCAGCACTTAACATCATACCCCAAACATAGTAAACACCCCGCCAGGCTCCTCTGTCCATGGGATTCTCCAGGCAAGAACACTGGAGTGGGTTGCCATTCCCTTCTCCAGGGGATCTTCCCAACCCGGGGATGGAATCCAGGTCTCCTGCATTGCAGGCAGACTGTTGACTGCCTGAACACCCTGTATGCTTGCTGAATTGAGCCCCATGGAAAACCAAGCAGGAGAGAATTTTTAATTGCCAGGGAAAAGTTTATTTTAATTTTAAGTTCACATGACAATAAGGTTCTGGGAAACTTTCATAGATGCGATCACGTCAGAGATGCCATTGTTCAGACATGTGACAAATACTTTGCCTGTTTCTTCCATGGATGTCCTTCAGGGCCACCTGACATGTGTTTCCCCTTCCTGAAACCTTCATCGCCTCTGATACATAAGTCGTGATTGTGCTTTTCTCACAGCGTTAATGATGCTGTCAAATCATGCCTGTCAATAAGTCACTGTTAGCTTAAGCTTTCAACATCTGTGAAATGCTAGAAATACAAAGATTTTTTTTTTCAGAAAGAATTTGTTTAAAGCTTTAAAACCCACAAAGAACAGGAAATACAAGAGATCACACCAGTGGGAATTCAAATTTCCTGTTGTGCATTCCAAGCCAAACTTTCAGGTGGTAAATGGTAATTATGATTATTACAAAGAAACCTGATTTCCAAATACACTGAAATATAATGGAGATGTAAGTTATTTTGAGGTAAATACTTAAAAGCTCATTGTGAGTCTAGAGGTAAATGTATCCTTTGTTGGCTGTTACCCATGTACGGATTAAACAATCAATGCTATACAAAGCTGTGTGTTAACAACATATGCAAAAGTCCTTCCACTGATTTCAGCCTCAAACACAATGTTCTGACATCATAAAATGTCTTGTAAAGTCCATGTGCATTGACTGTGTCCAACTCTGAGCAAATATGGTCCTCTTAACACGTAAGTTGGTAACAGTGGCTTTAGATAGGTTTTGCACAATAACAGCAATAATACTAACACACTAGTAACATGCTCATGCATTCTTTCATGCGAGTATTTCCTAAAACAACATGACATGCTTTTGGCAAATTTCTGGAATGAGAAATTTGAATTAAGAGAAAGAATCCTGCTTGCTTTCCAACTTGGAACCATTCCCCAGGAGGCAGAAGGAATCATTTGCCTTTTTTTTAAGACAAAGAAAGATTTACAATCTGAAATAACATGCTCCTGGTTCATCTACCTCATTAGAACTCACTGAAATGCATTCCCTTTTTATAAGTGAGTAATATTCCACTGTGTATATGTACCAAGTGAAGTTAAGTCAGAAAGAGAAAGACAAACACTGTATATTAACACATTTATATGGAACTTAGAAAGATGGTATGGAGGATCCTACATGCAGGGCAGCAAAGGATACACAGATGTAAACAACAGATTTTTGGACTCTGTGGGAGAAGGCGAGGGTGGGATGATTTGAGAGGACAGCATTGAAACATGTCTATTACCATATGTGAAATGGATGACCAGGGCAAGTTCGATGCATGAAGCCGGGTACTCCAAGCCAGTGCTCTGGGACAACCCAGAGGGATGGGGTGGGGAGGGGGGTGGGAGGGGGATTCGGGTTGGGGGACACATGGTCACCCATGGCTGACTTCTGTGGATGTTCGGCAAAAACCACCACAATATGGTGAAGTCATTATCCCCCAACTGAAATAAATAAATTAATTAAAAAAAATTCTGAAATAGCAGACCATAAGGAGGAGCTTGGGAGATGCTGTTGGAGATCAGACGTTGCTCAGCCGGGATAAAGACCAGAAGGCAGAGACCACTGTCAGAGAGCCGGAGAAGCGCTTACACACATTTTCCTCCAAAGTGCCCGGACGGCAGGGTCCATGCGTCTGGGCGGGGGTGTGTGGGAGGTGGGCACAGTGCAGAGTATTCCACTGACCTGCACTCCCCCCGTGGGATCGAGAACACCCCTGAGCCAAGAGCAGATAGACGCTGAGACATGTTCACTACAGAGATGAAAGAGGCAGTCGGACCACAGCTCCCATGTACAGATGAGCGAACGGATCCTCACCATATTGCTGGAGCACCTATAGGGTCTGAAGGTCACCTAGGTATTCTCCACTCAGAGGAACTCTTTGCCTAGAAGGGGCCGGTGGTCCAGACTTGGGAACTCTCTCCAGCTGTGCCTCCTGTCTCCCAGTCTCTTCCGTGACCCCGTTCGGCCTCATCCCTGCATTCCTGAGGTCGCAGGAAATGGAATTCAAACGGAAGCATGCATGTCACAACCAACTTGAGGCACAGATATAGCTTACCCGCAGGGTCAGGCCAACAAAACACAAGGACGGGCATGAACCACCATTCTCATCACGAAATGTGGCATCGAGATGTCATGGGTATGGGTCTGCAAGAGCTCGAGATGTCATGGGTATGGGTCGTGGACTGCTTATGTATGTCATGTCTTCGTGCATATGGGTCATAGAATGCTTATGTCTGCTTGTTCCTGTCTTCATGGGTATGGGTCGTTTACTGCTTATATCTGACTGCTAGTGTCTTCGTGAGTATGGGTTGTGGACTGCTTACGTCTGATTGCTCGTGTTTTCATGGGTATGGGTCATTTACTGCTTATGTCTGATTGCTAGTGTCTTCATGGGTATGGGTAGTGGACTGTTTATGTCTGACTGCTAGTGCCTTCCTGGGTATGGGTCGTGGACTGCTTACGTTTGATTGCTTGTGTCTTCACGGGTATGGGTCATTTACTGCTTATGTCTGATTGCTAGTGTCTTCATGGGTATGGGTAGTGGACTGTTTATGTCTGACTGCTAGTGTCTTCCTAGGTATGGGTCATGGACTACTTACGTCTGAGTCCTCGTGTCTTCGTGGGTATGGGTCGTGGACTGCTTATGCTTGTATCTTCATGGGTATGGGTCATTTACTGCTTATGTCTGATTGCTTGTGTGTTCGTGGGTATGGGTCATGGACTGCTTATGTCTGACTGTTCCTGTCTTCGTGGATATGGGTCATGGACTGCTTATGTCTGATTGTTCCTGTCTTCGTGGGTATGGGTCATGGACTGCTTATGTCTGATTGTTCCTGTCTTTGTGGGTATGCATCATGGACTGCTTATGTCTGATTGTTCCTGTCTTGGTGGGTATGGGTCATTTACTGCTTATGTCTGATTGCTCGTGTCTTCGTGGGTATGGGTCGTGGACTGCTTATGTCTGATTGTTCCTGTCTTCGTGGGTATGGGTCGTGGACTGCTTACGTCTGATTGTTCCTGTCTTGGTGGGTATAATTCGTGCACTGCTTACGTCTGATTGTCCCTGTCTTCGTGGGTGTGGGTCGTGGACTGCTTATGTCTGATTGCTCGTGTCTTCGTGGGTATGGGTCATGGACTGCTTACGTCTGATTGCTCGTGTCTTCGTGGGTATGGGTCGTGGACTGCTTACGTCTGATTGTTCCTGTCTTGGTGGGTATGGGTCGTGGACTGCTTATGTCTGATTGTTCCTGTCTTGGTGGGTATGGGTCATGGACTGCTTAAGTCTGACTGTTCCTGTCTTCGAGAGTATGGGTCGTGGACTGCTTACATCTGATCGCTCGTGTCTTCGTGGGTGTGGGTCGTGGACTGCTTACGTCTGATTGTTCGTGTCTTCGTGGGTGTGGGTCGTGGACTGCTTATGTCTGATTGTTCCTGTCTTCGTGGGTATGGGTCATTTACTGCTTATGTCTGATTGTTCCTGTCTTGGTGGATATGGGTCGTGGATTGCTTATGTCTGATTGTTCCTGTCTTGGTGGGTATGGGTCGTGGATTGCTTATGTCTGATTGTTCCTGTCTTGGTGGGTATGGGTCGTGGACTGCTTATGTCTGACTGCTCGGCTGCCTTCCCCCAGGGTCGATCCCGCGTGCTCATCCCTGATGCTGCCAGCGGGGCGCCCCCCGACCCCGTGGGCCCCTAGACGTGGCTGATAAGGGCTAAGGGCTCCATCTCCCGTCCTGATCCTCCCGGTCGCACTGGCAGGACAGCCCCAACGACGAGCAACACAGCTGCAGCCACGGCTTCCAGATCAGGTTCCCCACGGACAGCTGGTTGGGGACATCCTGCAGGGTCTGGGCGTGGCGGACCGCCGCCTCCTGCATGGCCTCCAGGATCTCCCAGAACCGCGGCTCCGACATTGGGGTTAACGGGTTTCTCTCCCGGGGGTCTCTGGAAATGTCAAACAGCAGGGGCGGGTCGTGGTAGGTGACGTACTGCCCGTGACAGAAACACACGTGGGTGGGAAAGCATCCGTTGGCGCCCTCGGGGGAGAACTTGGGGGTGAAGAAAAAAGCTTTCCAGATGGACGTGCCTGTGGTGGGACAAACAGAGAAGCAGGTGTGGCGGGGACAGGGTCGCCATAGTCATGCCCAAACAGAGCGTGCATAGAAAACCACCCTTCCGGGCGCTTCAAGAAGGCAGAGACTCAGTTATGGATGGAGTGGATTTATCACACTTAAGGCTCAAAAAAGAGTAATCATCATAGCTAAAAAGATAAAAGAAAAAGCAAGAAAACATGCATTGTTATCTAACTGCCAAGTAGGAAAAGACAAAGTTGATTATGCAATAGCTGTTATAATGCAAAAACTGATTTTTTTTTGGGGGGGGGGACCTCACCTCTAGGGTGAGCCCAAAAGCTGCAACCACTGAAGCTGTGGGCCCAAGAGCCCACAATGAGAGAGGCCCCTGCAATGACAAGCCCACGCACCCCAACTAGAGAAAGCGTTCCCACAGCAGCAAAGATCCAGGGCAGCCAGAAATAAATAAAAGAAAAAAGTTCAAAAAATATAAGTTCTGTGTTCCATTTGATGTTGTTCAGTCTCTCAGGAGTGTCCGACTCTTTGCGACACCATGGACTGCAGCACACCAGGCCTCCCTGTCCATCACCAACTCCTGGAGCTTGCTCAAACTCATGTCCCTTGAGTTGGTGATGCCATCCAACTGTCTCATCCTCTGTCACCCCCTTCTACTCCCGCCTTCAACCTTTGCCAGCATCAGGGTCTCTTCCAACGACTAAGCAGCCAATATTAAAATTTTAGAAACAAAAAATTGATTTACAAACAAATAATTGTGAAATGATTGATTTACTGTTTATCCTACGATGCTATGACTTTCTGAGAGCTGGCTCTGATAGAGGTCTAGCAACTGCATCCTGGGTAGAAAAAGGTGGCAGAGAAAAACAGAGTTAATGTGTATAAACCAAGTGGAATTAGGTTCAGACCGAAAATGTCCTTTTCCATTTTATCCTTTCAGCTTTTTTATAGAAAACTGTAGAGACTGCCCCCCTAGAAAGCATCACACACGTACTTAATTCACTCGGATCATCTGTTTGTGTCATGGAAACGGTGGTTTTGCAATTGCACATATTGAGTGCTCACCCACGGATCCAAATGCAAAATAAATTAATGGACAGCAGAAGACAATTAGCACAGGTGTCCACACTCTCCTCAGACAGCCCCTGACCCCAGACAAGCATATTCAAGGGTTAGTAAGGGTAAATATTCCCTGAAGGAGGGCATGGCAACCCACTCCAGTATTCTTGCCTGGAGAATCCCATGGACAGACGAGCCTGGTGAGCTACAGTCCATGGGGTCGCACGGAATTAGACATGACTGGGTGACTGAGCAGGCACACAAAGGTTTCAGGACCAGTCAGTAAGTAAACCTTACGCATTCTCACAGGGAGCATACATGTAGCTCGGACAAGTGTAGAATTAAGAATTAATTTTTCTGAAGATTTGTTTGGTATGCCATTGAGGTGTCTGCCTTTATGTTGCCCAATCTGGATTTTTAAGAACTTTTTATAAAAAGATACATTGTGCATTCTCTGCATAATTTCTTTAGAGCACCTTGGCTTTGGTCAAATGCATTTTATTGCATGTGCCACGCTTCTCTGTCCTCGGGATTTTCCAGACAAGAATATACTGGAGCGCGTTGTCATGCCCTCCTCCAGGGGATCTTCCTGACCCAGGGACTGAACCTGCATCTCGTGTCTCCTGCATTGGCAGGCAGACTCTTTACCACTGTGCCACCTGGGAAGCCCTGGGTTTATAAGATGTGAAGCCTTAGTTCAGGGTCTGCTCTATTGTTCACCAGGAAACCAGGAATTGACACTATCAAAGGTGTCATTTCAACGAAAGGAGGTACCTGGTGTCACCCTGCATTTCTAATACGTCTATTTAATCCTGTGTTTGAAATTTATTTTGATGACGTATTTCATCTGGGATTTCTCCATATACTACTAAAAATCTTTTGAGCTAAAAAACTTTTCGTTTATTGTTAAAATTCCAGTGCACTCTGAAAAATGTTGTTTTCTGTCTCTGTCACAGATAAATATGTTGACCACCATGGAATCTTAAACTCAGCTACAATTGAGATCCAACGACTAGAGGAAGGAATTATTAAACTTTACAGTGAGAATGCAGAGAAACTCCAGGTGGTGTTTTTTCAAAAACAAAAGTATTCTACATAGCGATGGGAACAATAATTTGAATTCGGTTTAAATGATGCTTCAAAATGTAAGAGAAAGTGAAAGTTGCTCGGCTGTGTCCCACTCTTTGCGACCCCATGGACTATATACAGGTCATGGAATTCTCCAGGCGAGAATACTGGATCTCCAGGGGATCTTCCAAACCCAGGGATCGAACCCAGGTCTCCCACACTGCGGGCAGATTCTTTACCAGCTGAGCCATCAGGGAAGCCCAAAATTTGAGAGAGTTATAGCTAAACCACAAAGATGTCAGTGACTTATTACAGTTACAGTACGGCTTCCTCATTGCCATACGCAGTGCTCCGGAGCTCACTATTTACCTTTGAAACATTTTTACGTAGAATCACAGCTTAACAGGGGCTTCCCTGGTGGCTCAGACGGTAAAGAACCTGCCTGCAGTGAGGGAGACCTGGCTTCAACCTCTGGGTGGGGAAGACCCCCTGGAGAAGGAAATGGCAACCCACTCCAGTATTCTTGCCTGGAGAATCCACATGGACAGAGGAGCCTGGCGGGCTACAGTCCATGGGGTCTCAAAGAGTCAGACACGACTGAGCACCTAACACTTTCGCAGGTTAAAAAAAAAACAGTGACTCACTTTCTTTTTATTCACAAGAAAAGAAAGCTTCCAGTCCTTTGACAAAGAGGCCAATAGAATTTAAGAGAGAGCAGCCTGACCTGAGCTGGACCCCGAACTCAGCCCTTTCCAAGCTTCAAATAAGTGACGGTGCCCTGAGATTCCCTGGGGATCTGAGGGCATGTAAAGCCCAAGACAGGCACCGCTGTTGTGATCTTGAGCGCTTTCAGGGACTCCGCCACAAGAAAGGGTTCTGAGGTCCCTTGGCAGACAAGCCTCGAGAATGAGCACAGGGGGTCCCCAAGAACAAACAGGGGCAACGCAAAGCCCACTGGGCTGCCCACGGAGGCATTAGAAGAAGATTCTGCAGATTAAAGGTGCTTAATCCCTCCTAACAGATGCCAGTCTGCTTTGCAAATCACATCCCTCTTCATGCAAGGATTCTTGTGGGTCTAGAGCCAGGACCAGCATCCCGGGGACACATCCTTTATTCTGAGCTCGGAACGGTGTCTTGTCTTGGTGGCTCATTGAATACAATCCGCTTGAACTTTCCCGCCCTTTCTGTTGGCTCTGACAGGGTGGGTTCTAACCCCAGCTATGCGATCTCCTAACTGTGGGATGCTGGGGGTGGCTGTTAACCGCTCAGGGTCCCATCTCCTTTTGCTGTCGTTTAGTCGCTTCAGTCTTGTCCGACTCTTTTGCGACCTCATGGACTGTAGCCTGCCAGGCTCCTCTGTCTGTGGAATTCTCCAGGCCAGAATACTGGAGCGGGTAGCCATACCCTTCTCCAGGGGATCTTCCCCAACCCAGGGATCGAACCCAGGTCTCCTGCATTGCACACAGACTCTTTACCTTCTGAGCCACCAGGGAGCCCTCCTTTGAATGTAAAGCTGCTAGCAATCTAAGATGACACCACTGGTTTCCAGCTGTTCTTCAACCTGCTGCCACTGTAATACAAGTCTTCAGACTCTTTTTTCCAACCCCCCCGCCTCACCAATCTTAAGGATTCTTAAAGAACATGAACAACAAAATTCAAAGGGTTTCAACACATTGGCTCTTAATTTATCACTCAGATTTAGATGGCCCTTGATGAATGTTGTTTAACTGCTTGTCTTGGCAAGATTAATTCTGCATGCGTGGGGGACTCCGTGTATATATCACAGCAGCCAAATAGAGTCATTTGGGGGTTCTGGTCTTAGCTGCGTTTCCCACTACAAACTGCCACCTTGGAGTCCTTCAGGAAGCACGGCAGGCCTTCCCTGGTGGCTCAGTGGTAAACAGTCCACCTGCCAATGCTGGGGACACAGGTTGGGCCCCTGATCCAGGAAGACTGCCACGTGCCTCGGGGCAACGAAGCCTGGGAGCCATGACTTCTGAGGCCACGCGCTGCAGCTACTGAAGCTCACACAGCCGACAGCCTGCGCTCCAAACAACAAGAGGATACCAGGCGCCGAGACAAGAGAGGAGCCCTCGCAGCAAAGAAGACCCAGCACAGACAAAAACAAATAAAATTATCTTTTTTTTTGTTTTAAATAAAGACGCATTTCAAAGACGGCTCTGTTTTCCCCCACTGTGAGCCACCGATACCATCCCCTGGGACCCTCAGCCGACCCCTCAGTAATCTTGATGTCATCTACTGAACGTGTTACAGGCAAGGACGGATTTCTATTCCTCCTTGGATCTGTTTCTTTGCCTTTAACCTTTGTTCTTCATTGCTTTGACGATTCTAATCATTCCTCGGAAGGACTGATGCTGAAGTTGAAGCTCCAACACTTCGGCCCCCTCAAGTGAGGAGCCAACTCATTGGAAAAGACCCTGATGCTGGGAAAGATTGAAGGCAGGAGGAGAAGGAGACGACAGAGGATGACATGGTTGGATGGCATCACCCACTCGATGGACATGAGTTTGAGTAAGCTCCGGGAGTTGGTGATGGACAGGGAAGCCTGGCGTGCTGCAGTCCAGGGGGTCACAAAGAGTCTAAGCGACTGAACTGAACTGAACTGACGTTAGTTCAGCCTCAGCCTTTGATATGCTGTTGCTGACCCTTCAGATTTAACTTCTGATCTTCAGATAAAGAGGGGTATCCAACCAACACCCACTGAAATGATTAGTGAAGACAAAAACCAGCTCAGCCTTTCTTAGCTGTTTAATTCCTAAGACAAAAGTAGCTGTAATTAGAATGTTCTCTCTGCTACCCACTCCCATATCCTTGCCTGGAGGAGAATCCCCTGGACAGAGGAGCCTGCCGGGCTACAGTCCATGGGGTCGCAAAGACTGGGACATGACTCAAGTGACTTAGCAGCAGCAGTCACATTATAGATTTATATTCATCTTTTCAAAACTCTGCACCAGAATACCAGAGCCAAAAAAACATCTCTCAGTCTTTTAAGATACATTTGACCATAAAATCCAGTTGCCATTACATTGACTTTTTACTAACATTGATGCCTAAGTGAAAACTTAAAACACACGTTTTGAATACACGCTGAACAGGAAATTTAAGCTCAAAATTCCCATCGTCATGTAACCAAAGTTATCCACGTTCTAATAATGCTTTCGTGAGTGCTCCTAAAACGTAATGGGAATAATGACCTCAGATGATGATAAAGTTTAGCCATTCAATGTGCTGAGACAACTAAATTATAAAATCATTAGAATTATAGAATTATTCAATTATAGAGAAGACATTGTACATAAAAACTGAAAGGGATTCATGTTTTAAGAGAGTAGACAGTGTTCTGGATCTAATGTTTTGGAAAAATGAGTTTTTAGCAAGTCTGGAATTGTAATAGGTCGTGAAACTGTCAGCAGCTCAGTCATGTCCGACTCTTTGCGACCCCGTGGACCGTAGCCCGCCAAGTTCCTCTGACCGTGGGATTTTCCCAGGCAAGAATACTGGAGTGGGTTGCTATTTCCTTCTCCAGGGGGATCTTCCTGATCCAGGGATCGAACCCAGGTCTCCAGCATTGCAGGCAGAGTCTCTACTGTCTGAGCCACTAGGGAAGCCTATATACATGATCATTTTTAAAACCAGTGCTCACTCTTAGGGAAAAAAAAAGAAATGAAGAATTCTTATCAACTCAATGTGCTGAGACAACCAAGTTACAGAATCATGAGAATTATAGAATTGTTCAATTATTATAGAGAAGACATTGTATATAAAAGCCAAAAGGGATTCATATTTTGAGAGTAGAAACAGCATTCTGGCCCTAATATTCAATTATAGAGAAGACATTGTATATAAAAGCTGAAAGGGATTCATGTTTTAAAAGAGTAGAAACAGCATTCTGGCTGTAATGTTTTGGAAAAAAATGAATATTGAACATGTCTGAAATCGTAATAGGTATGAAAGTGTCAGTCGCTCAGTTGTGTCCAACTCTTTGCGACCCCATGGACTGTAGCCCACCAGGCTCCTCTGTCCATGGGATTCTCCAGGCACGAATACTGGAGTGGGTTGCCATTCCTTTTTCCAGGGGGTCTTCCCAACCCAGGCATTGAACCTGGGTCTCCTGCATTATAGGTGGATTCTTCACTGTCTGAGCCACCAGGGAAATGTAGACATCCCTGATGCTGGGAAAGATTGAGGGCAGGTGGAGAAGGGGACAACAGAGGATGAGATGGTTGGATGGCATCACCGACTCGATGGACATGAGTTTGGGTAAACTCTTGGAGCTGGTGATGGACAGGGAGGCCTGGCATGCTGCAGTCCATGGGGTCGCAAAGAGTCAGACACAAGTGAGCGACTAAACAGAACTAAACTGAACCTCATCAAGACAAACATGAGTTGGATCTCCCCAACGCTGCCACTCCATTCTAGTAGATGGTGCCAGTGTTGTGCTGGAAGGCTCCGGCTTCTCTGAGTGAGGAACACGGTTGACATCTGCTGTGTCGGCCAGCTGCCATGGTGTAGACGCTCCCCACAAGGCTGACTTCTAGGTAGGAACATGTTCCCCACAAGTTGGTGAGATTCCTCAGCTGTCAGGGGCTGGCTCCAGCTCACTGCTGCCCTGGCCCTACATTTAGAAATCCTGATCCTAAATATCTCTCTTCTTTTCAAACCAAGTATCTGCAGCTCAAGATACTTTGGAGCTCAAGGTGGCAATACTCTTGCCTCTAAGAATTATGGAAAGTGTCCCCCAGGTGGTGATGACCACAATCTCCTGTGAGCATACATCTCAGATGATTCAAGCCCATCTCTTGAACAGTACTAGTTCAACGTCTGTGAATTGCCCACAGTCTCCTACCGACATAGATCCGGAAGCAAAAACAGAGCGGGACCTTAAGGTGCTCAGCCTGCCTTTTGTCTGTGGAAAGCCTTGAGTCAAAGAATACGTTTAGCCAGAGAAGGGAGAGCAGGCAGAAACCAAGGAAGACAGTTGGAGGAGACCAAATAATGATAGGGTAGTCATTAAGCAAACTCAAGGGAAGATCAAAGGCTTTATGGAGAAGGAAATGGCAACCCACTCCAGTATTCTTGCCTGGAGAATCTCATGGACAGAGGAGCCTGGCGGGCTCATGGGGTGGTGAAGAGTCGGACACAGCTGAAGAGACTGAGCACCAAAGGCTATAGATAATGTTCTGAGCCAGGTCTCATGAGCTGTTTTATAGATACTGGAACTCCCACCAGGGGGAAGGAGTTAAGGACATGACAATCAGGCTGTAGCCATGTTCTAACCTGCCCTAATTCCCAGAACTGGCCTCAAATCAACCCTGGGACTGAAGAGTGTGCCCTGCCCTGCTAAGTCATCTCAGTCCTGTCTGACCCTTTGCGACCCCACGGACTGTAGCCCTCTGAACTCCTGTGTCCGTGGGATTCTCCAGGCAAGAATCCTGGAGTGGGTGGCCATGCCCTCCTCCAGGGCATCTTCCCCATCTAGGGATGGAACCCACGTCTCTTACGCTTCCTGCATCGGCAGGTGGGTTCCCTACCGCCAGCACCATTGGCGCTAGTGGGACTGAAAGATGAACTGTACTGAAAAGAATCAAGATGGTACTGATCAGACCACCGACGATCAGTTTCAAGATGACTGACAGGGCTGACAGCGCTGTTTCTGCAGGAACCCCCCTCCCTCTGTCTATAAAAGCTTTTACATTCTGACTGTCAAGGGAGTCTGCCTTTGGACAGATGTCCACCCCGCCACTCCCCGGCTGAGAGCATCCCCAGTAAAGCAAACTCTCCTTCCCACCACCCTGCCTTCTTCAGTGGCTTCTGAGCGTCGAGCAGTCAGACTCCACTTTTGGTCACAAGATGATCTAAGCCGCCTCTCTCAGCTAGTACTCCTGCAGTACTAGTAATCCACTCATGTAGTACTAGTGACCTACATGCAGGGCCGCCTCTCCCAGCTAGTACTCATGTAGCACTAGTAATCCACTCATGTAGTACTAGTAATCCACTCATGTAGTACTAGTGACCTAAATGCAGGGCCGCCTCTCCCACCTAGTACTCGTGTAGTACTAGTAATCCACTCATGTAGTACTAGTGACCTATAGGCAGGGCCACCTCTTCCAGCTAGTACTCATGT
The DNA here is from genome assembly GCF_054371585.1 of Giraffa tippelskirchi. Lineage (NCBI taxonomy): Eukaryota > Metazoa > Chordata > Mammalia > Artiodactyla > Giraffidae > Giraffa > Giraffa tippelskirchi. The sequence continues at coordinate 149,692,603 of NC_137289.1, forward strand.
AGCACTAGTAATCCACTCATGTAGTACTAGTGACCTACATGCAGGGCTGCCTCTCCCACCTAGTACTCATGTAGTACTAGTAATCTACTCATGTAGTACTAGTAATCTAAATGCAGGGCCACCTCTCCCAGCTGGTACTCATGCAGTACTAGTGACCTAAATGCAGGGCCACCTCTCCTAGCTAGTACTCATGCAGTACTAGTGACCTAAATGCAGGGCCACCTCTCCTAGCTAGTACTCATGTAGTACTAGTGACCTAAATGCAGGGCCGCCTCTTCCAGCTAGTACTCATGTAGTACTAGTAATCTACTCATGTAGTACTAGTAATCTAAATGCAGGGCCACCTCTCCCAGCTAGTACTCATGCAGTACTAGTGACCTAAATGCAGGGCCACCTCTCCTAGCTAGTACTCATGCAGTACTAGTGACCTAAATGCAGGGCCACCTCTCCTAGCTAGTACTCATGCAGTACTAGTGACCTAAATGCAGGGCTGCCTCTCCCACCTAGTACTCATGTAGTACTAGTAATCCACTCATGTAGTACTAGTAATTTAAATGCAGGGCCGCCTCTCCCACCTAGTACTCATGTAGTACTAGTAATCCACTCATGTAGTACTGTAATCTAAATGCAGGGCCGCCTCTTCCAGCTAGTAATCATGTAGTACTAGGAATCCTCATGGGCAAGGGACGCTTTCTGAAACAAATCTGCATCCCCGGCGGTTTGCCCAGCCTGCAGCCCCCTCCCCCCGCCGTGATCTAAGAGTCAAGCAACTCCCAGGCAGAGAACTCAGTATATTTTGCCCACCAACAGGTGTCTCTAGTCTGGCAGGTTCCATGTAGTAGATGCTCAATAAATACGTGTAGAACAAACGAGCAGACAAAGATACTGAGCAAACAGCTCCAGGGAGCCACAAGGGACAGCCAAGGTGGCCACCACCATCACTGACTTTCAGGGCACGATCTCCAAAGGAGACGAGACGACTGATTTAAAAAAAAAGAAACCCATGGTTTCCTCAGACCCGTTGACTAGATGGATGATTCCGGCATCGAAAGACTGTCATTTTCCCTCCTCTGTCGCTGCCTCGAGGCAGAAGACAGTAACGAGCTGCATAAGAGGAAATACCCTTGTGTCTGTCTGAGCAGCAGATTTGATCCCCGGGCCTGCTGCCTGTCAGAACCTGGGTCTGGTTTTGCTCACTGACCCCTATTTTCTGCCCCTTCCTGTTTATGCCTCCACACACTGTGTTTCCCGGACCCTGATCCGCTAGGTTTTAAGTGGAGGTGGCTGGTTTTACTTACATGCAACTCAGCAAGGTTCAGGACATGATGCCGCCCGTCTTTAAACAGCCAAGAGCCCTGGAAACTTGATTCTTTACGGTTCTTTCAGTCTCAGTGCAAAAAGAAGCGGGAACGTGGACACACTGCTACGTTTAAGATGCATAACCAACGAGGACCTACTGTATAGCATGGACAACTCTGCTCAGTATTATGCAGCAAGCTACACGGGAAAAAGCACGTGAAAAATAACAGATATGTGTATATATATCACTGAATCATGGTGCTGTACACCGGAAACCAAGGTAACGCTGTTCATCAAGTATACTTCAATATAAAATAAGAAGTTAAAAAATAAAAAAGGAGATGGGGAGGACCACAGCTCTCATTTATGAGATGGCTCAGATTTAAAAGAGATAGTTGGATGGCATCACTGACTCAGTGGACGTAAGTTTGAGTAAACCCCGGGAGTTGGTGATGGACAGGGAGGCCTGGCGTGCTGCAGTCCATGGGGTCGCAAAGAGTCAGACACGACTGAGTGACTGAACTGAACTGACTCAGATTAAAATGCTGCCAGCTGTTTAGTCACCACGTCACATCCGACTCTTTGCCACCCCATGGACTGCAGCCTGCCAGGCTCCTCTGTCCGTGGGATTTCCCAAGCAAGAGTACTGGAGTGGGTTGCCATTTTTCCTCCTCCAAAAACGCTGTCAATTAACCTAAAAAAGAGACAGCATGCCTATGGATGTTAGGAGTGATGGCCACATGGATGAGATAGGTAAATAGGGTCCTTCCAAGCCTAGAATTGTGAGCATGTAGTTTTGCTACATTCATCTTTCAGAAGTTATCAAAAGGAAGTCATACAGATTTAAAGTAGAAGATCTTCCAGAAGTTATCTCAGGGAACTCGTCCAGATTTAAAGTATAAACTTTCAAGGGTAAACCTGGCCTCATTTCTGTGGACAGAGGAAGGATCACAATCTTCCACTTGAAAAATAATGGAGTAGCTGCTCTTTAAATGATGTCTTGGGTAACTCAGCTGGGTGATGAGGATGGGGTCAGGACTGCACTGAAATCCGGTATGAGAATCCCCTGAATTTAAGAATGAGCCACCAGTTGGCGGCGTGGTGACCAGATGCTCTGTGAGAATCTCACATCTGGCAGCAGAACCCAAAACATGCTAGAGAAAAGGGGAGCTTCATTCCCTCTCTCAAGAGGCACCTGAGACTCTAACATCAGCATCGCTCTATAAGGTATACAACAGGGATATGATAGGTGCTGGGTTCCCACAGATGCCTAGGCATCTCAGTGCTGTGATAGTGTTGGTTCAGTCACTGTCATGTCTGACTCTTTGCGACCCCATGGACTGCAGCATGCCAGGCCTCCCTGTCCATCACCAACTCCCGGAGTTTATGCAAACTCATGTCCATTGAGTCAGTGATGCCATCCAACCATCTCATCCTCTGTCGTCCCCCTTCTCCTCCTGCCTTCAATCTTTCCCAGCATCAGGGTCTTTTCTAAACAGTCAGTTCTCTGCATCACGTGTCCAAAGTATTGGAGCTTCAGCTTCAGCGTCAGTCCTTCCAGTGAATCTTCTGGACTGATTTCCTTTAGCATGGACTGGTTCTCCTTGTACTGTAATTTTACGTTTACACGTATGAAAACCAGATGCGGAACTATCGCTACACATATGATCATTGCTTGGTCCCACTTGGTCCTTTAGGCTCGTTAGAAATGCACCCGTTGGGACTTCCCGGGTGGTCCAGTGGTTAAGAATCCGCCTGACCATGCAGGAGACGCAGGCTTGATCCCTGGTCTGAGTAGATCCCACTTGCCGTGGAACAACTGAACCTGTGTGCCTCCACTATTGAACCTGTGCCCGAGAGCCAAGGAGCCACAATTATTGAGCCCACAGGCCTCAAACACTGAAGGCTGAGTAACCTACAGCCCATGCTCTGCAACAAGGGAACCCACTGCTTCTGATAAGCCTGCAAACTGCGAGCAGAGAGTGGCCCCTGCTCGCCTGAAACTAGAGAAAGCCTCTGCAAAGCAACAGAGACCCAGCGCAACCAAAAACACATACCTGAATAAAGAAAAATTTTTAATAAAAGGTAATGTGCTTTTGTACATGCTGTCAGCAGACCCAAAGTATTGAGTACATCTTGTTGCTGACACAGGGCGTGATGTAAAACACACTTGGTCTGGGAACCACGATGCCATCAACGCATCTGAGTGTTGGCTTAAACATCTATGGCTAGCAGACACACACAGAGAATCTGTGACCAAACAGACCGACAGATCGGCGGGTCACGACCCGCCGCCTTTGAGGCTCAGGGGGCAAGGTCAGGTAGACATCTGAAAGTCACGCAGCACCAGTGCAAAGCTAGAAGACCACAGGCAGGGGAGATGGCATTTGAGGGACATCGCGGGAGATGGGTAAGCATTAACCAGAAAAGACAAGAAAGTCATTGCAAGCAGAGGGAACCGCAAACAGAGACAAGCCATGCCAGAGCAGAGGGGCTCTTGGGCAGGAACTCAGATGGAAGGTCGGACCAGGAGACACAGCTGGGCGGCTGGCGGAGCAGAAAGGAAGGGGCTTCAGAACCCTGCCAACCACCTGGCACGTCCTCTGCTCCCCCCTCTCCCCAGGGGGAATGAGCCAGAAAGCACTGGCATAGAGCTGGGTGACTGCCCTGGTCTGCCCAGACAACCGGGGGAATCAGCAGGCTCAAGAGAAGTAGGAAGAGGAGGAAGGAGAAATCAAACCAAGCTTCTTTGGGGGGGCATCTCACGAGAGCAATGCCCTCTTGCGGTTCTCTTCTCTTCCCCTGCCCGTTCCTGATGGCACACAGCCCCCAAAGCGAGGCGAGGAGGATACACAAGAGGGGAGACGCATCTACTCACTGTTGGGCGGGTGCCAGCGCACGGCGTTCAGGTAGAAGTTGCAGTAGTGGAAGAGAAACTCGTGCTCCGATCGCTGGGTCTGCCCCCGAAGCAAGGGCATCAGGTCCCGGCCATCGATGACCCTGGGGGATAAAGCAGGCGGGGTGTCAGGTGGCCACGTCTGCCAGGTGGGGGGCGCTCAGACACCCTGGCGTCTGAGCTGTCCTTCAGTCCACGAGGGCGTGATGGGGCTACAAGGTGGTCGTTCAGCAAGGAATGCTGAGAACACCAACTGAGCATCACCGGGCACCATAAGCCATGTACGGAGGGAGGTCAGCTCTGTTCACGCATGAACTGATTTCATCCTCAAAGCGACACCGTGAGTTGGGACCGGCGTCATCGTGGGATCGTGATACGGAGACATGGAGTGATTTGCCCAATGTCACAAGTGTCCCACGTCCGTGGGGTGGACCCACTCATGGGCATATACCCCGAAAAAAAACCCTTAATTGAAAAATACACAAGCACCCCAGTGTTCACCGCAGCACTATTTACAATAGCCAGGACGTGCAAGCAACCCAGATGTCCATTGACAGATGAACTGATAAAGAAGATGTGCTTACATATATACAGTGGAATACTACTCAGCCATGAAAAAGAACAAAACTGCCTCATTTATAGAGATGTGGATGGACCCAGCGTCTGTCATACAGAGTGAAGTAAGTCAGAAACAGAAAAACAAATACTGTATATGAAGGCACATATACGGAATTGAGAAGGATGGTACTAATGAACCTATTTGCAAAGTGGAAACAGAGGTGGAGATGTAAAGAACAGACTTGTGGACACAGGAGGGGAAGAGGAGGGTGGGATGACCTTCTACTAGTTCTGCACCCAGTTTTCTGCTTATCACCTTGGCAGTTTATTCACAAACTACAGATCTGTTGAAAATAAGAATTTCTGACGATCTGTGTTTAAGAAAAAAATAATATATATAGCATGGGGCAACTTAGACTGGATAGACTTCAATGAAAACAAAGTTCTAAGTCCCAATGAAGTGATTTGCAAATAATAATGATGATGATATTAAATATCCCGAGGATGGAAATATACTTACACATTTACATACTATATACACACATGACACATATGTTTATGTTCTCAAAGGTAAATGTATCTGCTTCTATGATTATGCCGGAACACGCAACTTTCCAGATGGCAGGTGATAACTGTAGACAATGGGTGATGAGCCAAACAAGACTATTTGGAGGTTTGTTGTTTAGTCGCTAGGTCATGTCCGACTGTTTGCGATCACGTGCACTGCAGCCCACCAGGCTCCTCTGTCCACGGAATTTCCCAGGTGACAATACCGGAGTGGGCTGCCACTTCCCACTCCACGGCATCTTCCTGACCCAGGTCTCACACCTACGGCTCCTTCAATGGCAGGCAGATTCTCTACCACTGAGCCATGTGGGACGTGCCTTTTGGAGGTTAAGTAAAGAAAAAATGTCTAAACTTTTGCTTTGAGCGAAGCATACATTAACACCCACTAGAGAAATTGAAGGTATTGATACTATGAGGCCAATGCCACCAAAAGCTGGGGCAGAAAGATGCCCGCAAAAAGTGAGATTGTTGCATGTGAGGGTTTTCTTTCTCTGATTAAAAACACTCCCAAGACAAACATCATATGATAATGCTTATATGTGAAATCTAAAAAAAAAAAAGGTATAAATGAACTTATCTACGAAGCAGAAATAGAGTCACGGATGAAGAAAACAAACTTATGGCTACCAAAGTGGGGAAAGGGGATACATTGGAAGACCAGTATTGACAGATACACATTACCATATATAAAAGTGAAAGTCGCTCAGTCGCGTCCGACTCTTTGTGACTCCATGGACTGTACAGTCCATGGAATTCTCCAGGCCAGAATACTGCAGCGGGTAGCCTGTCCCTTCTCCAGGGGATCTTCCCAACCCGGGGATCAAACCCAGGTCTCCCGCATTGCAGGCAGGTTCTTTACCAGCCGAGCCACCAGGGAAGGCTAAGAATACTGGAGTGGGTAGCCTATCCCTTCTGCAGGGGATCTTCCTGACCCAGGAATCGAACCAGGGTCTCCTGCATAGCATGTGGCTTCTTAACCAACTGAGCTATCAGGGAAGCCATATATAAAACATACTAATAAGGACCTGCTGTATAGCACAGGGAGCTCTACTCAATACTCTGTAATAATCTATATGGGAAAACAATCCAAAAAAGAATAGATAATACAGGAGGCTCTGTATTATAATCCGCCTGAAATGCAGGAGACATGGGAGATTTAGTTTTGATCCCTGGGTCTGAAGATCCCCTGGAGGAGGGCATGGCAGCCCACTCCAGTGTTCTTGCCTTGGGAATCCCATGGACAGAGGAGCCTGGTGGGCTACAGTCCATGGGGTCACATTTACAACACTGTAAATGAACTATACTCCAACAAACATTAAAAAACAGAAAAAAAAAAAAAAAAAAAAAACCAACACTCTATGTCTGTCCTCTCTTACTATGAGAAATTGGAACTTTTTAAAAAATGACTTCTTTTAACTGGAGGCTAATTACTTTACAATATTGTAGTGGTTTTTACCATCCATTGACATGGATCAGCTGCGGGTATACATGTGTTCCCCATGCTGAACCCCCCTCCCATCTCCCTCCCCATCCCATCCCTCAGGGTCATCCCAGTGCACCAGCCCTGAGCACCCAGTCTCACGCATCGAACCCGGACTGGCGATCTGTTTCACATATGATAATATACATGTTTCAATGCTATTCTGTCAAATCATCCCACCCTCGCCTTCTCCCACAGAGTCCAACAGTCTGTTCTTTACATCTGTGTCTCTCTTGCTGCCTTGCATATAAGGTTGTCCTTATGCGCTCATATAATTTGGGTGAGGACTCTTGAGAGGCCCGATGTCTCTCAAGCTTTCTCTTTCTTTCTTTCTTTTTCGGTGGTGTCTTTTAGTGTCACTAAAACCCTCATAAAGTCATTATAGCCTTGCTGCTGAGTGCTTGTCGGGCACCTGCCTTGAATGATCTGTCACACGCCCCGCCGAAGTCCACAGAACTGAAAAGACTCCATTACCGCTAAGTTAAAAATAAGAACAAAGGACAGAATTGGCTCGCTTTCAAAGCCTGCCTGCTACTTGCTATGAGAGGAACAGGGTGGACAGACAATTCTATCCGGAAGCAGCATGTGCTCTGAATACCGTTTCTATGCTGAAATGGCAGGTACTGTGAAATTTCCACAAAGACCCAGTGCTTAAGACTGAAAGTGAAAGTCGTTCAGTCGTGTCCGACTCTTTGCGACCCCACGGACTGTATCCATGAGATTCTCCAGGCCAGAACACTGGAGTGGGTGGCCGTTCCCTTCTCCAGGGGATCTTCGCAACCCAGGGATCGAACCTGGGTCTCCCGCATTGCAGGCGGATTCTTTACCAGCTGAGCCATTGGGGAAGCCCGTCCTTAAGACTATGAGATCCTAAATAGGTGGAAAGGAAGCAAGGGATGAGGAGAAAGGAGCAGAGAGGAGAATTGGAGCATGAAAAATTCTGGGCTAAAAATTCTGAGGTTGAGGTGGACCCCAGCTCACTCCACCACCTCTTTGTCCACATGAAGATAAGGAGTTTCCATGAAGGTTCAAGACTGGCGATGGATCTCCTTTTCTCACAATCAATCTCTACCTCGCTTTTTTATTTTATTCTTTTACAAAAAGTCTTTTATTTTATATTGGAGTATAGTCAATGAACAATGCTGTGAGAGTTCGCAGGTGAACCCTGAAGGAACTTAGCCATACAGCAGTGTGTCCATGTCCATCCCAGACTCCCTAACTATCCCTTCCCCTATCCTCCCTCCTGGGAACCATCAGGTTATTACAGAGTATTGAGCAGAGGTCCCTGTGCTGTCCAGCAGGTCCTTGCTGGTTCTCCATGTTAAATACAGCAGTGTGTCCATGTCCATCCCAGACTCCCTAACTATCCCTTCCCCCATCTTTCCCACAGGGAACCATAAGGTTGTTACAGAGTATTGAGCAGAGTTCCCTGTGCTGGACAGCAGGTCCTTGCTGGTTCTCCACGTTAAATACAGCAGTGTGTCCATGTTCATCCTAAACTCCCTGACTATCCCTTCCCCCAGGCAACCATAAGCTAAGTCTGCGAATCTGATTCTGTTTTGTAAGGAAATTCATTTGTGTCATTTCTTTCTATAATACATTCCACATATAAGGCATGCCGTACGATATTTCTCCTTCTCTGTCTGACCTATCTCACCCAGAATGAGAATCTCTAGATCCACCCCTGTTGCCGCAAATGGCATTATTCTACCTCTGTTTCTGGAAGCTGTGTTTCATCACATGCCCACAAAACTCAGCCCTTAAGAACACAGGAACTAGAACCATTTTCTAAAGATCAGTATCTTACGAATAAACTGGCCTTGATCCTACAAAGGGGGACTTAATGATAAAAAGAAGTCTCCAAGTCTTACAAACTTCCTTTCTTACTTCCAAGCAAAAGTTTCAAGTCTTTTTTTTTTAAGGAGAGAAGCAATGTCTGTTTTGCATCCTTATTTTTCCTTGCAATGCAGAGAGAGATCTCATTTTTAATTTTTTTTTTTTTTATATCCTGCATCTAACGTGCTCTTTTCTGGAAGCAGGTAATAAATCACGCGGTGATGGAAACCACCGATGAACAGTGCTGCAGAAATATGGCTTGTCAAAAAAAGGCTCATTTCTGCCATGAAAAATGGAAAGTGATTCTACTGAGCTAAACTTTTAAACAGTGTCTGAGCTATCAAAATAGTTGGGATGGCTGGAATGGAAATGTTCCTACAACATCACATTTTGTGGCAGAGTGGCCCATACACTCTCAAAATCACACACAGCATCGCCACTCTATGCAGTTCAGTTTAGTCATTCAGTCATGTCCGACTCTTTGCGATCCCATGAACCGCAGCATGCCAGGCCTCCCTGTCCATCACCAACTCCCGGAGTTCACTCAAACCCATGTCCATCGAGTCGGTGATGCCATCCAACCATCTCATCCTCTGTCGTCCCCATCTCCTCCCGCCCTCAATCTTTCCCAGCATCAGGGTCTTTTCCAATGAGTCAGCTCTTCGCATCAGGTGGGCAAAGGATTGGAGTTTCAGCTTCAGTATCAGTCCTTCCAATGAATATTCAGGACTGATTTCCTTTAGGATGGACTGGTTGGATCTCCTTGCCATCCAAGGGACTCTCAAGAGTCTTCTCCAACACCACAGTTTAAAAGCACCAATTCTTCAGCACTCAGCTTTGTTTATAGTCCAACTCCCACATCCATACATGACTACTGGAAAAGCCATAGCTTTGACTAGATGGATCTTTGTTGGCAAAGTAATGTCTCTGCTTTTTATTATGCTGTCTAGGTTGGTCATAGCTTTTCCTCCAAGGAGGAAACATCTTTTAATTTCATGGCTGCAGTCACCATCTGCAGTGATTTTGGAGCCCGAAGAAATAAAGTCTGTCACTGTTTCCACTGTTTTCCCATCTATTTGTCATGAAGTGATGGGACTGGATGCCATGATCTTCGTTTTCTGAATGCTGAGTTTTAAGCCAGCTGCTTCATGCTCCTCTTTCACTTTCATCAAGAGGCTCTTTAGTTCTTCTTCACTTTCTACCATAAGGATGGTGTCATCTGCATATCTGAGCTTATTGATATTTCTCCCGGCAATCTTGATTCCAGCTTGTGCTTCATCCAGCCCAGCATTTCTCATGATGTACTCTGCATATAAGTTAAACAAGCAGGGTGACAATATACACCCTTGACGTAATCCTTTCCCAATTTGGAACCAGTCTGTTGTTCCATGTCTGGGTCTAACTTTTGCTTCCTGACCTGCATACAGATTTCTCAGGAGGCAGGTCAGGTGGTCTGGTATTCCCATTTCTTGAAGAACTTTCCAGTTTGTTGTGATCCACACAGTCAAAGGCTTTGGCATAGTCAATAAAGCAGAAGTAGGTGTTTTTCTGGAACCTCTTGCTTTTTTGATGATCCAATGGATGTTGGCAATTTGATCTCTTGTCCCTCTGCCTTTTCTAAATCCAGCTTGAACATCTGGAAGTTCATGATTCACGTACTGTTGAAGACTGGCTGGGAGAATTTTGAGCATTCCTTTGCTAGCATGTGAGATGAGTGCAATTGTGCGGTAGTTTGAACATTCTTTACTTTTACCTTTCTTTGGGATTGGAATGAAAACATCTTTTCCAGTCCTGTGGCCACTGCTGAGTTTTCCAGATTTGCTGGCATATTGAGTGCAGCACTTTTACAGCATCATCTTTCAGGATTTGAAATAGCTCAACTGGAATTCCATCACCTCCACTAGCTTTGTTCGTGGTGATGCTTCCTAAGGTCCACTTGACTTAGCATTCCAGGATGTCTGGCTCTAGGAGAGTGATCACACCATCATGGTTATCTGGGTTGTGAAGATCTTTTTTGTATAGTTCTTCTCTGTATTCTTACCACCTCTTTTTAATATCTTCTGCTTCTGTTAGGTCCATACCATTTCTGTCCTTTATCGAGCCCATCTTTGAATGAAGTGTTCCCTTGGTATCTCTAATTTTCTTGAAGAGATCTCTAGTCTTTCCCATTCTATTGTTTTCCTCTATTTTTTTTTCATTGATCACTGAGGAAGGCTTTCTCATCTCTCCTTGCTATTCTTTGGAACTCTGCATTCAGATGGATATATCTTTCCTTTTCTCCTTTGCCTTTACCTTCTCTTCTTTTCTCAGTTATTTGTAAGGCCTCATCAGACAACCACTCTGGCTTTTTGCATTTCTTTTTATTGAGGATGGTCTTGATCCCTGCCTCCTGTACAATGTAACGAACGTCCGCCCATAGTTCTCTATGGGAATTGTCTAACTGGACTTCTCTGTCAACGAACTGAAGCTTTCACAGCAAGTTTGCAGGATAGCCGTGGCCTAAAGACTTGGATGTGTTCCTTCCTGGCATCTGCTCACTTCTATGAAAATGTGCTCATTTGAGATTGTGTCTAACTTGGAAAGTGAGCTGGTTCTCCCTGGGCTCCTGACTCCTGACAACCATGAGGATATTAACAGTTCAACATCAAGGAGCACCGCGGCCGAATTTCAGGTCCAATTCAACAGCTTGGGGTGACTGTCTCTTTCTTTTAAATTAATTAATTAATTTTGGGGGGCTGTGCCATGTCTTTGTTGCTGCACGGGTTTTCCCGAGTTGGGGGCTCCTCTCTAGCTGCGATACGGGGGCTTCTCACCACGGTGGCTTCTCTTGCTGTGGAGCACAGTGTCTAGGGCATGTACCCTTCCATAGTGGTCGTGCTCCGGCTGAGTCGCTTTGTGGCAGGTAGGATTTTCCCAAACCAGAGACTGAACCCTTGTCCCCTGCATTGGCAGACAGACTCTTTTTTTAAAAAAAAAAAAATTATTGGTTTTAATTGGAGGATATTTACTTCACAATATTGTAATGTACAAGATTGTCAACCTTACAATATTGTGACGGTTTCTCCCATACATCCGTATGAATCAGCCAGAGGTATACATGCGTCACCCCCATCGTGAACCCCCCCTCCCACCTGCCTCCCCACCATATTCCTCCAGGTTGCCCCAGAGCACCAGCTTTGAGTGCCGTGCTTCATGCATCAACTTGCACTGATGAACTATTTCACATATGGTAATGTACATGTTTCAATCCTAATCTCCCAATTCATTCCATCCCTCCCGCCCCCCTTGGCAAATCATACATTAGTTATCTACATCTTTCTCCCAATCTCTGCCTTGCCAACGGGGGCACCTGTACCATGTTCCGAGATCTCGCTGCCCATGTCTTATATCACAAAGAGAGACAGTCCTCCGTTTATTTCTGCAATCAGCTTACCAGAAGACCAGGGGGGAAAGGATTTTTCTGCACGTACTGGGGTGACAGCCACAGGTAAGCTACGGCACCAAAAGCAAACACACCCCTCAAGCGGGTCTGGAGGGAAGATTTTCTGTGGACGGGACTCCCATACAAGGCACACCACGGGGCTGAATTAGAGAAACCTCATGGCGGAGACTCAGCCACACGACAGTCTCTCTGTGTAACCCCGGGATCACTGCTCTTCGTAGCTAAGTAGAAACTCTGCATGGAAAGGCTTTCATTTCTCACCGAGCTTGGGTTGATCAGGAGAGCTATCTACCAGACACAAGATGCTTCTTCAGAACGACAAGGCTGTCCTTGTCCTTGCAGAGGGTCTTGTGAACAAAAGGCCCTCTCGTGCGATAAAATGTGTGGAAAAATGTAAGGGTGCTTGATTAAGTGATTATCCCGTAACCTGGGTCCAACCCTCTGTATGTGCTTTTTCTCCTGAGAAACGTCCCTTTGACATTTCTCCAGTGAGCGATCAGGAATGCTGATTCCCATTCATCGTAGCGAGAAAGAGTTCAGGTTGTTTTCTACAGAGGAAATATCCAGGTGTTGGCTTTATAGATGGACATGGATAAATCGGGGGCTTCCCTGGGGGTTCAGACTGTAAAGAATCTGCTTGCAGGAGACCTGGGTTCAGTCCCTGGGTCAGGAAGATCGCCTGGAGAAGGTCATGGCAACCCATTCTGGTATTCCTGCCTGGAGAATCCCGTGGACAGAGGAGCCTGGTGGGCTACAGTCCATGGGGTCGCAAAGAGTCGGACACGACTGAAGCGACTGAGTACGCCCGCATGGATAAATAGAATATTATCCAGCAGTCATTACTGAAAAGTTGTAATAAGGTTTTCATTATAACAACATTTTCCATGAAAGGGCAATAATAAGCTTCTGAGCAGAATTCTCAACCTCAGCACTAGTGACATACTGGGCAGGATCACTCCCTCTCATGGTGGTGGTGGTGGTGGGGCTCCTCCGGGGCCGTCCACCAAACTGTAGGCCGTTGGGGGGCATCTCTGGCCTCCACCCACGAGATGCCAGCAGCATCCTGAGTCCCGACAATCAAAAATGTCTCCAGACATTGAAAAACGGCCGCTGCGAGGAACAGCCACCCCAGCCGAAAACCATTCCTTTAGATGCTCAGAGTCACCAGGGCAGACATAAAAGGTTGTTTTCTGGACCTAACATTATCTAAACAGAACACTGAGAACTCATTTTATTCTCATGAGTGACATGGAAGCAGATCTCTGTTTTCTTATCTTTGCGGCCTCTAGGATGACAATGACATCTAAGAGGGACCTCCACCCAGACACTCAATATCATTGGGTTGAGTAACACCATCAGTGGATGAGATCCATTGGAAGAATCTTCAGTATTCAGAAAGGGCTCTACTGATGAAACTGGCTCACACAGAAAAGACTTGGGTCTGATTAACAGGGGTGCGGGCTGGCTTCCTCCATCAACAGGCACATGTGAGAAAATCAGGTTGACTTGCATCACCCTCAGGCTGGGATGGGGAGGAGGTGTCAGCAGTGAGACTCTGAGAGAAAAGAGCAGTGATGCTATCATGAGCCAAGAATTGATGCTTTTCAACCGTGGTGCCGGAGAAGACTCGAGAGTCCCTTGGACCACAAGGAGATCCAACCAGTCCATCCTAAAGGAAATCAGTCCTGAAATTCACTGAAAGGACTGATGTTAAAACTGAAACTCCAATACTTTCGCCACCTGATGCGAAGAGCTGATTCATTTGAAAAGACCCTGATGCTGGGAAAGATTGAAGGTGGGAGGAGAAGGGAACGACAGAGGAAGAGATGGTTGGATGGCATCACCGACTCGATGGACATGAGTTTGAGTAAACTCCGGGAGTTGGTGATGGACAGGGAGGCCTGGCGTGCTGCAGTCCCTGGGGTCGCAGAGAGTCAGACATGACTTAGAGGCTGAACAACAACAACAATCTGAACAGTCTGTGTGCCCCGTTCCCAATACTATTCACACTTATACCGAGGGAAAGAACCAGGGCTAAAGAGCAGATAACAGAAGCGGGGAGACTTCTGATTGTCTACAAGAAAAGATGCTTGGGACTTTCCTGGCAACCCAGTGGTTAAGACTCCATGCTTCCACTGCAGGGGGCCACAGGTTCGATCCCTAGTCAGGGAACTAAAAATCCCTCATGCCACACAGAGTGGAAAAATAGATTAAACAAAATCTCTTTAAAAAAAGAAGAAGAAGAAGAACTTTCGATGAGTTCCCACTGCCGAGTTTTCCATCATTAGAGGAAAGGCAAAAGAACAGTGTGACTGGAGGGTAAGATCTTCGAAGCCCCCTTTCAGCCTTCAAAGTGAGGACCCTCTAACCCCTGATGGAGATTAAATGTGGAAGTTGCAGTAACTCTTTTTCCCTATGGTGGACGAAGCACAAAGGACAAGTATTCATGCCTCTCCACTCTGCACTTGCCAGTCTCTGACGCTTTCCATCTCCACATCAACCCAGTCGGGGGCGTGCAAGGCTGAACCCATTTGCAGGAGAAAAAACCAAGGACCAGGAAGTTTGGGGCTTTGGCAGCTGTTAAAACGGCCAAGATGCAAAGCCCTGCATGCAATACGGCTCCAGGATCTCTGTTCTCCGGAGCACCAGCTGCTCTCCAGGTGTGGTCCAGAGACCCGTGGGCATTCCCTGAGATCCATCAGGAGGTCTACCAGCTGAAACGATCTCCACGGTGATTCAAAACATTCTTTGATCTCTTGTATCACTGGTCTTTCACGAGTTCATGGAGGGTCTCTCCCCAGTGGCTCCGTCATAACTCTGCCAGCCGACTCAATGTCTGCTTGGGTGCTCTTGTGTTTAAAGACTCTGATTTGAAGATTTGATTACTAATATGGCAAACATAGATGGATACCACCCACAGAAGCAGAGCACCTTTGGGTTCCTTGATCGGTGAAGTGTTTGTGAGGGTCTTGAGACCAGAACTCATGAAAGCAATTAATCAGCATGCCTCACTTAGAATTCTGCAGATGGATCATAACACAGAAGAAGGGCTATACTCTATAATTTCACCTTTCTCACGTGTGTGTGTGTGTGTGTGTGGTGCGTGGGCACACTTCTGGCAGAAGGTATACACTCAACGTAGAAATTTGGAAAAAAAAAAAAAAAAAAGGTAAGAGTGAACCAAGCTTGCACACAATGGGAGCTGAGTGAACTTCTGCCTGGACTCAGCTCTGGCTGAGCTGTGGTTTTCGTCCCTGCTTTCCAGTCTGCGCTGGGTTCCCCCAGCAGCTGAATTTAAACCAGATTTGTGGCCCGTGTGCCCCCATCGCCTGCCACCTGAGTAATGAAAACAATTAATCAGCAGGCCTCACTCAGAACTCTTCGGATGGGTCATAACACTTAAGGAGAAACTGCTGGCAATGTCATTGGAAGTTGTATTTAAATTGAAGAGAAAGACGTTTCATTTAGAACCTGCTAAACGAAGACGTGCTGGGGAAACAGGCCTGACGGAGAAGCCAGCTGCCTTTCTCGGTGCTCCTGCAAGCAAAGAGCTGCTGGGTGGGGCCGGGAGGAGGCGTGTGTGATGAGAGGAGGCAGGTTAAAGAGCATCTGCCCAGATGCCCTGCTGCAAGCTGATGATGGGCAGATGAGACAGACAGAGAGAGACAGAGGGAGAGAAAATCCATCGAATGCCAAAAGAGGGAGGCTCAGCTAAAGACTGCAATCCCATTCCTGGGCATATACCATACAGTCCATGGAATTCTCCAGGCCAGAATACCAGAGTGGGTAGCCGTTTCCTTCTCCAGGGGAATCTTCCCAACTCAGGGGTCGAACCCAGGTCTCCCGCGTTGCAGGCAGATTCTTTACCAGGTGAGCCACTGGGGAAGCCCATCGCGTATGTAAAAGACATATGTACTTCAATGTTCACTGCAGCATTGTTTACAACAGCCAGGACACGGAAGCAACCCAGCTGTCCATCAACAGGTGAATGGGTACAGAAGAAGTGGGACATGAATACGATAGAATATTACTCAGCCATGAAAAAGAACAAAGTTGGATCTTTCCTAGAGACGTGGGTTGACCCAGAGACTAGAAGCAATTAAGTCAGCTGATACAAATACAAGATATTGATGCATATATGGAATCCAGAAAAGTGGCATAGATGAACCCATTTGCAGGGAAGGGATACAGACGCAGACGTAAATAGACTTGTGGACACACAAGGGGGAGCAGATGATGGGATGGATTGAGAGAGCAGTGCTGACACACACACACAACCATGTGTGAAACAGACAGCTAGTGGGAAGCTGCTGTATAGCACAGGGGGCTCAGCTTGGGGCTCTGTGATGACCCAGAGGGGTAGATGGGGGTGGGAGGGAAGCTCCAGAGGGAGGGGATATATGTATCCTTATAGCCGATTCACACTGTGGTACAGCAGAAACCAACACAACATCATAAACCAATTATTCTCTGTTAAAAAAAATGCAGATCCAAAATGATAGGGAAATAAACTTTAAATGAAAGAACACAAAACAAAACAAAGAAATGGAGCATCCAGCCCCTTCAGGCCTCAGACTTTGTTTTCCCCTGGGATAAAAGGATGGTCAGAGCCATGCTTACATTGCTGGGCCCGCCACAGCCACCAGGGAAGCCCAAGAAGACTGGAGTGGGTAGCCTATCCGTTCTCCAGGGGATCTTCCCGACCTAGGAATCGAACCAGGGTCTCCCACATTGCAGGTGGATTCGTTACCAGCTGAGCCACCAGGGAAGCGTATGAAGACTGGAGTGGGTAGCCTACCCATTCTCCAGGGGATCTTCCCGACCTAGGAATCGAACCAGTGTCTCCCTCATTGCAGGCGGATTTGTTACCAGCTGAGCCACCAGGGAAGCCCATGAAGACTGGAGTGGGTAGCCTATCCGTTCTCCAGCGGATCTTCCCGACCCAGGAATCGAACCAGGGTCTTCCGCATTGCAGGCGGATTCTTTACCAACTGAGCCATCAGGGAAGCCCCCTTAACCCACAAGTTATCCTCCATAACTGGGCGTGGATAACCGGTCCAGTTGCAGGCAGCCTGCCACGGAGCAGGTGAACCAGAACCCCCTGGCCTGCAAAACCTGAGCGAGAGCGTCCCAGGTAGCTGGGAGTCACGGTACCTGTCTTGCGGCAGAGGAGACCCTGTGAGCTTGGCCACCGTGGGAAAGACGTCCATGTTGCTGGTGGGCTCATCTATCTCCAGGCCGGCGCGGATCACTCCCGGCCAGCGGAGGATGCCGGGAACCCGGATGCCTCCTTCCCAGTTGTTGGCTTTTCCCCCTGGAACGCAGAAGGACACGCGTCAAGGCGATCTGTCTTTCCAATGATCGCCCGCAGGGCCCTCTTCAACGCTCGATCTGGCGCGGCCAGTCTGGAAGAACTAAGTGCTTTGACGACAGGGATGCGGTGAGAGTCTCATAGTATCTGCAGCTTCCCTGGGGGCTCGAGTGAGAAAGAACCGGCCTCCCAAAGCAGGAGACACAGGGTTCCATCGCTGGTCCGGGAAGATCCCACATGCCTCAGAGCAACAAAGCCCATGGGCCACAAGTATTGAGCCTGTGCTTAAAGTCCACGGGGCTGGACTTACTGAGCCCACGAGCTGCAGCTACTGACGTCTGAGTGTCCTGGAGCCTGCGCTCCATAACAAGAGAAGCCACTGCAACGAAAACTCTAAGCACTACAATGAGAGAATATCCCGCGGTCTCCACAGCTAGAGAAAAGCCCGGGTACCCATGAAGACCCAGCACAGCCAAAAATAAAGAAAATTACTAAAATATACATTGTGTCTATTGTGATGAAAAATATATACAATATATTAAGTTATATATGATTATACCTGATGATTATTATGCTCTTCACAACAGGTGACCAAACTATTGGAGTTTCAACTTCAGTATAATGCAATATGCAATATATATAACATATAATTTTATACTGCAAATATATAGTTATCTATAATTATAATATATATAAATTATATGTTTTATATTTATATATAAATTATAAAATATATAGTTATAATATAGTTAAATTTATATACTCATATATAATTATAATATATAACATTATATATAATTCATATATAAATTATAAAGTATATAAAGTTATCTATAATTATAATATGTATAAATTATATGTTTAATATATATTCATATATATAAATTATAACATATATAGTTATATATACTTTTAATATATTATATAACATATTATATATAAAGTCATATACAATTTTAACATTCAGTTCAGTTCAGTCACTCAGTCGTGTCCGACTCTTTGCAACCCCATGGACTGCAGCACGCCAGGCCTCCCTGTCCATCACCAACTCCCGGAGTCTACTCAAACTCATGTCCATTGAAGTGGTGATGCCATACAACCATCTCATCCTCTGTCGTCCCCTTCTCCTCCCGCCTTCAATCTTTCAGAGCATCAGGGTCTTTTCAAATAAGTCAGCTCTTCGCATCAGGTGACCAAACTATTGGAGTTTCAGCTTCAGCATCAGTCCTTCCAATGAATGTTCAGGACTAATCTCCTTTAGGGTGGACTGGCTGGATCTCCCTGCAGTTCAAGGGACTCTCAAGAGTCTTCTCCAACACCACAGTTCAAAAGCATCAATTTTTCAGCTAGTATACATAATATATATAAAATATAACATACTGTATATAATATATATAATAATATATAATACATGATAATATATGTTTTGTATATACATATATATATATATATATACACATATATACATATACACACACACACATATATATAAGGTTGGCCGAAAAGTTTGTTCAAGTTCTCCATATGATGTCACGGAAAAGTCAAACTTTTGCAGTGAAGTTGCTCAGTCGTGTCTGACTCTGCGATCCCATGGACTGTAGCCTACCAGGCTCCTCCATCCATGGAATTTTCCAGGCAAGAGTACTGGAGTGGGTTGCCATTTCCTTCTCCAGGGGATCTTCCTGACCCAGGGATCGATCCCAGGTCTCCAGCAAACTTTTCAGCCAACCCAATATATATGGCATGGTCACTACATGCTTGACACATGGTCAGCATTGCGTGGTGGACACGAGTGATGCCTCTGTAATCAGGGACGCTGAAATCTTGCAGCAACCAAGACTGACAAAAAGAAAAAAAGAGACTGACAACAACGACTCTGAAGTCTTGGGGCTCCAATTCCATTTCTAGCTTTTACCACTGGTGGAAAGCAGGATAATGTTGCCCCTGTGTGCTGCGTGTTTAGTCACTCAGTCGTGTCCGACTGTTTGCAACCCCACGGACCGTAGCCCACCAGGCTCCTCTGCCCATGGAATTTTCCAGGCAAGAGTACTGGAGGGGGTTGCCATTTCCTCCTTCCGGGGATCTTGGAGACCCAGGGATCGAACCCATGTCTCCCGCGTCTCCTGCATTGGCAGATGGATTCTTTAATACTAGCTCCACCTGGGAAGCCCAGTGGAGCCCCCACATGTCTCCGAATGGAATCTGGGGATATGGCACCTTATATGGCAGAAGGAGAGTTAATTCCAGACTCTGTGAGTGGGTCGAATAGAATCATGAGGGTCTTTCTAAGGGAAAGAGAGAGTCAGGGGCATTGGTATCAGAGCTGTAGTCAGAGAGGTTTCAGGATGCTACATCAGGAGCTGTGAGGATGCAGAGAGCTGCCCCAAGCCAAGGGATGCAGGTGGTCTCTTGCTACTGGAAGAGGCAAGGAAGTGGGCCTTCCCAAGAGTCTTCATAAAGGAACGCGACTCTGCCAACACCCTGATTTTAGCCCTCGTGGACCCATTCTGGACATCAGACCTGCAGAACCATAAGATCATCCACTTGGGTTGCTCGGAGCCACAGAAGCAGTGGCAACTTGTTAAGGCAGACCCAGGAAATGAAAATACTGGTCCTGTGCCCGTGGGCACTCAGATCAACCGTGCCGTGCTGTACGTTACAAACACGGAAGGTGTGCGTATTCCATGGGACTAGGATTCCTGGCCTGGCAGGCAGGAGAGCACCAAGAGTAGCATTTTCATCTCAGTTAGAGTCAGTCACTCAGTCCACTCTCTGCGATCCCCTGGACTGTAAGCCACCAGGCTCCTCTGTGCACGGGATTCTCCAGACAAGAACACTGGAGTGGGTTGCCACTTCCTTTTCCAGGGGATCTTCCTAACCCAGGGACTGAACCCAGGTCTCCTGCATTGCAGGCAGATTGTTTACTTTATGAGCCACCAGGAAGACCCATTTTCATCATGGCTATTATTTTATGACTGGTATAGCTCTCACTGTTTAGTTGGGAAAACAAGCTTTGCACATATGAAAGAAAGTGAACGTGTTAGTTGCTCAGTTGTGTCTGACTCTTTGCGACCCCACAGACTGTAGCCCACCAGGCTCCTCTGTCCATGGGATTCTCCAGGCAAGGATACTGGAGTGGGTTGTTATTTCCTTCTCCAGGGGGATTTTCCTGACCCAGGGATTGAATCTGGGTCGTTCTGAGTTGCAGGCAGGTTCTTTACCACTAGCGCTGCCTGGGAAGAGATTCAAAAGTAACTAAGCAGAACATGAAAGGGCTAACAGGAGGGGCTGTAGGGAGGGCTGCAGGGAGTGGGTCAGAATGTCCACAGAAGATGCTCACCAAGGCCTCCCGCTCACGGACCCTGGGGAAGGCAGACGGAAACATGGCAGCCTTGGGCTCAGAGAGGCCAGGGCTACTGGGTCCCTCTGGCAGAGAACATGGGGATGGATGGAAAAACAGACACGTTGCTTCCCCGCCATCCACCCCGGAGCAGTGCTCCATGGCTTTAAAACATGCTGTGCATAACTGGGGACCAAGAAGAAGCCCAGAGGATGCCTCTTGCCTGGGGGAACACCAGCTCTAAATCAACAGCCTTTGAGTTGGCTAGGGAAGGAGAAAGATGGTTAGCAGAGCAAGGCGTGGGGGTTGTCAGGAAGATACAAGAGAAAAAAGAGGTGATGGAGGCCGGATTCGTTCTTTCCGAAAACGCCTGAGCAGAGAAAAGAGCACGGTCTAAATTTAAAACGCTGGTCGAGACACTGTCAAATTCGCACGTTTAACATCCTGCTGGTCCTCGGTCCCGATGGAGAATCATAAAGGGATGATGGCTGAGTCAATCTTTCTGCCAAATTCCCCCACCATTCACTCTGAGACTCTTGTTAGGAACAGCTGTCTCCAAACCAGCCTTCCATTTCTGTCTTTGTTGGATGCTGCCACGCGGCAGGTCAAATGCCTCTGAGTGGCAGGAGCATATGCTTGTCACTCTTTTGCTTCATCTGGGCACAGAGTTGTATGAAATATTCCATTTGTCTTTTTTTTCCTCCTCTTAGGCGTCTCCCTGCCTAGATAACACTGATTCCCCGGGTTGATGTGAAGCAGAAGGAAGCAGAGTCTTCCCTGGTGGCTCAGCGCTAAAGCACGCAGCTGTCAATGCCTCTCCAGAGTGCTCGCCCAAATTAAACAACCAAGCTACAGTTCCAGTGTCTCAATTCCTCACAGGAGGAGGGGACAGGCATAGAGCATTGGGTATTTTTTTTTTAACAGACTGTTATTGGAGGGTAGTTCATGTAGAATATCGTGTTCATTTCTGCTTCACAGCAAAGTGATTTGCTTATACACAGATATATCTATTCGTTTTCAGATTCTTTTCACACTTAGGTTATTACCGAGGATTGAGTCAAGTTCCTGTCCTATACAGGAGGTCCTCATTGGTATCTCTTTTATATATAGTAGTGTGTATGTGGGAGGAGGTAATGGCGCCCCAGTACTCTTGCCTGGGAAACCCCATGGACAGAGGAGCCTGGTAGGCTGCAGCCCATGAGGTCACGAAGAGTCGGACACGACTGAGCAGCTTCACTTTTCCTTTTCACTTTCACGCACTGGAAGAGGAAATGGCAACCCACTCCAGTATTCTTGCCTGGAGAATGCCAGGGACGGAGGAGCCTGGTGGGCTGCCGTCTATGGGGTGGCACAGAGTCAGACACGACTGATGCGACTTAGCAGCAGTGTGTATGTGGGGTTTCCCAGGCGGTGTTAGTGGTAAGGAACACGCCCGCCAGTGCAGGAGACTTAAGAGATGAGGGTTTGATCCCTTGGTCCAGAAGATCCCCAGGAAGAGCGTTCGATCATGGGTCAGGACGATCCCCTGGAGGAGGGCATGGCAACCCACTCCAGTATTCTTGCCTGGAGAATCCCATGGATGGAGGAGGTTGGCGGGCTACAGTCCACGGAGGGGTCACAAAGAGTAGGACACAAGTTAGCAACTAAACAACAACAAGGAAGCATGTGACAAATGTAATTAACTCAAGCAGATCTCACCCAAGAGGCTCTAGCTTCCATTCTCCTCGATGTATTCATTCAAGAGACTAAAACGCCACCAGATATAGATGGGACAGGGCACAGAACTGCCCAGCGTCTATCAAAGTATTATCCACCGCTGAACAGGGTGAAAATAAAGAACCGTTGTCTGCTCACACCACTGATGAAAAGGAGAGGTGAAGAACTGCAGAACACCCTTAAAATAACTGACCTGGTTTGAAAAGTTGAAGGTGACGACTGAAGCAAGACATCAAACAGTAAAATCATCTGAGCCAAGGGTTGGCACGTGTTCTCTCTCAAGAGCCGGTGCTGGGGGGGGGGGGGCGGGAAACACTATTTCACGGAGTGTCAGTACTTTGCCCAAGTTCTCAGAAGCTCAGAAACAGCAGGGCCAGACTCCAGCAAATGAGGATGGCTTTATTTCAGAAAATCCTGGTCTACCAAATCAGCCATCAGACTGGATCTGGCTCAACTGCCATACTTTGTGGGGCACTGCTCTTTTTTTTTTTTATTTAATAGATAGAATATAGTTGACTTACAATGTTGCATTAGTTTCAGGCATACGGCAAAGTGATTCGGTTATACATAATCCAGTATAAGCATTATACTTTGCAATCTGTACAAAGATCAGTCTTCCATCTATGTGTTAGATCTCATTTCCCATGATCTTCTTGGAAACCTGACATCCTCACTGACCCCAACTATCTTCACTGTGCACGCGTACTCAGTCGCTTCAGTCGTGTCTGACTCCTTGCGACCCCATGGACTGTAGCCCACCAGGCTCCTCTGCCCATGGGATTCTCCAGGCAAGAACACTGGAGTGGACTGCCATTTAGGATCTTCCTGACTCAGGGATTGAACTCACGTCGATGTTCAGTCATTAAGTTGTGTCCATCTCTGCGACCCCATGGACCGCAGCACACCAGGCTCCCCTGTCCTTTACTATCTCCTGGAATTTGCTCAAACTCATGTCCATTGAGTCGGTGATGGCAACCAACCATCTCATCCTCTGTCATCCCCTTCTCCTACCTTCAATCTTTCCCAGCAGAAGGGTGTTTCCCAATGAGTCAGTTCTTCGCACCAGGTGGCCAAAGTCTTGGAGCTTCAGCATCCATCCTTCCAATGAGTATTCAGGATTGATTTCCTTTAGGACTGACTGGTTTGATCTCCTTGCAGTCCAAGGGGGCCTCGGGAAAGTATTACTATGAACAAAGCTAGTGGAAGTGATGGAATTCCAGCTGAACTGGACTTTTTGTCAGCATCCATTTCTGCAGATCATGTTCTTCCCTGAACCACTTTCTCTCCTGGTTATCTCTCATTTCCCTGTCACTCTCTCTGTTGTCTCCTTTGTTGGATCATCTGCCATCTCACCTTCTATATTCCACACATCTTCTTATTCCAAATGACCCCATACACTTCTCCATACAACAACCCAATACGGGTCTCTGCCCAGGAGTTCCCAATTCCTCAAGGGAACCTCTACCTACCCAATCACACCAGCCAAAAACATAACAGACAGCTTTGATGTCTTCTTCTCCCTCAAACCCCATATCCAATCCGTTGCCACTATCAATGGATTTTTCCAAGACAATCACACTCTTCCATTGCTTTCCTCATTGAGTTAAACCATTGATCCTTTGGTTTCCCTGGTAGCTCAGCCGGTAAAGAATTCGCCTGCAATGCAGGAAACCCCAGTTCTATCCCTGGGTTGGGAAGATTCCCCTGGAGAAGGAAGGGCTACCTACTCCAGTATTCTTGGGCTTCCCTGGTGGCTCAGCTGGTAAAGAATCCACCTGCAATGCGGGAGACCTGGGTTGGATCCCTGGGTCGGGAAGATCCCCTGGAGAATAGAAAGGCCACCCACTCCGGTATTCTGGTCTGGAAAGTTCCATGGACTGTATAGTCCATGGGGTCACAAAGAGTTGGATGCAACTGAGTGACTTTCACTTTCATTGATCCTTGAAACCCAAGCTCAAGTGTTTTTTTTTCATTTACATATTGACTCAAAAATCACTCCTTTTTAAATGCTTATTTACTTATTTATTTGACCACACCAGATCTTAGTTGCAGCATGCAACCTCTTTAGTTTTGACAGGTGGGATCTAGTTCCCTGACCAAGGATTGAACCCAAACCCCCTGCATTGGGAGCTCAGAGTCTTAGCCACTGGACCAGCAGGGAAGTCCCTCAAAAACCATTTCCTATAACATGTCAGGTACTGTTCTCAGTTCTGGGGATACAGGTGATGTGGGTAATGTATCTGCCAACAATGGTCTTGCACTCTGGCAGTTACATAACAGTCAACCCTGCCCTCACTAAGGGCACTTAGGAGACACTGCACTCACAGCCTTTTAAATCATTGTGACAACACTCTACGACGTTCCTACAAGGACAATCCTATCATTCCAGCTCTAAAGACAGTCTCTGCCCAGGAGTCCTAATCCTCAAGGAATTAAGCCGCTGTCCACCCAATCAGACCAGCCACAAGCATGAGATGTTCTGTATTATTCCTCAGTGCATCCTTATCCTCACTCCTTCAGCCTTTCCTTGTACCGGATTTGGGTGATATTCTTGACCTCCAATTTTAACTACTACCCAAATGGAAATAACTGCATACCTACATACATATATATACATATACATATATACACGTGTTGTATATATACACACACACATTTATTTTGTTTCTTTACATCCATTCATCCATCTATATCTATCCATCCATCTATATCTGTCTATCCATTTATTGATCTATATCTGCCTATCCATCCACATCTATCTATTATCTATATCTATCCATGCATCTACATCTATCTATCCATTCATTGATCTATATAGACCTATCCCTCCATATCTATCTATCTATTACTATCTATTTATATATCTGTATCAACCCATCTATCTGTATCTATCCATCCATCTATATCTATCCACTCATCTATATGTATCTATCCATGCACTGATCTATATGTACCTATCAGTCCATATCTATTTATCTATTATCTATCTATCTATATCTACCCATCCATCTATATCCATCCATCCATTGATCTATATCTACCTATCCATCCATATCTATCTATATATCTATATCAACCCATCTATCTATACCTATCTATCTATCCATCCATCTATATCTATTCATCCATCTATATCTATCTATCCATTCATTGATCTATATCTACCTATCTGCCCATATCTATTTATCTATCTATATCTACCCATCCATTTATATCTATCTATCCATTCATCTACCTATATCTATCCATCCATCTATATCTATCCATTCACCAATCTATATCTACCTATCCATCCATATCTATGTATCTATTATCTATCTATATCTACACATCCATCTATATCTATACATCCATCTATATCCATCCATCCATCTATATCCATCCATTCCTCAATCTACACCTACCTATCCATCCATATCTCTCTATTATCTATCTATCTGTATCAACCCATCTATCTATATCTATCTATCCATCCATCCACCTATATCTATCCATCTATCTATATCTATCTCTCCATTCATTGATCTATACCTATCCACCCATATCTATTTATCTATTATCCATCTATCTATATCTACCCATCCATCTATATCTATCTATCCATCCATCCATCTATATCTATCCATCCATCTATACCTATCTATCCATTCATTGATCTATACCTACCTATCCATCCATATCTATCTATCATCTATCTAAATCAACCCATCCGTCTATATCTATCTATCCATCCATACATCTGTATCTATCCATCCATCTATATCTGTCTATCCATTCATCGATCTATATCTACCTATCCATCCATATCTATCTATCTATTAGCTATCTATATCAACCCATCTACATATATCTATCCAACCATCTGTATATATCTATCCATGCATTGATCTATATCTACCTATCAGTCCATATCTATTTATCTATTATCTGTCTATATCTACCCGTTCATCTATATCCATCTACCCATCTATATCTATCCATTTATCTATAAATGTCTACCCATTCATCAATCTATATCTACCTATCCATATCTATCTATCTATTATCTTTCTATCTATATTTACCCATCCCTCTATATCTGTCTATCCATCCATCCATCTATATCTATGCATTCATCCATCCATCTATGCATCCATATGTATCTATTTATCTGTCTACTCATTCATCCATCCCCTTCCATTCATTCTATTGGGTGCATTAATGGGGATGTAGGATACCTCTTCTCAGTTACATCACTAATAGCCCTTGTTCACAATTTCATCTCCAGAAACACTGAGCTGCCTTTTCGCTCCCCAGAAGCATCTCATTTCTGCCTGGAATGAACTTTCCACCTCTCCTCCCTGCCAGCCAACACTTCCATACACCAGCCTGCAAAAGGCCAGCATCTCCTGGAAGGGTCTCTCAATTCCCAGGTTAGGTGAACAACCTCCACTGATCCCTTCTCAGAGCTTCCTGTCTAGTTTGTTATCTGACACCATGTCCTTAGAGCTCCATCTCAACAGAAGAATATGAGTTACTAGTAGTCAGAGTCCCTGTATCCATTTCCACGATGCCTTAGAAGCTGCCCCGTGCCTGGCATACTGTGTAGACTCAATAAATGCACACTTGTCAGTGGAATTTAACCAAAGGAGTGAACTTCTAATTGGGTATAACATATGAGCTTCTTTCAAAGAAGAAAATCCCAGGGAACTCCTAGCACACAAGTCCTGCCAGTAGCAAGACCGGCCAGCATGGCCCACTCTCAGGAAGCTGATGAAACTATTTGCCAAAATCTGAATGGGGCTTCCCCAGTGGCTCAGACAGTAAAGAATCTGCCTGCAATGCAGGAGATCTGGGTTCGATCCCTGGGTGGGGAAGATCCCCTGGAGGAGGAAATAGCAACCCACTCCAGTATTCTCGCCTGGAGAATCCCATGGACAGAGGAGCCTGGTGGGCTACAGTCCACGGACTGAATGATGAACCTGAACGCAACCACCTCCTAATAAACTACCAGAGCTTCTTGCTCTTTTTTTTTTTTTTCCCAGTGAAAGTATCCATTGCTCTGAAAGCTGTGTGACTATAGGAGGCAAAGAGAAGCCAAACTCAGAAGCAATCTGGACTCCAGCTCATCAGCAACTTGTAGAATGTGCACTTCAAGTTCCAGCAACTTCAGGACCTTCCATCCAGGTCTCAGCAAATTTGGAAAGCCTCCTCTCTGGCACACACAGGAAAACATGATTTTCAGCCCCCACCCCTGCCAACCAATGTTTCTACAGACGCTATCTACAGAGTTAATTTATACACTCCACTGGCATTTATTACTTGCCTTTAGGCAGAGTAGAAGGGAGGTGGGGGTTGACGAGAGGAGCCGCCTGCTGGGTGACCTTGACTTCGGAGAGGAACGAAACCAAAGCCAGAGCCAGGAATATCATGCTCTCATCCAAGACTTCGGGGAATTTTCAACTACGAGGAAGAGACTGGAAACTCTATGAGAATCTTAGGTTATTCTGGTCCCAGCTAAGGGAGGGTATTTTAGGGAAAAGGTGAAAATGAGTTTACAAATATTATGTGTTGTGGAGGGTGGGAAGTAAAGGGAACCCTTCTGCACTGTTGATGGGAATACAAGTTGATGTAGCACTGTGGAAAACAGCATTCAGTTCAGTTCAGTTCAGTTGCTCAGTCCTGTCCGACTCTTTGTGACCCCAGGGACTGCAGCACGCCAGGCCTCGCTGTCCATCACCAACTCCCGGAGTTTGCTCAAACTCATGTCCATTGAGTCGGTGATGCCATCCAACCATCTCATCCTCTGTCGACCCCTTCTCCTCCTGCCTTGGAGGTTCCTTAGAAAACTAAAAATAGAGCTATCCTAGCATCCTGCAAGCCAACTCCCGGGCAGACATCTAGAGCTATCCTAGCATCCCGCAAGCCAACTCCCAGGCAGACATCTAGAGAAAACTAAAGATATATGGACCCCTATGTTCATAGCAGCACTATTCACAATGTGTAAGACATGGAAACAACCTGAATGTGCACCGACATGTGAGTGGATAAAGAAAATGTGCTACATATATACAGTGGAATATTTCTCAGCCATAAAAAAGAATGAGAGGATGCCATTTGCACCAACTTGGATCGATCTAGAGATGATCATAGTAACTGAAGTAAGCCAGACAGAGGCAAACAAAATATATTACTTACATATGGAATTAAAAATATGGCACAAATTAACTTACCTATGAAACAGAAATGGACTCACGGGATAGAAAAAAAAATGAAACTTATGCTTACCAAAGAGGGAAGGTGGGGAGGAATAAATTAGGAGTTTGGGATTAACAGGCACACACTACTATATATAAAATAAACAATCAACAAGGACCTACTATATAGGTCAGGGAATTCTACTCTAAATACTCGGTAATAATCTATAAGGGAAAACAATCTGAAACAAAATAGATAACATGTGTATAACTGAGTCACTTTGCTGCACACTTGAAACTAACAGAACGTTGTAAACCAACTATGTGTGTGCTCAGTCGCTTTGTCATGGGTGACTCTTTGCGACCCTATGGACTGTAGCCTGCCAGGCTCCTCTGTCCATAGGATTTCCCAGGCAAGAATACTGAAATGGGCTGCCATGCCCTCCTCCACTAATCCAACTATATTTCAATCTTAAAAAAGAATGACAGGAAAATCTAGTAGTGACACTATCCCCTCAAACCCACAATATTAACTTTAAAAATGCAGACAACAGCAGGATCTCGTGTTCCTCTGATTAAAAGGGGTTGGCTATTGCACTCTGGTAAAGTGATCTGCTCACAGCCATTCTATCAAGGTGGACCACAGACTTCATCAGTGAGAGAGATCTGACTGGGGAACACAGGGGTCTCCCCGAGCTTAAACAGCACAGATCTTTCTGAGCAGTTCTGATTAAGACATGAAATCGGCATTGTTCAGAAAAGGATGCTCTTTTGATCAGTGAGTTTAAATAGTGTGATTCCCCTGTGTTTGCACAAATCATAGGAATGCATGTGACTTCACAGCTTTAGAAAACAGGCTGCCTTGACCTTGAGAAGTCATTAAAAACAAGCTGTCTTGACCTTTTGAAGTTGTTTTGGCCATTCCGCATAGCCAGAAGGAAGTCACATCTTTTACTTATTTACTTTTTTCTTTTTTTGAGAGCATGATATAGTAACAAGGTTTCCGTGTGAACTTGATTTCAACTAAACCTGACAAAGGGATAATGCTTTGTAACAGAGTAGCGACTGAGGTATTAATACAGTGCCACACATCCATGGTTATCTCTAGGAGTCAAGAAAAGCGTTCCTAACACATCCAACATGTTTAACGCTGGAGAGGATGTGTTCAAAACGGAACCCTCTTGCACTGTCGGTGGAAATGTAAATTGATAACAGCCACTATGGAGAAGAATATGGAGATTCCTTAAAAGACTAGGAATAGAACTACCATACGACCCAACAGTGCTCCTAGTGGACATATACCCTGAGAAAACCATAACTGAAAAAGACGCATGTACCCCCAATGTCTTGAGAGTCCCTTGGACTTCAAGGGGATCAAACCAGTCCATCCTAAAGGAAATCAAGCCTGAATGTTCATTGGAAGGATCGATGCTGAAATGCCAAGATTTTGGCCACCTGAGGCAAAGAGCTGACTCATTGGAGAAGACCCTGATGCTGGGAAATATTGAAGGCGGGAGGAGAAGGGGATGATAGAGGATGAGATGGTTGGATGGAATCACCAACTCAATGGACATGAGTTTGAGCAAACTTTGGAGATAGTGAAGGACAGGGAAGCTTAACGTGCTGTGGTGCATGGGGTCACAGAGAGTTGGACATGACTCAGCAACTGAACAACAACAACTATGTTCATCGCAGCACGTTTTACAATAGCTAGGACATGGAAGCAACCTGATGTCCACCAACAGATGAATGGACACAGAACCTGTGGTACATATACACAATGGAATGTTACTCAACTATAAAAAAAGAACGCATTTGAGTCGGTCCTAACGAGGTGGATGAACCTAGAGCCTATTGGACGCAGCGAAGTAGGTCAGAAAGAAAAAGACAAGTATATTAACGCATATATATGGAATCTAGAAAGATGGTACTGATGAACATATTTGCAGGGCTGCAATAGAGAACAGACTTGTGGATACAGTAGGGGAAGGAGAGGGTGGGATGATTTGAGAGAATAGCATAGAAATATATACACTACCATGTTTAAAATAGATGGGAACTTGCTGTGTGACTCAGGGAGCTCAATCCAGTGCTCTGTGCCAACCTACAGGGGTGGGATGGGGTGGGAGGAAGGTTCAAGAGGGAGGGGACGTGTGTATACCTGTGGCTGATTCATGTTGATACCAACACAGTATTATGAAGCAATTATCCTCCAGGTAAAAAACAAAACAAGGAGTGGCCGCGAGCTCGCTTTGCGGATTGTATGAAAACCCCAAGCCCGCAGGCATCTTTCAGACCTCTGACCCTCTCCTTCTGACGCAGCCTCACCATCCACTTGTGTTTCTGAAGACTCAGCTATCATCACGAAATCCCAGGACACCCTCCTTCTCTGCTCTATCAGGCTTTTTCAGATCTATCAGCTGGGGGTCCTCTGTCCCTGACCCGGGGCTCCATCCCACCTTGTGTGTGACTTTCTTAAATAATGTATCACCTGCTCGCCAGCTCTATTACTGTGATTTATGTACACATCTCAGCAACAGCTGCTAAGCTGCTTTGGAACCTAAAGGACCCTCTTTGGGGAAATGAATGGATGGTGGGGGTGGGGGGGGCGGCTGGCACATGAAATTCAGTCTGTGACTGCATCTCGAGAGAGGCTACCATCTATGAAATAGCAAAAACAACTGTCTGCACACAGCTCATAACCTCATGGAAACAGGAAAAAGGCATCTCATCTTCTTATATAGGAATGTAAGCTTCCGACTTCTCGCCCCTTGACAATAAGAGTGAATACAGGAGGGCTGGCTGAATCATTTCACTAAAGAGTTCCTGGAGGGCTTTGCTGGTGGTCCAGGGACCAAGGAAATGTGATCCCAAAGCAGGAGGCTCAGGTTTGATTCCTGGTCAGAGAAATAGATCCCACATGACACAACTAAGAGATCCCACGAAAAAGTCAAAGTGTTGGTCGCTCAGTCGTGTCCGACTCTTCTGCAACCCCACGGACTGTAGCCCCCCAGGCTCCTCTGTCCGTGGGATTCTCCAGGCAAGAACACTGGAGTGGGTTGCCATTTCCACCTCCAGGGGATCTTCCCAACCCAAGAATCGAATCCACATCTCCTGTGTCCCTGGTTTGGCAGACGGATTCTTTACCAGTGAGCCACCTGGGAAGCCCAAATACATAAATAAATATACGTATTAAGAAAAAGAACAGGACCACTCCTCCAAGGTTCAGAAGAAGCTGAGCAAGGGCTGAGTCGGGGGGCCCAGAGCTGATACAATGGGCATTGCCCACCCAAACACATTTCTTACCTTTGTAGATTCCGTTACTGCCTCCGTGAAGTTCCCCTTTAACGGTCACCTCCTCTACATGAGCTCCTTGGTCCGAGGAAAAGTAGACGAGGGTGTTATTAGCCAGTTTCAACTCGTCAAGGACATCCAATATCTGCCCTGAAGGGGAGGAAATACTCAAGGTAAAAACATCGCAATCTTTACAAAAGAAACAGAGGTGATTTGCCCTTGTGCACTTGTCTGGGAATTGGTGATGCTGAGGAGGAGACAGTCTTTATACCCTGAGCCCTCCCACCCATGCGGATTCTAATATGGGATGTGGCATCATCAGAAGGACCAACAGTGGCAACAGTGGTTGCGCGCTTGGCAGAGACAAGGAGAAAGGTCAGTCATGGAATTAACTATCATCTGCAAGCATCGTTTGAACCTCTAGGCATTGTGGGGCAATCCTCCAGAGAGACTCGATAAGTGGAGTGGGTTGCCATTTCCACCTCCAGGGGATCTTCCCAACCCAAGAATCGAATCCACATCTCCTGGATTGGATTCTAGAAGAACCAGGCTCACAGATCATGAGCCCTTGGAGGAAGATGCTAGGAGACAGGGGGAAGATTATTGCAATCATCAGCTGGCCTTGGTCTTGAGGTCATAAAAAAGTCTACTAGATGCCATCAATATGTGTTAACATACGATCTTTGTTTTTCTCCTTCAAACTCACTTCACTCTGTATGAAAGACTCTAGGTTCATCCACATCACTACAAATGACCCAATTTTGTTCCTTTTATGGCTGAGTAATATTCCACTGTATATATGTACCACAACTTCTTAATTCATTTGCCTAGAGGAGTTGGATGAGGGGTGGAGAAGAGATTCGAGAGGGAGGAGATATATGTTTACATAGAGCTGACATGTTGTTGTAAAGCATAAACTAACTCATCATTGTAAAGCAATTATTCTCCAGTAAAAGAAAGAAAAGTCTACTAGCCTTCTTCACTGACTGGAAAAAAACTAAACCATCAGGGCTCCTCTTATATGAGGAAACATCTCTATAAATACTTTTCGATGAATGACCTTTCTAATAGTTACCATGGATACCCAGGCCTAAAACTGCATGAAAAATCTATTTTCCTCACATTTTCCTTTTTCCCGTCCTCCTCTTGTTTCCCCAAACTTCATGTTCTAGACTAACCCTAACACAGTGGTATTGTTGTTTAATCGCTAAGTGGTGTCCAATTCTTTGTGAACCCATGGACTGTAGCCCACCAGACTCCTCTGTCTGTGGGATTCTCCAGGTAAGAACACTCCAGGGGATCTTCCCGACTCAGGGATCAAACCCATATCTCCTGCATTGCAGGCAGATTCTTTACCACTGAGCCACCTGGGCAGCCCAACTCCCAGATGGCAACCCTTCAATATAAAAATGACGCCAGCGTCAACCATGAGAATGATGGGCACTGTCTGTTGAGCACTCTTTATCTGCAAAGGACTGGTTTCCACATTCTCGGGTCAACAGCATACTGAACCCTACGAGTGAAAAGCGCTGGGTCCATGTTACAGCGGAGGGTCACAGTGCTCCAAAAAGAGATACTTCCCACAGTTCGGAAGGGGCAGAAAGTGATAGCGGTAGACACTGACTGTTATTCAGTCATGTCCAACTCTTTGCGACCCTCTGAACTGTAGCCCACCAGGCCCCTCCATCCACAGGATTCTCCAGGCAAGGACACTGGATTGGGTTGCCCTTCCCTTTTCCAGGGGATCTTCCCCACCTGGGGATCAAAGCTGGGTCTCCTGCAGTACAGGCAGATCCTTTACTGTCTGAGCCAGCTGGGAAGCCTAGGAAGTGGCAGACACAAAAGAAAGAGTGAAGTCTGATTCCAA
Organism: Giraffa tippelskirchi; assembly: GCF_054371585.1. Taxonomy (NCBI): domain Eukaryota; kingdom Metazoa; phylum Chordata; class Mammalia; order Artiodactyla; family Giraffidae; genus Giraffa; species Giraffa tippelskirchi. The sequence goes on from NC_137289.1 coordinate 149,726,385, forward strand.
AACCCAGACTCTCAAAGCCAGCAGAGTTGAGCAGACGAACAGACCCATGGATGTCATGGTATGACAGCTCCTCTTGTCACCACATTCATCCAGGAAGATGGGAAGTGAGTACGGAGCATGGATGGCCCTACATCAGACAAGACTTCATTAACTGGTAAAGGTGGACCCAGGACACGTGCGCTTGACTTCACTTTTCTCTCTGCTTCTATTTATACTTCAAATTTTACATTAAAAAAAAAAAAACAGAAGTGAGCTGAAAATGGAAGAATGGGCTGAAATACAGCCTCTCTGATTAGGAAGCGAAAATGGAAGAATGGGCTGAAATACAGCCTCTCTGATTAGGAAGCAAAAATGGAAGAATGGGCTGAAATACAGCCTCTCTGATTAGGAAGCGAAAATGGAAGAATGGGCTGAAATATAGCCTCCCTGATTAGGAAGCTCTCATCTGCTCTCGAATCAGAAGACAATATTGATCAGACTAGAGTTGTCTAATTTATAATTTCCAGAGATCCCTTATATTCCCATGGTGCTACCTTCATTTGGTCAATGCATGCAGGTAGTTATACCGTGAGGTGTTAAAAGGTCTGAGTTGGTTTTTCTGAGGCCTGCTAAGAGCTTTAAAGGCTTCCCAGGTGGCTCACTAGTAAAGAATCTGCCTGCCGATGCCGGAGACGCGGGTTCGATCCTTGGGTTGGGAAGGTCCCCTGGAGGAAGGACATGGCAACCCACGGCAGTATTCTTGCCTGGAGAATCCCATGGACAGAGGAGCCTGGCGGGCTGCGGTCCATGGGGTTGCAAAAGAGTGGGACACGACTGAGCGACTGAACTGAACTGAACTGATCCAGCAGACAGATCACGCTCCCCGTGGAGTCAAGCCCTCCACCCCGGGGGCTGCACCCTCACTGACTTTGTCCAAAAAAAGGGGTAAAAAGCTACAGAGTCCACCCTCCGTGGAGGTGGCAGACATGATTTCCAATGCAAAAGCAACATCCGATTCATCTGTCACCAGACATATTTTTGCTATCTGATTGCAACGCCACAGGCTAGAGGCTGTTCAATCTTTCTCAATGCTTCATTCCGTACAATAAACATTCCTGGAAGCTGCACTGCGTAGATGAATGTCATCCTCAGGATCAAGGGATAAGACGCGCAGGACTGTTTTAGCGAGTTGTCTCCCGTGATCAATCACCGCCAGCCAGACATTTATTGTGCTGTGCTTTGGTTCAGCTCCACAAACCACCTGTGCACCCGGGATTGGGGTAATTGGACTCTGACACTAATTTAAGGCTCATCACTTTGCAAATGGTAATTAGTTTAATGAGTTCGCACAGGAAGGAGCAACAAGGCAGAGACATAACCCCCACATACACTCTGACGCAGAAGGAAATGGCAACCGACTCCAGTATTCTTGCCTGGAGAATCCCGGGGACAGAGGAACCTGGTGGACTGTGGTCCACAGGGTCGCACAGAGTCGGACATGACTGAAGCGACTTAGCATGCATGCATGCACTGGAGAAGGAAATAGCAAACTCACTCCAGTGTTCTTGCCTGGAGAATCCCGGGGACAGAGGAGCCTGGTGGGCTGCCGTCTATGGGGTCGCACAGGGTCGGACACGACTGAAGCGGCTTAGCAGCAGCAGCATACACTCTGAAGGAAGAGGGCCCGTTTGGGGGCCTTCCCTGGTGGCTTGTTGGGAAAGAATCCGCTGGTCAATGCCTTGGATCCCTGGTCTGGGTTTCATCCCTGGTCCGGGAAGATCCCGCATGCCGAGGGGCAACAAAGACCGTGTGCCACACTACTGAGCCTGCTCCCTAAAGCCCTGGAGCTGCAACTCTTGCAGTCCATGCAACCTAGAGCCCGTGCTCCAAAACTGGAGATGCCCCCGCAATGAGAAGCCCACACACCACAAGTCGAGAGCAGCCCCCTCTCCCTGCAACTAGAGAAAAGCCCGTGCAGCGAGGAAGACTCAGCACAGTCAAAAATAAAAGGAAAGAACTGCAAAGAGAATGTTTGAAAAAAAAATTTATGAAAAAATAAAAGAATGCCCCTTTGGGTGCATATAAAAATTTCTAAGTATTAATAAAACAACACAGATCAGGGTTTCACTTCCTTGCGCTGTAATTGGTATTTGCAAAAGGGCATACAACCATGCACCTCTGTTTCAAATGAAATTATTCTCGAACGCACATATATAGAAGTACCTTAGTATGAAGAAAAATGCTGTGAAGAAATATCTTTTTGAAAAATGTGGCTTCCGTGGCAACTTCTATGAAAACAACAAAAATATTTAGAGCTTGTTTATTTATAGTTGTCAAAACCTTGGAAGTAACCGAGGTGTCTTTCAGCATCTTGGTAGGTGGATGAATCAACTAACTGTGGTCCAGCCACTCAATGTGATATTACTCACCGAAACAAGGAAACGAATTATCAAGCCATGAAAAGCCACGGAAGAACCTTAAATGCATATGACTATCATAGCAGACCTGGGTTCAATCCCTGGGTGGGGAAGATCCCTTGGAGAAGGAAATGGCAACCCACTCCAGTATTCTTGCCTGGGAAATCCCATGGACAGAGGAGCCTGGTGGGCTACAGTCCAAGGGGTTGCAACGAGTCAGACAGGCCTGAGCAACTATACAAGAGACACACAGATGTGAAATAAGTTGATTCGAAAAGGCTGCATACCGCATGATTCAACTCTGACATGCTGGAGGATGCAAAACCATGTAGACAGTAAAAAGATCAGTGCTTGTCAGGGGCTGGGGATGAGGGAAGGATGAACAGGGAGGGCAAGAATTGTGTATGATACTGCAATAATTACACATTTACCCCAACCCATAGACAGCACATTAGAAAAGACCCTGATGCTGGGAAAGATTGAAGGTGGGAGGAGAAAAGGACGACAGAGAATGAGATGGTTGGATGCCATCATTGACTCAGTGGACGTGAGTTTGAGCAAGCTCTGGGAGATGGTGATGGACAGGGAAGCCTGGCGTGCTGCAGTCCATGGAGTCGCAGAGTCAGACACGACTGAGCGACTGAAAAACAACAAAAATAAAAGAAACAATTCCAATAGTGAACTGCAAGAACAACTATGTATTTTAACTGTTATTAATGGGGTTGCAAAGAGTCAGACACGACTGAGCGACTGAACTGGACTGAATGCATCAATATTGGCTCATCAGAAGCAACACACGTACTGTGCTAAGGCGGTCTAGTGGTTGGACTTTTGCCTTCCAATGAAGGAGGTGTGGGTTCAATCCCTGGTCGGGGAGCTGAGATTCTACATGTCTTTGCGGTAAAAAAACAAATGAACAAAAAAAAAGCAGAAGCAATAGCATAACAAATTCAATAAGGACTTTAGAAATGGTCCACATCAAAAAAAAAAAAAAGAGAGAGAGAGAGAGAATACAGCAAATTGTGTGCAGAAGAAATGAATATAGAAAAACTCTTTGTACTTTCTGCTCTGATTTTCTGTAAACTTAAAACTGCTATACAAAGAAAAATAGTCTACTGCGAATTTCCTGGCAGTCCACGGGTTAGGACTTGACATTTTCACTGCGGATGGATCAGGTCTGATCCCTTCCTGGAGAAGGAAACGGCAACCCACTCCAACATTCTTGCCTGGAGAATTCTATGGACAGAGGAGCCTGGCAGACTACAGCCCATGGGGTTGCAAAGAGTCAGACACAACTGAGCAAGTAACACTCGGGGAACTGAGATCTTGCAAGCTGCTAGGCTTGTTCAAAAACAAAAAGTAAAAAGGAACAATATTACAATAAGCAAACATTTTTTAAAATCGTCTGCTAATTTTTAAAAGATGCCTTTCGCATACCCTGTTGGCTCCCACACATCGTCATCCTGCATTCAACCCGTGTTGACAAAAAGCCTACAGAAAAAGGAATAAAAACCAGAGCGTGCAGAGGGTCAGGGATGGCCGACGTTTGATCCCAGAGCCCCCTGGTTGACCGCTGCCTTTCCTCAAGGCAGCTACATCCCCCTGTGACAGTCTTCCCTGCAGGCTGTTTTCAAACCCAGACAACCCAGCAGCTGCACTCGCTACACACAATCCTTCTACTAAAATATATCTCACATCTTCCCTCATCTTCACACTCCTCCCTACATAGCTCCTCCAAATTCCAATATTTCAAATGACCATGATAAGATATTTCCTTTGCCCCCATGCATTCCTTACATCCATTGCCTAGAGTGATAACTTGATCATTTTCATCGAAAGGACCGTATACCACTGGGCTGGGATTAAGAATCCCAGAGAATCTAGCTCCCATGCATGGATACCTGAAAAAGCATCACATTTCTGATTCTCTTTCAGTTCTTTTTCCCCCTGAGAGAGGCACCCTCGAATCTCATACTATTTGGGTCTTAAACGCCAGAATCTCATTCAAAAAGCCCATTAGCCGTTAGATGTTTCATGACATTGATCCTATAAAGGTCTAACATATTTCTCATCTAAAAAATTCTGCACTGAAATCTCCTGTGGGAACAAACGCCGCTGTATTATTCTTGCTTTCAGACCCATACGCTGCAAGTCAGAGGTCTGCAAATATTATCTTTCAGAGGTTCTCAAGGTATAATGATACCAATTTATATCGGATGATAGTTCTGAACTACCGGTGGAGGGCTGCAGTTTAGCGTATAAATGAAATGTTTTATTTCCAAAGCTTCCTCACATTCTTCCTGAAATGAAACAAATACAGAAAACAAGCCATTTTCGAGAGCACTTTGTTATCTAACCAGAGACAGCAAGATTGAGTGTATCGGGGGAAAAATAGGAGAACTTGCTGACGAGGGTTCGGTCATTTTAAAGCAGAAATCTCGGAGGTGTGAAAATGACGGTCCTTCCCCACCACAAGTGTGAATACAGGTTGAAAGAAGCCTGGGTTCTGGAGAATTTGTTCCTTCCACTGATTCATGCCACAGGCAAGAGTCATGCCACGTTCCACTGTGATGGGCAAAGTGAGATAGAAGGTTTTCCAGTCCTCGGGCAGAATCCTAGGTCTTGCCTGAGACGGAGTTGCCATCATGCAGAACTAACTGCTCAGGGTCTGGCTTCCAGGTCCCAAGTCCTGAGTCCCTGGTTTGCTCACTGCGGTTCTTGACCTCTAAATGGGTGCACGCGTGCTAAGTCGCTTCAGTCATGTCCGACTCTGTGCGACCCCATGGACCGCAGCCCACCAGGCTCCGCCATCCCTGGGATTCTCCAGGCAAGAACACTGGAGTGGGTTGCCACTTCCTTCTCCAATCAGCTTGCCTGACATCAAAACTACAACGAGGTACTACCTCCCACAGGTCAGAATGGCCATTATTAAAAAGTCTACAAATAAATGTTAGAGGGGTTGTGGAGAAACGGGAGCCCTCCTACACTGCTGGTGGGAACGTAAGTTGGTGCAGCCACTACAGAGAACCACACGGAGGCTCCTTTAGAGACTAAAAATAGAGCTACCATATGATCCTGCAATCACATGCCTCAGCATATATCCAGAGAAAACCATAATTCAAAAACATACACACACCTCAGTGCTCACAGCTGCACTATTTACAATAAGCAAGACTTGGAAGCAACCTACCTGTCCAGGGAGAGAGACATGGATAAACAAGAGGAGGTTCACATACAGAATGGAATATTACTCAGCCATAAAAAAGGACGAAATAATGCCACCTGCTGCAACATGAATGGACCGAGAGCTTGTGATACTGAGTGAAGTTAGAGAGAGGAAAATAGACATCATATGATATCACTTTATATGGAATCCAAAAAATGATACAAATGAATTCATTTGTAAACCAGAAATAGACTCACAGACACAGAAAACCCACTTGTAGCTACAGAAGGGGACAGGTCGGGAGAAGGGATAAATTATGAATTTGAAATTAAAAGATACACACTACTTTACACAAAGCAGAGAAACCACAAGGACCTACTGTGTAGCACAGGGAACTATATTCAATATCTTGTAACAATCTGTAACAAAAAAGAATATGAAGAAGTCTGAAGAAGTGTGTGTCTGTATAAAACTGAACCACTTTGCTGGACACTCGAGACATTGTAAATCAACGATACTTCAATAAAAAATTTTTTTTTTAAATCAAATTGTCTATCAGAAGACTTGCTATTTCAGCAAATCTGGCTTTTCTTTTGTTTCTTATAAGGTAGGTTGATTCAGGCAAAATATGGGAACAAAAATGCTGTGATGTCACTATTCACCCTTCTGGAAACACTGAGCTCATTAAGGAAAGGGAGTATCTCCTGGAGCAGATGCCCACCATGAATAATGAAGAAAGAATTCCCACCTACTTGATGTAATTCAGGGAACACAGGAAACTCTAAAAAATTCCCCTAAAAGTATTTCAGTAAGTCCTTCCTGTGATGGACAGGTGAATGATGGAATGCAAATGTTCCCAAAGAGGGTAGGATCTGAAGATAAATAAGAGAGCATCTATTAATAATTGCAGCAGCTGGTGGTGGCTACGACTCTCTGTGGGGCTTGGGGAAACACTAGGTGTTGTTTTAAGGTGCAAGCTTCACCCTACGCTCTGATGCCCCCCTGACTCAGTTACCGGGAGAGACAAATTATGGTGTCATTGACCCTACAAAGGCAATTCTTTGTTAGCTTACTTGGGATTAGATGCATCGCCAACATGGCCATCTTTTTCAACGTACTGATGCTGTGTGCCTGCTCAGTCGCGTCCAATGCTTTGCAACAAGCACTGTAGCCCCCCAGGCTCCTCTGTCCATCTTCCAGGCAAAAAGACTGGAGTTTGGGTTGCCATTTTCTCCTCCAGGGGATCTTCCTGACCCAGGGATAGAACTGCTGTCTCCTGCATCAGTAGGCAGGTTTCTTACCACTGAGCTACCCGGGAAGACCTTTATGTTGCTGTTGTTGTTCAGTCGCTCAGTCGTGTCCGACTCTTTGCGACCCCATGGACTGCAGCACACCAGGCCTCCCTGTTCATCACCATCTCCCGGAGCTCACTCAAACTCATGTCCATCGAGTCAGTGATGCCATCCAACCATCTCATCCTTTATCGTCCCCTTCTCCTCCCACCTTTAATCTTTCCCAGCATCAGGGTCTTTTCCAATGAGTTGGTTCTTCACATCAGGTGGCCAGAGTATTGGAGTTTCACCTTCGGCATCAGTCCTTCCAATGAATATTCAGGGTTGATTTCCTTTAGGATGGACTGGTTTTATCTCCTTGCAGTCCAAGGGACTCTCAAGAGTCTTCTCCAGCACCACAGTTGGAAGGCATCAATTCTTTGGCACCCAGCCTTTTTTATGGTCTAGTTCTCACATCCGTACATGACTACTGGAAAGACCATAGCTTTGACTAGACGGACCTTTGCTGGCAAAGTAATGTCTCTGCTTTTTAATATGCCATCTAGGTTGGTCATAGCTTTGACTAAACACGATAAATACATAATTAGGATGGTCAGGGTAACTAAAAAGCACAAAACTGCATGATGGAAATGTTGCCTTCTATGAAAGATCCTTTCTTGACGTGGCTTCACTTCACTTCTCGGGTTCCTTCCTGTCTGAGTCCACACTGTCTCCAGGAAATTCATCCTTGTTCCACGTTGCATCTGGTTGCTCTGATTACATGGTGATTTCCTCTGGTAAGCCCATCTCTGCCCTCATCGCAGCTGTACAGTGAGACGGATTCCCTCCTCCAGCACGTGATCTCCCGTACTCGGGATGCTTCCAAGGCTCTGCTTAGCCATCTTCTTTGATTAATAATAAAGTCTGTGTTTCCCAGCCCCCCACCAGAGTGTTGCATTGGCTGGAAATGATTTGAATAACTCCCACCAGTCCTCATTCTCAGCGAGCACACTCGTACCCGTGCTTTCGCGCACCCACACAACAGCAGCGTCACTGTGGCTGCTCAGTGGCATCGCACGTGTGAGTCTGGGGGAAACTCAAAGTCAGCGTGCCCGCGGGTTGGAGGAAGGCTCTGCGGTCAGTGTCTGTGGTCACCGCCTTCCCAGGAGGATAAGCATCACAGAGAACTGGTTGACCTGGGCAGTGGGCGCTCAGACAGCAGGCAATCGTTCCAAAGGGCAGCTCTCGGAGGTCTCCCCGCTCTTGATGTAGCTACGCCACTGTATCTGCTGGTCTTCACTGGGTTGCAGAGAAGAAAGCCTGCATCTCGTTTGCTCTGTGCAAATGGCTACTGGTTGAACTTGCCAGGGGAGGTTATCCCAGCTTTGTGATGGAGACTGACATTGCCTGCACATCCAGGGGGCGCTTTCTATGGTCCAAGCCAGCGCAAAGCTCTAGAAAGGGATCGGCCAGAACTTCTTCAGTGAGGAAGAGATGACCACTATACTTCCCACCCGAGCTGGGCTGTGAGCAGTGTATGTCCAGAGGCGATGGACAGTGAATGACCAAGGAAACTAAGCTCTTCAGAAGGCTCTTTCTTATGATGCCCTCTACACTATCCCTACTCATTTTTTATTCAAACTTTAAACTTTTTTATTTTGCATTGTTGTTCAGTCGCTAAGTCGTGTCCAACTCTTTGAAACCCCATGGACTGCAGCACGCCAGGCTTCCCTGTCCTGCACTATCTTCCAGAGTTTGCTCAAACTCATGTCCATTGAGTCAGTGATGCCATCCAACCATCTAATCCTCACTTGTCCCCTTCTCTTCCTGCCCTCAATCTTTCCCAGTATCAGGGTCTTTTCCAATGAGCCAGCTCTTCACATCAGGCGGCCAAAGTATTGGAGCATTTGGGGCATAGTCAGTTAACAATGCTGTGATAGTTTCAGGTGAACAGCGAAGGGGCTCAACCATATATATATAGATACACATGTATCCATTCTCCCCTAAACCCTCCTCTCACCCAGGTCATAACATTGACCTACCCAGTTTTTAACTCTCAAGACCAGATTTTTTTTAACATTGGACTGGACCATCTATAAAGCTGAGGGTACAAAATGCAAAATGATGCTTCTGTTTACAGACACCTTTACATTATTCACAGATTCAACTCCTCTTCACCATCCAAATTAAAACCTGGACATGCTGGGACTTTCTTGATGGTCCAGTGGCTACGATACCACACTCCCAATGCAGGGGGCCTGGGTTCGATTCCTGGTCAGGGAACTAGATCCCACACGCCACAACTAAGAGTTTGCATGCCACAACAAAAGACCCTGCATGCTACAAAAAAAGTTTGCAAGCCACAACAAAAGACCCTGCATGCTGCAACTAAGACCTGGTGCAGTCAAATAAATAAATATGTATTAAAAAAAAAAAAAGTCGATACATTGACTACCACCCCACCAAGCTCCTCTCTCGTGTCCAGCTGACCTCCAGCTCGCTGCCCGCAGTTCCTGAAATGCCCACCTAACTCTGGGGTGACATGCTGAGTTCACGTGGAGAGCTCAAGCTCTTAGAAGCAATTCAGTTCTGCCCCTACGATCCTCAACACCAAGGCCACCGGCAGAAGGGCTCTGTGGGGAACGTGAAGTCCAGAGTGAACATTTCAAATAAAAGATGCGACAGTGACAGTGACATAAAAACCCACAAGATGGTCCAAATACCTGCCTCCTTTTCCATCACAGACATTTTTTTTTTCTCATCCATGACTTTTCTACTCAATATCATGTGCGCATATGTACATTTTAAGCAAACATGCTTCACCCACCTGTGAAAGGGAGAGTAATAATAATAGCAATAGTAATAATAATAATAATAATAGCAGCTAGCATTTACTGAACACTTCTTGCATACCAGCTACTGTGCTGACTCTTGTAAATATGTGACTTCATTGCATCTGATTGATTCAACTCATTCAAGCAGGTGTTAGCACATCAGCATAGGAGGATCTTTCTTTGAGTCTTTCCTGAATTTGTTACACTGTTGCTTCTGTCTTACCATTTGGTTTTTTGGCCTCCAGGCATGTGCGATCCTAGCTCCCTGACCGGGGATTGAATCCCCACCCCCGGCATTGGAAGGCAAAAATCTTAACCGCTGAACCCCCCGCCAGGGGAAGTCCACATGCACGGGGATTATTGCTTTTGACTTTTTGACAAGCGCTAATTGGGTCACGATTGGAAAGCAACAAGTATTCAAATCTGCTCCTCACCCCCAATTTTGATCTCACCTTTCAAATACAGACACTGGTCCTCAGTGGAATACCATTTAAACATTGCTTTAACTCCATCTCTCAAATCCTAATTTATCTTTTCTTGCTATGCCTAGACATATTTAATTAGCAACTTAAATGTGCTAATCGGGAGAGGCTGAGGGAGAAGGCGGTATTACATAAAACACCCCCGTGATACCCAACATGCACGTCCTATTGTATTCTGCATCTGTTTAATTTCTCTCTTTTTTTTTTTTCAGTTGGAGGATAATCGCTTTACAGTGTCGTTGCACAGGTTTCTGCTGCACAACAAAGTGAAGGTGAATCAGCCATGTGTAAACATTCACCCCCTCCCTGGCTAGCGTCCCTCCCACACCCCCCATCCCACCCCTCTAGGTCATCACGGAGCGGCGAGCTGAGCTCCCTGTGTTACACAGCAGCTTCCCACTAGCTGTCTGTTTCACACACGGTCGTGCGGAGATGCCAGCACTGCCCTCTCGGTTCATCCCAACTTCTCCTTCCCCTGCTACCTCCACAAGACTGTTCTCTACATCTCTGTCTCTATTCCTGCCCTGGAAAGAGGTTCATCAGTCTCATTTTTCTAAATTCCATATATATGTGTGCATGGGTTAACATACAATACTTGCTCTTCTCTTCCTGACTTATTTCACTCTGTACGACAGACTCTAGGTCCATCGACATCCCTACAACCGACTCAAATTCTTTCCTTTTCATGGCTGAGTAATATTCCACTCTATATATGTATTACAACTTCTTTATACATTCATTTGTCCATGGACATCTAGGTTGCCTCCACATCCTCGATACCGTAAAGAATACAGACATCTCTAGAATGTGTGAGACAAAGTCAAGAATGCAGGGATGGATGAATTCCTAGGATACAGGAGTTGGAGGAAAATCGTTGGAGGCCATTGGTCCAAAGAGTCTTGTCTTGTAGATAACCCACAGCTGGAGAGGAGACAAGTCTACTTTCTGAATTAATGCAGCAAACTAGAAACCTTTTCTGGCTACAGAGAAGCAGTGTAGCCTAGTGGTGCCTGGGCAGTCTTACACAAGTCACTGAACCTCTCCAAACTTTACTTCCTCACCCGCAAGGATGGTAAAAATCTCTTAGAACACCGTTGTGAGGCCTCCACTAAACTATCCATGGGAGACGTTAGATAAGTGACTGAGTCAATAAACATTTACTATTCTTGTTGTGATAGCTGTTGTGGTTCTGGAACCAAAAATTTTATTAATCCTGTTTGCCTTAACTGGGCAACTTGATTCCTCGATAATTTATGGCGTTATCTTCTTTAGGGAAATGATTTTGTGGAAGAGTGTTAAAACATACTCATTTGAATTTGAGATGTAAATTCAAGGTAAAATAATATCCACCCTGGGCTCAAGAAAATAAAACTAAGCTTCGGGCTTTGTAAAAAAAAAAAAAAAAAAATGGTATCATGATTACAGGGTTTATGAAACCCAGGGGTTAACGATTTATAGGATAAATTAACTTGGAGAATGAAAATCAATATTCTACATAATGAATTTCTAACTAAACATTATGGCCAAAAGTCTGGAGTAACAGACTTCACTGTTCCTGTCCCAGGGCTCTCTCCCCATCCTAACTGCCCACCTCTGTACTGTCTGCATGTCTAACCTGAGGCTGCAAAAACTGAATCTTTCTGCAGAAGATTACTGTTTTGTCACAAATACTGGAAACTGACACAGGAAGGGAAGATAACTTGAAAACATATAAATTTTGTATATAAAATTTGTGTTTTACATATATATATTATGTAATATATACATACGTGCCTGTGTGCATGCTAAGTCTCTTCAGTCATGTCCAACTCTTTGTGACCCTATCCACTGTAGCCCACCAGGCTCCTCTGTCCATGGGATTCTCCAGGCAAGAATATTGGAGTGGGTTGCCATGCCCTCCTCCGGGGATCTTCCCAACCCAGGTATCGAACCCGTGTCTCTTACATCTTCTGCATTGGCAGGCTGGTTCTTTATCACTAGCATCACCTGGGAAATGTATATGTGTGTGTGTGTTTGTGTGTGTATGTGTGTGTGTGTGTGTGTGTGTGTGTATGCATATATGCTTTTATATATATATATCTATCCAGTAGTCACGTATGGATGTGAGAGTTGGACTATAAAGAAAGCTGAGCGTCAAAGAATTGATGCTTTGGAACTGTGGTGTTGGAGGAGACTCTTGAGAGTCCTGTGGACTGCAAGGAGATCTAACCAGTCCATCCTAAAGGAGATCAGTCCTGAATATTCATTGGAAGGACTGATGCTGAAGCTGAAACTCCAATACTCTGGCCACCTGATGTGAAGAACTGACTCATTTGAAAAGACCCTGATGCTGGGAAAGATTGAAAGCGAGGGGAGAAGGGGATGACAGAGGATGAGATGGCTGGATGGCATCACTGACTCAATGGATATGAGTTTGAGTAAACTCAATGGATGGGAGTTGGTGATGGACAGGTAGGCCTGGTGTGCTGCAGTCCATGGGGTCGAAAAGAGTCAGACATGACTGAGCGACTGAACTGAACTGATATGTGCTATATATATACATATACACATATATATATATATATACACACATATATATGTATATACATGTAAGCAGATACATTTTGCTATCCTATCATTTGATTTTCTGATATCCTAATTTATATTAAGGTTGCCAGATGTGCATACCTCACAGACATATAAAATCAAGAATAGATAATAGAGAAAAATTGCACTTTGGCAGATAGAGATTCATTTGCAAGAGCAAAGCATTGAAAATTAATGCCATTGGTACAGATGGCCAAGAGGCACATGAAAAGATGCTCAATATCACTAATTATTAGAGAAGCACAAATCAAAACTGTTAACGACATATCACCTCACAGTGGTCAGAATGGCCACCACGAAGAAGTCCACAAATAACAAATGCTGGAGAGAGTGTGGAGTAGAGAACCCTCCTACGCTGCTGGTGGGAATGTAAATTGGTTCAGTCACGATGAAGAACAATATGGATGTTCCTCAAAGAACTTAACATACAGCTACTGTTTGACCCAGCAATTCCACTTCTGGGGGATATATCCAGAGAAAACCACAATTTGAAAAGACACATACTCCCCAGTGGTCATTTTTGTTTGTTTGTTTAGTGGCTCGGTCGTGTCCAACTCTTTGCGACCCCACGGACTGTAGCCCACCAGGCTCCTCTATCCTGGAATTTTTCTAGGCAAGAAGCAGCATTTACAATAGCTAGGACATGTGTGCTAAGTCACTGCAGTCGTGTCCAACTCTTTCCGACCCTACGGTCTGGAGCCCCCCAGGCTCCTCTGTCCATGGGATTCTCCAGGCAAGAATACTGGAGTGGGTTGCCACGCCCTCCTCCAGGGGATCTTCCCCACCCAGGAATCAAACCCACGTCTCCCGTGTCTCTTGCATTGGCAGGCAGGTTCTTTACCACTAGCTAGGACATGGAAGCTACCCATGTGTCCATCAACAGATGACTGGACAAAGAAGAGGTGGTTCATATATACACAGCAGGATGTCACTCAGCCATAAAAAAAAAAAGACTGAAATAATGCCATTTGCAAGCAACATGGATGGCCCTAGAGATTCTCACACTAAGTGAAGTAAGTCAGACAGAGAAAGACAAATATCCTATGATAGCACCTATACGTGAAATCTACAAAAATGACACAAACGAACTTATCTAGGAGACAGAAACAGACTCACTGAAATAGAGAAGAGACTTCTGGTTGCCAAGAGGGAGGGGGAGGGAGGAACGGACTGGGAGTTTGGCAAACTATTTTATATGAGACGGATAAACAAGAAGGCCCTAGTGTACAACACAGGGAATTGTACTCAGTATCCTGTGACAAACCATAATGGGAAAAGACATGAAAAAGAGTATATATATATATATGCAAGTATAACTGCATCAATTTGCTGTACAGCAGAAATCAACCCAATACCGTAAATCAACCATACTTCAATAAATTAAATAAATAAATCAGGAAAGAGCCAGATAAAATGTATGGAGAAGGAGTTTATGGAAATAGGTCCCTTGATGACCCGGCTTGGCCCATTCTTCTACTGCTTGGGAGCAAAGAAAATGTCTCAGGGAGTCGGTCTCCTGTAAAGACACTTTCCTTCCCGGACGCGTGATTTGTAGCTCCGTGCGTGCACGCTCAGGCGCACACACATGCAGGGGAGTGTGCATTCCACCCTGGAGTCCTCACTGCCCACAACACCTGTGCTGGTGCCCAGTGCACATATACTGTTCTGCTCACAGGTTCCCCTTCCTTCAACCCAACCGAAAGGATTGCTCCCTCCTTGATCGGCGATGCCTGACCCAGCCTCGCTCCTGAGTGCAAGAACTGTTCCTTTTTTGCACACAAGCATCCCTGTGTGGGGTGAGGCATCAAAGAGCAGAAGCATCTACTCTATTGGCATCCAGAGGCACTCCCTATATTCCCAAGTCGACAGTCATGCCCTTTCTGGAACTCTCCTCCCCTTCCACATCCACCCCCACCCCGCCCCTGGCTTAATTACAAAGCAACACCAAGCAAAACACAAAGGCCACGTTGTTGAGACAAGGCAAAATGACTTTTCTCAAAGTCAGCGCTCGAAGCTTCCGAGATCGTCAAAGATGCTTATTTCTTGTAGCTTTCTCTCTTCTGAGTACACGGCTTATTTACTTGCTGAAAATCAGATGCATAAATGCATAAATAAGGTGGTTGTTACCGATGAGATTTGGCAGGCAGGCAACGGGGTGTCGACAGAGGTAGATGACGGGCAATTCTGCTTTCAAAGGATCAAAGTTAAAAGGCTTAAAATGCCATAATGCTGTCTTTTTCACTCTCTTCTGGCTATTGTCTTACTTCCGAGTGGGAAAAAAAAAATATTATGACAACAGTGTTCCTTCTCTAACGGTTTTGTGTGAACTGGAAACGTGAACGTGTTGCCCAAATCACAGTCTGTCCCAGCCGACTCCAAGAAGAGTTTGTAGTTGAACGCCACTGAGCGTTCATTTTAAAATTGAAGGAACTGCTAAAACAGGCAAACGTCTCCTTAGAGTCGACGGGTGGGTCTGATGTCTGTGACCTTAATGAATGGAATTTTGTGTTAACTGCAGCAAGCACTCGAAAAAACTCCAGAAACAACAGTTTTGTTTCATTTGAGTTTTCTGCATCAGTCATATCTGGGGTACCCAATGGACAAGATCCATTTTGGATGGAGAAGGGGTTTCTTAATGGAAATATGCTACTTGAAGACCTCACCTCTTTCCTTCTACTGCTTGGGAGCAAATAAAGTGACTTATACAGTCCTCTGTAAAGAGACTTCACTATCAAACGCTTCCATGCTAACTGAAGAGTTTAAAGTCAGGGGCTTCTCTGGTCAAGACTCTGCACTTCCAATGCGAGGGGTACGGGTTCGAAGTCTGGTTGGACAACTAAGATCCTGCATGCTGTACGGTGTGATCAAAAATTATTATTGTTCAGTCGCTCAGTCGTGTCCGACTCTTTTCGACCCCATGGACTGCATCACACCAGGCTTCCCTGTCCTTGTCTATCTGAGCAGGCACATATATGTGTGTGTGTATGTGTGCCTGGGTGTGCATGTACAACTGACTCACTTTGCTTTATAGCAGAAATTAACACAACATTGTAAATCAGCCATGTGATGGTTTAGTGGCTAAATTGTGTCTGACTCTTGCTAAACTGTGTCTGACTCTTGCAACCTCATAGACTGTAGCCTGCCAGGCTCCTCTGTCCATGGGATTCTCCAGGCAAGAATACTGGAGTGGGTTGCCATTTTCTTCCACTTCAATAAAATTAAAATAAATAAAGGTATCCTCCAGTAATAATATCCCATTTATTATTTTCCAGAAGCCTTGCATTTCGAAATCTCGAAACAAGCTCTCCCAAATGGCCTAATGGCACATTTTCTTAAGTTTCTTTGGCACACATCTTGAAGCTCAGTCTCTATGTTTGCAAACTGAGCAGGGGACCTTTTTTTAATCCTGTCTTTTTATTAGATGTATTTGACAGCCGCGGAAAGAAAATTGGACATCGGTGGGTCTTTATCAGTCATTTTGTTACAGGGCACAGGTTGTCATCACTTTCTAAATGTTTTCTTGAAGTTTTGAAACCTCGTTATGTATCTTGCAATTCAGGTAAACAGTGGTCTGTAATGGAAACAGGTTCTTCTCTCTCCTGTCTAGATCTGCTTGAATAAAAAGTCTGCTCATTAGGCAGAGGTTTCTGTAATGCCAGACCCTGTCAAAAGTGCCGGCAAGGATGCTTTCTGCAGCCTCTGTTTCCTGATTATCTGGGTAAACAGGGATTATGGTGATTGCACCAGAGGGCATATTCTCTCTGTTGTACAGCTAAGCTGCCATCCCGAGCATATAGCCAAGATTTGATACTCTGGAATGAACTGGTACATTTCCTTTTAAAAAAAAAATTCAGTTTCCATTTTGGGTATTTAGGATCCCATGGAACTTATTGAATTAAAAGCAAACTTTTAAAAACTCAGACATTTTTTTTTTTAAGGTGTGTTACTAAGGATATCCTGGAAGAGAAACCTAATGCAAAAGGACAAGCGTAAACATGTACCTCTCTCTCTTCCCCCCAGAGAACTTAAAAGTCTTTCAAAAATTCCAAAAGGGAATTTTTCAATAAAGGAAAGTACCAGTGAGAAAATGAGGTCTGATTTGTTGCTTGAGTTGAGTTTTAATAACTGTGTCATTGATGGCTCGAGAGTCAGAATGAAAAAGTGTTTGCTGAATATTTAAAATACGTTTTGTAAGCTAACCTTAGAGGTATGATTAGCAGAGGAGAACTCGTGAAAAATTCAGCCGCTGTAGTTCCTTACGACAGGAGGACGGGGCTTGTGAAATGTTCTGACTCCACTTGATAAATAACAGATTATTTTTTTCTGTTTAATTTAAAAAAAAAATGAAAGAAAACTGTCTGACCTCTTTAGGAATCAACGTGTGCATGAGTGGTAAGTCACTTCAGTCGTGTCCGACTCTTTGTGACCCCATGGACTGTAGCCCACCAGGCTCCTCTGTCCATGGGATTCTGTAGGCAGGAATACTGGAGTAGGTAACCATGCCCTCCTCCAGGGAATCTTCCCAATCTAGGGATGGAATCCATGTCTCTTACGTCTCCTGCATTGGCAGGCGGGTTCTTTACCACTAGCGCCACCTGGGAAGCCCTAGGAATCAACACAGCAACTTTCAAAAAAAAGATGCCTTCTTTCAGTACAAACTATCATGCACAAAGTAAGTTACACAGATGTATCGTACATCATGGGGAATGTATGAAATATTTTATAAGTATAAATGGAGTATAACCTTTCAAAACTGTGAATGATGACTACATGGTACACTTGTAACTGATATTGTATATCAACTACGTTTCAATAAAACAATAAAATTAAATAAAAAAATAATAGAGTTATCAGAGTACATCATGAGAAATGCTGGGCTGGAAGAAACACAAGCTGGAATCAAGAATGTCGGGAGAAATATCAAATAACCTCAGATATGCAGACGACACCACACTTATGGCAGAAAATGAAGAAGAACTAAAGAGCCTCTTGATGAAAGTGAAAGAGGAGAGTGAAAAAGTTGGCTTAAAGCTCAACGTTCAGAAAACTAAGATTATGGCATCTGGTCCCATCACTTCATGGCAAATAGATGGGGAAACAGTGGAAACAGTGTCAGACATTACTTTTTTGGGCTCCAGAATCACTGCTGATGGTGATTGCCGCCATGAAATTAAAAGATGCTTACTCCTTGGAAGGAAGGTTATGACCAACCTAGATAGCATATTTAAAAGCAGAGACATTACTTTACCAACAAAGGTCCGTCTAGTCAAGGCCATGATTCTTCCAGTGGTCATGTATGGATGTGAGAGTTGGACGGTGAAGAAAGCTGAGCGCCGAAGAATTGACGCTTTTGAACTGTGGTGTTGGAGAAGACTCTTGAGAGTACCTTGGACTGCAAGGAGATCCAACCAGTCCATCCTAAAGGAGATCAGTCCTGGGTGTTCATTGGAAGGACTGATGTTGAAGCTGAAACTCCAAGACTTTGGCCACCTGATGCGAAGAGTTGACTCATTGGAAAAGACCCTAATGCTGGGAAGGATTGGGGGCAGGAGGAGAAGGGGACGACAGAGGGTGAGATGGTTGGATGGCATCACTAACTCAATGGACATGGGTTTGGGTAAACTCTAAGAGTTGGTGATGGACAGGGAGGCCTGGCGTGCTGCGATTCATGGGGTCACAAAGAGTTGGACACGACTGAGCGACTGAGCTGAACTGAACTGTTTCACCCATCCTAGCAACATGTTTTCCACTTGTTCCTCCCCCAAAGCTTTGCTGCTGGGGAATTAATTGGGGTTGAAAATCAGACTTGGCAACAGATCCACAACTGCCCAAACGCTTCCCCGGAAAGTGTGTCCTGCTGAAATGGTGAGGCAGGCCACTGGCCATATATGGGGACTCGTCCCTTTCTAAACCTCTCCAGAGTCAACTGCACCTCCTTCCAGACATTCATTCATTCCGCCTTCCTCTGGGTTATTTCGAAATCACTTGGAAGAATCTTAACTCCCTTGTTGCTGTTTCTCAGTTGCTAAGTCATGTCCAACTCTTTGCGACCCCATGGACTGGAGCACGCTAGGCTTCCCTGTCATTCACTATCTCCCAGAGTTTGCTCAAACTCATGTCCATCAAGTCGGTGATGCCATCCAACCATCTCATCCTCTGTCGTCCCCTTCTCCTCCCACCTTCAATCTTTCCCAGCATCAGGGTCTTTTCCAATGAGTCAGCTCTTCACATCAGGTGGCCAAAGGACTGGAGTTTCAGCTTCAGCATCAGTCCTTCCAATGGATATTCAGGACTGATTTCCTTTAGGATGGACTGGTTGGATCTCCTTGCAGTCCAAGGGACTCTCAAGAGTCTTCACCACAGTTCGAAAGCATCGATTCTTCCACGCTCAGCCTTTTTTTATGGTCCAACTCTCACATCCGTACATGACTACTGGAAAAACCACAGCTTAAGACTATATGGACCTTAATTCCACTAGGAACCCCTAAATTCCCTTAAGCCAAGGTCTTATCATATATTAGGCACACAATGGCATGTGTTGAAGGTGATGATCCTCTCCCTGTGACTTGCTGTGGAGTACACACCGTTCTGATGTGGAAGGACACCGCCCTGACCATTGACATCACAGAGGCAGGGGACATGTGTGAAGGCAAGAGCAGGCGCAGGGCACGCCCTTCACAGGCAGTGACTGCGATCAGTAGAACACTGCCCACCTCTCACATTGCTCGGTGGTATTAAGAGCTTCAGGATCTCGGCCACCCTTGTGGACTTTTACTGCCAGCCACCTCGCGTGGGGGCTTCCCCGGGGGCTTAGTGGTACAGAATCCACCTGCTGTAAGAGATGTGGGTTCCATCTCTGGGTCGGGAAGATCTCCTGGAGAAGGAAATGGCAGCCCACTCCAGGATTCTTGCTTGGAGAATCCCATGGACAGAGGAGCCTGGAGGGCTACAGTCCATGGGGTCGCAAAGAGTCAGACAAAAACTGAGTGACTAAACAGCAACAACAACCCGTTGTTTAGAGCTTACACCATATCTCTGTGGTCCATCCTTTCTGGGTCATAATAACAATACAAGCAACAGTGATCGCACAGCTGAGAATAAAGCCATGCAAAGCTCCACAGTGTGGGGTGAGATTGGCCATGGCGGACAATTAAATAAGAAAGGTTCTTCTATGAATATGCTCTTACGGGCACGGAGAAACCCACAGTGGGGAAAGTTATGCTCCACACAGTTATGCTGTTTCCAAACATTTAGAAAGAAAATGCCCTAAACTTTAGAGTATTTTAGAGTCTAAAGGACAGGGCTATGGTCTGTCTGGCTGATGGCTTCTAGCTCAGCTTCCCATGGTGCTTGAGGCATTTCTTTTAAGTGGATACCTCCGTGTCATTTTATTACACAATCACCCAGAGTCCCCTTCTCGGTGACATAGAAAGGGTCTTCCTGGAAAGAAGCCATATTCTTCAAAATGCTCAGACGCATTGAGTTTGAAAAACAACAGAAACATCCTGAGTCATGAATGTAATGGCTTAAGGGGAGGATTTTATTTTGGGCAAAAGAAAAATGGAAGAACACAACCACCTATTAATATGATACCAGGGTCTACTGTAGATTTCAAAGATTCAAAAAACATGCTCCGTTTTACTCACAAGGGGTGAGTAGCAGAAAAACACTGGAAGTTAGACTTGTTTTTAATGAGTGAGGGTAGGAATATGTGCTCATCTAATTAAATAAAAAGTAATCAATACGTGTGATGATACTAGCAAAAGCCTGCTTGCCAGCCAAGACACGTCAGACAGCTAGATACAAAAGCTGTTACATTAACATACAACACTCATTAAAGAGATAAAATATTCTCCTGATTCACACTACGAAGAACTATTCTACTGATTTACACTACTAAGGTGTGGAAAATGTAAACTAATTTACATGCAACATTTTAAGAAGCAGAAATGAAAGAAGGCGGGCTTGTAGGAGTTGTATGTCAAAGCCCTGAGAATAATGAATTCTTCTTACCAATCTCATTAGGCAGAATGTTCTGGCTGCCTTTGTTTTTCCTAGTACGTGTTCATCACTTGACTCACACGTGCTATCCAAGAGCATTACAGAGAAGGTTAGAAAGAAACTCAGAAGTTGCTTCATCTGAACTCATCAGGCACAGAGATTTAAGACATCTGTCAAGTTCATACAGATAGTCAGGGAAAGAGCTAGAAGCTACAAGAGGGCTGCAGTCACCTTGTCCGAAAGAATGATGCTCCTCCCAAGGTTTCAAAGAAACGAAACAAGAGTTGTTCTTGTCATCGCCACGGTCGGCGACCCTCATCAGATTCCGTGTGCTCTTAACACAAACCAATAAAGAAAACTCTACGGCCACGTTCAAGGATCTCCTAAACACCTCGATGAGAAAAACGCTGAATGTAGGGTCCAGCAAGGAAAGGAAGCACAAGAGAAGGGGCAAAAGGAAGAGAAAGGAAATATGGCAAAAACCCTGAGCAACCTGTTGACAGTGCCATCGACTCACTTTTGTCCAATTTTGTGCAGAAGGAGCAAACGACCTCAGCATGAGAGACATCGCTGGAGCACACAGGAACTGAATGATAAGTTCAGAACTCACGGATTTTCAATCCCTCTGTTTTACCCACACACTCTGGCTTCCCCTGCACTCTGCAGAAAAGGCCTGAGGCTGCTTAGCTGTGCAAGAGAAAGCGCAGGTATGCACACTCAGTTGTGTCCCTACGTTGTGTCCAACTCTACAACCTTTTGGACTGCAGCCCGCCAGACTCTTCTACCCGTGGGCATTCCCAGGCAAGAATACTGGAATGGGTTGCCATTTCCTCCTCCAGGGGGTTCTTCCCGATCCAGGGACCAAACCCACGTCTCCTGTGTCTCCCTGCACTGCGGGTGGATTCTTCAGCCGCGGAGCCATCAGGAAAGTCCCAAGAGACAGCGCAGTCACCATGATTTCATGTTGATGTTGAAGGAACAGTTTACAAAGTAAAACGTCAGGGACTGCCCTAAAGAATCTGCC
Source organism: Giraffa tippelskirchi (assembly GCF_054371585.1). Classification (NCBI taxonomy): domain Eukaryota; kingdom Metazoa; phylum Chordata; class Mammalia; order Artiodactyla; family Giraffidae; genus Giraffa; species Giraffa tippelskirchi. The sequence continues at coordinate 149,748,145 of NC_137289.1, forward strand.
TTCCAATGCAGGGGACGCAGGTTTCAATCCCTGGTTGGGGAACTAAGATCCCACATGCCGTGGAGCAACTGAGGCCACTCACCAAGACTATGGAGTCCCCACACTCACAGCTATAGAATCTGTGTACTGCAACAACAACAAAAAATCCCAAATGATGCAACTGAGATCTCAAGTGTCACAAGTGAGACCCGATGCAGCCAAGTGAAATCCACAGTAAAAAACATCTTCTAGAAAGGAAAAGTTCAATAAGAAGTCTTTCGAGTTCCTCCGAAAAACGTGCCGCGTCTCTCAGGAAAGAGGGTAACCCGCTTAGGGAGGAGGGACACAGAGACCAAGGGAACCCCTGTGATCCTCGTGGACGCAGCAAGAAGCACACAAGCTGGAGGAGAAGGAGGCACAGCGAGGGCTCACAGGATCCACAGAAGAAGAACTCAAAGCTACTGCAGCGAGACTGTCCACAGCTGTAACCGCCGGGGAGTCTTCTGTCTCCCAAACCTGCCCTGGACCCGCTGTGCTAGAGACAAGGGGCCGCTCAGACTCAACGCTAAAAGAGTCAGCGGTGGGAATCCCCTGATGGTCCAGGGATCAAGAATCCGCCTTCCCGGGCAGGGGACTCAGGTTCAATCCCCGGCCGGGGAATTCAGATGCCATGTGCCACGGGGCAATGAAGCGGGCATGCAGCAACTACTGACCCCGAGCTCTACGTCCCTTGCCCCAAAAGGTTACTGAAGGTATCGCAAAGAGAAGCCCGTGACCCTCAATTAAGGGAGTACCCCTCACTCGCCCCAACTAGAGAAAGCCCATGCACAGCAATGAAGACCCAGAGCAGCCAAAAATTAAAATAAATACATAAAGAAAGCATAACGGGAGGAAAGAATAAATGCTTGACTCTTTTTCCTTCACTCATCTCTTTGATCATCAGCCCACAGACCCAGACTCCCTGCTGCTGTATCCACTGGCAACCTCAACTGCACCCAGGGTTAAGATGCTTTTTATATCCTGCTTACCTGCTGTTTGATCCCTGAGTTGGAAGATCCCCTAGAGGAGGAAATGGCTAGCCACTCCAGTTCCCACGGGTAGAGGAGCCTGGTGAGCTATAGTCCATGGGATTACAAGAATCGGACATGACTTAGCAACTAAACCACCCACTCCAGTATTCTGGCCTGGAGAATTCCATGGACTATACAGTCCATAGGATCACAAAGAGTCAGACACTCTGATGGTATCAGACACACAGGCAGAAACTCAGAAAAAATAAGCTAGGAGGCAGGGTCGCAGCCACTTCTGAAGTTCAGACTGAAGACTGTTTTTGTTTAGTCACTAAGTCATGTCCGACTCTTTGTGACTTCATGGACTGTAGCCTGACAGGCTCCTCTGTCAACAGGATTCTCCAGGCAAGAACACTGGAGTAGGTTGCCATGCCCTTCTCCAGGGGAATCTTCCCCGCCCAGGGATAGAACCTGCGTCTCTTGCATTGGCAGGCGGATTCTTAACCACAGAGCCACCCGGGAAGCCCAGAGACCGCAGATAGAGGGATACACACCGACGCTCCAATCCATCTCCTCAGCGGCATCCCCGTAGGCGCCATGTTGACTTTTGCCGGCAAAGTCCTTCGAAGAGAAGAGAGCCGTGTGCACGTGAAGGAAAGACAGGACAAGCAGGAAAGGGGTCTCGGCATTCCTGAAAAAAAAAAAGGGCAAAATAAGCATGTTGGACGCCATTTGTTGTTGTTTAATTCTGAAAGTGAAAACACTTTATTTCCTTGGTTAAAAAAAAAAGAGAGAGAAATATCCAGCTTGCAAAAATAAAATGAAACTGTGAGGATTGCCCCAACTGGTTAAAAAAAAAAAAAAAGAAGGGGAATATCCAGCTTGCAAAAATAAAATCAACTGTGAGGATTTCCTCCCTTGGTTAAAAAAAAGAAGAAGAGAAATATCCAGCTTCCAAAAATAAAATCCATCAGTGAGGATTTCCCCCCTGGGAATAGAGGTGTCATCAGTGGAGCCTGGGGAATGTAGGCTGGACAGATGGGTCATTCTGCCCTGCTCACATCCTCGGGTGTGATGGACAGCTTACTCTTTGGGATGAATGCAGATCCCCTGGACAAGGGAAAGGCAACCCACTCCAGTATTCTTGCCTGGAGAATCGCATGGACAGAGGAGCCTGGCAGGCTACAGTCCATGGGGTTGCAAGAGTCAGATATGTTTGAGCGACTAAATCACCCACTCCAGTATTCTGGTCGGGAGAATTCCATGGACCATACAGTCCATGGGGCTGCAAAGAGTCGGACACAACTGAGCAACTTTTCACTTTCTTTCAGGAACCTACGCTCAGCTGTCCTTCCAGAGAGATAGCAGGAAAAGACCCTCACAGTACCGTCTGTCTTTCTCTCTACGACCTTGAAAACTAAATGAACAAATGAGCAAGCTGGCAGGACGGAGATCTCCCCGTAACAGCTTCACTTTATTTTTTTTTTATTAACTGAAGCACTTCAGTAAACACCTCTTTGGAAAATTTATTGTGTCCAGCCTCCCAGGCTGTGTGAAGAGATAGAATTTTTTCACTGCTACACGCCTTCTCTCTATTTGTTACAAATACAGAAGGCGGCTCTCTGCACCTTGCCAGCAACCTGCCATCATGACAATCTCAGAATCACAAAGATTTACATCTGGTCTGCAGAGGGAGTGAAATCCAGGCAGGAAGACGGCTACAGCGTAATTCTTTTCCTGCCTGCCAGGAAGGTCTTGCATAGTATATTCTTCTTTTGAGAAAGGAAGGAAGTGTCAGTCCTGTCCGACTCTTTGCGACCTCATGGACTGTCGCCCACCAGGCTCCTCTGTCCATGGGATTCTTCAGGCAAGAATCCTGAAGTGGGTTGCCATTTCCTCCTCTGGGGGATTTTCCCGAACCAGGGATCAAACTCACATCTCCTGTGTCTTCTGCACTGCAGGCAGATTCGTTACCCACTGAGTCATCCAGTTGAAATTTGTTGAAATAGTCACTAAGCAATGGCACCCCACTCCAGTACTCTTGCCTGGAAAATCCCATGGACGGAGGAGCCTGGTGGGCTGCAGTCCATGGAGTCGCAAAGAGTCAGACACAACTGAGCGACTTCACTTTCACTTTTCACTTTCGTGCACTAGAGAAGGCAATGGCAACCCACTCCAGTGTTCTTGCCTGGAGAATCCCAGGGACGGGGGAGCCTGGTGGGCTGCCGTCTATGGGGTCGCACAGAGTTGGACACGACTGAAGCGACTTAGCAGCAGCAGCATGTCAGACTCTTTCAACCCCATGGACTGTAGTCCACCAGGCTCCTCTGTCCATGGGATGCTCCAGGCAAGAATACTGGAATGGGTTGCCATTTCCTTCTCCAGGGGATCTTCCTGACCCAGGGAGTGAACCTGCGTTTCCTGCATTGCAGGCAATTTCTTTACCATCTGAGCCACCAGGCAGAGCCTCTTTTTCTGAGGGTGTGAGCTTTATTAATCACTGAGTGTTCCCATTTGCGTCAGCATTGGGAATAATTGGAATGCAAATACAGATGTCTATGGACGGCTTCCGAAGCCCCTCGGGAGCTGGCAATCGGACTAAGGCATAAACCAAGAGATAGTGAAGGACAGGGAAGCCTGGCGTGCTGCAGTCCATGGGGTCGCAAAGAGTCGGACGCAACTGAGCGACTGAACCTTGACAATAAACCAGGCAGTGACAACAGTCAGCCAGCTGGAGTTCGCGTGACCAACACTCTGCACTCGCAGATGGACACGTGCAGTTGCTCACTCGACCCACCCAAGCCTGCGGCATCTGCTCTGCCCACACGGCACCGGGCACTCAGAATATAAAGCCAGGATGGACCATGCCCTGCCATCAGCCACCCAAAGTTCAGAGGAGACCATTCAGAGTCGGTTGGTCTGCGCTGCCTAATGTGCTGCAACTGAACATATCAGAGGATGGATACAGACAAGGAGCGTCAACCTCAACCTTGCAGCGGTCAGAACCCGCCGTGCGTTCCAGCCGTGTGTCAGGGTGTGTGAGCGCTTTCCAGAAATGTGTCAGTGGCTGAGCCACTCTCCCCCCAGCCACGCTATTCAGATACGGAAGTGGATGATGGCAGAGACATAAGACGAGCTCTTAAAAGCATGGTTTCTATGGCACGGGGCCCCAGGCTCTTCATTCAAACACACTTCAGAGTACATTTTTAATTTTTCAACAGATTTTTTTTTTGATGTGGACAATTTTTAAAGTCTTTATTGACTTTGCTACGATATTGCTTCTGTTTGAGGTTGTGGTTTTGTTGTTGTTGTTGTTGTTCACAAGGCATGTGGAATCTGATCTCCCTGACCAGGGATCACACCCTACAATATTGCTTCTGTTTTATGTTGTGGTTGTTTTTTCAGTCACAAGGCATGTGGGATCAGAGGTCCCTGACACTCCACACCCCTTGGCTTGGAAGGCAAAGTCTTAACCACTGGACCACTGGAAAAGTGTCGAGTTTTTAAAACAAAAAAATTACCTATATAGATTTTTTTTTTTTTTTTTTGCGGAACAGAACCCCGACTCTGCAGCTTGCCACAGAGCTGTAGAACCAGCACGGCTCCGGGGGGGAAAAAGCCCTATACAGATTTTTATACTGACTGAAAGATACCACTAATGGGGCTTCCCAGTGGCACAGTGGTAAAGAATCTGCCCGCAATGCAGGAGACCCAGGTACGATCCCTGGGTCGGGAAGATCCCCTGGAGGAGGGCATGGCAACCCACTCCTGTATTCCTGCCTGGAGAATCCCAAGGACAGAGGAGCCTGGTGGGCTACAGTCCATGGGGTCACAGAGTTGGGGACACGATTGAGCGACCACGCGTGCGTGCGTGCACACACACACACACACACACACACACACGCAGACTACTAATAGGAAGGTCAATAGTTGAGGAGCAAAGACCGCCAACAATTTAAACTCCTTAGCTGTTTTACATTTTTATACAGCTTTCATTTTTTTAAAGTAGCACATGCTATTTTCAGAACCACAGAACAATGAAGATACATCTTAAATATAAAAAGGAAGACAGGATGGACTGCCCTGGTGGTCCAGGTGATTAAGGACTCCATGCTTCCAATGCAAACAGTATGGGTTCAATCCCTGGTCAGGGAACTAAGATACCTTATGCTGCATGGTGTAGCCAAAAACTAAAAGTTAAAAAAATAATAGTAATAATTAAAAAATAAAAAACTGAGGACAGGAAAACCATGCAAGCCGTCTCTTCCCCACAAAAACAGAGGGAGAAGATACAGATCCCCAGGTCTCAAGGTCGGCTTGGGTAACGAGATTTCAGATCATGCCCTGACTTTTAGTTCTGCAGGCGTCCGTCCAGCTACAACAAGAACCCCGGCTTCCCCGTAATGGCCTCATCTGTCAAGCGTCCCGACGGGCTCTCTTTGTGAGAAGCCCTTTCACAGACAGCCCTGCCTGCGACTCTGTATTATTCCCATAGATCAGAGGTCCCCAGTCTCCAGGGTCTAGTGGCTGATGATCTGAGGGAGAGCCAATGCAATCATAATAGAAATAAAGTACACAATAAAGAAAACACAGTTGAGGCATCCCCAAACCACTCCCTCCGCCCCCACGGCCCCCAGTCCGAGGAAAAACTGTCTTCCATGAAACTGGCCTCTGGGGCGGAAAAGGTTTGGGGACTGCTGCAATAGAGTCTATGGCTTTGCACCCGCAATTAGACTCTGAGGACACTCGACTATGGACATCATCCATGATGGGGCTGACACTGGCACAGCCCATCTGAACTTCAAAGTTGCTGGAGTTCACCCACACGTGCCGCCCCCCCCCCCCCCAGAACACAGGGATGGAAAACCCTCTGATGTTTCCGGTTTTAAATCATCCGACATTCATTCGTTGAGTGTTCTAACCCAGAGACTGGAAGGTATTGAACCTCTGTTGGGAAAAAAAAAAAAAAAGTCAAATGGCTTTATGCTTCAGGTAATAGGAAAGAAAGTGTTAGTTGCTAAGTCGTGTCTGACTCTCTGCGGCCCCAGGGACTGTAGCCCGCCAGGCTCCTCTGCCCATGGGATGCTCCAGACAAGGATACTAGAGGTGGGTTGCCATGCCCTCCTCCAGAGGATCTTCCCCACCCAGGGATTGAACCCAGGTCTCCTGCATTGCAGGCAGATTCTTTACCATTAGCACCACCTGGAAAAGAAGTAACAACTGAAACTTTTGCAAGAGGCCACGTGACAGTCAGCAAGAAGAGTGAGTTCCGAGCGCTTCTTCTGTTTTTACTTTTTCTTCTCCTCCTGTTTCTGCTTCATCTTCTTGCTTGTTTTCTTTCTTCTCCTCATTCTTCTCTTCCTTCTTCTTGTCTCCCACCTCCTCCTCTTCCTCTCGCTCCTTGTCTTCTTCTTCTGCCTCCTCCAAGTCTACCCGCGGCCCCTTCCGTCCCTGGGCAAAGAAGACAGACTCACGGCAAACTGACTAGAGTCACTGTCCACTCTCAGCTCCCCTCCTTCCTCTCTGGAGGAGGCCCTGGTTAAGTGGACACAAGGGTCCTCACAGGCTGTCTCTGGGGACCATGCAGGTGGGGACTGCCTAGCCTGCGAGTTAATCATGACTTGTTCCGGAAGCATTGAGGGGCAGTATAGCTGCGTGAAGGATGCTAACCACTCAAGACCATCCTAAAAGGTTTGGGGTGCATGGGCACAGCACAGTGTAGGGGCACAGCCCCTTGGGTGGAAAACAGACAAGACAAGCAGCATCCACCTTACTGAAACAAGGCAGCTCAGTCCAGTTCAGTCGCTCAGTCGTGTCTGACCCTTTGCGACCCCATGGACTGCAGAACACCAGGCCTCCCTGTCCATCACCAACTCCCAGAGTTTACCCAAACTCATGTTCGTCGAGTTGGTGATGCCATCCAATCATCTCATCCTCTGGCGTCCCCTTCTCCTCCCTCCTTCAACCTTTCCCATCATCAGGGTCTTTTCAAATGCGTCATTTCTTCACATCAGGTGGCCAAAGTATTGGAGTTTCAGCTTCTGCATCAGTCCTTCCAATGAACATTCAGGACTGATCTCCTTTAGGAGGGACTGGCTGGATCTCCTTGCAGTCCAAGGGACTCTCAAGAGTCTTCTCCAACACCACAGTTCAAAAGCATCAATTCTGCGGCGCTCAGCTTTCTTTATAGTTCAACTCTCACATCCACACATGACTACTGGAAAAACCATAACCTTGACTAGACGGACCTTTGTTGGCAAAGTAACAAGACAAGTCTTTATTTATTTACCCTCTTCTGTTGCTTCCCTGATAGCTCAGCTGGTAAAGAATCTGCCTGCCATGTGGGAGACCTGGGCTCGAGCCCTGGGTTGGGAAGATCCCCTGGAGGAGGAAATGGCAACCCACTCCAGTACTCTTGTCTGGAGAATCCCACGGACAGAGGAGCCTGGTGGGCTACAGCCCATGGGGTCGCAAAGAGTCAGACGTGACTGAGCACACATACACACTCATTTGCACAGGATGGGGGAGGGGGGACCTGGCAAAGTGACTCTGGGAGGATCGAGCCCCCAGCATTGCAATTCCCAAGCCCCGCCTCGGTCAGTTCAGTTTAGTCACTCAGTCCCGTCCGACTCTTTGCGACACCATGGACTGCAGCACGCCAGACCTCCCTGTTCATCACCAACACCCAGAGTTTGCTGAAACTCATGTCCATCGCGTCGGTGATGCCATCCCACCATCTCATCCTCTGTCGTCCCCTTCTCCTCCTGCATTCTGTCTTGGCCAGTATCAGGATCTCTTCCCCCCCCCAACACACACCTCTGCAAAGCATGCCATCTCGTTTTCCACGTGCATCCTTTGGAGACAATCCCCCAAGCACAGGAGTTTGGAAACATGGCTCGCTGAACACCCTGGTCCCCACTCCCCCTACCTCCGCCCAGGCACCCGAGATGGTACCATCCGCGCCTCCCAGGCACCGCTGGGCCGGCAGAGGTGACCCACCGACGTAAGAAGCGGGCGGCGTCCTCCGTGAGCCTCTGCGTGAGGCTGTCGTAGGACATGGGCTGCTGGGTGACGTCACGGTTCCTCATCAGGAAGCAGTTGAGCGGCCGGTAGTAATGCAGGAAGGCAAGCAGCAGGCCGAGGACCACGGCGGCCAGGAGGATGAGGAAGAGGAAGACCCAGCAGGGCGCCCAGAAGAGCCCCAGCCACCTGAGCATGGCCAGGGTCAGCAGGGCCATGGCGATGAGCTGCAGGGGCCTGAACACCAGCATCTGTAAGGCCTTGTTGAACACGGTGCCCTCGCCTGGCTTGCAGTCCCGCAGGTTGGTCATGGGCAGCCCGTGGAAGTACTCGAAGCCGTGGCTGGTCGGGTGGTGACAGAAGTCGGTGCGGTTGTGGCAGCTCATACCCAGGTGCCACTTGCCTGAGGGGACAGACCACAGGGGCGTTGAGTTTAGAGCCAGCGGAAAAACCCCCCAGGGCCCAGCTCAGCGTCCGATGCCTGTGGGCTGACACCCGTTCTTGATCATCAAGATTCATCTGTTCGATCCCGTTCACCTCCTTTCCCCTAAACGGTCTAGGGTAGGAACGGCTCATGGCACCAGGAAAAAAGAGGCGATCTGGGCACTGGAAAAAAAAAAAAGCCTCAAGATCAACTTGCATCCTTCATGTTGCTGAGTCGTTAAGTCGTGTCCGACTCTGTGACCCCGTGGATCATAGCCCACCAGGCTCCTCTGTCCGTGGGATTCTCCAGGCAAGGATACTGGAGCAGGTTGTCATTTCCTTCTCCAGGGCCTCTTCCCAACCCGTGGATCAAACCTGGGTCTCTTAAATCTCCTGCACTGGCAGGTGGATTATTTTACCACTGAGCCACTAGGGAAGCCCCATATACTTCATAGGCAGGAGGAAAAAACTACAGAAGAAAATCCCAATGTTTTTCTGGGATAGGTATTTGTTTGTTTCTTCTTTTTTAAGTATTCTTTTTTTTTTTGACATGTGCCTGCTAAGTCGCTTTATTCATGTCCGACTCTTTGGAACCCCATGGACTGTAGCCCACCAGTCTCCTCTTATCCACGGGATTCTCCAGGCAAGAATATCGGAGTGGGTTGCCACACCCTCCTCCAAACGATCTTCCCAACCCAGGGATCGAACCCCCATCTCTTACGTCTCCTGCACTGGCAGGTGGGTTCTTTACCACTAGCGCCACCTGGGAAGCCCTTTTTGGACATGGACCACTTTCAAAGTCTTTACTGATTACAATACTGCTTCTGGTTTAGTTTTTTGGCCAGCTCTCCGACCAGGGGCTGAATCCACACCCTCTGCATTGGAAGGAGAAGTTTGAACCATTGGACCACCAAGGACATCCCAGAGGTGCTTTTTTTAAAAAGACATTTCCTTAAAAGCAAAGTCTTAGAACCAACTTGATTTTCTCCCTTGAAAGTTAAAACTGCAAATGAATCCTTACATAAAAATGACCCCCGAGGCATGAGGAAATCATACTCATAAGTCAGTAATTATTTTAAACACCTCTCAACATTTCTTATAAAATGCGAAGTGTATCAGTAAATTAGTGAGCGCCTCACACAAGAGAAAAAGTGATGGTGGCTTTATGACAAGATGTGGGAAAGAAGAGAAGGGTCATTTTGCTCCCATGAGATTTTCCATGATTCGTCTGATGAGCTACATAGACCCAAGCTTATCAAGGGGAAGGGGAGAAGGATTCATTTCCTATCAAGGGAATAAAATCAATGGGAATGTCAAATAGAAACATTCAGATGCAATTTTATTACTGCCATGTAAGATGAAAATCTTTATCAATAGTATGGTGTGTGTGTGTATGTGTGTGTGTGTGTGTGTGCACAACTATGCATTTTTCTGTTATCTACCATATATTTCAACTTTCTGCCTCTGCATCTCATCCATCCAACAACCAACATCCACTCATTCACCATCCACCATTCATTCATGCATCCAGTCACTCACCCACTGACCCACTCACCCCTTCATCTACCATTCATCCAGCCAGTCAGCATCCACTCTTCATCCACCCATGCATCCACCCACCCATCTATGGATTCATCATTCATCCATCCAATACCCACCATCCATCTACCATCTATCCATCATCCATCCACCATCCACCCACCATCCATCATCCATCCAGTATCCACAATCTATCTACCGTCCATCCATCATCCATCCATCATCCACCCACCATCCATCATCTATCCATCCATCATCCATCCACCCACCATCCGTCCATCAGCATTCACCATTCATCCATTTATCCAGTAGCCATCATCCACCTACCATCCATCCATTATGTATCCATCCTTCCACCACCTACCCACCCACCATCCATCCATCTACCCAGAATCCACCATCTCCCTACCATCCATCCATCATTCATCCATCCATCTATCCATCTGTCTATGAAGTATCCACCATCCACCTAGCATTCATCTATCACCCATCCATCCATCCACCACCCACCCGCCATCAATCTATCCACCATCTATCCATCCATCAGGATCCACCACCCACCCACTCACCCACCATCCACCCACCCACCATCCATCCATCCAGTATCTACCACCCACGCACCATCTACCATCCAGCCATCATCCATCCACCATCCATCCATCAGCATCCACCATTCATCCAGTAGCCATCATCCACCTACTATCCATCCATTATGTATCCACCCCTCTACCATCCACTCACCATCCATCCATCTACCCAGTATCCACCATCTACCTACCATCCATCCACCATTCACCCATCCATCCATCCATCCACCATCCAGCATTCATCCATCAGCATCCACCATTCACCTATCCATCCAGTAGCCACCATCCACCCACCATCCACCCCTCCAGTAATCGCCATTGACCTACCATTCATCCATCAGCATCCATCTCTCCATCCATCCAGTATCCACCATCCACCATCACCTACCATCCATCTATTCACCATCCACCTATCCATCCAGCATCCATCCGTCCATCCATCCAGCATCCACAATTCACCCATCAGCCATTCACCCATCATCCGTCTCATCTACTAAGCTATTCACCCAGCATCCATCTCATCTACTCAGCTACCTATCCCTGTCTCTATCACCTAACTCAACTATCTTGCCATCTATCCATTTGTCCATCTGCCAATCCATCTGTGTGTCTATCATTATCTACCTATCATCCATCCATCCATCCATCAACACACGTACACATAGATACATAAATAAGGACACACATCTACACGTTCAAACAGTGCATACAGATGCCTGCTGTTTTGATTTAGAGTTGAGATTGTTTCTTCCCTGTCTACAGTTGTGCAAATTCTATCAGCCGTGTCAGCCTCAAGATGGCTGCGGTCACACCCTCCCCACTCTCCCAATCACCCCGCCCAGACCTTCAGTCCCCGCACCCAGCTGCCCATACCTATCAGAGCTGTGGAATAGCCTTGATCCTTCAGAAGCTTGGCGAACGTAATCTCACTAGGGGGCAGTCCTCCAGAAGAGGCCGAGAAGAGGAAAACTCCCACTTTGGACTGAGATGCCATTCCTGAGCCAGGAGAAATCGACCGTTAAGACGGGAGGACCATCAGGACTGGGAGGAGGATGAGGACCGCGGTGCTGGAGCCGGGGGGCGGTTACCTGAGCGGATGGGGTACCGGCCAGTCATGAAGGCCGCCCTGCTGGGCGTGCAGAGGGGTGATGCTGCCAGGTGCTGTGTGAGCTTCACGCCCCCTCTGGCCAGGCGGTCGATATTGGGAGTCCTGGAACAGAGACTCAAGGGTCATTCATCACAACCTTAAGAAGAAAGCTTCTTCGGGGGCTTTGCACATTGAGTCGCTTGTCAGTAACCCAGGGAAATAGAGCCATGTGTGTTGGTGGGAAGGGGACGACAGAGGATGAGATGGTTGGATGGCATCACCGACTCGACGGGCATCCGTTTGAGCCAATTCTGGGATACGGCGATGGGCAGGAAAGCCTGGCGTGCTGCAGCCCATGGGGTCACAGAGAGTCGGACACGACTGAACCACAAAATGTGGTGGGAAGAAGGGAAGGAAGGGGAGAGGACACAGCACCATGGCTCTAAGGACCAAACCACACGGAGGGCTCCACAACTGAGGTCAGCTCTCTGGGGGACCTCACTCACCCAGGGCTCTGAGCTTCTGCTTTAGGAGGAAGAAGCCGAATCCTGAGAATGGGCTGCTGTGACCAGGGGGATGGAAATGTTTCAAGGTCTCGCTCCTTCTCACCTGTCCCCCCCAGTCACCTCCGTGCCCCCAACGAGAAAGCTCTGGGGGCAGCCTGAGTCTCCCCTTCCCAACCACAGCCAAAGAGAGGCTCTTAATGAGTTCTCATCAGCCTCTGCCTGGTGGCTCAGATGGGAAAAAATCTGCCTGCAAGGCGGGAGACCTGGGTTCGATCCCTGGGTCAGGAAGATCCCCTGGAGAAAGGGAAGGGCATCCCATTCCTGTCTTCTGGCCTGGAGAATCTCGTGGACAGAGGAGCCTGGCGGGCTACAGTCCATGGGGTCACAAACAGCTGGACATGACTGAGTGACTCACACTTACACTTTTCCAGGGAGAAGGGGGTGATGGGACCCCCAGGAGCAAGAAAGAAAGGGCTCCAGGTGTATCTACCAGGGAACTACCCGGGGTTCACAGAGTCCAGGGCAAAGGGCCGCAGGTCAAGCTGGAAACAGGTCAGGCCGTCACTCACACCCTCTGCAGACTCGAGGGTTTTCATGCCGAAGCAATGCTCACACACGGGTTCACTTCGAGGATGGCGCATTGTGCAGGACAAGCCACTCTGCGGCCTTTTCTCCAGGAAGGTCGTGGCCCCACCACCTCGGGAAATGACACCAGACTTCCCGGACATGGGGAGGGGAAGTTCTCAAAGGTCTGGGGCCACGCTGAGTGGTTATCCCATATCCTTTTAAAGAAGCCCTGGTCCCTGCCACTCTGCCCATCTTCCAGACTTTGGTCCTGACCATACATGGGACCCCCTGTGGCCTCCCTGTCCTGTGGGAGGAGCCTGCTCCACCAGTAAGATGTCTCTCTATCCCCCATCTCAGCAGCTTCCATCACACCATAAAAGGGCGACGTGATTAACTGCACTCCCTTCCTGGCCTGTGGGATGGGGCATGTTATCTCTGTTCACAGTGGCCCCACCCTCCTGTGGTTCAGTGCCCAGAGGCCAATCATGTAATAATGAAAGTGAAAGTCGCTGAGTCGTGTCTCACTCTTTGCGATCCCATGGGCTATATGGTCCATGTAATTGTCCAGGCCAGAACACTGGAGTGGGTAGCCTTTCCCTTCGCCAGGGGATCTTCCCAACCCAGGGATCAAACCCAGGTCTCCCGCATTGCAGGCGGATTCTTGACCAGCTGAGCCACCAGGGAAGCCCAAGAACACTGGAGTGGGTAGCCTGTCCCTTCTCCAGCGGATCTTCCCGACCCAGCAATTGAACCGGAGTCTCCTGCATTGCAGGCGGTTTCTTTACCAGCTGAGTTATCAGGGAAGCCCGTGTAACAATATCCACCTCAGTGGGGAAGATTGTTGTACTGCACTGGCATCTCAAACTCCTCTCCCATCTATTAGCTTACTTTAGGCATTTAACTGCCAACATTTCCACTTGGCTTTTGCCTTATATTACAAGATGCTGAGAAGACTGAAATTGTATGTTTGACTAGTGCCTAGATTGGCTACTGAGAAATCTATTTGGGGGTGTGATATTATAAAATGAATCACGTCATTCAGAAAGAGCTGGGTCGGAGAGAGGGATAAATTAGGAATTTGGGATTAGCAGACATACACTGTAAAACAGATAAATAACAAGGAGGCCCTGTCTAGTATAGGGAACTATATTCAATAGCTTGTAATAAACTCTAATGGAAAAGAATTAGAAAACAGAATATACACATATATAAAGAAGATATGTATGTGTGTGTATATGGGCTTCCCAGGTGGCACTATTATTGGTAAAGAATCTGCCTGCAATGCAGGACACATAAGAGACAACGGTTCAGTCCCTGGGTCGAGAAGATCCCCTGGAGAAGGAAATGGCAACCCGTTCCAGTATTCTTGCCCGGGAAATCCCAAGGACAAAGGAGCCTGGCGGGGTTATAGTCCATGGGGTTGTAAAGACTCGGACATAGTTGAAGCAACTCAGCACACAGCACACACACGTGTGTGTATATATACTAAAACAATATTGTAGCTCAACTGTACTTCAATTAAAAGAAAAAGAATTGGATGCCAATATGGAGAACAAGATAGATTTAGGGCATTATTATGAATTTATTATTATGAATTCTTATCTATGACTGTATAGCCCTTTTCTTCCTTTTGATAACCAGCAGAGAGTGAACTTTAAAGACATGATTGTAATTTTTTAAATTAAGATTCCTTAGTGGGATCAGTTACCTATTACATTAGTAAATTTTAGGAACGTCACATCTAATAGTATATCTAATATGAGTTGCTGTTGTTGTTCAGTCGTTAAATTGTGTCTGACTCTTCTTGACCACCAGGGAATTCCCTACAAGGGTTAATAAGACGAAGTTCCTGCTTTTTGTGACCTCAGAGCACCGTGGTTTACAAGGCTCAAGGGCAGTCTTCATTTTCATGGTATACACATAGCCACAGAGGAAAGCGTGCAGCTGGAGAGGTGGGTGGGCTTTGCACGTCTCCCCGTGGCCTGTGTTCTACGACCACCCGCTGCCTGTCACGGGGCAGCCAGCCCGTGGAGGGGGCCCTGTGTTTCCCCATCGCCGCACCTGAGAGTCTTGTTGCCATAGCAACCGGGATCCCCGATGCCAAGGTCATCAGCCATCAGCAGGACGAAGTTGGGCTTTGACGTCGCCCGGCTCTGAGCCTCGCAGAGGAACAGCAGCAGGAGCAGAAGGGTCATCATGTCCCTGCAATGGGCGAGAGCAAGAGAGTCGTGAAGGATGCTGGTGGGAGGGACTGTTCTCCTTCTCTGGGATCCTCCCTTCTCCCCCTCCCACTAGAAGAAAGGGTACTGTCCACCCACCCACCCCGGATCGTACGGGATCCAAAGCAACTCAGACGTCACGTGTGTGCTCAGTCGCTTCAGTCGTGTCCGACTCTTTGAGACCCCATGGACTGCAGCCCACCAGGCTCCTCTGTCCATGGGGTTCTCCAGGGAAGAACACTGGAGTGGGTTGCCATGTCCACCTCCAGGGGATTTTCTCCGACACACAGACTGAACCCAAGTTTCTTACATCTCCTGCGTTGGAACCACCTGGGAAGCCTCAGACATCACAGTAGAAAGAACTGCACCCTCTCTGTCTTGTGTGTTTGCTTCTACAACAAACAAACATTTCTTTCTTCCTGCACAGCACGGACATCTCCTTTCTACCTTGAACCAAAACAGAGGCTCTGTCTCGAAAAATGAAAACACAGTCATCTCTTCCTGAAAAATGAAAACAATCATCTCTTTAAGGCAGGCTCTGTCATCAGCTAAAAGTTCTCTGCTCTGCACTGGAAAAAAAACAAAACAACAAAAAAACAGGCACTTCAGGATAATCCAATTGTCAGTGTCAACTCCTTTCTAAAATTAGCCACGACTGTCAACTGTCGGTGCAGCAGCTTTTAAAAGGGAAACGTGTTGACATGGCTGTGTTGCAAACCTTTCCAAGCTCAAGGAAGACAAGGTTCATTGCCTGGGGCAGTGCTGGGTGCTAAGAGGTGGCAGCAAACACAGCGGAAGGAAGGAATTCATTACACCCCACAACAAAAGATCCCACATGCCACGGCCAAGACCCTGGCACCATCAAACAAATAAATAAATATAAAAATACAGCTTAAAAGGAACTGTGTCTCTAACTTCTGTATACATAGTGGATAAAATATACAAATGAGAGCTCGGAAACAGGTCTGTAAGCCTGTCCACCTCACTCTGAGCATCTCTCACTCTATCTTTATGACTCTGTCAGCTTAAAAACGAAGGATGTGCTACCTAAATGCCCATCGACAAATGAACAGATGAAGAAGTTGTGGTACATACATACGATGGAATACTACTCAGCCATGAAAAGGAACGCATTTGAGTCAGTTCTCATGAGGGGGATGAACCCAGAGCCGAGTAGACAGAGTGAAGTGAGTCAGAAAGAGAAAGACAAACACCATAGATCAACGCGTATGTGTGGAATGTAGAAGATGGTGCTGATGAACCTGTTTGCAGGACACGAGTGGAGACGCGGACACAGGGAACAGACCTGTGGACATGGGGAAGAGCCAGGAGAGGGTGGGAGGAATAGAGAGAATAGCATTGACACAAACACATTATCACATAAAACAGACAGCCGGTGGGAATTTGCTGTGTGAGGCAGGGAGCTCCAACCGGTGCTCTGTGACAACCTAGAGGGGCGGGATGGGGTGGGAGGTGGGAGGGAGGTTCAGAAGGGAGGGGACATATGTGTCCCTATGGCTGATTCCTGTGGGTATATGGTAGAAACCAACACAATGTTGTAAAGCAAGCACCCTCCGATTAAAACTAAATTAAGAAAACAAAAGGATGTCTGAAATTTTATCTTTCTTAATAGTCACTTACAATCACACTGCATGAAAACTATTATCATAATAACCAGAACTTATTTTTTACCCACAAACATGGAGTAGAACAGGTGTTCCTAAAGATGTTTCAAACTATTAAAAGAGTTAGTTGATAAAAGTGCTTAAAATGAAATAAAAGTGCTCTAAAATATTAAGAGTATAGCACATTAGTTTCTGAAAAACAGCAAACGCTCCTCCCTGAAAAAATTATTTTTCTGAACAAACTTCATTTGGCAAAGAAGAAAAACAAAGTTTTTTTTTGAGAACGTAGCTATTTCTAAAACAGAATTATTCTGCACCAGAGAGACAAAAGAACATTTTCATAACTGGCGAGGTAATTACATCGAATCTGTTCATTATAAGAAAATTAACACTGCTCTGGCATAATAGAAAACTTTACCACAGCAACCAACAAGTTCCTAATCTATTTGCCAGATGCAGAAAAGGTTTACTGGAAACAGAGAAAAACCTACATCGCAAACCGTCTTTTGTTTAGAAACGATGCTGCTTTGGTCAATTTGAGCCATGCATCACCAATGATATATCACCAAGTATCATCTACATAGACGACCTCTTTTAAAGTCATGAAGAAATACTGTCTGACATTAGGGCAGGAAAAATCCCATCTGAATATGTGGTCTTTTTAAAACATTTTTTTTTTTTTTGATGTGGACCATTTAAAAAGTTTTTATTGAATTTGTTACAACATTGCTTATGTTTTAGGTTTTGGTTTTTTGGCAGCGAGGCATGTGGGAATCTTCCCTCCCTGATAGGGATCGAATACATGCCCTTTGCACTGGAAAGTGGAGTCTCAGCCACTGGACCACCAGGGAAGTCTCTGAAAATCTGTTTTAACAAGTGTTTTTATAGACTTGAATATATATGTTTAGATTGCTTTTGGTTTTTTAATGAAGCATAGTCAAAGCTATGGCTTTTCCAGTAGTCACATACGAATGTGAAAGTTGGATAATAAAGAAGGCTGAGCACCGAAGAATGCTTTTGAACTGTGGTGTTGGAAAAAACTCTTGAGAGTCCCTTGGGCTGCAAGGAGATCCAACCAGTCCATCCTAAAGGAAATCAGTCCTGAATATTCATTGGAAGGACGGATGCTGAAGCTGAAACTCCAATACTTTGTCCACCTGATGTGAAGAGCTGACTCATTGGAAACGACCCTGATGCTGGGAAGGATTGAAGGTGGCAGGAGAAGGGGATGACAGAGGAGGAGCCATTTGGATGGCATCACCGACTCAATGGACATGAGTTTGAGCAAGGTCTGGGAGATGGTGATGGACAGGGAAGCCTGGCGTGCTGCAGTCCGTGGGGTCCCAAAGAGTCAAACACGACTTAGCGACTTAACAACAAATAGGTGGAATCTTAATTTTTTTTAAAAAAAAGATACAAATGGACTTATTTGCTTAGATTTCTAACATTCAGTATGAAGGAATGGGCCAACATTTATAGGCTAGTTGGAGAGAATGAAAATGCATAATGAGGAAACAATAGGATATGAAGCATAAGCTTTGTAGCAGAAGAGAAAGGGAGGGATTTGGAAAAGGCTTGATATTCTTTTTTTTTTTTAAGATTTTTTTTTTTTTTAATTTGGACCACTTTTAAAGTCACGTGAGATAAATGCTCCCTGACCAGGAATCGAATCTGTGCCCCTTGCACTGGAAGGTGAAGTCTTAACCACTGGATCACCAGGCCAAGTCTGGTGACATTCTTCTTTCCATCCTGATATTGTCATCTGTGCCGTAAATACCAGAAGGCCTCTGGGAACAACTTAAAGTTGTTAGTGAGAACAACCTAAAGGTTTCACCACGCGGGTGAGAGCTGTGCAGCACAGGCCCCGTTATGAGAAAAGAAAGAGGAACTTCCTTTGACCTATTAGCATCAGGGCTTCCCAGGTGGCTGAGTGGTAAAGAACCCACCTGCCAATGCAGGAGACGTGGGAGACCCGGGTTCGATCCCTGGGTTGGGAAGATCCCCTGGAGGAGGACATGACAACCCACTCCAGTATTCTTGCCTGGAGAATCCCATGGACGGAGGAGCCCCTGCGGGCTACATTCCATGGGGCCGCAAAGAGTCGGACACGACTGAGCACACCCAGGATCGGGGCCAAGCTTGATGGCTGTAACAACCAGATTAGGTCAGGAACCAAAGACGGATTCCAAACAAGAAGGATGTGTGCTAAGTGCAGGGCCAGCTGCCACTCCCAACCGCACACTCCAGCAAAGCCAGCGAACCCCTCTGCATTGGAGACATTTCAACAAATGATCCTTAGCCTGGCCATCCTTCCAGGCAGGATGGGGGTGCCCCCCTCCCCAGCCCTCACACAATCACTGCTGTTCTTTTCGAGATTATAAGCAAGTACAGAGAACACTTACTATAAGCAGAATGCAAAGGCCTTTAAAAAAAAAAAAATGCCTTGGTAGTTAAGATAGTGGTGCAGCTGAGAGGCATGGCCTAACCACAGTCAGGATATTCTCCCAGGTATAAAATCCAGCCAGAGAAAGTTGTTGCTTACTCGCTCAGTCGTGTCCAACTCTTTGCGACCCCATGGACTATAGCCCACCAGGCTCTTCTGTCCATGGGATTCTCCAGGCAAGAATCCTGGAGTGGGTTGCCATGCCCTCCTCCAGGGGATCTTCCCGACCCGGGGATCAAATCCACGTCTCCTCCACTGCAGGTGGGTTCTTTACCACTGAGGCATCGGGAAAGCCCAGCCAAATTTAACCAGGTTAAACTTGTCCAAATTGACGGAATGACCGCATCCTTGGTTGTGAGTCCACACAGAACCCTCCTTGAGGCGTGTGGGAACTGTGAGCTGGCCGACATCCACAACTAGACAATGGGATCCTCGAGCAAACATTCCTGTGTGTTCATATGTCTGTGCAACCTTCCCTGGCTCAGAAAGTAAAGAATCTGCCTGCAATGCAGGAGATCTGGGTTCACTCTCTGGGTCGGGAAGATCCCCTGGAGGAGGAAACGGCAACCCACTCCGGTATTCTTGCCTAAAGAATCCCATGGGCAGAGGAGCCTGGTGGGCTACAGTCCAAGGGGTCGCAAAGAGTCGGACACGGCTGAAGTGACTTAGCAGGCACTCAAATAGTCTTCTCCAGTCCGCCACTTGCCAGTGCTGCCTGACTTTGCTCATGTCATGGAAATGTTTGAGGACCCCACCAAGAGAAACCACGTATGTCTGCAGAGGTGATTTGAGAGCAGTGTGGTAGCTGTTATTTTTCTGAATAAAAACACAACTCCTGAATAATGCAGACAAATCAATCAGCAGCTCTTAAAAATGTGCTTCCTTTTCGTGAGGGAACAGGTGTCATTTTTAATCAAAATGTTAAGCTATGAAAATGGATTACAGGAAAAGAATATGAATTTGCTTGCCAAACCGACACCAATGAATTATCCTCTCTGATAACTCAATATGTCTGCATCGTAGATCAGATAATAAGTACATTCACAGCATTTTTCAGCCTAACTCTGGTTAGTGCTTCAACTTAGAATTTATATTCTACTCAACAGAGGGACACCCTTGCCTTTTCTTTAGTGCTCTTGGATTCTACAGTTCTGTGTTTACTTGCAGTGGAAAAGAAAAGCTTGAATGACTGATAAACGGGACAAGATACTTTAATCACTGTATTAGGATGAAACATTTGCAATAGCCATTTTTATTAAAATGATGGACCAGGACTTTCTTGGTTAGGAATCTGCCTTCCAGGGGCTTCCTGGGTGCCTCAGTGGTAAGGAATCTGGCTGCCGAGGCAGGAGACACGGGCTCAATCCTTGGTCCAGGAGGATCCCACATGCCTCGGAGCAGCTAAGCCCATGTGCCACAACTACTGAAGCCTACATGCCCTAGAGCCGATGCTCGGCCCCAAGAGACGCCATGACAGTGAGAAGCCCACGCAGCACCAGGAAGAGTAGACCCTGCTCACCAAAACTAGAGAAAGTCCACGCACAGCAGTGAAGACTCAGTGCAGCCAAAACCAAAATCAGCTCAGTCGTGTCCGACTCTTTGTGACCCCAAGGACTGCAGCACGCCAGGCCTCCCTGTCCATCACCAAGTCCCGGAGCTTACCCAAACTCATGTCCATCGAGTCGGTGATGCCATCCAACCAGCTCATCCTCTGTCGTCCCCTTCTCCTCCTGCCTTCGATCTTTCCCACCATCAGGTCTTTTCAAATGAGTCAGTTCTCAGCATCAGGTGGCCAAAGTATTGGAGCGTCAGCTTCAGCATCAGTTCTTCCAATGAATATTCAGGACTGATTTCCTTTAGGATGGACTGGTTGGATCTCCTTGCTGTCCAAGGAGTCTTCTCCAACACCACAGTTCAAAAGCATCAATTCTTCGGCGATCAGCTTTCTTTATGGTCCAACTCGCCCATCCCTACATGACTACTGGAAAAACCATAGCTTTGACTAGATGGAACTTTGTTGGCAAAGTAATGTCTCTGCTTTTTAAGATGCTGTCTAGGTTGGTCATAGCTTTTCTTCCAAGGAGCAAGCGTCTTTTAATTTCATGGCTGCAGTCACCATCTACAGTGATTTTGGAGCCCAAGAAAATAAAGTCTCTCACTGTTTCCAAGGATAAATGGGTTTCATCTAAATAAAAGTAAGACCCAGACTGGCTTTGGTCTTTTTCTTTAATATTTTCCCCCCATTCTTAAAGTCTTCATTGAATTTGTTACAACGTTGCTTCTGTTTTATGTTTTGGCATTTTGGCCAGGACGCATGTGGGATCTTACTCTGCAACCACAGACCAAACCCACATCCTCTGCTCTGGAAGACTAAATCTCAACCTCTCCACCACCAGGGAAGTCCCTGGCTTTGGTCTTTGAATAATCACAGCAAACGGTAGAGGACAAGCAACGGCTGCAAAATTCAGAGGCAAACTGATTTCTGAACCAGAGTTTTAAACCAGCCAAGTCACGGGGGCCAGACCTGCACGGGCCCAAGAACAGGGCCCATGTACACATCGCGGGCCAACAGTTTGCAATTCAGGAGGAAGCTCTCTGCTTTCAAGGAAGCTGCTACCCAGAGTGGAGAGAGAGCGGTCTTGCACCAGCTGACCACACTTGCAGTGATTGCTTTCTCATGAATGAAATCCTCCCCGGAGGAGAACAACCGGGTGCAGACATCATATTGAGGTTGGGGAACAGCGAAACACCATTAAGAATACATGCAATAGGGACTTCTTTGGTGTCCCGGGCTTAAGCATCTGCCTGCCAATGCAGGGGACCACAGCTTTGTGACTCTTTGTGACCCCACAGACTGCAGCACGCCAGGCCTCCCTGTCCTCCACCAACTCCCGGAGTTTACCCAAACTCACGTGCATTGAGTCAGCGATGCCATCCAACCATCTCAGCCTCGTGATAGATAAGTACCTGCTATTCTAGACCAACATGAAGTCAGAGGTATAAAACCCAAAAAGGGATCTTTAAAGAGAAGCTATTCCATCAATGCTAAAGTAGGGGGTAAGTTTGAAGGCCACGAGAAAGTCCAGCCTCTCCACATTTTATTGACAATGCTATGTTAGTTTCTGTCTACAATGAAGTGAATCAGCCATAAGTATACATAGGTCCCTTCCCTCTTGACTCCCTCCCATCCCCCCATCCACCCCTCGAGGTCATCACAGACCACCGAGCTGAGCTCCCGGTGCTATACAGAGGCTTCCCACTAGCCGTCTATTTTACACACGGCAGTGTATAAATGTCAGTATTACTCTCTCAATTTCACCCCACCCCCTCCTTCCCGTGTCCACAAGTCCATTTGATGTCTGCATCTCTATTCTTGCCCTGCAAATGGGTTCATCTGTAGCACTGTTTTAGACTCTACACATGTCTGTTAATATAAAAATGTTTGCTTTTCTCTTTCTTAGTTCTGATGTCTACTTTATCTTATTTTTTTTAATTTATTTAATTGGATGCTAATTACTTTACAATATTTTAGTGGGTTTTGCCATACATTTACATGAAGAAAAACCCACAAGTAACTCAGGAAATGGCATCTACTTGTGATTGTAAATGTACGTTAGCTTATGCATTTGATCAACCTCCCACCCTGAATATCAGACTTTCACAATAAATAAACTTGAAAGATGACTAGAAGCAATGGGCTCCCCATCCATCTGATATGAAATATTACACAATTAAATGCACTCAGCAAAACCCGTCAGGCTCTGGAAACAAACTGCAAAAAAAAACAAAAAATCAAAGAACTAGAGACTAACGTACAGTTAATAAAAATTTCAAATTTAAAGAAACAACCCATGTTTTCAGTTATGAAAGGGGGATTAGGAAACCATAGAATGAATTGGTAAATTGCTATTATACTTTCAAATACAGAGTGGATTTTAATAAAAATAGAGAAACAAAGTACTGTAGCATAAAGCAATATAGAGATGCCGTTAAAGCTGATACATAGTTATGCCATGGTATAGGTTAAAAGAGTATTATACCAACTGCTCATTGGCAATAGATTATATAATTCTAAAACCCAAACACTGCACTCCTAATATTATAAAATCTAACCACAGACATTTAATTGCTATCACGGCCTTCCAACGTTTTACAGAGAAATGTAAAGAATTATAGGTTGTTGTACAGATTATTTTCTGATTTCAAATAGGACGTTTTAAACATGAAACAGTATCATGGACTATCTTACCATACAATTCACCTCTAAAATGCAGACTGTAACACACACTTCATATGGGGAAAAAACATCAAAATAAGCAGAACCCCTGACATGCAGTATAAATACTGGAACTGAAACAGCTGCACCTCAATGACTGATCACTGAAACAACTAATAAAATAGATGCAGTGAAAAATGGCACAAAGTTCCAGTAACTTAGTTTAAAATTGTGCTTCATTCTTTACAGAAAAAAAAAAAAAAAAAGCACTTGGTTGTGCCAGGTGGCTCTGTTCCTCTCCAGAATCCCAGGCAGCCAAGTGGGAGGTGATGTTTAACAGGTATGGAGTTTCATCATACCTGGCCAACAGGAAGATTGAGACATCCCAGATCAGAGGTAAAGATCATTGCTTACAGGGTGTAAGGTAGAGGCCAAATCAATCAGGAAGGAAACTTTTTTTTTTTTTTTTTAACAATGAAACCTTCTTAGTTGATTAAAATCCAAAGAATATCATTTCATGGCAGGATTGATATAGTGGAGAAGGAAGTGGCAACCCACTCCAGTATTCTTGCCTGGAAAAAATCTCATGGACGGATGAGCCTGGTAGGCTACAGTCCACGGGGTCGCAAAGAGTCGGACACAACTTAGCGACTTCACTGTCTTTCACTTGATATAGCAGAGGAACCATTTTTTTTCATCCATGTATTTAAAACAAAACAACTTTATTTCTTTGACTGCACCAGATCTTCATTGCAGCATGCATTATCTTTAGTTGTGGCATGTAGGGTCTTAGTTCCTTGACCGGGGATCGAACCCGAGACCCCTGCACTGGAAGCAGGGAGTCTTAGTCAGCAGACCACCAGGGAAGTCCCAGGGTAAGGTCTTGAAGCTGGGACTCAGAGCAACGGTTTCAACAATAATTTAATAATTATTTACTAAATGTCTACAAGGCACCCTACGTTGCTGGAACACCGTGAGTGAGTGTTGTATGTTTCCTATGCTTTTGGTGGTAGTTTAGTCGCTCGATAGTGTCTGACTCTTTGCGACCCCATAGGCTATATAGTCCATGGAATTCTCCAGACCAGAATACTGGAGTGGGTCGCCTTTCCCTTCTCCAGGGGATCTTCCCAACCCAGGGATCGTACCCAGGTCTCCCGCATCACAGGTGGATTCTTTATCAGCTGAGCCACCAGGGAAGCCATGACACATGTACACTTATGGCTAATTCATGTTGATGTAAAAAATGAAGTCAAACCAATACTGCAAAGCAATTATTCGTCAATTAAAATAAACATTAAAAAAATATATGGCGGAGGGGGAAGGGGCCTGAGGAACACCGAGGGTCCTGGGAGCCGGATCATAGAGACCATTCCAGCCGTGGTTCTGGAATTCCACCTGCCTTCTGAGGGAAAGGCATTTGGAGAGCTCTAGCAGGGCCAGTTAAGGACAGGGAGGCCTGGCGTGCTGCAGTCCATAGGGTCGCAAAGAGTCAGACACGACTGAGCGGCTGAGCAACAAACAGGGCCAGGCGTAGGATCAGAGCTGGGTCCTGAGAAAGTCCCCCTGCCAGGGTGCTGGGAAAGGTAGTGATGGATATAGATAGGTCACACTGGAGGCCACACCCGTGAGATGAAGCCGGCTCAGCCCCAGACGTGACCGGTCCAGATGGAGAGACAAGGGACAGCTAAGAAGGTGACCCAGGGGCTGTGGGAGGTTTTTTTATTTTTTTAACATTACAGGGTTGTTGTCATTGCTCTTCAGCCACCAAGCCGTGTCTGACTCTTTGCGACCCCACGGATCGCAGCACTCAAGGCCTCCCTGTCCATCACCAAGTCCCGGAGTTTAAGCAAACTCATGTCCATCAAGTCGGTGATGCCATCCACCCATCCCATCCTCTGTCGTCCCCTTCTCCTCCCGCCTTCAATCTTTCCCAGCATCAGGGTCTCTTCCGATCAGTCTGCTGTTGGAAGGAGCGATGCTAAAGGTGAAGCTCCAATACTTGGGCCACCTGATGCGAACAGCCGACATGAGAGAACTTTGCGCCTAAACGCAATTTCTTCCAAGATAATCCCTGTGGCTTGACAGTCATGCCACTAAAGAGAGCTCAGCTGTGACACAAGGGAGGCCACAGACACCACCTGTTCAAACAGGAGCAACAAAATAAAACTTCATATGCATTTCCCCCCCAAAATATCTCTAACACTTTTTTTTTTCAACCCTGCAAAATAGTCAAAAGAATGCAAACAAACCAAGGTAGAGTCCCGCACTTAGGATGGCTCACTTTACGTGTTGCCACGTTTGGTTGCTTGCTTTCTGCGCTCAGGTGTACTTGCGCATGTATACATACAGATGCAACCACGCACTCATCATACAGAGGAGGAAATGGCAACCCACTCCAGTATTCTTGCCTGCAAAACCCCATGGACAGAGGAGTCTGGCAGGCTACAGTCCATGGGGCTGCAGTGTCAGACATGACTGAGTGACTGACCACAGGCATACATCATATAGTTTTTTTGCATCACAAGATGTTAAAAGGATAGGGCTTCCCTGGTGGTTCAGCTGGTAACGAATCAGTCTGCAATGCAGGAGACTTGGGTTCAATCCCTTGGTTGGGAAGGTTCCCTGGAGAAGGGAACTGCTACAGGGCTTCCCTGGTAGCTCAGTTGGTAAAGGATCCACCTGCAATGCAGGCGACCTCGGTTCAATTCCTGGGTCGGGGAGATCCCTTGTGGAAGGGAAAGGCTACCCAGTCCAGTATTCTGGCCTGGAGAATCCCATGGACTCCATAGTCCATGGGGTCGCAGAGTCGGACACGACTGAGCGGCTTTCACTTTCAAGGTGTGCACTCGTGTTTGCGTGCCATGATGTTTCAGAGGGAGCTGCAAACACAGCGGCACTTTGGCCCCTAGAGCATTTTGGTCTGGGTCTCCTAGAACGGGGGTCCCCCACCCCAGGGCATGCAGCTATCGCGCTCTGCGACCAGTTAGGGAGGAGGCCTCAGAGCAGAAGGTGAGTGGCAGGTGAGTGTGCAAAGCTTCATCTGTATTTACAGCCGCTCCCCATTGTTCACATTAACGCCAGACTTCCGCCTCAGGACAGACCACCGGTGAGCTTAGACGGTCAAAGGAGCACAACACGCTTTGGGTGTGACCGTCTTCCATAACCCCCAGACGGGACCGCCTAGCTGCAGGAAAAGAAGCTCAGGGTTCCCACGGATTCTACATCATGCTGAGTCGGATCATTATTGCATTATGTATCACGATGTAATAATAACAGAAATAAAGTGTACAATAAATATAATGCCCTTGCTGCTGCTGCTGCTAAGTCGCTTCAGTCGTGTCCGACTCTGTGCGACCCCGAAGACGGCAGCTCACCAGGCTCCGCCGTCCCTGGCATTCTCCAGGCAAGAACACTGGAGTGATCATCTCCAAACCATCCCTTATGCTGTGTCCACGGAAAAAACTGCCTTCCAGGAAACCATTCCCTGGGGCCAAAAACGCTGGGGACCATTGTCTTATTAAAGTAAGGATAGCTCCTTCCCCACCACAACACCATAAAAACCGTGACAAGTAGCACTGATTCCATCAACAAACCTAACACAGTTCCCAGATACTTGTAGCACTTGGCTCTTTTATTTTTCCAATGCAGGAGCCGTCCGAGATTCGGGTATCATTATGCTTCTGGGTCCTTTTGAGACCTGGAAAAGTCCCTCCACCCCTGAGCTTTCTTGGTTTTTTTTTTTTGTGACACTGACCTTCGGGGCAAGAATTCAAGTCAGTTGTCTTGGACAATGCAGTTCTCAGTTAGTCTGCTTAGCTCCTCTGAGCAGATTGAGGTTGAACCTTTTTGGCATAGATATCACACCATTTTTTTTAAAAAAAGAAAAAACTAATTTTTTACAAAATCATTTATTTTTGGCCATGCCGAGTCTTCATTGCTGGGTTTTCTCACTTGCGGTGAGTGGGGGCTACTCTCTAGTTGAGTACAGGCTTCTCAACTAGGCTTCCCTGCTGGCTCAGTTGGTGATGAATTTGTCTGCAATGCGGGAGATCTGGGCTCGATCTCTGGGTGGGGAAGATCTCCTGAAGGAGGGCATGGCAACCCACTCTGGTTTCTTGCCTGGAGAATCCCCACGGACAGAGGAGCCTGGCGGGCTACAGTCCACGGGGTCGCAGAGAGTCGGACACGACTGAGCGGCTGAGCACAGCACAGCACAGCCTTCTCATTGCAGCGGCTTCTCTTGCTATGGACCTCAGGTGCTAGGCCATCCCGGCTTCAGTCCTCACAGCACGTGGGCTCCAGAGCAGAGACTCAGCAGCTGCGGAGCACAGGGCTTAGCTGCCCCGAGGCATGTGGGATTTTCTCGGACCAGGGATCCAGCCCATGTCTCCTGAATGGGCACGTGGATTCTTTACCCCTGAGCCACCAGGGAAGCTCAGGGCCGTTCTTCTCGATTCATATCAAGAGGGCTGTGATAACAAGGTGTCCCACTCTTGGGGGGTCTCTTGGTTAGGAGTGCAGCCTCCAGATTGCTCTATTTTATGCTCCACTGTCCCCCTTCATGGATCTTCTCCATCAGTTTTTTTCTGAGACGCACAATACAGTCACCGTTATTTTTTTTTTTTTTTTGGTTGGGATTATCTTGACACCCAAATGTGCTTATGATCATGGGTATTTGCTGCCGTCAAATATCCTTATTAAGGATTTACAGTCCACTTGAGGAACCTTTTCATCATCATCAAAGGATTAAAGAGAAAAAAGAAGAAAACAACTTGGCTGTCCCACCAGATAGTTAGGCAGGGTGAGCAACAGACTGCTGGCAGGTCCGGTCAAATAAAATAACATCGCATTAAAAGAAGATTTTTTTCCTTTTTTTAGTTCACAAGAAAACTTTAATGTCTCTAAATCTTTTTTTTTGGATGGAAATAAATTAGAAAGAGGAGAGACAAGATCAAAGCACTTCCTTGATTATTATCAAAGTGTTCATCCACTTAAAGGAAACGGACGTTTTTATACACAAGAACCCCAAACTCCAGATTTTGAAGTTCATTGAAATACCTGGTGAGGGGACTTCCCTTGGCGGGGAGCCCAATTGTTAAGACTCCTGGCTTCCCTTGCAGGGCAAGCGGTTTCGATCTCTGGTCAAGGAACTAAGATCCTACATACTCTGCGGCCCGGCCAAAGAAAATACCCCTCGAGGGATGCCTTTATGTTGGTAAGATATAATGGATATTGTTATTCGGTATTTAGGAAGAGGTATTTTAATCCCCACTGAAAGATTCTCACTTTGCATCAGAACATTCAAAAAAGGATAATGCATGTCATATTAGTTTATCATGAATTAATCATGAGTCTTTTTCAGCTGCACATTTTTAATTATCTTCCAACTTTGTGAAATTTTTTCCCAAGCTCTTCTGGCTGCGTCCAAAGAATGTCAATCTCCTTCTAGACTAAAACAATTAAAAAAAAAATTTCTCAAAGCATTTCCTTGCAAAACATACTGCTGTTTTCCAGAGGAATAAAAATAAAACTCTTACTTAGCAGGTGCTTAAGGCTTTGAAAGCTGGGTCGGAAATCAAAGCCGGCTCCCGCATTAACAACACATTGAGAAAATCAAGTATCCTTTAAAAAAAATCCTCCAAAAGTTGGTTTCTCAAAGCGGAAAGGAATTCAAGATCCTTTTAAAGAACAAATTACAGAAATCACAATAGAAAATGAATCTGTTAAGCCGCTCAGCGTTAAGAAGGAACACAAGCCCAGACTGGAAGCCTCTGGGGATGTTTCCTCTACAACCAGAAAACCTCTGCTTCAGGGGTTTAAATTTAATACAAAAAAAAAAAAATCCTAAAAGTTACTGTCTTTTTCTACTCTTTAATTTGGATTCTAACTCTAATCCCTCAAAGTAAAATACCGGTGACTATTTTAGGAAGAAAAAAGATTTAGTCTCCTGTTGTATGGATCGGGCTTTCTCCATTGGCAGTCCTGACACTGGAGGCTGCGGGAACAAGTTATCGTGAGCTGTCTGTGCATTTCCAGAAGAGTGACCAGCATTTCCATTTCCACCACATTGACGCCAGGAGCCAAGACCCTCCACACTTATGAAACCCAAGATACCTCCCAGTTCAGTTCAGTTCGGTCGCTCACTTGTGTCCGACTCTTTGCTACCCCATGGACTGCAGCATGCCAGGCTTCCCTGTCCATCACCAAGTCCCGGAGTTTACCCAAACTCATGTCCATTGAGTCGGTGATGCCAACTAACCATCTCATCCTCCGTCGACCCCTTCCCCTCCCGCCTTCAATCTTTCCCAGCATTAGGGTCATTTCAAATGAGTCAGCTCTTTGCATCAGATGGCCCAAGTATTGGAGTTTCAGCTTCAGCATCAGTCCTTCCAATGAACACCCAGGACTGATCTCCTTTAGGATGGACTGGCTGGATCTCCTTTCAGTCCAAGGGACTCTCAAGAGTCTTCTCCAACACCACAGTCCAAAAGGATCCATTCTTCAAATACCCCCCAGACGTTGCCAAATTCCCTCTGGAAGGCAGAATCGCCTTTCAGGGAGAAGGGCTTGCCATCAGTAACCTCAGAGTCCCAAGCTGCATTTGGAGGACAGTTCCATCTGTCTGTGGGCTTCCCAGATGGCCCTAGTGGGAAAGAACCCGGCTGCCAATACAGGAGACATAAGAGATGCGAGTTCGATCCCTGGGTTGGGAAGATCCCCTGGAGGAGGAGGGCATGGCAACCCCACTCCAGTATTCTTGCCTGGAGAATCCCATGCACGGAGGAGCCTGGTGGGCTACGGTCCAGGGGTCGAACAGAGTCAGACACGACTGAAGAGACTTCACACGCACACACCTACATCTGTCTGCAACCCACCATCTTGGCTGGCAGGGCCATGCAGGTATTTACCCTGCTTCTCCCAAACAAAGAGCATCCTTGACGTTTCATGACCGCCCTTGGCACTTCCCTGTGCACCTCCACTTTATAGAGGAAACTCCGGGCGCAGGAAGGGAAATCCGCTCTCTGAGATATGTGGCCAGCAGAGGAGGCAGGGGGCTGGCATTCAGAGCCTTGACTCTGTGTGGTTCCCCCTCTGGGAGCCTTCAGGTACCACTGTGAACCACATCTTTTCTCACAGCATCTCCATGCCCATTCCTCGGGTCTGTTGCTATGGGGGTCAGTGAACGCTCCCTAATGCCACCCTGACATCACAATATCAGAGCATCACGAAGATGCAGCCTTTGAGACTTTCCTGGTGGTCGAGTGGTCAAGAACCCACCTGCCAAGGCAGGGTACGCAGGTTAGATCCCTGATCCGGGAAGATTCCACATGCCTCAGAGCAACTAAGCCCACGGTTCAGTCACTACGCAGGGTCTGACTCTTTGCGACCCCATGGACTGTAGCCCACCAGGCTCCTCTGTCTCACGGGATTTCCCAGGCAAGAATACTGGAGTGGGTTGCCATTTCCTCCTCCAGGGGATCTTCCTGACCCAGGGATCCAACCCATGTCTCCTGCATTGGCAGGCGGATTCTTTAGCATTACCGCCACCTGGGAAGCCCCATATTATTTTATTGTTATTATTATTTTAATTTTAAAGATTTGGGAGCTGGGGCATCGCCCGTGCCTTGCAGGATCCTAGTTCCCTGACCAGGGATCGAACCAGTGTGCCCTGCAGCGGAAGTGCGGATTCTTGACCACGGAACCACCAGGGAAGTCCCACGAAACACCACCGGAAAGGGTGCCAAATACCCACATGACTCAGACAACAGGACGGGAGCACAGTGTGAAAAGGCGTTGAGATTTTCAGAGTGAAAGCATCCCTACACGCTCGTCTCGTACTTACACTGACAACAGTTTCAGACGGTCTCGGGTGGCTGTCCTCCGGATGCGATGTCACCGAGACCACCATGTGCAAGGAGGGAGACGTTGACTGCCTCTCTCAGCAGATACAGACAGGGTGCGCCACGCTTATCCTGTGAAGCCGTCCAGAGGAGAAGAATCAGATGCTGAGGGATCCCATTCTGAAGCAATTCCGCGAAACGCGCTCCTTCTGGCCTCGGGGTAGCCTCCTCCTGCCTGTTGCTTCTTTTCACGCTCTGCCCAACTCCTACTCATCCACAGGTGTCGGCTGAGGGGCCACCTCCTCGGGGAAGCCCCCTGTGATTTACACAGTCTAAGGCAGTTGCTCCACAGTTGAGGAATCCTGGCACTGCTCCCTACCCTCCCCAGAGCAGTTGTCACTATTTGCCATAGTCTATTTGTTTGGTTTTGTTTTATGTGGTTATCCTGTCCCTTGCACAGCCTCAAAGGGTCAAGAGGGTAGGGGCATTTTTTTCTCATAGCAAGCTCTCTGCAAATATTTTCCCAGTAGAGCTGGGCTCACAGACGAAGGCAAATGGGACTATGTCTCTGTCTGGTTTTGGAGCCAACTAAAAATGTTTTCATATTTTTAAACAGTTGGAAAAAGAACATTTTTTTGTGACACATTAAAAGAACGTGAAATTCATATTTCAAGGTCCATTAGCAAAGTCAAAAAATACTGCAACACTCATTCGCTTACTTAATATCTGTCTGCCCCATGGTACAAAGCCCAAGTTGCGCATTTGCGACAAAGATTGCTTGGCATGAAAACCTCAAAATATTTTACTATCTGGCTATCTATAAGAAAAGTTTTCCAATCTCTGGTCTAGAAGCCCCACATGAAATGAAAATGAACTCAAAGAAAGTCAAATAAATGGTTTTGAACATACTATAGAATATGCGTGTCTGTGTGTGTGTGTGTGTGTGTCTGTACGCATGGTAAGTTCCTTCAGTCGTGTCCAACTCTTTGAGACCCCATGGACTGTAGCCCACCAGGCTTCTCTGTCCGTGGGATTCTCCAGGCAAGAATACTGGAGTGGGTTGCCATTTCCTCCTCCAGGGGAGTCTTCCCCACTCAGGGATCAAACCCGGGTCTCCTGTGGCAGGTGGCTTCTTTACCACTGAGCCACCTGGGAAGCCCTACAGGTACGTGTACAGGTGTTTTACTTATTTTGAATTGCTACATCTCATGTTTTCCTTAGAGATAGGAAGTACCCAGGTGTTGACATCCTCACACAATTTAATTTACCAGTGTACGAATACACTGTAACTATTACAGCACTTGTCTTCATGTAACCCACGGGGAGAGAGATTCATACATTTTTCTGCAGGAATATTAACACGTTTGATTACTGACTGCTGCCCCCACCTGCTCAGCAGGGGGAGGGGCAGGTCCTATGAGATCTGGAAAAGCCACATGTTGGCTTTCTAAAATATGCATAACTCAATTCCAGAGTACCACTGGCTCTGAGGACTTCAGGTAAGAAACTGTATGTATCGATAGTCAGGGTGTGTGGAGAGCTCGTGTTACCCAGGACTGTGAAAATCCTGGGAGTTGAATCAGAGCCAGGGCCAAGCTGTCGTTACGTATCAACACCTGGAATTAACAAATCAGAAGGCTGCCGTTCCTAAGTCACAGAAGCCCCTTTCAAAGCAAAAACCACGTGGTGTTTCCCCTTTTCCCATGGCGGAGACTCAGTTATGTGGCTAAGAAGTTGGGTCGGTTTCAAATCCACAATCGAAAATACAATTTCACTGCATGGATGCGTGCTCAGTTGCTCAGTCGTGTCCGACTCTTTGCGACCCCATGGACTGTAGCCCCAACCAGGCTACTCTGTCCATGGGACTCTCCAGGCAAGAATACTGGAGTGGGTTGCCATTCCCTTCTCCAGGGGATCTCCCCGACCCAGGGATTGAACCTGCCTCTCCTGCATTGGCAGGCAGATTCTTTACCACTGTACCACCTGGGAGGCCCTATCCATGTCCAATGTAATCATCTGTAAATCCTTCAACTATTGAATCTATGATCATCATCTGTAACATCTTCAATTATTGAATGTATCATCATCTGTACACCCTTCAATTACTGAGTTTATGAATATCTGTAAGCCTTCAATGATTGAGTCTATGACCATTTGTAACCCTTCAATTATTGACATCATCATCGTTTATAAATCCTGCAATTATTAAGTGTATCATCACCTAAACCCTTCAACTATTGAATGTACTGTCATCTGTAAACCCATCTCATCAGAGGATGAGATGGTTGGATGGCATCACTGACTCAATGGACATGAGTTTGAGTAAATTCCCGGAGTTGGTTACTGACAGGGAGGCCTGGAGTGCTGCAGTCCATGGGGTCGCAAAGAGTCGGACACGACTGAGTGATGAACTGAACTGAACTGTTAACCCTTCAATTATTTAATCTTTGCTCATTTGTTCAGTTCAGTTCAGTTCAGAGGCCAGGCCTCCCTGTCCCTCACCAACTCCCAGAGCTTGCTCAAACTCATGTCCATCTAGTCGGTGATGCCATCCAACCATCTCGTCCTCTGAGGTCCCCTTCTCCTCCTGCCTTCAGTCTTTCCCAGCATCAGGATCTTTTCCAGTGAGTTGGCTCTTCACATCAGGTGGCCAAGGTATTGGAGCTTCAGCTTCAGCGTCGGTCCTTCCCATGAATATTCAGGACTGATTTCCTTTAGGATGGACTGGTTTGATCGCCTTGCAGTTCAAGAGACTCTCAAGAGTCTTTTCCAACACCACAGTTCAAAAGCATCAGTTCTTCAGTGTTCAGTCCTTTTTACAGTCCAACTCTCACATCCATACATGACCACTGGAAAAAACCATAGATTTAACTAGACGGACCTTTGTCGGCAAAGTAATGTCTCTGCTTTTTAATATGCTGTCTAGGTTTGTCATAGCTTTTCTTCCAAGGAGCAAGCGACTTAATTTCATGGCTGCAGTCACCATCAGCAGTGATTTTAGAGCCCAAGAAAATAAAGTCTCTCACTGTTTCCATTGTTTCCTCATCTATTTGCCATGAGGTTATGGGACTGGATGCCATGATGTTCGTTTTTTGAATGTTGAGTTTTAAGCCAGATTTTTCACTCTCCTCTTTCACTTTCATCAAGAGGTCCTTCAATTACTGAATCTATGATCAATTATGCAGGGTGTACAGATTATCATTCTTTCATATCAAATTTAAGTGAGGGGAAATCTGTAATAAAAAGTTGGGTACAGCCTTAGGAAACAAAATCAAAGTATAAACTATAACCTTTGGTTCAAAGGTGATTCTTGCAACACCAACTCACAGGACAAAAATACTTTATCTCAGCCATGATGACATTTCTGAAACTGCCCTGGACTTGCAAGCCCAGTGGTAACTCGATAAACAGCCTGTATCTGCCACGATGCTGGAATGCACTTGTGTTTTGCTGGGTGTCTGATGGTGATAGTCAGGCGGCAGGCTGGGGACTCCACCACGGCCGATGTCCAGTGGTCAGAGACCTGCATCCTTGCAGACTGGTGGACTCTACAGAGTCCCTTCCCTGTTCAGGACATGCCCTCGGGGTGTTTGCATCCACACCTCTTGGAAGGTCACCTTCCCAGATGGCTTCGCAAAACAGCGCCTCTCATATTCGTCCCCCCTTAACTGTCCTTGGCATGACCTCACCTACTGACTGGTGTTTTCACCACCAGTGATGAAGCTCAGCCACATCTTGGGATCTGGCAGCTGGCCAACCAGTTTTCATAGTCACTATTTTATGCTAAACGTGAAAACTTATTGAGTTCCTGAATATATACAGAATCTTCCAAGCTGTATCACACAAACACCACTTCTGTTTCCGTCTAGTCAAAGCTATGGTTTTTCTAGCAGTCATGTATGGATGTGAGAGTTGGACTATAAAGAAAGCTGAGTGCCGAAGAATTGATGCTTTTGAACTGTGGTGTTGGAGAAGGCTCTTGAGAGTCCCTTGGACTGCAAGGAGATCCAACGAGTCCATCCTAAAGGAAATCAGTGCTGAATATTCATGGGAAGGACTGATGGTGAAACTGAAATTCCAATCCTTTGGCCACCTGATGCAAAGAACTGAGTCATTGGAAAAGATCCTGATGCTGGGAAAGATTGAAGGCAGGAGGAGAAGGAGATGACAGAGGATGAGATGGTTGGATGGCATCACCGATTCAATGGACATGAGTCTGACTAAACTCCAGAAGTTGGTGATGGACAGGGAGGCCTGGCATGGTGCAGTCCATGGGGTCGCAGAGAGTTGGACATGACTGAGCGACTGAACTGACTGAGAGTCCCAGATGTTGCTAGTGGTAAAGAACCCACCTGTCCATGAAGGAGATGCAGAAATGCCCGGTTGGGTCCCAGGGTCAGGAAGATCCCCTGGAGAAGGGAATGGCCATCAATCCAGTCTTCTTGCCCGGAGAATCCCATGGACAGAGGAGCCTGGCGGGCTACAGTCCATGAGGTCGCAAAGAGTGGGACACGACCGAAGTGGCTGAGCACGCACACGACATCAGGCTCCATCAGTTACCAGGCAAACCAGGCTCCTCAGTCTAACAACCACTGCCCTTTGATAAACTAGCAGGTGGAGACATTGTGGCCGAAGGGGCGGGGCTGGGGCACATCAGATCACACGAGTAGCATGTACACAGAGCAGTGGTTGGTCCAGCAGGGGACACGCAGACAGCAAGGGAACAGCCATGCTGAGTGGCCTGGCGGTGCACGCAGGTAGGCGGCATCCAACGTGTGAGAGTAATCTGTCAACCTTGGAATGCCGATTTAAAAATGTGATTTAGAGGCAGACTCATAATTACTTGGTTTCAGTGTAAAAGCATTAATCCAGGATACTGGGGGAATTTATGGAGTGTGCCAGCTACCCTAGATTAATAATTTTACATTGAAAGCAACTGACAAATGACCTAATACTCGGTCAGGAAAGATTGAGGGCAGGAGGAGAAGGGGGCGACAGAGGATGAGATGGTTGGATGGCACCACTGACTCAACGGAGGTGAGTTTGAGCAAACTCCAGGGAGACAGCGAAGGACAGGGATGCCTGGCGTGCTGCAGTTCCTGGGGTAGCAAAGAGTCAGCGACGACTTATTGCCTGAACAACAACAATATTCATTACTGCCTCCTTCCCAAAAATGTAGCCACATTCATTACATCAGCAGCTGGTTTTAGGTTTTACAGCTCAGGATATTTGATCTCAAATTGTAGGGACTTCCGTGGCAGTCCAGCAGATAAGACTGTGTGCTTCCATTGCAGGGGACACAGGTTAGATCCCAGCTGGGGAACTAAAGTCCCATATGATACATAGTGGGACCAAAAAAAAAAAAAATCACACTGTAGCCTGGGAACTTTGCAGAATATGAGTATTGTGGCTCAAACTGAAGGAACAGAGTCTGTAGAGTCTGTGACTTAAAATCACAAGATTTTATGTAAAGAACTGACTCCTTGGAAAAGACCCTGATGCTGGGAGAGACTGAAGGCAGCAGGAGAAGGGGGTGACAGAGGGTGAGATGGTTGGATGGCATCACTTACTCAATGGACATGAGTTTGAGCAAACTCCAGGAGTTGGTGATGGACAGGGAGGCTTGGTGTGCTGCAGTCCACGGAGTCGTAAAGGGTCGGACACGACTGAGCGACTGAACTGAGCTGATGACTTAAAATCCAAACAGCTCAGTTTATAGGTGAGAGCACGGATGCCTGTGAAGGGTGAGTGCCTGACCCAGCGTCACACAGGAAGCCAGCTGACACCATGTAGAATCCAAGGTCTCCAGACCCTAGTTCTGGATCATCCACGTGGCATTATTTGCCTCTCTACAGGGTGAACATTCCTATCTGTTGACATGTGGTCAACCTCGGCAGCCAAGGACAACTTATGTCAGGGGCCTGTGTTTGCCTGTGATTTTAACAAGACTGCAAGATAACCTTGGTGTTTCACCTAGGGCATGTCTAAGCATTAAAGGGAGAGAGTTGAGTCAAATCTGTCAACATCCATTGGTTGGCCAATTGGTTTGCTTGTTTGCGTAGACTTTTCAGAGGCCAAGTTTCCTGCTAGAATCCTATGAACAGAGGAGCCTGGCAGGCTACAGTCCATGGGGTCCCACAGAGTTGGACTGAAGTGACTTAGCTAGCACGCATGCATGCACGCATGAAATGAGCAGCTGTGAATCTACAGATTTGATGGGGTGAGTGGTGGTGGGTGGATCTGTAATGGTGGCAAACACAAAGGAGTCTTAGTTCATGTTAGTAAATCTTTGCAACCCCATGGACCCACCAGGCTCCCGCTGTCCGTGGGATTTCTCCAGGCAAGAATACTGGAGTGGGTTGCCATTTCCTCCTCCAAGGGATCCTCCTGACCCCTGGATTGAACCCACGTCTCTTGTGTCTCCTGCATGGGCAGGTGGATTCTTTACCACTAGCGTCACCTGGGGTTCCCTTGTTACCAAATCAAACAACACACACTGCCAAAGACAGCTCAGGATGTGAGCCAATCCTTTGCCATGGATCAAGTGAGCACATCTGCCTGATGGTCTCAAAGAAAGTCATCACCACCGTCTGAAATTAGATGCATAAAGTGCATAGATACCTAATTCCAGGTGGGGCAACCAAAGCATCCGCTGTTATAAGCTTTGGAACTTTGAAAAGACAGATGCTGTTTAGTGGATTTTTACCTTCCTAAGGATTAGGTATGAAGCAGTGGTGTGCTATCCCACTGCTGTCAGATGATTTAGTGTGAAGGCAGACAAGATGAGCATTCCAAACAGTGAGGGGCAAAGTGCATAGAAAATGCCTGGGTAGACTTGGAAACTAGAGCACCACGCTTTTTTTTTTTTTTTTGGCTGTTCCAAATGGCGTCGACTTGCAATGTGGGGAGACCCGGGTTTGATCCCTGGGTTGGGAAGATCCCCTAGAGAAGGGCATGGCAACCCACTCCAGTACCCTTGCCTAGAAAATTCGGATGGAGGAGCCTGGTGGGCTACAGTCCACGGGGTCGCAAAGAGTCGGACATGACTGAGCGACTTCACTTTCACCTTAAGTGTTTGGATGAGTTTGTTTGGGCTTTTTGGTCTTCCTGACATGACGTTTTTCTGCCACTTGCCCAGCTTCCCAAACGTTCCCTTTCAAAGTTTGGCATCATTTTTGCTACACCGACTTCCTACTTTCTCCCTTCCCCACTGGGATCATTAAGGATTTGTGATTGCCAGGGCAGACATTCATGTCTGAGTCCATTCTAATGCTTGAATCATTTCTTTCTCACAGTCCCTGGCCAGGAGATAAAATCTATTTTTATCTCAACGACTCTAAACCCCAGTGCCCATGTTGACCATTCACTATTTCACATTTTTAAGAGAGTCGGGTCACTTCCTCCGGAGAATTTCTATCACTTCGCTTCACCAACCAATTCTTCCTAGTTTATCACAGTCAATTTCCAGAGCAATATTTTTATCTGCTGGATGAAGTTTCCAGAAAGAAGAGATGTTTATCAGACACTAAGCTTTCAGCTGGGCAAGATTTCCAGTGGATGCCCATGAGCTAAATTTTCAGATCACCAAAGTTGCAGATACATCGGGGTTCTGTGCCAAGTTTTTATTACCTGGAGGTAAGAACTCATTACTCACATTCTGGACCCGGCCTGGGTATCTATTGTATATTTCCAAATTACATCACTTCATCTTTTCTCTCTTTTGAAAATCCTTACCAAATCATGACTTCCCTGGTGGCTCAGATGATAAAGAATCTGCCTGCAATGTAGGAGACTTGGGTTCGATCTCTGGGTCGGGAAGACACCCTGGAGAAGGAAACGGCAACCCACTCCAGTATTCTTGCCTGGAGAATCCCACGGACAGAGGAGCCTGGTGGGCTACAGTTCCTTGGGGTCGCAAAGAGTCAGATACGACTTAGCAACTAACACTTCCACTGTGATCAAATAATACCCAAGCATGCTTCTATGTGCAGATTTAAAGTTTCAGTCTCTATTAAGAACCACACAAGCTGTCCATATTAATGCAGTCTCCCTTAATCCTATTATTAGCTGTGCCTGTTGAAATAATCATACACGTATTCAAACGAGAACAGCCTGAGAAAACAAGCGACGATCATCTCGTTGACAAATAATGGTTTCCCTGGTGGCTCAGATGGCTTGTACACCGCTCACTTGTTTATAACGGAAGTGGGTCTTGAGGACCTAAATCCAGGAAAGCGTTCCATACACCTTTCCTTTGGAAATGAGCATAATTAGAAGTAGCGATTTGGAGAAGACGGTGAAAATGGCAGAAGAGGGGTCAGATGATTTAGTGTGAAGGCAGACAAGACAAGCATTCCAAACAGTGAGGGGCAAGCGGATTGACCGGACTCAAAGGTTTTATTTCCTCACGCCTGAGCGATTAGTTCTGGGACCTTGTAACACAAGGATTATAAGGTCATGTCGTAGAGTGATATAACCTGATGACTGTCAACATGTGATGACTGTCATCACGGAGGTCCAAGAAATATGATGAAATGGAGAAAAATAAAACTTTTTAAAAACAAACTCAGGCAAAAGGTGGCAGCGGGGATGTAAAGAAATGGGCATTAAAGGATCTCACTGGGGTGATGAAAAGGTTCTAAAACTGATTTATTGATAAATAAAATGCAGTGATAGCACAACTTGGTAATTTAATAAAAGCCACTGAATGGTGCAAGTGGTTGAATTTTACAATATGTAAAGTGAAAAGTGCGAGTCGCTCAGTCATGTCCGCCTCTTCGTGACCCCATAGACTGTAGCCCGCCAGATTCCTCTGCCCATGGGATTCTCCAGACAAGAATACTGGAGTGGGTTGTCATTTCCTTCTCCAGGGGATCTTCCCTGACCCAGGGATCAGACCCAGGGATCAAACCCGGGTCTCTTGAATTACAGGCAGATTCTTTATTGTACAAGCCATCAGAGAAACCCTCAGAATATGTAAAATATACCTTGCAAAAGTTGTAAACACATATTACATCATTTAAAGAAAAATGATACAGATTGAATTAAAATATATATAAATATACATCCATCTATGTAAACTTAGAACAGAGTGTCCTCGTGTAAATTGAATAAGGCCGTTGCACTTTCACACGTTTTATCATTTTTCCCTTTTTCGTGCCTGCGTGCTAAGTTGCTTCAGTCGTGTCTGACTCTGTGTGACCCCATGGACCGTAGCCCACCAGGCTCCTCTATCTATGGGATGCTCCAGGCAAGGATACTGGAGTGGGTTGACATTCCCTCCTCCAGGGGATCTTCCCAACCCAGGGATCGAACCTGAATCTCCTATGGCTCCTGCATTGGCAGGCGGGTTGTTTACCACTAGTGCTACCTGGGAAGCCCTTCTCTCTTTCTGCTAAGCATGTGGGTGTGAGTCAAGTGTGTCCTGATGTTATCCATGGGGACACATCCCCTCTGGCGGACCTTCCGCGGCATCTCTCTGAGGCAGCCCCGTCAGGATGGGGAATGAACATGCTTGAGAGAAGCCAAGGTCTCTGAAAAGGTCAACAGTGCATGGGCAGAAACGTAAGAGAGAAAAGCAAACGGGCATTGACTCACGGAGTAAATTAACAGGACAGAGTGTGGGGAATGGCCCAGCTCAGGGGCTCAGGGCCAAGTTCACCAATGACTGGGCTTATGGAGGTCTTTGAGACTTTGCACACGGTGTGGGCATGGTGGTTCAATGGCATGTGGGTTTCTGGAGGGCAAGTCTGCTGCTTTTCATTGTCCCTGTTTTAAACGAGCACCCAATACTCTCTTTACGGATAGTCCAAAGTCATGATTTTTAGTAAGCTCTGCAAAGACAGCAGTATCTTCAAGCTTGAAAGTGAAAGTCGCTCAGTCGTGTCCGACTCTATTCGACCCCATGGACTATACAGTCCATTGAATTCTCTAGGCCAGAATACTGGAGTGGGTTGCCATTTCCTTCTCCAGGGTATCTTCCCAACCCAGGGATCAAACCAAGGTCTGCTGCATTGCAGGAGGATTCTTTAGCATCTGAGCCAACAGGGAAGCCCATATTCAAGATTATTTCCATGGAATCATGCAAGTCTTTAAATCAAAGCAGGTTTTTATTACTGAAACCCTACCAAGGATGGATGCTAATTCTTTCCAGTCGAATTTACTTAAGTTCAATGATTAGGAAAGTCCCAATGACTCAATAGGTAAAGAATCCACTTGCAATGCACAAGATGTGGGTTCGATCCCTATGGTAGGAAGATTCCCCAGGAAAAAGAAATGGCAACCCACTCCAGTATTCTTGCCTGGAGAATCCCATGGACAGGGGAGCCTGGTGGGCTACACTTCAAGGGGTCACAAAGAGTCGGACATGACTGAGCACACACACACACATACCATACGGTTTATGGACAGTGGATAGAGAGTCGTATTGGTAAACACGTTTTTACGAATGCAGCAATGGCATGTCTGCATTACTTTTCATCTGCATGGAAAGAAATTCATTTCCAGAATGTTCGTTCTTCCAGCAGCCTAGGAAGTCGCAGCATGCATCTTTTGCAAGAAAAGCAGAAGTGTTTTCTACAAGAGATGACGATGAAGCTGAGAATGCAATGAATCTTGTGCTTCAGGCAAAATTCTCCTGGGATGGCACTGATGCCTTAGGAGACTACAGGTTTGGTGAAGAGGGAAATCACAAGTCTTACTGAAAAATACGGGAAAGTCTGTGAACACACATAACTGTGAGCAGCATCGTGAGCAAACTGATAAATAATCAACTGTCACATTCGTGCATGCGTGCGTGCTCAGTCACTTAAGTCGTGTCCAAGTCTTTGTGACCCCATGGACTGTAGCCCACCAGGCTCCTCTGTCCATGGGATTCTCCAGGCCAGAATACTGGAGTGGGTTGCCATGCCCTCCTTCAGGGGATCTTTCCACCCCAGGGATTGAACCCACATCTCCTGTGTCTCCTGCACTGCAGGCGGTTTCCTAACTGCTGAGCCACCTGGGAAGCCCTGTCACATTCGAAGGAAAATGTCAAAGGACCACAGACATCGTTCAGAATATCTTTGACACGTTGTTATCACAGGTCTAAATGGACTTTCCTCTCCAATTTAGCTCACCAACTGAACCAAGAAAAAATAATCAAAGTATAACATCATGCACAAGGTTCATTCAGCTTAAAAGATGCAAAAGCAAAGAAATCATAGGAACAGCCATCCCATCTGAAAAGTCTGGTGGCAGCTACATTCAGGGGTGGCTGAGAATGTTCGCAATTTCCGTAACTCTTATTTTTACTTATTTTTTTTAAATAGGAGCAAAGTTGCTTTACAGTGCTGTGTTAGTTTCTGCTGTTTAACAACATGTATCACCTACATGAATACATATATGCCTCCTTCTTGAGCCTCCATCCCCAGCCCCTACTGAAATTCCTGAATTTTCAGGCCACCCAAAGTCCCCATATTAATTCTCCCAATGGCTCTAATGCTATATGGAATTAGATACCATGTATATTCTACACACACCATTGTACCTGGGAGGCTTCATTTCCTTAACTAGAAGCCCTCTTTTTGCTGAAAATAATATGTAAGCAGTCACCCAGCGTGTTTCAAGCTATCATGTTTGATAAAATCCGTAATCTTGTAAGTTGTCCACTGGACACAAGTGTATTTATCCAGGGTGGAAATGAGAGTTGGAAGAGAGATGGAAATTATCGCAGTCAACCCAAAGATAAAGGGTCCTGATATAACTGGAATTTTAATGTTCATACGGTGATGGGCCTTTGCTGGAAAAGGTCCGGGTAGTCAAAGCTATGGTTTTTCCAGTCGTCATGTATGGATGCAAGAGTTGGACCATAAAGAAGACTGAGCGCTGAAGAACTGATGCTTTTGAACTGTGGTGCTGGAGAAGACTCTTGAAAGTCCCTTGGACTGCAAGGAGATCCAGCCAGTCCATCCTAAAGGAAATCAACCCTGAATACTCATTGGAAGGACTGATACTGAAGCTCCAATCCTTTGGCCACGTGATGCAAAGAGCCGACTCATTGGAAAAGACCCTGACGCTGGGCAAGATGGAAGGTGGGAAGAGAAGGGGCGGTGAAAGGGGATGAGATGGTTGGATGGCATCACCAACTCGATGGACATGAGTCTGAATAAGCTCCAGGAGTTGGTGATGGACAGGGAGGCCTGGCGTGCTGCAGTCCATGGGGTTGCAAAGAGTCGGACACAACTGAGCAACTGAACTGACCTGAACTGGAGAAGGGGACGACAGAGGATGAGATGGTTGGATGGCATCACCAACTCAATAGACATGAATCTGAGTAAACTCTGGGAGTTGGTGATGGACAGGGAGGCCTGGCGTGCTGTGGTCCATGGGGTCGCAAAGAGTTGGACACGCCTGAGCAACTGAACTGAACTGAACTGGAGAAGGGGACGACAGAGGATGAGATGGTTGGGTGGCATCATCGACTCGATGGACATGAGTTTGAGCAAGCTCCGGGAGATGGCGATGGACAGGGCAGCCTGGTGTGCTGTGGTCCGTGGGGTCGCAAAGAGTCGCACACAACTGAGCAACTGAACCACAACAACAAAGGTGATGGGCCACTGGTTCCATCTGCTGGACTTCAGAACCTTCAGCTCTGTCCCTAGACCGAGGCC
The DNA here is from genome assembly GCF_054371585.1 of Giraffa tippelskirchi. Lineage (NCBI taxonomy): Eukaryota > Metazoa > Chordata > Mammalia > Artiodactyla > Giraffidae > Giraffa > Giraffa tippelskirchi. The sequence goes on from NC_137289.1 coordinate 149,791,857, forward strand.
GGCTGGGATGGGAGTGACTCACTGTGGGTGGAGGGCAGAGAGAGGCCCGTGACCTGTGCTGGAGATCAGGCAGGTGGCATGAGGTTCCCAGAAGACCTGTTCACTCCTGGCTCCATGGCTCATTTCAACGTCAGGAGCAGACTCAGCTCGACAGCTCACAGGGCCCTGGGATCGCCACCCCCTACCTGGAACACCGCCCGCTCCGTCCAATGACAACTCCCACCAGGGAATCATCCCGAGGGATTTTTCCGGCCTGTCTGCAGCCAGCAGGACAGGTCTGATTGCCTGCTTGGACCCACGGGCCTGCCTGAGGCTTGTGTATCATTCCATGACCTTGCCCTGCGTCTCAGGGGGACCAGTTTTTGGGGTCCTTCCTTCTTGTATTATACCCGAGCCTTGGCGGTTCCGCCTTTCCCAACAGGCTGCGGGGCAGACAGAAACCAGTCTTCCAGAGGCTCCCGATCCAAACAGAGGCTTGGCCAAGCACCCTCTCCTGGGGAAAAGGCATCTCCCTGAATGCAAGTTATGACCAGAGATGCTGATGCTGTCATTTTATGTCTCAGGGGTGCTCAGCCGAATCAGCAAGAACGCGTCAACAGGAGGACCTCAACAATGAACGGAGATTGAAAAAATTGAAACTTGGAGTGGAGGGACCTCCCTGGTGGTCCAGTGGTGAAGATTTTGCCTTCCGGTGTGACTCAGGGGCTCTGGGACAACCTAGAGGGGTGGGATGGGGAGGGAGGTGGGAGGGAGGTTCAAGAGGGAGGGGACGTGTGTATAGGTCTCACTGATTCATGCTGATGTTTGGCAGAAACCAACAAAAGTCTGTAAAGCAATTATCCTTCAATTAAAAAAAAAACACATAAATTTAAAATTAAAATAAATAAAAAGATGTTGCCTTTCAATAGGTGTGGGTTCAGTCCCAGGATGGAGAGCTAAGATTCCCACCTGTTTCACAGACCAAAAAAAGAAAAAAATCAAGCAGAAAGAGTGTTGTTACAAACCCCATAAAGACTTAACAACAACAGCAACTTGAGATGGGAAAAAGCACAACGGTTGCTCAGGAAGTGAAACACAGAATGGCCACGTGAGCCGGCTGCACCCCTGCAATAACTCGCCCCGCTCTCTCAGAGACATCCTTATGCCCTGGGTTCACGGCGGCAGGCTCCCCAGGAGGCAAAACGTGAAAGCCACCCGCAAGCGCGTAGGGACGGAGAAAGGGGTGAAACAGAACGTGGTCCAGCCAAGAGGCGCAGTAGGGTTCAGCCACGAAAAGGAGCGGAGTCGTGCGACGCGGGCAGACCTTAAAAAGCAAGGAGCTTGGGGAGAGAAGGCAGACGCAAAAGGCCACCGATCGCGCGTGACTCCTCGTACAGAAAATGTCCAAAATAAGCATGGGGCACACATGCTCACCCATGGCTGATTCATGTCAACGTATGGCCAAAACCACTACAATACCGTGAAGTCATTAGCCTCCAATTAAAATCAATTAATTAATTTTTTTAAAAATGTCCAAAATGAGTGAATCCCTGGACCCAGAAAGGAGACAAGGGGTACAGGCTAAAAAAGGCTAGCTCAAACCAGGGTTCTGTGACCACCTAGAGGCGTGAGAAAGGGTTGGAGGTGGGAGAGAGGGGACATACCGATGACGGATTCGGGTTGATGTATGGGCAGAGACCGACACAACCCTGTCAGGCAGTTATCCTTCGATTAAAACATAAATACATTTACAACAAAGGGAAGGCAGACTGAGTGGGGGATGACTCCCAGAGAGCACGGGGTTTCGGGAGGGAATGAGGAAAACATTCTAGAACTAGACAGAAGCAGCAGTGCAACAAAGTGGTTCTGAATTAAGAGGCTCTGAAACGGGCCACTGTTTCAGTCCCCAGCCGGGGAACTAACGTCCCTCAAACTGTGCCTTGCAGCCAAAAAAAAAAAAAATTTTTTTTTCTAATCAGTTTATTTATTTTGATTGGAGGCCAATTACTTTCCAATATTGTGGTGCCTTTTGCCATCCATTGACATGAATCAGCCGTGGGTGTACATGTGCTCCCCATCCGGAACCCCCCCTCCCACCTCCCTCCCCACCCCATTTTAAAAAATAAACCTAAAAAGGTTCATTGGATGTTAGTCATTGTATGTTAGGTGAATTTCACCCCAGGCTTTTGATACAAAGAATTTAACAAAGAAACACAAGGGGCTTCCCTGGGGGCTCTGTGGTGAGGAATCCGCCTGCCAGTGCAGGAGACACGGGTTCGATCCCTGGTCCGGGAGGATCTCCCGTGCCGTGGAGCAACTAAGCTCGTGCACCTCAGCTACCAAAGCCCACACACCCTCGAGCCCATGCTCCACAGCAAGAGAAGCCACGGCATTGAGAAGCCTGAGCTCCATAACGAGAGAGCACCCCCCGGGTCTCTGCAACAAAAGAAAGCCCGTGGAACAACGAAGATGCAGCACAGCCGGAAACTATAATTCAATAAATGAAGAAATAAAAGAAACATCACACTGAAGTTTACTTTAAAGAAAAAGAAAGATATCACCACGCTTTCTAGTACCGCGAGCATGATATCACATCCTTGAATGGAGATTTGCGCCAATGCCAAACCCGCACTGGAAGTGCTCACAGGACCGGAGGTCACAGCTGATGACGATCTCAACCCACCAGCCTGGACCAGGGACCACAGCCTGGGGTCCAGTGAACCTTCTGATAAGCACAGAGGGATCGGACCACTCAGGGGACAGTGCAGTGAGAATTTCCGATCAACAAGAGAACAGTTTCAGCTGTAAGACCTGGCTGTAAGACCTGGCGGGGTGGGGGAGGGGGCAAGGCTGACCAGGTAGCCAGGCTCATAGTGGAACGAGACTGCTGGGGTCCCCTGGGTTTTGGGAGGCAGGGTCCTTTTGTCCACAGAGACCTCATCAAGCCTGCCTGTTGTTCAGTTGCTAAGTCATGTCCAACTCTTTGCAACCCCATGGAATGCAGCATGCCAGGCCTCCCTGTCCATCACCAACTCCCAGAACTTACTCAAACTCACGTCCATGGAGTCGGTGATGCCATCCAACCATCTCACCCTCTGTCATCCCCCTTCTCCTCCTGCCCTCAATCTTTCCCAGCAGTCTTTCCCATCAGAGTCTTTTCCAGTGAGTCAGTTCTTTGCATCAGGTGGCCAAAGGATTGGAGTTTCAGGTTCAGCATCAGTCCTTCCAAAGAATATTCAGGACTGATGTCCTTTAGGATGGATTGGTTTCATCTCCTTGCAGTCCAAGGGACTCTCAAGAGTCTTCTCCAACACCACAGTTCAGAAGCATCTGGTCTTTCCTGCTCTTCTCTCTCTTCAGAGTGGCCACCCCAGCAACACACATGTTTATGAATAAAATGAAGACAGAGCCTCAGCGAGTAACAGGAAATTCTGGTGTAACACAATGCAATCTTCAATTATTTATTGGATTTCTCATTCTTTTATCAACATCAAATGTAAAATGAGCTACTTGATTCTGAAGCTGAAGCTCCAATACTTCTGCCACCTGATGTGAAGAACTGGCTCATTGGAAAAGACCCTGATGCTGGGAAAGATTGAAGGCGGGAGGAGAAGGGGACGACAGAGGATGAGATGGTTGGATGGCATCACCGACTCAACGGACATGAGTTTGAGTAAACTCCGGGAGTTGGCGATGGACAGGGAGGCCTGGCGTGCTGCAGTCCATGGGGTCGCAAAGAGTCGGACATGACTGAGCCACTGAACAGTGACAACATCATTCATTTCTGCTTTTACATCCTTTTCTCCAAAAGACTGTGTCTAACTAGGCTCTTGAGTTCTCGGCACGCATCTTGCAAATCCTACTGAGGTTCCCAGGTCCTCCCAGAAAAAGGAAATCCGTCATAGGCAGGATTCTAAGATGACCTCTATGGCTTCCACCTCCTGGTACGCACACCTTTGTATGATTCTCTCCTGTTGAGTATGTGTACCTGAGGGTGGCACCTAAGATGTGCTTCTAACTAGTAGGGCATGGAAAAAGGGAAGGGATGTGACTGAGGTCCCTAGTCAATTGTCTTTGTGTGACTCAAAGAGGAGACTGGTGTGGGGTGGGCCTGGCCTCATCGGTGGAGCCCTTGGAAACAGACTCCAAGCCTCTGCAGAGGTGCTGGCCTGTTGGCATTCATGGGATAGTCATGGTGTGAAACGCCTACGGGGACAGTTGATCCCTAGGAGTGAGGAGCCCACAGCCATAGGGAACCGGATTCTGCCAACATGCTGAGCGAGCTTGGAAGGGAATCCCAAGCTTCAGATGGACACAAATCCCGGCCACCATTTTGCAAACTTGTAAAGGACCATGAGCAGAGAAGCCAGCTAAGTCGTGTACCTGACACCTGACCTGCGGACCTGGAGATAATCAGTTGAGGTTGTTCTAAGCCATTAAATTTAGTGTGGTCACTGGATGGGCCAAAACACCCACTCCCAAATGTACAGAAAATGGTAATAACACGATTCCATTTAACCAGGAGGCAAAACCAACAATTCACCGAAATACAGGCAGCCTCCATCAGCAACCACACACAGCTGATGCTTTAGTTGCTCAGTCGTGTCCGACTCTTTGCGACCCCATGGGCTGTAACCTGCCAGGCTCCTCTGTCCATGGGATTCTCTAGGCAAGAGTACTGGAGTGGGTTGCCATGCCCTCCTCCGGGGGATCTTCCCAAGCCAGGGATTGAACCTCCGTCTCCTGCATTGCATGCAGTAGCAATGAGTCAAGTCAATTGGACTTACAAAGAATTCTCCACTTGTATTTCAAGCAAGCATGCCTGCCCCCCCTGGACTCCTCCTTTGACTCTGTGACCCTCCCTCCGACCCCCTGGAAATGAAAAAAATCCCTTTCTGGGTTTAAGCGAGGGAGATCACGGAGTTTCGGTCACTTGCAACCAAAAACCGTCTGCGTGTGCGGGCTGCAGCTCTCGACACTAGTGACTTCCACCTCCTTGATTGCTGAACTCATCACCTGCATTCACGGGCAATAAGAAGTTGGTGGAATCCCGTGCGTGTTGCCAAGCATACTGAGTCTGCCTCGGGATATGTACATCACGTGATGTGACCCGGAACGCCCAGGAAGGCGAGTGGTTTTCGACACCCCTTTGGATGAGTCACCCATGGGACATGTAATAAGACAGTGGAGTGGAAAAACTCTTGGCCCCAACATTGTCTATAGAATATAGTTTTGGGTTTTTTGTTGTTGTTGTTGTTCCCAGCCCTAAAACAGGATCCTGGGCTTCCCTAGGGGCTCAGTGGTAAAGAATCCACCTGCTACTGCAGGAGGATTGAGTCCTCGGGTCGGGATGATCCCCTGGAGGAGGAAATGGCAACCCACTCCAGTATTCTTGCCTGGAGAATCCCATGGACAGAGGAGCCTGGTGGGCTACCATCCACGGGGTCGCAAAGAATCAGACCCGACTGAGTGACTGAAAACAACACCAAGTATAGGGTTGAACACGCAGAAGAACCTAGAACAAGGACTGTCAAGTCCTGGTGACTTTGTTTTCCAGGGGACACGGGGCACGGTGTGGACACGTTTCTCGTTGTCAGAGCTGTGGGCGACGCTCCTGGTATCCAGTGGGTAGAAGCCAGGGATGCAAATGAATATCCCACAATGCACTGCGCGCAAAGAATGATACGGCCCCAGGCATCATCCGTGCCAAAGTTGGAGAATCCTACTCTCAGGCCAACCCTTTGTCTTACTAATTCTTAAAGGCTTTTTCTTGACCAGTGGTTGTCAACAAGGGGTGACTCTGCAGCCCTTTCCCAACACCCAGCCCACGGAGACAGTGGTGATATCTGGAGTCATTGTGGTTGTCACAATCGGGCTTATGCCCTTAGCATCTTCTGGGTGGTGTCCAAGGATGAGATGAAACATCTGACAATGCGCAAGACCCATTCTACGACAAAGAATTTCCCAGCCCCACACATCAACTGCACTCAGGCTGGGAAATCCTGACCCAGAGGCAGACAAGCTCGCCAAAGGACAACCATCTTTTCTTCTTAATTAACCAAAAACAGACTTGGCACTTTTTCTTATGGAATCCCATAGCTGGCCTTTCTAAGGTCGGGATATGCCTTTCGGTTTGAACATCAGCTTGGGCCCTTATAACCCCTCAGTTTATTTGAGTAAAGAATGCTTTACCTTTCAGGAGCACAGGTTGGGAGCAGGGGTCAGAAGCTGTTCACTTCTGGGCACAGGGTCCAAGGGGCACAGCTGTTCTGCCCAATTTTTCTGGCCACATTTAGATTTCTGAGCGTTTTCACATTATCGCAGAACTATAGACTATAGGAAAGTCTTAAGTTTTTCAAGTAGTAAAAGCGGCTTCTAAGGGTATATGGGAGCATAGGATGGCCCAGTAAATGGGAAAAAACCCACCTAGTACAAACACCATCTGATGTTTCTAGTCACCACGAGGTAAGAGGAACCTGCTGGCAATTGCAATTCCTGGTCCACAGTCCCGGAATGCCAACACGTGAGGCCAGGTGGGTTTCAGAATTCAGAACTGTTTGGATTTGAGAAGGTCGTGGTTTTTATTAAAAAAAATAAAAACTAATTTATTAAAACGATTCAAAGAAACCCCCCCGCCCCACCCACCTTCAGAGCTGAACTGTCTTCAGGACAGTTTACGGCACTCATAACACAGACAGTAGTTGTCTACAGTGAAGCGTTCGCCTTCACACCATTAACACCATTTAACAACAAGCAAATGTTGTAACTGGGTGAGACCATGTTCACTGAGCATCATGGTGATCATTTCAGAACAGATGCGGTACATCAAATCGTTACGCTGTACATCAGAACCGTATACAGTGTTAGAGGTCAATGATCCCTGAGTAGAACTGAAATTATCTATTCACTTGTCATTTAATAAAGGGAATATATATGTATATATATACATATATTTATTCACCATTACCTTCATACATCCTAGAGAAGGAAATGGCAACCCACTCCAGTAATCTTGCCTGGAGAATTGCATGGCCAGAGGAGCCTGGTGGGCTACAGTCCATGGGGTTGCCAAGAGTCAGGCATGACTAAGCAACTATCACCTTCACACACAGAGATATATTAAATCTATATATGTGTATCTTCACCATACCTTCACATATAGAAATGCAATGTATCTATATATGTATACTTCCCAGGTGGCTCAGATGGTAAAGAATGTGCCTGCAATGCAAGAGACCCAGGTTCGATCCCTGGGTCGGGAAGATCCCCTGGAGAAGGGAATGGCAACCCACTCCAGTATTCTTGCCTGGAGAATCCCATGGACAGAGGAGCCTGGCAGGCTACAGTCCATGGGGTCACAGAGAGTCGGACACAACTGAGCGACTAATGCTGTTTATTATTTAGAATTGTATATTCACCATTACCTTCCTATACATAGATATATCTATATATATATTCACCATTACCATTACCTTCATATAGATATAATGATATGTATATAATCACCATTACCTTCATATATATATAGATATAATGTATCTATATGTATATATTCACCATTACCTTTATATATTTAGATATAATGTATCTATATATGTATATATTCGACACTACCTTCATATATATAGATATATCTATATATATATTCACCATTACCTTCACGTATATAGAGATGTAATGCATCTATATATGTATATATTCACCAGTACCTTTATATACATAAATATATCTATATGTATATATATTCACCATTACCATCACATATATAGATATAATGTATCTATATATGTATATATTCACCAGTGTGTGTGTGTGTGTGTTAGTTGCTTAGTCGTGTCTGACTCTGCAACCCCATAGACTGTAGCCTACCAGGCTCCTCCATCCATGGAATTCTTCAGGCAAGAGTACCGGAGTGGGTTGCCATTTCCTTCTCCTATGTTCTCCATTACCATCACATATATAGATATACTGTATCTATATATGTATATATTCACCATTACGATCACATATATAGATATAACATATCTATATATCTATATATGTATATATTGACTATCAACTTCACATATACAGATACAATATGTCTTCAAACGTATCACGTAATCCACATACTTTTTTATTTTTTGGCCACACTGCACAGCTTGTCGGAGAAGGCAATGGCACCCCACTCCAGTACTCTTGCCTGGAGAATCCCATGGATGGAGGAGCCTGGTAGGCTGCAGTCCATGGGGTAGCTAAGAGTCGGACACGACTGAGCGACTTGACTTTCACTTTTCACTTTCATGCACTGGAGAAGGAAATGGCAACCCACTCCAGTGTTATCGCCTGGAGAATCCCAGGGACAGCGGAGCCTGGTGGACTGCCCTCTATGGGGTCACACAGAGTCGGACACGACTGAGGTGACTTAGCAGCTTAGCACAGCTTGTGGGATCTTTGATTCCCAACCAGGGAACTGGGGGAACACGTGCCCCCTACCGTGGAAGTGTGGAGTCTTCACCACCGGCCTGCCAGGGAAGTCTCAGCATATACCTTTAGTGACGTTTGGGACCACACCCCGCCCTCGCACATATCAATAGTTCTGCAGTCACAAACACAACAGATCTTGGCATTCTCTTGGATAAAGAAAGAGCATTCAGCGCCACCTCAGTCTCAGATTCCTGGATTCAGAACTAGCGTTGCTGCCAGACAAGCAGTCGCAACACCGGCCTTCCAGTCTTTCCCTTTTCTCCCTGGTTACGGACAAAGGGCTGGCAGTGGGGGGGGGGGGGGGCAGGGCTTGCAGAGAAGAAGGTGAGGAAGGCAGGTGCTGGCCAGGCCCGCCTGTGCTGAAGAGCACCCTGGCCAATCCCGAGAACTGATGCAAGCCCAGGGTTCCCTCCTCTATGAGGGAGGCAGGCAGGGACCCAAGAAAGCCTGGCCCAGTGACTCAGCTCGGGCAAGCCGGGACATCCTCCAAGCAGAAACAATGAGCTGCCAGGAAACCTGGAGAAGACCTGCAAACTGTCTTCCATCAGGGCTGTCTTCCCGCTTCTATCATATACCCCGGAGGCTACTTCTTGTCTCCAGTTCAAGAGGTCTAAAGAGGGGGTGCTTTGCCTCCCTGAGAAGCCTTCAGCAGTGTCTGGAGATAATATCAGACTGGGGCGGAGGTACGCAACGCTGTCTCTAAGTCGGAGGTTCTAAATATCCTACAGTGCACAGGACGCCCCCATATCAAAGGGACATGTGGCCCCAAACATCTTCGGAGCTCAGACTGACGACCCCTGCTCTCCCCCGAAGCTCTGCCTGATGCATTTCATTATTTTATGAATAAGAGTTGATGTACAATGTTGTGTTAATTTCAGGAGTATTGCATAGTGATCCAGGGTTCTTGCTGATTACATCCTGCTGTAGGTTATTACGGAGAAGGAAATGGCAATCCACTCCAGTATTCTTGCCTGGAGAATCCCAGGAACGGGGGAGCCTGGTGGGCTGCTGTCTATGGGGTTGCATAGAGTTGGACATGACTGAAGCGACTTAGCAGCAGCAGTAGGTTATTACAGTGGCCCATATAATAACCTACAGTAGGTTATTCTAATGGCCATAATTCCCTGTGATATACAGTAAATCCTTGTTGCTTATCTATTGCACATATAGTAGTGTGTCTCCACAAATCCTATAACCCTAATTTGTCTCTGCCTATGTCTCTCTCCCCTTTATTTGCTAAGTCACTTCAGTCATGTCCAACTCTTTTCTACCCTATGGACACTAGGCTGCCAGTCTCCTCTGTCCACAGGGATTCTCCAGTCAGGAATCCTGCAGTAGGTTGCCATGCCCTGCTCCAGGGGATCTTCCCAACCCAGGGATCAAACCCATGTCTCTTATGTCTCCTGCAGTGGCAGGCGGGTCCTTTACCACTAGCTTCCTTGGTGGCTTAGCTGGTAAAGAATCTGCCCGCAATGCAGGAGACCCAGGTTCGGTCCCTGGGTTGGGAAGATCCTCTGGAGAAGGAAACAGCCATCCACTCCAGTCTTCTTCCTTGGAGAATCCCATGGGCAGGGGAGCCTGGAGGGCTACAGTCCACGGGGTCACAAAGAGTCGGACATGACTCAGCGACTAACGCAACAACATGTCTCTGTCCCCTTGAGTAACAGTTTGTTGTATGTGTCTATTTCTGTTTTGTATACGTATTCGTTTGTATTATTTTTAAGATTCCGCATACAAGTGATATACAGTGTCTGTCTTTCTCTGTCTGACTCATCGCTAAAGAGTAAGACTCTCTAGGTCCACCCATGCTTTTGCAAACGGCAACATTTCATTCTCTATTTATGGCTGAGGAATATTCTGTTGTGTATATGCACCACATATTTTTAATCCGGTTGCTGTCGGTGGGCACTTCCAACAGACATGCTTCCAAGTTTGGGGTATTGTAAATAGTGCCCAGTGAAGCTGAAACTCCAATCCTTTGGCTACCTGATGTGAAGAACTGACTCACTGGAAAAGATCCTGATGCTGGGAAAGATTGCAGGCAGGAGGAGGAGGGGACGACAGAGGATGAGATGGTTGGATGGCATCACCGACTCAATGGACACGAGTCTGAGTAAACTCCGGGAGTTGGTGATGGACAGGGAGGCCTGGCGTGCTGCAGTCCACAGAGTCGCAAAGAGTCGGACACGACTGAGCAACTGAACTGCCTGGAATCATGCCTTGTGTATTTTAAACGCTTATTCTCCATCAGTGGTTATCACCTGGAGCTAAAGCAACATGGCACAACACCAGGATACATTTCTGGTTGTTGCAGCTGAGAGGGGGTCTGATATCAGCACGGAGCATGTAAGATTCTACACATCCTCAATGCACACATCAGGAGCCACAGCAAAGCATCTTCCAGGGTTGCAACTGAGACCCTGGGGCAGACAAATTAAAGGAGAGCCCCCAGCCCCCGTTCAAACTCTCCATCCATCTGTAGGCAAGACAACCCCTCTCCTGGAAACCCGAAGAGGAACACTGACTCTGGGACCCATTTGGTGTGACCTGGGGGCTTTCGGCCAGAGGTGAAAGTCAATGGGACTTTGCTGGTGGTCTAGCGGCTAAGACTCTGTGCTCCCGACGCAGGGGACCCGGGTTCCATCCCTGGTCAGGGAACTAGATTCCACGTGCCACAACTAAAGATCCTGCGTGCTGCAACTGAGACCCAACGAAGCGAAATACGTACAGCAACATGTTTACTAAAAAAAAAAAGAACAAAAAAATCCAGCCGCTGCTCTAGCTGAGCCCTGAGCTATGGCCTTCCCTGTACTTCCTGTTCGCGGCGAGTATTTAATGATCCTGACGTCAGCTCGAGCAGTCTCCACCAGGTTCTGTTTTCCGTCTTGGACAACCTTGGAGGTGACGCTGCACGTGTGTTTCATCATCGCTCCCTCTTTTACTACCTGGATCCCAGGGTGCTGGGTGAGAGCTTGCTGAGTCAGTGACCGAGTTTTTCAGGGTTAACATCCAAACAAGGTGGGGAGTTGAACCAGAAGACAGGAACCCAACAACACAGCGGAGGTGGTGATGGGTCCGGAGAACACGGCTTGGAGTTTTTACCCACAACCTTTTTTCTAATTATTATTTTATGTTTAAGATCTGCTTTTTGATGTGGACCATTTTAAAGTCTTCATTGAATTTGTTTTTTGTTTTTTGCCAAGAGGCCTGTGGGAACTTAGTTCCCTGACCAGGGATCTAACTGCAACCCCCTGCATTGGAAGGTGAAGTCTTAACCATTGGATCACCAGGGAATTCCTTACTCATCATCTTTTTAAATTTTTTTATTTTTTTTTAAATTTTTAAAAAAATTCTACCAGTTTATCGCTACCAACCCATCTCCCTCCACCCTCATGCACGCATGCTCAGTCATGTAACCCCATGGACTGCAGCCCGCCAGGCTCCTCTGTCCATGGACTTTTCCAGGCAAGAATACTGGAGTGGGTTGCCATTTCCTCCTCTGATTCATTTTTCATTGGAAGATAACTGGTTTACGATGTTGTGTTGGTTTCTGCCACATAGCGACACGAATCAGTCACAGGTATACACACGTCCCCTCCCTCTTGAACCTCCCTCTCACCTCCCACCCCATCCCACCCCTCGAGGTCATCACGGAGCACCAGGCTTGAGCTCCCAGCACCGCACAGCAAATTCCCACTGGGTATCGATTTCACACATGGTAGTGTATGGGTTTCAATGCGACTCTCTCCATTCGTCCCTCCTACTCCTTTCCAGAGACCACAGTCTGTTCTCCATGTCTGCGTCTCCTTTACTGCTCTGCAAATAGGCTCACCAGTACCATCTTTCTAGGGTCCCTATATGTGTGCTGATGTTTGCTTTTTCTCTTTCTGACTTACTTCACTCTGTATAACAGGCTCTAGGTTCATCTACCTCATCACAATCGGCTCAAATGTGTTCCTTTTCATGGCTGAGTAATATTCCACTGCGTATGTGTACCACAGTTTTTTTATCCATCCATCGGCCAATGGGCATCTAGGTTGCTTCCATGTCCCAGCTACTGTGACTTCCCAATGTGGGAGACCTGGGTTCGATCCCTGGGTCGGGAAGATCCCCTGGAGAAGGAAATAGCAACCCACTCCAGTACTCTTGCCTGGAAAATCCCATGGACGGAGGAGCCTGGTGGGCTACAGTCCATGAGGCTGCAAAGAGTCAGACACGACTGACCGACTTCAATTCTTCTTCCTAGCTACTGTAAATAGTGTTTCGAGGAACACTGCCTACCCACAATCTTTCAAAGACAGTTTCTGGAGAAGGAAATGGCAACCCACTCCAGTACTCTTGCCTGGAAAATCCCATGGACGGAGGAGCCTGGTGGGCTACAGTCCATGAGGCTGCAAAGAGTCAGACACGACTGACCGACTTCAATTCTTCTTCCTAGCTACTGTAAATAGTGTTTCGAGGAACACTGCCTACCCACAATCTTTTAAAGACAGTTTCTGGAGAAGGAAATGGCAACCCACTCCAGTACTCCTGCCTAGAAAATCCCATGGATGGAGGAGCCTGGTAGGCTACAGTCCATGGGGTGGCAAAGAGTAGGACACGACTGAGCGACTTAAAATAAAAGAAAGAAAAAAAAAAAAAAAGAGTTTCATTCAACCTTTTAAGGGATACCTGACAGATACTGTTTACCCTTTAAATACAAATAGAGGGACACATTTTTTTCTCTCTCTTTTTCTCTGAAAGCTTTTACACTGAGTCCTGATAGCATCAGTTATTACATTGCAATCTCATTATAAATGAATATGGGGCAATATATCAGTTGGCAAATAGGAATGTCCCTGCAAACACCAGTTCACAGGAATAATGTCTCGGGTATCATCACGTGGTTAGTGAACACACAGAATGCCGATGGCAAATAACCATGACACAGAGGAATCTTTCAATAAAACAGCCTCACCATTTTTAGTGACATCATCTTAGATGACAATCATTTCTATCAGTCCCTCTAATTCAATGTGCAAGGGACAGCAGAAAGGAAAAAAACTGAAGTAGACAGGAAATATGTTGACCCCCAGATAAGAAGAAAAGCAAGCAAGAAGTAGACATCTTAATTCATTCTGATTATTTGTTCATAAGAGAAACATGAAGCATCAGGCTGAATGGGGTTTACATGCATTTCTTAGCCTCTATCGCTGGGAGAAAAACCACATATTTGGTTGGTTCATAATAAGTAGGTTACGTGTGGCATTCATTGCAAAGGATACATTGTCCCAAATGCTGATTTTCTGTAACTGATACACATGTGCAGAATAAAATGGTTGATTTCTGAACTGCAAATGCATTCCCTGTATAACCCAGCTCCTTGACAACACAGCCAAACCCTGGAGTAATAAACAGCACATCCCAAAACACAGCCATTGCAGCCACAAGCACGCTAGACCCAACTGTCCTGAGGACACACTGATCGACGTGCAAGCCTCTCAATTAGGAAACATGGTTCTTTGCCATTTCTCAGGATAGATTCAAGTGGTTCATGACAGACTTATTCATACATTTAAGAAAGAAAACAAAGATGTAAAGTGAAAAAAAAAAAAGGAAAAAAATAGTGGACCTGCTGTTAATTCTGCCACCAAATTGTTTTGGAAAAAGCAGGCAGTTGCTTTTCCAAAGCAAGCTGAGAATGACATCAGTCTTTCACAGAATCCGTTTCAGGGCACGTGCATCTTATTTATTTTCCTTGAATCGAACTCAGAAGCAGTGGTTCCGATATTATGGTTGGCAAGGCTAGTTGCTTACATTTCTGTCTCGAGACAAGCGATAGCACAAAATGCACCTTTCTGCTCACCTCCTCTTCGAGTTCTTCCTTCTGAGCTCTCCACTACTCTTTTATTTTTTCTTTTTTAACTTTTAAACATTATTTATTTGTCCATGCCAAGCGACATGTGGACCATTAGTTCCCTGACCACGGATCGAACTCACTCCCCTTGCCTTGGAAGCATGGAATCTCAACCCCTGAACCGCCAGGACGTCCCGCCAGTATTTTTTTTTTTTTTTACCAAACTCATGTTATAGTGCTTTCATCCAGAAAGAAAGACAGAAAGACGAATTGGCAATTGATTCCCTCTCCCACCCGACCTCCTTGTTTCAGAGCAAATGAACAAATGACTACATATCAGTTAAACCACTGCAGGTGGCTCTGCAGATTTCTTCAAAAGGTAACACTCTTCTCTTTGCAAGGTAACGCTTTCATGACTCCCACTCCAGATGGTTCAGAAATCTCTGTGTCATCCTTTGGCCACCTGATGCAAAGAGCCGACTCATTGAAAAAGACCCTGATGCTGGGAAAGACTGAGGGCAAAAGGAGAAGGGGGCGGCAGAGGACGAGATGGTTGGATAGCATCATCGACTCGACGGACACGATCTTGAGCAAACTCCGGGAGACAGTGGAGGACCGAAGAGCCTGGCTCCCATGCTATGGTCCACGGGGTCACAAAGAGTCACAGACAACTTAGCAACTGAACAACAACAAGAAGCCCTTTGACTTCATTTAATCAAGTCAGGACCTGTCGACTATTTCACTATCCCATAAAAGGAACAATACATGAACTTGTAGACGCCCTTTGAAGCTCTTCATTCAAGTCCCTATTGCCAGGAGCCGTTTTCTGTCATTTATCTCAATGGCTTGGCAGGAGAAGCAGGGAAAAAAAAAAAAAATGAATGCAACTCACCAAGCTATTCACGGTGAAACAGACAAGGTGCCCGGCCTTGATCGCAGGACCTCACACAGCTTCTCCTGCTTCTGACCGCACCGGATGACACCTCAGGGCCCCCTGCCTGCCTGGCTTCTGAAGAGTCACTGCACGGCCCCAGGGAAGTTATAGGGAACCATCATCGGGCCGTAAAGTCATCCCCGGGTAACCGGTGAATCGCTCATAAAAAAGTTATCTCGGCCCTGCACCTGCGTCTCTCCGCGTGGTTGTCCCTGACGCCCGAGTGCCTCGTGCATAAATCAGAAGGGGAGCTGGGCTGGCTGACCTCAGTCGTCACACCCCGGGGGGAAGGAATCTAAGAGAGGTGACAGTCATCTCGGAGGATGTTTATGCAGAGCATTTCGGAGGTGCGCTAGGTCTGGCCCACGGCCGACAGGCACCCCAGGTGTGGGTGGAGAAGGAGCATGCGGAAAGGCAGTGGGGTGGGGGCGCTCACGGGGACCACTGATCACCCGGTGGTCCCCAGTGGAGGTGGGTGGTGACGGATGAGGGCGGGCACACGGCATGCTCCGTACACAGAGTGTAGGAAACTGGTCCCGCCTCCCTGCCCGCCGCCCCACATGCCGCACACAAAGCCCCGAGGAATGCATTCCCCACCGACACCCTGGGCGAGGATGCTCAGCCAGGTCACCCACCCCCTCATCCCCAGCCTCGTGGGCGGGGTGGAAAGCACCAGAGAGGAAGTGAGCCTGGGACGCCCCTGCCCACACGTCTGGGGGACATCTCTACCCATCAAAAGATAACTCGCCATTGTGTCTGTTTGGGGGCTTCCCTGGTGGCTCAGGGGTAGAGAACCTGCCTGCCAGTGCCGGAGATGCAGGAGACTCAGGTGGCATCCCTGGGTGGGGAAGATCCCCTGGAGGAGGAAATGGCAACCCACTCCAGTATTCATGCCTGGACAATCCCATGCACAGAGGAGCCTGGCGGGCTGCAGCCCATGGGGTCGCAAAGAGTCAGACACAACTGAAGCGGCTCAGCACGCACGTCTCTTTTCTTTATTTATTTGGCTGTGCCAGGTCTTCCTTGCAACACACGGAAGCATCCACCTTAGCTGCTGTCATGCAGGATGTAGTTCCCTGCCCAGGGATTGAACCCAGGCCTCCCGCATTGGGAGTGTGGAGTCTTAGCCATTGGACCACCAGGGAAGTTCACACCTTATCTCTTTCAGCACATTCTCTCCTGTCATCATTTTCTTTTGTTTAGGTTTAAGAACAACGAAAAAAGACTAACTCTGTCTTTGTTTTCATTATTCCACATCTATAAATAAAACATCAGTTTTAATTACTTTGTGTGCCCCAGGCATTTGGCAGGTACTCCTATAATTAATACATAACGCAGCAGCTGCTGACCGATTTCTTTATGGAAACTCAGGAAAGATAGTAAGGTGAAACCTGAAAAAGATAGTTGATCCTGAGTAAGCACGACCCGGAGGGGCTTGCCCAGTGGCTCAGTGGTCAAGAATCCACCTGCAATGCAGGAGATGTGGGTTCGGTCCCTGGGTCGGGAAGATCCCCTGAAGAAGGGCATGGAGACCCACTCCAGTATTCTTGCCTGGAGAATCCCATGGACAGGCTCCTCTGTCCACGGAGTCGTAGAGTCAGACACGACTGAAGGAAATTAGCAAGCATGCATACATGACCCAGACATCATCCAAAGGTGACACTTGGTCTTGGGGTGGAGGGGATGTCTCTATAAAACTTACTTGTTGGAGAGATGGTTCAAAGCGTGGCGTGGAGGTCACGATTCCAGCACACCCTGTGATGATTGCGGTCGCGGACTGCTGTAAAGGTCAGACCACGATGCCTTAAGATTCTAAAACTCCTGGCTTAATACTGGGGTAAGTCAGTTAGCCATCTATTAAGGTGTGGTCTTAGTGGTCCGGAGCCCTGGAGAGAAAGAGGAAGGAGCCTCTGGTGTCCGCATGGGTCATTCCCTACCCTTCTAGGTGCTCTTGGGTCTCTCCCAGCAAGGAATATGAAGGGAGAGACAAGGTCAAAGGGCAGACCACGCCCCTACGACTCAGTACTCCCCAGAGATGGCTCCCGGCCTCTGGACTCTGACTCACCCTTGGAAGCGCCTTCGGACAAGTTCTTGGGACCTGTCTCAGCTGGTTTCCCCCCCAGTGACAACTCCAGAGACTGAGGGTAGTTCCCTCTCAGCTAGAGTCCCTCCCACCCCCAGGAGCAGAAATCCCAATGGCTGCAAGACCTTGTCTCTGCCCTTTACCACGGGTCACCAAGGTCAGCGTCTCCAAGCGCCCTGGCCAGCCCAGCTTTTACCAGCGCACCCCCCTGCCTGGTCCCTCAGGCAGGAATCAGTTCCTCGGGGCCCCAGAGCTCCAGCCTGAGGTCTCACCCTCTCTAAGGGGTCTCTCTGAGTCCTCGCAGGGCAGGGGTGAAGTGAGAAGACTCACCCCCACACTCATACACACCGGGAGAGTCAGTTCAGTTCCGTCGCTCAGTCGTGGCTGACTCTTTGTGACCCCACGGACCGCAGCATGCCAGGCCTCCCTGTCCATCACCAACTCCCAGACTTTACTCAAACTCATGTCCATTGAGTTGGTGATGCCATCCAACCACCTCATCCTCTGCTGTCCCCTTCTCCTCCTGCCTTCAATCTTTCCCAGCATCGGGGTCTTTTCCAATGAGTCAGCTCTTCGCATCAGGTGGCCAAAGGATTGGAGTTTCAGCTTCAGCAGCAGTCCTTCAGTGAATATTCAGGACTGATTTCCTTTAGGATGGACTGGTTGGATCTCCTTGCAGTCCAAGGGACTCTCAAGAGTCTTCTCCAACACCACAGTTCAAAAGCATCAATTCTTCAGCGCTCAGCTTTCTTTATGGTCCAACTTTCACATCCAGACATGACTACTGGAAAAACACACTGGAAGAGGCAGGATTCTAATGCCAAAGAAAGCTGCTATCTTCTTCTTGTTTTTTTTAATGCATTTATTTATTTTCATTGGAGGCTAATTACTTTATAACATTGTGGTGGTTTTTGCCGTACATTGAGATGAATCAGCCATGGGTATACGACCCAGCAATCCCACTGCTGGGCATACACAGCAAGGAAAGCAGAATTCAAAGAGACATGCGTGCCCCAGTGTTCATCGCAGCCCTGTTTACAAAAGCTAGGCTGTTCTTTTCTGTTCCTGCTGCCAGAACACAGAGCCCATGGAGGTTTCAGCTGCCTGCATTAACTATTCCTCCAGGACTTTTTTTTTTTTTGCCACTCAGCCAGCACTTACTACTCTGCTACCATAAACATTCCCTCCCCACCCCAAGGATTTATCTTAATGAATGGAAGGCAGACTTGAAGTCAGGCCCCAGGCTAACCATGTGACTTCAGAAAAGTACAGGACCAGCCCTGAGCAGTGGTTGGCTCTTCTCCTGCATTCAAGGCAAGGTTCCTCACCAGATAAACAACCAGGGTGCAGTGCATGGAACTGCACTGCAGTAAATAGAGGCTCCTTTAGGGCCAGTTTTTGGGGGCTTCCCTGGTGGCTCAGACAATAAAGAATGTGCACGCTGATGGAGGAGGAAAAGAAAGGAAAGTGAAGTCGCTCAGCTGTGTCAGACTCTTTGCGACCCCATGGACTGCAGCCTCCCAGGCTCCTCCATCCATGGGATTTTCCAGGCAAGAGTACTGAAGTGGGTTGCCATTTTCTTCTCCGGGGGATCTCCCCGACTCAGGGATTGAACCCAGGTCTCCTGCATTTTAGGCGGACGCTTTACCCTCTAAGCCACCAGGGAAGCCTGGGCACAATCCTGGGGTTGGGAAGATCCCCTGGAGGAGGAAATGGCAACCCACTCCAGGATTCTTGCCTGGAGAATCCCCATGGACAGAGGAACCTGGTGGGCTACGGTCCATGGGATCCCAAAGAGTCAGACAGGACTGAGCAACTGACCCTTGGGCCAGTTTTATAGACTTGAAGTGAAAAGATTTCACCTGAACTATGTAAGCCACTGTATTCTGAGGTCAGGAAAAACAGAGGCTTTGTGTTAGTAAGCCTTGCGGGGAATTCCCTGGCGGTCCAGGAGTCGACTCCGTGTCCCAAAGGCAAGGGATGCGAGTTCGATCCCTAGTCGGGTAACTAAGATCCCACAAGCCAGGCACCCTCCAAACCCCCCCACCACCCCCCCGAACAAAAACCCTTGTAGAGGCTTAGAAATGGAATCGTTCAAGATGGAACCTCGGGGATGTTCAACACCTGTCTCACCACACTGATCACCAAGGGAACACTCAAGCTAAAACCGGACACGCCTTCCCGCTTGGGACTCTGCAGAGGAGAGTCCAGCGGACAAATGGCTGGCAGAGAATCCCACCCGAGGGCTCGGGCCCGACACAGGCAAAGACTGGCAAGTCGAGACTCATTCTCCAAGACCGAACTGAGGCTTGGACCTGACGGCGTTGAGCGGAGGAAATGGCATCTCAGTGCAAATCAGGTGACTGGGGCCAGGGCGACCGGACACTTGTGGGAGGTTCCTCTCTTGAGCTTGACAGGGGCCTGTAACCTCAGGATCCACTGGGTGGCTGCCTTATGATTATCTACAATCAGCTTCTATTCTCTCTGTACGCATGGGACCAAGTGGGCACATTCCCGGGGTACGGATTCTGCTGTGAATTTCACGATGCGCTCAGCTCATCTCCGGCAAGCCACCACCACCTCCAAAAGCCCAGGAATGTTCACGAGTATATACAGAAGGGATAAACAACAAGGTTGTGTGATAAAGAGAATGGGAAAAGAATACACGTGTCTAACCGAGTCACCCTGCTGTACAGCAGAGATTAACACCACACTGTAAATCAAGGATACTTCACTGAAATGTATAAAAGTATAGCACAGAAATGTGAACGAGTATATAAAGAAGGGATAAATGACAAGGTCCTGACTTTGTGATGAAAGACAATGGAAAAAGAATACATGTGTCTAACGTGAACGAGTATATGCAGAATGGATAAATGACAAGGCCCTGTGATACAAGAGAATGGAAAAGAATACATGTGTATAACTGAGTCATTTTGTTGTACAATGAAGTACATTGAAATGTATAAAAGTAAAGCCCAGGAACGTGAACAAGTACAGATATAGAATGCATAAACAACAAGGTCCTACAGTAGGACCTCTACAGAGCACAGGGAACTCTATTCAATACCCTGTGATAAAAGAGAGAGGAAAATTACAGGGCAGCAATAGAGAAACCAAGACCCTGACGCTGGGAAAGATTGAGGGCAGGAGGAGAAGGGGACGACAGAGGATGAGGTGGTTGGATGGTATCACCGACTCGATGGACATGAGTTTGAGTAAACTCCGGGAGTTGGTGACGGACAGGGAGGCCTGGCTTTTGCAGTCTGTGGGGTCACAAAGAATTGGACATGACTGAGCAACTGAACTGGTTGAATGGAGGAACAGACATAGACAACAGACTTGCGGACATGGGGAGAGGGGAGGAGGGGGTGAGATGTACCGGGAGAGCAACATGGAAACTTCCATTACCATATGTAAAATAGAGAGCCAACGGAATTTGCTGAATGTCTCAGGAAACTCAAACAGGGGCTCTGTGTCAACCTGTGGGGGAGGAGGGAGATGGGAGGGAGGTTCAAAAGGGAGGGGATATATGTATACCTGTGGCTGATTCATGTTGAGGTTTGACAGAAAACAGTAAAATTCTGTAAAACAATTATCCTTCAATAAAAAAATAAATTAAATTAAAAGAGAGAATGGAAAAATGTATATGTCTAACAGTGACTTTGCTGTACAGCAGAGATTAACACAGCACTGTAAATCAAGGATACTTCAGTAAAACGTGTAAAAGTAAAGCCCAGAAATGCCAACTATTATACACAGGAGGAATAAACAGCAAGATGCTACTGTATAGACCGGGGAACTCTATTCTATATCCTGTGATAAAGCATAATGGAAAAAGAATATGCAAAAGAATATATATGTATAACTGCATCACTTTGTTGTACAGCAGAAGTTAACACAACACTGTAAAACAGCTCTACTTCATTAAAAAAATATTTTAAAAAATAAAGCCCAGAAATGCTAACTATTATACACAGGATGAGTCAACAACAAGCTCCCACTGGATAGCACTGCTGCTGCTGCTGCTGCTGCTAAGTCGCTTCAGTCGTGTCTGACTCTGTGCGACCCCATAGACGGCAGCCCACCAGGCTCCGCCGTCCCTGGGATTCTCCAGGCAAGAATACTGGAGTGGGTTGCCATTTCCTTCTCCAGTGCATGAAAGGGTAAAGTGAAAGTGAAGTCGCTCAGTCGTGTCCGACTCTTAGCGACGCCATGGACTGTAGCCCACCAGGCTCCTCCATCCATGGGATTTTCCAGGCAAGAGTACTGGAGTGGGGTGCCATTGCCTTCTCCGCTGGATAGCACAGGGAACTCTATTTGATATCCTGTGATAAATCATAATGGAAAAGAATATTAAAAAAAAAAGAATGGAGGGCCTCCTTGGTGGCTCAGACAGTACAGAATCCACCTGCAATTCAGGTTCGATCCCTGGGTCGGGGAGATCCCCTGGAGAAGGAAATGGCAACCCACTCCAGTATTCTTGCCTGGAGAATGCCACAGACAGAGGAGCTTGGTAGGCTATGGTCCATGGGGTCGCAAAGAGTCGGACACGACTAACACTTTCACTTTTTTTCATACATATGTGTAACTGAATTATCGTGCCATATGGCAGAAATTAACACCACCCTGTAAATAGATTCTAGTACAGTAAAAAATATGAAAATAAAAACGAAGCAAGCCCAGAAATGCTAGAATATGACAACCACTGTTACATCTCTAAGTCATGTCCAACTCTTTGCATCCCCATGGACTGTAGCCTGCCAGGCACCTCTGTCCATGGGATTCTCCAGGCAAGAACACTGGAGTGGGTTGTCATTCCCTTCTCGAGGGGATCGTCCTGACCCAGGGATTGAACCCGGGTCTCCTGCATTGCAGGCAGATTCTTTACCAACTGAGCTACGTGTTGAGACCCTCAGTGGAGGCTAAAGGGAGGTTCTTGGGCAGCAAAGGGCAGAACAGACGTGGATCCCACTCACTGACTCACTCCTCTGGGGCCACACGTATGCGGATGGGGGCTGATCCATGGAGGGAGATGTAAAAAATCTGAGTCATTTCAGGGTGGCTGCTTTCAGTTATTGACTGTTTTTAATTATCAAGCACAGCCTGTTTCTTCACAAGCCGGGCTAATCACAGTCTTGTCCTTGATACACTGCTTTCGGGGACTTGAAGGTATTATGGCTTTATTATCAAACCCCAAATCGAGTCCCAGTAAATTACCTTCCTTTGCGTGGCATTCTGGTGACTCCAAGAGGAGACAGAGTCACCGGAATTGACTGCCACAGAGGTACTTTCAAGGGAGATGGGGCCGGAATAGGTGCTTTTTTTTTTTTTTCCAAACGTTCTTCTTTATCCATTCATATACCAGCTGGCTGCCGACAAACATACTTGATTGAAATGTGTCCGCAAAGGAACAAAATACATT
Organism: Giraffa tippelskirchi; assembly: GCF_054371585.1. Lineage (NCBI taxonomy): Eukaryota > Metazoa > Chordata > Mammalia > Artiodactyla > Giraffidae > Giraffa > Giraffa tippelskirchi. Next base: position 149,814,580 of record NC_137289.1, read on the forward strand.
TAGTGTAACTGTTTGATTCATCCTGTCCACAGAACCTATTACACAGCTCTGAGGCTTGAACAATTCTCTTTACATATACGCCCTTTGTATTACACGTACACCAAATTATACAGGAAGAATGTTCACCTACATTTCTTTTTCTTTTTTTTTGGCTGTGCTGGGTCTTCATTGCTAATCTGGCTTTTCTCTAGTGTTGAGCGGGGTCACTCTCTAGTTGCAGTGGCTTCTCTTGTTGTAAAGCACAGCCTCTAGTGTTCTTGGGCTTCAGAAGTTGTGGCTCCCCGGCTCTAGAACACAGGCTCAGTGGCGTGTGGGCTGAGTTACCCAGGGGCATGTGGGATCTTCCCGAACCAAGGGTTGAACCCATGTCTCTTGTGTTGGCCTGTGGATTCTTTACCACCGAGCCATTAGGGAAGCCCACAACCTTTCTTAAGGCAACACACATGTCTATTTATCAATATGATGTTTGCACATATGCAAATTTAGTATGTGTACGTGATATGCCTGACCTTTCCTCTTGCTTTTCTTATAACCACACCCACACATAATTAGTCATTGGAAGGACTGATGCTGAAGCTGAAGCTCCAATACTTTGGCCACCTGATGCGAAGACTTGACTCACTGGAAAAGACTCTGATGCTGAGAAAGATTGAAGGCAGGAGGAGAAGGGGATGACAGAGGATGAGATGGTTGGATGGCATCACCGACTCGATGCACGCGAGTTTGAGCAAGCTCTGGGAGTTGATGATGGACAGGGAAGCCTGGCATACATGGGGTTGCAAAGAGTCGGACACGACGGAGCGACTGAACTGAACTGATACCACAGAAGAATATGTGTCTTTTTAAGTTTAAATTTTATGTAAAGATAATGCCTCAAGTTTCTTAAAATCACACACACAACTCGATTCCTTACACATATCACATAAATGTGAGTACGTGTCTCTATATACACACGCATCCCATTTTCATGATTCTTAAACTCTTTACCCTTTGGGCTACTTCAGGGTTTCTGTCTGTACAATTTACTATGTAAATTTATGCTTACTTTAATGCTCTGGGTACCACAATGACTTGCCGGGATGCTAAGTTCATTCTCAATGGTTGCTTTAGGACAATCTGGTCAAGAGAGCTGGAGGGTCCCAGTGGAGCCCAAGCATATCAGTAGTCTGGCACTTCTAAAAGCATGTTCTTGGTGCAGGGTTGGGGAGGGAACAGAGATCCAACTCAATGGGAAGTTAACAGAGGTTACTTTCTTGTTAAAGGGAGTGTGTGATGTGTTTGGGAAATGCTAGGTTAAAAAACAAATGAGAGAAGTGTATCCTGGACCTCAAGTATGAAGCATTCTTAGTGGACAAGGGGCTTGTGGATTTCGGAGGGACCGTACAAGCTGCACTCCTTTTTCCAGGCTTGTGTTATCTTAGGGAAGGAGAGGAGGCGACCAGCAGCCCGCTTTCCACTACTGTCTTTCTGCTGTCTGCTTCACTGTGGTTTGCCTGGTCAGGCTAAACAGGACAAAACCTGCCTCTCTGGGCAAGGCTGGGCTGAGAGCTGCTTAGTCAGACACTGTGCTGCTGCTATTACAGGTTTCCATTCAAATGGCAGACGGAGAAAACCAAATGTTTCTCCATCTGGTTTATTTTTGGGCCTTTCATTTGCCTTTTTTTCTTACAGTTTCTGTTTTTTTTTTTTTTTTTTTTTGCTGGTGGTCTCTAGGATAGACAGATAGATAGAGGGAGGGACAGATGGATGGATAGATAGACACAGATGGATGGATGGGTAGATAGATCGATGGATGTAGAGAGAGAGATGGACAGGACAGATAGATGGGATGGATGGGTGGATAGATGGAGGGATGGAGGGATGGAGGGATGGATGGAGGGATGGATGGATGGACATATGGATGGATGGACATATGGATGGATGGATGGATGATGGAGAGATAGATGGATGGATGGACAGATGGATGGATGGAGAGATAGATGGATGGAAGGATGGATGGAAGGATGGATTGATGGATGGATGGATGGAGAGATGGATGGATGGATGGATGGGGTGGATGGATGGACATATGGATGGATGGATGGATGGATGGATGGATGGATGGATGGATGGATGGATGATGGATGGATGGATGGGTGGATGGATGGATGGATGGATGGATGGGTGGATAGATGGATAGATGGATAGATGGATGGATGGATGAATAGACGGATGGAGAGATGGATGGACATATGGATGGAGAGATGGATGGATAGATGGATGGATGGATGGATGGATGGACGTATGGATGGATGGATGGATAGATGGGTGGAAGGATAGATAGATGTGATAGAGGGATAGATAGATGGATACATAGGTAGAGAGATAGATGTGATAGAGGGATGGATGGATGGATGGGTACACACATAGACAGAATCAAGAATGTATTTGATTTTCTCATCAGTCATGTATGAGGGATGTGGTTTTGACTATCCACAGCAGAATAAACCTCAAAAACACAGAGAATATAAAAATAGATAGTTCTGCCTGTTGGTTCCTTTAGAAGAAGCAAGACGCCACTCTCCCTGAACTCAACTGATTTCCTGTTTTCTTTGTAAAATCATCACAAGCCAGGATTCTCATACGTCTGCCCACCACAGGCACCACGGGGTTTGGGGGGAATCAGTGGCCAAGACTCCCTGGGAAACCTCGGTGAAATGCAGATATTGGTTCAGGTGGGCTGGGTGGGGCCTGGGGGTCTGCATTTTTGGCAAGGTCCCAGACGGTGCCAATGCTGCGGGTCTGTGGACCACTTTTGCTGTCTACCACTGTGAGGAGTAAACGGGGCCCTCTCTGGTACGCAGGTCATCCGGGTGGTAGCCTGATAGCAAAGATGGTCAAGACGAATGACCTTCCCGCAAAAATATCAACTGCACCCAGGAGGAAAATACCACAAGCAGTAAATGCAGCCATCCACACCAGGCGTCCCTCCCAGAGCTCCCTGGGCTGGGGACAAACAGGTGGGTGGAGGGGAGCAGACCCATGGTCCCTACTGCCATGCCAGTTATGTACGGAAGCCAGAGCTTGCTTCTTTTTTCTTTGTAGTAAAGGACTGTATTTACTAACATAGCGTATTTAGTTGAGTGAGGGCTTCCAAGAAGGCTCAGTGGTCAAGAATCTGCCTGCCAATGCAGGATATGCAAGAGATGTGGGTTTGATCCCTGGGTCAGGAAGATCCCCTGGAGGAAGAAATGGCAACCCACTCCAGTATTCTTGCCTGGAGAATCCCATGGACAGAGGAGCCTGGCGGGCTACAGTCCACGGGGTCACCAAGAGTCGGACTCGACTGAGCACACAGGTACATTTAGTTGAGCACCTACTATGCACCAGGATGTGGTGGCAGAGAGGGTCTTTCTCCTGAGCTTGCTGATGGTAGGTATGGGGCTCAGACATAGCCATGGCAAACTGCCCATTTAAGCAATGGAGAATCACAGCTCTGAAGTGCTAACACAGAACTCAGAGATCACATTGAGTATGTAAATAAGATCTTGCCTTTAGGTAGGTGAGAAAGGCAGTCCTTTAAAAAAAAAAAAATATTGGTTTATTTGGCTGCTGTGAGTCTTAGTTGCAGCACGCAGGATCCTCACTACGCCATGCGAACTCTTAGCTGCAGCTCGTGTGACCTAGTTCCCTGACCAGGGATGGAACTCGGGACCCTCTGCATTGCGAGCGTGGAGTCTTAGCCACCAGACCACCAGGGAAGTCCTAAAGCCAGAGCTTTTAGTTTCCCCGCCTTGTCACAGGAGGATCCCTGCGTGGGCCCATCCTGAACGTGATGTGGAAGCCGGTCTCCTTGGGCTGGAGGAAGCAGGGACAAGGCTCGTGAGACCCCCATGGCTGAAGCAGAGCACGCTCTACAGGCGCCCACCCGCAGAGAGCCACAGGGACCACCAGGCCCCAGTCTGCCCTGCCACTAATCTCAGCAGAGTGGTACCCATGCCTCGCAGATGCATGAAGACAATGATGGGGCAGAGGCAGGTGATGGACGGCTCCAGCAAACCAGCATCCGGACAGACAGACCCTAGTTCTCCAGTCCTCCAGGAGCTGAGAGGCCTCGACCAGTTCCCCTCAGCTTCCTTATCTGGCATGTCTAAGGAAAAGGGTTAATTAGCAGGACACTTAACTGGGTTTTACAAGCGTGGAAGGACACGTTGTCTAAGCTGCAAAATGAGCGTGTTGTTGTCAGGAAGTTGTTGTAAAAATGCATCAGTGAAATGTTTCAGCTCTACGGGGAGCGCATTCTTTTTTTTTTTTTTTCCTCTAATGCCTCTTGAATCCCAGACTGAGAGCTTTTTGAATCAGGTCAAGGATTCTTGGAGTCAAGGGACATGAGGAAGCTGACTGCACATGCAGGGCGGAACCTCTGAGCTGCTACTCTGCTTTCTTGCTTCAGTAGGCTCCTGGGATTCCGTGCACATATGACTCCATACATGTGCATGCATGTGTGTATGCACAGACAGATAGAAATACAGATAGACGGATAGAGAGATACATGGATAGATGGATAGTTAGAATATAGATGGATAGACAGATGGATCCATGGATATAGGCGGATGGATAGATAGAAGGATGGATGGACAGACAGACAGGAGGAGGAGACCTGAGTTCAATCCCTGGGTCGGCAAGATCCCCTGGAGGAGGAAATGGCAACTCACTCCAGTATTCTTGCCTGGGGAATCCCATGCACAGAGGAGCCTGGTGGGCTACAGTCCACGGGGTCGCAGAGAGTCGGACATGATTGAGCGACTAACCCACGCACAGATGGTTGGATAGACAGATAAACGGATAAACAGAAGATGGATGGATGTGTAGGTGGATGAAGGATGGATGGAGAGATAGGATGGATGGATGAAGAGATAAATGCATAGATGGATACATATATAGAAGATGGATGGATCTATACATGGATGGGTACATAGAAGGATGGATACACAGACATATGGGTGGATACATAGGAGGAAGGATGGATGGCTAGATCAATGGATAGACAGAAGATGTATGGATGGATACACAGATAGAAGGATAGGCGGATAGATAGAAGGATGGATGGATGGACAGATGGGTGGACAGAGAGAAGCGTGGATGGATGGATGGATAGATAGTGGACGGATCTATAGAAGTATGAATAGATGGATGGATTGATGACCAGACATACAGGAGGTGTTTGCTACTGGCATTTAATGGGTGGAGACAAGGAAAGCTGCTACATATCCTACAATGCCCAGAAACAATCCTGCTGCCACTAAAAATCATCGTATTATTTTGCCAGGGTGGTCATAACAAAGTACCATAGGCTGGACGGCTTTTAAGTAACAGACTTGAGCGTGTTGTCTCCCCTCCTGGAGGCTGGAAGTTCACGATCCAGGTGTGGGCAGGCCTGGTTCCTCCCGAGGCCTCTCTCTGGGGCGTGTTGACGGCCATCTGCTCCCTGTGGCCCCACGTGGCCATCCGCCCCCATATGCGTCAGTGTCCTGAGCTCCTCTTCTTATAAGGACCCCAGTCCTGCGGGATCAGGGCTCACCCTAGTGACTTCCTTTGATGTTCATCCCCCCCTCTTTAAAGGTCTCCAAACATGGCCACATTCGGAGGTCCCGGATGACTGACCAGAGCTGCCACGCTGAATTTGTGGGCACGGAATTCAGGCGTAATGACCTTCCTGCTCCAAATATGTACAGTGCTGAGGTGACGGGGGAAACCCTGAACTCGGGGGACACAGGCGAGTGGTCTCTGCAGGGTTCCCAAACCTCAACTCACCACGTCTTTCTCTGTGTTCCTTACCTGCGTGCTCCAGGCTGTGGGGCCACCTGCCCCAAAGGCCACCACTGGTGTCAGCCTACGCTGCCCCTGAGGCCAGAGGTCTGCAGCATAACCTGCATTTCCAGTTGTCAGGGGCAGAGACATCAGCTTCAGGCACCTGCCCCTAAAGACACACTCCCTGCCTGAAAGGACTGCAGGGGTGGGCTCACGCCTGTCAGGCTTTCTCTGCCTCGTTCACTCCCCTGGGCCTGATCATCTCCTAACTCTACACGATTGGGAGGTAGCTCAAGGAAGGCTTGATGGTAACGTGCGATGGTAATACTCCCTGCCTGCGGGGCTGGCAGGGTGACACCGGGTTACCTGCAGTCACTCTACGTGGGACAGAGGTAAGCAGAGAATGTGGGTTATCGACTTTTTTAAGGAACAGAAGACGATAGTCTACGATGGACAGAATGTTTGAGTCCCCCTAAAACTCCTAGCTGGAAGCCGTAACCCACAGTGAGACAGGACCTGGAGGTGGGATCTTTGAGCGTTTACTTGTAATTTTCTTTTTTAAGCTCCTTTAGAGCATATATATATATATATTTTTTAACTTTTTATTTTGTATTGGGGTATAGATGACTAACAAATGCTGTGACAGTTTCATCTAAGTATGTGTGTCTGCTCAGTTGCTCAGACCCCCATGGACTGTAGCCTGCCAGGCTCCTCTGTCCATGGAATTTTCCAGGCAAGCATACTGGAGTGGGTTAGGGCTAGTATAGTTGAATTAAAATACTGTGTTAATTTCCGCTGTACAGCAAACTGACTCACTCATACACATATATTAATACATTCTTTTTTCACATTCATTTCCATGACGGTTTATCACAGGATATTGAGTATAGGTGGTTGGGCTATACATTAGGGCCTTGCTGTTTATCCATAGGAGTTTAGTTCTGATATCAGCTCAGACTGCAGGGTTTTCAAGAGGAAAACCAGTCCCTCCAATTAGCTGCTTTGCCAAAGTCACCTTATTAACATAACAAAGACACCTTGGAGAAGCAATTCTCCAACACCACTGGGGTGTCCATATCCACAACTCAACTCAATTCTGATCTGTCTACTGGGAGACAGCTTCGGATCCCACAGTGTAAGGGCTCCATCCCACCAAACTGCCCCCCACCTAACCCCACCTCCTTCAAACATCAATCAAAAGTCCACGTGGTCTCCTGTCCTTCCGACCGACCAGCTTTAGGCCCCAAGGTCCTCCAACCGGCTGCTTGAGGTTCATTTCCGACAGTGGCTCACAGAACTCAGGAAAACAGGTTACTTTTGTGTTCACCGGTTCATTATAAATGGATACGACTGTGGAACAGCCAGAGACGCACCGGGGAAGGATATGGAGGTATGGGGAGAGGACACGGAGCTTCCACACCCTCTCCAGGGAACCCCCGTCCCATCACCTCCACGGGCTCACTGACCCACAAGCTCCTCTGCGGTTTTTATGGAGGCTTCATTATGTGGGCGTACTGATTACACCATTGGCCATGGGTGGTTGGTTCAACCTCCAGCCCCTCACCCTTCCTTGGACGCTGGGGGTGAAACTGAACCTTCTGAGGCTCTCATGAGAAAATTGATTTGGGGCTTCCCCGGTGGCTTGGTGGTAAAGAATCTGCCTGACAATGCAGGGCACATGGTTCGATCTCTGGTTTGGAAAGATCCCACAAGCTGAGAAGCAACTGAGACACAACTACTGAGCCTGTGTTCCAGTGACCCGGAGCTGCAATTATTGAAGTCCAGGTACCCTAGGGCCTGTGCTCTGCAACAAAAGAAGCCACTGCAGTGAGAAGCCTGGGCCCCACAACTAGAGAGTAGCCCCCGCTTGTCTCAACTAGAGAAAAGCCCGCACAGCGACGAAGACACAGCACGGCCAAAAATAATTAAATAAGTAAAATTAAAAAAAAAAAAGCAAATTGGTTCCCCTGGCAACCAGTCCCCACAATTAGCTGCTTTGCAAAAGTCACCTTATTAACACAACAAAAGACACCTTTATCTCTTCCCTCACTTAAGAAATTGCAAGGGCTTCCGGAGCTGCTTGAAATGGAACGAAGACCAAACATGTATTTCTTATAACTTCCAGGGAAGTAATTAGACTTAGATGAGGTCGTGAGGGTGGTTCAGTTCAGTTCAGTCGCTCAGTCGTGTCCGACTCTCTGCGAACCCATGGACTGCAGCACGCCAGGCCTCCCTGTCCATCACCAACTACCAGAGTTTACCCAAACTCATGTCCAATGAGTCAGTGATGCCGTCCAACCATCTCATCCTCTGTTACCCCCTTCTCCTCCTGCCCTCGATCTTTCCCAGCATCAGGGTCTTTCCCAAATAACATATGTTTACGTATATCCACAGTTTACATGTATGTATGTAAATACCTTATGTATACATGGATATACTTTATGTATATTTCTATCCATCCATACATAATGGCTTTCCCCGATGGCTCAGAGACTGCAATGCAGGAAACACAGGACATGCCGGTTGGATTCCTGGGTAGGGAAGATTCCCGGGAGGAGGAAAATGGCAACTCACTTTAGTATTCTTGCCTGAAAAATCCCACAGATAGCAGAGCTTGGCAGGCTACAGTCCAAAGGGTCACAAAGGGTTAGACACAACTGAGCGACTGAACACAGGGCACATATAAAATACATATTTTATATATATAACAGATATGCTATTATATGCATATACATAAAGACATCAAAGTTCCACTCAAGACATCGGCACTTTGGGACTTCCCTGGCAGTCCACTGGTTGAGACTTTGTCTTCCAAAGCAGGGGGGTGCGGGTCTGATCCCTGATCAGGAAGCTAAGATTCCAGATGCCTTGGGGCGAAAACACCAGAACGTAAACAACAGAAGCGATATCATAACAAATTCAGTCAAGACTTAAAAAATGGTCCACATGAAAAAAAAAGGTTCGGGATGGGGGACGCATGTACAACCATGGCTGATTCATGTCAATGTATGGCAAAAGCCACCACAATGTTGTAATCAGCCTCTAATTAAAATATATAAATTTAAAATTAGTCCCCCCCCCCCAAAAAAAAAGATATCAGTACTCTGATGTCTGTCTTCCATCTCCTATACCTTAAACTTTCAAGCTTCTCCCCTGTGAGCTCTCCAGCTAGAGGACTGTCGAGCACGGAACCCTTGCACCTGGAGGGGGCATGCTGGCATCTCCCAAACTCACCACCAAGCCTGTCTGCTTCTGCCCGCAGCAGCTCCAGATGTTTCTTGCATCTTGAATGAACAAAGCCCTTTCAGACTCGGCTCAGCCGCTGTGATGCGCTGTGACGCCCTGTACGGGTAACCTGCCAGGTCGGGCCTCACCCATCAACCTCACACTTGCTAGGATCAGGGCAGACAAGAGCTACGGAAGGAAACTGGAGGGCCGCTGAGGGTCACCTGCAGGGCTGGGATGGCTTCCCAAAGAAAACCTGGCTTCTAAGCAGCTCTCCAAGTACCACACACAAAAGCGAACGTACAGCTGGAAGAAGCAAGACAGCCAAATAAGGAAGCTGATGTAAGTTGGGACTGTGGACTTCCCTGATGGTCCACTGGTGAAGAGCCCGCCTTGCAACGCAGGGGACACCCTATCAATCTCCGGTCTGGGAAGATCCCACATACGGTGAGGCAACTAAGCTCGTGCGCCACAACTGCTGAGCCCTTGTGCTGCAACTATTGAAGCCGGCATGCCTAGAGCCCTCGCTGTGGGATAAGAGAAGCCATCGCAAGGAGAAGCCTGTGCCAGGAGAGAGTAGCTCTCAGGTAGCAGTGAAGAGCCGGCACAGCCAGTAAACAAATAACTTTATAAAAAAGAAACAAGGCGATACTGTATATAGAGTGGACATCCCTGGTGGCTCATATGGTAAAGCGTCTGCCTACAATGGGGGAGACCTGGGTTCAATCCCTGGGTTGGGACGATCCCCTGGAGAAGGAAATGTCAACCCACTCCGTTATTCTTGCCTGGAGAATGGACGGGGGAGCCTGGGGGGCTACAGTTCACGGGGTCGCAAAGAGTCGGACACGACTGAGCGACTTCACTTCACTCACATACATATACGTATATATATATTTTGGAGGGAATCCCAGGTGGCGCAGTGCTAAAGAATCCATCTGCCAATGCAGGAGACGCAGGTTCGATCCCTGGGCAAGAAAGATGCCCTGGAGAAGGAAAATGGCAACCCACTCTAGAATTCTTGCTTGGATAATTTCAAGGACAGAGGAGCCTGGGGGTCCTTGGGGTCGCAAAGAGACGGACATGACTCACTGACGAAACAACAAACAGCACCTAATGACATGTGTAGTAACCACCTGAATACAACACATTTTACTCTTTTTTTCCAGTCGAGCTTGTGACAAAGACGTGTGACTCAGTTTTCCTTCAGTTGTTGCTATTTTGAGGTGTCTTCCATTGTGGGCAAGAGATGTTTCTGAAGGGTGTGGAAAAGAAGACTTTTAAAAAAAAATGACTTGAGCCATATTTTCAAGCCTTGTGGGAGAAGTTTCCCAATGTATCTTGTCTGCAACTGCACTGCCCTCAGATTTTGCCCGCTTAGCCTCGGTGAAAGGGGAACTCCCCTCTGCCAACACATTGGTTTCCTGTAAGCAAACAAACTGGATTGTCTGCCCAGACGTGCCCAGGGTTGCAGTGGCTGAAACAGGACAAGGGGAACCCTCCAAGTATCTCTGTGCCAGGGTATCTCACACCTTCATCACCTGCATCTATTTTGTTTGCTTATTTTTGCAGCACATCATCACGAAGCGTCAAAACCCAGGCAACTCCGCAAGCGCCTTCTAAGGAGCCCACTGTCCCTAACACAGAGCTTTCCTATAGCTGCCGCCTTACCCTTGCTGTTTCCAATTCTTAACCCTGGCATTGGAGCTTTTTTTTTTTTCTTTCCCTTTTGAAAACACTCCTTTTGTCTGAGGAATCAGCAAAGTTGTTACAAATGGAGAAGAGTAACTCTCTCCTTTGTGTGTCTATTTATGTTTCCAAAAATGGAAAGAAACTGAGCAAGAATTCTAAAGGGTTCAACAGGCGAGCCTGGGCACACAGGAGGCCCCCAATATTTGTGGAATAGCTGTGTTCCAGGTTGAATTGTGTGCCCCTCAAAAAAAAAAAAACAAAACCCAAAAAACCCTGCATAGGAGGGACTTCCCTAGTGGTCCAGTGGCTAAGACTCCCTGCCTCAATGCATGGGACCTGGGTTTGATCCCTAGGTGGGGAGGATCCCCTGGAAGAAGGAAATGGCAACCCGCTCCAGTGTTCTTGCCTGGAGAATCCCATGGACAGAGGAGCGTGGCGGGCTGCAGTCCACGGGATTACAGAGTCAGACACAACTGAAGCGACTGAGCATGCACGCATGCAGGAAACTAGATTCTGTCTGCTGGAAACTCAAGATCTCACATGCCGCAACTAAACAAACAAGATGCCACAACGAAGACTGAAGATCCACAGGCTGCAACTAAGACCCAGAAGAGCCAAATAAATAAATAAAATAAATATTAAAAAAATAATAGTGTAGGAGTCTTAACCACCAGTACCTCAGTGTGACCTTACCTGAAGAGAAGGTCTTGACATAGGTAATTAAATTAGAATGTGGTCATGAGTCTGGGTGGCAATCCTGGATGACTGGTGTCCTTACAAAAAGGGGAATGTGGACATGGAAAGAGATGCCTGGGGAGAAGATAAGATGACAAGATAAGAAGATAAGATAAAGTGATAAGATAGCTATGGAGGAGCCAAGGAGAGAGGCCCAGAACCAACTCTTTCCTCAAGGCATTAACCCTGTCCACCCTCTGAAGACTTTTGGTCTTCAGAACTGGGAGGCACTAACTTCATGTTTTTGAGTCTACCCACTCGGTGGTCCTTCCATACAGCAGCCTTGCACATTCGGGGCACAGTCCGCTCACTAACTGGCTGATGAACTGCCCTCTCTGAAGTCCAGCGTCCTCAACGGGAAATCATGATTGGATGAAACCAGGGAACGTCTGTCACAGCCACAGCTCTAAAAAAAGACATAAATTAACTGAGCATATACTATGTGCCACTTCCAACAGCTTGCCCAGTCCATGGGGTTACAAAGAGTCGGACACGACAGTGACTGAACTGAACTGAACAGCTTGCCCTGGCTTGCATCAAATAACACTTTCGTTTCATGTGCAAGGAAGGCACAGAGGTTTAATGCCGATACGTGCTAAACCAAGGTGTCTCTGAGTGCCCAGTTTACACACTTCACCAGAAATACAATGCTCACATTTTAAAGTCTCTGTAGCTTTCTTATTTCTGTCTCTTGAAAGATCCTATCTTTATGCTTAAACATGCATTTGAAAATGAAAGTGAAAGTTGCTCAGTCCTCTCCTGATTCTTTGCAACCCCATGTACTGTAGCCCGCCAGGCTCCTCTGTCTGTGGGCTTCTTCAGACCCGAATACTGGAGTGGGTAGCCATTCTCTTCTCCAGGGAATCTTCCCAACCCAGGGGATGAACCCAGGTCTCCCCCATTGCAGGTGGATTCTTTACCATCTGAGCCACTCTGGAAGCCCATTTGCCAACATGCATTTACAACACCAGCTAACAATAAATAGAAAAGGGTTGGGGGAAGGTACTTCTGAGAGTGGGAAGAAAAAAAACGAAATGCTGCTTTTCAGCTTGCTTTCAGAAGTTTGGGGGTAGGGGAGGGGGGGAAGAAAACTCAGTAATCAAAGGCAGATGAGACATACAAGCAAAAACGGCAAGGCATTTAAGACATCTGCCAATGGACTTCCCTGGTAGCTCAGACGGTAAAGCGTCTGCCTACAATACGGGAGACCCTACGGGAGACCCAGGTTCAATCCCTGGCTTGGGAAGATCTCCTTGAGAAGGAAATGGAAACCCACTCCAGTATTCTTCCCTGGAAAATACCATGGACAGTGGAGTCTGGTAGGCCACAGCCTATGGGGCCGCAAAGAGTTGGACACGACTGAGTGACTTCACTTTCTTCTATTATGGGTCCTTACCAACTGAGCTATCAGGGAAGCCCCAGAGTCCCTTGGACAGCAAGGAGATCCAACCAGTTCATCCTAAAGGAAACCAGTCCTGAATATTCATTGAAAGGACTGATGCTGAAGCTGAAACTCCAATCCTTTGGCCACCTGATGCGAAGAGCTGACTCACTGGAAAAGATCCTGATGCTGGGAAAGATTGAAGGCGGGAGGAGAAGGGGGACGACAGAGGATGAGATGGTTGGATGGCATCACCGACTCAATGGACGTGAATTTGAGTAAGGGCTTCCCTCCTAGCTCAGTCGGTAGAGAATCTGCCTGAGGTACAGGAGACCTGGGTTCAACCCCTGGGTCGGGAAGATCCCCTGGAGAAGGAAATGGCAACCCACTTCAGTGTTCTTGCCTGGAGAATTTCATGGACAGAGGAGCCTGGTGGGCTGCAGTCCATGGGGGTCGCAAAAGAGTCATGGCATGACTGAGCGCCCAACAACTTGGATAACACAGTTTGTGAGTAAGCTCCGGGAGCTGGTGACGGACAGGGAAGCCTGGCTGTGCTGAAGTACATTTGTTCGCAGAGAGTCGGGACACGACTGAGCGACTGAACTGAACCGAACCGATTCTGGCTCTCTGCTATCAGACTTCGGCTGGGGAATTGTTCTGGAAGATGTACCAGCCAGGGAAGCTCCGGGATGCAGGCGCCAAGGAGGGGGACCCGCACGCCGTTGCTCATGCACCCCGCCAAGCCCGAGGTGGTGGTGGTGCGGGGCGGCTATAAACTGAAAGGGAAACTTGCCAAGAGTTTGGGGACGGGCGTTCCGGGGCCCGGGCCGAAGCCCCCGGGGGGAACCCCATGACTAAGGCCACCCGGCTGCCTGCCCATGAAGAGAGGCCCACCTGAGGTGAGGGCCTCCGCATGCCTCCTCACAAGCACCTCAAGCGCGGTTGTCCCTCCGCGCCCTCCCTCCCTCCTCAGGCGCGTTCCAAATTCGAGCCGCACGCGCTGGCCCCCGGACTAGGGATGCGGCTCTGCTCCGGGCCGTTACTGAACCTCCCGCCCCGCTTTCACGGGTGTGAAGTGCGCCGGGCGGGTGGACGCGGACAGGAGGCCCAGGGCGCGCGCGCGCGCGCGCGTTCCAGGAGCTTCGCAGGGAGGCCAGTGGCGCGCATGCGCCGAGCGGCTGTGCGGCTCAGAGCGCGCGCTTTTCGCGGGGGCCGCGCAAGGAGGCGAGAGGCGCGCGTGCGCAGAGCGGCTCCCAGTGCACAGCGGGCTGGCCGCAGCGCGCGTGCGCCTGAGCAGCTTCGGGGGCGCGGGCGCGAGGAGGCGGCGGCGGCGGCGGCGGCCCGGGAACGCGCGTGCGCAGAACGGCTCGGGGCGCACACACGCGCGCGCGCCGGGGTCGGGGAGAGGAGGGCCAGAGCGCGCGTGCGTGTGCGGGAGCAGCCCGTGGCTGGGGGATGGGGGCACGGGCGCGAGGCGGCGGCCCGGGGGCCGCGCGTGCGCAGAACGGCGCGCGGCGCGCGGGGCAGGCCGGGAGCGCGCCTGCTGGCGCCTCCTCCCCGCCCTCCCTCTCCCCCCGCCCACCCCGCGAGTCGGCTAAGAAACGGCGGCACAATGGCGGCGCCCGTACCCCTTCCCCGTCCCGTCACCCACCTGCTTTTTGACATGGACGGCCTCCTTCTGGGTGGGTAGCCTGCGGCCGCCTCCCGCCAGGGCTGTCTGGGGATTGGGCGGGGGGCGGTAAACGCAGGCCCTCAGGGCCGGGGTCGGGGGCCACGACGGGGAGGTGTGAGGAGACCCCTCGGTCACCTCAGGTGGGTCGCGCGCCCGGGGCTGCCGCTTAGACGGCTCCCGGGGCACTTCCGGCGGCCGCGCCGCGCTTGAGGGGGCGGCGCGCTCAGGGACCACCGGGCTGGCTGCGGAGTTTCTTAGTGAGGCCCCCCACCCCCCACCCCGGAGGCCACGAGCGCAGCGCGCAGCAGCCCTGCCTCAGTTTCCCCATCTGCGCCTCGACCTCCAGGGGGCCCTGCCGGGGCTCTGCCCTCTGAGGTGCACGCACCTGGTCGGTAGCATCCTACAGGCAGGGCATGGTCCTCCATCCGCCAATTTGTGTGTGGGGGGGGGCGTGGGAGCCTCTGCCGACGTCTGCAGGCGTTTGGGGGTGACCTATGCGGAAGGCGGGATTGCCATCCAAGCGGGGTTGCTGCTGAAGCTCGCTCTCTTGCAATGCACGGGACCGCTCTACGGTCACTGCAAACTGCAAACGCTCCTGATCCCCAATGTCTTGTGCGGAGGAGGAGGAGGTGATGGTGATGGCTGGAGCCCTGCTCAGAGGTCCGGCTGGGCCGAGAGACTCCCAGCACGGGCATCCGAGCGGGCAGCCGCTTTGCAGTGCGGTGCCCGGGTCCCCACCCCGCCGCTGCCCAATCAGAATCTACATTTTTTTAACCCAAGCGCCGGAAAGTTGGAGGTGCATACAGCGCCCATGGTTGAGAGTGGTTTAGCAATCCTGCGCGCCCTCCGCCCCCCCACCTCCGAACTTGTCCTGCAGTGGGTTAGTAGTGGTAGTGGTAGGTGTGAACTCCACCAACCGAAACGGAATTCAAGCAGGATTCATAGAAAGCAATCCCTTTTTACAACTCAAGAGCCAACTAACTGCCCTGAGCGGTGCCTACAGCTTGGGCCATTTTTTCCATACCAGTGCCAAGTGTTACACAGTTAGGAAACGTCTTTCTGACCTCAGTCTCCGGAATGTTTCACAGAACTGTAAAAATGCGTGCCTACTTCATGTAGACTACTGACTTGGTGGAGGTGTGTGTACTTTTAATGTGTGTGTGTGTGTGATAGTCATTCAGCTGTCTCCGACTCTGCAGTTCCATGGACGGCTCCCTCTGTCCATGGGGATTCTCCAGGCAAGAACACTGGAGTGGGTTGTCATTTCCTTCTCTGGGGGAATCTTGCCCTCCCAGGGGTCGAACTGGGTCTCCTGCATTCAAGCAGATTCTTTAGAGTCTGAGCCACCAGGTCAGACTTTCAGGTACTTTAATGCTTCCTGTCATAAAATCTTGCAACATGGGAGAAAATATTTGTGTTGACTAACTGAAAGCAAAAGATTGCACAGCTCAGAGAGGTAAAGTGACTTGCCTAAGGTCACACAGCTAATAAGAAACAGAGCTGAGAAATGGTTACAGATCTGTCTAGTTCTAAATATAAGTGCTGTGCTCATCTTAATGGGGGGTGAGTGTGACCTTGTGTGAGTGTAATCATGTAACTCGGTTCAATAATGGGGCTGTTTTTTTAAAGGCACACAAAAACCAGTCTTTTTTTTTTTTTTTTTCATGGACCCAGGGCTTCCCAGGTGGCTCAGCAATAAAGAATCCGCCTGCCATGCAGGAGACTCATGAGATGTGGGGTGGATTCCTGGGTGGGGAAGATCCCCTAGAGGAAGGTATGGCAACCCACTCCAGTATTCTTACCTGAGAAATCCAATGGACAGAGGAGCCTGGTGGACTGCAGTCCATGGGGTTGCAAACAGACATGACTGAGCAACTTGGCACATAGCATAGCACCGAACTGTAAACAAGTGAATTCCTAAGGAAGAAAAATAAGTTCCCGTAGAGGTCACTGACTGGATAGAACAGTGTATGCTGCTACTAAACCTGATATGACTCAATTTCAAAGACCTCTGGGATTCATAAGTATAGTTTGTGGACATGAGTTTTCCTGCCCAGGTGGTCAAGTTAAATTGTCAAATAAACCTCTAATGAAAGGTCTAGAGAACATGTTTTGGGAGTCTCATGAATTTTAATGCAGACTGAGGTGTCTCATTAAAGTTAAATTTATTAAACTTCTAAATGAGCTTGATGCTTCATCCCCACTGGAGACACACATACGTGTTCCCTGGAGCCATGAATGTGACTTACGTGGTGGTAATTGCAGGGGTAGTTACCAATCAGGGGCTTCCCTTGTGGCTCAGCTGGTAAAGAATCTGCCTGCAATGTGGGAGACCTGGGTTCAATCCCTGGGTTGGGAAGATTCCCTGGAGAAGGGAAAGGCTACCCACTCCAGTATTCTGGCCTGGAGAATTCCATGGACTGTATAGTCCCTGGGGTCGAAAAAACTCAGACACGACTGAGCAACTTTGTTATCAACCAGTCTCCACTTCGTTAGTTAAGGCAAGTTGAGTGGTTTTTCAAGCATTGGCCTGGCAGTTGTGTTACCCAATCCTTTAAACAAGTCAGAGAAGCAAGGATTAGTGGGAACATAAGACCCAACTCTTATCCTCCTTCTCTTTCTGCCCTTTTACCTCATACCCTGACTGTTTTTACTCTTTCACCTTTTACTCTTTTACCGCCCTTTTACCTCATGTCCTAACTCTTCCTGGAGGTGGTAAGGCCTTGCAGAACTTTCTCAGAAATGCATCTTTGGTTATTCTGATACTTTTTGCAAAACGTCGGGTATAAAACACCACTTTCCAGAATGCAATACTTACTTCCTTTAATCTGCTTGATTATACCTGTTCAGGTGGCCCAGTCAGTAAAGAATCTGCTTGCAGTGCCGGAGACATGTGTTCGATCCCTGAGTTGGGAAGGTCCCTTAGAAGAGGGCATAGCAACCCACTCCAGTATTCTTGTCTGGAGAATCCCCATGGACAGAGGAGCCTGGTGGGCTGCAGTCCATGGGGTCGCAAAGAGTCGGACACAACTGAGCAACTAAAGCACATGCCTGTTCTAATTTTCAAGGGCCTGACTTCAGTTTGTCTATTGTTTGCGTAATAGTGCATCATCAGTTAATAATAAGTTCTTTTTCGGTCTGCCTGCTTTTCAGAATTCCAAATGCATTTCCCCAAGGAAGTGTGTTTGTTCATGTATCCCCAGTACTTGAATTTTCCAAGAAGTGAAACAGAAAACAGTGAGTTGGGTGAGGAATTCTTAGAGAAGGGCGAAGCTTGTGGACAGTGAAGAAGTCTGGAGATTCTGGCAGGAATGCTGACAGGAACACCAGGGTTACTTTCCAGTGCTTTTGAAGTCTTTGCTGCTGTTGTCTTTTGAATCTTTGGAATTCGATTTTTGTTGACACAGGTAACAATTATCTGTGAGTTAGGTAGTAATTTTGGCCCTCAAATGCTATTTAGATGCAGAGACAGAGGGGACTGAGATTATTTATAATCAAGGATAAGGTTTTGAAGGAAGAAGATACAAGTATCAAACACTCAGCTCCTGAGCAGGAAAGATTTTCTTGTTGATTAAATAACTGAAGTTGTTTAATGACTTTAGGAGCACAAGAGGTTCTCTTTAAGAGAGGAAAATTGGTGGTTCAGAGTCCTGCAATCTGATAGGAGTAGGACCATGTAAGATTTTCTTAGAGCAACATTAAAAAAGGAGAAAGACACAGAGGAAATGAGCTTGAATGGAAACTTTTTCTGTCCTAACACATCCAAAATATTGTTACTCAACATGTAATCAGTTAAAAAAAAAATCATTGAGATAGATTGCCTTCATTTTTGTTACCTGGCCTGTGAAATCTGTGTGTATTGAACACTCAGAATGCATCTCCGCACAAACTAGCCAGGTTTCCAGGCTTCACTGGCCACGTTTGGCCAGGGCCTACCTTGTTGGATGACCCAGGTATAGGGTTTTAGGAACCAATTCATTGATAATTACCATTGATAACAGGGCTAGGTGGAGGGTAGATGTTAAGCATATTGAGAATTAGAAATTCTGCTATATGTAAAATGTGATATACATAAAATATGCTTTCTAGGAATCTGATGCAGTAATTATAATCCTTAAAAAGTCAGCCTTAAAAAAATAACTTACTTTCAAATTCTTAAAAAAAAAACAAAAATAATAATGTGATAGATGGTTGAGGGAAAATGTGATTATTTGCAGTGTTGATTGTAAATGTCCCTGTCTCCATAAACACGCAGATATTGCAGGATTTTTTATTTATTTTTAATCCCACGACATGTGAGATCCTTGGCTCAGTGGTAAAGAACCCTCCTGCCAGTGGAAGACATGTAGGAGACGCAGGTCAGTCCCTGAGGTGGAAAGATTCCCCTGGAGGAGGAAATGGCAACCTGCTCCAGTATTCTGGCCTGGAGAATCCCTTGGGCAGAGGAGCCTGGTGGGCTACAGTCCCTGGGGTCGCAAAGAGTCGGACATGACTGAGCACCACAGGTGGGATCCTGGTTTCCCAACCAGGGACTGAACCCACACAGCCTGCATTGAAAATACCGTTCTGAGGCACTGGAGTGCCAGGAAAGTCCCAAGATTGCAGGGTTTTCAGGGGAGACACCTGGCTTCTAATTCACCATTACATAGAGGAGCGGATGCCCTGTTGTGGACCTGCCCGGTAGTGGCCCTTGAGATGGTGTAGAGGTGCCCAGTAGTGTGTCTGGGTGCCTCTGAGTGAAAGCAGGGCCTCTCTGGAGCTCAGCAGCTCACAGCCATGCCCACACCGGCTCGGAGTCCCCTGTCACCCGTTGTCCTTTGCTTCATGTCGCATACGCCAGCTTCTCTAGACCCTGGGGCCTCCACACAGCGGGTGACAAACATAGAGTCTCCTTAGATGGCTTTAGTAACTTTCATAGGTTACTGCCCTGGGGCCTCCGAAGGTTAAGAATATGCCTGCAATGCAGGAGACGTGGGTTCGATCCCTGGGTCGGGAAGATCCGCTGGAGGAGGGTGTGGCCACCCACTCCAGTATTCCTGCCTGGAGAATCCCATGGACAGAGGAGCGTGGCGGGCTACAGTCCATGGGGTCGCAAAGAGTCAGACACGACTGAGCAACCAAGGGGCAGGTGAAGGTACCAACAGACCATGTTGCCTGTCAGAGAAAATCCATCAGGAGTAAGAAAGGACTCTAGGGGGACCAAGGTGGGTAAACTCAGGCCTGTGAAGCTGTGCTTCCTGACAGCCCCAAACCTCATCAGCCTTCAGTGTGTTCCTACCATCAGCATTTCCTAT
Source organism: Giraffa tippelskirchi (assembly GCF_054371585.1). NCBI lineage: Eukaryota > Metazoa > Chordata > Mammalia > Artiodactyla > Giraffidae > Giraffa > Giraffa tippelskirchi. The sequence goes on from NC_137289.1 coordinate 149,834,366, forward strand.
CCACCACAGGGGCTCGCATTTCTAGAATAACTGGGAAGAGGGTGAGATCAAAATTGCAGAATTCTGCAGGTCCACGGGAGTTTGGTGCAGCTGGCAACGCGGCTAAAATGCTCAGCGGGTTTCTGCCAGTGCAGGCGCAGAGCGTCCTTGCCTCGCTTTCTCCTGGCTTCCTCATCCTCCTCGTGGTGGGCTTTCCTCTGGAGTCTCAGCGGCGAAACCTGGGTACGATCACAGCAGAGGAGTCGTCTTTTTTCCCCCAATCTGTTCTTCCCTCCTTCTCCTTGGAAAAAGCTGTGTGTTGGGGATTCTTTGGTCCCTTTTGTCTTTATGATGATTCTCTCTTTTCTCAGTTTCGGCTCCTTTTTTTTTTTTACCTTTCATTTTGTAAGCTGCTATAATTTATCAGTTACGCCGTGTCATTCTTCAGGGGTAGACCGAGATTTAATGCAACGGAAAAGAGCACGGGAAATAATGCCCCCAAGAAACATCTGCCAAAAGCACTCATTACACAGAGGTGCCCAGGTGACTTTTCAAACCCGTGTTTGAAAAGTGATGGATACATAGCCTGAGGTCAGACGGTGCCTTGGTGTTTGGATTACATTTCAAAATAAAGATCTCACCGTCAGCTGTACGTGAATACTGGCTTCCCAGGTGGCACTAATGGTAGGAAACATGCCTGCCAGTGCAGGAGACATAAGAGACGTGGGTTCCATCCCTGGGTCGGGAAGATCCCTGTGAGGAGGGCATGGCAACCCGCTCCAGTATTCTAGCCTGGAGAAACCCACGGACAGAGGAGCCTGGCTGTCATAGACCTGTGAAGACTCGGACACAACGGAAGCGATGTAGCACGCACAGTGTTCTTAAAAGCTTCATAGAATTGTGTTAAAAGGGGGGTGAAGGCAGCGCTGTAGTTACAGAACACATTTCTCTGGTTTGAAACTGCCTTCCGGGTGTCTGAGAAGGATTTTCTTGAACACATAATGATTGTGACTCACCCACTTTCTGTTTCTTGAGCAGAAATGCTGAAGTGTTCTCCTGCTTTTGGTCTTTGCAGAGGTGGACGGCCCATCTCATCCCAGCAGCTCTCAAGTTACCTTCTGAGTGTTTGTCAGGTACAACCCCATTTTCCTTTACCATCTGGCTCCGTCATGCCCTTTGCTCTGAGGCCTGCAGTCAGTAGCTTAGCTTAAGTCTCTGCACAGGGTACCTGTGCAGATGGGGGCCCGCGCCTGCGCTGAGGGTGGTCTGCTCCGCACCCTGGCCTGGCAGGCGGCTCCATCGGCCTGCCTCCTGCCCTTGGGCTGGGCAGTCGATGGCCCTTAACTCGCCTCCCTAGGCCTAGAGGCCAGGAACTGATCTAGAGGCAAACTAGAGTCTGCTCGACGCCCGCTAGCCCGTCCAGTCTACGGAAGATGAGGACACACGATCAGAGCTGGCGTGTGTGTGTGCTCAGCTGATTGAGTCATGTCCGACTCTTTGCGACCCTGTGGACTGTAGCCCACAAGGATCCTCTGTCCAGGGGAGTCTTCAGGGTGGGTTGCCATGCCCTCCTCCAGGGGATCTTCCCTACCCAGGGATCGAACCCATGTCTCTCCTGTCTCCTGCTTTGACAGGTAGGTTAAATCAGTAAAGGACTGGTTGGGAGGATGGGCTCTGGGTAGGTTGGTTTGCATGTGAAAGGCACTCTTGTTTGCATACAGAAGACAGCTTCCTACTCTCTATAGGAATTGACTACCCTTGGGAGGGGCAGTCTCTTCCCCTGGGTCAGCAAGTCAGAGTATCAAAAACACTTCCCTGTCCTCCTGCTCCATACCCTTCCTTGTCGTTTTCCCACTTGTGCGCTTGGAGCTGGGCCCCGGGATCTCTAAAGACATTTGTGCACCAGATTTTCTTTGGGTGGAATCTTTTTTTTTTTAATTTTTATTTGAAGGGTAATCACTTGACAGTGTTGTATTGGTTTCTGCCATACATCAGTATGAATCGGCCATCGGTTCAGTTCAGACACTCAGTCATGCCTGACTCTATGCGACCTCGTGGACTCGAGAACGCCAGGCCTCCCTGTCCATCACCATCTCCTGGAGTTTGCTCAAACTCATGACCATCGAGTCGGTGATGCCATCCAACCATCTCATCCTCTGTTGTCCCCTTCTCCTCCCACCTTCAATCTTTCCCAGTATCAGGGTCTTTGCCAAGGAGTCAGTTCTTCACATCAGGTGGTCAGAGTATTGGAGCCTCAGCTTGAGCCATATGTATACCTGTATCCCCTCCCTTTTGAGCCTCCCTCCCACCCCCATCCCACCCCCTAGGTCATCACAGAGCACTGCGCTGAGCTCCCTGTGCTACACAGCAGCTTCCCAGTGACTGTTTTCCGCATGGTAGTGTAAAGAATGTCCGTGCTGCTCTCTTCGTTCTTCCCACTTTCTCCACGCTGTGTCTGCAGGTCTGTTCTCTGCTGGTGCATCTCTATTCCTGCCCTGCAAATAGGTTCATCAGTACAATTTTTCTAGATTCTCTATTTATGCGTTAATATATGGTATTTGTTTTTCTGACTTACTTCACCCTGTATGACAGGCTCTCAGTTCACCCAAATCCCTACATATGACTCAGTTTTCTTTCTTTTTATGGCTGAGTAGTGTTTGATTGTATATATCTATAGATACCACATCTTCTTTATCCATTCACGTGTCAGTGAACATCTAGGTGGCTTCCATGTCCTAGCGGCTGTAAATAGTGCTGCAGTGAACACTGGGGTACCACGCATCTTTGAATTATGGTTTTCTCAGAATTACATGCGCAGTACTGGGCTTGCTGGGTCATACAGTAGTTTTTATTGCTAGCTGTTTAAGGATTCTCTGTACCGTTTTCCATAGTAGTTGTATCAGTCTACATTCTCATCTTCTGTTGGAATCTTAAACAGCAGCTGATAGTTAGTCAAGAGGTCACATTCAAAAAAAAGAGAGAACAACTTCCTACATGTCCTCCTGAAGTAGCCACTCACCGATACCTGCGGTCACGTGGTGTGCCCGTCAGACCTGGTGATAGCCGTGTCCCTGGGGAACCCGGCAGCCCTGGGCCGATGTCTCTCAGCAGACGTCTGCCGCTGCAGGCCTGGGATGTTCTCATGCATCACTCCTGAGGTTGGAGCTCGAGCTGGAGTGAAGAACGATGTGGATTTAAAAGCAGTTCTGAAAATAAATAAATAAAAGCAGTTCTGGCAGTGCTGGGCCAGTGCTGTCCTTGGCATGAGGGCCCTGCGGCTGCATTTTCACACATCCACGGGGTTCTCTGTCCGTGTTCACCACGGTTTCACCGTCTTGGAAACCTCTCTGCTCCTGCTTTAAGAAAAGGGGCATCACTTGGTTATCAAAGAAGCGTTTTGTGCCAGCAGGGTGTTATTCGGCGTTTCGTTCCAGCCACGGACAATCATCGATTTCAGTAGGTGCCCTGGTACACTCCAATTTCTTCTCTGCGTCTGTTATTTCCCTTATTTATCTTAAAAGCATTTCCTTTGCTTACATTGACAGCGTGTGTTTTTTTTGCCTGATGACTATGTATAATCAAGGCCGACTTCAAGTCCAGCTGAGATTCTGTCTTTGGCCCCCGTGTGTTTTGAGTTTGGCACTGACAGTTTTATGACCATGCGTTGGCTTTGAAAGCAGTATGCTGAGGTGACTGGCTTTGCGGAGGGGGAGTTCCAGTCAAATTTGAGATGTGTTTGGAGAAACCATCAAGCTGCCTGGAGAACCCAGAGAAAACCGAGCTCGCTGCCTCCTACCAGGTCGGTTCAGCAAGCATCTCAGTGGGGGGCCTTGGGCCGACTTAGAACGCCCGCCGCCGGGCAACCCTCACTGGTACAGGCACAATGGGACATCCTTATTGCGCTTCCCGGGGGCGCTAGTGGTAAAGAACCCACCTGCCAATGCAGGAGATGCAAGAGATGCAGGTTCCATCCCTGGGTCGGGAAGATCCCCTGGAGGAGGGCATGGCAACTCCAGTGTCCTTGCCTGGAGAATCTCAAGGACAGAGGGGGCTGGCGGGCTACAGGCCATGGGGTCACCGAGAGTCGGACAGGACTGAAGTGACTGAGCACGCACACACCCACCTCAGAGACGGCGTAGCTGACACCTAGCATTCTGGTCTTTGTCTCACTCCGAGGGCCGATGGAGGGTCCCACTCAGGACCACCTGTGCTCACTGAACACGTTGGCTGTCACCTGGAGGAAGCCTGGCCCCCCACTTCACCCCGGGTATCACCTGGAGGAAGCCTGGCCCCCCACTTCACCCCGGGTACGTGCTCTCCCTGCCGGCTTGGTGCAGTTCCCCGTCCTCAGGCGTTCTCCCAGCAGCGGAGCCTGGCCTAGGTGTCTCGGGCGTGTCTCAGGCGGGACGGGACCCCTCCGGGGCCTTCAGAGGCTCATCAGGATGTAAGAACAGTCAGATCCAAGACAGCCTGCTAGCTGACCCAAGGCCCTCAGTGCACTGTTGTTATTGCTGCTGTTGTTTTTTAAATTAATGTTATTTTTGGCTGTGCTGGGTCTTCATTGCTGTGAGGGCTGTTCTCTAGTTGTGACAGGTGGGGTTACTTTAGTTGTGACAGGCGGGGGCTGCTCTCCAGTTGTGCCCATTCGTCTCTTTACATTGGCTTCCCATGTTGCAGAGCGTGGGATCTGGCACACGTGGGTTCAGTAGCTGTGGCTCCGGGCTCAGCTGTCACACGGCATGTGGCAGTCCTCCCGGTCCAGGGGTCAAACCCACGTGCCGTGCGTTGCAAGGTGGACTCTAAACCGCTGGACCACCAGGGAAGCCCCAGTGCAGTGTTTAATGTGACTTTGCAGAAGAGATTTAGTTGTCTGAATATGATACAGACCTTCTTCATAGCATTTGTGTTTGTTATTAGATCAAGTAAAGGCATATCCTCCCTTGGTGAGCAGATGGCACTCGTGTGACCTTAACAGCTTTGTGTGACCGCACCTGTGATACTGAATAACCAGTGCAGGGTACCTGTCTTGGCATTTGTAATACCGTATCGAGCGTTGGGCTGGAGAGAGAGTCAGGCCCTGAATTGGAGGGGGTCCTTGCCCACCGGCGTCTTCCTTGGTGCCCTGGCTCGGGGGGAGTGTGCAGGACTCTGCAGGCATCAGCTGCCCTCCCATCCGGGAGGGAGTGGTCTTCCCGCTCCAGCCGATGCCTCCGCGTGGGCTCAGCCCTGGCCCTGAGGGAAGGCTTGCCTTTTCTTCTGAATGTCACCAGCTTCTTTCTCCTGCTGCTTCTAATTCTTCTGTCGTTTAGTCGCTCAGTCGTCTCCGACTCTTTGCCACCCCATGGACTGTAGCCTGCCAGTGTCCTCAGTCTGTGGGATTCTCCAGGCAAGAAGACTGGAGTGGGTTGCCATGCCCTCCTCCAGGGGATCTTCCTGACCCAGGGATTGAACCCGCGTCTCCTGCACTGGCAGGCGGATTCTTTCCCACGGAACCACCAGGGAAGCCCAGTGCTTTAGTGCCTGAGCACAGCGTGTTCTAGAGTATCACTGAAACACAACCTCCCTGCTCTCATGGTTCCGTCCTGCCTGCACACTGCTTTCCACCCACAACCCAGGAACGTCGTTGGGCTGAAGGGCACAGTGCCTTTCGGGTGGCTGGCTTGCTGTCGTTCAGTCGCTCAGTCGTGCCCGACTCTTTGCGAGCCCTTGGACTGCAGCACACAAGGCTTCCCTGACCATCACGGTGTCCCAGAGTTTGCTCAAACTCACGTCCATTGAGTCGATGTGTGGCCGGCATCTTTTCTTGTATTTCCAGAACTTTGGGCTTCATGAGCCGCTGCTACCCTCTCTGTCCCGCGCTTCTCATCTGTCTGTCCTCTGTCGGTGTTCAGGGCCCTGGCCTTGGCCCCCTTCCTGGCGATGTCTCAGGGACGTGTGGCCTCGGGGAGCCTTCTGCCTCTACCGTCTCTGGGTCCCTGTGGGCGCCCTCGCATCCCCTTCAGCTCCGTCCACACTTCCCAGTGCCCACAGGGCACTCCACCCAGGGGCCGCCCCCGAGACCCAGGTTAAAGCGGAGGCCAGACCAGTCTGCCATCCCATGCTCCCCGTCAGCCGCCTGTGAGCTTCCTGACTTCTGGTCCTCCCCTCTCTCTCCCCAGCATCCGGTCCTTCCTGCTGGCTGAAGAGTCACAGCCACGCTGGGGTCTTCAGGCCCCGAGGCTCTCTGTTCGGGTGATAATGTTTCCCGGGAGCCTTCCCCGTGGACCCTGCCCGCCTCAGCCGGGCCCCTGGCAGGGAGCCCGGCACCCCGTTCCTGCCCATCTTCCCGCATTCCGCGGCTCCAGGGACCTCACCTCAGGGACAGAGCCTGCCCGGCGTCGCCTCCTGCCTCTTCCCACAGCCCGAGAGGCGACGCGGCTACTTAGACTCTCGTGTGCCCGGGGCAGGCATGTCCCTCCCAGACACCTTGGTGGCGGCTGGCGAGGCTTGGTGCTCATGTGGGTGAGAGGGCACAGAGCCTGGTGCCCGGCATGTACAGGTGAAGGAGGCTTTGCCAAGGGCACCCACCCTAGCACACGTTTTTTTCCCCCCAAGTGCCCCTGCTTTGCCTTCTCAGAGGAATCTGCGCTGAAGCGGGTCCCTCAATAGTTTACATGAGAAGGGGCGTCTGGGCCGTAAAAACAGCCCCCATCCCTACCTGTCGCGGTGCATCTGAGTTGTCCTCCCGTGTGCTGGCTTTGTGTGCGTGTGTGCATGTGTGTGTGGTTATGATACAGACACGTAAGTCATCTCCGAGTTGGCCACGTGCAGCCGGACGAGTGTGTTCCTCCCCAGAAGCCCGAGCCGGATCTCAGCCTTCATCTCGTTCAGCCAGGCTGAGAGCAAGCAGCCTGATAAAAGCGTGCAAGGTCTGACCCCGAGTGAGTGGTTTCGGGCCAGTCCCCCCCGGGAGGTAGCGTGGCCTAAAGCCAGCAGCCTGGAGCCAACCTGCCCACTCGGGGAGCCTGCTCAGGGACATGGCTTTTCATTCAGAGGGCATTTAAGGCCAGCGTGACAGCAGGATCCGCCAGGGCGGTCCAGGGGAGGGACGTTCAGGGCCTTGCCCCATTTCCTGAGCCTCACGGTCTTCCAGAGCAGGCCCACCAGATGCAGGTCCCCAGGCCAGTCCAGGGAAGGACATACCGCTCAGCTCACCCAGGTACCCTGGGAGCTGGGGGCAGGAAGCGAGTTGCAGTGCAGCGTGCCTCTCAGGACACTGGATTCATCCTGAGCAGGCCTGTGGGAGTGCTTCCCCGGTGGCTTAGCTGGTAAGGAACCCGCCTGCAAAGCGGGGATACCTGAGTTCCATCCCTGGGTCGGGAAGATCCCCTGGAGGAGGGCATGGCGACCCACTCCAGTATTCTTGGGCTTCCCTGGTGGCTCAGATGGTAAAGAATCCTGCAAAGCAGGAGACCCGGGTTCCATCCCTGGGTCAGGAAGATCCCTTGGAGGAGGGCATGGCGACCCACTCCAGTATTCTTGGGCTTCCCTGGTGGCTCAGATGGTAAAGAATCCTCCTGCAAAGCGGGAGACCCGGGTTCCATCCCTGGGTCAGGAAGATCCCTTGGAGGAAGGCATGGCGACCCACTCCAGTATCCTTGCCTGGAGAATCCCGTGGACGGAGGAGCCTGGCGGGTGATAGTCCACGGGCTCGCAAAGAGTCACACACGACTTGAGTGACTGAGCACACACCGCTGGGCGGTGGGAGCCGGCCGGGTGGCCGTCAGGCAGGGCCGTGAGGGTTCCCGGCCAGCGGGGCCCCGCGTGTGAGTCTGTGCGAGCCGAGGGTGAGGAAGAGCCGTGGCCCCAGTGCGGTGCAAGGCGAGTGCAGAGGCCTCAGGGAGGGCGCCCGGGGTGCGGTCTGCCTTGCGCCAGACCCAGGAACGCAGACCTCACCCCCCACCTGCCGCCCAGCCCCACGGGTGCGCGGTGCCACACAGGGCAGTACCCTCGGCAGGGAGGACCAGGCCCTCGAGGCCGGGAACTGCCTAGGGGCTGTCACAACCGTCCTGGAGACTGAGGCCACGCGCACGCACTCTTGTTACACCATCCGGGATCCCCGCGGGCCCCGCCGTCTCACTGGACGGGTTCCTGCCCTCTGCTCACGCCATCCTGCCTTGGCGTGCACACTGGCGTGTTCAGGAAGGGCCCCAAATAATCCGGGCAGCCAGTTCTCGAATAACCCGAGCGTGTTTTCCCCAGGTGTGAGCGTCACAGGTGGAAGCTAGATGCCCAGCCTGTTGTTCAGCAAACCCGCCCCGCACCTGCAGGGCTGTCGTCTGTCCACCTCCGCCCGCCCACCTCCTCCTGACCACGGGGAGCTCGGTCCTGGGAGTGCCGGGGGCATTCCTCTGCCCTGCACAGCAGCTCTGCGCCTCCAGTGCCCGTGGATCCCCCTTCTCGCCCTCTGCTCTCCTCGCCTCACCCCCACACACATGCGGGCGGCGTGTCACGAGGGCGTCATATTACTGATGAGCCTTCTTGTGTGTCGAGTTGGCTCCTGGACACTGGGTTTTAACGCATCCCCTGCTAGCCCAGTTGGTGAAGAATCCGCCTGCGATGAAGGAGACCTGGGTTTGATCCCTGGGTCAGGGAGATCCCCTGGAGAAGGGAAAGGCTACCCTCTCCGGTCTTCTTGGGCTTCCTTTGTCGCTCAGCTGGTAAAGAATCACCTGCAATGCAGGAGACCTGGGTTTGGGAAGATCCCCCTGGAGAAGGGAAGGCTACCCACTCCAGTATTCTGGCCTGGAAAATTCCATGGACTGTATAGTCTTTGGGGTCAGATAGGGAGGCTCTAGAGAGAGGGGATATATGTATGCATACAGCTGATTCACGTTGTCGTAGGCCAAAACTAACACAATACTGTAAAGCAGTTATATTCCAATTAAAAAAAAAAAATTATCAGCTCTTCAAGTTTCAAAATCATACTTGCCCCTTAAACACTTCTGCTTATTCTGTTGGGAAATCTGGTAGACATTAACCATCACTAGTAAGAGTCCATGACAATATTTGACTCCGCTTACACATTTTTTTTCATCAACATAAACACCCTGATGCTTGTGATCCTCCATTTATCTAAGGTCTTCTTCAAAAATTTTTCTTTCTCTGTCATTTTTCGCTGCGGTGGTTCTTCACTGCCGTGTGGGCCTTTCTCTAGTTGCGGTCGGAGGGCTTCTCGCTGAGGCTTCTCTCGTTGCGGAGCAGAGACTCTAGATGAGCGGGTTTCGGTGGTTGCAATGTACTCAGTCAGTTGCCCTCAGCATGTGGGGTCTTCCCAGAGCAGGGCTCGAACCCTGTCCCCTGCATTGGCGGGCATATTCTTTACCTCCGTACCCCCCAGGAAGTCCCAAACACTTTAATTTGTGCTTGTTCTGTTGACAGCTCTGATACATATTAACCATCACTATTAAGAGGCCATGGTAGTGTTTGACTGTTGCACATTTTTTAATCCACTTAAATACCTTTCTGCTTGTGAAGCTCCATTTATAGTGTGTTTTATTTCCTGGTTCAGTACTTCCTTTTTCTGAATTAACACAGCCTTTCTGAATAGCCAGTGATCACTTTAAGGCCTAATACATGAGGTTTATAAAACGGATGAGCATCAAGTCCACTTGACTTTTCCAGTAGAGTTCCAATAATGTCATCTTTGTGGAAATTCTGTATTTGACTGTGCACGGTCTTAGTTGCGACATGGCGGAGTCTTTAGTTGCAGCCCGTGGGATCTTAGTTCCCCAACCAGGGATCAAACCTGGTCCCCCTGCTTTGGGAGCACAGAGTCTTACCACTGGACAACAAGGGAAGTCCCCTGATAATATTGTCTTAAAATGGCAGGTGAAAGTTAGTAATTTCAGTGTGTATTTCAAAGTTTATTTATAGCATTGTTGCCCCGATAGGCCAAATCCCATTAAAGAATACACAGAACAAAATGAGAAATAACTTGCAAAACCTTATTCCCTTTACATCTCTGAATGTTTTGGGAGTCTAGAGGTGTCTGCCTGTCCATTATGGAAACCTTTTTCCCACCCAGCTGAGTAGATTTTTGCATTTCTTGGCATATATGAATGTTTTCCATGTAAATCCCATAATCTTTGACCCTGACGAGAATTCTGCATTTGTTCAGTATATTTCCCAGGTCCGTGCAGGTCCCAGGGGGAGGGCCATGAAAACAATATGTGAATGACTGAAGGATTTCTTTCATGTCCTGTGTCTGACTGGGAGTAACACCACGTCAGGCCATATACCCGTGGGAGTCAGAAAATGAGCCTTAATTGTGCATGTGAGGAGCCCCTGCCTGTCCCTAGAGGGCACTTCTGGGTCCTCAGAGTTCCAGACCGAAAGCCACTTACGTTTGCGAACAGGGTGGGCACTTGTGTCTCCTCGTCTCTCAGAGCTTCTGCGATGGGGGGGCTAGGACAGGTGAGTTTCTACCTGTGCTGACCGAGCTCCGCCTCCTGTGGTCACAGAAGGTGCGCTCTGCTTGGGAAGAGAAAGGACGCCTGACCGCCTTTTCACCTTTGCAGAAATGCCGGGGTAGAGGTAAATGAAGTCTGAGATGTGCGAGCCACTTTCCATTGTTGAGCAGATGTTCTTTAAAAGAATATTGACCCTTATTTCCTGGGGTCCATCTCTAGTCCCTTCCCATAAAAAAACAAGACACAGAAGGATATTTTTCATCAGTTGCCCTTGATGAGCAGGGCATGGCAACCGTCTGCAGTATTCTTGCCTGGAGAATGCCACGGACAGAGGAGCCTGGTGGGCCACAGTCCACGGGGTCGCAGAGAGTCAGACATGACTGAGGTGACTTAGCACGCACGCCTCATACACACGGACACCTTGCCTTTGACAGAAGTGCTGCATAGATGAAGATCAATAACTCGGAGTTGTGGGCTGCTGTGTGCGCCACCAAAACTCGTATTGTGAAGCCCTAACCCCCAGGGCCTCAGAATGGGGCTGTACTTGGAGTCAAGGTCTTCAAAGAGGTAACTAGGTAAAATAAGGACATTGCGCTGGATCCTGACCCCTTAGGTGGAGAAGGGACTGGCCACCCTCTCCAGTGTTCTTGCCTGGAGAATCCCACGGACAGAGGAGCCTGGCGGGCCACAGTCCACGGGGTTGTAGGAGTCAGACACGACTGAGCGACTCACACACACCACTTTGACCCCTTAGGACTGGTCCTCATAAGGAAAGAATAGCACAGAGACGCACACGGGGACGACCGCGGGCAGACACGGGGAGGAGACGGCCGTCTGTGCACCCAGGACAGACGCCTCGGGAGGAACCAGCGCTCTCCACATCCAGGTCTCTGCTTTCCAGCCTCCAGGGCTGAGGAAAGGAACTTCGTGTTGTTTGAGCCCCCCAGCGTGCGGTGTGTTACCATGGCAGCCACAGCAAGCGAATCCCCCCCAGAAACGTAGGGTGTTTGATGCCGGGACTGGATAAAGGGAGCTGCGCCGGCATCTGACAGATCTCCCGGGCAGACTGCGGCCGGGGAGGTGCCCGTGGACGCCCAGAGCTGTGCAGTCGGTAGCTGAGACACCAGGGTTACCGCGTGATCTCCCCCAGTCTTCCTCCTGTCATCGCTTTCCAGTTGTCTGCAGTCCTCCACCCCGTCCACGCCAAAAACAGATCAACGGAAGTGCACATCACAGCTAAAGAAATGACGCCGGGAACACAATGGCTTGTGTGTGTTCAAAGGAGAAGAATCGCGTCCTTTTTTTTTTTAACGTCTCTTCATTTGCTTTTCCTAGATTCCACAGTGCTTTGCATTGTTCTAAATTAAAAGTGGTTTTGGCGCTGCCTCCGTACCAATGCATACACCATGGGTGATACAGTCAGTGGGGAATTCAACCCACTGTACCCTCAGGAAGTATAAAAATCTAGAGGTAACGGGAGCAGCCACTGAAGGAAGGTCTTGAAAAGAAGTGGAAGCTGTTGATCTGGGTGGGAAAGGAGGGCTTTAAAAATCTGCATGTCCCTGGGTTTCAGGGTGAAGTGTTTCAGATGACTCCTGAGCTAGCAGGGGTTGATGGATAGACCCAACTCAACACATGAATTCAGGGCAACACCTTGATAGAACCCCTGTTCGCTGTCAGTCTTTTCTGCAGTTTTTCCTTTTTCAGACCCACTTTCGTGGAAGCCTCCACGTTCTTCTTTTCTTTTTGGCTCCACCGGATCTTTGTTGTCGGGCAGACTTTCTCCACTTGTGGCGAGCGGGGTCTACTCTCTAGTTGCGGTGCGCGGACTTCTCATTGTGGTAGCTCCTCTTATCGCAGAGTGTATAGACTCTAGGACATGCGGCCTTCAGTAGTTCACAGCTGCAGACCCAGTAGTGGTGGGTCCCTTGCTCTAGAGTGCCAGTTCAGTAGTTGTGGCTCTTGCTGTGTTTCTGCTCATCTGTCCCTTACAAGGACCGTGGCATTGGATTTAGGACTACCCTCAGCCAGGAGGACCTCATCTCGGACCCTTCACTTCGTCACATCTGCAAAGACTGTGATGTTTCCAGAGAAAAACCAGTCTCCTTGTGAGTTTCCAGAATGGCGTTCAGTGCTTTTCACATGCCAGTTCGCCCGGTGCTCATCAGAGTCCTCCAGGTGAGGGCTGAGAGGTAGGTGAGCTTGCCTAGGAAGAGACGGAGGCTCGAGGCGGGTGACTCGGGGCTCTGGTCCCTGAGGAGACATCAGTGACCTGGCAAATGATAGATGTTTCCCCTTAAGACAGGGCTGTCTTTCCCAGTATTACAGTCCATAACAGGCAGGAAGCAGAAGCCACCCAAGGGTCCATGGATGGGTGGCTGAATGGGTCAGTGGGTGGCTGGCTGGCTGGCTGGATTGATGGATGGATAATGGGTGGATGAATGGCTGAATGGATTAGTGGGTGCAGGCATGGATGGATTAGCGGATGGATGGGTGGCTGGCTGGATGGATGTATTGATGGATTGATGAGTGGGTGGTTGAATGGCTGAATGGATTAGTGGGTGGATGGATGGATGGATGGATTAGTGGGTGGATGGATGGATTAGTGGGTGAATGGATGGATGGGTGGACAAGTGGGTGGATGGATGGATTAGTGGAATTTACAGTATGTGTTAGTTGCCTGGGTCTGCTGTAACAAAATGCCACAAACTCACTGGCTTAAAAAAAACCCAGATGCCCTTTCTCATGGCTGTGGGAGTCAGAAGTCCAAGACCAGTGTCCCTGGGCTGAGGTCGAGGGCTGGTTCCCTGTGTGGGCTGCAGGGGAGAGTCTTGTCTTGACCAGCTTCTGGAGGCAGCTGCATTCCTCCCTGATCTTCAGGTCCTTCAGCACTTCACCTCTCTAACCATCCTTTTCTTTGTTGCAGGCGTTTACAGCCATCCGTTTCCCTGCAAGCACTGCTTCTGTTATAGCCCATACCTTTCGGGGTGCTGTGTTTGTCATTTCCTTCCTCCCAACCTGTCTTATAATTCTTGCAATTTTACCTTTTCACCACTCACCGTTTAGGTGTGTGTTTGTTTAACTTCCACACAGTTGTGAACTGCCCAGGCTCTCCTGTGAGTGATTTCTCATTCCGTTCCGTTGTTGATCAGGGAAATACTTGGCATGATTTTGATCCTTTGTGAATTTATTGAGCCTTTTTTAATGGCCTAGCTTATCGTCTTTCCTGGTGAGTTCTTGTGAACTTGATAAGAGTGAATTTTTTTTTGTCATGTTTGGGTGGAGCATTTCCATAGTATCATAAAATTCAGTTGGTTTATGGTATTTAAGTAGTTAAGTTGTACGCAGTAGTAGTTACCTATAGTATTTAACAAGTTTTAAATCTGGTCTTGTGTTCCTTGTGAATTTTCAGTCCAGCTGTTCTGTCTACGCAGTAGCAGTTACCTATAGTATTTAGCAAGTTTTAAATCCAGCCTTGTGTTCCTTGTGAATTTTCTGTGCAGCTGTTCTGTCTATCATTGAAAATGTGACATTACAAGTTTCCAGCTACTGTGGTCGACATCTGTTTCTTCTCTCAGTTTGGTCAGATTTTGTTTTAGGTGTTTGTGACTTTGTTGTAAGTTTCTTACATGATTATAGTTGTTGCATCTTCTTGATTGAATTACCCCTTTGTCCTTACAAAATGCTTCTATCGAGTTTTTGTTTGTTTGTTTCTAGTAGAAACATTTGTCTTAAGTCTGCTTTGTTGGACGTGGCCAGTGTGGCTTTCTTTGGTTACCGTGTGCATTTAACAGCTTCATCCTCTTACTTTCAAGCTTTTTGCACCTTTCCTGGTAAAGTGTGTCTTGTAGACAGTATATAATCGGATCATGTGGTTTTTCGTTTTTAATCCATTTTGCCAGTCTTTACTTTTTAATTTACATTTAACCTTTTACATATAATGCCATTATTGATAAAGGATTTACGTATATGGTTATCTTATTTGTTTTCTCTTTTTTTTGTCACATGCCGTCAATCTGTATTTATTAACGAGCATTCTGCTGTAGAGAAGACTCTCCTCTGTCCACATGTATTTTTTTATTGCAGTTAGTTCACTGGCAGGATTGTTTCACGTGTACAGCATAGTGATTTGATAATTTTATAGACTGTACTCTGTGTAAAGCTGTAAAATACTGTATTTCCTGTGCTGCACTTTCCATTCTTGTAACTTCCTTATTTTACCGCTAGTAGTTGGCACCTCTTCGGTCCCCTTCATCTGTCTTGTCTCTCCCCCACCCCCTCCCCTCTGGTAGAAATAGTTCTCTGAACTCTGTGTCTGTTTACGCCTTAGATTAGTTTGAGATTTGGCTGCTTGCAATAACAACAGGTAGACGTAGAAGGTAAATCAAAGACAAACCCTGTATATTTCCAGTGTCTGTGGAATCAAAAAAGGAAACAGATCTATGTCTTTTCCTTTGGTTCCCCTTTCCCCCATCACTGCCTTCTTTTATGGGAACTACATAGTTTGTTGTGTACATTTTAACTGTTTTATTTCTCTTACCTTTTTTTTTTTTTAGTTATTTTCTTAGTGGTTGCTCTGTGTATTATAGTTAACAAGTTATACCCATCCAGTTTGCATTAATACCAGTGTAATTTGAATAGTGTACAAAAACTTGGCTCTTATATATCTCCTTTCCTACCCTCCTTTGTGGTGTTATTGTCGTAAAGATTACATCTTTTTACGTGTTATGTATTACATCTTTATATATGTTATATGCCCATCAACAGAGATTTGTAATTTTAATTTTATGCAGTTGTCTTTTAAATCAGATTAAAAAAATGATCCGCAAACAAACAACACATGTATCTTTTAAGTCCCCCAAGGGCAAAATCACCCTGATTATAAACCATCACTTTAAGGAATTGAAAAAAAAAAAAGCGTTATTGCATCACCATCTATCAACTCATTTTAAAGTAACTTTCAATAATTTAGAAAGATTGCCAAGGAAATCTTGAATTGGCGATTGGGTAATGAATCAAGTGTGTAAAACACACTGCATACTTAACTGTTTCCAAATCTTGCTTGATGACCTTTTTCAAAACAAAAGATACAGTAAAAATTTACTATGATTCTTGGGTTAAATGCCACCTTCAAGTTAGAATTTTGGTCGTATAGGTTCTATTCAAGTATAGAAAATACTGATGACTGAGCGTCACCGACTCGCTGGACATGAGTTTGAGTAAACTCCGGGAGTTGGTGATGGACAGGGAGGCCTGGCGTGCTGCAGTCCGTGGGGTCGCGAAGAGTCGGACACGACTGAGCGACTGAACTGAACTGAACTGGGCAGAGAAATAGATACAAAAGCTGTAACCTGACTGTAGTTTCAGTTTGAGCTTCTGAGAAGCCTTTTTGTAGAAATCATTGACTGTCAGTTGACTGACTATTGCTGTTTTTTTGGGCTGCATGGTTGGGAGCAGTCACGTGCTCTGAATATGTTCTTCCATTGTACCTTCTGAAAATACTTCAGTGTGTAAGTTGGTGATCAGAGCCCACACCTGAGCCCACCACAGGGGCCCAGCCTTTTTCAGGCGCCCCAACTGTAAGGACGGCACCACTCCCGAGTCCTCCACCCTCATGCCCAGGCGCTGTCCTCGGACCCAGTGTGGCCCCTTACGAAATGGCGTGGTGATGCACTTTCTTAAACTTTATTATGGATTGTCAGAAAAAAAGAAAATAATTCTTGACTCATACCCACACCTGTTAAAGGAAGTGGTTGATAATGCCACTGAACCATACTGAAGGCTAATCAAAAGTGTCACTTGAGAAAAGATCACTCGGTTAAGTCGTTACCAATCTTTATTTAAAGGAGTTGGAAACTGGCTGGCTTTCAGCCACAAGAAACAGTCCATCAAACCCTTAAATACTTGTCCTCAAAGCCTCCAAGGCAAGCGGCTCCTAGTTTGAAGCAAATATTACCGGGCCTCGTCATTTCACGATTGTTAACTACTCATTTCGGTCTCTTACGTTCCTAAACACGAGGAAGTTGCTGGCTCTTGCAGGCAAGCGTGTCTGTAAAGGTTAAACCGCACGGACTAGACAGGCTTCTCCCATGTCTTCTGCGTGTGCGGTCAACACGCGGTGCGGGCAGCCCTGAGAGGGAACACCCGAGTGTCTCCAGGCCTGGACGCGAGCCTGTCTGGTGGAGGCAGCATCTGTGCGCTCCCCGTCCTGTTTTCTCTCTCTGCTCCCCAGAACACTGGGCCCCTGTCTCTGTGGCATCTAACACACCATCTGCCACCATTCCGAGGTCTGAGAGGACTTCCCTGAACTCCCAGGGCCTTGGGGTCAGCAAGGGGCCATGTATCCTTGGGTCTCAGTGGAGAAAAATACTTTGATGTACATACTGCCTTTCTGTCACTCCTTCTGCAGAGCTTCCTCTACCTTCCCGGGTGACTGTTGCCTTTGTTTTTTTGGTCAGCAAACATCAGTGAGCTTTTCAGTTGCAGTCACCATTGTTGTTCAGTCGCTCAGTTGTGTCCGACTCTGCGATCCCATGGACTGCAGCACACCAGGCTTCCCTGTCCTTCACCATCTCCCGGAGTTTGCTCAGACTCATGTCTGTTGAGTCCGTGAGGCCATCCAGATGTAGAAGCTGGTTTTAGAAGAGGCAGAGGAACCAGAGATCAAATCGCCAACATCCGTTGGGTCATAGACGAAGAGAATTCCAGAAACGTATCTACTTCTTGCTTCATTGAGTACATTAAAGTCTTTGACTGGAATCTCTGCGTTATGTGTTTAACTTAGCAAGGGTGTTTGTGTCTCATTTATGTTTTTTCAGTGCATCTCACGGAACAGGTGCCCGATACACCTCTGTGTAATTATTACCTGGCCGGGAGAGGTGAACGGAGCTAGCTAGGAAGTGGGGTCCTGCCACCAGCTGGGAACATGCGAGGGTTGGTTTATGGAGGATCAGGTCACCGCAAGGAGACTTGGATTACAGGGTTGGGCACACAGGATTCTGTGCTGGTACTGGGTTGGGCAGTTTGTTAACAGATATTCGTGGAGCTAGTCTGATGTGCTGGGAACATGTGATAGATACTTTTGTGAATGAATTCCAAATGGGTGCTGCTTTTTTTTTTTTTTTTTTTTTGAAGTGGAACATTTGGAACAATGAACTCTCTTCTCAGATTAAATGGCCCTTGCCAATGCAGGAGCTGTGTGTGAGCTGTGGTGGACAGGGAGAAAGCAGAACTTGTAACTGCCTCTTAACTCACAGAGGATCCCTAACAGCCCTCCTGTTAACTCACAGAGGATCCCTAACCTCCCTCCTGTTAACTCACAGAGGATCCCCAACCACCCTCCTGTTAACTCCCAGAGGATCCCTAACCACCATCCTGTTAACTCCCAGAGGATCCCCAACCACCCTCCTGTTAACTCACAGATGATCCCTAACCTCCCTCCTGTTAACTCACAGAGGATCCCCAACCGCCTTCCTCTTAACTCACAGATGATCCCCAACCACCCTCCTGTTAACTCACAGAGGATCCCTAACCACCTTCCTCTTAACTCACAGATGATCCCCAACCACCCTCCTGTTAACTCACAGAGGATCCCTAGCCTCCCTCCTGTTAACTCACAGATGATCCCTAACCACCCTCCTGTTAACTCCCAGAGGATCCCTAACCACCCTCCTGTTAACTCACAGATGATCCCTAGCCTCCCTCCTGTTAACTCACAGATGATCCCTAGCCTCCCTCCTGTTAACTCCCAGAGGATCCCTAACCACCCTCCTGTTAACTCCCAGAGGATCCCTAACCACCCTCCTGTTAACTCACAGATGATCCCTAGCCTCCCTCCTGTTAACTCACAGATGATCCCTAGCCTCCCTCCTGTTAACTCCCAGAGGATCCCTACTGCCTTCCTCTTAACTCACAGATGATCCCCAGTCACCCTCCTGTTAACTCCCAGAGGATCCCTACTGCCTTCCTCTTAATTCGTAGATGATCCCTAATTGCCTTTCTCTCGCCTCCCAGAGGACTCCTAACCTCCCTCTGTGGAGCCATTGCCTCCCGCCCTAGGGGCTCCAGCCGGTGACTCTGGGGCCATCGCTTGGCTCATGGCTCTGCACAGATTCCCCGCTTAGGTGACACAGATGCCCAGTAGGCATATCGTTGTTCTTGCACCCCCCGTGTACAGATAGGTTAGCCGAGGCCCAGCTGGGCACTGGGCATGGGTCTCCAGCTCCTAGCCGCTG
The DNA here is from genome assembly GCF_054371585.1 of Giraffa tippelskirchi. NCBI lineage: Eukaryota > Metazoa > Chordata > Mammalia > Artiodactyla > Giraffidae > Giraffa > Giraffa tippelskirchi. The sequence continues at coordinate 149,853,030 of NC_137289.1, forward strand.
GTCAGCCGCAGAGCAGGGCCTCCAACCCAGGCCGCTGGCCTCAGAGAACCCGCTGCCCCTCACCTGAGTCCTCGGGAGCACCCTGGCCTGCGGGCAGAGGCTGCTCCCCGTGGCCCCCACCCCCCTGGCAGAAACCACAGGTCGGGGACAGAGGCCGAGGACACAGCTGCTTCCTCCGGGTGTGGCTCGGAGAGGACCATGGGGTGTGCAGAGAAAGCAGGTCTTAGCCTGCACGCTAGGCGCTGAGCGTCTGCTTGAGGTGTTTCGCTATAAAACAATGCAAGTCCCGGTCATCCGGGGAACTGCCCTTCCTCCTTCCCGTCTTCATAGGGTGAAACACAAACCGATAGTGTCCTCAGAGGCCGGGACAGATACGTGTAAATACGTCCTCTGTGATCAGCTGGACTCGGTACCCCACAGTGGTGGGACCTCAGCCCCAGACAAAGTGGAGAGGAGTTCCAGGCCTGCTGAGGCCTTTTGTGGTAGCAGCTCCCTGACCCTAAGGGTCAGTGTGTGCACATCTCACCACCCGGGGGCCCAGCCTGCAGCACACGAGGGAAACACCGGCCTTTGGGCCGAGATTGCACCCGCGTCCAGTGCCCTCCTGTCTCTGCCCAGCTGACCCGTTCACCGCGCTTGCTGGGAGTGCTGCCTGAGTGTCGTCTCTCCTTACGTCCCCCCGCCCCCAGGACTGAGGTTCAGGTGTACACGTGGTACTTTTCTGGCACACCTGAGGAGGGGAGCATCCTGTGTGGCTGTGGCTCGTTGCAAACCACGTGCGAGCTTCTCATGAAAAGTAACCCAGGAGCCAGGCGCAGAGCTCGGAGCTTTGGAGGCCGTGTGTGCACGGGACAGTTGGGCACTGCTACTGTATGCTGCTTCCTTTGGATTATTTTTTTACTTTTATTTCTGAATGATCTTATTTGGTCCTGGCTGTGCTGGGTCTTCCTGCTCCGAGGGCTCTTCTGTACTCGTGGGGAGGGGGCTGCTCTCTAGCTGCGGTGCTCCAGCTTCTCCTGTCGCGGTGGCGGCTCTTGTTGCAGAGCGCGGGCTCTGGGGACCTTGGGTTTCCGTAGTGGGGGCGCATGTGGGCTCAGTGGTCACGGCTCATGGGCCCCAGAGCACAGGCTCAATAGTTGTGGCACGTGGGCTGAGTCGTTCCACGGCATATGGAATCCTCTCAGACCAGGGATCCAACCCGTTTCTCCGGCATTGGCAGGTGGACTCTACCACTGAGCCACCAGGAAAAAGACTGACTTCATTGGAGAAGACCCTGGTGCTGGGAAAGGTTGAGGGCAGGAGGAGAGGGGGACGACAGAGGATGAGATGGTGGGATGGCATCACCGACTCCACGGACATGAGTTTAGGTAAACTCCAGGAGTTGGTGATGGACAGGGAGGCCTGGCCTGCGGTCCATGGGGTCGCAGAGAGTCGGACACGACTGAGCGACTGGACACCACCTCCACCAGGGAATTCCACTCCTTCCTTTTATTTTAGCTTCTGGGAGAACTTTCCCCTTCGAAGCGCTGTCCCTTTCATTGATTGTACACTGTCCTCCGCTGCTGTACTCTTTGCAGGATGTGAGGAGTTGTAACAATGTATTGAGATCCTTGCTTATCTCCCGGAAGGTTTGGTGTGATTTTCATCTAAATTGTGAAGAAAAGTTAAGTGACTGCACAGTCTTCTACAGATTTATAATCCCACTGTTCTAGGCCTTTTAAATGAAAAGCACCAGCTTTAAAGAAGCACGTGTAACATGTTTTAAAAGAATGCAGCTCTTTTCCGTCTTTGCAATTTGTCTTTTCTTGCGCTCGTTTCTTCTTCCTCATCCGCTTGGCTCATCGGCCTCTGCTGTTTTTCCTGGCCTTCTGCGTGCTTTCCAAACCCAGCGGCGGTTTCTCAGTCGCTTGGTGCCTGCGATGTCTTGTCAGTCTCTCTCTCCCAGCTGCTGGAAGAAAAGTGTTTACAGGAAGAAAGCAAAGTGTACACGGGCTCCCTGCCAGGCCTTGCCTCTCCATGCCTGTGGAGCCCTCTGGGTTTTGCGGGAAACAGGATGTGAGCGAGCATTCGATACTGACAGCCCTCCTCATTGTCCCCCAGAGGTGTGGACCAGCCCTTCCCTCTCTGCTGGGACTTCTTGATGGAGATGACACGCAGGGGGGTTCTGGAAGAAATCTGAGCCTCTCAGGTTATGATCCGAACACTGGCTTCCTCCACCAAGGAGCCCAGGAAGACTTGTCTTTAAGTCTCACCTTCCGTTGTACCAGGAAGGAAACCAAAGCAGGGATGTGTCACCCAACCCTGGGGTCATGCCTGAGCAAGGGCAGTCAGGTACCTACCAGGATGGAGATCTGAGAGCTGCTTGTTGCGTGTCGTCCCCCACCCCCACCCCGCTCCCCACCTTCTCCTCAAATCCAGCCCATGGTAGAAAAGCGAGGACCCAGATAGTTAAAGCACTGAAGATGAGTTTGTATTTGATACGCAGCTACACGTGGTTTTGCCTTGAAAAGCAGAGGAGAAAGCAAAGCCCTTCTCTGCTGCTGGCTCTTGTCCAAGGCCGGGTCCTGCCACCACAGGGCCGGGTGTCCAGGGCCCATTGCTAGGAAGTGGGCTGCAGGCAGGGAGGGCCAGACTTAGGAGCGGCGAGGGGAAGGGCAGGTCAGCTGCCGTGGGCTGGGAGGTGGGTGGGGGTGGTCTCCTGGGACTGAGCCCTTCGCCACCGAGTGTAGAATCCAGTTACCTTGCAGGGAAACCCCACCGCTACTGCTGCAGGGTCGCCGAGGGTGGGCGGCGGAAACGGAAAACCCAGGGCTTGCGCCTTCCTCCTGGGATTGCAGGCGGGCGTCTGTGCTCACGCAGGGGCGTCGTTCAGAGCTGCATCCGCGTCCGCACACTCCCACCGGGAGTGATTGCCGGGGGCGCAGAGCACTCGGACGGTCCGCCGCAGTGGAGTCCCTGCACACAGACTGCAGTGTGCACGCTCGCGGCTGCTCCATCAGGACGCCAAGTCTCAATAGTGGTCCAGGCTCAACAGAACGTACCTGGCAACGCAGAAGACGCTTGAACCCAAACGGAGACATTTCAGGGCTTCCCTGGTGGGTCAGCGGTAAAGAATCCGCCTGCACTGTGGAAGAAGTTTCGATATGTGGATCTGTAAGATCCCCTGGAGGAGGAAATGGCAACCCACTCCAGTATTCTTTCTTCTTCTTTTTTTTTTCCTAAATAATTTATTTTTGTACCAGCTCTTTTTACCGCGCGGGCTTTTCTCTAGGTGCGGAGAGCGGGGGCCTCCTGTGTAGATGCGGTGTGTGGGCTTCTCACTGCCGGGGGCGCTCTCTGCTGAGCACAGGCTCCAGAGCACGCAGGCTTTAGGAGTCGCGGCCCGGGGCTCAGTAGTTACAGCTCCCGGGCTCTGGAGCCCAGTCTCCGTTAGTGGTGGCCCAGGGCTTTAGTGGCTCCGAGGTAGGTGGAATCTTCCCCGATCGGGGATCCAACCCATGTCCCCTACATTGGCAGGTGGATTCTTTTCCCACTGAGCCCCCAGAGAGCCCCCCACTCCAGTATTCTTGCCTGGAGAATCCCATGGACAGAGGGGCCTGGCGGGCCACGGTCCACGGGAGCGCGGCGTTGGACGCAGCAGTGCACAGACTGCCTTTCCCTCCCACCCTGTAAGGTTACAGGGCAGCAGAGGGCAGGCCGCCAGGGCACCGGCTGGGCCTCCGAACCCGCCAGCGTCTCCCCCACATCCACAGGGCCCCCCCAAGAGCTGTCCGCCCCGAACGCGGGAACGCGGGCTCTGCGCCCAGTGAACACATCCCAGGCCGCGCCCTCAACGCCCCTGTGTCTCCGCCCCCTCGTCTCCGCAGATACCGAGCGGCTGTACTCCGCCGTGTTTCAGGACATCTGCGGGCGCTACGGGAAGAAGTACAGCTGGGACGTGAAGTCGCTGGTGATGGGCAAGAAGGCGCTGGAGGCGGCCCAGCTGATCAGGGACACGCTGCAGCTCCCGATGTCCGCGGAGGAGCTGGTGGAGGTGAGCCAGGCCAAGCTGAAGGAGGTCTTCCCCACGGCCGCGCTCATGCCAGGTGAGGTCCCGGGACGCGCTCGGGGCTCTGAGCGGCCGCTCTCAGCCTGCCGCCGAGTGCGCTAGCGTTCTCCTCTGCCCTGATAACCCCTCGGAAGATCTCCTTCCTGGTAGGGCTCCGAGGGACTCGTTAGAGACTTTTCAGGGTGCTGGCAGGTGCTGTGGGCTTTCCTGGGTGGCCCAGTGGAAGAGAACCCGCCCGCCAGTGCTGCGGACTCAGGTTCGATCCCTGGGCTGGGGAGGTCCCTGGAGGAGGCGTGGCCACCCGCTCCAGTGTTCTTGCCTGGAAAATTCCATGGACAAAGGAGCCTGGCCGTCTGCAGTCCATGGGGTCACAAAAGAGTTGGATGTGACTCAGCGACTAAGCAACAACAACATCGTGTTCTTGTCATTTTTAAGCCTTCTTAATATACATTCTTTCCTCCGATTCCTGAGGTCTGAAAACATTTGCATTTTGTTTGTCTCAGTATGACCTAGAGATCACATTCCTGAGAGAATTGCTTCCAAATTTCAAATAGGTGGCTTTTGCTTTTCACAGTCAGATGGAGAATTCATGTTTCAGCAGCTGTGCAGACTTGAACACGATGATAAGCAAGCAGCCAAATCTCCCTAAAGAACTTTTGAAAAAACTTATTTTAAGAGTTAAAGGCATAATTCAGTTCTAACATGTCTGTTTGTGTGGCCTTTACTTGTTTTCCTTTGAGAGGAAAGATGACTTTTCTCCCCTGGGGCTTGTTAGCTAAAGATGGAACAACAGAACTGCCTGCTATTTCTTACAATAAGTGAGAAGGTCAAGAATGTTCTAGGTTACAGGGACAAAAATGGCTTAAAAATGGAGTGTTATTTGAAGATTCTTCTAGGAAGAAAGGAGAATTACTCAGTCTTCAGAATTCCTGGTGCTAAGGGAGAAAAAAATTTACACTCACAGCAGTAATTTTGGATTCAAAATGGTATTAACATGAGTCAAAGTCATTTTTGAAACGTGTAACTATCTACGTTTATACATATATCCAGAGGGACAGATTGAATATCCCCTGGAACTAGTGAATTTCCTGCAAAGGGCCCTGCTATTACTGCTGCCTGGTGTTACAAAGAAACCGTGTGGGCTGTTCTTGGATTACACACACACACACATATACCTGTACGTCACACATACATACACACATGAATGTCACACACACGTTACACACACGCAAACATACGTCACACACATACATGTCACACACATACACACGTATGTCACACAAATACACGTGCACACACACACGTACTTCAGCATAGGAGCACAAGCCCCGTGATACACACTTTCTTCACCAGCTGTCTTTCTGGGCCGTTTGCACACACTGGAATGCTAACAATCTTTAATGATGGAAGCACAACTATTAATAAATGTCACAAGAAGCACTAAGCTAAAAGTTTACCATCTTACCTGTTTTTAAGTGTGCCAGTTGAGCGTTAAGAATGTTCAGGTGGTTGTGTAACCAGCAGCGGCATCCATCTTTCTCAAGTTTTTACCTTGCGGAGGTGAAACTGTGTCCCCAGTAAACCGTAACTTCCATCCCTTCCTCTGTCTCTCTCTCTCTCCAGCTCCGGGGACCTGCCCTTCTGCTTTCTGTCTCTGTAAATTTGAACTCTTCTAGTTATCTCACATAACTCACATGTTCAGTTCAGTTCAGTTGCTCAGTCGTGTCCGACTCTTTGCGACCCCATGAATCGCAGCACGCCAGGCCTCCCTGTCCATCACCAACTCCTGGAGTTTACCCAAACCCATGTCCATCGAGTCGGTGATGCCATCCAGCCATCTCATCTTCTGTCGTCCCCTTCTCCTCCTGCCCCCAATCCTTCCCGGCATCAGAGTCTTTTCCAGTGAGGCAACTCTTCGCATGAGAGGGCCAAAGTATAAAGTATTGGAGTTTCAGCTTCAACATCAGTCCTTCCAATGAACACCCAGGACTGATCTCCTTTAGGATGGACTGGTTGGATCTCCTTGCAGTCCAAGGGACTCTCAAAATCTTCTCCAACACCACAGTTCAAAAGCATCAATTCTTCGGCGCTCAGCTTTCTTCACCGTGCAACTCTCACATCCATACATGACCACTGGAAAAACCATAGCCTTGACTAGACGGACCTTTGTTGGCAGAGTAAAATCTCTGCTTTTAAATACGCTATCTAGGTTGGTCATAACCTTCCTTCCAAGGAGTAAGCGTCTTTTAATTTCATGGCTGCAATCACCATCAGCAGTGATTTTGGAGCCCAAAACAATAACATCTGACACTGTTTCCCCATCTATTTTCCATGAAGTGATGGGACCAGGTGCCATGATCTTAGTTTTCTGAACATTGAGCTTTAAGCCAACTTTTTCACTCTCCTCTTTCACTTTCATCAAGAGGCTCTTTACTTCTTCTTCACTTTCTGCCATAAGGGTGGTGTCATATGCATATCTGAGGTTATTGATATTTCTCCCACCGGTCTTGATTTCAGCTTGTGTTTCTTCCAGCCCAGCGTTTCTCATGATGTCCTCTGCATATAAGTTAAATAAGCAGGATGACAATATACAGCCTTGATGTACTCCTTTTCCTATTTGGAACCAGTCTGTTGTTCCATGTCCAGTTCTAACTGTTGCTTCCTGACCTACATACAGGTTTCTCAAGAGACAGGTCAGATGGTCTGGTATTCCCATCTCTTTTAGGATTTTCCACAGTTTGCTGTAATCCACACAGTCAAAGGCTTTGGCATACTCAATAAAGCAGATAGGTGTTTTTCTCGAACTCTTTTGCCTTTTCGATGACCCAGCAGATGTTGGCAATTTGAGCTCTAGTTCCTCTGCCTTTTCTAAAACCAGCTTGAACATCTGGAAGTTCACGGTTCACGTATTGCTGAAGCCTGGCTTGGAGAATTTTGAGCATTGCTTTACTAGCGTGTGAGATGAGTGCAGTTGTCTGGTAGTCTGAGCATTTTTTGGCATTGCCTTTCTTTGGGATTGGAACAAAAACTGACCTTTTCCAGTCCTGTGGACACTGCTGAGTTTTCCAGATTTGCTGGCATATTGAGTGCAGCACTTTCACAGCATCATCTTTTAGGACTTGAAATAGCTCAACTGGAATTCCATCACCTCCAGTAGCTTTGTTCGTAGTGATGCTTTCTAAGGCCCACTTGACTTCACATTCCAGGATGTCTGGCTCTAGGTGAGTGATCACACCATTGTGATTATCTGGTCGTGAAGATCTTTTTGGTACAGCTCTTCTGTGTATTTTTGCCACCTCTTCTTAATATCTTCTGCTTCTGTTAGGTCCCTACTATTTCGGTCCTTTATCTCACATGGCACTAGCCTTAAACAGCCCACTTACCAGTGCAGGAGACACGGGTTCAATCCCTGGGTCGGGAAGATCCCCTGGAGAGGGAAACAGCAAACCCACTGCAGTAGCCTCGCCTGGAGAATCCCCTGGACAGAGGAGGCTGACGGGCTGCAGTCTGGGGGTGGCCGAGTCAGAGCTGACTGAGCGAGCATACACACACGCAGGGATCTCAAACAGTGTTTGTCCTGTGGTGACTAACCTTGAGGTTCATCAGTGCTTTCATTTCATGGGCTGTAGCATGAGACAGGACTCTCTCCCTTTGAAGACTGAATCATGCTCCATTGTATGGATGGACCGCATTCTGCTTATCTCTTCATCCCTCGATGAATGCTTGGCTTGCTTCCGCCTCTTGGCTGCTGTGAAAACCACTGCTGTGAACATGGGTATGGAAATACCTCTTCAAGACCTTGCTTTTATTTATTTTTTGGGTACAGTCCCAGAAGTGTGATTATCAAATAATAAGGTGATTCTCTTTTTAGTGTTTTGAGGGTCCCCCCGACTGTCTTATATACCGGCTGTGTCATTTTATTTTCTCTCCAGCAGTCCACAAGGGTTCGAGTTTCTCCACATTTTCACCGACACTGGTTATTTTCTCTCTTTTTGATAGTAACTGTCCTAATGTGTGTGAAGCCATTATCTCTTGGTTTTGAATTTCATGAATAATTAAAGACATAGAGCGTTGTTTCTTGCCGTTAACCATTTGTCTGTCTTCTTTGGGGAAATGTTTATTCAAGTCCTTTGTCCATTTTTTGATAGTTTTTTTTTTCTTGTTGAGTTCTAAGAATTCTTCATATAATAAATTCTGGATACAAACCACTTATGTGCTACGTGGTTTGCAGATATTTCCTCCCATTTCAAAGGTTGCTTCTTCACTCTGTTGAGTGTGTCCGTTGATGCCCAGAACTTTTTAAGTTTGATGTACTCATTGACTGTTTCTGCTCTTGCTTATGTTTTCACTGTCATATCCAAGAGTTAAAAACCAAATCCTGTGTCATAATGCTTTCTTTCTGTTTTCTTTTAGCAATTTTGTAGTTTTAGCTCTTGCCTTTAGGCCTTTAATCCATCTTATATTAATTTTTATATATGGTATAAGAGTCCAGCTTTGTTCTTTCCATGTGGATATCCATGTTCCCAAAACACACTTTGTTGAAGAGACTGTCCTTTTCCCCGCTGAGTAGTCTTGGGAGCCTTGTTGAAAGATCACCTGGGTATTATACGTGTGAGGTTATTTCCAGGCTCTCTCTTCTATTCCATTGGTCTCTATGTCTGTCTTTATGTCAGCACCAAACTGTTTTGACTACGGTACCTTTGTAATATGTTTTGAAACCTGGAAGTGTGAGATTCTCCAAGTTTGTTCTTCTTTTCCAAGATAGTTTATGGCTGTTCAGGTTCGACTGAGAGTCCATAAAAATGTTGGCATTGATTTCTGTATTTCAACGAGAAGTGCTGTTGGGATTTTGGTATGGATTCCTCTGAATCTGTAGACCACTTTGGATTCTGTGGGCACTGTAAAGATTATCAGATCTTCTGGCCCATGAACCTGGGATGCCTTTCCATTTATTTGTGTCTTCTTTCATCTCTTCTAGCAGTATTTTGTAGTTTCAGCATTACAGGTCTTTCACCTTCTTTTATTTCTCTTTGACACAGTTGTAAGTGGATTTGTTCAAATGTTCTTTTCAGATTTTTCATTGTTAGTGTGTAGAAATGCAGCTGGCTTTTGTATGTTGATTTTTGTCATCTGCAGTGTTGCTGAAGTTTGTTAATAGTGCTAATAGTCTTATGTGTATGTGTGGAATCTTTAGAGTTTTCTACGTTTGAGATCATTTCATGTGCAAACAGATGACTTCATTACTTCCTTTCCGACGTGGATGTCTTTTCTTTTCCTTGCCTAGTTGCTCTGGCTAGGACTTACAGAGCTGTGTGAAATAAAAGCAACAAGAGAAAGCATTGTTTTCTTGTTCCTGATCACAGAGAAAAAGCTTTCAGCCTTTAACATTGAGTATGATGTTAGCTGTGGACTTTTCGTATATGGCTTTTATTATTTTGAGGTACTTTTCTTTTATTCCTAGTTTGAGTGTTTATATCATGAAAGGGTATTGAGTTTTTTCCAAATGCTTTTTCTGCGTCAGTTGAGATGATCCCTTGGGTTTTGTTCTTCATTTTGTTAATACGATGTGTCACATTGATTTTTGTATGTTGAACCATCCTTAAAACTCCAGGAATAAACCTCCCTTCTTTACGGTGTAGAAGAATCCTCTTAATGTGCTATTTAAATAAGTTTGCTAGTATCTTGTTGAATGTGTCTGCATCAGTTTCTTGTCGTTTGTTTGGCTTTGGTGCCAGGGTAATGCTGGCCTGATGGGATGAGTTTGGGAGTATATCATCCTCTTTTAATTTTGGGAAGAGTTTGAGTACTGTTGGTGCTAATTCTTTACAGTCTGGTGGAATTCTGCAGTGAGTCCCTTTGGTCCTGTTTTCCTTGTCGGATGGCTTCTGATTACTGAATTAATCTCCGTAATACTTAGAGGTTTGAACAGACTTTGTTTTTGCTTTGATGTCGAGGGCTTGTATATTTCTAGCAATTCATCTGTTTCTTCCAGGCTATTCAGTGTGTTTGCTTACAGGTTTTCACATTATTCTCTTTGAATCCCTTGTATTTTTGTGCCATTGGTTTTAAAGTACTCGCTTTCATTTCTGATTGTATTTATGAGCCTGGTTTTGTTTTTTGTTTTTTCTTTGCTAATCCAGCTAAGTCTATATCATTCATACTTGACATGGAGTCTCTTTCATTGTTTAACATACAAAGCGCCCTTTATGGTTTAGGCACGCAAATATCTTTTCTTCTTTATCCACCCAAGCCTTTCAAGTGGTTTTCCTTCCAGATTTTTTGTGTGTGTTTGTTTGTTTGTTTTCTAAGATATACTTGAGACATGGTGGTAGTGGTATAGTTGCTAAGTTGTATCTGACTCTTGGATAACCCGATGGCTTATAACCCACCAGGCTCCTCTGTCGATGGGCCTTCCCAGGCAGGAACGCTGGAGTGGGTTGTCATTTCCTTGTCCAGGGGACCTTCCCAACCCAGGGATCCAATCCATGACTCCTCCTTGGCAGGCAGATTCTTTCCCGCTGAGCCACCAGGGAAGCCCATACTTGAGATACTCTACTCTAATTCCAAGAAGATGATGTGTTATCCAGCTAGCCTGGTAGTTTGGCTGAAGTGCCAATGCGTCTATATTACGAAGTCTGCTTGGTGATCCAGTCCGTGTAGTGCCCTCCTCTTGGCTTTGCCAGTGGCCAGGTGTCATTTAAATGATACCTAATCCTGGGTAATCACTGAAGAGAACTGAATCCCAAAACCAGCTCCACCATGGAAGTGAGACAAGAACTCGTTCTTCCTGGACAGTGTAGTCCTGCTGAACTCGCCCGCAAGACCCTTCTTTGTCTCTGCATGTATCACATGCCAGTCACAGGCACAGTAAGGACAGAGATCTAGCTTCTGCTCAGAAAGATGTGCTTTACCCCAGAGTTCCCATCTGTGCCGCCTTCCCGCCATCACCTCTTTTATGTGAGCCAAAGCTGAGTTCCGCCGGAAAGGCAACCTCCCGGCCCTGGAGTCCAGGAGGCGGTGAGTGTAGCCAGGAAAAGTGACCACTGCCCCCTTTCTAGATCCGGGTGTGCCTCTTGTCCACTTGCCTCTTTGTTTCTGTCACGCAGCTGAGGATGAGAGAGTTGGGCCCTTGTCTTCCATCTCTTTTCCTTCTGCAGCTGTTTTCTGGTGGGGCATTTTCGGTTATGGGGAGGCACCTTGCGCCCATTAGAGAAAGGAGCCTGTCTGTAGAGAGAGTGTATTATGAATTCCATATCCTTCACTTTGGAGATGACAATGGCAAACCCACCCCAGCATCCTTGCCTGGAGAATCCCCACGGACAGGCGGGCTGTAGTCCCCGGGGTCGCAGAGAGTCGGACACGACTGAGCAAGTGACACGCACGTCCTTCGTCCTGACGACGCAGCTCTGCCTTCAGGTGAGCGCTGTGGGCCCAGCAGGTCCTTCGTGCGGCGGGAGGGCAGGTTGCCGGGGAAACAGGCCCGGCTATAGCGATGCGGGAGCCCTGCCTGGGCCCGTCACCTGGGTGACTGGCCCCTGATTGTGAGGTGGGGGGCGTCTCTCTCTGGGTCCCGCCACACGGAGGATGGGGCTGGCCAGCGCGGCTTGGAGGCGAGGCACGAGTGACTGGATTACCTTCCCATGAGCTGTGGACACCTCTCTTTAAAACGGGCCTCCCTTTCTAGGAGGGAAGTAAAGTTTTTTTTAAGCTTTTTATTTTATATTGAGGTGTAGCTGATTAACAACGTTGTGATAGTTTCAGGTGGACAGCAGAGGGACTCAGCCGTATATATAGATCTATTCTCTCCCAAACTCCCCTCCCATCAGGCTGCCACATGACATTGAGCAGAGTTCCCTGTGCTGGACAGCAGGTCCTTGCTGGTTCTCCATGTTAAATACAGCAGTGTGTCCATGTCCATCCCAGACTCCCTAACTGTCCCTTCCTGCCATCAAGATGGAAGTACTTTTGTCCAGTATGTCCTATAAGCATTTACCACATCCCTTAGTGATGAAATATAGAATGTAAGTCAGCCAAGGGTCTAATTATTTTCTGAGAATAGACATCTTCTTAACTGTGGCCAAAGTTTTTGACCGAAAAAAAAAAAGAAATACTGAAATGTGTGTGGTTTTACAGAGGAAAAATTTTGACATGAGATGTAAGGAAACCGTCAGAACAGTGTTGCCCGTGAAGGGTGCTGGTAACCTCCAGTGTATTTTTTTTTTTAATGATTGTTTTTTAATTTAAAAAATTACCTCTTTTGTTTTGGCTCCGCTAGGTCTTCGTTGCTGTGTGTGGGCTTTGTCTAGCGCACGCGAGCAGAGGCTACTGATTGTGATGGGTGAGATTCTTACTGCGGTGTGGCTTCTCTTGTTGAGAACGAGCTCTGCGGCTTAGTTGTCCCACAGCCTGTGGGGTCTTTGTTCCCCAGCCAGGGATGGAACCCCTGACCCCTGCGTTGGCGGGTGGGTTTGTCAACCCTGGACCACGAGGAAAGTCCACCTCCACCGTATTCTGGAGCAGATGGCTTCAGTCACCGATTCTTGGAGATGTATGACAGTAATGTGTTTTGGCATCATTTAAGCAGGAGTAAGTTGGTTTGGAAGGCCAGTAATAAAGTCGGTGGCTTTTAGTGGTGTGAAATCCCCGAGAAGGTCTCCTGTTGCTGTGGCTCTCTGCTTTTCCTGCTCTTTTTCTCTGGGGGTGCGGTGGGAGTGGGGATTTCCCACGGAGAAGCCCAGGAGGTGACATCAGGGCCCGTGGAGGGGACTGGGACAAGTCCCCCCCCAGGACTGCAGGCCTGTGTGCCCTGCCCTGTGAGATGGGCCCCTCGGGAGCGCAGGTCCACCTCCACTGTGGAGTGTTGCCGGGGTATTGCCCGTGGGGACAGGTCCCAGGTGGAGATGAGTCTGACCCGGGCCGGTCCTCGCCAGGGCTTGGAAGTCACTCACGCCAGGACAGGCTCGGAATCCACTCACTCCTCTCCGGGAGAGCCCTGAAGACTACAGCGCAGCCACCCGGCGGGCACCAGTTTCCCTGGGGGGCGCCCCGGGCCCAGTCCCCCCAAGCCCGTTTCTTCCTTGCCGGGCGCCTGGGCCTGTGCAAGCACGTCTGTTTCCACCGTCCGTTCTCCTTTGTTCTTCACTCGTCTTATGCCTTTAGCCCCCCATGGCCATCAGCAGACGCGACCTCCTCCCACCACCTGCTTTGTGAATACACCTTCCACCGTCCTGGCAAGAAGGCACTTACTTTTTCAGGCTTCCTCTGTAACTTTCCTCTTCCTTTCAGTTCAGTTCAGTCCAGTCACTCAGTCGTGTCCGACTCTTTGTGACCCCACGAACTGCAGCACACCAGGCTTCCCTGTCCTCCACCAGCTCCCAGAGTTTGCTCAAACTCAGGTCCATGGAGTCGGTGATGTCATCCAACCATCTCATCCTCTGTCGTCCCCTTCTCCTCCCACCTCCAATCTTTCCCAGCATCAGAGTCTTTGCCAGTGTGTCAGTACTTCGCATCAGGGGGCCAAAATATGTATCTCCATTTAACTGAAAATCCACAATGGCATATAGTTTCGTGTCAAAAAGAGAAATTCAGAGAAGAGCGGCTGGAGGGATATGGAAGAAAATAAAGCAGATCATGCTTGGAGCACTGGCAGGCTTGTGAAGGAGAAGGAAGGGGGCCTTGAACATGGAGTAAACTGCAGAGACCACGTGAGCTGGGGTGGGTGAATGGGGAGGGGACAGTCATTCCAGATGGAAAAGACTGTTTGTGGAGGACTCAAGTCAGGAATTGAACACGCTTTTGGAAAAGCTGGAAGCTCAACCTTTTATTGTTGAGAAATGACCAAGAACTTGGACTCAATTAGGTCTTCAGTCTTGAGCTAATCTGTCTACTGCTTCTAGAACCAGAGGGAGTTTTGAAGAAAAGGTGTGTACCAGAGGGAAAGTGATGCTATGGGGAATTCCTCAGGGTTTATGGCCCGTGATGACACCAGCAGGAGAGACACGGGCTGGAGGAGGACCAGGATCTGAGGACTTGACCTGAGGTGGAGTCAGGGGTCGGAGTGGACCACCTTCCCGTGCGGGGTGATACTGTGACACGATGCCGGCCAGAGTTAACATTCTCCTGCCCGGGAAGCCAGGACCGAACCTGAAGTTTCAAGGGGCGCTGTTACTTGTAAGCACTGAGGCTGTGGAATTGCAAAGGTAAAAAGACTCCAGCAGACATTTAGAGGCAGAAGGTGCAAGTCTCAGGATGCATGTAGCTTTTCACATGGCAACACTTATCAGGACGGTATTAAGTAAGGACATGGTGTAGTAGTGTAGAATAGTGTGAGAGTGTTGAGTCGTTCAGTCGTGTCCGACTCTCTGCGACCTCATGCACTGTAGCCCCACCAGCCTCCTCTGTCCATGGGATTCTCCAGGCAAGAATACTAGAGTCGGTCGCCGTGCCCTCCTCCAGGGAATCTTTCCGACACAGGGATCGAACCAGTGTCTCTTATGTCTCCTGCACTGGCAGGAGGGTTCTTAACCATCTGAGCCACCTGGGAAGCCCACAGACATAGTAACAAGCTATAGTCATGATGCCACGCTCCTTTAAGTTATTTATTTATTTATTTGGTATTAAAAAACCTTTTTATTATTTTTATTTTTGTAATTGGAAGAAATTGATCCTTCAGAATATTTTAATTGCAAAATGACACCGTGTCTCACAGCAAAATGCATGGAGTGAAAACTGAGAGGCCCTGTAACTAGTTCTCCCTGGAGTCACCATTAGTGGTGAACTAGTGAAAGTCACTCACTCGTGTCCGACTCTTTGTTAAACCACACTCCATACAGTCCATGGAATTCTCCAGGCTGGAATACTGGAATGGGTAGCCGTTCCCTTTTCCAGGGGATCTTCCCATCCAGGGATCAAACCCAGGTCTCCTGCATTGCAGGCAGATTCTTGACCAGCTGAACCGCAAGGGAAGCCCCATTACTTACTGTTTAACGGGGATTTCCAGGTGGTCGTAGTGGTAAAGAACCCGTCTGCCAGTACAGGAGACTTAAGAGACAGGGGTTTGAGCCCTGGGTCGAGCCCCTGGAGGAGCAAATGGCAACTCACTCCAGTATTCTTGCCTGGAGAATCCCACGGACAGAGGAGCCTGGTTGGCTATAGTCCACAGGATTGCAAAAAGTCGGACACAACTTAATTGGCTTAGCACGCACACACTGTTTAACTAGCCATTCAGGGTGCCTCCTTCCAGAACATTTCTTAGTATACCTCTGTGATGCATGTACAAACACACACACACACACACACGCATCCCTTAAAGGAATTTAAAAAATTCACCAACATCCAAAGCAAGTAAACACTTGATGCATAGAATGAAAATCCTGAAATATTTAAATTACATTGCTTGGCAGTTTTTATAGGAAGAGACAGGTGTTAAGCAAGTGAGAACTAATGGTTTGTCAAAATGTTGCCAGCACACTTCTCATAATCATGGCACCCTGTTTCTAGTCTCCACCATGAGCTCTCCTACCTTGGGTCCATTTCCATCAGCTGTGGCCGATGAACCAAATGACCACAGACAGCAGAAATTCACGCAGGCACAGTCCTGGAGACTGGAAGGCTGAGGTCAAGGTGTGGGCAGGGCCGCAGTCCCTCCAGAGACACCAGGGAGGGTGCTCCCCTCCCCTTCCAGCTTCTGGGGGCTCCAGGCGTCCGTCCCTGGGCTGGTGGCCGCCTCCCTCCCGTCTCCGCCTCCGTCTCCACGGGGCTTCTCTGTGTCCGTGTCTCTCCTCTTCTGTGTCTTATAGGGACCATATCATGGGATTTAGGGCCACCCTCATCCAAATGGTCTCATTTCAGAATCCTTGACTTCCCATCTGCAGAGATCTTGTTTTCAAGTAGAGTCCTGTTCTGAGGTCAAGGGGTCCCAGGGCTGAGATCCCTCCAGAGGCTCCAGGGGAGGGTCCTCCCCGCCTCTTCCAGCTTCTTGGGGCTCCAGGCGTTGATCCTTGGGCTGGTGGCCGCCTCCCACTGTCTTCACGTGGCTTCTCCTCTTGCCCCTTGCCTGTTTTCCTCTTGTGAGGACACCAGTTACTAAGGGCCCCAGTTGCTCTGTTAGAAACATCTGAGTTCATATAGTTGAAGTCCTGACCCACAGTGTTACTGCATTTGGAGGTGACCCGGTTGCAGGGTGGTGAGTTCATGCGGGTGGCACCCCAGGAATGGGATTAGCGCCCTTATGCGAGAGGCCCCACAGAGCTCGCTCACCCCCCACTCCCCCACATCAGGACATGGGTAGGTGGCCGTGAGCCAGGAAGAGGGCCCGCTCAGGAGACACTGGGTATGCGGGCACCTTGGTCTTGATCGCAGCCTGCAGACCTGTGAGAAACAGATTTCCATGTTTATACACCAGCCAGGCCGGTGGGGCTGCATGACAACAGCTGAAACAGAGGAAGGCAAATGTCCCTGGGTTGAGCGTGCCTGTGTGCGTTGCTCAGGCGCGTATGGCTCTCTTTTTTTGAACCCCATGGACCGTAGCCCTCCAGGCTCCTCTGTCTATGGGATTCTCCAGGCAGGAATACTGGAGCGGGTTGGCATTTCCTTCTCCAGGGGAATCTTCCTGACCCAGAGATCCAACCTGAGCCTCCCATGTCTCCTGTGTTGGCAGGCATATTCTTTGCCGCCGAGCCAACTGGGAAGTCCCACTGGGTTTAGGGCTGACCCTAAAACCATGCTGATCTCATTCTGAAGGTCCTTCATCACCTCTACACAGACCCTTCTCCCAGGTCAGTTCATGTTCAGAAACCCGAGGGGTGAGGACCTTCACCTCTGCTCAGACCCTCGTCCCAGGTCAGCTCAGTCAGAAACCCGATGGGTGAGGACCTTCATCTCTGCTCAGACCCTCGTTGTCCCTGGTCAGTTCACAGTCAGAAGCATCAGGGGTGAGTACCTTCACCTCTGCTGAGACCCTAAATGTCCCAGGTCAGTTCATGTTCAGAAACCCTAGGGATGAGCATCTTCACCTCTGCTCAGACCATCATTGTTCCAGGTCAGCTCACGGTCAGAAACTCCAGGGGTGAGGACCTTCACCTCTGCTCAGACCCTCGTTGTCCCTGGTTAGTTCATGTTCAGAAACCCCAAGAGTGAGGAGCTTCACATCTGCTCATACCCTTGTTGTCCCTGGTCAGTTCATGTTGAGAAACCACAAGGCTGAGGAGCTTCACCTCTGCTCTGACCGTCATTGTCCCAGGTCAGCTCATGGTCAGAAACACCAGTCGTGAGGACCTTCACCTCTCTTCACACCCTCATTGTCCCAGGTCAGTTCATGTTCAGAAACTCCAGGGGTGAGGACCTTAACCTCTGCTCAGACCCTCATGTCCCAGATCAGTTCATGTTCAGAATCGCCAGGGGACAGTATCTTCACCTCTGCTCAGACCCTTGTTGTCCCTGGTCAGTTCACGGTCAGAAGCATCAGACGTGAGGACCTTCACCTCTGCTCAGACCCTCATTGTTCCAGGTCAGCTCACGGTCAGAAACCCCAGGGGTGAGGACCTTCACCTCTGCTCCTACCGTCGTTGTCAATGATCAATTCACGGTCAGAACCATCATGGGTGAGGAAGTTCACCTCTGCTCACACTCTCATAGTCACAGGTCAGTTCATGTTCAGAAACCCCAGGGTGAGGACTTCACCTCTGCTCAGACCCTCGTTGTCCCTGCTCAGTTCATGGTCAGAAACCCCAGGGTTGAGGACCTTACCTCCCTTTCGGGGCCCACCACTGGACCCACCACCCTTGAAGGCATCCCCTGTGACCTGTGCCTCCCTGGTGCCAGCCTGTCACCTCCCTGGCAGTGGCACGGTCACTGTCTAGGAGAAATGGTCTCCCTTCCACACGTGGGCTGCGAGGACGAGGGACTGAGCCTCTTGTCCAGGAATGCTCCTGTTGGAGGTCTGGGTCTGGCAGACTGCACGCGGCGAACCCCGTGCCAGGGTGGTGTGGTGACTGCTGTCCCCCGGGGTGGTTCTGTTAGCCGAGCCCCCACCCCACCACCCTCCTGCACCTGCCCGCAGGACTCTAGACTCCGCGGCTGCTCCGTGGGTCCCTGAGTGGTGTCTGCTCTCCCCCCAGGTGGTTCTGTCAGCTGATCCCCCTCCCCACTGCCCTCCTGCACCTGCCCGCAGGACTCTAGACTCCGTGCCTGCTCTGCGGGTCCCGAGATGCCTGCCGAGCCCGTCCCTGAGCGGTGTTGTCTCCCCCCGGGCCCTCTCCGCTCCCAGCCACAGCACGTCTCTGGGTTCAGGTGAAGTGTCACAGAGGACGCCTGAGCTAGCCAGGGGACTGCTGGATGGAGCCACCCAGCACGTGAATTCCAGGGCAGCAGCTGAGAGAGAGATCCCCTGTCCCCGGTCGCCCTTCTCTGCACGATTCCATGTTCAGACCCACTTTCGGGGCAGGCTCCGTGTCTGTCCTCACCAACCCAAGGCCTCCCGGATGAAGTCAGGCAGAAGCACTCACCTCTCAGCATCGCTGATCCTCCACACGCCTCTTCTTTCCTCCCCTGTAGATCAGTCCTGGGAGTGCTCCTTCTTTGTAGCAAGAGTGATCTGCCTGTGCCCGGCCCTGAAACCCACTTGAGCACTCCGGGGCTCCCAGCTGTCTGCTGGCTGGGTTTCATTTATGCACCTAATTAACGAGCTTCTGTACAGGACAGAAGTTTCATCATGTTTCTAGTCTTTTACGTTGCAGAGAGACTATGAAAAAGTCAGCAGACAGTATTGAAAGGACACCAGAGTTTTTGAAGGAATCGGGCAATAGTATGTCACTATCAGGAGATTTGAATGACGGATGAGTAACCTGAATTTGATGGATTGCTGGCAACCATGGCTGCTAGCATCTCGTGGGGCCTTACCTTGCTATGTGAGCTTTTACAGGTGGGACCTTTTACAGGCGTTCCTTCACAGCGTCACCACCAGGAACGCTAATCATTGCTGTATCACAGGACAGAACCGAGCCCCAGAGACAGAGTCGACTTGCCAAGGGCTGTGGTCAGCCTCCCTGTCTCTGGGCTCACGTTTGTGTCCATCTCAGACATCTTCACGGAGCTCGTCTGATTTAAAGAGTCATTCCCGGACTCCCCTGAGGTCCCAGTGGTTGGGAATCCACCTTCCAGTACAGGAGCCATGGGTCTGCTCCCTGGTCTGGGAGGTAAGTTCCCATGTGCCCTGGGCCAGCTAAACCCGTGCATCGAGCTAGGGAGGAGGCCTGCCCACTGCAGTGGAGATCCTGCGCGCCGTGACCGAGACCCGGCACAGCCAAAGATAAATGTATCAATACAAGCAATAAATCGTAAAAAAAAAAATTACCAGTCAGCCAAAAACTGTTTTTCATTCATCCCCCTATGGATAAAAATGTTGACTCTGTATTCCAATATAGGCTTGCTGGTGTGTATTTATTTTGGTATAGTAGTGCCCCGTTATGTTAGTGCCTTACAAAATATTCACAGAACTAGAAATATTTGAAGGATAAGCTAAAATGACATCGACTGTAGTTAAATTTTTATAATCAATAGCATCAGAGAACTCTTGCAGCAAAATTTTCTTTTTCCAGTAGGTTTTAGAGGAAGTATATATTTAAATATGCTCCAATATTTTTTAGTATGTTGGTTTATTATTGGGTCATACAATTTGAACCTTTTGTTTTAGATGCAAATCATGTTGATACTCAGCTTTAATCACCATATCCAGACCAAGGTGATTATTGGATGTATATTTGTTATAGGCATTCTTTCATCCTTTTAATTCAGCAGTTCCATGAAGGTTTTTATGGAAATTTAGCTAATGTAATCCTACATATTGGTCGTTAGTTGTGGCAAGATAATTAAATAGTGTGGCTTTTTAATATTTTCAAATAACAGGTTCCAACCCCATAGCAACTCTTCAAGTAGAACTCTTTCATAGTGGTTGTAAGTTGGCTTCAGTGTGAGGTTAAGTGTATGTGTTCACAAGACATACGGATCTGCAGTTTTCTTGTATGCCTTTCTCCAGCTTCGGTATCAGAAAAGTCCCAGTCTCAAATAAAACAGTTGGGAAATAAGTGTTCCCTGTGATTTTTCTGAGGTTTCTTTAGAATCGGCATTGTTTCTTCCTGGGATGTTTGGTAAGTTCCCCAGTGAGGGCGTGCGGCGCTAGGTCTGGGACGGTTTTTAGCTACAGATACCAGTCTCTCTCCCACGGATCTAGGGCCAGTTATGTTATTGCTATGTTCCTGAGTGAGCTGTCCAAGAACTCTTCCAAAGAACTTCTTTCTCTTGGAAAGAACTTGTCCATTTCCTGTACGTTGTCAGTTTTATTGGCAGCTCCCCGGGTTTGCTCTGATAGGCGTAGAGCTTTAGTTGCTCTGTTGTGTACCACTCTTTGAGACCTCATGGACTGTGGCCCACCAGGCGATTCCTCTGTCCCTGGGGTTTCCCAGGCAAGAATACTGCAGTGCCTTGCCATTTGCTGCCTCCAGGTGATCTTCCCAACCCAGGGGTCGAACCAGCACCTCCTGTGTTTCCTGCATTGCAGGTGGATTCTTTTATTTATTTATTTTTAATTTATTATTTTTAATTGAAGGATAATTGCTTTACAACATTGTTTTCCTTCCCGCCATACATCAACATGAATCAGTCACAGCTGTGCCTGTGACTCCTCCCTCGTGAGCCCTCTGCCACCTCCCACCCTATCCCTCCCCTCCAGGTTGTCACAGAGCCCCAGGTTGAGTTTTGTGAGTCCTACAGCAAATTCCCCCCGGCTGTCTGTTTTACATATGGTAGTGTATGTGTTTCCATGCTACTTTCTCCATTCGTCTTACCCTCTCCTTTTCCCACCATGTCCACAAGTCCGTTCTCTATGTCTGCGTCTGCATTGCTGCCCTGCAAATAGGTTCATCAGTACCATTTTTCTAGATTCCATGCATACGTGTTAATATACGATAATTGTTTTTCTCTTTCTGACTTACTTTAGTCTGTATAATAGGCTTTAGGTTCATCCACCTCATTAGAACTGACTCAAATGCGTTCCTTTTTATGGCTGAGTAATATTCCACTGTATACATGTACCACGGCTTCTTTATCCATTCATCAGTGGATGGACATCTAGGTTGCTTCCACGTCCTAGCTGTTGTATGTAGATAGTGTTCACGTGGATTCTTGACCTGCTGAGCCATCAGGGAAGCCCTTGCTGAGTCAGGACTGGCGAGAAGAGTCCCAGCCGCCCCAGTGCAGCCTCCTCTGATCCTCTCGGAACGGCCATCACCAAGCCCTGAACTGCTTTTCCACGTTGGTGTTGAGTGGAGATGTCCCCGTGCTGACATCCCCACCCCGTGAGGACAGCGATGAGATCAGACGAGGCTGCAGGCTGGAGGGGACCGGGCTGGCCCAGCGTCCCCCACCCCCACCCCAGGCCTGCCCACCCCCCCCATCCTTGACGGTCCCCCTCCACTCCCCCAGGCGTGGAGAAGCTGATCCACCACCTGCGGAAGCACGACGTGCCGTGCGCCGTAGCCACCAGCTCGGGGACCGCGTCCTTCCAGCTGAAGACCAGCCGCCACCAGGACTTCTTCAGCCTCTTCCACCACGTGGTGCTGGGCGACGACCCCGAGGTGCGGAGCGGGAAGCCCGAGCCGGACATCTTCCTGGCCTGCGCGCGCCGCTTTTCTCCGGCTCCTCCCGCCGATAAGGTATGCGGCGCCGCTGGGAACGGGGGAGACACCCGGTGTGGGTCGGGGGGTGCTCTGTGTCCACGCGGACGGCTGCTGCGCGGCGCCCGAGACTCACTCGAGGCGAGGGCACTGCGGGCAGCTGGAGGGCTGTGCCCGGGGAGGGCCCTTCGCTTCGTGGCGGGGAGCGCAGCTGTCCTGAGACGCCCGGCTGGAGAGACCCACCACCCAGAACCGCCCGGGGTGCCCGGGTGTGTCCCGCAGCGCCTGGACCAGACCAAGCGCGGCCGACGGGCACTGTGCGGGGAAGAGGGGCCTTCGGTGACGCGGGACCCCAGCATCCTCGTTTGTGACGCGTAGACCCGGACGCGCACGCTCAGCGCCGCTCTGCGATTGTGACGTCAGTCAGCCACCCTCGCCGCCCCTCTGCCTGCGCGCTTCTCGGTGATACTTCGTCACCGCCGAGCTGGTGCGCGAGAGGGCCCTTGGGTTTCACTGAGCGCTTGCCAGGCTTCTGTGTGTTTCTCCCATTGGAAGGGGCCGCAGGGGGAGCTGCACCCTGCATCACGCAGGGTCCCCGGTGGGGAAGGGAGGGGGTGCCTGAGCCTGGGAGAGGCTGACAGTGAGCAGTGGTGCCTCATGGCGCACCGGGGCTGCTGAGGTGCAGGGTGGAGCCTCGGCCGTCCACAGGTGCAGATTCCGGAGCATCCGGGGGCTTCTCTTGAGGGGTTGCTCCTGGTGACCCCGGGGTGTCCCCGCCAGGCAGGGCGTGTATCCAGTGAGGGTGATGACGTTCCCGGCTGGTTCTTGGATCCTGGATCGGGTGCCTTGTGGGGAACCGATGCAAGGAAGAGTGTTTCCCTGGAACGTCTTCTCGCCGCTGTGGCCTCTCACTAACCAGCGAGCCGGGGATGGGAACCGCCCTGGTACAGCGGAAATCACAGCCTCGGGGGCCTTTATTCCAAAAGCAGCCTCCAGAAGCAGCTGAGATGGGGGAGCGTTCTTCAATGACCTGCTTTTGGGGTTCAGGACCATTCAGCTTGTAAGGGCAATGTGCCTGATCTCAGACTCCTACTGGGCCTCCCACGATTCAATATACTTAGGACAGGAGCTCCCTGGAGTCAGTGCAGACCCCGGGTTAGGTGCTCAGCCCCCCGGGACGGCCCCCACGCCACACGCTAGCCACCAGCGGAGGCATCCCAGCCACTCACACTTCTCCCCAGCCGAGCGCAAGCTTGGGGATCCCACAGAGCCCCTACCTCGGCAGTCCTAATTCACTAGAATGACTCAGAACTCAAGGAAGACGCTGTGCTTGCCTTCACTGGTTTACCTTAAGAATGCAACTCAAGGAAACTCCCCTGGCAGCCCAGTGGCTAAGACTCCAGGCTCCCAGTGCAGGGGCCCTGGGTTCGATCCCTGGTCAGGGAACTAGATCCCACATAGCCGTCATTAGGAGTCTGCATGCCTCAGCTAAAGAGTGAAGCTTCTGCCTGCCACAGCTAAGACGTAGTGCAGCCAAATACATGTATATAAATACAAGCCAGGAACCCTGCAGCAGAAGAGCTGTGTGGGGTGAGGGGTGGGTGGCTGGGCTGCTGGAGCGCTCAGGCCCACTCGGGTGCACCAGCCTCCTGCACCCGCCTGTCTTCAGCAGCGCCAAGGGCCTCCTTGTTTTCCAAGGGTCTTTGTGGAGGCTCCATTGCCATCGGTTAATTCACTGGCCGTTGGTAAATAAATGCATCCTTCGCTGGCCCTGGAGATGAGGGGGTGGGGTAGAAGTGGCACCCCTCCAATCATGCCTTGGGGTGGGGCACAACCAGGAGCCCATCAACACACCCCCACGCCCCGCATCGTGAATCCGTCCAGGGACCAGGATACTCAGGCATGCTTGAAAGCAGACTAGTATGAATGACGGAAAATGTGTTCACTGCCCAGGACGTGTCAAGGGTTTTAGGAGCTCTGGGCGGGAAAGTTGAAGTAGGGCTTCCCTGGTGACTCAGACGGTAAAGAATCTGCCTGCAGTGCAGGAGACCCGGGTTCGCTCCCTGAGTCGGGAAGATTCCCCTGGAGAAGGGCATGGCTACCCCCTCCCCACTCCAGTATTCTGGCCTGGAAAATCCCATGGACAGAGAAGCCTGGAGGATACCAGGGGCAAAGACCTTTTTTTTTTTTTTTTAATTACATTGCAGCCGTAAGCATTATTGAGTGTCACTGCGGGACAGTGATTCACATACAGGGCCAACTTGGCAGTTGACGCGGCCCAGCCGCTAAGCCGCAGGGTCGGAGCTGAAGCCGCAGGGCTGGCGGGGCAGGGGCTAGGGGCCGTGCGGCTCTGCTTCTTACGTCAGGACGTGTGCGTGCCTGCGGGCCTGGCGTCCCGCTACACGTTCCACACAGATGGATTCTTTTCTCTAAGAACTTTACCACCACCCCCACTTAATGTCGATGCCTTCGGCTCATAAAGCGGCTTCTAGAAGGGCCACCTTCTCTGTGCGTTGCAGGTTGCTGTGGATCAACCTGGCGCAGTGAGGCACCCCCCGCCCCCCACCACCCCCAACCCCGGCAGACTGGTCCCTCCCCGGGTGGCTCCCAGCAGGACCGCTATCTTCCAGCTCATCCTGGAGGCTGAGAGAAGATGCTGGCCCGTCACCTCCCCGATCGTGTGGCCGTGGTGGTCCAAGGAAGAGGCTCCTGCCTGCCTCCGCCTCCAAGCAGCCCTTCCTTCGCTGGGCACCCTGTTCATGCAAAGACGGTGTTTTCGGGCTTGCGAGTGTGTGCGCAAGCAGCATTTACGAGGAGACCACGTCGCTGTCTTTGTGTGAGGACATTTGTAGCGAAAGCGTGGACGGGGGGAGGTAGGGGCAAGGGTGGGGGGCTCCAGCCCGCAGGGCAGGAGTTTCCCTTGGTGAGGCGCCGGGCCGGAGCTCAAACGTCCTTGTTGCCCGCATTGACGGCGTTCCTTTCAGATGCGTCAAAGGAAGGTCAGCGAGCGCGTGGCCTGGGTGTAATCCAGCTCTTCGGGTGTTCCTCCGCCAGTTACCCCCGTTCCGCACCCACGTCTGTTCATGCAGGTGTTGGTCCTGCAGAGGGAAACCTCTCTTGTCCTGTTTCTTAGGCAAATATAGCTAAGGCGTTTGGGTTTTCCCCTGGTGATGTGCTTCTTGTGGTGAGAAGGCCCGTGTTGACAGGCTCCTGGTTGTGCCCCACCCCGCAGCCCGGTCATTCCGTACTTGAGTTTGTCTCCCGAATACAGGGGCTTCCCAGGTGGCCCAGAGGGAAGGAATCCGCCTGTCAGTGCGGGAAACGTAAGAGATGCAGGTTTGATCTCTGGGTGGGGAAGATCCCCCGGAGGAGGGCATGGCAACCCACTCCAGTGTTCTTGCCGAGGAAATCACGTGGCCAGAGGAGCCTGGCGGGCTGCAGTCCATGGGGTCGCAAAGGATCGGACATGACTGAGCAACTAAGCTGCTGAATCCAGGAAGCGGGTGCAGAGAGGCCCGTGGAGACACGACAGAGCTCCTGGGTCGCGTCCTGCTGCCCTGTCTCTGACGCAGCGCGGGCGCCAGCACACGGGCTGGCGAGCCTCAGAGGTCAAGGGCGTTCCACGCGATTGTTAAGTCCCTGCAGAGAGGCGCGGTGCCAGCGCGAATTTACGATGCTGTGCGCCTCACCGGATGAACTCAGTGCAGCAGTGCTAATGGGTAAGCAGTAAAGCACAGGTAGTGTAAAAGGGGGGTTTACGTTCAAACACTGGTTACAGTCTTACTACGAGGAAACGCCTCACAGGGCTGGCGTTCATTATGTTTTCCCTGAAACTGTTTTCTCCCAGCTTGTCCGTGTATCATTCTTCTGTGCCTAAAATATGTAGTCGTACCAGGTCCCTGTGGCATGTTCTGGGACCTTTTCCTGTACGCTCTTAAGTTCCACATCAGGGGCGTGTCAATTAAATGGGCAGAAGATATCAGCAAGAGAAAATACAGGTTTCTCTTTGCATAACAACAAGGCACTGCACAGCAAATACGATTCAAGGAGACATTTAGAACCTGGGGTTTATATACCATTTTAATAGGGCTTGCGGAAAAAAAGAGGGGCGCTTCTGGGAGAACAGATATCTTTCAGGAACATAAATGGGCTCTTAGGAGAACAGATGGGAGATGCAGTAGTTGTATGGCAACGTCTGTTTGGGTGGTTTCTTACCCAGGTGCTGACCTGTGCAGACTTCCGTTTAGTCATAAAAGTCAACGTTCCTGGGTTGTGAAAATCCTAGGGAGAGGCTTTATGGCAGTTGAATTTTTTTGTCTTAATATATATATGTTTTATTGAGGTATAGTTGACATACAGTGTTCCAGCTGCACAGCGAGGTGATTCACTTATACATATACACATATATTATTTTTGAGGTTATTTTCCATTGCAGGTTATTATAAGGTATTGACTATAGTTTCCTGTGCTGTATAGCAAACCTTTGTTGCCTGTTGCATATGTATTTTTTTAAAAAATTAGAAACCTAGCATTCTATTCATACTGAGTCAAACAAATGGAATGGAAATGTCATTAATTTTTTAGTTAGGCAAAAATTCCCAAGTTTTCTGCAATATATGTTGGTTTATACACTGTTTTATTGTATTTATTGTATTATAATACACTATTTATATATGTGTATACCAAAGCTTTTCTACTATCCTTGATAAAGACTTGAGAAAGAACATTAAAAAAAGAGATGGAGAAATTGGAAAACATAAACTAAATGAAATAGGAGCACTGAATGTGAAATAGAAAAAGTGAAACAAACAGGGTAAAAGTATAAGATCATCGTACAGTCCGGTTGTTTCCAAACGTGGCAGCTCACCAGAAACATATCTGGAGCTTTGGAGAAAAGCAAACAATACCTGGGCATGTGTATTTTTCAAGAAATTCCAATTTAATTCTGACAGGCACCTGGATTTTAAAAAGTGATTGCAGGTTTTTCTGTTAAATGGTTTTTTGTGATACAGTTTTGGTGATACAGAATCGTATTATTTTCCTGTTGACCGATGATGAGACACTGCTATTAACTGAGTAATAGTTATGTAATCACAATAGTGAAAGATGTTTATCAGTTTTCACAGTCCATAGCCAAACAAAAAAAAAAATAAAAGATCATTA
The DNA here is from genome assembly GCF_054371585.1 of Giraffa tippelskirchi. Taxonomy (NCBI): domain Eukaryota; kingdom Metazoa; phylum Chordata; class Mammalia; order Artiodactyla; family Giraffidae; genus Giraffa; species Giraffa tippelskirchi. Next base: position 149,879,910 of record NC_137289.1, read on the forward strand.
CAGTTGCAAGCCATAATGGGAACACGATTAACCTAGCAATGTAAAATAATTACATAACACTCTGGGGGGTCAAGCAGAGTGACGTAGAAAGAGGGAGCGCATACATGCGCTGGAGAAGCCCCTCAAGTGCAGTCAGTCAGCACCTTCGGTACCTTCCGAGCGCCCCTTCGCCTCCACGGAATGCAACAGGCGAAACTGAAGTACCTGTTTCATCCGCCCAGCCAGTCCATGTCTTTTGGTTGGAGCGTAACTCAGTTGGTAAACAATCTGCCTGCAATGCAGGAGACCCTGGATCAATTCCTGGGTTGGGAAGATCTGCTGGAGATGGCATAGGCTACCTGCTCCAGCTTCCCTGGTGGCTCAGCTGGTAAAGAGTCCACCTGCAATGCGGGAGACCTGGGTTCGATCCCCGAGTTGGGAAGATCCCCCGGAGAAGGGAAAGGCTACCCATTCCAGTATTCTGGCCTGGAGAATTCCACGGACCGTATAGTCCATGGGGTTGCAAAGAGTCAGACAGGACTGAGCGACTTTCACTTTTCACTTGGTGCATTTAATTCATTTACACTTAAGGTAATACTGAAATATGTGATCCTGTTAGCATTTTCTTAGTTGTGTAGGGTTTATTTTCTGTAGGTTTTGTCTATGCAGGAAACACAAGAGAAGGAAGGGACCTACCGATTTCTAAAAATCTTTTGCGCTCGTGGCATGGGGTATGGGATGTTAGTTCCCCGACCAGCGATGGAACCTATGCTCCCTGCATCAGTGCCACTGCACCACTAGGGAAGTCTCGGTGGCAACTGAGTTTTTCAGGGAGACTTTAAGGGCTTATTAAAGCCCATTCAGATGGTAAAGAATCTGCCTGCCATGCAGGAGATCCGGGTATGGTCCCTCCCGGTTGGGAAGATCCCCTGGAGGAGGCAAGGGCAACCCACTCTAGTATTCTTGCCTGGAGAACCCCATGGACAGAGGAGCCTGGCAGGCTGCAATCCGTGGATTGCACAGAGCCGGACACAACTGTGCAAGTAACACGCTAACACAGGGAGCCTTTGCTTTGAGGAATATAAGGAGGGTTTAGAAAACAGCCTCTCCCCACTACTGTTGATTCTCAAATGTCTTCAGCTGAGAAGAATCCTTGGGCCCCCTGTGGCGTGGTCTGGGCCCCCTTTCCCCCCGAGGGAGTCCCTGTTTTTCTTGTTTTCCTCCCCAGCCCTCCCTTGTCAGCTTCCTGCGTCCTCTCCCCTGACATTCAGCGTCTGGCTGGCCAGCAGGAAGGCATCTGCTCAGAGAGCTCTGCATTTCTGAAGGTGCGTGAGTCCTCCTCCATCCCAGGAGGTCTCACCTCCCCCATGGCTTCGGGGAGTGCTGCTCGCCAGGAGCCCTTGGTCGGGCTCCCACGCTGAGCAGCTGGTCCCGGGCCGGCCCCGGGGACCTCCGGGACTCCATGATGCCGGCGTTGGATCCCACCTGCACCTTCGCTCTGTCTGTGGGCACCCGCCCCCCAGCTCCCCAAGCCCTCTCGCCCCGGGACGTGCCCACCTTCCTCCCGGCTCCTTGCGGGTCCTCCCCAGCTGGGCGGTGCCGGTGACCTCCTGCACGGGAGGCCCCTGTTTCCCTCGCACCTCCCCCAGGCCCGCTGCCCCGCCTCCCCCTGCCGGCGGCCCTGCTGAGATCAAAGGCCACGGTCCGTGTTCCTCCTGATGGCAGGGTGACTTAGGCGGCCAGGCCTGGGTGCTCCCAGCTGCCATGAAGACACGGGCTCCCATGGGACTTCCCTGGCGGTCCGGTGGTCCAGAACTTTGTCTTCCAGTGTGTGGGTTTGATGCCTAGTTGGTGAGCCAAGATTCCCACCTGTCTGAAGGCCCAAAAACGAAAACATAGAAGCAATGTTTACCAGACCTTCAAAATGGTCCCATGTGAAAAAAAAAAATCTTAAAGAAATGGGCCACCTACAGCCCATAGGCCTAGAATGCATAGCGAATAATGCTGTAGAATTACATTATTTAAAGACATAATGACCCACTCTCAGCTGTCTGATGGAACTCTTCCTGGACAGGAGATATGACATATACCTCTTACACACACTTCTCCTCACGTCACCTGGATGGGTGTTCATCTCCATTTTCACATCCAGTATAGTGTGTGTGTGTGTGTGTGTGTGTGTGTGTGTGTGTTAGTCTGACTCTTGGGACCCCATGATGGACTATAGCCTGCCAAGCTCCTTCGTCCATGGGATTCTCCAGGGAAGAATACTGGAGTGGGTTGCCATTCCCTTCTCCAGTGGATCTTCCCAACCCAGTGACTGAACCCGTGGCTCCTGCATTGGCAGGCAGGTTCTTTAACCGCTGAGCCACCCGGGAAGCCCCTCAAGTGTAGCCAGCTGTCGCGTTGGCTATATTTCAAGCCCCTTGACTTCCATGGAGTGGAACAAGGAAATCCAAAGGCAGCCCTGTCTCCCTTTGCGATCACAGGGAGCATTCACCTGACCAGAGCCCTTTGCTGTGTCTGCCTGTGTGATGTTCGGTTTTGTTTGGCATGACTCCTGGTAAATGGATCTCAAAGCAGTTAAGTTGCTTCTGGTTCTGTGGATTCATACGCACAGACACATATATCAGACTAGATGTAAGTTGGTGCAGGGATATGCCAGAAGCCAGTTTTTGTTACCACGATGGGAAACATCACTTGAGGGGCGCCTGTATACTTCGTCCTATAGTGTGGTCGCGCCAGCATGACTGCTGAGCGGCTTTTTCGGTTCTTCTGTGTGTCTGCACATGTGGCTGTGAACTCTCCACGCGTCAGCCATTTCAGAGGACGGTAGTTCTCATGAGGGCATCAGGACAGCGTGTTCATGTAACCCAGCCATCTTAAGCCACCATTACAGAATGAAAATCTGACAAGACTTCAGACCGTTTCCAGGACGAGTAGTATCTTGGATTTCTGATAAAGTAACTAAACAGCCGTGCCTGCAAATGCATGTATTAGACACACACGATTCTGCTAGTCTGTGGGAGCGATCAGGCTTTCCTGGTGGGCCTAGGGGTGAAGGACCCGCCTGCCAATGCAGGAGACGCAGGTTCGATTCCCGGGATGGGAAGGTCCCCTGGAGTAGAAAATGACAACCCTCTCCAGGATTCTTGCCTGGAGAATCCCATGGACAGAGGAGCCTGGCGGGCTACAGTCCATGGGGTCGAAAAGAGTCAGACATGACTGAGCAACTTAGTAGGCCCACATGGGAGCAATCTCACTTAAGTTCCAGCACAAAGAACCTCTTCCTACACCCCAGGTTTTGCTTGTGGAACGTGTGTAAACCACAGCTATGGTCTTGTTTCCAGTTCAGTCTGCCCGGCTCCCCACAGGACCCCATCAAGTATATACCCTTTCACCCGGTCGCTTTCTCCCTTGCTGGTTACTGCAGAGTTCCAACGTAGCTTCTTCCTGTGTGAGTGAAAGTGGAAGTCACTCAGTCATGTCCGACTCTTTGCGACCCAATGAACTATATACAGTCCATGGAATTCTCCAGGGCAGAATACTGGAGTGGGTAGCCTTTCCCTTCTCCAGGGGATCTTTCCAACCCAGGGATCGAACCCAGATAGATGTCCAGCATTGCGGGCGGATTCTTTACCAGCTGAGCCACCAGGGACTAGTGTATAATGGGCAGGGAAGAGGCAGCAGTCACCCTGTAGGGTGGTAAAAAAAATATCTGAATGCAAAGACCTCTTAGGATGTGACAGTGGACAAAATGCCTGAGAAACCCTGGATCAGTTGTACACTAGGTTAAACCGATTCAATGGACGCGAGCTTGGACAAACTCCGGGAGATGGTGATGGACAGAGAGGCCTGGGTGCTGCAGTCCATGGGATCGGGAACAGTCGGACACGCCTTGGCGACTCAGCCACAGCTACAAAGGTTCAACTCATATTGAGTTCATTATTGTTGTTGTTCAGTCGCTAAATGTGGTATGGGGGCTTGCCAGGTGGCTCAGTGGTAAAGAACCTGCCTGTCAGTGCAGGAGACCCAGACTTGATTCACGGGTCAGAAAGATTTCCTGGAGGGGGAGATGGCAACCCACTCCAGTATTCTTGCCTGGAGAGTCCCATGGACAGAGGAGCCTGGCGGGCTACAGTCCGTGGGGTCGCAAAGGGTCGGACACGACCGAGTGTGCACGAACATACGTTTCCTTGCGTGTGTATCCCTTCCCGTGGAAACCGCCAGCTTTTCTATACACGCCATCTGCAGGCAGAGTAGGAACATCCCCTCCCCTGGTCTGTCCTGCGATAACCCCGTTTGTGGCTGAAGCCTGCTGGGGAAGCGCGGCCAAAGGCAGGCAGGAGGAGGCATGCCTCGGCGCCACTGGCGTTGGCGGAGCTGTGTCCCCCGGGCAGCGCGTGTTTCCTCCACAGGCCGAAGGCGGCTGCCGTCTGAGACAACCCCGGGCGCTTCTTCTCTGCGAAGGTGCTCGGTGGGACTGGACACACAGCTCGCCCCGGGCGTGTGGTCACAGAGTGCTCGGGAGGCCGGAGAGCAGGACCACAGACTGGGGGGGGTGGGGGCGGGCTGCAACAGCAGACACGTGTGTCCCCCTGGTCCTGGGGCTGGGGTCCAGCACAGGGGGCGCTGGTCAGGGCATCCTGCTCACTCCTGTGTCCTCACGGGGGCGGTCCTCCCAGCGGAGGAGGCCAGGGGCGGACACAGTGACGTCCCCGTGTTCTTCTTGGAGGGCCCCCCACCCTCTCTGATGAGGCCCCCTCGGGACCTCATCAGTCACCTGAAAGGCCTTCCAGGGACCCCATCTCCAAGTCCATGGGGTGACAGGCTTTAGCATTGGACCTCGCAGAACACAGATCAGCCCATTGTGTGTATTCAGACGCCTTGGTCACCTATGGGGTGATCTTCAAGGTTGACCGCAGGTCAGCCCTCAACACGGGAGACCAGCGGGGGCCTTGGGCCAGCGCTGTGGTTCACCAGTACCCTGAAAAAGGCCGAGGGAGCCACCTCCGCTCACACCCAGCCTGCGCCTCTTACACCCAGCCCACCTCCTCTGAGGCTCACACACCTCTGCTCATACCCAGGCACCTCTGATCACACCCAACCCCTCTCCTCTGACACTCACATACCTCTGCTCACACGCAGCCATTTCTGATCATACCCAGCCCTCGCCTCTCACACCCAGCCCACCTCCTCTGACGCTCACACACCTGTGCTCACAGCCAGCCATCCCTGATCACACCCAACCATCTCTGATCACATCCAACCCATCTCCTCTCACCCCCAGCCCACCTCCTGACACTCACACACCTCTGCTCACGCACGGCCATCTCTGCTCACACGCAGCCATCTCTAATCACACCCAGCCCTCTCCTCGGACACTCACACCTGTGCTCACACCCAGCTATCTCTAATCACACCCAGCCCTCTCCTCTCACACCCAGCCCACCTCCTCTGATGCTCACACACCTCTGGTCACACCCAGCCCACCTCCTCTGATGCTCACACACCTCTGGTCACACCCAGCCCACCTCCTCTGATGCTCACACACCTCTGGTCACACCCAGCCCACCTCCTCTGATGCTCACACACCTCTGTTTACACTCAGGCACCTCTGGTCACACCCAGCCCACCTCCTCTGATGCTCGCACACCTCTGGTCACACCCAGCCCACCTCCTCTGATGCTCGCACACCTCTGGTCACACCCAGCCCCCTCTGCTCACACCCAGCCCAGTTCTGCTCGCCCAGGACACAGGCAGGCCCCTCTTGTCTCTGCTGGGCCCTCCCCCAGTGGCCTCAAACCCAGGCTGTCAGGAAGCAGGTTCTCCTTCCCTCCGCCGTAACAGTGACCCCAGTGCCTTCGTCAGAAAGCCTGGACTCCCCTTTGCCTCATCATGGGCTGTGTCGTCCATCAGACCCCATGTCGCCTGTGAAGGATTTCCCCGATCCCATCCACTGTCCCTTCCGTCCACCACCATCACACAAAGATTGTTACGTGCATCTTCATCGATAGCAAGTGGACCGTCTTAGTTGTAACGATGCCCATCTTTAAGGGACCTCCTGACCCCCCCGTGGTTCAGACGAGCCGCCCAGGTGAAGCTCATGGACGTGGGCCATCCCACAGGGCCCCCCGCCGAGTCTGCGCATCTCTGGAGGAGCAGGGTCGCCACGTCCGGGTGCTGAGCCCCTGAAACGCTTCACTTCACCTCCCCAGTCGTTTGTTGCAAATGTCATCCCTTCTAAATTAAACCCCTCCAGCTACAGTTGAATTAAGCTCATCTGTTCTCCTGGAGATGAAATCCAGATGCATTTGAGCCCTCAGCTTGGTGAAGCGAAAAGAACACTGGATTCTGGAGACCCGGGGTGCCATCCCTAGACACTTGTCACCCGCCCGCCGCTGTGACCTTCAGCTCACCTGTGAGCCTCGGTTGGCGCGGGTCCCTCACCGGGGACGGTGACAGGAGAGTGCTGGCCGGCCCTCGTGCTCCCATGTAATGTTCTGCGGCCCCTGTGTGGCTCTGAGTCCCAAACGGGGCCCATCGGCCGCCGCCCCAGATGTAGCAGGCGCCACTCAGATGCCCGCTGTCTGCCTGGCACCGTAGTGGGCGGGCTGCCTTTCCCACAGACCCACCCGGTTAGAGCCACACACGCTGTGAGAGGAGTGTTCCTGACCAGCCACTGCCCAAGACTCTTGGAAGTGTGTCCCGGGGTGCCTGCTATGGGTGCCGAGCTCCTCAGAGTCCTAAAGTGTGTCCCAGGGTGCCCGCTACGGGTGCCGAGCTCCTCAGAGTCCTGAAGTGTGTCCTGGGGTGCCTGCTACGGGTGCCGAGCTCCAAACATCACCCCCCTAGGTTAAAGGTTCGTATCTGTCGTGGTCTGTGCGCAGGTTGCAAAAGACATTCCAGACCTAGACTATTTCAGAGTCGAGTTTGTTGGAGTGGAAGACGCTCTCAGAACAGCTTCTCACAGCAGAGCCCATGCTTTCTTGGGCTAGTGATCAATTTTTGCAGCCTCAGGACAAAGATGATTCCTGCTGGAGGAGTGGTATTAGGTGATTGCTTATGAGGGTGTAATAGGGAGGAGGTTTTATCTAATACGGAGTTGGGGAACGCCCGGTGTAGGTCAGGGGGCCTCATGTCCACAGTTGCTATGGAGCTTGGTTTGTTCCGGATGACCCGGGTACACACAGGGCTTTGCACCTGTGACCTTGGTACAGGGCTGCCCAGTATCCACGGGGTGTCAGGGCCAGGGGGGTGAGGTGCAGGGGGAGCGGGGGAAGGGCATTCTGCCCCACCAGCCTCTCCACCTGCTGCAGCCCCTCACGACCCTCGCCTTGGTTACCGGGAGTGTCTCTGCAGAGACCAAGGTGCGTGTCCGCCAAGGTCACATTTTCCAAGTAGGCGTGACTGAGTTTTAGGTCAAGTGCGATCCGTCAAGGCAGAATTGGCAGGGCTGGGCGGGTCACTGAGGGAGCCGTGAAGCGACGAAAAGGAAGGAGGGAAGGGAAGGTCAACACCTGCTAGCCGGCGTGGCGGCTCGAAACCGCCAGCAGGCCTTGAGGGACTTGCCAGAAAAGCACGTGCGTGTGTGCTCAGTCGTGCACACGTCCTCCTTTGGTTGGTGTAAGGTGTGAGTTGTATTGCTTTCACTTGTGTCTTTCAGTGGTTTTGTGACCCTTAAGTCCTGTGATACCCGGGCAAACTCTTCTTGGTTAAGATCTGTTCTTTGATTTCAGTACCTAGACAGGCCGTGCAGGAAGCATGCTCGCAGCGTGCACACTTCTCGTCCCTGGGTACCTCTGCCCTGTGAGTGGTCGTGACAAGACCGTTGGCTCTTAGGCAGCGCTCCCTAGCCTTGTCGTCACCAGGGCCTGGTTTCAAGGAAGACAGTATTTCCTTACACTGGAGCAGGGGGCTTGTTTGGAGATGACTCAAGCGCACTTTCCATTGACTGTGCGTGTGATTTCGATAATCATGACATCAGCCCCACCTCAGAGCATCAGGCATTAGATCCCGAGGCTGGGCACCCCTGGTCTCAGGAAACAAAGACGCAGAGAATAGTGAGCACATAAAAGCCTTCCGAGGCATTCTGACCGGCGCTTCACAATCCAGGCGTCATTCGGGTTGGGAGTCTCGTCACTTCTAAGAAGGCGGGGAAGGCCTGCGATTCCAGGTGCCGTCGGACGCCTGAGCAGCCGGTTCCGTCCGCGTGCAGCCAGCGCTGGGGTGAGTGGGCATCCGGAGCAGCTCCACTGCGGGCTCTCGGCAGGATTGGGGCTGTGTGGGGACAGCTGGGCTGAGATATGGGGAGTCCCGTCTCCCATGAACCGCACCCCGCACCTGCTGCTGTGTGTCCTGCACAGTCTCCTAACACACCGTCCAGTGGACCGGCCACTTCCGTGACCCAAAACAAGTGCGTGTGCCTGGCACACAGCGAGGCCACACAGGGCTGAAACGTCAGGGCTTGGAGCTGAGAAAGGTATACTGCAGGGCCAGCGAGGAGACGGGTGGCTCACCCTCCTCCGCCACAAAACCCGCAACTCCCTGAAGGGTTTCAGCAAAGCATGTTAAAGGCAAGAAAAGGGGGACATGCTTGGTTGTGACCAAGTTCTGAGTGCAGGAATCCCTGGTTCTTGGTTCTTATAATAACATTATAAGACAGCTTTTTACCTCTCTAAGAATGGAAAAGTGTCAGCCTTTTAAACATCAGAGCCTTGAGAGTGGACTTTCTGTATATTTCAGGCTAGGGGCTTCCCTGGTGGGACTAGTGGTAAAGAATCCGCCCGCCAATGCAGCAGACTTGGGGTTCTATCCCTGGGTTAGGAAGATCCCCTGAAGGAGGAAATGACAACCCACTCCTTGCCAGTATTCTCCAGTATGCTTCCCTGGAGAATCTCATGGACAGAGGAGCCTGGTGGGTTACAGTCCATGGGGTCGCAAAGACTTAAGTGCCACTGAGCCAGTAATCAGCAACTACATTTCAGACTCTCAGCAACGTTCTTTAACTCGAGCAAAAGCAATAGAAGAAAAGGTTAAAGCGAAAGAAACAGATCTAATGTGGAGTCAGATTTCTTCTTCCCTGTTGCAGTTTGCTTTTCAAGACTTCAAATTATCTTTCGCTGTCTCTGTATTTCTCAAATTCTTGTTGGTGATGTCAACAAGAGTCCGCCTGGCGCCCAAGGAAACTGTTTTCTTAGAGCTGTGAAGTGAGGAGGCTGGGTGCGAGGAACAGAAGAAAGGGATCTGAGGAGCTCCCGGCACAATGTCTGCAGTCATGGTTTCTGTTCTCCTTTGGACTGAATTTGCAGCACAGACTTGGTGCAGTGCTAAGGCATCCGCTGCCAGCGCAGGAGACGTGGGCTTGACCCCTGGGTCAGGAAGATGCCCTGGAGGAGGGCAGGGCAGTCCTCGCCAGTGTTCTGGCCTGGAGAATCCCATGGACAGAGGAGCCTGGAGGGCTACAGTCCACGGGGTCGCAAAGAGATGGACTTAACTGAGTGCGCGCACGCACACACACAACACAGACTACCATCGCTTTTGACCTTTGAGGACAGTCAGCATCCCAAGTGGATCTGTGCACATGCCCCAGCCTGTCTGCTTGGCTTTTCCCTGAATCATTTCGAGGCCGCGGCCAGACTCACTCTGGCCGTCTTGCTACAGCAGCCCCACGGGTCCCCTGCCCCCCGTGGACACTGGGACTGGCCTCCCTGAGCCCCGCCCCCTTTCCTCTGCGGCCCGCATGCTGAGCATCATGGTTCACGTCTCCTTGGTAGTCTGGGCGGTTCCTTCCAGAATGAGGCGGGGACAAATGGTGCGCTGAAAGGAGAAACCGATAAACACGCCTCCAGAAAGAGCGACGCTTCCGGAAGCAGGGCGTGTCAACCATGCCATGCCTCCCTGCCCGGTGCCCTCAAGACCCGCACAGCTTTTTCCGTGTCGGTCCGCCGGTCCGCCGTTCGCTGCTGGAGCCTCAGGGGCGTGTGGGCATGGCTCTGCGTTTGCTATATCGCCTTCGCGGGCTTGTGGACAAGCCGTCAGGCGTGAAGGCACTGTCCCCTCTTCTCCTCGGAGAAGGACAGTGTCCTGGTCCCCTACTTTGCTCGGCGCCACCGTTTCCGAGCCTCCACGCCCTCCTCACTCCCGCCCACATGCTCGTCGGAAGGAGCCTCTCACAAATGCACGGTCTAAGCTGTTTTCATAACTCGAGCCAGACACCGTGAGGCCAAGGAATCAACAAAAATGTCCTTGGGCCCTCCGAAAGGTCCCAGGTGGTCCGCACCACGCTTCAGACCCCTCGGGGTCTCAAAAACAAAACGCCAGCTGACATTGCAGTGCCCGTGCAGGTCCCAAATAAAACCCCAGGGAGGTTGGGAATCCAGGCGGGTCAGATCCTGAAAAGGCAGGGAGAGAAACAGCAGCGACAGGAAGCGCTCGGCTCAGAGGGAGAGACCACCCGGACCGCAGTCCCCGCTGTCCGAGCGGGAAGGCGTCCCCTCCCGGCGGGGGCTGGCCGAGGCCTGCGGGGCGGGCGGTGGGCGGGCTGTCCTGGGCCCGGGACTCTGCCGTCGGCCGCCGCGTCCCGGCACCCACCCACCCTGTGCGCTGCCTGGGGCTCACGGCTGGTCCTGGCACGGTTGGCGGTTGCACAGCTTAGCTCCGGAGGGAAGGGAAGCAGGGAAGGCAAAGAAAGTCAAGTTGGTGAGCCTGCTGCAGAGCAGAGAGTGTGTTGTGTGTGTGGTGTTCTGTGTGTATTGCATGTGTTTGTGTGTTGTTTGTTGTGTGAGTGGGTGTATTCTGTGTTGTGTGTATTGTGGGTGTGTTGTGTGTGTGGTGTGTGTATTCTGTGTGTAGTGTGTGAGCGAGTATATTCTGTGTTGTGGGTGTGTGGTGTGTGAGTGGGTGTATTCTGTGTTGTGTGTATTGTGGGTGTGTTGTGGGTGTGGTGTGTGTATTCTGTGTTGTGGGTGTGTTCTGTGTGTATGGTGTGTGTGGTGTGTGAGCGAGTATATTCTGTGTTGTGGGTGTGTTGTGTGAGTGGGTGTATTCTGTGTTGTGTGTATTGTGGGTGTGTGGTGTGTGTATTCTGTGTTGATGTGTTTTGTGTGTGTAGTGTGTGAGCGAGTATATTCTGTGTTGTGGGTGTGTTGTGTGTGGTGTGTGTGTGGTGTTTTGTGGGTGTGTTGTGTGTGTGTGGTGTGTGAGTGGGTGTATTCTGTGTTGTGTGTGTTGTGGGTGTGGTGTGTGTATTCTGTGTTGTGGGTGTGTTCTGTGTGTGTGGTGTGTGAGCGAGTATATTCTGTGTTGTGGGTGTGGTGTGTGTGTGGTGTGTGTGTGGTGTTTTGTGGGTGTGTTTGTGTGTGGTGTGTGAGTGGGTGTATTCTGTGTTGTGTGTGTTGTGGGTGTGGTGTGTGTATTCTGTGTTGTGGGTGTGTTCTGTGTGTATGGTGTGTGTGGTGTGTGAGCGAGTATATTCTGTGTTGTGGGTGTGTTGTGTGTGGTGTGTGTGTAGTCTGTGTTGTGTGAGTGGGTGTATTCTGTGTTGTGTGTATGTTGTGTGAGTGAGTGTATTCTGTGTTGTGTGTATTGCGGATGTTGGGTGTGTTGTGGGTGCTGTGTGTATTGCGGTGTGTTGTGGGTGTTGTGTGTACTGTGTTGTGCTGTGAGTACTGCGGGTGTCCAGCCCCGGGCGTGCTGGGGCAGCGGTGCCGAAGGCGCCCAGGAGAGCATCTCCGTGGAGCAGGGAGCAGCCCTCCTGACAGCCGCGCGGCCCCCGCAGACAGACTCCCTGCAGAGGACGCAGCGGCCCAGCAGCAGGGCTGCCCGGGGCTCCGAGAGGAAGGACCCGCCTGCAGCACAGCGGACGAGGTTCCGTCTCTCGGTAGGGAGAGCCCTGGAGGAGGGCAGCCTGCTCCGGTGTTCTTGCCTGAGAGCCCCTCGGACAGAGGGGCCTGGCGGGCTACAGTCCACAGGGTCGCAGAGAGGCAGACACGACTGAGTGAGCTCACACACATGCGCACGCGCTCTCACGGCCCGTGTGGAGTTCCAGGGGGCGCAGGGAGGCTTTGCAGGAGCGTGTGCCTCCCTCCGGGAGGGAAGCGGGTGTGAAGCTGACGGCCCGCTCGCCCCCGGGCGGGTTCCGTCTCTCACTCGGAGCGTGAACTGACCTGAATGTGGCGTGGGTGCCAGTCGCAGGACGGTGCATGGGGGAGCTCCCTGACCTCTCCAGGGTACAGACACCACTCCCCCGCTTTGAGGCCATGTCTGAGCAGGCCCGGACAGGTACCACGCCCGGTGCTCGGGCTGGGTGTTCAGGCGGTTCCCGAGGCGTACTCTGCACACCCCGGGGCTGGCCTTCTCCTGACCCGTCGTTGACCGTGTAATGAGCAAACCGCTGCGCCTGACACGTGGCCAGCAGTGAGGTCACTTTACACCTAACCCGCATGCTTTTTTCTTACCCTTCGCAACGTCCTCTCGTGCTTGGCGGAACTGCTTCTGAACGATTCCAGTAAAATAAATTTGTGTGCCTAGAACCCGGTCTCCCCGCTGAGCTGTGCCACCTTTTGGGGCAGAGAGCGATGGGCCAGCCCACTGTCAAGTGCCAGGGCGGGACGCACTCGGATGGTGGGCGTGCCAGCCCCCTCTGCCCCCCTCACGGGTGATGAACCAGGCAGCTCCCCGTCCACACCCTTCCTGGGTCTCGCAGAACTCCGGCCGTGCCCACAGGCAGACTCAGCCACCGGCCATGGGGGCCCTGCCCACCCAGGCGAGACGTGTGGGTACGGACAGGCACGGCCTCAACCCTCTTTTTTTTTTTCTTTTTCTTCTCCCTCGCCCTGCAGTGCCTGGTGTTCGAAGACGCGCCCAACGGGGTGGAGGCGGCCCTCGCCGCCGGGATGCAGGTGGTCATGGTCCCGGACGGAAAGCTGAACCCAGACCTGACCTCCAAGGCCACCCTTGTGCTGGGTTCCCTGCAGGATTTCCAGCCGGAGCTGTTCGGCCTGCCGCCCTACAACTGAAACGGCGCCCCCCGCCCGACCCCACCCTGAGAGGGCCAGGGGCCGCCCCGAGGAGCTGGAGGAAAGCCCTGCGCCCAGACCTCCCCTGGAACCGGCCAAGCCTTCCGCCCCCAAGCCTTCTCAGCCCGCCAAGGGCCAGGCCCATGCTCTCCACGGGGGCCACAAACCCTCACTTGAGACAACAGAAGGCACACCCAGCCCAGAACACAAAAGGGAAAATTCTCACTTGAAGAATCGTCTTTAGTGTCCGAAGAATTTAGCTTCACGTCCTTTTTCTTCTTTGATGTTCTCAACCCTGGCTGGCAACTGTAAAATATGTATGCATATATGTATGTGCTTGTGTGTATATATATATGTAGGTACATATTTATTTATATTTACAGACATCGTGTCAGACACAACTGAGTGACTTCACTTTCACTTTTCACTTTCATGCATTGGAGAAGGAAATGGCAACCCACTCCAGTGTTCTTGCCTGGAGAATCCCAGGGACAGGGGAGCCTGGTGGGCTGCCGTCTGTGGGGTCGCACAGAGTCAGACACGACTGAAGCGACTTAGCAGCATAGACATCGTGTACTGTATCACTCTTCAGTGTTTTTTTTGTCGTCACGGGCAGTAGCAACTGATACAAGTGAGGTGGTCATTATGTTTGTAATCTGAGTGGGAAATTCAGATCACGGATGAGCTTTTAATAAGAGACTCTATCAGCAGACGGTGGCATTCTTCCTCTGTCCTTCAGAATGCTCTGGGCCTGTGGTCAGAGCCTGTGACCTCTGTCATCCGTGGTTTGCTGTCGGTGTGAACATCATTGTAGCCTCCGTCTTACATCGGGGTGCATATCCACGTGCGAGAACGTTTTCTACCTCAGAGAAATCATTTCCTTTAAGATCATTTATTTTTCTAATACGCTCTTTCAGATAGAATTGGATTACAGAATGCTGTCTTGGTACCACCAAGAACCCATTTGGGGAACAATTTGTTGGACATTACGCTCTGGCGATTAACTGCTTCTAATAGATTTCCTCCAGAAAGCTGGCACGCTGCAGTCCATGGGGTCGCAAGGAGTCGGACACGACTTAGCAACTGAACAACAACAACAGACTTCCTTAGCCTTCTGCGATGGGAACATCATTGAAAATGAGAAGAATATAATCACGGGCTGTTCCTACTAGGTGGCCCCCCCCCCCAAGTGTTCCCTGTTACTGATTTTCAATTGTGTAAGGTCTTAGAAAAATGATAGAAATGTGTGTGACGGCGATGATTGTTCGTGATTATTTCCGGCCTTTGACCAGTTTTGCACCATTTCAGCTAATTGATCTCACTGTGTCTTGATGGCCTGTGTACGAGCCTGTTCTTTGAATCTCCCTGAAATTTCCTGTAACATCTTACTGTTTCTCTCACCAGTTAATCTCATTGAATAAAAATTTTGACACTTGTTTCTGTTTTATTTGTGAATGTGATTTTATCACTCTCTTTTGAAAAACGTCGCACTCCAGGGACTTCCCTGATGACCCACGATCACCATCCAGTGCTGGCGGTGTGAGTTCCACCCCTGGTTGGGGCACGGAGATCCCACATGCCTTGTGGCCAAAAATCTAAAACATAGAACAGAAGCCATATTGTAACAAACTCAATAAAGACTTAAAAAAATTATCCTCTGACAAATGTAAAACATAAATGTGACTGGTTGACTTTTTTTTTTCAAGCCACGGCCAGTGTTAATACTGTCAAATGATACTTGCATATGTATATTTTTAAATTTTTTTTTAATAAATTTATTTATTTTAGTTGGATGCTAATTACTTTACAATATTGTAGTGGTTTTTGCCATACATACATTGACATGAATCAGCCATGGGTTTACATGTGTTCCCCATCCTGAACCCCCCTTCCACCTCCCTCCCCATCCCATCCCTCTGGGTCATCCCATTGCCCCGGCCCTGAGCATTTGTCTCATGCATCGAACCTGGAATGGTGTTCTGTTTCACATATGATAATATACATGTTTCAATGCTATTCTCTCAGAACGTCCCACCCTCGCCTTCTCCCTCAGAGTCCATAAGACTGTTCTATGCATCTGTGTCTCTTATTCTGTCTCGCATATAGGGTTATCGTTACCATCTTTCAAATTCCATATATATGCATTAGTATACTTTATTGGTGTTTTTCTTTCTGGCTTACTTCACTCTGTATAATAGGCTGCAGTTTCATCCATCTCAATAGAACTGATTCAAATGTATTCTTTTTAATGGCTGAGTAATATTCCATTGTGTATATGTACCACAGCTTCCTTATCCATTCGTCTGCTGATGGACATCTAGGTTGCTTCCACGTCCTGGCTATTGTAAACAGTGCTGCGATGAACATTGGGGTACACGCGTCTCTTTCAATTCTGGTTTCCTCGGTGTGTATGCCCAGCAGTGGGATTGCTGGGTCATATGGCAGTTCTATTCCCAGTTTTTTAAGGAATCTCCACACTGTTCTCCATAGTGGCTGTACTAGTTTGCATTCCCACCAACAGTGTAAGAGGGTTCCCTTTTCCCCACACCCTCTCCAGCATTTATTGCCTGTAGACTTTTGGATAGCAGCCATTCTGACTGGTGTGAAATGGTACCTCATTGTGGTTTTGATTTGCATTTCTCTAATAATGAGTGACGTTGAGCATCTTTTCATGTGTTTGTTGGCCATCTGTATGTCTTCTTTGGAGAAATGTCTGTTTAGTTCTTTGGCCCATTTTTTGATTGGGTCGTTTATTTTTCTGGAATTCAGCTGCAGGAGTTGCTTGTATATTTTTGAGATTGTTTGTCTGTTGCTTCATTTGCTATTATTTTCTCCCATTCTGAAGGCTGTCTTTTCACCTTGCTTATAGTTCCTTTGTTGTGCAAAAGCTTTTAATTTTAATTATTTTTAAAATTTTTATTGAAATATACTTGTTTTACAATGTTGTGTTAGCTTCAGGTGTTCAGCAAACTGATGTGCTTATATACATGTATTTATTCTTTTTCAGATTGTCTCCTATTATAGGTTATCCCAGAATATTGAGTAGAGTTCCCTGTGCTGTACAAGTATGTCCTTGTTAGCTATTTTATATACAGTAGGCATTTACATATGGTCAGTGAACCAAGCTTTCTTTGCACTCAGCAGATAGAGGTTCTCAGTGAAGTGGTCACTTACTTGATTTGTACGTGATCACATTCTTCCCAAATAGTTCTGTTTTGTGAATAAGGTCATTTCTATCATTTGTTCTCCATTGCACGTATAAATGACATCATGCGGTATTAGTCTGTCTCTGACTGACTTCACTTAATACCATCATCTCTAGGTCCACCCCATGTTGCTGTAAATGGCACGTCTTGACATCTCTTATTAAACCTGAGACCGTGGGAAACATGCCATTAAATACATTTACTCATTGAGAAACTTGTCAGAGAGGTGGTGAGTTCATATATTATGCAGAGGCATTTAAAATGACTTGTTTACAAAATCCGCTTTGCAAACGAATTGGCTTGCATTCCACATTCAGAGTCTTAGTCAGATAAGGACAGATATTTATTGTAAAGAATACCTAATTTCTCTGTAACCCGAGTCAATACTCTTAATTGGTGGTGTACTCACTCTTCCATTTAAAAGTCAGAAACAAAAGGATTCCTCCTTCTGTACGTTTTCATCACCATTCTAGGAATTCTAGTCAATGAGTAATGCCACTTAATGTTTACATACGAGTACCATGATATAAAAACTCTCAGATTGTCTCTCTGAACCGTGTCTATTTCTCCACTTCCGAATGATGTCTTCACTGGATACTGAATTCTGAAGTGTTAACTGCTCAGTCGTGTCCTACTCTGTGTGACTCCATGGACCGTAGCCCGCCAGGCTCCTCTGTCCATGGGATTCTCCAGGCAAGAATCCTAGAGTGGGTTGCCATTTCCTTCTCCAGGGGATCTTCCTGGCCCAGGGATGGAACCTGGGGCTTCTGCGTTCCAGGCGGATTCCTTACTGCTGAGCCGTCCGGGAAGCCCAAGAATACTCCTTGTTACCCCCTCTAAGCCTTAACGTCTTGAGGAGACAAATTGGGGCGCAATTAGGTTTTGTAACTTGTGAGGCCAGTGCTGAGGCTGACTGTTAAGGGTTAACAGTCAGGATAACACTCCAGAAAACATCATCGTTCCCCACACTGTTACCGTGAACCACAGGGAAATACATTTCATACATTGAAATTTTGGGTAATTAAACTATCAAGGATATTTGGCATCGCATCACCATTGTCTGGGTGCAGAACTGACTCGTATGGGTCTTGCCTGGATGCAGCCAGCCCTGTATTTATTTCAACGTGGGCCCACGCTGTTGAAGGCAGCCCATAGAACACACTCTTGCCTTATTAGCTACACCATCCTATTTTTTTAATCTGGACCATTTTTTGAAGTCTGTTGAAATTTGTCACAATATTGTTTCTGTTTTACGCTCTGCGTCTTTGACCACGAAGCTTGTGGGATCCTAGTTCCCCAGCCAGGAATAGAAGCCGCACCTCCTGCCTTGCAAGGCGGAGTCTTAACCGCTGGACCGCCAGGGAAGTCCTTGAATCATCCATTTTTCATTAAGGAGAATATTTTCCTTACACAAGTTTGAGATGCCCACTGATGGAGAAAATACGAAGCCTCTCGAATGCCACCTCTCATCCCCGCCTCCGATGGCTCCCTCGTGACCGTGGTCTTCAGGACTCTCGAGTTAACCTCCGGAACACTGTGAAATGTCAAGTCTCTACACCTTGGGAAACACTTATCAGGCGCCCGGTGATGAGCTGTTTATTCTGTGCTGATCCCCTTACTGACATGCAGTCATGTTGGTGAGGCGAGCTGTTGGCCGGTCCAAGGCCGGATCTGACGCCACAGCGATGCGTGTGTGTTTTCAGCATCCCTGCGGGGTTCCTACAGGTCATTTATCTCTAGGCCCCTTGAGAGGAGCACGCAGTGGTGGCTGTTTAGTCGCTCAGACATGTCCGACTCTTTTGTGACCGCCCCCACCATGGACTGTAGTCCACCAGGCTCCTGTGTCCGTGAGATTTCCCAGGCAAGAATACTGGGGTTGGTTGCCATTTCCTTCTCCAGGGAGATCTTCCCGAGCCAAGGATCAAACCTGCGTCTCCTGGTTACTTTTAGGGCAGGTTTTTAACTTCTTCTTGAGGACTGGGGTCTGAGGTTTTTTCGTCCATCTCTCCTTTCTCTAACGGTGCTTTTTTTTTTTTTTTTAATTTATTTTTGATTGGAGGATGGTAGCTTTACAATGCTGTGTTGCTTTCTGCCATGCAACAAAGTGAATCAGCTACATGTATACCTACACATATACCCCCGCCCTCTTGAACGTCCCTCCCACTCTCCCATCCCACCCCTCTAGTTCATCACAGAGCACCGAGCCGAGCTCCCTGTGCTATCCGGCGTCTTCCCGGTAAGCTAGCTATCTTACACGTATGGGTAGTGTTTATGGGTCACTGCTATTCGACTTCTCTCATTTTGGTACCTTGATTCCTCCTCCGCAAACCGCAGTTTGTCCATATGACTTGTCCTGACGACCCCTCCCCACCACCACCACCCCCCCAACACCGTCCGGCGAGAACTTGGCTCCCGGGTTTGGGGATGAAGGGAACGCAGCCTTGAGCCTGTTGGCTGCAGGGTCCCCAGAGTGCTGATGAAGGTGTCCGAGACAAGCCGCTCGGGTCTGGTGAGCGTCCCTGTGGATTCACGTGCCGTCCACTCTCCTCCTGTTAGCTGCAGACACGCACCTTCCTTTCTCTGCCCAGAACTCCTTGGAAGCAGTATCTCAAAGTATATCCCAGAAGTTTGCGGGTTAAATAACTCACAGGACCTGATGGGTTTTGTTGCCCAGCAGTGGTAGACCAGATGGACGTGCTCTGACCCCCATGCAATGAGGAATTGAATAGGAGGCATATAATAAGGACCCACGGAAATGTACAATTGCAAATTGCTATACATGCTGCAAGGCAGAAGAACAGTGTCTTAGGGGGAACAGTGGTGGGCACCTCATTTAAGTCGAGGGCCTGTAGGGTCAATGAGAGGGCCTCAATATAGAAGCAGTATTTAAGATTGAGTCAGGAGGCAGTGGAAGTTAACTTGGCCAGTTTCTTAAGAACTTACTGAGCAGAGACATGAATACATCTTTTGTTGCCTGACTGGAGTGTCTCAGTGTTTACTGAACAAATTGCCAGCCACAGGTGTTAGCTTCTGCCAGAATCCCCTGGTCAATAAATGTGTTAAAAAGCAAAACAGAGATTGACCGTACGTTGCCCAGCATTTCCACTCTTGGGTACTTGAGAGAGATGAAAAAGTTTGTCCACACAGGAACTTGCGCACAGATATTCACTGCAGCACAGTTCATAATAGTCAAAAGGGAGCAACCGCAGGAGCCAGCCAAAGAGGAGGGCTTGGTGGGAGTTGGCTTTGTGATAAGGTCTGAGATTCCAGTGTTATTCGTACCTTTCAACCAACACCCAAACACATTCCTCTAATTACCTCACATAAAAGGAGCTCCACGTATGCGGAGCAAGTTCCGTCATTTGGACAAGAGATGGCTAGAGATCTCAACCAGAGATTAAAGTCTGCAAGATGGATTGATGAACTCAGTCCATTTTCTAATGTTAAATGCATGCATTTTTAAATGTAAGTCACTGGGACTTCCCTGGTGGTCCAGTGGCTGAGACTCCGTGTTCCCAGTGTAGGGGAGCCTGGGTTCAATCCCTGATCTGGGAACTAGATCCCAGATGCCACAACTAAAGAACATTCGTTGCTGGATGCCACAACAAAGACCAGCCTGCTGCAGCTTACACCCAGTGGAGCCAAATAAATAAACGTTGAGTAAATAAGTAAATATCACTCACCTACATAGCAACAAGTGTTGTCGGTGAGAGGAACCAAAGGAAGGGAGAAAGTAAAAGAGGAATTCAAATCACTTCATGCTTTATATTCCGTTTCCAGTGATCCAGTGGTCCTGTGATGGTCTGTCAAGGTAAGCCAAAGCCTGGCTTAGAAGATGCATAGCTTTAGGAGAATCTGGGTCCTAACAGATGAGAAGGTGTCCGATGAAAACGGGTCAGAAGGAAGTGATTGCAGCGTCATAATGGTGAAAGTCTCAGGACTTTCCTGGTGGTGCAGTGGTTAAGAATCTCCCTTGCAGTTCAGGGGACATGGGTTCCATCCCTGTTTGGGGACCTAAAATCCCACATGCCACGGGACAACCAAGCAGGTGCACGACAACCGGAGAGTCCGTGTGCCGAGACAAAAGATCCCATGTGATCCGGTGAAGACGCTGTGTGCTGCAGCTGAGACCCGACTCGACACAGCCAAAGAAAGAAAGAACAAAAAAGCGAAAGTCCGCCTCGAAATGCTGCCAGGAGACCAAGGACCACCTGGGCAGAGAGGTGGACACACGGTCTAGGTACCTGTGCTTGGACAGGAAGCGTCCAGGGGCCAAGGGCAGACTGGAGAAGATGAAGGGGAAGGGCTTGACACCACGAGGGGAGACGACGCTGGAGAAACTTGACCGATCAGGGGAGCAAAGACACGGGGCTGTCCCTCCAGGGGAGCCTGGGGAGAATCTTCTGTCTCTTGTAGTTTTCTGTGGACTGAATGAATGGTTCAAAGTGAGTAGAAAGAGAAGGAGGTGCTTTGTAACCCCAGATGGTACAGAGTTGTGCAAGGGAAACTTTCCTTGATCCTAAAAGGAACAAGGACCCCTGGCCGGTGGGCAGGGTTGAAATGTCTCTTTCCAAAGTTGAGGCTGCAGACAGAAGGGGGAGGACTTGAGAACAGGCTGACACAGGGGAGGGCAAGCAGAGGAAAGGACTCCTGAAGCGGTTGGCATTTCCCCCAAAAGTGCATCTAATCCCGCAAATCCAGCACGGCCCAGTCACTAAAGGTCTCTCAGACTGCGTCCTCCCAGCTCGCCACACCAGATGTCTGTTTACAGCTTGCCGAGGACGCAGCCACCGGCTTGTATGAGTCCCGCCCCGACAAACACTCCTGAGCCCGCATCTCGCTCCCTGCACTGAACCAGGCTGGGTCCTGCCCTTGTTCAAGCCCCCGACAAACACTCCTGAGCCCGCATCTCTCTCCCTGCACTGAACCAGGCTGGGTCCTGCTCTTGTCTCTCCACGCAGAACTCCACAGTGACTCCCTACATAGCCTGTGAATCCCCTTGTGAAAATACAGAGGCCCCGGAGAACGTAACTTCCCCACTCCACCCCTTCTATTAGAGTGCTCCCTCCTCGCTTTTGGCCGAGAACCACTAATAAGAGGGAATGACATTTTGATGAACTGCTAATGAGAGGGAATCACATTTTGATTTTTGATGAAAAATCACATTTAAAAAAAATTTTAATTTTTTTTATTGAAGGATAATTGCTTTACAGAATTTTGCTCTTTTCTGTCAAACCTCAACATGAATCAGCCATAGGTATACATATGTCCCCTCCCTTTTGAACCTCCCTCCCACCCCCCTCCCAGTCCCACCTCTCTAGATTGATGCAGAGCCCCTGTTTGAGTTTCCTGAGACATTCAGCAAATTCCCGTTGGCTATGTATTTTACATATGGTAATGTAAGTTTCCAGGTTACTCTCTCCTTACATCTCATCCTCTCCCCATATCCATTAGTCTGTTCTTGATGTCTGTTTCTCCACTGCTGCCCTGTGAATAAATTCCATTTTTCTAAACTGTATATATGCATTAGTATATGATATTTTATCTTGCTGACTTACTTCACTCTGTATAATAGGTTCTAGGTTCATCCACCTCATTAGAATGGACTCAAAGGCGTTCCTTTTTATGGCTGAGTAATAATCCATTGTGTATATGTACCACAACTGCTTTATCCATTCATCACATTTTGATGATATGGACACAGGCTTTTGAATAGGAAGCGGTAGAGGAGAAAGGTCTGAGAGGCAACTTGCTGAGACCGTGGAGGAAATTTCCAAACTAACACTGTTACACACTGTTTCAGTGAAGTGAAAAGTCGCTCCGTCATGTCTGACTCTTGGCGATCCCATGGACTACACAGTCCATGGACTTCTCCAGGCCAGAATACTGTAGTGAGTGGCCTTTCCCTTCTCCAGGGGATCTTCCCAACCCAGGGATCGAACCCAGGTCTCCCGCGTTGCAGGTAGATTCTTTACCAGCTGAGCCACAAGGGAAGACCACACACTGTTTTAAGAGAGTTCCAAAATAAACTTACAACTGTGAGATTAATTCTCAAATAAGCTGTGGTGATGACTGGTTGAGTTAACGCCCTCCTTAAAAAAAAAAAAAAGAATGTCTTCTGACAGGTGACTGTGGGCATCCATGGCCTCCCCGAGTGCCAGCTCCTTTTATTGAATTATCAGGTGCAGGAGGCAAGGCTTCCTCCACCCTGGGCAGCGGGAAGGCTGTGGCATCAGGTTGGGAAAGGACGTGCCCCTGGGCACTCGAGCAGCAGTGCGGGGCAGCACATGGTGCTCATCTTCTCTAACCCTTTTGTGAGGATCCTTGCCCAGGGCACCGTGGCCCTCCGTGTCCACCCCTGCAGCAGCAGCATTCACCTGACTTCTCAGGGCGGGGCCAAGATGGGGCTAAGCCAACTCCTAGGACATGCTCCAAGCTCTGGGCTGACACGGATGCCTGCGTCCGGGGGTCTGAAGATGAAGGTGGTGCCTGCTGGACCGCTTTTCCTGGGCAGCTAGAGACAGGGCTGGTTTTACAGACCTGCTTCATGAAAGACTCTGTCTCCAGACTGATGTTCACGTTGGGGTTGCAACTCCAGAGGGCAGACAGTCAGCATCCGGAACTTCCCTCCTTCCTGAGTGTGCACCCTCTTTTGGGCAAAAGATTGACACAGTAGATGTCTGTGTGATGGTGTTGGCTGTACCTCAACCCCTAACCTTCCCTGTGAGGTTCAGAGGGTCTGAACTCAGAGGAAGAAATTGACATACACCTTCTAGGATTGGAATGGCCGGTCTTCCTAATCATAACCCAAATCCCGTGGTGGCCTGGAGAAAATTGAGAAGAGAAATATCATTCTGGGCTGTTTTCTCCACTTAACCAGACTCACAGTTTAACGAGAATGCCAGTATCACGCGCCCAAAGTTAGTCGCTCAGTCGGTTGTGTCTGATTGTTTGCAATCCCATGAGCTGTAGCCCGCCAGGCTGCTCTGTCCTTGGGATTCTCCAGGCAAGAGTACTGAAGCGGGCTGCCATCTCCTCCTCCAGGGGATCTTCCCGGCCCAAAGAAAGAACCAGTGTCTCCCACATTGCAGGCAGATTCTTTCCTGTCTGAGCTACCAGTCTACACTTACCTACAACGGCACTCATAAAGGGAACTCCCTACTGGAGCGTCATTTCCAAACCAACATCGTTACATGCTGTTTCAAGAAAGTTCCAAAATAAACTCATATATGTATCAGATTAATTCTCAGATAAACTATGGTAACGGCTGGCTCAGATATGCCCTTCTTAAAAAAAACAAAATGTCTACTGTAAACATTCAAAGGAAAACTTCCTGCGTGAAGAAGGAAAGGGCAGTCAGAGAAAAACAGAGAGCATCCATCCTCACGGGATATGGAGCTCAGACTTGAATTCAGGGTTCGTTTCTCCATTAAGACTGTGATGTTTTTCTCCTAAAGTGGCCCTGTTTCAGTTGATCACAAATTTATTATAATATGAAGTTACTGAATCAGATGTATTAATTTCCCGCACCACCAGAGTGGTATGCATGCGGGGAATTCTGTTTTTCAGTGTTGAATGGTTTCCCTACCCACTGAGCAGGAGTAATCCCCTCTCCTTCCAAAACCTTTTATTTTGTTGAAATAAGTCAGCTGCTACAAGGAAGAGGTATCAAAACCAACATCTGTCTATAATCTCTTGGCAAAAAATCCACACACTTCACCTCCCTCTTCACTGTGTCTAAAAGGTGATCTTAAATCCTGAAAATGTAAAGTCGCTGTGTGTGGCACTCCTGGGGTCTCCCGAGGACAATTTCCACATCGAATCTGAATGCTTCCCCTGTCGCCTCCGTAACTCACACCCCCAGGTGATCCTGCCCTGCGGTTTCCTGTTAATATCTGCTGTGTTCATCGGGGCTGCAGGCTTTTTACTCAGCAGCATGTTGAGCTCAGACAGAAAATGCCTTCCACAGAGAAAACTGGAAGGGAAAAGAGAAAATAGAAATTATTGTAGGAAGGGGAATAAATACTGTATGCACACCTGCACGTCTGCAAAGCTCTTCCATGTGTCTGTCTGCCTGCCTGTTTCCGTCGTCTGTCTGTCCATCTCTCTAGCTAGCTATCTGTCATCTGTCTACTGGTTTCTACCAACTATCTGTTTCTACCATCTATTATCAACCTGTTTCTATCATCTATCATCGACCTGTTTCTATCATCTATCTACCTGATTCTGTCATCTGTCATCTCTCTCTCTATTATCTATCTACTTGTTTCTTTCATCTGTCTATCTATCTACCTGTTTCTATGATCTGTCATCTATCTATCTATCCCATCTCATTAACATCTGACTTTAGTGTGGTGTGTCTGTTACAGTTGATGAGCCAGAATTGTTACCTGATTATCCAGTGAAGCCCACAGTTTATAACTACCTGTGCTCTGCCTAACCACTCCCCTCCCCCTTCACCCCTGGCAATCACAGATTTTTTTTTTTTTAACCATCCTCGTTGTTTTTTGTTGTTCAGTTGCTAAGTCATGTCCGAATCTTCGTGACCACATGGACGGCAGCACACCAGGCCTCCCTGTCTATCACCAACACCCAGAACTTCCTCAAACTCATGTCCATTGAGTCAGTAATGCCATCCACCCATCTCATCCCCTGTCATCCCCTTCCCTTCCTGTCCTCAATCTTTCCCAGCATCAGGGTCTTCTCCAATGACTTGGCTTTTCTCATCAGGTGGCCAAAGCGTTGGAGCTTTACCTTCAGCATCAGTCCTTCCAATGAATATTCAGGACTGATTTCCTTTAGGATGGACTGGTTGGATCTCCTTGCAGTCCAAAGGACTCTCAAGAGTCTCCTCCAACACCACAGTTCAAAAGCATCAGTTCTTTGGTGCTCAGCTTTCTTTATAGTCCAACTCTCACATGCATACATGACTACTGGAAAAACCATAGCTTTAACTAGATGGACCTTTCTCAGCAAAGGAAAGTCTCTGCTTTTAATATGCTATCTAGGTTTGTCATAGCTTTTCTTCCAAGGAGCAAGCGTCTTTTAATTTCATGGCTGCAGTCACCATCTGCAGTGATTTTGGAGCCCAAGAAAATACAGTCTCTCACTGTTTCCATTGTTTCCCCATCTATTTACCATGAAGTGATGGGACTGGGTGCCATGATGTTCGTTTTTTAAATGTCGAGTTTTAAGCCAGCTTTTTCACTCCCCTCTTTCACTTTCATCAAGAGGCTCTTTAGTTCTTCTTCGCTTTCTGTGATAAGGTCGGTATCATCTGCATATCCGAGGTTATTGATATTTCTCCCAGTAATCTTGATTACAGCTCGTGCTTCATCCAGCCTAGCATTTCTCATGACGTACTCTGCGTATAAGTTAATAAGCACGGTGACAATATACAGCCTTGACGTACTCCTTTTCCTATTTAGAAACAGTCTGTTGTTCCATGTTTGGTTCTAATTGTTGTTTCTTGACCTGCATATAGATTTCTCAGGAGGCAGGTCAGGTGGTCTGGTATTCCCATCTCTTTCAGAATTTTCCACAGTTTGTTGTCATTGACACAGGCTTTGGCATAATCAATAAAGCAGAAGTAGATTATTTTCTAGTCTCTCTTGCTTTTTCGATGATCCAGCAGATGTTGGCTATTTGATCTCTGGTTCCTCTGCCTTTTCTAAATCCAGCTTGAACATCTGGAATTTCACAGTTCACATACCACTGAAGCCTGGCTTGGAGAATTTTGAGCATTACTTTGTTAGCGTGTGAGATGAGTGCAATTGTGCAATAGTTTGAACATTCTTTGGCATTGCCTTTCTTAGGGATTGGAATGAAAACTGACCTTTTCCAGGCCTGTTACCACTGCTGAGTTTTCCAAATTTCCTGGCATGTTGAGTGTAGCATTTTAACAGCATCATCTTTCAGCATTTGAAATAGCTCAACTGGAATTCCATCACCTCCACTAGCTTTGTTCGTAGTGATGCTTCCTATGGCCCACTTGATTTCACATTCCAGGATGTCTAGCTCTAGGTGAGTGATCACACCATCGTGATTATTTGGGTCATGAAAATCTTTTTTGTACAGTTCTTCTGTGTATTCTTGCCACCTCTTCTTAATATCTTCTGCTTCTGTTAGATCCCTACCATTTCTGTTCTTTATCGAGCCCATCTTTGCATGAAATGTTCCCTTGGTATCTCTAATTTTCTTGAAGAGATCTCTAGTCTTTCCCATTCTGTTGTTTTCCTGGATTTCTTTGCATTGATCACTGAGAAAGGCTTTCTTTTCTCTCCTTGCTATTCTTTGAAACTCTGCATTCAAATGGGTATATCTTTCCTTTTCTCCTTTGCCTTTCTCTTCTCTTCTTTTCACAGCTATTTGTAAGGCCTCCTCAGGCAGCCATTTTGCCTTTTTGCATTTCTTTATTTTGGGGAAGGTCTTGTTCCCTGCCTCCTGTACAATGTCACAAGCCTCCGTCCATAGTTCATCAGGCACTCTGTCTATCAGATCTAGTCCCTTAAATCTATTTCTCACTTCCACTGTGTAATCATAAGGGATTTGATGTAGGTCATATTTGAATGGTCTAGTGGTTTTCTCTGCTTTCTTCAGTTTAAGTCTGAATTTGGCAATAAGGAGTTCATGATCTGAGCCACAGTCAGTCCCCGGTCTTGTTTTTGCTGACTGTATAGAGCTTCTCCATCTTTGGCTGCAAGGAATATAATCAATCCGATTTCGGTGTTGACCATCTGGTGATGTCCATGTGTAGTCTTCTCTTGTGTTCTTTGAAGAGAGTGTTTGCTATGACCAGTGCGTTCTCTTGGCAAAACTCTGTTACCCTTTGCTTTGCCTCATTTTGTACTCCAAGGTTAAATTTGCCTGTTACTCCAGTGTCTCCTGGCTTCCTGCTTTTGCATTCCAGTCCGCTATGATGAAAAGGACATCTTTTTTGGCTGTTAGTTCTAGAAGAAGCATCAGTCTTCCCGATGAATATTCAGCACTGATTTCCTTTAGGGCTGACTGGTTTGATCTCCTTGCCGTCTAAGGGACTCTCAAGAGTCTTCTCCAGGACCACCAGAGTTCGGAAGCATCAATGCTTCTGCATTCCGCCTTCTTTAGTTTTCACTTTTCTAGAAAGTCATCTCGTTGAATGATATTATGCTGTGCCTGTTCACACTGTCTTCTTTCACTTGGCCGTGTGCATTTTAAGGTTCTAAAGATTTTTAAAACAAAATACTCTGTTTACATCAAGAACAATTCAGGAATCATACACGTTTTCCATCACTGTAGAATGGACTGACTCGATTTTTCTAACGTTCAACGTGAAAGCCACTAGTTCTGTAACCAGTATGCATCAGTGTGGTTATATCTGATATTTAATGCCAGTCTCATTTCACTCATGCATTATTTGAATTTTTATCCATTCATTCCACACTTATGTATTCATAAAGCCCTTGCTTGAAAGGAGCTTACAATTATTTTTATTACAAATATCATTACAAGCAGGAGCTTACAACTATTTTTCATTACAAATGTCATTACAAGCAGTAGCTCATATACATGTACATTTTTATCTAAACAAGTGAGAAAATATACGTGCCAATGAACTCTGATTAAAATCCAAAAATTAGGGTGTCCTGGGAGGTTTTGTGTGCTGCGTTTCATGTGCGTTCATGTTTAAAGAGTCTTTTATTCTGAACAGATTTAACCGTGACATCTATTAGAGTAGTTTTCAACTGTGAGTTAACCTTGTCCTAAGGAAATTCATCTGCCCTATTTCAGACTTTCAAAGTGGTGTGCCAGAAACAAAATGCTAAGTACCCGGGGCACTTCCATGGCAGTCCAGTGGTTAAGACTTTGCCTTCCAATGCAGATGGTGCCGGTTAACCCCTGGTCAGGGAGCTAAGATTCCCCCATGCCTCCTAGCCAAACTTCCCCTCACCCCCCGCCCCCCACAGAACATAAAAAGCAGAAATAGTATTGTAACAAGGGGCTTCCCTGGTGGCTCAGACTGTAAAGAATCCACCTGCAATGCAGGAGACCTGGGTTCGATCCCTGGGTTGGGAAGATTCCCCAGAAAAGGGAATGGCAACCCACTCCAGTATTCTTGCCTGGAGAACCCTGTGGACAGAGGAGCCTGGTGGGCTACAGTCCATGGGGTCACAAAGAGTCGGACAGGACTGAAAAGTGTCAGACACAACTGAGAAACTAAGCACACAGCACATTGTAACAAACTAAATAAAGGCTTAGGAAAAAGAGAATACTTGTACCCCCGAAAAACAGCCTACCTGAATCCATCAAGCTGCTGCTGCTGCTAAGTCGCTCCAGTCGTGTCCGACTCTGTGCGACCCCATAGACGGCAGCCCACCAGGCTCCACCGTCCCTGGGATTCTCCAGGCAAGAATACTGGAGTGGGTTGCCATTTCCTTCTCCAATGCACGAAAGTGAAAAGTGAAAGTGAAGTCGCTCAGTCGTGTCCGACTCTTCTCGACCCCATGGGCTGCAGCCTACCAGGCTCCTCCGTCCATGGGATTTTCTAGGCAAGAGTACTGGAGTGGGGTGCCATTGCCTTCTCCCGAATCCATCAAGAGAGCATCATATTTTGACATCTAATAAATTCCTGATCAGAAAAAGGATTTACCCCCTAACAAAGTTAAAACGCTCTCTCTGGTGGTAGAGAATTAGTCCTGCTGATGTAAGAAATGAGAATCCCAGTTGGACGTTTCAAGTTTTCGTGAGCAGCGGAGTGTCGGCCCGTTTCATTTTGTGTCTCGCAGCCCTGGGTCCAGAAATGTGATTTTGAAGATTAAAAAAAAAGAGAGAGAGTGAGGACATGGCCAGTAGTTTAATTATTACAGTTCTGCACATATGTGTATGTGTGTGTATATATTTTGTTGTTTAGTCGCTAAGTCGTGTCCAAGTCCTTTGCGACCCCATGGACTGTCGCCCACCAGGCTCCTCTGTGCATGGGATTTCCCAGGCAGGAATACTGGAGTGGGTTGCCATTTCCTTCTCTAGTGTGTGACATGAAAGAAATACACATTTATAGTTCTGAGAGATTCCATAATATAGACCTCCCAATTCAGTATGAGAATAGGTGGTCTGTGTGATCTGAGCCCCTGAGGTTTTATGGTGGAGTCTGACACAGGCTAATTTAGAACCTCAACAGAAATCCCCATTCAGAGAGGGCGCCTGGACTCCGTTCCCTTTCACGTTGTACTCAATGACATGGGGACCTCTCTGGTGCTCCAGGGGTTAAGACTTCGGCTTCCAACACAGGAGTTTGCGGGTTTGATCCCTGGAGAGCTAAGATGCCACATGCCTCACCACCAGAAAACCAGAACATAGACAACAGAAGCAATATTGTAACAAAATCAATAAAGACTTTAGGAATGGTTCACATAAAAAAAAAAAAAATCTTGAAAGAAAGAAAAATGAACCACACGGCCCCCCATCGTGAAGATTGATATCTGATGATGTAAAACAATTAAGCAACAGCATCTATTTGCTTACCTAAGAATTCTGAAGTTTTTATAGTGAAAAGTGCTAAATCTGTTTTCAAGGTTGACACAGGATATTTATCACTTTACACCTCATGGTCTTTGTATAATGAATTGACTTAAGTGCTGTGCGTTGAAGATTTAGTACAATTGACCTTTTTAAATAAAGGGAAGAAAAAACTTGTCTCCCCTGGGATTCAGAGATGCCGGTGTCTCTTGAAAATAGGGTATTTGAAAGTCGGGAGACCTGTGAAAGCTCTACGTCCATCCCAACCACAAGATACCCCGTTCACCAAGGAGTTAAGGATCACAAAAGTCTGGGCCAGACGGATGAAGCGATGTGTTCAAGGCCGTCCAGCGGGGAGTTTTCACTACACTTCCAAGATGACAACCGTCTGCCACCACTCACGGTCACTTCTTTCGTCTGTATTTTATGCCCTCGGGCTCAGAGACATGGCAGCACCTTGGACCATCCTTATAGTCACTGAAGAGTGCATGACAAATGTAGAGAGAAGCTTGGCTTACAGAAGACTTCGTGGTGGTTAGGGACCTCTGCTAATTCTCAGCGATACTGCCCTGAAGCCAGCAAAATTTCTCATTCTCGAGACTCTGGTAGACTTCCCCCTCACATCACAATATATCCGCTAACACGAATGAGCATTCTGATGAGTGATTTAATTTATATCGTTTCAAAGAGCAGTAAAACCAAACTACTAAACTAGGTTTGTTTAGGAATGCATTCATTATTTTCAAAGAGCAGAAACAGTTAGATCCATAAAAAGCAGGCGAGGAATTATCGTTCCAGGAGGAGAGGAAGTGCTTTTGATGGAGACAAAACACATGGGGTAGGAAAAATTTCTGGGGATACTGCTGTGTTTTAATGTTCACCCTGGGTGGCGGTTACACAGCTGTTGGCCTTAATGTTATTCCTCAGACTGTGTGTATACTGGTTTTAGGGGCTTCCCAGGTGGCACTCGTGGTAAAGAATCCACCTGCCAACTCAGGAGACGCAAGTGATGCCAGTTCGATCCCAGGGGCGGGAAGGTCCCCTGGAGGAGGGCATGGCAACCCACTCCAGTATTCTTGCCTGGAGAATCCCATGGACAGAGGAGCCCGGCGGGCTTCAGTCCGTGAGGCCTCATTGAGTCGGACACGACTGAGCAGCTAAGCATACACAGCACACAGAAGTATGCCGTATGCGGGGATAGATTTGAGAAAGAATGTGCAAAACCTGTAAGGCAAAAATCTCAAACACAAACAAAAAAATCTTGAGAGAAATAAACTAAATAAATGGAGAGCTCTGCATTGTTTATAGGTTGAAAGACTAAATATTAAGATTTTCCATTTTTCATGAGTTGATTGGTAGATTTAATATGATCCCAACCAAAATCCTAAAAGGCTTCTTTCTTTAAAATTATCCAGCTGATCTCAAACCCATGGTGAAATTCAGAACACCCAGAATAGCCGAATCACTTTGAAAAAAAAAGACAATAAAGTTGAATGACTAACATTGCCTGATTTCAAGAGGTATCATAAAGCTGCAGTAATCAAGAGAGTGTTGCATTCGCATTAAGTTAGTAGATCAATGAAATCGGTAAGGCTTCTCTGGTGGCTCAGACAGCCCTCTCAATAATATTCAGTAAGGCTCTAAGATAACCATGTCTTTTGACCCCTCTGCACTAAGGACTCCTCTCGGTATATATCAAACATCTATAGACTCGGACCCTGCACTTGGAGATACAATTAGCCATAGCTCGATAAAATAATAGAGGAGTCTTCTCCTTTATCACAACAGAAGCAGGGTAGACGACTGGTCTGAAGCTGACGAGGTGGTTCCCACAGTCCACTTGGTTGATTCTATGGAGGCCGTGTTTTGAATGGCAAAAATAAACCCGAGGAATGCTGACAGCCACAGCAGAGAAAACGATTCTGCTGGTGGAATGATAAAACCACTTGGGCAAAGGAGGCTTCGGTCTTTAATTCTGTTGTTTAATTGTGCATAAAATCAGCTGTGTTATATTGTCCTGAAAATTAGGCAGAACCCCACCCTTCACCTGCTTCTGGGACTTTTGCAGCAAGTATCAAAAAATGAGGCGTTAATGAGCATTCTGTGCATGTGATGATCCAGCAAATATCTCCAAAACTATACCCAGCCATCATGGCTTCCGTTTTGACAACATGAGTACAAAATTGCTAGCCGCAATAATAAATCACAGAGACGTGATTGAACACGTATCTATGTGGTTGTGTATAATTTTCAGCAAATCTGCAACTCAAAATTGTTTACCTTAGACAGTCCAAACATAAGCGGTTAACCAGTGGTTCGTGACTGTTAAGTAATTGTCATGGCGTTTTGTTACAGCATAAGAGGGTACAGGGGCCTCCCTGGTAGCTCAAATGGTCAAGAATCCGCCTACAATGTGCTAGACCCTGACTCGATTCCTGGGTCAGGAAGATCCCCTGGAGAAGAGATAGGCTACCCACTCCGGTATTCTTGGGCTTCCCTGGTGGCTCAGCTGGTAAAGAATCCATCCGCCTGCAATGTGGGAGACCCCGACTCGATTCCTGGGTCAGGAAGATCCCCTGGAGAAGGGATAGGCTACCCACTCCGGTATTCTTGGGCTTCCCTGGTGGCTCAGCTGGTAAAGAATCCATCCACCTGCAATGTGGGAGACCTGGCTCTGAAGGAGGGCATGGCAACCCACTTCAGGATTCTTGCCTGGAGAACCCCATGGACAGAGGAGCCTGGTGGGCTACAGTCCACAGGGTCGCAAAGAGTCAGACATGACTGAGCAACTAAGCACAGCCCAGCACAAGAGGGTAGAGGGGGAATTAAAGGCATTTGCGTGGGGACAGAATCTGCTTTTGGCCTCCGAGGGTCTCTGGTCTGTAGCACAAGCCCTTCCAGCCATTGTTTTCTAGGTTGCTAAGGAATTAGATCCCACTCCAGCTGGCTCTTTGAGTTCACTTTTCTTCCTTTTTGAGGTTGCACCAGTAATAGCAAAACTGACATTTCCACACAGCTACCGTTGAAATAAAAGGCAGTGCATAACTTCTATAAGGACAAGATCCTTATTGGAGCAGAATACCATTTGAAGCTAGCAACGATGAAAGCAGCGGCCTTGGGACTTCCCTGGTGGCCCAGAGACAAGGACTTAACGCTCCCAAATGCAGGGGTCCCGGGTTCGATGGGGAAACTGGGTCCCACGTGCTGCAACTCAGAGTTCACATGTGGCTGCTAAAGATCCCGCATGGTGCAGCCAAAGAAATGCATTTCTTAAAACGAGAAAATGCTGGCCTTTTTGATGGACTTGGGAGAAAAAAAATTATTGAATTATTTCTCGAGCTTCTCTGCATGTCAGAGTTGGTTTGTTTCTGAATGTGACCCGAGCTGAGACAGGCAGTAAGGTTGCCCAGGTTTACTTAGATCAGCCGAACGGTTCAGCAGTGTTCTCCGTAAACGGGCCGGTCAGCCCGACTCACACCAAGTCTGCGTCAATGAAAGCAGACTTTCTCTGCAGGTCTTTCTCTGCAGAACCACAGTGATGGCTCATCGCAAGCCATCAGCGGTTCTCACTGCCCCACCTTCATCCTCTGCCTCCCACCTGAGAAGATCTGCTGAACCCTCATCCCCACGGAGACCAAAGGGTGAAGACCATCCCCCGTGGCTTCAGCACCGCCGTGGACATCAGCAAGATGCCTTTCCGTGTGAGACAGCGTGCCCGTAACACACACACGTGCTTCCACCTTTGTGAATGCTTAAGATAGCACCTTCTTCTCCCCACCAATTCCCACATTAGACAGCTCTCTGCCAGGAGAGCCAGGTCCTTGCCCAAAGCAATAAAAAAGAAGATGCTCCAACGGTGGTGAGGACTCCCCCTGGTGGTGCTAGTGGTAAAGAACCTGCCTGCCTGTGCAGGAGACGTAAGAGACTCAGGTTCCATCCCTGAGTCGCGAAGATACCCTGGAGGAGGGCATGGCAACCCACTCCAGTACTCGCGCCTGGAGAATCCCATGGACAGAGGAGCCTGGTGGGCTGTAGTCCGTGGGGTTGCAAAGAGTTCAGTTCAGTCGCTCAGTCATGTCTGACTCTTTGCAACCCCATGGACTGCAGCACGCCAGGCCTCCCTGTCCATCACTAACTCCCAGAGTTTACTCAGACTCATGTCCATTGCGGAGAAGGAAATGGCAACCCACTCCAGTACTCTTGCCAGGAAAATCTCATGGATGGAGGAGCCTGATGGGCTGCAGTCCATGGGGTCGCTAAGAGTTGGAAATGACTGAGCAGCTTCACTTTCACTTTTCACCTTCATGCACTGGAGAAGGAAATGGCAACCCACTCCAGTGTTCTTGTCTGGAGAATCCCAAGGACGAGGGAGCCTGGTGGGCTGCTGTCCGTGGGGTTGCACAGAGTCGGACACGACTGAAGCAACTTAGCAGCAGCAGTAGCAGCAGCAGCATGTCCATTGAGTAGGTGATGCCATCCAACCATCTCATCCTCTGTCGTCCCCTTCTCCTCCTGCCTTCAATCTTTCCCAGCATCAGGGTCTTTTCAAATGAGTCAGTTCTTTGCATCAGGTGGCCAAAGTACTGGAGTTTCAGCTTCAACATCAGTCCTTCCAATGAACATTCAGGACTGATCTCCTTTAGGATGGACTGGTAGGATCTCCTTGCAGTCCAAGGGACTCTCAAGAGTCTTCTCCAACACCACAGTTCAAAAGCATCAATTCTTTGGAGATCAGCTTTCTTTATAGTCCAACTCTCACATCCATACATGGCCACTGGAAAAACCATAGCTTTGACTAGACGGACCTTTGTTGGCAAAGTAACATCTCTGCTTTCTAATATGCTGTCTAGGTTGGGCATAGCTTTTCTTCCAAGGAGCAAGCATCTTTTAATTTCAGTATTTTTGTCCTACGAGTCCATGGGATTCTCCTCTTGTGACCACCAGCATCTCTAGAGAGGTCGCAGGAACCTAGGGGTGACCTTGATAAGGGTCTGAGGTTCTGTTGCTTCAACCTCGGCCGATATTTTTTTTTGTCTTTTCTAGCCACCAAGTGGTATTTTGCTCAAATAAGCATCTTCCCGTTATTAAAGCAAGGCACTCACTGCCTTTTATTTCAACTTCCGCTGTGTGGGAATGCTAGTTTGGCTCTAACTGGCACAAACTCATGAGGAAGAGTGGTCTCTTGAAAGCTCGCATTAATCATCACATTTTTATCTTTTTAAAATAATGATACTCTCAAGGTAGAAGAAGACCACACACCTGTTCCGTTCCATGGTTAACTGACCACATCACCAGGGCGGAAATGAGTGCACGTGGCTTGGTCTGTAAAAGAGGAATTTTTGTTTTCTTTAGTTCCTCTCCAGCACTTGGTTTTTCTCCAAAATGCTGAGATCTCAAAAAAGCACCTGTTCCATTTCTCAAATTATCTTTGGTGTGGAATTCCTGAAAGATGTTTAGCCTAATACACCAAAAAGTGTGCTCATGGTGCATTTATGATTATGAGTATAAGTTCAATTATATTATTTTCCTTATTTGCAATTGTGTAGATTTAAATGATGTGTGTGTGTTAGTCTCTCAGTTGTGTCCAACTCTTTGTGACCCCGTGGACTATAGCCTACCAGGCTCCTCTGTCCATGGGATTCTCCAGGCAAGAATACTGGAGTGGGTTGCCATTTCCTCCTCCAGGGGAATCTTCCCAATCCAGGGATTGAACCCAGGTCTCCCGCAATGCAGGAAAATTCTTTACCATCTGAGCCACCAGGGCAGAACCATATGCATTTAAACTGATGAGGAAAAGGTAAAGTGAATGTTCCACATTTACTCCTGTTACTTCTCTCTTGGGGAAAAAAAAATGGTCGTGTTCGTACCCTGCAAGCTCACCAGGCTTGGTGTGTGTGTGCAGGTGGGCGTATATAAAATAGATTGTGGGTCATATCCAGTTTTAGGAGGAACGCTTAAGGAATCTCAGCTGCCAAGGCAAAGGAAAGACTTGTTTTTTTCCGCAGTTGCTCAGCAGGTAAAATGAAATCTGTTCTCACTTCCTGCAGCCCTGCCGGCAAAGGCTTTTTAACGGAGGGCAAACTCCACGTACGACAACAGCTAGGATGTAGAACCGTGCCGGCTTCTGCAATCTACCTGAGCCCCGTGGTCCCCTCTTCTGGGCGGGCGGAATACTTGGGCCGGAGAAGGGAAGTTTGATGATAAATCCCAGGGGGGCCTCTGCCACTCTTCTGATGCACACTAATTTTATGCTCTTAGCAGCCTTCAAAGCAAGAGCCTTTGGTGTCTAATTATCCCTGGCCGTTCCTGAAATAGCACTGAGCGGAGCTGTTGAAACAGAACCGCAGTACTTGGGGTGCTCTATTAGCTTAACCTGCAGGGGAAGTGGTGTCCTGGAGCCTCAGAAATAATAACGCAGCCACAATAATATGAAATGAAAATGTGTGCTCTCGCAGGCTCTGCCTGGGGGAAGCGGGGGACCGATACAGAGGGCTTGGGGCAGGCGTGCTCAGTCGCCTGGAGTGGGTGGCCACGTCCTCCTCCAGGGGATCTTCCCGACCCAGGGATCGAACCCGGGTGTCCTGTGTTCGCAGGAAGATTCTTTACCAGTCTGAGCCACCAAGGAAGCCACCTCAGGGCAGGAGACCAGAGCTGTATGTACGACTTAACATCCAGAGGCCGTATTGGGGTCAGCATGGAAGCTAGCTTATCAGCTGGGGGTCTGCACAGAAGTC
The DNA here is from genome assembly GCF_054371585.1 of Giraffa tippelskirchi. NCBI lineage: Eukaryota > Metazoa > Chordata > Mammalia > Artiodactyla > Giraffidae > Giraffa > Giraffa tippelskirchi. The sequence continues at coordinate 149,916,342 of NC_137289.1, forward strand.
ACAGCCCGAGGTGGTGGTGGGTGGTGGGTACGACCAGGGAAGGGCACTACAGGCGGGAGGTGTCGGACGTTGTCAGACGCGTTTAGAACGTAGACACAACACCCGGGACTGCCGTGAGGTCCGAGTGCCAGGGGCCAGGGCTCGTCCAGGCCGACACTTGCTCCTCGGATGCACAGTGTGTGTCGTACGTTTATCTCTTTTTCCGTAGACGGGCATCTAGGTTGTTTCCACATCTTGGCTTTTTCGGATAAAGCTGTATCGAACACGAGTGCAGACTTTCCTTCAAGATCTTGTTTTCATTTTCTGTGAAAATATGCCTAAGAGTGGAATTGCTGAGCCATATGGTAGTTCTAATTTTAAATATTTTGAGGAACCCTCCTACTGTTTTGCACAGTGGCTGCACTAATTTGCATTCCTACCCACAGTGTGTAAGGATTCCTTTTTCTCTGCATCCTCACCAGCACTTGTTTTTTTGTTTTGTTTTGTTTTTGTCTATTTGATGATGACCATCTTGGCTCAGACAGTAAAGAATCTGTGTGCAATGCAGGAGACCTGGGTTCGATCCCTGGGCCAGGAAGATCCCCTGGAGAAGGGAATGGTTACCCACTCCAGTCTTCTTGCCTGGAGGATCCCATGGGCAGAGGAGCCTGCTGGGCCAGGGTCCATGGGGTCGCAAAGAGTCAGACGTGAGTGAGTGACTAACACTTTCACTTTCATCCTAAGAGGTGTGAGGTCGTATCTCACTGAGGTTTTGATTTGCATCTCCCTGTTGATTTTCCTGTCCTTGTTGGCCATGTGTATGCCTTCTCTGAAACTCAGTCTCTTTTCCTGGCCCAACCCACCAAAGGCACATGATTTACGGCTTGTGGACAAGCGTGCCCACTAGTGGCACCTTGAGAATTACATGGCCGTCCTCACCATGGGCCAAGTTTTAAGGTTCCCTTTGTGTACTTCCCTTGGGGCTTCCCGGGTGGCTCCGTGGTAAAGAATCCACCTGCCAGTGCAGGACACCCGGGAGACACGGGTTCGAGCCCTGGGTTGAGAAGATCCCCTGGAGAAAGGAATGACCACCTTGTTGTCATTCTTGCCTGGAGAATCCCAAGACAGAGGAGGGTTGCCGTCGAGGGGGTCGCAAAGAGTCGGACACGGCTGAGCCCTCCGCAGAAGGGAAGTGGTGATTTAGTCATAGCCTATGTCACCTCTGAGGACAGATGTGGGACCAGTGGGTAAAAGTTATAGGAAGTCACACTTTGGTTTTTTATTATGAGAAAACCTAGTTTTCAAATAGCTATTAATTACCATTGGGAGTCACAATTTGTAAAGTCTCAACTTCCCAGTCCTGGACATATTCTAGCCCTCTGGGTACGCCAGGACGGGTTAAGTGCCTCGGAGTTGCTTTAAATATCTCTCCTTTACTCCGTTCTGTCTCTAAAATGTTCTGTGTATCTGAATTTTCAGTCTTCCACGCTAAGTTGTCAGTCTTTTAAGGACAGAGATTATTCATGTCTTACTCACCTGTGTATTCCTAGTATTCAGGGTATAGCAGCGTTACTGAAAAAAAAACTTCCTTGATTGGAAATAGAAGCTGTGAAGTTGTGTGGGGGGCAGTTGTACTAGTCAAGAGATAATGTTTCATTAGCTTAAAGAGCCTTCTCCATTTTAAGATTCTCAGAGTCTGTCCTCCAGCAAAGATTATGATGTAACCCATCACTACCAAGGTAGATGTTTTGAACTGACGCTTCAGTGGGTTTGAATAGATGCACTTCCTGCTTTCCAATCTGACAAACTCCTGGTCCATGTTGGGAGCAGGCATTCATGGAATCGCTGGTTGTGGGCATGGTCTCCAGCTGAAACTCCCTGGAAGAGACCACAGCCAGCACTCTTGTCTTAGATCAGCTTAGCTTGGTGGCAACCCACCGCAAAACTGAGGACCCAGAAATGTACTCCCGTGAAAAACATCCCCCAACCCAGTATTACTAGAACACCGTCTTTGCTCTAAAGGTCACAAAGGAAACCAACACCTACTCACCACCCTAATTTTTCCCTCTCATTTCATTTCTGGCTGTGGGCTTAGGCCCTTGAAACGTATATCAGATTGACTGGCTTCTGTATGCTGGGAATGGAAATTTGGTTTGAGAGATCACTCCATTCTGTCATTTGGAAAAAAAAAAAAAATCAGTCCCAAATCAAGGCGTCACTGTGCAGAATGGCTGCCTGCCCTGTGGGTTCTGCAGCCCGATTCTGTCAGCGCAGAGGGAGCCCTGTTATCACTGGGTCAGGAACGTACCAGCATCCTTTTACTTCTCTGTGTCAGACATACCCTGAAGACCAATCAAGAACAAGTCTTACGAGTCGCACTTTAGTTTCAGTCTTTGAGGACTCGAGCATTTCATTCTGCACCCCCTTGATAATTCAGTCCTCGGTTACAAAAGTATGGAGGAAAAGTCAGTCCCTCTGTGTGTGTCTGTTTCTCTGTCTCACACACATGGCTCTCTCACTGTCTCACACACACACACACACACACACACACACACACACACATATCTGTCTTTACCAATGACATTCCCCTATATTGCTGAATGCATAATTCTAATACATCTAGCAGAAGACGCCTCTGAGATTAACAGAGGTCATTGAAGGTGAAAGTCGCTCAGTCGTGTCCAACTATACAGTCCGTGGAATTCTCCAGACCAGAATACTGGAGTGGGTAGCCTTTCCCTTCTCCAGGGGATCTTCCTGACCCAGGGATCGAACCCAGGTCTCCTGCATTGCAGGCAGATTCTTTACCAGCTGAGCCAGAAGGGAAGCCCAGAAATACTGGAGTGGGTAGCCTATCCCTTCTCCAGGGGATCTTCCTGACACAGGAATCGAAACGGAGTCTCCTGCATTGCAGGTGGAATCTTTATCAGCTGAGCTACCAAGGAAGCCAAACAAACGTCATTACATTTTTAAAAATTAAATATAGTTGATTTACAAATTATGTTAGTTTCAGGTGTGTAGCATAGTGATTCACATTTTTTTTTCAGATTATATTCAATTAGAGGTTATTACAGGATACTAGGTATCATTCCCTCTGCTCTGCAGTAGATCCTGGTTGCTTATATAGCTTATATATAGTAGTTTATAGCTATTAATCCCATACTGCTATTTCCCAACACTCTGTGGTAACCACTAGTGTTTTCTATGTCTGAGTCTGTTTTGCATATACATTCATTTGTATAATTTTTTAGTCCCCACATTAAGTGGTATCAAACGATATTTGTCTTTCTCTGACATTTCACTGAGCATAATATTCTCTAGGTCTATCCACATTGCTGCAAATGGGAATATTTCATTCTTTTTATGGCTGAATAATATTTTGTTTTATATATACATGGCTTCCCTGGTGACTCAGACAGTAAAGAATCTGCCTACAGATGCAGGAGACCCGAGTTTGATGCCTTGGTTGGGAAGATCCGCTGGAGAAGGAAACGGCAACCCACTCCAGTATTCTTGCCTGGAGAATCGCACGGGCAGAGGAGCCTGCAGGGCTATAGTCCATGGGGTCGTAAAGAGTCAGACGCAACTGACTGACTAAGACATATATATGTGTATATGTATATATACACACACACATACACACACAATGTCGTTAATTCAGTCCTCTGTGAATTAACAGAGAGGGATTGCTTCCTTGTCTTGGCTACCACGAAGAAAGCTGCTATGAACATCGGGGTGAATGCATCTTTGCCAGTTAGAGTCTTCTCCAGACATGTGCCCAGGACTGGGCTTGCCAGATCACATGATAGCTCTATTTTTTCAGTATTTTTATAGCACCTCCGTACTGTTCTCCACAGCGGCTGCCCCAGTTTACTTCCTACACCAGCAATGTGGGAGGGTCCCCTTTCCTCCATACCGCCCCCCCCACGTTTGTTATATGTAGGAAAGGTCATCACAGGTAAAGAAAGTTCAGGGCTGGGCTCCTTCTGTGGAACCTTCTCCACGTCCAAGGCCGCGACATCAGCAGGAGCTCCCCTGGGTGTGCAGATCTGAGTTGCTGTCTTCCTTTGCCTTCCGTATACCGCCTGGCTCCACTGCCTTTGTACACGTCCTCTAGTCTCCCCCGCCGCGTGTCCCTCCAGCTGGACGGCCACCTCCGCAGGGCCATCTCCTGACCTCCCAGCCCCTCCCGGCCCCCAGATCTTCCTGCCCGAACCAGCAGCTTGCCTGCCCCCAGCTCCATGAGCCAGAACGTCTTTTTCTCCAAACCCTGGGTAGCGGTTCCCGGAGCGGGGAACCTCTGCCTCTCTCGCGGAGCGAAGTGGATCTCTCTGAACACAGTTATCGGGAAACACGTGTCCAGGGGCTACAGATAGGAGCTTTTAGAAGAGAAATCCTTGTCAGTTTCAAAAGATAAAATCTCCGGGGCTTGCTAATCATCTTTATGGAGCACCTAACTGCCAGAAGCTCAGAACTTTTTTCTCCCATAATCGCATAACGGCTGGCATCAAAACATTACTCAGAGATGGCTAAGGGGTGTCTATTACCCTCATTTTTCCACAAAGGACACCAAGATAAAAGGTTTAAGTGGTTTTGCCCAAAGGGACAGAGAAGAATTAGAAGTATCACCAGAGATACAAGAGAAGTGCTCGGTTTAGACTCGGTTTATATTAGACAACTTTGTGAAATAAATAAATGCTTTGATACATGTGTATATTTGTATGTATAAATGTCTCTTCGCGTCTGTCTCTCTCTTTCTCACACACACACACACATTTATTCCCCAGGTGGCAGAATACACTTGATGTTGCAATACGCACTCTGAAGACACAAACTGTTGTTGTTTAATCACTAAGTCTCATCCTTCTCTTCTGTGACCCCAAGGACTGCAGCCCACCAGGCTGCTCTGTCCATGGGCTTCCCCAGGCAAGAACACTGGAGTGGGTTGCCGTGCCCTCCTCCAGGGGATCTTCCCGACCCAGGGGTCGAACCCCCGTCTCCTGCGTCTCCTGCATGCCAGGTGGTTTTCTTCACCGCTGCACCACCTGGGAAGCTCAGGACACAAATTACCTGGACGGAAATCCCCGGGGCCCTCTGTTTTGTTTTAGAGTGAGAGTCCGCTTCCCTGTAAGTCGCAGATTCTCGGGAAACAGACCATAGCAATCTAGTCCTATCAATGGTAGGTCCAACTGAGTTTTCTGTTTTATTACTTTCAAGGACACCTCTTTCTCCTTCTCCCTGTCAGCAACTTCACGGAACCACAGATTAAAAAATGTTAATGGTTCTGTAACGATAGTCTTGACCTGCCTGGTATGAAGCTACATTCTAAACCCTTCAACCAAAGTTCACATCGTTCCGTTCCTTCTAAATTATTTATACCCACTGCCCCAAGTGATATTTTCAGTGTTTTAGGACCACAAGGTCAGGTTATTTGGCCAATAACCTTGGAATGCGGGACTTGTCCTTAGGCATGCTTCATTTTTTTTTTAATTGTCATTTTAAGGCATGGGTTTAATTTATTTCATTTTCAAGCTTGGGTCATGGTCAAGAAACAACACTATTTTAATGTTTATCTCCCTTGTCGTTACTCCGGGTCCAGAATTTGCAAGAAACAACAGTACAAATAAAGGGGTTATGTAAGCATTTTCTCCTTCCTCCAGTGGAAAAAAAAAAGAAACAGAAATCAAAAACTGCTTTAAATGGAGTGTACAGACAGAATATGCTGTTGGCATAGCTGTCTGGTGCTGGCACAGACAACAACATATTTCCAAGTCTTGCCAGGATCATGTAAATATTCCTTGAACTGCGTTTAAGCTGTGCCAACATGAAGGCAACAGCAGATAAGATAGGAAACATTTGGTGAAGAGGTGACTCACTACCTCGGGATTCTTTTCGAAAGATACGTGTTTTTTTTTTTTTTTAACTGAGTTACGATAATTTCATTGCACTTCTGAAACCCTCGCGTACTTATCAGCCTCTGGCATTTAAACATCTGTCTGAGGTTGCAAGGAATAAGATAATTATTCATTAATGATAAAATCGCCACAGTCCTTTAAAACCCAACAGCTCTGTGGCGACCTTCATTTAATCCACCCCGGAGATTAAAGGACTAATCCTGAAGTCTTGTCTGCAGAGTCAGCCCCAGAGCGGGCGTCGGGTCTTAGACCTCCCGGCCTGTTTCTCTGCCAGGTGATTTGCCTGAAGGGGGAAAGGGGGGAATAATCGAAGGTAGGCCCCCCCCTCCCCCCCTCCCCCACTCACTTTGCTTCTGTGGCTGAATCTCTTGACGTGGACAAAGGAGGTGGGCAACACAGGATTCTTCTCAGATGCTCCGTCACTGCTGGGATGAACGGGGTGGGCTCCTGGTAGCATCTCAGAGGCCTGTTTGCCATGAGGATCATTCAGTAACGAGAGGGTGTTTGCCAAGTGGACGGCGTGGATGACGGTCTGCTTCTGGTGTCATGAAAGCAGAGGCGCTGTGTGTCTGCACAGCTGTGGGTACTCGTGTAGGACACCGCAGACCCTCCCAGTGACCCTGTGCGGATGCTGAAGGGTGCTCTTACAGGAAAGAGCTGAGATTGGAGGATTTGACCCGCAGCCTCTGGAGGTCTCCCTTCTTGGCCATGATGCCCTGCTCTGCCTTCTGCCGGCCGGCTCTTCGAGGGCGACCACGGCGTGTTAGAATCACCTTTCTGCGGCCGGCTCTTCGAGGGCGACCACGGCGTGTTAGAATCACCTTTCCCCAGTTTAAGGCAGTGCCGTCATGTTTCAGCCCGCTCCTATGTCTGACTCCCTCCTGTGAAGGCTCCTCACTGTCGTTGGCCTAAACATTCCTGCATCTGAGAACAGACTGGACAATGCTCTTGCCCTCGGGGTCTCTTCGACTTCCTGGGAAATCCACACTCCGTCTTGGAGAGGGCATTCAAGACGAGCCGTTCATGCTCGGAGGCAGGGTCACATTTCCAGATGTTATGTCTGACTCATGTACACAAACCCTTACTGAACCATCACTCGTGTTTAAAGATATGCCTCAACTCAGCAACCAAAAAATAATCAACCTGATTTTTTCTTTTTAAAAGGGAAAAAGGGCTTCCCTGGTGGCTCAGAGATGAAGAATCTGCCTGCCAATGCATGGGACACAGTTTTGGTCCCTGGTCCAGGATGATCCCACAATCCTCAGGGCAGTTAAGACTGTCCTCTACAGCCTGGGAGAGGCCATAACTTCTGAGCCCACGTGTCCTAGACCCCGTGCTTTGAAACAAGAGAAGCCACTGTGATGAGAAATCCACAGACTACAACTAGAGAGTAGCCCTCACTCATTAGAGAATAGCCCTGGTGGCAAGGAAGAGCCATTGCAGCCCCAAATAAATAAAGACATCAAATGATTTTTTTTAAAAAAATGGGTAAAGGACTTGAACAGGCATTTCCCCAAAGCCAATACAGAGATGGGCAGAAAGCTCGTGAAAAGATGTTCTGTATCTCTAATCATCAGGGAGATGGAAATCAAAGCCACAGTGAGATACCATCTCACACTCATGAGGGTAGCTATGATTAAGAAAAAGATAATAATAGTCACTTCGGTCAGGGAGGTGGAGAAACTGAGACCCTTGTGCATTTGGTGGGAATGTATCGTGGTACAGATGCTGTGGGAAACACACTGGCTGTTCTTCAGAAAATTAAAATAGAATTCCCACAAGATCCAGCACTTCTGAGCATTTTCCAAAAGGTGTGAAACGAGGGTCTCCAATAGCAACACTCATGTGAGAGGTGGACCATAAAGAAGACTGACCACCGGAGAACGGATGCTTTGGAACTGCGGTGCTGGAGAAGACTCTTCAGAATCCCGTGGACAGCAAGGAGATCCAACCAGCCCATCCTAAAGGAAATCAGTCCCGAATATTCATTGGAAGGACTGATGCTGAAGCTGAAGCTCCAATACTTTGGCCACCTGATGCGAAGAACTGACTCATTGGGAAACACCCTGATGCTGGGAAAGATTGAAGGCAGGAGGAGAAGGGGACGACAGAGGATGAGTTGGTTGGATGGCATCACCGACTCGATGGACATGAGTTTGAGCAAGCTCCGGGAGTTGGTGATGGACAGGGAAGCCTGGCGTGTTGCAGTCCATGGAGTCACAAAGAGTCAGACACGACTGAGCGACTGAGCTGAACTCTTCATAGCAGCATTATTCAGGGGACTCCCCTGGTGGTTCAGTTGCTGAGACTCCATGCTCCCAGTGCAGGGGGCCCGAGTTCAGTCCCTGGTCTGGGAGCTAGATCCCACATGTTGCAACTAAGAGTTCCCAGGCCACAACGAAAGATCCTGAGTGCTGCACCTAAGACGTGGTGTAACCCAAGTGTCCATCAGTGGATAAACAAAAGAGCAAAATGTGATATAGACACACTGTAGAATATGATTCAGTCTTTAAAAAGGAAGGAGATTCTGAAACATGCTAAAAATCTTTGAGGGTATGATGCTGAGTAAAACAAGCCGGTCAAAAAATAATGCTGTATGATTCCACTTATGTGCGATTCCCAGCGTAGTCATAGGGATAAAAGGATAATAGAATGGTGGGCGTCCGTGGTGGGGGAGGGGGAATGGGAGTTATGGTTTAATGAGCGCAGAGTTTTAATTTGGTGAGATGAAAAATATCCGAGAGATGGGTAATGTGGGTGATCGCAAAACAGTGTGAGTATCTTTAATACTTTTGAAGTTACCCTGATAAATTGTGTGTGTGTGTGTGTGTATGTTAGTCGCTCAGGCGTGTCCGACTCTTTGCGACCCCATGGACTGTCATCCACGAGGCTCCTTTGTCCATGGGATTCTCCAGGCAAGAATGCTGGAGTGGGTTGCCATTCCCTTCTCCAGGGGACCTTCCCCACCCAGGGATAGAACCTGGGTCTCCTGCACTGCAGGCAGATTCTTTACCATCTGAGCCACAGAGAACGAATTCTGTGATCTGTGTACATTAGCACAATTTAAAAAATTTAAAAAGATCCGCCCCCCCTTCCCTGACACCTTTTTTCTAATCCTCCCAGCTCCTAAACCTCTAGTTCAAACACGACCCTCTCCACGAAACAGTCGTTTTTGCAAACAGCTGAATTGGAGGAGTCCTTCCCCCGAGTGGCCATCAGCTCACGGAGGTTTCCATCAGAGCCCTTGCCACAGAGGTCTGTGTCTTATTAGTGAGTGCTGATCTGGGCGGGTCACGCTGACCATCCCAGCGGGAATGTCACCTCCACGGGCATATATCCTGGCTTCCTCCACTTTGTATCTAGCAAAGGGACCCACATCCTAAACGCTCAGATTGAATGATTCCACAGCTCTCTCCCTTTCTCTCTTTTTTTGCCAGAACCTCGGGAAAGATACTGGAACTATCCCTAGTGTTTATGAGATGCTGCGTCCTTCCAGAGTCGGGCCACACAGGGTCTCTCATTTAGCAATTTAAATTTTTTTGGAAGGACCTCAAACTGGCTTGTGAAGCTATTTGAATGAGTCGAGATAAGCTTCTTTCTGAAGAAAGAGCTTTCTGACCTCTTAATCCTTCTTTCATACCCTAATCTTTAAATAACGTTTCCAGCAGTAATTCCATTTTTCTACACACGTCGCGGAAGATCTGGGTGTCATCGAAATATAAAATCATCGTTTGTCAAATATTATTAGGTTTCTGTTTAATATGGAGAAATAGATGTGTCAGGAGGCCAGATACAAGACATGTGGTTTATTAAAGGAAACCAAAGAGGAACCCATATTTATGATCTTCACATCGTGGTAATTTGTATATGTTGTACACACAGTTGTGAAAAATGGGCTAAATGTTAGGGATGGATGAACAATTTCATCTCTGTCTTTGTTTATAAGTCTCTGTTTATTAATTGTTGTGAAGTCACAAGCAGCTTTCCCAGTAATTCTGCCTGGCTCCAACTTGATAGATCTAGCTCATGGTCAATATTTATTGTGGCTTTTTCTTTTTTTTTTTTTTGGTGTTTGAATAAGTGATTTTTAGAATCAGTGAAAAATGTCTTCTGGTCTTAAACTTTTTTTTCCTCCACTGTCATTATTTTTTCAAGAGAACTGGCCCAGTTCTTCAAATCGATTATCCCAAATCTCCTCCTTCCCCTCCCGTCACTGTTTCCTGACATGCATTTGTTCATTTTCACGTGAATCGAAGAAACATCTTTCTGCATGGACCTGCTATCTCTGACCTCATTTTTTTTTTAATATATGTTTTTATTGAGGGATAATTTCTTTACAGAATTTAGTTGTTTTCTGTCAAACCTCCACATGAATCAGCCATAGGTATACATATATGCCTGCCCTTTTGAACCTCCCTCCCATCTCCCTTCTCATCCCACCCTCTAGGTTGACACAGAGCTCCTGTTTGAGTTTCTTAGCCATACAGCAAATTCCCATTAGCTATCTATTTTACCTATGGTAATGTAGGTTTCCATGTTACTCTTTCCATACATCTCACTCTCTCCTCCCCTCTTCCCATGCCCATAAGTCTATTCTCTATGTCTGTTTCTCCACTGTTGCCCTGTAAATAAATTCTTCAGTACCATTTTTCTAGATTGCATATATATGCGTTAGAATACGGTATTTATCTTTCTCTTTCTGACTCACTTCACTCTGTATAGTAGGTTCTAGGTTCATCCACCTCATGAGAAATGACTCAAATGCGTTCCTTTTTATGGCTGAGTAATATTCCGCTGTGTATACGTACTACAACTTCTTTAGCCATTCATCTGTCGATGGACATCGAGGTTGCTTCCATGTTCTAGCTATTGTAAATAGTGCTGCAGTGAACAATGGGATACATGTGTCTTTTTCAACTTTGGTTTCCTCGGGGTATATGCCGAGGAGTGGGATTGCTGGGTCATATGGTGGTTTTATTCCTAGTTTTTTAAGGAACCTCCATACCGTCTTCCATAGTGGCTGTATAAATTTACATTCCCACCAACAGTGCAAGAGTGTTCCCTTTTCTCCACATCGTCTCCAGCATTTATTGTTTGTAGACTTTTTGATGAGGGCCATTCTGACTGGTGTGAGGTGATATCTCATTGTGGTTTTGATTTGCATTTCTCTAATAATGAGCGATATTGAGCATCTTTTCATGTGTTTGTTAGCCATCTGTACATCTCCTTTGGAGAAATGTCTTTTTAAGTCTTTTTCCCACTTTTTGATTGGGTTGTTTGTTTTTCTGGCATTGGGTTGTATGAGCTACTTGTATATTTTGGAAATTAATTCTTTATCAGTTGTTTCAATTGCTATTATTTTCTCCCATTCTGAGGGTTGTCTTTTCACCTCACTTATAGTTTCCTTTGCTGTGCAAAAGCTTTTAAGTTTAATTAGGTCCCACTTGTTTACTTTTGTTTTTATTTCCGTTACTCTAGGAGGTGTGTCGTAGAGGACCTGGCTTTGATTGATGTCATCGAGTGTTCTGCCTGTGTTTTCCTCTAAGAGTTTTATAGTTTCTGGTCTTACATTTAGCTGACCTCATATTTTAACATACTCTTTTATTATTTTTAAATTTTTAAAATTTATTTAATTTTAATTGGAAGGTAATTGCTTTATAATATCGTGTTGGTTCCTGCCATACGTCACCATGAATCAGCTGTAGGGATACATATGTCCCCTCCCTCTTGAACCCCCCTGCAGCCTCCCACCCCATCCCACCCCTCTAGGTTGTCACAGAGCCCCGGGTTGACCTCCCTGCATCACACAGCAAATCCCACTGGCTGTTTTGCACATGATACTGTAGATGTTTCGATGCTTCTCTGTCCATTTGTCCCAGTCTCCTTCCGCACACCGTGTCCACGAGTCTGTTCCCGTATCCTTTCCTTTGCTCTCAGGGGTTATACTGTGTGGCCTTGCTTTCAGCGCAAGGTCTGCATTGCTGATTGGGGTCATCTGCAGACACACTCTCTCTCTGAGTTTCAAGGCTGACTCTCCTCCCGTTGTGTCTCTCCCTTCATAGAGACAATTGGCTTTCCCCTCGCCGTGGTCTTCCTGCACCTCTGTAGCCCATCCGCTGGGACCCTGTCCGAGGCTACCGTGTTCTGCCCTCCCAGGGAAATGAGAGAGTTCTGCAACGCATGTCAGTGACCCTGAATTCCCTTCTTTAGCCCGTCTTTAGCCAGTAAGAGTGTAAGAAAGAATCTCAGGGCTTCACACAAAATGTGCAGTTGGAGATACCGACAGACTTGACGCTGGTGTGAACACCCGTCATTTCTTAAAACTGTTACTGATTTTCTTCTTATGTAAAAGAGATTTTTTTTTTTTTCTTCAATTCTGTTTGGCCGTGCTAGGTCTTACTGGCAGAATGCATGATCTTTCAATTGTGGCCTGTGAACTTCCTAGTTGCAACCTGTGGGATCTAGTTCCTTCACCAGGGATCAAACCCACGTTCCCCCTGTGTGGGGAGCATGGAGTCATAGCCACTTGGACCACCAGGGAAGTCCCATAATTTTCTTCTCGTTCTTCACTTGTTCAGGAAATCGTAGTGATCGTTCCAACCTTTCAGGATGTAACACGTGTTACAGAATATTCTGTGCGTTTACACCCCTTCCTATTTCATCCCCAAGCAAACGGATGTGTTCGATGTTAGAAGCGTTAATATCGATAGACTGACTCTCTCATCAGAATTGGGAAGTGAAAGGGGGCCCCCGTGGGTGATAGTTAAACCAGACAAGCAAGGACCAACCAGCGTGCTCCCCAGCAAAGCCATCCAGATAATTTCCTTAGCTGTGACCTCACTCAGCTCCCCGGAGACCACTTTCTAGGTAGTCTAACCTGAAGTAGCTAAAGAAGTCGTAAAGCTTTATGGAGAAAAGAAGCTATAAATCTAGGCTGCAGTGACTTTATCTCTGCGGGGATGCATGCCAAAAAGTGCCTGGAAAGAAAACTGCGGTTAGCTCTTCACGTCCTCCAAGGTTAGTTGAACCCGACTGCCACCAGTGGGAAAAATGCAAGAGCGAACATCCTAAGAGCAAACACAGTCATTCATTCACTCATTCATCTAGGAACCTGCCACCCTACCCCTCTGTGTTACGATTTCCCAGTCTTGAGAGGGAAGACGGATAAGCCAGCCATTACAGTATCCTGTGTTGAGGGCTGTGTGTTCTTTTAAGCCGGCACTCATGGCGATTTGTTAAAGCAGCAGGAGGGAGCGTACACAGGTTGATGAAAGCGAATACAGGTCTGCGCTCTGGTGAACAACGTAAACACGGTCCAGACGGGAACAGTCAGGAATTCCAGGGCCACCCAGTGTGGACTTCTGCCCGAGAGTTGAGATTAAGGCTGCAGAGGAAGCCAGGGCACCCACTCAGGTCAGAGATGTAGAGGCTTTAACGAAGCTCGGTGGTGAGGATGGAGAGGAAAAGACGAAGAAACAGTTTACCTTGGGGCCGTAAGACTCCACCTTCCCCTGCAAGAGGTGCAGTTTCAATCCCCGGGTTAGGGGAGCTAAAATCCCACATTCCCTGTGGCCAAAACAAACCAAAATATCAAACAGAAGCAACAATGTAACGCATTCAATAAAGACTTTAAAAACTGCTCCACATCAAATAAACAAAAAGCCTTTTTAAAAAAGAAATGATTTACATCAACACAATGGCCTTTTCTACACCATCGTTCCTCCAGGGTGGATACATAACACTTAACCTTATTCTTGAAAAGAGACTTTAGAAATAGACGTATATTTCTAAGAGAAAGAGATGAAACAACGATAGTTTAAACCGGTGAAAATCTGGTAGTGTGCCCCAACACATATACCTGTGAGTGCATGCTCAGTTGCTAACTTGTGTCTGACTCTCTGCGACCCCATGGACGGTAGCCCCCCCACCAGGCTCCTCTGTCCATGGTATTCTCCAGGCAAGAATACTGGCGTGGCTTGCCATGCCCTCCTCCAGGGCATCTTCCCGGCCCAGGGGTCGAACCCACGTCTCCTGTGTCTTCCCCATTGCAAGCGATTACTTGCTGCTGAGCCGCCGGGGAAGCCCATGACCGATATCGTCACAGGCAGTTTCATCTCTTTCCGTTCCCCTCGTCTGTAAAGGGGGTCAGTCTCACTTCCAAGGCCTGTATCTTAGACTTCCTGGAGAATTGTACCTTGTGATACAGAAGAACTCACTTTACAAGGAATGGCTACTTGCTACTTTTGCTTAATAAGTAGCATATCTAAGGCTGAAGCAGAAGTATGGGAGAGGATTTTTCTAGTCATCTTACATATATGTGAGGTGGAGTGAAGTGAAAGTCGCTCAGCCGTGTCTGACTCTTCGGGACCCCATGGACTATACAGCCCATGGAATTCTCCAGGCCAGAATACTGGAGTGGGTAGCCGTTCCCTTCTCCAGGGGATCTTCCCAACCCAGGGATGGAACCCAGGTCTCCCGCATTGCAGGCGGATTCTTTACCAGCTGAGCCACCAGGGAAGCCCAAGAATACTGGAGTGGGTAGCCTTTCCCTTCTCCGGGGGATCTTCCCCACCCAGAAATCGAACCGGGGTCTCCTGCATTGCAGGCGGATTCTTTACCAGCTGAGCCACCAGGGAAGCCCCCTTATATATATAAATATATGTAAAAGGCTTCGGGAGAAGTTCTCCCCAGACTGGCCCCTCTAGAGATGGCCCCATCCCAGGTGGAGATGCTGAGAGCATTCTCTTCCCCCCACCCCACCGCAGCAGCAACCCCACAACCCCGCCACCTAGCCTGGGCTTGTCTGTCCCTTGTCACTCAGCTCCTGAGCCTGCTGCCTCCACCCTCAGACGGCTCAGGTGCCCGGTGCTCACACACACTCTCTCCCAGTTAGACTCTGATCGCAATGAAATCTGCAGCGGATCACAGCCGCCCCTGGGGCCCAAGATGGCCTGAGAGACGTGGCCTTGCTCTGTAATAAAGAAGTCATAAACTGTCCCCTACTGAAGGGACGCCCTTGAAAGCATGTTTCAAGGGGGAACTTCACCAGCAGCTAGAAAAACAAGGGAGTTGCTGGGCGCTCCGCTCTGACCCTCACTTTCCCTTTCTGCTACTTCTGCAGTGACGTCTGGCTCTGAATTTAAGTGTCCTCTCTTGAGTCTTCAAACAGAACGCGAACCCTGGATGGCCACCCAGCCCTGGAGGGTGATAAAGACAAGCAGATACGAAATACAGATGTCGAGGAGTCGGAGAAACAGTAAATTGGGCTCACGCTGCATTTTTTCCTGCCTGCGAAGGTCCTGTTGAACTGCAACACCCCCTCCCCCACAAATCAGAGGATTTGCACACCAGCTCTTCCTCAAGCTGCCAAAACCCCTCGTTCATCTGTTCCCCAAGCAAAATGGAATTAAGGGTTGCAGCATCTGCCCTGGGGGCCGTCGCAGCTTAGGCGGAAATGTGAAAGACTGGGAAATCACCCACAAAGGGGACAGAACGAGCCAACGCCGTGCAGGTTGGACTCGAAGGAGTCAAACACGGCAGAGGACAGAAAGCCCGCAAGGTGCGCATTAACAGAGCCCGCACAGAAACATGCAGAACCCACGCAGCTTAGAAGCAGCCTGAGGAGGGAGGCTGGATGAGAAACATCAGAGGCCAAGAACGGACATCTATTGTACTCAGAAGCATCAGCGTCACCAAAGGAGCATCAAACAACAGCTTAGGAAGGAGGCAGCCGTGGAAGGCAACCAGCTCCTGGGGTCGGAAATGAAAGACGTGGGCTTTCAATTTCCAGCTAGCATCGGTCATGTGAATATATATATATATATATATTTTTTTTAATTCATTTATTTTTGGCTACCCTGGCTCTTCCTTGCTGCTCGAGGACTCTCTGTGGCTGTGGCGAGTGGTGGCTACTCTCCATTATAGTGATTGGGCTTCTCATTCTGGCGGCTTCTCTTGTTGTAAACTCTAGGGCACACGGGCTTCAGTAATTGTGGTGCATGGGCTTAGTTTTACGTGGGATCCTCCCTGACCAGGGATCGAACACGTGTTCCCTGCCTTGGCAGGTGGGATTCTTAAGCACAGGTCCACCCAGGGAAGCCCTATATGAATTTCTTAACATCCCTGGGCCTTCATTGCAAAAGGAATGACAGTTAATAGCTACCCCAACAGGGCTGCCGGGTTGAGGTTACGTATGTGACAGCAAGTGGACTTTTCAGGTGGCTCGCTGGTAAAGAATCCGCCTGCCAAGGCAGGAGACGCGGGTTTGATCCCTGGGTCAGAAAGGTCCCCTGGAGGAGGAAATGGCAACTCACTCCAGTATTCTTGCCTAGAAAATCCGATGGACACAGCAGCCAGTCCGTGGGGTTGCAAAGGGTTCGATGCGACGGAGCACGCACGCATGTGATAGCAACTAAGACAAACGGCTTAATAACTTTTATCAGATATCATGACCTGTGGGAAACGTTTTAGAATGGAAGTCAGCAAACTGTGCCTGCCAGTGAGCCAAGCGCAGCCCACTGTCTGTGCCTTTACACACTCGGTAGACATTTCGTCCTGTTCAGAATGTGCATAAAACATTGGGTCAGATACTTGACACCTGTTCCTATTTGCTCCAGTCCAAGACATCCCTAAGATGATGGTTGTGGTTCAGTCACGTCTGACCCTTTGGGGGAACCTTGCCTGACCTGGGAAACCCAAGTCTCCTGCATTGGCAGGCAGATTCTTTACCAGCAGTGCCTCCTGGGGAATCGCCACCGTACTCGATATCAGAAAGACCCTTCGTCACTGAACACACGCTGTACTTTCCCTCTGTGACGTGTGACTCAAACACAAACAAATATGTGAGTATTTATCTCTGTCCCCTTCTAGGCGCTAAGGCAAGTCCGTGGGGATGAGCACTGTTAGTCTTTCTTTAGTGCATTCTTTCTTTTAAATCGATTAAGTTTTATGGAAGTAGAGTTGATTTACAGTGTTGCATTCATTTCAGGTGTATGGCAAAGGGATTCATTGATGGTGCAGTGGTTAAGAATCCGCCTGCCAATGCAGGAGATGCAGGTTCTATCCCTAGGTGGGGAAGATCTCCTGGAGGAGGAAATGGCAACCCACTCCAGTATTCCTGTCTGGGAAATCCCATGAACAGAGGAGCCTGGCGGGCTGCAGTCCACGGGGGTCACAAAGAGTCGGACACGAGTTAGTGACTGAACAACAACAGCAATAGCTGATTGACAGTGTTGTGTTCATTTCACATGTACAGTGAGGTGATTCACTTTTGCATAGAGAATTATCTATTTTTCTTGCACATTCTTTTCCATTAGTGACCGTTTTTTAACTTTTTATTTGTTATCAATTGATTCATTAATTTTTAACTGGAATAGGATAGTTTACAGTGTTATGTTAGTTTCTGCTGTACCATGGTCTTCTTTTAAAAATATTTATCGATTGATCTATGTGTTTATTTGTTTTGGCTGCACTGGGTCTTTGCTGCTGTGCGAGCTTTTCTCTAGCTGTGGCGTGTGGGCGTCTCATTGCAGAGGCTTCTCTGATGCCTAGCACAGGCTCTAGGGCGTGTGGGCTTCAGTAGTTGCACCACGTGGGCTCAGTAGTTGTGGCATCCGGGCTGAGCTTCCCCAAGGCACATGGGATCTTCCCAGACCCGGGATCGAACCCGTGTCTCCTGCATTGCCCACCGTTGGCCACCATTGAGCCACCAGGGAGAGCCCTGTACCATGGTATTTCTAATGTTCATTAATTCTTCATGTACAGCGATTATAAGCATGAACTGAGCACTCCCTCAACCTCCTTGAATGAATTTTTTCATTTTTGCTCAGGAAATCAGTAACTTCCCTACAAAGCAGAAAGTTTAAAAACACAAAATGCAGTGAAAATAAATCAAGCATATCATGTTACCAAAAGGACACTGCAGCCTGCAGAGGGAAAAATGCATATATCTATGCAATATATGAAATGATTACGACCACTGAACACTGAGTTCCTAAAGCAGACTATTAGTAAATCGCATCAGGCTGCTAGGATATAAGTCACATTCTCTCCCCATTATGCATTCAGTGAGAAACCAAGAACAAAGAGATACATAGAAAACCTCCGTAGAGAAATGTTAAAGCGCATGACTTAAAAAATGTGTGAGTCAAATGAGAACTCATAAAGGAAAGTGAAAATATAGACAGACAATAATAACGCTATGTACTTTTAAAAGGGAAATACGATGAATGGAGAGGGAAATTCAGAACTCTAAATGTTCATAGTAGGAGACAAATAGTGTGGAAATCAATGAAATGAGCATCTTAACACAGGGAATTAAGAAAAGCGCAGCGGATTACACTTCACCAAATTAAAAAAAAAATCAGTTAGTAAGACTGGAAAACTCTTGGCAAGAGTCAATAGGAGAGAGAGATGGGGAAGAGGAAAGAGAACAGTGAAGGGCGGGGGAGGAGAGGGGAACAGGTGCTGGTGGTGGCCCAGAGGACAAATATTCGCTGTTTCAAGCGTATAGCTGTTTCAGAGAGCAAAAAAATAAGAGTCACAGCGTTTTCAGCCTTTTCAGCACTGAACTTGAAACCTTACATATTCAAAATCCCAGAAAAAAATGGAAATGACTCAAGAAGAAACAAACTATAAAAACTGTCAGTAGTTTAAGAAAAAAAGAAAAAAGAAGCTTTACACAAAGAAAGAACCGATGCCCTGATGGATTTGTATGTTCGTTCTAACAAGCAACAAGTCAATTTCAAACCAGTGCAGCTCTTCCAGAGAACAGAAAAAATAAGAAGCTGAACTCATTTTATGAAACTACCTAACTTTAATAACTAAATTATCCAAGGAGAATAAATCCTACTAAATTCAAGGACAGAATCGTGAACAGCATATCATCCAAGCAATCCAGCAACGTATATAAAGAATAATGTGGAAGTGAAAACCGCTTACTCGCGTCAGACTCTTTGTGACCCCATGAACTATACAGTCCATGGAATTCTCCAGGCCAGAATACTGGGAAGAGACGTTCCCTTCTCCAGGGGATCTTCCCAACCCAGGATTCGAACCCAGGTCTCCCACATTGCCAGCGAATTCTTTACCAGCTGAGCCACCGGGGAAGCCCCAGAATACTGGAGTGGGTAAGCCTGTCCCTTCTCCAGCGGATCTTCCATACCCAGGAATCGAACCGGGGTCTCCTACATTGAAGGTGGATTCTTTACCAGCTGAATCATGAGTAAATTAGGTTTTTCCTAGAAATACACACTTGGATTAACATGAGAAAGACCAATCCATTGATTTCCAGGGGAAAAAAAAATGTATGTCATCATATTAAGAGATGAAGAAAAAATCATTTGATATGGTTAGTATCTATTCCTGACTTACTTATAAAATAGATCCTTAACAATTAAGGATAGAAAGTAACTTTTCCCACACTGATAAATAATGCCTAGCAAAAACTGAGTTGAAGCCTCATATTTAATGGTGAAAAGTATTCCTGTTTACGATGGGAAGTAAAAATGCTTTCTATGACAACCTCCGTTCAGCTTTGTGTTGGCGGTACTAAAGGCCATTAAGAAAAATATAAAATGGAACATACGAAGATTACAAAGCAAAGGGCCGTTATCCTTCACAGCACATTCATTTTCTACCTTGAAAACCCCAAGTCTCAAAGACGGTTTAGATAAATTATTAGAATCAGTGAGGTTTTATCAACGTTGTTGGATACAACATAAATATCCGCTATCACCCGTACTGTGTATCTATATGCTCGCAATAACTGGATCATACACTTTTAGAAAATAGCTTTCACAAAAGCCTCCAAAATATAAAAAAAAAAAATATCAATAAATAGGAAGAAAAATGATAGAAAGACTTTATGAGAAAAATTTTAAAGTATACTGAAAAATACTGAAACGAAAGTAACGGAAGAGTTACGGTAAGAGTGACACCAATGTTACAGATGTGCTTTGCGCCCTAAAATCGTTGGTGAGGACCAGCCTGCAAAGCTGGAATCCAACCTTTGCTTCGTCCTGGACCGTCAGTCACTCCTGGTTCTCAGCAGAGACCAAGCATCAGTTTCCATCTCTGACCTGAGGACTCATGGATATGACTCATCTGCAAATGCTCAAATCTGTCCCTGACAGGGGTGTTGGAGCAGGAGACCAGATGCTGTGTTTCAGCCTTTAATAAAATGACTCTAAGAGCATGTGCCTTTTTATACGGTTCACGGGATTCCACTGGAGTGGTTTGCCATTCCCTCCTCCGGCGGACCACACTGTGTCAGAACTCTCTACGATGACCCGTCCGTCTTGAGTGGCCACCTGGTAACTCATCACTTCACCGAGTAACGCGTGCCGCTTCCCCACGACAAGGCTGTGATCCAGGAAGGGAAAAAAAAACCACATTTGAAACATTTACACACAGACACTGCTGCAAGATCACGGCTACACAACCACTATTTCACACCGAGGAACATCCCACCCGTGATGAGTTCAGGGACCTTATTTTTCATATTTTCCCCCTCAGGTTGCATTCCTCAAAATAATGCCTGTTGTGCCTATAAGCGAAGCCCAAGACAGTGAGATGCCACCGTCTTTTATTTCCAACGCGGTGACAGCTCATTTATCACTTTTATTTTTATCTGCAAGGATTTTGTGGAAGAGACTTACTCACAATCTAGAACTCTATAATTAGTGATTTCACTCTGTTCCCTTCATCAATATGTCTAGGAAAGGGTGAGTCATTGAGAACATTTTTGTTGTTGTTGTTAGTGTTATCTAGATCAGGGCGAGGGAGGCCAACGACTGAAGAACTGAACAAAATAAAAGAAGGCACGTCCCCAAAACCCCGCATGGTATTTATTTTGAAGTATTCTAATCACAGTGTACTGATTTGTGAGGTCAAATGCTCACTGCTTCAGATGCAAGAAGACATATTTTGAAAGATAGCAGTTTTATGTAATGTAGCAAATTAATCGATTATGTTTTATATGTTATAATGTTTTAAAACAGTAACTATTAAGTAACAATATTAAGCTAGAAGCAGCTCTCAACCATGAGCCTTCAGTCTTTGTTTATTGTGTAAATGTACTTATCCTCTGCCTGTTCCTCGATACGTGCTCATGGCAGTGTCTGCACTGAGCTGGTCCAGGTCTTTAACAAGCAATCCTATTTTGCATTAAAGGGCTCCCCTGGTGGCTCAGTGGTAAAGAATCTGCCTGCCAATGCAGGAGACCGAGGTTTGATTCCTGGGTTGGGAAGATTTCCTGGAGGAGGAAATGGCAACCCACGCCAGTGTTCTTGCCTGGAGGATCCCATGGACAGAGGAGCCCGCTGGGCTACCATCGATGGGGTCGCAAAGAGTCAGACACGGTTGATGGAGTGAGTAACTCTTTCAACACTTTACGTGAGGAGGACAGCCATGGTACCCGCCATGAGATATCATTCTTTCTGCCCGTTTGTGGAGTGACTTGGGGAACAGAGAGCTGATCAGCAGAAGGACCGCTGGTAGAGATAAGACGCTCCTCGTCTATTTATATGAAGCCTGACCGTGGGCAGCTACAGAAGAGCATCTGGGAAGGTCTCTCTTACCGAGCACGTTTCCTGTTGCCTAGGATATGCCTCCTTAGGGTCTGTCTTGAGTCCTGATCAGAATTTACAAGCAGGCATCGTCCCTTTTTTGCATGTTTCCACGTCGGGGGCATGTTTGAAATGCCCTCTGCATCACTAATTACGTTGTTTGCATTCCGTGTTCAGACAGTCACACGGGAAGGGGTTTCACCTGTTTTGGCTCCCGGGATGGTAGATACATGAAGAGCTTTGGTCCTCCTCGTCCAGGAGGTATCAGGTGAGGTCAAAATCTCCAAGAAACAGTAGTAGGATGCTCCATTGTTGCGGCTTCGTGTCCTGTTTAAAAAATCGCGTTGATTCTTGGCTGTGCTGGGTCTCCGTTGATGGGCGGGCTTTTCCCTAGTTGTGGCGAGGGGAGGCTACTCTCCAGTTGCAATGGGCAGGCTTCTCATTGCAGCGGCTTCTCTTGTGGAGCCCAGACTCTAGGGCGCCTGGACCTTGGTAGTTGTAAAAGGCGGGCTTCAGTAGCTGCGGCTCTGGGGCCTTGGAGTACAGACTCACTCGTTGTGGTGCACGGGCTTAGCATGGCATGTAGGATGTTTTTGGATCAGGGATCCAACCTGTGTCTCCTACACTGGCAGGCGGATTCTTTACTACTGAGCACCCAGGGAGGCTCCTGTTTGGTTCTGTTAATGGAACACACATTCAGAATCCTGTAAGGAAGTCGCCGAGAACCTGGATGCTGAAGCTTACTTCACTAGGACTGTTCTCCAGTGTCTCTGAACAAACTCTTGTCCAGAATCTTGTAGGAGCTGCTCTATAAAGCTCCAGGAGCACCGTCTATGGCGGTCTGTGTAAATGGATCCACTCCCAGTGGCCGCGTGAGCTTGCACCACCATCTTGTCAGTGGTGTAATCTTCACCCTAGGAATGCAAGACAGGGGCTGCACCTAGAAGTCCCTGTGACATCCATTCACCCCCACCCCTCATCAAAAACCATCCCCTCTTCTCCTCCATCCTCACTTTATGGACAAAAAGCTCAGCTTGTTACATTAGTACGTCTGAATCAGACCCTCGGATTCTGAGTTTGGAGCCACCAGGAGAGCAGTGGCTTTTCCCTTCTCTGAAAAGATGGATAATTATCCTCAGGGGAAGTTTCATTTTAGAAGATGGAGGCACACAGGCTCACCACACGTGGGCAAAGAGAAGAAGCCTTGTCTATTCCACAGGCCTCCGTCTCCCTCCCTGGATGGACCCTGAAACACTTTCAGGGTTTACCAAACCTGATGTCGCTTCATGCCAAATAGAAGGGGCAAAAGTGGAAATAGTGACAGATTTTATTTTCTTGGGCTCCAACATCGCTGCAGACAGTGACTGCAGCCATGAAATCAAAAGGTACTTGCTGCTTGGAAGGAAAGCTATGACCAATCTACACAGTGTATTAAAAAGCAGAGATCATTTTACCAACAAAGGTCCCTATAGTTAACAGCTGTGGTTTTTCCAATAGTCATGTACAGAGAGTTGGACCATAAAGAAAGCTGAGCGCCAAAGAAGTGATGCTTTTGAATTGTGGTGACTGAGAAGACTCTTGAGAGTCCCTTGGACTGCAAGGAGATCCAACCAGTCCATCCTAAAGGAGAGCAGTCCTGAGTATTCATTGGAAGGACTGATGCTCAAGCTGAAACTCCAATCCTTTGGCCACCTGATGCGAAGAACTGATTCACTGGAAAGACCCTGATGCTGGGAAAGATTGAAGGTGGGAGGAAAAGGGGACGACAGCAGGTGAGATGGTTGGATGGCGTCACTGACTCGATGGACACGAGTTTGAGTAAGCTCCGGGAGATGGTGATGGACAGGGAAGCCTGGCGTGCTGCGGTCCATGGGGTCACAAAGAGTCAGACCCAACTTAGCAACTGAATGACAATAATAGATACATATATTTGTATCTGTCTTATCTATCTGTGGAGAGATGTATTTTCAGGGATTGGCTCATGTGATTCCAGGAGCTGGCAAGTCCAAAATCTGCAGGAAATTCAGGCAGAGATTCTGTGTTGCAGCCTTGACAGAGAATTGCTTCTTCTTTGGGAAACTTTCATCTTTGCTTTTAAGGCCCTCACCTGATTGGATAAGACCCTCCCACCATCTATTATGCTGTGCCCAATGCCATTATGGAGGGCAATCTGCTTTACTCAGAGTTTGCCAATGTGAATGTAATCACATCTAAAAAAAAAAAAAAACCCACATATATACTAGTGTGAAACAAGCAGATGGGTCCTGTAGCCTAGACAACTGATGCAGAAAACTAATTATCACAGCACAGCACCTTCCTCAAATAGCGAGCAATTGGTACTGTCTATGCAAATAATTTGTGTAAAATTTCCTACGGCAACAACAGTAGCAATGACCTGTACAGGTCTGTGAGCTTATATCGTGTACCAGGCTTTGTTCCTTGGTCTTTGCTCACAATATTATATTTAATCCTCACACTTGTCTTTGAGGCTGCTGCTTTCGCTTTATGTGAGGTGGCAGAGTTCACGTTTGGTTTATAAACCCAGCGGATGTGTATATTTTACCACATCTTCTTTATCCATTCATCTGTCGATGGACATCTAGGTTGCTTCCATGTTCTGGCTAAATAGGGCTACAGTGAACATTGGGGTACGTGTGTCTTTTACAGCTGTGGTTTTCTCAGGATATATGCCCAGTAGTGGGGTTGCTGGGGCATGAGAGTGAAAGGCGCTCTGTTGTGTCCGACTCTTTGCAACCCCATGGACTATACAGTCCGTGGAATTCTCCAGGCCAGAACACTGGAGCGGGTAGCCTTCCCCTTCTCCAGGGGACCTTCCCAACCCAGGGATCGAACCCAGGTCTCCCGCATTGCACATAGATTCTTTACCAGCTGAGCCACCAGGGAAGCCCAAGAATCCTGGAGTGGGTAGCCTATCCCTTCTCCAGCGGATCTTCCTGACCCAGGAATCGAACCGGGGTCTCCCGCATTGCAGGCAGATTGTTAACCAACTGAGCCATCAGGGAAGCCCTGGGGCATATGGTAGATGTATTTCTAGTATTTTTTTAAGGAATCTCCATACTATTCTCCATAATGACTGTCTCTGTTTGCATTCCCACTAACAGTGCAGGAGGCTTCCCTTTTCTCCACATCCTCTCCAGCATTTATTGTTTATAGTTTTTTGGGTTTTTTTTTATGATAATCAGCAAGGGGCAAGGCTGGACTTTGAATCCCAGTCTCTTAGATTCTTGCTTCAACCCTGATCTTCCGGCACCTTCTACTGTTTCTCCTACTTACTTTGTTACAGAGTTTATAATCATGTGCTCAGAAGGAAAAGAAGTGTGTCTTTCCTGAACTGTTCCTCTAAATGAGTACTTACTTGCCAACAACTCTTCTCCTCTCAAGTGTATTAAAGCAAAACAAAACAAAAAACAAAACTCCTGGGTTGCATTAAGCCTCTTGGAACCCAGTGCCTCTCTCTTGACCACCAGCTGCCGCTGGTTTTAAAACAATACTTGGAAGGAGATAAACCGATAGCTC
This sequence comes from Giraffa tippelskirchi, assembly GCF_054371585.1. Classification (NCBI taxonomy): domain Eukaryota; kingdom Metazoa; phylum Chordata; class Mammalia; order Artiodactyla; family Giraffidae; genus Giraffa; species Giraffa tippelskirchi. Next base: position 149,941,339 of record NC_137289.1, read on the forward strand.
TTATGGCAGAGCGTTATGCTGGCTTCAGGGGACGATTACCATAACATTACGCGTCAGGAAGCGATTTTCCAAATGACACTTCAGTGACCCCGAAGAGCTTTAAATCAAAGAACAGAGTCTTGGGTTGTGACGATTGAGCGCAAATAAATAAATATAAAAACCACGTGTCGACTTTTGGTTTTTTTAATAATCAAGCAAACATCACACAGAGGGCCAAGCTATTTAGTTTGTAGTTCTTTGGAATATTGTCTGGGTCCAGCTAGAGGTCATTGTTTGCTTGTCATTGTTTCTGTCACTGTTTTCAGATCTAGGCAGTAAAACTGGGTGGTATTAGGAGAAAAACACCCCAAACTTGCGTGGCAGTAGGAAATTCTCCCTTTTTTTTTTTTTATCAGTACTTAAAAAGTTTAACTTTATTTTTTTAAAAAAGCATCAGGTCTTCTCTAGGCTAACATTCTTTTAATTTTTTTTCTTTTGTATTGGTATACATCCAATTAACAATGCTGTGATAGTTTCAGGCGGACAGCAAAGGAACTCAGCCTTACGTGTACATGTATTCATTCTCCCCCAAACTCCCCTCCCATCCAGGCTGCCACATGACCTTGAGCAGAGTTCCCTGTGCTGTCCAGCAGGTCCTTGTTGGTTCTCCACGTTAAATACAGCAGTGTGTCCATGTCCATCCCAGACTCCCTAACTATCCCTTCCCCCTTCCTTCCCCCTGGGAACCATAAGGTTATTACAGAGTATTGAGCAGAGTTCCCTGTGCTGTCCAGCAGATCCTTGTTGGTTCTCCATGTTAAATACAGCAGTGTGTCCATGTCCATCCCAAACTCCCTAACTATCCCTTCCCCCTATTCTTCTGCCCTGAAACCAGAAATTCCTTCTCTAAGTCTGTGAGGCTGTTTCTGTTTTGTATATAAGTTCGTTTGTATCATTTCTTTTTAGATTCTACATATAAGGGATGTCGTACGATATTTCTGCTTCCCTCTCTGACGTACTTCACTCAGTATGACACTCTCTAGGTCCGTCCACTTTATTGCAAATGCCATTGTTTCATCCTTTTTAATGGCTGAATAATATTCCACTGCATATATGTACCACATCTTCCTTATCTATTCCTCTGTCAATGGACGTTTAGGTTGCTGTGTTTAGGGACGTTTAGGACGTTTAGGGAATTCTTGACTGGAGTATGTGTAAAAGCAGGTTAGAAATGTCTCAGGAGGTGGGACCATGTCTTACTCAACATTGTGTCTCTGGCCTCTTGAACCATGCCTCATTCCAACCACAGAGAAGACCCAAGACCCATTTCTTGAGCTGAGTCCTTGAACCCCTGAAAAATAAAGAATCAGGTCTTTGAGTAGCAAATTGGTTTTCCTCTTCATCCAATACCATAGTTTTCCTGAAGACACACAGAGTATGAATATGCCTTTTTCATTCCTGCAGTTTCTAATACATTTTGCCAAAAGTGAGATGTATGCTAATGCCATTTCAATTGAAAGAGCTTTTGCCTAAGAGTACTATGGTCATTTGGAAATAATAACCTGCTGTTTGTGTTATGCAAAAGACTTTGTCTGAGGAACCTTGCCAGTCAATGAAGCTCTCTATTGCCTGTAATACAGATGTAAGTCCACCGTCCTCTTGGGGAAGGACCAGCGTTGGCACGCAGATTTGAGCCATGTATCCCTGTGTGGTTGGAAGAATTGTGGGTTTTTTTTGGGAGGGGGAGGAACATGGGAGTGATGAAGAACCTGGCCAAGCATCACTGAATATTCACTTCCTCACTCATACATGGGGCTTCCCTGGTAGCTCAGTTGGTAAGGAATCCGCCTGCAATGCAGAGACCCCGGTTCGATTCCTGGGTCGGGAAGATCTGCTGGAGAAGGGATAGGCTACCGACTCCAGTATTCTTAGGCTTCCCTGGTGGCTCAGCTGGTAAAGAATCTGCCTGCAATGCGAGAGACCTGGGTTCCACCCCTGGGTTGGGAAGGTCCCCTGGAGAAGGGAAAGGCTACCCACTCCAGGATTCTGGCCTGGAGAATTCCATGGACTGTATAGTCCATGGGGTCACAAAGAGTCGGACACGACTTTCACTTTCATTTTCACTTTCTCTAGGGGATCTTCCTGACTCAGGCATCAAACCCGAGTTTCCAGCATTAACAAGTGGGTTCTTTACTGCTGAGTCACCAGGGAAGCCCATATATTTAAAAGGAGAGATAAAACCAAAAGAATCCTTTGCAACGGCCACAGGAGATTGAAGGAAAGTTTCCCCCAGCAGAAATTCGTGGTGGAAAACTTTGCCTTTTTGAGGGACTGTCATTACTTGGACGTTCGCTCTGGGACTTACTGAACAAAAGAACTTTCCAAAGTGACTGTGTAATGTAGCAGACTAGCCTGTGTCGCAGAAACAATAGAATCTAATTCAAACACCGGACTTGATCTGAATTGTCTTCAATCCAAAGGGAAGGACTGATGGAAAATGAGGCAGAAGGAAGGGATATTAATACCTACTTTCCCAAGCACCTGTGATGTATCATGTGTAAAAACTTCTAGGTTCAAACACGAGGATATAGGATTGCAATCAAACATGTCTTATGTATTTAGGCACCTTAATGAGGATGTGTGTGCTATTTTATTTGACTTTTTTTTCTGCAATCTCTCAGTGGCAGACCCTGGGAAATTAAAACAGTGTCCAACAATAGCTCTCGATACGTGCAAAATTATAATAATCATGTCCACTTGCTCTCTCTTTCTGAATCATTAATCGATTTTCCTTTCTGTACTTGAATTGCAGAGTGTATTTTAAAATGTTTTATTAATTCCTAGTGTATTGCAGACTCCTTGAAAGTAGCGTTCCACTCTGAGAAGAACCGACTCATTGGAAAAGACCCTGATGCTGGGAAAGATTGAAGGCGGGAGGAGAAGGGGACGACAGAGGATGAGATGATTGGATGGTATCACCAACTCGGTGGACATGAGTTTGGGTAGACTCCAGGAGTTGGTGATGGACAGGGAGGCCGGGCGTGCTGCAGTCCATGGGGTCTCAAAGAGTCGGACACGACTGAGCAACTGAACAACAACAATTCTGCAGAAGCAGGTGCCTGTTGCTATTTTATTTATGAGGGGAGTTTTTAGTGTTTCTTTGCATTAAGAATGCTTCTTCCAGGCACCGTGAGTCCTTGGGCATCCGTGACAGTGCGCGGATGCAGGGGTGGTAGTGCAGAGTCTTAACCACTGGACCGCAAGGAAGTCTTGACATTTGCTTTTCTGCGTGAGTGTGTGCTCACTTGTGTCCGACTCTTTGCCACCCCGTGGGCTGTAGCCCACTAGGCTCCTCTGTCCCTGGGATTCTACAGGCAAGAATACTGGAGTGGGTTGCCATGCCCTCCTCCAGGGGATCTTGCCGACCCAGGGACTGAACCCGGGTCTCCCGCATTGGCAGGCAGGTTCTTTACCACGAGCCTCACCTGGGAAGCATTTTCTTTTCTAATGGTGGTACCTTTTCCCTCCCAAGAAATTTGAACACCACAGTTATTACACTGTATATCTATTTAAGTGCTGCATGCCTGCCTGTGCTTTATATATATATAAAAAAAAAAACAACCAGTAAGAGCTGTCACCCTAAGACCCAGTTTCTGCTCTTAAGTGGTGCCCCTTAAGGACCCCTCTCAGAGTCCTCGCTGAGAACACGTCCTGTAGCCAGAAGAGGCAGCAGGGAGTGGTCAAAAGGGGACTTTAGACAAGACAGGATGGAGACAAGTCCTGTCACCACGCTGCCTGAGGAGTCTCAAATATTCCCACCTGACACCACCCGCAGAACGTCCCTATGTCTACAGCTGTGTCTCATTATTATTTTTACGTATATACGTATGCACCTTCTAAATGCTTATGTGGTTTGCATGTGTATATATGTTTAGGTTGTTATGCCGCCAGGGAAGCCCATATTTAGGTTATTATGCTTCATTATATTTTAGATAGTATATATAGTATAGATATATATACTATAGTATACTATATACTATATATTATATACTATATATATGGTATATACTATAGTATATACCATTTATATAGTATAGGTGTAGTTGCTTTCCAGTATTATATAAGTTAACTAGGGTACAACGTAGTGATTCGCAAGTTGTAAAGGTTATACTCCATCTATGGTGTTGTTGTTGCTTAGTCTCCGAGTCATGACTGTTTTGTGACCCCTGTGGACTTAGCCCGCCAGGCCCCTCTGTCCAAGGGATTTCCCAGGCAAACATACTGGAGTGCGTTGCCGTTTCCTCCTCCAGGGGATCTTGCCAGAGCAGGGATTGAACCTTCACCTCTTATGTCTCCTGCCTTGGCAGGCGGGTTCTTTATCACTGAGCCACCTGAGCCTATATATAGATAGATTTAGATATGGCGTCATCTCATGCAGTTTTGCTGTGTCAGCCAGGAGACGGTCTTTATCAAACTATGGTGTCTTTATAAAAAATTGTTGTTGTTGTTTAGTCACTAAGTCGTGTCTGACCCTTTTGAGACCCTGTGAACTGTGGCCTGCCAGATTCCCCTGTCCATGGGATTCTCCAGGCAAGAACACTGGGGTGGATTGCTATTTCCTTCTCCAGGGGATCGTCCCAACCCAGGGATGGAACCCAGATCTCCTGCATTACAGATGAGTTCTTCACTGCTGAGCCACTGGGGGAAAGACCCTGATGCTTGAGAAGATTGAGGGCAGGAGAAGAAGGGTACGACAGAAGCTGAGACGGTTGGATGGCATCACCGGCTCGATGGACATGAGTTTGAGCAACTCCGGGAGCTGGTGATGGACAGGGAGGCCTGGGGTGCTGCAGTCCATGGGGTCGCAGAGACTTGGACATGACGGAGTGACTCAATAGAACTCAGCCACTGGGGAAGCCCATACTCCATCTCTAGTTACTATAAAATATTAGCTATATTCCCCATGTTGTACAATACATCCTTGTAGCTTGTTATTTTATCCACAGCAGTTGGCATCACCTGTGATGGCCGTCTTGGTGAAGACTTTGCAATTGGTGGACTTTTTAGTCAAATATCCAGGGGCAGCCCCAGGAGGAGGTTGAAGCCAGGACCTTGGTGCAGTGTGCGGGATACAATGCCAGATTCCAGTCCAGAAACGGGAGGGCTGTCCTGACCGGGGTGGGGTGTGTGAGTGTGTGTGTGTGTGTGTGTGTGATGGTCCTAACACAAGCACAGCTCCTCAGTGCTGACACACGTGTATATCTTCCCAAGGCGTGGTGCAGGGTGGGCTAACCTGTCTGACGAGCTTGGGACAGGGGAGGGCAGACAGCATTCACGACCAGCCAGGGCTAGAGAAGACGCTTGGAGCACAAGGAGGAAATGTCCCCGTGGGTGTCGCAGTCAGGGAGAGCTCACTGGAGGAGGCGGGCTTCAGCTAGTTGTACAGGGTGAGTCATACCTGGGGAGGCCACTTGGAGCCTGGGGGCTGGAGGACCAAGTGTTCAAGGCACAGATGTGAGGAAATACGCTGTAAATACGTAATATTTCTTTTGTTTGCGGGGAGGGAGGTCTGTGTACTGGAGTGCCAGGGGTCAAATTTGAACAGCTAGTAGGTGACCTTAAACCTTCTGGCTTAAAACATTTGGGTTCTCTCCTACCTGTTTTATGACCTTCTGTCTTTTAACTGTGGCCTTGGGAAAATTGGTTCTTTCGTTTGAAAAAAAAAAGAAAAGAAAACTGGTCTGTTAATATTTAATTTAGAGGGCTCTTGTGAAATGTAAGTAGGAAACATATATAAAATATTCATTACATTCCTTCGTACCTCAGAGATGCCTAAACTATGGGTTTCCTTTCATCCCAACCAAGAATAGCCTCCAGGTTTCAGCAGGAGAGTTCTGTGACGAAGGTGGTGTTTAAGAACTGTTTTTTTTTTTTTTCCCCTGCCTAGAAGAAAACAACAAAGGTGAAATTGAATTAGAAGTAAATTGAGAATAGAAAAAAAAAGTCCATAGAAATGAGAAGTAGCTCTGACTTTAGGCAATTTAAAAACGAGTGCATTTTTTAAAAATCTCATGATTGCACTAAACTTGGAGTGATTCGCAGTGCAGAAGCTCGACAGACACTTAATTATCTTCAGCAGGTGATCACGGTTCCCGTGGTCTACTGGTGAGCCATGTGGAAGTCACCGACCCCTGATAGGACGTGGTGGGAAGGGCACCTCAGCTCTCAAGTTTCATCCGCTTAAAACTCATAACTCCAGTTTAATATCCAGAAAGGCACCGCAGAGACTCAGATGGAGGGACATTCTAAGAGATACCTAACTGCCAAGATCACGAAAAGTGAGGAGACGCTGAGAAACCGTCACAGTACAAAGGAGACTAAGGCATAAAAACGAAATACAGTATGGTGTCCTCGAACAGAAAAATATCATCGTACAACCTGGGAAAATCCTGAGAAAGCCTGAAATACAGTGAGCAGTGATGTCTCAACGTCACTCTCCTGGTTTTGACCAGCCTTTCGTGCTTAAATGAGATGTTAATGTTAGCCGAAATGGGCGAAGACTATATGGGAAGTCTCCATGCTCTCTGCGTTTCTTTTTAAAATATGCATTTATTTATTTGGCTGGGTCTTAGTTGCTGCATGTGGGATCAGTTCTCTAGCCAGGGTTTGAACCTGGGCCCCCATGCATTGGGAACACGGAGTCTGAGCCCCTGGACCGCGGGGGAAGTCTGTTCGTGTTCTGTTTAGAACTCTTCCACCAATCTAAAATCATTGTGAACCAAAACACTCATCTAAAAAAATACAAGCCAAGGAGAAAAGTGTTCAGGAAAGAAAAATTGTTCCTCATTCAGTGTGGACTCTACAAATGAGTGTCCTGCCGGGTAAACCACTCTGCCTGAGATTCTAAACTCTCAACAGTAGACATTCCCACGCCCACACCCAACAGAGCAAGAGACGAGGCCACCGGAATAAAACCCCGGTCTAGCAGTACTGTCCTCAGAGGACTCCAGCCACACCTCTTGTATGCGAGAGTCACTTGGAGTGAAATTAACCGCCCACTTTTCTGTTTTGAGATGTAGCCACTCGCACAGGGAATCCACGCACTTCTCAGTAAGTCCTGTTCCTGGGAGGCTCAGTGGTAAATAATCTGCCTGCCAGTGCAGGAGGTACAGGAGATGCAGGAGATGCAGGTTCAGTCCCTGGGTGGGGAAGATCCCCTGGAGGAGGGAATGGCAACCCACTCCATTATTCTTGCCTGGAGAATCCCGGGGACAGAGGAGCCTGGTGGGCTACAGTCCATGGGGTCACAAAGAGTCGGAAATGGCTGAGCAACTAAGGACGCACACCCAGTAAGTTACTCAAGCTTCAGACCTTTCCTTGTCTAGTAGATCAAGAGCCACTGGAATGTCTTGCATTTTTAGTGAGTGTTTTTGTTGTTTTTTAATATTTATTTACTGATTTGGCTGCAGCAGGTCTTAGTTGGAGCATACAGAATCTTCGTGGTGGCCCATGGACTAGCTGTGGTGCCCGTGGGCTCAGTAGTTGCTTTGAGGCCTGTGGGATCTTAGCTCTTCGACCAGAGGTCAAACCTGCATCCTCTGCGTTGCTTGCAAGGGAGATTCTTAACCACTGAACCACCAGGAAAGTTCCAGTGAGCGTTAACACAGGACGTGTGACTGAATCCAGGTAGGACTCCCCCTCTTCCTGGGGAAAGGTCAGGCTTTCAGTTCAGTTGCTCAGTCGTGTCCGACTCTTTGTGACCTCATGGACTGCAGCACGCCAGGGCTCCCGGTCCTTCACCATCTCCCGGAGCTTGCTTAAGTTCATGTCCATCGAGTCGGTGTTGCCATCCAACCACCTCATCCTCTGTTGCCCCCTTCTCCTCCCACCTTCAATCTTTCCCAGCATCAGTGTCTTTTCCAATGAGTCAGTTCCCCGCATCAGGTGGTCAAAGGACTGGAGTTTCAGCTTCAGCATCAGTCCTTCCAGTGAATACTCAGGACTGATTTCCTTTAGGATGGACTGGTTGGATCTCCTTGCAGACCAAGGGACTCTCAAGAGTCTCCTCCAACACCACAGTTCAAAAGCATCAATTCTCTGGTGCTCAGCTTTCTTTATAGTCCCACTCACACATCCATACGTGACTACTGGAAAAACCGTAGCTTTGACTTTTGGTTCTATTAACATTCAGGCCTTCCCCTGATCATACGAGGCCCACCCACATTAGGGAGGGCAATTAGCTTTATTCAGTCCACTTGTTTAATGTCAGTCTTGTCCAAAAACAGCCTCCCAGAAACACTGAGAATAATGCTTGACCAGTAAGCATGGCAAGGCATGGGAAGTCACTTTCATGACTAGGCTGTAACACCGGGTCTCCATCCTGTAGCAGACTGTCTGTACTGGAAGAAAGTGGCCATGCTGGAGACATGGCAGGAGCCTGTAAGGCATCGTTTGCAGGCAGACAGGTTGGAGCAGTTCAGTTCAGTCAGTTCAGTTGCTCAGTCGTGTCTGACTCTTTGCGACCCCATGGACTGCAGCACGCCAGGCCTCGCTGTCCATCACCAACTCCTGGAGCTTGCTCAAACTTATATCCATCGAGTCAGTGATGCCATCCAACCATCTCATCCTCTGTTGTCCCCTTCTCCTCCTACCTTCAATCTTTCCCAGAATCGAGGTCTTTTCCAATGAGTCGGTTCTTCCTTTCAGGTGGCCAAAGTATTGGAGCTTCAGCTTCAGCCCCAGTCCTTCCAATGAATCTTCAAGACTGATTTCCTTTAGGATGGACTGGTTGGATCTCCTTGCTGTCCAAGGAGTCTTCTCCAACACCACAGTTCCAAAGCATCAGTTCTCTGGCACTCAGCTTTCTTTATGGTCCAACTCTCACATCCATGCATGTGAAAAACCATCGCTTTGCCTATGTAGCAGAGCACCGTCTTTACCATTTCCTTTTATTCTAGAGGCAGTAACCATCCATAGGTGGGTGCTAGTCTCTCCAACCTCTTCGGATCAGATAGGATCAGCCCAACTGGGTCCCGGGCAACGGTGGTCGGTGGTAAAAAGGATGGGGGTGGGTCCCTGAAGAGCCGTGGGGGTAAGACACCGTGAGGAAGATGCTGGGGCACAGAACTGAGACCCAGACTTCCCCAGGGGCCGCTCTGGGTTCAGGACGCGTTGGGCTCCACGTCACCGCTGAATCAGCTTTGTCAACAGAAACAAGTACAGACGCGCCCCCATGTTCGGTGTTTCAACTTTATGTTGCGGGGGGCAGGAAGCCATATGTATTCAGCAGACACCGCAGTTCAGAGTTTGAACGTTGGTCTTTCCCTGGGCGAGCGATGGGAAGCCCTCCTCCTTCCTGAAGGGGAGCAGCGGCCGCCCCCCGTCAGCCTGTGAACGACCCAAACACTTATGACCATTCTGCTTCTCGCTTTTGACAGGGAACAGACTGAAGGGACAACGTGGGTGATTAAACAGTTAATCCCACCAGGGGATTTTAAGCGGAAAAAGTACGGGAGACCTCTGTACGTTAGTATTCACTCAAGAAAGTAGGTTTGCTTAAACACAAACCAGGCAGGCTTGCTTAGCAACAAAACCATGCACTGGAAGCACACGGAACTGCCCCCAAACAATAAAACAGTGATGACAGGAGACCCACATCCTGCCCAGTGAGCTCAGTCAGTTAAAGATCTCTAGGACATGGCTTCTGCACACAGAAAAAAAACCCAGTAATTTGGGGACTAGCCTGACCATGCAGGGATAAGAAAACTCCCCTGTCCAACTTGGAGGAGAAGCTGATGACGGAAGCACAATGTCCACTCGAGACACAAAGGTCTTCTCCCTGCTCCTCACTTTTCCGTTGATTATAAAACTGCAGCCCCCACTAAGTAATCAGGGCACGGCACCCCTCACCGTCCCACTTGTAAGCCTCACAAGTGTCTTATTCTAATAAATCATGTCTTACCCACCACTTTGGGCTTCCCGCATAGCTCAGTCTGTAAGGCATCTGCCTGTAATGTGGGAGACCTAGCTTCAATCCCGGGGCGGGAAGATTCCCCGGGAGAAGGGAATGGCAACCCACTCCAGTATTCTTGCCTGGAGAATCCCGTGGACAGAGGAGCCTGGTGGGCTACAGTCCACGGGGTTGCAAAGACACAGCTTAGCACTGTCTTTTTTTTTTTTTTATCTACCACTTTGCTCTTTCTGAATTCTTCTCTCTGCTGAGACAGAAAGCACTACAATTCTGGAGCTCTTCAGGGCCCCAAACGACCCCAAAGTGTTTCACTTTTGGTGCAGTATTCAGGAAATGACATGAGGCATTCAGCACTTTCTTAGCAACAGGTTCCGTGTTGGATGACTCTGCCCAACCGTTGGCCAACACGTGTGTTCTGAGCACGTGTGGGGTAGGCGGGCTAATCTATGCTGTTTGCCAACACGTGTGTTCTGAGCACGTGTGGGGTAGGCGGGCTAATCCATGCTGTTTGCGATGTGAGATGTATTCAAAGCCTTTTCTACCTACAGTACTTTCAATTTGTGATGGCTGGTAAGGACGATACTCCCCTGCAAGTCGACAAAGGTCTAAAAGCTTTCAGGAGACAGTATCAGGAACCCAGAATGGATAAGCCCACACCTCCCAAACCACCAGATCGAAGGAAGTGAACGTGGACTTCTTGCTTCTTCATTGTTACCCCCCATCTCTGTTCACTTTAAACGATGTAGGCGTGGCCTTAGGTCATCAACCCTGAATGGCAGGGAATGGATGTGTTTACGTGTTTTACTGAGGGAGAAGGAAACATGCCTGTCTTCCTCCAGCGTTGGTGTGGGGGCTGCTCTGTGAAGTCTTGAGGACGTGGTATCCTTTAAGGGGGGCTGTTGAAAGGCAATTTCTCTTTACGGCCTAAGCACCGGCTTCACACTCTTGAGTCTGAGGTTTTGTGAGTAGAGATAGCACCTACCCACTAAATATCTCTGCTTGTAATAAAAACACGGTCTTCCAAAATGTCAAGGTTTTATTCCTTTCCTCTCTGGCCGAATGTCTAACATTTGGGGTGAAGGTTGCTACTTGCTCAACACTTTAAACCTGTTTTTACAGTTTTTTCTTGTCTTCCTTTCTTAAATTTTTTTAAAAATTTTATTTATTTGGCTGCACCGGGTCTTAGCTGTGGCATGTGGGATCTTTAGTTGCAGCATGTACAATCAGGTTCCCTGACCAGGGATTGAACCCAGGCTCCTCTGCTCTGGGAGCTTGGAGTCTTAGCCACCGAACCCCCAGGGAAGTCCTTTCCTCAACACCTTACATTTAGATGTTGGGTTAGAATTCTTATTCAATTCCTGGTCAGTGAACGACAATCACAAAAACCCAAATCACCAAAATCTGGGATAATAAGGGAAACGGTTTTGCCTCTGAACCGAAAGTAGGTTTTTGAGTCACAGCTCCCTGCATGAAAAGACTTTCTGCCAAGATGAAAGAAACCTTTAAAATATTTCCGATATTGAAGTAAGTGCTAAGATGTTAATTGGCAAAGGAAAAGATGTTCTATTATTCTATTAAATGTTTTAGAAGTCCTGGTGATTAAGACTGTCTCAAGATGCGTAGGTGGCAGTGGAATGTGGAAATGTATAAGAAAGTCTTAAAATGTATGTTCATAAAAAGGCCCCCGTCGTCCCCAGCATATGTGAAAAGTGTAGGAATTTGATTGATAGTATGTGTTGTTGTTGTTGAGTCCCTCGGTCATCCCCGACTCTTTGCGACCCCGTGAACCGCAGCACACCAGGCCTCCCTGTCCATCACCAACTCCCGGAGTTTGCTCAAACTCATGTCCATCGAGTTGGTGATGCCATCCAACCATCTCATCCTCTGTCATCCCCTTCTCCTCCCAACTTCAGTCTTTCCCAGCATCAGAGTCTTTTCCAATGAGTCAGCTCTTCGCATCAGGTGGCCAAAGTATTGGAGTTTCAGCTTCAACATCAGTCCTTCCACTGAATATTCAGGACTGATTTCCTTTAGGGTGGACTGGTTGGATCTCCTTGCAGTCCAAGTTTCTCTCAAGAGTCTTCTCCAGCACCACAGTTCAAAAGCATTATTTCAGAGATTAAAAAAGAGGCTGAGTGTTACAGACTCACAATTATTTCATCTCCATGTTTTCAGACCTCTTCACCAGAATGGCCTTTATGAATTCAGTGAACACCACCATATAACAGGAAAAGCTAATTCAGTGTCAATGATGCAATCGATAGGAATGATGTTATACAAATCTTCTTTGTCTGTTGGAAAGATCTTTGTGGGATTCCTTCTATGACAGCTATCTAGAACTCTTGAGTTGTTTTTTTTTTTTTTTTTTTCATAGAATAGCATCTCCGAGTTGTAACAACACGCGTGTCTTTTAGGCACTGGAAAATTCATATGAGAATGAATGATTCTTTTTTTCTAATGCTGTGGCTTTTGTGACATCTCTAAGGAAACCTCTCACAGATAGTAGCACTTTCTCCTCCCCGCCCCTACCACGGTAGCAAGACTGTCTGTAAGGATAAAAATCTCTCTCCTCTCCATGGAAGAGAAATTGCATTTTCTCCACTTCCTTAAATATAAAGATATCAGCAGGTCACTTAAAACGAGGGACGCTACTCAGAGATAAAAAGTCATGGTTCAAATAAATCAAAAGAATGGAAGAGTTGAGAACGAGTTTGCAAAAAGATAATTTTAAGCCTATATTGTAATTGGTCTGCCGGAGACCATTATCCATTATCTGCTTTTTTTAAGTTCTTACCGATTTTCTGGGACATCATGGATAACTGGGCTTAGGAATTTGCAAGTAAAATGTGACATTTGCATAAAGGTTCTGTGTTCACCCTTTGTACCTCTCAGCTTTGGTGGGGTCGGTATGCAAGAAAAAAAAAAAAATCGCTTCATGAAGGTCGTTCTTAAGTTGACATAATTCATGGGACCCTTGACCTGAAAAGGTCCCTCCCCTTGGTGAGGTTGAATCCCACGTCTGGTCCTTTCAGCAGAACAAATGCTCGACTCTGCAGAAATGAAAGGATGAACCTTACTTAGCAAGCACAATGGATGGGATGTGAATTTCCAAGAAGGTGGCAGAGAAAAACCTGTGCATGCCAACTTGGATGGTCAGAACCTGTGGAAAGTCCTGCCTCTGCTGTGTCATCCCCAGGGAAAGGTCCTCTGGGCAAGAACCATCCATCACGGCTCAGACACTTGTTTGTCACAAAGCTGAGTTTGTACCAAGTCGCCATGTGGGCCTTTGGCACTCGGCTTTGAGAAATTTTTCCACAGGGCGCGCACAGGAGCACATGCACACACAGCTTATTAATAAACACGTATTTAAGAAGTTGCTTGCAGAGAGTGTTCACAGAATTAATTTTCACTAATCGAAGAGCTTTTTTGCATGAAGCTGCATGAGTTAAAATATCTGTAAGCTCACATTTAAACAAGAAATAAATTTTTTTTAAATAGCCGGGGAGATTTTAAACCTTTGCAGCTGATAAGGAAAGGAGCGTGGAACAAAATGATGTATCTTGTTTATCTCAGGCCCAGTGTTCCGGGCAGTGCAGGCGGGGGTCTGGCCACCGTTGGAATGGTCTGGCCCAACTTCCGACCCCCCTCCCCCCCAGCTGAGCGTCTCTGCACGGCGAGATTTCCCACACACGAGAGCTGGCCTCCCTTCAATCTTGTGATGAACGTCGGCTTTCTCGGTAGCAATTAGGAACAGAAAGAGAAATAGCAAGCGCCCTGGGTTTTGTTAGCTCCCTACACTTTCATCCCAGGGTGGGTAACAAACCTACCTAATTATTCCCTTACCGGTAGACATTTCTGCTTTTACATATAACCCAGGCTCAAGCCGTCACGTCCTTAGCGTTTCTCTCTCCTCTTTCTCGGGAGCAGGCTTTTCAGGACAGTGGTCCCTGCTGGCTTTTTACGTTTCCTTTTCTTGGATGGTGTCACCGACCCGATGGATGTGAGTTTTGAGTACACTCTGGGAGTTGGTGGCGGACAGGGAAGCCTGGCATGCTGCAGTCTGCGGGGTCGCAGAGAGTCAGACAGCAAGTGACTGAACAACAACAATATCGATTACTGTGCTTCTGGCTGGCTCCTCTGTAATTTCAGTGCTCGGGTTTCTCATTGGGGTGGCTTCTTTTCTTCTGGAGCACAGGCTCTTGGCCATGTGGGTTTTAATAGTTGCGACGCACAGGCTTAGTTGCTCCGGGGCATGCGGGATCTCCCAGGACCCGGGATCGAACCCATGTCCGCTGCATTGCAAGGCTGGTTTCTTAACCGCTGGGCCAGCAGGGAAACCCTCTCTCCATTTCCTGACCCCCACCCCACGCCCTCGCCGTTCCCTCCCAGGCCCGTGAGGGGCCTTGGGGCTATATCTCAGGGCTTTGTTCTTCTAAGGGTTTCTCAGCAACCTGGCCGCTTCCGCAGGGCCCGCCAGTCTCCTGTCTCATCCTTCCTTACTGGCAGGGCCTTCTACCTGCATTGGGGAGGTCCCTCCTCCTTTGCAGACCTTCACGTGTTCAGAGATGAGCAGGTCTTTGACCCGGGTTCTCCCCTCCTCTCCTCTGGGGCTTCTGCCCAAGCCATCCGAGCTCCAGGGGGAAGGCAGCCGGGGATGACTGTCAGGAAAGGGTCACAAGGTGTTTGCTGCAGACGCTCGACTCACCTGATGCTCTATAGGATCCCGAGGAGGAGGGCCTCATACCAGGATTCCCCTTGGACACAGATGGGCTGTTCAGTCGCTCAGTCGTGTCTGACTCTTTGCGACCCCATGAACCGCAGCACGCCAGGCCTCCCTGTCCATCTCCAACTCCCGGAGCTTGCTCAAACTCATGTCCATTGAGTCGGTGATGGCATCCAACCATCTCATCCTCTGTTGTCCCCATCTCCTCCTGCCCTCAATCTTTCCCAGCATCAGGGTCTTTTCAAATGAGTCAGCTCTTTGCATCAGGTGGCCAAAGTGTTGGAGCTTCAGCTTCAGCATCAGTGCTTCCAATGAATACTCAGGACTGATTTCCTTGAGGATGGACTGGTTGGTTGGATCTCTTGCTGTCCAAAGGACTCTCAGAAGTCTTCTCCAGCAGCACAATTCAAAAGCATGAATTCTTCAGCATTCAGTCTTCTTTGTGGTCCAAAAATACATAATTTTTTTTACAAAAGTTATAAAAAAAAAACAAAAATAAGGTAGCTTTTCCTATTGTGTCATCCTACCGCCCAGAGCATGGTAATTTTAGTTCATTTTAGAGGCAGTGTAAAGGATCATTTGGAGAAGGCAATGGCACCCCACTCCAGTACTCTTGCCTGGAAAATCCCATGGACGGAGGAGCCTGGTAGGCTACAGTCCATGGGGTCGCTAAGAGTCGGACACGACTGAGTGACTTCACTTTCACTTTTCCCTTTCATGCACTGAAGAAGGAAATGGCAACCCACTCCAGTATTCTTGCCTGGAGAATCCCAGGGACGGTGGAGCCTGGTGGGCTGCCGTCTATGGGGTTGCACAGAGTTGGACACGACTGAAGCGACTTAGCAGCAGCAGCAGCAGCAGCAAAGGATCATTTTCTTAGTATCCATAGGTGTCCATGGCTAAAACCATTTGTTGGAAAAAAATGGTGCCAGTTACTTTTTTTTTTTTTTTAAAGGATGATTTTAGAGATGTTGGTGGACAGTTTTACCAGACTTGTCCTAGTTCTAGCCGAGCCAAAGGGGAGACTGCCCCACGATGTCCAGGCTAGTAGTAAAACGTGGGAGGAAGGCCACGTATGGGCATCTTGCATTTTCAATAACTGTAGACGAGCGAACAGGATGGTGTTAATTAAACCGAATTAGTGCCGGCTGCCTCCCATTTTTCCCTTTCAAAGTCTCTGTGTTGCATTCTGGTTTTGTGGAATTAGAATCATTTTTTTTTTTTTTTTAAATAAAGGAGAACAGAGCCTTCAAAGAAAAGATGACACTTTTCAGACCTGTAATTTAAGCTCTGCCGTTGCCATTTAAGCGTGCCCATCATTCTGGCTCCCTTTGTGTTTCGGATTGTGTGTTTATTCAGTGGTATTTTTAGACACGCTAATTCCATCGCAGGCTCCTGTTCTGAGTGTGAGCAGAAGGCTGGGGGCAGGTGCAGGCAGAGGACCAGTTTGAAGGATGTGTCTGGCAAGGCTGTGTACCTTCTGCATCTCGGAAGGGAGCACCGTGTCGGAAAGGAGCTTGGCGGTCAGCAGTGGAATCTACCTAAGCAAGCAGGATGCAGTCTTCTGTCTCCTTCACCCTCCTCATTCTGCCGTACACACCTGTTACTCAGAGATCAAACCCTGTTCAAGAGCCACACCGCTGCTTGGGGCTCTGGGATTTACCCAGCACTCAGACTGCCATGCACAGAGGAGCCTGGCAGGCTACGGTCCATGGGGTCGCAAGAGTCGGACACGACTTAGTGACTAAACCACCACCACTGCCAGACTTTGATGAAGAGAAGAACAAAATCAGAAATGTAATCCTTGGCTTCTGCCAGATCGACATACGAGATAAAGAGAAACAGCAAAAAGAGAGGTGAGAAAAATGCGAAAAATGCACCACCTGGCTACCAGGCTATTGACAGCCAAGTCTTTGGCTCATGTTATTTAGCTAATGAATCGAGAGGGCTCAGGGGCTTCCCAGGCCCGCCTGCCAATGCAGGAGACACGAGTTCCATCCCTGGGTTGGAAAGATCCCCTGGAGAAGGGAATGGCAACCCATTCCAGTATTCTTGCCTGGAGAATCCCATGGACAGAGGAGCCTGGTGGGCTGCAGTCTGTGGGGTCACAAAGAGTCGGACACGACCGAAGTGACTTAGCAGGCACGCATACTAGAGGACTGACTCAGTGTCTCCTTGTGAAAGGGATCACTTAATCATCACATTGTAGGCAGAAATGTCTCCCTTTTTAAAATAATTTTTTAAAAATATTCATTTGGCCGTGCCAGGTCTTAGTTGCGGCATATGGTATCTAGTTCCGTGACCAGGGATCGAACCCAGACCCTCTGCACCGGGAGCTGGGAGTCTTACCCAACAGACCCCAAGGCAAGTCCCAGAAACGTCTCACTTAAAAGCAGTGTAGAGGGGACATGGAAATAGAAAGTAAAAGAGATTTTTTTTTTTCACTCTGTGTTTGTTCATTTTGTTTTTCTAAGACATGTGGTGCATCATATTTCTACCTGAAGATCATAATATTTACCAACAGGTTTCAGTCTCAAACACAGCAGAGCACCTCTTTCCTGGAACGCTCTGGCATCTGAGAACTGCGTCATCCGGATCGTAGTCA
Organism: Giraffa tippelskirchi; assembly: GCF_054371585.1. Lineage (NCBI taxonomy): Eukaryota > Metazoa > Chordata > Mammalia > Artiodactyla > Giraffidae > Giraffa > Giraffa tippelskirchi. The sequence continues at coordinate 149,958,616 of NC_137289.1, forward strand.
CGGGGGCAGATGGTTCTCATACCCGAGCGCTGACAGAGAAGAACAGATCTATTAGAGCTCGTTCGATAGGTGTAGTTTATATCTAAATTACACATTTTAAAGGAAAACGCAATTAGCTCTGAAAAGCCAGAATTGCAGACTGTAGTCTTTCCTCTCCCCGGGCTTTTTTGTTTTCCTTTTTCTTTTTTGGTCTGCACCATTGTAGGTTGTTTTTGCATTTGTTACAACACGGCTTGTCTTATGCTTTGTTTTGTTTTTTTTTTTTTTGGCCACAGGGCATGTGGGAGTTTAGCTCCCTGACCAGGAATCGAACCCACACCCCCCTGCTCTGGAAGGTGAAATCTTAACCCCTGAACCACCAGGGCAGTCCTTCTTGTCTCCCCATTTTAATCCTTCTATGCACCTACCTTCACCCCTTCCAGCTCTTTCTACTGGTACCTGGCATTCACTCAATAAATAGGCCAGGCTCCTCCGCCCATGGGATTTCCCAGGCAAGGATACTGGAGTGGGTTGCCATTCCCTTCTCCAGGGTAATCTTCCCGACCCCAGGAATCAAACCCGGGTCTCCTGCATTGCTGGCAGACTCTTTACCATCTGAGCCACCAGGGAAGCCCAGTAGACACGATACATACAAAAAACATCAAATATGTGAGCAGGAGGTGAGTTCCAAGGAGGACAGATCCACGGTGGGGGGAGGGGGTGAACATAAAGTGTCAAGGTTTTGGGTGAAATTTTTCACAGGGTGTCCGGGAGGAACCCTTAGCTGGAGAATTCATTGGCAGGAGGCTGACAAGGGTGATGCTTCCCTGGTGGCTCAGACAGTAAGGAATCTGCCTGCAATGCGGGAGACCGGGGTTCGATCCCTGGGTCCGATCCCTGGGTCGGGAAGATCCCCTGGAGAAGGCATGGCAACCCACTCCAGTATTCTTGCCTGGAGAGTCCCATGGACAGAGGAGCCTGGAGGGTAGAGTCCATGGGGTCACAGAGAGTCAGTAAAGATGACTGAGAGGCTAGACACTTTGACTTGACGGACGGGTGGAAGCAGGTCCCGTGGTTGTTGGGGTGTGAGAACAGGTCTGGCCGGAGCAGGTCCAAGGGGTGTACAGAGATGGGGTGAGTCTGGGGCCTGTGGAACAGGACAGGGTGGCTGAAGCCCACAAGGGGCACGTGGTTTCAGAGACGAGCATCCCACAAGTCACCAGGGACCAGAGGCTTGCCCAGCCCCCGAGCGGCAGTGTGAGGCTGAGCGGATGTAAGCTCCCCCAGCACTCCGCACCACCCCCGCCCCCGAGGGAGAGTGGTTGGTGCCCGTGCGTTGGTAAGAAGACGTTCCATTCTGGAGGGGTGGGCAGACGCAGGGCCTGGGGTGGGGTGGGAATGTGTGTATGTCCTCCTCTGCGTCCATCTCTTGTTTCTCAGGGCAGAAAAAAGATCAGGGATGCGCACGGGACCAGAACTGCAAGGAGCCACTCGCAGGCTCCCCCCGGGGAGACTGGGGGGGAAAAAAAAAAGCAAAGATGCAGAGAGCAAGGGGAGACCCGCTCGCCCGCCTGGGGGAAGCCTCGGCTGGAATGTGGGAGCTGCCTTTCCTCGAAACCCCGCAGCACCATCTGGGTTTGCATGTTCTGATCCCATTCGCCTTGGAGGAATCATCACAGGAGGTGGGGGTCAGCGGCTGGAAGGTTCTGCTTGGGTATGGCGATAGTGAACTGTGAGATTCCAGACAAAGACGCCGGGAAAACAGGAGGACATGGGCCGGGGTGGGATGTATGAAATTTATTTTATGAAGGCGAGGCACCGTGGATGAGTGATAGATGATCAGCCATAGGAGGCCGTGGCTGATGTGTGCAGGGTAAGACCATTAGGGTCGGGGCGAGGGTGGGGAATGGTGGGGACCCACTCAGAACCCCAGAGTTGGTGTGAAGACATTTGAGACTCAAAAGATGCAGACAGAAGCCTCCGTTTTTCATGAAAGTTCTCTCTTTACTATTTTTTTAATTTCGTTTTATTTATTTTTTTAAGATTTTTTTGACGTGGGCCATTTTTAACGTCTGCAATTGAATTTGTTACAAGATCGCCTCTGTTGCTTATGTTTCGGGATTTTGGTCACCAGGCACATGGGATCTTAGACCTCCCGGCCAGGGATCAGACCCCCGTCCCCTGCCTTGGAAGGCAAAGTCTTCGCCATTGGCCCACCGAGGGAAGTGTCAAGTCTTCCCTTTTAAATTTTTCAACGGGGTTTCAAAGTTTTTGTTTTTGTCTTCTAATCCTGTTGCCAAATTCACGATGAACCAAACAGGTGGCAAGGCAACACGACGTAGGACAAGACTCCTTTCCCTTCCGAATTCGAATGAGAAGTGAACCCTCGCGTTAAGGTTTTCTTCTGCAAGGAGAAGAGGAAGCCGATTTTTTCTGAAGGTCGTGATGGCTCAGATAGACGGTGACTTCCACCGGGAGGCCACACTGCCTGCAGCTGGCGCATGGCGGGACCCAAATATCCACTGAATTGGAGGGAATGGCATTTGGTTTAGGGGGACAAATGGTCATGTCACTGGGAGGACCATGGCTTTTCCTGAAAATTAAGGGGTTACAATATGTAGTCTAGCAGTCTTTGATTTTTTTTTTTTTTTAACTTGAAAAAATGTTTATTTCCTTTTGGCTGTGGTGTGGGTCTTCATTGTTGCATGCAGGCTTTCTTGAGTTATGGCGAACAGGGGCTACTTCCTAGTTGGGGTACACGGACTTCTCATTGGGATAGCTTCTCTTGTTGTGGCTCCCGGGTTCTAGAGCTCAGGCTCAGTAGTTGTGATACACGGGTTTAGGTTCCCCAAAGCCTGTGGGATCTTCCCAGACCAGGAATCGAACCTGTGTCTCCTGCATTACAACGGAGATTCTTAACCGCTGGACCACCAGGCAAGCCCTGTGAATGCACTTTTAACTACTAACTGAAATCATTATAAAGCCATGGCACGTTGACCTTTGAAGCCACACCGTGTCAGTTGTGAGGGGAACGCAAATTATAAGTCAGAATCCACAGCTTGATGTATCTTATACCATCTCTATTTTTAGAGAATTTTTTTCTGTGATTTCCCTTGTTTTTTTTTTTTTTTGTGCTATTTGTTTACTAACAGCGTTTTCAAACTTGCTAATTTGTTAGCACAGTGTAGGACGTTTTTAATTTAAAATCAAAGTTGAAGTGCTGTAAATAAAATGTAAGGAGAAAAAAAAAACTGGCATTTTTATCTCTTGCACGTTTTTAAGGTATTTTAACGCACGTTTTCCATAAACATAGAAAGAACAAAATGTTAAGGTTTTTGTGTGTGTGTGTGGATCCTGAAGCTTTTTCCTTTCATTTTTCCTGAAGAAACTGCATAGACACAGAAATAATACTTTGATTAATTGCGATCTTGTTTTATAAATGTTTTTCAGTTACCAGTGAATGAAAGCAATCGATAATATTAACATGAACACATACGTTAAAGCTTCTTGAAAGTAGACAAGCTTTTGAGTAAAAGATGTCAGAATCAAATCAGAATACTGGCTGCATCATGGAACAAAGTTATGGGTTTGCAGGGTTGGTTCAGCAGCCCCCACATGGAGACATTGGGCCAAGTTTTGTCTGTTTTACTGTTCTGCCATCTTTATCATGTGGCTCTTGGCCTTATGGCCACAAGATGGCTGCTGCACTTCCAGGCATCACATACACATTCCAAGAAGCAAGAAAGGGGTAAAGTGTAAAGAGCTGGGAGAAATATGCTGAGTCTGATCCTCTCGGTACATAGTAAGATGGAGAATCTACCCGTTATTATTTTTGTGTGTTTTTTAAAAAATCTCCTTATATACATTGGTTCTTATGACTATTACTTTCATTCTGGGGATGTGTGAGAAGAAGGGAATAAAAAAAAGGTGGCGTGAACGGTCTAGGGAAGCAGGACACTGAATATACCGCGGTGAGGCTCACCACCACTTACACAAACTTGTTTCCTCCTCTTTTTTTTTTTTTTAAATATTTACTTATTTAGCTGCACCCGGCCTTAGTCGTGGCTTGCGGGATCTAGTTCCCTAACCATGGAGTGAAGCTAGGCCACCTGTGCTGGGAGTGCAGAGTCTCGGCCACTGGACCACTGGGGAAGTCCCGGCGTTTGTTGACCCGGTTGTCCACAATTATTGTGTGTGTGCATACATGTGTAAGCCAAGAAACTGCATGACACCTTGATGACTGGATAGAAATGTGCCAACATGGGGGTGGCGGTTAGTTTTCCTCGTCAACTGAACTGGATCCTGCAGTACCCAGAGATTTGCCCGAACGTGCTTTCTGGGTGAATGGATAAAGAAGCTGTGGTACGTGTATACAATGGAATAGTACTCAGCCATAAACAGGAACACATTTGAGTCAGTCCTAATGAGGTCGACGACCCTAGAGCCGGTTATATGGAGTGAATTAAGTCAGAAAGAGAAAGACAGATATCGGACATTAGCACATATATATGGAATCTAGAAAGATGCTACTGATGAACCTATTTGTAGGGCTTTAATGGAGACACAGACGTAGAGAACAGACTTGTGGACACAGTGAGAGAAGGAGAGGGTGGGGGGAATTGACAGTAGCATTGAAACATAAAGGCTACCATGTGTAAAACAGATAGCCAGTGGGAATTTGCTGTGTGACACAGGGAACTCCAACCTGGGGCTCTGTGACAACCTAGAGGGCTGGGATGGCGCGGGAGGTGGGAGGGGGGTTCAAGAGGAAGGGGACACATGTATACCTATGGCTGATTCATGTTGATGTTTGGCAGAAACCAACACAATTCTGTAAAACAATTATCCTCCAATGAAAAATAAATTAAAAATAAATAGATACATAAAATCAGTTATACAATGACAATTGACTTTACTTCTCCAGAGAAGTCATATATAAATGCTATATCCAACATGCACTGATGCACAATATTTGGTGGTGGTAGAGGGAGAATCCAATGGGCTGCATTTTTGTTTTGCTTCTGACTTGTGAATATGAAGTATTTTTAGTCACTTTCACAGCTCAGTTCAGTTCAGTTGCTCAGTTATGTCTGACCCTTTGTGACCCCATGGACTGCAGCCCACCAGGCCTCCCTGTCCATCACCAACTCCCAGAGTTTACTCAAACTCATGTCCATCGAGTCGGTGATGCCATCCAACCATCTCATCCTCTGTTGTCCCCTTCTCCTCCCACCTTCAGTCTTTCTCAGTATCAGGGTCTTTTCCAGTGAGTCAGCTCTTCGCATCAGGTGGCCAAAGGATTGGAGCTTCAGCTTCAGCATCAGTCCTTTCAATGAATATTCAGGACTGATCTCCTTTAGGATGGACTGGTTGGATCTCCTTGCAGTCCAAGGGACTCTCAAGAGTCTTCTCCGACACTACAGTTCAACAGCATCAATTCTTCGGCGCTCAGCTTTCTTTATGGCCCAACTCTCACATCCATACATGACCACTGGAAAAACCATAGCTCTGACTAGACAGACCTTTGTCAGCAAAGTAGTGTCTCTGCTTTTTAATTTGCTGTCTAGATTGGTCATAGCTTTTCTTCCAAGGAGCAGGTGTCTTTTAATTTCATGGCTGCAGTCATCATCTGCAGTGATTTTGGAGCCCCCCAAAATAAAATCTCTCACTGTTTCCACTGTTTCCCCATCTATTTGCCATGAAGTGAGGGGACCGGATGCCATGAACTTAGTTTTCTGAATGTCGAGCTTTAAGCCAACTTTTTCACTCTCCTCTTTCACTTTCACCAAGAGGCTCTTTAGTTCTTTGCTTTCTGCGCTAAGGGTGGCGTCATCTGCGTATCTGAGCTAACAAAGTCCAAGTCCTTGGGGAGGAGAAACATCCTCCCGTAGAGTCCTCATGCTCTCTCTTCCCCTTCTTCTGGTGGCCGCCGTCTCTTAAACAAGAAGTCCTCTCTGGAAAGTATGCTTCAACGTCCGTGTCCTCCTGATCACCAAGCCGAACCTACCTTCCAAGGCAGCCTTCTGAAAAGCAGCCTCTGAAAATGTGCTGTTTAATATCTCATGCTACTTCCATTTCCTTAATGTAAATCGACTCAGAAACAAACGGGGATGCAGTGACTGAGGGTTCGTTTTGGAGGAGAATGACTTGCTCCAGGCGTCTTCAAGAGACGGGAGGGCTTTCCAGAGAACAGTGCAGTCCGGGTGCCCTCTGTCCGTGAGTCCTGGAGCACACCGGGAGGCCTGCTCTCCGCAAAATGATCACACATGGTTCTGGTCCCAAGTCGTTTCCGTCTGTTCTCAGGAAATGAAGCATTGTTTCACAAATCTTACTCTAACGAGGGCTGGGGCAGATTAACTTTGCAGGTCCCGAGGACAGAAACGTCACTGACTGAGAGCTGAGGCCTTGTGAGCTCTGGTCATAAAATGTATAAACTAAACTGAGTTAGAACAGTTTCTCTGGGGACATCCCTGGCAGTCCAGTGGCTAGGACTTTGCGCTCTCACTGCTGGGAGCCCAGGTTCAATCCCTGGTGGGGGAACTAAGATCCTATAAGCTTCACGTGAGGATGCTCAGTCGTGTCCAACTCTTCGCAACCCCCATGGACTGTAGCCCCACCAGGCTTCTCTGTCCATGGGATTCTCCAGGCAAGAATACTGGGGTGGGTTGCCATTTCCTCCTCCAGGGGATCTTCCCAACCCAAGGATCAAACCAGGATCTCCTGCACTGCAGGTGGATTCTTTACCAGCTGAGCCACCAGGGAAGCCCTTTCTCTAAAAGACTGCTGTTGTTGTTCAGTCACTCAGTCATGTCCGATTCTTTGTGACCCCATGGACCACAGCACGCCAGGCCTCCCTGTCCATCACCAACTCCCGGAGCTTGCTCAAACTCATGTCCATTGAGTCGGTGATGCCATCCAACCATCTCATCCTCTGTCGTCCCCTTCTCCTGCCTTCAATCTTTCCCAGCATCAGGGTCTTTTCCAATGGGTCAGTTCTTAGCATCAGGTGGCCAAAGTATTGGAGTTTTAGCTTCAGTATCAGCCCTTCTAATGAATATTCAGGACTGATTTCCTTTAGGATGGACTGGTTGGATCTCCTTGCAGTCCAAGGGACTCTCAAGAGTCTTCTCCAGTACCTCCTCTGAGACATAATTTTTTTTTTTATTTCCCCTACCCTTGCAACAGGGCATTTTAATAGTTGTTTCTGACTATAGTTATGCTCTGTCACTGATAATCTGGGAACAAGATTCTCAGTGTTCTGGAAAAATTGGTAAAAATTAATGCCTGGGTGAACTGAAGTGGAGAAGTAAGAAACGAATGAACTTGCATAATTTTTTTTAAAACACTGTCTTTCCTGGGGACATCCACCTGGTTTTTCTGGATTAAGTGATGCCCATACCCCCATTCATAATGTTGGAGTCCTAACTCCCAGGACCTCTTAATGGGATTGCATTTGGAGACGAGGTCTTTAAAGAAGGGGTTAAGGTAAAAGAAGGTCACTAAGGTGGACTCTGACCCCCACAGGCCTGGGGTCCTTATAAGAAGAGGGTGTCAGGACTCAGACCCACACACAGAGGGCTGACCACGTGAGGATTCAGGGAACAGACGGCCTTCGACACGCCCAGGAGAGAGGTCTCGGGAGGAACCAGGCCAGCCCACGCCTGGCTCTCTGACTCCAGCCTCCAGGACCGGAAGGATGAATGTCTGTGGTTTAAGCTCCCCCACCATCTGTGGTCCTCGTGACAGTGTTAGCGGAGGCACGCTGACGGAAACCGCCCGCCCTGGCAAGATAGCATAGTAACCATTTGCGCGAGTTGCTTTACGACACGAAGTCCTGGTAAGGAACATGGGACTAAAGCCACCACCCACCGGAAGAGTTCGGGAAAGGCCAAAGGGAGACACCGTGGGTCCTTCCACCTCCCAGAATCCTCTTCGCTGGCATCCATCTTGCCTAAGTGATGCTCGCGCCACCAGGAAGGACCCTGAGTCAGAAGGATAAGGCGGACACTTAGCCCTAAAACCCGAGACTGCCGGCCCCGAGGCAGAGCCGTTCTCCTGGGTTCCCACACCCTCCTGCTCTCCACCCGGGCGCCCCTTCCCGATAAAGTCTCTTGCTTTGTCAGCTCGTGAGTCTCCTTGGACAGTTCACTTCCCGGGTGTTAGATGAGAGCCCACTCTTGGACCTTGGAAGTGCCCCCACTTCCTGCCACAATTGCAGCTGTCGGTGACTAAATCACCCGGCTTCCCCAGTTCTCTGAAAACCCACCTCTTCTCACCAGTCAGTGTTAAGGACATGTCCTTGAAACCGACATGAGTAATCCAGCCTGAATTGAATTACAGCTTGTGCTTTCTCCGCCCTCAGCTTCACAGAAGGGTTTGTATGTTTTTGCCTTGGAGTGCGGCTTCCTCCCTAAGGGCTTCCCTGGTGGCTCAGACGCTAAAGAATCCGCCTGCAATGCTGGAGACCGGGGTTCGATCCCTGGGCGGGGAAGATCCCCTGGAGAAGGGAGAGGCTACCCACACCAGTATCCTTGCCTGGAGAATCCCATGGACAGAGGAGCCTGATGGGCTACAGTCCATGGGGTCACAGAGAGTCGGACGCGACTGAGTGACTAACAAACTCTTCTCTCTATGAGTTAAATCCTCTCATTCCCTATGACCCCTCTTCACAGCTAGAAGACAGGACATCTGCTGCTTTTGTGATTCCTTAGAAAGTAGTTCATTCCAAAACTGTAGCGAGGTGAGTTAGTGGGCGTGTTACCAGATTCAGTAAAGAAGAATGCAGAATGCCCACTTTGAGTTTTACGTAAATAAGCAGTCACTTTTTTTTTTTTTAAGTACTATATATCTCATGAAATGAGGTTTCCAAGGTGACCCTAGTGGCAAAGAACTCACCTGCTAATGCAGGAGACATAAGAGATGTGGTTTGATCTCTGGGTTGGGAAGATGCCCTGGAGAAGGGAGTGACAACTCACTCCAGTATTCTTGCCTGGAGAATTCCATGGACCGAGGAGCCTGGCGGTCTACAGTCCAGGAGGTTACAAAGAGTCAGACGCAACTGAAGTGACTTAGCACACACACACATACCTCATGAAATATCCAGGACAGATTTATACTGAAAAAAAACGTTGTCATTTATCTGAAATTCATGTTTAACCGAGCGCCCTGTATTTTATCCAGAAGGCAACCCTCATTGTTGGAAGTCTTGATGTGCTTAAAACGGGTGAAATGAACAAAGAAGTCGGCTCCCCGAGTTCATCAAACCGGAGCCTCAGGCCGCCGGAACTCCTGGATCTCAGGGATCAGCACTCAGCCTGCAAGGTAAGCGTCCCAGAGGACTTCCTGGAGGAGGTGACATCTCAGCTGGACTTTGCAGGTGGGGTAACAGCTTAAAGGGAGGAAGGAAAGGTGAGGAGGTTGGAGGCAGGGCCTGTAGCTTGTCCGGGCTACAGAAAGGACGGAAGGAGCTGGGACTGGGGAGAACAGCTAATATATGACAGTGACAATTCAGCTGTGGAAATCAGTGTCCGGAAAAGTCAGAGGAGCTTTGAGGATGGAGAGAGAGGGCAGAGGAGAGACCTCCTGAAGTGAGGCTTGTGAGAAGTAGGCGGCCGTTTGGGTGCATAAGAGGGCGTCACAATGAGGTGTGGGTTTTAAGTGATGGAGGGAGGTTGGAGGAAGAGGGAAGTTTCCCAAGAACGCTTGGGACGCTGAAGTGTGGGTGCTTACCCTTATTCCTAGTGCTGACGTTCTATAAGAAGGAGTTCCATTGACAGAGTGGTCATAAATCCAATTTGTTCACAAGTCCAACAAAGTTAGCCTGGGTACCCAACTAACACAATCGGCTACATAGTACATAGTCACACAAATAATAATATATAAAAATGAAAAACATGATAAGTAAAGAAAATGTATTTAATCTTACAGCACAGGACCCTGAGAAGTATAGTAGTGTCAGCTACATCGGGTTTCCCTGGTGACTCAGACAGTAAAGAGTTTGCCTGCAGTGCAGCAGACATCGGTTCTATCCCTGGGTCAGGAAGATCCCCTGGAGAAGGAAATGGCAACCCGCTCCAGTCTTCTTGCCTGGAGAATCCCACGGACAGAGGAGCCTGGCAGGCTACACTCCATGGGGTCACAAAGAGTCGGACACGACTAAGCGACTTTCACTTTTACCAGATACGTCACCGCAGCTTTTACAGTCACTACCAGACGCCCTGTGCTTTGAAATACAGATACTGAACTACCGTCTCCTATACAGGACTGTTCAGAAAAGCACACGGAAGCCCAACACTTGTAGACGATGCGTGCGACAATATGTGCTAGATATGTGAGCTAACTTACAGCACTGGACATGCCAACACACGTTCGCATCTCTGCAAGTTCCAAACTTGAAGGTCTGTATGTAGGGGACTTGCTGTAGTGACCGTACTCCCGGGTCAAATGCAGGGCTGGGCTCTTGGAGCCCGTGGTCCCAACAGCGTCATCACCCAATCAATGAATAACCTCACGTCGGAAAGATGCCTTATTTAATATGCACTTGATTCCTTGACGTTGAAATCATGGCCAACGTTCGTGCCTGAATGACACCTTTCTTTTTTTTTTAATTAATTTATTTTTAATTGGAGGGTTCTTGCTTTACAACATTTGCTGGTCTCTGCCATCCATCAGCATTAATCAGCCGTAGGCATGCATACATCCCCTTCCTCTTGAACCTCCCTCCCACCTCCCACCCCCACGCCACCCGTCTAGGTTGTCACAGAGCTCTGGGTTTGAGCTCCCTGCATGAATGATGCTTTCCTAATGCACGTATTTTCTCCAGAAAGCACATCACAGCTGCCTCATGCTTAGAAACATCAGACAACAGCTTAGCAACTATAGTTGGGGACCATCTTGAATAGTGAAATCACTGCAAAAAAGCACAGAATTGCAAAAAGAAAAATTACTAAAGGCAAAAAAAGTATGTTTCTGAGTATACTTAGGAAAAGACACTTGTTTATAATGTGAGAGCTGAAATGAAAAGGCCCAGCTTTGTCTCGTTGGACTTCAGCTAGAAATGTGTGTGTGTGTGTGTGTCAGGTTGCATGAATTTTTCACCACCGTACTCACGCCTGTACGTGACTGTGAAAGTGACACCGTCTTGACGTTGGGGTCACAGATCAACGTCACCAAGGATGAGAGAGTTTGGCAATGCAGACTCCACAAACTATGAGGACCAGTTGGGTTTTGCTTTTAGACCCGGCTAGCGTGAGGTGATGGAATGAGATGAAATTCCAAAAGCACTGACTATTCGGCGAGCGGTCATTGCTGCCTGTGTAAACAGAATCACAGGCTGGAAAATTGCAGCATACGATTTTGCCGTGTGCATTTCTTTAGGCATGAGCTTCCCTGGTGGCTCAGATGGTAAAGAATCTGCCTACGAGGCAGGAGACCTGGGTTCGATACCTGGATCGGGAAGATTCCCTGGAGAAGGGAAAGGCTACCCACTCCAGTATTCATACCTGGAGAATCCCCATGGACAGAGGAGCCTGGGGGGCTACAGTCCCCGGGGTCGCAAAGCGTCGGACACGACTGAACGCCTTTCGGTTTCTTGAGGCTCAGCACATCCGTGGTCTGCCCCAGTGAGGGGCAGAGTCAGCACCAGGCCGAACAACGCCACTGAGTCTGGCCAATGCTGAGCCCCACCCGATCCAGATGGCATGTCTCTCTTCTGCGTCTCCAGCCTTGCCTCACCTTGCCGGTGGTTCTTCTCCTTGCTAACCGTGCTCTCCGGCAGTTCACACCCAGCCGCCCCCCAGGGCTACTGAGAAACCCGCTCCGAGCTCAGGAGTCCTGTCTCTGGTCCCCTCGGCTCTCACTTCCCCATGCCCCCCTGTTCAGTGTCCCCGTGTAATTGAACACAAGCTGGTGTGCCCGACGCACAGTGAGGCTGAGCGCGCTGAAACGCCAGGGCCTGGAGCAGAGAAAGGTCTATTGCAGGGCCATGCAAGGAGACAGGTGTCTCGTGCCCCCAGACTCCCAACGGGCAGGCTTCTCTCTCTGCAAGCCTGCAGAGAACAGGCTCAGTAGCTGCAGAGCACAGGTTGAGTTGCCCTGTGGCCTGTGCAATCTTGCCCGAAGTGAAGTGAAAGGCCGACTCTTTGTGACTCCATGGACTGTATAGTCCATGGAATTCTCCAGGCCAGAAACCTTTCCCTTCTCCAGGGAATCTTCCCAACCCAGGGATCAAACCCAGGTCTACCGAATTGCAGGCAGATTCTTTACCAACTGAGCTATCAGGAAAGCCCAAGAATACTGGAGTGGGGTAACCTATCCCTTCTCCAGTGGATCTTCCCGACCCAGGAATTGAACCGGGGTCTCCCGCGTTGCAGGCGGATTGTTTACCAGCTGAGCCACCAGGGAATCTCAGCTTCTTGGGATCTTCCCAGACCAGGCATCAAACCTGTATCCCCCTGCATGGGCAGGTAGCACTCCTAACCACTGGGCCACCAGGGAAGCCCACCCTGAGTCCTGAAGAAGGTCCAGAAATCACATAAAAGATAAGGTCATTAGGTCAATAAAGATAAGACAGATTGGAAAGGTAGCAGGGAGAAGACAAAAAAAAAAAATTAACGGCTTTATTCATGTGTCCGTGCTACAGATAATCTGTTGGGCACACAGGGTACAGAATTAATTAAACTGTAGGGAGAAGACGTGACTCACGCCAAGCCAGAGAGAAAAACACAGACGCCACGCTCAATCATGTCAAACTCGGTAGGAGGGTAACTGTTAATCCAGGAAGCGGGAAAGACAGAGACAGCCGGCCAGAGACCCAGAGCACATCCCAGATGCCCAGGAGCTCAGGACACACGTGTATCTCCGGTCACATCCGGGCAGAAAGGAGACACCTCGGCTCTGCGTGCAGATTCTCTGAGTCAGAAGGTGCGCGTATTGTGAGCCGCGGTCCCTTTTCCATCTGGCAAGTCCGGGTCTTTTTGGCGCGCCGTGAGTGCGTCTCCTGTAACGAATGACTCCCAGTGTGCGTCCTGGGGTAATCAGCCCGGTGAGTCATGTCTGAGTCCTTCCCCGTTTTTCCAAAGCTCTGTTTCCTGAGACGAAAGCTGCCTCGGGCTCTTCCCTCCTCGCCAGCATCAGCGGAAGGGTTAGTAACTTCAGTTGTGTCTGATTCTTTGCGACTCCATGGACTGTAACCCACCAGGCTCTTCTGTCCGTGGGATTCTCCAGGCAGGAATACTGGAGTGGATTGCCATTTCCTCTTCCAGCATCCCAACCCAGGAATCGAACCTGGGTCTCCTGCATCGGCAGGCAGATTGTTTACTAGCCGGCTGAATTCCCAGAATCAGTACCAAGTTCCAGACCCATCCTCTGTCCAGAGTGCGTTCCAGGGCGTTCTCCTGAGGATGCGGGTGGCTCTTGTGGGCCGAACCCCGACCCGAAAATGGGCAGGGCATCTTGGAATGGTGTTGGGAAGCGCCATCTCTGGGAAGGCAGCGCCAGTTTTCCCCCGGTTCAGCCAAAGCCTGAGCCGTCACCCTGAGCTGTGTTCACGCTCAGACCTGCCCGCCGTCCCAGTGTCCTTAATGACGACGCCAGATTCTGCCAACCAGGATACCTCTTATTGTGGGTTCTGTGCCCATGAGACAGGTTTGCTTTCGGTAACAAAATGCTCACCCACACGTGCTGAACTGCCTTTTCTGGGGCCATTGCAATCACATTCAATGTGATCTCCCTGCCCCACATGGAACCAAAGAGAGGCGGCCAGCCGTTACCGCTCTGCGTTCTACATTAGAGGTGTGCTCACTCCGAGGTGAAATTCCTCCTTCAGGAATGAGTTTTAACATTCCGCTCGAGCTGACTACACAGTCTCGACTTTCAAACTTTTGTCGAAAAACAGCAATTAGTATTTCAGAATGATCGTGCTCCCTCTCAAAAGGACGGCTCTGACACTTTTGTGTTTTTGTTGGTGTTGTTCAGTCACTCAGTCGTGTCCGACTCTTTGCGACCCCATGGACTGCAGCACGCCAGGCCTCCCTGTCCATCACCAACTCCCAGAGCTTGCTCAAACTCATCCAGCCATCTCATCCTCTGTCGTCCCCTTCTCCTCCTGCCCTCAATCTTTCCCAGCATCAGGGTCTTTTCCAGTGATTCAGCTCTTCGCATCAGGTGGCCAAAGGATTGGAGCTTCAGCTTCAACATCAGTCCTTCCAATGAATATTCAGGGTTGATTTCCTTTAGGATGGACTGGTTGGAGCTGCTTGCAGTCCAAGGGACTCTCAAGAGTCTTCTCCAACACCACAGTTCAAAAGCATCAATTCTTTGGCGCTCAGCTTTCTTTATAGTCCAACTCTCACATCCATACATGACTACTGCAAAAACCATAGCCTTGACTAGACTGACCTTTGTCGGCAAAGTGATGTCTCTGCTTTCCAGTATGCTGTGTACATTTGTCATACCCTTTCTTCCAAGGAATAAGTGTCTTCTAATTTCATGGCTGCCATCACCATCTGCAGTGATTTTGGAGCTGGAGCCCTAGAGTTAGTAATTGCTCACACATGAGAAAGCCTTTGTAACGAGTTAAGAAACTCTAACCCCATCTCTTCAAAAATAAAGGTAAAGAATAAATCTTATGCACAGAAGAAGCCTGCCAGTTACAAGAATTTCTAGGGTCAGGAGTACCTATTGCAGTTCAGAGGAAAATGGTTTATATCTGTACTTCCATCATGCTGTTGAGAATTTCTCTGAAAAAAAAAAAAGTTTATGTTTTCCTACTGTTCCTTTCAAAGGAAACAGTACCTCCTTGATCAAGGCAGGCGACCCAAGACTTGAAACCATTGCTTTCAGAACTTCAATTACCAGCCTGTGAAAAATTTTTGTATAAATGAATAAAGGACCTGCCTCTGTATGTAAATACCTATTTCTAGAACAACTGCAATAAGAAATACCCTTTGAATTTATTCTGGGAAGTGATTCAGCTTAATGCAGATTACATCAGGAAAATGAGTTTATATTTGCATAGGTATTTTGGAAGAGCTGTTTATTTTACAGTTCGATGCTGATAGCCAAAGAGCCCTGATAGAAATAATTAACATGGACCACATGCCTGTTTGTTTCTCTGCTTTACGGGAAGGCCAAGACACTCTTGGTTGTTTTAAAATTAATTAATTTTTTTTTTTTTAACAACAGCAAGATGTTAGGAACTTCACATCTTGGAAAATGTTACATGATCATTTATGCATTATGAAAAGTCATTTTGTACATTCCTAGAAAGGTGAGAGAAAACTTCAAGCAAAGTGTCAATGTGTGTTTTATCAAGCTCAATTTGTTCTGTTTTGGATCAGCACCTTACTTGTAATCCATCTGCCTTTAACTTTTTTTTTTTCCCCTGCTATGTACTCTGACATATAAATAAGAGCTAGCAAGCCTTTTTTTCAGGGCAGGGCCAGAGAGTCGACATTTTGGGTTTTAGAGTCTATCTGAAGGGCTTCCCTGGTGGCTCAGAAGGTTAAAAAAACCCACCCACCACTGCAGAAGACCCGGGTTCAATCCCTGGGTCGGGAAGATCCCCTGGAGAGGGGCATGGCAACCCACTCCAGTATTCTTGCCTGGAGCATCCCATGAACAGAGGAGCCTGGCGGGCTACAGTCCACGGGGTTGTAAAGAGTCGGACACGACTGAGCGACTAGCGATTTAGCAAAGGCTATCAGAGTTCTATCTTAGCTACTTGTGATGAAGCGTGAAAGCAATGCAGAGGATGTGTAAACTGACAGGGACCAGATTTCTGGTGAGAGATGTGCCTTTCTTGGTCCACAAAGAGGAGAGTGACTCTCATCACTGGAGATAAGATACTGAGATAAGTCTGCACTAACAGACCTTGCTAAAAATAACATTCTGTGAGCTTCCTCAGCATATTTTCTACTCACTTTGCATAATTTATCACCTTTTGTCAAAATGGAACATTAAGTCCCAAAGTTTAACTCCTTTTTGTGTTCATTCCTTTTCTATGAAGGCCTCAATCTGCATACATGAATCTTTCTACTGTTAATCTAGCTTTTATCAGTTTAATTCACAGGCCTCGGGTACAGCACCTTACAAGGGTAGAGGGAACTTTATTCTTCACCTACCAGTCAAGCGGGCACAACCATGTTGTCTTATAGTAAAACTTCATTTACAAAAATAGATGGCTTTTATCAGTTTAATTCACACGCCTCGGGCACAGCACCTACAAGGGTAGAGGGAACATTATTCTTCACCTACCAATCAAGCGGGCACGACCATGTTATCTTATAGTAAAACTTCATTCACAAAAGTAGATGACGCACTGGAACTGCCCTCCAGGCTGATCTAAATATTGAGCATCTGTGTCATCCCTCTTCAGTTTTACGCTGCGTGGGAGGAGAGGAGGCCTGGTGAGTGACTTTATTTTGGTGACACTCTTTTACAGTTAACACTGAAAGCAGCCTTGCTCTAGTGGGCACTGAACAAGTCTGCACCTGCCTCAAACTGTTCCTCCTTAGATGCAAAAATCCCTACCGCCAGAGTGGAAGTATTTGATCCACTTCCTCCTGATGCATTGTGACAGGTGGTGATATTAAAAAGTCATAATCTTTATTGCATGTCGTCCTGAGGAGAGTCAAGCATCTATGAGGATAAGGGTGGGGTGTTCTGTTAACCTCTGTATACCCAGCCCCAAGCTCAGGGACTCTGTAAAGAAGACCTTCAAATATCTATCGACCTTGACTCCGGCATTACATTTATTAATCTGAACTGCTGTTTTTGCAGGCTGAAAATGCTTGCACACCATTACTTTCCTAGGGTTCAACCCCAAATCAGAGACAGTTGTGAAACTGAAAAAATGACAGTAATCATGACATCCATCCTTAAGATCTCAGGGAATGGTTAGAACTGTGTTCTCCAAACTTAAAATTTTTAAGTCCCTTCATTTATTTGTTTATTTATTTGGCTGCACCGGGCCTTTGTTGTGGCATGAGTGATCTTTAGTTGCAGCATGTGGGATCTAAATCCCTGACTGGGCATCAAACCCAGGCCCCCTGCAGTGGAAGCTTGGAGTCTTAGCCACCAGACCACCAGGGAAGTCCCGTTCTCCAAACTTTTGTGCTCACATGCCAGCATGGAGAAGCAAGAAAAGCCCCAGGAGTTTATCTGTTTGTTTTTTTAAAATAATGTATATACACATCAGATATAATGTATAAATAGATGGGGAAACAATGGAAACAGGGACAGACTTTATTTTCTTGGGCTCCAGAATCACTGCAGATGGTCACTGCAGCCATGAAATTAAAAGACGCTTGCTCCTTGGAAGAAAAGCTATGACCAACCTAGACAGCATATTAGAAAGCAGAGACATTACTTTGCCAACAAAGGTCCGTCTAGTCAAGGCTATGATTTTTCCAGTAGTCACGTATGGATGTGAGAGTTGGACAGTGAAGAAAGCTGAGCGCTGAAGAATTGATGCTTTTGAACTGTGGTGTTGGAGAAGACTCTTGAGAGTCCCTTGGACCGCAAGGAGATCCAACCAGTCCATCCTAAAGGAAATCAGTCCTGGGTATTCATTGGAAAGAATGATGCTGAAGCTGAAACTCCAATCCTTTAGCCGCCTGATGGGAAGAACTGACTCACTGGAAAAGACCCTGATGCTGGGAAAGATTGAAGGCGGGAGGAGAAGGGGACGACAGAGGATGAGATGGTTGGATGGCATCAATGACTCGATGGACATGAGTTGGAGTAAACTCAGGGAAATAGTGGAGGACAGGGAAGCCTGGCGTGCTGCAGTCCAGGAGGTCACAAAGAGTCGAACACGACTGAGCGACTGAACCACATCAGCCCATGCCCTCCTCTCCAGGAGCCGTGTACCTTCATGGGGACAACCATTCACCACCATGCATGCAGATGAGGCTTTTAAGGAGCCTTCTCGAAAATTCAGAATCTCATCCGCAGGGAGAGCTCAGATTTTGTCAGACTTCATTAGAGCCTTTGCTTTTTTTTATTTACTGACCTGAGCGGGGCTACCTGTCTGCGGCTGCACTTTCTGTGGCTGGCTTGAGCTTGGTGTTCGTTGTTAATCAAGGCCAGTCCTGCCACCTCCCCAGCAGTCTTCAGGGCCCTCATGCATTTTGTGAGGGCTGACTTCACTAACGGCAGGTAGCATCATTATTGCATTCTCTCATCTGGGCGCCTGTAGCTGGCAAAGGGTGGCAAGTCACTGGAAATAAAGACAAATGAGCTGCACTGCTGTCCCTGACGCAGGGATGTCCCCGGACCATCTGCGGGACTTCAGGACATTGGATGCATATCTGGATTTAAACCAACCGTAAGCTCCACTTACCCGACTTCCCTGGTGGTTCGGATGGTTAAAAAAAATCTGCCTGCAATGCAGGAGTTCAGTTCAGTTCACTTGCTCAGTCATGTCCGACTCTTTGTGACCCCATGGACTGCAGCACGCCAGGCTTCCCTGTCCTTCACCAACTCCCGGAGTTTACTCAAACTCGTGTACATCGAGTCGGTGATGCCATCTAACCATCTCATCCTCTGTTGTCCCCTTCTCCTCCCGCCTTCAATCTTTCCCAGCATCAGGGTCTTTTCCAATGAGTCAGCTCTTCGCATCAGGTGGCCAAAGTATTGGAGTTTCAGCTTCAACATCAGTCCTTCCAATGAACTCCCAGGACTGAACTCCTTTAGGATGGACTGGTTGGATCTCCTTGCAGTCCAAGGGACTCTCAAGAGTCTTCTCCAACACCACAGTTCCAAAGCATCAATTCTTTGGTGCTCAGCTTTCTTTATAGTCCCAACTCTCACATCCATACATGCAGGAGACCTGGGTTCAATCCTTGGGTGAGGAAGATCCCCTAGAGAACAGAATAGCTACCCACCCCAGTATTCATGCCTGGGAAATCCCAATCACAGTGGAGCCTGGTGGGCTATAGTCCATGGGGTCACAAAGAGTCGGACGTGACTGAGCGGCTAACACTTTTCACTTTCTAAGCTCCGCTTAGAACCTACTCATTAGATACAAAATGGAAATGCTACCATTTCTCCCCATTCACCCGGGAATAGCTTTGCAGACACCCTGAGCTGGGAACACTCAGAGAGCCCCTGGATCAGAGCATATTTATTTATAACTCAAGCGACGACGGAAGTATGATAAACAGAGCGTCTCGTGGGAGCAGAGTGTCAGGACTGAATCAACACACCCCCGTCTGCTTGCGAGACGCTATATTCCCAGGTTCCTGATGAGCAGATGTGTGCATTGGCATCCTTTAACCACTTCAGCTTGGAAGCTGTCCCTTACAGAGACTTGCATTTGCTGTCTTAAGTCATGGAGCGTCAGTGATAGGACGTGGAGTTTATTTCCATGAGCTCTGAAGGATCCCGCTGACCCTGGCGTTGTGGCTCACATGACTCCTGATATTGTGCAGAGAGTCTCTGAGTCCCGAGAAGGGCCTGGTGTCTAGAGAAAGTTGAGGCCCAGCGTCTGGACAGACTGCACAACTTCGAGCAAGGCGTGTCTCAGGCCGATGGAAACCCGACAAGTGAAGTCTTGTTGTCCAGCGATGGGTTCTGCTCTGTTTACCTGTTAACTTTGTCACCAGCTGGGATGTGAGATTCATGGGAAAGAGACCACAGACACAAAGAGTTGTGTGCAAGACGGTCTAGCAGTATCCTGTGTCTGGTGCTGGTCCCAGCACCTGATGCAAAGAGCTGACTCACTGGAAAAGACCCTGATGCTGGGAGAGATTGAAGGCGGGAGGAGAAAGGGGCTGACAGAGGCTGAGATGGCATCACTGAGTCGATGGACATGAGTTTGCACAAAGTCCAGGAGTTGGTGAAGGACAGGGAGGCCTGGCGTGCTGCAGTCCATGGGGTCGCAAAGAGTCGGACACGACGCAGCTACTGAACAACAGCAACAAGTACCTGCTAGGTGGGTACTTTCCTCTGCAGTATTTCCCTTTCAAGGTGGTGTTTTTTTTTTTTTTTTTTTGCCATGAACATCTTTGCTGCAAGCATTTTCCCCCATAAACATTTTCCCCCACAGATCTAATTGGCCATGAGGCAATTTTGTCATAAAAGATAAAATAACGAAAAATAAAAAAATGGACATTAAAAAAGGACATGAGAAAACACAAAAAAGCAAATAACAAAATTACAAAGACTTCATGGCAAAGTACAAAATCTTTGAACAGAGCTAAAATGTGTGTAGATTCATGGCTACTGCACAAATAATGGATTTTATTTTCTGGGTTGGAGCTAGGCACCAGTCTTCCGAGTCCTTCATTCACCATATAATTTTTCTGCCTATTGATTCATCTCTACAATGGGCATCAAGTTTTGTTTTTTTTTTTTTTTTTGCTAAAATTCCTTCCTTCATTAAAAGAGCTGTCAGTGCTACCCAGGTTGCTCAGAGGTAAAGAATCCACCTGCCAATACAGGAGACACAGGTTCTATCCCTGGGTCAGGAAGGTCCCCTTTAGGAGGGCATGGCAACCCACTCCAGTGTCCTTGTCCGGCGAATCCCATGGACAGAGGAGCCTGGCGAGCTACAGTCCGTGGGGTCGCATGACTGAGCACAGTGTACAAGCGCTAGGGATGCGGACTTATACCTGAGCTCTGCGCTGCCCTCTGCAAGGCTCTGCACTGGCGTATTCTTGGTTTATCGTCATGTCTCTCAACAGATGTTCCGGAGTTCCCTGGGAAACGTGGCTTTGGCTCTGGGCCTTCTTTCACATGATGTGATATAAACACGGGTGTGCTTGCCAGTGTGGAAATGAAAGCAAACTGTCAACTTATAGCAGAATTGCCTCAGGGCCAATTAGTTATGTGGTACAGATGTTTGCAGCCAAGAGGCATGCGACAAAGATGTTTATGACAAAGAAGCTTAAATACCTTGTTCTTGTGTTGTTTAGTTGCTCGGTCATGTCCGACTCTTTGTGACCCCGTGGGCTGTAGCCCACCACCCTCGTCTGTCCATGGGATTTCCCAGGCAAGAATACTGAAGTGGGTTGCCGTTTCCTTCTCCAGGGGATCTTCCCAACCCAGGGATGGAACTAGCGCCTCCCACATTGGCGGGCGGATTCTTCACCACTAGTGCCACCTGGAAAGCTTATAAATACCTAGGACCAGTTAATTTACATCTGCTCAAAGAATGAATGAATTCCACACAGTAAGTGGGAGAGCCGAGACTGTGTAGTTCTAGTCACGTGACGTTAGCTGGGGTCCTGTGTCATTTGCAAATTCCCTCTTTGTGTCCATTATTTGAAACAAGTTTCTGTTTTCAACTGACTTCTTAAAGGTTCTGGTTCATCTGGAAATCTCGCATCAATAGAGTTTGTAGACTTGCAGAATGCTCTGTAGCAGACTTAAATGATAAGATAGCCTAACCATCCCAAGCTACTTGGGAAATGAAAAATAAACAAGAAATAGTCATGTGAAAGTGTATTTTACTGTTTCGTTAAAAAAAAAAAACAAAAAACGAAGCCTAAAAGATACAGAGTGAAGTAAGCCAGAAAGAAAAACACCAATACAGTATACTAATGCATATATATGGAATTTGAAAGATGGTAACGATAACCCTATATGCGAGACAGAATAAGAGACACAGATGCATAGAACAATTTTATGGACTCTGAGGGAGAAGGGGAGGGTGGGACGTTCTGGGAGAATAGCATTGAAACATGTATATTATCATATGTGAAACAGAACACCATTCCATGTTCGATGCATGAGACGGGGGCTCGGGGCCGGGGCAATGGGATGACCCGGAGGGATGGGATGGGGAGGGAGGTGGAGGGGGGTCCAGGAGGGGGAACACATGTAAACCCATGGTTGATTCATGTCAATGTATGGCAAAAACTATTACAGTATTGTAAAGTAATTAGCCCCCAACTAAAATAAATAAATTTATAAAAAAAAAAAGAAAAAAAAAAAAAGAAAGGAAGCCATTTGAAGAATCTTAAATTCTGAGCCGGGCAGTACTTTAAATGATGGCGACGTTTAAAACAAAACAAAACAAACACCTTTATCATTCAAGATGAATTCTGATCCATCCGTCTCCTGGGAGCAGACTGAGACCGAGAGGCCTGAAATGACACAACAAGTTGAGTTAAACAGAAACGCATCTTCTCAGTCCCGGAAGATGCCCTTGCACTGGGCTGAACATGTGATACACGTGTATGTGTGTGTGTATGGTTATTTTCTTTCTGTCACACACTCAGCTCCAGAAGCCAAGCCTCATGGAAGAGAAGGCAAGGGCAACAAGAAAAGTCAGTCACCTTCTCAGGCCAACACGTGTGATCACCCTGGGATACCACCGTGCCTGGTCTTGCCCACTGAGGTGGCTCACGGCTCTCTCTCCCAAAATGCTACGATGCGGAGTTCTCTGCAAGCTGTTGTCCTGTCTGCTCACTGCTTTCTTATTTTATCGCATGCAGAGCGGGGGCCATGGGAGTTACGTGAACCCTGGCCGTGCAGAATGGATTTAGACCATCTCCGTGATTGAGGCTAAGTGTGACATGCCATTAGTTTTTCATTTAGAAAAGGCCTTTTCCACCGAGTCAGATATTCAATAGGCACTTTGCACCGTGAAACTGACTGTGGAAAATCATTTTCAAGATCCTCACGCCTCGCCATTCATTATCGGTGCTCCCAATTCTTGAGACGCCCTGACGAGAGAGAGGGCTGTGATTGAACCCAGAATCAGATGTTTGAGTGACAGCTGTGAGCGTTTGGACATTGCCTTGGGCTTCCCTGATAGCTCGGTTGGTAAAGAATCTTCCTGCAATGCAGGAAACCCTGGTTTGATTCCTGGGTCATGAAGATCTGCTGGAGAAGGGAGAGGCTACCTGCTCCAGTATTCTTGGGCTTCCCTGGTGGCTCAGCTGGTAAAGAATCCGCCTGCAATGTGGGAGACCTGGGTTCGATCCTTGGGTCAGGAAGATACCCTGGAGAGTGGAACGGCTACCCACTTCAGTAATCTGGCCTGGAGAATTCCATGGACTGTATAGTCCATGGGGTCGCAAAGAGGCAGACACGACTGAGCGACTTTCACTTATTGAGTGATTTAATGCAAAGGACCCCTTGATCTTTAATGAAAAGCGTAAGCTCCAAACCCTGGAGGTAAAATAGACTCTCTTGTCTCTACCCGCCAGCTCTTAGCACTCTTGGAAGCAGGCCTGGGCTGCTACTTGTGATAGCTGATTTAAATTATATCTGATGGAACCTTAATTAAAACCCAGGCAGCTCATCCTGCTGAAAAGTTTTTAACCTCCTCCATCAAGACAAGCTGTGAAAGGCGGGTAAACCTACAACAGATGGCTTAGATGGCACTTGAATGGTGGAAATTCCACACTCTTCATGATAATGGAAGATGGACAGACCCAGGGAGGCAGTAAGGTGTTCTATCATTTACACAACACCACTCTTTTTATTTAAACTGGAGCCATGAAAAATAATCCATGCCTGGGAAAGGATGTTGCAGAATCAAGCCAAAACAATAATGGGAAATTCTATTGTGGTTATGTTGTTTAAGACTGTAGAGGAAGCGGTGGTTTATCAATTACTCCATGAATAACTTTTAAGTTTGAAATCTAACACTGGAGTTCAGTCGTTCAGTCGTGTCCGACTCTCTGCGACCCCATGGACTGCAGCACGCCAGGCCTCCCTGTCCATCACCAACTCCCAGAGGTTACTCAAACTCATGTCCGTTGAGTCGGTGATGCCATCCAACCGTCTCACCCACTGTCGCCCCCTTCTCCTCCCGCCTCCAATCTTTCCCAGCATCAGGGTCACATTTAGTAGTTACATTTAAAAATTGGCTCCTTCCTCAGTGACCCCACAAGAAAGCTCTTCATGTCCTGGGCCCTCCTCCACCTCGGCGTTGCAGACAGCCCTCCCGCGTCAGGAAACCTACGATGTGCTTCAGAGACCGTTTTTGGTGCTCTAGGATTTTCAAAAAGAAATAGCTTCACGTGAGAGTGAATCATTTAGCGTCTTGTCCTCGGAAAGAGTACCCAAAGGGACGGGAGTTCAAGTAAATATGTGATTGTGTCGAGACTTCACTCTACAACTCCGCCCGCTTAACCACAGCTCAGCTTAGAGGGCCGACCGATTAGAATTATCATGGATTTCAAAACAACTGGAGAAGGGCATGGCGACTCACTCCGGTATTCTCGCCTGGAGAATCCCATGGACAGAGGAGCCTGGTGGGCCACAGTCCGTGGGGTCGCAAGGATGCAGCTGAGCAACACAGAAAAGCACACAGACAGCAGAATAAATGGCTCACTTAGCCACATGCTGTTGAGAAGACCATACCCATTTTTGTAGAGAACAGGCCAGAACACATAGGTACATGGGAGGGTAAGGTTAACTGGCAGTGAAAGTGTTAGTCACTCAGTCCTGACCCTTTGAGACCCCATGTACAATATAGCCCGCCAGGCTCTGTCAGTGGGATTCTCAGCATCCATTCATATCCTTCAAGTATGCCTACCCAAGGGCTTCCCTGGTGGCTCAGAAGGTAAAGAGTCTGCCTGCAACGCGGGAGACCTGCTTCAATCCTTGGGTCAGGAAGATTTCCCTGGAGAAGGAAATGGCAACCCACTCCAGTATTCTTGCCTGAAAAATCCCATGGATGGAGGATCCTGACAGTCTACAGTCCATGGGGTTGAAGAGAGTCTGACATGACTTAGTGACTTCACTATACGCCTTCCCATACGGCAAACTTATGACCAACCTAGACAGCATATTAAAAAGCAGAAACATTACTTTGCCAACAAAAGTCTGTCTAGTCAAAGCTATGGTTTTTCCAGTAGTCATGTAGGGATGTGAGAGTTGCACTATAAAGAAAGCTGAGCAAATTGATGCTTTTGAACTGTGGTGTTGGAGAAGACTCTTGAGAGTTCCTTGGACTGCAAGGAGATCCAACCAGTCCATCCTAAAGGAAATCAGTCCTGGATATTCATTGGAAGGACTCATGCTGAAGCTGAAGCTCCAATACTTTGGCCACCTGATGCGAAGAACTGACTCATTTGAAAAGACTCTGATGCTGGGAAAGATTGAAGGCGGAAGGAGAAGGGAACGACAGAGGGTGAGATGGTTGGAAGGCATCACCGACTCAATGGACATGGGTGTGAGTAAACTCTGGGAGTTGGTGATGGACAGGGAAGCCTGGCATGCTGCAGTCCATGGGGTCGCAAAGAGTCTGACAGGACTGAGCGACTGAACTGATACTGCAAAACCTGGACTGTCAAAAACTACATTTCCCAGACTCCCCATGCAGCTTGGTTTGGGGCATGTGATTTTGGTCCACCAATCAGAAGCATCCTCTTAAAGACAGTTAGCAACTGAGACAGGCAGTTAGCAACTGAGACAGGTGGTTAGAAAAATGGTCCTGCCAGGGTGGTCCAGCGGGTGAAGTGGGGTGCTGGGTTCAGTCACACAGGCAGACAGACGCCTGGTCCCCCAGCTGTGGCAGAGCCCACAGTTCCAAGTACAAGGGCTGCTTTTGTTATTTTGTTCTGGGTGGCCTTCGTGGTGGCCTGACTGGTGATTTGTAAGGACTTGTTCTGTATTAATTGTTTGTAGCACAAAAGACCAAGAATGCTGCCTATTATCTGCAACTGAGTCCAGCTGACACACTTACTCGAAATCAAGGTTGCATGAATATGTACTGATGTGTAGGGGATTGAGGTTGGGGGGGTACAATTGGCGAATGTCATTTCTTGCCTCATTTTTATGTTGAATTTGAATTTGCAGTGCTCAAACTCTAGTTCAATGAAGAGTAACTGCTGGGAAGTAAAGAAAGAAAAAATAAAAATAAACAATGTATGTTTTCTTATTTTCCTCCAAGTCTTTGAGTCGTAACAGGTATTGACAAGAGAAGGTGTTCTCAGATTTGGAGATTTCAGTTTCGGTATTGACATTCCGTGTGGTTTCTCAGAGGAAAGGATGCTACAGGATCTTCCGGACAGAAACATGATGATGATTTCAGCCTCCTGGAAGGAGTTTAGTCACTGGTACCAGCGTACCAAGTAAGGAGACACGACTCCTCACAGTGGGGAAAAGCAGCCTCGTAAAAGGCAATTTACGGGCCAGGAAGAGATGATGGCGCTTGTCTTCCCATTCAGAATATTTGATTGGCATCTAGGTGCATCACCGGGTTGGTACAACTTCACACTTCATTGGCCGCATGTAAACACAACCTATAGTTTCCTACTTCGAGCATCCCTCCCGGGCAGCTGGCTTTTACCCCCACACGGTCATTTGACTGACATCTATACTGATAACACAAATATCCGCCAGACAACCTCTCATCTTCTCAAAATATTTACCTATCTATGGATGGTCTGTTTTCCTCTATACTTAGCCTGAAACAATTTATGGGGAATTTAACAACCAATGATCAGTGAACACTATTAATAACATCAGATAAGGTTCTTGGTTTCTATTTCTGCTAGATACACATCAGGTAGTTAATACAACTGGCTTCCATGTCAAGTGCATAAGATATTTTTAAAACCTTTAATAGCACGGGGCCAAAAAAACAAAGAAGAAAATTGAGGGAGAAAAAGCAATGGCGATTTTTTTGTGATTAAAAAAATGCTCTGTGTGAGGGGGAAGAATTCTAACCGTAAAACATTCTAAACGGCGTTGAGCCCGAGGTGTTTAAACGTTGGTTTTCTTCTGATTAGTGTTTCACTTAACGGAAAAACAGCCGTATATTCTTAGGTTATGTCAGGATTTAATGGAATTTGATGTAATGGCAAGGTACAAGAACAAATTGGTTGCTCCATCCATCTGAGTGACAAGCAGTTTTCTAGTGCCATTACAAAGTACGTAATTACCTGTTGCCCATGGATGTTGACAGATTTCTAGTACAGGCTAAGTGTAATAGACGCACGAATTTTTCAGCTCTCAGCACCCTTTTAACATACACAGGTTATGACATTATATCATTGCCAATTCATTATTTGATTCATTTAATGGGCTTACTTTGTGAAAAAAAAACAAAACAAAACCTATGAGCCACTGGAATGTAGACTTAATGCAATCCTGCTCATGAACTGGGGGTGAACTCCTCATATTTTTGATGATAAATACGTGGTTTTAGGCCATCAGAGTGTCAGCATTTATTGAAGTAAATGTTTACTTGATGGCAATCTGCTAAGCTAAAACGATTAATTTTCCTTAAAAATAAACACTATCGGCATTTGCCATTTGCCACATTATCCTGGAACTAAAGAAGAAGACTTTTCCCCTTGCTATCTGTGTTTCAATGAGGAAAGCTCAAGAGAAGATGGCATGATGAAATGTATTTAATATTATATATCGGGGATTCCCTCGTGGCTCAGACAGTTAAGTGTCTACATGCAGTGTGAGAGACCTGGGTTCAATCCCTGGGTCGGTAAGATCCCCTGGAGAAGGACACGGCAACCCACTCCAGTACCCTTGCCTAGAAAATTCCATGGATGGAGGAGCCTGGTGGGCTACAGTCCATGGGGGTCACAAAGAGTCGGACACAACTGAGCGACTTCACTTTCACTTTACTTTTCACTTTTTCATGCTACTGTCTATAAAATTGGAGAAGGAACAAGGTCATGGCTACAGAACTATTATTGTGAGGATTACAAAATCTTAGACCTCCTGGGGAGCTGAGTGCAAGCGGGCCGTTAATCAGTCGCCCAGCACAGCCTGGTTTGTGTGTAACTTTCCTGGGATTGATGTTGCAAATCTCGTGTCAGGGAAAAGCCCTTATTCCTGAGACAACAAGGACAGTTGGTCAGTCTGAACTGGCACATAAACTTCCCTCAACGGTTCACCAACTGCGAGTGAGCCCCTAAGTCCTCTGAAAGCGAAAGTGTTAATCACTTAGTCATGTCTGGCTCTCTTGTCACTCCATGGAGTGTAGTCCACCAGGCTCCTCTGTCCATGGGATTCTCCAGGCAAGAATACTGGAGTGGGTTGCCAGTCCCTCCTCCAGGGAATCTCCCCAACTCAGGGATTGACCTACATCTTCTGCATTGGCAGGTGGGTTCTTTACCATCTGAGCCACCAGGGAAGTCCCCTAGGTCCTCAGAGCAGCCCATCAAAAGGGAGAGCGGCTGACATGGCCTTTGGAGAAATGCTGCTAAGTGATCGGGACAGGTCTTGTGAGTAGCTGGCATCCTTCAGGGCTTACTCCAAAGAGGTGCTAAAAAGACTTCCCGTTTCAAAATATATTCCCCCTAGCCCAGCAGAAACCTTAAGGTTCCACTGCTCTTCTGAGCTTTCATGGATTTTCCGTCTCAGAAACCGTTTTAGCTCAGATTCCCTAGAAGCAGAGCCTGGTTTGAGGAGTCAAGCACAAGTGATTTATTGATGGATGTCTCTGAGGAGAAACTTCCCGGGAAATGAGGGAAGCGGCTGAGGTGGAGGAGGGTGATTGCCGCTGAAGTCACCTCTGCTTGATCCTTTGCGGAGCTCTGCAGCACACGTTTCTATGGACTCGCCCACCTTATTCCACGAGGTAGACCCTAGGACAAAATACCATTGTTGTTGTTTTTTAATTGGAGTATAGTTGACTCCCCTGGAGAAGGGCATGGCAACCCACTCCAGAATTCTTGCCTGGGGAGTCCCAGAGACAGAGGACCCTGGCGGGCTACAGTCCATGGGGTCACCAACTGAGCGCCTTAGCACACATGCCTGGTTGCCTTAACAATGTTGTGTGAGTTTCAGGTTTTCAGCAAAGCGATTCAGTTACACGAACACACGCATGCACTCTCTTTTAGATGCCTTTCCCCTGCAGGGCATGATAAGAGTATTGAGTAGAGCTCCCTGTACTCTAGAGTAAGTCCTTATTAGTTACTTATTTTGTATATAGCAGTGTGTATATGTCGATCTCAGTCTCCTAATTTATCCCTCCCATCCTATTCCGCTGATGTTCATGCTTGTTTTCTACATCTCTGACTCAATTTCTGTTTTGTAGAGAAGTTCATTTATCCACTTTTTGTAAGATTTCACATGTATTTTCTATCATATGATACTTGCCTTTCTCTGTCTGACTTCACTTGGTGTGATAATCTCTAGGTCCATCCATGTTGCTGCAAAATGGCATTATTTTAATCTTTTTTATGGCCCAGTAATATTCCATTGTATGTACATATCACATCTTCTTTATTCATTCCTCTGTTAGTGGACATTTAGGTTGCTTCCATGTCTTGGCTATTGTAAACAGTGCTGCAGTGAACACTGGGGCGCATGCATCCTTTCAAACAGTTGTATAGTCATGGTGAAAGTCGCTCAGTCGTGTCTGACTCTTTGTGACCCCATGGACTATACAGTCCATGGAATTCTCCAGGCCAGAATGCTGGAGTGGGTAGCCTTTCCCTTTCCCAGGGCATCTTCCCAGCCCAAGGATCGAACCCAGGTCTCCCGCGTTGCAGGCAGATTCTTTACCAGCTATGCCATAGTCATGGTAACACCCTCCTTATCAAGAAGTGGGTCTGCCTCCCATCCCCTTGAATGTCGGCAGAACACTGGTTGTTGCAGCAAATAGACTGTGGTGAAAGTGACAGTATAGGACTTAAATTTTTTTTTTTTTGTGGTCAGATACAGATAACAGAACATTTACCATCTCAACAGTTTTTGAGTATGCACTTCGGTGACTTCAGGTACCTTCTCACTGTACCACCATCTTTCTAGAGACCTATTTTCATCTCACAAAACTGAAACTCTCTGTCCATTCAGCATTAACTCAGCGCCCCCTTCCCCAAGTCCCTGGCACCCACCATTCTGCTTTCTAACTTTACGAACCAAATTGCCCCAAGTGTCTCATACAAGTGGAACCATACAGGATGTTTTTGCCTTTTGTGCCCAGCTCATTTCACTGAGCACAGTGTCTTGAAGGCTCGGCACGTTCCAGCCTGTGTCAGAATTTATTTCTATGGCTGAATAATACTCTGATGTGTGTATAGACCACACTTTTGCTTGCGTGAGTCTGCTCTCTGCATCAGGGGGCCAGAGTATTGGAACGTCAGCATCGGTCCTTCCAGCGAATAGTCACTATGCCAATATTCCCATGGATGCTCACTATGCCAAGTCCTAATTCCCACCCGCATAGGTCATGAGCTTCACATGATGGTTTTTGTTTTAGGTTTGTGATCCTGGGGTGGTTTGCTACGTGATAACACATAGCTGGAACTCACATCAGTCGTTGGTTTGAGCTATTCCTGGGGAAGAGTGTAACCACCCAGATATGACCCACTTGGGGTAGCTAATAGCTGTGAGTATCCAGTGTTCTCAACTGGGGAGCATGGACCCCAAAGTGGCAGAGAGAGTACGTGGGTGTCACCAACAGTATCTACTGGGGAGCACCTTAGTGACTCCTCTTCCCTGGGTTAGGGAATAGTATTTGGCCAGAAAATTAGCATTGAGTTGAAAAAACACTGGAAAAGTGACTGACGACTAAGAAAAAATCAGAGCACATGGGATGTTGTGCTAAGTCGCTTCAGTCATGTCTGACTCTGTGTGACCCCACGGACAACAGCCCACCAGGCTCTTCTGTCCCTGGGATTCTCCAGGCGAGAATACTGGAGATGCTAAGTTTGTATTTTTTTTTTTTCCCATTTGTCAGTTTTCTCCAGGACTAAGTTTCTGGTTCCTCATTGAAACACGAGGAGAGCCAAATCAGTAGTTCAAAAATTGCTAGAAAAAGACTTACTTTTGCAGATGGCCATAGATTTTTACAGAGATATTCTCAAGACTACAAACATACCACAAGAAATGAAGTAGGCTTCCTATTTAAAGCAAGCTAATAGGAACAAAAACGCTTTCTAGAGGCCTGAGAAAAGAGTTCTGAGTAGAGAGACATAAAGCAAACTTTAACACAACTCTAAACGCTAGTCTGAATCTCTTCCCTTCCTTAGAGTTTCAGTGATACATATGATGGAAAAAAAAAAACCAAACTGTCATGAGAAATCCTCCAATATATGTGTGTGTGTTAGTCTCTGAGTTGTGTCTGACTCTTTGTGACCCCGTGGACTGGAGCCCACCAGGCCCCAGGCTCCTCTGTCCATGGGATTCTCCAGGCAACAATACTGGAGTAGGTTGCTGTTCCCTTCTCCAGGGGATCATCCCGACCCAGGGATCGAACCTGGGTCTCTCGTATTACAGGTAGATTCTTTACCATCTGAGCCACCAGGGAAGCCTAATGTTTGCAGAGTATTAGCAAAAGTGGATAGGAGAGACAGCCCATTCATTTTAAAATATATATATACATATTTATCAATTTATTTGTCTGCCTCCAGTCTTAGTTGGATCATCCAGAATCTTTGTTGTATCATGCAGTCTTGGTAGTTGTGGCTCTCAGGCTTAACTGCTCCATGGCATGCGAGATCTTACTTCACTGGCCAGGGACTGAACCCTTGTCCCCTGCATTGCAAGGCAGATACGTAACCACCGGTCCACCAGGGGCATCCCCGAGAGCCCATTCATATTCTGACCGTAAACCTTGTTTCTAAAAGTCTCTGCTCTGTTGCTGATATGCTGGGCCTCTGCACATGCCCAGTTAAACCTCACTCATGAATATGGAGCGTGGGGTGCCCTTTGCCAGGCCTCTTGGCTTTGAGACCTAGGTACACGTCACTGCTTCTAAGAGGTCTCTCCTGAGTGTCTATCCAGAGTAGGTACCGGGGTCCAGGGCATCAGAGTGTACATATGCCACTTGCTGTGCAGCACTTAACTGCTCCTGCTGCTTTTCTTGGCACATTTCTTTCTTTCTTTGTTGCCCACCTCCACCAGCAGTCCCACTGCAGCGACCCTCAGCACCACCTCCACCTCCACCGACTTCACCGTCACCAGCGCTCACCTCCCCCTTCATCTCCATCACCTCTGACGCCGCCTCTGGCTCCACCCCCTCCACCCCCAGCCCCTCCTCCTTCATGCCTGCCGCTGCCTTCATGCCTCCTTCATGCCGCCTCCAACAGCGCCTCCACCACCCCCGCCACGCTCTCGTCCGCCGCCTCCAACAGAAATAAAAAATACGGCGCTCCTTCCTCGCCCCTGCAGGTCAGCGTTGCCTCCCCTTCATCCTGCCATCCACACTTTGTCAGCCCGCATCGTTGAGCTCTTTTTTTGGTATCTCTGAACCTCGATGGAACTAAGCATCTACGGGGAACGGATTTTCCTTCTTCAGTGTTTAACATACACTTTTGTGGGGCTTCCCTGCCCGTCCAGTGGTTAACACTGTGTACTTCTGCTGTAGGGGATTCTAGTTCGATGCCTGGTCCGGGAAGTAACAGGCCACACTCCTGCAAGGCGAATCTATTTTTAAAGATTGTTAAAAAATACGGTTTTGCAAGAGTGCTGTCCTTATGGCACACTGAATTTTTTATTTTTTTTAATGCAACACTTAGGAATGTTTGAATTTAGTTTTCGACTTAATTTTTTTTTAAGTTTGTTAATTATGTACTGCTTCATATTCTGTGGCACAGTGTGACTAGCATGAAAAAGCAAATGTGTAAATGTTCCTTTGAAAAAATGAACTCTTTTTCCCACCACCTTGGATATTTGTTTTGAAAGAGGGACTTCCTGGTGGCTCAGTTGGTAAAGAATCTGCCTGCAATGCAGGAGACCTGGGTTCCATCCCTGGGTGGGGAAGATCCCCTGGAGAAGGGAAAGGCTACCCACTCCAGTATTCTTGCCTGGAGAATCCCATGGACAGAGGAGCCTGGTGGGCCACAGTCCATGAGGTCACAGAGAATTAGACACGACTGAGCGACTGAACCACCACCGCATTTGACTTCTAGTTACTAATTTTCCTCTAACCCCTCAAGGGAAAAAATTGTGGAATTCTTTCTGAGCTAAATCAACTTAATTGCATATATATATATATATATGAAATCTGTTTTTACTTTTGAGATGTGTGTAAATTTGTTCCATTCTTTGCATTTCTGTCATGATTGAGGTAGCTAAGGAAATTCCCAGTTGAATGGCAATTAATTCTTTTCCCTAGAAGACAGGTTACACTCTTTAGTTAAAATTCAGTGACCTATTCACATAATCTTAAAAAAAAAAAATTATGTGCCCTTCTGATAGCGGAAGCTTCAGAGAAAATGTCACTAATGGTAAGAACATTAAGTGTTGAGTGTACTGTTCTGTTCCCCAAATTGACACATTTACCAAGTGAACAAAACTGTGACAGTCTTTCTTGGCATCTCTTCTTCCATATGTCTATGGGAAGAATCATCAGATGCAACATTTGCCTGCCTGTAAATGAGATAGAATTTATAACAACATGCTGAAAAGGATTTTCATGGGAAGGTTGAAGATGGTAGTATATAGATGATTGCCATCAGCAGAAAGCTAGCTGTTTACTTTAAAAATATTTTAGACTTGTAAGAAATCATACGAGTTCATGACAATAGCTATAAAACTTGTGATGAGAATGAGAAAGAAATAATAAGTATTGCTGCTACTGCTAAGTCGCTTCAGTCGTGTCCGACTCTGTGCGACCCTGTAGACGGCAGCCCACCAGGCTCCGCCGTCCCTAGGATTCTCCAGGCTAGAATACTGGAGTGGGTTGCCATTTCCTTCTCCAGTGCATGAAAGGGAAAAGTGAAAGTGAAGTCGCTCAGTCGTGTCCGACCCTTAGCGAACCCATGGACTGCAGCCTACCAGGCTCCTCTGTCCATAGGATTTTCCAGGCAAGAGTACTGGAGTGGGTTGCCATTTCCTTCTAGTTCCTAGTATATTAAAAGCATCTCTGTGGTCTGGAAAGGGCTTCCCAGGTGGCGCTAGAGGTAAAGAACCTGCCTGCCAATGCAGGAGAGAGAGGTTTGATGCTTGGGAAGATCCCCTGGAGGAGGGCATGGCAACCCGCTCCAGTATTCATGTCTGGAGAATCCCATGGGCAGAAGAACTTGGAGGGCTACAGTCCATAAGGGCCACAAATAGTCAGACGTGACAGAGCAAATAACACATTCCACTTTTCAAATTTCAGAGTCCCTAAGGAAGGGACAGCCTGGGGCATTTGGACTCCCCCCGAAACTCTAGGGTGAAGATCACAGACTTGGCTCCTCCGCGCGCGCGTGTGTGTGTGTGCGCGCGCGCGTGTGTAGTTGTGTCTGACACTTTGCAAGTCTACGACTCTTGGCTCCTGCACAGAGATGATCAGTTATGCACCAGCTGTGGAAAAAGTGGAGGCCATGACCTGATGCATCTCTCTCATCATCTCAATACTAAAATCAACAGAGACGGGACCCTCATGGCTCCTGTCCCATTGCAAAGTGTATGATGTGCAAACAGGGCTGCAGGGTTCAAGTCAGCTGTAATTCTCTCTGTGTAAGATCCCGGGAGAAGCACTTCGATTGTCAGCGAGGAGGATGGCCACATGCGTGCGCCTGTTCCTTGTATTTGAGCGTCGCCGTATTTTTGTCTGCTTGCCTTTCTCTCCTGAGGGTTCGGACGCTTTGTGACAACAGACCGTACGCCGTTGAAGTAACAACCTTGTTCCCTCTATGGGAAGGTGTGGGGATAGCCCGGATAAGTATACGCCCCTACTTTGGCTGAAGCAGAAGCATGTGGGTAGCAGGCACGATGGGGAACAGTGATTCCTGCCTGGCATTGCCCTGATGCTCCAGTGGTTTAGACTCTACCCTCCTAACGTGGGGGTTCGTGGGTTTGAGCCCTGCTTGGGACACCAAGATCCCACACGCTGTGTGACACGGCCAAAAGATTAAAAACAAGAAGAAGAAAAGGAGCTGCCTGGGTTCCAATTCCAGCATCGACCTTGAGCTGATGGCGTGACCTTGTGCCTCAGCTTCTTGACTGTGCAAATGGCATTCATAGCCGCGCCCCCCGCCCCCCGACACGGTGGTGTGTTAACGTGTATTCTTGTGTTCAACGCTGGCTGCGTGTACTGCCGTCCACCGCTGGCTCTAACCACAGGAATGAGGGCAGACCCCCGCAAGACCCCAAGGAGACCGTCCTTACCGTGGAGCCCTGTAACCAAGGTCACAGGATAAAAATCCCTGGAATGGACCGAGCCCTACAGCAAGTGTTGCCGTGAACTTCTGGATCTAAACCGGCCCGTTCCCTGACCCCGTATTAGGTAAAATACCCACTGTCCCTTCCACCGTATAGCGTCCTAACCGGTCACCTAACGCTGCCATTCCAGCAGGAATTTTCTCTGTCCTGAGGCTGTAAAAATTTGCTGCTAGCCCATGAAAGGGGTCGGCTCTCCTTTGAGCAGGCCCGCTGTTCTAACAGCATCTCCTACTCTAATGAACTTTATTCTCCTCTCATGCCGCTTCATGTCTGGAAATTCTGTTCCAGTCCACACGTGGACATGACCCTTATTTCAGACGCTAGCCACACCATGTGAGTCCACAGACCGCCTGTACTTTGGACCAATTTGCTATAAATTCAGAGGTTTTCCTGAACCCCTAGTTCTCAAATTCACTGGAAAGACTGATAGCACTCAGAAAAGAACCATACATGGTTTTATTACAAAAGATGCATGCAGGCTGAGATCTGGGCAGGAACCCAGAGCTTCTGAGCCTCTCCCCATGGAATCAGAACCCTCATCCTGCAAAGAGTCCACGAGGTAGGGGGGCTCCTCTGAGCCCCTGTGTCCAGAACCCTCCCTGAGGTGTGTGTGTGTGTGTGTGTGTTTAATTATTTATTTTTAATTGAAGTGCAATTGCTTTTCAATATTGGTTTCATTTCTGCCATACATCAACATGAATCAGCCATAGGTATACAGTTATCCCTTCCCTCTTGAACCTTCCTCCCACCCCATCTCACCCCTCTAGGTTGTCACAGAGCCCCGGTTTGAAGTACCCCCCACCCCGAGTCATACAGCAAAATGGAACACTACTCACTGAGGTTTTTTATGTGGTATGCACCAGTCAGTGACTGGACCCTTGACTGAATTCAGCCTCCACCCCCTTCTCAGCCCCTGGTGGTGGAACAGCTGGAAGTCCCAACCTCTTTATCATGTAAATAGTTGATCTTTCTGGTGAGCCGCCTCCTTCCTGAATCCACCTGGGAGACTCTGCCGAGTCACCTCATCAGCATAACAAAGACATCCCGTATCACTCAGGAGGTTCCAGGGCTTTTCTGTGTCAGGAACCTGGGACAAAGGCCAGGCCAGATGATTTATAGCCTGTGTGTGTCAAGAATAAAGGCCAGCGCAGGATACGTGCTGAATATATGGCCGCCAGCGTTGGAGGAGACAGGGCACAGGTGTCCAGTGACAGTTTGCCTCTCATTTGTAAGCTTCCTGAATTTGAAGAGTGCCCGAGTGCATTTCAGCTTTTTCATTCCCAGCCTTCTCTCCCCTCAGAAGAAATTCCAGGAGAGTGACCTCAGCCCTTCCTGCGCTCCTGCACACACTTGCGTCTGAAAGAAAGTGGAAGTGTTGGTCACTCAGTCGCGTCCAACTCTTTGTGACCCCACAGACCATAACCCTCCAGGCTCCACTGTCCATGGGATTCTCCAGGCAAGAGTACTGGAGTGGGTTGCCATGCCCTCCTCCAGGGGATCTTCCAGACCCAGGGACCGAACCCAGGTCTCCTGCCCTGTAGGTAGATTCTTTACGGTGCCTCTCTGGGTTTTTTCCAGTTCACCACGTTGTTTATATTTACTCTGTTTCCCCCCACACCCATTCTTTGGGGGACATTTTTATTCGTCATCCTCTCCGCTCAAGAATCCTTTCTGTGCCCCACAGTGAATGATTGGTGGTTTTTGTTTTTTTTTTAACAAGTGAATCAACAGTTGTTGAATTTCTGCAGGTTTTAACCTTTTGCTTTCACTCTGAGCAGACCTCTACAGAACAGACGTGCACGTTTTATCATTTCAAATGTCTTTATCTGTAAAGCAGCCAACTGAACATCATCTCAGTTTCCTAGTGACTAGGCACGTTCTCCTTCCTCCAACTGTTTACTACGAAATTCAAATTTTCATTTAATTTGAATATGTGTCGGAACATCTGACTTCTTAATTGGCTTATTTAAATCAGAATGTCAGGAGTCAGGTAGAAAATCAAAGCTAAACAGAAACATGGGTATGTGTGTGTGCTGGTCACTCAGTTGTGTCAGACTCCTTGCCACCACCTGGACAGTCATCTGCCAGGTTCCTCTGCCCATGGGATTCTCCAGGCAAGAACACTGGAGTGGGTTCCCTCCTCCAGGGGATTTTCCCAACCCAGGAATCGAACCCAAGTCTCTCTCATTGCAGGCAGATTCTTTACCAGCTCAGCCACAAGGGAAGCCCAGGAATACTGGAGTGGGTTGCCATTCCCTTCTCCAGTGGATCTTCCTGATCCAGGGATCAAACCCTGGTCTCTCACATTGCGGGCAGATTCCTTACTGTCTGAGCCACCAGGGAAGCCCCTTTGTGGGTATAAA
The DNA here is from genome assembly GCF_054371585.1 of Giraffa tippelskirchi. Lineage (NCBI taxonomy): Eukaryota > Metazoa > Chordata > Mammalia > Artiodactyla > Giraffidae > Giraffa > Giraffa tippelskirchi. The sequence goes on from NC_137289.1 coordinate 149,995,986, forward strand.
TAACCTCTGTTGTATTTCATGAGACCCCTGACCCATCTACTCTGAATTATTCCATTTTGCAGACAGGTCTTAAATCTACAAATTGCTGAGAGATGCCACGTTCCATATTTAGACACGGTGGTGTGGTTATTTTAGAGGGCCCTTCCCGTGATCAGACTTAAGGTGTGAAATTTCAGATATCATTGGTTGGCATTGCCAGCATCTGCCAGTCATTCATTTATGAAGGTGGTTGAGGAGGGCCGTGGGTTGCAATATTAATTCAAGACCAGCACCATCTGGCAGGTCAACGGAACAGGCTGGTGTGAAGTCCTGTGCACTGACCACTACTCTATTGTCTGTACATTTCCTTAGTGTCTGGATTTCAGAGCTGGAAGGCCTCAGGGCTGATCAGTGACGTTCAGCGAGCCTTCGGGGGGAGCCTGGGGTGGGAGATTTGTAAGGAGGCATTGTATGTGAAAGTGGAGGGGGAGCATCACAAAGTCCTCTGCAGAGAAACTAAAGCAACAAGAGATTTGTTACATACAAAGTCTTGTTACAGACAAAGAGATTTGTTATAATTGGCTCACTTGATTAGGGAGGCCGAAAAGTCCCCTGGTCTGTTATCTGCAAGGTGGACACCCAGGAGAACCGACGCTATAGCTCTAGGTCCAGCCCAAAGGACCGGGACCCTGGAGAACCCCACGGGGTGAGTCCAGTCCGAGGGCAGGAGAAGACCCCCATTCAAGCTCAAACAAGCAAAGTTTCCTCTGAGTCTGTTGTTTTTCTATTCATGTCTTCAGCTGGTTATATGAGGCTCAGTCACACAGGAGGGCAATGCGCTTTATTCAGCCTGCTGATAACAAATGTTTGTCTCAGCCACACACCGCCTTCAGAAACGCGTCCAGAATCATGTTTGACCAAATATCTCGGTACCCCATGGCCCAGTCAGGTTGACCCCAAATCTCACAGGTGGAGAGGGTTCCATCCCTTCTTTAGATCCAGCGGCCTTCTCTCCCCCCACGTTGTACCTCTCAGAGCTTGTTCGTTTTTACAGAGTCTGTGGTGCAGAGTTTGCACTTAATGGTGCTGAGACGAAATTTACAAGTTAGTGACGCTATTCTGCGAGACTCCAGCACGTCCTCAGCTCCAGATGGACTCTGAGAGGAGCACAGTGATCATTGAGCGGGATGGCAGGTCCCGTTCCTGGGGCGGGACAGGGCAGGGGGGGTCTCCCGCCCAGCTCCTGTGTGCGCCAAGGGAGCCATCTGTGCCTCATCCAGCCCGGAGGTCACGGCAGCAGCCCAGGAGAGGACCGCCGGGCAGATGAGGCTGTGTCCCGGTCGGTTCACTCACACGGGAGCACGTTGGGTGCCGATTTGTGGACCAGCACCTGCCAGGGTGCCCGGGGGCTCGCCAGCGGGAGGCCGAGGCCTGAGTGGCTGTCCCTTTATCTTCCCCATCTTCCCCGAAGCGTCGTGGGGCAGGCCCTCCCGGAGTAATCCCAGCTCGTTGCTCAGGTTCCGAGGCTCAGGTCACTGTCCTCCGTGCTGTGATCTCCCCAGCCCTCCCGAGGGAGCAGAGGACAGCAGACGGCTCCTCCGACAGAAGTGGAGAAAGCGGCCTGGCTCTTAAAACGGATGTCCCAGCTTCATTATCCCACACACAGTGGCCCACACTTATCCTCCCAGCGGTTGGAAACTGTTGTTGTTCAGTCGCTCAGTCGTGTCCAAGTCTCTGCAACCCCATGGACTGCAGCACGCCAGGCCTCCCTGTCCATCACCAACTCCCGGAGCTTACTCAAACTCATGTCCGTCGAGTCGGTGATGCCATCCAACCATCTCATCCTCTGTTGTCCCCTTCTCCTCCCGCCTTCAATCTTTGCCAGCATCAGGGTCTTTTCCAACGAGTCAGCTCTTCGCATCAGGTGGCCAAAGTAGTGGAAAAGGTGGATATTGCTTAAAATAAGGGCATCGTGGACTTGGAGAGGGTCCCTGGGGGTGGTGTGTGATTGCTCCATCATTTCACAGAGGGACTTGCTCGCGGCTCAGCCAAGGTGTTTTGGGGTTTAGGAAAAAGCAGAGCTGCCGTCTGCGGGCCCGGGTTTGGGCGTGCTGGTGCCGTGGGTGACGCACGCCCGTGACATTTCTTGTTTCCCAGTGCCGACAAGACAGCTAGCATTTGATCTACCCCACAGGAGGTCGGTACAGCAGAGCTTATCGTTTTTACCTGGAACGGGCTTACACGCGCTCCATGGTTCTAGTGACTATGAAATACCATTTCAAGATAATGTAATCAGTCAGGTTTATGTTATATGCTCTCTCCCTGTCTCTCCCCCCTCCCCGCCCTCCCTCGAGGAAACGTAGAGTAAACTTCTGCCCAGACCTTATTTTCGCGTGGACAAAACGCCTCCTGCTCCGCTGCACCGTCACCAGCACGTCTGCCGGCTTTGGGGATGAGATCCTGAAACAGAGGGAGAAGCAAGGATAACGCCCGATTGCTTTTGCTTCTCTGGAGATGCTCAAAGCAGCGCTAACATCTGGCGTTGTATCCTTGCTCCAAAGGCTATTGGGTTTTCCGAGAGCAGGTCCTCTTTCCTGATGTTGCAATTCCTCCACGCTCTTCAGAGGTGCTTCGGAATTCAACACAGGAAGCGATCATCTTTTCACGTGAACGTGATTTTTTTTTTTTAATGGATAGGGGTGTGTGGGTCTAAGTTCTAGGAAGTATGTTTCCTTAAAGAATGCTAATTTTCTAGGGGAAAGGGTTTCAGATACGTACCTATCTGTATGATTACAGAAAGTGAATGTGAAATTCGCTCAGTTGTGTCTGACTCTTTGTGACCCCATGGACTATCCAGCCCACGGCACTCTCTGGGCCAGAATACTGGAGTGGGTAGCCGTTCCCTTCTCCAGGGAATCTTCTCCACCCAGGGATCGAACCCAGGTCTCCTGCATTGCAGGCGGATTCTTTACCAGCTGAGCCACAAGAGAAGCCCAAGAATACTGGAGAGGGTAGCATATCCCTTCTCCAGGGGATCATCCCAATCCAGGAATTGAACCCAGGTCTCCCGCATTGCAGGCGGATTCTTTACCAGCTGAGCCACCAGAGAAGCCCAAGAACACTGGAGTGGGTATCCTATCCCTTCTCCAGGGGAGCCTCCCGACCCAGGAATCGAACCAGGATCTCCTGCATTGCAGGCAGATTCTTTACCAGCTGAGCCACATATATAAGTTAGATGCCTACAAGATTTTATTAAAAATCAGTGAAAATAGTCAATTGCGTTTTTTTCCCCTTTATCTTTTTCCCTAAAGAGGCTACCGTGTTTTTGTCAGATGCATATTCACACAGTTGTTCATTTTATCTTTCTATATGATACATCACATGTGCAGGCACAGGGTTGTAGGGTTAACCTCACTTTAGTGTTTTTATCTACACCTCCAGAGGGTAATGGTGGTGTCAGCTCCTTCATTTTAATGGGCTTGTTTGGTAAGAGCTACCATACGGGACAAGGCATCTTTGGAGAGGCCCTGAAGAATATTCCTCTAATGTTTCTCTCCTTCAGGGACGGTGAGCAAATACATTATGAGACTCCAAAGTGTTGCTGCTGCTGCTAAGTCGCTTCAGTCGTGTCTGACTCTGTGCGACCCCATAGACGGCAGCCCACCAGGCTCTGCCGTCCCTGGGATTCTCCAGGCAAGAATACTGGAGTGGGGTGCCATTGCCTTCTCCCACTCCAAAGTGTTAGGCTGTAAATTTAGAATAATGTTGTTTATAAGGTAAATTCCTGAAACCAGCGTTCTCATTTATTTCTCATGCTCACGTGGGCCTCCTGCTGCCCGCCTGGTCTGAGATCGCTGGTAATTTATCATCTAGATTAATTAAATACTTCGATTCTGTGGTCTCCTTTAGGATCTGTGACGAATTGGTGTTGGCCTGAATTTCAATTTTCAGTCTAAAGACAGTAATCCTTTACCCTGGGACCTTGTAATAACCACAACCACAGGCTCCAACCTTGTATGTTATCCCCCCCCTTTTTTTTTTCTTTTTAATTTTATTGAACTAATAGTTGATTATAATGTGTTTAATTTCTGCTGTACAGCAAAGTAATTCAGTTATACATATACATACATATATGCACATCTGTGTTCAGTTCAGTCACTCAGTCGTGTCCAACTCTTTGCAACCCCATGGACTGCAGCATGCCAGACCTCCCTGTCCATCACAATCTCCCGGAGTTTACCCAAACTCATGTCCATCGAGTCGGTGATGCCATCCAACCATCTCATCCTCTGTCATCCCCTTCTCCTGCCGCCTTCAATCTTTCCCAGCATCAGGGTCTTTTCCAGTGAGTCAGCTCTTCGCATCAGGTGGCCAAAGGATTGGAGTTTCAGCTTCAGCATCAGTCCTTCCAATGCATATTCAGGACAGATTTCCTTTAGGATGGACTGGTTGAATCTCCTTGCAGTCCAAGGGACTCTCAAGAGTCTCCTCCAACACCACAGTTCAAAAGCATCAATTCTTCGGTGCTCAGCTTTCTTTATAGTCCAACTCTCACATCCATACGCAACTACTGGGTAAACCATAGCTTTGACGAGATAGACCTTTGTTGGCAAAGTAACGTCTCTGCTTTTTAATATGCTGTCTAGGTTGGTCATAGCTTTTCTTCCAAGGATCGAGCGTCTCTGAATCTCATGGCTGCAGTCACCATCTGCAGTGATTCTGGTGCCCTCCCCCCCAAAATAAAGTCTATATCTATATATATGTGAGTAATATGCTTTTATACTCTTTTCTGTTAGTTTGTCACACGATAGTGAACAGAGTTCTCTGTGCTATGGAGCAGGACGTTGCTACTCAGAGATCCCACTGTAGAGCGTCTTTATAGTTTCAGGTCAGCACAACTGGATTCAAGATGAATGATGACCTTCAACTAGGGAAAGATTAAATTATCATTATTGGGTGAAACCAGACATGGTCTCTGGGTGTAAATTATGAGTGGCAGAGTGGAAAGAATGTGAGGTGGTCCCCCAGCCAGCTGGGGTCAGTTAATCTCTTTGGATTCCATTTCCTCATCCGTAAGATGACTCACTTCTCTGGTGGATATTAAAGGGTAAAAAAATAATGTGTATAGAGTACTCTGTAGTGTCGGGAACCTCTCTGACATGCAGGAGGTGGGAGCCTTCCTCATGCGCTTTTATCGTCCGGAATTTCAGAGCGTAATTGAGACTTTCAAGGCGAAGGTCAGCGGGTGAAGACAGCGGCAACGGAAGATGGGATGGTTTGGGGGGAGAATTCCCTGAAAAGGGGGAGTTACAGTGAGCAGGTGTTCGAGGGACCTCAGAACCGTGTACCTGGGTCTTCCTCACCCACAGCCTTGAGGAGATAGAAACAGTGCTGGAGCAACACTTAAAAAAAAAAAAAAGAAGAATTTGCAGTGTTTCATGGACCAGCACGTGCGAACCAAGTGGATTATGAGAAAGATGAAAGTGAAACAGCTACAAAACCTCAGCTTGCATTTTCACCACGAGAGTCACCGGACAGACCGTTGCTGGATGCGTGGACTCAATGACTGATGGGGTGTCCTCTGCTGGGAGAGAGCTTGGAAAGTGAAACATGTTACTTAGTATTTTTTTTTAATTTATTTATTAGTTGCTTTACAATATTGTGTCGGTTTCCGCCGCACACCAACATGAGTCAGCCACAGGGGTACACACGTCCCCTCCCTCTTGAACCTCCCTCCCGCCCCATCCCAGCCCTCTAGGTTGTCACAGAGCCCCAGGTTGAGCTCTCTGCGTCACAGAGCAAATTCCCACTGGCTGTCTTTCGTAAAGTCGTGTATATGTTCCCATGTACCTTCGTATTTAAAAGCTAGGACGTGCACCCCTGAGAAAGAGGCAGTGAAGAAAGCGTACGATAAACCCAAGGGGTGAAGGATGCAGTAGCTTAGGTTTTCATCATGACGAGCAGGACAGTTCCACGTGTGCGTGGGACAGCCTCGGGGAAACACGCAAGAATCCTCTGCCCTCATCTGCCAGGAAGGCTTGACGCACAGCATGTAGCATGGATGTGACTGATAGAAAGGGAACTAGACAATTAGGGGAGAAACTCTCCTAATGGGAGCACCCCCCCTTGCCCACCCCCGATGGACACAGCATAACAAACCATACATACATAGCTTGGACTTCAGCCTCTTCACTCTCCCGACCAAGAAATACTCAGACCCAGACAAGGTAGAAGGTTTGACAAGCACATTTTGCTGACGAAATAACAAACAGCTCACAAACAATCCCCAAACAGCGAAATTCCCATTTTCGTACTTTACCTACTAGAATATTTCACCCTTTCCCAACAGACTCGTATTATTTAGCTTGGATGTTGTTGTTGTTCAGTTGCCAAGTTTGTGTCCGACTCTTTGTGAGCCCATGGACTGCAGCACGCCAGGCTTCCCTGTCCCTCACCATCTCCCGGAGTTTGCCCAAGTTCATGTCCATCGAGTCGGTGATGCCATCCAACCATCTCATCCTCTGTCATCCCCTTCTCCTCCTGCCTTCAATCTTTCCCAGCATCAGGGTCTTTTCTAATGACTCGGCTCTTCTCATCAGGTAGCCAAAGTATTGGAACTTCAGCTTCAGCATCAGTCCTTCCAAAGAGTTATTAAATCTCAAATCTACTGTACTGGTTTGGTGGTGGTCAGAGTCAGTCACCGAATGGACTATCATGAGGGTTGAGTGAAAGCAGGAAGTCTGGATGAAGAAGCTGAATGTGTCAGAAGCATTTGAAAACTCTTGAAATATACGCATCTTAACCTACACTCATCCAACCTGAGCAGCTAGAGATGTCATCAACGCAGAGTCCTTCTACCTCGTTCTCTCCTAAGTTTCTCAGAGGTTGTTGGTCTTAGTTGCCCATGTGACTGTTTTAATTCTTGGAGACAGATGGCAGAGGCTGGAAGCTTTCATCCGCTTGCCTTTTTTTGAGCACTTTTCCACGCTTGAAACTGCATTGTTAAATGGGTTAAGTTGCCTGGATCTTGAAATATTACTCTAAAGAAGGACGGTAAACATTCTTGGAGGATTTTCTCCTTCACTACAACTCCATTTTATTTTCTTTCCAAATAATTAAAAAGGCTATGCAAATACCATTTTGGTGAACAATTCCTCCCGGACAAGGGGTAAAGAACTAACCTCACAGGTCATTTCCATCCTTGGATCATGGCTTCATGTGTAACTCTGGCAGCAAAACAGTGGATGAAACAGTCTTTATTTTTATACAAAAGCGTGGTTTAATAAGAACCTGAGCATGTTTGCATGTATTTAAATTTTGATTATGCATTTACATTTCTATTGTGTTGAGATAATTATAGAGCACACATATATGTATGAGGTATATCAAGTCTTAACAAAGAAATATCCAAAGGGTCTTTAGCCATCCCTATTTACACCTCTGAGGTAGCGCTGCCCGCCTGGATCAGAAGTTGGTATATATACAAACAGTCTTCTTCTGCTTGAACTTGAAAGAAAAATCTAATAGGAGTCAAAGATCACTTTTGTAGTGTATGTCTATATACAGGTATGTAAGTAGGTAGTTGAGATAGACAGATAGATACAATAGATTGCCATTGTTGTTCAGTCACCAAATTGTGTCTGACTCTTTGTGACCCCCATGGACTGCAGCACGCCAGGCCTCCCTGTCCATCACCAACTCCCGGAACTTGCTCAAAGTCATGTCCATCGAGCCGGTGATGCCATCCAACCATCTCATCCTCTGTCACCCCCTTCTCCTCCCGCCTTCAATCTCTCCCAGCATCAGGGTCTTTTCCAATGAGTCGGTTGAGAGACATAGGTACATAGGTGAGATGGATACATAGAAAGATCACATTTGCTGTCCAGATAGATACATAGATGTTATTCCGTACCTGCCATCTTATGAAGCGGGGTGAGTTTTGTGGGTTGGGCGGTCCCCTCCTGGGGAGAGATTAGCCCACATAACCTCCCTCGGGAGAGTCAGCTTAGAGTGATAGACGCCAGGGCTATTTTCCATCGAGAGCCGCAGATGGGTTTAACAGTACTGTCAACACTTGGTCAACATACTGCATGTTTACAGAATTTCAGATTCTAGAGCTGCACGTATCAATGATCTGAGCCACCGTGACTTCCCCTCTGAAAGTGTGGGATTCGAGGGCAGAGGATGAAATAAATACCGAGGCATCCAGAGGGTGAATGGTGCAGCCAGGGCTAGGAAGCTGCCTTCCGTGTGTGTGTGTGTGTGTGTGTGTGTGTGTGTGTGTGTGTGTGTAGTGTGTGTGCTCAGGGATCTGATCTGCTGAAAGTAGACGTCTGAGTTTTTTCCAGTGACTAGACAAAACTAGTCTCTTGTGAGGAGGAGGAGTCCCACCATGGAGCTGTGACTCTCCTGCCGTAAAACATAGATTCATATTCACGTGTCTCCACCGCAGTGGCTGCCTTCTTCCCTCCATCGAGCGTCCCTGTTACAACTCAGACAGCCATGTTGGCAACCTGTGTCTCATCGGAGGCAAGCCTCTTGGGCTGGCAGAGATTTTTTTTTTGCCCCCCTCAATACGCAGGGTGTGTTACTTGCCCTTGACTAGAGGTGAAAGATGAATCTAAAGGTTGGGGGGATCTCCAGGTTGATAATCTATCCTCTTGGCAACATTTCTCAGGTTCCACTCACTTTTTATGTGTCACAGACTACCTGTTTAACTCAGTTCACCTCCCAGCATCCACTGTCTTGTTGAGACAAGTCCATAGAAGCTACACGTATAAGATTGTATGAGCTTAGTGGTGCCAGGATATCTATGGACCAGCTGGGTTTGGATATTGAGATGGCTGATGCAAAGGGTTTCTGCCACCTGCATCTCCTTTCCTTCTTTACCTTGGTCTGGTCACAGATGGCAAGGACAGAAAATAGGAATTGGGAGATACATTGTCTGGTATAAGTTTTTATTTGTTTATTTTACAGTAGATCCTTGTTGGTTTTCTGTTTTAAATACAGCACTGTGGACATGTCCATCCCAAACTCCCTAATTATCCCTTCCCCCATCCTTCCCCCTGGTGACCATAAGGTTATTACAGAGTATTGAGCAGAGTTCCCTGTGCTGTCCAGCAGGTCCTTGTTGGTTCTTCTTGTTAAATACAGCAGTGTGTCCATGTCCATCCCAAACTCCCTAACTATCCCTTCCCCCAGCCTTCCCCCTGGGAACCAGACGGTTATTACAGAGTATTGAGCAGAGTTCCCTGTGCTGTCCAGCAGCTCCTTGCTGGGTCTCCGTGTTAAATACAGCAGTGTGTCCATGTCCATCCCAAACTCCCTGACTATCCCTTCCCCCATCCTCCCCCCCTGGGAACCAGATGGTTATTACAGAGTATTGAGCAGAGTTCCCTGTGCTGTCCAGCAGGTCCTTGTTGGTTCTCCATGTTAAATACAGCAGTGTGTACACGTCCATCCCAAAGTCCCAATCTATCTCCCCTACCCCTGTGAAAATGTTCTCTAAGTCCGTGAGTCTGTTTCTGTTTTGAAAGAGTTTCATTTGTATCATTTTAGATTCTGCATAGAAGCGGTATCATCCATACTTGTCTTTCTCTGTCTGACTGTCTTCACCTAAGTGCGTGATGAGTGAAAGTTTTCGATCAGGACCAATTGTGGATGAATTTATAAGCAGGTCACTGTTCCGTCCTGGCTTTCTGCCCAGTGTAGACAACAGGGCAGATGTCCATGACCTCATGCCCAGGACTTGTGAGTATGCTCCCCTGTCTAGAAAATGGTGATTTCTTGATGGGAGTGAAACACGAATATTGAGGTGGGAATATTATACTGGGATATCCAGGGGGGTCCAAACCAATCACATGAGTCCTCAGACTGGAGAACCCTTCCCACCTGTGGGCAGGAGGAGAGGAGATTATGGAAAATGGTCTGAAAGATGCAGTGTTTGTGGATTTGGTAATGGCGGAAGAGGGGGCTGCAAGCCAGGGAAGGCAGGTGTCCTCTCAAAGCTGGGAAAGGCAGCAAACACACTCTTTCCTAGGCACCCACAAGGACTGAAGCCCTGCCACCATCTTAATTTTAGTGCATCGAGACCCACATCAGAGTTCTGACCTACAGAGCTGTAAAGTAGCAAGTTTGCATTTTTCAGCCCCCAGGTTTGTGGTCCTTTGATACAGCAGCAACAGAAAATTGATACAGGCAGCAGAAGGATGCGGGTGAGCTGAGGAAGAAGTTAAAAAGCGTATTATAAATCTGTCACATATTTAGAGGTTATTATTGGATACTGTATATGTGCATGTGCAATATAAATACAAACAGATGCAAAAAACGATACCCATGTAAAATACAACATTTAAAATTGTATTACTAGAATGTACAAGCTAGCTTGTTATATGTTGTTATAGATACTATATAGTTACATTAGAGTTATTGTTAGTTACAGTGTTAGTCACTCACTGTGTCAGCAACTCTTTGTGACCCCGTGGGCTGTAGCCCGCCAGGCTCCTCTCTCCATGGGATTTCCCAGTCAAGAATACTGGAGTGGGTTGCCATGCCCTTCTCCAGGGGATCTTCCCAACCCAGGGATCGAACCTGGGTGTCTTGTGTTACAGGAAGGTTCTTTACCATCTGAGTGACCAGGGAAGCCCTAGCATTATTGTTACCTAGTTATTACAGTTCATGACTGGTGGAATTAGTCTGTTTGATGTTGATGGTGAAGGAGACAGGGAATCTTTCTTTCCACCTTAGGAGAGTCAACACATTTGTTTCTCGTGGGCAAGAGTCATATTTCTCAGGAAACAGCTGCTTCATTGTTGTTGATTATATTTTAACTAGATTTCTCATACATCTCTGCTTAGAAATATCCCATGCTATAATGTCTTACATTACCGTATTAATTTTCTTTTGCTGCCTTAACAAGGAGCCACAAACTTTGGAGCTTGCACCAATGTGAGTTTACATTTACAGTTCTCCAGGTTAGCAGTGACACGGCTGAGTTCTCTGCTCACGGTGTCACGAGCCTAAACCAAGGTCTTTGCCAGCCAGCTGCCCTCTCTTCCGAAGATTCTGCGGGAGAATCAGCTTCTTAACTCATTCAGCTTAAGTCCGGGTTCAGTTCCACGTACCATGGGAGAGCCATCTCTCTTAGTCCATGCTGACTGTCAGCTGAGGTTGTTCCTGGTTTCTGGAGAGCCCAGAATTCTTGGCCTTGGGGTTTTCTTTCTGGCCTTCCAAGTCGGCCACCACAGGTAGAATGCCTTTCATGGACCTCCAGCTGTCTCATGCGTTCCTATAGCTTCATCCTCTGCTCTAACCACCTGAGGCCACGCGGCGAATCCACGATGAAATTCCCGTGTTCGGGTTAGTGCCATCTTAAGGTTGAAGCTGTCTGCAGGTCCATCTTGCCACGTGAGGTCTCATGGTCTCACTCTGGGGGATTGAGGCATGGACTCTGCTTAGGGACTGCAGTTTTATTAATGTCATGCATGAAACACACACAGTCTGGAGACCCCGACGAACCAAGCCATAGGTTGCAAAGGCAGCTTCCTCTTCAACCTTCCCCTGCCGGATTATTTTAGAAAGCAGGTCCTCAGGGCTGTTAGTAAAACGGTCTGGTTGGTTGCAGAACAAGAAGGAAGCTCTAAATTCAGCTCTAAATAAGATGATGCTTGCAGCATTTCATGCAGCAGGTGGTTGCACCTCACCCCCCTTTAGAGGGAGCGCCTATTACTGACTGTATAGGGTCATCATGACAAATGAAAATTGAGCCCTCCATTTTTCTCTTCTTTCACTTCCTGCCCGGTCTTTGAAAGATAATCTTGATCTGTTTATGGTCTAATTTTCTGTGTATTCCAGTTTTTTCTTTTCTGTGAAGATATACCCTTATGTAATACTTTTGGCTATCTCAGACAACGTTCTTAAAATACAATGCATAATTATAGGATGGGTATATTTACAATTTGGAATTAGATTTTCCTGGGCTCCAAAATGGTCCATGATTTAATGCTGCCTTTTTTCCCCCAATGTCTTTCTGGGTACATGTAACTCTAAATCGGATGAGGCAGAAACTATTATTTATTGAAACTCTTTGATGAGTCAGGTTTGTGACAGGTGATAGCATCTGATCTTTATAAGAACTTCGCTGAGTGTGCAATTAATATTTCTACCTTACAGATGAGGAGACTTGAGTTGAGAGATTCAGTTAGGTCCTTTTCTCCAGGGCACTGAGCTGTGCGTTAGAATTATGTTCATAAGTGACGCCAAAGAGACGCAGATACCTGAACGTCTGCCCGTCAGTCTGTATCCATGGATTCCTCTCTCTTTTGCCCTCTCTGCCTGTCCATCTCGATCTCTGGGTTTATCTGTCAATCTCTGTGCATCATCTATACAGCTATCCATCCACATTATAATTATACCTGTACATTAGAGACATGCTTCTTAAAGAACTGGTATCGTGAAAATGTAGTTCTGCATTGTCCTCCCATCTTTATGCGGTTGTAAATGCCCCCTTTTAACAGTTTGTTATCTAAATATACCTGTGGCTGTGTGTCTGTGTGTATCTGTGTGTTTGTGTGTGTCTGTGTATATGTGTGTGTGTCTGTGTCTGTGTGTGCGCGTCTGTGTATGTGCGTGTTTGTCTATGTGTGTGTCTCTGTGTGTTTGTATGTCTGTGTGTGTGTGTCTCTGTGTATGTGTGTGCCTATGTGTGACTGTGTGTGTGTCTCTGTGTGTTTGTGTCTCTGTGTGTGTATGTGCGTTTGTGTGTCTGTGTGTTTGTGTGTCTCTCTCTGTGTGTGTCTGTGTGTGTCTCTGTGTTTGTGTGTCTCTGTGTGTCTGTGTCTCTGTGTGTGTGTTTGTGTCTGTGTGTTTGTGTGTCTCTGTCTGTGTGTCTGTGTGTCTGTGTGTGTCTCCATGTGTTTGTGTGTCTGTGTGTGTCTCTGTGTGTGTCTGTGTGCTTGTGTGTTTCTGTGTGTGTGTGTCTGTGTGTGTATATGTCTGTGTTTGTGTGTCTGTGTGTGTGTTTGTGTGTCTGTGTCTATGTGTGTCTCTGTGTGTTTGTGTGTCTGTGTGTGTTTGTGTATGTGTGTGTCTCTGTGTGCCTGTGCGTTTGTCTGTGTGTGTGTGTGTGTGTGTGTTAGAGAGAGAGGAGGAGCTCCCAGCTAAGCCCGTCCACATCTGTCCTCGGCGTGTGTGTGTGTGTCTCTGTGTGTTTGTGTGTCTGTGTGTTTGTCTCTGTGTGTGTGTTTCTGTGTGTGTGTCTGTGTGCTTGTGTGTGTCTTGTGTGTGTCTCTGTGTGTATGTGTCTATGTGTTTGTGTGTCTTTGTGTGTCTATGTGTGTCTGTGTGTGTCTGTGTGTGCGCCTCTGTGTGTATGTCTATGTGTGTGTGTGTCTCTGTGTGTTTGTGTGTATCTGTGTGTGTGTCTGTGCATGTGTGTCTCTGTGTGTGTCTCTGTGTTTGTGTGTGTCTGTGTGTCTCTGTGTGTGTTTGTGTGTGTGTGTCTCTGTGTGTGTCTGTGTGTGTCTGTGTCTATGTGTTTGTGTGTCTGTGTGTCTGTGTGTGTGTCTGTGTATGTGTGTCTCTGTGTGTGTCTCTGTGTGTTTGTGTGTGTCTCTGTGTGCGTCTGTGTGTATCTGTGTGTGTATCTGTGTGTGTGTGTCTGTGTGTGTCTCTGTGTTTTTGTGTGTCTGTGTCTCTGTGTGTGTGTCTGTGTGTAATTTGTGTGTGTGTCTGTGTGTGTCTGTGTGTGTGTTTGTGTGTGTCTGTGCCTGTATGTGTCTATGTGTTTGTGTGTCTGTATGTTTGTGTGTCTGTGTGTGTCTCTCTGTGTGTGTCTGTGCATGTGTGTCTCTGTGTGTCTGTGTGTGTGTTTGTGTGTGTATTTGTGTGTGTGTGTCTGTGTGTTTTTGTGTGTCTGTGCATGTGTGTGTGTGTTACAGAGAGAGGAGAAGGAGCTCCCAGCTAAGCCCATCCACATCTGTCCTCAGCGTGTGTGCGTGTGTCTCTGTGTGTCTGTGCGTGTGTGTGTGTGTGTGTGTGTGTGTGTGTGTTAGAGAGAGAGGAGGAGCTCCCAGCTAAGCCCGTCCGCATCTGTCCTCCGCGGGATCCCGGTTCCGCTCGGGTCTGTGTCCGGTCCAGTGACCCACAAGCATCGGGCTGCAGGCACCCGGAGAGCCGCCCCAGGGCAGACTGGAGTGGTCAGCCCCTGAGTGTTCCGGGCCGGTCCAGCCCCAAGGCCCGCAGGACGGGGCCTGCGCCCCAGCACTCAGCTGCTGTGGGCTCCACCTGGAGATGCCAGGGCGGCTCGTGGCTCCGGGACAGACCCGCATCTACAGACCCATCTCCTGCTGCACTCTCTTTGCTGCTGTCTCTCTGCGCTTCCGGAAATGGCCCCAAGAGACACGGTTTGCATCTCGCACAGTGAACTCTTGCTTCAGGATCCAGGATTCCCACCCCCTCCCACCCCCCCAATCCTCCTCTTTTACCCTAAATGGGGGGAGCCACAGGTTGCTGTTAATGGCCGGTTTAGAGAAACATTGCAAGCCGTCACCGATTTCCCATTCCCTGTTTGACCCGTTGGCCGGCTGTCCCAACGATGGGAGCTTTATTCACCTCTTGAGAATCTTGTGAACTAGCCACAGCCCTGCCCTCTGTAGGTCCAGCACAGAGGACGCTCTGGGAGCTTCCCAGAGCATCTTCCATGTGTTTCTCAGCGAATTACACCTGCTTCTCGGGAGGGAGAGTGTTGAACTGCCCTTGGTGGCCTCAGGAATTGGGGCCACATTGTTCTCAACAGGGCACCCTTTCCTTGAACTAGCTGGCATGTTTTTGCTACCCTTTGCTGGTTTGAGCGTCACCACTGTTTCTCTTCCCTCTGTGGCCTGTTTCCTTTGGTAATTTTCATCAGGTTCTGGAGGTTTTGTTAAATATGACTAGAGGGCTGAATTCTCTTCTGAAGCTTTTACATTCCCCCATGTTTGGACTTGTTTTTTTTAAGCCCAATTTGAGAGAGGTGGGAGGTGAACCTTGTCTCCCTTCCAACACAATAACTTGTGTGATTGGCTCCGCTTCTGTCTCCTTGCTGACGAGGTACTGCAAGCATCTCTTGCTGTTTCCTTTGTTTTCTGTCTTTTGTCATATGATTATGTCTTATTTGTGTTTATCTTACAGATTAGAAAGCAGATCCTCCTTTTAAAAATATGCTTGTGGTTCTGTTTTCTTTTTTTTTTAAATATGTATTTATTTTATATTGGAGTATACTTGATTAACAATGTGGTGATAGTTCCAGGAGTTCGGCAAAGTGATTCAGTTTATACATATACATGTATCTATTCTTTTCAGATTATTTTCCCGTTTAGGTTATTACATAATATCCAGCAGAGTTCCCTGTGCTGTAGTCAGGTCTTTGCTGGTTCTCCATGTTAAATATAGCAGTGTGTCCATGTCCACCCCAAAATCCCTGACTATCCCTTCCCCCATCCTTCCCCCTGGTGACCATAAGGTTATTACAGAGTATTGAGCAGAGTTCCCTGTGCTGTCCAGCAGGTCCTTGCTGGTTCTCCATGTTAAATACAGCAGTGTGTCCATGTCCATCCCAGACTCCCTGACTATCCCTTCCCCCATCCTTCCCCCTGGGAACCATAAGGTTATTACAGAGTATTGAGCAGAGTTCCCTGTGCTGTCCAGCAGGTCCTTGCTGGTTCTCCATGTTATATACAGCAGTGTGTCCATGTCCATCCCAGACTCCCTGACTATCCCTTCCCTCCATCCTTCCCCCCTGGGAACCGTAAGTTCATTCTGTAACTCTGTGAGTCTGTTTGTGTTTTATAAACAAGTCATTTTAGTTTTTCAAGAATGTAATTGCTGTAGATGGCTCTCCCCACTTCTCCCAAATTTGCATGTTGAAATTGTCACCCCCCGTGGGATGCCATTAGGAAGTGGGGCCTTTGGGAGGTGATGAAGTCCAGGGTGGAGCTCGCGTGAATGGATCTCCTGCCTTTATAAATGACACCCAGAGAGGCCCCTGACCCGTTCCAACACAGCAAGGAGACGTCCATCCGTGAACCAGGAAGCTGGTCCTCACCAGACGCGGAACCTGCCAGCATCTTCATCTTGGACTTCCCGGCTCTGTTAACTGTGAGAGCGAGATGTCTGTTGTTTATAATCCACCTGCTCTGTGGCCTTTCATTATAGCTGCCCAGACCGACTGAGACAGTCATCGACCCTGTATTACAAACCTACATGAACTGTGCTGGGAAGAATGCCTGACTCCTAACAAGTGCCTCAGAAATATTAGTTGTTTTCATTATTGTCGATACTGACATTGTTCAAGACCTCAAACGACGTGGTTGTCTTTTACCTCATACTGTATCCAGTGAGGGCAGTTTTATATTTTATAGACTCAAACTTTCATACTCTTTTCTATGAAAAGATAAGATTTTAGGAGATGGGATTTTAAGCCCAAATTATTATTTTTTTGGTACTAATTATGTTACAACAAATATACCCATTTGCAGCAACTTAATCATAGCATTTAATTCCTTTGGGTAACCACATTTGACACTTTTTTTGGTATAAAACACTATGCCTCTCTGGCATTAATAGTTTTGGACCTTGTATCCCATAATTTGGGCTCCCCTGATGACTCAGAGTGTAAAGCATATGCCTGCCAGGGATGGAGACTCAGTTTGAACCCTGGGTCATGAAGGTCCCCTGGAGGAGGAAATGGCAACCCACTCCAGTATTCTTGCCTGGAGAATTCCCACGGACAGAGGAGCCTGGGGGGTTATAGCCCACAGGGTCGAAAAGAGTCGGACACAACTGAGCAGCTAAGCGCAGCAACACATCTCATAATTTATACATTCCTGAGTTATTGTTTGGGTTTCGTCTCTGATGACATAAAGTGGATTTTATTTTTGAGAAACGTGTTTGGGCTATTAGAAAACTTATTGAATTTTTAGAAGTCTTTTCTTCTTTGCCTTTCTTTAGGACAAGACTTCTTGGTTGAATAGAAATGTCTTTAGATATCCGTTTTTCTACTCGAAGAGGAAAAAGACATTTTGAATCCAGGCTTCCACATGAAATATCTGAGCACCCCATGATTTTGGCTCATTGGAGACAGCCTCTTTTTATTTTTTTCTGCCTGAATTCTTGAAGAATGTTCTCCCTTTATCCCCATACTTCAGAAACATTCCAGGTTACATCTTGCTCCCCGTGGATCTTCTCCGTCTTCACACTGACACTGTGCTTCCTTGTGTTCTCCTTTTTTTTTTCTTCCTTCCATACATCCGCAGATTTTGACTTCTTTTCTTAAGTCTTTGAATGAAGAGAGATTTATCTAGACCTGATTTGTGCCGGATCCGTGGCTTTTTCTTGGCCGTGCTCTCTGTTCCCTTCTTCTGGGGGAAGAAGCTTAATACTATTTTGGGTTGACATGACAGAGGTGTGTTTTCTGGCACCAAGAGGCGTTATCTCACACAGTTGATAATCCTGTTTTCTGTGAACATTGTCTTTACCCCATGGCTAGCTTTCTTTTTTTTTAATTCTACATTCTGAATTCATTTTTTTCTGCTCCCTAAGGGCATCGGTGTCAGAGCTCTACCCACCCCCACCCATGCAGCATCCTGTATCCCAGACTTACCCTTCCTGGGACCCTGTGCTGCTACTGTGCGTATCTATGTGAGATTAGCTGCCCTGTATGTACTCCTGAGAAACCTGTATGCAGGTCAGGAAGCAACAGTTAGAACTGGACATGGAACAACAGACTGGTTCCAGATAAGAAGGGGAGTACGTCAAGGCTGTCTATTGTCACCCTGCTTATTTAACTTATATGCAGAGTACATCATGAGAAACGCTGGGCTGGAAGAAACACAAGCTGGAATCAAGATTTCCAGGAGAAATATCAATAACCTCAGATATGCAGATGACACCACCCTTACGGTAGAAAGCGAAGAAGAACTAAAGAGCCTCTTGATGAAGGTGAAGGAAGAGAGTGAAAAAGTTGGCTGAAAGCTCAACATTCAGAAAACTAATATCATGGCATCTGGTCCCATCACTTCATGGGAAATAGATGGGGAAACAGTGGAAACAGTGTCAGACTTTATTGTTTTGTGCTCCAAAATCACTGCAGATGGTGATTGCAGCCATGAAATTAAAAGACACTTACCCCTTGGAAGGAAAGTTATGACCAACCTAGATAGCATATTAAAAAGCAGAGACATTACTTTGCCGGCAAAGGTCCATCTAGTCAAGGCCATGGTTTTTCCAGTGGTCATGTTTGGATTTGAGAGTTGGACTGTGAAGAAAGCTGAGTGCAGAAGAATTGATGCTTTTGAACTGTGGTGTTGGAGAAGACTCTTGAGAGTCCCTCGGACTGCAAGGAGATCCAACCAGTCCATCCTAAAGGAGATCAGTCCTGAGTATTCATTGGAAGGACTGATGTTGAAGCTGAAACTCCAATCCTTTGGCCACCTGATGTGAAGAGCTGACTCATTTGAAAAGACCCTGATGCTGGGAAAGATTGAAGGCAGGAGGATAAGGGGACCACAGCGGATGAGATGGTTGGATGGCATCACCGATGCAATGGACATGGGTTTGAGTGGACTCCGGCAGTTGCTGATGGACAGGGAGGCCTGGCGTGCTGCGGTTCATGGGGTCACAAAGAGTTGGACATGACTAGCGACTGAACTGAAGTGATGTACACTTGAGTTTTTGCTACTCTGTATATCCACAAAGTCTATCAA
The DNA here is from genome assembly GCF_054371585.1 of Giraffa tippelskirchi. Classification (NCBI taxonomy): domain Eukaryota; kingdom Metazoa; phylum Chordata; class Mammalia; order Artiodactyla; family Giraffidae; genus Giraffa; species Giraffa tippelskirchi. Next base: position 150,014,705 of record NC_137289.1, read on the forward strand.
TATAATTACATATATGCACATAATACCCCTGTAAGTCTTCAGCGGCTATTCACTTAGAGTTTCCTTTATACCTCCTTGCATCCAGTTGGACCTCCCTGGTGGTCTGGTTGCAAAGAAGGAAGTCTGAGAGTGAGCAGGCTGAGAACCATCTTCTTGAATACGACGTAAAATCCCTCTACAGGGATTCCCTTAGCTCCCCAGTAAAGACAGAAATGACGTGAGCGTCCTTCCTGTCTGATATAGCTTGCATATCCGTTACAGTCCTGCATCAAGTTCTTATAATTTTTTTCATGTCAACTTTGTAATAAAGATCATCTTTTAAGGTATGTTATAAAGTCAAGTACAGACTGTCCATTTAAAAGTACACAGGAAATTTCGTAAGGGTCCAACTATGATCATCTTCCCTTTGGAAGTAAGCGGAGATGAAAGTGAAAGTCTTTCAGTTGTGTCCAACTCTTTGCAACCCCACGGACTACACAGTCCACGGAATTCTCCAGGCCAGAATACTGGAGTGGGTAGCCTTTGCCTTCTCCAGGGGATCTTCCGAACCCAGGGATCGAACTCAGGTCTCCCACATTGCGGGCGGATTCTTTACCAACTGAGTCACAAGGGAAGCCCAAGAATACTAGAATGGGTAGCCTGTCCCTTCTCCAGCGGATCTTCCCGACCCAGGGGTCAAACCCAGGTCTCGAACACAAGAGAAGGTGCTAGTCTATATGTGGGAGGGTTTTCAAAGTATTGAATACTGTTTCTCATGAGCTCAAGAGAATTTATATAAAAGCACTAGCAGATGTTTTGGATGAGAATATGTGTTAGAAACATTTTTGTAATGACAGTGAGAATTGACTCTATGGGGGTTTTTTTCTTTTTAATTGTTAGTGTTAATTGCACTTGGTTTTCCTTAAGTCAAATCAAGTCAGTGAGCTGATTTTGATCACGTGCCCATAGTCCCAGCCACTGCTGTCTCCTTTGAGTCTTAGAGAAGGAAACAGCAACCCACTCCAGGATTCTTGCCTGGGAAATCTCACGGACGGAGTAGCCTGGTGGGCTACCGTCCACAGGGTCACAAAGAGTCGGATGCAGCTGAGCAGATACACACTCTGCAAACACACGTTTCAGAAATCCGTCCTGTGTGTAGGGGTGGGAGGAGAGGGGATTCTGTCACAAATCCCAGAACACCTGCAGTCTCAGCCCAGATGTTCCTCTGCTAGACACCCCCCGAGTGGGTGATGCTGAGAAGTCACCACCCTGCCCCCCTCAACTCCTCTCCCCTCTACAGTAGTCTCAGTCCAGGAGGAGCCAGAAATGCATCCACCCCCCACCTGCAGAGTCCTCCAGGAGAAGACTTTGGGATATCACCCCTGCAGCACTGTCTTCCTGCTCAGCACCGAACCCACCGCCCTGCCGTGAGAGCCCGCAGACTGCTGCCTGGTCAATACGACGGGACCACGGAGCTGTCTCTTTCTGCCCCGATTCTCCCCGGTCACCTGAAAGCCTCTGTCCCCTCAGGGGTGACGTGTGGTTTTTTTTTTTTCCATCTGGGATCAGGGAAGCCTGATGGGAATTTCCCAGGGTGCTCTGCAGCAGCTCCGAAGCATCTTGTGAGGTCAACTGCCCAGGTCTTTTCCCCTGTCGCCTTCTGGGGTCCACAGACCTTCTGTGCAGTAGGAATTGTGAGTCCTGCCTGCGTCCTCTCACCAGCACCTGCTCGAACCCTCTGAAGCCCCCACTCTGGGGTCCCCTTTGCAGAAACCACCTCCCACCCTCAGAATCTCCAGGGTCCCATTTCCAGTAACCAGCTCCCCACCCATGGAATATCTCTTGAACCTACAGAACTGTTGTTTTTTCAAACATGTTTAGAATTCACATTAACGTTCACCATTTCACATTAAGATTTATTCTCGTAACGTGTATGCCCACAGCATGCACTGCTTTACTGAAAAGAGTATAAACATAATTGCCGACACACTTTCCATATCATCCTTTTATTCTTCATTTTTACACGACGCTGACATCCTCCAGCGTCCGCCACCTTGGGGAGGTCGTCTGCCTGTTCTTGAACCCCACCTCCAACCCCGTGACTGTCTCCCCACTCCCTCTCTGCTCAGACCACTGGACGCTGTGTGATGATGCCGACCCAGACCGTATCATGATGCAGACTGTCGTCAAGAAGTCTTACTGGTTTAGGCAAGGGTCTTTCACCCACAGCAGCCCACTCTTGGTCTTTAACGTATCATTCCCTGTGTGTCCTGTCTCCCCCCCTCAACGTATGATGCAGATCACAGAGGCATCAAACGTGGTAACAAGGGCACCTCGTCTGGGACTAAACACAGGCCCAGGCTGAAAGAAGAAAACTCTCTTATGAAAGCGAGGGGACCACACAGTCCCCTGCCAGGGCCCAGACACAGATGATTGTCCCTGAGGGCTTGGTTTTAGAAAACAAGTGAATCTACTGAAATCAGTGAATCCAAGAAGACTTGTTTTTTTCCCAACTGTGGTTTTGAGCAAATCCTCTGTTGCTTTGCTTCACTCATTCCATGGAGATAGAAAGAGAGGAATGACACATGTCAGTTGGCAGCACAAATGTTTGCACTAAGGATGCTGTAAATGGTTCCGGGCTGCCTCTCCCTGCACCGGCATTTGGGGCGGAATGAGACAAGGAGGGTCGGAGTGGGAGAGAAAGAGACAGACAGAGAGAGGTGATGGTAAGATTCAGGTTGAGGAAACAGACGTCGTGGGAATTGAGCTTTTGTGGCAAGCAGTGAGTGCTTTTCAGAATCCTATTTCCCGCTCGCCTAGGAGACCCATCTTCACGGTCTTAACCGACCTTAGAATGGCATCGGAATCCTTCCTTTTCTCCAAAGTATGCTGAGATTCTCATTCTCTGTTCATACTTACGTGTTGCGCTTTAAGTGTCGAACTCTTGGGGATCTGATCACATTGGATCCATTATTTACAGGAATAGGAATGTCTTTCTGGGAGAAATTTCTTCTTGTTTTTTTTTATAGTTTGTACTATAGTTAATTTACCGGAGAAGGCAATGGCACCCCACTCCAGTACTCTTGCCTGGAAAATCCCATGGATGGAGGAGCCTGGTAGGCTACAGTCCATGGGGTCGCACAGAGTCGGACACGACTGAGTGACTTCACTTTCACTTTTCCCTTTCATGCACTGGAGAAGGAAATGGCAACCCACTCCAGTATTCTTGCCTGGAGAATCCTAGGGATGGCGGAGCCTGGTGAGCTGCCGTCCATGGGGTCGCACAGAGTCGGACACGACCGAAGCGACTTAGCAGCAGCAGCATAGTTAATTTACAGCGTTGCGTTGGTTTCCGCCGTACAACACTGTGAATCAGGCATATGTATACATAGATCCCCTCTGTCTTGAGCCTCCCACCCCCATCCACCCCTCTAGGTCACCACAGAGCACCAGGCTGACCTCCCTGTGTTATAAAGCAGCTTCCCACTGTCTGTTTTACACATGGTAATATGTATATTAGGGCTTCTCTTGTGGCTCAGCTGATAAAGAATCCTCCCACAATGTGGGAGATCTGGGTTCGATCCTTAGATTGGAAAGACTCCCCTGGAGAAGGGAAAGCCTACCCACTCCAGTATTCTGGCCTGGAGAATTCCATGGACTGTACAGTCCATGGGGTCGCAAAGAGTCGGACACAACTGAGCGACGTTCACTCTCACTGTGTATATATTTCAGTGCTACTCTGACAGCTTGTTTTGTGTGAGTTTCAAGTGTACAGTGAAGTGATTCAGTTATACTCACACACACACACATACATACTTTTAATTCTTTTCCATTATAGGTTATTATAAAATATTGAGTAGAATTTCCCGGGGCCGTACAGTCGTTCCTTGTTACTTGGCAGGAATTCCTGAGCAAACTCTAGAAATAGCAGAGGGAAAGAGAAGAGACAACGCTTGGATACATTTTGTTCTTGGTTTAATTGAACTTTTGAACTGCCACCACTGCCATCATAAAAAGTATTACATTTCTTAAATGATAACGAGATAGAGTTAGAATGAATAAATTATTTGCACATAGTTTGCAAGTGCTTTATTTAAGCTCACTTATACACCCTAAACTGTGTAACTCTAAAACACGTTTTTGGTTTTTTTTTTAATTTTTTAAAATTTATTTAATTTTTAAATTTTTAACCATACTACCAGCGTTCTATGTTTGACCTGTGTCAGGTGATACAAGGAAAGAAAGAAAGCAAGCAGGCAGCTTAGAGTCTCATACATGCCAGCTGTATTCCGGTTTATTCCCAAGGCACATTCACTGTCTAAACACTCAAAGTCAACTCCTATATGGATTTACCAATAAAAATGCTAATGACAGTACTTTGTATTCCTGTTTTGGTGGGGAAGGCAGTCGGTGGACGTTGACAAATTTGGTGTCATTGGTTTTTAATACATGAACTCCCGTGCGGTATGGAGGAAATTGGAAAAGCAGAGATTTCGTTCTGTGTCCTGGGAGCCCAGCATGGGTATAAATCCGTTCTCTTCCAGCAGTTGGGAACCTACGGCTGGCAGATAAACACATCTATCGAATCTTAAATGTTTTGGCTGTGTCCGTACAGCGGTAGTCTGTCTGCGCCTCGAAACAGACCAAAGGAAACTAAAAATAAAATCCTCTACCCCAGGGTCCCCGTTAAGATAATCTCTGTTGGTTCTTCGGAGAGTTACTCAGTGGGTGCATTCCAAAGAGCTGGGATTTTGAAGAGTTCCAAATAGTCTGAAGGATGCTCTGGAGGGTGGCTGTGGGATACCACGGGGCTTCTGTCTGCGTCTGAAACTTCAAGGCTACTAGAGAACAAAGCCTTCTCGGCTTGAGCAGAGATGGTCCATATATAACACAGGTTTCGAGACATCAAGTGAGACTGGGAAGACCAAGAAGCATCCTAACACAGTGGGTGTCAGAACACGCATTCGCACACCCGTTCATCTCTTCTGGGGAGCTGCTCACGGGCTTACACAGAAAAGATCTTGATGGTTGTGGGCAGACTGAAATACACGTTCCTGGAATAAAACAACTGGGACTTGGGGGGAAAGAAGAGACACAGAGAAATATTCTTGTTTTCATTTTGTACGAGATTTATTTATGCGTTTATTTTATTTTTTTTGTCTGTGCTGGGTCTTCCTTGCTGTGTGGGGTTCTCTGTAGTTGTGGTCCATGGGCTTCTTCATTGTGGTGGCTTCTGTTTGTTTTGGGCCATGGTCTTTAGGCATAAGGGCTTCAGTGGTTGGGGGGTTGTGAGCTCTAGGGTGCTTGGGCTTAGTTGCTCCATGGCATGTGAGGTCTTCCGGCACCAGGAATAGAACCTGCGCCTCTTGCATTGTAATGTGCTAAGTTGCTTCAGTCGTGTCCAGCTCTTTGCAGTCCTGTAGACCATAGCCCACCAGGCTCCTCTGTCCATGGGGATTCTCTAGGAAAGAAGACTGGACTGGGTTGCCACGCCCTTCTCCAGGGGATCTTTCCGACCCATGGGTTGAACCCACGTCTGCTGCATTGCAGCCAGGTTCTTTACGACTAGCACCACCTGGGAAGCCCTCCTGCATTGTAAGGCAGATGCTTAACCACTGGACCACCAGGGAAGCCTTTGTTTTCATCTTGAAATGATGAATAGCCATGACCAAAGATTCAAGTGCAAGCAAACACCAGCCCATGGGATGAAGACATGTAAACACGGCTTTTATGAGAGATTAAGTGAAATGAGGACCTGCAGAAATGAAAACCCAGAGCTGTGTATGTGGAAGCAGGCCGACCGAAGGGACCCTGATGAGTCTCGCCTCCTGATATTCACACCCTTGTTTAAATCCCTCCGTCTCTGTGTGCACCAGCCTCCTAGTGACTGCTTCTCAGTGGACAGAGTACAGAGAAAAGATAAAGAGATGAGTTTTTTTTGGTCTTACCCGCTCGGGCTGCCGTAACCAAGCACCATGGATTTGGGTGGTGTAGTGGACAGACATATTTGTCAAGGTGTGGGAGGCTGGGAAGTCCTACACCAAGATCCTGGACACACCTTCTTGCTGTGTCCTCAGATGACAGAGGGAAAGTGGACTATGCTGTCTCCTCCTCTTCTTGTCAGGGCACTAATCCCATTACAGGGGGCCCCATCCTCATAATCTCATCTACCTCATCATGGGCCCCCCACCCGTTATGAATTCATGTAAACCTAAGGACCTCACAAAGGCTCCACCTCTGAATACAATCCCATGAGGACTTAGGGCTTTGGTGTGTGAATTTGTGGGGGGTTGGGGGGACGCAAACATTCAGGTCCTGACAATTATCAAACACCAGGACTCTCTGTTGTTAAGAGACTCTAGACTCTGTTGCCACCCTGGCTTGATGAGTCAGACCTCCATGTTGGAAGAACCAAGCAAAGCCTTCGGCTCACAGGGCGTGGAAGCAACAAGGCTCTCTGTCCATCAATTCATGAGGAGCTGGATCCTTTCAACAGCATCAGGAAGCTTGGGGGTAAGTCCTTCCTAGATGGTTTCTGGAAGGGGACCACAGCCCTGACTGAAAGTTTGAGTTTTATCCTGTGAGAGAGCCATCCCCGCCTCCAAAGTAGATGACTCAGCAGAGCCTCAACCTGCAGAAATTGGCAACAAACCTCACTGTTTCAGGTAACTGGATGATTTGGAAAGCAAATTTGAGATAATGTGACGTATCAGCAGATAATCAATATAACATGGTAGCCCTTTTCAGATACTTCAAGGGCTTCCAATGATAAGAATGATTTAGATTTGTTCCATTGATTCTCCAAGAGCATATCACTGCCAAATGAATGATAGTTGTGAGGGGCTTTGCTCCTGCTGTTTAGTCGATGAGTCCTGTCTGACATTTTTCGACCCCATGGACTGTAGCCCACCAGGCTCCCCTGTCCATGGGATTCTCCAGGCAAGAATACTGGAGAGGGTTGTCATTCCCTCCTCCAGGGGATCTTCCCAACCCAGGGATCGAACCCAGGTCTCCTGGGTCTCCTGCATTGGCAGGCAGGTTCTTTACCCGCTGAGCCAACTCCTTGTGTCCCACATATATGGAGAGGCATAAAATATTCCATTCAAGTCTTCTCTTGAAGGGATATCATTGTAAGTATTCCCAGTGAAGGGGTTGTCCATAAGCTCTGAATTCACCCCCACCCCACCACCCTAGAATTATCAGACACCTTGGGGGTGGTGCTTTGCCCACTGATGGAAGAACGTGGCTCCCCTTGATTTAAAGAGGGGCTTACAGGCACTTTTGCTTAAGCCCTGAAGGATTTGACAGAGTTTTCAGAACTCTCCAGGTTCAGTTCTGCAAGCGGAGCCCTTCAAAGCGACACATGTGACATCTGAGTCTCTGAGTCTCAGGGCGGGAAATTAAAGTGTCTGTGCACGCCTCTCTCACCATCATTTACAGCTGTGATGCTCACCCAGGGATTCAAGTCCGTCTCCTTGGAGGAGACCCGGGAGGTTATAGGATCACCCCAGTGCTGTCTCCTGGCAAGGGGGCCAAGCCCCGGAACATGTCAGGGTTACGCTTCACACTGTTGGTCTCCACCTTCTCTCCCCACTCCCACGTTCTGTTCTCTGCTCTGTCTCTCCCCATGACCTTTTTTCCTGGAACTCCCTTCTCCTCTGTTTTAGTTCCGACTGTTCCTCGGTCACAGCAGCTCAGGGGCTCCTGGCCACTCCCCCTGCACATTCCCACGGAGGGTGTCCATGGACCCTCAGTTTTAGATATGCCTTCTCCTTTTTGCCTTTTCATGCTGTTCATGGGGTTCTGGCAGCAAGAATACTGGAGTGGTTTGCCGTTCCCTCGTCCAGTGGGTCACGTTCTGTCAGAAGTCTCTGCTGAGACCCGTCCATCTCGGGGCACCCTGCACCTCGTGGGTCATCACGTCATTGAGTTATGCAAACCCATTTGCCACGATAAGGCTGTGACCCATGAAGGGGAAAAGGACACCACTGATGAAAACGTGCATCTGCCCCACACTCCATATTTAATTTGCATTGTTCTAATATGAAACGGTCCTGAAGGATATCAGCCCTGAATATTCATTGGAACGACTGATGCTGAAGCTGAAGCTCCAATACTTGGGCCACCTGATGCAAAGAGCCAACTCACTGGAAAAGACCCTGATGCCGGGAAAGGTGGAGGGCAGGAGGAGAAGGGGAAGACAGAGGATGAGGTGGTTGGATGGCATCACCGACTCCATGGACATGAGTTTGAGCAAACTCCAGAAGATGGTGATGGACAGGGAATCCTGGCGTGCTCCAGTCCCTGGGGTCATAAAGAGTCAGACATGACTGAACATCACCAGCCTCCTCCTTTGTCTGAGCTGGAAGTGGTAACAGATGAACGTGACAGGCAGAGAGAATGGGTCTCATGGGAGAAGGTCCCTGTTTTCACGTCTAGATGTGTCTGCTCACATGGGTCCGTCTGTCCTCCCCAGATGCTGAAGATGCAGAAGTAACTTAATTCATGCAAGTGTTATCTCAACCATACACAGGTAGACTCGTATTTTTCTGAATGTAAAGGTGATTGATTATTCGACCTGGGAGTAAGACAGAGGGGCTCATAGCTTTGCTGGAAGAGCATCAGGGAGACTTCCCAACACCCTGGCTGAGAGGGGAGTCTAGCCTAGGACTGGGGGAGGCACGGTAGTCCCCATAGGGTCTAGCGTGGCCCCAAGTTATGGGGTCACCGCATGTCTTCTAGCCTCAATGTCTCTTCATGTTCCTAGTGCCAAACATCCACATCCAGAAAATGGCTGTCTGCTCAGCCACTGGCGACTTGTTCTCAGGGGACCACCTCTGGGCAGGTTGGTTCTTTCCCCGCTGCTTGGCAGTGATTTGTTTCCAGGGGTAGCTCTGCAGCCATATTCTCTTTGTGGGTGGGGATTAGCTCTCGTTCACCTTCGTGACCTTGGACTTGAGCTCTGAAAACTCCAAGGTGCTTCAGGCACGTTCGCAGACCCAATGCACTATTCAAATCGTATGCGTATCCCAAGGGATAGGTAAGTTGGCGTCTCTATTGTCCTTGCCTCTAACTGGACTAATTCTTAGGAGCCATGTCGTGCTTAACTTAAAAGAGGAACACAAACTCACTTTGGTACCACAGTAGTTATTACAGCGCTCCTTTCTTTTGGTGATTTCATGTGAAAGAGGAGGAAAACAAGGAGGGACTTAAGCCAAGGCAAGCTCTGTTTCCTGTCTCTGGGTGACAGCATCAGAGTGTAAGCATGATACAGCTCTCTGCATATAAAGGGTCATTTCCCACAGGCACACATCATAAGCACGGAATAGAATTTACATCCCTGTAGGCTTTAATTTCATATTTATGAAATTTTTATAGGCTCTCTAATAGAGACGATGCCTCGAGTTTTGCCAAGGTGTGAAAAATAGTTGATAGCAGGTAGATGTACCCACCACTGTCCTTCAGACATGAGAGCAGAAATATAAATAGTCGAGACATTTTCTGATGAAAGACTGAACTCTTGTAGGGAGTTGAATCCCATGCCCTGCCGTGCTATTAGGCACTTTGATATATATTATCCTATTTAATGCTTATAAAACCCGCTAAGGTAGGATGCGGGCTACCCGGGTGGCTCAGATGGTAAAGAATCTGCCTACAATGCTGGAGACCTGGGTTCCATCCCTGGGTGGGGAAGTTCCCCTGGAGAAGGGAATGGCTACCCACTTCAGTATTCTTGCCTGGAGAACCCCCGTGGACACAGGAGCCTGGCGGGCTACAGTCCATGGGTTTGCAAAGTGTTGGATGAGAGTGAGTGACTAACGCTTTCACAAGGTAGAACTCAATGACTTTTTCATACACAAGGGGAGTGGGGCCCAGAGCTGTGGTCGCAGCGCTTGTAAGTGATGGGTGTGTTGGAACCTGGCTTCCCTGATGCTGAGAACGTTTCTCTTCCAGGCTCATCTCCTTACTTGTGGGGTGTACTTCTTTTCTCTTTATATATATAGAAGGCAATGGCAACCCACTCCGGTATTCTTGCCTGGAAAATTCCGTGGACAGAGAAACTTGGCAGGCTACAGTCCATGGGGTCACAGCGAGTCAGACACCACTTAGCACATCAGTACACACACACACACATACACACATTTTAACCTGACTTCCTTTTCCTAAATGCACCCGATACCATCTTTTTGGCTTATTCTCGTCATGAACCTGTTTTTCCTTGGTCCAGTTTAGCCACTTGTACTTGTCTGCCGTGGGTAACAAATGCTTCCTGGTACCTATTATAGAGACGCATATATTTCCATCTATCTGCATATGGAGCAGGAGACTCCAGCCAGTCAGAGGGTCGCTTCGAATAATCTACCCTCATGCATCGAGATGAGGACAGAAGCTGAGCGCCAGCCAGCACCGGCCAGCCTCGGAAGTCCCCCCTCTGACCTTCGAGCTGGCCGCTGCCCTTCCTCTTGGACGTGACTCCCCTGTTCTTGTCGTCCTGAAGGGGAAATGCAAGTGTCTGCCCCCAACAAGCCCTTACACACCACACTTTCCTTCCAGTGTTGCATGCATTAAACATCCGCTGAGTAGAAATGCCAGGAGCTGGGACACCCAAGTTCTCAGCTTTGCCTTTTGCCTTTGTGTGAACGTGTGCCTGGTTTTTCCTTCTGTCTGGTCTTTCTATCTCCACCACACCTAAAAAGGCCTTCCCTTGTGGCTCAGATAGTAAAGAATCTACCCGTGATGCAGGACACCTAGGTTTGATCCCTGGGTCAGAAAGATCCCCTGGCAAAGGGAATGGCAACCCACTCCAGTATTCTTGCCTGGAGAATCCCAAGGACAGAGGAGCCTGGTGGGCCACAGTCCATGAGATCGCAAAGAGTTGGACACGACTGAGTGACTAACACACAACACTCCTAAGAAAGCAAGCATAGAGCACCAACGTAGGGGCCACACGGCTGTTCCTGCGGGTTACTCTGCCCAACCACCATGAACCACTCATGGAATGATGCCGGTAAGGAATCGGACCACAAAAGACATGAAGGCAGACCAGAAACACACACACACAAAGGCAGCATCCTTTGGAGATTCTTGAGTAAAAGTGGCACTGGAGCGTAGCTACAAAAATGACCTGGTTCAGTTCAGTTCACTTCAGTCGCTCAGTCGTGTCCGACTCTTTGTGACCCCATGGACCGTAGCACGCCAGGCCTCCCTGTCCATCACCAGCTCCTGGAGTCTACTCAAATTCATGTCCACTGAGTCGGTGATGCCATCCAACCATCTCATCCTCTGTCATCCCCTTCTCCTCCCACCTTCAATCTTTCCCAGCACCAGGGTCTTTTCCAAGGAGTCAGTTCTTCACAATCAGGTGACTCAAGTATTGGACTTTCAGCCTCAGCATCAGTCCTTCCAATGAACACCCAGGACTGATCTCCTTTAGGATGGACTGGTTGGATCTCCTTGCAGTCCAACAGACTCTCAAGAGTCTTCTCCAACACCACAGTTCAAAGCATCAATTCTTCGGCACTCAGCTTTCTTATGGTCAAACTCTCACATCCATACATGACTCCTGGAAAAACTATAGCCTTGATGAGATGGACCTTTGTTGGCAAAGTAATGTCTCTCTTTTAAGATGACCTAGGCTTTTGAAAATAAAACAGATACAGAAACTTGCCAGCGGTCCGCTTTCCGCCAGCCCCTTCTCAGCCTTGGTTGCCTGTGCTTCCTCGTCTCCGTGCCCAGTAACCCCCGTCACTGTCAGAGCCTGGCTCTGTGTCTGCTGGTTGATGGTGCTTATTCCTCTACCCTCTACCTGTCAACAGATCCTTCCCTGCATGCGTCCCACGCAGTCTCTGTGGACAGCTCCCATACTGCACATGGTCCTGCCTAACTAGCATCACCCACTTGCGTGCCTCTGTTGAATTTCAGCCTCAAGGAAGTCCCTAGTGGGGTTCATGGACCTCTCCCTTCTACTCAGCCATTGCTCCAGGCTCACCCTCCTGCCTTTTGGTCTCCCTGAAGAAAGACACACTCATAGATCCAGCCCTCGTGCTACCTGGGGTTCAACTTACACAGGCTTCCCTCTCTCTCATCACTCCCCTCCCAGCCTGAAGTCTCCAATAAAGTCCTGCCTGGTTGACTTTCTAAATGCCCCCGGTTTGGGGGTGAGGGCATGGCTGCAAGAAGCTTGGAGAGGGAGACGCATATTCAACAGAAGCAACACAGAGACTTGGGTGATGATTCATCAGGGTCACGGCTTTCTCTTTCCAGTCCTTTGCCTTGGGCGGTGAGGCAGGCAGGAAGAAAACCAGTCTGTTTCTCCTCCGTTTGTTCAATGTGTGTGTTGAGTTGCTCAGTCGTGTCTGACTCTTTGCTACCCCGTGGGCTGTTAGCCCTCCAGGCTCCTCTCTGTCCATGGGATTCTCTGAGCAAGAACACTGGAGTGGCTTGCCATGCCCTTCATACTGCGTGGTAAGCGCCCAGGGAGTGTTCACTAAGGGTGACGATGATGCCTGACTGTTGCAGTAGTTGCAGAGGCATTGCAGCTTGAGGGCTCTGGAGCACAGGGTCGGTAGCTGTGGCAGAACATGGGCTTAGCTGCCCTGCAACGTGTGCACTGGTAGGTGGATTCTTAACCACTGAAACCACCAGGGAAGCCCTGATTCCAGCTTTGCACTCTCTTCCCTGGAAACCTTCCAGCAGAGAGAGAACCAGTCCGATGGATAGATGAAGCGCGAGAAGGCCCACCTACTGTGAGCACGCATCATGTTCTCTGAGTGCCCACTCCCTCCTCCCCTGCGATTACCAGCCGTGATCTGTATACACACGTGTGTACATATCCTCCCCACTGCGTGTGCTTGAACACTTCCTGAAGCTCACAGCATTCCTCAACCCTCCTTTACCTGTCATTAGTTCTGGAGCCTCTGGAATCACATCATCTCTAAAGTCAAAATAATCAATGAAGAAATACAGCATCCAATGCCAAAGTCATGAAGGCACTCCCCCTGAATTAGTCCTCACACATATCATTAAGGCATCACAGGAGAAAGAACATGAGTCTGCTTACCTTGGAGCCATGGCTCTGTGAGATGGTGTGTAGGATTGTGCAGTAATCTGGTCCACTGATCGCTGCAGACGTTCATCTGAAGGTCTCAGGCCACCCCACGCCACCCCCAACCAGCTGATTTTGACTTACATCCTCTTACGTAAATCCCTCAGCCATGTAAAACAGGACTGTGCCTTTTTCTTGCCCAAGGAAGAGATGTGTCAGACTCGGAGACATATAAATCTTTGATTAAAATGTTAGTAGTCATCCTGTTCCTCAGAGAGCAGGTCAAGGTAAGCTTGGCTTCCCATGAGACAGTCCTCAAGAGAGGACCACGGCTGCCCTTGTGTGGGCCTTCACTTGCCTGCCTTCTCCCGCTTAAACCTGGCTGATGGGCAGAGCAGCTGCTCTGGAGTGATGAGGAGGACTTCCCCAGTGGTTCAGTTACGTGAAGAGCCATGCAGGGGACACAGGTTTCAGTCCCTGGTCCAGGAAGATCCCACGTGCCTCGGGGCAACCAAGCCCCCTCGCCACAACTACTGAGCTTGTGCTCTGAAGCCTGGGAGCCTCACCTACTGAACCTGAAGGCCACAAGTACTGAAGCCGGAGCAGCCTTGAGCCCCTGCTTCTCAACAAGACACCACTGCAATAAGAAGCCTGCACAGCATGATGAAACAGTAGCCCCCATCTCAGCACAACTAGAGAAAAGCCTGCACGTGGCAATGAAGACCCAGTGCAGCTATGAATTCATTAATTAAATAAAAGTGGTGATGAGGTTGGGACCGTGAGGTCCTTTTTTCCACTCCCCACAGACGCCACCCTTCCTCAGATTCCTGCCAGCCACGGTTAGTTGTGCGTGTCTAGGGGAGCTCTGCGTTTTCTTTTCCGGTGGTCATGTGTGGATGTGAGAGCTGCACCATAAAGAAAGTTGAGCATCGAAGAACTGATGCTTTTGAACTGTGGTGTTGGAGAAGACTCTTGAGAGTCCCTTGGACTGCAAGCAGATCCAACCAGTCCATCCTAAAGGACATCAGTCCTGAATATTCACTGGAAGGACCGATGCTGAAGCTGAAGCTCCAATACTTTGGCCACCTGATGTGAAGAACTGACTCATTCAAAAAGATCCTGATGCTGGGAAAGATTGAAAGCACGAGGAGAAGGGGACGACAGAGGATGAGATGGTTGGATGGCATCACCGACTCAATGGACGTGAGTTTGAGAAAGCTCTGGGAATTGATGATGGACAGGGAGGCCTGGCGTGCTGCAGTCCATGGGGTCACAAAGATTTGGACATGACTGAGTGACTGAACTGAAGACGACATTTCTTTACATCATCTCCCATAGAAAAATGGGTCCCGGTGGGCTGGGCCATCGTAACAGTCTTCTGGGAGACACCAGTGTCGGCCTTGTAACAGAGGGCTGGGCTAACCCCTTGGCTTAGGTGGTGTCGGGCCCTAAAGGCAGTGTGTGTGTGTGTGTGTGTGTGTGTGTGTGTGTGTGTGTTGGAGGGGGAGTTTCTTTGTGAGAATGGCGGTCAGGAAAAGAAAGGACATTGGGTATCTTTTCCTTTCTCAGTGAGTGTGCAGTGGCGTTACATTAAATTAACCTCTGTGTCCTCATTCTCCTATGCTATACTTAGTCACTCAGTCGTGTCCGACTCTCTGTGACCCCCTGGACTGTAGCCCGTCAGGCTCCTCTGTCCATGGGATTCTCCAGGCAAGAATACTGGAGTGGGTTGACATGCCCTCCTCCAGGGGATCTTCCTGACCCAGGGATCGAACCCGGGTCTCCCACATTGCAGGCGGATTCTTTACTGTCTGAGCCACCAGGGATGCCCTCCTTCTCCTGGGGCCTCATCCAACAAGGCTCGTGTCCTGGGATCAGATAGCAGGTCTGCGCTGGTTCTGTCTGCCACATGACCTCCCCATACATCAAGTCCCAGCTTGGAAGGCAGGGGTGTCGTGGAGGTGGCGGCATGGAGCACACTACCCCCCTAAACTTCCCCTAAACCCCCCCAACACCCCTGCCCAACCCAGCCACGGGTGGACAGCTAGTGGATTCAGTGGGCAAGGCAAGCACACACTGTGAGTTTAGGCGAGTCTGGGCTGTTAAGGAGAAGGGCACCCTGGTCCTGATCATAAGCCCGCCTGATTGCCAGGCAGAGCTGCCTGAGCCGTGAACATCGATCAGTCGCACTTACAGGAGGGTTTGCGGTTGCTGTCCTGGGAGGCTTTGTTAACAGAGGCTGGCTTGCTGAATGAGATGAACTTTAGTGCTGCCAAAATTAATGTGCTGCTGTCTGAGCATCCTTCACCTGATAAGGCAAAATCAAGTTTATGTGGTAGGAAACAGGAGCCCTGCTGAGAGCTGAAACATTTCAGAGGAGAAAAGAAAAAGATGGTTTTAAAGAGTTTGCAGGGGTGAGTCAGATGAACAAATGCTTTGTGTCTCTCCTGATGGCTCAGAGCCAATCTTTAAATGTAACTACTGAATGTGACCCTGATGCTGGGAAAGATTGGAGGCGGGAGGAGAAGGGTCGACAGGGGATGAAATGGTTGGATGGCATCACCGACTCAATTAACATGAGTTTCAGTAAGCTCTGGGAGATGGTGATGGACAGGGAAGCCTGGCGTGCTGCAGTCCACAGGGTCACAAAGAGTCGGACACGAATGAGCGACTGAACAACAAAATGTGATCTGAAAGAGCTAAATAGTTACGGTGGCTATTTTCTTTTCCTCCGTTGAGGTTTAGGATTTTTTTCCCATTGGATAAAGTGAAAGTGTTAGTGGCTCAGTCGTGTCCGACTCTTTGCGACCCCATGGACTGTAGCCCGCCAGGCTCCTCTGTCCACGGGATTCTCCAGGCAAGAATACTGGAGTGGGTTGCTATGCCCTTCTCCAGAGGATCTTACCCACCGAGGGATCAAACCCAGGTCTCCCTCATTGGGAATACCGATGTACCACAGTTTGGTAGCCCTGGGAAAGAAGACTCTAAGAAATGGAAGTTCAGCATTTAAGCCTTAGAGAGGCTGGGTGGGGAGGGTTGTTTGTAAGTGTTGAAAGAACCATAATTAATGTTGAGAGAAGAAAGTTTAATCAACTATCTCACTGTTTCAGATGCCAGACTTGCTTCTGCATCTGCAATGTGTATAGAACATACTCTCTCCCACTGAATTCCAGTTTTTCAATGATGTGAAAATGAAAGTCGCTCAGTCATGTCTGACTCTTTGCAACCTCATGGACTGTCCAGTCCATGGAATTCTCCAGGCCAGAATACTGGAGTGGGTAGCCCTTTCCCTTCTCCAGGGGATCTTCCTGACCCGGGAATGGAACCAGGGTCTCCTGAACTGCAGGCAGATTCTTTACCAACTGAGTTATGAAGGAAGCCCCTTTCCAATGATGAAAGGTTTTAATTAAGCAACTCCCCTCTGTTAAGATTTCAGAGACTTTATCAAAAAGAAAAAAATGAATCCTGGATCTTCTGTGTAGTACTGTTCAAATAGGCTTCTGTTTCATTTTTCTTGAGCAACTAATTAAGAAATTGTTATTCCTAAAATGATATTAATGGATGGACTATAATTTGTGGATCTTAGTTTTAAAGCCCATTTCTTAAAAATCTTTCATGGAATAGGGATACCATTTTTTTTAAAAAAATCAGTGTATGTATAATTTATTTCTTTCTTCTCAAGACATTTTTAGAAATGAACCATGCAGAGTATTACCATGTTTATTCCAAGGCTTGTTTGGTGGCCAAATATGGTATTCATCTTGTGATTTAGTGATGTCTTTGAACATCTAGAAATAAAGACCTTAAAAAAAAAACTTCAGATGGTGTCCTAAATATCTAGAGGTCATTAAATCTTAAAATCTGTATTTATTTATTTTTCAAGTTTATCCAGGTGTGTTTTGAACTTTTAAAGACTGAGGTCCATTTGAACCACTAAAAGTTATCACCTCACGAATCTATACTTCCTCTAAGTCGTTTACGGAAATAAAATTAAAATGTAGTAAAGAATCTTCAGTGTGAACTAAAAATCTGTTCCTATAGAAACCAGAGTAAAATTTAGCAGTTAACCACATAGTATGTCTGTGAGTCATCTATTTTACACCTGATTTTAGCCACAAAAAGCGATCACTTGGAGATTGCTCTGCAATTATACTGAGATGCTTTATTTTTTAAATGCTTGCATGGCATTTTATTGAACGCTGTTGTTTAGTCACTAAGTCGTGTCTGACTCTTTGCGACCCCACAAACTGCAGCACGCCAGGCTTCCTAGTCCTTCACCAACTTCCGGAGTTTGCTCAAACTCATGTCCATTGAGTCAGTGATGCCATCCAACCATCTCATCCTCTGTTGCCCCCTTCTCCTCCTGCCTTCAATCTTTGCCAGCATCAGGGTCTTTTCTAATGAGTTGGCTCTTTGCATCAGGTAGCCAAAGTATTGGAGCTTCAGCATCAGTCCTTCCAGTGAATATTCAGGGTTGACTTCCTTTAGGATTGCCTGGTTTGATTTGAGTATACTGCAGTTTTCCTCACTATTATTCTATTGGTGGACATTTAAATTATTTCCAAGCTTTTTGTTGTTTTAGTTGCTAAGTCATGTCCGACTCTGCCACCCCATGGACTGTAGCCCATCAGGCTCTTCTGTCCAGGGGATTCTCAAGGCAAGAATACTGGAGTGGGTTGCAATTTCCTTCTCCAGAGGATCTTCCGGACCCAGGGATTGAACCTGTGTCTCCTGCATTGGCAGGTAGATTCTTTACCAGCTGAGCCACTAAGGACTCCTCTCCAAACCTTTAACTGCTATAAATACTCACACAGTAAGTGTTCTTGTCATATTTTATGAACCAGAAGCACACTGTTATGAAATCATATTTTAAAGCAATACTTATCAGTGAGGCATCGTTTTCACCCTTAGTTAGCTTTCTTTTCCTGAATTTTACTGGCTCTTTTGGGCATGGTTTTTCCCTCTTAGAATCAGCTTGCCTTGTTCAAACAAAATCTGATTATCTTTTTCTCAAGTGCAAACGTGGACATGTGAGAATGAAGAAAAGATAAAATCTTTTATCCTCTGATACCTCCAGCTTGAGAGATTCTGCACTGTAGTCCATTGGCTATAATATCTGCGAGAGTGGGTTTACGCCAACTCATGACTCGTGCATGCGAGATTATCAAGGGAGTCTCACCATCAATGTCATTGACACCAATTTCATTGAACGCCAATATCAGGCACGGTGTGGGATCCTGAAAATACTTCTCATCTCAGCCATAATCCTGTTGCTGAATCAAACTCGGGTCCTCTCAGCCCCACACAGCAAAGCCATTCTGCTCACACCAGGTTGTGGTGAAGGAAACAGCAGTGTTCCCTTCAGGCGCCAAGTGAGGAGTCCAGGCAGCTGGTGCTTAAAAGACCCAAATGCCCCCAAAGACACTAAGGGAAAGGCTTTTAAAGACAGGGTGAGGGAAAGGAGTTGTGGAATGTGTGGTCAGCTTGTGGACATCCTTCTGACTGGCTGGTGGTGAGGGAATTGGGGGGTCAGCATCATTAACCTTCTGATTCCAAGGTCTGGGGTCAGTATGCTGATGGTGAGCATTATAGTTAACTCTTTCTGTCTGGTGGGGGCTTTAGAACCTGCAAAATAGCTCAAAGGGACATTGCTCAGAATATTATCTACAGCCCTTGAGGGGGAAGTAAAGTCCTTGAGTTTGTTCAATGGATAAACTATTAAGTGTTTTGTCTTGCTTGACTGTTCTCCTTTGCTTTTGCCTTCTCTCACTTCTTGGACTTAATTTGCTCTTTAGAACTTGGAGAAGGTCTAGGAGGCTCCAGGTTTCCTACAAACAAGATGTGGCAGACATGGGGGGTGTCTGTCCACAAGACCTCCCTGAAAGGTCCTCCTTGGTTTTAGTCTCAGCATTTTCATCTTGTTTCTAGTGTAGAAGAAGGTGTTGGTGTTTATATCACTCAGCTATCTGCTGAGGTGTAACACAGCAACACAAAGTGCAAGGGCTTGTGATAGCATGCCTTCATTTTCTCAGTCTCGGTGGCTTGGTGACCTTCAGGAGGCTGAGCTGGGTATTTCCAGGTCAGGGTATCTCATGACGTCAGCTAGGACTGCACTCATATCATGGCCTGACTGGGCTGGATGGTCAGCTTGCAAGATGGCTCACCTGTGTGGCTGTTGGGCTGGGGGGTGGCGGTTCCGATCTGTCTGCTAGAAGAAGATCTCAGAACCTTGCCATTCAGCCATCTCCACGGGGCTGCTTGCGTGCCCTTCCATGATGGCCGCTGGGGATATTCAGCATGGGAGAACCAAGACAGAAGCCATAATGCAGTGTATGACCTGACCTGGGGAGTCGTGCACCATCCTCATATAAAGAGTAGTTCTCTACTGGTTATGCAAGCCCCCTCTGATACAGAGTAGGGAAGGTCTATATAAGGTTGTGACTAGCAGCATGCAGGGATGCTTGGGGGCTGCTTAGAGCTGTTTGAATAACTGATACTTTGAGTTCTCCCTCTGCAGCCAAAGATGTTGTTGTTCAGTCGCTATGCTGTGTCCGACTCTTTGCGACCCCATGAACCGCAGCGCGCCAGGCCTCCCTGTCCATCACTAACTCCCTGAGTCCACCCAAACCCATGTCCATCAAGTTGGTGATGCCATCCAGCCATCTCATCCTCTGTCGTCCTCTTCTCCTCCTGCCCTCAATCTTTCCCAGCATTAGGGTCTTTTCCAGTGAGACTCATTGGAAAAAAGATGATTTTCCATCTAAATTTCCACTGCATATGGTCAGCTAAATTCCTTTTGTAATTTGATCCCATTGCCAATATGTGCAATTTAGTATGTACGATGACCATGATTAAAAAGGTGGGCACTCCAGTAACTTTAGGGTGACTCTAACAGCGGTCTCTTCATTTATCATCTGCCTTTTATTTTAGCATAACCCTTTAAAGAATTTAACAGCTTACTGTTTTCTTCCTCTGTAGTGAATTCCTCATTTGTGTTGAAAATTATTTCCTGAAACCAGCAGAGTTCCAATTGTTTGCATGCAGGGCACCAGAGAATATACCATCTGCTGTATACCCAACAGGGCTGCACAGTGAATATTTGCATCAATCTGCAGGAAATGTCCTTCTTATGGGCACATCTCACCCGTTTACCAGATCTCTGCTTGGTTCCACAGAACTCGGATGAGGGGAATAACTTTGGAATGATTGAGTGATATGACTTCTCGTGCTTTTTAATCTGTGTGTGTGTGTGTGTGTGTGTGTGTGTGTGTGTGTTATTTGGTCTTAGATTACAAATATACACATATTAGTATATAATCTAGAAAGAATCAAATGTTCTAGTGATTCCGTCAGATATAAACTACAAAACACATGTTTTAAAGCGAATTCTTTACTCAATTCTGTATGCCCTAGGTAGGATCCTTGAGATAATGAATTGGTGGAAAAAGTAACTGAGTAGAAAAATTAAAAACAGTAAGACAGAGGAAGCACTTTGGGGTGTTTTACCATATTGCCCAGGAAACTTTGGATCTTTCTTCTTATTCATTCTTCTCCAGCCGTGATTTGATTGCTCTTAAGCAGTACTTTCAGGGCTTCCCTGGTGGCTCGATGGTAAACAACTCATCTGCCAAGGCAGGAGATGCAGGAGACGTGGGTTCGATCCCTGGGTCAGGAAGATCCCCTGGAGAAGAAAATAGCAACCCACTCCAGCATTCTTGCCTGGGAAATCCCATGGACAGAGGAGCCGGGTGGGCTACAGTCCATGGGGTCACAGAGAGTCAGATACGACTGAGTGACTGAACGACAAGAATTAACCGTAGTCCAAAGTATCAGTCATAATAAAGGCACCTGCTGATACAGACTGCTCATCAATACACATGCATGCGCATGCTCTCTGAACCTAAACTGTCATCAATTTCCAGCCCTCGGACCTGTCTAGTGATATAAAAATTGTCACATTTGATACTGGACTTCCCTTCAGGGCTCCTCCTTATGGTCTACAAAACTGGCACCCGCACAGACAGGAGGACGTTGACTTGGATTTGCTGTTGTCTCTCCCCCAGCACTTAGAACACGTGTTGGGTGCTCATTCAATATTTATTATTTGATTTTCCAAAAGATTTTTAAAATGAATGAATGAGTTAAAAGATTTGGATGGCAGTTGCTTTACCGTGTTCCGTTTGTATCTGCTGTACAGCAGCGTGAATCAGCCATACGTATACATATATCCCCTCCCTCTTGATTCACACCTCATCCCTCCCCTCCAGGTCATCACAGAGCACCAAGCTGAGGTCCCTGTGTTATATAGCATCTTCCCACTAGCTGTCTATTTTACACAAGGTCGTGTATATATGTCAATGCTACTTTCTTAATTCATCCCACCCTCTCCTTCCCCCTCTCTGTCCATGAGTCTGTTCTCTGTGGCTGCATCTCTATTCCTGCCCTGCAAAAAGTTTCATCAGGCATTGAGTACTTATTGAATGAAGGTTTGATTATTTTCCTATAAAGTCACATTTTGTAAACAAATGTTAAAAAAAAAAAAAACTACGTGTAAACTAGTATTTTTTTTTTTTTTTCATTAGCACAAGCTTTAGGAACAAAACCCTAGTGGTCAAAGAGTAACAGGCATGAGTCTCCTTCAAGATTTATAAATGTAACTTTTCCCAAGCTTTTGATAATAGCCACAAAGATAATCTGCTTGAGTCCAATGATTAATATAAGAACAAACAGTTTACCCATACGTATATAATAAGTTCAAGTATCAAAGACAATTTGTCTTGAGAAGAAAGTCATTAATGACTGCACTATTCCATTCTTAGCAAATAAGTGATGTTCCAAACCTTGGTCTCTGGTAATTATGCTATAAACACTAGAAAAATTGCGTAAAAGAGTTTCAGGGAAAAATACTTACCTGCAGTTGCATGAAGGATTGTGTAGCAGAGGAAAAATGACTTTCACCCTGCACGTTCTGAGTTCTCTTCAGAGATGCTTGTGATAATAGAGAGACGCACAGAAGTTCCTTGCCTGCCTGCCTCATGTCTACATAGGGGGGTACCCGAGGCAGCTGCTGGGGCAGTCACGGTGGGACGTGGCCCTCTTTGGGGAGAAGAAATGGTTTTCAGGAGAGATGACCAGGCCTTAGGAGGGTGGATGAGAAGGGGGCCTGTTTGTGATGAAACGTCTCTGGGTGTAATGAGGATCACACCTCAGGGTCTCCATGTCTCCTCTCTATGCTGCAGAGGTAGGTGACTCGAGCACTAGGCGCCTCTCCTGTGATGGGCGTCAAGCCTGCCTGGCTGACGACAACCCCAGTGGGGGGACAGGTGACCTCTGGGTCTCTCTGGGAGAGTGTGTCTTTAGGAGGGAAAAGGGGGTTAGAGGGAGCCTCACCCTGTGCTTGCTGATTCCCACATGCCTACAGCTCAAAATCATCACAACACCAAAGTGTGTATTTTGGGGTGACATATTCTGAACCCCTACAGTCACACCTTTGGGGTTGTGAATACCTGAGTCACATTTGGGGTGATATGTCCTGAATCCCTGAGTCACATCTCTGGGGTAATATGTCCTGAAGCCATGCAGTCATATCTTTGGGGTGACACGTCCTGAGGCCCCTAAGTCACATTTAAGGTGACATGTCCAGACCCCCCTAAGTCACATTTGAGGTGACATGTTCTAAGCCCCCTAAGTCACATCTTTGGGGTGACATGTCCTGAACCTCTACAGTCACGTTTGGGGTGGCATGTCCTGAGCCCCCTTAGTCACATTTGGGGTGACACATCCTGAGCCCCCTAAGTCACATTTGGGGTGACACGTCCAGAGCCCCCTAAGTCATATCTTTGGGGTGACACGTCCTGAGCCCCTACAGTCACATCTTGGGGTTACACGTCCTGAGCCCCCTAAGTCACATTTAGGGTGACACGTCCAGAGCCCCCTAAGTCATATCTTTGGGGTGACACATCCTGAACCCCTACAGTCACATCTTGGGGTTACACGTCCTGAGCCCCCTAAGTCACATTTAGGGTGACACTTTCTGCTCCACTTCAGTTGCATCCTTTGGATTGGATTCAGTGCAAATGCTACAGCATCTTAGAAAATAACATTGCACAGCACAAAAAGCAAAACCCAGTATGACAGTAAGAGACTATGGCATGAGGACCTTCTCTCCAACCAGGAGGTGTACAGCACTTACTTGCCCAGCTCTCTACGTAAGTATAGACTGCCTGCAGTGGGTTTGCTAGGAGACACAGAGATGCTTCAGCTTCTGTGTAGAACCCGGCCCAAGATCAAAAGGGCACACGCTCGTCTGAGGCCACCGCGAGGAGCTGTATGTGGTGTCTTGTCATAACTCACCTTGCATTTCCTTCTAGGCTGTTCAGGACTCTTGCGACACATGGGCGGATTCCTGCACGGATACTGGAGCAGCCATCAGATCATTTCTGAGCTCTGTCTCCTGCAAGAAAGTCATCAAAACCAGGTAAACTGTGAAAATGGACCAGTGACTTGCTGGCCGACCATTGTCATCATCTTGCAGAGTAAATCCATGAGAGGGGGGGAGAGAGAGAGAGAAAGAGAGAGAGGAAGAGAAGGGAGAGAGAAAGAGAGGGATGGGATGGAAATAGTTATGTTGGAAATTCTTGCATCGCAGGACAGAGGAGGAAATGGAGAAAAGCATCTGTTTTGAAAGGAATACAACAGGTTTCTCTGGACTTAAGAAGATGTGGGAAGTGGTGATGGAGTGTTTTTTCTAACATGATGAGGAACGAGTCCCGGGATGTAATTGAAAGCAGGCTCCAGAAGAAAAAAAAAACATCGGCAGTGATGGTGACACAGGTGGGCAGGTGAGGGACATCCGATTTTTAGTGGATCGGGCGCCTTAATTTCGGTGTCCACAAGAGTGCAGGGCACACTCCTGTCCTTCTCAGAAGGCGCTGTGTGCAGAGACTCGCGGTGGCAAAGAATGCTTAACATATAGAAAATCTGAGCCACATCTTTTGAGAGCAGGTCTCCCCGGGAAGGCGGGCGATATTGCAGAGAAAAGGGATCAAGGTCTGGACACAGTAAGAGAAACGATCCATGCACGCTGTGTCTGGGTCTTTTCTTTCCTTTTGCTTCCTTTCTTTGGTTTTTTCCTCCTCTCTCTGTTTCCCTTTGAGCAGCTGCTGGGAATTTCACTCCAGGAAGCCATGACAGCTTCATATACTGTCGCTGATACAGATACCATATTCTTCAATGTTTGTCAATTCTGTATTTTCTCTTTATTTTTTAAATTATGAAATTATCATAACACATTTACAGGAGACTTGGAAAATACCAAACAGAGTTGTATATAGTTCCACTATATAGTATAATTATTTTTTTAAATGGCTAAACTACGATTTTTAGTTGGAGTTTCAATATCATGGACCTCCCTTGTGGTTCAGCTGGTAAAGAATCCACCTGCAATGCGGGAGACCTCGGTTCAATCCCTGGGTTGGGAAGATTCCCCTGGAGAAGGGAAAGGCTACCCACTCCAGTATTCTGGCCTGGAGAATTCCATGGACTGTATAATGCATGGGGTTGCAAAGAGTCGGACACGAATGAGCGACTTTCACTCTTCACTTTTACTTTTCAATATCAAATCCTCAAAAATTAATAGAATGCACATATAGAAAAGTAGAAGGATATAATAGACCTGGAAAGCACCACAAACCAATTTAACATAATGAAGATTTATGCAATTTTCACACAACAGCAGGATACAAATTCCATTCAAGTTCCCATAGACTGTAAACTAGGAGACATTGGAACATACACAGGGACATAAAACAATGCACAAAAATTTCATGATCTGACAGTATTGAAATCATAAGAGTATCTGTTCTCGGATCACTGTGGGATTATGTTAGAAATCAGTATCACAAGAAATCTGAAAAAATAACCCACATATTTTCAAGGGCAATGTGACTTTTACCAAGAGAGCTCTTACCTTGTCATTGAAAGTCTCAATAAAGTTAAAGGACTGAAAAAGTACAGAGTGCGATGGCAGAGAAGAGAGCATGTAAATGAGAAATTAATATCAAAACGAGAACTTAATATCAAAATGAGAGATTATTATCAAAGATACTTTATATTTAAAAAAACCCATGCATTTGGAAATTACGTGTCCACTTTTAAATCACGGGTGTCAGATGTCACATTCTTGACACGGGACTCAGGCTGTTAATAAGTTAATGCCTATATGTCATTGTGCTATATGTCATTGTGTTGCCCTCCTGACAAAGTGACTGTGGTGTTTTACTTGTTGGGAGGTGTGGATTGAGTGATGGAAACATATAAAGACGAAAGCATTTGACACATTGATCATTTCTTGTCCCAGGTCGATAAACTGAGGGGAAGCTAACTTAACACGCAGCTTCCCTGGTGGCTCAGGTGCTTGAAGAATCCGCCTGCAATGCAGGAGACCTGGGTTCGATCCCTGGGCCGGGAAGATCCCCTGGAGAAGGGCATGACAACCCACTCCAAAATTCTTGCCTGGAGAATCCCCATGGACAGAGGGGCCTGGTGGGCTATGGTTCATGGGGTCGCAAAGAGTCGGACACGACTGAGCGACTAACACTAACTTAAAACACAGGTTTGTAACATTAAATAATGAAAATTAAATAAGAAAAATTGTATTTATTTATTTACTTGGCTATACTGGGTCTCCATTCCTGCTCAGGCTTTGCCCTAGCAGCAGCAAGCAGGGACTCCTCTCTAGTTGTGGAGCATGGGGTTCACGATGCCGTGGGTGCTCTTGTTGGGGAGCATGGGCTCTGGAGACCATGGGCTTCAGCAGCTGTGGAGCAGGGCTTATTTGCCCTGCTACATGTGGGCTCTTCCCGGATGAGGGCTCGAACCTGTGTCTCCTGCATCGGCAGGCGGATTCTTAACCACTGGACCACCAGGGAAGTCCATGAAAATAAGATTTTTTGCTTTGGACAATCAAGTTACCTAATGATTACAGTTCCATAGGAACACATATCCAACCTACAAGATGTGTGTAAGATGAGAACTCCATCCTGGGAGATAAGGCATTAGTGTGTGTTAGTCGCTCAGTCGTGCCTGACAGTTTGCAACCCCATGGACTGTAGCCCGCCAGGCTCCTCTGTCCGTGGGATTCTCCAGGCAAGAATACTGGAGTGGGCTGCCCATTTCCTTCTCCGGCGAATCTTCCTGATCCAGGGATCGAACCCAGGTCTCCCGCATTGTAGGCAGAGTCTTTACTGTCTGAGCCACCATGGAATCCCAATGATTTCTATGAAAATGAAAAACATTAAGAAAGGAAATATAGTTGGAAGAGGCAGGTTCAAATGCAAAAATGGAAACTCGCTTGGAAATGCGTCCCTGGGTAGTAAGGAAATTAGCTAATGAATTTTCTTACCCATTTGCTGAGTGAAGGAACGTTAAAGGCAAAATAAAACCACGGGTAATGCAACATCGTTTGAGTTACTAATTTAAGCAGGTGAATATAGAGAGAAGCCTGCCTCTAAAATTGGCTAATAGTGGCTGTAAAGAGGGAAAACCCTCTTGATTCACTGGTTGAATCAGCTCTCAACAGCAATAATGAATTGCTCTCTGATAAAATGTTCAAATTGGTGGAAGGAGGAATGGCTGTAGCTTTGTATCCATGAGAGGGGGATTAAATGTTCTTGTTGGTGTGTGTTTGTGCAGTCGTGTCTGACCCTTGTGACCCCGTGGACTGTAGCCCGCCAGGCTCCTCTGTCCATGGGATTCTCCAGGCAAGAATACTGGAGTGCGTTGCCATTTCCTCTCCAGGGGATCTTCGCTACCCAGGGATCGACCCCGGGTCTCCTGCAATGGCAGGTGGCCTCTTGACCACTGAGCCACCTGGGGAGCCCTCTATAGCCCTTGAGGAGGAAATTAAGGTCCTTGACTTTGCGAGTACAATATTATTATTATTGTTACAATTATTACAATTAGTATTATTATTACAATATTATTATTTGGTCGTTTTTGAGTGTTTTCCCTTGCTTCTGCATCTTCCCACTTCTCTGATTAAATTTCTTTAACTGATGTTTTTCTGGAGATGAGAGGCAGGAGGAGGACGTGGTGGGGGTTGGTGGGGGACATCTATCCTGGGAAGGTCCCATAGAGTCCTGGTCCGTCACAGTAACACCGAGAGCTTTTATTAGTTACGGCTCTCTCATACGATGCTTTCAGAGATGACCAGGCTGCTGTTTGCTGTCTCCTAGACTGGCTCTTGTGTTTTGCGAGATGGGGCACCAGGCAGAGGCCATTCCTGGGGCAGAGGCCGTTAGCATGTGTCCTCAGAAGTCTTTGTGTGTTTCCAGATGTGCGTGGTGCCCAGGGATGGGGTTGTAATGTTCCAGGCAGGACGTGTTTCCTGCAGAGGAAAAGGGGAAGGGACTCAGGCATCTGAAATTCCCTGCCAGGCACAGACCAGGAACTTCCGCTAAACCCACGTTCCCAGGAATCACGGGCACGTCTCTAACACTCGGGAAAGCCTCAGTTTTGTCCTAGGTGAGGCAGACCTGATTCAATTTTATGGGTTTGTACAGCACATTCGATCCTGGTTGGCGAACGTCCCCTGGAGGAAGGAATAGTAACCCACTCCAGTGTTCTTGCCTGGAGAATCCCATGGACATCATCCTGGTGTTTAGGACCCCAGTAGCCCTTCTGAGCTCCTGGCTCCTCCTCCTCCTGCAGCAGGGTTTGCAGGTCGGCATGCCGAGAGCTAATCCGTCTCCCCGCCCGCGCCCCAGCATCCTGCACCACAACCGATAACTTGGTACCCAGGCTCCAGCAAGTACCAAGTAGAGGAATGTGACCTCAAGACTGCAGCCCGCGTGCTCTCCCTGCTTGTAAACTGACACCACTCTTTCCAGTAACCCTGCATTTGTCAGCTCCTTCACAAAGCTTTGCAACTTTTTGCAAATTGGCTTTATTATTATTATTAGTGCTATTTCTCTCCCTCTGCCCCTCCGGGTGTGAAACCAAAGGAAGGGTTCCCTTTGTCACTTCGAAAGTGTCCTGAAGGTCTATGCCTAGGAGTGGGATGGCTGGGTCATATGGTGGTTTTATTCCTACTTTTTTAAGGAATCACCATACCGTCTTGCATAGTGGCTGTTTCAATTTACATTCCCACCAACAGTGCAAGAACGTTCCCCTTCCTCCACCCCAGCCAACAGGAATTTGCTGTTTGGCTCAGGAAACTCAAACAGGGGCTCTGTATCAACCCAGAAGGGTGGGATGGGGAGAGAGATGGGAGGGAGGTTCAAGAGGGAGGGGACATATGTGTACCTATGGCTGATTCCAAGAACTGACTCATTGGAAAAGACCCTGATGCTGAGAAAGATTGACGGCGGGAGGAGAAGGATGAGATGGTTGGATGGCATCACCGACTCAATGGACATGAGTTTGGGTAAACTCTGGGAGATGGTGAAGAACAGGGGGCCTGGCGTGCTGCAGTCCACGGGGTCGCAAAGAGTTGGACACGACTGAGCGACTGAACTGAACTGATGGCTGATTCATGGTAACGTTTGACAGATAACAACAAAACTCTGTCAAGCAATTATCCTTCAATAAAAAAAATAAATTAAAAAAAAAAAGCATCCTGAGCCGAGGGAGGTAAGATGCCAACGATCGATTCTGTTCCTCTGCGTCGTTCATCACAGCTCCTCATGGCTAATGCCACCCCACATCCCCAGGAGTCCCCTGGTCCTTCCAGGCTGATGGAGATGCACGGGGGAACAGGGGCCAGGGGTTGTGTCCTCAAATCCACGCGGTAAGATGAGCCGTGAGCGCTGGACAGGTCGCAGGTGGCCCTGCATCCATCTTCCTCCTGGTGACTCATCTCCAGCCTCCTTGAGAGGCACGTGTCTGTCCTACTGCAGGTAAAGGGCATCTGCAGTCTTATCCAGGCTTCCCCGGTGGCTCAGACAGGAAAGAATCTCCCTGCAATGCAGGAGACTCGGGTTGGATCCCTGGGTCGGGAAGATCCCCTGGGTGAGGAAATAGCTACCCACTCCAGTATCCTTGCCTGGAGAATCCCATGGACAGAGGAGCCTGCCTTGCTACAGCCCATAGGGTCGCAAAATCAGACACTACTGAGCAAGGTGCATACTCAGGACTGCCCCCACCCCTAGCAAGTCCCAGCTTGGGCGCTTTGGAGAGAGCTGGTATTTCAGGGAGAAAGAGGAGCAAACGAACAGACAGAGGCTCACTCTGCTCCAAAAACAGCTCTGTCTGTTCCTCACGGCCTCCTGCTGTCTCATCGGGGCTCATTACAACACGCAGAAAGCTTCTCATCTCCTCTCTGCTTCAGGACAGACTCTTCAGAATGCATCTTTATCGGGAGAAGTGTTATTTGTGGTTGGGAGGGGACGGGTATCTCTAAAAGCTAAAGCTGGGTATTACTCACTGTACCCCTCAAGGTCTAGAAAGATTCCTGTTGAGAAAGAAGGCCAAGGCTTTTTACAGCCACTGCTGAAAATGGACACTGTTAGCTCAGCTTTGGTGTGAGAGTTTCCACTAAGTGGTGAACCTGCTAGCACTGAAGGTTTAGAAAGGAAACATGCATATCAAGTTTCTTACCCAGCACGTTACTGTATCTTTTGACGTTTCTTTATTGCCTTTTTCTACAAATGATTTGAGGGCTTCCCAGATGTTGCTAGTAGTAAAGAACCCACCCGCCAAACCAGTAGACGTGGGTTCTATCCCTGGGTCGGGAAGATTCCCTGGAGAAGGAAATGGCAACCCACTCCAGTACTCTTGCCTGGAGGATCCCATGGACAGAGGAGCCTGGCTAACTATGGTCCGTAGAGTCGAAAAGAGTTGGTTGCAACTGAAGCGACTTAGCACACACACACCCTCAAGACGAATACGGTGGAAACAGTGTGTCGGGGCAGAAAATCAGTGGACGTGAAAAACATGCGGGTTGACCACCAATATCAGCCCTTCCTCTTAACTCTGGGAGTTAGGCGACAAAAAGAGAGGGCGGAGTTACTCCTATTTTTGATATCAGAGAAATTTGCAACAGAACCGGGAGTTCCTCTTCATAGCTGGGATATCTCTTAATGTTCATTGTGCCAGGAACTTGATCAGGGTTTTTGATTTCGCAAACTGGTAAGGATGTTTACCTTTAGGGTATTCCTACATTTAAAAAAATGCATTTATTCACTTCTTTGAGTGTTTATCTGGCTGAGCTGGGCCTTAGGTGCGGCGTGCAAACTCTTAACGGTGGCCTGTGGGCTCCTGTGGCGTGTGAGAGCTAGTTCCCTGACCAGGGGTAGAAGCCAGTCCTCTGCTTTGGGAGCACACAGTCTGAGACACCGGGCCCCCAGGGAACTCCCCGGCATGTTTTTCCATTTTACCTCAGACCCAGCACCATCCATGTTTCTCCATTTTGTGAAACACCATCAAAAGATCCCCTGGAGAAGGAAATGGCAACCCACTGCAGTATTCTTGCCTGGAGAACCCCATGGACAGAGGAGCCTGGTGGGCTACAGTCCACAGGGTCTCAAAGAGTTGGACACGACTGAGCGACTTCACTTTCACTTTACATCAAAAGAGGAGGGCTTGACTCACCTCTCTAGAGTTCACATAACCCCATGTTAGGCTCCCGAGGTCTGTAGGGCTTAGCACTCAACTGCTTTTCTCCCTACATTTTCTTATTTGTGCTTGTCCATCGTATAAGCCAACAAGAGAGTAAAGCTGTATTCGAATGGGAATATACCACAAGAACCCACGACTTGCACACTTCTGCAGTGGCTCCAGGTCCCGTCACAGAAGGATAACTCATGTCCTTACCTATGGCTTTTTTTTTTCTTTTTTTTTGAGAAATGGAAATAAAAGCCAGAAATCCGCTCTTTACAAAATCTAACCAAGGTGCATCGATGCCCAGCTCTTTAACGAGCGTGTTCAAACAGTCCCCACAATATGCACGTGACAAGAGCCGGCCTCTGAAGAATTTAGAGCAAATAAGACAACGTGGGTCAGGCTTATGGGAGCGTCCGCTCTAAGCGAATGAGGACATTTCCACTGGGGCACCTCCAGGGGGGAGACTTTCAAAGCAGTGAACGTAGTTGTGAACACACCTCACATGTGGGCCCTGCTCTGCGATCGCAACATGCTTTCCCCACACGTAGCTTCTCTCCTCCACTGGTTCTGAGCAGAGCCTGTGAAGGAGGCAGGGTGCATTCCCTCCCCCCTTCCGCTGTGGATAGAGAGACAGGATGGAGAATTTTAACGACCGCCGCAACCATCTTAGATGCTCAAGAAACGGAGGGAGGCTGGGAGAATCCTGGAGAATAAATCAGACTTTGTACTGATACTCAGGAAACAGAAGGAGGCTGGAAAATTCCTGGAGAGGAAATATGACTCTGTATTGGCACTCAAGAAACAGAGAGATGCAAAAATTCCTGTAGAATAAATCTGACTCTGCATTGATACTCAGGAAACAGAGGGAGGCTGGAAAAGTCCTGCAGAGTAAATATGACTCTATATGTATCCCCCCACCCCCCAGTTTGGGAGGAGAATCAACTCATCATCGGTGACACAACAATATTTGCAACATACGAAATGTAACCAGTAATTCATCTCTTCCTCCTCGTGTGTGATGTGTGGATTTCCGTATTTGCAAAACACACAACGTAACCAGTCATTCATTTCTTCCTAGTAGGTGATGTGTATGATTTCCATCCACAGGAAGAGCTCATACCTGACCCAACTCAGGATAAAGAGGACAATGTGCAAACTCTACAATCTGCTCCGTATAATTCTAAAGGGACCCAAAGGCACTATTCAGAGAGGTCAGCAAAGGAGTTATTGTCTGGAGCATTCGTTGAGCGCTTGTTTGTATTTGGGAAAAACCAGGAAAGGCCAACACCCTCCCCCTACGTGGTTAGGGGAGTCTCGGTCTTGTTTTGCCTTACAATATTGTGAGTAATGACGTTATCTTTTCTTTTTTTGTTTTCTTTTTAATTGGACGATAATTGCCTTACAACATTGTGCTGGTCTCCGCCATACATCAAGATGAATCAGCCGTGGGTGTACATAGGTCCCCTCCCTCGTGAGCCTCCCTCCCACCTCCACCCCACCCCCAGGCACTCACAGAGCTCTAGGTTGAGCCTCCTGAGTCACACAGCACATGACCTCTGGCTGTCGGCTCTGCATACAGTGATGGATATGTTTCAGTGCTCCTCTCTCAATTCGTCCCCCTCTCTTCTTCCCTGAAATTATACTTTCAAATGAAGATCCACGGTGCAGGGAAAGGCCCAAGATGTAGAGCTGGGTGAAAATATTGTACGTTAGGGAATTGTGTGTAGGGCATTGGTGCTGAAACTGTAGAGAGGCCCTCAGTTCAGTTCAGTTCAGTCGCTCGGTCCTGTCCGACTCTTTCAGACCCCAGGGACTGAAGCACGCCAGGCCTCCCTGTCCATCACCAACTCCAGAGCTTGCTCAAAATTCATGTCCATTGAATCAGTGATGTCATCCAACCATCTCATCCTCTGTCGTCCCCTTCTCCTCCTGCCCGCAATCCTTCCCAGCATCAGGGCCTTTTCCAATGAGTCAGTTCTTCGCGTCAGGTGGCCAAAGGATTGGAGTTTCAGCTTCAGCATCAGTCCTTCCAATGAATATCCAGGGTTGATCTCCTTTATGTTATGCTAATTGTATCTCACTTTCAAAAGCATGTCCAGGCAGCATCCCAGAGCTTCTGATTTCACAGTTCTGGGATGAGGCTTCTTGCAAAGCTTCCCAGGTGATTCCAAGGTGCAGCTGGGGCTGACTGAAGACCACTGACCGGATGGGGATTCCAACAGCGGTGACTGAGGGCGGGCAGCCCTGACCGAGGGGAATGGAGCTTGGGAAGGGGAAGGGGCAGCTGTAGCGGGTGAATTCTGTGCCTTTGCCACTCAGCATCCATGTTCCAGCAGCATCCGCCCACCTGGGAGCTTGTCAGAAATGTTGGTCCCCCAGTCCCACTCCAGACCTTCCGATCCATTATCTGACTTTCAACAAGAGCCCCGTGGTTTGCTACTCACTGAACCCCAGAAGCATGGGAGCAATCACATGGCCTCTCCAGCATCAACTGAACCCCAGAAGCGTGGGAGCAATCACATGGCCTCTCCAGCATCAACTGAACCCCAGAAGCGTGGGAGCAATCACATGGCCTCTCCAGCATCAACTGTCGTCCGATGAGTTACTGTCCCTTCCACCGAGATGAAGGGTTTCCGCCGTCCATCTGGCTTCCGAATTGCTGATGGGAAGAAAGTTGATCACATTTCTATCCTTCTCTCTGAGAACCTCCTGCATCTCACAGCTCTCTATGAGCGTCGCAGACTTTCATACACATTCCTGTCCCAAACTCTTTGGAAAACGAAAGTGAAGTCGCTCAGTTGTGTCCGACTCTTGGTGACCTATGGACTGTAGCCCGCCAGGCTCCTCCACCGTCCATGGGAGATTCTTCAGGCAAGAATACTGGAGTGGGTTGCCATATCCTCCTCCAGGGAATCTTCCCGACCCAGGGATCAAACCCGGATCTCCTGCGTTGCAGGCAGACTCTTTACTGTCTGAGCCACCAGGGAAGTCCCTTGGAAAATGGAAGTCCTTTGAAACAATCCCTTACAATGCTGACAGATGCTCGTCTTATACAAGGGTAATCTGGGAACTGCTGCTCCAGGCAGGTTTTGAATCTTGTGGACCTGCTCCATCCAGGAAACCTTCAGAGACCGCCTTGAATGTTGTGAGGCTTCTAGAGTAACCCTACATTTCAGCATCCAGAGAAACGGAGAAGCAGCGGACACAGACAAGCTGCAGACTTCACTGAAACCTGACTGTTTAAGACAAGAGGAGGGGACTTCTTGGCAGCCCAGCGGCGAAGACTTCACCTTCTAAAGCAGGGGGTGTGGGTTTGACCCCTGGTTGGGGACCTAAGATCCCACACACCAGAAGAACCAGAAAAACCCCAAACCCAATACAGAAGGAACAGTGTAACAGATTCAATAAAGATTTTAAAAACTTGGTCCACATCAAAAAAATTAAAAAAAAAAAAAAATACGAGAAGAGATGTTGGAGGTGGACAAGGTTCCTCGCCCAAGATGACTCTTTGTCATCCCCAAGTCAGGCAAACTAAAACGTCAGCCCTCAGTGAGGCTAAACTAGAAGGGTCAGGTTGTCTATCCTTTCTGGGCACGTTCCTGGCAAAAGTCTCAACTCCTCACTCATCTCCCAGCACCCTGACTTGTTTCTATCAAATTCCTCCAGGTGACATTCATCCCAAATAATACTGTAAGAAAAAGTTTAATGTGTGGTTTTGAAATCCATCCTGAGAAGAACTCAATTTCTATAAAGAATAAAACTCCCCAGACACGGAAGAAAACTCATGAACTTGGGGGGGAGGCGGGGAATGTCAACAGCCCTCTTTGTCGTATTGATAGAGTTTCCCCTCCCCTCTGCATTTCTCTGAATATCTGATAAATCATACTCAAATTTGCTTTTCTGGAAATGGCTTCAAATAGCAATGTATGTTTTAACCCGATGTGATTTCATTCAAGAAATTGCATGGACGGGGAACTCAGAGGGCAGACATGAGCCTGGTTCCAGTAACGAGCTGAAGAAAAATGACTTTCTTGTTCTTTGCATCAGTCTTTTAATATTAGCTCATAGATGGGATGAGGACTGGATTTGTAGCCCCTTCTTAAACCAAAGCTTTCAGTTCTGCTTCACATTTCATGAATCGATGACAATAACCATGGCAAAAAAAAAGGGGGGGGGACAATTTTTTTTTCCTTTTTAATATAATCAAAAGAAGAATTTCCAACCCGAGCCCACATACCTGAACTCAGTTAATTGCCACAGATTCAACGGTTGCATGAAACAAGTGATTTGCAAGTAAGCAGTACTAACAAACAACTGAGCAGAAGCAAATAAAGTGAAGGGAAATAATGTTTCTAGTCATTAGGCTCCAAGGCATTGAGGAAAAAAAATGTTTTTAAAGCCTTTATTGTGAGAAAATTAACATCTGCTTATTTATTTATTTCCTGGATAGAGAACGTATGTCAGGGTGTCTTCTGTTCAACATGCATTTGGTGCCACATCCCTGGGAACACACACCGTGTCTCAGTTGAATTTTTGCAAAGATCTGAGAGCTCTAACCTGTGACCCAGTTGCAACCACCACCTGGTTTTGTTGGGTTCTATTGGGTCCGTGATGCCAGATTTCCTCTTCCTGGGGTCTAAAATCACTGCAGATGGTGACTGCAGCCATGAAATCAGAAGACAATGGCTTCTTGGCAGGAAGGCTATGATAAATCTAGATGGTGTGTTGAAAAGACAGAGATGTTACTCCGTCAACAAGGGTCTGTATAGTCAAGGCCGTGGTCTTCCCAGTGGTTACGTATGGTTGTGAGAGCTGGATTGTCAAGAAGGCAGAACTCCCCCAAATTGATGCCTGTGGTGCTGGAGAAGACTCCAGAGAGTCCCTTGGACAGCAAGGAGAACAAACGAGTCAATCTTAAGGGAAATCAACCCTGAACGCTCATTGGAAGGACTGATGCCGAAGCTGAAGCCCCGGTACTTTGTCCACCTGATGGGAAGAACAGACTCATTGGAAAAGACCCTGATGCTGGGAAAGATTGAAGGCAGGAGAATAAGAGGGCATCAGAAGATGAGATTGCAGCGATGGCATCATCGCTGCAATGGACATGAACTTGGGCAAACTTCGGGAGATGGTGAAGGACAGGGAAGCCTGGCATGCTGCAGTCCGTGGGGTCGCAATGAGTCAGACACGACTGGGCGACTGAACAGCAACAACAACACTGGTTCACAGCCCCGCTTGCTCATTTGCTAACTGTCTGTGGCTTCTTTCACAGCACACAGCAGTTGTGTAGCTGTGACAGAGACCAGCAAAACCTGAAGTAGCCCGTGTCCGGCCCTTTACAGAATACTTGTGTACATGAGATGGTTTCTGCCTGCATTCCACGCAGGAGAATGCATCCAGTGGGACGGAATCGGATGGAACCACCCTCATCCACCTGCGCTTCAAGCTGGCCGTGCCCCGTGCCGACTTTGGAAGGGCTTCGGGCATCATCTCAGAGCAGACCGTGCTTCCAGCATCCCTGCCTTTTGTATCACCACCTGGGCTCCACGGGTGCACACGGACCCCAGCAAACGACTGAAAACTGCTGCTCCCCGGCAGTTTTCTTGCCATCACACTCGCCGTTTATCTGAGAACGTCTGAGAACGCAGCTGCCAGGCTTCCGGTCGAACAGCCTCAACGAGCCCCTGATTGTTGCATAAAGCAGCTCTCCAAGCAGCAAGAAAGTGTGACAGTGGTTACCCACGTCTGCCATTCCCTCCCAAGCAGCGGAAAAGACATACTTCCCGCGTGAGCCATCAGACCAAAGCCTTCCTGACAACCTCAACGAACAAATAAGCAAGCAAGAGGGGGAAACCTCTTCCTGATGTTTCTTTTCTTTCTCATCACGGGGTTGAAATTGAGGCCCCTGACAATCCCGCCTCATTGCCAGGGGTGTCTTGGTGATGAAGAATCACCTGCCTGCCGCCTGCCCCCGGGGACTGATGAAGGACCAGACAGGAGATGCAGAAGCATCAGGCGGAGGGACCTCGCCTAATAAGCTCGTCCTGCCTTCCCTGATGAGGATGAGGGAGGGTTTGCAGCAGGAGGGCCATTGTTTTCCCTGCGCTTTATTGAGAAAAATTGACCTGTTCGGGT
The DNA here is from genome assembly GCF_054371585.1 of Giraffa tippelskirchi. Classification (NCBI taxonomy): domain Eukaryota; kingdom Metazoa; phylum Chordata; class Mammalia; order Artiodactyla; family Giraffidae; genus Giraffa; species Giraffa tippelskirchi. The sequence goes on from NC_137289.1 coordinate 150,051,465, forward strand.
CTCCAGCTGTCTCCGCTGCGTCTAATCCAGGTCATTTCTGCACAGCTTGTCCTCTGCTCACACGTTGAAATAAAGCCGAAGCCCTCGAGGATGGCAGGTCTCAGGCAGATGGCACAGAATCAGGCTGGAGGAGTCACAGACCGACTGGGACACCAGCAGGCTTTTACAGCCCTGGTTCAAGACCCACTCTGAGGACTTCGAGCGTGATTTATCCCACACCTGAAGCCCTGTGCACCTTTCACCTTCCCCGTGCACACTCAGATGTGGTACTTTAGCCTTGCGAGTTTCGCTCATCCTCAACTACGTGCGTGCTAAGTTGCTTCAGTCTAGTCTCTGACTCTTGGCAACATGGGGACTGTAGCCCCCCAGGCTCCTCTGGGCTGCCCCGGTGGCTCAGCAGTAAAGAAGCTGCCTGCAATTCAGGAGTTACAGGAGATGCAGGTTCGATTCCTGGGTGGGGAAGATCCCCTGGAGGAGGGCATGGCAACCCACTCTAGTATTCTTGCCTGGAGAATCCCCAAGGACAGAGGAGCCTGGTGAGCTCCTCTTGGATAACGACTGAGCAACTTAGCACGCATGGACTGTAGCTCGCCAGGCTCCTCTGTCCATGGGATTCTGCAGGGAAGAATACTGAGTGGGTGGCCATGCCCTCTTCCAGGGGATCTTCCTGACCCAGGGATCGAACCCACGTCTCTTACGTCTCCTGCATGGGCAGAAGGGTTCTTTACCACTAGTGCCACCTGAGAAGCTGGACTACTCAAATACAGCCCATGCCAGTTTCCACAGGGTGGCCGTCAATCTGGAGCAATAGTAAAGAAGGCAAATAAAACTCATGGCTTTCCTGTGACCAGCTAGCTTTCCGAGTGTAAAACGTGTATAGTAATGTTCTGCCCTTGTGAACTTCCTGTTGAAAAATTATTTACCTTTTGAATACGCACGTATGCTGGTTAAAGGGAATGACATCTACTAGGGGCATCACAAGCAAACACAAACGGGGACCTAAGGTCGATGTCCACAATTTGGCTAAGTCTGATGAATTTTCTGTGAATTCTGGATTGTGCCATTTTTATTTCAAAAATAATCCTATAGTTAATAATAGCCACCAGCTCCCCAGGTGTCTTAGTGGTAAAGAATCCGCCTGCCAATGCAGGAGACCTAGGTTCGATCCCTGGGTGGGGAAGAGCCCCTGGAGAAGGGACTGGCAATTGACTCCAGTCTTCTTGCCTGGAGGATCCCACGGACAGAGGAGCCTGGCGGGCTACAGTCCTTGGAGTAGCCAAGAGTCAGACTAAGTGACTGAGACATCTGTGTTCTCAACGCCGGAAAGTTACCTGTATTTACTTACTCAGTCTTCCCTGCAACCCTGAGGCAGGAATCATCACTATTAGCATGTTAGGGAAGGCACACAAACAGACACAAGCAATAAGTGGAGAGGTGGCTGCAAGCAGGCAGAGTGGCTTCGAGGCCCTGTTCTTAAATCCTCTTTGTATTCAGGACAACCCAGGTGTCTTGAGCTCGACACTGCTAACGTCTGGGGCCAGGTGACTCTCTGCTGTGGGATGTCCTCTGCCAGTGGGAATCCTGTGCCCTGTTGGGTGTAGAGCAGTGTCCCAGGTGTCCACCCCCTCCTTGATAGGAGTTCCTCCTTCCCCGCTTGTGACACCAAAGAATATCTCCATACACAGCCAGTTGTTCACTGGAGGGGAAGGGGAAATGGGAATGCAGAATGGCCCAAGTTTTCAAAACACTTAACTTAAGATGCATATGTTTGTGTGTGTGTGCACGCGTGTGTGCACGCTAAGTCGCTCAGTCGTGTCGGACTCTTTGCAACCCCGTGGACTGTAGCCCACCAGGCTCCTCTGTCCTTGGGATTCTCCAGGCAAGACTACTGGAGTAGATTGTCATGCCCTCCTCCAAGGGATCATCTTGATCCAGGAGGGCTCAAACCCACATCTCTTATGTCTCCTGCATTGGCAGGCAGATTCTTTACCACGAGCACCACCCGGGAAGCCCTAAATCAGGGTAGTCTTCAGAATCAGAATGGTAAACTGAGATGTGTGCAGGGACCAAGCAGATCACACAAACAGGGGAGAAGGCTTCTAGTAAGCAGAGTTTCAGTTGGCTGTGCTATGATCTGTCTAGTTACCATGCCGTTGAGAGCAATTATTGCATGCATGCTCAGTTGCATGTGACTCTTTCTGACCTCATGGACTGCAGCCCTCCAGGCTCCTCTGTCCCTGGGATTCTCCAGGCAGGAACACTGGAGTGGAGAATTTCCTTCTCCTTCTCCTTAGAACAATAGAGAGGGCGAACAAAACGACTTGCAGGAATTCTCTTTGGCCCGCGGGTTGCCTTTCTGTGATTCCAGGAACTAAAGCAGGGTTTCTTCACCTTGGCGTATTGACCTGTGAGTCTGGGTGAGTCTTTGCGTCCTTGGTGGTGGGCTGCCATTCTGTGCATTGTAAACTATTGAGCAGAAGCCACGGTCTCAACCCACCAAATTTCAGTCTCCCCCCCACCCCACCCCAACCCCGTCCCAGTTCTGACAACACAAAATGGGTCCAAACATTGCCCAGTGTCCCCAGAGAGGAGAGAATTGCCAGTATGGAGAATGAACCACGTGAAATGGCCAACCTTTGTTTATCTCTGACCTGCAGACATGGTGATTTCATATGGTCCAATCTGTGTTCTCAGCAAGCCCCTCAGCTTGCCTGATAGGTTAGCTTTTCAGGTGGGACAGAGTGTGGGCAGGTCACATATAAGGAGGAGTGGACACACAAGAGGCCAGTTGAGACCCAGAAATCTTGTCTGTGCTGTAGTCTCGAAGACACCCCCAGTACTGGACAGACGAAAAGAGAACCACATGGTTCTGAAATCACAGTGTTTCAAAGCACACATACAGATGAAGTGTCTGCCAGGAAGGCTTAAGTTGGACCTTGATGCGGGCCCCAAGCAGTTTCTTAAAGGCTAAAACCAATAATAGACTCGAACCAGCTTGTTCCTTGCCCACCACGACATCCAGTTCATCACGAAAGAGACCTTCAGTTGCAATAGACTCTTTCACATTCCCGATGAACCTCCGGGTCGGGCCGTGGATGCTGGTTCCGACTCCCACCTGTGCCACGTGGCTGGGTGTGAAGTGACCCACGTGGTCAAAGGACACCTGTGACTCAGGGTGAAGAGGCGTCATCCCGAGTCCTCGTTAGGACAAGGCGAGCCCATTAAAAGGCACCGCTGTTCCCATCCGGCCACTGACAACTAATGAGGGAAACGAAATAGAAAGCAGCTCCGCTCCTGGGAGGTCTTCCATCGGGACAATGCAGGGCCTCATTAGTGAGCTCGCTCTGTCATAGGGCAAGAGCTTGGACGGATGGCAGGGCTCGTCGGGGGCATTGCTGTCTGCAGCAGGTGCGTGGCACACAGTGACGGCCCCCGGGGTCCAGTGTGTTAACCACAGACGCCACGCATGTCGCTGTTGACCCCATTCTTCATGTCACGGTAGCCTGCCTGTGCTAAATAACAGTTCCCCACAGTTCCAGGGGAGTACCATCTTCTAATTTTACTTTTCAGTTGATGAAACTGGAGCCTATTCTATAGAGTGAAGTAAGTCAGAAAGAAAAGCACCAATATGGTATATTAATGCGTGTATATGGAATTTAGAAAGATGGTAATGACGACCCTATACGCAAGGTAGCAAAACAGACACAGATAAAAAGAACAGTGTTTTGGACTCTGTGGCAGAAGGCAAGGGCGGGATGATGTGAGAGAATAGCACTGAAGCATGTATATTTCCATATGTGAAATAGATTGCCAGTCCAAGTTCGATGCATGAAACAGGGCACTCAAAACTGGTGCAATGGAACAACCAAGAGCAGAGGGAGGTGGGAAGGGGGTTTCAGACGAGGAGACACATGTACACCCGTGGCTGATTCATGTTGACGTATGGCAAACCCCCCCACAATATTGTAAAGTAATTAGCCTCCAATGAGAGTTAGACCATAAAGAAAGCTGAGCGCCGAAGAATGGATGCTTTTGAACTGTGGTGTTGGGGAAGACTCTTGAGAGTCCCTTGGACTGCAAGGAGATCCAACCAGTCCATCCTGAAGGAGATCAGTCCTGAATATTCATTGGAAGGACTGATGCTGAAGCTGAAACTCCAATGCTTTGGTGACCTGATGTGAAGATCTGACTCATTTGAAAAGACCCTGATGCTGGGAAAGATTGAGGGCAGGAGGAGAAGGAGACGACAGAGGATGAGATGTTTGGGTGGCATCATCGACTTGATGGACGTAAATTTGAGTAAATTCCAGGAGTTGGTGATGGACAGGGAGGCCTGGCGTGTTGTAGTCCACGGGGTTGCGAAGAGTCGGACATGACTGAGTGACTGAACTGAACTGAGCTACAACAAATAAATTAATTAAAATAATTTTTATTGGAGTATAGTTGATTTACAGTGTTTTGTCAGTGTCTGCTGTACAGCAGAGTGAGTCAGCTTGTACATACACATATATCTCCCCCTTTTTTGGATTTCCTTTCTGTTTCAGTCACCACGGAGCATTGAGTAGACTTCTCTGAGCTATACAGTAGGTTCTTATTAGGTTATTTATTTTATGTGTAGTATCAATGCTTTGTATATGTTAGTCCCAATCTCCCAATTTATCCCACCCCTTCCCCGCTTTCTGTCCATACATTTGTTCTCCACGTCTGCGTCACTATTTCTGCTTTGCACATACGTTCATCTGTGCCATGTTTCTAGATTCCACATATATGCATTAGTATGCAGTATTTACTTTTTCTCTTGCTGACTTACTTCACTCTGGGTGTCGGTCTCTAGGTCCAACCACATCTCTGCAAATGACCCAGTCTTGTTAGTTTCTATGGCTGAACATTATTCCATTGTGTATATGTACCGCGTCTTATTTATACACTCTTCTGTCAATGAACATTTAAGTATCTTCAGTTCAGTCAGTTCAGTTCAATTGCTCAGTTGTGTCCGACTCTTTGGGACCCCATGGGCCACAGCACGCTGGGCCTCCCTGTCCATTACCAACTCCCAGAGTCCACCCAAACCCATGTCCATTGAGTCAGTGATGCCACCCAACCATCTCATCCTCTGTCGTCCCCTGCTCCTCCTGCCCCCAATCCTTCCCAGCATTAGGGTCTTTTCCAATGAGTCAGCTCTTTGCATGAGGTGGCCAAAGGATTGGAGTTTCAGCTTCAGCATCAGTCCTTCCAATGAACACCCAGGACGGATCTCCTTTAAGTAGCTTAGCTATTGTGAATAGTGCTGCTGTAAACATTTGGGGGTGCGTGTGTTTCTTTGAATTATCGTCCTCTTGGGGAATGTGTCCAGGAGTGGGATTGTTGGGTCCTTGCTTCTTAGTTCTGTTCTTAATTTTTAAAAGACCCTCCACACTCTTCTCCATCATTGCTGCACCAATTTACAGTCCTACCGACAGTGCAGGAGGGGTCCCTTTTTCCACACCCTCTCCAGTATTTATTGTTTGTAGATGATTTGATAATGGCCGTTATGACTGGTGGGAGGAGATAAGACATTGTAGTTTTAACCTCTTGATGGAAAAATAAGTCAGTGAAGAAAAAAATATCACACATTTTTGGTAAAGGGTAGATGTATTCTTACAGTTTTTAAAGTCGTATATACCATTTAAATCAGCATGATATGCATGCGGCTCCATCTTATTAAAGGCTCTTTTGTTGGTATTATAATGTGGACAGTAACTTTATTCTATTTATTGAATTAAACATTTTATATTGACCCCGTTATAGACCTAGTGTTAAAAGAAATGAGAGACATGTGCTATGTACCCAGTTTCCTGCAAAAGCATTATTTTGCAAAACTGTAGTATACCAGGCCATCGATAGAATCAACATATTGAGTATTTCCATCACTACAGGAGTCCCTCATGTTATCCTTTGATATCAATACCAACACCTGGTTCCTTCCTGCTCCCACCCTCTCCTTAACCCCTGGAAAACACTAATTTATTCTCCATTTCCACAGTACTGTTATTTCAGGAACTTTATGCGCATGGAATCATGACCTTTGGGATTGGTTTTTTGCATTCAGCATCCTTCTCTGGCTATTCATGAGATTTTCCTGTGTATCAATAATTTACTCCTTCTTATTTCTGGTTACTATTCCACATTTTTTAAGCCATTAACCCACTGAAGGAAAACTGACTTGTTTCACATTTTGACTATTACAAGTAAAGCTGCTTTAAACATTTGTACCTAGGTTTTTATGTGATCATAAGTCTTCATTTCTCTGGGATGAATGCCTAGGAGTGAAATTGCTGGTTTCTAGATTAGTTGGATCATGAGTTATTTAAACAACTATTGATTCATTTTCCAGAATTTCAAGGCTTTATATTTTTTACATTTTTCAGCGTTTCGAGGCTTTATATTTTTATATTTCCAATGATAATGTATGAAGGATTCCTTTTCACTGCATCCTTGCCAGCAGTTACTATGGTCAATATTTTATTTCAGCCACTTTGATGGGTGTATAGTGATAGCTTATTGTAGCTTTAATTTGCATTTCTCTAATGGCTAATAATGTAGAACATCTTTCCACATTCTTATCTGCCATGTATGTCTTCTTCAGTGCAATGCCTGCTTATGACTTTTCTCCATATTCTAATTGGACTGTTTGCATTTTCACTGCCGTGTTTTGAAGTTTTTTTGTATATTCTAGACACAAGTATTTTTGTCAACCATATAGTTTGCAAATATTTTCTCCCACTGTATAGTTTGTTTTTTCATTCTCTTAACAGAGCCAAAGTTTTAAATTTTGATGACAGACAAATTATTTGTGATATGAATCCTGCTTCTCGTGTTAGGTCTAAGGATAGTTTTATTTCTTCCTTTCTGACCTATATGCCTTTTACTTTCTTACTGAACTGACCAGAACTTCCAGTTCCATGTTGAATAAGTGTTATGAAAGTGGGCATCTTTGCCTTGTTCCCTATTTTAGGTGAAAGCATCCAGCTTTTCACCTTGAAGTATAATGCCAGCTACAAGTAGTTTATATCTGCTCTTTATGCAGGTGAGAATGTTTCCTTGTGTTTCTACGTTTCTGAGAGTATTTAACATGAATGGATATCAATATCTGTCTTTTAATTGGAATATTTAGACCATTTACATTTAATATGACTTTTATAAGTTAGTGCTCAATTATATGCTACCTTTGTGTTACCTCTGTTTTTCATTTCTCTATTTTCTTTCTCTGCCTTCCTGTGGGTTACTCAAGCATTATTCGGAATCCTGTTTTAGTTTATAGTGTTTTTAGAGTATCTCTCTATAGAACTTTTTAGTGGTTTCTCAAGATGATGTAAGTTTGTGACTATCAGTCTACTGATGTCACCATTTACCAGTATTAGTGCTCTGTAAAAGCTGTATCTCTTTTCCTTCACCCACTTATATTACAATTATCTTGTGTGTTTTTTCATCAGACACTTAGAACCATGTGAGACAATGTTCCAGGTTTTGGTTCAACCCTGAAATATGATTTTTAGAAGACTCAAAAGGAGAAGAAATTTTAGTTTACTGCTGCAACCACTTCTCTGAGATATTTTAGGTCCCACCCATTCTTGAATCACACCTGATCAAATGTCCAAATCACCTTCACGTTGTTGTTTTAATAGCTAAGTCATGTCTGACTCTTTGCAACCCCCTGGACTGTAGCCCGCCAGGCTCCTCTGTCAGTGGAATTTTCCAGGCAAGAATTCTGGAGTGGGTTGCCATTTCTTGCTCCAGGGGATCTTCCTGACCCAGGGATCAAACCTGCGTCTCCTGCATTGGCAGGCGAATTCTTTACCGCTGAGCTGCTAGGGAATTAAGAAAAGCATAATTATCCATATTTTTGTGTATTGTTTCTTTTTCCCTTCATGATGTTCCCGTATTTCTTCTTTCATCATTTCCCTTCTAGTTAGAGAATTTCCTTAGTAGCATTTTAGTGTACGTTTGCCGTTGACATGTTCTCTTAGATCTTCTTCTTCTGAGAATGTCTTCATTTCCCTTTCATTTCGAAATGATTTTTCAGCATACAAAAAATATTGTGCCACCTCCAGGTGATATCCTTGGTTTCTGCCGAGAAATCTGCTCTTTTCTTTTTTCCTCCCTTAGAGGTAAGGTGTTTTTCTCCTGTGGCTTCTTTCAAGACTTTTCTTTGGTTTGGCTGTCAGGAGTTATGAAGATGTATCTTGGCATAGATTGCTCGGGGTTTATCCTCTTTGGTATTCATACAGCTTCTTGAATCTGTAGGTTTATATCTCTTGTCAAACTTGAGCAGCTTTCAACCACTGTTTCTTTAAGGACTCTTTCAGCCTTCCCCATCTGGGACTTTGTCCATTGTGTGGTCTCTAATTGGAAGATACATCTCACTGAGTTTGCATGAAGACAGATTCTGGAATCTCTTCTTGGCTTCATCGGTGAGAATTTCCTATGGTCCTTACAGATAAAATAGTTTTCTATCTCACCTTAGTCTTCTCTTAATAATTTTAAAGCTTTCATAGATAGGATCATTACTAATTATTTCAGATTACTTTTGGGGAATAAAAAACTTACAAGATTCTAAAAATATCCATTAAGAATTTATATTGTCATAAAAACCTTCAATTTACTTGGGAAAATGGAAATAGTTAAAATATTTATATTTTAGATCCTGAAACATGCTTTTTTTGTTCATTGCTACAAGTATAATTTTAGAGTATATTGCTTGGTAAAGTTTTATGATTTTATTTCTAGCTTTTACATATTTCTCGTTAAAGTTATTTCTTGAGGTTTTGTTTGTTTGTTTGTTTTGCTATTGGAATTTGACCTTATCAGGTGAGATCATGAAATTAATTGTTTATTTATACATAAGGAAGCTTGTTTCATTGTATTTATATTGTATTTAGCCATTTTATGACACTTCTAATTTATGCTAGTTTTTTCAGTATGATTTTGTCTCTTTTAGAATGTTTCTCATATATTTCCTGCTTCCTACCACAGATTCCCATATTTTGCTATAAAAAAGTTAAAGCATATTCTGAAAGATGGCTAATAAATACAGTTTCCCATTGTCGATAATTTTAGGAAATATCACATCTTAATTCCCCACTTGCTGATTCACAATTCACCACATCAAATTGGCCTTGAGAAGTCTGGCTTTAAACAGTCTTGTTTAACCTTGCTTAATCCGATATTCTCTATTTGCAAGTCATACACATCAAAAACCGATGGAAACACTGCATAAATTGGATTTAAGAGGAAAAAGGCAGTTATAATCTTAAAATATACAGAGGTCTTTCAGTCGTACAAAAAATGATGAACTCCCTGCTAGACAAAAGGGCAGCTAATGGGAATAGCACCGATGACTGATTTACCATTTTCCTTCATCAGATTAACAAACCACACCGTGATGGTACCCAGCATTGTCTCTCTTTCACATGATCTGCAGATAGAGTGGAGAGACTCGCCTTGCACTGAAATTTAAAGTGAAAGTGAAGTCGCTCAGTCATGTTCAGCTCTTTGCGACACCATGGACTGACTGTAGTCTACCAGGCTTCTCCATCCATGGGATTTTCCAGGCAAGAGTCCTGGAGTGGGTTGCCATTTCCTTCTCCAGGTGATCTTCCCGACCCAGGGATCGGACCCGGGTCTCCTGCATTGCAGGCAGATGCTTTACCCTCTGAGCCACCAGGAAGTTCTTCATAATTGCTTGTCATCCTGGCTGCCCAGCCCAGGACAGGGAGCCATCTGCCTTGCATTCTGCTCTGTGAGCAGTTGGCCGCATCAGTCCGTCTGCTCTGCCTCCTCGGTGATCTCTCTGGTGTTCTTGTGCTAATTCCTGATGCCTGTCTGGATTGACTGCTGATCTCACCGGCCAGAGTGTCTGCCGGGTGTGAACTAAAGGTTCGGCTGCAGGCCGTGTGCATGGGACAGGTGGATGTAGGCCATTTCCTAGGTACCAGCACCCTGAGAAAGAGCGGGAAGGATTCTAGACAGAGAAAGACACCAACCAATAATTTCCTAGTTCCATAGTGGCTGGGGATGATAAACCTGTGGGGTATCCCTAGTGACTCAGTCCGTTAAGAGCCCTCCTGCCAATGCAGGAGACATGGATTTGATCCCCTAGTTGGGGAGATTTACTGGAGGAGGGAATAGCAACCTTCTCCAGTATTCTTGCCTGGGAAATCCCATGGGCAGAGAAGCCTGATGGAACGTAGTCCATGGGGTCACAAGAGTTGGGCACACCCGAGGGACTAAACCACCACCATGGAGTTAACCACCGCCACCACAAGGAGACTCTATGGCACCGATCCAGAAGTCCCATTTCTTGTAAGCTTCCTTGGTGTAAAACAGGATGTACTCTCTGCTTTTCTGGAGAACAGGGCATCAGGCTGTTTAAAAATACCCATGACCTTTGATCCATGATGAATTACCCAGAACAATATTCAGAGACGTCACCCACCGTTCAGGTCAAGAAAAGTCACAACATTGCTATCTGAAATAGCAAGGGAAAACTCCACAGTGCTCAATAATAAGGAGCATTTAATTATAAAAGATGAAAATGTGATAAAATGTATGAATTATGATATTTGCAGAGATTACACAATTATGTAGCTCAGCGGTCAGCAAACTTTTTCTATAAGAAGCCAGATAGTATGAATAAATACTTCAGGCTTTGAGGATCATAGAGTCTCCATCACAATTTTCCAGCTGCCCTTACAGGGCAAAAAGCAATCACAGTCAGTGTGAAAGGAATTCGTGTGACTGTGTTCCAATAAAATTCATGTAGAGACACTGACATCTGAATTCCATATTTTTTTATGTGTCCTAAAATACTGTGGTTTTTTTTCCAAGCATTTAATTTCAAGCTAAAACCACTCTTAGCTTGAAAAGTGCACCCAAAATAGATGCTAGTCACTATTCCAATGGGTTTCTGTTTGTTCTTTCCTGGTACAGCTAATAAAAGTCATGGTTTTCAATGTTACTTTACATGAGAAAACACTCACAACATAACATTGATTGGAAAAAAAGTACGGTGTAAAATCATTTTTAGAACATGCCCCCATTTTGTAAAATTAAAGGCATACAAAAATGACTGGAAAGAAATACCCCCCAAACATTAAAATGCTTTTCTTGTCAGGGTGGACTTTGCATGATTTTTATTCCCTTTGTATGCTTTTCCATATTTGCTAAGTGCTTTCCAGCGAGTGCGTGTTATCCTTATAATAAGTAACATTACTTTGAAAAATGCTCTTCTAAACAATTGCTCTCAAGCTGGTTCTGCCTCCTGGCATTTTAAGGATTTATTTTCCATATTCTGTAATTTATTCCCTTTCTCTGTCATTTGTTTGCTTCTTTCGGGGACATTTGTCTTCTGTTTTGAGAACTTCCTTCATTTGTTTCCTTACTCACTCTTTTCCTGTTTTTCCCTCTCTCTCTCCTCAACGATCTTTCTCACGTGTGACATTTTTCAAAGTTATTCTGAGCCCAAAGGGGGAAAACATTAAGCATAGTCATTATGTTGGAACTACGCTCTCAAACAGCACTGATTTAATTTTAACATTTAGGGGATCAAGAGCTTCCTCAATGTTGTGACCGCGATGTTGTCAACAGAAAATTAAATCTGAATTTAAAGAATTAATTAAGTGATTGAAAATTGATTTCTCCTTAACGTGCCCTGACCCCCACAAAGTCCGTCGGGCCGCGGTTCCCGTATCTGAGGTGGAAGATGAGTGGCTTTAAGTAGGTTCCCCTTCTCTTGCTGTGTGGTCTTCCTCTACCGCAAACCCATGTGCCCCTCAATCCTGCTCCCCTAGGGGAATTCTTCTTAGAATATGCTTCACAACCAATTAGAATATAGACTCACAGTCCAGGCAGGTGTATCTGGGACATTCAGAAGCTTTCTGGTCAAATAGCAGAGCTGGTAGTTTCCACGACCAATGTTTCCTGAGGACCTGCTTGGGAACAGACACTGTTCCAAGGACTAGAAATTCATGGTTGCACTCCTGGGCATATACCCAGACAAGGCACTAACTTTAAAAGACATGTGCACCTCTGTGTTCATAGCAGCACTATTTACAGTAGTCAGGACGTGTGAGTCCCCTAGATATCCATCAGCAGAGAAATGGATACAGACTACGTGATACATAGATACCATAGAATATGATGCAGTCATAAAAAGGAGCAGAATTGTGCCATTGGCAGCAACATGGACCTAGAGATTATCATAATGAGTGGAGTAAGTCAGAAAGAGATAAATACCGTATGATATCGCTTCGATGTGGAAGCTAAAGTAAGACACAAATGAATTTATCTATGAAACAGAAACAGACTCACAGACATAGAACATAGACTTGTGGTTTCCAAATGGCGAGGAGTTGAAAGACAGATGGATCGGGAGTTTGGGATTAATAGATGCAAACTATTCTAGGTAGGAGGGATAAACCCTGTGCAGAGCACAGGGAACGATATTCAATATCCTGTGATAAACCATCACGGAAAAGAATATATTAAAAAAAGAACATATACATAATGCATACCTGGATCATCTTTCCGTACAGCAGAAATCAACACAACATTGTAAATCAAGAATGTGCTGTGTGGGCTAAGTCGCTTCAGCCGTGTCCAACTCTTTGCAACCCTATGGACTGTAGCCCACCAGGCTCCTCTGTCCATGGGATTCTCCAGGCAGGAATACTGGGGTGGGTTGTCATTTCCTCCTCCAGGGGATCTTCCTGACCCAGGGATCAAACCCACATCTCTTATGTCTCTGGCATTGGCAGGCGGGTTGTTTACCAACTGGTGCCACCTGGCTATACTTCAAGTATACCAGTGCACTTCAGATTTAGAAGAAAGAAATGTAGAGATGGAGGAGGTTGACAAGACAGCTGCCCTGTGCAAGCACACCCTCTATTACAGCCTCCAGGGACCTATAATCGAGAGAAACTGGGGCACAATTTCACTGTCAACATTAAGAGTTAAAGTGCAGACATAAATAGAGGGACCACGACATGTTCACGATGGTGCCAGAAAGCAGCACGGAAAGTGAAAAAGTGAAAGTCTCCCAGTCGTGTCTGACTCTTTGCGACCCCGTGGACTATACAGTCCATGGAATTCTCCAGGCCAGAATACTGGAGTGGGTAGCCTTTCCCTTGTCCAGGGGATCTTCCCAACCCAGGATTTGAACCAGGGTCTCCTGCATTGCAGGTGGATTCTTTACAAACTGAGCCATCAGGGAAGCCCCAGCGTGCAGAAAGTCACAAATAAAGAGGGATTCTGGGGTCCATCCTTGGTGGGAGCCAGATAGCAGTTACATGGTTTGTGTGTTGCTTGTTGGGAACCCCGTCTCCTGTAGGTCCCTACAGAGGGGCTCAGTCCCTTGTCTTACATGCCATGCTAGGGGAGAGGGCATGCAGGAGGATGGGAGAGTGCCCTGCAGGGATAATGCAGGAATTCATCCCATGTCATGTGCTAGGACTTCCTATGCCGTTTATAAGAACTATCTCCCCAGACTGTCAGAAGAACCTCAGGGGCTCAGCGCTGGCTTTCCATCATCTGTATTAGTCATGGTTCAGACAGAGATTGATTTACTGTAGGAATCGGCTCATGCAGTAAGGGCAACCAAAACCCCACTGCCCAATTCCTGGGTCTGTTCTCTGCGAGCTGCAGAGCCAGGTGTCACGGCTTGAGGGTGCATGTCCTTCCAAAATCCATACGTTGACATCCTAAGCGCCACGTAATGGTATCAAGAGGGGAGGCCCTTGGCAGGTGCTTCGGTCATGAGGGTGGAGCCCCCTGAATGCGTTTAGCATCTTTATAAAGGGACCCCACAGAGCTCCCCCAGCCCTCCTGCCTTGTGAAGACACAGCAGGAAGATACAGGCTCTAAACTAGGAAGAGAGGCCTCATCGGTTCTCATCCATGCTGCCATCATCTTGATCTTGAACTTCCCAGAACTAGGAGAGAGCAATTGCTATTGTTCTAAGCTCCCCAGTCGGTGGCAATTCCCTGCCACAGCTGGAACAAGCTGAGACCCCCAGGAAAACCAGTGTCATCCTTCGTTCTAGTCCAGAGGCCCAGGAAACAGATTGGACAGTTGCTAAGGGCAGGAGTAGGGGGTGGCCAGGCTAAAGCAGAGAGAGGGAAGTTCCCCTCCCGCAGCCTCCTCTTCTGTTCTTGTCCTCAGGGGACTGGACGAAGCTCACTCACATTGGAGGAGGCATCTGCTTCATGCAGGTCTATGGGGTCAAGTGCTGACTTCTTCCAGAAACCCTTATAGAAACAGCTCTTACACTGAGGAATTAGTCTGTCTAGTCAAAGCTATGGTTTTTCTCCAGTAGTCATGTATGGATGTGAGAGTTGGACTATAAAGAAAACTGGGCACTGAAGAATTGATGCTTTTGAACAGCTGTGTTGGAGAAGACTCTTGAGAGTCCCTTGGACTGCAAGGAGATCCAACCAGTCCATCCTAAAGGAGATCAGTCCTGAATATGCATTGGGAGGACTGATGCTGAAGCTGAAACTCTAATCCTTTGGCCACCTGATGCGAAGAACTGACTCATTGGAAAAGACCCTGATGCTGGGAAAGATTGAGGGCAGGAGGAGAAGGGGACGACAGAGGATGAGATGCTTGGATGGCATCACCAACTCAATGGAGATGAGTTTGAGTAAGCCCTGGGAGTTGGTGATGGACAGGGAGGCCTGGCGTGCTGCAGTCCATAGGGTCGCAAAGAGTCGGACACGACTGAGCGACTGAACTGAACTGAACTGAACTGAACAGTTGGATAGGAGGAATGTGTCCACTGGAGTCCTGACAGACTGGTCACGTTGGATCTACCTCGTTTCTGGGCTGAGAGCTCTCCTGCAAGTCTCCATCAACCCATGTTGATGGGTTGAAGGGACTCACCTTTCTTACCTTCCATCCCAGCACTTATGGCAATTAAAAACCACAGTGGGGTGGTTCGGGGCAGACCCTCCAGGACTCAGAAGAAATACAATCACTTCATCAGTCAACCCAGGGACTGGTTGACAGATGGGAATGGAGTCTATTTACTCCCAGGGGTAGCAGGAAGGACCGATAGGCACATTAGACTCCAGTGAGCACGGTAGACTGTTCTCTCTGCCAGGATAGAATAGTTTCTGGACGTGGAACCCGTCTTGCTGGTGCTCTGAATTTCCTTTGCAGAAACGTCGCATCACCTGGCAGTTGGATCCACCAGCCTCCAGTAATTCACCTAGGGAACATAAAGGAATAATAGATGGTTCAACAAAGTGGAGTAACATGCAAGGATCACTGAGACAGGATCTTCTGTCAACACCTCACTGTGTTTCTTCTGAATGGATGTCCAGGGGGCTACTGGACACTGAGGGCACCCAGGCCCTTGGATGAGAGATGCCCTGTGTTACCATGGCAACCCAGGAAGCATGCACACCATCACCGACCTTGCCGGCAGCACTGTTGTCAACATCCCGGTGAAGGTCAGTAGTTATGATAGCAGTAGTCTTGCATCTGCGCGTTGCACATTGAGCTCTCCTGGAGCTGGGGGGAGTGTCCGAAGCCTATGAAAGGAATTGATCAGAAAAGGATGAAAGCAAAGGAGAAAATTACCTGTGGATTGAAATGTCAGCACACTCCATGCCTCCTGCATTCCCCATTCAGGAAATCAGTCCTGAACATTCACAGGAAGGACAGATGCTGAAGCTGAAGCTCCAATACTGTGGCCACCTGATGCGAAGAGCTGACTCACTGGAAAAGACCCTGATGCTGGGAAAGATTGAAGGTGGGAGGAGAAGGGGATGACAGAGGATGAGATGGTTGGATGGCATCACCGACTCGATGGATATGAGTTTGAGCAAGCTCCGGGAGGTGGTGATGGACAGGGAATCCTGGCTTGCTGCAGTCCATGGTGTCTCGAAGGGTCGGACACAACTGAGTAACTGAACTTAACTGATACTCCATGCTGCTGGGTCTCAGTGGGGAGTAATTTTATCCTCAAGGGACATCTGGCAATGTCTGGATTCATTTTTGATCATCACAGCTGGGGAGATGGCAGTGAAGGTGCTGGTGTCTGTTACCGGTGGGTCATTGTTGCTAAACCTCTTAGGACAGCTCTCTACAAAAAAGGGATTGTGCGTGCATCCGTGTGTGCTCAGTCGCTTCAGTCATGCCAGACTCTTTGCAACCCTGTGGACTGTAGCCCACCAGGCTCCTCTGTCCATGGGATTCTCCAGGCAAGAATATGGGAGTGGGTTGCCACGCCCTCCTCCAGGGGATCTTCCCCATCCAGGGATCAAACCTGCCTCTCCTGACAAAAAAAGGAATGATCTGGCCCCAAATGTCAATAGTACTGAAGTGGATAAACCATGTTCTGTACAGAGAAGAGCTCTTTGTAAAAACCAATCATAAATCCCCTAGAGGAGGAAATGGCAACCCACTCCAGTGTTCTTGCCTGGGAAAATCCCGTGGACAGAAGAGCCTGGTGGGCTACAGTCCACAGGGTCACAAAGAGTCAGGTGCTACTGAACGACTAATACCCTGATGACATGGGAAACCCCAAAATAAGGAATCAGCGCACTGACCCAGCTCATGAGAGGACAAGCGAGTCTTAGGCTCTGATCAACTGAAAACATACATGTATTTCTAAAATCATTGGCTTTCCTCATAGCTCAGTTGGTAAAGAATCTGCCTGCAATGCAGGAGACCCTGGTTTGATTCCTGGGTCAGGAAGATCCTCTGGAGAAGGGATAGGCTACCCACTCCAGCATTCTTGGGCTTCCCTGGTGGCTCAGCTGGTAAGGAACCCTCCAACAATGACAGAGACCTGGGTTTGATCCCTGGGTTGGGATGATACCCTGAAGAAGGGAAAGGCTACCCTAGGATTCTGGCCTGGAGAATTCCATGGACTGTATAGTCCATGGGGTAACAAAGAGTCGGACACGACTGAGCGACTTTCACTTTCACAGTTACCCTCCAGAGTCAGAGCTGCTGTCTGGGCAGGACGCTCGTAGGCAAGAGCACGTTTCACATCCAAGTCATCTGTCCTGAGTAGCAGCTATGAACATCTTCCTCTGGACAGAGCTCTCTCCTTGGAATCGCTGTGTGATGCTTGTCTTTGGGACCAGCCACTTAAGCTAGGATGGCAGCTGTACAGCTGGACTCCTCCGTAGCTGTTTCCTCAGTGTGGTCTATGTCCGTGTCACGCTGCAGATGCAATTGCATCGTGCCCTTGCCACGCCTCCCGCAGCCACTTTGATGGTGCGGCTTCCCAGTGCCTTTGCCCGGAGCCCCCGTAATCACCTGACTGCTGTTTCATCCATGCTTTGTCTGACTCGAAGCCGGTGGGCCCCTGCGGGCTCACCTTTCACCCAGGTAGATGGATGCTCCTCTTGCATTTTGTTTGTGAGTCTCCCTTTGCTCTACGAGGATCGATTTGAAATGTGGTAGAGAACCCACGGCACATCTCTGCGTCATGCTCACACGGCCCTTCATTTCATTTCACCTTGATCGTATGAAGGACACTCTCAGCTTTGGATGCCGGCCAAGCAGATGATGAGCTTGTTTGCGGCGTGTGCTATCGCCTGGTGACTACTTAACCGAGATGGCTTGATGCTGTGATTTTTTTTTTTTAGGATAGATATTTATCTGAGAGCTTAGTGTGTGGTCTTGGCCATCTTTAAATTGACACAATTATTTGCCAAAGCCGTTCATGTGAGAACGTGCCTCTTGGAAAAGCCCTCTCAGCAGTAGAGAAAAATAGCTCTTGATTGTCCACAAAGAGTTTCTCCTAGAACGAAAAAAAGGTATCCATCTTGAGAACTAACAGCATCTAGTTTAACTGAGAGAACTCAGTGGAGGAAGTATCGGATGTCCTTGGAGACTGAGTAAATTCAGTTGAGGGCTGAAAAGACGGTCGCACGGCCTCACTTGTTCAGAACGGGTCCTGCCTGTCATCAGCTGAGAACTTACCACTTCTTGAAACTTAAAATTTATACTTTGGTGATTCATACGAATGTACCCATCAACTGCCACTCTTTTCCCTGTCAAGCACCGTCAGTCCCGATTGTTCATTGAAAAGTCCACGTCTCATTTTGAGGATCGGCACTTTCCTGTATCACCTTGTTCAGATTTTATAATTCATACATCAAAATAAAATAGCTCGGGACTTCCCTGGCAGTCCAGTGGTTAAGACTTCACCTTTCAATGCAGGAGGCATGAGTTGGATCCCTGATCAGGGAACTAAGATCCCACATGTGCTAAGTTGCTACAGTCATGTCTGACTCTGTGACCCTATGGACTGTATGTAGCCCAGCAGCCTCCTCTGCCCATGAGATTCTCAAGGGAAGAATCCTGGAGTGGGTTGCCATTTTCTCCTCCAGGGGAGCTTCCCAACCCTGGGATCAAACCCATGTCTTCTGTGTCTTCTGCACTGCAAGTGGATTCTTTACCACTGAGCCCTCAGGGAAGGCCAACATGACTTGGGCCAAAAAAAGAAAAAAATAAAAACAGGATATATATATATATATAAAGACAGAAGCAATATTGTAGCAAATTCATGAAAGAGTCTTAAAAAAATGGTTCACATTTAAAAAAATTTAAAAATGCATAAAATAGCTATAATCCATTGCATCTCTTGGGATTCCCTGGTGGCTCAGACAATAAAGAGTCTGACCCTGCAATGCAGGAGATCCGGGTTCGATCCCTGGGTTGGGAAGACCCCCTGGAGGAGGACAAGACAATCCACTCCAGTATTCTTGCCTGGAAAATCCCATGGACACAAGAGCCTGGTGGGCTACAGTCCATGTGGTTGCAAAGAGTGGGATACAACTGAGCGACTTCACTTTATTGCATCTCTTGTGAAGGCAATGTCATTTCTCCTTGAGTTTTCTTCCAGGAAAAACAGTTTCTCTCTGTTGTTGATGAGTTTTGGCCACATCTGTGTTGTCTACTCTCTGACTGGTCCATGTTAGCCTTGCTGCCCTTCCCAACCTCCTATTTCCGATGAAAAGGTTCTTTCCTTCAGTCTGATCCCAAGCTTACCAATTGCTGTAATCCACTCTTGTCTCATTCCTCTGCCCTGTAATTTCTTGAGCCATGGCCAAAACTACCGTCCTGCTTCTCCAGCTCTAACCACCCGAAGTGTGGGGGAATTTGTATCCTACCACTTCCTTTGGGCTTCCCTCATAGCTCAGTTGGTAAAGAATCCACCTGCAATGCAGGAGGCATGAGTTGGATCCCTGATCAGGGAACTAAGATCCCACATGTGCTAAGTTGCTGCAGTCATGTCTGACTCTGCGGCCCTATGGACTGTATGTAGCCCAGCAGCCTCCTCTGCCCATGAGATTCTCAAGGGAAGAATCCTGGAGTGGGTTGCCATTTTCTCCTCCAGGGGAGCTTCCCAACCCTGGGATCAAACCCATGTCTTCTGTGTCTTCTGCATTGCAAGTGGATTGTATAATTCTGACTGATCCCCGGTAGCTCAGTTGATAAAGAATCCACCTGCAATGCGGGAGACCTTGGTTCGATCCCCGGGTTGGGAAGATTCCCCTGGAGAAGGGAAAGGCTACCCACTCCAGTATTCTTGGGCTTCCCTTGTGGCTCAGATGGTAAAGAACCCACCTGCAATGCGAGAGACCTGGGTTTGATCCCTGGGCTGGGAATATCCCCTGAGGAAGGGAAGGGCTACCCACTCCAGGATTCTGGCCTGGAGAATTCCACGGACTGTACAGTCCATGGGGTTGCAAAGAGTCAGACACGACTGAGTGACCTTCACTCACTTCCTTTACTTCTGACTCAGACGGACCCCCATGCCATCAGCAGTCCCCACACATCCATGGCCTTTCAGATATCCCAGATCTCCATCACCTTGCTTCCTCTGCGGTTCCTCTGCCTTCCTCTGAGTTGAGTGCACTCCCTGCTTCCAAGAGAACATGGGATGTGTCAGCATGAGCTTGCTCCACGCTTTGCTGCTATGTCTGGTCCTTGTCCCATAACCTGTGACTGTTTCCACGTGAACTTCTTCCCTCTGGCCTCATGGATGAATTCCCTCTGGTGAAATAGTTTGAGTAGAGGGATAAAGGTAAACCTGCATGCCCGATGGTGAAGCAGGGAAGGTCAGAAAAAGAATCACAGATTACCCTGTTGGAACTATGGATGAGAGAGAAAGAAGGTACCATCTGGAGAGGGAAGAAGACACAAGAAGAGGGAAGGAGTTTGCTGAAGTTCATGTCCATTGAGTCAGTGATGCCATCCAAACATCTCCTCCTCTATCACCCTCTTCTCCTCCTGCCTTCAATCTTTCCCAGCATCAGTGTTTTTTCCAATGAGTCAGCTCTTTGCCTCAGGTGGCCAAAGTACTGGAGCTTCAACTTCAGCATCCATTCTTCCAATGAATATTCGGGGTTGATTTCCTTTAGGATTGACTGACTTGATCTCCTTGCAGTCCAAGGGACTCTCAAGAGTCTTCTCCAGCGCCTCAGTTCAAAAGCATCAGTTCTTTGAAAGTGAAGTCACTTCAGTCGTGTTGGACTCTTGGCGACCCCATGGACTGTAACCTGCCAGTCTCCTCTGTCCATGGGATTCTCCAGGCAAGAATAGTGGAGTGGGTTGCCATTTCCTCCTCCAGGAGATCTTCCCAACTCAGGGATCAATCCCGAGTCTCCTGCATTGGCAGGTGGATTCTTTACCATCTGAGCCACTGGAGTTGATGCTTGACCATAATTCTTCTTCTCTAAACCTCTCTCGAGGCTGCAGAAATACCAACCCTGCTTCTGCTTAACTGCTCAGCTAAATTCCTCCTCCGTAAAAATATCTTGCATAATTTATAGGTTTTCATGGTTAAAATATGACTCACACAAACATGGGGATTTCTGGGGTAAGAAGCAACAAGAAGTACCCATCTAAGCATCTCTGATAATGAGCTTTCTGTGTCTGACACCTCTTAAAGTCAGATGAAATGTCACCCTTCTATCTTGAAAAATGATGGACCCACAAAAAGCTTCTCCTTACCTACTAAGAATTTTGGCTTCGTGCTGTGTTACTTCTTTTTCTCTTTAAAGGAAGCATTCCGTGTTTTCATTGCTAAAGTATTGATGAGCTAGCTGTTTACTAAATAAACTCGTAGAATGGAGAGCTGGAGGAGGTAATTATGAAAACATGACAAGGGACCAAAATATTCTTCCATCGCCAGCTTCTGTGATTTCTTTATGGGAAACCAGAGAGCTTGCAAAAGGATTTGCAAAGTGAGTCAGGAAGAGAAACAATGAAGAATGGGACAGGCGTGGGCTCCACCTTCCTCCTCTTCTTCCCGTGTGTGAAGGACACAGCACGCTTTCTTGAGGTTTCGACGCTCCAGTGGTGGCCCTGCTGTTGTGTCACTAACCTGAAAACTCCCCAGGGTGTGGCTGAGACAAGATCTCCATGTCCCCTGCAGGTCTCCCGGTTGAAGTAGCTACTGGGTTAATTACGAAAATGATGTAAACCTGGAAGGCTCGTGGCGCATCTCACGGTTGGGATGGATACCTCCCTGTGACTTCCTTGACATTTTTAATGTAATTGTCTCTTTGAAGGAAACGCAAAGGCCCACCCCTTCCCAGCAGGGCAAGCAGCAGTCACGGGTTCCAACAAAGAAATCCAGCTGCCTGCACTCAGCCAAGTCAGCAACCCTCACCTGGCACCCAATGTGTGGAAAATACCACATCCGTACCACGTGTGGGAGCCAATCAGGGAAGAGACAGCGTGTGTTGTCTTTGATTGTGAATAGCACACATGCCTGCGCGCACACACACACACACACACACACACACACACACACACACAGTGTCTTTGGTGACCAAGGCTCCCCAGGAGATGCAATCACCCAGAATACCTTCAATGTGATGATCACATTCTTTCCAGGTTCCCTCCCTTTTACACATGTTATGTTTGGGAAGCTCAGACCAAGCCCTGTGCTCACGGAGGGCTCTGGGCTCCAACAGGACACCTGCATTCATTCCCTGCATGTTGCCTTGACCTTGTCAAGCCCCTTGATGGAAGGAACCGCAAACATCCAAGAGGCATGCCTCCCATCCGCTTCATATATTCGCACTGGGCTGAGTTGTACCTGTTTAATATCGTGCGTGTGTTAACTCGCTTTGCTCATGTCCAACTGCAACCCGCCAGGCTCCTCCGTCCATGGGGATTCTCCAGGCAAGAATACTGGAGTGGGTGCCATGCCCTCCTCCAGGGCTGTTTAATGTCATGACTTATTTTTCATGAAGTTATACTGGACTCAGGCTTCTGCCATCTGTCTGTGCTTTAGTCAGTAGCCTGTTTCATGATCAAATCTCATGCCTTGGGGCCAAAATTATTGCTGGAAGAAAAGGAGAAGAAAAAATTACGTGTGTCATCTCTGTGGTCCCCAGCCAAACTGAAAGGGCAATTTTCACAATGTGGCAAGAGGTACCAGTGTAAGGGATCATGCTCGTAACTCATCTTGCTCATTTCCTTCCAAGATGTAGGAAGGTGATTCTTTCTTTCTTCCTTTCTTTTAAAAAATCTTTCTTTCTTTCTTTCTTTCTTTGGTTGCTCTGGGTCTTCATGAGAACTCTTAGTTGTGGCATGTGGGATCTAGTTTCCTGACTAGGGGTCAAATCCTGGGCTCCTTGCCTTGGGGGCACAGAGTCTTGCTATTGGACCACCAGGGAGGTCTCATGGAAACTGATTCTTAGGTGGCTTGTTGGAAGAGATGTGTACTTGCAGAAATAGCTCATGAAAACGATCACTTCCCATGTCATAAGCAAAGCCATGGTGCAAACAAAATATGGAACACGGACCTAACACTCAGCCCTCATAGGAAACTCATGGTGGTTCGTTTACTCTTTAAGGGACCTCAACCCTCAACGCTTTACTAACTGTCCACTGTAAATGAGACACGTAAGTTCTTCCTCTCTGCAGAGATTTCCCTAACAGTCCTCTTTCCATCTGACTTCAGTTACAACCATCACCTCTCTAGACCATCAAAGTCTAACCTTCACACCCTTCTCCCTCGCCCCTTGTTCTTTCATCAAATCAGCTCCATCTCACCAATCCCCAATCCCTGGTCAGTCTTCTGATGAAAGGGGAAAAGCATCATTATCAAGCAGTAACCTTCCCTGGTTTTTCGTATTCCCTGCAGAATGATATACACCTGCCTCCTTTCTTCTCTGTAGTCTCCAGGGAACCATGGACCAAATCCATCCTTTTCCCCCTCTCTCACCGCCAACCTTTTAAAGAAGAACAAGAGCATCTATAAATGAACGAGTTCCCCATGCGTCCCAACGTGGTTGCTAAATACCATCTGTCAGTGTTATTCCAGTTTTAGCATCATCAACACTCACGGTCACAACTCTCACCTCCTGCTTATTTCTTAGCCTACCCTACATCTGTTGTTACTGTTCAGTCTCAGATATTGTCAAGGTCAGCCGTCAGTGACATTCTAAACACAAGCGTGATGACCTTTCTTAGGGCATATTTCTGGGCTTCCCTGGTGGCTCCCTGGTAAAGAATCTGCCTGCCAATGCAGGAGACATGGGTTCGATCCCTGGTCCGGGAAGAGCCCCTGGAGAAGAAAACAGCAACCCACTCCAGTATTCTTGCCTGGAGAATCCCACAGACAGAGGAGCCTGGTGGGCTATGGTCCATGGGGTCGCAAAGAGTCAGACTTGACTGAGCAACTAAAACAGCAAGGGCATATTGCTACCTGGTCTCAGTGCATACGTTATGTGATTATACATGATCACAGAATGGACAGTTGTTTTTCCTTTTGAAGTGTCTTTCTCTTTCAGAAAGGAGTTAGCACTCTCAGTTGTTCAAGCAACCAGCTCTTCTAGAATTTGTGTGTGTGTGTGTGTTTGTTCAAGCACTGCCTGGAGGGGCAGTGTGGAGCCCTGAGAGACAGAGAACAATGAGTCCATTCAGGGGTGTTTGCCAGAGTCCCGCCTGGCCTGTTATGTGAGCAGTGGGTACCCAGGATGTGACGATTTGAGACTGAGGAATTATTCTGGCAACAGTAACAGAGCCACGGTTGTGCAGTAAGGCTCTGCAAGAAAGCTTTAGGGTTCAACATAAAAAGAAGCTTGCAGGAAACCCGAGAGTTCTTCTGATCTCACGCTGAAGGTGACGGAAGCATGACTTGGATAAGGAGATGCTTCTTGTGTAACTGAAAATGGAGTCCAGAAGCTCTCGTCTCAGAAGCCTTTAGAGAGGATGGGTTGGTAGGAAGGAAAGTGTATTTTGGGTGCTGGCAACCAGAGGGGAAGGGGGTAAGGGTATACTCCCATCGAGAGGCCAAGTCCCCCATCACCGATAGTCAGAGGGCAAGAGCGAGGGGGGTACATGCAGAAATAACGCAGTCAGCTCTGACAGTCATGTTGAAGTTGGCCACCGATGGTCTGATCAGCATCGTCTTGATTCTTTTCAGTACATTTGGTCTTCTCTTCCAGGGTGGGTTTGTTCCCATTTCCTTGAGGCCAGTTCTCAGAATGATGTCCGCTCATGTCTTGGTGTCAGTCTGGTTATCGTGTAGTTAACTTCTCCACTTGCTGGCGGTTTAAGTATCTATAAGACAGCTCACAGGACATGGCTCAGAATATCGTCTATAGCCCCGGAGGAAGAGCTAGACGTCCTTGACTGCACTTCATGACTAAACGATTTAGTCTTGTTGAACTGTTTTCCTTTGTTTCTGCATGTTTTTCCCCACTTCTCTCAGGTTAAAACTTACTCTTTGGCTGAAGCTTTTCCACAGACAAGACAGGCAGAGGCCATGGGGGACAAACTCCATTTCGGTTTGGGTCCCCAAGCCCACCCTACACTCAACGGACTGTCTACTTGGTCCTGATCCTTGACCTGGGCATCCAGTTAACATGACCGGGGTTCATGTTTGTGTGAAGCCTTTTTCCAGAGGAGTCCCCCAGAGCCGTCCTCCCAGACACATATCCTAATATCTACAGGCAGCCTCTTCCAGAATGGACGGCAGAACTGTGATTGCCTCCACAGTTTTTCCCTCCTTTGTCAGTCGGCTGAGCTGAAGGACATGTGATAACTTAGCATGATTTTCATGCATCATCTCCACACACATTTTTCTCTTACACTCTCTGCCACTCATTCTGCAGATTTTAAGATGTGAGTCTAAAAATAAAGACGCATGAAGATTCAATCACCACTATTCTTTTATTTAAAGCTCTGGACAATTACTGAGGAAAAAAAAAAACCCAAGAGGATGAAAAATAGAGATTAGAAAAATTGAATAAGAAAGTCATTATGTACAATACATCATTTGGTACCTGGTGCACTGCAATCTTGAATTTTAATAATGAGTCAGAATAGTTAGGATTTTTACCGAGTATTATGACCCTATAAAATTATTCCCATAAGGGCAGTTTCCTAAGTACCTCAGAGATTAAACTGATGCTTAAACATACCTTTCTAAAGTGGATATTATTTCCTATGTATTTTAAAACAATTATGGCTGTCTAATTAACATTAGCCAATGATCAATATGCTCGTCACTAATTGGATAGTCCTCCAAAATGATGCATACAGTTAATTGGACAGCAACGCTGTAACGTTTCTTTGTATCATCTAAAGCATATTTAAATATTGACAAATGTCTCATGCATATGTATGTACCTGTAAAGGTCAAGATGGCTTAGAATATGGCAGCTTACTACTTGATAATGAAGCTGAAAAAAATACACGTAAGGCACTTCTCCAGTCCACAGGTCAGATGGACAAATGCAAACACAGATACTGACTCCATACTGGATCCAGTGGGAACCCTAACACCCAACTTGGGGCAACCTTAATTCATTTATTCATTCATGCATTACAAAAAAGCCTGCAATACAGGAGACCCAGGTTCAATCCCTGGATCAGGAAGATCCCTTGGAGAAGGGAATGGCAACCCACTCCAGTATTTGCCTGGAGAATCCCATGGACAGAGGAGCCTGACAGGCTACAGTCCATGGGGTTGCAGGACTTGGACATGACTGAGTGACTAAACAGCAACAAAAAATGCATGTAGGTATCATATCTACCTATACTGTGCTGAACCGTGCTTAGTCGCTCAGTCATGTCTGACTCTTTGCAAACCCTTGGACGGTAGCCCACCCGGCTCCTCTGTTCATGGAATTCTCCAGGCAAGAATACTGGAGTGGGTTGCCAAGCCCTCCTCTAGGGGATCTTCCCAACGCAGGGATGGAACCCAGGTCTCCCACATTGCAGGTGGATTCTTTACCATTTGAGCCACCAGGGAAGCCCATGAATATTGGAGTGGGTTGCCATTTCCTTCTCCAGTGGATATTCCCGACCCACGAATTGAACCGGGGTCTCCTGCATTGCAGGTGGATTCTTTACCAGCTAAGCTACCAGGGAAACCCCCATATCTACTTATATGTCTATCTAATTATGTGTGTATGTATCCATATATACTTCATCTGTTTATGCCTACATGTGTCTGTGTGTATATATACATCACACATACATGTTTGTGCATATATGATATATACACAAACGCACATGTATATACACGCATATTGAATTCTTATTATTGGTGATACACATTTAGTTACCTATGTAACCATTTCTGTACATATGCGTGTAGGAGTGCATTTCGGGTGTGTAGTATAACATTTAATGTCACTAGAGAATCCTCCAAAGGTTGGATAATTTGTCAGTGGTTCACTGCCTTAGACACAAAGGCAAACCGCTACTTGAAGGTAGAAATGACTTGGGTTGTGGAAACGATGCCCTGCTGAGGTTTCTAATTAAAATGGCAACTTCTATCGAGTGCATCAGCGCATTGTATTAGAACGCCTTGATGAGGTGGTTTCACAGGATCAGAGGCTGGGCACGTGGGCTGGATCACTACCCTACGTCCTGGTGAGGCCGAGCTGGCATTTCACCCTTAGGAACTCATTTGGAGCCAGTGTGGCGACTGGGGGACTTCTCGGGGGTTTCGATGGTGGGTTCAGCCATTAATGGGGCCGTTATTGAAACGGGGCGCACGACCTTACATTTGAGGATCAAGAAGTAAAATACAATGACATGAATCCACCATGGGTGTACATGTTTTCCCCTTCCAGAACCCCCCTTCCACCTCCCTCCCCATCCCATCCCTCTGGCAAAACAAATACAACATTGTAAAGTTAAAGAAAAAAATAGAAAATAAACTAATTTAAAAACTCAAAAAAAAAAAAAAAGAAGTAAAATACAGTACTAACAGAGACGCGGAAAAGATGTTTTACATTGTTACCAGTCTTACCCATAGGGACACCTCTGGTGGTCTTTGAGCTTTGTCAAATTGAATAAAAAGAAAATTCAATCTTAGAATGAGAGTGTTAGAATATTGTATAACAACTCTCTGGAACAAGCATCTGTGATTGTTCAGGATACGATCCTTTATCCTGTAGAAAGACCAATCGTGTGTATAAGAAGGGTCTCTCTCATGACAAGATATGTTTAATCATCTCTTTTCTGGATCAGTTCCGTTCAGTCGCTCAGTCGTGTCCCACTCTTTGCGACTCCATGGACTGCAGCATGCCAGGCCTCCTTGTCTATCACCAAGTCCTGGAGTTTATTCAAACTCATGTCCATCGAGTCAGTGATGCCATCCAACCATCTCATTCTCTGTCACCCTCTTCTCCTCCCACCTTCAGTCTTTCCCAGCATCAGGGTCTTCTCCAATGAGTCAGCTCTTCGAATCAGGTGGTCAAAGAATTGGAGCTTCAGCTTCAGCATCAGTCCTTCCAATGAATATTCAGGACCGATTTCCATTTCTGGACTGTAGCATGCTAATCACTCAATTAGAATTTGGGAAGGTATGCCAATGAAACATCCCCCCTCCCCCTCCTCCTCTCCCTTCCACCCTCCCCTCCCCCCAGTAAAAACAAAATACTACTTGAAAAATCAATTCTAAGGAATGCAGGGTGACCCCAGCATTGGGAATGTCCCATGACAGGGGGCTTTCAGTCCTAAAACTGTGACTGGCTGGGGAAGCCAGGATAAAAGAGACCCCAGCATTGGAGTTGGGAACAGTGGGGTCTACCCGGAAAGAGCAGTCAGTGTTCAAACACATCACAAAAGTGCTGGCTTAAATCATAGCCGACCTATGTTTTCACGGTAAGCATCCACAGAGTCTCAATAGGCCAGCTGAGAAATGAGATGAACGTTCATCAGGTGTCCCGTACTATCAAGTTGCCGTTGTCTGGTTGCTTAGTCGTGTCCAACTCTGTGACCCCTCGGACTGTAGCCCACCAGGCTCCTCTGTCCATGGGATGCTCCAGGCAAGAACACTGGAGTGGGATACCACGCCCTTCTCCAGGGGATCTTCCCGACCCAGGGATCGAACCTGTGTCTCCTGCACTGCAGGCGGATTCTTTACCGCTGAGCCACCTAGTGGAAGCCCTACTAGCAAGTACTGGAAACTAAAACACCCCCGAGAGGGTGGCTAAGTATTCCATTGCAGCCCAGCTTGACATTTTATTGTAAAACCCACTGGTAGAGTGTGACTGTAAGCACAGCAGATAAGCAGCAAGTGCTTGGAGGAGAGAGTATGTCAGTATGTAACTAAATCACATTAAAGATTATGTTTTTTAATTTATTTTTTTAATGAAGGATGAGGATGAGATGGTTGGATGGCATCACCCACTCGATGGACATGAATTTGAGCGAGCTCCGGGAGTTGGTGATGGACAGGGAGGCCTGGCGTGCTGCAGTCCATGGGGTGGCAAAGAGTCAGACACGACTGAGCCACTGAACTGAACTGAATTGCTTTACAGAATTTTAGTGTTTTCTGCCAAACCTCAACACAAATCAGCCATAGGTATACATATTATTAACATTAATAATATTATAGCCCTATTAATAGGGCTGCTCATATTTTCCTTTATCTTACCTTCTCTTTCTAGGATTTTTAAACCTCAGCATCATTGACATTTAGGCTGGATACTTTTTTTTTTTTTTTTGTATGTTTTACAGCTTTTTACTGTGGGAAAAGAAGCCAAATACAAAAAAATGTGAAAGAATACTGAAATGAACACCATATGCACACAACTTAAATGCAAAATTGTTAATGTTTGTGTTACTTTGGTGTAGCTACCACCTATGGTCTTTGTTTTTGCTCTGCCATTTGAAATTAAATTATAGATGTCAAGTACTTTAATCGGTATCTCCCACAGACAAGGACATGCGTGCATGCCTGCTGAGTTGCTTCAGTCATGTCTGACTTTTTGTGACCCTGAGGACTGTAGGCCACCAGGCTCCTCTGTCCATGGGACTCTCCAGGCAAGAATACTGGAGTGGGTTGCCATGCCCTCCTCCAGGGGATCTTCCCAGCCCAGGGATCGAACTTGCATCTCTTAAGCCTCCTGAACTGGCACGCAGGTTCTTTACCACTGGCACTGCCTAGGAAGCCCAGTTCAGTTCTATTGCTCAATCGTGTTCGACTCTTTGCCACCCCATGGACTGCAGCATGCCAAGCTTCCCTGTCCATCACCATGTCCTGGAGCTTGCTCAAACTCATGTCCATCGTGTCAGTGATGCCATCCAACCATTCCCTTAGCTGGGAGGCCCGGATAAGGACATATTCCTACATAATCAGACTTTAAAATGTATCTTCGACACTCCTACATAATCAAAATAGCCTTGTTCTAGCCAAGATAATCATATAATAATTCATAATGTGATCTAATATCCATACTTCCATAATACGGTATAATACCCAGTTTCATCTGCATCGTCTTCATCTTGAGGGGTCGTCCTGTGCACGGTAGGACACTGGGCAGGGTCCCTGCCGTCCCCCACTGCACATCACTAGCACCCCCAGCCCTCAGTTTGTAAAGACCAGAAGGGCTTCCAGAGGGGCTCCGTCGCCTCTGGCTGACAACCCCTTGGGACCACTCCAGACAGTGGACTGTCCGAAAACAGGAAAGCAGAGTCAGGAGGTCCCCGGTCAGACACGCACAGCTGTGTGAGGACCGCCTCTTGGGTTCCTACCCAGTTGTCTGCAGTTTCCTGCTGTGGCATCTTGGCACGTGGAGATGCCCTGTCCGCCCACGTGCGTGATTTCAGTGATGAAACCATGTGCTGATGAACCTTCTTCCAAACCTTTAAGGAACAAAGACCTTGGGTCCGACCTCAACACCGGGCTTGTCCTTAAAACTTTTCAGATCATTAACTCGGCTCTCACAGACACAACTCAGGAAGGAAAGGAGTATGCAAATAGTTGCTTCTCCTTGTTCTCAACAACTGCTAATTGTCCCCCTGATGAACCTCCTAGAGGCACTTGTGTGTGCGGGAGGTGGTGATTCAGTCCAGGTGTTTCCACTACTCAGCACTCTCTTCCTTCCTTCCACGGTTACCTCCCACCCACCACCTCAGACTGTCAGTTACAGTCCAAAGTGGCAAAAAAAGGACGTGCAGAAGGCTGGCAGTTACTCACGGACTCATGAAGGCAGTCATAAAATCCCCAGGGTTTGGGACAAAGCATGTCAGCCTCTGCATTGCTGATGTTTGGGGTGGGGTAGTTCTCTGTGCTGGGAAGCATTGTAGGGCAACGGTCCCGTGCGTTGTAGGGCATTGAGCAGCGTCCCTAGATTCTAGAGTGTGGGTGTGCTCAGTCGTGTCCGACTCTTTGGACCCCATGGACTGTAGCCTGCCAGGCTCCTCTGTCCATGGGACTCTCCAGGCAAGAATACCACAGTGGGTTGTCATCTCCTTCTCCAGGGGTTCTTCCTGACTCAGGAGCCACCTAGGAAGCTCAGACTATAGGATATAGTAGGATGCTAATTAGGTTATGGCAACCATGAATTGCCATCTCTGCAAGGAGATCCAACCAGTCCATCCTAAAGGAAATCAGTCCTGAGTATTCATTGGAAGGACTGATGCTGAAGCTGAAACTCCAATACTCTGGCTACCTGGTGCAAAGAACTGACTCACTGGAAAAGACCCTGATGCTGGGAAAGATTGAAGGTGGAAGGAGAAGGGGATGACAGAGGATGAGATGGTTGGATGGCATCACCAACTCAATGGACATGACTTTGAGCAAACTCCGGGAGATGGTGAAGGACAGGGAAGCCTGGTGTGCTGCATTCCATGTGGTTGGAAACAGTCGCACGTGACTGAACTAAACCATGAATATCTCCTAACATTGCATAGTATCCCTGGGCAGGGGAATTCCCCCCAGCTGAGTATAATGGTTTGCGGAAGGGGTCCCCAACCTCCGAGATCTCATGCCTGATGATATGAGGTGGAACTGATGTCATAATAATAGAAATAAAGTACACCATAAATGGGATGCGCTTGAATATTCAGAAACCATCCCCTCCCTACCCTGCCCTGGTCTGTGGAAAAATTGTCTTCCACAAAACCAGTCCCTGCTGCAAAAAAAGGTTGGGGATCACTGGTTTAGGGGAAAAAGACTAACAGAAAAGGAAGGACATTGACCTGAAACTTTTGGGGAAGGGTCTGACTGGAACTTTCAAAAATGCATTCACCTGGGTCCCACCCTTGGGGCTTTGGAAATAATTGTCTGGGGTTCAGCTTGAGTTCAGGGTTTTTAAAAACTTCCAGGTTGATTCTGATACACAGACAAGCCTGAGAGCCTCCTGCTCTAGGAAAAGATAATCATGACCTGAGTTCAAAGGAAGCTTCGCCAGCTCTCTCATAAGTCAGTACACTGGACGCCACCCAATCCCGCTGGATAGTGGACCACGTCGCATCACGGTCTGATAACCCGTAGAACTCTCGTGGTGCAGTTGGTAAAGAGTCCACCTGCCAGTTCAGGAGACGTGAGAGATGCGGGTTTGATCCCTGGGTGGGGAAGATCCCCTGGAGGAGGGCATGGCACCCCACTCCAGTGTTCTTGCCTGGAGAATCCCATCGACAGAGGAGCCTGGCGGGCCACGGTCCCTGAGGTCACAAAGAGTCAGACACGACTGAGCACACACACAAAACCCTTGCTAGTCTGGGGACAGACGTCAGTCCTAAGCACTGTTTTGTCCACAGGCTGAAGCAGACATCGTGGGCGGGCAGATGAAAATGCATCAGCCACCCTTTGCGCATCCACTGTCTAGAGCCGGGCAGTTTTCCATGTTGTCATGATGGAATGTTCATCCACTCTCCATTGCATGTCACATCTATTGAACTTCCACAATTTACCTAGAAGGTGACCTCTTCTCATGATACCCACCACTGTCCTTCTAGAAACTTCCACCATTATCTCCCTCAGGATAACAAAAATCATTGCTGCTAATTGTTATACATATTGTTATATTAATACATTATTTGTACACAATTAGAGTATATTTATACAGTTACTTCTCCTCCTCCATCTCCTTCTTGTTGTTTTTTTCTTGTTCAATTACCACTAACATCATTACAGGGGCTTCCGAGGTGGCTTAGTGGTAAAGCTGCTGCTGCTGCTGCTAAGTCGCTTCAGTCGTGTCTGACTCTATGCGACCCCATAGACGGCAGCCCACCAGGCTCCCCCGTCCCTGGGATTCTCCAGGCAAGAGTAGTGGAGTGGGATGCCATTGCCTTCTCCGAGTGGTAAAGCATCTGCCTGCAAATGCAGGAGACGCAGGCTTGATCCCTAGGTGGGGAAGATCCCTTGGAGGAGGGCATGGCAACCCACTCCGGTATTCTTGCCTGGAGAATCCCATGGACAGAGGAGCCTGGCAAGCTACAGTTCACGGAGTCGCAAAGACTCGGACACGACTTAGTGACTAAATGGCAATGCAGTCAAATTACCACCAAACTTGGGGTGGGCTGCCTTGAAACCAACAGAAATTTATTCTCTAACATTTCAGAAGGCTCAGAGTCGGAAATCAAGGTGTCCCAGGGCTGAGTTCTCACCGGAGACCCCAAGGGAGGTTCCTTCCCCCTTCTTCCAGCTTCTGGGGATTCCAGGCCTCCTGGCACTTGTGGTCATACCTGTTGAGTCTTCGAGATCAGCATCTTCAAATCCCTCGCCGCTCTGCCTTCACAGCGTCTTGCTTCCTGTGTGTGTAAATCGCTCTCTGCCTTCTTGACGCGTGTGACATGCTCAGAGCCCACCTGCTTAGTCCACAATAATCTCTCCATCTCAAGACCCCAAATCACATTTTCAAAGACCCCGTTTCCATATAGAATTCACAGGTTCCAGGACTTAAGAATAGATTTCTTTCTTTCTTTTAATAAGTTTTATCAGAGTAGAGTTGATTTACAGTGTAAATCCACTCTTTTTTAGCTTCTTTTGCTGTATAAGTTGGAGAAGGCAATGGCAGCCCACTCCAGTACTCTTGCCTGGAAAATCCCATGGATGGAGGAGCCTGATAGGCTACAGTCCATGGGGTCGCTAACAGTCAGACACGACTGAGCGGCTTCACTTTCACTTTTCCCTTTCATGCACTGGAGAAAGAAATGGCAACCCACTCCAGTGTTCTTGCCTGGAGAATCCCAGGGACGGCAGAGCCTGGTGGGCTGCCATCTATGGGGTCACACAGAGTCGGCCACGACTGAAGTGACTTAGCAGCAGCAGCTGTATAAGTCATTACAGTGTTGAGTAGAGTTCTGTCTGGTATCCAGTAGGTTTTCATCAGTTGGAGATGATTTCTTGAAGGGTTCCAGTTATTCTACCTACTGCTCCACTGATTTGATTTTTCATGTTTATTTGTATATTAGATTTCCTCTACTATGATTTAAAATTCATTAGGGCCAAAGGCTTTTTAACATTTCTTATTCCACTGTGTTCCCCCACTGTATTGCATCACATAGTATTGTAATAACCCCATTCTACACCCCATCTAAAATATAGAAATTCAATAAATTTTTAAATCTTTTTTTTAGATGAAGGGATAAACAGATTTGTGTGTGTGAAATGTAATATTACTGACTTAAAAGTACCTTCATGGAGTAGATACTAATCAAAGGGAAACCTCCATGGATTGTATATCACTGAGCATTGAATGATACTTCTGACAAGATGACCCAGAATGTAACATCAGCAGAAAAAAAAAGAGTTGTCAAATAGGAGACAGGAAGGAAGAGCCCTTAGAGGATAAAACCAGGCCTTTGTATAGGATTCACCGGAGATGCGGAAGAAGAAATCAAAATAAGAGGCTGAGAGAACAGGTCTGGCACTCAACAAGCAGTTGACTCCCCAGCACTCCTCCCCGCCCAGGCCGTCTCTCCTCTCTTGTGCTTGGCATGCCTTCGGGATCGCAGCTGGAAAGTCAGAAGCCATCACCCTCTCTGAGATGTGCCTTTATGGTCAGTGCCGGCCACTGCTGTCTGCATCTTTCCCTGGAGCTGGACCACTCTGTATCTTTGCAGGCAGGCTGCGGTGCAGGAAAAAAAAATGGTGCTCCACAGCTGCTAGACTCATTTTATAAATATATATATATATATATGTATATATATGTGTATATGATTAATGAAAACAACGTGGGACCGACTGATCAGAGTGCTCAAATTGCAACTTTATTAATTCATGACTTCAGTTATATTCCCAGCCATCGTTATCTAGAAAGTTCTCCATCCTCCCGTCTCCGCCCCACCCCACCCGCTTCCTGTAAAGTAACTCACCCACCCCCTCCTACTTTGCAGAAGGAACAACTTCTAACAATTAGTCGTGTGTCTTCCCTTACCTGTTCTGTGCTTTTGCTCCTTTTCAAAAACACACAAGATGTGATGTGATGCAAACAGGAATCTCTCAGTGTTATTGTGCAATGTCTCTTTCATCTAGCAATCTATCTTGGGCATTTTTCATTGTCATCCCACTGAGACACTCAGAGACTCAGAGAGTGTCAAGCATGCTAGGCTTTGATTGGATAGCAGTACTGATGGGCATTTACATTGTTTCTGGTTTTTTGCTACTGTAAACAAGGACCCCCATAAAAAAAATCATGGTATAAACCTATTTGCGTATTTGAGTGAGTATGTATGTGGCTTTTTCAATAGGCTATGCTACAATAATGACATTATTATTTCAAAGGACATATGTCAATCAGGAACAACCAAGCG
Source organism: Giraffa tippelskirchi (assembly GCF_054371585.1). Classification (NCBI taxonomy): domain Eukaryota; kingdom Metazoa; phylum Chordata; class Mammalia; order Artiodactyla; family Giraffidae; genus Giraffa; species Giraffa tippelskirchi. Next base: position 150,086,490 of record NC_137289.1, read on the forward strand.
TGATATTTTTAACAGTATTTTTTTATGTCTTAATCTTTGCCATCTTGGTGAGTGACTGTTGCTATCATGTTTGGAAGTGTATGATGTAAACATTAGGGGAAAGTGAAGTGAGATAGACAGCAATGCTTTGTGGTAGCTTGTCAAATTTTCTGTAATGGCAAAAACGCATTCTAAAATTAAGGATTCAAGCTGTGCATTTTACCAGCTGTGTGACCTTCCGCAAGACACTTAACCTCTCTGTGGCTCGTTTTCTCATCTGTAAAATAGAGCTAGCATTGGTTTCTGGGATTAAAGACCTTAGAACTGTTTCTGGGACATCATAAGATAAAAAAATAAACATGTTTTGGTATTGTGTGATGTCATTACTTTATGTATTAGGATTGTGGGATTCTAATGTATCTGTGATTTTAATGGCATATTTATTAGATCCTAACAGTCAAATTCCTTTATAGTATAGATTCGTTGTTCCTCAGTCGCTCAGTCGTGTCCGACTCTTTGTGACCCCATTGCCTGCCACACTCGAGGCTTCCCTGTCCTTCACTAACTCCAGAAGTTTGCTCTAATTCATGTCCACTGAGTTGGTGATGCCATCCAGCCATCTCATCCTCTGTCGTCCCCTTCTCCTCCGGCCTTCAGTCTTTCCCAGCATCAGGGTCTTTTCCAAGGAGTCAGTCCTTCCAGGTGGCCAGAGTATTGGAGTTTCAGCTTCAGCATCAGTCCTTCCAATGAATATTCAGGACTGATCTCCTTTAGGATAGACTGGTTGGATCTCCTTGCAATCCAAGGGACTCTTAAGAGTCTTCTCCAACACCACAGTTCAAAAGCATCAGTTCTTCAATGCTCAGCCTTCTTTATGGTCCAACTCTCACATCCATACATGACTACTGGAAAAACCATAACTTTGACTTTGTTGGCAGAGTAATGTCTCTGCCTTTTAACATGCTGTCTGGGTTTATCATAGCGTTTCTTCCAAAGAGCAAGTGTGTGTTAATTTCAGGGCTGCAGTCACCATCTGCAGTGATTTTGGAGCCCAAGAAAATAAAATCTGCCCCTGTTCCCACTTTGCCCCCATCTGTTTGCTGTGAAATGATAGGACTGGAGAAAGGTTTAGTAATGTCCATTAATGGATAAATGGGGGGATTAAATGAAAGAACAGACCAGGATCTTCAGGGATGGAGATCACAAGAATGCTAGACGTTTTATCGTCAAAAAAGCAACAGCAAAAAAAAAAAAAAAAAAACGTAGGAAAACAAAACACCCCCTCGAAGACGCTTTATAGGGGAGAAAAGCAATTTTGCTACACAATTTCCTCATTGCAGAAGCCTGATCAAGATAATTTGGAACGTTCTTATGGCAGGCTTTATCAGTGACAAACCTGGCTCTAGCAAAAATCTCTAGATAACGGTATGACAGTAGTATGATTTCCAAGCAATAAATTGTGTCTCTAAACTTCCCAGAATAAATTATCAGCTAAATGGCAAGCAAATGAATTAGCTCGTGGCCACGGGTTATCAAAAATGAGTCAATGAAATCTTTCATGGCATCTGGCAAAAATGATGATGTTTATTCACAAATGCTGAGTAATAAATCATTTTTTTTTTCTGACAACTTTGAGACCGCAGGAGCAATTATCTGTGGAGGCAACTCCTTATTTTGAATAATAGCATGCTGTGCATGTAGGGAACCTTTCTAGAAGATTCCCAAAATGCTTTCACACCACTAAAATAGGAAGCCAGACAGGAGGGTGTGGAGAACATTCCCTGCTTATTTTTACAACTTAACTATCACTACCTCATCTGTTGAGAAACCATATATGCTTGCTCTGACTTACCCTTGTATATACCTGCTCAATCAGCCGTGTCCGACTCTCTGCAAACCCCGTGGACTGTAGCCCCCCAGGCTCCCCTGTCCATGGGACTCTCCAGGCAAGAATACTGGAATCGGTTGTCATTCCCTTCTCCAGGGGATCTACCAGACCCAGGGAATGAACCTGGGTCTCTTGAATTGGCAGGCGGATTCTTTACCGCCAGGAAACCCTCTGAGTTACCTACTGGTGTTAAATTTCAGGTTTCATGGCCGTGTCAAATAGCTCACATTCTACATCCGTTTGTTCAGCTGCAGACTCCCTTTTACATGCTGGGTCACCTGCATCTGGGGACCACCTTCTCTGAGGGATGGAGGCTGCCTGCCTCTTTTTGAGATAGGTAGCTCCAGGTAGTTCTTTAGCTTCCGGTAATCCCTATGCTGAAACCACTGTAGTTTGAAAACAAACAGCTGGCATCTACCTAAGGCATCTGACTTTTAAATGTGTTCTTCTCTGCCTTGACCATCTCCCTGTTTAATTTTTTTGAAAGATGATATTAGAGCTCAGTTGATTTGCAACCATGTGTTAGTTTCATGTGTATAGCACAGTGAATCAGTTATCCATACACATGTGTGCTAAGTCACTTCAGTCGTGTCTGACTCTTTGCGACCCTGTGGACTGTAGCCCGCCAGGCTCCTCTGTCCATGGGATTCTCCAGGCAAGAATGCTGGGACGGATTGCCATTTCTTTCTCCAGGGAATCTTCCCAACCCAGGGATCGAACCTGCATCTCTTCAGTTCAGTTCAGTCGCTCAGTCATGTCTAACTCTTTGCAACCCCATGGACTGCAGCACGTCAGGCTTTCCTGTCCATCACCAACTCCTGAAGCTTGCTCAAACTCATGTCCATCGAGTCAGTGGTGCCTTCCAACCATCTCATCCTTATGACAGATTATATTGGGTTGGTCAAAAAGTTTTATATGAGTGAGAAATAGTCTACTGTATGCATGTAGCACATCTTGCTGTTCAGTTGCTCAGTCGTGTCTGACTCTTTGTGACCCCATGGATCGCAGCATGCCAGGCTTCCCTGTCCATCACCAATGCCCAGAGCTTGTTCAAACTCATGTCCATTGAGTTGGTGATACCATCCAACCATCTCATCCTCTGTCGTCCCCTTCTCCTCCTGCCTTCAATCTCTCCCAGCATCAAGGTCTTTTCCAATGAGTCAGTTCTTTGGCATCAGGTAGCCAAAGTATTGGCCTTTCAGCTTCAGTATCAGTCTTTCCAGTGAATATCCAGGACTGATTTCCCTTTGGATTGACAGGTTTAATCTCCTTGCAGTCCAAAGGTCTCTCAAGAATCTTCTCCAATACCACAGTAAAAAAGCATCAACTCTTCAGCACTCAGCCTTATTTACGGTCCAACTCTCATATCCATGCATGACTACTGGAAAAACCATAGCTTTGACTAGACAGACCTGCATCTCTTGTGTCTGCTGTATTGTTAGGTGGGTTCTTTGCCACTAGAGCCCCTGACAAGCTCCCATACACATATATCTACTCTATGCTTAGATTTTTTTTTACATATAACTCATTACAGAGTATTGAGTAGAGTTCCCTGTGTTTTAAGGAGGTCCTTATTAGTTATCTATTTTATATTGACTATTTTCCTTTTTCTCATATTTCATTGGCCTTCCCACTAAGCCACCTGGATACTACATGAAGAGAGAACACATCTCATAGAAAAGGTTATGTGCAGCCTGGATGGGAGGGGAGTTTGGGGGAGAATGGATACATGTACATGTATGACTGAGTCCCTTTGATGTCCGCCTGAAACCATCACAGCATTGTGGATTGACTATACCCTGATACTAAATAAAAACATCAGAAAAAGAAAAAAAGATGAACAAGTCATTTGTGGAAGGTAAACACAGCCTTCTTTGAAGCCCAGTTCCTTGACTATATGTTGAATTTCTTCTTTGATTAAGCAGCATTTTCAGCTTCTCTAAATTTTCTTAACATATGAACTGCATGCTTTAATCATGGATTTTGTACAGACTTTCAAACTTCATAGAAGAGTATTGTTTAGTACTTTAAAGATTAATTCATCCTTACCTTTGGTTATAGCCCATGTCCCAGTTCCAAGGTTTTATATTCTAACACTTTATCTCTCTCTCTCTCTCTATTCCCCCACCCCACCCCACGCCATCTCTAAGTTTTATCTATTTTTGAAATGTTTTAGGGAGAGTCACAGATTTATGTGTTGAATTTATCCATCAGTTCAACAACTGTTTCATTTTGTCATCCATTAAATTTGATCCATATGTTAGCACTCTTTCTTCTGCTTTCCAATGATTTTGTTCCTACGTTTAAAAGAATTATTTGATCATCGTTTATTCCATGAGTATAGGTTGTTTCAAGAATCTAACATTTGCACGCTGTTTCAGAATGGTATTTGTCACCATTGGTGGGGGCTCCTCTGTCCAAGGGGTTCTCCAGGCAAGAATACTAGAGTGGGTTGCCACTCCATTCTCCAGGGGATCTTCCCGACCCAGCGATCGAACCAGGTCTCCTGCATTGGGAGGCAGATTCTTTACCATCTGAGCCACCAGGGAAGCTGTATTTGTCACCATTACTTATACTTATTTCTACTTAATTCTATTACTTATACTTAATTCTATAGCTTCCTGTTTGCTTCCTCTCTTACCACGCCTTTAATTGTTAGTTATAAATTTCGGTTTTAATTGTTTTCGCCTTTCACTGGAGTATGTCTCCAAATGTTTATTTATTTCCAGGAAGATTTATGGGTGATATATTTTCACTGTCTTTGCACATTAATAAAAAAAAATCTCTTTCAGCTAGTTTTTACATGGGTGACATTTCCTGAAGTTTGTGTTTTATGACCATCTCCACTCGAGAAGAAAGGGCCGTGTAAATCATGTTAGGATTTGCTTTAGAAGATATTTTTTAACATGTGTACCAGAGATGACGTTGTGACACGGGGCCATAGATATCTTGATTCGTAAGAGCTGTTAGGATCAGTCCTGGGTGTTCACTGGAATGACTGATGTTGAAGCTGAAACCAGTACTTTGGCCACCTCATGCGAAGAGTTGACTCATTGGAAAAGACCCTAATGCTGGGAAGGATTGAGGGCAGGAGGAGAAGGGGACGACAGAGGGTGAGATGGCTGGATGGCGTCACCGAGTCGATGGACATGGGTTTGGGTAGGCTCTGGGAGTTGGTGATGGACAGGGAGGCCTGGCGTGCTGCGGTTCATGGGGTCGCAAAGAGTCAGACACAACTGAGCGACTGAACTGAGCTGAACTGAACCGAAGAGCTGTTAAGATTTGTCATCTGAAGCATGATCAGGAATGAACACCGATGATGTCCATGTCTCCTACGTCTCTGAAGCTGGATGCAGAAATAAGCCAGAGGGGCAGAAGGACTCAGCTGCAGTGGTGAGAAAATGGGGAAAAGAGGGCAGGCTTGCTTGTTGTGTTCAGACACTAGTGCTTAGTCACCCAGTCGTGCCTGACGCTTTGCAACCCCGTAGACTGTAGCCCGCCAGGCTCTTCTGTCATGGGATTCTCCAGGCCAGACCCACTGGAGTGGATTGCTATGCCCTTCTCCAGTTGATCTCCCTGACCCAGGGATCGAACCTGCATCTCTTGCTTCTCCTGCATTGACAGGTGGGGGCTTTCCCACCAGTGCCACCTGGGAAGCCCTTACTTCCCAGTGAAAGTCACTCAGTCATGTCTCACTCTTTGCAACCCTCTGGACTGTAGTCCATGGCATTTTCCAGGCCAGAATCCTAGAGTGGGTAGCCTTTCCCTTCTCCAGGGGATCTTCCCAACCCAGGGATCGAACCCAGGTCTCCCGCATTGCAGGCGGATTCTTTACCAGCTGAGCCACCAGAGAAGCCCAAGAATACTGGAGTGGGTAGCCTGTCCCTTCTCCAGGGGATCTTCCCGACCAGGGATCGAATCCATGTCTCCTGCATTGCAAGTGGATTCTTTATCAGCTGAGCCATCAGGGAAGCCTCAGAAGCTAGGGGAGGATGGGAGCTTCCTGAGCACCATCAGAACCTAGGGCACATCCCATCCATCTGGAGGAAGCTCCCCATTCTCTCCCCTGAGCCTCGATGGCATTATTCGTGAGAGAAAACGCCTCTGCTGTGTGGTCCCTAACAGTCCACGGCCAGGTCTCCAGGGACCAGCCACTCCGGAACCCAGGAAGAAATACCCACAGACCATGACCAGCAGTGACGATTAGGGGCCAGGACAAGCTCTGCCATCCCTTCCCTCATCCATTCATTTAAATGTTTTCCCTTTTCGAGTGCCTGGTGTGTGTTCAGAATGCTCCGCTTTTGTTAGATTGCAGAGTTGGGTCTTTAAAACGGACTTTTTGAAGTTCCTCGGATCCATGTGGACGAGCTGTGTCTGGGGTGGTGGGTGAGGACGGAATCGTTACTGCTACAAATATTTCCCCAGGCTTTAACTGATGGGAGATCCAGTTAACCAGTTCTGCATAATGGACGGATTCTTTGTTGCATTTTGAGCCCTGTATAATTAATGGATTATTGCAGTGTAACAACTGGAAAATCAAACTGACTTCTTTAAGTCCTAAAATCACAGCTTTGCTTCATCTTTCTCTGAGTGCCTTCTGGCAGGATATTTCTTGTCATTGGCAGGCAGATTCTGCCTGCCAATGCAGTAGGTGCAAGAAATGTGGGTTCAATCCCTGGGTTGGGAAGATCCCCTGGAGCAGAAAATGACAACCCACTCCAGTATTCCTGCCTGGAGAATCCCATGGACAGAAGAACCTGGTGGGCTACAGTCCAGGGAATTGCAAGAGTCGGACACGACTGAGCATACACACATTCATTCATTCGAGCATTTAGTTATTGTATTATTTTTTTTCTGCAGATGGATCATTTCTTATTCATGACTTTGTGTTTGTCTTTTCAAATATCGTGAAAATGTCATGAAAAATAGAAAAGGGAAAGAAAATTGTGGAGCATACGTTTGCAAACAGCTGATACTCGTCAGTTTTGTGGAACATACATTCATTTCTTTGTAGTAAGTGCATAATGAGATGGTTTTATTATTCCCTGACCTTTCAAAGTTTGAGTATATCCACTTTCTTCTATAAGATATTGTAACTGGGGAAATGTCTTTTTGGCGAGAATGCTAAAATGGTCCTTTTTAAAAAGTCTTTGCCATGGGGTGTGACTTTTGATGTTATTGCAGATTAAATTACATGTGAAGTCACTTTTATTTGAGGCTGTTATGTTTTAGGTCCTTTGGCTTAATGCAAGTAAAGATATAAGGGAAAAGGATGAAAATGCAAGAAAAAAAAAAAAAACATAATGCTACTCTGAGGTGGGGGGAGCAACAGATTTCTTCCCCGTTGTGAGTTAAATCTGCCATCAGCATGTTTTGTTAAATCCAATCAGTGTGGCTTTTTACATTATAAAAAAAAAAAAGATAGTGGGAAGTTGCTGTATAATACAGGGAGCTGGTACTCTGTGATGACCTAGAGGGGTGAGATACAGGGAGAGGAAGGGGGCTTAAGAGGGAGGAGATATATGTATATATATAATATATATTACATATATAATATATAACTATAACGAATTCACCTTGTATGGCAAAACCCAATACAACATTGTAAACCATTTTTTCACCAATTAAAAAATAAATTTAAAAAAGTGGAATATTTCAGAATTCAGTTCAGTTCAGTTCAGTCGCTCAGTTGTGTCCAACTCTTTGTGACCCCATGAATCGCAGCACACCAGGCCTCCCTGTCCATCACCAACTCCCGGAGTCCACCCAAATCCATGTCCATCAAGTCGGTGATGCCATCCAACCATGTCATCCTCTGTTGTCCCCTTCTCCTCCTGCCCCCAATCCTTCCCAGAATTAGGGTCTTTTCCAATGAGTCAACTTTTTGCATGAAGTGGCCAAAGTACTGGAGTTTCAGCTTCAACATCAGTCCTTCCAATGAACACCCAGGACTGATCTCCTTTAGGATGGACTGACTGGATCTCCTTGCCGTCCAAGGGACTCTCAAGAGTCTTCTCCAACACCACAGTTCAAAAGCATCAATTCTTTGGTGCTCAGCTTTCTTCACCGTCCAACTCTCACATCCATACATGACCACTGGAAAAACCATAGCCTTGACTAGACGGACCTTTGTTGGCAAAGTAATGTCTCTGCTTTTTAGACTTATGAGAGTATTAAAAATTCCATTTTCCACAGCCTTAACAGCACTTGGTGTTGCCTTTTCTTGTAATTTTTAGACCAGTCTACTTAGTATCACAGGCTGGCTCGCTGACATTTCAAGGCATTCTTTCTTAATTTTCAGAGTTTGAACACATTTTTGTAGTGCTTTTTGTTATTCAGTCCCTTGCACTATAAATCACCTTCTTACACTAATTGACCACTTTCTCCTTGAGTGTTCCCTTTCTGAGGTGTAGGACCTCTTTGCTGAGGCAGGAAATAATCCACTTTGGGTTTGGGTGTGAGAGGTGGACTGTAAAGAAAGCTGAGCCCTGAAGAATTGATGCTTTTGAACTGCGGCATTGGGGAAGACTCTTGAGAGTCCCTTGGACTGCAAGGAGATCCAACCAGTCCATCCCTTGAAAGTCTCTCCCTGAGTCCATGGCTTGTCTCTTAAACTGGTTTACAATGTCTTCTACAGAGCAGAAATTCTGGCTTTAATGTGACTTGACATACCAATATCTGGGCTTCCCAGGTGGCTCAGTGATGAAGAACCTGCCTGCCAATGCAGGAGAGACAGGAGACTCGGTTCAATCCCTGGGTCGCGAAGATCCCCTGGAGGAAATGACAACCCACTCCAGTGTTCTTGCCTGGAGAATCCCATGGACAGAGGAGCCTAGTGGGCTACAGTCCATGGGGTCGCAGAAGAGTTGTAGCAACTAAACAACAGGAAAATGCCAATATTTCCCTTACATAAGGTTTGTTTGTCGAGTGCCTTTGGGAAATTTTCTTAGTTCAAGGTCTTACAAGTATTTTCATTACTTTCTTCTAATTGTTGAGACACTTTCATTTACAAGTTAGATATACATTTTTTTTTTTTTTAGTTATTCATTATATTTGTTTTTAGTAGGGCAATGCAGGAATCTCTCCTCTCTTTCTGTCCCGTCTGCCCCACAGAAGTTTTCCAGCACCATTTATTGAGCGGCCTGTCTATATCCCACCCCATCAGTTTGCCCTGAATTTTTGTCATATTATGCTTCTTTTTTTTTTCTTAATATCTGTTTATTTGGGGGCTGCTCTGGATATTCATTTTTCAGTTGCAGTTCAGTTGCTCAGTCTTGTCCGACTCTTTGAGACCCCATGAACTGCAGCATGCCAGGCCTCCCTGTCCATCACCAACTCCCGGAGTTTTTACCCAAACTCATGTCCCTTGATGTGCATGGGCTGTTTCTAATCGCAGAGAGTGGGGACTGCTCCCTGCTTGTGGTGTGTGGTCTGCTGGCTTCCCTTGTTGCAGCGCATGGGGCCCTAGACCTGTGGGCTTCAATCATAGTGGACCGTGGGTTCCGTAGTTGTGGCTGCTGGTTCTGGAGCACTGGCTCAGTATTTGTGGCACGCTGGTTTTGTTGCTCTGTGGCGTGTGGGATCTTCATGGAGCAGGGATCAAACTCAGGTATCCTGCATTGCAGGCGGATTCTTAACCACTGGACCACCAACCAGGAAACCCTCATATTATATTCCTATTAACACCTCCATCAACTTCTCATCCCTCTTCCCTGTTCCTTTAGTCAAGCTGACTGTCCAGCATCACGTTGTTTTAATTACTATAAACTTTCTATGTGATGTATCCTGTTGTAATGCTGTTTAGTAGGAGAATTGCCCCCAACTTTTATTATTCTTCCAAATAGCATTGGCAGTTCTTGTACACTCACTGTCCATGTGAAAAAAATCACCATCGTTTCCAGTGTAAAGAAATACTCTATCATGGTTATGCTACATTTGCATTGAACTGATGGCTTACTCTGAGGATAATAAACATCTTGAAAGATTGTTGCATCTTCCCTTTAGTGGAAAGTGAAAGTTGCCCAGTCGTGTCCAACTCTTTGCAACCCCATGGACTGTCCATAGAATTCTCCAGGCCAGAATACTGGAGTGGATATCCTTTTCCTTCTCCAGGGCATCTTCCCAACCCAGGGATCAAACCCAGGTCTCCCACATTGCAGGCAGATTCTTTACCAGCTGAGCCACAAGGGAAGCCCAAGAATACTAGAGTGGGTAGCCTATCCCTTTTCCAGTGGATCTTCCTGACCCAGGAATTGAACCCGGGTTTCCTGCCTTGCAGGCGGATTCTTTACAAACTGAGCTCAAAGTCTATGTAGTCATTTGTTACATCTTTTTATGGTCTTCATAAACATGGTCTTGTTCATCTCTCTTTATAATGGGCTCTCATGTCTTATGATAGGTGCACTTTAGGTATTTTATGATTGATTGCTTAATTGTAAATTGTTTTTGTAATATAATGCTTGCTAAGGGATGTTTTCTAATGCTGTGTTGCTGGTATAGAGGGATGCATATTGCTTTCTTTGTGTATTCTTCTTGTCTTCTGAAGCTTTGCGGAACACTCTTCTTCACAGATTTCCTAAAGATTCTCTTGGATTTCCATGTAGGTAATCACAGTGTCTGTACATCATGATATTTCTTTCCTCTTCTACACTCATCGCTTTGAACATTTTTGCCTAATTGCCCAGCTCTCTCTTCCCATGAAATGCTGAGTGGATGGTGTATCTTCAATTCTGTTACACGATATTTTGCATGGAATGTGACTTTTGAATTGATTCACTTATGTATTGGGGGCTTCCCAGGTGGCTCAGTGGTAAAGAACCCACTTGCCAATGCAGGAGATGCAAGAGACTCTGGTTCGATCCCTGGGTTGGGAAGATGCCCTGGAGGAGGAAATGGCAACCCCACCCCCGTATTCTTGCCTGGTGTGAAAAATTGTACTGTAAACTGTTACGTGGTTAATCACATCAGGGAGGAAAAAGCTTTTCCTCCACCCTGTGAGTTCCATCGATAAGACGGTGCAAAGTTCACTGACAAAAGACAGAGGGACGAGAGGAAAAGCAGTGTTTATTCACGTACATACACTCCTGGGAAAGTGTTTATTCACGTACATACACTCCTGGGAACTCACACGCCAGGCGGCTCGAGGTGCCAGCATTTAGAGCGGATAGATCATCTTTGCATGGAAAGGGGAAGCAGGGAGAAGGGTATTTATGGAGGTATAAATAACATTTAGGAGGGATTAGTGGGTCTTCAGGAGCATTCATCGCAGGTTGGATGGATTTGTGACAATGTCCATTCAGGTGGGTTCCCTTCTTGCTGCCTTGCTGATGGGAGTTCATTTTCCGGGGTGCAAGGAGCCGTCCTCGAAGGGGAATTTATAGGAATTTACCAAAGTTGACATCTTTTGGGAGACTCTTTTCGGCGCAGCAAGGGAGGGTTCCAACAGAGCCTCTTTCCTGCATCTGTTCATTGTCGAATGTCTTCAGCTCAGAGTAGCTTTATTGCAGTGGAGGTGTATTCTGGATTTCTTCGTCCATGTTAGTAAATTTAATGAGCTTCCATCTGGCCATCAAAACTCTTCCCTCTGCTCTAAAGAGCCTACTTCCCAGGAGTGGGTCTTCCTCTCTGGTTCTGCATCAAGGTCAAGTTCAAGAGTCCTCAGCTCAAACCAGCCCTGACTCTGTCGCTGTTTGAATTTCCGTGCCTCACAAGTCATCTCCTGGTAGCAATTCACGTATCTGTGTTTTGGCATGTTTGTTTGGGGTCCGTCTTGTCCTCCAGAATTCAAGCCGGGAGGCAGCGCTAACACCCTGAAACAACCCTGACCTTGCGTTAGTTCCCCGTGTATGTTGTGGCCATCTTCCCACATTTCACCACCCCTAGACATTTACACCATCTTCCTCTAGTCATTTCTCCACAAATTCATCCTTCCTTTAAGAAAAAGGCATGTAAGTCCTAAGCACTTCTTTACGTCTTGATTTTTCCTATGGAAGCTCCTCTGTGCATGCAAACTATTAATTAACATGTGCATGGTGTTGCTCTGTTAATCTGCCTTGCTGCTGCTGCTGCTGCTGCTGCTAAGTCGCTTCAGTCGTGTCCGACTCTGTGCGACCCCATAGACGGCAGCCCACCAGGCTCCCCCATGCCTGGGATTCTCCAGGCAAGAACACTGGAGTGGGTTGCCATTTCCTTCTCCAATGCACGAAAGTGAAAAGTGAAAGTGAAGTCGCTTAGTCGTGTACAACTCTTCGCGACCCCATGGACTGCAGCCCACCAGGCTCTTCCGTCCATGGGATTTTCCAGGCAAGAGTACTGCCTTATGTCAGTTTAATTCACAGGCTCCCATTTCAGACCCTAAAAGGACAGAGGTTTTCTTCTCTTACTATAGCCACCCAGCGGAATGCTATGTGGTTGATCAAAATGATGCAAAATAATTTTTTGAGATGGGAAAATGATTATGATCCACTGTTAAATTAGAAGAAAATGATCAGTATGAGCTCCCTTTTGGAAAGGATACTGTGTATGCAGATATAATATTATATGCATATTGTATGCATATTTGGGCTTCCCTTGTGGCTCAGCTGGTAAAGAATCCACCTGCAATGCAGGAGACCCGGGTTCAAGCCCTGTGTTGTTAAGATCCCCCGGAGAAGGGAAAGGCTACCCACTCCAGTATTCTGGCCTGGAGAATTCCATGGACTGTATAGTCCATGGGGTTGCAAAGAATCGTACACAACTGAGCGACTTTCACTTTCATGCATATTATAATGTGCATATAAATATAATACATATAAATGTAAATTGGTATGCACACACACACACACACACACACACACATATATATGGTTTTTGAATATAGTATATATGTAACTGGAACAGGTAGCCAATTTAGGACATTGGAGATGTGATAATCATATGTTAAAAGAAGAATGGATGAAGTTTGTTTTGAAGACTCAGTTATATTTTCTTTTTGGAGATTTTTAGCTGTACTTTTATATGGTTTGCCATGCAAGGTTGAGCAACATATATCCAAAATTTGGGTTATATTTATATGTTATATGAAGTTATATTTATTATTTAGATAGGATATATCTATATACACCTGTATCTATCATCCATCTATAACTATCCCTATCTTTTTATCTCTGTCATCTGTCTATCAGTTCAGTTTGGTCGCTCAGTCATGTCCAACTCTTTGCAGCCCCATGGACTGCAGCACGCCAGGCCTCCCTGTCCATCACCAACTCCTGGAGCTTGCTCAAACTCATGTCCGTCGAGTCGGTAATGGCATCCAACCACCTCATCCTCTGCCGTCCCCTTCTCCTCCCGCCTTCAATCTCTCCCAGCATCTGTCTGTATTGGTGTCTCTATCTAGCAAGCTCATCTGTCCGTGTTTCTGTATCTGTATCTGTCTGTCTAAACATCTGTGTCTGTGACTTTGTCAGTGCCTCTGTGTATCTGTCCATTTACTATATGCCTGTTGCTTGTCTGTCTATAAATTTGTCCGTGGTTATCACTACATGGTTGAGTTATTAACTATCTAGATTTTCGCGTTTCTCTGTAATTAACATCTAGTAAGTTTCCCGTAAAACGATAAGCTGTTGCAGACTCTTGTCACCTGCCTTATGAGTTTGAAGTGAGAGTTGATCCCTGTGGGACCGTGTTTTTCTCTTTCCCCTCTGGGAGGCTCCTTTATGCCCATGTCTTTGGACTCAGCGTCTCTGACACACAGCCCTTCCTACACCTAGCTGCCTCCCACTGCCGGCTTCCTCCTGCACCACAAAGGCTATCATCCCAATAGATTCTGCCTCATTCTGTGTCTCCGACAAGCTATTTGAAATGTTGTCCTGTTCCGGGGTACTGCGCTTGAGTGGAAAAGACAAAGCTAAACAAGTAACTTCAGCCTATCAGTGACCACCATTGTGCTAACTGCCTGTTACAGCTGAAAAAGCATGATTCCTGGCTAACGGGAGCTTGCATTCTTGGAAAGCCCAACCACCCCTTGGTGTTACTTGCAAAGATCTGATAAAGACTTTCCAATTTGGGACATCTGCCTCTCCTGAAGCTGAGCGGTCCCGACCCTCTGGGGCTCCTTCCGAAAGCATCGTGGAAGCCCTATATAGTACAGTGGAATTGCAGGTCATCATGCCCTGCTCCTCTGGTGAAAAGCACACTCCTTGTCCAGCCTACTGCCTGTGGCAGAGAGTTGACCTCCTCATCATAGTTGAACGCAAACTACAGGGAATCTCAAAGAACTATGTCTACTATCATCACCAAGAACTCTTGGCTCGCTAGCTTGATGGCATCCTGAGTTGGGCTGCCCACCCTGCATTTGTAGACAGGGCACTGTTATTGTTATGAGCCTGGCAGCTTAGAGATGAGCCAGAGGGCCAGAGTGCTGAGTCAGGGCTGCACACGTTGTGGGTTAATCACCTGCGGCTGTGACAACTGGTGGTCAGATGGGTGGGCAGAATATGCGCTGTGTCTGTGTGAGTCAGCCAGACCCCGCGGGCAGGGCTTGCGCTGGAGGGGTATTTCCTGGCCTTGGGAGAGCCTCGAGGGGTTGGACAGATAGTTTTGTGCAGTCTGCAAAACCACCCAGCATTTAATACACAGAGAAGCCTTAAGTCCCTTCCTCCAGCCTACAGGTGATGTTTCTATGCAGCGGAGGCATAAGAAAAGCAAAGTAACCTGTTCCTTTCAACCGGGCAGCCCAACACGTAGCATATTTTTCTCTCTCTGTCATTTATATTGACCTGGCATGTAAATGACAAGATCTGGGCTGTTTTCAAGATCTTTTGAGCAAGGCGGCTTCCAGTGTTTGAGCAACACACAGCAATGACCACAAGGATGGGGAAAAAGGCTGCAAACACACCTTGCCTCTTATGTGCTTGAGATGAAATCAGATAGCTAAAGTAATTGTAAGAAAAACAGGGAAACAGGAACTTTGTGCAGTGATAAGCTCCTGATCTTTGATGGGGCCATGGATGTATGGGGGTGATGGAGAAATGGATGATGGATGGGGAGACAGGTGGGCCATGGAGGCATGGGGCCATGGATAGATGGGGTGATGAGGGAATAAATACTTGGGGCGATGGATAGATGGGGAGATAGATAGGGGGGGATGTGAAGATGGATAGATGGGGGAAGGGGAGATGGATAGATGGGGGATGCATAGATGGGGAGGTGGATAGATGAATAGATGGGGAGATGGATAGGTGGATAGATGGGGAGGTGGATAGGTGGATAGATTTGAGCCCCGGAATCCATCATGTTTAGGACTCTATTCATATATAACCCACTCCACCCAAGCCCCCCTTGTTGAGGGCTGCTCATAAGCCAGGCTCTGTGCTGAGCCCAGGAAGCGGGAGCTAACCCTAACCTCTGCCAGATGGAACTAATATTCGAGGGGGTGTTGGTGGGTGGCCTACTGGACCAGTTGGGGAAACACCATACCTCGCCTTGAGGGAGGCAAACACAGTGCAGTGAAGGGGTCCTTTTGTCTCGGGCATCCAGAACTTTCCAAAGAAGACTGTCGTGGTCCGTGCGCAAGGTGGAACAGGATTTCCAGACGTGAGACGAAATGACAGGAGAATAGACCTTATTAGAGTGGGAGATGCTGGTGGGACAGCAAGTGGGCTCGAGGGAGAGACGACCCCTTTTGCAAACTCATAGTCGATTCTTATAGCCTCAAGTCTCCCCTGGTGGCTCACGTGGTAAATAATCTGCCTGCAGTGGAGGAGAGCCAGGTTCGATCCCTGGGCCGGGAAGATCCCCAGGAGTAGGAAATGGCGTGGGTCACCATGGAGTTGCAAAGACTCGGATAAGACAGAGCACAAGATAAAAAATTTCCTACTGGAAGGGTGGCATTAGGTGATTGGTTAGGATGCTGTAGGGTGGGAACAGGGTGGATCTTTTACCTAATATGGGGTCAGGGACCTGGCCGGTTTCTATCCAGAGGCTCAATGCAACAGTTGCCATGGGGGTTGGTCAGTTCCACGTGAGGTGGGACGGCTCTCAGAGGCAGAGGCTGGGAGAGGCTGAGTGCTGTACTGAGCACTCGGGTTTCATTTCTTTGGCTCTGCAGGGTCCCTCGGGCATGGGAGGAGGGAAGTGACATCCCCTAATCCTAGTCTCTTAAGCTGGAGGATGATCCTAGCTGGGTCTGGGGAAGCAGTCTGGAGGATGAGCTTCTATTCCGAGCTCCAGGCCCCTTGAGCTGTGCTCTTCTTTCAGTGTTTGGGGAGAATGGACTCTACGTCCAGGGCCGTGTCTACCAGAGGTTTCCTGTGCCTGGCAGGGAGGAGGAAGGCTGGCCGCATTTGAACCACCCTGTGTCTCCGAGTCTGTGTTGCCTTTGGAACTGAAGTAACTGGCCCCGATCCCTCTTTCACGAGTAGTTTACATGGTGGAACAGGAAGCCAGCATCATCAGGAGACACCTTGACACAGGTTAAGTACCCTCTGGGTGCCTGGTCCCAACCAACTCTTGACACTGCTGTTTATCCTCATGTGACTCTCTTACAGGGACCCGGGCCATAGAGGTGATGGCTATGAGAGTAATCAGAATAAAGGCAGCTAAAGAACCGATGATGTGTTCATCTGCAAAGATCATTTCCTGAAAGGACAAAGCATCCGAGAAGGGCTTACGGTTTCCTGCCACGGGTTAAGTCATCTGTTTAGCACGAACCCTGGTACCACGGAGGCTGCTATCAGAACGCCTCTCATTTCTGTGTGTGCAAGACATTTTCTCAAAACCCCAAGGACCGCCCGGAGGTCATCCTATTTATCTCCTCAGCGCTTTTAGGAGCTGTCTGACAGCCTTGGGACCTGCGGTTTACAGATTAGGGAAATGGGTGGGAGACAGAGAGGGTCTTCCCTCAGGCTGCAGAGTCTATTTCTGTCCTGGCAGAGAGACAAGTCTTATTTTGGAAAACGCTCTCCATACAGTTGCTGTCACACTGCTTGGGGGGACAGCGGGTTCTCCCGGAAGGCTACCATAGACAGTTGGCATTTCAGAAGAATTCTTTCTATGAGGCTGACAAAAAAGAGAGAGAGAGGGAAAAAAAAAGATGACTCAATTCAGGAATGTGGAAACAGATAGACCATTGTTTCCTCAAGGCTTCACCGCCTGATTGGTAGTTGTTTGAGCTGCTAAACTATTTGCGGAATTCAACTTGCTTTGGTGGGAGGAATGCATTTCCTGGGTCTTTCAGCCAGGACTGCTGGAAATCCCATGGGAGTTTCTTGCCTTAGGGTTTGTTGTTGTTGTTTTCCAGTCATCTCCGACTGGTTCAGACCTCATGGACTGCAGCATGGGAGGCTTCCCTGTCCTTCACCATCTCCCACAGTTTGCTCAAATTCATGTCCATTGAGTTGGTGATGCTTTCTAACCATCTCATCCTCTGCCGCCCTCTTCTCCTCTTGCCTTCAATCTTTCCCAGAATCAGGGTCTTTTCCAGTGAGTCGACTCTTCTCATCAGGTGGCCGAAGTATTGGAGCTTCAGCATCAGGCCTTCTAATGAATAGTCGGGACTGATATCCTTTAGGATGGAGTGGTTGGATCTCCTTGCAGTCCAAGGGACTCTCAAGAGTCTTCTCCAACACCACATTTCAAAAGCATCAATTCTTCGGCACTCGGCTTTCTTTATGGCCCAACTCTCACATCTGTATGTGACTACTGGAAAAACCATAGCTTTGATTGTATAGACCTTTGTCAGCAAAGAACAGACACAGCCCAAAATGAATAGTGAGCTAGTGAAGTTGAGGTCAAGTGTAGAAATGATACAGATTAGGAAAATGGTGATAAACGTTTCTCCAGTTATGCAGTAAAGTGCCAAGTTCACAGGTTGACATCACCCACGTGTCTAACCAGGGTTCTTGCTGCTTTACTACAGTCCATCCTGTGGGCGACAGAGACTCAGCCCATCATGGTTCCAGAGTGTGCCATGGTGTTGAAAAATATGCACAATGTGAGTTGTGAGTTACATTTCATTTGAGGTGAAATAAGGACTGCAGTCTGGGAGACAGCACCTCAGATACCTCTGAGAAACTGCGTCGAGGAGGTGGGGGAGGAGCCGGGTTATATAGTTTAGCAACGAAGGGCAAGTAGTCTGAACACTGAAAAATTATTGTTAATTGAAAGTGAAAGTCACTCAGTCGTGTCTGACTCTTTGCGACCCCTTGGACTCCACAGTCCATGGAATTCTCCAGGCCAGAATACTGGAGTGGGTAGCCTTTCCCTTCTCCAGGGGATCGTCCCCACCCAGGGATCAAACCCAGGTCTGCCGCATTGCAGGCGGATTCTTTACCAGCTGAGCCACAAGGGAAGCCCAAGAAGAATGGAGCAGGTAGCCTATCCCTTCTCCAGCGGATCTTCCTGACCCAGGAATCGAACTGGAGTCTCCTGCATTGCAGGGTGATTCTTTACCAGCTGAGCTATGAGGGAAGCCCTAAAAAAGAAAAAAATTCCTTGCAAGCTCTTTTTTGTCCTGGAACATGAGTGGGTAGCCTTTCCCTTCTCCAGGGGATCTTCCCAACCCAGAGATGGAACCCAGGTCTCCCGCATTGCAGGCAGATTCTTTACCAGCTGAGCCAGAAAGGAAGCCAAAGAATACTGGAGTGGGTAGTCCATCCCTTCTCCAGAGGATCTTCCCAACCCAGGAATCGAACCAGGGTCTCCTGCATTGCAGGCGGATTCTTTACCAGCTGAGCTGTCAGGGAAGCCCATTGTTAATTAAATAAGATCAGATGTCCCAAGTTAAAGAATTTAGCCCTTATCTGTGTATGGGGAAATGCAAGAGTCTGGGTGCACTGAAGTCATTCCTTTTATCTGCCCTCAGCTATCGGGGACCAGTGTCCTGTGTGTTCACATCCTGGGTTTCCTCAGGGCTCGCCGTGGGGAGTGGCTGCAGTCTGATGCTGCTTGAAGACAGATGTCCTTTCCTTCCTGAGTTCCCTTGGGGCTCACCATCTATGGCGGCTTCGGGAGCTGGTGACTGTGACGTCCTTTGTTTACTGATATGGCAGGAAATATTCCATTTCTCTATGGCACAGAACACTCTAGAACCGATCACACTATTCCTGATGTTTATTTAGGCCATCCTTTAAAAAGTATGGTAAAATACACATAACGTGGGCTTCCCAGGTGACTCAGTGGTAGAGAACTTGCCTGCCAATGCAGGTGGCCCTGGTTTGATTGCTGGGTTGAGAAGATCCCTGGAGGAGGAAATGGCAACCCACTCCAGTATTCTTGCCTGGGAAATCTCATAGACAGAGGGGCTTGGTGGGCCATAGTCCATGGGGTTGCAACGTTGGACACAATTCAGCAACTAAACAGCAAAAAAAAATATATATATATATATATATATTTATTTATTTATTTATAATAGGGTTAGATAAATAAATAAATATATTATATATTTATATAAATAAATATATGAAATGGGCTGTTTGCTGTCATTCTGTTTGTGTAGCATTTGACTGAGAATATATGTTTCTAAGGAAGAAGAGCCCTGGGTTGGGAAGCTCCCCTGGAGAAGGAAATAGCAAGCCACTCCAGTATGCTTGCCTGGAGAATCCCATGGTGGGCTATAGTTGGCGGGTTGCAAAAGAATCGGTCGCAAATTAGTGACAAAACGGCAGCAACATACATAACATAATGTTACCATTTTAATCTTCTTTTAAGTGTGTAGATCAGTGGCATTTTTCTGACTACAATCTTTGTTTTATATCAGGGTATAGTTGATTTACAATATTGTGTTAGGTTCAGGTTCCAGCACAGTGGTTCAGTTATATATATACATGTATGTATACATATACATGCATGTGTAATACATACATGTTAACAGGTCAGCGGTATTAACTACATTCACTTTGCCTTGCAACAATCACCATTGCCCATGTCTAGAACTGTTCCCACCTTCCCAATCTGAAACCCCATAGTTATTTTTAAAATTAATTTTATTGAAGTACAGTCAACTTACCATGTGTTCATTTCTGTCGTACAGCAGAGTGAGTCTGTTATACATAGGTGTGCCTTCTGTTTTAATATTCTTTTCCGTTAAGCTGTATCCCAGAGTATTGAATGTAATTCCCCATGTTACACAGTGAGGACTTTGTTTATCCCTCCTCTATATAATAACTTACATCTGCCAATTCCAGGCTCGCAATGCATCCATCTCTCTTCCTTTTGGCAACTGCAAGTCTGTTTTCTACGAAGCTGTGGAGACTCCCTCCTCATCAAATGGTGACTTCTTATTCCTCCTTCGTCCTAGCCCCTCCCCACCCCCAGCCCCTGGAAGCCACACTTTCTGTAGCTCCGGATCCAGACTGTTCCAGGTACCCCATGTACACAGACCCACGCGATGCGTATCCTTTGGCATCTGTTTTATTTCACTGAGCACAGTGTTAAAGAGTAGTCAGAATATGCCAGCTCCAAAATACGCCAGCTCCGTGGCTCTGATCTGAAGGCCACTGAGAAGAAATGCATAGAAGGAAAGCAAAGCTCCCTGGACCCCTCCATTTGCCTAAAAGCGGGACATAGACTCGCAGTGACGTTCCTCCTCCCTTCTCTACCAGGAAAGACAAAAGTTACTCACCAGAGACAACTTTAGACCCTAGGAGCCAGGAGTCTACATAACACTTTCCTAACCGGACTTTATCTGCCATTAGTCAAACTTCCCCGGAGAAGGCAATGGCACCCCACTCCAGTACTCTCACCTGGAAAATCCCACGGATGGAGGAGCCTGGTAGGCTGCAGTCCATGGGGTCGCTAAGAGTCGGACACGACTGAGCGACCTTCCCTTTCACTTTTCACTTTCACGCATTGGAGAAGGAAATGGCAACCCACTCCAGTGTTCTTGCCTGGAGAACCCCAGGGACAGGGAAGCCTGGTGGGCTGCCGTCTGTGGGGTCGCATAGAGTTGGACACAACTGAAGCGACTTAGCAGCAGCAGCAGCAGCAGCAGCAGTCCAATGTCCCACAGTTTGATCTTGGGTGCCTAAAACTAGCCTCCTTTGTCCTGCTATTTCTTAAGTTGTTATTCTTTGTTGAAGACCCTCTGAAAGCCACAGTTCTAAGTCACCTCTTGTAGTTATTCGTTTTTCCTTGGTCTCTCCCATGTATGTACAGGAGGCACCCATATTAATAAACTTGCTTGTTTTCCTCTTGTTCATCTGTCTTTTATTACAGGGATCTCAGACGTATAGAGGGGAAATTCGTCTTCCTTCCCTACACTGGCCTCAAGGTTCAGCCCAGTTGTGGAATGAGTTACCATCTCATTCCTTTTTTAAGGCTAAGTAGGATCCCATCGTATGGATAAACCACATGTTCTTGAGCACTTAAGTCATCTGGAACCATTTTATGGGTTTATTCTCAATGGCAATATTCTCTTCCTCCAACATTTAACGTAATGGGATGAGAAAAACACACATCCGGTCTAACCAGTGTGTTTGGAGATAGAGGCCTTCCCAGGTGGTGCTAGTGGTAAAGAACCCACCTGCCAATGCAGGAGACGTAAGAGATGCGGGTTCGCTCCCTGAGTTGGGGAGATCCCCTGGAGCAGGACATGGCAACCCACTCCAGTAGAATCCCAAGGACACAGGAGCCTGGCCGGCCACAGTCCATACGGATAGAAAAAACTTGGCACGTACAGCTATACGGAGCTACAATTATCTGACAAACGGTATGTGTTGGGTTGGCCAAAAAGTTCATTTGGGTTTTTCTGTAACGTCTTTTGGAAAAACTGGAACACGTTTTTTTTGCCAACCTAATAAGTGGTGATATCTATTGGAATATGTTTCTCTTGCAGGGGCAAAAGTTTATTTAATGGGATTTAAGGACAACACAGAAAAAGCCAAAAGCCTTCCAGTTTTACCTTCGGAACATTATAACTCAGTTGTTGTACTTGCTTATGGTTTGAAAGATCATCACAAGTATATCTGTGGGCATAATGTATGTTAGAGTAGACCTCTCTCTACAAGGTCAAGTGATTTACCCCTTTGAAAAGGTCCAGCGGGAGTATCTGCAGGTCCCCATGTCATAATTATCGATAATTTTCCAGTAGTGCAGTACGCATTGCTCAGTGAAGTACCCTGGGGGAAATTGAAGAAGAAAACGGAATTGTTGGAGGGCTGGTTAAGTCAGAGAGCTGCCTCTTCATGGTTAGAGATGAGAGCACTGAGGTCTATCCTTGCTATGTAAACAAGCAGACAGAGCCCACGTGGTGAATTTCCCGGCAGAACGTCTGCAATATCGAAAGGGGAAAAATAAACTCAAAAAAGACCCCACCATACATAGCATCACCGGTAGCTTTCAGAAATGGTGTGAGTGATCCAGGTCATAGTTTAAACAACTCCCTTATGATTTTGATGTCCTCTAGGTTGAGACTCTGGCTAAACGAAGACTATAAACACAGGTCTTCTGAACTCTGATTGTAGAAAAGGTAAAGAAAAAGAAGAAAAAAAAAACCTGTTTAATTTCTCTGCATCCACCAAGAGAAAGATGGACGCTAGGGAAAACTAAAGGAAATCTGTGAACCCAAACAGAATGAAGAATATGTTTGTAAATGTGACTGCTTGTTAAGTATTCATAGAAACTTCCTGTGTGATATATAAAGGATCAGCTTTAGCAAAGAATATGTTTGTAAATGTGACTGATGGTTAAGTATTCATAGAAACTTCCTGTGTGATGTATAAAGGATCAGTTTTATAAAATAGTTCTTAAGGGGGAAAAAAAAACCAATGAGGACCACAGTTTCCACTTCTTGACCTAAAGTCAAGTAACTATGGAATTTGCTTCATTTTGGTATGGTTGCTCCAGAAATGTTCTCAGCGTAAATCAGTGATAAAAGTTATATTTATCTATAAAATGGCATACCTCTTTCCTCTCAACTGTAATAACTATATGGAACTTGCAATGTCTGTAGATGTAAAGGCATTGCGGTCAGAGCTAGCAAATCAATATGTTTTTAATGAGTCTTCGCTTCTCTACCGAATGTTTTTGATATGTGGTTGGTTTTAAAGGATACCTCAGAAATTGGCAAGGTAAAAAAAATAAATACACAGTACAAGAGAGAATTATGTAACCATAGCTTATTTTCAGTATGATGGAGTGCTTCTCTTAAGAAGCAGGCAAAATGAAAACTCAGTGGGGTCCATTAATTTGGCATGATATTTATCTGGCTAATTGTGTTTTGTATCTGGTTAATTGTGTCCAATAAAAACGAATTGTATTCTTTGAATACGCTTTAAGTATTTTTTAGATATGACCTAAGAATTTGGGGCCGCTATTTCACATGTTAAATATGCTTCTGTGGGGAAAAAAAAAAAAAGTTCAAGTAATATAGTTTTGTTTAAAGCCCCCAGATTTAATTAACAGATTATTCTGAAAACTGTTACTATGAAGATAAGAGCAAATGGAAAAACACACAGCTGTGTATGTATGCACACACACACACACACACACACCGCACACAACCCTCTGGAGAAAGGGTAGGCTGCCCACTCTAGTATTTGTGGGCTTCCCTGGTGGCTCAGATGGTAAAGAATCCCCCTGCAGTGCGAGAGACCCCGGTTCGACCCCTGGGTCAGGAAGATTCCATGGAGGAGGGCATGTCAACCCACTCCAGTATTCTTGCCTGGAGAATCCCATGGACAGAGGAGCCTGACAGGCTACAGTCCATGGGGTCACAAAAAGATAGGATCATCCCGTGATCATTGTAACATTTCGCTGAGAATTCAGCACAGATATTTATACATATTGATACATTAGCCCTTATTCTTTCTGAGTCCATCCTGAGATGAAAGAAAGAAATAACTGTAGCAGTGAAAATTCTTTGAAAAAATAAGATACCTGGAAGACTACCTTGGATAATTGAAAATTAACTCTTTGGGGCATAATAGAACACGGTACATTTTCAGCTAAATTAAGGAGAAAAATATGTTGCCTCTTTGGGAAGATGCTTGAATTGCAAAACAGCATTTTTTTTTCTTTAATTAATAAAAAGATATTTACTCATTTATTTTATTTGGATGGTGCTGGGCCTTCATGGCTGCACATGGCCTTTGCCCAGTTCTGGCCAGCAGGGGCTCCTTTCTGGATCA
Source organism: Giraffa tippelskirchi (assembly GCF_054371585.1). Lineage (NCBI taxonomy): Eukaryota > Metazoa > Chordata > Mammalia > Artiodactyla > Giraffidae > Giraffa > Giraffa tippelskirchi. The sequence goes on from NC_137289.1 coordinate 150,110,460, forward strand.
GGGTGGGCAGATTTGTCATCGTTGTGGCTTCTCTCGTTGCAGAGAGTGGTCTCTGGAGCTTGCGGGCTCCGTAGTTGTGGCTCACGGGCTTAGCTGCTCTGTGGTCTGTGGGATCTTCCTGGACCAGGGATGGAGCCCGTGTCTCCTGCTTTGGGAGGTGGATCCTTAACCACTGGACCACCAGGAAAGTCCCAAGGAGCAACTCTGATAAAGAATCATTTTCCTCCCCACAAGCCAGCTTGGGATGAGTAATACAGTAAGTGTGTAGGAGTGACTTTGCCCTTGGACACCTTACCACCCTTAAGTTCCAGTCATACAGTAGGTGCTCAGTAAGCCTGAGCTCAATCAGTGAAGGTACTTTAGTAGTAAACATCCATGCGGAAGCTGCAAGCTGCCAATGACAAGCATACCTACGCAAGCTCCTTTAAACACGCGGGGTCACTATCTCCTCTGAGTCCGGAGAACGGCAGGCTATTGGCTTCTATTATAGCGGCTACTTCATCATAGCCTTAGGCAGTTGCCAGTGGCAACCAGAGCTTCCCCATGCACATCTTGATATCACTCCATCCTGAAAATCTCTTTTTGTGACTCACTGGCCCCACATGAATCTATCATCCTTGGAGCAAGGGTTGTGAGATGATCAGACTTGGTGCTCTGAGATGGAATAGAGGTTGCCGCCACTTGCCCCCAGGCTGACTCTGCTGGGCTCTCTCTTCTAGGAAAAAATATATATATAACTTGTTAGACTCACAAGGTCTCATTTGAGGGTAGTGGTCATGTAACAAGCTGGGGTGTAGGGAAGTCTGAAGATACAAGAATGTAGAGGGTTTTTCCGAAAGTGATTGTTAGTTCATGGCGGCCTGAAAGAGAACTAGGGCCAGTTTTTTTTTAATTAATTTTAATTTTGTATTTAAGGATCATTGCTTTACAATGCTGTGTTGGTCTCTGCTGTACAATGAAGTAGATCGCCTGTACATATACATATATCCCCTCCCTCTTTAGTTTCCCTACCACCCCCGATCCACCCCTCTAGGTCATCACAGAGCCCCGAGCTGAGCCCCCTGTGCTATCCAGCAGCTTCCCACTAGCTGTCCGTTTTAATCATGGTCGTGTGTATATGTCAATGCTACCTGTCAATTCGTCCCACCCGCCCCTTCTCCCAGTGTGTCCACATGTTCGTTGCAGTGCTATCTCTCATATCCAGGACTTGGAACCAACCTCAGTGTCCATCAACAGATGCATGCACAAAGAAGATGTTCAGTTCAGTTCAGTCGCTCAGTCGTGTCCGACTCTTTGCGACCCCATGGACTGCAGCACACCAGGCTTCCCTGTCCATCACCAACTCACTCAAACTCACGTCCATTGAGTCGATGCCATCCAGCTTTTTCATCCTCTGTCGTCCCCTTCTCCTCCTGCCCTCAATCTTTCCCAGCATGTTTCCCAGCATCGGGGTCTTTTCCGATGAGTCAGTTCTTCCCATCAGGTGGCCAAAGTATTGGAGCTTCAGCTTCAGCATCAGTCCTTCCAATGAATATTCAGGACTGATCTCCTTTAGGATATACATACATATGATGGAATATTACTGAGCCACAAACAAGGAATGAAATTGGGTCACTCACAGAGATGTGGGTGTCAAAAAGGGTGAAGTAAGTCAGAAAGAGAAAAACAAATAATGTATGTTAACACACGTATGTGGAATCTGAAATCAGGGTACATACAGATAAGGCCAGATGGTTTTAATGGCTGATTCAGAGATGTGTCCATGTTGAGTTTCATTCACGTTAGTCATTTCAGATAAGCTTAGTGCCTAGCCTTGTGCTTGAAATGCAGATTCTTAGAGATTCCAACTCGACTGAATGGAGACTGTTCTTAAAGATGAGAGGCACTGGAATCCAAACTATGTAGGAAGCAGACTTTGGGGTTAAAAGCCCAAAAGACAGCCTTCATTTATAACAGTTAACAGGGATTCAGAGTTTCTCCTCCAGTAACATTTCTAGCTGAGTATTAAAAACAGTAGAAAAACGCCTTTACTTCCCGTGGTTTATCATTACTTACTCAAAACATTTTTGCCTAAGAATAAAAAATTTTCATAAGTGGAGATCTTTATTCATAATCTAGAAATAAATAATGTGAAAAATCATAATAAATAATATGCAGTAGATCATAATAGATGTTGATATACATCCTCTTGTTTAGTCCTTAACATAACCCTTTGCAGAAAACAGAACTTGGAGTGTTTCTGTTTATCACCCGTCTGTCTATATGTGTCTATTCCTCTCCGTCATCCATCCATCTAAATCTGTTTCTCTTTTACTGTGCCCCCTCACCCCATCCCCTTCCCAACTGGGTGTGAGGGAAAAAGCTTTTCCCTTCTATTGTCTTACAATCTGTTTATGGAGGCTTGTGAATTAAACTGACAAAAGACGGATTAACAGGAGACGGACAGGTTTCTTTACTGATGCTAATGTTTTTATGTGCATGAGGGCTTCACAGAAAGAAGTGAAAACCCAAAGTGTGGTTACGTGGGGGTCTGGGGTATGCTTTATACACCACCTTAATGGAAGATGATGAATTAGTGGCTCAGCTGATGGGAAAAAAAAAAAAAACCCGCCTGCAATGCAGGAGACACAAGAGACGTGGATTCGATCACTGGGTCACGAAGATTCCCCTGGAGAAGGAAATGGCAACCCACTTCAGTATCTTTGCCTGGAGAATCTCGTGGACAGAGGAGCCTGGTGGGCTACAGTCCATGGGGTCGCAAAGAGTCGGACACGATTGAGTGCAGAGGCAGGCATGCAGGACCGGACAAAGAAAAAGATACCTGGGCTCCCAGGGCTGGTGAACTGTAGGCAGAGACGTAGGAGTGGCGGTTCTTAGCAGCCAGTGCTCGTGAGTGGTAGTGAAGGGTTCTTTAGGAAGCTTGTTATGCAAGGTAAGAGTCGTTCACCTCTTCTGGTATGGGAGAGGAGAACGCCTTTACAGATGGGAATTTATGTCACCTTCTCAAAGGGAAATTTATGCCCTGCTTTCAGGCAGAAAGGGGTTGGGTGGAGACTTCTTCCTGCTTCTGCTGCTTATCTGTTCCTTTCGTCTTAAAATTACCCTTATGCCAAAGCGGCATGTTTGGGGGTGCATAGTCTGATCTGTCTGTCTGCCCATTCATCCATCCATCCATCCATTCATCCATCTACCCATCCATCCATACATCTCTCTATCCATCCATCCACCTATCCATTCATCCGTCTGTCTGTCCATCCATCATCTCTATTTATCTATCCATCCATTCATTTGCTTTACTCTATCATCTGTCTGTGTATTTATGTATACATGTATACACGTATTTATGTATACATCCTTATGTATACAGCTATCCATCTGTTTGTGAATTCAAAAGCTTTGGCTCCCACAAAATAGTTACATGCTTACAGATGCAGAGTCACTATGGGAATGCTTGGTCCTGACTCTCACTGGATATAGTAAGACATTTCTATCACGAGTGTCTGCAGAACTGAGAACTTAACCCCATAGCAATTAGGTAAAAGAACTTGAAAAGTAAGTCTTGTTTCCTATCTTCTGGTGCAGTGCATCTTTAGTGCATCAGTTTTCCCTTGCTATTTTGAATTTTTAGAGTTAAGAAAGGTTTGCTTCCTCGGGCTTCAGTGACGCGGTGGCAAGAATCGCTCAGTCGTGTCCGACTCTTTGCGACCCCATGGACTGCACAGTCCGTGGGATTCTCCAGGCCAGAATACTGGAGTGGGTAGCCTTTCCCTTCTCCAGGGGGTCTTCCCAACCCAGGAATCGAACTGGGGTCTTCTGCATTGCAGGTGGATTCTTTACCAGCTGAGCTATCAGAGAAGCCCACAGTGACATGAAAGCATCAATATCAACTTCTCATCTTTTACTTGTTCCTAGGCCACAGTTTCCCCTCTCCCAAAGAGAGAGGAACTCAGAGATGCTCAGAAAGCGAAGGATCACACAACATGTTAGATGTCTTCTACCACTGTGTGGACCAAAGGAACCACAGAATCGCGCAGCCATGCACTTGAGAAATAGCGTGTAGCTCTAAGAAGAAGCTGTGAGTGCCCATTGCGTTTTAAACCCCCGATTCCTGGAAACCTACTTTCTCAGCTCAGCCTTTACTCCGTGGCTCCTGCTCGGCTCCCTGCGGCAGATTATGTAAGTCACCGGGGCCCAGCGGCTCGTTATCCCAGCCTTTTCTGCCGTGCCGACTCCGCTGTCTTGACCCACTTCTCGGTCCTGAGGTTGAAAATAGCTCTGCCCCCTTTGAAGCAGAAGAAAGGAGTGCTAGGCGCTCCTGAGAAGGGGACCACGCTTATGCAACAAGATGTATGTTCCACTTCTTTCTCCATCCATCTAACTGTGGTGTCGGGGTCACACGCGCGGAATATCGACTTCGTACTCAACATACGTAGCACATTAGTGTCGACACAGTGCCCACACTTCTTTATGGTGTTCATGACTTGCTCATTTCCTGAGACAAATGTCATCATCACTCTTTGTTGTAAGAACTATATTTTTTTCCCCTAAGGGAAATTTCCGGCTAAACCCCTCTTCTTGGTTTTGAATGAATAAATAAGTCAGCTACATTGGAGTCCATCACATGTGTTTGTACAGATGGAGGAAAATTGTGACTGTGCTTCCTTGTGGTTGTTGTTTAGTTGCTAAGTCGTGCCTGACTCTTTGCAACCCCCTGGACTGTAGCCCACCAGGCTCCTCTGTCCATGGGATGCTCCAGGCGAGAATACCAGAGTGGGTTGCCATGCCCTCCTCCAGGAGATCTTCCCGACCCAGTGACTGAACCCATGTCTCCTTCATTTGGCAGGGAATTCCTTACCACTTAGCTACCTGACTGTGCTTGCCTGCCTGCCAAGTCACTTGAGTCGTGTCCGACTCTCTGCGACCCCGTGGACTGTAGCCCGCCAGGCTCCTCTGTCCATGGGATGCTCCAGGCAAGGATACTGGAGTGGATTGCCATGCCCTCCTCCAGGGGATCTTCCAGACTCAGGGATCGAACTCACCTCTCTTATGTCTTCTGCATTGGCGGGCGGGTTTTAGCACCACGTGGGAAGCCAACCTGACTGTGCTTCGGGGAATAAAAATGAAGTAAGTAAAAAAGTCCCAAAGTTAACGAAAAGAGTGCAGCAGACATTAATCTCTAGTATGCTTTTTTCTGCATCCGTCAATACTTAGCTTTTCTTTAGTGTTTTTTGTTTCTTTTTTTAATAAGTACTGATTTCACAAAGACAGTTTGAGCTTGAAATGAGCATTGGGTGTGAAACCCAATGGGTTTTTCGAGCATTGGGTTTTTCCATGGTTCAAAACCACATTGACTCATATTATTGACACTTGATGCTGGGTCAAGTGGAAAGCCCTTAGGCATCTTTGCGTTTTGAACTTCAGTCTGTTCGCACATCCCGCCACACTCCATAGGGGCTTCCCTAGTGGCTCAGATGGTTAAAGAATCCACCTGTAATGCGGGAGACCCGGGTTCAATCCCTGGGTCAGGAAGATCCCCTGGAGAAGGGAATGGCAACCCACTCCAGTATGCTTGCCTGGAGAATCCCATGGACAGAGGAGCCTGGCGGGCTACAGTCCAGGGGGTGGAAAAGTGTAAGACACGACTGAGCGGCTCAGCAGGAGAGCATGAATGAACACCAAACTCCACGGTTGAAGTCCATTCGGGACAATCTAGCCACAGAAAGTATGGTCCAAAGATGGACAAGGTTCTAGCATCCCTGGAGAGAGAGCATTGGAGGTGCTCTCAAGCTCTGCCTGAAAGCTGCTGAAGCCAAATGTTCCTTGTAGTGACATCTCCAGGGACTCAGGGAACAGGAGTGTTTGAGAAGCCCTGAATGCACTGTCTTCACAGAATGAATTCCTCCGTTGCCTGCACGTGGTGCTGACTGTGGGGATATTTCCTGGGTGTTGAGAGGACACAGCAACGGTTTAAAGTGCGTTATCACTTCCCCAGGCACTTGGCCTTTTTTGGGGTGTGCGTATGTGTGTTAGTTGCTCAGTCGTGTCTGACTCTTTGCGACCCCATGGACTGTAGCCCACCAGGCTCCTCTGTCCATGGGATTCTCCAGGCCAGAATACTGGAGTGGGTAGCTGTTCCCTTCTCCAGGGGATCTTCCCAACCCAGGGATTGAACCCGGGTCTCCCACATTGCAGGCGGATTCTTTACCATCTGAGCCACCAGGGAAGCCCACATGGGAACCCCTGGGAATCTTGCGAAGCCTATGGACTTTCTTGCCATAATTCCCCACACAAGATTACTGGAGTGGGTAGCCTATCCCTTCTCCAGGGGACCTTCCCGACCCAGCAATCGAACCAGGGATTCCTGCATTGCAGGCAGATTCTTTACCACCTGAGCCATTTAAATGTGATCAATTCAGGACTCCTGAGAGTCCCTTGAACAACAAGGAGATCAAACCAGTCAATCCTGAAGGAAATCAATCCTGAATATTCGTTGGAAGGACTGATGCTGAAGCTGAAGCTCCAATCCTTTGGCAACCTGATGCTAAGAACTGACTCACTGGAAAAGACCTTGATGCTGGGAAAGATTGAAGGCGGGAGGAGAAGGGGACAACAGAGGATGAGATGGTTGGATGGCATCATCAACTCGATGGACATGAGTTTGAGCAAATTCCGGGAGATGGTGAAGGACAGGGAAGCCATGCAGTGCATGGGGTCACAAAGAGTCAGACACGACTGAGCGAGTGAACAGCAGCAACAAATTCAGTTGAACCGCAGGCTTTGTTCTTGGCATCTCAGGGTCAAGTAAGCAAGGTGATGATTTGCGTGCTGAGTTGAGCCTTTTGCCCACTTTCTCATAAGACTTATCCAAACTGTCAACACTTAGATGGAGTGAGCTGGTGGAATTTTTGAGGGTAGATTTGCAAGCAAAGTGCAAATTGTCAAGAACGGTTAAAAGCATGCAGAGTTAAAAATAGCATTTTCCCTGAAGGCCTTTGGGCTTGTAGGGCACAAAAATGTCTGTCATTAAAACCTCACCAAGGTTTAAATGAAAACATAGTCATTTTCAGTATTTATGTGTTTAAAGCAAAAGTTTAAAATTTCCTTTTCAGAACCCATTGCTTTTGTCCTGGGAAAATATAGCCTAATTATACATTACTTAGACATGGTGAATTTGATGACGGCCTATTTGAACGTTCAAAATCTTTGTTTTCACCAGTTCTGGGCCATCACTTTGACAATCCTTTACCGATGAAGAATCCATTTACAGTAATTTATCTGGGCACCTTAAGCACATCTACTGCCTTGAAAACTAAAGAGAGAATTTATCCTTTCCGCACATACATGCACCAGAAATCCCTTCAAGATTAGATAAAAGAGAAATTGCATTAAACCATGGAAGCTCTTTGCAGGGTGTTCTTAATTGAAGCAGGCTAGAGAAAGGAGGTATGTCACCTCTCTCCACTGTCTTCCCGTTATTCCTTTTTTAAGAAATTTTATTTTAGATTGGAGTGTAGTTGATTTACAGTGCGATGTTAGTTTCAAGTGTGCAGCCAAGTGAATCAGTTTATACATATACATACATCCACTCTTTTTAAGATTGCTTTCCCATATAGGTCATGACAAAGTGTGGAGTTCCCTGTGCAATACAGTAGATCATTTTTTTTTTAATTGAATTAAATCATCAACCTAAGTGAAGGAAGTCAGAAAGAGACAAAGCTACCATATGATACTCCTTACCTGTGGAATCTGAACTATGGCTATTCCCTTCATTCTAAGTGTCAGCGCGGTCAGTCACATGTCCCCTCCTTCCAAACATCTTCAAGGCAGTTGGCTGAGCCTTCACAGACCAACATGACAGTCTGGTCATGTACTTGTGAACAGTACAAGATGCCAGGATTCCTGGGAAAAAAAAATCCCGGGTGTCTTTTGATCTATCGAGTCCAGAAAGAAGCTGAGCCCCAACTATGGGGTCTAAGGAAGCTGTCTGCTTGAAGGCAGGGAAAAGCAGTGAAACATGGAATGTTAGTCACTCAGTCGCGTCCGACTCTTTGCGACCCCAGGGACTGTATAGGCCGCCAGGCTCCTCTGTGCATGGGATTCTCCAGGCAAGAATACCGGAGTGGGTTGCCATACCCTCCTCCAGGGGATCTTCCCGACCCAGCAATCGAACCCAGGTCTCCCGCATTGCAGGCAGATTCTTTACCATCTGAACCACCAAGGGAAGTCACAAATTAAAATGTCCGTGGGAAGATAAAACACGTGGATCCTCCCGGACAAGTTATCACGTTTCGGTTCAGATCTCTGATTTCCTTCCAATGATGATCTTCACTTTAGAAATACTCACATGAATGAGTTTCTCCTTTGGTTTCTAGAGGACAGAATTGGGAGATGATGGGGTTTTAGGGCAAGCTGTGATGTTTCTGTTGCACATGGTGGGTATGTGAGCTGCAGGTACCCCTTCTGAGGGCAACGCTGCCGTTCACTAAGTGTTTACGGAGCTCAGCCTCTGGGTGGGCTGGGGGCAGCTGTGTGTCGGGAGCAGCTGCTGGGTGCTGTGAAATTTGGGGACAGGCGAGCTTTCTCCGGCTGCTGCCCTGGGATCAGCTCTTGGGGTCACAGAGACCTGGAGGGTGTTCTCTTTGTTGGAGGGCCTTCTCTCTATCACACACACACACACACACTGAAGGATCCCTAAAGGAGCAAATACAGCCCTTGATGGTTTATTGAGTGTCTCTGAATACAGAGTAACTTCCAGGATTGTGGTTTCCATAATCTGTATGAATCCTGATGTGCGTGCATGCTAAGACTCTCCAGCTGTGTCTGACTCTTTGCGACCTCATGAACTGTAGCCCGCCAGACACTTGCCAGGGACTCTCCAGGCCAGAATACTGAAGTGGGTGGCCGTGCCCTCCTCCAGGGGATCTTCCCCACCCAGGGATCAAACCCACATCTGCTGCATTGGCAGGCGGGTTCTTTACGACTCACGCCACCTGGGAAGCCCATGAGTCCTGTTAGGAATATTTTATGCGCCCACACACATCTGCAGGTGTGTGTGTAATAGGAATAGAAAAGTCAGCCTGATCAGCACTCATCTTAATCCATATGATGTTGTCAGAGGGCACCTGACATATGCTGTGTGTAGTTTTGAATTAGGCTAATACTGCCCTCATAGTCGGAGAAGGCAATGGCACCCCATTCCAGTACTCTTGCCTGGAAAATCCCATGGACGGAGGAGCCTGGTGGGCTGCAGTCCATGGGGTCGCAAAGAGTCAGACACGACTGAGTGACTTCACTTTCACTTTTCCCTTTCGTGCACTGGAGAAGGAAATGGCAACCCACTCCAGTGTTCTTGCCTGGAGAATCCCAGGGACGGCGGAGCCTGGTGGGCTGCCGTCTATGGGGTTGCACAGAGTTGGACACGACTGAAGCGACTTAGCAGCAGCAGCAGCAGCAACAGCAGCAGCAACACACACACAGATTACAAAAGAGATACAGCACCTGCCTTGTGTACGTGTGTTCATACATAACAGTTGTACTCTACTATATATATTTATACATATAAATTACAAAGAGCATGTTTTAGAGGCACTTTGATCACATGAAGATTAAAGCTATTGTGGTACACGTATCAATGCAGATATAATATATACAACATATAGCATGTGATATGTATTGTAATTATTTTAATCTTTATATCCTTAACTGCATATAAAATATTCTCTTTGTAGTATGGATAACTGTCCACGGGATTTCCCAGGCAAGAGTATTACAGTGGATGGCCATTTCCTACTCCAAATATGCCATTTCTGACTCCAATATACAAAGCAGTATAACTTATATGTGGGCTTCCCTGGTGCCTCAGATGGTAAAGAATCCCCCTGCAACGCAGGAGACCTGGGTTTGATCCCTGGATTGGGAAGATCCCCTGGAGAAGGGCATGGCAACCCACTCCAGTATTCTGGCCTGGAGAATCGCATGGACAGAAAAGCCTGGTGGTCTACAGTCCATGAGGTCACAAAGAGTCTGATAAAACTGAGTGGCTAAACACATTATATATATAAAAGAATATGTGTTATACTTTTGGGTCAGCCCCAAAATTCATTCATTCTGTAAGATGTTAGCAGAAAAACACAAACCTTTTGGCCAACTGAATACATAGGAAAATATGCAACACTTATAGCCTATATACTCTGTATTATATATATGTTATGTATATACATTACAAAGATAATTTTTTTGTTTTTTTTCAAAGAGAATATTTTTGATGTTCTTTGTAACGTTTTATGGATTAAAACAATGGTGATTTACATTATACATGTATGTATTACATATACATTATATGTATATAATGCGTTACATATGCATTGATATATATATCACCATTGCTTAAAATCATATGTTATAAATGAGTACATATAAAATTCATTCTTTGTTTTGCTTATAGATATATATGAGAATAGGGCTTCCCAGATGGCTCAGCAGAAAAGAATCTACCTGCCAATGCAGGAGACCTGGATTTGATCCCTGGGTTGGAAAGCTCCCCTGGAGGAGGAAATGGCAACCCACTCTAGTATTCTTGCCTGGAGAATCCCATGGGCAGAGGAGACTGGCGGGCTGCAGCCCATGGGGTCACGAAAGAGTAGGGCAAACCTTAGTGACTGAACAACAACAAAATACGTAACTCTTATATATGAATTTATATATATGTATCCATATATACATATCCATATATATGTATCCATACCCCACACATAAAGTACAGCTAACATAAACTGCTTTGTATTCTATATGTGTATTATAGAGCAGCGTATATCATGTACAGTTTCATAATATCTTAGGGGTTAAAACCATCACTGATCATGATGATTTTTCTGTAGGTTTATAGTTCTATTTTTTCATGAGTTGTTTCTGCAACTTTTTTTTTTTTTTTTTTTGGCTAGCTCTGCTGAAGCGAATGAATCTCTGAAATGATTTTGACATCTCACCTTTGAACCTGTCTCCTGGAGCAATTCAAAATAGCATGGCAGAGTGTCCACACAGTTCTGATTCTCCTATTCAACACACAGCTTTTTCTCTGCAGCACCAAATCAGAGATGCTTCAAACAAATATTGCCTGTTGCAGAACAGAGAATCAGAAACTGATTGGTATGCAATTATGTGTCAGGGAATAAAATATATTACAGTAGATTTGCAAAGCAAGGCGTTTTTGTAGACGCGTTATCGCTGCATTTTAAAAAACCATGAGCCTGTAATGATATAGAATTTATAAAATGTGATACTTATTTCTGGTAAATAACCTACTGCTCTGTTTTGCTTGTGAATGTGCTTAAGAGGTGAAAGGCAAACCTCATGTTTGTATGAAGCAGTTGCTGTTGGAATTTTTTTTTTTCCCTCTGTGCTTGAAGAGAGAGAGGTTTAGTATGTAGAGAAGAGGCCGTATAGCTTAGGGGCAGACGGATTTGGTATTCAGTTCTCTTTCTTACTCATTGCCTGGGTAATCTTAGGTGATTTATGTGACCTTTACAATCCCCTTGTGTACCTCAAAAATGGAGACAGGCATATGTGCCTTCCTGGTCAAGGTACAAATTAGTGGTATTGCCTTTGTATATTTTTATACGTAGCATTGCATATACATTAGCTATATATATATAACATACATATAAATGTATACACATGTGTGTATATATATATGTACATTTTGTGTGTGTATGTGTAATATACTATATATAGGGGGTGTTTGGCTAAGTGGCCAACACAAATTATGTGTCATTTAAATTTAATTTCTCTGATCTATATTTGTATCTATATTTCTCTGATCTATATTAGAGTCATCAGCCTGCATCTATCAGTTCAGTTCAGTCGCTCAGTCGTGCCCGACCCTTTGTGACCCCATGGACCGCAGCACGCCAGGCCTCCCTGTCCATCACCAACTCCCCGAGCTTGCTCAAACTCAGCTCCATCGAGTCAGTGATGCCATCCAACCATCTCATCCCCTGTCTTCTAGGAACTGGGAAGGCAAATGGTCACAGGCCCAGAACAGTAAGGACGTGAGTAACAGACGAGGTGAAGACCATGGAGACACTCTACAGGCTGATTCACGGGGCCATCTTGACTTGCCTGCAGGGCTCACCCTGTGGGAATCGAGGGCCTACGTTGCCTGCTTTCTGCAGTTTTCGGCACAGTCAGAAGCTCACATTTTTCCTGTAAATGTCCCAATTTGCAAATGTTGGCAACTGACTCGATTAAAGGAGAGCATTTGTATGTGATACGAACACAGGGGGAATTGCAGCAGAAACACACGCCTTTGAACAAGAGATGGTTCACAAGCTACTCGGTTTTGATTTATTGATCTGCCTCCACCACTCGGATGGGGGTGGAACCCACCACGGACCTTGTTAGAAGTGCACTTCTCAGAACACCCCCTGACCCCACGGAAGGGGAAACCCTGCGGTGGAGCCCAGCATTGCACTTTTAACAACCCGAAGACCTCAGTGCCAGTGCAGGGAGCCGGGGTTCGATCCCTGGTCGGGGAGCTAGGATGCTGCATGCTGGGCAGTGTGGCCAAAAGATTAAAAAATAATAATAAATTAAAAAAATAAATTTTTAACAAACCCTGTGGGTCAAAATCTATAACCTAAGCCCAGCGGGCCAGATCTGAACCACCATCTGCCTCTTTACAGCCATAAAGTAAAAATGGACCTTCTGATTTTAAATGGTAGGGAAAACAAATAAAATCAGAAGAATCATATTCTTTTTTTGTAATTATAACAAAATTTATTGCATTGAAATATTTGATAAGGCCAAGAAACAACAACGAAACTGGAAATGGAAAAAACTGTCAATTCTACTATGAAAAGTAGTTTTCCGTGACAGAAGATTCTAAGTCCTGTTCTCCCTCTCAAACTTTTTAGTGATCTACCTGATACTCCTAAGGCTCATATTTATGACACCCAGGCTCTTCGTTTTTTTAAACAATGCCTTTACTTCCTGATTCCTTCCTTCCCGAAAGACATGTGCTTCTTTCTCTATTTCCAATCCCATGGGTTATATAAATTCCCAAAGTGAAAAGAACCTGGAAGAACCAGCATTTCCAGAGAGAAAACTTTGTAACTGAGGGGTCCGTTGGGAACTCACTGCAGCGGGATATCCCATACTCCAAGTGTTTTTTATTCTCTCCGTCAGATAAAAGTGGGAAATTCCAGCCAACTGCCTGAAAAATCACCTCTGTCTGCCAGCAACCTTGAAACAGATTTTAAATCGGGTTGATGCACAAAAAGCCCTTGAGATTTAACTGTGTATGATTCTTTGAAAGCTATACATATTGATACCAAAGGAATTTCTCCAGAGTAGGGTGTGACAGGTAAGATACATTCCCACACTTCTCTGTCATCATTTTGGTCAGATTCTAAAGAGTCTGGTTTGCAGGTGCAAATTAAGCCTTACATGGGAGGCATATATCAGTCCTGTATGTTTAGCACATCTATAAACATAACGGGGCTTCCCAGGTGGCTCAGTGGTAAAGAATCCACCTGCCAATTCAGGAGACACAGGAGGTGTGGGTTCGATCCCTGAGTCTGGAAGATCCCTCTGAGGACGAAATGGCAACTTACTCCAGTGTTCTTGCCTGGAGAAGCCCATGGACAGAGGAGCTTGACGGGCTACAGTCCATTGGGGTTCCAAAGAGTTGGATACAACTGAGCGGCTGAGCCCAGAGCAAGTAAACATAACAGTAACCAATCTTATTAAACTCTCACTTAAAGGGTAGGTCTGCGTATATATAAAGGAAGAAAATTCTCTTATCCCACTTCTATACTTATCTTTTTCTGAGTCACCACAAATCAGTTCTCAAGCCTTAATACAGATTTTTACTATTTGTCAGAGCGAAAGTCGGTCAGTTTCTTTCTGATGGGAAAACTATTTTCAAAAACCTAAGATTGCTTTGCAGTACGATTAAAACACACATTTCGGAAGACTTAATGTTTTCATGGATGGAACCCAGGACTGCTGTTGAAAAGTAGCCGTAATCTTGAATTAATAACTAACGTTTTCTTAGCCCTGGTTTATCCCTTTTTATTACACAAAGCATATAATACTTCTCTTCATCTTGTCTTCATTAAAAAGCCATATTGTATTTCAACAAAAACCTACGAAAATAATCAGGCTATGAAAAGAACGTGGTGTAAGAGATGCCCAGATTGAATATGTAGAATGTAGAATCATGATTCATTTTACATTTGCAGGATATAAACCTATGAAGAAGACATATTTTCAGCTTAAAATAAATTCAACTACTTTAACGTTTGTAATGCCATTCTTCACAATGTCCTTCTTACTTCATTTATGTGAACAAGGTGGGCTGGGGTCAAACTCTCTATTGGAGGCCTGTTCACCTTTGGAGGCAGAGTTACTAAGCAATCATCAAGGAGTTGGAAAGTAATTCATGAATCGCCTGCCAGCAATAACAAAGAACAGTGCTTATTGGGTTGCTGCTGTGTTCACTACTGTAATAGTTCTTATTCATATTATTCAGGCTCTTATAGGATGAATGATTCCATCCTTTCCACCTAGCAATGTGTTGCAGGATTTCACAATCTGCCCATTTTTGAAGCAACCTAAAATTATCTCTCCTTTTCTCCAACTTCTCCTTTTGTTGCCTTTTTTTCCTACCTTAATAGGTACATGGTAAAATTTTTGTTCCTTTGAAGTATTATTTTATTCCTAATAAAATTTTAAAATGAGGTGAACTTCACAAGTCGATTGTACTAAATTAACAAGGACAGATACTGGTTCCACTTGTAAAGTAGATTTTAATTTTATTACAGGGCAGAGCCTTGAGAAAAAGGAATTAAATTTGTTTAGTTTAAATACAAAGCAAAAGCAAGATTGATTTAATTAAGAATAAAAGAGTTGAGGGCCATTGTAGTTTAATCAAAATACTATGAGATTGAAGTTATACTTGCAGCAACATCTGCCTAGCTGTCTTCAGACAATCTATCCTGTTGACAACAAAGAGAAACAAGCAAAGAGATCAAATACATCAGAAAACCATCAGGAATGTCAGAGTTTTCAAAGCTGTCTTAATGGGGCACAACTCTGCTGATACAGGAAATGACTGGCAAACCGGCAAGGTGTTCTGATCACAAAAGACATAATTAAGAGAGTAAAAAGGCAAGCCACGGACTGGGAGATGATATTTACCGCATTCTGAAGTTGTAAATGTGTTGTACCCTCAAGATAGAAAATACTCCTAAAAATAAATGAATAAAGCCTAACAAGGCAGTTGAAAATTGGGTAAGAGGTTTGAACTAGCACCTCACACGTTGGACATCCAAATGCCTAATGCACCCATGAAAACGATATTCTGGCTCAGTCAACATCAGGAAAACTTATGCTAAAGCTACAATGAGAAACCTCTACCTAGGCACCAAAATGGCTAGCATAGACAGACTGGCCTCAGAAAGTGCTGGCGAAGATACAGACCAACTAGAACTCACTCATAGCACTGGTGGGAGGAGGTCTAAATCAGCTCAAGCTTTGGGGAGACTGGTCATATCTGTGAAAACTGACCGTAGATATATACATGATCCCATTCTTGACATAAATGTGTACATAACCACATCAAAAGGTTTGTCCGAGAATGTTCACAGTATCACTATTCATTAAAGCCCAAACCAGGAAAGAAGCCAAATGCCGTCAACACTAGAATGAATGAATGTATGAATTCATTCATTCATGCACTGTGCTTAGTCACTCAGTCGTGTCCGACGCTCTGTGACCCCATGGACTGTAGCCTGTCAGGCTCCTGTGTCCATGGGATTCTCCAGCTAAGAATACTGGAGTGGGTTGCCATGCCCTCCTCCAGGAGAATGAATGAATACATTGACGTATATTCATGTAAGAGAATATTACATAGAACTACACAATGAATGAGTCACTCCATGCAACAACATTAATAGATCATATAATATTACATGAAATAAGCTAGATGCGGTAATAAATGGGCTTCCCTGATGGCTCAGCAGGTAAAGCATCAATCAGTCAGTTCAATTGCTCAATTATGTCTGACTCTTTGTGACCCCATGGACTGCAGCATGCCAGGCCTCCATGGCCATCACCGATTCCTGGAGTTTACTCAAATTCCTGTCCATTGACTCGGTGATGCCATCCAACCATCTCATTCTCTGTCACCCCCTTCTCCTGCCTTCAATCTTTCCCAGCATCAGGGACTTTTCCAATGAGTCTGCTTTTCGCATCAGGTGGCCAAAGTATTGGAGTTTCAGTTTCAGCATCAGTCTTTCCAGTGAATATTCAGGACTGATGTCCTTCAGGACTGACTGGTTTGATCTCTTGGCATTCCAAGGGACTCTCAAGAGTCTTCTCCAGCACCACTGTTCAAAGGCATCAATTCTTCAGTGCTCAGTTTTCTTTATGGTTCTGCTCTCACACTGATACAAGACTACTGGAAAAACCATAGCTTTGACTATACGCACCTTTGCTGGCAATGTAATATCTGTTTTTTTAATATGCTGTCTAGGTTTGTCATAGCTTTTCTTCCAAGGAGCAAGCATCTTTTAATTTCATGGCTGCAGGAGGCGTGGATTTGATCCCTGGGTGGGGAAGATCCTCTGGAGATGGAAATGGCAACGTACTCCAGTATTCTTGCCTGGAAAATTCCATGGGTAGAGGAGCCTGGCGGGTGACAGTCCATGGGGTCACAAAGAGTCAGACACCACTGAGCGACTGAGCAGGCAGAGTATCCAGGGAGATAAATATTGTACTATTCCATTTATGCAGAGTTTAGAAACGGGCAAAACGAATCTACGGTGTTAAAATTTAGGGAGCAGTTGTTTTTGGCCTGGGGAGTGGCAATTATCGGGAGGTCTTTGGAAGATGCTCCTGAGATGTAGGTCATGCTTGGATTTTAGCATCGATGGTGGTGACACCATGAATGGTCTGTGTTCACTTTGGCATCATTCATTTGCCCACACAGGCAAGATCTGTGCAGCTTTCTTTAATACGTCATCCGTCAGCCAGAAGTTTATTGACTTCTCGATACCCCTTGATGAAGACATCCACATCTTCGATCAAAGGACTGGCTTTGAATGAAATCAACTCATGTCCGTTGCAAAACAAAGGTAAACCAAAATCTCCACGAGATTGATTTCCTCTTCATTCTTTTCCTCCCATCTCTTTCTTTCCTGCCCACTGGGGTTTTCTCTTCCCTTTTAGCAGTAGCCAGCATTAAGAGGGTACAATGTACCATTTTCCAGAGGCTGCTTGCCATGTGCCTGATTTTCAGCTCATTTCTGTCCTCATGAAAATGGGTGGTACTTGGCGTGCAGAGAGATTTTCAACTAACGTGTGTACGAGACTTGAGACATGTACACACACTTTGTTCTCCCTAGGCTGGTTTCAGTAATGGAAATGTTTCTTCATAATTTGGTACTTTTTAAATTGTTTACTCTTAATCGAGAAGGGTCTCTGAAACTCGTTGACTGTTTTCTTGGTATGAACACTAAAGGGAAAAAAAAAAAACAGGGCTAGTATTTAAGGTCTTTTTACAGTGTCTGATGCAATTAATTCCCTCTGGGGAGTCCTGATATTGAAAAGCTGTCACTAAATGGACTCGCTCAGGCCTCTCTGAGGCTGCCTTCTGCACGCTTAGTCTCCTCACTCATAAGGTTATTTCTGATTGAAACGGTTGTTCGTGAACCACTCCACCATGCACCCCATTCTCTTTATTCCTTCCCCAACAAGTCTTACAATTAACCCCACATTTCAGCATGGATTCGAGACCATGTACGACAAAATACTTTGAAAAGCTATGCGTATGAATACATTTCTTTTTCTTAAATAGACTAAAAATCTAGTCAATCAGCCACCTTTGGTTTTCCGTGTCTTAAATTCTGCCTGTGTTTTTCTCTGATGTAGTCAGGCTTCTGAAGCCACATGTATAATATAATTTTTCAATAAGAGATCAATAGGAAGTGTTTATAGTTTCTAAAATGGTAGCGGAAAGATATGAGATAATTTTGTAAAAGATAGAGATTGCCCCAGAAACAACCATTCCATTAGAAATAGCCAACAAAGACTTGAGAAATGGAGGTTTTTCTTATGGTACATTGTGAGGGACATGAGAGACAATGGCGTTTTGATGGCTACTGAATGTCTGTATTTACTAAAAGCTCTTGACACTGGTTTATCAGATATAAGTATTAGTCGCTCATTCGTGTCTGACTCTTGGCGGCCCTGTAGACTATAGCCCACCAGGCTCCTCTGTCCATGAGACTCTTCAGGCAAGCATACTGGAGTGGGTTGCCATTCCCTTCTCCAGGGGATCTTCTTGACCCAGGGATCAAATCTGAGTCTCCTGCATTGGCAGGCAGTTTCTTTAACAGTCTGAGCCACAGGTGTTGTTAAATACAAGTGCTGAGAATCATCTGATAAGAAAAAAAAATGGGTCACCATTTTCAACTGGCAAACTCAGCCATCTGTAGGAAATAACACTCCACTTCTGACTTCAGTTACAAATAAAGATGCACGCAACTACATATTCTGGAGAAAGCTAAATGTTTTTCTGGCTCAATTTCCTTGTCTTTGAAACAGGGGTTACGGTACTTGTGCCTGTAAGACTGTGATCAAAATTAATACAGATGAATGAAACCATCATCTTTATTCAAGTGGCTTGGCTTTCTCCAGCGCTTAGGAGAAGACAGCTGTTTCTCTTAGCCCTGCCACTGTCTCCCCAACTCTGCACAGTTGCTCGGTCATGTCCGACTCTTTCGGACCCCATGGACTGCAGCCTGCCAGGCTCCTCTGTCCGTGGGCTTTCCCAGGCAAGAATACTGCTGTGGGTTGCCACGCCCTCCTCTAGGGGACCTTCCCTACCCAGGGGTCGAATCCTTGTCTCTTGCATTGGCAGGCAGGTTCTTTACTTCCGAGCTGTCTGGGAGGCCCGCACACCTTCTCCTCTTCACCCCAAACAGGCAGGCTCCCCAAAACGATGGTCGTCTGTCACCTTGTGTGGCCGCCTGTAGCTGTTTACACAGAATGATGAGCAGCATCTCATCGCCAGCAGCAAACACTTCCCTACACACCGCCTGACACTTTGGGAAAACGGGAAATTGAGCTGATGAGAACAGTTGCCAACAGCGCTGCCAGGCTGAGCACAGTACGTGATTTTTATCCAGGGATTTACGAGAGGTATAGGCAGCTGCCGCTGGCACTGCTGTTGCAGGAATAAAGCAAGGAACTTGCCAAAAGAGAGTTTTCCAGCAGGAAAAAAAAAATGAGGTCTGGCACTCAGGGAACTGCGGTAGAGGGGAGGTAGCTTGTTCTAGAAAGCAAGGCTTTGTGGCCACGAAAATGACAAGAGCCACGTAGAAAATGTGTAGATACCACGGCCGGCAAAGAGACTGCAGGGCCGTCTCTCGCACTGACAGCCCTGTTTACTGTCTTTCTGTTACTATCACGCTCACGTTCCTGTTTACTCCCTTTCCATCTGGTGGCTCAGAGGGTAAAGTGTCTGCCTGCGATGCAGGAGACCCTGGTGTGATCCCTGGGTCAGGAAGATCCCCCTGGAGAAGGAGATGGCGACCCACTTCAGCATTCTTGCCTGGAGAATCCCATGGACAGAGGAGCCTGGCGGGCTACAGACTCGCAAAGAGTCAGACAGGACTGAGCGACTTCACTTTCCGTTTCATCATAGACACACAAACAGGTCTCTGATACAACGTGATCGCTCTCCAGGCTCACGTCCTCACGTCAGTATTTCTCGCTCTAGCTTGCACATCATTTCCAATGCCTCACCGTCACGGTCTCCCTGACCTATTTTGTTTCCTTAATTTCTTTCTGCGTGGCCGCCTGCTTGCTCTCTGAGCACATCCTTTCTGTCTGTGGGTGGATTTGCCGTGGCGTCCCTGTGAAAGATAAGGCATTGACGTGAGACAGATGTCTTCATGAGACTCTTGTTTACCGGGTTGAAAAGGAGAAGCTCTCATTCTGCAGAAAGAAGGAGGCCAGGAGAAGGGCTCGTGCAAGTCCCCAGCTGGGGATTTGTGCAGAAGGCATGGGCTGCGCACGTGCACAAGCCAGGACCCAGGCCCGGGCAGGGCAGGAAGGTCCACTCTGCAGCCAGCAGTGCTGTGCCCTGTCCTGCCGGGGGTGCCCAGGGTTCTCTGTCAGGTTCTGTGCTCGCCGGTCCTACTGCCTTCAACCCTGCCTGTGGCAGAAGCCTGCCTTCTACTGCTCAGCCAGTCAGTTCAGTCACTCAGTCGTGTCCAACTCTTTGTGACCCCGTGAATCACAGCATGCCAGGCTTCCCTGTCCATCACCAACTCCTGGAGTTTGCTCAAACTCATGTCCACTGAGTCGGAGATGTCATCATCTCATCCTCTGTCATCCCCTTCTCCTCCTGCCCTCAATCTTTCCCAGCATCAGGGTCTTTTCTGATGACTCAGTTCTTTGCATCAGGTGGCCAAAGTATTGGAGCTTCAGCTTCAGCATCCATCCTTCCAATGGATATTCAGGATTGATCTCCTTTAGGATGGACTGGTTGGATCTCCTTGCAGTCCAAGGGACTTTCAAGAGCCTTCTCCAACACCAAAGTTCAAAAGCATCAATTCTTCAGTGCTCAGTTTTTTTTATAGTCTAACTCTTACATCCATACGTGACTACTGGAAAAACCACAGCCTTGACTACTTTGTTGGCAAAGTAATGTCTCTGCTTTTTAATATGCTGTCTAGGTTGGTCATAACTTTTCTTCCAAGGAGCAAGTTAATTTCCTGGCTGCAGTCACCATCTGCAGTGATTTTGGAGCCCCCCCTAAAAAAAGTCTGTCACTGTTTCCACTGTTTCCCCATCTATTTTCCATGGAGTGAAGGGACCGGATGCCATGATCTCTGTTTTCTGAATGTTGAGCTTTAAGCCAACGTTTTCCCTCTCCTCTTTCACTTTCATCAAGAGGCTCTTTAGTTCTTCCCTTTCTGCCATAAGGGTGGTGTCATCTGCATATCTGAGGTTATTCTGCTGCTCACTCCACCCCAGGAAGCAAGACAGAGTTTCAGGGTTGCCTTCAGTAGGTAGCTAGGCCTGGGGCACAAATTCACTTTCAGCTGTAACGTTTCATGCAAACACTGCTTCAGGGCCCCAAACGGCATGGAAGCAGGTTAAAACGTCCATGCATTTGCACTGGGGTACAACCTACAGAAGGCCCATTTCTCCTGAAAGCCATGCCCTTAGTAGCATTTCCTTTCTACATGCCCCTGTACCACCCCCTAGTTTTCCTTTGGTGAGGCTGCTAATTCTGTATGCAGCCCATCTGTATTTTCTTTCCATGCCCTAGGAGCCACATCTGTCCTGTGGGCTGTCACTTTTCCAGCATCTAACACTCGTGGTAGATACTATATAGAGATTTTTGATATCAAGCAAGAGATCAACACTAGGATAGCTGACATGTGTTTTTGCGTGTGTGTGTGTTTTATTTGGCTGCCCATGCCTTGTGTTAGTTGTAGGATCTTTAGTTGTGGCATGCGGGATCTAGTTCCCTGACCAGGGATTGAAGCCGGGCCCCCTGCACTGGGAGCGTGGAGTGTTAGCCACTGGACCACCAGGGCTATATGTGTTTTAAATACTGTTGCTGATGAAGGTCTGTCTTGTCAAACCTCTAGTTTTTCCAGATGTGAGAGTTGGACTATAAAAAAAGCTGAGCACCAAAGAATTGATGCTTTTGAACTGTGGTGTTACAGAAGACTCTTGAGAGTCCCTTGGACTGCAAGGAGATCCAACCAATCAATCCTAAAGGAAAT
Organism: Giraffa tippelskirchi; assembly: GCF_054371585.1. Classification (NCBI taxonomy): domain Eukaryota; kingdom Metazoa; phylum Chordata; class Mammalia; order Artiodactyla; family Giraffidae; genus Giraffa; species Giraffa tippelskirchi. The sequence continues at coordinate 150,132,266 of NC_137289.1, forward strand.
CAGTCCTGAATATTCATTGGAAAGAGTGATGTTGAAGCTGAAACTCCAATACTTTGGCCACTTGATGTGAAGAACTGACTCTTTGGAAAAGACCCTGATGCTGGGAAAGATTGAAGGCAGGAGGAGAAGGGGATGACAGGATGAGATGGTTGGACAGCATCATCAACTCTATGGACACGACTTTGAGCAAGCTCTGGTAGTTGGTGATGGACCGGGAGGACTGGTGTGCTGAAGTCCATGGGGTCGCAAAGAGTCAGACATGACTGAATGATTGATCTGAACTGATGTTTCAAGTATATCATTGGCTCCTTTGGGGGTGACATCCTCTAAGTAGGACCAGGAAGCAGCATGGCAGGCTTCCCAGGTGGCCCTAGTGGTGAAGAATTGCCTGGCAATGCAGGAGACAAAAGAGATGAGGGTTTGATTCCTGGGCCGGGAAGATCCCCTGGAGGAGGGCATGGCAACCCACTCCAGTATTCTTGTCCAGAGAATCCCATTAACAGAGGAGCCTGGGGTGCTACCGTCCATGGTGTCTCAAAGAGTTGGACATAAGTGAAGTGACTTAGCATGCGTGCATATAAGCAGAAAGGCATCCTGCTCTGCAGAAGATGTCATGGAGGCTGGAGCATCTTGGGCAGTTCAGGGTGACTGCCTTCTCCTCCAATGCCTGTTGACCTACAGGGCTTCCAGACGCATCTTTGCCTTCTCTCCCAGTTGACCTCTTGGTTCATAACCTCTGAGGACACCACCCCACCAGCTCAGGAGACCTCTCTTCTCTGAGCTGTCTTCATGACTCCCAGGCAACCTCTGCTCCTGGTGGATTTGGGGGCTCAAGAGAGATAGCAAAAAAATGCCCTGACCTGGCAGGAATCGGCGTGTTCACGTATTCCTCTGGTTTGACGAGAGACACAGAGCCAGCTGGGGGCGGGATGTTCTAGTCGGCCACGTGAGGCCGGGTTGCTTTCTAACCAAAGCCCACGCGTGCTCACGGTTCAGAACCGGAAGCTCGCTGACTCTGGTCTGCACATGTGACCTTGTGCAACAGGTGGTTGAGCTTCTAGGGCCAAAGGCGGAAGTTGTTCATTGACTTTACAGATAAGAAAAAAAGACAAAAAAAAAAAAAATGCCCTCGGCCATATGAGTGAAGCCCCCTGACCAAGCGTCTTTCCTTCTGCTCTCTGATGGGAACAAATGATCAAACAGAAAAGTCTGCACAGTAACTTGTACATCCCACCATGAGGGGCCCGGGACAAAGGGGACCAGCTGTCCCACGTACCGCTGTGGGCTGGAGGTTGAAAGAGGAGCAACAGAAGAATTTGGGCAAGTTTTGCCCGAGGGCTCAGAACTCAGACATATGTCTGCAAATGGACCATATGTCACAGTCTTTACAGAGGCCAGCATCCCAGGGCGTCCTGGGGTTTCCCTCAGTCAAGATGAAAGTGCCGCAAATGCTATCAACGCTGCTCCACTGACTTCTGCAGCTGGCCAGCCCTCCAGTAAATCAAGCATTTAGCCTCCAATAAACGTGCTTGTCTCCTTTCTTCCTCTCTATTGCCTACTGGGTTTTCCTGGGAGTTTATGTCCCCAGGAAAACTTTGAGTGTGCAAGCATGAGTAGTAAGTTACTTCAGTCATGTCTGACTCCATGTGAACCCCATGGACTGTAGCCCGCCAGGTTCCTCCATCCATGGGATTCTCCAGGCAAGAATACTAGAGTAGGTTGCCATTTCCTCCTCCAGGGTATCTTCTCTACCCAGGAATCAAACCCACATCTCTTACATCTCCTGCGTTGGACGTGGGTTCTTTACCACTGAGCCACCGGGCAAGCCCAACTTTGAGTATGCTTGGTGCAAATATTTATTTATATCCACCCCAGGACAGAAGAGATCAGAGAAAAAGAAGTCATGAGGGTTTCACCGGCAGCTCAGTGGTAAAGAATCCGCCTGCCAATGCAGGAGACACAGGTTTGATCCCTGACCCAGGAAGATCCCCACATTCCTCGGCGCAACTAAGCCCATGTACCACAACTACCAAGCCCAGGAACTGCAATTACTGAGCCCTCCTGGGTAGAGCTTGAGTTCCGCAACGAGAGAAGCCACCGCGATGAGAAGCTCATACTCCGCGAGCAAGAGTAGCCCCCGCTGCCCACAACTAGAGAAAAGCACACAAATAACGCCGAAGACCCAGCATAGCCAGGAATAAGCAAATACATAAAAAGAGGCTGTGATCATCCTAGTCAACAAAGTAGCATCTCCAAGTCGCTCGTGGCTTCCAAAAATCTGTGCCTCTCTCCCCTTTTTGGTGGTCATGGACCTCTCCAGGATCTGGGTGTCACAGTCAAGATGGGGAAATAAAAGTGGACAGAAAGACCATTTTTCTGGCGGAATCGTAGATGGCTCTGTTGGACCCAGAGGCTCCTGCAGGCCACGGGAAAACAAGCCACGTCTTTTCTGAGGTACAACCAGCAGAGAGGGCTTTTCAGAAATCTCCTGTCCCCCACGTAAGTCCACGAGTTACTAGGAACCCATGGAGGGTCTACCCCTTTCACCTCCCTGCACCCTACCCTTTCCACGCAAAGCCACACAACTGGGATGGGAGAAATGTTTGATCTCCTCTTGGATGGGGCGGTCTTCTTCTCAAACGGTGCAGGGATGGCTGCTTCTCTCATGGACGAGCCTTGAGATTGGAGAAGCAAGTTCAAAACACGGTACGGAAACCACCAGACCTTCCCGTGCTTCGAGAAAGTCATAGTGACGCTGCAGAGCAACTATTTAGGGCAACCAAGAGTGAGGACAGTCAGATACTAACGCGTCTCTTCTTCTTCCTGGAGTGTCTTTGCCGGGTAACGGAAGAAAGAGAGCACAACTGCGGAGTTTCTGTTATTACAACTTGTAATAAATCCTCATAGGTGTCGTCTAAATCGGGGGTTCCCCAGACCCCCGGGCCGTGGACCGGTACCACTCTGTGGCCTGTTAGGAACTGGGCCACACAGCAGGACATGAGCGATAGGCAAGCCAGAAAAGACGAAACTTCGGGTGTATTTACAGCTGCTCCCCATTGTTCGCATTCATACCTCATCTCCGAGTTCGTCAGATCAGTGACGGCATTTGATTCTCATGGGGGCTCGAACCCTACTGTGAACGTCGCACTCAAGGGAGCTAAGTTGCACCCCCCCCATTATGAGAAACATCTCAAAACCATCCCTCCACCACATCGTCTATGGAAGAATGTTCTTCTGTGTCACAGGTTCCTCGGTGCCCAAAAGCTTGGAGGCCACTGGAGGTCTCCAGAAGATTGGAGGTCTAAACGATGCATGCCATTTCTCAACCCAAGCATGGCACGCATGTCCTGAATCCAGTGCATACTGTTCACCCTTCTGCTCTCAAGACAGAGCAGACACTCTAGCAGCAAGGGCAGGTGGATTTGAGACGTGTGAGCCCGGGAGAGTTCGTATGGTAGGAACTCTGACCCTCCAGAATCAAGTCTCCATCATTCACATCTGGCGAACAACCCTTCTGCCTGCCCCTCTGAGCCTCCACAGTCTTACCTCTAAATTAAGTACGATAATACCCATTCTGCCTCATAGACAATTTTTTCTGGATTAACGGAGACAAATAGATGAAAGTGCTTTATGAACCACAGAGCTCTGACACCAGTGAGCCGATATTGTCTGAGGACCCCTGAGACTTTGCACCCAGGTGGTCTCACAAGTAAAACAGCTCTTTCCTGCTCATGGCATCTACAGTATCCTTTGGTATTAATCACGATGAGTATTGAACTGCTTTGCCTTAGCTGGTGAGCTCCGTCATGGCAGGGAGAGACCCACTGCTTCCAAACCCTTTACAGTTCTGGGGTCGACTAGGATGCTTTCGAAGAAAGTGATCGTATGAGTCCTTCATGTTGGTGACACCCAGGTTCCTCTGCGGAGTCTAGGCCAGCACTTGATAACCTCACCCTCTCCTGATCAGTCAGATCATGTGTAATGTTTCACACTTAACTGTTTTTATATATCTTGTCACTAGGTGGCCACTGTAATCAGGGTCTTACTCCATTAAAAAAAATATAGAACTAGGTAAAAATGCTTTTATTAAGATTTTGGGGATGGGGGAGAGAATGACTCCACCTAGGTTCATCATAGAAGGGAACATTTGAATTGGGTTTTGAAGGGTGAGTAGGAGTTTTCCAGGAAAAGATCAGGAGTGGGACTTCCCTACTTGTCCAGTGGGACTTCCCTACTTGTCCAGTGGTTCAGACTCTGTGCTTCCAATGCAGGAGGTACCTATTTGATCCCTGGTCAGGGAACTAAGATCCCACATGCCATGCAGCATTGCTAAAATTATTAAAAATAAATAAACATTTATTTTATATTAAAAAAAAAGTCAGCAGCTAGTTGCCTAGAAGGCGATGGGGAAATTCAAGCCAGGAAAATCCCAACTCTTGAGCATGCAGAAACTGTCTACATGGTCAAAGCCCGTAATACGGTAAAATCAGAGCCTCTCTGCCCCCTTCTGCTCATTTCACTCTTAATCAAACCTGAGCTTTTCTACTCAGGAAATGTTCTGTTTTCTATGTGCATAACAAACTGTTTCACAGCCACGTGTGCCTGCATGTCATTGGTCCTTCCATCCATCAATCCCTCGGCAGGTGGCTGAGTGGCATCTATCAGAGGTTGCAGGTCTCCCGAACCATCCTAGCTAGCTGACTAAGTGACCATCATTAAATAAGAAAGTATGCAGAATTCCATAGGGGCTCAGTGGTTAAGAATTCGACTGCCAATGCAGTGGGACACAAGTTCAATCCGTGGTCCAGGAAGATTCCGCGTGCCACGGAGCAACTAAACCTGTGCACCCCAACTTCTAAAGCCCACCCACCCTGGAGCCTCTGCTCAACAACAAGAGAAGCCACTGCAATGAGCTGCCTCTGCAGAACTGGAGAGCAGCCCCAACTCACCATAACTAGAGAAAGCCCGAGTGCGGCAGTGAAGACCCAACGCGGCCAAAAATAAATAAATAGACACAATTGTTTTAAAAAAGAAATTTCACAGGGAGTTGTAAATAGATCAGCACACAGAATGCAACTCAAGTGCTGTGGAATATGGTTTTAAAGGACTCAGCTGCAGCTTCCCAACCAATAAACCCTGTGGTCTCCCTACACATTTAGGCAAACATAACTACTTGCAAATGTAACTTTCAAATCTGCTTCAGATCCACGGAGGTGTTGTCAAGTGATGCAAGAAAAAACCCACAGGGTCTGCTCTTCATGTGTGTCGATATCTTGGGTCTCATGGTTTCAAATCAAGGCGTTTGAACTCCTTGTCTTAGTGATCTACCAGACAACTGTCAGCTCTGAACAGCACACTTTTATCATCGCGTGGGTTCTTGTCCATCAGGGTCAGGGCTCCAGGTACGGCCAAGCTGAGACTCACAAGGTTGCACCGAGGGTGTCAGCCAGGACTGGGGTCTCCTGTGAAGACCTGGATGGAGAAGGATTTGCTTCTGAACTCCTGTGGCTGTCGGCAGGATTCAGTTCCCTGCGCGTGTCTGGAGAGGGAGGGAGAGAGACAGAGACAGAGAGACCTTGCTGGCTGTGACCTGGAGCTGTCCCTGCAAGTCTTGCCTTGACATCTCTCTGTCGACACTTATGTCATCACAAGCAAGCAAGAGAGAAAGGATCCGGTAGAAAGACACAAGTCACTCTCGTGTGTAACCTAATGATGAAAGTACATCCCATCGTTTTTTTGCTGGACTCTGTCGGTTAGAAGCAAGTCATCAGGGAGCCCACCCTCATAAGAAGAGATCAAAGATGGGACATAAATCAGGAAAGTGAATGTCACTCAGTCGTGTCCGACTCTTTGCGACCCCATGGACTACGCAGTCCATGGAATTCTCTAGGCCAGAATACTGGAGTGGGTAGCCTTTCCCTTCTCCAGGGGATCTTCCCAACCCAGGGATCGGACCCAGGTCTTCCACGTTGCAGGCGGATTCTTTACCAGCAGAGCCACCAGGGAAGCCCAAGAATACTGGAGTGGGCAGCCTATCCCTTCTCCAGGGGATCTTCCCGACCCAGGAATCGAACTGGGGTCTCCTGCATTGCAGGCAGATTTTTACCAACTGAGCTATCAGGTAAGCCCTTCTTTTATTGAAGTACAATTGATTTGCAGTGTTGTTAATTTCTGCTATAACATAAAAGTGATTCAGTTATATACCTGTGTATGTTTTTCTTAATGTATTATTTTCTATTGTGGTTTATCTCAAGATATTGAATACAGTTCCCTGTGTTCTGCAATACAACCTTGTTCTTCATCCATCCTGTATATACTAGCTCATATCTGCTAATTCCAAAGTCCCATTCCATCCCTTCTCATCCTCTTACCCCTTGTCAACCACAAGTCTTTTCTCTATGTCTGAGAGTTTTGTAACAAGTTCACTCGTGTCATATTTTAGATTCCACATGTGCATGATACCATATGGTATTTGTCTTTCTCTGTCTAACTGACTCCACTTACTATGATAATCTCTAGTTCCATCCATGTCGTTCCAAATGGTGTCATTTCATTCTTTTTTATGGCCGAGTAGTCGGACGTGACGGAGCGACTTCACTTTCACTTTTCCCTTTCATGCACTGGAGAAGGAAATGGCAACCCACTCCAGTGTTCTTGCCTGGAGAATCCCAGGGATGGCGGAGCCTGGTGGGCTGCCGTCTATGGGGTCGCACAGAGTCGGACACGACTGAAGCGACTTAGCAGCAGCAGTATTCCATTGCATACACATACCACATCTTCTTTATCCATTCTTCTACTGGTGGACGTTTAGGTTGTGTATGTCTTGGCTGTTGTGAATAGCACTCAGTCTTTTTTTCATGGTTGGACACCAAGGTACTTTTTCACACATGTGTTCCTAATTCACCCCTCTGTGAAGTTTTCACAGATGCACTGCTTCTCTGTTCTATATTTGGAAACTCTGTGCATAAACTGTGTGTGATCATTTTCACCTCCCAAGAAAGAATTTTCACCCACTTGGGATGATCCTGACCGTGAAAGAATGCATGCTCTAGAGTCAGAGGGCCTAGGTTTGTGACCATTCTTCAACTCTCTCTTTGGACTTTGTTGATGGTTAATGAGAATCACAGCAATACTGACCACTCGCGATTGTTGTGGGGATGAAATGACACAGCACATAGGCAGTACCTGTGACAGAGTGGTCAGGGGGAACGTAGTAAATGCTAGCGTCTGTTACTGCCACATGCAGAACATCACGTGCGGCACTTGCGGAATATCAAGATGAGATGGAAGCAAGAGTCTCGAGGAGATGTCACTGTTTGTCACAGCAGACAGAAAGATGGCAAACGGGACAGTGTGTGCTGTGAGAAGGTTATATTCAGGGTGATTTGGGCATAGAAAGAAAGGGGTGCCCCGTCTCTTGAAAGAGCAAGGGGAACAAAAGAGGAGCCTCTCAGAGGAAAGAGAGTTGAAGAATGAGAATTGATTTGAGACGTGATGAGTGAAGAGCTAAACTAAAGCCACGGCACTGTTAACGATGGAGAGGAAGAACAGGGTGGGACAGACCATCGTGTGGTAGAGAGTGATGTTTACCCAAGAGGGTCGCTGACATAAGTGTGTTCCTTCAGCTTTCTTTTTGTTCATCCATGTTTTCATTCATCTACCCATTTATCCACACACTGTGAATCCATCCACCCCTGTATCTCTCGATATATGCATCTAAGTTTTTTCCATCCATCTCTCCATCCATCTGTCCACTCCTCTGTTTGTGCATTCTTCCACCTCATCCTTACATCCATCCCCAAATCCACCTTTCCTTCTTGTTCATCCATCCATCCCATCCTCCTTTTCACCCACCCACAAATCTACCCATCCATCCATTTATGTACTCACCATGCATCCACCTATCTATTGACCCATCCGTGTCTACATCTATCCATCCATCCACAAATCCATGTCTCTATTCATCCATCCATCCATCCATCCCACCCTTCTGTTCATCGACCCATCCATTTACCTATTTGCTCATACACCCACTCACCTACATCTGCATTCCTACCTCTGTCCATCTCTCTATCCATCCATCCATCCCATCCTTATGTTCATCCATCCATCCATCCATCCACGTATCTACCCATTCACCCACTTACCTATGGACCCATCTGTCTCTCCATCCATCTACCCATCCATTCAAAAATCTGCCATCCATTCATCTACCGCATCCACCCCACATCTATCCATCCATCCACAAATCCACGTTTCTATTCATTCATCCATCCATCCATCCCTCCCTTCTGTTCATCCATCCTTTCACATATCTACCCATTCATCCACTTACCTATGGACCAATCTGTCTCCCCACCCATCCATTCAAAAATCTGCCATCCACCCCATCCACCCCACATCTATCCATCCATCCACAAATCCACATTTCTATTCATTCATCCATCCGTCTATCCATCCCATCCTCTGTTCATCCATCCATCCACTTACCTATTGACCCATCCATCTCTACATCTATCCATCTATCCATCCATCCATCCATCCATCTATCCATCCCTTCATCCATCCCTAAACCCATCTTTCCATTCATTCATCTATCCATCCATCCCATCCTTCTGTTCACCCATCCATCCACTTGCCTATTGACCCATCCATCTCTACATCAATCCATCCACCCATCCATCTATCCATCCCTTCATCCATCCATAAATTCATCTTTCCATCCATCCATCCATCCTTCATCTATCCATCTTCATCCATCCATCCATATAACTACCCCTCCATCCATTCACCTACTGACCCATTCATCCACTTACCTGTGGACCCATCTGTCTTTCCATCCATCCATCCATCCATTCAAAAATCTGCCATCCATTCATCCACCCCATCTGTCTATCCTTCCACCCACCCATTTATCCATAACAAATCCACCCACAAATCCACGCATCCATTTATTTACCCACCCTCCCCTCCTCTCCATCTAACCATCCACCCATCCATACATCTATTCATTATCTCTCAGTTTACACAAATGTTTTCCACACTTGTTTCCACATTATCTCTCATTTTCCACATATGGCTTAGAAAGACACATAAAGTATATAAGCAAAATAAATAAAGCAAGAGAATGATGAACAAACCAGGTGGAAGTCAGCTGAGAATGAAAAGGCCAGAACTCAAATAGGGACATAAAGTAGAACCGGGGATTCTGTTTATCCAAGCATGCCTCCCTGTGACCCTTCATACCTCCCACGTGAGGGTCTCAAAATGCGCATCTTCACATGTTGGGTTACTCATGCTCCCAAGTCGGCCCCTGTCTGTACAGGAATTTCTGCTTCCCTGAAGTCTAAATGGGGATCTCTCCTAAGATGTTTACTGTAGTCTCCATCAAGTATTGATGGCATTTGAATAGACGTTGACAAATACAGTCCGTCTCTCCATTTATCCTTCATCAGCATCTAAAGTGAGTTGGAGATTGGAGATGAGATGAAACTGATTAAAAATCAAGTCAGGTTTCAAATACTTTCTCCTGAAAATTCGTTTCACTCCTTTGCTGTTAGCAGCAGTTTCTACAGGGAGGAGGGGGAAAAGTACACTTAACATTTAGCCAAAAAAAAAAAAAAAAAAACACCTCTGCAAAATACCTAAATATAGATTGCTTCATTACCTTGAAATCAGCCCGAAAAGCATGCAGAGGCTGGTGCTCAGAGCAAGCCGAGGGGAACCGCAGTGCAGTCTGCAATCAGGAGGAATTAACAATTACAGCACCCAGCACAAACCCTGGAAAATCAAAACACAGTTAGGCAGCCGCTAAAATCCCATTATAAACTATCATAATCATTATTAAGCCTTTTTCTCCCCCAGAAAATGAAGAGTTGGAGACATTATGTCGTCCCTTTACCATTTTCCGTGGCGGGGTCGTTATTCTTTATGATGCTCCTAAATATACTCATCACTTTACAAATCCCAAGTTCACCTTCCAGATACACGATCTCGTCGTTCTGTGTAAAGTTAATCAAAGTTGTAAAAGTGCTTTATTCCATATCTTTATTTTTCCCCACGGGGATGGGGAAGTAAAATCATGATGCATCAGAGAATCACACAAGTCAGCCAAGAAACCTTGAGATGTGATTGTCTCTCGCTGCTCACAAATGACCCACGATGAAATTAACCCCCTCCTGGAAAAATGCACATCTTCAGTGTTCTTGGAGAAGAGCTGGTTTTGTTGTTAGAAAGTTCTTTTTTTTTTTTTTTTTTCTGTTCAGCCTGACTTCTTCATGCTGTAGTAATTTTTGTATCCTTAACCGAAAATTAGAAACTGGGTAATATCTTCTAGGACTTCCCTGGTGGCTCAGTGCTAAAGAATCTGCCTGCCAGCGCAGGAGGCATGGGTTTGATCCCTGAGTCAGGGAGACCCCCTGGAGAAGGAAAGGGCAATCCACTCCAGTGTTCTTGCCTGGAGAATTCCATGGACAGAGGAGCCTGGCGGGCTACAGTCCATGGGGGTCGCAAAGAGTCATACATGACTTTACAACTTAACAACAACAACAATGGTATCTTCTAGGGTTCTTAAAATCCTCTGAGACCGTGGAAAGGATGTCTAGAAAGGTGCTCATTTTCCCAAGATTATCACCTTTCCTAGAACATGCCAGAATCAGACCACACTGAAAATTTTCTTTAGGGCAGAGACTGTGTTGTATCCTGTTTTGTGCCAACACGGTGTAGCCCATTTGTGGGCACACAATGAATATTCATAAAACCCCCCTGAAAGAATCAGTAAATCAATGAATCAATACTTCCTAAATTCAGTACAAACCACTTCAGACAATGAGACCAACATACCCATCATTCATCTCTCACAATTCCCATTCTCAAAAAGGAAGGACAACCTCAAAGGCGAGTTCTCAGTAAGTGAATTATTTCTAGGTTGAACCACATGAAATTGATATATATATATATTTTTTTTAGGTAAGAAACAGTTGAGTATCAGCAGCATGCTAATATTTGCATTCTTCTGCTGATATTTGGGAATTTTTTCTTTAGCGAGATCAGGAAAAGTAGTTTCAGATGAGTCTGGGGTATATAAATAGCATCTCATCTTGGGAAAACAGCCAAGTAAAGATCCAGTAAAAAGCTAAAATGTTCAGTTTTGGAATGCACTCTTTTGATTAAGGGATAAAACTTTGGTCACTGGTAGATGCTTCTTTTAGCATTTATTCAGCAAGATGAGACACTTAGGCTAATAACGAAATGACTTCCATCTTCTCGTGACATAGTTTGAAGAACTAAGGAATCAGTTGAAAATGAGTGTCATAGCACAATCTGAAAAGACACTTTTCCAAAGAAAACATACAGATGGCCAACAGATACATGAAAAGATGTTAAGCATCACCAATCATGAGGAGAATGCAAGTCAGAACCATGGTAACATCTCTCATCACAGGCTTAGAGAGATCAGAGAAACTTTTATCAAAAAGATAAGAGATAAGTGCTGGCAAGGATGTGAAGAAAAGCAAACCCTTGTGCACTCTTGGTGAGGAAAGTAAACTGGCACAGCCACTACAGGAAACAGTCTGAAGGCTCCTTAAGAAATTAAAAAACAGTGTTATCATATGATCTAGCCATCCAATCCCTGGTCATATATCCAGATAAAACTCTCATTCAGAAAGAGAGAAGCACCCCAGTATTCACTGCAGCACTATTTACAATGGCCAAGACATGGAAGTACCCTAAATGTCCATCTACAGAAAAATAGATGAAGAAGTTGTGATACCTGTATATAATGGAATATTATGCAGCCATGAAAAAGAAGTAAACAATGACATTTGCAGGACCATGAATGCAACTGGAGATTACTAAGTTAGTATTCAATGGTAATTGAATACTTGAATACTTAGCAATTACTGATATTCATACTAAATGAATAAGTCAGGAAGAGAAAGACAAATACTGGAGTGGGTTGCCATACCCTTCTCCAGGGGACCTTCCTGACCCAGGGAACATATATCATATATTACATATATATATGCATACAGAGAGAGAACTTATGATAAACTTTTAAAGAGAAAGACAAATATGGTATCTCTCATATGTGGAATCTAAAAAATGAGGCAAATGAACTTAACTATCAAAAACAGACTCACAGACATAGAGAAGAGATTTGTGGTTGCTGGAGGAAGGGGGAGGGAAGGATTGCGAGTCTGGGATTAGCAGATGCAAACTATTCTATCTAGGATGAAGAAATAAGGTCCTACTGTCAAGCACCAGGAACTATATTCAATATCCCGTGACAAACCAGAATGGCAAAGAATATGAAAAATAAAGTGTGTATATGTATATATATATGTGTGTGTGTGTGTGTATGTGTGCATGTGTGTATCTAACTGAATTACTTTGCTGTACAGGAGAAATTAACACAGCACTGTAAATTAACTATACTTCAAAACAGTGTTTTTAATTATTCATTTGTTCAGAAAATGGGTCAAGTATCTGTGGCAGTTTAATCTGGTGTTGAGGATAGAAAATCATGATACAGGCTACTGTCAAGAAATATATTACCTATTGGAAATAACATATATATTATATATATATATCGTATATTACATATATGTGCTTAGTCGCTTCAGTCGTGTCCGACTCTGTGCAACCCCATAGACTGTGGCCCGCCCGGCTCCTCTGTCTCTGGGATTTCCCAGGCAAGAATACTGGAGTGGGTCGCCATACCCTTCCCTAGGGGATCTTCCTGACCCAGGGAACATATATCATATATTACATACATATATATGTAATGTATATATATTCTTTCTATAAATAAAGCTGAGCACTGAAGAATTGATGCTTTTGAACTGTGGTGTTGGAGAAGACTCTTGAGAGTCCCTTGGACTGCAAGGAGATCCAACCAGTCCATCCTAAAGGAGATCAGTCCTGAATATTCATTGGAAGGACTGATGCTAAGGCTGAAACTCCAATACTTTGGCCACCTGATGTGAAGAGCTGTCTCATTTGAAAAGACCCTGATGTTGGGAAAGATTGAAGGCAGGAGGAGAAGGGGACGACAGAGGATGAGATGGTTGGATGGCATCACTGACTCAGTGGACAAGAGTTTGAGTAAGCTCTGGGAGTTGGTGATGGACAGGGAGGCCTGGCATGCTGCAGTTCATGGGGTTGCAAAGAGTTGTACACGACTGAGCGAGTGAAGTGAACTGAACTGACATACATACATATATATATATATATATATATATATATAATATGTATATGATATATATATATACGCATACAGAGAGAGAACTTATGATAAACTTTTAAAAAATAGCTTCAAGTCTGTTTGTTTGGTTTTCATGCAAGATGGTTGGGTGATATCCTTATTTGACTTGGATCACTCCGTGGGCTCTTATGACACAATGAGGGTACTATGAAAATAGATCAAAAGTAGGAAGTTGAAACAGTTGTGCTCCCATACTTAAATAGGACATTTTGCTCTAATGACTTATTGGGTTCATTCGGGGTGGCAGAATGGAAAGAAAACCCCACAGCACGGCATTGGGAAATGGTGAAGTTTTGCTGAGTGAGCGATGTAGTTTGTGAGACTTTTAATGGCTTCATCCAGCTTCTGGAGGGACAAAATTAGGTTAAGAAGTAGCATTTTCTGGTTCTATTTTGTCACTTTCTGTATCATTTCAGAGGAGAGTCAACCAGTCTGACTGTCTCTGCTTTTTGGGTGGAGGGCCAGTGGGATGGGTGTTGACACACCAGCCCACACGTTCCGTCATTCAGAGTCACTGAATGCCTTTCTCATGAGGGGAGCATCCTTTCTCCCTGCTGTATCCTCCTTTGCTGACAAAGGCCCATACAGTCAAAGGTATGGTTTTTCCAGCAGTCATGTATGGACGTGAGGGTTGGACCATAGAAAGGGCTGAGCACCGAAGAATTGATGCTTTTGAACTGTGGTGTTGGAGAAGACTTTTGGGAGTCCCTTGGACTGCAAGGAGATCCAACCAGTCTATCCTAAAAGAAATCAGTCCTGAATATTCATTGGAAGGACTGATGCTGAAGCTGAAGCTCCAGTAGTTTGGCCACCCAATGCAAAGAGGCAGCTCATTTGAAAAGATCCTGATGCTGGGAAAGATTGAAGGCAAGAGGAGAAGGAGATGACAGAGGATGAGATGGTTGGAGCCAGCTCGTTTGAAAAGATCCTGATGCTGGGAAAGATTGAAGGCAAGAGGAGAAGGAGACGACAGAGGATGAGATGGTTGGATGGCATCACTGACAGGATAGACGTGAGTTTGAGCAAACTCCGGGAGATGGTGATGGACAGGGAGGGCTGGCGTGCTGCAGTGCATGGGGTCACAAAGTGTCGGACACAACTGAGCAACTGAACTGAGACAATGCTGCTTTCAGCACAAAGCTCTAAAGTGCCATTGACCCAATTAACTTGAGATGCTTCACCTCTTGTATTTCCGTTGTGTAAATACATTTAGCAACCTTGATGATGAGTGCATAGGTCCGTTTTAACGTACAGTGGCCACGAGTTGAAGGGTCACCCAGAAAATCCCAGTTATGACAGCTTCCATAAAGGACAGTTTGGCAGCCAGCACAGTCCGAAACCACACGTGACTCACCCCGCCCTGCAGGTTTCAGTCCCACGGCCAAGTGGAGAGATGAGGTAGGTGATTAAGCTCTAGGTAGTCCCACCTGCCAATCAGTGAAAGCTGCTAAAGAAACTGGGTCCCGCTCCAGCCAATCAGTGAAAGGTCCTAAAGAAACTGGGTCCCGCTCCAGCCAATCAGCGAAAGCTGCTGAAGAAACTGGGTCCTGCTCCAGCTGTGGCCCTGCATCTCGCCAGGGCAGACAAACGCTGGCTGATGGATGGAAGGTGGTCTCATGAGGACGGGCTGAACTTCATGCTTTCAAAACTGCTGATGCCTTGGTCCTGGTCTCGCTCCTGGTGGACCGCCCCCGGAGCCACTGCTTTTAGGAGTGTCGGGAACAGATGGGAAGAAAAAACGGAACGGACATTTATCAGAAGCCGGATTCTGAGAGAGTGGACCTCTGTTTGGCATGACAATACCAAAGTGTTAGTTGCTCAGTCATGTCCGACTGTCTGAGACTTCCATGGACCGTAGCCCGCCAGGCTCCTCTCTGCAAGGAATTCTGCAGGCAAGAATGCTAGAATGGGTTACCACTTCCTCCTCCAGGGGAATCTTCCCAACCCGGGAATGGAACCTGCATCTCCTGCAGTGTAGGCAGATTCCTTTACATTGTAGGCAGTTTCCCTGGTGGCTCAGACGGCAAAGTGTTTTCCTGCATTGCGGGAGATCCGGGTTCGATCCCAGGGTTGGGAAGACGCCCTGGAGAAGGAAATGGCTACCCACTCCAGTATTCTTGCCTGGAGAATCCCATGGACGGAGGAGCCTGGCGGGCTGCAGTCTGCGGGGTCGCAGAGGGTCGGACACGACTGAGCGACTTCACTTTCACTTTACTGAGCCACCAGAGGAAGAAGACAGAAGAGACTCGGCTGGCTTCCGATTTGCCTTTGTAAGCTCTGTGTAGCTCCAAGCCGGGTTTCCTCTTTGCTGGAACAGCACTAATGCTGCTGGCATTAACAGCACCAGAGGTTGGGGTCTGGGTGGGGGCGGGAGAAAGGCGTATGCTTACCTACCCAGACCACTTGGAGAAGGTTAACTCGCTCAGTTGATGCTGGCAAAGGGGCTGCTGGAAAAAAACAAAACAAAACAAAACCAGGAGGTTGAAACCACAGAGATCAGACAGCAGAAATGATAACCTGTGACGCCATGCTGCCTCATCACCTCCTGGCCCCCTGAGGTTCCTGACCCTCTGCCCCACCATCTCCTGGGACCCCCTTAGGGCTTCAGACACTCAGGGCCAAGGTGATCATCCTCAGACAGGTACCCAGGGTGGGGTAGATCTGGCAGAGGGAACGGATTCATCCAGGAGCGTTTTAATTATTATTATTTTTAATTAAAAAAATCTTTGTGTTGAAGCACAGTTGCTCTACTAATATTTAGTGAAGTGAAGTTGCTCGGTCGTGTCCGACGCTTTGCAGCCCCATGACTGTAGCCCTCCAGGCTCCATGGGATTTTCCAGGCAAGGATACTGGAGTGGGGTTGCCATTTCCTTCTCCAGGGGATCTTCCCAACCCGGGGATCAAACCCAGGTCTCCTGTGTTGCAGACAGACGCTTTACCGTCGTCTGAGCCACCAGGGAAGCCTAGATATAGGATTCTCCAGGCAAGGATACTGGAGTGGGTTGCCATTTCCTCCTCCGGGGGATCTTCCTGACCCAGGGATCAAACCAGTGTCTCCTGTGTTGGCAGGCAGATTCTTTACCCCTGCACCATCTGGGTGCCTTCACGTAAGTTACAGGTATTCCACAGTGTGACTCAGTGTTTCAAGGTTATATTGCATTTGTAGTTATTGTAAAATGACGGCCATCTCCTCTTGAGCTGTGCAATGCATCCTTGCAGCTTAGTTTATACCCAAGAGCTTCTCACTGTCACTCTCTCCGCCATATTGCCCTTCTCCCCTTTTCCTCTCCGCAGTGGTAACCACTGGTTTGTCCTCAGCATCTGTGAGCCTGCTTCTTGTAACTCACATTCACACGTTTGTGGCCGTTTTTAGATTTCACGTAGAAGTGATATCGTAGTGTCGTTGTCTTTCTCTGTCTCGTTTCACTCGGCGTTACACCTTCCAAGTCCATCCACGCCACCGCAAAGCAGTTTGGCTGGTTTCCTTAACAAGCGCTCCGAGGGGATTCGAATACGTGGTCAGGTGTGATCCCCATGGCTTAGAAGGAGCTTTTTTCTTTTTCTTTTTCAATTAGCAAGACAAGCAAAGGCCAAGTTTTGGAGAAATTTGGGGAGTAAGTGGGTCTGCAAGACAGTGTTTGAGGCATGAGGAAGGAGAGAGAGCGAGCGTTGTTAACACAGGTGCATGAGATGGTGTAGAATGGGGAACTGGGTCCACAAACAAGGCAGGGTCCCCATGACCGCTCTGAAACAGGCTTCCAGTAGACTTAGGTGGAAGGCTGCCCCAGTCCAGGGAAAGGACCTGATGTTCCTCGAACCCTTGCTAGGGCTGGACTGAATGGACAGGAGGAAACCGTGTGTGGATCCAGCTACTGGGAGGGCCACGGCAACCCTGTCTGCATTCTGCATCCTTCTAGACCAGAGGAACCCAACCTTTTTAGGATGTCCCTATGTGAGACACCCCTGGCAGCTCAGTTGGTAAAGAATCTGCCTGCAATGCAGGAGACCCCAGTTCGATTCCCGGGTCAGGAAGATCCCCTGGAGAAGGGATAGGCTGCCCACTCCAGTATTCTTGGGCTTCCCTAGTGGTTCAGCTGGTAAAGAATCCGCCTGCAATGTGGGAGACCTGGGCTCGATCCCTGGGTTGGGAAGATCCCCTGGAGAAGGGAAAGGCGACCCACTCCAGTGTTCTGGCCTGGAGAATTCCATGGACTGTATAGTCCCTGGGGTCACAAAGAGTCAGATGCGACTTTCACTTTCACTTTATGTGATATCCTCAGGCACCTTCCTTTTATTTATTATTTTATTGGATGATAGTTGCTTTACAATGCTGTGTTAGATTCAGCTGTACAGCAAAGTGAATAAGCCATGCATATACATATATCCCCTCTTTTTTGGATTTGCTTTCCATTTAGGTCATCACAGAGTATCGAGTAGAGCTCTCTGTGCTATGCAGTAGGTTCTCCTTGGTTATCTATTTTATGCATAGTATCTATAGTATAAATATGTCAACTCCAGCCTCCCAGTTCCTCCCACACCCGCTTCAACCCTTGGTGTCCATATGTTTGTTTTCTATGTCTGTGCCTGTGTTTCTGCTTGGCACATAGGTTCATCTGTACCATTTTTCGAGATTCTCTATATATGTGTTAATGTATGTTTTTCTCCTTCTGACCTGCCTCACTCTGTTTTGACAGTTTCTGGGTCCATCCGCGTGTCTGCAATTGGCACAATTCTGTTCCTTTTTGTGAGTAATACTCCATCGCCTCTTTGTGCCTCATGTTCTTTATCCGTTGCTCTCTTGGTGAACACTTAGGCGGTTTCCATGTCTTGGCTATTGCAAATAGTGCTGCTGTGAACATGGGGGTGCGTGTATGCTTTTGAATTGCAGGTTTCTTCTGGTTTATGCCCAGGACTGGGATGGGAGCATCATTTGGCAGCTCTGTCTGCCCACCTTCCTTCTGCTTTAGTTGTGCTGGTATAGTTTGACTTCGATCTTCTTATGAAGTTGTTACTGTTGTCATTGTTGTTCATTGTGGACCTGGGGTTGATGTTCAGGTGTCGGCATCCTGTCTCTCTTGAGGTCCAAAGGCTAGAACTGGGCTCAGAGAGCTCCAAGGGCAGCCATGCTGTATTTTCGTAGGAAGATTGGATTCTGTTAGTTTCCAGCACTGATGCCCAGCGCTTCCTGGTGGTGCGGACCTTCTGGTGTATGGGGTCATCATCCATAAATGACAGAGGACAGACGCAGAAGGGGCTGGGATTCTGAGACCCGCGGTCTTGTTCCATTGCAAACCCACTCCTTCTGTGATTGCTGTGTAAACCCTGTCAATCCTAAAGGAAATCGACCCTGAATATCCATTGGAAGGACTGATACTGAAGCTCCAATCCTTTGGCCACTTGATAGGAAGAAAGGACTCCTTGGAAAAGACCCTGATGCTGGGAAAGATTGAAGGCAGGAGGAGAAGGGGATGACAGAGGATGAGATGGTTGGGCAACATCACCAGCTCGATGGACATGAATTTGAGCAAGCTCCGGGAGTTGGTGATGGACAGGGAAGACTGGAGTACTGCAGCCCATGGGGTCGCAAAGAGTTGGACATGACTGAGCGACTTAATAACAACAACAAAAGAGCTTCAAGGGCTTCATCACTGAGTGAAGGCTCTGGAGTTGAAATGTACACATTCCACTCCAGATCTCAAATCCCACCATCTGTTCTGTCGGTACCCGTTCCTGAGTCACACCTAGTACCAAAGCTTCACTCCGAATCTCAGATGAGCGAGTTCTCTGGCAGTTCAGTGGTTAGGACTACCTACTGTCACTGCTGAGGGCTGGGGTTCAACTCCTGGGGTTGGGGAACAAATCCCACAAGCCACGTGTCACAGCCAAAAGAAAAAAAATTCTCAAATGATGGCTAAAGATCTCAGCTACAAACCCAAACAGTGCACGGTGCTCTTTCATTTAGCTATTTTGGGCAAGTGCTGTGTCCCACCCTCCAAGAGTCCTCTCCTGAGACTGGACATCTCAGTTCAGGCTGCTGTAACAAAATTTCAACAGATGGGATGGCTTGCACAGCAGATGTTTTTTTCCCTCATATTCCTGGAGTGTGGGAAGTCCAAGATCACAGTGCCAGCAGACTCACTGTGTCGTGAGGTCAGGTTTTCTGGCTCACAGACAGCCATCTTCTCATGGGGATGGCAGGGGATGTGGTGCTCAGTTGCAATGTCGTGACCGACTCTTTGTGACCCCATGGACTGTAGCCCGCCAGGCTCCTCTGTCCATAGGATTCTCCAGGCAAGAACACTGGAGTGGGTTGCCATGGCCTCCTCCAGGGGATCTTCCCAACCCAGGGATCAAACCCGCATCTCTTACATCTCTTGCATTAGCAGGTGGATTCTTTACCACTGGCACCATCTGGGAAGCCCATGGAGCTCTCTGGGGTCTCCTTTATAAAGTCCCAAGGGGCTCACGACCTGATCACCTCCTAGAGACCCCATCCCTTCATTCTATTTCACATGGGTCAGGACCCCCCATATGAATTTGAGGGGCGGGCATGGGCATTCTCTCTGTTGCCCTGAATGCCTGACTTCACTATACAGGGAATAAAGTGAAGGGGCCCTTGGCATAATTAAAAAAAATAAAAAAGAACCGAGGAACACGGTTATTCCATGCTCCTCATTTCTCAGTCGCCAGCAAAATCTCTCATTAGAGGTATCTGCAGCTTAATTAAGTCTTTGGGGTGAAGGGAAAGAGAAAGATGACCTTTAAAGTCGAATTGGCATTGCCTAAGTCGTAGACAAATGAGTTTTCTCAGCGTTGTTACAGTTATATCTGTGGGAGAAGATCTGATTTTTTTTCCCCCATAACTGCAGGGAGTAGAATTATACACATACCCTCAAGATCCCCACCATCCCTGCTCTGTGTATCCCATAAAATTCCTGCCGGTCAGCGTCAGCCTGGTCCTTGCATAGGATGGATGTCAGTCCAGTGATGAGGTTGCAGAGATGAGCTTCCCTGGTGGCTCAGTGGTAAAGAGCCCACCTGCCAATGCAGGAGACCTGGGTTCCATCCCTGGTCCAGGAAGATCCCCTGGAGAAGGAAATGGCAACCCACTGCAGTATTCTTGCCTGGAAAATCCCACAGACAGAGGAGCCTGGCGGGCTTCAGTCCATGGAGTCGCAAAGAGTCAAACATGACTGAGCACGCACCCACGCCTAGCAGAAGTCGAAGGGTTTTTAGGAAAGATGACACTTTTTAGTGCAGGATTAGGGTTCCCTAACCCAAGCGCAGATTTTGAGCTGTCACTCAAGAAGAAATTGTTATTGACAGACCTGACCACCTCCATGAGCCTTTTCAAAGGTTTACAGCCAAGACTCTCAACACAGCAACATCTCTCTGAAGCCACCTATTCTGAGTTTGACAGCCCCAAAGAAATGAATTCTACCAACAGCCGGAGAGCTCGGAGGAGAATTCACTCCTATAGATGAGGACTCAGCCTCTGGCTCTTCCTCCATTAAATTTCAGAGCAAGACAGGGGCTCCCGAGAGCCAGGACACACGGGTGTTAGCACCCGAGAAGTCCTCTCCAGGGCTTGTGTTAATTGTTCAGTTGTGCCCGACTCTTTGCGACCCCACAGACTGCAGCCTGCCAGGCTCCTCTGTCCATGGGACTTTCCAGGCAAGGGTGCTCGAGTGGGTTACCATTTCCTTCTCCAGGGGATCTTCCGGACCGGAGACACCTTCCCAACTCCAGGGCTTGGCACCTCCTTAAATCAATTTCCAGCTCGTCCCCTATAAACAGTCTGGGTCTGCAGTCAGCCACCCCACCCCTGGCCTGTTGTCCGTGACCATCCATGGCCAGACTCCTTACCGATCCTTTGGAGGGCAAGACAGGAGAATGACCTCACGATGGCCAGAGTTCTAACTTCTCAGAATATTTCTATTGTGACTTTCAGGGGGGCAAAAATTCTCCTCCACCCTTTTTTGAACCTAGAGCTGAGTCTGACAAGGAAGGAGACACAAGAGATCAACAGGAAAAGAAGCATGCACGTTTTATTAAAAGTTCACCTGGGATCCTTCACAAGGGAACGGAAGTCAAAGAGAGAGACCCAACCAGTGAACTTTTATACCTTTCAGACAGACAGTGAATCTGCACAGAATTGACAAGACGGAAGGGTTTGGGGCTTCAGGTAGTGAACAGTGGGGGCAAGTCTCAGTTCTGTTCAGTCGCTCAGTCGTGTCTGACTCTTTGCAACCCCATGGACCGCAGCACGCCAGGCTTCCCTATCCATCACCAACTCCCGGAGTTTACTCAAACTCATGTCCATTGAGTTGGTGATGCCAAGTCTAACAAGGTATACTCTCTAGAGATTTCTCAGCCCCCCCCCCCCGCCAAACCCCTACCTCTGGTGATAAGAAGAGATGCTATCTCCTCCTGATGCTCAGAAGATAAGTCTCAGTGGCAGTTTCATGACTGGTTGTAAGGACCAAGGGCAAGCTCGAGGGGTGGGCTAGGACGAGGCATCCGTGTGTCCCTCCTGTGTCTGTCCTTCCCTCTGACTCATTCAGCTCCAAATACTCAGGACGCCAAGCTGTCCTGTTTTAGAGTAGCATGCCCCGAACCCCATCAACACAGAGACAGGGCTTACAGCCCCAAACGAAATGAAAACACTCTTGCTGACAAGCATTATCCATTTTTTAAAGAAGGATTTACCACAAGCTTCACAATATTCAAGCTCTGTCTGGATCTGGCATCATAAGGAAACAGAAAAGGTCAGGAAGCCAGCTAACTTCTTCCAAGATGAGACCGATGCGTCATAAGATAGAGTTTTATCTTGTAATTGTTTTCTCAGTGGAAATTTGAAATACATCTCTAGGCGGAACTAGGTAGGTGGAACTTTGTCAATAAATCTTCCTTGGGAAGGTTTTGCTGTGCTTTTTTTTTTTTCTCCTTCACCCCCCAAAATAAGTCTGTTCTGTGAAGGCAAATAAAAAAGCTCTTTTAAAGGATAGTTCACAAAGAAAAGGTAAAACCATCACTCTCAGGGAGATATTAAGTGAACAAATGTTCCAGATGGTATTTAACACATCATTGCTGAGTGAAACCATGGTAGGCTATGACAGCTCCATCCTAGAACAAAGCAGAGTCCTGTGTGTAGATTAATAAAAATACGGATATTGGGATTTCCCTGGTGGTCCAGTGGCTAAGACTCTGTGCTCCCAAGGCAGGGATGGGTCCCGGTTTTGATCCCTGGTCAGGGAGCTAGACCCCATATGCTGCAACTTAGACCCAGATCAGCCAAATAATTTTTTTTTTTTTCAAAATATGGACATGAAGAGACAAGTGGAAGCAGACTGACTTCTGTTTCTGGTGGGCAGAGAAGTCAATTGAATTTCCAGATGAAGACTCTTCATCTCTGTTGATGACAACTGTTTGGCCTTACTCTCGGTCATTAAGCACCTCCTGAGTTGTAAAATCACTCAAAGGCAAGGCAAGCAATGGAGAGAAACAGGATGGTTGGGAAGAAATAGCGTGGTCTGAACACGGCATCGCTTAGCGTGGAAACACACATGTTGCCTCGTGTGTGCTAAGTCCCTTCAGTCCCGTCCGACTCTTTGTAACCCCGGGGACTGTAGCCCGCCAGGCTCCTCTGTCCACGGAATTCTCCAGGCAGGAATACCGGAGTGGGTTGCCGTTTCCTCCTCCAGGGGATCTTCCCACCCAGGGATGCAACCCGTGTCTCCAGCATCTCTGCATTGGCAGGTGGGTTCTTTACACTAGTGCCACCTGGGAAGCCCTGTGTTGCCCCACACATACTTTAATTTACAGACTGTGGTGCTCACACCTCATCGAGTGTAATTTTTTTATTTTACTGGCAAAATCGTGTGTAAGCCTTCAGTTTGAGGGGAAATGTTACTGGTGGATGTGGTTCAAAAGGCGTCAGCCCAGGGTAGGCTGCACTGACAGTTTTCCTCGCTTTTAAATTCACTGTGTTACTCTTCACCTGGGAGTCCTCCTTTGTTTTATTGTTCTTTTTAAATGAAGTATAGTTGATAAAGTTTAATAAGTATGGTATAGTTGGTTTACAATCTTTCAGGTGTATAGCAAAGTGCTTCAGTTATGCAAACATATATATATATATATATATATATACATGATGTGATATAGACAAGTTATTGAGTAGACTTCCCTGTGCTATACAATAGGTCTTTGTTCTTTATTTTATATTTCGTAATGTGTATCTGATGGTCTTCCCTAGTCACTCAGAGGTAAACAATCCGCCTGCAATGCAGAGACCTGGATTCGATCTCTGGATCAGGAAGATCCCCTGGAGGAGGGCATGGCCACCCTTTCCAGGACTCTTGCCTGGTGAATCCCATGAACAGAGGAGCCTGACGGGCTACCGTCCATAGAGTCGCAAAGACTCGGACACGACTGAGCGATGTTGAGAGAGAGAGTGTGTGTATCTGTTTATCCCAAAGTCCTAATTTATCCCTCGCCTGGTTTTCCCCTTTGATAACCATTAGTTTGTATTCTATGTCTGCAAGTCTATTTCTATTTTGTAAATAGGTTCATTTTTATCTTTTTTTTTTTAGATTTCACATATAAGCAATATCATCTGATATATTTGTCTTTCCGTGTTTCACTTCCTTAACTCACTATGATAATCTCAAGGTCCACCCGCGCCACCTGTTTTTTTAAACTTACCCATCAATGGCTTCTGATTGTTCCCGAAAATGAAACAGGACATGAGGGAAGTGAATTTGCTGTCGATGAGGTTATTCAAAGTACTTTGTGGGGTGAGTTCTAAGGATATTCTTTAACAAAGACTTCAAAACCTATCTTGAGCATTTGCAGTGCTCTTAAGAGGTGCAAAGGCTGATTGCATTTTTGTTTGGAGGTGATAATGTACATTTGTGTATTTATGGTCTGTGTCATTCACTAAAAATATGGGAGTTTACCTTGACAGTCACATGGTGTTCGGATGGAAAATAGCATGAGACTTAACACAAATCAAATCTGAAGCAATGAGGTTCTCAGGGAAATCTGTTTAGGGATACAGAATCAGTTCAGTTTAGTCACTCAGTCACGTCCAACTCTTTGTGATCCCATGGACTGCAGCATGCCAGGCCTCCCTGTCCATCACCAACTCCAGGAGTTTATTCAAACTCATGCCCATCGAGTCAGTGATGCCCTCCAACCATCTCAGCCTCTGCCGTCCCCTTCTCCTCCCACCTTCAATCTTTCCCAGCATCAGGGTCTTTTCAAATGAGTCCATTTCCTGAGTTACCTCAACTATTTTACAACTTGCTAAATTGTAGGTGACAGATAGCAACCGAAAGTACATCTTAGAGATCGGAAAATTCTCTCTTTTGCCCTTCGGGCTTACTCAGGTTAGTTAGCTGTGCCCTATGCCCTGAGGAAAAACCAGTTGACTTTCCATGTGCGCCCGTATAACATATACCTTACTTAGTGACTCAGTCATGTCCGACTCTTTGCAACCCCAAGAACTGTAGCCCGCCAGGCTCCTCGTCCGTGGGATTTCCCAGACAAGAATACTGGAGTGGGTTGCCCCTTCCTCCTCCAGGGGATCTTCCTGACCCAGGGATCAAACCTAAATCTCCTGCATTGGCAGGTGGGTTCTTTACCCCTGAGCCACCTGGCAGCCATATCTATACATTCTTTTTTGTATTATTTTCCATTCTGGTTTTATCACAGAATACTGAATGCAACTCCCCTGTGCTCCACAGTAGGACCTTGCAGGTGATCCCTCCTCTGAACAAGAGTTTGCATCTGCTAGTCCCAGACTCCGACTCCATATCTCCCTCACTCCCTACCCCTTGACAACCACAAATCTTTTCTCTTTGTCTGTGAGTCTGTTTCCTAGTAATTTTGTGATTTTTTTAACATCCTTCCTGAGGACCAGTGATGACGTCAGCTTTTGCTTCCCTCGATCACTGAGTTAAATAAAATTGTTAAAATGTTGATGAAATGGTTAGATAGCATCACCACCTCAATGGACATGGATTGGAGCAAATTCTGGGAGATGGTGAATGACAGGGGAGCCTGGCGTGCTGCAGTCTACGGGGTCGCAGAGTCGGGCACGACGCAGCGACTGAACAACAACAACAAAAATGTGTTCGTTTGTGTAAATTTTCACGTGAGCCTGACGATTTCACCTTCTGTGAGCTTAACTACTTCAAGCACAGTCGTTTTCTTGAAAAAGGACTCCACACGGGTGCTTGTTAGTAAGATCATAGTTGATATTGGCCATGATGTGGGTTTGGAGCTAATCGCTGCCCATTAACCTCCAGTGGGAACTTTTTTTCTAGGCATTATCCCTCCAGCAACTAGCACCCACCCCATCACACACACACACACACACACACACACACACACACAATTGCCCAGCATCCAGGAGTTCTGAAACGTGCTGAGGATATAACCCAGAGGTCCCCTTCTTGGGCTGAAAAGGAATCTTCCACAAGGTGGTGTGGAGAGTTGATATTTCCTCCTCTCCTTTCTCTTTCTTCTTCTTTTAAATACATATATATATATATTTATTTCGCTGCACCTGGTCTCAGTTGCACCGTACGCCATGAACTCTCCAGTTGTCTCTTGAGGGCACGGTTGCTCTGAAGCATATGGAATCTAAGTTCACCAACCAGGGATGCAAACCAGGTCCCCAGCATTGCAAGGCAGACTCTTACCTGCTGGACTCCCAGGGAAGTCCTTCCACTTTCTGTTCCTTATGAGCTTTCTTTTCCCATTTCAACTGCTTGGCTCCTGAACCACACTTCCCTCTGATTTTAGTTTCCCCCTTATACCTTAGATCCTTCTTAGCTGAGGTTTTGAGATAAGCGTAATGTCTCCTGTTGGGAAGAATGACACATTCCCCTTTAAGCTTATCGGCTGGGGGCAGAGGCTAGTGACTGGCCCAAAATGTCACCCTAGTGGGATAGTTTATCCACTGTGGTCAGGACACTTTATCTTTGCACTCGACTGTCTACTATTGCCTTAATACTAGACCTTGGTCCAGGTCCAGGTGATATCACAGTGGGCAGAGCATTTAGGGGACCCAGAAAAGGAGAGGGGAGTTGGGAACACATGTCACGTGGATGTGCGTGTCCACGGTCACACGTCCCATTCAGCTCACTCTCCTGCTGTGTGATGGTCTGGCTTCCAGAAATGCCCCTGCCATCTTGCGTCCTGCCTCTCCTGACCTTGCGACTCTAAGGGATGAGACTGTAGATCCCGTGGAGATGTGGAAACATCCCCAGAGACCAGCATTGCCAGGGGAGAGATACAGGGAGAGGAAGATGCCTTCACAAGACACAGACAGAGGCCATTTGGGGGGGCTTTCACCCCAAATTGTTGTTGTTTAGTTGCTAAGTTGTCTCCAACTCTTTGCCACCCTGTGGAATGCAGCGTGCCAGGCTTCCCTGTCCTTCACCGTCTCCCAGAGCTTGCTCAAACTCACGTCCGTCGAGTCAGTGATGCCATCCAACCATCTCATCCTCTGTCATCCCCTTCTCCTCCTGCCTTCAATCTCTCCCAGCATCAGGGTCTCAAATATCAGATATGTAATCTTTTCTTTTTAATTTCTTAAATTTTTTTTTTTTTTTTTTTTTTTTTTTTGCCACAAGGCATTTGGAATCTTTGTTCCCTGACCAGGGATCAAATCCGTGCCTCCTGCAGTGGAAGCAAGGAGTCCCAGTCACTAGAAGGGAAATGCCAGATGTGTAATCTTTTAAGACACTTCAGTTCCTATCAATGCCTGGGAAAACTGGAAGTTCTATGCAGTTAGGTATATGCTGCATCGGGTAACGCGGTGCCATGTAAACACACAGTAGTTGTTTTCGGTTTTGAGGCAGTGCAGTGGGGTCAGTTGCCGTATCTGTAGAGCAACCGTCCATGGCAGTTGGACGAAAAGATGGCACAGACATCTCAAGCAGCTCACGTACAGGAAAATGTTGAAAGGTGTGAACAGGACACGGAGTCTCATCGTATCTGTGCTTCAGTGACGGGCCTGTTTCAGTGGGCGTGAGAGCCTCAGAGTTCATGTGTCTTGTCCCACCTGAACGGTCCCCTTCCTTTCTAAGGATGAATACTGTTCTACTTTTTGCCTTTTCATACTGTTCATGGGGCTCATGGGATTTGAACTGTGGCTTTGGAGAAGACTCTTCAGAGTCGCTTGGACAGCAAACAGTTCCAACCAGTCCATCCTAAAGGAAATCAGTCCTGAATATTCACTGGAAGGACTGATGCTGAAGCTGAAACTCCAATACTCTGGCCACCTGATGCGAAGAGCTGACTCACTGGAAAAGACCCTGATGCTGGGAAAGATTGAGGGCAGGAGGAGAAGGGGACGACAGAGGATGAGATGGTTGGATGGCATCACTGACTCAATGGACAAGAGTTTGAGTAAGCTCCGGGAGTTGGTGATGGACAGGGAGGCCTGGCGTGCTGCAGTCCATGGGGTTGCAAAGAGTCAGACACGACTGAACTGAACTGATTATTCTACTTTGTGTATATACCATATTTTGATTACCCATTGATTCATTTACAGAAATTTCTGTGGCTTACCCCTCCTGGTTGGGCTTCCCAGGTGATGCTAGTGGTAGAGAACCCTCCTGCCAATGCAGGAGATAAAAGAGACCCGGGTTCGATCCCTGGGTCTGGAAGATCCCCTGGAGAATGGAATGGCAACCCACTCCAGCATTCTTTCCTGGAGAATCCCAGGGACAGAGGAGCCTGGCAGTCTACGGTTCACAGGGTTGCAAAGAGTTGGACACGACTGAAGCGACTTAACACGTACCTACACCTCTCGGCTATGTTGAATAATGCTTCAGGGAACACGAGAGTGCAGGAGATCCCGCTCTAAGAGGTATACCTGCACTCTCGTGTTCCCTGAAGCATTATTCAACATAGCCAGAAGTGAGGTTGGATATTGTCTTTTCTTTAAGGAAAACAGGCAACAGAGAGTTAAAATTCCCTTCAGCAAATGAAATTGCTGACACTCAGGCAGATTTGGGTAAAGATAAGACCGGGCTGCCTGGATAAGAGGCTTCCATGTGCATTGATTTCCCCAGAGCTTTGTAAACAGAAACAGCTCTGAGCGTTGATTACAGACAGCTATTTGAGTAGATGAAGCCCCTGGAAGCCACACAAACTCTGTATTTATCACACCTCCTGTAACTTCACCTCCATACATTTTTCTTTTTTGTGTGTGAATGGTGTTTCCACTTAATGGGCTTTTATTTATTTGGTTTTTTTTTGTCTGTGCTTCTATTATTGTACATGAGAAATGGTATGCCAGATTGTATCTTATGCGGCTTATAATACTCTACCTGAGGAGGAAACAGTGGTCTGTAATACGCATTTGAAACCAGCCATTATGTTAAGGAAGGAAAGTTTGCATAAACTTTAAAAGTTTGGATAAAGTTTGGATAAACTACCAACCATAAGCCTCAGAGTGTTACTTCATTAAAGGCTTCAACTCTGAAAATGATTGTCCAAAGAACTGTAGTTTTTTTTCCCCCAAAGGCTAAGATTCACCCTGACTAGAAAGGAGCAGAATGATAAATTTATTTTATTTATTAATTTAGTGAAGTATATTTGGTTTACAATTTTGTGTTAATTTCTGGTATACTGCAAAGCGATTCAGTTATACATATACGTGCATTTTTAAATTATTTTCTATAATGATTTATCACAGAATAATTTTTTATCATTTTTTTCCTTGCATCAGAGAATATATCTCACTTGAGTCCATGCTTTTATGGTTCCTGGTTCATCGGAGAGGTTATACTTAAGTGATTTCATGGACAAAACTCTTTAAACTTTTTATTTTGTATCGGGGTATAGCCAGTTAACAATGTCGTGATAGTTTCAGGTTGATAGCGAAGGGACTCAGTTATACACATACATGTATCCACTAAACTCCCCTCCCATCCAGGCTGCCACATGACATCGAGCAGAGTTCCCTGTGCTGGACAGCAGGTCCTTGCTGGTTCTCCATGTTAAATACAGCAGTGTGTCCATGTCCATCCCAAACTCCCTAACTGTCCCCTCCCCCTTCCTTCCCCCTGGGAACCATAAGGTTATTACAGAGTATTGAGCAGAGTTCCTTGTGCTGGACAGCAGGTCCTTATTGGTTCTCCATGTGAAATACAGCAGTGTGTCCATGTCCATCCCAAACTCCCTGACTATCCCTTCCCCCATCCTTCCTCCCAGCAACCATAAGCTCATTCTCTAAGTCTATTGCTGTTCAATAAGTAAATTCATTTGCATCATGTATTTTTGTTTAGATTCCACATATGAGGAATGTCATACACTGCTTCTTCTTCTCTATCTAACTTCCTTTACTCAGTAGGACAATCTCTAGGCCCATCCATGTTGCTCCAAATGGCATTATTTCATTCTTTTTAGTGATCCAGTACTGCTGATGAATCTGAAACTCCAATACTTTGGCCACCTCATGCAAAGAGTTGACTCATTGGAAAAGACCCTAATGCTGGGTAAGATTGGGGGCAGGAGGAGAAGGGGACGACAGAGGATGAGATGGCTGGATGGTTTCACGGACTCGATGGACATGGGATTGGGTAGACTCCGGGAGTTGGTGATGGACAGGGAGGCCTGGCGTGCTGCAGTTCATGGGGTCACAAAGAGTCGGACACGACTGAGTGACTGAACTGAACTGAACTGAATATCCCATTGTGTATATGTATCGTGTCTTCTTTATCAGTTCTTCTGTCGATGGACATCTAGATTGCTTCCACGTCTCAACTATGGTTAACAGTGCTGTAGTGAACGTTGGGGTGCACTAATCTTTCTGAAGTTTGGTTTTCTCCGGATATCTGTCCGGGAGTGGGATTGCTGAGCACGTGGTAGCTGTATTTTTAGTTTTCATAGGACATTGAATATAGTTCGCTGTGCCATACGGGAGGACCTTGTTGTTTATCTGTTCTGTAGATCAGAGCTCACGTCCACTGACCCCAGGCTCCCCCTCCTTGCCTCCCTCTCAGTCCCTTCCCCCTTGGCAACCACCGGTCTGTTTTCTAAAGGACCATAAATTGAGATGATGAGGCCCAAAGCAGGGGGAGACACGTGTCAGCTTAAAAAATGCACAATGTGAGAGTTGCCAGTTTCGCTTTATTTGGCGGCAAAATGAGGACTGCAGCCCAGGAGTAGCGGTTTAGTCACTCAGTCGTGTCTGGCTCTTTGCGACCCCGTGGACTGTATCCCACCAGGCTCCTCTGTCCATGGGATGCTCCCGGCAAGAATCCTGGAGTGGGACCTTCCCGATCCAGGGATTGAACCCCAGTCTTCTGCATTGCAGAAGTAGCTCATTACCTACTGAGCTACCAGGGAAGCTGAACAGCACCCCAGATAGCTCCGAGAAACTTCTCCAGAGAGATGGGGTTAAGGTCAATATAAGTGATTTTGGTGAAGGGAGAGTTTGTGCAATCAAGCACATATTTTTTGCAGAACGTTTCACTGATCACAAGGAGCAGACATCACCATGAAGGATCTTAGTGCTTTTCTAGGGATGAAGAGATATAAGAATCGGGTTCATAAAATCAGCTCCTGAAAATATCTATCTGAAGACCCGTCCTGCCAATTTTTCTCAGTGCACAGACACCTCATTTCTGCTCTCCACCCTGAAATCCTTTCAGGGGGCCTTGAAGGTCAGCCGCTTCAGCAGCTCAGGATTTAATCCTTGTCAAGCTGGATGGTAGAGGCCCGTGGCAAGTGCCACCGTATAGTTGACACAAGACAGACGCAGCATCTGGCTGCTTCCAGCTGGGTAGGAGAAGCAGGAATTAGCAGATTGGGAAACTTCTCTCCTTTGTGGCCAAAGGGAGCACGGTTCACGTCCCATGACTGTTTGTATCCCTGCGGTATAATAATAATAATGATCATAAAGCTTGATCCTTGCCTGCTGGCGTAGAGCTCCCAAAACCCTTGGAATTTCCAAGTGATCAGACTGTCTTTTGTTATTTATAACAAAGGCTCTGGACCACACCTGAGTTTATGCTAATGCATCACTGTAGATTTCTCAGCCAGGCTTGACTTTTTCTCCTCTCCAAGGTGGTGTCTGAAGACATCTTTAATTTTCAGAAGTGGGAAAGGTGCCCTGCTGACTTCCATGGGGTGGAGGTCAGGGAGGCTCCTCAAAACCCTACATCGCAGAGGGTGGCCCCACAGCAGAGCGTTGTCTGGCCCCAAACGTCCATAGCTCTGAGCTGGACAATGGTAAAGAACGTGCCCGCCAATGCAGGAGACTTCAGAGATGCGGGTTCGATCCCTGGGTCGGGAAGATCCCCTGGAGGAGGGCAGGGCAGCCCACTCCATATTCTTGCCTGGAGAATCCGATGCACAGAGGAGCCTGGAGGGCTGCAGTCCACGGGGTCACAGAGAGTCGGACACGACTGACGCGACTTAGCAGGCACGCGTGCACTGAGCTGGAGAATCCCAGCCTCTGAGACACTTGAGAAGCAGCACATTCTAGGATCCTGGTTTCTCCCTTGCCTCGTTTCTCTCGAGATTTCACTATGTTGTTTATTTTTTTGTAAAACGTAAATTACTGGAATAGAGTTGACTTACACCGTGGTGTTAGTTTCAATGATAGAGCGAAGTGACTCAGTTATACACATGCAGAGCTAAGTGATTCAGTTATACATATGCATGATATTCTGTTTCAGATTCTTTTCCCGTGTGGGTCATGACACAATATTGACTGCCGTTCCCTGTGCTATGCAGTAGGCCCTTGTTGGTCACCTGTGTTGCATACAGTAGCGCGTGCGTGTTAGTCCAAAGTGGGGCTCCCCCGTAGAAGAATTATGTCAGTACTTCCAGTTGGCAGGTCAGCCTGCTGGGTTGGCATTTGGAGGCATTGGGTGCAGTTCGATAGGTGGATTCCGATTCAGCAGAACTGAGATCAGACACGTCTGCTGGGAGGGGGCACCTCCCCTTACACGATTATGCATTCGAGGGTTTACAGAGGAGACTTTGCAGAGTGCTGTGCAATCTGGTATATAAAAGGAGTTCTGATGGGTCACAAAGGGTCGGACACGATTGAGCGACTGAACTGAACTGAACTGATCAGGTGGGAGGGCTGGAATAAAGCCAGTGCTCAGGTTTAGAAAGTAGAATAGTCACACACTTCACGACAGGTTTCCTAGGAAGGTCATTCCCGTTCTATTTATATTTTTCAAATCAGGATCATAATGATTAATCTCTGCATAGGCTGTTTGAAGTAATGCAACTGAAGGAGAATTCCACTTGGATATTTAAGGTCACATAATGTGTTAGCGATTTACCCTAGAAGTCATGTGCTTTCAGGTTATCAGTAGCATGAAGAAGGGGTCTGATGGTGTGGGATCCACATGTCAGCCTTTCACGTCTGCCCAATTTATTCATCATATCCTGATTTCTGGACTAGACATCACTTTAGCATCATTTGTGTGTGTGTGTGTGTGTGTGTGTGTGTGTGTGCGCACACGTGCACTCAGATGCTCAGTCGTGTCTGACTCTTTGTGACCCCATGGACTGTACCCCACTAGGCTCCTTTTTCCATGGGATTCTTCAGGCACAAATACTGGAGTGGGTTGCCCTTCTCCAGGGTATCTCCCGACCCAGGGATCGAACCCGCATCTCCTGTATCTCCTGCATTGGCAGGCAGGTTCTTTACCCACTGGGCCTCCTGTGTAGATTCCCCAACTGGCTGGTGCACCTTCACCGAGGCTCCTTCCTGATGCTCTCCAAGCCGTGTTGTGTTTCCGCACTTGGCTGGGGTAGAATTGGGTGTAGGACTCGTGTTACAAGGCATTATTATTAATTCCGCATGTGCTCACTGTTGTTTGAAGAGGCAAGCTCTTGTTTTGATTCCATTCAAGCCAAGTGTTTGAGTAGTTATATTTGCATCCTTGAGAGTCTATTATTTGAATATGTGCCTTCTTACTTGATGGAAACGGTTTAATAAAGAAAAATGAATTGCAGTTCATATAGGATGCTAAAAATAAAGAGATATGCAGGTACATTTTTAGTTCTTTTTTTTTTTTTTAATGGTCTAGGTTTCACTCACCCTTAGAGGGTTTTTTTTAATTTAATTGGAGTATAGTTGTTTTACAATGTTGTGTTAGTGTCTGCTGTACACCAAAGTGAGTCGGCTATACGAATACATATATCCTGTTCTTTTTCGATTTCCTTCTCATTTAGGTCACTATTTTTAGTTCTTATCTCTATCTTATTCTATCTACCTCTGGGCTTTTAGTTGCAATTACAGCATGGAGTTTGGCTTTAAGCATCAGAGCTATGGAATCCACAAATATAAAATATCTGTTTATCCCAAAATTATGTAGTTTGTGTCTACTGTTTAGTTACAGTAGCAATGAGTTAGGTGCTGCAGATAAATTCCCCCATATAAGATAAATGTACTTCCTATCTTGCGTATTCCAGACACAAACTTAACTCAAAATGGGTCATAAACCTAAATGTGAGAGCTAAATTATAAAACTCTCAGAAGACAGCATGAATATTTCTTCATGACCTTGGGTTAGGCGATGATGTCTTAGATATGACATTAAAAGCATAAGTGACAAAAGAATAAAGAGAAGAATTGGAATTCATCAAAATTTAAAATGTTTGCTCTTCAAGAGACACCATCAAAAGTGAAAAGGCAATTTAAAAATGGAGAGAAAATATTGCAAAGTCATGTATCTGGTAAGGGACTTTATTCAGAATGTATAAATAACTTTGTAACAAAACAGTGGATAACTGAGTTAAAAACACAAAGGGACTTAATAGGCATTTCTTAAAAAATAAAGATACACGAAGGGCCGATACTCATATTTAAAAATGTTCAACTTGATTAGCCTTCAAATGAAGCTGTAATGAGATAACAGATCACACCCACTAGGATGGCTACAGGGAAAAACCAGAGACAATGACGAATGTAGATGAACTGAAACTCTCATGTATCCTTGGGAATGTAAAATGGTACAGTTATTTTGATAGAACAGGCTGGCAGCTTTTCACCAGGTTAGACACAGAGTTGACATCTGACCCAACAGTTCCAGTCTTAGGTACCTAGCTAGGAGAGATGAAAACACATAGCCACAGAAAAAGGTGCACATGAATGACAAATGTTTCATAGCAACCGTTACGCACAACAGCCAAAAAAGATGAGGAGAAAATCCAAATAGGAATGTATAGATAAACAGGGTACATCCATACAGGGGAATAGTATTCAACTGTACTAGGGAATGATACTTGCATGAGTTCAGTTCAGTTCAGTCGCTCAGTCGTGTCCAACTCTTTGCGACCCC
The DNA here is from genome assembly GCF_054371585.1 of Giraffa tippelskirchi. NCBI lineage: Eukaryota > Metazoa > Chordata > Mammalia > Artiodactyla > Giraffidae > Giraffa > Giraffa tippelskirchi. The sequence continues at coordinate 150,166,862 of NC_137289.1, forward strand.
ATGGACTGCAGCACGCCAGGCCTCCGTGTCCATCACCAGCTCCCAGAGTTTACTCAAATTCATGTCCATTGATTCGGTGATGCCATCCAACCTTCTCATCCTCTGTCATCCCCTTCTCCTCCCACCTTCAATGTTTGCCAGCAACAGGGTCTTTTCCAATGAGTCAGTTCTTCCCATCAGGTGGCCAAAGTATTGGAGTCTCAGCTTCAACATCAGTCCTTTCAATGAACACTCGGGACCGATATCCTTTAGGATGGACTGGTTGGATTTCTTTGCTGTCCAAGGGACTCTCAAGAGTCTTCTCCAACACCACAGTTCAAAAGCATCAATTCTTCAACGCTCAACTTTCTTTATGGTCCAGCTCTCACATCCATCACCATGCGTCACCATGGGTGAATTTTGACAAAAAATTCCAGTCACTAAAAAAGCATACACGACAAGGGGAAAAGATAGAGTTATTGTATAGTAGGTTCAGAGTTTCAGCTTTGCAGGATGAAAAAAGTTCTGGAGATGGTTGGTGGGGATGGTTGCAGAACATTGTGAATGTCCCTAATGCCACTTAGGTGTTGACTTTATTTTTGTTTTTAAATGCATTTTTTAAAATTAATTTATTTATTTTAATTGGAGGCTAATTACTTTACAATATTGTGGTGGTTTTCGCCATACATCTACATGAATCAGCCATGGGTATACAAGTGTCCCCCCATCCCAAACCCCCCTCCTACCTCCCTCCCCACCCCATGCCTCTGGGTTGTCCAAGAGCAACCAGCTTTGAGTGCCCTGCTTCACGCATCGAACTTGCCCTGGTCATCTATTTTACATAAGGGTTTTTTTTTTAGTGTGGACCATTTTGAAAGTCTTAACTGAATGAGTTGTGATATTGCCTCTGTTATATGTTTTTTGAGCATGAGGCATATGGGGCCTGAGTTCCCTGAGCAGGGTTGAACTCTCACCCCCTGCACCAGAAGGTGAACTCTTAACCCCTGGACCACCAGGGAAGTCCCATTAGCTGTTAAACCTTGCAGTGTTTAATGTGGTAAATTTCTACATTATATGGATTTATACAGCAAAAGAGTTATTCTTGCTGCAAAAATCTGCCTGCCTCCTTCCCACTGAGTCAGTCTCCAAGATTCAGAGAGCTGTGAAAAGACTACCTGTGACTCCCTGAAATGATTGCTTCTGGGACTTTACCTCAGGACACTTGGAACAGAATGGCCCAAGGCTACCGATCCTACAGTCATCTTGTCTACCAGCCACATAACTCCAGTTGGCTTCTCTCCCTGGTCCAGCCCAGTGCTCCATGGTTCCCTGCTTCTCTCACGTTAAGGAGTTTGATGCTCTCCTCAACAAAGACCAAACAGTCATAACTATGTGGATCGAGGGTGATAATGACTGATGAGTGTGACTTTACACAAAGATGTGGGTCCTTGGGCTGTAGCTTGAGTCAGGCCATGGAGTTGTTAAGTGTGGATTTAAATACTGGCTCCAACCCTTGTTAACCACAGACACAATATGATGCTTAATCTCTTTAAACCTTAAAATCACAGAAAAGTGAAGATAATGGGTTGCTGTGTGTGTATGTGTGTGTGTGAGATGATTGTGAGAACTCAATGAACTTACATACAATAAGTGCCACCATACCTGCTGTTTGATGCTCAGTGAATGCAACTTCCATTCTCCTTCTGTTTATCATAAATATCGACTCACACTGCCAATTTAGGTGCTGCTCCAGATTGTTTTGAATGACGTTTCTCATCAGAGCAGGACTTTCATGGTATCCTAGAAGCCTTCCTGTCTATATCCATCTTTGTCTGAGGTCACTGTTAACAATCAGCCACTATTAACATCTCAGAAGTCACATGGGGTGTAGCAATAGGTACTGCAAGTTCCTTACCTTGAAACCTATAATTTGACAGTTACTCCCTGTGATTGCAATTACTCTTCTGATTCCGAAACACTTCTCTGGCTTAATTTGAACAATCATTATCTTTCCTCAAGCATTCTTAACAACATATTGACGATGAGTTTTGTTGTTGTTGTGACGTGGCAGGGTCTTCCACTCTCAAAGACCTTTTTGAAGCTCCAAGCCATTTTCATTCTAGAATTAGATTCACAATATGATGATGTCTTTTTCTACGCCAAAGGGGCAAAATGATCCCGCCAAAGAAAATTATGCATTTGGGGTTGCACTTGATTACTTGAAGGTTATTTGCATAATAACAGGATTTTGTTTGTCAAGAGTTGAGGGCGCTGGCAGTTTATTCCCCACTTGAAGTCATAATCTTGTGTGTGACCTTGCCATCATCTCCACGGCAACCAACTGTGCTTCCACAAATCGAGGATTACGGTGGGAATCAAGTGAGAAAACCAGGTGGTACAGGTGGAGCAGATAAACTTCCCCAAAACAAAGATTTTTTTTGTTTTTATTGTTGTTAAGTTCAGTACTTACTGTAAAATATAAAGACATCCTGCTGAAAATATCCGTTTCATCATGGTTCTCATCAGCCATCAGCTGAGTCCTCCCGAGGCTCACAGAGAGAGACTAACTTGAATCGCAGTAACTAACCTGCTGAGACAGGTAACAAGTGTCATTTTGACTTGTCGAGATCTTGCTCATAAAAATTCATAAGTGGTGGTGGAGAGGCTTTACGATTCCCCAAACTGGCATTTCTCTGTCAGGCTCTTGTAAACTGACAAAGGGCACGGTCTCTAGACTTCTCGGAGGGATAGAGATTATTTAAATCTATATTTAGCTGCTTTTCTAATCACAGTGAACAAGTAGATGCTCTCCCCAAAGTCATCTACTTGGAAATAATAGCACGGCCCCGATTTTCATTTTGATTACGTGACTCCACAGTCATCGTCTCTCGGGTCCCCCTGGTTGGCTATTAGATGGGCAAGAGGAAGTCCGGATATCTAAAGGAAATATAGTTTTTCTGATCCTTCCTTCACGTAAAGCTTTACTTTTGAAACGTGGTTAGAGTTTTGTTTTCTTGGTTTTGTTTAATATGTTGACCAGAGACTTGGGTTTGGGGAAACTCATTTCCGCATGTGTAGCGTGCTATGATGTGTTCTCATTCAGCGTTCTGCAATCCACGAGATGAGACTGGCGACCCAGGGTCACCAGCGGTCATTGAGATTCTATTCAACACCCTCAAAACACATGCGTCCAGCCCGGCTTGTTACTTTCAGAACACTCAGAAGCCAGGATTAGTCATCCCCACGCACTCATAGGAATTCAGCTCACTCAGTTTCGTCCTCCAAGCTTGCCATATGAATCAAACGATCAATACATGGGCACCGTTATTTATCAGACGCTCTCACGCTGAGTGGCAGGATGTAGGAGAAAGCGTGGGGGAATTCCACCTACATTTAAAGTGGTTCTTCAGGGCTCAATTCTCCTGCGCGGTGCTAAAGAATCTGCCTGCTGGTGCAGGAGACATAAGAGATGCAGACTCCATCGCTGGGTTGGGAAGATCCCCTGGAGGAAGGGATGGCAACCCGCTCCAGTATTCTTGCCTGGAGAATCCCCATGGATAGAGGAGCCTGAAGGACTTACAGTCCATGGGGTTGCAAACAGTCGCACCCAGGTTTATATGTTGAAGCTCTAGCCCCCAGAACATTAGAATATGACTGTATTTGGAGATGGGGCCTTTAAAGGCGTAAGTATACACACACACACACACCTATGCACACACTCACAGATGAATGTGGATATTACAGTCAATGGAACTTGCTGACTGTGCCTGAGAGGTGATGAAAAGGGAGAGGAATGCTGGGCAGATGAGCAAACACCCATCCCAAACACGACAGAGTCTCCAGCCATCTCCAGCGCCTACGAGACACAGGTCACGTGCTCAGTTGTCAGGGCTGGTTCTCTGAAGTCTTGAGTGGAAGACGCGTCCTCCCAGTCTGGAGGTGAGAATCATGGATCTGGGTTGAGCAGAGAGTTGAAGGCTGAGGCCAGCATGTGACTGAGAGGAAGGGAGGAGTCAAGAGTCGGGTCAATAAGTACTGGAAGGGATTACATGGACATCACACGTCTCAGGAAAGGAGGTACAGCCTGGGGACCTGGGCATCCTCCAGGCTGGCGTGTGACCTGAATCAGCTGGTAGCCATTTAAGGCTGTTTATACTTCTATATAAATTACGCTTGCTCCTTGGAAGAAAAGCTATGACCAACCTAGACAGCATATTAAAAAGCAGAGACATTACTTTGCCAACAAAGGTCCGTCTAGTCAAGGCTACGGTTTTTCCAGTAGTCATGTATGGATGTGAGAGTTGGACTATAAAGAAAGCTGAGCACCAAAGAATGGATGCTTTTGAACTGTGGTGTTGGAGAAGACTCTTGAGAGTCCCTTGGACTGCAAGGAGATACAACCAGCCCATCCTAAGGAGATCAGTCCTGGATGTTCATTGGAAGGACAGATGCTGAAGCTGAAACTCCAATACTTTGGCCACCTGATGCAAAGAGCTGACTCATTTGAAAAGACCTTGTTACTGGGAAAGATTGAAAGCAGGAGGAGAAGGGACGACAGAGGATGAGATGGTTGGATGGCATCACCGACTCAATGGACATGAGTTTGAGTAGACTGTGGGAGTTGGTGATGGACAGGGAGGCCTGGCGTGCTGCGGTCCATGGGGTTGCAAAGAGTCAGACATGACTGAGCGACTGAACTAAACTGATACTTCTTTATAGCATTCGAGGTAACAGTGATGCTTAGCAGTGGGTACCATGACACACCCCCAGAGTTGGAGTGTGTGACAGATCCAATTACAATTCCAGGCTGCCTGTGCTTTATCCTTCTTTGCCTCTGTAATTCTATAACCCGATAGCGTTATGAGATAAAATCGTTATGCTCCTTTCTATGACGCTCTTCCTATGCTATAAAACGTTCTGTGATAGTCCTCCTTTGCTATCAAATGTAGGAAGCCATACACCTTCCTCAAACCCGAAAGAGAACCCCAGGTTAATGGTGCAAAATCCTCGCGGATGTTAACAGTCAGCATAGACCTGACAGCTCCAGCACAACGGAGGTGTCCTGCCTGAAGTTACGAAGATGGATTGGAAAACCTTCCCCTGTTCCTTGCAAGCCTAAGGCTTGAGAAATTTAGGTCGTTAGAGCTTCACCAAAAAAGTGGGTCACATAAGAGCAATCGTGGTACTAGTTTGGCTTCCTGTAAAGTGAAGGTAGGGGGTATTGAGAGCTTTCTTTCTCTGACAGTTCTCATTCTGGGTAGCTCAGAGTATAATAGATTTTCTAGTGTGTCGCTGGAAGGTGGAAGTCTTTGACAAAATAACAGAGAAATCTGTTCTTATCAGTGTGCTCTGCAGAGGTGCAAAAATTAAGAAGGATTGGGTCAATCTACCAGTAATTGTTAATACAGTATATATATTATATGTGTGCATTGGAGGTACAGTATATATATTGTATATATATTAGAAATACAGCATATTGTATTGACAATACAGTATATATATAAAATGTATACATTGGGGATGTATTAAGCTTCCCTGGTGGCTCAGCTGGTAAAGAATCCACCAGCAATGAGGGAGAGAGTTGGGAAGATCCCCTGGAGAAGGGAAAAGCTACCCACTCCAGTATTCTGGCCTGGAGAATTCCATGGACTGTACATATAGTCCATGGGGTTGCAAAGAGCTGGACACGACTGAGAGACTTTCAGTTTCACTCTTTCACTTTCATGCATTGGGGATACGGTATATATATATATATTGCATATATACTAGGAATATATACATAGATATATATATATGTAATGTATCTGCATATTATAAAATAGTTTCCCCTTATCCACAGGACATACTTTCCAAGGCCTCCAGTGGATGGCTGAAACCATGGAGAGTACGAAACCCTCTGTGTTTTATATTTTTTCCTGTATGTCCACACCTATGATAAAGTTTCAATTATAAGTTAGGCACAGTAAGAGAATATTCGAATTGGCAGCATCGCTGTGTCGTGCTTTGGGGCCATTATTATGTGAAGTAAGGACTTCGTGAACATAGGCACGAGGGTACAGAACAGGCTGAAACGAGTGAGCTCCTAAGTGACTAACAGGCAGGAGACAGGGCTGATTCGTGTGGACAAGGGGAACCACAATAGTAAAGAGAAAACGCTGATGTGTGAGAATACTTTTCACACATCTGTTTGTTCCAGCACAAGCCCAATTAGAATTGTCTTATGAAAATCGAATAGAGTACTTACTTTTATTCCAAACTGCTTTCAGTGCCAGTTTCAGGATAATGATTTCAAAGAGCACATTTTATCTGAAATGTGTCATATTTTATATACAAGCTGGTCCCTCTCACGCATACGTGCTCAGTCACGTCCGAATCTTTGCAACCCTATGGGCGGTAGCCTGCCAGGCTTCTCTGTCCATGGGATTCTCCAGCCAAGAATACTGGAGTGAGTTGCCATTTCTTTCTCCAGGAATCTTCCCGACACAGGGATCGAACCCACGTCTCCTGTGTATTCAGCATAAGCAAGTAGATTCTTTACTAGTGCCACATGGGACCCTATAAAAGCTGGTGAATGATGTCAATTCTGGGGGAGAAAAAAATCAGGTCCAAAAAGCCCTTCAGGAAGACAATAAACTTACTGAAAATATTTAATCTAAATATTTAAATATTACATGTGTGTGCACTTCTTTTTCACGTCTCTTGCATAAGTATCTTCAAGAGGAATTCCTGGCACATAGAAGCATCTTATGTTTGACCTTGTGAAGGGTACTCCAGAGAGTTTCCCAAGGAAGGCTTCCAGTCACTGTCCCTCAAGGGATGTATTAGTGAATTCCAGTTAAAATTCTACCAGAGTTGTCATCCCCCTGTCCCGGCAGTTTGGTGTTGCAGAGTCCTCTTTTTGTGCCTTCTTTTGGATTAATCGCATCCTTTTGGTATTTCTGTTTTATCTCGTCTCTTGATTACATAGATGATCTTTTCAATATTCTGTTTTATCTGCTCTCTTGATTACATAGATGATAAACAGATAGATATGGGTTCCTGGGTAGCTCAAACGGTAAGGAGTCTGCCTGCAATGTGGGAGACCTGGGTTCAGTCCCTGGGTCGGGAAGATTCCCTGGGGAAGGGCATGGCAACCCACTCCAGTATTCTTGCCTGGAGAATTCCATGGTCAGAAGAGCCTGGTAGGCTACAGTCTATAGATATAGACTTTATCGACTTCCCTGGTAGCTCAGACGGTAAAGCATCTGCTCTGACAATGCGGGAGACCCAGGTTTGATCCCTGGGTCGGGAAGATCCTCTGGAGAAGGAAATGGCAACCCACTCCAGTACTCTTGCCTGGAAAATCCCGTGGACAGAGGAACCTGGTAGGCTACAGTCCATGGGGTCGCAAAGAGTCGGACACGACTGAGCAACTTCACTTTCACTTTCAATCTGTATAATCCAAGGGGTCACAAAGAGTCGGACATGACTTCACCTCACAGATGGTAGGTAGGTAGATAGATAAATAGGTACATACAGATGATAGATGGTAGGCAGGTAGAAAGAAAGATAAATGGGAAGATGATAGACAGATATGGATAGATGATAGATAAAGAGATAGATACGTAGACAGAGAGCACTGTTTTAATTGGAGGATAATTGCTTTACAATGTTGTATTAGCTTTTGCAGTGCAGCACAGTGAATCAGATCGCTCTCTCTCTCTATCTATCTATCTATCGATCCCCTCCCTCTCCTCCCCCCATCCCACCCCTCTGGGTCATCACAGAGCACCGAGTTGAGCCCCCTGTGCTATACAGCAGCTTCCCATTCACTGTCTATTTTACACATGGTCATGCTGTTCTCTCAATTCATCCCACCCTCTCCTTTTCCTCCCTATATCCACAGGTCTGTTCTCTACATGTCTGTCCCTATTCCTGCCCTGCAAATAGCAGGATAGGTTTTTGTTTTTTTTTTTTTTTCCCATTGCTTTATGGTGGAGACCAAATTCTGAAAGAGGATGGGAATACCAGACCACCTGACCTGCCTCTTGAGAAATCTGTATGCAGGTCAGGAAGTAACAGAACTGGACATGAACAACAGACTGGTTCCAAATAGGAAAAGGAGTCCGTCAAGGCTGTAAATTGTTACCCTGCTTATTTAACTTCTATGCAGAGTACATCATGAGAAACGCTGGGCCGGATGAAGCACAAGCTGGAATCAAGATTTCTGGGAGAATTATCAAGAACCTCAGATATGCAGATGACATCACCCTTATGGCAGAAAGTGAAGAAAAACTAAAGAGCCTCTTGATGAAAGTGAAAGAGGAGAGTGAAAAAGCTGGCTTAAAGCTCAACATTCAGAAAACTAAGATCACAGCATCCAGTCCCATCACTTCATGGCAAATAGACGGGGAAACAATGGAAACAGTGAAAAACTTTATTTTTTTGGATTCCAAAATCACTGCAGGTGGTGACTGCAGCCATAGAATTAAAAGATGCTTCCCCTTGACAGGAAAGTTATGACCAACCTAGACAGCATATTAAAAAGCAGAGACATTACTTTGCCAACAAAAGTCCATCTAGTCAAGGCTATGGTTTTTCCAGTGGTCATGAATGGATGTGAGAGTTGGACTATAAAGAAAACTGAGTGCCGAAGAATTGATGCTTTTGAACTGTGGTGTTAGAGAAGACTCTTGAGAGTCCCTTGGACTGCAAGGAGATCCAACCAGTCCATCCTGAAGGAGATCAGTCCTGGGTGTTCATTGGAAGGACTGGTGTTGAAGCTGAAACTCCAATACTTTGTCCACCTCATGTGAAGAGTTGACTCATTGGAAAAGACCCTGATTCTGGGAAAGATTGAGGGCAGGAGGAGAAGGGGACGACAGAGGATGAGATGGTTGGATGGCATCACCGACTCGATGGACACGGGTTTGGGTAAACTGTGGGAGTTGGTGATGGACAAGGAGGCCTGGCGTGCTGCGATTCATGGGGTCGCAAAGAGTCGGACACGACTGAGCGACTGAAGTGAACTGAACTGATGGTAGAGATCTAGCCCATCACTTATTTTTGTAGGATCTACTAGTTAAGAATGATTAATTCATCATTAAACAGTCACATGTTAAATACTAGTTATATATGCACCTGCATAACCTCCTCTCTCTTGCCTCTTGGTCTACAAAAGCAACATTACATCCTACCTGATCGTTGACAGAAATGGTCACATGTCTCCCCTATGCTATGCTATGCTATGCTAAGTCGCTTCAGTCGTGTCCAACTCTGTGCGACCCCATAGACGGCAGCTCACCAGGCTCTGCCGTCCCTAGGATTCTCCAGGCAAGAATACTGGAGTGGGTTGCCATTTCTTTCTCCAGTGCATGAAAGGGAAAAGTGGAAGTGAAGTCGCTCAGTCGTGTCCGACTCTTAGCGACCCCATGGACTGTAGCCTACCAGGCTCCTCCGTCTATGGGATTTTCCAGGCAAGAGTACTGGAGTGGGGTGCCATTGCCTTCTCCGATGTCTCCCCTAGGTATTCTATTAATAGAACTATACTCTTTCGTATAATAATCATTTGTTACCTGTAGTCATAGAAATAAATTTAAATTCAATAAAGGTAAAAATTTATTTTCTCCCTCACACTTGTCTCATTTCAAACACCCAATGTGTGTATGTGCCTAATGGCTACCATTTTAGATAAGCCATCATCTCAGAAAGTTCTGCAGAAAAGCTCTTCTCTAGGCAGCCCCATATTTATTCTTAACGTAGCAGAGTCTAGCTTCGGAAATATACACAAATACACTGGAATAATTGCAGTAAACACCTCTCTTTCCTTTTCCTTCTCATCAATTTGCAGTCCACTTTTACAGGCTACATCTCACAGCAAATTCTTGTCATTTTTATTTTAAACAGTGAACACTTGTGGAAAGAGACTCGGACAACGTAGATACTTTTTTAAAAAGGTGCTTTATGTGTATTTATCCAGATAGTTACAGCTTTGCTTGCTATTCTTTTCGTGTAACTGGGCTCTTATGTGCTATTATTTTTTTCCTTCTTCCTGAAGACCTTTTATTTTTGTATTTTTTAGCGTGTCTCGTGGAGTGGGTCTCCTGAAAAGGAAGGCTTCAGCTTTCATCATACCTGAAAACGTCTCTGTTCTAGTTTTCGTTCCGAAGGGTATTTTCACTAGACCTCTAATTCCAAGTTGACACTGTTCTTTCATCACCTCAGTGATACCTTTCCATTTCTCCCGCCCCCCATTGTTTGTTCTGGTGGACAGCGAGCTGCAGCTGAGAATGTCACCTGCTCATGTGTAAGGCGTCTTTCTGTTCCCCGGCTGCTTTCAAGCTTCACTCTCTTGTCTTTGGTGTCCAGGGTCATCTGGGAAATTGTCAGCTGTCCTTTCCTGTCGTGTTTCTCCTCTTTGTGGTCTGCTGAACACCATCGGTCTGTGTATCAGTATGGGTCATTGATTCTGGAAAGTTCCTGGTCATTATATCTTTGAATCTTCCATTTAGGGACTTTGCTGGAAGTCCAGTGGTTAAGACTGCATGCTCCCAATGCACGAGGCCCAGGTTCCATGCCTGGTCAGGGAACCAAGATCCTGCATACTGCGTGCAGTACGGACAGAAAAGAAAAAGAAAATTAGAGAGGAAATAAAAATGGAAACCTCTGTACTCAATCTATTACTCCCTCGGTTCCCTGAATCCTCCCTCCGGCCCTACTTTTTACTTATTTCTCCTCTGACTCCAATAGAAGGCCTGCAAACTGGAGTAGGAAGAGCAGAGAGCTTGGGAAAGCAGGGAAGAGACTGTCCAAGGTCTCTGAGGGATCACGCCGGCTTCCCTGTGACTCACGTCACTGTTGACTTCAGAATGTTTTCTAATTGATTTATTTATAGGTGGAAGATAATTGCTTCACAATATTGCATTGGTTTCTGCATACATCGACATGAATCAGCCATAGGCATACATATGTCCCCTCACTTTTGAACCAACCCCCCCTTCTCCTCCATCGCACCCCTCTAGGTTGTCACAGAAAACCAGTTTGAGTTCGCTGCATCACACAGCAAATTCCCACTGGTTGTCGAATTTACATGGTGGTTTAGTCGCTAAGTCTGACTCTTGCGACCACATGGACTGTAGCCTGCCAGGCTCCTCTGTCCATGAGGATTCTCCAGGCAAGAATACTGGAGTGGGTTGCTATTTCCCTTCTCCAGGGGATCTTCCCGGCCCAGGAATGGAACCTGGGTCTGCTGCATTGCAGGCAGATTCTTTACCGCTTGAGCTACGAGGGAAGCCCTATCTATTTTACCTATGGTAGTACGTATGCTTCAATGCTACCCTCTCCACCCCTCCCACCGTCTCCTTCCTCCGCCCTCACATCCACAAGTCTGTTCTTTATGTCTGAGTCTCCCTTGCCGCCCTATAGATAGGTTCATCGACTTCACAACTTTAGAGGGAAAGGTTAGGACCTCACCTTCAGCCTGGCTTGGGACCTGGCAGTGGGAAACTGCCGCTTGTCTCTCTCTCCTTTTCCGCGACGTCCCAGTTTCTCTCAAGCATGAGAACTCTCCCCTCACCACCTGGATACCCCGTGTCTGTTTGCTACGGTCTGTCACAGCGGAGCAGTCACCTCACCCCGGGACACCACCCTTGTCTCCGGAGGGCTGTTGTCTCCGTGAAGCTCAGAGACACCCGTGTACAGTTACCATCAGATCCACCACTCTGATCCCTACCTTCTGGAAGAGGCTGCCTCCAACGTGGGCGACAGCTCATGGCGTTTATCTCTTCCTCCTTCCCCAACATGGGACAGGCCATCTCTTTCCTCTGGGAAGATTTTTTTTCCCCCTAACTTTTATTGGAGTAGAGTTGCTTTACTGTACTGTATTCATTTCTGCCGTACAGCAAACTGAATCAGCTATTCACTGTTCAGTTGCTCAGTTCTATCTGACTCTTTGGGACCCCATGGATTGCAGCACACCAGGCTTCCTCATCCTTCACCATCTCCCAGAGCTTGCCCAAACTCATGTCCATCAAGTCGGTAATGCCACTCAACCATCTCATCCTCTGTTGCCCCCTTCTCCTCCCGCCTTCAAACTTTTCCCAGCATCAAGATACATATATACCCTCTTTTTCTGGATTTCCTTCCCATGTAGGTCACCACAGAGCATTGAGTACAGTTCCCTGTGCTAACCCACCCCCAATATTCACAGCAGTACTATTTACAATAGCTAGGACATGGAAATAACTTAAATGTCCATGGGGAGAGGAAGGAATACAGGAGATGTGGTGCATGTAGACAATGGAGTATTCCTCAACCATAAAAAAAAAAGAAATGAAATTGGGTCATTTGGAGGAGTGCCTGGCAACCAACTCCAGTATTCTTGCCTGGGAAATCCCATGGACAGAGGAGCCTGGAGGACTACAGTCCATGGGGTTGCAAAGAGTTGGACACGACTGAAGCGACTTAGCCCACAACCATGCACAGACAGAATTAGAGACTGTTGTTGGATGGGAATAGAGACTGTCTTCCAAAGTGGAGTAAATCAGAGAGACAAACAAATATATCAATGCACACATGTGGAATCTGCTGCAAAGATTCTCGGTAGATAGTTGTCCAGTGGTTGAAGCATGTGCTGAGACTAGGACTCCCTCATATTTCTGATGAAACTGGCCCACCCGGGTTTTAAAAATTTCAATCCTTCCTCCTCCTGACCATTAAACCTACAACAAGCTCCTCCTACCACTTCCCCAGAGATCAAAGTTGACACCAGTCTTTTCCTTCCTGAAAGGAGCTTCCTACTCTTTTTTTTTTTTTTCCTTAGAAACAACACTTTTGTTTCTTTCTGTCCGTATCACACTGTTGCCGTCTTACTTCAGGTACTATCTTCGTTTGCCTAAAGAATCAGGTAACTGCCTCCTGGTCTCCCCTCTTTTTTTTTTTTTTTTTTACTGTAGCCCTATGTAGGGGAGGAAAAATTATTTTTCCTCTACTCTTCTGCCTCCTTGGTTGAGACCTGCTGTAATAAGAGATGGGCTGTCATTGTTGATGTTGGTTAGTTATTTGATCATGTCTGACTCTTTGTGACCCCATGGACGGTAGCCCACCAGTCTCCTCTGTTCTTGGGATTTTCCAGGCAAGAATACTAGAATATGTTGCCATTTCCTTCTCCAGCAGATCTTCCTGACCCAGGGATCGAACCTGCATCTCCTGTGTTTGGTAGGTGGATTCTTTACCATGAGCCACCAGTAAAGTCCAAAAGACAGATTAATAGGAGAAGAAATACAAGCAGAAATTGAGTAACGTGTGTACCTTCGGTATACATGGGAAATAGACAAATAAACAGAAATTCCCAGAAATGGCCCAAGCCGTCAGCTCAAAGACCATCTAATCATCACCTTGAATACCATCACCAGCTAAAGACCAAAGAAAGTGTTCAAGCTAAGGGGAGGGGAGCCACATATGGGGTAGGTTATCGAAGGAGCTTACCCCTCTTTCACATTTAGTTGATTGTGTTTCTCTGTGTCCTGAGGTTTTCATGAATCTTTTTTTTTTAATTATGATTAAAAAAAAAAAAATGTTTCCAACATAGGTTTTGAGACTTCCCTGGTGGCTCAGATGGTAAAGTATCTGCCTGCAATGTGGGAGACCTGGGTTTGATCCCTGGGTCAGGGAGATCCCCTGGAGAAGGAAATGGCAACCCACTCCAGTACTGTTGCCTGGAAAAATTCCCTGGATGGAGGTGCCTGGTAGGCTACAGGCAATGGGATCGCAAAGAGTCTTACACAACTGAGCAACTTTACTTCTATAGGTTTTGATCCGGAGGGTGAGAGTGATGTTGTGTCCTGCAGTAAGAGTGGGCATCCTCACAACGATATTTAATTCTGGTGCTTAATTGGGGAGGAAATGAAATTTATGGCTCATTGAGTAGCCAACCCAAATACGCATTACTCTGCACCAGGTTGTCTAAAACACTTGGGCCTTTGTGTGCCTTCCTTGGCGTGCCTCTCTCGTTTTGCTAATCAGTCTCTATGAGGCTGTTCTGACATCACCCTGGTTTAATAGCTGCAGAGTTAAACTCGGAACCATTCCTTCTCCCACTGCTCCTCTTCCTCAAACCGCCCAGACTGTTTTTATTCTTCCAGACAAATAGAAAAATAATCAGAAAAATAATCTTGTGACCAAAAAAACCCACAAAAACTCCTTAGTGACGTTCATTCGCTTTTTACCTAACATACGTTCACTTTGGAAAAAAAAAATCACGAATACCGTAGCATCATCTCATCCAGAAACATGCCGCCCTTGTTCATTTATTTTAGTTTCTTTCTCTACACTCTTCATTGCATCTTGTATTTTTCATCATAAAAAGTTTATTTTTTGAGAGAAAGAGCAATGGAGAACTGAGAACTGTATTAGATGGGGAAGCAGTTGGACACATCTATATGCTTAAGGCTGTGCTGTGTGCTCAGTCGCTGAGCCGTGTCTGAGTCTTTGTGACCCCCTGAACTGCAACCCGCCAGGCTCGTCTGTCCACGGGGATCCTCCAGGTAAGAATACTGGGGTGAGTTGGCATGCCCTCCTCCAGGGGATCTTCCCCACCCAGGGATCAAGCCCAGGTCTCCCATATTGCAGGCAGATTCTTTACCATCTGAGAAACCAGGGAAGCTCAAGAAAAGTGGAGTGGATAGCCTATCCCTTCTCCAGGGGATCTTCCCCACCCAGGAATCGAACTGGGGTCTCCTTCCTTGCAGGCGGATTCTTTACCCTCTGAGCCACCAGGGAAGCCCAAGAATACTGGAGTGGGTAGCCATGGGTGGCCATTTTCTTCTCCAAGGGATCTTCTTGACCGAGGAATCGAACCAGGGTCCCCTGCATTGCAGACAGATTCTTTACCAGCTGAGCTATCAGGGAGGGTGAAAAAGACTCAACTCTGGTCTGTATTAACTATTTCCTGTAACATGTTTAACTTGATGGCACCTTGGGCATATCTTTTTTTAAAAAAAAAATATGTTTATGTGATTGTGCCAAGGCTTGGTTGTGGCACGTGAACTCTTAGTTGCAGCATGTGGAAACTACTTCCCCGACCAGGGCTGGAGCCCAGGCCCCTTGCATTGGGAGCTCAGAGTCTTATCCACTGGGGGACCACCAGGAAGTCTCCCGTGGACACTTCCAGTTTCTTTTCACCCTCTTAACCCCAATCCCAGACCCCTCAGGCACGTTTGTCAATGACCGCTTTCTTCTTTTCATTGACTAAATGGGATTTTTTTTTTCTTCTCTCACATTAGCATTGAATAACGAATCCCAATGGTCCTTTTTCCAGAAATAGAAGAAAAAAAAAAGTTACCCCATTATGCTTTGAATATTAAATATTCTAATATGCATTTTAATAGGAAAATGTGGATGGCCCGATAATATACAACAGTTAGAACGTTCGAGACAAATGAAGAAAAATGGACGTGACTATTAAACTCTGTGACCTTGTAAAATGTTGAAAGTGTAATTCTGGCTGAATTCGGAGCTAAAGATTACAGTTGTTAAGGGCTGGCACTGCTGCTGCTGCTGCTGCTGCTGCTGCTGCTGCTGCTGAGTCGCTTCAGTCGTGTCCGACTCTGTGCGACCCCATAGACGGCAGCCCACCAGGCTCCCCCATCCCTGGGAGAAGAGCTATTGTACTATTTCGCATTGTTGAAGGGTATTATCATGCAGAAAGCAGGAGCTGAAAGAATGCGGAAAAAAAGAAAAAGACATCACCCCAGTTCTGTGAGCTGACGTTCACCTCTCAGGACTGACAGAACATACACTTGTATCTGGGTATCAATTATCGCTGTGGAAATGTATTCAGAGGATGTTAACTAATTAGAAGCATGTTAATTTACCCAGTTTTGTAGGTCTGACCCACCATCAATATGGAAATCTTTTCACACTGCATATGCCCCGGCATGTTACATGTGCCTCATAGCAGACCATTTTGACAGCAAGGCTGGAGTGGGCCAGGTTAAAATGCGTAATCACATTTTAGAGGAATCACATTTAAACACCACATCTTTAAATTGCTGCTGTACAGTCAGAGAATTAACACCACACTGTTGGAGAATATATTATCAATGTTTTCAGGTGAGAATTAATATATATATATCTTTCAGCCAGAAAGGCCCGTAAGGTGTTGTTAGATATGCTTAAAACAATATCCTTTTCCAACAACTGCAAAGGCATTAGGTTTAATTAGTTTCATATCACTGAGAAAAATATTGGGGAGAGAAATTGAAGTCCGGATGGTGACATAAATCCTGCAGACACTGGTCATATCTGAACCTAAGGAGAAGTCTCTTTCTAGCTGTCGAGGCAGACACGTTGTAGGCAGGGAAGAGATTTGTCCTACGGAAGTGGATATTTGTTTCTCAGGATTCTGTTCTTCTTTAGGGTAGAACTCGGGCTTCCCTGGTGGCCCAGATGGTCAGGAATACACCTGCAATGCAGGAGACCCTGGTTCGATTCCTGGGTCAGGAAGATCCCCTGGAGGAGGGATAGGCTACCCATTCCAGGATTCTTGGGCTTCCCTGGTGGTTCAGTCGATCAAGAATCTGCCTGCAATGCAGGAGACCTGGGTTCGATCCCTGGGTCAGGAAGATCCCCGTGGAGAAGGAAATGGCAACCCACTCCAGTATTCTTGCCTGGAGAATCCCATGGACAGCGGAGGCTGGTGGGCTACAGTCCACGGGGTCGCAAAGAGTCGGACACGACTGAGTGACTAACGCTTTCCACTTCTAGACTATGAAGTCACTCAGGGGAAGGCAGACATGTGATTTGACCATTTTTGCTGCTATTCTTTTAGTATTTCCTCATTTATTGATTTTTGGTTGCTGTCATTTTATCAGCCCGCATACCATGTCATGACTTGTTATTTATTTGTTCCTTTCCACTCCTAGACTACAAAGTCATTCAGAGGAAAGGCTGGCATATGATTTGACTGTTTTTTGTTGTTTTTGTGTTATTTATTTATTTATTTTTGGTTGCTATCCAGTCTTAGTTGCCGTATGTGGCATCTTTCACAGGCGTTGCACAGGCTTTTCATGGCAGCGCCTAGGTTTTTCTCTAATTGACAGAGCACAGGCTCCGCAGTTACTGCGTGAGGCTTAGTTGCCCCGAGGCACGTGGGATCATAGCTCCCCAACCGAGGATGGACCCCCGTGTCCCATGCGGGACCGCCAGGAAGGCCCACTGACTTTTTTATTTTTTACTTTTTTTGAAAGTCCTGGAGCCTTACACAGTGCCTGGGTGGCATGTAATAGGTTACTCAGGCATCGTGCAGAAACAAATTCTGCAACACAGTGGCACGAAACCAGAAATTAACCTCAGAGAAAGAAATGAGACTGAACCACGAGATACTGGATACCAAGTCCATGCATTCATCAGTTAGCGTATGACTGCACTTCCCTCCTTTCTTCTCAGCCTCACTGGGAACGCAACTCACGGTGGAGAAACGTGCTCGATGAAACCCCACGTTTGCTTTCGTCCCTTCTTTCAACAACCAGTATTGACACAGTGAGGCTGACAGATATGCCAATGGTCTGGGTGTTGGATTTTTCTCACTAGCATCCTCCCTTCCATAGGCTGATGTCTGAGAGCAGAGCCGTCGCACACCCGTGTTCCCCACATTGGTAAAAAGCACAGCCATGATCGCTCCAGCTAGAAAGCTCAGGGTGTTTCCTTAACTCTTCTATCTTCTGCAACACCAGGGTGGAATCAATGTCTTGGGACTGTTTCTCCATCTCCTGGAAGTTCTTCAGTCCACCCACCTTCCTCTGTTACCACGCTCACTACTCCCAACCTGTTTATTCTCATGAAGACAGTGTCTTCAACTGATGCGACATATTCTGAGATGCGCAATCATACGTCTCTTCTCTGTCCCTCTTATTCTTTTTCTTTTAATTAATTTTAATTGGAGGCTAATTACTTTACAACATTGTGGTGGTTTTTGCCATACATTGACATCAATCAGCCACAGGTGTACGGATGTCCCCCTGTCCCCAAACCCCCTCCCTGTTCCTCTTATTCTTAAAGCACTCTTCACATAGCCTTTGCTTGCTTGCTTAGTCGCTCAGTCGTGTCCAACTCTGTGCAACCCCGTGGACTGCAGCATGTCAGGCTTCCCTGTCCTTCGCTATCGCCCAGAATTTGCTCAAACTCATGTCCATCGAGTCGGTGATGCCATCCACCCATCTCATCCTCTGTCGTCCCCTTCTCCTCCTGCCTTCAGTCTTTCGCAGCATCAGGGTCTTTTCCAGTGAGTCGGCTCTTCGCATCAGGTAGCTAAAGTTTTGGAGCTTCAACTTCAGCACCAGTCCTTCCAGTGAATATTTAGTATTAGCGTTAAGTTTGAATTGTGTCCCACCCAAAAAGAGATGTTAAAATCCCAAGCTCCGGTACTCATGGAAGTGATCTGATTTGGAAATAGGTGGTGAAAGTAGCTTCCGTAAATGTTCCGTTTCTCAGTGGCAGGTACACAGAAGATGCTGACTGTACGGATACAGGAATGAGTGAGGGAGTAAAACACGGTGACTGTGTGATTGGAAAGGTTCCCTGGAGTAGGAAATGTCACCCCACTCCAGTACTCTTGACTGGAAAATCCCATGGACGGAGGAGCTGGGACACTGAATATTCATTGGAAGCTATTGTGCTGAAGTTGAAGCTCCAAAGCTTTAGCTACCTGATACGAAGAGCTGTCTCACTGGAAAAGGCCCTGATGCTGGGAAAGATTGAAGGCAGGAGAAGGAGATGACAGAGGATGAGATGGTTGGAAGGCATCACTGCCTCGATGGACACGAGTTTGAGCAAGCTCCAGCAGATGGTGAAGGGCAGGGAGGTCTGGTGTGCTGCAGTCCATGGGGTCGCACAGAGTCGGACGTGACTTAGTGGCTAAGCAAGCAAGCAAGGGCCTTGTGAAGAGTGATTTAAGCACAAGAGGAACAGGGAAGAGGCTGGTAGTCTACAGTCAATGGGATCTCAAAAAGTCGGACACAGCTGAACAATTTCACTTCTCTCTGTGATCTGTCCACACGTCTGCCTGCATCCAGGCGGGGCAATCACAGACTGCACCTTCCAGTCAGCACCTCCCAAGTCATGTCAGCTGTCTATCCCGATCACAGGAGGACCTCTGCAGGTATGGAATTCTGAAGGAGGAGGCCCCAGCAAGGAGAAATCAAAGGTTATCTTCCTTCTAAGCTGAGGGGAGGCAGGGACACGGAACTTCTGTTACTCCTCTTGTTGTGTAGCTGTTAAGCCGTGTTCGACTCTGCGACGCCATGAACTGTAGCCCGCCAGGCTTCTCTGTCCATGGGATTCTCCAGGCAAGAATACTGGAGTGGGTTGCCATTCCCTTTTCCAGGGTATCCTTCTGACTCTGGGATGGAACCCATACCTCCTGCATTGCAGGCAGATTCTTGACCCTCTGAGCCACCAGGGAAGGCTGATCCTATAAAGAAAATCCCTATGTAAGCACCCTGTGTTATCACAGTCACTGAGATTATCACGTTTTCTTCACTGAAAGTTACTCAGTCGTGTCCAACTCTTTTCCACCCCATAGACTATACAGTCCATGGAATTCTGCAGGCCAGGATATTGCAGTGGGTAGCCTTTCCCTTCCCCAGGGGATCTTCCCAACCCAGGAATCGAACCAGGGTCTCCCGCAGTGCAGGCGGATTCTTTACCAGCTGAGCCACCAGGGAAGCCCAAGAATACTGGAGTGGGTAGCCTCTCCCTTCTCCAGCGGATCTTCCTGACCCAGAAATCGAACCAGGGTCTCCCGCACTGCAGGTGGATTCTTTACCAGCTGAGCCACCAGGGAAGCCCAGTCCAGTTCCAAAAAGGCAGGCCGTGCCACCTGTTTTTCCTCCTTCCCTCCATCACTGCGATGGTTGCCTGCATGCCCGAGTGTGGTCTCGCTTGTCTGGAATCCATACCCCGTGGGGAGATGAAATAGGCAGTGATGTCCCCCTGCCCGCCGCCCCCCCTCCAGCTCTGCACAGATCAGTCTCCATTGCTTCTCCTCAGCCAACGCTGAGTCCCTCTGTGCGTATTGCCACGACCGGCATGTCGCCTCCTCCCCAGCGGCCGAGATCTCATGACATCCTTGACACGTTTCTTTGGGGTTCTTTGGGGGCGCAGCAGTGTCCCCCGAGGTGCAGATAATCCAGCCTGCATGTGAGCTGAGCACTGGAACGGCACCCCGCTGGGCTTGACCGGCAGCCACACCCCCCGCATCCCTGTGATGGACAAGCTCCGCTTTCCCGGGACCCAGCTCCCAAAAAGAAACTCGGCGGGGGAGAGGTGGGGGGGGCGCTGCTGAAGATCCTTCCAACCTGGAGGGTGAAAAACACAAATGAGAAGGGAAGGAACTGGGTCGGAGCTCCCGGCCGAGCTGCTGAAGTGTGCAAGGGCATAAGAATGCCCAGTGATGGGGACAAAAGACCTGCTATCTCGCAGTCGCCTAATTAATCAGAGGAAGACCAGCCCCTAGCGTGATGGCTCCACCCTCCTGGATCCCCTTTGCCGCGGGGTCTGCGGCCCCCCGGCCAGCCCCGGATTGTGGATCCCGGAGCTCGGCGGGGCGGGCCTGCGATCCCCCGGGGCAGCGTCACTCTATAAATAACAGGCTGAGCCCAGAATAGCCGAGTCGCTCATTACCCACCCCCTCGCCGGAGGAAACGGCTTCCCGGCTCCTTGCAGGTCAGGACAAGAAGGTGAGAGCCGTGGCAGAAGTGACAGACAGAGAAGAAGCATCGTGTCCTGGAGGGAAGACAAATCTCTCCATCTCCCAAATGGATAACTTCCAGAAATCTCAGGAGGGGGCCTGAGTTGCAAAGAGGGTGTCTGCAGATGTTTAGGTATGGATCTCAGCTGGAAATCATCCTTGGTTTAGGGTGGGCCCTGCCTCCAGCGAGGAAATGGCAACCCACTCCAGCTGCCTCGCCTGGAAAAGTACCATGGACAGAGGAGCCTGGTGAGCTAGCGTCCTTGGGGTCGCAAAGAGTCGGACACGACTCAGCGACTAAGCACATCACACACACACAAACACACACACACTCCACCGATGACGAGTCCTTAGGCGAGGAAGGAGAGGGAGATTTGGCCAGAGAGAAACACAGAGAAGAAGGCCAAGAAAAGATGGAAGCGGAGGTTAGGCGGACTTGCCCACCAGCCAGCCAGCGCTGAGATCTGCAGCCTCATCCAGAAATAAGAAAGGGACCCTCCCCTAGAGACTTCACACGGAGAGCAATGCCCCCCTGACACCTTGGTTTTGGAACTTCTGGCCTCCAGAACCAGGAGAAGATGCAGTTGTCTTGTGTCCAGACCCCCAGGTGGTGGTAATCAGATACGGCGGCCACAGTAAACTCGCACAAAACCTCCATGCTGGCTTCTCAGGTGACGCCAGCACGTCTTTCCCAGGTCCTGGCCAGAGGCTGGCTTCCAAACCCAAGGCCTGCCAAGAGCCCCGGAGGCTGTTTCCTGTCCTGTCGAACTCTCTTTTCCTAGAAAATCACATATATAACTGGTAGCCCATAGATGGATGCTGGATGCTGCCAGGGGCCCTTGAAACCTTCAACCATCCGCCCAAGGACGGGGAAACAGAATTAGGGGCCTGCAAACCGGGGAGGTTGACCTGCTGCTTGTCTGCACCGGGGAAAGAAATCAGGTGATCCCAGGCAGGACCCCGGGGTGCGAGCAGGTGATTCACAGCACAGGGTCGAAAATAAGCCCTTGTCTCACACCGCCCTCCCATATTTATTCTTTTGACATAGAACCACGTTGTGACAAAAACAAGTTTAATGACTTCACACCCTGCACCTCAAGGTATGCGATGGGTTTGGGGCAGGAGAGGGGGTAAAGAAAATATGGAGAATCAGCCATGCCCCACACCCTGGATTTGCTGCATGCTTTTTACAAAGTGGCATCGTTGTTCTTGAAGAAGGAAGTGGAAATTCACTCCAGTATTGTTGCCTGGAGAATCCCATGGACAGAGGAACCTGGCGGGCTACACTCCATGGGGGTCGCAAAGAGTCGGATATGACGGAAGCTCTCTGGTGTTACTGCTACTGTTATCAATGCTCTTAGGAGGTGAGGTTATCAGAGTTCCTTTTATTAAGGTGGTCCAGGCTCATGGGCGACGTTGTAGAGGAAACAGAGGCAGCTGTGTTTTGCTCTTTCTCTCCACCTTCCCAGGGTCCACACTTGTCAACGCCAGGGGGCTCCCCTGAAGCTTAGGGTGGGGTGTGGTGACTGGGGAGACCCTGGTTCTAAGTAGGAGCCTTCTGCACCACCAGCCTCCCGGGGATGAGTCGGTAATCACGGCAGGAAGTGGGCAGGGTGATTATGACCTCTGGTATGGGACAGTCCCAGTCACACTGTCCACAGCAGTGTAGATAGGAAGTGTACACGCAGAATTGTGTGAGATGCTCCCTACCATTCAGGGCAACCGTTTTCTGCAAAGCATGAACATTCTCTTCTCCAGGTAGATCTTCCCGACCCAGGGAATCCAACCTAGGTCTCCTGCACTGCAGGCAGATTATTTATCGTCTGAGCCACCAGGGAAGCCCTGTGAAATGCACAACCAAGGTTAAAACCAGGCACTTCCCTGGTGGCTCAGATGGTCAAGATTCTGCCTGCAATAAGGCAGACCCAGGTTCGATCCCTGAGTCGGCAAGACTCCCTGGAGAAGGGGATGGCAACCCACTCCAGTATTCCTGCCTGGAGAATCCCATGGACACAGGAGCCTGGCGGGCTACAGTCCATGGTGTTACAGAGTCGGACACGACTCAATCGACTAACACATCAGAAGGTCAAAAAAATAACAGAAACAGTTTGCCCAGGGAGCACTCTTCGCTCCCAGAGGCTGCCTGAGGTCCTTGCCGTATGACACCCAGGAATTTCTTTTTCTTTTGTTGTTTTTTTTTTTCTTTTGGCTGTGCTGGGTCTTTATTGTTCCTCGCGGGCTTTCTCTAGTTTTGGTACACGGGCTACTCGCTAGTCATGCTGCGTGGGATTCTCACGGCCGTTTGATTCCAGGCCAGCAGTGTCCTGTCTTTCTGACCCTACCTTCTTCTGATTAGGTCAGGCCCACCCAGGTTCGTTGATGATTGACTCAAACGTCAAATGGTGAGGGACCCCGTCAAGAGAGTGGCGTTCACCACGTTCACAGGTCCCTCCCATTCTCCAGAGGCCAGGGCTCTGTGCCCACAGACAGGGATCTCAGGGGGTACGCCTTAGACTTCAGCCTCCTACACCAGCGTGTGTGTTCATGAGGGGCTACCCCTGGGGGTCCACAGGATCTCAGAGGGACTGAAGATTCCCCAGTAGACTCTGTGGTAGCCATCTGGGGATGCCCTCTCACCCTTTTCGGGGGAGAGGAAGCTGAGCGAATCTCCTCAGCCAGAGAGGGTGGTGTCTAGAGTATCTGCCTTCTGGGTTTGCAGACCAAGCACCCCCCAGCCTAACTCTAACCCCCTGCCCTTCACGCAGGGTTGTTGTTCAGCTGCTCAGTCGTGTCCGACTCTTTGTGACCCCATGGACTGCAGCACGCCAGGCTTCCCTGTCCTTCCCCATCTCCCAGATTTTGCTCAAACTCATGTCCATCGAGTCGGTGATGCCATCCAGCCGTCTCATCCTCTGTTGCCCGCTTCTCCTACCCTCGATCTTTCCCAGCATCAGGATCCCCCGCATTGAGGCTGGCGGCCTGTCTCTTGGAGTTGATTTACTGCTGGGATGCAAACAGTCCGTCTCGATGTCTGGGGGCACCTGGCAGTGTGGTTCCAAATCCTTGGTCAAGGTGAGGCCTGTGGGGTTTAGGACATCCTCCTGCAATCCAGAACTCCTCTGGAGACCCCCATGGCTGGTGTTTTCACCCATGGTTTGCAGTCAAGCTAAGTTGTTAAGATCGGTTCTACTGAGATGGATGAAACTGGAGCCCATTATACAGAGTGAAGTAAGCCAGAAAGAAAAACAACAATACAGTATACTAATGCATATATATGGAATTTGAAAGATGGTAACGATAACCCTATATGCGAGACAGAATAAGAGACACAGATGCATAGAACAGTCTTATGGACTCTGAGGGAGAAGGTGAGGGTGGGACGTTCTGGGAGAATAGCATTGAAACATGTATATTATCATATGTGAAACAGAACACCATTCCACGTTCGATGCATGAGACAAAGGCTCAGGGCCAGGGCAATGGGATGACCCAGAGGGATGGGATGGGGAGGGAGGTGGATGGGGGGTCCAGGAAGGGGAACACATGTAAACCCATGGCTGATTCATGTCAATGTATGGCAAAAAATTTACAATATTGTAAAGTAATTAGCCCCCAACTAAAATAAATAAATTTATAAAAAAAAAAAAAAAGATGGGCTGCATGGTGACTCGGCTGGAAGACAGACCATAAACACTTGCTGTAAACTTCTTCTTTGAGCTCTCACAGAGAAGAAAATGATTGGCATGCACCTTGATGGTTTAATCTTGGGACAGAACCGAGAACCCATAGGTTGGGGAACCCCTGATTTAGCGGAATGAGATGCAGAGAAATCTTTTCTTTCTCAGGAAAGCAAAAATCCCTGTACCCTCTCCCATGCTATTTGTTTGCAAAAAAAAAAAAAAAATAGCAACTCTTGTCTGAGAAAAATCACAGGGAGAAATCCAAAGAAACTTTCAGAGCTTGAAATTTCACGGGAAGGAGTGAAACTGAGAAACACTAAAACGCTTTTTTTTTTAATTGCTTAAATACAATGTGGGAAAAAGCATGAACATATTTAAACTTGCATGCTGCACGTGTAAAAATCTTTACAAGGGAGAACGACCTAATGGTGTTTTTTAAAAATGTAATTTGACATATACTTTATTAGGAGAGAATCACGCTATTTGGCAATTAACCAAAATTACCACTTGTCAGATTCTCCTAATTATTTCATGTAAAACATGTCAGTCTGGCCCCATTTTCTTGTTTTAACAGAGATTTTAAATGTTTCCCTAGCACAACTGTGCAGAGGATCGTGGTTCCCAGCATGCAATTATGGGACGTTCCGAGGTAACAGCATCCCTGTAGAACATGGATCCGTCTCCCAGGGACCGAGAGGGCTTGTCATCTCTGCCTCCTGCCTTGGCACCTCTTGCCTCATTACACCTGCTTGTGTTTGCGTTCTCAGCATCCTCTGCTAGGCTGACTCACAGGGAGTGAGCGTTTCTCATTTTCAAACTTCTGTGGCGGGATTCGGGCAAGGTGTGGAGGTGGGGAGTACCCAACCAACGCCATTATAATGCCGGGTAAGGATAACGTTTCTATGGTGATGACTGACACCCGGTCTTGCCCGAGTAACTACCCTCCAGACTCCAGTTAACAGTGATCATCTTGGAAGTTGGTTGGAATGGAGGAATCGGGGGGAGGAGACAGCAGTTGGTCCACCGCCTGGCAGCTGGTCACTACATCGGCCTTTGGTGTCCCATCAACAAGATGCTGAAAACAAACACATGTCTCCTTTTTTAAAGGTTTTAACTGGAGTAGAGCTGATTGACAATGGGGGTGTTGGATTCAGGTGTACAGCAAAGTCATTCAGTTGTACATATACATATATTTATTCTCTTTCTGATTCTTTTCCCATACTGGTCGTTACAGACTGCTGAGTAGAGTTCCCTGAGCAATACAGTAGGTCCTTATTAGCTTCTATTTTATATATGAAAGTAAGATGAAAGTGTCAGTTGCTCAGTCGTGTCCAACTCTCTGCGACCCCATGGACTGTAGCCTGCCAGACTCCTCTGTCCATGGGATTCTCCAGAATACTGGAGTGGGTTGCCATGCCCTTCTGCAGGGAATCGTCCCAACCCCAGGATCAAACCGAGTCTCCTGCCTTGCAGGCAGATTCTTTATTTTCTGAGCCACCATATACTGGTGTGTAGATGTCAGTCACAATCTCCCGATTTATCCCTCCTCCCCCCTTACTCCCTGGTAACCGTAAGTTTATTTTCTACATCTGTGGCTCTATTTCTGTTTTATAGGTATGTTCATTTGTACCTTTTTTTCATATTTCACACATCAGTTCAGTTCATATCATACAGTATCTGTCTTGGTCAGATATTTCACGCAGTGTGACAATCTCTAGATCCATCTATGTTACTGCAAATGGCATCATTTCATTTTCATGGCTGAGTAATATTCTGTTTTCATGCTGTTCATAAGGTTCAAAAGGCAAGAATACTGAAGTGAGTTGCCATTGCCTTCTTCAATGGACCACATTTTGTCAGAGCTTTCCACCGTGACCCGTCTATCTTGGGAGGCCCTGCATGACATGGCTTATAGTTTGAGTTAGACGATGCTGTGATCCCGGTGATCATCTTGGTCAGCTTTCTGTGATTGTGGTTTTTGTTCTGAAGGTCGTGGGATTGTAGTTGTTGCTTCTTCTGTCTTCCTCCTCTTGGATGAGAGGAAGAGGCTTGTGCAAGCTTCCTGACGGGAAGGACTGGCTATGGAGAAAGCTAGGTCTTGCTCTGATGGGCATGGCCACGCTCAGCAAATCTTCAATCCAATTTTCTGCTGAAGGGTGGGGCATTGAAAAACACATCTGTTGACTCCTGCTAGGAACTGGACCTAACACTAGGTCCTAGAAATATCGTGGTGAAGGAGAGAGCCCTATTATTTCCCACTGCCGGACACAGCAGAGTGGACTCAATGGTCCGGAAGAGAACTTAGCAAGTGAAACAGTAGCGTGTTCAGTGATGGGGCCAGACCCAGAGGGAAACGGGAGAAGAAAGGATATGCTGACGGCAGGAAGAATGAGCAGAAATTTTGCAAAACGTGGGCGTTGGAGGTGTGCTTGAGACTGGGATGACGTTGAGTGTATTCCAGGCTACATGAGCCTCCTGGCAGGAGCCTAATGATCTCAGAGGCCACGGGACATTCAGGACCCAGAAATAAATGCTGTGTGGCTGGCAGGGCCGTGGACAGGCCCTGGGAGGGAGGCTGGGCAGTCGCAGGGACCAGATTCTTAAAGTCATCATATGAGCTTCAGAGCTCATCCTAAAAGATTCGGGACGCTGTTGAAGTCACGGTCAGCGTCCAAGAGTGTCATGATCAGATTCTCTTTGTCAAGATTTCTCTGACTGCGTTTTGGGAGGACAGAAGGGAAAAGCTTAAGATTGAAGATACGCGGAAATACGTAGGAATGGGAGGCTCAAGTGCAGAGTCATGGGGAACCCTGCTGTTATCTGACACATAGTATTCTCACTTGGCAAAGAGAACCATGCGTCTGATTGCATTCCTCAAGCACCATCTCCTGTCATGGTTTTAATCCTCGGTTAGATCCTCTGTTTAATCCCTGGTTTTTCAGAACTGAAACACGGCATCCATTTGATGGCCCAAACCAGCACTCGTGTTGACTCGCCACCTCGATTCCGAATTTTAATCCAGATCGTCCAACAGCCGTCTTCACACCGAAACTTACTTGGCATCAACTTCAAAGTTGCCCGTTTTAGCATTGCATCCGGTCTCGTGTTGAACGCGCCCATTTTTAAAAATGACACGGAGACACTTAATTCCTTGCCAACCCTGCCTTTACAGTCAGGCTTTACGAACGAGACTTATACCCGTGAGATGAATTATATGCAGGTGTTTCTGATGTTTGACCTTTTCCAACTGGCTGTGTCTGTATCTGTTTGGGTTTTGACTAAAAGCAAATGAAGCTCATTTTGGAATTTGGTAGAAAGATAAATCTACCAAGGAGGATGAGATGGCTGGATAGCATCACCGAGGCAATGGCCATGAAGTCGGGTGAACTCCAGGAGATGGTGGGCGGACAGGGAGGCCTGGCGTGCTGCAGTCCATGGGGTCGTGAAGAATCGGACACGACTAGGGGACCGAACAACAGCAGAAAGATTATCAGGGGAAGGTTCGTGAAACCCTTGTGAAGTTGGAGGTCAACACTTGGATCGGGGGAAGTGAGAGATCTCTGGAGGCCCCTAGAAGCCTCTGGTCAGCAGGCTGGTCTGCGGTTCTTGTTCTGTGCATCACTGTGCTTCCATCCGTCATCTCGCCTTCATTACGTGCCCCAAAGCTGGTGCCCTGAAATCCCACCAGGAAGCAGGTACTTCTGTTCCATGTGGTTTCCTAAAAGGGACACGATCCACCGCTTGATACACCTTCACAGCCAGCTCACACACAAAGGGACCAAGGAAGCTCCCCCAAAAGGACATTCAGACGCTGCTGTGGACTGAAGGTCTGTCTCCCCACCCCAGATTCGTCTGTTCAAACCCTGGTCCTCAGTGTGGTGGGTTTGGGGGTGTACGCCTTTAGGAGGTAATTAGGTCACGGGGCAGGGAAAGCTTGCGTGATGGAATTAGCACCCATCTCAGAGGAGAAGTCAAAGCGAGAGCTTGCACTCTCTCTCTGTCTCTCTGTCTGCCTCATGAGGATCCAGAAGAGGGACTCACTCATCAGACCCTAGAACCGAACCGTGCTGACCCACTGGTCTCAGGGTCTCCAGCCTCCAGGATCAGTAGACCTGAGGAAATAGAACATGGCAGCCGTCCACTGCGTGGTGCGGTACCCATGTGGGAGCATCAAGAGGGACTTCCCAGGCTGTCCACTGGTGGAGACTTCACCTTCCGTCTAGAAAGAGGGTATTGATCTACAGGGCAGCAAGGGAGATGCAGATTACAGAGCAGACCTTTGGACACAGTGGGGAAGGAGAGGGTGGGAGGAATAGAGAGAGTAGCGCTGAAACATATACACGACCCCGTGGACCGCAGCACGCCAGGCCTCCCTGTCCATCACCAGCTCCCAGAGCTTGCTCAGACTCACATCCATCGAGTCGGTGATGCCACCCAACCATCTCATCCTCTGTCGTCCCCGTCTCCTCCCACCTTCAGTCTTTCCCAGCATCAGGGTCTTTTCAAAATAACAATAATAATAAAAAGACTTTCCCCCTTCCAACGGCTTCGATCCCTGGTTGGGAAGCTAGGACCCAAGTTTTATGGCCAAAAAAAACCCAAGACATAAAGCAGAAATAATATTGTAACTAATTCAACAAAGACTTAAAAAAAAAAAAAAACGATCCTTATTAAAAAAAATTAATCTTTAAAAGAAGCATTAAGAGACATTGGGTAAGCACTTAGACCAACCAGTGTAGATTTTTTTTTTCCTACTTAAAATCTCTGTCTCAAGTAAGGAAGCACTGCTTTGACACAAGACCATAAGTATACATGTAGATAATTGTACCATGAATGTCGTCGTACAAGTCTCCTCCTGTCAAGCAAATGGCCTCGATGGGGCTGGCTTGACGAAGATCTGTGAGAGGTAATCAGACATTGTCCCCTTCTGATGCCAGCTGAAATACAGCTTACCTGTTCTCTGTCGGCCGAGGGAGCCCTAATAAGATTTAAAAGATAAAATACAGTCTGCCCGTGGGTGAAGGTAGTTATTTCACACACGTTGTCGAGAATCCAAGTAAATTTCACCCAATCCATTACCTGCAATGCATCAGATTACACATGACACCTCTTCTGTGTGACAAATGGGTTTATAAAGTATTACTCAGGCAGCATAAGGGTAATCCGTGTACTCCATGGCTGGAACCCAGGCACTCGTTTTTCTGCAACAGTCCTAATTTATCATGTCAAAGTATTACAATGCAAGTAAATATTTCTTTCTCAATGTGAGAGAAGTAAGGTATCAAATCTAAAGTAACAGTATTTCCCACCCACCCCACCACCCGTCCAAAGTTGTGATGGGGTAGAAAAATTAACCAACCCTTCCAAAGCGCAATAGATCTCAGTTCAGTTCAGTTGCTCAGTCGTGTCCGACTCTTTGAAAGCCCATGGACTGTGTCACGCCAGGCCTCCCCGTCCGTCACCAACTCCCAGAGCTTACTCGAACTCATGTCCATCAAGTCAGCAATGCCATCCAACCATTGCATCCTCTGTCATCCCTTTCTCTTCCCGCCTTCAATCTTTCCCAGCATTAGGGTCTTTTCCAAGGAGTCAGTTCTTTGTATCAGGTGGCCAAAGGATTGGAGTTTCAGCTTCAGCATCAGTCCTTCCAATGAATATTCAGGACTGATCTCCTTTAGGATGGACTGGTTTGATCTCCTTGCAGTCCAAGGGACTCTCAAGAGTCTTCTCCAACACCACAGTTCAAAAGCATCAATTCTTTGGTGCTCAGCTTTCCTTAGAGTCCAACTCTCACATCCACACCTGACTAGGGGATCTCAGTAGTGATGGGGTGAGTGAGTAGTCTTATATATGACTAATACATCTCAGGGATATGGAAATATTCACAGGAGATTCTAAAACTGGACAAGTTCTCATTTATAGACTCAAGCATCTCATTTTGAAAGATCTGCTCAATGGAGAAGATACTCCATGGTGCTTCTTCAAGCATATATCCTAGAGCAAGCTAGGGATGTTTGAGTCCCTTATTTTTCAATTATCTTCTTCCTAAATTGCATTAATTGTTTGCTTTTATTTTTTTAACGTTTTTTTTTAAAAATGTGGAGCATTTTTTTTTTAAGTTTTCCTTACATTTGTTACAGTATTGCTTCTGTTTTATATTTGGGTTTTTTGGCCACAAGGCGTGTGGGATCTTAGTTTCCCCGGCCAGGGAGCGAACTCACTGCGTTGGAAGGTGAATTCTGAACCACTGGACCCCCAGGGAAGTCCCACAGTATGCTTTTATAATGCATCTCTTTCTGTTACTAAAGAACTAGCGATATTTCACTGCTTATAGTAAAAGTGGCAACACTATTTTTCACCTCAATATTCGTATATTTCCATCATCCTATGCCCCAAAGCTGTGTGCTCTATAAGTCCATTTTTAGACCGGTATTTTCAATCTTATTTCTGCCAACGATGAACAGCTTCACAGGCAAGGAGTTTTCGGCTTCATACAGACACTTGGAAGATTATAATATTCTCCCAAAGGTTGTATTTCCCTTTAAATGGATGAGGTATTGGTATTTCGGTTGTGAATGTTTTAATGCTCTGGGCTAAAAGATGTATCTTAGATGGAAAAAATTTAGCATTGGGCAACTCAGCTATTATTAATCATTCAAACATAAGGGTTTTCCTTAAAAGTGAAGTCTTTCAGTCGTGTCCAACTCTTTGCAACCCCGTGGACTTTAGCCTACCAGTGTCCTCCGTCCATGGGATTTTCCAGGCAAGGGTACTGAAGGGTGGGTTGCCATTTCCTTCTCCAGGGGACCTTCCCAACCCAGGGATGGAACCTGGGTCTCCCACATTGCAGGCAGACGCTTTACTGTCTGAGCCACCAGAGAAGCCTAAGGATTTTCCTTAAGATATAAACAATTTCTTTTCCAAGTAGGGGGAGAAGATGAAAGATTTTATTTTATATGTTGAGATTTCTCTTTCCACTAAAAAACATTTTCTTAATGACTTTTGCATGTTATTTATTTATTTTTTTGACCGCTTGGCCTGTGGGGTCCTAGTTCCCCAACCAGGAATTGAACTCACGCCCCTTGCAGTGGAAGTGTGGAGTCTTAACCATTTGACGGCCAGGGAAGTCCTAAAAATTGTCTTCTGTGTGTGTGTGTGTGTGTGTGTGTTAGTCGCTCAGTCATGTCCGACCCTTTGTGACCCATAGACTGTAGCCCGTGGGACTCCTCTGTCCATGACATTTTCCAGACAAGGACACTGGAGTGGGTTGCCATTTCCTCCTCTGGATTTCTCTTCCGTGTTGGGCACATAATCTCAGCTTGTACAGGGAAGGGAAGGGAAGCAATTGCCCCTCTGCCTCATACATTCTTTATGATCCAAGTAGAAACACTTGAAGCCACAGAAAGTTCAAGTGAGCAGTGAGCTCTTCACATTATATATCATTATAAACACACGGTGAGTTTTTCTCTACCTTTTCAGAGCCCTCTTTGTCCTAAAAATACACACATACACAAGACTTTTTAAGGAACAATTTCTTCTGTCTTTGGTGAGGCCAAGCACGTTGTGTTGGGCTCTAAGAATCGTGGACCATCCTTGACTGTGGGGGCAGAGCACAAAAGGAGGATACCAGGGGGATCAGAAAGGTGCATCGGAGCAGCATCTCAGCCTTGTGGACCATTTGATCACATATTCTCTTGGCAGACTTCATCCAGACCAGCCATAGACACGTTAGTATTTATCTTTACAGGAGTTGTTACTGATGCTGTGCCCAGTGTATGTACATGAAGACCATGGGAGATTCTCAAACCTGGCTCAACTTCCCGCTTGCACTTACTTTACTAGGAACCTGCCCAAAAGGGGATTGTAACAAGGACAAGGTAACATGTGGACCTTCTGAGAAAATTCCTTCATCTCAAGGATCTCTCAGCTTTCCTGAAATGGGTGGAATAATTTAAACCAAAGACTCAAAGGATAAATTGGACAAGGAAATGGCAACCCAGTCCAGTAGTCTTGCTGGGAAAATTCCATGGACAGAAGAGCCTGACCTGCTGCAATCCATGGAGTCACAGAGTTGGACACGATTTAGCAACTGAACATTCACACAAAGGATAAATTAGAAAAATTAGTCTATAACAGATAATCATTCAGAGAATGTACTATTCAAGACACCTTATCTAACAAGAGGTGGTACTGGAATTTGCTACTGACAAGTATGCATCAGAAAAAAAAAAAAAGAACTGCCTGCAAATATCTTATTCAGAAAAGAACTGGTCATGAGTCAGTATGTTAAGAATAGAGGTAGCAGTTAGAGGCTGTAGTAGTTGGGCATGGACCACAGTCTATTAGGATTAAATTAAATGTGGCCTTCGAATGTGTAGATATGGTACACCTCATCTAATGAAATAAGAGGAAGTGATCTCATTATTTTTAGCAAAACATAGTCCTCTACTTTGAAATAAATTGGATTTATGAGAAAAATATAGAAGGTATGAAGACTATTCATAGGAGAATTGCAAATGCAGTCCATGATAAAGTAACATTGGTAATGAGTATGCCACCGTAGCTAGCTGACCTCGGAGGTTGGAGTAAGCTTACAATCTATGGAAGAAAGATAGGCATGGAGGAAGAGATGGAAACTTGGAATCCACAGGCAAGAGCGAGCTGAGTGGAAGCGGTCAGAGAGCCAGGGTCTTGGAGGGCGGTCCTGCAGGGCTCTGTGAAGCCCCAGAGTTTAGGGAACATCTGACATAGGGAGAAGCAGAGAGGGGCCATATCACGACCGGTCCCATCATGCCAATGTGATGACATGTGGAGACACTGAGATGCTTAGACGGATCACGCTCAGATGGACAAAGTGTTCTAGAAAACTTTGTACCACAGCTCGACAGAGGAAGAAGCAGAGAGGGGCCATACCTCACAAGGTCTTGTCATGCCCACGTGATGATGTGCCGAGATGCTGAGATGGCAAGGTGGACCACAGCTGCTCATGAGAACCTTGTGACGCAGTTCAACGTTTGACATGGGAAGAGGCAGAGAGGGGCTGTATCACAAATGAGGTTGTCATGCCAACGTGATGAGATGCTGAGATGCTGAGGTGGACCAGAACCACTCGTGAGAACCTTATACCACAACTGGACACCTGGCAGAGGAAGACGAAAGAGGTCCCATCACGAATGGTCTTCCCATGCCAATGTGATGAGATGGCCAAGATGGTGAGATGCTAAGGTGGACCAGATGTTAAGGGGTGCTCTGAGAACCCCTGTACCATGGCTCAACTCCTGACCTGGGAAGGAGCAGACAGAGGTCCTATCACGAATGGCCCCATTCCAACATGATGAGATGCTGAGATGCTAAGATGGACCATGACTCCTCTTGAGAACTTTTTACTACAGCTGAACACTTGACGTGGGAAGGAGCAGAGAGGCATTCTATCATGAATGGTCTCATCGTGGCAACTTGATGACATGCTGAGACCCGAAGGTGGGCCATGACTGCTCTGAGAACCTTGTCCCACAGCTCAATACTTGACATGGGAAGGAGCAGAGAGGGGCCATACCGTGAACGGTCTTGTGATGCCAACGTAATGACACGATGAGATGCTGAGATGGACCAGAACTGTCCTTGAGATGCCAAAATGGGCCATAACTACGCTTGAAAACCCTGTACCACAGTCCTCTGCTAGACCGATACCGTCTGTCAGGCCTCTCTTTTCCCCACTCTGCCTGTCAGTCTTCACCTGCCTTCTCAACCCTTCCACCGTGTTGGGGAGACACGTTCATTTCTGCAGCTCCACCTGTTACCGCATCAAGTATTTTTTCCCCATGTTTGTGGATCTCATTTTTCTGCTATTTCTTTGGGCCTGGTTCCTAGCCAACCATTTCTCAGATGCGTCCCTGGATATTAACACACTTGATGTCTTCTTTGGAGATCTTTACAGCTTATAAACACACCCTCACAGGCAGCATAGAAAATAAGTGATATACAGACAAAGAATGAAGAGCCGTCAAAGGTTGCAGTGGACAACTAAATATAATAATGTGGAATCCTGCTCCGTAATTGAACACCAACAGCAAAACTGGAGAACTCTTAGTAAGGTCTCTGATGTAGTTAATAGCATCCTATCAATAATTTCCTGGCTTCATCATTGTCCTTTAGGATGACATAACGTTCACATTAGCAAAGGTAGTTTTGGGGGTGTATGTGACTTCCATGACCACTCTGGCAATTTTTAAGAAGCCTATAATGATCTTAAAATAAAAAGTTACAACGTACATAAAGCTGAAATTAAAAGGAAAAACAAAAAAATCCCGGAACTCATTCTCTAGCATTTTAAAAGTAGGACCTGTATTATTTTTCCTTTGTTTGTCTTAAAGTCTTT
Organism: Giraffa tippelskirchi; assembly: GCF_054371585.1. NCBI lineage: Eukaryota > Metazoa > Chordata > Mammalia > Artiodactyla > Giraffidae > Giraffa > Giraffa tippelskirchi. The sequence goes on from NC_137289.1 coordinate 150,201,624, forward strand.
TTTTTTTTTAAGGCTGTATAAGCTTTTTATCTCTATTCCTTAGATGCTACTCCCATTATTAGGTTTTGTTTCATGTTATTTCTATCGCACGCAGAAGAGCTTCTTTTTAAGGAAATGAAGATAAAATTCACATAACATAAAAAGAACCTTTTTAAAGTGTGAGACTTCTCTGGCGGTCCACTGGCTGAGACTCTGAGCTCCCTATGCAGAAATCCCAGGTTCTATCTCTGGTCAGGGAACTGGATCCCACATGCTGCAACTAAGACCCAGTGCAGGCAAATAAATTAGATTTTTTTTTTTTTAGATGAACCATTTTAAAGTGTGCAATTGGGTGACATTTAGTATACCCACAGTGTTGTGCAACTATTGCCAGTATCTGGTTCCAAAGAATATTAATCACCCCAAAAAGACACCTGTAAAGCAGTCATGTCTCATTTCTGTGCTCTTCCCTCCAGCCCTTGGTAGCCACTAATCAACTTTCCATTTTGTGGATTTAACATGCAAGCATGCACATTCGGCAGGTAAATGGGGTCAGACAATATGTGTCCTTCCGTCACTGACCATCATGTCTTCAAGAATCGTGGATACTGTAGCAAGGGTCAGCGTTACTTTCCTTTGGAAGACGGAATACTATTTCATTGTTTGGATATACTGTCATCTATTTATCCATGCATCCGTTAATAGAGATTTGAGATGTTTTCACCTTCTGGGGATGGTGTATAAAAATGCTGCTGTGAACATGCATGGACGCATTTATGCATGAAAGTGTGTTTATTTTACTGGAGTATCTTCCAGGAAGTGGAATTGCTGAGTCCTAGGGTAATTCTGTAGCTTCCCAGGTGGCTCAGTGGTAAAGAATCTGCCTGCAACGCAGGAGACCTGGGTTTGTTTGATCCCTGGGTCGGGTAGATCGTTTGAGACGGAAATGACAACCCACTCCAGTATTCCTGCCTGGAAAATCCCATGGACAGAGGAGCCTGGCCGGCTAAAGTCCATGGGTTCGCAGAGAGTCGGATACGACTGAGTTACTAACACATGCGCACGCAAAGATCGAAGCTGGGAACATGCTCTTTTTTTTTTTGTTTTGAATAATTCCATTTCTAAAAACTTTCAATTATAAAACATATCTCAAACATGAAAGATGACATTGAAAAGAGAAAGACAGAAAAATGAGTTATACTAAACAAAAGCCCCCAAAACCAGCACGGAGGTCAAGAAATGAAGCACTGTAAATGGAATCCTTTAGCATGTATTCATTTGAGTCTGACTTCTTTTTATTAATTTTTATTGGAGTATGATTGCTTCAGCCTTATGTACACATAAAGCCCCTCCCTCATGGACTTCCCTTTCAGGTCACCGCAGTGCATGAGGTAGAGTTTCCTGTGCTATGCAGTATTGTTCTCAATAGTCATCTATTTCACTCCGGGTATATACCCAGAGAGAACCATAATTAAAAAAGACACATCCACCCCAATGCTCACAGCAACAGTGTTCACAATTGCAAGGACATGGGCACAACCTAGACGTCCATCAAAAGAGGAATTTCTTTTTTTTTCTAAATTCACCGTTATGGTCAGTAAATTTTTCTTTTTTTTAACAATTTACACGTACAATTTATTTTGTTACCATTTTATTTTTTTAATTGGAGTATAGTTGATTTATAATGTTGTGTTAGTAAATTTATTCAGGTTGAGGTCTGTCATTCTCAGGTTGATGTATATAGGAATAAATATATTATTTATTGCTACTTCACTGGATAAATCCCTTCTCTCCATAGACCACGTAAGTGGAAACTGGTCTGATTTTCTGCTGTGAACACAAGTGGGCCATTACGAACTGATTCTGAAATTTCTGACTTCTGCCGTATTAGAAACAGTTTTACCTGGTTAAACAGCCTCTTATTTCAATTCCACAGATTATTTCAACTCTTGGGTTCCAGTGCAGACTGCTTTCTCTAAACCTAATACTCACTGGCATGAACTATGAATGAATTGAAAGCTGTCTATATGTCGGTAATGGCGTGTCTATTACAGTTTTCAAAATTGCTTTCTACATTCAGATTTCCAAAATGTACCCATTTGTGCGTCCATGGGCAATTTTCATTTAAGGGTAATATTCATAACATTAATGCAATGCCAGCAGCCATATTTTGCTCCTTTTATTATGCCACAGAATTTAATTGAAAAGCATGAGTTATTTGAGTGATTTTTTTTGCATTAGAGTAAAAATTATTCCCAACAGGATCCATCGTACACCGCTCACATGCGTCAACTGACAATTACGTTTTTATTCCCAGCATTTCGAAGTTAATCATGACTCACTCTGCTCTCTGGTTGAACTAATAATAATAATGAACAGTGCCTGTGAGCTGACAAAACAAATCTTAATATAGAGAGTGAATGTACGGAGGGACAATACAGTATGTATTTCTAACATGACCATAGTTCGTAGAATCGTGGCTTTGAAGCCCAGATTTTGATATAATTAAGATTGAGCTTAAATGCACCACTCAGACGGCTTCCTTGGTGGCTCAGCTGGTAAAGAATCTGCCTGCAATGCAGGAGACTCGGGGTTCAATCCCTGAATCGGGAAGATCCCCTGGAGAAGAAAATAGCAACTCACCCCAGTATTCTTTCCTGAGAAATCCCATGGACAGAGGAGCCTCGTGGGCTACAGTCCATGGGGTCACAAGTGTTGGACATGACTGAGTGACTTAACCACTACCGCCACCACTAAGAGGGTGATTTGCATTCGAGTCTTTTCTTTTTTTAATTTTTTACAGATTTTTTTTTTTTTTAACGTGGACCATTTTAAAAGTCCTTACTGAATTTCTTACAGTATTGCTCCTATTGTTTATGTTCTGGGCTTTTGACCATGAGGCGCGTGAGATCTCAGCTCCCCTGAAAGTGAAAGTGTTAGTCGCTCAGTCGTGTCCAACTCTTGGTGACCCCGTGGACTGTAGCCCGCCAGACTCCTCTGTCCATGGGATTTCCCAGGCCAAGAATACTGGAGTGGGTTGCCATGCCCTCCTCCAGGGCATCTTCTCGACCCAGGGATCGAACCCAGATCTCTCACATTGCAGGCGGATTCTTTACTGTCTGAGCCAGCAGGGAAGCCCCCATACCTTCTAGTTTTCTTCACAATACAGTTACCGCATTCTGTGTTGCCTTTGTACCCGCAGAGCTACTCAAGTCATTTCTAATGACTCATTATGAGAGAACAGTGTAAGGCAATACCATATTTTATCAAGGCCTGCTGGGGGTGGGGGGGGCCTCAATGAGCCCGTGAAGAGGGATGAGGTGTTTGACTCTGAGAATTCAAGCTTTCGAAATTGCTCGATCACAGGAGGAAAACGTAAGATTTTTCACAAAAAAATTCTTAATAGAACCAAGCAGGTGAATATGTTCATACATCATGTAAGCAGCGTAGATAGATTTTAAGACTTTCATTTTTTATTTTTCCTTCTAAATCTCTAATTAATCACCGAGCTGCAGAATAATTGAGTCTGCACACCTGAGTGCTTCAGACACTCTATCACTTGTAAGCACGCGTGGCTTTTTGTCTTCCTTCATCTCTGGCTACTGCAAGGTTAGCAGTGGCTCATACCTGGAGTTCTCTGTGGTCCTAACCGCCCCCATTGCATCACTTGTGCTGCACATTCCGTGTCTCCACGTCGACCTTAGCATCGACTTAAAACAATAGTCCCAGCGTTGAAGATGATGAGAGTTATGTTTTATTGGGCGGGAATTTTTAGGATGTCAAGCCCAGGAGACAGCATCGCAAGCGACCTTGAGAATCCTGGTCGGAGGAGTTATGTGTGTGTGGGAGGGGGGCAGAGTCAGGTTATATAGAAGTTTGCAACAAGGGGCAGGTAGCCTGAACATCAGAAAATTATTAATTATGGGAAACCAGGTATGTCAAGTTAAGGAATTTTGTGCTTTTCTATGTAGGGAAAGATGCAAGAGTCTGGGCTCACTGAAACCCTTCCTTTCACATGCATCTCAGCTCTCTGGGGCCCGTATCCTGTTTTTTGTTTTTTTTGTTTTTATGTTTTTCACATCTCCCTCTGTTCCCCCACCCCCCACCCCCCACTTCCTCAACGCTCCTGTGGGCAGTGGCTGCAGCTCAATGGGTGGCCCGATAGCAGGCATTGTTCTTGCTAGGCACCCTGTGGGCTCAGAAATTCACAACTGGAGGGCCAGTCTGGCTGTGATGGTTGTGATGGCTCTGACGGCCTTATCATTGATATGGCAGGAAATAATCCATTTGTCGTTAGAAAAAAACAAGTAGAGTGTTTTGGGATTGTACTGAATGTTTAATGGTCTTTCCCCAAACAGTTGTTCTGGGACGTAAGGATAACCGTGAACATCCCTGAGCCCATAAATAAACGAATCCATTTGGATGTCTACATGAATGCTTGTTTGTCCCAACCCTTGGAGTTCATCATGTATAACAAGAAGGCAGTTTTTAAATGTTTTTGTGTGTGTGTGTGTGGACGCATAAGGAAAAGCAGAAACATTTCCTAATACCGACAGAGACTGAAATGAAAATCACACGCATCAAAGAGATTCATAAGTGGGTCTTCTCACTGCTATATTCTTCTTCCGACCTGACTAGAAGCAGGGCGTTAGCTGTGATAGATAAGAACATGCCTCAGGCAAACTGCACAACCCAGCTTGTGATAATATGACATTTTAGTGTCTACTGAATTCTTGCAGAGCTATGGTCTTATTTCTTTCTTACAGAGGAAAAAAAAAATCATTAGGCAGACCAAGAAAATAGTCTTACTGTCGCTATTTGGTAGCAGAAGCACCTGGAAATGAAGCACGTTGGGCTTTCGCCCACAAGTTTCTGTGGCCAGTCAACATTGAGGCCATGATCAGAACAAAACAATTAGGATATAAACTAAAAGTACCAATAGTTCCGAGGAAATATAATGAAATTATGTTGTGCGTGGGATTTCTCATGAAAATGTCCAAAGAGATCTCTTTATCAAGACTTCTACTTGAATAGTCATTATGTTTGACTCAAAATCATTTAACCTGAACCCACTTGGAAAAACAAAGCCCCTCATAAAAGTACTGAATTACATAAAAATGATGGTGTTTAATCAGCTTCGTATTTAAAAGAAAGGTCAATTATGAATCGAGTCTAGATTTCTTGGCATTGTTCTAAGATAAGAATACTGAATAGCACTTTACAACTATTAACTTTGGCATTAATGAAAGGATTTATGCTATATTATTAATGTTTGTAGAGGCTTATCAGAAGGAAGCCCGTGTTTTGATGCCTCTTGGAGGGGGAATGAAAGAGCTCTTATGTGGATTCTGAACTGCTTCAGATTCAATGGTGTTCGTGAGATTTTCTTGCTTGGAAAGTGAAGGTACATTGAAGTAAAGTGAAAGTGGTTCAGTTGTGTCTGACTCTTTGTGACCCCAAGGACTCTACAGTCCATGGAATTCTCCAGGCCAGAATACTGGAGTGGGTAGCCTTTCCCTTCTCCAGGGGATCTTCCTAACCCAGGGATTGAACCCAGGTCTCCCACATTGCTGGCAGATTCTTTACCAGCTGAGCCACAAGGGAAGCCCAGGAATACTGGAGTGGGTAGCCTATTCCTTCTCCAACAGATCTTCCCAACCTAGGAATCAAACTGGGCTCTCCTGCATTGCAGGAGGATCCTTTACCAACTGAGCTATCAGGGAAGCCCCGAAGCTACATTCAGTTCAATTCAGTCCAGTTGCTCAGTTGTGTCTGACTCTTTGTGATCTCATGGACTGCAGCACGCCAGGCGTCCCTGTCCATCACCAGCTCCTGGAGTTCACCCAAACTCATGTCCATCAAGTTGCTGATGCCATCCAACCATCTCATCTTCTGTCGTCCCCTTCTCCTCCTGCCTGCAATCTTTCCCAGCATCAGGGTCTTTTCCAAGGAGTCAGCTCTTCCCATCAGGTGGCCAGAGTATTGGAGCTTCAGCTTCAGCATCAGTCCTTCCAGTGAATATTCAGGACTGATCTCCTTTAGGGTGGACTGGTTGGATCTCCTTGCTGTCCAAGGGACTCTCAAGAGTCTTCTCCAACACCACAGTTCAAAAGCATCAGTTCTTGGGCACTCAGCTTTCTTTATAGTCCAACTCTCACATCCATACAAGACTACTGGAAAAACCATAGTTTTGACTAGATGGACCTTTGTTGGCAAAGTAATGTCTCTGCTTTTTAATATGCTGTCTACGCTGGTCATAACTTTTCTTCCAAGGAGCAAACCTCTTTTAATTTCATGGCTGCAATCACCATCTGCAGTGATTTTGGAGCCCCAAAATATAGTCTGTCACTGTTTCCATTGTTTCCCCAACTATTTGCCATGAAGTGATGGGACCGAATGCCATGGTCTTAGTTTCCTGAATGTTGAGTTTTAAGCCAACTTTTTCACTCTCCTCTTTCACTTTCATCAAGAGGCTCTTTAGTACTTCTTTGCTTTCTGCTGTAAGTGTGGTATCATCTGCATATCTGAGGTTATTGGTATTTCTCCTGGCAATCTTGATTCCAGGTTACGCTTCATTCAGCCCAGCGTTTCTCATGATGTACTCTGCATATAAGTTAAATAAGCAGGGTGACAATATACAGCCTTGATGTACTCCTTTCCTGATTTGGAACCCGTCTGTTTTTCCATGTCCAGTTCTAACTGTTGCTTCTTGACCTGCATACAGATTTCTCAGGAGGCAGGTCAGGTGGCCTGATATTCCCATCTCTTTAAGGTACATTAGCGAGAAGAAATAAAAGCAAAGACCCGAAATGTAAACCATCCGTAAGAATCTGTGCAAGGGGATCTTCAAATGCAACTGCTCAAAGAGACAGGTTCAAGGACTTCCCTGGAGGTCCAGTGGCTAAGACTCTGTACCCCCAATGCAGAGGGCCCAGGTTCAATCCCTGGTCAGGGAGCTAGATCCCACATGCTGCAACTAAGACCTGGCACAGCTGGAAAAGTAAAGAAACAAATAAGATATTCAAAGAGACAGCTTCGTATGAAGGTCAGCCCAGAATCAGGGAACTGGTAAAGATAAAAATGATTCACCAATCAGGACTTTAAACAGAATGGAGACAGCCTGACATTTACAAGCACACAGAAAGCTCTGAAAAGGGAGAGATTTGCAGAGAGGAGGGTTCTTCACCATCCTTGTGAGCATTTTGTGTATTTCAACAGCAGAGGTGACCTGTCAAGCCTAGTGCCAGACAGACACAGAGATTACCTAAAAGCGGAATACAGTGTTCCTTCTGCGAGATAAAAATATCAGCATCTAACGAGCAGTGATTCAGCCTGCTGGGTTATTCCGAGAGGGAGTGACCAAGAATTGATGAGCTAGCAGTACTGTTTGCAATAGCTGGGACATGGAAGCAACCTAGATGTCCATCTGCAGATGAATGGGTAAAGAAGTTGTGGCACGTATTGATATGTACCATGGAATATCACTCAGCCATTAAAAGGAATGCATTTGAGTCCATTCTAGTGAGGTGGATGATCCTAGGTCATGTTATACAGAGTGAAGTAAGTCAGACAGAGAAAAACAAATTTCACGTATTAACACATATATACGGAATCTAGAAAAATGGTACTGAGGCACCCATTTGCAGGGAAGAAATAGAGACGTAGACGTACAGAACAGACCTGTGCACACAGTGGGGAGGAAGAGGGTGGAAAGAGTTGAGGAGTAGCACTGACGTGTGTACACTACCATGTGCGGGGTGGTGGGTCGGCGGGAGGCTGCTGTGTGGGCCCAGGGAGCTCAGCCCGGTGCTCTGTGCCAACCTAGAGGGGTGGGGTGGGGTGGGGGGAAGGTTCAGGAGGGAGGGAACGTGCATGTACTTGTGGCTGATTCACGTGCTTGTATGGTGGAAGCCAACACCATATCGTAGAGCAATTGCTTGTTTGTTTGTTTGTTCAGCTGCTGAGTCATATCCCACTCTCTGCGACCCCATGGACCACAGCACGCCAGGCCTCCCTGTCCATCACCAGCTCCTGGAGCTTGCTCAAACCCATGTCCGTCGAGTCGGTGATGCCATCCAACCATCTCATCTTCTGTCGTCCCCTTCTCCTCCCGCCTTCAATCTTTCCCAGCATCAGGGTCTTTTCCAGTGAGTTGGCTCTTTGCATCAGGGAACCAAAGCACTGGAGCTTCAGCTTCAGCATCAGTCCTTCCAAACCCATATATGACCCAAATCCGTACATAACTAATGGGAAAACCACATCTCGTGCAGACGGATTTTTTTTTTTACCACTGAGCCACCTGGGAAGCCTGATTCAATTATATATAAATATATATGAAACATCTTGCTTGATGCATCTGTGCAGAGTCAGACTGACTACTAGGATGGAATGAATCTGTTGTTAACCCTCGGCGCTTCCTGTAAGCTTTTGTTTAACAGTTTGGGCTCATCTGTGCCACTGTCCGGCACACCAGCTGACACTTGTCTGTCACTAGAAGTAAATGCACAGTGGAATGCAGCTATGATAAGATCATTTCCCTAATGATGCCTTGGAAACAAAATTGCTAAGAAAATTGCCTTGAGGTTAGAAAAAAAAAAAAGCAATGAATAACAACTGTATGAGTTAAAAGCCTTCCACCTAATTTTTCCTATTAAATTTATATTCAAAAAATAGAAATATTAAAGACAACCATGGTAGTGTTCCATTATTAGCTAATTTTCAGGTGCAAAGAGATGGCACCCTCATAGAAGGCAGAAAATCTGCTCGTTATGGAAGTCTTTCTCTTCTGTCAAGAACTGGAGGATTTTTATTTTTGATTTATTTGGTTGCACCATGTCTGTGTTGCAGCATGTGAGTTATAGTTTCCTGGCCCAGAATAGAACCCAGACCTCCTGCACTGGGCATGCAGAATCTTAGCCCCTGGACCCCCAGGGAAGTCCCAGAAACTACAGGATTTTTTGATGAAATCATTCCTTGTTAAGATACAGAAAAATAACAACAGATACTAAATGACAAAAGGAAATACTGATCAGCTTTGTTATCACAAATTATTTATCTAGAATAAAGTACTTATTTCCTAGAAAATATGTTACTAATATTAGATTAATAAAAAAGAGAAAAACTCATCAATTTCACAGTGCAAATTACAAGGGAGTGAAGAAATACATATCACAAATTGCATGACGTGATTCATTCAAAAGGCACATTCTATGAAAATTTCAAGTTACATATTACTCCCACGTGGTGAATTCTCTGTGAGTGTAGTTTAAAGAATGCTTCCTCTGCAATACCAGGCTTCTATAACACAGATGTTTTTTAATGCAAAGAAAAATGAAATACAGAATAATCAAACTTCCATCAAGCGTACATAGGCAACAAGAAAAATAAAACGTTAGCAACTCTGATGCACCACTCAGGAAATACACACCGTTTCCAAATGGAGTTTATTCCAACAAAGGGATGATATTTAATGTTAGGTCACAGGCTTCCCAGGTGGCGCTAATAGTAAAGAACCTGACTGCCAATTCAGGCAACATAAGAGACAATGGCGGAGAAGGCAATGACAACTCACTCCAGTACTCTTGCCTGGAAAATCCCATGGACGGAGGAGCCTGGTAGGCTGCAGTCCATGGGGTCGCTAAGAGTCCGACACGACTGAGTGACTTCGCTTTCACTTTTCACTTTCATGCATTGGAGAAGGAAATGGCAACCCATTCCAGTGTTCTTGCCTGGAGAATCCCAGAGACAGGGGAGACTGGTGGGCTGCCGTCTATGGGGTCGCACAGAGTCGGACATGACTGAAGTGACTTAGCATCAGCAGCAAGAGACAACGGATTCAAGTCCCTGGGTCAGGAAGATCCAATGGAGGACAAAAATCGCATCTCATTCCAGTCTTCTTGCCTGGAGAATCCCATGAATAGAGGAGCCTGGTGGGCTACAGTTCATAGGGTCACAAAGAGTTGGTCATGACTGAAATGACTTAGTGTGTGCATGCACACACACATACACACACACAAAAATATCATATGACCAATGGAAGATAAAATAATGCAATCACAGCAAAGCATGCAAGTGGGAAATTAATGAACACAAAGCCCTGGCAAATAAGGAAAATTACTTTTTGTTCAAGAAACTCCCAACAAGCATCATAAAATGATATAGTTCTTGGCTACAGGAAGGTTTGGACATGAATGAAGTTTCTACAAGAACCGTGTCAGTGTCTCTTTCTCTGACTTCAGGTAAATTCCCAGAAATGCCCCGAATTCCCTTGGACTTGAGCTGAATATGAGCCAAAATGATCCGCCCCTAAAAAGCCCATAGAAAGCTTAGTGAAATCTGCTCAGACTGTTAGTGCCCTGTGAAGATGACCCAACCATTCCTTGAAAAAAAAATCACCTTCTTTGCTGGCCTTTTGCAAGTTGAGAATCTCTGATCCAGGCCATGTTAGGGAAGCAACATGTGTTTTAAAAAAACCACCCAAGCAGTAGGTGTGAACTGAGTGTGAAAAAATCTATTGCAACATATATATTTTCTGTATCTTGTTTTCAGGAGGGTGGGGGATACATATCAATAAAGTGTGAGGGGAATTTTGATGGTATTGGTGGGCTACAACGTAAAGAATTATTCCCCAACTGTTGCATGGATGCTGATAATCCTTCATGAGATTAGTTAGTGTTTTACACACATACACTCACATACACCAGCTTCCCTGGTGGCTCAGTGGTAAAGAATCCTCTGAGCCAATGTGGGAGAGACAGGTTCGATCCCTGGGTCGGGAAGATCCCCTGGAGGAGGAGGAAATGGCAACCCACTCCAGTATTCCTGCCTGGGAAATCCCACTGACAGATCAGTCTCGTGGGTTACAGTCCATGAGGTCACAGAGAGTCAGACACGACTGAGCAACTGAGCACGCATGCAGGTCAGGATAGTTCAAGCATAACTGATTTGAGTAGCTCCAGATGACAAAAATTTTTTTCAACCAAGTTTATCAGGAAAAACATGCCACACAATGAACATCAATTGCAATAGATATAAAAATAGATATTGTAATAGTTTCTCATCCTACAGGAGCACTTAGAAGTAGGAGTTATCTAATACCAGAACAAAACAATGGATGATTGACAGAAATTGTAAATGAAAAGGGAAGGGAAAAAAAAGCAGAAGACTGTTAGCGTGAAAAACAACTTCCTGCCTTATAGCAAGAAAAACACGAAAAGCATTTTACCTAACAAGCTGACATCTCATAACCTCTTGGTAGAACTGGGAACATTTTAGAATATTCCTGGAAAGCCACTTAGGCACCGGCATTGTTTATAGTGTCCATAACTTTTGACCAACTAGTTTCAATTTTAGGAGTATTTCCTGAAGAAACTGTCAGAAATGCAGTTAAGAGATTTATATGCACCCAGTGGCTCAGCAGTAAAAATAAAAACCACCTGCTCACGCAGGAGATGGTGGTTTGATCCCTGGGTCGGGAAGATCCCCTGGAGAAGGAAATGACATCCCACTCCAGTATTCTTGCCTGGAGAATCCCACAGACAGAGGAGACTCGCAGGCTATAGTCCGTGGGATTGCAAGGAGTCACACACGACTGACTGAGAGACTAAACAACAGCACCATAGTCATCATATTGTCTATTATACCAGAAAAATACAAGAAAGTGAAAGTGAAAGTCTCTCAGTCGAGTCCGACTCTTTGTGACCGCATGGATAATACAGTCCATGGAATTCTCCAGGCCAGAATGCTGGAGTGGGTAGCCTTTCCCTTCTCCAGGGGAAATGCAAATTGCCTAAAGAATATAATCATGCTTTGATATACATAATGTAGCCACAAAAGGAAGCAGTGCTTGTGATTTGACATTATGTAAAAACGCAGGATAAAGAATATCTATACAGTTGGTCCACATTATGTTAAATACATATTCAGAGATTTCAGGTTAGAGTATCAATATGAGTTTGAACACCTCACCTTATGAACCCACTCAGATTTGCCCTAAGTAATCAGCTGAAGATCGAAATGGAATAACTTGCCTCACTCAAAGGGGTAATCTATAGGCCAGAATTTATTGGAAGATGCAAGGGTAACTCTTTGAAAAGTTCTCATTCATTAATCCATACACACACACACACCAACGTACACACACACTATTCAAGAGGACGTGTATCTTTAGAGTAGATGAAAGTCATGGAGAAACTAACTGAAATTAAAGATTGAAGAATGAAGACCAAAAAAAAAAAAACCAGTGGAGACAACCACAGATGATTTTTAAAGAAAACCAAATTGTTGAAATAAAAAACAATTATAGTAACACCAAGCCCAGAAAGTGGGAAAATTGAGCAGAGCAAGAAACAGAAAGATAAGTAAAATAAGTAAAAAATAGAGAATTCCTATGTAAGGAGGCCCTCTAAACCAGAAGCCAAAGAAGGGCAAGAAGAAGAAAGCTTTTGATCAAAGAAGGAACCTTGGGCTCCCCATCAAAGAGATCCACCTCGGGCGAAATAAAATCTTGCAAACCCGTCCCACCGTAGGAAGAGTGTGAACTGTGCTGGGCACCCCAGAACTCTGACCAAAGGGGAGACAGTCTCCAAGGATCTGGGGGGAGCAGCCAGCTCAGGACCTCACGGTTCCCCGAGGAAAGGTGTTTTCACAACACAAGCTTCGCAGGGGAAAACCGCGCTCTCCAAATAATAATGTACTTAGAGATGTAATGCCAACAGCCAAGACATTAACTTAGAAAGGGAGCTGGGAAAGGAAATTGGGGTGGAAAAGGGCTGAAGGCAGATGTGTGAATCAGAATTGCTGAAAATATGCTTACACGTGCTGAGTGGCTCAGTCGTGTCTGACTCTTTGCGACCCCTTGGACTGTAGCCCGCCAGGCTCCTCTGTCCATGGGGATTCCCCAGGCAGGAATACTGGAGTGGGTTACCATTACCTACTCTGAGCCACCAGAGAAGCCCGAGTGTGCTTAGAGATCAAGGCAGATGTTAGGAAAACTAGGGAAGGGGATGAGAGTAGTGTTAGCAAGAACATAACACAGCTTCAGTTAAGAAACTAACACACCCAGATATGGCCCACCACCCCCCCCCGCCCCCAGCATCCAGGGGGTGTGTAGGTGTGTGCCCGTGTTTGTGGAGGTTTGAAATGTAAAGGCAACATCTCCAGTCGCTGAGGAAAACCCTGGATCATCACTTTACAGCACACAGCAAAATGATCGAGACAGGGCACACGTCTTATGTAGGAAGTTCATCGTACAACTGATGCTGAAGCTGAAGCTCCAACCCTTTGGCCACCTGATGCAAAGAGCCGACTCACTGGAAAAGACCCTGACACTGGGAAAGATTGAAGGCGGGAGGAGAAGGGGACGACAGAAGATGAGCTGGTCGGATGGCATCACCAACTCGATGGACATGAGTTTGAGCAAGCTCCGGGAGTTGGTGATGGTCAGGGAAGCCTGGCGGGCTGCAGTCCATGGGGTCGCCAAGAGTTGGACACAATTGAGTGACTGAACAACAGCAACAAAAAGAGTTATAAGAGAATGTAGATCAAGGTTTAGTTTGACCTGTGTTAGAGAATGCTTTCACACTAATGATAAAGTTAGTACGTGCTTGAGAGAATTTTTATAAAACTGTTAATTAAAAGCAAAGTGATTGTTACAACCCTTATGGGAGACGAAAGGTTAAAATTCTTAATTTATCAATTGCTCCAGTAAGTCGATAAATAGCAGCAATGAAAATGCTCAAATCCAAAAAAAGATTAAATATTTGAAGTTCATTTAGTAAGGAAATGAAGTAAGTTTAAAAATGTACAAAATATTTAACCTCATTAGGGCTTCCCTAGTGGCTCAGCTGGTAAAGAATCCGCCTGCAATGCAGGAGACCTGGGTTCGATCCCTGGGTTGGGAAGATACTCTAGAGAAGGAAAAGACTACCCACTCCAGTATTCTGGCCTGGAGAATTCCATGGACTGTATAGTCCATGGGGTCCCAAAGAGTTGGACACGACTGAGAGACTTTCACTTTGAGAAGTCAAAGGTAGATAAAGCAGAGCTATAATTCTATATAATATTTGCCTAGAAAACTGGTAAGAATGTTAAGTATATAACGGCCAGTACTGGTGAGTGGGACTGTCTCACATGGCTGTTTTTTTATTTTAATATAACATCCAATGCTTCTATCTCATGACCTTTGTGATAATTTGTGGTAACATAACTATATATCAGACTTAATGGGTTTTCTTGTCTCCTTGTTTGGTTTTTCTTTTTAATGAGTTTTTAGTTTCTACATAATTTTTGTAGGTTGCACTGGATTTATGGTGATTACAAAAGGCTGGCTCAGGACATGGAAGCAACCTAGAAGTCCATCAGCAGACGAATGGATAAGAAAGCTGTGGCACATTTACACAATGGAATATTACTCAGCCATCAAGAAGAATGCATTTGAATCAGTTGTCATGAGGTGGATGAAACTGGAGCCTATTATACAGACTGAAGTAAGCCAGAAAGAAAAACACCAATACAGTATACTAACACATATATATGGAATTTAGAAAGATGGTAATGATAACTCTATATGCGAGACAGTGAAAGAGACATAGATGTGAAGAACAGTCTTTTGGACTCTGTGGGAGAGGGCGAGGGTGGGATGATTTGAGAGAATAGCATTGAAACATGTGTATGATCATATGTGAAACAGATCGCCAGTCCAGGTTCGATGCATGAGACAGGGTGCTCAGGGCTGGTGCACTGGGATGACCCAGAGGGATGGGATGGGGAGGGAGGTGGGAGGGAGGGTCAGGATGGGGAACACATGTACACCCATGGCTGATACATGTCAATGTATGGCCCAAACCACCGCAATATTGTAAAGTAATTAAAAAAAAAAAAAAAAAGGCTGGCGCATTCCCTGTGTTGTACAGTACATCCTTGTAGCCTGTCTTACACGCAGTAGTTTATACCGCCCAGTCCCCTCTGTGACCCCAACCCCACTGTGTCCACTGGTGACCTCTTGGTTATTGTCTGCACGTGTTGGTCTGGGTCACTGGTGCTGGTGGACGGTCATTTCCAAAATGCACTGAAGCCTTATTTCCTCCTCAGCTACCAGATAGAATTAAATAGAACCCGCCTGATAGAACCCGGAAAGCATGGCCTGTGTCCCCTTTTTCTTTCTGAGCTCAGCTTACTGTCTGTTGACGCAGGTAATCAGGAGGGAATTTCTCTTTCCCGTGAAGCTTTAATGCAGAGCAGATTGG
Source organism: Giraffa tippelskirchi (assembly GCF_054371585.1). NCBI lineage: Eukaryota > Metazoa > Chordata > Mammalia > Artiodactyla > Giraffidae > Giraffa > Giraffa tippelskirchi. The sequence continues at coordinate 150,216,848 of NC_137289.1, forward strand.
TTTAAATCGCAGCCCGTGATTGGGTTTAGATAGGGATGATTAAATCCGAACGCAGTCCGGGGTCTGAGCTCTGTCATTGCTGTCGTGAAGCAGCAAATGAAATATTTGCTCAGATGCCTCTCTTAGCCGGTTCCGTAAAGATGCGGAGGGCCCGCATTCTTTCACGGCCCTGATGGCAGGCCTCGCCCAGTTTTGAGAAATTCTCTTTAGGGTCAGCAGACATTGGTGGATGTCTACCTACTCTACATTTTCTCCACATTTAATATGGCGGTGTCTGCAAATTTCAGTAGCCTGGGCATTCTTACACGGAGTGGTTTTGCTTCTCATTTCCGTGAGACTGAGTACCTTTAAATATATGTGTAATATATGTGATATATTGTATGGGTTCGAGACATACAACAGGAAAGTCACAGTGAGCAACATAGATATATATACATAATATGAACATCTGTATCTGAACAGACATTTATATAATATATATAAATATAAATCAACATATGGCATTTAGTGGTATCTTAACAGAAATCTATATAATATATATAAATATAAATCAACATATGACATTTAGTGGGTAGCCTTTCCCTTCTCCTGGGGATCTTCCCAACGCAGGGACTGAACCCAGGTCTCCTGCATTGCAGGTGGATTCTTTACCAGCTGAGCCACAAGGGAAGCCACGTGACTTTTGTATAATATATATGTAAATATCAATCAACATATTTGTAATATATAAACATCTATATTTAAAATTTGATGTATGTGTGCATGTCTGTTTATGTGAGTGGCTGGTCATTTAAGTATTCTTTTTTTTTGTAGTATATATAGTATGTATTCAAGACATAAAACTTGAAAAGTCACAATGAGCAACATAGATATATATAAGATGAACATTTGTATTTTAACAGGCATTTATATAATATATATAAATATAATCAACATATTTGTAATGTAGAAATATTTATATTTAAAAGTTTATATCAGTGTGTGTGTATTTGGCCATTTAGATATTCTTGTGTTTTTGTTTTTTGGTAGTAGCTGTCAGGTTTTTAAGCTAAGAAAACGGTGGGGGTTCCTTGGCTGTGCAGTGATTAGAGCTCTCTTGGAATTTTCTCGCTGCTAACACACCACACAGACCCGCGTGAACCTGTGACTCTGAGTGAGAAGAGGATCATATGTGACCAGAGTGGCTTGTGCTCCAGCCCGGTTTTGGAAGTAAAGGTCCTGTCTTGGCCTGACTTATTATACCCTGCTACTCTGGGGGTATTACTGAGACTCTCCACGCCTTGCTTTCCTTATAAAATGATCCAAACAGTCATCAGAGGACTGAATGAAACAGAGTCTGTGTTTCTCGTAACTTGTGTAATTTACCCAACACAATCTCAAAAACGCCGAGGTTCTACTACATCCTATCCATAGCCACCTGGACGGGTTCATGAGTTTCTTTAACTACAAGCTGGACATATAGATATAGACATAGATACAGATAGATATAGAGATATATAGATATGAGATTTCTTTAAAGTCTCATCAACAGGTGGCAACCCACTCCAGTATTCTTGCCTGGGAAATCCCATGGACAGAGGAGCCTGGCGGGCTACAGTCCATGGGGTCACCAAGAGTCTGACACGACTTAGCAATTAAAACAACAGGGTGAAGTAAGAAATCAAAAACTTCCATCAGTGCATTCTTTATTAGTAGTTACTTGAATTGTATAGATTTCTCCAATCTTCAAGTTAAACATTCCCTGTTTAGGTAAATAATACTAGCATGTTAGTCATGATGCCTTGATCGCTGTGTTAGGACTTAACTCCACGGGATGTGAAACTGGGAAAAGCAGCTACAGAAGACCCCGGGCAAGCTGGCAAATGTGCTTTGAGTCACTGAAAACGGAGAACGCCTCAATATAGACAGAAACATTTCTGTGTAAGTTGAAAGTGATCATTAGAATCATCTGTTTGGTCTGATCCCCTAGAGGCTTAGGAAGAATACTAGTAATAATATTGCTCATTAGCAGAACGTTATTTCTCTTTATTGCAGCGATCTGTTACTTAGTCCAGTTGAAATGTGGTTACATTACAGAATTGTTGCTTTTGAACTGTGGTATTGGATACATCACAAGAGGAAAGATTTGAATAAGTACCACCTAGCTTTCAAAGGCAAGCAGATTTAATACAGTGCTGTGTTTTAAGAAAACCCCAGTAACTTCTGAGAAGATGCTCTTTTTAAAAACAAAATTATTTTATTAACGTACAGTGATTTGCAATGTCATGCTAATTTCTGCTGTACAGCAAAGTAAATCAGTTTTACATATGCATACATTCTTTAACATATTGTTTTCCTTTATGGTTTATCATAGGATGGGCTTCCCTGATAGCTCAGTTGGTAAAGAATCTGCCCGCAGGGCAGGAGATCCCAGTTTGATTCCTGGTTTGGGAAGATCCCCTGGAGAAGGGATCGGCTACCCACTCCAGTAATCTTGGGCTTCCCTGGTGGCTCAGCTGGTAAAGAATCCGCGTGCAATGCAGGAGACCTGGCTTCGATCTCTGGATTGGGAAGATCCCCTGGAGAAGGGAAAGGCTACCCACTCCAGTATCGTGGCCTGGAGAATTCCATGAAGTTATGTATAGTCCATGGGGTCGCAAAGACTCAGACATAACTGAATAACTTTCGCTTATCATGGGATATGGAATATTGTTCTTCTGTGCTGTACAGCAGGACATTGTTGTTTATGCATCCTGTATATACCAGCTGGCATCACCTAACCCCAAACTCCCAGACCATCTCTCCTCCCCACTGGCCACAAGTCTGTTCTCTGCATCTCTGGGTCTGTTTGTAGATAAGCTCTTTTGTACGATATTTTAGATTCCACATCTAAATGATATCATATGAGTTGTGGTCTTTCTCTTTTCTGACTTACTTCTCCCAGTACAGTCGTCTCCATGTCCATCCACTTTGCTGGGAATGATGTTATTTCATTCTGTTTTCAGTTCAGTTCAGTCACTCAGTCGTGTCCGACTCTTTGCGACCCCATGGACTGCAGCACGCCAGGCTTCCCTGTCCATCACCAACTCCCGGAGTTTACTCAAACTCGTGTCCATCGAGTCGGTGATGCCATCCAACCATCTCATCCTCTGTCATCCCCTTCTCCTCCTGCCTTCAATCTTTCCCAGCATCAGGGTCTTTTCTAACGAGTCAACTCTTCGCATGAGGTGGCCAAAGTATTGGAGTTTCAGCTTCAGCATCAGTCCTTCCAATGAACACCCAGGACTGATCTCCTTTAGGATGGACTGGTTGGATCTCCTTGCAGTCCAAGGGACTCTCAAGAGTCTTCTCCAGCACCACAGTTCAAAAGCATCCATTCTGTTTTATGGCTGTGTATATGTACAGGCATACCTCGGTACATGTATACCATTGGTACATATATCCCAATGTCTATATGTACTGTATCTTCTGAAATCTCTCACCTGTTGATAGGCGCTTGGGTTGCGTCTATGTCCTGGCTGCTGTAAACAGTACCACAGTGAACACTGGGATGCATGTATCTTTTTAAAATGACGGTTCATCTCCAGATATATGCCCAAGAGTGGGATTGCTGGATCACATGGTAGTTCTCATTTTTATTTTTTTGGGAGGAGCCTCTGTAGTATTCTCGTGGTGGCTGCTTCAGTTGACAATTCCATCAGCGGTGTAGGAGGGTTCCCTTTCCTCTACACCCTCTCCAGCGTTTCTTGTTTGTAGATGATTTTTGATGATGGCCTTTCTGAGCAGTGTGAGGTGATAACCTCATTGCAGTTTCGATTTACACATTTCTAATAACAAATGACGTTGAGTGGCTTTTCCTGTGCTTGTTGTCACAGAGCCCTGGTTTGAGTTCCCTGAGTCACACAGCAAATGCCCATTGGATATCTGTTTTACACATGATAATGTATGTTTCCATCTTATTCTCTCCATACTTCCCACCTTCACCTTTCCTCCCCCATGTCCACAAGTCTGTCCCCTGTATATGTGTCTCCATTGTTGCCCTGCAAATAGATTCATCGGTCCCATCTTTATCGGTTCCATATATGCATTAATATGCAATATTTGTACTTCTCTTTTGGGTGGTTCTATTCTCGCTTTTTAAAGAAATCCCCATACCGTCTTCCATGGTGGTTGCATCAGTTTACACCCTCGTCAGCAGTGCAGGAGCGTTCCCTTTTCTCCACACCCTCTCCAGCATTTATTGTTTGTAGATATTTTAACGATGGCCCTTCTGTCCGGTGTGAGGTGGCGCCTTCTCGTCCTCTTGATGTGCATTTTGAAATATGCTCTTGGTTTCTTGACTGGGTGTTTTCTTGTGGGTCCACTGGGGGACCCAGCAGGTGGAACCGTCCAAGGTTAGAAACCCAAGGATCAGGAACACTTTGGGGACTCAGTGGAAGGAATCTTTCCAAAGATCTATCCACCTTGCTCTCGAGCCTAGAAGGTCACCACTCAATTTGGTGGTAAGAACCATAGCAATAGAGAGATCCTTGGAAGAGCTGCTCCCCAAAGATATAGATCAATCTTGAAAATGTTTTACAAAGAATAGAGTAAAAAACACCACTAGTAGTGTTGGTACACAGCGTAGCCTCATTGGTTTTCTGTTTCCCCCTTGATCTTCTTTCAGCTATTTGCAAACGAAATTTTTACACCAGAAACCCGTTTGCTCTCATGAAAGTAAACTCTTTTGTAGGTAAAAATATACCACAATGTCTCTTCCAAAATTACCTTTAAAAGCTAAAGCCAGAGTTATGTAAAGCAGACAGTTGCCTGGTTAAACTTGAATAATGCATAATAGCACCCTTTAGGGATGTAGCTCAGTGTTTATTTCTGTGTTTTCGCAGGAATGTGAAGAGCATTTTAATTTTTAATTGAAGACTTTCTCGGGTGTGTCAAGGGCTAAACTAGATCACAACCCCAGACCTATACAGTGTTGGACACAGTATCCACATCATTGATCCAAGCTTTCCATGTCCTGGGGTTTCTCTGCTGGCTCAATGTTTAAGAACCTGCCTGCAATGCAGGAGACATGGGTTCGATCCCTGAGTAGGGAAGATCCCCTGGAGAAGGGAATGGCAGTCCACTCCAGTATTCTTGCCTGGAGAATCCACAGGGACAGAGGAGCCTGGTGGGCTACAGTCCAAGCTCTCCATGTCCTGGGGTTTCTCTGCTGGCTCGATGTTTAAGAACCTGCCTGCAATGCAGGAGACATGGGTTCGATCCCTGAGTGGGGAAGATCCCCTGGAGAAGGGAATGGCAATCCACTCCAGTATTCTTGCCTGGAGAATCCACAGGGACAGAGGAGCCTGGTGGGCTACAGTCCATGGGGTCGCAAAGAGTCAGACACAACTGAGCACCTAACACTTTCACTTTTTCACTCTCCGTGTCCTTTACCTGTTGTCACTGTGTGATTCTCCTATCAAAACTGATTACTGCCATTATTATGAGGAGTCAGTGACTGTTAGCCGACTTGGAGTCTAAAGAAACACGTAACTGCCCGTTCAGAACTATCATCCGTTGACTTCGTCTTGTTGTGTTTTCAGGAAGAAGTGAAGACCAGAGTTGGCCTGATGATGACAGAAGCAGTCATCAGACTTTTGTTTCTTTCATAAAAGGACACCGTATGCAAACCCGCATTTGTTGGCTGGCTCCACACAATTGTGAGACATTATCAGATCCTTTATAACCTCATCCGTTCCATACTGAAGCATAGACGGCCCCATGGTGGCCTCCATAATGTAACAGATAGAGGATAAAATGCATTTAGAGGACATGTTATGGACTTATCAGTACTGGCTTGCCCGAGTCATGTTTATTAGATTAGCACAATCAGTTAGAACTGGACATGGAAAAATGGGCTGGTTCCAAATAGGAAAAGGAGTACATCAACGCTGTATATTGTCACCCTGCTTATTTAATTTCTGTGCAGAGTACATCATGAGAAACGCTGGGCTGGAAGAAGCACAGGCTGGAATCAAGATTGCCAAGAGAAATATCAATAACCTCAGATATGCAGATGACACCACCCTTATGGCAGAAAGTGAGGAAGAACTAAAGAGCCTCTTGATGAAAGTGAAAGAGGAGAGTGAAAAAGTTGGCTTAAAGCTCAACATTCAGAAAACTAAGATCATGGCATCTGGTCCCATCACTTCATGGCAAATAGATGGGGAAACAGTGGAAACAGTGGATGACTTTATCTTTCTGGGCTCCAAAATCACTGCAGATGGTGATTGCAGCCATGAAATTAAAAGACGCTTACTCCTTGGAAGGAAGGTTATGACCAACCTAGACAGCATATTTAAAAGCAGAGACATTACTTTGCCAACAAAAGTCCATCTAATCAAGGCTATGGTTTTTCCAGTGGTCATGAATGGATGTGAGAGTTGGACGGTGAAGAAAGCTGAGCGCTGAAGAATTGATGCTTTTGAACTGTGATGTTGGAGAAGACTCTTGAGAGTCCCTTGGACTGCAAGGAGATCCAACCAGTCCATCCTAAAGGAGATCAGTCCTGGGTGTTCATTGGCAGGACTGATGTTGAAGCTGAAACTCCAATACTTTGGCCAACTCATGTGGAGAGCTGACTCATTTGAAAAGACCCTGATGCTGGGAAAGATTGAAGGCAGGAGGAGAAGGGAATGACAGAGGATGAGATGACTGGATGGCATCACCGACTCAATGGACAAGAGTTTTGGTAGGCTCTGGGAGTTGGTGATGGACAGGGAGTCCTGGTGTGCTGCGGTTCATGGGGTCGCAAAGAATCGGACACGACTGAGCGACTGAACTGAACTGAATCGGTGTGACGTCATGTAACGACAAGTAGATGGCTCTGATAGGGGAGGACGGGCCACTTGCTGAATGTGTGAATTTAGTCCAGTCCTTCACCTTCTCCACACCCCGATTCCATGGTTTCAAATGACTGCTAAGTCCTTGGGGAGATGTTGAAATGAAATAAAACAGCAGTGAGTGAGCGTGGAGGGTGTGCTCTGATGCATTCGACAAGCCTCAGTGGCTCCACACTTTTCTGGACCCTCTTTCTCTCGTAGTGTTGTCTACACATGCCCATCCTGTTCTTTTGTTCCGTGGAATAACAGTAGATTAATCTATCACCCCACTTTTCAGACTAGGCGCTCAGAGAAAATGCTGATGTCCTTCCTGTATTCCTGGCATTAGACAGTGTTCCTCCCTCTCCATATACCTGTGAGCAGATGAAAGGTTCATGACAAAATGGTGCATAATCAAATGCAAAGAAAAGATGAAAAAACTCTGTATGTTTCATAAGAATACAGCACCGAAACTGTAGAGTTTGGGGGAGAACACATATTTCTGCTTTGCATGCTTAGTCATTTCTGACTCTTTGTGACCCCCATGGACTGTAGCCCACCAGGCTCCTGTGTCCATGGGATTCTCCAGGCAAGAATACTGGAGTGGGTTGCCATTTCCTTCTCCAGGGGATCTTCCCAATCCACGGATCGAACATGCATCTCCTGCATTGGCAGGTGGATTCTTTTACCACTGAGCTATTTGGAAACAACCTTATTTCTGCTTTATTGCACTTACTTTTAGTTGCTTGTTTTCTAGACCACTGTTCTAAGACTATCATAGAAATTTTGCCATTCGAACAATTGCACAGGAAGAATGGTCTCTGGGTCTTAGTCGCAGTGATCCCTTGAAATATTCTGCTGAACCATATTTGCCTGCATTATTATTATTTATTGATTTGTGTGGCTGTGTCTTTAAAGACTGCTGGCTCCCAACTGGGTTATAAGTTCAATGACTGTTTTAGACATCTTCCTTATCTAAGATGGTGCAGAAAAACCAGAACAAACTTCCTGGCCAACCCAATAAGACATATGTGGAATGTGGAACCACTATGATTAGTCTGTATTTCATATCAGAAAAGTCCATAAAGCTTTTTTCTTTTTTTAGTTTCTCAATGTTAAAAATAATACTAACAACAAAAATTCTGAATTTAATATGATCTTTGTTAAAAAGTGAAAATGTGGCACTGTGGTAGTGCTGTTCATGATCGTTTAAAAGTTTTTGTAGATACTATGCTATGCTATGCTAAGTTGCTTCAGTCGTGTCCGACTCTGTGCGACCCCATAGACGGCAGCTCACCAGGCTCCGCCATCCCTAGGATTCTCCAGGCAAGAATACTGGAGTGGATTGCCATTTCTTTCTCCAGTGCATGAAAGGGAAAAGTGAAAGTGAAGTCGCTCAGTCGTGTCCGACTCTTAGCAACCCCATGGACTGTAGCCTGGTAGGCTCCTCCATCCATGGGATTTTCCAGGCAAGAGTACTGGAGTGGGGTGCCATTGCTCTATGCATTCCCAATTAATTATCTTTGTTTCATTCTTTATGTTTTTTCAGTATTTTTCTTACAATGTGTTTAAGCGAGGTGACTGTTGGGATTAATTACTATTCTTTGTCATTTCCTGAAGCATCCGCTCAGTTTAATATTTCAGAGTCTGCCTAATCAAAAAATATTTAAAGGGAAATGCAATTAAACATTTCTGAGGTTGGAGAGGGAGCATGGCAGGAATGTGCAAACGGAATTCCTATTCTCATCGCTGCGATGATTCAATTTTGTTGACTTCTGATTAATTACAAGTTAGGCTTTTGTCTCCAAACATGCATACAGGAAGTTTCCAAAGTGCTCAAATATATTGGGTGAAAGCATGTTTGGGGGTTCCCCACCCTTTTCATTCAGATGAAGTATAATTAATTTCATGTGTTTCAGAGCTCTCAATGAAAATAGCTTTTGAGGACTAGGAAGAAGAACCACTGCCTTTATTAAGGAACAAAGCGAGATTAAAGGGAAAATCTCTGGGCTCTGAAGAGTGAGAAACAGGGTCCGTGTCATTCATTTTCTCCCCAGTACTTGCCATTCAGGTGAACAGACGGTTGGATTATAAACGTTATGGTTGTTTTGTTTAGTCACTAGGTCGTCATCTGACACTTTGTGACCTCATGGGCTGTAGCCTTCCAAGGCTCTTTTGTCCATGGGGATTGTGCAGGCAAGAATACTGGAATGGGTGGCCATTCCCTTCTACAGGGATCTTCCCCACCCAGGAATTGAACCCACGTCTCCTACATGGTCCAGCAGGTTCCTTACCACTGAGTCACAAGGGAGGCCCTGGATTATAAATAAATTTAGCTGATACAATGGGGATTCCATTCATTCTAAACCTCTGGACCCTCACATCTGGATGTCTACCCAACACTGACAGGCATATTCTTTACACCAAAGAATAAATGCCTTGTAGTACTGTTGAGATTACTTTGCCAACAAAGGTCCATCTAGTAAAGGCTATGATTTTTCCAGTAGTCATGTATGGGTGTGAGAGTTGGACTATAAAGAAAGCTGAGCACTGAAGAATTGACGCTTTTGAACTGTGGTGTTGGAGAAGACTCTTGAGAGTCCCTTGGACTGCAAGGTGATCCAACCAGTCCATCATAAAGGAAATCAGTCCTGAATATTCACTGGAAGGACTGGTGTAGAAGCTGAAACTCCAATCTTTTGGCCACCTGATGCTAAGAGCTGACTCATTTGAAAAGACCCTGATGCTGGGAAAGATTGAGGGCAGGAGGAGAAGGAGGACAGAGGATGAGATGGTTGGATGGCATCACTGACTCAACGGACATGAGTTTGAATAAACTCCAGGAGTTGGTGATGGACAGGGAGGCCTGGCGTGCTGCAGTCCATGGGGTTACAAAGAGTCAGACACAACTGAGTGACTGAACTGAACTGAGTACTGTTAGTTTCAAAATTTTCATGAGGCTCAAAACTACTTCTTTCCATAAAATGCAGAAATGGCTCCATGTCTATGAATGTCTGCACCATGATAATACATCACAAAACTCAAAAGTCATGGGATGGGCGCGTGCCAGAATGAACGGGACAAAATTCAGTGTGGTTTCTGGCTAAAATGGGTAATAAGAAGCGACAAAACGGTATTTTCAGCCGTGAACCAGCTCTTGAATTCATACAAAGACAGTAAAGAAATCCCTATTACGGTGGATGCAAGGTAAAGATGCCCGATTTGTTACGATTTAACATGGCTGTGAAATGACTGCAGAATTTTCTCAGCCAAAATCTTCCTGCTTTTGAAGCAGCTTTTACAGTTTAATGAGAGACCAAGATCCCGGCAGAAAGAGCGGACCAAGTATGTGAACAGATATTTCATGGAAGGACAAGCACTATTTGCTTATCAACATGGGAAAAATTGCCCAACCGCATTCATAATATTAACAAGAAAATGAAACCAATTAGATTTAGGTATACGGATAGATTTTGTAGTTTTGAGAAAGCTCAAAACATTTGATAATATACAGATATCTATCTATAGTATTGGCAGAGGTCTGGGGAAACAGAAGCTATTCGTAGGAACAGAAAATTGTGTGATATCTTTGGAAAGAAATCTGATCTAGCAATTCCAAGTGTAGATGTTTACATAACCCATATATTCAAATACATGCACTGCTCAACAGACAAAAAGGCTCATGTTGACAGAATGCATAAATCAAAAGACTTGAAGCCATCTAGGTGGATATAATTGAGGATTAGTGAAGTTAGGCTTCCCTGGTGACTCTGTCGTAAAATAATCCATCTGCAATGCAGGAGACATGGATTCCATCCCTGGATCAGGAAGAGCCCCTGGAGAAGGAAATGGCAACCCACTCCAGTATTCTTTCCTGGGAAATCACACAGACAGAGGAGCCTAGCGGGCCACAGTCTATGGGGTCGCAAAAAGTTGAACACGACTTAGGGATTAAATCACCAACATCAACACAAACTAAAGTATGCTATTGCCGCAAAAAGAGATGACTTTGATGCAGTGTACATGTATATATGATGAGTGGAGGGTTTCCCCAGATACAGTGGTAAAAGAGAAAATGAAGTACAGAAGCCTGTGTATCATATCCTCCACTAATGGAGAAATAATGCTTATATATACGTGTGTGTGTGTGTGTGTGTGTGTGTGTGTGTGTGTGTGTGTGTGTGTGGAATTCCCTTGTGGCTCAGCTGGTAAAAAATCTGCCTGCAGTGAGGGAGACCTGGGTTTGATCCCTGGGTTGGGAAGATCCCCTGGAGAAAGGCTACCCACACCAGGATTCTGGCCTGGAGAATTCCATGGACTGTATAGTCCGTGGGGTCACAAAGAGTCGGACACGACTGAGCGACTTTCACTCCCTTCACATTCATCTGTGTGCTTAGTTGCTCAGTCATGTCCAACTCTTTGTGACCCCATGGACTGTAGCCCGCCAGGCTCCCCTGTCCATGGGGATTTTCCAGGCCAGAATACTGGAGAGGGTTGCCATGCCCTTCTCCAGGTGATCTTCCCAACCCAGGTCTGCCTCATTGCAGGCAGATTCTTCACCAGCTGAGCCACCAGGGAAACTCAAGAACACAGGAGTGGGTAGCCTATCCCTTCTCCGGGGGATCTTCCTAAGCCAGGAACTGAACGGGAGTCTTCTGCACTGCAGGCAGATTCTTTGCCAGCTGAGGTACCGGGTAGGCCCATATATGCATACATAAGTATACAAACACACACACTTGTATACAGATTGTTGGTCTGAGCGATGACCATGTTTTATTCATTGCCTACTCCTTTTTTCCCCTGAGGCCTTTCCTGCCAGGGATGTGCATAACTTTTAAATTAAAAATCCAGTTAAAATTAAAAATCCAGTTAAAATTAAAAACAAGTGAAAGCAGAAAGATGAAATAAGAGTCGTCCAAATCACCTTCCTTCGCTTATTGTTCTTTTTCTCGCTGTGTTACCCGATACCTCTCTCTCTTTTTCCGAGCCAAACGAAAGCTGACAGCCCCCGGGATCCTTTCCCAAATAAATACTGATTAGGCACTGGGCTATAAGCTACAATTACTCTCACTTTCATCAAGAGTGCATCCATAATTTATTATTTCTTTGACATCGCAGGAGATATGTCAGGAATGTGCAGTGCCTCATCCTTGCTGTCATGCCTGTCAGTTAACTTGGTGCCTTAGACGTACTTAAATCTGGATTAGAAAAATCTAAAAGGAGTGTCTTCTGAAAGAATGCTAGTGCCAGCATCACTTCCTACTGTTCTCCTATAGCTCTTTATGTTTCCTTTGATGGTACGTTTGTGCTTTAGGGTCACTGAACCACCACATCACCGTTCCACTGAGAGTAAGGCTCTATCTGTCATCTGTCTGTTTTATCTTCTGTCTATCCATCCATTCTATCTCTCTGTCTATCCTTCCAGTGAATCCATCCATTCTATATCCAGTCTATCTGTCTCTCCATCCAGTCTACCTATCTATCTATCCATCCATCCAACCATCCAGTCTATCAATTCTATCTGTCCATCCATTGTATTTGTCTATCCATCCATTCTATCTATACAGTCTATCTATCCATCCATTCTATATCCAGTCTCTCTGTCTATCCATCCAGTCTGTGTATTCATCCATCCATCCAACCCTCCAGTCTATCAATACTACCCATCTGTCCATCCATTCTGTCTGTGATTCCATCCGTTCTGTCCATCCATCCAGTCCATTCCATCTACCCGTCCATTCTGTCTTTGTATCCAGTCTATCTATCCATCTATCCTATCTCCAGTCTATCTGTCAATCATCCCATCTATGTATCTACCCATCCATCCATTCATCCAGCCTCTCTATCCATCCACTGCGTGTATCTATCCATCTAATCATCCAATCTGTTTCTCTCTGTATCTACCATGTCTGTTATCTATCATCTATCTGGATGTATGTGTGTGCTCAGTCATGTCTGACTCATTGCGACCCTGTGAACTGTAGCCCACCAGGCTCCTCTGTCCATGGGATTTCCCAGGCAAGAATACTAGAGTGGGTTGCCATGCCCTCTTCCAGGGGATCTTCCCGATGCAGGGATCAAGCCTGTGTCTCCCGTGTCTACTGCATTAAAGGCGAATTCCTTACCCGCTGAGCTATCCAGGCCATCTATCTACCTTTCCTGTCTTCTATATATCTATCATCTTTCATCTATCTATCATGCAGTCCATCTTCTATCTATATCTCTAAGTCTATTATCTATCATTTGTCTTTTATTCTATCACCTATCTATCCATTATCTATTTATTATCTACCTATCATTTATTTATCTATTATCTGTGTATCATCTGTGTCTGTCTCTCTATCCACCTTTCAATGTGTCTCTCTATCCATCCGTATCTATCTATTATCGAAGATAGATTTCTTTATTATCTCTCATCTGTTTCGATCTATGTATCTCTTATGTATCTGTCTCTCTATGAAACTGAAATTTGAAATTGTTAGTCGCTCAGTGGTGCCTGACTCTTTGCGACCCCATGGACTGTAGCCACCAGACTCCTCTGTCCATGGAATTCTCCAGGCAAAAATAATGGAGTGGGTTGCCATTCCCTTCTCCAGGGGGATCTTCCTGACCCAGGGATGGAACTCGGGTCTCCTGCCTTGCAGGCAGATTCTTTACCGTCTTAGCCACCAGGGAAGTCTATCATCCGTTATCGGAATTTATCTCAAGTATGTTGCGTTTGGTGTGGATTTATCACTCCTGTGAACTAAACAGGCAGAAAAAAGTTTTTTGAGTTTACTTCTTTTTGTTATCTGTTCAGTGCCAACAGTTTATAAATATGTATAAGAAAATCTGATTGCTGTGGTGAGTATTATTTCATTTGAGGGGATAAAATAATTATTGGGAATGATTTATGAATATATTTCCTTACACGGTAACTCCCCTATATGGACTATACAGTCCATGGAATTCTCCAGGCCAGAATACTGAAGTGGGTAGCCTTTCCCTTCTCCAAGGGGATCTTCCCAACCCAGGGATCGAACCCACGTCTCTGGCATTGCAGGCAGGTTCTTTACCAGCTGAGCCACAAGGGAAGCCCCCCATATACAAACCTTCTAGCTGCAAACCTTCAAAGGATGTGAATGTGCGTTTGTTAGTATGTCCAGTTGCGGAAGTTAGTTTATGTGTCTGAACTCATGCAAGTATCATTCCCTAGTGCAGTTGGAATACTCTAGTCAGTCCAGTAAGGCAGGTCTGTGGGCTGCCTCCTTGGTATTCGTGCCCTTCGGTAATTTCTTTCCTGGGTGTGTGTGGGACAGGATGACTTTCTCCTAATGCACAGAGAACTACAGACGTGATCAAGTGTCTCTTCTGTGTTGTTGTGGTGGTTCAGTCGCCCCGTCTTCAAAGAGATTAAGTTGATAGGCACATGCATTCTTCGCTGAGTAAATTTACATGGAGTCCATAAAAAGCATTTGCTGCTGTTGTTCAGCCCCTTAATTGTGTCCAACTCCTTTGGGACCCCATGGACTGCAGCACGCCCGGCCTCCCTGTCCCTAACCATCTCCCGGAGTTTGCCCAAGTTCACGTCCATCGAGTCGGTGATGCCATCCAACCCTCTCACCCTCTGTCCCCACATACACGTGTCTCTCCTGGCTTATCCTGACTGCAGTGGACGGTCTTATCAGACTTACAAGCCACATGCCATCTCCTGGGAGTGAAAGGCATCGCTAATGGAAAGCCACAAAATAAAATGTTTTTTTCCACAATCACCACTCACGCTTACCACTCTTGACTTGGTGGCTTATGACTAATTACCTGCTCATAGCTACTCAGGTCATCTCATTAATAGTTAAGTCAGCAGCAGCAAAAGGGAAAGAAATGCTACAGTTTTATCTCCATTTCTACTAACAGACTGCAGTGCTATATTTCAACATTTCAAATTAGTTAAGGGATAAAAAAGCAAAGATCACTGTATTAATCTATGTTGTCCAGAGTAACAGAAGCAACAGGACATATACAGACCTATCTCTTAATTATCCACCTACCTATATCTTTTTATGTGTCTATGTGTCATATCTGTCTATCTATCTCTTTACCTTGTTATTGTCCAGTTGGTAAGTCGTGTCCGACTCTTTGCGACCCCATGGGCTGCAGCAGCCAGGCCTCCTTGTCCTTCACCATCTCATGGAGCTTGCTCAAACTCACGTCCATTGAGTCGGTGATGCCATCCAACCATCTCATCCTCTGTCGTCCCCTTCTCCTCCTGCCTTCAATCTTTCCCAGCATCTGAATCTTTTCCAGGCCTTTTGTATCACATGGGCAAAGTATTGCAGCTTCAGCATCAGTCCTTCCAATGAATATTCAGGGTTGATTTCCTTTAGAATTGGCTATTTTGATCTGCTACCTACCTACCTAGTTATCTGATCTATATATTTATGTATCTGTGTACCTTATCTGTTATCTATCTGCCTATCTATCCATCTATCTAGTCTGTAAGTAAATAGAGGTATATACATCTATCATGTACCTTGTCTATCCATGCATCCATCTATCCATTATGTATCTATCATCTATAAATAAATATAATTATCTATCATCCCTAAATAAATACAGATCCATCTGTCATATCTACAATCTATCTTTTCTAAATCTGTCATCTATTTTTCTCTTTCTATCTATGTATATATAGAGAATATACAAAGAAGTATACAGATACTTAGACATGACATCATACATGTATCATATGTATAGAAGTGTATGATGTCATATATGTACATAGTACATAAATGTTTATGGATATACAGTGTGGAGATTAATGAGGTGTATGATTTCTTTGTGGCAAGTCATAAAATTTTTGCACCACTATGTTCTTTGATTATTTTTCTAGTTAATGACACCTTTGCAAGCACTCAAAAATAATAGTAAAATCCCCTTCTCTCTGACTCCCTTTGTAAATATGTGTAAAGTGAAATCATTGACATTGAAAAGGTTTTATACAAGTTCCTTGGCAATAAATCCAATGTGGTAATTCCACACATATTTTTAAACTAAAAAGTGGGACTAATGTAAATCTGCCTAACAAAATTCCAAAATCCTCATTATTACCCATTTGTGGGATGAGAAAAAAATATCACAAAATGTTGCTCTCTCTTCACTTGTACTCAGCAAGTCTATTTTGAACTAATGGGGGTTTATGTGCCAACATCACTAAATATTACAAGTGAATCTGAAGAAATAATAGGCGTGATGATATCTTGTAGAAATTTTATGAAATATTAGGAACCATTTATTTGAAAATGTCAGGCAAAAACAAAAAAACTAAGCATTTGAAATACTTCCATCTGCAAGCCATCAGTGTACTTGGAAGCCAAAATTTATTATAATTCCATTTTCTCACCAGTAATCCCCTTTATTCCAGGATGAGAACAAATAATATTTTCAAAGAAGCCTTGAATTTCTTTTTTTCTACTTTAAGGAAATTATTTCTATTGGTCCTGAGTATTTTTTGTTAGATTTTTCCTAGAGTGGGGTTTCCCAAGTGGCTCAGTGGGCAAGAATCCACCTGCCAATGCAGGAGATGCAGGAGGTGTGGGTTTGATCCCTGGTTTGGGAAGATCCTCTGGAGGAGGAAATGGCAACCCACTCTAGGATTCTTGCCAAGAGAATCCCACAGACAGTGGAGCCTGGCGCACTACAATCTGGGATCGCAAAGAGCTGGACACGAATGATCAAATGAGCACACGCGCATGCACGCACATTACCTAAAATGACACAGCTACTTAAAATCTGAAATCCTGGCTTTTAAAGGATAATTTCACACTGTCAGAAAACAGAGCATATTGCATGAACGGGCTTGTTGGGAAGACCTCAGTTGTGCCAATTTTCAGAGTGTATCCAGAAAGATGAGGGGGCTTCATAATTTGTATGTATCCTCCCTTCTCGCTTTCCTTAGAGAAGGATTGCTCTGGTCCCGTACAGTCTTTGTGGGTTCATATGAATTTCAGGATTTTTTTTTTTTAATTTGTATAAAGAACGGCATTGGGATTTTGACGGAGATTGTGTTGAATCTGTAGATCACTGAGGGTAGTGTGGACATTTTAGCAATGTTATGTCTTCCTATTTATGCACACAAATATCTTTCCATTTATCTGTGTCTTCTTTCATTCTCTTCATCAGTACTGTATAATTTCCAGTGTACAGACCGCTCATCTCTTTGGCTCATTTCTTCCTGAGTATTTTGTTGTTTTTGCTGCTATTTTTTTTTTTTTTTTTGGTTTAGCTACATCAAGTCTTCATTGTGGCATGCAGGATTCTCACTGTGTTATACGTCATCTTTCTTTGGGGAGCACAGACTCTAGTTGTGGTGCGTGGGCTCAGTAGTTGAGGTGCTCATGCTTCGTTGCTCTGAGGCACCTGGAATCTTAGTTCCCCGGCAAGGGATCGAACCCTCATTCCCTGCATTACAAGGTAGATTCCTAACCATTGGAACACCATGGAAGTCACCTGTTGCTATTTTAAATGAAATTGTTTTCCTAAATCTTTTTTCCTTTTGGATAGTGTACTATTTGCATATGTAAATTCCACTAATTTCTGTGCATTGATTTTTGTATCCTCTGACTTTACTGAATTTACCAGTTTTTAGAGTTTTTTAATTGAGCTTTTAGGGTTTTCTACTTAGGCAATTATGTCACCTGAAATAACTGATAATTTTGCTTCTTCCTTTCCACTGTGGATGCATTTTATTTCTTTTTCTTGTATAATTGCTCTGGCTCAGATTGCCAGCACTGTGCTGAACGGAAGTGGTGAGAGTTGGTCTCCTTGCCTTGCACTGCATCTTAGAGGAAATGGTTTCCCTTCTTCATTGTTGAGTATGATGGTAGCTGTGGGCTTTTGGTACACGGTTTTTTCTTGTGGCCACTGAATTTTAAGAGTAGATAGAACTCCCCTTTTGCATAATAAATGCATACAGAATTCAAAAGGTAAGAAGAGCCATGAACTGTAAGAAATCACACTTCATGTATGGAGAAGATCCAGGATCCCACTGTATACATCTTTCTTTTCCTCCATCAATTGATACATGTCTCAGACAGATATATGTCTCGCTTCCCTGATGGCTCAGCTGGTAAAGAATCCACCTGCAATGCAGGAGACCCTGTGTTGATTCCTGGGTTGGGAAGATCCCCTGCAGAAGGGAAAGGCTACCTACTCCAGTATTCTTGGGCTTCCCTGGTGGCTCAGCTGGTAAAGAATCTGCCTGCAATGTGGGAGACCTGGGTTCGATCCCTGGGTTGGGAAGATCCCCTGGAGAAGGGAATAGATACCCACTCCAGTGTTCTGGCCTGCAGAATTCCATGGACTGTATAGTCTATGGGGTCTCAAAGAGTCAGACATGACTGAGCGGCTTGCAGTTTCAGACAGATTCTTATGACTTCCTTCTAACTGGTGGGTGAGGGTGGGAGGTGGGGAGGCACAGATCTAATTCACCCCAGGGATGCCCCAGAGACCAACAGGGACATTGAAACTTTGCTTCAGGTACAGTTCCAGTTCCAGCCCCTGAAAGACTCATCCTGGGAATTGCTTTCGCTTCTAAGATCATTACCTCTCTCTCTGGAAGGCACCTTAGCTCATCTTTCCTTGAAATCGCATTCTGGGGGAGGTATGCAGGCATTCTGGGATAGACTTTATCTCTGTTTTTATTATGTTTTAATATTCATTATAAGATTCTCCCCCACCTCTCAAATTACATGGGGTTTTATGATTTTTTTTAGTCTCACCGGAAATATTCTCATTTTGATTGCATATTTGAATAGTGTATGTGGATGCATAAATCTGATGTATTTCCAGTTTATGTCCTTTCTCTGAAAACAAATGTCAAGAATGATTGAAATCGCATGTATTACATTATAAACACCATACTCAGAGCCAAGGTATTTGTTAGCTGTCTGTATACAAATTAAAGAGGTAGAGTGTGTATGTGTGAGTGTACTGTATAGGCTCAGACAGTAAAGAATCCATCTGCAATACCGAAGACCTCAATTCGATTCCTGGGTTAGGAAGATCCCCTGGAGAAGGGAAAGGCTACCCAGTTCAGTATTCTGGCCTGGAGAATTCCATTGACTCTATAGTCCATGGGGTCACAAAGAGTCAGACATGACTGAGCGACTTTCACATGTCTATAAATTAAAGACATGGAATGTGTACGTGTGTATGTGTGAGAGAGGGAGAGAAGCTATATCTGTGTTGGTTATAGATTTCCAAAACGCATAATTCCATTACTTTCTAAATTGTATGTCAATATTCAAGAATTGCAAGCTTCCCTCACTTTGTCTCATATCATAATTAAGTCAAAGTAAAGAATTCACTTTTGAATGTCAGTGGCCTGGAACGGACCTAAGAGCTTCTTGCTTCTCACACTCAGAGGATTCAATCTGACTTTCATGTGCTTAGTGTTGAATGACCATCTTATTTCAGGGCATCTAGGCTAATGGTAGCTGGGTTTCACTGGTATCTCAGTGGCAAAGAATTTGTCTGCCAGTACAGGAGACGTGGGTTCGATCCCCGGGTCGGGGAGATGATCCCCTGGAGGAGTAAGTGGCAACCCACTCCAGTATCCTTGCCTGGAGAATCCCACGGGCAGAGGAGCCTGGCGGGCTACAGTCCATGGGGTCACAAAGAGTGGTCATGACTGAGCAACTGGGCACACGCATACATACACACCTTTGCAAACATCCCGTATGATTTCCACAGGAGGAAAGGCGAGAGACAGCTCAGCAGAATGGAACATTTTTGGCATCACCAGATAAGAAAGCAAGTTTCACTCTCTGATTGCCATCCTGTCATTATCAAGGAGATAATCTAATTCCGCGTGCATGCTTTCTGACCAGCGCTGTGCCTGTCATCAGTAATAAACCCGACAGGTTTTTATGTAACCCACACAGCTGGGTCTGCGAAACATTTCTGCAACCTAAATAAGACTGTGAAACTGGGACATGAAGCCCACTGATACCACCCCTTCCTGCGGAGAGAACGGAGGATAAACTTCTCAGCATCTCTCTGGAGTTTTCTCTGCCCCCTCTAGTCACCCAGACATTCCCTGGGGAGACACAGCTCTGTGACTCCTAGGATGAAGTTTTGAAAACAGTAATGATCCTCTCAGAAGGAGTAATGGCTTTTCCTGGAGGTCAGGGGGCTATACCCAATTAGGGACACCTCTGGGCTTCCCTGGTGGTTCAGCTGGTAAAGTATCCACCTGCGATGCGGGAGACCTGGTTTCAATCCCTGGCTTGGGAAGATCCCTGGAGAAGGGAAAGGCTACCCACTCCAGTATTCTTGGGCTTCCTTGGTGGCTCAGCTGGTAAAGAATCCACCTGCAATGAGGGAGACCTGGGTTTGATCCCTGGGTTGGGAAGATCCCCTGGAGAAGGGAAAGGCTGCCCACTCCAGTATTCTGGCCTGGAGAAGTCCATGGAGTGTATAGTCCGCGAGGTCGAAAAGAGTCGGACAGCTCTGCTCCCATTTGCCTCTGACTGGGAGACCTCCATCGTTGATTCCAGGTCCCTCCCTGACTCCCCGCTGACCCCCTGGGGAGCAGTCACCCTGGGGACCCTCATGAAACTTGCTGCTTCCTGCTGGGTACCTGCCACATTGAATTCAACAGCTGCCAAACTGCACTGCCAGCCTTGCCTGTTCTCAAACTCATGCTTCATCTGTATGACTCAGGGTTCAGAATAAAAGGCGGGTTTCCGCCTCACCGGTCTGTTTCAGGAGCCACTTGATGCTTAGATGTTTGATTTCCTTAAGAAGTAGCGTCATACAATTTTCTTCCAACGGTGGTGTTCTCTGTGACATTGCTTGCAGAGATGGAAGGGTAGATGGTTTCCTTCTGCCCTCAAAATGTGTTTAGGCAGAGATTGGCACCCCCGGGGGGAGGCTTGAAGGAAAAGAGTATGTTGCCTCCCTCCCCACTGTCTGAGCCAGCAAGTCTGGGAAGACACTCAGGAATTTGCATTTCTGCAAATTCCCAGGTGTGGCTGATAGACTTCCGGTCGGGGGACACCCACACCCCCTAGCACCGCTTTCTGGAACATCTTTTTCCCACTTTAGCTAAATCATTACACTCAGCAGTTCAAATAATTCTGCACTTGAGTCTGCTGATTCACAATGCTTTGTTCCATTAAGGCGTTCTCCTTCTCAAAATCTTTACTGTTTAATTATCCACGTCTCGGCATTTTACAGTCTTCTCGCTCGGGCTTCAATAACCGTGAATTCGAGAAAAGAATATAATCGATGTAGGCACCGCTCCTGGTGCTCGCATCACACTGACTATGTCTTTTTAGAATTTAATAGTAGAGGTTCTTTCTCCCTTTATTAGAGCTAATGTGAAAAATCCCTCTTACCTTGTTGGAAAATGAACTAGGAATACTGACGTGAGAGGCCTGTGTTAGACGACTGACTAGCTCCAGGGATGTTAGACATACCTGGTGCCTTTAGTCACATACAGCTGACCCTGGAAGCGGACACGTGCCTGTGACTCACCTGTAACCTGTGCCTGTGAACCAAGGAGTCAGGCAGTGCTGTCAGAAGGACCTTCCATCTCTCCTAGGTAGTGACATTTCAGCCGTGCGGACAGAGGTCCCCCGATTCCAAACAAAATCTTCCCCCCACCTGCCTGGTGCTATCTAAATTTTCACCCTTCATTTGATTACCAAGTCTTTTATAAAATCATTGGAACTAAAAGTTAAAATATACCTATCTCTGAAAGAGGTCATCTGTAATGCAGGTCAAGAAGCAACAGTTAGAACTGGACGTGGAACAACAGACTGGTTCAAATTGGGAAAGGGGTACATCAAGGCTGTATGTCACTCTGCTTATTAAACAGCCTCTTGATGAAAGTGAAAGAGGAGGGTGAAAAAGCTGCCTAAAAACTCAGCATTCAAAAAACGAAGATCATGGCTTCCGATCCCATCACTTCATGGCAAATAGATGGGAAAACAATGGAAACAGTAACAGACTTTATTTTCTTGGGCTGCAAAATCACTGCAGATGGTGACTGCAGCCATGAAATTAAAAGACACCTGCTCCTGGGAAGAAAAGCTATGACCAACTTAGACAGCATATTAAAAAGCAGAGACATTACTTTGCTGACAAAGTTCCGTCTAGTCAAAGCTATGGTTTTTCCAGTAGTCATGTATGGACTAATTAATGTGCCCAGCCGTCTAAGAATAGACCCGTTTGCTTTGGCAAGGGAGACTGTCATCGCATCTATTAAGAAACCCGATTTTGCCCTGTCATTTCCAATATACATGCCTCATACTTCCACTCTGGGTTGGATTTATTGTGCAGAATTTCCAGTAATCACATCTAGTGTAAGAATCCTTGTTTTGCTCCTGGTTTAATAAGCCCATCTCAATTTTGTTCCCTATTATTTGCTTTGGGTGTAAAATCCGTAATCTTCCTCACATCACAGATCTATGCAAGATCAACGCAGAGCTCAAATGTAACAGAAGACATGTTCTCCATAGAATTGGAGACAAACTGGGCATCAAGTACTATTTGTGTAGGAATTTGTGGAGTGTGTGATTGTGCTTTTACCCAGTTAGGCTCCAAGCCAGCTCCAGAAGCTGCTGCTAATGCTTGTCTTTATATTTTAAATGCTGCTGGACGAATTGTAAAAAGTAAATATTATGCATTTTTAAGTGGGTCACGTAGGCAGTATCATGAGACCAGCCACCTCTAAATGAAATAGAAAGTGTTTTAATCTGGTCTTAACTACATTTCTGCTTCTGTCAGTTTCACACTTGTGCAAAGTCTGTCGAACCGTCTGGATTGTTATCTACTGAGTTACAATGAGAAAAGGAGCAGCAGACTGTCCGAGCACTGGTTTTTTTTTTTGTTTTTTTTTTTACGTCATTTTTTTTTTTTTTTATAAATTTATTTATTTTAGTTGGGGGCTAATTACTTTACAATATTGTAATAGTTTTTGCTATACATTGACATGAATCAGCCATGGGTTTACATGTGTTCCCCTTCCTGGACCCCCCACCCACCTCCCTCCCCATCCCATCCCTCTGGGTCATCCCATTGCCCCGGCCCTGAGCCCTTGTCTCATGCATCGAACATGGAATGGTGTTCTGTTTCACATATGATAATATACATGTTTCAATGTTATTCTCCCAGAACGTCCCACCCTCACCTTCTCCCTCAGAGTCCATAAAATTGTTCTATGCATCTGTGTCTCTTATTCTGTCTCGCATATAGGGTTATCGTTACCATCTTTCAAATTCCATATATATGCATTAGTATACTGTATTGTTGTTTTTCTTTCTGGCTTACTTCACTCTGTATAATGGGCTCCAGTTTCATCCATCTCAGTTTTTGTTGTTGTCATTTTTTTTTTTTCACCCAATGTTGACTTATTCACCTGTCACCTTATTTCTTCACTGTGCATGTGTGCTAATTTGCTTCAGTCGTGTCCAACTCTTTGTGACCCCTTGGAATGTAGCCTGCCAGGCTCCTCTGTCTATGGGATTGTCCAGGCAAGAATACCGGAGTGGGTTGCCATTTCCTTTTCCATGGGATCTTCCTGACCCAGGGTTCGAACCCAGGTCTCTTGTGTCTCCTGCACTGCAAGCTGAGCCACCATGAAAGAGGTTTCCTGACTCTAGGTCCCCACAGTTTCAGCTCTCCCTGGTGGTCACGTTCCCGCCCACCATCACTGCAAGATCGTCCCCAAGACTCTTTTTCATGACTTCATGCTTTTTGGAAATTCTGGGTCACTGTCTGCAGGACTTCTCAGAACCTGGAATGAACTGTCCTGTTTGATGCTTCAAAACTGGACACATCACATCACGCTCTGTGCAAGATTGTTTGAACATGAGGGATCCTAAGGTCTGAATTTAGTGGGACATGCTTTTGGAAGGTCCCACCCAATGGACAAAGGTCCGTCTAGTGAAAGCTACGGTTTTTCCAGTAGTCATGTATGGATGTTAGAGTTACACCATAAAGAAAGCTGAGTGCCAAAGAATCAATGCTTTTGAACTGTGGTGTTGGAGAAGGCTCTTGAGAGTCCCTTGGACTGCAAGGAGATCCAACCAGTCCATCCTACAGGAGATCAGTCCTGAATATTCATTGGAAGGACTGATGCTGAAGCTGAAACTCCAATACTTTGGCCACCTGACTCGAAGAACTGACTCATTGGAAAAGACCCTGATGCTGGAAAAGATTGAAGGCAGGAGGAGAAGGGACGACAGAGGATGAGATGGTTGGATGCCATCACCAACTCAATGGACATGAGCTTAAGGAAGCTCCGGAAGTCTCCGGGAGTTGGAGATGGACAGGGAGGCCTGGAGTGCTGCAGTCCATGGGGTCACAGAGAGTCAGACACGACTGAGCCACTAAACTGAACTGAAACCCAAAGGAAGAGGTCCAACATCTGTAACCCCATTTGCTTTACATGTTCCCCATGATGGGAAGAAAGCCAGCCCACCCCCCTCTCTCATGAACCTGCATCGATCACTCCAGCTAGAAATCATCTCCCCCATCTTCTCTGAACCTCCAACAGTATGTTTGCCTCTCTGGTGTTTGGTGATTGTCCTCTATTGTAACTGTCTTCATGCTGGGGGGCTCTGAACTATGTGGGGGCTCAAACATTGAGTCCAGAGCAGACAGAGAGGCAGCAAACACACTGCTCGCCTGAGGAAGTCAAACAGGCTCCGCACTCGTCAAACTCTCCCGACTTGACCCATCTGCTTTTGCCGATGAAGAACACCTTGCTGGCCCCACAGAATCAAACCTCGTGATGTTCACGTGTGCACCAGCGCTCTTTCCTCTCCACGGGAGCTCCCACTGTCTCCAAAGATGACAGAATCTAGGACTTGTCATCTGTGGTCTCCTGGGGCCTCACACAGCACCCTGGAAACGATCGTCACCCCAGAATTTATGTGAAATGAATGGACTCTCCTTTAAAAACTATCTTAGCTACTCACCTTATTCATCTTTAGGGGCACGCTCTTCGTTTAGGGGGAGAAAAAGTTCTTAAGTGGTCAGAGTACTTTGTTTAGAGGGTTCGACCAGGATCAAAGAACACACAAGATTTGTTTCTTAGATATTCTGTCGAATACACACTGGCGTATTGTAGAGACCAGGAGGAGGAAATGGCAACCCACTCCAGTATCCTTGCCTGGAGAATCCCATGGACAGAGGAGCCTGGTGGGCTGCAGTTCAGAGTCGCAAAGGGTCAGACACGCCTGAATCAACTGAGCACGTGTTGTAGAGAATCATTTACTTTTTAAAAAATGGGTTCTGGACTTCCCTGGTGGTCCAGTGGTTAAGAATCTGCCTGCCAACGCCGGGGACACGGGTTCGATCCTTAATCCAGAAAATGCCACATGCCATGTGGCAGCTAAGCCCAGGCCTTGCAACAACTACTGAGCCCATGCTCTACAACGAGAGAAGTCACTGCAGGGAGAAGCCCATGCTCCAAAACTAGAGAGTTGCCCCCACTTGCTGCAACTAGAGAAAGCCTGCTCCCAGAAAGGATGATCCAGCTCAGGCAAAAATAAATTAAAAAACAAAGTTCTGAATGCCTTGTCAACTTGTCAGATCTTCTTTTGTGTTAGCAGCCTGGTAAAAGTGAAAATGAAAGTCGCTCAATTGTGTCCAACTCTTGGCGACCCCACGGACTATACACACAGTCCATGGAATTCTCCAGGCCAGAATACTGGAGTGGATAGCCTTTCCCTTTTCCAGGGCGTCTTCTCAACCCAAAGATAGAAGCCAGGTCTCCCGCATTGCAGGCAGATTCTTTACCAGTGGAGCCACCAGGGAAGCCCGTTTTAATGGAAAGTGAAAGTGAAAGTCAGTTGACTTCTTACCATGATGAAGAAAATCTCATCCTTGAAAGCCATGAATCTAATCCGATGGGCTTAGATGGGCTTTGAGGGTGTCCATGGACTTGGCATTCACTATTCTTTTACTTGCTTGAATTTCCTTCCCATTACTTAAAAATATTTTAAGAGATAAATAGGTCAAATGTATTAGGAAAGAAATGTTTCATTTCAGACAGTCTCAGCATGGTTAGGGACAGGTACTATATTTGGTCGGCTACGATAAAAAATGCTCTAATTTTGTTCCTACCCACATGCTAAGACCCTGGGTCTGATACACTTGTAAGCTAGGTTCAGACTTTAGTTCACAGGAAGTTGGGGATGTCAGGTGGACCTCAGGTGAGAGAAGGTCACTGGGAACCCAGGGCTTTTCTGTCTTCCTACTCTGAGGTCTTGGGACTTGGTTGTTATCAGCTTTGTTTTTCAGTTCATTTCAGTTCATTTTAGTCACTCAGTGGTGTATGACTCGTTGCGACCCCATGGACTGCAGAACGCCAGGCTCCCCTGTCCATCACCAACTCCCGGAGCTTGCTCAAACTCATATCCATCGAGTCAGTGATGCCATCCAACCATCTCATCCTTTGTCATCCCCTTCTCCTCCCGCCTTCAATCTTTCCCAGCATCAGGGTCTTTTTCAATAATTCAGCTCTTTGCATCAGGTGGCCAAAGTATTGGAGCTTCAGCATCAGTCCTTCCAGTGAATATTCAGGACTGATTTCCTTTAGGAAAGAGCAACATTACTGGGAATGCCTCTAGTTCAGCCAGACTCCCCGAGGAGTTGAGGAGGCCATCAGCTTTTCCGTAGACATCAGACAACGTGAGGGTGGGGTTGGGAATAGAGACGTGAAGAAAAGCACACGTGTAATTGGAAATGTAAATGGGGAAATGCATCCTGGGAGGTCTCTGTCAGTATGCCAGGGCAGATGTCTAGAAGGGTATGTTTGCTTCTGTTGGTCACAGAATAAAATTTCTGCTGGTATCTGATCAAGAAAGCCTGCTTTTTTTTTTTTTTACATCAAATTGAGCAGGAGTTGGGAAAAGTCAGGCCAGGGGAAAAACATGGTAAACGTTATGCGTTCTCTGGATTTTATTTTCATCGCTGACCATGATGGGATTCAAAAACAACAGTCCTTTTCGTACAGCAGTCCTTGTCAGAAGAATGGAAATAATGAAGCTAAAATAACACCGGATGCCTTCCAGTTCTGAAAACTCCTCAGACGTTGTAATTATCATAAAACACACCGACTCAGTATTTGAAAAGTCTTTACACAAAATCTTCTTTAATGCCGAGCTTGTCAAAGACAGCTCATTCAATCTGATTTGCAGATTATGAATTCAAGGGGAAAAGTCTCCAGGCAATCCCAGACTCTCCAGGCCAAACCTACCAATGTCTAAGAGGTAAACTTGGAGTTCTCATTCCATTCTTGTTGTTTGTCTGGGAAGATTCAGTGAGTTTGTTCACACAGCTACCAAACCAGTTTCCTCAGGTCATCATACAGGGCTAGATGTTTTCAATACATCTCAGTAATATTTTCAGGTATGTGACAACTTAAAAGGGCTATTCTGAATGAATTACCGTGAATACCAAGTCACTTCAGTCATGTCTGACTCTGCGACCCCGTGGACTATAGCTTGCCAGGCTCCTCAGTCTATGGCATGCTCCAGGCAAGAATACTGGAGTGGGTTGCCATTTCCTCCTACAGAGGATCTTCCTGACCCAGGGATCGAACCCATGTCTCTGGTATTGGCAGGTGAATCCTTCACCACTGAACCACCTAGGATGCCCTGATGTTATCTTTTGTGGTGGCTAGTTCATTTTTAAGGATATGTGATGTTCCATGATATAAGAATTGCTATCGTTGATGGTTTGAAGCTACCATTGACAAATATTTGATGCATTTCCCACTTGGGGCTACCATCAATAAAGCTGGCAAGCACAATTTTGCATACTCTCCTAACAGTGAAATCTATGAATCTTAAGGGATACGTATCTTCAACTGTATATACATGTTTCAAAGAGCTGGTGTTAGTTGACATGACCACCCTCATGTTTCCGTAAAGTTCTGCATCTGTGCTCTCCAGTATGGTAACCATGAGGCACCCGTGGTCATTTATATTTAAGGACTACGAAATGAAATTTAAAATTTAGTTCCTAGTCCCCATTGCCAAATTTCAAGTACTCAGTAGCTGCCTGTGACCCCCATAATGAATAGCACAGAACAGAACATTTTCTCATTACCAAAATTTCCACTGGGTACCGCCATTTCATCTCATTGCAGCACTCACTATTTTGAGTCTCTGTAAATTTAGAAATTTAAGTGAGTGTGTGATGGTATCACTTTGTGCTTTTTAAAAATTTTCTTTTCTTGAAGCAGACTTGATTTTACAATGTTGTGTTAAT
The DNA here is from genome assembly GCF_054371585.1 of Giraffa tippelskirchi. Lineage (NCBI taxonomy): Eukaryota > Metazoa > Chordata > Mammalia > Artiodactyla > Giraffidae > Giraffa > Giraffa tippelskirchi. The sequence goes on from NC_137289.1 coordinate 150,244,954, forward strand.
TTCTGGTATAGAACAGAGTGCCTCAGTCAGACACATCAGTTCAGTTCAATCGCTCAGTTGTGTCCGACTCTTTGTGACCCCATGGACTGCAGCACACTAGGCTTCCCTGTCCATCACCAACTCCCAGAGTTTGCTCAAACTCATGTCCATCGAGTCCGTGATGCCATCCAGCCATCTCATCCTCTGTCATCCCCTTCTCCTCCTTCCCTCAATCTTTCCCAGCATCAGGGGCTTTTCCAGTGAGTCTGCTCTTCCCATCAGGTGGCCAAAGTATTGGAGTTTCAGCTTCAACATCAGTCCTTCCAATGAATATTCAGAACTGATTTCCTTGAGGACTGACTGGTTGGATCTCCTTGCAGTCCAAGGGACTCTCTAGAGTCTTCTCCCACGCCATGGTTCAAAAGCATCAATTCCTCATTTTCCCCTCTCAGGTACCCTTTGGCAACCAGAAGTCTGTTCTTTATGTCTGTGACTCTGTCTCAGTTTTGTAGATAAGTTCATCTGTGTCAGATTCTAGGTTCCACACATAACTCATTTCAGTCATGTCCGACTCTTTTTAGACCCATGGACTGTAGCGCTCCAGGCTCCTCTGTCCATGGGGATTCTCCAGGCAAGAATACTGGAGTGGGTTGCCATGCCCTTCTCCAGGGGATCTTCCCAACCTAGGGATCGATCTGGAGTCTCCTGCATTGCAGGTGGATTCTTTACTGCTGAGCCACCAGGGAAGCCCCATGTAAGTGTTATCACATGATATTTATCTGTCTGTCATACTTAAGTTGTTATGATAATCTCTGTATGCCTCCATGTTGCTGCAGATAGTATTATTTCGTTCTTTTTTAGAGCTGAGTAATATTCCATTTTATGTTGGTATGTGTGCATTTATATACACACATGCAGACATACATACACACATATATGGGCTTCCCTGGTGGCTCAGTGATGAACCCTCCTACAAATGCAGGGGACATGGGTTTGATCCCTGAATGGGGAAGATTCCCCTGGAGGAGGAAATGGCAACCCATTCCAGTATTCTTGCCTGGAGAATCCCGTGGACAGAGGAGCCTGGTGGGCTATAGTCCATGAGATTGCAAAGAGTCTGACATGACTGAGTGACTAAAACGGCAACAAAAATACATTCATACACACACACACACACCGCGTCTTTATCCATTCATCTGTCGATGGACTTTTAGATTGTTTCCATGTCCTAGCTGTTGTAAATATTGCTGTTGTGTAAACACTGGGGTGTGCGTATCTTTTCAAATCAGTTTTCTGCAGGAGTGGGATTGCCGTATCATATGAGGGGATCTGTTTTAGTTTTTTAAAGAACTTCCATACTGTTCCTCGTAGCGGCTGCACCAATTTACACCCCCAACTACGGTGTAGGAGAGTTCCGTGTTCTCCACACTCTCTCCAGAATTTGTTATTTGTAGACATTGTAATGATGACAGTTCTGGGCAGCGTGAGATGATACCTCATGGTAGCTTCCATTTGTATTTCTCTAATAATTATCAGGGCTGTGCATATTCTCATTCGCCTGTTGACCATCTGTATGTCCTCTTTGTAGAAATGTCTATGTTGGTCTTCTGCCCATTGTTTGATTGGTTTTGTTGTTGTTGTTGTTGAGTTGTATGAGCTGTTTAATCTTCCCTGGTAGCTCAGTCAGTAAAGAATCTCCCTGCAATGCAGGAGACCTGGGTTCGATTCCTGGGTTGGGAAGATCCCCTGGAGAAGTAAATGGGAACTCACTCCAGTATTCTTGCCTGGAGAAGCCCCATGGACAGAGGAGCCTGGCAGGTTACAGTCCATGGGGTCACAAAGAGTCAGACATGACTTAGTGACTAACCCACCACCACACGCGCTGTTTATGTATTTTGGAGATCAAGCCCTTGTCAGTCTGATCATTTGCAGGCATTTTTCTCATATTCATTAGGTTTTCTTTTCATTTTGTTGATGGTTCCCTTTGCTTTGCAAAAACTTGTAAGTTTTATTAGGTCCAGTTTGTTTATTTTTGCTTTTATTTTAGGTGAGACTGACCCAAAGAAACATTGATACGATTTATGTCAGAGAATGTTTCACCTATGCTTTCTTCTAGTAGTTTGTGGTGTTTCATGTCTTGTGTTTAACTTCAGTAATAAAAAGTTCTTATATTTAAACACTTCATAAATTTTCCAGGGTGAGATTAACATATAATGAACAATATGTTGGGATTATAATGAACAATAGAAAGTGTGGGTGTGGTTATGTGGCAAATGGTAGTACCCTTGGACACTTTGACTAATTTTGGATAACCTTTTTGGTAGGCCATTTGCAATTACATAATAAAAATCCTTTTAAAAGTCTTAAATTCATCTCTGTAAACATAATTTTGGAAATTTAACCCAAAGGAAAATAGCCCACCAATCAGGAAATGCATAATCCCAAGGAAGCGTACCGTACAACAATTGCATCATGAATTACTTCCCCAGGGTAGATATTGGTTAATTATGACCCAGCCATATGAGAGAATACTATATCTGATTATGAACACAGATATAATCACACATATTGTTTAGTGCCTGGGAAAGTAAACCCTTAGTTAAGATTTCTAGTTCTTATCTCTTGTGTGCAATAAGAGCTGACTTTTTTTGAAAATTGTTTAATCAGTTTTCTTCTTATTTTTCTTCAATTAAAACATGACATATACATGTATATATGTATATGTCCAGTCACAAGTCCACCCTTTGATTGTTCTTCAGATTTGCTTCAAGTATTTTTCTCATTATTTTAAAAATTAAATTAGGGACTTCCTGGGAGAGTGAAAAAGTTGGCTTAATGTTCAACATTCAGAAAACTAAGATCATGGCATCCAGTCCCATCACTTCATGGCAGATAGATGGGGAAACAGTGGAAACAGTGGCTGACTTTATTTTTCTGGGCTCCAAAATCACTGCAGATGGTGATTGCAGCCATGAAATTCAAAGACGCTTACTCCTTGGAAGGAAAGTTATGACCAACCTAGATAGCATATTAAAAAGCAGAGACATTACTTTGCCAAAAAGGTCCATCTAGTCAAGGCTATGGTTTTTCCAGTGGTCATGTATGGATGTGAGAGTTGGACTATAAAGAAAGCTGAGCGCCGAAGAATTGATGCTTTTGAACTGTGGTGTTGGAGAAGACTCTTGAGAGTCCCTTGGACTGCAAGGAGATCCAACCAGTCAATTCTCAAGGAAATCAGTTCTGAATATTCATTGGAAGGACTGATGCTGAAGCTGAAGCTCCAATACTTTGGCCACCTGATGCGAAGAGTTGACTCACTGATTGGAAGAGCTGACTCACTGGAAAAGACCCTAATGCTGGGAAGGATTGGGAGAAGGAGGAGAAGGGGACGACAGAGGATGAGATGACTGAATGGCATCACCGACTCGATGGACATGGGTTTGGGTGGACTTAGGGAGTTGGTGATGGACAGGGAGGCCTGGCATGTTGCAGTTCATGGGGTCGCAAAGAGTCGGACACGACTGAGGGACTGAACCGAACTGAACTGGTGACCCAGTGGTTAAGACTTTGCCCTCCAACGCAGGGGATGCAGGTTTAAACCCTTGTTGCAGAGCTAACATTCCATATGCCTCGTGACCAAAAATCCAAAACATACAATAGAAGCAATATTGTTACAAATTCAGTAAAGGCTTTTCAAAAAATTATAAAAATGGAATTAGACTATATTTCCATGTATAATTCTTACGTATAATTATTTATATAATCTCTCTAGACATCAATATAGAGACAGCCTGTGTATCTTGAAAGCCAAAAATAATAACATGAAAGTTCTACTTAGTAATATGGAGAATCAGTGTGTCTTTTCTTTGTTTTTGTAAACCATTTACTTATATTCCTATCCTCTGTGTTGCCCGGTACAGGGGAAATGCACAGAAATAGCAGAGTTGCTCAAATCATAGAAATAACTGTATTTCCAGTTAATTTTCTCCTTGGATTGAGTCTCATCATGAGATAATGTATGTGAAATGGTTTTGAGAATTGTAGAACAAGAGGAAAATGTGAGTGTTTATGGAGAGTGATCTTGCCCTGGAAAAAAAACACTCATGGTACTTTCCATTTATCTACACAATCCACTTCACTGGAAATCACCCCAGATAACTTTTAGAAATGGAAACGTTTCCCTTTTTGCTTCTGTAGCAGAAAATAGAAGCAGGGAAATTATTTCCCAAAGCACACATACTGAGTGCCAGACCTGATTAAAAGTGGAGCCCGGAACCAGCAAAATGAACACGTCTTCTGGGATGACGGATGAGGGTAGATTACCAGTGTTCAACATTTGATTAAATGAAATACTTGGAGACCACTGAGCAAACCATAACTTTCCTTTCACTTGCAATACCCACTGCTTTTTTTTAATATGGTCTACAATACTTTTATTTTTCATGAAAGCCACAAGACTCTTGTGTATACCATAGAATATGAACTTATTGAGTGAGTTTGTCTAAATCCCGAATAGCTTAAAAAGAACCCTGAGCCTACTTGTCAGGAAAATGAAACCTCTGAGAGAACTGTGAACTACATCATGGGCATTTTTAGGTAAAAATTTATCAGCAGAACTACCTAGAATAAATCACTGTATTTTTTTTCCCGCCTCCAAGCAGCTCAAAACTCCTGAACATCTATTGATTCTGCAGCAGATTTAATTCACAAGAGCATACAGGTCCCTAAACAAACATAACACCACTCCCCATGAGTTGACAATGTGAAAAAAAAACAACAGAAAAAAACAATCAAATAGGTATCCATAATGAACATCTTGCACAGTGTTTTCTTTCTTAATTTATTTATTTTTAATTGAAGAATAATTGCAGCCTTGTGTTGGTTTCTGCCGTACATCAACGGGGATCAGCCATAGGTATGCATATGTCCCTCCCTCTTGAGCATCCCTCCCACCTCCCTCCCCATCCCACCCGTCTAGGTTGTCTCAGAGTCCCTCAAACTCAAACCCAGTTTGAGTTCCCTGAGTCATACAGCAAATTCCCTCTGGCTACCTTTTTCACATGTTAATGTGTATGTTTCCATGCTACTTTCTTTCCCCACCCCCACCCCACCCGTCTGTGTCCATAAGTCCGTTGTCTATATCTGCATCTCCATTGCTGCCCTGCAGGTAGGATCAACAGTACCATCTTTTGAGAATCTATGCATTTATATACAATGTTTGTTTTTCTCTTTCTGACTTACTTCACTCTGTGTAATAGGCTCTAGGTTCATCCACTTCATTGGAATTGACTCAAATGCATTCCTTTTTATGGCTGAGTAATATTCCACTGTATATATGTACCTCAGCTTCTTTATCCATTCATTTGTTGATGGACATCTAAGTTGCTTCCATGTCCTGGCTATCATAGTGTTGCAGTGAACATTGGGGCACATGTGTCTTTTTCCATTTTGGTTTTCTCAGTGTATATGCTCAGTATTGGGAATGTTGGCTCATACGGTAGTTGTATTCCTGTTTTTTTTAAGGAATCACCATACTGTCTTCCCTAGTGGCTGTATCAATTTCCATTCCCACCAGCAGTGCATGAGGGTTCCGTTTTCTCCAGCATTTATTGTTTGTAGAGTTTTTGATGATGGCCATTCTGACCAGTGTGAGTTGGTATCTCATTGTAGTTTTCATTTGTGTCTCTCTAATAATGAGCGGTGTTGAGCATGTTTTCATGTGTTTATTAGCCATCTGTGTGTCTTCTGTGGAGAAATGTCTGTTTAGGTCTTTTGCCCAATAGAGTAAAAATCAGTGTGTATGCTGAGACGCTTCTAGAATTCTCCATCATCTTGTTGGACCATATCTTGATTTAGAGGTCAGCTGGCCACCCCCATAATCCATAGATGGAAGCCTCATGTCAAACAGGCCTGATGTTTCTTCACATTTTGTGATGCTTCAACATTCTGAAATCTGTGGTGTGTCACACTAAGCGTGACAAAACCGTAAGTGAGCCCCAGCCCAGAGCGTGGTCCTCATTTCTGCCCTGTGTCCTCATCAGAGCCACCACACGTGAGGAACTGGACTTAAAGATCCAGAAGACAGTTTCCTCTTTAGGACTGGAGATTAAGCAAGGAAACTGGACTCGCTCTCCTGAGTTACACCCTCAGGTCTTGTGAGCTAATGAGATAAGACTCTTTTCCATGGAGAAGGTAATAAGAGCTCCAAGTAGTAAGGAGTAGTAGGGTCTACTTCCCTGTTGACAAACCTCATATATTCAAAAACCAAAAGCCCTCAACAATGTGTACAGTGGAACATCTCCGAGAAACCCAGTTATCCTAACTTTCTTACACAATCCTGTTTCCTATCAAATTTCCCATTCTTAAGACTCCTGGTATGTGCAATTCAGGGCAGTTACATGGAGAATAACAGAAGATGGAACAATATAGTGACAGTGACATGTCTGTTCTACTTTCAAATTAGGGGGTTCACTGTATCATCTACCCTTTTGGGGTGTCTTTTCCCAGTGATTTATTCTTTTTCTCACTCATTGGGCACTCTGATTTACTGTTTTTCTCATTGAGCAATTTTTTCGGGGGATTTCTTCTGTCTTCTCCAAATCTTCTCCCTTTTAATCCATCGATAACCTTGAGTTCTTCTTTTACTTAATAAGATGTTTAAAAATTAGTTTTTATTGGAGTATAGTTGCTTTACAATGTTGTGTTTTTGCTGTTCATATATGTAGCCGTATGTAGCCACTAAGTGTGTGTGCTTAGTTGCTCAGTCATGTCCGACTCTTTGTTGACCCCAAGGACTGCAACCAAATGTCCATGGGATTTCCCAGGCAAGAATCCTGGAGTGGGTTGCCATTTCCTTCTCCAGAGGATCTTCTTGACCCAGGGATCAAACTCAAGTCTCTTGCATCTCCTGCATTGGTAGGTGGATTCTTTACCGCTGAGTAACCTGAGAAGCCCACGCATACATGTATCCCTTCCTTTTCGGATTTCCCTCCCATCTGAGTCACCAGAGGCCTGAGTAGAGTTCCCTGGGCTGCACAGAATGTTCTCATCAGTTATCCACTTTAAACATAGTATCAGTAGTGCATATGTGTCAATCCACCACGGAGCTCTCCTGAGAAGAGTTCTTGTCCTCAGAATATTCACCACCTGGGATGAGAGGCAGAGAAACGAAAAGAGGATAAAATGAAAACCAATTTGTGTCACGACAAAGAATACAACTCTCACTGGTGGTTGCAACACTCAAGTCAGAAGTGGGCTCATCACAGAGTAGAAAACAGAACTTTTAAACCAGAGTAACCAGGATGTGCGGAAACACTGTGTAGTCAATATCAAGGTTGGAGAAGGCAATGGCACCCCACTCCAGTACTCTTGCCTGGAAAATCCCTTGGATGGAGGATCCTGGGAGGCTGCAGTCCATGAGGTCGCAAAGAGTCGGACACGACTGAGCGACTTCACTTTCACTTTTCACTCTCATGCATTGGAGAAGGCAATGGCAACCCACTCCAGTGTTCTTGCCTGGAGAATCCCAGGGATGGGGGAGCCTGGTGGGCTGCCATCTATGGGGTCGCACAGAGTCGGACACGGCTGAAGCGACTTAGCAGCAGCAGCAGCAACATCAAGGTGGATCTGGGGGAAAGCGAGTAATCTGGAAGAGGCCAGAGCATTTCCAGAGTATTGGGCAACTCTGAAAGACCAGTGGGGCCGTCTCTCACATTCATTGCAAACTGTGTTGAGGGCACTAGACAGTCAGTGACTCTAGGAAGATGTCTATCAGGTAATTTTACTCGTCTGCTCAAAATAGCAGAGCGGTTCCCTCCTTCTCAGCCACCGTACTGTTCTTGGGCGCTAGGCGCACTCCCCTCTCCGTTTCTCCCTTCTGCTGCTGTTTCTCTTTTCTCTGTCTTTCACAGTCTGTCTCTGGATCTTTATTTAGAAGACTGCCTCAGGGAATGTTCCACGGTTTTCCTTCCACCATCCAACACATCATGCCCACTTCCCATGCTTTACTTTTTTTATTTTTTTGGAGGATAATTTCTTTACGGTGTTGTGTTGGTTTCCGCTGCACAGTGAAGTGAATCAGCCATATGGATACATATATCCACTCCCTCTTAATTCACACCTCATCCCACCCCTCTAGGTCATCACAGAGCCCCGAGCTGATCTCTCAGTGCTATACAGCAGCTGCGCACTAGCTGGCTGTTTTACACATGGTCGTGTATAGAGGTCATTGCTACTCTCTCAACTCATCCCACCTTCCCATCCCCCCACCACATCCACACGTCTGTTCTCAACGTCTGCATCTCTATTCCTGCCCTACATATATGTTCACCGGTACTATTTTTTTCTAGATTCCATATATATACATTAATATACAATGCTTGTTTTTCTCTTTCTGACTTACTTCACTCTGTATGACAGACTCTGTGTCCAGCCACGACTGTACAAATGACCCAGTTTCATTCTTTTTGATGGCTGAGTAGTAGTCCCTTGTATACATGTACCACATCTGTTTTATCCATTCCTCTGTTGATGGACACTTCAATTGTTTCCATGTCATGGCTATTGCAAAGAGTGCTGCAATGAACGTTGGGATGCATGTGGTTTAGTTTGAATTATGGTTTTCTCACAGTATACATCCAATGGTCGGATGCTGGGATATATAGTAGTTCCCATGCTTTAATTGTGTTGATCCTTAGGACTTGTCTCTTTCTAACATACTCTAGAATATTCTATGTTATATGTATTTTCTTATTTTCCTTTTTAGTCTGTCTCCATCAGGTACAAGTAGGTTCGCCAGCTTAACTTCAGAGCATAGACTTGGCCAATAATGCATATAGAGTCAGTTCTGTTAGACTCAAGGAAATAGCACTGCCTGTGTTTTATAATATGGATTGGTTTTGTTTTCCATTTTTAAAAAGTAATACAATTTTACTGCAAAATAATGTAGAAAAGTAAAAAAATAATAATTTAGACTCTTTGTTATTTTTCCTTCCCAAGGATGAATATGGTACATGTTTATTTAAATTATTTATATAATGCATATTTAAATATGACATGTGATATATACATCTTATGAAATGTTTGCAAATTTAGGATCATAGTGTAGATATAATTTTGTAGCCTGCTTTAAAAATATAATGCTGTGCTTTAAAAAAACTTCCATTATGATACATATTTTAATGTGAATTTTAATGGCTGATTAGTACCATGGAATTTATTAAACTGATTTCATTTTGTTGATCATTTGCACTTGTTTCCAATTTTCACTACTATCAGTAAAATTATAGTAAACATCCTCATACACAAATCTTTCTCTAAATCTGATTATTTCTTTAGGATAAATTCCAAATAATGGAGTTGTGATGATTTTTAAATTGTCCTCTTTTCTTTTCCTGAGTCTATGCCAGACTTTACTCAGCCCTAATAACAACATGCTCTTTCATTTTCTTGGTATTTTTAGACATGCCTGAGGAATTTAGAGAGTAACTAGTTATTTTCTTCAGCTAGAGTACTTTCTCTTCATTTAAAAACTCAAATTCAACATTGATCCAGTTTTCCAAACAATGCAGTGTGTTTATGTATCTGCATTATTTAAGCGTCATTTATCTGTAGGCAAGATTCCAGTTTAAATGATTAGACACATTGATGAAACGTTTAGAACTCTTCCCCCTTGGAAATATGCATTTGTATTGCCATCCGTAATGATCAATAGTCATCTTAATTGCTTAATTTTCCAACAGAAACATTGATGCTTGCATGACTATTAAGCAACTCAAACAAATCTTAATTACTGTAGTCTAGACTAATCATGTCGATTGTTAAGACCTTACACTGGGGGAAGAAAAAATCATGTCTGGAAGGTGACACTCCCCTCCCGAACTTGACCTCAGAATTTCCCAAAACCATGGAATGTCCATCAACATTTACTGAATCAATGGTTCACTTTAAACTCAGTGCTAAATGCTGGGCATGCTTCATGCTAACACACATTCTAAATATTCATGAAAAATATAAATGAAGAACTCCATTCGATAGAATCAACTATGTAAGGAAATGATTCAAAATTATGTATACATATCAGATATAAAATGAGAGAGGACAGTAACTTGGAAATGAGTCTAGATTGGATTGAAGAAGAGAGAGAGAAAGGTATTGAACATAGCTGGTACTCCTCAAATACAGATTTGCTTATTTAACTTCAAGGAGGAATCAATTCTGTTTCAAATGAAGAAGGATATTTTGTGTGCAGAATGGCAAATTGGCTTCCAAAGCTAATTCTGCTGGAAATAAGGGATCTTGGGATTTGTGCACAAGAAGAATTCAAATTAAGCTTGTAAACCTTAAGAAGGTAGTAGCCATGCTCTTTTATTCACCGACACATGTTCAGGACAGTTATAGTCTCGTAGTGGGCACTTGTGAATCTCGCTAATGGAAACGTTTGAACCACTTCAAAATGATCATAAAAAGGAACAAAATTGTGCCATTTGCAGAGACGTGGATGAAGCTAGAGAATGTCCTACAGAGTGAAGTAAGTTGGAAAGAGAAAGTCAAATAGTGTTTGTTAATACTAGTATGTGGAATCTAGAAAAATGGTATTGCTGCTGCTGCTAAGTCACTTCAGTTGTGTCCGACCCTGTGCGACCCCATAGATGGCAGCCCACCAGGCTCCGCCGTCCCTGGGAGTCTCCAGGCAAGAACACTGGAGTGGGTTGCCATTTCCTTCTCCAATGCATGAAAGTGAAAAGTGAAAGTGAAGTTGCTCAGTCAAGTCCGACTCTTAGCGACCCCATAGACTGCAGCCCACCAGGCCCCTCCATCCATGGGATTTTCCAGGCAAGAGTACTGGAGTGGGGTGCCATTGCCTTCTCCGAAAAATGGTACAGATGAACCTATTTACAGAGCAGAAGTAGACATGGAGGGAAAAAAAGTAGGGACACAAAGCAGAGAAAGGGGTGATGGGATGAGCTGGGAGATTAGAATTGACATATATATCCTACTGATACTATGCAAAAACCAGATAACTAATGAAAATCCTACTGTATAGCCCAGAGAACTGTACTCCATGCTCCGTGATGACCTAAATGGAAAGACAGTCCAAAAAAAGGAGATATATGTATACATAGAGCTGATTGACTCTGCTGTACAGCAGAAATTAACACAGCATTGTAAAGCAATTGTATTCCTATAAAAAGTAATTTAAAAAAGATTATTAGGTGTGAAAAGTCAAGCTTTACAGACGTTCTTTAAGATAAACCATTTAAATGAAAAAACTCCAGTACAATATGATAAAGTGAAAGTCGCTCAGTCGTGTCTGACTCTTTGTGACCTCATGGACTATACAGGCCATGGAATTCTCCAGGCCAAGATACTGGGGTGGGTAGTCATTCCCTTCTCCAGGGGCTCTTCCCAACCCAGGAATCAAACCCAGGTCTCCCGCATTGCAGGCGGATTCTTTACCAGCTGAGCCACCAGGGAAGCCCTGCAATATGATAAGGCCATTTTAAAAAATTCCCTTCCCCTGTCTCAAAAAGTAAATGGAAGACACCTTCGTCTTCAGGGAAACCAAGAAATCATGACAACTGCAGACCAGTGAACAAACTGTTTCCTGGCTCAGTGGGCAATCTGGCCAAGGAAAGGAAGCCAGCGACACATTGTCGTCCATCAGAATAAATAGCTCCTAGGAGAAGAGTGTCAGAGATCTGAAAGGCATCTCCAGTAATTAGAGAGGAATGCAAAGGGGCTCGTGTGAATCCTTCCCCTCGACAGAGCCTGTCTGTCAGCCTGTCTGTGCCAGAATCCCATTTGCAACCTTGAAATCTGACTGTAAATTTCCCTTCACTTCATCTAGCAGAGACACACTTAGCATGGACTCAGGATGCAATTAGGCCGATGGAAACAAAAACGAGAAAAACATTTCAGGTTTTAAAAGGCTGTCACCCCCATCGCTTCCATAGATCTTAGACTCCTAATTCTGTGATTGCTGCTTGAGGTGAAGCAAGTTGAGATTGTATCCTTAGTTTGAAGTTTACAACCATATCTACAGACTATGGGATGGAGATCTTCCTGTATTCTATACCGGGTTTCCCAGGGGGCCCAATGGTACAGAATCCGCCTGCCAATGCAGCAGACACAACAGACGTAGGTTCGATCCCTAGGTCTGGAAGATCCCCCGGAGGAAGGCATGGCAACCCACTCCAGTATTCCTGCCTGGAGAATCCCATGGACAGAGGAGCCTGGAGGGCTATACAATCCGTGGGGTCGCAAAGAGTCGGACATGACTGAGTGAGTGAACAACAACAATAAATTTCTCCTAGTTCCTAAACTCCAAGTACAATATGTTCATCCAAGAAAGAAATTTTAGTTTAAAAAAAAAAAAACTCGAGCATGTGCACTTCTGTGAATACTCACCTCCTGCTTCCTTACACTGAGTTCTCCCTACTCTTAGGTGTCTCTCTCTGTGTAATCAGAGCCATGACTCTGACAATGTCCAGCTTTATTACATAAAAATCAAAGCAGACCATCTTAGCTCTCTTTATTTCATAGGGAGCATGGTCTTCTGACTCCAAGAAATCAACAAACAGCTTTGAGACCATCTGGTTCATGGGAGTTGAACATCTGAGATCTTTGTGATCAAAGACCTGTGTATCCAAGAGCCAAACTGTGGGTCCTCAAAATTTAGATTCTTACCCAGAACCATGGACTTGGTTTCCCAGAACTTGGACTGCAAGGAGACCAAACCAGTCAAGGCTAAAGGAAATCAATCCTGAATATTCTTAGGAAGGACTGATGCTGAAGCTGAAGCTCCAATACTTTGGTCACTTGATGCAAAGAGCCAACTCATTGGAAAAGACCTTGATGCTGGGAAAGATTGAAGGCAGGAGGAGAAGGGGACGACAGAGGATGAGATGGTTGGATGGCATCACTGATTCAATGGACATGAGTTTGAACAAGCCTCCAGGAGATGGTGATGGACAGGGAGGCCTGGCATGCTGCAGTCTTTGGGGTTGCAAAGAGTCAGACACCAGTGAGCAACTGAACACCAGCACCCTAGGTTTTCCAACTTGCCAACCCTGTGAGAATTCAGTTATTTTCTGTATTCATTGAGATTGACCATCTATAGAAAGTGGCACTGTGGCATAATGGGGGGAAAAAAGGAACTCATTCAAAAACAAGCAAATCTCTACAGAAATCATCTTACCTTCACAAGCACCAATGTAGGTTCTTAGGAATATTAATTATCTTTTCTCCTATCTTTCATTCCTCTCCCCTGTCCCATCCTGGGAAGAGAATACTGTATATCTCACTGAGTTGATAACTCTTTAATTTACTGGGTTTTCTTTTTCATGGCTAGAGAAAGCCAGACATGAAATGTTTGTATATTCGTAAGTATTCAGCCCACCTCTATGGCGGTTCATTAAGGTAAAATGAAGGCTGCATACATTCATTAAATCCAAGCCCAAGCTGTGTATTTTCATGTGACACGGGCATTTTAAGGGGCTGTGATGGATACGTCATTAAAAGAATTAGATTTGAGCCTAAATTAGTTATTGAACTGCCTCCAGGCTGAGGTTTTCTATTGTGTTTGAGACAGGACAGGAGGACCTGGCATTCTACATAAATCAGATTATCTACGCCAGGGCTCTTCAGCTTCCAACACCAGGAGAACGGTTGTCCTGGAAAGAGATCAGAGAGCATTTCACAAAAGGGCCTTTTCATTTTTATAAAATTGCAAGGAAGTTCATTTCCACCATGAAGGAACTGCTCTAGCAGCTTAAGTGAATGTTAAGAGCCCAGTAACTGTAGACCCAGGAAGAGCAATTATCATGAATTTTGTTCTTTGCACCCTTGGAACTCTGTGTGATGAAGCTACCTTGGACCACCTTCAATGATTCAGGTTCAGATAACACCCTGTGGGGTAAAAAAAAAAACACACAAAAAAACCTGTCTATTAGTGAACCACCATGCACCAAATTTAGGAAGCTGTTTCTGAAATGCAGTTTAACCTGGGAGGACTATTGCCTCTTAGATTAAATGACTTATTAATAAAGGTAGCTTGGTGATGGAAACAAACTACCTGCAATGCAGGAGATGTGGGTTCAATCCCTGGGTTGGGAAGATCCCCTGGAGAAAGAAATGGCAACCCATTCCAGTATTCTTCCCTGGGAAATCCCATAGACAGAGGAGCCTGATGGCCTACAGTCTATGGGGTCGCAAAACAGTCAGACATGACTTAGTGACTGAACAATAACAGCAAATAAAGATAGCATCACTAGGATTTAGGCTCCACTGTGAGGATGGGTCAGACAGGAGACATTTAATATGAGAAGACCCAAGAATCCAACACCGCTTTCTCTGCACCCCTACTGTATCAGTGGTGACTCTACCCCCATCCTATTGATGGGTCAGTAGGATCATCCATTGTGTGCATTTATATAGATAAACGTGTCATGCGTATGCCTGGGTGCCCAGATTCTTCAAGACGGTTTATGGCAAAGCAAATACTTAATTCGTCAAGTATGCATCCCTTGCCTTCCAGGTGCAGTCACCCTCTCGGTGATGGGATATAGCGATGAGCAAACAGATCAGGGAGGTCCGCTTCCATGAATCCTATGTTCTAGTGTGGGAGAGGGGAGGGATTGGGAGGGAAGGTTTAGCAATAGAAGGACAAACAGATCAACCCACAGGCTCTTTTGGATACGCTGAGTGTGATTACAGAAAATAAAACTGGGTGAGGAAAGACGTGATGTCAGTTTCTAGTCTCCTCCTTGTGACAGGTTGGGTTTCCTGGTGGAAGGAACTCCAGCGGGGTTGATGGCAAGTGAGTTCCTTGCAGAGGGTGCTTGTTACACAGTCCCAGGGATTCTGAGAGAGCCTCGCTCCTGTTTGCTGTTTTTCAGATGCCTCAGGCTCAAGGTCAGGGTGGCACATTTTAGGGGTGGAGTGGGGTCATGTCCTGAGCTCCCCAAGCATCTCTCCATCCATCCAGTCCCTGTCCTTCTGTGATAATCGATTGCCTGCCCCCTCCTCCCGCCCTGAGCACCACGGTTTCGGGCAGGCCAAACTGTCCTTACTGAAGCTGAGTCTAGCCTCTGTACCTCGACACCGAAGTAAGTCTCAGAGACAGAGTTTTGTGTGAAGCAGAAGGGAACGGTTTTACTGCTTTGCCAGGCAAAGGGGGCCAACAAACACGTGTGTCCCACTTTGGAGGGGGTCGTGAGAGGTTTTACAGCAGTGGTTCAAAGAGGGCATGATCAGCTTGTGCACATTTTTCTGATTGGCTGGTGGTGAGGGAATCCTGAGTCAGCATCCCTTACCCTCTGGTCCCAGCTGGTCTGTGGTCTACCTGCTTGTGGGCAACACACTGTTAACTTCTCTCACCTGCTGAGGATTGCAATATCTGCAGAACAGCTCAGAGATATTGTTGTGCCATGACCAACCTAGACAGCATACTAAAAAGCGGAAACATCACTTTACCAACAAAGGTCCATGTAGTCAAAGCTATGGTTTTTTGCAGTAGTCATGTATGGACATGAGAGTTGGACCATAAAGAAAGCTGACCGCCAAAGAATTGATGCTTTTGAGCTGGGGTGCTGGAGAAGACTCTTGAGAGTCCCTTGGACTGCAAGGAGATCCAACCAGTCCATCCTAAAGGAAACCAACCCTGAATGCTCATTCGAAAGACTGACGCTGAAGCTCCAATACTTTGGCCACCTGATGCGAAGACCTGACCCATTGGAAAAGACCCTGATGCTGGGAAAGATTGAGGACAGGAGGAAAAGGAGACGGCAGAGGATGAGATGGTTGGATGGCATCACTGACTCGATGGACATGAGTTTGAGCAAGGTCCGGGAGTTGGTGATGGACAGGGAGGCCTGGTGTGCTGCCGTCCATGGTCGCAAAGACTTAGACACGACGGAATGAAGGAATAGCAGCAGCAACAGCAATAATTCTTTGGGGGCCAATCAAACAACAGCAGTGATCTTTCAGGGAGGCCCAGGACCCTGCCCCAAGGCTGCACTGTTGTTTCCCGGCTCCCCCTCCCTCGTCTCTGCCTCCCCTCTCTTGCCTGATGAGCAGCTCTTTGAACCTGCCCAGTTGGAACTCAGGGAAGGTCTTGGGGGTGAATGAAGCCTATTTCCTGTCAGCAAGAAATGAGGGACCCAGAAATGCCTTCATGCCCAGGAGCCCCACAGACTCCCGCTCAGTATCATTATTAATGATTATGAGTGTGCTGTCCTGTCCTGCTTCTGCGGGTTCACACAGGCTGTTCCTTTCAGTGGCAAGGTCGATACATCTCCCACCAGCTACTCTCCTGCCCCCACTTCCGTCCTATGGTCACGCCTTAGCTGCCCTTTCTTGCTTGTGGTTTTTGATCATTTGTTTTATTTGTCAGTTAACTACTGAGTTATATTTATTGGCTGCCCTGTGTAGCAGGTGGGAGCTTAGTTCCCTGACTAGGGATGGAACCTGTATCCCACCCCCCCCAGTGGAAGTACAGAGTCTTAATGGCTGGACCACCAGAGAAGTCGCTCTTGTCCACATTTAGTGTGGGAGATACTTGCATGCATTCACAGAAAGCTTCCAGCCTGTACCCCCATCCCATCTCATCAGAGCACCCAGCTTCCTTCTCTGGGCACCCTCATGGCCTGGAGATCCCTCAGGTCCCCTCCAAGGGGCAGACCATCATCATCACCTTCGTGCTTACTTTTCCTTAACCATGTGATGTAAAGATGAACACATGCTGTTTTTGTTGTTTAGTCACTAAGTCGTGTCCGACTCTGTGATCCTTTGGACTGTAGCCCACCAGGCTCCTCTGTCCATGGGATTCTCCAGGCAAGAATCCTGGAGTGGGTTGTCATTCCCTTCTCCAGGGGAATCTGCCCAACCCAGGGATGGAACCCAGGTCTCCTGCATTGTCAGGAGGATTCTTCAACCCCTGAGCCACCAGGGAAGCCCCGTAAATGAACATGTACCATGAGTCAATTTGAAAAGCACAGATACCTTTTTTGTTCCATTGAAAAAAATCGTGTCCTACTTCTTTTTCATATACTCTGTTGACTTGTAGAAAAACAGAACAAAACAGAGAAAAGCAAAAGAGATAGTGGAACTTGGCTGTGCTTTTTTTCCCCTTAATTACAGTGTCTATAATAACTAAAGACCACATAAAGGTCCAAAGAACGGGAAAACAATTAGCAAATGCATTAAATGTTTGGTTATCCTTCAGTCTTAAGGATAATTAGTTGTCTCAGACAAAGACTTTTGCTAGGATTGATGCCTTCTGCGTGGAAGCAGCCTACATTTCTTGAGTAGTTTTGCAAAAGATGCCAGACTGATTAGCCTTGTAAATGGATTAATACGAGAACATCTTGCATCTAGCAGAATGCCTGTTGATGGGTGCGGTTGGAAACAGAAACACAGGAATTTGCTAGTGTTTGACTTAAAGAGGTGGGAGAGGGTTTTTGTTTTTTTTTTCCTGAAGTATCTATTTTCATCACTGGAGGGAGAGATTTTGTATGATGAGAGCAGAAACTCCTTCTGGTGTGGACATTTTCAATTATTTACATGGGCTGATAATATTTGAGAAACTTGGTGATAATTACCGCTTGATCCAAATTTGTATTTGAGGATCTGTGGAAGCAAATGATTAATTCATCAAAGTTATTTGTCTTTCCATGTATTGCTTGCAAAGTGAAAGTGTTAGTTGCTCAGGCATGTCTGACTCTTTGCGACCCCATGGACTGTAGCCCACCAGGCACCTCTGTCCATGGGATTCTCCAGGCAAGAATACCGATGGGGGTAGGCATTCTCTTCTCCAGAGCATCTTCCCAACCCAGGATGGAACCCGGGTCTCCTGCATTGTAGGCAGATTCTTTACGGTGTGAGCCACCAGGGAAGCCCTAAGTGTTGCCTACAGGTCTCTATCCTAAGGGTTCTAAAACAAACATCAAACAAGGACGGTGGTGCAGTTAATGTTAAAAAGCAAATCCACAGGTAAATATAATTCAAAGTAGAGTATAAAGCATGTGATTTAAGGGAAATAGCAGACTATTATCGGGTTTTGGAGAAAAAAATTTACTTCCAAATAGGAAAAGAGACATTTTCATAAACACAATGATGTTGGACTCAATCCCTGGAAAATAGACTGTCGTTTGAGTATGGAAACATTGGACATTTTCTTTTTCTCTTTTATTTTTATTTTAACTGAAGTACAGTTGTTGCACCGTATCACGTAAGTTATACGTGTACAAGACAGTGATTCACAATTTTTAAAGATTTTCATCTAGAGAAGGGATAAGCTACCCACTCCAGTATTCTTGCCTGCAGAATCCCAAGGACAGAGGGGCCTGGTGGGCTACAGTGCATGGGGTCGCAAAGAGTCGGACACAACTGAGCAGCTAAGCACTCACACATAGTCATTATAGAATGCTGGCTATATCCCTTGTCTTATACAGCATATTCTTGCAGCTTACTTTATACATAGCAGCTTGGACTTCTTACTCCTATATTCCACCCTGCCCCCTCTGGTAACCACTAGTCTATTTTCTTTATCTGTGAGCCTGCTTCTTTTTCTCTTATGTTCACTAATTTGTTGTGTTTTTTTAGATTCCACATATAATTGATACCATACGACATTTATCTTTCTCTTTCTGACTTATTTCACTTAGCATAATGCTCTCAAAGTCTATCCATGTTGCTAGAAGTGGCATTATTTCATTCTTTTTTACAGCTGCATAATATTCCATACTCTGTCTAAGAGGATGAGATGGCTGGAAGGCATCAATGATGCAATGGACATGAACTTGGGCAAACTTCAGAAAACAGTGAGGGACAGAGAGGCCTTGGGTACTGTAGTCCACAGGTTTGCAGAGAGTTGGACGTTACTGGGCTACTGAACAAAATAACAACAAATATTCCATTGTGAGTTACACACACACACGCGTGCGTGCGCGCACCCTGCATCTTCTTCATCATTTCATCTGTTGATGGACACTTAGGTTGCTTCCATATCTTGGTATTGTAAATACTGCTGCAGTGAACATGGACACTCTTTCCAAATAAGCATTTTCATCTTTTCTGGATATATGCCCAAGACTGGGATTCCTGGATCATATGGTAATTCTATTGGTAGTGTTTTAAAGAACCTCCATAGTGATCTCTACAGTGACTGCAGCAATTTACATTCTCACTAACCATGTAGGAGAGTTTCCTTTTCCTCATACCCTCCCCAGTGTGGTTATTTACAGACTTTTCGATGATGGCCGTTCTCACAAGGGGCTTCCCTGATAGCTCAGTTGGTAAAGTATGTGCCTGCAATGCAGGAGACCCTGATTCCTGGGTCAGGAAGATCAGCTGGAGAAGGGAAAGGCTACCCACTCCAGTATTCTTAGGCTTCCCTTTGGCTCAGCTTGTAAAGAATCTGCCTGCAATGCGGGAGACCTGGGTTTGATCCCTGGGGTTGGGAAGATCCTATGGAGAAGGGAAAGGCTACCCACTCCAGTATTCTTGGGCTTCCCTTGTAGCTCAGCTTGTAAAGAATCTGCCTGCAATGCGGGAGACCTGGGTTTGATCCCTGGGGTTGGGAAGATCCTATGGAGAAGGGAAAGGCTATGCACTCCAGTATTCTGGCCTGGAGAATTCCAAGGACTGTATAGTCCATGGGGTCACTTAGAGTCGGACACGACTGAGCGACTTTCACTTCAATTCACTTCACTTCATTCTTACAAGAAACAGTTGAGCGTTGAGGGGAATCGAAATCCCTCCAGTTGATTCCTAAACTGAAGCTATTTCCAAACAGGCAGTTAATGTCCCTTGTTCACAAATTGCTTTAAAATCCACACCCTCTCTTTGCCCAGATGACATCAGTTCTAACACCCTGGGCTGGACCCTTGGGACAGAGCCATTCTCCTTTACTCTCTCTCCTCCCCAAGTCTGATTTCATACTTGGTCTCAGTTGTTGTTGTTGCTGTTCAGTGGCTAAGTCCAGTCCGACTCTGCAACCCCATGGACTGCGGCCTGCCAGGCTTCCCTGTCCATCACCAACTCCCGGAGCTTACTCAAACTCACGTCCATTGAGTCAGTGATGCCATCCAACTATCTCATCCTCTGTTGTCCCCTTCTCCTCTCGCCTTCAATCTTTCCCAGCATCAGGGTCTTTTCCAATGAGTCAGTTCTTTGTATCAGGCAGCCAAAGTATTGGAGTTCCAGCTTCAGCATCAGTCTTTCCAATGAGCCTTAAGGTTTTTCTTCAAGTGAAATCCTTTATCAATTACAGGTGACTGTGATGTGACTGACCCTTGATAAGTTTCCCAGAACCTACATCTTAGCAGCAAAGTAGAACTCCAATACTTTGAGTGATTTAAGAAATAACTCTGTGGGACCAAAATATGCTAAACAGCATCGTTTCAGGAAGAATCTGGAGCTGGTGATGTTGCCATTTATTCCCGTAACATCTAGGGTGAAAATGCAATTTTTCAAATGTAAATTCAGATCATTCGCTTTGACAGGCTTAAAAACACTGTCAGGATTGAGAACAGCCCTACATAACTGTGGGTCCATCTGCATGTGACCACAGACGGGATGACTAGATTCGAATTGCTGCCTGATTTGTAAAGGCTGGCAACAAACTGGGAGTTTCCTGGTGGTTCAGTCGTTAAGACTCCACGCTTCCAATGTAAGGAGCCTGGCTTCCATCCGTGGTCAGGGAACTGAGATCCGGCATGCCAGGTGGCAAAGCCAAAACGAAACAAAAGAGATACAAAACAAAAACCAGTAGCAGTGCTTTTTGGGAAGCAGTGATCTTTACTTTTGAACATTGCTGCTGCTGCTGCTAAGTTGCTTCAGTCGTGTCAACTCTGTGCGACGGCAGCCCACCAGGCTCCACCGTCCCTAGGATTCTCCAGGCAAGAACACTGGAGTGGGTTGCCATTTCCTTCTCCAGTGCATGAAAGTGAAAAGTGAAAGTGAAGTTGCTCAGTCGTGTCCGACTCTTAGCGACCCCATGGACTGAAGCCCACCAGGCTCCTCCGTCCATGGGATTTTCCAGGCAAGAGTACTGGAATGGGGTGCCATTGCCTTTGACTTTTGAACATTAGGGGCATGTTTTTGAAACAGGAGACTTGAGTCCATGTGAATGGTCTGTTAGAATACAGTGAATTAGTGGCTTCATTTAAAGAGGCCAAGTTACAGTAACCGATGATAATGGAATGAGATACTGTTGTTTTGACCATCCAGAGGAGATCAGAATGGGGTTTCCCTGGTGGCTCAGTGGTAAAAAGAATCTGCCTGCCAATGCAGGAGATGTGAGTTCAATCCCTGGGTCAGGAAAATCCCCTGGAGAAGGACATGGCAACCCACTCCAGTGTTCTTGCCGGGAGAATCCCACGGACAGAGGGGCCTGGCGGGCCACAGTCTATGGGGTCGCAGAGAGTTGGACACGACTTAGCCACTAAACAACAGGAGGACAGAATAAAGCAGAGCTGTCCACGGTCTGTATCGCATGAAATGTGGCTTATTGATGTATCCAGTATCCCAGGTAGTCCGGAGCAGTGAGTCTCCTAAGTGGGAGCTATGTGACTTCTTGCCGATAATCTTTGAGGCAAAGGACAATCCACAAAATATCGATATTTTCTTTTACAGCAAAATGTCGCATCTGGAGTAGATGTTGACAGAGCCCCCAATTCTACAATGAGCTTTGACCACCCACCCCCAGCCCTTATCTCTTGTATGGCCCGAGTCTCCTTCCACAGGATTGAGAATGGGACCCTGGGCTTTTAACAGAAGTGAATACTTCCTCTTGGGTGACCGCCCTCAAGATATATTATTACAACGATGACAGCTATTACTGAATGACAGATCTTGCTGAAATTCAAATGCAGTCGAATCTTTTGTTTCCTTGTAACTCATCCCTTCCTGACCCCCCAATGACAGCACTGATGTTCAAGAATAATGGTTGCATATTTTTGAGTTCCATTATGGAAGGCCAGAGAGTCAAAGAATATGGAGGGACAAGAGACGGTTGAGGTAGAAAAACCGTAGAAAAACCGCCTTTAGCTGCGTTATTATTTTTCTCGTCAAAAATATGAAGGGACAAGAGACAGTTGAGGTAGAAAAACCGTCTTTAGCTGCGTGATGATTCGAAGTTAGAACAGGAGACATTCTTCTGGTATGTTTCAAAAAGATATTCAAAAGTGATCATTTTTTTTGGTCCCGTGTCAGTCTTTTTCAGGGAATTCAACATGGTTTTCCAAAGGAAGTCATTTTGGCCCTGATCTCTTTGGTTTCGGAAATGATGTCGTGTTTTTAGAATTAAGAATAGATAAAACTCCTGTTGTGTGATGCCAGACATTCTATTTTAATGTTTTTTCCTTTCATCTTCTATCCAATGATGTGCAATATGCTCTTTACTTACGTATTTGTACAAAGATATAATTATAAATTATGCAATTATAAAATCACTTCGAAACCTAATTAATACAGAAATGTTACACACAAAATTTCAATCACTTTGTAATCCACTGCCTGAAACTTCCTGAATAGAAAACTAATGGAGTTTGTTAATCATTAATGATTTATACAATGTGAAATTTCTCACTGCAAACATGAAATTTGTTGGAAGGAATATGAAAGATATTTTCCCACATTTGCATATGAAAAGAACTTTAGAAGTCCTCCAATTCTGAAATATCTGTATAATATATAGCTGATCAAACAAAGAAGGATGTTTTTGAAAGTAAAATGGATGCTATTTAAAACTATGTTAGGATAACAGCCATAAGTTGGAAAGTGGGGTTTTGTCCAAATACCCATTTTTTTACCCCAAGAAAACTCTGGCCAAATGACTGATTTCCTCAGGAGAAACAGGGGCTGTTCAAAAGATGCCCCCAGGGGTAAACATTTATGGCTAACTTTGGCCCTCCAGTCTACCTGTCTCCTGGTTAACTCATTACATCACACACCATTGAGCTGCATATGTGATATTGCTCATTGAGCTGTATGTCGTAAATTCTTCCAGCTCTAACACAACTCTTTGCCTCTTTACTTCCCATGATGTTCTAAACAAACCTTGTTACCTTGGTCACAGTAACCAGGAACTGACTCTCCCCCTTTCGAAAAGCGTCATGCCTAGACAGGGTAAATTTTGGCAGAAGGTCAGTAAAAAGAATACCCTTAGTTTTAATCAACTTTTAACAAGGGCAAAAATCTTCCCAACCTTCTTTACAATGTTAGTGAACCATTGATACAAAATATGCTGATGTATATTTTGTATGTCTGATATATCTCCTCATATTTCAAACCAACATTTTACACGTCACCGTATGTAAAATAGATAACCAACAAGGACCTACTATATAGCACAGGGAACTATACTCAGTATTTTATAATAATCTATAAGGGATAAGAATCTGAAAGTCACTCAGTCATGTCCAACTATTTGCAACCCCATGGACTATACAGTTCTTGGATTTCTCCAGGCCAGAATACTGGTTGGGTAGTCTTTCCCTTCTCCAGGGGATCTTCCCAACCCAGGGATCGAACCCAGGTCTCCTGCATTGCAGGTGGATTCTTTACCAGCTGAGCCATCAGGGAAGCCCAAGAATACTGGAGTGGGTAGCCTATCCCTTCTCCAGAGGATCTTCCTGACCCAGGAATCGAACCAGGGTCTCCTGCATTGCAGGTGGATTCTTTACCAACTGAGATATCACAGAAACCCATAGATAAATAGATAGATAGACAGACCCAAACTCCCTAACTATCCCTTCCCCATCCTTCTCCACAGTAACCATAAGTTCATCCTCCAAGTCTGTGAGTCTGCTTCTATTTTGTAAATAAGTTCATTTGTACCATTTCTTTTAAAATTCCACATATAAGGGATGTCATGCTATCTTCTTCTCTCTGACTGACTTCACTTAGTATGACAATCTCTAGGTCCATTCACGGTGCTACAAACGGCATTATCTCATTCTTTTTAATGTCCAAGTATTATTTCATTGAAATGGCCATCCACTCCAGTATTCTTGCCCGGAGCATCCCATGGACAGAGGAGCCTGGCAGGCTATAGTCCATGGGGCCGCAAAGAGTCGGACACGACTGAGCGACTTTCACTTTTTCATGATGTGTTGTGGTAGTCAGGACCCAAGTTGGCCACAAGTGGTATCTACCTCATGATATTTATACCCTCATCTTATTCCCTGCCTTCACTGTCAGCCACCTTAAGGCACATCTTCTAATAAAAATGATACAGCAGGAACTTTCCTGGTGGTTCACTGGTTAAGACTCTGAACTTCCCAAAGCAGGGAGCTCAATTTCAATCCCTGGCTGGGGGACTAAGATCTCACATGCCACATGTCATAGCCTAAAAAAAGAAAAATTCCTGATAATCTTCTTTCAAATTAAAAGCAAAGAAAGACAGAAAATGAATGAACACGTCTGAAAAAGAAGAATAGAGCAAAATACCAGGATGTCAGCTCTGAGACTAGGATGCCATCTTGACCATCATCTCTGCTTTGCTTGTGCCAAGGGAAGCCAGCTGCCGTGTTTGGAGCCATCCCATGGAGAAGATCACCTGTAAAAGAAATGCCATCTCTGCCCAAAAGTCAGCAGGGACCTAAGTCCTGCTACTGTTATGTCAGCCAGCTTGGGGTGAACCCTTCCCCAGTCGAGACTTCAGATAAGACTCCAGCTCCAGGTAACATTTGGCTTCCCAGGTGATGCTCATGGTAAAGAACCCGCCTGCCAAGGCAAGAGACGTAAGAGATGTGGGTTCTATCCCTGGGTCGGGAACATCCCCTGGAGGAGGAAATGGCAACCCACTCCAGTATTCTTGCCTGAAGGATCCCATGGTCCACGGGGTCGCAGAGTGTCGGACACAACTGGGGCGACTTAGCATGCGAATGCACCCAAGTGACATTTAATTGCACCCTGGCAGCAATTCATAATTTCCAGAATATCCAATTCAAGAGCTCCTCGATTTTTGACCTGCCGAATCTGTGAGATAAATTGTTGCTTAAGTTGCTTATTTTGTGGGTACGTTTTTAATGCACCATTAACTGATACAGGTACAAGTGCTCTGAATTGGAAACCAATTAAATTTTCAACACCAGGGGCTCAGACACCTACATGACCGTGCACCCACGTGGAGACAGTGGAGTCAGGCCATTTCAGTGAGAACATTACTCATCTACTTACCACACTGACAACTGCAGGCAAGAATCTTAACCTTCTGTGTGATCCTCGCTTCTCTGTAAAGAATAGTAAGCACCCCGTAGGGTTATTGCAAAGATGAACTGACAAAATCCATTACTCAAGAAAGCAGAGAGTAAGCCATCATGAGAAGTAAGATTTTTTTTTTCAATGACTGTATTACTATTAAAATGCATGCACCCAAGGAATATTTATGAATATAGGGATTGTTTGCTACCTAGTAAATTTAAATTCAGGTTATAAAATTGTATCTTAATGCTTAGACAAAATGACTGGGGTGTTGCGTGTTAAAATGTAAGTTGACTAAAGTTGATTGTGATGATGGTGTCATAAGTCTACGAATGCACTGAAAACCAGTAAAACCTTTTGTTTTATGCTTTACGCTGGTGAACTGTATGGTATGGGAATTACAGCTCCGTAAAGCTGTTTTAAAAAAAAGCAAGACATGTTTTTCTCGATGTTGCAGACTTTCTGCTTGCTTCATTAACCATTTCAACATTCTCTACTGTGACCATGTACTTTTTATCATCTTATTAAAAACCTAATGATGACTCCAATTTAAAAATGACGTGCAGTAAACAGGCGTATAGTAGATACGCTTGTCTATCATCCATTATCAGAATTTATCTCAAGAGTGTTGGGTTTGGTGTGGATTTATCACTCCTGTGAACTAAACAGGCAGAAAAAAGTTTTTTGAGTTAACTTCTTTTTGTTATCTGTTCAGTGCCAACACTTTATAAATATGTGTAAGAAAATCTGATTGCTGTGATGAGTATTATTTCATTTGAGGGGATAAAGTGATTATTGTGAATGATTTTCCAGTATGTTTTCTTATACCGTAAGTGCTCTATATGGCCTATCAGTTCAGTTCAGTTCAGTCGCTCACTCGTGTCTGACTCTTTGCGACCCCATGAACTGCAGCACACCAGGGCTCCCTGTCCATCACCAACTCCCGGAGTCCACCCAATCTCATGTCCATTGAGTCGGTGATGCCATCCAACCATTTCATCCTCTAAGGTCTGTGAAATTCTCCAGGCCAGAATACTGGAGTGTGTAGCCTTTCCCTTCCCCAGGGAGATCTTCCCAACCCAGGGATCAAACCCACGTCTCTGGCATTGCAGGCAGATTCTTTACCAGCTGAGCCACAAGGGAAGCCCCCCACATACAAACCTTCTAGCTGCAAACCTTGAAAGGACGTGAATGTGCGTTCGTGCGTACGTCCAGTTGCGGAAGTTAGTTCACGTGTCTGATGTGCACGGTCCTGTGCGTGCCTCCTCTTTCGAGTGATAGTGCTCTTATGTGCTTTACTGTGCAGTAACGTGTAGAGCTGGAGAAGGACATGCCAACCCACTCCAGCACCCTTGCCTGGGAAATCCCATGGACAGAGGAGCCTGATGGGCGGCAGCCCATAGGGTCGCAAAGAGTCGGGCACGACTGCGCGACTAAAACACACATACACACACACAATGTGTAGAGTATCTTTATTTCAAGCCTAGGCAGGATGTCAAGTGTAAAAGCTGCGGTGATAAAGCTGGTTACTGTGTACGCTCAGTTGCTCAGTTGGGTCTGACTCTTTGAGACCCCATGGATGTTAGCCCGCCAGGCTCCTCCGTCCATGGGATTCTCCAGGCAAGAATCCTGGAGTGGGTTGCCATGCCCTCCTCCAGGGCATCTTCCTGGCCCAGGCATCAAACCCACATCTCCTGCATTGGCAGGGGGAGTGTTTACCACTGAGCGACCTGGGAAGCCCCAGCTGGTACCATACAGTCCTTTTTAAGCTACCAGACTGTAAGATTAAATGTTTAGTACCTGTTTGTTTCTTATGTATTATTTGTGTGAAAAATATTATAAATCTTTCAGAGTACAGTACTGGGTAGGCAACTGTGTCCGCTGGGTGTCTAAGCCAGCTATGTTGAATTTACTAATTGGACTTAGGAACACACTCTTGGAATGGAAGTTGTTCATAGGTAGGGGATTTGCCGTAACTTGCGTTAGGACCCCGTCCGAAACACCGAGAGAGAACTCAAAGGATGCAGAGTATGTGTGCTTTACAGTCCTAATTCATTGGTTGCTATTTACCCAACGCTGTGCCAAGTGTTTCCCTGTGATTACCTCTTGGAATACTCTAGTCAGTCCAGTAGGGCAGGTCTGTGGGCTGCCTCCTTGGCATTCACGCCCTCCGGTAATTTCTTTCCCGGGTGTGTGTGGGACCTGATGATTCTCTCCTGATGTCTCCCTCCTGATGTCTCCTAGAGCTACAGACGTGATCAAGTGTCTCTTCCGTGTCATTGAGGTGGTTCAGTCGCTCCGTCTTCAAAGAGATTAAGTTGATAGGCACATGCATTCTTTGCTGAGTAAATGTAAATGGAGTCCATAAAAAGCATTTGCTGCTGTTGTGCAGTCCCTTAGTCATGTCCAGCTCCTTTGGGACCCCATGGACTGCAGCACGCCCGGCCTCCCTGTCCCTAACCATCTCCCGGAGTTTGCCCAAGTTCATGTCCATCGAGTCGGTGATGCCATCCAACCCTCTCACCCTCTGTAGCCCCCTTCTCCTCCTGCCCTCAATCTTTCCCAGCATCAGGGTCTTTTCCGATGACTCAGTTCTTCTCTTCAGGTGGACAAAATATTGCAACTTCCAGTTTCAGCATCAGTCCTTCCAGTGAGTATTCAGGGTTGATGTTCCTTAGGATGGACTGGTTTGATCTCCTTGCTGTCCAAGGAATTCTCAAGAGTCTTCTCCAGCACCGTAATTAGAAAGCATCAATTCTTTGGCATTTAGCCTTCTTTATGGTCCAACTCTCACATCCATACATGACCACTAGGAAAACCATAGCTTTGATTATACAGCCGTTTGTCAGCAAAGTGATGTCTCTGCTTCTTAACAGACTGTCTGGGTTGGTCATAGCCTTCCTTTTGAGAAGTAAGCATCTTCTAAATTCATGGCTGCAATAAGTATTACCAGTGTCTAATTTCATAACATAAATAACTGATAAGGAAAAGTTAAAAATAAGAAAACAGTGTAAGTGTCTACAGAATATGGCAGTAGATAGTTTACATCAGTCTAGCATAGTAAAATTTTTATTGAAATACCATAACTAGAAAATAAAAAAAATTTGTTGTAAAGTACCATACATTTTTTGTAGTCATAGTCATATTAATATTACATGCCTGTGTGAGAAAAATGAAGTTGTATGGATCACATATCAAATGGTGACTAGTTAAAAGACAAATTCAAAGTAAAATGAAGAAATAAACAGAATATGATTTTCTCTTCCACATACATCAACATTCAGAATCTCATCTAAGAGGCGGTGTACAGTTGCCATGGACGCATAGCTATTTTTGTCCTAAAGATAAAACCAGCATCATTGCTTCATAATGATGTCTTGAGAATGTTTTGAACATTACTGAACAATCCACTGTTTTTAAACAGTGAGTTTATTAACTCAAGATGATCAATTAAGAAAGAATTAGTAAAGTTCAAAGGGGACTTCACTTGGATTTATGAAGATGAAGAAAATATCATTTTCTGGAAATTATACAATATGGAAGGCTTTAGTGAATTCATCTGTAGTATTTCACTGAAGTACATACTCAAGGGCTTGCAGCAGTATGGTCAAATAATGACTAAAAAACAATGAAGAGAAGAAACTCAAAGTGCTCAGAATTTAATTGGAATCTTTTTTGAATTATTCAGAAATGTACACTAGATAGCTTAAAGCTACAATGAATGTGCCCATTAAAGGTATATATTTTTTCAAAAATAATCTAAATATCCTTGTCAGTGAATAGCTTAATTTGTTAATCAAAATATCAACAGTTCCACTAAAAACATGAATAATGTTTAAAGGAAATCATTTTCTATTTGAAAAAGGAATATTGCAGTTGATGAGTGGGTTGGTAGTTCTACTGTATCAGATGCTTGGGGGGAAATATCTTGAAATATGAAATTGGAAAGCAAGATCTCTCATCTCTGAGGACCTTCAAAGATCAAGGCTTATAAATACAACCCACAGTGGAAAATAGCTTAATGTAAAGCCCCAAACCACCTTCTTATGGTTTCAAATAATAAAATCAAAGGCATAGTGTTACACAAATTTGTATAAGATCACTGAGAAATAAGAGGGAAAAAATGAAGCTTTAGGAAAAATGTTCCATTACAGGGCTATAATAAAAGTGTGAAAGTGTTTGTTACTCAGTCGTGTCTGACTCTTTGTGACCCCCCTGGACTGTACCTCTGTCCATGGGATTCTCCAGGCCAGAATACTGGAGTGGGTTGCCCTTCCCTTTTCCAGGGGATCTTCCCAACCCAGGGATCGAATCCAGGTCTCCTGCATTGCAGGCAGAGTTTTTACTGCCTGAACCACCAGGGAAGCCCATGGGGCTATAGTGAATAAAATATATATACATATATATATACATATATATATATATATATATATATATACACCAGCGTGTGCTATTTACAGGAAAAATAAAACAGAAATGTGAAACTAAACTTAGAAACTCCTTACAGAGTATTGGCCTCTGTAAATATCCACCTGGTTTTTGTGTTTGTGGATTAAATCATAAATTATGCTTACTTCCTCCTGGAAGATTATCCCTGTGACCGCACCCCCTCTTTATGAGAGGTCATTTGCTTTTATATGACCACATAGTCACACTCCCTGGGCAGTGATCTCAAGTGAGTCAGAATAAGCTTCTCATGGACAAAAACAGCTTGGTTCCCAGGTTATGGAAAAGTTGAAGCAGACTGCATTTTGGGGACGTGGCTAAATTTAATCATCACGCAAAGGTGACATTTCCATGCATGCTGTCTCTCCTCCTCCCAAACTTGCAGGGGCCACATACATCTCCAAGGACGCTGAGTTCCACATATATTTACAAAGGCTTCATGGTTTCCCATCTACAAAATATTGCTTTTGGTCTCCAATATGCAGATTATCTAGGTTGTTTTTTTTTTTTAATTTTATTGGAGTAGAATTGCTTTACAATGTTATGTTAGTTTCTGCTATATAGCAAAGTGAGTCCGTTATACATACACATATGACCACTGTTTTTTAGATTCTATTCCCATGTAGGTCATTACAGAGGATTGAATAGAGTTCCATGTGCTATAGAGTAGGTCCTTATTATTGTTGTTGTTCAGTCACTCAGTCGTGTCCGACTCTGCGACCCCATGGACTGCAGCTCGCCAGGCCTCCCTGTCCTTCACCATCTCCTGGAGCTTGCTCAAACTCATGTCCATTGAATTGGTGATGCCATCCAACCATCTCATCCTCTGCCGTCCCCTTCTCTTCCTGCCCTCAATCTTTTCCATCATGAGGGTCTTTTCCAACGAGTCAGTTCTTTGCATCAGGTGGCCAAAGTATTGGAGCTTCAGCTTCAGCATCAGTTCTTCTGATGAATACACAGGATTGATCTCCCTTAGGATGGACTGGTTGGATCTCCTTGCAGTCCAAGGGACTCTCAAGAGTCTTCTCCAACACCACAGTTCAAAAGCATCCATTCTTTGGCGCTCAGCCTTTTTTATGGTCCAACTCTCACATCCATACACGACTACTGGGAAAACCATAGCTTTGACTAGATGGACCTTTGTTGGCAAAGTAATGTCTCTGCTTTTTAATATGCTGTCTAGGTTGGTCATAGCTTTTCTTCCAAGGAGCAAGTGTCTTTTAATTTTATGGCTGCAGTCACCATCTGCAGTGATTTTGAAGCCCAAGAAAATAAAGTCTGTCACTTTCCATTGTTTCCCCATCTATTTGCCATGAAATGATGGTACTACATACCATGATCTTCATTTTTTGTGAACGTTGAGTTTTAAACCAGCTGTTTCACTTAAAAAAAAAAAAAGGTCCTTATTAGTTATCTGTTTTGTATATGGTAGTTCAGAAAAACCTTATATTTTATTAACACATGTTTTAACATGCCTCCCACCCTAACAGTTTTGTAGAAATTTTGATGGTATTTTTGTTAGTGAACTGTGTCCTCTTTGCTGAAATTATGAGTCAGTAGTGGTCATAACTGGCCATTTGTAGGGCAGGGAAAAGCCACTGACTGCCATCGGAACCCACAGACAGAGGATAGAGGATGCTATGTCGTAGAAAAAGAATGAAATGTGATACTATCTTCTCTTCAGGTTGACTCACACCCTCTTTAAGAAAGCAAAAGACACACTTAGAAAATTGCATCACCATAGACTAGCAGGGGCTGTGTGCTAAAGAGGGATACCCCTGGGGTGTGGACGGAGGCAAAAAACTCAGTTTTAGGGAAGCAAGCAGAAGTTCGAAGGAAGGCTTCAAACAAGACACTGATTTTGAGCCTGCTCCCCTATCTCAAAGTTTCATTGTCCTATCTCCTTGTTGTCTCCACAATGGTTTTGCAGTATAGTTGCTATACCATGTTACCTAAGTTACAGTTCTATAATATAGTGATTCGTAATTTTTAAAAGTTGCACTCCGTTTAAAGTTTATATAACATATGGGCTATGCTTCCTTTCCTGTGCTGTACAATACATTCTTGTAACTTATTTTATACCTAAAACTTTGTATCTCTTATGCCGGTTCGATCCCCGGGTCGGGAAGATCCCTTGGAGAAGGGAATGGCAACCCACTCCAGGATTCTTGCCTGGAGAATCCCATGGACAGAGGAGCCTGGTGGGCTACAGTGCACGGGGTCCTGAAGAGTCAGACTCGACTGAAGAACTAACACACATATGAAGAAAATATTCTTGCAATATCTCAGACTCTGTCATCATGATGATACTTGTGATCAGTCATCTGTGACATTACTGTTGTGACTGGGTGAAGGCTCAGGTGATGGCATTTCTTAGCAATAAAACATTTTAAAATTAAGATCTGTATATTGTTTTTAGACATGCTATTGCAGTCTTCATCGCCTGCAGTATGATGCAAATGTTACATTTATATGCACTGGGCTTGTTGTATTTTTTAGATTCCACATTTATCATAAAGTATTTCTCTTTGTCTGACGAATTTCACTTAGCATAATGGCCTCCAAGTCTATCTGTGTTGCCTCAGATGGCAGATTTTCAGTCTGTTTATGGCTGAATAGTATTCTGTTGTGTATATATGGTTATGTCTATATTTATACATATTCCTTAACCATTTATCTGTTGATGGACATGTAGGTTTCTTCCATATCTTGACTATTGTAAACAGAGCTGCTATGAAGTTTGGGGTGTATGTATCTTTTAGAATGATTGTCTTTATTTTTTTCTAGATATATGCCCCAGAGTGGATCTGCTGGGTCATATGGTAGTTCCGATTTTAGTTTTTTTGAGAAACCTCTATGCTCTTCTCCACCGTGGTTGCACTGATTTACATCCCCTTCAATAGCACACAGGGGTTCCCTTTTCTCCACATCCTCACTGATGTTTGTTATTTGTACTTTGTTTTTTTTGATGATGGCCATTCTGACAGGCTAGCTTCACGAGATGATATATCAGGGTTGATTTCCTTTAGGATTAACTGGTCAAGCTTGTGCAAGAGTAAATTGTAAGAGTGGCTGATTAAACTCAGAGCAATCTTGCCTCCACCCCACCAGAGAAATCGCTGTGACTAACTTTGTCATGTCAGTTTCAGGAGGTTTTTTTTCTTTAGGTCCACCCTTTGTGAAATTCTCAGATAGTACAGTGATTTTCATATTAGGCCGTTTTGGGATGTGTGGATAATAAACTACTGTAATTCTTTTTTTTTTCAAACGTGATTTGAGAGTGAAAAGTAACGTCGTGTACTCCATCACATTCACCCCTCCACTTTTCTCAGGTAGGGAATGGCTTGGTTAAATAGGCCATCCTTTCTGAGTGGGTGATATCTTTAGGAATGCCACAAGTGTGGCAACCATAATAATTTAGGAATGAACCAGAGTTGCAGTTCTTGTTGGCATTTTCCAGATTTCAGCAGCCGGATGGTCTCCTCGGAAGCATTTGTGAACAGTAGCCGAAACACTAGCCGTAGACTTAATAATTGGTTACATGGGGACCAATCAACTTCTGTGTCGATGCAGAATATGCCATAATGTACCCTATATACCTAATCTCTGAGTACATTAAAGATGTGTAATATCCGTTGACTATATGAAGTTGCATACCTTTTAGCTTGTGTGTTTCTTACAGCCTGGATTCAGACCTTTGCCATCAGATTATCATCTCAGAGAAGGATAGGATGACAGAGGATGAGATGGTTGGATGGCATCACTGACTCAATTGCCGTGAGTTTGAGCAAGCTCTGGGAGTTGTTGATGGACGAGGAGGCCTGGCGTGCTGCGGTCCATGGGGCCGCAAAAAGTCAGACACGACAACTGAACTGAACTGAACTCCTTTATGAGATAAAACGCACTGTGCGAATGCAGATAATGACTTCATGTCTGGCTGGAGGTTTGCAGGGATCATCATCCAGGGAGATTTGGCACGTTGAAATAGGATTAATTTCTCTAGTAAATGGACATCACAGGGTATTTCAAGCACTGAGTTTTAGTCCTTGTTATCTCAATCTAACTGACAAGGTTGCAGTGTTTTCCAAAAATTGTAATAGAAGAAACCTTAATCCTGAGTTGTATTTGCAGAGTGTCAGATTATAGAAAATTGTGCCCAGGGCGAGACAGTCAATCTCATTTTAAAGACCGTGATATTTGCTTTGGGAGTCCATGCATTGCAAACGAGCAATCTTTTCTGGGTTATGTTTATTAATATCTTTAATATCTCAGTGTCTCTTTGCTGAAAGATTCCAAAATTAACTTTTATACCATAGCATAATTTTCTCACACAGACAAATAGAGAAACCATAGACAACCAGCCATGTACTGGCCACAAAAAAAATTCACAATTTTTCTTGGAAAGTTCACCCTAGGAATAATTCATTTGATTATAGAGTATTCCATCAAAGACCCAAAGAGCAGTGCGTTCAGCCCAACTATGTTTTCGTTCTTGGACAACACACATTTATTTTTCAGACATTCAAACACGACTTGAATGTGCTGTGTCACCGTATGCTAAAAACCATTGTCATTACTTTAATCAGACCATCCGAGATACTAGATAATGAGAGTCAGCCGAAATCAAGGTCCGATATCACGTATCTCAAAAATTTATCATTTCTGCTTTTTATAATTACACGCGTGACAGGAATATGCTAATTTGCTTTCAAATTGCAGTGCCTGACCAGTGCAGAAAGTGTGTTAGTTGCTCAGTCATGTCCCATTCTTTGTGACCCCACGGACTGTAGCCCCGCCAGGCTCCTCTGTCCATGGGATTCTCCAGGCAAGAATACTGGAGTGGGTGGCCATTCCCTTCTCCAGAGGATCTTCCCAACCCAGGGATCGAACCTGGGTCTCCTGCATTGGCGGCGGATTCTTTACCGAATGAGCCACCAGGGACGCCCATCTGCTACTCAGTGTAGAGCACGGTATTGGCTCTGAGCGATCCCCAAAGCACGCTGTGAATACATAGATCGGGTCACTTCTGAAATCTCCTGTTTCAGCCGTACACCAGAAGCCTTCGGTCATTGCCTTTTCCACGGAGTTTTCCAGGAAACTTTTCATTTCTTTTAGAAAATGGAAGAAAAGGTTGTTTTCTCATTGAAGAGAGCTTAGGTGCTGGGCTGAGGCATCCGTCTGTGTCATAGAAGCTGCAGCGTTTCTTCTGTGAAGGGTCCCTGTACCTTACAGATGGAATAGAAAGCGTGTGCTCAGTCGCTCCGTCGTGTCCAACCCTCTGTGACCCCGTGGACTGTAGCCCACTGGGCTTCTCTGTCCAGGGGATTTCCCAGGCAAGAATACTGGTGTGGGTTGTCATTTCCTTCTCCAGAACAGAAAGTGAGGAAAATGGAAAAGATAGATCAGAAGTACATGAGGGGGCAAAAAATAAACCAAGTCAGACTTCAGTGATTGAGAACTCATTATTACCCCATAGCAAGAGTCGATGCTGCTGCTGCTGCTGCTAAGTCATTTCAGTCGTGTCCGACTCGGTGCGACCCCATAGACGGCAGCCCACCAGGCTCCGCCGTCCCTGGGATTCTCCAGGCAAGAACACTGGAGTGGGTTGCCATTTCCTTCTCCAATGCCTGAAAGTGAAAAGTGAAAGTGAAGTCGCTCAGTCGTGTCTGACTCTTCTCGACACCATGGACTGCCGCCTCCCAGGCTCTTCTGTCCATGGGATTTTCCAGGCAAGAGTACTGGAGTGGGTTGCCATCGCCTCCTCCAGCAAGAGCCAATATGGAGGACTAAAAACAGAGCATGAATAACATTGTGGTTTATTTGCAGAGATTGTACATTTTTCAGAATAGCTAATAATTATATGGTTTTCAACATTCACGCTTAACCTTGTTTGTTTGGTTTTTTTTAATAATTACCTTCTATAAATCTGTAGCAGGGCTAGTTATGTTGGTCACAAATCTGTACACATACTCATTCATGTTTTTTTTGTCTCTAATGAGCCCGTAAGATCGAATTTGTTTTCCTCAAATTATTCCATGATTGTTAAGGATATTAACTCTAATAATGTTTGCTTCTAATGACATATAAATTAATCTCTTTTTTGACCTACTACTGATGGTTGGATGGCATCATCAACTCAATGGACATGAATTTGAGGAAACTCAGGAGACAGTGATGGATAGGGAAGCCTGACGCGCTGCAGTCCATGGAGAAGCAAAGAGTCAGATACGACTTAGTGACTGAACAATGAATTAGATCCTTCTGTGCACAGATTTCTGCCTTTAATTCTGTGTTTAAAAAATCAGGAGCAGTAGAGGTAGAAGCCTGCCATTATGTAACCGTTGAACCTCTGTGTACTAATTAGTGGTTAAATATGTAGCTACAAGATTTAATGACATCCTAGGAGCAGGAAGTCAGTTTACATTATAATATCTATATTTTAACTCCATTATTGCAGGACCACTTAGCTCTGCTAACTCAGTTCCTGACTAATGATGAAAAGGAAGGACTAAAACAAATACTGTTTATTGATATTTTACAGTATGGAGGCCTCCAACGTGAGATATTGGAAAACTTCAGAGTTAACAGTCTCCCTTATATATGATTTTCAGATGTAAATACAGATGGTTAGGTTGCTTTTTCTGTTTGACCCTTAAGCCAATGCAGGAAACGCAAGAGATGTGGGTTCTATCCCTGGGTCAGGAAGGTCCCCCTGGAGAAGGACATGGCAACCCACTCCAGTATTCTTGCCTGGATAATTCCATGGACGGAGGAGCCTGGTAGGCTACAGTCCACAGGGCCACGAAGAGTTGCACATGACTGAGCGTGCGCGCACACACACACACACACACACTTAAGCTCCAACTGGGACAAACAATGATGGCGATCAGACAATAAGAGCTGTCATTGTTCTAGAAATGGAGAAAATCAGAAATCGTCACGGTGACTTGTTCCCCTACACACACACGATGCTGAGAAATAGACCTCAGTAGGTGACCCCAACCTCAGGTAAAGAGGCAGCTAGCCTGTGAACTCAGCTTGGATTTTGAGTGGAGGGAGACTGCTTGGTGGTGGTCCAAGCCTCATCCCGCTGCTTGTTATACTCATTGGGATTATTGCCAGCAGGCTTCCCAGGTGGCCCTAGTGGAAAAGAATCCAGGAGACATAAGAGATGCGAGTTCGATCCCTGGGTCAGGAAGATCCCCTGGAGGAGGACATGGCAACCCACTCCAGTATTCCTGCCTGGAGAATCCCATGGACAGAGGAGCCTGGCGGGCTACAGTCCATGGGGTCACACAGAGTCGGACACGGCTGAAACTACTGAGCACGCATTATCGCCATCATCAGCAAGGGCGTCTCTGCAGGCTGTGCTGGGTACCACGCCTTTCCCTGGATTCCCTTACCTGATGTGAATGTCACTACTCTCATTTCTGTCTTCAGGACGTTGCCGGTAAAAAGGATGCATGAGGTGAAACTGACAAACAAGTGAGAAACGGGACTTTAAGTGATGTGTGTGTGTGTGTGTGTGTGTGTGTGTGTGTGTGTGTGTGTGTGTCCTCTGTCGCTTCCGTCGTGTTTGAATCTCTGAGACCCCATGGACTGTAGCCCGCCAGGCTCCTCTGTCCATGGGATTCTCCCGGCAAGAATACCAGAGTGGGTTGGCATTTCCTCCTCCAGGGGATGTTCCTGAACCTTCGGTCGAACCTGTGTTTCCAGCACCTCCTGCATCACAGACCAATTCTTTACCACAGAGCCACTGGGGAAGCCCAAAGTGATGTGTAGCTACAGTATATTAAGTTTTAGAGTGAGACAGACGCTGTGCGTTCGTGTTGGAGAAAATCCTCCAGACATCAGACACAAACTTCTTGGAGGGTGTTGAAATGTGCTCACTGGTTCAGCAAACATTGGCGGGCCACTTGGTTTTTTTTTTTCCATGTTTAGACTACCCATGAGGAGACACACAGGTGTATGACATAAAAGCTCTATCCTCAGTGTGATGGTTAATTTTGTGTGTCAATTTGGCTGCCTCTAATTAGCAGAGATGCTTCCTTTCATGGTGTGCATCCTGTTAGCTAAGTGGTAAGATAGTATAATTTCCGTTTGCAGATTGGCGAAACGGGATCAAGTAATATTTTTATTAAAACGTTTCCCTATCATCTGACTCTTCGTCTTATTTTTTTATGTTAAAATATCCATTAGTAGACTTGATTGGCAGCTGTATTAAATTCAGAAAAACACCTAAGAGAAATATGCTGGCCAATTCTAGAGAGGCGTGTTTGTTCTTTTTTGGGGGGGGAATGGCATTAATCCCATACCTTAATTCGAGAGATAAGAGTTGTAAATTGGGATAAGAAAGATTTGTCACCTATGAATTTAATGAGCCCTTAGTAATGAAACTTTATATTCAGTGAAATAGTAGTATGAAAATGCCATTGATCTTATAGACACAATATTATTATGATGTTCTCATTTAAAACAGACAAATACACAAAAAATAGAGGTAATCCTTAGAAAATTTAGTGTATTCCTTCAATTGTATGTTTTTCTTTCTTATTTACCAAAATATCATTCTATAGTTATTTGATTTCATGTCTCTGTCCCCTGCATGATAAGTTTTCAGAGGGGTCATGTCTTGCCCATAGATGCACAGTCTCTTCCTCGGTGTTTATTTGTTAATTTTTTGTTGTTGATGTATAGTTGATTTACAATTTACAGCCAATTTGTGCTGTACAGGAAAGTGGCTCAGTTATACACATAGATACGTTTTTTAATATTCTTTTCCATTATGGTTTATCGCAAGATATTGAATATAGCTTCCCTGTTCTATACCGTACCACCTTGTTTATTTCCCTGTGTTTTTGTATACAGCAGGTGCTTATTCAATGTTTCCTACAAGTATTTTTACTGAATCCCTGATATTGTCAAGCTTTACACTTTGGGATAAGGTCAGGAATTCACAGCTACTAAACACACCTGGGTACATAACCCATCTGCTTGCCTTACTTATGTCTGAACTCCAAGCAACTATTGTACACCTCTGTGCTTCAATATAGACAACAACTGGACAGCATATTGAAAAACAGATTCATCACTTTGCCAACAAAGGTCCATCTAGTCAAAGCTATGGTTTTCCAATAGTCATGCACAGATGTGAGAGTTGGACCATAAAGAAGGCTGAGCGCCGGAGAAGACTCTTCAGAATCTTTGGACAGAAAGGGGATCCAATCAGTCCATCCTAAAGGAAATCAGTCCTAAATATTCACTGTAAGGACTGATGCTGAAGCTGAAGCTCCAGTACTTTGGCCACCTGATGCAAAGAACTGACTCACTGGAAAAGACCCTGATGCTGGGAAAGATTGAAGGCAGGAGGAGAAGGGGATGACAGAGGATGAGATGGTTGGATGGCATCACTGATTCAGTGGACATGAGTTTGAGCAAACTCTGGGGGATGGTGAAGGACAGGGAAGCCTGGTGGGCTGCAGCCCATGAGGTCACAAAGAGTCAGACACGACTGAGCTAATGAGCCACAACAACAGTGGTTCAGTTCCCTTACATGCAAAGCAGAGATAGTTGCTGCCATCTGTTTGCATGGGGGTGTGAGGATTCAGTACATGAAAAGTTCCAGAAACAGGCCAGGCATCATCACGGTCGTTATACTAAATTCGGTGATAGCATTCCGTATTTGGAGGGACTGTTTAATCGTCTCTTTAATGCAGCAGTATAGCAAACTAGCATTAGGCTGTTTATTCCCCATCTATTTATTTTTACAATTAGCGTGTTGCATACCAGTGTTTCCAGAGAAGGGGCTTAGAGCTTTGAAATCCTGCAGAGAAAGTCGTGGGGAGAATTTCTGTGTTGCTCATTTCATGAGGAAAATGTTTCTTTGGCTGCTACCATCATTTTAAATATTCATGCAGCCTCCATTTAAATATAGTTAAAGAGGCATTTCCTCACCCGCAAATGAAACATAAATTCCAAAGAAAGCATCAGAATGTTCGCTGCAGCAGTGAAGTATTACCCCCTACCCACGTGTGCCTTTAGAAGTGGGTCTTCTCACTGCGTTCTGATTCTCTCTACATGATATCCGGAGAGAAAATAACTCCGAGAAAATATTCCAAAACTATTGATGAAAACCTTTTACCTGTGAATGTCGTATCGAAAATGGGACAAGTGGCTCTTTGCGCTGATTAACGCATACCGCTTCAGTGGTCTGCAGAGGAGACCGAGTTCTGTTTATTAATCAGGATAAAAATCTGCAGACTTCACTGACGGCTCAGAGGGGAAAAAAAAAACCCACCTGCCACTGCTGCAGACTCAGGTTCGATCCCTGGGTCGGGAAGATCCCCTGGAGCAGGGAAATGGCAACCCACTTCAACATTCTTGCCTGGAGCATCCCATGGACAGAGGAGCCTGGTGGGCTACAGTCCATGGGGTTCGCAGAAGAGTTGGACAGGACTGAGCGATCAAACCACAACCACACAAATAAAAATCTTCACTTGTGGAGCCCAGCACAGAACAAGCTAACTGCCATCCAATGGCAACTGATAAACTGCCTGGTTCCTCTTTAAAAACTCATCTCTAGTGGAGACGGCCCAGAAATCTTATACTGAAGGGGTCTTAAATCCCAGTGCCTTCTTAGAGAAGAGGGTTTATAGGAATTATTATTTCCCCGTGAAAGGCTTGTAGAAAAGCATCCAATATTTGCAGGAGAAAGTCAGTCCAGCTGATACAAAGGATGAAAAACTGATCTTAGCGCTGGGGGTAAACAGTGCTAAAACCGACAGAATGGATCGCTTTAAACCTCCAGGTCTCTTTACAAGGACACAAGAATATGCTGTCTTAGGAACTGAACATTCCAACAGATTTTAAGAAATATGCTTGATACCCTTTTTCCGATGATTTAAGACTCTTGCCCGCACCCCACCCCACCCCCAATGCCCCCGATAAATTGAATTATTTCAAGAAGCATGACCTGTCACTTTCTGAAAGTAACTAAATGTGTTAGACTCATTCACAGATGCATTTTGCATACAAAATTGGAGACATGTGAAGCTCTTTTTCAAAAGGAGGCTTGCTCTTAACGAGAAATTATTTAGTCTGTTTCCTGAGTCCATTCATTTTATTTGATTAGGAAAGTAATTGCTTTACCCACTAATTCAGGGTAAACTGTTTGCGTGCCCGTTGACTAGATCAGTGAGCGTGTACACGCAGAGCACCTGCAGGAACGCAGGCGGACAGAAGCAGAGGCAGACAGAATCTCAAGATGAGTTTCTCGATGGAAAGAGAGAAAGCAAAGAATTATTCAGTTGATCAGTCGTGTCTGACTCTTTGCGACCCCATGGACTGCACCACAGCAGGCTTCCCTGTCCTTCACCATCTCCAGGAGCTTACTCAAACTCATGTCTATAGAGTCGGTGATGCCACCCAACCATCTCATCCTCTGTTGTCCCCTTTTCTTCCTGCCTTCAAACTTTCCCAACATCAAGGTCTTTTCCAATGAGTCGGCTCTTTGCATCAGGTGGCCAAAGTATTGAAGCTTCAGCTTCAGCATCAGTCTTTCCACTGAACGTTCAGGGTTGATTTCCTCTAAGGTTCACTGGTTTGATCTCCTTGCTTACCAAGGGTCTTCTCCAGCTCCACAGCTCAAGAGCATCCATTCTAACCACAGCCCTCCTTGTGGAAGAAAGTCCCCAGGAAATGATGCATTATTAACACACCCCTTTCCCTCCATTTTGCCCTTGTCATTAAAAAAAACACCAAATTCTGACTTTTTCTTTACTTGCTGAGGAAGGGTGCTAAGACGGAGCATCCCATATGTGGGAGCAATCACATCGTCAAAGTGTAAATTTCACCTGGTCTCAATAGTGATACAAGAGCATTTGAGAGGATCTAGAATTTTTTTTTTCCCATAGAAACCACTTGCTTCCATTTAGTTGCTTTCATCTCCCAGCCGTTTGAAGTTACAATCTGCCAATGCTGTGTTCGAGAAAATGAGTCTGGTTTGGAAAGACGTTCAACTTGCATGCGGGGATACATAGATTTCAGGTTAATCAGCAACATTGCTGCCTCCAAAACCTGTGTGTTTGATGTGTTCCATTTGGTTCACCTCTGCCAAGCTGATTTCTATGATGAAGTCATTTTTCCTTCTTTAAAAAAAAAGATATTTATTATGTATTTATTTATTTAGCTGCACAGGGTCTCCTAGTTGCCACACACGGTTATCTTCCATCTTAGTCGAGGCATGTGGGATCTAGTTCCGTGACCGGGGATGGAACCCGGGCCCCTTGCATTGGGAGCTCAGAGTCTCAGCCCCTGGACCAACTGGGAAGTCCTCAAAATCACTTTTCTCTTAGTAGTCAGTTGCTGTGGTTTCTGAAGATCAGTTTAAGGTTGTCGCTTTTTTGTGTCGAAATCCCATGAAGAGATGCCTCCTCGTCCGTGGTGCCTAATCAGCCCCTTCCCACGAGGTCGCACAAGCATTCACACCCCAAGTCAAGGAGGACTTGCATGCAGGGAGGACTCAGGCATGCTCCCTGAGGCTTTCCTCAAAAACAGCCAGTGCAGCAAGGTACCCTTCACACCTACGTGCTTCATGGTCTTCGGCCCGTCCACTTGTCATCTAGAAAGAAACGTGGCCAAGGAGCAAGGAGCCGGCAGACCGTGAGGCCCTGATAAGCCACAAGGAACTCCCAGTGGGGAACCAAGCCGTGGTTCACCGCCTTTGAGAGCAGGGTATTGCTGTTCAGTCGCTCACTCGTGTCCGACTCTTTGCAACCCCATGGACTGCAGCACACCAGGCCTCCCTGTCCATCACCACCTCCCGGAGCTTGCTCAGACTCATGTCCATTGAGTCAGTGATGCCATCCAACCACCTCGTCCTCTGTCGTCCCACCATAGGGAATCCATTCATCCGTCCTTTGTGGCTCAGTATATTCTTTCTACTGTATCAGGTCACGGAGAAACCCAACACGTTTCTCTGCCATCGGGTTGCAAGTCTAGGTCGTATCTTGTAGATAAGTAAGTGCTACAACGTTTGACCTCTGGTTGAATGCCTTTTCTTTTTTTTTAATGTGGCTGCATCAGGGGTCTTGGTTACGCCTCGCTGGATCTTCATTGCATCTTGTGGGATCTTTCCTTCTGACACTAGGGCTCAGTACTTGCAGCACATGGGCTTAGCTGCTCCACGGCATGTGGCATCTTAGTTCCTGGACCAGCGATCAAACCTGGGCCCCCTTCATTGTGAGGCAGATTCTTAACCACTGGACCACCAGAAAAAGTCCCTTGATTGGATGCTTGTCCATCTGCTTGTACTACAAAGAGCAGAACGCATACGTAATTTTCAGCTTCCTTGAAACATTTCCGTTCACCATTTGGCATAAAGAAGCTACTCAGATTTTTTTAAGTCTCTAGAGTGAGCCTCCCCTAAAAGACAGCTCTGTCCCAGAGACAACTGGACAGTGACTTGTACTTAGGCGTGCGAGACGACAGCCATCGGCACGTCTACTATACCTACTACGAATTTTCAACCTTGCAGGTGATGTGGCCTCTCTCTCAGACACTCAGCTCATCCACTGTGGCTCAGAGGCAGCCTCAGGTGGTGCGGAAATGAATCACTGTGACCGTCTTCCAGTTAAATTTTATTTACAGACATTGGTATTTGAGTTTCATATGGTTTTTAGTAGCCACTTTTTAGAGAGTGTTGAGAATCACCCCAAAATTGAATGGAAGGGATTCCCTGGTGGCTCAGATGGTAAAGCATCTGCCTGCAATGTGGGAGACCAGGGTTTGATCCCTGGGTCAGGAAGATCCCCTGGAGAAGGAAATGGCAACCCACTCCAGTACTCTTGCCTAGAAAATTCCATGGATGGAGGAGCCTGGTAGGCTACAGTCCATGGGGTTGCAAAGAGTCGGACACGACTTCACTTTCACTTTCACTTTCTGTCCCCACATACACACAGCCGCCCCCATAATCAGCATCCCCCATCAGTCTGTTTTATTGTTGTTGTTCAGTCACTCAGTTGTGTCTGAATCTTTGTGACCCCATGGACTGCAGCATGCCAGGCTTCCCTGTCCTTCACTATCACCCAGAGCTTGCTCAAACTCACATTCATTGAGTTGGTGATGCTAACTAACCATCTCATCCTCTGTCGTCCCC
The DNA here is from genome assembly GCF_054371585.1 of Giraffa tippelskirchi. NCBI lineage: Eukaryota > Metazoa > Chordata > Mammalia > Artiodactyla > Giraffidae > Giraffa > Giraffa tippelskirchi. Next base: position 150,288,743 of record NC_137289.1, read on the forward strand.
TTCTCCTCTTGCCCTCAATCTTTCCCAGCATCAGGGTCTTTTCCAGTGAGTCAGTTCTTCTCATCAGGTGGCCAAAGTATTGGAGTTTCAGCTTCAGCATCAGTCCTTCCAATGAATATCCAGGGTTGATTTCCTTTAAGATTGACTGGTTTGATCTCCTTGCAGCCCAAGAGACTTTCAAGAGTCTTCTCCACAGTTCAAAACTATCAGTTCTTCACTGCTCAGGCTTATTTATGGTCCAATTCTCACATCCATCCAGGACTACTAGAAAAACCATAGCTTTGACTATACAGACTTCTGTCAGCAAAGTGATGTCTCTGATTTTTAAAACACTGTCTAGCTTTCCTTCTAAGGAGCAAGTGTCTTAATTTACTTTAACCAGTGTGTTACTATTGATGAACTTACAGTAATACATCACCATCACACAAAGCCTATAGTTTACATTAGGGTTCATTCTTGTTGTGGTATATTCTGTGGGTTTGGACAAATGTATAATGACATGTATTCACATTATAATATCACACAGGGTATATTTCCACTATCCTAAACTTCCCCTATGAGCCACTTATTCAACCCACCACTGACAATCATTGAACTTTCATCATCTCAGCAATTCTGCTTTTGCCAGAATGTCATAGAATTGGAATCACAGAACATGTGGCCTTTTCAGATCAACTTCGTACACTTAGGAATATGCATTTAAATTTCCTCCCTCTCTTTTCATGGTTTGATAGCTCATTGCTTTATCTCACTGAATAATATTCCATCGTCTGAAGTTCCAATTTATTTATCTCAAAAGACATCTGAATTGCTTCTAGTTTTGGCAACTATGAATAAATTTGCTATAAACATCCATCTGCAGCATTTTGTGTGGAGTTAAGTTTTCACCTCTTTTGAGTAAGTACTCAAAGTATTGAGTAAAGATTATGATTGTCGATTATCTCGTGAGAGTAGAGTTTCATATATTTTTCACACCACAAAACTATGCTTCTTTTGATTTTTTTCAAGCTATGAAAAATATTTTAAGTAAAGATTTTTTTTTTACCTCCTAAGGTAGGTTTATTCCTAGGTATTTCATTCTTTTTGGTACAGTGGTTGATGGGATTATTTGTTTTCTCTTTCTGATAGTTCATTGTTAGCATATAGAAATGTAACAGATTTCTGTATATTACTTGTGTCTCCTGCAACTTTAATGAATTTCTTGAGGAGCTCTAGTTGTTGTCTGGCCACATCTTTAAAATTTTCCATGTATACCATCATGTCATCTACAGTGACAGGTTCACTTCTTCCTTTCCAATTTGGATTTCTTCTATTTATGTTTCTTCTCTGATTGCCGTGGCTGGGACTTCCTAAGCTGTGTTGATATACAGTAGGGACAGTAGACATCCTTGTCTGATACTTTCATTTTTTCACCATTGAGAATGACATTAGCTGTGGGTTTGTCATACATGGCCTTTATTATGTTGAAGTAGGTTCCCTCTATGCTCACTTTCTAGAGAGCTTTTATCATACATGGGTTTTGAATTTTGTCGAAGCTTTCTCTGCATCTTTTGAGATTATCATATGGTTTCTGTTTTTCAGTTAGTTAATATGGTGCATCGCATTGATTGATCTGTGTACATTGAAGACTCCTTGAATCCCTGGGATAAATCTCACTTGATCATGATGTATTATCTTTTTAATGTGCTGTTTGATTCAATTTGTTAGTATTTTGAGCAGCATATTGCTGTTGTTGTTATTCAGTGGCCAAGTCATGTCTAACTCTGTGACCCCGTGGACTGCAGCACGTCAGGCTTCCCTGTCCATCACCAACTCCCGGAGCTTGCTCAAACTCATGTCCATTGAGTCGGTGATGCCATCCAACCATCTCATCCTCTGTCATCCCCTTCTCCTCCCGCCTTCCATCTTGCCCAGCATCAGGGTCTTTTCCAATGAATCAGTTCTTCGCATCACATGGCCAAAAGATTGGAGCTTCAGCTTCAGCATCAGTCCTTCCAAAGAATATTCAGGACTGATTTCTTTTAGGATTTACTGGTTGGATCACCTTGCAGTCCAAGGGACTCTCAAGAGTCTTCTCCAACACCACAGTGGATATATGTATGTGTATAACTGAATCACTTTGCTGAACAGCAGAAACTAGCACAATAGTGCAAATCAACTGTACTACAATTAAAAAAAGAATTTGTCCATTTCTTCTAGGTTGTCCAATCTATTGGTATATGCTTGTTAATAATAGTCTGTTATGATTCTTTACAGACTTCCCAGGTGGCACTAGTGATAAAGGACCTGTGTGCCAATGCAGGAGATGTAAGAGAAATGGGTTCGATCCCTGGTTCAGGAAGATCCCCTGGAAGAGGGCAGGGCAATTCATTCCAGCATTCTTGCCTGGAGAATCCCATGGACAGAGGAACCTGGTGGGCTATAGTAGCGTTGCACAAAGTTGAACATGACTGAAGCGACTTGGCACGACACACACATGATCCTGTGTATTTCTTTGGTGACAGTTGTAACTTCTCCTTTTTCTTTATGATTTTATTGACTTGAATCTTCTCCTTTTTTTTGTCAATGAGACTGGCTAAAAATCTATTGATTTTTCTTATCTTTTCAAAGAACTAGCTTTTAGTTTCAAAAAAAAATTATTTTATGTGTCAGACAATGCAGGCAGCAGGCTGAATATGGCCTTCTGATCCCTGTCTACACCCTACTCTGTAAATGTTCCTTGCTGTGTTACCCGTCTGTCTTTAAGTCTCTTAAGAGTTTTGTAATGTGTGTTGCCATTTCATGACCGCCTAGTATAAGTCTAAAGAATAAAACTTGGAGTAAAAAAAAAAAATCTGCATTCTCCTCACTGATTATGACTCAAAATGACCTTGAACAGCCACAGATCTCTCCCACGATGGAGTCAAAAAGGCATTCCTGCACCACCATACATCAGACGTATCCACAACATAAATAGCCTGAAGGGTATTCAAGATCGAAGTTTGGGTCCCTCCCAGCAACAAATCAGTGTCTCAATGAGGCATTAAAATCCATCACCTCCCAAGAATTGATGTGAGCGTCCGCACACGGAAGCCATGCCAGCGGATTCCAGACAAGGTGGGGCTCCTCACTTTCTCCGCCTTCCTTTTCACCACCGTGTTTGTGGAAATGCAGATGAGTTTAGAAAGAAGCCCTCTGAGTCTGGAGGCCTGATGCAAATTAATTAATTAATTCAGCCTACAGTGAAACATCTATTTCAAAGGGCCTCCGCGGTGCCCGAGCCGTCCATGTTTAAAACATGAGTCTCCGGTCGCATTTTATTTTTAGAGTGTCGCTTTCAAGGACTGACTCTTCCGACCTTCTCTCCCACGCAGACTTGCAGGTTGGCATCAGGATCTTGATATTGACAGACTATAGGTGAGGGAGGGGTCAGAGTCTTCTGACTCTTTCTCAGGACGTCAACGAAGCCCCAAAGAAGACATTTCCAGGGACTTTTGGTTATGAAAGGAAGCCAGATCCATCCCCAGTCGCTCCGACCTTTAGTCCTGCCACGTGGCTGCCCTTGACTTTGCACATCCAGACCTTCTTCTCTTCTCCTCCTTGTCAGCTTGTTCTTATGTTTCCACTTCATTTGGAAAGATTGGAAAGGCTCACAGATCTTCCAACTCAGTCTTGTCCCCTCTCTGACCTCTGTTCCTGCTTTGATAACTGGGTTTTTGCCCAAGAAGCAGCCTCCACTCGCACTCCAAGCCTGGTGACCACTCCCTGGGCCTGAGCCCTGTCTACTCTGCTTAGACCGTGGGGTTCCACAGTCTGGGGTCCTGGGGCTTCCCTGGTGGCTCAGCAGTAAAAAATCCTCCTGCCAGTGCAGGGGACGTGGGTTTGATCCCTGGTCCGGGAAGATCCCACATGCCGCGGGGCAACAAGCCCCATGTGCCACAGCTACCGAGCCTGTGGCCTACAATCTGGGAACCGCAACTACTGAAGCCGGTGTGCCCCAGAGCCTGTGCTCCACAAGAGATGTCACCACAATGAGAAGACCTCACACCACAACTAGAGAGGAGCTCCCCTCGCCGCAACCACAGAAAACCTCATGCAGCAGTAAAGACCCAGCACAGCCAAAAATAAGTACAATGTGATAAAATAATCTGTGACAGAGTTTATTCTCTTGGGCTCCAAAATCACTGCGGATGGTGACTGCAGCCATGAAATTAAAAGACACTTGCTCCTTGGAAGAAAAGTTATGACCAACGTAGACAGCATATTAAAAAGCAGAGACATTACTTTGCCAACAAAGGTCCGTCTAGTCAAGGCTATGGTTGCTCCAGTAGTCATGTATGGATGTGAGAGTTGGACTATAAAGAAAGCTGAGCACCAAAGAATGGATGCTTTTGAACTGTGGTGTTAGAGAAGACTCTTGAGAATGCCTTGGACAGCAAGGAGATCCAACCAGTCCATCCTAAAGGAAATCAGTCCTGAATATTCATTGGAAGGACTGATGCTGAAGCTGAAACTCCAATACTTTGGCCACCTGATGCGAAGAGCTGACTCATTGGAAAAGACCCTGATGCTGGGAAAGATGGAGGGCAGGAGAATAAGGAGACGACAGAGGATGAGATGGTTGGATGGCATCACCAACTCGATGGACATGGGTTTGGGTGGACTCCGGGAGTTGGTGATAGACAGGGAGGCCTGGCGTGCTGCAGTCCGTGGGGTCGCAAAGAGTCAGACACGACCGAGCGACTGAACTGAACTGAATAAAATAACTAATAAAATTATTAAAAAAAAAAAAAAAACAAGGGTCCTGCTTCGATGTTTCAGTTCAACTTATGACAACCGAGTTTAGATCTTGGATACAGACTGTTGCCTATAGCACTGCTAAGGCCCAGCACACACACAGGGTCCAGTGGAGGTCCTGCTGGGTTTTTGAAGGCACCTTCTGCGAGGTCCACAATACTGGCCTCCTCCCCGCTTCTGGGAGCTGTGCTCCTTGGTGATACTGATGAGAGTCCCTGTGCTCCAGGCCTCCCATCTCTTCCCAGTCCGCCGGGCCCCCAGGTCTGCACCTGCCCAGCCTTCCAGTGTGAGAAGGGTCTAACTCCTAACAGCTCACCTCTCACCTGTACTCCTCGGGCAGCTGCTAAACAAGGTCACTAGACCTCCCAGTCCCACGTGTGATGATGTTCACCCAGTGATGAAGCGTGGCTTGACATCATGAATTTAGGGTTCCTGTTTATACCATTTGTTCACATTTTCTGAGAATGTCATCTCAGCGGGTGATTACCACGTGGAATGGGTTGAACTGTGTCTCCCTCCTGTTCACTTCAAATTTTCAAGTCCTAACCTCTGGCACCTGCAAATAGGTCCTTTGTGGGATGTGGGGTCTTTGCCGATGTGTGTGTGTGCATCTTAAATCGCTTCAGTCGTGTCTGACTCTGCGAGTCTGTGGACTGTAGCCCACCAGGTTCCTCCGTCCATGGGATTCTCCAAGAAAGAATACTGGAGTGGGTGACCGTTTCCTTCTCCAGGGGATCACCCCAAGCCAGGGATGGAAGCTGCGTCTCTTATGTCTCCTGCATTGCTGGGTGGGTTCTTTACCACTAGAGCCTCCTGGAAAGCCCCTCTTTGCGGATGTAATTAAGGTAAAATCACACTGGATTAGTGTCAGTCCTTAGTTCGATAAGGGCTTCCCTGATGGCCCAGATGGTAAAGAATCTGCCTGCAATTCAGGAGACCCAGGTTTGATCCCTCAGTCGGGAAGACTCCCTGGAGGAGGAAATGACAACCCACTCCAGTATTCTTGCCTGGAGAATCCCATGGACAGAGGAGACTGGCGGGCTACAGTCCACCAGGTTGCAAAGAGTCAGAGATGACAGAATGACTGACGCTTAGTTCAATGAAGAGGAGAAATTAGATGGAGATCTGGATACAGGGACACAGGTGGAACAAGGCCATGGGCTGTGATGGAGATGAGATTGGAGTGATGCACATATTCATGCAAGCCAAGGGACATCGAACACTGACAGTGACCGCTGGGAGCTGGTGGAGATACATGCTACAGGTCCTCCCTTAGAGGCTCCAGAAGGAGCCAGCCCTGCGCTCACCTGCATGCTGTGGGCACTTATGATGGAAGCCTTGGGACCTCGGACACTAGAGAGAATGACCACGGTCCACACCCATCAAAGAGGTCGCTGGGCGGACAGACCCATCGTTTCATTCCCAGACAAGACACTCCCTTGGGAAAGCCTGGATTCTCTGATATCCAGCTCTAGACAATCTTCAGCCTCAAGTTTCTCGGCCAATCATAGATTTACTCTTCCAACTTCTCACAAATGGAGAAACTATTCACACCTTTGCCAGATGAGTTATCACAAGGGCCAGTGGCTTCAGATAGCATCTCTCTGGACTGACAACCAATTCGGATGCCTGTCCTGTGCCTCCCATCAAGGTGCAGACACATGGATCCAACAGCCTTCTGGTAGCTAATATTTATTAGCGCTAACCATGTGCAGCGATATTAATGAGTGGTTTAAAAAATTAACTAGTTTATATCAGGTCCACCACCCCATGGACTGTAGCCCACCAGGCTCCTCTGTCCCTGGGATTTCCCAGGCAAGAATACTGGAGTGGGTTGCCATTTTACTTCTCCAGGGGATCTTCTCGACACAGGGATTGAACCCTTGTCTCCTGGGGCTCCTGCATTGGCAGGCACATTCTTCATGGCTGAGTCCTGGGGATATTTGTCCCCAAATCATGCAGTTTAGTGTGAACCGCTGTTGACTAACCAGCAGTGTTGTGTAAAGGCTTCTTACCTCAACAGCTCAAGCCATGCATGGATTACCTCCATCTCCCTTTCACTTCATGAACTTGGAAGATGGAGATATTCTTATATCTACTCCATCGTGCAAGAAGTTGTACATCTATCAGGTATCAAGAGCTTAGCATTACCACAGTGATTGTCGTCATCATTTAGGTGATAATAATAACAATCATCTTTTTTTGACTGCTCTTGGTCTTTCTTGCTGTGTGTGGATTTTCTCCAGCCGCCGTGTAGGGCTTTTCGTTTTGGTGGCTTGACTTGTTTTGGAGCGTGGGCTTTAGGCGCTTCAGCTCTGTAGTTGCAGCACCTGGTCGCCATGCTTTATAAATACCAGAGATGAGTTCACAGACATCCAGGTACACAGGTATTTATGGGACCGTGAGCTGCCAGCATGGCATAGCTCAGTACAAGCAGGCTCTCCCCCGTCATTCCACTGTGTGTCTCTTCTAAAGTAATTCTAGTTTCTGAGTATCCACGAGGAATCCACACAGCAGCACGAGGACTTCTACAGAAACGTCCTTTGTTTCAAAGAGCTGTCCATCTTTAAAGATTGCTCTAACACCTCTGTTGGGTACGTGGACTCAAACAGAATGCACTTAAGCATTTGTAGGTAGCCTTAAGTAAATAAAAAGCAAGGATTTTTACGGTGCTTTGTAGCTTTTGGCCACCTGTTGTTCCGTCACTAAGTCATGTCTGACTCTTTGCAACACCATGGACAGCAGCACACCAGGCCTCCTTGTCCATCACCAACTCCCGGAGCTTGCTCAAACTTGTGTTCATCGAGTCAGTGATGGCATCCCACCATCTCATCCTCTGTCGTCCCCTTCTTCTCCTGCCCTCAGTCATTCCCAGCATCAGGGGCTTTTCCAGTGAGTCAGCTCTGTGCATCAGCTGGACAATGTGTTGGAGCTTCAGCTTCAACATCAGTCCTTCCAATAAATTTTCTGGGTTGATTTCTTTAGGTTGATTTCTTGGCCACCTAATAAACAGTAAACACCCAAGGCTGTACTGATGAGCTCTGATGGGAAGTTTTTTCCTTCTTATCAAAAGCACTGACTGTGTCTGTATTAGTAAGTGATTTCCACAGCTTCCCAACTCTTACTAGACTTTGTTTTAAAGGAGGATCAGGTCTGAATACAATCAACTGGAAACCAAGAGTTTGGGAGTCTCTGGGGCATAATCCATCATTAATGATGGAAACTGGCAGGGTGTTTTTAGAAATCTGTAGGGTCATGGAACCAAGTGCACGAAGCAGACAGATCTATCTCCGGCAATTACATTTTCTTGTTGGTTGACGTCCTCAGTATAAATGGTGATGCTCATCTCTTTCATCCTGTATTTAGTAGATAATTATTCCTTCGTAGAAATTAATCATTATAAATATCACCTTAACAAGAAATCAACATCCAGTTTGTAATACCCTTAATCAGGTTTCATGATCTTGAGGGAATCGCATCATGAAAAAATCATAATATTATTGTCTAGACGAGGGCCATTCAGCCGAACTGCCTGTGATGATAGAGAATTTCTACATCTCTGTGGTCCATGATTAAGCCCATCTCACTCATGTGCCCTGGAGGGCTTGAACGGTGGCAGGTATCTCCAAGGAACTGAATTTTAAGCTTTAATTGTAGCTAATCCCAATTTTAGCTTAAATTGTCCCATGTAACTAGTATTGTTCTATCGGGCACAGGGATCTCTTTACTAGATAATATCAACCTGAATAATAACGTGAAAGTTAGACTATTTAAAACTAAACATAATAACACAAGAGTGGTTTTCATGTATCTCAAGACATCCAAGGTCAGGGATGGTTCCATTATGAGCCACTGGCACGCAGTGTGTGTATGCACAATTGTGTCTTGATTCTTTGCGATCCCAGGCACTGTAGCCCATCAGGTTCCTCTGTCCATGGGATTCTCCAGGAAAGAATCCTGGAGAGGGTTGCCATTTCCTCCTGCAGAGGATCTTCCTGACCCTGATCTTCATCTCCTGCATTGGCAGGCAGATTCTTTCCTGCTGAGCCACCTGGGAAGCCCCGAATTGGCACGTTGGCCCACATAAATCACAGAGTGACCTCCCATTAGGAGGTTCAGGACCTCCTTGATGATGAACTCCAAGAAGAAGCCGTCCTGAGTATCCTGAAGCCATCTGTGAAAACTCGTACTGTTGTTTCAGAACCATGTCAAGAATACCTGGGCTTCATTTCTCACCATACACCCAATTGTTTGAAGAATAGTTTTGAAGAGCTCAACTCTCTGCGAGGCTAAGGAAGGCCCCCACCCCTGCCAGTGTCCACATCGTACTCCTTGGAACCTCTGGATATGTCCCATCACAGGGCTGTTAGAGACTGAATTGTGCCCCCAACCCAGAATCACGTCTTGAAGTTCTAAACTCCAGGACCTCAGAATATGACTGTGTTTTGACACAAGCATCTTTAAAGGGGGGATGAAAGTGAAATGAGGTCTCTAGGGTGGGCCCTGACTCCACAGGACTGGAGTCCTTATAAGAAGAGGAGATCAGGTCACAGACGCACACAGAGGGCCAGCCCTGTGGGGACACAGGGAGGAGACGGCTGTCGACATGCCCGGGAGAGAGGCCTTAGTCTTGGGCTTCCAGCCTCCAGGACTATGAGACCACACATTTCTATCGTTCAAGCCACTCTACACGACATACTTTGGGGTGGCAGCTCCACCAACCTAAATCAATGATGAAATGACAGAGGGGTGGATTTGTAGATGGAAATGAGGCATGGACCTCAGGATGCAGAGATTACCCCGCCTTGTCTGAGTGAGCTCACAGCCTGGTGAGACCTGCTCCTGGCTGTGTTCAGAGAAATGCTGCAGAATAAAAAAGGCAGGGAGATTTGAAGGATGATGCGCAGTAGGTCAGCTGTGCTGCTTTGGAGAAGGAGGAAGTGGGTTATGAACCAAGGAATTTGGGGCGGGGTGACTCCAGATTCTTAGAACAATTGTTCGTTGATAGTAAGTGACAAAAGGGGGACCTTGGCTCTATATAAGGACATGCATTTTGCCAGCACCTTTACGGAGCTTGAACACCAATTTATCTCCAGAACCTACAGGTAAGAGGTCCATCTGACCACCACCTTGATTCATCCAGGGGGCCCAGGGCAGAGAACTTGGTTGAACCAGCAAGCACTGCATACAGAACTGTGAAATCAGCAATGGGGTTTACAAGAGAGGGAAGCAACCTAGTTGTCCATTGACAGAGGAATGGATAAACAAGATGCAGTACATCTACACAATGGAATATTACTCAGCCATAAAAAAGAATGAAATAATGCCATTTGCAGCAACGTGGGTGGACCTAGGAGATGACCATACTAAGTAACGTAAGTCAGGCAGACAAAGACAAATATATGATATCACTCATCTGTCTAATCTAAAATATGACACAAATGCATATATCTGTGAAACAGAGACAGACGCACAAATGTGGAGAAGAGACTTGTGGTTTCTAAGGCAGAGGAGAAGTGGGGGAAGCATAGACTGGAAATTTGGGGTTAGCAGATGCAAACTATTATATATACGATGGATAAACAACAAGGTCCTGCTGTATAGCACAGGGAACTATATTCAATATCTTGCACTATAACATAATGGAAAGGATATAAAAAAGAATATATATATATATAACACACACACACACACACATATATATATGTATGTATATGGTTTTTCCAGTGGTTGTGTATGGATGACACAGTTGGACCATAAAAAAAACTGAATGCCAAAGAATGGATGCTTTTGAACTGTGGTGTTGGAGAAAACTCTTGAGGGTCCCTTGGACTGCAAGGAGATCCAACCAGTCCATCCTAAAGGAAATCAGTCCTGGGTGTTCATTGGAAGGACTGATGTTGAAGCTGAAACTCCAATCCTTTGGTCATCTGATGTGAAGAGCTGACTCATTGGAAAAGACCCTGATGCTGGGAAAGATTGAGGGCAGGAAAAGAAGGGAACTACAAAGGATGAGATGGCTGGATGACATCACTGACTCAATGGACACGAGTGTGAGCAAATTCAAGGAGTTGGTGATGGACAGGGAGGCCTGGTGTTCTGCAATCCATGGGGTCACAAAGAGATGGACATGACTGAGCAACTGAACTGAAGCAGAAATTAATATGAAATTGCAAATCAACTACACTTCAATAAAATTTTAAATTAGAAATGGGGCTTGCTATAAGCTGCTAAGTTTGTGGTTATTTCTTATAGCATTCACAGAAAGAAGACACACATGTATATAATCTTTGTCATTTGTTAATTATCATACCTGGTACCCACAGTTTATGAAGCCCTTAAACTAATTAGTACACAAGCTCTTGAACACTTTAGGGCCAAAATCATGGATGTTTCCTTCTCATACTTTGTCATTGTTGTTGCTGTCACTAAGTCATGTCCGACTCTGTGACCCCATGCACTGCAGCACACCAGTCTCTTCTGTCCTTCACTATGTCCCGGAGTTTGCGCAAAGTCCTGTCCATCAAGTCAGTGATGCCATCCAACCATCTCATCCTCTGTCACCCCCTTCTCCTCATGCTCACAGTGTTTCCCAGCATCAGGGTCCTTTCCAGTGAGACAGGTCTTCACATCAGGTGGCCAAAGTATTGGAGCTTCAATTTCAGCATCAGTCCTTCCAGTGAACATACAGGGTTGATTTTCTTTAGGATGGACTGGTTGGATCTCCTTGCAGTCCAAGGGACTCTCAAGAGTTTTCTTAAGCTTTAAGCACGTATAAAGGTGAGCAAAGGCCAGTATACAGAGCAATTGTGAAGGGACTTATGATGCTTTTGTGCAGCGCTAAGCACCTCTTCAGGGTAAAATACTCATTGAGTCAAGGATCTGACTTGAAACGCCCTGCGGTGACTACAGGGAGAATTTCCAAAACCTGATTTACCCACACAGCCTTTGTGGTCATGTGTGTTGTAAATCTCTTCAACTCTTAAAGGTCTGAGCCTCCAGTGGCAATGTCCTTTGTTCTTGAGGTTGTCACTATGTCTTTGTGCTTGTTACAGCAAATTAGCTGCAACTTAGGCAGAGACTCAGCCCTTTAACATACCATAAATATTTGAGTCTGGTTGTATTTTTCTGCCATTGTTATCCACGGAATTGTTTACCTCTAAAGAAACAAGTTAAACCTTTGGTTGGTTATGAAACCACTGGATACCCAACATAATAATTGTGTGTGTGTGTGTGTGTGTGTGTGTGTATTAGTCACTTAGTCATGTCAGAGTTTTTTGCGATCCCATGGACTGTAGCCTGCCAGGCTCCTCTGTCCATGGACTTCTCCAGACAACAATACTGGAGTGGGTTGCCATTTCCTCTTCCAGAGGAATCTTCTGGGCCCAGGGATCAAACCCGGGTGTCCTGCATTGCAGGCAGATTCTTTTCCATCTGAGCCACAATTAAGTGTGCTTTTCACAACCCAAGGTTCAACAGAACAATTTATCACCAAAACGTAGTACCTGATGGATAAGAAGAACAGTTCCTTCTACAAATATTGATTCAGTGACTCCTGTTTCTTGAGAAAAAAATGAAAATCTCTATGGAAATAAAGAGGAGAGAGCTTCCGGCAGGGGGACATCACAGACGATGTAGTAGACTGCCCACACAGGACCAGCAGAGTGGTCTTTGAGAAACGGAAGTCCACCTTGGTTTGTAAGAGTGAGCGGGGGGGATCACCAGGAACATCCCAGGAGAGAGAACACCCCAGGTGGGGAGGCAAGCAAAGGAAAACAGCAGAAGAGGGGAGAACGTATAGCATGGCTTAAAGTTCCATATGCCTTGAGATGAGTTGGGCAGTAGAGGAGGTGGTTGCAACCGCAGTCTCAGGCCGCTTAGCGCATTCTCCCCTCCAGCTTGCAGGAGACCAGCACTCATGTTTCCCTCTCCTTGGTCTGAGCTCCTATGCGCCCCCACCCTTCTCATCCACTTGTCCCTTCTTGCTTCTGGCTTCTGCTCACGCTCCATTCACGGTTCAGCTGTGGCTTTCTCCAGTCTCTCGACATGGTTTAGTCTTAAGCATCTTTGCACTCCTCAAGAGATGTCTACTCAACAGTCATGCTTCCTGTTTAATCATTTAAATACTAGCCTAGATACTGCAGAGAAGGGAACTTTGGGCTTCCCTGGTGGCTCAGGCGGTTAAAAAAAAAAAAAATCTGCCTGCAATGCAGGATACCCAGGTTCAATCCCTAGGTCGGGAAGATCCCATGGAGAAGGGAATGGCAACCACTCCAGTATTCTTGCCTGGAGAATCCCATGGACACAGGAGCCTGGTGGGCTACAGTGCATGGGGTTGCAGAGTCAGACCCGGGAATCAGAACCACCCCTAGAAGCTGAGAACCCTACCAGGAAACAGGGACCTCGGTCCTCCAAAGGTGTTCCTGCCATCATCCTGAAGAGTCTGGAAATGAGTCTGTGACTCATGAGCATCTGCCCAGGGATGCAGCCCTGTCCACAGTTTCTGTTCTCATGTAACACAAAACAGAGACTCAGCTGAGCCACACGGGGCCAGGAGATTTCACCCCCAGACACTGCAGGCTAATGAAGGGGTAGCCTTCTAGGGTGCTCTCTTTATATCGATTTGCCACGGAGGCACAGAAAAGGAACACCCCACTTCTTATCTTTCACATATAACATGGTGGAAATTCGCCTCTACAAAAGGCCAGTTTCAAAATTAACAAACTATAAAACATCACGTGTTTACTCACCAAGTTGTGTCCGACTCTCTGTGACCCCATACTCTGTAGCCCGTCAGGCTCCTCTGTGCATGGGATTCTCCAGACAAGAATACTGGAGTGGGTTGCCATTTCCTCCTCCAGGGGATCTTCCCGACCCAGGGATGGAACCCACATCTCTTGCATTGAATGAAAGTGGTTTCACATATCAGCACAACACTGAGAAAAAAAAAAAAAGTCATGTGGGTACAGTATTTTGATACTTGACCTTGTTTTGAATTTCAGAGTTAGACTTCCATGAATGTGATGTTAGTGTTGTGTGCATACTTGCTGTATTCTTTCATGGCAAGGAGCCACAGTTTTATCAACATTTCCATGTAATCAGCTCTGCGTGGCCCTGTGTGTACGCCATCATCGATGAATTTGGGTGCTATGTATACTCTGTGCGTGAACAAAAGGGTAAAAAAGAATATAAGAAAACCATCACTGGTCGTGGATCTTTCACATAGACTGCAACATAAATTCACCTTTGTGAAAAGTCATGAAAGACAACTAACTTTAAAACATCACTTGTTGCTGCTGTTGTTTCTTTTGGTTGCTGAGTCGTGTTCGGCTCTTTGTGACCCCATGGACAGTAATCCGCCAGGCTCCTCTGTCCTTGGGGTTTCCCAGGCTAGAAGACAGGAGTGGGTTGCCATCTCCTTCTCCAGTGGATTCCTCCCAACCCAGAGGTCAAACCCTCATCTCCTGCATTGGCAGACGTATTCTTTACCACTGAGCCACCAGAGAAGCCTTAAGACACCATATAGCAAAGATCTAATGGACGTGGTAGCCACGCAGGCGGACCTGTCTGTAGAGGGGGACAGAGGAATGATGGGAAAATCTTTCTAAAGCAGCTCAGAGTCAAGCTTTGCATTGAGATGGATTTTTGTTTTTTTCTATAACTCTCCATCAGAAATAGAAACAGCACTACTTCCAGAAAATACGTTGGAGCCAGGGGAAAAAACCTCAAGAAAAATTAATATTCTGCAGGCAAGGCCGTGGGGGTTCGGAGGACTGGAATTATAAGGAGAGCAGGATCGAGGTGGTGGTGTTGGGGGTTCCCTGGAGACAAAGAATGAGAAAGTGAAGGAAGTCTTCTACGTAATCAGTGATTCCATGGAAATGCACACATTTTGGAAGAGCTTCTTTGTGTGTTTGTGGAAGGTACGGTTGGCTATGCCAGGCAGGACTGAATCAGAACCATTTAGGAGTCTGTTGTATTATAGTCTAAGAAATCAGAGGAGACAGCTAAACGGATGGGACAGACAGTAGGGGTGGGAAGAAGGAAACTCAGATGTGGGAGATTCTTCCTTTCAAGTTATCTGCAGAGAGAAGGCAAAATTCAGAGATGTTGAAAAACTCTGACCAATAAAAAAAAAATTATACATGAGGATGGTGTGTGTGTTTGTGTATGTAGAAAGAGAGAGAGATTGAGAGGGTGTATAATTCTTGATAGTCAAATTAAGCGTGATTGCTGGGCTCATTTTGATTCTATGTGCATAAATCCAATTTTCTGTAGCAAAATTCTACGGCTCAAATGAAGAGCACAATTACTGAAAGCAAAAAAAAAAAAATCGTGTTTTACAGAATTTTCTGTTTTATACTTCATGGTCAAACAGTCCACTCCCCAGAGGTGAAGTAAGAAAACATATACACATGTGTAGGATATATAAATACACATGGATAATGTGTATATATATTTTATTTTATTTCATATCTCACGATTGGACCCTTTGGCCATCTAATGTATAGAGAGAGCTATATATTTAAAATATTAATCTATTTCTTAAATATTTATCAAATATAAATAAATTTTATAAAGATTAAGTATTAAACTATTTATTAAACAAATAAATATAATTGTTAATATATTTAAATAATAAATAATTTATTTATTTAAAATATATTAAAAATCAGGTCAGCACACCTGCAACAGACTGATTTTTAAAGAAACGGAAGTCAAAATGGGGTTAATGGGGAATGCCCCAATTACGACAGCATTCTTCCAATGCCTCCCCAAGATCTCTGTTTTCAGGAGGGTATTTCCACAGTCCTGAGAGCATTCAGATTCAAATTTGTGGAAACCAACATCCATATAAGACTGCACCTGTCACTCCCCATTCAGTCTGCTAATTTTCACATCTGTCTCCCCCACAAAATCACTTTTCATTGCCTGATTTTCTTAAACCACCCTTAGAGATTTAAACTGAAAAATAACGGCGCGGACAAAATACCGGATTTCCTGCTTTACATATTGAGCATGTGAAGTGGATTCGTTTTGCAGCCCGAGAAAAATCAAGGAAGTCACACACCGTCGGTGTCAGGCAGGTTTCCCAGAGTAGGAAACCTGTGAACAGTTTATTCCAAGACCGTAACAGCGAGTGTTCAGCTCTGCTTGTCATAGAAGTTAGAGCACGGTTTAACCTGAGGCCCCGCAGAGCGGTGGGCATTTATGCCTCACCATAAACTTATTTCATAAGGCTTGCAGGTGTGTACCTTACAGGTGTTAGTACACCGACTGCCGAAAATAAAAAAAAATAAAATCAGACGGAGCAACATCACCGATTTCTACTTCCAGTGCTCCGCTGGCGTTATCTCCGAGGCTGCTCTCGGTAAGTTTTTTATGGTAGAAACTTTCCTGAGATAAAATCCACAAGTCATGCAATTCATCCATGCAAAGCATACAATCTAATGGCTTCTAGAATATTTTCAGAGTCGTAATCACTGGCGCCGTCAAAAAAAATTTTTTTTTGCTGTATTTATATTTGACTGTGTTGGGTCTTCATTGCTACTCACAGATTTCTTCAATGGTGGGGAGCCGGGGGCTACTGTCTGGTTGAGGTGCACAGGCTTCTCTTGTTTCAGAGCCCAGGCTCTAGGTGTGCAGGCTTTGGTAGTTGCTGTGTGTTGGCTGAGTAGTTGTGGTGCATGGGTGTAGTTGCCCTGCAGCATGTGGGATCTTCCCGGACCCGAGAGGGAACCTGTGTCCTCCACATTGGCAGGTGGATTCTGAACCACTGAACCCACCACAAACTCTTGCCATCAATTACCATTTTTATTACCTCCCTTCGTTCCTCTCCTAGGCTCCCCTGTGCACCCCAGCCCTCGGCAGCTGCCAATCAAGTGTCCACGTCTACACGTGTTTGCCTGTTCTAAACACTTCATGTAAGTGTCCTCATACAATACTGTCCTTTTATGGTTGAGTTCCTTCATCTAGAATGATGTTTCCAAAGTCCATCCCTGTCCATATCATGTGCCAGTACTATATTGGTTTTTTTTTTAATTAATTAATTTCTTTGGCCATGTGTGATCTTAGTTGCAGAACTTGGGGTCTTCCTTGCGGCAAGCGATATCTTTGGTGGCCACGGGCGGACTTCTTTCTAGCTGTGGGCTGGGGACTCCAGAGAACATGCCCTCAGTCACTGAGGCACTTGGGCTTATTTGCTTCATGACGTGTGTGATCTTAGTTCTCCAACCCGGGATCGAACACACATCTCCTTCATTGGAAGGAGTCTTCTTAACAACAGGGCGACCAGGGAAGTCCCAGGCCTTCGTCCCTTTTTACGGGCAAATAATATCCCATTGCATGAATACACCATGTGGTTTATCCACTCATCAGCCGATGGACATCTACCTATCCACCTCTGACAATGTATTTGTTTGGTAGAAGTTTCTCCCTGCTGCTGTGAATCTGCTAGGCTTGGCTTTCCTGACACGGTTTCCCCCTCACTCTCAGGAAAACCCAGAGTAGGCGGATGACACAAAAGCCACGGAGATTTCCGAGTCAGTTGTCTATTATGGTTTTTCCAATGGTCATGTATGGATGTGAGAGTTGGACAGTGAAGAAAGCTGAGCGCCGAAGAATTGATGCTTTTGAACTGTGGTGTTGGAGAAGACTCTCGAGAGTCCCTTGGACTGCAAGGAGATCCAACCAGTCCATCCTAAAGGAGATCAGTCCTGGGTGTTCATTGGAAGGACTGATGTTGAAGCTGAAACTCCAATACTTTGGCCACCTCATGCGAAGAGTTGACTCATTAGAAAAGACCCTAATGCTGGGAAGCATTGGGGGCAGGAGGAGAAGGGGACGACAGAGGATGAGATGGTTGGATGGCATCACCAACTCGATGGACATGGGTTTGGGGTAAACTCTGGGAGTTGGTGATGGACAGGGAGGCCTGGCATGCTGCAGTTCATGGGGTCGCAAAGAGTCAGACACGACTGAGCGACTGAACTGAACTGAACTGTCTATTTATGAACTCTTAACACGGGTCCAAGAGATCTCTCTCAAGGAAGGCAACATCGCCACCGTGGTGGGAAGAGGGCTCTCTGTATGTGGGCAGTTAGAACTAGATACCAACAATAGAACCTGGAGAGTGTTGCATACAGGACTCAGACTGGGTGAGTGAGGTAAAATAGGACAGAATGAGAAAGTTAATAAAATATACTGCGTCTGCTTCATAGATATATATGGGCGTGGAGGTGAATGAAGAAAAACATAAAACGGTCAGTTAGATTTGGGGAAGAGTGTGGCTATATTTTGCACTTTGTTTTTCATAATAACAGTAATTTATTGTTATAAAAATATACATTGATATATAACATAAAAGTAATTTATTGATATGAAAACACAGCCAGAGCCTTCAAAATACTTATGTAATATTTGAAAGTTGTGTGTTTCCTTTTATTAAATTAGAAAAGTATTTTTTAATAATTTTGATTGGGATATAGTTGATTTACAATGGTGTGTCATTTTCTGCAGTACATATTTTTTTTAATTGAAGTAGACTTGATGTACAGTGTTGTGTTCATTTCTGTTATACAGCAAAATGGTTCAGTTGTTCATATATATACATTCTTCTTCAGCTTGTTTTCCATTATGGTTTATCACAGGATATTGAGAATAGTTCCTTGTGTGACACAGTAAGGCTTCATTGTTAATCCACCCTATACACAATCATTTGCATCGGCTAATCCCAGCATACTTCTATTCTGATTTCAAAAAACTAAAGGTTAAGTCTGTTTTTTTGTGAAAAATTTTTACTGAAGTTTAGTTGGTGTTACAACCCCATCAGAAATTGAGCACAAGATCTAAATAGACATTTATCCAGAGAAGACATACAGATGGCCAGGAAGCACATGAAAAGTCAAGTCTTAAGGTTCAAGGATAGAGGAATTATTGATGATTATGGGGAACCTGTGCTTAGAAAAGTAACTAATTAATGATTATGAAAATAGTATGATCACCCTAAAGGGGATTTTTTTTGCAGAAATCTTAGAATGGACTGCCAATTGCCCAAATAGCTTCTATGTCCTTGTTTTCTCTTTAAAATCTCATCATCCACCCACATGTACCCACTGAAGATCACACATTTATTCTACATCAAATGAGTCACTATTTGCTTGTATTCAATTTCACCTCCCTTCACTTCATGAATATCCCACTTCTTAGCAATGTCTAGGAAATTGCTTGACGCTTTTATCACGGTGAACATAAGTACCTACATTCACACAAATGTAGTTCTACAAAAATGCGTGATGGAACACTTAATTCAACTATTCTAAAATAACGGATCCAACCCATGAATGCAAGTGTTATTTGTCAGTGTTTGTTGTCATTACCCCACTATTTTCGTGAGTTTCTTTGCTATAGATTGTTTTCAAAAGACAACATATGGAGTACCCAAAGCAATCAGTTTAATTGCCTTAAAGGTACAGATTCTAGTTAAAAGATAAACAATGGCTAGAGTGTAAATGTATAGCATGGTAAATACAATTAACACTGTTGTGTGTTATATATGAAAGTTGATAAGGGAGTTAATCCTAAGAGCTTTCATCACAAAGGAAAAGAATTTCTATTTGTTTAACTTTCTGTCTATATACAATGACTGATGTTCACTAAACTTATAATACTCATTTCTTGATGTGTGTGAGTCAAACCATTATGCCATACCCCTTAAACTTACACAGTCAAACACATCTCAGTACAACTGGAAGAAGATTCCAAATGGATGCATGAACATACAATACTTGGTTTTCTCTTTCTGACTGACTTCACGCTGTATGACAGACTCTGGGGCTTCCCTGGTGGCTCAGCTGGTGAAGAATCCACCTGCAGTGCAGGAGACCCCGATTCAGTTCCGGGGTTGGGAAAATGCCCTGGAGAAGGCACAGACTACCCACTCCAGTATTCATGGGCTTACTTGGTGGCTCAGACAGTAAAGAATCCACCTGCAATGCAGAAGACCTTCGTTCGATCCCTGGAAGATCCCCTGGAGGAGGACATGGCGACCCGGTCACTCCAGGATTCTTGCCTGGAGAATCCTCATGGACAGAGGAGCCTGGCAGGGCTACATTCCACGTGGTCGCAGAGTCGGACATGACTGAGCGACTAAACACACATGACAGACTCTAGGTCCATCCACATCTCTGCAAATGACCCGATGCCATTTCTTTTAATGGCCCAGTAATGTTCCATTGTGCGTATTTGCTCTAACCACTTATCTGTCAATGGACGTTCAAGCTGCTTCCATGTCTTGACATTTGTAAATACTGCTATAATGCCTATATGTGGAATCTAGAAAAATGGTACGGGTGAGCTTATTTGCAGGGCAGAAACAGAGACACAGATGTAGTGAATAGACTTGTAGGCATAGCAGGGGAAGGAGAGGGTGGGACGGATCGAATGTGACATATACACACGACCATGTGTAAAATAGAGAGCTAGTGGGAAGCTGCTAGTATAGCGCAGGGGGCTCGGCCCAGTGCTCTGTGATGACCTAGAGGGGTGGGTTGGGGGGTGGGAGGGAGGCTCAAGAGGGAGGGGACATATGTATACGTATGGCCGATTCACTTTGTCGTACAGCAGAAAGTAACACAATATTATAAAGAAATTATATCCCAATTTTTAACAGATGGAACAAGAAAAGAAGTCTGGACTAACAAAGACAGTATTTCCCCGTTTTCTAATATTTCTTTTATCCATATTTCCATGACACTTAAGACCACCACTGTTCGGCTTGACTTTCACTGGTTTAACATGCTTTTACGTGCACTGTGTTAACTCACTAACAAGTATACAGGGAAACTGAGGCACGGAGGTCCAGTTCCTTCCTCAACATCCCACGACCGTGAGTCTCTGCATTAGACCAGAAATCACAGTGGTTGTTGTCCAGTCGCTCGGTCGTGTCTGAGTCTTCGCGACCCCATGGACTGCAGCAAGCCAGGCTTTCCTGTCCATTATCAACTCCTGGAGTTTGCTCAAACTCATGTCCATCGACTTGGTGATGCCATCCAACCATCTCATCCTCTGTCACCCCCTTCTCCTCCTGTCTTCAATCTTTCCCAGCATCAGGGTCTTTTCAAATGAGTCAGCTCTTCGCATCAGGTGGCCCAAGTATTGGAGTTTCAGCTTCAACATCAGTCCTTCCAATGAACACCCAGGACTGATCTCCTTTAGGATGGACTGGGTGGATCTCCTTGCAGTCCAAGGGACTCTCAAGAGTCTTCTCCAACACCACAGTTCAAAAGCATCAATTTTTCAGCGCTCAGCTTTCTTTATGGCTCAACTCTCACCTCCATACATGACTACTGGAAAAAGCATAGCTTTGACTAGACGGACCTTTGTCAGCAAAGTAATCAAAAGCCATTCTGACTTCCCACCACATTCACAGGCGTTACCTCTGAATAAATGTGCCCGTTTCCCAGACTGAAAGCCGCATCAGAGGCAAAAAAAAAAAAAATCATTGACAACAGAAACATAATGAGTCGCTACCTCTGCAAACAATGGTAGTGGCATTGAAATATATGGAGCATATGGTGTAACCGGAGTACAGAGTGCAGAGAACAGCTGCTACAGAACGTCCTCATTAACTTTTACTTACACTTTCGTCCACGAGTGTCAGAGCTGCCTTCCATCCCCTCCCCCACATTTTTGTTTTGAAAAACTTCCAAAGTACAGAAAAGTTATAATGATGATACAATGACCACCTGTATACCCTTCCTTATAACTAGTATTTATCATTTTCCCACATTTGCTTTCTACTATTTCTGCTTGCACACACTCTTATATATGCATATATAATGACACTATAATATTTATAACATAATATTATATATGACATATTATATCATATATAACATATTATATTATATTATATATTATATTGTATATGTAGTTTAGTCTCTCAGTCGTGTCTGACTCTTTATGACCCCATGGACTGTAGCCCGCCAGGCTCCTCTGTCCATGGGATTCTCCAGGCGAGAATATTGGAGTGGGTTGCCATTTCCTCCTCCAGGGGATCTTCCTGACCCAGGGATTGAACCTGGGTCTCCTGCATTGCAGGCAGATTCTTACTGACTGAGCCACCAGGGAAGCCCATTATAAATATGTATATACATATATGGATTCTTCTGAATCATTTACAAGCAATGACATTTTACTGATAAATACTTTTGGTGGGACTTCCCAGTGGTAAGGAACCCAACTGCCAATACAAGAGACACAGGAGACATGGGTTCGATCCCTGGGTTGGGAAGATCCCCTGGAGAAGGAAATGGCAACCCACTCCAGTGTTCTTGCCTGGAGAATCCCATGGACAGAGGAGGCTGGTGGGCTACAGTCCATGGGGTCGCAAAGAGTCGGACAGTATTGAGCGACTGAGCGCAAACACCCACAAACTTTGTTGTGCATCTCCTAAGAACAAAGACATTCTCCGAAGTAACTGTAATACCATGATAGCATCTAAGACATTTAAAATGGATACAATAATATCTAAAATTAAAAATTTCCAGCTATCACAAACTAGCATATATATGATACATATCATATATATCTAAATAATGTGTGTGTGTGTGTGTATATATACATATATATATATATATATATATATATAAGCCCACACTTCAGTTAATAGTTATGCTTGTCACTTGGCTGTTATTGGTGCCATATGACGCAGCAGTCCCACTCCTGGACATATATCCTAACAAAACTGTAAAGAGTATGCACCCCTATGTTCATAGCAGTTCTACTCACGGTAGCCAATACACGTACATAACCTAAGTATCCATTGCCAGATGAATGGATAAAGAAGATGCGGTACCTACATACAACAGAATATTACTCTGCTGTTAAAAAGAGTGAAATAATGCCATTTGCAGCAACATGGATGGCCCTAGAAATCATCATCCTAAGCATAGTAAGTCAAACACACAAAGAGAAACACCATATCACTTCTATGTGGAATCTAAAATATGACACAGATGGGCTTACGTGCAAAATGAACAGTCCGAGAACAGACTTGTGGTTGACAAGGGGGACATGGGTGGAGGAGGTATAGACTGGGGGTTTCGGGTTAGCAGATGCTAACCTCTGGTGGTCCATAGGTTAAGGGGGGCCTTCCACGCAGAGGGGACGGGTTCGATCTCTGATTACGAACAAAGATTCTGTTCTTTGTTAACCAACAAGGACCTATGGCAGAGCACAGGGAACTATAGTCAATACTCTGTGATAAACCGTAATGGGAAAGAACATGAAAAAAGTGTGCGTGTATGTATATGCATATATACACTCATAAGTAATATATATATATATATATGTAAATGAATCCCTTTTCTGTATAGTAGAAATTAACACAGTATTATACTTCAACTACTGTTTAATAAAACTAATTGTAAAAAAAGACAACATCAGGAAACTTAACTCTTAGATAAAGTTTAGACTTTAAGTCTTTTGGGTTGATAATCTATTTTGTAGCTTCATTAGTAAGACAAATAGGATAAATGCAATTAATATTGCCAGCATAACATCTTTGACTCTCTGTTTCCATCTTTGGGAAAAAGAAAAAATAAAAGATGGGTTTCCCATTGCCCATAAATCCATGCTAAAATGGAGAAATTCCTACAAGTTAAAAGTTATAAAAGTTTGTGTGCTGTGTTATCTTCTTCCTAAATACTTACCACCGTGCCTTTATTTTCACAGCCAATTCTTGACTCAGAGATTATCAGGCATTCATTGAAGTCACACGTTAAAACTTCCTCTGGACGGTAGATAGCCCTGGCTGAACTATTAAAGAGACTGGGAAACAGAAAATATATTCTTTCTAAAGGTCATTTCTAGTGTCACAGCCTTCAGCGTGTCATAATTTTAAGTCTTCCTTCCCTTGATGATTTCCTCCCGGTAAAAAGGTGAAATAGTTGAACACAATGGGCTCAGCAGTCCTTGTTCAATCATTTCTCTTCTTCAGGCACTAGTGCTTGTGATGTGTTTTTTTTTTTTTTTTTTCTGTATTATTTGCCTTTCTGATGGCACACGGGCAATGGGGTTTTGCATTTCTAATTGAAGGTCACCTTCATTCGGGAATGCAATAGCCAAGGCGGGTTTCATCATCCTATTTTCAAGAAGACTATTTTTCAAGTCAGGAGATCGGTGTTAGCTTTTGGTCTCTAAGCCCTAGGTCTTCAGCCTACATCAGTTACAGCAAATTGATGAAGGATGGAATGACCTTCTTAGCATGGAATCTTTTCCTGAGGCAGAAGCCCGTTGTTTTGCTCGTGGGGAAAATACATTCTCCTCCTTTCTAGAAGCCTTATGATTCCCACAATTTGTTTCCATGTTGGAAGTGTTTCTACTTATATGTTTCTTTTCTTTTCTTCTTTTTTATTTTGCTTTTTGGCCATGACACGTGGCACACACAATCTTTGTTCGTAATCAGAGATCGAACCCATCCCCTTTGCAGTGGAAGGCACTCCCTTAATCTCTGGACCACCAGGGAAGTCCCTCCATATATTTAGCCTGTAATTTTTCTTCAGGTAGGTCTCAGCTAAGGCTTTCATCAACCAGTACAAAGCCCTCTCTGCTCTACAAAATTAATGCAACTTTTTTCATTTGTAAGTTCTCAAATTTAGCTGTTAAAGAATGGCCCTTTCTCTGCTAATGCCGTCATTAAGGAATAATTTTGCACAAAAGTAAAATTTTCTGTGGGCTGAAACGTACTCTTAGAAGATCTTAAGGAGACTTTCAGGGATGTGATTGTGGTAATTCCTCCCAATAGCATCTTCATCTAAAGCCCAGTTCCTTTATGCTGACAATTCAGATTCTTGTCCCCTTGCAGACTTAAACCTCTGATTGTATCTCAGCACAGATCTTGGCTCCAACCATACTGGTCAAGTCAAAACTTCCATGTTCTTTGAGTTACCTCCCGCCCCATGTATTCTATCAGTGCCCCCAAACCCTCATATTCTATTTCTTGCGATTTGGGTAAATTGGTTTCTGTATTGATTCCTCTCCATCAAGTTGCTAAAAGCCAGCTAAGATAGGACTATCACCTCATCTGGTGCAACTGACCATCTCTTGTCCTTGGTTTTCCTGCATGTGTGTGTGTGTGTGTGTGCACGCGCATGTGTGCACACAGTGTGTGCATAGCATGCATCTATTTGCACAGCCACACACACGCATGTTCCCCTCCACCTCGAAGCCACATGACATCATGCAAATCACAAAGCCTCTTGAATCAAGCAAGTCAGACTCTGAATCATAATTCAGTCAACATGGCCATGTGGCTCCTCCATTTTCTCACCTCTAAAAAGTGAATCATCACACCAGCATTCTGAGATTGCTGTAGATGTAAATCAAACATACGTAAAATTTAAAAAAATTAAAAAAAAACAGTTGTGTACAAAACATTGTTCCCGTCCTTCTTCCCCAACAGAATAAGCCACACTCACCTTTATAGTTTGCACATTGGTGGGATGTTGGAAGGGACTCGATAATTACATGTTCCCACATCCGTTGACTCTTTTTAATTGATTAAACATCAACCCAATAATTTATGCCTCCTCAGTTTTCAGATTGTCGGAAAGGAAATGTCAGTCTGTCATCTCCTTTATCAATTGTAAGACCCGGGTTCTTAAGGAACATGTTAGAGCGTTTACAATATCTTCAGACAATTTCCTTTAAAAAGTCCTTAAATCAGTAAAAGCCAAGTAATATATCCTGTCTCTTCTCCCGCACCCAGATGTCAATTGCTGGGGAATTGTGAGGATGTCTGAGACAATGCTGGCTTTAACCTCTTCCTTGGATTAATCCTCCCCTGGCCCCTTTTGCCCTCAAGCTTCATTGTTCCTTTAAGTTAAAAGCTAGTCAAGGGAGGAGAAAAGAATCTGGTTCCAGTTCATGGAAGCCCTGGGTGGGTAGCGAGGCTGCGAGATTCTCAGGAGTGTGTGCAAATAAATTAATTTGCCTTGCTGTTGTAGAAACGGTCTGGGAAGCTTGCATTTTTGCCAGCTGGGGAGAGGCAGTTAATTTCAGCTCATTGAATTGAGTATTGGATCTTGCTAAGTGATGAAACGCAGCCCGACCAACTAGCTTTCCGAACACATAATTCTCAAACAGAAACGGCAGGTAATTGGGTTGCCGCCGATGAGGGTGTCAGACCAGAGCTGCCAGAGATCACATATCTGCTTAATTTTCCCCAAAGTGGAAACCGAATGAGTGATGAATTCCCCACATATCCATCCTGGCATTCGGGGACCCGCCATCCATATTAAGGACACTTGTTAATATCACACTTGTGTATGGAATTATATTTGTTTCCATCTTTTACTGTGAAATAAGGGAGGGTATCTTACCATGTTTTTCGCACAGAATGCTTCACAAAATTAGCCTTAATCATATTTTTATGGTAGGCTCAGAATCTTTTTGTGTGTGGATCGCAGTCCAATTCTAGTTTTCACCCTTAATAACAACAGTTTCTCAATTAGTCGCTCTCTTTAAGCCTTAGTTTCCAGTGTGCAAAATGAGCATAGCATCACTCATTTTTATGACGGACTGATACCCTTGTAACATGTATGTGTTTAAAATAAAGAATCAACATTTTAATGCAACAAAGCCAATTAAAGAATGTGCCATTAGAGTTTAAAATCTTAAAGGACAACCGTGGAAATCCATGGAAAAATATCTCCTTTTAACCTTAGTGATTTCATTAAAAGTCAGTATGGCCTTCTGTGTGTATTGACTTTTGTATATATTGTCTATATCGTCTCTAAGAGTTGGACATGACTACTTAGCGACTGAACAACAACAACAGTGGCCAATCTTGTTTTCTTTTTCTTTTTTTTCATTATTAAAAAGTACATATTTTTTTGGCTGTGCCAGGTCTTAGCTGCTCTTAGTTGCTGCAGATGGGATCTAGTTCCTTGACCAGGGATTGAACCCCTGCCCTCTGCATTGGGAACACAGAGTTTTAGCCACTGGACTACCGGGGGAGTCCCTTATTATTATTATTTTTATTAGACTAAGACTTGCTCAAGGATATTTGCAAATAGATACACTTGCAAATGTATATGCACTGAATTAATAACATCTAGATCAGTGGTCATCAAACTGGCCTGCAGCTTGTTTTTGTAAATAAAGTTTTATTGGAACACAGCCACAGTCATTTCTTTACATATCGTATATGGCTGCTTTCACACCATGATGTCCCCGTTGATTAATTCTAACAGAGACCATACATCCTACAAAGCCTAAAATACTGACTTTCAAGGTCATCCTTGAGAGAGAAGGCATGCCAAACCTAGATCTAGAACGCAGACAAGATTTTATTGTCAAGATGTTTTTCACCTGATGGAAATATTGTGGAACACTGAGCCATTCAGGTAAGGAAAATAGCATAAAGCTAAGCTAAATTATTATGGTTGCTACTCACAATAAATCTCTTCCAATTGTGGAGACCAAAACGCCACAGAGTAGATGTAGCCTAGACCCTAAGTAATTGGGCAGACAGACAGAGGAGACTCAACGAAACGGCAGATAAAACCAACCACGGTGCTCATTTAACTCGTTCCACTTTGCATCATTTTTGCTGCATCAGAATGAATGACATCTGACAGTGACCTGATGCTTCATGCTAGAGCAAGGAAACCAAGAAGTAAACACTTTGGATGGTAAACGTATCTCTGATAGATGATTGTCCTTAAGACATGTGTTCAGGATGTTTCGACTGCTAGGTCCTGGGTTCAGATAAAATATATTTATAGGTTATTTTTTGTTTTGCTTCGTTTTTTTGGTGGGGAGTTGATAGAAGTATAGTTACTGTACAGTATTACATCAGTTGCAACTGTACAATGTAGTGATTCACAATTTTATAGATTATAGTCCATTCATAATTATAAAATATTCCCTATGTTTCCCGTGTTGGGTGGTATATCCTTGTAGCTTATTTCATACCTAATGGTTTGTGCTTTTGACCCTCCTCCCCCGATCTCACCCCTCCCATCTCCCCTCCCCCCACTGGCAACCACTAGCTTGTTCTCTGTGTCTGCGAGTATACTCTTTTGTTGTTGTTGTTTTTGTTATATTCATCAGTATATTTCACATATAAGGGATATCATACAGCACGTCTCTGTCTGACTTACTTCACTTAACACAGTCCCTTCCAAGTCCATCCGTGTTGTGGCAAATGGCACTATTTCATTCTCTTTATAGCTGAGTAACAGTCCATTGTATACATGTACTACATTTTCTTTATCTGTTCCTCCACGGATGGACCCTTAGGTGGTTTCCATGTCCTGGGTGTGGTAATAGTGCGGCTATGAACATTGGGGTGTTTGTATCTTTTCTAATTAATTGTTTGTTGTTCAGTTAGTAAGTCGTGTCCGACTCTTTGTGACCCCTATGGACTACAGCATGCCTGGCTTCCCTTGTCCTTCACTGTCTACTGGAGTTTGGTCAAATTCATGTCCATTGAGTCAGGTTTTTTTTTTTCATTTATTTCCAGATATATGTGCAAGAGAGGAATTGCTGAGTCATACAGTAGCTCTGTTTTCTAGTTTTTTTAAAGGAATCTCCCTACTGCTTTTCATAGTGACTGCACCAACTTACTTTCCTACCAACAGCGTGGGAGGGTTCCCGTTCCTCCACGTTCTCACCAGCATTAGTTATTTCTGTTGTTGTTGATGATAACCCTTCTGACAGGTGGGAGGTGACATCTCATTGTAGTTTGATTTGCATTTCCCTGATGACTAGCCATGTTGAGCATCTTTTCAAGTGCTTCCTGGCCATCCGTATGCCCTCTTTGGGAAAATGTTACAATTACTTTCAATCTTCTTACAAAATATGCAATGTTTCTAAAAAATTATCATAAAGGACACAGAGCTCTCCGCAATCTAGCGTCCTGGAAGCCTTTTTCTCATTTTGTCTGACTTCTCTGACTTTGAGTTTCCATCATTCTATTTGTTAATCACTGAGTATCTTTGTCTGCCATGGGGTTCTCTGTCCCAGATCTGCTATGTTGTACCTTGTAGGGAGGTTGGGATATTTTCCAGAGTCCATGCCTCCAGGCTTCCTCCTACAAGAGATAGGAGGCAGGGGGAATCCAGTGTATTTTCTCAGCCTTCTCCTACCCCTTCCAAGGCTGCATGCTCCACTGGGATCACCAGCACCCCTCCTTACCTTTAACCCTCAAGCCTCAGGGTGCTAGCAGCTTTCTCTTCTTACTAGTCCCTGAGTGTCCTCCCCATCCTTCCTGTGTTACAAATCCCCTCTATTCAATTCCTCTGTGATATACATTCTTTGTTGGCTCCTGACTGACTTGCCACCATACTCTAGGGACAGTCATTTGGAAGCTTTTCCTAGTAATGTGGAAAGCTGAGAGCCGAAGAATTGATGCTTTGGAACTGTGGTGTTGGAGAAGACTCTTGAGAGTCCCTTGGACTGCAAGGAGATCCAACCAGTCCACCCTAAAGGTGGTCAGTCCTGGGTGTTCATTGGAAGGACTGATGTTGAAGCTGAAACTCCAACCCTTTGGCCACCTGATGCGAAGAGCTGACTCATTGGAAAAGACCCTGATTCTGGGAAAGATTGAGGGCGGGAGGAGAAGGGGACGAACAGAGGATGAGATGGTGGGATGCCATCACCGACTCGATGAACACGAGTTTGAGCAAGCTCCGGGACTTGGTGATGGACAGGGAAGCCTGATGTGCTGCAGTCCATGGGGTCGCAAAGAGTCAGACAAGACTGAGCAACTCAACTGATATGGGTTTATTTATTTCCAGATATATGTGCAAGAGAGGAATCGTTGAGTCATATGGTAACTCTATTTTCTAGTTTTTTTTTAAGGAACCTCCCTACTGTTTTCCATAGTGAAAAGCATCTTGAGGACATAATCAGTGTCTGGCCGTCTTTGACTATCCCACTGTGTCTACCACACAGCTTGGCACAGAGTGGACATGCCATAGTTACTTGCTGCGTTCCGTTGAGATGCCTGTGCTGCTTCATCCATACCATCTATCACCATTAGCTTGGCTCCATCACTCACCTAGTGGATGGCCAAGACATGGAACAGAGCCCAGGGTACTCTACATGTGTGGATGGTAGCCTGCTGCGGATGGTCCCCCCAGCTCAGTATGGTATGGCTTGTGGTGTTGAGTTTCCTCCCCGTCTCTAACTTCAGGACAGGAAGAGAAAGAAGCAGGCAGTATGTTACTCACGTCTAGCTGGCTGATGCAAAATCCAACTTCTCTCCCCATTACCATGGAGAGAAATTCTTCCATTATTTATTGGCTGCTTTCCTAATTTTAAACTCTTTTAAGGCAGACAACTTGTAACGTCAAGCAGAAGAGAGTGAACCAGGCTTTCTGCTTCTTTTTCTAGAAAAGGACCTGATGAAAAGGTTTTTTTTTTTAATTTTCATAAAAAGATGTATCTCATGTACTAGTTACTAGTTGAGCTTTGCTTTATGATTCAATCACAGTCTTTCCTTTTACGGGGTTCATTTAGCCTATTCGTGGATGCATGTGCATGCTCAGGCGTTGTCTAACTCTTTGTGACCCCATGGAGTGTAGCCCGACAGAATCCTCTGTCCATGGGATTCTTCAGGCAAGAATAGTGAAGTGGGTTGCCATTTCCTCCTCCAGTTAACCTATGTGTCTTTTTCAATAATTTTTTTTTTTTTGGTCTTATCCCCACCAAAAAAAAAAAAGAAATACCCAGTCATGGTTGTTGAATACCTTGAAGGTATAACTTCTTCACTGTACTCTAGGAATTTGCCTAAAGCACTTATTATATCTTCTACAAAAATCTGATGCTTATTTAATACAGGGACCATGACACTGACAGATTTCTTAGGGGGTGGCTTGCATCCAGGAGTTACTGTTTACAAATAGACACCCTGTTTCTAAGTATGACCTGCCATCCATGACAGAATGAATCATACTTCTAGACTGTTCTTCTCAGACAGGCTAAGCCATTATAATTTACCATTGCTGAGATGCACAGTTATTTGAGAAGATAACAGCTTTTTGGAGGGACAGAAATGGAAGCAACACTGAGAAGCAGCTTTTCATAGTTTTACAACTCCCTATATCTCATACATACGGATTCCCTAGATGAGATTTTTACGTGAAAAATAAAGATGTCGGAAACATACTTCATACAGCCATACTGATTTTCTTTGTGACTGCATCTGTGGGTCTACAGTGATTATAGTAGAAACAGCTGAAATAACACGTCTATTACAGACCACCCTTAGTCTCCAGGACAGCATTATTTCATAGAATCCCTAAGCATGATACTGTACTTCTTAAGGAATGCAAGTGGTGAATTATGGTATGCTTTGCTTTCTTTCTTCTAGCAAAAAAAATTCCTACATAAATAGGAAAGAAAAGTGTTAGTTGCTCAGTCATTTCTGACTCTGCGACTCCATGGACTGTGGCCCGCCAGGCTCCTGTGTCCATGGAATTCTCCAGGCAAGAATACTGGAGTGGGTTGCCGTGCCCTCCTCCAGGGGATCTTCCCCACCCAGGGATCGAACTGGCGTCTCTTATGTCTCCTGCATTGGCAGGCAGGTTCTTTTACCACTGACGCCACCCGGGAAGCACAGTCATCTTCCCTTAGTTAATCCATATTTTAAGCGTAGTGAACAGATAATTTGCATGATTTGTCATCAGTATGTCTTTAGTCCTTTCAACCCACAGTTCTGATCCGCCAGGTTTCCAGTGCTTTACTGGTGTGATGAGTGGCCGCCATATTGGATACTGCAGGTCTAGTGAACTTGTTCCTATGGATTGAGTCTCTGCCTTTTAAATGTGGTGTGTGTGTGTGTGTGTGTGTGTGTGTTCAGTCCCTAAGTCCTGTCCTACTCTTTGGGGACCCCGTGGACTGTAGCCCTCCGGGCTTCTCTGTCCATTGAATTATTCCTAGCCAGAATACTGGAGTGGGCTGCCAGTTCCTTCTCCAGGGTATCTTCCTGACCTAGAGGTTGAACCTGTGGTTTCCTGCATTGCAGGTGGATTTTTCACCACCGAGCCACCTAGGAAGCCCAAGACCCTGGTTATATTCCCTGTAAAACACCTACTTGGATCTTGGTCTTAAAAACCTAAGTTCAAGAGATTGTAGGTCTAAAATTCTAATATTTAATACCCATCCTTCCATACTATTTGAAAATGAACAAGAAAAAAAAAAATCCTGGAGATTTCCTAAGGTAAGTCTAACAGGTTGTTGTAAAAGCTTACAAACCTAATCACTTATCTTAGGCACGAGCAAATCCACTTGCTGAGTAAGATAATGCCTCCATCTTCCAAGCATTCAGCAGCATCTGACAGTACGTTGGTAAGCTGTAGGCTTTATGGTTGGAGAAAAATAAACTCAGAGGATTAAAATAAATATAATAGTTGGAGACCAAGTTAATTTAAAAACACCCCATGGGAGGGACATAAAAGTAAACCGTTTAGTTCTTAATCTTCAGCACAGAATACAAAGAATCTTACCTGCGTGGGAGGGAAAGAAACCATTTCTAAAGTTGAAAAAAAAAAAAAATGAATGTGTCTGTACAGCATCCAGGTCCCAATGCTGGTCAGCTGTCAGAATCCATTGTCTCCAACTCCACATGGTAATTTCCTAAAACCACCATTTTCCATACTCTTAACTCAACCAGGCTGTTTTTTGTTATTGACGTGTGTTTGGTTTAATACCCTCACGCAGAGATATATTTATCCTAACATCTATTTGCTTTCACTGTAATCAACAAAATGAAGGAATAATCCACATCAATGACCTCTTTCTGAAGACTTGGTTTTTGTTTTTTTCTTTTTATAAGATTTTTTTTTTTTTAATGTGGACCATTTTTAAACTCTTTATTGAATTTGTTGCAATATTGCTTCTGTTGTCTATTTTGATTTTTTGGCCTCAAGGCATGCGGGCTCTGATTTCCCCTTCCAGGGACCCAACCCACATCTCCTGCAGTGGAAGGCAAAATATTAATCACTAGACCACCAGGGAGGTTCCCAAAAGGTTTTTTTAAAGTCAACCAAAAATACCTTTGGGGCTTCCCTTGTGCATCAGCTGGTAAAGAATCCGCCTGCAATGCGGGAGGCCTGAGTTCGATCCCTGGGTTGGGAAGATCCCCTGGAGAAGGGAAAGGCAACCCACCCCAGTATTCTGGCCTGGAGAATTCCACGGACTGTATAGTCCATGGGGTTGCAAAGTGTGGGACATGACTGAGCGACTTTCACTTTCACAAACACCTTTGAGCTAATAGAAACATGAGTTTATTTATTTATTTTTCCCTTTTTCAAAACACATATAAATGCTTATCTTGAGATCAGATTTTGCCCTCAAGGATAAAAGGTCTGAGTGTCCAGAGCCTGCTTGTTTTCATGCATGCCCTTGTCCGTGCAGGGAAGCCTGAGTTGGATTTACTCTAAGGCAAGAATTATCGGTCTCTTGCCTGGAGCGTGACTCTAATTTTAGGAGACTGCTATAAGGCTGTCAGCGTCTCCACACCCTGTACTTCCTCTTCATGTGTCTGATGGCAAGCGCCAAGTACTCCCTGGCATGAACAAAGCTGCAAATCTCATGCACATCAGTGCTGGTGGGTGCGTGCTACCAGATTTGGAACGTAGTAGTAATGATTCTCTGCCGTGTGAACTGCATTTTTTTGTGTCCCAGTTAGATGCTGAGATACTCAGAACCTCACAGTGATTGCAGTTATACACTAGGTCAGCGGTCCCCAACCTTTTGGCACCCAGGGACCGATTTGGTGAAAGACAATTTTTCCACAGATGAGGCGTGGCGGGGGGTGGGGGTTGGTTTCTGGATGATTCAAGCACATTACATTTATTGTGCACTGCTTCCCTGATAGCTCAGTTTGCAAAGAATCTGCCTGTAATGCAGGAGACCCTGGTTCGATTCCTGGGTCGGGAAGATGCGCTGGAGAATGGATAGGCTACCCACTCCAGTATTCTTGGGCTTCCCTGGTGGCTCGGCTGGTAAAGAAGCTGCCTGCAATGCAGGACACCTGGGTTCGATCCCCGGGTTGGGAAGACCCCCTGGAGAAGGGAATGGCAACCCACTCCAGTATTCTTGCCTGGAAAATTCCATGGACAGAGGAACTTGGCAGGCTACAGTCCATGGGGTCACAAGGAGTCAGACATGACTGAGCACATCAGCACATGCTTATTTCTAATCGGAAATGGCCACTGATCTAAGAGGAGGTACCGTTTTGTGGGTCTGAGCTTGAAGACCCCTGCTATAGATGATGGAGTCCCCATAGATTTCAGCATCTTTCAGAGTTGTCCTTCTTAAGAGGCCTTGTGTTATTTCATTTGATTCAGTCATGTATGACTTTGCAAACCCGAGCCTGCCAGGCTCCTCTGTCCATGGAATTCTCCAGGCAAGAATACTGGAGTGGGTTGCCATTTCCTCCTCCAGGGGATCTTCCCGACCCAGGAATCGAACGTGCATCTCCTGTGTCTAATTCATTGAAGGTGGATTCTTTACCCATTGAGCTACCAGGGCAGCCTTTACTGTGGGTCAGTTCAGTTCAGTCGCTCAGTTGTGTCCGACTCTTTGCGACCCCATGGACTGCAGCACGCCAGGCCTCCCTGTCTATCACCAACTCCTGAAGCTTGCCCAAACACAAGTCCATTGAGTCGGTGATGCCATATCACCCGCCAAATTCCACTGGGTACATCTCCTCCCATTTCCCCATCACAACTGTAGCTTGAAATCAGCTGCAGTGTGAGGATTTACACCACAGAAACAGGAAAACACTACAAATCGGCGTTCTCTTCCACCCCTTTTGAACAGTCTTTATTAAACATCTGTGAGCCTTCTGTACTTTAAATCTCTGTGGGATTAACATACACATACTACTATGTATAAAACAGATGACGAACAAGGACCTACTGTCTAGCACAAGGAACTCTCCTCAGTACTCTACAATGACCTATTTGAGAAAAGAATCTGAAAAAGAATGGGTACATACATGTGTGCGTGTATACACGCACACAGACACCCATCACTGATTCACTTTGGTGTACACTTGAAACCAACATGACATTGTATACCAACGATACTTAAAAAAAATATTTAGTACTGGCTTAGAGACCAACTTCTCAATAAATCGTGGTCATTCACATTTAAAAAAAACAAACGAAAAAAATCTCTAACAGAGCAAGAACGATGAAGAACCAGGCCAGCAGCAAAAATATCCTTGTCCGGGAGCAGCAAAGGACGGAAATCTAAGATGCAGGCAGCTGAAGTACTCACTGCCGATGGATGAGAAGACCAGATGTCAAAGGAGAGGGATTCTCCCGAGGTCCCTCGAGGGCACGTCACTCCAGAAGACAGGAACAGTCATTCAGGACACGCACCAAAGGAAGGCCCCATGGCAGAAGCGTGCCTCCCAGCAGACTTGGCACGCAGGTCTTCTCCAGCATTCCTGCTGCTCAAGGCAGGCTCAAGTCATACCTTTGTGACGTGCACCGCGGCACGCAGTGCTGTCTCTCTGTGCGTGGACATTTATCCGGAGTTATACTAATACTGTGTTGCATGGTTTCTAGGTTAAGGTATGCTTACATATGGGCTTGGTAAGTGGTGCTAGTGGTAAAGAACCTGTCTGCCAAAGCAGAAGATGTAAGAGACATGGGTTCGATCTCTGGCTTGGGAAGATCCCCCAGAGAAGAGCATGGCAACCCGCTCCAGTATCCTTGCCTGGAGAATCCCACGGACAGAGCAGCCTGGTGGGCTATGGTCAATGGGGTCACAAAGACACAGACAGGACTCAAGCGACTTGGCATGCATGCTTACATTCAGTGCATGCAGAACTGCCATCATCAAGTACTGCGTCTTCTCTCCAGATTTCTTTCAACATGTTCGTTTTTCTGTTTGCTCTTTCCATTCTGTCCATCTAAACGGTCAGTTTTCCTAAAACAAATTTCTCCTTTATTTTTTTTAAGTATTTATGTTTTTTTGGCTGTGCTGGGCCTTCGTGGCCGCGTGTGGGCTTTCTCTAGCTGTGATGAGCAAGGCCTCCCCTTCATTGTGGTGGACATGCTTTCATGGTGGTGGCTTTTCTTGTTGCAGAGCACAGCCTCTAGGGTAAGCGTGCTTCAGTAGTAGTCACACATGGACTTCATTGCTCTACTGTATGTGGAATCTTCCCAGACTGGGGATTGAACCCATGTCCCCAGAGTCAGCAGGCAGATTCTTATCCCCTGTCCCACCAGGGAAGTCCTCTCTTTTATTTCTTAATTCTGCTTTTACTGTGTGCTTCCCACCTGTTCTACCCATAGCGGGCACTCCATTCCTGGTTTATGCCTTTACTTTAAAATATCTTACACAGCCTATTACTTTTGGTAATGAGATGATTGGATGGCACCGTCGACTCAATGGACATGAGTTTGAGCAAACTCCGGGACATAATGAAGGATGGGGAAGCCGGGCGTGCTTGCAGTCCATGGGGCTGCAAAGAGTCGGACACGACTGAGGGACTGAACAACAACAATTACTTTTGGGATTTTTTATGTGCTGGCAGGGCTTAGCTCATGGCCCTGAATCATTCCAGTCATCATGTCTCTTTTTCTGACCCCCATGAGTCCCTTTTATAAAGACCCACCCACATGCTCAAGGAAAATCTCCCCATACTGAGATTGTTAGTTTAATCACATTTCCAGAGTCCCTTTTTTTTATGTACAGTGATGGATTTTCAGATTCTGGGGGAAAGCGTATGCACATTTTGGGAGGGAGCATTATTCAGCGTCTCACTGAGCAAATTATAAAGATAGGAATGCTCTGTCTTCACTCACTTTTCCTGGTTCTGTGGAGTGAATGTTTGTGTCTCCTTCCCCAAGATTCGTATGTTGAAGTCTGAACCACCAATCAATGGTATTTGGTGGTGGGACGTTTGGGTTTTAATTAGGTTTAGATGAGGTCGTGAGAAAGCAGTCAGCTGCACATGGTATCAAAGCAGACATCCTAAAACTTTCTCAATCACAGCCTTGGTGTGTTGTGATTCTGGCTGTGATTGAGAAAGTTTTAGGATGTCTGCTCTGATACCACGTGCAGCCGACTGCTTTCTCAGACCAATACCCTACTGCGTTCCAGCTAATTATGTTTGAAAGATGAGTATTTAGAAACCAAAGTCTCACACTGATGTTCTACCTCAGGCAGGTGACTTCCGGATGGAACATTTAAATTAAGATCTGCATTTCAACAGGAGGTTAAAACACTTCTATCGGTTGTGTCTGGCCAAGTAGAAGTTCCGACGTGTGTATGGAGATGTTGAAATGTCAAAATCTATCATTTCCCACCATTTCTAGGTTGACCAGAAGTAAAAAAAAAAAAAAGGTTTTCTAAAGTCTCCTTCAAAGAGTCCATGACAGTTCTGCCGAAGTAGTAAATAGCCATCGGCTGTGTTTCGGATAAAATTTTATTTATGGAAAAAAGATCTCTTTGGACTGAGGCCAATATTGATAAAAGTGGAAAGCTGGCAACATGTCACACAGTAATGAGCAAATCTTTCTCAAACAAGAAAAGAAAATAAAAGCTTTAGGAGGAATTTTTTCTGGGGGCACCAGTCTGTCTTAAGAGCCGTCAAGTCTTCTTAACTAAGAAAAGAGGCGGAGGGGTGTTAGAACACCTGTTTTCCCATTCCCAAGATGGTACAGCCCTGTAGATGGTGAAAGCGGGCTGGAGACTGAGTATTGAGCAGAAGGGAGATGTTTTATATGAAAAGGGGGACATAGCACATGATTCAGTAAGAACACTTTTGTTATGAAGAGAACAAAGGCAGGGCTTTAAGAGCCAAAGGGCGAACAGGAAGTCCACTGAAGAGGAGCCACTCAGGGGATAAAGTCCCCCCAAGGGGTCCCAGACTATGTTCCAGCTCCAAATGAGACACACAGTTGACTGCTGGGGGAAAGCCAGGAGTAAGGAAGCTGAAGGGAGAAGTGAATTAATCAACATGGGTCCCATTGAACAGTGCTGTCCAATGGTAATGTCATACAGGTCACATGTGTGATGTTAATTTTTCTAGGGGCAACTGAAAATAAGTAGATAAGATAGGGGACTGATTTTTTTTTTACTTTATTTTAACATTTATTTTATATTGGCATATAGGTGATTAACAGGGTCATGTTAGTGTCAGGTGTACAGAAAAGTGCTTCAGTTATAAGTACACGTGTATCGATTCTTTTCCTAATTCTTCTCCCATTTAAGTTGTTGCATAACATTGAGCAGAGTTCCCTGTGCTGGACAGCAGGTCCTTGTTGGTTCTCCATGTTAAATACAGCAGTGTGTCCATGTCCATCCCAGACTCCCTAACTATCCCTTCCCCCATCCTTCCCCCTGGGAACCATAAGGTTATTACAGAGTATTGAGCAGAGTTCCCTGTGCTGTCCAGCACATCTGGGTTCTCTATCATATCAAAGTCAGAGTCAAACCCCGTGAAACTGTGGGGGTGTCATGATGATGCTCCTTTACCTTCTGCTGTTGTTCAGTTGGCAAGCCGTGGCCATCTCTGTGACCCCATGGACTGCAGCACGCCAGGCTCCTCTGTTTGCTATCTCCCAGAGTTTGTTCTAACTCACGTCCATCATGTCAGTGATGCCATCCAACCATCTCATCCTCTGTCACCCGTTTCTCCTCCTGCCTTCAATCTTTCCCAGAATCAGGGTCTTTTCCAATGAGTCAGCTCTTCACATCAGGTGGCCAAAGGATTGGAGTTTCAGCTTCAGCATCAGGCCTTCCAATGAATATTCGGGACTGATTTCCTTTAGGATGGACTGTTTGGATCTCCTTGCAGTCCAAGGGACTCTCAAGAGTCTTCTCCAGCACCACAGTTCAAAAGCATCAGTTCTTCAGTGCTCAGCTTTCTTTATGGTCCAACTCTCATATCCATACATGACGACTGGAAAAACTATAGCTTTAACTATATGCACTTTTGTCAACAAACTGATGTCTCTGCTTTTTAATATTCTTTATAGGTTTGGCATAGCTTTTTTCCCAAGGAGCAAGTGTTTTTTAATTTCATGGCTGCAGTCACCATCCACAGTGATTTTGGAACCCAAGAAAATAAAATCTGTCACTGCTTTCACTTTTTCCCCTTCTATTTGCCATAAAGTGAGGGTACTGGATGCCACGATGTTAGTTTTTTGAATATTGAGTTTTAAACCAGCTTTTTCACTCTCCTCTTTTCTTACTGATTTTTATCACTGTCGTCATTCCTATTTGTTTAAACCTCTGGATGGGCAAAGAAAGGGTCTTCTTTTGTTAATCATCTTGCTACCCTTTCCCAAGTACTCAGCTTCTCTACCTAATGATGACACAGTCTTACATGGTTCTCATTTCTTCCAGTGTGGTCTCCCCTCTCCATTGCCGTACTTCAGCCAATCCTGTGAGCTCCAGGCACTGGTAGAAATGAGACAAGAGAACATTCACCTTCATCTTGGAAGTGATAAATGGCTAAGAGACATCCAGGCTTTCTACACACAGTATGCTTGGTTCTCTTTCTCATCACAGCATCAAGAGATAGGAATATGGGACGTCTAAGTTGATGTCCCTTCCCCAGAAACTGTAGCTTAAAGGGGCAGAGGTGTCCGTAGCTGCAAAGCCAGCCTCCAGGCACTTGTCACTGCACAGGGTATATGCTTCTTGAGTTGTGTGTTTAGCTCTTTATCTTGTATTTTCCACTGCAAAGTTGGGTGCAGGTAAAATGAGAAAGACAGCCCTCCCCCTGGATTAAGGCCAGAGGAACTGAGGGATCCATCAGAATGACTTTCAGTGCGGTTCAGTTCAATTCAGTTGCTCAGTCATGTCTGACTCTCTGCGACCCCATGGACCGCAGCACGCCAGGCTTCCCTGTCCATCACCAACTCCCGGAGTCTACCCAAACTCATGTCCATTGAGTCGGTGATGCCATCCAACCACCTCATCCTCTGTCGTCCCCTTCTCCTCCTGCCCCCAATCCTTCCCAGCATTAGGGTCCTTTCCAATGAGTCCACTCTTCGCATGAGGTGGCCAAAGTATTGGAGTTTCAGCTTCAACATCAGTCCTTCCAATGAATATTCAGGACTGATCTCCTTTAGGACGGACTGGTTTGATCTCCTCGTAGTCCAAGGGACTCTCAAGAGTCTTCTCCAATACCACAGTTCATAAGCATCAATTCTTCAGTGCTCAGCTTTCTTCACAGTCCAACTCTCACATCCATACATGACTACTGGAAAAAGCATAGCCTTGACTCGACGGACCTTTGTTGGCAAAGTAATGTCTCTGCACTTTAATATGCTGTCTAGGTTGGTCGTAACTTTCCTGTAGCCAATTTTTGCTGTCTCCCTTTCTCTTCACCCATCTCCCTCTCCTCTCCATGTAAGAGGATAAAAATGGAATTAAGTGACCGATGCAAGTTCGATGCATGAAGCAGGGCACCCAAGGCTGGTGCTCTGGGACAATTTAGAGGGATGAGGTGGGGGAGGGTGGTAGGAGAGGGTTCAGAGTGGGGGAGGGGGACACATATACATATGGCCGATTCATGTTGATGTATGGCAAAAACCATTAGAATATTGCAAAGTAATTATCCTGCAATTGAAATAAATGAATAAATAGCTTTTTAAAAATAGAATCTCACTGTACTTGTAATTGCTTGCTTAATAACTGCATTATTTTAGCAAATATCTCCCTCTTGTTCAAAATCCATCTTACTTCCTTTTTTCTTCTATGAACTGTCAGTTCATATCCTTGGCCAGCTATCGCTTGTCGCTCTTGTAATGATCGCTTTCTAGGAGCTGCTCGGGGAGTGAGGAATTTAGCCCTGTGCTTGTGACATGAATGCCAATGTTGTCTTCCTTGCTTGCCATTTGGGAATTCAATGTGGGATTCAAAATCATGTATAAAAATAAGTGACTTTCATATAAAGAAGCAGCAGCCAATTAGAAGAACATATGGCAAAATGAACAAAGAACAGCTAGAAAACTTTTGAAACATAAGAGAAAAGAGAATGATTAAAAGCCTTCAAAGTAGTATTGTAGTATATCATAGTCTCAATAATAAAACATGATACTGTCAAAAAGACACAGACACAGGGCAACACATCAGATTTGAGAGTTTGGATAGAAGCCAAAGCACCTTTAGGAATTTTGGATGCCAACGGCTGGCAAATCAATGAAAACAGATAAATTTGAATAACGTATCAGGATGTTTCATTAGCCATGTGGAAAAAGTGAAAACGACCTATGTCACACAGCTTACACGTACATGAGGATAAATTCCAAATGGATCAGTGATTTAAACATAAAACAGTGAAACTGCAACATGTACCGGAAGGAAGGGTGGGAGAATTCGTGATCTTAGAGTGGGATGATCTTTGCGACTATGGCAATATAAACATGTCACCAATATAAACATGTCATGGGTTCATCAGAATTTCTGTACGGTAACAAACACAATTCCCCTGGTGGCTTAGGTGGTAAAGAATCCACCTGCAGTGTAGGAGATGCAGGTTCGATCCCTGGGTCAGGAAGACCCCCCCCCCGGAGAGGGAAATGGCAATCCACTCCAGTATTCTTGCCTAGAGAATTCCATGGACAGAGGAGTCTGGCGAGCTACGGTCCACGGGGTCCCAAAGACTTGGACAGAACTTAGGGGCTAAGTGAACAACAAACACCACTAACGAATAGTATTAAAGTAAAATCTTGGTTGTCCTTAGCTTTTTCTGGCAAGACTTTTTAATGAGAGAATTAAATGTACATAGACTAGCCACTGGAAAAGAAGATGAAAATTTCATTCTTGTGTTAAAAATACCAAGTGTAAACTCCTAGCTCTGCCGTGGACATTATGGTCACCAGCAATTGCATGCGGTCAATTAAGTTTCGTTTATTTAAATTAAAGCAAGATTCCTCACTTATATCTCTCACATTTAAAGGACTCAATTGCCAATGTGACTAGCCACTACCGTTTCGGCTTTTTAATGACTAGAACTGTTTTTATTTTTAGTTTTAATTGAATTATAGTTGCTGTTCAATTGGGCTTCCCTTGCGGCTCAGCTGGTAAAGAAACTGCCTGCAATGCGGGAGACCTGGGTTTGATCCCTGGGTTGGGAAGATCCCTTGGAGAAGGGAACAGCTACCCACTCCAGTATTCTGGCCTGGAGAGTTCCACGGACTGTATAGCCCATGGGGTCGCAGAGAGTTGGACATGACTGAGCAACTTTCATTTTCACTTTCACAGTTGCTGTTCAATATTACATACATTACAGGTGTACAATTTGGTGACTGAGAATTTTTAAAGGTTATACTCCATTTATATCATTATCAAATATTCGCTATATTCTGCACCTTCTACATTACATCCTTGTAGCTTATTTTACACCTAACAGCTTGTACCTTTTAATCCCTTACCCATATACTGTCTCTCCTCCTTCCTTCTCCCCATTGATAACCACTTGTTGGTCCTCTGTACGTGTGAGTCTGCTTCTTTTTGGTTTTTTTTGGTATATTCACTGATTTGTTATATGTTTTCAATTTCACCTATAAGTGATATCATATGGTATTTGTCTTACTCTATCTGATTTCATGTAGCCTCATGCCCTCCAAGACCATTCATAGTGCTGCAAATGGCAAGCTTTCATCCTTTTTATGACTGGGCAGTCTTCCATTGTATATATGTACCATATCTTCTTTATCTGTTCATCGGTCAGTGGATATCTAGGTGGCTTCCGCATCTTTGCTCTTGCAAATAGTGCTACTGTAAACCCTGGGGTACATGTACCTTTTCTAGTACAAAGCTAGTGGTTTTGTGTTTTTTGGATATACAATCAGGAATGAAACTGCTGGGTCACATTAAAGTTCTATTTTTAGAAACAGCTTTCCGCAGAGACCTCATTGTAGTCTTGATTTGCGTTTACCTAATGAACAACATCTTTTCATGTGCCTGTTGGCGATCTTCAGTTCCTCTTTGGAAGATGTTCTTCATCCCATTTTTCAATCTGATTGCTTATTTTTTCAATGTTGAGTTGTATGAGCCATTTACATATGTTGGATATTAAGCTGGTGGCTCAGATGGTAAAGAACCTGCCTGCAGTGCAGGAGACCTGGGTTTGATCCCTGGATCAGAAAGATCCCCTGGAGAAGTGAATGGCAACCCACTCCAGTATTCTTGCCTGGAGAATTCCATGGACAGAGGACCGTGGCAGGCTACAGTCCATGGGTTCACAAAGAATCGGATACGACTGAGCAATTAACACACACACACAACCCCTTATCAGTCATATCATTTGAAAATCTTTCCTCCCATTCGGTAGGCTATCCTTTCATTTGGTTGATGGTTTCCTTTGCTGTTGAAAAGCTTTTCAGCTTAATTAGGGGTCCAATTTGTTTATTTGGGGTTTTATTTCCATTACTCTAGGAGATGGATCCAGAAAATATTGCTGGGACTTATTTCAAAGATTGTCCTGCCTATGTTTTCCTCTAGGAGTTTCACAGTATCCAATCTGACATTTGGGTCTCTAACCCATTTTTAGTTTATTTCTGTGTGTGTGTTTGGAAGTGTTCTAATGTTGTTTATATGTAGCTGTCCAGTTTTCCAAGCACCACTTGTTGAAGAGACTCTCTATTCTCCATTGTATGTTCTTGCCTCCGTTGTGACAGGTTAAGTAACTGTAGATTCATGAGTTTTTCTTAGGGCTTTCTATTCCGAGCCACTGGTCTATGCTTCTGGTTTTTTTGCCAGTACCGTATTGTCTTGACGGCGGTAGCTTTATAGTATAGTCTGAAGTCAGGGAGCCCCATTCCTCCAGCTCTTTTTTTCTTTCTCAAGATTGCCTTGGTTATTTGGCGTCTTTTTTCGTATTCATATAAATTTTTAAAGTATTTGTTCTAGTTCTGTGAAAACCGTCTTGGACAACACTGATGTGGAATGCATCCATAACTGCAGAAAGGACTATTGGACAAATGCAGTTATTTGTCCATTCAGTACATTTTTCTTGAACTCTATTCCATGTCCTGCTCTAGTTGATGTGGATACAACAGAGAGATGCTTGCACTGGAGAAGGTTAAATATCATGTAACTTAGAGGAACCAAGTCAGTTCAGTCGCTCAGTCATGTCCGATTCTTTGTGACCCTATGGAGTGCAGCACGCTAGGCATCCCTGACCATCACCAACTCCTGGAGCTTGCTCAAATTCATGTCCATCAAGTTGGTGATGCCAAGACCGAGTTTACCCCACAATCAGCCTCTCCCATCAAGAATCTTCCATAGGCCTCTTATCCTTATCCGTCAGAGGGCAGACAGAATGAAAACCACAGTCACAGAAAACCAAACTGATCACATGGATCACAGCTTTGTCTGACTCAATGAGACTATGAGCCGTGCCACGTAGGGCCACCCAAGACGGATGGGTCATGGTGGAGAGTTCTGACAAAACGTGGTCGGTCCGCTGGAGAAGGGGATGGCAAACCACTTCAGTATTCTTGCCTTGACAGTCCCATAAACAGTATGGAGGAACCAAATTTAGCATCAGTTCCATTTTGCATCATCTCTGAACAATA
Source organism: Giraffa tippelskirchi (assembly GCF_054371585.1). Classification (NCBI taxonomy): domain Eukaryota; kingdom Metazoa; phylum Chordata; class Mammalia; order Artiodactyla; family Giraffidae; genus Giraffa; species Giraffa tippelskirchi. The sequence goes on from NC_137289.1 coordinate 150,333,091, forward strand.
TTGGAGTGGTCAGTGATGGTTTTCAGAGGAAGCCATTCTGTCAAGAAAGATACCTGGGTGTTAAATGTTAGAAAATAAAGGAAAAAACATAATTATCATGGGAAAAACCGCTCAGTCTATTTATCTGACAAAACTTTCCATGAGGACATGCGATAAGTGAGAACCTCTTGCTTCCTTTTACATTAGTTCCGTCAGTGTGTGTGTGATGTATGCTGATGCGTGTAAGGTTTCTCAGCTCATCCCTGATATTTTATTTGAGAAAGAAGGGGAAAAAGTGAGAAAACACTTGGAGATGGTGAGCGGTCATAATGCTTCTTGGTGCTCCTATTGAATCTGACCTTATGAACACTTCTTCTAACCAACCTAAGGACATATCGATTTAAATGCATACAATTACATGTTTTTAGTCAAAGTGCTCATTTTGTTTTTCAACTGAATTCAGTTAATCCAGGTGCTTACAGAGTGTTTGTTTTCAATATGTGCAATTCTCTGAATTTCATTTTTGCTTTTATGATCAGCTTTTGTGGACATGAAATAAGTCTTGTGCAGTTTGCCAGAAAACCAACTCAGTTGCCAGTGTGTTGAATTGTAAACCATGGGTATTTGGAAGGAAAAATGTATTTCTCACATTAAATATGGACATTTAGGGCAATATCAAAGTTTTTTATGTATCCTGGAAGGTTGTGGAATATTTGTTAAAGATGAGTGAATAACCTCATTGAACTAGTCCTTCATATAACGAGATGGATTATTTTAATTGCATACTCATAATTTTAAAATGAATCTGTAAGTTTTTAAAATTATTGCTTTGACAAGCAGTACAAGTTACCTTTAGAAGGGTGCTGAAAGAAAAAAAAATTAGAAAACACAATCACTCATCACTCCTGAATTTCTTAAAATGTAAAATATTTTTTACTTATTTTGAGTTTCTTGTTCCGTTGTTCATTTATACATAATTAAGTGCAGAGTATCTAAGATTTATTAAATAGTATATAACCTAATGATTGCAACTTCAACTCTTTATCTTAAAAATCTTCATTGCTTATTTCTTGCTTCTCAGAATCAAAGTCATGACTTATGACTTGGGAATAAAGGCAGACCTCATTTTATTGCGCTTTTCAGATATTGCATTTTTATTATAAACTGAAGGTTTGTGGCAAATTCACATTGAGCAGATCTGTTGGTAACATTTGCTCATTTTTGCGTCTCTGTCACATTTTGGTAATTCTCACGGTATTTCAAATGTTTTCATCACTCTTATTTGCTATGGTGTTCTGTGGTCAGTGGCCTGAGATTTTACAGTTATCATTGTTGTGGCCTTTTTTTTAGCAATAAAGTATTTGATTATTTAAATTATTTATTTATTTGGCTGCTCGAGGCGTTAGTTGTGGCATGTGAACTCTTAGTTGCCGCATGTGTTACCTAGTTCCCAGACCAGGGATCGAACCTGGGCTCCCTGCATTGGGAGTGTGAAGTCTTAGCCAGTGGACCACCAGGGAAGTCCCATAAAGTATTTCATTTTAAATCGAGATCTGTACATTTTCTAAGATGTGATGTCACTGCACATGTAATAGACTACACTTTGGTGTAAATAAAACTTCTATGTGCACTGGGAAACCAAAACATTTGTGTTTGTCTCTATATTGCAGCATTCCTTTTTTGCCTGTGGTCTAGAATCGAACCCACACTATCTCTTGAGGTCTGCCTCTGTAATAAAATTAAGTTAGTAACTTTAGCCACCATAATTGTATATAAGGTGACGGGGAAGGGAACACTTCCCTGGTGGCTCAGTCGTAAAGACTCCGCCTGTGATGCAGGAAACCCGGGTTCGATCCACGGAATTCTCCAGGCCAGAATACTGGAGTGGAGAGCCGTTCCCTTCTCCAGGGGATCGAACTCAGGTCTCTCGCTTTGCGGGTGGATTCTTTACCAGCTGAGCCACCAGGGAAGCCCAAGAATACTGGAGTGGGGTAGCCTATCCCTTTTCCAGGGGAATCGTCCCAACCCAGGAATCAAACCGGGGTCTCCTGCCTCACAGGAAGATTCTTTACCAACTGAGCTATCAGGGAAGACCTTACCAGGTTTGATCCCTGGGTTTCCAAGATCCCCTGGAGAAGGAAATGACAAACCACTCCAGTATTCTTCTCTGGAAAATCCCATGGACAGAGGAGCCTGGTGGGCTACAGTCCATGGGGTCACGAAGAGTTGACTAAGAATGAGCGACTGAACAACAAAATTTATAAGGGGACCTATTTATAAGAGGACCTAAGATCCCATAGGAATCAGGTGAGGATGCAGCAAGGTTGCTCTCCTAAGCACTGAGGGTGCCAGAACTTCAGTCTTCGCAGTGGACAGACGCATCTCAGGGACACCTGGACCTCTAAATGCGAAGCTCCTTCATAGGCAGAACGTGGCTCTCCTTGGTCACAACGCTGAATGGAATCAAATGAGATCTAGCCAGAATACATCTCTATTACTCCCTCTTAGTCTCTAGCGCTTATCCACAAAGTCCCCTCTCTGCCTCTGCCTCCTCCGTCAGAAATTACCCGCCTACATTATTATTTTGTCTGTTTTCTCATCCTGTTTATATTCATACAAGATCACGTATGCATTTGATTAATTCCATTTAAATATTTCCAGAGCTAACTGAGGCAGTGGGTAGGCATTTTGAAAGAAACCAAGGCAGGCAAAAGATACCCCCTGTGAGTCAGGGACTTTATATCTATAAGGTGGTAAAATAGGAAATTGCTTTCATTAAAAAAATAAAAATGATGGAATTACATTCCCCCTTCATCTCAGTGATGTTTATCCCAATTAGTATGCACAATGTCACTATTTATCATTCAATAATGATGAGGATTTGATTCTCAATAATGAGGGGAATGTCCATGTGAGTGTATAATTGACCCTGGGCTGATTAGTATTGTAGCCAATTAGTGACAGTATAATATTAATGACTTGGAGCTAACCGATGAAGAAGGTCAGTCTAAATTAGTGAAAACTCTCCATTTCCAGAATGCTCCTTTCCAAATTAAGTGCTTGCAAAATATGTCCACGAGCCCACAAAAATGAACAGAACGTACTCATTTATATTAAATTATATTAAACCTGTAGACTTTCCTTCTTATTTTTTTTTCCCCTCGGTGGTGGTGGTTTACTCATCTGAGTCGTGTCTGACTCTTTGCGATCCCATGGAATATAGCCCCACCAGGCCCCTCTGTCCATGGGATTCTCCCGGCAAGAATACTAGAGTGGGTCGCCATTTCTTTCTCCAGGAGATCTTCCTGACCCAGGGATCAAACCCAGGTCTCCTGCGTTGGTAGGTGGATTTTTTTACCGACTGAGCCATCAGGGAAGTCCCCCCGCCGTAACCTGCTTGGCAACTCTCAGGTGTTTTGCTAAATATCAGAAGTTTCTGGACCTAATTTCAGCGCAGCACCCTGACGGTCAGGGGGTGGAGTCGCTGAAGAGCAACGCTGCCAACAGCCATCCGATTTATAAGCCCAAGAGGCCCATTTTGAGGAACTCAAGAAGGTGTGAAGTCTTTTGTAAACACAAGCCCTTTTCAGAAAAGACACACATCACCGAGAGAAAGACGTTCTGATGAAGGCAGGATTAGGCAAGCTTTGGGTTGGTTTGGGCAGACTTCTCTCTTTGAAGCGTGTGTATGTGTGTTTGTGGGTGGCGGATAAGACTCGTAGGACTGTAGACCAAGAACGCTGTCCTGAAGGTGCTGGGTACGGAGCTGATCAGTCACCCAAAAGCACGCAAGCTTGTTGTGTGTCTGCATTATTTTGGGCTGCTCACACACACTGACACACGCTTGACGGTTTAAGACTACACACACTGATCAGCTCACAGCTTCCCAGGAGGCTCTACTGGTAAAGAACCCACCTGCCAATGCCGGAGACGTAAGAAACAATGGGTTCCATCTCTGGGTCGGGAAGATCCCCCGGAGGAGGGCCGGGCAACCCGCTCCAGTATTCTTGCCGGCAGAATCCCAAGGACAGAGGAGCCAGGCGGGCTACAGTCCACGGGGTCGCAAAGGGTCGGACACGACTGAGGCGACTTAGCACATCACATGAGTTATCAGTGAACTGACAGCATCGTGTGGGCAGGCCTTCGTTCCTTGCAGAGGCTATAGGGGAGAGAGTCTGAATGTTTCCCTCCCTTTCCAGCATAAAACGTTGCCCACATTCCTTGACCTGTGGTCCCCTCCTTCCTCGTCAAAGCCAGCAACAAAAACTGGCATCTTCACAACACACCACTCTGAGCTGTCCTGCCTCCCTCCCCCACCCTGTTCAGGATGCAGGACCTTAGTTCCCCGTCCAGGGATTGAACCCAGGACACAGAAGTCAGAGCGCCTGAACACCGGCCCTCCGTGGAACTCCCCTCTTCCATTTTTAAAGAGCTTTAAGGTTCCCTTGAGTCCACCTGGATAACCCAGGAGAATCCCCCTATTTTAAGGTCAGCTGACCACAAGTTTAATTCCATCCTTGACCTCAGTCCCCCTTGGTCACGTAAGCGGACATTGTTATAGGTGCTGGAATTAGCACATGAACATCACTGATGCAAGGCATCCTTCTGCCTGACACACTGTACAACCATTCACCTTGTCTCCACCCATCCCCAGAGAGAAATTATGTCTAATATTTCTTATGATAAACAAGAAACCTCTATTTCAGATTTCAAAATGATCTTTGGAATATATCCTTTATACATACTTGTAGATTTCAAGTATACTGGGTTTTTAAAATAATAACTTTTCACACAAAGTGGCAAGTGAAGTTAGTTTTCACATACAGATGTGTTGTTGTTGTTAAGTTGCTTAGTCGTGTCTGACTCTTTGTGACCCCATGGACTGCAGCATGCCAGGCCTCCCTGTCCATCACCATCTCCCGGAGTTTGCTCAAACTCATGTTCATTGGCTTAGAGATTCCATCCAATCATCTCATCCTCTGTCACCCCCTTCTCCTCTTGCCTTCAGTCTTTCCCAGCATCAGGGTGCTTTCAAATGAGTCAGTTCTTCACATCAGGTGACCAAAGTATTGGAGTTTTAGCTTCAGCATCACTCCTTCCAGTGAATATTCAGGGTCGATTTCCTTTAGGTTTACTGGTTTGATCTCCTTGCAGTCCAAGGGACTCTCAAGAGTCTTCTCCAACATCGCAGTTCAAAAGCATCAATTCTTCAGCGCTCAGCTTTCTTTATGGTCCAAGTCTCACATCCATACATGACTACTGGAAAAACCACAGCTTTGACTAGTTGGACCATTGTTGGCAAAGTCATGTCTCTGCTTTTTGATATTCTGTCCAGGCTTGTCAGAGCTGTTCTTCCAAGGAGCAAGCGTCTTTTAATTTCATGGCTGCAGTCAGTGTCCACACTGATTTTGGAGCCCAAGAATCATTTCAGCTCCAAAGAGGCATTTAAAATATCAAAAAACAGTACAACACACTGCAGTCCCTGCAGTTCCCACCGTGAACAGTATCCCTTCAATTTTATTTCCAAATACAACATGTCCACAATACAGGCTTAAAAAAAAAAATCTCAGAATATGAATGACTTGTAGAGAAGTTTAGTGCCATTTCCTTATGGATGACAAAAGTGGAACTGAGAGATTTTAAGTGGCCTGCTGAAAGTTACAAATAAACTTAGTGACAGAGGGAGAGTCTCATTCTTCTCATCCCGTGTCTAGTTTTATTTTTATTTAAATTGATTTATTTAGACGGCGCTAGGGCATCGTCGCTCTTCTTGGGCTTTCTTTAGTTTCAGCGAGCAGGGGCTTCTCTAGTTGTCTTGTCCAGGCTTCCCACTGCAGTGGTTTCTATCGCTGTAGCCATGGGCTCTAGGGCAAGTGGGCTTCAGTAGCTGTGACGTACATACTTGGTTGTCCTGAAGCATGTGCTATCTTCCCCGGGCAAGGAATCAAACCCACGTCCCCCGCACTGGTTGGCAGCTTCTTAACCACTGGTCCCACCAGGGAAGTCCTAGTTTTATCACCAGAAATAAAAGTCAGTCCCTCATCTCTCTCAGTAACCCTCTAGGGTTTTCCATTTAGGACTATTAAAATTTTTCAGGTTCGAATTATTGAAAGTATTTGAATGTATAATAACAAGTCTCTAAATTGTTTTAAACAGAAGCCATCAGCTGAGGGGCTGATGTATAAGTTTAGATTTCAGCTCGAACTTTATTGATTTTATTAGCATCCAGCAAGCTCGAAGGTGAGGGTGTGTCTAGATTTCACTGCAGAATCAACGGATGGCACTTTCTTGTGCAAGAAGTAAAAATGCTAATCATTCAGCCATGTCCGACTCTTTGTGACCCCCAGCACTGTACCCTGCCAGGCTCCTCTGTCCATGGGATTTCCCAGGCAAAAATACAAGAATGGGTTGTTATTCCCTTCTCCAGGAGATCTTCCTGACCTAGGAATCGAACCCTTGTCTCCTAAATTGGCAGGCAGGTTCTTTACCATCTGGGGCTTCCCTGGTAGCTCAGCTGGTAAAGAATCTGCCTGCAATGCAGGAGACCCCAGCTCAATTCCTGGGTCGGGAAAATCCCCTGGAGAAGGGATAGGCTACCCACTCCAGTACTCTTGGGCTTTCTTGGCTCAGCTGGTAAAGAATGTGCCTGCAGTGGGGGAGACCTGGGTTCCATCCCTGGGTCGGGAAGATCCCCCGGAGGAGGGAAAGGCTACCCACTCCAGTATTCTGGCCTGGAGATTTCCATGGACTGTATAGTCCATGGGGTCACAAAGAGTCGGACACAACTGAGCAACTTTCACTTCTTTACCATCAACCACCAGGGGAGCCCATGCCACTTTCTTAGGAAGATCTTAAAAGACACATTTGGAATTGCCCCTCTAAACACCCAAATAAACCTGTTGCGTTCCACAGATAATGCTTTCTGTGCCCTTAGGCATGCAGTGTGGTTAATTGAACGGAAACATGAAAAAAAAAAAAAACACATTTCGGTCTCCATGGAAACCACGTTGTGTCTTATGACGATCAACCCGTAAATGTCAAACTTTGAGAAACTGAGAAAACGGGGGAGCGGTTTTAAATGTCTGTTGTTACTGCAAGTGCTGGAAGAGAATCTGAAACGACGTGACTGCATGAAAAGTTGTGGTAAACACTCACGGTGTTGAGATAACAAAACACAGCATGTCTTTCACACACGCAGACGTGGGGGAACGGCAGACTCGTCAGTCTTTCCCAGCAGATTCTCGGTGTCTGACGACGTGGGTTCATTTGGGGGTCTCCCCAAGTGGCTCAGACAGTAAAGAACCCACCTGCCAATGCAGGAGATGCAAGAGAGACGGTTTGGATCCCTGGATCAGGAAGATCCCCCGGAGCAGGAAATGGCAACCCGCTTCAGTATTCTTTGCTGGAGAATTCCATGGACAGAGGAACCCAGCGGGCTGCAGTCTATGGGGGTCACAAAAGAGTCAGACACGACTGAGCACACACTCACACATCTTCATATGTGGGACCTAGTTCCCTCACTAGGGATCGAACCCATGTCCCCTGCATTGCAAGGCGGATTTTTAACCACGACCACCAGGGACATCCTTGAATCTGTACTTTAAAAATACAGCATCTTATCTCTGTTGACAGATAATCTTTGACTGTGTAAGATTTAATTCACTTTGGCTTTTTTTTTTAAAAAAAGTCATTAATATTGTCAAAATAGAAATAGACTTATAATCAACCCTAAGTAGAGAAGAACAACTTAATTTTTTTTTCTCCCTGACACAGATGTTTATATTTGTAATTGGAAAATTAATTTGTCTTTAGATTACCCAAGGGAATTACAGGGAGCTTATCTACTTTAAATAATTTTTTTTTTTTAGAGCGCTCCAGGATAATTATAAATAGAGAGTAGCAGTAATCAGTTTTTCTAAACTTTTGTTAAGTTATTTGGATTCTAAATCTTTAATTAATTGACTGACATTATTCACTGATAATCCTGTTTCATTTAGTCTTCAGAGAATGAAGATTTGAGTAAGATGCAGCCCCCAATCCATAATAGTTTCCACTTGTTTTGTGTCTCTACTTGTTAGGACTCATGTATTACTAGTATGTAAGGGGTCTCATGCTTTTCATTTTGAGCCATCCATTTTTTGCTGGGAGTAGAAAACAAGATTTTAACCTCTTAATTTGCCCCCTCTTATATCTAGATTGGGGAAACATACTGTGTTTTAACAGTTATTTATTTCTAGAAACAACACATATGACTTTCCTTGGTTATTTTTCTTAGTAGATATTAAATGATTATAATAGCAAATCTAGTAATTGTAGGTCAATTCCATCACTGAAATTTGATCAGTTTGTGTATTTTCAGAAAAACATAAATGCTCATGTTTTCCAACATAAGCAACTTTAATATACGTTTATTAATTTGGGGTCAATACAAATTTATTGATCTTTTACTATGTTCCTCTTATAAAACATCTCTTTTTTTGTAAAGTGTAGCTGATTTACAATATTGTGTTAGTTTCCAGTGTATAGCAGAGCGATTTGATTATACATATATATTTTTTGAGATTATTTTTCATTATTGGTTATTACAGGATATTGAATATAGTTCTCTGTGGTATACAGTGAATCTCTCATAAAGTATCTTAAATTGATCTAATATAAAATATAGAGAAAATCTTGAAAGGAAATTGCTTATAGTATAAAACAAAAATATGCCACATATCTTCAAAGAAACTCTACCAACTACAGCTTTCACTTGCTGTGGCGGTTAGTTTGTTTCATGTCAGGGTGAATATATTTAACTAGGAATATGCTTACTCTGAATTGACTCTGTTCCGCATCACAATGTAAAGTTACATCCAGGGCTGTCTAATCCCACACTGATGGCACTGTGTTTGTTTTCTGAGAGTCCACCTGTGTGTTTTCCAGAAACACCACGTGTTGGCTCTGTCACCAGAACCTTTTCAGTTCCGTGGCTTACACGATAACAAAGCCAGAGGTCACTCACCCAGCTGGTTGGGGCGTCTTCTTTTCCAGACAAAGCATAGATAAGACCACCATTAATTCACTATGGCTGTGACGAGAACAAGCCCTGTGTGTCTCAGCTTGGATCTCTTTTGGATTGCAGGCTCTTGCATTTCTGTGTGGTCTGCAAAAGTACTTGAGCTTCCTGAGTGTGGTCCACGAGTGGAATAGCTAAAAGGAAAATTCTGACACAGAGTGTAGAGTCTCCTGTATTGAACAAGAGTTAAGAGACTGTGCTAATGGACAATCAAGCTTGACTTTACACGTGATGAAAAATTATAGAGTGTACGCGTCTGCTCAGTCATGTCCTACTCTCTGTGACCCCATGGACTGTAGCCTGCCAGGCTCCTCTGTCCATGGGATTCAACAAGCAAGAATACTGGAGTGGGTTGCCATGCCTTCCTCTGGGAGATCTTCCCAACCCAGGGATCAAACTGGCGTCTCATATGCCTCCTGCATTAGCAGGCAGATTCTTTACCACCAAGCCACCTGGAAAGACCCTCAAAACTGGAGAGCCGATGCTAAAGTGATGACAAAGTTGAGTTATGAAAGTACATTTTCAAATATCAAGAGTACGAGTATTTTACACTGGGTCACGAGTTAACAATATTGGTAGCAATCACGCCGTAGTGTTCTTCATCACTTCAGTTTCTCTGATCCTGGTGGCTCAGACGGTAGACTGCCTGCAATGCGGGTTCCATCCCTGGGTCGGGAAGATCCCCTGGAGAAGGGAATGGCAGCCCACTCTAGTATTCTTGCCTGGAAAATTTCATGGACGGAGGAGCCTGGTAAACTACAATCCACGGGGTCGCAAAGAGTCGGACACGACTGAGCGACTTTGCTTTTTCACTTTAAAACACACAAACAATAAAATGATGGAAAACACAGGAAAGCGATGGTCGATGAGTATGCGTTGGAGAACGGGGTCTGGATGGGTGAATGCGTCAAAACTAGAGAGCAGTGTGTCCTCCGTCAAGCACGGCTCAGCAGGGACACGTGGATTCCCGGCAGGTTTTGTAATAACTCTCTTGGTATTTTTATAAGCCATCCATCTAGGCGCTTTTCTCCTAGCAGCTCAAGGGGAGTATCCACAGCAGTGGTTCTCCCAGGGTGAGCCATTTGCAGGGAGGTTACGGGTCTTGCGCGTTAACTTCGGGTGTGACATGCTTGGAGGATAAGTGAGGGCAAAATGTAGCCGCTGGGGATGGTTGCATCTTTGTGGGCCACTTCTTCCAAGCTGAGGTTTGGCTGCAGATGTTAATGCTTCAGATGGTTTTCCCACTCCTGAAAACACTGTCAATTGCAATATCTCCAGGCAGATTTCTAGAATAACATATGAGGTGGTGGGGCACCTAACTCCCCAACAAGCTGGGCATCGAAAGCTTGGTTCTGTCTGGGGGCTCTCGGGGCAGCAAAACTGAGCTATTCGAAATGAGAGGAAAGAGAATACTCCTTGACCTCCTTTCTTTGGAGAAAACTCTTAAGAGTCCCTTAGGCTGCAGAGAAATCCAACCAGTCCATCCTAAAGGAGATCAGCCCTTAATATTCTTTGGAAGGACTGACGCTGAAGCTGAAGCTCCAGTACTTTGGCCACCTGATGCAAAGAGCCTACTCACTGGAAAAGACCCTGATGCTGGGAAAGATGGAAGGCGGGAGGAGAAGGGGATGACAGAGGATGAGATGGTTGGATGGCATCAGCGGCTCAATGGGCATGAGTTTGATCAAATGGTGGGAGATAGTAGAGAACAAAGGAGCACAGCATGCTGCGGTCCATGGGGTCACAAAGAGTCAGACACAATTTAGCAACTAAACAACAGCAACCACCTTTCTCTGGCTCCTCAAGAAAGAACAGGTGTGTAGTGTGTGAGGTTGGGATCCAAGATGGCTGGAGGCTGAGTTGAGCATGAACCTAGACCATGGCTCCTAAGGACGATGAACGATATTTTATACTTTGTGGATGAAATAATAAAATCTGTTTTTAGGTATGGTGCAGCATCTCCAAACATCAGACTGACATGAGACCCAGAAAACAAGATACTGAGTACATCTGCATTGTGTATCTTCGTGTGCCTAGTCGCTCAGTCACGTCTGACTCTTTGTGATGCCATGGACTGTATCCCGCCAGGCTCCTCCGTCCATGGAATTTTCTGGGCAAGAATTCTGGAGTCGATTGCCATTTCCCTTTTTCCAGGGGATCTTCCTGACCCAGGGTTCAAACCCATGTCTCTGATGTCTCCTGCAGTGGCAGGTGGATTCTTTATCACTACCGCCACCTGGCCAGACTATATTCTCTTTGAAAAAAACAATGTAATGAAGAGTCAAAACTCACATGTTGTTTAAGAAAATGCCTCCAGGGGAAGAGGGGGCGCTCAGGTCTCTAAAAGTAAGAACATAACTCAGCACTCAGTGCATTTATGGAATTAAGCAGTTGAGCGTCGGAAGGTAGGAAAAAAATCACACGTTGTTGAGTTTGGGGTAAAGGGAATCATTCGGGAGGGGTTGTAAAGCAGATCATGCTTTTAAGCAAGTGTATCTCAGGGTGACAGTGGTCTCCAGTGTCTGTTTCTGGGAAGTAACCAAGAGTCGATGCAAATAAAGGCTCCTTCCAAAGCAGAACTGAATCTGCCTGCAAAAACAAAGACGCCATAGTCTGAAGGAGAATTCTTTTGCGTGCTCACTTTGAACTTGACTCCTGATGGCTAAATTCACCACTTGTTTCCAAACCCCTCTAAACATTTGCCAGGCATGAGTTCTGTTTCAGGTTGGCTCCTTCTCGCAGAAGCGCACATGAGAGAATAAAGCACGTTACAAAAGGATGCGCCTTGTCTAAGTGATCAGCATCCCATCCTGTGCTCAGCCCAGTGAGATGTAGTTTCAGATGAAGGTGGGTATGACACAGCCTTGCCTTTCAGCCAGGCAGCAAAAGATGAACTGGAGACAGGAGCTACCATTAGCAGGAACTGATATTTGATAACAGATAACATTCTCTCTCTTTGTTTATTAACTTTTTATTTTATATTAGAGCATGGCTGATTAACAATGTTGTGATAGTTTCAGATGGGCAGCAAAGGGACTCAGCCATATATATACATGTATCCACTCTCTCCCAAACTCCCCTCCGATCCAGGCTGCCACATGACATTGAGCAGAGTTCCCTGTGCTGTCCAGCAGGTCCCTGTTGGTTCTCCATGTGAAATACAGCAGTGTGTCCATGCCCATCCCAGACTCCCTAACTATCCCTTTCCCCATCCTTCCCCCTGGGAACCATAAGGTTATTACAGAGTATTGAGCAGAGTTCCCTGTGCTAGACAGCAGGTCCCTAATGGTTCTCCATGTTAAATACAGCAGTGTGTCCATGTCCATCCCAAACTCCCTAACTATCCCTTCCCTTCACCCTTACCCCACCCTGGCAACCATAAGTTCATTGTCTAAGTCTGTGAATATCTTTATGTTTTGTAAGTAAGTTCATTTGTATCATTTCTTCTTAGATTCCACATATAAGGGATGACATATGATATTTTTGCCCCCCTCCCACGACTTACTTCACTCAGTAGGAGAATCTCTAGGTCCATCCATGTTGCGGCAAATGGCATTATTTCATTCTTTTTCATGGCCGAATAATATTCCATTGTGTATATGTACCACATCTTCTTTATCCAGATAGGGTGTACTTGATTCCTTTTCTTTCACCTGCTCAATGAAAGAATGGAAGGAGTTCACTCATAAGATCCTTTTTGAACTCTGAAATGCTGTGATCATGGGGTGGCCAATGGGTGATAGAAGTAGCTAGGACTCAGAAAAGTAGGGAGCAGTGGTCTTGTGTTGGAACTCAGAGCTGCGTGGCATCTAGGTAGAGAGACAGAAGCCAGGAGGTCATGCTGTGGGCGAGACTGTGCACAGAGAGTTAACACTTTGTTTACCGGGGGATTTTGACAGAAACTAATGCCTGGCCAGCGATTTTTATTTCGGCCAGCCAAAAATGAATTCTGTTGTTTCATTAACCCTTTCAGGGGTTACACCTGTCACACTTGTCTTCTCCGGCACCATGAGTTTCATATTCACTTTCTCTATCAGAATCCATCACTAAGGGTTTTTTGGGGTTTTTTTTTTTTGTCTTTTTGTTGGTCTGATATTCACATCGTCTGAATCAGAACTATATTCGGAAGAACTAGCATCTTCTAAGACACTAGTATATACGCTGCTGGGACAATCAGAGAAAGTATCTGCAAACATTCACTGAAAATTCTTCACTCAACATTTCAAGTTGCATCATTTTTTGAAAATGTTATGGTAATAAACTTGCATTTATCATATGACTCAGCTGGTAAAGAATCTGCCTGCCATGCGGGAGACCTGGGTTTGATCCTTGGGTTGGGAAGATCCCTTGGAGAAGGCAAAGGAGAATCCCATGGACTGTATTGTCCTTGGGGTCGCAAAGAGTCAGACACGACAGTCAGCTGGACAGGGCTGACTGACTTGCACTTCAACTTTCATCATATACACAGGGTTGGAATAAAAACCTAAGGGAGTAAAATGTGAATGATAATGAAAGCCGTAAGTTGTATAAGGGCACCTCAGGCAGCCCTAGTGGGAAACAGCCTGCCTGCCAATGCAGGGGACTTTAGAGACACAGGTTTGATCCCTGGGTTGGGAAGATCCCTTGGAGAAGGGAACAGCAACCCACTCCAGTATTCTTGCCTGGAGAGTCCCATGGACAGAGGAGCCTGGCGGACTTCAGTCCATGGGGTCACAAAGAGTCACATACACAAGTAAAGTGCCTTAGCACACAAGTATGATGAACCCTTGACCATTTTAAGCTCTAAGCACTTCTCATGGCAATGTTAATTGTATAAGTCTTTAAAAACCTATTGATACATCTTTGGTCAATAATGTGCTGAAAAAGAACGCTTATCTGTGAGATCCTCGGACAGCTTCAGTTCAGCAGAGAATGGTTCATCGAGAGGTACAAGCCGTCAAGATGGACATGAGTGTGTTGGTCAGATTTCATGTGTCCTCAGACGACATGCCAGCTCAATGGGTTAATCCTAGATACATAGGAATCGCCAGGAAGTGATTCAGTGCGTGGAGCAATTAAAGCTCCCACTGCTGCAGGATGCAGAAGGCAGATGATGTATAAATGTGATTATACTGTGTAATGTTCAAATTGTCTATGTGCTTTTAAAGAGTGATGGCTCAGTTGGTAAAGAATCCGCCTGCAATGCAGGAGACCCCAGTTCGATTCCTGGGTCAGGAAGATCCGCAGGAGAAGGGATAGGCTACCCACTCCAGTACTCTCGGGCTTCCCTGGTGGTTCAGCCGGTAAAGAATCCACCTGCAATGCGTGAGACCTGGGTTCAATCCCTGGGTTGGGAAGATCCCCTGGAGAAGGGAAAGGCTACCCACTCCAGGATTCTGGCCTGGAGAATTCCGTGGACTGTATAGTCCATGGGGTGGCAAAGAGTTGGACACGACTGAGTGACTTTCACACTGCCTTGTATGAATTAGAAGAGAAGTAGGTGGAAAAAAAACGGTGAGGTAGGGTTCCTTAGATAGACAGACAAGAAATTTAGAAATAGATTTAAAAGATGGAGGTGCACCACTGACTAGATCTATGGCATTTAATGCTTATGTGTATCCACTAGACTTGTTCAGGTTCAGAAAGACACATACCAAAAGCAACCAAGAAAGGAAACGGGATATCTTTGTAGCCCCACAAAATATTCATTGAATAATCATTTCTGAACTGATGCTGAAGCTCCAATACTTTGATGCGAGGAGATGACCCACTGGGAAAGACCCTGATGCTGGGAAAGACTGAAGGCAGGAGGAGAAGGGGACGAAAGAGGATGAGATGGTTGGATGGCATCACCGACTCAACGGACATGAGTTTGAGCAAGCTCCGGGAGATGGTGAAGGACAGGGAAGCCTGGTGTGCTGCAGTCCATGGGGTCACAGAGAGTCAGACACGACTGAGTGACTGAACAACAGCAACAGCACACCCCAAAATCATTGTAGGAAGACAGGGAGTTTGACTGAATGGAGCACACAGAATAACAAGGACAAAGCACACATTAGTCTTAAGGGCTTGGATTTTGGTCAGGCTAGCTCTGCCCTGACTTTATTTTTTTGGGCTCCAAAATCACTGCAGATGGTGATTGCAGCCATGAAATTAAAAGATGCTTACTCCTTGGAAGGAAGGTTACGAGCAACCTAGACAGCATGTTAAAAAGCAGAGACATTACTTTGCCGACAAAGGTCCGTCTAGTCAAGGCTATGGTTTTTCCAGTGGTCGTATATGGATGTGAGAGTTGGACTATAAAGAAAGCTAAGCGCTGAAGAATTAATGCTTTTGAACTGGGGTGTTGGAGAAGACTCTTGAGAGTCCCTTGGACTGCAAGGAGGCCCAACCAGTCCATCCTAAAGGAGATCAATCCTGGGTGTTCATTGGAGGGTCTGATGTTGAAGCTGAAACTCCAATCCGTTGGCCACCTGATGTGAAGAGCTGACTCATTTGAAAAGACCCTGATGCTGGGAAAGATTGAAGGCAGGAGGAGAAGGGGACGACGGAGGATGAGATGGCTGGATGGCATCACCGACTCGATGGACATGAGTTTGGGTGGGCTCCGGGAGTTGGTGTTGGACAGGGAGGCCTGGTGTGCTGCAGCTCATGGGGTCGCAAAGAGTCGGACAGGACTGAGTGACTGAACTGAACTGAGCTCTGCCCTGGAGTGGGGGCAGTCCAGAGGAGCTTTACGGTGTAAATGCAATTTCCCCATCCTTACACATTTTATCCACGAGAACACACCTGTTGCATCTGTAACCGCTAAATGTGAGGGATGCTCCATTAACTCTTCCTTTGCTCGGCTCACACAATTCTCAGCAGACAGGAAAAACCGAGTTCCGCTGACACAACATCATCAGCCAGACTGACTCCTACAGGCTGAACTGGCTGCTTAATCCTTAATCAGCCTCAGGGTGTCTCCAAGTCGGCGCTAGGGACATTCTGCGTGGGACGGGCCTTGTGTGTGTGTGATGGGAGGTGGGGGTGGTGTGTGTAGGGGGGCGTCCTGTGCACCGTTTAGCAAGCATCCCTGGCATCTACTTCCAAGAAACCCGTGACAATCTACTCATTTAGTCAAAGAGAAACGTCTCCAGACATTGTCACAGTTCCCCCTGGGGGCCCAATTACCTCTGGTTTCCCCCTTTTAGCAGCTAAGCTCAGCGAGACACCTTACATTTGTCTGAATGAAAGAATGAATGAGCTATTTTCCTCGTGAGGTTGACTCTCTGCTGTAAATGCCAGACTCCCTCCACACCAAACACATCTCCCTGTCTGTCCCACACAACTTTATGAACATAGAGATCATCTGGCAGAAATCTAGACAGTACATTTCTCTACTAGGTGGCCTTGGTTATAGCAGGAAAGCCGTATCCACCTCCATCAATATTTGGGGGTCGTAAGATTGCAGAAAAAAGAATAGGGCGTTTGCAAATGGCCATTCATTTCCGTTATAAATAGCAGTTTGATAAACAATATTAAGTTTCTGAAACGATTGCATTGCACATCCTGTTAAGACTGCTTTCGAAGCTGGGTCTGGGGGCTGTTTTGGAGGGGGGGGCCGATAGAGACACTGCTTCTGAGCCTCCCAGGCGGGTTCTCACACCCGTGACGCACCGGCCCAGGAATGCGCTTAGGAGCCAAGCTGAGCCCTTGCGCGCCTTGTCTTCCTGGCACTGAGACCCCAGCAGGCGCGCCAGGGTGGCGTTCCTGGCTCTGGGAAAACCTCGGTCAATGGGCTCATTGAAGCGCATCCATGAAAAAGAGGGCGCTTTGCAACTGGCAGGGCGTTCAAAGGATTCCAGAGTGGCCGGAGGGGGGGTGTCGGGGGGGCAGGGGCGGGCATTCTTTGGCAAGGAAAGGAGCAAGTAAGAAATCCAAAAGGATGCCCGTGCTTACAGGAAGGCCTGAAAAGCTGCGTGCTCGTCTACCGCATAAAAGGAAGCTATTTATGATACTTCTAGACGCTAAACTCCAAGTCCAGGTGCCCGTGTGTGCGCTGAGCTGTAAGACGCTAAGGGGCCTGACAATCGCGCCTTTATGCACGTGCTCCTTAGACGCACGGGTTGCTTAGACGCACAGGTTCCTTAGAAGCACGTGTTGCTTAGACTCACGTGCTCCTTAGGCGTTAAGCTCCCCGTGCTCCGTAAGCCACGCCCTCCCTTCCTGAGGGACATGAAACTCAATGATTATGCCCTGCCTGTCTGCTGCATGCCGAGTCCCTGTGAAAATGGCCCTAGAGCCAGGCTCCTCTGCAGAGCGGAGCTGGATGAAAGGGATCAAAAGGGTTTTTGTTTACGTCTTGAGTGTGGCAGTTGCTTTTCTCTTTCAGAGATAATGAGCTGCTTGGTCATCAAGCCTCCGCTTGGAAGAAAATGTGCTCAGTCGCTCAGTCGTGTCCGACTCTTTGCGACCACTTGGACTGAAGTCCGCCAAGCTCCTCTGTCCATGGGGGTTCTCCAGGCAAGGATACTGGAGTGGGTTGCCTCTCCGATGAAGGTATGCCAAAGCCCTGCATCCTCCACTCAGCGCTGAGGTTCGTTAGCGTTTGTAAAATTAGGCTGTAGGCTTGGACACCCTCTCCACTTCTCCCTGCTCTGTAGCTGGAGGAAAACAAATGGCATTTCAGACCTTGACTTCCTCTGTTAAGTCGAAGTATGAGTCACTCAGTCATGTCCGGCTCTTACGATCCCACAGACTGTAGCCCTCCAGGCTCCTGTGTCCATAGGATTCTCCAGGCAAGAATACTGGAGTGGGTTGCCATTCCCTTCTCCAGGGGATCTTCCTGACCCAGGGATCAAACCAGGCCTCCCGCACTGCAGGCAGACTCTTTACTCTCTGTGGCACCAGGGAGGCACCTTTTTAATCCCTGGAGCCTTCATGCGATTCAGTGACGTTGGCACCACGTTCCCGTCTTTCTGGTTATGGCATGAGGCTCCCACCCGCCTCAGCGCCCCATCAGTTCTGCTGGTTCCCGCTGGGATCTCTGAAATCTCACCGGGCATCCTGCACCTGGCAGTCTAGGCGAGCACCTTCTGACCTGCACGCCTTCTAGCAGCGTTTCCCCTCCTTGGCGGACACAGTCAGGAGCCTCACACGCTCACGGCCCAGTCCCTCTCCTCCCAACAGGACAGGACCCCTCGG
Source organism: Giraffa tippelskirchi (assembly GCF_054371585.1). Lineage (NCBI taxonomy): Eukaryota > Metazoa > Chordata > Mammalia > Artiodactyla > Giraffidae > Giraffa > Giraffa tippelskirchi. The sequence continues at coordinate 150,351,293 of NC_137289.1, forward strand.
AGAGGGCGGAGCACCCAGTTGTGACGTCAGAATGGCCCACACGGTTTCCAGGGCAACCAGGCTGCCCGAAGGACGGAGGCCCGCAGGACGGAGGCCCGCAGGAAGCGCTTGGTCCTGGCGGAGGTGCGCGCTGTTGGATTTGGGATTCCTCCCTCCACTCAGTGAGCCTGCCACCGGTGTTGGAGCCCTCTGGAAAGCCTCTGAAAAAGGCTGCCGCCTGCTTGTCCAGGAAAGCACCTTCTCTAGCCCCTTAAGACTCACATTTGGGGGAAACCCCACAAAACAGTTCTGTGGACAGCGGAGAGAGGTAAGGAGAAACAGTCTATGACCAATAGAATGACCAGTTCATGTTGATGGATGGCAGAAGCCAACACAACATTGTAAAGCACTTATCCTCCCAACTGAAAATAAGTAGGCTTAGAAAAGCAGAAGTATTATTTGTTAGGAATGTACCAGACAGACGTAGATATGATGCGGTTCAACAGTCAGAGGTTCCATGTTCATAACTGTGTAGGAGTGAGTGCCCTGCGCATCTCAAACCTGCAGCAGAGGGAAGCTGTGGCCCTAAACGCAGACACTCTTCTCCTAGGTAAACCAAAGTGTGAAAATCCCTCAGTCGTGTCTGGCACTTTGGGACCCAACGGACTCTAGACCACCAGGCTCCTCTGTCCATGGAATTCTCCAGGCAAGAATACTGGAGTGGGTTGTCACTTCCTCCTCCAGGGTATTGTCCTGACCCAGGGATCGAACCCAGGTCTCCTGCATTGTAGGCAGATTCTTTACCATCTGAGCCACCAGGGAAGCCCAAACCTGCCTTCAAATTGTAAAGCGGAAAAGCAATACAGAAAATGAAAAGGATTTGAAATCTGGGAAACATTTTGCTTTTTCTATCTTTTATGCTTGTGTTATTCACATGCAGGTAAAGTTAGTTGCAGGGTTTTTTTAAAAAGCAGTACAGGTGTAAACTCAATAAACACCTGCTGGATCAATCACTGTCTGTCAAGGAGACCACCTGATCAATCAGTATGTCCACGAGATCATTTCTTAAATGTCAAGTGACCGGTTAGTTTTCCTAAACTAGCTGTTAGTTTCAAGTTTCAGGAACAACCCCCCCCCCCACCTTTGGAGCATCTTTGTGTACACCTGTGCATTAGAAAAGCTTTACCCCAAGTTCACGGAGCCCAGATTACCCTGTATTTTGCCAACAGCCTAAGATCTCAGGAAGTTTGCCCGCAGCGAGGCAGTTTTTCCAGAAAGCCAAGAACAATTAAGAGAAGAGAATCTGTCTTGCTAACTGGTGCCAAGGAAAATATGAGATACAAAAGGTCACTGGTAGCAAAGAGGGGCAAACGCTTGCTTCATGTTCAGTAGACACTGTATCCTTTCCACCTGTGAGTAATTCCTGGTGGAATACATGGGTGATATATGCAAACCGAACAATCGCATCACGAAGAATAATCTTTTTTTTATTATTATTATTGGTGAGAATGACTTCAAGCTTGTGGGGTGTGAGGATCGCAAACTAACCAAAAGAAAAACTGTGACCAGATTGTTTTAAGATTGGACCCAATTTCTAGGTATTTAGTGAGATGCCAAAATGCATGTTTTTTATTTTTTTTAATTTGAGGATGACAATGCTTTACAATAACATTGCTTTGCAATGTTGTTAGTTTCTGCTGCACAATGATGCGCATCAGCCATATGTACGCATATACCCCCTCCCTCTGGAGCCACCCTCCTTTTGAACCACCCCCATCCCACCCCTCTAGGTCATCGCAGAGCACCAAGCTGAGCTCTCGGTGCTATACAGCAGCTTCCTGTTAGCTATCTGGTTTGCACACACTAGTGTATAGTTGGGCTTCCCAGATAGCTCAGTGGGTAAAGAATCCACCAGCCACATAGCAGATGCAGGGGATGAAGGTTTGAACCCTGGGTCGGGACAATCTACTGCAGGAGGAAATGGCAACCCACTCCAGTATTCTTGCCTGGAGAGTCCCATGGACAGAGGAGCCTGGTGGGCTGCAGTCCACAGGGTCGCAGGGAATGGGACACGGCTGAAGTGACTGACCACACACCGTGTATATATGTGAATGCTGTATGTCAGTTCGTCCGACCCTCTGCTTCCCCTGCTGTGTCCACAAGTCCAAATGCATCTGTAACTGTTCCTGCCCAGGCAGCCTTTCTCGCTTCCTTCCACAAGCATTTCTTTGAGAACTGGAATCTAAAGACGATGTCACAGAATAACTGATACGTGCAGAATGATCATGGGGGATGGTGGGAGGACCCAAGAAGAAAATGTTCTACCCTTTCTGTTCAATTACACAGCATTAACCCCCCCATTATCCTAAAAGGCTCATCAGCCCCCATGAAAAATTTAAATTGTCAAAAATGAAACAGGGAGGTAAATATAGAGAGAATGCAAAGTTGGCCACATGGCATCAAGATGAAGCAGGCTGCTAAGAAGTTGCCAAAATTAGGACCGGTGGGTATAAAGGAAACCAGGGTACATGTCACCATGTGTAGCAATCGATATGTGTGTCTTGTGGGGGGGGTCTCTTCCAAAAAGTGAATGTCACTAAAAAGAAAGCAGGAAGAGCAACGACAAAATGAGGGGGAGAAAGTGGAATCAAAAAGCCTAAAGCACCATATTTAATATGGAGAACCAGCAAGGACCTGCTGTCCAGCACAGAGAACTCTGCTGAATACTCTGTAATAACCTTATGGTTCCCAGGGGGAAGGATGGGGGAAGGAATAGTTAGGGAGTCTGGGATGGACATGGACACACTGCTGTGTGTAACATGGAGAACTGGCAAGGACCTGCTGTTCAGCACAGGGAACTCTGCTCAATACTCTGTAATAACCTTATGGTTCCCAGGGTTAAGGATGGGGGAAGGGATAGTCAGGGAGTTTGGGATGGACATGGACACACTGCTGTATTTAACATGGAGAACCAGCAAGGACCTGCTGGACAGCGCAGGGAACTCTGCTCAATACTCTGTAATAACCTTATGGTCACCAGGGGGAAGGATGGGGGAAGGGATAGTCAGGGAATTTGGGATGGACATGGACACACTGCTGTATTTAACATGGAGAACCAGCAAGGACCTGCTGGACAGCACAGGGAACTCTGCTCAATGTCATGTAGCAGCCTGGATGGGAGGGGGATTTGGGGGAGAATGGGTGCATGTATATGCTGAATCCGTTGGCTGTCCACCTGAAACCATCACAACACTGTTAATCGGCTATACCCCAGTACGAAATAAAAAGTTCAAAAAGTCTAAAGGAAGCTGACAACATGCAGCATAGGAATTTTTTCTGTTTATCGATATTAATTTCTATTGCATTCCCCAGCTCTCTGTCAGAATCCATGGAGCAGTTGCATCTGAGTTCATGCCAGGTGGACGTGGGCACAGGTGAGTGGGGAATGCTGCCGAGAGATGGAGACCCAGATACAAAAGCAGAATCGGAAGAGAGTGGATACTCCATCTATGAAACTCTGAGTGGGTCTCCATGGGTCTCTACCACCTCACACACATGGGAGACACACACTGACAGCAACTCTTAATTCTTCATGAGACCATGCATTCAGACGGTGACCTTGCCCACACCCTCTCCAGCGTTTATTTGTAGACTTTTTAATCGTGGCCATTCTGCCCGGTGTGAGGTGATTCAGTTCAGTTCATTCACTCAGTCGTGTCCGACTCTTTGCGACCCCATGGACTGCAGCACGCCAGGCCTCCCTGTCCATCATCAACTCCCGGAGTTTGCTCAAACTCATGTCCATCGAGTCGATGATGCCATCCGACCATCGCATCCTCTGTCTTCCCCTTCTCCTCCCACCTTCAGTCTTTCCCAGCATCAGGCTCTTTTCCAATGAGTCAGCTCTTCCCATCAGGTGGACAAAGTATTGAGGTGATTACCTCATTGTTCGTCTGACTTGCATTTTTCTAGCAATTAGTGATGCTGAGCATCTTATCACCTGTTTGTTGGCCATCCGTGTGTCCTGTTTGGAGAAATGTCTATCAGGGTCTTCTGTGCATTTTTCAGTTGGGTAGTTTGGTTCCTTTTGTTATGCCTGCATTCAGAGCAGCGCTAAGATGTAGTATGCTCCCAAATAAACAGCTACTAAACCCACAATCGGACTGCTCCAGTGGGGTAGTGGTAAAGACTCCACCTGCCAATGCAGGAGACTTGGGTTTGATCCCTGAGTCGGGAAGAGCCCCTGGAGAAGGAAATGGCAACCCACTCTGGTATTCTTGCCTGGAGAATCCCATGGACAGAGGAGCCTGGCGGGCTACAGTCCACAGGGTAGCATAAGAGTCAGACACGACTGAGCGTGTGTATGAGCACAGACGCACACACAGATACTTAGGAACAATTATCAGTGCAGATCAGAACACAACTAACATTCAGTGAAACAGCAGTTCTATACGCAGGGGTAAAAACGTTCTGGTGAACCTTCACGTATGCTCCGTTCATTTCAAACTGGGGCAAACGCGTTACCTAGAAGATATGGATGCCTATTCTAAACATACGTGCCTTTTCTGAGAAAGGGTTTCCTGCTTAAATTCTTTCGTGATGGTCTGTGTGTGCGCTTTCAGGGGTTGAAGTGTCCGGCGAGAGAAGCGGTTTTAATAACCTACTTGTGTGAATGTTGGAAATAGTGGAAGACTTCTTGGCCAGCTACTTTGAGGACTTGAAAGCCTACTTTGAGGAACGGCTAAGCTATACTTTAAAGCGCACAGGACTTAAACGGCTCCTGAGTGATTAGAAATTGTCCCCTCGCTACCCATCACCCTCACTAGAAAGTTATTAGCCTGATAGCTTAATAACAGTTGTGTAAATACTATTAGGAGAATGACAAATGATTTCCTCCAGAAGATTAACTTCTGCATAACTAAACCACTTTACCAGCAATTATTTAACAGAGAAGTCACCTCTGGAGCAGAACCAAAGTGCAACTCTTTAAGTCACAAAGTGTGTTTATAGAGTCTAGATAAAAAACCACATTTACTGAGTTGAGGATTCCTCTTGTAATCCTTCATGGACGTTGACTGTATATGTGCTCAAAATCTGATCTGGGTGCGATATGCATCCCACTCCTTGGAGGTTGTATAGACAACGTTGGAAGCGCATTTTGAATTTAATATACATATATGCATATTTAATTAAATATATGTGTGTTTGTATATATATAATATATATTATGTATATATGTATCTGGGGCTTCTCTGGTGGCTCAGACTGTAAAGAATCCACCTGCAATGCAGGAGACCTGGGTTCGATCCCTGAGTCAGGAAGATCCCCTGGAGAAGGGAATGGCAACCCACTCCAGTATTCTGGCCTGGGGAATCCCATGGACAGAGGAGCCTGGTGGGCTATGGTCCACGGGGTCACAAAGGGTTGGACACATTTGAGCAACTAACACTTTCACTCAGATGTGTCTGTGTGTATACATGTATGTAGGGCCACATTCTGCCCACTTCTTAAATATTTTAGTATTTTAAAAATCTTAAATATGTTAAAAATAAGTATCTTAGACTTTTGACTTGATGAATCAAGATGCAAAGTTGAGGAAATTAATGTAGCTATACATACAGCTATTCCAAGTGTAACAACTTGGAAATGTTCAAGCCATTCTTAAGAGGCTAACCCTTGAAAATGATAGACATAGGTACCTGGCCAGATTTGACACACTGGGTTGAAGTTGGCCAAGCCCTGTATTTAAAGTATCAAAAATGTGACTTCCCTGGGGGTCTGGTGGTAAAGAATCCACCTACCAATCCAGGGCACACGGGTTCAATGCCTGGTCCGGGAAGATCCCACATGCCTCAGAGCAACTAAGCCCATGTACACTCTAAAGCCTGGGAACTGCAGCTCCTGAGCACACGCATGTGTCAGCTACTTAGCCCGCACACCTTGGAGCCTGTGCTTCACAACAAGAGAACTCACCACAGTGAGAAATTTGGCAACAACTAGAGTATAGCCTCCATTTCCAACAACTAGAGAAAAGCCCCATACAGCAGCAAAGAACCAGCATAACCAAAAATAAATATCAAAAATGGTCTAAATCATCTGTTTGGTAGTGATGGTGATAGTAATGAGGCTTCCCAGGTGGCCCTAGTGGTAAAGAACCCGCCTGCCAGTTCAGGACACATAAGAGACGCGAGTTCGATCCCTGGGTCAGGAAGATCCCAGGAGGAGGAAATGGCAACCCACTCCAGTGTTCTTGCCTGGAGACTCCCATAGACAGAAGAGCCTTGTGGGCTATAGTCCATGAGGTCTCAAAGAATAAGACACTACTGAAGTGACTTAGCACTGCTTGTTAGTAATAATAGCATTCATGATCGCAGTTGCTGAAATTCACATACTTAAGATCATGGACCCATTTCACATGCATGACCGTGCTTGATTCAGTTGAATCCTCACTCCCCAACTATGGTTATAAATGCTCTTCCATTGGGTGATTTGGGGCAGGAACCAGTTTGATTAAACTCAGTGAAGACTCACTCATCTTTTGTCTGAGACATGCATAAAAGGAACATGATTTGTGGCATCAGCTAGCACACACGTTAAGGCCAAGAATCTCTGTGCATGGTCTTCTGGACATTGCCCTCGATAAGCCAGGGTGTAGAGAAAAACAGCAAGCAGTACCCAATACCATGTCATCCTCGGAAAGCCCTCCTGGGATAAAAGATGTGTGACCAGGTTTCCAGTCTCAATCTTGGACTTTCCCATATTTGCACTGATGGTCCTCTACTGAGTAATGACTCTTAACAATCTTGAAGAGATATGGTTTATATCACAGACACTTTTGTGATTTTTTTTTGGAAGCCCCACGCAGTGGCTCAAACAATAAAGAGTCTACCTGCAATGCAGGAGACCTGGGTTCGATCCCTGGGTCAGTAACATTCCCATGGCAGCCCACTCCAGTATTCTTGCCTGGAGAATCCGACGGACAGAGGAGCCTGGCGGGCTACAGTCCACGGGATCGCAGAGAGTCAGACACAACTGAGACAGTAACACTTTCACTTTTCAAGCAAAGCCAGCCCAAACTTATCTTGCAAGAGTCGTCTTTGTGTGTGAGATAGCCGACACCATCAAATTTAGTATTGACTATCGAAGGAAAAGAAAAAAGGTAGGTTGGGGCACATTGTCCTGCTGAACCTCCAAATTGATGTTATGGAGAAAAGTAATGGACAAGATGTCCAGTGTCATCTCAGCATAGAGCCCAGAGACAGGAAATCAGTGAAGGTCATGGCAGAAGATGCATCACTGGTTTCTGGGTGTTGAAAGTGGAGCACATTATAACCCCAAGGTCAACAAATCCAGATCTCTAGCTTGTTCAGTGACCTAATGCTCATCTTGTAGTTATTAACCCATTTTCAGATGGCAAAGAATCCACCTGCAGTGCGAGAGACTCGGGTTCCATCCCTGGGTCGGGAAGATCCCCTGGAGGAGGGCTTGGCTACCCACTCCAGTATTCTTGCCTAGAGGATCCCGTGGACACAGGAGCCTGGTGGACTACGGTCCCTATGGTTCCTAGGGTCGCAAAGAGTCAGACAGGACTGAGCAACTGAACTGAACTGTTTTACAACCGTCACCACCATCCTTTGCAGACCTCTCCTCTCACTGAACTGAAACTCTGTTCCCATGAAACACTAACTCCACATTTCCTGCCCTCTGGTCCCTGGCACCCACCATTCTGCTTTCTGCCTCTATGGTTTTCGTGATTCTCAGTGCCTCGTATAAGTGGAATCATACCAGTGTATCCTTTTGTGGCTGTGTTATTACCCAGGCTTAGCCAAGGGAGTTTTGTAAAGCTTGTTCCACAAGACATAGAGTTATAGAATACAATAAACCCAATTTAGAACCATTTAGAACAAGCTGGGGTAGCATTTATTTTTCTAAAATCCAGTGATGAGGTAGGTCTTTGTTGTGCAGAGATGAACAGCGTAATTAAAACACACATATTCCTCCTTCAAATAGTGTCCACTTCCTATTAAAAAGAGATGGGGGAATGGCTTCATAGTTTAATCTGGGGATTTAATTAGGAATTTAGTACTGGAAGGAAATACTTTCCAATTAAAAAAAAAAAAAACTAGGGCATGGGGTAATAACGAATAAAAGTGATTTAAAAGTCCTTTGGAAGCATACTCTGATGTATCCGTGTAATGTGGTAATGGTGAGCTTGGTATCTATGGGGAACTGGCTTCCAATAATAAACCAGATGTACTCAGTCTAGAACAACAACATAGCATGCTCTCCATATCAGTTACCTTCTTAAGTGGTCGTCACACTTTTGTCCTCATGTAGTAGGAAAAGCCTCATTAGGCACGCTATTTAAGAGAGAAATGGAACGCCTATGGTTCAGTGGCATCCTGAGGTATGTTCTCTCCTTCCATATATCTATATATCCACCTCTCTATCACCTATTTATATCTATCTGTCTAATATATCTAATCTACCTACATCTTATCTACCTACCTACAACTATTCATCTATCGTGTATCTGTATCTGTCCAGCCAAAGAACCAGTTATTTTAAAACAATGGTAACTACTTTGAATACCCAGATGATAAATAGTTCTAAAAATAGAGTATACCAACAACAGAGAGTAAAGAATGTATGAAAACTCTTCACCCCAAATGTTTATATGAGTTTATGATTAGTATCAAGAATATATTATGATAACCCCCAAATGTATAAGAATATATGTATATTCTCTGACTATGACATACAATTGCTGTGAAGACCAAAGCAGGAAATAGAGGTTACAGATATTTGCTTCACTGGTGGCTCAGATGGTAAAGAACCTGCCTGCAATGTAGAAGACCTGTGTTCAATCCCTGGGTCTGAAAGATCCCCTGGAGTAGGAAATGTTAACCCAGTCCAGTATTCTTGCCTGGAAAATCCCGTGGACAGAGGAGCCTGGAGGGCTACAGTCTATGGGGTCGCAGAGCATCAGACACCACTGAGACTAAGATGTACACTTGCCATGAAGACCAAAGCAGAAAACAGAGGTTATGGATATTATATTGTCCTGAAAACATCCCACCAAAAATCCCGGATGAATATGTAAAATAGGTAACCAGTGCAAATTCGATGCATGAAGCAGGGCACCCAAAGCCGGTGCACTGGGATGACCCAGAGGGATGGGATGGGGAGGGAGGTGGGAGGGGGGTTCAGGATGGGGGACACATGTACACCCATGGCTGATCTCATGTCAGTTCAGTTCAGTCACTCAGTCGTGTCCGACTCTTTGCAACCCCATGAACCACAGCACGCCAAGCCTCCCTGTCCCTCACCAACTCCCAGAGTCCACCCAAACCCATGTCCATCGAGTCAGTGATGCCATCCAGCCATCTCATCTTCTGCCATCCCCTTCTTCTCCTGCCCCCAATCCCACCTAGCATTAGGGTCTTTTCCAGTGAGTCAGTTCTTCGCATGAGGTGGCCAGAGGATTGGAGTTTCAGCTTCAACATCAGTCCTTCCAATGAACACCCAGGACTGATCTCCTTTAGAATGGATTGGTTGGATCTCCTTGCAGTCCAAGGGACTCTCAAGAGTCTTCTCCAACACCACAGTTCAAAAGCATCAATTCTTCGGCGCTCAGCTTTCTTTATAGTCCAACTCTCACATCCATACATGACTACTGGAAAAACCATAGCCTTGACTAGACGGACCTTTTTTGGCAAAGTAATGTCTCTGCTGTTTAATATGCTGTCTAGGTTGGTCATAACTTTCCTTCCAAGGAGTAAGTGTCTTTTAATTTCATGGCTGCAGTCACCATCTGCAGTGATTTTGGAGCCCTAAAGTCAGCCACTGTTTCCACTGTTTCCCCATCTATCTGCCATGAAGTGATGGGACCGGATGCCATGATCTTAGTTTTCTGAATGTTGAGCTTTAAGCCAACTTTTTCACTCTCCACTTTCACTTTCCATCAAGAGGCTCTTTAGTTCTTCTTCACTTTCTGCCATAAGGGTGGTGTCATCTGCATATCTGAGGTTATTGATATTTCTCCCGGCAATCTTGATTCCAGCTTGTGTTTCTTCCAGCCCAGCATTTCTCATGATGTACTCTGCATATAAGTTAAATAAGCAGGGTGACAATATACAGCCTTGACATACTCCTTTTTCTATTTGGAACCAGTCTGTTGTTCCATGTCCAGTTCTAATTGTTGCTTCCTGACCTGCATACAGGTTTCTCAAGAGGCAGGTCAGTTGGTCTGGTATTCTCATCTCTTTCAGAATTTTCCACAGTTTATTGTGATCCACACAGTCAAAGGCTTTGGCATAGTCCATAAAGCAGAAATAGATGTTTTTCTGTCGATGTATGGCTAAAACCACCACAATGTCGCAAAGTAACTAACCTCCAATTAAAATAATTAATTAAAAAGAAAAAGAATAGATACATGTACATGTACAACTGACTTTGCTAGACACCCGAAACTAGTACAACTTTGTTAATCAACTATGCTCCAATATCAAATAAAAATTAAAAAAAATCCCAGATAAGCTCAAACTTTCATTCTGATGGTGACAACAGTCTCGGCATATATAAAGGTTAAAATCACAGTAAATGAATATACCTGTTTATAAGCATGTATAAAGTACACACAAAAACACTTTCTGAGAGACACACACACGGATTCCAAGAAACCAAAAAGGAGGGGCAAAAAATCTCTGTAGAAAACGGAATGAATAGAACTTAAAAGACTAAAACCAGAAGGGCATTAATAGCCAATGTCCATTACTATGGACAGTGACATTCAAGTTAAGTGTTGGGGCAAAATTGAGGCAATTTTTTGCCCTACCTTAAGTTGGGGTAAAATTTCATTCAGAGAATGTGAAGCACCAAAGAAACTGTGAAGCAAGAAGGTGTCCCCGTAGTGTTAGAGGGCACACAGACTGATCACACCTCTTTGGGAAGACTTCTGAAAGCATTCATGGAATTGAAGTCGTGGTCAGCTCTCCAGCCAGCTGTCTGCTCCACTAGAGCTCAGACCATGAGTACAGAGTGTGGGCAAGGCTATTCAAGGTAACTTGCTCTTAATAATGAAGACTTAGAAACTACCCACATTGGAATAGTTAATTATAAGTTCAATGAATAAACTGTAGTTATAAGTATCAGTCTAAAGCTGAATCGTCAGTAAAACAAATAGCATGATGCTATTTGCGTAAGTGTTAAAAATGAATAGCTTGATAAGTGGCAGATAGGTGATGGATACATGTAGGTAGGTGGGTAGATATAAATAGATGATAAATGAGATAAACAATTAGGATAGATGATAGATGGATATATGGAAGGAAAGAGAAAGAAAGCCGTGGTTAGATATATGCATGGTGGATGGATAGATGTAGGTAGGTTAGATAGGTAGGTCATAGATATATAGATAGATGTATTAGTCACTCAGTTGTGTCCAATTCTTTTGCAACCCCATGGACTGCAGCCTAGCAAGGCTTCTCTTCCCAGGCAACAGTCCTGGAGTGAGTGGCCGTTTCCTTCTCCAGGGGATCTTCCAGACCCAGAGATTGAACCCAGATCTCCTGATAACATAGAGAGATAGACAGAATGAAATGGATGCTAGATGATGGATACATAGAAGGAAAGGACAAGAAAGGAATGAATGGAGAGATAGATACACAAAGGATGGACAAATATAAGTAGGTAGGTAGATTACATAGATAGATATAGATGATAGAGGGGCAGACAGATATATAGAAGGAAAGGTAGATAGATATTGATAGAAAGATGATAGGCACATGTGTGTTAGAATGATAAGAAAACTCGGGGATCCAGAACACTGTTGAAATGTAATTGAGTTTGCTGGGAAGAGAGGGTAAGCGGGTACACAAGGGACTTAAAAATATTCCTCTAATGTGTCCTTATCTTTTAAAAACCAGCATGAAGAAGCCATGATGGAACTACGGCACAACCATTCACCATACTCTTTTCTTCCATGTCCTCCAGCCCATGCAGGAATCTTTCCAGGCCCTCCCCGTGAGCTGCAAGGCTGCTTTCTACAGCATCAGACAGCTCACATCATCTTTTCAAAACCGTCTTTTTAGGACGGGGGGAAATCACAGACATTATTCTCCTGTGACATAGTTCCTCTTACTTTTCCATGGCGATGAGAAATATCCAATTAATTTCCTATTTTCCTCTTTCATCCATTTCATGTTTTTTTTCTGTTTAAATGTCGCTTTTATATATCAGCAAACACTATATCAAGTACCAAATAGTAGAGTTCTTCCCATTGGAAAAATATAAAGTTTTTTTTTTTTTTATTTTAAGGATTAAGGCCCCAGGAAATCTTGGACATATGTTAGAACACACGGGCATATGCTCCTGCATTTAGATGAAGAGATTCAGTCATGGTAGTTGACTTGCATGGATTCTGTTCCCAGCATCAGTTACCAGAGCAAAGCACCAATTATCTCTGGATTGAACAGACCTGCATCCTTCTTTGTGCTGTGTTTCTGTCCTTGCCAACTCTTTCTCTTTCTTTCCTGGCCACACTCAGATGTTCTAGCCTGGACTTTCTTTTCCTGTCTCTGAGTGGGGTAGTCCTGAGACAGGGGGTGGTGAACATATCCAGGGTCTCATACGTGTGCAAAGGGGTACACAATTGGATGTCTCAGGGAGCACCTATGAGAAGGAGCATCGACACGCTGCCGGCTGACATGGGTCCTTGTCAGGCCACTGTTGTTGGAAAAAGAAGATTTCAAGATTTGCTGCCAAGACTGCGCAGAGATCCAACCAGTCCATCCTAAAGGAAATCAACCCTGAATGTTCATTGGAAGGACTGATGCTGAAGCTGAAGCTCCAATACTTTGGCCACCTGATATGAGAGCTGACTCACTGGAAAAGACCCTGATGCTTGGAAAGATTGAAGGTGGGAGGAGAAGGGGACGACAGAGGATGAGATGGTTGGATGGCATCACCGGCTCGATGGACATGAGTTTGAGCAAAATTCAGGAGTTGGTGATGGACAGGGAGGCCTGGCGTGCTGCAGTCCATGTGGTTGCGAAGAGTTGGACACGACTGAGCGACTGAACAACAACAGATACCATTTATACACATACAGCAGACTCACATGTACACATATGTGTGTATGTGTGTATGTATATGTATATATATATATACATATCATGTATCTCCTTTCTGACTGTCTCTGTATCTGTGTGTGCATGCTTGGTTGCTAAATCATGTCTGATTCTTTGTGACCCCCATGGATTGTAGCCCGCTAGGCTTCTCTGTCCATGGAATTTTCCAGGCAAGAATACTGGAGTGGGTTGCCATTTCCTTCTCCAGGGGATCTTCCAGACCCAGGGATTGAGCCCACCTCTCATATGTCTCCTGCATTGGCAGGCAGATTTTTTACCCCTAGCACCACACCTCTCTCTCTCTCTCTTTCTCTCTCTCTCTATATATATATGTACACAATTATTATATAATTACAATTATATAATTACAGTTTATATTATTGGATGTTAGCATATTGATCATTCTTACATTGTAATAATGTGTTACGTTGCATTTATTATATAGCATATAATATATAATATGTTGTATATAAATTATGTTATGTAATATGTTTTATATTATGCTATATATTATATGCTATTATATATATTGCATGTTATATATATACATATACCTGTTATATATAAATTGTTATTATATATGCTATATATGGATTATGTTATAAATATATATAACATATAACATATAATTGTATGTGTGTTGCTAATATAATAAATAATTATGCATCTATAATAACTCTATGGATATATTGATGAATAATATATTTGCACAGAATTATTTGGAATGTTTCACATCAGGCAGCTTTCTAAGTATGATAAGTTTGTCAACTTCAGAATTTAAACTTCACAACAGCCATGAGCCAAAAGGTATTATTGCACCCATTTTTGCAGTGAATCCTGTTGCCCAGAGAGGTGTCCATACCAAGCAAGAAGTGCTGAGTGCAAACAGTGCTTTGATTCTAGTCAGTATGGTCCAGAGATCCTCTCCCAGCCAGTAAGCACTGTTGGAAGTCACCACATAGCCCCAAGAGCAAGATAGCGCCACAACAAGAGACAAATATCCCCAGAAATCCACCATGTCAAATTTAGCATTCAAGATTTATCATCACCCTGGGTCAGAAAGATCCCCTGGATGAAGAAATGGCAACCCACTCCAGTATTCTGGCCTGGAGAATCCAATGGACAGAGGAGCCTGGCGGGCTATAGTCCATGAAGTTGCACAGAGTCAGACAAGGCTGACTAAACAGCAGCCTAAACAAGGCTGCAGCTAAACAGCAAATCCTTGCAACATCTATTCTTGCTCTTGTATGTACACAACCATAATCTCCTCTCCATAATAGCCACGTGTGCACCTCAGAGCCAAAAGAGGCTGGCAAAAGATGCTCTGTAGATAATGTTTCTGTTGCTAGACATACAAATATTGCAAAGGAAAAGTTTGGTATCCATCTGAGTTACTCGCCCAAGGAGTCGCTAATAGCCTTGGATCTATTTAAGTCACTCCTCTATGGAACGTTCTTTATGTATTAAATATTTTAAGCCTCTTTATCACCGTCATTAGCATCTGAGGCTATACTCGTCATCGGCGGCCAAGTAATGAGAAATGTTTTGCTAGCTCCCAAAGTGCTGAACGTCTTGTGCTCCTAATGCATTTCTGAAGGACGGTTCCAAGTGGAGATGGGGAATAGGGTCTCTGGCAATCAGAAAGCCCGTGTCTTCAGGTGGAGACAGTCCCGCCCATCTCAAATCAGAGTGCAGTACATAAAGTTCAGATGACTCAGACGTCACTTCGGTTCCTGAAACCAGATGAAATACTGATGTCCCTTTTCAAGATAACTGCACTTACAGTCATCTCTGAATTTTGTATGAGCAATCGCAAGATGGAAAAACAGGAAGCAATATCCTTGATGCGTTCTGATGGGGAGACTCTGACCAAGGAGCTTCACTAGACAAGAAACGTTGTGCTTCGACTTGAAAGGTGACCTTGCCTAGCTTAAATGAGAGTTGGTGGAACTTCCCTGGTGGTCCACTGGTTAAGACGTCACCTTCCAATGCAGAGGCTGTGGGTTCGAGCCCCGCTCAGGAAACCAAGATGCCACAGGCTTCGTGGCCAAAAGTCCAGAACTCTGAAACAGAAGGAATATTGTAACAAATTCAGTAAAGACTTTAAAAGTCATCTAAATCAAAACATCTTTTAAAAAATTAAATAATACTGTTCCTCAGGAGGTGATTCCTAATAGGTACAACTCCAAAATTATCCTGTTAAATTAAGATATTTAATGGCTTATTGGGCTTCCTTGGTGGCTCAGACAGTAAAGAATCTGCCTGCCAATGCAGGAGACCTGTGTTAGATCCCTGGGTCAGGGAGATCCCCTGAAGGAAGAAATGGCAACCCACTCCAGTATTCTGGCCTGGAGAATCCCATGGACAGAGGAGCCTGGCGGGCTACAGTCCATGGGGTCGCAAAGCATCAGACATGAGTGAGTGAACAGCACTTTCACTTGCGGTGGTTTATTATGCAGGCCGTAATTGTGCATATTTGAAAGCGAAAGTGAAGTCACTCAGTCGTGTCCCACTCTTTGCGACCCCATGGACTGTAGCCCACCAGGCTCCTCCATCTATGGAATTTTCTAGGCAAGGGTACTGGAGTGGGTTGCCATTCCCTTCTCGAGGGGATCTTCCCAACCCAGGGATCAAACCTGGGTCTCCCATGTTGCAGGTAGATGCTTTACCGTCTGAGCCACCAGGGAATCCTGGTGTATATTTAAGTTCATGATTTCGCGATCTTTCACCTATATCCTATGTGCAAGGTAAGGATTTCTTTTTAAGATGTATTGGCACACTTTCAAATCCTGGGGTTCATTTTGTATACGAATTTTCCTGGCTTATAAATCCTCATACTTAGCTAGAGTTGACGCCGAGCTAGAGTTGACGCTGAGAGTAATGATTTCTCAATGAGAAGTCGAACTGGATTTATTAGCAGGTTTTGTAAATCAAGTGCAAAATATATAGTTTAAACTCCTAAAGCACAGATTTATGTGTCCTTGCAATAAATCGTGAGTATGAGTATCCATAAAGTCCTATTTTTTTTCCCCCACTAATCCAGTCAACTGCTGAGTAGATATGGCTTGTCTTTAAATCCATTCCATATCCATAATTAGAACTCATTATTTCAGTAAATATCTGTCGATTTATGGTTATCCTAAATGCATTCATTTGGAGAGGTTTTGGAAGCCTGCCCACATATTAACAGTTACAGAGGATAACTAAGGCAATCAGCATGAGAATGCAAGAAAAATGTACCATAATAATACCGAGCCCCCGACGTAAAGGATAAAGCAGAATTTAAAACAGCTCGGCTTCTCCTCTCAAAAAGGCAGCATTTAGGAATTATTATTAGGAGGGAGTCATTCGACTTGATCATTGTATCACGTTCTCTAATGGGCTTAACGCTGTTCTGCCTGCCTCTTTATTTCGTTCTGACACAAGGAGACAGGCAGGGTGCCTCTAATGCCTTTTGCAGACAAATGGATGAAACCAAGGCTCTGCTGCTCAACGCATTCCCCCAAGGTCACCGAGATGGTCTCCTTGCTGCAAGGCCTGACTTCTAGCCCTCACAGGGCTCTCACCTCCACACACTTTATTGTTGCCGTTCACCCTCTTAGTGATGTCTGACTCTTTGCGACCCCATGGACTGCAGCACGTCAGGCTCCTCTGTCCTACACCATCTCCCGGAGCTTACTCAAACTCATGTCCATCGAGTCGGTGATGCCATCCAACCATCTCATCCTCTGTTCTCCCCTTCTCCTCTCGCCTTCAATCTTTCCCAGCATCAGGGTCTTTTCCAATGAATCGGCTCTTCACATCAGGTGGTCAAAGAACTGGAGCTTCAGCTTCAACATCAGTCCTTCCAATGAATATCCAGAACTGATTTCCTTTAGGATGGACTGGTTGGATATCCTTGCTGTCCACGGGACTCTCGAGTCTTTTCCAGCACCATGATTCGAAAACATCCATTCCTTGGCACTCAGCCTTCTTTATAGTGTAACTCTCACATGCACATGATTTAGGGTGGGCCTGAATGGTCACTGCTGGGGAAAACTGTCTCCAGGGCAACTCTGATCTCCTTTCAAAGTCTCCGCAGACAAGAATTCCTGCTGCAGATTAAAACTCTGAAATTCCACTCGTTTGTACCCCTCTCCATCATCCTGGGAAGAAACAGCGTGTAAAGAGCACACGCCGACCACACAAACTCCTTGTACAGTCGGCTTTACACGTCATGTCTCGGTTGGGATCCACTTATTGGCATCAACAGGTATAAACAGAGGTGCCTGGGGAGCAGTTCCGTGAGCCTGGCAGCCAGGGAGCTGGTTCGATGGCTGTCACACAGTCGCTGGGAAGAAATATGGATTTAATTTTCCAGAAGGGATTAAAGACTTCGTTAATATTGTGAAACATTAAGGTGACGTTTTAAAATTTTAATCAATGATTAATGCCATTATGGGAAAGCCGGAGAAACGCCGTTCGATATTCTTTGTAAATGACTTAGCGTTTAAAAAAGAGGAATGAGGAGGAAAGGAATTGGAGTTCAGGAGTGTCTGAGCTAAGAGGAATTTGAATAAGGTGACTACAGAATTTCATCATTTTACCAGGAATCTTGAGAGACATGGGGACAATAAAAACAAGTATATAAATGCATACATTTTATATTTTTTTAAATTATTGGCTGAAAAATAAATTTTATTGAATTGGGAGCTATACATTAGTGCTCTTAAAAGGAATTTCTACTCGCACACTTATCATTAAAACAATTATTTCTTAGCGGAGAGTAATTCTAAGCGTTCTCATCACAAGGAAAGTTCTGATATATGTGTGACTGCATGGTCAGTCACTGAGTCCTGTCTGACTCTTTGTGACCCTGTGGACTGTAGCCCACCAGGCTCCTCTGTCCATGGGATTCTGCAGGCAAGAGTACTGGAGTGGGTTGCCATTCTCTTCTATATACATATATATATATATGTATGTGTATATATGTATATGTGTGTGTGTATATATATATATGTATATATGCTCAGTCATGTCCAACTCTTTACAAGCCCATGGACTGTAGCCCGCCAGGCTCCTCTGTCCATGGGATTCTCCAGGCAAGAATCCTGGAGTGGGGTGCCATTCCCTTCTTGAGGGGATCTTCCCAAACCAGGGATCAAGCCTGGGCTTCCTGTATTACATGCAGATTCTTTACCATCTGAGTCACCAGGAAAGCCCCATATGTGCCTGTGTGTATGTGTATATACATAGGCATGTATATGTATATATGTATGTATATGTAGTATATATATGTATATATATATGTATTCATGTATATATGTATATATATGCTCAGTCATGTCCAACTCTTTACAAGCCCATGGACTGTAGCCCACCAGGCTCCTCTGTCTGTGGGATTCTCCAGGCACAAATGCACAGAAGAATTATACAAAAAAGTTCTTCATGGCCCAGACATTCACGATGATGTGATCACTCACCTAGAGCCAGACATCCTGGAATGTGAAGTCAAGTGGGCCTTAGGAAGCATCACTACGAACAAAGCTAGTGGAGGTGATGGAATTCCAGTTGAACTATTTCAAATCCTCAAAGATGATGCTGTGAAAGTGCTGCACTCCATATGCCAGCAAATATAGAAAACTCAGCAGTGGCCACGGGACTGGAAAAGGTCAGATTTCATTCCAATCCCAAAGAAAGGCAATGCCAAAGAATGCTCAAACTACCATACAATTGCACTCATCTCACATGCTAGTAAATTAATGCTTAAAATTCTCCAAGCCAGGCTTCAGCAATACGTGAACCATGGATTTCCAGATGTTCAAGCCGGTTTTCGAAAAGACAGAGGAACCAGAGATCAAATTGCCAACCTCCGCTGGATCATCAAAAAAGCAAGAGAGTTCTAGAAAAACATCTATTTCTGCTTTATTGACTATGCCAAAGCCTTTGACTGTGTGGATCACAATAAACTGTGGAAAATTCTGAAAGAGATGGGAATACCAGACCACCTGACCTGCCTCTTGAGAAACCTGTGTGCAGGTCAGGAAGCAACAGTTAGAACTGGACATGAAACAACATACTGGTTCCAAATAGGAAAAGGAGTATGTCAAGGCTGTATATTGTCACCCTGCTTATTTAATTTATATGCAGAGTACATCCTGAGAAATGCTGGGCCAGAGGAAGCACAATCTGGAATCAAGATTGCCGAGAGAAATATCAATAACCTCAGATATGCAGATGACACCACCCTTATGGCAGCAAGTGAAGAACTAAAGAGCCTCTTGGTGAAAGTGAAAGAGAAGAGTGAAAAAGTTGGCTTAAAGCTCAACATTCAGAAAACTAAGATCATGGCATCCGGTCCCATCACTTCATGGCAGATAGATGGGGAAACAGAGGCTGACTTTATTTTTCTGGGCTCCAAAATCACTGCAGATGGTAACTGCAGCCATGAAATTAAAAGATTCTTACTCCTTGGAAGGAAGGTTATGACCAACCTAGATAGCATATTAAAAAGCAGAAACATTACATTGCCAACAAAGGTCCATCTAGTCAAGGCTATGGTTTTTCCAGTGGTCATGTATGGATGTGAGAGTTGGACTATAAAGAAAGCTGAGAGCCAAAGAATTGATGCTTTTGAACTGTGGTGTTGGAGAAGACTCTTGAGAGTCCCTTGGACTGCAAGGAGATCCAACCAGTCCATCCTAAAGGAGATCAGTCCTGGGTGTTCATTGGAAGGACTGATGCTAAAGCTGAAACTCCAATCCTTTGGCTACTTCATGTGAAGAGTTGACTCATTGGAAAAGACTCTGATGCTGGTAAAGATTGAGGGCAGAAGGAGAAGGGGACGACAGAGGATGAGATGGCTGGATGGCATCACCCACTCGATGGACATGGGTTTGGGTAAACTCCGGGATTGGTGATGGACAGGGAGGCCTGCCTGCTGTGGTTCATGGGATCACAAAGAGTCAGACACGGCTGAGCGACTGAACTGAACTGATCCATTGGACAGTAAGGAGACCTAACTTGTCCATCCTAAAGGAAATCAACCCTGAATATTCACTGAAAGGACTGATGGTGAAGCTGAAGCTCTAAAATTTGGCCGTCTGCTGCGAGGAGCCGGCTCATTGGAAGAGACCCTGATGCTGGGAAAGACCGAAGGCAGGAGGAGAAGGGGATGACAGAGGACGAGATGGTCGGCTCAATGGACATGAATTTGAGCAAATTCCTGGAGATGGTGAAGGACAGGGAAGCCTGATGTGCTGCAGTCCATGGGGTCACAAAGAGTCAGACACGACTGAGCCACTGAAGAAGGAGAACATTAATGGCAAAGCTGCCATCACAGAGCATCACACAACTGTTGATAGGCACTGAGGTCGTACTATTAAGCCTTCTTTTCCAGCATACATTTGCCATATTCTTGACCACTAATGTCCTGTTTCTCCCCTGAAACTTGCCCTGATGGTGTATCTTGGGTCCTGGCACCAGCTGTGGCTCCATTGGTATACTAGCCAGTACCGCTGGCCACCATCATCAGAGACCAGAAAGAGTCTAGAGGACCAGCTTCCTCTGCCTCAACTCCAGTTGCGTGATCAGTCGGCCCCCTGCACCCTGCTCTTCATATGAGATGCTCATGACTTTGCACCCAGAAAGGGTTGAGGAAGGAGGTTGTACAGCTTGCACTTCAGACGTAATCATGTGTTTAAGCAGGAACCCTGGAGACTACTGGTGCTTTGCACACAGCACCAGAGAAAAGTCATCGCAGAATCCGAAAACTTGAGGGTAGTACTTGGATCCACACGTGTGAGCTCATCTTAATGCAGCTACGGGCAGCGTTTGGCACGCATAAGTATGAAGTCCCTTTAGTCGTATCCGACTCTTTGAGACCCCATGGACTGTAGCCCACCAGACTTCTCTGTCCGTGGAATTTCCCAGGCAAGAATACTGGAGTGGGTTGCCATTTCCTCCTCCAGGGAGTCTTTCCAATTCAGGGATTGAACTCGGGTCTTCTGCATCAGCAGGCGGGTTCTTTACCACTAGCACCACCTGGGAAGCCCAATGTTTGGTATCGTTTACTGCAAATAAACGGAGAAGGCAATGGCTCCCCACTCCAGTACTCTTGCCTGGAAAATCCCATGGATGGAGGAGCCTGGTAGGCTACAGTCCATGGGGTCGCTAAGAGTCGGACACGACTGAACGACTTCACTTTCACTTTTCCCTTTCATGCACTGGAGAAGGAAATGGCAACCCACTCCAGTATTCTTGCCCGGAGAATCCCAGGGATGGCAGAGCCTGGTGGGCTGCCGTCTATGGGGTCGCACAGAGTCGGACACGACTGAAGCGACTTAGCAGCAGTAGCAGCAGCAACTGCAAATAAAACGTCTGTGAGGGATATTACATTGAAAAGGATGCTGAGGAATCAGCAGAATAATGCAGGTTTTGAACACGCACAAAGTCCCGTGCAAACCACAAAGAATGATTACCAGACAGAAAATGGATTGGGAAAAAAGTAGTCTACAGCGTCATGGAATACCCAGGACCGGAGGTTCTTTACTTTTGATGGAATAGATAACATGTAAGATTTCGGAATTTGCTGAAAAGTTGCCAACCAATAGCTGCTGAAGAAGAATGATCCTACACTCAACGTTTTGCCTAGAATTGCAGAGTCCAAGATGATTCTGAATTCTGTCCACAGAGTCCTTAGAATGGTAACTCTCCGGTGGTCACTGTGGGATTTTGTTGTTATTACAGTTATTATCATAATCTAGTGTCACTACTGTCATGTAGTGGGCAGCAGGCAGGAATGATAAAAAAAGTTCAACAGTGTCCTTAACATTGAAACAAACATAATTTTAAAATAGCAAAAAGAGTTGTACCATTTCCCATCAGTTCAGTCTCTCAGTCATGTCTGACTCTTTGCGACCCCATGGACTGCAGTACACCAGGCCTCCCTGTCCATCACCAACTCCCAGAGCCTGTTCAAACTCATGTCCATTAAGTCAGTGATGCCATCCAACCATCTCATCCTCTGTTGTCCCCTTCTCCTCCCGCCTTCAATCTTTGCCAACATCAGGGTCTTTCCCAAGGAGTCAGTTCTTTGCATCAGGTGGCCAAAGTATTGGAGCTTCAGCTTCAGCATAAGTCCTTCCAATGAATATTCAGGACTGATTTCCTTTCAGACTGACTGGTTGGATCTCCTTGCAGTCCGAGGGACTCTCAAGAGGCTTCTCCAACACCACAGTTCAAAAGCATCGATTCTTTGGTGTTCAGCTTTCTTTATAGTACAGCTCTCACATCCATACATGACCATTTCCCATACAATTTTGAAATATCCCACCAAGTGTCCGTTTACATTAAAAAAAAATCTCCGTAATTATCTGAACCTAGAACCTAATTTCATTTTACATCTGAACTGAAGGAGTATTTTTTCTTTTGCACAGTTATAATAGGCACTGAATTTTCCAGGAACACAGCTGCCAAGTAATTAGAGGGAAAATTGTAGTTTATTTGTTTGGAAACTTACCAAGGGCTGTTAGCAATTTTAGAAGAATTCCAACACTGCTCCTGGTATTTGAGTCACTTGCATGAGCAATTCATCCCCTAACGCTTTGGACCACTTCAATGTAAGCTGTGATGAAAATATATATTGTATTATTTCATATTACTTTCCATTTGTTTCTTGTCTGTACTGTAATTAAGAAATTCATTATTACTATTATTAATGTAATAAGTAAGAGTGCTGGTTTCATATTTCATCATTTATGAACTTTGTGATCTTGAGCAATTTTTGAACGTTTGTGCCTCAGTTTCCCAAGTTACAGAACAGTTATAAAAATTGCTAATGTCTTAGAACTTTTGAGAATTGAGTCACTTATTTTGTGTGCAAAATATTTGTGCCTGAAACCATATAAAGTTAGCTATCATGATTACCATCATTGTTGGTTATTAATATACATTAATATATCAGTGACAGCATAAGAGATGTTTCAAATATTTGTTATGTAGCAATATATAATCAATATATAAAATATCTTTAAACATAGGATATTTTTGTCTCTTAAAATGTTAGTCGCTCAGTCGTGTCTGACTCTTTGGAACCTCTTAGACTCTAACCTGCCAGCCTTCCCTGTCCATGGGATTTTTCCTGACAAGGATACTGCAGTGGGTTACCATTACCTTCTTCAGGGGATCTTTCCAACACTTGGATCAAACCCTAGTCTCCCACATTGCAGGCAAATTCCCTACTGTCTGAGCCATTGTGTCCCTTAAGGTTTAGAACAATTGTTCCTAAAATTTTCATAAACCCATATTCAGAAGTTTAGGAAAATTGCCTACTAGTGAGAGGTTTAATTTTAAGTTCTACCTTTGAAAAGACAGGCAGGCTTTACTCCGCTTTCCTGAAATTTGTTTTGTTCTTGGCATCCTTGACACATTCCTGACACCTAGAAAGGTAATCCTAATTTTAAGTACAATTTGCGATCAATTAAACATTCCTTCTTTGACTCAGGACATGGGTCCATTTCCCTGTCATGCACTAAGCACTGATTGAAAAGGTTGTGATTTCTAGTGATGCCTTTTGCCTCCAGTATCAAAAACCAGTTTTGCTCCAATAAAAGGAACTTCCTGGAGTCCCTTGGAAACAATAGCTACTCCGCTTTTCTTCCTGGGGCTATTCAGGAAGTCTCTGACTTCCAGTCTGCTTGCCTCAGCGTTGTTTGCAAGCTCACCCATCAACAGAGTGTTAAGATCAATCATTTTCTCCTTCTATGCTCTTCCAGGGTCCCCAGCGCCTCCAACCCACCAAATGGTGATATTTCATCACGCTGGTGTTGCACAGACTTTCTTTCTGAGAAGCAAATACGATCTTTGATTTCTGCTGATTAAAGTTGGCAGCCTTGAGAGCAAAGAGATTCTGAGAAACGGCATGGATTTAATAACTTCTTGTAAAAAAAAAAGTCAAATCATGCTAAATTTTCTTGGCTCTGTTTTAGGGAATAGAACTGTTAGGGTTCACAAGAAATTTTATTAGTTGTGTGTATTCCCCTTCCTGCAGGAATACAGGTTGCTTCCATTTTTTTTTCTTTTTTTCTTATTCTTCGGTTCTCACCAGCTTAACTAGCGCCTATTTGCCTTGCCTCTGCCCTAAAATTGGTCTTCCTTAGAATCCATAAGTTGTAACATAGAACGTGCATACTGCTCTGCGTTTCATGATCCTTGAGTGTAGGCATGCTAAATCGCTTCAGTCG
Source organism: Giraffa tippelskirchi (assembly GCF_054371585.1). NCBI lineage: Eukaryota > Metazoa > Chordata > Mammalia > Artiodactyla > Giraffidae > Giraffa > Giraffa tippelskirchi. The sequence goes on from NC_137289.1 coordinate 150,375,624, forward strand.
GGTCTGACTCTTTTGCGACCCCATGGACTGCAACCCACCAGGCTCCTCTGTCCATGGGATTCTGCAGGCAAGAGTACTGCAGTGGGAGTACTTCACTTCTTGAAGGGATTGTCCCCACCCCGGAATCGAACTCTCCTCCCATCTCATCCTTTGTCATCCCCTTCTCCTTCTGCCCTCAATCTTTCCCAGCATCAGGGTCTTTTCCAATGAGATGGCTCTTTGCATCAGGTGCCCAAAGTATTGGAGCTTCACATCTGAGATAAATTCTAATAGCTATGCAAGTCCATCCTTGTTTATGAGGCTTTTTACCAATCAACGCAGCTCTGACTCCAATAATACTCGGAAGCGTTTATTGTAATTGCCACAAAAGAGCAGGTAAATACTCAGATTTTATTGTTTGTTGTTTTGTGGGCATTTGCTTCACCCACCCAATTAGTTTCAATTGTAACAAAGATTTTAATAAATGATACATTCATCCCCAAGTGCATATCCTAATGTTCATTATAGTTAATAGAAGAATCACATAAGGCATGCTGTAAGAATGGTCTGTTTAAAGCGAGATGAGAGCTAGTGAAGTGAAAGTGAAAGTTGCTCAGTCGTGTCCGACTCTTTGCGACCCCATGAACTATTCAGTCCATGGAATTCTCCAGGCCAGAATACTGGAGTGGGTAGCCTTTCCCTTCTCCAGGGGGTCTTCCCAACCCAGGGGTCAATCCCAGGTCTCCCACATTGCAGGCAGATTCTTTACCAACTGAGCTACCAGGGAAGCCCAACAATACTGGAGTGGGTAGCCTTTCCCTTCTCCAGGGGGTCTTCCCAACCCAGGGATCGAACCCAGGTCTCCCACACTGCAGGTGGATTCTTTACCAGCTGAGCCACCAGGGAAGCCCATTACTGAACAACGAAAGAGCGTAATGAGATTTGGAGCAGGGACCTGGGATATAAATAAAACACTTCAGTACAATTAAACTCATGGAAGTCATTAAGTAAGAAAAAGAAAGTGAAGTCGCTCAGTCGTGTCCTAGTCTTTGCAACCCCATGGACTGTAGCCTACCAGGCTCCTCCGTCCATGGAATTTTCCAGGTAAGAGTACTAGAGTGGGTTGCCATTTCCTTCTCTAGGGCATCTTCCCGACCTAGGGATGAAACCCAGGTGTCCCGCATTGCAGGCAGATGCTTTACCGTCTGAGCCACCAGGGGTAATCTATGGAAGTCATTGCCAGTGGACAAAACCAAGAAAAAGCCTTCAGTCAGTGAAGCTCATCGGGAGGTTGCTGGCATCATTCAATCAAGAAGGTGAGCCGGAGAACTAAAGGCAGGAGGCTCAGACAGGAAGAAGTGTACTCTTTTCGTCCCCACCAGTATGGCAGGCTGCTTATGCCAAAGAAACACTTCCACTGAAAAACAAATGCATAGGAATTCTGAAGAAGGGGTAACAGACGAATACAGAGCAGGGGAGCTTCCCTGGTGGCTTAGTGGTAGAGACTCCACCCACCAACGCAGGAGGCCTGGGTTCGATCCCTGGTCTGGGAGGATCCCACATTGTATGGAATAAATAAGCCTGTGCACCACAGCTATTGAGTCTGTGCTCTGGCGCCTGGGAGCCACAATTACTGAAGCCCGCGTGCCTGGAGCCAGTTGCTCTGCAACAAGAGAAGACACCACAGTGAGAAGCCCATGCACCGCAGTGAACCGTAGCCCCCACAGGGAACTGATGGGACCAGCTACACAGGACGTGGGGCATTCCTTCTTGGACAGTCGTGTAGAGTCTCTCTTGCTTAGATGAAGAAAACCGTTGTGTAGCGTCTCTCTCGCTTAGATGAAGCAAACATCCTATGTCATATCACATCTGTCGACAGATATATATAGCGTATGAATATAAATCATCACTACTCTTCTACCTCCTTTGTGATGCACCTTCTCTGATTTTACCATGATCCTTCTGTGCCTGCTTGCCCTCCCCATCTGTTAGAGATCCTTCCAGAAATGAGTTCGGCATCCTTCCTACCTGCCTTGGAAACAGCAGATGCTCTTATTTGTGGTAACACTGTCACCTTCCGACTTCCAGGAACGTGTCCTGGTTCTGGAATCTTGGAATACATGACAGCCAGGAACTAGATTTCTCTAATAACACGGTTTTGTCAAAGTCAGTCATGACTTACCGCTTCCTCAAACTTTCCAAGAGCGATTGATACTGACTCTATACCTCCTTGATGACCTTTGTTTGTGCGTTTTTCCATTTTATACTGAATCAGTAGAAGGAGATCAATCTTCTGTTACCCTATCACCTTTCCCAGGGAAAAATTGATGCAGAGACACTTGGATGTTGTTGAGGTCGTGGATCTCAGACCTTCAGCATTGCAGACGTAAATTTTGGCTTGTGATTCTTTAATGTCAAAAGGCCTTGAAGTCATAGTCCTTGTTGTTTGGAGCACATTGAAGACTTGAGACTCCTCTCAGGGATGTTTCAGAGTGCTCGTGGAGTTTTTGAAAGTTTAACTCTTGCAAAACTTGCCGTCGGTAGTAAGAGGCAATGTAGAGCCTAGTTTTATTTTCTCAGGCCCTCCCTTCCCCTCACAGAAAGTGTCAGTTGCTCTCAGTCCTGTCCGACTCTTTGCCACCCCATGAACTGTAGCCCGCCAGGCTCCTCTGCCCATGCGATTCTCCAGGCATGAATACAGGAGTGGGTTGCCATTTTCTTCTCTAGGGGATCTTCCAGACCTCAGGGATTGAACCCCGGTCTCCCTCATCACAGGCAGATTATTTACCATCTGAGCCACCAGGGAGGCACACATTGTTTTATTTAAGGGTAATGCAACCTGTTTTAGGTCAAAGACATGTACAGTACATTCCCCAAAGAGGAAACGCCATGGACCTTGATGTGCAGAGTCAATGATTTTTAGGTGAATAGGACTGGACTGATTTAAAAGCTTAAAAACTGGCAGCTAAAATTCTGCTAAGTATATAAAAATTCTTTATAATAGATTAGATGAGAAAAAATATGGTATAAACTAATGTATGTAGAAAAGTAGCTTTTGTGTTGGAAACAGGTTAAAGGGATTATATATTCCATAAAGAAAAGACTGGATGCTTGTATACTAATCTTATTGGGAGAAAACAGAAGTTTGAGCATGAAATATCAAAAGGCACATTTCATATCATTTTTGAGTTTTGAATTATATGGATATCTCACTCATTTTAACATTAAGTGAAATTTTAAAAGTGGTGTACAAAAGTGGCCTTCCCAGGTGGCACTAGTGGTAAAGAACCCAACTGCCAATGAAGGAGATGTAAGAGACGTGGGTTCGATCCCTGGGTCAGGAAGATCCCCTGGAAGAGGGCATGGCCACCCGCTCCAGTATTCTTCCCTGGAGAATCCCACGGACAGAGGAGCCTGGCGGGCTACAGCCCACGTGGTTGCAAAGAGTCGGACACGACCGAAGTGACTTAGCATGCACGCACCTATGTAAGGGTGATTAGAAAAAGAGGTGGGTTAAAATTTTAATTCCTAGATTTCTCGTAGATGTCCACTACTCAGAACATAATTCTGACCAAGATGGAAAAGAATTGATATAAAACAGTTCAAATTCTGAAGGTAGGTACAACTCAAAGACTTTGCTCAGCCCCTCATGTTCATTTGAGGGGAAACTTTGATTGTTTCCACTTAATTTTAGGCAAACAATTTATTGATACACACATGTTTCCATAGTTTGAGCAAACTTGCTTCACAGCAAAGTTTTCAAGCAGACAAGATATTCTCAAAAATGAAATTTTGCACCTATGATCGCAGTCTTTGTGTCTGTGGATCAAGGAGGTTTCTGACTTTGGGATGTTCCAATCATATGCTCACTTCCTCTGACAAGCCCTCAAGAGAAAAACAACAGAGAAACTGACCAGAAGTTGGGTGTCAAGAAAGCACAGCTTTAGAATAACTTTGCTGTTACATAAGTGCTGAATGCAACTGAGAAGGTTCATAAATCTGTAGTTCTACCAGTGTAACAACAGCATCTGTATCTACCGTGTTTATTTTCCTGGAAATCCTGAATAGTCTCTTTTTAAAAATTTTTTTAGATTTATTTTTGGCTGCACTAAGGTCTTCCTTACTGCTCTCGAGGTTTTCTCCAGTTGCAGCAAGGAGGGGCTACTCTCTGGGCTCCGTGAGTAGGATTCTCATTGCAGAGGCTTCTCTGGTTGCAGAGCACAGTCTCTAGGGCATGCGGGCTTCAGTAGTTTCAGCACGTGGGCTCAGTACTTGTGGCTCCCGAGGTCTAGAGCACAGACTCAGTAGCTGTGACACAGGGGCTTAGTTGCTCTGAGGCATGTGGGATCTTCCCAGACCAGGGATAGAAGCCCTGTCTCCTGCACCAGCAAGCAGACTCTCTAGTACTGAGTCACCAGGGAAGCCCTAGGTAGTGTCTTGATGGAATGACTTTCACGGCTACAAGCACCAGGGGTGCTTGCCTACACATTGGCCTTCCCTCCCTACCCGCACCCCCCACAAAGCCAGCATCTTTGCAAAACAATGCCTGAGAGAGTGCTTAGGGATCCCTTCACGAAGTCATGTTCTAGAGTTGAAGAGTTCTCTACAACATTAGTAGATGACTTCATGGAGTTGCAGTGTTCTCTATAATGTTAGGACGTCCCTCGTGGCTCAGATGCTAAAGAATCTGCCTGCTTCCCAGGAGACCCGAGTTTGATCCCTAGGTCGGGAGGATCCCTGGAGAAGGGAAGGGAAACCCACTCCAGTATTCTTTGCCTGGGAAATCCCATGAACAGAGGCGCCTGGTTGCCTACAGTCCATGTGGTTGCAGAGTTGGACAGGACTGAGCGACTAGCACAAAATATAACATTAAGAGGTGCAGTCTGGGAAACTGATCTTTTTTTACCTGAACACTGGCGCCAGCACTTGTCATTTATCAACGATGCTACAGGATGGTTGTGTTCAGTATAACACTCACCACAGATGTGTGTGCATCTGAGGGTTATGGAATTTATTATAGATCATCTTAGGTATGAAAACCAGGAATGCATTTTGGAATTCATTTACACAGACATCCAGTTTGAGTGGGGAGAGTGGTTGAGGGTGTTTTGCCAAAAGTTTTGCTTTCATTTTTAGGTTTGAAGGATTTGTTAACAAAAGATACCACTCCTTACACACAAGGAAGCAATTTCAATTTTTAACTGAAGATTCTTTGACTTAATTTCAGTATACAGGCATTAAAAGAAAAGAAACAGAAGCGCTACAAATACCACTCCACTATTCTTGCCTGGAGAATCCCATGGACAGGGGAGCCTGGCAGGTTACAGTCCATAGCGTTGCAAAAAACTGGACACAGCTAAAGCGGGCTTAGCAGGCATGCACAACAGCGTATACATCACCCAGTTGGGCTGACAACCTACATGAAGACATGAATGGTGTTGGGAAGTCCAATATAACAGTAATCTGGAGTCCCAAGCGGTGCATCTACCCTGTGGGTGAGACTTTGAATTGCAGTTTAAGTGACTCCTGCTTGTAATCCCAGGGTGCAAGCTGCTGCCATCATCAGTATGTGCACAGAAATTCACCTCTGGTTGTCTTAACTTTTACAATGCTGTTTGTTTCACCTTGGGAGTCATAAGACTTCTTAGACCCTTGGGGGACTGGCCAGACCTCCAGGGGCTCAAGAATTCCAAGACCGGCTCCCTTTCTTATCCACAGTGCCACCTGCCTTGCTGTGCTTGGGGGCAGGCATGCAATCTGAGCCATGTCCAGGCAGGTCAGAGGCCTGCTCTCCTGCTTCCAAAGCCTGAACAAGACTTCTTCCATTTTAATTTCCATAACGGATGGCAGAAGGAGGCTGTTGATGGGGGAGATGATAACCCAGGACCGTTGACTTGTGTCTTGCTTACTGGATGAGCCAGAGATGTTCAGGAAATGACCCCCACTGGCTGAAGTTGCCTTCTTTGTCTTCCAGGTCAGGAATCTCCGTAGCATAGCTGTGTCTCCCTTCTTCCGAAGGCAAATATAGGATTAATGAACATTTGGCTTTCTGTTCAGAAAATGCCAAAGCACATCTCTAATCTGTGAAAGAATACATATAAAATTTCAGAGACATATTATGACAGCGTTCCTTCTAGTTTTATAAGCAACTGCCGTCATTGGCAGTTGTCAAAATATTGGAACCCAAATATTACTGGAATGTTTCACTTGAAAAATCAGTGATTCTGTGTTTGTCATATTATGCAGTATACAGTATTACACCAGCCTAGCTGTGGAATCAGTGGCTCTTTCTTTGATGTCATTTCACATTTGCTTATGTTTTTGTACATGTCTTTCTTCCCTACTTATCCTAGAGAATGAGCGGTAATATATCATTGTGATTTTATTTCTTAAACTATGACTTTATCTTCCTAAGTAAGCCAGGCCATTGCAGACTCATAATCTCATGCTAGTCTAAGTCACTTGTTCTTTTCTTTCAATTTTGAATCAAAAATGAATTTGATTGATTCAAGCATTTGTAATCTACTAGCTTCAATAATGTGAGAGATTTTACTGACTCTGAAATGAAAAAAAAAAATTCACAACTATGCTATCAAAGAATTTGGTATTTGAGACTGTGTGGCTTCTACTCCCATTAAAATTCTTTGTAATATGGATTGAAAATCCACAGTGCAGTTACAAATGTTTAAATGTAAATACACACATTTCATGTGACGTGACTATTATATAAATTCCAAAACAAAGATTTTACGTTTTGTATGAATGTTATATAAATTTTAAAATTAATATTTGACATAAACTTTATATACATTATAAAAATTGTATAAGTTATGAAAATTATATGCTCCCAAATATGGAGCATGAGTTTTTGTGGCTCATAATATGTGCTAAGAAGGAACAGACTTCAGAGTGAAGAAGGTGGGGGTAGCAGCTGGGGAAACAATGAAAATAATGTGTCCTGGGACTTCCCTGGGGGCCCAGTGGTTAGGAATCCACTTGCCAATGCAGGGGGACCCAAGTTCCCTGCCTGGTCCAGGAAGAATCCACATGTCACAGGGCAACTAAGCCCATGTGTCCCAACTACTGAGGCCCACATGTGGAGCCTGTGCTCCACAACAAGAGAAGCCACTGCAATTAGAAGCCTGCAAACCACAACTAGAGAGTAGCCCCCGCTTGCCACAACTAGAGAAAGCCCCCACGGAGTAACAAAGACCTAATGCCAAAAATGTGAAAGGCGCTCAGTCGTGTCCGACTCTGCAGTCACGAGAGTGACCAATGGACTATATAGTCCATGGAATTCTCCAGGCCTGAATACTGCAGTGGGTAGCCATTCCCTTCTCCAAGGGAAATTCCCAACGTAGGGATGGAACCCAGGTCTCCCACATTGCAGGTGGATTCTTTACCAGCTGAGCCACCAGGGAAGCCAAAAATAAGTAAATAATTTTTAAAAAATGTTGTTAAAGGCATAGCTATCTAGGGAAAAATGGAAACAAGGAGGAAAAATTAAGATTCCACTCCCCACAGGTTACTACCCCCATCACAGTCACTGATTAAATAGACCACATTTACTGCAGTCACAGTAAAATGTAGTCTTGACCCAGAAACTGTGTTCACAGTATGTCAAGGAAAAGGAAGAAATATCAAGCAAAACAATGGTACTGTCCAAAGAAAATAGGAGAAGGAAATGGCAACCCATTCCAGTATTCTTGCCTGGAGAATTGCATGGACAGAGCAGCCTAGCAGGCTACAGTCCCTGGGGTCACAAAAGTTGGACTTGACTTAGTGACTAAATCACCACAAACACAACAGGAGATGTGAACCAGCTGATGAAAATTCTCACTCCAAGCAGAAAAGAAAAATCCTCCAGCTCATCCTAAACCTGGGAATTTCCAGGACACAGTATTCCTACCGAACCCCAGGGTGGTCATTGACCTTCCCCAGGCTGGCAAAATCCCCCACAGGGCCCCAGCATTCTGGTTTCTTGAGAACAACATCTAACAGCAAGCATGCTCCTGCCCACAGCTGGAATTGCAAGTGTTGGTGGTCCCACTGGTTGGACTTTCATCCTCTCTTTTTCTGAAAGATGGCACTTCACCAAACACAAAGTATGTCCAAGATTTGAGAACAAAATCCAAATATAAAAAACTCCTGATTCAAAAGGATTCATGCACCCCAGTGTGCATTGCAGCACTGTTTACAGCAACCGAGACACAGAAGCAACTGAATGTCCAACAATGGAGGAATGGATAAAGAAGATGTGGTACACATAGATGATGGAATATTACTCAGCCATGAAAAAGACTGAAATGCTGCCATTTGCAGCAACATGAAGGGACCTAGAAATTATCATATTAACTGAAGTAAGACAGAGAAAAACAAATATCATATGGTATCATTTACATGCAGAATCTAAAAAAAAGTGACACAAATGAACTTATAAAGCAAAAGGAGACTCACAGATTTAGAGAACAAACTATGGTTGCTGGAGGGAAGGGATAGTCAGGGAGTTTGGAATGGACACGGACACACTGCTGTATTTAACATGGAGAATCAGCAAGGACCTGCTGGACAGCACAGGGAACTCAGCTGAATACTCTGTAATAACCTTATGGTTCCCAGGGGGAAGGATGGGCGAAGGGACAGTTAGGGAGTTTGGGATGGACATGGACACACTGCTGTATTTAACATGGAGAACCAGCAAGGACCTGCTGGACAGCACAGGGAACTCTGCTCAATACTCTGTAATAACCTTATGGTTCCCAGGGGGAAGGATGGGCGAAGGGACAGTTAGGGAGTTTGGGATGGACATGGACACACTGCTGTATTTAACATGGAGAACCAGCAAGGACCTGGTGGACAGCACAGGGAACTCTGCTCAATACTCTGTAATAACCTTATGGTCACCAGGGGGAAGGATGGGGGAAGGGATAGTCAGGGAGTTTGAGATGGACATGGACACATGGCTGTATTTAACACGGAGAACCAACAAGGACCTGCTGGACAGCACAGGGAACTCTGCTCAATGTCATGTGGCAGCCTGGATGGGAGGGGAGTTTGGGGGAGAATGGATACATGTACATGTATGGCTTAGTCTCTTCACTGTTCACCTGAAACTGTCACATCATTATTAATGAACAAATACAAAACAAAATGAAAAGTTTTGATTATTAAATATAAAACAAAATGAAAAGCCCAATACAAAATGAAAAATTCAAGATGTTGTTTAAGTTAAAAAAAAAAATTTAAGGAGCAGAGAAAAATTCAAAGTTGTGTCCTGTGGTTTTAGCCAAACAAGTTTAAAAATAGATAAGAAGAAATCTGCTCCATTCCGCTAATACCTATCAGACAAGGAATATCACAGTTGCAGGAGTCTTGAAAAGGAGGTGTTGGCTTTTTGCAAAATATTTTACAAGAGGGAGTTCAAGAGGTAAGACAGTGAAGTTTTCGTACTTCATTTATTGTGCATCTCTGAATGAACTCTTGGCGATATGTGATTGATAATCATAGAATTTTTCCATATGACTAATTCCAATTTCTTCTGTCTGTTTCTCCCTCTTCCGTATGCTTAGTCCTCATTCCAGTTTCTCTCTTTCTCTCTTTAGAAAGTCCTGGTGTCAGCCTTGAAGACTGCAATTCTTTCCCCCTGCACCTTTAGCTCTATCAAGCGTTTAGAAGTCCTGGGGGCCTGGGTAAGTCTCATCATGTTTGCCAATATTTTACTAAAGTGATGATGGCAAAAGAGAGAGAGAACCCAGTTGAAGGGTGGGTCCAGCGATGTGCAGAGCCTCTGGTGATGATGAATTAAGACTATAATAGAACATTCCGGGATGACGCTGATGGTCATCTGTGAGACAGCACTTCCATCGTCTTTCTTTGTTAGTAATGCTCACATACTCCTGACTGCTCCCTAAATATGAGCTCTGATATAAAACCAGGGAAAGTAACCTGCAGTAAAAGGCACTCCAATCACTGCTGTGTCTTCACTCCCCACCCGGAGTTCAGATCTCAATGCATTCCCTTCTCAGAGCATCATAGACTCTGAGGTCTGTAACACGGAAAGGTAAGTTCAGTTCAGTTCAGTTGCTCAGTCGTGTCCGACTCTTTGTGACCCCATGGACAGCAGCACACCAGGCCTCCCTGTCCATCACCAATTCCTGGAGCTTGCTGAAACTCATGTCCATCGAGTCCGTGATGCCATCCAACCACCTCATCCTCTGTTGTCCCCTTCTCCTCCCTCCTTCAATCTTTCCCAGCATCAGGGTCTTTTCCAATGAGTCCTTTCTTCACATCTGGTGGCCAAAGAATTGGAGTTTCAGCTTCAGCATCAGTCCTTCCAATGAATATTCAGGACTGATTTCCTTTAGGATGGACTGGTTGGATCTCCTTACTGTTGAAGAGACTCTCAAGAGTCTTCTCCAACACCACAGTTTGAAAGCATCAATTCTTCGGCACTCGGCCTTCGTTATGGTCCAACTCTCACATCCATACATGACTACTGGAAAAACCATAGCTTTGATGAGACGGACCTTTGCAAAGGCACTCTTAGCTCTGGCTCTTATTTGTATGATAATATGCAAATAGAGGTTCCTTTATAGACACACGATTTAAAAATCCCATGGGAACATTATTGAAGTCTGATGTATTTATGGTGTGCCTGTTTCAATTCAATTTCATATAAATCTAGATTCTATATAAATTGTACTAGTTTCACAGTCCCAAGTTATTTAAGGAACATTCATTGAGCTTCTGTGTATCCTTGGGTGTCTTTGTCGACTTTCTATTCCATTCCATTCTTTTTCTACCAGGTCAACATAGTCATCATTGTAAAGATTTTGTTGTGCATTCTTTTCTTTTCCTTCTTTTTTTTTTTTTTTTGGCTGTGTGTGCTATATATTGTTGGGGTGAGCAGGGGCTGTTCTTCATTGTGTTCATTATGGTTCCCAGGCTTCTCATTGTGTTGGCTTCTCTTGTTGCAGAGCATGGGCTCCAGGCATACAGGCTTCAGGAATTGCAGCTCACCAGCTGACTCATTGGGAAAGACCCTGATGCTGGGAAATATTGAAGGCGGGAGGAGAAGGGGGCGACAGAGGATGAGATGGCTGGATGGCATCACCGACTCAATGGACATGGGTTTGAGTGGACTCCGGGAGTTAGTGATGGACAGGGAGTCCTGGCATGCTGCGGTTCATGGGTTCGCAAAGTGTCGGACACGACTGGGCTACTGAAATGAACTGAGCCCTAGAGCATGGGCTGAGTAGTTGTCATGCACGGGTTTAGCTGCCCCATGGGAACAGACATCCAACCTGTGTCCCCTGCATTGGCAAGTGGATTCTTATCTGGCACCAGAGAAGTCACTTTGGTGTATATTCTAATATTCAGGGTGACTACACTGTCCTCATAGATCTTCCTTTTCAGTAAAAAATGCACTCTCCCCCCAACATTTTTTATTGAATATATTTGACATATAACACTGTGTGCAACTTGTTACTTTACAGTTATATGATGTACCGTGATTGACAGCCGTAAAAGTGTTAGTTACTCAGTCACGTCCAACTCTTTGCAACCCCATGGTCTGTCCATAGAATTCTAAAGGGAAAAATACTAGAGAGGGTTGCCATTCCCTTCTCCAAGGGATCTTCCCGACTCAGGGATGGAATCCGGGTCTCCTGCATTGCAGGCAGATTCTTTACCATTTCGTGATTGCCATGAAAAGTGAAGTCGCTCAGTCGGGTCCGACTCTGCGACCCCACGGACTGTAGCCTGCCAGGCTCCTCAATCCATGGGATTTTCCAGGCAAGGATACTGGAGTGGGGTGCCATCTCCTTCTCCAGTGACTGCCGTAGTAGTGGCGTTTATCGCGTTCCATGGTTAGAATACAGTGTTATTGTCTATAGTTATTATACTGTACATCAGATCTCTGTCTGTGACTTATTTACTGCTCACAGCAGGTTCGTAACCCTTCAACGACATCGATCTTATCCCCCACCCTGGTCCCCTGGTAACCGCTGGCCTACTCACTGACTTTTGTGAGCTTGACATTTTCATGTGTGAGATTACTCATACAGTGCTTGTCTTCCTCTGTGTGACTTATCTCACGGAGCGTAGCGTGCTCAGAGTCCGCCTGTGATGTCACAGATGGCCGGATAGATCTTGTTTATATATCATGGCTGAATGACATCCCATGGTTCATATATGCCAGCTCCTTTTTTATTCAGTCGTCTCTGGAGGGACTGTTAGGTGATTTCCGTATCTTGGCTGCTGTGAATAATGCCACAATAAACATGGGAGGCCATTTATGTCTTTGTCCTTAACTTCACTTTTACTGGCGTTTAGTAGCTTTACAATGTTATGTCTGTTTCTGCCGTACAGCAAAGTGAATCAACCATATGTACACATATTTCCCCTCTTTTTTGGATTTCCTTCCCAGCTCGGGCACCACAGAGCACTGAGTAGATTCTCTGTCTTGTACAGTGGTTTTGAATTAGTTATCTAACTTATACACCTACTGCTTTCATTTCCTTTGAGTATATCCCCAAGTAGTGTAATTGCTGCATCATATGGCAGATATCTTTTTAATGTTTTATGGAACCTCCATTTTTTTCCCCTGGTGATTGGATGAAACGTGCTTTTCTTAATGAAAAGAATCAAAATTGGTGATACCCTTTAGGTGTAAAACTTCTATAGAATTTGGGAGCTTAAAAAAAAAAATTACTTTAGAGGTGTCAGCCCACCCAAGCACACTTCAGTCCAGACTCTTCAGTACTTCTAAATGCGTTTGTGTATGTCCACAGGAATACACACCCATGTTCTGTATTTGCCTGGTAAGAAAAGGAACAGGGTTGCCTTGATATCTTCATTACTGATGACACAGGCTACTAAATCTCCTCTGTAATTGAACAGAATGAGCATTAGGGTTTCAGAAGGAAACACTTTAGTGTTGTCTTTTATAAACCGATGAAGACCTGATGATGGAGAATTATAAGGCCGGCTGATATTCTATTGCACTGTCAAACTAAGGTAATTTAATGTTCAATTAATCTCAGGAGGAGGGACAGGCTGTCTCCTGTAGTCCCTGCTTGCCAGTGTATAAGTATTGTCATATCAAATAATAGCCTCATCTGACTGTAATGAAGAAGTACATTTTTAGCCAAACATTCTGTCTCCAAGTAGCCCATATGTCTAGACCAGACATTTCTAAATGTGTAAGAGATGTTTAGAGTACATTTTTCACTGCAAAATGTGCTGTCTTAAAAGCTCTCCTTAGTTTATTACCAAGTTTATTACCATAGGTATAATTGTAAGAGATTGTTAGTAGACAGTTTTGAAAATCCCTTGCAGTTAAGGTGTTCTAATTCTTATTTTTTAATTGTCCCAGTCAGTGAATCATTAAAAGCTTTCTGACAAGCTTTCTGTTGACAGTGATTGTTGGTGATGTTCAATCGCTCAGTCATGCCAGACTCTTCGAAGCCCCATGGACTGCAGCACGCCAGGCTTCCCTGTCCTTCACTATCTCCAGGAGTTTGCTCAAATTCATGTCCATTGAGTTGTTGATGCCATCCAACCATCTTATCCTCTGTTGTCCCCTTCTCCTCCTACCTTCAATCTTTCCCAGCATCAGGGTCTTTTCCAATGAGTCTGCTTTTTGCATCAGGTGGCAAAAATATTGGAGCTTCAGCTTCAGCATCAGTCCTTCCAATGAATGTTCAGGGTTGATTTCCTTTAGGAATGATTAGAAATGCATAAATACAGTAAAATCCTGAGTAACAAACGTCACTGGTCAAACACCAAAATATTTTCTTTTAATTTAATGAGGTTTATAAGGAAAGGGGAAATATTTTAGGGGTTTAAAAAAATCACAACTAAAAAAGGTATTTTGTCCTTTTTCCTAGTCTTTTCAATTTCTTTTCTATAAGACTGAATTTTATTCTGAAAACATTACCAGTGGCTATAAAAAACTGGTGAATTGTCACTACACACAGAATGGCCATATCTTCATTTTATAAGTACATCTTAATTTCTTTTGTATTTTTTTTTTATAAATTTATTTATTTTAGTTGGGGGCTAATTACTTTACAATATTGTAATAGTTTTTGCCATACATTGACATGAATCAGCCATGGGTTTACATGTGTTCCCCTTCCTGGACCCCCCACCCACCTCCCTCCCCATCCCATCCCTCTGGGTCATCCCATTCCCCCTGCCCTGAGCCCTTGTCTCATGCATCGAACATGGAATGGTGTTCTGTTTCACATATGATAATATACATGTTTCAATGCTATTCTCCCAGAACGTCCCACCCTCACCTTCTCCCTCAGAGTCCATAAAATTGTTCTATGCATCTGTGTCTCTTATTCTGTCTTTTGTAGAATGTTAAGTGTATTCGATTTAGACACATGATTTGAACATGTATTAGTGGCATGTAGTTGTTCAGTCAGGAAAAAATGCACTTGTAATAAGAAGCGATTCTTAAGCTTATGACTTAGAGAATTAGAAAATTGCTTTAGTTAGATCAAGTTGGCCAAAAAGTTCATTCCAGTTTTTCTATAATGACTCACAGAAAAACCCGAACGAACTTCTTGGCCAGCTCAATATAATAAACCAATAAATATAAAACAGCACATTTTCAATTAGGCCTGTTTTTCAGATAAAATATGATTAGCCTTTCTAGTTTCATTCTTGTCAAAGTTGCAATTAGATAATAAACGTCTTAAGTCAACAGATACAAAGACAGCTCGAATAAACCTGTTCTATGCTGCCAATCTAATTTAGAAACGTTTTGCTGTTTATAGTTATCTGCGCCCGTGTTCTGCACTTACCACTCTAAGTTTTGAGTTATTCTGTCCTCTGGCCTGTCATTTACGGGACGCTGGCTTGGCATGAAGGGAACGGCTTTCTTGTTCTGAATCAGCGTCTAATCATCCCCAATCGCCATTGGCTGGTGTTCTCACCTGTAAAATGCAGTGTGGGCAGGTCAGCATCCAAGATGGCGGGCTGGTCAGCATCCAAGATGGCGGCTTGGGGGGTCATCAAGTAGAACCATTGTATTCTTTGCTGAGAAGGAATGGAGGCTTAGCTGGAAGCAGTATTGATCTTTTAGCCTACATGGGAACCAGAAGAGTATCTGGGGTGTGTGTCCCAAACACCTTCTCCTGGTGGCCCTCAAATGTCAACTTGACTCCTGTGTGTGTGTGTGTGTGTGTGTGTGTGTGTGTGTGTGTGTGTGTGTGTGTGTGTGTGTGTGTGTGTGTGTGTGTGTGTGTGTGTGTGTGTGTGTGTTTTAAAGGGAAGTTTGCCGTATAAGGTGTAGGTCTATTTCTCAAGTTCTGATTCTGTTCGGTCGATCTAAATACCAATATTATATTGTCCTGATTTCTATAGCTTTAGTATGTGTTGAAATCATGTGAGCCCTTCTGATTTATTCTTTTTCAAGTTTTCTGTTTGTTTTTGGCTCTTCTATGTTATTTAAATTTACATATGAACTTTAGAATAAGTTTATCAATTTTGACAAAAAGCCTTACTGCTGAGGTTTTGACTAGGATTGTGTTGAACGTATAGACTAATTTGAGGAGAGCTAACATCTTGGCAATAAATAGTGTTTTAAACCATAAGCAAAGTAGCCTTTTCATTTATTTAGATGGTCTTCAATTTCTGTCAGCAATTTTTTGTAGTTTTCAGTATACAGCTATCGTACATCTTTGTCAGAATCATCCCAAAGTGTTTCATCCATTTGATGCTACTATAATTGAGATTGTTTTCCAAGTTTTGGTTTTTGAATGCAGAGAAATAAAATTTAGATGTTGATATTTTATCTTACAACCATGCCAAATGCACTTAATATTTGTAGTACCTGTTGTGTATATACCACTGGGTTTTTCTACACAGATGATCTTGTTATGTGTAAATACAGGTTTAATTCTTCCCTTCTAATCTGAAGGTTTAAAAACTATTTTTCCATATCTTACTGTCTAGTCTTCAGTACACTGGTGAGCAGAAGTGCTGAGAGCAAACATACTTGCCTTGTTTCTCATTTTAGCAGTGAAGAATTCACCCCGAAAAATGCTGGTGGTTGTAGATTTTATGTAGATGCCTTTTAGGACATGGAGGATGTCTCTTTCTTTTATCACTTCTTTTTTATCATACTTTAAAGAAAGTCTGGAATGCATATTGAATTTCAGTAATTCTTTTGCATATATTAAGATGATTATTTTTTTTTCTTTTTTAATTGATCACTGGCACATTGATTTTTGAATGACAAAACAAGCTTACATTCTTGAAATAGTCCTCCTTGGTTATGATGTATTATCCTTAAAGGAGATCAGTCCTGGGTGTTCATTGGAAGGACTGATGCTGAAGCTGAAACTCCAATCCTTTGGCCACCTGATGTGAAGAGCTGACTCATTTGAAAAGACCCTGATGTTGGGAAGGATTGAAGGCGGGAGGAGAAGGGGACGACAGAGGATGAGATGGTTGGATGGCATCACCGACTCAATGGACATGGGTTTGGGTGGACTCCGGGAATTGGTGATGGACAGGGAGGCCTGGCGTGCTTTGCAGTTCATGGGGTCACAAAGAGTTGGACACCACTGAGCGACTGAACTGAACTGAACTGAACCTATACCATTTTAATACAGCTTTCAAGGCATGTGTTTAGGATTTCCAGCCCTGTGTTTATGAGGAATATTGGCCTGTAGTTTTCTGTTGTTGTGCTGTCTCTGTCTGGTTTTGTACAGCAGTTTAATTTCACTTTTCCAATCGTATATGACAGCGTAGACAGTTATTGCCACATGTTTCAATTTTACATATATTATAAATTTCACAATACAATCCTGTAATTTTGTTTATAACCCATCAGTTATTTTTAAAGATATTTGAATAAGAAAAATATAGATCTATCAAGGAGCTCATATTCTCCTTAAGTGAATAAGGAACCTTAAGTGAAGTGTTCTTCACTCTTATGTTAATGCAGATATCCATCTAATATCGTTTTTCTTATATCTGAAAGACTGTTTGGAAAGTTATTATAATACTGGTCTTCTGGTCATGATTTTTTTCCAGATTTGTATGCATGTCTTTTCTATACTGTTGTTTAATTTAAAGATATTTTTTCTGGGTACAGAACCATAGGTGACCAGTTTTATTTTGGTGTTTGTTTGTTTTTTTTTAGTACCTTGAATATGTTTGCTAGTGACAGGAAGTCTAAAGTTATTCTGATCTGTGTCCTCTGTTTAAAACATGTTTCTTTCCTCCGGGGCTTTATCTCTGTCACTGATTTTGAGCAATTTGATTATGATGGTAAAATTTTATCTCTTGCACTTGGAGTTTGTTGAGATTCTTGAATCTATAGTCTTCTAGCTTTCCTTAAGTTTTGAAAATTTCTGTCCATTATTTCTTCAGATGATTTTTCAGTCCTCTTCTCTCTCCTGCCCTCTGAGTATTCCAGTCACCCATATATATAAGTATACTTGATGTTGTACTGCAGTGAATTTATGCTTTTTTTTCCCCCTCTGTGTCCAGCTGACCCTTAAAGAACTGACTTCTGGGTAACCCCATATTACTTTGTATCAATAATTGCTCTTCCATATCCATGGTCCTGCATCCAGATTCAGCCCATCACTCGTCATGTAGTACTGTAGTATTTTTTTGAAAAAAATAATCCACATATAAGTGGCCCCCAAACAGTTCAAACTCCTATTGTTCAAGGATCAGCTCTATTTCATTTGGGGCATTTTCTGTGGCTGTGCTTCAAATTAAATATAGAATACTGTGAATGTTGCCCCTTTGGGTTTGAGAATTATTCCTCTGAAAGTCTTAGGTTTTATTCTAGGATGCAGGTGAGCTCTTAGGGGGGAGACTGGTCGCTTGGAGTCTGGCTTATCAGGTTTGGCAGGCAGACTCTGAGCTATGCTCAGCCTATGGTAAACAATTTCCTCCTTACAAAGGCTGGACCTTCAACACTCTGCAGTGCCTTATGTACTGTGAAATTTCATTCCTTTCTGACTGTTGAGGAACAGGCACTGTATGTAGTCCTCTTGGAGGTCCGAGCACTGTCTTACTGAATCCTTTTGGGTGGGTATATCCCCAACAGGCTTCCCTGGTGGCTCAGATGATAAAGAATCTGCTTGCAATGTCGGAGACCTGGGTTCCATCCCTGGGTCGGAAAGGTCCCCTGGAAGAGGGCAGGGCAACCAACTCCAGGATGCTTGCCTGGAGGATCCCATGGACAGAGGAGCCTGGTAGGCTACAGTCCATAGGGTCCCAAAGAGTCGGACACTACTGAGCAACTACACACAGCACCCAGCACGTGCCCATCCATGGGTCATATGCATGCACCCTGCGTTAGTCATATTCGAGTGACTAAACACTCAGGGGTGGACCCTGTAATTCTTTGGGGTTCTCTGTGCAGCTTTCCATTGTCATGCAGACTCAACTCTGAAAGCTTTCCTTACCTTGTTATCTCTAAACCCTCACTTCAGATGAAGGCATCTGCTGGATTCTGCCTGGATCCTCTCCTTGAACCGTGACCTTGAATCCTGCTCAGCTGCAGCAGCTGTACAGTCACAGTGCTAATCTCGTTTATTCCCCATCTTTCTGGAGCCACTGTTATCCATTCTTTGAAACTCAGTGCCTTGACAACCATTGTTTTACTTTTCCTGTTGCTAAGGTAACTCTCCAAGAAGTAGAAGTCTTGGGAACCTCTCCAAGAAGTAGAAGTCCAGTGGTTAAGACTCTGTGTTTCAAATGTGGGGGCTTTGGGTTTGCTTCCTGGTCAGGGAACTAAGATCCTATAGGCTAGGTAGCACAGGCAAAAAACAACAACCAAAAAAGTAGTAGAAATCCTATCCCTTATGTGTGGAATCTAAAAAGAAACTGTACAAATGAACTTACTTGCAAAACAGAAACAGACTCACAGACTTAGAGAAGGAACTTATGGAAAGAAGAATGGGAGGAGGGATAGTTAGGGAGTCTGGGATGGACATGGACACACTGCTGTATTTACCATGGAGAACCAGCAAGGACCTGCTGGACAGCACAGGGAACTCTGCTCAATACTCTGTAATAACCTTATGGTTCCCAGGGGGAAGGATGGGGGAAGGGATAGTTAGGGAGTTTGGGACGGACATGGACACACTGCTGTATTTCACATGGAGAACCAACAAGGACCTGCTGTACAGCACAGGGAACTCTGCTCAACGTTATATGGCAGCCTGGATGGGAGGAGAGTTTGGGGGAGAATGGATACATGTGTATGTAGAGCTGAGTCCCTTTGCTGTCCCCCTGAAACTATCACAACATTGTTAATCAGCTGTACCCCAATATAAAATAAAAAAAAATTTTTAATGTAGTCGAAGTCTTAATTTTCTACACCTAAAATTATATAATTCTTTGTTATGAGCAGATCTGTATAACATTTGATGTAACTGTAAGGATTATTGAACTTCTATATTTGAGAACATTTCTTTTTTACACGAGCAATATTGCCACGTGGCTATTTTCCCAAATGCAAAGATGTCTTTGCTAGTATCTTCAGGCTAAGCTTCCTCTGCTCTTGGAGAAGGGATGGAGAGCGGGGATTCGAGTGCTAGAGTCGGGGTCCAGAATCTATGGGTTTGTATCATGGCCCCCAGACTCAAGGACTGTGTTCTGCTGGGGAATTTCTCAGAGCTTTCCACACCTACGTTTCTTGATACTTAACGTAAGACTAACAGTAATGGAAGGCCACTGTGATCTCTGTTTGGAAGACATTTGAAACAGTGGCTGGCTCCGTACCACATGTGGTTGTTAAAAAAAAAAAAAAAAAAAGAGGTAAATCCAAAAAGGAATTATAAATGTTGCAGCGAAATAATGGGAAAGTGCCATCTGTAATTTCAGAAACCATTATGTAGACAAATAGCGCTCTCATTCCACTTGTAATGGATTTATCAATAAATTATGCTTAAATCTTTCATAGCATTATATCACATCAGTATTTTTTTTAAATGGGTCATCTTGACAAGATGGAAATTAAATCATTCATCTTATCTTTAATTCGGAATTCTAATGATACTTGCTCCTAAATACATACAGAGTAATTACCAGCCCTCCAGCGAGTTACTAACAAAAGAAAAAAAAAAAAACAGAGAAGGGGTTTTTTTTTTTCCCTTTGTATGTATTTTTATGGAAAGAGCATGGGCATGTCCTTAAAAGGGAGATGAGTGAATGAGGTTAGTGTCCAGAAACTCAGTGTTTAGGTGGGTTTGAGAGAGCACATGAGGTTAGTGTCCAGAAACTCAGTGTTTAGGTGGGTTTGAGAGAGCACATGAGGTTAGTGTCCAGAAACTCAGTGTTTAGGTGGGTTTGAGAGAGCACGTGTTCTTAGATCTGTCCTTTGTCACTGAACGTAGAGCCGTCTGAAACTGACTTTATATTGTGTCTCTCCAAGGACCGTAGGCAGAATGACAAGGTTTCTCAACCATGACGGCATCCTCCAAATATGGGAAGGACTCGGATTATCATTTAAATTGTTGTTATCGTTCGGTTGTTAAGTCCTGTCCGACTCTTTGAGACCCCATGGACTGTAGCACACGAGGCTTCCCTGTCCTGCCTCCTCTCCTATTCCCAGGGAGGGGAGTCACCTGGCTGGGGCTCAGAAAAGCAGATCTCTTTCTTCCTTCCCGCTCACCTCCCACCCCTCTCCTCCCACCGTCTCTTCCTTTCCCCTTGGTGTTCTGGCAGCTTTTAGTCCAAAGCTTTTGTCTCCAATAGCCTTTCTCGTTTGTCCTGACACCAAAGATAGATGATGTTCTCATATGCACGGCGGTTCTTACCGGACCCGAATACCTAAGTCAGATATTTTAAGGATGGAATCCCCAGATCTTTCGAGTTTCAGGGCATAGTTGCACTTTTAAGTGGGCTTCCCTGGTAGCTCAGCCAGAAAAGAACCCGCCTGCAAAGCAGGAGACTCCAGTTCGATTCCTGGATCGACAAGATCCCCTGGAGGAGGAAATGGCAACCCACTCCAGTATTCTTGCCTGGAGAACCCCATGGACAGAGGAGCCTGGCGGGCTGCAGTCCACGGGGTCACAAAGAGTCAGACATGACTGAGCGACTAACACACACTTTCTCCAATTTTACTGGATATGTGAGTCGAAATACAGATTCTGTAATAGATGGAAAGCTTGTCCAACCGCACGTTCTATGATAGATGGAAGACAAGATTCTGCTTCTCCTATGAGGTTCCAGGCAATGAAATGCAACTGCTCCAGGAAGCATACTTCTTAAGAGGAAGGCCTGAAGGACCGTGGAGAGATTGCCCTGGTGGTCCAATAGCTCAGACAAATGCTTCTGATGCAGGGGGCCCAGGGTTTGCTCCCTGGTCCGGGAACTAGATCCCACATGCCTCAAGCAAGAGTTCACATGCCACAGCTAACACAAAGCTCAGCCAAATAAATAAATATCAAATGTATTTCTTTTTAAGTGAGGGGTATGGGGCTTCCCTGGTGGCTCAGACTGTAAAGAATTTGCTTGCCGTTCAGGAGACCTGAGTTCGATCCCTGGGTCAGGAAGATCCCCTGGAGGTTGGAATGGCAATCCACTCCAATATTCTTACTTGGAGAATCCCATGGACAGAGGACCTTGGCGGGCTACAGTTCATGGGGTCACAAAGGGTTGGACACAACTGAGTGACTAACATTTACTTATGGTGACTTAATTATATCATAAGTAATATCTTCAGGGCATATTTATTTGCCAGTGTTGGGAGTGAACTGCTTTTAGGAGTGTTTTAAAATTTTTTCTTGCTGACTTTGGAAGAAAGCATCTGTGATTGCAATGACTAGCTGGAATATTCTTCACTTCTTCTGCAACTGACTTGGATGTGCATGGCAAAGCTTTATTCGTAAGTGATGGTAAAATGTTACCTGTTTTCTTCAATTAAGGAGCCAATTTATCTACTTATCTCTGTGCGGAATTCTCAAGTCTAAGGTTTGAAAGAGACGGCCACAGAACACATTTGATCTTGAAACCCTCTTGAGTTACATCCTGACATCCCAAAGTGAAATGGAAATTTAGCAATTATCCCATTAATTCAAAGTGGGAACCATGTTGAGACCTGAATTATGAAGTAAACTTATTTTGACACGAAACAAATTAGCAGCTGAAAGCATAAGAAAAAAGCAACAGATTGGCCTTGGAAAAGCAAAGGGGGAAGAAGCAAGTACGGTTTGTAAAAGACAAAAAACACAGCAAATTCGCAAACAATAGTGACATTTAGAAACAAGATAACAGATTAAGAATAAAAACATACCCAATCCAGGCTGCTTCTGTAATCTGTCCGTGATTTAAATTCAAAACTAAAATTTTAAAGTAACTCCTAAAAATGCTCTTTTTTAAATATGAAAGTTCTTCATCATTTTTTCTTTGAAAATGTAATTATACTTCCATGAGTCCCATAATTTCTGTTTTATTTTGCAAGCAGTTGGCAGTAAACACAAGCTAGAAAGAAAAAAAAGAGATGTTTCTTTAAGAAATGGTGACAGTATTTAAGTCTGTGAAAGGGTAATTCGATTGAGGATAATATTCATTAAGTAATTATCCTCTGGGCTTCCCTGGTGGCTCAGCTGGTAAAGAATCCGCCTGCAATGCAGGAGACCTGGGTTCGATCCGTGGGTTGGGAAGATCCCCTGGAGGATGAAATGGCAACCCACGCCTGTATTCTTGCCTGGAATATCCCATGGGCAGAGGAGCCTGGTGGGCTATACAGTCCATGAGGTTGCAAAGAGTTGGACAGGACTGAGGTACTAAGAACAATTAATCCTTTATTTTTCATAAAGGTCCACAAAGAGCAAATAACCTGTGATGTGTACATTTTTACACCATCTAGCTTTTCTTTTGAGAGGGTAAAGAGAAATGCGATTCTAAAATGGCACCCGTTGTTGGGGAATGGAAGTTTGTGTAAGATTTGAAAATCAAAGACTTGGTACTAATTTTCACTTTGCTGGCATGTTGTTGTTGCTGAGTCGTTAAGTCGTGTCCAACTCTGCAAACCCGTGGACTGCAGCACGCCAGGCTCCTCTGTCCTCCGATATCTCCCGGAGTTTGCTCAAACTCATGTCCATGGAGTTCATGATGCCATCCAACATACTCACCCTCTGCCACCCCCTTCTCCTCCTTCTCCTTTACTGGCATGACACCGTCTAAACTGTGGATGACCCACTTGAGCCTTATCTTTCAAGGAGTCACACCGCCATGTGTTAACAGCCAAGGTTCCTTCCACCTCTCAATTCTCTGAGTTTTACTCAGTGAGTCTGTGATGAAGTGAAAGTCGCTCAGTCGTGTGCGACTCTTTGCGACCCCATGGACTATACAGTCCATGGAATTCTCTAGGCCAGAATGCTGGAGTGGGTTAGCCTTTCCCTTCTCCAGAGGGTCTTCTCAACCCAGGGATCGAACCCAGGTCTCCCGCATTGTAGGCGGATTCTTTACCAGCTGAGCCACAAGTCTGTGATAGTATCTGAGAATTTGGCTTTATAACAAGTTCCCCAGGACCATTTTCATCTTAAGTAAGTAAGTAAGTGTTATTCGTTCACCCGTGCCCGACTCTTTGCAACTCCATGGACTGCAGCCCACCAGGCTCCTCTGTCCAAGAGATTTTTCAGGCAAGGATACTGGAGTGGGTTGCCATTTCCTTCTCCAGGGGATCTTCCCAACCCAGGGATCGAACCCGGGTCTCCTGCACTGCAGGTAGATTCTTTACCTACTGAGCTACAAGGGAAGCTCATCTTGCTGACCTGGAAATCAAAAGCTGAGAGCTACTGTTTATATCACGTGCTCAGTTGTGTCTGACTCTTTGCAACCCCATGAACTGCAGCCTGCCAGGCTCCTCGGTCCATCGGTTTTTCCCAGGCAAGAATACTGAAGTGGATTTCTGTTTCCTCCTCCTAGGAATCTTCCCAACCCAGCGATCGAACCCGCATCTCCTGTATCTCCTGCATTGCAAGTGGATTCTTTACCGCTGAGCCATCCGGGAAGCCCCCGTTTATATCATGGTATCTTCAATTGATTATTTAGAATGTTATTAGGTATGTGTGTGTGTTTGTTTGCAGGAATTAGTTACCAATGAGAAGTTCTTAATTTTCTCCTTCTTGCTCTTGTATGATAAATTTATAGCTAAGTGTGTTTATTGAAGAAAGAACTTATAGAAAAATTTTCAGCAGATTTGTAATCATTTAAGAAAAAGGTGGTTATGATTCGATTGCATATTAAAACAACTGAGGGACTTCCCTGGTGGTCCAGTGGCTAAAACTCCAAGCTTCCAATGCAGGGAGCCCAGGTTCCATTCCCAGTCAGGGAACTGAATCTCACATGCTGCAATTAAGAGTTCATATGCCACAATGAAGATTGAAGATGCTGCTTGCTGCAACTGATACCCCATATATAGATAATAAATGGATAAATAGGTAAACAAGTGTGGTCTTTACCCACACTTCGATCCCCCAGGTATCAAACCCAGGTCTTTTGCATTGCAGGCAGATTCTTCACAAGCTGAGCCACAAGGGAAGCCCTTGTTGTATATGTGTATACATACATATATATATATTTATATACACACATATGTGTATATGTATATTTTTAATAGAACTATAGTTGATTTACAATATTTATAATATTGTGTTACTATCTAGTATACACACACACACATTTTTATTCAGATTCTTTTCCATTCTAGGTTCTTACAAGATACTGAATATAGTTCCCTGTGCTAAACAGTAGGTCTGTATTGTTTACCTACATTATTTATGAGTATTTTGTATCTGCTAATCCCAGACTCCTAATTTATCCCTTCCCATATTCCCCTTTTGGCAACCATAATTTTTTTCCTATGTCTGTGAATCTGTTTGGTAAATAAGTTCATTTGAACTACTTTTTCTAGTTTCCACATGCATGAGATATCCTATGATATTTGTCTTTCTCTGCTGACTGACTTCACTCCGTATGAAAATCTCTAGGTCCATGCCTGATGCTGCAAATGGCATTATTTCTATTTTGTGGGTGATTAATGTCCCCTTGGGTATATAAAAATATACATTGTACCTTTTTAATTAAGGTCTGTACATTTTTTTTTTAAGGCACAATGCTACTATACACTTAATAGACTGTGGTCCAGTGTGAACATAAGTTTTATGCTCATCATGCTATCAGCTGAAGATGAACTCTTCACATTGTTGACTTTCCCTCTATTGATGGATTTTTAATATCCAGCTCCTCTCCAGCCTCACGTCCTCCTTATCCTTCACATTTATGCGAGAATCTTAATAAAATTCTAATCATCCTAGGTTGTTGTTGTTAAGTTGCCTAAGTTGTTTCTAGACCTAGACAGCATATTAAAAAGCAGAGACATTACTTTGCCAACAAAGGCCTGTCTAGTCAAGGCTATGGTTTTTCCAGTGGTCATGTATGGAGGGTGAGAGTTCCAACCCATCCATCCTAAAGGAAATCAGTCCTGAATATTCACCGGAAGGACTGATGTTGAAGCCAATACTCTGGCCACCTCATGCGAAGAACTCACTCATTTGAAAAGACCCTGATGCTGGGGAAGATTGAAGGCAGGAAGAGAAGGGGACGACAGAGGATGAGATGGTTGGATGGCATCACTGACTCAATGGACATGAGTTTGAGCAAACTCCGGGAGTTGGTGATGGACAGGGAGGCCTGGCGTGCTGCAGTCCATGGGGTCGCAAAGAGTCGGACACGACTGAGTGACTGAACTGAACTGAACTGAAATGACTGAAGTCATTTCTGAGTCTTTGCTACCCCATGGCATGTAGCCCACCAGGCTCCTCTGTCCATGGGATTCTTCAGGCAAGAATACTGGAGTGGGATGCCATTTCCTTCTCCAGGGAACTTTCCTGATCCAGGGATCAAACCGCATCTCCTGCACTGGCAGGTGGCTTCTTTACCTGTGAGCCACCAGGGAAGCATAGTACACTTAAATCCCACATTACCTTCAAAGCATCACTTAAATTCTTCCGTATCTTATACTCTCTCCTTTCTGATCTGGCCTACCGTTCTGGTTGACCTTCAAGCCCTACAGCCTCCACACAGAGTCTACTGTGAAGCTTACAGATGGTGAATATGAATGTAGTGATGGACCAGAAAACCTCTTACCCACCTTTTCACCTGAAAGAACGTCCTTAAGATTCAGCCCAATCATTGTCGCATGTGTGAATTCTTCTGCCCTCCCATCGGAGCTAAGCACTTCCTACTTTTCTGACCCAACCGCCCTGTTCTTAGTCCTCTTCCGTCATTTCCACACTGTGCTTCCCTTTCTCTCTTTCCTTTTCCCTCCCATCTCTCCTCATCCTTCCATGTACCCTCAGCTCCTCACAGAGGAAGCGCTGAACAGAAGATTTAAAAATTCCTTTTTTGATCAAAGAATACATAAGTCACAGCTCAGTCATCCCACCTGCCACCTGTCATGAATCGTTCCTTTGTTGTCACAGGTTCCGACCAATCGTCTCTCAGTTAATCAAGATTTAAGGCACAGATGCTGAGCAGATTATCCAAATCCCATGATAATGCCATTACACAGCCTTTTCGACTTAATACGGCTTAGTCCCTCTTTAGGCAGGGGCCAGTCTCCGGCATCTTGATGAAATCGGTCGTAGAGCCAAAACTCATGGCTACTGGTCCGAAAATATCATTAAGGCTCAAGGGTTGAGACCTTCATGCAGAGTGAACTTAAGTCAGACAGAGGAAAAACAAATATTATATATTACCACATTTATGGGCTTCCCTGGTGACTCAGATGGTAAAGAATCTGCAATGCAGAAGCTGCCTGCCGTGCAAGGGACCTGGTTTGAATCCCAAGAATCTGCCTGCAATGCAGGGGACCTGGGTCCCATCCCTGGGTTAGGAAGATTCCCTGGAGAAGGGCATGACAATCCACTCCAGTCTTCTTGCCTGGAGAATCCTGTGGACAGGGGAGCCTGGTGGGCTACATTCCATGGGGTCGCAAAGCGTCAGACAGGACTAAGTAACTGAGCACGTAGCTGATTCATTTCTCTGTACAGCAGAAACCAAACATTGTAAAGCCGCTATACTCCAATTAAAAAAAAAGGGTAAGACGCTGCAAGTGTTGAAGTCCTTTGCCCCGAAACACACTCTGAAATATTTTTCCGTTATCTCACGTCTGACTGCCCTCTCCCCTCTCCTGCAGACCCTCCCAATGTCCCACGTATTCCTGTAGCCGCCACACCTGGGCGGCCAGGGGCCCACATCTGCTGTGTGGGCTGTACCCCGCAGCCCATTCTCCTAAGTCAACCAGGAAAACCTTCTCTGGGTTTTAAGAGCTTCTAAACCAACCCGGAATGATCAACATCTGTGAGAAGGCAGTTTACAAATTCAGTGTAAGAAAACAGGAAGTGGAAGAAGAAGCTGAAGTTGGAGGTGGAGGGGGACAAGCAACAGGAGAAGACAGAAGGAGAGAAAGGAGAAGGGGGGAGATGAAGCAAGACAGGAAAAAAGAGAAAGAGAAAAAAGAGCCCTGGCCTCTGTTGCTAAGTGCAGAGTGCTTTCCAGCAGCCTGCTCCATCAGCTCCTGATGGTCCCCACTGCAGATGCGTCAAGCTGTGAGCATCCCGGCCCGTCTCCTGGACAACCCCTGTGACGTCACAGACAGGCAGGCCCACAGCCCCGTGACATCATGGGGCTCTGGGACTTGGTCCAGTTGAGACCTGAAGGCTGCCTGCCAGCCTGGTGTCCTGCCCGAGCCAGCTCACTTGAGGACAGGTGTCGGCTCACCTTCACTGGGACCTGTAACAGAAGGTGACCATCGTAGGATGCAGGGGGTGTAGCCCATCCTTGTCCTCCCAGGGCTGGGGTTGGACGTCCTCGGGGACCCAGACATGGAGGGAGGTGAAGAGAAACTGTGTGGATGGAGGCTGGTCCAGGAATTGACACGCTCCAGCCTGGGTGCTCATCAAAGATGCTTATATCGGGTTCCGTTAAGGATCTTAGCTTCAAAGGGGACGATCCCGTGTGCCATCTATCATCAGAGTGTGGGGAATGGTGGGGAGACGCGGGTGAAAAGGTTGAAGCTGGAAGACCCCTCCCCACCAGAAAGCACACTCAGTTTGCCCAACTCCCTCTCTTGTCCTAGTTTGGATATAATAAGAGACTGTCACAGCCAATGGGATCCTAAGGTGACGGAGGACGGACTGGCATGGGGTGTCCTAAATAGATGCTGGGACAGACAAGGGATGTCAGCTACAAACACAAAGGAAGCAGGGAAAATGCGTGACCTGGAGTTGACAATCATGTACGCAGATCAGACCATGAGTTGTGAGGACCACACCACGCCTTTGGGTATGAAGATGAACTCTGTGAACTAGAAGGGCTTCTACCCGGGTGGCTCGGCTGGTAAGGAATCCACCTGCAATGCAGGAGACCTGGGTTCGATCCTTGGGTTGGGAAGATTCCCTGGAGGAGGGAATAGCAACCCACTCGAGTATTCTTGCCTGGAGAATCCCATTGACAGAGGAGCCTGGCAGGCTACAGTCCATGGGGTTGCAGAGTCAGACACTACTGAGCGACTAACACTACTACTACTGATATTTTGGAGGACTGCTGGGGTATGTTATAGAATATCCCTCAATTGAGACTTTTCTCATGTTGCAACCAGGTTGTAGGGTTTGCGAGAAAGACAGGCAGCTACAGTTTTCATCACACGCTAGGAAGGACACATTGTATCAACATGATGCCACGGTTGCTGTTGAACTGCATCACCTGCTGAGAAAGATTGAAGGCAAACGGAGAAGGGGACGACAGAGGGTGAGATGGTTGGATGGCCTCACCGTCTCAGTGGACATGAGTCTAAGCAAACACCAGGAGATGCTGAAGGACAGGGAAGCCTGGTATGCTGCAGTCCATGGGGTCGCAAAGAGTCAGACATGACTAAGCAACTGAACAACTGTAAAGGTATTGTTTTTTGTTTAATAATGTATTTGATGCAGAAATATGCAAAGAACAAAGTTGCATTAGCTTTAATTGAGCCGCTGTTACCTATTGAGTATATATGCTTTCAGTTTTTTCTCTGTATCTGTATATCTCTGTCTGTATCTCTGTATGTTTGTATCCATCCAGTAGTTTTAACTTATTCTGTTAACTCATATACTTTACCTTTCATTGGCATTATTAGGTGTCCTGAAACAGTGTCATTAAATAGGTGCCTTGAAATTCAACTCCTTTGCATAATATGTTAGCTGTTCTTCATTTGGGCTACTTAGCTTCAGAACTTTGAGGAATATACGATGAAATATTTGCCCTCATCAATGACTATTTGCTTAAGATGCGTTTCTTCAGATGGAATTGCTAGGTCAAAGGACATTCCATTTGCTTAAAGCCTTTGCCGTTTATTTCCTCCTGGAAAGTTTGTTAACAAATAACCTCCAGTCAGAAGCCCTCAAGTATGCTTATTTCCCCTGAATGACACCAGTATTTATTGTTTAATATAGTGTATTAACTGGATATATAGATAAATATAGGAGAGAATTGCATATATTAAATATTTTCTATTGTGGGAGCGTGCGTGCTGAGTCGCTTCAGTCATATCCAACTCTTTGCAACCCCATGGATTGTAACCCACTAGGCTCCTCTGTCCATGGGATTCTCCAGGCAAGAATACTGGAGTGGGTTGCCTTGCCCTCCTCCAGGGGATCTTCCTGACCCAGGGATCGAACCCATGTCTCTTACGTCTCCTGCATTGGCAGGCAGATTCTTTACCACTAGCACCATCGGGGAAGCCCGTTCTCTCCTATATTTATATATCCAATTAATATATATATCACATATATCACTTCTTGGCCTTTTGGCTAAGACCAAGCGTAGTACGGGGGCTTCCCTAGTGGCTCAGTGGTAAAGAACCTGCCTGCCAGTGCAGGAGATGCAAGAGACACAGGTTCGATCCCTGGGTTGGTAAGATGATGAGACGTGTGGGAAGCACGTGATAAGAAATGCGGCTTACAGAATGGCTGCAATCCAAAAGTCTACATGCAGTAAATGCTGGAGAGGGTGCTGAGAAAAGGGAGCCCTCTTACACTGTTGGTGGGAATGCAAACTAGTACAGCCACTATGGAGAACAGTGTGGAGATTCCTTAAAAAACTGGGAATAGAACTGCCATATGACCCAGCAATCCCACCACTGGGCATACACACTGAGGAAACCAGAATTGAAAGAGACACGTGTACCCCAATGTTCATCGCAGCACTGTTTATAATAGCCAGGACATGGAAGCAGCCTAGATGCCCAGCAGCAGACGAATGGATAAGGAAGCTGTGCTACATATACACAATGGAATATTACTCAGCCATTAAAAAAAATACATTTGAATCAGTTCTATTGAGATGGATGAAACTGGAGCCCATTATACAGAGTGAAGTAAGCCAGAAAGAAAAACACCAATACAGTATACTAATGCATATATATGGAATTTGAAAGACGATAACGATAACCCTATATGCGAGACAGAATAAGAGACACAGATGCATAGAACAGTCTTATGGACTCTGAGGAAGAAGGTGAGGGTGGGACGATCTGAGAGAATAGCACTGAAACGTGTATATTATCATTTGTGAAACAGAACACCATTCCGTGTTCGATGCATGAGACAAATGTTCAGGGCTGGGGCAATGGGATGACCCAGAAGGATGGGATGGGGAGGGAGGTGGGAGGGGGGTTCAGGATGGGGAACACATGTGAACCCATGGTGGATTCATGTCAGTGTAGGGCAAAACCCACTACAGTATTGTAAAGTAATTAGTCCCCAACTAAAATAAATAAATTAAAAAAAAATGTGACTTAAAAGATTGTCACGGAGTGTGCAAAGCCATCATTTCCCCATTTTGTTAACCAGCAGCTGTCCTTACGTTCATGCAGTGTGACTTTCAAAAATTGCCTCCTAGACCTCAAGCTGAAAATCCTCCCATCATGGATGGATAAAACAGTCCATCTTTTAAACCCGGTGTATTGACCAAATGGATCATTTTCACTTTATAGCTCCTGGTAACTCATGAAATTCCTTCTTTGTGTTTATTTTTAATTGTAGAATACTTGCCATACTGTGGTGCTTTCTGAGATACATCAGCGTGAACCAGCCATAAGTACACATATGTCCCCTCCTTAAAGCTCCCTTCCAACCCATCCCACCCCTCTAGGTTGTCACAGAGCCCTGGGTTTGAGTGCCCTGGGTCATACAGCAAATTCCCGCTAGCTCGCTATTTTACACATGGTAATATATATATATTGGAGAAGGAAATGGCAACCCACTCCAGTGTTCTTGCCTGGAGAATCCCAGGGACGGGGGAGTCTGGTGGGCTGTAGTCTATGGGGTCACACAGAGTCGGACACGACTGAAGCGACTTAGCAGCAGCAACAGCAATATATATATACTACTGTCTGTATTCCTCCCACCCTCTCCTTCCCCAACTGTGTCCAGAAGTCTGTTCCCTATGTCTGCGACTCCCTTATTACCCTGCAAGTGGGTTCATCAGTACCATCTTTATAGATTCCATATACATTGGGTTAATATACAATATTTGTTTTTCTCCTTCCGACTGAAGTCTGTGTAATAGACTCCAGGTTCACTCATCTCATTAGAACTGACTCAAATGTGTTCCTTTTTATGTCTAGGAAAATTCTCAGCTAGAAAGAGAATTTTCTCTATCTCTCTGTCTCCCCTTTCTTTTTTCAGTATCTTAGAGTCTTGGAATATGATCCAGTTGCCTTGGAAGTAAAGACACACAACAATGTACTGAATCCTCCCTTAAGTTGATGACTTTCTCTTTAAACATTTTTAAATTGATTTAATTATGGATTGTTGATTTCCACCTATTGAGAAAAGAGAATCTCACCCTGGAAATTTGAGCATTTTTTTTTAACCTGAAATATGAATTTTGAAAAGTTTTAAACCAGCATCCCACATCCATTAACTCCCCCGCCCCAAGTGAAGCACCTGAAAGGCAAAAAATAAATTAACATTCATTAGTGCCAGCTGCCCATAATCATATTTTTTAACATGGCTTTTATTTTTCGTTGAGTGCTCTTTTGAGTTGCAGTGCTTTAATATATATATATTTTTAACAGATTCAACTTTTCCTATTTTTGCTGGCCGATGAGAACTTCAGGTGGTGCTGAGGTTGAGGAGCAATTATGCCAGCATCAGGTCAAGTGAGGGAGCGTTAAAGAGATGAGAACTGGGGGAGTGGAATGATGAAGCTTAATTCCTAGGACAGACTTTGCCAGTAAAACGCTGTCCTCACATCAACTGATGGATGTCAGTGATACACAGTTTCCTCATTGCTCAGATGAAAATACATTGTTCTCGTCTCATAACTGAGAGTGCGCAGAGACAGAACAGACTTGTGGTTGCCATGAGGGATGGATGGCGTGGGAGTTTGGGATTAGCAGATGCCAACTCTCCTATACAGGATGGAGCCACAACGCAGTTCTAATGTAGCGTGCAGGGAGTGATATTCAGGATCCTATGATAAGCCATCAATGGAAAAGAATGCATATATGTCTATAACTGACTCACCTTGCTGTACAGCAGAAGTTAACACAGCATTGTAAATCGATTGTGCTTGAATAAAATAAACCTTCTTAAAAACTTACAATTGCTTTCCATTAAAATCTCTCCCTCCCCGCCACCACCTCAAACTTGGACATTTCTGTGTCAGCCCTTTAATATACTTGATGTAGGTGAGGCGCTGAGAATTACAAAACATATTTCAGATCACCTCTCGTTCCTCCTTTGCAAGTCCTGGTGATATTCATCCTTTCTTCGGGATATGGAGACGTTTGGCAAAAGAAAAAAAAAAAAAAACTGTCTTGGGTCTTCTAGAAACTAATATTGAGTCCTAATTTAATATCCACTTATAGACCTAACTAAACCAGAAGTCTGAAATTAAACCTAAAATTTTTTAGTTAAAAAACTAGAGGAAAAACCCACACAGCAACCAAAGACCCAGCGCAGCAAAAAATAAATGAATAAAATTAAAAATATATATATATATAAACAAAAATAAAAATTGAGAGTTAAAATGAGGTAAAGATTATGAAAATACTTTGTAAAAAGTGCTGTATATTTCCAAAGTGGCATTGTTATTTTCAAACTGAAACTGACAAGTGAATTAAGCTACTTAGTATAATTTTTAAATGCATTTCTAACCTATTTTAAGTAATTTTTAAGATGACCATTATATTTTTAGCATTGCTATTACTAACATATCATGATTAGAATTTGTATTTGAATATATTGAATGTATCTTATGTCTGATTTTATCTTTTGTGGTTTTCTTTTTTTTTCGCTTGGAGAAAGTATTAAGAAAGAATTTGAATTTTGGTGCAGATCAAATTCTACTAATGCTCTTTGGGAATTTTTCTGCACTTTATTAATGCAAGTTTAAGATCACTTGTTAAATAGCACAGTGGCTATATTTTGTCAGAATGAGTGGTTGTATATATGTCAAAATTTGAACATGGACCATTAACTCGCATTTAGTACTCTTCTTAAACGTATAGCAAATTCTCTGCAGGACATCTACAAAAACACAAGAGGTAACATTTCACTTAATGGTGAAATCCTGGATTCTTCCCCCCAGGGTCAGAAATATGACAGGTTTTTTGCTGGTTGTATTTAACATTGTACTGGACATTCAGCCTGGCAGAATTAAGGCAGAAAATAAAATGAAAAGCATGCAGGCTATGAAAGAAAGAAGTAAAAGATGATTTTTTTTCAGATGTCATGATCTTGTATATAGAAAATCCTAAGGATATTAAATCAACATAAAAACTCAATCAAATTTGTATACATTTGCAGTGAAACATAAATTAAGAAAGCAATTCTCATTTACTGTATCATCAAAAATAATGAAGTGGCTAGGAATAATTTGCAATGGAAAATATACACCTTACCACCTGAAAACTACAAAACATTGATGATGGAAAGTGAAGAAGACCCCAATAGGTGGAAAGACGTCCGTGTTCATCATTTAGAAGATTCCATATTGTTGGCATAAGTAATAACCACCAGTGATCCTCATGTTCATTGAAACTCTCACCCAAATCCCAATGGCCCATTTCAGAAATGGAAAGCTTGATTCTAAAATTCATCTGGAATTGTAAGGAACCGGGATAGATAAAACTTTCTTGAAAAAGAAGAACAAAGTTGGAGGACTCATGTGTCCATCAGTAGACAAAGAGGTAAACAAGTGTGGTCTCTGCATGTGTGGCAAGTCATTAAGGCATGTCCGACTCTTTGCGACCTCACGGACTGTAGCCCACCAGGCTCCTCTGTCCATGGGATTCTCCCGGCAAGGACACTGGAGTGGGTTGCCACGCCCTCCTCCAGGGGATCTTCCCAACCCAGGGATGAAACTGCATCTCTTACGTCTCCTGCGTTAGCAGGCAGGTTCTTTACCACTAGTGCCAACTGGAAAGCCCATGGTCTCTACATGCCGTGGAATAGTATTCAGCCATAAAAAGAAATGAAGAATTACCTCATGCTACTCTTGGGATGATTATTCGGAACATTCTGCTAAATGAAGAAGCTGGTCACCAAAGACCACATATGGTGGGATTTCTGTTGATAGGAAATGTCTAGAACATGGAAATCCATAGACATGTTCAGTGTATTTGTGATTGCCTAGGGCTGGGGAGAGGGGTAATGAGGAATTCCTGCCAAAGGTTATAGGTGTTCTTTTGAGGATGTTGAAAATATTCTAAAATTTTTTGTGATGATTGAGCAATTTTTCTAACGTACTAGAAATCATTGATTTGTACTTGAAATGGGTGAATTGTGTGGCATGTGAATTGTATCTCAGTAATCATATCTCAATGTACTTCCCTGGTGGCTCAGCTGGTAATGAATCTGCCTGCAATGTGGGAGACCTGGGTTCGAGCCCCGGGTTGGGAAGATCCCCTGGAGAAGGGAAAGGTTACCCACCCCAGTATTCCGTGGGATCACAAAGAATCGGACACGACTGAGCGTAAATATCTCAGTAAAGATGTTATCAAAAAAAAGAACACTCAAATAAAAACGTAATGGAAGTCAGGGTAGCTTGGCTCACAGTTTATAGTTGATTCCATTCTGAAAGTTTAATTTTTCCTCTTCTAGCATGAAGTTTATATTAAGCTGAGACAGAGGACAAATTGAGGAATCTTTAGCCTCTTTTACTCTTTTGGGGATAAGTGAATCAATTCTTTCCCTGCTTGGATATAGAGGAAAAATTTCCTGTTTGAGAGTATGGAGTTGAGTCATATGATGAACTGATGATCGTATGTGTAGAGAGTGATTGTTTATTCAGCGTGCTATGCGGAGGGCTTTTGATGACACCAACTAAACGGACAAACAGAAGCATCCTCACCCTCTTATCCAGTAGGCTGAGAGATGCATCTTGTTAAAATTTCTCTTTTAATTTCCCTTATAGTTCATTTTCGAGGACACAAATTGTAAATCTGAAACGGCCAAATCAATAAGTCAATATGGCGCCTGGGTTTCTGCCTTGGTTTGAAAGCCGTCTCCACTTCAGCCCTGTACTTGTAAAATGAGCCATGCTCCCTTCTATTATAGAATGTCTACCCTCCTATTTAAATCTGTATAAGGAAAATATAAGCCATAGGTAAATAAATGGAAATGTAAATATATGTCATCTGTCTATCATCTCTCTATATATACACAGATACTATTTCATATATGTTAGTTGCTGAGTCGTGTCTGATTCTTTGCGACCCCATGGACTGTAGCCCACCAGGCTCTTCTGTCCATGGGATTTTCCAGGCAAGAACACTGTAACAGGTTGCCTCCAGGGGATCTTCCTGACCCAGGTCTCCTGCATTGCAGGCAGCTTCTTTACTATCTGAGCCACCAGGAAAGCCCATGCCTAAAGCCTACATATAGTTATCATCAGTTCAGTTCAGTCCAGTTGCTCAGTCGTGTCCGACTCTTTGCAACCCTGTGGATTGCAGCACACCAGGCCTCCCTGTCCATCACCAACTCCCGGAGTTTACTCAAACTCATGTCCATCGAGTTGGTGATGTCACCCAACCATCTCATCCTCTGTCGTCCCCTTCTCCTCCCACCTTCAATCTTTCCAAGCATCAGGGTCTTTTCCAGTGAGTCAGTTCTTCACATCAGGTGGCCAAAGTATTGGAGTTTCAGCTTCAACATCAGTCCTTCCAATGAACACTCAGGGCTGATCTCCTTTAGGATGGACTGGTTGGATCTCCTTGCAGTCCAAGGAATTCTCAAGAGTCTTCTCCAACGCCACAGTTGAAAAGCATCAGTTATCATATACAGTAACAAATACAGTTATATATATATATATATATATATATATATATACACACACACTCACATATATGTATGTACATATTCACGTATATATTTTCCCTTGATGGCCATATCACTATATCACAATTATTTGATAAATGTACCCTCTCTTCCTTACTGATTTAGGATGTTCTCTTTGTCATGTACCCAGTTCCTCTCTGTATGCCTGTCTACTTATGGCCTCTGTCCAGTCTGTTGCTGTCTGTGAATAGTCCTGTGCCAACGTCAAGCGGCTTTAATAAATGTAGCTTTATCATACATCTGAAGGTCTTGAGGGGCTGGCCCTTCCTCATTAACCTGAGACTCAGCTTTTCTAGTTGTGGAGAAATCCTATTGGCATTTACATTGAGATCGCCTTCAATTTACAAATTAATTTAGGGAGATTGACATCGTTATAATACTGAGTCTTCTTTGCCAAGGAAGAAATAACAGGCTTTTCCACTTATTTAATTCTTATTTATGTCAATAATGTTTCAACATTTTTCTCTCGATATATAGTACACGGCTTGTTAAGTTAATTTTTAGATACTTTACTATTTAGTTATTTGGTAATGAGTTACCTTCCTGTCAGTTTATTCTCTAACATATTATTAGTCATATATGGGGGAAATATTGAATTTCTGTGCTAATTTCATAAATAACCATGTTCTTTTGTTGTCTTAATATCACTTTTTTAAAATTTTCCGGTTGATTCTTAGGCTTTTGTTATAAAACTAACCTGTCAAAAAATAATGGCTTCACCTCCTTTTTTATAATAGGTACACATTTTATTTCATTCTCCCACGTGTTCCGTTCGATAGCAATCCTACAGTAACATCAAGCATTCCTATTCTTAGCCATCACGAAAGGGAATAAATAAATTGTGGCCTCTCAAAGGCTCAAGACAGGCGAGGTAGACACACAACAGCAGGCAAAAGGGGAAGCTGCAGAAAGAAATGAAAAAATCAGTGTTGCTGCTGCTTTCTGCATCGGAGAGAATCTTGACCATGCTTGATGGTGTGAATCAGCTTTGAGGCTTTCATCTCTTCAGCGGTTTCTTCTGTCACTCCCTTCTCCCCACCTACTTGCTGGCGTCACGCTCCTGATGACCCCAACCCCCCCTTGCCAGCATTATGACCCTGGAGAATTTCCTTAGCTTTTCTATGCTTCCTTCTCCCAGGACAAGGGGGTCTGTCATTTCTTTGTAAAACCAGGTTTCACGTTGCTTCCTTCTCCCAGGACAGGGGGGGTCTGTCATTTCTTTGTAAAACCAGGTTTCACGTTCAGTCCGCAGTCAAGGGTCTGTGGAAAGTTTCTTATATTAAAGCTAGAGGTTACTTCTTCCCTCTAGCTTTTCATCATTTCATGTCTTTATGGCAAGTCTTAAGGAAGGAGAGTACAGTAAATATGTCTTTTCCGCAACCACCTTTGGCCAGAAACTTAAATGCTCGTCAACCAAACCGTATGAGCAAAGGCATTTTGCATAAACTCAAGGACTCATTAAAAATAGTGCTTTCAAAAGTCTAGATTCCTGGCACAGGCCAGACCTCTGGGAGCTTAGGCCCCCTTTTTATTGGAACGAATCTCCGAGCTGAGTGATAGGAAAGATAACTCAGATGACCTTGTCTGTTTTCTCACCCATGCACCTTCCAATGACTGTGTTTTGGAAAGCATCGTTATCTAGATGGTGTCAAATGCGTGCATTTTAAAAAGAAAAAAAAAAAAGTAAAGCAAGACAGTGACTCTATTTACTAAATGATTATGCTGGGAGCTGCACTGTACCAAGGAAAGAAGTTGTGGGGCGTTGTCCTCGGATTTTCTGTGTTCTGAGTCCTTTGGTGTCTCTTGGTAAACATCTCCTCTTATTCACATTCTAGGGGTCATATCTAGCAAAAGAGTTGTCTGTAGGTCAGCAAAGAACTAAGTGGTTGAGGTCTTCAGCTCAGTACGTTATTTATAGATTAGTGATTCAAAGTTAATAGCACTAATTATTAGTAAATATTTTGTAGCACAGAACTGCTGTTAAGGAAAGAATTTTCATGGATATATATATATATATATTTAATTTTACTATGCCCAGGCTTAGTTGTAGCACACAGCATCTTTAGTTGTGGCATGTGAGATCCAGTTCCCTGACCAGGGGATTGAACCTGGGCCCCTGCATTGGAAGTGCAGAGTTTTAGCCACTAGACCACCGTGTGTAGAGAGAGAGAGAGAGAGACTGGCATCACTAGACTTTGCCAATCAGTAAGTCAACTCTGAAAGAGTAAGGGATAAGAAAGTAAAGTGTTAGTTGCTCAGTCGTGTCCGACTCTGTGACCCCATGGACTGTAGCCCACCAGGCTTCCCTGTCCTTCACAAACTCCTGGAGCTTGCTCAAAATCATGTCCATCGAGTCAGTGATACCATCCGACCATCTCATCCTCTGTTGTCCCCCTCTCCTCCTGCCTTGAATCTTTCCAAGCATCAGGGTCTTTTCCAACGAGTCACTTCTTCTCATCAGGTGGCCAAAGTATTGGAGTTTCAGCATCAACATCAGTCCTTCCAATGAATACTCGGGACTGATTTCCTTTAGGATGGACTGGTCTGATCAAATGATGGCTAGGAACTGAAAAAGGATAAAGAATCAGGATAAAGACAGAGGTCACCGAGCTCAACACTAAGCTGAAAGCAGACGACATTTCTACCCCATGAGATGGAGACCCCTGTCCATCACCTGTACAACTACATGAGTTTTACATCAGTAGCCGTGTTGACATGTCAGTTGACTACAGGGGCTGCGTTGTTCTCGATTCAACTGCCAACATATGACCAGAGTCACTGGAAGTCTTGTTTCTGGAATAGCTTATGAGTACCAAGTTCGTGGAGAAAACAATTTCAACCTCACAATGCACGTTCTCCATGTCTGTGTTTCGCCATTGCTTAGTTGCTAAGTCATGTCCGACTCTTGCGACCCCACGGACTGTAGCTCACCAGGCCCCTCTGTCCATGGGGATTCTCCAGGCCAAAATACTGGAGTGGGTTGCCATTTCCTTCTCCAGGGGATCATCCCGACCCAGGAATCGAATCCGGGTCTCCTGCACTGCAGGCAGATTCTCAACCGACAGAGCTGTGAGGGAAGCCCAGATTGAACAGAACCTATTTAGTTGTGATAAAGATGGGACTAGAGTGTAACATTTAAGGAATATTGAAGGGAGCAACATTCCTGTTCTTGTTGTTTATGGCATCATAGACATTCACTGGAAAGACGCTCGTTCATTCCAGGTGATTTTCACTCAAAATGCCATGGGCTGAGTTGAATACTTTAAGTCTGTACAGGATAATTCTTAGAGGGACAGGGGGTGTTGGGAGTGATGTGGGTACCACTCCATGCAGGAGAACCAACCTCTGGAAGGAACGTTCTCCTCCATAATGAAGGGAGACAGGGAGAGTGGGATTTTATTTGTCTTCTGAGGGTAGATGCTCTGAGACCAGTCACAGCCTGGAGGGATGTGGTAACTCCAGCAGGGAGAGACAGTAAGGCAGGCACAGTGGTCAGAATCAAGGAAAGTTCCTTAAAAAAGTGCCATCCCCACTTTTCATGGAGGTGCAAAGTCTGGGCTCCCAACCTAACTAATTCAAACAGCACCCAGCAAGGCAGAGCGAGGGTACTCGAGCAACTGGGTGACCTCTCCCATTGTTCAGTTTCATTCTTTTCAAAAATGGAACCAGGCATGTCTTCTTTACAAATTATTGGTGGTTTAGTCGCCAAGTTGTGTCCGACTCTTGGCGACCCCATGGACGCACACCAGGCTCCTCTGTCAATGGGATTCTCCAGGCAAGGATACTGGAGTGGGTTGCCATTCCCTTCTCCAGGGGATATTCCCGACCCAGGGATGGAACCCAGGTTTCCTGAATTGCAGGCAGATTTGTTACCAACTGAGCTATGACGGAAGCCCTTAAAATCTTGTTCATAATTTTCCTTCTTTTCATTCTTCGGCTGTGCTGGGTCTTCGCTGTTGCACGGGCTTGTCCCTAGTTGCAGCGAGGTGGGGGGTGGGTGTTGGGGGGGTAGGGGGTGGTGCTGCTCTCATTGTGGAATAAAGGCTTCTTACTTAGATGATTTCTCTTGTTGCACAGCACAAGCTCCAGGGCTCGTGGGCTTCAGGAGTCGTGACTCCTGGACTCTAGAACACTGGCTTAATAGTTGTGGCACACCGGCTTAGTTACTCCATGGCATGTGGGATCTTCCTGGACCAGGGATCGAACTCCTGTCTCCTGCATTGGCAGGTGGATTCTTTACCCCTGAGCCACCAGGGAAGCCCTAGAGGTCATTTCTCAAGGTTGAAATGGACCGTGTTTGAGAAGCTTCCGATTCACCCCCTTCACCCCCAATGGGCTCAGCAAGTAGAAGTGTTTTCTTTCCGCACACCCCCTGCAACTTGGTTCAGAAATGCTGATGTGCTTTGATCCTATTCTTAGAAGCTGCATCAGGTACTTTTTTGATGCTAATTGGATTTGAAACCGGACCTTCTTCCCCGTGATGAGGCTCTGCGTTGATACACTCTCTGCAGACATCAGGCTTTTATAGCTCTTACCTCACTGAAGATCTTCCCTCCCTCAGAGGGGATGTTCTTCAATAATTAATGGCTGCAAGAGAAACGTTGAATCATTCTTGCTTGGAATGCACTGAGATAATGCTCTCGGCAATGTGTAAACAGACTGATGATCACGACTTGCTTTCCCTGCCTTTGTAGAGCTTCAACTATATCGGTAGCATGCTGTCCCTGTATACGCACCTTTAAGGACCATCCCCCTAGTATAACTGGGAAGGTGTCTTGTGAGGGACGATATATCTGTGAAAAGAGGCAGAATACGACCTGGTCTTGAGGGACACGGGTGGTAAAGCAAGATGGACCAAAGCTTTAGATGGAAGGGACCCTGCTGTTTTCTTTTTCAGCTTAAATAACAGATACTCATTTTCTCATGATTCTGGAAGCCAGATGTTCAGGATTAAAATGTTAAAGGGTGAATTTCTTGTTTCATTTCCTCAAGGTATAATCAACATATTGTATTTGGTTTGTTATTTTTTTCAATTCGAGGAATAATCACCACATCGTAATTGTATCAGGTGTACAACGTAATCTTTTGTAAGGATTTCTTTTTTGTATTTACCTTGATGCTGTGAAAAATTGAGGGCAGGAGAAGGGGCGGACACAGGATGAGATGGGTGGATGGCATCATCGACTCAGTAGACGTGAGTTTGAGCAAACTCTGGGAGATGGTGAAAGACAGGGAAGCCTAGCATGCTGCAGTCCATGGGGTTGCAGAGTCAGACACGACTGAGCGACTAAGCACATATATTCTGACATTGTCACCACAAGAGGTCTAGTTAACATCCATCACCTCACATAGTTAGAGATTTTCTTTTTCTTGTGATGGGAAGTTTTATGATCTGACTGTCTTAGCAACTTTCAGATACAGAATTATCCTGTTAATGGTTCCCTCCATGCTGTTCATCTCCAGGACTAGTTTTTTATTTTTGTAACATTTTAAATTTTGTTTAATTGAAGGATACTGGATTTACAATGTTGTTTTAAATCTGTTCTACAGCAAAGTGACTCATATATCTATATAGTTACAATAAATATAATTCTTAATATTCTTTTTCATTGTGATTTATCACAGGAGATTGAATGTGGTTCCCTGAACAATACAGTAGGACCTTATTGTTTATCCATACTGTGTATAATAGTTGGCATCTCCTGACCCCAAACTCCCCATTATTCCATCTCCCATCTCTCACCCGCTTGGCAACCACAAGTCAGTTCTCTATCTCTGATACACAGCCTGTTTTCTGGTTTGCAGGTGAGTTTGCTGTGTTATATTTTAGACGTGGTTAGATTTCTACAGATCCCCAGCATACGATAGCTTATCTCTGATGAAGTCAAGATCTGATGGCATGTGTTACATTAGGGATGTCATGGACTGGAGTGAATCTTTGAAAGCTCTTCTGTATATTTTTTCCTTTGGCCGAAACACAACTGCCTACGGAAATCAACGACTCCTTACCAGTCATAAAAAATGATTGGGTGTGGCCTGTCTCTATGTCACAGATACGTTCATTTGGGTCATACTTTAGATTATACATATAAATGATACCATATGGTGTTTGTCTTTGTCTGACTTACTTCACTTAGCACAATCATCTCTAGGTCCATCCATGGTGCTGCAAATGTCATTTCATTCCTTTTTTATGGGCGAGTAGTATTCCATTGTATATGTATACCATATATAGATACCACATCTTCTTTATTCATTTCTCTGTGGATAGACATTTAGATTGCTTCCCCATCTTGGTGTCTTGGCTGTTGTGCACAGCATTGCACATAGGGGTATTTTATCTTTGTGAATTATAATTTTTTCAGGATATATGTTCAGGTGTGGGCTTGCTGAATCACATGTGTGCATGCTCAAAGGCTTCAGTCATGTCCAACTCTTTGCAACCCCATGGACTGTAGCCCACCAGGCTCCTCTGTCCATAGGATTCTCCAGGCAAGCATGCTGGAGTGGGTTGCCATGCCCTCCTCCAGGGGATCTTCCCCACGCAGGGATCAAACCCACGTCTCCTGTGTCTCCTGCATTGGCAGGAGGGTTCTTTACCTTAGTACCACCTGGGAAGCCCCTGCTGGATCATACGGTAGCTCTCTTTTTAGTTTTTTAAGGACCCTCCATGCTCTTCTCCATAGTGGCTGCGCCAACTTACATTCCCCACAACAGTGTAGGAGGGCTCCCTTATCCGCACACCCTCTCCAGCAT
Organism: Giraffa tippelskirchi; assembly: GCF_054371585.1. Lineage (NCBI taxonomy): Eukaryota > Metazoa > Chordata > Mammalia > Artiodactyla > Giraffidae > Giraffa > Giraffa tippelskirchi. The sequence continues at coordinate 150,418,742 of NC_137289.1, forward strand.
TTGTTATTTCGAGCCTTTTTGACGTTGGCCATTTTCACCACTGTGAGTGAATACCGCACTGTAGTTTTGATCTGCCTTTCTCTAATAATTGGCGATGTCTGAGCATATTCCCATGTGCCCGTCGGCCATCTGTCCATGTCTTCTTCTGCCCTTTTTTCGATTGGATTGTTTCTTTTTGGTTGTTGTTGTTGTATGAGATGCTTGTGTATGTTTGGAAATGAAGCCCTGGTTGGTCCCATCACTTGTGAATATTTTCTCTGAGGAGGACTGGCTTATTTTATGACCGAAAGTGTGTACTTTTAGCCCCCTTCATCCACTGTAGATGTCTTTGTCCATCCAACTCATTTCACTTAGCATGTTGCCCTGAACATCCATCCATGTAATCTCAAATGAAAGTATTTCTTCTTTCCTCATGAATGATATTCCTGTGTGTATGTTCTGTGCTGTGTGTGTGTGTGTGTGTGTGTGTGTGTGTGTGTGTATGGCTTCCCTGATGACTCGGCGGTAAAAACAATCTGCCTGCAAGGCAGGAGAGGCAAGAGATGTGGGTTTGATCCCTGGGTCGGGAAGATCCCCTGGAGGAGGGCATGGCAACCCACTCCAGTTTTCTTGCTGGAGAATCCCATGGACAGAGGAGCTTGAAGGGCTACAGTCCATGGGGTCACAAAGAGTTGGACATGACTGAGTGTACACACACACACACACACACACACACACACACACACACACACTATATATATATCCTTTGTAGAAGGCAATGGTGACCCACTCCAGTACTCTTGCCTGGAAAATCCCATGGACAGAGGAGCCTGGTAGGCTGCAGTCCATGGGGTCGCTAAGAGTCGGACACGACTGAGCGACTTCACTTTCACTTTTCACTTTCATGCATTGGAGAAGGAAACGGCAACCCACTCCAGTGCTCTTGCCTGGAGAATTCCAGGGACGGGGAAGCCTGGTGGGCTGCCGTCTATGGGGTCGCACAGGGTCGGACATGACTGAAGCAACTTAGCAGCAGCAGCATATATCCTTTATCTATTCATCCAGCAGTGGACACTTGGGTTGTTTTCATCCAATGCAGGAGACTCTGGTTCGATCCCTGTGTCGGGAAGATGCCCTGGAGGAGGGCATGGCAACCCACTCTAGTATTCTTGCCTGGAAAATCCCATGGACGGAGGAGCTTGAAGGGCTACAGTCCATGGGGTCACAAAGAGTTGGACATGACTGAGTACACACACACTATATATATGTGTGTGTGTGTGTGTATAAAGGATATATATATATCCTTTATCTATTCATCCATCAATGGACACTTGAGTTTTCCATCCATAATCATCATTCTTTTTTCTACTCATTACTTTCTGGACTGAGTATACACACACACATACACACACACACACATGCAATATATATATATATATATACATTTCCTTTATTCATCCATCAGTGGGCACTTGGGTTGTTTCCATCCATAACCACTATTCTGTTTTCTGCTCATTATTCCCCGCTGGTCTTTTTTTCCTGCTAAGAGTCATTTCTTTACTTTCGGTCGCCCTGGGTCTTCACTGCCGGGTGCGGGCTTTGTCGAGCTGTCCCAACCAAGGGCTGCTCCGCGTTGTGGAGCAGGGGCTCTAGGGCACACAGGCTTCGGTAGTTGTGGCCCGTGGGCTCAGTAGTTACATCTCACGGGCTCGAGAGCAGAGGCTCAGTAGTTGCCGTGTGTGGGCTCAGCTGATCCAAGGCACATGGTATCTTCCCAGACCAGGGATTGAAGCTACATTCAATCTCCTGCAGTAGCAGGTGGATTCTTTACCGCTGAGCCACCGTGGAAGCCCCATAATCGTTATTAGGGAGCTATTACTGTGATGCATTTAGAAAAGCCTCTGAGAGGCCCTGAGATTATGTATTACTTTCATTGCTTCCTAGTTGGGTGGTCCCAGTTGAATTACCCTCCTTATTGGTTGTGTATGTCGTTTGCTCAGTCATGTCCAACTCTTTGCAACCCCTGTAGACCGCAGCCCACCAGGCTCCTCGCATCTCCTGCATTGCAGGCGGATTCGTTACCGCTGAGACACCAGGAAAGCCTCTGTTGGTTGTAGGGCTTAGAACTCTCACTAGCGATCGGTAACTTAACGTCAGTGCAAGTTCTGCCCTCGGTCATGTGTTCCTTCATTTTGCGGATTTAATGAGGTTTGTTGAGCCAACTAATAAGAGTTGGCTGGATGTGAAGGAGGTACAGGTGGAGAAGATCCTGCCACGTTTTGTGAGGTCTTCCTGTTGGTGGGGGAAGACGCTCTTGTAAGTGACCAATGTATTTTCTAAGCATAAGTAGTTAAAACAGCCAAAGTGTGAACAGAGAACTTCAGAAGGTGAACCTGGAGAGATAAATGGGTGAAGGAGTCGACAGTTGGGGGTCAGAGGGTTACACGAGGGTTAGGGTAAAACCCTGCCCTGTTAAGCAAAGGTTGCAATCTGCAGAGGAATGCGGGCAAGCTTTCTTCCGGAGTGGACTGGAGCCACAGAGAGAGACTGTTGTCGAATGACTGCTCTGGGGTGTTAAATACAGAATCAGATGGCTTACGAGGCATCAGAATAGCAACAGGCAAGGAAGGGGTAGGTTGGGATGGTTGAATAGCACAAGGAGGTACAGAGAGATTTTGCAAAATGCAGAAATGCTCCACCAACATGAAGACCTGCTTTGGAATAGGTAAAGAGAGACAGCGAAAGGTGGAAAAATCAACTCAGGGATATGGAAGACAGGTGGAGATGGTTCATGTGAAAGCAAAGAAATGGGATCAATTTTTTTTTTTTTTTTAGTGAAATGAATGAAATTTAGTAGATTTCTTTAGGCTAAAGATCCCTCCAGAACCGTCACTTTAAACTCCAAATAATACAGTTGACACTTAGGAAAATTAAGACCAGTGGAAGACAGGAAAATATTGAATGCATCATAGAAGACATTTTCCTAAGCTGACAAAATAATTGAGTTTGGTGACTAAGAAGGCTTACCAAGAATTTCATGGAAAAGGCAAGAATTGTCTTTATGCGTTCAAGCAGGAAACACACATAACCTAAAAAATGGAAAAGAAAAACAGATTATCCTCAAGGTTTATTTTTTCCCCCCACAACAAATGCTGTAAGATAATTTAAAAATAATGCAGAGCCTTGAATAAAATGGTTGTGGGGTGTCATTTGTATTTTGAGTTCATCTGTGAAAGTAAAACAAAGTGAGGGTGAAAAAAAGGTCAGTAATTCAAATGTTGCCTGTTGGTTCACATTGAAATAAATCACATCAACTCAATGGATTATATATATTTGAAAAATAAAAAGCATATACAAAGTCAGAAAATGTAAATACTAGAGTAAGCATTAAATTCAATTATAAATATGACAGTATATCCATATGTGCTTGAAAATATTGTGGGATGAAAAATAGACACGACGTAGCAGTTGTTTTATTCAGGGGGACTTTCAATGACGCTTCCCCCTCCCCTTAGTTATCTGAAATGTAAAGCTTTCCACATTTGACCTGCTTTCATCTAATACAGGAAAGCAGAACTTTAATATTTCATTTATTTATGCTTTATTTATCAGCAGTTAATAGATGCTCATATGGCCCTCAAAAGAAAGATTCCTATCGATGCTTTTGAACTGTGGTGTTGCAGAAGACTCTTGAGAGTCCCTTGGACTGTAAGGTGATCCAACCAGTCCATCCTAAAGGAGATCAGTCCTGGGTGTTCATTGGAAGGACTGATGCTGAAGCTGAAACTCCAATCTTTGGCCACCTGATGCGAAGAGCTGACTCATTTGAAAAGACCCTGATGCTGGGAAAGATTGAGGGCAGGAGGAGAAGGGGACGACAGAGGATGAGATGGTTGGATGGCATCATCGACTCGATGGAGCTGAGTTTGGGTAAACTCCAGGAGGTGGTGATGGACAGGGAGGCCTGGCATGCTGCAGTCCATGGGGTTGCAAAGAGTCGGACACGACTGAGCGACTGAACTGAACTGAGCTGAGGACTTCCCCTGCAGTCCAGGGGTTAAGCCTTAGTCTTCCAATGAGGGGGTTGCGGGTTCGATCCCTGGTTGGCGAGCTAAGATCCCATGTGCCTCGCGGCCAAAGAGCAAGACAAAAGACAGAACCAGGACTATATTGTATCAAGTTCAGTAAAGACTTTAAAATGGTCCACATCAAAGCAATAATGAAATGAAAATGAAGATCGCGTTACTTTCCAGGTGTTCATGCCTAGAAGGGAAGTTGGACCCAGATGTCAGGATGTCACTGAGCTAACCACGATGAATGCCTGTCCGCTTCTCCATCCCTTTTGACACTGCCGGGCCCTGCCCTTTTGTCTCACTGCTGGTCCTTTCCTGCCTGGTTACCAGTCCCTTTCCTTTCTCTCTCCTTTCCTTCCTGACGTCCCTTCCAGGCTTTCTGCCAACTGGAAAGACTGGCTGGGCTTTCTCACCGTCTAGTGTGCCACCAACCCTTTGCAACCTCCTGCTCCTTCGACATTCTTGCAGACCCAGCTGCCATCCCTCCAGATTTCATTTGGAAATGGCTCTCCAGTTGAGATTTCTGAAAAGGGCGTATTTCTGGCCCGGTTCACCCCTGCACACCATCCCGCATCTGAGGTAGCTGTGCTCAGTCGTGTCTGACTCTTTGCGACCCCCGTGGACTGCAGCCCACCAGGCTCCTCTGTCCATGGGATTCTCCAGGCAAGAACACTGCAGTGGGTTGCCATGCCCTCCTCCAGGGGATCTTCCCGACCCAAGGATCGAACCCACATCTCCTGTGTCTCCCACGTCACCAGGCATGTGTGTTACCCGCTGAGCCACCAGGGAAGCCCACATCCGAGGTATCCAAACTCTCTTTTCCTCTTGAGTGACTGCCTCCACTGGTCCTGTCAGCAGTACTCAGGGCATTAAAACAGCGCTGCTCATCCCAAGCCCTTCACACAGGAGATGCAGACAGGGCCGTGAGCTCGGCATTCCCCGAGACTAAAAAATCAATGGAGGAAAACCAGCAACCATTTTAATAATAGACATTTAGTTAATTGCTAGTACTCAACCCTGTATCATTCTGTCGCTGTTTAAGACATCACACGGCGGGGGATGAAAATGAATCCTGGCTTCACTTCACATCTAACTATTTTCTCTCACATTTCTCCCCCGCCCCTTGAAACCACTGGATGATTTTGAAAAGCATATGTTGATTACCTTCATGAATTCCTGAAAATAACTATAATACTCTTTATTGACTAATGTGCTGTACGCTTGTCATTCATTTAATTACTGCAGAGCTCTCCAGTGCTCTGGCCACCTGATGCGAACAGCCAACTCCTTGGAAAAGACCCTGATGCTGGGAAAGGCTTGAAGGCAGGAGGGGAAGGGGACGACAGAGGATGAGATAGTTGGATGGCATCACCGACTCGATGGACATGAATTTGAGCAAACTCTGGGAGGTAGTAAAGGACAGGGAAGCCTGGTGTGCTGCAGTTTATGGGGTCGTAAAGAGTCGGACACAACTTGGCGACTGAACAACAGCAAAGAGATACCCTCTCTGAGGGAAAGGACGGTAGGGAAGTCGAAAGCTGAAGATAGAGCCGAAACCATGAGAAAGCCACCAAGTCTCCTTGATATTGCTCCCTAAACACAGAATAACAGTCTTAAACCCCAGACGGATTTGAGTCCTGTTGAGTGCCCTGCAGTTGTCTCAAACCCAGCTCCAGCCAACCCCAAAGTTACAGAAGAAAATACCATTTATTTCCATCTGTCCCTGGTCCAGCTTCATTTGCATTTGGTGGCGCTAGTGGTAAAGAACCCGCTTGCCAATGCAGGAGACACAAGAGACATGGGTTCGATCCCTGGATCAGAAAGATCCCCTGGAGGAGGAAATGGCAACCCACTCCAGTATTCTTGCCTGGAGAATCTCATGGACAGAGGAGTCTGGCGCGCTACACTCCATGAGGTCACAAGAGTCAGACACGATGAAAGCGACTTGGCACATGTATTCTTAGAAGGCTCCCCACTTGGGTTCACATTCTGCTGTCGCCATCTTGAAATGCATCAAGACGTTTAATGAATAACCTCTATCTACATTTCCGTTTTGCCCTGATCCCTGAGAATGATGGAGCTGACGGAGGGGTCTACGAGTTACCACCGCCCCACCAGTTAAAGCACATGTTTCCCATACATGGTCAGGAAACCCTGACCTGCTGTGTGACCCTTCCAGGGAGTCCTGGGGACAAAACTCTTTCAATACTCACTCTCAGACACGATTGCCTTGCCCTCCCCTCTTATCCCCTTACTAGTTTATGGGGAAGTATTCCAGAGGCTGCAGGCCATGTGATATTATCACAGATTAACGCAGAAGCAGACAGGAGGTTCAGCTATCTTGTATCAAGCTCGGTTGGGAGATTTGCACAAACACAAAGCAGTACGTCCTTAATCACGATTTTTAAAAATAGGGTCATTTTTAATGGGAAAAAAACGTGATTTTTAATTAGCACACAAAAGCTTTATTTTATACATATATATATAGATAGATAGATATATAGATATATAGATATATAGGCTTCCCTGGTGGCTCAATCGGTAAGGAATCCGCCCACAATGCAGGAGACCCAGGTTCCATCCCTGGGTCAGGAAGATCCGTGGAGGGGGGCATGGCAACCCACTCCAGTGTTCTTGCTGGGAGAATCCCATGGACAGAGGAGCCTGGTGGGCTACAGTATAAAAAAGACTAATGAGTCAATACTTTAAGTGTGTCTGGGTTTTCATTTCTACTTTCAGAAGTATGGATAAATACAATGGACGTTAAAAATGTTCTCTGAGGGACGTCCCTGGTGGTCCAGTGGTTAGAAATCTGAATTTTCACTGCAAGGGGCATAGGTTTGATACCTGGTCAGGAAGCTAAGGTCCTACATGCCACATGGCAACTAAGCCTGTATGCCATAACTAGAGAGGAGCCTATGCCGCAACAAAAGATCACAAAAGACCTAATGCGGCCAAATAAGTAAATAATTGTTTTAAAAAATGGAAGTGAGACTTGGACCATAAAAGAAAGCTGAGCATCAAAGAATTGATGCTTTTGAACTGTGGTGTTGGAGAAGACTCTCGAGAGTCCCTTGGACTGCAAGGAGATCCAACCAGTCCATCCTAAAAGAGATCAGTCCTGGGTGTTCATTGGAAGGACTGATGCTGAAGCTGAAACTCCAATCCTTTGGCCACCTGATGCAAAGAGCTGACTCTCTTGAAAAGACCCTGATGCTGGGAAAGATTGAGGGCAGGAGGAGAAGGGGACGACGGAGGATCAGATGGTTGGATGGCATCACCGATTCAATGGACATGAGTTTGAGCAAACTCTGGGAGATAGTGAAAGACAGGGAAACCTGGGGTGCTGCAGTCCATGGGGTCCCAAAGAGTCGGACACGACTGAGCGAAGAAACTGAACTGAAGTTGTTAGTCATTTTTAAGAAGGTCAATTTGTTTCGTAGGTCAAAAGTGATGGACACCACTAACTTAGAATGTGTGGGTTCCTGCCTCTCCCTAAAAACTTAGGAAAGGTTAAACTCTCCCTTGCTGAAGTGATTTGAGACTTTATGGATGAACCCTCATATAACCTTCAGAAAAGACACCTCCGTTCATGGCAATGAACACTCCACCCTTTCTAAATCTCACAGACATGAATGCCATGTTGTAGAACTTTCGAAAGAGTCAAGTGTTTCTCTTCGGTTCTCTTGGAGAAGGCGTGTGTTCTCACTGCTCTTCACTCAGTCACGTCCAACTCTTTGCAACCCCATGGACTGCATTGCGCCAGACTTTCCTGTCCTCCACTACCTCCTGGAGTTTACTCAGAACTCGTGTCCATCGAGTCCGTGATGCCATCCAATCATCCCATTCTCTGTTGCCCCCTGCTCCTCCTGCCCTCAGTCTTTCCCAGCATCAGGGTGGGTAAGGATGGTAAAAAGCGCCAGGTCAGCTAAAGCATGGCAGGGCAAAGGGAGAAAAGGATTTAGTTTGTGTGTAAATGTGTGTTTTTCCACCCACACTCATATTGCCTGGCATACTGATTAATTTGAATTAAACATTATTTCTGTAATGGCTGGGGGCTTCCCTGGTGGTCCAGTGGTTAAGGCTCTGAACTCCCAAGCTCTGCTTCGATTCTTCACTAATAAAGCCCCCCAAACCCAAGTGTCTTTGTCCCAACACCGGTATAGAATTGATGGGTCATGTGACGGTATGACTTCCACGGAGTATTGGTGAGTGTGATTAACACCAGTTGTGGTGTCGAAGATCTCCACTGCTCAGGGACTCGACCCACCCGACGTTGACTCTCTCTGGATGCAAATATGTCTACCGTTTTTCTCTGCACGCAGCTTCTTGTATGATCGCATGCACAGGATTCACTGCAAGGATTTTGTTCCAATGGAAACTTGGAGCAAGTCTCATATGAGTTTGAGATTCTGCTTATTTTGGGGGGGGGATTGGTTAAAATTTTATGTGATCCGGGAATTCCATTTGTAAGTATACCCTTAAAAGAATGTCAAGCAGAATATTTGTATATCCATGTTCATAGCAGCATTATTTACAGTATTCAGAAGGTGGAAGCAACCCAAGTGTGTATTGACAGATGAATGGAGAATTAAATGTCGTTTACAAAGACAATGGACTGTTGTTGTTTTAGTCCCTAAGTCATGTCTGACTCTTTGCAACCTCATGGACCAGGCTCCTCTGTCTGTGGGATTCTCCAGGCAAGAATACTGGAGTGGGTTGCCATTTCCTCCTCCAGGGGATCTTCCCAACCCAAGGATCGAGCCTCCATCTCCTGCACTGGCAGACATCTTCTTTACTGCTGAGCCATCTGGAAAGCCCACAATGGACTATTACTCAGTCCTAAAAAGGAAGGAGATTCTGACACGTGCTACAATATGCATGAACCTCCGGGGTGTTACGCTAAGTCAGTCACAAAAGGACATACACTGTATGATTCCACTTTTGTGAGGTACTTAGAGATCCGTGTTTATTAGCAATCTCCCGAACAATACTGATGTTGCAGCCCATGAACAAAGATTTTGAACATCAATGCTACAAGCAGTGCTCTCTGCATCTCTTGAATACAAGGCCTCGCTGTGCTCCCATGAAGAGCAGTAGACACAGAATCTAACCAGCTTCTGACATGCACAGATATTTGCATATTAATATATGTGTGTGTTAGTTGCTCAGTTGTGTCCAGCTTTTGGGACCCCATGGACTGTAGTCCACCAGGCTCCACTATCTGTGGGATTCTCCAGGCAAGAATATTGGAGTGGGTTGCCATTCCCTTCTCCAGGGCATCTTCCCGATCCAGGGATAGAACCTGGGTCTTCCGAATTTCGGGCAGATCCTTTACCTTCTGAGCCACCAGGGAAGCCCAAAGGTGATGTGTGTGTCCTACTCTTTACATATTAATATATATTTGTGTTTTTTTTCAGCGTAGGTATGTTAGGTGCAGGCATTTAACTTGGTAAGGGCAGTCTAATTGGTGAAAACTGTTTTCATATTACTACTTAAGGGCAAGAGTCTAATCTTGCTGCTCTAAGCATTGTGAGACCTGCCCTGTAGGAATTCACTCAAGGCCTATAAAAATTTCCATGGTTTTCAGCTATGTCCAAAAAATCCCCTCTAAGAAAAGTCCATATTCCCTCTTTGTGCCAAGAACTAGGGGTTTATAAGTCTGTAATGTGCCATCAGCAAGCCAAATGAATTTGAATTGCTCCACATGAAAATTGTTTTCATCTGTGTTTGTATCACTAATTACAACACGGTTCTGTTTTACGAAACATGAAAATTAAATATGGATGGTCTCTGAAGAGAACAGTTTACATCTAAATGTTTTAAAAAATAAACCTTTAAATGATTTACAATTTGTTTTCCTATCCAAACACCAAAAGATTTGATTAAAATTTTTATCTACTTGGCTGTTATTTTATGCCATTTCTAGCCACTCAGATACTGTTCTGTTTTTATGATTCTTTAAAGAAGACCTACAAAAATAATAGGTGGATAAAGTTGAAGAGTTTTTACAACCAGGCAATTTTCCCAAGTTGAACAGCTCTTTGTTGTTGCTGCTTTTGTTGTTGTTGTTCAGTGGCTCAGGCGTGTCCGACTCTTTGCAACCCCAGGACTGCAGCACACCAGGCTTCCCTGTCCATCACCAACTCCCAGAGTTTACTCAAACTCATGTCCATCGAGTCAGTGTTGCCATCCAACCATCTCATCCTCTGTCATCCCCTTCTCCTCCTGCCCTCAGTCTTTCCCAGCATCGGGGTCTTTTCCAATGAGTCAGCTCATTGCATCAGGTGGCCAAAGGATTGGAGTTTCAGCTTCCACATCAGTCCTTCCAGTGAATATTCAGGGTTGATCTATTTGCACTTTGACAAAATTTTGAGTGGGAAAACCCAAAGTTGAGTTTGGAGAAAGCGATATCACACTGGTTAGCATGTCCTGCCTATGTCTCTTGATGAGCTTAGAGGTTGAATGGAGAAACTCAGAACACACGGACACACTTCCACACTCAGGGTACAGAAAGGGTCTGTGTGTTGCTCACGCCACCCAGGAGTTCCAGAGTCCCTTGATATATTTAGTGGAGTGTGGAGACGAACCCCCAGAGCCTACAACGGCAGGGTGGAGTGTGGGACTTCTGAATGCAGAGGGTGTTATTATATTTTCAGTGTGTGTCTCAAGTTATCAGAAATTAACTGTAAGAGGAGGATGAGGTAGAGACCTACATTTTTTGTTCTTTTTTATTGAGACCTGCTTGTTTTCATTGAGAAAATATTTAGCCTTTAATTGTGCAACTTGATTCTTGGGTATGCCTTTGCTGCTTCATCTTTATCTACTCTTCTCTACAACAAAAGCGTGAGGGAAGTATAATCACTTGGTCATCGCTTAAAATCTTAGTTCTGTTTTTCATCATGTAACCAAGGACACGATTAATGTAAACGCTTTTACCAATAAGTGAAACTGGAAGTGTTAGTTGCTGAGTCACGTCCAACTCTTTGCAACCCCGTGGACTATTTAGCCCACCAGGATCCCTGTCCATTGGGATTCTCCAGGCAAGAATACTGGAGTGGGTTGCCATTCCATTCTACAGGGGATCTTCCTGATGCAGGGATCAAACCCGGGTGTCTTGCATTTCAGACAGGTTCTTTACTATCTGAGGCACCAGGGAAGCCCTTTAATAGCAAACAATTCTAAACCAGTCCTGAATGTTCATAGGAAGGGCTTATGCTGAAGCTGAAACTCCAATCCTTTGGCCACCTGATGCAAAGAGCTGACTCATTGGAAAAGACCCCGATGCTGGGAAAGATTGAAGGTGGGAGGAGAAGGGGACGGCAGAGGATGAGATGGTTGGATGGCATCACCGATTCGATGGACATGAGTTTGAGTAAACTCCAGTAGATGGTGAAACACAGGGAAGCCTGGCGTGCTGCAGTCCAGGAGGTCACAAAGAGTCAGATACAACTGAGTGACTGAACAGAACTGAATGCTAAAACAGTAAGCAATCTTTTTATAAAAGATCTTCCAGAAGTCTTTAAAAATCTTGCAGTAACCCGCCTGAGCTTAAGAATGTGTTCTTCCCCCGTCCGTTCTTCAGATGAGGTCTCAGCCCCGTCTGGCTCCTCTGTGGAAGCCTCACCAACTTTTGCAAGGAGAATCCATCTGTGTCTGAACTCCTGACTCCTGAAAACTGTGAGATCACGAATGCGCATTAAGTTTGAGCTGTGGCACTGTGTCTCTCAGAGAAGACAGAGCTGTCTGCTCACTGCTTTTGAGTCACTTCAGTATGAACCTTGAACACAGGGGATTGTAATAATACATCTTGAATGAGTCGTGGGAAGGATGACTTCAATCAGGAAAGAAGGGAGAAGTCACACGTTGGAAATGAATGGCTTTGCATTCTGCAAAGCACGTCAACTTGTTGCCAAACACTCCCTGATGCCAGAGAAATCTCTCAAGCAAAGACAACTGTGGCATGAACTAATTCATGTCCATTCAACGGGTATCAGTAAAGAGGGAACAGCTCTGGACCTGGGCATGGAAGATAAGGGTTACTACATCGGTGCTTCCATTTATCAAGTACTTAAAACTGCCAGCACGCTTAAGCTTCTTCACTCTCAGCTTCTTTATTGGGATGGTGCAAGATAGTCGAACCTCACAGAGAGTTGATTAACCAGACTAGGCAATGGAGATGCTCCATGGAAAGCACCAGATTTTGTTCTCCACATCCCAGGAGCTTGAACAATGTGATTTGATTGTCTTTCTTCCTCCCCACAAGCATTAAGGAGACGCAAATTTCTAAAATTTATGTATGTATTTTTATTTATTGTGGTAAAAAAAGATAGATTATGGTGAACGGCGTCACATTTGTGATCTCCGAAGAAAAAGATTTAGCTTCGGGACCAGGACCAGGCTTGATCAGTTCAGTTCAGTTCAGTGGCTCAGTTGTGTCTGACTCTCCGTGACCCCATGGATAGAGTCCATGGAATTCTCCAGGCCAGAATCCTGGAGTGAGTAGCCGTTCCCTTCTCCACGGGATCTTCCCAACCCAGGGATCAAACCCAGGTCTCCCACATTGCAGGCGGATTCCCTACCAGCTGAGCCACCAGGGAAGCCTTGGACAGGGTGCTACCTTAATCTAAGTGCCAGGGTCTCTCCCAGTTATAAGGCAAACAGGAATTTGATAGTGAAAACCCCATCTTTCTATACTTACAGGAAGAATTGAAACCAGATGGTTTTGCGTATGTTGTCAGCTTTTGCTCTGAATCAGTGTGGCCGAATTTTTCAGTGATATCCAGTGTCTTTTCACATGTACATCACGCTGGAATATATGTTCTTCAAGACGAGACTTCTAACAGGTTTTTTTTTTGCCCATAGAAGAGTAAGTACAACATACCTCCCTTTCATCTAACCTCTTACACTGAGCTTTGGATGAATTGTGTGTACCTGGGTCAAAGTAATTCGATTGCTCTCACGGTTTGCTCAAGAAGGAACATGAGAGTAATCTGGTTTTTTAATCGGTGAAAGAAGATCCAGTTCTCCCCTCAATGAATTTACATTAAAAACAAACATTAAATCCAGATGGGAATTTTTTTTTTTAAGTTACAAAACCCTCTGCAAGATCTGTTCAGGGGCTTTAGAGACTAAAATGTTAGAAAAGATAGATTCCAAACACTGCACGTGTTTTTATTCCCACCTATTTTTTGATTCTCACCAAACAGAATACATTCCATTGAATTATTTAATTCCAATGATGAGTAAGACTGAGCAAACACAGAAATCATAAATCAGCTGTCTACGAACTAAAGCCCTGTTTTCAGTAGAGTATTTCATGGAGAGTTTAAAAGGAATTCACCATCACCATGGATCCAACTGCCTCCCATCACCGAAAAATAGAGAAGGTAAATTATCTTGTTTGTAATTCTCAAGGTACTCCTGGGGGCTTCTAGTTGCTTTTCCAGCCCATTCTGTCTCTATTAATGACTCAGATCCACAGTACAGTGTACCTCGGAGTATATTTGAATGGCAACTTGAGATTGCTTTGTCGTAATAAGATGCATTTGAGTACTTTCCTTTCATTAAAGGAATGAAAGAAAACCTTTTTGAAACAAAACGAACCATGGTGAGGGAAGCTCTGTCTTGATTTCCAACTCATTCAGTGCCCCCAAAGTCTGGATTTAATACCAATGGGTATTAAAGAGTAGACTTAAAAGATAGCAGTCCCTCCAAAATCCTCAAACCCCATTGGCTGGCAGTTTGTCTTCTTCTGTGAACCCAGCTTGATCTAAAACATCCTCAACACGAGGACCTCGCTGTCTCATTCCACTCCCCCCCCCCTTTTTTTTTACTGTCTTGGAGAACCTGGGTTGTGGAAATGAAGTGAAAACATTTACATCTCACAGTGAGAGGTCTAGATGTCCAAACACACATTTTGCAACTTAACCTCCTGCTTCAAAGGGCACCAGTGAGACTGCAGAGATTAAATCATCATTCTTAGGAGCAGTGTGACGCTAGAACTTAGTGAAGAAGAAGGGTCCACTGAGATAAATATCTTTTATATCGCTTCCAGCCACAGCCGCTTATGGTGGATCTGCCTATAAGTTCTTTTAAAACGAGGAAAAAAAGAAGAAAAGAGAAAAAAAAAAAACAAGGAAAGAAAGAAATCAAGGGTATCATGGCAAAGCGAGTTACATAATTCTGTAGGCTATTTTTAGAATCATTTCTGCGGTGTGAAAAGCAACCAAGGAAAGAAATTAATCATGCGCGTCTAGCTTTCTTGTAACCCACCAGACATCGGTAAGCAGCTGGAGGTGCTTCCCCTCCACGGACAAGAAAAGCCTTGAGGAGGGTTATCTCCATCATAGCCTTTCATATCTGACAATGGTGAAGCAAAAGTCATCTAGTTCTCAAGTCTTCATTTTGAGCTTGGGAGTCACTCTCAGAAGGAGGCATTGCTGATCCAGCCTCTGCCCATAATTTCCAAAGGGTTTCTCGTCACCAGTTTGCAGTCCCCAGGACCTGTCTTCTCTTGCAAGCGTGCTCAACCAGTGTTCCTGTTTGCAAGTTTTCCTACCTGCCTGTTAGTCACTCTTCTCAAGGTAAGGTCGGTCAGTTCCATTGCTCAGTCATGTCCGACTCTTTGCAACCCCATGGACCACAGCACGCCAGGCCTCCCTGTCCATCACCAACCCCTGGAGTTTACTCAAACTCATGTCCATTGAGTCGGTGATGCCATCTAACCATCTCATCCTCTGTGGTCCCCTTCTCCTCCCGCCTTCAATCTTTCCCAGCCTCAGGGTCTTCTCCAGTGAGTCAGTTCTTTGCATCAGTTAGCCAAAGTACTGGAGTTTCCGCTTCAGCATCAGTCCTTCCGATGAATATTCAGGACGGACTGGGACCTATAAACATCAGTGCAAGTTTCAATTCTGTTTTGTCCTCCCTGTGTTTTTCCTTCTCCCGAAGCCTGCTTTCTTTGGAGACAAGCCTGATTTCTTTCCTTCTTTTTGTTAATTTTTTTTTTTTTTGAGTATAGATGCTTTATAGTGTCATGTTAGTTTCTGCTGTACCGCAAAGTGAACCAGCTTTGTATATATGTATACATATATCCCCTCTTTATTGGATTTCCTTCCCTGTCCAGTCATCACAGAGCATAGAGATCCGTGTGCTGAACAGTAGATTCTCATGAGTTATCTGTTTTATGGTGGTGGTGGTGGTAGTTTAGTCGCTAAACCACTGGCTCATGCGACATGGACCGCAGCCCGCCAGGCTCCTCTGTCCATGGGGTTCTCCAGGCAAGAGTCCTGGAGTGGGTTGCCATTTCCTCCTCCAATCTGCTTTATGCATAGTATCAATAGTTTATATACATCAGTCCCAATCTCCCAATTCATCCCTTGGTTCTCTATGTCTGTGTGTCTATTTCAGCTTCGCAAATAAGATCGTTGATACCAGTTGTTTTTCAGAGTCCACATATAGGTGTTCATATAGGATACCTGTTTTTCCCCTTTCGGACTGACTTCACTCTGTGTGAATGTCTTTAGGCCCAATTCTCTAGCCTGCTTTCTTTTTCAGCCAGCCGTCAGGCAGGAGCTAATCAACATAGCCTTTGGTGGCCACCGTTCCCTTTCAGGATGTCATGGGGGAGAGACTCCACTGTGTCCCCTAATATGAATGTTACGGGGACCCTAACTCTGCTGGTGGGAGTGGTGATCTCACATCACACAAAGAGGCAAGTTTCACGGTGAACACGATGCCAAGTAGCAATAGCTGCTGGCAGATGATAGCTTCTGAACAGGACACGGGGAGACTCCCAGAGACATTTTTTTTTAAATTAAATTTATTTATGTTAAATTGAAGGATAATTGCTTTACAGTGTTGTGTTGTTTTCTGCCATACGTCAGCATGAATCCCCTCCCTCTTGAACCCCCCTCCCACCTCCGGCCCCTGTGGGTTATCACAGAGCCCTGGATTGAGCTCCCAGAGTCACACAGCAAGTTCCCACTGGCTGTCTATTTTGCATATGGTAGTGTGCTGCCGGATAAACGTGTGTTACTCACTCAGTCGTGTCCGACTCTCTGCAACCCCGTGGACTGTAGCCCGCCAGGCTCCTCTGCCTGTGGGATTTCCCAGGCAGGAATACTGCAGTGGGTTGCCATTACCTCCTCCAGGGGATCTTCCCAATCCAGGGATGACACCCACATCTCCTGCTTGGCAGGTGGATTCTTTACCACTGAGCCACCAGGGAAGCCCAAAAGACAGATTAACAAGAGAAAAACAAGCAGAAGTTTAGTAACATGTGTACCTTCTATATACATGGGGAATATCCAAGAAAAGAGAAATGCTATCTCTTGTATTGGCAGGCGAGTTCTTTACCACTAGTGCTGAGCTCAAGCTGTTCTCTAGTTTACTAGCATTTCTGGGTGTGAATCCAGAGAAAGGGACATCAGGACCTCCAGGAGAAACGCCCGCTCCCATGTCCACCATGCAATTATCCACAACAACCAAGGTGTGCAAACCGCACACAGCTGTCCACTGAGACACGAACCAACCAAGGATGCATGGCAAATGAAAAGTGGCATATCCGGGCCGCGGGATGGTAGCCAGCCTTAAAGGGAAGAAAGTCCTGCCTTGTGTGACCGCACCGATGAACCTGGAGGCCATCAGGCTGAGTGATATCACCCAGAGAGAGTGTAACAGGGAAGAACCTGCCTGTTCCAAGTCCATCACTAAAGGATTGCTGCCTGCAAGCTTAACTGACACACAGTGGCCCATCTCTGGGAACCCTGCCCCCCAGGTAATGAGCATTAAGGTGAAAACACTGCTACTGAGCTCATGGTAAGTGTCCTGCCCAGGGCCACTCGTGAATGCCTGCAGGAAGGGAGAGATTCACACATCCCCTGTGCAGTCTGGCCGGAACCAAGTTCTTACCCTCCCCCCTCTTTTAGTATAAAACACTCAGGAGACTTCCCGGGCAGTTCAGTGGTGAAGACTTCACCCTCTTAACACAGGGGGCTTCCATGGTGGCTCAGACAGTAAAGAATCTACCGGTGTGATTCAGGAGTCCCAGACTTGATGCCTGGGTCAGGAAGATCCCCTGGAGAAGGGAATGGCTGGCTACCCACTCTGGTATTCTTGCCTGGAGAATCCCATGGACAGAGGAGCCCGGCAGGCTACAGTCCTTGTGGTCGCAAAGAGTCAGGCATGACTGAACCACTAACACACTAATTCAGGGGATGCGGTCTCCATCTTGGTCAGTGAGCTAAGATCGCAATGCCTCACGGCCTAAACAAGCAAACAAACGGAAAAACAGAGCCTAAACAACAGAAACAATATTACAATGGTGCACAGCAAAAAAAACTATACAATTTTTTTTTAAAAGCCAGAATGCTAACTGAAGAAAGATGGTTTTGGGGGACATACCTGAGTCCACCATCTTCTAAGTCTACAGATACACCTACGATTCTGAGCCTGGACACCTTGTCTCTGGATGCATTGGCCTGTTGGGTGGCGAGCAGTATGAGCTTGGAGTCGGTAACAAATGTTGGTGAAGCCAGCCGGAGAGCCGTGCTGCTTGCAGGAATTTGGGGGAATTTCCGGGGAAAGTCTTAGCAGCTGTCAGGACCCACTTGTCTTGCAGATCGTCCCTTCCAAATTCCCTGCAGCAGTACCGGGCGTCCAGGGCTTGGCAGTTGGAACAAAGAACAGACCTTTGGGAGCCCGCAAGCTCCGTTACAGTCAGGAAAGTCACTCTGGTGTGTACTGTCAGAGAAGTCTTTCTGAACATTTGAGAAATTTTTTCTCCCCCCCTTCCCCTGCCACGGAATAAGCAAATTGACTTTGTATTTGAGTGGGATGCCTTGCAGAAAACAGGAAATACTTGCTGAACTTTTACCCAATTTTGTAAGCCAGTTTGCTGTTCCGAGTTCATGCATGTTGGCATTTGTTTCTGCTTTGGGGCTGCACGTTGTACTTTTGCCGCTTTTGTTGTTCTTGAATTTATAAAATACAGGAAATACTCCATCTGCCCGTGAGGAAAGCCCTTCAGGACATATCTTAAAAAGACAGGCCGCAGAAAAATATAGCTGTGAGCCCATGACTGAGAAAGAGATGAGGACTTCCCTGGTGGTCCAGTGGGTAAGAAGACTCCAAGCTCCCCAGTGCAGCAGGGACCCAGGTTCAATCTCTGGTCAGGGAACTCCATGGCCGAAGTCACGACCCTGCATGCTAGAATGAAGGTCAAAGATCCTTTGTGCTGCAAATAAGATCCATCGTGGCCAGATGAATATTTGAAACTATTTTTGAAATAAGAGAAAGAGATGCTATTCTGTTGTACTTATCAAACTGAATTTATAAAATATGGGAAATACTCCATCTGTTTGTAAGGAAAACCCCTTTGGGACATATCTTAAATAAATGGGCAAAATATAGCCATGAGGACTTCCCCGATGGTTCAGTGGTTAAGATTCTATGCTTTTAATGCCAAGGGCACAGGTTCAATCCCTGGTCATGGAATTACCATCCCACATGTCATGTGTTGCAGCCAAGAAATAAAAATTAAAGATATATATGTATGGGCTTCCCTTGTGGCTCAGCTGGTAAAGAATCTGCCTGCAGTGCGGGAGACCTGGGTTCGATCCCTGGGTTGGGAAGATCCCCTGGAGAAGGGAAAGGCTACCCACTCCAGTATTCTGGCCTGGAAAATTTCATGGACTGTATACTCCGTGGGGTCACAAAGAGTCGGACACGAATGAGCAACACTTTGACTTTCACTTTCATGTATGGAGATATATATGCCTGCATGCATGCCAAGTCTCTTCAGTTGTGTCCGACTGTTTGCAACCCTATGGACTGTATGTAGCCCGCTAGGCTCCTCTGTCCATGGGATTCTCCAGCTAAGAATATTGGAGTGGGTTACCATTTCCTTCTACAGGGGATCTTCCCGACCCAGGGATTGAACTTGCCTTCCTGCTTGGCAGGCAGATTCTTCACCACTGAGCCACCAGGCAACAGAACTTTCATAGTCCAATCATATCTCATAGTGTTTTTTAACTTGTCCTGCTGCAAATTTGCAAAAAGGAAAAAGAAAAGAAAAGGAGCTGTCCGTTTACCACGGATGTGAGTTGCAGACCTTTTCTATTAAGAGAACTTTGAGTGGCCAAAGAATAAAACGTATCACCCGTTCCGGCACCCTGAATATAGAAAGTTGAGACATGAGCCAGAAAGATTTGTGAAAACCTCTTCAAATGTCTGCAGTGGCCAAGGTGACAGGGTTGGGTGTGCAAAACCCATCTGCCTGCCCCGTGCCCTCCTCTGCTATTTTTCTCATGTTCTGCCTCTACTGTTGGGCAAAGGTGCCCTCTCCGTGTTAATAACTCTTCTCAGAGGAGGCCTCTCACCTTGTCCTGAAATGCCCACCATCTCATCACCCGCTCAGAATTCTCCCTCCCACCCCCTGCTTAGTTTGAAGGCTGCATGCTGTCTTTTGTGGTCTTCAGAACAGCCCTTTGGAATCGTAAAACGCTTTGCACGCTGCTTCAAAGGTGCCATCCTTTCTGAGCACCAGGGGCCGCTCAAAGAAGTCTGTCTCTGTAACCCGTTTGCCTTTCAGCTCTTAGCCACACACATACAAAAAAAAAAAAAGGAACAGGAGGTGATAATTACTTAGTGCTGATAAGAAGGGACCACCGCCCCTCCTGGTCCGAGTTGAACCGTGACCCTCCCATTTATGGTTTGAAGTCGTCACTCTCGGCATCTCGGAATGGGACCTTATTTGAAGAGGCAGATGAGTTGGGATGAATCCATGACCGTGGGCGCAGATCTGATAGACCAGTGCCCTTAGAAAAGGGGGAAATTTGGATCAGAGGCACAAATACAAGGAGAAGGCCAGGTGAATAAAACTGGGGAACAAGACGTCCATGTACAAGCCCAAGAGAGAGGTTTGGAACTGATTCTTCCTTCCCAGCCTGGAGAGGGAACCAACCCCAAGGCCACCTTGATCTGTATCTTCTATAATACACGGTTTACATATATGCAGGAGGTCTTTCAATCTACCTAAAGATTTGTATACCTGTCACTCACCAGACTGAGCAACTCACACTTTCACTTTACACACCCCAGAATGCCCGGGACATCGTGTGTGGATGGATGCCACACACGTGTGTGGATGGTTAGTCGCTCAGTCGTGTCTGACTCTTGGCGACCCCGTGGACTGCAGCCCGCCAGGCTCTTCTGTCCCTGGAATTTCCCAGGCAAGAATCCTGGGGTGTGTTGCCATTTCCTACTCCGAGGTATCGCCTTGACCCATGTCTCTTGCATCTCCTGAATTTACATATATTTATATTACAAACGTGTTTAAGTATATTGTGGAATGTGTTGGATTCACTTACTTTTTTTTGATAAATTTCACATATGATTTATTTCAAGGAACTGGCTCCCACGATTTGGGCGGCAGAGGAGAGGATACCGTCACGTTCAAAATCTGTAACACAGACTTGAAAGTTAGGAGGGAGTTGATGTTTTAGCCCTCAGACAGAATTTCTTCTTTTGGTGGGAAATCTCAGTTGTGATGAAAAGGCTTTTCATCTAACCAGGAAAGACCCTCTTTCATTATGAAGGATAAACTACTTTTTTTTTTTTTTTACTTTTATTGGAGTATAGTTGATGTACAATGTCGTGTTGGTTTCAGGGGTACACAAAGTGATTCAGTTATATGTATACATGTATACGGGCTTCCCTGGTTGCTCAGTTGGTAAAGAATCTGGCTGCAATGTGGGAGACCTGGGTTCGATCCCAGGGTTGGGAAGATTCCCAAAGAGAAGGGATAGGCTACCCCACTCCAGTATTCTTGGGCTTCCCTGGTGGCTCAGCTAGTAAAGAATCCACCTCCCATGCAGCAGACCCCGGCTCAATTCTTGGGTGGGGAAGATCCGCTGGAGAAGGGATAGGCTACCCACTCCAGTATTCTTGGGCTTCCCTGGTGGCTCAGCTGGTAAAGAATCCACCTGCAATGAGGGAGACCTGGGTTTGATCCCTGGGTTGGGAAGATCCCCTGGAGAAGGGAACAGCTACCCACTCCAGTGTTCTGGCCTGGAGAATTCCTGTAGCCCATGGAGTCACAAAAGAGCCGGGCACAACTGAGTGACTTTCCCTTTCATACTGTTACACCCTTTTTTTAGAGTCTTTCCCCAGGTAGGTCATTACAGAGTATTGAGTAGGGTTCCCTGTGCTGTACCGCAGGTCCTTATAAGTTATGTATTTTACATACAATAGTGTGTACTTGTCAGTCCCAGTCTCCCAACTTATCCTTCCTCTCCACCACTGATAACCATCAGTTTATTTTCTACATTTGTGAGTCTGTCTTTGTTTTGTCTTTTCTTTCATATTGGAGCTATAGTCGAATCACAGTGTTGTGTTAGTTTAAGGTGTACCGCAAAGGGATTCGATTATATGTACATACGTGCGCACCCTTTTAGATTCTTTACCAGTACAGGTCATCACAGAGCACTGAGTACAGAGGTCCCAACTGGTCATCTGTTTCATGTGGACTAGTGTGTCCACGTTAATCCCAACCTCCCAGTTTCTCTCTCCGCACTCAACTACTTTTCTTAAAGTCTGCTGATTGTGGATGTTAACTGCACGGACCAAATCCCTCCACAGCCACGTGTAAACTAGTGTTTGGTTAAGCTAACGGGCACTATAGCCTAACCCAGCTGATATGTTCCGGAGGAAATTGTGTTCCCACCCCCAGCGCCATTCACATGCTAACGCCCTGACAGCCCCAGGACCTCACAATGTGCTTTATTTGGAGATGACGGTCTTTAAAAAGGGGATGAAGGTCAAATGAGGTCACTGGGGGGGGGGTCCCTGACCCCACAGGACTGGGGTCCTTACAAGAAGAGGAGGTCAGGACACAGAGTCACAGGGATGGATGACCATGTGAGCACGCAGGGGGGAGACAGCTGTCTACACACCCAGGAGAAACGCCAGCCCTGCTGAGTTCCAACCTGCAGGACTGTAAGAGATAAATACCTTTCCTCCAAGCCGCCCAGTCTGGCCTCTTCGTTATGACAACCCTGGCAGAGTAATGCCACACGTAAGACTAACCATTAAAGGAGCTGACAGACTGTGGGCTACTGAGCTTAAAGTATGTCCAGGATATTCACCCCAAACAGTAAAGAGAACGGAGCTTGAGAGGAACAAGCATATATATATATATATAGCGTTAGTGTTAGGCACATGGTCCTGTCTGACTCTTTGTGACCCTATGGATCATAGTCCCCCAGGCTCCTCTGTCCATGGGATTCTCCAGGCAAGAATACTGGAGTGGGGTGCCATTCTCTTCTCCAGGGGATCTTCCCGATCCAGGGATTGAGCCCGGGTATCCCCAATTGCAAGCAGATTCTTTACTGTCTAAGTCTATATAAATTTCTCACTTATTTAAATTTTTATATATATATATGTATATATAAAAGCCTTACTTTATATATAATAAGTTATTTACATATGTAAATTCCCACTTATTTAAATTTATTAGATAGGTAAAGTTTATATATAAACATATAAATACATAAAATACATGTATTTATATATACTAACTTAATATATATTAGTTTACATATAATATATATTAAGTTTATATAATAAATTTAAATAAGTGGGAAATTATTTTTTCCCTCTATAGTAAAGAAATGCAAACATGGATGGAAACCCATACTAATAAACCTTCCAATAGAGATCTAAAAGCTTGATAATACCTAGTAAGTTTTGATACTAGCAGTGTCGATCAGGCAGCTCCCTAAGGGGGAACTTTGGCAAAGATTATCCACACTTAAAATGCACACAGCCTGTTACCCAGTACCACTTCCATTGTAGGGGTGCACTCAGGTATATGAGCACACTTATGGCAGACATATCTGTGTGGTAGGGTGCATATACTACACAGTTGCTTCATGATAGTGCATAAAAATGCTGAGATCACCATGGACAAAAGTGTAATGACAGCCATCGATAAATGGAATATTAGACAGCCATGAAAAAGATTGTGTGCATGGGCCTATGTGTGCGTGTATACACAGGTATACCTTGTACTAAACTATACTGTTTGCAGAAGGTTAAAAGAGAACATTGTGCCAGCCTCTAGGAAATGGTGACTCTGAATCTGCTGCCCAGGAATGGTTGATTCTTGTTTGTAGAACGCTGTGTGTTCTCACACTTGTAATGTTTCCATATGAGTTCTGGCTGTCAGTGGAAGGTCATCAGTTAAATTTTCTTGAATTCCTTCACTTGTCTTAAGAGAAGTTCATTTTTTTTGTTGCTGTTTCCTTTTATTTTTTTCTTTTTGATTTTTAGGCTTCTGTTTTAATCAAACAGTCATGGACTTTTTATGACAGTCAACGCTTTACACAAGAGGCTTGTGAAACACTGGGTTCTGGAGGTGGATTCCACTCGTTTACATCTTTCTCTGCTGAAGTAGTCATTTAAAAGCAAATGCTGCTTCACATACAGCTCCTTGTTAGATAAAGATTAATCACAAGTTCATCTCTGGACAAAGAAACCATCAACCTTTCACTGAAGGTTAGATGTATCTTTGAAGCAGCCAGTTCTTAAGATCAGTCATCTCGAGTTTACCTTTTACGTAAGAGATATCCATTTTGAGGTCTGGGTTAAAATTCGCCGTGCCCACCGCGACAGTTATATAACTATTGATCTAATTTCTGAGCACACCTTTCAACCTGTTTTCTGCCTAGAGATACGGAAGGAATCGTTAGTAGTAATATAAATATGAACCATAAAACTTGCATGAAAAAACGACTAAGAGGAAAACTGGAGAGCTTAGCCTTGCAGGTTTTTAATCCAGGTTCTGAACATTCTGCCGGGAAGCACGGCAAACTTAAAACATCCTCAAGTGCCGACAATCGTCAGCGCTGGTGCTGAGGAAACAGGCTGCAAATGCTGAGAAAACACGTGGGAAATGTGTTGAGAAGAACGTACTTGACATCGATTTAATTGTGCTACAGCAAAAGGGAGAAGTTTCCAAGGTGGATATTACAATGAAGCTAATTTGAACTCATAACCTTTGGTGTCGCTCAGTCGCTCAGTCGTGTCTGCCTCTTTGCGACCCCATGGACTGCAGCCCACCAGGCTCCTGCATCCATGGGATTCTTCAGGCAAGAATACTGGAGCGGGTTGCCATTTTTGTTGTTCCATGTCAGGTTCTAACTGTTGCTTCTTGACCTGCATACAGATTTCTCAGGAGGCAGGTCAGGTGGTCTGGTATTCCCATCTCTTGAAGAATTTTCCACAGTCTGTTGTGATCTATACAGTCAAAGGCTTTGGCGTAATCAATAAGGCTTCCCTGTCTTTCACCATCTCCCAAAGTTTGCTCAAACTCATGTCCATCGAGTCGGTGATGCCATCCAACCATCTCATCCTCTGTCGTCCCCTTCTCCTTTTGCCTTATGTCTTCCACCAGACCTCAAATTCCCTTCCTACTGTGTGACTTCTCATTTCTCTGGAACCCACTTTAAAATAAGTAAATTGAAACAGACGAAGTTCACTTTAGTAATATAATTCATGTAACCGACTATAGACAAGACGCTGTCGTTTCAACATGCAATTTCTGTATAAATAACACCATAATGTCTTTTTGGAGGGACTTGTTCTAAGTCTTTGTAATCTGTTGAGTATGTCACTCTCACAGCTTCTCTCACACTGGACTGCCCACATTTTTCATGGTGGTCATAGCTGTGTGTTCCTAGAGCCGCCATAAGAAGCAGCTAAGATGTCTATTTTTATTTTCTTTTTCCAGTCAGTAACCTATGACTGTATCAGTGGTAAGTGTCCTAGGAGGTTAGAGATAAATAGGACCATAAATGTTTTCTAGTCCATAGAACAGACTTGTTTCCCTTTTGTTGTTTGATTCCATTCACATTAAAGCATCTTTAAATATATGTATATACATATATATATATATATGTAGAGGCTTTGCTAGTGGCTCAGACATTAAAGAATCTGCCAATAATTCAGGAGATCCACATTTGATAGCTAGGTCGGGAAGACCCCCTGAGAAGTGAATGGCAACGCACTCCAGTATTCTTGCCTGGAGAATCCCATGGACAGAGGATGCTGGAGGGTTACAGTCCATGGGGTCAGAAAAGAGTTGGACACAACTGAGTGACTGACACTTTCACTTCATAGTTGATATTCAGTGTTATTATATAAGTACTTGTGTGTGATATAGTGATTCATTATTTTTAAAGATTATACTCCATTTATAGCTTTTATAAGATGTTGGCTACATTTTCCATGTTGTACCGTTTATCCTTATTGCTGGTTTTATACCTAGTAGTTTGTACGTCTTTGTCTCCTACCTGTATTTTTCCCCTCCCCTCCTTCCATCTCCTCACTGGTAATCACTGCTTTATTCTCTGTATCTGTGACTCTGCTGCTTTTTTTTATATTCACTAATTTGCTGTATTTTTTGAGATCTGATACATATGTGAGGTCATAGAGTTTTCATGTTTCTCTCACAATTGATTAGCATAATACTGTTCAAGCCCATCTATGTTGCTGCAAATGACATTACCTTGTTCTTTTTCATGGCTGAGTAATACTCCATTGTGTATATGAATTACATCTTCTTTATCCATTCACCTGTGGATGGACACTTAGGTTCCTTCTACGTCTTGGCTGTCATGAAAACTGCTGCTGTGAATACTGGAGTGCCTGCACCTTTTAAAATTAGTGTTTGAGGGGGATGCCCTGGTGATCCAGTGGTTAGGAGTCTGCACTTTCACTCCCGAGGGCGTGAATTCAATCCGTCGTGGGGAAAGTAAGATCCTGCAAACCATGCACTGTGGCCAAAATATAATCAAATAAAATTAGCATTTTTTTTTTTGATGAATAGCCAGGAATAGAAGTACCAGATCATATGGTATTTGCATTTTAATTTTTTTCAGAACCTTCTATCCTGTTTCCCACAGTGACTGCACCACTTTACGTAAGCAGAAGTTGAGATTTCCTTTTACAAAATCAAGTAACCCGAGCCTATAAGAAACTGTCACAAATAACAAAAAACGGCTTGTCCCGTACAAACAATTAGAATATATATTTTTTTAAAGTATGATGTTAAGAGTTACGTAACTAGAGGAGAGCTTTATGGTTTACATTGTGGTTGGAGATCGCAGTCCAAGCATAGATGAGCAAAGGTTCAAGAGTCAGGCCTTATCGGTGATCAGCTTATGTGTCTGCAGGGTATCTTAGCAGACGCTCCATCAGGGAGACTTGACTTGGCTCACATAAAGGCCACCCCCCATGTATTAAAGGCTCTTGGCATGGTAATACAAGAGAGAGAGAAAAATCAATGCGCTCACCTCAAACATCAATATCTCGTTGAGGTTTGCGAATGAGCATAGAAGGCAGATAATTACAGAGACCTTGCGAGAGGAGAGGCCTGATATTTAAACCTGTCACACAACCCAGAGAGGGTCCTGTGTTCTGGAAAGAATGGCTCTTCAGGCAGGTCCTTCCTCTCTGAGCAGGATTCCTATTAGATCTGAGAAGCAGGAAAAAAGTATGATAATACTAGCTGAGCAACATTCACCCCTCTGCACGTTCAGTTCCTGGGAAAGACAGTACAACAAAAATAACAGTGATAGCTTTATTAAATATATATATATTCATATATATATATAGATATATATTCATATATATAGATAGATATATATAGATATAGATAGATATATATTCTAGGTCCCTCTCACAGGGCTTGACTCTTTGTGACACCACGGACTGTAGCCCACCAGGCTCCTCTCTCCAGGGGATTTTCCAGGCAAGAATACTGGAGCGGGTTGCCATTTCCTCCTCCAGGCCATCTTCCCAACCCAGGAATCAAATCCACATCTCCTGGGTCCCCTGCATTGCTGGCACATTCTTTGCCACTGAGCCATCGGGGAAACCCCATAATTGTGTCTTCCAAAAATAATAAAATCTTGCTGGGGAAAGCAAATTTAGATTACTATCCAAAGAGCCTGGTTTTCTTTTAGAGACTGATGTTCTATTTTGTCACCTTCCAGTAGGGTCCGTGTAAACCTTTCAAATTTAGACCTTCCTCTAATATTAATATAGTTCCTTTCTCCAGGGAGGTTCAGCATGTCTTTCCGGAAGTTTCTTAACTACTGCTAATTGTGTAGCAGTCCCCCAGACACACAGCGCCTTAAAGCGTTTATCAAATGAAATAAGCTATGATCACACAGTTCCTGCAGGTCCCGCAGGAACCTGCTCACGGCTTAGGTGGGCCCGGTGTTTGCAGTCTCACGAGGGAGTAGATGAGTCTTTGACCAGCTGTATTCTCATTTGGAGGTTCGAGAGGAGAAGAATCCAGTGCAATTCCTTGTGACCACAGAACTGAATACTCTGGCCATTTCTGACTGCCGGCAAAGGCAGCGTTCATATCCTAGAGGCCAATCTCTTTAGCTCCCTGGGTGGGCCTTGCAAGGTCACCCTACCTTCAGCATCTGCATGAGAATGTCGGTAAGAGTCTGCCAGCAGGATGGAGATTAATGTGGCATCAGGAAGCAGGGGCTTCCCAGGTGGCCCTAGTGGTAAAGAATCCGCCTGCAATGTAAGAAACCCAGGCTCGACCCCTGGGTCAGGACGATCCCCTGGAGGAGGGCATGGCAACCCACTCCAGTATTGTTGCCTGGAGAATCCCATGGACAGAGGAGCCTGGTGGGCTACAGTCCATGGGGTCGCAAAGAGTTGGACACGACTGAGTGACTGAGCACTCAGGAAACAGGAAATGGACATCCATCCTAAGATCCTGGGCACGCCAGAGCAGAGGGACATACACAGGTGGTAAAGCAGAAGGTGGAGGTCATTGGCATCTGCTCACAATGAATCCAACGCAGATGGAGCCCAGAGTGTCTCCAGTATAGCGTTCCACTTCATCAACCCACAGGGACAGACCTGAGATAAAGAGGGAGCCCCTCTTTCAAAGCTTCATCCGATTAAGAGGCCTCCCTGGTTGGTCCAATGGTTAAGAATCTACCTGGCTGTGCAAGGGACACTGGTTCAATCCCTGGTCCGGGAAGACCTCACGTGCTGCAGGGCAACTGTGCCCATGGGCCGCAACTACTGAGCCTGCTCCCTAGAGCCTTTCTCTGCAACAAGAGAAGCCCCTTCCATGAGACGCCCCCGAACCACAACTAGAGAATAGCTCCCACCCATCACTAGGACAAAAAGCCCATGCAGAAAGACCCAGTGCAGCCAAAAATAAAAGAAATAAATCAATATTAAAATTAAATAAACATTAAAAAGAAATCATCTTTGGGTTAAGTTAGGCCCACCCAAAGTAACCTTCTTGCCCACGAACTCAAAGTCAACGAACGTGGAACCGTGTGTAGTCTGCCTTCATCTGTTCCCTGTCTAGAAACAGGTCTCCTGTCCCCAGAGGACACTATGGAAGGGGATTACACAAAGTGAGGAATACCAGGAAGCAGGAATCCTTGGGGGTCACATGAGAGACATGTTGTCTATCACAGTATGTTTTAGATGTCTGAGCACGACCTCTGAGAATATGAAACACCAATCACAGCCGTTCATAATGCAACCTTTAATAAGAGAAACGAAGACACTCTTTACGCATAAAATGGCTCCAAAATTGTTTTACCCAAAGATTCCTAATAAAAACAGCGTGGAAAGATATGCTTTAGCCAAGAGTAATCACTTCAGTTCAGTTCAGTTGCTCAGTCGTGTCCGACTCTTTGCAACCCCATGAACCCCCAGCACACCAGGCCTCCCTGTCCATCACCAACTCCTGGAGTCTACCCAAACCCATGTCCATTGAGTCGGTGATGCCATCCAACCATCTCATCCTCTGTTGTCCCCCTCTCCTCCTGCCCTCAATCTTTGCCAGCATCAGGGTCTTTTCCAAGGAGTCAGCTCTTCATATCAGGTGGCCAAAGTATTGGCATTTCGCTTCAGCATCAGTCCTTCCAATGCATATTCAGGACTGATTTCCTTCAGGATGGACTGATTGGATCTCCTTTCAGTCCAAGGGACTCTCAAGAGTCTCATCCAACACCACAGTTCAAAAGCATCAATTCTTCGGCGCTCAGCTTTCTTTATAGTCCAACTCTCACATCCATACGTGACTACCGGAAAAGCCATAGCTTTGACTAGATGGACCTCTAAATGATTTACTTGTAACACACCCATAACAAAATGACAAAAAGGCTTTGAAAATCATGGAAGAAAGAAAATCTCACACCAGGAAAACAATAACCAAAATGAAACTTACAATTGACTTGAAAACCAGAAGCAGGGAATAGAGGTTACGGATATGACTTTGTCTGAAAATAATCCCACTAAAAATCCACAGTATTATCAACCTTGCTTTTGAATGCTGAGAATAGTTTTGGCTCATTTAAAGCTTAAAATGACAGAATTCTCCCCAAAGGTATTTTTTTGTGGCTGTTCTACCGATTTATTTCTACCAACCCATCTCCCTCCACCCTCAGGCCCTTGTGCTCAGCCATGTAACCCCATGGACTGCAGCCCGTGAGGCTCCTCTGTCCATGGACTTTTCCAGGCAAGAATACTGCAGTGGGTTGCCATTTCCTTCTCCTTCCAAAGGTGTTTTTAAAGCATATCTTTAGTGGGAGAACTGAATGAATGTCTATCAAAAGTTGCAAAAGGAAACAAAAAAAAGGAATAATAAAACCTGGACGATGGTAATTAACAAACTTGATCTGATTCCTCCAAAGACAGTGGAAAAATGAAAAAAAAAAATTATATATATATATAGGACTTCCCTGGTGGCTCAAACGGTAAAGAATCAACCCGCAATGTGGGAGACCTGGATTCGATCCCTGAGTCAGGAAGATGCCCTGGAGAAGGGAATGTCTACCCACTCCTGTATTGTTGCCTGGAGAAACCCATGGATAGAGGAGCCTGGCTGGCTACAGTCTATGCGGTCATCAAGAGTTGGACACAACTGAGCAACTAACATGCACACACACACATTATATAATACAAAAAAATCATGCGTTATTTTTACAGGCCATCTGAATCATTTGCAAAATTTAATCTGTGCTAATCGGGACCATGTGCTACAAATGAAAACTCAGAAAAAAATATCTAAAGAATCAGAATCATCAAGACATTATTTGCTGTCTACTGCTCCACTACATTAAATATTAGTTATAAGAAAGTATCAAATTCGAAATTTCCTGCCAGTGGAGTGTTTACAACTCCGCGTTTCCACTAGCAGGGACCCAGACTGAATCCGTGGTCAGGGGAACTAAGGTTCTACAAGCTTCATGGTCAAGGCCAAAAAATATAAAATATACACAGAATCTAAGTATATCATAGTACCACTGCTACATGTGAAAACATTTCAGATGCACCATGGAGAAAAAAAAATTGAGACATTATTAGAAAACATGGGAGAATGATTTTAAATTCTTGAAGACAAGCCTTCTAGAAGTTGTTGTTCACTGATTTCCCAGGCCAATTATAGCTACTGCCTACCGTTACTGTTCATACAGCCCCAAACATTGTTCAGAGTTTCTCGTAACATCTGATTTTTCAAGGCTGGGTCATAGTTTTCAGAACACATTTATCTCTGTTGAGTATAACGTAGCGCGGTCAGCCTCTCATGTTTTTTCAGGGCTCTGGACTTTGAAATCATCAGGAAACATGGCTGCCCAGTTACCAGTTCAGATCAGTCCAGTCGCTCAGTCGTGCCCGACTCTTTGCCACCCCATGGACCGCCGCGCGCCAGGCCTCCCTGTCCATCAACAGCTCCCGGAGTTTACGCAAACTCATGTTCATCGAGTCGGTGATGCCATCCAGCCATCTCACCCTCTGTCGTCCCCTTCTCCTCCTGCCTTCAGTCTTTCCCACCATCAGAGTCTACTTCCGTTATTATGATTTGTTAATTATTTACTTATTTATTTTTGGCTGTGCTGGGTCTTCGTTGCAGTGTGGGCTTTTCCCTAGTTGCAGTGCTTAGTTGCTCCAAGGCATGTAGAGTCTTCCTGGACCAGGGATCGAACTCACGTCTCCTGCGTTGGCAGGCGGATTCTTTATCAAGGAAGCCCTACTCGTCTTATTGATTCATTTTTTTTCCCACAATCGAAGCATTCGCTCTTGATTGCTGCGTTTCTAAAAGTTTACCTGCAGAATCTTCCTTTTCAAAACAAGCATTCATCTCAGAAACACCTTTTGGACAATTGAAACATTGCCTGATAGTCTAGAGAGACCATATGGTACCTGGAAGTATATTGATTTACAGTTTCCCTGAAACATCCAGGCAGGAGATGAAGTGTGAAATTTAAAAAAAAAAAAATCACATGAAAATGAAAAATAAGCTGAGTTCACTGATTTTGATTTTTTTTTTTTATGTTGACATTGAAATTTCAGGGGCACATTTTTCAAAACCGTTCTAATATGACAAAGCATTTAAAGAAATGTCCAGGAGAAAAAAAATCAAAACAAAACCACTATTCATCAAATAAAACTATAGATAATTCCGTAGAAAGATAACTATAGAAAAACTATAGATAAGTCCGTAGAGAGATGTACTATTCTACACAGGTTTGTTATAGATGTCCTTTTTAAAACTGCATGTTGAATAATTGAGTGGGTACATATAGAAGATAAATTTCTCAATTTATTTTTCTCGAATTCTGTAGCTGCAATTTAACTCTTTGAAAAGTAGTTATAAGGGGATTTCCCTGGGGGTCCAGTAGCTAAGGCTCTCAGCTCCCAATGCAAGGGGTCTGAGTTCAATCCCTAGTCAGGGAACTAGATTTCTCATATGCCACAACCAACAGTTTGCATGCAACAGCTAGACAGCCTGACCTCTGCAACTAAGACCCAGCACAGTCAAAGTAATTAATTAAAATAAATTTTTTTTTTTTTTTTTAAAGTTGTTTATAACTGGAAACTAGAAACTGACTCCTGGCCCTTAAGAATATACCCTCTTCCATCTGAAGTCATTGCTGTGTTGAGTGAAATTCCATGAGGAGAAGAGAGAAAAGTGAAAAGAACTACCGTTGCAACATATCCTTTGCTGGCATAATTCCGTGTGACGATAGTAATAATCACATTAAGTCAGCACCTCTTCTTATAACGCCATCTCATAATAAAAGGAACTGTGAAGATTCAGTTAGAAGTCGAAAAGTGTTAACCCAAGCACGTTCGATTTTAAAGTGGGAAGCAATTAAAGAGAAAACAACATTCACTTAATTATTTTCTGCAAAATAAGGTTTTCCTCAGAATCCATTTGGCACTTTTCAAAAACATGATAATTTTTTCCTATCTCCTTTCTGTCTCCAAAAATATGCTTGGAGAGCAATTCTAGGCGTCCACGTCCCAAACCTCTAATAGCTAAGAGGATAGGTCGAATTAAAGTTAATAATTGGAGGAGATTGGGTGATAATTGTCATCATGCAGGTCGTCTACCTGAGTACTTTCCACTCTGTAACTGCAGAAGGTAACGGAGCGTCACCCACAAGCTTGCCCCTAAATCCTCCTGTCTTCTGAGGTCCCCTTGTAATAGCACCTCTTAAGAGATACAGGGCTCATTTCAGATTCTGCCTTGGTGGCCCTTGACCATTCTCATGGGATCTGGGAACCTTGCAGTCTCGGGCAGTCAACGTTTGGGGCGGGGAGGTACACCTTACATAGCTCCATCTTCCTGCAACCCTGTCCACACTGACTTCAAACTGTGGATGAAAAAAATATCACCTGCTGTATCAATAAGAAAGGATATCCCAGTCATCAAGCCAGTGCAACTACCCATGGGCTAAAAATTAGTCACAACCTGCAAAGGATCGGACACAACTGAAGCGGCTTAGCAGGCTCGCACTGAAAAAAGAGGGCTATCTTACTTGGTGGGAACGTTTAGGACCCCCGAGCCCCTGGAGACAGCATCTCAGTAGCTCTGAGAAAACTGCTGGGGAATCAAGCTGTATACAAGTTTGCAACAAAGGGGGCAGGCAGTCTGAACATCAAAGATTATTCTGAGGTGATGAAGACCCTGATGCTGGGAAAGATTGAAGGCAGGAGGAGAAGGGGACGATGACAGAGGATGAGATGGTTGGATGGCATCACCAACTCAATGGACATGAGTTTGAGCAAGCTCCGGGAGTTGGTGAAGGACAGGGAGGCCTGGCGTGCTGTGGTCCATGGGGTCGCAAGGAGTCAGGACTGAGTGACTTAACAACAAAAGGGGAATGAGTTATCCAGGAGAGGAATTTAGTGTTCTTCTCTGTTTGGCGAAGGAGAAAAGGAACAGGCCGAGCTGACTCCATCTTGAAAAGGAAGCAAACTCCATCTTACGTTCCCAGTGAACTTTGGACGATGTGCCTGGTAGCCATGGAGATCACACACCAAACAGGCCTCTCAGACTGATAGCCACCAGATTCCATACCAAGATTTCCCTTCACCAGAAAGAATGTAACAGTCCCCTATGTGGCCAATGACCTTTGTAATTTAAATGGCACCCGTTGGTGTGGGCTCCAATGTAGAACCAGCTGACTCTTCTGATTATGAATCATGGCTATAACTTGATTGCATCTCCCTTTAACATTTTCCAGGCTAGGTTTAAGAAATTTGCGGATGTGGGCTTGAGCACGTACACTTAACGTATATAAGGTTTTCACAAAAGTCGTTTGGGGTCCCTGGCTGAAGAGGATACTCTGCCTTGGACCCGCCGGTGTAATAAACTGCAGGTTGTCCTTCTGAGTGAGTTTGTTTCCCAGCGTTTGGCTAGAAGTTGGGAAGATGCATGCCTCTAGGGCTCACGGAATTCATTCCTTTCAGCTATCTGGGGCCAAATCCTGTTTGGTTTTTTTTTTTTTTTTTTTTGATTTCTCAGACTGGATCTTCATCATTATATTCCCTTTTGGGAGCCCCCATTCACTTTTGGAGGTTTGCAATGGCTGATGGCTATTTCATGCATGTTTATTGATACTGGCCAGAGATAATTCCATCTTGCACACCCCTGACTGTGCACCCTGAGGGGATTCAGGGCGGAGAAAAGCTGCTCCATTGCCCTTGAGAGCTGAGGTGCATATCAGAGGAAGGGTTTCATTCCCTTCTCCAGGGGATCTTCCCCACCCAGGGATTGAACATTTTTTTTTACAGCTGAGCTGTCTGGGAAGCCCAGGAATGATTTCGTTGAGCCCAGATTCCTGCATTTTCCCATACTTAGAAGAGCTCTAAATTCATTACCTCGAAATGCCTGTTTTTTGTTTTTTAATAGGAATCGTTTGATCTTCCAAATACCTGATCTTTCTTGCAAGAACTCCTATACATTCTGACCCTTCCCTCACCTGCTTAGAGCAGGTCCCTTGGAGCTATCCGAGGGGCCACCTTGCTGGCTTAGGATCTCAGCAGGTCCACCGAGTAAAACATAATTTTCAACTTTTAGGCTGTGTGCTAAAGGGCTGCTTGAAGTAGACCCAGACTTGCCTTTGAAATTTCTCCCTCTTCCTCTGTCCTTGACCTCAGAAACAATCCCCCTTGCCAGCTTCCTCCTTCTAATGATCAGTCCATGGTTTAAGCATAAAACCATGATTCTGAAAGTTTATCAGGCTCAGCCTCTGTTATTTTTGTTTTAAATTATTTCCTTTTTTTATTAAGTAAAAAGAAAAAAAAATTTTTTTTCCTTTTCCTTTTGTCTTTTGACCGGAAAAAAAAAAAATCTTCCCAATCCCGTGGTCAACTTTTCTGGATATTTTAGGCACACACATCACTGACTGTACTCCTGCAAATGACTGTGGTGATACTGACCCTGTATGTGGGAATTTATGGCACTTAGCACATCCACGCTTCCAGGAAATGCATGTTAATTATGGAGAATGAAGAAGGATGTTTCTCATGCTGAATGTTTTGTCTGCAGAATGAAACAGGTGGCGTATTCAGAGCAGGCTATACATACAATGGTCTCATCTCGCTTAACAAAGATAACCCTCACTAAGTAAAGGACTTCTTTGTTTAAGGTTTAAGGCCTAACCGCGGGAGAGGTTTCTTCTGTTTTGCCTCTAACTTTTAAAACAGTGAAGTGGGAGGAGGAAAAGTTTAAAAAATAGGATGGGAAATCCCATGACTTGAAAGCAAAGGTAAGCATTCCTAGATTGAACTCATCACACAATTTTCGTATTTGAGTTTCAGGAGGAAAAGCTATAATCTGCTTTATCATTCTTTTTATGCTATGAAAAGCAAAAACGTTTTCTAAATGATGCTCAACACTGACTTTAAAACTTTTTTCCTTTTTTTTTTTTTAATCATTCAAACTGGTAGAAGCTTTCTTTAATGCCCAGAACAAATCAAAACTGACTTAATGGCCAGACCAAATTGGTCGTTCAATTTCAAGGTCTACCAAAACAAATTGAGTGTGTCTTTTATCCAGATGACTACAGAGCTATTAGGATGGCCGATCCACTTCTTAAAAAAAAAAAAAAACTTAATTTCAGCTTTGTGTGAGCTCTGACTTACCCAGAAGTAGAATCAACTGCCTTTTTCTTCAGGTTTTCTTAGATAAATCCACAGTACTGTCTTTCACGGCCGTGTTTCTGTGGGCTGTACATGGATTTGTTTGGGAATTTAACACTTGACTCTTTCAACCCATGGTTTAGCCAGAAGACTCTGTTGTGTGTGAAATGGGACTATAAGAGATCATTTGCTCTCTCTTCCTTATTTTCCAAATCTCAAGGGAAGACACTCTTCCAGTTGGCAATAGGAAAAGGTCCCATGAAATCTCATAGTGAAGAAGGAATTCATGGGCCTGGACTCCGTCTTAGGCCTGTTCGTGCTGATCATGCTCGGCCACCTCTCTAATGGACTCTGAACTCTGTGCTGAGTGCCTGTGGAAATGACAATAGAAGGATAAGACCCCCTCCGGACAGGGGGATCTTGAAGATTGTATCCAGGTTACTCATCACCTAAGAGAAAACATACATCGATCCCCCTTCCCCTGGACAGGTCATAAATTTTTTCTGTAACCTCGGGTTTATTGATTATTAACTGTTTGGAATGTAACCTCGGGCTTATTGATTATTGACTGTTTGAATGCATAACACATGAATGATGGGGTTATTGTGATTGTATTTACCTTTCCTTTGTTTATGTAAGTCACAAGGAAATTGGGGTGGTGGGTTCAGACACGTACACATGGGGTATAAAAGATTTTCACAAATGCTGGTCGGGGTCTTTGGCTAAGAGGACACTCTGCCTTGGGCCCGCCGGTGTAATAAACTGCACTTCACTATCTGCATCGTCCTTCTGAGTGAGCTTGTTTCCCGGAACGCGTGGCTATAACAATAGAGCAATGTGGACAGCCCTCAGCTGATTTGCAAACATTAAAATGAAGCTGAGATAGTGGGGAAGGGATAGTTAGGGAGTTTGGGATGGACATGGACACACTGCTGTATTTAACATGGAGAACCAGCAAGGCCCTGCTGGATAGCACAGGGAACTCTGCTCAATACTCTGTAATAATCTTATGGTTCCCAGGGGGAAGGATGGGGGAAGGGATAGTCAGGGAATTTAGGATGGACATGGACACACTGCTGTGTTTAACATGGAGAACCAGCAAGGACCTGCTGTCCAGCAGGGAACTCTGCTCAATACTCTATAATAACCTTATGGTCACCAGGGGATAAGGATGGGTGAAGAGATAGTCAGGGAGTCTGGGGTGGACACGGACACACTGCTGTATTTAACATGCAGAACCAACAGGGACCTGCTGTCCAGCACAGGGAACTCTGCTCGATGTCATGTGGCAGCCTGGATGGGAGGGGGGTTTGGGGGAGGATGGACAATGCTTTATAATTATGGTGCTAGAAAAGACTCTTGAGAGTCCCTTGGACTGCAAGGAGATCAAACGAGTCCATCCTGAAGGAAATCAACCCTGAATATTCATTGGAATGACTGACGTTGAAGCTGAAGCTCCAATACTTTGGCCACCTGATGCGAAGAGCTGACTCACTGGAAAAGACCCTGATGCTGGGAAAGATTGAGGGCAGGAGGAGAAGGGGATGACAGAGGATGAGATGATTGGATGGCATCACTGACTCATGAGTTGGACATGGACATGAGTTTGAGCAAACCCTGGGAGATAGTGAAGGACAGGGAAGCCTGGCTTGCTGCAGCCCATGGGGTAGCAAAGAGTTGGACATGACTGAGCTACTGAATACCGATATGTATGGCTGAGTCCCTTTGGTATCCACCTGAAACTATCACAACGTTGTTAATCGGCTATACTCCATTACAAAAAAAAAGTTTTTATAAAAAATGAAGCTGAGTTCTTTGTGACTGTGTAGGTTTCACAAAGCTCTTTTCTTCATCTAAACACAGAGTCCTTGTATTTGCACATCCTTCAAATAGATAATACTGATAGTCCGTGTTGCAGACGCAGCCAACTCCATCCATATGGTAACAACCAAGGTAGCTTGGGAGTCCTGCTCTTCACGGCTACAACTTGTACTTCTGAGGGCATTTCCCGGATTGTAAGTCTACTACACATGCAGTCTTGCAAGAAGGAGACAGTTTTACAACAACAAGAAGCTCATTATTTCAAGATGGTTAAAGCCTTGAGCAAGCCTCCCTGGTGGCTCAGATTGTAAAGAATCTGCCCGCAAGGCAGGAGACCTGGGTTCGATCCCTGGGTTGGGGAAGACTCCCTGGAGAAGGAAATGGCAACCCACTCCAGTACTCTTGCCTGGAGAATTCCATGGAGAGGGGAGCCTGGCAGGCTACAGTCCATGGGGTCACAAAGAGTCGGACATGACTGAGCAACTAACACTTTCAAGGTAGCCATTAAAATCAGCAGAAAGATCTTTGATATCAGTTATTTGCCTTCGCAGAAACATCTCCAGGTGACAAACCAAGGGCTTTGGGGCAGCTTTTAAAAAAAATCTAACATCGTGTCCATAAGTGTTTTTAAAACAACAGCCTTGACCAACAAAACATTTCGACTGCCACTCTGTGAACATAAATATGAGTGACTTTTTAGGACGAAAACTTTGTGATCTGTGTAACACCATTGGTCTTTTCTGTGAAAGTCTCCTGCATTTTAACTCTGCATCATTGAATGGAAGAAATCAAATCTAGTACATTCCTATAGTTAGGCTCACCAAATGTCTCCTGCCCGTCCTTTTTTTTTTCATAAAATGAAATATTCATCTATTGCAAATGTTCAAATTCAATCACTATATTACTTTTACTGAAATGTCTACTTCAAGAAGAGAAAACAGAAGATATAATAAGAACTGAATCTCACAAAACCTACTAAAATCAACTGAAATTTGTGTAGCCATTACTAATCCCTTTAAGGTGTGAGATGGGCTTCCAAGGTAGCGCTAGTGCTAAAGAATCCGCCTGCCATTGCAGGAGACCTGGGTTCGATCCCTGGGTTGGGAAGATCCCATGGAGGAGGGCATGGCAACTCACTCCAGTATTCTTGCCTGGAGCATCCCATGGACAGAGGAGCCTGGAGGGCTACAGTTCAAGAGGTCGCAAAGAGTCAGACACGACTGGAGCAGCTTAGCACACAGGCACTCAGAGTGTGAGATACGGTATTTGATTTCTACCCCATCAGCAAAACAGATCTCTGTAATTGCACAGAAAAA
Source organism: Giraffa tippelskirchi (assembly GCF_054371585.1). Classification (NCBI taxonomy): domain Eukaryota; kingdom Metazoa; phylum Chordata; class Mammalia; order Artiodactyla; family Giraffidae; genus Giraffa; species Giraffa tippelskirchi. The sequence continues at coordinate 150,457,419 of NC_137289.1, forward strand.
AAATTGCTTTTAATTCTTTGTTCTTTATCCTTAAATATTACTGGCTTGTGACTAAAAATGAAACATTTGCCAATCCTTGAATCAGACTGACAGATGAAGAATCTTTTCATCATGACTCCATCTGAGTCAGAATATCTAACGCAAGTGAGCCTGGTTCACATCCGGTTGGAGAGAGTCAGGTCAGGTTTTTCCAGTTCTTGTATAAGGTTCCTGTGTGAAGGACCGTTCCTGGAATCTTCATTAGGCAGGGAGCTTGTGTGTGTTCTAGAAGAGGTATGGCTTGCATTCTGTCCACTTGGCTGAAGTATAAAATTTCTGAAGCAGGCTCTTATAAAATTATCAAACGTTATCAGTAAAAAGAAGGTGTGCTCTCTGTTAGTTATAGGAAGAGATGATCTAATACATCGAAGTATGAATGCCACTGACTTTAGTATCTGTCTCATAAACCTATTAATAAAGTCCCATGCTTTGGTTTCTCTTGCACAGATATCATCCTCACCCCCAACCCCCAGATTATAAGAATTTAACCCCATCTCCTTTGGAAGAGGAGCCAGCCCTCAGCAGAGAACAGTAACCAATCAGCAGTTGTATTCTAACCAGGTCTGTGTTTTTATTTAAATACCAATGTGCATGTTCACATGGCAGGTTTGATGACGTTTCATTTACAAGACATGTTAACTTTTTTGGAAGCTATTGACGTATACTTGATGTACAGTATTGTGTTAATTTCTGATTTCTGTGGTACCGCAAAGTGATTTATCTATATATGTGCGTATATATATATATTTGTATATAGGAGAAGGAAATGGCAACCCACCCCAGTCTTGTTGCCTGGAGAATTCCACGGACAGAGGAGCCAAATGGGCTACAGTCCATGGGGTCGCAAAGAGTCACACACGACTGAGGGAGTAATACACACACATACACACACACACACATGCATTTTCTTGTTCTTGTCCACGACGGTTTATCACAGGATATTGGATATAGTTCCCTGTGCGCTACAGTAGGTCCTTGGTGTGTATCCATCCTATATGTAACAGTTTTCATGCGCTAACCCCAAATTCCCATTGCATGCCTCACCCTTGACAACCACACGTTTGTCTGTGAGTCTGTTTCTGTTTTACAGATGGATCCTTGTGTCATATTTTAGATCCCACATAGAAGTGATATCCTGTGGCCCTTGTCTTTCTCTGCCTGACGTACATCACTCAGTATCACTTAGTACGATCATCTCTAGGTCCATGCATGATGTTGCAAATGGCATTGCTTTATTCTTTTGATGGCTGAGCAATATGCCATTGTGTACCACATCTTTGTCCATTCGTCTGTCAGTGGACATTTACATTGCTTCCATGTCTTGGCTAGGAATTCCCAGGGGTCTCTAGTGGTGAAGAACCCACCTGCCAATGCAGAAGACATAGAGACATGGCCAGAATACTGGAGTGGGTAGCCTTTCCCTTCTCCAGGGGATCTTCCCAATCCAGGGATGGAACCCAGGTCTCCAACATCGCAGGCAGACTCTTTACCAGCTGAGCCACCAGGGAAGCCCAAGAATATTGCAGGGGGTAGCCTATCCTCCAGGGGATCTTCCCCATTCAGGAATCGAACCTGGGTCTCTTGCATTGCAGGCGGATTCTTTAACAACTGAGCTACCAGCCAAGCCCATTCTCCATATTTGTAGACTTTGTGATGATGGCCATTCAGACCAATGTGAGCAGATACCTCGTGGTAGCTTGGATTTGCATTTCTTTAATAATTAGCCATGATGAGCATCTTTTCCTGTGCCCGTGGGCCATCTGTATGTCGTCTTTGGGAGAGATGTCTGTTTAGATCTTCTGCCCATTTTTTGATTGAGTCTCTTTTCGTTGTTGAGTTGTGTCAGCTCAGATTTGAGCATCCTGAGTGCTCAGTATCATACTTGGAGCTCAAAGTATGAAGGAAGAAATCATGTTCTCCCTACTGTCTGTCCTGCCAAGTTTTTTTTGGTTTCTCTTTTTGGTTATTTTTTGGGAACATTTGCAGTGAGGGCTTTAGTACTGAGTGATTACAGTCCAAGTGGAAGATACAGGGGTTTACTGAACTTCAGGTGGTACAGGGTACAGCTGCACAAAGCCAGGCTTAATAGGATAGGAAACGCAAAGCAAACATGTCATTTGAATCATTCCAGTTCCTGTTTTTCTAAACCAGTAGAAGTCACTACTTTTCTTACTCACTGTACGGTTAGTTGCTCGATCGTGTCCGACTCTTTGCCACCCCATGGACTGCAGCACGCCAGGCCTCCCTGTCCATCACCATCTCCTGGACCTTGCTCAAACTCAGGTCCATTGAGTCGGTGATGCCATCCAACCATCTCATCCTCTGTCACTCCCTTCTCTTCCTGCCTTCCATCTCTCCCAGCATCAGGATCTTTTCCAACTATTCGGCTCATCACATCAGGTGGCCAAAGGATTGGAGCTTCAGCATCAGTCCTGCCAGTGAACACCCAGGACTGATCTCCTTTAGGATGGACTGGTTGGATCTCCTTGCAGTCCAAGGGACTCTCAAAGAGTCTTCTCCCACACCACAGTTCAAAAGCATCCATTCTTCAGTGCTCAGCCTTCTTTAAGGCCCAATTCTCCCATCCGTCTGTGACTCCCGGAAAAACCGTAGCCATGAAAATGCAGACCTTTGTCAGCAAAGTGATGTCTCTGCCCCTCTCATTTCAAGTGCCCTGTGCGGACTAGCTGGAAGCTTGTGGGCTGCAGGTGGCTGCCTGGTCCTGTTGCTACAGAGCAGACAGATGAAAGGGGAAATTTCTCTGGGGCAGTCTTTCTGCAAATATTAGAACTGCTGTCCCAAAGCCCTGGGGGAACCAGCCAGTCAGAATGACCCGAGGGCATCCGAGGCTAAAAACATCTCCATTGTTTGAGGCTCCCGCTATCTGTAAAAGCGAATGAAGACAGACTAAAGCAATAAGTTATAAGGATCATAGAATCTTTAAACATGAATCTATATACATTGAAATAATGTTCTCAGCAACGGAAGAGAGAAACACACCACACTGATTGTTTCAGGGCCAAAACGTCTCAGGCTGGGGTCCCCTCAACCTCTGAGTCTCATATTCCCCAGCTTTTTAGGGGGGCTGCAGGGGCCTAGAGACTAGCTAAGGGAAGACTTTCCTGGGAAGGGATGGCTCTGGGTGCCCGTGGACACATGGACGGGTCTGGGGGAGGGTACTTGGGGTTCTCAAGGGGGAAAGGTGATTCACCTGAAACCTGGAAGGACCTGTCAGGTTCCTACGAGAAACAAGAGAACTTGCTCAGAGAACCCCTGCTCTGCGCTGCCCAGTCCTGTGCAGGGAAAAGTGTGTGTGTGTGTGTGTGTGTGTGTGAGTGTGTGAGTGTGTCTATGAGACTGATTGAGAGACAGACAGACAGAGAATGTGAGGGAGCGATCCTTTGTCCTGAGTACAATGAAACTCACTTCTCCTGTGATTTAAGAAAAGTACAACCGAGGTGGGCTTCCCAGGTAGCTCAGTGATAAAGAATCTACCTGCCGAGGCAGGAGATAACAGGTTCAGTCCCTGGTCCTGGACAAGATCCCTCATGCCATGGGGCAAATAGAACCCGTGCTCCACAACTCCTGAGCCTGTGCTCTGGAAGCCCGTGCTCCCCAACGAGGGAAGCCGTCACAACGACAAGCCGGCACACCACAACTAGGTGGTAGCCCACCCCCAGCCCCCGCGTCCGCAGCTCAGCACAACCAGGGACAAGCCCGCACAGTAACAAAGACCCAGCACAGCCAAAAATAAAGAAAGCAATTATTTTTAAAAAGATGACCTATGGACCTCCCTGGTGGCCCAATGGTTAAGACCTCACCTCCCAATGCAGAGAGTGTGGGTTCAATCCGTGCTGGGGAAGAAGAACCCATGTGCCTTGAGACCAAAAAAAAAAAAAAGCCAACAAAACAGGAAACAGGTTCAGCCAAGACTTTAAAAATGGTCCAGAAAAGAAACTTCAAAAAATACGATCTGTGAGTAATTTTTACGTTCTTTAAATAAGCCAACTTGGGATACATTTATGGCTGTGTAGTCTCACAACCCATGGGCTGGGTGCTCCCGTTAAAGACTGTTGATCCCCAATGGCTATTAGAGAGGACTTGTTTACAATCACGGTCTAGGATCTAGGCACAGACACCTTAATGATGCTAGTTACGTTTGAGGTTGACTAGAGATTGGTGATGCGGTGGGCAAGACTGCATCTCCATCCAAGACTTCAACCCTTTCACGTTTATTAATAAAGTCGTGTGACTTCCCCTCATATCAGAAGGCTCGTGACTATAAAATGGGATGAGATCAGTTTGGCAGATGACTTCATTGTGGTTTACCGGAGGAGATGGAAACCTCAACCCTCCTGGAAGACAGAATAACATCCATCCTTCCCAGCAGATTTCCACTGAGGTTTTTGGAAGAATCTGCCCAATCTATGAAATGAAACCAAACTGAAAAAAGATGAAGCTAAAGTCAAAAGATAACAAACTTTTTTTTTCTTCAAAGTGCTCTATAGACCCCAAAGGTGGGAAAGATTGAAGGCAAAAGGATAAGGGGGCGGCAGAGAATGAAATGGCTAGATAGCATCACCGACTCAATGGACGTGAGTTTGAGCAAACTCCGGGAGATGGTGAAGGACAGGGAAGCCTGGCGTGCTGCAGTCTATGGGGTTGCCAAGAGTCAGACACGATAAGTGACTGGACAACAGCAACATAGTTGATTGACAACAGGTTTACAATGTTGTGTTAGTTTTAGGTGTACAGCAAAGTGATTCAGCTGTATACACACATATGTAAATATATATATTTTCAGATTCTTTAGGTTTTTATAAGATATCGAATACAGTTCTTTATGCTCTGCAGTAGTTTTGATTTCCTCATCCCAAACTCCTAATTCATCCCTCTCCATTTCCCCTTTGGTAATTGTAACTTTGTTCTCTAAGTTCGTGTGTATATTTCTATTTTGTAAATAAGTTTAATTGTGTTATTTTTAACCTCCACATATGAGTGACATCATATGATATTTCTCTTTCTCTGCCTGACTTACTTCACTCAGTGTGATCATCTCTAGGTCCATCCACGTTGCTGCAAATGGCGGCACTTCATTCCTTTTTCATGGCTGAGTAATATTCCACTGTGTATATGTACCACATCTTCTTTATCCATTCATCTGTCACTGGACTTGTAGGTTGCTTCCATGCCTTGGCTACTGTAAATGGTGCTGCTGTGAACACTGAGGCGCACCTATCTTTTCTGTTTTACAGTTTTTGACTTTTCTGGATATATGCTCAGGTGTTGGACTCCTGGATCAATATTGGTAGCTCTAAAAAGCAGCAAGCATTTTTAAAGTGAGGCATTAAGGATAAACTTCTAAATGAGGCCTACAGGGGATGAGATACACTCACACACACACACAGAAACACGCACACACGCAGAGAAACACACACACACACACACATACTTTCTAGATGCCACCGGAAGCAGGTGGTTTATGTGCTAGCCGAGGGTCAACCTACGTTGAAAGCGGAGGAGGTAGAATGGTGAGTTTTGTGTACAGGACGATGTGGGGGAGAAGGGAGTGAGTGATTCTATCAGGAAACTATGCATCCTTAGCCACTGAAAAGTATCCCCAGATGCCCTGACACGCTGGTTAGCACACAGAGCTGACCAGACAGAGGGGGAGGTCCTCTGTCATCCCATGATGCGATGGACTGTGGAGTTCACACGGGAGCCTGTAGATGAGAGTTAAAACAATTCTCAGCCAGAGCGCACACCGTCTATTCTGCCGGTTGCAGGAATTACCAATCTCCTTGTCAGGTTCCGCCTCGCCCTAATTGGATAACCTTTTGGCAGGCTTCACTAGCAGATGATATACTTCTTCGTCTGCTGCGTTTGTCTGCGCTGTCCCTCGAAAGAGCCGTCCTCATCATGCTGCAAGCTGTGAAATCTTTAGCATCCTGGTTTGACTTGGTCAAAGTTGTTTTTTTTTTAAATTATGTTTATTTATTTTTTGGGTTGTAATCGGTCTCCTTTGCTGCATGGGCTTTTCTCTACTTGAGGGGCATGGACTTCTCATTGCGGTGGCTTCTCTTGTTGCAAAGCACGGGTTCTAGGCACACAGGCTTCAGTAGCGGCTGAAGCCCCGGCTTCAGAACCTTGAGGTTGAAAAGTGTACAAGAGAGCAGTGGTACTAATAATTTTATGGTCAACCTCATTTTTATTAACAATAAAGATTTAAACCATTTTGCATTTGCCAGAGTTGTTCCATTTCCCTATTGGCACCTGGACTCAGTGGTTGCGGCTTGTGGGGTCTAGAGATCGGGCTCAGCGGTTGTGGCCGACGGGCTTCAGTTGCCCTGCAGCACGTGGGGGATCTTCCCGGACTGGGAATCGAACCTGGGTCCCCCCCTACATTGCAAGGAGGACTCTTTAACCACTGGACCCTCAGGGAAGCCCCGGTCAGCATTCTTTTACAATCCCTGTTTGCTTCAGCTTGTTGACTGGCCTCCACCTCCATATCCATCCTTGCATATGTTCAAGCAGCCCTCTGTGTTGAAACAACTCAGCTGTCTCTCACACTGTAACAAATTCGCAGCTGCAGAGGCTGGGACAACACCCTGGCGACAAGCGGAGCATACCTTGGCGGAGTCCCCTGGTGCTAGCAGTTTTTCATAGGCTGCGATCTGGGTGACAGTTGAGGCTGGAATCTCAGCACGGAACTCAGTGGGGAAGGACCCACTCTCGCAGTTTTGTGGGTGGGAAATTCAGTTTGTCACAGGCTGTTGGACTGAGCAATTCCGTTCTTTACCAGGATTTGGCCAAAAAGCAACAGCATTTTCTTTCTCTCTGTCTTTTTTTTTCAAATTGCGGCATAGTTGATTTATAATCTTTTTTTAAATTTAATATAATTTTTTATTTTATTTTATTTATCTTTTTTTTTGATTTATAATCTTGTGTCTCTTTCTGTGGTACAGCACAGTGACTCAGCTATACATGCATATCCATTCCTTTTTTGTATTCCTTCCCACGATGGTTGACCACAGGACATTGAATAGAGTTCCCTGTGCTGTATAGTAGGACATTTTTCATCCATCCTACATATAATACTTTGCATATGTTAATCTCAAACCCCCAGGCCTTACCTCCCCTACCCACCTACCTCCTCCTTGTAAACCACAAGTCTGATTGCTATGTGAGTCTGTTTCTGCTTTGCAGGTATGTTCATTTGTACCATATTCTACATCAGTTTCTTGATAGGAAGATATTTCACATGTTGGGCTGTTTTCCGTATAATTTGGGTCATGGCTGTTCCAGGAGAATATTACCTTATTATTCATGTACCAGTGTCTTAGAGCAGAAGTTGGTCCCTCTTTAAAACTAATCTGTTCGTGTCAGTATCCATCTTCTTGCTTTGATTCCGCAAGCATGCAAATCCACTTTTGTGTGCCTGTCACGTGCAGAGCTTCCCTGGTGGACTCCCTTCGTGGCTCAGTGGTAAACAATCCACCTGCCATCGCAGGAGACATGAGCTCAATCCCTGGGTTGGAAAGGTCCCCTGGAGGATGAAATGGCAACCCACTCCAGTGTTCTTGTCTGGAGAATCCCATGGACAGAGGAGCCTGGTGGGCTGCAGTCCATGGGGTCGCAAAGAGTCGGACAGGACTAAACAACCACACATGCAAAGCACAATTTGGAGTACCTTCCTCCTCTTCCCAAGGAAGGATTAAAAAAGGAAATGGTTATTTTAAAGGAAATCTTCCATAATGAACCGTGAGGTTGGAAGAGTACAAAAGAGCAATGGTACTAATAATTTTGTGGTCACCCTCATTTTATTTAACAATAAAGTTTTACACCGTATTGCATTCACCAGAGTTGTTCCATTTCCCTACTGGCGCAGTGGGTACAGGTCATAACGAGACAGCAGGCTCTTTGCGTCAATGAATAAGGCACATCTAGGCCACTTCTTAATCTGTCCCCTCAGCGCTAAACTTCTTTCTTTTTAAATATGACTCTCTGAAGTACCGGCTTCCCTGGTGGCTCAGCTGGAAAAGAATCCACCTGCAATGCAGGAGACCCTGGTTCGATTCCCGGGTCGGGAAGATCCCCTGGAGAAGGGATAGGCTACCCACTCCAGTGTTCTTGGGCTTCCCTGGTGGCTCAGATGGTCAAGAATCTGCCTGCAATGCGGGAGACCTGGGTTGGGAAGAGCCCCTGGAGGAGGGCATGGCAACCCACTCCAGTATTCTGGCCTGGAGAATCCCACGGACAGGGAAGCCTGGCGGGCAACAGTCCATGCAATCGCAGAGTCAGACACGATTCAGCGACTAATCAGAGCACAGAACACCTGAAGTATAAGGTGTAAATTAGGAAGGGAGATCAGGTGTATACACCGAGCAAGAATACAGGGACAGAATCGGGAATCAATCAACTTTTACGGAAATATAAACATCTGTCTACAATCTATAATCTACATACATATAAATGATGTACACATATCTATATATTATACAATAGAGAGGGATTATATATAACCTAATAATTATGTTATCATTTCAGTTCAGTAGCTCATGACTGAACTGAACTGATATATAACACACATCCGTTCCCTGCTGTTGTCGGTCACTCACTAAGTGGTGTCTGACTTTTTGCAAACCCGTGGACTGCAGCATGCTGGGCTTCCCTGTCCTTCACTGTCTCCTGGAGTTTGCTCAGACTCATGTCCATATATATGTAGAACTCTCTATATCTCCTATATAATGCGATGCAGGCATACCTCATTTTATTGCACTTTGCTTCATTTTACTTCACAGAAATTGCTTTTTTGGCTTTGTTCTGTTTTTTTTTTTTTTTAAACAAATTGGAGGTTTGTGGCAACCCTATTTCAGGAACATCTATCAGGGCCATTTTTCCAACAGTATTTGCTCATTTCATGTTGCATTTTGGTACTTCAGTTCAGTCGTGCACTCGTGTCCGACTCTCTGTGACCCCATGGCCTGCAGCACACCGGGCTTCCCTATCCTTCACCATCTCCTGGAGTTTGCTCAAACCATGTCCATCGAGTCCGTGATGCCATCCAACCATCTCATCCTCTGTACTTGGTCCTTCTTGGAATATTTTGTAACTTGTCATCACTATTATAATTGCGACAGTAGCTGTGATTCCTGATCATTGATGTCACTACTACAACTCACTGAAGGCTCGGAGGCTAATGAGCATTTTTTAGAATCAAGTATTTTTTAATGAAAGGATGGACATTTTTAAACACATCATGCTACTGCATACTTAATAGACAACACTCAAAGGTAAACATAACTTTCCTGTGAGCTGGGAAACCCAACAATCTCTTGACTTTATGTAGACATTCACTTTATGCTGGCGGTCTGGAACGGAACCTGTAATGTATGATGCTGGGAAAGATTGAAGGCGGAGGAGAAGGGGACGACAGAGGATGAGATGGTTGGATGGCACCACCGACTCAATGGACATGAGTTTGAGCAAACTCTGGGAGATCGTGAATGACAGGGAAGCCTGGCATGCTGCAGTCCATGGGGCTGCAAAGAGTCGGACATGACTGACCGAGGAAACTGAACTGAATGCCTATATATTATATTATATATAACCATTATCATTATATAAATATATTAAAAGTATATAATATAATTATATAATGTATTATGTAATTATATTAAAATTATATATACTAAAATACAAACTTATACACAGCATATAAACCAGAGTATTATATAATATTATAATATTATATTATATAATATAGTACGTGTATGCATGCTCTGTCGTGGACGTAGCCTGAAAGACTCCTCTGTCCATGGGATTTCCCAGGCTAGAATACTGAAGTGGGTTGCCATTCCCTTCTCCAGGGGATCTTCCCGACCCAGGGATTGTTCCCAGGTCTCCTGCACTGCGGGCAGATTCTGTACTGTCTGAGCCACCAGGGAAGCCCTACCAGTCATATATGCATATATATATATATATATATATACACACACACATATGTACACACATGTATATATATCAGTTCAGTTCAGTCACTCAGTCGTGTCCGACTCTTTGCGACCCCATGAATTGCAGCACGCCAGGCCTCTCTGTCCATCACCAACTCCCAGAGTCTACCCAAACCCATGTTCATCGAGTCGGTGATACCATCCAACCATCTCATCCTCTGTCGTCCCCTTCTCCTCCCGCCCCCAATCCTACCCAGCATTAGGGTCTTTTCCAATGAGTCAACCCTTCGCATGAGGTGGCCAAAGTATTGGAGTTTCAGCTTCAACGTCAGACCTTCCAATGAACACCCAGGATTGATCTCTTTTAGGATGGGTTGATTGGATCTCCTTGCAGTCCAAGGGACTCTCAAGAGTCTTCTCCAACACCACAGCTCAAAAGCATATATTCTACGGCGCTCAGCTTTCTTCACCGTCCAACTCTCACATCCATACGTGACCACTGGAAAAACCATAGCCTTGACTAGGTGGACTTTTGTTGGCAAAGTAATGTCTCTGCTTTTAAATATGCTATCTAGGTTGGCCATAACCTTCCTTCCAAGGAGTAAGCGTCTTTTAATTTCATGGCTGCAGTCACCATCAGCAGTGATTCTGGAGCCCCCAAAAATAAAGTCTGACACTGTTTCCACTGTTTCTCCATCTATTTCCCATGAAGTGATGGGACCAGATGCCATGATCTTAGTTTTCTGAACGTTGAGCTTTAAGCCAACTTTTTCACTCTTCTCTTTCACCTTCATCAAGAGGCTCTTTAGTTCTTCTTCACTTTCTGCCATAAGGGTGGTGTCATCTGCATATCTGAGGTTATTGATATTTCTCCCGGCAATCTTGATTCCAGCTTGTGTTTCTTCCACCCCAGTGTTTCTCATGATGTACTCTGCATATAAGTTAAATAAGCAGGGTGACAATAGACAGCCTTGACGTACTCCTTTTGCTATTTGGAACCAGTCTGTTGTTCCATGTCCAGTTCTAACTGTTGCTTCCTGACCTGCATACGGGTTTATATACACACACATATATCCCTCCCTCTCCTCCCCCATCCCACCCCTCTAGGTCATCACGGAGCACCAAGCTGAGCTCCTTGTGCAATACAGCAGCTTCCCACTAGCTCTCTCTGTGTATCTATATGTGTTTCACTAAATGAGGACGGGATGTTGCTGCTTGTTGCAAACTTTTTGGTAACAGAATCCTTTTTTCATACAGCTGTCCATGTAAGTAGGTCTGGTCACAGTGTTGCCATGAAACTCCAACAAGGCGATTTTTTTTTTTCTTTATTCCTTCCTTCCTTCCTCTCTCTCTCTCTGTCCCTTTCCATCCCCCAGCACAGCTCATGGGATCTCAGTTTCCCAAACTAGGGATGGAATTCTCCCGCAGCCCTGAAAACGCCCAGTCCTCACCACCAGCCGGCCGGCAACTCCCCACCCTTGTTAATTTCCTATTCTGCAACTTTGATTAGACCTTTAAAGGTTCATGCCTGGAAGGCAGAGCCTTGTGGATGCTCTGTCGTGTATATTTCTTTTACAAAAGGTGCAGAGCCAGCCTGACTGAGCCCAGGAAATAGAGCACAAAGATGAAACCAGAAGGGTCAGATTCAACACGGAGCCAGGTCTGCTCTGGTCTGTTGCAGTCCCTTCCCAGCTTTCTCCTTCAATTCCACCTCCATGGATCGCTGTGAATTCATGCATCAGAGGTATTTCCACAACTTCAGCTACTCATTTTTCATGTCTTATGCTGTTGGCTCCCTTATCCACTGGACTGTTTGTGTCTTCCAAAATACATGGATGGTTGTTACTCACGCATGCATTTTTCCTTCTTAGCGTTATGCCTGTGCTCAGGATACACTTGATAAATTTATAAATAACTCAGTTAATTCACACTTTCTTGGCAAAACCAATGACTTTCTGGCCTGCTGTAAGTTTTGTGTTTGACTTGAGGCTCTGCTTCTAAACTCCCCTTTAGGAAGGATGTATGTTTGTATCTATGCCTGTGTGCGTGCATGCTTAGTTGCTTCAGCCGTTACAACTCTTTGCGACCCCATGGACTTGAGCCCTGCCAGGCTCCTCTGTCCATGGGATTCTCCAGGAAAGAATACTGGAGTGGGTTGCCATGCCCTCCGTGTTTATAACTACGCCTCTGTGTATATCTATATTTTCCTATCTGAAAGTGAAAGTGGCTCAGTTGTGTCCGACCCTTTGCGACCCCATGGACCATACAGTCCATGGAATTCTCCAGGCCAGAAGACTAGAGTGAGTAGCCTTTCCCCTCTCCAGGGGAATCTTCCCAACCCAGGGATTGAACCCAGGTCTCCCACATTGCAGGCGGAGTCTTTATCAGCTGAGCCACAAGGGAAGCCCTTTGTATCTGAAGTTACATGTTTTACTACTTTGGAAGGAAAGCTATTAGCGATACTGTTAGGTTATTGGATCTTAAATATCTATTCAGTGATAGAAGAAAATAAATATTAATATAAATCATATGTAAGTTTCTTCTATTATTAGATTGTGTATCTATTTTGTGTACATAATAATGTATATATAACTGATTAAAATTAGTAACCTCTTTATATCAATGCATATATCTATGTATATGCATATATATATACAGCTTTTTTCGATAAAGGGTGTTTCATGCATATTATCTCATTTAGCCATCCTGAGGGACCTACAGGAGAGCTATTTTAATCTCTCTTTAAAGGATCTAGTCCCTAAAGTTCACAGACCCTAACAGACTTTCCAGTAGGTTACAGCTAGCACAGATCAGACACTTGATCTTAAATCAGGTCCCCTAAATCAGCGTGTGTCACCTTCCTCTCTATTGGCTGTGTCCCCCAAGTGTCTTTCTCTTAAAACTTGTGAGGAATCCCTAACCGAGCCATCACACCAAATATGACAGCAGATGGGATTCGGGAGCACTTGTGACCACGTCCTATGGATAGGAGACATCATCATTTCCCTTCAAGACATAAAGCCATAGGTCTACAAAATAAGGTTATTAATAGAAGCAGACATTTATTTACAGCATCTTATATGCCTGAGCCCTGTATCACTTATCACATCACAAGGATATCATGACGTGATTACTTTCATCAGGTCCACATCGAAGAGGCAGAAACCCAGACGAAGCATCTCAGCACACACCCTGAAGGTCACAGGCCACTGGAACCCAAGGAATCGAGTTTGAGAATCTGTGTGCAGCTTGCCACAACACTCTACAGCCTTCTCCACTTCATGGGCAGTAAGCCTCAGATACCACGCAGTGCACAGCCAACTCAGCTCAACCCAGTGATGAAAACCAGGTCCTCTCACCAAACATGTAGGTGGCTGGAAAAGATGAGCTCCTGGATCGCAAAGTGAAGAGGGACGTTTCGAAGTAACTGACAGACACCACCAGTGTCCTCAGTATTTTACTCATCAGAACTATTACAAATTTTATTCATCAAAACCATACGTTCTTATGTATGAGAAACAAACCCCAAAGGGATCACTTTTAGCCCATCAGGTGGGTAGAAAAGAGGTTCTATCCTTTCGGGTTCTTCATTCTAATTTTGTTATACGGATAGATACAGATAGCTACTACGTATCTATCTGTGTATCCCTGTATGTAGGTATCTATCTGTCCATCCGTCAGTCTAACCATCTATCCAGCCTTTCATCTTTCCATCCATCCTTCTATGTGTTATCTATCCACGTTTCTGTCTACACGTCATTGCTTCCCAATAGCTCAGTCGATAAAGAATCTGCCTGCAGTGTAGGAGAGCGGGGTTCGATCCCTGGGTCGGGAAGGTCCCCTGGAGAAGGGAATGGCAACCCACTCCGGTATTCTTGCCTGGAGAATCCCATGGACAGAGGAGCCTGGCGGGCTACAATCCATGGGGTCTCAAGAGTCAGACACAACTTAGCGACTAAAGAGCAAGAGAAAAAGACAAACCCAACACCATCCAGAAACAGTAACAGGTTTTGTCAGGCTGTTTGCCTACCCGGGTATCTATCTATGTATCTAGTATCTATCTACATGTCATTGCTTCCCAGCACCCTGCAGAAACGGTGACATACTTGTCAGTCTGTCTGCCTGTCCATCTTTGTATCTGTCTATGTATGTATGTGTATGTGTCTGTGTTGATGTGTGTATCTGTCTGTGACTATGGGTATGTATCTATGTGGTGATCTTTGCATCTCTCTATCCGTCATCGCTCCCCATTACCATCAGTCAGGAAACAGTAACACCTTTGTCAGCCTGACGCCCAGGGAATCGCTCCCACCGCCGGCTCTCTCGCTCTCGCCTCGCCCGGCAGTAAAGGGTTAACGCTGTTTGCAAATACGGTGGCACGTTTGCTGTCTCCGAAGGGTGCCGTAGGAGCGCAGGAAGCTCTCACCTCCCCCACCCCCGAACCCCCGCGCTTCGGGCAGTGGGGGCCCGAGGAGACGCGGCTCACCTGTTCCACCCCCCCGGCACACCCGGGGAATCTCTCCGTTCCAGCTGGTTTGCACCGGGATTAGCTGCTCTTTGCAAGCGCTTTGTAGCCGCGGATGTGGTTTCTGTAGTGACGGGGCCGACTGCGGAGATCTATTGGCTGCTGGCTTTGTAAATTTCATTCAGTTTGGTCCAATAGCAGAGGGCGAGCTGGGAGCCATCAGGACCTTTCGCTTCAATCTCGCTCTCTTTCTTGCAGCCCGGTCTCTGTCTCTCGGTACAGAGCGCTTATTCAGACCTCACGTTGCCCTTGGAGCTCCGCCTGCGTCCCCGTTCCTTCTTCCCCGTCAGACTATTTACGCCAGAAACACCGAATTTTCCTGCCAACGGCCGGGTCGGTGGTCCTCGCATTCCTTCGGGGGCGGGGGTTGGGGGTGGGGGACGGTGTGCAAATCTGGTTGGGATTCGACAGAACCCCAGGCGGCTGGACTTATACACATCCTCCTGAATCATAACCATCGGTCAGGGTTCCCTGGAACAATCTGGATGTCTAACAGGAACACTCATAACCGATGCGGCTTCTCCACGGCTGAGGTAGGTGCCGTTTTAAGATATACGTCTCTGGGTTATTTTTCATTTAAAGCCTTTTTTTAAACGATTGGACTCGTGTGTGCTTCCCAGAAAAAGATGCTAATAAGCCTGATTGCTAACGTTTGCGCTTCACTTCATCCGACATTTGTTTTTTTTTTAGTATTTTCCCCTAATTTTGAAAATTTGAATAAGACTTTTCATCTGTCGCTCCATTTCTTAGGTCTGGGTGGGAGTGTGGACATAGATGTCACAGCGTGTCCTCCGCCAGCTCCGTGCACATCTCGACACAAACGTTACATTGTTATTATTGTTATTATTATTTTCTTTTGACTTAGAAGAATCGCGATATACCACCGTGGGGTTGGAAGCCCGTTGGCTGCAATCAGCTCTTTGAACGGCGCCGGGGCCGTGTTTTGCTGTTTACAAAGTAGCTCTGTGTTACATACAAATAAACAGAGTGTGGCCGAGAGAGGAAGGGGAGAAAAAAAAAATGTATCTGCAGTACAGGGAGAGAAAGACCGAAGCGCCAGCTCTCTGCAAAGCGGGACTGGCGAGGAAGCCTGGAGGACTCATGGAAACTGTGAGCAACCACGGCCTTTTTTTTTTTTTTTTCCTTCCTCTTTCTTTAAGGAAAACTGTCAGCTGCTACCTCCTGGGGTGCGTTTTTTGGGGGGTTAACCAGGGAGAGGAAAAAAAAATAGGCTTGGCTGGGTTTGCATTAAGCGATTTTCTTTCCCTCCCTCCCCTCTTTCCTCTGCTGGCCTTGGGAGCAGATGACGGGCTTGTGTGATGCACTGAATAACGCACGTGACTGATTAGGACCGGGCTGGGGTTTGCTGGGCAGCGACCCGGGGCGCGCTGGAGACCCCGGGGTGAAGACGGATTGATGGTTAGCTCCGCGCGGTTTCTGCCAAGCTGGGGGGGGGGGTGGGCAGGAGGGCGGGCTACCTGCACCCGCCCCCCCAGTCTTCCTCTTGCCGTGCGTGTGGGCTGGGAGAAAAAGCCAGCGGCGCGAGGTGGAGGGTGTTGGGGGGAAGCGAGTCGGGGGCGGCTGGCGGTGGGGAGCTGGTTTCGCTGCTTCGGGGAGCGGGGTGGGGGTGGGGGGTCTGGCCTGGACCTGCGCGAGGGGCGCGCGGCTCCCTCCCGCGCACGGTCCCCAAGGCTGCTCGCTTGGCCCCAGGAACCACAAAAGTTGCTTTAGCTGCGGGCACCCGCGCGGGGCGCCCCGGGCCGGGGTCTCCAGGGGGGTGCGGACGGACTCCACTCGTGCCCCTTGGAGGACCCCGATTCTCGAGAGCAGAGCACCCCCCGCCCCGCATCAGCACCCCCGCCGCCGGGCGCGCGGCGGGCCAGGCCCTTCGTCCCAGGTGGGGGTGGGGGTCTGGGGAGGCTGTGGGATCTGCGGACCCCCCCACAGCCTTGAGGCCCACAGAAGCGCCCCCCACCCCGTCCTAAAAGCCGGCGGCTCTCCTCCCGCCCTCCGCTCCCCACGCTTTCGTTCCGATCTCGTCCGGACCACCTCCCCGTCATTCCCCCACCCCCGGCAAGCCACCCCCTCCAGGCATTCCCGCGCGCCTCGGCCTGGTTCCGCCGCCACCTCCAGCGGGCGGAACTGGTGGCCAAGATCCGCCGCCTGGGGGGAGGCTGGAGATGGGGCGGCGGGAAGTGGGGGTACCCGGAGGTGGGTGAGGGGCTGAGAGAGCCTGGCAAAAGCCTGCCCCCTCCCCAAGGCAGCGGCGGCGGCGGCGGGCTGCCCCCCGGGCCTGCGCCCGCACTCGCGTGGCCCGACCTGCGGGCGCGCGGGGTGGGGACCCGGGCTGGGGAGGTGTTGATGGCGGCGGTGGGGGGGGCGTGTGTGCGCCGCTCGGCTGCAGACGGTGCGGGGCGGAGGGGGGGCGAGCTCGAGGAAGGAGGAAAGGCTGAGGTCCCCGGCTGCAAATCCCCTCCGCCCCCAGCCCCCAGCCACGACAGTTGCGGGCCCCTCTCCTGCTCTCCAGGACGCTGGCCGCCTCCTCCTGGCGCGCACGCATCCTTCAGTCTCTCAGACGCGCCCCTCTCTCTTCCCCCCCACCCCAGACCTGGACCCCTCTGCTCTTTTTCTCCAGCCGAGACCCCGGGAGGCTCGCTTTCTCCCCTCGGATCCTCCCAGGCGGCCTCCCCGGGACGAGGGGGTTGCACCCCGAGATCCGGGCGCGGGTGCCCCGCGCAGCCCTGGGCCCGGGCGCACCATTCCGGCGCCTCTCTCTCTCTCTCTCACACTCACGCACACACACACACATCACCCGATCTTCCCCGATCGGCAGGGCCCCGGGGGTCCCCGCCGCCCCCGACCCGCGCACCACCCCCCTCCCACCGGGGACCCGGCGGGGGGACCACTCTGGGAACGGACGTCCGACCGGGAGGGCGAAGGGCGCTTGGACAACGTCCTCTGCATCTCTCCCGCACCCCCTTTTCTCAGCGGGGCTTGATTTTTTTTCTTTCTTTTTTTTTTTGGCTGCGGGTTTCCTCTGCTTCGGACTCATTCCTCGGAACCGACCAGCAGGTGTGGGCCTCTTTTATTTATTTATTTACTTTATTTCTGGAGCCCTGAGGCTGCTATTTCGGGGCTCGCGTGGAGGGAGGGGGCAGCAGGCAGCGTCTCGGGGGGTCCGGGGTGGGGGTGGACCCCCATCCCACCCCATAACCTGGAGCTGAGGCTGGCGTCTCGCGCGCGCCCCGGGTGCGCGCGTAATGAATGAAACCCAGCGCGCGGGCGGGTCCTGGGCCGAGCCCGTCTAGCGGGTGGACCCAACTTAAGAAATTTGGGGTGCGGGGTGTCGGGGGCGGGGGGCGGGGGGAGTATCGAAGTAAGCAGGTGCTGTCCTTACGAGCAGGATCCACAAGGTGGTAGCATGGATTCTTCCTTTCATTTTGATTTGCTTTCTCTTTTATTCCTTCTGTTTGGTCAGTTGGGTGAAATGGCTTTCTGTGATACCCTATAGTTTTTGAAAGGGTCCACTGGCCGGCCCGGTTGCGCCTTCTGAGCGCGTTCCATTTTCACTGTGTCGCGATGCTTTTTTTCTGAGCCTAGCTTCTTTTCTGAGTCAGGCTTGTCCCCTGATTTGAGGAACAGGACGCAGAAGGAGGTGGGGTGGGGGAGAAAGAAAAAGGAAGGAAAAAGTTTGGGGAGACTTGGTTATCCTCACGGAGCCGAATTTCCAGTCCGTGGAGGTCTCTGCAGGCAAGACCAGAAGCGCAGGCGTCAGGCACCGTCTGGTAGGCACCTCCTTCGGCTAGAAATGAAATGACCACGGTGTCGAGACCTGACTTCCCGGCGGAACAAAGCAACCTCAGCTGCTTGGGAGAGCGGCCTGATTTGAATGGAGATGCTTTAGCGTTTTTCCTCCGGGCTGACGGAGCCAGGGGAAATGGTTTTGATGGCCCAGAAATCTGCATGTGTGTGTGTGGGCACGTTGGGGGTGGGGTAGGGACAGGGTTCAGGCCTCCCATCAGCGTCAGGTAGAGGTTACCAGCTATCTCCAAAATACTCAGGGTCGGTCCCGTGTTTGAATGCGGCACAAGGTGTGTGTGTGCGAAGGCGGGCGTTTATGGCACATGGTTGCATTCATCCTTTATGTCCGGATTAAAAAAAAATTGAATTTTAAAAACGTGCCCCTAAATTAAAAACAGAAGCATCTCATAGAGGCTTCTGCAAATAATTATTTTTCTCCCCCGAGATGAGAACCTCAGTATTCTATTACCCAAAGAAATGTAATTGACAGTTTTTAAAGAGTATTTTCCTTGACATGGAAGAAAAAAAAAATGAGGGCCAGGACATAGCAAGTGGAAAATTACTTCATCAGTTTTAAATCACTGGATTAAAATGACACGTTAAATTTTTTGGAAACCAGTATGATTTCAAGCGGGAACTTAATGATTGTTGCATTTTCATAATAACGGCTGTGCTTTGATGCCGTTTGCAAGGTGTTTTGACATGTTTTTCTTTGGTGGAAGAATTGTTATGTTCCTTTGTATTTTTTTTTTCTGCATAAAAGAATGCTGAATGTACATTTAGCCCTAAATCCAGCTATCCAGCTAATTTTTTATCTTAGTCTTAAGACTAGATAACATGCTTGATAAGTGAGGAGTTGCTCCATAAGAAGCATGAAGCAGGTATGATCCTATGAAATTCACAAGTGAATACATGTGCCTAATTGTCAAGTTATTTCTTAGGCCTGGAATGTAGATCAACAGCAAGTATATGGGTGTTTTTCTTTTATTTTTGAACTTGGCCTTTTCATTTTTTTTTTCTTTGCAGTAATTTGTGGAAAGCTTCTGGTTTCTGTACAAAGACAAGAGTGTTTCCTGTCTATACACATTTTGTTGCTTTCAGAATGCGCAGGCAACTCTGTAAGAACTCTTTAGAATATTGGGCTTTGATGCCTGGACCACAAAACAAAAACCCAGAGATGGTTCTCACAAAAGTAAATATTCGAGTGCATGGAATCTGGCAGGGGGCTCACCATTCTTCCGTTTTAATTGGTACTCCAGATTCTAAACCTTTGTTACAGGCTGGATATTGTCCACGGTGCAACCTGTTGACAGAATTTATGTGGTTCAAATGAAGCGACCCTGTGAAAATATTTAAAGTCCTTTAAATGCCCTCCCTCTGAAGACAGACTTCTCTGATGAAAACAGATTTAAATCCCAAACTTGATGACAGTTGATTTTTTTTTTTGTATGTGACAGTCAAGGGCAAGGACCAGATTTTTAACATATCAACCACGACGATATTCTTTGTGTATGTTCTCCACCCTTCACAGCATGCCTTTAATTTCAAATGAGAGAAATATGTTCAGCTTTAAATCAGCTGCTCAATTAAAAAATTCTTGATGCTGTATCTTTTCAGAAGTGACACTTCATCATCTGCTTAAGGACTTTAAAAAAATTTCTGAGACAGACTATGCCTTCTAACATAGCAACAGCTGATTTCTCCAGCGTGTCAGCTCCCAGTTTCAAATAAAATATTCAGCTTGTGCGCAGAGATGGGGAGACAGTGAGGCTCTCAAAACTGAGGCCACGTGGTTGTAGGCAATTAGGTCATCTGTTGTGGCCCCGTAAACCATTCATGGGCCATTCATGGCAGGAATATTTTCCAGTTTTGTCATTTTTTTTTTTTCTCTCTAAACAACCTACATTTGGCCTTTCAAAGCCTCTTCTGTTCTTTGTTCAGTGGATGGCAGGATGGGAAATCCTTCCTCTTTTTTTCTTGGAGAGGGGCAGATTAGCACAAATGAATAAAGGCGGGGGAGGGAAGTGGTGGTGGTTGTTGTTCATTTGCTAACTCGTCCCCCACTCTTTGCGACCCCATGGACTGCAGCACACCAGGCTTCCCTGTCCCCCACTGTCTCCCCAAGTTTGTTCAAACCCATGTCCATTGGGTCGGTGACGCCATTCAACCATCTCATCCTCTGTCACCCCCTTCTCCTCCTGCCTTCAATCTTTCCCAGCATCAGGGTCTTTTCCAATGAGTCAGTTCTTCCCATCAGGTGGCCAAAGGATTGGAGCTTCAGCATCAGTCCTTCTAATGAGTATTCAGGGTTGATCTCCTTTAAGATTGACTGGTTTGATCTCCTTGCAGTCCAAGGGACTCTCAAGAGTCTTCTCCAACACCACAGTTCAAAAGCATCAATTCTCTGGCACTCAGCATTCCTTATGGTCCAGCTCTCACATTCATACATGACTACTGGAAAAACCAAAGCTTTGACTAGACGGACCTGTGTCGGCAAAGTGATGTCTCTGCCTTTTAATGTGGCACCTAGGTTTGTCATAGGCTTCCTTCCAAGGAGCAAGCATCTTTTAATTTCATGGCTTCAGCTACCATCCGCAGTGATTTTTGGAGCCCAAGGAAAGAAGTTGGCAATTTATAGGCTGCGAACAAAGATCTAGGCTGTGAGGAGCATTTATGTCTGCGGTGGGCGTATGACACAAAAATGAAATAAAAGGCTCGTAAAATAGGTGCACGAGTGGAGAATATATCCAGGCCACTTGGGGCTCCGATGTCAAACTTCGGGCATTCACTGTTGAGAGAACCTGCCCTCCATGTAGTGGACTCTGGAGCACCCTCTGCCTGTGGAAACGGGCCAATCAGTTTCCAGAATGAGTCTCTAAATCAGTCCTGAATATTTATTGGAAGGACTGGCGCTGAAGCTCAAACTCCAATCCCTTGGCCACCTGATGCAAAGAACTGACTCATTGGAAAAGACCCCGATGCTGGGAGAGATTGAAGGCAGGAGGAGAAGGGGACAACAGAGGATGAGATGGTCTGACAGAACACAAACCAAACCTCAGCAAACATAAAATGTACCGTAAGATGAGGTTTTATTGAATTGATTGCAGAAGAGAAAGAGTAAGCATCTTAGGAAAGGCGTGAGAAAGAGAAAAACCCATAGGGCCTCATTGGAATACATGTCGAAGAGGCGAGTCTTGATTTCAGCGTGTGTTCTGCTTAGGTGCTTAGTTGCATCTGACTCTCTGCGACCCCATGGACTGTAGCCCGCCAGGCTCCTCTGTCCATGGGATTCTCCAGGCCAGAATACTGGAGTGGGTTGTGCCATTCCCTTCTCCAGGGGATCTTCCCAACCCAGGGATCGAACCCAGATCTCCTGCATTGCAGGTGGATTCTTTACATTCTGAGTCACCAGGAAACCCCTTATTTCAGAATGGTGTTCAGGAAATGGCAAAGTGCTTTTACGGGTCTTCAGAAATGAGGGCAAAGAGCCCAGAGCTCTGTCTGATGGTTTTCTGTAAAATGTGCCTTGTGTATAGTGGCTTCCCATTAACAGATGACAGTGTTTTGGGTGACAGCTGGAGCTTCTTGGTTTGACCTGCTGGTATTGGTGAACATCTTGGTTTCCAGAGGCTGGTATCTGATTGGGTGATGAAGTCATCATTTGATCTTGAGGCCACCACCCGAGGTATATCTTTTTAATCTTATGAAAGTGTTAGTCACTCAGTCGTGTCTGACGCTTTGTGACCCCATGGACTGTAGCCCCCCAGGCTCCTCTGTCCATGGGATTGTCCAGGCCAGAATCCTGGAGTGGGTTGCCATGCCCTCCTCCAGGTTATCTTCCCAACCCAGGGTTCGAACCCGAGTATTCCACATTGGGGGCAGATTCTTTACCGTCTGAGCCACCAGGGAGGACCTCTTCATCCTATGGCATTGTGGTAAGAACATGGGAAAACAGATGTTCCCTTTTAGCTCAGGTTTCAGTGTATCGTACAGTCCTGTGGCCTGTAGCTACAATATTATACAGCAGGTCTAGAACACAGTCACCTTGCTTTGAAAGTGAAAGGGTTAGTCATTCAGTCGTGTCTGACTCTTTGCGACCCCATGGACTGTAGCCCGCCAGACTCTTCTGTCCATGGCATTCTCCAGGCAAGAATACTTTACCTAAACTTTATGAGCATTGATTCCTTATCTGCCATTTCCCCCTGGCAACCCCCATTCTAGCCTTTAATTCTGTGCACTTGAGTCTTTCAGGTTTCTGCAAGCACCCGTCCCCCATCCTGACCCATCTGCTTCTTTTTTAAAAAATTGAAATATGGTTGATTTGTAGGGCTTCCCTGGTGGCTCTGATGGTAAAGAATCTACCTGCAATGCAGGACACCTGAGTTCAATCCCTGGGTGGGGAAGATCCCCTGGAGAAGGGAAAGACCACCCACTCCAGTATTCTTGCCTGGGGAATCCCATGGACAGAGGAGCCTGGTGGGCTACAGTCCATGGGGTCACAAAGAATCAGACACGACTGAAGTGACTAACACTTTCACTTTTCACTTTCCTAGTTGATTTACAAAGTTGTGTGTCAAATGTACAGCAAAGTGATTCAGTTATACATACGTACATATATTTATATATATATTTGTTCTTTTTCAGATGATTGCAAAATAATTGAGTATAGTTTCCTGCACTTTCAGTAGCTCCTTGTTTGTCTATTATATATATAGTAGTGTGTACCTATGGGGCTTCCCTTGTGGCTCAGCTGGTAAAGAATCTGCCTGCAATGGGGGAGACCTGGGTTCCATCCCTGGGTTGGGAAGATCACCTGGAGAAGGGAAAGACCACCCACTCCAGTATTCTGGCCTGGAGAATTCCATGGACTGTATAGTCTATGGGGTCACAAAAAGCTGGACATGGCTGATCAACTTTCACGTTAGTGTGTATCTCAAACTCATAATTTACCCCTATGCCCTTTCCCCTTTGCTAACCATTTTTGTTTTTGTTTGGCTGATTACGACTTTTATTTTATTTTTGTGGAGGTCCATGATGGGGGAAGAAATCGTTTTCTGCTAAGTGCAGTCCTTTGAAATGTGGACTTTCACTTCCGATTTCTCTCACATCAAATGCAAACTTGCTTAAGCTTTGGAATCCTTAAAAAAAAAAAAAAAGAAGGTGACAGAAACTGTGCTTGGCAGGGATGAGAGGAGTGCTCCCGGAGCCCGTGATTATTTTTGCAAAGTTCTTACAGTAGTGATGAGATTGCAACGTGGTATCACTTCCCAGGTCTCATTTGTCAGTATCACCAGTGTTTGGTTCGCAGTCACGGCGGGGGGACGTGGATTGGGTTACCTTGACGGTCTGCCAGCTTTGAATGCTCAGCCCACGGCCTCAAACTGAGGTCTGGGAAACCACCAACAGGGTGGGGGGCAGGGATGATGGTTAGGGGGTGAGGAGACCAGAACCCACTGAGGTTGGGTAGCTGCATTGCTTTCAGGTTTTTTCCTGCACTGAGTATCCTCTGTGAATGCGCTAGATGGTGGGAAAGCATAAGCACATTTTTAAAGAAATTTAGATTGATTTGCATAATTTTCCTAGTTTCACGTGGACAACAGTGATTCGGTATATTTACAGATCATGTAGCGTGGTTTCCTGTGCTGGTCAGTATATCCTTATCTCTTTTATAAACAGCAGTTTATCCCTCTTTTTTTAAAAAAAAGAAAAGAAATTGAAGTATAGTTGATTTACCTGCTTACCGGTGTCTCAGATGGTAAAGAATCTCCCTGCAATGCAGGAGACCCAGGTTCGATCCCTAGGTCAGGAAGATCCCCTGGAGAAGGGAAAGGCAATCCACTCCATTATTCTTGCCTGGAGAAGCCCATGGACAGAGGAGCCTCAGTCCATGGGGTTGCAAAGAGTTGGACCCAACTGAGCGACTCACAGTTTCACTCTCATTGTCGGTTGACAGTGTTGTGTTAGTGTCAGGGTACACAGCAAAGCGTATCTGTTTGTTTGCTATGTCTGTGAGTCTGTTTTTCAGTAAGTTCATTTGTGCCTTTTCTCCCCCTTCCACATGTAAGTGATGTCATGATATTTGCCTTTCTCTTTCTCCCTTACCTTGCTTGGCATGGTCATGTCTAGGCCCATCTACATTGTTCCAATGGCGTTGTTTCACTCTTTTTTATGGCTGAGTCACATTCCATTGTGTGTGTATATGTGTGTGTGTGTGTGTATACATGGCATCTTCTTTACCCATTCAGCCGTCGGTGGACACTTAGGTGGTTTCAGTATCTTGGCTAATGTAAATAGTGCTGCTGTGAACATTGTGGTTGGAGGGATGCTGCATGTGACTTTTTGAACTAAAAGTTTTTGTGTTTTGTGAATATATGCCCAGGAGTGGGATTGCTGGGTTATATGGTGGTTCTCCTTTTTCAGTTTTCTGAGGAACCTCCATCCTGTTTGCTATCGGGGCTGTAGCAATACACATTCCGTCCAACAGTGTGGGAGAGTTCCCTTCTCCCCACGCCTCTTACCATTTGCAAGACTTTTTGAGGTGATATCTCACTGTGGCTTCAATTTGCATTTCTCTTAGTTACCGGCATTGAGTCTCTTTTTCTGTGCCTGTTAGCACCTGTAGGAGGGTAGTGTGTCCATCTTATTGCCCCTCTATCTTGCTCTCTAGGTTTGTCCTAGTTTTTCTTCCCGGGAGGAGGCATCTTTTGTATACCTGTATCTACGTATTTTATTCAACTGTAGTTGATGTACAATGTTGCGTTAGTTTCAGGTATACAGTATAGTGATCCACTTATACATGTACATGTATCTTTTTATTTTATTGGAGTTTTGTTGATTTACAATGTTGCGTTAGTTTCAGGTATACAGCATAGTGATCCAGCTATACATGTACATGTATCTATTTATTTTATTGGAGTTTTGTTGATTTACAGTGATGTGTTCCTTTCAAGTGTACATCACTGTGGTCCATTTATACATATCCAGATTCTGTTTCATGATCTTTTCTGTTAGGATTTATTACAGGATGTTGAGACCTCAGTCATGAGACCTAAAGAGTTTGCGAGTGTGTGTTGAGGCACACATGTGTACTTTCTGTAATTTTCCCAGAAGCTTTTTCTTCCGATGTGAGTAACGTTTTCCAACAGGGTATCATTATCCACACCCAGGGTGAGCCCCTCTGTGTGGTAGGAGTGACATCAGACAGCCCCTTCGTGTTCATCCATATTCTGCCAGCTTGCATAACTGCGATGCAGAAATTGACATTTTTTTTCCCCCAAGGATCAAACCACTCTTTTTTTTAAAAAAAGACGAAACTAAATAGCTCTTTTATCTGCCTGGTAGGAGATGCCAGCCTTTGTGTCTTTCTCGGTGCACAAGGGCTCTGATGAGAGGCTGTTGCCATTCACTTCGACTGGCACGGTCCAAGGAGCTTTGTATCAGCCCAGCGGACAAAGCCAGGGTTCACGTTCCCTAAACCCTGAGAAGCTGCAAGTCCCCACAGTGGAGCAACTCATAAGACTCTCTTTGTGGCCTGGGGTCCCTGCCTTCCTGCCATTCCCATGCAGCCCGGTTCCACATGGACCGCTCACCCGAAGCATGCCTACCGAGAAGCGTGGACAGCACCCCAGCCCCTGGGAAAGACAGGGCAGTGGTGAATTCACCGCACACGGTTTCCAGATCCAGGCTGTCACTGCGCCTCCAGCAGCGGGTTTTTTAGAAATCGGATTGCACATAATAGCAAATAGACTTATACAGCAAATATATAAATAGCTATATAGTGTACAGCATATATAGCTATATGTATGTGTATATACATATATATAGCAAAGACCTAAATAGCAAATAGACTTAAACAGACTTAAGTCTCTGACGTGTCTGTCCACTGCCTTGTAGTCACAGGAGGTCTCAGGACAGTTACAGAGGACATCACAGAGCCGTTTCTCGTACAGAGTCATTTCATTGGCAAATCGCGTCTAGAAAGCCTTCCTCCAGTAAACTAGCTAAAGTTAATTTGAATATATGTGTATATAATTATTGCTGTGTTGCATTTATATATTTATATAATTTTATTTATACACGGCATTTTAAAATTTGTTTGGTTGATTTGCGGTGCTGCATTAGTGTATACAGCTAAGTGATTCAGATATATATATATTTATATATATAGGTGTGTATACACATATGTATACATGAACTTATACATATATAACATATACATATATAACATATGTATATGTGTGTGTGTGTGTGTGTGTGTGTATCTTTTCAGATTCTTTTCCCTGTAAGTTACTACAAAATATTAAGGAGAGTTCTCCATGCTATACACTAGGTCCTTGTTGGTTGTCTGTTTTATATATAGTCTGTGTTATGCATGTGTAAAATTGAATTTGTATATAGTTTATATAACTGATAAAAAAACTCATCAAAACATGCTTTATTTCAACATCTATTGGAAAGCCTTTATATCCATAATGAATACAATTCATTTAGCTACATAATGTCTTATAGAGAGAAGGAAATGTCAACCCACTCCGGTATTCGTGCCTGGAGTACCCCATGGACGTGAGCTTGGTAGACTGCAGTCCCTGAGGTCACAAAAGGGCCGGACGTGACTTAAAAACTAAACAATGTATTACAGAAATACAGCTGTATTATATAAAGTAAATGAAATCTAGCCTATATAAGGAATTAATAGAAATATATAAAATCTACATACATAAAGGTTATATATAGAGATGGATGGATGGATAGTTTGATGGGCATTTTCCAGAAGAAACTGTGTCGTATGTGGTCAGTCCGTTTCCAGTCTGGTCCCCAGAATCTACATTTAATAGTCCCCAGGAACTACCACTTCCCACTCAAGTGAAGTTGAGGAGTGTTGCTATGGTAACAGGCTTATTCCAGCCCTCACTGAAACATAACTAATTGATACTTAATGGGCAACCGCTTGTCAGTGGGAACATATGTATCAAATCAAGCGTGATAGGCATCTTCTGCCCGTAGAATGCAAGACCCAGAATCTATATATTAGCCCAGCGAGAAGTCACAGGAAATCAGTGCTGGGCCCCACAGAATTGGGGCAGCGGCGGTGGTGGTCCCCGTCTCTCCATCCGAGTAGCTTCTCTTGGCGAGGTGTCTTTTGGGGTCTTCTTCCAGGTGGGAAGTCAGCATGGCAGCTCAGGAATAGAGCTCGTGTTAACACTGGTGGGAAAAGAAATTGGGCGATTAACAGGTACGCATCTTTTTTCTAGAAACTGGCTTCTGACTCCCGTTCCTGCTTCCCTTCATCACTTTTGTTGAGCACGTCCAAGGTACAAGTCTGGAAGGAAACTTAGTCCTCGTATTGTAGAGGGGAATCAGGCATCAGTTCAGTTCAGTCGCTCAGTCGTGTCCGACTCTTTGCGACCCCGTGGACTGCAGCCCGCCAGGCCTCCCTGTCCATCACCAACTCCCGGAGTTTGCTCAAACTCATGTCCATGGAGTCGCTGATGCCATCCAACCATCTCATCCTCTGTCGCCCCCTTCTCCTCCCGCCTTCAGTCTTTCCCAGCATCAGGGTCTTTTCCAATGAGTCAGCTCTTCACATCAGGTGGCCAAAGGATTGGAGTTTCAGCTTCAGCATCAGTCCTTCCAATGAATATTCAGGACTGATTTCCTTTAGGATGGACTGGCTGGATCTCCTTGCCGTCCAAGGGACCCTCAAGAATCCTCTCCAACACCACGCTTCCTCAAAAAACCTTGCCTGTGTGGGTAAATGATCATAAGAAGGTTGTTAAGATATTTAATTCACGTGTGTATCACTGCTTCCCATTTCCCGGTATGTATTGTGGATTTTCCTTTTTATTTCTTCTTTTCTCCTTCCCTTGTCTCCTTGTCTTTCTTCTGCTTGGCTGAGTAATGAGGACTCAGAGGTCCTTAAAGGATTAAAGGACCGATGAAGGTAATTAGATAGAGGATAATTCTTTCCATTAGTCAGGAAAGAAGAGCAAAATGAAATGGCTAAGAAGATTTTCCATGACAGTGTAATAGAATCCTTCACATGCCCTGTTTGTTTAGCTGCTTGCAGTTTTCAAAGTTGTCAAACCATGTATTTGTGAAACATTGATTTTCATTTTAGTACATCATGTGACTGAATATATATATGAAAGAGATTGTTTTGATTCAACAAAGATTTGAGGGCCCATAAAATACTGTTTTTTTTTTGAATATAAAGTAGTGAATCTAACCTCATTAATAAATGACTGTTTCCTGTAGTCACTATAACAATTGATAGGCAAGAATTACATATTGCAGCAGTTTTATGGGCATGAAAAATACGATGGATTCTGAGGTAACAGAGTCTCAAGGATGATAAAATCACAGATAGTTTTCTTAATCTCCACCACCTCTCATATATGTTTAAACTCTTTAAAGTCTGTGACAAGAGTTCCCAAATCAGGGATTCCCTTTTCTAAAATTTATTTTATTGGAATATAGTGGATCTGCAGTGTTGTGTTAATTTCTGCTGTACAGAAAATTGATTCAGTTTATAGATATACATATAAATATATATTATTTTAATATATTTCATTTTATTTTTTTAAAGGTCTAAGTTTAATGTATAAATATGTTATTTCAAACTGCAATTACATTAAATCTGTGTTCTAGAGCCATGGTTGAACTAAGCCATTCTTTTTTATTTATTTATTTATTTTACTGTTATCTTTATTTTAATCAAAGCTTGGAAAATAAAGTAAGGAGGCCACAATTTCAGTTTCTCCATAAAAGAACCACAAATCAGGGTGTTTTCTCAAGTACTAATCCTTGGAAAATATAGCAAATTTCAAGTAAGAATTGGCACCTTCTTTGCGTTTAGCTAAGCCATTCTTTTTTTTTTTAATTTACTTATTTTAATTGGAGGCTACTTACTTTACAGTATTGTGGTGGTTTTGCCGTACATTGACGTGAATCAGCCATGGGTCTACATGTGTCCCCCCATCCTGAACCCCCTCCCACCCCATCCCATCCCTCTGGGTCATCCCAGTGCACCAGCCCTGAGCACCCTGTCTCATGCATCGAACCGGGACTGGCGATCTATTTCCAGTATGGTAAAATACAGGTTTCAATGCTATTCTCTCAAATCACCCCACCCTTGCCTTCTCCAACAGAGTCCAAAAGACTGTTCTATACATCTGTGTCTCTTTTGCTGTCTCACGTTTAGGGTCATCGTTACCATCTTTTTACATTTCACGTATATGCGTTAGTATACTGTATTAGTGTTTTTCTTTCTGACTTACTTCACTCTGTATAATGGGCCTCAGTTTCATCCACCTCATTAGAGCTGATTCAGATGCATTCTTTTTGATGGCTGAGTAATATTCCATTGTGTATATGTACCACAGCTTTCTTATCCATTCGTCTACTGATGGACATCTAGGTTGCTACCATGTCCTGGCTACTATAAATATTTTAAATATATATATATATAGCTTTTCATATTCTTTTCCATGATGGTTCATCACAGGCTATTGGGTATAGTTCCTTGTGCTACAAGTAGGACCTTGTTGTTTATCCATATATACTGGTTTGTTTCAGTTAATTGCAAACTCCCAGCCAATCCCTTCCCTGCCCGCTGGGTGCTTAGTCGCTCAGGCATGTCCAAGTCTTTGCGACCCCATGGACTGTAGCCCTCCAGGCTCCTCTGTCCATGGGATTCTCCAGGCACGAATACTAGGGTGGGTTGCCATGCCCTCCTCCAGGGGATCTTCCCCACCCAGGAATGGAACCCGGGTCTCCCGCATTGCAGATGGATTTTTTTTTTTTTTTTTTACCATTTGAGCCACCAGGGAAGCTCCTACCCTTTCCCCATTGGCAACCACATATCTGTCATCTTTGTCTGTGAGTCTGTTTCATAGATAAGTTCATTTGTGTCATATTTTAGATTCCACATATAAGCGATATCCTAGGATGTTTGTCTGGCTTATTACTTCACTGTGTATGGTCCTCTCTAGGTTCATCCATGTGACTGCAAATGGCATGATTTCATTCTTGTCTAAGGCTGAGAAGTATTCCATTGTATGTAGATATACATACCACATCTTTAAGGGATTCTCTTTTAAGGAGACTCCCACATCAAATAATTCTGGGAAACCTCACGCGTCATACTTGTATCTTGAATTTTACACTGAAAACAGGCACCCTGAGGATTTGAGAAACCCCACGCTGATGGATTCAAGAGACGTCACCTAATTTGAGATTCTTTGTAACGAATGTTCCTAAATTATGGAACCGGAATAGCATTGAAGGCTTCTATGGTATTTTATAGGCACAGAGCTAACAGGATCTAAGGTGACTTGGAAGTGTTTCAGTTGCCAGGGCAGCCTAGGGAAATGAATGGTTTTGGAATCTTTTTCCTCCTTTCTCGCATCTATTCAGCATTTATTGAGGGCTGAGACACAACTGAAGAAGGCCAAGTTGTTCATCTTTCTTATATGATCCGTGTGACAGGCTCGCCAACAAAAATAGTGGATGGAGGATGGGTGGGTTGGGCACAAAAATAGGAACCAGACTCAAGACTAAGAACAAAGAGGTTTTCTAGCAGAATCTCCCTACTGGTAAGTGTGTGCGTGCATGTGTGTGCGTGCGTGTGTGTGCGTGCGTGCGTGTGTGTGTGTGTCTAATTCCTCATGTCCTACGGCCAGCAGTAAGGAAAATGGCAGCTTCATTCACTGTTGATCAATATTTTTCCAAGAGTTAAAGGCAAGGTCATTAGGGCCGTATAGCTGAAATATTAGAAGGCCAGTAATTCTATGCTTTTAAGATGATGTTCTATACTTACAGATGATGATGTTGTTGGTCAGTCGCTCAGCCCTGTCTGACTCTCTGTGACCCCATAGACTCTGCAGCACGCCAGGCCTCCCTGTCCATCACCAACTCCCGGAGTTTGCTCAAACTCATGTCCTTCGAGTCGGTGATGCCATCCAACCATCTCATCCTCTGTCACCCCCTTCTCCTCCCGCTCTGTTAAATTTTATCTTCTTCAACAGCACAGGAAGCTGGGGTTAATAAGCAGAGAGCTGATTTGCTAAAAAAGCAAGCAGTTAACCAGGGTCCTCCGGGAAAAGCAGTCTGCCTGTCCTTGTGCAGGCTGAGGATGCTACCCGTATCCCAGCCCTGAGCTAGCCATCTAGGTCTTTCTGCATTTATTTACTCTTTGCTTACCCACGGCTTCCCTAGTGGCTCAGCGGTAAAGAAACCACCTGCTCCTCTGTCCATAGGGTTTTCCAGGTGAGAATACTGGAGTGGGCTGCCATTCCCTTCTCCGGGGGATCTTCCAGACCCAGGGATCAAACCTGGGTCTCCTGCCTGGCAGGCAGATTCTTTTACTGCCGGAGCCACCAGGGAAGCCCCAATCGTTATAAAAACAGGAAGATGGAGGAGAGATGTTAGTATAATGGCTATCCTGGGAAAATTCCCATCTCAGCCCAAATCTTCTGACAATTTCGGGTCATAGCGGAAATCAAACAGCAACGTATTATGGGAATGAGCGTGTAATTCACACATTGCTTCACTTACAATTTGTGGGAAGGTTTTCCATTGATTCTGCTAAAGCAATTTCACAGATAAAGTGATGTCTGTGAGTGTTCGTGATGATTTTTATTGACGGAAAAGTCTCTGATGAACAACAGGGATCAGCTATTAACAGTCGTCAAAATTACATGAAAATGACACAAATAAGCCTGTGTTTTAATTTCACGAGTTTGGGGGGTTATTGACTCTGGTCCATCTAAATAAATAAGAAATGGCTTGATTCTATGAATATATGTCTAAATTGTCAGAATACATGTTGGGCATTTGCAGAGACAACCAATTTCTTGTTCATTTCTTTTATTCGCGTTTTTTGAAAAATTGGAAAATAATTGCTTTATTATATTATGTTGGTTTCTGCTGTATAACAACGTGAATCAGCCGTATATCGCCTCCCTCGTTAGCCTCCCTCCCACCCCATCTTGTTCACTTAGAAGTGTTTGTCTGTGCGTTCAATTGCTTCAGTCGTGTCTGACTCTTTGTGACCCCATGGACTGCAGCCCGCCAGACTCCTGTGCCCATGGGATTCTCCGGGAAAGAATACTGGAGTGGGTTGCCGTTTCCTCCTCCAGGGAATCTTCCCGACCCAGGGATCGAACCCACATCTCTTGCAATCTCCTGCATTGGCAGGCGAATTCTTTACCCCTGTGCCACCCGGGAGGCCCCCTGTACACACACAGAAAGACAATAGTTGCTGTGCGTTGTGTAAAACCATAACAGAATCAGCTGAAAGATACAAATGTGTTGATGAGATGGACAAAGTCTGACAGGTAACAGTTCTATTGCTAAGTCGTTCCAATGTGTATATTTACCTTTTCCTCTCTTTGAAGGTCGCTGAAGGAAAAGTCAAAGGGAAAGGAGCTTGAAATATCATATTTAACTGTGAACTGTATCTCCCGTCTTCCACTGTCTGCATGCAGTTGATTTAGAGAAATCACAGAACAGTCTCAAACCCTGTGTGATCTACAAAGACCTCACATATCCCTGGAGCGTGGGGCTGAGCTCAGGGAGGGGGGTTTAGTCACAACTAGGGGTCTTCCCTGGATTACCCGCTGCTGAGACAGCTATCTCTTCCCAAGCTGTCATCCTTGCTTCTTCTGGTTTCTCCTGATACGCATCGGTGGCCTTTCTTCAGAGGGAATTAATTCCCCAGGTGGTCCTAAAGGTCCTCACCCCCAGCAGTGCCTTCTGGGTCTGGCTGGACCTCCAACTCGCATTGGAGGAGATCAGAAGGAAACACAGCTGTCTCTCCTCTGTCCTCCTCCTCTTCCGGTCTGATTTCCTTCCAGACCTACTCAGCAGGAAAAACACATCCTCTCTTCAAATTAAGAATGCTATTCAAGGGACTTCCCTGGTGGTCCAGTGGTTAACAACCTGCCTTCCAAGGCAGGGGACGCGGGTTCCATCCCTGGTCGGGGAACTAAGATCCCACACTCCATGAGACAGTTGAACCACAACTAAGATTAGATGGTTGGATGGCATCACCAACTCAGTGGACATGGGTTTGAGTAAGCTCTGGGAGTTGGTGATGGACAGGGCAGCCTGGCGTGCTGCAGTCCATGGGGTCGCAAAGGGTCGGACACGACTGAGCAGCCAAGTAATAAATACTTAAATTATAAAAAAAAAAAATAAGCTGTTCAAGTATGCATTCATTATACATTCTTGGCTGTTTCAGTTTTGGGCGTGGGGAAATGGCAGGGGTAATAATTCTATGAAAGTGTGCATTTGAGTCGACCTTTAATTCCAGGAGTATAAAAATGAGCTTAGATCATGATTGAATCACCTATGTCAGCTGTATAGTCATTTGGGATATTTGTGACAAAACAAGATAATACTTGAGAATCACGGGTTATGAGAGCTTCTAAGAAACTGAGGAAGCATTTGTATTCATTTGCACAGAAGGAAATTTAAGTCATAGAGAGACAGAGCCAGTGATTCATTCATCTCCGACTGCACAGGTGGTCAGTCCTTTCAAACACTGTCCTTGAAATGAACTTTGAAAGTGAAAGCATCGGTGCCTCAATCGTGTCCAACTCTGTGACCCCAAGGATGGTAGCCCGCCGGGCTCCTCTGTCCATGGGATTCTCTAGGCAAGAATAATGGAATGGGTTACCATTCCCTTTTCCAGGGGATCTCCCCGACCCAGGGGTCAAACCCACATCTCCTGCACTGCAGGAGACTCAGATTCTTTACCATCTGAGCTACCAGGCAAGCCCTGAAACTTTCAGGGTTTGGTATCTCTATTTTTGCTCATTTTGTGAGAATCTTAACAAGTCAGACACATCATCAGACAGGGTTAGTAAGGGACTTCCCTGGTGAGTCTAGTGGTTAAGACTCTGCTGTTGCAATACAGGCAGTTGGGGTTCAATCCCTGGTCGGGGAACTAAGATCCCATATGCCCCCACATGCTGATTGGTGTGGCCAAAAAAATAATAGAAATAATAGACATCGATTTAAAAAGATATAAAAAGAAGGACAAATTATTTAAAAAGGAAAAAAAAAACTGGTTAGTAAAACAAAGGACATGATTTCATTTCCAAAACTGACTTTTCTTTATTTTGTGTCACAGTGATTGAGAAACGCAAATCTTTTTGATGAACTAGGGGAGGACACAGAAAAAAAAAAAAAAAATCTCCAAAACTGAACGTAAAACATGTTACCTGGAACTCCATTTTTTTTCTTCTGAATTGCTATGAAACCAATTTATTTGCTTCTGATCTCCCTTTTCTCTTGATTACTAATTATTCTCTGTAAGAATCCAATGCCTCTCTCTCTCTTTTTTTTTGGTTTTGAAATGTTAATTAATTGCACTTGTTTATTACACCTTGCCATGTTTCACACATTGCTAGGAGGAGATGTAACTATTTTAGAAATGCTGTCTCTTCTCTTCCTATAAACAGTGCAGTGTAGTTTTATCCCAGATGGAAACTTTGTGTCTTTTTTTTAAAAAAAATTGCAATGATTTCTGTGGCCACGCTAGGTCTTAGTTGTGACATGTGAGTTGCAGCATGTGGGGTCTAGTACCATCACTGGGGATTGAACCTGGGCCTCCTTCATTGGGCGCACAGAATCTTAGCCACTGGACCACCAGGAATGTCCCTGGGCATTCTTTATGAAGACATAATGCTGTTGCTGACTTACTAGACCGCAGTCTAGTATAAGCATCACTTTTACATACAGTGGGAACCCCAAAGCATTTTTGTCACCGATTTCACATAAGCGATATGGAACCATTCCTGCATTATTCCAAGGTATGCATGCACTGTTTTCATCTTTAAAAAGTAAACTAGGGGCTTCCCTGGTGGCCCACCCAAAAAAAAAACCAACCCTGTAAAGATAGTACAGAGACAGCTTGTTTACCCCATATCTAATTAATGTCTTATTTTACCCTGGGACATCTGTCCAACTAAGGCGACAGCAGTGGTACAGCGCTGTTAACTAAACACCAGACTCTGCGTGGATTTTTCCAGGTTTCAGCTCATCCTGCTTTTCTATCCCAGGGTCTCCTGCAGCCCACCACGCTGAATTCATTAGTCTGTCCTGTCTCCTTCATCTCCTCTCGTCTGTGACCTTATCTTCCGTGATTTTATTAATGGCTTCGTGATATTAGGTACCGAGTCCCCCCCCACCCCCCGCCCAGTTGGAGTTTGAGTGATGTTGTCGTCCGGGATTCGTGTCTGGGCGAGGAAACTCACAAAGGTCAGTCGCCTTTCTCAACTCTGTCAAGGGCATTGCTTACCCGCAGGCTGAGGTTGACCTTCAAAAACCTGGCTGAGGCAGTAGGTAGGTTTTTCCCACTTTCAAGTCACACCCTGGCTCACATTTTCCTAGTCCATTCCTCAGAAGCTAGGCACTTAAAAGTCCACCGAGGCAAGGAGGTGTGGTGTCCAGCTGGTTGTCTTGGATGGTAGAGCATTTCTCTGTAACAGAACTCCGTGCCTTCTCCGTCATCTGTTCATGGATTGTCAGTCCCTCCTTCATATCTGTAGGGAGGAGTGGATATTTAGCATGTGAAGCTGAAAGTGTCAGTGGCTCAGCCGTATCACCCCATGGTCCTCTGTCCATGGGATTCTCCAGGCCAGAATACTGGAGTGGGTTGCCATTTCTTTCTCCAGGGCATCTTCCCAACCCAGGGATCAAAGCTGTGTTTTTTATGTCTCCTGCATTGGCAGGCGGGTTCTTTACCACTGGCACCACCTGGGAAGCCCCTTTCATCTGTATATGTGTATGTAAATTTCTCCGTATGTATGTCTGCATGCACGTTTCATCAGCATCTGTATATCTGTATCATTATCTCTATCAGTCGATATCATACCCGTATCATATCAGTGACTGTACTGTGTCATGTTGTTCCTACCTGGGTTTATGCCTGAATTATGCCCATATTCATATCTCTACCTATATCTTTATTTATATACATATTGTGCATTTATTGGAGCTTCCCTGGTGTCTCAGATGGTAAAGAATTTGCCATGCCGGAGACCTGGGTTTGATTCCTGGGTCAGGAAGATCCTCTGGAGAAGGGAATGGCAACCCACTCCAATATTCCTGCCTGGAGAATCCCACGGACAGAGGAGCCTGGCGGGCTACAGTCTATGGTATCGGAAAGAGTCAGATATGACTGAGTGACCAACATTTTTGTTTTCTTTTTATATTTTAATCTATGCCATTCTGAACTCTACCTTTGCCAAAGTATTGTCGCAAAAGCCTCTTTAAAGTTATTGCAAATGTCCCACAAATGTCTGTGTTATTTTCTGTGATTAATTCTCTCAGGAGGTTACATCCTAAGCATTTATTTTCTTTTCTATTACAGGGTATTATAAGATATTGACTATAGGTTATTATAAGAGATGGAATGTACTGTATAGCAGGTCCTTGTTTATTTTATATATAGTAGTTTGTCTCTGCTAACCCAAGGACTTGAAACATTCAACAGTAAAATAATCCCTAAGACTTCAAGCACACAAGTTTAAAAAAACACAGACACCAACTTTAAACAGGTTTACAAATCAAAACAGTATACATCAATCTACAAAACAAAATAAGTAATGCCCCTCTGGTAAAGCGTGTGGGATTTATATGTATGAATTTGAAAATAAGTTATGGGTGCAACATCCGTCCCAATATCCCTCTAATATCCCTCCCAATATCCCTCCCAATATCCCTCCAATATCCCTCCCAATATTCCTCCAATATCCATCTCAATATCCCTCCAATATCCCTCCCAATATTCCTCCAATATCCCTCCCAATATCCTTCCAATATCCCTCCAAATGTCCCTCCAATATCCCTCCCAATATCCCTCCCTATATCCCTCCCAATATCCCTCCAATATCCCTTCCAATATCCCTCCAATATCCCTCCCAATATCCCTCCCAATATCCCTGCAATATCCCTCCCAATATCCCTCCTAATATCCCTCCAATATCCCTCCCTATTTCCCTTTTGGTAACTGTAAATTTGTTTCATGTGTCTGTAAGTCTGTTTCTGTTTTGCATATAAGTGCCTTTGTACTATTTTTTTAGACTCAACTTGTAAGTGATATCGTATGTTTGCCTTTGTCTGACTAAATTCACTCGGTGTGACCATCTCTGGGTCTCTCCGTGTTGCTGCAAATGACATTATTGCATCCTTTGTTATAGCTGAATAGTGTTCCTTTGTATGTGTGGAGCCCATCTTCTTTATACATTCATCTGTTGATGGGCATTTAGGTGGGTTCCCTGTCTTCACTACTGAGAATGCTGCTGCTATGAAGATTACGGTGCCAGCATTGTTTCAAATGTGAGTTTTTGCCTTTTACAGGTGTATGCCCAGGAGGTAGGACTGATGGATCATCTGGTAGCTCTAATTTTAGTTCTTTTAAGGAACCCCTACTGTTCTTCTCGCCGGCTGCACCAACTTACATTCCCACCAACAGTATAGGAGGGTCCCTTTTCTCCACACCTTCTGCAGCATTAATTGTCGATTTTTTGATGATGGCTGTTCTGACCCGTGTGAGGTGATACCTCATTGCAGTTGTGATTTGCATTTCTTTTATAATTAGCGATGTTGAGCATCTTTTCAGTGTCTGTTGACCAGCTGTATGTCTTCTTTGGAGAAATGTCCATTTAGATCTTCTGCCCATGTTTTGATGGGATTGTTTGTGTTTTTCTGTCCTTGAGTTGTATGAGCTGTTTGTTTATTTTGGAAATTAAGCCCTTGTCAGTCACAGCTCTTGGACGTCTTTTCTCTCATTCTGTAGGTTGTCTTTTCATTTCGATTGTGACTTCCTTTGCTGTGCAAAAGCTTTTAAGTTTGATTAGGTCCAATTTGTTTATTTTTGCTTTTATTTGTTTGCCTTTTGAGACTGACCTAAGAAAACATTGCTGCAATTTATGTCAGGGAATGTTGTGCCTGGGTTTTCTCCTGGGAGTTTTACGGTGTCATGTGTTACAATAAAGTCTTTCAGCCATTTTGAGTTTATTTTTATACGTGGTATGAAAGAGTGTTCTAACTTCATTGATTTATATGCAATGTCTTTATTTTTTGACTGGTAGAGGGTTTATGTAGTCTTGCACCTGTAACTTATTTTCAAATTCATACATATAAATCCCACATGCTCTACCAGAGGGGCATTACTTATTTTGTTTTGTAGATTTATGTATACTGTTTTGATTTGTAAACTTGTTTATCTTTTGTGTGTGTGTTTTTTTAAACTTATGTGCTTGAAATCTTAGGGATTATTTTACTGTTGAAGGTTTCAAGTATTTGCAAGAAAAAAAAGAAGAAAGAAAGAAAATGGAATAATGAATCCCAAGTACCCCATCACTCAACCTTAACAATTATGAATGCCTGATCTAAGTGTTCCTATATACCACCACGGCCCCCACCAAATCTCATTACGGGGACGTGATTCATGTCATGACATGTTAGTCCATTGCTTTAAGATAAAAAAGAACTGTTTTTTTTTTTTTCCATATGTAACAATTGTATCTTTACTACCTCTAAAAATTATCAACAATTTCTCAGTATCACCAACAACGAAGTCATAAAAGTCAGAGGATTTCGATTTTTTTTTGTACTAGTTTGCTAACTTACCCAAGGTCTGTGCGTTGCAGTAAGTTGATGTGTCTTTTGAGTTTTGTGTGTCTCTGTCCCTCTGCATTTTTTCTTGCAAATTCTTATTGAAGGAACCGCTCTTTTTATCCTATGTGAAAGTAGGTTATAGACTCAGCAAAAAGTAGTACTCAAGTTATTTTTAAAAGAACCGGAGTGTTTTCTGTAATACTCAGTCTTAGCTTACCAGCTCCTTAGGGAGGAAACCTGCCTTACCCGAGCCATTGTTCTCCTTAGAAGGAAAGCTTTGTGAGTATTGACCGGTGTGACTGGGTCCCTTCTGGTACCCATTTTATCTGGTACCCATAGGAGAGGCAGAGATGGAGAGACTTGGACGGTAAACTTTGCGCCATCATTAAAAAGGCATCCATACACACACACACACACACACACACACACACACTCCTGCAGGTTTACCCCCCTTTGCTAGCTCAGGGGCTGTGCTTAGTTGCTCAGTTGTGTCTGACTCTTTGCGACCCCATGGACTGTAGCCCACCAGGCTCCTCTGTCCATGGAATTCTCCAGGCCAGATACTGGAGTGGGTAGCCTTTCCCTTCTCCAGGGGGTCTTCCCAACCCAGCGATCGAACCCCGATCTCCCACATTGCAGGCGGATTCTTTACCATCTGAGCCACCAGGGAAGCCCAAGAGTACTGGAGTGGGTAGCCTGTCCCTTCTTCAGTGGATCTACCTGACCGAGGAATCAAACCAGGGTCTCCTGCATTGCAGGCAGCTTCTTTACCAGCTGAGCCACCAGGGAACCCCTGGTAGCTCATACTTAACCCAGTTTTATCACTCTTATTTTTTTTTGAAGAAGAAATGTGTTGGTTGATTTTTGGCTGTGCTGCTGAGTCTTCATTGCTACCCATGGGCTTTTTTTCGTTGTGGCAGTCCCCTGAGGGGTGGGGGGAGTTTACTCTCTAGTTGCAGAGCATAGGCTCTAGGGCAAGTGTGCTTCGTAGTTGGGACTCTTGGGCCCAAACGTACTGAATGCAGGGTCAGTAGTTGTGCAGCACAGGCTTAGTTGCCTGTGGGGTCTTAGTTCCCGGACCAGTGATGAAACCCATGTCCCCTGCATTGACAGGTGGATTCTTACCCACTGGACCAACAGAGAAGGCCAAATCTTACCAGTTTGGTTAAAGTCCATGCTGTGTATCATATTTACAAAAGTAAAGACTAAACACTAGCAACCTAAGCTACACAGTTATAGGGCTTCCCTGGTGGCTCAGCTGGTAAAGAATCCACCTGCCATGTGGGAGACCTGGGTTCGATCCCTGGGTTGGGAAGATTCCCTGGAGAAGCGAAAGAGCTACCCACTCCAGTATTCTGGCCTGGAGAAGTCCACGGGGTCGCAAAGAGTCAGACACGAGTTTCACTTGTATCATTTTTGGGGGGCCCCTGGTTAAGACAGTTTAGGGTCAGGTGGCTAACCAAGGGGCTTTCTCATCACTGTTGGTCTGTCTCACCCTTTCTCCCCACCATGGGTTTCCTGAGACATGACCGATACATTGTAAGTGGAAGGTAACTTCCCTGTTGGCTCAGATGGTAAAGCGTCTGCCTACAACGTGGGAGACTCGGGTTCGATCCCCGGGTCGGGAAGATCCCCTGGGGAAGGAAATGGCATCCCACTCCAGGACTCTTGCCTGGAAAAATCC
Organism: Giraffa tippelskirchi; assembly: GCF_054371585.1. Taxonomy (NCBI): domain Eukaryota; kingdom Metazoa; phylum Chordata; class Mammalia; order Artiodactyla; family Giraffidae; genus Giraffa; species Giraffa tippelskirchi. Next base: position 150,498,052 of record NC_137289.1, read on the forward strand.
CATGGACGGAGGATCCTGGTAGGCTACAGTCCAGGGGGTGGCAAAGTGAAAGGTGTCCAGTCTGATGATTTGATACCCTTATATATTATAGAATAATTGCCACCATGGCATTAGCCAACAGCCCCATTATGCCACACAATTACTGTTTCTTATTTGTGGTGAGCACCTTGAAGATCTATTCTCAACAGTTTTCAAGTGTAGGAGACAGTCCAATGACTCCCCTGCATATGAACCTTCAAGTTGTGACCTTTGGAAGAAGTGGATGTGTTATAATCCCATGGCAGTGCAGTACTGGTTGTGTTAGCTGGGTACCTGGGCTCACTCTGATGGACTTTGAAACAATTCGGACTTAAGAACGTGGTCTCGGGACAGAACTGGTTCATGGGTAAGGGGATTTACTGTGTTGTTAACCAGAATCGCCATTCCGTACGTTAGATCCCAGACTTTATCTCCTAACTGGAAGTTTTGACCCTTTGGCTGACGCCTCCCCATTTCCTCCATCCCCCAGCCCCTGACAACCACCGCTGTACTCTCTTAAGTTTACTTCATCCTTCAGCACGATGGCATAGACCCTTTCAGTCAGTGGCTCCATATTTGAGAAAAATAATACCTATTGGATTTCCAACTCGTGGAGTAAAAGAAAAGGGATGGCGTTATTATCATTGATGTTGTCAAATAGAAGGGAATTTCATTGTCTTGGCAGAGTGGTAAAGCATCCCACCTGCCAATGCAGGAGACCAGGGTTCAATCCTTGGGTGAGTAAGATCCCCTGGAGAAGGAAACGACAACCCATTCCAGTATCCTTGCCTGGAGAATCCTGTGGACAGAGGAGGCTGGTGGGCTACAGTCCATGGGGTCACAAAGAGTCAGACGCTACTGAGTTCATGCACTTGGGATTCTGTTAGCCCAGTATGTGTGCTGGGCGTGATCAGAAAAACTGGGGAACCTCTTTGCCATGAGAGGTAGTAAGTGTATTATTTTGGAAGCTCTGTTTGATACTAATTAGGCTTTTTTGAATTACGTCGGTTCTAATGCGAAAGGGGATGATGTTGGAGATAGTCATTATTATGTTCTTGATCGCAAAGGAAGATGGAATTGATTTGTATAAGGGAGTGCTTCAGAGCAAATAAAAAGCGAAAACATGAACAGGAAAATCTCAATGACTATGTTTCAGAACAAAGTGCCGAGCAAAATGCAGCTAGCTTATCTAAAACTGGACAAAATCACGTCGCAACAGGAAATCTCGGTAGATGAGGGAGACAGTGTTTGAACATTTGATGCCCGGAATATGATTTGCAGTTCTATAGATGAGCACGAATGGGTGAGAGCTGCCCGTTGTTGAGAAGTTATTGGTATCAATGGAAACCATAGAGGTGTTCTGTGCAGAGTCTCTGACTCCCTGAAAATGGTGGTGTGTTTTGTATGGTGTTGCGTTGATGGATTAAAATTAGATTCTTCAGCAAAATAAGAAGTGTTAATATTCTGTGAGCGATCACAAGATGGATTTGTGTGGGGAAAATGTGTTTTTGAGACATGCTATTGTTAACCTCAGAGGCTCAGATTTAATATCGCTGATCCCAAAGAAGGCAGTGTAAGATTTATAAGTGACCACATAATAGCTTACTTTGTATTATCGTTTTTAATTTCTATAAGACATGGGCCCCTTCTCCCTTTTTCTTAATGATAAAAGGGTTGCGCAGAAACAGTGATTTTCATTCAGGTAATAAAATGGCAGTGCCTTGCCATGCTTCATTTAAACTGCTGAGACCAACTGCATAACGGTCCTTAACAACCTAGATGAGACACCCTCACTAATGCTTAACAATTTGTCTCTGTAAAATTGGATCGTGACGTTTGCTGTTTTTTTTCTTCTACCAACATTTCTTTAGTGTGTATGTTTGCTACAATGGATGGTGTTTCATCGTATTCAGTTCGTAGTTTGTAAACAGGAACTCCTTTTCCTTGTCTGTGTTTTTCAGACTCTCCCTTATATGTTTGAAGTGTTGATGCCATGGCAGCAATGTGTCGATTAATGACTAGAGCAGAGTTAAAATGAGTGTCTGAACCACAAGGAAAGAGTTGAAGAATCTGGGCTCCTGGAAAATAGAGGCGAGGAAAAAAGTCAGTATGTTACTTGGTGATGGCAAAGAGCTTTTTTTATTTTTGTTTTTTGGGATTATTTTGTTTTGCTATGCTTTGCGAGGTGTTTGTCATCTCCAGCCATTCCTTTATCATCCGTTTTTTGTTGTTGTTGTTTGTTTTTATGTCATTTATTTTTGGATTATTATATCGTTTGTTTTGCATTGTTAGTTTTGGATGTGCTGGGTCTTCCTTGCTGTACCAGCTTTCTCAGGTTGTGGCTCACGGACTTCCTATCGTGGTGGTTTCTCTCATTGCGTCTCCTGGGCTCTAGGTGGGCCCACGGACTAGGTGGGTACTTGTGGTGCCCGGGCTCAGTTGTCCCACGGCCCATCAGATGGCGAACGAGCTTAGCCGTCCCGTGACAAGTCAGATCTTCCCTGACCAAGAATTGAACCGCTGTTCCCCTGCATTGGCAGGCGGACCCTTAACCACTGACCCTCCAGGGTGTTCCTGGGAAAGAGCTTTGGATGCTGGCGCACAAGTTGTTCCCGGGGACCATCTGGCTACCATTCTCCTTACATTTCTGGGGGATCCTGTGTGCATCTGACTTCTGCAGGTAACACACCTCCTGGCTTCATGCAGATGCGTAGCAGGTGGCTTTTTTTTTGTATAAAGAAAAAATGCAATAGAATACCTGGCTGAAAGCAAACCATCCAGCCTGTCATTAGAATGTTCTGGTTCCGGGATTCCAAATTCCAAATGTGTGTGTGTCTGTCTCAGACACACACACACACACACACACACACACACACACACACACACGCACACCTGGATCAATTTTCTTCTATTTCTTTCCAGGATTAATACTTAGACACTAAAAGCCAAAAATTCAGAAGCCCGACCACCTCATTTTACAGATATACCCGGCACGGTGAGTCGAATTGCTCTTCTCCAAAAGACACGAGGCGTTCCTAATCCCGAAATCCTCTGAAGGGGACCTTGTTTGAAAGTGCGGGCTTCGCAGTTGTCATGAAGGTGAGGTCATAGGAGCGGGCTGTGATCTAACATCCCTTCAAGAGGGGCAAATGCCACATGCAGACACCGACAAGGCAGAGCAGAAACAGACAACGCAGGAGGAGAAGATGGTGATGTGAGCGCCTGGCAACAGCTCCGAGTCAGGGAGCGCCCACCCTGGTCAACGGCCGCCTGATTCTAGAACACATCAGGAAGCACCCTCCCAGGGGGTCTTCAAAGGCAGGGAGGACGCCTGGGACACTTTGACTTTAGGACTTCTGGCTTCCAGAATCCATAGTTCTTATTGTTTTATTTATTTTTTTAATTAAAAAAATTTTTTTTTTTTGCTCACTAAACATTTTTAATTGGAGTATAGTTCGCTTTACAATGTCCTGTTAGTTTCTGCTGTGCACCAGTGTGACTCCGCCAGATGTCGACCTACATCCCCTTCCTCTTTTTATTTTATTTTTGGCTGTGCTGGGTCTTTATTGCCGCACATGGGCTTTCGCTAGTTGCAGAGAGAGCCGGGTCTACTCTCTAGCAGCCTCCTCATTGCGGTGGCTTTCTCTGGTTGCGAGGCTCCGGGGTATGCATGGGCTTAATTGCTCTGACGCCATGTGGGATCTTCCTGGACCTGGGATCGAACCCGTGTCCCCTGCACGGGCAGGCGGATTCTTATCCGCTGGATCGCCAGGGAAGCCCTCATGAAGATTGCAAGGATGCTGCTCCATCCTAAAACAGCATCACACGTCCCGGGGCAGGGGAGGGTCTCCCCCCTTTTTCAGTCGGGGTGGGTCCACCCCCTTTTTTAATCACAGTGCTCACAAGGGAGGCAGCCTCCTGCCCCCTCGACTGTGAAATGAGTGGGTTGGACCCATCCCCAGGTCCTCTCCAGCTGTTAATTCTGCCTGATTCGAGAGCCGCGATCATTGTAATTAAGACTCTTCATGTGAATAGGGCTCGTCGGACACCGTGATTATCGAGACCGCGCGCGTCCGGGATTTTACTCAGTGTCTCCGCGTGAAACATCACAGATAGATTGAGAAAAGGGCGGGTCTGGGGCCGGTTTGCGATTTGAAATGTGTCACTGAGATCGAATGTGGGGAGATGGACATCTTTTTTTTTTTTTGAGATGGACATCTTAAGTGACAGCCAGCCCATCCTGCGCCTGGACCCTTAAAGCTCAGGGTGGCCTTTATGTCAGAAAATCGGAACTGCACTGAAATTAACCCTGGACAGAGAGGTGTTAGGTGCTCAATTGTGTCTGACCCCATGGACTGTAGCCCGCCAGGCTCCTCCATCCATGGGACTCTCCAGGCAAGAATACTGGAGTGGGTTGCCATTCCCTTCTCCAGGGGATCTTCCTGATCCAGGGATCCAACCTGGATCTCCTGCACTGCAGGCAGACTCTTTACCATCTGAGCCACCTGGGAAGCCCCCAGAGAGGTAGGGATTGTCATATCTCATCTTCACCTCTCTCTCTTCCTGCCATGTCCAACGCTAAGCAAACAGAAGGTGCCAGGTCATTTTGCCCCAGTGTATTTTCCGCTTGCAGCTCACGGATTGTAAACAGTTAAGCAAAACAGCAAACCTTTTTTCTTATGCTTGTGTGCACGAGGTGACATGCTGTCCAGCCCTTCATGCCTTCTCTCTTCTCTGCTCCCCGAGGACGGTATTTCTTGACCTTGTCCAACTGCATGGATGCGACCGTGGAAAACAACCTCCCAGTTGCCGTGAATGTCAGAACCTTTAGAAGCGCAGTTGTGTGTTTTAACATGCTGGGCAGTCCTGGGCGGGCATCGGACTTGCTGTGGGGGTTGCTAGACAAGCAGGAGACACCGGCTTGGTCTTGGAGTCTTGGGGTCTGTTGGAGGACTTAGATGCTGACATACGTGCAGATGATGTCATTCACTGAATCAGGGTGATGCCCTGCTTATGGCCCTCGGGGAGAACAGCCAGGAGGGGGAATGCTTCCTTAGACGGAGTTCACAGGACACCTTCCTAAAGAGCGGACACCTGCCCCCTGGGAGGGTCTTGAACAGATGGTGAGGGACGAGGAACATTAAGGGTCAGAAAAGTGTAGAGTTTAGAGCAGGTGTTGAAGAGACCTTAGAGATGGCCAATGAAAGAGTTGGAGTCAGCTCTGCTTAGGGCTTCTCTGGTGGCTCACATGGTAAAGAATCTGCCTGCAATGTAGGAGATCTGGGTTTGATCCCTGGGCCGGGAAGGTCCCCTGGAGAAGGGAATGGACACCCACTCTGATATTCTTGCCTGGAGAGTCCCATGGACAGAGGAGCCTGGCGGGTGACAGTCCGTGGGGTCACAAAGAGTCAGACACGACTGAGCAACTCACACACACACACATCAATAACATTATCTCCAGAAATAGTTTCCTCTGCTGTGTTTGCTTCCCAGGCTGTGCCAGTGGTAAAGAATCTGCCTGTGAACGCAGGAGATGCAAGAGAGACATGGGTTTGATCCCTGGGTCTGCAGGATCCCCTGGAGGAGGGCATGGCAACCCACTCCAGCCTTCCTGCCTGAAGAGTCCCATGGACAGAGGAGCCTGGTGGGCTACAGTCCGTGGGGTTGCAAAGAGTTGGAAATGACTGAAGCCACCACATGTATCCATGTCAGTCCGACTCTGCAGATTTCCAGGTTATCTTCATGTCCCCTGGTTCCCAGTCCGTTCCCGCTGATGCGTATTTCCTGGGCATCTACCGTGTGATGTGGACCATGTGGAATATAGAGATTAATAATAACCAACCATAAAACCTCATCAATAGGTGAGATGTTCTTTATTCCTCCAGGGCCTCCTGGTGCTTGGCTCATAATTCACACCCCTCAGAGGGACTTGAAGGCAGCCCCACTGTTCCATGTTTCAGGGATCTGGGGGTCTCAGGGGTCTGGTCGTTGTCGGCAGCGTGGACCTTTTCTTCCTCCAGACAACGGGAACCTCACTAGAGGTTCATTCACCCATCTCTTCATTCATTTGTTTCTCTGAAAATTGTGAATTTCTTTTTAAAATTTTATGATTATGATTATGATTTTTGGCTGTGCTGGGTCTTCCTGTCTGTGCGGGCTTTTCTCTAGTTACAGCGAAGTGAGGCTGCTCTCCAGGTTGTGGTTTGCGGGCTTCTGATCGCAGTGACTTCTCTTGTGCTGGAACACGGACTCGAGGGGTGGCGGGCTTCAGTAGGTGGGGCACACGGGCTTCGTTGCCCGGTGGCATCTACAATCTCCCTGGACCAGGGATCAAACCCGTGTCCCTTGTGTTGGCAAGATGCTTCTTTACCCCTCGCCCACCAGGGGAGCCCCATTCCTTCATTTGATAGCTACGTATTCACATCTTATGTTGAGAAAATGACTTTGCCGGATAACTGCAGAGCATGGAAAGGCGGATAGGATTCAACCCCTTATCCCAGCGGGATCACAGTCTTCACAGAGAGGGCAAAATACCCATGGAAACACCTACATGGGAAGGCAGGCACGTCCTGTATTCTCTGAGAAAGGGAAACGCACAGACCTTGGGAACACAGAACCTCATTTCCCACTACTGTGGAATCTTGTTCTCTACTTGAGTCGCTTGGCGAAGTTCCGTACTTGCTATGGCTGCTTAAAAGAATGACTCCAAGCCTTCCCAGGGTGTTAGAGTGGCAAAGAACTCACCTGCCAGTGCAGGAGATGTAAGAGATGCACGTTCGATCCCTGGGTGGGGAAGATCCCCTGGAGGAGGACATGGGAACCCACTCCAGTATTCTCGCCTGGAGAATCCCAGGGACAGAGGGGCCTGGCGGGCTACAGTCCGTGGGGTCGTTTGCGACAGGACTGAATCGACTTAACACATATTCTTGGCTGTCACATGTTTATGGTCCATACTTGTCAACAGTGCCTTCCACCCAGGAGACCCACACGTCTCTACTTTTGGTTTTCAATGATCTCTCGAGCTCCATCCCACCCTTACCGTCACCTATGGGACAGGTTATCCCGTGTGCTCTTCCAAAAACTCACGCTCCTTGTGTCCACAATCGGCCCGTCACCTTGCTCACTTGGCTGGCTGTGTTCTCTGCATTCTATTTCCCTGTGAATGGTATCTCCCCCTGTTCGCCCCTCACCTGCACTGTGACTTTTTTTTTTTGGTACGCTTTTAAAAATTTTTTGCTTTCCAAAATTATAGTTGATTACAGTGTTACGTTCCTTTCTGGCCTACAGTAGAGATTCAACCATATATGTACATGTATCATCTATTCTTTTTCGAAATCTTTTCTGCATTTTGCAGAAGGCAATGGCAACCCGCTCCAGTATTCTTGCCTGGACAGTTTCATGGACAGAGGAGCCTGGCGGGCTACAGTCCACAGCACAGAGTCGGACACGACTGAGCCACTAACGCTACTTTGTCCATTTAGGTTATTCTAGAATATCAGGCAGAGTCCCCTGTGCTATACAGCGGGTTCCCATTAGTGATCTATTTAATACCTAGTATCAATAGTGTATGGGCTTCCCTGGTGGCTCAGCTGGTAAAGAATCCACCTGCCATGTGGGAGACCTGGGTTCGATCCCTGGATCAGGAAGATCCCCTGGAGAAGGGAAAGGCTGCCCACTCTAGTGTTCTGACCTGAAGAATCCCATGGACTGTATGGTCCATGGGATCGCAGAGAGTCGGACACGACCAAGTGACTTTCACAGAATCGATAGTGTCTGTGTGTTAGTGCCAAATGTCCCAGTTCATCCCACTCACCTATCCCCCGGGGTGGCCACAGCATCTGTTCTCTACCTCTGTGTCTATTTCTCTTTTGAAAATAAGATCGTCTCTTCAAATTTTTTGTTTTTCCAGATTCCACATATAAGTGGCATCCTCTCCAGTCTGTTTTTTTTTTTTTTTAACGATTCTTGCTCCATTTTTGCAAATAATAGATGGAGTAAATTGAGCACCCCGTTCAGAAACCACCCAGGAGCACAGACATCTTCCATCCCGCCCCCACCGCCCCCGCTTCAGTCATCCCTTCTCGGAGCTTTGCCATCCGTGCGAGCTGAGAAGCTCGGACGTCCACTGCTCTTGTTGCTTGTTTGTATGTTTCGTCTAGTTGTTGATTCTTCCAAGCTGCTCCTTCAACCTGGACTACCCTTGTAGTCCCCATTTCCCATATCGTTTGGGAAAAAACTCGACTCACACACTCAACTTCTGACCCCAGATGTGTGGGTTGTTTTTTTTTCTCCCCCTCCCCGCACTCAACCAAGTCATTGTCTGTGACACCAGCTGGGTGTCCCACGATTCAGTTGGGTGTGTCACTAACTGGAGTTAGCACAGACCTCACAGGTGAAAGACTCAGCCCCACGAGGCTACTCCCTGACCCCCACTTCTTCTGCCCGTTGCAAGCAGTACGTCCTTGCAATAGGTTGCAAGCTGATGACCCTCAGCTTTGCTTCAGCTTCACTATAAATCGAAGCTTCCTTTAGCTTCCTGGGTAGTGCTAGTGCTTAAGAACCCACCTACCAATGCAGGAGACGAAAGAAACTTGGCTTCCATCAGTGAAGGTTCATTGAAATATAGGCACATAGTAAGCACGGGAGGCAGGTTTTTCGTATTCTTCATCTTTGACCTTGTGTTCTTCCTTCTCAGCCTAAAATAGTTCACAAAGAAGGGCTGCATATGAATGACACTTAGCATGAACCCCGGATTCCTTTCCGTGACCTATTTGGCTTTGCAGAAGGAGCTTCCTGCGTGCCTACAAGCTCCATCACATAGGGTTCTCTGAGGATGTTGCTGCTGGTATACCAGTTGTCTTTAGGTTTTGTGGTCCAACCAAACAAAATCAACACATGGCCACTCCCCCTGCCTTCTTCCCACATAAAGTGGACTGCACACCATTGCTTTCTTTCTTAAAAATATTAATTGATCTGTTTATTTTTGGCTGTGCTGGGTCTTTGTTGCCTCACAGACGTTCTCTAGTTGCAGTGCATGGGCTTCCCATGGGGTTGGCTTCTCTTGTCGTGGACTACAGGCTCAACAGTTGTGACCCACAGGCTTAGTTGCTCTGTGACACACGGAATCTTCCCTGACCAAGGATTGAACCCATGTCCCCTCATTGGCAGGCAGATTGTTAACGGCTGGAGCACCAGGAAACCACCAACCCCCCCATTGTTTTCAGATTTCGTCTCCTTGCTTCCTTTTCTGAGCTCGCCGGAGCTAGAAGGCATTTTCACTCTTTGGCTACATGTGTGGGTTGAAATGTTTTTCTACTTTGCCTTCCAAAGGGGGTGTTCATTGGCTATTTGTTGAAGAAATGAGCAATTGTCAGGCAGCCTACACCTATTCACTGAGAGAATGAGGGCATCAAATGTTGCCTGTTAACAAGCGTTAACAACAGAGGCATCACTGTTGGACTTGTAGGTGAGTCAGAGAGGCTGGAGAAACCACCCGTGTCATTGAATCAGTTTACGGTCAGAGAAGCTGGCCACATGAGGCAAGATGGGTCTTCTTTGATGCTTCAGCTTGTTTATAGACCAACACGATTTACTAAAATATAGGGCTTCCCTGGTGGCTCAGATGGTAAAGGATCCGCCTGCAATGTGGGAGATCTAGGTTCGATCCCTGGGTCTGGATGATGCCCTGGAGAAGGGAATGGCAACCCACTCCAGTGTTCTGGCCTGGAGAATTCCCTGGACAGAGGAGCCTGGCAGGCTACAGGCCACGGGGTCAAAAGCATCAGACCCGACTGAGCAACTACCACTTTCATACATTCATGGATCATTCAACATCCTTCTGTGATTTATTTCGAAATGTCTACTTATCTTTGAAGATCTTTGCCAGTATTCATGTCCCTTGAATTTTTAGTTTCTCTTTCTGTATTATTTTAAAGACACTGTCATAGAAAACCTTTACCAAATTTCCCATTTTAGTCTACACCTAGAAAATTCAGAGAGATACAGTTTAGGAATGTTAAAGATTTTGGACCTTAATCATTTTAAGTCTTACATGAAAGTTATAAATGTATATTGCAGTGCTGTTTCTTTGTGCCATTTGCTGGATTACTCCAGTACTTTTTAATGTTGTTGTAAAGATTTGGTTCAAAATTAGCAAAGTGAATACGAAATGAATTTCTCGAGAATCATCAGAATTCTGGGATGTTTTGGGCAGAGTAGAGCTGTGTACAATTGATTATCTGTATTTTCAGTTACTCTTTAAATGCTTAGGAAAATTTTTCTCTGTTTCTCCTCACTGGATTTTTGTAATGCTAAAAAAGAAACAATTCGAGCATTGCCTAAAGTTGGGAGCAAATCCAAGACAGAAACACATGTTTTATTAAATATGCATCTTTTCAAAACTGAATGTGGTTTGGAAGATTGTGACAGAAAAGCGATAAAGTCTGGGTTAGATACATTAGGGTGCAAATTAAGATAATTTATGTTAATTGGAACATTTATCTGCACATTCAGACATGTCTGGGACATCCTGCTAAAACCTCGCAATAAGTACTATTCTCATCTGAGCATGCATTTTATTTAATTTTTCTAGCTACTCATGAAAGTCTATCAAAATTCAACTTATTTCTCCCATTTTTCATTTAGAAATTCAGCAGATCTCTGAAACTCAAAAGACAAATGATGAATGATACTACTTATTTTTTTTTTTTTTTTATTTAAAAATATCTCTGAAACAGCTTGAGGTTTTAAAGACAGTTTTGTATTTTCCTGTTTCTGTGTATGTGTGTACAAGAAGACAATGAGTGATGACTGATCACTTCATGGCGAATAGACGGGAAAACAGTGGGAACAGTGTCAGACTTTATTTGTTTGGGCTCCAAAATCACTGCAGATGGTGATTGCAGCCATGAAATTAAAAGACGCTTACTCCTTGGAAGGAAAGTTAGGATCAACCTAGACAACATATTAAAAAGCAGAGACATTACTTTGCCAACAAAGGTCCGTCTAGTCAAGGCTATGGTTTTTCCAGTGGTCATGTATGGATGTGAGAGTTGGACGATGAAGAAAGCTGAGCGCCAAAGAATTGATGCTTTTGAACTGTGGTGTTGGAGAAGACTCTTGAGAGTCCCTTGGACTGCAAGGAGATCCAACCAGTCCCTCCTAAAGGAGATCAGTCCTGGGTGTTCATTGGAAGGACTGATGTTAAAGCTGAAACTCCAATCCTTTGGCCACCTGATGCAAAGAGCTGACTCACTGGAAAAGACCCTGATGCTGGGAAAGATTGAGGGCGGGAGGAGAAGGGGATAACAGAGGATGAGATAGTTGGATGGCATCACCGACTCAATGGGCATAGGTTTGGGTAAACTCCAGGAGTTGGTGATAGACAAGGAAGCCTGGTGTGCTGCGGTTCATGGGGTCGCAAAGAGTTGGACGCGACTGAGTGACTGAACTGAACTGATGCTAGATTTTTCTTTTGAACTTTTTTATTCTGTATTGGGGTATAGGCCAATTAACAATGTTGTGATGGTTTCAGGTGAACAGCAGAGGGACTCAGCCATACATATACAAGTATCCCTTCTCCCCCAAACTCCCCTCCCATCCAGGCTGCCACGTGACATTGAGCAGAGTTCCCTGTGCTGTCCAGCAGGTCCTTGTTGGTTCTCCATGTTAAATACAGCAGTGTGTCCATGTCCATCCCAAACTCCTTTACTATCCCCTCTCCCCATCCTTCCCCCTGGGAACCATAAGGTTATTACAGAGTATTGAGCAGAGTTCCCTGTGCTATCCAGCAGGTCCCTGTTGGTTCTCCATGTTAAATATAGCAGTATGTCCATGTCCATCCCAAACTCCCTTACTATCCCCTCTCCCCATCCTTCCCCCTGGGAACCATAAGATTATTACAGAGTATTGAGCAGAGTTCCCTGTGCTGTCCAGCAGGTCCTTGTTGGTTCTCCATGTTAAACACAGCAGTGTGTCCATGTCCATCCCAGACTCCCTGACTACCCCTTCCCCCTCAGTAACCATAACAAGTCTAAAAAGAAATGATACAAATGAACTTAGAAAACAGAAAGAGACCCACAGACTTAGTAAACAAACTTATTGATGCTAGAGGTTTTTTTTTTTTTTTTTAATAAATCTCTCTGAAATATCTTTCGGTTTTAAATATACATTTATATTTTCCCATGTTGTGTATGCGTGTGCTGGACTACATGCAGGTATTGGTCATGAGTGATGTGGAAAACTCTGGTCCCCTTAGCTATAATCATGGCTCCAACTTCTTGAGGGCTTCCCTGGTGGCTCAGTCAGTAAAGAATTCGCCTCTAATGCAGGAAACTTGGGTTTGATCCCTGGGTTGGAAAATCCCCTAGGGAAGGGAATGACAACCCACTCTAGTATTCTTGCCTAGGGAATCCCATAGACAGAGGAGCCTGATGGGCTGCAGTCCACGGGGTCGCAAAGAATCAGACATGACTGAGTAACTTTGACTTCACTCACTTACTTATTTATTTGGTGGCAGTTGGTCTTGCTTGCAGTGTACAGAATCTTCCATCTTTGTTGTGGCATTGGAACTCTTAGCTGCAAATTGTGGGGTCTTTAGTTACTGCATGTGGGATTTAGTTCCCCGACCAGGGATGAAACCAGGGCCCCTGCATTTGGGATGCAGAGTCTTAGCCATTGGACCACCAGGAAAGTTCCTGAAATTTCTTTTCTACCATCCTCAGATCTTATGCAAAGTCTGTGCTCAATAAACATTTCTGATATGAAATAACTTAGAATTTCTAGGCAGTGTTTACAGTACAGCATATTTTGCTGTTGTTTAGTTGCTAAGTCATGTCCAACTCTTTGTGACCCCATGGACTGTAGCCCACCAGGCTCCTCTGTCCATGGGATTCTCCAGGCAAGAATACTGGAGTGGGTTGCTATTTCCTCCTTCAGGGGAACTTCCCAACCCAGGGAAATCACACCTGCATCTCCTCCATTGGCTTGTGGATTCTTTACCACTCAGCCACCAGGGAAGCTCACATTATTTAGCTATCAGGGAATAAAATCATATTTGTACCCTATTGAAAAGTCCTAGCTCCATCAACGCCATATTTTATGAAAGTACTTATGTCCTTTTACCTTACGTTCTAGGTGTCTATTTGACCCGCTGCCCAGGGCCATTTGGAATGGCTGTGATCATCTCTACAAAACCCCAGGTCTTCGGTTGTAAAGATGAAATTATTTGGAGAAGCTTCCTTGAATCGTCGTCATAGAGTGGAGTAGATCGTTCTTAGCTTCTGAATCGAATATTCTGCCAGAGGTCTGTATGCTTTGACTCATGTGTTTGCTGGCTAAGGTGCCCACAACATGACATAAGGTGTTTATGCTAGTGTTTGCTAATATATCAGTAACTCATCAATACTGGAGTAACTTGGGAATGTAGTATCAGTCATCCCAAGGGATTTTTTTTAGTCTTTACTAGTTCTTCACTGTGGAATGCAGGCTTAATAGTTGTGGTACACCAGCTTACTGGTTGTGGTACACGGGCTTAGCTGCCCTGAGCACGTGGCATCCAAGTTCCCCAACCAGGGATTGAACCCACGTCCCCAGCATTGGCAGGTGGATTCTTAACCACTGGACCACCAGGGAAGTTCAGTTTTTAAAAGAAACTTTCACAGATGAGTCAATAACATAATATAGTGTAAGTCTTTTATCGATGGTATCTATCTGGTAGCATCTAGTTTTATACCCTATATAGTGAAACTGCATAATAAAATTTAATTTCTATGAATTTACAATTAATTAGCAGTTTGTTGTCAAATTTATTTGTTTTCAGGACATCTGTAATATGTCCTCCAGCACAAATGTAATAGACACATCAATAAGTTTTTTTTTTTTCCCCCCAGTAAGTGTTTTATCATTTTGGTAGTTCTTTCCTGACACACATGTCTACTGTTGACTTTCTAATTGTGAAATGGACACTGAGCTGTGGGTGTGAACCAAGGCAGGACCTCTGATCAAGTGAAATAGAGCCAGTTTCTAAGTGGGGATATGTAATCTCGCTATGTTATAATAGCTCCTAGTTGGTGGATGCTTGCTATTACTGTCCGCATCACTGGTGCACTGAGGCTCTTTGGTCCTGATACAAAGTAACCTTTGATGGAAACTGTGTCAGGCGGAGCTTCTCACAGAGTGCGGGCTGAGAATGCGACAAAGAGAAGGTATTAGTTGCTCCACCTGACACAATGTGGCTCGATAATCTGAATGTCCACTTTGAGCCATACACCACCATTAACAGCTCTGTGATCTTGGGTGAGTTCCCTAATACCTCCTTCATTTCTTTTTTTTTTTTTCCAATTAAAGGAGATAATGCTGCCTTTTGTGCTCACTGAGAGGATAAAAAGAGTCCGAATGGGTGTTCCAGTGCTTAGGACTTGGTGCTTTCATCACCGGGACCCCGGGTTCCATCCTTGGTCAGGGAAGTAAGATCCCCAAAGCCAAAAATGGAAAAGAGTCTGTGCGTAAAGCAGTATGTTTAAGGTTGACCCACCATATAAATGGGCTTCCTGGGTGACTCAGTGGTAAAGAATTCTCCTGCCAGTGCAGGAGATGCAGGAGACTCAGGTTCGATTCCTGGGTCGGGAAGATCCCCTGCAAGAGGAAATGGCAACCCCGCTCTAGTATTCTTGCCAGGACAATCCCCATGGACAGAGGGCTACAGTCCATGGGGTCGCAAAGAGTCGGACACGGCTGAGCGACTGAGCACACACCCACCGTACACGTTTAATGCTGACCTGCCATAGACACGTTACCCACCGTAACAGTTCCTAGCATGTTTGGGCAAAGAGGCAGCTTGATTCCGTGGAAAGGATGTGTTCTCTGAACTCAAGGTAGTCGTGGGTCCGACTCCGTCCTACAGCTTGTGAGTCGGGAGACCTAACATCTGAATATCATTTTTCCTAAAAGTATTTAAAATCAACGTGGTGATAATTGTCCTGCACGGCTGTAGAGGGGTCAAGAATAATGCGTGCAACTAAGATTGTTGTTTCACACAAATTCATTTTCACAAATATATTTTCATCAGCAATGTTTGTCACATAGTAACTAAATGTGGCTAGGTGTTATGAGTGATCAAAAAAACCCCCCAAACTAGACTATGAGCCTCCCTTCCTACAACCGAAGAATGGGCTGAGTCATTAGCTTTGAAAGCCAAACACCTGATACGCTCACTACTGCTGTCCTCTAGGGTTGGCATGCATTAAATTGAGGGTTGAAGGGCTTATTCTCTCTTCCCACTTGCTGTCTTCCTGCAGAAGTAAAGTGATGACTCTCAATGACAAGTGGGTAGTCTGTCCAAATATCTCCCAAGGAGTTGCTTGGTTTCTGGTGATCCTCAGAAGTGGGAAGAAGTGGGATTGTTGAGAGTCATCCTGTAAAGAGAAGACTCCAGCCTGAGACGACAAGTAGAGTGCCAAATGGTCCCAAGAAGGTTACTGACTCAAACAGAGCCTGGTTTTGCTATAGGAGAGTCAAGAGACATGGACCGCTTGAATCTTGCCCGTCTGACATACTGCTGTTGGAGGGAAAAAAGAAAATCTCTGCAGGCTGAGAATGAGTCTCTCAATAAATGATGCCTAACATGTTGTTGGACTTTCACAAATCAAATTGTGCAAGGAGTTTGTTGTTTAGTCGCCTCAGTCATGCCCGACTCTTTGCGACTCCATGGATGGTAGCCCGCCAGGCTCCTCTGGCCATGGGGTCCCCCAGGCAAGAATACTGGGGTGGGTTGCCATTTCCTCCTCCGGGGGGTCTTCCCAACCCAGGGATCGAACCCTAGTCTCCTACATTGCAGGCGGATTCTTTACTACTGAGCCACCAGGGAAGCCCAGGCCAAGACTTTAAATCCTTAACTTAAATTAACCAAATCAAACATAGAAATGAACTAAACTGATTGTTCATTTTCAATGAAAATTTAATGGCGGCCCAATGAATGCAAGTGGAAGTATTAATACATTGCTGACCTCCAATGGTCTCAGTTTATTCTGAATTCTCAGATCGCCCATGGACTCATGTGGTCAGATAGGAAAGCTACAATTTGCCGTAATCACTATTTCGGCATCCTTGCTTGATTGGTTGCTTGAATTTAGGAAATCGGTTCAGAATTACTTTATGTCTCTACCCCCTAGTTTTTCTAATCACCGAAAAGAAGGCTTAGAAGAAATGTCACACTGGTTTTGACACAACGAGACCATCTCTTTTACTGAGTGGATTTTTCTCTTTCTCTGTGTCTCTGTTTTATGGTAACAGGGAAAAATGTGCTGAGATGGAAAAGCAATCAAGTGGATTTTCATGGAGGCATTTTTAAAGGCATCTTCTTAGAAGGACGATGTAATGGTAAGTATGAAAAAAGTAAACATTGATCTCCGCTGGTTTATTTTCTTGAAACATTTACTGCCTGGTTAATTCACATCTAGCAGTGCTTTGAAATTACTTTGGCGGGGAAAATGGTTTTCTTTCTTTCTTTTTTTTTTTTTTTAAATCTATTTCAAATTCACCACAGTACGCAGCGGGGATTTCAGCCTCCTTTGGCACAGACAACCGACATGCCTTGTGAATTTAGGATTTCGTAATAATCGTTTGTTTCTGCAAATAGCCACAGTGCAGTCTATCTCATTAATGAGACAGAAGAGTCAATCTTCTGACTCACCTGTGTATATTTCTTCTGAAATGGACCCTCATCCCACTTTATCCTGCAGGCAGCATCTCAAGCTACTGAGGTCTCTGAATGGCCTCAGCTTTTCCTTGTCTCATAGACTGGGGCCCTGAGGAGTGGGATACAAAATATCAGATGTACTTTTAATGCAGGCTGGGGGCCCACTGAGGCCCACTGGGGCCCACTGGGATTGTTCTCTTTATCTGAAAGCCAGAAATAGCCCACAGCGCAAAGAAGGTGAAATGGGTAGAATGCTTTGTTGGTTGTGAGCTCACATTAGTGAAGATACTTTACAAGTCAAAACTGACACAATCACCCCTCCCCCTATACTTAAAATTTAAAAAGAATGCATGCTTGCTTAGTTGCTTGTAGCCCTGCCAGGCTCCTCTGTCCATGGGGATTCTCCAGGCAAGAATACTGGAGTGGGTTGCCACGCCCTCCTCCTGGGGATCTTCCCCACCCAGGGATTGAACCCAGGTCTCCCGTATCGCAGGCGGATTCTTTACCATCTGAGCCACCGTAAAAGTATGTCTTAATATACTGAAAAGAGTATGTCTTAATGTATTTCAAGTGAATAAGGTTTCTTGTAACTCAGCTGTCCATTCAAGCCCTGCTTATATATATGTGATTATTGTTGTTTGTTCAGTCAGTAACTCGTGTCCACCTCTGGCTTTTAAGTGTCTCTTTACCGTTTAACCACTTAATTTCCCAGTCTTCACTCTAACAAACTTGAGTAGCTCTCCGGGATTTTAGGTGATTATCAAGGTCATGTCCTTCACTGGACTCTTGCTTTCAACAAACTAGATTTCCAAACTCCCCTTCCTATATCCTGCCATAAAGAAATACTAGTTGTTTTTTTTTTTTGGCTTCCCCGAAAAGCTAATTTGTAATGAATAAAGACAGACAAATGCCGCCCCCGCTTTTGCGGTTAACATGCAAATGTGAAAGGTAAGAGATGAGAAAACAAATGAATCACAGTTTGCTCTTTCTATCTTGCGTAGACGTACCTGTTTTATCAAAGGAGTTGCATGCACACACGTTTCTCATCAGGATATACAGCTCAGCAATCAATAACAGCACACGAGTCAAATCCGTTTCTCTTGTGAATTCCGAAACTTTCTTTTTTTGTATGGTCATTTTCTTTTTGGAGGAACATCGGATATACATAACCAAGGTGTGAAGTTGCACTAGTATCGGGTCGGCCGAAAAGTTTGAAACCCCAAGGAACTCCTTGGCCAGCCCAATACGTGTCTTCCTTCTCATACCACCAACCTTTAGAACAACAGCCGTATGCAGTTCTGCTTGTCGTCATTTCAGCAGCTGCCCTGCAAGGAGCAGTCAGTGCAGTGAAGCAGGCCATCCTGGTTCTAAGGAGAGGCAGTGGTTACTAGGTTTGGAATTAGAGCTCTGGACTACACAGCTCTGAATATGGGCTTCCCTTGTGGTGGCTCAGCTGGTAAAGAATCCGCCTGCAATGCGGGAGACCTGGGTTCGATCCCTGGGTTGGGAAGATCCCCTGGAGGAGGGCAAGGCTACCCACTCTAGTATTCTGGCTGGGAGAATTCTGTGGAAGGTATGGTCCATGGGGTTGCAAAGAGTTGGACAGGACTGAGCGACTTCTGCTTCACTTCAGACCATGAAACCCAAAAAGGAGCATGATATATAGTGTACCAGTGAAGGGTTTTTCCAGGTGGCGCTACTGGTAAAGAATTCGCCTGCCAATGCAGGTGACATTTGAGACTCGGGTTCGATCCCTGGGTCAGGAAGATTCTCCTGGAGGAGGACATGGCAACCCACTTGCTTTGGAAAATCCCATGGACAGAGAAGCCTGGCTGGCTACAGTCTATGCAGTTGCAAAGAGTCAGACACAACTGAGTGACTGAGCCGGCATGCACATAAATATATATATAACAAATTATGATTACTGTAGATAAATGCTTTCATATTAGGGATTTGGTGAATGCACCCACTACAATCTCTTAACCGTATAGCAGGTGTTTGTCAGCTGAAATTTGGGGTGCACGTATCCCCGATGTCTGGTGAGGCCTGGGTGGCTGTTGTTCAGAGGCTCAGTCGTGTCCAGCTCTTTGCGACCCCGTGGACTGCAGCACGCCAGGCTTCCCCGTCCTTCGCCATCTCCCAGAGCTTGCTCAGGAACATCTGGGAGCTCCCTGGACTTTCATGTTTGCAAGTGACCTGCCCCAGGGAGAGAATCCACGGCCACCCACAGAAAAGCATGTGTAATACACCCCTGTCCGTCTTGATGAGAATCGCGAGGAAAGGACTGCTTGAGGAAGTGCCTTCAGTCATTATGACTTTTGTATTCTGCTCCCCTGAACGTTTTAACGAAGGGCATTTATAGGGTTCAAACCAGGCAGTTCACAGATCCCATTTGTGCGCGTCTGAAAGAGCCAGGTGACTATGACTCAGCAGGCTTCCAGGAAGTGGGTAATTAACATCAGGATGGAACGGAGTTGCTTTCTCTTTCTCTGGGGGGTTGTCTGACGTCATGCCTGGGTGTGCTGGGGACCTGCAGTAAATATTAAGAAAATATGTTTTTGTTGTACGTGATTCGGGATCTTTTGCATAAACATATGCCTTTTTCTCAGTTTTTTTTTTTTATTGGAATCAAGTTGCTTTACAGCGTTGTGTTGGTTTTCTGCTGTACAAGAGTGTGTCTCAGTTATATGTGTACATATATCGCCTCCTTTGTGAGCCTCCCTCTCACCCCTCTAGGTCATCACAGAGCCCCGAGCTGAATACCCTGTGCTATACAGCAACTTCCCACTAGCTAGCTATTTTACACAAGGTAGATAGCTCAATTGGTAAAGAATCCGCCTGCAATGCAGGAGACCCCGGTTCGATTCCTGGGTCGGGAAGATCCGCTGGAGAAAGGGATAGGCTACCCACTCCAGGATTCTTGGGCTTCCCTGGTGCCTCAGCTGGTAAAGAATCCACCTGCCATGTAGGAGACCTGGGTTTGATCCGTGGATTGGGAAGATCCCCTGGAGAAGGGAAAGGCTACCCACTCCAGTCTTCTGGCCTGGAGAATCCCATGGACTGTAGGTTGCAGAGAGCTGGACACGACTGAGCGACTTGCACTTCACTTCAGTGTGTATATATGTCACCCTACTCTGTCAATTCATCCCACCCTTTCCTTTCGCCCTGGGGCCCATGAGTCTGTTCTCTATATCTGTGTCTCAGTGCTCGCCCTGCAAATAGCTTAATCCATTCTGTAACTCAGAAAGACACAAAACACCCCAGGGTTTGCAGCCAGGACATGGGAGCCACCTAGATACCATCAACACACAAAAGGACAAGGAAGCTGTGGTGTATACATAGAGTGGAATATTACACAGCCGTAACAAAGATTGAATTCGACTCAGTTGTAATGATGTGGGTGAACCTAGAGCCTGTCATACAGAGTAACATAGAAAGAGAAAAATAAATATTGTATATTAATGAATATGTATGACAGCGAGGAGATGATCCAACTAGTCCACCCTAAAGGAAAGGAGTCCTGACTATTCATTGGAAGGACTGATGCTGAAACTCCAATCCTTCGGCCACCTGACGTGAAGAACTGACTCATTGGAAAAGACCCTGATGCTGGGAAAGATTGAAGGCAGGAGGAGAAGGGGACGACAGAGGATGAGATGGTTGGATGACATCAATGACTCGATGGATGTGAGTTTAGGTAAACTCCGGGAGTTGGTGATGGACAGGGAGGCCTGGTGTGCTGCAGTCCATGGGGTCGCAGAGTCAGACACGACTGAGCAATTGAACTGAACTGACTGATGGAATCTAAGCATATGCCTCTAATGTGCCCTGCCTCCTTCCTTTTCCGTGGTGACTGCTGAAATAGGATTTTCCACTGTGTTCCTCAATATTTATTGAAGCGTGACATGGGGTCATGGGAAATGGAACAGTTCGGACCTCAGTGAGGTATCAGGTATCATAGCCTCATGAACACCGTTAGCAAAAGGGACTGGAGACGTGGTCCTGTTCTGTTACTTGAACCTTCCCGGGATCGTTCTTGGCAGGCGGTTGGAATTTGGGGTTTTTTTGACTCTCCTGGGTCTTCATTGCTTTTGTGTGTCTTTTTCACTAGCTTCGGCGAGCAGAGGTTACTCTCTAGTTGAGGTACGTGGGCGTTTCATTGCGGTGACTTCTCTTGCTACAGAGTACGTTGTCTAAGATGTACTGGCTTCAGTAGTTGCAGCTCGTGGGCTCAGTAGTTACGGCACGTGGGGTTAGCTGCCCCGTGGCCTGGGGGAACCTTCCCAGACGAGGGATCAAACCCGTGTCCACTGCATTGGCAGGTGGACCATCCTCAAAATCCTGGTGATTTAAGTCCAGAAGATTCAGTCTTCTGTGTTCCCATCACAGCACAAGGCCATGCAGAAGATTCTCAGTAAATGATGGGTGAATGCAGGTCAACAGGCTTGACTCCTGGTTTCACAGGGACACATGCTTTCTGGAAACCAGTAGCTCTAAGGTCTAGTCTGGGCTGAGACGCTCAAGGGAACACATCAAGGACACTGCAGTAGCCCTTTGACCTCCTTCCTGTGCTGTCTGCTGACAAGTGAAGGAATCAGCCTGGTGGATGCAGTTTTATCCAGGTATAAAAGGTCCCGTCCTATGCCTGAAGCTTTTCTGCCCAGCGTCTGAGCGGACGAGACTCTTTCCCATTGTGCAGACAATCCTTCTTCGAACCTTTAATATCAGACAGAGAAAACAAAGTCATTCCAGCCCACGTTTATGTGTTTCAGGAGACCAAACACCTTCTGTTCACCCCAGGGATGGGACTCCTCGTGGCTCAGTGGATAAAGAATCTGCCTGCCTATGCAGGAGACTCGGATTCGATCCCTGGGTCGGGAAGACCCCCTGGAGAAGGGAATGGAAACCCACTCCAGTCTTCTTGCCTGGAGAATCCTCATGGACAGAGGAGCCCGGCGGGGCTACAGTCCACGGGGTTCACAAAGAGTCAAATACAACTAAACAACAACCAGCACAATGGAGCCTCGATTCTAGAGGATTTTTATTTCCCCTCTATTTGTTCTGGTCTGGTTCATATGCACGGAGGACTATAAATTATTTAGCATTGACTTATCTGTAATTAAGTCTTCTAAATGGACTACGATTTCAGCTGCTGTGTTTTCTTCTCAATTACTCAGAAAATTTAAGGCTTCCTTGGGGGATGTTGAGTCTTTCACTTGTCCTTTTAATGGTAATTGATTGGCTTGTTCAAATTAGGCTGTTCCGGGAAGAAGGTTAACAAATAAAACCTGGCAAGGTGATAAGCAGGTGGCGTTGGATGAATGAAGTGCTGTCTGCCCTGGATGTGTGTCCTCATTAATTTCTCACCTTCCCAAAGTTGCAGATTCATCAAGAAGGGTAACTTGAAAAAGGAGCATATGTCGGCTGCGGAGTTTGAGTTTCCTAACTGGTGTTGCTGGTATCTGCATGAGGTCTTTTATTTATTGCTGGTGTTTCATTGCTCAGGCGTGTCCGACTCTTTGTGACCCCCGCAAACTGTACCCCACCAGGCTCCTCTGTCCGTGGGATTTCCCAGACAAAAATACTGGAGTGGGTTGCCCTTCCCTTCTCCGGGGGGGGTCTTGCCGACCCAGGGATCCAACTCACGTCTCTGGAGTCTCTTGTATCGCAGGCGGATTCTTTAACACCAAGCCACCAGGGAAGTCCCTTGAGTCTTTCATAATCCGTAGTTAATTAAACATCTCAGCTCACTGAATTCTCTTGACATTGTAGGTTTAATTTTTTAAATGTTGAAACCACGGGCTTCCTCCAAAACCGATGGATGAGGGGAGCTGAGGCTGAAGGTGGAATCGTGGCCATCTGTTATTTGATGGCTGGGAACGTCAGATTAGAGTTGAAGCGTTTTACGATGCTGGTAGTTTAATCTTCTCAAGTATTTTCAAATCATTAGGCTTGCTGTGGTTAAGTCTTAGAACAGATCTCTGAAAATGATGTGCCGTGAACCATTTAAAAAAAAAATGTTCTTTAGGTTAATTCTTTATTTTGGCTGTGCCGGGTCTTAGTTAAGGCAGGCGGATTTTTTGGGTGCAGCATGCAAACACTTAATTGCGGCTTATGGGAGCTAGTTCTGAGACTAGAGGTCAAACCCAGGTGCCCTTCATTGGGAGCAGGGTCTTAGTCACTGGACCACCAGGGAAGTTCCTAAAATATATATATATATATATATATTTTTTTTTTTCCTGAAAGTAGTAAAGTGTCAACTGTGAATGAGTTAAGATTCAGGAAGATCTGACCCAGAAGGAATTGATTTGAGGATAGAACCAGTTTCCCCTCATTGCTTTCCAGAGTTCACAGACAACAGTCAAAGTCATTTCCCACAGTGGCACCATCTTGTCTTCACACTTCTGAAGGTCCGTGACTTAATCTTACGTCCCCAGGATAAATTGGAAGGATGCTTGTGTTGAAACGGCCAAACGGCATTGGAAAGAAGTGTCATCGTCTGTGACATTTCAGGGCTTGGAGAGAGCCCTCTGGAGCTCTGATGGTGCACCTTTAGGCCAGTCTGTTGGGAGATGCTACATCAGTCGTTGCGATCTGAAAGGCTCCCTCTTGAAACCTCACCGTTGCATGTGTTGTAGTTTTCTCAGCAAGTCTTCTTATTTTTCTTTAACTTTTTATTTTGTATTGGGGTATAGCTGATGAACAACGTTGTGATGGTTTCAGACGGACAGTGAAGGGACTCAGCCATACATGTACATGTATCCCTTCTCCCCCAAGCCCCCCTCCCATCCAGGCTGCCACAGGACATTGAGCAGAGTTCCCTGTTCTCAGCTAGTCTTCTTGAAGAAAAGCAAGTGAAAGTCACTCAGTCATGTCTAACTCTTTGCGACCCCAATGACTATACAGGCCATGGAATTCTCCAGGCCATAACACTGGAGTGGGTAGCCTTTCCCTTCTCCAGGAGATCTTCCCCACCCAGGAATCGAACCCAGGTCTCCCTCATTGCAGGCGGATTCTTTACCAGCCGAGCCACCAGGGAAGCCCAAGAATACTGGAGTGGGTAGCCTTTCCCTTCTGCATCAGATCTTCCCAACCCAGGAATCGAACCCAGGTCTCCCGCAATGCAGGCAGATTCTTTACTGACTGAGCCACCAGGGAAGCCCAGGAATACTGGAGTGGGTAGCCTTTCCCTTCTCCAGGGGATCTTCCCCACCCAGGAATCGAACCCAGGTCTCCTGCATTGCAGGCGGGTTCTTTACCAGCTGAGCTACCAGGGAAGTCCTCTTGAAGAAAGGGATCATCGAAATGCATTTGCGTCACTTCCCACTGCTTTTGCAGTGTGTTCATTTCCTCCTGCCGCTGAACAGATGATCACAAAGTTATTGGTGTGAACAGGACACACGAACAACCTCAGTGCTGCAGCTCCGATGTCTGGGGCAAAAGCCAGTGTCAGCAGGGTCAGTCCCTTCTGGAAGGTCTAGGGGAGGGAGGATCCACTGTCGTGCCTCCTCCTGGCTCTGCCCCTCCTTGATTCCTGCTCCCTCATCCCATCGCCTCCTCTGTCTCCTCCAGTTGTCCCTTCACGTTCTCTCACTCTGCCATCCTCCTCGTCCTTTTAGCTGGTGTTTAGTCGCTCAGTCCTGTCTCAATCTGCTGCCATCCCAAGGGCTGTAGCCTGCCAGGCTCCTCTGTCCGTGGGATGCTCCAGGCTGGAGTGGTTGCCATTCCCTCCTCCAGGGGGATCTTCCTGACCCAGGGATCAAACCTCCATCGTATTGGCAGGCGGATTTTCCACCACTGAGCCACCTGGTGAAGGAGGCGCCCTCCTCCTTTTAAGGACCTTGTAATTCCTCTGACTTCACCCGGATGAACCAGGGACATTTCCCCATCCCAGCACCCTTCGTTTGATCACTTCTGCATCGTCCATATAAAGTTCTCTGCCTGGCAAAGCTGTGTATTCTCAGGAACTCTGGAAATACAGAAGTGGATGGCTTTGTGGTGTGTATGTGTGTGTGTGTGGCTGGGGGTGGAGTCATTCAAAAGCATCAAATGCATCAATTGATGCTTTTGAACTGTGGTGTTGGAGAAGACTCTTGAGAGTCCCTTGGACTGCAAGGAGATCCAACCAGTCCATCCTAAAGGAGGTCAGTCCTAGGTGTTCATTGGAAGGAGTGATGCTGAAGCTGAAACTCTAATGCTTTGGCCACCTGATGCAAAGAGCTGACTCATTGGAAAAGAGCCTGATGCTGGGAAAGATTGAGGGCAGGAGGAGAAGGGGATGACAGAGGATGAGATGGTTGGATGGCATCACCAATTCAATGGACTTGAGTTTGGGTGAACTCCGGGAGTTGGTGATGGACAGGGAGGCCTGGTGTGCTTCGGTCTATGGGGTTACAAAGAGTCGGACACGACTGAGCGACTGAACTGAACTGGAGTCATCCAACCTACCACACGCTGAAGGCTGCAATCCTATGAGTGCCAGGAGCTGAGTCTCAACTCTCATCTTCAGTGACGTCTGCCTCACTCATCTCCTTCCTGGCATGGTCTTTCTTCCGTCTGTCTGTCTCTCTCATTTTGGCTGCACCACCTGGCATGTGGGTTCTTAGGTCCCCAACCAGGGATGGAACCTCTGCCAGCTGCAGTGGAAGCCTGGGGTCCCACCCACTGGACCCCCAGAGAAGTCTCCTCCTCCATCTCTTTTACAACATTTCTTGTTCCTTTTTTCTTTCCTTCCTTCTGAGCATCCTGTTCACTTCCATCCCACCTGCTCCCACCCCTTCCTCCTTCTCTCCTGCTCTCGCTTTGCTATCCCACCCTCAGCACCCAAGGGAGGGGGTGCGTACACAGCCCTCCTCCGTGTGAACAAAGTCGGGGGTGGCCTTGGGTGATGTGGCCACAGGCTACACTCTCTACCTCATCTCTGACATCCATCACTTTATATATTTTCTGTCTCAAACGTGCCAGATCATTCAGAACCTTCCAGAACCAGCCAAGTGTGGTTTCAGAATGCCCCGTCTCTTGTATGACTGCCTCCCTTATTTCCTCCCTTGGTGGTGTTCACTCACTAAGCTGCGGTTGACTCTTCGCAACCCATGGACTGCAGCACGCCAGGCCTCCCTGTCCATCACCCTCTCCCAGAGTTTGGTCAAACTCGTGTCCATCAAGTCGGCGATTCCATTCAACTGTCTCGTCCTCTGTCGTCCCCTTCTCCTCCCGCCTTCCATCTTTCCCAGCAGCAGGGTCTTTTCAGGTGAGTCAGTTCTTTGCATCAGGTGGCCAAAGTATTGGAGCTTCAACATCAGTCCTTCCAATGAATACTCAGGGTTGATTTCCTTTAGGATTAAGTGGTTCAATCTCCTTGCAGTCCAGGGGACTCTCAAGAGTCTTCTCCAGCACCAAAGTTTGAAAGCACCAATTCTTCGGCGCTCAGCTTTCTTTATGGTCCAACTCTCACGTCGGTACGTGGCTACTGGAAAAACCATAGCTTTGAGTAGATGGACCTTTGCCAGCAAAGTGATGTCTCTGCTTTTTAATGCGCTGCGTAGGCTATCGTCTATGGGGTTGCAAAGAGCTGGACATGACTGAGTGACTAACACTTTCACTTTCCTCCCTTAGCCGACCTTTCCGGGGAGCTAGGAAAAAATCCTGTTCAGCCTTCTAACTCCATTCCCACCCACACATCCCTTCTCAGGGGATCCTTCCTCCTGCAGTAAAATCCCTTATTTAACAGCATCTCATGCTCACTGGAGCCCTCCCTGTTTACTGGAATGTCTCACTTCCCTCCCAGACTAAACATTCATGTGTCAGAAATATTTTGTGTTACTATAACCACCACCTCATCTAAGATAGTGCTCATGCACAGTCAAAACTTATTTATTGAGTTAATGTTATAATAAATTATGACAAGCTTATAAATTATAAGCTTGTAATATAATTCTAATAAATTATAATAATGTTATAATAAAAATATATATTAGTAGCAATGAAGGCTACGTTTAGAGCAGTGGTCCCCAACTTTTTGGTACCAAGTTCTGGTTTCATGGAAGACAGTTTTCCCAGAGACCAGGGGTGAGAGATGGTAATGGGATGATTCAAGCACATTGCATTTATTATGCTCTTTATTTCTATTATTACATCACCTCCAGCTCAGATCATGAGACGTTAGGTCCCACAAGTTGGGGACTCCAGGTTTAGAGGTATATCTCACTGCTCTACCATCAGTCTCTCTTAGATTTGCTTGTTCGTGTTAATTTCCATAGTATGTGTACGTTTGGTGGTGGTTTAGTCGCTAAGTTGTGTCCAGCACTTGTGACCGCATGGATGGTAGCCCTCCAGGCTCCTCTGTCTGTGGGATTCTCCAGGCAAGGATACTGGAGTGGGTTGTCATTTCCTTCTCCAGGGGATCTTCCCGACCCAGGGATCGAGCCCACGTCTCCCGCGTGGCAAGCCGATTCTCTACTGGCTGAGCTTTGAGGGAACGTCTATGTAAATGATAATGAGGCTTCCCTGGTGGCACTCGTGGTGATGAACCCTCCTGCCAGTGCAGGAGACAAAGGAGCTATGAGATCGATTCTTGGGTCGGGAACATCCCCTGGAGAAGAAAGTGGAAACCCACTCCAATATTCTTGCCTGGAGACTCCCATGGAGCCTGGCAGGCTACAGTCCATGGGGTCACAAAAGAGTCGACTGAACAACAATGCCAAAGTCAGAATGGATGACTGAAGAGCTCAGGAATCCCTTGGCAGTTCCCTGTGCCACCTGCTAGAATTTATTCCATCTGTTCAGAGTTGGCAGAAGACGGCAAATGTCCACAGTGACCTGAGCGGTCCCCCTTCTACTCCGTCAGCCCTAATGTCCCCGAGACCTCTTGATCTACGGATGCAGGTCAGAATAGAGTTCCCTCCTGAGCACACAGAACGTTTGTCTCTGTCTCTCTGAAGAGACAGGCTAAATATTGCTGTCTTCTGATGCAATATTGTTTTCCTCCAAGAGGTGTTCAGCCTTCACTTAAAAGAAAAATGTTGGCCGGGCCCGTGGAAATGAACTGATAACCTTGTTTGGGGGGACAGGACTCTGCTCCAGGGTAGCTACTAAAGAGCAATGTTTTCAAAATAACACGGAGAGATGAAAGTGAACATTAAAAAAAAAGATGCTGTCAGCGATTTAGACCTTCTCAAGGTCACGCAGAGAATTGCTTAACTTGAGTTATTGCCACTCTGATCTCATATATATATATATATATATATATATATATGTATGTATTTTATTTTTGTTGTTGAGAAATGGCCTAGCCAAATATTTATTTATTTTTTCTTTTTTTTTTTAACCCAGTTCTGTTGCTACATTCTATATTTTTAAACAGGAGAGAAACATACCTGATGTTAATTGTAATCACAGGACACAATATGATGGAACCTGTTCTTCTTGATTTGTGCACTGGTGCAGTTTTATCAAGGAAGGTTGAGTTGAAGGCTCTCTCTGTTGTGGAAATTAGTTGTTTTGTTCTGTCCAGGGGCTCTTGCTTTAATTTCTAAATGGGATGTACTCCCTAATGCTACATATTTAATTTTGTAAGACAAAAGGAGCTAACTTCCCTTAAAAACGGGAAGGGCTTTTATTTTATTTTTTTTTAATTAGTTTATTTTCTATTTTTTAACTTTACAATATTGTATTTGTTTTGCCATACATTGACATGAATCCACCATGGGTGTACATGTTTTCTCCTTCCAGAACCCCCCTTCCACCTCCCTCCCCATCCCATCCCTCCGGGTCATCCCGGTGCACCAGCCCCGAGCACCCTGTATCATGCGTTGAACCTGGACTGGCGATTCTAAACGGGAAGGGCTTTTAGTATCTGGTTAGTAAGTTGTCATTTCCTGTGTGAAGGTAGCCGTCTTCAGCATTTTAATCATTAGGTATGTGCGTGCTAAGTCGCTCCAGTCGTGTTTGACTCTTTGCGACCGCACGGACTGTAGCTTCCAAGGCTCCTCTGTCCATGGGATTCTCCAGGCAAGAATACTGGAGTGGGTTGCCATTCCCTTCTCCAGGGTATCTTCCTGGCCCAGGGATTGAACTTGGGTCTCCTGCGTTGGCAGGTGGGTTCTTTACCCCTAGCGCCACCTGGGAAGCTCAACTCTTAGGTGGCAGAGAGAAATAAGAAAATGTCTTTAGGAAGGTGGAAAGGTTCAGAGGGCACCCACATCCCAGCCTTGCAAGGGAGCAGCAAGCCATCTCTTGCTTTATCTTCTTTGAACCTGAACTTTGCTGGCATCCCTGGGTCTTATAATTGCTTTTTGGTCCCGAGAGATAAGCACTTGCTCCCTCAAACTGTTGGACAGTTGAATCTTCAAGGGCCCAGAGGTCATGCTGGCTAAATCTGCCATCGGTGACAGTGTTGTAATATGCTGTGAACCCAGCCGTGATCACAGTGGGACATCCAGGTCAGAGCGCTCCCAGCCAGTTATCAGACCACAGTGCCTCTCGTGTAGACCAGGGCATTTCTCTCCTTGCAGAGGATGCCCTAGGACTGACACAAATGGCTCTTCCCTCAATTTTAGCCTACTGCCACCTTTTCTCTTTCTAACAAGTTTTTTTCTATATGAATCAGTTTTTGGCTGCACTGGGTCCTTGCTGCTGTTCACAGGCTTTTTCTCTAGTTGTGGTGATCAGGGACTGCTCTTGACTTGTGGAGCATGGGCTTCTCATTTTGGTGGCTTCTCTTGTTTCAGGAGATGTGGCTCGGGGCTCTGGAGTGCCATCTCCTGGGGTTAACACAGGCTCGATAGTCATAATGCACAGGCTTCATCGCTGCGTGGCAGGTGGGGTCTTCTTGGACCAGAGATGGCACCCATGTCCCCTGCATTGGCAGGCGGATTCTTAACCACTGGACCACCAGGGAAGTCTTACTACCGGGTTTTAAAAGATAACTGCAGAGTCACGGACACTCACAGGAGATGGTTGACCTTAGGCATACTCCTTTCCCGCCTGTCTGGATGATGTTGTTGCTACGATAACATGACCTGAAGCTTCATGCTTTTACCCTTGGCTGTGTTACTGTTTTAGAACCTTTGTGAACAGAGCCTGCCTTATCAGTGCTTTGATTTTATTTATTTATTTATTTTTAGCTATTAGCATAGGGGAGCTTTGTTAGCTCAGAACTCCAGAAGGTCAAGTTGATCTTTTGTCGCTGCCAGTCCCATGGAATTTAGGATTCTGCCATTCTTGTTGCTGTTGTTCGGTCGCTCAGTTGTGTCTGACTCTGAGACCCCGTGGACCGCAGCACGCCAGGCTTCCCTGTCCATCACCATCTCCTGGAATTTGCTCAAACTCATGTCCATCAAGTTGATGATGCCATCCAACCATCTCATCCTCTGTTGTCCCCTTCTCCTCCTGCCCTCAATCTTTCCCAGCATCAGGGTCTTTTCCAGTGAGTCAGCTCTTTGCATCAGGTGGCCAAAGGATTGGAGCTTCAGCTTCAACATCAATTCTTCCAATGAACATCTAGGACTGATCTCCTTTAGGATGGACTGGTTGGATCTCCTTGCCACACAAGGGACTCTCAAGAGTCTTCTCCAACACCACAGTTCAAAAGCATCAATTCTTCAGCGCTCAGCTTTCTTCACAGTCCAGCTCTCACATCCACATCACCTGGATTTTAGTTAGTCTCTGGCATTTCAGTTAGTCAGCTATTTCAGCATGCACACATGCGTGTACACACATAAACACACCACACACACCTACAAATGTGACTCTTTTCTGTATAGCTGATGTAGTGGATTTACATTAATTATCACCAAAAAGATCTCTGATGATTATCTAGACTCAGGATATGTAGGGTATCACGAATCCACTCCTTTCATTTTTGCAAACATTTCTATCACAGCATCAGAAGTGACCTCACTGGTTATACAGACTTGCAAAAAGTCTTTCCACAAAGCGAAGGGCAACTTCTTCAGTACTGCCTTCAGTTTTCAAGATCACAGCTTCATCGAAAACATTCCATGCTGGTGATGGATTTAAGAACTCAAACTATGGAAGGACTGGTATAAAGTCAACCACTTTATATTAATGTTTTATATTAGTGCTGCCAAATATCTTGAACTTAAAACGGAGGTAAGGGGTACCAGAAAATTTAAAGCGTAATTAACACGTTTTTATTGTTTCATCATTTCTGTTCTGCTAAGTAGAATATTACAATAATGAAGAGACTTTGTATCCTAGTGGTTGAGAGAACAGAATTTGGAAAGAAAAAAAAACATGGTGTGACTTCTTGCATCACCTCTGCTTCCTTAGACGGGTTTCAAGTTCTTTAGAGCATCCACATTCTTCTCTGTAAAATGGGTTAAGAACAGTTGTTCCCATCACTGTGTATGGGGTAAAAGAGAGAGCCTGGCATTCAACCTGGCACTCTGTTGGTACTCAGTTGATGCCCCTCAAACAGTGATTTCACGGGGACAAAATAGTTTATTTCAAAAAAATATATTTTGCAATTATATGACCATTTTCTGAATTTGTCATTCTTCAGTTGCCAAGTCATGTCTGACCCTTAGTGACCCCATGGACTGCAGCACACCAGCCTTCCCCGTCCTCCACTGTCTCCTGGAGTTTGCATACATTCTTGTCCATTGAGTCGGTGATGCCATCCAACCATCTCATCCTCTGTCGTCCCCTTCTCCTCCTGCCTTCAATCTTTCCCAGCATCAGGGTCTTTTCCAGTGAGTCAGTTCTTCACATCAGGTGGCCAAAGGATTGGAGTTTCAGCTTTAGCATCAGTCCTTCCAATGAGTATTCATGACTCATTTCCTTTAGGATGGACTAATTTCATGACTTTCAAGAGTCTTTTCCAGCAGCAGAGTTTGAAAGCATCAATTCTTCGGTGCTCAGCCTTCTTTGTGGTCCAGCTCTCAGATCCGTACATGACTACTGGGAAGACATAGCTTTGACTATACAGACGTTGTCGGCAAAGTGATGTCTCTGCTTTTTAATAAACTGTCTAGGTCTGTCATATGTTTCTTTCCAAGGAGCAAGTGTCTATTTATTTTATGGCTGCCTTCACTGTCTGCAGTGATTTTGGAGCTCAAGAAAATAAAATCTGTCACTGCTTCCACTTTTTCTCCTTCTGTTTGCCATGAAGTGATTAAATTCAGACTTCTCTTTCAGACCTGTTCCAGATTCACAGGAAAGGTGAGAGGAAGGTACAGACAGTTTTCATTCACTCCCTGCTCGTGTTCATGTTCCAACCAACACCACTATTATGAACACCCCTCACCTCCACCCCCAGAGTGGGCTCTGTGTATATACAGATGTATTTAACTAAAAAGGAATAACCTACATTGCCATATTGTCAGCATCCAAAGGCCATCCTTTGCATTGGAGTTCACCCTGGGTATTCTACATCCTATTGGTGTGGACAAGCATGGAACAACCTGGATCCGTCATTCTAGTGTCGTAAAGAGTATTTTCGATGTCCTAACAGTTCTGTACATCACCGTCCCCACCAGCCCAGTCCTGGCACCCACTGATGCTGTTACTGTCTCCCAACGCTGCCTTTACCAGCACGTCACCTACTTGGAATCACACATTCTGTAGCCTTTTCAGATCAGCTTGTTTCATGGAGTGAAATCCATGCGCTGAAGGTTCATCCAGATCTTTTTTAAGGCCCAGTAGCTCGGTTCTTCTTTGTCATTGAATCCTCTTCCATTATCTGGATCGACCGTAGTTTATTTATCCATCCGGCTGCTGGGGAATATCTCGGTTTCTTCCAAGTTTGGACCATGATCGCTAGAGATACTATAAACATCGGCATGTGGATTTTTGTGTGGTTAGAAGTTTTCAGCTCCTTTGGGTAATTACTCAGGAGTGTGATTGCTGGAATCTACTGTATTCGTCACATCCTCTGCACGGGAAGACTCGGGATTATCTTCTTGAATACCGAAACAGTGGTCTGCGTCGGGAATGACAACACAGTTGGCAAAATTAGGCTTCCAAATTCAGTGGCGATGTGTTTGCCAAAGGGATTAATCACACCTATTTTTAGGATAGCATTTCTGGCAGGAAAATCAAGGAAAGGGAGGAAGCATTCGAAAATGCCCACTTCTCCACGGACCAGCCCATCCTAAAGGAAATCAACCCTGGATATTCACTGGCAGGACTGATGCTGAAGCTGAAACTCCAATCCTTTGGCCACCTGATGTGAGGAGCCAAGTCACCAAACAAGACCCTGAGGCGGGGAAAGGTAGAAGGCAGGAGGGGAAGGGGACGACAGAGGACGAGATACTCAATGGACGTGAGTTTGAGCAAACTCCAGGAGATAGTGAAGGACAGGGAAGCCTGGCATGCTGTAGTCCATGGGGTCACAAAGAGTCAAACACGGCTTGACGAGTGAAAAATTTCTCCCCAGTTCAGCTTACTGACGCCAGTCCCTTGGACGAGGCTCATATATGAGACAGATCTACCTTCATAAACAGCCATGCTTCCGTAGCAAAGCTCTACCTCTGAGAACTTAAAGAATTAGGCAAATCTAATATATCACTGATGCTCCAGAAAGTTACATCTGATCCCCCGTCCTCTCTTCTTTTCTGTAAATGCAAATTTTTTTTCCCACATTATCACAGACTTTCCCCACCAAAGCTTCTCTCCTGGGGAAAATGGTTGGATTTAATTTTCTGTGTATCTAATCCTAAAATTGGAAAGTTAATCCCACAGTACTGTTTAGATAAGCTATTGGGTTTTCTTTGGCAAATTCAAGAATATGGAAATCGTCGTATATTCCTGATGTGTTTTGTATAAAAGACAAAAGGGCAGGAGAATGTCTGTCATTCTGGAGTTTCTGGCATGGCTGCAAAGTAGCTATAATGCATCCTTTTGCTTTGATTGTTGTTCAGTGATTTAGTCATGTCCGACTCTTTGCAACCCCATGGACTATAGCCTACCAGGCTGCTTTGTCCGTGGGACTTCCCAGACAAGAATACTGGAGTGGGTTGCCATTGCCCCCTCCAGGGGATCTTCCTTACCCAGGGATCGAACCCACGTCTTCTGCATCGGCAGGCAGATTCTTGACCATCTGAGCCACGAGGGAAGTCCAAAAGAGGCATAGATGGCCTACCAGAGGCTTCCCAGATGGTGCAGTTGGCAAAGAGTCCATCTGTCCATTCAGGAGATGCACGAGACACAAGTTTGATCCCTGGGTCGGGAAGATTCCTTGGAGGAGGCAGAGGAAAGGCACTCCAGTATTCTTGCCTGGGAAATCCTGTGGACGGAGGAGCCTGGCGGGCTACAGTCCATGTGGTCGAAAAGAGTCTGACACAACTGAGTGACTAATCACACATTCTAAGCAGAACTGATTTCCAATCTAAAACTCTACTCTGAATGATATAGTCCACTGGAGGTCAGAGTCTGGACTCTTAACTCATGCAGGGTCTCCAAAGATAGGCTTCTCTTGCCTTTTTTTCTCAGAAAGCTGTGTGATGATGTGTTTCTCCAAATAGCAGAATACACCGAGCTTCCCTGGCAGTCCGGTAGGTAGGACTCTGCACTTCCCACTGCCAGGATCTCGGGTTCAATCCTTGGTCAGGTAACTAAGATCCCATAAGCCATGTGTCGCGGCCAAAAAGCAAAAAAGCAGAATACATAATGAATGGAAAGACTTGCTTTCTAAGAAGCAGTGGACTTCACAGAACATGGCCAGAGCCATTGAGTCTACCGTGAATTCTGGGCAAAGACTGGGACAGAAAAGGATGCTCAAGAGAGATATCGAGGGGAAAAAATAAGTAAACAAAAAAGAAATGGAGCCTTTGGTCATTTGCCCATGCTCATGGGCTGCCCAGATGGACAGATGATGCTTTGGAAAAGGGTATCCACCTGTACGCACCCTCAAACTTTGACTTTATTTTTTTTCTTTGAGAGAAATTTCATTTCAACAAAGAAAGACTTAGTGTTGTCTTTTTTTTATGTTTATTTGTTTTATTTATTTTTTTGGCTGTGTGTGTTACTGCACACGGGCTTTGCTTTAGTTGCAGCGAGCAGGGTCTGTTTTCCTTGGCTGTTCACAGGTTCTTCATTATGGTGGAGTCTCTTTTTGTGGAGCCCAGGCTCAGTAGTTGTAGCACACAGACTTTCTTGCCTCAGGGCATATGGGATCTTCCTGGACCAGGGATTGAACCCTTGTCTCTTGCATTGGCAGGCGGATTCTTAACCATCACGGAAGTTCCCCATATTGTCTTCAAAGCTAAACCACTAGTATTGTTTAAGGACCAACAGCAACCTCAAACAGCTAGTGCCTGCCCCAGGGTCCACCCCCTCCCTCACAAGCATGCCTGTCCTCAGAGGAGAGTTTCTGGTGAAGACAGTCCTTGAGATGGGCATCACTTTTTTGTGTTTTTTTGGAGGGGAAGCGTTTAGAAAAATGAACAATAGGTTCACAACAAACATGAATACGAAGCTCTGAGGCTGTTAAACTGTTTCCAGTTAAAACAGGTCATTCAAACGAGGAGAGTTTTTCTTAGACAGCCAATGGGAATTTGCTGTATGTCTCAGGAAACTCAAACTCTAGGCTCAACCTAGAGGGGTGGGATGGGGAGGGAGGTTCAAAAGGGAGGGGATATATGTACACCTATGGCTGATTCATGTCGAGGTTTGACAGGAAACAGCAAAATTCTGTAAAGCAATTATCCTTCAATAAAAAAAAATCAATTAAAAAAAAAGAAATACATTAAAGAGCAAAGAAAGAGGGAGGGACTTAAAATCCAAAGCCTTGGTTTAAATCTGGGGCTTACACCTTATTAACTATATAATAGTGATTCATTTAATCTCTTTTCTTCAATATTTTCACCTGTTAAAAGAAGGGTTAAGTATGACTGTATTTAGGGTTACTGTAAACATTGCATCATTTTAAACCTTAAAAAAACAAAACGAGGGTGTACCGCGAGCCAGCTTCATTACTCAGTTTGTTGTTTTCTTTTTTCCCCTTATCATCGGATGTGTTCTTTCCAGAAAGGCAGCCGTGGCTGATAAGTGACCTAAGCCCCTTTCAGAAAGCCTTTCACTCTTGGGGTTGTTTTCTTTGTCTTTTATTTAAAAACCGAAGTCACAGAACGTTCTCGTGGTAGAGGGCTTTGTGTCTGTCCTACAGGAGGCCCATCGGGCCAGTTCAGAAGCACCACTGCGACTTCATCATTCTCCGTTTTTTTTTTCCTGTTTCTGGAACATTGAATGAGGTTAAATTAAACACAATTATCTCAGATTGCGTTGCCTGGGGAAGTCCGTCCTTCTAAGTGGCTCCTTGGAGGAGCTCGCTGAATTCCGCGGGTCTTAATTCCATGAGGTCCTTTCATGATATTATTACCTGCTGTGGACATTTGTCCAGTGGTCAAGGATGTGCATGTGGAAGCCAGGTTTTCCTTTCACCATAATCGGGCCTTTTCTGAGCTTCTATCCTGATGCTGGGAAAGATCGAAGGCAGGAGGAGAAGGGGATGACAGAGGATGAGGTGGTTGGATGGCATCACTGACTCAACGGACATGAGTTTGAGTAAGCTCCGGGAGTTAGTGATGGACAGGGAGGCCTGGCGTGCTGCAGTCCATGGGGTGGCAAAGAGTCGGACACGAATGAGTGACTGAACTGAACTGAGTTTCTACAGTGAGAAGTATTGACCTTCTCCCGACAAATCCTGGCAACTATCAATAGCACGCTTTACCTTCTGCAGCTAGTATAGCCTGCATTTCTTCAGTACACTACATACCCGATTAATATCTGATGGCTTGCAGGTAGGTCTCTGTATTATAAGATGAGAAGTGAGGGACTCAGCCCCCTTCTGTTTATTTTTAAGGAGTTGCTTTCTTCCGAGCAGAAACTCGCT
Source organism: Giraffa tippelskirchi (assembly GCF_054371585.1). Classification (NCBI taxonomy): domain Eukaryota; kingdom Metazoa; phylum Chordata; class Mammalia; order Artiodactyla; family Giraffidae; genus Giraffa; species Giraffa tippelskirchi. The sequence goes on from NC_137289.1 coordinate 150,534,621, forward strand.
CACAAAATCCACATGCTGCTAAGTCGCCTCAGTTGTGTTCGACTCTGTGCGACCCCATAGGCGGCAGCCCACCAGGCTCTGCTGTCCCCGGGATTCTCCAGGCAAGAACACTGGAGTGGGTTGCCATTTCCTTCTCCAGTGCATGAAAGGGAAAAGTGAAACTGAAGTCGCTGAGTTGTGTCCGACTCTTAGCGACCCCATTTACTGTAGCCTACCAGGCTCCTCTGTCCATGGGATTTTCCAGGCAAGAGTACTGGAGTGGGGTGCCATTGCCTTCTCCGAAATCCACATGGGGGGCTGGCATATTGAGCTGGCACTGTGACTCGATCTGATCCTTGGGTCTCTTTCTCAGATGACGGATGTTGCTGGAAGTCACTTGTTCCCCGATGGCAGACACCTATGTTTCCTCTTGCCTGGAGGTCCCTTGCTATGATCTAGAAAACTCTTCTCCACAGATGGCGGGCTGTGTCTCCTTCCTGCCTCTTGTGATCTATCTTCACCGTTTTTCTTTAAAGAGTTTTGCCTTCCGAACTTTACTCCTGTGTGTGTGTTCCGTCGCTCGGTTGTGTCTGGCCCTTTGCGATCCCATGGACTGTAGCCCTTCAGGCTCCTCTGTCCGTGGGCTTCTCCAGGCAAGAATACTGGAGTGGGTCGCCATTTCCTCCTCCAGGGGATCTTCCCCACCCAGGGATCGAACCCAGGTCTCCTGCATCTTCTGCATTGGCCGGCAGATTCTTCACCACGGAGCCACAGTCTTGTTAAAACTAGTGAATTTCTGATGTTCTTGAGTGTGTCTGTGTGTGTATTTAAACCGGAGGATAATTGGTTTACAATGTTGTGTTAGTTTCTGCTGTACAACAGTGTGAATCAGCTATACATATGCATATATCCCCTCCATCTTGATTCACACCTCATCCCTCCCCTCCAGGTCATCACAGAGCACCAAGCTGAGGTCCCTGTGTTATATAGCAGCTTCCCACTCTTAATTCATCCCACCCTCTCCTTCCCCCTCTCTGTCCACGAGTCTGTTTTCTATGTCTGCATCCATATTCCTGCCTGGCAAATAGGTTCATCACGACCATCTTTCTATATTCCATATATATGCCTTAATATTCGATATCTGTTTTTCTCTTTTTCACTTTCTTTACTCTTTATAACAGACTCTGCATTTCTCCACCTCACCAAAACAGACTCAATTTTGTTCCCTTTTTATGGCTAATACTTTGAATCCTAGAAGTCCATCAACATGAATGGGTCAAGAATCTGTGGTACGTACCCACAACGGAATATTGAGTGTATTTTTAAAAGCTCTTCATTTGGGAAGTAAAATCAAGCATCTAAATGGGTCTCCTTGAAAGAAAGTGAAACTCACTCAGTTGTGTCTGACTCTTTGTGACCCCATGGACCCATGGAATTCTCCAGGCCAGGATACTGGAGCGTGGGTAGCCTTTCCCTTCTCCAGGGGATCGTCCCAACCCAGGGATTGAACCCAGGCCTCTTAAATTGCAGGCAGATTCTGTATCGTCTAAGTCACCAAGGAAGTACCTCTAATAAAGTGAAGTAAGTGTTAGTCACCCAGTTCTGTCTCAGTTTTCTAACCTGAAAACCTATAGCCAACCAGACTCCTCTGTCCATGGGATTTTCCAGGCAAGAATACTGGAGTGGGCTGACATTTCCTTCACCAGGGGATCTTCCTGACCCAGAAATCAAACCGAGGTCTTCTTGGAGGGACACTTATTTGAAGCTCCTCTGTAAAAGTCTTGGATAAGCAATTCCCCCCCTCCCTGTAGACACAGACAAGTGGTTTACGAATACATATGGAAGGCGGTTACCTGGACTGCCATAATTTAAGTGTGTTTTCCTAATGACCTAATTGATTCAAAGACATCCTCAACGGAGTTAAGCTGTTTTGTGTGTGGTTGTTGTAAAACCTCTTGGACACGATCCCCCTGCCTTCCTCCAGTATTTGAAGCTCCTTCAGAATTCAGTCTTAAAATGGCAGTGTCCTGTTGGTGAATTCCCACCTGGCAGGGAGTCTGCCAGGTGAAAATCTAACATGAAGGTTTTTATCTGCGTGTGTATCACGCACGCCCTCTGAGTGATACTGCCGGGGGTGTGGGCCAGTGGAAAAGAACACGCAGTAACAGAGACGTGCTAATGGACAATTAAAAGTGGGGGAAATAGAGCCATCATGGCAGAGGATTTAATTGGGTTTAATTAGGTTAAGAGGAATAGGCCAGAAGGAAAGAATAGCTCTTAATAGGAGGTCTGAAAATAACCAAGGAAAGCATTCACTGCAGAAAAAAAAAAAAAAAAGCTGTGACATCTGATGATTGTAGTGCAAAAGAAAATCAACCTTTTTATATCCTGCTCTGTGCAGAAGGAGGTGAAAGGGAGAAAGAAATCTTTCCATATATATGTGTGTGTGTGTGTGTGAAAAGTGCAAAATCTGAAAGTGTTAGTCACTCAATAGAGTCCCAGTCTTTGCAACTCTGTGGACTATAGCCCACCAGGCTCCTCTGTCGATGGAATTGTCCAGGCAAGAATACTGGAGTGGGTTGCCATGCTCTCCTCCAGGGGATCCTCCAGGGGATCTTCCCGACCCAGGGATCGAACCTGGGTCTCCTGCCTTGCAGGCAGATTCTTTGCCATCTGATACATATATAGGAAAAGCAAGGAAGAATTTTGAGTTGCAAAAGGGGAGATGCCACAGGTTACGCGTCAGAAAAAGTTATCTTTAGGGTTTCGGGATTTCACCATGAAACACTCGGGAGCATCTATAACATTGAGGCTTTCTGTGTCCTTTGTCTTAGACCCAGACCGCAGGGAACAGGTGGGAGACAGGGCCGAAAGCAGTGGGTTTATACACGCCATCATCAGTTCTGTTCTTCCCTGGATTGCTTCTCCACGGCTTTAATGAGTGGAGACTCCAACTGGGTACCCAGCGTCCAATGGCTTTTTTTTTTTTGTTAATTGGAGTATAGTTGATTTACAATACTGCGTTAGTTTCAGGTTTACTTTCAGGTTTACGACACAGTAAATCAGTTATCCGTATACATATATGCTCTCTTGTTTAGGTTCTTTTCCCATCCATGGCATCATAGAGTACTGAGTACAGCCCCCTGTGCTATGCAATACATCTTTGTTGTTTCCTATTTTATAAATAGTAGTGTGTATATGTCAATCTCGATCTTCCAATTTATCCCTCCCCTCAGTCCCCCTGGTAGCCATTAATTTGTTTTCTACATCCCTGACTCAATCTTGGTTTTGTAAATAGATTCGTTTGTATCATTGTTTTTTATTAATAGATTCCACGTAGAAGTGATATGATATGATGTTTGTCCTTCCCTTTGTGACTTACTTCAGTTAGTATGATAATTTCTAGGTCCATCCATGTTGCTGCAAGTGGCAAAATTTCATTATTTTTTATGAGATATAATAATCAGAGGAAAAAAATGAGTGCTTGACATGTGGCATTCCTTACTTTGCTTGCAGATGTCACACCAGTAGATCCTCAAAACCAGATCTGAGCCTTAGGTGATGTTTTATTTTTTTTTCCACTTTGCTTTATTAATGGAAGGATTAATTGCTTCTCAGTGGGTTGGTTTCTGCTGTACAACAATGAAAACCAGTCCTAACTATATATATAGTACTATTTGATATTGAAGTATATGGTTAGGGACTTTGGCAATGACATGTACACACTGTTTTATTTCAAAGCAACCTCAGTTTTTAAGGTTAGATTCCATTGAGACTGGCTGAAATATGTCAAGTGCCAAAAATTCTAGCACTGTTGATTTCCTGTGTCAAAGGGCAAATGCTAGAGGCCCTTAGGGTGAAATTTCTGCTGACAGGAAGCGTAGAGGCTGGGACTTCCCTGTGGTCCAGTGGTTAATAAGACTTCACCTTCCAACGCAAGGGCTGAAGGTTCAATCCCTGGTCCGGGAGTGAGGATCCCATATGCCTCGTGGCCAAAGGACCAAATACGTAACACAGAAGCAATATGGTAACAAAATCAATAAAGACTTTAAAAATAATAATAATAAAGTAGAGACTAGATCATGGGACTCAAAGGAGATTTATATCTGGAGTATGAATGGAGTTGATGGAAAGGGAGAGGTTTACCAGCTACCCAAGGGAGATGAGCTAAGGAGAGAAGCTTGAACGCTGACCTGGCCTTCCTCACCCGGGTGCTTTCTGACTTCTCTCTGCATCTCGTCTCTTTCTTTTCATGGAATAACCTTTGCTGAGGACCTTCTGTTTCTCCAGAATCAGTATTAATCATCTGTGGTCTTTGACCTTCAATTGCTCATCGTCTGGCAATGAACGTCAACCTGGAGGAATTAACTCCGACATAATGTGTGTTCCTTGATCCTTTCCGCTGTCCATAAGCCCTTGTAGGCTCGTATTCACAGACTTGAAGTTCAGTCCTTCACTCCTCTGTTACCGTGTGACCAAACCCCTTGGACTCAGCTCTGTCTCCATATCTAAGATATTCAAACACATCTCTCAGACGTGCCATCCCAAATTGCAGCCTGCTGGGGCCCAGGGTCCCACAGGAGGAGGGGAGGGGGAAGGAAATGGGCCAAGCATTTGCTCAACTGTAATAATTTATACCTAGGCTTGACCTCATCTTCTGGAATGTAGACTGTCTTCAGATGGAAGTTGGATGGATGTATCTTCGTATTGATCAAAGTGTGTTTCACAGTGGAACCATTGACTGGCACCTTAATAAGTAATTACAGTTAGCTCTCATTTCTCAAGGGGACATGTCTTGTACTAAATGTACATATGTTTACATACAGGTAAGTCAATGTGAGAGTTGAGGTGGCTCATATGGTAAAGAATGTGCCTGCAATGTGGGAGACCTGGGTTCAATCCCTGGGTCGGGAAGATCTTCTGGAGAAGGGAATGGCAACCCACTCCAATATTCTTATCTGGAGAATCCCATGGACAGAGGAAATTGGCCAGCTACCGTCCATGGAGTCACAAAGAATCGGATGTGACTTTCATTTTCACACACGCATGTGTATTTATATATATGAAAGAATATGTGTATACATTCACACACACACGTATTCCCGTATACCTATGTGTAGTAATATGCATAAGTGTCATTCTATTCTAAGCTAATTGTGCAAATAATAATATGGAGGTTTCATGCGTATTTCATCATGTGTATTGATTCTCTTGATTTATACTTTTCATCACATTTAGAAATTTTAGTCACTACTTTCAAACACATTTATTTTTATCCCTACTTCCCTCTTGGGGTTTCATTTACATTATTTAAGATTTTTTTTGAAAACAAAACAAAACAGAACATGGCGGTATTGATGGCCGAGAACTTTCTCTGTGATTGCTGATGGGTTGGCCAAGTTCAGAAGGTATGTTCCTAACCTTCACCCCATACTCCTACCAGATGTTTAGTATCTGGATGAGAGAATGTTTTGATGCCCGGTGGTGCATATTTGAGCCTGTTTCTCAGATTGCTCACGCTTGCCCCGTCTATCTAGAAATGAGTAGTCAACATCACATGTATTTTATTGATCATCTACAACACCAGGAGCATTGACCGAGGTGTTGTAGAGATTTACAAAGAATGGAGAAGGTGTACTTCTGAGCCAGGGGAACTTAATTCCTCAGTGGGGTGGCTTAAAGACAGACACACACACATACACATATCATATAGTGTTGGCTTAGATGTAGATATACGTATATTTTAAAACTTGTTGTTTAGTCACTCAGTTGTGTCTGACTCTTTGCAACCCCATGGTCTGTAGCCTGCCAGGCTCCTCTGTCCATGGAATTCTCCAGGCAAGAATACTGGAGTGGGTTGCCATTTCCTCCTCCAGGGGTTCTTCCCAACCCAGGAATTGTACCCAGATCTCCTGCATTGACAGGCAGATTCTTTACCCCTGAGTCACCAGGGAAGGCTGTATTTTGAAACTGTATACATGTAACTACATATATGTATATATAATTTCAAGTACAGTTCAGTTCAGTCACTCAGTCATGTCCGACTCTTTGTAACCCCATGGACTAAGGCATGCTAGGCCTCCCTGTCCATCACCAACTCCCAGAGCTTGCTCAAACTCATGTCCATCAAGTCAGTGATGCCATCCAGCCATCTCTTCCTCTTTTGTCTCTTCTCCTCCCGCCTTCAATCTTTCCAGACCCTGTGAAATAACCCTATGTGGTCAAATATGGAAAGAAGGCAATAGATTCTTTGTATAGGACAGTGAGTACAAGGACTCCGTGAATATTGGGGGTAAAGAGAATTAGTATTCATTCTGAATCTGGTTGTAGACCTCAGGTGCATGAACCTCTAGTGACATTTTAATCCTGCTCACAGAAGGTTTGTGGTCTTGAAAAAGTACATCCATTAAGAACAGGGTTGTACGGCTGCTTTATCTGCTTCTGACACCACTAATCTTCCCGTGTTCTTCAGTACCAGTGGTCTCCCCTGAACTGTGACTTCCTGCTTCACTGGAGACCTTTCTGTCCCCACCACTTCTGTATTTCATGTACACTCTGGGCGTTGGTTTAGTCGCTTAGTTGTGTCTGACTCTTGTAACCCCATGGACCGTAGCTCACCAGGCTCCTCTGTCCATGAGATTTCCCAGGCAAGAGTACTGGAGTGGGTTGCCATGCCCTTCTCCTGGGAATCTTCCCAACCCAGTGATTGAACCCGGGTCTCCTGCACTGCAGACAGATTCTTTACTACTGAGCCACCTGGGAAGCAGACAGATTCTTTACCACTGAGTCACCTGGGAAGCCCACATACACTCAGCTTTGAAGATAACAGTCAAATTTCTGAGGACCCTTTGGCTGAAGGCGACCGAAGAGGTCACTTCATCCAAGCCCTCGTGGCTCGGTCCAGGAAGCTGAAGTGCTGGGTGCTACGTGATGTTTCAGAGGTCTGCTGGCTAATTGGTGACCAAGGCAACGGCAGTCTTGGGTGACCTGACTCTGTGTGAGCAATGCCGTCAGCCTCTGGTGCTTTTTCTGGATTGTGTGGGCAGCTGGTCTATCTCCTTGGCCTTGGAATGGAACCTTGGCATTGATATTTTTCTTTCTCTTTTATTTTCATATTTTTAATGTATTTATTATAATTGGAGAATAATTACTTTACAATATTGTGAAGGTTTTTTGCCATACCTCAACCTAAACTATCTTTTAAAATTTCAGATATTTTTTTAAGTGCTTGGGAAGATCAATTTTGGGGAGAAAGCTATAGAGATACACATCTCCTAGTGGAAATTTGAACTATACGATGAAAGAAAGTGAAAGTGTTAGTCACTCAGTCGTGTCTGACTCTTTGTGACCCCATGGACCGTATAGTCTGCCGGGCTCCTCTGTCCATGGGAATCTCCAGGCAAGAATGCTGGAGTGGGTTGCCATTTCTTTCTCCAGGGGATCTTGCTGACCCAGGGATTGAACCCAGGTCTCTCACATTGCAGGTGGATTCTTTACCATCTGAGCCACCAGGGAAGAACTGTACAATAACCATACTCAGAGAATGTACACTGTATGGAAATAAATAAATAAAAATATTTATATATATATATATGCATATATAACAAATATATCTACTGCCATACTGAAAAATAGAGTACCACCATATCTTTGTATATCCATGTGAATTGCTACCCAGAATAGCATAGTTACTGTTCTAGGTTTTGGTTTTTATAATGCCCTTGCTGTTTTTCTATTTCAGTACAAATACAGCTCTAACCTGTATATACAGTTTTATACAATGCCATAAAATAACATCACATCATATGTCTTTTTCTGTGACTTGCCCTTTACTTGGAAGGTGTATGTGTTTTGAGTCAGATCTTCATTTTATTCAGTTTTCACTTTCGTGCAGTATTCTAACCCGCTAACATGTACTTATCCATTCACCTCTTAGTGGATGTCTGGGTTTTTTCCTATGTGTTTCTATTATAATTGTGCTTGTAAATGGCACTTTTTGGTTAGGTCTCCTGCCATGAATATCAAGGAAGCTCTATAGGAGACATACAGACTATTTAGGCTGTATAGCTTGTATGTATACATTGTGTGTGTGTCTGTGTTTATCTGCACCCGAGTCGTGTGCACGCTGGACACTCCTCTATGATACAGAATTGTCTTCCCGGGGGACCGCCCTAATTTGTCAGCAGCCTGGCATGGCACTGCTCCACACTGTGGCTCAGTACTTGGTGCCTCTCGGCTTTTGCATTTTCACTGACCCTAAGTGACCTCTTGTCTCTTTCACCAATACCCAGTGAGCTAATCTCTCTAGTCCTGTGTTAAGACCCTCTGCCGACTTGAGGACTTACTGTGTGTGACATCTTGGAAAGGGGAGACACCAGAGATGGCTTGGAGTTTATCTTAAGTGAAAAGTGAACGTGAAGTCGCTCAGTCGTCTCTGACTCTTTGCAACCGCATGGACTGTAGCCCACCAGGCTCCTCTGTCCATGGGATGGATTTCCAGGCAAGAATACTGGAGTGGTTGCCACTATCTCTTCTCTAGGGGATCTTCCCCAACAGGGATCGAAGCGGGGTCTCCCGCGTTGCAGGCAGACACTTTACATCTGAGCCACCAGGGAAGTCCTGAATTTATCTATTTAGAAAAAGGATGGCCCTAGTTACTGGATTGTGGAGCAAAAATTATGAAGGCAGTTTGAAGATCACAGAAATGGGATTTTTTTCGGAGACCAGATATCTTGAAGGCCTGACACTTTGACCATGATGTTCTGTGACTGAGTCTGATGAGAGATCTCCCCACAAACCCTGGAGATATTTGCAAGTAACTTGGCTTATATTTGGAAATCATGTTTGGTAATATTTAATCGTTTGTTTTTTTTTAAATTAAACACATGCTTATTTAAGTTTCTGTTAAATATTGAACACTTTTGTTTGTCCTAGGGCTGCAGTGATTAATAAGATGGATAGATTTTTTAAATTAATTTATTTAAATTGGACGATAATTTTTTTTACAATATTGTGGTGGTTCTTGCCATATATCTACATGAATCAGCCATGATTCATCCTGTTCCCCATCCTGAACCCCCCTCATACCTCCCTCCCCATCCCATCCCTCAGGTTTGTCCCAGTGCACCGGCTTTGAGCACCCTGTCCAATGCATTGAACATGGACTGGTGATCTGTTTCACATATGGTAATATACATATTTCAATGCTATTCTCTCAAATCATCCCACCCTCCCCTTCTCCACAGAGTCCAAAAGTCTGTTCTGTACATCTGTGTCTCTTTTGCTGTCTTGCATATAGGATCATCCTTACCGTCTTTCTAACTTCCGTATGTATGGGTTAATATACTGCATTGGTGTTTCTCTTTCTGACTTACTTCACTCTGTCTAACAGGCTCTAGTTTCATCCACCTCATTAGAACTGACTCAAATGTGTTCTTTTTTTTTATAGCTGAGTAAATACTCCATTGTGTATATGTACCACAACTTCCTTAAGGATGGATAGATTTTTTGAAACTTATTTTTTGTTGGAATGTAGTTGACTTACAATGTTGTGTTAGTTTCAAGTGTACTGCAAAGTGATTCTGTTATACATATACATACATACATACATGCAAGAATCTGTTTCAGAATCTTTTCCCTTATATGTCATTACAAAATATTGAATATAGTTTCATTTGCTATACAATAGGTCCTTGTTCTTTAGTTAATATGTAGAAGTGTGCGTGTGTTAACACCAAACTTGTAATTTATCTCCTCTACCTCTTACTGTTTCCGTTTGGTAACCATACGTTTATTTTCTATGTCTGTGGGTCTGTTTCTCTTTTATATGTAAATTCATTTGTATCCTTTTTTTTAGATTTCACGTATAAGTGATATGACATTTGTCTTTTTGTGTGACTTACTTCACTTAATATGACAATCTGTCCATCTATGTTGTTGCAGATGGCATTATTTCATTCTTTTTAATGGCTGAGTAATATTCCATTGTGCATATATATCACCTCTTTATCCATTCATCTGTTGATGGACATTTAGATGGCTTCTGTGACTTGGCTGTTGTGAATAATGCTGCAGTGAACGTAAGGGTCATGTGTCTGATTGATGGTTTAGTCGAGATACATGCTCAGCTATCCAGTCCATCTTGAGTGCACCACCTGTGAGCCATTAGACCCTTTTTCCTGGGTTAATTCTGTGTTCTGTCTCTCGTTGCAAAGTCCACTTGTTACGACTGTGCCCCAGGTGTGTCCTGACCCATTAAACTTCAGCACAAGAACAGAAATGGTGATGGTGGTGATAATTTGGAGCCCCTCACCGGGCACCAATCCACCTGGAAGGCAATTCCTATGGCATCTTTGCTCTTTCATTATTTACATGTAAGCCTCATGGTTCAAAAGGGTGGATTTTGATGGGCTCTGCTTTTTAGAAGTGCAGCTACATGGATGGGTGTACAAAGAACTGCAAGATTTGACAAAAGATAAGAGTCCATCTGGGAGATAAAATCAAAGCCAGGATTTTTTTTGTTTTTTTAAAGGAAACACAAAAATATACTAATTGGCTGAGTACTGGCATGGAGTGAGTCTTGAATAAGGAGTATGTTTGTGTGTGTGTGTGTGTGTGTTGTAAGACAGTGAGAGGTGTGGAGGTTGTAGACATTCGTAACTTTTGCCCTGGGCCACCTCACAACAGAGATATATGTGTTCTAAGGTAAACGACGAACCACACACCACTTGAAAAAGTGCAAGTGTGAAAGTGTTAGTCACCCAGTCGTGTCTGACTCTTTGTGAGTTCGTGGACTGTAGCCCACCCGGCTCCTCTGTCCATGGGGATTCTCCAGGCAAGAATACCGGAGTGGGTTGCTATTCCCCTCTCTAAGAGATCTTCCTGACCCAGGGATGGAATCTGCTTGGGTACCGTAAAACACTGGTGTGTCCTCCCCGGAATTTTGACAAAATAGTAGATCTTGGGATGTAGACAGGCTCTTCAGTTTGGGGAACGGCTATTGCAGACTTTCTAGTCCACGGTGTGGAAGGACTGTTGCACAAGCTCCTTCATTTGGACAAGGACCAGGATCTGTTGGTCTTGTTTTCCTGATGCTTCATGGTGCAAGATGAAAGTGCATCTTCCAAGTGCCTCTTGTTGTTGGCAGCCTCTTGGCAGTGGACAGCAAATCCCAGACGTTCTGGGAGCTGAGAGGAACAGCAGAGGAGGGCTGTTTCTAACCTCATTAATTCTCTCATTTTTTTTTTCCTGGGAGATGCATCCTCAAAGTTCTAACATATAATGTATTTCATGACCACAGAGTGTGAGGCTGTGAACACACCAGAGACGTGACTTTACTCCTTGAAAGGCCAAAACACCAAGGTAAATTTGACCAGGCCTCCCCTGAATTAGGGCTTTCCTCATAGCTCAGTTGGTAAAGAATCTGTCTGCAAATGCAAGAGACCTGGGTTCGATCCCTGGGTCGGGAAGATCCCCTGGAGAAGGAAATGGCAACCCACTCCAGTATTCTTGCCTGAAGAATCCCATGGACAGAGGAGCCTGGTGGGCTATAGTCCATGGGGTTGCAAAGAGTCAGACATGACTGAGAGACTAAACCACCACCACCACTCCTAAATTAAATATATACGTTTTAAAATTAACCCAGTCTCAGTCTGAGTGATGTTCACTTTGGGAGGAAGTCCATTGCAATGCTAGTTTGACAGGCCTGAGTTGTTGGAGCCTTGCCTTCATGTCAACCTCAGGTAGAGTGCCGGTCCTACAGGAATCTTTCACAAATACCCAGTCAGGGTCTCCCTGGTGATCCAGCAGTTGAGAGTCCACCCGCCAATGCGGGAGATGCAGGTTCGATCCGTGATCCGGGAAGATCCCACGTGCTATGGAGCGACTAAGCCCAGGGGACGCAAGTACTGAGCCCAAGCTCTAAAAGCCCGCGAGTTGCAACCACTGGGCCCATACATCTGAGAGCCTCTGCTCTCCAGTGAGAGAGTCGTCTCTGCTCGCCAAAACCAGAGAAAGCCTGTGCTTTCACCAAAGACCCAGCACAGCCAGAAATGGATAAATATATAAACAAATAAAATTATGTAAAAAGAAAGCCCAATACCCTTAAAAAAGACCCAATCAAGTTATAAAGCAAGTTGAAATGCCATTCAGAGATATTACTCTTTGTGCAAATTTTGCAGAGAAGATAGGCTATTAAGATCCCTCCAAACTCCCCAGGTTTATGTATGCAGTAAAGTTAGGTTTTTAACTTTTTTCATGAAAATATTTTATTCAGGAATTTCTTTTTTGTAGCATCTTATTTTTATTTTGGAAACATTTGAAAGGTATGTAAATACATCTTATAGAGAGAAAATATATAAATACGTGCACTATTAATATTTACTGAGTATACACATATATTATGTGTAGCTGGGATGTTCCACTCCCTGTGAAATTATTTTCAGTGTGAAATTTACGTGAGGAGTCTTTTTTTTTTTCTTGTCTTCAAATATATTTGAAGGGCTTCCCTGGTGGCTCAGACAGTAAAGAATCTGCCTGCAATGCGGGAGACCTGGGTTCGATCCCTGGGTCAGGAAGATCCCCTGGAGAAGGGGAAGGCAACCCAGTCTAGTACTCTTGCCTGGAAAATCCCATGGATGGAGGAGCCTGGTAGGCTACAGTCCATGGGGTCGCAAAGAGTCGGACACAACTAAGCAACTTTGCTTCACTCAAATGTATTGGTTGGTTAAATTTCTTCTATGGAGAAGGAAATGGCAACCCGCTTCAGTATTCTTGCCTGGGAAAGCCTATGGACAGAGGAGCCTGGCAGGCTACAGTCCGTGGGGTGGCGAAGAGTCAGACACGACTGATCAAGTACGCACACACCCATATTTATTGTGATTTTTAAGTGATGAGGACAATGCCCGTTTAAAAGGTTTATTTTAAAAAATCTTTGTTGTCTGTAATGTTAAAACATTTAAGGTTGCCAAGTATTTGAATGTGACGTGCATACATATATATATATATATATATATATATATATATATACACACACAAACATATATCTGGTGCCACTGGTAATTCTCACATGTACCTAGAGATGCTTAGTCATTTAGATGGCTGCTGTAAATCCCATATTTGCTGATATATACCAGCAGTTCTTACCTTGAGATGATTTTGTCCCCTGAAGGTTGCTTAGCACTGTCTGGAGACAATCTTGATTTTGAGAGCTAAATTGCGAAATCTAGTGGGTATACACCAGCAGAACTGAGACACACGACTCTTGAGACTCCCTTGGATGGCAGGGAGATCAAACCAGTCAGTCATAAAGGAAATCAACCCTGAATATTCACTGGAAGGACTGATGTTGAAGCTGAAGCTCCAATACTTTGGTCACCTGATGGGAAGAGCTGAAAATTAGCATCGGCGCCAGATATATGTGTGTGTGCATAGGTATGTGTGTCACATTCAAATATTTGACAACTTTAAGAACATTGGGGTCCGAAGTGTCACCAGTGCGGACTCTGAGAGATAGTGCGGGAGGTTGATGGTATGCCATTTTGTGCAAATTGCCAGATTCTAGAACATGAGGACATAAGGAACCTATGGTTATTGTGACTGGACCTCATGAGTGTCCGGATAACGCCCCACCCCCACGTCAACGCCAGGCTCCTCTTCCAATGTCCCACCGATTCATGGTCTCTCTGTGGTCCCCAGCTCCTGGTGGGGAGGTAGGCTTCATCATAGAACTCGAGCATGAAGGCTCCCTGTGACCCGACTTGGTCAGTGGTAAAGAACGTGTCACACAGAGGTATTCTCATATGTGGAGCTAGAGGAGTGATGGGGTGGACGAGGCTTCCTCAAGATGCACAGCTTGTGAGTCCTGGACGGAGCCCCCGCCTGAGTGCTTTTGTTGTTGTTCAGTCGCTCGGTCGTGTCCAGCTCTTTGCGACCCCGTGGACTGCAGCATGCCAGGCCTCCCTGTCCATCACTGCCTCCCAGAGCTTGCTCAAACTCATGTCCATCGAGTCAGTGATGCCATCCAATCATCTCGTCCTCTGTCGTCCCCTTCTCCTCCCGCCTTCAATCTTTCCAAGCATCAGGGTCTTTTCCAGTGAGTGGACCCTTCGCATCAGGTGGCCAAAGGATTGGAGCTTCAGCCTCAGCATCAGCCCTTCCAGTAAATATTCAGGGCTGATTTCCTTAGGTTGGATCTCCTTGCAGTCCAAGGGACTCATAAGAGTCTTCTCCAGCACCACAGTTTGAAAGCATCAGCTGAATGCTACTTGTATGGAATGCTGCCTTCCAGGGACGGTGTGGTGCCTTGTGTAAGCTAACTCAGTTACTCCCCCAAAGAACTAGAAGCGAGTAAGTGAAATGAGGCTCAGATAATTTAAACTACTTACTCTGTCTCTGTACGTGCTTCTTGCCAACAGGGGGCTGACTTCAGTGCCTTTTGTCTCCATGTTCGGGAGCCTTTTGAGCAGGTGTGTGAACAAACTGCCCTCTTGTCAAGTCAGGAAGACATAAAGGAAATATTGCATATTAATACGCATATGTCTAATGCTGAAAAATGGTCCAGTTGATATGACTTGCAAGGGAAAAATAGGAACACAGTTGTAGAGAACAGATGTATGGATACCAAGGGGGAAAGAGAGGGTAGAACGAATTGGGAGGTTGGCACTGATGTACATTCACTATTGTTACTATCTATAAAGTAGATAACTCATGAGAACCTGAGCTTCCCTGGTGGCTCAGACAGTAAAGAATCCACCTCTAATGCAGGAGACTCAGGTTCAATCGCTGGGTCAGGAAGATCCCCTGGAGAAGGGATAGGCTACCCACTCAGTATTGTTGGGCTTCCCTGGTGACTCAGATGATAAAGAATCTGCCTGCAATGCAGGAGACCTGGGTTCAGTCTCTGGGTTGGGAAGATTCCCTGGAGAAGTGAAAGGCAACCCACTCCAGCGTCCTTGCCTGGAGAATCCCATGGACAGAGGAGCCTGATGGGCTACAGTCCAAGGGGTCGTAAAGAGTCGGACACGACTGAGTGACCAGCACTTTCACTTTTCAGTAAGAATCTATTGTCCAGCACAAGGACCTCTAGTCAGTGCTCTGAGTCAATCTAAATGAGAAGGAAATGCAGATAAGAGGGGATATGTCTGCATGTCTAGCTGATTGCCTTTCCTATAGACTAGAAAGTAATCGAACATTCTAAAGCAACTATACGCCAGCATCTCGTGGGTATTGAGGGGATGTTTTCTAAACCCCGACCCTTTGCTCGCTTGTGATTCACCCCAGGCCCATGAAGAAGGCATGACATGCCATGCACATAAAGCTCAGAGAGGTTGAGTCACGTCTCCCAGCTCACTCAGAGCATTTGGCCACCCAAGTCTATCAGAATCGGATATGCCTAACACCTCCTGTGACCATGAGGCAGGGTTGAGAAGGACCTACCGATGGTGGTTCTAAACCAGAAAGGACTTTCGGGATCAGAAAGTTGGAGCAAGTCAACACCTCTGTCCTGTTCTTGTCTGTCCCTGAATTATTCAGCAGTTGGATCACCCTGTGGCAGGAATCCAAATGTTGTCTCCAGTGCAAAGACAGAAGCAGACACAGCAATCAGCCATTGGGTGCGATGCGGAGTTTTCCCTCTTGATGCTACCACCCAGCGTCTCAGTGCGTTTTCATCCAGCACTGATTAACTTGGCCCGGGCTGTCACGGATGGCGGAGCTTCCCCCAGGGGTATTCTAGCTCCCCGATAAACAGATCTGGCTCAGCTACGTTTCATTAAAAAGTAAATTATCTGTTTGACATATTTTGCTCAGCCCCGTTCCCTGAAATGAGATGCGTAATTACATTCTGGTCCAGAAAGACTCTTGAGTAACCCACCGTGTCCTTAGAAACACATTCGTCTATTCTGGGTTGCAGAATGCTGTGTATTTAAAGGCAGGGTCTGATGGAGAGTTGGAGAAGGGAATGGCCACCCACTCCAGTATCCTTGCCTGGAGAATCCCATGGACAGAAGCGCCTGGTGGGCTACAGTCTATGGGGGTCACAAAGAGTCCGATACGACTGAGTGGCTGATGGAGAAAAGACGGGTGGTTGCCAATGGTGGGAAGGTTGAGGGAAGGCTGGAGTTGGAAGCTGAGGTTAGTAGATGTGAGCTTTTATATACAAAATGGAGAGACAGCAAGATCCTCCTGTATAGCACAGGGTCCTGTATTCAGTATTCTATGATAAACCATTATGAAAAGGATTATTAAAGTGTGTAAAGGTGTAACTGAATCACTTTGCCGTATGCCCAAAATTAACACAACAGTATAATCAGCTATATTGGTTAGTCACTTAAGTCGTGTCTGGCTCTTGCAACCCCGTGGACCATAGCCCACCAGGTTCCTCTGTCCATGGGATTCTCCAGGCAGGAATACTGGAGTGGGTTGCCATTCCCTCCTCCAGGGGTTCTTCCCAAGGCAGCAATTGAACCCAAGTCTCCTGCATTGGAGGCAGATTCTTTACCACTAAGCCCCCTGGGAAGCCCATAATCAACGATACACTTCAATAGAAAATGTTGATTTTAAAAAGTAGCATCCTTGTATCATCGCTTGAACTATTTTCTGTCTCTAATGCATTATTTGTAATACTTGTGTGTGACGTCCTTATGAATATCATACATCGTTTATCTATTGAGAGTTATGGGATCCACACTGAGAGGCACTGAGATGGTCAGGTTTTTTTTTTTTTTTTTGAGGGGGAGGGGAGGGGAAGCAAGTGGCTTGCAGGATCTTTAGTTCCCAATCAGGGATTGAACCCGGGTCCTTGGCAGTGAGGGTGTGGAGACCTGATCACTGGACCACCAGGGAATTCATTCCCAAGGATGTCACTGTTTCAAAGTGTGAAAGACATCCCAAACTCAACAGGTAGATAGCTTGGATGTATCATAAGCTTCTTACACAGGCTGCAGGCTTTCCTCTTGAAGGAAGGTGGCATGTGACGTGAAAAATCAGGATCGCTGCCCCAGCACTCTTCATTAGGAATGATGACTTGATACGACAGGCGGCATGACTTGATGATGGGGCTGGAGATGTACCGTGTTGTTCAGTCTCTTCCAAGGAAGCTAAGGTTCAGGGCAACGATGTCTGGAAGCTAGATGCGTGCCACCGAGCCGCCCAAGACCGCTAAGTATTCATCGTTTGCATGCATGCTTAGTCGCTTCAGTCGTGTTCCGACTCTTTGCGACCCTGTGGATGGTCGCCCTCCAAGCTCCTCTGTCCATGGGATTCACCAGACAAGAATAGTGGCGTGGGTTGCCATTTCCTACTCTAGAGGATCTTCCCGGCCCAAGGATCGAACCTGTGTCTCTTACGTCTTTTGCTTTAGCAGGCTCTTTCAATTTGATGCTCCTTTTGTGTTGGACTTCTTAGGCGGAGCTAGTGGTAAAGAACTGGTCTGCCCGTGCAGGAGACTTAAGAGACGTGGGTTCGATCCCTGGATCTGGAAGATCCCCCGGAGAAGGAAATGGCAACCCACTCCAGTGTTCTTGCCTGGAGAATTCCATGGGCAGAGGAGCCTGGCGGGCTACAGTCCATGGGGTCGCAAAGAGTCGGACACGACTGAAGCCACTTGGCATCAGCCCTTTGTATTGGCTGATAAATGTCTACGTGGCACAAAGACGATCTGGTCTGGGCGCACACCTACGTTTTCCACATCTTAGAAGACTTTCAGAGTCCCACTCATAATATCTTAGGGTGTAGTGATGTTTTTTTTAATATTTATTTTTTTATTGAAGTGTAGTTGATTTGCAGTGTTGTGTTAGTTTCAGGTGTACAGTGAAGTGATTCAGCTATATATGTGTGTGTGTATGTGTGTGTTTCTGATTCTTTTCCTGTATAGCTTGTTATAAAATAGTGGGCATAGCTCCCTGGGCTGTAGGATAGGTTCTTGTTTATCTATTTTATATATAAAATGACGGTTTTCTTAAACATCTGGGAAACAGTGTTTTGGTTGTGCCTGTCCATTGATGGGCTAATATCAATAGTAGTGAAATCATAGTTGTTGTTTAGTTGCTACACTTAGGCCCTTGTGTGACCCTAGGGAGCCCACCAGGCTCCTCCATCCATGAGATTCTCCAGGCAAGAATACTGGAGTGGGCTGTCATGCCCTCTTCCAGGGGATCTTTTCAACCCAGGGATCGAATCCACATCTCTTGCAGTGACAGGCGGGTTCCTTACCACTGAGCCACCCGGGAAGCCCAAGAATCAAATTAGATGTCCATTCAGTTGTCTGTATTGCTGTCAATACATGTGGTGACATGTTGGTTCACGTAACAAAGTCTCGAGCGTTCCTGGAACATTTTGTTCTCGGTGGTGGAGTTCACTGTGGAACTTAAGTCAAGACACTGTCTGGCTGGAGTCTACCGGCTAGAGAGGCCGCTGCACTAGATTGATCAGTGAAAAAAGGGGTTTTCTGGAATCATGCGTAGGGTTTCCGGGAAGACGTACAATGCCGCCGCTGACGCCGCTCTTCCATTCATCCTCTGTGTCTGCTTTTTCCCTCCCTTTAGGCTGCCTGCTCTGTGTCGGCATTCTTATAAAAGATCACTGTTGCTGGAAGGTGCTGGACGGTCCTGGCGTCTTTGGAACCCTGTAGCGGCGGGAATCCGGTCCGAGGATTGAGGCAGCACAGCCGTCTTGCGATGGGCGGCCAAGACGACTGCCGGGCTGGCTGTTGACCTTGGGCTCTGTCTATGACCCATCGGGAGTGGCTCCCCAGGAAGCCCTATCCCTCTGCCAGCTCTCGGTCTCTGGAAGCCCCTCTCTCTCCCCTGGACGCCCGCCCACGCATCCACCCACCCCCCCAACCCCGACCCTGGATGTGCTGGTGAGCCATGTCGAGACCCCAGGGACTGTTATGGCTTCCGCTGGCCTTCACCCCGGTCTGCGTCATGGTCAACTCCAACGTCCTGCTGTGGATCACCGCCCTGGCCGTCAAGGTCACGGTCATCGACAGCCAGGCCCAGTACCCCGTGGTCAGCACCAACTACGGCAAGATCCGGGGCTTGAGAACGCCGCTGCCCAATGAGATCCTGGGTCCCGTGGAGCAGTACCTGGGGGTCCCTTACGCCTCGCCCCCCACTGGGGAGAGGCGATTCCAGCCCCCCGAGCCCCCCTCCTCATGGACCGGGGTCCGCAATGCCACCCAGTTCGCCGCCGTGTGCCCCCAGCACCTGGACGAGAGGTCGCTCCTGCACGACATGCTGCCCGTGTGGTTCACGGCCAACCTGGACACCCTGATGACCTACGTGCAGGACCAGAATGAAGACTGTCTCTACCTGAACATCTACGTGCCCACGGAGGACGGTGAGTACCCATCTTCCGCAGAGCATACCTGCTGGGTCAGCCTCCTGGGTGCCGACAGCCTTTTATCACCTCTGGTGCACGATAGTTCCTATGACTCAGTTATTATCTTACATATTCACAGTGCAGTTATCACGAGTGACTATGTGCGGTGTGTATTTACTCAGCTGGGCAGTCCTGTAATGCATGACTTGGTTCTTTCTGTACATCGCCTTTGTAGTATTGCTGTCATCTTTATTCACAGATGAGAATCCATGTGAGCGTATAGTCTTGTAGGTTACACTGGGGTCACCTGTAAAAGGTGAATCTAAAGAAACTAATAGAATGAATGTGATCAGCCTTCAGTGAGCCACTGAAGATCATATCAGGAATAGTGCCTTTGGCTTTAATGTCTTAAGATGCTAGCACTTTTCCTTTTGAGTCTTAAGAGGATCCACCAGTTGTTTTAAATATGCAAGTGAGGGATAGTTCGTAGAATGATTGGACTTGATTGTTTAGAAGCCATGTTGTTGCCGTAAACTTGGACGTCGTTTCGTTCCAGTAGTCACTGCCGGCAGACAGCAGATGTGTGTTGTCAGAAGAGTCTAGCTACGTCAGAAAAATAATGTTCTTGCTGGGACCCAGCGCCCGCCCCCTTTCCTTTTGGATAACTCAGCAGTGAAAGTCTCGGTAACAGTAATATTCCATATAATTCCAGTGCTTATAAAACTTGGGTATCTCCTTGTTTGTGTAGACTTGAAAAGGCCAACCAGACTGAAGTTGGGCTAGGTCCATGAGAAAAATTATGTTCTCGCTAGAACAAAATGACCCCCTTTTTTTTTGTTTGGATAACACAGCAGTGAAAGTCTCTGAAAGCCATCACGTTCCATATATTACTATGACTTAATCCCACGCTAGTAGAACTTGGCTATCTCCTTGGTTGTGAAGACTTGGAATTAAAATGTTTGATAGAGACCAACCAGACCAAAGTCTGGCTACAGTGTACGCCCATTTTTTCATTTCTTATTTACATGTGCTATTTTCGTACGAGGAGGAGGAAAAGGGTAGAATGCAATCTTCCTGGAATTTAAAATTTAGAGGCATGATAGTAGCCATCCACGTCTACTCTGAAAACCGAAGTGCATCCTTGTCCTTGGTAATTTTCACGCACACCTTCATCTTCCTTTTTTCCTCCCACTTTAATCCTTGAGAGATGTTTCTCCGTGAGACTCAACTGAGAGTCTAGCCACAAACAGTGACGCTACTCAGGGATATCCAGAATTGCATCGCATCTGCCATGTGGTTCTTTCTCAGGGCGGACACAGGGAGGTGGTGTGAGGACCGTTCAGGAGAAAGCAGGCCATGGGCTGTTAGGGAGATGACAGAGGACGTCCAGGGAAAGATAACGGAAGGGTTGGGCTTCATCATATCAGCAGAGGTTGGCATGGAGACAGCCTCCTTGTTGCTATGGAGACAGATGAACCAATCACCTTGCATAGTCTAGGGCTGAATGGGGTTCAAGGAGTGTTACCGGGCGCCTTACTTCCATGCCCTGCCCTGAGCTGTCCTTGCCCGTGGCAGCTCCTAGTACCTCCTTGGTGCATTGACAAGGATGAGTAACCCCACCCCAAGCGAATTAAGGGTTCGCCTTTCAAAGCCACCTAAGTCATGGACTTTCTCATCATGAGCTGTCCTCATAAAGGAATTAAAAGAAAGACAGAAGGGGAGGCAGGGTAGAGGGAACAAACCTGGGTAAAAGATTAAAGTTGCTTTCACAGTAAATTTGACGTGCTGGTGTTTATGAACAGGTAACTTGAGAGCGCTACCCTTCCAAATAAGGAATGCGCTTCAAAGGGAATGCCTCCTTATGAAAAAGTGAAGGTGTTAGTCCCTCAGACATGTCCGTCCCTTTGGGATCCCGTGGACTGTAGCCTGCCAGGCTCCTCTGTCCATGGGATTCTCCAGGCAAAAACACTGGAGTGGGTTGCCATTCCCTTCTTCAAGGAATCGTCCCAACCCAGGGATCGAACACGGGTCTCCTGCCTTGCAGGCAGGTTCTTTACAGTCTGAACCTTGAGAGGTAGGGTGCAATTCGACCATCCAGGAAGAAAACTCAATAGCTTCCTTGATGGCAGACTCATATAAGTGTGCAATTGTGTGGATGGAAACTGTAAGCAATTTGGCCATTTCTTTTTGGTTCAGTATTCAATAGGAATTTGGGGGGGAAAAAACGCATGTGAACAATGCTGCCTAACAGAGAAGCAGTCTAAATTTAAGAATAAAGGCGGTGCTGCTTGTTGACTCCTCAGTATTTTTATAGCACTTTTGCGCGCCGTATCTCACACCATCTTGACGGGAGAATCAGAAATCTAATAGGGGCTGAATAGCTAAAATTGATCTCCCTATAATATATAAATAATGGTGAGTGAAGCCACACGCCTGTGTGTTTCCAGAAACAGAAAATTGCAGCCTATTGGGTCAGGAGTTCTGTGCGTTTAAAAAAGATAACTCGTGTCCATTTGACAATGATCATGGAGGTTTAGATGTTTAATTACTGGTTATTCCTAAATGAAGAAACCCTACTTGTACAATAACACATGAAAGTTATGGCTTCATGCTGGTCCCTGCAAAGAGCTTCCTTTAGGGCATATCTAAATTTGTAACTGTGTCTTTGATTAAATGGATGTATAGTGATACCGGCTATTTGGAATTCAAATGTCCACTTTGGCGCTCGGTTATTTTATTTTATTTTATTTTTTTGGTTTGTCCTGATGCTTGGATCCGTTGGTGTGTCCATGTGACTTCACTACCAATAATGTAATTATGAGTTGCTGTCATGCGCCAGTTAAGCTTTACATGTTGGCATGGCAACAGAGACAGCCATTCTTAATTTCCAGAGACACACACTTACTGTAAACAGAATAGTGGCTCCCCCAGAGAAGGGCAGGCCTCCCGGGTGGCTCAGTGGTAAAGAACCTGCCTGCACTGCAGAAGGCGTGGGTTCGATCCCTGGGTGGTGAAGAGCCCCTGGAGGAGGAAATGGCATCCCACTCTAGTGTTTTTGCCTGGAGAATCCCATGGACAGAGGAGCCTGGCGGGCTACAGCCCATTGGGTCGCAAAGAGTCAGACATGAATAAAGCCACTTAGCAGGCATACACGCCCGCACTCAGAGGGAAGGGCAAGTCCTAAGTGCAGGAAGCATTGAATATTATTACCGTAGAGTGCTAAGGGGATGAGGTTGCGTCTAAAATTAATACCTGCTTACCCGTTGACTTTAAGATGCAGAGAATATACTCTGGCTTATCTGGGTGGGTCCATATGTGATCGCAGAGACCATTAATTGTGAATGAGGGAGAAAGAAAAGGGAACCAGGTCCGGGGGAAGCAACAGGAAAACGGCACAGCGGCCACTGCTGCCTTTGAGAACAAGTCAGAGCCGGAAGTCGTGGGATTCGGCGGCTTCTCCAAGCTGGGAAAGACAAGATTTCTCCCCTTGCGCCTCCAGAAAGCAGCCCAGCCCTGCCTACCCCTCAGTTTTAGCCTGGGGGAACTCTGACCTTCAGAATTCTAAGAGCCTCAATAGCTGCCCCTTGAAGCTGCAACATCAGTGGCGGTTTGCTACGGCAGCAACAGAAATCTCATACAGCATTTGGGCAGCTTTTATCACAGTTTGAAATTTATCATCAAGTGTTTCCCTGATTGAAAACAACCCACATAGCACTAAACAGTTATTGTGAACTTTCTCCGTTACTACTCATTCTGAGATGGTAATTCCTTTGTTTACCTTTGTAACGCCAGAATAGCTTGTTTTTATTAAACAGTCATTTTAATGCTGGGTAGTTAAAAATTTGCTGCTTTCTGTTAAACATATCAAGGAGTCAACATTAGTTGTGATGGCTGCGTTGAGATTTTGAAGTTATGAGGTTTAAACTCTAGAAAGTAGACACCAAACTTTTGGTTGGGGGTGTTAAAAGAGGTTTACGGCAAACCTTACTAGTATTCAAAAGCGATGCTGATTTTATACAGGAGCGTAGTGAAAATGTTAGTCGTTCGGTCGTGTCTGACTCTTTGCAGCCCCATGGACTGTAGCCCACCCGGCTGCTCTGTCCATGGGATTCTTCAGGCAAGAATACTGGGGTGGGTTGCCATTTCCTCCTGCAGGGGATCTTCCCAGTCCAGGGATCAAATGAAGGCAATGTAATGAAGGCACTTGTAAAAATCTCCAGATGCCCAGAGTGGGTGTAAGTGAATGGCGTCCAGAAAAACACCCAAATGGTTCTCTTCCCTCATCTGACATTTAGAAGCAACTGTACCTCTGAATGGCTTCTTCTCGTGTTAGCGTAATCTTTTCAGCTCCTTCTTCCTTCTGTCAAGACCTCAAGATCTGATCTCTTCTGGGTAAGGTGGATTCTCTCCCCTCTTGAAAAACAACTTACTGGTGAATTTATTTGAGAGGGTGTCGGTTAATTCTCTGCCCTCCCCAGTTTTAGTGAGATGTCTTTGAGGGACGTCACCATGCAAGTTGAAGGCACACAGCATGATGGTTTGACTTCCATAAACTGAGACGTGATCACTGCAATAGTTTCAGCTAACCTACGTCTTCTCCTGGGCTTCCCTGGAGGCTCAGTCTGTTAAGAATCTGCCTGCAGGAGACATGAGTTTGATCCCTTGGTTGGAAAGTTACTCTGGAGGTGAGGGCACAGCAACCCACCCCAGTATTCTTGCCTGGGGAATCCCATGGACAGAGGAGCTTGCGGGCTACTGTCCATAGGGTTGCAAAGAGTTGGATACAACAGACCAACTATACCACCTACCACCACACATCTCATATACGTATAAGAAAAAGAAAAAAAAGGAAAGCTTTTTTCCCTTGTGATGAGAACTGTTAGGTTGTACTCTTTTTTAAAAAAATAAATTTATTTTAATTGGAGGCTAAATTACTTTACAATATTGTGGTGGTTTTTGCCATCCATTGACATGAATCAGCCATGGGTGTACATGTGTCCCCCATCCTGAACCCCCCTCCCACCTCCCTCCCCATCCCATCCCTCTGGGTCATCCCAGTGCACCAGCCCCGAGCACTCTGTCTCCTGCATTGAACCTGGACTGACGATCTCCGAGTTTCCTGAGTCTCATCGAGCAATGGTATCTACAGCTGTCAACCCTGCACATGACACCCGTGGTGCTTGTTTATCTTAGAACTGGGAGATTGCACGTTCTGACCACTTTCATCCAACCTCCCCATGCCTCCTCCACACCACCCCCCCCCCTTCTGGCTGCAACAAATCTGATCTCTTTTTCTGCGAGTTTGGTGTTTTTTAAAAACTTATTTTTTATTGGAGTAGAGATGATACACAATGCTGTGTTAGTTTCTGCTGTACAGCAAAGTGCATCTGCTATACATATGCATATATCCCCTCTTTTTCAGATTCTCTTCTGGCATAGCTCACTACAGAGTGTTGAGTAGAGTTCCCTGTGCTGTGCAGTAGGTTCCTACCAGTTATCTGTTTTTTGTAGAGTAATGTGTATTTGTCAATCCCAATCTCCCAATTTATCCCTGCTCCCCTCCTTAAGAACCAACCATAAATTGGTTCTCTACCTCTGTGACTCTGTTTTGTAAATAGGTTCGCTCGTACTATTTTTTGTTTTTTAGATTTTACACATAAGTGATACCGTATGATTTTTAGATTCCATATAGATGTGAATATAGCATCTGTGTTTTTTAAAGCAAATCTCACTTAGCGTAATGCCATTGAGGCCCACTCACTTTGTCACAAACAGTAAGGATTTCCTTTTTAACAGCTGAGTAATATTCTACTGCATACCTACACCTGCATACCAACTTGTCTATCTATTTGTGTGTATGTGGTTGCTTTGGTTGTTCCTGTGCCTTGACTATTGAGTACAGTGCTGCTGTGGACGTAGAGGTGCGGATAACTATTCTGTCAGTTTGGTTCAGTCCTTCCACTGAGCTTGCAGCATTGATTGGCTAAGAACATGCCTGCCAGCGTGCAAATGCCAGCCTATTCCTTTGCCAGTTGAGTGATTATGAACAGGTTCTTCAGTTAGTGCGTGCCTCAGTTTTCTTGGCTATAAAATAGAGTTGAGCTGGGAGATTTCTTTGTACACGTATCCAGCCCCTAATCGGATGTTTGTGAAGCATAGTTAATACAAGAACAGAGAACCTGAAGATGTTACTCGCTCAGTCTTGCCCGATTCTTTGCGACCCCATGGACTGTAGCCCACCAGACTCCTCTGTCCATGGGATTCTGCAGGCAAGAAGACTGCAGTGGGTTGCCATTCCCTGCTCCAGGGGATCTTCCCCACCCAGTGATCGAACCCAGGTCTCCTGCATTACAGGCAGAATCTTGATCGTCTGAGCTACCAGGGAATCCCAGAGAACCGGAACTTTCCAGCTGATGTGTACATATGTATGTGTCTACTATAATGTCCAGTACATCATCATTGTAAACTGAATGTAACACAAGGATTCATATGTCACAGTGGAAGGGTCAGCTTAGGAATGGGACCTAGAGTCTATCTCTTCTGACAGTTCGTAATATGGCTTTAACAAAAGGGAGTTTTGAGAAATGGCATTTTTTTTTTTTTAACCGAAGTGTAGTTGAGTTACAATGTTGAGTTAGTTTCTGCTGTACAGCAAAGAGATTCAGTTACATACACACACACACATATATATCGATTTTCGTATTTGTTTCCATGATGCTTTATCACAGGATATTGAATATGGTCCCCTGGGCTGTACAGTAGGGACTTGCTTATCCATTCTAAATACAGGACTTTCCATCTGCTAACCCCGAAGTCCTATTCCATCCCTCCCCCTCCCCCTAGACAGCCACAGATCTGGTTTCTGTGCCTCTGAGTCTGTTTCTCTTTCATAGATAAGTTCCTTTGTACCATTTTTTTAGGTTCTGCATATAAGTGATATCCCATGATATTTGTCTTTCTCTTTTTGAATCACTTCACTTAGTACCATCATCTCTCAGTCTATCCACATTACTGCAAATGACAATATATCAGGAAAGGCACTTTTTTCTTTTTTTAAGCAAAGAGCAGAGTATTGCCTTCTGCTTTATTCCTAAGCTTTGTCTTTTTCAGCCTGAGTTGTCAACTAGATTTTTAGCATCCCATTTGACTTACAGAAATTAATCATCAAAGAGTCATTAAAATGCATTTCTTGGAACAGGCTCTCAGAACATCCAAAGACAATAGCACAATTTTTTTTTTAAATATCAGATAAAGGAAAAATTAAGTGCCTTTCTCTTCTCATCAAGTCACAAGTAGTTCAGGTGTATGCAGAGGGCAATTTTTTCTAGGTGAAAAACTAAAAGCTGTGTAAGTTAACACGGTGAGACAGCTGTTTTAGCCAGTCCACATCAGCACGAAGCTACGTGAGAGTCACTAATTGCTTCCCATTTTCATGTCAGGGGGATGTTTGACGTTGTGTAGACATGGCTTGTAAGTGGAGATAATTAGGAAAGATTATTAGATAAATATCTTCCTGACAAGGATTAACTGAAAAGAATTTAGTATTTTGTGAACATGGTTAAACGAGAGTGGATTTCTTGCCACATGGGTCTCTCTCCCAGCTTAAGAAATTCTCCGATAGAAGAATAATCCTGTGGAGGGTTCAGAAATTATCCATGTTTAGAATAATACTCTTTGCTTAGCATGCCTTACAATTTAGACAACCTGTTCTCTAAGGAAGAGAATTTCCCATTGCATTTGTCATCTGCCAGAATATGAATTTTAACTCAGTTGACAGTTTGTAATATTTCCCACTACTAGAACGAGTCCTAATGACATCATTGCTGTCGTTCAGTCGCTCAGTCGTGCCCGACTCTTTGCGACCCCATGGACCGCAGCACGCCAGGCTTCCCTGTCCTTCACCATCTCCCGGAGCTTGCTCAAATTCATATCCATTGTGTCGGTGATGCTATCTACCCATCTCATCCAAGTCACTTAGGATGTATTAAAAACCACCTTTGCTATGTATGCATAATTATAAGCAATATTACAAAAAAAACACAACTGGTAGAAACTTGAGGTGCAGGTTAGTCTGCTAGAATCTATGTGTGTGTCCAAAAATTTGCTCGTTGTTTGTTCAGTAGCCCACCACCCACAGGGCTTCCGCTGTGGCTCAGCTGGTAAGGAATCCGCCGGCAATGCTGGAGACCTGGGTTTGATCCTTGGGTTGGGAAAATGCCCTGGAGAAGGGAAAGGCTACCCACTCCAGTATTCTGGCCTGGAGAATTCCACGAACTGTATACTCCGTGGGGTCGCAAAGAGGCAGACACGACCTAGCGACTTTCACTTTCTTTCATCCCATCTCCCAGGACATGTAGTAGCTTCATTTGCTGCCAGAGACACTGCTGGTTGGACACTTGTTTATTTTGCATATTGTCTTGGTGAAGCCTTCAACCTTCTTAGTGTTTAGTGACCTCACTTATGAATAATAATAGTATTGTGTATGTGTGGGTGACTTAGTTGCTCAGTCGTGTCCGACTCTTTGCTACCCCATGGACTGTAGCCCAGCAGGCTCCTCTGTCCATGGGATTCCCCAGGCAAGAATACTGGCGTGGGTAGCCATTCCCTTCTCCAGGAGATCTTCTGACCCAGGGATCAAACCCAGGTCTCCTGCATTGCAGACGGATTCTTCACAGTCTGAGCCACCAGGGAAGCCCAATAGTATTATATCTCCGGTGAAAGTCTTTTCACATTATAGTGATTTGGCTCTAAGCTACTGTATAAGAAATAATTAGAAAATAGAAAACATGGGTATGTTCTTGTAACTTCAATTTGATGGCCATTCAGTGTTGGTCTCATTACCGTATCTGTCACTGGAAGATTAAGTTTCTTCAGTGTTATAAAGGGGAGTAGATTCCTGTCTGTCTGGTCTCTTGTTTGCTTTTCCTAAAGCAGGTTGTATAATGAATTACATTCATTAATGTTGGTGCAATGAATTACTTTCACGTTTTCTCCTTTATGGTTAAACATGAATTAGTTTCATGTTTTACTCCCTTTATGGTTAACCAGGATGATTCTGTAATGAATTAATTTCATGTTCTACTCCCTTTGTGGTTAACCAGGATGATTCTGTAATAAATTAATTTCTTGTTTTCCCTTTTATAGTTAAACATGAATTGGTTTCATGTTTTACTCCCTTTATGGTTAACCAGGATGATTCTGTCATAAATTAATTTCTTGTTTTCCCTTTTATCGTTAAACATGAATTAGTTTCATGTTTTACTCCCTTTGTGGTTAACCAGGATGATTCTATAATGAATTAATTTCTTGTTTTCTCCTGTACAGTTAAACATAACTTCATTTCATGTTTTACCTCCTTTATGGTCAACGAGGCTGTTTCTGTAAGGAATTAGTGGTGTGTTTTCTCCTTCTGCTGGGTACAGGGACATACAGACTGCAGCGAAAGCAAACCGAAGCTGATGCTCGGTTCAGTTCGGTTATCAGAATCATGGTGGGTTTGTAAGGCACGCACAACCACAGCCCTGCATCAATAAGTCAGACCTACAAATCACCAGGGAGCTCGCAGACAGGACATGTGAAAAAGAGCTGTCTGTTCACGCCCTGACCCCTTGTTAGGGTGAATGAAGCTGAGACACAAGGTCGTCTCTAGCTCATTAATTCAGTCGAATATTCTATGTAGGCTTGGAAAAGTAGGTTTCTACAACCGGAAACAGATTTAAAGAAAAGTGAAAAAAAAAATTCCTGGTAGATTTCGCATGTCTGATGATTTGGGGTGGTGATGATGGACACTGGTGTATAGTTTGTGCTGTGTCCGTCTGTGTCAGTCTGTGTGTGTGTGTGTGATGTTGGAGGAAAATCCACAAGAAAAACCACCCATAGTCCCCTCAAGATCCCATGTGTTCTGATTTTCTGGAAAAAGCCAAATTGCGCATGGAGATGACTAGACTGTGCCTTCCTCTCTGAGTGCCCAGGCACTTTGAATTTTCCCTTCCTCAGGACACTGTCTTGTCTGTCGTGACTGCGGTCCCGCATACAATGCTGCAGTTTACCCTCGGGAAGAGGGTGTGTGCCCATGTGAAAGGGAGGAAAACTGAAAGTATTGATTTGTCTCAAGCCAAGAAGCTTGTGTAGTCCATTTCCACGAGATATGAAAATGACATGCCCCCAAGCGCGCCCATCCCTTTGCCTTAAGACGGGCGCTTTGAGCCGTGTTGTGTTCTGTTTTATGACGCAACGTAATCCATCATTCCATCTAAAAGCGGACACATTTCACCTCACATGCTGTATCTTCAGTTCAGTTCAGTCGCTCAGTCGTGTCTGACTCTTTGCGACCCCACAAATTGCAGCACGCCAGGCCTCTCTGTCCATCACCAACTCCCGGAGTCTACCCAAACCCATGTCCATCGAGTCGGTGATGCCATCCAACCATCTCATCCTCTGTCGTCCCCTTCTACTCCCGCCTCCAATCCTACCCAGCATTAGGGTCTTTGCCAGTGAGTCAACCCTTCGCATGAGGTGGCCAAAGTATTGGAGTTTCAGCTTCAACATCAGACCTTCCAATGAACACCCAGGATTGATCTCTTTTAGGAGAGCTGTATCTTCACATGGTTCTAACTCGAGCCAGATCCTCTGTGGGTCTCTAGAGCCCAACGGTGAATCTTTGTGTATTTTTTCCATTTCTTATTCTAATCGCAGCCTTCTTGGATGGTTCATTGAGAAATATTGATGAATCACTGTTTGTACTTAGTGTATGCAAGGTTTTGGGTGAATCCAACAAAGGTCCGTCTAGTCAAAGCTATGGTTTTTCCAGTAGTCATGTACGGATGTGAGAGTTTGACTATAAAGAAGCTGAGCATGAAAGAATTGATGCTTTTGAACTGTGGTGTTGGAAAAGACCGTTGAGAGTCCCTTGTACTGTAAGGAGATCCAACCAGTCCATCCTAAAGGATCAGTCCTGGGTGTTCATTGGAAGGATTGATGCTGAAGCTGAAACTCCAATCCTTTGGCCACTTGATGTGAAGAACTGACTCATTTGAAAAGACCCTGATGCTGGGAAAGATTGAGGGCAGGAGGAGAAGGGGACGACAGAGGATGAGATGGTTGGATGGCATCACCGACTCGATGGACCAGAGTTTGAGTAAACTCCGGGAGTTGGTAACGGACAGGGAGGCCTGGCGTGCTGCAGTCCATGGGGTCGCAAAGAGTCAGACACGACTGAGCCACTAAAACAACAAAAAAGATGATGTAAAGAAATAGAAGCCCTTTGATGGGAAAGTAAATGAGTCCCAACAAAAACTAGAGTTTCAAAAAGGCATCAGTAGGCACAGTGAATTCAAGCAGGGAGTGCTTTAAGTTTCCATGGAAAAAAAAGAAAAGAAAGAATTTGAAAGTTATCTTTTCTGTTGAATATCCATGATGGGAAATGTTCCCATCAGTCTTGAGATGACGATCCAAACATACACTTCTTTACCATGAGATGAAGAAAATCTTTCTGAGTTTCCGAAAGCTAAGCTTCTTGTTTGTTGCTTCTCTAGATGGACCAAGACATAAAACAGTACAAAATGGTGAGAGAGGGAGAGATAAAAACCGTGACAGAACTAGATGGAGGTGCTTTGATGGTGCAATTCAACATGCAAAGTACTCACTTGGGTTTCTTTTTTGGCATCGCTCTATTTTTGACATTGGAGGATTCATAAATGGAATTACATCTGAAGGAATACTAATGCCTATTTTTCTTCTCAACAGACTGTGCAATAAAATTCATGTCAAAGAGCACAAGGTTCCTTTCTTACCGAATTCAAATATACTTATCTCCTGAAATTAGGAAAAAAAAAAAAAATCATTAAAAGCTTTGCTGCTCCTCCCCAATCTTTACCTAGTGAAATACTTTCATAATGCTATGTTTTAGAATCCTGAAATCTTATGATGTCACTGTAATATTAATTTCCTACATTTTGACAAATAGCTTAGGGACTTTCCTGGTGGTCCAGTGGTTAAGACCCCACTTTGCAATGCAGGAGGCATGGGCTTGATCCCAGGTAGGGAAATAAAGTCCCACACGAAGCGGGGTGCATCCAAAAATTAAAAAAAAAAGAAGTTTAAATTTAAAAAAGAGTAGTAACTTGCAGAGAGGAAATTGTGTCTTTCCCAAGAAAATTAAATCGATAAAAATATAATACAGTCAATTAGATATTTCCTTTTGAGTTTAAGTCAGGTAATGAGATTAGCATGTTGTATAAGGATGTTTGCCTTCTCTTTCCGGGGAAATCCAACTAGCACGTGAATCACAGAATTATGAGGTCCTTCCTAGGCTGCTGTGGATAACCTGTCCATTAATTATCTGGCCCTTGGCTGCCTTGGTACCAACAGTCATAGCCAGTGTCAGCCAACAGGCGCGCATTTTCTCTCATTCCTCGTGAGGTGCGTTGTGGCAGTCATATTATTATTATTTTTTAATTGGCGGATGATTGCTTTACAAGGTCGTGTTAGTTTCTGCTGCTCAGCAATGTGAATCAGCCATATGTATACATGTACCCGCTCCCTCTTCAGCCCCCCACCCACCGCCCCATCCAGCCCTCTAGGTCATCACAGAGCACCGAGCTGAGGTCCTTGTGCTCTCCAGAGCAGCTTCCCACCAGCTGCCTGTTTTACGCATGATGCTGTATATGGGTGGGCTTCTCTGGTGGCTCAGACAGTAAAGAATCTGCCTGCAGTGCGGGAGATGCAGGTTCAGTCCCTGGGTCGGGAAGATGCCCTGGAGAAGGGCATGGCAACCCACTCCAGGATTCTTGCCAGGAAAGTCCCGTGGACAGAGGAGCCTGGCGGGCTACAGTCCATGGGGTTGCCAAGAGTCAGACACGACTGAGCGACTAACATTTTCACTTTCAGTGTATATATGGCAGTTTTTCGTTTTTTCCTTTTTTGGCAAACGCATTTAGTTCTTGGCTCATCTATATTGAACCTGAAATGTTTTCATACTTTTTTAAAAAAAAGTAATATAGACTCCAATATGAGTTACAGAATGAGAAAGAAAATAGATTCCCTCTGTTTCCTGCAACAAGGAGATCACGTGCACCAAGGAGGAAGCATTTTGCCACTGAGACTTCGATTTCCCCACAGGAAACCCTCTGCACGACGATTACCAGCTTCAGTCTTTCTGAAGCAAAGTCTTTGTGAAGCTGCATGTTTCCCCAAAATACCAAACCCCGGAGGTGTTCCAGGGGAAGGAAGCAGAAAATTGTGACTGAATGGCCAACACACTAACGTGCTTGCATTTCGGGGAAAGCAGTGGGTTGCCCGGCTTTAAATGCAGTCGTCTATAATTTGACTTCATGGAGATGGAATCGTTTCCAAGAAATTAATTAAAGTTCACAGGTAGGAAAAAGAGTTGAGCTTAACATCTCAGAGGGCTTTCTCTAGACTTAGGGGAAAATGTGCTTCCTCTAGCCTTTTCTTTAAATTAAGGTTGTGCAATTGTTATTATTATTATTATTGTGTGTGTGTTAGCCACTCAGTCGTGCCCGACACTTTGTGACCCCGTGGACTGTAGCCCACCAGGTTCCTCTGTCCTTAGGATTTTCCAGGCAAGAATACTGAAGTGGGTTGCCATGTCCTTCCCCAGGGGATATTCCCGACCTCAGGGATCGAACCCATGTCTCTTATGTCTCCTGCATTGGCAAGCAGGTTTTTATTACTAGTGCTACCTGAGAAGCCCATTATTATTGTTACTTTTTAAAAATTACTTATGTTATTTATTTAGGGCTGCACACAGGCTTTCGCTGGTTGCTGAGCTCGAGCTTCTTATTGCCACGGTTTCTCCTGTTGTGGAGCCTGGGCTTAGTTACTCTGCGGCATGTGGAATCTTTGTGGACCACGGATCGAACTCTGGTCTCCTGCATTGGCGGGAAGACTGTCCTCATCACCGAGCCCCCAGGGGAGGCCCCTTATTATTATAATTACTATGGTCATGGTTTAGAGTAGATAAGCTATGAGAAGGTAGCATGAAGTGCCTGGGGGCACGTGAGCTATCCGAGGGGATGTAGTCTGGGGGTATATACATGCTTATTAGGATTCCCTGGTGGTTTGGTGGTAAAGAACCCTCCTGCCAATGCAGGATTCATAATAGGTGTGGGTTCTAGCCCTGGGTTGGGAAGCTCCCCTGGAGGAGGGCATGGCAACCCACTCCAGTATTCCTGCCTGGAGAATCCCATGGACAGAGGAGCCTGGTGGGCTACAGTACGTGGGGTCACAAAGAGTCAGACACGACTGAAGTGACATAGCACATGCAGAATGTCAGTTGGAGTTTTTTAAAGACTTTTACAGACCATGCCATGGCTATGCATTCTTCAGACGTTTTTCTTATCACATGTTTTCAGTTTACCTGAGTTCGAGGTTGAATTGTGTCTCCCCTCCAAAGATATGTTGAACTTCTAGCAGCCCCCCAATATGTATGAATGTCACCTTATCTGGAAACAGGGCTTTTATAAACGTCATCAAGGTAAAATGAGGTCATACTGTATTAGCAGGGACCCTAAATCTGTTATAACTGGTGTCTATATAAGAAGTGTTAGTGTATTCGTTCAAAAATTTCTTTTTATGATAAAAATGGGCAGAAAAGCAGAATAGGCGTTTTCCAAAGAAGGCATAACACATGGCCAGTGGGTACTTGAAAAGATGCTCAACATCTTTAATGATCAGGGAAGTGCAAGTCAACACTAGGAGATATCCCTTCACAGCTGCTAGAACACCTGGTATTGACAGTGTTGGTGAGGATGTGGACAAAAGCGAATTCGTGTTTGCTGTTGGTAGGAATGTAAATTGGTACAACCACTATGGAAAACACTATGGAGGCTCCTCAAAAAACAGAATAGAAAGAGCAGGCATATGATCCATGAAACCCACTCTTGAGTGTTTATCCAAAGAAAGCTAAAGATACTACTAACTTGGGAAGATGTATGCACCCCCGTGTTCATTGCAGCATTAGTTACAATAGCCAAGATATGGACAGTCTAATGTCCATCAATGGATGAAAGGACAAACCAGATGTGATCAGTATATTCAGTGGAATACTATTCCACCATTAAAAGGAGGAAATCCTGGCATTGGCAGCAACATGGATGGATCTCAGGGAAAATAGGTTAAGTAAGTCCAACAAAGACAAGTACTGTGTTCTTTCAGTTATATGGCAAATCTAAGAAGCAAAACCAAAAAAAGACAAGAAATTCCAGCTCATAGGTACTGAGGGCAGATTGATGGTTACAAGGTAGGGGTTGGAGTGGGACAAATAAAACATGCTGCTAAGTCCCTTCAGTCGTGTCCGACTCTGTGCGACCCCATAGACGGCAGCCCACCAGGCTCCTCCGTCCATGGGATTTTCCAGGCAAGAGCACTGGAGTGAGTTGCCATCGCCTTGAGACCCCTGTAAATCTCACTCCCTTCATTTCTACGATTGTATACAAAGAAAAAAACTAACTTGTGGGAAGCCATCCCTTCTCTGTGAGCCTCGCCCATGGAGTCCAAGTGATGCCTTTGCTTCAGCATGTCAGAAAGCAACTGATATAGGAGGGAAGAGAGTCAAACGCATCACCAGCAACACTCGGTCTTTGTTCTCTCTTGGGCAAAAGGTTCTTCAATCTGGAGAGTGGATCTGAAAAAAAAATCTTAGCAGAAGTGTTCATACCTTCCGTATGAGCAAATCGTGAATTTAAGAAACAGCTATTGAGCCCTTACATTGGGAGCAGGCAGAGAAGAAGGAGAAGGAAGAAGATGGAGGAGAAATAGGAGGAAGAGAGAAGAGGTCAACGGAAGTGGGTTTCAGGGAGGGGGTGAGATCAGAATGAAGCCCACAGAGGTTCAGAGGGAAAACAGCTGTGATGATGGAGGCAGAGACTCAGAGATGGAAGGGGTGCATCTCCAAGCCAAAACCCACCAAGGACCGACACGGACAGCTCTGAGCTGAGAGAGAGACATGGAACAGAGCTCCCTTCACAACCTGGAGAAGGAACCCACCGTGTCAACTCCTTACTACTGCACGTCTGTCCTGCAGAACTGTGCGACCGTCCCATTCTCGTCGCTTAAACAAAGTCACCTAGTTGGTTAGACTTCCCTGGTGGCTCAGACGGTAAAGCATCTGCCTACAATGCGGGAGACCTGGGTTCCATCTCTGGGTCGGGAAGATCTCTTGGACAAGGCAATGGCAACCCACTCCAGTATTACCTGGAAAATCCCATGGACGGACGAACCTGGTGGGCTACAGTCCATGGGATCGCAGAGTTGGACATAACTGAGTGACTTCCCTTTTAGTTGGTGGTCATCTGTCCCAATTGCGCTAGTAATCTTTTTCTTTTTTTTAACACCCAAAGCATTTTGCATTGAGGTATAGCTGATTAACAATGTCGTGATGGTTTCAGGTGAACACCAAAGGGACTCAGCCATACATACACATGTGTCCATTCTCCCCCAAACTCCCCTCCCATCCAGGCTGCCATATGACATTGAGCAGAGTTCCCTGTGCTGGACAGCAGGTCCTTGTTGGTTCTCCATGTTAAAGACAGCAGTGTGTCCATGTCCGTCCCAAACTCCCTAACTGTCCCTTCCCCCATCCTTTGCCCTTTTAACTGTAAGGTTATTACAGAGTATTGAGCAGAGTTCCCTGTGCTGTACAGCAAGTCCTTGTTGGTTCTCCATTTTAAATATCAACTGCGCTAGGGATCTTAATACAGCCTGGACTGTGTATTTTTGGTCTGTACCTCCTGCCGAGGCCAGAAGAAGCTAGAACAACTGTCCTCCACTTTCACGCTTCCTAAAACCATCTCTCTCTCCTTGGGGAAACCCTCCTGAGACCCTTGGGGTCTCCTGGCTGACTTCTTCCCCTCTACTCACCAGAGAAGAATGTCTTGTCTTCCCATCCCCCAAGAGACGAAATTGTATTTGAATGACTTTTCAGCGTACTCCACTGGGAGGTTGGGAACCTGGCTGACAAGTTCATTTCCTCAGGTTCTCTATTTAGTGGACTCAGCAAAAAGCACAGAGGGTCATGCTCAGTTGCTGCTTTCTGCTTACTGGGCTCTTTTTATTTTGCTCGTGCTGGGTCTTCATTGCTGGGCGAGGGCTTTATTCCAGTTGCAATGAGTAGGGGCTCCTCTCTAGTTGTGGTGGGTGGGCTTCTCACTGCAGTGACTTCTCTGGCTGTGGAGCACAGCCTCTACGCATGTGGGCTTCAGTCTCTGTGGCTCGGGGTCTCAGCAGTTGTGGGTCATGGGCTTAGTTGCTCTGAGGCATGTGGAATCTTCCTGGACCAGGGATTGAACCCACATCCCCTGCATTGACAGGCAGATTCTTATCCACTGTGCCATCCCTGGGCTTTTTGTAAGTGTCTCAGGTGGGTGGGTTCTCAGGATGGTGGTCATTCCCTTGTCCTGCAGCTCTGTAAATCCAGTCTGTGCCACTGGTAACCTTGCTTCACTGACTTTCTTTGGCTTGGTTCTTAACCTTTGCTACTTTGTGGGCCCTGACATGAACAAAATCAGTTTTTCACTTCTATTCATTCATTCCATGAATACTTATTTGTTGTTGTTCAGTTGCTCAGTTGTGTCTAACTCTTTGCGACCCCAAGGACGGGCTTCCCTGTCTTTCACCATCTCCCAGAGTTTGCTTAATCTCACGTCCATTGAGTCGGTGATGCCATCCAACCATCTCATCCTCCGGCATCCCCCTCTCCTCCTGCCCTCAATCTTTCCCAGCATCAGGGTCTTTTCCAGTGAATCAGCTCTTTGCATCAGGTGGCCAAAGTATTAGAGCTTAAGATTCAGCATCAGTCCTTCCAGTGAGTATTCAGGATTGACATCCTTTAGGATGGACTTGTTTGATCTCCTCGCTCTCCAAGGGACTCTCAAGAACACTTACTGGCCAGCTTATAATTGTCAGTCCACTTGACTCAGTGTGGTCCCTACCTCTGTCCTTGTAACCACACAGGAGAAAATGGACAACTACCTGGAATGATCCTTTAGTAGAATGGACACGACAGTGTCACAAGTCGGAGAGACATGCAGATATTCAGAGAGACACAGACTCTCCACACATGCTCAGAATCCGCTCGGGAGGAACTTGAAGACACCCAGTTGACCCTGGTGCTGTGGGAGGGGTACTGTTGAGTCTATGAATCACAGCTTCATTGATGGAGCTCAGAGGCCAAGGCCAATGTTCAGATCGATTCTCTTAGAGGAGCGTCACCGTTTAAGAGACCGAGCGAGTGAATTGGAAGTGTTTGCTCAGCCGAGGAACCGAAGTGCGGCCGCTGTGGTCAGTGAATTGGAGGGCAGTGTGTTCCCGGCATCAACTGAGCTAACTAGAGTATTGACAGACGTGCTTTTAGCAAAAATTGAGAAGCCCAACACGGACAGGTATTGAACTAAAAGAGGGCCCCCCTGCCCTGCGGAGATGTGAAGCAAGAGTGAGCAGTGTAACTCAGAGGCTCGATCCATCCTGCCATTGCAAAACAAGACAAAGTGAATGGAATACAGCCATGCCCATGGATTGGCCTATTTTCTGTGGCTACTCTCACACTGCAGTGGCAGAGTCGAATAGATGAAGCAGAGGCCATGTGGTTTAAGAATCTAAAATACTGTCCTTTATAGAAAAAGTTTGCAGCCCCTCGACGTGAAGGGATACGTTCATGAAGTTATTTGGGAATCTTCTAGTAAGCACACACAGATGAAGGACAGAATCCAGAGGTTCATCTTCTAGAACACTTGCTCCCAAACAAACTGGCACTTTTTCAATATGTCTGCGACTGTATCCGTGTCCCCATTGGCTTACTCATTTAGGGAGGGTGGCCGCTGGTGGCTCAGTGGTAAAGAATCTGCCTGCCAATGCAGGAGATGCTGGTTCAATCCCTGGGTCAGGAAGATTCCCCTGGAGAAGGAAAGGGACACCCACTCCAGTACTCTTGCCTGGGAAATCCCATGGACAGAGGAGCCTGGTGGGCTACAGTCCGTGGGGTCACAAAGAGTTGGACATTACATGCGACTTAGCACGCACTGGCCCCGAGGAGCTGTATTTTAATGACCCTGAAGGTCATGCTGGCAAAGATCTTTTCTGTAATATTGATAAACAAGATGTGCTTATGCATAAAAGCTCCGGGAGTTGGTGATGGACAGAGAGGCCAGGAGTGTTGCAGTCTGTGGGGTCGCAGTCAGATACGACTGAGCAACTGAACTGAACTGATGGCTATATGAATACCACGTTTCATGATGGGACTAAATATATGAAGAATAGGCACAAAGAAGACCTCGCAAAATGCAACCTAGCTCATTTTCTTTTTTCAGAGATGATTTTTAAAATTAAAAAAAAAAATTTTTTTTGCAATATTTTGTTGGTTTTTCCTGTGCCATAGTGTGAGTCAGCTACAATTATACATACATGCACTCACTCCTGAGCCTTCCTTTGCCCCCATGTCATCCCTCCAGGTCATCAGAGAGCACTAGCCTGGGCTCCCTGTGCTACACAGCAATTTCTCACCGGCCGTTCATCTTACAGTTGATAGTTTACATATGTTGATGCTGGTTTCTCCATTCGCCCCACCCTCTCCCTCCCCTACTGTGTTCCCAAGTCCATTCTCTGTATCTGCGTCTCCATTCCTTCCCTGAAAATAGTTCATCAATATCCTTTTTCTAGATTTTATATATATATATGTTAATATACATTAGTTGTTTTTCTCTTTCTGACTTTTTCATTCTTTACGACAGGCTCTGGCTTCACACACCTCACTAGAACTGACTCAAATTCTTTTTTATGGCCAAGTAACTGTGCATTGTTTGTATGTACCACACTTTCTTTATCGAGTCATCTGGACTTGATATGTTCCTAAACCAAGGATAAACAATTGCTCCTTTCTGCCAATAGGGAAAAAATAGGAAAAAAACGGTGAATCATTAAAGAAACCAGGGTCTATATACAGTAACTTTTTGGAGAGACCTTCAAGAAGGTCTAGTTGTGTATTATATCTGTAGGCAGTTTAATGAATGGATATGCCACAAGGGATTATTAGAATAAATCTTTGAAATTAAGTCATTTTAAACACAACTCTTACATCCTAGTAATAAAATACACAACCAGCCCATAGATAAATAAATATAGTACTAGTAGGTGATTTTGGTGGTGGTGTTGATATAAATGAAGAATATGATGGTGATGAATGGTGATGAGGGGAACTATGATAGTGGTGATGGTAGTGATGCTGATTTTGATGATACACATAAT
The DNA here is from genome assembly GCF_054371585.1 of Giraffa tippelskirchi. Lineage (NCBI taxonomy): Eukaryota > Metazoa > Chordata > Mammalia > Artiodactyla > Giraffidae > Giraffa > Giraffa tippelskirchi. The sequence continues at coordinate 150,574,179 of NC_137289.1, forward strand.
GGTGCTGTGATAACAAGGATGATGATGATGATGGTGTTGCTGGTGGTGGTGATGGTCATGATAATGATGGTGCTGATGATACAGATGATGGTACTGGTGATAACAAGGATGATAATGATAATGATGGTGCTGTGATAAGGATGATGATGATGATGGTGTTGCTGGTGGTGGTGATAATGATGGTGGTGCTGGTGATAACAAGGAAGATGATGATGTTGGTGATGATGGTGTTGGTGATGATGATGCTGTGATAACAAGGAAGATGACGGTGATGATCATGATCTTGATGATACTAGTGATGAGGTTGATTATATTGATGACGGCATTGCTAGTGGTGATGATGGTCATGATGATGGTGGTGATAATGATGGTGTTGATGGTACTGATGATGGTGCTGGTGATAACAAGGAAGATGACAATGGTGTTGCTGGCAGTGGTGGTGAAGGTAATGATCATGGTGATGATGGTGATAATGGGGGTGATGATACTGATGACGGTGCTGTGATAACAAGGAAGATGACAGTGATGATTGTGGTGATGGTCGTGGTCATGATGATGTTGGTGATGATGAGGTTGATACTGATGATGGTATTGCTGGTGGTGATGATGGTCATGATCATAATGCTGGTGGTAATGATACTGATGATGGTGTGGTGATAACAAGGAAGACAATGCAAGGAAGATGATGATGATGATGGTGTTGCTGGTGGTGGTGATGGTCACGATCACGGTGATGGTGGTGATAACGGTGTGGTGATGATATTGATGATGGTGCTGTGATTATAAGGAAGACGATGATGACGGTGTTGCTGATGGTGGTGATGGTCATGATCATGTTGATGGTGGTGATGATGACATTGATAATTGGCGTTGGTGATCGCAATGAAGATGGTGATGGTGATGATGATGGTGATGATGATGGCATTGAAGATGATAATTTTTCTGATGATAATTTTTGGGGTGGTTGTGGTGAAGATGACTGTGATGATAGACATAATGATAGTGAGAGAGTATTCCTCCCTTCTTTCCCCTTTGGTAACCTTAAGTTTGTTGTCTACATCCATGAGTCTGTTTCTCTTTTGTAAATAAGTTCATTTGTACAATTTTTAAAGTAGATTCCAGAGGTGATGTGATATAATATTTGTCTTTCGCTGACTTACCTCACTTAGTATGATTATCTCTAGGTCTATCTGTTTCTGCCAGTGGTGCTATTTCCTTCTTCATGGCTGAGTAATATTCTATTATGGTATAAGTTATCTGTGTGTGTATGTTTATATACACACTACATCTTCTAAAAGCAACCATATCTTTATTGACACTTGGTTTGTTTCCTTGACTTGGTTGCTGTGAAAAGTACTGCTATGAGCATTGGGGTGCATGAATTAAAGCTTTTCCTTTTCTGGATATGTACCCAGGAGTGGGATTGCTGGATATTATGGTAGCTCTGTATTTAGTTTTTTAGTTTTCCATAGTGAAAGTGAAAGTCGCTCAGTTGTATCCGACTCTTTGCGACCCCATGGACTATAGAGTCCATGGAATTCTCCAGGCCAAAATCCTGGTGTGGGTGGCCTTTCCCTTCTCAAGGGGATCTTCCCAATCCAGGGATCGTACGCATGTTTCCCACATTGCAGGCAGATTCTTTATCAGCCGAGCTACCAGGGATGCCCAATAGTGGCTGCACCCAATTTACATTTTCATTAACGGTGTTGGAGGGGGTTCCCTTTCTCCACACTCTCTCCAGCATTTCTTCTTTGTAGCATTTCTTATTTGTAGACTTCCTGATGAGGGCCGTTCTGCCTGGTGTGAGGTCTTACCTCATTGTACTTTTGATTTGCATCTCTCTGATATAGATTAGGGCATCCCTGGTGGCTCAGATGGTAAAGAGTCGCAGGAGATCTGGGTGCGGTCCCTGGGTTGGGAAGATCCTGTAGGGAATTAACAATGCTGAGCATCTCTGTATGTGCCTGTTGGCCACCTGTATGTCTTCTTTGCAAAAATGTCTCCTTAGGTCTTCTGCCCATTTCAAAACAAAACAAAAGTTGTTTTTTTTCTAATATGCTTTTGTGAGCATTTGTACAGTTTAGATATTAGCCCTTTGCTGATTGCATTATTTGCAAATATTTTCTCCTATTCCATAGGTTGTTTTTCTGTTTTGTTGATGATTTCCTTTGCTGTGCAAAAGCTTTTTACTTTGATTAGGTCCCATTTGCTTGCTTTTGCTTTTACTTCTTTTGCCTTGGGAAACTGAGGTAAGAAAACATGGCTACGATTTATGTCGGAGAATGTTTTGCCTATGTTCTCTTCTAGGGTTTTGATAGTGTGCGCCTGGCTTTTCTTGGTAGGCATTTTTGTAAATTAGTATGCGGTAGAACATGTTTTTGGAAAAGCGACATAGGAGTATGTGTGAAAAGAATGAGAAATGTCCATCACTTTTGAATCAGTACCTCCGCCTTGTTTTTACAAAATAATTTTAAAAAGTGCTCCTCTAATTTTATGCTTAAGAATTTCCATTTACGAGAGGGGAAATAAAAAATAAAACCAGATGACAGGTAATTGATGATCTCTTCACGGAATGAAATACTGAGGGCCTGCTTTCATTTATTGTCTTTAAGGACATGCTTATGAATAATATCTCAGGTACGGGGACGAGTTAGCTGGAACCAGAGTTGAGGACAGAGAGCAGACCCAGTCTGCTTTCAATGCTTCTTCCTTTTGGACCACAGCTTCCTGGATCTCTCTGTACCAATCAGGGCCCTTCTGTGACTATCACAGGAGCAAGGGAGTCTAACCAGCAGATTCCTGCATGGGCAGATAAAGAACGTGGAAGGTGACCACTGGGAGCTATGGAAAATGGCTGGTGGTTGTTGGGGTCACACCCACTCTTGACGGCTGACACACAAGATCTCCTTAGAACTTCTTGACCGTGAAGGAACCCGGGAACTGAGGTCTGTGTCCAGAAGCTGCCTCAGGGATCAGTAGCTGGATGTCCTGTGACATACCATGGACAGATGACCAACCCATTCCGTCATTTTCCCATGACATCTAACACCCCTCATCCATAAGCAATCAGTAATATCGTCTTTAGGTTCGAAAGGATTTGTTGTTGTTCAGTTGTTAGGTTGTGACTGACTGTTTGCAATCCCATGGACTGCAGCACGCCAGGCTTCCCTGTCCTTCACTGTCTCCTTGAGTTTGTTCAAAGTCATGTCCATTGAGTCAGTGATGCCATCCAACCATCTCATCCTCTGTCTTCCCCTTCTCCTCCCGCCTTCAATCTTTCCCAGCATCAGGGTCTTTTCCAATGAGTCAGCTCTTCGCATCAGGTGGCCAAAGGATTGGAGTTTCAGCTTCAATTGCAGCAGTCCTTGCAATAAATATTCAGGGTTGATTTCCTTTAGGATTCACCGATTTAATCTGATTCAGTAATACACGTCCGACGCTGAAGTGCAATCTTCGGGCATGAACCCAGGGCTAGCATGTTGGATACAGAGTCAGGACAACAGGACCTTCAGTGGGCAGTGTTCTTTCACATTTTAGAGCTCTCTGCGTCCTCCATACACTGCTTAACATCTGGTGCAGGGAGATTTGATTGTATAAATATGTGTCTGCCATTTCATTTGCAGTCCTCTCCACAGATGGGGGGCTGGATCACTAATGTGAGACTGTCTCATCTTGGCAAGGGACCCTGACTTCACACAGCCCTTGGTGGAGCATATTCCTGTCAGTCACGTTTGCAAGAATTGTTCATGTAACTTCATGGCAAAACAAGGAACAATACCAAAAAACCTGAATGTACAGAGTATATATATATATGTGTGTGTGTGTGTGTGTGTGTGTGTGTGTGTATAGTAGTTGTTGTATATATATGTATGTATATATGTGTATGTATATATAGTTGTTGTATATATATCAAAATTCCCCAAGCCAGTCTTCAGCAATACATGAACCATGAACTTCCAGATGTTTAAGCTGGTTTTAGAAAAGGCAGACAAACCAGAGATCAAATTGCCAACATCCGCTGGATCATTAAAAAAGCAAGAGAGTTCCAGAAAAAACATCTATTTCTGCTTTATTGACTATGCCAAAGCCTTTGACTGTGTGGAATAAACTGGAAAATTCTGAAAGAGATGAGAATACCAGACCACCTGACCTGCCTCCTGAGAAATCTGTATGCAGGTCAGGAAGCAACAGTTAGAACTGGACATGAAACAATGGACTGGCTCCAAATAGGAAAAGGAGTACGTCAAGGGTGTATATTGTCACCCTGCTTATTTAACTTATATGCAGAGTACATCATGAGAAACGCTCGGCTGGAAGAAGCACAAGCTGGAATCAAGATTGCCGGGAGAAATATCAGTAACCTCAGATATGCAGATGACACCACCCTTATGGCAGAAAATGAAGAAGAACTAAAGAGCTTCTTGATGAAAGTGAAAGAGGAGAATGGAAAATGTTGCCTTAAGGTTCAACATTCAGAAAACAATGATCATGGTATCTGGTCCCATCACTTCATGGCAAATAGATGGAGAAACAGTGGAAACAGTGGCTGACTTTATTTTGGGGGGCTCTAAAATCACTGCAGATGGTGATTGCAGCCATGAAATTAAAAGATGCTTACTCCTTGCAAGGAAAATTATGACTAACCTAGACAGTATATTAAAAAGCAGAGACATTACTTTGCCAACAAAGGTCCGTCTAGTCAAGGCTATGGTTTTTCCAGTGGTCACGTATGGATGTGAGAGTTGGACTATAAAGAAAGCTGAGCGCAGAATTGATGCTTTTGAACTGTAGTGTTGGAGAAGACTCTTGAGAATCCCTTGGACTGTAAGGAGATCCAACCAGTCCATCCTAAAGGAGATCAGTTCTGGGTGTTCTTTGGAAGGACTGATGTTGAAGCTGGAACTCCAATCCTTTGGCCACCTGATGCGAAGAGCTGACTCATTGGAAAAGACCCTGATGCTGGGAAACATGGAAGGCGGGAGGAGAAGGGGACGACAGAGGATGAGATGGCTGGATGGCATCACCGACTCGATGGACATGGGTTTGGGTAAACTCTGGGAGTTGGTGATGGACAGGGAGGCCTGGCGTGCTGCAGTCCATGGGGTCGCAGAGAGTCGGGCACGACTGAGCGACTGAACTGAACTGATAAATATTGTAGTTGTTGTGCAGTGACTGTTGTATCTGACTCTTTGTGACCCTGTGAACTGTAGCTCACCAGGCTCCTCTATCGATCCTCCACTATCTCCTGGAGTTTGCTCAAATTCATCTCCACTGAGTCAGTGATGCCAGCCAACCATCTCATCCTCTGTCATCCCCTTCTCCTCTGCCTTCACTCTTTTCCAGCTTCGGGGTCTTTTCCAATGAGTCGGCTCATTTCCAATGGTCGACTCTTCCAATGAGTCAGTGGCCAGAGTATTGGAGCTTCACCTGCAGCATCAGTACATATGTAATATGTACATACTGATATATATATATATGTACTGATACATTAATATATAAGTATGTCCAATATTTTCAGCAAGCCCGTATTCCTCGTGGATAAACATATGCGTTCCTAAAATGTTAGTGATGCCAAGCAATGATGATCTCAGCCTTTAGTCACTGTTCTCACGCTGTTGTCATTTCTCAGGGATGCTCACGTTGATCTCATTTCTTGCGATGGTCTTTCCTGTGCAGTGTGAACGTTCAGCCGTCTTCAAGGTCCAACCCCCACCCTCTCCACTCTCAAGGGCTCGGGAAACACGGACGGTAGAGGATTTGTGTGACTCCTGGGATCAATTCCCACAGAGGTACATTGGAGCCAAATTGCATCAGATCTCCACTGGGCAGAGACGGCAAAAGAGGGCCAACATTTCTTGACCACATGGGAAAATGCCAGTGGCTACAGGGGGCACCCTGCCTGTATGATCTCATTTATTCTCTTTGGGGATTATCTTATTGACAGCCAGAAGTCTCACCAAAGAACGTTCTTAAGTGCTCAGATGGGAAGCTGTGGTTGGCATTTGTAGATTACGGGGCTCAGAAGGCCCACTCCGTGTTCACTCAGCCGACATCTTGATGGTGTCTTTTGGTTTGTTCTGCAGAGAGGTGATCTTTCCCTCCATCGTCTGACTCGAGGCCTGAATGTCTGGCCAAGGAAAGGCTTAATTGTGTCCACTGAGGCTTCTCATTTCCAGGGACCATCAGAGAAGTGATAATGTCTCAGGTCCACCCCCCACCCCCAACAAGCTGACCGAGGTCTTAGTTTATCCAATGGTCAGTTGGCTGAGCTTCTTTATCAAGAAATGGAGCATTTCAGGACTTCCCTGGGGGTCCAGCAGATAGGCCTTCACTTTCCAATTCAGGGGGTGCAGATTCAATCCCTGCTCAGGGAACTAAGCTCCCACATGCCCCCCCCCAAAAAACCCCAAAATATAAAACAGAAGCCATATTGCAATACATTCAATAAAGTCCTTTTTAAAAAGAAGAAATGGAGCATTTGGAGGAGGAAAGGGTGACACATACAAGGGAAATAGGAGACTGTTGTCTCAATTGTTGTTGTTCAGTCGTGTCCGACTCTTTGTGACCCCGTGGACTGCAGCCCAGCCAGGCTCCTCTCTGTCCATGGGATTCTCCAGGCAAAAATAATGGAATGGGTTGTCAGGTCCTTCTCCAGGGGATCATCCCAATCCAGGGATCAAAGCCACGCTTCCTACATTTGCAGGCGGATTCTTTACTGTCTGAGCCAGCAGGGAAGCCTAGTTGTCTCAATTACTTTTTATGGTTAATTTTGGCATGGAAAACTCTGCCGGTCAAAGTTATACATGGTTGGTTCTGCTTCCCAAGTGAGGTTATGAAGATTTTTTTGGTCGCTCTTGTCCAAGTGGTATACTAGTGTAGTAACATACAAAGGGAATATCCACAGGTACATTTAAAAAGGAAAGGTGAAGGAATCTTCCTTCATGATAGAAGAAATGATCTAGGTACTATTGCGTGGAACATAAAGCAGACGCTGACTCATCAGACAAGACCCTGATGCTGAGAAAGAGTAAGGGCAGGAGGAGAAGGGGGCAGCAGAGAATGAGATAGTTTGATAGCATCACTGACTCAGTGGACGTGAATTTGAGTTCAGCGTCTCCAGGAGATGGTGAAGGACAGGAAAGCCTCGCTTACCGCAGGCCATGGGGTTGACTGGACGACCACAAATTATGACATGACAGACAGTTACCTCAGAGCTGCTTCCTCACTGCAGTGATGATAGCTAGAATGAAATATCAGAAAGAAATACTCTGCCCTTTGTATAGACAACTGGAACAAAAATGCCCCTCTATGCAAACACTCTGAAAAGCACACTCTACAAAGAGAATGTTCCACCATCCCCATTAACAAAATTAGCCAGTGGTCACTATTGTGGGATTTGTGGTACATTTTATATGGTCCTGATTAGATTCAAGAAATGAACAATAAGGCCTAATTGATGAAAAACAGGCTATAATTTTGTGCTTTTAATATAATGGCCACTGGCCAGATACAGACAAAGGGAAGAGGCTTTGGTTTGTTACTTTAGATCCGTTTTTCCCATCCTTCTTCAAAATAGCTGTGATTTACAGTTTTAATATATTTTTCACGCACAATTAACATCATTGTTGCCAGATTTATGGAAGAGCCAGGAGTGAAGCTGCAGTGATTTATGTGGGATGCGTGAAACAGAATTAATGCCACCAGCAGCCAGAGTTTAATGGGAAAACGCTGAAGCTCAAAATCTTAAACATGAAAAGAAAGCTTAGTCGCAAAGACATCTCTGCTTTGGATAAGCGTCTGGCTTTCGTGGGGGCTTCCCCAGGTGGCGCTAGCACTAGGGAACCCAGTAGCTACTGCAGGAGATGACAGAGACTCAGATTCGATCCCTGGGTTGGGAAGATCCCCAGGAGAAGGGCATGACAACCCACTCCAGTATTCTTGCCTGGAGAATCCCATGGACAGAGGAGCCTGGCGGGCTACAGTCCATGGGCTCACAAAGAGTTGCCAACCACTGAAATGACTTAGCACACACACAGTGGCCTTGTAGATGCCTCTTTATACCCTTTGTGACTCCATGGACTATACCTGGAATTCTTCAGGCCAGAATATTGGAGTGGGGAGCTATTTCCTTCTCCAGGGGATCTTCCCGACCCAGGGATGGAACCCAGGACTCCCGCATTGCGGGTGGACTCTTTACCAGCTGAACCACAAGGGAAGCCCCTTTTTAACAACAACAGTAGTGGATTCACACTGAGGACTTCTCTCCATTTCAGAAGGTTTCTTGTGGACTTTCCATATGGGAAAATGTAATGACTCTGTGATAAGAGGGACTGAGGGAAAATCCAATGATGAGATGTACATTTGTAGAAAGAAATGTGCCATCAGGAGTATTTTAAGAATTAGAAACCTGTTTTTTTTTTTTTTTTTTTTTTTTGTACAATTGGTACAGAAACTGACGGCCATGCATTGGATAGACAAATAGGTTTTAAAAATTGAAGTACAGTAGCTTTACACTATTGTACACTTTCAGGTATACAGCAAAGTGATTTGTTTGTGTATTTTTTCAGCTTCTTTTCCATGATGGGTTGTTATAAGACACTGAATATAGTTCCCTGTGCTATACAATAAGGTGTTTGTTGGTTTTCTATTTTATGTATAGCCGTGTATATCTGTTAATCCCAGACTCCTAATTTATTCTTCCCCTCCTTCTCCTTTGTAACCATTTGTTTGTTTTCTATGTCTGTGAGTCTGTTTCTGTTCTATAAATAGATTTCTTTTTTTTTTTCATATTTTAGATTCCACATACAAGTGATATCATATGGTATTTGTCTTTTTCTGTAAGACTTTCTTCACTTAGTATGATCATCTCTAGGTCTATGTTCCTGCAAATGGTATTACTTCATTCTTTTTCATGGCTCAGTAATATTCCATCGTATATATGTACCACATCTTCTTTATCCATTCATATATTGATGGGCGCTTGGATTGCTTCTGCAAATAGGTTTTTGTAGAAATTTTAGTATAAAAAAAATTGTCAGTCTTGGGTGCTTGTGCATGACTTTGTTTTGTATTTGCTTTGTGGTTTTTGAGAGGGAGGGAGGGGACCTTTTCATTGAATCTTGGAAGGTTAACTGGAGGCGGAAATGGCAACCTGCTCCAATATTCTTGCCTGGGAAATCCCATGCACAGAGAAGTCTTAATGGGCTACAGACCTGTGGGGTCACAGAGAATCGCATACAACTGAACACACAGACATGGAATTAAAATACATTTTTGGCAGGAGGTGCACCCATAGACAGATTTCTTGACTTTTCGCTCGCCTTTGTTTGAGACAAGAAGCAAGTAGCACTCCTTTTAAGCACAAAGATGCAACCTCCTACACATGACACCTGTTCTCTTTTAATGGAAAGGGAGACATTTTGCAAAAAATAAGGACAGGGTAAAGACCTTGCCAGAAAATCTTCAGCTATCTGTGAGTTTAATGTTTTTGAGTGATGATTATACTTAGGGAAGCCTGCTTGTCTATGTAGCTTGTAAATGTAGACAGGCAAAACCGTGCGTCAATCCATGGGTCCAACTAAGCTTGTTTCCAGAATGCCTTCTCCCCCACTTTGCCCTCAAAGCTCCTTCCTGTCTGTATGGCAGGTTTTCTCGGATTTGCATTCTTCTGTCCTCTGCTGTTTATATCAGATGAACTGCTTCCCTTCTAAATCCACCACAAGCAGGACTCGAGTAACAGGGCTGTATTCCTCTACAAGAGTCTTCCAAGTTGCTAATAACGGGGGCATTCAAAGTATAGCTGAGACTTCTTACCCGTTAAATTGACATACGTTTCTGCCTAAATATTAGACTCGTGTTTTCTCTCTCTCTTTCTTGGTGGGAGGACTTCAGTTTTCTCTGCAGCTACTGTACTTTACAGCATCAGTTCCTCTTCATTCTCCTAAAACTCCCCGAGCTGCGGATGGGGTGAAATGCCCACCCACATGATGCTGGAGGGTTTGCAAATTGTCCTAGTCTTCTCAGGAGAAAGCACAGCTGTAGGTAGCAAATGCTAGGAATATGTCACACAACACGGGAGTTTTATCATCAGGAAGAATTCGGACACGTGCAGAAAGACGCAGGTACAAGGCATTTTCATAGCCGAGCGCTTAAGATGGCAAAAAGGAAAAAAAAAAATGGATGCCCCGTTTTTCACAGTCTAGAATTTGTTATGCAATTAGAGATACAAAATTAGCATGGGATATCAGCCATTAAAAAGTCATTATTAAGTAATATTTAGTGGCATGGCGGAAACAGAGTGTTTTGTTACGTCAAAGCGTCTTAATCGTATTAATTTTTTCCACTGCACTTGCAGTGTTTTTAAGTTGCCTTGTAGACTCTCCTCTGGGGCGTCTCAGTTTTATTTCTTATTATGACAAGAATACAAAACAATGACAGGCTGACACAGTGGATATTGAGGATGTTTACAGTGGTGTCAATAGAAGATCCTGCCAGGTTCCTTCACCCTTCAGGGTTCATCCCCCTTAGTGACCGCATGCCCTGCCTCTCCTGCTACAGGGTGCCAGGCACACAAGTCAGCATGCTCTGCTTTAAAAAATCAGCCATAAAATTTTTTTAAACATTTCAAGTATCTTCTCCCAATTCCCTGCCATCGTTATCACCATGTCTGAAGCAAAAATGAATATTTTTCATTTATCAATAATCCCTCAACATTTTTTTTTTCCTCCCTGAAATCTTTTTGTGAAGGACATATTGAAGAAATACTATTCTATTTCAAAGTCATGAAATTTTTGTCTTACATGGTGTTTTGGGAATGCAGGAGTTCATTCATGCGTTCTTATCTATGCAGATTTTACTTGTATGTATGGTGTGAGGTAGGGGTCTGATGTTATTTTCCTCCAAATGGTGAACAAATGTTTTCAAGATAGAAGATAAAAAGTGTATCTTTATCCAATGATTTATAGTGTCACCTTGGGTCTGGATAGGGAAAGATAGCACATATACAAAGGGGTATTTTGAAAGAAGAATACTGAAGTGGGTAGCCATTCCCTTCTCCAGGGTGTCTTCCCGACCTAGAGATCAAACTAGGGTCTCCTGCATTGTAGGCTGATTTTTTACTATCTGAGCCACCAGAAAAGCCCAGGAAACTAAACTAGGAATCGAACAGAACAAATAAACTGTGTTTTTACAAAGATATTTATAAATATTTATATATAACTTATATATAATATAATTTATAATATAGACATAATTTATATTATATTAATAATAATTTGTATTATATATATTTGTATATAATGATTTCATTTTTGTAAAAACACAGTTTATTTGTTCTGTTCGATTCCTAGTTTAGTTTACTGGGCTTCTCTGGTTCAGTTGAGAGGGCTTCCTTGGTGGCTCAGATGGTAAAGCATCTGCCTGCAATGCAGGAAACCCGGGTTTGATTCCTGGGTTGGGAGGATCCCCTGGAGAAGGAAATGGCAACCCACTCCTGGAAGATTCCATGGACGGAGGATCCTGGCAGGCTACAGTTCATGGGGTTACAAAGAGTCGAACACAACTGAGCGACTTCACTTTCACTTTCATACACTTTAGAATCAGTGCATCAAAATCTGTAAAATTCTGCTGGCTTTGTTGAAAACTATATTGAATTGAAGGATTTTTTTTAAAAAAGAAAAACAGATACTTTTCCAAATTCTTGAAGTCCCCATGCATAAATTGGCAGAATGCAGCACTTACTGAGTTCTTATTTTAGATGTGTTAAAATGATATAGTAGGTACCTTATTTTGGGGGTAGCTATTATCTTATTTCCTATGTCACTTCCTCTTTCTGATTCAAAATAATGTTTTGACTCGTGGCACGTTGATTATATATTGGATTATATATTGAGCAATCTTTTGAGTCGCCTACTCTTTCTAGTGCCTTACCAATTAAAGTGCTTGCAGCTAAGGAAGCCTAGAGTCTGTGCTCCACAGCAAGAGAAGCCACTGCATTGAGAAGCCAGAGCATCAGAACTGGAGAGTTTCCCTCACTCCACGCTCTGCTTTTTTTTGTAGAGAAAGCCGACACACAGCACCAAAGACCCAGTGTAGCCAAATATAAAAGTACATAGATAATAAATAGATTTTTTAAAATTGTGATGATGACTAGAGGGTTTTTTTTTTTTTTTAACAAATGTGATTGATTGAATCTTGGAAGGTTAACTGGAGGCGGAAATGGCAACCTGCTCCAGTATTCTTGCCTGGGAAATCCCATGCACGGAGAAGTCTCATGGGCTAAAATTTTTTAAAATTAAAATTAAAATTTTTTTCTAAAGTATAAATAGGAATTGTATATTGCAAAAAAAGTAAAAGTCTTAACGTGTCTATAGTTGATTACATGCCATCTTTCTATTTTTTCTCTTCATCTGGTTTAGTAATTTATGTTTTCCCATTAATGTATTTTGAAAATAGCCCCATGTTGATCATGATGTGAACTTTTAAAAAATTGTGAGTGCTCCATTAAGTTTGGTTTGTCAGTGTTTCACTTAGGATGTCTGCATCAGCACATGCGTGAGTGAATTTGATTTAAAATTGTATTTGAGTTAGATTTACTTTTGGCGACTGAAAAAAAATTGTGTTTGCTGTTTGGTCACTGAGTCCAGTTTGACTATTATTTTGCGACCCCATGGACTGTAGCCCATCAGGCTCCTCTGTCCATGAGATTTTGCAGGTAAGATCACTGAAACGGGTTGTCATTGCCTTTTCTATGGGATCTTCCTGATTGAAGGATCGAACCCGGGTTTCGTGTGTTGCAGGCAGACTCTTCACCATCTTCTGAGCCACCAGGGAAGTTACAAATTAAGGATGCTCTTGCAAAAATATTTTGGCTGCTTCCTTTCATTTTATCTTTTCTGAACAAAATGTCAACACAAAGGATTGTTAGCAGTGGCCTGAAAATTATCTTGATTGGAGAGTTTTATGTGGGAATCTGTTTTTATTCTTAATAGTTTTGAGTTAGTTTCAGTTCAGTCCTGTCTGACTTTTTGTGACCACATGGACTGCAGCACGCCAGGCTTCCCTGTCCCGCACCATCTCCCGCAGCTTGCTCAAAGTCATGTCCATTGAGTCGGTGATGCCATCCAAGCACGCTGTCCTCTGTCGTCCCTTCTCCTCCCGCCCTCATCTGTGTTTAAGATGGTGAAGGACAGGGAGGCCTGGCGGGCTGCAGTCCACAGGGTCGCAAAGAGTTGGACACGACTGAGCAACTGAACAACAACAAACTTATTTTTTCGCAAATATTTATTTCAATTTAAGTTTTTTAGCATCAGTGATTATATCATTTAAAAAAATTTTTTTTTAAATTTTTTTCTGTTTTTTTTAATCACTTACTGAGTCCAAGCTTGGTCTGCTCACCTCACTTCAGGCCAGTGAATCCCAGAGTTGAGGTGTTGAGGCAAGGAAGAGGCTTTAATTGGGGATCCAGCAGACCTAGAAGACCACTGGCTAGCACCTCAAAATAACCATCTGATTGGGGTCTGGATGCCAGGTTCTTTTTTAGATCAGAGAGAAAGAAACCATGTGGAACAAAGGTCAAAAGGCAGAATAGAGAGAGAGAGAAAGTTGGGAAGGGAGGTGAAAGGGTCTTCAGTCTTGCAAAACATCTCCAGCTGAACAGATAACCTTGGGAAGGGGTGTGTTAATCTCTGCTGCTCACAGGTGGGCAGGGACAAACCCTCTCTCCTTGAGCTGAACAAAGGCTCTTTAGTTTACAGTCCAGCAGAGGGGCAGTTCCTTCAGGCAACCACTGAGGATGTGATAATAGCAAAAGCAGTGAAGAGCGAGTCAGACAAACAGTTTCCAGCTTGGAGTTAGAATTGGCCTTTTCCCTGCAACATATATAGGATTACTTCCAGTGAAATCCCCCTCTTGTTCATTTCCTGCCATCCTGTTTTGATCTGGCTTCAACAGTCTTACCAGATGTTTGCTTATATGACTAAGCTTTTCAGTAAATTAGATTTCACGTTGATAATGATCTCAACTGTTTTCCTGTCCCGTTTCACAGATTTCTACTCTCGTCTCTGTCAGACATTATTTTGCTATTTACTTGCATTTATTCTCCTTCTTTTATTCTAGGTTTTCTGTTTGTTTCCCTGGCTCATTTATTTCCAGTCTTTCTCGTTATCTTGTAAATGTATTTGGAAGTTTTAATTATCTCTGAAAGCAATTCTTTGGCTCTGTCAAATTTGTACATGTGATGCCTTGATTATCATTGAATTCCAAGGATATGGTATCTTTACTGTAGCTTTAAAGTATATTCTCAGACAGATCCAATGTCCTAACACCTTTGTATGGGCTCAGCTGCTCAGTCGTGTCCAACTCTTTGCAACCCCTTGGACTGTAGTCTACCAGAATTCTCTGTCTGTGAGATTTCCCAGGCAAGAATACTGGAGTGGGTTGCCATTTCCTATGGGATGTTTTAAAGTATTGACTTCTAATTCTGATGAATTATGTATCAAAGAATTTATTGGCTTATGATGCTGCTTCTTTAAAGTATCTCTTGAGATTGGAACATTTTGTCAATATTCTGTGTGTGCTTGAAAGCTGTACACAAACACACACAAACACACACACTCACAGACACACACACCTCTGTTTCCGCATAGGCACATTTACAAACATGAGTGTGTATTTTGAGGGGCATAGATTTCCATATATAGCTATCAGATCACATTTTATCTCCTAATTCTATTAGTTGCAAGAAGATGCTATTTTAATTTCTTGTAATATTTTTTCTTACATTTCTTTGATCTTAAATGTTGTAGGTTAACATTATATATTAATATTATAGCACATTATGCTTTATACAGTGAAAGTGAAAGTTGCTCAGTCGTTTCTGACTCTTTGCAACCCCGTGGTCGGTAACCTGCCAGGCTCCTCTTTCTGTGGGATTCTCCAGGCAAGAATACTGGAGTGGGTTGCCTTTTCCTCCTGCAGGGCATCTTCCTGACCCAGGGATCTCACCCAGATCACCTGTATTGTAGGCAAATTCTTTACCCTCTGAGCCACCAGGAAAGATGACATTGTATAATATATAATATTAAATGTAATATTTATGAAAATGTATTATTTATATATTGGGTTGGTCAAAAAGTTGGTTCTTTTTTTTCTATACCATATTGCAGAATAACCCAAATCAGCTTTTTGGCTAACTGAATGTTATTGAATATATAAATAGATTACAGATTGCATATCTAAATATGTAATTATAATTGCAATTATCATACTATAAATATAATATTTCTGAATAATACATATGTTATTATTTAATAGGATGCCTTACATGTTCTTCATATAAATGTAAAATATATATTACTTTTTTTACACACTCTGAGGCTTTGTTATGAAGGAGTTACATAAATATGCCCGTTATATCTTTTCTCTCTTTTACTCCTTTCCCATTGTTTAGTAAATCATCATGACCTTTATGACTTTTTATCTGAGATTAAATTTGCATCCCAGAAATGTTTTCAGTCAGTTTATATTCTGCTTTATCTTTTTAGTCTCTTCTATTTCAAGTTTACTTAGCCCCGAGTTTTAAATATATATACTGTCAACAGCATATTGATAAAACTATTTGTAGTTGTAATATATCATTTTCTCCCACTTGTGTTTTTGCACTTACATTTCTTCTAGAGTCTAAGTGAAAGTCGCTCAGCTGTGACTGATTCTTTACGACCCCATGGACTATACAGTCCATGGAATTCTCCAGGCCAGGATACTGAAGTGAGTTGCCTTTCCCTTCTCCAGGGGATCTTCCCAACCAAGGGATCACATTTACATCACAGGCAGATTCTTTACCAGCTGAGCCACCAGGGAAGCCCAAGAATACTGGAGTGGGTAACCTATCCCTTCTCCAGCATATCTTCCTGACCCAGGAATCGAACCTGGCTCTCCCACATTGCAGGCGGATTCTTTACCAACTGAGCTATCAGGGAAGCCCTTATAATTTTTGTTACTATTTTGGTGTAGTCCGTTTACCACGCCTGCTTGATTTTTATTTACTTTGCTGTTTTTCAGAGTGATATTGTAGAACTCTTGAGTTATTATCTCTCCTTTTATTGCCATATTGTCTTTTCCTGGGGTTTGTTTTCTTCCACCTTACTGTAGGATGGATTCATCAAGGTTTCCTCTCATTGCTTGAACGGTAGCATCCGTAATTACATTTTGCAATAAGACGCATATCTGTTCTTAGTGTTATCTATTAAATGTTTTGGTATTTGGGTATTTGGAGAACAGGATAAGGACCTGGTAGGCTTTTTGCCTGTCTCTCTTCTCAACCCCATCGCCCCCTACCACGCTGGATGGTAAGGGGACGTGAGCTCTAAATGACTGTTTTCTGAGGCTGCTAATGCCGCGAGCTTACTTCTGTTGCATTGCTTTCTTCTCGTCCCCTGCCTCTCTTGGCAGAAACAAATCATTCCAAGAGTATTTTCCCTAGGGCTTAATGCAGTCAATTTTATAAGACTTGCAAATTTGGTTTTCCTTTTCATTTAGCACACAGATTCACTGTATATAAAGTCCCACACTTCCTTCCCTTTAGCTTGTTGAAAATAATATTCCACATTTGTACTGTGTTGCTTTTTCTATCTTGACTTGCTGTGAAAACCTCTGATTACAATGATTTCGCTTCATTTGCTCTTTTTTTTTTCTCACTGGAAGCTTGAAAAGTATTCTGTATATCCTTAATGTTCCTAAAAAATCATGGTATTTGGTCCAGAAATTGATTTTTGGTTTGGTTTTTAAAACAAGCTTGTTCTTTAACTTGTGAATTTTCCGTGCTAAGCATACATTTTTCTTTTTACTGCTTGGATAGTCTCAGACATTCTTCTATTCCCCTCTCCTCCCTTTTTTTTTTTTTTGATTTTTTTTCTTTATTGAGATAAAATTCATGTAACATAAAATTTGTCATTTTCATCATTTCAAAAGGGGTTTTGCTATTGGCTCAATGATTAAGAACTTTCCTGCCAATACAGGAGAGGCTGGTTCGATCCCTGGGTTGGGACGTTCCCCTGGAGGAGGAAATGGCAACTCATTCCAGTATTTTTGCCTGGAGAATCCCATGGACAGAGGAGCCTGGCGGACTACAGTCCATGGGGGTCACAAAGAGCCAGACACGACTGAGTGACTAAATAAGAACAACAATAATCATTTAGAAAGGGTGCAGTTGAGTGTCAGCCATTATTTTGAATAAAATTCCTCTCAACCTTTTTGGGCCGGTAAAGAATCCACTTGCAATGCAGGAGACCCCTGTTCGATTCCTGGGTCGGGAAGATCCCCTGGAGAAGGGATAGGCTACCCACTCCAGTATTCTTGGGCTTCCCTGGTGGCTCAGCTGGTACAGAATCTGCCTGCAATGCCGGAGACCCCGGTTCGATCCCTGGATTGGAAAGATCCCCTGGAGAAGGGAAAGGCTACCCACTCCGGTATTCTTGCCTGGAGATGAGTCCATGGGATCACAGAGTTGGACACAACTGAACGACTTTCATTTTCAGCCTTTTAACCTGCCTTGTCTTTTGCTATTCTCCTCTGAGATGACATACGTATTCAACATTTGTCTTCCATATCTTGCGATGGAGGGCATTTCTTTTTCCCACTCCTGCATTCCAGATCCTTCTGGGAAAATGACTTCATCTTTTGGCGTACACACTGTCTTCGTTGGGTGAATTTTTTCATTTCAGCTGGTTCTTTGAATTTGGCAGTTCCACCATCTTATTTTTCTTGCCCCGCAACTCTCATGACCCCCTTCAAAACTGTTCCTGTGTCTGTTGCCTTCCACTGGGGGAGGATAGTTAATATCCTTAGCGTGAAGACTTATGTTTATTCTAGTCATCCATCTTTCTGATAAACAGATGATTCTATCTGTCGTGTTTGTTGGATTCCATCTGTCTATCTCTTTGTGTTTCCTAACTGGCTTTACTATATTTCCTATGAGTTGATCAGGAACAGTAAGTCCCCTACATATGAATGAGTTTATTTCAGAGAGTCTGTTATTAAGTCAGAGTTGTTGAAAAGTCCCAACAAAGTTAGCCTAGGTGCCCAACTAACATAGTTAGTTGGCTCTGCTTTAATGCTGGCTTTAATGCTTTAATGCTGGCTTTAATGCTTTAATGCTGGCTTTCTGGCCTTCCTGTACTTGAAATAAAGATACTGAATTCCTGCATTCTATCCAGTAAGGTACACAAAAGCACAACCATTCGTAGAGGAAACACGTCACAATGTGCGCAAGACACATGAGCTATGTTACCCGACTGGACATGCGAACACACACGTTCGCATCTCTGAAAGTTCGCAACTTGAAGGTTTGTATGTAGGTGACTTGCTCTGTTTCCTTGGGGCCAGCAGATAACCCTGGCAGGTGATTTATGTCTATTTTCTGCTCAGAAATCCTGCTCTCAGCTAGATGCCTCTGGGCATACAGGAGGGGGCTCTGGATCTTCCTAAAGGGTCTGTAGAATTTTCTGGCTCCTCAACCAAAATCTTCATGCCCTTTTCCCCCTGTCCCATCTCCCCTCCACAGGCAGCCTCTTCTCTGAGAAATCCACGAGGTTGAGTTGTAAATACACGACCTGCTGCCTGGAGGGTCCATGGAGGGAATGCCCCAGTGATTCACCAGCCTGACTTTTTCAAAACCACAGAATCCTCACTCTTTTGCTGAAATTCATCCCCTGTACAGGTGCTGCATTATATCTCAGAGACAGAGTTTTGGGTGAAGTAGGAAGAGCTAGCTTTCTAGCTTTGCCAGGCAGAGGGGAGCCACCTTGGGCTGATGCCCTCAAGATTGTGTGTTCTGCTTAGATGGGATAGAAAGGAGTGTTGTAACGTTCAAGAAGCAGGGCATGGTCAGCTCGTGGACATCCTTCTGATGAGCTGGTGTTGAAGTAATCACAAGTCAGCATCATCACTTTCACGTCCAACTGGTCTGCAGTCTCTGTGCTTGTGGGCAGCATGAACTTAAATTATCCAGCTTGTGGGGCTTTCAGTGTCTGCTGAACAGCTCAAAGACTTGGCTCAGAATATTATCTGTAGCACTTGGCTGTGTGTGTGCTAAGTTGCTTCAGTCCTGTCCCACTCTTGGAGACCCCATGGGCTGTAGCCCACCAGGCTCCTCTGTCCATGCAATTCTCCAGGCAAAAATACTGGAGTGGGTTGCCATGCCCTCCTCCAGGGATCTTCCTGAGCCACGGATCGACCCCGAGTCTCTTTCATTGGCAGGATGGTAAATGTTGGATTGGTAGCTGTGCATCGGAGTGTTGGCTGGAAATGGAGAGTGTGGCGTGCAGATGCTCATTCAGGAGACCTCAGAAATTAGAGGCATTTTAAAGTTATGATGAGACTGAGTCAGAGTTTCAAGAGAAACGATTGTACATAGAGAAGCAAGTGTGGTTGCTGAAAAGTAAGGAGGAAGGGGAGGAAAGAAGGAGAGGAAGAGACTTGGATAATCCAAAACCAACATACTGGTTATTTGCAACAGGAGTGGTTTCTCTTCCTTTCGGTGGTGGGTTGGTTTCTGCCCTGCTTTTCTGCCACGTCATCCTCATTCTAGAATCCAAGCTGCGGGAGTGCAGGAGACCAGGCTGGCCACACTGGGAAAATTGACAGTAGTCCTTCAACCTTCTGCTCAGATGTGGGATGTGTCATGTTGAAAGAAGCAATTGCTAGGTAGGTTGACAAGAAGTCTGGGGTCCCCAAGGAGGAGAGAGGAGTTTGGGGCTCTTGAGGAGGAGATAAGGGGTCTGGAATCCTCAAGGAGCAGAAAAGGACAAAGGTTTTGTTTCAACATTCCTTAGTCTTAGTCGCTTCCCTTGTGGCTCAGCTGCTAAAGAACTCACCTGCAATGCAGGAGACCTGAGTTCGATCTCTGGGTTGGGAAGATCCCCCAGAGAAGGGAAAGGCTCCCCACTCCGGTATCCTGGCCTGGAGAATTCCATGGACTGTATAGTCCATGGGGTCGCAAAGAGTCAGACATGACTGAGCGACTTTCACCTTCTTTCTAGCCTTAGTCACATAAAACATTTTTTTCTTTAAGCTGGTAATTACAGAACAAGCCGACTCAGTTTCAACTCTGTACTAAGAATTATGTAACAGTAAGGTATCCTGCTTGCAGACAGTTTCTCCTTCTTGAGAACCTTCTGACTAATCCTGTCATCTTAAAATGTATATTATGGGAGTGGGTCCCGTAAGATCTTTGTCCTGTTGGTTCTAACCCTCTCATCTTAAAATGTAAATGGTGGGAGCCGGTCTAGTAAGGTCGTTACAGCCTTGAGACATGCTTTTGATTGACTGTAATAACCAATTAAAAAAGTATCTAGCTCCCTTGCTAAGACTCATCAGGGGGTCACTCTCCACCCCCCTTCTGATGTCTATGCCAGAAGCTTTCTTGTCTCTTTTCACACTTTAATAAAACTCTGCTACACAAAGTTTCTTGAATGGTCGAGCCCGGTCCCTGGTCCCAAACCTAAATCTTCTTCTAGTGATCACGAATCCAACACCGTTCACTGTAAGCTATCAGTGTCCACGCTCAAACTTCTGGCTCTACGCTGCAAGGAGCCTGCCAGTGGCTGGTGATGGAGATGTGTTGCAGCAGGCACGTAATGCACGCAGTGTTTCGGGGTTGGGGGGGTAATTAGGGATTGACTGTGCTAAACGCAGCGGATGAGACTGTGCACCCACAGAGTTTGCGGGTAACTGACCACTGTGACTGTCGCTTGAAGGTCACGGTGACCTTGATTTGTTGGGGCTAAAGCTGCTTTGAAGAGGCCTCCAAAGAGTCAAGAAAACCAATAGAAGAGGCTCTGTGCAAGGAATTGTGCTGTGTAAATGGCAGCACATGGGTGGGGCCATCTCTAACTGTGGGTCGCAGGAGGGAAGGGTGTTAAAGACGCAGGGTTTTTCCAGGTGCAGAAGGTTAGAGCAGGTTTGTGGGGTGAACTGAAGAGAGGGGGTGAAGATACAGGACGGGAGACTGGCCTGATGGTCCTGTGGTCCTGCACTTCCACTGCAGGGGCCGAGACTTCCATGCCTGGTTGGGGAACTGAGATCCCATGTGTTGTGTGGTCCAGCTAAAAGGGGGGGAAATAAAGATACAGGATGAAAGAGACAGCTGCAGGGTGATGTCGCTGAGTTCAGTGGGTTGGATGCTCTCATGGAGTGGGGAGCTCAGAAAGATGGGACCTTTCCATGCTTGCCTGAGAAGCTCGGGGTGATGGGGGCTCTTGGTTGCGATGCAGGAGGCTGGGCTGGTGGGGACTTTGGAGAGGTATTCTTCTGATTGTTTGTGCTTTCTCACACCTATCCCTGAGAGCGAGGCTGTGGAGGGGCTGGCACAGAGAGCGTGGAACAGACCGTTAGGAGACAGGATTGATGAGACTGTGGTGTGACAGGTGACGGAAAGAGGTCTGCGTCCTGCTCAGGTGCCCAGCAAGGGGGGAGGGCAGGAACTAGAATTAACCATCCAGAAGGATGGATCTGGAAACCGATGTGGGCAGGCTCAAGGCAGGTAGGGGAGGGGAAAGGCTAGGATGCTTCGTGCCCGATGGGTTACTTACATCCTTATCTTGTATTGAAGTATAGTTGAGTTACAATGTTATATTAGTTTTAGGTGTACAATGTAATGATTCAGTATTTTGTAGTTTATACTCCATTTAATGTTATAAAATATTGGCTAGATTCTCTATGTTGTATAATGTTGTTCAGTTGCACAGTTGTGTCCGACTCTTTGCGACCCCATGGACTGCAGCACGCCAGGCTTTCCTGTCCTTCACGATCTCCCGGAGTTGGCTCAAACTCATGTCCACTGAGTCAGTGATGCCATCCAACCATCTCATCCTCTGTCGTCCCCTTCTCCTCCCGCCTTCAATCTTTCCCAGCATCAGGTCATTTCAAATGAATTGACTCTTTGCATCAGGTGGCCAAAGGATTGGAGCTTCAGCTTCAGCATCAGTCCTTCCAGTGAACACCCAGGACTGATTTCCTTTAGGATGGACTGGTTGGATCTCCTTCCTGTCCAAGGGACTCTCAAGAGTCTTCTCCAACACCACAGTGTGAAAGCATCAATTCTTGGGCATTGCATTATACATCCTTGTAACTTACTAATTTTACACATAGTATTTTGTACTTCTTACTCCCGTGCACCCTCTTTTGCCTCCTGCCCAGTGGCAACTGCCATCTTGTCCTCTTGAGTCTGTGAGTCTCTTTCTGTTTGATTATATACCTTCATTTTACTTTTTAGATGTCATAGAATAACAGAATATTTGCTTTTCGACATTCTCAAGACGTGATGTGAGTTTGTTTTGCTTTGGGCTGCTTCGATCATGTAAAATTCATTTCTTCTCCTTCCAGCTCCCCCTCCCCTCCAGGTGATCAGTGTGTTCTGGAATTCCTGATCTGAATTATTAAATGATTCTATGGGCCACTCCCTCATTAAAGAGCACACCTCTTCCATCACCGGCTCAATTTTTTTTTTTCTTCTTCCCAAAAGCTACTTAGAGATGATGACCCACTTAAGGAGATAGGTTGATTTTCAAAACTAGGTTATTGATGGCAAGAATCGAGGACATGGCGAACGGTGTCTTTATCTCTCAGGGATTGTTTCCCTGGATTGAATGAAAGAGAGAACCTTTCGTGTTGCAAGTTGTCTGCAGGCTTTGGATGGTTTGTGAGATGAAAGTGATGCTTTCTGAGGATGCAGATGTTTAAAAGGAAACGGCAACCCACTCCAGTATTCTTGCCTGGGAAATCCCATGGACAGAGGAGTGTGGTGGGCTACAGTCCATGGGGATCGCAAGACTAAGACATGACTGAAGTGACTAAACAGTAGCGGCAGACATTAGAAAGCATGCAAGGAGGTTTACTGAACTTCCTCTAGGTTGAAATGATTCACAGACTCACAGATAAGTCTTATACCTGCAGTCACCCCCGACCTCTGTACCAGGGTACCTTCATTTTCATATTTGCATGTGTGAAGGAAAGTCTTCTGTGATTTGATGTTTAGTTTCCCTGACTCTGATAACTACAGTAACAAGGAAGATAAGTCAGTGATGAAGAGAAAAAATTATACTTAAGTTTATAGATAAGGTTATCAAATGTTGCAGGGAGAGAGTGTGTGTTGTGTTTTGGCCAGTTGGATTGCCTTTGCTGTTTAGTCATATCTGACTCTTTGCAACCCCATGGACTGGAGCCCACCAGGCTCCTGTGTCCATGGGATTTTCCAGGCAAGAACACTGGAGTGGGTTGTCATTCCCTTCTCCAGGGGATCTTCTGCTTGGATTGAATCCATCTCCTGCTTTGGCCACTAACACCACCTGGGCAGCCCTTGCCAGTTGTATAGGAAGAGACTTTACAGATGCGAGGTCTTTCCTTGTGGCTCAACTGGCAAAGAATCCGCCTGCAATGTGGGAGACCTGGGTTCGATCCCTGGGTGGGGAAGATCCCCTGGAGAAGGGAAAGGCTACCCACTCCAGTATTCTGGGCTGGAGAATTCCATGGACTGTATCGTCCATAGGGTTGCAAAGAGTTGGACACAACTGAGTGACTTTCACTTTCCAGTCTTGTTACCAGCTTTCCATTACAT
Source organism: Giraffa tippelskirchi (assembly GCF_054371585.1). Taxonomy (NCBI): domain Eukaryota; kingdom Metazoa; phylum Chordata; class Mammalia; order Artiodactyla; family Giraffidae; genus Giraffa; species Giraffa tippelskirchi. The sequence continues at coordinate 150,597,790 of NC_137289.1, forward strand.
TAGAACTTCAGCTTGGTTTTAACAATGATGGCATCCATCAGGGAAAATGGGAGATAGTGACTTAAAAGGTATTGACATGTGGTAGTGACCAGATGGGAATGTGTGCACGCGATGCTTTTATCTCTGGTTATAAACAAGAGCTGAATGTTGGGATTTGGTTCAATAATTGGTTCCATCAGTGGATGCGTGAAGTGAAAGTGAAAGTGTTGTTTGCTCAGTCGTGTCCAACTCTGTGACCCCATGGACTGTATAGCCCGTCAGGCTCCTCTGTCCATGGGATTTTGCAGGTAAGAATACTGGAGTCGGTTGCCATGCCCTCCTGTAGGGGATCTTCCCCACCCAGGGATCAAACCCGGTTCTCCTGCACTGCAGGCAGATTCTTTATCACTGAGCCGCCAAGGTACATGTAATAAATTAAAGTGACAAATATCCTGCTAAGATGATTCCTTCCTGCATGCTCTTTGCCAGGAGCTGTTTAAAGTCTCTGAAGCTTTAAATCTGTGGTTATGAGACAGGGGAGGAAAAAACGCAGGGAAAATGAAAATGCAGACTAATTTCAGATTCATTCGTTTAAAAGAAGCAGTTCAATTTTGTGTGAACGTCTACAGTAGCACAGACATGAGTTGACTGTTCAAGTCTATCTGTTTATCGTGTCGTATGTATTTTTTTGAGAATGAAGGATGTCCCGACCTGAATTAACCCTTAGTATCCTGCTCAGAGCCAGGTCCTTCAAAAGGACTGTGATGATCCTCCGTTCAGGTCAGTTGCTCAGTCGTGTCTGACTCTTTGAGACCCCATGACCGCAGCACGCCAGGCCTCCCTGTCCATCACCAACTCCCGGAGCTCAAACTCATGTCCATCGAGTCGGTGATGCCATCCAACCATCTCATCATCTGTCGTCCCCTTCTCCTCCCGCCTTCAATCTTTCCCAGCATCAGGGTCTTTTCCAATGAGACAGTTCTTGCTGATGATGCTAGATGTTATAAATCTGGGACTTTTTAATTCTTTCCGAATTTGGTACTTATTGAGTTGTAAATCCCTCCAGGCTTTTTTTTTTCTGTAATACCTAGTAAGTCTAAAAAAACAGTCAACTACTTATTTCTTTTCATTAAAACATTTTTCTACTACTTTGCATTTTTAGATATTTTTAGTCAAGTTTAAAATATAGAAGAAATATGTTATATATAAATTGAAATTTACATTTTAATGTCTTTCTTTTAAGTCTATATGTATGTGAATTACTCCCTTGAGAACACAGTATGTAAGATTTACATTCTTGAGAAAATATTATCAAAAATTGCTTTAAGATTGCACTTTTAACTCTAGTTTTATTTTTTTTTATAAAGAGTTGTTTTTTTTTTTTTGATGTGGACCATCTTTAAAGCCTTTACTGAATTTGCTGCAATTTTCCTTCTATTTTATGTTTTTGCTTTTGCTTTTTTTTTTTTTTTTTGTCTGCAAGCCAGGTGGGATCTTAGCTTCCCAGCCAGGGATGGAACCTGTACCCCCTGCATTGGAAGCCGAAGTCCCAACCACTGGCCTGCCAGGAAAGTCCCAGTTTAGTTTTCACTTTACAAATTGTTGGAGGTGACATCGAGTCTCCTTGGAATCTCATGTGATCCCTATCCCACCCTGGATTCCCTTCTCATTAGCATCTTCTGTTACTAACGTGCATTTGATACAAATAAGGAACCTGTCTGTCTTCCGTGTTAACTGACCACAGTTCTCACTGTTTCCAGGCTGCCTCAGGGTTCATCCTTTGTGTGGGTCTGATCCAGGATCCCACGATCTTATGCCTTTATTCCTTAGAGCTCCTTGGGCAGCTCTTGTCTCTGACCGTCTCTCCTCGTTTGCTTGTCTTTTGGGACCCTGACAGTTTTGGAGGAGGACCGATCGGGTATCTTGCTTCCAGAATGTCCCTCCATCAGGGTTTGTGTGGCACTTAGACCGGAGTTGTGGGCCTGGAGCAGAAACCCACAGAGGTGCAGTGCCCATCCTCTCACATGGTGGCCAGACGGCTGTGCCCTCATCGCCGATGGTGTGACCTTCATCGCCCGGCCAAGGTCGTCTTCCTCCGGTCCTCCACCACAGAGGGATTGTCCCCCTTTGCCTGCCATCCTCTTTGAAAGAAGCCGGTACTGTGTGTTTCTCGATGCAGGAACGGGACTCACTGCTCTCTCTCTGTTCTTGGTCTATGTCTTTTGAAGGTTTTTTGCATGAGAGATTTGTCCATCTTCCCCTGTTCATTTATTTATTCAGTCATTTACTTGTGCCAACATGGAGTCAATAGATACTTTAATCTTTGGTTTATAATCCAATATTGTGTTAGTTTTCTACAACTGGTTTTAGGAAATAATCTAGAACTGCAACATTTTAATTTATGTATGTTATATATACATCAGGCAGATATATATATATATATAATATATCATATATTTTGACTTTATAATATATATTATCTATTTTGACTTTATAATATGTATTATATATTTTGATTTGAACGAAGCATTCTAGAGTCCTCAGTAAATGAATGTGGGCTTGCAAAGGAAATGAATTCCGTTTCTCTTGGGTGGATATCACAAGCACCTCCAAGGTCATGTGCATTTTTTTTTCCTTCTTTATTTTATCGAAGTGTGCATGCGTGCTAAGTCACTGAAGTCGTGTCTGACTCTGTAACACCCCGTGGACTGTAGCCCGCCAGGCTCCTCTGTCCGTGGGATTCTCCAGGCAAGAACACTGGAGTGGGTCACCATGCCTTCCTCCAGGGGATCTTTGCCCAAATATGCTGTTCCCAGTGAGCCTGCTACCTCTGTCTCTTCTTGCCTCTATAGAACCCCGGCGTTCAAGACGACGCTCTTCTCCGATGCTTTGATATTTTCTTGGTGTTGCTGTTGTTGAATCGCTCAGTCATGTCCGCCTCTTTGTAACCCTGTGGACTGCAGCCTGCCAGGCTTCCTGGTCCTTCACTGTCTCTTGGAGTTTGCTAAAACTCATGTGCATTGAGTCAGTGATGCTACCTAACCATCATCCTCTGCCGCCTCTTTCATAATAGAGACATTGCTACAACTCCTCAGTGGCTCTTGGTCTCTTCCTTGGGGCTGTGCTCTTCTCCATGTGGCTTGGCAGATGAGAGAGTGGATGTCTCCCCTTCATCCAATTGAGTGTTCCTTTTCTGCGTCAGAATAGTTATTCTCTGCTTCTTGACCTTCGCGCTCCAGGACACAGGAGCATGCTGGAATCTTGCCTGGCTTATTTCTGAAACCTTTCCATTTCTGGTTTCATTGCTCTAATTAGGGATCCTGTTACCAGTGGGTCTGCGAAGGCTTTGCAGTCACAAGAGAAAGCATTCCTCTCAAAAGAGTCGGTGGATTGAGCTATGGTGTTTGCACACTCTCATTTTTTACTTGCTTGGGGTTTTTTGTTGTTGTTTTTTCACCGAGACTGCTCAGAGAATAAAACCAAAATGCACGTATGGTAAACACATGTCTGATATTTGCTGCTGTGGAAACTCTGGGTTTATGATTAATGTGCCCAAAGGTTAGAGATCAGGAGATTTGAAAGAAGAATGCATCCACGAATCGATAACACACACGGTTTTTGTTCATTAGCCTTAGCGAGTCAACGAATACGGGCAAACCTGTCGATACATCGCATCGTCATGAGAGTTGGGTCATGTCCTCCTGTTTAACCCCATCCTTCTGTACTTCTTTCTTTCCCTTTACTGGTTTCACCCTTACATCACTCTTTTTTTTATGTCAGCAGATCCTAAGCTTTTTGGCCCCAGTGACTGATTTTGTAGATGATAATGTTTCCATGGACCGGGGGTCAGCAGTAGTTTCTTGATGATTCAAGCAGGTTGTGTTTATCGGGCACTTCATTCTTAACGGAATATGCTGCTGCCAATCTGACTGGAGGTACCAGTCAACGGCATGGAAATCAGGGACCCCTGTTTTATGTGATTCAGTGGTTCAAGCCGCACATACAGTGTATATCCAGGTATTACTTGATTTCAGAAGGTTTATAACATTGTCAGTGTGATGCATAGGGTGTTAAGAGCTCTTGATAGAAGGGAAGAGAGACGATAAATAAATACTAGTCTAAAGCGAAATTACTCTTGTGCTGCTTTGAAAACAAACGGCACATTTGGGAACAGCTAAAAACCACGTCTGAGCTGATCTTGGACACAGCCTGGAGGGCTTCCTGGAGGGGGAAGCATGTTATGGCCAAAACCTGAAAGATAAGAAGGGAGGCTGTGAAAACCCACACACTGAATTCTGTAGTCAGTGCATTGAATGCTACGGAAAAGGGGTTTATCCAACTAAGCATTATGTTTCCTCTCTCTTTTTTAAACCTTATTTTCTCTGTTGTTTTAAAATGAATGGAAGAGTGTTTAAATTCTGTGTGTGCTAAGTCGTGTCCAACTCTTTGTGACCCCATGGACTGTAGTTCACCAGGCTCCTCTGTCCACAGGATTGTCCAGGCAAGAATACTGGAGAGGGTTGCCATTTCTTTCTCCAGGGGATCCTCTGACCCAGGGATTGAACCCATGTATCCTACATTAGCAGGTGGATTCTTGACCACTGAGCCACCAGGGAAGCCCAAATCTATTGTACTTTGATATAAAATAAAAATAAAACACAAGAGAAAACACAAGAGCTAAGAAATGATTTTAAAATGTGTGAAAATTCTTAATTCCCTCCCTTTCCACAAAGCATCTTCCTTCTCAAGGATTTTGAGATCCCCTACGGTAGACCAGAGATACCAAAGGTATTATTCAGAGTCTTGGTGGTTAGGGGTCAAGTGGGTATAAGATGTGCAGAGAAAGGCAGTGTAGCCTGGACTTTAGGCAGTGTCTGTGGCAAGAAGTCATATTCAGTGTTTTCCATATGATAGCAGGTAACTTGTCTCTGTGCCTTACCTCTGAAGACTTGTATATGGGTGGTACCTAGAGAGGATGCTACATGTTGAAAAATAAACGTGGTTCCCATTACATGAGCTGACTCATTAGAAAAGACCCTGATGCTGGGAAAGCTCGAAGACCAAAGAAGGGGATGTCAGAGGTTGAGATGGTTAGGTGGCATCCCTGACTCGATGGACATGAGTTTGAGCAAACTCCGGGAGATGCTGAAGGACAGGGAAGCCTGGCGTGCTGCAGTCCATGGATCACAAAAGAGTTGGACACGACTTAGAGACTGCATGACAACATTAAAAGATGACATTTGTTTGTAGAGAAAGGAGTTAGAGGATGAGTCTCCGTGTGAGCTGCTTGATTTTTTTGGACTGCACCTGGTCTTAGTTGTAACATGTGAGCTCTTTAGTTGTGACCTGTGGAATCTAGTTCCCTGACCAGGGACTGAGCCCAAGTACCCTGCATATGGAGCCCAGAGTCTTAGCCACTGGACCACCAGGGAAGTCAGTGCGTAAATTAAGCTCCCGCTTCTTGATTGGGATGGATTTCCAAGGGATGATTCTGGGACTCCATGATCGTCAGAGGAATATGCTAATTTCCCCCATTCGTATTAATGAAGTAAAATAGTACTTTACTTAACCAGAGACGTCAGGCAACACGTTCTAAGCACTGGAAAATTATTGAACCCACTTACATCTTGGAAGGAAATTTATGACCAACCTAGACAGCATATTAAAAAGCAGAGACATCACTTTGCCAACAAAGGTCCATCGAGTCCAGGCTATGGTTTTTCCAGTGGTCATGTATGGATGTGAGAGTTGGACTACAAAGAAAGCTGAGCACCAAAGAATGGATGCTTTTGAACTGTGGTGTTGGAGAAGACTCTTGCGAGTCCCTTGGACTGCAAGGAGATCCAACCAGTCCATCCTAAAGGAGATCAGACCTGGGTGTTCATTGGAAGGACTCATGTTGAAGCTGAAACTCCAATCCTTTGGCCACTTGATGCGAAGAGTTGACTCATCGGAAAAGACCCTGATGCTGGGAGAGATTGAGGGCAGGAGAAGAAGGGGACGACAGAGGATGAGGTGGTTGGATGGCATCACCGACTCAATGAACATGAGTTTGGGTAAACTCCAGGAGTTGGTGATGGACAGGGAGGCCTGGCGTGCTGCAGACCATGGGGTTGCAAAGAGTCCGACATGACTGAGCGACTGAACTGAACTTAACACCTGTTCACATCCAACCCCTTAGTCTGGTTTTTAAATTTATTTATTTTTGTTATTTTTTCACTTCTCCCCCAACATTTGTTATGAAGCTTTTCAAACGTAGCTAGAGAAAATGAAAGAATTCTATGACTTACATTAATATAGCTACTACCTAGATTCTACAATGAATATTTTGCACTGTATGCTACATCATGTCTCTCTCCACTGACTGCCTTTTAAAGAGGCCAAGTTTTATGATGGTTATGAAAGATACATCGAAGACAAAATATCACAGACTAGTTAAGTCAGAGAAAAATAGCTTATATTTACACATATATGTGGAATCTAGAAAAATGGTACCAGATGGACCCATTTGGAAGGCAGATAGAGACACTGATGTAGGGAATGTAGGTATGGAGACAAAGGGTTTTAGTAAAGGTGGGTGGGATGAGTTGAGAGGTTGGGATTGACATATACACTATTGATACTATGTGTAAAAAAACAGGGGATACTTGTATACATATAGCTGATTCACTTTGCTGGACAGCGGAAACCATCACAGCGTTGTAAAGCAACTGTAGTCCAATAAAAATTAAAAAAAAAAAAAGAGGATTCAGTGGTACCTAGAGTTTTTGCAGATAAATTGAACACTTAAGTCCACATGTAAACCCACCCCACCAATGCTTATCACTGCTTTCATTCATAACTGCTAAAACTTGGGAGTAATGAAGAATCAAACCGCCGTGTGACCCAGCAATCCCACTCCTAGGCATATGCCCTGAGGAAACTAAAATTGAAAAAGACACATGTATCCCTTTGTTCATTGCAGCACTGTTTACAATAGCTAGAACGTGGAAGCAACCTAGATGTCCATCTACAGATGAGTGGATAAAGAAGTTGTGGTACAGTATACACGATGGAATATTACTCAGCCATAAAAAGGAATATATTTGAATCAGTTCTAATAGATGGTGAACCTATTATGAAGAGGGAAGTAAGTCTGAGAAAGATAAATACTGTATTCTAACGCATATATATGGAATCTAGAAAAATGATACTGAAGAATTTATTTACAGGGCAGCAATGGAGAAACAGGCATAGAGATCAGACTTGTGGACATGGGGAGAGGGGAGGAGAGGGTGAGATGTATGGAAAGAGTAACGTGGAAACTTACATCCCCATATGTAAAATGATAGCCAATGGGAATTTGCTGTATGTCTCAGGGAACTCAACTAGAGAGTGGGATGGGGAGGGAGGTGGAGGGAGGTTCAGGAGGGAGGGGATGTATGTATACCTATGGCTGATTCATGTTGAGGTTTGAAAGAAAACAAGAAAAGTCTGTAAAGCAATTATCCTTCAATTAAAAAATATATTAAAAAAAAAAAACAACTTGGGAGCAATCAAGAATGGCCCTTTGTAAGTGAATGGATGAACAGTGGTCCATCCACCCAGTGTGATGTGAGTCTTTGTTCAAGAGAAATGTGCTATCAAGCCATGAAAAGCCATGGAGGAATCTTAAATGCATACGACTAAGTATGAGAAGCCAGCCTCAAAAGGCAAAAAACTAGGATGACAGTAAACAGACCCGTGGATGCCAGGAATTTTAGAGCAGGGGTGAAGAAGGGAACTGTAGAGGAGTTTTTTTTAGGTCCTTGTGCTATTTATTTATTTTTAATCTCTCGACTGTACTACAGTGTGTGAGATCTTACTTCCCTGACCAGGAGTCAAGCTGGTGTCCCCTACATGGGAGCACAGAGTCTTAACCACTGCGTCGCCAGGGAAGTCCCCGTCTCGTCTGTTTTAGACATGCTCATATACAGTCTTAACGCAAGACTTTTGGAAGGCACTGTTTTTTGGGTCACGGTTTGACTCCCTTTTCGCACCCAGTTTAAGCATTTTACTCCATATTCCAAGTTTTCTGTGAGTACACACACACACACTAGGCTGTGAGTTAAGGTCATAAAAATCCTAGACAGACACTTGCAGACATTTGTAAAATAACGTTGATTAAATGCTCTAAAGCGATTTGGTTTTGCTAATATGATTTCCACTCACACACACGCACACACATTATTCTTCTAGCTCAAGCAGGACAGATACCTAGCAATTTTGTTTCCATCCCTACCTTGAAGGGGACAGCAGAGGAAGAGATGGTTGGATGGCATCAAAAACTTGAAGGACATGAGTTCGAGCAAGCTCCGGTATTGGTGATGGACAGGGAGGCCTGGCGTGCTGCAGTCCAGGGGGTCACAGAGAGTCGGACACGACTGAGCGACTGGACAACAACTCTTGTCCATCCCTGCACTGGATCTGTCAGTTCTGTTTGATTCGATGCATGAGGTTCTTTTTGCTCACCTCCATCTTCATGATGTAAGCTCATTTTTGCACCTCACTCACCGTGCGTGTAGCTCACAAGTGTGTGCGAAGTCGCTCAGTCCTGTCCGACTCTTTGCGGCCCCATGGACTGTAGCCCACCAGGCTCCTCTGTCCGTGGGATTCTCCAGGCAAGAATACTGGGGTGCGTTGCCATTTCCTCCTCCAGGGGATCTTCCTCACCCAGAGATAGAACCCGGGTCTCCTGTGTCTCCTGCACAGCAGGCAGACTCTTCACCCACTGAGCCATCAGGAAAGCCCACTCGTGTCTAGTTACCAATAACAGTGCCTGACCCCCAGAAATGCGCAGAGAAGGAGGGGTGATGGGAACTCTGGGTCTGGCCAGGTGCCTGTCATCCATCATCCTGTAGTTATGCATGCTTTCTCTCTACTTGTCCTAACGCTTCTCTCATATCATAGATACTCTCAAAGCAAAGTAGGTCCTGGAGGCATTCCTATGGGTATTTTTTTTTCCTCCGAAACGCCTTTAGGATGCAAGTCAGAGGTGATGAGGAAGGAAAGACACAAGAGAGGATGAATACGCTCAGATATAATCCTCCAGACTAAGAGCGCATGTGTAGTTAGAGATGGTCCACCTGTAAAGGTGGTTACCTGGAGGAGGAGCTGGCAGCCCACCCCAGTATGCGTGCCAGGAGAACCCCATGGACAGAGGAGCCTGACGGGCTGCAGTGCATGGGGTCACAGGAGTTGGACGTGACTGAGCAACTGAGCACAAATCTGGCTTACAGAAATACATTGCATATGTATTTCTCCGTATGCAATACTGTATGAAGCCCTCAGCGAGGATGGCAAAGACAGTAACAGCTTCAACAGCTCTGCAATAGCTTTACTTTTTTTTTTTTTACATTTAATTCGTGGGCTTTTCTTTCCCCTTTTTGTTTTCCATCGGAGTACAGCCAATTAACCGTCTTGTGATTGTTTCAGGTGCATGGCAGAGTGACTCAGCCATCCATATACATACACCATGAAATATAAGCTTTCTTTCTAGAAATGCGTATTTGTAGAAACGTGTCAGTACTTGCCGTTCCAAGAATGCATTCAAGCTGCTTAAGAATAAGTGGGAAATAAATGAGCAATCATGAAAGTTGCCTCAAGAGGTGACTTTTGCAGTAAATGTTAGCAGTTTTGAAATCTAAAATGGAGATCTGTGTAGTTTCTGAAAAATACTGAATTGCTTTTCAGATTAATTCATTTTATTGAAGTATCATTGATTTACCCTATTGCGTTAGTTTCTGCTTTACAGCAAAGTGATTCGATTATATGGATATATGCATTTTCTCTTTTTCTATTCTTTTCCATTGTATTTTATCACAGTATGTGCAGTACAGTTTCCAGTGCTGTGCAGCAGGTCCCTGTTCTTGATCTATCCTCTGCAGTAGTTTGCCTCTGCTGACAATCCATGGCTCCCATCTTTCTTGTGCAGATTTTAAAGTGAGTAAGAATGTATATGGGGCTTCCCTGGCAGCTCAGCTGGTAAATAATCTGCCTGCAATGCAGGAGACCCCTGTTTGATTCTTGGGTTGGGGAAGATCCCCTGGAGAAGGGATAGGCTACCCACTCCAGTATTCTTGGGTTTCCCTGGTGGCTCAGCTGGTAAGGAATCTGCCTGTAATGTGGGAGACCTGGGTTCAATTCCTGGGTTGGGAAGATCCCCTGGAGAAGGGAACGGCTACCCACTCTAGTATTCTTGCCTGGAGAATCCCATGGACTGTGTAGTCCATGGGGTCGAAAAGAGTTGGACATGACTGAGCGACTTTCACTTTCACTTTTTCAGTTTCAAGAGTGTGTGTAATATATACACACACACACTCAAATGTATGTGTGTATATATGTACACACAGCACTCACTCACAAATATGTATACACATACCACATAGATACACACACACCGCGTTCATACGCCCATTCTCCTCCTACACAAAGGCATCCCTCACCCACAGTCACACCACACACACACTTCCACACCCCTCAGACACATGTTCTCTGTAGCTTTGTTTGCTGTAGGCACCGGATTTTGGAATAAAAGCAGTATGCCAACCTCATGGTTTGGTTAGTAGCACCCTAACAGTTCACGAACTGTAAATACGATGTGGATTTCCCTGTAGTGCTGAACTGTGAAGTGTTGATGTTTAAAAATAAAATTGGGCAACATTTTGAAATAAAACCCTGACGCATTACGCGTTCACGTTAAAAATATTTACTGTATTGCAGTTGATTTACTATAGATACCGACTGAGCTATGAGGGAAGCCCATAGTTGATTTACACTGTTCTGTTAATTCCTGCTGTATGGCTTCGTGACTCAGTTATATACCCACGATTTGTCATATTCTTTTCCAGGATGGTTTATCACAGAATATTGAATAGGGTTCCCTGTGCTCTACCGTAGGACCTTGTTGTTCATCTGTCCTATATGTAGTAGTTTATATCTGTGAACCCCAAATTCCCAGTCCATCCTACCCCACCCTCCTCCCTGGGTAGATTTTAAAGTGAGTAGGAGTATGTGTGTATATATATATGGGTGTGTATATATATTGGAGAAGGCAATGGCACCCCACTCCGGTACTCTTGCCTGGAGAATCCCATGGACGGAGGAGCCTGGTAGACTGTAGTCCATGGGGTCACTACCATTCGGACATGACTGAGCGCTTTCACTTTCACTTTCCACTTTCATGCATTGGAGAAGGAAATGGTGACCCGCTCCAGTGTTCTTGCCTGGAGAATCCCAGGGAGAGGGGAGCCTGGTGGGCTGCCGTCTATGGGGTCGCACAGAGTCGGACATGACTGAAGCGACTTAGGAGCAGCAGCAGTAGTGTATATACATATGGGTTTGTGTGTATATATATATGGGTGTGTATATATATATATATATATATATATATATATATATATATATGGGTGTTTATATATATATGGGTGTGTATATGTATATATGGGTATATATATATATATAGGTTTGTGTGTATATATATATATATATATATGGATGTGTGTATATATATATATATGGGTATATATATATATATGGGTGTTTATATATATATATGGGTGTGTATATATACATATGGGTGTGTATATATACATACTTTTGCATTCCAGTCCCCTATAATGAAAAGGACATCTTTTTTGGGTGTTAGTTCTAGGAGGTCTTGTAGGTCTTCATAGAACAGTTCAACTTCAGCTTCTTCAGCGTTACTGGTCAGGGCATAGACTTGGATTACCGTGATATTGAATGGTTTGCCTTGGAAACGAACAGAGATCATTCTGTCGTTTTTGAGATTGCATCCAAGTACTGCATTTCGGACTCTTTTGTTGACCATGATGGCTACTCCATTTCTTCTAAGGGATTCTTGCCCACAGTAGTAGATATAATGGTCATCTGAGTTAAATTCACCCATTCTAGTCCATCTTAGTTCACTGATTCCTAGAATGTCGACGTTCACTCTTGCAAATTTGGAAAACTCAGCAGTGGCCACAGGACTGGAAAAGGTCAGTTTTTGTTCCAATCCCAAAGAAAGGCAATGCCAAAGAATGCTCAAACTACCGCACAATTGCACTCATCTCACATGCTAGTAAAGTAATGCTCAAAATTCTCCAAGCCAGGCTTCAGCAATACGTGAACCATGAACTTCCAGATGTTCAAGCTGGTTTTAGAAAAGGCAGAGGAACCAGAGATCAAATTGCCAATATCCGCTGGATCATCGAAAAAGCAAGAGAGTTCCAGAAAAACATCTATTTCTGCTTTATTGACTCTGCCAAAGCCTTTGACTGTGTGGATCACAATAAACTGTGGAAAATTCTGAAAGAGATGGGAATACCAGACCATCTGACCTGTCTCTTGAGAAACCTGTATGCAGGTCAGGAAGCAACAGTTAGAACTGGACATGGAACAACAGACTGGTTCCAAATAGGAAAAGGAGTACGTCAAGGCTGTATATTGTCACCCTGCTTATTTAACTTATATGCAGAGTACATCATGAGAAACGCTGGGCTGGAAGAAACACAAGCTGGAATCAAGATTGCCGGGAGAAATATCAATAACCTCAGATATGCGGATGACACCACCCTTATGGCAGAGAGTGAAGAAGAACTAAAGAGCCTCTTGATGAAGGTGAAGGAGGAGAGTGAAAAAGTTGGCTTAAAGCTCAACGTTCAGAAAACTAAGATCATGGCATCCGGTCCCATCACTCCATGGGAAATAGATGGGGAAACAGTGGAAACAGTGTCAGACTTTATTTTTTTGGGCTCCAGAATCACTGCTGATGGTGACTGCAGCCATGAAATTAAAAGACGCTTACTCCTTGGAAGGAAGGTTATGGCCAACCTAGATAGCATATTTAAAAGCAGAGACATTACTCTGCCAACAAAAGTACGTCTAGTCAAGGCTATGGTTTTTCCAGTGGTCACGTATGAATGTGAGAGTTGGACGGTGAAGAAAGCTGAGTGCCTCAGAATTGATGCTTTTGAGCTGTGGTGTTGGAGAAGACTCTTGAGAGTCCCTTGGACTGCAAGGAGATCCAATCAATCCATCCTAAAAGAGATCAATCCTGGGTGTTCATTGGAAGGTCTGACGTTGAAGCTGAAACTCCAATACTTTGGCCACCTCATGCGAAGGGTTGACTCATTGGAAAAGACCCTAATGCTGGGTAGGATTGGGGGCGGGAGGAGAAGGGGACGACAGAGGATGAGATGGTTGGATGGCATCACCGACTCGATGAACATGGGTTTGGGTAGACTCTGGGAGTTGGTGATGGACAGAGAGGCCTGGCGTGCTGCAATTCGTGGGGTCGCAAAGAGTCGGACACGACTGAGCGACTGAACTGAACTGATATATACATACACATATGGGTGTTTATATATATATGGGTGTGTATTCCCTGGTGGCTCAGAGGTTAAAGCGTCTGCCTGCAATGTGGGAGACCCGGGTTCAATCCCTGGGTCAGGAAGATCCCCTGGAGAAGGAAATGGCAACCCACTCCAGTATTCTTGCCTGGAGAACCCCATGGACGGAGGAGCCTGGTGGGCTACAGGCCATGGGGTCGCAAGGAGTCGGACACGACTGAGCGACTTCCCTTTCTCACTTTTCTATATGTATATATGGGTGTGTGTGTGTATATATATATATATATACACATATTCAATTCAGTTCAGTCGCTCAGTCATGTCCGACTCTTTGACGTCAGGCCTCCCTGTCCATCGCCAACTCCATCAATTCTTGGGTGCTCAGCTTTCTTTATAGTCCAACTCTCACATCCATGCATGACTACTGGAAAAACCATAGCCCTGACTAGATGGACCTTTGTTGGCAAAGTAATGTCTCTGGTTTTTAATATGCTCTCTAGGTTGGTCATAACTTTCCTTCCAAGGAGTAAGCGTCTTTTAATTCATGGCTGCAATCACCATCCGCAGTGATTTTGGAGCCCCCCAAAATAAAGTCAACCACTGTTTCCACTGTTTCCCCATCTATTTGCCATAAAGTGATGGGACCAGATGCCATGATCTTAGTTTTCTGAATGTTGAGCTTTAAGCCAACTTTGTCACTCTCCTCTTTCACTTTCATCAAGAGGCTTTTTATTTAGTTCCTCTTCACTTTCTGCCGTAAGGGTGGTGTCATCTGCATATCTGAGGTTATTGATATTTTCTCCCAGCAATCTTGATTCCAGCTTGTGGTTCCTCCAGCCCAACATTTCTCATGGTGTCCTCTGCATATAAGTTAAATAAGCAGGGTTACAATATACAGCCTTGACGTACTCCTTTTCCTATTTGGAACCAGTCTGTTGTTCCATGTCCTGTTGCTTCCTGACCTGCATACGGGTTTCTCAAGAGACAGGTCAGATGGTCTGGTATTCCCATCTCTTTCAGAATCTTCCATAGTTTATTGTGATCCACACAGTCAAAGGCTTTGGCATAGTCAATAAAGCAGAAATAGATGTTTTTCTGGAACTCTTGCTTTTTTGATGATCCAGTGGATGTTGGCAATTTGATCTCTGGTTTGTCTGCCTTTTCTAAAACCAGCTTGAACATCTGGAAGTTCACGGTTCACGTATTGCTGAAGCCTGGCTTGGGGAATTTTGAGCATTACTTTACTAGCATGTGAGATGTGTGCATGGGTTTATATATATATGAGTGTGTGTATATATATGGGTATGTGTATATATATGTGTGTATACATTTATGGGTATGTATATATATATATGGATGTATATATATATATATGGGTGTGTATATACATGGGTGTGTGTATATATATATATATATGGGTGTGTGTATATATATGGTTGTGTATATATATGGGTGTGTGTGTATATATATAGGTGTATATATATATATATATGGGTGTATACATATATATTGATGTGTGTATATATATATATATGGGTGTGTATACATATGGGTGTGTGTATATATATACAGGTGTGTATATATGTATATATGGATGTGTATGTGTATATATATATATGGGTGTGTGTATATATATATATGGGTGTGTATATATATGTGGGTGTGTGTATATATACATGCGTGTGTGTATATATATGAGTGTATATATATGTATATATACACAGCACTCACACACAAATACATGTACACATGCCACATGCATACGTAGACACCATATTTAATCACCCATTCCACTTACGCGTAAAGACAGCCTTCACACATAATGACACCACACACACAGACACACATAGACACACACATACCCCTCACAAACATGTACTCTGTAGTTATTGTTTTCTGTAGGCGCTGAATTTTGGAATCAGTGTCATATACCAACCTCACAGTTTGGTAAGTAGCACCCTAATGGTTCACATACTGTAAAGATGGTATGGATTTTCCCTGTAGTGCTGAACTATGATGTGTTGACGTTTAGAGATAAAATTGGTTTGCAGTTTGAAAGGAAATCCTGACATATCATCAGTGTGCTTTTTTTAAAACATTTACTTTACTGAATTATCAGTTCAGCTCACTCAGTCGTGTCCGACTCTTTGCGACCCCATGGACTGCAGCACGCCAGGCTCCTCTGTCCACGGGGTTCTCCCTGCAGGATGACTGGAGTGGTGGCCGTCTCCTCCTCCAGGTACCTACCTTTACAGGTGGACAGTCTGTAACTACGCACGCGCTGTTGACTTAGTCTGGAGGGTGGTATCTGAGGGCATTCATCTCTTGTGTGTTTCCTCTGTGCCACTCACAGAGATTTTGCACGACATGTGCTGAAATAGGCGCGGAAGGCATATGACTTGCTTAAAAGGTGAGAAAAACAAAACTGAGAAGGTGCATACACGATCTCGTTCCCAACAAGGAAGCAAAGACAGGACTCTTGGTTTCACGGTGACTGCATCCCAGCGCTACCTGATCATTTTTCCGGCATCCCCTAGTTCCTCCATGTTGAAGGTTTAAATCACACTGAAAGCGAAGTGAAGGTGTTAGTCACTCAGTTGTGTCTGACTCTGAGACCTTATGGACTGTAGATAGAGATACAGAAATATCGAGATGGATGGATAGGTAGACAGATGAGTATTGTGTGTATATTGTGTGTGTTAGTCATGCGGTGGCGTCCGACTCTTTGTGACCCCGTGGACCATAGCCCGCCAGGCTCCTCTGTCCATGGGATTCTCCAGGCAAGAATACTGGAGTGGGTTGCCATTCCCTTCTCCAGGGGATCTTCCCAACCCAGGGATCAAATCCAGGTCTCCCACATTTCAGGCAGATTCTTTTCCATCTCAACAACCAGTGAAAGTCGCTCAGTCATGTACAACTCTGCGACCCCATGGACTATACAGTCCCTGGAACTCTCCAGGCCAGAATACTGAAATGAGTAGCCTATCCCTTCTCTAGTGGATCTTCCTGACCCAGGAATCGAACTGGGATCTCCTGGATTGCAGGCAGATTCTTTACCAGCTGAGCCACCAGGGAAGCTCCTAAATAATGCTGATTCATACGTTTTATGTAATTCAATCCAGTGCCAGTATTTCCAGAATATTGGTTGCGTACTTGCTTTGCTCAGGACATGATGGTGTCACTACTAACTGATGACGTCACTGTGAGCAGGAGACCTCTTGTCCCTTCCGATTTGAAAGGCAGGTGCCTGGTGATGGACACAGGGCACAAAGCACTTGAGGAAATGAAGACGTGTGTCTGCAGTCGGTTAGATCAGAAACCAACTAGAGAGGGAGGAAAAGCAGAATTATACTGACAACCACAGAGGTAATGGGGGGAAAGAAGCCAAGCTCTTAACTGTTTTTATATCTTCTTCAAAATCACCAAGTGCTCAAACCTTGGTTCAGTTCAGTTCAGTCGCTCAGTGGTGCCCGACTCTTTGCGACCCCATGAATTGCAGCACACCGGGCCTCTCTGTCCATCACCAACTCCCGGAGTCTACCCAAACCCATGTCCATCGCGTTCAAACCTTGGTAGAAATTGATAAATCAGACTTGCTGATTTGCGTTGTGTCTCGTACAATATTCCATCAGTTATCATCAAATCTGAAATTAACCCACAGTTAGTGTCGGTTGATTCATTTGGACGCCAAAATGTCATCAGTGCCTCCTACCTGTTCTCTGTGGAACTACACCCTGAAAGTAGAACATTGAACAAAACAATTTCGAACCTTAGATCTGTGGTTGACATCCAATGGTGATTTTGCTCCCAGGGGACACTTGACAACATCTTAGGGCAGTTTGGATCGTTGTGACTGGGATTTACTCACGGCGTCTAGTGAATAGAAGCCAAAGATGCCTCTGAACACGAGATCAGTCTCACAAGAATATATTCAACCCATAAAGAAGACACAGTACAAGTACAGGATGGAGTACTACTCAGCCACGAAAAGGAATGAAATAAATAGCATTTGCAGCAACATCAACGGACCTAGAGATTATCATACTGAGTGAAGCAAGTCAGACAGAGAAAGACAAATATCATATGATATGGCTTATATGTGGAATGTAAAATGTGACAGAATTGAACTTATCGGAAATAGAAAGAGACTCACAGACAGAGAACAGGTTTCTGGTTGTCAAGGGGGAGGGGGTAGGGACAGAAATAGACTGAAAATTTCAGCTCAGCAGATACAAACTATTATATATAGGATGGATAAACGAGGTCCTACTGTACAAAACAGGGACCTCGATTCAATATCATACAATAAACCATAATGAAAAAGAATATTAAAAAAAGAATGTATGTAATATAACAGGAGTAATTTGCTGTACAGCATAAATTAACACAACATTGTAAAGCAACTGCAATGCAATAAAATTGAAAGCAGACAATTATCAGAGAAAATATCAACAATGCCAATCGAGGCTGAGAAGCTCTATACTTTTGGAGGAAAAATAATCCACTTCTTATCCCAAGGACAGTTGCACAGTGTATTAAGTGCTTCATGCTGTTTGTCACTCATTTCACGGGTCCCATCACCAGGAGACATGTGGATAGTGAGAACAAGGAGCCCAAAGGATGCAGGTGGGTTATCAGTGAAGGAAGTCTTGGTGATAGAGACACAGGAACGTACAAAGACCCTGGGGTCAGAGAGGGGCTGGCATAATCTAGGATCTCAGGGTACCGGGGCAGTTCAAGGGCAAAGGTAGAGATGGCTGAGGGGGAGAGTATATAGAAAATCAGGGAGGTCTCAGATTTCTGGATTTCCCCAGCCATTCATTATGTGGGGCACAGATATGATTCTCTGGTCTCCTATCCTCTCTCCCATAATCATATGCAGCATTTGGATCAACATTTTTTGCTGTCTTTTGTTACTCTGGTTCAGTCACTGAGCCCTGTCTGACTCTGTGACCCCGTGGACTGCAGACAGGCCTTCCCTGTCCTTCACCCGTTTGCTCAAACTCATGTCCATCGAGTCAGATGCCTTCCAAGTATCTCATCCTCCGTCGCACCCTTCTCCTCCAGCCTTCTATCTTTCCCAGCATCAGGGTCTTTTCGAATGAGTCAGCTCTTCACGTCAGGTGGCCAAAGTGTTGGAGTTTCAGCTTCAGCATCAGTCCTTGCACTGAATATCCAGGGTTGTTCTCCTTTAGGATGGACTGGTTGGATCTCCTTGCAGTCCAAGGGCCTCTCAAGAGTCTTCTCCAACACATCAATTCTTCAGCGCTCAGCTGTCTTTATGGTCCAGCTCTCACAGCCACGCATGACTACTGGAAAAACCACAGCTTTGATGGTATGGACTTGTTGTGTACTCCCATCTAAGCCAATGACAGACCCTGGGCATGCAAACAAAGATAAAAAATGGTGCCTGGGGAAGGGGGTTGGTGTTCTCAGAAGACCTTGGCTGGGCTACACCCATGGGTCTCAGATGTCTGTAACTTCATGTTCATCTCTTATGCTTTCCTAGCTTTCCACTGCGCTCTTTACTTCCCACATTCTGGGTCCAAGCTGCTGAGTCCTCACTGTGGAGGTGTTTGCTTTTCCTTTTTTTCCCCATTTCCAAAGTCAAACGGCAAACAAGGAAACCTTGTCACTCACACCCCTGAAATGCTAGACGTTGATTCTTCAAGTGGCTTCTTGCAAAGAGCTCTGATTTGAGGGCTTCTGGCATTTTTTGTCTGAAGCCTGATGTTGAACTGATTTGAATTGTCCGTGATCCTTCAGCTCTTGGTATGGGTGGATCTGGGAACTGATGCGTGATATGGAGTCTTTGAAACACTCCCCTTTTCAAGTAGAAAGTACCCTTTATAAAGTCCTTGTTGTAGAGCAGCTGAAGGTCACAGGGCTTATTTGCTGCCAAATCTCCGAGATGAATGTATTTCTCTTGGTTTTTAGCTTTTCCTGACTTCTCCCCCGTCTTGTTAAACCATGTCTCTCATTTTGGGGCTTCTGAAGTTCTTTTTTCCCCCCTCTGGGGTCACACAAGGAGGGCTAGCTGGCAGGGTTAGAATGAGGGAATCTCCAAAAACCCTTTTTTTTTTTTTAAACAACCACGGCAGTATCATTAAGAGTTGCTTCTTAGATTTTATTTGTCCTGTGGCTTACATTTTGGAACACAACTCAAAGCATTTTCAAGAGGATAACCAACAAAAACATAGGTTGATGATTGCTTTGCTTTTACAATAAGATCTGAAACAAGACAAAGATGTTTGCTCTCCCCACCTCTGTCTAACAGAAAATTGGAGCTCTTCGCCAGGCCAGGAGGGTTTTCAAAAAAGGAATTATGTGTATGTATTTGGAACAGAGGAACTGTCTTTACATGCAGATGACATGCTTGGTTATGTAGTGACTCCTAAAGAATTTACAGAGTGGTAAAACACGAATGATTTTATCAAGATCTCAGAATTAAAGACACATTTGTATTACTCTCAGTTCAGTTCAGTCGCTCAGTCGTGTCTGACTCTTTGTGACCCCATGGACTGCAGCACGCCAGGCCTCCCTGTCCATTACCAACTCCCGGAGTTTACTCAAACTCACCTCCGTTGAGTCAGTGGTGCCATCCAACCATCTCATCCTCTGTCGTCCCCTTCTCCTCCTGCCTTCAATCTTACCCAGCATCAGGGTCTTTTCCAAAGAGTCAGTTCTTCACATCAGGTGCTCAAAGTATTGGAGCTTCAGCTTCAGCATCAGTCCTTCCAGTGAGTATTCAGGGGTGATTTCCTTTTAGATTGACTGGTTGGATCTCCTTTCTGTATTAGTCTATTCAACATAGAAATGCTGGAAAGTAAAATTGACCATAAACCATTAACCATAGCAACCTTTAAAGGTTAAAATATTGGAAAAAAGTTAATTTGTGAAACACCATATAGACTTATAGAATGTGTATTATTATAACAAAGAAATGAGATTTGGGGATTTTTTAATTAAAATGGTTAGGATTTTATAAATAACTTGACAACTTTTAAGACTATTGATTCTTCCAATTTATTAACATGATTTAGTCCTCTGTCATTTGAATCCTCTTAATCTTTTGAGGAAGTTTGTAAATTTTAATGTAGAAGTCTTGCCAGTTTCTGTTAAAAATATTTCCATATCAAAATGTATCCATACAGTATAACTGAAATTCTGAGACATGCATAGTAATCATATTCCTGCTGATGAAAATAAAATTAGTAATACTTTTAAAATTAAAAATCTTAACTTTTATAATATCTGAAAATGACATAAAATTTGAAAAGCCAGTATATGAAATGTTATTACTGAGTTTGCCTCTTCTGAAATATTAATACCTGCTTCATGGTTATATATTTAATATTTAATAGTCCTCATTGAAACCTGTCTTATAAATCCTTTTTTAATTTTCATAGCAAAGTGCCAAATTCACTATACGTCCATTTGTATAGATTTTTTCTTTTTATGTGTTGTATGGTTTCTATACTTTGCTAGAACATTCTTTTCATGGCTTTTAATTGACTTATTTTTTTGTCTCTCCACCTGGCTCTTCCTTAACCCTTGATATTCTTTTCTTCTGCCTTTAAACTAGTGACTTCATAGGAAACATGTTTCATTCAGGTAGAGTTCCTTTGCCATGTTGGGTTAGTTTCAAGTATATAGCGAAGTGATTGTTACACATACACACACGTATATAGACATACATTCTTTTTTTCAATCTTCTTTTCCACTATAGTTTATCATG
Source organism: Giraffa tippelskirchi (assembly GCF_054371585.1). NCBI lineage: Eukaryota > Metazoa > Chordata > Mammalia > Artiodactyla > Giraffidae > Giraffa > Giraffa tippelskirchi. Next base: position 150,618,877 of record NC_137289.1, read on the forward strand.
GGATATTAAACAGAGTTCCCTGTGCTGTACAGTAGCTCTTTGTTGTTTATCTGTTTTACACATAGTTGTGTGAATTTATTAATCCCCAATTCCTAATTCATCCCTCCACTTCCCTTTCCCCTTTAGTAACCATTAATTTTTTTTTTTTCTTTCTTATGTTCATGAGTGTTTTTCTGTTTTACGAGTAAGTTCATTTGTATCATTTTTCAGATTCCACATACAAGTAATATCATATGATATTTGTCTCTATATCTGACTTCCCTTAGATCACACTTCCCTTAGTGTGATCATCCCTAGGTCCATTTGTCTTGCTGCAAATGGCATTATTTCATTGTTTTTTATGACTGTAATATTCCTACGTGTGTGTGTGTGTGTTTCTCACATTTTCGTTATCCATTCCTCTGTGGTTGGATATTGAGGTTGCTTCCATGTCTTGACTATTGTGACTAGGGCTGCAGTGAACAATGGGGTGCGTGGATCATTTTTGAAGTTCCTATATTACACAGCTTCATAGACTAAAAGATGGCATCACCACCTCAATGGACATGAGTCTGAGCAGGCTCTGGGAGTTGGTGATGGACAGGGAAGCCTGGCGTGCTGCAGTCCATGGGGTTGCAAAGAGTCGGACACGACTGAGCGACTGAACTGAATAGACTAAAAGAGCAAGTGTCTTTGAAATCAGCATTTTATAATTTTGTTCAGTTCTATAATGTTTGCTCACATTTTTGTGGGACTTTCCAACGTCCAAACTGCCACATAAATGTTTTGATGGTATTACTCACTTCATGTCAGATGGATAGCATTGTTGTTGCTGTTTAGTCGCTAAGTCATGTCTGACAGTTTGCGATCCCATGGACTGTAGCCCATCAGGCTCCTCTGTCCATGCCATCTCCCAGTCAGGAATAGTGGAGGGGGGTTGCATTTGCTTCTCCAGAGGATATTCCTATCCCAGAAATCAAATCCTTATTTCCTGCATTGGCAGGCAGATTCCTTACCACTGAGCCACCAGGGAAGCCCCAGGGATAGCATTAATCCATCATTAATACCACGTGTGAGTTGAGTGACTCATGTGAGGTCTAGTTAATCCACTAACACACCTAAGATCCCAGTGATTAGACAGAATAATCTTTCCATCCTTTACAGGAATCTAGCTGCTTGGGAATAAGGAAGGCACTCTTGAGATATATTTAAATAGCCATTAGTATCACTTCAGTTCAGTTGCTCAGTCCCGTCCGACTCTTTCCGACCCCACGGACTACAGTACGCCAGGCCTCCCTGTCCATCACCCAGCTCCCTAAAATTGCCCAGACTCATGCCCAACGAGTCAGTGATGCCATCCAATCATCTCATCCTCTGTCGTCCCCTTCTCCTCCTGCCTTCAATCTATTAGGATTTCACCAATTATTTTTAACTTGATTTGCAAACCTCCTTTTGCTGGTGTTAAAATGGTTGATTTTAGCCAAACATTTCTGAAATGTTTTCTTTCTCGTAGGAAGACGCACTCATGGTTGTATGTGCTTGCTTCTGCTCATGAGATCTTAATGTCAAAGAGCCAGAGGCTCTCAGCAGATTAACATCTGTGACCTTGAATTCCTTGCATAATGGCATAATGGCTTACACTGTCCATTCTTCTAGGAGAGGCATTTTGGGCATCTCGGGACACAGTAGTTTTCCCTTGCAAAACAGAATTTCATCTGTATTGTTCATTCGTCCTTGTGTTGAGGTATACCTTAATATATATGCCTTAATTTTTTTTTTTAAGTGCGTATTCTAAAGATTAATTCTGAGCATGACATGGTAAAGGCTGACACTGAATGAGCGGGCACTCCAGAGTGGATTGTTGATGTCAGTGATTTCAGATAATGAGATTATTGTTTATGCCTTCCCACTCCAGAGTGGTCGATAATCCCTGGGCGAGGCTGGCCCTGAGACACAGGCAGTGTGGCTGCAAGAATCGGGAAGCACTCCTGTTAATGGACCGTGACGACACCAGAGAGAAATGTGAGAGAGATTGATGGATGTGCCCTTTGACGGGCTTTGTCTGCCTTAGATTTGTGGCTAGTTGACCTCTCCCCTCTCCAAATGGTCACCAGGATGAGTTTTCAATAGCAAAATCCCAAACATGTCCTCCAGAATCCACATTTGTCTGTGAAACTTCACTTCTCTCTGGGTTGGAAGATATACAGTTGTCACCTTCCTTATACAGTCAGTTGTACTTTATGAATATTTTCCACTTAGTTAATACTTACTAATAGTCAAAGCTATAATTTATCTATAACCATGTATGGATGTGAGAGTTGGTCCATAAAGAAAGCTGAGTGCCAAAGAATTGATGCTTTTGAACTGTGGTGTTGGAGAAGACTCTCGAGAGACCCTTGGACTGCAAGGAGATCCAACCAGTCCATCCTAAAGGAGATCAGTCCTGGGTGTTCATTGGAAGGACTGATGCTGAAGCTGAAGCTCCAATACTTGGGCCACCTGATGCAAAGAGCCGACTCATTGGACAAGACCCTGATGCTGGGAAAGATTGAAGGTGGGAGGAGAAGGGGACAACAAAGGATGAGATGGTTGGATGGCATCACAGTCTCAATGGACATGAGTTTGAGCAAGCTCTTGGATACAGTGAATGACAGGGAGGCCTGTCGTGCTGCAGTCCATGGAGCTGCAAAGAGTTGGACATAACTTAGCAACTGAGCAACAACAATTTTGTGGGAAAGCCCTAATCCTGGCATGACATTTTACATTTGTGTAGATATTGCCTGATTTCTTTCCGCAGTCTGTACTGATTCCCCTTTCCACCATGAGACTATCTGTTGATACCTCTCCAGACAAATTTATGTGTTCAAGTACCCTGACCAGAAAGAGCAATGACTGAATTTATATCCTGAATTCATTACTCTGCGATCTTCTTTGTAAATGGGCTTCCCTGGTGGCTCAGACGGTAAAGAATCTGTCTTCAATGCAGGAGACCTGGGTTCTATCCCTGGGTTGGGAAAATCCCCTGAAGAAGGAAATGGCAACCCACTCCAATAGCTGTGTCTGGAGAATCCCATGGACAGAGGAGCCTGGCTGGCTGTAGTTCACGAGGTCACCAAGAGTCGGACACGACTGAGCGACTAACACTTTCACACTTTGAGAATGTTCGCTTGACCCATTATCAGGTATATTTGAGATGCACTGCATATGCTCATGTCATTCCCTCCCCGACCGAGATATTAATCTCCAGGGTGGTGACCTAATGTTGGTGGTTTGTGTAAGACTTTTCCATCTCTAGGCTTCCCTCGTAGCTCAGATGGTAAAGAATCTGCCTGCAGTGCAGGAGACCCGCGTTAGATCCCTGGGTCGGGAAGATCCCATGGAGCAGCAAGTGGTAACCCACTCCAGTGTTCTTGCCTGGAGAATCCCATGGACCGAGGAGCCTGGTGGGCTACAGTCCATGGGATTGCAAAGAGTCGGGCATGACTGAGCAGCTAACGCTTCCCATCTGTAGCATCGAGAGCCCCTGATTCAGGAAACACCTCCATCCCAAACAAAGCCGGGCATACGGTTGCTCTAATTTTAGGTCTGGTGGAAACAGCAGTGGATTCCTACAGCTTTGTGATAAAGGTGTCTGAAATTCGGCAGTGACTTGCAAATCCACTGAGACGATGCTCTACTTCATTCCTAGTACTTTGGGATAGAATGTTGGTGTGTGTGTGTCTCAGTCATGCCCGACTCTTTGTGACCCCCATGGACTGTGGCCCACCAGGCTCCTCTGTCCATGGGATTCTCCTGGCAAGAACACTGGATGGGGTTGCCCTTTCCTCCTCCGGCAGATCTTCCCTACCCAGGGATCTTCCCAACTCTGCAGCCACTGCGTCTCTTGCATCGGGAGGTGGATTCTTTACCCCTGCCCTACCTGGTGAGCCCCCAAAGCATGTCTTGCCCAGATGCTATTGTTCTAGAGAGGGAGGTTCTATCTGAGTATTGTGTATCATGTTGTATCTACTGATGATGTAAGGGGAAGTTTTTCATTTCAGAAAGTTTCTCCCGATCAGGAGATAAGGAGAAAGAAATAGGGAGAGAGAGAAGAAAGGCGGGAGGAAGAAGGGAGGAAGGGATGCAAGTGTGGGAATAAGCAAGTTTTGGAGGATGGAAAAAAGGAATAACAATGCTGACCTGATCGAGCTGTCAAAACGAGTTCTCACACCCTCTTCCTCTGTGAGCCAGTATTTTTTTTTTTTTTACCCCCGGAGAGAATTGGACTATCTCTTACTCTGAAACACAGATCCACGAGACAATAGGTTTCACGAAAAGGGATTTCATGGTATTAAACAGTTGGCAGGAAGAGAGCTCCATGTTGTAATGATGGGTCCTAATCTTAAATAGGAGGATGAGAAGAACAAATAGCATTAAAAGGGTAATTTCATTTTTTGTGTGTCTGCATGAAACCCATCCCGTACCGATTACTGATTTTGCACAGTGCCTAAGTTCTTGAGGCAGCTACTGGGCCATTAACAGAATCTGTTTGCATATCCTGTGAGGGAAGGGCACTGTTTTTAGAAACCAGATTTTTGCATTCAGGTAGGAAAATGTATTGGAGGAGGAAATGGCAACCCACTCCGGGATTCTTGCCTGGAGAATCCCATGGTCAAAGGAGCCTGGTGGGCTGAGTCCATGGGTTCGCAAAGAGTGGGACACGACTGAAGCGACTTCGCAGAGGATGAAAATGTATATTCCTTTTGTGAGGGTTCTGTTTTTTGGAACCTAAGACAGATGACTTAAGAAGGGGTCTTACAGTAGCGAATATGTCAAGTCACTGACTTGAATTCTTTAAAAATAGATGTATTTATCTGGCTGTGTTGGGTCTTGGTTGCAGTATGTGGAATCTATGTTGCCACACACCAAATTCTCTCTAGTTGTAAAAGGAGGCCTTAGGTACCCCGGGGTATGTGGATTCTTGGTTTGCCAACCAGGTAATGAACCCGCTTCCCCTGCTTTTGAAAACGGATTCCTAATCGCTGGACCATCAGGGAAGTCCCTCTTTCTTGACTTCATGTAAATAGAAGGTTTCCAGGAAGTAGACACTTTAAACCTGCGGTGTTTGGAGCAAATCACTGATCTCAGTTCAGTTCAGTTCAGTGGCTCAGTCGTGTCTGACTCTTTGCGACCCCATGGACTGCAGCCCACCAGGCTTCCCTATCCATCACCATCTCCCAGAGCTTGCTCAAACTCATGTCCATGGAGTGGGTGATGCCATCCAACCATCTCATCCTCTGTTGTCCCCTTCTCCTCCCGCCTTCAATCTTTCCCAGCATCAGGGTCTCTTCCAATGAATCAGTTCTTCACATCAGGTGGCCAAAGTATTGGAGTTTCAGCATCTGTCCTTGCAACAAAGTATTACAGTTCTTGCAGTTAAATGGGGATGACAATGTCTAGTTTTCAGTTACTTGTGGGAATAAATGATGTGCTGTTGCACATAACCAACCTACTGTCAGGACAGCAAGTTGTTTCTGTGGATGTCTTAAATTCCCGCCCTCCATTTCAGCATCCTCTCTTTATCTACTTCCCCCTTATGCCTTTCTGCCAGCCTTCCTTTCTCCCTTTTTCCTTTGCTTCTCTCCATCTCTTCCGTATAATCCTAGATTTCTCAACCTTGCCTCTACTGACCTTTCAGCCTGGATATTTCTCTTTTTGGGGTGTGTGTGTGTGTGTGTGTGTGTGTGTGTGTGTGTGTGTGTGTGTGACCCTTCTTGTCCGTCTTAAAAAATGCAGCATCAACCGTTTCTGCCACCCACTGGATCCCTGTAGTATTCTATGAAAACCAATAGTGTTTCCACACATAGTGACATGTCCTCTCTGGGGCAAAAATCACAGAGCCCCTTTCTCTCAAATATACCACCCATTAGGAAACCCTGCTTCGTTTCTTTCAGTTGAACGGTGCAGGATTATAAGATGCTGGTGTTTTTATCAAGTGCTCTGGGATTGAATCTCATTTCCACTCTTGATGGGAAAAAGGGAGATGATGCTGTTGTTTTTATATCTCCTCACACAGATCTGTAAACTTGGAGTTTTATGGGAATGAGCATGCACCTAAATCTAATTATATTAACTACTTCTACATGTCTGAAAAAGACGTTGTACTAGGAGAAAAAGCAAGGACAAATGTAAATAGAAAAGTAAAAATATGGCGTTATAATTAAGTTGCTGGTTTTCCATGTCAGGTATGCGGTACTGACTTTATTCCCCATTATTTCTGGTAGCTTCTTGGGACTCTTAAAACAAAAATACATTTTTAAGTATTTATGTGTTTGGGTGCATCGGGTGTGATCTGCAGCTTGAAGGATCTTCACTGCATCATGGGAGATCTCTACTTGTGGCGTACAGGGTCACGTGACACCTTAGTTCCCTGCCCAAGGATTGAACCCACGTCCCCTGCTTTGCAAAGTGGATTCTTACCCACTGAAGTACCAGGCGAGTCCCAGATGAAAATAATTTTAATAAGCTTTTCTCTAAATATATTCATAGTGGACTATAGAATCTATATTGATAGTAGACCCCATGTGCCTCTTTATCTACCCACCTGGTTATCTATTGATTTATATGTTGACAGTGAAATAACAGGAAGAATATACTTATGTATAATTATTACTGTTATACAGAAAAGTGATAGTTGAGCATATAACACTGGAGGGAGCAAAAGGTTTGTTTGGGTTTTTCTGTAACATCTGATGAAACACCTGAATGAACTTTATGGCCAACCACATAACTAAGTGGGTAACAGTTAAGAGAAAATGATAAAACACAGTATATAAACTTCGTGTTTTTTTCTGTGTAAATTTTACTGGAGTACTGCTGTATTTTTTAGGATACAACAAAGACAGCGAAATGCCAGCTTTGCCACTGTAAAGTAAGAACTAGGATAAAGGAGATAGAATGGATTTTTCATGGAGATGTGAGTGATCCACTGACTGATCAGATGATAAAGCTAAATGTCTGCCCCTCTCCGTCACTAATATCCCGTGATGTGTGCATGGTGTTGCCATGGGTTACTTCATTGTCTCGGATGACACGGACCCCGAAGCCATGTGAAAGCATCATTGTCACCCAGGGAACATTTAAAGAAGGAACTGTTCCCTCAATTTTATTCTTAAAGGAAATAGTTACTTACCTCCTAGGTATAAAAGAAAATCATTAAAAAAAATTTTTTTTAACATGGTCCATTTTAAAGTCTTTATTGAAGTTGTTACAATACTGCTTCCGTTCTGCGTTTTGGTATTTTGACCTCAAGGCATGTGGGATCTTACTGACCCAGTTCAGTTCAGTCGCTCAGCCGTGTCCGACTCTCTGCGACCCCACGAATTGCAGCACGCCAGGCCTCTCTGTCCATCACCAACTCCCGGAGTTTACCCAAACCCATGTTCATCGAATCGGTGATGCCATCCAACCATCTCATCCTCTGTCGTCCCCTTCTCCTCCCGCCCCCAATCCTACCCTGCATTAGGGTCTTTTCCAATGAGTCAACCCTTCGCATGAGGTGGCCAAAGTATTGGAGCTTCAGCTTCAACATCAGACCTTCCAATGAACACCCAGGATTGATCTCTTTTAGGATGGATTGATTGGATCTCCTTGCAGTCCAAGAAACTCTCAAGAGTCTTCTCCAACACCACAGTTCAAAAGCATCAATTCTGCAGCACTCAGCTTTCTTCACCGTCCAACTCTCACATCCATACATGACCACTGGAAAAACCATAGTCTTGACGAGACGGATTTTTGTTGGCAAAGTAATGTCTCTGCTTTTAAACATGCTATCTAGGTTGGCCATAACCTTCCTTCCAAGTAGTAAGCATCTTTTAATTTCATGGCTGCAGTCACCATCAGCAGTGATTCTGGAGCCCAAAAAAGTAAGGTCTGACACTGTTTCCACTGTTTCCCCATCTATTTCCCATGGAGTGATGGGACCAGATGCCATGATCTTAGTTTTCTGAACGTTGAGCTTTAAGCCAACTTTTTCACTCTCCTCCTTCACCTTCATCAAGAAGCTCTTTAGTTCTTCTTCACTTTCTGCCATAAGGGTGGTGTCATCCGCATATCTGAGGTTATTGATATTTCTCCCGGCAATCTTGATTCCAGCTTGTGTTTCTTCCAGCCCAGCGTTTCTCATGATGTACTCTGCATATAAGTTAAATAAGCAGGGTGACAATATACAGCCTTGACGGACTCCTTTTCCTATTTGCAACCAGTCTGTTGTTCCATGTCCAGTTCTAACTGTTGCTTCCTGACCTGCATACAGGTTTCTCAAGAGACAGGTCAGATGGTCTGGTATTCCCATCTCTTTCAGAATTTTCCACAGTTTATTGTGATCCACACAGTCAAAGGCTTTGGCATAGTCAATAAAGCAGAAAGAGATGTTTTTCTGGAACTCTCTTGCTTTTTCGATGATCCAGCGGATATTGGCAATTTGATCTCTGGTTCCTCTGCCTTTTCTAAAACCAGCTTGAACATCTGGAAGTTCACGGTTCACATATTGCTGAAGCCTGGCTTGGAGAATTTTGAGCGTTACTTTACTAGCATGTGAGATGAGTGCAATTGTGCGGTAGTTTGAGCATTCTTTGGCATTGCCTTTCTTTGGGATTGGAACGAAGACTGACCTCTTCCAGTCCTGTGGCCACTGCTGAGTTTTCCAAATTTGCTGGCATATCGAGTGCAGCACTTTCACAGCATCACCTTTGAGGATTTGAAATAGCTCAACTGGAATTCCATCACCTCCACTAGCTTTGTTCGTAGTGATGCTTTCTAAGGCCCACTTGACTTCACATTCCAGGATGTCTGGCTCTAGGTGAGTGATCACACCATCGTGATTATCTGTGTCGTGAAGATCTTTTTTGTACAGTTCTTCTGTGTATTCTTGCCACCTCTTCTTAATATCTTCTGCTTCTGTTAGGTCCATACCATTTCTGTCCTTTATCGAGCCTATCTTTGCGTGAAATGTTCCCTTGGTATCTCTAATTTTCTTGAAGAGGTCTCTAGTCTTTCCCAATCTGTTGTTTTCCTCTATTTGTTTGCACTGATCGCTGAGGAAGACTTTCTTATCTCTCCTTGCTATTCTTTGGAACTCTGCATTCAGATGAGAATATCTTTCCTTTTCTCCCTTGCTTTTCGCTTCTCTTCTCTTGCCAGCTATCTGTAAGGCCTCCTCAGACAGCCATTTTGCTTTTTTGCATTTCTTTTCCATGGGGATTTTCTTGATCCCTGTCTCCTGTACAATGTCACGAACCTCTGTCCATAGTTCATCAGGCATTCTGTCTATCAGGTCTAGTCCCTTAAATCTATTTGTCACTTCCACTGTATACTCATAAGGGATTTGATCTAGGTCATACCTGAGTGGTCTAGTGGTTTTCCCTACTTTCTTCAATTTAAGTCTGAATTTGGCAATAAGCAGTTCATGATCTGAGCCACAGTCTGCTCCCGGTCTTGTTTTTGCTGACTGTATAGAGCTTCTCCATCTTTGGCTGCAAAGAATATAATCAATCTGATTTCGGTGTTGACCATCTGGTGATGTCCAAGTGTAGAGTCTTCTCTTGTGTTGTTGGAACAGGGTGTTTGCTATTACCAGTGCGTTCTCGTGGCAAAACTCTATTAGCCTTTGCCCTGCTTCATTCTGTACTCCAAGGCCAAACCTGCCTGTTACGCCAGGTGTTTCTTGACTTCCTACTTTTGCATTCCAGTCCCCTGTAATGAAAAGGACATCTTTTTTGGGTGTTAGTTCTAGAAGGTCTTGTAGGGATCAAATCCACACCCTCTGCTTTGGAAGGCAAAGTCTTAACCACTGGACTGCCAGGGAAATCGCTAAACAAAGCATTTTGATTACAACCAAAGGACGGTTTAGTAATCTTGTTTTCCTTTAGTCTCCCGTCTCATTTCCTGTGATAAAGTCAAGGCAACAGACATGTGTGCGTTGCTTTCTCGGTACCAGGATGGGGTAGGACAGAGAGTTTGATCATAAGACAGCCTGAGACGATTGTCAGGCTGAGATCCTGTTGTGAACGGATTCCCTGATGGCACAGTGGGTGAAGAAACCACCTTCCATGCAGGAGACACGGGAGACGGGAGTTCGATCCCTGGGGTGGGGAGATCCCCTGGGGAAGGAAATGGCAACCCACTCGAGGATTCTTGCCTGAAGAATCCCATGGACAGAGGAGCCTGGCGGGCTACGGTCCGTGGGGTCGCAGAGAGTCAGACATGACTGAGTGACTAACCCTTTCCATTTACATTTTGCATACCGTGTGTAGTGAATCCGTGTTAATAGACCTGTGGGGACAAGCAGAAAGCTCCACGTTATCTTTTCGGATTTGATGCCTAAAGGGTGTTTTGTTGAAGGCAGTGAAGAAAGAGTTCAGTGGACAGAACACAGGGCAAGCAGACGCCTGGGGCGTGGTACCTGTGATGGTCTTGGGCAAACCTAGGGTGGTACCCCGTTCTGAATGGGGGCAGGGTGGGGGGTCCTGGATGCGCAGAGTAGATTTTGGCAAGACAATGCCTTTCCTGTCCTGTCATATAAGGTCGTGATCTTCTTGCCATCGGAAATGAAGAAGCAAAGGTAGTTGAAGAATTTTATTTTTGTATATTTTTATTTTCTTATTTAATCTGGCTGTGCTGGTTCCCAGTTGCAGCATGTGGGATGTTTAGTTGCGATACGTGAACTCTTAATTGTGGCATGCAAACTGTTAGTTGTTTTATAGTGGTGACAAGCAAGATTTTGTTCCCTAATACAAATTTTGGGAATAAAATGATTGTTAAAAAGCATTTTCCTAGAGAACTTTAACAAAAATTGTAAATAGTTGTGTTTTCCTTAATTTCACATGAAAATTCACTGTTGAGATTGCATCATCCATGTTATTTTTCTTAAGCTTTTGGAAAAGTAGTTACATCATTTTAATCCTAAATACATATAATGAGACATCTATTGATCTTAAAGGAAAAGTTGATCAAATAATTGAGAGACATTTCTTAATATTTCTTTTTAGGTCATTAATTCTTAAGTCAGAACAGTTTCTAAAGTTAAATTATTTTTCTTTTATTGTTAAATGTACCCAAATGTTAATGACTGTCAAAAGTGAAGTGAAGTCGCTCAGTCGTGTCCGACTCTTTGCGACTCCATGGACTGTAGCCCGCCAGGCTCCTCCTTCCATGGAATTTTCTAGGCAAGAGTACTGGACTGGGGTTGCCATTTCCTTTTCCAGGGGATCTTCCCGACCTGGGGATCAAACCGGGTCTCCCACATTGCGGGCAGATGCTTTACCATCTGAGCCACCAGGGAATCAAGTAATCTTTTTCTTCATTGTACGGTGTGAATTTTACTTCCTGACATTTATGAAGAGATGCTCTTATTAATTTAGAATAATGATCTATATGAGTATGGCATTGTGTGTATGTGTGTGTGTGTGTGAAGGTTGCCAAAAAGTTCCTTTGGGTTTTTCCATAACATTCTGCAGGAAAACCCAGATGAACTTTTTTTGGCCAACTCTGTATACATACACACACATATATATTTCATATTATATTATTATATTAAATTATATTTTATTTTATATTATCATCAGACACGTTCAAAATTCAACAGTATTTACTGTTACTTTGGTGAAAAAACTGTGTGTAAAATAGTAGATAAGGTGCTTAGATGGAGAAAGTGGAAGTTGATTATTTTTCCTTTCCAGTTTTAACCCCTGAGGGTCATTGATGAAAACCTTGCACAAGCCCTCTCTAGTCACCTGATGATGTAGAATAAGCCTCTAGTTCCAGTAGCGATTTGCCTGACCTAGACTACACAACAGTGTATTAAGAGCTGACTTCCTTTTACTCGAGGATCCGGGCATGTAGCATCACGCCGCACCATCCCTGAATAAAAGCAGAGGAAAGCAAGCTCCCGCACGCAGTGACAGACGTGTGGCTGCCACCCACCCGGCGTGGACAACTGTTCATATATGAATGGCTGGTTTCAGGCATCTTGACGCTCTTATCGGAAACTCTTGCCCCAGAACGTGAAAGACGGCTTCTGCACGGGCCCAGGGTAGAAAGTGAAGACGGGTGCATTTTCTCTCGGCATTTGCTGCTATTGCTAAAAAGGTCACATGTGCAATTTAAAACGCTCCATGCGTGGAGCATGGGAAATGCCACCTTGAAAATGAAACTGCTTCCATCAGCATTTTTGGCCAGTTTCCAAAGGGGACCATTTTTCACCTTTCCCCTCTCATGGATTTGCAAATTTGGGCTTCTGTTAAAAAAAAAAAAAAAAGCCTGCTCCCCTGTGAATCGTGGGCAGAGAAATGTACTGGGAAGATACGGGAATTGTGTGTAGATAAGAAGAACAAATGGAGAATGGAAGTGAGAAATGGGCTAAAATAAAAAAGAGAGGAACAACTTGCAAAGGATGCTGTCAAAACTATTAGGAAGCTCATAGTTGAGGAAGTAAAATGTCTAAAACTCCATCAATAGAAATGCCCAAACCCGTTCATGTTTAGAGATAGGCTGATGAATTTTATAATATTTTGCTTCACTTTATTTGAAAGCGAAAGTGCAAGTCGCTCGGTTGTGTTCGACTCTTTGCGACTCCAAAGACTGCCCATGAAATTCTCCAGGCTAGCATACTGGACTGGATAGCCTTTCCCTTCTCCAGGGGATCTTCCCAACCCAGGGATTGAACCCAGGTCTCACGCATCGTGGGTGGATTCTTTACCAGCTGAGCCACAAGGAAAGCCTTTCCTATATAATTAAGCGCAAAGATTCACTGTCTTAGTTCCTTGGAGCTGCTGTAACAAAATGCCACTGATTGGCGGTGGGTGGGGTGGGGCGGGGTTTAAACAGGAGACATTTATTTGTCACATTTCTGGAGTCTAGACGTCCAGGATCAAGGTTTTCAACAGATATGGTATCTGGTGAGAACCTGATTCCTGATTCAGAGATACCATCCAGATACCAGGTCCTCACATGGTGAAGAGGGTGGGAGAGTTCTCTGGTTTGAGTGGAGGTGGTTCCTTCTCTAAGGACACTGATTGCATTCATGCAAGCTCCAACCTCGAGACCTGATCACCTTCCTAAGACATCACAGTGGGAGTTAGACTTGAAGATAGCAATTTGGAGAGGACACAGAGATTCAGTCTGCAGCAGACATGGCAGAGAAAGTGAACAGCAACTAAAGAGCCTCTTGATGAGGGTGAAAGAGGAGCCTGAAAAAGCTGGCTTAAAACTCAACATCCCCGGTCTTATTTGTGGCATGCAGGGTCTTAGTTGCAACATGAGGGGGTCTAGCCTCCTGGCTGGGGCTCAAACCCCGGGCCTCCTGCATTGGGAGCATGGGTCAGCCTCTTAGCCACCAGACCACCAGGGAAGTCCCTCTTCTTCTAGTTTTAATGATCTCAGTTGAATGGCCTCTTCACTTGTCAATCATCCAGCCCCCCCCCCCCTCCCCAATGCCCATCCACCCTCCATGCTACCATCATGAGCATCTTCCTGCTGTTCAGAGCTGATGACATCATCTCCTGCTTGGAGACCAGTCCCGGCCGTGGGCTCCCTTGGGTACCACGTGGCAGAGCCCTTGCACGTGATGGAAGAATCTTGACGATACGCCTGGGTCTCCCGTTTCTGCTCGCGTTCCCTCCACTTTCTGCCAGGCACTCCGTGTTCTCCTGCCTCTGAGTACACAGCTCCCAGGCGGCCGAGTACAGTCTGCTCTCACATATGCCCCCAAGCCTTCCTTCCGATGAGCTGTACACTCAGATGGCTTCCGCCGCATTCTCCATCTGGGAAAGTCCCGGGCATTGATTACATCCAGTAAAAAGGTTTTTATCCACCCCCCCCCCCCATTTTTTTTTTAAAGAAAGCGGAAGGGAAAGGGAGGATAGAATCTTTTTGAGAGAGTATGTGTTTTCAGGTATCATTGTGGGTTTTCAAATGTTTCTCTATTTATTTGGCAGCCTTGGGTCTTAGTGGCAGCACACAGGATCTCCCATCTTTGTTGCGGCTTGTGGGGTCTTCAGTTCAGTTCAGTCGCTCAGGCGTGTCCGACTCTTTGCGACCCCATGGACTGCAGCACGCCAGGCATCCTTGTCCATCACCAGCTCCTGGAGTTTACCCAAACTCATGTCCATTGAGTCAGTGATGCCATCCAACCATGTCATCCTCTGTTGTCCCCTTCTCCTCCTGCCCTCAATCTTTCCCAGCATCAGAGTCTTTTCCAATGAGTCAGTTCTTTGCATCAGGTGGCCAAAGCATTGGAGTTTCAGCTTCAACATCAGTCCTTCCAATGAACACCCAGGACTGATTTCCTTTAGGATGGGCTGGTTGGATTTCCTTGCAGTCCAAGGGACTCTCAAGAGTCTTCTCCAACACCACAGTTCAAAAGCATCAATTCTTCGGTGCTCAGCTTTCCTCACAGTCCAACTCTCACATCCATACGTGACTACTGGAAAAGGGGTCTTCAGTTGCAGCATGTCAAATTTTAGTAGGGGCATGTTCTCTCTAGTTCCCGGACCGGGGATCGAACTTGGGCCCTCTGCATTGGGAGCAAGAAGTCTTAGCCAGTGGATGACCAGGGAAGTCCTCTATCATTGTATTTCTAATGCTTAAGCTCTTTTTTTTTTTTTTCCAAATGTTTCTTCTCTCTGTCTTTAGTCGCTAAGTTGTATCTGACTCTTGGGACTCCATGGACTATATAGCCTGCTACACTCCTCGAGCTGTGGGATTATCCAGGCAAGAATACTGAAGTGCGTAGCCATTTCCTTCTTCAGGGGATCTTCCTGCCTCAGTCACAGAATCCTGGTCTCCTGCACTGCAGGCGATCTGCAGGCAGATTCTTTACCAACTGAACTTCGAGGGAAACAAATGTTTCCTAGAATATAACTTTTGGATTGACAAATGCATGTGAGAGATGATTTCTTTTCTTTTCTTTTTTTAACTGGCGGATCTCCGCCAGTGATTTCTGGCTAAAACAAAGAGGGTGGACTTAGTTTATTTTTGAAAATTATTCAGTGAATTATTTAAAATGTGCCTTTGTCTAACGTGTTGATAAGAGATGGAGATATGAATCATTGCAGCCTTTATGCATCGGAGCAGAGGTAAAGAAACAGAGCAGGTCTTGGTTTTCCTTTTCAATCTTCAGTAAGAGTAGTTCTGGCGGTCACAGCTCTCTGTTGGCATCATCACTGCAGTGTTGGAAAATGGGATCCTGTATTTCTTCACTTATCTTGCCTCAGCTTGCATTTTGACTCCTCAGTTCAGTTCAGTCGCTCAGTCGGGTCCGACTCTTTGCGACCCCATGCACTGCAGCAATGCCAGACCTCCCTGTCCATCACCAACTCCCAGAGATTGACTCCTCATGGGTTTACTATTCCAGGTGTTTGGTTTCTGGTGTCAGGACATGGGCAGGAGGTGGGGTGAATGACGGAGGGAGAATACTTGCTCTAGAGAGATGCCGTCATGCCTTCCAGACTCCCCGTGTCTTTTTCTGGCCTGACCTTGTGTTTTTCCTGGAGTGGTTTGCCTCTGGGGTGTCTCCCAGCCTCCTTCCCTAGGGAAGGAAATTTGTTTCCTCTTGTCGGGACCACATTGTCCAGCTGACTGGGAAGACACACCTCCTTACCCTCTTGCTTGCTCTTTACCAATCTGGAGTGATTCTTGAACCTTCCAAGGGAATGATATTAAGGGGCCCTTAGCATTTGAAGTTAACAAACATTAGCAACTCGTCTACAAAAAGGTAGATCAGTTGTCTAGTTCACTGCTTTGGGCTTCTCTGGTAGCTCAGCAGGTAAAGTGTCCACCTCCAATACAGGGTGCCCAGTTGGACCTCTGGGTCGGGAAGATCCGCTGGAGAAGGGAAAGGCTACCCACTCCAGTATTCTTGGGCTTCTCTGGTGGCTCAGCTGGTAAAGAGTCCGCCTGCAATGAGGGAGACCTGGGTTCTATCCCTGGATTGGGAAGATCTCCTGGAGAAGGGAAATGCTACCCAGTCCAGGATTCTGCCCTGGAGAAGTCCATGGACTGTATAGTACGTGGGGTTGCAAAGAGCTGGACACGACTGAGGGACTCTCACCTTCACTGTGAGGCAGGCAGGGTGTTGTTTGTTGCTTTCCACCGTGAGGTAGACGAATTGACTTTTTTGCTACTTTGCTCACCTTATATTTTGTTTTGGTTGGTAAAGAACGACATTTATGAAAACCTGATAACCATACTGATTAAGTAGAATTGTACATATCATAATAGTTTAAAAGCTTTTATCCCGACTGTCTAAGCACAGAGCGTTTTTACCATATTAATTGGTAACAATGTTTTTATTTTATGAAAAATGTTTATAAGCTGGCTTTTTTTTTTTTTAAACAAGCTGAATGTTTTCATTAGACTCAACAGACACCTAATTGCATTTCAGTGTAGGCAATCAGCGGAGAAGGCAATGGCACCCCACTCCAGTACTCTTGCCTAGAAAATCCCATGGATGGAGGAGCCTGGTAGGCTACAGTCCATGGGGTCGCTACGAGTCGGACACAACTGAGCAACTTCACTTTCACTTTTCCCTTTCACGCACTGGAGAAGGAAATGGCAACCCACTCCAGTATTCTTGTCTGGAGAATCCTAGGGATGGCGGAGCCTGGTGAGCTGACGTCCATGGGGTCTCACAGAGTCGGACACGACTGAAGCGACTTAGCAGCAGTAGCAGTAGGCAATCAGAGCAAATATAACCTAACAGAAAGGAAAATAATTGCAGACAACATACACACTGCTTGTGAAAGCCTGGATGTAGCTGTTAGGTACAGAGAATTTCTGTTACCTTCACAGCTTTCTGTTATTTCATACCATAATATCAGATGACTTTTTCTTTGTTTGTGACTCTTACCATGTATATTTTTTTGGAACAACCTTTTCTCAGCCTTCTTTTTCATTCTTTTTAAATTGAAGTGTAGTTGATTTATATTGTTTTGTTAGTTTCAGGTGTACAGTGAAGTGATTCAGTTATACATGCTTATGTTATCTATGTTTATTTCAAATTCTTTTCTCTTTTAGGTTAGGGTTAGGGTTATAAAGTATAACCCTATAAAATATTGAATTACCTCTGCGGACCTACAGTAAGTCCTCTTTGGTTATCTAGTATATATATCGTAGTGTGTATATTTTAATCCCAAACTCCTAATTTATACCTCATTCCATTTGGTGACAATAAGTTTGTTTTCCTTGTCTGAGAGTCTATTTCTGTTTTGTATATTAGCTCATTTGTATAATGTTTTAGATTCCACATGTGATACCACATGCCATTTGTTTTTCTTCTGTGTGACTTATTTCACTGACTGTGGTAATCTCTAGGTCTATCCTGTTACTGCAAAATGCTTTTTTATGGCTGAGTTCTATTCCGCTGTATATATGTTAAAAGCATCTCATTATCTGTTCCTCTCTTGACGGGCATTTAGGTTGTTTTCATGGCTTTGCTGTTGTAAATAGTGCTGCTGTGAACATCAGGGTGAATGTCTGTTTTGCAATTATAGTTTTCTCTGGATATATGCCCAGGAGTGGGACCGCTGGATCATATGTTAGCTCTGTGTTTAGTTTTTTTAAGGGACCTCCGTACTGTTATCCACAGAAGCTACAGCAGCTTACATTCCTGCCAAGTGTGGGAGGGCTCTTAGGAAGTAATAATCTTAAAAGAGAGGTAGGTCTGTGTGTCCCTGACTCTGGACTGTGATTTCCAATCAACCCGTATAGATCCGGTAGTCTTAACCTAATTATAAAGATGTGGATCTTATCTGTAGACAAATGAGTAGCCAGTAGCCAGGGAGAGAAGGATTAATGACAAGTCTCTGGTTTGAAATCCTGGCCTGAGATCTTCCCATCTTTCCATCTACTGCACAGTCACTTTCTCTGTGAAATTTGAAACGCTCAGACAATTGTTTATCAGATCTTGACTGTTACATTAAATACTATAATCTTGTTTCAACCGGGTCAGTTGGTTTTCTAGAGAAAGGCCCATGGTTGTTATTTTCCTAGGGAGAGTGTCCAGGCTAAATACATTCCTCCCAGGCAATAGAAAGCTTGCTCTTGGTCTTTATGGCCCGAATGGCTGTCAGTAAACACGCCAGTCCCTTGAGGATATGTTTATACTGGAGAAGAAAGATGCGCTGTTTTGTTTATTGTGATCGGAGTATAGTTGATTGACCCTGGCGGTTTCAGGCGTACAGTGTAGCAATTTGGTATCATTTATATATTATACACCGTGCAGAGGTTGTCACAGTGTTACTGACTGGATTCCCTGTGCTGTATGTTACAATTCCGGGACTGTTTTACATCTGAATTTCTGCCTCTTAATCTGAATTTCAGATTTCCAGTTAGTTCTAGAACTCTGACTCCATGAACCTTTCATATATATCACCTTATTCCGTCGAGATGAAGATAATTTTGCATCCTATCGCCTTATTCCGTCGAGATGAAGATAATTTTGCATCCTTGGATCTAGATACTCTCAGCTAAGCCCCACGGATCTTGGGGAAGCCCCTCCCCGCCAGCCTTTGTGGCACTTGTGTGAATACGTGAGAATATGTTTTCCATGGAGAGGAATACCTCCTCGGAGAAGGCTGTGACCCAGAAAAGAAGCAGCATCTCTGGCTTAGATTCTGAATGTCAGGACCACTCACTTGAAACAGAAGCGTCTCTTCTTAGCACTTATGAGGGTGAACCATATGGAGCTGACATTTGCTTGGACCTAAAAATGTCAAATACTGTCACGTTCCCAGGACTCGTACTATATTTTTCCTACATTTGCATTCTATCCCTTCCTAAATAGAGAGTCATTTGCTTCAGAAGACAGGGGGATTTATGTGCCTTAACTCATGGTAGAGATGGTGACTAGAAAGGGTGCATGTGAGTAGGGTGGATCCTGTCTGAACTGTCACCTTGCCAGTCCAGGGTGAGTTAATGCCACTGTCTGGAATCCTGGAATAAGAAGACCTCGCTGGGTTGTGGCGAGCATTCCTTGAGGCTCTGAGTTTTACAATACATAGCATTTCCCTCTCCCTTGGTGCGACTCATATGACAGAGACAATGATGCCAGAAGTCTCCTTGGTGTCACTTTTTTATTGGAGGTTAGTCGCTTTACAGTGCTGTGTTAGTTTCTGCTGTACAGCAAAGCGAGTCAGCCGTACGTATAGCGCTATCCCCTCTTTTTTTGTGCATTTCTCTCCCGTTTCGGTCACCCAAAGAGCACCGGGTCGAGTTCCCTGTGCTATACAGTAGGTTGACATTAGTTATCTATTTTATACACAGTATCAATAGCGTGTAGGTCAACCTGAATCTCCCTCTTTATCCCTCTCCCTTTCCCGTCTTTGTGACCACACATTTGTTGTCTATATCCGTGTCTCTGTTTCTGCCTTGCAGACACCATTATGGATGCAGTTTCTCTAGATTCCACACAAATGTCTTAATATAGGATATTTGCTTTTCTCTGACTTCCTTCACTCTGTGTGACAGTCTCTAGGTCCACCCACATCTCTGCAAACGGCATCGTTAATATTTTACACATAAATGCAACTCATGTTGACTGTTCACTACATGTCAGGTACGATTCAGTGTGTTACGACGTTGATTCCCTATGAAACACGTGTTTATTTAGGTGCTACTATGTGTCCAAGCCAGGAGACAGAGGCATCAGTGTTGTTTTTCTCCTTAATTAAAATTTTAAAACTTTATGTATTTATTTTGGTAAGTTACTTTACTTATTTTACTTGGAGGCTAATTACTTTGCAATACTGGAGTGGTTTTTGCCATCCACGGGCATGAATCAGCCACGGGTGTACATGTGTCCCCCATCCTGAACGTTCTTTATTTTTAACTGACGGACGATTGCTTTACACACTGTGTTCGTTTCTACCAAACATCAACACGAATCAGCCATGGGTTTCCCCCTGTCCCCTCCCCCTTGAACCTCCCTCCCACCTCCCGCCCCATCCCACCCCTCTTGTTTGTTACTGAGCCCCGGGTTGAGTTCCCTGAGTCACACAGTAAATGCCCCTTGATTGTGTATTTTAAATTCCCCGAGTCATTCCCATTGGCTCTCTGTTTTAAGATGGCAATGTGTGGTTCCATGTCCCTCTGTCCATCCCTCCCCCCCTCTCCTTCCCCAGCCCCCAGCCGTATCCGTCCATCTCTCCTCTATGTCTGCATCTGCATCGCTGTGACGGAGTTATCTTTAGCTACAACGGCTCCACGTTGTCCTGGCTTCCATGTTCTCATGTGGGAAAACGAACCTGATCCATTAGACTCAGGAATATAAAGCGGTACAGGTGGTGATGAGGGACTCTTGTGATTATTAAAGCAGGATGGAGGTTGACAGGACTTGAGGTGGACTTAGAGTAAATGAGGAGCTTTCGGGTGTGCACTGTTGTTAGGTGGCATTTGATCTGGGACTTCTCTCTCGGTCCAGTATCTTAAGACTCTGCATCCCCAGGTTCAATACCTGGTCAGGGAACTGGATGCCACGTGCTGAAACTAAAGATTCCACGTGCTCCAGCTAACACCTGCTTATTATTGTTGTTCAGTCGCTAAGTCGTGTCCGACTCTTTGCAGCCTCATGGACTGCAGCACGCCGGGCTTCCCTGTCCTTCACCATCTCCCGAAGTTTGCTCAAACTCATGTCCATCATGTCGGTGATGCCATCTAACCATCTCATCCTCTGTAGCGCCCTTCTCCTCTTGCCTTCAATCTTTCCCAGCATCAGGGTCTTTTCCAATGAGTCAATTCTTCGCATCAGGTGGCCAAACTATCGGAGCTTCAGCATCAGTCCTTCCAATGAATATTCGTGGTTGATTTCCTTTAGGATGGACTGGTGGGATCTCCTTGCAGTCCAAGGGACTCTCGATGGTCTTCTCCAGCACCACAATTGGAAAGCATTAATTTTCCGGCGCTCAGCATTCTTTGGGGTCCAACTCTCACATCCATACATGACGACCGGGAAAACCTTGGTGAAACCACAAAAATAAGTAGACAACGAAAAGCAACCTGATGTGACTTTTCATTGTAGGGTCAGGAGATGATGTTATTCACTGACTGCATTTTATAGATATGGGAACGGAAAATTAGGGCTACGAGAGAACTTAGCAGTCTTCAGATAAGGACTAGGGCCAAAAGCCTTTATCGCTAGACTCTCCAGCAGCTGTGAACATCATTGCAGCAACCAAAATCTAAGACCAGAGCTCATCTCAATTCTATTGACGAGACCATGTCCACCATTTAGTCACCTCATTTAGCTGCCCCCAAAGCGTTAGTCAGGGACCAACAGGAAAACACTTTTGAGTGGTTTCAGTGTAATTAAAAAATTCTCCACCCTATACTTGTAGCTTGTTACTAATTAGAAAATGGTGAATTTCGTCTCAGAGGCTGGGCTCATCGGATTATGTGGTAGACATTGGGGATGATCCATTGCTGGGAGCGTATAATTAGAGTCACTGTGAGCGTATAATTAGAGTTGCTATGCTTAGTTGCTGTGGAAACAACCCGGTCCCTTCATCTCCCATCACAGCAAGCTTGCCAGGGGATGGACATAGTCAGTAGTGAGATATTAGAAGTAACAAGAGATCAGAAGTTGGTGGAGAAGGACCAGCAGAGTACCTCATAAACACGGGTCTGTGGGAGCAGGTTAAATGAGCCCTGTGGGGTCCCTCCACTGATTAAACCAACCAACCCAGTGAAAAAAAGGGAGGGGAACAGAAGATCTAAACAGACATTTCTCCAAAGAAGACACACTGCTGCTGTTGCTAAGTCACTTCAGTCATGTCCGACTCTGTGCGACCCCATAGACGGCAGCCCACCAGGCTCCCCCGTCCCTGGGATTCCCCAGGCAAGAATACTGGAGTGGGTTGCCATTTCCTTCTCCAGTGCATGAAAGGGAAAAGTGAAAGTGAAGTCGCTCAGTCGTGCCCGACTCTTAGTGACCCCAGGGACTGCAGCCTACCAGGCTCCTCCGTCCATGGGATTTTCCAGGCAAGAGTACTGGAGTGGGGTGCCATTGCCTTCTCCGAAAGAAGACATACAGAGGGTTAATAAACACATGAAAAGGTGCACAACATCACTTACTATTAGAGAGATGCCAATCAAAACTACAGTGAGGTATCACCTCACACCAGTCACAATGGCCATCATCAAAAAATCTGCAAACAGACTGGAGAGGGTGTGGAGAAAACTGACCCTCCTGTGCTGTTGTTGGGAATGTAAGTTTGGTACAGCAGCCGTGGAGAACAGAATGGAGATTGCTTATAGAAACTAGAAATAAAACTACCATATGACCCAGCAACCCCACCACTGGGCATGTCCTCTGAGAAAAACGTAACTGAAAAGACACACAGACTCCACTGTTCACTGCAGTGCTATTTACAATAGCCAGGACTTGCAAGCAACCTAGACGTCCAGCAACAGAAGGTTGGATACGTACATACAATGAAATACGACTCAGGTATAAAAAAGGATAAAATGCTGCCATTTGCAGCATTGCAGCATGGAGCTAGAGATGATTATACTAAGTGAAGTAAGCCAGACAGAGGAAGACAGATATCATAAGAAATCACTTATATGCAGAATCTTAAAAAAAAAAAAATACAAATGAACTTTTCTCCCAAAACTGAAAAAGACCCACAGAGAAGGAAAACAAACTTATGGTTAACAAACAGGAAACAGGAGTGAAAATGAAAGTGTGAGTCACTGTCGTGTCTGACTCTTTGCGACCCCATGGACTGCAGCCCGCCAGGCTCCTCTGTCCATGGGATTCTCCAGGGAAGAATACTGGAGTGGGTTGCCATTTCCTCCTCCAGGGGATCTTCCTGGCCCAGGTATCAACCCCACATCTCTTACGTCTCCTGCATTGGCAGGTGGGTTGTTTATCACTAGCACCACCTGGAAAGCAGGGACGGCTATATTAGAAGTTTGGTATTAACAGGTGCAAAGTATTGTATATAGACCAAGATCCTACTGTATGGCTCAGGAAACTATATTCAATATCCTGTTATAAATCATAATGGGAAAAAATGTTAAGAAAAATATGTGTGTGTGTATGTGTGTATGTATAAAACTGAATCACTTTGCTGTATATCAGAAACTAACAGAACATCGCAAACAACTCCACTTTAAATAAAAATGGCATTTTGAAGAAAAACAGAATTTCAGATTGTAAGGAGAACTGTGAAGGAACCCAGAGTAACTTCCATGTGGTGGGGTTACTTAATATTGCATGATCGGGGAGGGTCTCTCCGAGGATGAGGAATTGAGACTGATGGGCAAAGAACAAATAAAATTGGAATAGAAAGAGCAGGGCAGGTATAATCCAGACAAAGATTCTGGCCTACACGTTTGTCTTTTCACCACGTTAAAGAGCCTTGCAAGTTTGCTAAAATTTAATAAACTTTAGCAGTGGGAGTTCAGGATCACACTACAGGGAGCTCACTTTCTCTGTGGCTTGTGGGATTACAAAAGGTGCTTTGCTGGAAATCCCATTTGCACTTTCGAAAGCTGCTGACAGGCTATGACCGAGAACGTCTTATCGTTTGCCAAGCAAGAAAAAATGTACTGAATATGGAGAAAAAGCAGCGTCTTCCTACAAATCCTTGTCTTTTCTGATGTCCAACTTCTCTGTTCGTTTCTGTTTTGGTAGAGTCAGTGGGTGGCTGGATAATTAGCTCGATGCTTCTAATAT
The DNA here is from genome assembly GCF_054371585.1 of Giraffa tippelskirchi. Classification (NCBI taxonomy): domain Eukaryota; kingdom Metazoa; phylum Chordata; class Mammalia; order Artiodactyla; family Giraffidae; genus Giraffa; species Giraffa tippelskirchi. The sequence continues at coordinate 150,642,569 of NC_137289.1, forward strand.
AAGAGGAAGGTAAATGAGAGAAAAAGAAAAACAGCCAATTTCTATTTAATGTCAGGAGCAAAAAAAAAAAGGGACTTCCCTGATGATCCAGTGGTTAAGACTCAGAGCTTCCAGTGCAAGGGATGTGGGTTCAATCTCTGACCAGGGAACTAAGATTCCACACACTTAATTTTTGTGCAGTGCAGCCAAAAAAAATATTTTAAAGAAAGTAGGTAGGGTGAAAAAGGTGGATTGGAAAACATTTTAAGAAGGAAAGAGGTAATACAGGTGCTTAAAACTATAAAATGTCAGAATGTAATATTGATGCTGAAGTGAACTGTGAAATAAGATCATGTAAAATATATATATATATATATATATATATATTTGAACCATGTAATGTAACTTTCTCTCTATGCTTTAGTTACTAAGATTTGAACATAGACATTTTAAAACACACACCTGTGCAAATGGCAGGTGGCACATCACTTTTTATATTTAAGAATTACATGGGAGTGAAATAAACGGTTTTTAGAATGCTAAATTTAACAGTATTTAACATAGAGTTCTGAAGAAAGAACATACTGGAGGTATCCAAATATTTTTTAGGACTTTGTTCTTTTAGGGTCTGATTACAGGCAGTGCTAAAAATAGTTCCTCTCTCTCTCTTTTTGGCATTCTTTGGAAATAAATGCTAAATACTGAAAAGCAATAGCATAAAGAAGCAAAGAGAATTAGCAAAGAGCATTTCCTATCTTCTTGTTTTCCTGTGTCGAGGAAATAGGAAAGACCCGTAGCATTAGTCTAATTAATTGGTGTTTTCTTTCAGTGGAGAAATGATGCCTGTGGTTAAATGCACACAGCATTTTCAACTCCAACTTTGTTTAGATCCCATGGCAGAGTGTACTGAGTGGTAAAGTTTCACGTGGAATTTATCCGGGAGTTGGTGAAGACAGGGTCCTCACTCTGACCCCAGAGCGCTTACTGCATGTTAGATGGACCAACCTTGTCTGCTGAGAGATGAGCCAAACTTGATACTCTACATACCTAACACGTTTGCTTCTGAGAAACTCCGCGGGGCATTCAACATCACCCTGATGCTGGGAAAGATTGAGGGCAGGAGGAGAAGGGGACGAAAGAGGATGAGATGTTGGATGGCATCACGGACTCAATGGACATGAGCAAACTTCCGGGACATGGTGAAGGGTGTGGTACAATAGGTGGGGTCGCAAAGAGTTGGACACGACGGAGCGACTGAACAACGGCAATTCAAGGTCACGAAACACAGCTCTTGTCAAAGAAAGTCTGTTAGTTGCTCAGCTGTGTCCGACTTTTTGCAACCCCATGGACTGCAGCCCGCCAGGCTCCTCTGTCCATGGGATTCTCCAGGCTGCAATGCTGGAGTGGGTTGCCATTCCCCTCTCCAGGGGATCTTCCCAACCCAGGGATCGAACCTGGATCTCCTACACTGCAGGAGGAGCTTTACTGTCCGAGGTGCCTGGGAAGCCCTGTCACAGAATATTGTCCTAACGATTACTTTCCTCTCTGGTACCTCTTCCCTGCTTGGGAAACCCTGGAGTTCTTTCTCAGGAATCACTTTTGAAACTAAGCCCAACCTTGACTTCTTGCAGGATTCTCATTACTCTTTCTTGATGTTCTCTCATCCTGCACTTGGCACATTTTTCACTCTGGCTTGTCATTTTACTCTTTCCTAGTTGATGACTCAGCTTCCTCTATATTGTCCGATAACCACCCCTGTTCATCTCACCCCTGTGAATTTTTCTCTCTCTATCTCTGAGGACAGAGATCTGGCCTTACACGTCCTTTCATCTTCAAAACAAAATATCATGATGGCACAATAAATTCTCTTTCGTGAGCCTCCATCCTATTTTTGTTTGTACACAGTGGCACAAATTCTGTAAAGATGGCATAGGTCCTCTGAGTAAGTTTCACCATCCGGAACAGTCCTAAAACCCACCATCAATCTTATGTCGAAGTCTAGTTTATACTAATTTTAAAATATATACCCTCAATGCTATTGTTGACGTTTTATGTGAGGCATTAATTCATTCAAACAGCAAACATTTATTGTGTTCCAGTTCTCTTCACTGCAATGCCATTGGTATCACTGGGGGGAAAATGTGGAAAAGTCACTTTGCATTGTAAGAGAAATACAACAAATGTTCGTCATAATCTGGGAATAACAAGGTGTCTTCTTTTAAATATTTTTTTTAATGAGGACCATTTTTAAAGTTGTTATTGAATTTGTTAAAACATTGCTTGTTTTATATTTTGGCCATGAGGCATGTGGGTTCCTGAGCACGGATTGAACCCATTACTCCCTGCATTGAAAGGCAAAGTCTTCACCACTGGACCACCACGGAAGTCCCAAGAGGTCTTGATTATCTAAAGCAGAGTATGTTTGAAGATGGAGCAGAAGATGAACCTGTGGCCAGATTTAGGAATGAACCCAGAGTACAGTGAAAGGTCCGTCTAGTCACGGCTATGGTTTTTCCAGTGGTCATGTATGGATGTGAGAGTTGGACTGTAAAGAAAGCTAAGTGCCAAAGAATTGATGCTTTTGAACTGTGGTGTTGGAGAAGACTCTTGAGAGTTCCTTGGACTCAAGGAGATCCAACCAGTCCATCCTAAAGGAGATCAGTCCTGGGTGTTCATTGGAAGGACTGATGTTGAAATGAAACTCCAATACTTTGGCCACCTAATGCAAAGAACTGACTCACTGGAAAAGACCCTGATGCTGGGAAAGATTGAGGGCAGGAGGAAAAGGGGACGACAGAGGATGAGATGGTTGGATGGCATCACTGACTCAATGGACATGACTTTGAATAAACTCTGGGAGTTGGTGATGGACAGGGAGGCCTGGCGTGCTGCAGTCTGTGGGGTCGCAGTGTAGGACACCACTGAGTGGCTGAACTGACAGTGAATATGAGAGAAAAGACTTTGGGGTTAATTTGGGCTGTTGGTGTGACTCTCCCTAGGTTTTCCAGACGTGGCCCTGCCAACACTGAGTGGCATGGAGGAAGGTGGATGGGAGGGAATTGGACACTTCACTTTAGGATCCTCGGGTAGAAGTTCGGTGAGGAATGAGGCATGATTTACAAGGGATAGCTAGGCAGCCATGAATGGGCGAGAGGATAAACGCAAGGGTGACCTCAAAAGTGGACTCAGCTTTGTGTCATATTTTAGCTTCTGCATATAAATGATATCATATATTTGTCTTTTCCTTCCTGACTTACTTCATTTAGTCTGATAATCTCTAGGTCTATCGACGTTGTTGCAAATGTCATTATTTTCCTCCGTATGGCTGAGTAGCGTTCCGTTGTGTGTGTGTATGATATATATATATATACACATACATACAAACCTTCTTTATCCATTCCTCAGTCGACGGACCTTTAGGTTACTTTCATGTCTTGGCTGTATTACCTTCTTAATGGTCAGGAAGACGTGTTGCCATTGGTTCTAAGTGGTTGCTTACTTTCTCTTGCAATGATTTTATCACGTAAGATAAAACCTGTGCATCATATGCATGCATTGGAAGGTTTCCTATCAAAGATACTGCTTCTCTGTACAAGCTCTTGGGAAATCTATATTAAGTGGGAAAAAAATATTATGAAAATTAAACATTTGGGCAATAGCTGAATTTTCAGTAAAGCCACCAGTTTAAATGGTTGTGTTTGTAGAATCTTCCATGTGCTTCTTTTAAAAGGTTATGTACACTTTTGTTTCTTTGTTAATGCTGGTATTGTTTTTGCTCTTTACCTGTCCTGCTAATCGGGAAGCATCTCAATAATCTGGACCATCTCTTATTTTAACAAACACTGTGATGTCAGGAACGCAGGGTGAAAGAAAATCTCATTATTACATTTCTATTTGTTGATGATTATAGTGGCTTTTTATTGTATTGGATTGATACATCTTTCATCCCTACATAGTTATTTTCCATCAGTGGAAGCTAGAATTCTGTTCAGTCACCTCGATTATCTTGTATCAGGCACTCAGGAAATTTTTCTTTATTTTGCATTTCAGTATGATGTATGGTAAAATTATGATAAATTCTCACAATGACACTTCTTACTTCTCTAAAGGGCATGTCCTGTGTCGGTCACAAATAACATCTGTCTAATGGTAGTCATTTTCTCTGAAATGATTAAAGATTGTTTATAGATTCTCTTTCTGGATGAGCTCTTGGCTCATTACATATATTGCCAAGTGATTTTTTGAAAAAACTGTTGATGCCTCACTTAAGTTTTCAGTTTTAATTTCTGTAACATTTATCTTTGAAGCTTGAAATATACAAGAAAAACGTATTGATATAAATTAGTCTTCACTCTTTCTTTCTTAGGAAGAGCAGATACTTTTGACTTTTGTTAGTATCCTCATAATATTTCCTGGTCTGGATTTTTGTTGGTATTTCATGTTTATTCAGCGTTTTGCTTTTATAAGTCTTGTCCCTTCAAGACTCAGCACGAGAACTATCTTTCTTTTATGGTGGCTCCCTTAGCCTGTAGGCAGGACAGCCTTCCCTCCTAGATGTTGGATACATCTGTGTCATCTGACTTTATTCTTTTTGACGGATTGTTCATTTATTGGTTTGGCGAAAAACGTTCATTTCCGTAACATCTTATGGAAAAACCGGAACTAACTTTTTGCCAACCTAACATATCGTTGGAGAAGGCAAAGGCAACCCACTCCAGGATTCTTGCCTGGAAAATCTCAGGGACGGAGGAGCCTGGTAGGCTGCAGTCCATGGGGTCGCGAAGAGTCGGACATGACAGAGCGACTTCAATTTCACTTTTCATTTTCATGTATTGGAGAAGGAATTGGCAACCCACTCCAGTGTTCTTGCCTGGAGAGTTTCAGGGATGGGGGAGCCTGGCGGGCTGCCGTCTATGGGGTCACACAAAGTCAGACACGACTGAAGCGACTTAGCAGCAGTAGCACATATTGTTGCTTTCAGTTGAAGGAATTGGAACACTAATCAAATCCTTAAGTTCAGTGACATTCAGGTATTAAAATGGAATTTCCCTCTGAGAGCAAAAAAGTTGTTAGAACTAGACACACTTTGGTCGGCTGTCCCAATGCATTCTCACAACCTGTATGTAGGCAGGGAGGGGATCAGAGATGAAGGGTGTCAAAAAGACATCTTATGTGTATAGTTCAATTAATTGATTTACACTGCAACATACCAATACATGAACACATGTGTATACATACATATATATGTCTATATGAATACATATGTGTATATAGTGAGAGTGTGGAGGAGGAGATGGCAACCCACTCCAGTATTCCTGCCTGGAGAATCCCATGGACAGAGGAGCCTGGCAGGCTACAGTCCATGGGGTCACAAAGAGTCTGACATTAATGAGCAACTAACACACACACACACACACACACACACAGTGAGAGTGAGCATTGCTCGGTTGTGTCTGACTCTTTGCGTCCCCATGGACTGCAGCCCGCCAGGCTCCTCTGTCCATGGAATTCTCCAGGCAAGAATACTGGAGTGGGTTGCTATTTCCATATACCCAAGTCACTTTGGTGGTTACAGCAGAAATCAACACCACAGTGTGAGTCAGTTAATTGAACCGCACACATAAGGCAAGTAAGGAGTCTTATGGACTCTTATGGGGACTATTTCTTCTCAAGGTTCGTCTCTTCTGATAAAAGAGACCCAGGTACCTTGCAGCAATGACCTCCCTTCCCTGTACGTTTATGTAGGTGACTTACAGGGTCGTCTTCTGTCAGGAGCTACAAGTATGAAAACAAGATAAGAACTCAACACTGAATGTGGGGCTGTTGTTAGCGAGACAGAGATGACCTCAGTTCCTGTGGGCGTAGTGAAACACCTGACACATAAACAGCTCTCGTTGGCCATCTCATCACATAAAAAATAAATATGTCCTTCTTCTTTTATAAAATTCCTTTGGCTTTCCAATACATACAACCTACAGCAGACTCTGGGAGATGGTGAAGGACAGGGAAGCCTGGCGTGTTCAAGTCTACAGAGTCGCAAAGAGTCAGACCCAACTTAAGAAAGAGTTGGACACAACTTAGCAAAGAATCGGGCACAGCTTAGCGACTGAACACAATGCTTTTTAGCTACAATCGTGAGCCTTCATCAGAAATAAAATATTATGTGCTGACTTAAAAATGTATAGTAAACACAAAGAATCTGCATCAATGTGAGGGCAAAATGCCATGAATATGTGGATGGCTTTAGGGGACATTCGAAAAAGGACCTTCCTTTTGTTTTTGTTATTAAGCAAAACAAATGGATCCAGAAGACTGTTTCTCCTCCCTTTACGTTTGGAGAGGAACAGAATCTAGCCAAACAGGGAGGAGGATCCTCACTGCAATGTTAATTTCGGTGAGTGATTTCCATCTGAGTGTGTTTGCCATCAGTATGCATCTGTCTCATTTTTTTTTTTTGTAAACAGAATGACCGTTAGCCATTGATGTAAGTGATAAAAGTAATAACGTGAGATGCAGATCATCCCAGATTTTCCGCCTATGGCCCCTGTGAGTGGGCAGGGGTCTATGCTGCATGATAACTGGACTCTGGGGAGCTAGTCTACACTGTCATGTGCTTGGAGAAATGACCTGCTGAGTCACTGGATTGTGAAGGAACACGCGATACCGCCATGCAAGTCCACTCCAGGGAGCTCATTTCAAGTGTCACATTGAAGTGAAGGTGTCTACAAAGACAAAGCCTTTGTTATAAGCACATTTGTTTGTGTATGTGTGTGTGTGTTTTCTCTCAGACTCCAAGGTACCAGGGAAACCCAATTATATGAAAAGCAATAGTGTCGAAAAGGGAAGAGAAAGAATAGTCAAAGCGGGAAGGAAGAGATGAGAAGAAAGTGAAGGTGGGAAAAAATGGGCATCCCTGATGAGGGTGAGGACCACAGGTTCATGGCAGGCCATCTCCATGAACCAGGGAGCTCGGAACTCCCCACAGGGGCCACGTCCACTTAAGGATGGACAGTGAGAACTGTGAGGCTGGTTGTCAGGGGTGGTTGTCACATCACACGTCTCCTGAGAACTTGACTTCCGCACAGTTGTAGGCATTTGCTGGCTTCTGGTCTTGACCGGTATTTAAACGGTGAAATGGAATGTGACCGGGGTAGATCCATGTGGGAAAAACTCACCAGCGGTTCCAAAGAGGATGTGCAGAGGAGAAAGAAAGAGTTGTCTAGGGTTTGAGACGAAAATCAGAGTTACGGGTGGAGGAAGACAAGAGAAGACCAGCAAATGATAAACGTGACAGGACACTGACCGTCTCAAAAGTGGACAAAGTTCGTAAGGAAAGGACGTCACTCAGAAGGAGAAAAATAAAAACTTGCGCCTCTGAGCAGAGTGACTCTGGGTGAACGTCACAGCTGATTTAGCGCCATGTTAAATCATAGATACTTGGGGACATCCCTGCTGGCCCAGTGGTCAAGAATACGCCTCCTGATGCAACGGTTGTGGGTTCAATCCGTCGTCAGGGAACTAAATTCCAACATCCCTTGGGGGAACCTAAATCCTTGTGCCACAAGTACAAAGCCCAAAGGCTGCAACTGAGACCTTTATTTGCAACTAAGCAAAATCAATGAATACTTTTTCTAAAAAAATAACATAGATCATTTACTACAACCTCTTATGATCTGTCAGGACACTGAATATTAGACCTGGTAAAGGTAGTGTCTTTTAAAATATGAATATTCTACTTAATAATCCATTTTAAGAATATTATAATTTGTGGAAACCATCCACTCTTATTTCCCCGGCGAACATGTAATTTAATTAGACAGTGCAAAATATTTTGTGTGTTTTGCTGTTTTGGTTTTTTTTTGTTGTTGACATGTTCAAATGAGAAATGTAGTTCATTGAAAAGCATTGTTAAAACAAATAATCTTTGTGTCAGGAAGTGCAAGAGAAAATTTTAGGCATCACATCGTTGATGACGTATTTTCTGATCTATCTTATGTGACTTGGATGGAGAAATTTGTTTTCTTTAAAGGAAAAGAATTGATTCTATTTTATTACTGCACCAAAGCAAAATTTCAGGTTGTATGTGGAAATCAGCTGTAAAGAGGAAGCCATTTAGGTCACGGTGCAGCATTGAATAGACTTCCCTCTGCTATACTTGCATTCTCACTAGTTAGCTATTCTGTACGTTGTACTGTATATGTGTCAATTCCAGTCTCCCTGTCTATCCCACCTGCAAATGTGAAAGAAAGCCAAGAAAGAGCGGATATATGTATACATACGTCTGATTCACTTTGCTGCTCATCAGAAACTAACACAACATTGGAAACCAACTATACTCCAATAAAAAATAAATTTAAAAATTAAAAAAAAAGGAGGAACACATGTCTAAGTCTTCCACCCTCAACCCCCCAAAATATTGTATGATAAAATATGATACAAGTGTTCCCTAGTGGTGCATTGTTTAGAATTCAGCACTTTTACCGAGGACACAGATTCAGTCCTCGGTTGGGGAGTTAAGACCCTGCAAGATGTATGATACGCCAAAAAAAATTTTTTTTAAGTAAAAAGTAATCATTGTGTGCAATAGAGTTTCCTGTTGTTGTCATTCGTTTCTAACTTCTCTGTATTTCCTGATGTTTCAAATTAAAATGTAGGCACCTTTTAATTGGAAGCCATGATGACTTTTTTCCTCTTTGCTGATTGAGTCATCTCTTGGTAGTTTTCACACCACTTCTAGAAACGGTGGGGAACACCGCAAGTTCTACCCACACCAGTATTCTGGCCTGGAGAATTCCATGGACTGTGTATTCCATGGGGTCACAAAGAGTCGGACACGACTGAGCGACTTTCACTCACCCCTGTGTTTCAGATGCAATATGGACGTTTGTGCAAGACAGAGGTTGGATCCATCATGATCCAAACACCTTCCCCAAGTGTGCACCTCCATTACCACTCTGCAGGAAAGCAGACTAAATGTTTCATCAAATCTTGGCAAACAAGAACCCTGCTCTGCAACAACAGCCCTTTAGGACTCTTACCATAGTATTAACTGAAGACGTATTAATGTATCTTTTGTTTGTTGTTGTTGTTTAGCCGGTAAGTGATGTCTGACTCTTTGCGACCCCATAGACTGCAACCCGCCAGGCTCCTCTGTCCGTGGGATTCTCCAGGCAAGAATACCGGAGTGGGTAGCCATACCCTTCTCCAGGGGATCTTCCCGACCCATGGGATCAATCCCACATCTCCTGCATCGAAGGTAGATTTTTTACAGCCGAGCCATCATCGAAGCCCTGAACTTTATTGACTGGAGACATATCAATACATTTTTACAAAGTCATACAGTTAACATCACTGTGTGAAGTTGTAGGAGCATAAAATTGATAAAGGATTCGTTATACAACTTAGGATTGTTGTTCTCATTCATATTTTGCTCCATCAGATTTTTGTTTCAACCTTGTATGTATTATAAATGTAAGTTTATTTTCATAAAATGTTCAGAAAGAACATAATTCGAAATTTTGAATGAAGAACAATCTTCCAGTGAGTGTGATGCAGGTCCTTTCTCTGATTGTAGAAGTGACATGTAGACTAGTGTCTCAGAAGATGATAGATAGTTCTTTGGAATATAGTTCCGATTCAGGTGATGTGAATATTAGGCCAACAGAAAGATAGAAACGCTTACTGTGACAGACTCTGATATGGAAAGTGAAAATAAAGCTCACGGTGGTGGAGAAGACTTTACAGCTGTGTCAGGTGTAGCTATTGACTGGAATAACCCACAAAGTGTTGGTGAAATCACGGGATGAATTTCTTGTTCTGTCAAAAGAAAAACAGCCGCCTGTTACTTTCTGCAGAAATCCCCCGGTCAGTAATAAGTTAAGAAAATCTGGAGAGAGAAGTTATGGGGAGGTAGGCACAAAATGGGACTGGAAGGTGACAGAAATAAATAAAAACCATTAGAAAACCAGAGGATATATACACTTCATCTACTTCTCAGATATCTGTGCAGAAGAAACATAAATTTGCTGATGAAATCTAAAAATAGGACAGACATAGGGAAGAAACAATAGGAAATATAAGTTCATGTGTGACAAAAACAAGCCAAATGAGCAAATTAAATAGAGCCTCGTGCAGCCCTGGAAGCAGCCGTCTTAGTCATGGTTCAGTGACCTTGGAAGGACTTCTCAAGAATTTCCATATCTGGTGAGGCACAGTCTGTACCTTTTCTTGATTTGTCCTTCAACAGTTCTGTCTCAACTAACCCGAAAATTCGTCTTTTCAAAAGATCTTGTCTCTAAAATTTTTAAGCATTTTTACGCTTTACCTAGACAGCATACTAAAAAGCTGAGCCATCACGTTGCTGGCAAAGGTCCATATAGTGAAAGCTATGGTTTTTCCAGGAGTCGTGGATATGAAACTTGGAACATAAAGAAAGCTGAGCACCGAAGAATTGATGCTTTTGAACTGTGTTGTTGGAGAAGACTCTTGAGAGTCCCGTGGACAGCAAGGAGATCCAACCAGTCCATCCTAAACGAGATCAGTCCTGAGTGTTCATTAGAAGGCCTGACGCAGAAGCTGAAACTCCAACACTTTGGCCACCTGATGCAAAGAGCTGACTCATTGGAAAAGACCCTGATGCTGGGAAAGATTGAAGGCGGGAGGAGAAGGGGACGACAGAGGATGAGATGGTTGGATGACATCACTGACTCGATGAACACGAGTTTGAGCAAGCTCCGGGAGTTAGTGATGGACAGGGAGGCCTGGCGTGCTGCAGTCCATGGGGTCAAAAAGAGTCAGACACAACTGAGGGACTGAACTGAACTGATATTTTGTTATTGTTTATTTGTTCTGGCTGTGTTGGGTGTTTGTTGCATCATGCTCATCATTTGTAGCGGCACGTGGACTCTTAGTTGTAGCTTGTGGGCTTTGGCAGTTGCAGCCTCTCTACAGTTGCGGAGCACAGGCTTAGTTGCTTCACGGCATATGAGGTCTTCGTTCCCCAAACAAGGATCAAACCTGCATCCTTTGTGTTGCAAGGCAAATTTTTAACCACTGGAGCACCAGCAACGTCCCATTGTTGGCTTAAAAAAAATGCAAGTGATTTGGATGTGGAGTGTAAGGGAAGGAAAGATCTCCAGTGTTTCTGACTCAAGCCCAGGTTGGCCACAGAAGAATCTGGAATAGCTGGTGGAGAGAATCTGGAGGATTCCATGAGGTTTGAAAGTTTGAGTTGGAAATGTTTTTGGGCCATCAGATAATTGACATTCCATAGATGAAGGATGTCAGAGTCTAACACTCAAGGGAAAGAGCTGTGTAAAGAGAAGAATGTTGAACTAGTGAACATAGGTTGCATTTATAAATATGTACACACAGATATATTTATATATATACACATACATATATTTATATATGTACACACATATATTTATATATATATACACACACATATATTTATATATATGCACACACATATTTATATATACACACACATATATTTATATGTATACACACATATATTTATATATATATACACATATATTTACATATATATACACACATATTTATATATACACACACACATATTTATATATATATACACACATATTTTTATATACACACATATATTTATATATACACACACACATATATATACATACACACATATATTTATACACACACACACACACACACACACACTTTTTTTTCCTGGGCTCCACCATGCAGCTTGCAGAATCTTACTTTCCTGACCAGGGATTGAACCCCAGGCCCATCGCCATGAGAGTGCTAAGCCCTAGTAACCAGACCCCCAGGGAATTCTCAGCGTAGATGGTATTTAAAATTAATCACAAAGTCATGAGACTGAGTGAGGTCATGAGGAGACTTCTGAGCATAGAGAAATGAGAAAAAAAGTTTGCCAACATAGCAACCAGGAGGCTTCCTGGCAACTTTTTCTGTTGTTGTGGAGTCGCTCAGTCGCGTCCGACTCTTTGTGACCCCGTGGACCGCAGTGCGCCAGGCCTCCCTGTCCCTCTCTACCTCCTGGCGTCTACTCAGTCTTGTGTTTGTTGAGCCGGAGATGCCATCCCACCTTCTCGTCCTCTGTTGTCCCCTTCTCCCTTTGAGAAAGTGATGTGTGGGAACTGGGGTTTATGCAAGGTTATGACTCTCTACGGAGAAGGCAACGGCACCCCACTCCAGTACTCTTGCCTGGAAAATCCCATGGACGGAGGAGCCTGGTGGGCTACAGTCCATGGGGTCGCACAGAGCTGGACACGACTGAAGCGACTTAGCAGCAGCAGCAGCATGACTCTGTCAGTTGAAGGAAGAAATATCAAATCTTAATCGTCTGTTCTTGGAAATGACAAAAGAAGGAAACCAACATATTCACCATTTTGTAGCCTTCCGGGAAGAGTTCCTAGGTTGCCTACGTCCTTTATAATTCTCCATATGTAAGTCAGAGCAACTCTGAGGGTTTGCTCTGTAATGGGAACCATATGGATTCTTGGAATGAAAGTGGTAAAGGAGAGAACGTAGTGATGATACATTTTCGTATTTTCCATATTCAGAGAGTGGCCGCTGGTGTTTCTTCACAACAGCAGAAGAAATTTGTCATGTGTCCAACTTCTGCCCAAGAGTGGTGTTTTGAAGGCAGCTGCATCATCATTTAGGTGACTGATAAACTGTTAGATCATGTGTTGACATGTCCCGACTCCCGAAAGAGTCCTTGTGCCATCTTGGAAAAAAATAACACAGCATTATTTGCCGCGATGAGACAGTAAACAGAATGTGGCAGCAACACCATATATCGTGGAGACAGAAAGTCGCAGAAAATATATGTTCTCAGCACAATAAGTGGCTGGCTTAAATTCCCATCATTTTTGCTACAGACCTCTTCTCTCGGTCTCTCAGCTGAAGTTGGCCTTCATCACACCTCTTTGAGTGTTGTGACACTGGATTATTATTTAGCAGAAAGTCTTTGTTGACGGTATATTGTGCCGGGCAGGTAAAGACAGTTGCTTCAAAGAGGAGCACGGATTTCCATGCTGTTCACGAGAAGTGTAAATTCTTGTTGAGAAAACCGACAAGGCTGCAATTAGGGAATAAGGGAATGTGTAATTAACCACCAAGCCTGTACGGGGTACGTAATTAGAGAATAAAGAGGAAGTGATATTTTAAGGTGCTGATGGTGGGTTTTAGACAATAATGGAAAATTGAAGGAAGCATCATCCCCGTAGGCTGAAATTGTTAGCTGGAGAACTTCGTCTTTCTCTTACGTTGTAACCGTCTAACCAGCGTTGGCTGAATTTGATATTATTGCTCTGAATGCCGTTTCTTATCTTCTCTCACTTTATCAGAGAATTGTTTCCCATCGTAACTGGAGGGATTCATTCATAGATACACACGTGGGTCGTGAATTTCCATTTCTCTGGTGGGTAAAGGAGAATTCCCAACAAAATCAAATCATACAGCTTTTCTGGAAAATACCCAAAATGCATTCTGAGGTCCATGGAGGTCTAATGTGTGTTTTAAAGCCAATTCCAAAATGTAATTCACTGTGATCAACAGTCTTGTATGAATTCTGCGTTTCCTTCTCTGTCAAATATCTCTGTGATTAATCTTTCAGTAGACCAGAGGTCAGAGAATTGGGGTTTACACTTAATACTCAATCTTCAATGATTCATCTTCGCTAGAGGTAGACCCATGAATCATATTGAACCCATAGCACGTTTGGTTGTATATTCTTATTTGTCTCTTATTATTTTTAAGCAGCTCATGCAGTTGGCAGAGAACTTCAAATGGACAAAATATCAGATATAAAAGTACAGTGCTCATAAGTTTTCTTATACATTTAAATTCATGTTTCATTATAAGAAAAAAAATATTTATGTTACGTTCTCCAGTATCAGTCTTTTGCTTGAAATCACTTTATTATGTCTTTAAAAAATCATAATATTCCCTTTGTCTATCATATACTAACAGTAAGGATTCCTGACAATGAGTGAGTAAATTTTATAAACGTGCAAAATATGCATGTAAGTAGTTCAGAAATAGAATTTCTACAAAATATTTTTTGATCAAATAGTTAATGTTCATGGAGTTTTTAATGATCTGTTTGTAGTAACTGACTTGCTCTTTACTCGGAAAACCGCCATTAACTCTTTTGCAACCTGATGGACTGTAGCCCAACAGGCTACTCTGTCCACAGGCAAGCATACTAGAGTGCGTTGATTTTCTTTTTCTGTTTTGCTTTATTCTTTATTTATTTTTTAAATTGAGGTATAGTTTATTTTCAATGTTGTGTTAGTTTCTGGTGTACTGGAAAGTGATTCAGTTATACATATATGTGTGTGTGTGTGTGTATATATATATATATATAAATAAATGTATATATGTATATCTACAACTACCACACAGTTGCACTTATTTCACATGTTAGCAAGATCATGCTCTAAATCCTTCAAGCTAGGCTTCAACAGTATGTGATCCGAGAGTGTCCACATTTACAAGTTGGATTTAGAAAAGTTAGAGAAACCAGAGATCAAATTGCCAGCATCAGCTGGATCATTGAAAAAGCAAGAGAGTTCCAGAAAAACATCTACTTCTGCTTCATTGACTACTTCAAAGCCTTTGATTGTGAGGATCACAACGAACTATGGAAAATTGTTAACGAGATGGGCATATCGGACCAGCATACCCACCTCCTGCAAAACCTGTATGCAGGTCAAGAAACAACAGTTACAACTGGACATGGAACAACGAACTGATTCCAGTTGGGGAAAGGAGTAAGTCAAGGCTGTATATTGTCACCCTGCTTATTTAACTTCTATGCAGAAGACATCATGCGAAATGCCAGGGTGGATGAAGCTCAAGCTGGAATCAAGGTTTCTCGGAGAAATATCAGTAACCTCAGACATGCAAATTATGCCACCCTAATGGCAGAAAGCAAAGAAGAACTAAAGAGCCTCTTGATGAAGGTGAAAGAGAGTGAGAGAACTGGCTTAAAACTCACGCTGAGTTCAGAAAAATAGGATTATGGCATCTGGTCCCATCACTTGATGGCAAATAGGTGGGGAAACAATGGAAGCAGTGACAACTTTGTTTTCTTGGGCTCTAAAATCACTGCAGACAGTGACTGCAGCCATGAAAATAAAAGATGCTTGCTCCTTGGAAGAAAAGCTGTGACAAACTTAGCGTATTAAAAAGCAGAGACATTACTTTGCCAACAAAGGTGTGCATAGTCAAAGCTATGGTTTTCCCAGTAGTCATATATGACTGTGAGAGATGGACTATAAAGAAAGCTGAGTGCTGAAGAAACAATGCTTTCAAACTGCGGTGCTGGAGAAGACTCTTGAGAGTCCTTTGGACTGTAAGATCCAACCAGTCCATCCTAAAGGAAATCAGTCCTGAATATTCATTGGAAGGACCGATGCTGAAGCTGAAGCTCCGCTACTCTGGCCACCTGACGCGAAGGACCGACTCATTGGAAAAGATCCTGATGCTCAGTAAGATTGAAGGCAGGAGGAGAAGGGGATGACAGAGGATGAGATGCTTGGATGGCATCACCGACTCAATGGACATGAGTTTGAGTAAGCTCCTGGAGTTGGTGAAGGACAGGGAAGCCTGGCATGCTGCGGTCCATGGGGTCGCAAAGAGTTGGACACAGCTGAGCAACTGAACAACAACAAATATATACAGATATATATCTAAATACATACAGATATATATCTACATGTGTGTGTATATACATATTCTTTTCCATTGTGGTTTAGTACAGGATACTGAGTAGAGTCCTGTGCTATATACAGTAGGTCCTTATTACTTATCTATTTTATACAGAGCAGTGTGTATCTGTTTATCCCAACTCCAAATTTTTTATATCTTTTAATGCCAACTGTACTTTTTCTCCCTCATCTTTTCCCTTTTAGTAAACGTGAGTTTGTATTCTTTGTCTGTGAGTCTGTTTTTGTTTTGTAAAGCAGTGTGTTTTGTGTATATGGATTTGGTTGACTTCAGCATTTGGGGATTGTTAGAAATTTGTCTTAAAAGTGAAAACTGCAATGCTTTCCATGTTCAAGCTGTCTGTACTTCAGTTATTACATATATGTATGTATGTATGCACGCATATTCACATGCACATCTTTAACGTCTTTTAGTTCATTTTTAATAAATTTAAGACTTCTTTTTTTTCTCTTCATTGTTACTCCAACAACTAAAATTCTATGCTAAGATTCTGTGTCCTGTTGGACCATTTTTCAGTGCATCTGTGATATTTCAAAGTTATAGATTTACCCCATACCTTACAGGTATGGTATTTACATACCTGTGCCTGGCGTGCTGCAATTCATGGGGTCGCAAAGAGTCGGACACGACTGAGCGACTGAACTGAACTGAAAGGTAAAGGTATTTACATGCCTTACCCCACATATGCAAGCTTTGTTTTGTCATCGTGAGTTGTTCAGATCTGTTACATTAGGCGCTTTTTAAGTAGGGACTTGATTTAGTATGACTAAAATCTTACAGTGCGTGTGTAACTGAGTTACTTTTGCGTTCTCTGGAGGCTTTCTTTTTACTGTGACTATCCATCCTACTAATTTGGAAATAAAGTCTTCTTCTCTGTTGTGGTTAGCGATTCTGTCAATTTCTGAAACGTCTTTTGTTAGTTCACATCATGTCGTTAATTACAGGATGACTTAAGTCATTTAAAACTAGAAATGTTGAACCTATGTGGAGTTGCATGAAGTTAAAGTAGCCTGATAGTCTGTAGCAGTGATCTCATGTTCATAATATCTGTGATCCTCACATACATACCTGGGCATGTTACTCATCTGGAAATAGGAAAAAGTTAATCTTTTTCTCTTTCACTGTGTATATCCATCCATCCATCCATCCATCATTTCATCCAGCCATCCATTCTTCTGTCTACCTAATCTTTCTGTCCATTCATTTATGCACTTTGTGATTTAGTCGTCTTGTAGAACTGTCAATAAGGTGTTTTACTAATTCTTCTTCTAAATAATTCAGAGCCTGTTAACAATTTTCACCTGGGCTCCTTCTTCCCTCTGAGTGCCTGTCTAGGCATCTTGACCTTGGTAAGCTCGAGTGGAGTGAAGTGAAGTGAACTGGCTCAATCGTGTCTGACTCTTTGCGACTCCATGGACTGTAGCCTACCAGGCTCCTCTGTCCATGGGATTTTCCAGGCAAGAGTACTGCAGTGAGTTGCCATTTCCTTCTCCAGGGCATCTTCCCGACCCAGGGATCGAACCCAGGTTTTTCGCAACGTAGGCAGACACTTTACTGTCTGAGCCACCAGGGAAGTCCAGTATGCTTGAGAATCATCTGCAATCCCGTGACCCCCATGTAGCCCTGACTGCTTGAACCTGATTCTGCAGAATCAAACTCTCTCTGCAGCCAACCTAACCCATTTTCCTATGTTGGGGTTCCTGAATCCCTTTTTCCAAGGCTGCCAAAACACTTCTGTTTGGTCTAGGGAAAAAACACACTACATTTGCAGTGTACTCAGTCAACATTAGGCACCTTACCTTTTGGCATGCTTTATTCTTTCCATTGTGCCCTTGTGATGACATGACAATCTCTGTTTATTCAAATAACCAGAATGGTTGACATCACCACCATTGTTGAATACTAAGTGTGTTATACCGTCATTTCCGTTTTCTTATGTGGCTTCACTTCATTATATCTGTATCATTAAAAATATTCGTAGCATCGCTGAAGGAATGTGTCGCTGAAGTCACTCCCCAGTAGCTAAGAAATGTGTTCCTCTCTGGCTGATCCAACTACCGTTGGCAGTTGCTGGGGTTTAGAAGGTTGTGCGTCTCTTCCTACTGCTTTTTGTCAATAACCCCCTTTCCTTGGTGACAGGGGAAATGTTCCGTGTTGTTTGTATCCGGAGCAGTGCTTGTTAGATTTATTAATAGAATTCATCTTCACACTGGACTGATCCCAATCCGGTCTGTTCCGTGCAGCCTGTCACCTCATAATATCTGGCTAAAAAGATGCTAATGCGTTGTTGGCCCACATCCATTTGTCTCTGCCTAACTGTTTGGTTTCAAAGCAATCGGGGATGTTACGCATGATCACTTCTCTGTCCAATTAATGTGTGTTCCCCGGCCATTCTGATAGACAGACTGACGCTTCTTCCTTCAGCCCAAAGAAAACAAAGCAAAAAACCTACATGATGCACAGCAAAGTGATTCAATTTTGTGTGTATGTGTCTGTATATGTGTGTATATATATGAAAGTGAAAAAGTCGCTCAGTCGTGTCCGACTCTTTGCGACCCCATGGACTATATAGTCCTTTGGGTTCTCCAGGCCAGAATACTGGAGTGGGTAGCCTTTCCCTTCTCCAAGGGATCTTCCCAACCTAACGACTGCACCCAGGTCTCCTGCATTGCCGGCAGATTCTTTAACAGCTGAGCCACCAGGGAAGCCCGTGTGTATAAATGTATACATACATACTTGTTGTTGTTCGGTTGCTAAGTCATGTCCGACTCGCTGTGACCCCATGGACTACAGCACACCAGGGTCTTCTGTCCTTCACTGTCTCCTATATTTTATATATACATTATATGTGTGTGTGTGTGTGTGTGTGTGTGTGTGTTATCTGCTCAGTTGCGTCTCTTTGCGATCCCAAAGATTGTAGCAGCCAGGCTCATCTGTCCATGGAATTCTCCAGGCAAGAATACTGGAAGGGGTTGTCATTTCCTATTCCAATATGTATGTATACATGTGTATAAATATATATCCCTTTCTAGGTTCTTTTAAAAAAAAATGTATTTCTTTATTTGGTTCTTCGTTGTGGCACGCAGGAACTTTAGTTGCAGCATGTGAATTGTTTGCTGCGATATGTGGTATCTAACTCCCTGACCAGGGACCGAACCTGGGTCGCCAGAGAGCAGAGAGTCTTAGCCACTGGACCACCAGGGAAGTACCCTAGATTCTTTTCCATTAGTTTTTTGAATGATACTGTGTAGAGTTCCCGGTGCTATAAAGTACTCCGGAAACTAAAATGACACTCTATTATAAATCAAGTATATTTCAATAATAATGTTTAAGAAAATTACAAATGACACTGAACTTTGCTTCTTCTTAAATCTCTTAGGCTAAGTCACCTCTCAGGTCTTACTTATCCATCTTTCCAAAGCATGGATTTGTCTGGTTATAACGGCAGCTCTTTATTGATGGCTTGAAAATGCTTCACTTGGATTTATTAAAATAGGGATAGGTTATGAATGACAAAATGACTGGATCCTTCAATCTTGGTCTTGTTGATGTTTTAGAAGCATAGCTTGGCAGCGGGCTGTTTGCACCTGCAGGATCGTCCTTTAGTCAGTAGGATGAGCTAGTCAAGTGGACACATGAGTAGTTCCATTTGTGAGGACTGGAATCCAAGATGGCAGGGTGAACGAGGCCAGGTGCTCAGGAGCTGTAGACATTCAAGAGCTTTTCCTGCTCAGCGAAGACTTCAGCTGCTGGCCAGCGTCCCTCTGTCCTTGTGGGGTGTGTCTGCCTTAACAGCAGAGTAGCTCATCCTTCCCAAACCTGAATGGTGTGGGCCAGTGCCCGTTGGCAAACTCTAAATATTCGATTGATGCTGTGGGAGACCTGGAGAATCCTGCCTAGGAAGGAAAACCCAGCAATTTCATCAGTTATGGAATCAGGTGTAGAGTGTCTGTTGTTCAGTTGCTCCATCATGTCTGACTCTTTGCGACCCCATGGACTGCAGCACACCAGGCTTCACTGTCCATCACCAACTCCCAGAGCTTGCTCAAACTCATGTCCATCGAGTTGGTGATGCCATGCAACCATCTCATCCTCTGTCGTCCCCTTCTCCTCCTGCCCTCAATCTTGCCCAGCATCAGGATCTTTTCCAATGAGTCAGTTCTTCTCATCGGGTGGCTAAAGTATTGGAGCTTCAGCTTCAGCATCAGTCCTTCCAATGAACATTCAGGGTTGATTTCATTTAGAATTCACTGGTTTGATCTCCTTGCTGTCCAAGGGATTCTCAAGAGTCTTCTCCTGCACCACAATTTGAAAGCATCAGTTCTTCTTTATGGTCCAACTCTCACATCCATACATGACTGCTGGAAAAACCATAACTTTGACTATATGGACCTTTGTCAGCAAAGTGATGGGTAGAGATCCACACTCAAAAGGCAATATCTCGGACTTCCCTGATGGTCTAGTGGTTAAGACTTTGCATTCCAATGCAGCAGGTGTGGGTTCATCCCTGGTCAGGGAGCTAAGATCCTTATATGCCTTGCAGAGAAAAAACCAAAACATACAAGAGAAGCAATATTGTAACAAATTCAATAAAGATTTCAGAAATGGTCCATACCAAAAAAAAATTCTTTACAAAGATTTTGCTTTAAAAATCTTTGCTTCTGTTTTCATGACATTATGGAAAATCCCAAATAAACCTTTTAGCTGCTCCAGTAAATGGAAGGTTGGAATAATGGGGTGAAATAAAACATGCGGTTTTTGATTTATGATTTAACATGATAAACTTTAGAATTAACATGATGAAATTTAGAATGCAAGTTACCTTCTTAATTCCTCCAAAAAAAAAACAGGTTACATTCTAGTTGAGGAACATATATCAAAATTACTGTATTAACTCCCTTTTGACTAAATGCTTATCAGCCAAACTTACTTTATTTCTTTGGTAACTTCTTAATAATAACAGTGCAGGGGGAATCGATTGACTTTTAGTAACTTCTGAAAGTGAAAGTCGCTCAGTCATGTCTGACTCTTTCACACCTCATGGACTGTATAGTACATGGAATTTTCCAGGCTAGAATACTGGAGTCGGTAGCCTTTCCCTTCTCCAGGGGATCTTGCTAACCCAGGGATCGAATCCAGGTCTCTCGCATTGTGGGCAGATTTTTTACCCTGTGAGCCACAAGGGAAGCCCAAGAATAATGGAGTGGGTAGCCTATCCCTTCTCCAGGGGATCTTCCCAACCCAGGAATAGAATCGGAGTCTCCTGCTTTGCAGGCAGATTCTTTACCAACTGAGCTATCAGGGAAGCCCAGGAACTTCTGTTTCCCTTAAATGTAGATCATTCTGGGACAGTGTTCCAGGTGGCTCAGCAGTAAAGAGTCAGCCTGCAGTATAGGAGACCCGGGTTCGATCCCTGGGTCAGGAAGATCCCCTGAAGAAGGGAATGGCAACCCACTCCAGTATTCTTGTCTGTAGCATCCCATGGACAGGGGAGCCTGGTGGGCTGCCTTCCATGGGGCTGCAAAGACTGGACATGAGTGAGCACACACACACACGCTAACACACACACATTTGGTTTGCAGACTGCATTGTCGTACAGAGCTGGTCCATTGTAGAGTCACGATAAAAGAGAGACTGCATTCCAGGTGAAATGTAAAACAAGGACAACAAGCCTTCATGGCTAGAACGGTTCTTTTCTGAGGCTCCCTTTGAATAGCCCAGAGCGAATCCATGGGAAATAGAATATTTCTGCCTTAAAATGGCTTGTTTAGCTTGCTGTGTTTGGGAACGCTTCTTCAGTGAAGCATGGTGCCAGAAGCTGAGAGATGCTTTTGTGGGGAGCCAGGGTCTGCTTCGGCGATGTTTACGGGGCGCCGTTGGAAACGATGCTGATGTTTCCTCAACGATCTCTATGGCGATGGGATTATGCTGTCCATTAGAGGGGTTGCCGTCTCTCTTTCGAGTCATATGCCTGTAAATACAGGGACTTGACCTTTAAAATAAGATTAAAAAGAATCCCTCTCTCCCCCTTCACTAATGTGATGGTTCTGTGCCATCTGAGTGGCAAGGAAGCCGCTGGCCTGGCTCCACTGGTGCATGCCCATCGATGCTGGCGTCAGCTCTGCGGTGCCCTGGCCCAGCAGGCATTCGGACTTCCAGTCTGCAGCAAGTGGAGAACCACGCTCTCCCCGAATTGCCTGCAGGCTGCCACGTGGATGATTTGTGGTCCCTCGGAATTCCTGCTGCATACGAGATGGCTTGCTTCTCCCCGAGTTACTGCTCTGCGTCCGACCCATGCGAGGATGCAGAGAACGGTGTTATCCTTAATGAACCGGCCTGTCTCAGCACCGACGTCTGTGTTCACACACCAACAGGGATTGGGGGGTGCTTGGCAGGCAAGGAAGCACGCAGTGTCATGGGACCTTTCCTTGCTTTCTCGAGCTGTGTCCAGGGTTTTCCAGCCTTGGTAATTGTTTTTTTTTTTTTTAACTTATTTTTTATTTTTATTTATTTATTTTTTTAAAGTTATTTTTTAAAATGAAACAAAGTGGAATATTCTTCTCGATAAAAGGTACAGTCCACCAAGATGACAGCCATCATAAACCATTAGACACCTAACACCAAAGAGACAAAGATACATACAGCAAAAATGAGAAGAAATATAACGGAAAAGACAAAAATAGATAATCACAGGGAGACATATTAACGTTTCTCTGAGAATATTTTATCCAGTGTGGAAAGCATAAGCATCTTTTTTCATGTCATTAATGATTTAAGTAAGATTGATTTATTTGTATACTAATGTAGATTAATCTTGGGCTTCCATGGTGGCTCAGACCGGAAGAAATCAGCCTGCAGTGCAGGAGACTCAGATTTGATCCCTGGGTCAGGAAGATCCCCTGGTGAAGGAAATTGCAACCCACTCCAGTCTTCTTGCTTGGAAAACCCCATGGACAGAGGAGCTTGGCGGGCTGCAGTCCATGGGGTCGCAAAAAGTTGGACACGAGTGAGCAACTTTCACACACACTTATTAATCTTATACCCTACACAAATATATTTCAAATATTGTATCTCATATGTTTTTATTCCATAGGACATTCAGAAAAACTGGTAAAAAGGTAAACAGTACCAAATTTCAAAATGTAGAATGTTCTGTGATTCAGATACATATATATGCATATACATATATGATTTTTGAAATTATTTTCTTTATCGATTATTACAAGGTATTGACTATAGTTCCCTGTGCTATAAGCAGCCTCGGTAATTAGTTTCACATGGATGTTCAGGGGTTGTCCATCTAATTGCTCATGGAGGGGGCAATTAGATTATTAGATTCTTATGATGTTCTTAGATTCTCATGATGACAAGTGAAGGAGAAAGGGAGAAGGGCAATGAGAAAAAAGCAGGGCACACCATGCAGCGTTTTCCAAGCAACCAGGAAAACTCGGACCCGATCCAGGGGCAGCTTCCATCTTTCAGCTGCGTTCTCCTTTGTTGTGTCGGGGCTCATAGGGAATTTATGCCTTTGCTCACAGATCTCTGTCCCTCATCTGTTACGAACTGAGAAGCAATGGGTGCCTCGTGGAAAAAGGCAGTGTTCTTCAGTTCCTATGGAGAAGCAGGCACACGGCTCTTCAGCCCCCGGCCGTGGAGGTGGAGCCTGCGGTGTGAGGTCTAAACAGTCGGGGATGCTCGGTCTGGGGCCGTGTCCAGGCTGCAGGCAGGGCGAACACCCCAGCACCCAACTGCGTCCAGATGGTGGCTGGTGGCCCCTGGCCCTCCTTCAAGTCCTTCTGGCCTGGGCTCGCTCCCAGAATCCCCATTTACCTGGCAATACAGGGAAGGTATGGGGTTGGCGTGATTGGACAGTTGATGAAGAATCTGCCTGCAGTACTGGAGACCCGGGTTCAATCCCTGTGTTGGGAAGATCCCCTGGAGGAGGGCATGGCAACCCACTCCAGTATCCTTGCCTGGAGAATCGAATAGACAGAGGATCCTGGCGGGCTACAGTCCACGGGGTGACAAAGAGACGGACACGACTGAGCTACTAAAACTACCACGGCTACACTATTATTAATATGAGCAGAGTCTCTTTCTAAATACGTTAATAGTTATATATACAGAAGTTGATTTTTGTGTTTTGCATTCATATATTTAGAAGTAATAAGTCACCCATTCTATCTTATTTATATGTTTAGAAGTCGACTTTTGTGTTTTGTATTAATACATGTAGAAGTAATAAGTCACCCATTCTGTCTTATTTAGTTGGTGACGTAAATTGTTTTTCTCTGGTTAGATACACATGAGCAGGAATCACTCCTTTTAACATTTTCCTATGATTCAGCCTTTTCCAAAGCATGTTGTCTGCACTGATACATCAGCTCTTTATAAACTGGATGAAAAAAGGTTTCCCTGTCAAAACAAATACTACAGACCCTCTGATCCTTTCATTGACTGTATTAAGTGTATCGAATGCTATTGTCCATCTTCCAAATGGTGTTTTCTTCTTTGACCATTCCATTGCTTGAAAGTGAAAGTCGCTCAGTTGTGTCCGACCCTTTGTGACTCCATGGACTGCGTAGTCAATGGAATTCTCCAGGCCAGAATACTGAAGTGGGTAGCCTTCCCCATCTCCAGGGGATCTTCCCAACCCAGGGATCAAACCCAGGTCTCCCGTATTGCAGGCGGATTCTTTACCAGCTGAGCCACAAGGGAAGCCCATAACCCCAGCTTTATAGTTTAGTGTTGCCGTTTGAACAGTAGTTTGAATGAATGCCTGCTCAATTACGAGTCCTGTCCGACTCTTTGCAACCCCATGGACTGTAGCCCTCCAGACTCCTGTGTCCATGGGATTTCTCAGGCAAGAATCCTCTAGTGGGTTGCCATTTCCTTCTCCAGGAGATCTTCCCGATCCAGGGATCGAACCTGCATCTCTGGCATTGGCAGGCGTGTTCTTTACCGGTGAACCAACTGGGAAACCCCATGTTTTGGGCAGAGAAGGGAAAAAATCCAATAGAATTCTCTGTTTGGAGACTTTATACCTGGAGTAACACCTAGCAGTTGACATGCAGGGTTTTGTTTATTTGTTGGTTTTGTTTGTTTGTTTTTGTTTTGTTTGCTTTTTCTATTGAAATTCTCATCTCCTAATGGTAGATCCCTTGCAGCTCATCCTGGCATTGTGATCCTCAAATGTATAAATGCAGTGTATTCTGAGTGTTCCCTGAAAGACTGCCTGGGCATGTGCTCAGGTGTTCAATCAGGCCCAACTCTTCTGCGGCCCCAGGGACGATAGCCCGCCAGGCTCCTCTGTACATAGGATTCTCCAGGCTAGAATACTGCGGTGGGTCGCCATTTCCTTCTCCTGGGCATCTTCCGGACCCAGGGATCGAACCCGCATCTCCTGCATTAAAGGCGGATTCTTTACCACCTGAGCCTCCAGGGAAGCCCAGTTCCTTCCACTACACTGGCTGTTTCTTCCCATGAACATTTATCACCTTCATTTTTCTGTCTTAGACTGGCCCAATTTCACGCCTCTGAGCCAAGGAAACGACATCTTATTCTGCTCCATGAAAAATGGCAAACAGTTATTTAAAGGTCCCCATGGAGTCTTTCAAAGTGTGTGGTTATCTTTTGTTCCATGTTGCTTTTATTTCCCCGCAAAACATACACTGTCTTTCTTTATTTCTTCTTTCTTATCGTCGAGCAAGTTAAGACTTACCCAGATAAGGAGTCTGCCAAGTGAAGGGGGGTATGTATAGGAATACGTGTAAGGATGAATGAAAGTGCCTTTCCTTTACCAAGGGTCCAGAGGTCTTCATTGCTCAGTGGAGTGGTCACAAACCACCGTCACTTGCTGCTGGGCGTTTCTAAGAAATGTAGTGGTTGTTATTGTTGCTGTTGGGCTCAGCCTCTCGAGTCCCTTTGTAGTGGTTGATCAGTTAACTCTCTTTCAAATTCATTTGCTAATGAAACCTCCAGGCAGCCTGGGTCCCTTCCTAAGACACTCTACATATTTGTTAATACTCAAGCACTCTGTATTTGCTGAGTGTGCAGAGAACTTCAGTGGACTTCTCAGATTTGTTCCAAGTTGTCCGTTTCTGCAGCAATGAGTGACTGGGCGTTTCCATGCCCCGACCTTACGTCTTACTTGTTTCTTGCAGTTGGTTTAAAATGGGTTTAATTTAAAGGTATGCTTCGAGATGTTGGAGTCGGGAGGTTTCCTGAAATAATGTCTAGGCCACACCCTGAGGTAGGAGTATGTGTCTCTGTTTTGTAGTTTTGTATACAGTGTGTACTCAGTCGCTTATGACCCTTTTGTGACCCCGTGGACTGTAGCCCACCAGGCTCCTCTGTCCATGGGGTTCTCCAGGCAGGAATACTGGAGTGGGTTGCCAGTCCCTTCTCCAGGGGATCTTCCTAACCCACCTATCAAACCTGTGTCTCTTACATCTTCTGCATTGGTAGGTGGATTCTTTACCGCTGAGCCACTTAGAAAGCCTTGTTTGCAGAGATAGAGGCGCTATTGTTAGGGATAGGTGACTGAATATACTAGATGATGTGATCCCAATGTTTTACTGATTGATTTTTGTAAGGTTTTTTTGTTTTGTTTTGTTTCTTAAGTTCATTTTGTATTGTGGTATACAAAGGAGGGATTCAAACATACATGCACATGTATCCCTTCTCCCTCAGACCCCCTCCCATCCAGGCTGTCACATGACCTTGAGCAGAGTTCCCTGTGCTGTCCAGCAGGTCCTTGCTGGTTCTCCATGTTAAATAACTGCAGTGTGTCCATGTCCATCCAAGACTCCCTGACTATCCCTTCCCCCATCCTTCCCACTGGGAACCATAAGGTTATTACAGAGTATTGAGCAGAGTTCCCTGTGCTGTCCAGCAGGTCCCTGCTGGTTCTCCATGTTAAATACAGCAGTGTGAACATGATCATAGACTGATTCCCAATGTCTTAATGCCTTCAGAAAATCCCTCACCAGATGAACTCTCTTCAGCATTGGGATTGGGGTTCATCGACCTACCAGATGCAGCCTGAGATTTTCCTCTGTTTTGGGCTTGCTAACATGTTCACATCTCCTTTTTTGTTTTCCTGAGTGTTTTAGTTGGGAAATTTCCATCCAAGGATGCCTCTGAACACAGCATCAAGAAATTGCTTCTTAAGAGAGGTTCCTGCAGAAAAAGTTCATCCGAATCTTGAAAGGTGGTTGGGATAATGACTAGTCACCACATGTAACCATGGGAGCAAGAATGGCTTTTCTTGCTGCAGGACCAGCAATTGAATATATTTCAACACTATTAGCCATCTTCTTGTTGACTTTATGGTGATGAATATTTTGAGCGGGACTTAGTCATTCCTTATTTCTTCAACTGAAAATAAGAATAGTTACCCAAATCCATAACCTTGAGAGATTTCCACCAATACCTGAAATTGCATATAATTGCCAAAGAGACCAAATCATCAAACTCACAGTGAATTTGTCTCTGGTTCTCAAAATAACATGCTTTCAAAACTGGCACCCATTTTGCATAAATCTGTAAACATCTAGAGAGATATTAAGCTTACATCTTGGCCCAAGGCAAGTACTTTACAGATTTACAATACAATGGATTGATTGCCTTAGAGTCTTTTAAGCCTATGGGATTCAGCATTTGTATTAATCAAAGTCCCATCCTGTAGTCACCATGCAGGTTTATTTTCTGAGGCAGTATCTTGCTAATGTAAATATGCAGGAATATCAAGATGGAAGTCAACTGGAAATGATCAGAATGTGTTCCACTAAACAGGGTCATATTTTGTGATCGCACGATATTGTAAGGATTCTCAGTCTTTGTGGACAGTGACTTAAATAGCTTAAGGATCTCTATCACTAACATTTAGGACTATATCCAAAACACAATTTTGTGGGGTTTTTTTTTTCCAAATTCAGCGCCACATTCTTGCCTAAAGAATGGTTTTACTTAATAAACAATATTCATAACAGTGATAAACAATCATAACAATGATTAACACATCTACCTTTAGTCAAAAGTGTCTCTTTACATGTACTTTTTTCTTCCCCATCTCGCTCTTTGAAACACAGTTTCTGACATCTGGTTCTTACATTTCTCTGAACAAGTGTTTTCCTTCGTATACAGAGTTCTTGTTGTTATTGCTCAGTTGCTAAGTTCTATTCGACCCTTTGTGACCCCGTGGACTGCAGCACGCCAGGCTTCCCTGTCTTCCACTATCTCCCGGAGCTTGCTCAAACCCATGTCCATCGAGTCGGTGATGCCATCCAACCATCTCATCCTCTGTCGTCCCCTTCTCCTCCTGCCTTCAATCTTTCCCAGCATCAGGGTCTTTTCCAATGAGTTGGCTCTTCAGCTCAGGTGGCCAAAGTGTTGGAGCTTCAACTTCAGCATCGGTCTTTCCCGTGAATATTCAGGGTTGATTTCCTCTTGGATTTACTGGTTGGATCTCCTTCCAGTCCAATGGACTGTCCCTCTCAATAGTTATTTAGGTATAATTTTCATTTCCTTATTACACCAGCGGTCCTAGGATGTCATCATTTGCTTATTCTTCTGTGATGCATAAGTTTATTTGGGGGACCCAAACAAAACCACATTCCCCAGAGACTAACCCACCACGTCGCATAAAGACCCTTCACCCTTTGTCAGACGGTGATGTTGTGTATTGTCCACGTGGGTTTGGGTCATGGTTTTTACTCTGTCGACTGTGGCAAGTTCATCTCCTGGAACAAATTACTTAACTGCTTTTGGCTTCCGTTGTCTCATCTGTACAGTAGGGGCAAAAATAGTTTCTGACAAGTTTTCAGATGGTTACAAAGTACATGGACCAGCGCCCCGCAGGTTCTAAGCCAACATGGTAATTTGGACAATCATAGCGTCGTAATGAAATAACGTTTGTCGTAATAGGAAGATCAACTGAGTAAGGGCAAAAACGAGTGATCATTTTTGTTGTGTCACTGGCTTGCATGTTTTGTAAACCCAGCTATGCACTGTAAAGCCTGTCATGTAAATGTTAGCTAGGTCACCAACTCATTCTCGCGTCTATTAAGGAAGACATCCTCATTTGACCTCCTTCAGCTTCTTGACTTACAATATACAGATGTGAAATTGAAGGAACCAGAACTCCCTGGAGAACGGGCTGATTCTAGAAATTCGAAAGGAAATGTACCAGACAATCCTGAAGTATCCGATAGTGCCAGGAAGCAAGGCAGTGCTTAAAAGTCAATGAAAAATCACCACAGTGCAGCGGTATATGGTTTCCCTGGTAGCTCAGCCCCTAAAGAATGTGCTTATAATGCAGGAGACCCCAATTTGATTTCTTGGTTGGGAAGGTCCACTGGAGAAGGGATAGGCTCCCCACTCCAGTACTCTTGGGCTTCCCTGGTGGCTTGGATGGTAAAGGATGTGCCTGCAATGCAGGAGACCTGGGTCAGGAAGATCCCCTGAAGGAAGACATGGCAACCCACTCCAGTATTCTTGCCTGGAGATTCCCCGTGGACGGAGGAGCCTGGCAGGCTGCAGTCCATGGGGTCGCAAAGAGTCGGACATGACTGAGTGAATAAACACTGCACAGAAACCAAATAGTTCTCACTGGCCAAAGCTAGAACAACTTGAGGAATAGCATTAAATCCTGTTGTGTTAAAATACACACCTACAGTCTCATACGGTCAGAATCGAATGAAAAAATAAAATGAAGTATGAGCTGTGTATCGCTGCTGCAACAAATGACTTACTGGCTTTGAACAACACATATCTAACAGTTTTGGAGAGCAAAAGCACAAACGGTTCTCACTGGGTAAAATCAAGGTGCAGACAGGATTGAATCCTTTCAATGGATCTAAGGAAAAACTTCTTTCTTGAATTTTTTTTTTTTTTTAGTAGATAGAAGCCACCTACATTTTTTGTCTCAAGGTGCCTGCTTGAATCCGCAAAAAGCAATTCAGAATCCAAAACTCCTGGCAGCATAGCATTTTCCAATCTGTAACTTCTCCTCTCTTTCTGCCTCCGTCTACCATTATAAAGGACTCTTGGGAGGACCCTGGGACCCAACTGATAATCCAGGAGAATTTCCTTATCTTATGGTCAGGTGGTTATCATCCTTCATTGTCTCTGCACATTGGAATCCCTCTTGCCACGCATTGTATCATATTCTCAGGTTCTGGGGAGCAGGGTACAGATCTCTTGAGGAAGGCGTGGCATGATTCTCCTTACCATGGGGAGAAGAGGCCAAGTGCCTGTACAGAAGTATCCTAGATAATTTTTGAAGATTCTACCCCTTAACGCGTTGGAGCCTCTACTTGAGTTTGGCTCTGTCTCCTGTTTTCCATCCAAGCAGTCTAAAATTCAAGGAGGAGAAAGCTGACCACTGTGACCTTGGCCAGAGGGTGGAAGGGCTGCTTCCACCCCCAAGCTTCCTCTCTAAAACCATAATCCCCGTCTACTCATGAAAAATACCTCCCCCCTGCACAAAAAAGACCAATGGTGGGAAATTCTGCAAAAGGTGCCTGGTTGAGAGCTCTTTAAGACCGTCAAGGTCAGAAGAAACAGGAGAAGTCTGAGAAGCTGTCACAGCCAAGAGGAGTCTAAGCAGACATAATGACTGAGACAGAACGTGAGATTCTGTGACCGAAAAAAAAAAAATGATATATGGTAAAAATGAAGGAAACCTAAATCGAGTATGGGCTCTACTTACTTGTAATATTTCACAGTTGAATCATTCATTATAACACATGGACCAGTTCAGATGTTAATAATCGAGCAAGCAGGGTGTGAGACAGAGGACAACAGTATATGCTGTCTTGACGTGTTTCAGTTTTTTCTTTACGGTTGAATGTGTCCTAGAATCTACGTTTATGAAAAAAAGGAGCAACAACAGAAAATGCAGATACCCAACATTCCCCTCTAATTCCCAAGGATGCTTTGAACATCCCAATGTTTGATATCCATGCAGATGTTTGGAAATTGTCTCGCATTTAAAATCCAAGTGGGATTTTGCTACCCCACCACCACCCCGCCAATCTTGCTGTCAATCTAGCTGGCATTGAGTGATCTAGAAAAGAAGGGGGATATCATTAGCTTCATGGTGACCAGCAAGGACTGTGTTGGTACCTCCATATTCAGTCTTCATCTGACAAGTGGCTTTGGTTCTTTGTGACCCCCTGGACGGTAGCCCACTGGGCTCCTCTGTCCCTGGGATTTCCCAGACAAGAATACTGCAGTGGTTTGCCATTTCCTTTTGCAGGGGATCTTCCTGACCGAAGGCTCGAACCCTCGTCTCCTGCATTGCGGATTCTTTACCGCTGCCCCACCTGGTTGTTGAAAGAACCTATGTGTATTACTGAACCCACGTGTGGCTGCTTGCTGTAAACCATTAGAGTTCTG
The DNA here is from genome assembly GCF_054371585.1 of Giraffa tippelskirchi. Classification (NCBI taxonomy): domain Eukaryota; kingdom Metazoa; phylum Chordata; class Mammalia; order Artiodactyla; family Giraffidae; genus Giraffa; species Giraffa tippelskirchi. The sequence continues at coordinate 150,673,691 of NC_137289.1, forward strand.
GCTTGTGGGAAGGAAAGCCTGCTTTATTTTGGATCGTGGCAATGGAGGGTACGTGGAGTCCTCGCCAAAGGCTGACTCCCCTCAACCTGATAATCAGGGAGCAAGAGCTTTTATAGAAAGAGGGGAGGAGTCCCATGCAGAAACGGCACAGTCAACTCTGACCGTCATCTTGAAATCGGTCACTGGTGGTCTGGTTAGGGTCACTTCTGTAATTTTAGGTACAGTTAATCTTCACGTCCATGGTCGGTATATTCCCATTTACTTGAAGCCAGCTCTTTGAATTGTGGCAGCTTATGTCATGACTTGACTTCCCTGGTGGCTCACAGGGTAAAGCATCAGCCTGCAATGTGGGAGTCCCAGGTTCAATCCCTCAGTCGGGAAGATCCCCTGGAGAAGGAAATGGCAACCCACTCCAGTACTCTTGCCTGGAAAATTCCATGGACGGAGGAGCCTGGTCGGCTACAGTCCATGGGATCACAAAGAGTCGGACACGACTGAGCAGCTTCACTTTCTTTCTTATGTCATGACTACAGTCTGGTCATCACGTAGTTAACTTCTCCACCTGGTAGGGGCTTCAGTATTTATAAGACAGCTCACAGGACATGGCTCAGATTATTAACTCTACCTCTTCAGGAGGAGCTAAATGTCCTTGACTTTGCTTAAAGTGAAAGTGAGTGAAAGTCGTTCAGTCGTGTCCGACTCTTTGTGACCCCATGGACTGTACAGTTCATGGAATTCTCCGGGCCAGAATACTGGAGTGGGTAACCTTTCCCTCCTCCAGGGGGATCTTCCAAACCCAAGGATCAAATCCAGGTCTCCCGCATGGCAGGCGGATTCTTTACCAGCTGAATCACCAGGGACCCTGCCTTTTCTTGATGAGGGCGTTATGATTATCTGGTCTTTTTATTATTCTTCTTTTAAAATTCTTCTGCATGTTCTCACTTCTCTGATTAAACTTATGCTTTGACTAAAGTTTGTCAAAGAAAAGGCAGGCAGAGGACACACAGTCCTGCTCCATTTCAGATGCACCTCCTGTCCTTGCAGAATGTGGGGCACGTAACGTGACACCGGAAATCAGTCCTGAATATTCATTGGAAGGACTAATGCCGAAGCTCCAATGCTTTGGCCCTGTGATGCGAAGAGTCGACTCAGTGGAAAACACCAGGATGCTAGGAAAGCGAGAAGGCAGGAGGAGAAGGGGACGATGAAGGATGAGATGGTTCAATGTCATCACCAACTCAATGGACATGAATTTGAGCAAACTCCAGGAGATAGTGAAGGACACAGAAGCCTGGTGGGCCGCTGCTCGTGGGAAAGCCAGGTTCAATTCCTGGGTCATGAAGGTCCCCTGCAGGAGGGCATGGTAACCCACTACAGTATCCTTGCCTGGAGAATCCCATGGACAGAGGACTCTAGCGGGCTACGGTCCATGGGATTTCAGAGTCAGACACGACTGAAGCGGCTTAGAACATGGCACATAGTCATACATGGGGGTTCTTGCCAGGTATAGCAATGTTGATTTACTATAACATGGAAGCAAAAGGGTGGTGCTAACAGGAAAAGGAGGCATGCACTTTTAAAGGAAAAGTATCACATTGGCTTTGGTTCACAAACATCAAGCATGCTGGGGAAAACAGGACAGATTTCTGATTTAAAATAATATCTTTCATGGAGGTACATTTTGGGATGTTAGGGGGTGTGTACACATGGCTGAGTCTGTGCAGATGTATCTGTGTGTGTGTGTGAGTGTGAGTGAGAGAAAGAGTGTCTCATGCAGACAAGCAAATAGTTACAACAGTCAGCTTAGGCTAAGCGGTGCTGCTGTAACAAAGAAGTTAAAAGATTTCAGCACCTTGCAGTAGCAGAGACTTCCTTCTCTTTTATGAAGTCTGTGACCATTTCAGGCTGACTAGCGCTTTTCTACACCCTCTTCTTTCCAAGACCGAGGCTGGAAGGGGTAGTTGCCATCTGGGACGTACTGGACTGGTGGTGTTTCAGGAAGGGGAACCCCTTCCAGGGCCCAAGAGTGGGCTCTCATCTAACACTGGGAAATGAGCTGTCCAAGGAGACACAGGTGCTGAAAAAGCCTTAGACTATAATGGGAAGGGGGCCCCCTGTGCAGAGAGCAGGAGGGTCAGGGAACCCAGGAGACCTGCCCTGCCTCTTGGTTCACAGTCTCGGGTTTTATGCTGATGGGATTAGTCTCCTGGTTTTTTCCTGTCCGTCACTCTGACTTCAGGTTCCTTCCTGGTGGCTCACACGTTGCTCAGCCAAATTGTGATGCCAGCCGGAAGAATTCTGGATGGTGAAAGGACCCACAGTTTCTCCTTCTGACCTTTGCTGAATTCTCCCTGTCGGTGATGGCTCGTTCATTCCGTGTTCCTCATCAGGACCCCCTGTCATCAAATAAAAATATCATAATCATGTGGACGGTCACTATGGTTCCTGGCCAGGGTGGGCGGTTTTGGTCAGTGTGTTTCCCCTGACTGCAGGGGCGGAGGGTAAAATCACCATGGAGATGGATCAGCTCTGTAGTATCTTAGTGTGGGAGTGCCCTGAGTCTCTTTCATTCATGTTTTTTTGGCAAGGAATCTTAGTAGCAGGTGGGCTAGGTGTGATGGTTCCCCCAGGGGATGCTTGTGGAGGGTGTTTTGAATAAATGATAGAACCCTTTATGCAGAATGTGTTGAGGGAATATAATCACACTGAAAACGTGTTGTGAGTCATTTTCCCTTGAGTTTTTCTCATCTCTCTTGTTTACATCAGTACATCCTTTCATTTCTAGCTGAGCAGAACAAGGAATAATTCTATTGTGGCCAGTCAGCTAAGTTCTACAGTGGATAAAGTGGATACAGTTCTTATCTTCAATAAAAATGGTCCTGTGTTCCAAAGATTTAGGCTGTCTTATGGTTCTTTTTTCTTTCATCCTTTTGTCTCTATCTCTTTCTCTCCTCACAGCAAGACTTGAGGGATCTTAGTTTCCCAACCAGATATCGAACCCAGGGTCTCGACAGCGAAAGCTCAAGAGTCCTAACTGCTGGACTGCCAGGGAATTCCCATGACCTTGAAATTCTTAAAAAAAAACAACACACAATATATATATATAAAGAATATATATGTTATATATAAAAAAGAATATATATATTAATGTATACATGTCAATACATATGAATATATAAACATGTACATTAATTTATACATAATGCATAAATATATATACATGTATTGTTTCAACGGCCGTTACCTGAGGTCATTTAATTGACATCTGACTTGCCTGACCAACTCAGGCATTGAAGAGTGGGATGATTTTGTACAATCTAGACTTAATTTCATTTCCAGGAAATTATGCTGCATGTCAGACACAGACTCGGAAAGCCAAAGACATTTTGACTGATTTGCCTGGTAAAGATGGAGAAGCCACCTTTAGAGGCAGATAGTCTATTCTTTTATTTCTCTGTCTATTTTATTACAGGATAGCTGATTTACAATGCTGTGTTCATTTTAGACATATAGCAAAACTGTATATACATACATGCTACTGCTAAGTCACCTCAGTTGTGTCCGAATCTGTGTGACCCCATAGACGGCAGCCCACCAGGCTCCCCCGTCCCTGGGATTCTCCAGGCAAGAGTACTGGAGTGGGTTGCCATTTCCTTCTCCAGTGCATGAAAGGGAAAAGTGAAAGTGAAGTGGCTCAGTCGTGTCTGACTCCTAACGACCCCATGGACTGCAGCCTACCAGGCTCCCCCGTCCCTGGGATTCTCCAGGCAAGAGTACTGGAGTGGGGTGCCATTGCCTTCTCCGCATATACATACATATGTATCTATTATTCCCCATTTGTTCTTTTGCATCAACAGCAAACTGAGAATACGCCAATGGTTCTAGCTCTCCATAATTCTTGCCCTGTACACGAGAAATCAAGGGCTTCCCTGATAGCTCAGATGGTAAAGAATCTGCCTGCAATACAGGAGACCCTGGTTCAGATCCTGGGTTGGAAAGATCCCCTGGAGGAGGTAACCACTAACTGCTCCAGTATTCTGGCCTGGAGCCTTGGACTATATAGTCCATCGGGATCACAAAGAGTCAGACACGTCCATCGGGATCACAAAGAGTCAGAGATGACAAAGCAAATTTCACTTTTCACACCAAAAATCACAGAGATTTCACCCAGTCTTCAGTTGTCTGTATTCTGGCTACTTCTAGAAGCTTTTGATCATAGTTAACACTAGGAAATAGAACTGAGACTCTTCCCGAGTCTCTTGGCAAGAATAATGTGTGTGTGTGTGTGTGTACACACATCGTATATATATATAATTTTTTTTAATACAACATTTTAAGAAGTGTCTCAGGGCAAACCAAAGCCAATGTAATTCTCAGCACGAGTTTTCTAAATAGAGATGCATAGAAAACAGCAAGCATAATTCAATACTAAATTAGCTTCAATTATTAAATATGTTGTCATTCACTCTCAAGCTCATCGAGATGTTTAGTCAGTCAGTTCAGTCGCTCAATCGTGTCCAAGTCTGTGACCCAATGGGCTGCTGCACGCCAGGCCTCCCTGTCCATCCAACTCCCAGAGTCCACCCAAACTCACATCCACTGAGTCGGTGATGCCATTCAACCATCTCATCCTCTGTTGTCCCCTTCTCCTCCTGCCCTCAATCTTTCCCAGCCTCATAAGAGTCTTTTCAAATGAGTCAGCTCTTCACATCAGGTGGCAAAAGTATTGGAGTTTCAGCTTCAGCATCAGTCCTTCCAATAAATATTCAGGACTGATCTCCTTTAGGATGGACTGGTTGGATCTCCTTGCAGTCCAAGGGACTCTCAAGAGTCTTCTCCAACAGCACAGTTCAAAAGCATCCATTCTTTGGCGTGCAGCTTTCTTTATGGTCCAACTCTCACATCCATACATGACTACTGGAAAAACCATAGCCTTGACTAGACGGACCTTTGGTGGCAAAGTAATGTCTCTGATTTTTAATATGCTGTCTATGGTGATCATAACTTTCCTTCCAAAGAGCAAGTGTGTTTTAATTTCATGGCTGTCGTCACCATCTGCAGTGATTTTGGAGCCCAAGAACATAAAATCTCTCACTGTTGTTTGGGGAGGTAATTAGGGAAGTTGTTAGGGGACGTAATATATTCTATCAGGTGAAAATGCTAATAAAAATGGGCTTCAGTGATCTAAATCTAATTGGATTTGTCTCTTATTCCTGTGGATAGAAGTATTTCAGTAACAAAATTCATAACAACAACAACAAAAAACTTAAGGAAGTCTGCAATGCCCTGAGGTTTTAATAAGAAGTGTTAACATATATCAGAGACCTGTAAAGTTTTAGATTTATTTTGATTCCTACCAAAGTGTGAAATAAGTGCTTCCTAATTCCACCAAAACTAGAAAGCAAAATTGTTATTCATGTTTTTCTCTCACTCTGCCTTCCACAGCCAGTCAGAGGAAAAGAAAACATACTCCTGCGCCCCACCCAAGAATAAAGGAAGAACCCTCTCTTATTATTTCCATTATTGCAGAAAGAGGTTTTAATCTGCCAGAACATTAGAAAGAATTAGATCTGTTTTTACTGTGATCACAAACAGATGCCTTTAATTTTCCTGCAATGACAACCCAAGGAGTATTAAGTGGCAGAATTCTTTTTTTTTTTTCTTTATTAAACAAAAGTACATTTACAACATTGTTACTTTCAAGTGCACAGCAAAGCAATTCAGTTAATATATATTGCCAACTTATTAATAAATAAGTAGTCCAACATGATGCTGAGAAATATTGAAGGCGGGAGGAGAAGGGAACGACAGAGGATGAGATGGTTGGACGGCATCACCGACTCGATGGACATGAGTTTGTGCAAACTCTGGGAGTTGTTGATGGACAGGGAGGCCTGGCATGCTGCAATCTGTCAGTTGCAGAGTCGGACACGACGTCGTAGCGAGTGAACAACAAAAGTCACAACCTAGAAGTTGAGAGTTATGTTTTATTCGGTGGGAATTTTTAGGACTTCAAGCCGGGGAGGTGGAATCTCGAGTAACCCTGAGAGAACTGTTTTGAAGGAGTGAGGGGCAGGGCATGGGGGTGGAGTCAGGTTATCTAGAAGTCTGCAGCAAAGGACAGGTAGTCTGCAGATTAAAAGATTGTTTTTGTTTTTTTTTTAATTATTTTATTTCATTTGACTCTGCTGGGTCTTTCTTGCTGCCTTTGGGCTTTCTGTAGTTGTGTGGAGCATGACTGTTCTTCATTGCAATGCACAGGCTTCTCATTGATTTGGCTTCTCTTGTGGGGTACGGCGTCTAGAGTGTCCAGGCCTCAGTGCTTTTGGCTCATGGGCTCTAGAGCTAAGGCTCAGTAGTTGTGGCACACGGGCTAAGTTGCTCCCAGGCATGTGGGATCTTCCCAGACCAGGGATCAAAGCCATGTCTACTGCATTGGCAGGCGGATTCTTTACCCCTGAGCCACCAGGGAAGTCCTAAAACATTGTTAATGAAGGAAACACCAGGTATCTCAAGTTAAGGAATTTATGCTTTTCTATGTAGGGGAAGACTCAAGAGTCTGGGCTCACTGAAATCCCTCCTTCCATATGCATCTCAGTCATCTAGGAGAACCATCCTAAGATGGGATTTGTTAGCATCCTTAGTTCCTTGTTCACCATAGGGAGTGGCCACAGCTCTTGGTGATGGCTGAAAGGCGGGCTGCCAGTTAGAAGGCCTTGTTCTTCCTGGGCTCAGAAATTCACATTTGGAGAGCCAGAATGTAGCAGAATCCATGATGGCTGTGACATCCTTGTTTATTCATGTGGTAGAAAATATGTAATTTCACAGTATGAAAATATTTTTCAGGGAGGCACATTCATTGGACAGACCCCCAGATAAAAAGTTTCCTGTCATCTTTGAAATCCACTGTCCTCATTGTAACGTTTACTCGGAGGTTAGAACATGTGTTATGGTTCATGTGTGGAGTGTGTCGAATGAAAAAAAAAACCACGCAACCTCAAAGTTGATAATTATGTTTTATCTGGTGGCCTTTCTGAGGACTTAAGCTGGGGAGGCAGGCTCTAGGATGACTCTGACGCACTGGTCCAAAGATGGTCAGTGATGATCCAGGATCTATAGGATATTTTGCAGCCAAGACCAGGTTGTCAGGACATCAAAACATGACAGCTACTTAATGAAAACCGGTGACCTCAAATTAACGAATGTAGCGTTTTTGTTTTTGTTTTTTCTATGAATGGAGAGTTGCAAGAGTCTGGCCTCATGGAAATAATTCCTTTGATACGCATGTCAGCTCTCTGGGGTCAGCATCCTCTTTTTCTCCATCGTGAATCCCCTCAGGGTACCAGTAGCTGGTGACTTGATTTCCTACAGCATCCTTTGTTTATTGATGAGGCAGGCATCCTTCCTGATCCACAATTGTTGATCCCTTTGTAGCCAATCATGCAGATGTGGGGGTCACAGAAGACTTGTCCCCTAGGAGGACAAGTCCTCCTGTCTCCCACAGTCTCAATTGCCCCTGGCCCCCCCTACCTCCTCCCTCAGAGCAGTCCACTTCCTTTGCTTCTAGAAAGTGAGTCCTCACCATAGCGTTACTGAAAGCTCAGCCTCTCAGCACAGTGGTGCCAAATCATGTCTCAGAGGCAGAGTGCAGCATGCAGTAGAAAAGGCTAGCTTTATTGCTTTGCCAATAAATGGAGAAACTCTGGAACTTCTGCCTTGAGAAACTGTGTGTCTCCACCCCAGAGAACTTGATTAGGGTTTTTTTTTAGAGCAGTGGGTTCAGAGGTGGGGTCTTGGACAAGACCGGGGTGTGAGCAGAGCTTGCAGTCCCTTAATCTCATCTGTCTTGAGAATCCTTTGGACTGCAGATCAAATCAGTGAATCCTGAGGGAAATCAACCCTGAAGATTCATTGGAAGAACTAATGTTGAAGCTCCAGTACTTTGGGCACCTGATGCGAAGAGCCAACTTGTTGCAGAAGACCGTGATGCGGGGAAAGAGTGAGGGCAGGAGGAGAAAGGGGTGACAGAGGATGGAGATGTGTGATAACATCAAGTCAATGGGCATGAGTTTGAGCAAACTCCTGGAGATGGTGAAGGACAGGGAAGCCATGCTTCCATCCATGGGGTTGCAAAGAGTTGAACATGACTTAGAGGCTGATCAACATCAAGAGCTTTAGTCCCTTATTGATTAGAAGATGATAGACTAGTCCCCTCTTGCCTAGTGACTACCTGATCAATGACACATCTCTGATAGCCAAGAAAGCATCTGTTTCCCCCATTCGTTGCTGCCGCTCAGTCATGTCCGACTCTTTGTGACCCCACGGACTGCAGCACGCCAGGCTTCCCTGTCCTTCCGCATCTCCCGGAGCTTGCTCAAAGTCATGTCCATTGAGTCGGTGATGCCATCCAACCATCTCACCCTCTGTTACTTTCCCATAACCCATTAGATAACTTCCTCTGTATGGAAAGCAGTGCATTTAGCCTAAGCACTACACTTTTTAAGGTACTTACTTAAGATAACATGAAGAGGTAATACTTAGAATTTGCCCTTGCAAGGGACAGAAAAAAAGAATATATTTTTTAAAATATGCTGTATGATGTTTTGCTCTTCCTGAAGTGAGTCCCAAAGAGAAAAACACATGGAATTTTAATGCATATATGTGGAATCTTAAAAAAGTTGGCATAGATGATCCTATTCACAAAGCAGAAATAGAAACACAGGCATAGAGAACAAACACAAGGACACCAACCGGAGAGGGAGAATGGGGTGCAGTTGGGAGACTGGGATGGATACATACACTATTGATACTCTGTGTAAAAGAGATGACTGACAAGAACCTACCATATAGCAGAGAGCTCTACAGAGACCTCTACTCCGTGCTCTCTGATGACCTAATTGGGAATGAAATCCGAAAGAGATGGAATATACATAGATAGATAGATAGATGCTCTGTGTAAAAGAGATGACTAATGAGAACCTGCCGTATAGCACAGAGAACTCTACAGAGAACTCTACTCCGTGCTCTCTGATGATCTAATTGGAAAAGAAATCCAAAAAAGATGCAAGATATATATATATATACACCCACACACACACACACACATTTATCTGATTCACTTTGCTGTACCGCAGAAACTAACACAACTTTGTAAAGCGACTATCCTACAATAAATAAATTTTTTTTGAAATAAATAAAAAGCAAAAAATGTAGTACACAATGTAGGATAAAATAAAAATAATTTTATTCATAAAGAAATTCATGTGAACTGAATACATTTTTAATATGGTATATCACATTAAGAGCAATAATTCAAAGGGTTTTTTGAAGTTCTGTCATTTTTGTTTTTATGTCTTACATAGTGTGATTTCATAGCACCGTTGGTGACTTTATGTGACCATTTGCATAATTGGTGGTAACATAGCATAATATATATTAAAAAATAAAAGAGGTGTAAAATTACTTTCCTGCCTCAAAATTGTAACTGCAGCATCTATAAGTTTTCCATATTCTTCTATTTTCTCATTAACTTTGGTTGGTCTATCTGTTCCATATTCTCTACAAAGAGTTTTTATTACATCTATGACATAAAGTACCTCTGTGGTGGCTCTGACGGTAAAGAATCTGTCTGCAATGCAGGAGACCTGGGTTTGCAAGATCCCCTGGAGAAGAGAGTGGCTACCCACTCCAGTATTCTTGCCTAGAGAATTCCATGGACAGAGGTGCCTTGCAGGTTACAGTCCATGGCTTCGTAAAGAATTGTACAGGACGGAACAACTAACAAGTTTCACTGTTTAAAATAGTTTGACTTTGAAAATGATGTAGATATAGTACTAAAAGAGAACATCAGAAGAACAGGTGTAAAAAAAAGGAAAAAAAAAAAGACATCCTTCAGGACTAGGGACATTGAGATATTTCATTTTTAAAATCACATTGCAATTTTAATGAAGGAATGGCTGTACATTTGTTTGAAGTTATTTAAATATTCGCTTTAATATGTAGAGCCATCTCCCCACGAGGTTTGCTGGAGATGCTAATTATTAGATGTAAAGGAATATGACTGTGGCCTTCTGGGGACCAGGAGAAAACTCATGGCCCATCTGGACCTTGAAACACCTCTTCAGCAGGCATGGAATAGGTGTATTCCAGACTAAATTACAGCAGACCCTTTTTCCTTGTCTCTTGTAATCCCTGTATTGACATAGTTCATGACTGTAACTAAATGAGATACTCAAGAGAACTCGGTTGATTTTTTAGGACATTTAATTAGCTATATTTGAGAGAACAAATATTGCAGCAGCTTACTGAAAAAGAACAAAAGGGTGGGAAGTTAAATATACATAGAACATTACAGGTGACATCTAATTATGTTTCTGGGTCAGACGGCTCTATCAAATTAATTTAAAATTGTGGTTTGGCAAATAATTTCCATCAGAATCTCAGCGGGTGTTTCTTGCTTCCATTGACAAGCTCGTTCGAACATTTCGTCTGTACGGAGAAAAAGCAAACTATGTCCAAAAATCAGAGGGAGGTTGGAACACTTGTCTTTCCCTATTTCCAAACATACTCTAAAGCTCAGACAGTAAGGTGCTCGCTCACATGTTCAGAAATATAGAAGGAGATACAATTAGAGTCCAGAAATAAGCCCTTTCATTTATAGATGGGGAAACGGTGGAAACAGTGGCTGACTTTATGTTTTGGGGCTCCAAAATCACTGCAGATGGTGATTGCAGCCATGAAATTAAAAGACGCTTACTCCTTGGAAGAAACGTTATGACCAACCTACACAGCATATTAAAAAGGACATTTAAAAGGAACTTTGCCAGCAAAGTTCCATCTAGTCAAGGCTATGGTTTTTCCAGTAGTCATGTATGGATGTGAGAGCTGGACTATAAAGAAAGCTGAGTGCAGAATTGATGCTTTTGAACTGTGATGTTGGAGAAGACTCTTGAGAGTCCCTTGGACTGCAAGGAGATCCAACCAGTCCATCTTAAAGGAAATCAGTCCTGGGTGTTCATTGGAAGGACTGATGTTGAAGCTGAAACTCCAATACTTTTGCCACCTGATAAGACCTGACTCATTGGAAAAGACCCTGATGCTGGGAAAGATTGAAGGCAGGAGGAGAAGGGGATGACAGAGGATGAGATGGTTGGATGACAGAGGATGAGATGGTTGGATGGCATCATTGACTCAATGGACGTGGGTTTGGGTGGAGTCAGGGAGTTGGTGATGGACAGGGAGGCCTGGCATGCTGTGATTCATGGGGTTGCAAAGACTCGGACACGATTGAGCGACTGAACTGAACTGAGAAGATTGATGAGCCAAGAAACCAGTTTCTAAAATGGGCAAAATATTTGCATGGATCAGCTGGTAAAGAGTCTGCCTGCATCATGGGAGACCTGACTTTGATCTCTGGGTTGGGAAGATCCCCTGGAGAAGGGAACAGGCTACCCAACTCCAGGGTTCTGGCCTGGAGAATCCCATGGACTGTATAGTTCATGGGGTCACAAAGAGTCGGACACCACTGAGCGACTTGCACTTTCACTTTACACTTTCATCCACCGAAAAAGATCATACCGGAGAAGATAGTTGATACGATTAAGTCATTAGCTAAATGCAAATGAAGACTGCAGTGAGGTACCATCTCACCCCCACTAGGATGCCTACAATCAAACAGATAATAGCAGGTCTTGGAGGAACTGGAACCCACATACACTGCTGATGGGGATATACCATTATTTGGCCGCTTTGGAAAATAATCTAGTTTTTAGACTATTAAACATGAATGAGTCCTGAGAAGTAGGAGTTCTACTCCTCCATATCCACTTAAGAAAAATTAAAATATGCATCCATAAAAATATTGCATGTAAATGGTTCACAGGCTTCCCTTGTAGCTTAGGGGTAGAGAAAAAAAAAAAAGCCACCTGAACCACAGGATACCACCTGGTAGTCCAAGAGGTACAGGTCCAATCCCTGTGTTGGGAAGATCCTCTATAGCAGGAAAAGACAGCCCACTCCGGTATTCTTTCCTGGGAAATCCCATGGACAGAGGAGCCTGGCTGGCTGCAGTCCATGGTATTGCAAAGTGTTGGACATGACTTAGCGACTAAAACCATCACCACCAACTGTTCATAGCAGCATAATTCAAACGGGCCACCGTATGGAAACAGGGCAAGCAGTAGCCAACAGAGGAGTAAATGAACAGGATGTGGTGCATCCACACAGTCGACTCTTACTCGTCCGTACAAACAAGAGGAATGAAATAGTGCTGCATGGTGCAACATGAAGGGACTTCCAATACGACACTCCAAGTGCACGAAGACAGACAGAAAGGAATACACATTCTGTGAATACACTTATAGGAAACGCACCAAAATGGAAAATCTACACTATGTCATTAGTTGACTAAGAGAGATTGATGTCAGAAATATTGAATACCTGCAGTGGACACAAGCAATCATTTGGGGAGATGGAAATATTCTCAAATCAGACTCAGTTCAGTTCAGTTCAGTCGCTCAGTCATGTCTGACTCTTTGCCACCCCATGGACTGCAGCACACCAGGCCTCCCTGTCTATCACAAACTCCCAGAGTTTACTCAAACTCATGTCTATCGACTCGGTGATGCCATCCAACCATCTCATCCTCTGTCGTCCCTTTCTCCTCCTGCCCCCAATCTTTCCCAGCATCAGCGTCTTTTCCAGTGAGTCGGTTCTTCACATCAGGTGGCCAAAGTATTGGAGTTTCAGCCTCAACATCAGCCCTTCCAATGAACACCCAGGACTGATTTCCTTTAGGAGGGACTGGTTGGATCTCCTTGCAGTCCAAGGGACTCTCAAGAGTCTTCTCCAACACCACAGTTCAAAAGCATCAATTCTTAGGTGCTCAGCTTTCTTCACCGTCCAACTCTCACATCCATACATGACCACTGGAAAAACCGTAGCCTTGAGTAGACAGACCTTTGTTGAAAAAGTAATGTCTCTGGTTTTTAATTTGCTATCTAGGTTGGTCATAACTTTCCTTCCAAGGAGTAAGCGTCTTTTAATTTCATGGCTACAATCACCATCTGCGGTGATTTTGGAGCCCCCCAAAATAAAGTCAGCCACTGTTTCCACTGTTTCCCATCTAGTTGCCATGAAGTGATAGGACCGGATGCCATGATCTTAGTTTTTTGAATCAAATCAGATTACCCTGTGTGTAATACACTACTGTGTTCAGTAGGTCAGTTGTGTCCAATTTGTTGTGACATCTTGGACTGTAGTCCACTGGGCTCCTCTATCCATGAGATTTCCCAGGCAACAATCCTGGAGTGGGTTGCCATTTCCTCCTGCAAAAGATCTTCTCGAACCTGGGATCGAACCCTCGTCTCCTGCATTGGCAGGTGGATTCTTCACCACTAGGCCCACCTGGGGAGCCAAGTTTATGTTGCTGGTTGAATAACTCCATGTATATGTACACACATGCACACAGACACAAATCCTTCAATTTTGCACCTTGGTGAGTTGATTTTATGATTGAAAATTATACCTCTCTAGAGCTCTTACAAATCATACTTGGGTGATCAAAGGAATTTGCTGAAGCCTCGATGACACTACCCTGGATTGCCACTGAATCAATGATATAACTAGGTTGTGCGACTTCTAAAACATTGCAAATCTTTAGAGTGTTTTCCTCCACCCTTGTGGAGGGGGTAGGGATAGTTTGCTTCAGTACTGCCTCTCATCCTTCCCCAGGGAAGAATTCCAGATTCCTGCAATTTCATGCAGTGAAGGTGAGCCTGAAATCGTTGATAACTGGAGCTTGAGAAAGAACCCTGGCATTTAACTCAGCCCACACCTTGCGGAGTGGCCTCTGTTTGGGTTTCAGTCAGGTCAGCGGTCGTGTTCCTGAGATTTCAGCTGTGGCTGGGAAGACAAAGGAGTCTTAATAGGAAGAAAATCCATAAGGAGGCAGGGATATAAGGGCAGACTCATGGGAAGGGCAGAGTGTAGGTGTGGTTACCAACCTTTCTCATTGCCTACTGGGCTGGAAAGGCTGTGGTCCAGGGAGATAGTCAGACTTGACGAGGAACTTATTTCTGGGAAGGAATTGGAGTCATCAGATAACACTTTCAGTCCCTTTATCCATTCCATGTCTCTTGAAAGTGAAAGTTGCTCAGCCGTGTCCGACTCTTTGCAACCCCATGGACTATACAGTCCATAGAATTCTCCAGAACAGAATACTGGAGTGGGTAGCCTTTCCCTTCTCCAGGGGATCTTCCTGATCCAGGGATTGAACCCAGGTTTCCCGCATTGCAGGAGGACTCTTTAACAGCTGAACCACCAAGGAAGTCTAAGAATACTGGAGTGGGTAGCCTTTCCCTTCTCCAGGGGCATCTTCCCAACCTAGGGATTGAACCCAGGTCTCCCACATTGCCGGCGGATTCTTTACCAGCTGAACCACCAGGGAAGTCCAGAGCTTTATTTTTCTAGTGTCATTTCTTTTTCAATGAAAGAGGTGACCTATTTTTTTAAAAACTTAGAAAATCTTCAAAAAACTGAAATTTTGATCAGAAATGCAAAGGAATTTATTTCTAGCCTCCACATAGACTGTGTGTGTAAGAAAGGCATTTCTGGTGGTTCAGAGACTCTGTTCTTCCACTGCTGGGAACACAGGTTCCATCTCAGGTTCAGGAATAAGATTCTTCAAGGTGCACGGAGCATTCAAAAAAAAAAGGCATTTCTTACACTCTTCTTAACATGATGTAGCCACACATTCAGCCCAGGAGATAGCTTTGAAATACGTTTTATACTGATAAACTATGAACAGAACAATACAGAAGACAATGGAACTTCTTTGAGGAAGGTTGTTTCTTTAAGTTTGTTTTAAGATCTTTCCCTGCAGTGGAATTCTTGGACATGGATTAATTTCCATGTTAAGCTGATGCTTATGATAGGTTGATTCATCAGTGTCATCAGTTCAGTTCAGTAGCTCAGTTATGTCCGACTCTTAGCGACCCCAGGGACTGCAACACGACAGTCTTCCCTGTCCGTCACCATCTCCTAGTGCTGACTCAAACTCCTGTCCATCTCGTTGGTGATGCCATCCAACCATCTCATCCTCTGCCGTCCCCTTCTCCTCCTGCCTTCAATCTTTCCCAGCATCAGGGTCTTTTCCAGTGAGTCAGTTCTTCACATCAGGTGGCCAAAGTATTGGAGCTTCAGCTTCAGCATCAGTCCTTCCAATTAATATTCAGGACTGATCTCGTTTAGGATGGACTGGTTGGATCTCCTTGCAGTCCAAGGGACTCCCAAGAGTCTTCTCCAACACCACAGTTCAAAAGCATCATTTCTTCGGTGCTCAGCATTCTTTTTAGTCCAACTCTCACGTTCATACATGACCACTGGAAAAGTGTCATGGTGCTTTCATGGTTCTTTCCGTGGTCAGGGTACTATCAGCGTCATGGTAGTTTTTGAAAGACTGGGCTTGAACGTGTTATGGTAAGGAGAAAAGACTGTCTCCTAGAACAGCCATCTCCAACCTTTTAGACAGCAGAGACCAGTTTCATGGGAGGCAGTTTTTCTAGGGACTGAAGTGGCGGGGATGGCTTTGGGATGATTCAAGCACAGTGCGTTTATTGTAGACTTTATTATTATTGCGTCAACTCCACCTTAGATCGTCAAGCATTAGATCTTTGAGGGTGGGGCGCGTCTCCTAGAAGCCTCCATTCTATCTTCATGTAGTTAAAGTGAAAAACTGCTGATAGGCTTGAGTTTCAAGGGGGCCACTGCTTTCCCAAGGTCTCCTCAGTGACTTTATGTTGGTAGCTTGAAATTGTGTACAGTGGGGAATATTTGAATCTCAAAAAATCAACAAGCGAAAAGGATCAGGTTTTCACCTTCCCTCCCAGTTCTGCTTATTTAATCCATGTGATATTTCCAATACTCAACCCTTCTTGAGGAACTAAAACAGGAACTTCAGATCTTGGTTTCGAAACATGATGTTGTCCCCCTGAGTCTGGTACAACTGTGGTTGTTTTAGTTGTTTTTTCTGATACGATTCTTGTGGGTGACAGTGGCTAGGTACATCCAGGAAGGAACGTAAAGTGAAAGTGTTAGTGCCTCTGTTGTGTCCAACTCTTGGCGACCCCGTGGACTGTAGCCCACCAGCCTCCTCTGTCCTAGGGATTCTCCAGCCAAAGACAATGGGAGTGGGTTGCTATTCCCTTCTCCAGGGGATCTTCCCGACCCAGGGATCAAACCCGGGTCTCTCACATTTTTGGCAGATTCTTTACCCTCTGAGCCACCAGGGAAGCCAGGAAGGAAGGTAAAGACCATTTTTCATTGTTTGCCGCAACTCAAGTTTTCCAGAACTAGCATATGCATCCTAGTGGGCCAGGTCTATCTGTAAAAAGAAGACAGTTGAGCTAATGGAATAATTCAGTGATATTCAATGTTTTAGCTCCTTGTATCTTGAAAATATAGAAACCAAAATGGCACACTGCATACAGAGAGCCTTGTTTTGGGTTTTTGTTTTTGTTTGTTTTTGAGGGTTTTTTTGGTGGCATTAAGGGAACCTCTGTTCATTTTGCTGACAAGGAAATTTCAAGGTGGTTTATGTTGCATGTCGTCCAGGTAGGTGACTTTATTTATTCTTTTTTTTTAAACAAATACCAATAACCTTCAAGCAATATTTAATAAGTATTCAAAACACAGAAAAACATGATTTATAGTGTTTTATCTTGATTTCAGAAACGCTTGTTCAAAATGATAGTTTACAGTAGGTCAAAGGAATCAATAACGTGCAGTGTTCTCTAGCTACTAGTGACAAGTGAGCATTCCGGATTTAAATAAATTATAGTGGCTATCTGATGTTTATCAGGAGTGGTATGTTTTTAAGTTCTTATGCATGAAACTGATGTCAATTTTAAGATATCTCGATTCATCTTTCATGTTTATCGTTTAATGTGTTTCTTCTTACAGTATAGAATTTCCTAAGCAAGGTGTATCAGTTACATTTCAAAAATGTGTCTAGATTATTATGTGTTAAAATTAGAGGAACATTTGAATATTTCATATGCATTTCTTTTTAAAATTTGGGAAACCCTTTAAAAAATAATTTCATTTTCTTTTTTTTTTACACCTCATATTACTTTTTTTTTTTTTTGCAGTAGTATCATTTTAACTCTCAAACTGCATTTTCACTGGGTATCTAATTTTTTTTTTTTGCAAGTAACATTTTGAATTTGTTCTTCTTGACATATTTATGTTTATATGCATTTTGCATCTCCCTATTTCATGTTTTTGAAATCAAATGTAACAGATTTCAGCTTTTTGTATGACTTTTTTTTCTTTTACTACGTAGTATCTCTTTCTTCTGAATTTTTTTGCAAACCTGTTGTTTTTGAATTCTCTTTTTTTCCCTTTATTTTCCTTCGCAATATGACCCCAGGAGCCAACTCAAAGAAAAACGCTGATGATATAACCAGTAATGATCGTGGTGAAGATGAAGGTATTTTTTGTTTTTTACAAAGCTCGATCTTGATGCATGATTTTATATCTTTTTTTTTTTTTCTTTTTTCCATTTCAACCTGTTTTTCCTCCCCTTATCTGAAGAGAGTACACTTCCGTGTGCTGCTTTATTTTGTTCTTGTTTGGGGACCACTGTCATTTTTAATCCCAATGACTATGTAAACCCCCTGGGAGAATGTTATATACATGTTTCTCAATATGAAGTGAGTAAGAAAATGCCATTTACAAGGAAACTCACCGTTTTCTTTTTCCTAAGTTTTTTTTTTTTTTTTTGGCTTGGTCACAAGAAGAGAAAGTGAAATTTTAAAACATGCATGTATGCGTTGTTTCCTTTCTTTGAAATGTTATTTTGTAATTTCGTTTTGTACTTTGGAGCTTCAGTCTTGTTTTGTTTCTTCTGCGGACACCAAGACAGCTCAGTACAACTGTTTTTGGGGGGGCTGGCATTTCCATCTTTGTTTTTACGATGGTTTCTCCCAAATGTCCTGATTCCAAAATAGGGTTTTCAAAGCATCTTCTCTGGCTCACAGTAAAATACATGAAAAAGTGTCTTGAAGAGAATTTGTTGTTTCTCTCTGAAATGCGTTTTGGAAGCTTTAAAGGAAAAAAAAAAGTAGAGAGTATAGGAAAGAATTGAAAAGGCTGAAAATCTAGATCTTTGCATCTCTGTTTTCACACCACGGCCGCTCTCAGAACTTTTTTTTTTTTATTTCCCCTAAAAATGTTTAGTTGCTATGGAGAGTTTCTTTTTGAAGGCTCTCAAATTGTTGGACAGATTACCCACTAGAAGTAGGGTGATTTTTTTTTTTTTTAAAAGATGGAAGATAACGCAGCATGTAAACCATCATTAGCATGTGGTATCTTTTTGCTTCAGCGGAACAAATGGTTTAGAAGAAAAGAAACAAAAATCAGCCTTTGCGGGCTTGGGCAGGTTGGGTCTGTGTCTCTGTGCTTCGTCGCTCAGTCATGTCCGACTCTTTGTGGCCCCGTGGACTGTAGCCCACCAGGCTCCTCTGTCCATGGAATTTCCCAGGCAAGAATACTGGAGTGGGTTTCCATTTCCTTCTCCAGGGGAACCTTCCCGACCCAGGGATCCAACCTCATCTCTTCCATTGTCAGGCAGATTCTTTACTCTCTGAACTATCAGGAAAGCCCAAGGCAGACTGGCATGGATTTCCGACTATTTAACTTAAAGGGACGAGCACCCTCGATGGACCTGTGGTTCTCTAGCTGAAAGACAATTTAAAGTGGACCAGAGACCCGTCCTTGTTGGGAAGCAAAAGTTCCCTCAAAGCGCCTTTTTATCCCTTGCTTGGTTTTCCCACCCTCTTAGACTTCTTTCGTAAATCAGCGGGTCTCTGAGAAAAGTTCTGCCACGGTTGCCTCCTCAGCCGCTGTTCTCTCAATATGACCATTATTTAATATTTTGTAGACCCGCATTCAGAGCGTTCTTGCTTTCAGTATGCACTTAGAGATTTTTTCTGCTGCCTTTGGACCACGACAGCTGCCCTGAGTCATCAGCTACCCTGTCCTTGTCAGGCCCCAGGGCACCTGTAATTTCATCCATATCCTTATATAACCAACTACAGGTGTAATTTGCATCTTGTACCCTTGTATCCTTTTAGCATCTTATTCCCTTTTTGTCACTGGCATCTGTTTTCACAATCCTGCCAGCTACCTGTTATATTAACATGCTTTCTCCTTTTACTTAAATACCAAGAAACTGTTATTTATTGAATTTTTTTTCCCTAACATTGAATGAATATGACATCTGATTATTTCTTCCCTGAGCTCACACGAACCTTCTTCTGAGTGTCTCGGAAGGTAATAGCTGTTAACCTAACATGTTTTTTTTTTTTTTTTTTCCTGAGGGAACCCCTTAAAGCAGTCCGAAAAATGTCAACTTTTTTCTTTCCCATAATACAGCCCAGGAGGGTAACATAAATAAGAACCCAAACAGCAAATCACTGTCCAGAGCCACTAGCGGATGGTGTCAAACACCATGCCTTATACGGTCGATGACTGATTAAAGAGTTCCACATGGCATGTGATGAGTGAGCGTCTCCCAGGTGGCTACGTGGTGAAGAATATGCCTGCCAGTGCAGGAGAGGAAGGTTCAATCCCTGGGTCGGAAAGGTCCTCTGGAGAAGGGCATGACAACCAACTTCAGTACCCTTGCCTGGAGAATCCCACGGACAGAGGAGCCTGGCAGGCTACAGTCCGTGGGGTCGCAAAGAGTCAGACACGACTGAGCACTGATGAGTCAAGGATTCAAAAAGGATTTTTTACTTCCTCCTTAAGTTTTACATGAGAAAATAACGTTCTTTTTGCTGTGGGTTAAGTATCTACAGACAGATGGGCGGCTTGACACTTTTTCCTGTACTTGACTGTGACCACAGGGGTTCTTTGGCCTCCTGGAGGGAGTCTGGTAGCATCCAGGAGCCTGTTTTCAGATGGTCCTCGTAATTCATTTTATGAGCAGCCTCCATCCACATGTTGGTTTATTTCCTTAAAATTCATTCCTGATCATTCAAACATGTCTCCACAAATTAGGCTAAAAAAAAAAAAGTATTTACGAAAAAAATGAAAATTCACGTACATGGATGCGTTTGCTTTTTTCTTGATAACAAGCACCCATCACATGCTCAGACATGTCCGACTCTCTGCTACCCCACGGACAGTAGACCTTCCAGGCTCCTCCATCCGTGGGATTCTCCAGGCAAGAATACTGGAGTGGGTTGCTATTTGATAACATGCAGATATTTAAATGACACACATGTATATGTATATACATACAGAAATTCCCAGAAATAATTATAATCGGGATGAGGATTCTTAAACACTACATATAAGCTCAAGGGACAATGAACACCAAACAAGTTATTTAATCACAACTTTTGAGAAAGCAGACATACGCTGTCCTGATTTCTTTTGTCACAGACCATTGCAAAGTAGGGTTTTCACATCGATGTTAAAGTAATGATGACTCAGGATACTCTGGTTTCAGATCGCAATGGGAGTTTTCATTCCATGGGGAAATGAGCAGGATTGCAACCATTTCATGTTGAGGTTGCACTCTTGTGCCATCTTTATTTCAGCTCGCGTCTGTTCCACTTTTTTTTGTCACTTCAGTTGGTATTTCGTTGCAAACAGTCATTTAGAGAAAAGACACTTGGGCCCCTTTCTTTGTTTTTCCATGTTTCTTTTCTGTTGATCATTTTTAACTATTTTTTCTTTTTGTCATCATGTATTGAGAGTTTGCGGTTTCACTACTAGTATTATGTTCTCAATGTTAAGTCAAAAGTCAATCTCTAAGTTCACCTTTGACTGAAGAGGGCAGTTATGGTAAAAAGTGATAATTTTGAAGCTGACTTTGCACTAACTTAGATAATTAAAATGTATGTTTTAATAGATACTAGGTATGTGTGTTAGTTACTCTTTTGTGTCCTACTCTTTGTGACTCCATGGATTGTAGCCCACCAGGCTCCTGTGTCCATGGGATTCTCCAGGCAGGAATACCGGAGTGGGTTGCCGTGCCCTTCTCCAGGGGATTTTGACAACCCAAAGATCAAACCTGGGTCTCCTTCATTGCAGACAAATTCTTTACCACTGATAGACACCATGGGCTTCTTCAATGCACGTGCCCTTCTAGGGTTTGATTACTATCTAGGGACGAAGTAATTCATTCATCTCAGTGGTTAAATTTGTAGTATCATAGGTACATATGCAAACATACCCATGCACACAAATTCATTCCAATGTCCGCATCATTTCTATGAGTAGAAAATATCACAACATCGACCTTTATCCTTAAGCCATCTTAACTGTTTTTGTTCAGTCGCTCAGTCGTGTCCGACTCTGCGACGCCATGGACTGCAGCACGCCAGGGTTCCCTGTGCTTCTGTACCTCCCAGAGTTTGCTCAGATTCATGTCTGTGGAGTCGATGATGCCATCTGACCATCTTAACCGAGGTGTCCCTAATTCAAGGGCCATGCGATGGATTCCCATCCCAACTAGGGAAAGTCACTCACGTCTTTCAGTTTAGTCTCGGTTAATCAGTGTGATTTTTTTTTTTTTCCCTTACTTGGCTCTTTCTTGCAGACATCCATGATCAGAACAGCAAGAAGCCAGTGATGGTGTACATCCACGGCGGGTCCTACATGGAGGGCACGGGCAACATGATTGACGGCAGCATCCTGGCCAGCTACGGCAACGTCATCGTCATCACCATCAACTACCGGCTGGGGATCCTAGGTGAGTGAGTGCCTGCTGACGACGAGCAGGTTCCGCTTCTTGTTCTGTGGGGGTTCGTTGCTTCCACTCGTGTTTCTGCAGCTCCTAGGAATTTCTACCAAACCTCACTTAATGCTCCAAGGTGCATCTGTTCCGTAACTTTGACTAATGCTCCAAGGTGCCTCTGTTCCGTCGGTTTTCTTTTTATCACGCTGTAAGATACATTCGTTCTGTAACTTCCGCGTTTCTTTTCTGTTTGTTTCTGTTACTTTTCACATCTTAACCCAGGGATTTAATTTCCGTGAACCCTCCTCAGCCATCAGCACACAGGAGTCCGTGAGAAAATCATGCTTCTTTTTTTGTGGGGCTCATTGCTTACACCTGTGTTACTCCAGTGCCTAGGAATTTTCCGCTACAAAACTCACTTCACGCTTCAAGATACATTCCTTCGTGACTTTCAAGTAGCACCATTCATTTTCTTTTCGTTTAATTTTCACGTTTTAATCCAATGGTTTCCTTTCCTTGAACCCCTCCTAAAACAGATTCAGCCTGCAGGGTCATCAAATGAACTTGGGATGTTATGCAAAGCACTTTTCTTTCTCTGGGCTTGGCTGACATTAGCTTCTCACATGAACACAGTTGGGTGCTGTCTGATAAAGCATTTGGTAACAGGTGCTGATCTGGTAAAGTGGAGAATGGGCTATAGATATGAGCTTTTGTGGTTTTGTGGGTGTGTTGATCATGAGTTGGAAACTCTTTTACTTACTCTCTTAATGGATATTCTGTATCTAATGGATTTTGAAGACAAGAGGCGGTAGGTGGTCACATGATGTTGCATTCTTGTGTGATGAAATACTCTTGTTTGAATTTTGTAACTTGGTGATTTTTCACTTTGTGTAAATTTTACGATTGACTGTGAGAAGACCTTGGCTAAGAGCATAGGAATTCCAGAGCGCCAGTCTGCTGTTTTGGTGTTCAATTCATTTTCACCAACAGTATGGTTGTGAAAAAAAAAATAGCATTTTGATGGTAATATTTTGAGGCTTACCTTCTGTGGTTTTGCCTGCTCTTGGTCAGTTCATGAGTAATATCCATGGTCTATGTAACAGCATTTATTTTCAAGGCAAAAAGTGCTTTGAGGGGGCTTCCCTGGTGGTCTAGTGGTTAAGACTCTGAGCTTCCACAACAGAGGGTACAGGTTCAATCCCTGGGCAGGGAAGTAAGATTCTGCAAGCCTTGTGGCAAGGCAGAGAAAAAACATGCGTTGAGATGGTGCAGAAAATTGAATTTGTAACAGTGTGGCTATGAGAATGAGATCTGTGTGTCACAGAATGGTTATGGTAAACAAAACAAAACAAAAACTGGACTCACAGAATTGTGTCAAACAAGAAACAGGACTGAAAATGTTTTCTCCACCAAGAATATTTTATTTTCAACTTGATGTTTGAATTTTGTTGTGAGCATTTCGTTTCATTCACCAGTAAAACATTCAAGAAGACCCCAGGGAAGTGGGACAGTTGTTGAAGTGACTTTCTAATTGAAAAATGCAAGATGTGTGCACACTTGTACCTTTTGGGACATCCACAGAGTACTTGAAATTTCAGGTTTTTAAAACGGAAACAGTGACGGACAGTATTTATCTTATTGTCTTGGACTCCAAAATCACTGCAGATGGTGACTGCAGCCATGAAATTAAAAGACACATGCTCCTTGGAAGAAAAGCTATGACCAACCTAGTCAGCATATCAAAAAGCAGAGACATTACTTTGCAGACAAAGTTCCGTGTAGTCAAAGCTATTTAGATTTCTCCAATAGTCAAGTATGGATGTGAGAGTTGGACCGTAAAGAAGGCTGGGCACCAAACAACTGATGCTTTTGAACTGTGGTGTTGGAGAAGACTCTTGAGCATCCCCTGGACTGCAAGGAGATCCAGCCTGTCCATCTGAAAGGAAATCAGTCCTGGATATTCATTGGAAGGACTGATGCTGAAGCCGAAACTCCAATCCTTTGGCCACCTGATGCGAAGGGCTGACTCACTGGGAACGATTGAGGGCGGGAGGAGAAGTGGGCGACAGAGGATGAGACGGTACACAGCATCACTTAGCGTCTAGAGCCTTCTCGTTTCGTGATTTTTATTTCCTTTTCTTTTCTCACGCTGGTGCTCCCAGCCAAATCTTCGAATCATTTCCGTTCATTTCGCAGACTGTGGATCGCATGCCCCTCTGAGTATTTTTTTTTTTTCCAGAATCCTCTGGGGAGTTGCCTTGGCTACTGGTGTTTGAGACAGGAAGTGGTGTTCCGTGATACCTCACAAAAGGTCCATTCTCAGGACGAGGTGGGCAGAGGAAGCCAGCGACCACGGCGTGCCCCTCTGGCAGCGCTTTCAAAGAGCACAGTGTGGGGGTCTGTATGGAGCGTCACCAGCTCCCAATGCTGCTTTCTAAGCGGAGCCGTGGTTTTGGGCAAGCACTCACTTTGCAGGAATAGCGAAACGTTGTCTTGCCTGAATGCCGTGGTGCTGACGCAACTTAGAAGGTTAGATTTCAAAAGAAATTGATGCCTCTCCCCTCTGTTAACGACCAGCTGGTATTAAGCCGCTTTACACGGTGATCTATTAGCTGTTTGGCCCGATTTTGAATCTGGAACAATTTTGTGGGAATTCACACACCTGCTTTTCTTTTTTTTAAGAGAAAAGAAAGGAAAAAAGCTTCCTTTTCTAACTTTCCTCATTTGAACCATTTTAAG
The DNA here is from genome assembly GCF_054371585.1 of Giraffa tippelskirchi. Lineage (NCBI taxonomy): Eukaryota > Metazoa > Chordata > Mammalia > Artiodactyla > Giraffidae > Giraffa > Giraffa tippelskirchi. The sequence continues at coordinate 150,698,178 of NC_137289.1, forward strand.
TTTACCTTCTGCTGCTGAGAGTTAAAAGAAACAAATCTTGGGGAGAATCACAGAGAAGCTGCAAGAGGCATGGCCAGGAAATGAAAGAAGTGATTTAGCATCCCCGAGACAGTCTATTTACATTCCGCGAATGAGTTCGTGTGAAGCCCAACGCCACAGACCCCCTTTTATCTGAAGGCGTGAAGTGTGCCAACTCCACCGATTATACAGGGCGATAGATTTCGTTCAAGCGTGACTCAGTCAATCTTCTTTCAGACATCTTGTGTCGACTGCTGTCCTCTTGCAAACTGGGAGGTGGTCGTTTACTTCTTTGCTTGCAAGGAAAATTGCTATTATCATTCTCTGAAAATATTTCGAACCATTGGCATGCAGATTTTTTTGTTTTTAATGACTCAGTGCAATGGTACAGCATGCACCATGGTGATTATCTGTATTAGAGTTTTTGACAGGAGTGGATGTTTTTTTACCAAAACATAGAAATCATCGTTTGAACTTTTTTCTTCAAAGAGTCGTACATGCCGAAACGCTATTTTTCTGCCTAAGGAATGGAAAAGCATTGTTTGAGATGATTACCACTTTTTCCTACCCCCAAAGAGAAGTCTTGAAAAATGAATGATGGTCAGAAGGAAAGCAGGACACTGGCATGGAATAAAAATGAAGTGGGACCTCCTCTCCACTTGTTGTCTGTGATGTGACATTGAGAACAGTCAGCTAACATTTCCTGAGTCTCTATAAAAGGTGGTTCCGTTCTCTCCCTTGCGAGGCTGTTGTACATACCATACTACCATCCAGCGGCTTTGTGTCCCTGAGGTTTCATAGCCCAGGACGTGTTTGCTGCTGTTGAGTCGCTCGGTTGACTGTTTGTGACCCCATGGACCGCAGCAAACCAGGCTTCCTTGTCCTTCACTGTCTCCCAGAGTTTGCTCAAACTCTTGTCCATTGAGTCGGTCATGTTAGTGACCATTAAACCTAGTCACTGTATAATTTCCAGTGTTGTTAATAGCCTTGGACATCTTATTAACATCACTGTTGAGCCACTGAAAAAAAAATGCAACTAGCCAAAAATGTAATGCAGTATGTATCCAATACCACCTAAATTTCCATTTATCATTCTTTCGAGAAACAAGGATAAGGCACTTGTAATAGATAAATGACATGATCCCCACACTTGCTTTTCAAACAATGAATATTTTCTTTCATCAGAACTGCCTAGCCCAACCCTTGCTTAGCTAGTGAACACCCAATTTATTATCAAATCTAGGACTCTTTGGGAAATGTTAATAATATTGCTGGGCTTACAGTGTATTTTTATATTCCCGAAAGCAGGTCCCTGATTGCTGATGCAGTTTCCTTAGAATCACTATTGATGGTCCACTGTGATGCGTGCTCATGTGCTATGGGCCCCAGCCATGATGTTTGAAAAAGTAAGGCTCTTGTTGCAATAGATCTAAGGCTTTGTCCACCCGTCCAGTGTCTAACCTCTGAGGCCCATTTAGTTGCATTCTTAAATGTCTTTGACCCATACATGGAATTCAGACCATTGACCCAAAGAATGAGTTCATTAGATTCCTCACCTGATAAGTATCTTATAGTCTGATGAAATGTCACCCATGTAGTTTTATATAACTGCCTTTTTTCAAGGATTCTCAGAACATCAGAAACACCTGCTCACTTTTCATGTGCGCAGAAGCGATTTCCATCTGGGATACTCAGTGGCTTCCTTCTGTTAGAACAAGCCAGATGTATCTCTGCTGAAAAAATGTCAGTTTCCTATTTAGATGGTACGTACGTTTCTCTTTCACTTGAGACTTGAAGATGCCTTCTACTGTTTGGAACTTGCACCATTTCCCCCCTCTTAATCTTTATTCTTTATTTGATTTTATCTTTTCCTGCAGATTTTCTTTTGGGTTTCTCACGGAAGACATCTTCCTCATCAGGTCAAAAGTTTGTGTGTGTGTGTGCGTGCGTGCCCACTGTTATTAAGTCATCTCCAACTCTTTGCAATCCCATAGATTGTAGTCTGCCAGGCTCTTCTGTCCATGGAATTTTTCAGGAAAGAATAACTGGCCTGGAGAAAAATTTAAAAAAAAGAATACTGGAGTAGGTTGCCACTTGCTACTCCAGGGGATCTTCCTAACCCAGTGATCTCTTTACCCAGTGATTCTCTTGTGTCTCCTGCAATAGCAGATGAATTCTTTATCCCTACTGCTACCTGGGAAGCCCCAAAAGTTCATCAACATACCTATAAAGAAAAAAAAAAACCACCATCTCACCCTTCTGGGATCTTCATGCTTCCCTCATAAGTCCATTCTCTTTTCTCACCTGTCAGATTCCCTCTGGTTAGATTTCCACCTTGAAAAACTTGCCTTCTCATCCTCAAGAGAGAAAGTCTTCACGAGTCAGTGATGGGATAAGCTAAATGGAGAGGGGAGATATGAGGTATTGCCCTGAGGGGAAAGACAAGCAAAAGTGAAGAAGTATAGGATGTTTCAGAAAACGGGGAGTGTGCCGACACTTTATGTAGGACCGCTCACAACTCCCTATGCTGGGAAAGACTGAAGGCAGGAGGAGAAGGGGACGACAGAGGATGAGATGGTTGGATGGCATCACCGACTCAATGGACCTGACTTTGAGCAAGGTCTGGGAGCAGGTGATGGACAGGGAGGCCTGGCGTGCTGCAGTCTGTGGGGTCGCAAAGAGTCGGACACAACTGAGCGACTGAACAAAAGCAAGTCACAACCCCGAAGCCAAAGGAGGATGGAAGGAACCGATGGAAGCCCTTAGAGGAACACCCTCCGTGGTGGGTGTGTGTTGGGGTGACTGGCCAGCCTGCAGATAGGCTTCCGGACTCTCTGTCTGGATGTCACTGATGTCATCTAGATGGAGTGGGGGGTGGAGGAAGGTGTATCCACGAGAATCAAGATGACACAGTTATATAGGATGGACACGCTGCACCAGGGAAGGTCAAGCTTCCTTGATCCAGCCAAAGTGCTCATTCACTCAGTTGACTTTAAATCGTCATGACTCCTTGTGCTGCAGCCCGCCAGCCTCCTCCATCCCTGGGATATCCCAGGCAAGAATACTGGAAAGAAAGTGAAAGTCTTAGTTGCTCGGTTGTGTCCCATTCTTTGCGACCCCCTGGATTGTAGCCCGCCAGGCTCCTCCGTCCATGGGATTCTCCAGGCAAGAATACTGGAGTGGGTTGCCATGCCCTCCTCCAGGGGATCTTCCTCACCCAGGGATCGAACCCACATCTCTTTCGACTCCTGCATTGGAAGATGGGTTCTTTACTCTGCGCTATTTGTCAAGCCCTCCCTGATCCAGAAGATATGCAATAAAGAAAAAATGCAAGATGCTTACCCCTCCCCTCTGCCAAACAGAATGTCTTTCGTTATCCTCGTCAGTAGCTCCGTGTACATTTAATACTCACTGGGAAACTGTTAATCTGGTCTCTGTAGTTGCTGGTGTTGATAAGTGCCAGGACCGAGTCAGGTTTTGTGTGGATGATCGTTGACTTAGGCTTTCCTCTTCTGCCTCCTGGTGGCTGCAAATGCCCATTGCATTCATGGATTTGTCCCGCACGTAAGGAGGAGGTTAGGTTCAGGCTGGATGCTCTGTTGTTTGGGATTTTAGAAGCACATGAGGAGGGTAGATACGGAACCATTATGGTGGGATAAAGAGCCTGTCGTGAGATAGATGTCGCTTCAGTTCAGTCGCTTAGTCGTGTCCGACTCTGCGACCCCATGGACTGTAGCACTCCAGGCCTCCCTGTCCATCACCCACTCCCAGAGCTTGCTCAAACTCATGATGCCACAGAGAAAAGTAAAACTCTGCAGCTGATAAAGGCACTGAGGGGTGGCAACCAATTTGAGGAGTGATGAGAAGCTACAATAGAAAAGACTTTTTGGTTTTGTCTCAAATGCACAAAATAATTGATTATGTTATGATGGAGAATTTCCTCCTACTCTTTATGAATGATTCAGAATTTCTTCAAAGAAGTTGCCTTGTTATTTTTGCATGCATAGTCTCTTTTGGAAATCACAGTGTTTGGCCACACTTGATAGAAGAGTCTATTCTTAAAGGACGTGCTGGTACTTCTCTGGCTGTCCAGTGGTTTGGAATCCACCTTCTGATGCAGGGGACACTGGTTCGATCCCTGGTCCAGGAACTAAGATCCTACATGCCGTGGAGCAACCAAACCCTCGCAGGCCTCAATAAAAGATCCTACGTTCTGCAGCTAAGACTCGACTCAGCCGAAAGTAAATACATAAATTCATTAATTATTTTAAACAGCACACGTATGTGCTTGGTCGCTCCGTCGTGTCCAACTCTTTGCGACCCCGTGGACTGCAGCCCCCCAGGCTCCTCTGTCCATGGGATTCTCCAGACAAGAATACTTGAGTGGGTTGCCATGCCCTCCTCCAGGGGATCTTCACAACCCTGGGATTGAACCCAGGTCTCCCGCATCGCAGGCGGATTCTTTACCATCTGAGCCACCAGGGAAGGCCATACGTTACAAGTAACTGATTTTAGGGTGTCACATGAACTTTTGCTCATGATCATCCAGGGCATCCATTCAGCAGTGCTTTTTCTTGGATGCTTCTTGGACGTTTGCCTCGCAAACAGAGTCTCTGATGATGACTCATTCTAAAAGAAAGAAACCAGTTTCTCTGCCGCGTGCACTTTCTTTGGCTTTGCACATAGTAAAAGAAGGACTGATCGATTTTCATTCATTAAAGTGTGGTTTCTGTCTTCTTGGGGATAAACACACACAAACCTCATTCTAAATGAAAGGAAACGTGTGAGACTTCGCTCGTGGTCCAGTGTTTAAGACTCTGTGCTCCCAGCATGGAGCAGGGGTTCTCCAATTCAGTTCCCTCGTGGAGGAGCTAAGATTCTGTATGCTGCACAGCCAAAAAAATTTTTAAAAATTAGATTTTTTTGAGTCATGATTTTAAAAAAAGAAGGAAAGGAAAGGAAAGAAAGGTGTGGTGGGTATTTGAGTTGGGGGAGAAGATGGTGTAGTGTGAGAAAGAACTGGTGAGTTCCCAGGAGTAGCATTGAATTGGAGAGCCTCCAACATTGGCTTGATTGGGGTGAGCTGGAAATTCAGTTTCGGGCAATGGTTCTATCAGAGAAATGCTTTTTAAGCAACACCTGTAAGAGAAATACCCACTGTCTTCCTGCGTACCTTTTCCTCCTCTCTCGGATGAATTTAACGAATTAGTCTTTAGCCCTTCCAAGTCAGATCATTGAAAAATCTCTAAAAGACATCCGGAGTGAGACCTTGAAAGTCCCTTGAGGCTGAAACACTCCAAGACTGTACACATTCTGGCCTGAGGACCATTTTTCTTTCTCTTTTCTCCCTCACACATTGGACTTTCGATCATGGTCTTTAGGAAAATAAATCCTTGAGGACACCAGGATGAGAGAGAATACCTTTTCCTGTATTTGGCTGTGTACCATTTTTAAAGCCTTTCTTGAATTCTGTTACTGTATCGCTTCTGTTTTATATTTTGGTCATTTGGCTCCGAGGCATCTTAGCTTAGTGGGATGTTAGCTCCCTGACCAGGGGATTGAACTCTCACCCCCTGCAGTGAAAAGTGAAGTCTTAACCACTGGACCACCAGGGACGTCCTCAAAGAGAATATTTTAAGGGTTAAAATGTAACCCAGAAATGGCAGATACACTGTGCATTTAGCAATGTAAATTATATTGTTTTAAAAAAATTTCAATCCCTATTTACTGGTTATTGTTTTTTTACACAGCATTATAGAGAAATCAAAGGCTGTGCCTTCAAAGAGTGTACAGACATGTACTCACATATAAAACTAATATGAAAAAGTGTGACTTGAAAAGATACTCCAAACTGCCAATCATCAGAGTAATGCCAATCAAAACTGCAATGAAGTATCACTTCACCCCAGCCAGAATGGCCATCATTAAAAAGTTTACAAATAGCCAACGCTATAGAGGGTGCAGAGGAAAGGGAGACCTCCTGCACTGTTTGTGGGATGTAAATTGGCAAAGCCACCGTGGAAAATGGCATGGAGATGCCTCAAAAAACCAGAACTAGAGTTGCCATGTGACCCAGCAATCCCATTCCTGGGTATGTATACAACCAAAACTGTCATTTAAAAAGATACAAGGACCCCTTATGTTCATAGAAGGACTATTAACAACAGCTAAGGCATGGAAACAATGTAAATGTTGTCTGATGAACAGGGACAGATGAATTGATAATGAAGATGTGATACATATACAATATAATAGAATAATTGACAGCTATAAAAAAGCACAGAGCAATGGCATTTGCAGCAACATGGATGAACCAGGAGATCATAATATGAAGTGAAGTAAGTCAGAAAGAGAAAGAGAAATACCATATGATATCACTTTTAAGTGGACTCTACAATACCAATGATTTTACCTACAAGACAGAAATATATTCACAGCCATTGAGAACATACTTGTGTGCTCTAGGAGGCAGAGGGTTTAGAAATTTGGGATTAATGGATTTAAACTATTGCATATAGAGGTAAACTGCAAGGTCCTACTGTTTAGTACAGGGAGCTAAAACGTAAATCATGTTTTTAAAATAAAATTCCGTAGTAACATATGGATTGGATAAGTCCCCTCTGATGAGTTGGGCAGTTTTTCATTTGATTAAAAAATAATAATAATAATAGTTCTTTGAAAGAAGGATGTGACTCTCAGCATAAAAGCTCAAAAGTATTTTGGAATGTTAAATGCATCCCTTTGACGTAACAGCCATTGGACACGGATGACCTGAGGTCTTCATGCAAATAAACCGTTTGGAAGACTCTTTATGCCATTAATTGGGGTCACAGGCATTGGTTTTTGTTGCATTCAGTACAATGGCTTTATTCTAGGTTCTGATATTATGGGGAAAAACATCTAGGTCTTGTGCAGTGGGTCTGTCATAAAGAGGTAGGTAGGATATGCATGCATTGTTATAAAGATGCACGTTTCGGCGTATAGAGAGGTATGAGGTAACCTCACAGAGAGACACCACCAATTCTGAAAGTGAAGTGAAAGTTAGTGGCTCAGTCATGTCCGACTCTTTGCCACCCCATGGACTGTAACCCATTAGACGCCTCCGTCCATGGGATTTTCCAGACAAGAGTACTGGAGTGGGTTCCCACTGCCTTCTCCAGGGGATCTTCCCGACCCAGGGATTAAACCCAGGTCTCCTGCATTGTGGGCAGATTCTTCACCCGCTGAGCCACCAGGGAAGCCCTCAGTATAGACAGAGAGATGAGATGACCTCACAGCGAAACACCACCCACTCTACCAAAGACAACTGAGATTTGTACCGGAGTTGCGGAAGTGACTTTGGAATAAGGAAACGTTTCCAGTTTGAATCGAGAAATGTTTTCTGTCACTCAGAGTGGTCGTTGTGTCTTTAATAAAATATCCCAGTGATGGTTTAGATGACTCAGTTGTGAGTTTTTTACTTAGCCATCTGGCAGATAGATAGTAGATAAAAATAGAAAAGATAGATAGTAGATAGAGAGGTGATAGATAGACAGGTAGCTAGGTAGATAAACAGACACATAGATATAGGAAGAGATAAAAATAAAGAATTAGGTGTATATGTTATATATAGATAGAGATAGTCATACATATATATAGTATATAGACAGATGTAGAGAGATGGTTATATATCTGTATATAGAGAGAGATAATATCCAGAGAGAAATGTGTATGTATTTAATAGATACATGTACACGTGTGTGTTTCTTAACTCAATGCTATGCTTTTTGAAACACATGGAGGACACCCCAGAAGGATTCCTATTTCAGTACATCTTTGAACCTCTGTTATCTTTCACCCTGTCATCCTCTTCTCCCTTCTATATAACCTAAACTCATAATATCATTTAGAAATAGCACCCCCTTTTTTTTTTCTACAGTATTGATAGTTCTTTTATTAAACCGGGCCTTTCTCATCTTTCCGGAAACAAAGAATCTTTTACAAATGGCCTCATCTGTTTCTGCCTCTCCTTTTCGCCCCCTTTGCTATTCATTTTTTTCTTATATTTATTTCAGTTATATTTATCGGTGTTTTCCCCCTCTTAGGCCAAGTAGCCTCCTCCGTGAATTGTAGCAATAGTCCATCGACGTAGTTCTCTGGAGGGTCATTTGTTTAGATACTCTGAATTCTTTTAATGGCCTTTCCCCCACCCTCATCTTCACCTTCTTGTAAATGACCCACCAGATTGCCTCGTCCTCTGCCTTTCAGTGCCTGGATCCTTTATTTAAAACAGTCTATAGACGTGGTGCTCATTGAAAGGGTACAATGCCTTGGTCCTCGTACATTCACAGAGAAGCACCACCATCAATGCCCTCTAATTGTGGAATATTTTCATCCGTCCAAGGAGAAACCCAATATTTATTCTTTCCAATTTCCCAGAGCTTAATTAATCATCAGTCTATTATCTCTCACTGTGGATTTGTCTTTTCTGTGCATTTTATGGCAATGGAATCATATATTGGGTTGGCGAAAACATTCGGATGAGTTTTCCCGTAAGATGTTATGGTAAAACCTGGAACAAATGCTTCAGTTGACTCAATACAACCTGCTATTTTGGGTCTGCCTTTCACTGAACATAATGTTTTCACGATCCTGTCCTCATTGTAGCATGCCTCAGTACTTTGTTACTTTTTTGTGGATAAATATTATTATACTGCATGGATATAATGTTTTATTTATCCACTCATCTTTTGATTTCTGTTGATTTTTCCACTTTTGGATGTGATGAATAATCTCACTCTGAACATTTACATACAAGTTTTCATGTGGATATACACATTCACTTCTCTGGGATGCCTACCCAGGAGTGAAGTTACTGGGTGCTGTGATAGGGTATATTATGTTTTAATCATCTGACTAACTACGTTTTTAATCATCTGACTAACTTCCAATTTATTCTCTAAAGTGGCTGCACTAGTGTGTATTCCCTCCAACATAAAGTTTCCAATTTCTCTACTTTCTTGCCAACAGTGGTTCTTGTCTGTCTTTAGGACTATAGCCGTCCTAGTGGGTATAATATTCTGCCATTTTTTTTTTTTTTTAATATTCTGCCATTTTTTATGTGCATTCTTTGATGGCTAATATCGTTGAGTGTCTTCTCATGGGAATATTGAAATATTGGCCATTTGTACATCCTCCTTTTACCCATGTTTTGTTGAGTTATTTTACCTTTTTAGCTAGAGAAGAGAATGGCAACCCATTGCAGCATTCTTGCTTGGGAAATCCTATGGACAGAGGAGCCTGGCAGGCTTCAATCCATTGGGTCACACAGAATCAGAACACGACCTTGTGATTCAACAGCAATAACAATGTTTTGACTATTGATTTATGAAGAGGGTTTTTAATGTTTGCTCTTTAGATGACAGGTTCTGGATGCATGTTCCTTAGCCGTTACAGGACTTGCAAATATTTTACTCTCATTTCTTTTCTCCCTACTTTTTGATGCTGCCCTTTGAAAAACACAGATGTTTTTCATTTTGAAGAAGTTGAATTTATTTCTTTTACCTCTTTCTACCTTTGCCCTTTGCTCTTTTTTTTCTCGAAGAAGTCTTTACATAACCCAGGATCACACTCATTTATTCCTATTTTTTTTAACAGCTTATTGACAACAGATGTATTCATACACCTTTTATGACCCACGTGTTATTGAACGGAGATGTTTCAATATTCACCTTACATAAAAATTCAGTGGCCACAGACCTTAGTTTCTGCAAAAATCCCTTAATCAATTACGTGTCCGGAGCCCTGCAGTTTTAGACATTGTTTTAGACCAGATCCCTTTTGAGTTAAGTTTTTTTTTTGAGTCTTACCCTGTGGTTTTTGTTCTTGATATATTGCATTAATCAATTTTGGGCTATTGAACTGCCATCATAACCTCTGGTAAATCCCCGCTTGGTCACAGTGTATAATCCATTTGTCATGCTGCTGGGCTTGGTTTGCTAGTATTTTTTGAGGCCTTTTTTTTTTAATTTGTTTAACTTTCCATTCTGGGAAAGGAAATGACCTCTAATTCCCGCTGTATTATTGGGCTTCCCAGGTGGCGCTAGTGGTAAAGAACATGCCTGCCAATGCAGGAGACATCAGAGACACAGGGACGATCCCTGGGTTGTAAGAATCCCCCTGGAGGAGGGCATGGCAACCCACTCCAGTATTCTTGTCTGGAGAATCCCATGGACAGAGGAGCCTGGTGGCCTACAGTCTGTGGGGTCACAGAGAGTCTAATATGACTGAGCAACTAACACACATACGTCAGAGTGTATTATAGATTTCATGGTTTCTGGACCTCTGCACTAGTGACATTTGGAGTGGATGTTTCCTGTTTTGTGGGGCGTCACTGTTGTGCATTGTGGGGTCTGAACAGCACCCCTGACCTTTGCCCTCTGGATTCCGCTGACATCTCCCAGCCCACAGTCAAGACAACCGCACATGTGCCCATGCATTGCCAAGAGTCCCCTGCTGGGGAGGGCTTAGGAAGCATGGACCGGGTTGAGAACGGCTTGCTCTTTCTGTATCTCCGTTCTCTGAGAACGAAGGGGCACAGTGGCATTGTCACTTTATTGAGAAAAACCCACACTCAGTCGTGTACGGATTTGTTTCTTCATGTGAAGGATGGACCAAATCTTCCTTGTGGGCTGGGGGGCAGCAGTCATAGCTCATACTGTACTTCCCTTCTAAGTGTTTGCTCTTGTTAAGTTGCTAAGTCCTGTCTGACTCTCTGCGACCCCATGGACTGCAGCACGCCAGGCTTCCTTGTCCTTCACTGTTGCCTGGAGTTTGCTTAAACTCATGTCCATTGAGCCGGTGACACCATCCAACCGTCTCATCCTCTGCCGCCCCCTTCTCTTCCTGCCTTCGGTCTTTTCCAGCATCCGAGTCTTCTGCAGTGAGTCAGCCTTTCACATCAGGTGGTCAAATATTGGAGCTTCAGCCTCAGTCCTTCTAATGAATACTCAGGGTTGATTTTCTTTAGGATTGAATGGTTTGATCTCCTTGCTGTCCAAGGGACTCAAGAGTCTTCTCCAGCAGCACAATTCAAAATCATCAATTCTTCAGGGGTCAGCTTTCCTTATGGTCCAACTCTCACATCTGTACATGACTACCTGAGAAACCATCTGTTGTTCAGTCACTCCGTCACGTCTGACTCTTTGCGACCCCATGAACTGCAGCACGCCAGGCCTCCCTGTCCAACACCCACTCCCAGAGCTTACTCAGACTCATGTCTATTGAGTCAGTGATGCTATCCAACCATCTCACCCTCGGTCGTCCCCTTCTCCTCCCACCCTCAAACTTTCCCAGCATCAGGGTCTTTTCCAATGAGACAGTTCTTCGCATCAGGTGGCCAAAGTTATTGGAGCTTCAGCTTCAACATCAGTCCTTACAATGAATATTCAGGATAAATTTCCTTTAGGATTAGAACCATAGCTTTGACTATATGGACCTTTGTCTGCAGAGTGGTGTTTCTGCTTTTTAATTCTGCATGTTTACCAGACAATAAACACCTTTATGGTTTCTCCTGGCAGTGTTCTGGACTTCATAATGCAAAATGAAATCTTGTTCACGAAGGAGAGAGTATATTTACTCCAGCATTTGTTTTCAATTGCAGAATGAGTGAACTCCTAGTTGTCAAAATCCGCGAATGCCTAATTTTATGGAAATTGTGTTTATTTCCACTTCTCACACTCAGCAGCTGTTGCTTTTTCACAAATACCGGAGGTTTCATTTTCCTTGAAACACATACTGATGGCAGTGTCATCGATGCAGAATTTATTTTCATTCCATGTCAGTTAGCTTGAATGGAGACAGTTTCGACAGTGGCATGCATTTGCCCTTGAAGGAAAACCAAAGGTTTTAAACAATTTTTTCAATCTACATGTCTTTATATTTTCATCATATTTTGCTAGTTATAAAAACAAAACAGTAAAAGTCTCTGAGCTTTTTGTTTTTCTCTTCAAGTTGTTGCATGGATACTTTAACCAATTATGATCATTTTTAACCTTTGAAACTTACCTGCTAGCTTTGAAAGAAGGAAAAGCATTTTTCCTCATTGGCTACAGAATGTATGCCTTTGTTCCAGCAATGCATAGGGCTGTCTCTCCCATTTTCTTAAATTATAAGAAAGAAAGGTGAAGTCACTCAGTGGTGTTGGACTCTTTGCGGCCCCATGGACTGTAGCCTACCAGGTTCCTCCATCCGTGGAATCTCCAGGCAAGAATACTGGAGTGGGTTGCCATTTCCTTCTCCAGGAGATCTTCCTGGCTCGGGTTGAACCCGGGTCTCCCACATTGTAGGCAGACGCTTTACTGTCTGAGCCACCGGGTGGTCTTAAAGTACAAAGCTGTATATATAAGGCAAAAACTGTCCCTTTTCTATTTTCTTTACACCAATCCAATTACAAATGCTTCTTAACCCCCTCTCTGGGGATTTCAAAGAAGGCACATGCCATCTTTTAAGTTGAGTCTACTGAAAATTATCATGTAAAATTAATGTAAGCAAACTAGGTGTCCAACAGCCAAAGAATGGATAAGGCAGTTGTGGTACCTATACACAATGGAATTTGAGTCAGTTTAAAGAGGTGGATGAAAAAATGAAAGTCATTCAGTCCCATCCAACTCTTTGCGACTCCACAGGCTATACAGTACACGGAATTCTCCAGGCCAGAATCCTGGAGTGGGTAGCCTTTCCCTTCTCCAGGGGATCTTCCCAACCCAGGGATCGAACCCAGGTCTCCTGCATTGCAGGCGGATTCTTTACCAGCTGAGCCACCAGTGAAGCTCTAGGTGCATGACCCTAGAGCCTATTATACAGAGTGAAGTAAGTCAGAATGACGAATGTCATATTTTAACAAATACAAATGGAATCTAGAAACATGGTGTGGACGATCCTACAAGCAGGGCAGCAAAGGAGACTCAGCTGTAAAGAGCAGACTTTTGGACTCAGCGGGAGAAGGAGAGGATGGGATGGGGTGATTTGAGGGAACAACACTGACGTGTGTACCTTACCATGTGTAAAACAGATGACACGTGGGGTTTTGATGTTGGACTTGACACCCAAAGCCAGTGCTCTGTGACAACCTTGAGGGATGCCTTGGGGAAGGAGATGGGAGGGGGAGTCAGGATGGAAGGGATGCATGCATGCCTATGGCCGACTCACATAGATGTGTGGCAGAATCCATCACAATACTGTCAAGTCACCAGTTCAGTCTCTCAGTCATATCCGACTCTGCAACCCCATGGACTGCAGCACACAGGCCTCCCTGTCCATCACCAACTCCCAGAGTCTACCCAAACTCATGCCCATCGAGTCGGTGATGCCATCCAACCGTCTCATCCTATGTCATCCCCTTCTCCTCCTGCCTTCAATCTTTCCCAGCATCAGGGTCTTTTCCAATGAGTCAGTTCTTCGCATCAGGTGGCTAAAGGATTGGAGTTTCAGCTTCAACATCAGTCCTTCCAATGAATATCCAGGACTGATCTCCTCTAGGATGGACTGGTTGGATCTCCTTGTAGTCCAAGGGACTCTCAAGAGTCTTCTCCAACACCACAGTTGAAAAGCATCCATTCTTTGGTGCTCAGCTTTCTTTATAGTCCAACTCTCACATCCATACATGACTACTGGAAAAACCATAGCCTTGACTAGATGGACCTTTGTTGGCAAAGTAATGCATCTGCTTTTTAACATGCTGTCTAGGTAAAGTCATTATCTTTTATGTTAAAATCATTAACTTAATAAAAATATTATAGTAAAATAGCGAAAAAAGAAAATTATATGGATCTTTAACTCATTATTGACTGAGGGATTTTTGCAGAAAATAATACTGATGAGCAGTGATTTTTTTTTTTTTTGAAGGGGGTGGGGAGAGGAGGCTGGCCAAAAATTAAATCTGTTATTTCACTACCAGTTTGGGGGTTATGCCATTCAGCAGGTACAGGTGACACACCTGTAAAGTCTTCTAATCTTTGTGAAATGTTGTCTTTAATCCACTCTTCTGCAGAAGCAAGAGAACTGTCTCAAGTTCCATCATTTTCATTTGCACTTTCCATGCCAATCACTGAGGTTTTCTTTTGTCTTTTCGTTGATGTAATATTCGCATCGTCCCAATCAGACCTATATTCCGAAAGAAATGTCATCTTCTGAGACAAAAGGATCCATGTCGCTGGGATAATCAGAGAAAGTTCCTGCATAAGGTTCACTGAAAAATTCTTCTGCACTCAACATTTGCCAATGCATCACTTTCATTTTTTTATATAATTGAATTTATATTATTTTAAGTTTAAATTATATTATAAATTTTACATTTATAATATACACAAGGTAGGAGGAGATACCTAACAGAGTGAAACGTGAATGATAACAGCAATCATATGATGTGTAAGGACCTTTTGATCAATTTTAGGCTCTAAAAACTTCACACAGTGATGTTAACTGCATCCGCATCTAAAAACATATCAGTAAGTCTCCAAGTAATAACATTTGGGTAACAAAAGATGTATTAGTACATCTCTGGTCATTAATGTGTTGAGAAGGGATTTTAAATACATCTCAGGTTTTCAAGTGACTGCCAGACTTGTCAAGAAAGCTGAGTGCCGAAGAATGGATGCTTTTGAACTGTGGTGTTAGAGAAGACTCTTGAGAGTCCCTTGGACTGCAAGGAGATCCAACCAGTCCATCCCAAAGGAGATTAGTCCTGAGTGTTCATTGGAAGGACTGATGCTGAAGCTGAAACTCCAATCCTTTGGCCACCTGATGCGAAGAACTGACTCATTTGAAAAGACCCTGATGCTGGGAAAGATTGAAGGCAGGAGGAGAAGGGGATGACAGAGGATGAGATGGTTGGATGGCATCACTGATTCCATGGACATGAGTTTGGGTAAACTCCGGGGGTTGGTGATGGACTGGGAGTCCTGGTGTGCTGCGGTTCATGGGGTCACAAAGAGTTGGACACAACTGAGCGGTTGAACATAACTGAGACTTTTCAAAAAAGTAGTGGTCTTCTGAAAGCCTCACTGTTACTTTTCAAACTCAGTGGCTTTACCCATTGCCCTTTAATGCATCTTTGGTGTGCTGGAGGCTGTTATTCGTGTGGTGGAGGCTGTTATTCGTGTGGTGGGTTTTTACTTTGGCTCCGTGTTGCTTTGAAGAGGTCTTTGAACAGTCTTTTCTGGTTTTCGACATGGGTGAGTAATGACTGTGTCTTGCACACACACTTAGCCAGGTGTTATTCAAGAATTTGGGGCCTTTTGCCTACTGAGTCTCAGATGTAGGAATGGCCCTCACTGTTGTTGGTGGCACCTCCAGGCTAGTGAGACCCAACTTAAAGGATGGATGATAACAGGACAGGATGGGGAACAAACATGCCTAAACCCCACCGATCCTTAGCACACTGCTTGCACGAGTGTGATATTTTTTCTGAAAGGTAGCCTCATCTCCTCATCTTACAGCTGTTCCAATAGACTCTGCCCAGTGCAGATAAAAGAATCCATTATCAGGATGTTCTTTTTCTTATTTTTATCGGAGGAGAGTTGCTTTACGATGTCGTGTTGGTTTCTACTGTCCAAGAAAGTGAATCAGACATATGTATGCATATCTTCCTGCTTTTTTTTTGCATTTCCTTCCCATTTAGGTCACCACTGGGCGCTGAGGACTGTTCCCTGTGCTGTACAGAAGGTTCTCATTAGTCATTTGTATTTTATGCATAAGCAGTGTATCCATGTGAATCCCAGTTTTTATCTTGGATTTATTTTTCATTTCCTAGAATGATTCCAGAGTGCCACTTCTGAAACATATATAGATATAAAAGATTTGTTTTTATATGTATGTGTGTGTGTATATATATGTATATGTATACACACACACATATATATACACACACACGTAATCCTGAATTGTGTGCGGTAGTTGTTGGCAGAGAGTCATTTGAGTGGAAATAAACTTCCTTTCCTTTTGGCCAACAATTATATTCTCCTTTTCCCCAGATTGGCCAAATGAGTGGCTCCAACATATGGGGGTAAGTGAGGCTAGCTTGCTAACAGTTCCTGTTACTACTCACCAAATTGATTAATATTCTTTTATTAATTTACATGGAGAGACTCCACACTGAGAGAGTAATTTTCCAGTTTTATATAGATGTAATTGACAGCTAACATTATGTTACTTTTAAGTGTATAACAAGGAAGTTTGATATCTGTCTCTGTTATTTCCACCTTGGTGCAAGAAAAATAAAAGCATTTCAGCTGGCGTATGCCTCACTGAGCTCTTTAAAACTGTGTAAAAGCAGCTCAATTCAAAGCCAGTTCTCAAGAGGAATGCATCAACAAAGCAAATAGCCAGCAAAGGAGCATGTCAGCCCACACCACATTTTATAACGTGGCTCAACTTGACTTTTTACAAGGCCAGTGTCTCCGCGTGAATTCAGAATGAACTAGAGTTTCTCTTTGAATTTCTATGCTTTTGACCAGGTTTAAAGACCTCATTTGAAGGCCTTTCCTCAAAATGGAAAAGTCACAGAATGCTATGTGTATTAATATATGTTATATGCATTGCATGTTATACATATTGCATTAATCAATTACGTGTCAAAAATACATAAACGTGCAATGAGTATAACATATATTAAGTTACAAAGCTCTATGGTCATACCTACACGTTTCATTTCGCATTTGCCTCCACTGTTTTGTTAGCAAGTATGGTTTCATTTATTTAGTTGCTGGAGTCCATTTAAATGTAAACCGTTCAGTTTGAGGAAAAAAAAAACCCTCTTATGATTTAAATTCAGCACCGAGCACCTCTCAATTATTTCCTTCTGAAAGAACAACAGCAACTCCTTGTCAACTTAAATTGCACATATAAATGCCCTTTAGACTTGCTAAAGTGGTGATTGTAAATATTTATCAGTATTTACCAATGGAGTGGGCTTCCCAGGTGGTGCCGTGGTGAAGAATCCATCTGCTTATGTAGGAGATTCAAGAGATGCAGGTTTGATTCCTGGTTCAGGAAGAACCCCTGCAGGAGGAAATGGCAACCCACTCCAGCATTCTTGCCTAGAGAGTCCCGTGGACAAAGGAGCCTGGAGGGCTACAGTCTGTGGGGCCCTCAAAGAGTCAGATATGACTTAGCGATTGAGCACCGACCACCAGTGGAATAATTGCCGCTGTTTCCCATGCAAAGAAATGGATTGTCATCCTTAGTGACAATTTTAAAAAATAAAGAATATTCTTTAAAGGAACGTGTTTCAACTCATCTTGTCAGTATCGGGTGGTCATTCGTTTCTGTTTGTATTGTAACCTGTTTCAATGACGACTTTTCAGAAAGGGTAGGGAAATTATATTTGTTCGCTATTTATTAATGCTGTATAATTTCTAGTCACAAAGGCATGCTTAAGCCCCATGTTGAAACGAGAAGAGTCAAATAGCACAAGATCCAAATATAATTCATTTGGGAAGGAGAACGTGTCTGCAGAATGATTAAGTCTTTTGAGACTGCTCTTTGCTGTGGCTTTCTAACATTTCTTAATACATTCTTCACAGCACCCAAATTATTCAGGCTTTGAGCCAAATGCCAAGATGTTATTTACTTTTGCTTTGGTTGTAATAAAATTCGGGAGTCTTAGTGAAAAGATGATTTTCATTAGTAAAATTATTTTGGGGGGCATTCGGAATTAGTGCTTAGATTTTTTTTTTCATATTTTCTGTTGCGTTCCCAACCACTGGAAATACTCCTTCTCTTTTCTCTCCCCACATTGCAACAAAGAAGCAGGCACCTATTAGCCCCTTACAAGTTTGCTAGCCAATTTATTTTTTAGGTTCTGCATCCTTTAGAAGCGAGTGGCCGTGGTAGGTGAGAAATTTGCCTTTGCTTAAAAATAAGATTAAAAAAGAAATCTGAGAGCTTCTACTATGAGAAAATAAAGAGAAGGGGGCAACAGAGGATGAGATGGTCAGATTGCAGCACCGACTCAATGGACATGAGTTTGAGGAAGCTCTCAGAGATGGCGAAGGACAGGGAAGCCTGATGTGCTGGGGTCGCAAAGAGTTGGACATGACTTAGTCACTGAACAACAGCAAAAACAATGTATTGGATCCTGGATTTGTTCTTGATTTCTTTCATAGCGTTTCGGCTCATCCTGAATTGAATCAGTAATGGACTCTGGCATGACTTGGTGGCAAGCTCATGTAAGCACTAGGTTAGTATTAGAAGAGCCAGGACTTGCAAAGAGCTTGTAGGATATAAGGTTATTTTATTTGGTTCTGAAATGGTTTGTGGTGGTGTTGTGTTTTTTTTTTTTTTTAACCCCAAATGAATTTTTTTTTTTTAATGAAATGCTTTTTTTCCTCAGCATTTTCCTCACATCTAAACCTGGCCAGTGTTCCTTTTCTCAGAGCCGTCATCCTGCAGGTAAAAACCTCAGAACTATGACCGTGATCCACGAATCAGCAGTTTGCTGTAAGAAATTTGGGGCTCTTTTATCATAAATATAGCCCAGCCTTTTCTAGGCATAATGGAGAGCATATTTGAATTATTCCACTTCTTTTAAAAAATTGATTTACTGTTTGTATTGATGTGTAGTTGGTTCCCAATGTCCTGTTAGTTTTGGGTGTACAGCAGTGATTGAGTTTTGTATACCTACATGTGTGTGTATGTATATATATATGTGTGTGTGTGTGTGTATAAGTATATATGTATGTGTGTTTATAATCTTTTTCGTGTTCTTTTCCATTATGATTTCTTATAAGATATCCAAATATAGTCCCCATGCAGTAGAGTTATTGCTGTTGTCCAGTCGCTCAGTCGTGTCCGACTCTCTGCAACCACATGGACGGCAGCACGCCAGGCCTCCCTGTCCATCACCAACTCCCAGAGCTTGCTCAAACTCATGTCCAGAGAGTCGGTGATGCCATCCAACCATCTCATCCTCTGTGGTCCCCTTCTCCTCCTGCTACACAGTAGGTCCTTGTTGGTTACCCATTTTTATATAGTAGTGTATGTATCTGTCAATGCCAAACTCCTAATTTAGCTCTCCCCCACTTTCCCCTTCGGTAACCCGTAAGTTTGTTTTCTACATCTGTGACTCTGTTTACTACACGGGTTCATTGGTGTCGTTGTCTGGAGTTCATAAGTAACTGATATTGTATGTTATTTTTCTTTGACTGATTTTACTCAGTAGGATCATCTCTAGGTCCTTCCATGTTGCTGCAAATGGTAAATTGTGCCATTTTTCTTTTTTTAGATTTTTCTTTCTTTCTTTCTTTATTTTTTGATGTGGACCATTTTTTTTTAAACTCTTCATTGGATTTGTTACTATATAGCTTCTGTTTTATGGTTTGGTTTTCTTTTTTCTTTTTTTGGCTGGGAGGCAGGTGGGATCTTAACTCCCAGACCTGGGATAGAACCCATGCTCCCTGCATCGAAAGGGGAAATCTTAGCCACTGGGCCAGCAGGGAAGTCCCAGTTATGTTAAGTGAAGTATGTTAAGTGAACCCCATGTATTTCCCCTGGCTCTGTGTTAACCATAGACTCTGTTTTCTTTTCTTCCCAGTTGATATGGTTTATGCAGTTCCATGGTAGCTCAGTCGGTAATGAATTTGACTGTAGTGCTGGAGACCCAGGTTTGGTCCCTGGGTCAGGCAGATTCCCTGGAGGCAGAAATGTCAAGCCAGCTCCAGTATTCTTGCCTGGAGAATCCCATGGGGTTGGAAGAGTCAGACAAGACTTAGTGACTATTTCAACATATTTCAACAGCAACAAATATAGTTCACAAAGTAACATTTGCATGGGAAAAGGCTCCTGTTGGTTTCTCTTTGCAACCGAAATCCTACTGGGGTTAAGAAGCCAGATTTAGAACATTTTCTGTCTCATAAACGGTAAGGGGATTCATGTGGAAGTTTTTTCATAGGTAAAATACTGGCTTGTTGCGGCAGGCAATTTTCCACCATCAAACCTTCTCTGAGATGCCCTTAAATTGAATCTGATTGCACACTTGGTATTCATTAAATGCCCAGGGCCTGCCAAGTAGTGAAGGTTAGCTCCTCAGACACAATCCGTATGTCCCATCCATCACATCAACTTGTGTAATATCCGAGAAGGGGCGGGAAGAACAGATAGTTGAAGTTACCAAAGCTATTCCCACGTGGAATTGACTTTTGGTCTTAGAATTGTCCATCTGACCTAAGGAGAGGAAAAGAGCAGAAGGTAGAAATTTTGCTAACGTCATTGTTTGCTGGCCATAATCAGACGGATGTTATTGATAACTGATCCGGGTCCTGGAACTGTTTAATCAATAGAAATGGATAAGATACCAGACAAGAATTGCAGGCGATGCTTAGTTGGGGCTTATGTTGGAGCACGTATGGGTGCTCAGTCATGTCCAACTCTTTGCGACCCCATGGACTAACCTGCCAGGCTCCTGTCTGTGACATTCTCCAAGGAAGAATATACAGGAGTGGATGGCCATTTCCTCCTCCAGCAGATTGTCCTGACCCAGGAATGAAAACTACATCTCTTGAATGTTGCAGCAGGAGGCACAAGAACCAGTTAACAGGTTCCTTGCTTGCTCTCTGGAAGCTGGGGTAAGCTGGTTCCTTATATGGGTTGAGACTGGGAGCAGGTCCAGTGGGTTTTGTTCGAGGGGTGTCTTAAGTGGTCTTTCCATCTCCTTGGTGGTGTGTGTGCAGAAATCATGCATAGGGACTGTGCTTTTGCTCCCAGCTCCTCATAAGTTGCAGTTGTGGTTTTGGTCTTTCTGTTTCTTGTTCATAATTTGCCCCAGCTCTGTATATGGGCACTTATTGTCAAATCCCTCATAGTTTCTTTGTATCTGTTGCTCCAGGAGCAAGCATTGCCCACAAAGAGTCCCAGATCCCAGCCTGTCTCATTGTTAGAGATGTTTGGTTATGTAGATAAGAATGAAAAAAAAACATACACTTATTACCAAGATTTACTAAGAATTACACAGTCATTAAAAAGATAGAATTTCCCGAAATATATGTTTGGTTTTTTTTTAATAGAGAAATATTCCAATGAATTGCTAAA
The DNA here is from genome assembly GCF_054371585.1 of Giraffa tippelskirchi. NCBI lineage: Eukaryota > Metazoa > Chordata > Mammalia > Artiodactyla > Giraffidae > Giraffa > Giraffa tippelskirchi. The sequence goes on from NC_137289.1 coordinate 150,719,259, forward strand.
AAGGGCTTCCCTCATAACTCAGTTGGTGAAGAATCTGCCTGCAATGCAGGAAACCCCAGTTCAATTCCTGGATCGGGAAGATCTGCTGCAGAAGGGAAAGGCTACCCACTCCAGTATTCTTGGGCTTCCTTTGTGGCTTAGCTGGTAAAGAATCTGCCTGCATTGCAGGAGACCTGGGTTCGATCCCTGGGTTGGGAAGATCCTCTGGAGAAGGGAAAGGCTACCCACTCCAATATAGACTTCCCTGGTGGCTCAGACAATAAAGCGTCTGCCTACAATACAGGAGACCCGGGTTCAATCCCTGAGTTGGAAGATGTCCTGGAGAAGGAAATGGCAACCCACTCCAATAGTCTTGCCTGGAAAATCCCATGGATGGAGGAGCCTGGTAGGCTACAGTCCTTGGGATCACCAAGAGTCACACGACTGAGCGACTTCACTTTTCTTTAAAACAGAAATGAAACAAAAGGCCAAAAGCCTTCCATTCATTGATAACTATTACAGCATTTTTGATATGAAAGCTTATTAATATTTGTTAGTTTAAATACTTTATGCGTATTCCTAATCAATACATTACAACATTAAAGTGTATATTCTATAACAGCCCAATTAAACTAATCTCTTTAGGAAGATTCTTGCTGGCTTTTATGCTCATATTATTATTATTTTTTTTTTCTGATGTTTTCTACCTTCTTAAAAATGATGATACATAGTGAAATCTAAAGAAGAAAGTCTACTGTGTTGGGAACTCTGTCATCACATAATAATAAGAGTAACCGTTATAATGATGGCTCCATCTCTTTCATCCCATCCTGACATAAAGATGTTTGCTTGTGATGTCCCATTCAATCTGTAAGGCCAAGTTAAAGAAAAGATCCTGCTTTCGTCTCTTTATCAACTCTTGGAGGTGTTGAGTGATTCCCGTTGAGAACGTTGCCGGCGATCTTTGGATATATGGTTGTCATTGTTACTGAATTCACTTTTGTTTGCCCAAGACACAGTGAGGGCAAACAAACTGCATCTTTGGAGTTAGGATCAGGAAAAGGTTTATTGCGGGGCCATGCAAGGAGATGAGTGGCTGAGCATCAAAGAATGGATGTTCTTGAACTGTGGTGTTGCAGAAGACTCTTGAGAGTCCCTTGGACTGCAAGGAGATCCAACCAGGAAATCAGTCCTGGGTGTTCATTGGAAGGACTGATGCTGAAGCTGAAATTCCAATACTTTGGCCACCTGATGCGAAGAGTTGACTCATTGGAAAAGACCCTGATGCTGGGAAAGATTGAGGGCGGGAGGAGAAGGGGACGACAGAGGATGAGATGGTTGGATGGCATCACCGACTCGATGGACATGGGTTTGGATAAACTACGGGAGTTGGTGATGGACAGGGAGGCCTGTCGTGCTGCGGTCCGTGGGGTCGCAAAGAGTCGGACACGACTGAGCAACTGAGCAGAACTGAACAGTTCATGAAAACCCTTTGCCTCTGCAGACAGATCAGTGCTTTCCTATTGCAGGCACGTATTTGATCTGATTTAGTTGATCGCTCTGGCTTCACTGGGGACATCCGGCCAGGGCCCAGGTATCAGATTCTTTCCTGGGTAGCTGGGATTTCTGAATCCTAAGAAAGCAAGTGCTGAAGTCTGTCAGCAAAGACTGTCCACTGGAGTCTCGGCTGTTAACCTTCAGCCACCACGAACCTCAGTGCCACCGTTTTTATTTGTGGCTGAAATGAGACATCCTATACGGTCGGTGCGTTCTCTAGTGGGATGCAGTCTTCATGAGACTCGTTACAGTTTCCAGAAGCTGGAAAAAAAAACAGGAGTCGTGTGGCTTACATACAGGGGGACATTTGTGTGTCTGATCAGCAGGTGCTGTCTGTGTTCGATGAGAAAATGTTTACGATGAGAGAGGTCCCTGTACAACCCAATCTCTCCCCATGCTTGGGTTGGGGCTGCTCAACACCAGCCTCTGTGAGTTCTAGTTGAATTGTTACAATTTGTGTATCTTGTAACGAATCCTCCATACTGCAGTTTGTTTGTTTTTTTTTACCCTCTGATTTGGCTAATTTTGGTCAGGTTTTTGTCAGTCAGTGGTAGCAGATAAACTGCACATAAAATGACCTTCATGCCTGAATTCTGTAGGGCAATCTATGACCTCTATTTCTTCTCTCCTTCCAATGGCAACTATAACTTGTAGGCCATATGGGCCTGAAGAGACAGAAATTCACCAAGAGCTGGCAACAAGATTGCAACATGCAGGGAGAATAACCTAGCTGAAAACTCAAGGAGAACATTTGTTCACCTATCTTGCTTCTCAGGGTTAAAGTACATGATGAAAGACCAAAGGAAAATATGGGCAAAAGGCATCCTGGTAAAATCTATTGGCAGTCATAAAGCCCTGAATTTGTACACTTTCAACCTGCGTTTTCTCATGTATGGGATTCTAGGTTTTGAGATTCAGAAGAGATACAAAGAGACTTTTATGTATCTAGAAATGCGAGTTATGTTTTCTTGCTTCTGATGAGTGAGCGTCTCATTTTAGGGGGAGGGCTTTTTAGTTTGTATTGGGGTATAAGCAATTAACAATGATGTGATAGTTGCAAATGAATGGGGAAGGGACTCAGTCATACACATACATGTATCCATTCTCCCCCAGACTCCCCTCCCATCCAGGCTGCCACATGACATTGAGCAGAGTTCCTGGTGCTGTCCAGCAGGTCCTTGCTGGTTCTCCATGTTAAACACAGCAGTGTGTCCATGTCCATCCCAAACTCCCTGACTATCCCTTCCCCCATCCTCCCCCCCTTGTGACCATAAGGTTATTACAGAGCATTGAGCAGAGTTCCCTGTCCTGTCCAGCAGGTCCTTGCTGGTTCTCCATGTTAAATACAGCAGTGTGTCCATGTCCATCCCAGACTCCCTGACTATCCCTTCCCCCATCCTTCCCCCTGGGAACCATCAGGTTATTACAGAGTATTGAGCAGAGTTCCCTGTGCTGTCCAGCAGGTCCTTGTTGGTTCTCCATGTTAAAAACAGAAGTGGGTACACGTCCATCGTAAACTCCCCAAGTGACCCTTCCCTCATCCTTCCCAGTAACGTAAGTTCGTTCTCTAAGTCTGTGAGTCTCTTTGTATTTTTTAAGTTCCTTTGTATCATTTCTTTTTGGATTCCACATAAAGGGATGTCATACGATATTTCTCCTCCTCTCTCTGACTTACTTCACTCAGGCTGACTCTCTAGATCCACCCATGTTTAACAGCTCATTTTTGATAAGGTTTCAAGAGAGGCAATAACATGCTATTGATTTATTTATAATTCTTTTAAAATTGAACTATATCTAATTTACAATGTCATATTAGTTTCAAGTGTGCAACACAGTGACTCACCATTTTTATGTCTTTATACTCCATTTAAAGTCACCACAGCAGAAATTAAGTAAAGTCACCACAAAATAATGACTGTGGTTCCCTGCAGTGTACAATGCATCCCTGAAGGTCATGCATTTCTTACATAGTAGGTTGTCCCTCTCAATTCCCTACTCTCTGAACCACCTCTTATCTTATCCCTCCGCACTGGTAAGCACGAGTCTGTTCTGTATTCCTGAGTTGCCTTCTGTTTTGTATGTGCATTCGTTTGTATTATTTTTTAGATCCCACATGTTAGTGATAACATGATAGCATTTATCTTTCTCTCTCAGACTTATTTCACCAAACATAATATTCTCTCCTGGAGAAGGAAAAGGCAACCCACTCCAGTATTCTTGCCTGGAGAATCCCCATGGACAGAGGAGCCTGGCAGACTTCAGTCCATGGGGTCGCAAAGAGTCGGACACGGCTGAGCAACTAAGCACAGCAATATTCTTTAGGTCCCTCTATGTGGCTGCAAACGGGATTGCTTCATTCTTTTTATGGCAGAGTAATATTCCATTGCATGTGTACACACACACACACACACACACACACACATCCCACATCTTCTTTATCTGTTCCTCTGTCAATAGACACTTAGGTTCTTCCCATGTCCTGGCTACTGTAAATAGTGCTGCTGTGAACACAGGGGTACCTGCGTCTTTTTGAGTCACTCTTTGTTTTTAGGACATGTACTCAGGAGTAAAATTTCTGGATCATCTGGTAGTTCTCTTTAAAGATTTTAAGAAGATCAGTTTACAAAAGAAGCTGGTGGACTGCTTTGAGGTTTTTTGATACAGAACTTTACATGTAGGTTTCTTCAGGTTGGTAGTTAATCCCGTGGCCTTTAAACCATTGCTGGGAGTGTTTAGAAATGCACAGGAGTGTTGAAGCTGCAGGCAGAGCTGGCAGGCAGATACCAGTAGTGCTCAAAGCGTAGAAAGGAAAAGATACACATTGTGTCCTCTTGCAGAAGCAATCGCTCCTGGTTAACAAAAGAGATCACTGGGAGGAGTCAGGGCGGGTCCACTCCATCCCGGTGCCTGTTTGCATTTCTGTTTGCTTTTAAAGCTCGGGGCTAGAAAAAGCTGCCCTTCCCCATAATGAGGAAGAGTGTTCATGGATAGAAGACATAGGGATCCTACAATTTCTTTAGCACCGGGTAGGCAAATTGTGCAGATTTGACAGAATCTACTTCACCTGGATATATGTGGTGGTGGTTAATGGATAAGTCATGTCTGACTGTTTGTAACGCTATGGACTGTAGCCCACCAGGCTCCTCTGTCCATGGGATTCTCCAGGCAGGAATACTGGAGTGGGTTGCCATTTCCTTCTCCAGAGGACCTTCCTGACCCAGGGATGGAACCCACATCTCCTGCATTACAGGCAGATTCTTGCAATGCTGAGCCACCCTGGTACTTCATTGAAATGAAACTATGGCAGTTTTAAAGTGTGCCATTTTTGGTCTTGGAAGAAGAAAATCCAATATGCTTTCTTCGTATGCCTGAATGGTTGGGGAAATCTGAAGCTCACATTTCAACATACTCTGCAAGCATTTTAAACATATGTTTGATACAAAATCATTTTCGTAGGCTGCTGACACATGATACAAAACATGATACAAATGTGGTACAGGATCGCATTCGTATCTTGGGGTCGTGTCAGCCAAGAGGTCTTTCCAAATGATGCTCACATGGAGAAATGTGTCTGAATGACAGTGTTCTAGAAGTCTCTCTGGGTGGTGTGAGAGAATGCACAATCAGCTTTCGTTTCGTCATCAGAAGAGGTGTAAAAAGCTTCAAGGTGTAGCATTCAGCAAAAGAATATTAAAGCTGCTGAAAATTGCACCTCCCTTGCTGTACATCTTTACCAGTGGCCAAATGAACACTGCAATGCGACCTCAGGAGCTGTGTGAAGCTGAACAGTTGACTTAACCCCTCTGGTCTTCATTTTCTCTTCTGTAAGATGCAGACAATCAGAGAACTCGTCCAGTTCTTTGTGAGTGAATCAGAAGGGGCTCGTAAAAACACATGCCGCGTGGCAAGACCGATCAGACATTGTCTTCTTGTTCAGTCGCTAAAGCGGTGTCTGACTTCTGGTATCAGTTGGACTGCAGCACACCAGGCTTCCCTGTCCTTCACTGTCTCCCGGGTTTGAATTAAACTCATGTCCATCGAGTTGGTGATGCCATCCAACCATCTCACCCTCTGTCGCCCCCTTCTCCTCCTTGCCCTGGATAGTCTCCTCCTACTCAGCATCAGAGTCTTTTCCAATGTATTGTTTTTCACATGCTTTTCCATTTTAGGTTATTACAAAATATTGAGTAGAGTTTCCTGTGTCATACATAGGTCCTTGCTGGTTATCTGATTTATATATCGTAGCATGTATATATTAATCTCAAACTCCTGTAATTTATTCCTCTCTGTTTATGCCCCTCTAATCTCTCTCAATTTCATAACTTTTAATTAATATGTGTGAAAAAGGACTATTAGCTAGATAGTCATATATTCACAGGTGATATCTCTGGGTGAGAGTAAAGATTGTACTTCTATCCTCCTTGCAAATTCTCTGTAATTAGAAAGCTAACAATATTTTTTAAAAAAAGGCTACATCTTCCCTTTGAATATTCATTGGAAGGACTGATGCTGAAGCATTCTTTACTGCTGAGTTACTGAGGATGCTATATATATAGATACACATATATATACATATTTGCTACAGATATGCCATATAAACATATACATGCCAAATGTACATAAATTCATATGTGTGTGTGTGTGTATATATATATACACATATACATATATATACATATATATACACACACACATATACATATACATATACATATATATATACACATATACATATACACACACACACACACATATATATATATATGTATATGTATATGGCTTCCCTGGTGGCTCAGACAGTAAAGAATATGCCTGCAATGCTGGAGACCTAGGTTCGATCCCTGGGTTGGGAAGATCCCCTGGAAGAGGGCATGGCTGTCCACTCCAGTATTCTTGCCTGGAGAATCCCATGAACAGAGGTGCCTGGCAGCTTGCAGTCCATGGGGTTTCAAAGAATCGGACATGACTGATTGACTAAGCACATATATAAATAGATACATAGAATATACATATATATTTTTTTCTTAGTTACATATATACATAAAGTTCCCTAAGTTTTTTTACATATATATATATATATAATATTTAGTTGCAAAGAATATATTTTTATATATATCTATAGATACATTTTATTTAATGTATCAATAGGTAATATATCCCTGCATATATATTTTATATGTATAATTTTCACAGAGTCTGGCTCTATTATTTTAATGCAACCCTTTCCCTCACTCCATTTCCCCCAAAAAAGTGGACACTGAAAGAAAGGGAATGTCAGGTCCCACCTGCCTTGTACAGGACCAACAAACAAGATTAGCAGTGACCAGCTGATCTTATTACATGGTATTTACTCTTGGGCTTTTTTTATAAGCACAATGGGTACTGAAGAGCACATTATACATTTATCTCTGTTTTTCCTTGTTACTGCCTCAGTTTCCACTAAAAAAAAAGACATGGATTCTTTTATGGGTTCTTTTTTTTTTTTTTCTTGTTTTTCATTGAGGCATAATTGCTTTACAATATTATCTTGCTTTCTACCATATGTCAGCATCAATCAGCCACAGATATACAAATGTCCCCTCCCTCTTGTCTTTGGCAGGAAAGTTATGACCAACCTAGACAGGGTATTAAAAAGCAAAGACATAACTTTGCCAACAAAGGTCCATCTAGTTAAGGCTATGGTTTTTTCATTAGTCATGTATGGATGTGAGAGTTGGACCATAGACAAGACTGAGTGCTGAAGAATTGATGCTTTTGAACTGTGGTGTTGGAGAAGACTCTTGAGAGTCCCTTGGTGTGCAAGGAGATCCAACCAGTCCATCCTAAAGGAGATCAGTCCTGAATATTCATTGGAAGGACTGGTGTTTAAGGTGAATATTGATGGTTCCATTGACATTCTCTGTGATGATGAGCTAGGTGCCAAGGTGTCAGAAAATACGCACAGAGGTTGGACTTGGTATGGGTGTTGGGGACATCAGCAGGGGTCTTACTGTGGAAAGAACACCATATTTCAGAACTAAACTCACATCTCTTGCATCTCCAGCATTGGCAGGCAGGTTCTTCACCAGCAGCACCATCTGGAAAGCCCCTATACCGTGAACAAACCATAAATGAAAGAGATGCCGCACCCCAATGTCCATTGCAGCATTTTGTACAGTAGCTAGGACATTGAAGCAACCTAGATATCCACTGACAGATGAATGGATACAGAACCCTGGTACATGTATACAATGGAATATTACTCAGCTATAAAAAGAACACCTTTGAGTCAGTCTTAATGAAGTAGATGAACCTAGAGCCTATTATACGGAGTGAAGTAAGTCAGAATAAGAAAGATAAATATGGTATTTTAACACATATATATGCAGTCTAGAAGGATGGTACTGATGAACCTATTTGCAGGGCAGAAAACTGTGGCTGACTTTATTTGGGGGGGCTCCAAAATCACTGCAGATGGTGATTGCAGCCATGAAATTAAAAGACACTTACTATTTGGAAGGAAAGTTATGACCAACCTGGACAGCATATTAAAAAGCAGAGACATTACTTTGCCAACAAAGGTCCATCTAGTCAAGGCTATGGTTTTTCCAGTAGTCATGTATAGATGTGATCGTTGGACTATAAAGAAAGCTGAGCGCCGAAGAATTGATGCTTTTGAAGTGTGGTGTTGGAGAAGACTCTTGAGAGTCCCTTGGACTGCAAGGAGATCCAACCAGTCCATCCTAAAGGAGATCAGTCCTGAATGTTCACTAGAAGGACTGATGCTGAAGCTGAAACTCCAATCCTTTGGCCACCTGATGTGAAGAGCTGACTCGTTGGAAAAGACCCTGATGCTGGGAAGGATTGAGGGCGGGAAGAAAAGGGGATGACAGAGGATGAGATGATTGGATGGTATCACTGACTCAGTGGACATGAGTTTGTGTGGACTCTAGGAGTTGGTGATGGACAGGGAGGCCTGACGTGCTGCGGTTCATGGGGTCGCAAAGAGTCAGACACGACTGAGCGACTGAACTGAGCTGAACTGAATGGAGACTCAGACATAGACAACAGACTTGTGGACACAGTGTGGGAAGGAAAGGGTGGGACAAGTTGAGAGAGTAGCTTGGAAACATGTACGTTATCATAAGTTAAATAGTTAGCCTTTGTGAGGTTGCCGTGTGATGCAGCGAGCTCAAACCCAGGGCTCTGTGACAACCTAGATGTGGGATGGAGTGGGAGACGGTATGGAGGTTCAAGAGGGAAGGGACAGGTGTGTACCGTTGGCTGATTCATGGTGGTGTGTGGCAGAAGCCATCACAATATTGTGAAGCAATCATTCTCCAATTATAGTAAAATCTGGGAACTTTCCTTCTGGTCTCGTGGCTAAGAATCCACCTTGCAATACATGGGATGTGGGTTCCATCTCTCATCGGGAGACTTCATATCCTACATGCCAACGAAGCCTGCACATCACAACTCCAGTCAGTGTGCCATAGCCAAGACCCGACAGCCAAATAGATCAATTCATTGTAAAAAAAAAAAGAAATTTAATAAAAGCAGAACACAGCGTATCATTTCCATTTTAGCCAAACCCAGTATCTTAGCCCTGCCTGATGCTGACTGCTGTTCAATAAATTACTTCTAAATGATCTTTCTTTTTTTTATCCCACAGGCCTCATTTTATTTTCCTTTTGAAAGAGAAGCTCCACTGTAAACATCGCACTGGCATACAGTTATCATTAGTAACCTAAGACCTTTGTTTCACTTAAATCTCATCTGGAAAGGGTACATGGGTGGGGGTGGGGAGGTTCTTAGGAAAGAGAAAAGCGTGAACATTTAATTGCACCCGCCTTTCAAAAATACTTTCCATTAATCATATATCAGCTCATTCTCCGACTCTCTGACCTTTCCCCACCCCATTCTCATTTTATTATCAGATGGAATTGAAACAGTCGATGTAGGTCAACTTTTTTAAAAAGTGGTTTCATCAGAAATTCAACCCAGCAGTAATATTAGCCTTGAGTTCCACGATTGAGAATAGAATCTCATTCTAATTTTTTTTAGTATCTTTTCATATCTGGATGGAGTCTTTCTTTTCTTTTTCTTTTATTTGCTTCCTCAATCATAGGATGAGTAATTGTACCTAACTTTTAAAGTATTGAGGTCAGGGATAATGGAGCAAAGAACAAAGCAGTTCCTTGATGACCTGTCAAATGTAGCTTGTTTGAGGTCGAGTTGCTTTGGTGTTTGTGGAGCTTCTCAGGAATCTACCATCAGGGCTGTTGAAATTTGTCTCTCTGACTTCTTGTCTTCAGCATCAGTTCATTTGCTTCCTGTCTACACAGCCAGCCTCTTTTTTGTTGTTGCTCAGTCACTAAGTTATGTTCGACTTATTGTGACCCCATGGACTACAGCACTCCAGGCTTCCCTGTCCATCAACATCTCCTGGAGTTTGCTGAAACTCATGTCCTTTGAGTCAGTGATGCCATCCAATCATCTCATCTTCTGTCATCCCCTTCTCCTCCCACCTTCAATCTTTCCCAGCATCAGGGTCTTTTAAAATGAGTCAGCTCTTTGCATCAGGTGGCCAAAGGATTGGAGTTTCAGCTTCAACATCAGTCCTTCCAATGACTATTCAGGGTTCATTTCCTTTAGGAGGGACTGGTTGGATCTCCTTGCAGTCCAGTGGAGTCTCAAGAGTCTTCTCCAACACGACAGTTCATAAAGCATCAATTCTTCTGTGCTCAGCTTTCTTTATGGTCCAACTCTCACATCCATACGTGACTGCTGGAAAAACCATAGCTTTGAATGTACGGACCTTTGTTGGCAAAGGCTGTTACCCTGAGGCAAAGCCCAGTCCATCCTTTAGTTCATAAACTGTGGCCAAGTCTTGCAGTTGGTTAACATATTACCACAATGAGATCAGACATCTGCAACTTCTCATGACAAAACTCTGTTTCCACTTTGCAAAATGCATCAGTCATTGCGCTACATTGTTTTTTGTTTTGGGTTTTGTTTTTTATTTTTTGCGTTATACATGAAAAACGAATCAGACATAATCAGCATGCTTTGACTGAAACTCAGTCAAAGGGGTGCTTCCCAAATGCTTTGATTGAAACTCAACATCTTTGATTCCCAAAATGCTTTGAGTGAAACTCAATCAAAGGGGGTGCTTCCCAAACCTTCCTCCTTTCTGATTTCTCCCTAATTCATCTGTTGGTTGCTGCACTCCTCTCTTCTTTTATTATCATCAGACTGCCTTCTGCTCACGGAAGCAATATTCACACGCAAGATTCTTCAAGCAAAGAAGCGACTTGGTACCGTTATGGAACGTTCTTTTCCTATTGAGTAGGCTTCACGCACTTCATCTAGACATTTACTTCACTTCATTAAGTGAGGTGGAGGACGCCTTGTAAAAAGGCAGCTAGCTTGAGAGGGATTATTTTGAAATACACACCTCTTCATTGGATGAGCAGTGGCAAAGGGATGTTATCAAGAAGGATTATTATTATTATTATTTTGTTGTTGTTGTTGTGCTGAATCTTAGTTGCTCTGCGGGTTTTTCTCTAGTTGCAGAGGGTTGGGACTGCTCTCTAGTTGTGGCTTGTGGGCCCCTCCTTGTGGTGGCTTCTCTTCTTATCGAGCTCGGGTTCTAGGGGTGTGGGATTCAGTAGTTGGACCACATAGCCTCAGTCATTGCATAGTGGCTTAGCTGCCTGGAGGCAAGTGGCATCTTCCCAGATCAGTGATCAAACCTGCGCCCCTTGCACTGGCAGATGGATTCTTAACCACTGGACCACCTCGGAAGTCCCTCGAGAAGGATCATTAAAGGACCTAGAAAATATGAAAATATTGGATGGGAACAACGTCAGGACGTGCCACGATTGGGGTGCTGATGATGGTCACCTCTCTTTTCATGAAGTCCTCCTTCTATTCTCTGGCACTGACACAGTTTCTGGAAGTGGTCTTCTTTTGAGATGACCCAGAGACCACTTTTTCATAGGAGGTCAGTCATCACCCCAGGGTCATGATTTTCATGGTGCAAGAACCTTGGTCATCATTTTCTCGTTGCAAAAAACGGGGGTGCTTACAAGTGGCTTACAAGGCCTGTTGGGGCCACTGCCTTCTACGGGATGTGGCCTGGATGCCAGGGGCTCCTCTCCCTGAGCGGAGAGTGTCACAGTCCCTGTGAAGCTGCCAAACACTCAAAAACGGACCCGGGACACAAGGACATCATCCTTATATGACAGGGTCTCAGAGGTAAGTCCAGTGGCGAGGTTCTCCATGGCCAAAGACAGAAGGCATCCACCAATGTGGTTTTCGTTGAGGGATATATAAGATAACTTTTACCTCCACTATGCTTCAAAGACAGTTAAAAACAGAGTACCATACACAGCTGACCCCGTGGGTTGTCTTATTTCAGCCCTGAGAGCTTGCTAAGCATCTGGGGTAAAATATCACAATAATAGGTCACTAGCTTTCCAGCCTTCCATGAGTACATTCCCTGAATTGGGTTCCAGTAAGGGGCAGACCGATGCTATTCAGTGTAGCATCAATGGGAAGCAAGTTTATCCTTTCTACAGGTTACATTTTCATCCACTCTGTGTACTCCTTCCTCCTCTTTGTCTGAAATATCTGGCAAGAGCAACCCTGGCCACTCGCAGATGGTAATTATCCAGGTCGGTCAATAGCAGCGACTCCTGCGGTGTAGAGCTTGTTCAGTCTGCTTTCTTGGGCCAACCCAGACAGGAGAACCATTCAGTAAAAAAAAGAGAATCAGGCTGGCCCATTTTCTAGTCAAGAGGAGACAAGAAATAAGAGGAAAAAGCAAACTCTGACATGGCCAGTGGAGTTAAAATCTAACAGCGCTGCTTTCTGGGAGTTTGGCCAAAGCCAAACCTGACTTAGAAGGCATTTCTGGTTTCCAAGGTTTGGTGGTGGGTCCTGCCCACCACCGTGTGTTTCACTTGGGTCACAAATCTTCTCTTGAACTCCTACACCTATTCTCTTGCACTGACATGGTTTCTGCAAGTGGTCTTCTTTCAAGATGACCACAGAATGCTTCTTTGTAGGAGGTCAGTCACCACCCCAGTTCACATCGTCTTGTCTCCACAAACCCTCTGGCTCCTTCAATCCTCCATAGTCTTTTGTCTGCCTGATGAGACCTCACTGAAGCTAATGGTCTAGGTAAGGATGCAAACGCAGCCTCCAGTCTGCAAGCAGGCATTGCATCTTTGGACCATCTCATTGATTAAGAACCTTGGGGCTTACCTGGCAACTCAGATGGTAAAGAATTCACCTGCAGTGCAGGAGACCCAGGGTTTGATCCCTGGAATGGGAAGATCCCCTGGAGATGGGAATGGCAACCCACTCCAGTATTCTTGTCTGGAGAATCCCGTGGACTGAGGAGCCTGGAGGGCTACAAAGCATCGGACATCACTGAGCAACTAAGTACCTAGATTAAGAACCATGATTCATAAGCAAGACAGCTTCCCAGTATTTGAAAAACTTTCTGATGAGCTCAGCGGTCATAATGACAAATGTGATTTTGTGATATTGTTTCAGGAAATCTGTCAACTTTTGGGAGAACCGCATAACTCAGAGAAGCAGTGTTTTTCAAGTGACCAGTGAATGATGTTACAAAATCTTTTCATGGGCAGAAGACCCACTCAAAGTGTAAGATAGATCAGTGGATTTTAATGTAATAGAGCATGAAGTGTTCATTGATATGGTTTCAAATTTTGTATCACAACTATCCTTGCAGAAATTTCCCCCCAGTTTTGGATTTTCTGCAATATACAGGAATAAGATCCATAGTTGTGTGATAAGGATACTAAAACACTCCTTTCTCAAGTGCAGACTTCCCAGGAGGCTCAGATGATAAAGAATCCACCTGCCAAGGCAAGATATGCAGCTTTGATCCCTGGGTTGGGAAGATCCCCTGGAGAAGGAAATGGCATCCCATTCTAGTATTCTTCTGGAGAATTCCATGGACAGAGGAGCTTGGTTGGCTACAATCCATGGGGTCACAAAGAATCAGAACACAGCTGAAGTGACTTAGCGTACATGCACACAAGCTGCTATTCAGCGTCAGGCTTGAGGATTCAGGAGCCAAGAGCACTGGTTCTAACGACATACTTCCTGGAGGCAAACCACAGCTTGGATTCTTGTCTGTGATCTTGGGCAAGTTGCTCTTTCTGTGCCTTGAAAATGTGTGTTAGTTTCTGCATGCTTCCTAAGGCCCAGCACAAAAAATCAGTAGATGCTAGCTGTGAGTCCATTTGGTAGGAAGTTCCCTGGTGGCTCAGATGGTAAAGAATCTGCCTGCAGTGTGGTAGACCTGGGTTCTACCCTGGGGTTGATAAGATCCCCTGGAGAAGGGAATGGCTACCCATTCCAGTATTCTGGCTTGGAGAATCCCATGGACAGAGGAGCCTGGTGGGCTACAGTCCATGGGGTCGCAAAGGGTCGGACAGGACTGAGCGACTTTCACTTTCACTTTTCCACTTTCAGCTGACCCAGAGTGAGCACTTGAGAAGTGTGGTTCTGTCAAGAGCTCTCTGTTTTCAGCTCTGGGACTTCAGGTGACATGGACGAAGCAGGAGAAGGCTTGTGTGAGGATCCCTGATATACAAACCTCCCTTTGTCCAGAGGCAGTCCATCTGCCGTCGTATAATCTGACACCTCGACATCTTTTGAATGTCTCTTTACCTTGTCCCGTTCGTTAAACACAATCAGATTTTCAGTGAAGGTCACATAAAGTGGTGAGAAGCCTGTCTTCTCATTGGACGTCCCATTAGTGGCGTCTTCATCCTCAAATTCAGTTATAACTCCTTGGCATTATCCGGCCGCCTGGAGATATTGCTCTGCCTTGTCAGGACTTCTCATCAACAGGTGGCTTTGTGCACTGGTTTCCTGCTATGAGAAGGAATGGCTATCATCTCTGTGTCTCCCTCTGGCTCCTGCCTTCTCAGGAAGAGATCTCATTTCGTAGTGTGTTTCTACTGCTTCTGGTAAGTCACTTTGGTGGTGTCCGACTCTGTGCAACCCCATAGACGGCAGCCCACCAGGCTCCTCCGTCCCTGGGATTCTCCAGGCAAGAACACTGGCGTGGGTTGCCATTTCCTTCTCCAAGCGGGTTTCTAGACCTCACCTGTTTCTCTCTTGTTCATAGAGAACTCCGCTAGCCCGCTGAAGCTCCCATTATACCTGTCAGCTTCTGGCACCATAGTTTTACAGGGAAAAGCAGTTATGACACCCAAGTTAGGTCTGATGCTTTTACTTGAATCTTCGCTTCTCGTGGCTTTTGTTCACTGAAAGAAGGTTGCCTGTACATAGTGGTCCGCCCCAGAGAAACCCTGCCCCTCTGCTTGAATGTTACACCAGAGTGCCTTTGTTCTGGACCCGGTCCACCCGTGGGTGGCTTCAGGAACGAATCAGTTCACACATCCCCTCCCCGCGGCTAGCCGTTCCAGGAGAAATTGCCAGGTTAACGGCCGTTTTACTTTACCTCCTCGCCTCCCGCCCGTTCTCTGTTCTATAAAGGGAAAACTGGTATCGAGACCCGGAGCAGTCAGTTATTTTGAGACGTTAGTCTGCCGTCTTCTCAGTCAGCTGGCTTTCCAAATAAAGTCGTATGCCTTGCCTCGGCACCTAGTTCTCTGATGTTGTTGGCCTGTGCTGCTGTGAGCCGATTGTGCTTTGGCTCAGTTAACAGTGGGGGGTGCAAGTCTGCCTCTGCTTTTAGAAACTAGGACGAAATCTCAGCTTGTGAGAAACGTCTGCATGCTCCGCTCACTTTTCTCTCCTCGGAGATGGAAGAACCCAGTATGGTTGCACTAAGTCGTGAGGAAAGCAGGCAGGATGGATGCCGTCCCTACAAAGAACAATGGCTCCCTGGATATCGTTCTCTGACAAAAGATGCAATTAAATATACGCCCATTTCCATTTTCTTCTGACTTCCCTGTGGAACCTGGATGCCAGCCAATTTCACTGGCGACTGTCTCACAGGGAAGAGATGGTCGATGTATGCATGTTCTTGGTGTCAGCTCGTTTAAATTTACTGTTTTGGTGATACGCCAGCTAGGCGACAACCCAAATAAAGAAGAGTCTTGCAATTCTGAATGTTGAAAGTGTGCACATAGGCACACTTGCAGGCTTTTTAGTTGTACATGTTGTATACTGAGCAAAGGCAGGCAGCCAAGGCAACAACAGAGTCTGCTATTCAGTCCTGGAAAGGCTCTATAAGCTGTGCACCTGGGAGGGACTGTTTTCTCTGGCCAGAGGTGTACATAATTCTAACAAACCTGGTCACAGAAGCCTTGTCGGCTTTAGGCTCTATTCCCTTACCCTGTACCTATGAGATGCATGATGTTTGTGTGTGAACATGCTTATTATCTGTAATCAGACTTTGTCAGTTTGTATTCACCTTATCCTTGGCATCTAAATCAATTTTTGGAATCTTGAAGGCCTTCAGCAAAAACTTGTTGAAGAAAAGAACGGTTGAATTTCTTGCTTTTTTATGGTTGAGTAGTATTCCTTTGTGAATACGTGTACTGTATCTTCCCTATCCATCCCTCTGATGATGGACATATAGGTTGCTTCCATGGGTTGGCTGTTGTGAACAGTGTTGCAGTTAATATCGGCATGCACGTGTCTTTTCTAATTAGTGGGATTTTTTTCCATTTGAAGGAAGAGGATGAATGCAAAGGGCATGATGCTAAGTGAAATAAGTCAGATAGAGAAAGACACGTACTGTATAATCTCAGTTATAGGTGAAATCTCTATAAAAAAAAACCAACAACTAGTGAATTACAGAAAAAAACAGACCCACAGATATAGAGAACATATCAGTGGTTATTAGTGGAGAGAAAGAAGGGGCAGTATAAGAGTGAGGATTAAGAGAAACTACTATATATAAAATAAATAAGCTACAAGAGTGTATTGTACAATGCAGGGGATACAGTGATATTTTATAATAAGTATAAATGCAGTATAACCTTTACAATTGTGAATCACTATGTGGTACACCTGTAAGCTGTATGATATTGGACATCAACTATACTTCATTGACATAGAGATATCAACTACAGAAAAGGGAGAAAGACTATGTCCACCACGTCCATTTGTCTTGACCTGCTTTTATATGTTATTCTGATTCCGTTTCTCTTTCTTTGTTCATAAATCATTACTTTAATTCATTTAGTTTCTCTTTTTTAAAAAAATATGTGTGATGTTGGGCTTAACTTTATGGTATCCAGAAATTTCAGTGTGGTATGACTCCGCATGGGATTTTAGGTTTTTAGATTCATCTGGAAGCTCATTTCTTGTGATATTGGAAAGGACTCTGCTTTATTATATTTTTCTTCGCTCTTTCTGCCCTTCTGCTTTCCATACTCTTGTCTTTGAAAAGACTGTCATATTTGAGAACTCAGATATTTAAACTATTTTTCTTCCTTACATATTTTATCATTTTTTTAAAAATATTGCTCCCTAGGAAAACAATTTTCTATTTAATTTTTAAAATTTCAACTAGTATATACTTGAATTGAAAAATTATAATTTTTGAGAATAAAACAAAACGCAATTTCTTTTTAAAACATTTCAAGAGCATTTTCGATATGTTTTTATGGCATTAGAGGTTTTTTTTATGGATGCACCATTCTCCTTATTCTCATAATATCCATTATTATTTTTTGCTGATTTCCTGTGTCTCCATTTCCTCCAAAACTTAGTGTTCAGTTGTTTTGGTTTTTAAGGAGTTTACTTTTTTCAAAAAAATGCTTCTGCATGTTTATGGGCAGCTTGTATTTCTTTATCCATAAAGGGCTTTCCTTTTTAAGAGCATTTTTTGAGTTAGAACAAAATTGAGGGGAAGGTACAGAGATTTCTGGGAAAACCCCAGCCCGTCACATGCACAGCCTCCCCTACTATCCACATCACCCACCCGACCAGCACGTTTCTGACCAAGGAGGTGCCTACACTGACACATGAGCACCACTGAACACCCCTGGCTCATATTAGGGCTGATTCTTGCTGTTGCACATTCTATGGGTTTAGACAGTGTATCCATCATGTTGGTATCTTGCAGTGTAGTTTCACCACCCTCGTGCATGCTTACAATCTTCTGTCCATGCCTCTCTGTCCACTAATCCCCCTGGCAACCACTGATCCCTTTACTATCTCTGTATTTTTGAGAGAGTCAATTCTTAGGTAGGTTGATAAGAAGTCTGGGGTCCCCAAGGAGGAGAAAGGAGTCCAAGGCTCTCAAGGAGGAGAAAAGGACAAACCAGTTATATAACAACAATATATCTTGCTTGAGGATTTGTTTCTCCTTCTTAACAAGAACCTTCTGACTTACCTTGTTATCTTAAGACATATGTTGTCAGGCCTGTGTCTGGTAAGACCTAACTATTGTTAGCTTTAATCTTGGTAATTTAAGATGTGTGTTGTGGGAGAGGGTCTGGTAAAAGTATATAAGGCCTTGATAAGACTAGTGAGGGGGCACTCTCCATCCCCCTTTTGATGTCTACCTCAGAAGCTTTCTCTGTGCCTTTTTATACTTTAATAAAACTCTGTTGCACATAAGTGCCTGAGTGATCAAGCCTGGTCCCTGGTCCCAAAGCTAAATCTACTTCAGAGAGACATCATTCACCATAAACTATCAGTTTTGTCCTATCATTGGAATCCTGCAGTATGTGGCCTTTTCAGATTGGCTTCTTGCACTTGAGAATGTGAATTTAGGGTTCCTCCAGGTCTTTCCGTGACTCGATTGCTCCTTTCTTGTTCAGTTCAGTTCAGTTCAGTTGCTCAGTCGTTTCCGACTCTTTGCGACCCCATGGACTGCAGCACGCCAGGCCTCCCTGTCCATCACCAACTCCCAGAGTTTACCCAAACCCATGTCCATGGAGTCGGTGATGCCATCCAACCATCTCATCCTCTGTCGTCCCCTTCTCCTCCTGCCTTCAACCTTTCCCAGCATCAGGATCTTTTCCAATGAGTCAGTTCTTTGCATCAGGTGGCTAAACTATTGGAGTTTCGACTTCAGCATCAGTCCTTCCAATGAACATTCAGGACTGATCTCCTTTAGGATGGACTGGTTGGATCTCCTTGCAGTCCAAGGGACTCTCAAGAGTCTTCTCCAACACGATAGTTCAAAAGCATCAATTCTTCAGTGCTCAGCTTTCTTTATGGTCCAACTCTCACATCCTTTCTTTTTAGTGATGAATAATGTTCCATATTCTCGATGGACCACAGTTTATTAATCCATTCACCTTGTTGTTGTTGTTCAGTTGCTAAGTTGTGTCTAACTCTTTGCTACCCCCATTGCCGCAGCAGGCCAAACTCCTCTGTCCTCTCCTATCTCCCAGAATTTGCCCAAGTTCATCTCCATTGAGTCAGTGATGCTATCGAACCATCCAACCCTATGTCGTCCCCTTCTCCTCCTATCCTCAATCTTTCCCAGCATTAGGGTCTTTTCCAATGAGTTGGCTCTCGGCATCAGGTGGCCAAAGTATTGGAGCTTCAGCTTCAACATCAATTAAGCTGGTACAATTTAGCAAGCATATCAGAAACTGTACCAAAGGAGTGTGATTATATATAAATGAGTCACTTCAGAGGCAACACTCTAATTGCAATAAAATAAGATTGCTGGAACCTATTTCGTTTCTACTCGCTTTAAATTGCTTGAAAGCCCTTGGTAATTTATTTTCAATATCTTGCTATGAGGCAGCTCTTAATCCGGAAGGGGAGGGCTGAATTTATATTTGGAAGCAGCCAAGGTTCTGTTGAGTACAGGTCGGTAACCATGTTGCATGATGCCATTTTAATTCAAACGCTAGGAACAGCTATAAATAAACGTTAGCTTGATTCTGCTAACTCCTGAGGCACATTGAAAAGAGAAAATCAAAATTCTCTGAGCCACCTGAGTGCCGTCCATACCCCTTTCCAAATAGAGTATTCTGAGGGACAGAATTCATTCGGAGCTATGACTTGTGTCCTGCCTATTTTTAGAAAGCTCATTTTGCACCCTCACCTTTAAAAGTCTGTTTAATGAAAATGCTTCCTGACTGTTTCATGTATCTTCAACTCAATTTTGGCCAGTTGCACAGTCATCAGTAACCCATCATGGTACCTGATCCTTGTAATTAAAACTTAGGTAATGTGTTTTCTGTGGAGCTAGGTCCTTTTCTAACAAAAAAAAAAAGAAAATGTCTTTGAAGAAGTTCCCTGGTGTTTCAGTGCTTAGGATTCTGTGCTTTCACTGCCCAAGGGCATGAGTTCAATCCCTGGTCAGGGAAATAAGATCCTGCAAGCTCTGTGGCATGGCCAAAAATAATACTTTTTTTAATATCTCTGAATAATTAAAAATTTTATCACATCCTCTCCATAGAAATAACTGAATACTTCATGTGGCGAGATAAATTGCTGAAGATATAGTAGTTACTATTGTAGATCTTTAAGATATTGTTTAGTCGCTAAGTCGTGTCTGACTCTTTGCCACTCCATGGACTATAGCACGCCAGCCTTCTCTGTCTTCCACTGTCTCTAGGAATTTTCTCACATTCATCTCCATTGAGTCGGTGATGCCATCCAACCATCTCATCCTCTGTCGTCCCCTTCTCCTCCTGCCCTCAATCTTTCCCAGCATCAGGGTCTTTTGCAGTGAGTCAGCTCTTCCCATCAGGTGGTCAAAGTATTGGAGCTTCAGCTTCAGCATCAGTCCTTCCAATGAATATTCAGGACTGATTTCCTTTAGGATGGAGTGGTTTGATCTCCTTGCAGTCCAGGGGACTCTGAAGGGTCTTCTCCAACACCACAGTTCAAAAGCATCAGGTTTTTAGTGCTCAGCCTTCTTTGTGGTCCAGCTCTCATATCCATACATGACTGCTGGTAAAACCATAGGTTTGACTAGAGGGGCCTCTGTTGGCAAAGGGATGTCTCTGCTTTTTAACACACTGTCTAGTTTTGTCATCCGTTTCCTTCCAAGGAGCAAGTGTATTTTAATTTCCTGGCTGTTTTAAGACGACTAATAACTTATCACACATGCAGACATGCAGTCGGAAGAAATGACTTTCCCATAAACCTCTGACGATGCTAACCATGTGAGTATACACAAGGGATGTATGAAATGACAGATCCGTTTATGTTGGTGTTTGACATGTGGAAATGAATAGACTCAGGCTCTCAACCAGCTGCTAGTCTTGTAGGAAAATGGGTAAACTTAGCCATGCCTGAAGGGACTTGGAGTGAGGGCTTTCTCCAAACCTTTCCTGTGTATCTGTAAGAGGAGGACTGAGTTGCCACTTTAAATGCTCCCCGTTAGCATGAATGGTTCTCCAGTGATGGGTCCAGGTTTCTAATAGTATCTCCATCCGTGGCAAGGTGCCCCATTTAAAGGTGCCCATCAGAAGCTACTAATAATGCTAGAACACACATATATATTAAATATATTGATACTGATACATTGGGTTGGTCAAAACGTTAGTTTTGTTTTTTGCTAAGCTAAGAGAATGTAAATCGGTCACTATTTATGCTGCAGTTCAGCCTACAGTAACTGAAAAATAAAGCCACTCCATCTGAAATACAACACGCAGAAAAGTCCATACAGCATCGGTTTTCAGGACAATGTAAAAAAGGAAAGCACATGTTCCCCTGACCATCACCCTGTCAAGAAAGAGAAAGCTGTCATCTTCACAGAAACATTTTTCTCTTCTGTCTTAAAGCCTGCTGCACTCACGTGGGACCCATTATTCTATGTATGTATGTGTGAGTCCCTCAGTCGTGTCCGACTTTTGCAACCGCATGGACTGTAGCCCTCCAGGCTCCTCTGTCTATGAGATTCTCCAGGCAAGAGTGCTGGAGTGGGTTGTCATTCCCTTCTCCAGGGGATCTTCCTGATCCAGGGATTGAACCCCGGTCTCCTGCCTTATTCTGTTATGCAAATCACTTCCTTGTTTCCTGTTTTCTTTTTCCCACCAGTATAGGCATCCCCACAACACATGAATTAAGCTTTTCGTGTTTGGGGACTTGAGATGAGTGGAGCTCTTTCTTCCGATGCGTTGTCTTCACTCACGGTTGTGATCTTGCTTTTAATTATTGTTATTTTTTTTTAAAGGAATTCACTTGTTTTCGGCTGTGCTGGGTTTTCTGTGTTGCACACAAGCTTTTCTCTAGTTGGGTTGCGTGGAGGCTAGTCTCTGGTTGTGGTGTGCAGACTTCTCATTGCGGTGGCTTTTCTTGGTGCAGAGCACGGGCTCTCGGCACACCAGTTCCAGTAGTTTTTAGCATTGGGACTTAGTTGTTGTAGCAGTCAGGCTTAATTGCTTCGTGTCAGGTGGAATCTTCCCAGACCAGGGATCAAACACACGTCCCCTGCCTTGGCAGGTGGATTCTTAGCCACTGGACTAGCAGAGAAGTCCACGATTGTGCTTTGACAGTGCATATGTGTTGTCTTTATGTATATCTGTTGTATTCATTTCAATTCTTCTGTAGTATCACCTTGACGGGCTTCCCGGGTGGCGCTTGAGGTCAAGAACCTTTCTGCCCCTGCAGCAGACATAAGAGACGTGGGTTCCATCCCTGGGTGGGGACGATCCCCTGGAGGAGGGGATGGCAACCCACTCCAGTATTCCTGTCTGGAGAATGCTATGGACAGAGGAGCCTGGTGGGCTACAGCCCATGGGGTCGCAGAGAGTCAGACACAACTGAGTGAGTTAGTGCACACACACATCCCATGACGTGACTACATCAGGAGGCATTTGTCTGGTGTATTGTTACTAGATGAGTGCATGATCTCCAGTCTTGGCTATGAAAATCGTTAGTGTTTTAACAGTTCTTGGAAATACATTCTCATTTCTTAATGGATATGCAACTTCTGAGGCACATAGTCATGGCGGAACTGTTGGTTGCAATCTTGACTTTTAGCTTGGATAGCGATGAGCTGTGGAAATAAACGTTTTCACCAGCAGTGTGAAATCCATGCCAGCATTTGGAACTAGGAGGATTTTATTTTCTTTCTCCAATTTAATGAGTGTATGCGAAAACTCAGTGTATTTTCAGCTATGACTTCCTGCGGTTGAGTCTTTTCCATAGATCAACCGGCCATCTTATTTCCTGCTTGATGAACTTTCCTATTTATCAATTTTCCTATTGCGTTGTTCAATCGTTTTCTTATTGATGTATTTTGATGAGTGTATTTCAATGGTCACTTAGACTGCAAGTATTTCATGTCTCCTGGATTGCCTGTCACCATCATTAAGTGGGCTAAAGTTATTCATTAAATGACTGTATAATCATCTACTTGAGGATTAGTGCTTTTGGAATATTGCTTAAAACATTTTTTCTGGCTCAAAGATGTGAACATATCTTTCTTTAGTGTCCTAAAAAGCCTATTTATGTCTTTTTTTATGTTATAATTCCACATGGAGTTTTTATTTTTTATGATTGTGATGAGTACAATTGATTTGTTCTATATAGATGATTCAACATCACACAATGCCATTTCTTGAAAAAAATTATCTTGTATCCCCAAAGTTCTTATCTATCTCTGTGCCAATATCATATTTTCTTAAATATTATAATTTATAATAATTCACAGTATGTGGTATCACAAGTTTTCTCTTCTTGATATTTTAAAAGTCTTCATTATTTTTTAAACTTTCCATATTTGTATAAACTTTAGAGTCTCCCCTTGGAAAATAAACATCTTTTTTTAATTAAGAATTTAATTAATATCTTACCAGATTGTGTTTATTGGACATCTTTCAATATTGAATAGAAAGCCAATTTATGAAAATGATGAATCCTTAACACTAGCTTAAGAATTTTTGTTTTTCCTTACTACTATTTTATAGCATTCTGAAGAGAGATTTTGTACACATTTTCTTTAACTGATTTATAGAAACTGGTGTTTTTAGATCATCTTTTAAAACCTTTCATTTTCTAACTCTTTTTGCTGCAGTTATAAAATATATAATTTCTGTTTAATTTCTCTTAATTTGATAATAGTAAATGTATTAAATTCTCATATTGTTTGGGATTTTCTGCATACACACATATTATCTGTGAGTAAAAACAAACTCAGTACTTGCTCTTTGATCTTTATATGTGTTTATTTGTTTTCACCTTCCTGCAATAAGGGCACCAGTATAATCCTAAATAGAAACAAAAATGTGGGTATTTGTTTTTTTTACTTCTACCTTCAAGGATAGTGTTTCCTACCTTTAACCACCAGGGATGTCCACCAAAGGGTTTTACTTGAGAGTTTGTATCAAATAGAGAAGTTCCCTTCTATTCTTTGTTGGTTAAAATCTTTGTATATGGATATTAGATTTTATCAGCATATTTTTTCTAAATGTGATACGTTGGTCATTTTTTAAACATTATTTTTTACTAGGTTGATATTATCCCATATCTTTCTATATATATATCTATATAGATAGATATTTAAGAGTATATAAAACTAGAGATATATGAAATAAAGATATATATGTGTGTTTCAATCCCTCAGTCATGTCTGACTCCTTGAGACCCAATCATGGACTGTAGCCCACCAAGCTCCTCTGTCCATGGGATTCCCCAGGCAAGAATCCTGCAGTGGGTTGCCATTCCCTTCTCCAGGGGATCTTCCTAACCCAGGGATTGAACCCGGGTCTCTTGTATTGCAGGCCAATTCATTACTGTCTGAGCCATCATATAGTGAAAGTGAAAGTCACTCAGTCGTGTCCGACTCTTTGCGACCCCATTGACTATACAGTCCATTCTCCAGGCCAGAATACTGGAGTGGGTAGCCTTTCCTTTCTCCAGGGAATCTTCCCAACCCAGGGATCCAACTGGGGTCTCCTGCTTTGGGGTCTCATGGATTCTTTACCATCTGAGCTACCAGGGAAGCTCATATTCTGTAATATGTAAAGAGAATACATTTGTGTATTGTAATGTTAATATAACTTGGTATGTTGGAATCAATCCAACATAGTAGTGATTAATTTTTCTGTTTTTCATATGTTGGTGAATATAGATCATGAGTGACTTGGTTTTCCATTTGATGAGTCTTTTCTCTGCTGGGGGTTAGTGGGCATGTTCCAATATCATACAGCAAATTGAGATACTGGTGTTTAAAATTTATTTAGTGAAGTGCAGCTAACGTCCAGTGTTGTGTTTATATCCTGTATGTAGCAAAATGATTCAATTATATATATATATATATGATTTTTTTCATTATAGAGCCGTATAAAGATTGAATGTAGTTCCCTGGGCTATATGACAGATCCTTGTTATTTTTCTATTTTATATTTAGTAGTTTCTATCTGCTGATCCCACACTGCTAGTTTATCACTCCACCTTTGCCCTTCGGTGTCCACAAGTTTGTTTTCAATATCTGAATATGTTTCTGTTCTGTAAACAAGTTCATTGATGTCACTTATTAAGATTCCACATATAAGCGATGCTTTATGATACTCGTCTTTCTCTGAGTTTGCTTAATATAACAATCTCTATGTTTATATGTGCCTCCAACTTTCTCTGAGAAACTTTTTTTTAATTTAGTTAAAAATTTTTAAAAATTATAAATTTTCAAAATTAAAAAATAAAATCTAGTGATGTATTTTCAGAGCATGTGAGAGATTGAAAACCATAGTTCACTTGCTTAAAATTTTTTTGATATCCACTCTTGAAGAATATGGTCACCAAATTTTAATTTGCAGTTTTCTCTGCAAATTTTCTTTTGGTGATCAAAAATATCATTCTGCTAGTCTCGGTTCCCTTGTTGCTACAGAGAACTTAGCTGCCTGTTTAAAAGTTACTGCTTTAAGAATGACACATTCTGCAGATATTGATTTCAGGAGTGTTTGCCTTTGAATTTCTGCAGGTTTTCTATGATGCAGCTGATAATGGTGTTCTTTTAATTTACCCGATTAGAATTTCTTAATCATCTCAACTTTTGCAATGGTGTTTTACTTAATTTCTGAGAATTCTTAGTCCTCTCTTTCTGAAATTTTGCTACTATATATATATTTTTTCTTTTCTTCTTTGATAATCTAATTAAACATCTGTTAGTTTTTATCTCCGCGACTTCGTTTTTACTGTTTCTTTTGTATTCCCATCTAATTTTATTTCCAGACTTCATTCTGCATTATTTTTTTCTCCAGTACTTCATGTTATTTCACCAAGTCTCTTTTCTTCTCTATCTAATGAGTGGGTCAGCCAGTTCACCAAACTTGGAATTTTGTTACATGTTTTCTTTACGCTGCTAAATTTAAGTCTTGTTCTTCCCTATAATTTCCACATTTTTGGAATTTTCAATTTCCTCTTCTCTTTACTGTGTTTCCCCAGTTATGTTCAATTTTGAATCTTGAGTTTCCTTTATCTCATTCACCCCTGCATTTGTTTCTCTGCCTTCATTATTGATTTCCTTGTCTAATGTTTTCATGCACCAAGAACTGTGACTATGCAAAGCTTGCAAAGTCTCATTTTGCTTTGTCTGTTTGTAACTCTTTTTTATATTCTCTCCCATTGAAAAATCTTTCCATGACACATTCTGGATAACTTCTCCTCTCTTTTTCCTCAAGTTGATTCATTTTCTCTTCAGTTTTACCTCATCTTCTCTTCAGTTCAGTCGTTCAGTCGTGTCCGACTCTTTGTGACCCCATGGACTGCAGCACAAAATGCTTCCCTGTCCATCACCATCTCTTGGAGTTTACTCAAACTCATGTCCATCGAGTTGGTGATGCCATCCAACCGTCTCATCCTCTGTCGTCCCCTTCTCCTCCCGCCTTCAATCTTTCCCAGCATCAGGGTCTTTTCCAATGAGTCAGCTCTTTGCATCAGGTGGCCAAAGTATTGAAGCTTCAGCTTCCGCATCAGTCCTTCCAATGAACACCCAGGACTGATCTCCTTTAGGATGGACTGGTTGGATCTCCTTGCAGTCCCAGGGACTCTCAAGAGTCTTCTCCAGCACCACAGTTCAAAAGCTTCACTTTTTTGGTGCTCAGCTTCTCTTAAGCTGATCTGTTAGGTTTTTTTTTGTTGTTTTTTTTTTAATTTTCTTATACTCTCAACTAGAATTTTCACCATGTCTTTTAAGATATCCTTTACCCAACTTTTGAATCATTTCTCGCTCCCTCCCTCCAGAGTTTTTTGGTTATTTGAACATTGTTTTTAAGTTGGCTTGTCATACATGTTTGATAATTACACTCTCTTAATGAGTTGGGCGAGAGGAGCCCCATTTTAGTCACTGTTACTTCTGCTACTTTTGCTGTTGTTACTTCTGTTACGTTTATCAATGGCTTCTTGTTTTGTTACGTGCTTGATCATCTTTGTGATCATTTTAGTGGAAAGTGAAGTGAAAGTTTTTCGGTCGTGTCCGACTCTCTGTGACCCCATGGACTATACATACCATCCACGGAATTCTCCAGGCTAGAACACTGAAATAGGTAGCCTTTCCTATCTTCAGGGGATCTTCCCAACCCAGGGATCGAACCCAGGTCTCCCGCATTGCAGGCAGATTCTTTACCAGCTGAGCCACCAGGGAAGCCCAAGAATACTGGAGTGGGAAGCCTATCTCTTCTCCACGGGGTCTTCCTGACCCAGGAATGGAACCGGGGTCTCCTGCATTGCAGGCGGATTGTTTACCAATGGAGCTATTAGGGAATCCCCAATGTTTTATTTTATTGGCTATTTTATTTTAAATATGTCCAATATTGTATTGGAAAGGAGAATATTAATAGTAATAAATTGCTACAGATTAGAGATCTGTTCCTCCTGGGCTGACTACCTGCGGATATTAAAATTCATGTTCTATAATTCTCGAAGACCCGCTATTCTTGGATTTTTTTTCTTTTTTTATTTAGATGTTGTGGGATTGGGCTGCAAGTCCCTGTAAATCTGAGTTTCCATTTGTTTCGTACTTGCCCTGAGGGTGAAACGCACAGAGGGAGTGAAGTCTTAAGGGGGAATTGATCAAACTGCATACTTTCCATGGATACTGGGCTCTGATACTTCTCCCTTCTGCAACATTTCCTTCCAGAATGGAAAATTCTTTAGGATAAAGCTGCTTTGTGTATGAGGTGTCCTGGTGGTGTACCTCCCTGAAGCCTCACTTTCTCATCTGTGTCGGTGCCATAATCTCTAAGTATGATTTTATGTAATTTTTTTCTTTTTGTTACATTTTGGCTGTGCTGGGTCTTCACTGCATTGTGGTTTCTCTAGTTGCAAAGAGCAGAGGCTACTGTCTACTTGTGGTACGTGGACTTTTCATTGCTGTGGCTTCTCTTATTATGGAGCATGGGCTTTAGGGCCCCCGGATTTAGTTGCCCCATGGCATGTGTAATCCGCCTGCAATGCGGGGGACCTGGGTTCGATCCCTGGGTTGGGAAGATCCCCTGGAGAAGGGATTGGTTACCCACTCCAGTATTCTGGCTTGGAGAATCCAAGTCCATGGGGTTGCAAAGAGTTCAACATGACTTTGAGACTTTCACTTTCATGTGTGATCTTTCCAGATGAGGGATTGAACCTGTGTCCCCAGCATTGGCAGTTTGATTCTTTACCAGTGAGCCCCCAGGGAAGCACCTACCTGTGATTTCAGTGTTCAAAATTTTATAAAGAATTTTTTTTGAATCGTGCAAATTTTCTCTCGTTCTCACAAAGGGGTTGGTTTGAATTTGCAGTC
Source organism: Giraffa tippelskirchi (assembly GCF_054371585.1). Taxonomy (NCBI): domain Eukaryota; kingdom Metazoa; phylum Chordata; class Mammalia; order Artiodactyla; family Giraffidae; genus Giraffa; species Giraffa tippelskirchi. Next base: position 150,747,439 of record NC_137289.1, read on the forward strand.
TGTTACTACATAATGAAGATGTCAGGTTTATTCTAATTTTAACACAAGTGATAAGATAGGGGATAACAATTTATAGAGATAATGCAAAATACCACATTGAAGCTGTATTCTCTTAAGAGTAGCTCAGAATTCAGAGAAGGACTTCTTCGTTTTACAAGCACTAAATAGGTAATATTATTCCCAGCACCTCAGACTTCAAAGAAATCTCAGACAGTTATTCATCATTTCACAAGACAGCGCATGCAAGTTGAGTTTTAATTACGATTTATGTTACTGCTAGAGTTATGGGTGAGAGGATATTTTCATTAACAGTTCTCTGTGAAACACTGAATCATGCTGTTGGTTTTTCACACGTTTCTTTCAACTTTTCAATCAATATTTGAGTGTTGCCTGGGAAATAAGAGTTTGGCTCCGTTGCTTTGCCGGAGAGTCTTTGATCTTTTTGAAATGCATGGTGAAAAGCCATCGTAGACATAAACTCGTGGGTGTTTTACATAGAAATTACTGTAGCCAATGTTTCATTTGAAATTCAGGTTTTAAAATTCGCTCATCAAAATGCTCTCCTTCATATTTGCATAATTTTCTGTAAGGTCACTGAACTAAAAGATTAACGGTGAAGATTCCTCCAGCTGTTCATGAGTATGTGCGTGTTAAATCTATCACATGGCAATAGCAACAGCTAGTTCACAGAGTTACTGTGTGAGAAATAATGAAACAGTGTGTATCTGAGGACCCAGTAAGCTTCACTGTGTATATTGAAGAGTCAATGAGTAATGGGTTTGTGACTGTACATCTACTGATCTGTTTCATCGTAGTGAATTTATGTTTGAAATCCAGGCACAGTATAAAAGCATAAGGGTGTATTTTATGCCGAAATGACATTTATTGGGATATCAACAATAACATACTCTTCTAGAAATGCAAATTAAGCTTTTATATTTTTGAATATTTATAATTTGAATGTTTATAATTTATAATTTTGAGTACTTGACTCTGCTTGAAATCCATTCACAATTTAGTTGCCTGATTTGGAATGCAAAGCAACTTCCAAAATTTTTCAATATTGAGAGTTTCTTTAAAATTTCTTTTTAAAATTGAAGTACAGTTGATTTACAATACCACATTAGTTTTAGGTATGCAGCAAAGAGATTCAGTTATACGTATATATCTATTCTTTTTTCAGATTCTTTTTCATTATAAGTTATTACAGGTTACTGAATGTAGTTCCCTGTGGTACACACTAGGTCACTAGGTCCTTGTGTATGTGTGTGTGTGTATATATATATATATATATATATATGTATATGTATATGTATATATGTATGTATGTGTGTATGTATATATATATATATATATATATATAGTAGTTTATATCTCCAAATCCAGAACTCCTGATTTATTCCCCCTCCACTTTCTTTTCCCCTTTGGTAACCATAAATTTGTTTTCTATGTCTGTGAGTCTGTTTTGCAAATACATGCATTTGTATTATTTGTAGATTCCACATATAAATGATATCATATGATGTTTGTCTTTCTCTGTGTGACTTAGTGTGATCATTTCTACATCTATCCATGTAGCGGCAAATGGGATTGTTTCATTATTTTTCATGGCCAAGTAATATTCTGTGGTGTATTTATACCACATCTTCTTTATCTGTTTATCTGTTGATGGAGTGTGTTTTAATAACAGTGAATTTCAGCCCATATTACTATGACACACACACTAAATGAACTTACACCAATAGGTAAAATATGAAATTTATCAACTAGTTCAGGGGAACAGGAGTTGAAGTTTTATCAGATTTTCAACGGAAAGCAGAAGTATGTTGTCATCAGAATGTTAGCAAATACTTTAGAAATGAAGAAATTTCAAAACACTACTATATCTCAAGAAAAGTCTCAATCTCTTAGCACGACAGTTTTAAAAGTATTTGTCATGGATAGTTGGCTTTTCTCATTTATTTTTTGGTTGTTAGTTCCAATCCATCACAGAAGGGTGATTTCATATATAAATATGCAAACTATACAGTGTTAAAGCTGAGGAAATGTGTGCAAGATCAGTGGATTGAAAATTGAATGAAAGAGTTGAATGAGTGGCTATTTCTAGCCTAAAATTGTATCACATGCAGCATTCGCATAAAGTCTACTAAAATATAGATAAACAATTTAAATATTAAATCTGAAAAATGCAGTTAAAAACTTTCAGCCTTAAAAGTTCTATTTATTAACATTTTAAAATCATGCAAAAAGATTAAATTATAGCCTGATATTCATAGCATACTCGATCATGCAGGGTTTTTTGGTTCTTGTTGTTGAATATAGTTTTGATCCAGTTGCAAGTATTCATTGCAGATGGTTTAAGTGAAATAGATTCAGAAGTTTGTTAACAGGTCGAAATATTTGGAAGGTAAAAATAAGCGACAATGTCAGTGATTTTTTTTTTTTTTTTTTTTTTAGGGATTGCTTGTAAAATGTTTCTCAATTCAAGAGCATCCAGATTATTTTGGAATTATTTATCTAATGCTTTCAGTAAAAAAAATCCTACCCAGTATGTAGTGGATTTGTATTGGTATCCTTGCCAGTTTTCCACTTTTAATTTTTTTTCCTCAGCTTCATTAGAGTCAGCCAGTATTTCTTTATTTCTCCCTGGCTCCCACTGTCACCATGAGACGTGGCACATCTATAAACTAATCAACAGTGAAACAATTTTATCTTCACCTCATTCTCTTCTGTATGACCTATATAATTAAACAGGGAATAACTTAAATTATTTCCCTTAAAAAAGGCAATTTTACTTCAGTACTTATATGGCATTGTGAAACAGAAATAGATTTAGGAAAAGGCATGTGAATTTGTTATTCACCTGCATGAGAAAATAAGTGTAAGTCTGCCTTGAAATGTGTTAATGAACATTCATATCCATGAGAAATGCTCATGAATGAGGCAATGTTGTTGGTCACATTCAAAAAATGATTTGAATGCCATAGGCCAATGGGGAAAATTTCAGTCATTTTATGAAACTGTTCATCTTTTTTTACAATCGTGAGACAAACGTATGACCAGAGCATTCTACCACTGGTCCTATTTCTATAGAAGTGGAGGGTCAGGCAACATAAATCGACTGTACTTTCTAAAAGAAATTTTGGCCATATCCGGTGGCACACAGGACTTTAGTTTTATCCCCTAGCAAGGATCAAACTCATGCTCCCTGCAGTGAAAGTTAAGAGTCTTAACCACTGCACCACTGGTGAGTGTCCGGATGGTATTCTTTATTTTCTGAAAAGGTGATGGGGGCTTAGAATGAGATACCTTCAACATAGTCATGCAGAGATCTTCAAAGCAAAATCATTGCTGAGATCTAGAGTAAAGGATGTTGGGATTGGAATTGCTCTGTGTGCTTTCCATTGCTATGATATAAGGAAGTGAGGCATGAAAGCAGATCACTCTTTATTCTTTTATTCTCTGCAGCGAGAGAGCAGAAAAACACAGTAACCAAAGGGTAAGACACTCTAGTGTGTATGACTCCCTGTCCCGAATGAGTAATTTTTCTTCTCTCCACCCACCGTGCTAGAAGATCCCTATCTCAGCTTTTGATTTTACATTCTTCATAATTGTGGCCTTTCGTAACTAGGCACAAGAAAGTCACTTTGTGTCCACATAAGGAATACAGTCATGCGTTTGCGAGTCAAAGTATAGCATCACGTGACAGTGAGTGGAAAGTCGCTCAGTCCTGTCCGACTCTTTTTGACCCCATGGACTATACAGTCCATGGAATTTTCCAGGCCAGAATACTGGAGTCGGTAGCCTTGCCCTTCTCCAGAGGATCTTCCCAACCCAGAGACCGAACCCAGGTCTCCTGCATTGCAGGTGGATTCTTTATCCACTGAGCCATCAGTTCAGGTCAGTTCAGTTGCTCGATCGTGTCCAACTCTTTGGGACCCCATGGACTTTAGCACGCCAAGCCTCACCAGCTCCTGCAGTTTACTCAAACTGATGTCCATCGAGTCAGTGATGCCATCCAACCACCTCATCCTCTGTTGTCCCCTTCTCCTCCCGCATTCAGTCTTTCCCAGCATCAGAATCTTTTCAAATGAGTCAGTTCTTTGCATCAGGTGGGCAATGGATTGGAGTTTCTGCTTCACCATCAGTCCTTCCAATGAATATTCAGGACTGATTTCCTTTAGGATGGACTGGTTGGATCTCCTTGCTGTTCAAGGGACTCTCAAGAGTCTTCTCCAACACCACAGTTCAAAAGCATCAATTCTTCGGTGCTCAGCTTTCTTTATATTCCAACTCTCACATCCATACATGACTACCAGGAAAACCATAGCTTTGACTAGACGGACCTTTGTTGGCACCTGGGAAGTCCAGAAATACTGGAGGGGGTAGCCTATCCCTTCTCCAGTGGATCTTCCCGACCCAGCAATCAAACCAGGGTCTCCTGCATTGCAGGCAGATTCTTTACTGAGTTATCAGGGAAGCCCATAACACAGGGAACTCTGCTCAATATTGTATAAGTAACCTGTATGGGAAAAGAATTGAAAAAAGAGGGGATATATGTATATGAATAGCTGATTCACTTTGCTCTATAATACAAACTAATTAAACATTGTAAAGCAGCTATGTCTGTTTTGCTAGTGGCTCAGTCATGTCCAACTCTTTGCAACTCCATGGACTATATAGTCCGCTAGACTCTTCTGTCCATGGGATTTTGCAGGCAAGAATACTGGAATGTGTAGCCATGTCCTCCCCAGGGGATCTTCCCAACCCAGGAATCGAACCCAGATCTCTGGCATTGCAGGCAGATTCTTTACTGTTTGAGCCACCAGGGATTTTGTCAAGCAACTATACTCCAATAAAAATTTTTTTTAACATGACATCATAAAAGTAGAGGGTACATTTATTGGAAATATAATTACTAACTCAGGGTAGATACTTACGAGAAGGTGCCCTTGCTTGGAAATCCAGTGGTAATCTTTGATGCTGCTTTTTCTATTTATGGGAGTTTTCAGTTGCCCTGCCTTCTTTCCTTTGCCAACAGACCTTCCCAAAAGGGACATTTCAGCTTGTGGATTCAATAAGGAGGGAGGGATTTTGCAGCTCAGAGGCCTTTGTTGCTTCCCTTAGAGTCTTGTCCTAATATAAAAAATGAGATACATATATTCTAAAGATGCAGAGTCTAAGAAGCAACCTAGATCTCCGTGGACAGAGGAGTCGAGAAAGAAGATGCAGTCCATTTATACAGTGGAGTATTACATAGCCATAAAAAGGGAACAAAACTGGGTTATTTGTGGTGATGTGGATGATGAACCCAGAATTTCTCATGGAGTGAAGTCAGAAAGAGAAAAACAAATACCATATATTAACACATATATGCAATCTAGAAAAATGGTACAGATGAACCTATATGCAGGGCAGGAATAGAGATGCTGACGTCAAGAATGGACTTGTGGACACAGGGCGGGAAAGAATGGGTGAGACAAACTGAGAGAGTAGCATTGACGTATATACACACCACCGTGTGTAAAACAAGTAGCTAGTAGGAAGCTGTTGTACAACACCAGGAGGTCAGCTCGGTGCTCTGTGAAGACCTAGAGGGGTGAGATGGGTGGAGAGAGGGAGGCTCAAGAGGGAGGGAATATATGTATACATATGGCTGACTCATGTCTTTCTACAGCCGAAACCAACACAGCTTTGTGAAGCAATTATCGTCCAATTAAAAATGAAGTTTTTAAAATGATATGCAAAATATGAAGATTCAGCTAAGAAATAGAAACGTCAAACTTTTGCTTTTGACTTACACAAATCTTATGGTTTGTCAAGCAACGTATATGCTAGTGTTTTTGAATAATTGTGTCACGTGAATTCTACCCAAGATGGCTAATGTTTCTTGGCTTTTTGCTTGTGCACATTTTATTAAATTAATAAGAAGTCGTCTTTGTATTGGTGATGGACAGGAAGGCCTGGCGTGCTGCGATTCATGGGGTCGCAAAGAGTCGGACACGACTGAGGGACTGAACTGAACTGAACTAAGATGGAAGGGTGGTATTCTCCCCAAACAAACACGCACTTTTTGTGCTTTGGTGAAGTTGAGTTGACACCCACACAGCTTAATCATTTCAACTCTTGATCTGTCGGTTCAGTCGCTCAGTCATGTCCGACTCTTTGCGACCCCATGGACTGCAGCCCGCCAGGCTTCCCGATCCATCACCACCTCCCGAAGCTTGCTCAATCCCATGTCCATTGAGTGGGTGATGCCATCCAATTCATCCAACCATCTCATCCTCTGTTTTCCCCTTCTCCTCCTGCCCTCAATCTTTCCCAGCATCAGGGTCTTTTCAAATGAGTCAGCTCTTTGCATCAGGTGGTCAAAGGATTGGAGTTTCAGCTTCAGCATCAGTCCTTCCAATGAACACCCAGGACTGATTTTTAGGATGGAGTGGTTGGATCTCCTTGCAGTCCAAGGGACACTCAAGAGTCTTCTCCAACACCACAGCTCAAAAGCATCATTGCTGCAGTGCTCAGCTTTCTTTATGGTCCAACTCTCACATCCATACATGACTACTGGAAAAACCATAGCTTTTGCTGTATGGACCTTTTTTGGTAAAACAATGCCTCTTCTTTTTAATATGCTGTCTAGGTTTGTCATAGCTTTTCTTCCAAGGAGCAACCCTGAGTCTCACGACATATTATGCTTCCTTTCATCATGCATTGCAGAAATTTAGTTGGCGACTTGTCTTTCTTCTTATGTAGCATTTCTTAAGCTTGTTCCTTGCATTGCATCACAAATATGCTTCAGAAAGGCAAATCTGAATGACTTCTCAGCTAAGCACACCATGTGTTTTGTTTTTATGCCTGAAACATTCATTGTGCCTGTGGCTAAAAATCCAAGATAGCTAAAGGCATACAGGGAAACACAGATTCACCCAGCAGATAACCTGTGCTCAGACTGCAGCAACGAGAGTCAGGTGACTTTTCTTTTTTGGTTTCCCATGCATATGAAATCGGTGTTTGTAGATCCCTGCAGCCTGCTAAATGTGTAATAGCATAATGTCTGAAAACAACCTAGAGACCTTACTTTTAAAAGATTTTATTGGTAAGAAAGGCCATCCCCTGAGCCTTCCGCGAGTTACAGTAGTAACATCACAGATCACTGATCACAAATATAATCACAGTGACAGTGTTTGAAATGTTGCAAGAGTATTATATGTGGAATCTAAAAATTAAGAAAAACTAGAGAGTATAACAACAGAGAAGCAGACTCATAGCTCCAAGAACAAACTAGTGCTTAACAGGGTGAGGAAAGAGTGGTTGGGGCAAGACAGGGAGAGGATTACAGAGAGGGAACCAAGATACAAACTACTATGTATAAAATAAAGAAGCCACCAGGATATATTGTATAACACATGGAATGCAGTGATATTTTATAATAACTATTAAGGTTTCCCTGGTTGCTCAGAAAGTAAAAAAATCTGCCTGCAATACAGGAGACCCAGGTTCAATTCTTGGGTTGGGAAGATCCCCTGGAGGAGGGCATGGCAACCCACTCCAGTATTATTTCCTGGAGACTCCCATGGACAGAGGGGTCTGGCAGGCTGCAGTCCATGGGGTCACAAAGGGTCGGACATGACTGAGCAACTAACACACACACATAATAACTGTTAGTATAAATGCAGTATAATTTTTTAAAATTAGGAATCACTGTGTTTTACACCTGAAACTTACATTATTCATCAAGAATACCTCAATAAATTTTTTTAATCTAATATTACCTTCAAATTTAGTTTGGTTTAAAATTGATAAAGGATAGAATAAGCAGAGAAATTAGAAAGTCATTTTACTCCAGATCATGTAAAGATTGTGTACAGAACACTTTCTGGTGAATTACATAATTACATGAAATAAATTTCATTATTGAAAAGATAAGGTTAACAAAGATTGAAATATTGGAAGCGTTACCAGTATGTGATGCCATGACAGGAAATGAGCCAATGCTGTTGTAAAAATGGTGGCACTGACTTGATCAATGCAGCTTTGCCCCAAACTTTCCACTTTTTTTTTTTTTGATGCATTATATTCAAAGCACAATAAAGTAAAGAGCAGTGAAAGGAGACATCCCTATATCTGTGCTTCTGTGCGTACAAGCTGAGGCACTTCAGTCGTGTCCGACTCTTTGTGACCCCGTGGACTGTAGCCCACCAGGCTCCTCTGTCCCTGGGTTCACCAGGCAAGAATACTGGAGTGGGTTGCTGTGCCCTCCTGCAGGGGCTCTTCCCAACCCAGGAATCAAACCCCCGTATCTCATGTCTGCCTGCATTGGCAGGCAGGTTCTTTACCACCAGTGCCACCTGGGAACTGCTTCCTGTATCTGGGGCTTCCCCAGTGGCTCGGCTACGAATGAATCTACCTGCAGTGCAGGAGACAGAAGAGACGCAGGTTCAGTCCCGGGGTCAGGAAGCTCCCCTGCAGAAGGAAATGGCCACCCACTCCCGTATTCTTGTCTGGAGAATTCCGTGGACAGGGGAGCCTGGCCGGCTACAGTCCATGGGGTCACAAATAGTCGGACGTGACTGAGCGACTTAGCATGCACACAACTTCTATAGTAACTATTAATTTTGCATTCATTGTAATACTTTGCAAAGTTTTTTGTTTTTTTTTTTTTAATGTTTAGTAAAGGATTGTTGTTTAGACACCTGGTCAGTTCAGTTCAGTCGCTCGGTCGTGTCCGACTCTTTGTGACCCCATGGGCTGCAGCATGCCAGGCTTCCCTGTCCTTCACTATCTCCTGGAGTTTGCTCAGACTCATGTCCATTGAGTTGGTGATGCCATCCAACCATCTCATCCTCTGTCGTCCCCTTTTCCTGGTAGGTTCCTGCTAGGAACCCATTATGTTCTTATATTTTGACTTTTAGTAAGAAATCTCTTGTTTCTTAGCAGAAGAAGGATAACACTAAAGAATTAGTTTCAAAATACCAGCTTTGATGAGTACATGAAATTACAGAAGGAATTTGGGAAGTCACAGAGTAATTCGATTTGGGAGAATTATCTCCTTTAGTTAAATCAGCTTGATAAACGGGGTTCCAGGTTATTTACTCCTTATTTGGTATTTTTCATTTGTGTCTCAAGTGTGAAGGATTTGTCGTGAATCCCCTCAAGGGGGTGAGAGAGTGTGGACACACACACACACACACACACCAGTCTGGATCTGGGATGATATGTTTCATATGACTTCTGTGTGTTAAACATCTTTATCCTTCATTATGTACATGTGTGCTCAGTCGTGTCCAACTCTCTGAGACCCCGTGGACTGTAGCCCACCAGGCTCCACTGTCCACGGGATTCTCCAGGCAAGAATACTGGAGTGGGTTGCCATTTCCTCCTCCGGGGGATCTTCCCAACCCAGGCATCGATTCTTTCCCACTTTCACCACCGTTATCCTTCATTAGACAGTGTTTATTGACACAATACCGTGCTGTAGATTACCATCACCTAAAAGCTGTTTCACCTTCCCTTCAGAGCAAAAGTCAATTCATTGCCTTTAAGGATGTGCTTGCATCTGGCCAGATGAATACCATCATAAAAGAAAAACTGAACACTGTCCTCTTGAACTAATGTCCTGCTTCACCTTCCTCCCACGCCCCCCACCCCAGACAAGAACGGTCTGTGCTTCCAGCTCCATGTTATGATCCAATTAATAGTTGCACCCTCTCTGACCCAGGACGCAAGATACTGTGAAAAGACAGCGGGGAGTCTGCATTTAATTCCTAATTCTGTCTAAGACGTTTTCCCCAAAGCCCATTATCTCTGTTATTCTGCAAGTCACGCCCAGATGATACAGGCAGTTGAGAGGAAATTGATGAAAGAAGTGTGTCATCCTCTTGAGGAAGGGAGGGTGTCATTGAAGGAGCTGCGACTGATAAGACTCAAGTGTTGACATCACTCCCTTCTCCTTTTCGGAGATGAACATCTATCTTCTGAAAGCCTTTCCGGGAAGGAAAAATTACAGCCCGTTCAGCTCGGATCCGTCGTGACTTGACCCTTCTCTCAGGAACCCTTTCAAAGTCACAGAGGACTCGATGATTCACGCTCATGACTGCGGGTTTCCTGCAGCTGAAGACAGTCACTGCTGATCACAGCAAACACAACCTCAAGGCTTTGGTGAAGACCGAGCAGGGAGACTGTTAAGTCAGGAGAAAAGCTTAAGACATTTCCACTGGGTATGGGCTTCCCCGGTGGCACAGTGGGGAAGAATCGGCCTGCAATACAGGAGACACAACAGACGCGGGTTCGATTCCTGGGGTGGGAAGAGTCCCCTGGAGAAGGGAATGGCAACTCACTCCAGTATTCTTGCCTGGAGAAGCCCATGGACAGAGGAGCCTGGCGGGCTGCAGTCCATGGGGTCTCAGAGTCGGACACGACTGAGCTATTAATACTATGGCTGATTCATGTTGTTTTACAGCAGAAACTAACAGAACAGTGTAAAGCAACTCTCCGGGAACAGACTTGTGTTATTGTTTCCATCTGCCCTGAACACTGGCAGAACTTTAGGAGCTAGTTTTCCAAGCGTGGAACCAAGCACGGATGAGGTTTACCTTATAGATCTGCCCCACGGCTGGCCCCATGGAGGGTGCCTTGAAAAAGCTGCTGTTCTCCAGCCTTGGAATTACTCATCGTACATAGATTGTCATTACTCTACTGAGAAGCTCTATTCTGGCCACGGCTATAGTTGAAATGGGTGTTGTATTGTGACTATAGCCCTCCAGGCTCGTTTGTCCATGGAATTTTCCAGGCAAGAATACTGGAGTGGGTTGCCATCTCCTCTTCCCGGGGATCTTCCTGACCCCAGGGATCAAAACCAAGTCTCCTGCATTGGCAGATGGATTCTTTACCACTGAGCCACCAGGGAAGCCCGTATTCAGTTGAAATGTCTAGGTATCCTTGATTTCAGGGGACTTGCCAAGGGGCAAAGTGATGAATGAGTCCCATTAACCTGGAGCTTGGCCTATTGGAGCTCCCATAAGTATTTCTAATGATCCAAGTTAGATTTTTAAGAATTATTTTGTTTCCAATAATTATTAAATATTTCTAATAGCTATCAATTATTTTCTTATACCTGAGTCTCCAGCCATGGGATGGGGCTCACAAGGTCACAGTGATTTCCTTATCGTTGAAGGTATCTTACCAGCAGCTGGACCAAGAGTGACCAAGATGGGGCAGAGTGGATGCTCAGTTTTGGAAGATTTGAATTGCACTAAGGTTGTGGTTCTTGGCCGTGAAAGATCCTTTACTTCCAGCCTCTGAAGACCCAGATCTCCTCACCCGCTTCCCTGTCGTCACGGTTCTCATTATCTCCTGTTTTATTGTTTGAAAAATGAGTTGAGGAGTGGCCCTGCCTTCTAACGGGGATAAGTTTTGCTTGATCGCTTAGGGTTTTAAGATGAAATTGATAAAGACCAAAGGACTTCCCTTGTGGTCCAGTGGTTAAGGCTCTGAGCTTCCAAAACAGGAGTGTAGCTTTGATCCCTGAAAAAGTGAAGTCCTTCAGTCGTGTCCACAACTCTTTGTGACCCCCTGGACTGTAGCCCACCAGGCTCCTCCATCCATGAGATTTTCCAGGCAAGAGTACTGGAGTGGGTTGCCATTTCCATTGTCATCAGGGAACTAAAGGGGCTTCCCGGGCAGCTCAGATGATAAAGAATCTGCCTGCCATGCAGGTTGCCCAGGGTGAAGAAGATCCCCTGGAGAAGGGAATGGCAACCCCCTCCAATATTCTTCCCTGGAGAATTCCATGGTCAGAGAAGCCTGATGGGCTACAGTCCATGGGGGTCACAAAGAGTCAAGACGAGACTCCCACATGCCATAGGGTGTGGCCAAAAATAGAGACCGGTGGTGAAAGGAGAAAGACATAATAGATTGATTTAGTTTATGTTTTATGTTACCCGGGAGATTTCTTAAGGAAAGGAAGGCCCAGAGACGCGGGGACCTGGTATTTCACACCTGGTTTGATGACAGGCACACAGTCTTGGGGGATATGGCAGGTTAAGCGGTATGCGTTGAATGAGCTCAGCTTGAGGAGATTACCAAGGTCCAGCAGGGTTCTTCTCACGTCGCCTTGTCTTAGAGATGTCAAAGCTCTTTTTTCTTGGGTACAAAGAGGGCACCTCTCTGTTGACAGTCATATGACCTGTTTTAGGGGAAATGGGGGCAGTCCAGGGCTCCTTCCTGCTTCTACCCTGTCCTCAAACTCCTTCAGCTTCAAATATCCTCTGCAGAGGTGCCGTGTTTTTCGGGATCATGTCCTGAAGCCTACTGCAATCAAAGCATATACATGCGGATCCAGTTGGTACAAGCAAGACAAAAAATAAATAACAGGATGTGGCAGAAATTGCAAATCCACAAAGCCGTGTTGTAAGTTTGCAACACTGATAGAGGAAGCGAGGAGAAAGATCAGCTTCCCACTCCAGTATCTCACCTGGGAAATCCCATGGACAGTGGAGCCTGGTGAGCTACAGTCCATGGGGGTGGCAAAAGAGTAGGGCAGACCTTAGCAATTGAAAAATGACGACGTCTATTTACAGTGTCAGTTACCATTCCCGTCTCTTCCAGAGAAGAATGAAGCATTTAGAACAGAAGGGTACAGTGCTCTTGAGAGTCGGAATAAAAATTCCTCATGTGGGATGTTCCACTTTCCTTTCAGTGTGATTCATTGATTCCTCCTTTGGGGGGAAATATATATACATATATACATATATATATTGATCAGCCACTTAACTTGTGGCTTCTTCCCTCCAAGATTCAGGTCACAGTCAGTGGGGAGGTTTGTCCACAAATGGATTTTCTTTTTCTTTTTTTGCAGTCCAAAGGTAAGCAGAGAATGAAATGCTCCCTGATGTCCAACCCAGATTGGACATCGGGTTTCAAGGCTGTCAATGTCAGAACTGCTGGGAGTTAAGTAGATAAAAAGGAGGCAGTGATAGGGGCAGGGGGAGTGATGCTGTGTGATGGATACAGGGTTGACTCCTTAGCAAAGCATACCTCATTTAGTCCCCAGGGACGAGCAGGAGGGAGGTTAAGTCCTGACTGATCCTACAGGGCTAACAGGGACGAAGCTCAGGGCACTCTCTCTCCTGGGTGTCCACCACGTGCTTTCTTTGTCTCTGAGGTTTGCAGGAGAGTCAGTCACCTGGACTCCTCCTCTCCCGGCTGTGTTACTCACACACAGCCCTGTAGATGCAGAGAAAAGTAACCTTTGCTTAGAACTGCTTGCCCAGCTCGCAAGATTTTTAACTCCCTTAGCGAGACCCAGTGACAAGGAAGCTTCCAGCCCACAAGGCAAGGGGAAGCAGAGTGACTCATGGTAATTTTTTTCTTTTTTTTCGAATTTCCTTGAGCTTTGGATTTTTTTGTTGTTGTTGTTTTTTGCGGCTTTCAGCCCCTGCATTTTGATCGGGGCACACTATTGTATGCCGCTTACAGAAACACACACCAGAAAACCAGACGGGGTCAGGGACATAGAGGGAAAAGGAAGCATCTTCTATCCTTCAGTATCCTTCTATGCTTCAGGCTTCCATTATGGAAGCGTGAGAGTGCTTCAGTTTTTCTTTTAATTTAATTAATTAATTACTTTTAACTTATTTCTTTTAATTAATTTATGTATTCTTTTAATTTTAATTTATTTATTCAATAATTTATTTTTATTTTAATTCATGTCTTCGTTTTTCCTTTAATTAGTTAATTATATTTAATAATTTATTTATTATTTTATTTTAATTATTCTCTTTTCGTTTATTTCCTTTAATTAATTGATTATATTTATTTATTTTCTTTTTGTTTGTTTATTTATTTATTTATTATTAATAATTTAATGTATTTATGCCACTATGAAGCATGCTAGTACTTTGCTTTTTCTTTTTCTTTATTCATTTTTGGCCGCGCTGTGTCTTCCTTGCTTGCCCTAGTGGCCGCTGCAGGGGCTACTGTGTCCTTGAGGTGTGCGAGCTCCCCTTTGCAGTGACTTCTCTTGTTTCAGAGCTGGGGCTCTAGAGTGTGGACCCAGTCCTTGTGGCCCACGGGCATGGTTGCCCCCGAGGCATGTGCAGTCTTCCAGGATGAGGGATCAAACCGAACTCCCTCATTGGCAGGCAGATTTTTAACCCCTGAGCCACCAGGCAAGTCCCTGTGAGTCCTTTTAGACAGTAGACTCTTTAAAAGCTGAAATGGGCAAGTGAAGATGTTTTTAAACGTTCTGTGGACAGTCAGCAGTTGGGTTAATATTTTTGCAGTGAATCCTCCATATCTTTTGCTTTAGAAATTGGTATTTGAGTCTGCATTAAGACTCTAGACAGGAATATGCGGACAACCCCGATGGCATCGAGCTTACCCTTCACCCGTGATATCTAATCTCTCTCCCTTGTGATAGAGTGACCTCATTCTGTCGGCCAGAGTCCTCTGGAGCTTTTGTTCCTACGACAGACTGGATTTATCCCCGGTTTGTTAGGCAGTTCTAGTGTCTTCACAGACATCAGCCTGCCGTATTTAGGGTTGTGATGAAGAATGTGCGATGACACCGTGTCTCATGGAAACAGGAAAAGTGGAAATGATCCTACAGACTTCTCTTCCAGTTTCACGAGTAGGTTTCATGACGCGGTGACGATTTCCCTCCCGAGTATTAAGTCCTCAGGTTTGACAACAGTCTCTCCTCATTTTTAGTTTGTTTAATGGCTGACTCCTAACGTCCCAAATGAGCTTCATTCCCTTTTGTGCAATTCTGTGGAAACTGGTTGGCATTTTACTACATGTTGGATATTCTGCGTTAGCCACCGAACCTATCTTAAAGGGTTCATTTCAAATTCAGAGTTTGTATACAGTTGTCAGGCTTTTATCTGCTTGGATGTCCCTGAAGGAAAGCATCCTTGCAGATTATATTTGAATGCAACATTGAAGCCTGTAGACCCAGCATTAAAGCCCATAGACCTGAATTCTCCAGGCCAGAATACTGGAGTGGGTAGCCTTTCCCTTCTTGAGAGCACCTTCCCAATCCGGGGATCGAACCCCGGTCTCCCACATTGCAGGCTGATTCTTTACCAGCTGAGCCACAAGGGAAGCCCAAAAGCCTATCGACACTTGTCCATATTTGTTTGGGTTTCAGTGTATTTAGTGAAGTGAAAGTATAAATTGCTCAGTCATTTCCGAATCTTTGTGACCCTGTGGTCTGTAGCCCACCAGGCTCCTCTGTCCATGAAATTCTCTAGGCAACAGCACTGGAGTGGATAGCCATCGGCTTCTCCAGGAGATCTTCCTGACTCAAGGATCAAACCCACAACTTCTGCATTGCAGTCATATTCTTTACCACTAGAGAAGCCCATAGAAGTCCCTTGGGCTGCAAGGAGATCAGACCAGTCAATCGTGAAGAAAATCAACCCTGAATTTTCATTGGAAGGACTGATGCTGAAACTCCAATCCTTTGGCCACCTGATGTGAAGAGCTGACTCGTTGGAAAAGACTCTAATGCTGGAAAGTTTGAATGCAGGAGGTGAAGGGGACGACAGAGGATGAGATGGTTGGGTGGCATCACCGACTCATTGGAAATGCGTTTGAGCAAGCTCCGGGAGATGGTGAAGAACAGGGAAGCCTGGCGTGTGGCAGTCCATGGGGTCGCAAAGAGTCAGACACGACTGAGTGACTGAACAGCAACAAGCATATTTTTTATTAATAGTAATGAAACAGTGCGTGATATGTGGTGAATCACCCCTTTTCAGAGTCTTATAGTCCTTGCTGGATGTTGCACTTTCAGTCTATACATAACAAGTTATGCATTATCCTGCAAATCTCTCCATGAATCTTCACAACCTCTGTGGTATAGGAACAGATCAGCTTTGTAAAGAAGCCACTAAGCATGCCATGAAAAGGGAAGCTGCATCCATGGAAAGTAAAATGATTGATTCACTAAGTGTCTGTTAACACTTAAGTTAAGTTGACATATGACTCAGCATGTTACACCCAAATCTTCTCCTTTAGTTCCCAGCTATCTGTAGTATTTTGTGATAGAATATTAAAAGAGCAACAAAGGTATTAATAGGTACCAGGCTTCCCAGGTGGCATTAGTGGTAAAGAATCTGCCTGCCGATGCCAGAGAAGCATTAGACATGGGTTTGATCTGTAGGTTGGGAAGATCTCCTGGAGGAGGGCATGGCAACCCACTCCAGTATTCTTGCCTGGAGAATCCCATGGACGGAGGAGCCTGGCGGGCTACAGTCCATGGGGTCACAAAGAGTCAGACACGACTGAGTGTCTAAGCACTCGGGGCATAAAAGTATATACCACAATTTAACCTTTCCAGAGCTCCAGTGAGCAGATGTTGCTAGATGCTGTTTTTTATTTTTTTAAACCACTATCAAGAAAGTTGCAAAGCCATATCTTTCCAGTTTCTCTGGGGAGGTTGATCAATTGTCGGTAACATTTGTGAGGATCTCAGAGTGAGTCTTGTTCTTCATCCTCTGACACGTTTCCCCCCAGGGCTCCTTGAAGCCAATAAGGCATTAAATTTTATTAACTAAAAAGGATGTTAAATCTGCTCTAGTGATACTGGTGCTTGCTTAGAGCCTCTTCTTGGATTTTTTTTTATGGGGTTTGGGCAACGCACACGAAATCTTCCTGCCATCCAAGCTGGGCGACACTGTGAGACGCCTAAAGCACCTCACACGTTAGTATAGTGAGGGTCATCATTTCATGTAGTTGTAGGACATTTGAAATGAGGTTTCCTCCCCAAAAGATTGTTATCGGTCAGGCGGCCTACATTGTCATGTGTCCAATTTTATCACTTACGTACAATGAGGGAGACCTGGGTTCGATCGCCCTGGGTGGGAAAGATCCCCTGGAGATGGGCATGGTGACCCACTCCAGTACTTTTGCCTAGCAAAAATTCCATGGACAGAGGAGCCTGGTGGGCTAGAGTCCCTGGGGTCCCAAAGAGATGGACTCTGCTGAACGCCTAACGCATTCACTTTTTTCAATGCGAGAAAAAAGAGAAGGGTGTGGCCAGCAAACTCGATGTCCTAATGCCTATCTCCTTCTGGCCGGATTTCAGCACCTGGGCCAGCGGACAGCTCCAAACAGGGCCTTTAGTTATCATCCTGGTGTGCTATCCCTGTGGCGCTCAGTGTGAAGCTGTTGAAGACCACAGCAGGGGCAGGCGCAACCCAGCAATGCGGCTGAAATAACACCAGCGGGGTTGAGGGCTGGATTAGAATGAGCAATGCCTCACTCAGGCTCCTTTCAGACACTGCAAGCATTCTAAGGTTTCCCAGAGGAACCGAGCTCCAGGTGGCCGAAAGGGACACACACTCACCCCTACGCCTTTTAACGACTTTCCCCCCACCCAGATAACATGCATTTGCATGCTTGTGCTTTTCTCATGTGGTGCTTTTCAATTCAGTTCAGTCTCTCAGTCGTTTCCAATTCTTTTTGACCCCATGGACTGCTTCCCTGTCCATCACCATCACCCAGAACTCACCCAAATTCATGTCCATCTCATCGGGGATGCCATCTAACCATCTCGTCCTCTGTCATCCCCTTCTCCTTCTCCCTTCTCCAACACCACAGTTCAGAAGCATCAATTCTTTGGCGCTGAGCTTTCTTTAGAGTCCAGCTCTCACATGATTACTGAAAAAACCATAGCTTTGACTAGATGGATGGACTTTTGTTGGCAAAGTAGTGTCTCTGCTTGTTAATATGCTGTCTAGGTTGGTCATACCTTTTCTTCCAAGGAGAAAGCATCTTTTAATTTCATGGCTGCAGTCACCATGTGCAGTGATTTTGGAGCCCCAAAAATAAAGTCTGCCACTGTTTCCACTGTTTCTCCATCTATTTGCCATGAAGTGATGTGATCAGATGCCATGATCTTAATTTTCTGAATGTTGAGCTTTAAGCCAACTTTTTCACTCTCCTCTTTAACTTTCATCAAGTGGCTCTTTAGTTCTTCTTTGCTTTCTTCCATAAGGATGCTTTTAGGGTAATTTAAAATAAGGCAAAGTAGTGCTTCCTGGTGGTCCAGTGTTTAAGAATTTACCTTTCAACAAAGGGGACACTGATTCGATCCCTGGTTTGGGAAGATCCCCCATGCCACGGGGCAACTATGCTGATGGACCACAACTGCTGAAGCCCACTTGCCTAGAGCCTGTACTCCACGACAAGAGAAGCCACTGCAATGAGAAGTACTCATACAGCAAGTAGAGGGGAACCCCCATTTGTATACTAGAGAGAAGCCTGAAGACCCAGTACAGCCAAAAATAAATAAATTTATAATATATCTTTAAAAAAATAAATAAGGGACAGTGGATATAGTGGTTGGAAGTTTGATGTGTGAGGCTTGCATGGTCCTGTTGAGTTCTAATCATCAGGTTTGCCCAACACAGCTCACTTTCCTTGTTCTCTTTGACATAGCCTTCAATTAGTGTCTTCATCAGTTCAGCCTGTTCTAAGAATGTGCTTAATGCTTAGTTGCTCAGTCATGTCCTACTCTTTGCGACCCCACTGACTATGGCCCACCAGGTTTCTCTGTCCATGGGATTCTCCAGGCAAAAATACTGGAGTGGGTAGCTGTTCCCTTCTCCAGGGGATCTTCCCAACCCAGGGATTGACCCCAGGTCTCCTGCATTGCAGGCAGATTCTTTACCATCTGAGCCACCAGGGAAGCCCAAGAATACTGGAGTGGGTTGTAATTCCCTTCTCCAGGGCATCTTCTTGACTCAGGAATCGAAGCGGAGTCTCCTGCATTGCAGGCGGATTCTTCACCAGCTGAACTACCAGGGACGCTACAGACTAGATGGCTCGTTAACAACAGCAAATTTATTTCCCATGTTCTTGGAGGCTGGAAATCCCAGTTTAAGGTGTCCAGAGATTCGCTGTCTGATGACGATCCACTTGCTGGTTCTTGCTGTGTCTGGTGGAAGAGATGAGGCTCCTCTGTGACGCCTCTTACATAAAGACGCTCCTCTGGCCACTTAATGCAAAGAGCCGGCTCATTGGAGAAGACCCTGATGCTGGGAAAGACTAAAGGCAGCAGAAGCCGGTGGCAGAGGATGAGATGGTTGGATGGCATCACAGGCTCAATGAACATGAGTTTGAGCAAGCTCCAGGAGATGGTGAAGGACAGGGAAGCTTGATGTGCTGCACTCCATGGGGTCGCAAAGAGCCGGACATGACTGAGCGATTGAACAACACTTCCATGCTTTGGTCTCCACTTTCTCGGCCGGATTACCTCCCAGTGACTGCACCTCCTGGTCCCATCAGATCGGTGGGGTAGGAAAGGAAAACTGTTTCCTTCATCCCTTCTAGGTTCTTTGGCTGATCTGAGACGTATATTGTCCTCAGACAAACGAGAGAGAGATTTTGTACATTCGGAAACCCAAAGACATGAGACCCAAAGACCGTCAGATAATTGAGGCTTCTTTACCATCCTGAGCTAAGAGGAGAGAGGGGAAGGAGGATTCAAGGGGGGTGTAGGCAATCCACAGGAACCCCAGAAGAGCAGATATTTGTGACACAAATATTTGTCGTGCTGTGCAGGTAACTGTCTCTAATATAAAAGTTACCTCTCCTAATAACTCTCTCCTGGTGTAGGGTCCCCATCTAAATTTGTTCAGACAGTACAAGAGAACTTGAACAGCTCTTTCTGAGCCTGTTGAACTTTGATTATCTTCACCCCAAGATAATCCACATGCCAAGGTGCTGTATGGTGCAGTCTCATATTCTGTTCCCTCTCAGGGGAATAGGTTTTGATATATAAGTTTTAGGGGGGACAGAAACTTTCCGCCTTTGACAGTTTCATTGGATGTTGGTAGGTGTTTTAGCTAATCCCAACCCAGCTCTTAACTTCAATCCAGCATGTAGATGTTTTTCCTTCGTGGTCCATGTAAGATGCATGCACACGTGCGTGCTAAGTTGCTTTAGTCGTGTCTGACTCTTTGCGACCCCATGGACTGTAGCCCACAAGGCTCCTCTGTCCATGGGATTTTCCAGGCAAGAATACTGGAGTGGGTTGCCATTTCCTTCTCCAGGGGATCT
This sequence comes from Giraffa tippelskirchi, assembly GCF_054371585.1. Lineage (NCBI taxonomy): Eukaryota > Metazoa > Chordata > Mammalia > Artiodactyla > Giraffidae > Giraffa > Giraffa tippelskirchi. The sequence continues at coordinate 150,767,503 of NC_137289.1, forward strand.
TCCCAACCCAATGATCAAACCCCAGTCTCTTATGTCTCTTGCACTGGTAGGTGGGTTCTTTAGCTGCATAAAATAGATGCAGACCTATTTGCTGTTTTGTGTGTATTAGATAATTTCATATGGGTAATGGGGGAAATTCTCATATTTTATAAAATTTAACTATGATTACAGAAATTCTTACCTAAACAGTCCTCTTTTCTTTTTGAATTTGCATAGTGTAAAGTGTCTGCCTACAATGAAGGAGACCCAGGTTCAATCCCCGGGTTGGAAAGATCTCCTGGGGAAGGAATTGGCAACCCACTCCAGTACTCTTGCCTGGAAAATCCCATGGATGGAGGAGCCTGGTAGGCTACAGTCCATGGGGTCACAAAGAGTTGGACGTGACTGAGTGACTTCACTTTGACTTTCAGTGTAGCTACATGTGCCATCTAACATTTTTTAAAAATTTACTTATTTGCTTCTGATTTATTTTTGGCTGCATCAGATCTCAGCTGCAGCAGATGGCATCTTTCCTTGTGGGCTCAGTAGTTTGGGCTTGGTTGCCCCCCAGCACATGGGATCTTAGTTCCCTGTCCTGGGATTGAACCCCCTGCATTTGCAAGCAGACTCTTAACCATCAGGGAAGTCCCTCCATCTTACATTTTGGTCGAAAAGACCCAGGTCTAAAATGAAAACCAACTGGTGGTACTTGACTGAGACCCTCGTGTAATAAAACAGAACGTATTAGGGGAAGGACAAATGGACTAATATACTTTGTGGTGTGTGTGTGTGTGTGTATGTGTGTGTGGGTCCCCAGCATTTGACTCTGCAGTGTCATGGACTGTAGCCCGCCTGGCTTCTCTGTCCATGGGATTCTCCAGGCAAGAATGCTGGGTTGTATTTGAAAGCAGACTCTTAACCACTGGACTACTAGGGAAGTCCCGCCATCTTATATTTTGGTCGAAAAGACCCAGGTCTGAAATGAAAACCAATCGGCGAGACTGCATTGTTCTTTGAAGAATTAATTTGCCAATTCAACCTTGCCTCCTCCCCCCTTTTTTTTCCTTCTATCACTCTTTGGGTGGCAGCCCATTATTATTTTAGTTGCAATCCTTTTAGAATACCTAGGACTAGAATAAATTATACCGTTCTCTGCGTCCACTGTAATGACTCATTTTAGTAACTTTCCATTATATTTTAATGATTTGCGTTGGACAAGTCCATCACCCAAATGTGCTGCGAGCCCTCTAAATCAAGAATTCCTCCAGGGAAGGGATTTCCTCTCATGTATTTTTGCATGGTAGGCAGGTTATTCAGAACTGAGCACATGGCCCATTTCTGGCTCCCTGCACGGTATCTCCTACACACTCAATTAAAGGCAGTTACTTGTATTAGCCTTAAGATAAAATGCATCTTATTTTTGTTTTTAAGATATTTACTATAGAGCCAAGGAGATTTTACAAAGAAGATAATGAAAATTCACAAACTCTTCAACTTTTTTATTAAAAGTATGTTTTTGGTTCTACAAGTTGGACTGTGAATGCTCAGCTTCCTGGTCACGTCCAACTCTTTTGCGACCCCATGGACCGTAGCCCACCAGGCTCCTGTGTCTATTGAATTCTCCAGGCAAGAATACAGGCGTGGATTTCCATTTCCTTCTCCAGGGGATCTTCCCTACCCGGAAGTCGAACTTGCATCTCTTATTTCTCCTGCATTTTACATGTGGATTCTTTACTACTTGGTCACCTGGGAAGTCTTTTAGGTTAACTGTGTTCCCGTTTATTCAGACAATCAATGCATGTAATGATATTCCATCTTCTTACAATGTGTTGGCCAAAGTGTGGCTTTGGATTCTCCGAAGTCTCATCTCAGACTATTTTATTTCTTATTTATTAGTAGTTTGGAGTGTGTTGGGTCTTTGATGCTGCACATTGGCTCTTTTTCCAGTTGTGGTGAGCAGGGGCTACTCTCTAGTTGAAGTGCCCAGGCTTCTTATCTTGGTGGCTTCTCTTGATGCTGCCCACAAACTGTACAAAATGGAATGAGTAGTTGTGGTATGCCGCCTTAGTTGACCTAGGCATGTGGAATCTTCCCAGACCAGAAATCAAACCTGTGCCCTTTGCATTGGCAAGCGGATTCTTAACTCCTGGGCCACCAGGCAAGTCTGTGTCGTCTCTGACTTTATGTGATCTTGAGAAATTTATCCCATATCTTAGTACTTGGTCGCTTGAGTCTTAAAAATAAATGTGGAGAAAAAATGGTTTCTCTGATTTTCTAGGTTCCTGACTGGGGCCAGTGAAACTTAAGACAGATTAATAAGAGAACATCAACCAGAAGGTTTTGAACATGTGTTCCTCCTACGTATATGAAAGATACACTTAGAGTAACTCTGCAAGAAATGGCTCAGAATTAAGGCTTAAATACCATCTTCAATGCAGTACATATAGCCAGTGGAATAGTACTCAGCCATAAAAAAGAATGAAACAATACCATTTATAGCAACATGACTGGACCTAGAGATGGTCACATTAAGTCAAGTGAGTCAGAGAAAGATGAAGATCATGTGACATCATTTATCTGTGGAATCTAAAAGTGCGATACAAATGAACTTATTTGCAAAACTGAAACAGACTCACACAAACAGAAAACAAACTTTCGGTTACCAAAGGGGAAAAGTGTGGAGAGATAAGCTAGGAGTTTGGAATTAACATATACACAGCACTATGTATAAAAGTTATAAACCACAAGGCCCTACTGTATAGCACAGGGAACTGTATTCAATAACTTGTAATAACCTATAATGGAAAATAATCTGAAAAAGAATACATATATACACACACAGACCCACACCGTATATATGTGCCTGAATCACTTAGCTGTATACTTGAAAGTAACATTGTAAATAAGTTTCCAAGTAAATTTACAATGTAAATAACATTGTAAATCAACTGAATTTCAATAAAAATCAATGTATATATATATTTATACATACAGACACACACACACACACATATATATATATACCTGAATCACTTTGCTGTATACTTGAAACTGACACAACTTGTTAATCAACTACATTTCAATAAAAAAAAAAAAAAAAAAAACCTTCAGAAATAACAGAAGTCAGGTTAGGCCAGTTTCTGGTGGGTGACCAAGAAAAATAAGGCTAACAAACGTAAGATCATTAAACAGACTAACATGCATTCCTTGTTGTTTCTTGTGGAAGAAGCAAGAGTTTCTTTTGGTACAAATTCATCTGTCCATTCCTGCTAACAGTGAGGGAGACACCCTTACAAATGCAGGTTTCCTTTATAAATATCACTGCCACTTACAAAAGACTAACTTCTGCTCTGTGTTCAGAGCCTCAGGATCTCCTGCCTTTCTGAAAAATCAGCTCAAAACAATCCACAGGCTCAGGGCACATTATGGATGTCTTCTGTTCTGCCGCTTCTCAGCTGCAGTGACCCTGGTCCTACTTAGCTCATCAGGTGATACTTGGCATGATCCATCAGTTTGCATGTCTTTGATTAAAGAATTCTTGTACTCCACCACTAGGGATTATTGTCATCCGTTTGAGTTTCTGTTTTCTCTTTCTTTGAAAGCATACATACTTTTTTTTATAAAATTAATTTTGATTGGTGTCTAGTTGCTTTACAATAGTTGCTTTGTGTCACTTTCTGCCGTACAGCAGTGAATCAGATAAATGTCTACATATATCCCGTCTTTTTTGGATTTCTTTCCCCTTTAGGTCACCCACCACAGAGCATTAAGTAGAGTTCCGTTTGCTGTACAGCGTGTTCTTATTAGTCATCTATTTTATACATAAAATCGGTAGTGTATATATATGTATCAATCCCAATCTTCCAATTCATCCCACCACTATCCCTTTCCACCTTGGTGACCATACGCTTGTTTTCTATGCATCTGGCTGTTTCTTCTTTGCAAATAGGCACATCTATCCTATTTTTCTAGATTCCACTTACATGCATTAATATATGATACTTGTTTTTCTCTTTTTGACTTACTTCACTCTGTATTACAGACTCTAGGTCCATCCACGTCTCTACAGATGATCCAGTTTCATTCTTTTTTTATGGCTGAGTAATATTCCACCGTGTGTGTGTATATATATATATATATACACTACATCTTCTTCATCCATTCATCTCTAGATGGATATTTCGGTTGCTTCCACATCATGGCTATTGTAAATACTGCTGCTATGAACATTACAGTGCATGGATCTTTTTGAATTATAATTTTCTCTGGGTATATATGCCCAGGAGTAAGATTGCTGGGTCATATGCTAGTTCTGTTTTTAGTTTAGTTTTTTTTTTTTTTAAGAATCCTGCATACTCTTCTCCATAGTGGCTGTACCAATTTACACCCCCAGCAACAGCGTAAGAGGGTTCCCTTTTTCGTCCACCCACTGTAGTACTTATTCTTTGTAGATCTCTGTGATGATGGCCATTCTGACAGGTGTGAAGTGGTACCTCATTGTAGTTTTGATTTGCATTTCTCTAATCATTAGTGATGCTAAGCACCTTTACATGTGTTTGTTGGCCATCTGGAAACATACATTAATCTGTTGTTATTCAGTCACTAAGTTGCATCTGACTCTGCAATCCCATGGACTGCAGCACACCAGGGTGTGAACTTCACCATCTCCTGGAATTTGCTCAAAATCATGTCTGTTGTGTCGATGATGATTCTGTCATCCCCTTCTCCTCTTGCCCTCAGTCTTTTCCAGCATCAGGGTCTTTTCCAATGAGTCGGCTCTTCGCATCAAAAGTATTCGAGCTTCAGCTTCAGCATCGGTCCTTCCAATGAGGATTCAGGGTTGATCTCCTTCAGGATGGACTAGTTGGATCTCCTTGCTGTCCAAGAGGCTCTCAAGAGTCTTCTCCCACACCACAGTTCAAAGGAATCAATTCTTTGGCGCTCAGCCTTCTTTATGGTCCAACTCTCACATCCGTACATTACCTAATGGCAAAACCATAGCCTTGACTATACAGACCTTTGTGGGCAAAGTGATGTCTCTGCATTTTAATATGCTGTCTAGGTTTGTCATAGCTTTTCACATATAAACAGTTGATGTCAAGTAGTGTGGATTATTTTATTGGCTGATTTGGAGAAGCAGCAATCTCTGTCCCTCGCATTTTCTGTCCTGCTAAAAACTCAAGATGAGTTTTCGATTCATATTTGCGTGGACATGGAGACAAGGAAACTTGATGTAGAGTAGAAGTGGAAGAGGGATCTTTGAGATTCTTCTTTGTTTGGCTTCTCTCATGACTTGAAGAGGTGACACCCACCTCCTTGAGTATCCACGGTTGAGATAAACCAGTTCTTAAACATCATCTTTCAGTGGTTCACCATCCTGTTTCATGTCGTAAGACCTTCATGCAATAAATCCTCCTGAAGATATTGCAGAGGTTCACACAAAAAAATGTAGAGACATGGTGAAAGGTTGCAATGACTCATGTTTTTCAGCATCCATGGCAAAGAACTTCTATCCCAGCCTTAGCAGGATTTCAAATTGACATTGACATTTTAGTAAATCAGAATTAGCTTTTTTCTGTTTCAACTCCCATGTCTTATGTAAATGGCTGTGCTGGCTTTTATGGAATTGAATATTCCAGAAAATGTCATGGAACCTAATATAAAACAAGTTAACATTCTCATTTTTAGAGCTTAAAGGGGTAGGGTGTTAAATTATAGATGTTGACAACCGTGGAGCCTGTGTTAGCTTTTCTGTGTGTGTGAATTTCAAAGCCAGGAATTTAGCAGGTATGAAGGCACATCTATTCCCCTTGAGAACAGAGTAGAAATTCTGAAGGAATTATTATGATTTACTTCACTAAGAATGCTTTAAACGTCAAAGACTCTATAGGGGTGACAACAGGTTTCTACTAAAAGCTTCAAAAGCTTTCCATTGCAGTTACGGCATTATAATCTTACGAGGCTACCAACATAACTGTTAGGTCCTGAAAGCCAGCCTATTGTTACAAAAATCATTATTCGAAAATTTACCTTATTTTTACACAAAGAAGATTCTCCAGTGTTACTGTACATTTTTATACAGTAACAATGTCCCTTCTAAAGTTGAAAGATTATTACTAGTGTGAAAATGTTTTGTATTTTAAGAAGAAAATAGTTTTGAGATGATTTTCTAAGTTATGGAAAAATACCCCAAAACAGTATAAATTTGCCAAACTTGATAGAACATTTACGTGCATTATGAACTAATTGTTGGACCATGTGACAAGGCTCAGATGACTTCCTGGCTACAGAGGATAAAATTTATATATAACTAATTGTTGGACCATATGAAGAGGCTCAGATGACATCTTGGCTAGAGAGGATAAGAATTTACATATATATGTGTGTATGTGTGTGTGTGTGTGTATAGCAAGCAATAAATATATACTTACTTTGCAAAAATAAACCCTACTGAGAGATTCTTTTTCTTTGAGTTACCCCTTGATTATTACATCACTTTAAGAAATCTTGTTTTTGCAAGGCAGTCAATTAATATGATCTGTGTGTGTGCTCAGTAGCTCAGTTGTATCTGACTCTTTGTGATCCCATGGCTGGTGGCCCGACAGGCTCCTCTGCCCGTGGAATTCTCGAGGCAAGAATACTGGAGTAGGTTGCCATTTCCTTTCTCCAGGGGATCTGCCCAACTTTGGGATGGAACCCAGTTTTCTTGCATTGCAGACAGCTTCTTTACTGTCTTAGCCGCTGGGGAAGCCCTAAACCCCTAAAATTTGTCATCTTGGGGTTTTTTTAATCTGACAGTTTTCTTTTTCCAACCTTGCCTTGTGCCTTTTAGTGTCTATAGGATGTGAAACTCAAGGTATTTGTTACAGCTGAAAGGAAAGTTGAGATAATTAAAAAAAAAAAGAAAGAGAGAGAGGGACTTCCCTGATTGTCCAGTAATTAAAATTTCACCTTCCAATGCAGGGGGTGTGGATTTAATCCCTGGTTGCCTCTTGGCCACACTCCCCCCCCCACACAAAAATATCATAAAACAGAAGCAGTATTGTAACTTGTTCAGTAAGGATTTTTAAAATAGTCCGCATTAGAAAAACTTAAAATACACACACACACACACAGAATAGACAGTTTGATATTTTGAATATACCAAGCTGTTTTCAGGAGAATGTTGGAATGTTGTTGTTGTTCATTGGCTAAGTTGTATCTGACGGTTTTGCTACCCCATGGACTATAGCCTGCCATACTCCTCTGTCCAAGGGGATTCTCCAGACGAGAATACTGGTATGGGCTGTCCTTTTCTTCTCTTGGGATCTTTCCAACCCAGGGATAGAACCCGAGTCTCGTGCATTGCAGGTGGGTTCTTTACCACTGAGGGGCCACCAGGGAAGCCCCTTTAAGGAGGATGTGCTGTCATTTCAGTCGTGTCTGACTCTTTGTGCCCCTATGGACTGTAGTTACTTTGGTGGCATGTCCTCACTCTAGGAGTGATCAGCTAGCCCTCCATCAGAAAATTCACAGCCTAGTCTTTCAGCTGATTTGCTTGTATTCAGTATGTCATAAATGCATTATATTTGTGAACGGACTTGCTCGTTATTTTGGAATTAAATGTAAGGATGGATTCTCATTGGAGAGATTAAAGATACTCAGGATAGATGGATTGACTGAAATATTTAGAGACCATCTTCCCAGTTGCATGATCAACTGCGGTGATCACACACTTGATGGATTTGTACAAATCTGGAGCTGTGTGTACCTTTGACATTGCCCCACGCCTATGGCTTTAAGGGCCACCAGCCCTGTAGAAACCCACCAACTATGGAAAATTCCTCATATGTGCATGAGTTTATCTCTGGACTTCCTATCCTAGTCCATTGGTATATAATTTTGTTTTTATGCCAGTACCATACTGTTTGATAACTGTAGCTTTGTAGTATAGTCTGAAGTCACAAAGATTGATTCCTCTAGCTCCTTTTATCTTAAGATTGATTTGCACTTCCAAGGTCTTTTGTGTTTCCATACATATTGTAAAAATTTTTGTTCTGGTTCTGTGAAAATGCCATTGGTAATTTGATCTGCATTGAATCTGTAGATTGCTTTAGTCAATATAGTCATTTTCACAATATTTATTCTTCCAGTGCTAGAAGATGTTTTATTTCTCTGTTTGTATCATCTTTGCTTTCTTTCATCAATGTCTTATAGTTTTGTACATATAGCCTTTTGTCGCCTTAGGTAGGTTTATTCCTAGTTATCTTATTCTGTCTGTTGCAACAGTAAATGGGGATTAGTTCCTTAATTTTGTTTTCTGATCTTTCATTGTTACTGTATAGGTATGCAAGGGATTTCCATATATTGATTTTGTATCCTGCTATTTTACTAAATTCCTTGATTAGCTCTAGTAGGTTTCCGAGGGGATCTTAAGGGTTTTCTATTTGTAGTATCACGTTGTCTGCAAATGGTGAGAGTTTTACTTCCTTTGTTTGCAATTTGGATTTCTCTTATCTCTTTTTCTTCTCTGATTGTCATGGCTAGGACTTCCGCATTTCATACTCTAGTATTAAAGGACCACCCTTTGGGCTGTCCTTGGAGACTTGGGGGTTAGTGGGGCTTCAGGACACAGTTGTGCCGACTGAAAGTTCATAGGGCATCAGCTGTTCTGTGTGCCTGCTGTGGCTATGTACTAAATGGCCACCTATACAACTGATGTGGGTTCAGTAAATACAGAAGTAGAACAATAACTTTCCACACCAGCTCTTTCATTTCCGGGTGTTCCTGTTACCCAAATGAATGTATACATTTGCATAAACAAATCCAGTTAGGGAGCTTTGCATCACTGACTTTACGGTCTGACCCGAGGCTGCCCCCAGGGATAAACAGAATGAAACTCGGCCAGGTTACATAAAATTGCACAATACTGTCTCTCTTGGCTTTCCACAACCTCATTTCTGTATAGGGAAATGGTGCATGCCTTTGCTGCAGGCAGATCTTAAATAAATCATGATGGAATGAGATGAGTAATAGAATTATGTGGAGGGATCATTTAGGGAACAGATAAGACTGTGGCATTGAATGTGAGCCAAAACGGTACAAATACTCATGTTCCATTACAAATTTAGGAGGCTTAATTATTTTGGAAAGCCATGTTTTAGGTTGTGCTAATGAGGTGTCAAGCATTCAAGGTAACCTGCCAAAGCCATAGAGTCCATGGTGTTAGCATTGCTCCTTAGGCCCCAGGTAGCAAAAAGAAATACCCATTTAACCACTTAATGCCATTTAAGCAGGAAGATGGGAGGAAGCATTCTGTAGGTCAAGTCATTCTGCGTTGTCTTCCCAAATCTCTACAGCCTCTATTTAATGTTAGATAGAACGCAACTTATGTTGAAGCTGAAACTCCAATAATTTGGACACCTGAGGCGAAGAGCTGACTCATTTGAAAAGACCCTGATGCTGGGAAAGATTGAGGGCAGGAGGAGAAGGGGACGACAGAGGATGAGATAGTTGGATAGCATCACTGACTCAATGGACATGAGTTTGAGTAAACTCCGGGTGTTGGTGATGGACAGGGAGGCCTGGTGTGCTGCAGTCCATAGGGTCACAAAGAGTCGGACATGACTGAGTGACTGAACTGAACTGAATTGAAAATGTAAGAAGTGTTGGTGGATGGATAGGTGGATCAATGGGTGGGTGGGTGGACAGGTAGGTGAATAGGGAGATGGGTATATGGCTGGACTGATGGATGGGTGGATGAGAGAGTGGTTGGGAGGATGGATGAAAGGATGAGTGAGTTAATGGGTGAATGGACTGATGGATTCATAGAGGAAAGGATGGGTGGGTGAATAGATGGATACATTGAGTGAATGGGTGGTTGGGTGGATGAATGGATGGGCAGATCAATGAGTGAGTTGGTGGGTGAATGGATGGATGGATGAAAAGATGAGTGGATGAATGGGTGGATGGATAGACGGAGGAGTGAATTAGTGGATAGATGGATGAATGTATGAAAAGTTCAATGGATGGATGAATGGATGGGTGAATGAACAGGTGGGTAGGTAGATGGATGGATGCATGGATAGTTGTGTAGATAGATGGATAGATGGATGGATGGATTGTTGGATGGATGGTTGGATGGATGGATAGGTGGTTGGATGGATGGGTGGTTGGGTTGTTGGATGGATGGATGAGTGAGTTAGTGCATGGATAGATGGAAGAAAAGATGAGTGGGTGGGTGGATGGATGATAGATAGATGGATGGATAGATAGACAAGCAATAACGCTGATTTTAGGGAAGATAGTACCTATTTAAACTCACTTTGGCTACCTGATGCAAAGAACTGACTCATTTGAAAAGACTCTGATGCTGGGAAAGATTGAGGGCAGGAGGAGAAAGGGACGGCAGAGGATGAGATGGTTGGATGGCATCACAGACTCAATGGACATGAGTTTGAGTAAACTCCGGGAGTTGGTGATGGACAGGGAGGCCTGGTGTGCTGCAGTCCATGGGGTCACAAAGAGTTGGACACGAATGAGCGACTGAACTGAACTCAACTGAAACTCACTGTATTGCAATGCATAGTTTACCTTCGTTCTGAAGTCTGTAAAAGTTCTGGAATTAGTGACACCCTTCTTAAATGTGCATATCCTCTTCCTCTAGAAACACGAAATGTTTCCCCTCAATTATCTGTGCTCTGTACTATCAGCACACCCTGCGTTTGAGGGCGTTCCTCCGCAGTCGCCATTTGACTGCATTTCACATGTCCGCCTGATGTCATATACAAGACCGGCTTGATGGAAGCCATCTCTTGTGGGAGAGAAGGCAAAAAGTTATATCAAAATATTATATTAATAATGTTGAAATTATGCTAAGTTTTTTTCTTATGATAAGAATGCATAAAATCTTATTTAAAATTATACATAGGAATGTATAAAATCAGTGGTAGTAGAAACCAGGAAAAGATTATTCAAGAGAGAGACTCAATACCATATATATGTGTTAGTATACTGTATTCGTGTTTTTCTTTCTGGCTTACTTCACTCTGTGTAATAGGCTCCAGTTTCATCCACCTCATTAGAACTGATTCGAATGTATTCTTTTTAATGGCTGAGTAATATTCCATTGTGTATATGTACCACAGCTTCCTTATCCATTCGTCTGCTGATGGGCATCTAGGCTGCTTCCATGTCCTGGCTATTGTAAACAGTGCTGCTATGAACCTTGGGGTACACGTGTCTCTTTCAATTACCTAAAGAAAAAAAGGGAGAACCAGTGTTTTATTTTCCACCAACAAGAGTGAAAAGTCAGTCCTAAATGTGCTTGGAAAGGTCAAATTCTAAGGAATTAAGCTCATTGTGTGTTTAAGAAAAATTAAAACTCTTAGCACAGTGGAAGCGGCACTGTTTGGTCACTGTTGTTAACATGGATTGCTTTTTGAGTGTGACTTGTAATTTATCCACATTTCTCTTTGTCAGTAGCTCACCTGATGATTTCAGAGCTCCGATTAAATTTACAGAATTCTGAAATCTTTGCATGATGGGCAATTTTACTTCCCCAGTGCCTTGCTCTGTTTGGTCCACTGGCAGGACCTGGAAATTGGTCAGAGCTGAACAAAGTTGCTTGGGTGTATACGTGTGGGGGTAAAGGGATAAAGGGAAGAATGTGTGGAATTAAGGATGGTTGAATGAATATTTCACATTATGACTTAATTCCCTCCCAAATAAATAAATGTTCAATAGGAGGGCTTTGATCCTGATCTTGTCAATGGAAAGGTGATGTCTTCGTGTCCTATATGTTAAAGATAATAAGGAGTGAACCCTACTTGTGTGGGAAAAAAATACCTCATCAGTCTAGAACCTGGATCTTCCTATTCCTTGTTAACTTCCCTGCAGTTATGAAGCTAAAAATGGTGACTGGAAGCAACTCTTGAAAGCCAGGATCCACTCTCAACAGAGGGAGTCGTTAGTTCAGTTCAATCGTTCAGTCGTGTCCGACTCTTTGCGACCCCATGGACTGCAGCACACTAGACTTCCCTTTCCTTCACCAACTCCTGGAGTTTGCTCAAACTCATGTCCACTGAGTCAGTGATGCCATCCAACCATGTCATTCTCTGTCATCCCTTTCTCCTCCTGCCTTCAATCTTCCCCAGCATCAGGTCTTTTCCAGTGAGTCAGCTCTTCATATCAGATGGCCAAAATATTGGAGTTTTAGCTTCAGCATCATCCTTCCAATGAACACCCAGGACTGATTTCCTTTAGGATGGACTAGTTGCATTTCCTTGCAGTCCAAGGGACTCTCGAGTCTTCTCCAAAACCTCAGTTCAAAAGCATCAATTCTTTGGCACTCAGCTTTCTTCACCGTCCAACTCTCACATCCATACATGACTACTGGAGAAAACATAGCTTTGACTGCAGGGAGTCATTAAGCCCATGTTAATTAATGGACAGTGTGAAAGGCAGGTGAGTATAGAGTGTGTTGGATTTTTATCAGTAACTGGCCTTGGTTAACAAACCCCAGGGTTCAGGAAAGATGTTTGTGGAGGTATGAGAAAATAGTCATGAGGTGTCCCTTCACCCCTCAATTGCAGAAGTGATTGATTTCTCTGTGTTTTGTCTCTCTGTCTGTCTAAAATTGCTTTAGGAAAAATTCAATATTTTGCAAGTACCCGATTGAATTTATCAGCACTCATCTGTTTTGAGAGCATCTATGACTTAATATTCCAGCATTTTAATATCTCTGCCACTGTTTCTGTATCTTTTCCTCTCTGGCCATCTGCCCCCTCTTCCTTTTTTCTGTGTGTTTTTAGTCTTATATTCTTCCTTTTGGCTTTCATTTAATAAATACCATAGTGCTTCAGATTTTTCATAATGGTGTTACTAGCAACTGGAGGTTTTTTGCAAGTAAATGTCTTAACACGCACTTCTGAAAAAGGCACTTCCAAAAGTTTCTTAAAAATTCTAATTAAATATGTTTCTGTCATTACTTGGCTACTTTGTGTTATATTCGGTTACATTATTATTTCAGAACCCTTTTAGACTCTAGCACTGGGAACTGGTTCCTATTGGACTGGACTGCTTAAGGAGACCCTTGTTTCCTCTGACATATTAAGCCCAAGCCTGATTTTTTCTTTCTTACGTGCATAGAAATTGCCATTGCTTTCTACCGGTTCAGCAAATACTCTATTTCTTAAATAATATACCTCCTCTTGGAATTAGATATGTTTTTTTAATTAATTAATTTATTTTGATTGAAGGCTAATTACTTTACAATATTGTGGTGGTTTTTGCCATGTTGCTAAGTCGCTTCAGTCGTGTCTGACTCTGTGCGACCCCATAGACGGCAGCCCACCAGGCTCCGCCGCCCCTAGGATTCTGCAGGCAAGAATACTGGAGTGGGTTGCCATTTCCATACGTTGACATAAATCAGCAACAGGTGTACATATATCCCCCCATCCCAAACCTGCATCCCACCCTCCTCCCCACCCCATCCCTCTGGGTTGTCCTAGGGCACCAGCTTTGAGTGCCCTGCCTCATGCATCCAACCTGGACTGGTCATCTGTTTCACATATGGTAATATACATGTTTCAATGCTATTCTCTCAAATCATCCCACCCTTGCCTTCTCCCACAGAATCCAAAAGTCTGCTCTTTATATCTGTGGGATTAGATATGTTTTAAATGAAACTGAGGCTTTATATATTCACGTGTACAAAATTAGTGTTTGAAACTCTCCTGGGTGACAGATTCGTTGATTTTCTTAGCTGGCAAGCCAGCCTACAGTGGCTAGAATCAGTGAACTGATAATTTATCTGTTAGTGATTAATAATAAATTAAAGACTCTCTTTTGGTGCTAAATGGATTGTTGTTCCCCAATCTGGTTACATTGGAAGGACTGATGCTGAAGCTGAAACTCCAATCCTTTGGCCACCTGATGCGAAAAACCAACTCATTGGAAAAGACCCTAATGCTGGGAAAGATTGAAGGCGGGAGGAGAAGGGGACAGAGGATGAGATGGCTGGATGGCATCACCGATGCAATGGACATGAGTTTGAGCAAGCTCAGGGAGTTGGTGATGGACAGGGAAGCCTGGCGTGCTGCAGTCCATGGGGTCACAAAGAGTCGGACATGATTGAGCTACTGAACTGAACTGAACTGATCTGAATCTGGTTACTCAGAGCTAAACCTTGGGGTTGTTGCCGAAGGATAAGAATTGTGTGATAAGAAGCTGATCATGGTAGAGTCCACTTTGCTCAGTCGTTTCAGTCACGTCCAACTCTTTGTCACTGTATGGACTGTAGCCTGCCAGGCTCCTGTGTCCATGAGATTCTCCAGGAAGAATAACAGAATGGGTTCCTCTTCCAGGGGATCTTCCCTACCCAGGGTTTGAAACTACATCTCCTGCGTCTTCTACATTGTCAGGTGGATTCTTTACCGCTGAGCCACCAAGGAAGTCCAGGGTCCACTTTAGATGCTTGCAAAGCCCAATGCCACTTTGCAAGTCGATAAAGCTTGTTTTAGAACAATTTAATATTTTTCAAGTATCTGGTCGAGTCGATCGACACTCTCATCAATTTTGAGAACATCTTGACTTACATTAGGTTTTAATGGTTCAAAACAAACACTCGCAAGATATCTAAGAAACAGAGTCTAGTCGGGATCTGAAAAACACTAGCTGAGATAATGATCTCTGACACTGGATCTCTCCTTGTGATCATTGGAAGTGTTGTTGAAATTAATAGATTAAAAACATGTATGTATTAAATAGAAGAGATAAAGCAGAGACCACAAATGATCTCCAGGGCCCTTTGAAGTCCTGGATTCTGAGTTAAGACACACACAGCTGGTATTTCTTTTGTTTTCTTTTCACTTTTAAATTTGTATTGATGGTGGCTCAGAGGGTAAAGAATCCACCTGCCTATGCGGGAGATGCTTGTTTGATCCCTGGCTCAGGAAGATGCCCTGGAGGAGAAAATGGCAACCCACTCCAGTATTTTTGCCTGGAGAATCCGATGGATGGGGGAGCCTGGTTGACTGCAGTCCATGGTGTTCACAAGGAGTCAGACACACCTGAGTAACAACAATGTAGCAGGTTTGCAACGTTTTCTACTGTTTGTACTGATTTAGCAAAGTGAATCAGCCATATGTATACACATACCATCTCTCGTTTGGATCTCCTTCTTGTTCAGGGCCCCACAGAGCACTGAACCGAGTCCCCTGTGCTGTCCAGCACCTTCTTATTAAACATCTATTTCATGGAGAGTGTAAGCCGTGGTTCTGTGTCAATTCCAATCTCCCAATTCATCCCACCCCCTCGCACCCCAGCTTTTCCTCTTGGTGTCCATGTGTTTCTTCCCTAGGGCTGTGTCTGTATTTCTTTTTTGCAAATAAGATCATCCATACCACTTTTAGATTTCACAGGTGCGCTTTGTGTGTGCAGGTCACTCAGTCATTCCCGACTCTCTGCAACCCCACGGACTGTACCTGCCGGGCTCCTCTGTCCATGGGATTCTCCAGGCAAGAATCCTGCAGTGGGTTGGACACAGCATAGCAACTGAACTGAAAAATGACTCCTATTGCATTTCCAAAGTAGCAAGAGAGAAGAACCATATTCCCACCTATTTGTCTGAGTTTGTTACATGGAATTTAAAGTAGAAAGCACTCAGTTTTAAATTGTTTAAGTTGCTCTTCCAATAAAGACAGTATTATCTTTGACTTGACTTGATGGAATTTCCACAACAACTGGGCTTTCAAAAACATCTGGGGATAAAAGAGGCACCCCAAAAGACCTCTTGAACTGCCATTAATCTGAGTGACAAGAAGTGACCTTATGGTATCTACACAGATACTCTAAAGCTGTGTCTGTTGCTCTGCAAACCTATAGGCAGAAATCCAGGCACACTGCTTAACATTGCTGTTTAATTGCCAAGTAGTGTCTGACTCTTTGTGACCCCATGAACTGCAGCACACCAGCCTTCCCTGTCCTTAACTATTACCCGGAGTTTGCTCAAACTCATATCCATCCAGTCAGTGATGCCATCCAGCCATCTCATCCTCCGTCGCCCCCTTCTCCTCCTGCCTTCAGTCTTTCCCAGCATCAGGGTCTTTTCCAATAAGTTCGCTCTCTGCATCAGGTGGCCAAAGGATTGTAGTTTCAGCTTCAACATCAGTCCCTCCAACGAACACCCAGGACTGATTTCCTTTAGGATGGACTGGTTGGGTCTCCTTGCTGTCCAAGGGACTCGCAAGAGTCTTCTCCAACACCACAGTTCAAAAGCAGCAGTTCTTCAGTGCTCACCCTTCTTTATAGTCCAACTCTCACATCCAGGCATGACAGCTGGAAAAACCATAGTTTTGACCAGACGGATTTTTTTCGGCAAAGTAATGTCTCTGCTTTTTAATATGCTGTCTAGGTTGGTCATAGCTTTTCTTCCAAGGAGCAAGCATCTTTTAATTTCATGGCTGTAGTCACCATCTGCAGTGATTTTGGAGCCCCCAAAAATAAAGTCCTTAAAAGGGATGACTTTAATCAACTTTCCCCTTACAGTCTGATACGGTTAACAGGGAACTTTGAGACAGCTTGTTTTACCAGTCGTATTTCATAGTGTTCGCGGAAGTTGAAACAACTTGCGTTAAAGTAGAACTCATTGTCTGGCATTACGTGTTCATACAGATACTCAAATCGACTCAGAAAGTGCTGTGACAACAATCAGGCGTAGAAATAGACAATGCATGGAGAAAGAAAGACCCAAACATAAGCCACCCTATGTTGGAAATCCCATCCTTCTCACACACAGTCAAGATGCCCTCACCCACCATACATCTCTCCTCTTCTTCCCCTCTGCCAGACACACCTACTACCACACAAAGGTTCTCATATTGATCCCTTTTGCAAATATTGAACCACACTTGAGTTTCCCACTTTGCCCTGTATCTTTGTTTGTATAGCATCAATCTCTTGCAAGTATTCTTCCCCAATCACCATCGCAATTTCTCTTTTCCTATCCTCTTTTTTTTTCAGTTTTTACAATTTGTTTTTAATTGACGGATAATTGTTTTAGAGTATTGTGCTGGTTCCTGCCATACATCCACGTGAATCAGCCATAGGAATACCTCTGTCCCCTCCTACTAGAACCCGCTCCCACCTCTCTCCCCATCCCACCCCTCTAGGTTGATGCAGAGCCCCAGTTTGAGTTCCCTGAGTCCTACAGCAAATCCCCATTGGCTGTCTATTTTATATATGGTGATGGATGTTTCCATATTACTCTCTCCAAACATCCCACACCGTGTCCATAAGCCGGTTCTCTATGTCTGTGTCTTCCTTGCTGCCCTGCAGATAATTTCATCAGTACCATCTTTCTAGATTCCGTATATATGTGTTAGTGTACAATATTTGTTTTTCTCTTTGTGACTTACTTCGCTCTGGATAATAGGATCTGTGTTTGTTTGTTTGTTTTAATTTTTTTAAAAAAGTTTTTGGTTGTACCAGGGATTAGTTGTAGCATGGAGGATCTTTAGCTGCAGCATGCAAACTCTTGGTTGCACCATGCGGGATTTAGTTCCGTGACCAGGGATCGAACCTGGGTCCCCCTGCATTGGGAGCACAGAGTCTCAGCCACTGGACCAGCAGGGAAGTGCCTTCCTTACTCTCTCTTGAACCTGCTCCCATCCGTGTATTTCCCTCACCACTCGGTCAGACGCCTCTGGCACAGGTCACTATTGGGCTTTCACCTGCTGGATCCAGAGATGACCTCTCAGCCTCCATTCCATCTGCTCTGATAAGACTAGAGAACCTTGAAACATTTGAGGAAGTCGTGAGGCTAGACGTCACTGCAGGAAATATTGGAAGGAGATGGAAGAGTCCACAGATATCTCGATGCATGTGGTGGTCTCCCTCTGTTTTCCCAACAGACAGACTCAGGAGGGTAGGGCCTAATTTGTTTCATGCGCTTCTGCTCCCCACGTCCAACAGACAAGCTGCTTTCTGTTTCTGATTTTCCTGGTCCTTCTAATCATTTGTCAAGTTGTTCACTTGCCGGAAAAATGAATCACGGGACTTCTTTGGGATTCTGCAGTAGAAAAAAGGAAACGAGCCAAGTTCTGGTACCATCTTGGACTAGAAGTCCTTGTGATTTTGTTTGTTTTTGCAAACGTCAGTTATACCCTCACATCTTTTTCTGGACCTTCTTGATTGATGGAATTGTAAATAAATATAGCATTCTCTATCCCTGAGAATTCGGGCCAGGTATTTAAGACTCCTCTTAAGTGAGAGAGCACTGTTTTGTAAAATAGTTAGTGCGAAACACAGTGAGTCATTGTAACTCCCTTCATGTTCAACGGGGAAGTAAACGTATTACTTGGGACATCAGTTCAGTTCAGTTGGGTCACTCAGTCATGTCTGACTCTTTGAAACCCCATGAATTGCAGCACGCCGGGCCTCCCTGTCCATCACCAACTCCCAGAGTCTACCCAAACTCACGTCCATCGAGTCGGTGATGCCATCCAGCCATCTCATCCTCTGTCATCCCCTTCACCTCCTGCCTTCAATCTTTCCCAGCATCAGGGTCTTTTCCAATGAGTCAGCTCTTCATATCCGCCTCAACAGCAGTTCTTCCAATGAACATCCAGGACTAATCTCCTTTAGGATATACTAGTTGGATCTCCTTGCAGTCCAGGGGACTCTCAAGAGTCTTCTCCAACACCACAGTTCAAAAGCATCAATTCTTCGGCGCTCAGCTTTCTTCACAGTCCAACTCTCACATAGCTAATGCTAATTATCAAGCAGGGCAAAGGCTAATAGAGTTTTGCCACGAGAACGCACTGGTAATAGCAAACACCCTATTCCAACAACACAAGAGAAGACTACACGTGGACATCACCAGATGGTCAACACCGAAATCAGATTGATTATATTCTTTGCAGCCAAAGATGGAGAAGCTCTATACAGTCAGCAAAAACAAGACCAGGAGCAGACTGTGGCTCAGATCATGAACTGCTTATTGCCAAATTCAGACTTAAATTGAAGAAAGTAGGGAAAACCACTAGACCATTCAGGTATGACCTAGATCAAATCCCTTATGAGTATACAGTGGAAGTGACAAATAGATTTAAGGGACTAGACCTGATAGACAGAGTGCCTGGCGAACTATGGACAGAGGTTCGTGACATTGTACAGGAGACAGGGATCAAGAAAATCCCCATGGAAAAGAAATGCAAGAAAGCAAAATGGCTGTCTGAGGAGGCCTTACAGATAGCTCGGAAGAGAAGAGAAGCAAAAAGCAAAGGAGAAAAGGAAAGATATTCCCATCTCAATGCAGAGTTCCAAAGAATAGCAAGGAGAGATAAGAAAGCCTTCCTCAGTGATCAGTGCAAAGAAATAGAGGAAAACAACAGATTGGGAAAGACTAGAGATCTCTTCAAGAAAATTCGAGATACCAAAGGAACATTTCATGCAAAGATAGGCTCGATAAAGGACAGAAATGGTATGGACCTAACAGAAGCAGTATATATTAAGAAGAGATGGCAAGAATACACAGAAGAACTGTACAAAAAAGATCTTCACGACCCAGATAATCACGATGGTGTGATCACTCACCTAGAGCCAGACATCCTGGAATGTGAAGTCAAGTGGGCCTTGAAAAGCATCACTACGAACAAAGCTAGTGGAGGTGATGGAATTCCAGTTGAGCTATTTCAAATCCTCAAAGGTGATGCTGTGAAAGTGCTGCACTCGATATGCCAGCAAATTTGGAAAACTCAGCAGTGGCCAGAGGACTGGAAAAGGTCAGTTTTCGTTCCAATCCCAAAGAAAGGCAATGCCAAAGAATGCTCAAACTACCGCACAATTGCACTCATCTCACATGCTAGTAAAGTAATGCTCAAAATTCTCCAAGCCAGGCTTCAGCAATACGTGAACCGTGAACTTCCAGATGTTCAAGCTGGTTTTAGGAAAGGCAGAGGAACCAGAGATCAAATTGCCAATATCCGCTGGATCATCGAAAAAGCAAGAGAGTTCCAGAAAAACATCTCTTTCTGCTTTATTGACTATGCCAAAGCCTTTGACTGTGTGGATCACAATAAACTGTGGAAAATTCTGAAAGAGATGGGAATACCAGACCATCTGACCTGTCTCTTGAGAAACCTGTATGCAGGTCAGGAAGCAACAGTTAGAACTGGACATGGAACAACAGACTGGTTCCAAATAGGAAAAGGAGTATGTCAAGGCTGTATATTGTCACCCTGCTTATTTAACTTATATGCAGAGTACATCATGAGAAACGCTGGGCTGGAAGAAACACAAGCTGGAATCAAGATTGCCGGGAGAAATATCAATAACCTCAGATATGCGGATGACACCACCCTTATGGCAGAGAGTGAAGAAGAACTAAAGAGCCTCTTGATGAAGGTGAAGGAGGAGAGTGAAAAAGTTGGCTTAAAGCTCAACGTTCAGAAAACTAAGATCATGGCATCTGGTCCCATCACTTCATGGGAAATAGATGGGGAAACAGTGGAAACAGTGTCAGACTTTATTTTTTGGGGGCTCCAGAATCACTGCTGATGGTGACTGCAGCCATGAAATTAAGAGACGCTTACTCATTGGAAGGAAGGTTATGGCCAACCTAGATGGCATATTTAAAAGCAGAGACATTACTTTGCCAACAAAAGTCCGTTTAGTGAAGGCTATGGTTTTTCCAGTGGTCATGTATGAATGTGAGAGTTGGACGGTGAAGAAAGCTGAGTGCCACAGAATTGATGCTTTTGAACTGTGGTGTTGGAGAAGACTCTTGAGAGTCCCTTGGACTGCAAGGAGATCCAATCAATCCATCCTAAAAGAGATCAATCCTGGGTGTTCATTGGAAGGTCTGATGTTGAAGCTGAAACTCCAATACTTTGGCCACCTCATGCGAAGGGTTGACTCATTGGAAAAGACCCTAATGCTGGGTAGGATTGGGGGCGGGCGGAGAAGGGGACAACAGAGGATGAGATGGTTGGATGGCATCACCGACTTGATGAACATGGGTTTGGGTAGACTCCGGGAGTTGGTGATGGACAGGGAGGCCTGGCGTGCTGCAATTCATGGGGTCGCAAAGAGTCGGACACGACTGAGTGACTGAACTGAACTGAATTATCATTCTCTGAGTATATTCTGATGTGCAGTGACACAGCTGCCAGAAAAAGAAAGGAGAAGGACCACCAGCATCCCGAGCCTTCTTACACTCCCCTTTGGTGGGGATCTTATATCTCCATCTCCCCTCGTAAGAATTTAAGGGTGGGTTGTTACACAGAGAAGGCAGGTCAGACCCATCCTAGTCACTTCCATGGCTCCTGGCTTATTGGCACTCTGTACATCTGCATTCTATGCAAATCAAGAAAAGCAAGGCATCTCAGAAACACAGTTTTCTCAAGGGTAGCAGTGTCTATAGATATGTCCTACGGGGACTTCCCTGGCAATCCAGTGGTTAAGACTCTCCACTGGGCATGTGTTGAGTCCCTGGTTGGGGAACTAAGATCCCATATTGCTGTGGCCAAAAAAAAAAAAAATTAAATTACAATAAAAAGATTTGTTGCAGGAACTACATGCATAGTTTCATATTTTCCAATAGCAACATTAAAGAGAGTTTAAAAAAAAGCAGATTAAGACTGAATTTCGATTGTCAAAGTATTTCCAAAATGTTAGCTCAATGTGTAATACAGACAAAATTATTGCTAAGATATTTTGCATATTTTTTTGCTAAATATTTGCTATCCAGTATGTATTTTACATTTACAGCATATCCTAATTTGGACAAGTCACATTCCAAGACTCAATATTGAAAATCAGTCAGCCGTGTCCGACTCTTTGTGACCCCTTTGACTATACAGTCCATGGAATTCTCCAGGCCAGAATACTGGAGTGGGTATCGCTTCTCTAGGGGATCTTCCCAACCCAGGAATCGAACTGCGGTGTCCTGCATTGCAGGCGGATTCTTTACCAGCTGAGCCAGAAGGATTCCATAGCCATAAATGGTTATGGCTACCATCTTGGAAATCACAGGGATAGAATCGGAACATTCCACCATTATTAATAATCCCTTCTCAATTATCCGTGAGCCATCATCTCTTGATGGGTTACTAGACATCCTCTCCTACCCCCAAAATCAGTTGCCTTCTAGGAAGACCGTGTAACCTTCTCAGCAATGCATGATCAGGACTCATTTATATGTTTTAATCACCTTTACAATTGGATTCTCATTACTACATGTCGTTTTGAAGACTCAGTGCAGGCCCTGTTAAGCCATTTTGCCTCTTCCCAAGCCATTGCTCCTTCCTTTTCTGTATTCTAGATTTTTGGGGCTAAACTTCCATGACCCTCCACTTCAACTTCACATCTGTTCTGATGCTTTTTGTCTTTACTGCGTATCTGACTTCAGTTCTTGGTCGTAAGCTCCACAGTAACGTGCTCTTAGCCTGCCTTCTTCACAGTCCAGCCAGCTGTCCTGCGTAGACGGGGACTCAAAGCATAGCAGACTCGATACTCCATCAAGTGTGTTGGATTTGTATATGAAAAGTTACATTTGCCGATGTAACCGATCTTACAATTGCATATTGTTGTTGTCTATATTTAAAAAAAAAATCATGGAAAAATGTCGAATTCCATCCATATCCTCATGACCACCGCAGAAATGAGTCTACAGTATTTCAACAGCAGTCTGGCTGAATGTTCTGGTTAGTGACGAGGTGTGAACGCTCATGATGACTTGAGGGGGGCCCTGAGTTCTCTTTTTGATAGAACACCCCATCTGTGAGTTGATGTCTAATGTATGACTTTGGGCAGTTGGAGGGACTGGCACTTATCTGTGCTAAATCTCAAGTTGCCTGTGTTTAAAGGGATTTATTCCTTAAGAATAAATCAGTGTGTTCAATTCATAGACTGGCCTTTGCTCCTGGCAGACATAACTAATCGATTGCAGCATTTAGTTTATCTGAGTCAAGAGGCAGATTCTTTTCAAGGTCGCACTCTGCTTATAAGCCTTGCACGCGTGCTCAGTTGCTCAGTCATGTCTGACTCTTTGCGGCCCCATGGATTGTGGCCTGCCAGGCTCTTCTGTCCATGGGATTCTCCAGGCAAGCATACTGAAGTGGGTTGTCATTCCCTTCCCCAGGATCTTCCCCACCCAAGGATCAAACCCACGTCTCTTGCATCTCCTGCATTGGCAGGCGGATTCTTTACCACTCTGCCACCTGGGAAGCCCAATAAAAGAATAATTGATATGAATTTCAGAAGTATACTGTTATTTGTAATCTCAGTCTAGCATAATTTCCATTGTATCGTAAAAGGTCAGGGTTGCAGTTATAATAATAGATTCATTTTGCTTCTTTTTGTTCTGCTTCTGTGTACATTGTCAACACCATTTTAATTTTGTCGTATAATCCATGCCTGTTTCATTGTTTGAGTCGTATAGAGATCGACTTTTACATTATGAATCTTGCAAAACATATTCCACATAAAAGAACAATTTATAAAACTTGCAGGATGTAACTATCTTTTCTTTCAAACTGAGTTTCCAACACGTTCTCCTTCATTTTTATTACTTTGCGTCTGTCTACTTACTCTTTAGTTCAATTCATTCCCAACTATTCCTGAACATTCTGGTAAAGTTGAGAAATTTCCTTCAAAATCTTCTCGGCCTTTCTCTGTCTACCAAGTACTTAAACTACATATTTATTTCACTGAGGCTATCCCTTTGTGGCTCAGATTGTAAAGCGTCTGCCTGCCAATGCAGGAGACCTACTTTCGATCCCTGGGTCAGGAAGATCCCCCGGAGAAGGGAATGGCAACCCACTCCATTATTCTTGCCTGGAGAATCCCATTGACAGAGGAGCCTGGCAGGCTGCAGTCCGTGGGGTTGCAAAGACTTGGACATGACTGAGCAACTAACACTATCACTTTAACTTTTTTATTTCATTGTCTACTTATAGATATCTGTTTCCATTTTCAGGCTCAAATTAATGTACAAATCCATCTACATTTTAAGGGGTAAGACGTATAGAAAAATAGGACATCTATATTTTCTTGCAGAATGTTTCTTTTCTTAAATATGTGTTACTTTCCTATTTGAAAATCTCAAATGCATCCGCACATGTGTTTGCTAATGATATAGATATGTTTTATATGTGTGTGTATACATACACATGTTTGTGTCTTTGCTGATGGCTCAGTGGTCAAGAATCTGCCTCCAATGCAAGAGATGCACATTCAATCCCTGGGTTGGGAAGATCCCCTGGAGGAGGGCATGGCAACCTTCTCTAGTATTCTTGCCTGGAGAATCCCATGGACAGAGGAGCCTGGCAGGCTACAGTCCATGGGGTCACAAAGAGTCAGACACGACTGACCCACTTTCACTTTATCTATGCTGTTCACGAGTAATATTTTGCCCGTGTGCTTACGCAGTTTCTCTTTGGAGCACAGAGCTTGAATATGAGGCAGGGTACTTCCCAGAAGTTTCCATGTCAGTGAGAACATGGCTTCCTCGAAATTCCCCAGGGACATCGGTTTCCTGACTTGGACCCTGAAATGGTACATTTGTGTGTACACTCTCGCATTTGAATGTCAAAGAGCTTTTCACCCTCTCAAAACTCCAAATTGGATCGCTCCAGGCAGACCAGCAGGGCATTCAACAGCCTGCTGTCTTCTGCTGGGATCTTTGACAAATGAATCATATGTCATTTTTCCTTCCCAAACCAGATGCCGTTTTATTTTATTCTGGGAGTTTGCATCGCAGCATGCATTTGCTGTTTCTAGTACATACGCTAGCGGTCCTTCCTCTGACGGGTTTCTTATAAGATGCTCACTGACCTAACCCATCAATCTTGCCTGTGCCTCCAGCCCTTTCTATAAACTATTTAGTGCTATGCTGGCCTTCTCATTACGGTGCCATGCTTTTTACCTGCTTTTGTTTTCCATCAACTTGGGATTTATCATTAATTATCGTGACTCTTCCATCTTGGACAATCAGAAGAGATTATGGGTAGTCACTCATGTCTGCCTCTAACAGGGCTGTTGCTGATCATATCAAGCGCTTGAAATATGATCAGTGTTGCCTTCAACACGGGTTTCCAAAATATTTAGTCCTCCTACATTTAAAATGGAGCATGAGGGCTTCCCTGGTGGCTCAGTGGTTAAGAATCTGCCTGCCAGATGTGGAGAACAGACTTGTGGATGCAGTGAGGGAAAGAGAGGTTGGGGGGAATACAGACTAGCATGGAAACATGTACATTACCATATGTAAAATAGATGTTGTCTTTCGGTCACTCAGTCATGCCTGATTCTTTATGACTCCTTGGACTGCAGCATGCCAGGCTCTTCTGTCCTCCACTATCTCCCGGAGTTTGCTCAAACTCATGCCCATTGAGTCAGTGATGCCATCCAAACATCTCATCTTCTGTTGTCCCTTTCTCCGGCCTTCAATCTTTCCCAACATCAGGGTCTTTTCCAATGAATCAGTTCTTTGCATCAGGTGGCCAAAGTATTAGTGTTTCAGCATCAGTCCTTCCAGTGAATGTTCAGGGTTGATTTCCTTTAGGATGGACCGTTTGGGTCTCCTTGCTGTCCCAGGGACTCTCAGGAGTCTTCTCTGGGACCACAGTTCAAAATAGATAAGCAGTGCTAATTCGCTGTATGACTCAAGGGGCTCAACCCAGTACTCTGTGTCAACTGAGAGGGGTGGGAGATGGGAGGGAGGTTCAAGGGGGAGGACCCAAAAAAAAAACCCTTGGGGCAATGCAGGATGCACACGTTCAATCCCTGCTCTGCGAAGATCCCATGTGCCCTGGAACAGCTAAGTCTTTGCCCTTCAACTCTGGAGCCTGTGCTCTGGAGACCAGAAGCCACCACTGTTGTAGCCTGTGCACTTAGACCCCGTGCCCGCCAACAAGATGAGCCTCGTCAAGGAGAAGCCCCCACACTGTGACTGGAGAGCAGCCCCCTGTTGCCTGCAGCTAGAGAAAAGCCCACATAAGCAACGAAGACCTGGCCCAGCCAAAGGGAAATAAATCAAATAAATGCAAATTTGTATAAAGCTATCATATTAAAAAAAATAAGATGGAACATGAGTGTTTGTACCATTTTGGGTCATGTTGCACATTGCTACCTTGTCCTGTCTTATGAGTTCCTCCTCTGTCCGTCCACATAGAAGCCTTATTATTTACATTCATATCTGACACGACAAAAGAACATTTTACAACCTGCTGGGATTCTCTACCCGAGGTGAACAAAACCAGGGGGCTGAAATCTGTCTTCTGGCTCCAAATTGACTGTTCTTTGTATGCTCTTTGCTACTATCCTACTGAAAATAACTGTTAAAATCCAGTGGTGTTTATTTATTTATTTAGTTATTTGGCCAATATCCTCTTTGAGACAAGAGGGATTTCCAGGGTTGACATGATCCAGTGATGTAATTGTCTCCCTAAGTCTTGTCAAGGCTATGGTTTTTCCAGTAGTCATGTATGGATGTGAGAGTTGGACCATAAAGAAAGCTAAATGCTGAAGAATCAATACTTTTGAACTGTGATGTTAGAGAAGGCTCCTGAGAGTCCCTTGAACTGCAAGGAGATCCAACCAGTCAATCCTAAAGGAGATCAGTCCTGGGTGTTCATTGGAAGGACTGATGTTGAAGCTGAAACTCCAATACTTTGGCCACCTGATGCGAAGAGCTGACTCATTGGAAAAGACCCTGATGCTGGGAAAGATTGAAGGCAGGAGGAGAAGGGGACTACAGAGGAGGATGACATGGTTGGGTGGCATCACTGACTCAATGAACATGGGTTTGAGTAGACTCCGGGAGTTGGTGATGGACAGGGAGGCCTGGCATGCTGCGATTCATGGGGTCACAAAGACTCAGACACAACTGACCGACTGAACTGAGCTGAACTGAATGGATGTGGATTCAAATGCTTTATTCCTCTGTGTCTTGATGTGAATGGGGACCGTTGGGGTCCTGGTGGTTGAGGGTTGAGGTCAGCTGCAAAATCAGCTCAGTGAAAAGTAAAAATGAAAATGTTAGTCACTCAGTCGTGTCTGTCTCTTTGAGACTCCATGGACTTCAGCATGCCAGGCTCCTCTGTCCATGGGATTCTCCAGGCAAGAATGCTGGAGTGGGTTGCCATTCCCTTCTCCAGGGGATCTTCCCGACCCAGGTATCGAACCCAAGTCTCCTGGATTGCAGGTAGATACTTAATATCTGAGTGAAATGAGTATGCAATTGTCTCAAGGTTTTCCAGAAGATTCCTTTCCAAGCGTTCTGCCAACATGAGAGAAGGTTCCGCTCTCGGTTAGACCAACCATGAGTGACTGTTTGCCTTGGATCCAAATAGCAATTTATCAGGTGAGTCAGAGGATCTGAGCTCCTCTTGTTCACTCAAGGTTGGAGGAAGTTAATCTGGAAGGTGGAGTTCCCGGAGTGTAAGTGGTTTTTTCCACTGAACTTCTGGGTCACCTCAGCCACGTAGAGAAGACCCAGAGTCAATGCATTTGTAACTTTTATGGTTAGAGTTGGTTCCTGCAGATACATTTTCCTCTCAAAATTTCCTGCCTAGTCCAGTCCCTGTAGATATTATCTCGGGGTGTTCAGTTGGGAGGGTGGGCTTCCCTGGTGGCTCAGATGGTAAAGAATCCACCTGCAGTGCGGATTTCCTCTTTCAGACCAGAGAGGTTTCCAGGGTTGAGGAGAGTTGGGTTCGATCCCTGGGTTGGGAAGACCCCCTGGAGGAGGAAATGGCCACCCACTCCAGGATTCCTGCCTGGAGAATCCCATGGACAGAGGAGCCTGGAGGGCTACAGCCCATGGGGTTGCAAAGAGTCAGACACAAATCTACTAATGAGACAGTTCTCCCCTTAAATAGTCATGGTGAGCTGCCAATATTCATGTTCTTTTCTTTTATTTTTTTTTTTACGTGTATATTGCTTTATTTATTTTTTGACTGCACTGTGTCTTGCTTCACTGGGCTTTCTCTTCCTTGTTGTGAGCGGGGGCTACTCCCTAGTTGTGTTCCCTGGGCTTGTCATTGCGGTGGCCTCTGTTGTTGCAGAACACGGGCCCTAGGGCACGCCGTGGGTCTCTGTAGCTGCATCTTGGTGCCTCTCAGGTGCTCAGCTTTAATAGTTGAGGCACGTGGCTCGTGGGTCGTGGTGGGCGGGCCCTAGCGCACACAGACTTCAGTAGTCGTGGCTCAAGGACTTCCTTGTTCCTTTGCATCTGGAATCTTCCTAGAGCAGGCATCCAATCCCTGTCCCCCGCATTGGCAATTGGATTTTTCAGTGCATCACCAGAGAAGTCCTCGTGTAATTTCTTAACCAGGGTGAGCATCTTATTCAGAAGGTATGGCGATTAAGGAGGACCTGGTAGCTCTGAGTATCTAACTTGGAAGGAGAATTCACCACCCAGTGGGTACTGAGAGTCTCGGATTCCATGCAAATACATTTCTGAGTGTTTCTACATTTGTGTCTCCCAGTCCTATCCTTTGCAACGTCAAGGTCATCCTTGGGATCAACTCTGCCTGCGTTTCCCTGCATCCATTTCCTAGAGCTGCTGTAACAAACACCCCACATCAAGTGGCTTCAAATAGCACACAGTTCAAATTAATAATAGTGAAAAAAGAACCTAATCTGGTTTCCTGTGAATCCAGTGGTTAACGCTTTGCAGGGGATTTGGGTTCGTTCCCTGGTTGGGGAGGTAAGATCCCATAGGCTTTATGGCCGAAAAACCAAAACATAAAACAGAGGTAGTATTGTAGCAAATCACATCATGGTACATATATACAGTGGAATCCGACTCAGCCATTGAAAAGAAAGAAGGAATGTCATTTGCTGCAACAGGGATGGACCTAGATATTGTCATACTGAGTGAAGAAAGTCAGACAGAGAAGGAGAAATATATGACACCTCTTGTATGTGAAATTTAAAAAGGAATGATACAAATGAACTTACAAAGCAGAAATTGACTCACAGAGTTAGAGAAGGAACTTATGATTACTACGAGGAAGGATGGGAGGAAGGAATAGTTGGGGAGTTTGGGATGGACGTGTTGTTGCTATTGTTGAGTCACAAAGTCATATTTGGCTCTTTGCTAAAATTCATGTCCATTGAGTTGGTGATGCCATCCAACCGTCTCACCCTCTGCTGCCCCCCTGAACCAACTATCAAACCCATGCCCCCTGAAGTGGAAACCTGCAGTCCTAACCAGCCCCAATTATTTCTGCCTTCTTATGTAACACACTCGTAACTCCTCTCACTACTTAACTTTGTTGTCTGTTTATTGCCTTTCTCTCAAAATGCAGCACCCTGAAATCCACCCATGTGAACTGTGCAGAGGTGACGATTTATCCATTCCTGTCTAGGGTGAACTTTTCACCTCACCTTAAAGGAACCCGGTACAGAGGCCTCTTGAATCTGATACAAGGGCTCCCACTTTATTTGCTCTGTGCCTTTGGATCATCCCGTGTTAAAATTTTCCCTTCATCAGTTTTCAGCCGTGACTCCAAAGGTGGATATATTTTCATACATCAGCCATTTTGACACCCTCTGCATTTTTAATCAGCTTGTGGTCACATCAGAGAACAAGGAAAGACCTTGGGAGATGCTTCTGTTCTTTGGAAGTCTTCTGTTCTTATGAAGAAAGTTGCAATGCCGTTTTTTTTCCCTCAGGCTGTGCCCCCAGATGTCTGCACAGTTAACTCATTATTGACAGGGGTATTTTTTCTAGAAACTAAATGCCTGCGGCCACTGATGTTTCTTTTATCGGGTCAAAAATTCATTCTCTTATTTTACTAACATTTTGCGGGTTACGACATTCAGTGTTACACTTGACACACCTGTGAAGCTTTGTAATTTTCATAAAATGTTGTCTGCAGTATTCTTTTCTGGAAAAGGAACAGAGCGTTCTCTAGCACCCTTTTCATGTCCACTCTCCATAGCAGAATCCGTCACCAAGGATTTCTGTCTTTCTCTTGGTCTTCTCTTCGCATTGTCTGAATCAGAGCTACATTCTGAAGAGCCGTCACCTTCTGAGACGCTGGTCTATATGTCACTTAGACCATGAGACAAAGTGTCTGCATAAAACTCACTGACAACCTCTCTCTCACTCAAACTCTCATTTTCCACAATTTTATGATGATAAGCTTGTGTTTAAAATAAACACAAAGTTGGAACAGAATCCTAATGGAGCAGACCTTGAAAGATGGCGGTCATAAGGTGGATAATGGCGGGAAAGAGGCCGTGCAACCAATGGACAGGGTAACCTTGAAACACACTGCCTTGTGTCAAATAGACAGAGCCAGTGGGAATTTACTGTATGAATCGGGGAACTCAAACCACTCCTCTGTGACAAGCTAGAGGGCTGGGAGGGGGTGGGAGGCGGGAGGGAGGTTCAAGAGGGAGGAGAAATATCCATTTTTATGGCTGACCCACGTTGATGTACAACAGAAACCAACACAGTATTGTGAAGCGCTCATCCTTCAATTAGTAAATTTTAAAGATAAGTTGTGTGATGAACCCTGGATCAATTTTAATCTCTAACAAATTCACATGGGGATATTAATTGTGTCACTCTGTAAAAAACGTAGTGATATGTCTTGAATCGATAATATTCAGTGAAGCAAAAAGCACATCATTAATAATACATCTCTGTTCAGGAATGTGTTCATAGTTGCCATGTTTCCTCCCTGCAGTTCAAAGTCATTGCCACAGTATCTCGCATCTGTATCCTTTCCTTATTCGTGGTCATTTCACAGCCTGAGACAGCTCTGTAAGGACAGCTAACTGACCTACACAACTTTTCTTGTATTTGTTATCCCTTAAATTCATTTGCTAGTTTGGGTTCTCAGTTGGGTTATTTCCCATACATTAGTTGTAATTTCTCAGGAAATACATCTTTAGATGAGAAATGGTCTTTCTTCACCTCTCGTTGTTGTCGTTCGGTGTTGCTAAGTCGCTCAGTCGTGCCCAACTCTTTGCGACCCCATGGACTGCAGCTCGCCGGGCTTCCCTGTCCTTCACTATCTTCTGGAGTTTGCTCAAATTCATGTCCATGGTGAGGCCATCCAACCATCTCATCCTCTGTTGCCCTCTTCTCCTCCTGCCTTTGATCTCAGTCAGCATTAGGGTCTTTTGCAATGAGTCAGTTCTTCGCATCAGGTGGCCAAAGTATTGGAGCTTCAGCTTCCAAGGAACAGGCATCTTTTAATTTCATGGCTGCAGTCACCGTCCACAGTGATTTTGGAGCCCCCCCAAAAAAGAAAATCTGTCAGTGTTTCCACTTTTTCCCTATTTGCCCTTAAGTGATGGAACCAGATCTTCATTTTTTGAATGTTGAGTTTTAATCCAGCTTTTTCACTCTTCTCTCTCACCCTCGCCAAGAGGTTCTTTAGTTCCTCTTCACTTTCTGCCATTAGAGTGGTATCATCTGCATATCTGAGGTTGTTAATATTTCTCCCAGCTATCTTGATTCTCGCTTGTGATTCATCCGGCCTAGCATTTCGCATAATGTGCTCTGTCCAGTTGAGTCGCTCAGTTGTGTTCAGCTCTTTGTGACCCCATGAACTGCAGCACGCCAGGCCTCCCTGTCCATCACCAACTCCCGGAGTTTACCCAAACTCATGTCCATTGAGTCGGTCTGTATAGAAATTAATAAAAATGTTAGCATAACCTCCAGACCAACATTTTATCTTTGGATCGCTCTGAGATTTCCATTGCCTTCTGCTGTCTTAGATGTTGCACGTAAGAGCCTCCTTGTTGATTTAGAGATTTAGTCCTCATGTTTTATAAACTTCTCCAGGACCAGAGTAGGTCATAGTGGAGCCTGTGGAAGGAAGATAATTTAAAATGATTTCTGATTGTAGACTGCATTTTGCTTGCCTGTACAAACGAAGCTGTCATTTCCTTGAAAATAGAAGCAAGCAGTGCCACTGTGAACACCAACGGAAGTAGCCCACAGCATCCAGTTCTCCCATGGATGTGATTCTACGATTTCCTCCCATTTTTTTTCACAGCACAATAGCTATTAAGCCATTGTCCTAAAGGCAAGAGAAATTAGCTTCTTACAAGACAGTGAATCCTAGACAAGCTAAGAAAGGGTTTGACTCATCTCTTTACCCCTTAAAAAAATCCTCTCTTAAATTGCAGCTCAATTAAGAATTAGCCTAAAATAGACATTTTAATTTTAAAAAATGTGGTTAAAAGTTATGGAAGTGACTTTTAAATCTCACCCCTGTTATAAGAGAGTCGAGTGATTTAAAAGAATGTTATAGGTGCTGATTGAATCCCTGAAAAGTACAGCTTCATTTCTACAAATGAGTATTTGTTGTTGCTGTTGTTCAGTCACTTAGTTGTGTCCGACTCTTTGCAACCCCATGGACTTCAGCACGCTAGGCCTCCCCGTCCTTCACTGCTGGAATTGACTCAAACTCATGTCCATTGAGCCGGTGATGCCATCCAACCATCTCACCCTCTGTCGTCGGCTTCTTCTCCTGCCTTCAATCTTTCCCAGCATCGATGTCTTTTCTAATGTGTCAGCTCTTCACATCAGGTGGCCAAAATACTGGAGTTTCAGCTTCAGCCTCAGTCCTTCCAATGAATGTTCAGGGTTGATGTTCTTTAGGATGGACTGGTTGGATCTCCTTGCAGTCCAACAAGGGACTATTGAGAGTCTTTTCCAACACCACTATTTGAAAGAGTATTAGACATAAGTTGTTTTTTTTTCCCTTACGTGAAATGCAGCCTGCAATAGAAGAGATGTATGAGTAACACTGTATTTTGGTGTATTTCTTCTTGCAACAGTATGGTCTCAGTGCCCTCCAGATGGCTCAGCTGAGGTAGGGAAAGTGATGAGGTGACATTATGGATTTTTCCAAACATACTTGCTTATTCTCCTCCATGTGTCTCTCAGAGCTGTCTTACCTGGGCAGCCAATGCAGGTGTCGGGGAAGCTTTAAAACATTAGCATCCAAGCAGAAGGAGCCTCCGAGCATTTAAAACTAAGAGGGTTGGCCAACACACTGCATTCTATATGCTTTGCGTTTCTAAGTCAACCCAACTATTTTAGGTGTGCTCACTGACATTTTTTTTTCCTTGTGTTATTTTAATTTTGGAACATCATTGGGAACTGAGCACACCAAAGCGCTGAGCACAGGCCTTCCTTATCAGATCCATCGTCATGATTGAAAATCATAATCAGGAAAGCACACGAAAAAGAGGAAAACTTACTAACTGCGGCAGATATTGAGGAGACAGAAATGTTGAAAGAGAGTGAGCATAAGATAATTCCGCATGGCAGGAGGAGAAAGATTATTTTAAAATCTAAGGTTTTTTAATTTGTTTTCTTAAATTTATATAAAGGTTTTTATTTAAAATGGATCTTTTAAAGGTTTCTAAATGCATTTTTGGAGCACACAAGGTACCAGAAAAGGATGTTCTATCGATATAGTACTTTAGCCAATTGATTTGATGAAATAAGGGTGTTCTGACCTTCTGTTAGCCAAGAGCCTCTTCCTGGGTCAGTCCATTGGGAGTTACGGAGATTGTGTATGTGTGTGTTCATGGGTGCGCATGTGTTCTCCATTCTAGTGTTCAGGTTTTTCACAATATCGCTATTGTAAATATTTTGACAGTCCTCCATGTACATATTTACACATTTGTGGAATCTAAAAAGAAACGATTCCCATGAACTTACAAGATGGAAACAGATTTACAGACTTAGAGAACAGACTTATGTTTGCCTTGGGGAAGGATTGGGGAAGGGATAGTCAGGGAGTCTGGGATGGACATGGACACACTGCTGTATTTAACATGGAGAACCAACCAGAACCTGCTGTCCAGCACAGGGAACTCTGCTCAATACTCTGTAATAACCTTATGGTTCCCAGGGGGAAGGATGGGGGAAGGGATAGTTAGGCAGTTTGGGATGGACATGGACACACTGCTGTATGTAACATGGAGAACCAGCAAGGACCTGCTGGACAGCACAGGGAACTCTGCTCAATACTCTGTAATAACCTTATGGTCCCCAGGGGGAAGGATGGGGGAAGGGATAGTTAGGGAGTTTGGGATGGACATGGACACACTGCTGTATTTAACATGGAGAACCAACAGGGACCTGCTGGACAGCACAGGGAGCTCTGCTCCATGTCATGTGGCAACCTGGATGGGAGGGGAGTTTGGGGGAGAATGGATCTTCCCCACCCAGGGATGGAACCCGCGTCTGTTGCATTGGCAGGTGGATTCTTCACCACTGAGCCACCTAGGAAGCCCCTTTGCCACTACACGGCCTGTCCGTGGAATTCTCCAGGCAAGAATAACAGAGTGGGTTGCCATTCCCTTCTCCAGCAGATCTTCCCAACCCAGGGATAGAAGCTTGGTCTCTTGTATTGCAGGTATATTCTTTACCATCTGAACCACCAGCGAGCAAACTTCAGCTTTCTTGCAGAGCATGGTAACATAGTTATCTCTGAAAGCAGTTTTCTCTGCTTCTGTATATGAATGATTTCATTAATACCTTGGGTACCAGCATGAGAAACTCAGCTGCTTCTCAGTTTGTACAGAAATCCACTCATTTGTTTGTATAGGTGTGTGCCTGTGTGTTTTTGTATTTTGTATGTATCAGATTTAACTTACAATTTGAGGAGAAACTCGAAACATTTTACCTTGATAATGTGAACTTAATCCTTTCAAATGGACTATCTCTCAGCTGTTTTCATCTTTTGGGCATCGTATAACCGGGGATTTTGTTTTAATTCATCAAACTGTCCAATTTGCTGAACCATATTTATAATCTGGGCTTCCCAGGTGGCGCTAGTGGTAAAGAACCCTCCTGCTAGTGTGGGAGACGTAAGAGACCCGGGTTTGATCCCAGGGTGGGGAAGATCCCCTGGAGGAGGAAATGGCAACTCACTCCAGTATTCTTGCCTGGAGAATCCCATGGACAGAGTTGGACACCACTGAAGCGACTAGGCACAGCCCAGCACCTTTATAATCTATTCTTTTGGCATTCTCTTTCTGCCGTGCATGAGTTAAGAAAGAACACAATGTAAGTCAGTTCTCTCCCCAAGCTGGGTTTGCTTCTCTCATCAAAATAATAATAAACTTGTGCCTTTGTTAAGGTAGTTCTGAGTACGCCGCTGGAATCCCGTTAGAAGCTGTATTGTCTCCGTAGGTGTTCTTGCCATTTGAATAATTATCTGCCCATCCCAGAAGCACAGTCAGTGTCAGAATCCTCAGGAGGTTTAGTCTGGAACTTTTTTGAAAATACCTTCCAGGTGTTCAGCTGTGTCTGAAAACCCCTGTTAAAAAGTTAGAACACATTCCACAGCTGTGGCAAATTAGAACGGTAGAACATCAGGTTTAAGAAAACTTGTACTAAATGCCTTCGTAAATTCTAATTGAGACTTAATTCTTTAGACTCCTTAGTTCTCAATCCTGCAAAAGAGCGTTTAGCACAAGCCAGGGAAGAATTAGAACATGTGTCATTGTCTACATTCCAGATAAACGATTGCTCTTTTAACATTTATCGAAAACGAGACTATGAACGTAAAGCCATCGGCTTCCCTGCATTCGAAAATTTAGAGTTGGTGATTATGCTGTTTGTTGAACTGCTGAATTTGACCTGGAAAAGAAAAAAAAAAATTTTAAATATCTCCAGCTACTTCATGGAGTCCTGAATCCAGTTTTTAAGGCATTTGTAATCTTTTTATTGTTTTTAACATGAGAGAAGTTTTCATCCATGGACATTTACTTAAACAACTCGCTAACAACGTAATCTGAAATAGAAATAAAAGTAGAACACAATGAAGATTTTTTTGGATCCCTCTCTCTTCCCCTTTTAAACTATATGCCTTTGGTCTTACTCAGAGTCATAACCTCTCTGATTCTTGTTTATCACTTCCTTCTGCTACATTTTATTTATACAAAATCATCTTAGCATGACCCTATTAATATGCCACGCGTAGACTGGTTTTGATCTTCAGTAAATTAAATCATATATTCATCTTCACCTGACATTTTGCATGGAAGGCTGTGTTTTTGGTGTTCAGCCATGGTGATATTTGAAGATGTAGCTTGTTTATGCTCACTGATAACATGAATTCCTTAGTTACGTCATCATACATTTCACTTCTTCCTTTGCTTCTTTTTTGTTATAGGCACGAGTTTGTTGTACTTTGTAGACTCTGTATATAAGTAATATCATACAGTATTTATCTTTCTCTGTCTGACTTTTTTTCACTTAGTATAATATCTTCTAACTCCATCCATGTTGCTGCAAATGGCATTATTTCATTCTTTTTCATGGCTGAGTAATACTCCAGTGTGTGTGTGTGTGTGTGTGTGTGTGTGTGTGTGTGTGTGTGTATGTGTTTGTGTGTGTACAAAACACCTTCTTTATCCATTCATCTGTTGATGGACATTTAGGTTCTTCCATGTCTTAGCTATTGTAAAAAGTGCTGCAGTGAACATTGGGGGTGCACATATCTTTTTGAATTAGAGTTTTCTTTGGATATATGCCCAGGAGTGAAATTGCTGGATCGTATGAGAACTCTATTTTTAGTTATTTTGAGGAAGCTTCATACTGTTTTCCAAAGTGGCTACACCAGTGTACATTCCCACCAACACTGTATGCATATTATGTGGTTTTTCATAAAAACTGAAGAGCATCTAGTGAGTTTCTTCCAAACCTGTCATGTACCTTATGAAGAATCAATCTTTGCGATCAGAAGAGACTCTTCACCCTTCAATAATTGGGCATAAGGTGGTAGAAATGATATTTCTATTCCATTCGGTTGACTTTTCAGCACTCTACCTGGTGCTAGGGCTGATGATAACAAGCTGACATAAATTTATATTTAAAATTAATTTATTCCATTCTGTAATTGTAACAAGATGCCCACTTTATGATTTTCCTTTATAAATCCCTGTTTATACATTAGGATTTTGGCATTCACATATACGCAGCTGCCATACATACACAATTTAACAGATATACGATTTGGACAAGGAGGGTGATTAAAAAAAATCTACATGAGAATCTAGACAATGTGTTAAAAAGCAGAGACATCACTTTGCCAACAAAGGAGTATACAGTCAAAGCTACTGGTTTTTCCTGTAGCCATGTATGGATCTGAGAGCTGGACCACCGAGAAGATTGAGCACTGAAGAACTGATGCTTTCAAACCATGGTGCTGGACAAGACTCTTTAGAGTGTGTTGGACAGCAAGGAGATGAGACCAGTCAATCCTGAAGGAAACCAACCCTGAATATTCATTAGAAGGATTGATGCTGACACTCAAGCTCCAATATTTTGGCCACCGGATGTGAAGAGCCAACTCATTGGAAAAGACCCTGATGCTGGGAAAGATTAGGGGCAGGAGGAGAAGGGGAGGACAGAGGATGAGATGGTTGGATGGCATCACCAACTCAATGGACATGAGTTTGAGCAAACTCCAAGAGATAGTGCAGGACAGGGAAGCTTGGTGTGCTGGAGTCCGTGGGGTTGCAGAGAGTTAGACATGACTTAGCAACTGAGCAACAACAGCAAAGATGATAATCAGCTGTTTTCTTATAAAAATAACTCATTACTAATCAACTGTTTTGTGTCACTTTATGCTTTTAAAATAACATGGCAGTTTAGCCACAGATATAACTCTAGAAGCCATCAATATTGATAATGAAAGGAAAGCTCAGTTTCAGGAACACAAAATGAATTTGTTAATTATAAGTTGTTTTGCATGAAAAGGTCAGGTGTTATTTGAAGTTTGTATTTAATTATGATGGTCAATTAAATATTTTTTTCCCCATTTCATTCCTTGCATTTCAGTGAGCAAGAGTGTAGAATTTAGCTATGTGACAAAAATGAATAGGATCAACATAATGGAACTTTTCTTGGAAACTGAACATTATGCAATATTCCATAGTCATCCTATTGAAAATTTGTCATGATTTCCAGTTCCACAGCCAATTGCTCTGGGGTTAGAAGCATGTTGGCTGATCCAAGGCCTCACTCGAGTGGGGAATACTGGTTGGTTTTTGAGCAAATCTTGAATAATTAGATAAAAGATATTCTGTTTTTCATCATATGCTGTTTCCCTTCTTAAAGTAAATTCATTTCACAGTTGCTTTACCTACATTCACAGTGAAACCAAAATAATATGAAGGGGTCTTACAAGCTGAGTGCTGTAGTAGACTCTTCATTGGAGAAATGCACTTTCAACTCTCCTAGTCAGTTCAGTTGCTCAGTTGTGTCCGACTCTTTGCAAGCCCGTGGACTGCAACATGCCAGGATTCCCTGTCCTTCACCATCTCCCAGAGCTTGCTCAAACTCCTGTCCTTTGAATCAGTGATGCCATCCAACCGTCTCATCCTCTGTTATCCACTTCTCCTTTTGCCTTCAATCTTTCCCAGCATCAGGGTCTTTCCTAGTGAGTCGCCTCTTTGCATCAGGTGGCCCTAGTACTGGAACTTCAGCTTCGGCATCACTCTTTCCAATGAATATTCAGGACTGTTTCCTTTAGGATGGACTGGTTTGATTTCTTTGCTGTCCACAGGACTCTCAAGAGTCTTCTCCAGCACCGCAGTTTGAAAGCATCAGTTCTTTGGCACTCAGCCCTCTTTATGGTCCCACTCTCACATCCGTACATGGTTTACTGGGGAAAACACAGCATTGACTCTTTGGACATTCGTCGTCAAAGTGATGTCTCTGCTTTTTAATAGGCTGGTCTAGGTTTGTCATAGCCTTTCTTCCAGGGAGGATTTTTAATAATCGAGAATTCACCAGGAAGACAGCATAGTCAAACTATTCAACCAAAGGGACAATTTGAGTGTGTGTTACACAGAGGGCATATGCACTCGTTCCTGAGAAATATCCCTACTTCTTCAACAACCACCTTTCTGTACCTGAAACTGAACTTTCTATTGGGATTTTATTGGGTTGTCCAAAAAGTTTGTTCAGATTTTTCCGTAGAATCTAATGGAAAAACCCAAGTGAACTTTCTGGCTAGCCCAGTGGTTCTTTCCTACGTCATTCCATTCACTTGTTGCTAATGTGTGTTGCATTTCTTCTCAGACCTTCCCAGGGTCTTTTGTTATCAGTCTTTTTTTCCTACAGTATTGCGTTAAGTTTCAGGTCAACAGCAATGCGATTCAGTTTGATGGATGGATGGACAGACAGATAGATGAATGCATATAGGTAATGTTTTCCATTCTTGGTTATTACAAGATATTGATTAAATGTAGTTCACTCTGCCATACACGAGGACCTTTTGTTTATATAGTTTATATATAGCAGGGTGAGTATGTTAACCCCAAACGTGCAGTTCCTACCACTTCAGATCCCCTTTGGTAACCATAAGTTTGTTTTTTTGCGTTAGTCCACTTCTATTTTGTAAATAAGTTCACCTGTAGTATTTTTTAGATTGCATGTGTCAGGGGCTTCCCTGATAGCTCAGCTGTTAAAGAATCCGCCTGCAGTACAGGAGAACCCAGTTTGATTCC
The DNA here is from genome assembly GCF_054371585.1 of Giraffa tippelskirchi. Classification (NCBI taxonomy): domain Eukaryota; kingdom Metazoa; phylum Chordata; class Mammalia; order Artiodactyla; family Giraffidae; genus Giraffa; species Giraffa tippelskirchi. Next base: position 150,806,971 of record NC_137289.1, read on the forward strand.
TGGGTCTGGAAGATCCGTTGGAGAAGGGATAGGCTACCCACTCCAGTATTCTTGGGCTTCCCTGATGGCTCAGCTGGTAAAGAATCCAGCTGCAATGTGGGAGACCTGGGTTCCATCCCTGGGTTGGGAAGATCCCCTGGAGAAGGGAACAGCTACCCACTCCAGTGTTCTGGCCTGGAAAATTCCATGGACTCTATAGTCCATGGGGTTGCATGTATAAGTGATATCATATATTTGTCTTTGTCTGACTGACTTCACTTAGTATGATCATCTCTACGCTGATCCACATTGCTGCAAATGGCCTTATTTCATTCTTTATGGCTGAGTAGTATTCCATTGTATACATGTACCACATCTTCTTTATCTGTTCTCCCAAGAAAATTGAAAATAAACAAATGGGACCTCATCAAACTTATAAGCTTTAGCACAGCAAAGGAAACCTTAAACTGTCTTCTTAACCAAGTTCCAAGGTTCCCATTGAAAACCAACATTGGAAAGCTTGAGAATATTTCTGTATACATTTAAGATTATATGAATTAGTCAGCATGACTAGGTTTTGATAGAGATGAAGAAGAATGTCTGTTTTATTTTAATATATATATTTAGTTGTTAGCGTTTTATGGACAAATAACAAACCAGATTAATTCTCATCTGCCCCTAGATAGTATCCAGTCATAAGTACTAGGAAACCCAGCAACCACCCATGCTTGTCTTGCAATTGAGGATGAAATAGTGTATCTAATAGTGAGCTTCCCTGGTGGCTCAGCTGGTAAAGAATCCACTGCAATACGGGAGACCTGGGTTTGATCCCTGGGTTGGGAAGATTCCCTGGGGAAGGGAATGGCTACCCACTCCAGTATTCTGGCCTGGAGAATTCCATGGACTGTATAGTCCATGGGGTCGCAAAGAGTCGGACACGACTGAACGACTTTCACTTAGACTTAGACTTAGTGTGTCTAAATAGATCAGCATATTTAGAATTTGTACACTTTGTGAGAAACTATCAAAATTATGTTTCACATTTGTAACATAGAGTTATATAAATCATCTTTATTTCTTAAATACAATTTGTACTGCCATGAATACCATAAAATACAAAATATATATGGGCATCCCTGGTGGTTTAGTGGTAAAGAGCCCAAAAGCCAGTGCAGGAGAAGGGGGTGTTTGATCCTCTGGGTCTGACAGATCCCCTGCAGGAGGAAATGACAGCCCACTCCAGTATTCTTGCCTCTGAAATCCTATGGACAGAGAAGCCTGGCGAGCTACAGTCCATGGAGTCACAAAATATTGCACACAACTGAGCAACTGAGCATGCAGACAGACAGACACATGCACATATATATATATATTTCATGCATGTTTCATAAGCATACTATGATGGCAAAAAATATGACTTTCCTAATAAGTTTTAAAATATTTTTGTTAAATTAATTGTAGCTCACAAATGAAATAAGCTTTCTGTAAGTTTTTGAAATATGTGTTGATATCCACTCTAATAATATATCATTTTCCCTCAGCTTTTAGCATGTTAGTTGGGTCATTGCATGTATATCAGAAATTTGGTTGAATAAGGACCTCCATCATTTTCTCAGCATGATTGCAGTTGTAATATATTTTTGCCTTGCGTTTCTCTTTAGACTCTGAGTACCCAATAAACACTAAATAAATAATAAACAAGCACTGAATACACAGACTGAACAGATAAATATGCATCACCTTCATGCAAAGTTATTCACCAACAACATTTTGCAGTCAGAGCATATAAGCTTTGTTTATCATCTGCATAATCTTTTTTTTTTATCGAAGTGTAGTTGATTTACAATGTTGTTTTAATTACTGCTGTATGGCAATGTGACTCAGTTTTATATATATATATATGTTCATATATGTGTGTGTGTGTATATATATATATATATATATATATATATATATCCTTTTTCATATTCTTTTCCATGAGGATGTATCAGAGGATACTGAATATAGTTCGCTGTACTCTATAGACTATGGTAGGCTCTTGTTCATCCATCCTGTGTATAGTAATTTGCATCTAGGAATCCCGAACTCCCACCCCACCCCTCCCTCCACCCGTCCCTCTTGGCGGCCACAAGACTGTTCTCTGCCTAGGAGTCACTTTCTGTTTCATAGTTAAGTTCATTGGTGTCATAGTTCAGATTTCACATGTGATATCACAGGATATTTGTCTTCCTCTCTTTGACTTACTTCACTTCATATGAAAATCTCTAGGTTCATCGATGTTTCTGTAAATGGCCTGATTTCATTCTTTTTTTGTGGCTGTGTAACATTCCTGTGTGTGTGTGTGTGTGTGTGTGTGTGTGTGTGTGTATAGATAATGCATCATCTTTTTTTTTAAATAAATAAATATTTTGGTTTTTATTTTCTTTTTTTTTAATTGGAAGAATATTGCTTTACATTGTTGTGTTGTTTTCTGCCATACAACAATGAAAATCAGCCATAATTATACATATATCATAAAAAATATGAAACGATCCATGAATTTTTGTGTCATGCTTGCTCAGGGTCCGTGCTAATCTTCTCTGTATGGCTCCAGTTTTACTGTATGTGCTGCAGAAACACGCACTCTACCACATCTTCTTTTTAAAATTTTTATTGTAAGATATTTGCTTTACTATAGTATGTCACATCTTCTTTATGCATTCATTTGTAGATGGGCATTTAGGCTGTTTGCATACACGGCTATTGTGAATACTATCATCTGCGTAATACAGACAGAGCCTAGGTAGACCAGTTATCCACTTTCCCTATGACATTCTTTCATTTTTCAACAGATACCTGTCCTTACTTTCTCTGTGTGTCAAACAGAAATAAATGGCAGCATTTCTCATATCATGTTTGTAACATAGAGTTTTATATAAATCATCTTTATGTCTTAAATACAACTTGTAGTGTCAGGAAAAACAAAAAAGTGCAAAATGTGTATCGGCTCTCCAAGAAGCACGATGCTTTCAAAAGTACATTTTCCAGTTAGTTTCTCAAGCTGTGCTATTGGACTAAGGTATACTTTTCTCAACTTTACACCTGAGAAATATGAGGCTTTTTTGTAGATTCAAAGCCAAAGCTGACTGCCTCTGTGTGTGTGTATGCGTGCATGTGTGGACACGTTTGTGCAGTTGTGTCTCTTTGTGACCCCATGAACTGCAACATGCCAGGCTTCCCTGTCCTTCACCATCTCCCAGAACTTGCTGAAACTCACGTCCATTGAGTTGATGATGCCATCCAACCATCTCATCCTCTGTCATCCCTTCTCCTCCTGCCCTCAATCTTTCACGCTTAGGTAATGAATTATTCTTCAACGGATTACATCATCTGTGGCATTAAAGTCATGTTGTAAACAACCAAAGTGTAGTTATTAATACATCTGACCCCACTGAGGTTCTTACGGCCAACTTGAAGTGGGCAGAAAGCTGTGTGTTCTGGAACCAATCTCCTAAACTCTTCAGTTGAACGAGGAACATTTAGATGCTGGTTAGCCATCCTAAAACCCTCAACTTTCTGTTCTAGAGCAATATTTAGACCAAACACGGTGCACACAGTACTCATTTCATTCAACGTGCAAGTGAGAAATGGAATTTAGGTTTTTAAAGCATCTTTTCCATGAACCACATTTTAAAATAAACACCCAGTCACTTAGCACATCTCGTGTGAGCGTGTGTGTGTGTGTATGTATGTGTGTGTGTTTGTTTTATTCCTTCCAGTGCTTTGAATGAAACTCAGTATCAATCTAGTCCGTAATCTGTCTAAATTCAAATGACTTCTTTTGTGCATCTCTCTCCTTGTTCAGTTAATGTTGGTGGGGGGTGGGGCGGCTTACCGATTTACAAGCTTCACTTCGGAGACAGTAAATCTCAAAAACCAATGTTTCATCAGCTGAGATGGTTAGAGCATTTGGAGCCAGGAGTGGTTGTCAGTGAAAAGGAGCCATTTGTTTAAAATCACCAGGTTTGGCCAGTCAAGGACTGGCTTCTGTGAATTCATCTCTAGCATATGAGGAAAGTTACTAGCTTATCTGGGAAACTGACTCAGACTCTTCGATCTTTGGTAAAGTGTGTGGTTGTTTCCCAGTTGACAAGCTGCTATCATGTTGTTCATACAATCCCACTCTAGGAAACCCCCACCCATGGTCTGTCTGGATTATATCAAACACTGAAATTTTTTGTTTTGTTTTAGCATTTTTGATGTGAAACATTTCTAAAGGCTTTATTCGATTTGTGACAGTGTTGCTTCTGTTTTATGTTTTGGTTTTTTGGCCACGAGATTTGTGGGATCTTATCTCCCCACCCAGGGATCAAACCTAGAAACAACCCCCCCCACCCCACTTTGGAAGTTGAAGTGCTAACAGCTGGACCACCAGGCAGATCCATCAAACACTGTATTTTGACAGTTAGACTAGGAGAACAATATGCTCTCCTAGGGAATATAAGATCACTGGCATTCATTCTGGTCCTGCAATGGGAAATCTGAAGCACCGCAAAGAACAAACGAAATGGGGGAAGGATGGGGAAAGGGATAGTCAGGGAGTTTGGGATGGACATGGACACACTGCTGTGTTTAACATGGAGAACCAACAAGGACCTGCTGTCCAGCACAGGGAACTTTGTTCAATACTCTGTGATAACCTTATGGTTCCCAGGGGGAAGGATGGGGGAAGGGATAGTTAGGGAGTTTGGGATGGACATGGACACACTGCTGTGTTTAACATGGAGAACCAACAAGGACCTGCTGTTCAGCACAGGGAACTCTGTTCAATACTCTGTGATAACCTTATGGTTCCCAGGGGGAAGGATGGGGGAAGGGATAGTTAGGGAGTTTGGGATGGACATGGACACACTGCTGTATTTAACATGGAGAACCAAACAAGGACCTGGTGGACAGCACAGGGAACTCTGCTCAATACTCTGTAATAACCTTATGGTTCCCAGGGGGAAGGATGGGGGAAGGGATAGTCAGAGAGTTTGGGATGGACATGGACACACTGCTGTGTGTAACATGGAGAACCAACAAGGACTTGCTGGACAGCACAGGGAACTCTGTTCATTGTCCTTTGGCAGCCTGGATGGGAAGGGAGTTTGAGGGAGAATGGATACATGTACATGTATGGCTGAGTCCCTTCACTGTCCACCTGAAACTATCACAACACTTTTAATCGGTTATACTCCAATACAAAATAAAAGGTGAAAAAAGAGTGAAAAAAGCCATCCCTGGTTGTAGCAGTAAATGAAGATTCCACGTCAAATGGTATGGAAACACCAGCTTCAAAACACCCCGCATTCTTTTGCTGGTGTTCAGAGACACAGGGAAAGCTGTTTCCTGCAGACCTTTTGGAAGGAGATTAGAATCGCCAGCATCAAACCTTTCCATGGGATGCTTTTAGAAGAAGTAGGATTTGCCAGGGTGCAGAATGTTAATGGTCCCTCCTCTCTTAGAGATTATTGGACAGTCACGTTCTGCAGGAGAGATGGTCGTCTTTCAGTGTGGACCAAGGGTCTCTGATTTCCTAAAGACTCGTGGTTTACCATCCATTACAAATCGTCAGGCTTATCTCCAGAAAAATAAGTGAGGAGGTCATTCTGTGAGAGTGGAGCGTAGGAGAGAGGCGGATGGAGGAAGCATGGGTTAAAACCAGAACGGTTTTGCCAGAAAATTCCTGGAGCCTTTAGAAAGGAATCAGCTCTTTGCTGAATGGAGGGAGAGAGGCTTTCTCTTTATGGTTATTATCCGGCACCCAAACCGTCATTATTAGCTGGTATTGTCCATAAAGCTGGCTGAAAGAGGCTTTTCCCTGCCCAGCAAACTGGGGTTCATTTTATGAGAAGGCATGTAAAATGCAGGAGGGATGAATGCAGGGAGGAGGGGTTCCAGAACATTCTCGGGCAGGAAAGACTAATTAGCAATTGCTAGTTACATAAGGGAGCACCTGATAATGTCTGAACACTCCCTTCCAGTTGCTCAACTTGAAGGCACCCCCATGAACTCTAGAGGGGAGGGGATTTGTGCGTCATTCCCTGAATGTGCAACCTGGCAGTTGACCTCCTTGTATGCACTCAGGCAAGGAGGTTGGGAGTCCAGATGATTGTTATTTCAGAACAACAATGGCAAAAAAAAAAAAAAAAATTCTTACTGTTTTTGTTTGAATCAGACCATTCATTTCCAATCCCCTCCTGGTTCACACACTCCATCGCGCATAAGTACTTGGGCAAACTATGGGAAGGTAACTTCCTTCCTTCCCATAGATTGGTGTAAGATCTCATCCTTTATGATTTTGGTTTAGGTTTTGGGAAGCTGGTACTCTGAGGGTTTCTTGGGTTGCTGCCAGCTTTGCTTATGTGCTCAGCTGCTCAGTCGTGTCTGACTCTTTGGGACCCCATAGATGGTAGCTCGCCAGGCTCCTCTGTCCAGGGAATTTCCCGGATAAGAATACTGGAGTGGGTTGGGTTGTCATTTCCTTTTCCAGGGGATCTTCAGACCCAGGGATCAAACCCAGATCTGCTGCTTGTCAGGTGAATTCTTAACCACTGAACCAGCTGGGAAGCCCTCCAGGTTTGCTTGAAGGCATTGGTTCTCATTTCTGTCATTTTCAGTCCCAAATAGCCTGTCTTCATGTAAACACTGCTTACTGGCCATGCTTATTTAATAAGCAGTCCCTGAAATATGTGAATGTCATATCCCTTGCAATAAAGAGGAAAATAAAGGGAGAAAAGTGGAAGCGATGACAGATTTCTCTTCTTGGGCTCTAAAATCACTGGGGATGGTGACTGCGGCCATGAAATTAGAAAATGCTTGCTTCTTGGCACGAAAGCTATGACAAACTTACACAGTGTATTAAAAGGCAGAGATATCACTTTGCTGACAAAGGTCCAAGTAATCCAACCTATGCTTTTTCCAGTAGTCATGTATGGATATGAGAGCTGGACCATAAAGAAGGCTTGGTGCCAAAGAATTGATGCTTTCGAACTGTGGTGTTGGAAAAGACTCTTGAGAGTCCCTTGGATGGCAAGGTGATCAAACCAGTCAATCCCTAAAGGAGATCAGTCCTGAATATTCAGTGGAAGGAATGATGCTGAAGCTGAAGCTCCAATACTTTGGCCACCTGATGAGAAGAACTAACTCATTGGAAAAAATCCTGATGCCAGGAAGGATTGAGGACAGGAGGAGAAGGGAGCAACAGAGGATCAGATGGTTAGATGGCATCACCAATTCAATGGAGATGAACTTGGGCAAACCCTGGAAGATGGTGAAGGACAGGGAAGCCTGGTATGCTACAGTCCATGGGGTCACAAAGAGTCAGACACAACTTATTGACTGAACAGCAACAACACAGAGGAAATATATTGGGATTTTGTGTAGGGTCATGTAAGAATGGGAAGTAGGGGGGAAAAAAACTTTTTATGACTCTTTCTTCCTCCCAGAAGGCTTACTCAAGACAGATTTGCATGTAAAGTTGGATTAAAGTTTGTGCTAGTATTTAAGCTCGGGGGATGTTTCATAAAATATTCATAGTCTTAAATCTGAGCAAGAGAGCATCTGTCCATCCCACAGGAAGACTTCAAGCATCAGAGGAAAGCAGAGGTTCCAGGTCAAGATATTTCTGCAGTGTGAACTGGAAAGGGCATGTGATCTCAAAAATCAAAAAACTGATCACTTTGCCACAATGAATGCCCAGATGGTCTTCTTTGCAGCTTTTCAGGTGGCATTTAGGGTTTGATGCCTTGAGTGATATCTCATTCCTTAACTTACACTTTTTAAAATTAAAACTAAAAACTAAAATCCTCCTAGTTTTTAAAAGAACGTATCGCAGTCCGTGCTATTTTGGGGGGACAGTTGGGGAGATTTGAATATGCATTGCCTTTTGGGCGAGATTAAAGAATTGTAAGTTTCTGCATGTAACTGTAATATCTTTTTTAATATAGAAAAGGAGAGATGCATTTCAAACTATTTAAGATTGGCATGTCATGATGGTTCTAACTTCCTTTGAAATTTGTGTGTTGAATGGAGTTAAATAAAATGTTAATGAGGAAGTCAATGGGGAAAAAGTAACCTATACTGTTTTTATACACAGTGCACAAAATCTTATACACACAATCTTATACACAGTTTTATACACAGTATACACAATCTTAAAGTCTGGTGCCACACAGACATTTTTCCCTGAAAAAGTAGGCTTTGTCTTTTTTAAGTCTTTTTTGTTTTTCCAAGGAAAACCTAGATACATACGGGAGTAATGACTTGAATCTAGTAAAATGAATGTTGTTTGTATTTAATCGCTAAGTTGTGTCTGACTCTTTGGGACCTCAAGGACTGTAGCCCGCCAGGCTCCTCCGTCCTTGGGATTTCCCAGGCAAGAATACTGGCGTGGGTTGCTATTTTCTTTTCCAGGAAGTCTTCCTAACCTAGGGATTGAATCAGCATCTCTTGCATTGCTTGTGGACTCTTTACCGCTAGCCTATAAAATGTATAGGTTTCCGATATTGTCATGTATCGTGAATATTTTAGTTTCATTTTGCTTTATATGTTAACCCTGTACAAAGCCCCAGTGAAACATTTCATTATATTGTCAAAAGAAACAGGGCTTCTGTGGTAGTTCAGTTGGTAAAGAATCCGCCTGCAATGCAGGAGACCTGGGTTTGATCCCTCGGTTGGGAAGATCCCCTGGAGAAAAGAAAGGCTACCCACTCCAGTATTCTGGCCTGGAGAATTCCATGGACTGTTGTAGTCCATGGGGTCGCAGAGTCAGACACAACTGAGCGACTTTCACTTTCTTTTTCAAAAGAAACAAAAACCATTTTAACTATTGCTTATATCATATAACCTTTTCTGCAGTGAAAAGGTGCTACTCTGTTGCATCCGTATATCCAGAGAAAAAGCAAACAAGGAACAAAATGTCCCATGAAATATCTTTCCAAGTAGCAGCGATGCTGTGGCCTTATATTCTGCAGGTGACGACCCCAAAATCTCCTGTGTTCCTCTGCAGGCTTTCTAAGCACCGGCGACCAGGCGGCCAAAGGCAACTACGGGCTCCTGGATCAGATCCAAGCCTTACGCTGGATCGAGGAGAATGTCGGGGCCTTCGGCGGGGACCCCAAGAGAGTCACCATCTTCGGCTCCGGTGCGGGCGCCTCCTGCGTCAGCCTCTTGACCTTGTCTCACTATTCAGAAGGTAAGGAGAGCGTTGCCCACATTGGGCAGGGGACCCCCGGGACAGAGAGGTGAACCCTTTTGTGAACTCCGTGGGGTTCTTTTTTTTTAAATATTGCTATCATTTCATTTTATTATATATATATATATATATATATATATATGCTGCTGGTGCTAAGTCGCTTCAGTTGTGTCCGACTCTGTGCGACCCTATGGACAGCAGCCCACCAGGCTCCTCTGTCCATGGGATTCTCTAGGCAAGAACACTGGAGTGGGTTGTAATTTCCTTCTCCAATTATATATATATAATAATATACAATTAAAATAATGGAAAGCAGTGATTTTCCAAAGAAATTCTCAAGTGTGCCTTCTGTCCTATCCTTTGATTCTGATCTGTCGCACTTATTATTATTTTTTTTGAACTGGAGGATAATTGCTTTACAGTATTTGGCCCCTGCCATACATCAGGGTGAGTCAGCCCCAGGTATATTATGTGGAATAACATGGAAGCATGGAGTCGTACAGATTGGCTGCTGTTGTTGATATTCGGTAACCAAGTCCTGTCCGACTCTTCGTGACCCCAAGGACTACAGCACACCAGGCACCCCTGTCCCTCACCATCTCCTGGAGTTTGCTCAAACTCGTGTCCATTGAGTTGGGGAAGCCATCCAGCCATCTCATCCTCTGTGGCATATACATGACCATATGTAAAATAGACAGCAAGGAGGAATTTGCTGGATGACACAGGAAACTCAGCATAGTGTTCTGTGATAACCTAGATGGATGGGATGGGGTAGGAGATTACAGGGGGCTTCTGGTGGCTGGAAGTGAAAGAAAGTGAAGTCGCTCAGTTGTGTCCAACTCTTTGCGACCCCATGGACTTCCTACCAGGCTCCTCCATCCATGGGATTCTCCGGGCAAGAATACTCGAGTGAGTGGCCATTTCCTTCTCCAGGGGATCTTCCTGACCCAGGGATTGAATCTGGGTCTCCTGCGTTGTAGGCAGACGCTTTGCCATCTGAGCCACCAGGGAAGTCATAGGTGGGAACATATATATATACCTTTGGGGTTCTTATACAAGACACAGGCAGGTGGGACCGTGGTGCCTCTTGAAACCTCCATAGAAAATGCCCCAAAGGATTTCCCTGGTGATCCAGTGGTTAAGACACCACACAACCAGTCCTGGAAGCCCAGAATTTCGGAACTAGATCCTGTACGCCACAACTAAACCCAGTGAAGTGAAAACGTGTTAGTCACTCAGTTGTGTCTGACTCTTCACAACCCCATAGACTGTAGCCCACCAGGCTCCTCTGTCCGGGGGATTCTCCAGGCAAGAATACTAGAGTGGGTTGTCATTCCCTTCTCCAGGGGATAATCCCCATCCAGGAATCGAACGCAGGTCTCCTGCATTGCAGGCAGATTCTTTACTGACTGAGCCACCAGAGAAGACCATACTGCCAAATTAATTAATTAATTTTTAAGAAAAAGAAGAAAATGCCCCAAATGATGTGTATCCACATCCTCTTCTAAACTGGCTTGCTTTCTGATTTTTCTAATTGAGGTATAATTGACATACACCATTATATCTATTTCCTGGAGAAGGAAATGGCAACCCACTCCAATATTCTTTCCTGAGAAATCCCATGGACAGAGGATCCTGGCCTCTATGGGGTCGCAAAGAATCGGAAATGATTGAGTGACTGACACATGCATTTGCATTATACGTATTTAATAATATACACTTAAAATAATGATTACTATCAAGTGTACAGGGTAAGAATTCAATCTTCGTATATAGTGCAAAGCAACCACCACAAGTCTGGTTAACATTCATCACCATTGAGTTAAAAACTGTTTTTCCTTGTCATCAGAGTTTTAAGATCCACTCTCTTGGCAACTTTTACACGTGCAGTGCAGGCTTCCCTGGCGGCTTAGTGGTAATGAATCTGCCTGCCAAAACAGGGACCCAGCTTTGGGTCGGGAAGATCTTGTGGAGGAGGAAATGGGAACCATCTCTAGTATTCTTGCCTGGAGAATCCCATGGACAGAGAGGAGCCTGGTGGTTTACAGCCCATGGGGTTGCAAAGAGTCGGACACAGCTTAGCGACCTAAAAACAACAACTAGTATTATTAACAATTTTAACGAGATTTTTTTTTTTCACTTAGATTTATGACCGATAGCCATTGCTTACCATCACTGGAGGAAAATGACTTCTATAGAAATGCTTGCACCCTGCGTTTGCCTATCTGAGTTTATTTGGTCAACTTTAAATGTTATTAACTTCAGGTTTCAACCTGGAAGAGGAAGCGTGAGAGGGAATTAGTGTGTGGATGATGGCTGCAGATTCATAGGTTTCATGATAAACATAGCTTGCAGCCACATGCTTATAGACTCGGTCTTTGCTGCAAACTTAACTCAAGGTGCTTCCCTCTGGTCCTTTGTTGCTGTACAGATAAGAGATTTTTAAAGTACAAATGAACACTGGTTGGATGCCGGTGGTCTGGAAGCAGTGTAATAACTTCCTGAGGTTCCCTTCAAAAACGAAACAAAAAGAACAACAAAATAAAAAAGTGCCTCCCTGGGATACTTTTCCAACAGCAGGTGAACATTGACAATCATACTCTGAATCTTCACGGTCGTGTTCTGTTTCCTTCTGTGTCATTGGCTGGTTTAAGAATTTCACCACATCTATTTGAACTATGTATATCAAAATCACCTGAACTTGAAGGGAATTATTATTCTCTAAAGAGTCTAGCACTATCTTTCTTTAAAAATATACATTTCTCTTTAAAAATATGTATCTTTCTTTAAAAATATATGCTGCTTAGTTACTAGGTCGTGTCCGATTCTTTTGTGACCCCGTGGACTGTAGCCCACCAGGCTCCTCTGTCCATGGGATTTCCCAGGCAAGGATACTAGTGTGGGTTGCCATTTCCTCCTCCAGGGAATCTTCCTGACCCAGGGGTCAAACCTGAACCTCTTATGTCTCCTGCATTGACCACCAGCTTTCTTTACAAATATGTATCTTTCTTTATAAACACATTCCTTTAAAGATATAGGGGGAGGAATAAATTGGGAGACTGGAATTGACATATACACACACCATTCTAAATAAAATGGGTAACTAATTAACAACCTGCTATATAGCACAGGGAACCCTACTTAATACTCTGTAGTGACCTCTGTGGAAAAAGTCTAAAAAAGAGTGGACGTATGTATATGTATATCACCTTGCTGGATACTTGAAACTGACGCAACGTTGGAAATCAAGGATATGCCAATAAAATTTCTTTAATGAAAAAACTGGACCATATAAACATGCTAAAAAAGAGGGGGAAGTATAATTGTGCTATGTGACAGCATCCTTTTTTTTTCACTACTTGCACAGTTGTGGACAAGTTTCTGCCTTGATGGCTTCATTAGCAATGTGTGATTGATGGTGATTTTTAAGTCTCCCGAAATCTGAATTTTTTTTCTTAATATATATCTTTTATTGAAGTATAGTTGACTTACAATGTACAGGTGCACAGCAAGGTGATTCAGCTATACATATACACGTATGTATGTGTGTATATGTTTGTCATTTGTATATGCATACACATATGTGCATATGTGTATCATTTTCCCTTGTAAGTTATTAAAACATATTGACTACAGTTCCCTGCACTATACAGTATAAACCATCGTGACTTGTTGCTTATCTGTTTTTTTTTTTTTTACTTAGAAACCTAGCATTCTAGTCATACTAAGTCAAACAAATGAAATCTGAATTTCTTGATTCTTATTTTAAAATGACTGTGGAGGAGTTGAATGAAAGGCTTACATTTTGTTAACCTTTTATTCAAAAATGAATATGTTAGATCATTAGTGATAACAATTCCTATACCATTTCAGAGGATAATTATACTTTCCCATTTGTCAGTGGCTGTCATCACAGTTCTTGGTTTACAAGATAGTCAGGTCCAACTTCAGTAGCAATCAAACACATGTCAGCCAAAACTAATGGAGGAAGAGTGTTAATTACTTAAATCAATAGATCGGAAGTGATTATGGTAGTGCCTTGCATGGGTCATTTCTGCAAAGCAGCTCTCCAGTTACAGTTCAGCACTACAGAATCAGGACTCACCAGTCCAAACATACTCAGACTGTTGACCTCGGAATTCCACTTCTAGTGATAGTGCTTAATGAAATCAGCATGGAGAAGGGAAAAGGTATTCTCATTGAAATGTCCACCACATCATTCTCATAGCAAAGAGTGAAACAAAAAGTGATAAGACATAAAAGATAATAACGTTATAAGAAACATGTGCATTTACTCAAAGGAATGATAATTTGCTTCGAGAATTGTGCTTAAAATACGCGTTAGACTGGCACACCCAGTGTCAAGGGGTCATTCAGCAAACCATCACCTTGACTGGGTACCACGTTTCCTTTGACCCTGTTGCGGGCAAAGATACCATTTTAGGAACTTCTCAGACCCTGATGGGGCAGGGAGAGTTTCTTAATTATGACGTCCAATATACTATCCAGGTATTAGACACGATTGGAAAAGACTCTGTTGCTGGGAAAGACTGAAGGCAAAAGATGAAGAGGGTGGCAGAGAATCAGACGGTTAGATAGCATCACTAACTCAATGAACATGAATTTGAGCAAGCTGTGGGAGACAGTGAAGGACAAGGAAGCCTGGAGTGCTGCAGTCCATGGGGTGGCAAAGAGCTGGGCATGACTTAGCGACTGAACAAAAACAAAAACTATGTTCGGACCGGAGGGGTGAAAAACACCAAGAAGGAGTGATACTAAAAATATTAAAGTAACTCCCATTTTATAGTATGAATTGTAGGTGATATTTTCTTCAGTTTTTTGAGTTTTATCACAGGTTATATTAATATCACTTCCTTGACAACAAATATATATACATACACCGCTACCTCAGTCATGGCCAACGGTGGTCAGAGAGAGAGAGGAAAAAAAAAAAATACATTCCTTCTAGCAGCATTTTTCCTAATTCCGGTTGTCTTGATTTATGAATGTCTTTATTAGGTCAAATATGGACATTGTTTCCTTGAGGTGCTTTAAGGCAGTGAGTGGTTCCCCAGCCTTTCTTGGCACCAGGGACCAGTTTGGTGGAAGACAGTCTTTCCAAGGACCAGAGGCTTGGGGATGGTTTCAGAATGATTCAACAGCATTCATTGCATTCATGGTGTACTTTATTCCTATTTTTATTGCATCAGATCCACCTCAGATCATCAGGCATCAGATCCTGGAGGTCGAGGACCCCTGCTTTAAGACATTTATCTTGAGAAGCAAATGCACAAGTCCATACTTGCCCATATCCAGCAGAGTGATAAACGTTGGGCAGTTGGCCACCAGATGAGCTTGGTCGGTGGGTTGGGCAAAGCCAGATCTGTTTCCCACCTCAGTCTTGTGTGGGCAGCCCTCCAGTCTTTAGAACCGCATCTTCCCGACGGCAGTCATGTTTCCTTCATCCTTGATTGCATGTAAGACCTTAAACATGGACAGGGCATGAGCTGGTGGACTTCCAGATGAATGCTTTATTCTCCCAGCAATGCATGAGGCACTGGAACTATATCCTGTGGGGGTGCAGGGCAAAGGCAGGAAGAGATAGCAATAAAATACTGTGATCTTATAGCCCTTCATCTCTCCTACTGGAGTAGTGAAAAGTAGACTTTACTGGAGACTTCCCTGGTGGTCCAGTCGTTAAGACTGCTCCTTGCAATGCAGGAGGTGTGAGTTTTATATCTGATCAGGGAACTAAGATCCCACATGTTTCACAGCAAGAAAAGCAAAACATAAAACAGAAGCAATAGTGTAACAAATTCAACCAAGAGTTTCCACAGTGACTCAGATAGTAAAGAATCTTCCTGCAATGTAGGAGACCCAGGTTTGATCCCTGGCTTGGGAAGATGCCCTGGAGAAGGGAATGGCAACCCACTCCAGGATTCTTGCCTGGAGAACCCCATGGACAGAGGAGCTTGGAGGGCTATACAGCCCTTGGGGTCGCAGAGAGTTGAACACGACTTGAGTGACTAGACACTTTCACTTAAAAATGGTCCACATCAAAAAAAAAAAAAAATTAAGAATACTTTTATTTATCTCTGGACATTCACATACTAGACTGATCAGATGGTAAATTTTAAGCTACACAGAATTTTACTGGTAAAAGCAGCCTAAAAGTTTTCAAAATGTTTCTCACCAAATGAAATGTTTAAAATGTAGCAGGATAAATTGTACCAAAGTCTGGGTTTTGGATGGATGCCATTTTGAGATAAATGACTTTTTTTTTTTTTTTTTGGAAAAGAAAGTATGTTTTAGTGGGGGCATTTGAGTGAAGGTTTCTTTAGGAATAGCTAATGTAATGGATTTATTTTAATTGCAATTTTTTTAGCACCTTCAGTGTATGGAGCGTGGAAATAAAAACGCATTCCAGAATGCTATGCTCTGAAACTGATGTCAGTAGAATGCCCCCAACCCCTCCATCCAATAAAGTGGTACCTGATTTTGCCAGTAAGGCAAAAGGGCCTTTGATGTTTTAGGGGATGGAGGGAGGGTGATCGCTCTGCGAAGCTTTATGTATAACATCTAAGGATGGAGACGTATTATACACAGTCAGGGAAGAAGAGAGGGATTGTATCTTTTATGACCACTGCCGCTAAAGCGTGAATGCAATTTCATTTTCCTAAATTGTGGTGTGTGTGCAAGAGAGCCGCCTTCAAGTCCAGCGAGATGGGGAGGGGAGGGCCCAAGAACCAGAGAGATATGAGAGAGAGAGAGAGATGCTGAAAGGGCCGCAATGCTCCTGCATCCAGAAACTCACCTGCCCCTGCAGGACAGTCAGAGCCTTCTTTGCCGGGTGGAAGGCTGCCCTCTGCGTCTCTCGGGTTTTCATCTGCATGTCCACCATTTTGCACCTGCAGGTCTGTTCCAGAAGGCCATCATCCAGAGCGGGACCGCCTTGTCCAGCTGGGCCGTCAACTACCAGCCGGCCAAGTACACGCGGATCCTGGCAGACAAAGTGGGCTGCAACATGCTGGACACCACGGACATGGTGGAGTGCCTGCGGAACAAGAACTACCGAGAGCTCATCCAGCAGACCATCACGCCGGCCACCTATCACATCTCCTTTGGGCCCGTCATCGACGGAGACGTCATCCCCGACGACCCTCAGATCCTCATGGAGCAGGGCGAGTTCCTCAACTACGACATCATGCTGGGCGTCAACCAGGGCGAGGGGCTCAAGTTCGTGGACGGCATCGTGGACCACGAGGACGGCGTGACGCCCAACGACTTCGACTTCTCCGTGTCCAACTTCGTGGACAACCTGTACGGCTACCCGGAGGGCAAAGACACGCTGCGGGAGACCATCAAGTTCATGTACACGGACTGGGCGGACAAGGAGAACCCGGAGACGCGCCGCAAGACCCTGGTGGCCCTGTTCACGGACCACCAGTGGGTGGCCCCCGCCGTGGCCACCGCGGACCTGCATGCCCAGTACGGCTCGCCCACCTACTTCTATGCCTTCTACCACCACTGCCAAAGCGAGATGAAGCCCAGCTGGGCGGACTCAGCCCACGGCGACGAGGTCCCCTATGTCTTCGGCATCCCCATGATCGGTCCCACCGAGCTCTTCAGCTGCAACTTCTCCAAGAACGACGTGATGCTCAGCGCGGTGGTCATGACGTACTGGACCAACTTCGCCAAGACCGGGTATGTTCCTATCCCCCGCACCCCATCGCGCTATTGCTCACCTGGTTCCTCCTTATGCGTGCGGTTTCCCTGACCAGCTCGACAACGGTCCGCAGGCACCCACGCACGTGCCCACCCACCAAGGAGAACAGTCATCTCCACCACCAACCCCCCCCCCAACATAGAGGGAGACCTTAATTCTTTACCCCTGAGTCGTTCTCTGAGAAGTCAGATTTTTTACTGCGGTGCTCCCTGCCATGTTGAAAATTCTCCATTTGGTCCATGCTGGGGTAGCAGTTAAACATTCTGGGCTATTCTATAGAACGTCAAGCTGGAGTTTCAAATCTCAGTAGGACCTTGTCTTGTGGGGGCTTTAGATACACTTGGCTATTCCGCTCAGAGTTGAGTTGGAGTTTCAAAGGTAGGTACGACCCTGTCTCATTTGGGATTTAGACATACTTGGTTGTTCCGTTCAAAGTTGAGTTGGAGTTTTAAACCCAATTAGGGCCTTGTCTTGGAGATTTGGATGTACTTGGCTATTTTATCGAAAGTTAACCTGGAGTTTCCAGTCTACACAGGACCTTGAGTTGTTTGGTCAATAATGGGGTTATCAAAATACATGAGCCTTAGGGAAATTGTCTTTACTGCATAGCCAAGGAGTGAAATAAATCTGATAATGAATATATAGAAATGCTGTTTGTGTATATCATATAGCTATATATTATATATGTGTTAGAACATATAAGGGTGGCTATAGTGAAAGTCGCCCAGTCGTGTCTGACTCTGTGACCCCATGGACTGTAACCCACCAGGCTCCCGTGTCCATGGGATTCTCTAGGCCAGAATGCTGGACTGGGTAGCCCTTCCCTTCTCTTGGAGATCTTTCCAGCCCATGGAACCCAGGTCTCCCGCATTGTAGGTGGATTCTTTACCATCTGAGCCACCACTCACCTCATAAGTGTAGAGAAATCCTGTGTGTGTATATATAAGATATATATACATACACACATATATGTGTATGTACTCACATAACATTTCTCCATATGAATTATGGGATTTATTTATATATGTTTACAAATATATTTTATTTATATATAAATATTTGTACATTTATTTCATATACATACATGTATATTTGCAAATATGTTTATTTCATTTATATATAAGTATACACTTTAATTTCATTACTATATGTAAATGTAATATATTTGCTTAGATTTATCTGTATATCTCTGTACGTACGTATATAGAAAGCTCATTGGCTAAATGCAGCAGAAAATATGCAAGAGTTACATACTCAGTGGGTTCCACCCATGTTCCCTGGAGCAGAGTCTCTGCAAACAGAGAGATAAAACACTCCCCAGCATCTCAAGCAGCTCCCAGTATCACGGAATCTTCTCATTTTCTCTCTTGTTGAATGACCTAATTGTGGGAAATAATGAGGTGTCCTTGTGTTCTACCTGTGTGTGTTTCTGTCATTAACCTTGAGCTCCTGGTTCTGAATTTAAAATGAAGATGCTAAATCTTCCTGTTGACCACCAGCAGTGGGGGAGGGATGGGGGTGGGTTAGGAGCGGAATTAGGCCCCCACACTGCAGCTTCACCCAGCCCTGGTGAGGGGATGAGGGGAGGTGCAGAGGGTTAGCGGATTTTGGGACCCCCTGGACTGTAACCAACCAGGCTTCTCTGTCCATGGGATTCTCCAGGCAGAAATACTGGAGTGGGTTGCCATTCAGAGGGTTAGCAGATTTTGGGACCCCCTGGACTGTAACCCTCCAGGCTCCTCTGTCCATGGGATTCTCCAGGCAAGAATGCTGGAGTGGGTTGCCATGCCCTTCTCCAGGGGATCTTCCCCATCCAGGGATCAAACCCATGTCTCCTGTGTCTCAGGCAGATTCTTTACCCCCTGAGTCACCTGAGAAGCCCATCCTTCTTTACAGTGTTTCCAAATATTCTCTGGTGGGAAGTGGTTTATCAGTTTTAAGTTCCTAGGAAAAGACTTGAGTTTTTTCTGAGCAGCAAATGTGATGTGTGAAGGCCCGCTTTCAAGTGCTCCCATTTTATGAGTTTGATCTCAGGAAGACAGCGGGGAAACAGGGAGGGTCACAGCCATCGCAGGTAGAGATGCTCCTCTGTCACCGAGAGGATCTGTCTTCCGTGGGGAGATGCTTTGAGTCAAGTCAGCAAGTGTTGATGTTTTTACGTAGCCTTGTTTATTAGATCCTTGGAGCTGTTGCAACACAGTACCAAAACCTGTCTGCCTTCCAACAACATAAGTGTATTGTTGCACAGTTCTCAAGGCTTGAAGTCCACATGGAAGGGGCTGGTTGACCTCCATCCAAGACCTGTCGGGGGAGGTTCCTGTGATGACTCTTAGCTCCTGGTGGTTTGCTGACACTGTTTGGTTCAGCCTGACGTAAAGCTACGTCTCTCCAAGCTCTGTGCCTCTCATCACATGGCCCTCTCCTAGTATGTCTGTCTTCACATGGCCGGCTTCTTCTTTTTATTGAAATATAGTTCATTTATAATGTTGTGTTAATTTCTGCTGTACAACAAAGTGATTCAATTTTATATATCAGTTCAGTTCAGTTCAGTTCAGTCACTCAGTCGTGTCCGCCTCTTTGCGACTCCATGAATCGCAGCACGCCAGGACTCCCTGTCCATCATGAACTCCCAGAGTCCACCCAAACCCATGTATATCAAGTCGGTGATGCCATCCAACCATCTCATCCTCTGTCGTCCCCTCCTCCTCCTCCTGCCCCCAATCCTTCCCAGCATCAGGGTCTTTTCTAATGAGTCAACTCTTCGCATCAGGTGGCCAAAGTATTGGAGTTTCAGCTTCAGCATCAGTCCTTCCAATGAACACCCAGGACTGGTCTCCTTTAGGATGGACTGGTTGGATCTCCTTGCAGTCCAAGGGACTCACAAGAGTCTTCTCCAACACCAGAGTTCAAAAGCATCAATTCTTTGGCACTCAGCTTTCTTTATAGTCCAACTCTCACATCCATACATGACCACTGGAAAAACCATAGCCTTGACTAGACGGACCTTTGTTGGCAGAGTAATGCCTCTGCTTTTAAATATGCTATCTAGGTTGGTCATAACCTTCCTTCCAAGGAGTAAGCGTCTTTTAATTTCATGGCTGCAATCACCATCAGCAGTGATTTTGGAGCCCCCAAAAATAAAGTCTGACACTGTTTGCACTGTTTCCCCATCTATTTCCCATGAAGTGATAGGACTAGATGCCATGATCTTAGTTTTCTGAATGTTGAGCTTTAAGCCAACTTTTTCACTCTCCTCTCTCACCTTCATCAAGAGGCTCTTTAGTTCTTCTTCACTTTCTGCCATAAGCGTGGTGTCATCCGCATATCTGAGGTTATTGATATTTCTCCCAGCAGTCTTGATTCCAGCTTGTGTTTCTTCCAGCCCAACGTTTCTCATGATGTACTCTGCATATAAGTTAAATAAGCAGGGTGACAATATACAGCCTTGACGTACTCTTTTTCCTATTTGGAACCAGTCTGTTATTCCATGTCCAATTCTAACTGTTGCTTCCTGACCTGCATACAGGTTTCACAAGAGACAGGTCAGATGGTCTGGTATTCCCATCTCTTTCAGAATTTTCGCAATTTTCTATATAAATATATATATATATAGACACACACATACACTTGGCTTTTCTTGTTCTTTTTCATTCTGTTTTTCGTGTTGTTCTTGTGTTTAGTTAGTCATTCATGTCCAATTCTTTGTGACTCTATGAATTGTAGCCCGCCAGGGTCCTCTGTCCCTGAGATTCTCCAGGCAAGAATACTGGAGTGGGTTGCCGTGCCCTCCCCATTTAGCACATGTATAGCTAGTTTTTTAGCTGACGGAAGTGCTCAATATATCTTCTGTGTGCTAAGTCTCTTCAGTCCTGTCTGACTCTTTTATGACCCCATGGACTGTAGTTGGCCAGGCTCCTCTGCTCATGTGATTCTCCAGGCAAGAATACTGGAGTGGGTGGCCGTTTCCTCCTCTTGGGGATCTTCCTGACCCAGGGATCAAACCTGCATCTCCTGCATCGGCAGGCGGATTCTTTAGCACTGAGCCGGCAGGGAAACCCTTATTCTGGTTTATCGCAGGATACTGACTCTAGTTCCCTAAGCTCTGCGTTATCCATCCTGTATATAATGGTTTGTATCTGCTAATCCCAAACTCCTACCCCATCCTTTTCACCACTTCCCCTCCCCCTCGGCAACCACGTGTCTGTCCTCTTGGGTCTATGAGCTTGTTCCTAGCTAAGTTCATTTGTGTCATATTTTAGATTCCACATATAACTGATATCATATGGTATGTATCCTTCTGTTTGTGACTTACTTCACTTCATATGATGACCTCCAGGGTAGGTCCATGCCCCACATTGCCACAGATGCTATTGTTCCATTCTTTTTTTAAATTATGTCCACCTTCTTATACGGTCACCGATCATATGGGTTTAGGAGTCCACCCCTGCTCCAGTATGACCTCATCTTTTCTTTTTAATTTTCGGCCACACCACTTGGCTTGCAGAATCTTCATTCTCTGACCAGGGATCGAAACGGGGCCCTCTGCAGCGGAAAGACAGAGTCCTAACCCGTGAAGTCCTGGTATAACCTCGTTTTCCCTTGCCTGACTGCACATCTGCAATGACTCTGTTTCCAGTAACACCACCCTGCGAGGACCTGGGGGTTAAGGCTTAAGCATGTCTTAATTTGATGGGGATGCACTTCTCTGCATAACCTCTTTTAAAGGCAGGACGAATGCCCAGTTATATCAGGGAACTCAGATATGTGGCTGCTCTTGGCAAGTTTTGCCTTCCCTTGACATAAAGAACATTCACACAAACATTCCTCACACTGTGGCCACGCCCGTCCATCATGGCAACACCCTGACCCATAGTAACTCCTTAATATCTAAACACAGCATCGTGACTCACCTTTGTGCGAGCCACCCACTTTCTATTTCTCTTATGTGTTTTGGGAAAAAAAAAAAAGTTTTTACATGACTTTCTTAAATGGAAAGCTAGGATCATTCATCACCCATTTAACGGAGCCGTTAAAGAAAACTAAAAGATCCAAATAAAGCCATTAAACTCTCATTAGCTGTTCTCGCCTGCCAGAGGCTCTGAGATGAATTCTCTCTCACTGTTATAAAAAAGGAAAAGAAAGAAAAAGGTAAAGGAAATTAATTAATGCCATGAGATGGTAGAGAAATATTTGCACCAAATGGGTACTTTAACCAGAATCTGTGGGTGACTAAGCTAGGATTGAAAATGTGGAGAGTTTGAAATGTTGAGTGCTTTTTTTTTTTTAATGTAAGATTTTTTTTTTTTTTTTTTGGTTTGTTTATTCATTGAGGGAAATTGCATTACTTCTATATACTGAGAGTGTTTATTTGAGGGAATTTGTTTCATCTTCTAGATGTATTTTAACTATAATCAGAATATCAGGGTAAAGCGTTGAGTAGTGTTTGGTGCTGTAATTCCATTTTCTAAAATCACTGGATCAGGTGCCTGTGGTCCAAGCCGCTCATCTGAGGAATATAGTTCTCTCTTGAGGATACAAAGTAACTTGGGCTTCATCAAGCCTCTAGTTTACTCCTGTGGCTGTTCGTGGCATGTGTTCAGGACACTTTGGGATTTCATAAAGACACTAAAGTCGCTGATGTAGAAGACTAAGCAATAAGGACCTAGCTTGGAGGAATAGCCCCGCCTTCTGACCGGAGTCCAAAACTTCAGGTAGCGTTGTGGCTGCGGTAACAAGGTGAGACTGATGGATGGCCTTGGATGTCAGTCTGAAGAATCTGGACTTTATCCAAGCAGGAGCTATTTTTGCTCCCAAGGTCCACGTGGAGCGTGGCTGAGATCATCCTTGGAGACGTTAATGCGGTGAGTTTTCACAACTCGCTTGAAAGGCCTTCGGAGTGACTCAAGTCGTCTTCCAAGGAAGTTACTCAGACCTTCCTCTGACGTACAGTGCAAATGTGCAGTTTCAGATGTAAGTCAGGGGAGGACCACTATTCAGTGGTGTCTGGTTAACCAGAGAACAGGAGACTGAGCTGATGGCAGAGATGGTTATTGAGGTGTTTGCCAACGGATGATACAACTAGTTATTTATCTAAAATACTTCAATTTATTTAACTGTTTACGTAAAATAGGATAATGGCATGAGCAGCCATGTGTGGAAGAGGTTTTTTTATTTGGGGGCTGCCAAAGAGGTCTTGCTATGGAGAATGTGAACCCTGGTTCCAATAAGGGAGAGGCATGGGATAAGCCATCTTTGATGTCCTGAGGGGTCTCACACTTTTATCTAATGTCACTCAGGGAGCAGCCATGGGATAAACCATCTCTGATGTCCTGAGGGGTCTCACAACTTATCTGATGTCACTGAGGGAGCAGTCATGGATGAACCATCTCTGATGCCATGAGGGGTCTCACACCTTATCTGATGTCCCTCAGGGAGCAGCCATGGATAAACCATCTCTGGTATCTTGAAGGGTCTCACACCTTATCTGATGTCCCTCAGGGAGCAGCCATGGATAAACCATCTCTGGTATCATGAAGGGTCTCACACCTTATCTGATGTCCCTCAGGGAGCAGCCATGGATAAACCATCTCTGATGTCCTGAGGGGTCTCACACCTTATCTGATGTCCCTCAGGGAGCAGCCATGGGATAAACCATCTCTGATGCCATGAGGGGTCTCACACCTTATCTGATGTCCCTCAGGGAGCAGTCATGGATGAACCATCTCTGGTATCATGAGGGGTCTCACACCTTATCTGATGTCCCTCAGGGAGCAGCCATGGGATAAACCATCTCTGATGCCATGAGGGGTCTCACACCTTATCTGATGTCCTTCAGGGAGCAGCCATGGGTAAACCATCTCTGGTGTCATGAAGGGCCTCACACCTTATCTGATGTCCCTCAGGGAGCAGCCATGGGATAAACCATCTCTGATGCCATGAGGGGTCTCACACCTTATCTGATGTCCCTCAGGGAGCAGCCATAGATAAACCATCTCTGGTGTCATGAAGGGTCTCACACCTTATCTGATGTCCCTCAGGGAGCAGCCATGGATAAACCATCTCTGGTATCATGAAGGGTCTCACACCTTATCTGATGTCCCTCAGGGAGCAGCCATGGATGAACCATCTCTGATGCCATGAGGGGTCTCACACCTTGTCTGAGGCAGTGACCCTCAGAACTCGGTTGAATACACTTGAGTACCATCCTCTGCTCCCCGTGGGAGTAGAGAAAGCTTGTGGTTCTAAGAATATCATGTCGCATATCTGTCTCAACACGTGGCTAAGGAGAAAGGATTGTGCTGAGTTGGAGGACGCTTCGATGTGGTCACTGGGCGGAACTTGGGATCTGCTGAAGCTTGTTACCAGCATCCCGTGTTCCCGGCTGTTCATCCCTCTGCTGAGATGAACTGAACGCTTTGGCTGCTTTGTAGTTGACCACAACTAATGGCACTGGCCTTACTTGTAGGCTTAAACCTACACACTTCTGCTATGGCACATGCTGTTTGTTAAGCACAGAAAACCAATGTGGGGATGGTGTGTGTAGCAGCCATGGAAGGCACGGTAGGAGGGAAGGAAGAAGGAAGCAGGGAAGGATGGAGGGAGAGAGAAGGGTGAAGGATGATGGGAGGACGGAAGAGGATGCTCTCGTTGCTAAGAGACCGTTTCAATCATCCAGGTGAGAAGACTCAACCGAAACAGTGCTGGAAAAAAAAAAAAGTGACGCCAGAACATTTTAAGTATTAAGCTAGAAATGGGGCTCCTTGGAGAGCTGTGATACATGAGAAGTACTGTCAAGGAAAGGTTAAAGCTCATCCCAAGGTTTGCGAATGATCACACAGATTTCCGCTCTTTGTCACGGAGTCCCACCTCTTTAGACGGGATGACGTTGGTCCTGACCAGTCACTAGAAATCGGGTGTTGGTCCATCAAGGACCAATTCAATTTGGCTTCTGCGTGTACGATAAAAAGGGCAGAATGAGAGTCCCTACAGAAGTCACGGCCGTGAATGGTACTTTCAAGTATTCTACTTTGAAGACTCAGAGCTTCTTGGAATTTAGAGTTGGGAAGGCACTTGGCCAACAAGCCAATGTATATGATTTAAGCAAGGCAAACATATATTCCCATATGTCTAAGTATACTGGTATAGGTCGAGTGGGTGCAATGACATACTTTGCTTTGGCTTTCAGATGGCATCTCTACTCTTGACTTTGCTCATATCGTGTGATCAATTTCTGCGTCCGCTTTTGCGCAATCTTTGCAAAGCTCGAGAAACAGAGACGATGGCTTTGAAATAGTTGCAGCCCAAGTCCAGTGGTAAAAGAGGCCTTTATAGTCCTGAAGCATTTTAAGCTCAGTGAGTGACCGTCGCTCCCTGTGGTACAGGATGGACCGATCACATGACTCTTGGTGTACGGGGTAATTTTCTTCTCAGACGTCTAAGGGAAAATAGTCAAGCAGGACCTTCTTTTAGGGGTAAGGAAAACCTCATACCAACCTCCAGAGGAGCCTGTCAGAGGGGTCATTGGTGTTTGTAAAGAAATCGTGTTACCCGTCTCTCCCATATAAAATGAACCATAAGACCCCGAAAACGCATTGAACCGTCAGCTGCCAAGGTGATACTGCCAGTGAAATATGACGGGTGAAAATGGACCTTTAGAAAGAAGATGTGTTTGTTTTTTTTCTTTCCTTAATTGTGTTAATCTTTAGTTTTGCCTGTGGGAATTAAACCACACCATGTGCTGAAGGAAAGTCTAAAAAACAAGGCCCTGGTATCCCACGTAAAGATCTTGCTTTCTTCGGAGTGTTTGACATGGGAAAGTGATGAGTTTCCTTCCATAAGCGCCCTGAGTTTATCTCCGTTTAAGGCTTCTGACGGTGCATCGCCAAGAACTTTAACAGATTGTTTCAGGGCTAAAGCGTACTTATCTGGATTTTCAAAATACTTTATTCTCTGAGAACAAGATAAACATGTTTTCCTTACCTTTCAAATGTACACCAAATGCCAAAAGAAAAAAAAAATAGCCAAATATCTAACACGAACACTCTTTCCTAGATGCCTTCTCTTTAATAAAAGGTCAGTAGAGCTGGAAGGCCTGATTCTGTGAAATCAGATCAATTCAAAAGGAATAGGAATCCTTGCTCCCTTTCATTGCTTTTAGAACAATAAAAATCAATTCTTACTCTCAGCCTCTGAGTTTTATTTTATAAACACGTCTCCACGGCAGGTCCAATTAACTAGGAATTTTCCAGCACTTTATTTCAGAAGACTCAAGTAAGAAAACACGAGGTGCTATATTGCATCCAACATTTTTCTAGAACATGTAAAAATAAAAGCACAAACGCAGATTACTTTAGAATACATTAACGGTTATATGTGAACACATGGATAAGAAGGCTTATAGTATATTTTTTATATTTTTTCATGTCACTAATGGGAGCACAGCACTTGTGATTTATTTATCTTGCATGCCACATATGTAACCATATGTGTAGGTCATATACGTATCTATCCATCTATACGTGTACATATATAGTATGCGGTAAGAACTGTAGTATACAGTATGAAAAAAGGGAAAGTGTTAGTCACTCAGTCATGCCCAACTCTTTGCAACCCCATGGAATATAGCCCTCCAGTCTCCTCTGTCCATGGGATTCTCCAGGCTAGAATACTGGAGTGGGTTGCCATTCCCTTCTCCAGGGGATCTTCCCAACCCAGGGATTAATTAAGCCTGCATCTCCTCTGTCTCCTGCACTGCAGGTGGATTCTTTACAGTCTGAGCCACCAGGGAAGCCCAGTATACAGTATACAATATCTACTGTATATACTATACACAGTGTATAGTACACATATACAGTGTGATACAGCATATATTATATACAGTATAGAGTGAACCATATAAGCTATGAGATACATAGTATCCTTTTGTACAGTGTATACTGTATACACTATGTTGTTCTTTGGTTGCTAAGTCACGTTTGACTCTTTGCAGCCCCATGGATGGCAACATACCAGGCTTCCCTGTCCTTCACTATCTCCCAGAGTTTGCTCAGATTCATGTCCACTGAGTTAGTGATGCTATATAACCATCTCTAAGATAAACATACAAAGTATACAAAGTACCACATATACTGTGGTATACGGTGTAAGTGAAAGTGAAGTGGAAGTGTTAGTCGCTCAGTCATGTCTGGCTCTTTGCGACCCCGTGGACTGCAGCTCGCCAGGCTCCTCTGTCCGTGAGATTTCCCAGGCAAGAGTACTTGAGTGAGTTGCCATTCCCTTCTCCAGGGTATCTTCCCGATCCAGGGATTGAACCTGGGTCTCCCTCATTACCAGCAGATCCTTTAACATCTGAGCCACCAGGAACGCCCATATATATACTGTATATGTATATATGTAAATACTGTGGTATACAGTATATTTTCATATAGTAATAGTATGTACTATACACAGTGCATAGTATACTATATATACTATAATACAAAATACACTTCATATTTTATATAAGTATATGTATGAAAAATTTTATATAAGTATATAAAAATACACTATACTATATACAAAGTATACCATATAACACATATAAACTGTTGTATACAATACACTTTGACACAGCATAAACTATACGAAGTATATAATGTAGCATATATGCTATGATATATGCAATATGCTTTAAAACAGTACATACTATATACAGTTTACAGTGTATCATATAAACAGTATCGTTATGCAGCATGTACTTTGTATAGTATATAGTGTACCATATATGCTAGTACACAGTATACTTTTATGCAGTAAATGCTATATAAAGTATATAGTATAAGATCTGTGGGCTTCCCAGGTGGTGCAGTGTTAAAGAACCCACCTGCCAAGGCAGGATGCAGAAGAGATGTGGGTTTGATCCCTGGGTCGGGAAGATCCTCTGGAGGAGGAAATGGCAACTCATTCGAGGATTCTTGTCTGAAAAATTCCATGGAAAGGGAAGCCTGGTGGGCTACAGTCCATGGGGTGGCAAAGGGTTGGACGCGGCTGAGCAACTGAGCACATAAGATTTATACTGTGGATATTATTTATTATATTATATTATTTATATTTATACTGTATATTATTTATAGTCTCCTCTCCCTGCCAGTTTGTAGGTATTCTGATTTCTCGAAGAGCTCTTTCTATACACCAGGAATATTACAGCTTCCTCACTTAATTCCAATCCCAATATTCGTATCCAGTTTATAGATCAGGCTAAGGGAACAGACTGTGGCTCAGATCATGAATTCCTTATTGCCAAATTCAGACTTAAATTGAAGAAAGTAGGGAAAACCACTAGACCATTCAGGTATGATCTAAATCAAATCCCTTATGATTATACAGTGGAAGTGAGAAATAGATTTAAGGGACTAGACCTGATAGACAGAGTGCCTGATGAACTATGGACAGAGGTTCCTGACATTGTACAGGAGACAGGGAGCAAGACCATCCCCATGGAAAAGAAATGCAAAAAAAGCAAAACGGCTGTCTGAGGAGGCCTTACAGATAGCTGGGAAAAGAAGAGAAGCAGAAAGCAAAGGAGAAAGGGAAAGATATTCCCATCTGAATGCAGAGTTCCAAAGAATAGCAAGGAGAGATAAGAAAGCCTTCCTCAGCTATCAATGCAAAGAAATACAGAAAAACAACAGATTGGGAAAGACTAGAGATCTCTTCAAGAAAATTAGAGATACCAAGGGAACATTTCATGCAAACATGGGCTCGATAAAGGACAGAAACGGTATGGACCTAACGGAAGCAGAAGATATTAAGAAGAGGTGGCAAAAATACACAGAAGAACTGTACAAAAAAGATCTTCATGACCCAGATAATCACGATGGTGTGATCACTCACCTAGAGCCAGACATCCTGGAATGTGAAGTCAAGTGGGCCTTAGAAAGCATCACTACAAACAAAGCTGGTGGAGGTGATGGAATTCCAGTTGAGCTATTTCAAATCCTTAAAGATGATGCTGTGAAAGTGCTGCACTCGATATGCCAGCAAATCTAGAAAACTCAGCAGTGGCCACAGGACTGGAAAAGGTCAGTCTTCCTTCCAATCCCAAAGAAAGGCAATGCCAAAGAATGCTCAAACTACCGCACAATTGCACTCATCTCACATGCTAGTAGAGTAATGCTCAAAATTCTCCAAGCCAGGCTTCAGCAATACGTGAACTGTGAACTTTCAGATGTTCAAGCTGGTTTTAGAAAAGGCAGAGGAACAAGAGATCAAATTGCCAACATCTGCTGGATCATCGAAAAAGCAAGAGAGTTCCAGAAAAACATCTATTTCTGCTTTATTGACTATGCCAAAGCCTTTGACTGTGTGGATCACAATAAACTGTGGAAAATTCTGAAAGAGATGGGAATACCAGACCATCTGACCTGTCTCTTTAGAATCCTGTATGCAGATCAGGAAGCAACAGTTAGAACTGGACATGGAACAACAGACTGGTTCCAAACAGGAAAAGGAGTACATCAAGGCTGTATATTGTCACCCTGCTTATTTAACTTATATGCAGAGTACATCATAAGAAACACTGGGCTGGAAGAAACACAAGCTGGAATCAAGATTGCCGGGAGAAATATCAATAACCTCAGATATGCAGACGACACCACCCTTATGGCAGAAAGTGAAGAAGAACTAAAGAGCCTCTTGATGAAAGTGAGAGAGGAGAGTGAAAAAGTTGGCTTTAAGCTCTAAGTTCAGAAAACTAAGATCATGGCATCTGGTCCCATCACTTCATGGGAAATAGATGGGGAAACAGTGGAAACAGTGTCAGACTTTATTTTGGGGGGCTCCACAATCACTGCAGATGGTGATTGCAGCCATGAAATTAAAAGACGCTTACTGCTTGGAAGGAAGGTTATGACCAACGTAGATAGCATGTTTAAAAGCGGAGACATTACTTTGCCAACAAAGGTCCGTCTAGTCAAGGCTATGGTTTTTCCAGTGGTCATGTATGGATGTGAGAGTTGGACAGTGAAGAAAGCTGAGGGCTGAAGAATTGATGCTTTTGAACTGTCGTGTTGGAGAAGACTCTTGAGAGTCCCTTGGACTTCAAGGAGATCTAACCAGTCCATCCTAAAGGAGATCAGTCCTGGGTGTTCATTGAAAGAACTGATGTTGAAGCTGAAACTCCAATACTTTGCCCACCTCATGCAAACAGTTGACTCATTGGAAAAGACCCTGATGCTGGGAAGGCTTGGGGGCAGGAGGAGAAGGGGTCGACAGAGGATGAGATGGTTGGATGGCATCACTGACTCAATGGACATGGGTTTGGGTAAACTCCGGGAGCTGATGATGGACAGGGAGGCCTGGCGTGCTGCAATTCATGGGGTCGGGAAGAGTCGGACATGACTGAGTGACTGAACAAAACTGAACTGAACTGAAGAGAGGTTTAAGAATTTACTCGACATCTCCCAACTTGTAAAGTGGGAGAGAGGCAGACTTTACTGTATGATCGTGATATTGACAGCCTCAGACTGGGGACTAAAGCCCTTCCTGTGGCAATACCTGCATCTGTGGGTCAAGTGTATCATTTGAAGCCTGCACACCACCTGGGAATGTCTGCAGACATTAGGTCTTCCAGTGGAACCTTCTGGTACCCCAGGCTTCTGGCACATAAGCAAAGAGGCAGCGTCTTTGTTAGTGTGTTCCCAAGAAGGCGTTGCCTGGAAGGTAGAGATTAGGGCACCCACAGCAGTAGACCTGGGCAAGTTAAGTCTGTACACCACGTCTTGGAGTTCAATGCTGTCCACGAGGTGACCTTTTATCATGTACAACGTCAGATGTTCCAAACCAGCAAACATTAAAAGACAAATTCTGTTTTACAGGTCACTTTACCAAGCCAAAAAAAAAAAAAAAAAAAATTGGAAGAAATTAGAATATATCTTTGAGAGGATTCTCTGTTACCTTAAAAAAAGTTGGGTGGCAACCATGTTTCAAGTACTGTGTTTTGTGGAGGATCTTTCAATATTGATGATTGTCCTGCCTGTGGCCGTTCATGTACATCACAGGGGATGTCAGGTTCATTGTTGCTGAGGACACTTGAAATCTATAAAAACCCTCAATTTACTGCATCTTGTGGTATTTCTCCTAAAATCCTTGACTTCAGCATGTGTAAAAGCACTGTCTTGCCAAACTTACAACATCAATGGAATGTTATTTGATCTTAACGTGACTCAGTCTTCAAAAGGTTTTCAAGTTATATACGTATTTGTAATAGAGCACAAACAGTGGATGCATGTTTCTATTTATTAACATTTTGTAATGACAGAAGCCAGATTTTTTCTTGCATTTTTAATGTATTTTAATTGTTATAATTGCAGTATATATCCATCTACCTAAGAAGCAGTTCTTGAGGAAAAAAGAGAATATACACATTTTGGACAACAGTCTCTAAATCAGGATTTCTCAACTTTAATACTGTTGACATCTGAGATGAAAAATTTCTTTGTTGTGGTGGGGGGGAGCTATCCTGTGCCCTGGAGAATATTTGACAGTCATCGTGGTATCTACCTTCATTCATGGCACCATCCTTCATGTATAACAACCAAAAACACCTACAGACATTGCCAGATGCTTCCCCCGACCACCACCACCCTTCCGGGGGCAGATAACCCTTTTGTTGAGGTTAGTGACTCCAAAAGTAGTTCAGCCTGAAATGCTGAACATTTTCCAACAAAAATAGTTTAAATTTGAAATGCTGAAACATTTCCAAGACACACGTTTGTTTTCTTCCTGAAAAATTGCCGAATTTTCCTCCTTGACCTTGGAAGACAAGTGGATGCATTAAAAATATAGAAATGTTACAGAAAAGGTATCATATGTTCATTGGGACTTATTTTAAAGGTTAAGGTGAGAGGGGATTTTTTTATCGACAATGCAGAACGGTAGGCATGTCTGGATTAAACCAGTGTACTGGTTACCACTTTGGTCCTTTGTGCATATCAATAAACACATGAGATGATCTGACTGTCCTTTCGTTTCGCTTGATTAAAATTGACTTGTGACATGCAGAAGAGTGTGACCTTTTTTGTTTTTTTTTCTCTCTTTTCTCTCTCCCTTCTGTCCTCAGTGACCCCAATCAGCCTGTTCCGCAGGACACCAAGTTCATTCACACAAAACCCAACCGCTTCGAGGAAGTGGCCTGGTCCAAGTATAACCCCAAAGACCAGCTGTATCTGCACATCGGCTTGAAGCCCCGCGTGAGGGATCATTACCGAGCCACCAAAGTGGCCTTCTGGCTGGAACTGGTGCCCCATCTGCACAACTTGAACGAGATATTCCAGTACGTGTCCACGACCACCAAGGTCCCCCCTCCGGACATGACCTCCTTTCCGTACGGGACCCGGCGGTCGCCCTCCAAGATCTGGCCCACGACCAAACGCCCGGCCATCACCCCAGCCAACAGCAACCCCAAGCACGCCAAGGACCCTCACAAGACGGGGCCCGAGGACACCACCGTCCTCATCGAGACCAAACGGGATTACTCCACCGAGCTGAGCGTCACCATCGCCGTGGGGGCGTCGCTGCTGTTCCTGAACATCCTGGCCTTCGCAGCGCTCTACTACAAGAAGGACAAGAGGCGCCACGAGACCCACCGGCGCCCCAGCCCGCAGAGGAGCGCCGCCAACGACATCGCGCACATCCAGAATGAGGAGATCATGTCCCTGCAGATGAAGCAGCTGGAACATGACCACGAGTGCGAGTCGCTGCAGGCCCACGACACGCTGAGGCTCACCTGCCCGCCGGACTACACGCTCACGCTCCGCAGGTCCCCCGACGACATCCCACTCATGACCCCCAACACCATCACCATGATCCCCAACACGCTCACGGG
The DNA here is from genome assembly GCF_054371585.1 of Giraffa tippelskirchi. Taxonomy (NCBI): domain Eukaryota; kingdom Metazoa; phylum Chordata; class Mammalia; order Artiodactyla; family Giraffidae; genus Giraffa; species Giraffa tippelskirchi. Next base: position 150,839,755 of record NC_137289.1, read on the forward strand.
CATGCAGCCGCTGCACACGTTCAACAGCTTCAGCGGAGGCCAGAGCAGCACAAACATACCCCACGGACACTCCACCACCAGAGTATAGCTCTGCAGCCCTTCCGATCCCCGCCCCGCCCCCTCGCCCACCCCCTGCGACTGCAAGACGGGCAAAGAAGCAGCATCTCCAAACCAGGAATGTGTTTCATCCCACTGGCTTAAAACACACTCACACACACATGAAAAAAAAAAAATCCCCAAAAGGGCAACCGTTGTGTCTTTGCAGACCTTCCCGCCTGGCATTTCCCGGTACCACGAGATCAACTTGCGACCCTACGAAATGTGAAACGTATCCATTCGCTGTTACAGTTCTGCTTTTAAGACCCACCACCATCCAAGCCGACTTTGGCGCGACTAGGACATCGACGTTTCGAGGACCTGGGCGTTTCCCACCGTGACCGTAGAGGCTGACACCCTTCGGGAACTCAGCCAGGGACACAGATTTTTTTTTTTTTTTTTAAATCACAGTTGAAAAAAAATAAAGTTCTTTATGTGCCACACGACAGATGGCTCTCCTTAAGTGAAAAACAAACAAACAAAAAGAGTCTGTGGGCTTTTACCCAGCATACGGAGCAGTAACCCAGAAAAGAAGGAAAAGTAGAATTTTATCATTAAAATAAACGAACGGACTATGCAGTTACATACCTAGAGTTCTGTGCAAAGAGATGTTTTGCCAGCCTGAACTATATTTAAGAAACTTTGTAAAAAAAAAAAAGAAAATGTATATAGCTGTGAGTTTAAACAAACACACGGAGAGAAAAAGAAAACAAAACAAACAAAAAAAGTGCTTTTATTGGTGTTTTCAGTTTGAAAGAGCTTTTAGCAAGGTTGTGCTCTCCATTGAGGTCTGTGTGTATATAAATCGGTATATACATTAGTCATATCACCTCTGTTCCCTCCAAGACAAAGGGGGGCTTCTTCTTAATTCCTTGTGATCAACAGACATGGGGTTTTCTAACTCATTTCATTTGTAGCAGGATATGGTTGTCACACGGCGGACTCGGACCGTCTGTGTGACCGGGCTCTCTCCCCATTTTCTTGTTTTTGGGCTGGAAAGTGCATGCGACGGCATTCTTAGGAGACTGTTGGTTTTTGGTTTTTGGTTTTAGGCAAACTTTTATTTCTGTGTTGTTAAGGCTTCATGAAGTTGCAACCCCACCCCCACCCCAAAGAAGGATCCCCAGCGTGGAGTCTATTTGAAAGCTGGTCGAATTACAAATCGTGCGCATGCAGAGAAATGGCAGGGCCCGGGAGGGGAGGGGGCGGGGAACAGAATACAAGTCTGGTTCTGTAGTTGTGGCTCTTTGAATACGTTAAGGAAGAGTCGCTTCCCACATCCAGGGTCCTGCCAAAAGGGAGAAAGAAAGCTTGTGTTTGGTGGGCCCGAGGTCTGCTGATTCAATACAGCTCTGTGTTCCCCAGCAGCTGCAGAAATACCTGTTCAGCTTAGCTAATCAGATCGAAGGAGGGGGCATGCGTCTTTCCTTTCTGGTGGAAGCAGTCAAGCCCCTTATTTATCAGTAAGCAGGGGTTTTGTTTTGTTTTTTAAAATTCTTTCTATCATTTATGGGGTAAAACACACGCTTGTCTGAAACGATTATCTTTTGTGCATTTTGTGTATCCGTCACCGATCCGTGAGCATCACAGAGAGGAAGCCGAGGAAGGGACAGGACACTCCAAGCGCTTTGTGTGGGTTTTCCAGGAAGTTAGAGAATGGCTTCACTGTCAAGATAACGCACGGAAATATTCAGCCATTCTTCACTGGCAAGGTGGGGATGAGAATCTTGGCGCCTCTGACACCGAGTCATTTTTCTCATGTCCTCTTAGCTTTCCTTAAGGGATATCTTGCAGGTGTCGCCAAGTCGAAGGAAAACAGTAGCAACCACGGTGACTTGACGTTTTGGCTTTCAAAAATCTATTGCCGCGCCAGGAAATAGTAGCCAAAGATGGTGTCTCGGGGCATCCAAGCTAAGGTGCATATTGTCAACAAAGACAGTCCAGATTCCTTGTCCCTTGGTACAACCTTTGATTACTGGAACCCCTAGACTAAAACTGTAGCAGTACTTTTTCAAAGTCTTTGAAAATGCCCCAGCCCCCGACCCCGGAAAAACAGAGTTCTTAGGAAGTCAATGCAGACAGATCTCCCAGTAAATTCTGCTGTTCATCTTGGTTCAGATTTTAAGAGTGAGTCTGTGTATAGACGTCCGTGAAATGTAATCCCAACTTTGCACAGAGTGAAGCTCACACTCCTGCAGCCAAGAGGTGTCTTGGGTAAGGTTTTTGTTCATCCTGTTTTAAAGCTCCTGTGAGACCATTTCTGCAAGCTATGTATTTATTACCCCAGCTAAGCTACGACAAATAGGCTGTCCAGGAAACTACAGAGGAGGTGGCACTTGACAGCCGTGTGGGACAGGTATGTTTGTAATGTGAATTCCAGTATTTGTTTAGTATTTCCAATCGTCTTCTGCTAGCAATATGCACAGTAATGTATCAGGCTTGTGACATTTGGATAAGGAAAAAAAAAAAAGGAGTTCTTGTTAAGTGAATAACTTTAGCTTTTACAAAGGGTTATGATCAAAAGCAATTTAATACACCTTAAATGATATCTTATTTCTACATGGAAAGAAGTTATAGAATCTTCATAGAGTTCTATGAGAATAAAATATACTTGCTATCTATAAAAAAGAGAAAAAGGAGAAAAAAAAATAAGTTAAAAAAAAAAAACTTTCCTAGGCTTTTATTCTTGAACTTCACTGGCACGCAGGGTTTAATGGTTTCTTGGATTATTATTTTGCGATTTTGTTTTTCATTTTGCCTTAAGTAATGATAGAAGATATATATGGCTGGACACATATGTATAAACTTTTCAGCAGCATTTTTAATAATAAAATATCACAGTATTTTCTAATGCTTTGTGCAAATAATTACGCGTCCATTCTTTTTTTGGAGGTGGCCTGTCGTATTTATTTTCCCAGTTTCAGACGTCTTTCTGGCTTTCAGAGCTAAGTGCTACATTTGATGTAGACGATCCATGGTAAATTCAATCGGTTATGGACCGATTTCTTGTGGTTTGTCCTGGGGAACAAGTTTTGTGTCCCCAACAGGGACATTTCTCCTGGCCTAACGCTGAACACGGGTGCTCCGAACGGTGAAATTGGTAACAAGAGGGTATTTCTTGAGATGAAACATTTGGCTTTATTACTTTGACCTCAGTTTCTTACGTTGCTGGGTTTTTCATGTCTTAAAAAACTTTCCAACAAAGAGCCTCCTTTGAGTATATGTCCAACAGCAAGAAGTTTATTTGAATACAACTCAAGAGGTGAAAGATTACTGTCGTACTATCAGAGCAAATTTGTCCAGCCTTCCCATGCACCAGGCCTTCCCAGGTGGCTCAGATGGTAAAGAATCTGCCTGTATTTCAGGAGACCTGAGTTCGATCCCTGGGTCAGGAAGCTCTTCTGGAGAAGGGAACGGCAACCCACTCCAGTATTCCTGCCTGGAGAATTCCAGGCACAGAGGAGCCTGGCAGTCTAAAGTCCTCGAGGGTCACAAAGAGTTGGACACGATTGAATGACTAACACACTTTGCCTTGCACCTGGCCGTTGTTTATCTTAACAACTAATTGACCGGAGACATACTAACATATCTTTTGTTACCTGAAAGCTATTGGCCAGAGACATTTCAGTATTCACTTACGTAACAAATCGCCAGCCACAGGAATTAGTTTCTGCACAAACCATCCCCTGTCAATGATGTGTTAGCATCCTCAAGAGGCCTAAGGGGCCAGGCACCTAGAGTATTTCTGTTTTAAAACTAGAGGTGTTGAGAATCAGGAAGGTTAAGCGACGAGGCAGCAGCAAAACTTAGATTCAAAGGAAGATGGTGAGTCCATAGCCCAGGCTCTTCACCAGTAAAGGAATGCAGCTTGGACTTTTAACTCAAGTTCATGGATGTCGTGATGACATTAGCTAATTATCAGAGACAGGAAGGCAGCAAAGATTGTGAATGCTGTATTCGAGCTCTGAAGTTTTTCCACGGGTTGGACTCAGGTTATTTGCCAAATGAGAGGTGCACAGGACTTATATAACATATGTGCATGCTAAGTCATGTCCGATTCTTCATGACCCCATGGACCGTAGCCCACCAAGCTCCTCTGTCTGTGGGATTCTCCAGGCAAGAACACTGGAGTGGGTTGCCATGCCCTCCTTCAGGGGATCTTCTCAGACCCAGGGACTGAACCAAGATCTCCTGCATTGCAGACAGATTCTTTACCATCTGAGCCACCAGGGAAACCCTGAAGAAAAGAAGAAAAACTCTAAAAAAAAAAAGAAGAAGATCACTATCATGTCTCTGTACCTTGAGAAAACTGATAGCTTTACACTTCAAAATGCTTTTCATGTAGTCATAACCCTCACCCTGGTGCACATACTGTGGGTGCCTTGCGCATGCGTATCGAGTTTTGTAGAACATAGGTTGATCTGAAAACACAATTTTTATCGATTTTCCCTGCCATTTTATGCAAAATTGGAGGTTCATTTGGGGTCATTAAACATTCTCAATCTCACTTTTGCTGAAATGACGTTTTAAAATGCCAGCGATCCTTGCCTTTCGCCGGAAAGAGTGAAGATAGAAGATGAAATTTGGCTTGGGAATGTTGCAAGGTCTAAGGAGACACACGAGGAAACGTTGTAAATAATTTATAACATATGACAGGAAGCTATGCGCCTGCAACATGTTTGCTGGACACCTTCTGAAACCACCTTTGGAAAGGTTGAATGTTATGAAAGCAGAGAGATACCTGTTCACAGCCAAAGACACTTCTATAGCTGCCACCTACCTATGATGCCTCAGTAGGTGCTTTGTGGAGTATGCATTATAAAAACCCCATGAACCCCAGTACACTGGAGTCATCCTAATGGGACTGTAGGAGGAACCCCATTTCCCCAGACTTTGTAGTTGTTGTTGAGTTGCTCAGTCGTATCTGACTCTTTGCGACCCCATGGACTGCAGCACACCAGGCCTCCCTGTCCTTCACCATCTCCCGGAGTTTACCCAAACTCATGTCCATTGAGTCGGTGATGCCATCCAACCATCTCAGCCTTTTGCCTTCAGTCTTTCTCAGCATCAGGGTCTTTTCCAGGGAATCAGCTCTTGGGGTCAGGTGGCCAAAGTAGACTTACTCGGTGTCAGAAACCATTATCTGATTGTCCTGAAATCTCCATTTCCATAGGTCTGTTTTAAAAGCCCTTCTGTGCCTCTCACATTATTGGAAGAACGATGTAGACGGGGACTGAGACCTGATCCCACGTTCTGGGCAAAAACCTACCCTTGTTTAATGCTGCCATTTAGGAAATATATTTCCACCTTTAATATCTCTGCTGTATTTATATGCAGTGTTTTCCCTGACTACGTCTGCTACTCAAATTTCTATGAGCCAGCTTGATTCTAACAGGATAAGAATTTAACAGGACCTATGGCTTCCCTTGTGGCTCAGCTGGTAAAGAATGTGCCTGCAATTGGACAAATGTGTCCAATGTACCAGCAGAAATACGGTCCTCGGTCATGTTTTTGTGGGAGACCTGGGTTTGATCCCTGGGTTGGGAAGATCCCCTGGAGAAGGGAACGGCTACCCACTCCAGTATTCTGGCCTAGAGAATTCCATGGGGTTGCAAAGAGTCGGACACGAGTGAGCAACTTTCACTTTCACATGGTCAACTTTTGGGGCTTCCCAGGTGGCGCTATTGGTAAAGAATCCGCCTGCCAATGCAGGAGGCAGAAAAGATTCCTGGGACTTGGGTTCGATCCCTGCATCAGGAAAATCCCCTGGAGAAGGAAAAGGCAGTTTCCTTCCAGTATACGTCCCTGGGGTATCCCTTACAGTCCATGGGGTGGCAGAAGAGTCGGACATGACTGAGTACACACACTCGCAGGGTCAACTTTGACAACGTGGAGCCCCGTTTTTATTCTAGACCTAAATGCTACCCATCACATAATAAGATTTCATCTTGTTCTTCCAAACTGCTTTTCAGTCGCATTTAAATGTGTCCAATGTACCAGCAGAAATAGGTACTCAGTCATGTTCTCAGATGTGTCTCTGTCCATGGGGGGACTTATATAAGATACTATGTAATGTGGAGAGCTAAAATTCTGCATTTTGCATCGATTATCAGGGTAACAGGAAAAGTAGTAATCTGTATCTTGTCTACAAAGAGGATGTGCAAAAGGATGCGAGCATTGGCTGATCTGGGTGTGCTAGCAAAACAGATGAAAATTCCCTTTATAGAAAAGATAGCCAGGACTTCCCTTGGGAGCCTGATGGTTAAGACTTGGCCTTCCAATGTGCAGGGTGCAGGTTGGATCTCTGGTTGAGGAGATAAGATCCCGCATGTCCCCTGGCCAGAAAACCAGAACATAGACAGCAGCAGCAATATGGTAACAAATTCAATAAAGACTTTGAAAAGGGTCCACGTGAAAATATCGAAAGATAGTGGATGACTGTTATTGTTCAAAATAGTCCCTGGGGATATCATTCCAGTATTAGGCTTATGAGAGAAATGGACAATTTGCACTACTCTGATGCTGAATAAACGGTCTGCAACATCACAATTACGCTATCTTATGGGTGTTTGGTGTCCACAATATAGAGGAAAGGTGACCTTCCATGGTGGGTCATGAAAGTGAAAGCATGCACTTTTTTCTTCACGGGAGTTTTGGACTCTTGGAATTATGGCAAAAATAACTCAGTAGAAAAGAGTATTCACATGGGAGCCAGGCGATCCGGCTAAAATGGCTGGATTCTTGTTTATACCAAAAGTCGTAGGGTACCTTCTATTTACTTTTCTCTTTTACCTTAACAGGCTTTTATACTCATTTACAGTAAGAGAAATGTCGGAACCACATAATACCAGTATTTCTACAAAGAAGCCCCAGAAATTGACTTTCTTACATGATACACCACATGATTAGTATAAGCAGTCTGTGCTTAGTCTGCTAAGCACAGACTCAGTCATGACTTAGTCTCAGTCATGTCCGACTCTGTGACCCCATGGACTGTAGCCCACCAGGCTCCTCTGTCCATGGGGTTCTCCAGATAAGAATACAGGAGTGGGTTGCCATTCCCTTCTCCAGGGCATCTTCCCAACCCAGGGATCGAACCCGGGTCTCCTGCACTGCAGGCAGATTCTTTACTGTCTGAGCCACCAGGGAATCGCCTAACTTGCAACGCATGCATCTAAATAAGAAGGAGGTACCCAGGAGCCAGGGACCAAAATGGCATCGGGGGACGGGGGCTTGATGTTTCTCCTCCACTGGCCAAGGGAAGGTCAAGTGCCCTTCAGCAGTTCACTTAATTTCTATGTGTTGATCTGCCAAACAGGCATAGAGTTTGCACCTCAGGGTCCAGTTAAAGATAAAAAAAGACGGCAGATTTGAGAATTTTGTTAGCAACGCATACACATCTCCAAGGGTCCTTGGTAGTCACCTCCTCTTGCAAGTTTGTTCCCAGGCAATAAGGGAAGAAGGGGCTTCCCTGGTGGCTCAGGGTAAAAAATCTGCCTGCAGTGCAGGAGACCTAGATTTGATCCCTGAGTTGGGAAGATCCCCTGGAGGAGGACATGGCAACCCACTCCAGTATTCTTGCAGGGAGAAGTCCATGGACAGGGGAACCTGGCAGGCTACACAGCCCATGAGGTCACAAAGAGTCGGACACGAGTGCGGGACTCAACCATCACCAAATATTGGAAGAAAGGTGTCACCGTATCCTGTTGACTTGCAGGAACTCTGCTTAGCAACCCTGCGTCATCTGCGTTTTCTTTCACCTTTATTCATTCGGCTTCTTTACGGCTAACACACGGGTAGGTCCTGTGAAGCTACCTGAGAAGTAGAAGCAATGTGCTTCATTTATCTCCCTTAGGAGAAGGCAGTGTAAGGAAAAGGTGTATTTTGAAAAGAAGATTCAACTGGTATTTATGGGCGGAAAGAAAACAAAGGGAAAGGTGCTTAGGTAGTCGGGGGCGGGGCGTGTCTCAGACGTGATGCTTTTGATCTTAGAGGAAGCAGGAGATGTCAGTGGTAAAAAGAAAGCACTAAAATTTCATTTACACACCTCTGCGCACACACACTACCTCAGGTTGTTTAATAGCCCCTTCGGGGGCTAAAGAGACAGGATGCGGTGGAGAAAGATATGATGGGGGGCAATTTCCCAAGATTCGTATGGAATCATAAATTATTGGAGAAATTTCTCTGTGTTTCTGGATCAATAGCAAGTGTTACTGTATAGCCATGTGTAGTATTAACAGTATGTATAATAGATATTTTGGGGCTTCCCTGGTGGCTCAGAGGGTAAAGCGTCTGCCTGCAATGCGGAAGACCTGGGTTCGATCCCTGCATCGGGAAGATCCCCTGGAGAAGGAAATGGCAACCCACCCCAGTATTCTTGCCTGGAGAATCCCACAGAAGGAGGAGCCTGGTAGGCTACAGGCCATGGGGTCGCAAAGAGTCGGACATGACTGAGGGACTTCACTTTCACTTTCATAATATATATTGTACATTTATAATTTATAGAAATAACATTCACTTCTGGTTGAAAGTATTTGGTGAGACATTATAAAAGCTATGCATATATGCACATATGTATATCCTAGGATAATATATGCACATATATAATCCTAGTATTATACCAAGTATTAAATATTTGTGTTGGCCAAAAAGTTCATTGTTATGGAAAGACCCAAATAAACTCTTTGGCCAGCCCAATATATATCATAAATATAATTTTATTATAATGGGATGGCTATATATATCTATAATACAAAAAACACTGGCACAAACAAAGTATATAATATGTATACTATGTATTGTTCTCGTTGTTCAGTCGGCAAGTTGTGTCCGACTCTTTGTGACCCAGTGGATTGTAGCCCACCAGCCTCCTCTGTTCTCTACTCTCTCTTGGAGTTTGCTCAAATATGTGTCCATTGACTTCATATATTGAATACTATACTATACTTTATATACTATGTATATAGCATACTATGTGTATTACGTATATAGTAGGTACATGTATGTATACCATGTACATATGTGTATTCTATATACATATGTGTATACTATGTACATATAGGTATGCCATATACATATATGTACACTATGTATACTACATATACTATGTATAAATATAGATATATATTTTATACATTATATATAAACACAAATACTGTATATGTTGCATACACATATATATGCAGTACATATATATATATATATATATACACTCATAACTCCCGGTGGAAAACAAAATGTCTATCAAGCATACTAACTTCCCTTCTGAAACAAACCAATTGTACATTTTTTTTCAGAGTGACTCTTGTACATGCTTCACCCAGTACTTGAACATCCATCTTTACTTTTCTTAAACTATTTGATGAATGATCTTAAGATAAACACAGTCTTTATCAATCATTTCAGAGTAATTTAAACCTACACTCCTGAGACAAAAGGGGATTCTTGAGACAGGTTCTTAGTCTTTTAATGTTAGCCTCATGTGAACACTTAGCAGTCCAGATAATGTCACTATATGCTTCCACCAAAGACAGAAACAAACCCAGCTTAGGCATAAGTCGACACGCCAAGGCGCAGATCTCTCGTAGGCATGGTATTGTCCCAGCAGAGGAAAAGCTATACTTGCAAATAGAAAAAGATGACGATGCTAAGGTTTGTCCTTGCTGTTTTTCAGTCGCTAAGGCGTGCCTTGATTCTTTGCGACCCTGTGAACGCCAGCACGCCAAGCTTCCGTCCTTTCCTATTTCCTGGAGTTGGCTCAAATTCACGTCCATTGAGTCCGAGTTTAATTTTCCTCAATCCATTTGGATGTACACCTCGGTCATCTTTCGGAGGACAACCAGACACCAGCTTCTGCTTCGTGCTTTAGAAATTGTCTTTAAGGATGTTAAGGATTTACACAAATCCCACGCACATCCACACACACTATATTATGTGAGGTTAAGGGTGTGTGTGTGTGTGTGTAAAACATAAACTGCAGATGGTACATGTATAGCACATATGTTTGTATATAAGTAAATAAATAAATGGGCTTCCCAGGTGGCTCACACAGTAAAGAATGTGCCTGAAATGCAGGGAAACCCAAATTTGAGCCTTGGATCAGGAAGATCCCCTGGAGGAGGGCACAGCAACCCACTCCAGTATTCTTGCCTGGAGAATCCCATGGACAGAGGAGCCTGGCAAGCTACAGTCAATGGGGTCACAGACAGTTGGACACGACTGAGTGACTAACACTTGTACTTTTTCACTGCATATGTGTGTGTGTGTATATATGTATCTATGTGTATATACTCATATGTACATATACATATACCCACATATATGTTTTACTATATAATATATATGCACACACATATGTGTGTATATACCCGTGTGTGTATATGTATGTATATATATATATACATATATACACACATATATACTATATATTTTACTATGCCATTAGAAATTCTTTCTATGAAGTTGTTCAGGGCCCTTTGCAAAGGTGTCATTGGATGAACATAAGGCAAGGATTTTTTTCATCCATTTCCTTCTTCTCTTCTGCTGCTGCTGCTTGCTGCTACTGCTGCTAAGTCGCTTCAGTCGTGTCCGACTCTGTGCGACCACCAGGCTCCCCCATCCTTGGGATTCTCCAGGCAAGAACGCTGGAGTAGGTTGCCATTTCCTTCTCCAATGCATGAAAGGAAAAGTTAAGAGGAAGTCACTCAGTCGTGTCCGACTCTTAGCGACCCCATGGACTGCAGCCCACCAGGCTCCCCCATCCATGGGATTTTCCAGGCGAGAGGACTGGAGTGGGGTGCCATTGCCTTCTCCACTTCTCTCCTGAGACTCCGTATTTTCTGAGAGGACTTGTCTGAAACCACACTGATTCCATTTCCAGCTCCCACACTGACCAGCTGTTTCCCCTTGGACACATGACTCATGTTCTCCATTTCTTCTCTCCTATAGTTTTAGGACAGTAATATAAATAATGTCACATATTGATAAATGGGAGGAATGTTATAAATATATTTAAGTTTCTGTCTTCTTCTAGTGCATGCATAGAAGTGGTATCATCAGAAAATATAAACACTTTTTTAAAGATTTTTGTGAAATTTATTTTTCACCATGCTGGTGGTCTTTGCTGCTTCTCGTTGTGCAGCATGGGCTCTAGGGCATGAAGGCTTCACTAGTTGCTGCACACGGGCTTAAGTGCCCCAATGCATGTGGGATCTTCCCGGACCAGGGATCGAACCTGGGTCCCCGGCATTGGCAGGACCACCAGGGAGTTCTCCAAAATATTCATTTATTAAAAAGCAATTCTTTGTTGATTTATTCTTTATTGCAAATTCCTAGAAAAAGAATGAGTACTTCTACAGCCTTTTTTATGTTCTGTTACTTTGGCCACTATAAGGTATTTTTGTTAACTGTGGTTTTTACCTATTGCCAAGTTTTTTGTATGTTCACCTTCATGTCTGTATTGATCCACATTTTCAAGGAGTATATATTAATTTTCACTACTTTGACTATTAAGTTATACCTTTTTTTGGTTAAGAGGGATTTGTGTTTCTTTCTTTTCAAGTTAATTTTATTGAAGTATAGTTGCTTTACAATACTGTCTTAGTTTCTGCTGTGTGGCAAAGTGAATCAGCTGTAAGCATACTCGTATCCCCTGTTGTTTGGATTTTCTGCCCTTTAAGGTCACCATAGAGCACTGAGTACAGTTTCCTGTGCTGCCCAGGAGGTTCTCATTCATTCTGTATTTTATACACAGCATCAGTGATATATATGGGTCAATCCTAATCTCCTAATTTATCCCATCCCCTCTCCCCTACTTGGTACCCATGCGTTTATTCTCTACGTCTGTGTCTCTATTTCTGCTCTGTACATAAATTCATCTATACCATTTTCTAGATTCCACGTATGTGCGTTAGCATACGATCAGTTCAGTTCAGTCGCTCAGTCGTGTCCGACTCTTTGCGACCCCGTGGACTGCAGCATATCAGGCCTCCCTGTCCATCACCAACTCCCGGAGTTTACCCAAACTCATGTTCATTGAGTAGGTGATGCCATCCAACCATCTCATCCTCTGTCGTCCCCTTCTCCTCCTGCCCTCAATCCTTCCCAACATCAGGGTCTTTTCCAATGAGTCAGTTCTTTGCATCAGGTGGCCAAAGTATTGGAGTTTCAGCTTAAGCATCAGTCCTTCCAATGAATATGCAGGACTGATTTCCTTTAGGATGGACTGGTTGGATCTTCTTGCAGTCCAGAGGAATCTCAAGAGCCTTCTCCAACACCACAGTTCAAAAGCATCAATTCTTCGGTGCTCAGCTTTCTTTATACTCCAACTCTCACATCCATACACGACCACTGGAAAAACCATAGCCTTGACTAGACGGACCTTTGTTGGCAAAGTAATGTCTCCGCCTTTTAATATGCTGTCTAGGTTGGTCATGGCTTTTCTTCCAAGGAGCAAGTGTCTTTTAATTTCATGGCAGCAATCACCATCTGCAGTGATTTTGGAGCCCCCAAAAATAAAGGTTCTCATTCGTTATCTATTTTATACACAGCATCAATCATGTATAAGGGTCAATCTTAATCTCCCAATTTATTCCATACCCTTCCCCCACTTGGAGCCCATATTTTTGTTCTCTATCTCTATGTCTCTATTTCTGCTTTGTACACAAGTTCATCTATCCCATTGTCTAGATTCCATGTATGTGCATTAATATATGATATTTGCTAGAAAAAATATATATATACATTTTGCAAGAAAAAAAACAACAACCCAGATGAAGGCAACATTGCTCCATGAAGCCTTGGGATTGGCCCAGTAGGTGGCCTACTCCGCTCTGTGTCTGGATGGACAGCAAAAATGTTGAGGAAAGAAAATGAGGCCAGGATGGTCAATGGTATGACACACACAGAAGAAAATGCAACCCAGGGGACCAGGCTCCCCATCAACACCCAAGAAACCTCTGTGAAGGCACTCATGACCATCCTTCATAGGCAGCCTCAAGACTGTCAAACTCATTTGAAAATAAGAGCAAACTTCTCTGGTTTTGGAGACTTCCCTTCCACCTCACTGAGCACTCTTTTCAATCAAGCTCTTGGAAGAAACAAGCAAAATCCCAACCAAGATTTTACTCTCAACCAGCAGCCAAGGAGAGCTATCGACAGGGATGTATGAGCATCTATTTTATCAACACCCTTGGATTCCCAGTATATCCTCTGAACATTTAAGACATCTCTGAATGATTACACTGGGAATTGGTGACGTGTCAGTTGGAGAAGCGTCCACTGCTTGAGACACACAAATTGGAGAATGATTTTTGTATTTGGTTCTTGTAAAATCGGACCTAGGGAAGGATGCTAGTTATTTCAAAAGCTTGGGCAGAGAAATGTACAGAAATATTTTATCCTCACGCTTCCCAGGTGGCACTAGTGGTAAAGAATCTACCTACCAAGGCAGGAGGCACAAGAGTTGCGGGTTTTATCCCTGGGTCGGAAAGATCCCCTGGAGAAAGACATGGCAACCCACTCCAGGATTCTTGCCTGGAGAATCCCATGGACAGAGGATCTGGGTGTGCTACAGTCCACGGGGTCACAAAGAGTCAGACACGACTGAGCGACTGAACTGAACTGTGTATATATCTTAATCCCAAAGTCCTAATTTATCCCCTCTCCTTCCCCCCTGTGGTATCTGTAAATTTGTTCCCTATGTCTGGGAGTCTATTTCTGTTTTGTAAATAACTTCATTCGCATTGTATGTTAGGTTCCACATGTAAGTGATGCCATGTGATAGTTCCCCTTCTGTGTCTCACTGGGCATGATAATCTCTAGGTCCACCTATGTTGCTGCAAATGGCATTATTTCATTCTTTTTTTATGGCATTTATATATGTACCAAATCTTCTTTATCCTGTCATCTGTTGATGGGCATTTATAGTGTTTCTGTGTCTTGACTATTGTAAACAGTGCTACTATAAATATAGGGCTGCATGTATCTTTTCAACTTAAAGTTTTCTCTGCTTATATGCCCAGGAGTGGGATTGCTCAGTCATATGGAGGCTCTCTTTTTAGTTTTTTAAGGCACCTCCTTACTGTTCTCCATGGTGATTGTACCAATTTACATCCCCACCAACAGTGTAGGAGGGCTCTCTTTCACCACACTCTCTACCTAATATTTACTATTGGTAAATTTTTTGATGATGGAGTTGATACCTCTTTGTAGGTTGGGTTTGCATTCCTCTAGGAATTAACAAGGTTGAGCATCTTTTCGTGTGGTTTCTGGCCCCCTAGAAGTCATTTATGAAGACGCACAGTGTCCATGAAGAAGGGAGAGGGGGAGGTTTCAGGATTCAATATTTTGGGAAACTGGGAAATTGCTTTGGAAGCAGCTACCCCATTTGACAGTCCCACCAGCACGCACTGTGGTCAAGGTTCGGATTTCTCTACATCCTCTCAGCACTTCATCTTTTTTTAAAATAAATTTTAGCCACTGTGGGTTTGCGATGTTATCTCACTGCAGTTTTGATCAGCATTTTCCAGTGGCTCAGTGGTAAGAAATCCACCTGCCAATGCAGGAGACACAAGGGACCCAGGTTCCATCCCTGGGTCAGGAAGATCCCCTGGAGGAGGAAATGGCAACCCACGGCAGTATTCTTTCCTGGAGAATCCCATGGACAGAGGAGCCTGGCGGGCTACAGTCCGTGGGGTCACAAACAGTTGGACACCAGAGAGCAAGTAGACAATAACAATGACATTGAACATCTTGCTATGTGTTTAGTAGCCATTTTTATCTCTTATTTGGAGAAGGATTATTCAGTTCTCAATTTTTTTAATTGGGCTATTTGTCATTTTTTTTTTTTTTGGCTGCCACACAGTATGCAGTATCTTAGGTCCCGCACCAGGGATCGAACCCATTACACCTGCAGTGGAAGCACGTAGTCTTAACCACTGGATTGCCAGGGAATTCCTGGGCTATTGGCATTTTGCCTGCTGAACGAACCTGCCTCCAAAGTTTCTCTGGTGCGATAACAGACTGATTTGAGTAGAGAGAATAAAGATAACTCCGTGGGCATAGTGATAAAATAGGAGCACCTGTAAGATGGTTGTGAAATACAGCTGTGTTTGCCTCTCCAGTCCTGCTGGCTGTGTGCCTAGCTGCTCAGTCATGTCCAGCTCTTTGCAACCCCAGGGACTGTAGCCCACCAGGTTCCTCTGTCCATGGGGATTCTCCAGGCAAGAACACTGGAGTAGGTTGCTATGCCCTCAAATCAAACATTTTTTTTTTTTAAGCTGTACACTGGCATGGCTGTTGGATCATGGGTAGGCTGGAAAGCAGAGTTATTAATATATGCTATATTCTGTTGCAGTTTTAGCATGGACAGATAGCAACAACGCAGTCTGGGTTTTTACCAGTAATGTGTATGCACTAGATAATATGTGTTATAAAACGCTTTTATTTTGTTATCATGGCAGTGGGCTGATTCCTTTAACTTCTTACTCTTTATAGAGTACTTTTAATTGCACTGTTTGCAGCTAGGGTATGCATGCTAAGTTGCTTCCCTGGTGTCTGACTCTTTGCAACTCTATGGACTGGAGCCCCCCAGGCTCCTCCATCCATAGGATTCTCCAGGCAAGAAAACTGAAGTGGGTCGCCGTGCCCTCCTCCAGGAGATGTTCCCGACCCAGGGATTGAACTGGAGTGTCTTGTGTCTCCTGCATTGACAGGCAGGTTCTTTACCTCTAGTACCACCTGGGAAGCCCCAGCTAGAGTGAAGCCCCAACTAGGGTATAACCCCCTAAAGAACAATTGCCCCAGCCCCCTGCTCTGGCCAGCAAGACCCAGATGCCTGACATGACGTGATTAATAAATCATCCTTTCATGAGGAACTGCCTGCGCCTTACAAGCCCTGTTCTAAGCTGCAGCATTTCGAAGCCAAAAATCTCACATGAATTTCTCCCATTGCTTTCTAACTTATCATCTTTCTATCACATCTTTCTATCACATCTTTCTATCACTTGGCCCATTTAGCGATTTCACTCACATACACTGTTTGTCATATAAGCTACCTTTCCCTTCTGCTTTACCAGGTTTGCATTCTGTAATCTGCAATCTTCTGCTAGAGAAGTGAACTATCTCTCAGCATCTATTTCTTTCTGTTTTTAATTTTATTTACTTTTTAATTTTTTTTTTTCGGCTGTGCTGAGGCTTCATTGCTGTGTGTGGGCTTTCTCCAGTTGCAGCGAGTGGAGACTACCCTTCACGGTGGCACAGGGGCTCTGTTGCCCCTTGGGATGTGGGATCTTCCTGGACTACCAGGGAAGTCCCTCAACATCTATTTCTATTAACCAGTAGCAAATGATGCCCCTTTCATTTTTTTTTTAAATTGTTGTGGAATTGGAAAGGAAAGGGTTACTGTCGTTTCTGCCTTATGAAGATTCCTAGGACTTGGCCACCCTTCTGAATGCTAAATTTTCAATGAAATCCAGCTTAACTCATTGTGTTGAAATGTGAGAGCACCTTCCCTCATTCGGCCTTTTGCAATCGCAGAAAGAAACTGCTCTCTTTTGCCCCTTAATATCTCTTCTTGTCCTCTTGCTAAAGGCCAGCGATGACTTCTGTGGTCTCCACAGAGAGATCCTACTGAAACATAAATGAGAACAGAGGTCCCCCCCCCGCGCCCCCTTCAATTTAATGAGCTAAAACTGAGTTACGCCTGTTCGTCGTAATTCAGTTCTGTATGATTTTCATGTAGTTAGCACTTTGAGCTTGTTATTGCAATAATGAACAAGAGACTTAGCACATCAAAGAAAGGACGGGAGATATCTAATGTTTTATTGAGCACCATCGCTGACCAGAGTATGTCTGATTAAAGCAGAAGCCACTATTTGCATAAGTTCGTTTTGGAATGTATTTGCAGCCTCCCAAATGAATGACTCCTCTCGTTGATTGAAGAGACATCATTAACAATAATTTTTTCCGATGAAGACTGTGAATGATTGATTTGCACTCTAGAGAAGTTCTTCCTGGCAACAGTAGCTGTGACGCCAAGCTGCCCCCCACCCTACCTCTTTCCCCTATGTTCCGTTTTTGGAACCCAGGGGGAGGGACCCAATTTTTTTTTTTTCCCAGCATCAAAAGTATCTTGGGGCTTGCCTGGTGGCTCCTCTTCATTGCTGCATGTGTCCAGCTCTTTGCAACCTTGTGGACTGGGTAGCCCTCAAGGCTCCTGTGTCCATGCGATTTCCCAGGCAAGAATACTGGAGTGGGTAGCCATTCCCTTTTCCAGGGGATCTTCCCAACCCTGGTCTCCTGCATTGGCAGGTGGATTCTTCACCACTGAGCTACCAGAGAAACCCTGTGTTGCCTTTAGTTACTTATAAAGCAAAGATAAGACCCAGAGGCTTTCTCCAGTCAGCAGGTGTATGAAGAGTGGGCTTGGCCAGATTTAAAAACCGCTACCAGTGGCTGTCATCTGACAAGCCATCCAGACCAACTCTGTTGACTAAAACGCATGCTTCCAGCATCCAAAATTTAGTTGCCTAACTCTGAGGAGTCAAAAGCAAGTGACAGCCAGCTATGCAAGCCATAAAAATCAAGCAAGTTTGAATGCATTATTCATCAAGGGTCCCAGCTGCAGAGCTCTGGAATTTGTCACTGCATTTGAACCAAAATTTCAGCCTGCCAGTGCCTGGAAGAAGCCGGGAGACTAAGGCAGGCTTTTTTTCTGGATGTCACACGATGCCTTTGGCCGCTGACTTTTGACTTTGAGAATCCTCCCACCGTCTTCCAGGATTTTCTTTGAACCGCACTACAAAGTAGACAAGATGCTTCCTTACCACCACCTCGCTTTCTTCCTTCCAGGGATCAGACGCTCATCACCGTCTGATGTCTCCCCCCAGCCCCTCCTGGCTCCTTCTCCGTGTCCTGTCACCAGAATCCCTGTCATAAATGGTTTGCGCATTGAACTCTGTCCTATCTGCTTGTCCGTGTATCTGGACTAACATACCAGCCTTGACCAAGCTAAGAAAGGACAATAGTCTCCCAAATAGGGGCACGTTTTCATTCCTGCTTTCTTTTATTTTACTTTTTTTTTTAATCCTTTTATTTTATTTTTAAATCTGTTAATTTATTGATTCATGGCTGTGCTGGGTCTTCACTGCTGTGTGGGAACTTTGTCGGGTTGCCGCAATTGGGGTCTACTCTCTGCTTGCCGTGCATGGGTTTCCCATTGCGGCATCTTCTCTTGTTGCAGATCGTGGACACTAGGGCGTGCACACTTCAGTCCTTGTGGCTCCGAGGCTCTCGAGCACAGACTCAGTACTTGTGGAGCACGGGCTTAGTTGCCCCAGAGCATGTGGGATCTTCCCGGAAGAGGGATCGAACCTGTGTTTCCTGCATTGGCAGGCAGATGTTCAACCACTGGACCACCAGGAGGAGGGGTCCCTCATTCTTGCTTTAAATTAATGTATCACATCCATCATTTTTTTTCATGGAAAAACAGAACTAGTAGTTCTTTACCATTTTATTAGCTTTATCATTCTTGAGAAGGCCCCGGCTGTGGGGCAGCCTTTGTTTTTGCCTACCTTTTGACATCCGTCACAGACATTCACCCCCTCAGATGAAACAGTATCACCAGGAATGTCTGCAGCTCGACTTAAGACAATCTCCTCCATTTACCAAACAGTGGGTCCCTAAGAGTCTATCTGAGACATTCAGGATTCTGTTGAATTTCAGTCCAGTGCCCCGTTCTACTGCCTAAAATACACTCCCATGATAATGTTTGGATGTTTCTTCAAGTTCACTTAAATACAACTCCCTGACTTCAGTGGAAGCTGGACTCATCTCTCCTGTATCTCTTCCCCAGTAGCAGCCCTTCTATCCATAGGCAAGGGCAGTTTAGCTCCAGGGGAAGGCACTCAGGAAAACCCTGATTGCATGACCTGCAATGCACACGTGTGACTTCCAAAAAAAAATAAAAAAATACTCACTCTGTCCAATAAATTAATTCATTCATTTCTCAAGGCTTTGTCCCTCAGAGCAAAAAATTCCTTTCAGACCAGAAATTATTACCACAATGCCTTTTCTTGTTGGCTCAGATGGTAAAGAATCTGACAGCAATGCGGGAGACTCAGGTTCAATCCCTGTGTCTGGAAGATCTCCTGGAGAAGGGAATGGCAACCCACTCCAGTATTCTTGCCTGGAGAATCCCATGGACAGGGAAGCCTGGTGGGCTATAGTCTATGGAGGCCATTCCATGAAGCAAAGTCCGTGGAGTCCCAAAGGGTCAGACACCACTGAGTGACTAATATAACTGCTTTTTATCTGGATAGCAATTGGCAATCTTTTTGTTGTTGTTGTTGTTAAATGGTGAGATAGTAAATATTTTTGGATTTAAGTGCAAACTTTGCAACTTTGCTGTTTTTGTGAGAAGGTAGCCATAGATAAGACTTCGATCCCTGGGTTGGGAAGATCCCCTGGAGGAGGAAATGGCAACCCACTCCAATAGTCTTGCCTGGGAAACCCTATGGACAGAGGAGCCTGGTGGGCTACAGTCCACAGGGTCCCAAGAATCAGACACAACTTAGCGACTAAACCACGACCATACCCAACTGTTTACTCTCTTGCTTTTAGGGAAAAAAAAAAAAAAAGGATTGTCAATTGCTATCCAGATAAAAGACAGTTCCAGTAGTTTAATTTGACCAGCGCTTGTCAAATGCTGTTGTCCCAAAAGCTAGTAGTAATTTTTCATCTAACAGAATTTTTGTTCTGAGGGACAAAGACTTGAGAAAATAATAAATTAATTTGCTGGACAGAGTGACTTTTTTTTCAACTTGGAATTTCAGAAGTTCCATTGACGAGAGGAAGAGTTAATGTTTTACTTACATGCAACCCAGTGTCTCGAAGACCCACTTCACATTCATCTGATTAACACAACATTGAATAGCCCTGGAAGTCGTTGCGATTTATCATATTACATAAATTCCAGCTGTTTTCCACTGTGTTTGTCCATATACGTAACCACAGCTGGTAAGCCCTCATGTCAAGTATCACTGTTATGCTGGTCTCTAGAATACTGTAAAAATAGAGAAAAGATCAAGACAAAACTTTGAAAGCATTCCTCATAACTTTGCCCTTGAAAAGTGATTGTTGTCCCAAAGCCTATAAAATCACTTACCACTCACCCTCTTAGCCAGCATTTCTATTCTGTAAAATGACCTTCAGTTCAGTTCAGTCGCTCAGTCATGTCCGACTCTTTGCAACCCCATGGACTGCCGCACGCCAGGCCTCCCTGTCCATCACCAACTCCCAGGGTTTACTCAAACTCATGTCCATTGAGTCGGTGATGCCATCCAACCATCTCATCCTCTGTCATCCCCTTCTCCTCCTGCCTTCAGTCGTTCCCAGCGTGTCAGCTCTTCACATCAGGTGGGCAAATTTTGGAGTTTCAGATTCAACATCAGTCCTTCCAATGAACACCCAGGACCGATCTCCTTTAGGATAGACTGGTTGGATCTCCTTGCAGTCCAAGGGACTCTCAAGAGTCTTCTCCAACACCACAGTTCACAAGCATCAGTTCTTCAGCGCTCAGCTGTCTTTATGATCCAACTCTCACATTCTTATATGACTACTGGAAAAACAATAGCTTTGGCTAGACGGACCTTTGTTGGAAAGTAATGTAACTGCTTTTCAATATGTTGTCTAGGTTGGTCATAGCTTTTCTTCCAAGGAGCAAACATCTTTTAATTTCGTGGCTGCAGTCACCATCCGCAGTGACTTTGGAGCCCAAGAAAATAAAGTCTGTCACTGTCTCCATTGTTTCCCCATCTATTTGCCCTGAAGTGATGAGACCAGATGCCATGATCTTCGCCTTTTGAATGTTGAGTTTTAAGTCAGCTTTTTCACTCTCTTCCTTCATTGTTTTAATGCAAGAACTAGGGGCTTCCCTGGTAGCTCAGCTGGTAAAGAATCCACCAGCAATGTAGGAGTCCCCGGTTCGATTCCTGGGTCAGGAAGATACCCTGGAGAAGGGTAGGCTACCCACTCCAGTATTCATGGGCTTCTCTGGTGGTTCAGCTGGTAAAGAATCCACCTGCAGTGCAGGAGACCTGGGATCAATCCCTAGGTTGGGAAGATCCCCTGGAGTAGAGTATGGCAACCCACTCCAGTATTCTTGTCTGGAGAATCCTCATGGACAGAGGAGCCTGGAGGGCTGTAGTCCATGGGGTCGCAGAGAGTTGGACACGAGTGAGCGACTCAGCACACAGCACAGCTGAGTTTTGGCTATGTGAACATATTAGTTTACAGTAGTTTAAAAACTGTTTAAGATCAGTTGTTTGGCTACATTTTGTAAGATTTCCCTTGACAGTAGTATTCAGATTTTGTTGTGTGGGTTTTAAATGTGCAGTGTATACATTTGGGCTTCCCTGGTGGCTCAGACCGGAGAAGGCAATGGCACCCCACTCCAGTACTGTTGCCTGGAAAATCCCATGGACAGAGGATTTTCCATCCACGGGTTCGCTAAGAGTCAGACACGACTGAGCGACTTCATTTTCACGTTTCACTTTCCTGCATTGGAGAAGGAAATGGCAACCCACTCCAGTGTTCTTGCCTGGAGAATCCCAGGGATGGGGGAGCCTGGTGGGCTTCCATCTATGGGGTCGCACAGAGTCGGACACGACTGAAGTGACTTAGCAGCAGCAGCAGGTGGCTCAGACTGTAAAGAATCCGCCTTCATTTGGTATTTTGTTTTTATTACGAGTGTGCATCCTAAGTTGCTTCAGTCGTGTCTGACTCTTTGTGACCCCGTGGACTGTAGCTCACAAGGCTCTGTCTGTCCATGGGATTCTCCAGGCAAGAACACTGGAGTGGCTTGCCACGCTCTAATACCTAAAATTAAATCTTCGTTTACTTACAAAATAGGGCTGTCTGCATGTTTAATTTCCTACCCATAGCATTACAACTTGACTTATTTGACTAGAAATATTCCCTAGCATAATTATTATGCTTTGCTCTAAACCTCTAATGGGTGTTTTATATTGAATGTTGCTTCTCTGAATTAGAATCTCTTAGTCCTCTTTCACATTTTCCTTATAAATGTATGGCAGTATTTCTTTCTGTAACACCCAGCAAACTGCTATATCTAAGTTATAGGTGGTGGATATAAGTAGTTCAGAAGACTCATTTAAATAGTAAGTAATTGGGTCATTAAACTGAATTATTTCCAGAGATATAAAAACAAGAAATTCATTTGTTTAAAGGTAGCAAATCAAGAGTATTTCTATGCAAATATTTCCAAGTACAGGCGACTCCAACCCAGTTGCCAAGGCAATATAACTCATGTCCATGACTTTAAAATATTTATTGTACATGATATTCATTATTAAGAAGCAATATGGGACTTCCCTGGCAGTCCAGTGGTTCAGGCTGTGTGTTTCCATTGTTGGGGGAGGAGGCACAGATTTGACCCCTGGACAGGGAACTAAGATCCTGCATGATGTGACCCCCTAAAAAAATTAATATGCAGACTCCATCTTATGGCTAAGACCTTAATCAGCACATATATCGCTGTGATTGTTTTTAACCAAAAGTCAATGGCCTTTTTAAAAGATGCCCAAATGCACATACAGAGATGCAGGTTCGATCCCCTAGGTGGGGAAGATCCCCTGGAGAAGGAAATGGCAACCCAGTCCAGTATTCTTGCCTGGGGAATCCCATGGACAGAGGAGCCTGACAGGCTACAGTCCACGGGGTCACGAGAGTCGGACACGACTGAGCAACTAAAACAAAATAAAAATATGCATAACCCTGGCCTTCTGATAGAGTTTCAGTTTCACCGTCTCAATAGGAAAGACACAAAACCTTAGATCAAGAAACTATACCTAGGGACTTCCCCAGGGCTCCAGTGGTTAAGACTTTGGCTTGCAATGCAAGGGACACAGGTTCAGTCTGTGGTTGGGTAGCTAAGATCTCACATGCCTCCAAGTCAGAAAAAAAAAAAAAAAGAAGAAGAAGAAAAAAAATAGGAAACAGAAGCAATATTGTAACAAATTCAATAATGACTTAAAAAACGGTCCACATTAGAAAAAAAAAAAATCTTAAAAAAAAAAATAAAAGAAACTAAAGGCAGAAAATGTAGTTCATTGTCAGTTCTCTTATCAAGTAGCAAACTCCTCTTTCTCATTGTGGAAGAGCCCTTGGAGAACGAACACAATAGTACTTGTCAGCGTCTCTCACCCCAAAGAAAGGAAGAAAGAGAGAGGTTCTTCTTCGTACAGGGGGAGCTCTGTTGTGAGCTTTGCAGAAACCAGGCTAAGGCCGCTTGACTGATTTCAGAATCAAGAAACCCATTGCAATTGTCATCCTGGCTCACAGCTCTCTCAGAAGCCCAGTGATTTTTGTCCATAGGGTTAGCCTCAGAGCACAGACTGACCAGGTGGCATTAGTGGTAAAGGACCCGCCTACCAATGCAGGTTAGATTTAATAGATGCGGGTTTGATCCCCAGATCAGGAAGATCCCCTGGAGGAGGGCAAGGCAACCCACTCCAGTATTCTTGCCTGGAGAATCCCCATGGGCAGCGTCAGACACGACGGAAGCGACTTAGCACACAGAGAATAGCGAAAAACAGACAGTGACTCGCAACAGGCAGAGGAAAGGTATTTTTTCTCCCTAATTCTGGTATTTCTTAGATAGGAACCCAGCCTGGGACTATGCTCATTTATATCTGACTCTCTGCAGCCCCCAGGCTGTAGCCCTCCAGGCTCCTCTGTCCATAGGATTCTCCAGGCAAGAATCCTGGCGTCGGTTGCCATTTCCTCCTCCAGGGGAATCATCCCAACCCAGGGATGGAACCTGCATCTCATGCATTGGCAGGTAGATTCTTTACTTGGGCAATTCATGACCCTGTTCTTTGACGGAAGGATCTCTATTCTTCCTTTGTGCCATTTTCAAAGGTCTCATCATTCTTTATCGAGATGCAGTAGACACACATTATTTTTCTTCCTGAGGTTTGCATGACCAAAGAATTCAAGATTTGGCCTCTTTTCAGATGACTTTTTCCTTGCCAGAAAATTTTAAAATGCAGCGTTAATATTATTGTTTCTTTCAGCCCAGATTGAATTTAATCAAAGACCTATTACACTTTCATGATTAAAAACACGAAAACTCTGTGTGTGTGTGTGTCCAATAAGTGGTTCAACATTTATGAGAGTTGATAAATGCATCACGGTCAGTAAGAGCCGATTGCTTGTACAGATGTTAATCTGAAATTATTTATGTGAGTTTGATTTGTGTAAAATAAATGATTAACATTTGCATATTTAATTTCAGCTTCAAGTGATACAGTTCTTTAAATAAGATCTGCAATCCCAAATGTTCTCACTTGTTATTTTTGCAAAGACCAGATTGAGATTTAACCATCCCCATCCTAAATCAGTGGACTGACAGAATAAACCAGCTCTTAGAAATAAAATTAAACTGAAAGTGAAGTTGCTTCAGTCATGTCCAACTCTTTGAGACCCCATGGACTATAGCCTGCTAGGTTCCTCCATCCATGGGATTTTTAATATTTTTATACCCCCCTGCCAAGTATATAGTTGTTTCTGTTATTCAGTCATGTCCGACTCTCTGCAACCCCATGGACTGCAGCATGCCAGGCTTTCCTGTCCATCATCAACTCCCAGAGCTTGCTCAAACTCATGTCCATCAAGTCAGTGATGCCATCCAACTATCTCATCCTCTGCTGTCCTCTTTTCCTCCCGCCCTCAATCTTTCCCAGCATCATGATCTTTTCCAGTGTGTCAGTTCTTCGCATCAGGTGGTCAAAGTACTGGAGCTTCAGCTTCAGTATCGTTCCTTCCAATGACTATCCAGGGTTGATTTCCTTTAGGACTGACTGGTTTGATCTCCTTGCGGTCCAAGGGACTCTCAAGAGTCTTCTCTGGTGAAATTATAAAATTAATGAAACTGCTTTATATTTTCCTAAAAAGACATAGCACTTTTCTACTCTCTTCCAGTGTAAAATCACATTATAAATGCACTTCGTGCACCTTCTTTGTGATCAAAAAGTATGAAACCACACTTGTGCAACTGCGGGGATTCAAAAACAGGTGAACGTTTTTGTTTGCTTTAATTTTTCTTCTTAGTTTTTGAACAGTGTGAACCTTGAAAGGATTTATCAAAAGGTGACAACTTTGCTTTTGCATAAACCTTTGCTGCCATCTGAAAGCAAGAATCTCCGGTCTTTAACAACTGGCAAATGGTTTCCCTAAATTACAAGGAATGATTTTTTTTTTCTGATGTTTCTCAAAATATCAGCAGGGTTGAACACAATATTCTTAATTTAAGCAGCAAGCAGTGACGTTCTTTCAGTCCCAAACACCTATGAGTCTCTGATCAAAATGGACGACCTTCGCCAGAAAAATGCACACAGCTGCCTTTGCACATAACACATGTTCAGGAATTTTCAACTCACCTGTGGATCAGTGGTTAAGAATGCCTCCTTCGGAAACTAAATTATCCTCGGAGGAATAAGCTGTCTTTCTTAATTTGGGAGAAAGAAGAACAGAAAGGGAGAACTGCCAGCAACAATTCACAATGAAAATGATAAGTTACCAGCATTTCCTGAATGCTTCTGCCTTAAATGAAATAATTTCCAGGAGAGAGAAGTTTTCACGACCTCAGTGTTCATGAAAATGTTCTAAGGACAACAGGCAATGCTGAATGCTCAAACACAGTTTTCTAAAGCTGAGTGTTTTTTCGGTAGAAACCGAAGCTAGAATCTGATACTAGTGCATTCTCTATATTGTGTATTCTGATCTGATTCTATATCTCTTTATTAGATCTCTATATTCTGATATCAGTGGAATCTGGTATCAGTGGTTCCTGGTGGGCACCAGAATGATCGACCGTCTTTGTGTTGTGGTGATGTTGGATTTTAGACGCTGCCAAGTTCTGTTTCAGAATATTGAACCGAGTGGTTACAATGTCTACTTGAAGTCTACTGGGCTTCCGTGGTAACTCATTGATGATGAATCTGCCTGCAATGCAGGAGACCTGGGTCCAATCCCTGGGTTGGGAAGATCCCCTGGAGAACGGAATGGTACTAAATTGAGACTTTTAGGAGATTAGCATTATTTAAAGAAAAGCCAGACATCTCAAGCTAATGAATTTAACACTGTCTCAGCCTGGTGATTCACTGGTTAAGAATCCACCTGCAATGCAGGAGATACAGGTTTAATCCCTGGGTCAGGGAGATCCCTTGGAGAAGAGAATGGCAACCCACTCCAGTATTCGTGCCTGGAGAATCCCATGGACAGAGGAGCCTGGCGGGCTACAGTCCCTGAGGTTGCAAAAGAGTCAGACATGACTTAGCAAGTAAAAAGCAACAAGGAACAAATGTATGGGAAAATGCAAGAGCCTGGGCTCACTGAAATCATTCCTTTGATATAGCCCTCAACTATCTTGGGCCAGTATTCTATTTTTCTCCACTCTGAGTACCCTCAGGATGCACCGTTAAGAGTGGCTGAAGTGGCTTGTGGCTTGCTGGCCACAACATCCTTTTTTTAACTAATATTCTTGGTCCATAACCTACCTCATGGGGGGCTTCTCTGATGGCTCAGCAGTAAACAATCTGCCTGCAATGCAGGAGACGCAAAAGAGGCTGGTTTGATCCCTTTGTCAGGAAGATCCCCTGGAGGAAGAAATGGCAACCCACTCCAGTATCCTTGCCTGGAGAATCCCATGGACAGAGGAGCCTGGCGGGCTAAGGTCCATAACATCGGACATGACCAAGTGACTGAGCACGCAACATCATGAGAACCTCGAGAAATACCTTGGCATTTGGTAGACATCTCTGATAAATGTAATTATTTGGGGAGAAGCATACAAAGCTTTCAGCTCCTTAGAAACTATATAGCAGAGTGGGTCTCCTGAGTGCCTTTTAAATCGGAGAATTCTGTGATGTGATGGTTAAATCTGTAGTGGTTCATTTTTAAGCCTACTCATTTCATGAAAATTCATGAAGGTGGATTTTTTTTTCTCCTTAACCGCTCAGTACATGCTAAAGCTGAAACCTTCAAGGCTTCCAAATGAGACCCAAATGCTTTGCCTCACATTCTCAGCAAAGCCATGTGTGGTGAAGACTGTGACAGACCCTTTTAACTTAATGATCTTTGCGCCACTGCCCGTCTCTTGTCTCCATGGATTTTTCTCTGACATTTGTTAAGTAGGACTGCAGTTCCATTTTCGTCTGCCACTGGTAAACAGGTCTGTTATTTATATCAGCTACAGCCTCCACTTGCAGAGAGGTCAGGAATTCATTCTCCCTGGAGTCTGAACACCCAGCTGACCCAGAAATGATTAGTGATATCATGGTTGTCATCACACACCGAACAAGAAGCCACTTAAATCCTGTGGTTTGTTTTAGCGACAAATTAGAACACAGTGAAACATAGGAAGCTGACATTGCTTGAATAAAAATGGGATAGAATTTGAATCTGGAGCTAAACTTCTTCCCACCACTTCCCACTAATTCCGTCCATCTTTTGGCTACAGATTGACCTGTATAGACCACAGTCATCTTTTATTGTTTTTGTTTTCTCCTGTGCTGTGCTAAGTCGCTTCAGTCCTGTCCAACTCTTTGCGACCCCATGGACTGTAGCCCGCCAGGCTCCTCTGTCCATGGAACTCTCCAGGCAAGAATACTGGAGTGGGTTGCCATGTCCTCTTCCAGGGGAATCTTCCCAATCCAGGGATCGAACCCATCTCTCCTGCGCTGGCAGGTGGAGTCTTTTCTGCTGAGCTATCAGGAAAGCCTAAAAATTTACTCCTAAAACACGGAAAATCAGGCCGATAGATAAAAGAGTGTGTTTGATAAATCATTGGAAGAAAAATATAAAGCAATGAAGAATGGAAATTTCCTCAAAGGTATTGGTAGGACTCCAACTGGATTTTTTTCTTAAACTGCAGGATAATTCTTATTCTAAAATTTCAGATACGTCACATCAGTTACATAATTTGCGTTTGGTTCTTAAATGAATTTGTGCTAGGTTTTAAGCCTCTTTTCTTTCATTGCCTTGTGTTGGAGAGAGGCAATTTTCTTTCAGGTTGTATTAAAAGATATTGAATGTGATTGAGCGACTTCACTTTCACTTTTCACTTTCATGCATTGGAGAAGGAAATGGCAACCCACTCCAGTGTTCTTGCCTGGAGAATCCCAGGGACGGGGGAGCCTGGTGGGCTGCCGTCTATGGGGTCGCACAGAGTCGGACACGACTGAAGCGACTTAGCAGCAGCAGCAGCAAGACTGTCAGTCCAGTGGTTAAGACTTGTTGTTTTAACTGCCGTGGGCCCAGATTCAATGCCTGGTTGGGAAACTTAGATCCCAAAGGCTGTTCAGGGTGGCCAAAAAATAAAATGAATGTTGGACGTTTTCAATTGCTCAGCATTTTTTATTGAGATACCTTTGGACACTCAGAAAATGCACTAATTTTAAGTACTCAATTTGATGCTTTTTGTAAATGTATGCATTCATATAATAATCCCCTGATATTTGCACAGAGTATTTCCATTATTCTTGACTGTCCCCATATATAACCTGTCCTCATCAATTAAATCATCACCAGAGGCTAGCTTCTGTCACTCCAAAACAATTTCCCCAGTTCTTATTATTTTTATAAAATAGAAAATATTATATAATGTATTTTTTAAACTCAGTATAGCATTTCTGAGATTCACCTTGGTGTTGTGTATATAAAGGGATCATTCATTTTTATCACATGTTAGTACCGGCTTGAGCAAATATTCAGATTGTTTAACTTTGCTCCAGATGTTGAACATTGGGGTTGCTTCTAGGTTTGGGCTTGTTACAAATATAGGTTCTGTAAACATTTCTGTGCATGTCTTTGCATGGACATATTTCTTCATGTTATTGAGACTTGTTGAGCTGCAGAGTTGATGCACTTTTTAAAGCATTGATATACTTTTAAGAAACTACTAAATAGTTTTCCAAAGAAGTTCTCCCATTTTGCAGTCCCCTAGCAAAGCATGAAAATTCCAGTTGCTCTAAGTAGCCACCGCAATATGTGGAATCACCAGTCTTTATCATTTAGACTAGTCTGGTAGATATGGTTTGAATTTAATGTTGAGCAAATGTTCATAGGGCTATTGGTAATTTTAACATATTGCACTGTGAATTATACATTTTAGTGTAACCCATTTTATTCCATTGTTCATCCTTTGCTGTTTGTTTGTAAGAGTTGTTTATATAGTATGAAAGCGAAATTCGCTCAGTCATGTCAAACTCTTCGTGACCCCATGGACTATACAATCCATGGAATTCTCCAGGCCAGGATACTGGAGTGGGTAGCCTTTCCCTTCTCCAGGGGATCTTCCCAACCCAGGGATCAAACCCAGGTCTCCTGCATTGCAGGCGGATTCTTTACCAGCTGAGCCACCAGAGAAGCCCAAGAATACTGGAGTGGGTAGCCTTTCCCTTTTCCAGTGGATCTTCCCAACCTAGGAATTGAACTGGGGTCTCCTGCATTGCAGGCGGATTCTTTACCAACTGAGCTCAGGGAAGCCTTTATATGGTATATACAGACTTAATTCTATTAAGTTACAGAATTCAATGTAATTTTATCATTCTGTGGTTGGGAAATGGCAACCCACTCCGATATTCTTGCCTGGGAAATTCAGTAGACAGAGGAGCCTGGCAGGCTACAGTCCAAGGCGTCACGAAGAGTCCGATATGACTAAAGTGAGTGAGCACATATATCACGTCTAGAATTAATTATTCACTGATTGTGAGATAGAAATCTAGGTTCTCAATATTTTTTTCAGTTTACTAAATAATATTCCAGTATCGTTTACTGAAAGCTTTTTACATACACTTGAGTCTGCTCCTCAATCTTCTGTTTCTGTCTGTGGCATCCTTATCCATGCTCCTGCCACAATGTCAGTATTCTGGAAGTAATATTACAATATGTCAGTGTTGCTGCAGTTCGGTCGTGTCTGACTCTCTGCAGCCCCATGGCCTGCAGCACCCCAGGCTTCCCCGTCCTTCGCCATCTCCCAGAGTTTGCTCAAACTCATGTCCCTGGAGCTGGTGATGTTCTCCCTTTGCTCTCATTTTCCAAAGTCATAATGTAACAACCTCTTTATGAGTTTCTGGATTCCACTGCCTGATATTTTATGGGGCGTTCTTACCTCTAGATCTGAGAGCTGACTGTCCAGTATTGTTCCTGCTTGGTCGTTTCATCAGGTTTTCATATCAAGGTGATGCTGACTTTCAGAACAAGAGGGAACACGTGCATTTTGTTTTCCAAAAGTGTTTCTGTGGTATTGGTGTCATATCTCCTTTAAATGTTTTAGAGAATTTACTAGTAAATCTATTGGCCTGGAGGGACTGTTTTTATGGTAGTTTAAAAATGATTATTTTTCAAGCTAATTTGGTGGCTTTATATCTGTTTGAATTTAATTTCTCCTTATGTCACTTTTGATAAGTGGTTTTTCTTTTTTTTCAGGCAATGTTTATTTTTGTCTAAAGTTATTGCATTTATTACCCTAAAGTTATTCATGGTGTGCCCTAATCATCATTTTAACATCTGTTAGCCTTTTACCATTCCCGGCTTTAGTAATTTGTGCTTTCTGCGATTTTCTTGATCACTCGTCAGAAACATTTATCAATTTTATTAAATTTTCAGGGAAAAAATACTTAACGGTCATGATTATCTCTATTTTGCATGTTTTCTAAAATATTATTTTCTACTATTTCTATAATTTCTATTTAGTTTGTTCAACTTACTTTGGCTTCATTTTGTGCCTTTTATTTTTAGCTTGTTCATGTCAAATCTTAGTTTATGTTTTATTTTTCCTTAAATCCAAGCACAGTTTAGCTGCATCATATACATATTGACTGCGTGTTCTTTTCATCTTTGGATGTCAACATTTTCGAACTGTATTGTAATTCTGTGTTCATTCTCCGGGTCTTAAAAAAAATAATCTTCTTAGGTTCCAATTACATGGATTTTCTCTCTGTCTCACACGCATACACAAAACACGTATACATACCTCTTGCTTTGTTAAAGTGTTTGAGATATTTTTCCTCTTCAATTGCCATTTCCTTCTCCAGGGAATCTTCCTGACCCGGGGATCCAACCTGTATCTCCTGTGTCTCTGGCATTGTAGAGGCAGATTCTTAACCCGCTGAGCCATTGGGGAAGCCCATTTAATTGCTGATGACATCTAATTTTGTATCCTTTTAGTCTGTGAATATACTTCATATAGTTGAAACCCGTTAATGATTTTTGAAGTTTCTTTTAGGGCATAGCACTTTATCTTAGCGAATGTCCGTGTGCGCTTGAAAATCATGATATATTGCAAACTTCTTTGAGGTCCTGTTACAAATGTGTCAATGAGGTAAATTTTATTAATCATGTATTGCAAACCTGCCATATTTTTACTGAATTTTTGTTTGCTCCGTGCTACGAGATGTGAGTGAATTTTTTCCCTTTCTTTTGCACTTTGAGGTTGTTCAGTCACACAGTTGTGTCCGACTCTTTGCGACCCCGTGGACACAAGACCTCCCTGTCCCTCGCCATCTCCCGAGGTTTGCCCAAGTTCACGTCCACTGAGTCGGGGATGCCATCCAGCCATCTCGTCCTCTGACGCGCCCTCTTCTCCTTCTGCCCTCAATCTTTTCCACTTAAAACTGCATTATTTCCTACGTTTGAAAGCTGCATCGTTAACATCTCTTGTTTCTCAAGTCTGCGCGAGTGCAGTTGGTTCAGCAACTCATAGTTTTCATTCTGTTTTCTTCCAGCCTCCTTTGTTTACACAGAATTGTCAGCATTCCCCTTGCTCCTTGCTTCCCTGAATATGTGTCTTTATCCTGTGACTCCTTTGACATTTATCTTTCCTTTGATTTTCAACAGATGGTGCTGTAACCAGTCCACTTTTCTATGTATTTATTCTTCTTGGTGATTGTCAAGCTCCTTATCTTATCTGGGCGATGTATTTTTATCAACTTTAGATTTTTTTTTTTTTTTTTTGGCCATTTTGCTTTCAAATATTTCTTCTGCCCCTTTGGGTGTCTCATCTCTTTCTGAAATACTGTTTGCATGCTATAACTTTTGATGGTGTCCATCAGATATCCGAGGCTCTGTTTGGTTTGTTTTCCACTCTTTTATTTAAGATTTTTGTTTATCATTTTGGATACCGTTCTTACCTCTGTGAAAGCTACATCTACTTTTCATTTTATGTTCCGGTCCTTTGTGGGGTGAATCCAGTGCATATTTCATTCCATAGTTTTAAATCTCCAGTATTTCTTTGTGATGAGGCAACCCACTCCAGTATTCTCGCCTGGAGAATCCCATGGACACAGGAGCCTGGGGGCCTACAGTCCATGGGGTCGCAAAGAGTCGGACACAGCTAAGCGACTGACCGTGCCTTTTAGCAGTTTCTCTATCTCTACCAAAATACCCACTCTTTTTTGAAACTGAAATGTATTGGCGCAGTGATAAAGAAGCCGCCTGCCAATGAGGGTTCAATCTCTGGATTGGGAAGATCTCCTGGAGGAGGAAATGGCAACCCACTCTGGGATTCTTCCCTGGGAAATACCATGATCAGAGGAGCCTGGTGGGCTACCGTGCATAGGGTTATAAAGAATTGAACACAGCTGAGCGCACACACATGCATAGTTGATTTACAATATCATGTTAGTTTCAGACATATAGCAAAGGGATTCCAGTATAGATGGATAGATAGATCCTTTTTACATTTTTTTTTTTTTCATTATAGGTTATTACAAGATATTGAATATAGTTCACTGTGCTTTATGGTAAATCCTTATTGTTTCTCTATTTTTCTTTTTCTTTTTTTGACCATACTGTGCATCTGGTAGAATCTTAGTCCTCCAACCAGGGATTGAACTTGGGCCCTCAGCAGTAAAAGTGTGGTGTCCTCCCCACTGGTCCATTGGGAAAGTCCCTTGTGTATCTATTTTGTACATAGCGGTGTATGTCTACTAATTTCAAACTCCTATTTTGCCTCTCCTTCTCTGTCCCCTTTGATAACCATAAGTTTGTTTTTGAAGTCAATTACTCCGTTTCTGTTTTGTGAATAAATTCATTTCATTACTTTTTTAGAATCCACATGTAAGTGACATCATACGTT
Source organism: Giraffa tippelskirchi (assembly GCF_054371585.1). NCBI lineage: Eukaryota > Metazoa > Chordata > Mammalia > Artiodactyla > Giraffidae > Giraffa > Giraffa tippelskirchi. Next base: position 150,873,011 of record NC_137289.1, read on the forward strand.
ATCTGTCTTTTTCTGACTTACTTCACTGAGTGTGGTCACCGCTAGGTGCATCCATGTTGCTGCAAATGGCATCATTTCATTGTTGTTTTCAGTTCAATTCAGTCGCTCAGTCTTGTGTCCGAGTCTCCTCAACCCCGTAGACTGTAGCACGCCAGGCTTCCCTGTCCATCCCCATCCGTTGTTTTTTAGGGCTGAGTAATGGTCCATCGTGTATATGTACCACATACCCTTTATCCAGTCACCTGTTGATGGACGCTTAGATTGTTTCCATGTCTTGGCTATCGCGGATACTGCTGCCGTGAGCATAAGCGTGCATGTACCTTTTCAGAGTTTTTTCAAAGTTTCATCTTTTCCAGATATATGTCCAAGAGTGGGGATTGCTGGATCATATGGTAGCTCTGTGTTTAGTTTTTTAAGGGACCTCCATCCTATTTTTCACCATGGGCTGCACCAATTTACATACCCACCAACAGTGTAGAAGGGTTCCCTTGTCTCCACACCCTCTCCAGCATTTATTGTTTGTAGACTTTTGAGGCTGACTCTTCTGACTGGTGCGAGGTGATACCTCACTATCATTTTGTTTTGCGTTCCTCGAATAATTAGCAATGCTGACCATCTTTTCATGTGCTCGTTGGCCGTCTTGGTCTTTGGAGAAATGTCAACTTGAGTCTTCTCTCCACCTTTTTAAAATTGAGTTGTTTTATTTTCTTCTGCTAATGAGCTACTTGAGCTGTCTATGTATTTCGGCAATTAAGCCCTTGTCAGGGAAGCCAGGTTAGTAGAGAAAATAAAAGAGACTGTGAGAAATGCAGAGTCCCTTTGGAGCGCGCTCACATATATGGTTATGCACTTAGCTTCCGAGGTGGCACAGTGGTAAAGAATCCGCCTGCCAATGCAGGAGACTCGAGTTCAATCCCTGAGTCAAGAAGATCCCCTTTCCAATCATGGAAAGCTTTTTTTTTTTAATCCATACTTAGTATTATATAACCAAGCAGTGGAGAAGAAAGAGGCTCAGGTTTCCCACAATACACACTTCCATTTCATAGACTATTTTGTAATCCCTGCTCATTCAAGTCTCTATAAAGTTATATTAATAGGTTTTATACAAAATTCCTGTCTTAGGAAGGCATTCAGTCCTTTGTAACCTCACATATTAGAACGTTCAAATAATTACATTTTTACAGTGATGAGAAGAAGCATATTTCACTGTATAAATTGAAGGACGCACATGCAGAGTGAAGATAAAGATATTATGGATTTTCTGTTGAAGAAGAAAATCTTGGGAATTTGAGGATCTACATTCTTTTCTGTGGAGAGGCAGGTGAAAATGATACCCTCCAGGCTCAGACACTATGAAAAGGAAAAAGACATTTTCCCCAAGACCAGAGGTCAAATCACTGTCTTTTCTGTGCAGCCTCGTATTTTCCTGACATTCCTAGCTGAACTCCGGATGTTTTCTAATTTTGTTTTTACACAGTGAAGAAATGAAAACGTTAGTCGTTCAGCCGTGCCCAACTCTTTGCAACCCCGTGGACTGTAGCCCACCAGGCTCCTCTGTCCATGGGATTTCCCAGGCAAGAATACTGGAGTGGGTTTATGTGCCTCGTCCAGGGTGTCTTCTTGACCCAGGGATCAGACCTGCACCTCTTAAGTCTCCTGCATTGGCAGGCAGGTTCTTCACCACTAGTGCCACTGTGTGTGTGCATGTGTGTGTGTGAGTGTGCGTGTCTGTTCGGTTTAGTCGCTCAGCTGTGTCTGACTCTTTGCGACCCCATGCACTGTAGCATGCCAGGCTTCCCTGTCCATCACCAACTCCCGGAGCTTGCTCAAACTTGTGTCCATCGAGTCTTCCCAACCCAGGGATCAAACCCAGGTCTCCCACATTGCAGGCGGATTCTTTACCAGCTGAGCCACATGGGAAGCCCAAATATATATACACACGACCATGTGTAAAATAGATCACTAGCTGGAAGCAGCTGTATAGCCCAGAGAGCTCAGTTCGGTGCTCTGTGATGACCTAGAGGGGTGGAATGAGGTGGGAGGGAGACCCACAAGAGAGGGAATATATGTATACACACGGCTGACTCACTTTGCTGTACAGCAGAAACTAATACAACATTGTAAAGCAATTATCCTCTGGGGGGGGGATAAATTTCGTGATGAAAAAGAAAATAAAGCAATGGGAGAGTTTTGATGAGGAAAACAAAAATCCCTTGAAGGTTGAAGGCTGGTCATCAAAATGATCCTTAGCTCTCACACATGGGCTGGTCTGCTTTATGTTTGAATTGCTGTTTCATTTATTAACAAGTAGTAAGTTAACAGGGAAGTAGACTTTTCAGTGGGCCCTGAGTGGTACCCAGGTAACAGAGAAATCAAGCTGGACTTTGCTGCCAATTCTGGTCTTACTTGTAGGCTGGTGGCTGAAGCATTGTATCCTCAGGCTGATGTTCGAGGGAACGTTGTACATCACTAACTTCTCGCTGGTCTTGCGACAGGTACTTTCTTTCTATCTGAGGAGGCTTATTTCTTAAAATTGTGATGTAGTTACCCAAGCGTCCTTGGAACGCAAATGGGTCAGCCATTCATCTGTAGTTTGTTCAAGGACTCTTTGCATATCCTCTTGAAAAGAGAAGCACACTCCATTTGAGAATGCATGAAATGGGGCTTCCCTGGTGGCTCACTGGTAATGAATCTGCCTGCAAGACACACAGGTTCGATCCCTGGTCCGGGAACACGGCACGTGCCACAGAGTAACTAAGCCCGTGTGCCACAACCTACTGAGCCCATGCTCTGGAGCCCGGGAGCTGCAAATACTGAGCCCACCTGCTGCAAGTACTGATGTCCGTGTGCCCTGGGGCCCGTACTCTGCAACAAGAGAAGCCACCTCAATGAGAAGCCCGACTGGAGAGTAAGTCCCTGCCCGCCACAGCTGGAGAAAGCTGGTGCAGCAATGAAGACCCACTGCAGCCAAAATACATAAAAATAAAATTATTTTTAAAGTGCATGATATGGATGATTTACAGGGACCATGAGTTCAGTTGAGAGATTCTTTTGATGTATTTGGAGAAATTCCATTTTGCTTTCTCATAAGGACACATCCTGCCTTCCAAAGTAGATGAAAGGATTGATGGAGTTGTTGACTGGAGGCCTTTTGCCCAGTTGAAGATGGACTTGGATGGAGAGTGGATCAGGGAGAGTCTGGCCTCTTGTCTTTATTGCTTTTTTCAATTGATTAATTTTTAGCCACACCGCATGCCATGGAGGATCTTAGTTCCCTTACCAGAGACTGAACCCACGCCGCCCGCAGCGTCTTCACCACTGGACTGCCAGGGAAGTCCCTGGGCTTTGCTTAAGAATACTTCTTTGAAAAGGGTCATTAAATCCAGGGAACACTTGGTTAGAAAACGGGATTATGTCCAGGGAAAATAGAGGCCGGAGTGGTATGGTCTCACACTTGCATAGTCAGATTACGTTTCAGACTATATCGTGACGTTTTCTTTAAGAACTTAAAAGCAGCGTTAGTCTGACAGCCCTCGCTGGCCGCCATTCTGAAGTCATGAGCAAGACTGGAATTAGGTGAGCTACTCACATCAATTTACTGCTCACAGAGAACAGGTAAGCCTCTTCTCTTTCCTAAGACCTGATATTTATAAAGGCTGAAACTAAAAGCGTGGATGCATGCTGGAGCGTTTAGAAGGTGGCTTGCATATGCATTCATTTAGCTCATTAAGATTTCCTGGAAACACAATTACAGATGGTCACCGTTGGGCTCTCCTGCTTTGAAGTGTGCATTCATTAGGGCAAAAGTACAGGTTGAAATGTTGCACAGGATAGAAAGAGAAAATGTCACCCCTTGAAAATGTGTGTCGGGGACTTCCAGAAGCATTTACGGCCACTCTATGCTGTCACAGTTTTGCCACCTGACCTCACTTCTGAATTCTGGAAAAAAAAAAAAAAAACAATTGGTGGACACGGGGCCAGTCTGAGCCACTCAGCCTCAGCCTGTGAGTAGAGACCAGGATGTAGCGTGTTATCGGTGTGTCTTGCCTGCATTTCTTCTAGAGCCCAGCTGCAGGCAGGAAGTGACAGTGACGTATATCACAGGAACTCAAGGATGAGCCCTACCAGTGCTGAAAATGTTTCATCCTCTCCTCCCAAAATCTTGGTTCATATCTTCATGACCAAAGAGAGTCCTGTTGTTGTTCATTTGCTAAGTTGTGTCTGACTCTTTGTGACCCCATGAACCGCAGCACACCAGGCCCCCCTGTCCATCACCAACTCCCTGAACTTGCTCAAACTCATGTCCACCGAGTCAGTGATGCCGTCCAACCATCTCATCCTCTGTCGTCCCCTTCTCCTCCTGCCTTCCATCTTTCCCAGCATCAGGGGCTTTTCCAGTGAGTCAGCTCTTCACATCAGGTGGCCAGAGTATTGGAGCTTCAGCTTCAGCATCAGTCCTTCCAGTGAACACCCAGGACTGATTTCCTTTAGGATGGGCTGGTTTGATCTCCTTGCAGTCCATGGGACTCTCAAGAGTCTTCTTTCCCAGCACCACCGTTCAAAAGCATCATGTCTATGCTTTGCATACTCTAGAGTAGGATTCACAATTTGATGGAAGGACCAGCAAATTGTAGCCATGAGCCTCAGACCCTTAGAGCTTCCTGAGTTTGCTGAAGTCACTTAGCAATTTAACGATATATCCGAAATAAGCAACTGATGATTCTCAGAGGCTTCATAGAAGGCAGAGGACCGTATCAGGGACTCCTGATAATTCTAGAAAATTCCATTTGTTCTGCTTGCCAAGGCCTTTTATTTTTGTGTGTGTGATTATATTTTTCATCACAGTATAATTGCTTTACAATATTGTGTGGTTTCTGCCACCCATCACCATGAATCAGCCATAGTACACATGTGTCCCCTCTCTCTTGAACCCCTCTCCCACCTCCCACCCCCTCCCACCCCTCTGGGTTGTCACAGAGTACTGGGTTGACCGCCTTGAGTCACACAGCAGATTCCCACTGGTTTTATCTATTTTACACATGGTAGTGTATATTTTTCCATGCTCACCTCTCAATTCGTCCAACCATCTCCTTCCCCTACTGTGTGCCCAAGCCTGTTCTCTATGTCTGCGTCTCCATCGCTGCCCTGTGGTTAGGTTCATCAGGGCCATCTTTCTGGATTCCACAGCACAGGACTTTTCTTGACACAACCCTTAAGACAAGAGTATGAGTGTTTTGTTATTAATCACCCACTGTGCTGATTTCGATGTAATTCTATGACACACATATCTTGCTAGTATAATTTGGTGCAATTTACTATTTCATTTGTTTTGATAGCCTCACTGAAGTGTAATTGACAAGTAAAAATCCTATATATTTAGACGTAAAGCATGATAATGTGAGTTATGTATCTATTTGTAATAATGATCATAATCAAGGTAATTCACATATCACCACCTCACATGCTTGCAATTTTTCCATGTGTGATAAAAACACTTAAGATCTACTCCATTGGCAAATTTCAAATACACAGTACAGTATTATTAATTAGATTCAACATCAAATTGCTTCTACATGTTTTCCTTGCATAACTGAAAATTTTAATCCCTTGACCGATATCTTCCCATTTCTACCAGCCCCCAACCCCTGAAAGTTTAGTCACCTAGTCGTGTCCGACTCTTTGCAACCCCACGGACTGTGGCCCGCCAGGCTCTTCTGTCCGTGGGATTCTCCAGGCAAGAATACTGGAGTGGGTTGCCATTTCCTTCTCCAGGGGATCTTCTTGATCTGGGGATTGAGCCTGGGTCTCCCACATTGTAGGCAGACTCTTTACTGACTGAGACCTGTGTCTCCCACATTGTTGGCAGACTCTTAACTGACTGAGCCACCAGGGAAGACCTCTCAATCCCTGGAAAACACCATTATTCTCTCTGCTTCTGTGAGTTCATTCTTTTAGATTCTACATGTAAGAGCCGAATCACTGGAAAACAACACCCTGATGCTGGGAAACATTGAGGGCAGGAGGGGCAGGGGGTGACAGACAATGAGATGGTTGGATGGCATCAGTGACTCAGTGGACATGAGTCTGAGCAAACTCCGGGAGATAGTGAACGACAGGGAAGCCTGGCATGCTGCAGTCCCTGGGGTCTCAAAGAGTCGGACATGACTTATCTACTGAACAACAAACAAGTGAGAGATATTTGTTTTTTGCAGTATTTTGCACTATCTGCTTTCTTGTGTCTGTCTTACTTCACTTAGCGTGGTGTTCTCATGGCCCATTAATGTGGTCACACATAGCTGAATTTACTTCTTTGTCAAGACCCGATAAAATTCCCTTGTCTGTGTGTCTATCTCTACTACCTGTCTGTCCATCCGTTTTTTATCTATCTATCCATCCTTCTAATCCATTATCTATGTATCTGTCTCTACTATCTTATCTCTCATCTGCTATGTCTACTATCATCCATGTATCTATCTACCTATCTCTGCTATCATCTCCACTATCTATCTGTCCATCTGTCTGTCTATCTGCCCATCCATCCTTCTGTCTCTCCTTCCACCGTTTTCTCTCTCTCTCTCTCGCATTTGCTGTATCCATTCATCCACCCACAGACACAGGTTGTTCCCGCCTCTTGGCCATTTTGAATAAGGCCGCGGTGAACACTGCCCTGCAGTTACCATTTGAGGTCCGCGTTTCTTCACCTCTTAACCCCTTGTTATTAGACTGTCAGTAATGCTAGATCACACAGCACAACTCTTGCATGCAGATCTGGGATATTAATACTTTTTTCTGCAGTGGATGGTTCCCTCTAATATCTGTCCTTAAATGTTTGCTAGAACCTTTTAGAAACACTGCAATTGCTCGATGGCTTTGGAGTTCAGTGGCATATTACAGAATTAGAATTGTTAGCAACCCAAAGCAAGCCGCTTGCCGTAGAATGAAGAATGAGGTAGCACCAATTGTTTTCTGAATTTTTCTAAGCAGCATTCCCAACTTCACCCACTCCTGCCACTTAAAATGACTCTCAGCATCGCTGCCTGCTTTTGTGACAACCAACGTGCATTTTCCAGGTGAGATATTTAGAAATGACTAACCTTGCAGATGGATGACAAGACATGTTATAAATGAAGACAGATAAGTGCTGCCTTTCACAGTTTTAAAATTTCACACATGTCTCCTACAAACCCGAGAGTTAATTAGATTTTCATTTTCTCAGCAGTTTTCTTTTTCCAGAACAGAAGCAAGCTTGAAACTAAAAAATGATGTTCTTTTGGCAACTTCTAGAAGGATGGGAGATTTCAAAGTCTTGTGTCTTTTCAGGACCTCTGTATATATGAATATGTTCATCATGTATGAATTGCAGCTGAAAAAAAATCAGCTTTAAAGATAGCTTTCAAAATTCAACTGAAGATACTCTAAAGGATGCATGTCTTTATGTTCTTACTACATTGGAGGAAGGTAAGACCATATGGGAAAAGGATACATTGTATGTAATATATAGATATTTCCAAATAACACATCCGATTATCCAAAATAAATTTGCCAAATTAATAAATGATAAGGTGGGGCAAAGGAGTATTATTATTATTATGTGTTCATGCTCAGTCGTGTTCAACTCTTTGCGACTCCATGGACTGTGGCCCACCAGGCTCCTCTGTCCATAGGATTTCCCAGGCGAAAATACTGGAGTGGGTTGCCATTTCCTCCTCCAGGGTTTGTTCCCAACCCTGGGATCGAACCCAAGTCTCTTGTGTCTCCTCCCTTAGCAGGCGATTTTTTTTTTTTTTTTTTACCACTGAGCCACATGGGAAGCCAACAGAAATGTTTTCTTGTGGAAAAAAATAATTACGGCCAAATCAGGTAATTATTGTCATCAGATACAAATTTTCCAATGTGAAAGGAATCTTAGAAACTGTTTTATCCAAACAACTTAATATATAGATAAAAATGCTGAGTACAAAATTGTGTTTTATTTTTACTCTGAGTAATAAAAAACAATTACTGTTCAGTAATTTTTCCATTGATTTCTCAAAAAGTTATGCCCATACTTAGCAAGGAGGAGAAAATTCCATTTACATAAGGATGTGGCTGCCGGAAAAACAGGATCCTTTGTGCAGGCAATTTCAGAGATTTTTATATTCCTGTGTAGATTTTGCAAATCTGTAAATCTTATTAGATGGCAGAACACACCCCCACATTTTTCTTTTAGAGAATTTCCTGAGATGAGTGCGTCAAGTCATAATACACTTTAGAAAGAGTGAAGGTCCGTTATACCCTTGGTATTTCACCAACTTCCATGGAGAATGTTAGCTTCCGTGAGTCCACATTATTTCTGCCCCTCCAAGACTGTGTTGGTAACTGATCTACCATGATAAATCTGCAGGCAGTGCTTCGTTATGTGCCCCCTTCTGTCTCAGATGGGCAGCCCTCTTCACGATCCTTAAGGAGAGAATGTGCTCCTGAACTCCCTGAGAAGGCTTCAGAAATTTCACAGGGGCCTCGTACACCTGTTTCGGAACAGAATTTGTGCAGGTATGCTTAAGTCTTTATTTTTGAAATACTACTCTCCTTATGCAGTTAATACAAAAGAAGACGGAGTAGGTCCCATGCTTACTTAGTCGCTCAGTTGTGTCTGACTCTTTGTGACCCCATGGACTGTAGCCCACCAGGCTCCTCTGTCCATTGGATTTACGAGGCAAGGATTCTGGAGTGGGTTACCACTTCCTCCTCCAGGGGATCTTCTCAACCCAGGGATCAAACCTGTATCTCCCAGGTCTCCTGCATTGCAGGCAGATCCTTTACCCAAAAAATCTCTATACATAAAGAAAGCAAAGAACATTTAATATGAAAAAGAAAATTTATAGAATACCCTTAAAAAAAAGAAATTTGTGGTATTACGAAAATGTGTTTGTGTTTTTTTCCTGATAACTGAGTGTTAAAAGCACTAATTAAAAAAAAAAAAAGGACAACCTAGAATGTTAAAAACAGATTTAGTTTAAAAGAGGTAAAGATGGAAAAACAATGTTATGATCAGGAAACATGTGATAAATGCCATTTCACTGCAGTGCCCAGGGCCAGTTTGGAAGCATCCCAAATCCATTGAATTTTTGTCAAAACTCAAATTGCCTGGAAAATTTATGGAACTAAATTTGGTTTAGAATTCTTTGAGAGGATAATATCATAGACCTTGCCTCCTTGGCTTCTGCTTCATTTGAATTACAGTGTTCATTCTTGGAGAGGAAGTTCAGGATTATTCAAAAATCCTAGTTACCAACTTACGTCCAAAAAAGGCATTTCCGTGGCATCTTGCAATAAATAGAGTTTCTGTTTCCATTAGGTGTGGTTACAGGACTTTGGTTTTGTGAAGGAAACATCCACACAATTATTGGAATCGGATGCTTATTTATTTTTTCAGAGGGCTTCCCTCAGACATGACCCAGATGGTAAGGAGACCCAGGTTTGATCCCTGAGTCAGGAAGATCCCCTGGAGAAGGAAATGGCAACCCACTCCAGTATTCTTACTTGGAAAATTCAATGAATAGAGGAGTCTGGAGGGTTACAGGCCATAGGGTTACAAAGAATTGCGGATTCTCAGAAACCATCACTGAATTCATTAAAAAATCACTTGAAACAGTTGTAGAGATCTGTTTTTAAATTCTGTGCTTCATTTGAATCCTTTTTTTCTCCTGTTATCTGAACATATATATATGTTTTTATTTCTCCATGTTTAATTTCCATTTCACATTGCTTTTCCTAGTAGTTCTGTTTCTGAATTTAATTAACATTTCACATTTCTTAATTTCTTTCCTGGATTTGGGTAATTTTGTCTTATTAGCACTTCAAAGTCAGACAGAGAACCTCAAGCAGAGGCCTTAATTGCGTGAGTGGTTAATTTCCTATTATAGACAAACTCATACATAGTAAGTGGTCTTTAACGTTTTAAATGTTCACAGGAAAGCTAGACTGTGAATGCCATGCATCCATTTTTACACATTAATGTTCTCCAAACTTCCATGAAATAAAAAGCTAAACTAATGCCTATTGCTGCCATTCAAAAAAAGAGTCAAGGTCTATTGGGTTTGCTCATATGTCACAATTTTTTAAGCATCTATTTCCTTAAGACTTGAGCTCTGAGATTTGCTGAAGTGCAATTTTTTTTTGTTGTTTGCCCTTTTTGGAAGAAGTTTCAGCATGGTTTTTTTCAGTTTTAAAGCAAGATGGTATATATTTATTTTAGCAATTTTCTTTAGGAAAATGATGGGCAGAGTGTTAAGGATTTTATATCCATATTAATTGTATATCGATTATTTATTGGTATTGATTTATTTAACTGCACCAGGTCTTAATTGCAACAAACAGGATTTTTAGTTGCAGCGTGTGGGATGTAGTTCCCTGACCAGGGATGGAACCTGGGCCCCCTGCATTGGAAGCATGGAGTCTTAGCCACTGGACCACCAGGGAAGTCCCAGGCTTAAGTTTTCTGATGAGAATATTTATCACTATCACCTGTTATAGCTTATAAACAAGATACTTCAGCTTTCTAGATATATGGCAGTAGATTACTGCACAAATTATTTGTACTATATGAAAATGTATTCCATGAATTACTATGGTAATACCGAAAAGTGTGTAATAGCAAAGGGGAAATTCTTTATAATATTTATCAATTGAAAAAAATGCACCTTTCAAAAAGTGTGAGAATATGTAAATATGATGATAAAACACCATATAATATAATAAGAGTCCTTTGGACAGCGAGGAGATTAAACCAGTCAATCCTAAAGGAAATCAACCCTGAACATTCACTGGAAGGACTGATATCGAAGCTCCAATCCTTTGGCCACCTGATGTGAAGAGCCAGCTCATTGGAAAAGACCCTGATTCTGGGAAAGACTGAAGGCGGGAGGAGAAGCTGGCGACAGAGGGTGAGATGGTTGGATGGCATCACTGGCTCTATAGACATGAGTTTGAGCAAGCTCCGGGAGTTGGTTAGGACAGGGAGGCCTGGTGTGCTGCAGTCCACGGGGTCGCAAAGAGTTGGACAGGATGGAGCAACTAAACAACAACTACAACAGGGAATGATTGGCAGTTTGTAAAGTAAAACGTTAATGGTTAACTCTCCAAAAAAAAGAAAGAATAGTTATCTCCAGGTAGCAGATAGAGACAGGTTATTTTCCCCCCCTTTGGGCTTTTTGGTGCAAGACAGATTTTTTTTTGACGATGTCTGTGTTTACTTAATGGAAGAGTGAAATTGCAGTAAAATATGCTTTTGGAAATGTATATTTCCAGTATTTTGAGCAGCTTAGAGTAGGAAATGGCAATCCACTCCAGTGTTCTGGCCTGGAAAATCCCATAGATGGAGGAGCCTGGTGGGCTACAGTCCATGGGATCCCAAAGAGTCGGACACAAGTGAGTGACTGCGCATCATGGGAGACAGATCCTGTTTTCAGAGCTGCATACTAGTCCCTCTCTGCTGGAAATTGTGGCTGCTCCAAGCTCCATCCCTTCCCGAGAACCACCCTGGACTGCCAGGCATTGCCTATCCTCAAGTTTGTGCCTCCCACCAAGGCGGGGACCTTGGCCTTCGATTGGTTGCTGGAGGACCATAAGCTGGAAGCCACTTACTTCAGCTTGGGAGAACTCTGGCCATTCTAGCCCTAGAGCTCCCCACCAGGTAGGCCGAACCTATGTTGCAACTACCTCTGCTGGATCTAGAATGCTGATCCGCTTCAAGACTCTTATGTTCCTCAGAAATTCATGTTCAGCTGGAACCTCACAATGGCTTGTTATTTGGAAACGGGGTCTCTGAAGACCTGATGGAGTGTAGGGTCTGAGATGAGGTCCTCCTGGATGGGGGTGGCCCTAAACCCAGGGACAGGGTCCTTATAAGACACAGAAGAAGAGAGACACGGACCCAGAGGAGAAGCCACGTGGAGACAGAGTGGGAGACGGGAGGCAGGCGGCCACCAGCCCAGGGACGGATGCCAAGAGCCCCCAGAAGCTGGAAGAGGCGGGAAGGACCATTCTGTGGAGACTCTGGAGGGGATGAACTCTGGGGCACCTTGATCTCAGAACAGGACCTGGCTTGAAAACAGAGTCTCTGCAGATGTGAAGTGGAGGGTTTGGAAACGAGGTACTCCTGGGTGGGGGTGGCCCTAAACCCAATGTCAGGGTCTTTATAAGACAGAGAAGAGGAGAGACATGGACAGAGAGAAGCAGAGGCAGAGATGGGAGGGAGGTGGCCACAAACTCAGGGATGCCTGGAACCCCCAGGAACCGAGAGAGGGGAAGCTTGGAGCAAGACAGCGTCATTCAGGCTATTGAATTCCTCCACCGGGGTCAACATGGTCTTCTGTTCTGGAGATGTTTTAAGACCTTGATGGCCATCACTGAGATCCCATTCATTCACAAGAGGCTGAAAAATAAGGATTCTTTCCTTATGTCCATCTCTGTTAATTTTTCACTTGAAATTCATCTATAAAGAAGAATTCCTTCCATCAGTTGTGCAGTGACTAGAAAGCAAAGCTGTCTAAGACTTCTAGGATGGTGTCAAAAACAGCCAGGAGCCAACTTGAATGGGCTCCCACTGGCTAAAGATGATACACTCTGGCCATTAATAAGGATGGTGACTTTTTTTTACACACATATATGTGTTTTTACTCACTCGGTTGTGTCTGACTCTGCAACCCCATGGACTGTAGCCCACCAGGCTCCTCTGTCCATGGGATTCTCCAGGCAAGAATACTGGAGTGGGTTACCATGTTCTTCTCCAGGGGATCTTCCCGACCCAGGGATCAAACCCCGGTCTCCCGCATTACCATCTGAGCCACCAGGGAATCCCTATATACACTCTACTTCCCTGTAGGGAAGCCTATGTATACTTTTTATTTCCACACTTGTCCCCCTCCACTCAAATTCTCTTCAAAGTTAGTTTAGCACTTTTATTAGTTTCTTGTGTATTCATCTGTTTGTTTGTTTTTCTCTTTACGTTTTATTTATTTTTTTTAAATTATACAAGTATGATAACACATTTACAGGAGACTTGGAAAAATACAGAACAAAGTGGCATATAGTTCCACTATATATTACAATTATTTTTAGTAGGTAAATTAAGGTTTTTAGTTGGAGTTTTGACATCAAACTCTCAAAAATTGATAGAATGAATAGGCAGAAAAGTAGAAGGATATAAGTAGGCCTGAAAAGCACCAAGAACCAATTCAGCATAATTGAGATTTATACAATCTTAACATAACACTAGGATGCAAATTCTATTCAAGTTGCCATAGACTATGTAAACTAGGAGCCACTGGAACATATAAGGATAGCGATTTTAATGTATTAATACAAATTTTCAGACTTCCCTGGCAGTCCAGTGGTTACCCTCTGCGCTTCCAGTGCGGGAGTCCTGGGTTTGATCCCTGGTTGGGTAACTAGGACCCCACATGCCGTGTGATGCAGCCAAAGGAATGAAGAAATAAATAAAAATGCAAATTTTTATTGCATGTGTGAGTTCATGATAATGCTATAAGTAGGCACACTGATCATCTCTAAAAAATACTTGAGAATCAGGTCGTGTCTTTGCAAGCTGTTAAATACAGGGAAAGAAACAAGCATATATCCTGCTTTTGCTGTAGAGACTGTAGCTCAGATCAGTCAATGGATTTTTAGTTTTTAAAAATTCAACGATTCAATTTTTCATCGACTCACTCAGAGATACATAGGGTATGAACATAGATTTCCAGGTTCTTATATAAATCTGTTAACTACATATATTATTCATGTTAATGTAAGGTGCTCACAATAAAATAAGAAATGACTGAAATATCACCCCAAAGTCGAGGCAACCGTGGTGCACTTTAACAGGGGTATGGAACCCACTGAGCAATTTTTTTTTAACGTGAAACACCAAAAGCTAGCCAAAGTTGTATTTTATGTGTCAGGAAAGCATTTTTCCTATTTTGTTGGCTGGCGGCACATAGTATATATCTTTGAGTAAAACTTTGAAAGAAATAAAGATAATTTATAGGCGCATATTAGCTGCTCATTATTACCTGTGGTGTGATTTACTTCCTAATGATTCCAACGACTCTAATAGGAGATAAATAAAGCCCAACAAAATAAGGGTGAGATGAGCGAATCCAATGAATGAAGACAAAATGAGATAGATATGAAGTAAATTATAACCACCCTCTTAAAACTACAAACGGAATAATGTCAGGTAGCATGAGTTTTAACTTCCAACTGCGTTGATTATGTCATGCATTGGTTCCTAAATTTACTCAGAAGCAAAATGAGCCATCGTGGTGATCCCAGCTCCTGCCAGATTTTAAAGAAATCATACTTTACCATGAATGGGCTTCCCCGTTGGCTCTAGCGGTAAAGAAGCTGCCGGCCGATGCAGTAGACGTGAGACATGGGTTTGATCTCTTGGGTGGTAAGATCCCCTGGAGGAAGGCATGGCAACCCACTCCAGCATTGTTGCCTGGAGAATCCCATGGACAGAGGAGCCTGGTGGGCTACAGTCCATGGGGTCTCAAAGAGTCGGACACCACTGAAGCGACTTAGCACGCACATTTTAAATCAAAGGGAAACAGACACAAAGGTGGATGCTTGGGACTATCACTAGAACACAAAATGCTCTGAGGCTCTGAAGTCCCACAGGTTGTAAATCAATGAACAGGACAAGGATAATTTAATAATATTCCAGGCATTGTTCCCAGACTTCTCCATTTTTTTTTTTTTTTTCCTGCTCTCACTGGAAACACATCCAAGGGAAAAAAATATATCAGGTGACAAAAGCACAGAGTATTTTACAGAACGGAGGCTAATTAATCTCCTTGTCACTATCATCGTGTAAGGCATTACTGTTGGCTGTTGAGAAAAGAGATTTGGACCTTGAAACACATATACTTTTCAAGAGCCATTTAGTTTTATCACTCAAAGTGTAACCTCTACTAATAAGGTCGGAAAAACATACATCTGAACAAGGGCTGGGGTTGAACAAAAACAAGAGGACCATTGATTCCTTAGAGCTGGCTTATGAGTTCCTCATATTTTGAGTTGGTGATTAGACTATAAAGGAATACTGTTGTTACTACTGTTGTGGGCTCCCAGGTGATGCTAGTGGTAAAGAACCCACCTGCCAATGCAGGAAATGTAAGAGGCATGGGTTCGATCCCTGGGACGGGAAGATCCCCTGGAGGAGGGCATGGCAACCCACTCCAGTGTTCTTGCCTGGAGAATCCCACGGACAGAGGAGCCTGGCGGGCTACAGTCCATGGGTTGCAAAGAGTCAGACAAGACCAGAAGGACTTGGCATGCAGACACCACTTGCCAAGCATGTCCGACTCTTTGCAACCCCATACGCTGTAGCCTGTCAGGCTTCTGGGTCCATGGGATTCTCCAGGCAAGAATACTGGACTGGGTTGCCATTTCCTGCTCCAGGGGATCGTCCCGACCCAGGGATAGAACCTGCGTCTCCTGCGTTGGCAGGCAGGTTCTCTCCCACTGAGCCACCAGGCAAGCCCAGGAGTACATTTTTATATAAATTATTTTTGTTATTTCCCCAAAGAACCATCTATGAATTATAACCCCCCAGACTTAACAGCCAGATAGTCTTCGATTCCAAGTCTAATACTGCCCCTTCTTAGTTCTATGTTCTTGGCAAGTGACACATATTCTGGGGGGCTTTTGTGAGAATTTGAGTTAATGAAGTGAAAATGTTTGGCACAACTTAGCGATTCAATAAACTGTAGCTATTACTCTGTGGCCAAGGCTCGGGGCTGGCAAAGATTTGAACATGCCTCCCTGAGCAGAGGTTTTTAAAGGGCCCTCCACTGCCGTATCTTCTTTTAACCATTCATTTGCTTATTCGCACATTTACATAACAGACTTTAAGCCCTGCACCCTAGCCAAGCATAAAGATATCTGACAGATGCATACATCTTTTTTTCTTTTTCTTTTTCAATTGAATTATAGTTGATTTACAATGTTTTGTTAATTACTACTGTAGAGTTAGGTGACTCAGCTACATACATATGCTTGCATGCTCAGTCCTGTCTGACTCTTTGCGACCCCATGGACTGTAGCCCACCAGGCTCCTCTGTCCATGGAATTCTCCAGGGAAGAATACTGGAGTGGGTTGCCATTTCCTTTACCCGGGCATCTTCCTGACCCAGGGATTGAACCCACATCTACTGCATTGGCAGGCAGAGTCTACCACTCAGTCACCTGGGAAGTGTACTTATATATATGTATATATATATATATATTTTTTCATATTCTTTTCCATTATAGTTTATTCCAAGTTGGAGAAGGAAATCACAACCCACCCCAGTATTCTTGCCTGGAGAATCCCATGATCAGTGGAGCCTGGTGGGCTACAGTCCATGGGGTCACAAAGAGTCAGACACGACTGAGTGACCAACCCTTACTCCAACTCATTGAATAGAGTTCCCTGGGTTCTACAGTATTACCTCATTGATCCATCCTACATATAATAAATAGTTTGCCTCTGCTAATCCCAAACTCCCAGGCTATCCCCCCAACTCCCAGCTTCCCCCTGGCAACCCCAAATTCGTTCTCTATGTCTGTGGTAACTCATTTTGCTTGGATTTTATTCTCTTTAATCAGAGGTTTGATGACCATTTCAGCTCCACAACAGTTGTGAAGACCGTAAGGTTCATGGCAAGCGTGTCTCATTGGATGTGGGGGTCTTTGTACCTGATTTCAATGATGAAGTCATTTTTCTAGACTTGACATCTGAGCGACAGGACCCAGACCCATCCCCAAAGGCAGGATGACCACTTATTATACTTTATTTACACATTGCCTGATGGAGAAGGACATGGCAACCCGCTCCAGTGTTCTTGCCTGGAGACTCCCGTGGACAGAGGAGTCTGGGGGGTACAGTCCACGGGGTCAAAACCAGTCAGACTCAGCTGATCAAATGGCACACACAACTTGGTTGAAATGCCAGCCACACTCAGTAACACTTCTTAAGTGTGACATCCATCCAGAAATATGGTTACATCAAAACCTGATTGGATGACCCAAGTTATTTTCAGCTACTAGGAGGTTATAATTCCCCTGTTGAAATAAAAATATTGATTATCTTGGGAAGACTTCCTAATAGTTGAGCAGTTCATTCCCTGGTTGGTTTTTTTCTTTCCATTTTAAGGGAACGTACATCTTTCAGCGTCATCTGGGTCTGATCCTTTTCCTGTCAGTTCCTCTAAATCATTTTTTTTTTCCTGCAGCCCTGTGACATCACTTTTTGTACATTCCTGCTGCTCTGAAATTTTTCTGGACTAGCTCATCCTAGCAGTGACATGCCATAATTGAACATTTTTATGGCTAGACTTCCGAGAGAAGCCGAGTCATTCACGCAGAGACACAAGCAACTTGATTCTCATCATTTCAAAAAATGATCAAATTAGAAGCAATTTTGTTTCTTTGTGTGCCTCAACACTAGAAGAGTCTATCTCTAGGGACTTCCTTGGAAGTCTGGTGGTTAAGACTCCCCTGCTTTCAATACAGGGGGGGAGGGTTGGATCTCTGGTTGGGGAACTAATACCCACATGCTGTGTGGTAAGGCCAAAAAAATTTTTAAATTGAAGTCTGTCTCTCACTGGGAAGGTCTCTTTGGAAAAGAGCTTGATACTGGGAAAGATTGAAGGCAAAAGAGGAAGAGGGTGGCAGAGGATGAGATGGTTAGATAGCATCATCGACTTACGGATATGAATTTGAGCAAAGTCTGGGTGATAGTGAAGGACAGGGAAGCCTGACATGCTGCAGTTCATGGGGTTGCAAAGAGTTGGAAATGACTTTGTGACTAAACAACAACAGTTTCTCACTGGATAGTCTATGTATAGTTGATTTTTTTTCTTTTTTACTCTTGAAAAACAGTCATGAAGAATAGATACAATTTTAGTTGTTTAATAAGATGAATGTGTTTCTGCCAATATGTTTTCCCTTAAGAAGCAGAGCAAATTTTAGCTTTTATGTATATGTTTGCATGCATGCATGCGTGCTTGGCTGCTTGGTTCAGTCGTGTCCGACTGCTTGCCACCCCATGGACTGCAGCCCGCCAGGCTCCTCTGTCCATGGGATTCTCCAGGCAAGAATACTGGAGTGGGTTGCCATGCCCTCCTCCAGGGGATCTTCCCAACCCAGGGATCAAACCTGCATCTCCTGCATTGGCAGATGGACTCTCTACCTGGTGAGCCACCTAGGAAGCCCCATGTATATGTTTAATTTTAAGATATTTTATATTGTACATTTCACAAATATTTTAAAATTAGAATGTTGGCTTAGAAATGAATGAAATTACAAATTATCATGGGCGATTTACCCAAACTCCCTTTCATATTAAAAAAGGTATTAGTCTACATTCTGTTGTGTATTTTCCAAGTCACACAAGAAAGAAACAGGACTTCATATTGTTCTGGCCAGTTGTTGTCCATGAGTCTCGCAAAGAGATACTCTTTGCTTTATTCCTTCGTATTTCTGATTTATCCATCATGGAGGAAAACGGAAAATCGTCTCGCTACCGAAATGCATAAAAATATGGCATAGATTCATGAATAATTCAAGCAGACCAAAGCCACGGTCCCTCTCCTCAAGGGAACCTGGGACGTATATTGTGTATAATATTAAAGCCTGTCCCCTCCCTGCTCTTAAGAATTGCAAGATTAAATTAATGTCCCAAGAAGGGCAGCATATAATCAGTCCCTTTCATTCCACTTAAGGAGAACAAAATAAATCCTCCCTTCAATTATGTTAATGGAATCCCAAGGGGATCAAACTTCCAGAGTTTGCAAAGAAATCTCGTCAACAGCAGTCACTTCCTGCAGGCAGGGCAGCTCCATCCGAATTTCCCAGCAGTGGGTTCATTAATTCTGCGGTTGGGACAAAGTCCTTGGTGAAACAAAGTTTCCAGCTGCTAAAAGGAAAATTCGCAATGCTGAGAGTTGCCAGTTAAGTTTTTTCGGGGGCAAAATGAGGACTATAGCCTGGGAGACAGCACCTCAGATAGCTCTGAGAGACCGCTCCAAAGAGGCAAAGAGGAAGGTCAGTATATATGTGATTTTGCTGAAGGGGAATGCATGCAATCAGGCACATATTTTTTTTTTTTTTTTGCAGAAGTTTTCACTAATCACGAGGAACAGTCATCACCATGAAGGAATTTACAGCTTTTCTAGATGGGAGCAGATACAAAAATTGGGCTCATGAAATCAGCTCCTAAGAATATCTAACTGTCTGAAAACGTCTTCTGCCAGTTTTTCCCTGAGCATGGATGCCTCGTGTCTGCTCTCCACCCTGAACTCCTTTCAGGGGGTTTTGAAGGTGAACAGCTGCAGCAGCATCTGATTTAATCCTTGTAGGTGTAGATAGCAAGTGTCCATGGTGAGTGCCCATGCATAGCTGACACCTAGGTTACCATCACATTGCTATCTATATTTGGAAGCCACTCATCGAGTGAAAACAGAAGTTCATGGGTCTGAAAGAATTGAGACTTTACCATTTATTTGAAACTGATGTAAAACACCGTGCCCT
The DNA here is from genome assembly GCF_054371585.1 of Giraffa tippelskirchi. Lineage (NCBI taxonomy): Eukaryota > Metazoa > Chordata > Mammalia > Artiodactyla > Giraffidae > Giraffa > Giraffa tippelskirchi. Next base: position 150,892,568 of record NC_137289.1, read on the forward strand.
TTCTGAATTTGTTGTCCATGCAGACAGCTCAACAGTAGAGGGGACTTTTGTCAGCCTCCCAGATTTCCTTCCCGGGGTCATCAAACATAATTGTCAGCAGCCAACTAGCTGCTGGGTGCTTTATAGGATCTTGATAAGCACCTCCATTCTTCACACCGCAGAGCTCCCTGTAGGATAAACTCTCCAGCTGAAGCCTTTCTTGTGGTTTAGTCCCTAAGTCGTGTCCCACTCTTTGTGACCCCGTGGACTGTAAGCCCACCAGGCTCCTCTGTCCAGGGGATTCTCCAGGCAAGAATACTGGAGTGGGTTGCCATTTCCTCCTCCAGAGGCTCTTCCTGACCCAGGGATCGAACCCACATCTACTGCATTGACAGGCGGATTCTTCCCCGATTTCACCAGCGAAGCCCCCACTGGAAGCATGTGTTTGCTTGACTTCTTCCAGTTGCTTTTTGCTTCCATCACTTCCTTACCAATTTGTATGACTAAGTTATCTACATCAGGTGCTTTCTCTTAGGCAGGGGTCTCCAAACTCTGGGATCTAATGCCTGATGATCTGAGGTGGAGCTGATGGGATAATAAAAGAAATAAAGTGCACAGTTAGTGTTATGCACTTGAGTCATCCAGAAATGATCCCACCCTCCACAGTCAGTGAAAAAGATTGTCTTCCACAAAACTGGTCCCCGGCACCCCAAAGGTAGGAATTCTGCCCAAGAGAACAATGCATTTCAATATCTTTCTTCCTTTTCTTCATGATCATTTAATAAGCCACTGTCATCAAGTATGGGCTTGCCACGTGGCTCACATGGTAAAGAATCTGCCTGCAATGCGGAAGACATGGGTTCAATCCCTGGGTTGGGAAGAGCCCCTGGAGAAGGAAATGGCAACCCACTCCAGTATTCTTGCCTGGGAAATCTAACAGACAGAGGAGCCTGGTGGGCTACAGTCCATGGGGTCACAAACAGACACACTTGACTGAGCACACACAAAAGAATTATACTCAGTATTTCCCACAAATAAGTAACTATCTGATCATCTCTTCCTATTAAATTCAAATAGTATGAAAAGGTTATTTCTAAAGACAAATACTTATTTCTGGATCGAAGGACAATTTGTTAGATGTATATTATGTATGTCAACTGAAAAAAAAAGCAAAAACCACAATCTAGAAATTGAGACTTATGTTTGATTCAGTGGACAAAATTGAGGACTTAAGCCCGGGACACAGCATCTCAGGTAACTCTGAGGGGCTGCTCTGAAGAGACAAGGGGAAAGCCAGGATGTATAGGAGTTTTTGCAGCAAAGGCTAGGTACTCACATCATCAGAAGATTCAGTTCAATTCAGTCACTCAGTCGTGTCCGTCTCTTTGTGACCCCATGGACTGCAGCACGCCAGGCCTCTCTGTCCATCACCACCTCCCGGAGTTTGTTCAAACTCATGTCCATTGAGTCGGTGATGCCATCCACCCATCTCATCCTCTGTCGTCCCCTTCTCCTGTTAACTGAAAGAAAATCAAACATCTCCAAGAATTGATGGTTTCAAATTGTGCTGCTGGAGAAGACTCTTGAGAGTCCCTTGACAGCAAGGAGATCAAACCAGTCTATCCTAAAGGAAATCAACCCTGAATATTCATTGGAACGACTGGTGCTGAAGCTCCAATACTTTGGCCACCGGATGGAAAGAACTGACTCACTGGAAAAGACCCTGATGCTGGGAAAGATTGAGGGCAGGAGGAGAAGTGGACAACAGAGAATGAGATGAGTGGATGGCATCACTGGCTCAATGGACATGAATTTGAGTAAACTCTGGGAGCTGGTGGTGGACAGGGAGGCCTCGCGTGCTACACAGACCATGGAGTTGCAAACAGCTGGTCAGACATAATTTAGTGAATCAACAACAACAGACATCTCGAGTGAAGGAATTTAGTGTTTTTCTGTGTATGAGAAGATGCAAAAGTCTGGGCTCACCGAAATCATTCCTTTGATCTGCCTCTCAGCTGTCTGGGTCCAGTATCCTGTTTTTTGGGCTTCCCTGGTGGCTTAGTTGGTAAAGAATCTGCCTGCAATGTGGGAGACTTGGGCTTGACCCCTAGGTTAGGAAGATCCTGTGGAGAAGTCCACGGATACCCACTCCAATATTCTGGCCTGGAGAATTCCATGGACTGTGTAGTCCATGGGGTCACAAAGCATCGGACAGAACTGAGCGACCTTCACTTTCACTTGTGTTTCTTTACAGTCTGAACCACCAGGGAGTTTTGTTTCTCTGCTGAGTTCCCTCGGGCCTCAACGTTGGACAGCTGTAACGTGACCACTTGCATCCTTTGTTTACCAGTGTGGCAGGCAATATTTTTCTTCACGTATAATATATGCACTACCGTGTGTGTGTGTGTGTGTGTGTTCTCATAAAATGGGTTAAAAACCCCAGGAAGGAGCATAGAGTCGCTCATGAGAACACATGCATATCCACAGGTCTGACATCTGTGCCTGTTTTCTTTCACGTTCAGCAACTCCAGGGTCTTGTCTGCAGAGAGGCGACTCAGTAATTAGTTTTAGGGCCGGCGGTGAAGCGTTTGTTTGCTTTGATCGCATGCTAGAGGTCTGCAGGTCCACAATACAGCATTCCCTGTGGGCCCCCAGCCCGCTAACTTGATTCCCCGATGCCTAAGTTGTCTCTCTCTAATGGGAAAGTGGACGAGAGCTGAAGTCATCTTGGTTCGTGCTTTGATGTCCAGGGTCACGTCCTCCTTAAATATCCACAAACATCTGGAGTGACCGACCGGCTAAATCTGTGTACCGAGCGAGCCCTTTGTATTTATAAATTCTCAACAACCTCTCCTGATCATTTGTCAGTGACCCCGGACCAGCATATTTCTGTCTGTCCTCTGCCACGTTTGATCCGATACCACTATATCTTTATTTGGAAAAAGAGGTTTTACTTCTTTTCTTTTTTTGTAATTGGGGGATAATTGCTTTACAATATTGTGCCAGTTTCTGCCATACCTCAACATGAATCAGCTGTAGCTATACATATGTCCCCTCCTTCTTGAACCCCCCTCCCACCTCCTTCCCCATCCCACCATCTAGGTTGTCACAGAGCCCCTGTTTGAGCTCCCTGAGTCATACAGCAAATTCCCTCTGGCTGAGAGTTGGACTATAAAGAAAGCTGAGCGCCAAAGAATGGATGCTTTTGAACTGTGGTGTTGGAAAAGACTCTTGAGAGTCCCTTGGACTGCAAGGAGATCCAACCAGTCCATCCTAAAGGAAATCAGTCCTGGGTGTTCATTGCAAGGACTGATGTTGAAGGTGAAGCTCCAATCCTTTGGCCACCTGATGCAAAGAGCTGAGTCATTGGAAAAGACCTTGATGCTGGGAAAGATTGAAGGTGAGATGAGAAGGGGTCGACAGAGGATGAGATGGTTGGATGGCATCACTGACTCCATGGACATGAGTTTGAGTAAACTCCGGGAGTTGGTGATGGACAGGGAGGCCTGGCGTGCTGCGGTCCACGGGGCCGCCAAGAGTCGGACACGACTGATCGACTGAACTGAACTGAACTGATCTGTTTTACAGACGGAGATGTATGTATTTCCCTGTTACTCTCTAAATTCGTCCCACTCTCTCCCTCCGACACGGTGCCCACAAGTCTGTTGACTTTGTCTCCATCTCCATTGCTGACCTGCAAATACACACCATGGCTACCACCTCATGGGTACAATGTCTCTAGACGCTATACACGGGCGTTGAGTCAGTCCTTGTGAGGTGTGTGAATCTAAAGCCTATTGGACAGGGTGAAATCAGCCAGAAGGAGAAAGCGGTTTTATTTCTAACTAGAGACAGAGTTACAACACCGACTCTCGTCATCTAGGCCATTATTTCAAGAGGACAATAGTCTAGATTCCCGTCGTCAAATCTGGAATATAATTCCTCATGGTTGAAATTGGAGAGAACTCTGCCAGCCTCCAGAGAGCCATCGGTCCTGGGAGGAATATACTCTGCGAGCCTCTGGTAGCTGTTAGTCCCGCAAGGTAAGAGGCAAGCAAAGCTGCGTTTTATTTACCGAGTAGCATGGCTGTGCTAGTACGGCCTGGAAACATCATTTACTGCTTCCTCATAAATAAATCCAGCTGCCACTTCCCCCGAAGCAGCCTCGGTGTAAGGAGGACATGAAGAGGAACCAGCCCTGCGAATCAGAGCTTTGTTCCCAGCTGAGACCCTGCAGTGCACATCCCCTGGAAGGTCCCCTGGAGGAGGGCATGGCAGCCCACTCCAGTATCCTTGCCTGGGGAATCCCCGTGGACAGAGGAGCCTGGCGGGCTGCAGTCCGTACGCTTGCAGAGTCGGACAGGGCTGAAGCACAACGTAGCACATACAAACAGAAGGACTCCTGTCTGGTTTTTCTCTGCCCAGGGTCTCCAAATGGGCGCGTTTCTCCTGACCGGGAGATGGACTCTCCTCTCTTAGTGTCCGTCCAGATTGCAAAGGCCGTTGAGTTCTCGGAGGGGCCCTCAGGAAGCCTCAGATGGCTTCTGGTGTTCATGTTCCCTGTAGTTTGGGTCAGAATGTCACAAACACTCTCCAGGTTTTGCAGAAATCTTTCCTGGGACACTTGGCTGCTGAAGAAATAGACAATCATTCTGAGTGTGAATTTTCTTTAGGCAGCTGGTGTGTATGCGTATGGCCGATAGATAAGAATGAATGGACGCATGCTGGATACATCGACAGATACACAGAGGAGATGGAGTGTTGGATGGATAGATGGGTACATAGGAATCAGTCACTTCAGTTGTGTCTGACTCTTTGAGACCCCACAGACTGTAGTGTGCCAGGCTCCTCTGTCCATGGGATCTTTCAGGCAGGAATGCTAGAGTGGGTTGCCATTTCCTTCCCCAGGCGATCCCCCCGACTCAGGGATTGAACCCTCTCCTCTTGCATCTCCTGCACTGGCAGTTGGATCCTTTACCATTGTGCCACCTGGAATAGACAGATATACAAGCAGATAGATGGATTGATAGAAATAGATGGATTGATAGATAGATGGACTGATAGATACAGATGGATTTGTAGATAGGTGATAAAGAAGATAGATAGATGGGTAGATATAAACGATGACTATATAGATGATTGATAGATAATGTATACAATTATAGCATAATAATGTATATAATTATACATATAATTAAATATAACATGCTTATTTTACTGTTTGGAGTATCAAAGATCAAAAAGGCCTGCAATTAGCTAGAATTAATAAATGATAGAATTATAATATGGATTCAATTTAAAAGTTATCTTTCATGTAGCAAAAAGATGTTAGGTGTTTATTAATGAAAATCTTATGTAGCTTTTCAGACTTAAAGAAGACGTTACTTCTCCACGGCAATGGCATTAGGAGTGTGGAGTCAATATATATATATTATACATAAAGCTTTATGAATATAATATATATGTGAGTAAAGACAATTTATCTAGGTATACATGGCTCATATACATTGTGTGTATATATATATATATATATATATATACACACAATGTTTCTAGATATATACATGTTATGGACTGAGTATGTCTCAAATTCATATTGTTGAGGCCCTAACCTTCCATGTGGTGGTATTTATTGTAGCAGGGATGATTAGATTTAAACAAAGTCATGGTAGGGGTCCTCTACAATGGGATGAGTGCCTGGATTAGAATAAATGTATGTGAGCATAAATGATAATTTCTCTCTTCTGTCCACTCAGGTGGATCAAACCAGTCAATCCCGAAGGACATCAACCCTGAATATTCATTGGAAGGACTGATGCTGAAGCTGAAACTCTAGTACTTTGGCCACCTGACGCAAAGAGTCGACTTGTTGGAAAAGACCCTGATCCTGGGAAAGATTGAAGGCGAGAGGAGAAGGGGATGACAGAGGAGGAGATGGTTGGATGGCATCACTGAGTGATGGACATGACTTTGAGCAAGCTCTGGGAGTTGGTGATGGACAGGGAAGCCTGGCGTGCTGCAGTCCATGGCGTTGCAAAGAGTCAGACACGACTGAGCGACTGAACAGCAACGAATCCGCTCAGGTAATATATGAGTTGGTAGCCCTCTGTGAAATCCATGCTTCTCCCACTGTAGAACTTAAACCACACTGTAATTGCGTTCTTACTTCCTGTCTTCCCGAATACAATTAGGAAAGGATCAGCTGAAATTTTAGTCATCTAATTCACCTATGGAACTCAAAGAAGCACATGGCACACATGAGAAGCTCATTAGAATCTTTCTGAATGAAGAGAGATTGAGCCGGAAGGCTCTAGCTTAGATTTCAGTACCTGTACTCTTTTTTTGGTGTAGTTGAGGTATAATTGACATATCCCATCATATTCGCTGTAGGCATACACCATCATGGTTTGCCCAATTATTTGTGGGATAAACTGCAAATTTGGGAAAATTAGGGAACCTACCGCAGCTCTGTTGACAAGCCTGAGGTCCTGAGCAAGGCAAACAGTGGGTGATTCCGTCTTAACGTCAGTGATGTGGGCCTTTTTCTATGGTGGAGGTGGGGAGCTTGGTGGGATTACAGCAGGTGAGACTTTTGATGGAGATGGGATTGTATGGGAGGAAACGTTTGCAGTTGGCATTGGTTGGGTGGTTTACCCCAGATTCTGTGTGCGTCTCTGTGCATGTAACCTAATATTTGTATGTGTGCGTGCCTGCTAAGTTGCTTCAGTCACGTCTGACTCTTTGCGACTCCACAGACTGTAGCCCACCAGGCTCCTCTGTCTCTGGGATTCTCCAGGCAGGAATACTGGAGTGGGTTGCCATGCCCTCCCCCAGGGAATATTCCCGACCCAGGGATCGAACCTGGGTCTCTCATGTCTCCTGCATTGGCAGGCGGGTTCTTTACCACTAGTGCCACCTGGGAATCCCAAGTGTTAGTCACTCAGTTGTGTCTGACTCTTTGCGACCCAGTGGACTGTAGCCCACCAGGCTCCTTTGTCCACGGAGTTCTCCAGGCAAGAATACTGCAGTGGGTTCTTCCTTCTCCAGGGGATCTTCTTGACCCAGAGATCAAACCTGCATCTCCTGCATTGCAGGCAGATTCTTTACCATCTGAGCCACCTATTTGTATATGTACATCTAAATCTGTATCTATTCACGAGTTGCCACAAAATTCCCAAGAATTAATTCCCATCATTAATTTTAAGGAGAGGAATATGGCACCCCACTCCAGAGCTCTTGCCTGGGAAACCCCATGGACGGAGGAGCCTGGTAGGCTGCAGTCCATGAGGTCTTGAAGAGTCGGACACGACTGAGTGACTTCACTTTCACTTTTCACTTTCATGCACTGGAGGAGGAAATGGCAACCCACTCCAGTGTTCTTGCCTGGATAATCCCAGGGATGGAGGAGCCTGGTGGGCTGCCGTCTATGGGGTCGCACAGAGTCGGACACGACTGATGCGACTTAGCAGCAGCATCCTGGGTAAGAAGCAGAAATAGAGAACAAAGGCAAGTATTTCCATATGACTGAGGGAAACTCGGATGAAAACCAAGGAAACTTGCTAATAATGCATTAGGAGTGACATCCCAATATTTTCCCGGGCACGGGAGGCTGATTAGAAAAGGGCTCTGTTGATCAGAGTGGCCCACATGCAACAAAGTACTCTTACAAGTCATCTCATTATTATTGTAATATATTTTTTAAACTTTTTTATTTTAGACAGTTGATGATGGATGGGGAAGCCTGGTGTGCTGCAGTCCCTGGGGTCACAAAGAGTCGGACACGACTGAGCAACTTAACTGAACTGACAGTCAATTAACAATGTTGGGTTAGTTTCAGGTGTACAGCAAAGTGATTCAGTTATATGTGTATCTCTTGTTTTCAAATTCTTTCCCCAAGGTTGTTACATCGTATTGAGCACAGTTCTCGGTGCTATCCTCAGGTCATCTCAGTATTCATCCACGTTGAATACATCATGGTCATTGTTATTTAGTTACTCAGTCGTGTCCAACTCTTTGTGACCCCCCCTAGACTGTAGCCCACCAGACTCCTCTCTCCATGGATTCTCCAGGCAAGAATACCTGAGTGGGTTTCCATTTCCTCCTCCAGGGGATCTTCCTGACCCAGAGATCAAACCCACATCTCTTGCATTGCAGGCAGAGTAAAACGATTTCAAAGGAACCCATACCCATCCGTTTTCTCCAGGCACCCATGTCTATTACACATGCTAGATTGGGAAGAAGTATGAAAGATTAAGAGTTTCCTTTAGTTTTTCCTGATCGGAGCATCACAGTTTTGGCAGAATTCCAGCATGGAATCCTGAAAACCTTTGCTGCTTCCAGGAGGCTGCATTAAATTAAACCTCCCCCAGGGCCCAGGAAAGCTGGCCGCATACTATTTGGAAGTGTGGCCACATCTTGAAAGGTCAGGCAGGACCATTACTTCCCCTGTAAGAGACTGAAGTTGTTTGATTCCAAAGAGCCTGGGAGGCTGTTTGTATCGGGGAGCTGTTTGATGCAGCCATCATTATACGAAGGGCCTAGGATTTTTATCAACACTGAACATTCATCTCATCTCAGCTGCACACCCCCACGACTTATCTCTGACCCCTGACAGTGAGTCACCAAGTCCCAGGGAATGGCCAGCAATGAAACAATTTACATTCTTCAAAGGACGCAAAAGCGTTTGATGCTATCTGCACCCTCAGACAGAGGCTTAAAAATGAAGTCTGGGTCCCATTATAAATTTACCTTGTTGTTGTTCAGTCACCAAGCCGTGTTCGACTCTGTGCGACCCCATGGACTGCAGCACGCCAGGCTTCCCTGTCCTTCACCATCTCCCAGAATTTGCTCAAACTCGTGTCCATGTGATGCCATCCAGCCATCTCATCCTCTGTCATCCCCTTCTCCTTCCACCTTCAATCTTTTCCAGCATCAGGGTCTTTTCAAATGAGTCAGTTCTTTGCATCAGGTGGCCAAATGATTGGCATTTCAGCTTCAGCATCAGTCCTTCCAATGAATATTCAGGGTTGATTTCCTTAGCGATGTTCTCTTCATCAGCTTTCAATTATTGCTTTTTTTTTTTTTTTCTTAATGATCCTAGGTTAGGCAGAGAATGACCTCGGTCTGATTAGTCAGTTTTTCTGTTCATCTGCCAATGGCAGGCATGAGAACTTAAAAATTCCACAAACACACATTTAAATGATCTTTGTCCTGAAATGTCATAAATGAACACAAATAGCAGAGAAATCATTTCTGCAGGGACTTTTTCTCCCTGACAAATCTGAATGGCATTTTCTGCCCTTGAAATGCATGGCCCTTTTATAGTGAATAAAAGAATATTTCAAATTGGGTAGAAAGCACTACCTCTAAGGCACGTTTTTGTATAAGAAAGACCTCTTTTGAACTCTGTCATGGAGATTTGGAGATTTCCATACTGAAGTAGGAAGACCAGCCAGTGACAATTCCACAATCTGTACATAAATAGGTAATGACATGGGGTATGAAATTACGCAGGCAGAGAGCAGTGATGGAACCTTTTGTCCAACAACCCTTTCGCCTCCTAAGGCAATGGATTTGATGGTGTTTTTCGAAAATATGAGCAAGGAAAAGAGCCTATATATCCACATAGTTTTGTTTATTTTTCAGTTCATGTCAACAATAAGAATTTATGTGTGTGTGTGTGTGTGTGTGTGTGCGCGCGCGCGCGCGCCTGTTGACCATGCTAACGTTCGAGAACTAAAGCACATTATGTCTTATCTATCTGGTTTTATAAAAGCATATTTATATATCAAAGCACACACTTAGATATTTATTTATTCAGAATCAACAATGATAAGATGCTCATATTGGAAGTTTTATTCTGTTTCTTTCCTGGGGGGAAAAACACCCTGCTATTTCTTGCAGACGTCTCTTAAGTAATATTTGTATCTTTTAAAAGAAAGTGGGGAGTTCCCTAGTGGTCCAGAGACTAAGGCTCTGAACTCCCAATGCAGGAGACTTGGGTTCTGTCTCTGGTCAGACAACTAGATCCCACTGGAGCCAAACACATAAATAAAGAAGAAAAGAAAATATTTTCTGCTGTTAAAAAGGTGGATCACCACAAAGATCTGTGACCCATGAATCCTCTGTCACTGTCAGGAGCTGAGACTCGGGAATCAACAATTGCTGTGGAAGTTGAAACGAGAAAGGAAGGAAAAAGGCGTAGAGGGTAGATGGACAGAAACTGATAATTTTATGTGTTTTTACTTCTCTCCGCGTCATCAATCAAGAGCGATGCAGTGATTGAGGCAAGTCTTTCATCAGAGTTTGGTTCGAGCAGGGGGAGTATTATATATAGAGAAAGTGAAAGTCGCTCAGTTGTGTCCGACTCTTCGCGACCCCATGAATATACAGTCCGTGGAATTTTCCAGGCCAGAATATTGGAGTAGGTAGCCTTTCCCTTCTCCAGGGGATCTTCCCAACCCAGGGATTGAACCCAGGTCTCCCGCATTGCAGGCGGATTCTTTACCAGCTGAGCCACCAGGGAAACCCACATAGAGAGAAACTCAGGATTTTCAACAGAATTATTTTGTTGAAGCATAGTTGATTTGCAGTACCGTGTAAATTTCTGCTGTACAGCACAGTGCTTGTTAATGGATGTCTATATTCTTTTTCATAGTCTATTTTGCATTATGACTTATCCCAGGATGTTGAATCTAGTTCTCTTGTGCTATATGGTGAACCCTTATTGTTTATCTATTTTATATATAGTGATATGTATCTTACTTATTTTATATACGGCGGTACGTATCTCACCTTGTTTATATATGGCGGTACGTATCTCACCTATTTTATATATACAGTAGCATATATCCCTCCTATTTTATATACTGATCTCTGCGGTACAGCAAATGATTGTTACGTGTGTGTGTGTGTGTTCTCGTTAAGATTCTTTTCTCATGTGGTTTATCACAGGATATTGAATCTAGTTCGCTATGCTCTATAGTAGGACTTTGTTGTTTATCCATCCCATATAGGATAGTTTCTTTCTGCTAATCTCAGACTCCCAGTCCATCCCTGCCTCTCTCCCTGGCAACCACAGGCTGCTCTCTATGTAAGTCTGTTTTGCTTTACAGAGAGGTTCATTTGTACCCTATTTCAGGTTCCACCCATATTTGGGCTTCCCTGATGGCTCAGATGGTAATGAATCCACTTACAGTGAGGGAGACCGGGGTTTGATCCCTGGGTCGGGAAGATTCTCTTGGAGGAGGGCATGGCTACCCACTCCAGTATTCTTGCCTGGAGAATCCCCTGGAGCCTGGAGGGCCACAGCCGATGGGGTCACAAAGAGTTGGATTAGACTGAGTGACTTTCGCTTTTCAGATTCCACACATGAGTGCTGTCGTATGATATTTGTCTTTCTGTGACTTACTTCAGTTAGTATGATAATCTCTGGGTCCATCCATGTTGCTGCAAATGGCATTCTTTTGTTCTTTTTTTATGGCTTAGTAGTGTGTGTGTGTGTGTGTGTGTGTGTGTGTGTGTGTGTGTATGGTGGTGGTTTAGTAGCTTAGTTGTGTCCGACTCTTGCGACTCCATGGACTGTAGCCCACCAGGCTCCTCTGTCCGTGGGATATAGTTTCCCAGATGCCCCTAGTAGTAAATAACCTGTCTGCCAATACAGGAGACTTAAGAGATGCGCATTCCATCCCTGGGTCCGGGAAGATCCCCTAGAGGAAGGCACGTCAACCCCTTCTAGTATTCTTGCCTGGAGAATCCCATGGATAGATCATTATCCATTCATCTGTCAATGGACATTTAGGTTTCTTCCATGTCCTGGCTATTGTAAATATTTCTGCTGTGAATATTGGGGTGCATATGTCTTTCTGAATTAAGATTTTGTCCAGTTATATACTCAGGAGTGGGATTAGAGGATAGTATTGTAGCTCTGTCTTTAGTGAAGTGAAGTGAAAGTCGCTCAGTCGTGTCTGACTCTTTGCGACCCCATGGATGATATAGTCCATGGAATTCTCCAGGTCAGAATACTGGAGTGAGTAGCCTTTCCCTTCTCCAGAGGATCTTCCCAACCCAGGGATTGAACCAGGGTCTCCTGTATTGCAGGCGGATTCTTTAACCAACTGAGCTATGAGGGAAGCCCAGATTTTCTTAAAAAATCCATATGTGTTTCCATACTGGCTCTGCTACTCCTCCCAGCAGGATAGGAGGGTTCTCTTCCCCACACCCTCTCCAGTATTTGTTATTTGTGACTTTTTGATGATGGCCATTCTGAATGGTATGGGTGATATCTCATTATAGTTGTCATTTGCATTTCTCTCATAATTAGTGATGTTGAGCATCTTTCATGTGCCTCTTGGCCATCTGTATGTCGTCCTTAGAGAAATGTCCCCTTAGATCTTACTCCAATTTTTTTGTTGTCGAGTTGTATGAACTGTTTGTGTATTCTGGAAATCAATCCCTACTCAGTCACATAATTTGCTAATATTTTATCCCAGGTCATAGATTGCCTTTTTGCTTTGTTTGTGATTTCCTCTGCTGTGCCAAAGCTTGAAAGTTTGATTAGGTCCCTTTTGTTTATTTTTACTTTCATTTTCATCACGCACATTTTCCTTTTTGGCACAAAGCCATACTAATTTCTAAGTAAAATGACCTTTGGTGTGAACCCACACTACTGGCAATCCCATCACCTAAAGCAAGGAGGGGGCAAAGTGTTAAAAATTCCAACAGAGTTGTTTTGCTTCTTGAAATGAATTCATTTGATGACAAAATTATTTTTCGTCTCTTTATATTGTTGATTTCCCAACCTTCCTCCCTTTAATTTTTGAGAAAATACTAGCTTTGTCTCTGCCACGTGAATATTTCAAAGCATATATAATTTAATCTGTTTTAATTATGTATTTGGTATTTGGATGAGGAAATATTTAGATGCCTCTCGAAAAAGATCATGTTCTGTTCTTTTGTTGTTGCCTATTCCAACTCAAAATATTGAAATCCTCTAAGGTTAAGATTATACCTAAACACCTTCAAAAAGAATTTATTTGCCTTAGAATTCAATTCATCTAACACTTGAGACTCTGCTGTGTGGAAAGTTTTGTGTTTAGTGGACAAGTAGAGAAAAACCCTGTGTACTTTCTTCCTCTGATTGGTCCATGTACGGTGAGGATGTCATATATAAATGGTGAGTTGAAACCAATTATAAAAATAGACATCTTAGGGACTTCCTTGGGGGTCCAGTGGTTAAGATCCTGTGCTTCCACTGCAGGGGACATGGGTTCGATGCCTGGTTGGGGGAACCAAGATCCCGAGATGTCGTTCAGTGTGGCCAAAAAAATAGGAAAAGAAATAGACATACTAGGTACACTAAAGGAGAAAGGAAGCAATGAATTAAACCTTGGAGGATGTGGGTATAAATTCTTCAGGGTGTGGGCATTTCATCTAAAGATGACAGGCAAGTGAAGATATCAATAAAAAAAAAATGAGGCAAAGAGATTCTAGTCTGTGATAATAGCCTGACTCAAGGCATCAGACACGGAAATTAAAAGTTTGCACATAGAACTTTCCATTAGGTTTTATGCTTGAGGTGCAAAGTCAGACCTGAGTGAGCTACTCGAAAGATCTTTCCTGGTGTAATCATGTACCCTTATTCTGTAATACAAGGTGATAATCACTATGGTAATTACAGTGATTAATTGCTAAAAATATGATAGGCTCATCAAAAAAAAAAGAACTAACACAGAAGAAGGCAGAATTAAACCGAGATGATATTGTTGTTCATTTGCTCAGTCGTGTCCGACTCTTTGTGACCCCATGGATGGTTTTAATAAATCTGAAAGGGAGCCAAATTGATATCTCAGGAAGAAAAGCTACAGATCTTATTTTTTTTAAAATATATACTTTGATAATCAGAATTAAACATAGTTTAGAAGTGTCTAAGAAAGAATCTGGAAGTTGGAAAAGAATGGTTTTAAAAAAAAGAGTCTTGTCTGACTCTTTGCGACCCCATGGACCCCATGGACTGTATCCATGGAATTCTCCAGGTCAGAATCCTAGAGTGGGTAGGCTTTCCCTTCTCCAGGAGATCTTCCCGACCCAGGGATGGAACCCAGGTTTCCCACATTGCAGGTGGATTCTTTACCAGCTGAGCCACAGGGGAAGCCCAAGAAGGCTGGAGTGGGTAGCCTGTCCCTTCTCCAGCGGATCTTTCCAACCCAGGAATCGAACCGGGGTCTCCTGCATTGAAGGCAGGTTCTTTAACCAACTGAGCGATGAGGGAAGCCCAATATACTTTGATAATCAGAATTAAACATAGTTTAGAAGTGTCTAAGAAAAAATCTGGAAATTGGAAGAGAATGGTTTAAAAAAAAAAAATAGAACGTGAAGGAAGTCACGGAGAATGGAGGACAGAGACAAAAAGAGTCCAACTGTCAAACAGAAGGGTAGAAGCAAAGTAGACGAATACAGATGATATAAAATGCATCTTTTTGGACCCTCAAAGAGTCGCAATGTACAAATAGCTGATATGAAACATGAGTGTTCTGTGCAAAACTGTTCCCCGTGTTGTCACGTTCAATAGTTCACAAGTCTTTCTAACCCACCTTGGGCTGTTTGAAGGATTAACCCTAAGGACGAGAAGCATTTTCCCAAATGTTTCCCTCCTGGTTATCAAAAGAATACAAAACATTCAACAAGGTCACCAGGAGTGTCAAGACACAGGAAAGTCTTAACTATCTTTGGTCAAAGCTGGCCATGAAGTGAAATGTTAGTTGCTCACTCACGTCTGCCTCTTCCAACCCCACGGACAGACTTGGTTGGATTTGTTACTCTTACCAAAATCTTCTTCTAGATATCAGGTTCTAAGATCCCTGGACATTTCTCAGGTGAGATATCAAGGCGGTTCTAAGGGTTGTTGTTCAGTCCCTCAGTTGTGTTTGACTCTTTGCAACCCCTACCAACTGCAACACGCCAGGCTTCCCTGTCCTTCACCATCTCCCCGAGGTTGCTCAAACTCATTCCGTTGAGTCAGGGATGCCATCCAACCGTCTCATCCTCTGTTACCCCCTACTCATCCTGCCCTCAATCTTCCCATCATCAGAGTCTTTTCCAGTGAAATGGATCTTCACCTCAGATGGCCAGAGTAGTGGAGCTTCAGCTTCAGCATCCATCCTTCTAATGAATAGTCACAACTGATTTCCTTTAGGATGGACTGGTTGGATCTCCTTGCAGTCCAAGGGACTCTCAAGAGCCTTCTCCAACATCACAGTTCAAAAGCACCAATTCTTTGGCGCTCAGCTTTCTTTATGGTCTAACTCTCACATCTACACATGACTACCCGAAAAACCACAGCTTTGACTAGACAGACATTTGTTAGCAATGTTATGTCTCTGCTTTTTAATACACTGTCCAGGTTTGTCATAGCTTTCCTTCCAAGAAGCAAGCGTGTTTTCATTTCATGGCTGCAGTCACCATCCATGGTGATTTTGGAGCCTAAGAAAATAAAACTTGACACTGTTTCCATTTATTCACCATCTGTCTAAACGGAGGACTTCCTTTGTGGCTCAGCGGGTAAAGAATCGGCCTGCAATTCGGGAGACCTGGGTTCAATCCCTGGATTGGGAAGATCCCCTGGAGAAGGGAAAGGCTACCCACTCCAGGATTCTGGCCTGGAGGATTCCTTGAGCTATATAGTCCATGGGGTCGCAAAGCGTCGGACACGACTGACTTTCACTTTCACTGTCTAAAAGGAAAAGAGATGTATTTGTTCTTTGCTGAGACCAGTACACTACTGGTGCAAAAGACTGCATGCTCAGTCGTGTCCGACTCTTTATGACCCCATGGACTGTAGCCCGCTGGGCTCCTCTGCCCATGGGATTCTCCAGGCAAGAACACTGGGGTGGGTAGCCGTTTCCTTCTCCAGGGAATCTTCATGGCCCAGGGACTGAAACCACATCCCCTGCATCTCCTGCATTGGCAGGTGGATTCTTTACTGCTGAGTCACCTGGGAGGCCAGACCATCTTTAACCACAGGTAACAGAGCTGTCTGACAGAGGCCCAATGACAGGAAACCTCTCCAGGGCTCACCTACGTAGCCAAAATATCACCCAGCTTGACAAATACAATCACCTCTTTTGTATGATCTGTTTCCTCTTACTCGTCAGTACTGTCTCTCTCTCTTTGTAACCACAACATACACAGGGGACAGCAGTTTCCTGTTTACAGTTTACTCATTATTGAAGACTAGGTCGTACATTTTTGAGTAGTGATTTCCATTCCTTTTTTCTTGCCCCACTCTCTCATCTGAGCTGTGGTTTTCTTCATCACATTAGTCATTTTCTGATATTTCCCCTGGCGCTAAAACTTCATTTTCCAATACTTTTTTTTTTTTTGGCCTAGGATTTCATTTTGTGCTGGTTTAGCTTCCCTGAACCCACAGAATAAAATTTAATTTTTAAAACCTGACCTGTTTCTATGATTTCTTTCATCCCACTTGCTTAGTTACAGGCTATCTTCCAAAAATGCACCCTGGGGCTGGATTCCACAGGGGCGACCTGAATAATTAGGAAGTGTACTCGCTTCTGGGCTTCCCAGGTGCTGCTAGTGGTAAAGAACCCACCTGCCTATGCAGGAGACTCAAGAGACTCAGGTTCGATCCCTGGGTTGGGAAGATCCCCTGGAGGAGGGCATGGCAATCCACTGCAGTGTTCTTGCCTGGAGAATCCCATGGACAGAGGAGCCTGGTGGGCTGCAGTCCATTGGGTCACATAGAGTTGGATACACCTGAAGCAACTTAGCACGTACACACATACATAGTCAAATAATCAGATAGCAATATTTAAAGCATGCTATTTATGTGAGATAAGAATTGCAACTCACACAAACTGCTCAACACAGTAAAAAAAACAAAAAGGTTAAATGTTTCTGGATCTATCCCGTGAACATATTCGAAGGCATACCAATGGATTTATCACACTGTACCTGGATCTCAGTCTTTACTTGTGGTGATCATGCACACTTATCCAGGAGGTGAGTGATGCTTATCTAGGGTCAGCTGTTGAACATGCTGCACCTTCAGCCATGGCTTTCATAATCAGTTTACACCCATGTTTCACGGTCCTCCAGATTTGATGTTGTTCCGTCACTAAGGCCTGTCCAACTGTTTGGACCCCAAAGACTGCAGCACGCCAAGGCTTCCCTGTCCTTCACCATCTCCCAGAGTTTGCTCAAACTCATGTCCATCGAGTCGGTGATGCCATCCAACCGTCTCATCCTCTGTCTCCACCTTCTCCTCCCGCCTTCAGTCTTTCCCAGCATCAGGGTCTTTTCCAAGGAGTCGGCTCTTTGCATCAGGTGGCCAAGGTATTGGAGCTTCAGCTTCAGCATCAGTCCTTCCCATGAATATTCAGGGTCGATTTCCTTTAGGATGGACTGGTTGATCAATGACGTGGCATATATTCATATCATATAATGATATGACATTCATACAATCAGTGACATATGTCCCCTCGCTCTTGAGCCTCCCTCCCACCCCCCACCCCTCTAGGTCATCACAGACCCCCAAACTGAGCTTGTGTTACACAGCACCTTCCCACTAACCGTCGGTTTTACACGCGGTCGTGTATATATGTCAGTGCCACTCTCTCAGTCCGTTCCACCCTCTCCTTCTCCTACTGTGTCCGCAAGTCCATTCTCTACGTGTGTATCTCTGCTCCTGCCCTGGGAACAAGTCCATCTGTACCACTGAGAGTGAAGTTTCTCTCTTGGGAAAACCCTGCACCACTGATGGCTTCCTTCAGCCTTGGGACCGAGCATCCTGGAATCTATACGCTCTCCCTGGGTACAGGGAGACAGAGACAGGAATGGGTGGGAGATACCAGGGGTTCAAAACCGGCCCCGTCCTCCTCTGGAAGGTTGGAGATCTGTTCACAGCTTGTTCTTTTGGTATGTTGGTCTCTTATTTTGGTAGCTGCTTTCACCTGAAGCCTCGGCTTTGCCTAAATGGCCAGAAATCTGTTTGCACTCTTCTTGTCTGTCTGCTTGTTGCTCAGTCGTGTCCACCTCTTTGTGACACTGAGGGCTGAAGCCCATCAGGCTCCTCTGTCCATGGGATTTTCTGGGCAAGACTACTGGAGTGGACTGCCATGCCCTCCTCCAGGGACACTCTTCATTGTTGTTGCTGTGGAGTTGCTCAGTCGTGTCCAACTCTCTGCGACCCTATGGACTGCAGCACGCCAGGCTTCCCTGTCCATCACCAACTCCCGAAGTTTTGCTCAAACTCATGTCCATCGAGTCAATGATGCCATCCAACCATCTCATCCTCTATCATCCCCTTCTCCTCTTGCCTTCAGTCTTTCCCAGCATCAGGGTCTTCTCCAATGAGTCAGCTCTTCACATCAGGTGTCCAAATTATTGGAGTTTCAGCTTCAGCATCAGTCCTTCCAATGAATACTCAGGGTTGATTTCCTTTAGGGTTGACTGGTTGCATCTCTTTGCAGTCCAAGGGACTCTCTCCCTTCTTAGGTGGCATCTCTTGCAGAGTTTGACCAACTACACACACAAGCCCTGGGACCTGTTTTAGCAAAGTTTTTGTGAAACACAGATACCCTCATTCTTTTGAATGTGGCCAATACCTGTGTGCTGTGTGTGTGAGTGCTGTGTGCTGTGTGCTGTTAGAGTTTGTTGCATCCAACTCTTTGTGACCCCATGGACTGTAACCAGGCTCATCTGTCCATTTGATTCTCCAGGCCAGAATACTGGAGTGGGTTGCCATTTCCTCCTCCAGGGAATCTTCCTGACCCAGGGATAGAATCTCCATTGGCAGATAGATTCTTTAGCACTGCGCTACCTGGGAAGTGGCCAATGTCTGCTTTTATCTTATCAGTTCAGAACTGACCATCTGGCCCCCAGAGCCAGTAACATTGATTATCTGTGCCCTTGTAGAAAAATATAACAATCATTTTTCTAAGTTGTAGAGTGAAGCTGGGGTTTGCTGTGAGCCAAATCTTGTATAGATTTTCTTGTTAGTTTTTTTTTTTTTTCCCTAAAAAAATTAATTGTTTTGATTCACATTCTGGATTCTTCCCAGGCGTGTTGGCACCAGGTTCTCTGTCGATTTTGTAAATGTTACTGGCATATCTCTTGCTTTCTCACTGTATACCTTCTTAGCATAAAGTCGGAAAAGACAAAGTCTTTGTGGTGTCTTGCAAAAGAGTATATATATCCTGAATAAAGGGTGTACATGATAGAGACATTTTCTGTTTAATTAATACTTGTAATTTCCTGGTGAGATGGCTAGCACTCTACCTTAGATATTCCCAAGCACCTAGAAAAAGGAATAGAATTTGCAAAATACAATGAATATCAAGGACCTGCTGTATAGCACAGGGAACTCTGCTCAGTATTATGTAATAACCTCCATGGGAAAATAATCTGAAAAAGAATAAATATCTGTATATGTGTGGCTGATTCACTTTGGTGTCCACTTGGGATTCACATATACCTGCTACTGTGTGTAAAATGCACAGCCAACAGAACCTACTGTATAATGCAGGGAACTCTGGTCAATATTATATACCAACCTACATGGGAAAATATTTTGAAAGACAGTGGATACATGTATATGTATAACTGAATCACTTTGTTGTATGCCTGCAGCTAATGTAACATTGTTAATTAACTATACTCCCATATAAAAATAAATGCCACTAACATTAAAAAATATAATGAAATTAGTAACAGAAAAGTGTTTAGGTAAAAAATGCACAGGCTATAGATACATTATAATATTATATTGTATCATGAATAGTATATATATACTATACATACTATAGTATATAACATTGTACAACAGTATATAATATTATATACAGTATTACAGGTTATAGATACATGTATAAGAAAGCAGTTATTAATTGATACAGAATATTCTATAATTAGCTCAAAAACAGCCCTTGATTTTTTTTGTGGAAGTATAAGTTAATATTTTCTAAAGAATTCAAGGGAAAAAGTACATTAATGCCAAGTGATCATAATATGACAAAAATCCTGTAACTACCAGATGAAGACAGCATGTAAAGGGGAAAAAAAATATAGACCTTTTATTTTAAAAGGTAAATCGAAAGTGGAACACTTTTGAAATGTAGAAAACATGAAGAAAAAAGTAGCATTATCCTATCACCATGGAAATAACTAATGTTAAATGCACAATTTCACATTTCAATGCCTTGTGTCTTTCCCTTTTGTTGAACGATTGATATTTTAGTTGCCGTGATGGCTCAATGTGGAGATAAGAGAAAGGGGGCATTGAAGAGAGACTTCTTTGGCTTCCCTGGTGGCCCAGTGGTTAAGAATCTGCCTTCCAATGCGGGGGACGTGGGTTTGACCCCTGATCGGGGGACTAAGATACCGTATGCTATGTGGCAACTACGGCCCACCTGCCACAACCAGAGAGTCTCCTCACCACCAGGTAAGAGCCCGTGTACCAAAACCAAGACCCATCTCAGCCAAAAAAAGAGAGAGGGAGACTTCAAAGCCATGGTGAAAGGATGTCTAAAATGAAAGTCAGACATAATTTAAAAATTAACTTAATGGCCAGCGTTTTGCATGCCTACCTATGTGTCCGCACACATCTGAATCCTAGAATGAAAATTCAGTATAATGTCATTGTCCTAAGAAATTCAGGAATCATTTAAATAGGAAATTCAACAGAACATATTTTTCCTACATTAGATCATTTTGAGAACAAATTATAGATAAACAATTTAGCCCAAGATATGCCCTTTAGGGAAATCCTAATCCCTTGTTGAAACATTGAGAAATATTGAACATGATTAAATTTAATTATTCTCTCAAAAGGACAATTTAAAAAAAAAAGCAAAAAACATAAAACTGTACTTTGCAAATAATCATTGTTTGGAAACAGTGATTTTTTTGCTTTTTATTTTAATGCGTAACAACTGCTGTGAGCTTATTGCCAAATCATGTACATAGTATTTTATTTTGTATGTAAATGGTAATACTTTCTTCTGTAATGGTACTTTTTTTTCCCCTTTGGGAGGACTATATCCATAGTAAAAATTTAATAATAAAAAAGGTTTCTATTATTTGATCATAAGAGGGACTCAAATTGCATCCTGCAAGAATAACCACTCATAACAAGTGTGAGTCCATTGGCTTCAATATTATCTCTCTTATCTGCCTTTAAAGATCTCAAGGAATCTTCTGAGACTCAATGGCAGGAATTTACTCTCTTTCCACGTAGCCTTTTTTTTTTTTCGTCCCTGAGAAAACTGACAAATGATGGAAACTCTCTCTGTCAGAATTTCCTCTATAAAAATAATAAACAAGATATGTGTTAAGTCGTTTTGGGTATTCCTGACTCAGGGATCGAACCTGGGTCTCCTGCATTAGAGGCAGATTCTTTACCATCTGGGCCACAGGGGAAGCCCATAAGCAAGATACTTGAGTTTAAAATACAGTCAAAGCATTCAGTATGTATTATGCCATTTGTAGCATCTTAAGAAAAGTCCTGTCATCCTTCCATTTTAATATCTGAGGAAACTGAGCCACAGAAACATCAAATTGTCCAAAACTGTCCAAAGTCTTGAAGGTAGTCAACAGAAGCGCTGAGATGAAAACACGGTTTTGATATTCCATCCCTTTCACTCTTAAATCACTACATAGTTATGTAACAACGTAGGATTTGACTCTGATTCAAAAAGATACATACCTCCCAATGTTCATAGCAGCACTATTTACAGTACCCAGGACACGGAAGGAACTTCAACGTCCATTGGCAGAGGAACGGATAAAGAAGATGTGGTATGTACATACGATGGAATACTACTCAGCCATAAAGAAAGAATGAAATAATGCCATTGGCAGCAGTGTGGATGGACCTAGAGGCGATCATACCGAGTGAAGTCAGTCAGACAGAGAAAGAGACGTATTATATGGTATCAATTCTATGTGGGATCTAAAATATGACACAGATGAATTTATTTATAAAACTGAAACAGACACACAGACAGAGAAAATAAACTTATGGCTACCAAAGGGGAAAGAGAGGGCAGGGTAAAATTAGGAGTTTAGGGTTATCAGACACACACCACTCTATGTAAAATAGATGAGCAAAGTCCTACTGAATAGCACAGAGAACTATATTCAATATTTGTAATAAACTATAGTGGAAAACAATCCAGAAAAGAATAATATATATGCAAAACCAATAATATATATAATAATATATATATATACATTTTATATATATATATATATATATATATATAAAGTAAGTGAAAGTCACTCAGTCATGTCTGGCTCTTTGCGACCCATGGACTTAGTCCAGGCCAGAATTCTCGAGTGGAAAGCCTTTCCCTTCTCCAGGGGATCTTCCCAATGCAGGGATCGAACCCAGGTCTCCTGCATTGCAGGCGGATTCTTTACCATCTGAGCCATCAGGGAAGCCATCTATATAAAACTGAATCACTTTGCTGTTATAGCAGACACTAACACAACACAGGATGAGATGGTTGGATGGCATCACCGACTCAATGGACATGAGTTTGGTGGACTCTGGGAGTTGGTGATGGACAGGGAGGCCTGGCGTGCTGGAGTCCATGGGGTCGCCAAGAGTCGGACATGACTGAGCGACTGAACTGAACTGATACAACATTGTAAGTCAGATATACTTCAGTATAAAAAAAAAAATTTGAAGAAAAGACAGTGCATGTGATAGACATTTGTTACCATTGATGTAGATATGATTATACAAAAGGTAGATGCAGGAAGTAAATATTATTCAGCATCTTCTAAAGAAAAAATTTTTTTTAATTTTTTGGTCACGCTGCATCGCATGTAGGATCTTAGTTCCTCGACCAGGGATCTAACCCACACCTGTTCATGGGAAGTGTGGTGCCCTCACCACTGGACCACCAGGGAAGTCCTGTATCTTTTTTATTTGTTTTTTAAGCCAAGAAACTGATTGCTTTGGGGGGTCATCAGCCTTCATATCAGTCAGTTCAGTCGCTCAGTCGTGTCCAACTCTTTGCGACCCCATGGACGGAAGCACGCCAGGCCTCCCTGTCCATCACCAACTCCCGGAGTTTGCTCAAACTCATGCCTTCATAAGCCCATGCTCTTTCCAGGATGTCACCTTCTTTCTGCAGAAAAGGATGTATATTCCACATGTGGTCCTTCCCAACTCTGCACATGGTGACATGAGACATTTCCCCAGGGCTATGCTAGGGTTTCAGACACTGAGTGATCTGCCTAATCCTCTTTAGGAGCAAGAAATATTCACGGATAAAAAGGCTGAGCAGGAAGACGCCTCTGGAGCAGATATAATACTCATAGATAGCAGTGAGAGGCAGTTTTTTGAGCTGATCTCGTTTCTTTTCCTCGTCACCTTTTCATGGATTCGTTCCTACCAGCACTTCACGACGGCCCCTTCCTCCCATCAGGGGGGAAAAAAAGCACGATCCCAAAGCACTACATTTTCAAACAAAATCCTGGTTCAAAACTGGACACGTGACAGGCTGGCTTCGTGTGCATGCATGCATTCATGCTTAGTTGCTCAGTCATGCCTGACTCTGCGAACTTGTGGACTGTAGCCCACCAGGCTCCTCTGTCCATGGGATTCTCCAGGCAAGAATACTGGAGTGGGTTGCCCTTCCCTTCTCCAGGGAATCTTCCCAACCCAAGAACTGTACCCTCATTTGCCCCAATGGCAGGCAGACTTTTTTTTACCACTGAGCCACCTGTGAAGA
Organism: Giraffa tippelskirchi; assembly: GCF_054371585.1. NCBI lineage: Eukaryota > Metazoa > Chordata > Mammalia > Artiodactyla > Giraffidae > Giraffa > Giraffa tippelskirchi. Next base: position 150,916,303 of record NC_137289.1, read on the forward strand.
AGCCCTTACTTTGTGTAGAATTATTCATAAATTTCTCCTAGCAAGCAAGGAAGGATGCTTTTGGCCACATTCAGAAGTGCATCATGGGTCACTTGATTGTCAGTGTAAACAGAAGAAGCTGGACTTCAAGATGGGAATGTGGCATCCATCAGAAGGGATTTCCTAAGCCACTGGTGAAAGGTTGCTGTTTACGTAACATTTTTCACTTCACACATCAGAGGATCGGTTGAGAGGCAGACGGTGAGGGCAGAGTGCCTCTGGCTTGGGGAACCACATATCCGTTGCTGTGATAAAAACACGTTACACTGAATCGATTTAAAAGGATGGATCACGTGCATGCAAAGGCAAATAGTCCCCAGAAAGGAAGATGTAGTTGCTTTCTTCAATCTGACTTGAGTGATGTATCTAGATCAGCAGGAAACAAGCCCTGGAGACTTCCTCGGTGGTCCAGTGGTTGACCTCGCCTTCCAGTGTAGGGTGGGGGATGTTTCCATCCTTGGTCAGGAAGCTAAGACCCCACAACGTTATTCATCCACTCAGTCATGTCCGACTTTGCGACCCCATGGACTGCAGCACACCAGGCTTCCCTGTCCATCACCATCTTCCGGAGCTTGCTCAAACTCATGCCCATCGAGTTGGTGATGCCATCCAACCATCTCATTCAGCAGCAGAGAATCAGATCCTGTATGTCTCATGACCAAAAAAAAATAATGCAAAACAGAAACGACACTGTAAAAAAATTCAATAAAAACTTCAACATGGTCCACATCAAAAAAAAAAAAAAAATCTCTAAAAACGAATTACTAAACTTCAGTAGAACTGATTATGCAACAAACCTTCAAGGAAGTGACTTGGCTATGACATGCTTTCGTGATGTGTACTGAGAGGAGAATGCTATCAGAGTGCCGAAAGGAAAGGAGGGGAAATCACTTAAGTAGGAGGTTAACTGAAGGAAGATGTCATAGATTTCTGTGCCTCCCTTCTAGAAATACCATCAAAAAAAATTATGTAAAAGGTCTGTGCAGAGGAATGTGAGAAGAAGAGCAGATTTATGGAAAGGTCAGTGGAACACCCAGGAATCTATCCATAGTATCAGAAGATGAAAACAGTCACACACACACATGCACGCCCATCGTCCTATACAGGAATCCAACATACACACCTGGACCTCTTGTTCCTCTCTTGTGTCAGCATAGTTTCACCTCTGACCTGTGAAACTGAAAGCCTTAGTCACTCAGTCATATCCGACTCTTTGCAACCCCATGGACTGCAGCCCACCAGGCTGCTCTATCAAATTTTCCAGGCAGAGATACTGGAGTGGGATGCCATTTCCTTCTCCAGGGGATCTTCCCAGCCCAGGGATCGAACCCGGGCGGGTCTCCTGCATTGCAGGCAGATTCTTTACCAACTGAGCTACAAGGGAAACCTATGTCAGTGAATAACACACAGCAAAGTAGAAAGGATTTCTCCTTCCATGAGACCTCAAAACTAGAGAGAACTGTGCTGTGGTTTTCCTTTCTCTCACGCTCTGTGCTTTGGGGGAGAAGACTCAAAAGGGAGGGCATATGTGTGTGTGCGTCTTTGTGTGTGTGTGTGTGTGTGTGTTAGTCTCTGTCGTGTCCAGCTCTGTGATCCCATGGACTGTAGCCCACCAAGCTCTTCTGTCCTTGGGATTCTGCAGGCAACAATCCTGGGGGATATATATATGCTGCTGCTGCTAAGTCGCTTCAGTCGTGTCCGACTCTGTGCGACCCCATAGATGGCAGCCCACCAGGCTCCCCCGTCCCTGGGATTCTCCAGGCAAGAACACTGGAGTGGGTTGCCATTTCCTTCTGCAATGGATATATGTGTACTTATCACTAACCCACTTCATTGTACAGCAAAAACCGACACAGCATTGTAAAGCTGTTACCCTCCAGTGTAAAATATATAATTAAAAATATAAAGAGATGAATGGGAAAAAAACTACAACCAACAATATTCAGACCTGTGAGGCTCTCAATCAGATTTAAAGGAGAAATGAAACCTTTACAGATATGTGTATACACACGGCTGTTTTCACTTCTCTGTTCAGCAGCAACCAACAAAACCTTGTAAAGCAACTATACCCCAATTCAAAAAGAAAAAAAAATTGCCACAAGCATAGGGCCTTGAAACAGCACTGGCTTATCATCTTGTCATTTTGGAGGTCAGAAGTCCAGCATGGGGTTTCGCTGGGCTTACATCTAGGGAGTCCATGTAGCTGCTTTCTTCTTGGGGGTTTTAGGGGAGAATCCGTATTCTCGCTTTGTCGAGTGTCTGGTTAGTGAAAATGTCAGTCGCTCAGTTGTGTCTGACTCTGTGCGACCCCATGGACTGTAACCTGCTGGGCTCCTCTGTCCATGGGATTCTCCAGGCAAGAATACTGGAGTGGGTTGCCATTCCCTTCTCCAGGGGATCTTCCCGACCCAGGGATCGAACCTGGCTCTCCTGCAGTGCAGGCAGATTCTTTACCATCTGAGCCCCCAGGTCGTCTGGAAGTGCCTGTAATGCTGGGCTCCTGGCTCCACCCTGAGCTGCCCCCCCCATCACTGTGACCTCATAGACCCTGACCCTTCTTCCCTTTCCCTCTTAGAAAGATGCTCCTGATGACATCAGACCTACCGGGATACTCCAGCGTCGTTTCAGCATCTCATGGTCCTTCAGCATGCCTGCAAAGTCTCTTCTGCCCGGCAAGGTCAGCCTTTTACAGTTTCCAGGGGTGACGGTGTGGATGTCTTTAAGGGTTGCCATTCTATTGCCATTCTACCCTGAACAGATCTGTTCTCGATTCTGATTCTAAAATTTTGTTTTGTTGAAGTATGTGTGATTTTCTCTATTAAGTTAGTTTCAAATCTACAGTAAACTGTGCCTTTTGTGCTAAGTTGCCTCAGTCGTGTCCAACTCTTTGCAACCCCATGGACTGCAGCCTGCCAGGCTCCTCTGTCCATGGGATTTCCCATGCAAGAATGCTGGAGTGGGTTGCCATTTCGTTTTCTGGGGTACTTCCCGACCCAGAAATTGAACTGGGAAGCCCTGTATGGCAAAGTGAGTCGTGTACACACACACACTGTCCTGTACAGCAAAGTGAGTCAGATATATATGTGGGTACACGCACACACACACACACGTCCCCTGTAGTTCAGATGGTAAAGAATCTGCCTGCAATGCAGGAGACCCCAGTTGGATTCCTGGGTTGGGAAGATCCCCTGGAGAAGGGATAGGCTACCCACTCCAGTATTCTGGCCTGGAGAATTCCATGGACCATCCATGGGGGTCTCAAAGAGTCGGACACAACTGAGCGACGTTCACACTCACTTTCACTTTTCCGTTATAGCTTATTACAAGATATCAAATATAGTTCCCTGTGCTAGGCAGTAGGTCCTTGTTTATCCATCTGTATATACTAGTTTGCATTCTGTAATCTCAAACTCACAGTCTAACCCTCCCCCAACTCCCCTGGGCAGCCGCCAGTCTGTTTTCTATGTCTGTGTTTCTGTGTCTGTCTCATAGATAAGTTCATTTATATCATATTTTAGATTCCACCTACAAGCAGTATCATATCATGTTTCTCTAATTTCACTCAGTATGATCATCTCTAACTCCATCCATGTCGCTGCAAATGGCATTTGTTATTCCTTTATATGACTAATATTCCATTATATATATATGTGTGTGTGTGTGTGTGTATATCTCACATCTTTTTCTATAGTGATTTTTTTTTTAAATCTATTGGAGTATAGTTTATTTACAATATTGTGTCAGTTTCTGGTATACAGCAGTGTGAATCAGTTATCAGTTCAGTTCAGTCGCTCAGTCGTGTTAGACTCTGCGACCCCATGGACCGCAGCAGGCCAGGCCTCCCTGTCCATTACCAGCTCCCAGAGTTTACTCAAACTCATGTCCATTGAGTTGGTGATACCATCCAGCCATCTCATCCAGAGGATGAGACAGAGGACAGAATCAGTTATACATATACAAATATCTACTTTGTTTCAGATTCTTTTCCCATACAGGTCATTATAGAGTATTGAGCAGCGTTCCCTGTGCTGGACAGCAGGTCGTTTGTTGTCCATGTGAAATACAGCAGTGTGTCCATGTCCATCTCAGACTCCCTGACTATCCCTTCCGCCATCCTTCCCCCTGGGAACCATCAGGTTATTACAGAGTATTGAGCAGAGTTCCCTGTGCTGTCCAGCAGGTCCTTGCTGGTTCTCCATGTTAAACACAGCAGTGTGTCCATGTCCATCCCAAACTCCCTGACTATCCCTTCCCCCATCCTTCCCCCTGGGAACCATCAGGTTATTACAGAGTATTGAGCAGAGTTCCCTGTGCTGGACAGCAGGTCCTTGCTGGTTCTCCATGTTAAATACAGCAGTGTGTCCATGTCCATCCCAGACTCCCTGACTGTCCTTTCCCCCTCACCTCCCGGTAACCGTAAGTTTATTTTCTACATCTATAATTCTGTTTTTCGTTTCATAGATAAATTCGTTTTTGTCATATTTTAGATTTCACTTATAAGTGATATTACATGATATTTGTCTTTTTCTGACTTACTTCACTCAATATGATCATCTCTGGCTCCATCCATGTTGCTGAAGATGGCATTATTTCATTTGTTTTTATGGCTTAGTAATGACTGAAGTGACTTAGCACAGCACAGTGGTCCATTGTATATATAATGCTATTGTTCAGTCACTCAGTTGTGTCCGCCTCTTTGTGACTCCATGGACTGCAGCACGCCAGGCTTCCCTGTCCTTCACCATCTCCCGGAATTTGCTCAAACTCATGTTTATTGAGTCAGTGATGCCATCCAACCATCTCATCCTCTGCTGCCCCCTCTTCCTTCTGCCCTCAGTCTTTCTCAGCATCAATGTCTGTATATGTGTGTACGTGTGTGTGTGTGTGTGTGTGAATATGTCTGTGCCCACGTGCATATGTGCAGAGTCACTTCAGTCATGTCCACCTCTTTGTGACCCTATGGGCTGTAGTCCACCAGGCTCCTCTATCCATGGAATTCTCCGGGCAAAAACACTGGAGTGGGTTGCCATGTCCTTCAGGGAATCTTCCCCACCCAGGGCTTGAACCCACATCTTTCATGCCTCCTGCTTTAGCAAGTGGGCTCTTTAGCACTCGTGCCACCTGGAAAGCATTCTGCCGAATATATACTTGCTCAGTCGTGTCCAACTCTTTGCAACCCCATGGACTGTAGCCGGCCGGGCTCTTCTGTCCATGGGATTCTCCGGGCAAGAATACTGGAGTGGGTAGCTATTCCAAGAGATCCAGGAGATCTTCCCAACCCTGGAATCGAACCCAGGTCTCCTGCACTGCAAACAGATTCTTTACCATCTGAGCCACCGTGGAAGCCATATATATACATGCACACACACCACAGCTTTATCCGTTCCTCTGTCAATGGACGTTTAGGTCGCTGCCGTGAACACTGGGGCACATGTCTCTTTGCGTTGGTCTTTTCTGTGTCATTCCCAGGTCTGAGCTCAATATCCTTTAAGCTGCCAAGGCGAGCACCTGGTGTTTCTCACTTGACAGAGTGAGTAAGAGCAGTGAAGACAGCTCAGCTGAGTGGAAACAGCCAGTTAAGACTTCTCACTTCACTTCATTTAACTGTGTTGGAAAGATTTAACTATTGGGAATATTGCTCTATGAACTCATATGAGACAGGGCTATAAATTTTCAACTGTGATGGGGTTTCATTTTCATAGATATTGGGAAGGTGAACTGCGTTTGCATTTAAAATGGTGTGCGGATGAATTAAGAAAAAAATACATGATTGATGGACGGGATTATTAGAAGCAATATTCAAGGGGTGATTGTTTTCATAAGTGATAATTCAGCTCTCTGGCCATGGAAAATGGATGATATCTTACTTATTGTGTGCAGTAAAGGTCCTGCGATGGAACCTATTTATAAATACGTTCCCAACTGCTTGATGAATTTTAGAAATAAGAAAGCCACATTGATCAATTTTGAAGGAAGATTTTAAGACTACTGCAGGAAGAAGAGGGTTCAAGTGAGATTTAAAATGTCATAATCAGAGGGTTATTCAAAACATTACGCCCTCGAATGATTTCCTAAGTTGATTAGTACATTCCCCCCCCTTTGATTCTTTTAATCGTTTCTGTGCAAATAAAGAGAAAATCGTTATACTCTTCCTTAGTGGTAGAAATTGGCCTAGGCCCGTATTGAGCTTCTAGACACATAAATTTTTCAGAAATGCTTGGGGAGGGTCTTCCCTGGTGGTCCACAGATGTTGCTTTCCAATGCAGGAGGTTCGGGTTTGATCCCTAGTCAGGAGCTAAGATGCCATACGGCTCATGGCCAAAAATCAGAACATAAAACAGAAGCAATATTATAACAAATTCATTAAAGACTTTAAAAAAATGAAGGCTCAAGAGGCGATTAAGTGTCACGTCCTGTGCTAAGGACAGGTCGTGAAAAGATGGGACTATCTAAGACACTGACTTCAAAAGGCTTACAGGAAACACCCAGAAGTACAATAATCAGACAGTTGGTAAGTTATCCTGAAAGCCATCAATGTGAGCATCTCTGAAAACAGAAATACATCTAGAGGTGGGTGTCTTTCCTGGAACCAACGCTCAAGTATGTCCTGTGTACCCATGCACAGATATGGAGGGTTTAAAGGAAAACCTTCATCCAGCTTCTTGGTAGGAAAGTATAGTTTATTGATATTCAAAGTGTGGCTTGACTCATTGGAAAAGACCCTGATGCTGGGAAAGATTGAGGGCGGGAGGAGAAAGAGACGACAGAGGATGAGATGGTTGGATGGCATCACCGACTCGATGGACATGAGTTTGAGCAAGCTCCAGGAGATGGTGAAGGACAGGGAAGCCTGGCGTGCTGCAGTCCATGGGGTCGCAAAGCGTCAGACACGACTGAGCAACTGAACAACAGCAACACAACAACCATGGGACCAACAGTGCCTAAGTCCCGTAGGCTGCTGCAACAAGTTACCATAACCGAGGGGTCTTAAAACCAAAGAAACATTTCCTCTTGTCATTCTGGAATCCAGAACTCAGAAATCAAAGTGTTGGCAGTGCCTGGCTCCTTCAAAGTCTCTAAGGGCTTCCCAGTGACTCAGCGGGTAAAGAATATGCCTGCAGTGCAGGAGACCTGGGTTCGATCCCTGGGTCAGGAAGATCCCCTGGAGAAGGGAAAGGCTCCCCACTCCAGTATTCTTGCCTAGAAAATTCCATGGACACAGGAACCCTGGCGGATTACAGTTCATGGGGTTTGCAAAGAGTTGGACATGACTTAGGAACTGAACAACAAGAACAATGGCAAAGTATAACAAATCCTGTTCTTAAGTATGCAGGGAATTTAGTTCAATTGCAGTTTGTGAGTTGGTACGACAGATACTTTGCAGAAATTGCAAGGAAGCAAAATTAAGAGGAAGGGAAGGGAGAAATCTTTTATTTAAAAAAAAATCACTTATTTATTTGGCTGTGCCGAGTCTTAGTTGCAATGTGCAGGATCTTTAGTTGTGGCATGTGAGCTTTTAGATGCGGCATATGGGATCTAGTTCCTTGGTGCAGGATTGAACCTGGGCCCCCCTGCACTGGGAGCACAGAGTCTTAGCCACTGGACCACCAGGGAAGTCCCGGGAAGGGATAAAGCTTGGAAGAACTTCTTGCTAAATATTTCTTAGGGGTGAGGGCACCGAGATACTTGCCATCCAGTGAGTACCTTGATCAGAGTTGCCTTTAGAGTTTGTGCAGCTGCCCTGCAGAAGAATTGATGAGATTATAAACTGGACCAGAGGATACATTCAGGAAGACTCATCAAGGATGTGATGGTTGGTTGAGATGGCTGGGTGGCATCGCCGACTCAATGGACATGAGTTTGAGCAAGCTCCAGAAGTTGGTGATGGACAGGGAGGCCTGGCGTGCTGGCAGTCCATGAGGTCGCAAAGAGTCAGACACGACTGAGCGGCTGCACAGCACTTAACAACATCCAGAGATGGAAGGTGCAGTAATGAGGACCTGCATCAAAGCAGCAGGGGTGGAGATGAGCCATGAGATTCAAAATACAGGGGAACAGTAAGTTGACTTGGAGAGACATGATGGCTATCGAAATGTTGGAAGATGGAGAAGGAAAAGTGGACCGATAACTTGTAGTGGCCCTGAGCAGCTTTGTGGCCAGCGAGTCCACTCACCAGGGATAATGCAGTTCAAGAGCACCAACTTTGAAGAGCTTGTGGGAATTTCATTTTCAGGCCAGGACACATCTAGGTGTCTGCAGCGCCTGAAGAAATAGCAGCTGTATGTGTGAGTACCTTGGAGAGCGCATCTCCTTAGACACACACGTTGGGGACATCATCAGATATCAGTCCCTTTGGAGTCATAGGAATGAGTGTAGTTATCCCAGGAGAGAATTTAGAGGGGAGGAAAGAGAAAAGAGGGTCAAAGACAGACTCCAGAGATAATCTTCTTGACGGGTCTTGTTCGGAACCATATTTGAAAGAGATAAGGCCAGTGGGAGGCAAGGAAGACATCTCCCCATGGGTTTTGTCAACCAGAGCAAAGGGAACTCCTTCCTCAAAACAGAATAGCATAGTGGTCAAGCTCATTGACTCTAGAGTCAGCTTTCCTGAGTTTTTCACTCACTCTGTGACCTGGAACACATTATTCAATGTCTATGGGCCTCAGTTTCCTCATCTGTAAAACTTATGCTGCTACCCACCTCTTAGAGGTACGACAATGACTGCGACATAGTAAGATGTTTATTAGCAGTTGCCTATTGATTATTATTTGCCAGTTGATTATTAATGTTATGATGTTAGGATTGCAGTTTCAATAGGAGGGAAGTCCTTTATTTTTTTAATCGAAGTATAATTACGTTACAGTATTGCGTTAGTTTCTGCTGTACAACAAGGTGAATCGTCTATAAGTATACATATATCCGCTCCCTCTTGAGTCTTGGCCACAGCCCGCCTCCATCCCAGCCATCTACGTCATCAGAGAGGACCAGGCTGAGCCCCCAGTGCTATACAGCAACCTCCCAAGACCTGTTTTACACATAGTAGTGTCTAACTATCAGTACTACCCTCTCAATTCATCTCACCCTCCCCTCTCCACCCCCTGCCATGTCCACAGGTCCATTTTCTATGTCTGTTCCTATGTCCTGCCCTTCGAATAGATTCATCTCTACCATTTTTCTAGATTGCATATGTATGCATTAACATACAATATTTGATTTTCTCTGACTTACTTCACTCTGTATAAGAAGCTCAGAGTTTATCCACCTCAGTTGAGCTACCTCCTGTTTATGCCTGAGTAATATTCCACTGTATATATATATACCACAGTCTTCTTTATCCATCCATGTGTTGACGGACATCTAGGTTAATTTCTTGTCCTGGCTGTTGCAAATAGTGCTGCAGTGAACACTGGGATACACGTGTCTTTTTGAATCATGGTTTTCTCAGGGTATATGCTCAGTAGTGGAATTTCTAAGTCATATAGTAGTGTTACTCCTAGTTTTTCAAGGCGTCTCCACACTGTTCTCCATAGTGGCTGCATCAATTTACATTCCCATCAATAATGCAAGAAGGCTCCCTTTTCTCCACATCCTGTACAGCATTTATTACTAGTAGACATTTTGATGATAGCCATTCTGATGGGTGTGAGTTGGTCCATCATTGTAGCTTTGATTTGCATTTCTCTAATAACTAGCGATGTTGAGCATCTTTTCATGTGTCTTGGCCATCTGTATGTCTTTGGAGAAATGTCTGGTTAGGTCTTCACAGTTCAGTTCAGTTCAGTTCAGTCGCTCAGTCGTGTCCGACTCTTTGCGACCCCATGAATTGCAGCACGCCAGGCCTCTCTGTCCATCACCAACTCCCGGAGTCTACCCAAACCCATGTCCATCGAGTCGGTGATGCCATCCAACCATCTCATCCTCTGTCGTCCCCTTCTCCTTCCGCCCCCAATCCTACCCAGCATTAGGGTCTTTTCCAATGAGTCAACCCTTCGCATGAGGTGGCCAAAGTATTGGAGCTTCAGCTTCAACATCAGACCTTCCAGTGAACACCCAGGATTGATCTCTTTTAGGATGGATTGACTGGATCTCCTTGCAGTCCAAGGGACTCTCAAGAGTCTTCTCCAACACCACAGTTCAAAAGCATCAATTCTTCGGTGCTCAGCTTTCTTGACCATCCAGCTCTCACATCCATACATGACCACTGGAAAAACCATAGCCTTGACTAGATGGACTTTTGTTGGCAAAGTAATGTCTCTGCTTTTAAATATGCTATCTAGGTTGGCCATAACCTTCCTTCCAAGGAGTAAGTGTCTTTTAATTTCATGGATGCAATCACCATCAGCAGTGATTTTGGAGCCCCAAAAATAAAGTCTCACACTGTTTCCACTGTTTCCCCATCTACTTCACATGAAGTGATGGGACCAGATGCCATGATCTTAGTTTTCTGAATGTTGAGCTTTAAGCCAACTTTTTCACTCTCCTCTTTCACCTTCATCAAGAGGCTCTTTAGTTCTTCTTCACTTTCTGCCATAAGGGTGGTGTCATCCGCCTATCTGAGGTTATTGATATTTCTCCCGGCAATCTTGATTCCAGCTTGTGTTTCTTCCACCCCAGCGTTTCTCATGATGTACTCTGCATATAAGTTAAATAAGCAGGGTGACAATATACAGCCTTGAAGTACTCCTTTTCCTATTTGGAACCAGTCTGTTGTTCCATGTCCAGTTCTAACTGTTGCTTCCTGACCTGCATACAGGTTTCTCAAGAGACAGGTCAGATGGTCTGGTATTCCCATCTCTTTCAGAATTTTCCACAGTTTATTGTGATCCACACAGTCAAAGGCTTTGGAATAGTCAATAAAGCAGAAATAGATGTTTTTCTGGAACTCTCTTGCTTTTTCGATGATCCAGCGGATATTGGCAATTTGATCTCTGGTTCCTCTGCCTTTTCTAAAACCAGCTTGAACATCTGGAAGTTCACGGTTCACATATTGCTGAAGCCTGGCTTGGAGAATTTTGAGCATTACTTTACTAGCATGTGAGATGAGTGCAATTGTGCGGTAGTTTGAGCATTCTTTGGCATTGCCTTTCTTTGGGATGGGAACGAAAACTGACCTTTTCCAGTCCTGTGGCCACTGCTGAGTTTTCCAGATTTGCTGGCATATCGAGGGCAGCACTTTCACAGCATCACCTTTGAGGATTTGAAATAGCTCAACTGGAATTCCATCACCTCCACTAGCTTTGTAGTGATGCTTTCTAAGGCCCACTTGACTTCGCATTCCAGGATGTCTGGCTCTAGGTGAGTGATCACACCATCGTGATTATCTGTGTCGTGAAGATCTTTTTTGTACAGTTCTTCTGTGTATTCTTGCCACCTCTTCTTAATATCTTCTGCTTCTGTTAGGTCCATACCATTTCTGTCCTTTATCGAGCCTATCTTTGCATGAAATGTTCCTTTGGTATCTCTAATTTTCTTGAAGAGATCTCTAGTCTTTCCCAATCTGTTGTTTTCCTCTATTTCTTTGCACTGATCGCTGAGGAAGTCTTTCTTATCTCTCCTTGCTATTCTTTGGAACTCTGCATTCAGATGGGAATATCTTTCCTTTTCTCCTTTGCTTTTCACTTGTCTTCTCTTCCCGGCTATCTGTAAGGCCTCCTCAGACAGCCATTTTGCTTTTTTGCATTTCTTTTCCATGGTGATTTTCTTGATCCCTGTCTCCTGTACAATGTCACGAACCTCTGTCCATAGTTCATCAGGCACTCTGTCTCTCAGGTCTAGTCCCTTAAATCTATTTGTCCCTTCCACTGTATACTCATAAGGGATTTGATCTAGGTCATACCTGAATGGACTAGCGGTTTTCCCTACTTTCTTGAATTTAGGTCTGAATTTGGCAATAAGCAGTTCATGATCCGAGCCACAGTCTGCTCCCGGTCTTGTTTTTGTTGACTGTATAGAGCTTCTCCATCTCTGGCTGCAAAGAATATAATCAATCTGATTTTGGTGTTGACCATCTGGTGATGTCCACGTGTAGAGTCTTCTCTTGTGTTGTTGGAATAGGGTGTTTGCTATTACCAGTGCGTTCTCGTGGCAAAACTCTATTAGCCTTTGCCCTGCTTCATTCTGTACGCCAAGGCCAAACTTGCCTGTTACGTCAGGTGTTTCTTGACTTCCTACTTTTGCATTCCAGTCCCCTATAATGAAAAGGACATCTTTTTTGGGTGTTAGTTCTAGAAGGTCTTGTAGGTCTTCATGGAATTGTTCAACTTCAGCTTCTTCGGCGTTACTGGTCGGGGCATAGACTTGGATTACCGTGATATTGAATGGTTTGCCTTGGAAACGAACAGAGATCATTCTATCGTTTTTGAGATTGCATCTAAGCAGTGCATTTTGGACTCTTTTGTTGACCATGATGGCTACTCCATTTCTTCTAAGGGATTCTTGCCCACAGTAGTAGATATAATGGTCATCTGAGTTAAGTTAACCTATTCCAGTCCATCTTAGTTCGCTGATTCCTAGAATGTCAATGTTCACTCTTGCCATCTCCTGTTTGACCTCTTCCAATTTGCCTTGATTCATGGACCTAACATTCCAGGTTCCTATGCAATATTGCTCTTTACAGCATCGGACTTTGCGTCTATCACCAGTCACCTCCACAGCTGGGTATCGATTTTGCTTTGGCTCCATCCCATCATTCTTTCTGGAGTTATTTCTCCACTGATCTCCATTAGCATATTGGGCACCTACTGACCTGGGGAGTTCATCTTTCAGTGTCCTATCCTTTTGCCTTTTCATACTGTTCATGGGGTTCTCAAGGCAAGAATACTGAAGTGGTTGGCCATGCCCTTCTCCAGTGGACCACAATCTGTCAGACCTCCCCACCATGACCCGTCCGTCTTGGGTGGCCCCACACGGCATGGCTTAGTTTCACTGAGATAGACAAGGCTGTGGTCCATGTGATCAGATTAGCTAGTTTTCTGTAATTTTAGTTTCAGTGTGTCTGCCCTCTGATGCCCTCTCGCAACACTTACCGTCTCAACCAAAATCTGACCATGAGTCTAAATAAGGCAATCTAACTTCCAGAGGCGAGGCGGCTGCGACGGCTCGGCGCAGAAGCGTGGCCGAGAGGGGCTAGGTGGGGCCGGGGGCCCGCGGCGGCGGCCGACAGGGGCTAGGCCGGGCCGGGGGCGCGAGGCGGCTGCGACGGCTCGGAGCAGAAGCGTGGCCGAGAGGAGCTAGGCCAGGCCGGGGGCCGGGAGCCGGGGGCGGCGGCGGCGGCGGCGAGAGAATTACCCAAGGCCCAAGGTAAGAGAAACCCAAGTAAGATGGTAAGTGTTGCGAGAGGGCATCAGAGGGCAGACACACTAAAACTAAAACTACAGAAAACTAGCTAATCTGATCACATGGACCACAGCCTTGTCTATCTCAATGAAACTAAGCCATGCCGTGTGGGGCCACCCAAGACGGATGGGTCATGGTGGAGAGGTCTGACAGATTGTGGTCCACTGGAGAAGGGAATGGCAAACCACTTCAGTATTCTTGCCTTGAGAACCCCATGAACAGTATGAAAAGGCAAAAGGATAGGACACTGAAAGATGAACTCCCCAGGTCAGTAGGTGCCCAATATGCTAATGGAGATCAGTGGAGAAATAACTCCAGAAAGAATGATGGGATGGAGCCAAAGCAAAAACGATACCCAGCTGTGGATGTGACAGGTGATAGACGCAAAGTTCGATGCTGTAAAGAGCAATATTGCATAGGAACCTGGAATGTTAGTTCCATGAATCAAGGCAAACTGGAAGTGGTCAAACAGGAGATGGCAAGAGTGAACGTCGACATTGTAGGAATCAGCGAACTAAGATGGAGTAAATGGGTGAATTTAACTCAGATGACCATTATATCTACTACTGTGGGCAAGAATCCCATAGAAAAAATGGAGTAGCCATCATGGTCAACAAAGAGTCCAAAATGCAGTACTTAGATGCAATCTCAAAAACTATGGAATGATCTCTGTTCGTTTCCAAGGCAAACCATTCAATATCATGGTAATCCAAGTCTATGCCCCGACCAGTAACGCCGAAGAAGCTGAAGTTGAACAATTCCATGAAGACCTACAAGACCTTCTAGAACTAACACCCAAAAAAGATGTCCTTTTCATTATAGGGGACTGGAATGCAAAAGTAGGAAGTCAAGAAACACCTGACGTAACAGGCAAGTTTGGCCTTGGCGTACAGAATGAAGCAGGGCAAAGGCTAATAGAGTTTTGCCACGAGAACGCACTGGTAATAGCAAACACCCTCTTCCAACAACACAAGAGAAGACTCTACACGTGGACATCACCAGATGGTCAACACCGAAATCAGATTGATTATATTCTTTGCAGCCAGAGATGGAGAAGCTCTATACAGTCAGCAAAAACAAGACCGGGAGCAGACTGTGGCTCGGATCATGAACTGCTTATTGCCAAATTCAGACTTAAATTGAAAAAAGTAGGGAAAACCACTAGTCCATTCAGGTATGACCTAGATCAAATCCCTTATGAGTATACAGTGGAAGTGACAAATAGATTTAAGGGACTAGACCTGATAGACAGAGTGCCTGATGAACTATGGACAGAGGTTCGTGACATTGTACAGGAAACAGGGATCAAGAAAATCCCCATGGAAAAGAAATGCAAAAAAGCAAAATGGCCTAATCTATGGTGTCCATCAAAAGGAAGTTGAGCCTGGGTGGGCCTGGTCTAATCTGTGGTGTCCTTCAAAAGGAAGGCTAGCCTGGGAGGGCCTGGCCTAATTCATCGTGTTGATCAAAAGGCTCACCAGCCTGGGTAGGCCTGGCCTAATCAGTGGTTTTGGTCAAAAGACAGACCAGACTGGGTGGGCCTGGCCTAATCAGTGGTTTTGGTCAAAAGACAGACCAGACTGGGTGGGCCTGGCCTAATCAGTGGTGTCCATCAAAAGGAAGGCCAGCCTGGATGGGCCTGGCCTAATCCGTGTTTTCCTTCAAAAGGGAGATGAGCCTTGGTGGGCCTGGCCTAAGCAGTGGTGTCCATCAAAAGGGAGGCTAGCCGGATGGGCCTGGCCTAATCCCCGGTGTCCATCCAAAGGGAGATGAGCCTGCGTGGGCCTGCCCTAATCCATCATGTCCATCAAAAGGCTTACTATCCTGGCTGTGCCTGCCCTAATCAGTGGTGTGCATCAAAAGGCAGCATAGCTTGGGTGGGCCTGACCTAATCTGTAGCGTCCATCAAAAGGGAGATGAGCCTGGGTGGGCCTGGCCTAATTAGTGGTGTCCATCAAAAGGGAGATGAGCCTTGGTGGACCTGGCCTAATCTGTCATGTCCATCAAAAGTCAGACTAGCCTGTGTGGGCCTGGCCTAATCAGTGGTGTCCATCAAAAGGCAGTATAGTTTGGGTGGGCCTGACCTAATCTGTGGTGTCCATCAAAAGGGAGATGAGCCTGGGTGGGCCTGGTCTAATCTGTGGTGTCCAACAAGAGGCATGCTAGCCTGGGTCGGCCTGGCCTAATCCGTCGTGTCCATCAAAAGGCACACCAACCTGGCTGGGCCTGGCCTGATTAGTGGTTTTATTCAAAAGGCAGGCTAGCCTGGGTGGGCCTGGCCTAATCCGTGGTGTCCATCAAAAGGCAGAATAGCTTGGGTGGGCCTGGTCTAATCAATGGTATCAAGGAAAAGGCACGGAGCCTTGGTGGGCCTGGCCTCATCCGTGGTGTCCATCAAAAGGCAGACGAGCCTGGGTGAGGCGAGGCTGATCCTTGGTCTCCATCAAAAGGCAGGCTAGCCTGGGTGGGCCTGGCCTAATCCATGGTGTCCATCAAAAGAGAGATGAGCCTGGATGGGCCTGGCCTAATCTGTGATGTCAATCAAAAGGCATACTAGCCTTGGTGGGCCTGGTTTAATCTGTGGTGTCAATCAAAAGTCATACTAGCCTGGGTGGGCCTGGCCTAATCGGTGGTATCGGCCAAAAGGCAGGCTAGCCTGGGTGGGCTTGGCCTAGTCCATGGTCTCCATCAAAAGGCAGGCTAGCCTGGGAGGGCCTGGCCTAATCAGTGGTGTCCATCAAAAGGGAGATGAGTTTGAGTGGGCCTGGCCTAATCAGTGGTGTCAATCAAAAGTAGGCAAGCTTCGGTGGGCCTGGCTTAATCTATGGTGCCCATCAAAAGGCAGACTA
Organism: Giraffa tippelskirchi; assembly: GCF_054371585.1. NCBI lineage: Eukaryota > Metazoa > Chordata > Mammalia > Artiodactyla > Giraffidae > Giraffa > Giraffa tippelskirchi. The sequence continues at coordinate 150,932,526 of NC_137289.1, forward strand.
GCATGGGTGGGCCTGGCCTAATCATTGGTGTCCATCAAAAGACAGACTAGCCTGTGTAGGCCTGGTCTAATTTGTGGTGTCCATCAAAAGGCAGGCCACCCTTCTTCGGCCTAGCCTAATCAGTGGTATCCATCAAAAGGGAGGTGAGGCTGTGAGGGCCTGGCCTAATCAATGGTGTCAATCAAAACGCAGACTAGCCTGGGTGGGCCTTGACTAATCAGTGTTGCCAATCAAAAGGCAGACGAGCCTGGGTGGGCCTGGCCTAAACCGTGGTGTCCATCAAAAGGCAGACTACCCTGCGTGGGCTTGGCCTAATCAGTGGTATGCATCAAAAGGCAGACGAACCTGGGTGGGCCTGGCCTAATCAGTGGTGTCCGTCATTAGGCATGACAGTCGTGGTGGGCCTGGCCTAATCAGTGGTGTTCCGCAAAAAGCAGGCCAGCATGGGTGAACCTGCCCTAATCAGCGGGGTCAATAAAAGGCAGGCTACCGCAGGTGGTCGTGGCCTAATCAGTGGTGTCCATCAAAAGGCAGGGTATCCTGGGTGGGCCTGACCTATTCCATGGTGTCTATCAAAAGGCAGGCTAACCTGGGCGATCCTAGCCTAATCACTGGTGTCAATCAAAAGGCACACCAGATTGGTGAGCCTGGCCTAATACGTGGTGTCAATCAAAAAGCAGACTAGCCTGCATGAGCCTGGCCTAATCAGTGGTATTCATCAAAAGGCAGACGAGCATGAGTGGGCCTGGCCTAATCAGTGTTATCCATCAAAGGCAGGCTACCCTGGGTTGGCCTGGCTTAATCCATGGTGTCCATCAAAAGGTAAGTAAGCCTAGGTAGGCCAGGACTAATCCGTGGTGTCTATCAAAAGGAATATGAGCCTGCGTGGGCCTGGCCTAAACTGTGGTGTCCATCAAAAAGCAGGCTAGGCTGATTGGGCCTGGCCTAATCAGTGGTGTCCATCAAAAGGCAGGACATGCCTAGTGGGCTGGGCCTAATCCATGGTCTCCATGAAAAGGCAGGCTAGCCTGGATGGGCCTGGCCTAATCCGTGGTGTCCATCAAAAGGCAGACTAGCCTGGGTGGGTCTGGCCTAATCAGTGTTGTCCATCCAAAGGCACACCAATCTTGGTGGGACTGGCCTAATCTGGGGTGTCTCTCAAAAGGCAGGCGAACCTGAGGGGGCCTGGCCTAATCTGTGGTTTCCATCAAAAGACAGGCTAGCCTGCATGGTCCTCGCCTAATCTGTAGTGTCCATCAAAAAGCAGGCTAGTTTGGGTGGGCCTGGCCTAATCAGTTGTTTCCATCAAAAGGCAGACTGGCCTGGCTGGGCTTGGCCTAATCAGTGGTGTCCATCAAAAGGCAGGCCAGCCCTAGTGGGCCTGGCCTAATCCATGATCTCCATTTAAAGGCAGACTAGCCTGGGTGGGCCTGGCCTAATCCATGGTGCCCAAGAAAAGACAGGCCAACCTTCTCAGGCCTAGCCTAATGAGAGGTGTCCATCAAAAGGGAGGTGATCCTCTGTGGGCCTAGCTTAATCTGTGGTGTACATCAAAAGGCAGGCTAGCCAGGTTGAGCCTGGCCTAATCAGTGCTGTCAATCAAAATGAAGATGAGCCTGGGTGGGCCTGGCCTGATCAGTGGTATCAATCAAAATGCAGACTAGCCTGGGTGCACCTTGCCTAATCAGTGTTGTCAATCAAAATGGAGGTGAGCCCGGGTGGGCCTGGCCTAATCAGTGCTGTCAATCAAAACAGAGACTAGCCTGGGTGGGCCTGGCCTAATCAGTGGTGTCCATCAACAGCCACTCCTGACTTGGTGAGACTGGCCTAGTACGTGGTGTCCATCAAAAGGCAGACTAGCTTTGGTGGGCCTGGCCAAATCCGTGGTGTCCATCAGTAGGCATGCCAGTCTTGGTAGGCCTGGCCTAATCATTGGTGTCAATCACAAAGCAGGCCAGCCTGGGTGAGCCTGCGCTAATCAGTGGTGACAATACAAGGCAGGCTACCGTGGGTGGGCCTGGCCTAATCAGGGTTATCCATCAAAAGGCAGGCTAGCCTGGGTAGGCCTGGACTACTCCGTGGTTTCCATCAAAAGGAATATGAGCCTGCGTGGGCCTGTCCTAATCTGTAGTGTCCATCAAACAGCAGGCTAGCCTGGGGTGGCCTTACTTAATCAGTTGTGTCATTCAAAAGGCAGATGAGCCTGGGTGGGCCTGTCTTAATCAATGGTGTCCATCAATAGGCACGCCAGTCTTAGTGGGCCTGGCATAATCAGTGGTGTCAATCAAAAAGCCGGCCAGCCTGGGTGGGCCTGCCCTAATCAGTGGGGCCAATAAAAGGCAGGCTACCATGGGTGGTCCTGGCCTAATCAGTTGTGTCCATCAAAAGGCAGGGTAGCCTGGGTGTGCCTGGCCTATTCTGTGGTGTCCATCAAAAGACAGACTAGCCTGGGAGGTCCTAGCCTGATCAGTGCTGTCAATCAAAATGAACACCAGCCTCAGTGGGCCTGGCCTAATTCGTGGTGTCCATCAAAAGGCAGACTAGCCTGGATGGGCCTGGCCTAATCAGTGGCATCCATCAAAAGGCAGACAAGCCTTGGTGGGCCTGGCCTCATCCTTGGTATCAATCAAAAGTTTTACAAGCCTGGTTGTGCGGGGCCTAATCAGTGGTGTCTATCAAAAGGCAGGCCAGCCTGGGTGGGCCTGACCTAATTAGTGTTATCCATCAAAAGGCAATCTAGCCTGGTTCAGCCTGGCCTAATCCATGGTGTCCATCAAAAGGCAGGCAAGCCTGGGTAGGCCTGGCCTAATCCGTGGTATCCATCAACAGGCTGACTGACTAGCCTTGGTGGGACTAGCCTAATCCATGGTGTCTATCAAAAGGAAGGCAAACCTTCTTAGGCCTAGCCTAATAAGTGGTATTCATCAAAAGGGAGGTAACCTGAGTGGGCCTGACCTAAACTGTGGTATACATCAAAAGGCAGGCTACCCTTGTTGAGCCTGGCTTAATCAGTGGTGTCAATCAAAATGGAGATGAGCCTCGGTGGGCCAGGCCTAATCTGTGGTGTCAATCAAAAGGCGGGCCAGCCTGGGTGGGCCTGGCCTAATCAGTGTTGTACATTCAAAAGGCAGGCCAGCCTGGGTGGGACTGTCCTAATCCGTGGTGTCCAACACAAGGTAGGCTAGCCTGGGTGGTCCTGTCCTAATCTGTGGCATACATCAAAAGGCTGGCTAGCCTGGGTGGGCCTGGCCTAATCCTGGTGTCCATCAAATGGCAGACTAGCCTGGGTGGGCCTGGCCTAATCAGTGGTGTCCGTCATTAGCCACGCCAGCCTTGGTGGGTCTGGATTAATCCACGGTGTCCATCAAAAGGCAGACTAGCCTGCGTGGGCTTGGCCTAATCAGTGATCCATCAAAAGGCAGACGAGCCTGGCTGGGAGTGGCCTAATCAGTGGTGTCTGTCATTAGCCACGCCAGTCTTGGTGGGCCTGGCCTAATCAGTGGTGTCAATCAAAAAAGCAGGCCACCCTGGGTGGGCCTGCACTAATCAGTGGGGTCAATAAAACGCAGGGTACTATGGGTGGTCCAGGGCTAATCAGTGGTGTCCATCAAAAGGCATGTTAGCCTGGGTGGGCCTGGCCTATTCCGCGCTGTCCATCCAAAGGCAGACTAGCCTGTGAGGTCCTAGCCTAATCAGTGGTGTCAATCAAATGCACACCAGCCTTCGTGGGCCTGGCCTCATTCGTGGTGTCAACCAAAAGGCAGACTAGCCTGTGTGGGCCTGTCCTACTCAGTGGTGTCCATCAAAAGGCAGACAGGCATGGGTGGGCCTGGCATAATCAGTGGTATGAATCAAAAGGCAGACAAGCATGGGTGGGGCTGGCCTCATCCTTGGTCTCAATCAAAATCTAACAAGCCAGGCTGGAACTGGCCTAATCCGTTGTGTCCATCAAAAGGCAGGCCAGCCCTAGTGGGCCTGGCCTAATCCATGGTCTCCATCAATAGGCAGGCTAGCCTGGGTGGGCTTGGCCTTATCCATGGTATCCATCAAAAGGCAGACTAGCCTGGATGGGCCTGGCCTAATTTGTGGTGTTTATCAAAAGGTAGGCAAGCCTGTGTGGGCCTGCTCTAATCTGTGGTCTCCATCAAAAAGCAGGCTAGCCTGGGTGGGCCTGGCCTAATCAGTGGTGTCAATCAAAATGGAGACTAGCCTGGGTGGGCCTGGCATAATTAGTGGTGTCCATCAACAGGCACACCAGACTTGGTGGGACTGGCGTAATACGTGATGTCCATCAAAAGGCAGACTAGCCTGGGTGGGGCTGGCCTAATCCATGGTCTTCATTAAATGGCAGGCTAGCCTGGGTGGGCCTGTCTTAATCAGTGGTGTCAATCAATAGACAGGCCAGCCTTGGTGGGTCTGGCCTAAACCGTGGTGTCCATCAAAAGGCTGGCCACCCTGGGTGGGCCTGGCCTAAGCAGTGGTATGCATCAAAAGGCAGATGAGCCTGGGTGGGCCTGGCCTAATCAGTGTTGTCCGTCATTAGGCATGACAGTCGTGGTGGGCCTGGCCTAATCAGTGGTGTCCATCAAAAAGCAGGCCAGCATGGGTGGACCTGCCCTAATCAGCAGGGTCAATAAAAGGCAGACTATTGTGGGTTGTCCTGGCCTAATCAGTGGTGTTCATAAATAGGCAGGGTAGTCTGGGTGCGCCTGGCCTATTCTGTGTTGTCCATGAAAATGCAGACTAGCCTGGGTTGGCCTGGCGTAATCCATGGTGTCCATCAAAAGGCAGGCAAGTCTGGGTGGGCCTGGCCTAATCAGTGGTGTCTATCAAAAGGAATATGAGCCTGCGTGGGCCTGGCCTAATCAGTGGTATGAATCAAAAGGCAGACAAGCATGGGTGGGCCTGGCCTCATCCTTGGTCTCAATCAAAATCTAACAAGCCAGGCTGGAACTGGCCTAATCAGTGGTGTCCATCAAAAGGCAGGCCAGCCCTAGTGGGCCTGACCTAATCCATGGTCTCCATCAATAGGCAGGCTAGCCTGGGTGGGCTTGGCCTTATCCATGGTATTCATCAAAAGGCAGACTAGCCTGGGTGGGCCTGGCCTAATCAGTGGTGTCCATCAAAAGGCAGGCTAGCCTGGGTGGGCCTGGCCGAATCCATTGTCTCCATCAAAAGGCAGGCTAGCCTGGGAGGGCCTGGCCTAATCAGTAGGGTCCATCAAAAGGCAGGCTAGCCTGGGTGGGCCTGGCCGAATCCATTGTCTCCATCAAAAGGCAGGCTAGCCTGGGTGGGCCTGGCCTAATCAGTGGTGTCCATCAAAACGCAGGCTAGCCTGGGTGGGCCTGGACGAATCCATTGTCTCCATCAAAAGGCAGGCTAGCCTGGGTGGGCCTGGCCTAATCAGTGCTGTCCGTCATTAGGCATGACAGTCGTGGTGGGCCTGGCCTAATCAGTGGTGTCCATCAAAAAGCAGGCCAGCATGGGTGGGCCTGCCCTAATCAGCGGGGTCAATAAAAGGCAGGCTGCCGTGGGTGGTCGTGGCCTAATCAGTGGTGTCCATCAAAAGGCAGGGTAGTCTGGGTGGGCCTGGCTTATTCCATGGTGTCTATCAAAAGGCAGGCTAACCTGGGCGATCCTAGCCTAATCACTGGTGTCAATCAAAAGCCACACCAGCTTTGGTGGGCCTGGCCTAATACGTGGTGTCAATCAAAAAGCAGACTAGCCTGCCTGCTGCTAAGTCACTTCAGTCGTGTCCAACTCTGTGTGACCCCATAGATGTAAGCCCACCAGTCTCCCCCGTCCCTGGGATTCTCCAGGCAAGAACACTGGAGTGGGTTGCCGTTTCCTTCTCCAATGCATGAAAGTGAAAAGTGAAAGTGAAGTTGCTCTGCTGCTGCTGCTGCTAAGTCACTTCAGTCGTGTCCGACTCTGTGCGACCCCATAGATGGCAGCCCACCAGGCTCCTTCGTCTCTGGGATTCTCCAGGCAAGAATATTGGAGTGGGTTGCCATTTCCTTCTCCAGTGCATGAAAGTGAAAAGTGAAAGTGAAGTCGCTCAGTCGTACCCAACTCTTAGCGACCCCATGGACTGCAGCCTACCAGGCTCCTCCGTCCATGGGATTTTCCAGTCAAGAGTACTGGAGTGGAGTGCTACTGCCTTCATGGGCCTGGCCTAATCAGTGGTATTCATCAAAAGGCAGACTACCCTGGGTGGGCCTGGCCTAATCAGTGGTGTCCATCAAAAGGCAGGGCAGCCCTAGTGGGTCTGGCCTAATTTGTGGTGTTTATCAAAAGGTAGGCAAGCCTGTGTGGGCCTGCTCTAATCCGTGGTCTCCATCAAAAAGCAGGCTAGCCTGGGTGGGCCTGGCCTAATCAATGGTGTGCATCAACAGGCACGCCAGCCAGGGTGGGCCTGGCCTAATCCGTGGTGTCCATCAAAAGGCAGGCGAGCCTTCTTGGTTCTAGCCTAATCTGTGGTGTCCATCAAAAGGGAGGTGAGCCTGTGTGGGCCTGGCCTAATCCGTGGTGTCCATCAAAAGGCAGGCCAGCCTTCTTGGTTCTAGCCTAATCTGTGGTGTCCAGCAAAAGGCAGAATAGCATGGGTGGGCCTGGCTTAATCAGTGGTGTCCATCAAAAGGCAGACGAGCCTGGGTGGGCCTGGCCTAATCAGTTGTGACCGTTAATAGGCACGCCAGTATTTGTGGGCCTGACCTAATCCGTGGTGTCCATCAAAAGGCAGACTAGCCTGGGTGAGCCTGGCCTAATCAATCGTGTCCATTAATAGGCACGCCAGTCTTCGTGGGCCTGCTCTAATCAGTGATGTCAATAAAAGGCAAGCTACCATGGGTGATCCTGGCCTAATTCGTGGTGTTCATCAAAAGGCAGACTAGCCTGCGTGGGCCTGGGCTAATTAATGATGTCCATCAAAATGCAGACTAGCCTGGGTCGGCCTGGCCTAATCTGTGGTGTCAATCAAAAGGCACGCCAGCCTTGGTGGGCATGGCCTAATCCGTAGTGTCAATCAAAAGGCAGGCTAGCCTGGGTGAGCCTGGCCTAATCAGTCGTGTCCATCAATAGGCATGCCAGTCTTGGTGGGCCTGGCCTAATCAGTGATGTCAATGAAAAGGCAGGCCATCCTGGATGGGCCTTCCATAATCAGTGGTGTCATAAAAGGCAAGCCAACCTGGGTTGTCCTGGCCTAATCAGTCATATCCATCAAACGGCAAAGTAGCCTGGGTGGCCTTGCCCTAATCAGTGGTATCAATCAAAAGGCAGTCTACCCTGGCTGATCCTGTCCTAATCTGTGGTGTCCATCAGAAAGCAGGCTGGCCTGGGTGGTCAGGCCTAATCAGTATTATCTACCAAAGCAGGCTAGACAGGGTCCGCCTGGCCTAACCCATGGTGTCCATCAAAAGGCAGGCTAGCCTGGTAGGGCTGGACTAAACCGTGGTGTCTATCAAAAGGGAAATGAGCCTGGGTTGGCCTGGCTTAATCTGTGGTGTCCATCAAAAGGCAGGCTAGCCTGGGTGGTCCTGTCCTAATCCGTGGTGTACATGAAAATGCAGGCTAGCCTGGGTGGGCCTGGCCTAATCAGAGGTGTTCATCAATAGGCAGGCCAGCCTCGGTGGGCCTGCCCTAATCCATGGTTTCCATCTAAAGGCAGACTAGCCTTGGTGGGCCTGGCCTAATCCATGGTGTCCATCAAAAGGGAGGCCAGCCTTCTTGGGCCTAGCCTAATCAGTGGTGTCCATCAAAAGGGAGGTGAGCCTGTATGGCCCTGCCCTAATCTGTGGTGTACATCAAAAGGCAGGCTAGCCTGGTTGAGCCTGCCCTAATCAGTGGTGTCAATCCAAATGAAGATGAGCCTGGGTGGTCCTGGCCTAATCCGTGGTGTCCATCCAAAGAGAGATGAGTCTGCGTGGCCCTTGCCTTTTCCATGGTGTACATCAAAAGGCAGGCTAGATGGGGTGGGCCTGGCCTTATCCATCGTGTCCCTCAAATGGGAGATGAGCCTGGTTGGGCCTGGCCTAATCTGTTGTTTTCATCAAAAAGCTGGCTATCCTGGGTGGGCCAGGCCTAATCAGTGGTGTCCATCAAAAGGGAGATGAGCCTGGGTGAGCTTGGCCTAATCTTGGTGTCCATCAAAAGGCAGGCTAGCCTGGGTGGGCCTGACCTAATCCGTGGTGTCCATCAAAAGAGAGATGAGCCTGGGTGGGCCTGGCCTAATCAGTGGTGTCCATCAAAATGCAGGCCAGCCTTGGTGGGCCTGGCCTAATCAGTGGTATCCATCAAAAGGGATATGAGCTTTGGTGGGCCTGGCCTAATCAGTGGTGTCCATCAAAAGGCAGGCTAGCCGATGGGCCTGGCCTAATCCGCGGTGTCCATCCAAAGGGAGATGAGCCTGGGTGGGCCTAGCCTAATCCATCATGTCCATCAAAAGGCTTACTATCCTGGCTGTGCCTGGCCTAATCAGTGGTGTGCATCAAAAGGCAGGCTAGCCTGGGTGGACCTGGCCTAATCAGTGGTGTCAATCAAAATGCAGGCCAGCCTTGGTGGGCCTGGCCTAATCAGTGGTGTCCATCAAAAGGAAGCACAGCTTGGGTGGGCCTGACCTAATCTGTGGTGTCCATCAAAAGGCAGACTAGCCTGGGTGGGCCTGGCCTAATCAGTGGTCTCCATCAAAAGGCAGGCTAGCCTGGATGGTCCTGGTCTAATCCGTGGTGTCCATCAAGAGGCATGCTAGCCTGGGTCGGCCTGGCCTAACCCGATGTGTCGATTAGAAGGCATACCAACCTGGGTGGGCGTGGTCTAATCAGCGGTTTTATTCAAAAGGCAGACTCGACTGGGTGGGCCTGGCCTAATCAGTGGTGCCCATCAAAAGGCAGGCTAGCATGGGTGGGCCTGGCCTAATGAATGGTGTCAATCAAAATTCAAGCCAGCCTGCATGGGCCTGTCCTAATCACTGGTGTCCATCAAAATGCAGGTTAGCCTGGATGGGCCTGGCCTAATCCGTGGTGCCCATCAAAAGACAGGGTACCCTGGGAAGGCCTGGCCTAAGCCTTGGTGTCTATCAAAAGGGAGATGAGCCTGCATGGGCCTGGCCTAATCCGTGGTGTCCATCAAAAGGCAGACTAGCCTGGGTGGGTCTGGCCTAATCCGTGGTGTCCATCAAAAGGCAGACTAGCCTGGGTGGGTCTGGCCTAATCAGTGTTGTCCATCCAAAGGCACACCAGTCTTGGTGGGACTGGCCTAATCTGGGGTGTCTCTCAAAAGGTAGGCGAACTTGAGTGGGCCTGGCCTAATCTGTGGTATCCATCAAAAGGCAGGCTAGCCTGCGTGGTCTTCTCCTAATCTGTAGTGTCCATCAAAAAGCAAGCTAGTTTGGGTGGGCCTGGCCTAATCAGTTGTTTCCATCAAAAGGCAAACTGGCCTGGCTGGGCTTAGCCTAATCAGTGGTGTCCATCAAAAGGCAGGCCAGCCCTAGTGGGCCTGGCCTAATCCATGATCTCCATTAAAAGGCAGACTAGCCTGTGTGGGCCTGGCCTAATCCATGGTGTCCAAGAAAAGGCAGGCCAACCTTCTCAGGCCTAGCCTAATGAGAGGTGTCCATCAAAAGGGAGGTGATCCTCTGTGGGCCTAGCTTAATCTGTGGTATACATCAAAAGGCAGGCTAGCCAGGTTGAGCCTGGCCTAATCAGTGCTGTCAATCAAAATGGAGATGAGCCTGGGTAGGCCTGGCCTAATCAGTGGTGTCAATGAAAATGGAGGTGAGCCTGGGTGGGCCTGGCCTAATCAGTGCTGTAAATCAAAACAGAGACTAGCCTGGGTGGGCCTGGCCTAATCAGTGGTGTCCATCAACAGCCACGCCTGACTTGGTGAGACTGGCCTAGTACGTGGTGTCCATCAAAAGGCAGGCTAGCCTGGGTGGGCCTGTCCTAATCAGGCTCCCCCATCCCTGAGATTCTTCAGGCAAGAACACTGGAGTGGGTTACCATTTCCTTCTCCAATGCACGAAAGTGAAAAGTGAAAATGAAGTCGCTCAGTCATGTCCGACTCTTAGCGACCCCTTGGACTGTAGCCCACCAGGCTTCTCCGTCCATGGGATTTTCCAGGCAAGAGTACTGGAGTGGGTTGCCATTGCCTTCTCCAATGAGCAAGCTGCTTGTTATCATTCCCACAGGTTCCCATTGATGCCTTGTGAGATGCTAGTCTCACTACCGGGACTTCTACTGAGTAAAGAGACCAATTGACTCAAGGGCAGCATCAAGCTTTGTGGTCCCCCAGGCGGGATGCCTGTGGGGGTCTTTTGCCTCCCCCTTGGGAAGAGGACCCAGGCACCTCTGGGAAGACCAAACACAGCTTTCCCGGTCCCTGGGTGACGAGTAGCCGCCAGAGCCTCTTGTTTTCAGCATCACCCCTTTTGCTAAGTCTGCACTGGTGTCCCCGAGGGTGTCAGGACCCAGGTTCAGGCAACACTTTCTCCCTTTTGTCCTTTAGGCGTTGTTCAGTTGCTCAGTCGTGTCCGACTCTTTGCGACGCCATGGACCACAGCACGCCAGGCCTCCCTGTCCATCACCAGCTCCCGGAGCTTGCTCAAAGTCATGTCCATCAAGTCGGTGATGCCATCCAACCATCCCATCCTCTGTCGTCCCCTTCTCCTCCTGCCCCCAATCCTTCCCAGCATCAGGGTGTTTTCCAGTGCGTCAGTTCTCGGCTTTCTCCCTTACCTTTGTCCTTTTCCCTCTCCTGTGTCTCTCTGCTTCTCTCTTTGTCTTCTGCTAGTTCTCAGTCCTTTCTTTCCCAGAGAGTGGACACTGGGTATCGACAGCCTCGTTCCTCTCTGGCCTTCTGAGACCTGCAGCGTGCCAAAGAAATATTTGCTCACAGGTGTTATCTTACACTGTATTCATTTTATGTTTCCATGTGCTCCCTGAGGGGGGTGGGGTGCGCAATCTATCCGATTTTTAAAATATTTTTCTTTGATTTCTGGCTGAGTCAGGTCTTAGCTGTGGCTCATAGGAACCTTCTTGCGGGAGATGAAACCTTTCCTGCTAGGGTTCAGAGGCTCTCAGGCTTCTCTTATGCTGTAGTGTGGCCTCTAAAGTTCAGGCTCGGTCGTTGGCGGTGCAGGAAGCTCAGTGGCTCCAGTAGGATGTGCGATCTTGGTTCCCCAACCAGGGATCGAAGCCGAGTCCTCTCCATTGCTGCAGGCAGATTCTTAAACCCTGGACCACCAGGCAAGCCCTATATCCAGTTACCATACTGATCCTCTGTTCACATTAAGACAACGTAATTGGCTCATCTATGTTGAATATCAACAACATTTGTGCAATATTTTTTTTTCTGTTTGTAAATGATTTCTTGGCAAACACTTTTACTTTTATTGATACGCTATCAGACCCTAGTAATTTGAAACTGGATTAGAATACGGCGTTTTACTTAAAAGTATTTTATATTATCGACCTATGAAAAAGCACACTACAAATTGGCTTTCTGAATTAGAACAGTATCAAGAATTGCCCTCCATTAAAAACATGACACCCAATTTTGAAGACATTTATGTGGAATTCAGAATGATCTTAACTTGAAACCAAATGACTAGATCTGTGTCATGAGGAAGGCGTGGGGAACAAGCTATGCCCACATAAGACGGAGTTCAGGGCAGTCCAAAGACCTCTGTGCACTGTGATTTCACAAAGAGTACATGTCAATGCTTCCAGAAACACAGAGAAGCCATCTCAACGGTTACTGTTAATACACAGTGACTCTGTGACAATGGGCTTCCCTGGTGGCTCAGCTGGCAAAGAATCCACTGGCAGTGCAGGAGACCTGGGTTCGATCCCTGGGTTGGGAAGATCCCCTGGAGAAGGGAATGGCTACCTACTCCAGTATTCTGGCCTGGAGAATTCCATGGACTGTATAGTCCATGAAGTCTCATCTAATATAGATGCACAGGGACTTTCATCTCACCCTAGATATATTTTAAATTGCTTAAAAATAAAGTATTTTGTAAAAAAAAAAAAAGAATAGTTTAAATGTCTTGCATTAATTTGATAACAAGTTTACAACTCTGCAATATTTCTTAATCCAAATAGCTTATAATGAGCACTTATATTATTGCAGTTTACTCCATTTTCCATCTTACTAGGTGAAAACATATCAGAGATGAAAGAGGAGTCTTTGCAACAAGGTACAATCAAACATTCCACCAAAATTAAATACCTTTTCCTTTTGAGGTCAAAATACCGTAACACAGGTATTACAGCACTGTGCCTTTTCTTGTCCAATATTTTGTCCTATATAAAGACTCACGGATGGAAAAAAATCTGTTTTTTCGAAAGAACTTTATGATGACTATACAAGGGATTTGTTTTAAGTAATTAAAAATGATCACAGTTGCTGAAATTTACTAAAAGTCACTGAAATCTACATTTTAAACAGATGAATTTTAAGCTTTGTAAATGATAACTCAATGGGGATGTTTAAAGAGCACCCCCGTTTTTACTGACCAGCCGATTTGAGTAGTGCTTTATAATATCTAAGGGGTAGACTCAAAATTAAGCTTCTGATTCAAAAAAAAAAATTCTATTTATAACTCAGTATTCAGGTATTGGGAGAAGGCAATGGCACCCCACTCCAGTACTCTTGCCTGGAAAGTCCCATGGACGGAGGAGCCTGGTGGGCTACAGTCCATGGGGTCGCTAAGAGTTGGACACGACTGAGCGACTTCACTTTCACTGTTCCCTTTCATGCACTGGAGAAGGAAATGGCAACCCACTCCAGTATTCTTGCCTGGAGAATCCCAGGGACGGTGGAGCCTGGTGGGCTGCCATCTGTGGGGTCGCACAGAGTCGGACACGACTGAAGCGACTTAGCAGCAGCAGCAGCAGCAGCATTCAGGTATCGGGCTTCCCAAATGCAGCAATGGAGCTGACGCAAGAGACATAGCTCGGGAAGATCCCCCGGAGGAGGACATGGCAACCCACTCCAGTATTGCTGCCTGGAGAATCCCATGGACAGAGGAGCCTGGTGGGCTACAGTCCATGGGGTCGCAAAAATTGAACACGACTGAGCACATACACACACCTCATTTGGATATCAGTAAAAACTCGCCTAATTCATTTGCAGCTAAGAGAGCGGATGCTACTTGGTCTTCTCCGTCATGAACATTTTTCTAATTGTCTAAGATCTACAGCACCACTGCTTAGCATCCTTGCTATATCCATGTCTCGTGGGGCCAGTGGAGGGGTGGTACCCTGGTGTGTCATTTCCATGGAATTGACCCTTAGTATAAGCTTCAGAAAATCATTTCTTCCTGCATATCTTAATTGTCGAGTTTAAGCACCGTGTCTTCATTAGCGCTGTTCTTTCAGAGCTTTGGGATTCTCCAACATGGTATATACAATTTCAGCCACTTCTTGCTTACTATCTTAGGAGTCAAGCCGTATCTTGAAAAAGAAAAACAAAATGCCCATCTGTCTCTGTGTATTTATGGCTGTGCTGGGTCTTCATTACTGCTCGGGACTTTTCTCTATTTGCTGAGAGTAGGCTCTATCCTCTAGTTGGGGTGTGAGGGCTTCTCATTTCGGGGGCTTCTCTTGTTGTGGGGCACAGACTCCAGGGCGCGTGGGCTTCTGTAATTGTCGGTCCAGGCTGTAGGACACAGGCTCAGTAGCTGTACTCTGGCTTAATTTCACCGAGGCATGTGGCATCTTCCCAGTTCAGGGATCGAACCCACATCTCCTGCACTGGCGGGTGGATTCTTTAGCACTGAGCCATCACTGAAGCCCTGGACAGATTGAGAATTGCTGGTGATGAGTTGTCATTAAGTCGTGTCTGACTCTTTGAGACCCCATGGACTGCAGCACGCCAGGCTTCCCTGTCTTGCGCCTTCTCCCGGGGTTTGCTCAGACTCATGTCCATTGAGTCGGCGGTGCCATCCAACCATCTCATCCTCTGTCATCCCCTGCTCCTCCTGCCTTCAATCTTTCCCAGCATCAGGGTCTTTTCCAATGAGGTGGCTTTTTGCATCAGGTGGCCTAAGGATTGGAGCTTCAGCATCAGTGTGTTTTCTAGCTACTATTCTGTTCATGGAACTGTACACATGCATATTCTTTCTAATTTATACAGCCTAGCAAATGTGACTCTCATGAGGTGATAAGTTAGAATATTGGAAACCATTGAATAACAACTAAAACAATAAGTAGACTAATGCAGCTACAAAGAAATACTGGAATAGGCCCAATCCAAAGAATAAAAGGTATGACAAGTTGAAAACAAATAACAAGATGGTAGACATGTCTGTCTTGTAATGCTTACAATTGCATTAAAGTAAATAGCCTCTTCCAAGACTATTTACAGAGAAATGTACAGTGAGACAAAACTCTGAGCCACATGTATAATTTAAAATATTCTACCAGCAGCCATCATTCAAAACCTTAATTGAAATGGGGGAAAATTTGGGGTTTTTTTTCCTGTTTGCTTTTATTTATGTCTCCCCTCTCACCTTTTGGGTCTGTGGAGTATATTGCAGTCATTACTACTCATTTCTCTCGGATTTTTAAAAGAATTTATTTTTAACTGGAGGATAATTGCCTTACAGTATAATATTGTGTTGGTTTTTGCCATACATCAACGTGACTCAGCCACAGGTATACATATGTCCACTCCCTCTTGAACTTCCTTCCCACCTCCCACCCCATCCCACTCCTCTTGGTTGTCACAGAGCACTGGATTTGAGCTCTCTGCGTCATATAGCAAATACCCACCAGCCATCTATTTTACACATGTTAATGTGTATGTTTCAATACTACTCTCTCCATCTGTCTCTCCTTTCCTTCCCCCACTGTGTATATCCCAGTGTTCACTGCAGCACTATTTCCAATAGCTAGGACACGGGCTTCCCTGGTGGCTCAGCTGGTGAAGAATCCACCTGCAATGCAGGAGACCTGGGTTACATCCCTGGGTTGGGAAGATCCCCTGGAGAAGGCAAAGGCTACCCACTCCAGTATTCTGGCCTGGAGAATCCCATGGACCGTATAGTCCATGGGGTTGCAGAGAGTCAGACACGACTGAGCGACTATC
Organism: Giraffa tippelskirchi; assembly: GCF_054371585.1. Classification (NCBI taxonomy): domain Eukaryota; kingdom Metazoa; phylum Chordata; class Mammalia; order Artiodactyla; family Giraffidae; genus Giraffa; species Giraffa tippelskirchi. The sequence goes on from NC_137289.1 coordinate 150,947,613, forward strand.
ACTTTCATGTTTTCACTTTCAGGACATGGAAGCAACCTAGATGTCCATTGACAGATGAGTGGATAAGAAAACAGTGGTACATATATGCCGTGGAATATGACTCAGCTATGAAAAGGAACACATTTGAGTCAGTATATTCTGTGCTGCCTTAGTCACTCTAAGGAATAGTTTACTTAATTTTCTGTTGAAGTGTAGCTGATGTGCAATATTGTCAGGTGCACAGCAAAGTGACTCAGCTGTATATCTTTTCCATCATATTCAGTGGGTTATTGCATGGTCTTGAGTGTAGTTCCTTGGGCTCTACATGACATCATTGTTTACCTATTTTATAATATAGTTGCGTGTCTATTAACTCCAAAGTCCTCATTTATCTTTCCTTTCCTTCCCTTTTGATAATTATAAGTCCATTTTCTTTGTCTGTGAGTCTGTTTCTGTCCTATAGCTGAGTCCGTTTGCATTTTTAAATTCCACATATAAGTGATATCACATGATATTTGTCTTTATCTGTCCAACTGACTTTGCTTCGTGTGGTCATCTCTAGGTCCATCCATGTGTCTGCAAATGGCATTGTTTCACCCTTTTTAATGGCTGAGTAATATTCCATTGTATATATTTACTACATCTTCTTTATCCCTTCATCTGAGATAACCATTAGGTTGCATCCGTGTCTTGGCTATTGTAAATAGAGCTGCAGTGAACATTGGGGTGCATGTAGCTTTTCAAATTATAGTTTTTTGTGGATTTATGCCCAGGTGTGGGATTGCAGGGTCAAATGGTAGTTACTACTTTTAATTTTTTAAGGAACGTCCATACTGTCTCCATAACGGCTGCACCAATTTCCATTCCCACCAACAGTGTGGAAGGGTTCCCTTTTCTTCACACCTTTTCTAGCATTTATTGTCTGTAGACTTTGATGACGGCCATTCTGACTGGTAGGAGATGATACCTCATTGTAGTTTTGACTTGCATTTCTCTAGTAATTAGTGATGTTGAGCATCTTTTCATGTGCTTCTTGCCCATCCATATGTCTTCTTTGGAGAAATATGCAGTTAGGTTTTCTGCCAGTTTTTCTGTTGGGTCCTTTTTCTTCTTATTGCTGAGTTTTATGTTTGTTTGTTGTTGTCAAGTTGTATGTCTGTCTGTGTCTTTTGGAGATTAATCCTTTGCCAGTTGCTTCATTCGCAAATAATTTCTCCTGTTCTGGGGCTTGTCTTTTTCATCTTGTTTAGGGTTTCCGTTGCTGTGCAAAAGCTATTAAGTTTAATTAGGTCCACACTGTACTTCTTCTGTGGTCCATTTGTCTGGTTTTAACCAGGATGTATGTGAAGCGTCCCTCCAGGGTTAGCTGGACCCTGACCTAAGAAGTAGAGCGTCCCACGGTCAGGAGGTTAAATTCCCTCTAGTTGGAAGGTGTTATCTTGTAGCTGGTGCATGGGGTGGGGGCCCTCCCCTCCCCCATATGACTTCCTCATATGGAGAAATGAGGAAGGAGGAGATAGGAAAAAAAGTGAATTTAAGTTGGATTTTTATAGCAAGAAATTTGCCAATACAAAGGAACCATACAAAACCTTGAACCATTCTTTCATTAGGAGCAATGGCTAGAGAGACAGGCTAATGCATTACCTAAAAAACAAAGTCATTTAATCTCAAAGCTGCATTTCTCATGCTTGGTGGAGTCATTTCTAGAATTCATGTTGCAGAGAACCCCGTGGACATAGATAATTGTATCTGTATCATAGAGTCCTACCTAAGTATTAAGGATCCACTTGTATTGTTTCTTCCCAACTTTTCTTTGAAGAAGACTTCTTAGAATTAGGCCAAGGCTCCCTCTGACCGAATGTGTAGAATCTGCCAATCTCATCCCGTCTTATCACCTTTTTGTGAATTCAGAAGAGTTTTTTGGAGCTATCATTTCAGTAACATGCTTTCACCAAGTTCCAGTAGGTCTCAGAAGACAATATTCAAAATTTCCTGTGAACCCACTATCCTGTTAAAGTAATCAAAAATAAAAGTATGTTCAACACATGGAAATATATCTAGGGGTAGCCAAATAAGACGGCTTCCCTGGTGGCTCAATGGTAGAGAACTGCCTGTGAATGCAGGAGACATGGGTTCAATCCCTGGGTTGGGAAGATCCCCTGGAGGAGGGCATGGCAACCCACTCCAGTATCCTTGCCTGGAGAATCCCGTGGCCAGAGGAGCCAGGCAGGCTACAGTCCCTGGGGTCCCAAGGAGTCGAATATGACTGAGCAACTGAACAACAACACCATCCAGATAAGAGGGAAAGTCTGCTGAATAGTAAGATATCTAGGTAAGGCACAATGGTTTCAAAACATACTCTGTTCTATTTTCCATCGTAGGTTTTACAATTCATCTTTTAAAAAAAAAATAAAACCATCTGAGCATCACCAGCTGTCTCCACTGTTTTTTGTTAATCCTATCATATCCATTTCTGGGAATACAAAATGTGTCAGAACCCCCAAAAAAATGTGAAGGAGAAAGAGCATATTTTATTTTTGTTCTTTATTCCTCTAGAAATGAGGTCAATTTGAGACACCTTCAGTTCATCAGAAATACATCCAAAGCAGTTCATCCCATTAATAATGTATCTTATGTCCCCTCCTCCCCAGCCCGTATTTCTTCTAAAAACATGCGCAGAAATCAGCAAGTATCTAAACTGACACGGCTTTGCCTGGTTTTACTTTTAAATCAGAAATCTGCTCATTCAATGCATCGCTGTGCAGAATGGACGTTCTCAAGAGACGGCCTCCTTTCTATTTTGTTTTTCATTATTTTGGTGAAACTATGGAAAATGACTCACTGAATTGAGCTTTTGGAAACTGTAAAGTTTTTCCTGTTGGTTCACCTCAACCTTTCTCAGGAAAAGCTTGAGTTGTTCTTTTGTTCTCTAGCTGTTTACGCAATTTGTGTGTGTGTGGTTTTAGTCATGTGCAACTCTTTGCAGTCCCATGGACTGTAGCCCACCAGGCTCCTCTATCCATGGGATTCTCCAAGAAAGAATACTGGAGTGGGTTGGCATTTCCTTCTCCAGGGGAACTTCCTGACCCAGGAGTCTAACCCACGTCTCTTGCATTTCCTGCATTGGCAGGCCTATTCTTTATCACTGAGCCACCTGGGACGCCCATTGCAATTTATGCTATTTGCAAAGGTCTAAACAGCTGTTTCATTCCTGTTTCGTTAAGAATCATGTTTTACTATGAAAGTTTCTTTTTTTTTTTTCCTGAAATTGTTCACACTTTCATTTCTTATTTTCACTTTGCCTGGTAAAATCCCTTAATCTTTCTTTAATGGAATTCTAGGAACGGAAGCATCGATCAAGTTGAACCAGGTGCATTATTCAGTCTTTAGAATTATTTCATGTGCATCTGCCAGTTTTGAACTGACAGCACGTCATGCTCTATTTATTTATTTTTTTTTTAAGTAAGTATGGGCAATAATGGGCTTCCCAGTGTTTGCTAGTGGTAAAGAACCTGCCTGCCATTCCGGGAGATGTAACAGATGCAGTTTTGATTCCTTTCAGGAAGACCGCCTGGAGGAGGACATGGCAACCCACTCCAGTATTCTTGCCTGGAGAATCTCATGGACAGAGGAGCCTGGCGGGCTACATTACGTGGAGTTGCAAAGAGTCGAACACAGCTGAAGCAACAGCATGCATGCATTCATGGGCAATGATGAAATTGTTATCTCACTTGCTCATTAATGTCTCTACTGGTGTTTTTGTCATGAATTCCACTTCTACAAAAAGTAAACTACATTTTTTTCCTCTTTTTTATTCTGTGGCAAATTCAGTTCCGGTCATTTTACCCCAATGGCAGTAAATTCATAGAGGCTCAGAGTCAATGGTATTAAGCCACGAGTACCTGGAAAATCCCATGGACAGAGGAGCCTGGTAGGCTACAGCCCATGGGGTCGCTAAGAGTCAGACACGACTGAGCGACTTCACTTTCACTTTTCCCTTTCATGCACTGGAGAAGGAAATGGCAACCCACTCCAGTATTCTTGCCTGGAGAATCCCAGGGACGGCGGAGCCTGGTGGGCTGCCGTCTATGGGGTCGCACAGAGTCGGACACGACTGAAGCGACTTAGCAGCAGCAGCAGCAGCAACCATAAATCAAACTTGCATTGGCTTTCTGATTTCCATTTCATTTATTTGGGTCACAAACTTCCATCTTAACTGGGAACTGTGTAAAGATACAGTTAAGATACTGTGTTAAGATTCTTTCTCAAAAACTGCACAGATGACTAAGCAAGGGAAGGGAGCACTTCCCCATGGTATTAGTTAAACCATTTCTTTGTTGATGCCTTTTGAGGATATATGGTGACAAATCCCAGAGGGAAAGAAGAAAAGTCAGCCTCCGTTACCCCCCTTCCTGGAGATGCAGGAGACAGGGGGACAACTTTTTTATATTTAAGAGAACGTGCTGTTGAAGATACTCATCATACATATGGTGCCTGTTTTCCCCACATAAACACAGATGACGTTCTTTACATTTGCACAATTATAGAAATACCTGTGTTAAACTTCAGTACTTTTGTTATTGCCTTTTTTAAAGATTTCCTTTTTTGATGTGGACCACGTTTTAAAATTCCATTCATTTATTTTCGGCCGTGCTGGATCTTTGTTGCTGTGTGCGGGCTTTTTTTGAGTTGTGGCGAGCAGGGTCTACTCTCTAGTGGGTGGCCTTCTCGCTGCGGTGGCCTCTCTTGCTGCAGAGCACAGACTCGAAGTGCGCAGGCTTCAGTAGTTGCAACACGTGGGCTTCAGCAGTTGTCTCTCCCGGGCTCTGGAGGACAAGCTCAATACTTAGGGCACTTCAGGTCAGTTGCTCAGTTGTGCCCGACTCTTTGCCACCCCGTGGACTGTAGCACACCAGACTTCCCTGTCCATCACCAACTCCCGGAGTTTACTCAAACTCATGTCCATTGAGTCAGTGATGCCATCCAACCATCTCATCCTCTGTCGCCCCCTTCTCCTCCCGCCTTCAATCTTTCCCAGCATCAGGGTCTTTTCCAGTGAGTCAGTTCTTCGCATCAGGTGGCCAAAGTATTGGCGTTTCAGTTTAAACATCAGTCCGTCCAATCAACATTCAGGACTGATCTCCTTTAGGATGGACTGGTTGGATCTCCTTGCAGTCCAAGGGATTTTAAAGAATCTTCTCCAACACCACAGTTCAAAAGCATCCATTCTTCGGCGCTCAGCTTTCTTTCTAGTCCAACTCTCACATCCACACATGACTATTGGAAAAACCATAGCCTTGACTAGATGGACCTTTGTTGGCAGAATAATGTCTCTGCTTTTTAATATGCTGTCTAGGTTGGTCATAGTTTTGGCTTACGTACTTAGTTGCCCCACGGCACGTGGGATCTTCCCATTGAACCCGCTTCTCCTGCATTGGCAGGTGGACTCTTTACCATTGAGCTACCAGGGAAGCCCTGATGTGCACCATTTTTAAACTCTTCTTTCAGATTGTAACAATATTGCTTCTATTTTATGTTTCGGGTTTTTGGCTGCAAGGCATGTGGGATCTTAGCTGTCCAATCAGGGACTGAATGTACCCTGTCTGCACTGGAAGGCGAGGTCTCACCCACCGGACTACCAGGGAAGTCTCTTATCATTACCCTCTTGCCGTTATTCCATATTCCTTGTGTACATGTGGAGACTTATAAAATTGTAAATTTGACAAAATTTGGTTCACCCTAATGTATCTTTCAGGGCTCAGTGGTTAAATATCCACCTGCCAAAGAGAAGTCCTGGGTTCCATCCCTGGTTTGGGAAGATCCCCTGGAGGAGGGCAAGGCAACCCACTCCAATATTCTCGCCTGGAGAATTCCATGGACAGAGGAGCCTGGAGGGCTACAGTCCATGGGGTCGCAGAGAGTCAGACACGACTGAGTGACTAAGCAGCACCGTCAGTGTACATTTCACTCTGATAAGAGAAAGTTAAGTCACTGAAAAATATAGTGTATTATTTGCTAAAATTAATAGAATAGTTTACACATGGAATAAAAATGTAAAATGAATGTCTAAAAAATAAAAGTCCTTCCAGGAACTCAGAGTAGTGTGGAAGACAGATATATATGTAGAAAATGAACTGAAATGTCATATTAGATATCTAATTTGTTGTTGTTGTAGTTGTTTTGTCACTAACTGGTGTCCAACTCTCTGCGACCCCATGGACTGAAAAGCATACCAGGCCTCCCTGTCCATCATCGTCTCCTGGACTTTGCTCACACTCACGTCCATTGAGTCGGTGATGCCATCCAACCATCTCATCCTCTGTCGTCCCCTCCTCCTCCTGCCTTCAATCTTTCTGAGCATCAGGGTCTTTTTCCAATGAGTTGACTCTTTATATCAGGTGGGCAAAGTAGTGGAGCTTCTGCATCAATGTATTTTCTAGTTATTACTCTGTTCTTGGAACTATACACATGCATATTCTTTCTAATTCATACAACCCAGCAAATTCATCATTTATATCATCGTTTTACAGATGTTGAAATGAGATTTCAAAAAGCTTTAAAAAAATGTACGTTTCGCTCTGTGGCTACACCAAAGTATGGGCGTTACGGAAAAACTGAGGTTAGTAAGGCAGGTAAAATTGGCCAATGTCTGTCCCATACATGGGCTTCCCTGGTGGCTCAGACTGTAAATTATTGCTTGCAATGAGGGGGACCTACATTCAATCAAGATAAAGTGAAAGTGAAAGTCGCTCAGTCATGTCCGACCCTTTGCGACCCCATGGACTATGCAGTCCAGGGAATTCTCCAGGCCAGAATACTGGAGTGGGTAGCCTTTCCCTTCTCCAGGGGATCTTCCCAACCCAGGGATCGAACCCAGGTCGTCCACATTGCAGGTAGATTCTTTACCAGCTGAGCCACAAGGGAAGCCCTTGTTTAGATAACCCATGCATAATACACGTATGAGTAGGAAATCATGGATTGGCCAGAAAGTTCATCTGGATTTCTCCATAACCTCTTACAGAAAAACCCCAAGCGACTCTATGGTCATCCCAGTATATTTTAACATTCTCTATAAATGAACATCGGAGAAGGCAATGGCACCCCACTCCAGTACTCTTGCCTGGAAAATCCGATGGACAGAGGAGCCTGGTAGGCTGCAGCCCGTGGGGTCGCTAAGAGTCGGACACGACCGAGCGACTTCACTTTCACTTTTCCCTTTCATGCATTGGAGAAGGAAATGGCAACCCACTCCAGTGTTCTTGCCTGGAGAATCCCAGGGACGGCGGAGCCTGGTGGGCTGCCGTCTATGGGGTCGCACAGAGTCAGAGATGACTGAAGCAACTTAGCAGCAGCAGCATAGATGAACATTACATATAATGAAGCTATTTCTTTTCTGCTGGGGTTTTTCCTTAAATGAAAAATGACCTTTATTCAATACCTTTCAGCCCTTGTAGCGATTTCAGATATATGGTGGTGATAGTCGTAGGTGTAATCAAATGATACAAGAATTTACATTCGTTCTTAAAAATAGCCCTCATATCACCCACTCCAGTATTCTTGCCTGGAGAATCCCAGGGACGGAGGAGCCTGGTGGGCTGCCATCTGTGGGGTCAAACGGAGTTGGACACGACTCAAGTGACATAGCAGCATCACTGTGAATTTTTCTTTAAACATCACTTGGGTTCTATTTGCTAGTTTGAAACATTTCTACCAGGACTTCCCTAGCGAGTTCAGTGGTTAAGATGTGGTGTTTCCAATGCTGGGGGTGCAGGTCCACACCCTGATTGGGGAGCTAAGATCCTACTTGCCGTGTAGCGTGGCCAAAATTAAAAAATATACATATATATCAATGTGTTGTTGTTTGTCTCATAGTCGTTGAGTCTTGCTAAGTGCTTTGCTAGCTTTGTAATAAAATGTGGGACTATTTCCCTTTTTCTGTGTTCTAAACCAGGGTAAATACTAGCAAGTAAATCTTTCATATTTTCAAATTTTCTTTCATATATATATTATTTTTGGCTGTGCGAGGTTTTCACTGCTGTGCATGCAGGCTTTTCTCTAGTTGTGAGGGTTGGGGGCCACTGTCTAGCTGTGGTGCACAGGCTTCTCTTGCAGTGATTTTTCTTGTTGCAGAGCATAGGCTTAGAGCACAGGCTCTGTAGCACAGGGCTCTAGACCACATGGGCTTCAGTAGTCCTGGCTCTTGGGCTTAGTTGCCCCACAGCGTGTGGGAGCTTCCCAGACCAGGGATCAAACAGAAGCTCCCAGCGATGGCAGGCAAATTCTTAACGACTGGACCACCAAGGAAATCCAAATATTATTATTATTATTAATTTTTTTCCAAAGAAGAAAATTGTGAGTGAAGTCATATGGAAAGGCTCTCTTTCAGAGGGTGAGTGGGTGAAGCCAGGGATTAAGTTAGGGCTCTCTGGGATTATATAATTAGCTTCCAATTTCTCTTTCTTCTTGGTGGAAAAATGCAGGCACAGGAAATCAACCCTTTTATTCAAGCTTTCAAATGCATTGGCACCAACTGAACCAAAGAAGTTGATTTTGATTCTTTAATATTTTTCTTAGCTATGATTTTCTCTGATCATCTATTATATTATACATATGGACTCTGCACACTTTATTACATTTATTATCGAAAACCATTTATCCGTCCTATTTTTTCTTTTCCAAAGAACCCATCAAAGTCAAAATGTAAGTTGTGTCCAACTCTTTGTGACCCCATGGACCATATCACGCCAAGCTCCTCTGTCCATGGGATTCTCCAGGCAGGAATACTGGAGTGGGTTTCCATTCCCTTCTCCAGTGGATCTTCCCCACCCAGGGATCGGACCCAGGTCTGCCACATTGCAGGCAGATTCTTTACCACCTGAGCCACAAGGGAAGTCCCTATAGAACCCATCCTAGATCTTTTTAATTAACTTTTATCCTCATGTAGCTTTAAAATCTTTGAATTTTTATTAATTTCTCTCTAATTCCTGCAGCATTTCTGTATTTTTGGCTCTGGTTGCGTTTGCTTTTTGCTTGGAAAATGCAATACGTGGTTACAAAACTTCCCTCAAGCATCAGTATCATTCAGCAGGCTGAACTAGTTTCTGGAATAATACAACTCAGTTACTCAATGTAATTCTTTATGGTTCCAACACTCCTGGCTGCAGTGCTCTGAAATATTTCTATTTAAAATTTCATGCCCACTAGGCATAGACCATATTGCAAAATATATCCAAAATGAGTATGAGAAAATAGCATGGATTTCTGCCAGCAACCACACCAGAAGACTTTAAAATATACTTTGGGAATTTAGCCATGGTATTGTTTTCCAAAAAAATGGAAAGAAGTCAGTGATGTTTAGTGGAAAACATGAAGTTTTAAAATTTTCCCATCAGCTGAAGCCTATTTAGTGAAAAGTGTTAATCTGTTATTTCTTCTCTGTTCCTCCTGCTGAGTTTGAATTACTCAGTATTTGACTTAGGAATTTCCAAGCATAAGCACCATGATAAGAACACCAGAGTGTTTCAAATAAAGCTTTTTTGTTGTCGAATCTGAAGTAAAAATGGTTCATTCCATGAACCCAAAACATGTATTTTAGTCCAATTTTTTGGCATCGCTACACAGCTTTTTTTGTTGTTGTTGATTCAGTTGTAAATTTGGCCACTTAAAAGTGGCTCAGTGGTAAAGGATGTGCCTGGCAGTGTAGGAGACATGGTTTGTTTCCTGGGTCAGGAATATCCCCTGAAGAAGGAAATGGCAGCCCGCTCCAGTATTGTTGCCTGGAGAATCCCATGGGCAGAGGAGCCTGGCGAGGTACAGTCCGTTGGGTCGCCAAAGAGTCAGACATGACTTGGTGACTAAATAGCAACAGCAAAGTTGGGTTTCTGATATGCTAGACACCTTCAGCTGTTTCACAATGTCCGCATGAGATACTATACTGGGAAAAATGTGATTACTCAGAATAGCATGAATGGAAAATGTCTTCAAGCAGATCGTTTTCAACAAAAGTGTCCTGGGTGTCTTGAAACCTAACTAGCCCTGGTCACTGAGGTGGCATCCTCAGAAAATCATGTGCCTTTCAGAATTTTAGCACCATCTTAGTTTGTTATTTAGCAAAAACTTGTAAAATATACTGACTGAAAGAAAAACCTGTACATCAACTCTTAAGAGGAAGGATTCTTAAAGGTGGCCTTGATCCGTATAGTTACTCCTCTCTATTATCATTATAAGCGTGTGCGCTCAGCCCTGTCCAACTCTTTGCCACCCCATGAACTGTAGCCCACCAGGCTTGTCTGTCCATGGGATCTCCCAAGCAAGAAGACTGAAGTGGGTTACTCTTTCCTTCTCCGGGGGAACTTCCCAACCCAGGGATCCAACCGGCATCTCCTGCACTGGCAGGCAGATTCTTTATCACTGTGCTACCCAGGAAGCCCATAATTACTTGTGTGTGTGTGTATAAGGGTTCGTTGCTCAGTGGTGTCTGACTCTTTGAGACCCCATGGACTGTAGCCTCTGTCCATGGAATTCTCCAGGCAAGAATTCTGGAGTGGGTTACCGTTTCCTTCTCCAGGGGATAGATCCAACCTGTGTCTCCTTCATTAGATTCTTTACCATCTGAGCCTTCAGGAAAGCCTCACACTTTTTCCTTTAGCTGTGTACCCAGGACTGATATTGCTGTATTATGTGGTAATTCTAGTTTTAGTTTTTTGTTCAGTTCTGTTCAGTTCAGTCACTCAGTCATGTCCAACTCTTTGCGACCCCATGAACCACAGCACACCAGGCCTCCCTGTCCATCACCAACTCCCAGAGTCCACCCAAACCCATGTCCATTGAGTCGGTGATACCATCTCATCTTCTGTCATCCCCTTCTCCTCCTGCCCTCAATCTTTCCCAGCATCAGAGTCTTTTCCAATGAGTCAGCTCTTCGGATCAGGTAGCCAAAGTATTAGAGTTTCAGCTTCAACATCAGTCCTTCCAATGGACACCCAGGACTGATCTCCTTTAAGATGGACTGGTTGGATCTCCTTGCAGTCCAAGGGGCTCTCAAGAGTCTTCTTCAACACCACAGTTCAAAAGCATCAATTCTTTAGCGCTCAGCTTTCTTTATCGTCCAACTCTCACATCCATACATGACCACTGGAAAAACCATAGCCTTGACTAGACGGACCTTTGTTGACAAAGTAATGTCTCTGGTTTTCAATATGCTGTCTAGGTTGGTCCTAATTAGTTTTTTGGGGCACACTCCATAATCTTTTCCATACTGGTTGTTCCAGTTTGCATTCTGACTAACAGTACGCAAGGGTCCCTGTTTCTCTGCAACCTTGTCCTGATTTGTTTTCGCTTGTCCCTTTGATGATGGCCATTCTAACAGGTGTGAAGTGATTTCCCATTGTGCGGTTTTATATTTACTATGTGTTTTTTTTAATTTATTTATTTGTCTGTGCTGGGTGTTAGCTGGGGCATGTAAGACGTTTAGTTGCAGCATTTGGCCTCTAGTTCACTGATCAGGAACCAGAAATCAGACCCAGGCTCCCTGAATTGGGAGTGTGGAATCTTCACCCCTGGACCACCAGGAAAGTCCTTCTCACTGTGGATTTCATTTGCACTTCACTGATGGTCAGTGACATCTAGATGTCCAACACCTCTTCGTGTATCGGCTGGCTGTTGGGATATCTTCTTCCAAAAGCTGTCTCATCGGGTCCTTTGCCTATTTTCAAACCAGACTATTTGTGGGTTCTTTTGCTACTGAGTTATATGAGTTTCTTGTATATTTTGAGTGTTAATCCCTTGCCAACAAAGGTCCATCTAGTCAAGGCTATGGTTTTTCCAGTGGTCATGTATGGATGTGAGAGTTGGACTATAAAGAAAGCTGAGTGCCAAAGAATTGATGCTTTTGAACTGTGGTGTTGGAGAAGACTCTTGAGAGTCCCTTGGACTGCAAGGAGATCAAACCAGTCCATCCTAAAGGGGATCAGTCCTGAATATTCACTGGGAGGACTGATGATGGAGCTCCAATTCTTTGACCACCTGATATGAAGAACTGACTGTCTAGAAAAGACCCTGAACTGAACCACATATATGATTTGCAAATATTTTGTCTCATTCCTTATGTTGCCTTTTCATTTTGTCGATCATTTCTCTTGCTGTGCAGAACCTTTTTTGTTTGGTTTAGTCCTGAGTGGTTTTTTTGTTGCTGTTGTTGTTGTTGCTTATGCCTTTGAGGTCTTATCCGAAAAATCATTGTCAAGACCCGTGTCAAGAAGTATTTCTGGGACTTCCCTGGTGGTCCAGTGGTTGAGACTTCACCTTCCAATGCAGGGGGTGTGAGTTCAGTCCCTGGTCAGAGAACTAAGACCCCATGTGCCTCATGTCCAAAGAACCAAAACAAAAAACAGAAGCAATATTGGAACAAATATAATAAAGACTTCAAAAATGGTTGGCACCAAAAAAATCCTTTAAGAAAAGAGTATTTACACTGTGTTTTCTTGTAGGCGTTTGACAGTTTCTGGCCGTTTGTTTTAAGTTTGAAATCTATTTCAAGTTAATGTTTGTGGATGATATAAGATAGATGTTCAGTTTCATGATTTTCCCTTGGTTATCTAGGTTTTTCATCACCTTTTATCAAAGAAACTATCCATCGAGTATTATTGACTCTCTTGTTCAATATTGCATGTGGATGCTTTACCATCTGAGCCACGAGGGAAGCCCATGTTCAGTATTAGTTGACATATATGTCAGTTTTAAGCCTGTGATAATTCTAGACAGACCATAAATTCTGACATGTGTGGGATTCTTTAATAATTTAACTCTGGGGAATCAAAGAGCTGTCATATTGACACAGGTTATCCAAAGCAAGAATCAACTCACCCCGGCTTATATCCATTGTTTCCTTTGGAATGTTCAGTTCATACTAGCTGAAAGAAAGGTGAATGATCACGTGATTATTTACGTTCAAATTTAAAGTCATGTGAAGTGAAAGTTGCTCAGTCTCAGTGGTGTCCGACTTTGCCACCCCTTGGACTATTTAGTCCATGGAATTCTCCAGGCCAGAATACCGGAGTGGGTAGCCTTTCCCTTCTCCAGGGGGATCTTTCCAGCCCAGGAATGGAACCCAGGTCTCCCGCACTGCAGGCGGATTCTTTACCAGCTGAGCTACCAGGGAAGCCCATGTGAAGTAAATTGGTGTCTTAATGTTCTTTTTTAAAAATTCTAATTTATTTATTTTTGACGGTGCTGGGTCTTCCTTCCTGCGAGGGATTTTTCTCTGGTTGTGGCGAGTAGGGTGGTGGTAGTCGCTCTTTGTGGTTCACAGGCATCTCATTTTGGTGTCTTCTCTTCTTGCAGACCACGGGCTTGAGAGCACGTGGGTACGTGGCATCACTTCCGTTGTCGTGGCATCCAGGCTTACTTGCTCTGAGGCATGTGGGTTCTTTCTGGATCAGGGATGCAAACCATGTCTCTTGCCTCGGCAGACAGATCCTTTACCACTGCACTGCCAGGGAACCCCCCACACACACACCCGGTGTCTTAATATTCTTAAGGTTAGTTTCACATTAGCAAATCATGGTTTCCAATATTCTGTGATCTAACCCACCCGGTGTAATCCTCTCTTGGCATATATTTGGGCGAAGTGTGTGATGGCGACCGTCAGACAGAAAAATAACTACACGGCACACCCGTGCCGGAATTCTCTGCTGTTTTGTAGGGACACAGGTTGTGTAGGGCCGGTGGCTTTGAGCAATCCTAGGGGAGCAGCAATCATCTAAACATTTCCAGGTGCTGATGGGCCTAATACAAGACCCGGTGTCTCAAATCGACACGTTGTAGTTTCAGCTCCTCTTCCTCTCTTCTCTTGGAAGTGCTAATAAGTAGGACGATGGCCAAGAGGCTGTCAAAAAAGAAAAACAAAAATAGGAAAAGATATCTGTCTGTGACGTGACTGCATTTTAAAACAGGGAAATCAATCCTGAAAACTTGTCGGAAGGACTGATGCTGAATGATGCTCCAATATGCTTATTCGAACAGCTTACTCGTTGGAAAAGTCCAGTGAGGGCTGGAGGAGAAGAGGGCATCAGAGGATGAGATGGCTGGATGGCATCACTGGTGCAATGATCATGAACTTGGGTGGACTTCAGGAGATGGTGAGGGACAGAGAGGCCTGGCATGCTGCACTCCGTGGGGTCACAGAGTTGGACAAGACTGGGCGACTGAACAAGAACTAATCTGTCTGTCTGTACCATTCCAACAGCTCCAGGACACCATCAGAAATGTATAAATTCTTACCAGTGGAAACATTCACCCAACATTGTGCAGTAGGTGACATGTAAGGGAGTTTAAATCCAACACTCCTGCTCAAGAAGTCAGTGCAACACAGGGGGCTTTGGTGATGCTCCAGTAGTTAAGAGTTGGCCATCTAAATGTAGGGGGCACAGGTTCGATCCCTGGTCAGGGAACCACTAAAGATCACACATGTACCCCAGTGTTCATTGCAGCATTGTTAACAATAGCTAGGAAGCAACCTAGATGTCCACCGGCAGATGAATGGATAAGGAAGTTATGGTACATACACACAATGGAATATTACTTAGCTATGAAAAAGAATGCATTTGAGTCAGTTGTAAGGAGGTGGATGAAACTGGAGCCTATTTATACAGAGTGAAGTAAGTCAGAAAGAGAAACACCAACATGGTGTATTAACACATATATATGGAATTTAGAAAGATGGTAACGATGACCCAATATGGAAGACAGCAAGAGACACAGATGTAAAGAACAGACTTTTGGACTATGTGGGAGAATGGCATTGGAACATATATATTACCATATGTAAGTTAGATGACCAGTGCCAAGTTCAATGCATGAAACAGGGCACTCAAAGGCTGTGCTCTGGAACAACCCAGAGGGATGGGGTGAGAAGGGAGGTGGGAAAGGGGATTCAGGATGGGGACACATACACACCAATGGCTGATTCGTGTCGATGTATGGCAAAAACCACCACAATATTGAAAAGTAATTAGCCTCCAATTAAAATAAATAAATACATTTTTTAGAAAAGATCACATGCTTCAAAGTGCAGCCAAAAAAAAAAAAAGTACAATGTGAGAGACACACCTAAGAATTTTTTCACTCTTGGAGCCAAAGATGAATAGTAAGAAAAATACGTGTTTAAGAGGACTGGTTCTAGGGCTGTTTCCTGCTTTCTAGATGGTAGATATTGTGCAACTCCTGTGATGATTTGCGGCTACATTTTCTTCTCCATAAAACTGAGTTAATAATGCTTATCCTCCTCTCAGTTTTTTTTTTTTTTTCACTGCAAGAATAAAAAGAAAAATGCTTGGAAAGCACTATGTAAATTCCACAGCTTTATAAACATGAAAAGGAGGATTACTCACTGATATTTTTACGCTTCACTTGAAAGCTCAAATAACAGTCCTTCCTATAAAGGGCTGTTTTGCTTCTGTCTGAAATAAATTCTGATACTAAAAAGCATCAGATTTCTTTTTAGAAATGGGGCATAGCTCTGGTGGTCCAGTGGTCAAGACTTTGCCTTCCAGTGCAGTGAGTGTGGGTTCAATCCCTGGTCTGCAAGCTAAGAACCCACATGCCTAGTGGCCAAAAAAAAAAACAAACCCAGAATGTTAAAGAGAAGACATATTGTAATAAGTTCAGTGAAGACTTTTCAAAATCTTTTAAGAAAATGAAGAAACAGTTTCTTATTTCAGTATGTGCTACCACTGTCTTGAACACAAATGTGTGAGATGGACTTTGGTGTGAAAGGGGTTCTGTAAAGGGACCGATGCGATAGAACTTTGACAGTTACCCAACCATCATGCTCATTGTTCTAGCATTGCATTCCTGTAGGCTTCAGCCTTAACCACACAGACAGGTGGGCACACCTGTATTTGAACTTTTAAGCTATGTGAGAATAAATAGTAACTGGATCCACTGAGGATTCATACAGGGCTTGGACACTCAGTTGTCTCTATTTTTCAACTCCGTGGATTGTATCCTACCAGGCTCCTCTGTCCATGGGATTCTCCAGGCAAGAATACTGGAGTGGTTTGCCATGCCCTCCTCCAGGGCATCTTTCCAACCCAGGAGTTGAACCCGAGTCTCTTGCATCTCCTGCATCAGCAGGCAGGTTCTTGATCAGTTGAGCCACCAGGAACTTACCCCAAATGTAGATATCTCCTCATATCTTATTATCTTTAAGACTCATAATGTGTGAAATTGCAGAACATAAAACATGATGGACCATGTCAAATTAAATGTCCAAAGCTATACGACTGGTTACAATTCATTTATGGAGAAGTGACCTTTTCATTTTATTTACTGTTTTAAGTAGATATTGAAGCACTTATATGGATTTTTTTGATGAAAATTTTTGATAATTTTTTTAAGAATAATTTATTTAGTTTTGGCTGCACTGGGACTTCACTGGACTTCACTGGGACAAGCCTGTGCCTTCTGTGTTTGCGGCGAGCAGGGTCTATTCTCTAGTTGTATTGTGCACATTGCTCATCGCAAAGGCTTCTCTTGTTGTGGAGTACGGGCTATAGGCACTCCAGCTTCAGTGGTTTGGGCACACGGTCTTAGTTGCTCTGTGGCATGTGGGATCTTCCTGGACCAGGGCTCAAACCTGTGTCTCCTGCATTGGCGGGTGGACTCTCATCCACTCTACCAGAAGGCAAGTGCTATTCCTTACCTTTTGAAAATGTCTTTTGCAGGAGCAACATTTTTAAAAATTTCTGTTGCAGGGACACAGCATGCATCGTCTTTGGAATTTGTATGTGATGGCTGTTCTTTGAGGCTACCTCCCCGTCTTATACGCCGCAAACTGAAATTATGAAAAGCATACTGATTTCCAGAAAATGTTAAACATTAAAGACGTTTTTTTTTCAATGTTTTGAATTTGAAATTTTGAGTGACTGCTCTCATTTTTGATGCTGTTTGTTTAGTGATATGTACACACTGTCAAATACTTGCCACTTGATTGATACTCTTGTTAAAATAGGCAAATTACAATAGACTATGTGACTGTCAAATTTAGATGAGGCACTACAAGCATTGCAATGTGAATTTCAGTTTGGCGTTTTCCCCCAATAGCGATGGTTTGAAACGAAGCAGTTTTCTACATTTCCTTTGAGCTCTTCATAAGATCTTCCAGCAGCTAATGTAGCGCAGTGTTATTGCTCATTTCCAAATTCTGGATTAGGTGGTTGTTGTTTAGTCGCTAAGTCGATTCCGACTCTTTGTGACCCTGTGAACTACAGCACACCAGGCTCCACTGTCTTCCACTATCTCCTGGAGAAATTTTTACTGGGGTTTTAATTGATTTACAATATTGTTAGTTTGTGGTATATAACACTGTGAATGAGTTATAAGTATACATGTATCTACCCCTGTTTAGGGGCTTCCATGGTGACTCAGAGGTTAAAGCGTCTGCCTGCAATGCCGAAGACCTAGGTTCAATCTCTGGGTGAGGAAGATCCCCTGGGGAAGGAAATGGCAACCCACTCCAGTACTCTTGCCTGGAAAAATCCCATGGACGTAGAAGCCTGGTGGGCTACAGTCCACGGGATTGCAAAGAGTCGGACACAACTGAGCAACTTCACTTCACTCCTGTTTAGATCCTTTCACTTATAGGTCATTACAGAGTATTGAGTAGAGTCCCATGTGCTATACAGTAGGTCCTTGTTAATTATCTATATGTAGTCATGACTATGTGTCAACCCCACCCTTTCCATTTATCTCCTCCATGGGAAAGATTGCAGGAAGGAGGAGAAAGGGACGACAGAGGATGAGATGGCTGGGTGGCATCACGACTCAATGGACATGAGTTTGAGCAAGCTCTGGGAGATGGTGAAGGACAGGGAGGCCTGGTGGGCTGCAGTCCTTGGGGTCAGGGAGAGTTGGACACGACTGAGCAACTGAACTATCTTTGCTTTCCCACCTTGTAACCATAAGTTTCTTTTCTGTGTCTGTGATTCCGTTTCTACTTTGCATATAAGGTTTTTTTTTTTTTTTTACTGCTTTTTTAAGATTCTTTAAAAAAGGATTCCTTACCACTGTAAGTGATAGCATATGATATTTATCTCTCTCTGACTTACTACACTTTGTATGATAATTTCTACGTCTGTCCATGTTGCGGCATTATTTTGTTCCTTTTTATGGCTGTCTAATATTCCATTGTATATATGCATCACATCTTCTTTATTCAGCATTCGTCTCTTGATGGACATTTTGGTGGTTTCCTTGTCCTGGCTATTGTATGTAGCGCTGCTGTGAACATTGGGATGCATGTATTGTTTTGAATTATGGTTTTCTCTAGATATATGGTCAGGAGTAGTATCGCTGGGTTATATGGTAGCTCTATTTTTCATTCTTTCCTATGACTGTGATCTTATGTGGAAACAGTGTTTGCAGATGTAAGTTAAGATGTCATGTAGGCATAGAGTGGGCTCATCATTAATATGACTGATGTCTTTATAAGAAGAGAAGAAATACAGAAATATACATGCACAGAGGGCCTTTCCAGGTAGTGCAGTATTAAAGGATCCATCTGCTAATCCAGGAGATGCAGGTTTGATCCCTGGGTCCGAAAGATCCCCTGGAACAGGAAATGGCAGTCCACTCCAGTATTCTTACCTGGAGAATCCCATGGACAGAGGAGCTTGGCGGGCTACAGCCCATGGGGTCGCCAAGAGTCGGACATGACTGAGCAACTAAGCACGTGCCCAGAGAGGAGACGTCCATGTAGAAAGAGAGATACTCAAGGAAACTCATGTGATGATAGAGGCAGAGATGGGAGTAAGGAAGTGACAAGCCAAGGAATGTCAGAGGCTGCTGGGAGTGGGGGGGCAGAGGGATTCTTTGGGATATTCTGAGAAAAGACACAGCCCCAGGGATACCCGGATTTCAGACTTCAACTCCAGAACCTTGAGAGAATGGATGCCTGTGATCATTAGCTACACCGTTTGTGATAGATTGTTTTAGCAGCCACAGGAATCCAACGCAGTGTGTTTTTTTTATGCTTACCTCTTTTTTAAAAATAAACTTTGGCTATGCCCTGAGACAAGGGGGATCTAGTTCCCCGACCAGGAAGAGAACCCAGAACATGAGCCCCTGACCACACTCACGTCCGTTGAGTCAGTGATGCCATCCAACCATTTCATCCTCTGTCGTCCCCTTCTCCCTCTTTCATCTCTGTGTCTCACGGTCGAACCTTTGTCTTGCATTTCTCTTCTCTGATTTCATGCCTGTCTAGCTGTTTTTCTTTTCTCGTGTCTGGATTCTTTTCCCCATTTACCCCAGTACTGGCAAGACAGAGAGTCAACAATGGGGAGGTGCTACTTGGATCCGGGCTACAGAGCTCTGTGGGTTCTATTTAAAGTTTGATCTGCACCATTTTTAAAATCTTTCTTGAATCTGTGACAACACTGCTTCTGTTTTATGTTTTGGGTTTTTGGCCGTGAGGCGTGAGAGATCCTAGCTCCCTGACCAGGGGTCGAACCCACACCTCTTGCTTTGGAAGGTGCAGTCTTAACCACTGTAACACCGAGGAAGTCCCAAGATCTGTGGGTTTTAGTCCCCCTTGGGTGCACATGTCAAGAATTTCATTGATCCCCAACCTTATCTCTGTGCTTGGTTGTTGTGAAAATGCCATAGATAATCTGAGAAGACACATCCTAATGGATAAAACACAAGGTTTCCATAAACTTTTGAAACTGATGCGTAGACTGATATTTGCCATGTGACATTGCTGAATGTATATATTTTTCTCATTCAGTGTGTCTATCTGTAAAAGTTTAATGTTGCATGTGCGAAAAACTTTAATGTTGCACATGCAACATACTTAATATCTTTCCACGGTGGCTCAATGCCCATTCATGGATACGCTGTAACATTATTTTCATGTCTTTGCTACACCTGTGATGTCTCACTTTGCTTCTTCCCTTTAAATTTCCAAATAGATATCTATTAATTTATTATAGCCCTGCACAAATTATGACAGATTGTCTTCCCACTCACCCTCCGAGACTGTCTCCTGGGGACACTTGCCACCAAGCCAGTTACACCACCCTCAATGATAAAGATGTTGCGCTTGATTTTAGATTATTACATTCTCCCAATAAGCTGCATTTATGAAGAATTTTTTTCTGTCATTTTCTTCAGCCTGATGAGACCAGAATCATATTCTGAGTCAATAGAGCCAAGAGTGAGATACAGACCTTATCATAAGTCTCTATTTGATCTATATTTCAAATAAGCTGGCACATTGTCTTCACAGTTCATGCAAACCTGTGGAAGACATTTTATGTCAAACACAGAAGCTAATCTCATTGGAAAGTCATGTTGAAAATATGGAAGCAATGGCAATATAAAGAAATCAGTAAGATACACAAAATGGATTAATAATTAAAAAGAGCGAATGGTGATAGCAGCAATGTAATTGGAAAGAAAAGCTTTTTAAATATTATTGTAAAGATTTTGTTGTTGTTGTGAACCATTTTGAAAGTCTTTACTGAGTGTGTTACAATATCGGTTCTATTTCACGTCTGGGGTTTTTGGCCACAAGGCCTGTGGAATCTTAGCTCCCCGTCCAGAGATCAAACCTGAACTTCCTGCATTGAAAGAAGTCTTAAATCCCTGGGCCGCCAGGGAAGTCTCTGCGTTGTTGTTTCTAAGGGATTTTATTCATTCATTCATTTCTGGCTGTGCTGGGTCTTTGCTGATGTCTGAGGGCATTTGTCTAGTTGTAGCGAGCCGGGACTACTCTTTGAGTTGTGGCCTGTGGGCATCTCATTGGTTGCGGGGGGCTTCTCTTGCTGGGGACCATGAAGTCTAGGGCGAGCGGGCTTCAGTGCTCGTTTTGAGTGGGCTCAGTTGCTCCTCAGGCAAATGTATTCCTCCTAGACCAGAGATGGAACCGGCACGCCCTGCCCTGGAGGGTGAAGTCTCAACCACAGGACTGCCAGGAAAGTCCCTGTTCTTGTTTCAGTTCAGTTCAGTTCAGTCGCTCAGTCGTGTCCGACTCTTTGCGACCCCGTGGGCTGCAGCACGTCAGGCCTCCCTGTCTATCACCAACTCCCGGAGTTTACTGAAACTCATGTCCATTGTACTGTTTTTTAGTCTCAACTGAGAAGGCTCTCCAGGTTAAAAGCTCGACGGTCCCATTGATGATAAGGGAGAACCTACAAAGGACGATACTCACTTTGGGGAATTCAGGAAGGTAGAGTCACACTTATGCACAGAGGGAAAATGGGAGGGTCAGAGTAAGGGAAACACAGCAGTGGACATTAATTCAGAAAATGCAGTTTCCCTGCAGCCCTGGTCCTCTCTCCTGTACCCAGTCATCCCTGTCACCCCTGGTCCACCTTCCCGTAGCCAGAGGCTGCTGTTGCAAATCCCTGTGGAGAATTAAAGCCAAGGTCCACATAGCTTGCGTTTTCACAGCCGCTCAAAACCCTTAATACCCATCCCCCACTCCAGCACAGTCTCCGAGGTTAACAGGGTCATGTCTTAGTTCTTTGGAATATTCTCCAAAATGATCTGTTTTTATTTAGTTTCAAAATGATGGATCTACTGGCCATAAATACAGCTATTGTGGAAGAAAAGGCTTTATGATGAAAAAGAAGGAAGTCTCACTAATTTTAATGGATATGTAAGAACAGAGGAGCCGGGGACTTCCCTGGCGGTCCAGTGGCTATGACCCCACACTGCCAATGCAGGGGTCCCGGGTTCAACCCTTAGGCGGGTAATTATATCCTACATGCCACAACTAAGACCTGTGACAGCCAAATAAATAAGTATGTAAAAAAAATACAAAGGATTGTCATTAAATTCAGAGGCTACCTCAAACTCATTCTCCATGAATATTTATTGAATGAAAGTCTGACATTTATTAACTTATAATATATATATGTGTATATATATATAGACACACATGTATATATGTATGTTATATATAGTAATTCTTAGTTAAATAATAAACTATTTCTCTATATGTATGCATTTGCATGTATGTGTATGTATGTTCCATAAATTTTGCTTTAAATAATAGGATAATTTTAGGATAATTAATAGTAAATCAATTATTAATTAATATTATTAGTATAAAATAATTAATGCAATCAATTACTTAAGTGATATAATTATTCTTAATAAATTAAGGTAAGATAGTTAATAATAAAATAATATAATAGGATAATTGTTTTAAATAATAGGGTAGTAAAAACAATAATTTTGCTTTAAATAAATACGTCCCTATTATAAGGACTTCCCTGGTGACTCAGATGGTAAAGAACCCACTTGCCAGTTCAGCAGACATGGGTTTGATCCCTGGGTTGGGAAGATCCCCTGGAGAAGGGTGTGACAACCCACTCCAGTGTTCTGGCCTGGAGAATCCTGTGGACAGAGGAGCCTGGCGGGCTACAGTCCATGGGGTCACAGTCAGGCACGACAGAGCGACTAAGCAACAACATATATATGTATACATATACGTGTGTATGTATGTTATATATATGGGCACTGATTTGAATAATATACCCTGCCTATATATGTGTATATGTGTACATATATGTTATCTATATATAAATTTTTTGATAAATAATATAATATCCCTTTTACATATGTATTGAATATATGTATATATTCAATATATATAAATTTTGGTTTAAATAATACGTTATCCCAACATATAAAAATATGTAGTATTATATATAGGTATATAATTGCACAAAACATATAGTATTCTGTCCTTCTCCAGGGGATCTCCCCGACCCAGGGATCAAACCTGCATCGGCAGGAAGATTTTTTTTACCAGTGAGCTACCTGGGAAACCCCTTAAAGGCAGTTACTCTCATTCAAAATCCACTCTAAAGATTATCAGATAATTATAGCAACATTAATTGCAATATGGGCTTCCCTGGTGGCTCAGTTGGTGAAGAATCTGCCTGCAATGCAGGAGACCTGGGTTTGATCCCTGGGTGGGGAAGATCCCCTGGAGAAGGGAATGGCAACCCACTCCAGTGTTCCTGCTTGGAGAATCCCATGCACAGAGGAGCCTGGCGGGCTGCAGTCCATGGGGTCACAAAGAGTCGGACATGACTGAGCAATTAAGAAAAAAAATTGCAATATCATTGAACATTGGAAATTTGTCCTTGAAGTGTTTGAAAATGACTTTGATGTCTCCTAGTTAGGTTGACATCTAACGAGTTTGTTGTAAGCAAGGTCACCTTGTTCATCAAGACCAGCAAGACAGCTGACTGCTTCCATGCTTGAGTTTGGGGAAAATGGTTACTATTAAGAAAGAGGAGAAACTTTCCAGTGGTCTAGTGGCTAAAACTCTGTGCTCCCAATGCAGGGGACCTGAGTTCAATCCCTGGTCAGGGAACTGGGTCCCACCTGCCACAGCTAAGACCCTGTGCAGCAAAATAAATAAATGTAAAAAATTTTTAAGAAGAAAGAGGACATGCCTATGTACACAGCCTTAAAATAAGAGATCAACATTCCAAACTGGCCATGAGAAAATAAAACAGAAGCCCTGAATTGCCTGAATTTGTTACTCTTTGTCAAGCGTTAGTGGACCACGGCCGCCAACCAAGTTGAACCTGACACCTAATTTATCAAACAATCGTTATTGGAAAATAACCCCGATTCATTTCTGTGGCTTCATGAGAACTAAAGGAACAGAACTGGGTAGCTCCAACAGAACCTTAAGAGTCTGCAAAGTCTAAAACAATTCTTATCTTGACCTTTTAAAAACGGTTTTCTCACCCTGTCCTAGATTCAAGCAGAGTGCGTGTCTATATTAAAAATGATGTGCTTGTTACCGTGGCCGTGTTAGTGGAGCCTACTGTGGATATTGTTTGACAATATTTCTACATCAAACCATCATGGTGTATGCCTTAAACTTATGGTGAGATACACACACACGCATATCAGTTATTTCTCAATAAAACAGAAAAAAAAAAAAAACGTGCTGAGAGAACACGCAGTAGCTGTAGTCCACATTGAGACTAAACCCTGATTTTTATATGCACTTACTTTTTTCTTTAGAAGAAAATAAAAAAGCACAAGGATCATAATAATGACAGTAATAGCAATAATGTTTCTTTAATCTCAGACAACATTGTGGTTTTGTGTCTGGCATCAAAGAGAAATGACATTGTATCACTGGGGCCTTCAAGTCTTTCTTCCGGTATTTTATAAGGAAAGAGCATATTCTGGGGACTTCCCTGGTGGTCCAGTGGTGAAAGGTTTGCCTTCCACTGCAGGGGGTGTGGGTTTGATCCCAGGTGAGGGAACTAAGATCCCACATGCTTCCAGGCCAAAAAAACAAAGTATAAAACAAAAACAGTACTGTAACTAATTCAAGAAAGACTTTTAAAATGGTCTACATCAAAAAAAAAAAAATCTTTTTCTAAAAAAAGAGCATATTTTGTCTATACATTTTGTGGTTGAAATCAGATACAAACCCCTCAGAATTGTGACCAAAGAAAGCAAAATTCCCATAGGTTCACATAATTTTGGAAATAATCCAATCTGTATATATAATTCTTGCAGTCTACATTGAAATGCATAGAGATGCTTTTAAAGGATGTTTTTAAGGGTTGAATTTGCACATGGTTATGAAATATGTGGAATTTCATGTATGGAACTCATTCTTTCAAACTAGTATTTCTAAATACATGCAAGTTTGTAACTAACCCTGGCTGGTGGTTAGCATAGGGTACAGCTCAGACACAGAATATTTTCATCACTGCAGAGACGGTTCCACTATAAAGTACGGCTCTAAAATGTACAAGGAGAGCAAATTTCTAAAAGTTTCTAAAAGGCAAATCACTCATGATTTTCAATATTGTGACATCTTTTCTAAAGGGAATATAGTTTATAATGCGTTTTTCAAATTCCACTCTCTAGCGATGTTTTAAGAATTACGACCATTTATAAACCACATGGGAGCACTATTGAAATCACAGCGAGATTTTCTTTATCTGAGAGAGGGTACCTTTGGTTCCCGCCCCCCACAGTCAGTTTTGAAATTTGCCTCTTCTGCATCTAGAGAGTTCATTTGAATCCAGCAAAAAAAAAAAAAAAAAAAAAAAAAATGTTCAAAAGATGACCTTTTTGTGCAAGCTAACTTAAATGTGCTGGCATTATCATATCTTATGTTTTATTATTTCTGTGTCCATCAGCTCAATGCAGAGTGAAAAATGCTGGCTATCTTTTTTCTCTCCCTTAAACTCAATAAAATCTTATTAAGTGGACCCTTGAAGGCATTCATTAAATCTCTATGAGGCAGACCGCTAGGACTGGCGATACCCTGGTTATTGGTTTCTAGGGTCTAACTTCATATTTCAGAACTAACTTAATTTGTGTGCTCCCTGGACTTGGTTTTCAAGGGACAGTATCACTTTTCACACACACAGAAGTGGAAACAACTATCAGAAATCAATGGCTATTTTCATGCATCTCAAATGAGTGTTTGTCTTCTAAAAATCAACAAACTGCCTCAGGATCAAAGATTCAGGATAGACTCATGGGCATATTCCTGGAGTGTTGTCAGCATTACTTGAGAAGGAAATAGAATGAAAATTCTATTCTGGAGAACTTTCCTCACCTCCTACTCATTTATTTTTCCTAGAAACGTAGTCTTCACTCATTCTTCTGGTTGAGTCTTTTTGTTTTTTGTTTTTTTTTTTAAGTTCTTATTGTATTTTATTTATTTATTTTTTCTTAAATAAATTTATTTATTTTAGTTGGGGGCTAATTACTTTACTATATTGTACTAGTTTTTGCCATACATTGACATGAATCAGCCATGAGTTTACATGTGTTCCCCTTCCTGGTTGAGTCTTTTAAATGGACTTTAACTACTTTTCTGTTATGCAAAATCTGTCTCCTTGGGAATAAGGAAGGAGACAAAAATTAGGAAAAAAGCAATGATTAAAAGCAATGAGCAATGGAACCTCCCTGGTAGTCCAGTGGTTAAGACTCCACACTTCCACTGCAAAGGTTCCATCCCTAGTCAAAAAACTAAAATCCCACAAGCTGTGTGGCATGGCCAAGAAATAAGCAAAAAGTAAAGGTACAGGAAAAAATACAAGAATATATAAAAAAAAACAGCCATATTCTAAGAGAGGATTTCAATATTCATCTAAGAATTGCCTTCCAGTTAAATCACTGAGTTGATTATAGAAAGAACCTCTTGTTACTCCCAATACTACTAATTATTATAATATTACTTAAAATGAAGACTATTTTTAAGAAATGTTTTTAAAACATTTGTATCAAACTATGTAACTTATTGAAATATTTATGGCACTGTGTTTTCTTTTTACATTGGTTGATCCTAACTGATATGTTGGGGACCTTTATTTTTTTGATTTTTAAATTTTTTTTAAATTAAACTTTATTGGATTATAGTTGTTTTACTATACTGTGTTACTGCTGTGTTAGTTTCTGCTGTACAGCAAAGTGAATCAGCTATATGTATACCTATATCCCCTCTGTTTTAGATTTCCTTCCCATTTAAGTTACTACAGAGCCCTGAATAGAGTTCCCTGTGCTAAGCAGTAGTTTTTCATCGTTATCTTTCCTATACATAGGGCTTCCCTGATGGCTCAGATGATGAAGAATCCACCTGCATTGCAGGAGACACAGGTTCAATCCCTGGGTCGGAGGACATGGCTACCCACCCCAGTATTCTTGCCTGGAGAATCCCATGGACAGAGGAGCCTGGTGGGCTACAGTCCACGGGGTCGCAAAGAGTCAGACACGACTGAGCACAGTTATCTTATAAAATAAAATATCTTATAAAATATACAATAAAAATAGTTATTATAATTGATAAATTAAAATATAAATCTGTATCCATCCATCATGTTCTCCCTCACTCTTTCCCTCTCTTTTACATGAATAGTCTTGAAAGATACTGTCCACGATCCATGAGACCTGCTCATGTTCCTGAGAACGTTTTCCTGAAAATGATGACTTTGGAGCCACCAGAAACTACATTTTGAAGAAACAGCAGAGGGAATTTGACACACTGAAATCCAAGATCTGATCTCTCAAGGAACAAATGGAAACCAATCACTCGCCAGGTAAATTTCCTTCTACGTTTTCTTCTTGCTCACGTCGGTGGTCTCCTGAGTTCTTGTCTCCGAGAGACAGCGCTTGGCTAACTTTTTTATTTTTTACTTTAAGTCAGTACTAGCTCCTTTATCTCTGTTAACATTTTCTCAGAGTCTGATGCAGCTGTTCTCAGAGTCTGATGCAGCTGACACTATTTTAGTCCAATGGCCTAAAAACTTACTACTTTGTGTAGGTGTAAATTGGGGCTTCCCCGATGGCTCAGAGGGTAAAGAATCCACCTCCAAGGCAAGAGACACAGGAGATGTGGGTTCGATCCTTGGGTCGGGAAGACCCCTTAGAGGAGGAATTGACAACCCACTCCAGTATTCTTGCCTGGAGAATCCCATGGACAGAGGAGCCTGGCGGGCTACTGTCCATGGGATCTCAAAGAGTTGGACACGACTGAGCAACTAAGCATGTGTGCAAAATTGTATCTTTTGAGTCCTTGGTTGTGAGTTGATAGCTGGTGTCACAGAGTATAATTTAGCTCAGTTCAGTTCAGTTCAGTGGCTCAGTCGTGTCTGACTCTTTGCTACCCCTTGGACTGCAGCACTCCAGCCTTCCCTGTCCATCACCAACTCCTGGAGTTTACTCAAACTCATATTCATTGAGTTGGTGATGCCATCCAACCATCTCATAGCGTATTGGGCACCTACTGATCCAGGGAGTTCGGCTTTCAATGTGATATGTTTCTGCCTTTTTATACTGTTCATGGGCTTCTCAAGGCAAGAATAGTGAAGTGGTTTGCCATTGCCTTCTCCAGTGGACCAAATTCTGTCAGAACTCTTCCACCATGACCCGTCCATCTTGGGGGACCCTACGCGGCATGGCTCATAGTCTAGTTGAGCTGTCCATGTGATCAGTTTGGCTAGTTCTCTGTGACTGTGGTTTGCATTCTGTCTGCCCTCTGAGGGATAAGGATGTAATTTGTTCAGGATCCTAATTATGTCAATGCCATTATCTCTCTAAATTAATTACTTAAGATGGCATCTAATAAAAAGACTTTATTGATTTATTCTCAAAACTCCTAAGAAGGGCTTCAGCTTAAATGTAAGGAAGCAATGCATATTGTTAGTGTAACTTTCTCTGATCATATAACGCATGAAAATGGTTAGTTCCTTCTGATAGTATATATTGTGGATTTTCATTTTTTGTTAAATAGACTTTTATTTTGAAACAGTATTAGACTTAACAGAATTATCATGAAGATTGTTCAGCAAGTTCTCATAGACTTCACGCCCAGTTTTTCTTATTATTAGCATTGTCTATTGGCATGACATGTTTGTCACAAGTAATGAGCCACTAACAATCAATGCATTATTATTGTGACCCCATGGACTGTAGCCCACCGGGCTCCTCTGTCCATGGGATTCTCCAGGCAAGAATACTGGAGTGGGTTGCTGGTCTTCCCCATCCAGAAAGGAATTTACCTCCATGACATGATACCAATGTTTTTTTAATCCCTTCCTGAAACACCACACTTAGACTGTGGGTTTACTTGGTCATCAGACCCATGAGAAAACTCCAAATGCTCACATGTTACATGTCCATATGTGAAGAAAGTTAGTCAATAAAGGCACTTGGGGTGGATAGAATATTTGAGGAGGGTTGTGGAGAGGGGCGTGTCTGTCATTACAAATGTGGATGAATTTCATCCAGGTAAGCACAAACCTGGTGGTTCAGACGGTAAAGAATCTGCCTGCAATGCGGGAGACCCAGGTTTGATCCCTGGGTTGGGAAGATCCCCTGGAGGAGGGCATGGCAACCCACTCCAGGATTCTTGCCTGGAGAATCCCATGGACAGAGGAGCCTGGCGGGCTACAGTCCAGGGGGTCGCAAAGAGTCAGACACGACTGAGTGACTAACAGACACGCTGACGAGTTCAGACCTAGCATGACCTGGGTGATGGCAGGAGTTTGAAGTAATGACGTTGAATCATGCAAGTCCTTTTTGTTTGCTTGTTTGTTTTTAATGTTTATTGATTTGACTGCGTTGGGTCTTAGCTGAGTCACTCTGCTTCTTCCCTGTGTTACGCGGGATGTTTCGTTTGCGGTGCATGGATTCTCTAGTTGTGGTGGGCGGCCTAAGTTTGTCCGAGGCAGGTTGGATCTTTGTTCCCTGACCGGGGATTGAATGCGTGTCCCCTGCAGTGGCAGGCAGATTCTTAACCACCGGACCACCAGGGAAGTCCCCGGGCAGGTCTCTGAAAAAGGCACCACTCTGGATGACTCCAGGCTGATGGCTGAGGGAATGTGTTATAAATTCAGAGAGCATCCACAGGGGCAAGGAGCTGTGGGCAGAAATGGTCAGGGAGCTGGGCCACTGGAAAATGGGAGGCTGAAGAGCTGTGATCACCAGGCTTTGTGCGGCTATGAAAGCCGTGTGAATGCCGAGCCCCGTGGTCTACATGGCCCACGCTCCACACTGCTCTTCCAACACCGTCTGGGCATGCCACAAGGCTCAAGCTCAAGTCTTGGCAGATGTGTGAGATGGATCGTAGGTTTGTGAGCGTGTTTCCGTAATAAGCAAGTGATCTGCAGCGGAAATGAACATGGGAGCTGTTGACCCAGACGCTGGCCCCCAGGGAGCGGGCAGCGAGTTGGCACGGTGTCTCAGTGATGCATTGTGTTTCTGTGCTTGTCCGTGACCCTGTTCTAATCCATCTGTTGGCGTGGGTGGCATGGGGCCAGTCTGAGGACAAGACCTCAGCCACTGGGATCTTTCTGTCCTCTGATGAGGACCACCTCCCAAGGCGAAGACACCAAGGACCAACAGAACAAGGGAGGAGGTTTGCTCTTGGAAAATGGCATCTGGGGATCCTGCTTCTGACTTAGATAATGAATTTCCACTGTCATCTTTCCTAATCACTTTGGGGTTTCATCCACACCGCCTCTCTCCCACGCGCGCGCGCGCACACACACACACACACAGATACACAAACACTGTCTTATCTGTCCATTGATCAGCTTTTGTTGCCAAGGCTCATGCAATTTAAAGTTGTGAACTTGCAGCCTCAAAATAGGAAAACCCAAATTATTGTCTGTCTTTTTTTCTTTCTCCCTTTCTCTTTTCTTTTTGTCTCTACTTTCCTTTTCTTTCTTTCTCTTTTCCTCCCTCTGTCCTTTCTTCTCAGTGAAATATGGAAATTGTTATTGTTGTTGTTTAGTTGTAACTCATGTCCAACTCGTTTGCAACCCCATGGACTGTAGCCCGCCAGATTCCTCTGTCGATGAGATTCTCTGGGAGAGAATACTGGAGTGGGTTGCCACGCCCTCCTCCAGGGGATCTTCCAGACCCAGGGATCGAACCCAGGTCTCCCGCATTGCAGGCAGACTCTTTACCATCTGAGCCATTAGGGAAGCCCAACAATACTGGAGTGGGTAGCCTATCTATCCCTTCTCCAGGGGAACTTCCCAACCCAGAAATCGAACCAGGGTCTCCTGCATTGCAGGTGGATTCTTTACTTGCTGAACTACCCAGGAAGCCCATGTTCCTCAAGCTAGCACTAACTAAGTCATTTTTCAAAACCTCATAAAATCATTGAAAATTTGACTTTATGCCCTTTTATTCTGCACACTTTTTAATAAATGCATACTAAGTCACTTCAGTCCTGTCCAACTCTTTGGGACCCTATGGACTGTAGCCCACCAGGTTCCTCTGTCCATGGGATTTCTCAGGCAAGAATAGTGGAGTGTGTTGCCATCCCTTTTGCCAGGGGATGGTCCCAACCAAGGGACTGAACCCACATCTCCTAGTTGAAAGGTGGATTCTATACCATTGAGGCATCAAGGAAGCCCCAATATATTAATAGAAATTAGTACCTGCCTAACAAACACATGCATGCACAAAATCAGCCATGGGAATAATTTTCCACACCTGAGTATTTCCTTCCAGAACAGGTGTAGCCGAAGCTTGTTTGTTGAAGTCATCAAGGAAAACACTCTGGTTGTCATTTCTCAGAAAAGATCAGTATTTCTCAGGGGAAGCATCAATGCTGTTCACTGGCCTCCATTTCCTCATAATTCCGTGTCTCCTAATAAGCTCAGTTTGCCTCTATAAGACACACTCAGGGATTTCAATTATATTTTGTTTATTTCCACATCCAGAGGTTTTTTTAAGATGTTTGCTTATATATCTCTATTTCAGTGATTAAAAAAATAATTTAACCTTGTAATAGAAAATTTGAAAATAAGTTTCGCAGATATTCATTTTATGTGTATTTCTTTTCTGAATTTTATTTTCGGTTCCCCGTTTTTTAAAAATTGAAGTGTAGTTAATTTACAACATTGTGTTAGGTTCAGCTGTACAGCAAAGTGTTTCACTTTATGTGTGTGTGTGTGTTCTTTTTCATATTGTCTTCCCTTAATGGTTATTACTGAGAAGGCAACGGCACCCCACTCCAGTACTCTTGCCTGGAAAATCCCATGGACGGAGGAGCCTGGTAGGCTATAGTCCATGGGATCGCTAAGAGTCGGACTCGACTGAGCGACTTCACTTTCACTTTTCCCTTTCATGCACTGGAAAAGGAAATGGCAACCCACTCCAGTATTCTTGCCTGGAGAATCCTAGGGACGGCGGAGCCTGGTAGGCTGCCGTCTATGGGGTCGCACAGAGTCGGACACGACTGAAGCGACTTAGCAGCAGCAGCAGCAAAGGTTATTACAAGATGTTGAATATAGTTCCCTGTGCAGTACAGTAGACCTTTTTTCATGCATCCTATATATACTAATTGACATCCGCTAATCCAAAACTCCAGGCTTCCCTGATAGCTCAGTTGGTAAAGAAAGTGCCTGCAATGCAGGAGACCCTGGTTCAGTTCCTGAGTGGGAAAGATCCCCTGGAGAAGGGAAAGGCTACCCACTCCAGTATTCTTGGGCTTCCCTGGTGGCTCAGCTGGTAAAGAATCCATCTGCCACGCAGGCGACCCTGTTTCGATCCCTGGGTCAGGAAGATCCCCTGGAGAAGGGAAAGACTACCCACTCCAGGATTCTGGCCTGGAGAATTCCACGGACTGTAGAGTCCATGGGGTCGCAAAGAGTCGGACACGACTGAGCGACTTTCACTTGACTTTCAATCCCAAACTCCCACCCCTTCTCTCCCCAACTCCTGGCCTTGTTGGCAAGCACGTATCTATTCTAGAAGGATTTTTTTAAATGCTCATTTTGGCATTTTGAATGTGCTTTTCCGTCTCCTCGTTGTTGCTACATCAGATTTACATATATGGGCATTTGCACACTTTTGTTCAGTTAACAGTTGTATTGTTTCTCTTGGTTGTTTTTTTTTTTTTTCCTTTTTAGTGTTCGTGTTTTCCTTTATGTCTGATTGCATTTTAATGTGTATGTTACTGTTTGTCTCTCGGGGTTTCCCAAAGCAAAGAAAAAACTAGGTCGTCAGATACGAATTCTCTTTTACCATGGAAATCACTGAGTCGCTTCATAACTTTGTTCTCTGCCTCGCTCCCTCCTTCTAACTTGCTCTCTGCAGACATACAATAAGCCACACCCTTCCCATTTGAAACAATGCCTGTACTTCTTGGACATAGCAACACAGCGACGGACGCTATTAGTTCCACCACTTTGGCTTAAAAGACCCGCAGGCGCTCTAACCGGAGTGCAGTTCACAGGCACTGTAACCGCAGTGCCAATGAGGTTTTTTTTTCCCACCCCATTTCTGCCGTGTTTTATATTCACCGCCTTGGTGAAACGAGAAGAAGCCGGGATTTCCAGGGAAGCGGTGTTTCAAGGACCCAATTCAGTTTACCAGATGTCTACTGCTGCCGACTCTTCCAGCTACCTATTCTTACTAGTCTCCTGGTTTCGACTCAGAATTTAAACAAGACCCTCCGTGTGGATGAGTTACTAAAAAAGTGAAGAAGACCATCCCATGGCAGGGCATCTGTGTTAGTCCCCATCTCCCAGATCATCCGGCCCACCCTTCTTAGCTCTCACCCCCGTGTCCACACGTCTATTTTATTCATCTCCATCCCTACTCCTGCCCTGCAGTTAGGTTCATCTGTACTGGGTGGGCTTGGGAGCGGTTGAGGCTCAAGAGGGAGGGGATATACGTATACATCGAGCTGATTCATTTCATTGTGCAGCAGTAAACCAGGACAGCATTGGGAAGGAGCTGTACCTTATTTGCCCGGCAAGAAGAGAGAGCAGATAGAGAGAATGGGGGCTTCCCTGATGGCTCAGCTGATACAGAATCCACCTGCCATGCAGGAGACCCCGGTTCGATTCCTGGGTTGGGAAGATCCCCTGGAGAAGGGACAGGCTACCCACGCCAGTCTTCTTGGGCTTCCCTGGTGGCTCAGCTGGTAAAGAATCCGCCTGCAATGCAGGAGACCTGGGTTCGATCCTTGAGTTGGGAAGATCCCCTGAAGAAGGGAAAGGCTACCCACTCCAGTATTCTGCCCTGGAGAATTCCATGGACTGTATAGTCCACGGGGTCGCAAAGAGTCAGGCATGACTGAGCCTCTTGCACTTGACTCACACTATGTATGGGGCTTCCCTGGTGGCTCAGTCGGTAAAGAGTCCGCCTGCCATGCAGGAGATCCCACTTCGATTCCTGGGTTGGGAAGATCCCCTGGAGAAAGACATGGCCACCTACTCCAGTATTCTGGCCTGGAGAATCCCCAGGACAGAGGAGGGTGACGGGCTACGGTCCGTGGGGTTACAAAGAGTTGGACACGACTGAGCAAGGAAGCACAAAGCATGGAGAACAGACTTGCGGGCACGTGGGGGAAGGAGAGAGTGGGACAAACAGAGACAATATTAATAGTGCAACTGATCGGCTAAACAGCAACAGCAAAACCTTGTATTCTCTGGAATCCCAACTCTATCATGACAGTCACTAAAATCTCCCTGCAGTGCAGGAGACATGGATGGGTTCGATCCTTGGTCGCGAAGATTCCGTAGATGAGGAATTGGAAACCCACTCTACTATTCTTGCCTGGAGAATCCCATGGACAGAGGAGCCTGGCGGGCTACGGTCCACGGGGTCACAAAGAGTCGGACACGACTTAGCGGCTAAACAGCAACATGCATCAAATATTAATAGCATGGGCACATATACACTGCTGTGTGTAAAATAGCTAGCGGGACGCTGCTGAATAGACAGGGAGTTCAGCTCGCTGCTCCGTGATGACCTAGAGGGGTGGGTTGGCTCAAGAGGGAGGGGAAATATACACCTTTATGGCTGATCTGTGTTATTGTGTGGCAGAAACCACACAACGTTGTAAAACAATTATCCTCCAATTAAAAAAAAAAAATTAAAAACACAAAGATAACAGCAACAGAGACCACAAAAAAACGTACAGTGAAATTTTGATAGATCCAAAAGGAAGAATTTGATTTCAGCACAAGCTAATTTAGCCCAAAGCGTTTTGGGTCACCTTCTCCCAACCCCCAGTTGGGACAGACTGCGAAGGTTTACCAGAAGCCTGGGGCAATATTTTCAGCCCTCTCCTGTTGTCCGATTGTCTTTCCAAGGCTCATGCAAATATCCGTGCGGGCTGTTTTCTCAAAGCCAAGCCACTTAACAAAGTGAGTTTTATCAAAGGATTAAGTCGTTAATAAATGAAGAGTGTTTATCCGCAGACGGGCTTCAAAGCCCGTTTTGACTGAGATGAGCTCTTATTTCTGGGTCGCAGCTGTCCTAGCCAGTGCTGGGGGAATTCACAGCCCAGGGCTGGGGGAATTCACAGACCCAGGGCTGGGCAGGACTCCAGAGCACTGTACGAGGGTACATCCAGGCTGGCTCAGAGGTTTTCACTGCAGGTGTTCCCCCCGAGTGCGGTTTAGATGGTCTCTGAAATGAATCTGGAGAAGAAAGGAGGTCACTTCCAGACCATTCCGTCTCTGTCGATTTCAGAAGCGTTTGGATAAGAATGAGCCATTCCTTCAGCACAGAGACTTTCTCTGCGCTGTTATCGAATCATTCCAAAATTCAGGAAAAGCAGGCCAGTCCTAATTATTTGGGAGAATCCTTCAATTGAGATGTAGGTTGAACTTGCAAGCAAAAGAAAAAAAAAAAAGGCCTAGAGAGTAAAATAAATGTTAGCATCCCCCTGGTAGCAGGGGAGACTCAGTTATAGAGAGCAGAGTTGTGATCACAGAAGGGGAAGGAGATGTTGGGATGAATGAAGAGGAGCTTGGAAACATACATTACTATATAAAGTATAAAATGGCCAGTGTGGATTTGCTGTATAACTCAGGGAGCTCCACCTGGGGCTCTGTGACAACCTAGAGGGGTGGGATGGGGAGGGAGGTGGGAAGGAGGTTCAAGAGGGCGGGGACATATGTACCCCCGTGGCTCATTCATGCTGATGTATGACAGAGACCAACACGGTATTGTAAACCAACTGTCCTCCATTAAAAAATAAATACATAAATAAATGGGGGCTTCGCAGATGGCTCAAGGGTAAAGAATCTGCCTGCCAATGCAGGAGATGCCAGACATGCAGATTCGATCCCTGAGTTGGGAAGATCTCCTGGAGAAGGGAATGGTACCCTGCTCCAGTATTCTTGCCTGGAGAATTCCATGGACAGAGAAAATAAATACACAAATGTCACCGTCCCCAGATAGAACCTACAGTGACAATGCCAAATGGGAATTAGAGGATTATGGAAGGAAAGTGAAAGAGGTATGTGGGAATGCTTAGAGATAGAAGGATATAGCATTGTTATTACTATGATGATGGACCAAGACCAACCTCACCATCACCACTGTGGTTGAGTGTCTTCTTTTAGGAGACAGAAAGCACAGTTGGCTTTCTGATTGGCTCTGGAAGGTAAATATGTGGGCAGCAAGCATATGAGTAATGCAGTGATTTTACAGCAAACATGATGCAGATATCCTTAGAGACACAGACCATCTAAGAACAGACCAGCTACGTGGTCCCTGAAGTCACTGTGAGCTCAGTGATGAAAACGCAGAAGATACTTGTTCCTCCATTATTTGAGGGTCGTTAGTAGTTATTAGAAAGTTTAATTTCACTTACGTTTTGCTCTGTCTTTAAATTATCCACAAATTGAGTTTCCTGTCTCCTGACCATCTTTTTTTTTTTTTTTTTTTAATTTCAGCTGTGATAGGTCTTCATTGTTGTGCGGGCTTTCCTCTAGTTGCAGCTAGCAGGGTCTCCTCTCTAGTGGTGACATGAGGGCTTCTCTTCTTGTGGAGTACGGGCTTGT
Organism: Giraffa tippelskirchi; assembly: GCF_054371585.1. Lineage (NCBI taxonomy): Eukaryota > Metazoa > Chordata > Mammalia > Artiodactyla > Giraffidae > Giraffa > Giraffa tippelskirchi. The sequence goes on from NC_137289.1 coordinate 150,983,918, forward strand.
GAAAGAATATGCCTAGAGAATCACATAAATGTTACCATCCCAGAAGATGGTACTTGCGGCTCTGGGCTTAGTTGCTGTGCTGCATGTGGGGTCTTCCTGGACCACGGATGGAACCCACGTCTCCTACATTGGCAGGAAGATTCTCTACTACTGGACCACCAAGGATGTCATCTCCCCACCATCTTTACTTCGACTTCTGGAAAGCAAGCTTCGGTAAGTAAAGTAGGCATAAGATACTCTTTATCCATCTCTCTCTCTTTTCACATTTTTGTTGGAGTATAGTTGCTTTACCACGTTGGGTTAGTTTTTGCCGTACTGCAGAGTACATTAACTATACATAAATGGCAACCCACTCCAGTGTTCTTGCCTGGAAAACCCCGTGGACAGAAGAGCCTGGCGGGCTACAGTCCGTGGGGTCGCAAAGAGTTGGACACCACTTGGCGAGTAAACAGTCATAACACATATCCCCTCTTTTTTGGATTCCCCTCCCATTTAGGTGACCACGGCACTGAGTAGAATTCTGTGTCCTATACAGTATGTTCTGATTAGTTATGTATTTTATGCATAGTATCAGTAATGTATGTATGGGCAGGGAATTTGGGGGAGGATGGATACATGTATATGTATGACTGAATTCCTTTGCTATTCACCTGAAACTATCACAACATTGTTAGTTGGCTATACTCCAGTAGAAAATGAAAAGTTTTTTTTTTTAAACAGTGTATATATGTCAATCCTGATGTTCTAATTGATCCCAAACACCCTTGGTCCCTTCATATGCAAATGGTTTGGTCTCTCCGTACATGTCTCTCTTTCTGCCTTGCAAATAGGTTAGCCTACACCAGTTTTTTCAGATTCCACCAATATGTGTTCATATGCATATTTTCCTCTTTCTGACTTACTTGACTTTGTTAACCATCTCTTGATCATAATGATGCTTAACCATTGACCATGTTATTAATACCTGGGACTGAAATACTCAATTTGGAAAGATCATTTTGGAAGATTGCCAATGTAATTTTGAGCTTTCTTCTTGTGCGTGTGTGTGTGTGTGTGTGTGTGTGTGTGTGTGTGTGTTGACTTCATGGATATATATTTTTTTTTATGCGCAGACCAGAAATAATTACCTCTCAGAGCGGAAGTGTTAGTTGCTCAGTTGTGTGCGGCTCTTCTCATTGCATGCGACTCTTTTCAACCCCAGACTGTATCATCACCAGGCTCCTCTGCCCATGGAATTCTCCAGCTAAAAATGCTAGACTGGGTAGCCATTTCGACTCCAAAAGATCTTCCTGACCCAGGGATTGAACCCGGGTCTCCTGCATTGCAGGCAGATTCTTTACCATCTGAGCCACAGTGGAAGCCCAAGCTCACCAAATAGACTAGTTTTCTAGAAATGGAGGAAGTCCTTGCTTTAGTTGAAAACCACACCATTGTCTAAATGTTTTATTTATTTATTATTGCCTAAATGTTGTTGTTCTATTTAAATACTCACCCTCTATACACTCACTCTTTGGTTTCTGGTGATAGTTAACAATGCAATAGATGAGAAAAAAAAAACATCCAGAGAGTGGGTTTTCAACCACATGCAACTTAAAATCATGCTTTCCACATATATTTCTGCTTGAGTGTTTTTTTGTTTACTTGGATGCATGGGAAAAAAAAATGGACTGATGAATTTTGAAACCGATGGTGACGACAAGACCAAGTCAGCTTTATAAAGCCAAGGAATTACGCTATGTGTGCTAAGTCACTTCAGTTGTGTTCGACTCTTTGTGACCCCTTGGACTGTAGCCCACTAGGCTCCATCCGTGGGATTCTCCAGGGGAGAATACTGGAGTGGGTTGCCATGCCCTCTTCCAGGGGATCTTCCCGACCCGGGAACTGAACCCGTTTCTTTTAGGTCTCCTGCATTGGCGGGCAGGTTCTTTATCACTAGTGCCACCTGGGAAGTCTACAATATAGCACACCTCGTTAATAATTTCAAGTGGGCTCTCTACACCACAGCAGCTAAGATCTATCACATCTATGACTATTTATTTTATTCAGGAAAAATTTGAGTTGGTGTTTTCCTCTGACACGTGTGTCCTAGTCGGCCACCTGCTACACCAGCTGTTTTCGGCTGACAGAGCTGAGATGAAAAGCCTGCAGAACTCTATTAATGCATAATGTTCTCTACTTGTAAGATCAGTTACTAAATTTTAACGGGTTTAGGTCTCACAGAAACCAGCCCATGCAAAACCCAACTTCCCTTATGAGGCCAGGTATCATCAGAATTGGGCTTCCCTGGTAGCTCAGTTGTTAAAGAACCTGCCTGCCATGCAGGAGATCTGGGTTCCATCCCTGGGTCGGGAAGATCCCCTGGAGAAGGGAATGGCAACCCACTCCAGTATTCCTGCATGGGAAAACCCATGGACAGAGGAGCCTGGCGGGCTACAGTCTGTGGGGTTGCAAAGAGTCCAACACGACTGAACCAGTATATGTATACATATGGAGCAATATGGTTCCCATGAGGTGCTCGTAGTAAAGAACCCACTTGTCAAGGCAGGAGACACGAAAGATGAGAGTTCAATCCCTGGGTGAGGAAGGTCCCCTGGAGAAGGACATGACAACTCACTCCAGTATTCTTGTCTGGAGAATCCCATGGACAGAGGAGCCTGGCGGGTTACCATCCATAGGGTCACAAAGAGTCAGACATGACTTAGGGACTAAACCATCACCACATCATCAGAATATTCTATGGCTTCCATGGCTTAAAAGTAATTCAGGAAAACAGAATGGTTCTGAGAATCTTACATTTTGTGTATAAATAAGGTGCTTTTATCACATGCTTTGGGCTTCCTTGGTGACTCAGCAGTAAAGAATCCACCTGCAATGCAGGGGATACAGGTTCGATCCCTGGATCGGGAAGATCCCCTGGAGGAGGGCATGGCAACCCACTCCAGGATTCTTGCCTGGAGAATCCCATGGACGGAGGAGCCTGGTAAGCTACAGTCCATGGGGTTGCAAAGACTAGGACATGACTTAGTTACTGACCATACACATAATCATATGCTTTTGAGCTATTTACTATTCTGCAAGTCAATACATTTTTTTTTAATTTAGTATGCTTTTGAAGTGCTGTGCTAAAGATTCCCGTCCATCTTAGTAAAGATGCCCATTCATTCAGACATGACTGAATCAACTTAGTATGCACGCATGCACACATACACCTCTGCATACCTGACCCTGGCTATATCTCAAGATAGCTCTTCTGTATTTTTCTAAAAGTTTGTATTTTGTATTGATCTACAGCCAGTTAACAATGTTGTGATAGTTTCAGGTGGACAGTGAAGGCACTCAGCCATACATGTACCTGTATCCATTCTCCCCCAAACTCCCCTCCCATCCAGGCTGCCACATGACATTAAGCAGAGTTCCCTGTGCTGTGCAGTAAGTCCTTATTGGTTAAATAAGGACCATTTAAAATCCATGTTAAATATACCAGTTTGTAGCAAACATGTAATTTAAAAGCCACCCCCTATGATCTGCATTGTGATCTGCACCCCTTTGTGACGACTCATAAATTTCTTGTGAGTGAAGACAAGAAAGGGTCTGGTCTTAGATTTAAGACCCTTCAATCTAAAATCTTCAGTTGGTGGGAAGTGCATGGGAAAAATTTCAGCGTTTGTCTCTCTCCGCACGAATGACTCTAAATGTACTTTTTTGCGGTCCTAGGTAAGTTTTGCATCGTTTTGCCTGGTACTGAGACAAAGTGGGAAACTATTTGAAACACTTGAGGAAGGTGGATGAGAATGCTTAAGAAACAGGACGGAGAGGATTATTGCTTTTTTATCACCTGATCCAGGCTTCCCATTTTAACGCGTAATGTATTCATTCATGCCTATAGGATTCACCTCGACCCTGTGTGGGAACACTGCATCATTCAGTCTTGAGGGCCAGCTGTCATTTCTGACATCCTTCAAGTGTACACTCTTTATCTTCTTTAAATCCATTTGCACATGTTTATTGTTTATGTTAATGTCTCTGGAAACGTAAATTTAAAAAAGAAACAAGTTGCTTTACAATGTTGTGTTAGTTTCTGCTGTACAGAAAAGTGAATCAGCTATACGTGCACATAGGTCCCCTCTTTTTTGCTTTTCCTTCCCGCTTAGATCACCACGGGACATTGAGTTCTCTGAGCCGTGCAGATGAACCTATTTGCAAAGCAGAAGTAGGGACAGAGACGGTAGACCACAAATGTGCAGACACCAAGGGGAAAGAGGAAGGGTGAATTGATTACACTGTTTATTGTAAGAGTTTCCTTTGTAGAATTTCTATGCTAAAAGGGCCTGAAATATGTGTGGGGTTTGGGGGGCGTTAAGTGTCTTTTGCACCGATCCTGTGTTTCCCTGCCCAGAAGCAAGATTTTGCTGCATCCTTGACAGTTCCTGTAACAACTTGCAACACGTTTTAGGAGCTGCCTTTTAATTCCGTGCTTTAACAACAGGGAAAATCACGCCTTCCAATTCTACTTTGACACAGTGTGTTAGGTATTCTAACATAGGTGTGTGTTTGTACCCTTAATTCTGTAATGCTCTTTTGTTACAAATATACACATAGTACATACACACATATATGCACAGTGTTATGTGTGTATTCTTAGTGAGAACAACCCGGCTTTTATCCTCAGTAATGGTGATTTTTAAGGCACTGGCGACCCACTCCAGTCCTCTTGCCTGGAAAATCCCATGGACGGAGGAGCCTGGTGGGCTGCAGTCCATGGGGTCGCTAAGAGTCGGACACGACTGAGCGACTTCACTTTCACTTTTCACTTTCCTGCACTGGAGAAGGAAATGGCAACCCACTCCGGTATTCTTGCCTGGAGAAGCCCAGGGACAGAGGAGCCTGGTGGGCTGCCGTCTATGGGGTCGCACAGAGTCGGACACGACTGAAGCGACTTAGCAGCAGCAGCAGCAATGGTGATTTTTAGCCTCCATCCGTAGTGTATATATATTCTTACTTTCTTCCTTGCCTTTATCTTTCTGTCCTGGAAGCAGTAAACTCTTGTGGGTTACAGCTAGGGACCCTAATAATGCAATATAATATAGGCATCTGTGTACTCATATATATATATCTCATATACAATATAGGTATCTTATGTATCTACTGTTGTATATATGGATACATACATGTATGTGTATACTCATCTATATCTAATCATATATATATATACATATATTCATGCATATACAATGTTTGTGCTGTTTAGAAATGCCTTTCTCAACTATATCAGTGAAAGTGAAAGTAGCTCGGTTGTGTCCAACCCTTTGTGACCTCATGGACTATACAGTCCATGGGATTCTCCAGGACAGAATACTGGAGTGGGTAGCCTTTCCCTCCTCCAGGGGATCTTCCCAACCCAGGAATCGAACCAGGGTCTCCTGCATTGCAGGGAGATTCTTTACCAACTGAGCTATCAGGGAAGCCCCAGTATATCAGTTTATATTACTAATGTAGCATATCTTACTAACTTAGTAACAGTAATAATATTGTTGTTGTTGTTTAGTTGCTCAGTCGTGTCCAACTGTCTCCGACCCTGTGGACTGTAGCCCATCAGGCTCCTCTGTCCATGGGATTCTCCAGGCAAGAATACTGGCGTGGGTTGCCATTTCCTCCTCCAGGGGATCTTTCAGACCCAGTGATCGAACCTGCATTTCCTGCTTGACAGGCAGATTCTTTATCACTCAGCCATCAGGGAAGCCCAGTATAACCCACCTCAGTATTCTTGCCTGGAGAATCCCATGGACAGAGGAGCCTGGTGGGCTACAGTCCATGGGGTCGCAAGCGTCGGACAAAACTTAGCAACTAAGAAGAGAGAGTAATATATGGAGGTTTATTTATATAGAGCTAATAGAGAGATTACTTGGGGAGACTTAGTGATATATAACATGTATTAACAGATTAAAGATTATTAAAGATTTAGTATTTATTACTAAACTGCTTGGATATATTTATAATTTTAATTTTTCATTTCAAATCTATCACAGGGACATTAATAGTGAATGCCACAAGTTCCTAAAGAGATATTTCTCTCGCTCCTGCCCCTAGACCAGCTTATAAACCACTGACTTTCAAGTTTTGAGTTGACTTGATTGGTTCTGGCAGTTCCTTCCTTTGTCATGTTGCGTTACCTGCAAAACCGAGTCCAGGCAATTTGAGGAGACGTAGCACGCTCAGCAGGGACTCATTTTTTTTTTTTTTTGCGCAAACGTTTGTCTGTGGAAGCTGTGAGGGTGCTGAGTGGCTTCTGCCTCGCAAACACGAGGATACAAAGGCAGCCGCATGATGCTACTGGGACTGGCCTGGCATTTCTCAATCATTAGATCCACCATGTTTATTCGAAAGAAAGGTGTTGGTGCCAGTGACCTAGAATACGTTTTCTAGCTGTAACCCCCCAAAAAGCATTATTCACATGAGGGTAAGTGAGACATGCTCTTAATCCATCATTCTGGCTTAACTGTTTGGATTTTTTTACTAATTTTTATTGGAGGATAATTGCTTTACAGTGTTGTGTTAGTTTCTGCCATACAACAAAGTCAATCAGCTGTGATAAAAGCGTTAGTTTGCTCAGTCGTGTCCGACTCTTTGAGACCCCATGGACTGTAGCCCTACCAGGCTCCTCTGTCCCTGCAATTCTCCAGGCAGGAATGCTGGAGTGGGTTGCCATGTCCTCCTCCAGGGGATCTTCCCGACCCAGGGATCGAACCTGGGACTCCTGCATTGCAGGCAGATTCTTTATTGTCTGAACCATGATGGAAGCCCCATACATATACATATAACCCCTCATTCTTGAACCTCCCATCCCACCCCTCTAGATCATCACAGAGCCCCGAGCTGAGCTCCCTGTGTTATAGTACAGCTTCCCAGTAGCTATCTATTTTACACATGGTGGTGTGTACGTCCTGGAGAAGGGAATGGCACCCCACTCCAGTACTCTTGCCTGGAAAAATCCATGGATGGAGGAGCCTGGTGGGCTGCAGTCCATGGGGTCGCAAAGAGTCGGACACAACTAAGCAACTTCACTTTCTTTAGTGTGTATGTCAATGATACACTCTCAATTCGTCCCACCCTCTCTCGTTTAGGTCCCAGTTGAAAAGCCTATGATTCTAACTCACTTGAAATGATAACAAGAAGCTACCTTCAGGCAGCCATGGTTGAATGCTTAACAACTCGAACGAGTATGATTGAAATGTTTGTGTGGTCTTTGATTTCTTTCTGCAGAGTTTTATAGTTTTCTGAGTACACGTCTCTTATTACCTCCTTAGGAAAGTTTATTCTGAGGTGTTTTATTCTTCTTGATGGAACGGTAAGTGGGATTGTTTCCGTAATTTCTCTTTCTGTTTGTTATTACTGCATAGAAAATGCAATAGATTTCTGTGCATACTAATTTTGTAAACTACAACTTTACCAGATTCATTGATGGGCTTCCCTGGTGGCTCAGCTGGTAAAGAATCCGCCTGCAATGCGGGATATCTGGGTTCGATCCCTGGGTTGGGAAGATCTCCTGGAGAAGGGAAAGGCTACCCACTCCGGTATTCTGGTCTGGACCTTCCCAAGGAGTATATGGTCCATAGGGTCACAAAGAGACAGACATGACTGAGCAACTTTCACACTTAAAATAATTTTATGGTAGCATCCTCAGTATTTCTGTGTACAGTATCATGTCATCTCAAACACTGACAGTTTTACTTCTTCCTTTCAAATTTGGGTGCTTTTTATTTTAGCCACTGCTGTGTCTAGGACTTCCAAAACTATGTTGTATAAAAGTGGGGACCTTGGGCATCCTCGGCCTATTTCTGATCTTAGAGGAAATGCTGTCAGCTTTTTACCCTTGAATATGATGTTAGCTGTGGGTTTGTCATATCCGACCTTTATTATGTTGCGGTATATCACCTCAGTGCCTACTTTCTGGAGAGTTTTTTGTCATCACTGGGCACTGAATTTTGGCAAAAGCTTTTTCTGCATCTACTGAGATGGTCCTGTGATTTTTTTACTCTGTAATTTGTTGATGTGGTATATCACACTAATTATTGAGGTAGTTTCCCTTTATGCCAACTTTCTGGAGAGTTTTTTTTTTTTTTTGCCCTAAGTGGATGCTTTAGAACCGATGAGTCTTTGACGGGATTGGTCTAGGATTCTTTGAAACCTATAGAACCAATTAGATCCCTTATTCTAAACTTGAGTGTAAAATTATTCAGACCAGGTCTTCCTTAATGATGGATAGTTGGTGCTTTCACTTTCATAGTTGGTGGTCCAGTGGCTAGGTCTCCAGGCTCGCAATGCCGGGGGATTGGGTTCGATCCCTAGTCAGGGAACTAGTTCAATCCCCCATGCCACAACAAAGAGTTATACATGAACTTTTAATGAGCTTTCCATTGAACCATCTCAGCCTTGCTTTCACTGAATAAAATATGTTGAATCTTTGTTGTGTTTCATTGTGAGTTCCTTTGCATTACTTAGATGTTGACATAAAAGCAAGAAATATGATTGGGATGTTGGCTTAAGAGAGAACATGATGAAATTTTTGAACTGTTGCTAGTAGAACTTTGTTCTTTCCATTTTTAAAGTCTGTATAAGAAGTGTCTAAACTATTGATCTTCAGTACAAGTCCTAACAAGAAGGATTCATTTGAAAATGTGAGAAAAACTTGAAACAAGCAGTGGAAAGTGTAGTGGGGCTCAGAAGTAATAAACATTGGTGATTAATTATCACAAATGAAAGAGTGAAACTTTTTATAAAGCAAGGAAATCAAGGAGACATCTCTAATCTTCCTTCAAAAGGCATTTCATTCAAAATAATAATTTTACTGCTCTTCCTTTCCACTCTTTTTCACATCCTTACATCCACTTTCAATCCAAGTATTGATTGAAAAATGTTCATTGTTAATTAACGATGTTGATTGCTTATATTGTTTACAGTGATTTCATGTTCTTACATCATATATTTCCCCTTGAATTTTAATTTTATTTTGCCATATTTACCTCCTGTAGTAAAATTTATAAAACTTAAGTCCTTAATCCTTTGATGAATTTTTAATCAGCTAAATAACCATGCCTCAATAATCTTATGTCATTTCAAATTAATAATGAACTAAATGAATAGAGATATATAGCTTGGGTTTTTTAAAAATTTTATGTATTTTTATTGACATAAAATTGACATGTAACCTTGCATTAATTTCATGTATATGTGTGTACACATGCACGCTCATTTGTGTCTAACTCTTTGTGACCCCATGGACTGTAGCCCACCAGGCTCCTCTATCCATGGGATTTTCCAGGCAAGAATGCTGGAGTGGGTTCCCATTCCCTTCTCCAGGGGATCTTCCCGAACTAAGGACTGAACCCACACCTTCTGCATTGGCAGAGGAATTCTTTAACCACTGAGCCACCTGGCAAGGCTATAATTTCAAGTGTACAACATGATGATTCCCTATTTGTATGTACTGTGACTTGATCACCACAGTAAGTCTAGTTAACATCCATCACCACCTACAGCTACAGTATTTTTTCCTTGTGATAAGAGCTTTTAAGACGTACTACTCTCTTAACAAAAATATATAATACAGTATTATTAACTGCAGTCACCATGCTGTAACCTTATATACCCAGGGCTTATTTATCTTATAATTGCAAGTTTGTCCTGTTGAAAGTGAAGTGAAAGTTGCTCAGTTGTGTCTGACTCTGCAACTCCATGGACTGTATAGTCCATGAATTCTCCAAGCCAGAATACTGGAGTGGGTAGCCTTTCCCTTCTCCAGGGGCTGTTCCCAACCCAGGGATCGAGCCCAGGTCTCCCACATTGCAGGTGGATTCTTTACCAGCTGAGCCACCAGGGAAGCCCAAGAATACTGGAGTGGGTAGCCTTTCCCTTCTCCAGTGAATCTTCCTGACCCAGGAGTTGAACTGGGGTCTCCTACATTGCAGGCCAATTCTTTACCAGCTGAGCCACAGGGGAATCCCAAATATGCCCTGTTGGATCATATTTAAGTCCAATGTGTGAGCAATGTGGTTTTTTAACGACCCCAAAGAAATGTTACACATATAATTTAACAATACTGCACATTTTAATGAAAGTGAGAACCTTGTGTAAGGATTGGCAGAGAGAAATTTTCTTTTTTATTTCACATCAGAATAGCAGCGTTATTTTTGATGAAGCTATTAGAGAGTGTAATGGGGCTTTTTTTTTAAAGTGCCGTATCATTCCTTTACGATGTTGTGTTAGTTTCTGCTATAACGATGATGTGAATCAGCCATAAGTATACATATACCCCCTCCCTCTTGAGCCTGCCTCCCTCCCCCACCCCACCCCTCTAGGTCATCACAGAGCCCCGAGCTGAGCTCCCTGTGCTGGACAGCAGCTTCCCACTAGCTGTCTATTTTACACACGGTCGTGTATATATGTCAGTGCTAATTTGTCCCACCAGTCCCTTCCCCCCCGTGTCTACATGTCCGTTCTCTACGTCTGCATCTCTGTTCCTGCCCTGCAGATAGATTTATCTGTAGCATTATTCTAGATCCCACATGCATGAATTATTATTCCATCTTTGTTTTTCTCCTTCGAGAGAAATTTTCTAACTCTATGGCAACCAGGATGGTCTACACTTATCAATGATAAAATCAGTGTGTTTTTTTTTTAATAAATTCTAAAGAATGCTTATGAGCAAAATGCTTGATGTCCATGGATTCCACATCTACACATGTCTTCTCTGCAACTGGGGCATGGTTTTCCACTTAGAAACGTGGGTAGAAACCCTGCCCCTTGCCTGATGTCCCTTGATGGCCTCCTGTATGTGACCAGAGACTTTTCCTGAGAAGTCTTGTCTCCAGTATGTGGCATCAGGACCTGGACCAGAAAACTAAATCACGTGGAAAAGAAGGAACAGGAAGACCTAATATCTTACTGGGTGCTTGTCACACACGATGTAAATTCCAAAATCAACAAATAGGTGGTTGTCAAAACGCGTCACTTCTCTGCAGTGGTGGGCTGACAACCCGTGAGATATTTTAGGTGTGTTTTGACAACAAGGAATAATGAACTGTGGTTGCATGTGGGAAAGATTATTTTTTTTTTTCCTGAGAAGATCAACTGGCCCAGATTTCCCCGGTAGGCAATGCTGTTATCAGCAAAGGCCCTTCTTCCTCCAGATATGTTGTCACGAGGCTTGCTCGTGGAGTAGAGCACCCAAGAGTTGATGCTCTTGAGCTGTGGTGCTGGAGAAGACTCTTGAGAGTCCCGTGGACAGCAAGGAGGTCCAGCCAGTCCATCATTAAGGACATCAACCCTGAATATTCACTGGGAGGACTGATGATGAAGCTGAAGCTCCAATCCTTTGGCCACCTGATGCAAAGAGCTGACTCATTGGAAAAGACCCTGATGCTGGGAGGAGAAGGGGGCAACAGAGGATGAGATGGTTGGATGGCGTCATCCACTCAATGGACATGAGTTCGAGCAAGCTCTGGGACATGGTGAAAGTCAGGGAAGCCTGGCGTGCTGCAGTCCACGGGGTCGCAAAGAGTCGGACACGAGTTAGTGACTGAACAGCAGGGACTTGCAAAGCTGTCTCCCTTTTCTGCCAGCAAGTGCCAGCATGCACAGATGTGCAGAAACAGATATCCAGATTTTTACGGGGGAAGGATAAATGGCCAAGAGAGATTTTACAGTTGTGGTTTTCACAGCTTTTCTAGAGATGATGGAAAAAGCAGTATTTGAGTCACATGAGATAGGTCTTTCATATATCTTAGATTCTACTGGACATATCTTAAAAATAAACTTATTTACAAAACCTAAACTGACTTACAGATAGGAAGTGAACTTATGGTTGCCAAAGTGGGAAGGCAGAAGGGATAAATTGGAAGACTGGGCTTAACATGTACACACTACTGTATGTAAAATAGGATTTAATATATAGCATAGAGAGTTCTACTTAATATCTTGTAATAACCTATAATGGAAAAGAATCTGGAAAAGAATATATCCATATATTTGTATATATATGTGTGTGTGTATGTGTTTATGCATACATACATGAATCACTTTACTATACAGCAGAAACTAATACAGCATTACAAATCAACTATACTTTTTAAATTAATTCATTAATTTGAAAATTCCTCATGGGCATATTATACAACTTAAAGATATAGAAAAGGAGATCAACAAAACCATAAGACCTGACTCAAAACCAAGGACATGACAATTGACATACAGCCTTTGGTTTCAGTGAGTTGAAACCAAAAAAGTTGTTGTTTGTCAAATAATTTAAGTTAAAGGTCCTTCTGTTAGTAAAACCATTTATAATAAATGCAACAATCACCAGTGTAGGTATTTCATCATAGGTTTTGTGGAGGGGCTTCCCGGGTGGCTCAGCTGGTAAAGATCTTGCCTGCAATGCGGGAGACCTGAGTTCCATCCCCGGATTGGGAAGATCCCCTGGAGAAGGAAATGGCTACCCACTCCAGTATTCTGGCCTGGAGAATTCCATGGACCATGTAGTCCATGGGTGGCAAAGAATCAGACATGACTGGATGACTTTCACTTTCAATTTTGTGGAGTGACTGGGATAGGGGATGATAACTCAAAGATGCATTTACTTTTCATTTTCCGTAATCCCTCTTAAGACAGTTTTAACCCACTGTCTTTATCAATGGGCTTCCCAGGTGGCACAGTGGTAAAGAATTCACCTACCAGAGCAGGAGACGTGGGTTTGATCCCTGAGTCAGGAAGATCCCCTGGAGGCGGGCATGGCAACCCACTCCAGTATTCCTGCCTGGAGAATCCCATGGACAGAGGAGCCTGGCGGACTACAGTCCATGGGGTCGCAAAGAGACAAGATTTAGCAATTAAACAATGACAACAACTCTTTATCAACACAGCAATGCAGTTTGAAAAAATACAGCAAGAACAAATTCTGTAATATTGTGAAAAGACATTAGGTTTTGAATCCACAATCCTGAGCTAGGGAATAGTGTTCTGCCAGAGATCAAGTTGATGCTGTGAAAATGATGACGTTGTGAGTTTAAATCAGTAGTTGGTGGATGGGGTTTGAGAGAACAAGTCTGGTGGTTCAAAAGCTGTCGGTTTTAGAAGTTGGTCCACAGATTCACTCTTAAATAGACTTTTTAAAAAGAAATTTTTTTTTTAAAGTTTATTATAAATTGTTACGTATGTATTTATTTGCTTGCCCAGGTCTTTGTGGTGGCACGTGGGATCTTTTAATGGAAGCGTGTTTCCTCTTAATTATGGCACGCGGAATCTAGTTGCCTGACCAGGGATGGAACCCGGGCCCCCTGCTTTGGGAGCACGGAGTCTTAGCCCCCTCTGGACCTAAGGGGACCAGTCTGTCAAATAGACTGCTATGCATACATTCTGCACTGACATTTAGAAAGCTACATTCTTGAGCTGTAAGCTTCCGCTCATATTGGGTTTTAAGAAAAGGAGTTTTAAGTTTCTACTCATACTGGTTATAAGAAAAGTGATACTTAAAAAGTTTTGTCTTCTAGAGATTGGGTTATTATCCAAGGGAAGCATCAGCTTTTAAAAATGCGGTTCAACAAAATAGAGAGGCTTTTTTTTTTTTCATTAGTAGATAATATGTGCATGCAGTATTTGTCATGTATTTGTTGTTGTTGAATCACAAAGTTGTTAAATTCCTGGATGCAGTTGTCATGGGCTCTGTCCCCGTCAGAGGTTGTAGTGAAATCAGTAGCTGCCATTGGCTAAATGCAGTCCCTACAGATATTAAAAAAGGTCATTTGAAAAGAAAGTAATTTGTATTGGAGTATACTTGTTTACAGTGTTGTGTTGGTTTCTGCCGTACAGCAAAAGTGAATCAGCTGTAAGTGTACATATACCGCCTCCCTCCTGAGCCTCCCTCCCACCCCCATCCAGCCCTCTAGGTCATCACAGAGCCCGGAGCTGAGCCCCCTGTGTTACACAGCAGCTTCCCACTAGCTGGCTATTTTACACACGGTCGTGTATATGTGTCAGCACTACTATCTCAATTCATCCCACCCTCTTTTTTAAAAAATTAATTTTTATTGGAATATTTTATTTTTAGTGTTTAAATTGGTTTAAATTAATATTTATTTTTATGGTTCTAACACCACTTCACAGTGTTGTGTTAATGTCTGCTGTATAGCAGAGTGAATCAGCCATGTGGCTATTGTTTAGCTGCTAACTCACGTCCGACTCTTTGTGACCCCACGGAATGCGAAACACCGGGCCTCCCTGTCCGTCACCAACTCCCGGAGCTTGCTCAAACTCATGTCCATTGAGTCGGTGATGCCATCCAACCATCTCACCCTCTGTCACCTCCTCCTCCTGCCTGTAGAAATCATCTGTATGCATACATATATCCCCTCTTTTTTCGACTTCCTTCCCATTTAGGTCATCACAGAGCCCTGAGTAGACGTCCCTGAGCTACAAACGGGCACTTCGATTGCACTAAGACCTGGAGAAAAAAATTCCTAATGATCAGTTTAGCTTCCAGTCCTCTGCAGTGTTTACATCTACGCTGGCATCATGAAGATGAGAACTCGCTTGTGTAATGGGTCATTCAGGTCTAAATCATTACATATTTATATATTGTACGCATACTCAGTCATGTCTGACTCTTTGTGACCCCATGGGCTGTAGCCCACCAGGCTCCTCTGTCCATGGGATTCTCGAGGCAGGAATCCTGGAGTGGGTTGCCATTTCCTCCTCCAAGGGATCTTCCTGACCCGGGGATTAAACCTGCGTCCTTGCATCTCCTGCATGGGCGGGCGGGTTCTATACTGCTGAGCCAGAGGGGAAGCCCTTGTATAAGTACTGTGATTAATTTTGCTACTTACACATAAATTTTAAGGGGCAAATAAAGAAATAATTTATTGAAATGCACTTTTGTCACAGTTGTGTTGAATCCTCCTCTGCTCTGTGAGCACAGGCTCTTTTCCTGGGTGGCAGTTAGCCCAGGAGAATATTCAGTCTAAAAGGAAACAAAGAATCTGGGCTCAACAGGACAGCCTACTTTGTCATGTATTTTTAGAATGTTGCAGATTTAGGACAAAGAGGAGCAACTGTGATCACGTTACATAAGGCGTCCACACATCTGTCCTAAAACGGATATTGTATCTTTGGCAAAACATTGCTCTTTTTGGGCAATTTGTCATTTCTTTTCATCACCGATGGGTTTTTATGTGTCATGCAAAGGAGGGGAAAGCCTTTGCAATGAAAATACTTTTGACACTGACTAGGCATAGAATTTACCTGGGAATAAGCTTTTGCTGCGTCCTATTGAAAATTATTTAAAACAGGTTATTAGTGTGCTTCTGTTGTTTAATCACTCAGTCGTGTCTGACTTTTTGCAACCCCATGGACTGCAGCACGCCAGGCTTCCCTGTCCTTCACCATCTCCCGGAGTTTGTTCAAACTCATGTCTATTGAGTCGGTGATACCATCCAACCATCTATCTCATCCTCTGTCATCCCCTTCTTCTCCTGCCCTCAGTCTTTCCCAGCATCAGGGTCTTTTCCAGTAACTTCAAATTTATACATTTCCTTCTTAATTAACAAGCATTATTTGGGACCAGTGTATATGGACAACTAATGTGATGTCAGATACGGGGTTTGAAGTTATATCCAACCCAATGCAGGCAAATAAGAACCTGGACCGCTGAGTTACAAATTTTCTTCCAGGCTGGCAGTTCTGATAGGAGCTACTTAATTGGATTTGCTAATCTAATTATTGTTGTTGCTGTTTAGTCACTCAGTCATGTCTGACTCTTTGTGACCCCATGGACCGTAGCCCGCCAAGCTCTTCTGTCCTTGGGAACTCTCCAGGCAAGAACACTGGAGTGGGTTGCCATTTCCTCCTCCAGGGGATCTTCTCGACGCAGAGACTGAACCCAGATCTCCTGCGTCGGCATACATTGTGGTTTTTTGTTTTTTAACCATCTGAGCCACCAGGGAAGCCTTCCTCTTATCTACACAAAATCCTGACTCTAGTCCACAGGAAATCCTGGATCTTTTCCTCACTAAAGCTTGTTTGGGACACATGACCTTATGCGTTTTAAACGTTTGCAAATTAAAAGTTTCAAACAACGTTAAAAAGTTAAAAAGAAAAGAACTGGGAAGTCCAGTGGCTAAGACTCCATGCTCCCAATGAAAGGGGCCTGGGTATGATCCCTGGTTAGGGAACTAAGATCCCATGTGTGACGGCTAAGACCTGGCTCAGCCACGTAAATAAATATTAAAAAACAAAAAAAGTTGGAAAGAATGAAAGGCAGTACTCCAGCCACAGAGAAAAGTAAGTTGCCTGAATAGGTGATTAATCCAGGGAGCTGATAGCATGTAGCCATCTACTAAAGAACAAAAAATATGTATATATGGTAAAGCCTGTGATGTTGGGAAAGATTGAGGGCAAAAGGAGAAGGGGGCGACAGAGAATGAGATGGTTGGATAACATCACCGACTCCCTGGACATGAGTTTGAGCAAACTCCAGGAGATGGTGAAGGACAGGGAAGCCTGGCGTGCTGCCGTCCGTGGGGTCACAAAGAGTTGGAAATGACCGAGCAACTGAACAACAACAGACAAATATATATATGGTGAATAATCCTTTAGACACGAATGATGTAACCTTTATCATCAGCAAGCCATCCAATCATAAAAGTTGATTAACCGAACCAGGATACACGGGAGACCTTTCCTAATTTTATTACTAGTGCCGGCAGATGGCTTGAACAGAAACGCAAGGCACAGTTTATAAAAATGTGTCTGAAACCAGCTCGGTGTGCCATGAGGAGGGTAGATAATCAGAATAGTCCACACTGGATCACATTCTGCTTTCATCCATCAAAATGCATTTCTGGCATCTTCCAAATGGGTAAACTGTGTGTTAATATCAACATACACAGTGTTCACATCTTCTTCCTCTTAAATCCACCAAGAGATTATGTGATGACATACATAAAAAAGGATTAGATCTTACAGAGGCCTTGAGAAGAGAAAACCCAGCATTACTGACCCAGTTTTTTTCCAGATGAAGAGCAGCAAGCCCCCCAGGAGACAATCTCCAGTTGTCTAGACGCAGCAAACTCCACAGGAGTAAGCCTCGTATCCAGGGCACTGAATCCTCCCCGCCATGAAGCTGAAGATCTGATAATATCTCCCTTTTCCTACATTTTAGTGGCTTCTTCAAAAGAGAGAGAGAGAGACACTGCTGTTTAACCACTCTCGGGCACCAGGAATAATTAATTGTCCTGCGAGATGGTCAATCCAGAGGTTTAAATGCTATGTACATATTTACAACAGAGCAAATGGCTTCCCTGATGGCTCAGTTGGTGAAGAATCCACCTGCAATGCCGGAGACCCCGGTTCGATTCCTAGGTCGGGAAGATCTGCTGGAGAAGAGACAGGCTACCCACTCCAGTATTCTTGGGCTTCCCTGGTGGCTCAGCTGGTCAAGAATCCGCCTGCAATGCGGGAGACCTGGCTTCGATCCCTGGGTCGGGAAGATTCCCCTGGAGAAGGGAATGGCCACCCACTCCAGTATTCTTGCCTGGAGAATCCCAGGGACAGAGGAGCCTGGCGGGCTACAGTCCATGGGGTCGCAAGAGTCAGACAAGATTGAACAACTAAACAGCAAGAACATATGTCATTACTAATAATTAATATGTACCTACTACTAATATATAATAAAATATACATGTATATAAACACTATACAGTATATAGGAATATACTAATATACATGTATGTTGCATGTTAATAACTACTTTAACATTAATTTTTTTTTTTTGCTGAAAACATGGAAACATCGAAGAGACTTTTAAATATGTTAAACCCATTTAAAAAGCCATAGAGTAAAAGCTCTGTTTGTAGAATGAAGAATTCTGCAGATGAAAACAGAATGGAAAAATAAACTCACGACAGCATAAAAATCAGCACTCTTGCCTTACGAGAAAATTTCCAGTGTCAGCAGTGCGGCGTGCAAAACCTGATTGACTTCAAGTATTCATTAGTTGGAGATGAATTTGATGTTTATGAACAGTTGCATTTGGTCGTGGTTGCTTTGAAGCAGACAGTTCCAAAAGTGTATGGGAAGGTGCCTAAAACTATATCACAAAGTGAGAAGGAGATCAAGTCGTGTTTCTAAATTAAGGTATTATTTCCTATTAAATTAAAATGCATGCAACTTCATTAGGGATTTGATCATTTCATCTAATTCTCTAAATATTTATATATTCAAATGACATACATTTATTTTTAAACCTCTCTCATTAGAAAGATTAAACAGGATGATTAATTCAGGATGGAGGGGACTCAGTGATGCCCTCGGTGGGACAGGGAATATGGAATGTTTTGAGAGTATAAAGATGAATTTCAAATGTTGAGACCGCATTTATGGAGGTCTCTGTCTGGTGGAGACGTTATAGAAAGAGAGATTGTTTTATTAGAAAGAGAGATTATTTTATTAGTGTGATGGACTGGATAGAAAGAAGCTGGTGGTGGTGATGGTTTTCCTGCTAAGTCGTGTCTGACCCTTGAGAGTCCGTGGACTGTAGCCCGCCAGGCTCCTCTGTCCATGGGATTCTCCAGGCAAGAACACTGGAGTGGGTCGTCATTTCCTCCTCCAGGGGATCTTCTTGACCCAAGGATTGAACCCCAGTCTCCTGCCCTGGTCTCCTACATTGGCTGCATTGACAGAATACTGCTGAGCCACGTGGAAAGTCCCATATATGTTCTGTATCTACTTTAACAGTAATTCTGAGGGATGGGATGGGGAGGAGGGTGGGAGGGGGGTTCAGGATGGGGAACACATGTACACCCATGGCAGATTCATGTCAAACTATGGCAAAACCACCACAATATTGTAAAGTAATTAGCCTCCAATTAAAGTAAATAAATTAAAAGAAAGAAAAAAAAACATAAAAGTAATTCTGCGTTTTTTTTTTAACATTTCCAAAAGTAGTACTACCTGAAAGTGTTTTAAAATGAACTGGGCTTGTCAAAATTATACCTCTTTTATGCCGGACACCTGTGGTTTCTCCACACTAAAAACAGCACTTCACCTAAGAGAATTCTTTGCAAAAACTTTGCTGAAAAAAAATTTATAGTGGGATCAAAGTCCCTCAAAACTAAGGACATTATTTTCTTTCATTATTTATAGTCAGCACTTCCATATCACAATGCAACTCAGAGTCCTGTAAATTTATTTTATACTTTGAATAAATGGCTCCTCTTGTGGCTCAGCTGGTAAAGAATCCGCCTGCAATGCAGGAGACCTGGGTTTGATCCCTGGGTTGGGAAGATCTCCTGGAGAAGGGAAAGGCTACCCACTCCAGTATTCTGGCCTGGAGAATTCCATGGACTGCATAGTCCAAGGGGTCGAAAAGAGTCGGACACGACTGAGTGACTTTCACTTTCACTTTTTCTCTTTGAGTAAATAGAGTAAGTTTATTTTATCGTCTTTGAGCATCTACAATGTGCAGTTATATATGTCATAATTATCCCTTTTATTATGTTTATGACTATATGCTATGAACCCTTCAGATTTTTTCCCATAAAAACATTGATCACAAGGGTCAATGTAGTCTGTGGCATAATCAAAAACTAGAGGATGCTTTGGAATCTTATGTTTTGCTGAATTTCATCCACATTTAGAGTCTATGTGATGCAAAGTAGATAGAAAATATGTTTCCTTCTCTACCTACTAAGCCAGGATATGGATCTGTTGAAGTGAAGTAAAGGTGTTAGTCGCTCAATACTGTCTGACTCTTTGCGACCCCATGGACTGTAGCCCACCAGACCCCTCCATCTATGGGATTCTCCAGGCAAGAACACTGAAGTGGGTTGCCATTCTCTTCTCCAGGGGATCCTCCCCGACCCAGGAATCAAACCAGCCTCTTTTGCATTGCAGGCAGATTCTTTACCATCCGGCCACCAGGAAATCAACAGTTTATTGTACTAGAAATTCAGGAGTGTGTGCAATCCACATCATGTGTTTTAATTTTTTTTAATTTTATTTTAATTAATTATTTTTGGTGGCACTGGGTCTTTGTTGCTGCACATGGCC
This sequence comes from Giraffa tippelskirchi, assembly GCF_054371585.1. Lineage (NCBI taxonomy): Eukaryota > Metazoa > Chordata > Mammalia > Artiodactyla > Giraffidae > Giraffa > Giraffa tippelskirchi. The sequence continues at coordinate 151,004,012 of NC_137289.1, forward strand.
TTTCTCTAGTTGTGGAGAGCAAGGGTGATTCTCTAGTTGCAATGCATGGATTTCTCATGCGGTGGAGCTCCAGACAAGTGAGCTGCGGAAGTTGGAGCCCACAGGCTCAGTAGTTGTGACGTACAGGCTTACTTGCCCCAGACATATGGGATCTTCCCGGACCGGAGATCAAACCCTGAATTGGCAAGTGGAGTCTTAACCCATCATGGCAAATAGATGGGGAAACAATGGAAACACTGATAGACTTTATTTTCTTTGGCTCCAAAATCACTGCAGATGGTTACTGCAGCCATGAAATTAAAAGATGTTTGCTCCTTGGAAGAAAAGTCATGACCAACCTAGATAGCATATTTAAGAGCAGAGACATTACTTTACCAACAAATGTCCGTCTACTCAAAACTATGGTTTTCCCAGTGGTCATGTATGGATGTGAGAGTTGGGCCATAAAGAAGGCTGAGCACCTAAGAATTGATGTTTTTGAATTGTGGTGTTGGAGAAGACTCTTGAGAGTCTCTTGGAAGGCAAGGGGATACAACCAGTCCATCCTAAAAGAAATCAGTCCTGAATATTCATTGGAAGGGTTGATGTTGAAGCTGAAACTCCAATACTTTGGCCACCTGATGGAAAGAGCTGACTCCTTGGAAAAGACCCTGATGCTGGGAAAGATTGAAGTCAGGAGGAAAAGGGGATGACAGGGGATGAGATGGTTGGATGGCACCACTGACTTGATGGACATGAGTTTGAGCAAGCTCCAGGAGATAGTGAAGGACAGGGAAGCCTGGTGTGTTGCATTCCATGGGGTTGCAAAGAGGTGGACACGACTGAGCAACTGAACTTCTTAACCCCTGAACTACAAGTGAAGTCCCTGAATAGCATATTCTTTAAACATAAGCATATTTTGAGCCAACTTATGTTTCTGGAAGGTGCAACCATCTGGACATAGTAATGAATTTCTATTGAACAAATATGCTTCCCTCTGGAATGGATTTATGGTTTGGGGGGCTTCCCTGTTGGCTCAGACTGTAAAGAATCTGCCTGCCAACACAGGAGATGCAGGTTCAATCCCTGGCTCAGGAAGATCCCCTGGAGAAGGAAATGAAAACCCACTCCAGAATTCTTGCCTGGAGAATCCCATGGACAGAGGAGCCTGGCGGGCTATAGTCCATGGGGTCACAAAGACTCGGACACAACTCAGTGACTAACACTTGTCTCAGCGCCTGAAGGCTTTCACCTTGTCACCCCTAACGGGCTCATTTGGGAGTAAAAGGACACATTTACAAGAATCGATGTGGATGGCTTCCCTGGTGGCTCAGAGGTTAAAGCATCTGCCTGCAATGCGGGAGACCCCGGTTTGATCCCTGGGTGGGGAAGATCCACTGGAGAAGGAAATGGCAACCCACTCCAGTATTCTTGCCAGGGCAATCTCATGGACAGAGAAGCCTTCTGGGCTGCAGTCCATGGACTTCACTTATTTCCTTACAAGAATTGATATTGTGTTAGCAGATATCTTCATTTGTCCGTCCGCACCAACTTCTCAAAAATGCAAATGAAAGCATTCACATCAAAGGCTTAGATGTGACTGGGCAAACGTGAATGCACTGGTCCCATTATTTTGTCTCCCATGAAGATGCATAAAAATGTATTTTAGGAGGACAATCAACTCTCTTGATTTGGTAAAGGGTCTTCAACCATTACTCCACATTTTAGACAAGATACGTTTTAGAGACATAAAATGTGAATAAATAAGTGGCTTTGTATTTCATTAAATGCATATGCAGCGATGAATATTTTTACTTGAAATATTTCTTGAATTTTAAAAAATTTTCAAAGCACTCAAATACGCAGAAATGTAGAGCATAATGTATTATGAACACTAAACATTCTTTCTCTATATTTAACAATGTATCGTATCTGTTATGTTTGCTTCGCTTATATTTGTTTGGTAAAGGATGTCAAAGAGGACATGGTTTTTTAATAGGTAGATATTTCAATATCCTTTCAAAACAACATAAAACTCTAGTTTTATTTATGAAAATCTATAACTATGAGCAGCTCCATAATATTTATACCCAATTGAATTTCTTTTATTAGCTCCAAAATATATTTTTTATGTGGACCATCTTTAAAGTCTTGATTGAATTTGTGACTGGACTGCTTTTGTTTTATGTTTCAGTTTTTTGGCCTCTAGGCAAGTGGGATCATAGCTCCCAGACCAGGGATCAAAGCCATAATGCTCTGCATTGGAAGGTAAGCTTTTAACCGCTGGACCACCAGGGAAGTCCCCTCTGAAACACGTTTTAATCTTTGTTGATTCAACCCAGAATCAAATCAGGGACTGATTGTAAATCTGCATTCTTTTTAAGGAAATGAAGGACAGAGTTGAATGCCTTTTATTGTAACACATTTTCTATAACATCGTATAGGATTTTTTATTCCAGGACGGTTATAAATAAAGAGTAAGATGAAGACATGTTAGAGCACAAAATAGATGATAATCACTAAATTATCTAGTCATTACTCTAATAATACTAAATCTCCAGAATCACCTAAAGAAAGAAGAGAAAAAGTAAAGTTGCTTAGTCGAGTCTGACTCTTTGTGACCCCATGGACCGTAGCCCACCAGGCTCCTTTGTCCATGGGATTTTCCAGGCAAGAGTACTGGAGTGGGGTGCCACCTGAAATAGTAACATTTTAAGTTTCAAATATCACCTTTATCGAGTGTAATTTTGTTCCACCTTAGTAATAGTTTTTTTCTTTAAGTAGTCTCCATTTTCTTTTCTGCCTTCTTACTCATTTCTGTGAGTACCTTTATGCAGCTCTTATACATTAGTTATTCATTTTCTGTAACATTTAGAGTTTTCAGCAATCGATTTAAGGGCTTCCCTGGTGGCTTAGACAGTAAAGAATCTGCCTCCAATGCGAGAGACCCAGGTTCGATCCCTGGGTCAGGAAGATACCCTGGAGAAGGAAATGGCAACCCACTCCAAAAATCTTGCCTGGAGAATCCCGTGAACAGAGGAGACTGGCAGGCTGCAGTCCATGGGGTCGCACAGAGTCAGACATGACTCAGAGACTAACACACACACACAAAACTGATTTAACACTCATCCACCCAGCCTGTGAGCACTGACCTTTCTTTGTCATCACAATAACTGTTTTAATTTAGTGGCACAAATGAGAGTCAGCATCCTAGGGTCATAACATAAAGGGGATACACAAATCTGTAATAAGAGGAGTTTGCCCTGTGAATTCCTTGGCAAATAATATTGTCTACAAGTGTATTGCTAGAGAGTTAATGATCTGAGCCTTCATCTAAAGTCAATAACAAATTAATTTTTTTTTAAGTTATAAAAATTATAAAAGAAGCCCACAGATTTTTCCTTATCGGCCAACTCTGAAATATAAAACTGTCTCAAGGATGATAGAGAAACAAACGATAATTATCAAGAAACTACTGCAAAGGAGTCCCCACATTACTACGGATGTCGTGCTTTTATTGCAATGAGCTCTTTTAGTAAAAATGGGCTAAAGCGTGTCTCCTTCATCCTTCTACCTCTCTGGCTGCCTCCAGTGCTCTGCAAATAAGAGACATGTATCACACGGAAGGATGTGCATACTTGCGGAAGGAGTTAGACGTGTTTCCGAGCTCCTGGCGTACAGTTGTTCACTGTCAGAGATGTTTAAGACGACAAAGCACGCTGCATGCCTGTTGTATTCACTACACCTAGGCTACTGCATATGCAGTAGGTGCTTAATAAACATTCAAGATAGGAGTAAGGCTGATGGTTTCTATTGCATCTTTCCTAATGCATGAAGCTGTTCTTTTCCCCCACCATTATCACTTGAAAGTGAAAGTCGCTCAGTCGTGTCCAACTCTTTGCAACCCCAAGGACTGCAGCACGCGAGGCCTCCCTGTCCATCACCATCTCCCGGAGTTTACTCAAACTCATGTCCATCAAGTCAGTGATGCCATCCAACCATCTCATCCTCTGTCGTCCCCTTCTCCTCCTGCCTTCAATCTTTCCCAGCATCAGGGTCTTTTCTAAAGAGTCAGTTCTTCGCATCAGGTGGACAAAGTACTGGAGCTTCAGCTTCAGCATCAGTCCTTCCAGTGAATATTCAGGACTGATTTCCTTTAGGATGAACTGGTTGGATCTCCTTGCAGTCCAAGGGACTCTCAAGAGTCACTTCTTCAACACCACCTATGATATCCTATGGTCGGTACCTATTTTCTGATACAGAAATGTCCCAGCTAGGATGCTGAGTATACTTTGGTGATGAACAAAACAAAAAATAAGTCCTCACCCTTGGGGGTCTTATACTTAGTAAAAGAGTCAATGAAGAATATAATAAATAAACTAAAAAGCATTTTAGTTTAGAAGAATAGAATAGCAAGTACTATTGAAACAGCTGATGTAGAGCAGACAGGCTCGAGGTAGAAGTGTGAGACTGTGGGCTGCAATTTTCATTAAGGTCTAAAGACAGAAGAGACTTCCCTTGTGGCTCAGCTGGTAAAGAATTCGCCTACAGTGCGGGAGACCCGGGTTCGATCTCTGGGTCGGGACGCTGGAGAAGGAAATGGCAGCCCACTCCAGGATTCTTGCCTGGAGAATCCCACGGACAGAGGAGCCTGGCGGGCTGCAGTCCGTGGGGTCGCAGAGAGTCAGACAGGAATGAGCGACTGATGCTCTCAAAGACAGAAAGGGAAAACATGACAGGCGTGAGAGATTTCTTGGAGGAAGATTTGAGAGGAGTAAGTGAGGAAGCTTATACAGACTTGGGGTTCAACCAGGGCAGAGACCCCATGGCAGGAGTGACCCCTCTGGCCGGCAGAAAGAGAATGTAGGAGAAATACAAGGTAAAGACTTGTATGACAATTCCTCGTGTGACAGGCTACCTAGTGTTAACGTCTGTTACGCTGAGTAGCTTGGGTTTCTACTGCAAAGCATTGGGCAAGGCTGTTATCATCTTATGTGTGTTTAGAAACATCTCGGAGATGTGCCCATGTGGTGGAGACCAGGGATGCAGAAATTCATGGGGGGAAAATGAGCAGAGCTTTCAGGGTGATGCTCTGGATTCCTGGGAGGAAAATAGACACAGGCTTCATGGCGATGCTGTTGAGTTTGGTCAGAACCGGTACTCGATTCTCGGTATATGTCAAAGGTTTGGCCAAAAGGATCCATCTAACCGACTAGAGAGATGTCGAACATGGAAGAGTAGACACAAGGATGTCCACAGTTTGAGAAAACTGTGAACGGCTCAGCTTCGAGAGCAAACAGCTAAATTCAAAGCCCACACTTCCATAAATCCTCTGAATGGGGATCTGTTTGAATCCATCGTTTTGAAATAGCAAGAGATTTGTTAAATATCAGCAGTTGAATCACAGGTGTCATTGAAATTTTTGTTATTCAGTTTTTGTTTGTTTTTTTTTAAATGTATTTCACTTTAAAGCATCATGACTTATCCCACTCTGCATTTCTGGGTTAGCCTCACTTTAAAAAGTGTCTTCCAAGTGTACTGTAGCGAGCTTTGATATTCATGAAATCAGTGCTGTCTTGCTATCTAATTAAACGGAAACAAAAATAGTGAGAGGTTCTCCAGGGAAATTTAAATGTGTATTCGTGGTATCTGAGAGGCAAATGGGCTTTTTACTAATACTCGAAAGTATGCAGATGCATGGCTCTGAGAAAAAATGTTTGTTAGTATTATTTCTGTGCTGGTTTCCTGTTTTTAAAACTACAGTTTCTATTTAAAATTATGTCAAGGGGGTGGCAGGGAGGCTCAAGAGGGAGGAGATATACGTATGCTTATGGCTGATCCACCTTGTTGTATATCTGAATCAACACAACAGTGTAAAGCAATTATACTCCAATTTTTTTTAACAAAATAGAATTTACCAGTGTGGGGTGGGGGGAGAGGATATCAAGAACATTTCTAACATCGCATAATGTTTAATTCTTTCAGTGTTACTGATGAAAGAACTTTTGTAAGGAAAAAGGTAAACACAAATATTGCAAAACTACTGGGGAGAGATGGGCCAGCCAAACCCAGCAGCAGCAGCAGCACAAAAATTAGGTTAAAAAGCACTAGTTGAAAGAAACAATCTCGTAGAGGGAATGGATTGTTCTAAATTGTATTTATCCGAGGCCGCACTGGGTCTCCCGTGGCTGCACAGACTTTTCTTTAGGTGCGGTGCGTGGGCTTCTGCTTAGAGCGGCTGCTCTTGCTGTGGAGCGTGGACTCTGGAACACAGGACCAATAGTGCACGAGCTTAGCTATTCCAAGGCATGTGGGGTCTTGCCGGATCACGGACTGAACCCCGATCTCTTGCGTTTGCAGGCAGATTCTTCACCACTGAGCCACCAGGAAGCCCCTGGAATGAATATTTTTATTAAAAAAAAGTTGCTCCCTGATACCTTTGAAAGAAAATTTATCTTAACCAACAACAAATCACTAAGAGCAAAAGGAAAACAATTCATGCGGACAATGCAAGCAAAAAACAAATAAATAAATAAAACCCTGAAAATTCTATTGACTCTCCATCCGTTTTTCTATATGAAGGAGGCTTCAATACGTGGTCATCGGTCCTGGAAAGTGTTTATAGAACAAATGATCATGGATTCATAGCAGTAGGTCAAAGACAGAAATAAAGATCTCTTTTTAATATCAAAGTCAAGGTTCCCCTGAATATGCAGGGTCATGTAGGAACTGGAAGACACATTTAGAATGTACTACACATGTATCAAACTGTATATTAGACATGTAACGGGAGCATGTTTCTTAATTTATAGCATCTAAGCCTGTGTCCCTATTTGTGCTTTGCAAATAAGATTGCCTGTACCATTTTTTCTAGATTCCATATATGTATGTTAATATGTGAAACTTGTTTTTCTTTCTAACTTGGCTCTGTGTCCCACCCTCTAGGTCCATACATGTCTCTACAAATGGATACCAAGGGCAAAAGGGTGGGGTGGAAGGAATTGGGAGATTGCAATGAACCCATACACACTAGTTTAATACTATGTATAAAACAGATAACCAATGAAAACCTACTGTGTAGCTCAGGGGACTCTACCCAGTGCCCTGTGATAACCTAAATGGAAGGAAATCCAAAAAAGAGGGGAATATATGTATGCATATAGCTGATTCACTTTGCTGTACAGTAGAAACTAATACAACCTTGTAAAGCAACTATACTCCAATAAAAGTTAATAAAAAACACATAGTAAAAAATAAATTTGTGATATACTGTCAGATGGTAATTAATATTCATAGATATAAGCAATGCGTACCTCTCCCAGGAATACAGGCGCATTGACAGCTTGGGAGAAACTGTGCTTCTGCTCCTGAAACTACTGTCTGCATTAAAAAAAAAAAAAAAAAAATCAGTCAACTAAGTAAGAGAGTTTGAACATCTCATATCATGCCAGAAATATGGGTCACCGTGCTATTAGTTTTCTTCATATTACTTGAATTAAAATGTACTAAAATTTATCTGTATGAAGGGCAAAAAAGTGATGCATTCAGAACGTACAGATTAAATCTATAATGGTTGACTACATATAAGGACAATTTTAATAGTACTCTCAGGCACTCGATAACCTTTTTGTTAAAGTTAATAGAAATTAGTTATTGGTGACAACATACAGAAAAAGTCGTGTATGTGCACGCTAACTCACTTCAGTCATGTCCGACTCTTTGCGACCCCATGGACTGCAGCCCACCAGGCTCCTCTGTCCATGGGTTTCTCCAGGCAAGAGTACTGGAGCGGGTTGCCATGCCCTCCTCCAGAGGATCTTCCTGATCCAGGGATCAAACCCACGTCTCTTGCATTGCAGGCAAATTCTTTACCACTGAGCCACCAGGGAAATCCAGTCATGTATAAGCAAGGCAAAAAAAAAAAGTATAATGAAAATTTCCCAGTGGAACTCATTTAAATATTGCAGTTGAAAGCTACTATAAATTCAGAATCTCTTAGTTCTAGCAAAACCATCTAAAAAGTGTGAAGCTTCTAAAATCACTTGTAAAGAAAATCATTTTCATGGATAATGGTATTATACCTAAGCTATATAGATGCAACAGGCAAGTTTTCAGTCCTGTTTTTGAAGAGTAACTCTGACTTTTGTCAGGTACTGCTCAACTATGAATGGATTGCTTTATCCTGCAAATAAGATACCTTTACACCCTCTTTTACCTTTTATGTTCCGTGTTAATTCCTTTCTGTGCTCATGGATATACTTTTTCAAGAGAACTCGGGACTTCCCTCGTGGACCATCCAGTGGTTGAGACTTTGCCTCCCAATGCAGGCTGTGCAGCTTCAATCCCTGATTAGGAAGTTAAGATCCCACATGCTTCAGGGGCAAAAAAACCCCAAAACATGAAACAGAAGCGATATGGTAACAGATTCAATAAAACACTTTAAAAATGGTCCACATCCAAGTACTTAAACAAGGGAACTCAGATATTCTGAGTACCATTGAAAAATCAGTACAGTAAAAAAACATCTTTTGATAAATTAGAAATTTTTAAGTCATTTGACTGTTAAGTTGGGGCATTTACTCTCTTGCTCACAAAGATAGTGAAAATCAGACAAAGAATAATATGATGAAAATAAATATATCCATAAGCTTGAGTATATGGAGATGATAAGCATAAAATATATTACATGCCAAATATTCAGGATTCGATCCCTGGGTGAGGAAGATCCCCTGGAGGAGGAGGTGGCAACCCACTCCAGGATTCTTGCCTGGAGAATTCCATGGACAGAGGAGCCTGGTGGGCTACAGTCCATGGGGTCACAAAGAGTCGGACACGACTTACCAACTAAACAACAACAACCTAACTTATGTTGGTGCTGTGCGTGTTAAAACAGCACAGAGTTGGACACAACTGAGTGACTGAGCAACACAGGCAAAGAAAAGTCGTGTCTTATTTATAAAAACCGACTTGCCTTTCTGTTCTCTCTCTGTTGTGTGTAGGACACAAAGCTAGCTGAGATTGTGCAATGTTTTTTTTCCTCCTCATCAGTTGACACCCTCCTATGATTGGAATGCCAGAGAAGGCAATGGCACCCCGCTCCAGTACTCTTGCCTGGGAAATCCCATGGACGGAAGAGCCTGGTGGGTTGCAGTCCATGGGGTCGCTAAGGGTCGGACACAACTGAAGCGACTTAGCAGCAGCAGCAGCAGCAGCAGGACTGGAATGCAGGCAGGATTCATCACAGAACACAAGCTGGCAAAGCTCAGCTGGAAGCATCTGAAACAGCACCCTTTGTAAAGGAGAAAACAAGACGCTGTACCTCTGAAAATGCAAAACTGGGGCCATGATCTAGCTTCAATCATTCCTTTTGCTAAAACCTCCCATGCAAATTAAAAATACATCATTCACACTTATAAAGGTAATTAAAAAACAAAACAAAACACCAGCCTGTAATCTAAAGGTGTAAAACGGAGGGAAAAATCTTGAGTGCTTTTCCTGAAGTTCAAATGTGACTTTATCCTTTTTCCAACATCTTGAAAAAGGCAACTGTGCTTGAAATCTTCATAAGTCATCTACTAATACAGGAATTATGCTCTATAAAAATTTAAAAAAACATGAATGTTGATACTTAAAATAGTAAATTTTATGTCATCTGGACACTATGGAAGAGAGAACATGACAAATTATCAAGATCCCTGATACATCAAAAATTTCCTTGTTACCGAGTTACTTTCAGGAGCAGACGGTAAGCAGGGATAAATGAGTAAAAGATCGCTTAGTCGGTTCACTTACAAGGCAGTTAATGAAAGTAAAAGACGATTAAATATTAGCAAATCCGTCACCCCTGGAGACAGAGTTGACGTTTCTTTTGTTGTTTTTGTTCTTCATAGAGTGTAACTATTCTCGTTGGGCTTCCCTGGTGGCTCAGCTGGTAAAGAATCCGCTCGCCATGTGGAAGACCTGGGTTCGATCCCTGGATTGGGAAGATCCCCTGGAGAAGGGAATTGGGCACAACTGAGCGACCTTCACTTTCACTTCATTCTTCTTAAGGCGCTTAGTCACTTGGTCGTGTCTGACTCTATAAATTTTTTGGCAATTTATTTTTGTAAAAAAATCTGTATAAACATCAGCCCAAATGCTCTTTAATTTTTTCCAGATGTGTCACTGATGAAATCTAAGTTAACTAGTTGTCTGATTTAGGTATTACAAATTTAGAAAAGGTAGAGGAACCAGAGACCAAATTGCCACCATCTGCTGGATCATCGAAAAAGCAAGAGAGTTCCAGAAAAACATTTATTTCTGTTTATTGACTATGCCAAAGCCTTTGACTGTGTGGATCACAAGAAACTGTGGAAAATTCTGAAAGAGATGGAAATACCAGACCATCTGACCTGCCTCTTGAGAAACCTGTATGCAGGTCAGGAAGCAACAGTTAGAACTGGACATGGAACAACAGACTGGTTCCAAATAGGAAAAGGAGTATGTCAAGGCTGTCTATTGTCACCCTGCTTATTTAACTTATATGCAGAGTGCATCATGAGAAACGCTGGGCTGGAGGAAGCACAAGCTGGAATCAAGATTGCTGGAGAAATATCTATAACCTCAGATATGCAGATGGTACCACCCTTATGGCAGAAAGTGAAGAAGAGCTAAAGAGCCTCTTGATGAAAGTGAAAGAGGAGAGTGAAAAAGTTGGCTTAAAGCTCAACATTCAGAAAACTAAGATCATGGCATCTGGTCCCATCACTTCATGGGAAATAGATGGGGAAACAGTGGAAACAGTGTCAGACTTTATTTTTCTGGGCTCCAAAATCACTGCAGTTGGTGATTGAAGCCATGAAATTAAAAGATGCTTGCTCCTTGGAAGGAAAGTTATGACCAACCTAGACAGCATATTGAAAAGCAGAGACATTACTTTGCCAACAAAGGTCTGTCCAGTCAAGGCTATGGTTTTTCCAGTGGTCATGTATGGGTGTGAGAGTTGGACGGTGAAGAAAGCTGAGCACTGAAGAATTGATGCTTTTGCACTGTGGTGTTGGAGAAGACTCTCCAGAGTCCCTTGGACTGCAAGGAGATCCAACCAGTCCATCTTAAAGGAGATCAGTCCTGAGTGCTCATTGGAAGGACTGATGGTGAAGCTAAAACTCCAATCCTTTGGCCACCTGATGTGAAGAGTTGACTCATTTGAAAAGACCCTCATGCTGGGAAAGATTGAGGGCAGGAGGAGAAGGGGTCGACAGAGGATGAGGTGGTTGGATGGCATCACCGACTCAATGCACATGGGTTTGGGTAAACTCTGGGAGTTGGTGATAGACAGGGAGGCCTGGCTTGCTGCAGTTCATGGGGTCGCAAAGAGTTGGACATGACTGAGTGACTGAACTGAACTGAATGAATGATTTATTTGCCTGTCTCCTTTTTTTAGGTTACTCAGGGCTTATTTAATTGAGCTAGGATGTGACTTTCCATCTTTGATTTTTTTTCAAAGTAGCAATCCATCTTTTAATTTTTTTTTTTTTTAAATCTCAGGCATCTGCTAGAGCTATCTAAGCAAAAGAGTTTATTTTCTCTTGATTTCTCTTAAAAAGCTCCTCAGATTTGCAACACTGATGTGTGAACATATGTAATGCTTTTATGATGCTTGAAGCATATGCATTTACAGTTTTCAGTTGCTTTACTAAAAACATTTTTTTTTTTTCTAATTGAAGTGTAGCTGCTTTTCAGTGTTGTGTTAGTTGGTGCTGTACAGCAAAGTGAATCAGCTATGCCTTACACATACATCCCCTCTCTTTTGGATTTCTTTCCCCTTCAGTCACCACAGAGCTCTGAGCAGCATTCCCCGTGCTCTGCGGTAGATTCTCGTTCGTTACCTATTTTATATGTAGTATCAATTGTGTATATATGTCCATCCCTGCCTCCCAGTCCATCCCACCCCTCCTTTCTTTCCCCTCTTGGGGTCCGTGTGTTTGTTCTCTCTGTCTGTGTCTCTATCTCTGCTTTGCAAATAGGTTAAAATATGTATTTTTTTAATTGATGGACATTAGCATCCTTGTCTTTGAGAGGCTTTTTTTTCTGGTATAAAAGTATTGGGTTGATCAAAAAGTTCGTTTGGGTTTTTCTGTAACATCTTATGGAAATATCTGAATGACCTCTTTGGTTAACCCAGTAATATTTTCATACTAAGAATGCATTTGTAAGTATTTTGTGAAATACTACTTTTTACTTACAAAATGAAATGGTTGCATATATAATCCCTTACTATTAACTATAGACACCATGCTGAGCATTCAGTGCTCAGAAGTTATTCTTGAAAGTGGCTGAGAGTAGATCTTACCTGTTAACAGCACCAAAAAAAAAAAAAATACACACACACACACACACACACACACACACATATATATAGTTAGGTGTAAAATACATGTAAAATATATATATACACATATATATACAAGTAAATATAAATAAACATAGATATATACATGTAAAATATGTGTACATATAAAATATATATATATATATAGTTAGGTGCAAAATACATGTAAAAAATATATGTACATATATATACAAGTAAATATAAATGTAAACACATATATATACATGTAAAATATATGTACATATAAAATATATATATATATAGTTAGGTGTAAAATATATGTAAAATACATATATATATACATATATACATATATATATGTATATATATATAAAGTTAGGTGATGGATATGTTCATTATCTTGATCTTGGTAAAAATTCCACAATATATACATGGGTATCAAACCATCACATTACACATTCTTGTTGTTCAGTCGCTCAGTCGTGTCCATTTCTGTGACCCCATGGACCGCAGCACACCAGGCTTCCCTGTCCATCACCAACTCCCAGAGCTTGCTCAAAGTCACGTCCATGGAGTCTGTGATGCCATCCAACCATCTCATCCTCTGTCGTCCCCTTCTCCTCCTGCCTTCAACCTTTCCCAGCATCAGGGTCTTTTTCCAGTGAGTTGGCTCTTCACATCAGGATATTGGGTTCATTCAAATATAGTTTAAAAAATTCATTTCTTTCCTTTCTTTTTTTTTTTCTTGTGATTACTTGATAATCTGGCCCTATGTGTATCTGGCTCGCATTCTGAGCTGAGATATAGGATAGACACTCAGATTTTATTGCAAAAGCTTTTATTCCATTGAATTCAGATTTTACCTTTATTACTTGTTACAGCTAAAAATGTGAAGCCAGCAAAGTGTCCATCACTGTGAAAATTGTTAAACTGGTCATGCCACATCCATATCATTAGATTCCTCGGAGTGATAAGGAAAAGGACCTAGATTCCTATCTCAAGATATGAAAAGTTGTCTAAATTCCAGCTTCTTATGGAAAACAGCAGTAGCCCAAAGCAGGACATACATGGGGTAGTGTTAGGACAGAAAATTGTGAAATTCAGGTTTTCTGGAGAAAACAGAACCCTATTTGAGGCATACCCTGCGTAGTGGTCCCCTCTCATATTTGCTGAGTCAGACTCTCAAGTTGGATGTAAAGAACTGTCATGCAGCACTTTCCTTAATATGTACATTTCCTGGGACTTCCCTGGCAGTCCAGCAGTTAAGACTTTGCCTTCCAATGAAAGGCGTATGGGTTTGATCTATTTTTTGCGAGCTAAGATGTCACATGCCTCGGGCCCGAAAACCCAGAACATATAACAGCAGAAGCAGTATTGTAACAAACTGAATAAAGACTTGCTAAAAAATGGTCCACACCGAAAGTAAAATTTTTCAAAATGCACTTCCAGCCCAATAATTTCCCTGTTACTTTTCCAGGGCATCAATGCTAAAGAGAAGTTCAAAAACTCATAAGCTGTTGTTGTTGTTTAGTTGCTAAGTCGTGTCTGAGTCTTTGCAATACCATGGACTGTAGCCTGCCAGGCTCCTCTGTCCATGGGATTTCCCAGGCAAGAATACTGGAGTGGGTTACTATTTCCTCTCCAGGGGATCTTCCCGACCCAGGAGTCGAACCTGCATCTCCTGCATTGGCAGGCATTTTCTTTGCCACTGAATCCGCTGGGAAGCACATCTCGTTCATAACCGTACACATAAACTGCAGTAGGATTAGCATCTGTATTTCCTACTTTTATATTTTTGTTGTATGTTTTCTTTCATTATGCAGATGTCTTCTCTCCCATTTAATCCAGAGGGACGGGCAGCCTGTGCTCATGGAAGGATAATGCCGACCTTCAGGTAAAGCGATATTTCAAAGTGTGGGTAGAATAGTTTTCTGTTCAGTTGAGCCGTGGGCTCCGGTTTTGTCCCGACTAATTGTGATCAGGAGTGTTTCCTGCTAAGTGGGTAATAGCAGCGTCTGTTGAAAAGTTGTACACGTGAAAACTTGTCAAACATGGGTATTAACCCAGTGTTACCTTGTGTCTCTATCAACACATCTTACGAAAGAGCACACCTACACCCTGGAAGTACCTGAATCCTGATATACAGAGTTCTTAAGCAATTCAGCCACCATGGGTGTTATAGCGAGCAAGCGTGAGTCAAGGGGTCCATGCTCTACAATGACAATGAGTGTGCAAACCATCCTGAAAAGATGCAGTAACTTATATCATACTTTCCGCACTGATACTGATTTTCCAGAGATGCATTCTCAGATAAACAAGGGTAGCCTTGAGATATCACAGCCATCATTGTCAACAGTTCAGAGTGGGACTTCCCTGGTGGTCCACTGGGTAAAATCCACCTGCCAATGCAGGGGACATGGGTTTGATCCCTGGTCTGGGAAGATTCCATGTGCTGTGGGGCAATGAAGCCCATGTGCCACAGCTACTGAGCCCCCTTGAACAACTACTGAAGTGCGTGTGCCTAGAGTCCATGTTCTTCAAAAAGAGAAGCCACCCCCAGTGGGAAGCCCACACACCACGTCTAGAGAATAGCCCCCACTCACCGCAACTAGAGAAAGCCCGTGCAACAACGAAAGCCTAGCACAACCAAAAATAATTTTTTTTTTTTTTTTAAATAGAGAACCAATAGGGACCTTCTGTGTTGCAGAGACAACTCTGCTCAGTATGATGCAATGATTTAAACGGGGAAAGAATTTGACAAAGAAGAGATACATGTCTATGTGTAACTACACAGTGCTGTACCCCTGAAACTAATACAGCGTTGTTAATCAACTACACTCCAGTATAAAATAGGAAGTTTAAAAAAGAGAGAGCATATTTAGCTCAACCCACAAAGTCCCCCATAGGCCTGTCCTGACATAGCAGACCTACAAAGATGCCATGGATCTGCAGCGAACACAGTGGGAGTGCCTCAGGATTGTTGATTGCAGCCCACGGAATAGCGTCCATCACCAACTTGCCTCTGTGTTGACTCATCTGATGATGTAAATTAAAATCCAGTCCCCTGGTGGCTGAGTGACTTAGGCTATGGGGCTTCTGTGTTGGTTCAGGTGGTAAAGAATCTGCCTGCAATGCAGGAGACCGGGTTCAATCCCTGGGTTGGAATCCTACTCCAGTATTCTTGCCTGGAGAATCCCATGGACAGAGGAGCCTGGCGGGCTCTAGTCCATGGGGTCGCAGTGAGTCAGACCCGACTGAAGCAACTCAGCAGGCATGTCCTTCTAAACTTCCTTTCTTCCTTTTATTTCTTCCTCCCTCTCTCCTTATCATTCTTCATTCATTCTTGATTTCTTACCAGATTTCATGAAACATCGACTATGCATCAGCACGGGGATTGGAAAACTCAAGACCTTGCCTCAAGGAATCTACCCACGATGCAGAAAGTTTCAGAGATAATCACAGTATGTAATAGTCAGTAGTTTTCCGCTCTATTCTGACATCTGCAGCATCCCACATGTTATGACTTTTGTCCTGCCTCATCACCGATTTCAACAGCGCATTCTTAATATTCGCCGCAGGTATGCATCTCTGCTCATTCTCCTCACCGTAGGCTGTTTGCTTCCATATTTCTTCAGGTGAAATACATTGAATTGAATAAACAGAGCCTGCTGCTCACCTTTTTATACGAAAACAGCAAATCGTTCGTGCCCGATACAGCCTCTGCCACTTTCATGTGTAAATCATTGCTATTCCGTGCATTCAGGGTAATGAGTTGTGTAAATACATCAGAGCTGTGCCAACATAGGCAGGGAACAGAGATAAAGGCACATTTCATGTCTGCCATTTCTGGGAAGTATTTAAAACTTTTTTATTTTATTTATGTTTGACTGTGCTGGGTCTTCAGTGCTGTGCACGGGCGTTCTCTAGTTGTGATGAGCCGGAGTTACTCTCCGGTTTTGCTGCGTGGGCTCAGTGCTTATGGCACTCATGCTTGGTTGCTCCATGGAAGATTCCACATCTTCCTGGACCAGTGATTGAACCCGTGTGCCCTGCATTGTGTCATATATGATTGTGGCAGTGAAAGTCGCTCAGTCGTGTCCGACTCTTTGTGACCTCATGGACTATACAGTTTGTGGCATCCTCCAGGCCAGAATACTGGAGTGGGTAGCCTTTCCCTTCTCCAGGGGATCTTCCCCACCCAGGGATCAAACCCAGGTGTCCCTCATTGCAGGAGGATTCTTTACCAACTGAGCCACGAGGGAAGCCCAAGAAGACTGGAGTGGGTAGCCTCTCCCTTCTCAGGGAATCGAACCTGGGCCTCCTGCATTGCAGGCAGATTCCTTACCAACTGAGCTATCAGGGAAGCCCAACGGTTGTGGGAGTTGGACCATAAAGAAGGCTGAGCGCCAGAGAATTGTGTTCCAAAAGGCAGGTTCAAACCGGTGCTCATCAGAGAAGGGAGCTGATGCAGAAAGCAGGGAGGAGCTGCAGGGAAACAGTAGTGTAGCCTTGGGGCAGGGTCTGGGTTCCTGCTCAGGGATTAGACACAAAACTACATCCCTGAGCATGTCTGCAGGAACTTGGCACTTCCCTCCCCCCAGGGTGGAGGCTGGTAACTTCAGGCTGAGCACAAGCACGGGGACCCCAGACGGGTTGGAAGCAAAAGACTGACGATTGAGATTTCATGGAACACTACCCCATAACCTCCTATGTGCGCCTAAGATGCTTCAGTCATGTCCAACTCTTAGCGACCCCATGGACTATAACGTGCCATACGCCTTTGTCTGTGGGATTTCCCAGGCAAGAAAACCGGAGTGGGTTGCCATGCCCTCCTCCTCCAGGGGATCTTCCTCACCCAGGAATCGAACCTGCATCTCCTACGTCTCCTGCATTGGCAGGCGGGTTCTTTACCACTAGCACCACCTGGGAAGGCCTCCCATAACCTCACTATCAAGCAATCAGTGAAAGGTCACGTACCCTTCAGCCTTCCTTCGAAAGTTGCCTATAAAACCCCTTCCCTGAAAACCATCAGGGAGTTCAGGCTTATTTGAGTACAAGCTCCCTGTTCTCTTTGCTCAGCCTCTGTAATGAATGTTACTCCATTACTCTGACATTTCAGGCTGTTTGGCCTCAGGGTGTGCGTCTGGCACACACACTTGGATTCAACAACCGTTTTGGCGAGGCAGCCAGCAGTCCGTGCCCGTGGCAGGTTGACCCCCATCCTGGATTTCCAGCAGCTACTGGAGCTCATTTTGCTCCCAGGAAATTGGAGGGGCTCTCCCTGATGGTGCTGGCCACGCTCCACATGAGGACTGAAGACAGTGAATCATGGTCCACCTTCGGTTTTGTTCTGGGGTGAGTAATTCCAGGGAGGGCAAGCTGACAACACTTCTACTCTTTTGATTCTTTCTCTTTGGGGAGTGAGTCAATCTGGGCTCAATGTTTTTTACAGAGCTAGGCCAATCTGTTTGGAAGCCTCCATCTGGGAAAGGGGCAGAGTGGTGGGAAATTTTGGGACTACACTTCATCTGATCGGTTGTTCGTGGGATCGTGTTTATCTTGTCTATGTTTGCCTGTGTATTGGTACTAGCTGGCTGAAACACCTTTGGTACATAATGAAGATAATGATGATACCTGGGTAACCTTCCCTATTGGGTTGGTCTTGCATATGGCAGAGCTTTCATTGGGCTTTTCCCTTTTGGACTAAGGTTTGGCCGTTTGGCTTCATCTCTGATGGGTCACTGGTTGGATTCTGTCCCTTAGACCCAAGTTTGGTCACTTGGCTCTATTTCTGATAGGATATTGGCTGAGAACCTCCTTTTCTGGGGCTAAGGAACTGTGACCCCAAGGGATCATTTTGCTTTGCATTGTTTTGCTTTTTACCTGATACATGGCAACAGGTGGTATAAATAATCAGCAGTGGGCATTCAGAGCTCTGTTCCATCTTGTAGTCCCCCCAGGGTGACTATTGCAAAACAGGGTGATCTTCAGCTAGGCTTTCATGAATGACATAAAATGATACTTTGTTATCACACTGCTGAGCCTTAGGTTTCTTGGGATCTGGAGAACAATGGACTCTAAGGGTTCTGAATTACAACACCCTCTTTCAACTACCACTGTTTTCTAAAAGGAAAGGGGGATGGGAAGGACTTGCTTATGTATAGGCTCTGATGGTATTGTAGCAAAGTGAATCTTTTGTAATTGGAGTGGTATTTATCTCAGGAGCAGGTGTGAGTGTCCTGCTGAAGTGAAAAGTGAAAGTGTTTGTTGCTCAGTTGCATCCGACTCTGACTCTGTGGACTGTAGCCCACCAGACTCCTCTGTTCATGGGATTCTCCAGGCAAGAATACTGGAGTGAGTTGACTTGCCCTCCTCCAGGGGACCTTTCCAACCTGGTACATGAGTCTAAATCCTATTCTCTCCTCCTGGTTTTGACTCTCCTTAGGGGTCTTGGTAACCTGAACACTTATTTGCTTTGCTCCAGAAGTGAGGCATGTGGACATGAATCATATGTATTATTGTCTATTACTGCTATCAATTATAACTGAACTGAAGCAAGTCTTCCCCTGAAAATAGCCTCGATGAAACTGCTCGGAGGTTTTATAACTGATTTTCGCATGTGTGGTTAAAGGAAGATGGTTTTCTAGAAGGAGCTTGCAATTCTCTTCCTGTTCTTTTGAGATGTAAATTATCTCTCAGGGTTCTCAGGGACTTTTATCAAATCCTCTGTGATTTCTGAGACTGAAGAAAAGAGGCCTTTTTTAAACTTGAACAGGAAAACTATGAGATGTCTGTGTGGATGGATGGATAGATGGACTGATGGATGGATGGGTGGATATGTTCATTATGGATATGTCTTTACCTCTGGCTGGTATTATCAAAATTAATTTGTACACAAAGTTGATTTAATCAGTTTAAAAGAAATTGCTTGACTTAATTTTCAGAAATATAACAGAAAGCGGCCTGAAAACAGAGGCTTAGTAACATGTATATCTCCTGTATACATAGGAGATACCCGAACAAACTCACTGAAAGTCTCCAAAACTGTCCAAGGCATCACCTTCAACACTATCTTTAGCTTAAAGATAGTGTTTGGGGGAAGGGGTGTCAGTTCAGGAAATTTACCAGGAAAAGCAGGGTATGGTTTTTATGCAGATTTCAATTCTGCCTTCTCTATTAATAAGAATTTCTAGAGGTTTGGAGTCATTGTTCTCTTCTTGGTATAGAGAAGGAAACACTCTTACAAATGGAGGTTTCCATTTGCAATGTTTTTACAACAGAGCAACTTCTACTCTGGTGCTGGGAAAGACTGAGGGCAGGAGGAGAAGGGGCGACAGAGGATGAGATGGTTGGATGGCATCACCAACTCCATGGACATGAGTGTGAGTAAGCTGTGGGAGTTGGTGATGGACAGGGAAGCCTGGCGTGCTGCAGTCCACGCGGTTGCAAAGAGTCCGACACGACCAAGTGACTAAACAACTTATATTCAGTTTTCAAAGCTCCTCCTGTGTCTGCTGATTTTTTCCTAATTTTTTTTTTTAATCTGGCTGCTCAAGGTCTTAATTGCAACACCTGGGGTCTTCAATCTTCATGTGGCATGTGGTTTTTTTTTTTTTTTTTTTTTTTGCAGCATGCAGACTCTTTAGTTGACGCACATAGGATCTGGGCTTCCCTGGTGGCTCAGATGGTAAAGAATCTGCCTGCAATGTGGGAGACCTGGGTTCAGTCCTTGGGTCAGGAAGATTCCCTGGAGGAGGAAATGGCAACCCACTCCAGTATTCTTGCCTGGAGAATCCCATGGACAGAGGAGCCTGGTGGGCTAGTCTATGGGGTCACAAAAGAGTTGAACATGACTGAGCAAGTTTCACTGTTACTCTGATAGGATTTATTCTCTGACCAAGGATGTGACCTGGGCCCCCTGCCTTGGGAGCTTGAAATCTTAGCCACTGGACTACCAGGGAAGTTCCCCTGCAGTTTTCTAAAAGTAACCAGCTAAAGACAGTCCTTATGCCAACAAGACATATTTTGGGGTGGCATGTTCTGTTCCCCCTCACCACAATTTGATTATCTGTTTGCGCACTGATGAACTTATGGGTGGTCTCCAGCTTTTTCTGATGATAAGTAGACTCGATGGAAATCGGGTCTCTGTGTACAGATGTCTTCTTTTCTCTTGGTTGAATTTCTGAAATGGGATGGCTGGCTCGATGGTGAGTGTTATGTTAAATGGTGGAAGAAATGGCCAAATTGCTTTGCAAAGTAGCTGTGACAGTTTGCAGCCCTACCAGCCTTGGGAGATAATTCCAGAGGGTCCCTGTCCTCACCAACACTTGACATTGTCAGCATATTTTTCTCTTCCTGTTCTATGCTAATAGATGTGCATTTTAAGCTAATGGGGTGTTAACTTCTAAATCTCCACTGTTGAGTTTCTTTTGATTATTTGCCTTGTGTATATCTTCCTGGCGGAGTGTATGTTCAGATGGGTTGTTTGACTTGGAGTTTTGCTTCCTTGGGCTTCCCTGGTAGCTCAGCCGGTAAAGAATCTGCCTGCAGTGGGGGAGACCTGGGTTGGATCCCTGGGTTGGGAAGATCCCCTGGAGAAGGGAAAGGCTGCCCACTCTAGTACTCTTTCCTGGAGAATTGCATGGACTGTATAGACCATGAGATCACAAAGAATCGCACAGAATGGAGTGACTTTCAGTTTATGTTCCCTTATTATTGTATCGTGAGAGTTGTTTCTACATTCTGTGGATGAGTCCTTCATTGACTACATGTTTTCAAATATTAATAGTTACTCCAGGCCCTTGACTTTTCTTTGCCTTTCTATTTAGTTTCTTTTAAAAAGTTGCTCTTTTTTGATACATTTCCATTTTTTTTTCTTTTACGATTCATCATTTTGTGTGTGTTCTAAAAAAATTTATTTGCTTGGCTTGTGCTTAGTCACTCAGTTGAGTCCAACTCTTTGTGACCCCATGACCTGGAAGGGTCCTCTGTCCATGGAATTCTCCAGGCAAGAAGCCTAGAGTGGGTAGCCTTTCCCTTCTTCAGAGGACCTTCTCAACCCAGGGATCGAACCCGGTCTCCTGCGTTGCAGGTGGATTCTTTACTTTCTGAGCCACCAGGGAAGCCCCTTGCTTAGCACAAGTCTTAGCAATTTTCTCCTGAATTTTTTTCCGAGAAGTTTTCTTTTAAGGTTTCCATTTTAATCTGATACATATCAACTTAATGTTTAGTACAGTCTGAGAAACCCATTAAGTTTAGAGAGGTATTTTTTTTTTTTTTTTTGCGTCTGGATGTACAATTATTCCAGTTCTAATTGTTGAAAAACTGTCATCTCTATTGAATTAGCCTTGATGCTTGTATCAAAAATAATTTATTACCTTGACGCTTGTATCAAAAATAATTTATCTATGTGAACCCATCTCCTAATGATCAAATCTGTTTCGAAAACCTGTGCCTGTGCTTTTGCCAAAATTCGACTCCCTTGAATACCAAGTTTTTAAAGTGAATCGTGGAATTAAGTTATAGGAGTTTTCCAGCTTCTGTGTTCGAGTTTCTCTACATTGTTTTGATTTATCTGGGTTCATTCCTTCCACATGGAAATTTTAGGAGCAGCTGTCAGTCTCTCTAAATCTTTTGCTGTGAATTGTCGGGGATTATGTTAAATCCAGAGATCAATTTGAGAACTAACCTCTGGCCAATATTCCTCTCTGATTTCTCTCATCAGTATTTTGTCTTCAGCTTAAACACCTTGTGCGTATTTTGTCAGCTCTATGCCTGAATCATTTATGGCTCTGTGCTATTGTGAATGCTTCCCTTTAAATTTTAATTTCCAATCATTCGTTGTGAATATATTTAAATGTACTGGGGTTTGGGGCAGGCTTCTCCCCAAATCTGCCATGTAGGTGGTGTCATAAGTGATATCCTATGATGTTCGTCTTTCTCTATCTGACTTACTTAGTGTGAAGGTCCATCCGTGTGGTTGCAAATGGCATTATTTCAGTCTTTTTTATGCTTGTGTGTGTAGCGTTCCATTGTACATGTATTACCACATCTTCTTTATCCATTTATCTTTCGATGGACACTTAGGTCGTTTCCATGTCTTGACTGCTTTGTAAATTCATTTGCATTATTTTTGAGGTTCCACATATAAGCAATACACTGATATTTGTCTTTGTCTGACTTACTTCACTTAGTACAGTCGTCTCCAGGTCCATCAGTGTTACTGCAAATGTTACAGGAAGGGGGACTCCCTCCAGGGCCTGAGAGCGGGCTCTTGTCTGACACTCGGAAATGACTTGTCCAAGGAGACACTTGAGCCGACAAAGCAAGAGATGTTATTGGGAAGGGGGCACCCAGGTGGAGAGCAGGAGGGTGAGGGAACCCAGGAAAAAGGCTCTGCCTTTGTGGCTCACGGTCTTGTGGGTTATGGTGATGGGATTAGTTTCTGGGTTGTCTTTGGCCAATCACTCTGACTCAGGGACCTTCCTGGTGGCCCATGCATCATTCAGGCAAGATGGATTCTAGCAAGGAGGATTCTGAGAGGTAGGTATGACTTCAGTTCAGTTCAGTCACTCAGTCATGTCCAACTCTTCTGGACCCTATGTACTGCAGCACGCCAGGCCTCCCTGTCCATCACCAACTCCCGGAGTTTACCCAAACTCATGTCCATCAAGTCGGTGATGCCACCCAAGCATCTCATCCTCTGTCATCACCTTCTCCTCCTGCCTTCAATCTTTCCCAGCATCAGGGTCTTTTCCAATGAGTTGACTCTGCATCAGGCGGCCAAAGGATTGGAGTTTCAGCTTCAGCATCAGTCCTTCCAATGAACACCCAGGACTGATCTCCTTTGGGATGGACTGGTTGGATCTCCTTGCAGTCCAAGGGACTCTCAAGAGTCTTCTCCAGCACCACAGCTCAAAAGACTGGCGTCTCCTCTCTCCTTGCGGCCTTTCCCAAATTCTTCTAGCCGGTGGTGGCTTGTTCAGCGTTCCTTGCCAGGACCTCCTGTTATCAGATAGCTCGCGCAACTGGTTGCTATGGTGCCTGGCCAGGCCTGAGGGTTTCCATCAGTGTTTCCCCTAACGTCCTGATTATTTTCAATTAAAGTGACTTAAGAAACGGCTGATGCAAGAAGGGTACACTGACCCTCGTTGTCTCCCTGAAAGCAGGAAATAAATCTCCCCCGTGAAAGGTGTCTGCCTTGCGCCAGGACAAAGAGATGTTGTTATCACCAGGGAATTCATGGCCATGCAGGCTGTATAAACAAACCGTGTTACTTCTTTACGAATTTATTACCCCATGCCCAGTTTTCTTTCTCTTATCGGTTCCTTACAGATTTATTGTTTCTTTGTCCACACGATAGAGGAGCTGCTGCTTGGGCTGGTTACTTAAGTCTTATATTTTTATGAGCTCCTGGATGTACAAAATCAAATTTGCTTTTCTCCTGTTAATCTGTCTTATGTCAGAATAATTAGGGCAGCCAAAAAGCCTGGAAGGAAAAAGAAGTCTTCCCCCTTTGCAAAGGCAGCTGGGTTTTTAATGTATTAAGCTTTTAGCCAGTGTAATTGATAAACTCATTAGTTTTAGAAGATTTTGTTTGAGGTCAGTTGGCATTATCTATGGGCTTCCCTGGCGGCTCAGACGGTAAACAATCCACCTGCAGTGCAAGAGTCGTGGGTTCGATCCCTGGGTCAGGAAGATCCCCTGGAGGAGGGCATGGCAACCCTCTCCAGTGTTCTTGCCTGGAGAATCCCATGGACAGAGGAGCCTGGTGGGCTGCAGTCCAGGGGGTCGCAAAGGCTGAGTGACTAAGCACAGGACAGCATAATGTCATATGCAGAGCAAGGCATTTAAGATTCTTCCTTTTCAGTCTGTCAACCTTGTATTCAGATTTTTTTCTTGATCATTGCACTGAATAGAACTTGCAGTATAGACATACCTCCTTGTATTATGTCTTACTTTATCATCCTTTGCACATACTGTATTTTTTTTTTTCTTTGTGTAAGATGAAGACTTGTGGCAACCCTGCCTCATCAGATGATGGTTAACATTTGCTAGCAATAAAGTATTTTTTAATGAAGGTATTTAAGGTTTTTTTTTTTTTTAACATTTTGTTATTGTTTAATCGCTAAATTGTGTCCAACTCTTTGTGACCCCATGGACTGCACCACGCTAGGCTTCCCTATCCTTCACCATCTCCTGAATCTTGCTCAAACTCATGTCCACTGAGTTGGTGATGCCGTCCAACCATCTCATCCTCTATAGCCCCCTTCTCCTTTTGCCTTCAGTCTTTCCCAGCATTACTTGATAGGCTGAAGTATATTGTAAACATTACTTTTACATTCACTTTAAAACAAATGTTTCACATGACTCACCTTACTACAGTATTCAGTTTATTGCAGTGGTCTGGAACCAAATTTCTAATATCTCTGATAAGATAATACACAGATAGATAGGCATAGAGATATATGGATATCTACAGATTATATACATATTATAATATATGTACATATATCTGTGGTTTTCTTAGCTACTCTCTCTTGGTTGAATAAAGGCTTCTTGTATTCCCATTGGATAATTTTTATCAGTATTGCATGTTGTATTTTTTGAAATGCCTTCTCTGATTCTCTATAAATGATCATAATTTTTAGCTTTTTTCCCCTCCTCTTTGCTACTAAGGTAAACTGTTTCAAATTGATGTACAGTTTATTTGCAATGTTTCGGGTACACAGCAGAGTGGTTCAGTTTTATGTATTCTTTTTCTAATTTGCTTCCATTATAAGTTATTAAAAGATATTGAATATAGCTGCCTGTGCTTTACAGTAGGTCCTGGTTGTTCATCTATTTGTATGTAATAGTATTTGTTGATGTCAAATAGGTGTTTTTTTTTTTTTTTTTTAATTACTGTTTTCACAGTTGAACTCCCAGCAATCTTGATTCCAGCTTGTGCTTTAGGATTGCCAGGAGAAATATCAATAACCTCCGATATGCAGATGACACCACCCTTAGCGCAGAAAGCAAAGAAGAACTAAAGAGGCTCTTGATGAAAGTGAAAGAGGAGAGTGAAAAAGTTGGCTTAAAGCTCAACATTCAGAAAACTAAGATCGTGCCATCCAGTCCCATCACGTCATGGCAAATAGATGGGGAAACAGTGGAAACAGTGACAGACTTTATTTTCTTGGGCTCCGAAATTACTGCAGATGGTGACTGCAGCCATGAAATTAAAAGATCCTTGCTCCTTGAAAGAAAAGTTATGACCAACCTAGACAGCATATTAAAAAACAGAGGCATTAGTTTGCCAACAAAGGTCTGTCTAGTCAGAGCTATGGTTTTTCCAGTAGTCATGTATGGATGAGGGACTTGGACCATAAAGAAAGCTGAGCGCCAAAGAATTGATGCTCTTGAACTGTGGTGTTGGAGAAGACTCTTGAGAGTCCCTTGAACTGCAAGGAGATCCAACCAGTCCGTCCTAATGAAAATCAGTCCTGAATATTCATTGGAAGGACTGATGCTGAAGCTGAAACTCGAATATTTTGGCCAAAAAGTATTCGAAGAACTGACTCAGTTGAAAAGACCCTGATGCTGGGAAAGACTGAAGGCAGGAGGAAAAGGGGACAACAGAGGATGAGATGGTGAACGGCATCACCAACTCAATGGACTTGAGTTTGAGCCAGCTCTGGAAAGTGATGAAGGAGAGGGAAGTCTGGCGTGCTGCAGTCCATGGAGTCACAAAGAGTCGGACACGACTGAGCAACTGAACTCAACTGTTGTTTTTAGCCACTAAGTCCTTTCCAACTGCTTGCGAACCCACAGACTGTAGCCCACTGGACCCAGTGGGATTCCCCAGGCAGAATTACTGGAGTAGGGTGCCATTTCCTCCAGGGGATCTTCCTGACCCAGAGATCAAACCCAGGTCTCCTTCATCGGCTGGCAGGTTCTTTACCACTGAACCACTTGGGAAGTCCAATCTCACACGCCTGACATAAATCTCATTTAATCATAGTGTATTCACATTTATATCTATGGCTGGATTTATACTTAGTAATACTTTCTAGCAATTTTTCTACCTTTGGACATAAGGAATTGGTGTGTAAATTTCTTTTCTTAGAATATCTCTGTCTCCTTTTGTGACCACGCTCGTCTAGACCTCCTAGAAGAACCCGAAACACATTCCTCCTTTTCTATGCTTTTCATAGTCAATGTAGCATTGCAATGTTTTGTTGTTAAATATTTGATGGAAAGAACCAGGAAAACAAACAGCCTGTAGTTTTCTTTATTAGATTGATTTTAACTATCGATTCAGCTTCTGTAGTAAATATAGGATATTTACTCCTTGGAAGAAAAGTTATGACCAACCTATTCTTTATTAGATTGATTTTAACTATCGATTCAGTTTCTGTAGTAAATATAGGATGTTTACTCCTTGGAAGAAAAGTTATGACCAACCTAGACAGCATATTAAAAAGCAGAGGCATTACTTTGCCAACAAAGGTCCGTCTAGTCAAGGCTATGGTTTTTCCAGTGGTCATGTATGGATGTGAGGGTTGGACTATAAAGAAAGCTGAGCGCAGAAGAATTGATGGTTTTGAACTGTGGTGTTGGAGAAGACTCTTGAGAGTCCCTTGGACTGCAAGGAGATCCAACCAGTCCATCCTAAAGGAAATGGGTCCTGAATATTCATTGGAAGGACTGATGCTGAAGCTGAAGCTCCAGTACTTTGGCCACCTGATGCGAAGAGCTGACTCATTTGAAAAGACCCTGATGCTGGGAAAGATTGAAGGCAGGAGGAGAAGGGGACGACAGAGGATGAGATGGTGGGATGGCATCACTGA
This sequence comes from Giraffa tippelskirchi, assembly GCF_054371585.1. Taxonomy (NCBI): domain Eukaryota; kingdom Metazoa; phylum Chordata; class Mammalia; order Artiodactyla; family Giraffidae; genus Giraffa; species Giraffa tippelskirchi. The sequence goes on from NC_137289.1 coordinate 151,031,153, forward strand.
CTCAATGGACATGAGTTTGAGTAAATTCTTGGAGTTGGTGATGGACGGGGAGGCCTGGCGTGCTGCAGTCCATGGGGTCGCAGAGAGTCGCAAAGAGTCGGGCACGACTGAGTGACTGAACTGAACTGAACCGATTCATGTTATGTTTTCCTTCTTCAATAAGCATTGGTAGTTCATATATCGAATGGTTTCATCAGAGTTTTCGAATACATTAGTATAAAATTGATGATAACATTCCTTAAAACTATGATGGGCTACCTTCAGTGATGTTAATTTTTGTTAGTGGTAATTTCTATTGTATCTCTCTCTGTATTTGTCTGAAAAGAGATTTACATTAGTGATTCATGTCAGCAAAACAGCTTTTCTTTCTTGTTATTTTTCAGTTGATAAGCCGTGTCTGACTCTTTGCAACCCCATGGACTGCAGCATGCCAGGCTTCCTTGTTCTTCACCACCTTCTGGAGGTTGCTCAAACTCATGTCCATTGAGTCGGTGATGCCATCCAACCATTTCATCCTCTGTCATCCCCTCTCCTCCCGCCTTCAATCTTTCCCAGCATCAGGGTCTTTTCTAAAGAGTCAGTTCTTTGCATCACGTGGACAGAGGTTTGGAGCTTCAGCCTCAGCATCAGTCTTTCCAGTGAATATTCAGGACTGATTTCCTTTAGGATTGACTTGGTTGATCTTCTTGCAGTCCAAGGGACTCTCAAGAGTCTTCTCCAACACCACAGTTCAAAAGCATCAATTCTTCGGCGCTCAGCTTTCTTCACCGTCCAACTCTCACATCCATAATGACTACTGGCAAAACCATAGCTTTGACTATGCACACCTTTGTCAGCAAAGTGATGTCTCTGCTGTTTAATATGCAGTCCAGGTTTGTCATAGCTTTTCTTCCAAGGAACAAGCGGCTTTTGTGTCTGCAGTCACCGTCCTCATTGATTTTGGAGCCCCAAATTTTCTATTGTTTCCCCATCTATTTGCCATGAAGTGATGGGACTGGGTGCCATTATCTTTGTTTTTCTGAATATTGAGTTTTTAAGCCTGATGATTTTTTTCTATTTTCCCCTTCAAGTGCATTGACTTCTGACTTTTATTTCTCTCTTCCGCCTGTTTTGGTGAAAGTTTCAATTATCCGTGCATAATCTTTATTGTTTTCTGATGTAAGCATTTAATGCTTTGAATTTCCCTGCAAGCACTGCCTTGGATGCATCCCACCAACTTTTACGTACTTTGTTTCCATCCTCATTCAATTAAAAACATCTTCTATCTTCCGCTGTGACTACCTCCTCAGCTCATGCTTGACTCATAGGTGACTCTGAAATGCGCTACTTCAGGTCGAAGTAATTACGAGTTTTTCCAGACATATTTTTTTTTAAAGTCTGTAATTGCATTTTGTTTGCAGCTTTATTCTAATTAAATTCTGTTGTAATCACTGAAGGGGAGCAGACTCTGCCATTCTAAATGTGCCACTATGGCGTGCGGGCTGAAGGCGATTAAGAGATGGCAGATTCAGGGGAAAAACTTTTCTCTATGCCCTCACTGCCTAGAAGAATTTAGATTTTAGACAGGGAGCCCACCCCCGAAAAAAGAGTTATTACCAGGGAGAACGTTTTTAAAATTTTTAGTTTTTATTTATTTACGTTTGCCTGTCCTGGGTCCTTGTTGCTGGACTTGGGATTTCTCCATTCTGTAGTGGCATTGTGCAGGGTCGTCATTGCAGTGGATCTCTTGTTGTGACTCACGGGCTCCAGGGCACTCGGGCTTCAGCAGTTGTGTACACGGGCTCTGTTGCCCCATGGCATGTGGGATCTTTCCAGACAAGGGATCCAACCGGTGTCCCTTGCATTGCAAGGCAGATTCTTAACCACTGAACCACCAGGGAAGTCCCACACTAGAGACAGCGTTTTGTGTGAAAGTTCCACCCCCATGGCAGGTCAAACTTACAATTTAACAAACGTCTGTTTTTCTCATCCTGTGAGTTATTGCCCACCCCACCCGCCCACTTTGAAACCCCAAGTCCCTTTCCCATTTCTTAACTCAGGAGAACGTTTTTGCTTCAACTGACTTACTTTTACCTTGTGGGGTGGGGGGTCTTATGTCATTGTGGAGCTCTCTGATGTACATGGGGCTTCCCAGGTGGCTCAGTGGTTAAGAGCCCACCCTCCTTGCAGGAGACGCAAGTTCGATCCCTGGGTCGGGAAAATCCCCTGGAGGAGAGAAGGGCAACCCACTCCAGTATTCTTGCCTGGAGAATCCCATGGACAGAGGAGCCTGGTGGGCTACAGTCCATGGGGTCACAAAGAGTCGGACACCACTGAACCAACTTAACATGCATTATTGTATACATAATTACATTTGTTTCTCCTATTAACCCCTCTTATGCCAATTTAATTCTTAGATTAGCCAAGAAACCTAGAAAGCAAAAAAAAAATTCCCTTCCTTACATCAGAAAACATACTTGTATGATTTTCTACTGTTTAAATCTACAGATGGCTTATGGTTCAGAATATCAATTATATTTGAATATCTTTCTTAGTGGTACTCCAAAACAGTGTGTCGGAGAAGGAAATGGCAACCCACTCCAGTATTCTTGCCTGGAGAATCCCGTGGACAGAGGAGCCTGGTGGGCTGCAGTCCATGGGGTCACAAAGAGTGAGACATAACTGAGCAAGCGTGCAAAAACAGTGTATATTCTCCTGTTCACTCTTGTGCCTGAGCATGTTGATAATGTCACATGGGTACACAACATTTAGGTCTGCCATATTAATACTGAGATTTTCTCTGCTTTTCCTGACTAGTTCTAAGAGAGCAGTATTAAAAACTCCAATTATAAATTTGGATTTGTTTACTTCTTTGCAATCTGTCAGATTTTGTGATATGCATTGGAGGCCCAGTTGTATGATGCATAAACATGTAAGGATTTTAGTATTTTTGGCAAGTTGATCCTTTTATCATCCCATAATACCCTTCTTTATCCCTGGCATTACTTCTTGCTCTGAAGTACACGTTTTCTGCTTGCTGTACAGCCAGTCCAGCTTTGTTTTGGCATTTGCATGACTAAATATTTTCAAACTATGAAACATTATGTGTCTTTATATTTAACGTAAGAGTCCTTGTAGACAGTGTATGTCAATTTTTAATCCAATCTGATAATTTCTGCTTTTCAATTGGAGCAATTAGATATTTACCTCTATCAAGGTTTTATTAAAATGCTTGAAGTTGATTCATCATTCTGTTCATTCTAATTTATCTTTTTTAATCTATTTGAATTGTGGAACTTGCTTCTCAGAAATAGTCACGTCCCTTTACAGTCTGCATCTCCTATTGATTATAAGGGTCAGGCTTATGAAATTTTTCGTTATTCTTGATCTCTCCCTTACTCTCTCCCTCTCTCACCCAACTTCTGACTCTGTCTTTCTCTCCATTGCCGGCTATGAAGAATCAAGGTGCTGTGAGTTCGCAAGTTCCACATCTGTAAGAAAATCAGTTCTTGCAACAAACTAAGCGAGTGTATTACAGAAGTGTATCTGCAAAAGCTTCAAAACAGAAACAGCTATGACCAGCCCCCAGGTTGCAATCTTGCTTATGACGCAGGTATGGTGTCCTCAGATTCCTGTACCAAAGAGATCGAAAGATAATCGTTTAAAGCTGACACAAGTATAATGCTTTGATTCGTATCATAAAAACCTAATACTTATGTCTTGCTGTTGTTGTTCAGTCACTAAGTTGAGTCCGACTCTCTGCGACCCAGCAGACTGCAGCACACCAGGCTTCCCTGTTCTTTGCTGTCTCCCAGAGTTTGCTCAAATTCACACCCATTGAATTGGTGATGTTGTCTAACCCTCTCATCCTCTGTCGCCCCTTCTCCTCCTGCCCTCAATCTTTCCCAGCATCACAGTCTTTTCCAATGAGTTGGCTACCATCAGTACTTTCAGTGAATCTTCAGGGTTGATTTCCTAGAGGACTGACTAATTTGATCTCCTTGCCGTTCAAGGGACTCTCAAGAGTCTTCTACAGCACACAATTTGAAAGCATCAACTCTTCAGCGCTCAGCCTTCTTTATGGTCCATCTCTCATATCCTTACATGACTACTGGAAAAACCATAACTTTGACTAGATGGACCTTTGTTGGCAAAGTAATGCCTCTGCTTTTTAAATTTGCTGTCTAGGCTTGTCATATTGGTAAAGGTTCATGTGTTCCATCGTAGTTTTGTGTTCTGCTCTCTGGTGGATACAGGAAAAATATTTTTCCCAGTGTAGTTAGCTTTTCCTGGTTATTTGCCTCAAGGGGACATTTGGTGTTCATCAAGTGTGGAAGCAGAACTTTTTTATTCTTTGAGTGTTGACTAGTCTCTTCCTGTTCCTCTGGGGATTCATTACAAGGTAGGCTTCCTTATAATTAAATTTGATCATCATTTACTAAGCTGGAAATGCATAAATAGCAAAAGATTTATTTTTTCCATTAAAAAAACCTTTATTGAATATGTTACATTGTTGCTTCTGTCTTATGTTTTGGTTTTTTGGCGTGTCAGATCTTAGCTCCATAAGCAGGAATTGAACCCAGGTCTCCTGTATTGTGAGCTTGGAGTCTTAGCCACTGGACCACTAGTTAAAGTCCCTGAGAGAAAGACTTAAGAGATGCCTCACTTCCCAGGTGGCTCAGACGGGAAAGAATCTGCCTGCAGTGCCAGAGATCTGGGTTCAGTCTGTGGGTTGGGAAGATCCCATCCTGGGGAAGGACATGGCCACCCACTCCAGTATTGTTGCCTGGGAAATCCCATGGACAGAGGAGCCTGGCTGGCTACAGTTAATGGGGTTGCAAAAGAGTCGGACACAACTTAGCGACTAAACAACATTTCCAGCTTCAACCAGGGCGTCATTCCACATACACTTTTGCTTCCTAACATCCAATATGGCGGCTCACGCATGGTGTACGATTGTGGGGCTGAATGTTGCAGATGAATCTCCTGGAAAATTTATCCAGGCACAGAGAACTTTTCCTATTGAGGCAGATGCAGTCATTGATTTCCTTATTTTGGCATAGAAAGCCTTGATGTGGTGCTTCTACACACCAGTGCTTACAAGGGTGGTGAAATGTTTTACATGCTCATGAGTCTTGAATAAACTACGCAAAGTCATACAGTTAAAGAACAAGGTAGATATGAAAATTCTGTGTCACTCCTTCAGCCTCTGATTCTGTGCAGATGAGGGATGAAACAAAGAGAGCTATATATGGTATACTTTGTTTATCAACTTGTGTCTTCACCCAGAATTTAGGTATATTATGTCTTCTAGGCCACCGTACTAGCCATGAAGTCATATCTGCCGTTGCTGTTGTTCAGTCACTAAGTCATGCCCAGCCTTTGCAAACCCTGTGGACTGCAGCACTCCAGGATTCCCTGTCCTTCACTGTCTCCCAGAGTTTTACTCAAACTCGTGTCCATGAAGTTGGTGATGCCCTCCAACCACCTCATCCTATGCCTCCCTCTTCTTCTTAAAGATTCCTCACTTACAGATACAAAAGATAAAGACAGTAAGTTTATAATTTGGCCAAAATGATAAAGTTCCTAAGGGACAGAGCCATTATTCAATCAGGGAGCTTGTGCTCCTAACGTCTGTTATTTATTTATTTATTTATTTTTTTGAGCATTAAATCCAGCTGAATATAATTTATTAATTGAACAAGTCATGCGTGAGAGAATAGAGAGGTGAATGAATCTTTATTTATGTTATTTCCACATGTGAGAAACTTATCTTAGTACTTGGTTCATCTTTGGTTGACTGGGATAGGGTTCTGTTTTCCCAACCTACTCAAAACCTGATATACTTTCTCATCCTAAACTATTCCATGAATTACAGTTTTCTCTGGATATATTCCCAGGAGTGGGATTTTTGGATCACAAAACTATAATTCAAAAAGATACGGGATATCCCCAGGTGTCCAGTGGCTAAGACTCAATGTTCTCAACGCAGGGGTCCCAGGTTTGATCCCTGGTCAGGAAACTAGATCCCACATGCTGCAAATAAGACCCTGCGCAGCCAAATTAAAAAAAAAAAAGATACAGGTACCTCTACATATTAGTCCTGTTCACAACAGCCAAGACATGGAAACAATCTCAATGTGTCTATCAACAGTGAAGTGAAAATGCAAGTCACTCAGCCGTGTCTGACTGTTTGCGACCCCATGGGCTATACAGTCCACGGGATTCTCCAGGATGGAATACTGGAGTGGGTAGCCTTTCTCTTCTCCAGGGGATCTTCCCGATCCAGGGATCAAACCCAGGTCTCCCTCATTGCAGATGGATTCTTTACCAGCTGAGCCACAGGGAAACCCAAGAATCCTGGAGTGGGTAGCAGAGGAATTGATAAAAAAGACATGGGGCATATATATGATGGAATATTACTCAGCCATTAAAAAGGACGAAGAAATGCTATTTGAAGCAATATGGATGCAACTCACTGGAAAAGACTCTGACGCTGGGAAGGATTGGGGGCAGAAGGAGAAGGGGACGACAGAGGATGAGATGGCTGGATGGCATCATTGACTCGATGGACATGGGTTTTAGTAGACTCTGGGAGTTGGTGATGGACAGGGAGGCCTGGCATGCTGCAGTCCATGGGGTCACAAAGAGGCGGACACGACTGAGCGACTGAACTGAACTGAATTGGACGCAACTAGAGATTGTCGTCCTGAGTGAACTAAGTCAGAAACAGAAAGACAAATGCCATATGATGTCACTTGTATATGTAATCTGAAACATTGATACAAATGATTAAAGGTACAAAACAGAGACCAGCTCATAGTCAGGGAACAGACTTGCACCCTTCAAGGGGGATTGGAATGGGGGCAAGACGGACCGAGAGGGATCAGCGGATGCAAACTGTTATATGTAGGATAGATAAACAAGGAACTGTATTCAATATCCTGTGATAAACCATAATGGAAAAGAATATTTTAAAAAGAATGTCTGTATGTGTATAACCAAGTCACTTTGCTGTATAGCAGACATTGTCACAACATTATAAACCCATTACAGTTCAATTAAAAAAAAATTAATACAAGAAAAAAACTCTCCCATGAAATTCTCTTCCTTACTCTCTGTTCTAGGTGTGCCTTGACATTTGGTTTTCTGTTACCACAGAGAGTTTCTCCAGGTGACACTTGAACTTTAATTCATAGTTTGCTTTTAAAATCTCTCTATTGAAAGCCCGGCTAGCTCAGTCGGTAGAGCATGAGACTCTTAAAATCTCTCTATTGAAAGATATGTGCCAATCACCAAGCCCATAATATTAACAATCCTCGCTATTTATGCTAATAGTATTCAGATCACTGTCTGTATATGCCTCTGCACATAAGTATTGCTCTGAATCTCCTCATATCTTGTTTCCCAAGGTTACTCACATAAAAGAAGATTTACAGTTCTTTTAGGATAATGGAATGTGTAGGATAACCTTTCCAGGAGAGCTATGTGGAAGATTTTAAGCATTTAAGTTCTTAAAAGACTTCAAGAATGTGGCAATTCATGCCACAAAAGTCTTTTTCATCAGATCATCTAAACATCATGCAGTATGTTTCTGTATCATACAGAATGAAGCAGGGCAAAGGCGAATAGAGTTCTGTCAAGAGAACACACTGGTCATAGCAAACACCCTCTTCCAACAACACAAGAGAAGACTCTACACTTGGACATCACCAGATGGTCAACACCGAAATCAGATTGATTATATTCTTTGCAGCCAAAGATGGAGAAGCTCTATACAGTCAGCAAAAACAAGACCGGGAGCAGACTGTGGCTCAGATCATAAACTGCTTATTGGCAAATTCAGACTGAAATTGAAGAAAGTAGGGAAAACCACTAGACCATTCAGGTATGACCTAAATCAAATCCCTTATGACTATACTGTGGAGGTGAGAAATAGATTTAAGGGACTAGACCTGATAGACAGAGTGCCTGATGAACTATGGATGGAGGTTCATGACATTGTACAGGAGACAGGGAGCAAGACCATCCCCAAGAAAAAGAAATGCATAAAAGCAAAATGGCTGTCTGAGGAGGCCTTACAAATTGCTGTGAAAAGAAGGGAAGCGAAAAGCAAAGGAGAAAAGAAAAGATACACCCATCTGAATGCAGAGTTCCAAAGAATAGCAAGGAGAGAAAAGAAAAGACTTCCTCAGCGAACAATGCAAAGAAATAGGGGAAAGCAATAGAATGGGAAAGACTAGAGATCTCTTCAAGAAAATTAGAGATACCAAGGAAATATTTCATGCAAAGATGGGCTCAATAAAGGACAGAAATGGTATGGACATAACAGAAGCAGAAGATATTAAGAAGAGGTGGCAAGAATACACAGAAGAACTGTACAAAAAAGATCTTCACGACCCAGATAATCACGATGGTGTGATCACTCACCTAGAGCCAGACATCCTGAAAGGTGAAGTCAAGTGGGCCTTAGGAAGCATCACTACGAACAAAGCTAGTGGAGGTGATGGGATTCCAGTTGAGCTATTTCAAATCTTGAAAGATGATGCTGTGAAACTGCTGCGCTCAATATGTCAGCAAATCTGGAAAACTCAGCAGTGGCCACAGGACTGGAAAAGGTCAGTCTTCGTTCCAATCCCAAAGAAAGGCAATGCCAAAGAATGCTCAAACTGCCACACAATTGCACTCATTGCACATGGTAGTAAAGTAATGCTCAAAATTCTCCAAGCCAGGCTTCAGCAATACGTGAACCGTGAACTTCCAGATGTTCAAGCTGGTTTTAGAAAAGGCAGAGGAACGAGAGATCAAATTGCCAACATCCGCTGGATCATTGAAAAAGCAAGAGAGTTCCAGAAAAACATCTATTTCTGCTTTATTGACTATGTCAAAGCCTTTGACTGTGTGGATCACAATAAACTGGAAATTTCTAAAAGAGATAGGAATACCAGACCACCTGACCTGCCTCTTGAGAAACCTGTATGCAGGTCAGGAAGCAGCAGTTAGAACTGGACATGGAACAACAGACTGGTTCCAAATAGGAAAAGGAGTCCGTCAAGGCTGTATATTGTCACCCTGCTTATTTAACTTATATGCAGAGTACATCATGAGAAACGCTGGGGTGGAGGAAGCACAAGCTGTAATCAAGATTGGTGGGAGAAATATCAATAACCTCAGATGTGCAGATGCCACCACCCTTATGGCAGAAAGTGAAGAAGAACTAAAGAGCCTCTTGATGAAGGTGAGGGAGGAGAGTGAAAAAGTTGGCTTAAAGCTCAACATTCAGAAAACAAAGATCATGGCATCCAGTCCCATCACTTCATGGGAAATAGATGGGGAAACAGTGGAAACAGTGTCAGACTTTATTTTTCTGGGCTCCAAAATCACTGCAGATGGTGATTGCAGCCATCAATTAAAAGACGCTTACTCCTTGGAAGGAAAGTTATGACCAACCTAGACAGCTTATTAAAAAGCAGAGACATTACTTTGCCAACAAAAGTCCGTCTAGTCAAGGCTATGGTTTTTCCAGGGGTCATGTATGGATGTGAAAGTTGGACTATAAAGAAAGCTGAGAAGTGAAGCATGGATGCTTTTGAACTGTGGTGTTGGAGAAGACTCTTGAGAGTCCCTTGGACTGCAAGGAGATCCAACCAGTCCATCCTAAAGGAGATCAGTCCTGGGTGTTCATTGGAAGGACTGATGTTGAACCTGAAACTCCAATCCTTTGCCCACCTCATGCGAAGAGTTGACTCATTGGAAAAGACCCTGATGTTGGGAAAGATTGAGGGCAGGAGGAGAAGGGGACGACAGAGGATGAGATGGTTGGATGGCATCACCGACTCAATGGACATGGGTTTGGGTGGACTCCAGGAGTTGGTGATGGACAGCGAGGCCTGGTGTGCTGCGGTTCATGGGGTTGCAATGAGTCGGACACGACTGAGGGACTGAACTGAACTGAACTGATGTTTCTATAAGAAACTCCTGTTTTTCCAATAGTTATGATATCATTAAAATATTAAAGTTCTGTTAATCTTCTTTTACCAAAAATTAAATAGTTACTAAGCCGCATAGTAGGGAAGGATAAGTTAAGAGATTGGGACTGACGTATACACAATACTATATGTAAAATAGGTAACTAACAAGAACCTTCTGTATAGAACAGAGAACTCTGCTCAGTACTCTGTCATGACCTATTTGAGAAAAGAATCTAAAAAATCATGGATACATGTATATGTGTAACTGATTCACTTTATTGTACAGGAGAAACTAACAGAACATTGTCTATCAACTATACTGCAATTAGAAATTTAAATATTTAATCTAAACACAAACAAATTCATAATTTTTGGTTATCTAATGACTAGTTTTGCATTGTGAATAGAGTATATATGTTTGATATGTTTATGTTACTATATGTGCTCAGTCACTATGTTGTGTCCGACTCTTTGTGACCCCATGAACTATAGCCCACCAGGCTCCCCTGTCCCTGGGATTCTCCAGGTAAAGATACTGGAGTGGGTAGCCTTTCCCTTCTCCAGGGGATCTTCCTGATTCAGAGATTGAACCCATGTCTCCTTTTTCTCCTATATTGGCAAGGTGATTCTTTACCACTATGCTACCTGGAAAGGCCTTTATATTACTATAGCATATATACAATTCTAATATTTGATACTTGGTTTTGCATCGCAAAGAGTCAGACATGACTGAGCGACTGAACTGAACTTTGCAATAAAGTTTGTGGTCATCTAGAAGAGATAAGGGTCCTTGTGGCTCAGATGGTAAAGAATCTGCCTGCGACGCAGGAGAGTCTAGAAGAGAGTCCCTTGGACAGCAGGGAGATGAAGCTAGTCCATCCTAAAGAAAATGAGCCCAGATTATTCACTGGAAGGACTGATGCAGAAGCTGAAGCTCCGGTACTTTGGCCCGCTGATGCAAAGAGCCATCTCATTGCAAAAGACCCTGCTGCTGGGAACGACTGAAGGCTGGAGAAGAAGGGGACGACAGAGGATGAGATGGTTGGATGTCCTTACCAATGCAATGGACATGAGTTTGAGCAAACTCCAGGAGATAGTGAAGGACAGGGAAGCCTGGCATGCTGCACCCCATGAGGTCGCCAAGGTCCTGACACAACTGGGTGACTGAACAACAATAAGACTTAAAATCAGAACCAATGTCCTTATAGGAGGAAAGCCTCCAACAATATCATAGTTTTCCCCAGAGCCAGAAAAATACCACAACATGTCTTTAAAAAAAAAAAAAATGATAATGTGCACCATTAAACATGTTCAAGTCTTTATTGAATTTATTACAATATTCCTTCTGTTTTATGTTTTGATTTTTTGGCCACGAGGCACCTGGTATCTTAGTTGCCTGACCAGGGATCCAACACACACACCCTACGTTGGAAGGCGAATTCCTAACCACTGGACCACCAGGGACATCCCACCATGACATGTTTTAACGTAAGAAATTACATGTCATGAATGTTTACACACTATTAGGAGGAGTAGGAAGGTTTCTGTTTCAGAAGTTTTAAGTTTCACATTTTTCTGATGGTTTCACTAATCAAGTAAAATGGTACTAACTTAACATATGGGCAGTGACATTCAGTCAACACTGATTATGGGGATTTAATCATAATAATTAGTGTGGGATTCAATAACTATAATTCATAAGGATGCCAGCATTCCTACCAGCTGTGACTTTTCATCTAAAGTTTTACTATAGAACCAGATTCTACAAACACTTTCATATGCACACCACTTGTACTATGATTGATTTGACATCCTATGAATGACAGACTGTGGCAGGCCCTCCCTGGGTGGAATATTTTTGTAAATTAGAAAAAAAAAACGTTCCAAAGAAAGAAACATTTGTTAAGTGCTTTGAAAGATTGAAAGTGAAAGTCACTCAGTCGTGTCCCACTCTTTGACACCCCAAAGACGATACAGTCCATGGGATTCTCCAGGCCAGAACACTGGAGTGGGTAGCCTTTCCCTTCTCCAGGGGATCTTCCCGACCCAGGGATTGAAGCCAGGTCTCCCCCACTGTGGGCAAATTCTTTACCAGCTGAGCCACCAGGGAAGTCTTTGTGCTTTATTCTGTTATAATAACTCTTTGTAATATGTTGCATAATTTATGGAGTTTGGAGTATAGAATAGACACTCATGTCATTCATGCCCATTGAAATTCAAGTTATTTAATGATTATAGACTGTATATTTGCCGCCTGAAATAAAACATGCTCAAGCCTTTATGTATTTTATACAAGTCTTCTCCAACTTACTATCCAGTGACCTTAAACGTTTTTAAATACATAATTACATTTGTGAATTCAGGATATAAAGAAATTGCCTTTAAAAAAAAAAAAAGAAATCACCTTTTGTCACTATTGAAAATAAATGTATTTTTCTCATCCTAATATGCAGCAGTCCCCTACGCATACCAAGACAGCCAAATCCTAGTTGTATGTGTATGCCATTCATGATCTGGTAACTTATATACCCTTTAAAAATCGTTAAGTATCCATAAAAAGAAGCACCACCTTATATCGGGCTTCCCAGGTGGCACTAACAGTTAAGAATACGCCTGTCAATGCAAGAGACGTAAGAGACATGGGTTCGATCCCTGGGTTGGGAAGATCCTCTGGAGGAGGAAATGACAACCCACTCCAGCATTCTTGCCTAGAGAATCCCATGGACAGAGGAGCCTGGTGGGCTACAGTCCATGGGGTCACAAAGAGTCAGACATGACTTAGTGACTAAACAACAACAATACAAGTATAGTAACATAATTTTTAAAAATCTTTCTTGAAATTATTAAAATATTATGTTTTATGTTTGGGTTTTTTGGCCTTGAGGAATATTGGATCTTAGTTCCCCCATCAGGGATTGAACCCTTACCCTCTGCACTGGAAGGTGAAGTTTTAACCAGTGGACCACCTGGGAAGTCCCGAGGAAGGGGAGAATTTAACATAGAAAACTGTGAGAACATCCTTAGCTGTTGCAAAGGCCTGGATGGTGGCCTGTCAAGTAGGACGAAATTCTGATTTTTGTTTCCACCGTTTTCCCCCACATCCTATAATCAGACAGTAAAGAATCTGCCTGCAATGTGGGAGACCCGGGTTCGATCCCTGGGTTGGAAAGATTCCCTGGAGGAGGAAATGGCAACCCACTCCAGCATTCTTGCCTGGAGAATGCCCATGGACAGAGGAGCCTGGTGGGCTACAGTCCATGGGGTCACAAAGAGTCGGACACAACTGAGCAACTAACACTTTCACTTTCAACACTAGAATCCCTGGGCAATAGGACAACACAGCTCGGATCGTGATGTTTAACTGTCTCCTTTCATTGAGAAATACTCTGGTGTTCCCCATATAACATTTAATGGGGAATTTAACATTCGATTAATTTAACATTCGTATCAACATTAATTTAACATTACAATCATGAAGCTAACCAAAAAATTATTGAAAAACCCCGATGGTTGTGGTCGCCACACAATGATAGCTCAGGCACGTCTTGTCATTGAGAGTCACAAGCCAAGTATACTTAGAGGCTCGCCAGGCGTCCTCCACAGCACCAAGTCGGTGAAAATCACGACCTTGCTCTGAGTTTGTTTTCGAAAACTGTCTTTGTTTTGGGCTGTGCTGGGTCTTCACTGCTGCGAAGCTTTTCTGTAGTCATGGTGGGAGGACTGCTTGTGACGGTAGCTTCCCTAGTGGTGGAGTACGGGCTCTAGGGTGCCCTGGATTCAGTAATTGTGAGACACGGCCTCTGTGGTTGCAGCTCCCCAGTTCTAGAACACAGGCTCGGGAGTTGTGGTTCCCGGGCTTCACTGCTCAGCAGCCTGTGGGAGCTTCCCGGACCAGGGATCGAACCCACATCTCTTCATTGGCAGGTGGACTCTTCACCGCTGAGCCACCAGGGAAGCCCTGTTCTGTTCGGTTCAGTCGCTCAGTCGTGTCCGAGTCTCTGCGACCCCATGGACTGCAGCACGCCAGGCCTCCCTGTCCATCACCGAGTCCCAGAGCTTGCTCACAGTCACGTCCCTCGCGTCGGTGACGCCATCAAACCAGTTTACTTTTCGTCACTATCTCATTGCAAGGAGCACAGAGCAGCAGCCCAGGTTTCCATGCACGTATTTTAATTAGTGTTCCAGATGCTTGCTTATCTGAGAAGCCGTTCAGATGCTCTCTGTGGCTCACAATTTTAAAGGATGGCTTTGGCGTTAACATAATGTGTACCACTGCTTTGGAAAAGATATTTTCAAGCAGAAGTTGACAGTTTGCTTTCTTTTTTGTTTTTTCTTCCTTATCTACACAGCCACTAATACAATACTTTCCTCACTTTTTCTCATAAGAAAAATGTCCTTGTCCATAAAATTGTATAGATTTTAATATAGTTTTCATAGGAGGAGGATGCATGAGATTAGCAAATGAAAATAATGGCAATATGCAGCACTTACTTTCCTGGTGGTCCAGGGGCTAGGACTTTGCCTTCCAATACAGGAGGCCTGAGTTCAATCCCTGGTTGGTTGGGAGTTAAGATCCCACGTCCTGTGAGATGCAGTCAAAATAATTAATCAAAAAAGATAATAATATAAATATGTAGTTTATATATGTATAGTATTTTCATAAGCTAAATCTTTACAAGTATGCATTGGTTCATTGCCAAATTATGATAGTCCATATTCAATTTATTCAGTGTATTTTCATGGACAGGAAATCCCGGTGTGCTGCAGTCCATGGGGTCGCAAAGAATCGGACACGACTGAGCCACTGAACTGAACTGATATTTTCATGGACAAATGGAATATTAAAATAATTAACCTTATTTGAAATTGATCCCAAGTTAAAATCATATAAATCTTTACAGAGAATTGAAAGAACATAAAGTAACTGGCAAATCATTATATTTCTCTAAGTAAAACATAGAGGAGAGGAATGGTAAAGTTTTTAAATCGATGATTAAATCTAAGACTGATGATATTTAAGATTCAAAATTTATAAGGCTATTAACTATTCTTGGGGCTTCCAAGGTGGCACTGTGTAAGTAATCCACCTGCCAATACAGGAAACACATGAGACCTGGGTTCGATCCCTGAGTGGGGAAGATCTCCTGGAGGAGGGCATGGCAACCCACTCCAGTATTCTTGCCTGGAGAATCCCACGGACAGAGGAGGCTGGTGGGCTGTAGTCCATGGGGTCATAAAGGGTCATACTTGACTTGAGCACATCACTACCCATAATTAACTATTCTTATTAGAAGTCTATTTTCAACAATGCAAACATAATTCCAAATATAATTCCATTATTTGCAATATAATTTCAAAAAGACAGATGTTAACTTGGAAAAATACTATTTACATTTTACCAATTGTGTTAAATGTGTACCTTTAGTAAAATGAACACTATTTTGCATTTTGGAGTAAAGTTAGTAGAATTCTCTACTGGGATTTTATGAAGATGAAAATCCCAAACTTTTCCATCTGGGTAAAGAAAGCGTTAAATCAAAACCCTTGATTCCAGATTGCACAGTGAGGATTTCACCCACAATTCACTCACTGACTTTTTTAAAACATATTTTGACCATTTATTGTGTATGGCTGCAAATGCATTTATACCCCCAAGAGTGAATTGTTTGCAGTTATTTAGAAGTAATTAATAATTAGCACAATTTAATTGCTATCTCTATGTTGCATGCTGTTTTCCATTTTACTCTGAAGAACGTAATAGCTATGGAAAACAAACACAGATTATTAGAGCAGATTCTGCATTTACTGAATATTGCAGTTATGCGAAAAATGATAAACAACTTATGGCAACTGACAATTTTTTTAAAAAGAAAACATACCAAAACTTCAGCAAATCTTATGATTTCTTTTACAGAATAGTAAGTATTTTGGACATTTTGAGCCTGTTCATTGGTGACTAATGACTTCCCTGGTGGCTCAGATGGTAGGAATTCTCCTGCAATGCAAGAGACTCCAGGTTGATCCCTGAGTGGGGAAGATCCCCTGGAGAAGGAAATGACAACCCACTCTAGTATTCTTGCCTATAGAATTCCATGAACACAGGAGGCTGGCAGGCTATAGTCCATAGAGTCTATATTAGGGGAAATATCTTTATTCTGAATCTATTAAAGTTTTAACTTCATGGAAATAAATTATTTGATATGCTAGCTAACAAAAACTTGTATTTTCAATGGCTTTGCCCACCTACCTCTGTGCTGTAATATCTTTTGATCAAAAATGAGATTAGATATGACACCTTTGTGTTTCCCATGAATGTTTTCAAAATTGCTATCGTTAGCACATTATTGACCAGAGACTTATCTATATGTGTTTAGAAACTGATGCAATTAGTTAACATCACCATGCGAAGACGTTAGAGCTTAACATTGACCAAGGGTTCATTATAGTCCTTAGGACTGTTGTTACCATTCACATTTGGCTCCATTAAGTCTGTGTCTCCCCCCCTGGTTCTACTATAAACGCAAGTTTATTGGTGTAAGATTTTCAAAAACATCAACATTTTTTCAAAAGTGCAATTTTGAGTGAAAGAATTTTACGGTGAATTTTATGCACATACATTCTCTGACTGAGCGACACGCGTACTAGTGTCTCAGAAGTTGGGAGTTCATCGGAATATAGCTCTGATTCAGACGATGTGAATATTAGACCAACAAACAGACAGAAAAAACCATAGTGATTGATTCTGATATGAAACATGAAAATAAAGCTCACCATGCTGGAGAAGATGTGTATGGTGTGTGAGATGTAACTATTTTTTCTTAATATATATTTTTTTCTTGGTTGTGCTAGGTCATCACAAAGCTATGCCCGGGCTTTGTCTAGTTGTGGCGGGTGGGGGCTACTCTCAAGTCGTGGTGGGTGGTTTGAACAAGCTCCAGGAGACGGTGAAGGACAGGGAAGCCTGCATGCTGCAGTCCACAGGGTCGCAAAGAGTCGGACACGACTGAGCCATGAACAACAACAACCACAGATTGTAGGGCACAGGCTGAATAGTCGTGTTCATGCACTTAGTTGCTCCGCGACACATGGGATCTTCCGGGATCTGGGATGGAACCCCTGTCCCCTGAATTCACAGGCAGATCCTTCACCACTGAACCACCAGGGAAGCCCAGGTGTAATTCCTGGACGTGAACAGAAAAAAAAAGAAAGTGAAGTCACTCAGTCGTGTCTGACTCTTTGCGACCCCATGGGACTGTAGCCTGCATCAGGCTTCTCCATTCATGGGATTTTCCAGGCAAGAGTACCGCAGTGGGTTGCCATTTCCTTCTCCAGTTATTGAACGTAATAACCCACAAAGTGTTAGTGAAATAACAGAATTAATTGTTGGCCAGTCAAAATAAATAAAAAGTGCCAGTCACAGGCATTAGAGTTTCTGTAGAAATCCCCCAATCCGTGATGTGTTGAAAATGATTCACCACCATATAAAACCTGACACGTGCTGTAATCAAATGTTGAATCCAGAAGAAAGTTTGGGAGTGGCAGGTTTGAGGGAATGGAATCGTGGATGGCAGCGCTGAGAGTGTTTGATAATCAGTCAGCTGGCCAGAAGGCACAACTGCCCATCCATTTCAATCTCCTTAAATGAATCTCATTACACCTACTGGTTACTCGGGTTTTTTGAGGAGATTTGCTATAAATTTGGGTTGGGGGGGAATGGTACGATTATCAGTAGCCTACTCAGAAGGCTACAACTCATACTTTGAGTTGTATGTTGAAATATAGGTTTCCTGAGAAAAAGTATGGCTCTTGGGGAAATAACAGAGAAGTCGGTTCTCTTACTAAGATGAGCTGCTCAAATGATTCACGTGGGAATTAAACATTGACATAGACATATATAGAGTTGTTGTCTTGTCACTAAGTCCTGTCCAACTCTTTGCGACCCCCTGGACTATAGCCCACCAGGCTCCTCTGTCCATGGGATTCTCCAGGCAAGAATACTAGAGTGAGTTGCCATTTCCTTCTCCAGGGGATGGAACCCAGGTCTCCTGCATTGGAGGCAGACTCTTTACCAACTGAGCTATGAGGGAAGCCCAAAAAACAACTATACTCCAATTTTAAAAATAAATGGAAGTCTGGAGAAAGGATCACAACCATCAGGAATTAATAAAAAATGATGAAAGTGTATCACAGTGGGTTGGCCAAGAAGTTTGTTTGGGTTTTTCCTGTAACATATTACAAAAAAAAAAAAAAAAAAACTCTAATGAACTTTTTGGCCAACCCAATATATCTTTTCCATCTCATTCGCTTTGTATAAATACCTGTCACCAGTATAAGTTGTTTCACTATACCTTAATGAGTTGGGATGAAATATGACTGACTATATCCACTTTCCCATAGATTCATATCAGATGCAATTTATAATACTCTCCTTTTCAGATGCAAAGATGTGGAGGGCAGAGTTCAATTCTTGGCAGGAAAGGATTTGATATTCTAGTAGGAATTATTGATCACAGAAACGAAGTACATTGCATCCATGTTCCATTCTGAGGTGATGTGATCTGAAAAGTGGGCTTCCCTGGTGCCTCAGTGGTAAAGAATCCACCTGCCAATGCAGGAGATGTGGGTTCAGTCCCTGGGTTGCGAAGATCCCTTGGAGAAGGAAATGGCAACTGGCTCCAGTCTTATTGCCTGGAGAATCCCACGGACAGAGGAACCTGGTGGACTACAGTCCATTGGGTCGCAAAAGTATCAACCATATGACTTAGTGACTAAGCAACATCAATAGCATATGATAAGTATGATCATTTGCTGAAAATTATAGAACTGTAATGTGTGAGTGAGACCAAAAAAAAAAAAAAATACATGGATGTGTTCCAAAACCATGGTGTAATGCATCATTTCTTCACTTAGATCCAGATATGCATCTACACTTGTTTTAACTTGTTCAAGAGCAGTCTGTATTTTTGCAGCTGTTCACTTCTTCCAAGTCAAGGAACAGTGTGAACCATTGCCCGTGGACACACATATGCTTGAAAATGATTTCAGGGTCGCCCGTGATATGGAACAATCCTGTAGTAGGAAACCTCATGTGAGGACAAACCTTGTGTATCTCCTTCTGTCCAGTGGACCCAGAGTTCTCTTTCCATGGCGCCATGTTGTATGAAATGAGAGAGCTTCAAACGAGAGACTGTCATTCTATGTCTTGAGATTCTTAATGGTGTCCAGGACTTTATAGAATTGAGAGCAGCTGAGAAGACAGAGGCTGTCTTTCTTTGGGGACATTCTGCTGGAGCTTTTTCAATTATTTATCTTGCTACTTTGTTGTCCATCCTCTGACCGCCAAATACAGTTGAAGTCATGTTGAGTGCCTATGTTATACAGCATGTTTTTTTTTTTTTTATCATTTATTCCTAGACTTTTGCTGTTTAATAGGTGCTCAGTTAATATCAAGAAATGAAGGTCAGCCTTTTTCGTATTTGGTACAAATCCAAGTTGATTCTGCTTCCAATATGATTCTTTTGCTTTCAATTTGGCCCCACTGGGTCTTAGTTGCAGCATGCAGGATGTGAGTCCCTGACCAGGGATCAAACCCACGCCCCCTGCAGTAGAAGCATGGAGTCTTAGCCACTGGACCAGCAGAGAAGTCCCTGATTCTTTTTTTTTTTTTTTAATTGCAGTATCGCTGGGAGTCGGACACGACTGAGCGACTTCACCTTCATTTTTCACTTTCGTGCACTGGAGAAGGAAATGGCAACCCACTCCAGTGCTCTTGCCTGGAGAATCCCAGGGACGGCGGAGCCTGGTGGGCTGCCGTCTATGGGGTCGCACAGAGTCGGACACGACTGAAGCGACTTAGCAGCAGCAGCAGCATAGTTGATATACGATGTTGTGTTAGTTTTTCTGCTTTATGGCAAAGTGATTCGATTATACAAATAGATACATATATTTGCTCTCTTTCAGATGTATTTCCCTTATAGGTTGTTACAGAATATTGAGTTTAGTTCACTGTGCTATATGGTGTATCCTTGTTGCTTATCTATTTTATGTGAAGAAGCATGTATATGTTAATCCCAAACTCTTAATTAGAGTCTGCCTGCAATGCAGGAGACCCAGGTTCCATCCCTGGGTGGGAAGATCCCCTGGAGGAAGAAATGGCAACTCACTCCAGTATTCTTGCCTGGAGAATCCCATGGACAGAGGAGCCTGGCGGGCAACAGTCCATGGGGTCACAAAGAGGCAGACGCGACTGAGCGGCTAACTTTCACTTTTCACTTTTTCAATTTGATTCTATATGTCATTCTAACTGTATTAGTCAGTTTTCTTGTTTAGTTTCTCTACCTGAAGGTGCAACAGTTTTTTATACAGTCATTATAATTTTCTGTCAAGTTCATGTACTTATACTCATGATTATGCAGCAAAGTAGTGACAAACTGTGAATATTTCTGATAACTCTTCAAATATCAAAATAAGGAAAATTTCAGATATGGTAGAATGAATATGACACATGTTATAATAAAATACTCTCCATTTCCTCCCAAAGTGATTGATAAAAACAAAGTGTTTATTCTTCTTCCAAAACATAGGCTAGGCATATTGTTTCAAACAGGTTTGCTTGTGGTCCAGTGGTTAAGACTTTGCCTTCCAGTGAAAGGGATATAGATTCAATCCCTGGTAGGGGAGCTAGGGCTTCCCTCATAGCTCAGTTGGTAAAGAATCCACCTGCAATGCAGGAGACCCCGGTTCAATTCCTGGGTCGGGAAGATCTGCCGGAGAAGGGATAGGCTACCCACTCCAGTATTCTTGGTCTTCTCTTGTGGCTCAGCTGGTGAAGAATCCACCTGCAATGCAGGAGACCCCGGTTTGATTCCTGGGCTGGGAAGATCCCCTGGAGAAGGGCAAGGCTACCCACTCCAGTATTCTGGCCTGGAGAATTCCATGGACTGTATAGTCCATGGGTTGCAAAGAGTCGGACACAACTGAGCAACTTTCACTTTCATTTTTCACTTTTCAGGCGAGTTAAGATTCCCACATCCCTTGTGGCCAAAAAAAAGAAAACAATAACAACAACAACAAAAAACGAAACGTGAAACAGAAACAATATTGTGACAAATTCCAAAAAGGCTAAGAAAATGATCCACGTAGAAACCAATGCAATACGATAGAGCAATTATCCTTCAATTAAAAATAAATTAAAAAAATATAACAAAAACTGCTCACATTACTTCAGTGGGCAAGCACTGACAATTATAAATACACATACAACTTGACTTGTTTTTATTTCTTGATGGTTTTTGTTTTCACCACTTGTAAATGGTATCGGTGTATCTCTTCCACCTTCAGCCTCCAAGATCTCTAACAGCTTCCATGCCAAGCAAATCCACAGCACACGGATTTACAATTTCATTTCAGCTCCATTAGTTCTGGATGGTGACTCTATAAGCCCTGTTGGTACATGATGACACGGAGGAAATTTTTGTACAGCACTTAGGAGGTTCTTCAGCGTCTTTACTCATCAGCGGCTTCGTAACTGCCAGACTTTACTTAGCAATGAATTTATAAACTCTCTGCTTTCTCGTTGACTGAGTAGCCTCTTTTATTTCCCCCAAGAGCCCCGGTCGCCGTGACGACTGCCCGTTCAGCTACTATTTCGAGCCATTCTGAACTGATTTAAAATTCAGAAGATCTTCTGTGCACTCCGAGAAAAAGCAAGAGACCTTTCTGCCCTTTCCACTCCGATAAAAAGCAAGAGCCCTTTCTGTTCACAGGAATAAAATATTTTGTACCTGCATAGCACGAATGACTTTTAAATGTGATATTTTATTTGCTGACATTTGATGAAAGGAGATGGGAAAGCAATGTTTCACTGAAGATGAATGGCGTGTACCGGGAGTTGGGGAAAGCAGGCAGACCTCCCCAGCTGTGCTTCCAGTGGTGACATCTCATGTTTTTCTGAGGATGCCGTGAGCTTCAGCTTGTGATAAAGAACCGCAGAGCAAGGTAGATAAAAAGAGAGGTTTGCCCAGGAGGGGGTCCTGCCCAGCCTAATTTATTGTCAAGCGCTGAAAGTGCAGAGACACCCTCTGCAGGGTTTCTGCCATAAAGGCGGTCCCTGAGACCTGCCCTCTCGGCGAGTAAAAGGCTGTGACCATCACCTTCCGGGGCTTAACGCTTTCATCAGCTCTCTGATGTCTCTCTAAACAGCACCACCCGCGTTCTCCTCCAGCCCTCCTGGGTTACAGAAATATCTGACTTCGTGCTAAGAATAAACCTGCTTGCTCTACTTTCAAACCTAACTCGTGGCTTCAGGCGGCATAGAAATGATCTGAAGTGGCTTGAGCTGAATCCTTTGCATGTGCGTGCCGGTTCAGTCATGTCCAACTCTTGGCTCATGTCCCGTGGCTCCCTTGTCCGTGGAATTTTCCCAGGCAGGAATACCGGAGCAGGTTGCCATTTCCTTCTCCAGGGGATCTTCCTGACGCAGGGATAGAACCCACATCTCTCGCGTCTCCTGCATCGGCAGGCAGGTTCTTCACCACTGAGCCACGTGGGAAGCCCAGAGGTCTTAATTACTTGGTATTTTTAATTTTGGCGTGGCAAAGTCTACTGGTGGATGTTATCCGCGGTTGCTTTGGCTTCTCAAGTTAGGATATAAACACCTGATACTTATATAATATTATACAACTATGAAAAATGAAAGTCACTTAGTCATGTCCAACTCTTTGCAACCCCGTGGACGGTAGCCCACCAGGCTCCTCTGTCCATGGAATTCTCCAGGCAAGAACAGCAGAGTGGGTTGCCATTTCCTTCTCCAGGGGATCTTCCCAACCCAGGGATGGAACCCACATCTGTTGCATCTCCTGCATTGGCAGGCGGGTTCTTTACCAGCTGAACCACCAGGGAAGCCCAGTTGAATCCTTTGACCACCGGTTAGTTAGCAACACGGATGACGTTTATCTAAAGATCTTGTCACTGGGGGACTTCCCTGGTGGTCCAGTGGTAAAGACTCTGCAGTTCCAATGCAAGGGGCACAGGTTTGATCCCTGGTCAGGAAATTTCAGATCCCACATCCCATGCCAAGGGAGAAACAAATCTCTCCTAAGAGCTTTTCTTGTGAGTTATTTAGCTCTTGAATGAGCAAGCAACTGTCCACCCAAGAAATCATTAGACGCTTTCAGAGTCACCCGAATCTGTGTTCTTTTATTTCGCTGAAGTAATTCCCCCCTCTGCTCTGAACTATACAGTCAGGAAACTGTAGAGTTGGCAGGTGATTATTTTAGGTATGACGAGAACTCCCCAGTAAGGGAAAGGAAGTATGATCTTTTTGCTAAGAAGAGAGAGGCTCTCACAGTGAGAGAATCCCAGATAGAATTGAACTTGGCCTTGAATGGCACGTTGATGACCAGAAAGATCGAGGGCTGTGTCTCATAGCACAGTTAGGATTTATAAAGTAGTTCATACAAATGACACATAGCATATGTGCGCTTAGCCACTCAGTCATGTCCGACTCTTTGCAACCCCATGGAGGAACCTGCCAGCCTCCTCTGTCCATGGGAATTCTCTAGGCAAGAACACTGGAATGGGTTTCCATGCCCTTCTCCAGGGGATCTTTCCGACCCAAGAATCGAACCAGGGTCTCCTGCATTTCAGGCGGATTCTTTACCAGCTGAGCTACTACGGAAGCCCACACATAGTATATAGGATAGACTTTTGACAGGTCTGACCTATATACTATGTGGGATTCCCTGGTGGCTCAGATGGTAAAGTGTCTGCCCACAATTCAGGAGACCCGGGTTCGATCCCTGGGTCAGGAGAAGGAAATGGCAACCCACTCCAGTGTTCTTGCCTAGAAAATTCCGTGGACGGAGGAGCCTGGTGGGCTACAGTCCATGGGGTCACAAAGAGTCAGACATGACTGAGTGGCTTCACTTTCTTTCTTTTTCTTTGACAGGTCTGAGAGAAAGGACATAGCTTGAGACTTCACTGCTGGTCCAGTGGTTAGAACTCTGCGCTTTCACTGCCAAAGGGCCCCGGTTATATCCCCGGCTGGGGAGCTAGGATCCCACAAGCCTTGGGATGCCGCTGAAAGAAAAGATAAGGAAAAGTGGCAAGCTTTTTCTCATAGACTTGGGAAAACAGTTACTAAAGAGGTGATTAAAATAGCCATAGTTATCAAGCACATCCTGTTAGATTAGAAAATTAGGAAATATGACCCAAGTGAAAGTTATAGGGATTGGAACATTTCTAAATCTGGGGAGAAATGAGGCTGAAGCTAGTAATTCTGTTCATTATTGACACTGATGACATTGTTGTTCAGTCACTCAGTTATGTCCAAACCTTTGCGACCCCACGGACCCAGAGTTTGTTCAAACTCATGTCCATCGA
Source organism: Giraffa tippelskirchi (assembly GCF_054371585.1). Lineage (NCBI taxonomy): Eukaryota > Metazoa > Chordata > Mammalia > Artiodactyla > Giraffidae > Giraffa > Giraffa tippelskirchi. Next base: position 151,055,485 of record NC_137289.1, read on the forward strand.
GTCGGTGATGCCATCCAATCATCTCATCCTCCGTCGTCCCCTTCTCCTCCTGCCTTCAACCTTTCCCAGCATCAGGGTCTTTTCCAATGAGTCAGCTCTTCGCATCAGGTGGCCAAAGTACTGGAGCTTCCGCTTCAGCATCAATCCTTCCAATGAATATTCAGGACTGGTTTCCTTTAGGATGGACTGGTTGGATCTCCTTGCTGTCCAAGAGACTCTCAAGAGTCTTCTCCAGCAACACAATGAAAATTATCCCTCACCCACCTAGAGAAAAGCCCAGGAAGCAGCAAAGAGCCAGTGCAATCAACAATTTCTTAATTTAAAACTTTTCCCCAGATATATGCCCAGGAATGGGATTGGTGGGTCCCACGGTAACTCTCTTTTTTGTTTCTTAAGAAACATTTGTGCTGTTCTCCATAAATGGCTGCATCAATTTACATTCCTATCAATGCTGCAAGAGGCATCCCTCTCCAGCATCTATTTTTGTAGATTTTTTTTTTTGATGGCCATTCCGACTGATGCAAGTCGTACCTCACTGTCATTTCTGTTTGAATTTCTCTAATGATTAGTGGTATGGAGCATTCCTTCATGTGTGTCTTGGCCATCTGGGACCACTGCCTTCTGGTATTGACCAGCAGGCAGACAGGATAATGGTCTTCTGAGAAAACAGAGAATTCATGGGGTGAGCGTAGCTTTTTGCCTGAGTGTGAATTCCCGGTGGGTGAGCAAGCTTAGAATAGTCAAGTGGCTCTTCTGAGCTGCGAAGGTGCTGGTCTCATTTCTTAGAACCTCACATGGCTGGAGTCTGCGGGATCAGGCAAGCAGGATGAGGAAGCTGTACAAACAGGCAGCCCTGAATCTGGAAGGGTGTTCTCTGGTATCTCTCTGTGACTGGGCTGGTATGAACAGAGAGCTACAGGCATTGCCAAGGTGGTGAACCAGGGAAAGAAAGAGACAAGCAGAAGCAAACCCTGGAGAACTCAAACATCCTACCCAGTCAGAGTAGGACCATCAGTTAGCATCTCATTTTGCAGTGCAGAACTCACTTAGTGAAGACAAGCACAGAGATGCTCATTTATAAATATTCTTGGAGGGACAGATGAGAACATTTTACTAAGTATTTACCTCTAGGAGGCAGAAATGGGCTTCCCCAATGGCTCGGTGGGTAAAGAATCTTCCCGCAATGTAGGAGACCCATGTTTGATCCCTGGGTCAGGAAGGTCCCCTGGAGGAGGGCATGGCAACCCACTCCAGTATTCTTGCCTGGAGAATCCCATGGAGAGAGGAGCCTGGCGGGCTACAGTCCGTGGGGTCTCAGAGTCAGACACGACTTAGCCACTGAGCACGCATGAGGCAATGGAGGACCAATGTTTTGGAGGCATCGAATGCCTTGATGTCTCATGTGGTTATCCATTTTTAATGATATCTTTTTTCCCCTCATTAGATACGACTTTTGCAATGGACCTTTGAGCCTGTGAGAGTGTCAGTCGCTCAGTCGTGTCCGACTCTTTGTGACCCCATGGACTGTAGCCCATCAGGTTCCTCTGTCTGTGGGGATTCTCCAGGCCAGAATACCGGAGTGGGTAGCCATTCCCTCCTCCAAGGGATCTTCCCAACCCAAGGATTGAACCCAGGTCTCCCAGACTACAGGCTGACTCCTTACCATATGAGCCGTCTGACTTTTACAATAAAAAAGGTCAAAATAAGTAGTGTTTGGGACATAGTATATATCCTTTAGTGTGTTTCTTTTATTTGGAGTGTATATATTTCATATAATATTCCATATATGATATTCCATATATCTTGAAATAGATATGGAGTGATCTTTTTACATGATTTCTCACCAGTCAGTATTGCCATGAAAACCTCAGCTTCCAAGATGTCCTGTTGCAGGAAAACAGCCAAGAAAATAGAAGCTCTGTCTAATAATGTAAAAAATGATCAGGAAGTTCATTTTGGATGGTACACTGTGTAGAGAACGGTCCTTTCAAACGAGGCTTGTTGTCAGAAACGCCTTGAGAAACAGGTTACAAATGATGCTCTTGGTCTTCTTTTTCTGCTGACAGTTTTCTAGGAATACATGTGTTCAGACAGGAATGGATTTGTGGACACCCCCCCACACCAGGCTGTCACAGTAACGGATCCTCAACGAGTTTACCGCTGGCCCCCAGACCGCGAATGAAACACGAGAACTGTGTTATCAGCACAATTCAGTTTGATAAAGATTGAATAACTAGATGAAGCAGCATTGCACAGAGCCCGGAGATTAGGGAGAGAAGGAGAGCAAAACAAGACCAAACGGGAAGTGCATTTATTTTCCACGGTTATCCTGAAAGCATCTTAAGGTCTCCGGTTTTTTGTGGGATTAACCAACTTGAGTGCTATTTCAGTTGTTACATTGAAAAGTCGATACAGTATCAGTTACTGGGGATGGTATTATTCTACTTGACAGGCAGAGTTGAAATGTGTTGATTATTTGTGCACATTCTTGGACATCTAGCTTTCCTGGTAGCTCAGCTGGTAAAGAATATGCCTGCAATGCCAGAAACCTGGGTTCGATCCCTGGCTTGGGAAGATCCCCTGGAGAAGGGAAAGGCTACCCACTCCAGTATTCTTGGGCTTCCCTGGTGGCTCGGCTGGTAAAGAATCCGCCTGCAATGAGGCAGACCTGGGTTCGATCCCTGGCTTGGGAAGATCCCCTGGAGAAGGGAAAGGCTACCCACTCTAGTATTCTTGGGCTTCCCTGGTGGCTCGGCTGGTAAAGAATCTGCCTGCAATGAGGGAGACCTGGGTTCGATCCCTGGGTTGGGAAGAGCCCCTGGAGAAGGGAAAGGCTACCCACTCCAGTATTCTGGCCTGGAGAATTCCGTCGACTGTATAATCCATGGGGTCGCCAAGAGCTGGACACAACTGAGCAACTTTCACTTCATTTCACTTTGGACATCTAAAGAAATACTTAAGCATCAAATGGAATAAATCTAAATTTTTTTAAAAAATAGTAAGGGACCAGTGGTCCAGTGGTTAGAATGACACGCTTCCACTACAGGGGGTGTGGGTTTGATCCCTGGTCAAGAAACTAAGATCCCACATGCTATGCAACTTCCCCCCTGCAAAAAAAAAAAGAGGAAGAAATGATAACATGCTTATGGGATTCATACATTTTATGGGCAGTTCCATTAAGAAGCAGCTTCCAAAGCTGCACTGAACTGTGTGTGTGTGTTTAACTGATTTAACAATTTTTCAACTTTCAACTTATCTGAAAAGTAAAGCATGCCTTCTACTGCTGGATTTTGCTAAATGTTTTATGTTTAAATGTTAAAGTTTGTTGATTTGGACATGATGAAAGTAGACTTGCATCTTTCAGTATTTTTCTGTGTTGTTTCACTCAGTTTTCAGCTTCTGTCCGCCACTGATGTACCATGAAAGTAATGATAACCTGTCTGAGGAGTTCATGTTTCGCCAAAGACCCTTTATTTCTGATTTGTGTGTGTGTGTGTGTGTGTGTGTACGCTCAGTTGTGTCCGACTGCTTTTGACCCCATGGACTGTAGCCCTCCAGGCTCCTCTGTCCATGGGATTCTCCAGGCAAGAATACTGGAGTGGGTTGTCATTTCCTCCTCCAGGGGATCTTCCCGACCCAAAGATCGAACCCACGTCTCCTGCATTGCAAGTGGATTCTTTACCGCTGAGCCACTAGCAACTTTTATTGACTCACTTTCCCATCCCCTGATGGCTTTCAAAACACATACCATCTACTCAGTCTTTTAGGGGGAACTGGTTCACTATCATTCTTTCTTGAGTCAATTTTGGTCACTTAGAATAATAGCAGTCTAGTTGTATCACAATATGTTAGTATGTGTGTGTTGTATTTTTGTGGTAATTCTGCCACGTAATTATAAGCAGACACCTTGCCACATACATTGGCATTTCTTTGCCATATTTGCCAAGGCTCAGTAGACAATGAGTAAATAGTCAATTCCCTCTTTATTAATGCTTTCCTTTCTTTAATACATCATATTTTTACTTGACTACCTTCATAAGATGGAAAGTTCCTTAGATAGCAGCAAACTTCTTCTAGTAAAAGTTAGTCACTCAGTCGTGACTGACCCTTTGAGACCCCATGGACTGTAGCCCTCCAGGCTCCTCTGTCCATGGGATTCTCCAGGCAAGAATATTGGAGTGGGTTGCCATTTCCTTATCCATTTTCTAGTAAGAGAATATAGAAATATCAGTGTACTTCCAATCAATTCTCATCTGTTTCCTTCCAAAACAAATATTATGCTTTCATTATTTTATGATATGGTTTCAAATCGTAGTTTTCCTTCTGATGGCCTTTTTGGAATCACAGTCATTTAGCAGGGGGTGAGTTGTTGCTGTTGTTCAGTCATTAAGTCATGTCCAGCTCTTTGCGACCCCATGGACTGCAGCAATGCCAGACCCCCCTGTCTTTCACTATCCTGAAGTGTGCTCAGGTTCATGTCTCTTGAGTCTTTGATGCTATGCAACCATCTCATCCTCTGATGCCCCCTTCTCCTCTTGACCTTAGTCTTAAGGATTGACTGGTAAGGGTTGGGTAGGACATAAAAAAGGAATTACCAAGGAGTCTATGTAAATTTGGGGGTTTGAGTTCACCATTATATACATTCATCAAAACATCAAGTTATATGGTTTAAATATGTGCAGTTTAATACATGTTGGTTATACCTTAATTAATGCGTTTCAGAAACTGGGGCTCCGTCATTAAAATGACTGAAGATATGCAACAGCGTTGTGAAAAATTTCCATGTATTGGCTTCTACCTACGTACTGAATTTTTAGCTATTCTATCAGTTATTGAAGAGGGGTACTGAAATCTCTAATTCTTTGCAATTCTCTTCATGTTTTTCCTTCATGTATTTTGAAGTTCTCTTATCGGAGAAGGCAATGGCACCCCACTCCAGTACTCTTGCCTGGAAAATCCCATGGACAGAGGAGCCTGGTAGGCTGCGGTCCATGGGGTCGCTAGGAGTCGGACACGACTGAGCGACTTCACTTTCACTTTTCACTTTCATGCATTGGAGAAGGAAATGGCAACCCACTCCAGTATTCTCGCCTGGAGAATCCCAGGGACGGGGGAGCCTGGTGAGCTACCGTCTATGGGGTCGCACAGAGTCGGACACGACTGAAGCGACTTAGCAGCAGCAGCAGCAGCAGCAGTATCAGATGCATAAACACTGAAGAATCTTATATGCATTCGTCAGCCTTCCTGCTAAGATCAAGTGTGGTATGGGGGTTTCCCAGATGGCTCCGTGGTAAACAATCCACCTGCCAATGCAGGAGACACAAGAATTGCAGGTTCAAACCGTGGGTGGGGAAGATCCCCTGGAGGAGGAAATGGCAACCCACTCCAGTGTTCTTGCCTGGAGAATCCCATGGACAGAGGAGCCTGGCGGACTACAGTCCACAGGGCCGCAAAGAGTTGGACACACATGTTCTCTTGATGAACTGAACCCTTTATTGTTATAAAATGAGCTTCCTTATCCAAGACAATAGCTTTTGCCCTAAAAATCTATTTTATCTCATGCTAATATAGATTTCTCAGCACAATTTTGATTAACGTTAGTTTGTTACATTCTCTTTCATCACTTTATCTTAACCTTTGTGTCTATGTCATGTGTTTCTTATAAACAGAATAAAGCGAGGTCTTGCTTTCTATATGTTCTGAGACTCTATCTTTGAGTGAGAAGTCTTCAGTCTTTTACATCTAAATTTGTTGTAGTCAAGAATAAACGCACGATCACTTTTATTTTTTTTTCTATTTGTCCATCTGTTGTTTGTTCACTTTTCTCTTATTTTCCTCATCCTTTTGGGTTGCCTGAATAATTCTTATCCTCCCATTGTGTCTCATTTGTCATCATATTAGCTCTAATTCTTTTTTTTAAAAAACATTAGCTCTAATTCTTTTTCTTGTTCTATTAACCGTTCATTTACTTTTTATAGGCTAAGCCTTTAACTTGTCACAATTTACTTTCAAGTGATATTACATTGTTTCGTAGATGGTATAAGAACCTTGGAAAATTTTTACTTTTCTTCTCTTGGAATGACTAACTTCAGTTTCTCCTCTTCTGAATATTGTGCCATGTTCTCATGCATTTTAGTTTTTCATATGCTGCAAACCACAAGCTACATTTTAATTTTTGTTTCAATATCCAATGATCCATTAAAGAGATGAAATAAAATAACCTTATGCACTTACACATGTACTTTAAAAAAAAAAAATATGCATTTATTTATTTTTGGTTGTGCTGAGTCTTCACCGGTACACAGGCTTTTTCTAGTGACACATGAGCTTAGAGGTTTCACAGCATATGTGACTTTCCCAGACCAGGGATCAAAACCATGTCCCCTGCTTTGACAGGCGGATTCCTGTCCCCTGTACAACCAGGGAAGGTGCACTCGGGTACTTTTTATTGTACTTCTTTATTACAGGAGGAGAAGGGGACGACAGAGGATGAGATGGCTGGATGGCATCACCAACTCGATGGACATGAGTTTCGGTAAACTCCGGGAGTTGGTGATGGACTGGGAGGCCTGGCGTGCTGCAATCCATGGGGTCGCAAAGAGTCGGACGCAACTGAGCAACTGAACTGAATTACTAGGATTAGATCCATATTTCCACCTGGTAAAATTTCTTTTCTGCATGCAATTTCTTATACTATAGGTCCGCTTGTGATAAACTACCTCAAACTTTCATATGTCCAAAAATATATATATTTTTTTAACTTTCTGAAAGCGAGAAGTATTTTTACTTGGTATCAATTTCTAGGTTGACCATTTTTTGTTTGTTTCAGGGCTAAAATTTTCTGTGAGTATTCTTGAAGTTTGTTCTCAGACACTGTTGAAAACAGTTTGATCATTCTAGATTTTGCTTTTAGGATGTTTTTTTCCTGGAAAGATCAGAATTGCACTCTCTGTTTCATCTCAGTTTGAGTCAAGGGATCCTGAGGGGGTGAAGCATAGAGTACATTTAATTTTCTTACATGACACGTGAACTACTCCACAGGAGGACAGCAGGAGAGCATATGTTGGATTTCAGAGTCTTGAACTCACTGATCACGGGACCTCAGAAGATGAAATAACTCAATTGTTCTTGTTCACTTGCTAAGTTGTATACAACTCTTTGCGACTTCAGGGACTATAACACTCCAGGCTTCCATGTCCTTCACTGTCTCCTAGAGTCTGCTCAGATTTGTGTTCATCAAGTCAGTGCTGCCATCCAACCATCTCATCCTCTGTCGTCCCCTTCTCCTCCTGCCTTCAATCTTTCCCAGCATCCGGGTCTTTTCAGATGAGTCAGCCCTTCACATCAGGTGGCCAAAGGATTGGAGTTTCAGCTTCAACATCAGTCTTTCCAATGAACACTCAGGACTGATCTCCTTTAGGATGGACTGGTTGGATCTCCTTGTTGTCCAAGGGACTCTCAAGAGTCTTCTCCAACACCACAGGTCAAGAGCATCAATTCGGCACTCAGCCTTCTTTATGGTCCAGCTCTCACATCCAGACATGACTACTAGAAAAGCCATAGCTTTGACTAGACGGACCTTTGTGGCCAAAGTGATGTATCTGCTTTTTAATATGCTGTCTAGGTTTGTCGTAACCAAATAGGTGCTACTTGATACACAAAGAGGGGGATTTTCTAGCTCTTCCTGGCAAAAACGTAAATCAGTATCATAGGGGATCACAGATCTTAGCCAATGTTCAGAGTCACAGCAATTTGTTGATGCAGGACTCTTTCACTAAGGAAGGAGCATTACTGAACAAAGAGCCTGTAATTAATTCATGGGTGTATGATAAAACTCAAGTCTACACCTGTTGCTTCTCCCAAGGAACCTACAGGAATTTTGGAAATGGCAGGCATTTTCCTGAATGAGCATAAAGAAGGGGAAAAGGCAAACTTCTAGGCAATTTTTAGATACTATATTAATTGGCATATTGACTTTAATATTAATTGACATATTAAAGTTATAAACGTGGTTGTTTTGTACTCTTTGCAACCCTGTGGACTGCAGCCCACCAGGCTCCTCCATCCATGGGATTCTGAAGGCAAGAATAACGGAGTGGGTTGCCATTTCCTCCTCCAGGGGATCTTCCCGACCCAGGGATCAATCCCAGGTCTCCAGCACTGCAGGCAGATTCTTTACCACCCGAGTCACCAGGGAAGTCTATTAATTTTTACATCTGCTCTTAATATAAAAGGAATGTCACACAGCAGATGTTCACAGAGAAATGATGTATTGTTATATTCATTGCAGTGAAATGATATATAGTTACATTGGGTTGCACATCTTTTTATTAAATGAATACATTCTGATAATAAGTCCTTTGAATTGGAATCTTTACAGTTTGTTTTTCGTCTTTGAGAACGCCACCTTTAGTTGGATGTTTATATTCAACGCTCCTTGAAACAAGACTGGTTTTCCACCTCTGAGATATCAGCTTGCTGCTGCTGCTGCTAAGTCGCTTCACTCGTGTCCGACTCTGTGTGACCCCATAGACACGCAGCCCACCAGGCTCCCCCATCCCTGGGATTCTCCAGGCAAGAACACTGGAGTGGGTTGCCATTTCCTTCTTCAATGCATGAAAGAGAAAAGTGAAAGGGAAGTTGCTCAGTCTTGTCCGACTCCTAGCGACCCCATGGACTGCAGCCTACCAGGCTCCTCTGTCCATGGGATTCTCCAGGCAAGAGTACTGGAGTGGGGTGCCATCACCTTCTCCGATATCGGCTTGAGAAGGTTACAGAAAAGACAGACATTCTCGTGGTTTTACCAATTTTAAAAAAGATACACTCTTAAATAATTTTATTTATTTTGGGCTGTGCTGTGTTGCTGTGAGCGGGGCTTCCTCTAGTTTTGGGGAGCAGGGGCGACTCTCACGTTGTGATGCGTGGGCTTCTCATCGCTGTGACTTTTCTGGCTGTGAAACACGGGCTCTAGGGCAGTAGGGCTTCAGTGGTTGTACAACATGGGCTCAGTATTCACAGCTTGTGGGCTCAGTCTTTACGGCTCCCAGGCTCTGGAAGAGCCCGGGATCAGTCCTTGTGGCACACCGGCTTATTTGCTCCATGGTATGCGGAATCTTCCCGGACCAAGGATTAAACCCATGTCTCCTGCCTTGGCAGGCGGATTTTTATCCACTGAGCCAGTGGGGTAGCCCCAAAGTGAACATTTTTTGCTAGAACTCTTGAAACAGACACAGCGTATGTAGGTTCAGCCTTGACTGGGGAGCTGAATCCCACATACCTTGAGGTCAAAGAACCAGAACATAAATATCAGAAGAAATACTGTAACAAGTTCAATAAAGACTTTAAAAATGGTCCACGGGGGTGGGGATGGGGGATGGGAGAAAAAAATGTTGAAAACTATTTTGTATTTTGTCATTTTCAGATACGACAATATGCTCGTTCTTCATTACTCTGTTTTATTATTATTTCTCTTGGCTTTTGCTGATGTCATTTTTTTTAATGCCTTCAAGTACCTAATCATTTTAAATGGAGGACCAGACATTATACATGAAAACATAGGAATAACTGTAGGTCTTGAATGACTTTCTTCATTCAGAGGGGGAAAAAAAATTGCATTTGCTGCCACTAGATGGCTGTGGGCATTGCTAATCCTAGATAATCATGACATATTTTCCAGGGTTCATTGAGTTTTCTCTCTGGTGCTGGGCAGACTTCTTCTAGCTCACACTTATCACTAGGATATAACTTTTAGGATCTCCATTCAAAACATAGAAAATCTCATCAGTGCCTGTGGGCACTGCATTAAATTTTTCCTGCACAATTTATGAGGCTATTAAAATATTTGTTCACCTTCACAGCATTTCAGTTGCCTCTTCAACAGTTAGGAGACAGTCTTAGGAAGAAATCACCACAAAATGCACTAAGAATTGACCTAGTAACTACAGTCACACTTTAGAAAATTATTTTGTCCAGCTTTTCTAGTGTTTTTTTTTTCACTGTAAATTTTTATCTGGTTTCTCTTTGTTGTTCAGTGGCTTAGTCGTGTCCGACTCTCTGCGACCCCATGGACCGCAGCACACCAGGCTTCCCCGTCCTTCACCATCCCCTGGAGTTTGCTCAAACTCGTGTCCATCAAGTCGGTGATCCCATCCAAGCATCTCATCCTCTGTCGTCCCCTTCTCCTCCTGCCTTCAGTCTTTCCCAGCATCAGGGTCTCTTCCTTTCTCTAGTTTGCCAGTATCTGAAAGATACTCTCAAGAGCTTTTCTAACCTTTGAGTTTCCATCTTTCTTAGTTACCAGACCTGTTTTCTTCTGATTGTTTTGAAAGTAACTACAGAGAGCAGGGGTGACTGCGGTCATGAAATTAAAAGACGCTTACTCCTTGGAAGGAAAGTTATGACCAACCTAGACAGCATATTAAAAAGCAGAGACATTCCTTTGTCAACAAAGGTCCGTCTAGTCAAGGCTATGGTTTTTCCAGTAGTCATGTATGGATGTGAGAGCTGGACTATAAAGAAAGCTGAGTGCTGAAGAATTGATGCTTTTGAACTGTGGTGTTGGAGAAGACTCTTGAGAGTCCCTTGGACTGCAAGGAGATCCAGCCAGTCCATCCTAAAGGAAATCAGTCCTGGGTGTTCATTGGAAGGACTGATGTTGAAGCTGAAGCTCCAGTACCTTGGTCACCTGATGCGAACTGACTCCTTGGAAAAGACCCTGATGCTGGGAAAGATTGAGCGCAGGAGGAGAAGGGGATGGCAGAGGATGAGATGGTTGGGTGGCATCACTCACTCACTGGGCTTGAGTTTGAGCAAGCTCCAGGAGGTGGTGATGGACAGGGAAGCCTGGCGTGCTACACTCCATGGAGTCGTAAAGAGTCAGACATGAATGAGCGACTGAACAACAGATATTAGAGTGAGAGCCACCAAATCTTTGAAGTTTCAATACTTTGGGATATCGTAGAATTACTCCGTACACAAAGTAGGAAGACAAATGTTAAGCGTTTCAATAAGAAGAGTATTAGTCAAACATCTATTTCGAAAGCAGGTTTTGTGAAAACAGAATGTGCTTCTATGGAGATGTTTTGCATTAATGTGGGGTTTATTTTTAGCTCCCTCAAGGACAGCTGCCAGCTTATGACTGAAAACCTGCAACTCCATGGGTCAGTGCATCTTATAAAACATTGCGTTACTATGGAAATTTGTTTTCAGAATGAATTGTGCAAGATTATATCCAGCAAGTAAACAGAGAGGAGTACTGTGTTTCACATATCTGTTAGATGAATTCACGGTATTTTTCTACACATTAGCTGGTATATGGTAAAACAATATTATTTGGGATGTAAAGGTTTCCAATTTACAAAATTGCAGCGAAAGAGCTAAATATTCAGACTATGTTCCTTTGTCGGGGAGAGGAAAAACAAAATGCTAAGCAATGTCATGGCATTTGAGGTATCTGATACATATTTGGGAAATGTCAAAGTCATGTTTTTTATGACAGAAACATAGTAAGCTATCTGTTAAAATAGTTTAACCCTGGTTAATTCCTATGAACCTTATTAACTATTAACCTATATTATTAACTACTAACATTATTATCAGTTATTCATGCTTGCTAAGTCACATCAGTCGTGTCTGACTCTTTGTGACCTTATGGACTGCAGCCCACCAGCTTCCTTTGTCCATGGGATTCTCCAGGCAAGAATACTAGCATGGGTTGCCATGCCCTCCTTGAGGGGATCTTCCTGACCCAGGGATTGAACCCATGTCCCTTACATCTTCTGCATTAGGCAGGCAGAGTCTTTACCAGTAGCACCACCTGGTAGCAGTTATTAACGATTAACCTAACTATTAACCTATATCTATTAACTATATGAACTATGGGCTTCCCTCATAGCTCAGTCAGTAAATCATCTGCCTGCAATACAGGAGACCCAGGTTCGATTCCTGGCTTGGGAAGATCCCCTGGGGAAGGGAATGGCAACCCACTCCAGTGTTCTTGCCTGGAGAATCCCATGGACGGAGGAGCCTGGCGGGCTACAGTCCATGGGGTTCACAAAGAGTCGGACACAACTGAGCGATTTTCACTTCATTTATCTTCCCCACTCCCTCAACTATGGGAGGAACACATAGTATTTTTTTGATTAATGTTGTTTCAGTATTAGTATATGTACATTTTTACAACATATTAGCTTATTATATTGTTTACCTGGCTTTATGACAACCCGCAAGACTGAAGTGTACTTTCATAACTGTGTTGACTGGCTCTATTCCTAGTATGATCAATAATTTGCTTACGTGCTCAGTCTTGCCCAACTCTTTGCAACCTCTTGGACTGTAGCCCACCACAGGTCTGTTCTCTAGGTCCGTGAGTGTTTCTGTTTCTTAGATAAACTCATCTGTGTCATATTTTAGATTCCACATACAAGTGATATCATGGGATACTTGTCTTTTTCCCTGTCTGCCTTACTTAACTCACTGTGATGCATCAGTGTTGCTGTAAAAAGCATTATCTCATTCTTTCTCATGGCCAAGTAATATTCCACCATGTATATGTACCACGTCATCTTCATCTGTTCATCTGTCGATGGACCGTTAAGTTGTTTCCGTGACTTTGGCTATTGTGAATAATGCTGCTATGAATACTGGGCTGCGTGTAGCTTTTCCAGTTAATGTTTTCTCTGGATAGATGACCAGGATTCTGGGATCACATAGTAATTCTATCTTTACTTTTCTAAGGAACCTCCATTCTGTTTGCTCTCGTGGCTGTACCAATTTACACTCCCACCAGCGGTGTAAGAGGGTTCCCTTTTCTCCACACCCTCGCTAGCATTTATCATTTGTAGACACTTTAATCATGGGAATTATGAAAGTGTGAGCTGATTCCTCATTGTCCGTTTGACTTGCGTTTCTCCAGTAATTAGTGATGTTGAGCATCTTTTCATGTGCTTCTTGGCCATCTGTATGTCTTCTTGGGAGAAAGTTCTGTCTACGTCTTCTATTTTTTTTTTAATTGGGTTGTTTGTTTTTTGTGGTTGTTGACTTATATGAGCCAAAGAGTCTCTATAACATATGTAGCTGCTAAAACTCAAAACAATACAGATGTCCACTAACAGTGGAATGGATAAATTTGCTGTTGCTGTTTTGTAGTCGCTCAGTCGTGTCCAACTCTTTGGGACCCCATGCTACATCACACCTAATCTCCTTTCCTGATGCTGGAAAAGATTGAGGGCAGGAGAAGAAGGGGACGGCAGAGGATGAGATGGTTGGATGGCATCACTGACTCAATGGACATGGGTTTGGGTGGACTCCTGGAGTTGGTGATGGACAGGGAGGCCTGGCGTGCTGCGGTTCATGGGGTCGCAAAGAGTCAGACACGACTGAGTGACTGAACTGGACTGAACTGAACTATAAGGATGAGCCGAGACATCTGCAGTTAAAGAAAACTTGGGGAAGCATTTCTTTGGTGTTAAATCTCAGGGGGAAAGAGTTGCCATTTGGAAGAGAAGAGATGTCTCTATGGCAAGTAGACATCTCTATGGCAAGAGGTGAGCTTGTGAAGTCCTGCTTGGGTTCTGTTCTTTGATTTGGTGATAGTGGTAGCCGTATATTGGGAAGATCCCCTGGAGGAGGAAATGGCAACCCACTCCAGTATTCTTGCCTGGGAAATCCCATGGAAAGAGGAGCCTGACAGGCTACACTCCATGGGGTCGCAGAGTCGGACACGACTGAGCAACTAAACAAACAACAATGTGTGTGTGTGTGTGTGTGTGTGTGTGTGTGTGGCTTTGCACATCTGAAAAAAAAATGGAAGTAGATTCAGCACAGTGTTACAGATACCTCTGGGAGTATACATGTACTTCACTTTTTACAATTTTTTAAGTTTTGTAAACTCCGTGTGTCAGTTTATAGTTATTAAATTTTCAAGGAAAACAGTGGCAGTGAGATAGCAAATAAAACCACCTCATTTTTGACAGCATTTTCTCATAAACCACTGTCAAGTTCTGCCACTAGAAAAGTTGAATTTTGTGACAGCTCCAAGTCCGTCTTGCCAATGAAAATCTTTGGCTATATGCAGTGTATTCCCAATGCAATGATTATTTATTTTGTACATAGTAGTTGGTCCTTCTTAATCCAGAATAATCCTCTGGTCTCAATCTCCCGACTGGTGACCAGCAGTTTATTTTCTGTATCCGTGAGTCTGTTTCTGTTTTTACACATACATTCATTTGTTTTATTTTCTTGGGTTCAACACCTAAATGATATCATATGTATTTGTCTTTCTCCCTCGGACTTAATTTCACTCAGCATAATAATCTCTAGGTCCATCTGCGGTGTTGCAAATGGCAGAATTCCATTCATTTTTCTCTTCCTTCAATTTAGAAAGTTCTCATTTTTCCTCTCCTGCATTTTGCATCTAACCCAACTCCAATGTGCTGTCAAAGTCCTTTTCAATCTCTGTGATTGTAACTACATCAAATATTTAAAAAAAAAAACACACAGGCATCAACAATGCTAATTGATTTTTCTATAAACTCAGTATAAAACTGTGTGTAACGTTGATTGCTTTTAGATACCCTTTATTTGCCAATGAGATGAAACTTTCATATCCAGAAAAATAATGCATTCTGTGGCATTCACTTACAAATTTGTATGCAAAAAAATACTTTGAGGTAATAATTCATGAATTGGCTGGTGAGCAGAGGTAACTATTCACAGTGATGCATCTGTCTTAAAATAAGCAAGCGTAATAATAGACATTAGGGCAAAACACTCAGTACACGGGGGAAGTTATGTTCTGACGGGATTTTCCAATAATGTTATTGCCTAAGGAGGTAGACACAAGAGAAGTCTGTAGGTGAGTGCATCTGTAATGGATTCAGCTTGCAGTGGGCATTAATCCTTCATGCACGTTCCAGCCGCTTTGTGTGGTTAGACCAAGTGACAGCCGGTGGAACCGCCGGGCATCAAGCCCCAAGCAAGCACCGGCGGACATTAGTCAGAACCCCTGATGTCAAATGACCAGGTGAAGCCTCAAATCATTTTCACGAACTCAGTCATTTTTTAAATTATTTTTAATTGCAGGATGACTGCTTTACAATATTGTGTTGGTTTCCGCCATGCATCTACATGAATCAGCCAGAGGTATACATATGTCCCCTCCCTCGTGGACCTCCCTCCTATTGCCCACCCCATCCCACCCTTCTGGGTTACAGACTGAATCATTTTTATGCACCGACGACGTGCAGGAATGTGGTCCAAGTTGGCATCTCTGTGGACCAACTCAGCATCTCTGTGGACCGAGTCCTCATCTCAGTGGACCAAGCCCCCATCTCAGTGGACCAAGCCTGCATCTCTGTGGACCAAGGCCTCATCTCTATGGACCAAGTCCTCATCTCTGTAGACCAAGCCTGCATCTCTGTGGACCAAGTTAGCATCTCTGGGCCAAGCCCACGTCTCAGTGGACCAAGCCCTCATCTCTGTGCAGTGCCCTTCTTTACAATCTGCCCGCTTGGATGGTCGTCTTTTTATGGAGATGACTTGACCTTATTGTTATGTCTAAAAGTATAGAGAGAAATGTTACTGGGCTTTAGGGAGGAGGTTGCAAGCAGAAATAGCCAGAAAGTGCTATTGGAAAGTTATGTTTTGGCTGGTACCATATTGGATTGATGACTGTAGCTTTGTAGTATAGTCTAATGTCCAGGAAGTCTGATGCCTCCAGCTCTAGAAACCAACACAACATTGTAAAGCAGATTTCCTCCAATTAAAAAATACATTAAAAAAATTTAAAAATGAGGTTCTATTTTGAGACTTCCCTCGTGGTCCAGTGGCTAAGACTCTGCACTACCAATGCAGGTGGCTCCGGTTTGATCCCTGCTCAGGGAACAAGATTCCACATCCCACGACTAACTCTTCTTATGCTGCAGCAGAGACCCAGCACAGCCAAATAAATAACAATAAATATTAAGGAAAAAAAAAAAAAAGTATGTTTTCAGTCATGCATGCATGTATGCTAAGTCACCTCAGTCATGCCCAACTCTTTGTGACCCCATGGACTATATAGCCCTCCAGGCTCCTCTGTCCATGGGATTCTCCAGGCAGGAATACTCATGAGGTTCAAGCAATAAGGATATTATGACTAGCATAGTACTGTCAACCACAAGCCGACATCATAACAGACTTTCCATCTACACTGTAAAACCCACGACTGGAATATAATAGTTACCCTGTGAGTATGTTCTCCATCAATAATGTCAGGCGGCTCAACTAGCGTCTTTAAATTAATTTTTTCTGCATTTTTCATATTTTTAAAATTTTATCAAAGTATAGTGTTGTGTTAATGTCTTCTACATGAGAAAATGACTCAGTTATGTATACATATTGTAGACTTAAGTGCACAAAATGAGCGTTCCCAGCTAGGTTTTGTTTGGGGCAAACTGAGGCGTGCACCCCAGGAGACAGCACCTCAGATAGCTCTGACAGGCTGCTCCAAGGAGGCAAGGGCAAAGGTCAATATAAATGTGATTTTGGTGAAGGGGAATACATGCAGCCAGACACTTATTTTTTGCAGAAGGTTTCACTAATCACGAGAAACAGTCATCTCCATGAAGGAATTCAGTGCTTTTCTAGATATGAGGTGAGACACAAGACCTGGGTTCATAAAATCAGCTCCTGAAAATATCTAACTATCTGAAGACCTGTCCTGCCAGTTTTTCCCAGATTGCTTTGTTTCTGCTTTCCACCCTGAGCTCCTTTCAGGGGGTGTTGAAGGTCAGCAGCTGCAGCAGCACCTGATTTAATATTTGTAGAGGTGGATGGCAAGTGCCAATATGTAGCTAACTGTGTGTGTGTATATATAAGTATGTATATATATAGATATATATGCACACACTTATATATATTCTTTTCCATTCTTTTTTATATTCCTTTCCATTATGGCTTATCACAGAATATCAATTATACTTCCCTGTTCTCTACAGTAGGACCTTGTTCCTTATGCATATTATATTTAAATTAATTTTTAATGAGATGGTAGATTTGCCAGCATGAAGATCATGATGTATTCCATAGCCAAGAGTCTTTATATTTACACATAAAGATTTACAAATTGCTTAGAAGGGGAAAAAAAAAGATTTCCACTAGGATTTAGTTAACAGATTGAAGGCCATAATAAAATAATACACATTTGTGTGTATGTGTATCAGGGTAAAAATAACAACAAGATGATGGAATTGGGAACTCTTAGCATGAAAGAGAAGGGTGACAAAAAATATCTGCCTCCTGAAAATCTGCAGAACATTTTATGGACTTTTACGCTAGAATTTGTAAAAATGAAATACTCACTTAAAAAATTGGATAGTTGATTTGTAATATTGTGTTAGTTTCTGCCGTACAGCACAGTGATACAGTTATACATATATGCATCCACTTTTTTCAGACTCTTTTCCTTTGAAGGTTATTGTGAAATATTCAGTACAGTTCCCTGTGCTATATGGTGGGTCCTTGGTTATCTATTTTACATACAGTAGTGTGTATATGTTAATCCCAAATCTCTTAATTTATTCTCCCCCTCCCTTTCCATTTTGGTCACCACAAGTTTGTCTATGTCTTTGGATCTATTTCTGTTTATAGATAAGTTAATTTGTGGGGCTTCCCTGGTGGCTCGCACAGTAAAGAATCTGCCTACAAGGTTAGAGACCCCGGTTTGATCCCTGGGTCGGGAAGATCCCCTGGAGAAGGAAATGGCAATCCACTCCGGTATTCTTGCCTGGAGAATCCCTTGGACAGGGGAGCCTGGCAGGCTACAGTCCATGGGGTCGCAAAGAGTCAGACAGGACTGAGCAACTAACACACTAATTTGTGTCCTATTTTAGATTCCACATATAACCAATATCACATGATATTTGTCTTTTGTCTGACTTACTTCACTTGGTATGATCATCTCTAGGTCCATCCATGTACCTGCAAATGGCATTATTTCCTTATGTTTATGGCTGTGTAATATTCCATTGTATATACATACCATGTCTTCTTTATCTATTCATCTGTTGATGGACATGTAGGTTGTGTGCATGTCCCGGCTGTTGTAAATATTGCTGCCATCAACACTGGGGTGTGTCAACCTTTTAGTTTTCTTCTTTTCTGGATTTATCCCCAGGAAAAATACTCACTTTTTAAATGAAACATTTCTTTAGTTATTATATCCTCTAAAAGTTCCTACCTCTGGGTTTTGGGAATAATCTTTAATCTTTATCCAAACTCAATTTGCTTCTGTCAAATGGGAATAATCACGCCAGCCTCAAAACTGTTGAAAAAATGTAAATAGCATATGTTAAGCTGTAGGCAGAACTTAGCCCAGTAAGCAATCGCTGAGTGGGACTTATTATTACTGTTAGTATTCCAGGTAATCTTACCGAGACCTTTTGACCTTTGGATCAAAAGAAACATAAGGCAGGAGAAAAGCATTAGAACAAGATTCATAATTTTGATTATGTCCTTGTGGCTAATTAATTATTTGCTGAGGGATTTTGAACAAGTTTTCTAGTTCCTCTGGGTCTCTTGCTCTATAATGTGAATAAGTCATGGGAACGTATCTTCACCACTTGTGTAAGCTGTAATGTTACAAGTTCTTGTTATGTCTGTTCTCCAATCAAAAAAGACTCAACTGAGCACCCGAAGCTGCTTAATTGGCGTCATAAGCAATTAGCTTCTTGTTCCTGAAAAGACAGGGTGGCCTTGGGCTGCATTTTCACTCCGGCTGCTCTTGGTTAAGTCACAGTCACATCTTAAATCTCATAGATTTTTGAAATAACAATCACAAACACAATTCAGTTCAGTTCAGTCGCTCAGTCGTGTCCGACTCTTTGCGACCCCATGAACCTCCCAGTTCATCACCAACTCCCTGAGTCTATACAAACCCATGTCCATTGAGTCGGTGATGCCATCCAACCATCTCATCCTCTGTCGTCCCCTTCTCCTTCTGCCTTCAATCTTTTCCAACATCAGGGTCTTTTCAAATGAGTCAGCTCTTCGCATCAGGTGGCCAAAGGATTGGAGTTTCAGCTTCAACATCAGTCCTTCCAATGCATATTCAGGACTGATCTCCTTTAGGACGGACTGGTTGGATCTCCTTGCAGTCCAAGGGACTCTCAAGAGTCTTCTCCAACACCGCAGTTCAAAAGCATCCATTCTTCAGCGCTCAGCTTTCTTTATAGTCCAATTCTCACATCCATACATGACTACCGGAAAAACCACCATAGCTTTCTGGACACACAAGAGTAGCTTACAAATACTGCATCAATGTTTTAGGGTTAAGAAAAAAAAAACAAAACATTGACCCTGGTTTGTACTTTTGTTGTTGTTCAGTCACTAAGTCTTGTCCGACTCTTTACGACTCCATGGACTGCAGCACTCCAGGCTTCCCTGTCTTTCACTCTCTCCCAGAGTTGATGCAAGTTCATGTTCATTGATCTGGTGATGCTATGCAACCATCTCAATCTCTTTCACCCCCTTCTCCTCCTGCCTTCAACCTTGCCCAGCATCACAGTCTTTTCCAATGAGTTGGTTCTTCACATGAGCTGGCCAGAGTATTGGAGCTTCAGCATCAGTCCCTCCAATGAATATTTAGGGTTGATTCCTTTAGGATGGACTGGTTGGATCTCCTTACAGTCCAAAGGACTCTCAAGAGTCTTCTCCAACACCACAGTTCAAAAGCATCCGTTCTTCAGTGCTCAGCCGTCTTTATGGTCCAACTCTCACAACCATACATGACTGCTGGAAAAACCACCTTAGCTTTGGCTGTGTGGATTCTGTGTCAACAAAGTGATGTCTCTTATGAATTCTAATTTATCTTTTTAAGAGAAAATGTGAAGGAGAGGGCTTCACTGAACAAGTTGATGTAATGAATCTTGAAGTCGGGATAAGGCTTGTCAAGTTGGTTGAGTCTCATTAGAATGCCAGGCAGGAAAGCTTAATTAAGCACGATTAGGAACAAGAATTGAGTATCAAGGAAAGTTCAGGATGTCAGAACCAAAACAGCTAACGACAGATGTAATGCAAAGTGAGTCGGCTTGACAAGTAGAGGAAGACATGGAAGAAGATCTATTCCCCAAAAATGAATGGCATAACGAAACATGATTGAAATTTTTGTAACACCAATTTAAAATAATAGGCTAAGTGCTTTGAGGTGTTTTTTTAAACATGTGCATATAGTGTAAATATACATGTATATATACATGTACATATAATGTTCCCTGATGCTGAGAAAGATTGAAGGCAAAAGGAGAGGAGGGTGGCAGAGGATGAGATGGTGGGATAGCATCACTGACTTGATGGACATGAGCTTGACCTCACTACAGGAGACAGTAGAAGACAAGGAAGCCTGGTGTGCTGCAGTCTTTGGGGCAGTAAAGAGTCAGACACGACTTAGCAACTGAACTACAGCAATAAATAATATATATATATATATATCTCAATCTATAGCTAGGCATGAAGAATGGACTCTGGAGTTTAAGGCAGTAAGCATTATTTGCTAAACTGCTTTTGTAATTGTTATTTTATGTTACAGTATAGTTGATTAACAATGTTGTTAGTCTCGGGTGTGCAACAAAGTGATTAGGTTATACTTATACATATATCTATTCTTTTTCAAAATCATTTCCCAGGTTATTACAGAATGTTGAGTTTAGTGCCCTGTTTTATACAGTAGGTCCTGGTTGGTTATCTATTTTGTATATAATACTGCATATATGTTAATCCCAAACTACTAATTCATCCACTTCTTCCAACTTTTCCTCTTTGGTAACTACAAGTTTGTTCCCGTAGTCTGTGAATCTGTTTCTATTTTGTAAATAAGTTCATTTGGATCATATTTTTAGATTCTGCATTTGAGCAGTGTCATATTTGTCTTTCTGTGACTTAGTATGACAGTTTCTAGTTCCATCTATCATGCAGCAAATGGCACTATTTCATTCTTTTTCATGGCTGAGTAGTATTCCATTGTATATATGTACCACATCTTCCAACCCCCTCTCCTCATCCCGCAGGCACGGTCCCTGGATGAAGGATCGGTCAATGGACTTTTATATTGCTTCCATGTCCCAGCTATTGTAAATAGTGCTGTTATGAACACTGGGGTGCGTGCAGCCTTTCAAACCACGGTTTTCTCTGGATATCTGCCCAGGACTGGGTTTGCAGGATCATATGGTAGTTTTGAAGTTTTTTTGAGGAACTTGCATACTGTTCTCTATGGTTGCTGTACGAATCTACACTGCCACCCACAGTGTAAGGGAGTGCCCCTTTTCTCCACACTCTCTCCAGCATCTGTGGTTTGTGGATTTTTTGATGATGGCCATTCTGACGGATGTGAGGTGATACTTCACTGTAGTTTTGATTGCATATATCTAATAATTAGCAATGTTGAGCTCTTTTCATGTGCCTGTTGTCTGTCTGTATGTCTTCTTTAGAGAAATGTCTCTATAGGTCTTCTGCCCATGTTTTTGATTGGGTTCTTTGGTGGTTCTCTTTTTATTATTAATATTGAATTGCATGAGCTGTTTGTAGATTTTGGAAGTTGATCTCTTGTTGGTTACATTGCTTGCTAGTATTTTCTCCCCTTTTATGGGTTTTCTTTTTATTTTGTTTATGGTTTCCATTGCTGTGCAGAAAGATTTTGAGTTTAGGAGGCAAGACTATATAATGGAAAAGAGACAAGTCTCTTCAATAAGCGCTGCTAGGTAAACTGGACAGGTGCATGGAAAATGAAATTAGGACACTCCCTAACACCATACACAAAAATGAACTCTAAATGGATTAAAAACCTGTATATGAGACCTGATGCTATGAAACGCTTAGAGGAAAACATGTGAAAAACAGGCTGACATAAATTGCAGCAAGATCTTTTTCATTCCATCACCCTGTGCTGTTCACTCAGGCATGTCCGACTATTTGCGACCCCATGGACTGCAGCACAACAGGCCTCCCTGTCCATCACCAACTCCCAGAGCTTGCTCAAACTCATGTCCATTGAGTCAGTGATGCCATCCAACCATCTCAACCTCTGTCGCCCCCCTCTCCTCCCGCCTTTAATCTTTCCCAGCATCGGGGTCTTTCCAAATGAGTCAGCTCTTCATGTCAGGTGGTCAAAGTATTGGAGCTTCAGCTTCAACATCATGAGCCCTTCCAGTGAATATTCAGGGCTGATTTCCTTTAGGATGGACAAGTAACGGAAATTTAAAGAAAATAAACAAACGGTAGCTGATGATAACCGCCTTTCTCAAATTTAAAAATTAAGTATATGCGACAGAAAAAATAATTGCACCTCCCACAAAAGGTTCCCACTATCCATTTTCTACTAGAAACAGCTTGTTTTTAATCTGCTGTGAATCATTACAACATGATAATGAAAAGTGAAAATTTGTATATGTGTGTTTGGCCAACAGTAGCTCTGAGAACATGGCTCTAAAACTTGTCTACCTTTTTTTTTTTTTTTTAAATTTAAAACACTGTTTTCAAATTGGCCCCATATGGATGTACATATGAATTTGTATATAAGTAGACAGATAAAGGACAGGCGGGTTCCTTACCATTAGTGCTTCCCCGGTGGTGCTGGTGGTAAAGAACCCACCTGCCAGTGCAAGAGACATAAGAGATGCAGGTTTGATCCCTGGGTCAGGAAGATCCCCTGGAGGAGGGCATAGCGATACACTCCAATATCCTTACCTGGATAATCCCATGGACAGAGGAGCCTGGGGGGTACAGCCCGAGGGGTTGCAAAGAGACGGACACAACTGAAGTGACTTAGCACGCACACAGATAAATGAGTGGAGACAGAATTAGCTGACTCGAGAGGATGGAGGAAAGTCTAGAAAGAAGAGTAAGTGGTTTGGTCAACGAAAGCCAAAGAAAATGGTATCAAGTACTGTGTTTTTGATACACTTTTTTCAAAACCATTTAACCAAGGTCTGATGCACTCAGTCGTGTCTGACCATTTGAGATTCCATGGACTATACAGTCCATGGAATTCTCCAGGCCAGAATACTGGAGTGGGTAGCCATTCCCTTCTCCAGGGGATCCTCCCAACCCAGGGATCGAACCCAGATCTCCTGCATTGCAGGCAGATTCTTTACCAGCTGAGCCACCAGGGAAGCCCCAACCAAGGTCTAATGCACAGTTGTGGAGTTGATTTTTTTTTTTAGTATTATTTACTTATTTTTGGCTGTGCTGAATCTTCATTGCTGTGCAGGCCTTCTCTAGTTATGGCAAGCAGGGGGCCTTTCTCTTTTAATCCTTGTATTTAAAGTGCTAACATTTAAAGCAAGGGGCTTCCTGGGTGGCTCAGATGGTAAAGAATCTGCTTGCAATGCACGAGACCTGGGTTCTATCCCTGAGTCGGGAAGATCCCCTGGAGAAGGGAATGGCAAGCCACTCCAGTATTCAAGCCTGGAGAATCTCATCGACAGAGGAGCCTGGCGGGCTACAGTCCATGGGGTCAAATAGAGTTGGACTCAACTGAGCCATTAATACTATCATTCATTGAGATAATTGGATTAATATCTAAGATATTTGTAATCACTTCATTTATTGTACTTGGGATTTTTTTGTTTGTTTTTAGTCCCTTCATTTTCACCCTTCTGTGTTTTTTTAAGAGTTTATTTTAGTTTTTGAAAGTATCTTATTCACTTAGTTTTGGCTGTGCTGAGTCTTCATTGCCATGTGGGTGTCTCCCTAGTTGCAGTGCTCCGGCTTCTCCTTGCAGTGGCCTCACTTGTGTTATGCCGGCTCTGAGGCGTGTGGGCTTCTGTGGTTGCAACACGTGGGCTCAGTAGTTGTGGCTCCTAGGCTATAGGGCAGAGACTCAACAGTTGTGGTGTACCAGCTTAGTTGCCCCAAGGCAAGTGGGATCTTCCCAGACCAGGGATCGAACCCATGTCTCCTGCATTGACAGACAGATTCTTACCTTCTGTGCCACCACTGAAGCCCTGTACTACTGTATTTTGAATTAATTTTGTGTCATTAGATTTTGGCACCTAAATAGAAGAAGGTGACATTAATCTCACCTTTTTCATTTTTGTCTTCTGTAGACATCATTAAGAACCTCCCAGGTTCTCTGTCCAGTCCCAACCCTTGGCAAAAGAAAACCCCCAAATACCAAAGCATTTTTCTGTCCAAGTTGTCAGATTATACTGTTCATCTATAGGGGGTCGAATTTCCCTCTTACAGCAGTTTCTAGACTTTATTTTCTTTTTTTTAAAAAAATGAATTTCTTAATTTTGCATTGGAGGCTAATTACTTTGCAATATTGTATTAGTTTCTGCCATGCATCAACATGAATCAGCCAGAGGTAGGCATACATTTGTCCCCTCCTTCTTCAACCTCCCTCCCACCTCCCTTAAAATCCCCTCCATCAAGAGGATGGATACCAAAAGCGATAAAATATAAAAAGTATCATGTGCTATAAACAAGTTTTGCAGAGAATAGAATTTCTTATCACCATATACAAACAGAGCATGACTTCTATAAGCATATGTTCAGACATGGAAATAGCCTCAGTATATACACCCCCAATGGTGTAATACTATTTATCAAAATGGCACTCAATATTCCACATATGTTCCACATGCATTTATATCCATGTATATTTGCATGTATATACAGATATGTGTTGTATAGCTGTGTGGAGATCTAATATTAAAAGATTTACCTAGATGTTGGGCTTCTGAGGGTGGCTCAATGGTAAAGAATCCACCTGCCTATGCAGGAGATGTTAAGAGATGAAAGTTCGATCCCTGGGTTGGGAAGATCCCCTGGAGGAGGAAATGGCAACACACTCCAGGATTCTTGCCTGGAGAATCCCATGGATGGAGGAGCCTGGCGGGCTATAGCTCAATGACTCAGCATACATTGGCAGGCCACAGTCCATAGGATTGCAAAGAATTGGATACTCTCGAATGACTGAGTGAATACGCATACACAGATATTTGCCTACATGTGTGTGAGAAACTTCCACGTGAAAGGATCTGGAATTTGAAAAAGAAATCAAGAATATTTGTCACGGAATTTCCCTGGTGGTCCAAGGACCAGGACTCTGCACTCCCAGGGCGGGGAGCTCGGATTCGATCCCTGGCCCGGGAAACTAGAGTCCACATGCCGTAACCAAGGATCCTACGGGCTGCCACCAAGAACTGGGGCTGCCAAATAAATAAATTTTTTAAAAAAGAATATCTGTCTCAAATCACATTCAGTGCACTCTAACAAGTACATCAAGAGTAAAACGAGCCAACCGTCGCTTGAAGAAGACATACTGTGTTTCCTAGATGAGCTGTGTAAGGGAGTGGGGCATTTTAAAAAATAACCTTAAGATGCTATGGACCACGATGGGACCTTTCATTCTACCTATGCAAGCTTACTACGTTGGGCGTGCCTTTGTTGCAAAATTTCATCATGAAAACAACCACAGGAATGTGAGTAAATATATATACAAGTGAGAAACATTTGTCAGTTTGATTCTGCGTGCAAAGCTCTTTATGTACATTTAAGTTGATGGGTGCTTGCTCCTTGGAAGAAAAGTTATGACCAACCTAGAGAGCATATTAAAAAGCAGAGACATTACTTTGCCAACAAAGATCCATCTAGTCAAGGCTATGGTTTTTCCAGTGGTCATGTATGGATGTGAGAGCTGGACTATAAAGAAAGTTGAGCGCCGAAGAATTGATGCTTTTGAACTGTGGTGTTGGAGAAGACTCTTGAGAGTCCCTTGGACTGCAAGGAGATCCAACCAGTCCATCCTAAAGGAAATGGGTCCTGGACATTCATTGGAAGGACTGATGCTAAAGCTGAAACTCCAATCCTTTGGCCACCTGATGCAAAGAACTGACTCATTGGAAAAGACCCTGATGCTGGGAAAGATTGAGGGCAGGAGGAGAAGGGGACGACAGAGGATGAGATAGTTGGATGGCATCACCGACTCCATAGACATAAATTTGAGCAAGCTCCGGGAGTTGGTGATGGACAAGGAAGCCTGGCGTGCTGCCGTCCATGGGGTCACAGAGAGTCAGACACGACTGAACGACTGAATTGAACCGAAGTTGATGAAAAGGGATACTGCAAGTAAACTTTAAAGACATCGTGAAGATAAGTGAATTATAATGTCTATTCCTTTTTCTGATTGACACGGTACGGGGACCATCGTATTCCCCTCGGAGACGCAACGTTCAGGAAAAGTGAACAACAGAAGTGAGAAAGCATTTCTAGGAGCTGAGGCTAAATCCTCATCGCTGTTTGCTCACTTATGACAGTTGTTTATTCTTCCCCTTTAAATTGATTTCTGTTTATCTCCAAGTGGTGTCATATAATATTGATGAGAAAGAACCACCGTAGCCTTTGAGTCAGACTAATTAGGTGCTTGTTTAGTTGTTCAGAGGAGGTGAAGTCATTTAGAGGATGATTTCTATATCTATAACTTTGTAAACATTCCTTCTCTTCCAGAGTTATACACAAACAGTCATGAACATGTGAGCACGTATATCCGCACACAGGCATACCCAGCAGGGTGCTATGGATTGAGGAGTTCACACATGGATGTTTACAAGTCTAGCTAGAAAGAAAGGTGCATTGATTAATGTCGACCCATAATACAAGCATGTTTGCTAATCCATTCATTCATTTGACTTTTCTGAGAGTTTATCTGGTGGCTCAGATGATAAAGAATCTGCCTGCAATGCAGGAGACCTGGGTTGGGAAGCTCCTCTGGAGAAGAGAATGGCAACCCACTCCAGTATTCTTGCCTGGAAAATTCCATGGACAGAGGAACCTAGAGGGCTGCAGTCCATGGGGTCACACAGAGTCAGACACAACTGAGCAACTAACCCACGCAAGAATTCATCACTGTTTTTCTCTCAAGATGGATTCGTCTCTGCAATCCACTAAATGTGGGAAATTGATGTGATCATTTGAAGAACTCCAAACCCTGAATTATATTTTATCTGAATTGTTGAGGTAATTTGATTATAATAATAAGGGACAACATGTAGAAAATGACTTGTATTTTCAACCCTTCCAAAACGCTGAGATGCATAAAGTTAAATTCAGAACTGTCAATCACGTATTTCCATGCAACTGTGGAAACAGGAAATGTGTTCGTTTGTAGCAATTATATGCTATTTCCCCCCTCTCCATTAGCAATTTGAGCAAATCAAAATGCACTAATTTCAACTCCCGACAGTAAGACTATACCAGTTCTCAGGCAGCTGTTTCTGTAGCTTTATGCAGCATTCATACAAATGAACTCTGATAACCAGAGTGATCCTTTTTAAATATACTGACATTCAATTAATAACAGGAAAAATATGACTCATTTTTAAGTTGTACAGGGGGCTTCTCTGGTTGCTCAGCAGTAAAGAATCCAGCTGCCAATGCAGGAGACATGGGTTCAATCTCTGGGTCAGGAAGATCCCCTGGAGGAGGAAATGGCAACCCATTCCAATATTGTTGCCTGGAGAATCCCATGGACAGAGGAGCCTGGTGGGCTAAAGACTATAGGGTCAAAGAGAGTCAGACATGAGTTAGCGACTACACAACAGCAGTAACCGATGCCCAGGAGTGGGATTGCAGAATCACATGGTAATTCTATTTTCAGTTTTTTAAGGAACCTCCCTTCTGTTCTCCATAGTAGCTGCACCAGTTCACATTCCGATCAACAGTGTACCAAGGCTCCCTTTTCTCCACACCCTCTCCAGCATTTATTCTCTGTTGGTTTTTTGATGATGGCCATCCCAGCCAGTGTGAGGTGATACCTCAGTGTAGTTTTGATTTGCATTCCTTTAATAATGAGCCTGACAGAGGATGAGATGGTTGGATGGCATCATCAACTCGAAGGACAAGAGTTTGAGTAAACTCCGGGAGTTGGTGATGGACAGGGAGGCCTGGCCTGCTGCAGCCCATGGGGTCGCAAAGAGTCGGACATGACTGAGCGACTGAACTGAACTGAATAACCAGCAAAGTTGAGCATCTTTTCCTGAGTCTCTCGGCCACCTGTACGTCTTCTTCAGATGAATGTCTGTTTAGATCTTCTGCCCAGTTTTCTATTGGGTTGTTTGTTCCTTTGACAATGCCAATCTGTTTTGTTTTGTTTGTTTGTTTGTTTGTTTGTTTCCATTCCCTTGAAGGAGCCTTTTTGGACGTATTTGCCCAAAGATCTGCCCCCTGCTCCCATGGATGTTAGACAAAGCCTATGTCTGATTTGTACAGTACACATGCCTGTGTTTTATACATCAAAGAGTAAGGTGTTTACGCCTTCCACCTGCTGTCTCCTTGTTGATGGTCTTTTCCCCGATTGAGAGTACACGGCATGGGTAAAGAGATTCTACATTAATATCACGCAGCTTCATTGGTGGTTTTGTCTTCTGGACAGATTTAAACCTCCAAGGTAACAGAGAGAGGAATAGATGAATCTTTGAATAGGCTGAATAACCCCTCCAGTCTTAAGCTTATGCTTATAAAATATGGAGGTCGTCTTTTTCCAATGCCAAGTCCCTTCCATGCAGAGCTGGTGCCGATAACACACAGAGCCCACTGGTGACCTGACATTCCATGATTTATCCACCCAACTTGTTAAGGAGAAGGGAACGCAACTACAGGACGGCAAGCATCTTTTTATATGTTTCAGTTCAGTTCAGTCGCTCAGTGGTGTCCGACTCTTTGTGACTCTGTGAATCGCAGCACGCCAGGCCTCCCTGTCCATGACCAGCTCCCAGAGTTTACTCAAACTCCTGTCCATTGAGTCAGTGATGCCATCCAGCCATCTCATCCTCTGTCGTCCCCTTCTCCTCCTGCCCTCAATCTTTCCCAACATCAGGGTCTTTTCCAATGAGTCAGCTCTTTGCACAAGGTAGCCAGAGTATTGGAGCTTCAGCTTCAGCATCAGTCCTTCCAATGAACACCCAGGACTGATGTCCTTTAGGATGATCTTTTATAGGTTTTATACTGATCTCCTTTAGGATGACTTTTATATGTTTACCTGGAGGCAAATGAATCCCCCCAGGATCACACTTAGTGTGTGAGTTCTTCTCAACTCTGTCCCCAAAGAGCTCCATTGACACGTTCCCAGACTGGACCATGTCCGCTCAGCCTCTGATTCCTAATTATTTTATTTGCATGTGACTTGTATCATTTTTGTAACCGTTACCATAAAAGCCTGCCATTGTTAAACAAAACCAACTTTAGTATCTGATACAAAGCTTTGTTCCATTTTGGCAACTCTGTCTGTGACCTTGGCTTAGCCAGCTCTTAGGCCGATTAGAATGCAAGATTTTGTAATTTTTCTGCTTTTTTTTTTCCTCTATTGTATCTTCACAAGGTCTTTGCTGTCTAAATAGCTTTCTGTAAATATCAAGCAACTCAATACTTTTCCAAGTATTGGCCTTGATATCATAACCCACTCCAACACTGTAGTTTTCTTTCTTTTTTTTTTTTTTCTGAAAAATACTGAGCATTTCCTAATCTCTGTGACTCATGAAACTGTCTCCAGTGACGGACCAGAATATGATACTTGCATTTCACTGTAAATGAAAACTATTGTAGGCTTCAAGTGATTTCTCTCATCGTGAAAGGAAGTTAAAAGACTCTAGTTTGCAATCAGATGTGAAGGAAAATATATCCAACAATGAAGTATTAAGTGGCTTGTATGCAGCAACCATGGCATAAATAATAGGTGTCTTTATGTCAAGAAGGAGAATGTATTAAAATGAGCTGTGTACACTCTTGAAAGCGATGTTGGTTTTGGATATAATTCTTGAGAAATGAAAGGGATGAAAAAGTAATGCATAGAGAAGTCTCAAATTTTATCTTATTTTTTAACGGTTTGTCAACAGTATCACATTTACAGGATTAACAAGAAGCTAAAACCTTCACTCAAAACATAGACTGAAATAATAATAGGGTAATTTATTTCAGTATGCATTAAGGTGAAATGTTGAAAAGATGACTTAAATCTCACTGTGATATTGATCTTCTCATTTCACGAATCTGTTTCAGGCATACCGGCCCTTCACTGAATTATGACTCTTAGAGCATTTACGGTCTGCAAAATTCTATTTATTTATGCATTTGTTTTTTACCTATTCTGGTTCTTTGTTGCTGCACACGGGCTTTCTCTAGTAGGGGCTACCCTCTGACTGTGGTGTTTGGGTTTCTCATTGCGGTGGCTCCTCTCTCTATGGCGCAGGGACTCGAGGGTGCACGGACTTCAGTAGTTGCGACTTGTGGGCTCTAGGGTGTGTGACCTCCTTAGTTGCAGCTCCTGGGCTTTAGGGCACAGGCTCAATCGTTGTGGCCCATGGGCTAAGTTGCTCCTTGGCATGTGGGATCTTCCTGGACTAGGGGTCCAACTGAAGTCCCCTGCATTGGCAAGTGGACTCTTAATCCCTGGTCTGCACAATGAGGTATCATTTCACACCAGTCAGAATGGCTGCTATCCAAAAGTCTACAAGCAATAAATGCTGGAGAGGGTGTGGAGAAAAGGGAACCCTCTTACACTGTTGGTGGGAATGCAAACTAGTACAGCCACTATGGAGAACAGTGTGGAGATTCCTTAAAAAACTGGGAATAGAACTGCCATATGACCCAGCAATCCCACTGCTGGGCATATACACCGAGGAAACCAGAATTGAAAGAGACACGTGTACCCCAATGTTCATCGCAGCACTGTTTACAACAGCCAGGACATGGAAGCAACCAAGATGTGCATCAGCAGACGAGTGGATAAGGAAGCTGTGGTACATATACACAATGGAATATTACTCAGCCATTAAAAAAAATACATTTGAATCAGTTCTATTGAGATGGATGAAACTGGAGCCCATTATACAGAGTGAAGTAAGCCAGAAAGAAAAACAACAATACTGTGTACTAATGCATATATATGGAATTTGAAAGATGGTAACGATAACCCTATATGCGAGTCAG
Organism: Giraffa tippelskirchi; assembly: GCF_054371585.1. NCBI lineage: Eukaryota > Metazoa > Chordata > Mammalia > Artiodactyla > Giraffidae > Giraffa > Giraffa tippelskirchi. The sequence goes on from NC_137289.1 coordinate 151,086,442, forward strand.
AATAAGAGACACAGATGCATAGAACAATTTTATGGACTCTGAGGGAGAAGGTGAGGGTGGGACGTTCTGGGAGAATAGCATTGAAACATGTATATTATCATATGTGAAACAGAACACCATTCCATGTTCGATGCATGAGACAAGGGCTCAGGGCCGGGGCAATGGGATGACCCAGAGGGATGGGATGGGGAGGGAGGTGGGTGGGGGGTCCAGGAGGGGGAACACATGTAAACCCATGGCTGATTCATGTCAATGTATGGCAAAAACTATTACAATATTGTAAAATAATTAGCCCCCAACTAAAATAAATAAATTTATTTAAAAAAAAAAAAAAATCCCTGGTCTACCAGGGAAGCCCTAAGCACAATTTGAAACAACCATGATCAAAATAGTTTCTAAAAATATTTATTTACTTGGCTGCAGTGGGTCTTAGTTGAAGCACTTGGGGGTCCGGGTCATGTCATGCGGGATTTTCCACTGAGGCACATGGGCTTAGCTGCCCCTCAGTGTGCGGAATGTTAGTTCCCTGGCCAGGGATCAAACCCAGGTCCCCTCGCATTGCAAGGGGGATTCTTAACCACCGGACTGCCAGGCAAGTCCCTGATTAAGTATTTTTCTTTTAAGTCTTCATTTATTTATTTTAGCCAGAATGCATTAAGTGTGATGGTTTACTTGGCCAGGCCTCATGGACTATTGAAAAATAAAATTAGAGAATCTCTGCCTATTATTGCAAAAAATAATAATAACGAAAAAGAACTTCTTAATTACTCTCATGGCAAATAGATGGGGACAAAGTGTAAACAGTGACAGGTTTTCTCTTCTTGGGCTCCTAAATCACTGTGGACAGTGAATTCAGCCACAAAATTAAAAGACCCTTCTTCCCTAAGCTATATCAAAAACCTAGACAGTGTTTTAGAAAGCAGAGACATCACTTTGCCTACAAAGGTCTGAATACTCAAAGCTATGGTTTTTCAGTAGTCTGTACAGATGTGAGTTGGACATAAAGAAGACTGAGTGTGGAAGAATTGATTCTTTCCAACTGTGGTGTTGGAGAAGACTCTTGAGAGTCCTATGTTCAGTAAGGACATGAAACCAGTCAATCCTGAAGGAAATCAACCCTGAATATTCATTGGAAGGACTGAAGCTGAAGCTCCAACCCTTTGGCCACCTGATGCGAAGAGCTGACTCATTGGAAAAGCCCCTGATGCTGGGAAAGACTGAAGGCAGGAGGAGAAGGGGACGGCAGAGGGTGAGATGCTTGGATGGCATCACCGACTCAATGGACATGAATTTGAGCAAGCTCTGGGAGTTGGTGAAGGACAGGGAAGCCTGGCGTGCTCCAGTCCATGGGGTCACAAAGGGTCAGATCGGACACGACTTAGAGACTGAACAGGAAATCTCCATCATACCTTTGTGTAAGGGGAAGATAATAAAGTTTAAGCTTTTACCAGAAAAAAAGGTGCATCACTGACAAGAACAAGCAGAAGCTGGCTTGCTCCCTGCAGTGGTCCAATCTTTATTCCCTTGTGCCTGAGGGCTCACTAATTGCTGTGTGCCCAATCTCATTAGACGACATCAGAAAGATTCTAAACTCTGTTCATGTGGAAGGACTCTGCAGCCAGATATCCCCATCCTAGAATGTCATTACTCCCAGGCAGGTGATGGGCTTCCCAGACAGCTCAGCTGGTAAAGAATCTTCCTGCCATGCAGAAGATCCTCGTTCAATTCCTGGGTCAGGAAGATCCACTGGAGAAGGAATAGGCTACCCATTCCAGGATTCTTGGGCTTCCCTGGTGGCTCAGCTGGTAAAGAATCTGCCTGCAATGCGGGAGACCTGGGTTCGATCCCTGGGTTGGGAAGATTCCCCTGGAGGAGGGAATGGCTACCCACTCCAGTATTCTGGCCTGGAGAATTCCATGGACTGTATAGTCCGTGGGGTCGCAAAGTGTCAGACACAACTGAGGGACTTTCACTTCAGGCAGATGAAAAAAAGAGTCAGGTTCATTCATGATCCCTTGGCACATACACTAAACACAGAAACCTTCTAAATCAGTGGAGAGATGATGGATAAAGGGTTTCAATAGACAGAAGTGGTCACAGCTACTTGAGACTTCTGTGTCATTTTTATAAATCAACTGTATTGTATGTAATGCGGTATATCTTAGGTGCAGCCCGCATACTTTTTTTCAAGAATTTTTTTTTTAATGTGAGTTTTTTTGGGACAATTTTCAATTTTTTAAAAATGTGTACTGATTGATTTTTGATGGTGCTGGGTCTTTGTTGCTGCATCGGCTTTTTCTCTAGTTGCAGCCAGCAGGGGCTACTGTGTAGCTGTGAAGTACAGACTTTTCATTGCGATGGATTCTCTTGTCGCAGAGAACAGACTTTAGGTTGCTGTGACTTCAGTAGTTGCAGCTCCTGAGCTCTAGAGCACGGGCTCAGTAGTTGGGGTGCATGGGCTCAGTTGGTCCACGGCATGTGGGATCTTCCCGGTTCAGTGATGGAACCTGTGTCTCTTGCATTGGCAGGCAATTTCTTTTACCCCTGAGCCACCAAGGAAGCCCTGATATGGACTATTTTAAAACTCTTTATCTAATCTGTTACAGTATTACTTCTGTTGTTTCTGTTCCAGTTTTTTGACCGGGAGTCATGTCGGATCTTAGCTCCCCGACCAGGGATTGAACCCACGCCCCCTGCATTGGAAGGCAAAGTCTCAACTATTGGATGACCGGGGATATCCCACACACTTATTTTTAATCCACATTACCATGTTTAATGAAGTCACAGCTGAGCACACATTTATATGCAGGTTCTGTTAACTCGATGACATGCACTTGCTTTATAGTTGGCTCAGGTCCCATATAAGAAAGTTCTCATTTCAACCAAGAGGGTTCCGATAGTGTAACTGCTGTTCTTGCAGCCTTGCATACAGGGAGTATGGTGTTAGTTGCTCAGTCGTATCCGACTTTGTGACGCCATGGGCTGCAGCTCATCACGCTCCTCCATCCATGGGATTTCTCAGAATACTGGAGTGACTTGCCATTCCCTGCTCCAGGGGATCTTCCCAACCCGGGGGTTGAACCCAGGTTTCCTGCATTGGCAGGTGAATTCTTGACCATCTGAGCTGCCAGGAAAACCCTGGTATCTGGAGCTTGGCAATAAATAAACCATTTCAGAGAAGAGTGAGGGAAAGGCTACCCACTCCAGTATTCTGGCCTGGAGAATTCCCTGTATAGTCCATGGGGGGACTGTATAGTCCATGGGGTCTCAAAGAGTCGGACACAACTGAGCAACTTTCACATTTCATGGACTGCAGCCCGCCAGGCTCCTCTGTCCATGGGATTCTCCAGGCAAGAATACTGGAGTGCGTTGCAGTTTCCTTCTCCAGGGCATCTTTCCGACCCAGGGATCCAACCCTTGTCTCCTGCATTGCAGGTGGATTATTTGCCCTCTGAGCCACCTGGGAAACCCAGTATGATCATTCTTTTCACCTTAATGCTTTTCAGTCTGTGTCTTTAGATTTCTATCCATTGAAAAGCTAACAGCCTACAGCAATGTCTTGCTTTTTTTTTTTTTTTAAATCAGCCTGAAAATCTGTCTTTTAACTGGGGCACTTAGTCTATTTTCATACAGTGCAGTGTTTCACATGGATGCATTTCAGTGGGTCAGCTTGACATTTATTTTCCGTTTGGTCCATCTGTTCTTTTTTCTCTCTTATTTCTTTTCCACATTCTTCTGCATTTAGCAAAATGTTTGTACTTGAACTGTTTATGAGTTCTAGATATTTCTCTTTTTTGCAGCATTTATTCCAGTGACTACAGTGTCCCTGTTAGACTCTTTTGTTCTCGTTTCTCTGTTGCTCAGTCATGTCCCACTCTTTGCAGTCTCATGGACTGCAGCACGCCAGGCCTCCCTGTCCTTCACCATCTCCCAGAGTTTTCTCAAATTCACGTCCATTGAGGCAGTGATGCCATCTAATCGTCTCATCCTCTGTCGTCCCCTTCTCCTCCTGCCTCAGTCTTTCCCAGCATCAGGGTCTTTTTCAATGAGTCCACCGTTTGCATCAGGTGGTCAAAGTATTGGAGTTTCAGCATCAGTCCTTCCAGTGAATATTCAGGGTTGATTTCCTTTAAGATTGACTGTTAGTTAATGTTTTGTTTTTTTTTTAATGTAATTTTTCACACAAGTTAAGAAACCCACAACAGTAAAATTGCACTTACCTTCCTCAAATCTTTCTTGGTGCTCTCATGAAATATACTTCTATAATATCATAGTTCTCACAATGTATTTGATTTTGTTTAGTAATGGTTCTAAAGGAAGTCCATGTTTACTTAAATAGCCTGTGCATTTACCTGCATATCGACATTCCTGTTGATTTTCATTCCTTCTGCCCAGGCCTGCAGATAAATTCCTCATTTTTCAGAAGCTGCCTTTATTTCACCTTATTTATGAAAGTAATTTTGATATAGAATTCTATATCTATTTTTTAATGCTTCCAGATGAATACTTTTCCAAGTTCATTGATTTCTCAGTTGTATACAATCCTCAGTGATTTCTATTCAGTGACTGGACTTCAAATAGTTCTTTTCAGTTCCAGAATATTTTCTTTTTACAGCATTCTAATCTTTCCTAAAATTCCCCCATTTTTTCAGTTACTGTATTTAGTTTGTCCTATATTGTGTTTTGATGATTGATAATAATTATTTTAGACTCCTTGTTTGATTCCAAAATGTGGAGCATTTGTAGATTTTTTACTACACATTGATTTTTTTCCTTTAAGATAGTCTAAAATTTTTATATCAGTGTATTGATACAGTTATATATAAAAATGAGTGACTGAAATAAACATTAGTAGTTTAAAATAGACCTTAAAATAATTGTATTAAAAATTAAAATTGATGAACTAAATATTTCCTGAAATTGTATGATAAAGGAAGAAAGAAGTCATACATTGGTGTTGTAGGATTAAAACATGTGATTTAGGGAATTAACAAGAATATGACAACAAAGGATTTTTTTTTGTCAAGTCTGGAAAATATTGATGAAATTTCATAAAGAATAATAAATAGAAGTCGTAAGGTTTTTTTTTTTAAAGCACAAGATAAACAGATACAAGACTGAAAATATAAAAATATTATCCACAATTAATATTATAAAAGAATATCAGACAGCTATGTCTATATTTATGTGCATATCAGCAAACAGGTGAAAATTACAAATTCCTAAAATTATATATTTTATCCAAAAATTCCTTGAGAGAGCCAGTCTGAAGAATCTCAGGCTCTTTGGAAAGTGAATGAGACCTTAAAAGCCACACAAAATAAACAAATAGGCACGTGGCATTCATGGCAAACACACCTAGCTGTTGGCTTCCCAGGTGGTGCTAGTGGTAAAGAACCTGCCTGCCAATGCAGGAGACTTGGGTCCAATCCCTGGGTCGGGAAGGTCCCCTGGAGGAAGGCATGGCAACCCACTCCAGTATTCTTGCCTGGAGAATCCCATGGATGGAGGAGCCTGGTGGGCTCCTCTCCGTGGGGTCACAAGAGTTGGACATGACTAAAACAGTAACGTTAAAAGCAATGAATGCAATTGAACACGGGAAACGTTGAGAAGGTTGTAGGACACGGCCATAACAGCAGAGTAGAACTATTCGAGAGTAACCGAGATATAGGATCGCCAGGAGACACAATTTTGCCATCTCTTGAGAAGAATGTAATGTTGTTCAAAAGTAGAAATGTATAGTTCTCATGTCTCCAGGGTGCTTTCCACATTGGATTAGCAATGTCCAGGGTCAAAAATCCAGACAACTCCTATTACAGAAAACCTAACAATCAGATGAAGAAAACGCCCTGGGGAAAAATATTATAAATATTAAGAATATTATTGAAGGAGGAAACAGACAGAACAGGCTCCATCTTGAAAGCAGGACTCCTGCTTTCTTGGGCCGGACTGTGGACTTTGAGCTCTGTGCCCAGTATCTGTGGAAACGACTTACCAACTGGAAAACCAGGCCCCTGGATGGAAGAGCCCCAGGGCTCGTACCTAGACTCTCCGTCGCCTAAAAGAATACCCTAATTATCTGTGTAACCAAATAGAATCATACATTCTATTATGCTTTTGGGGGTATGACCACAGGCCTATTGATAACTGTCCACTGTTAACTACCTAGGCTTAAGGCATATGAATCACGGGTTAACTTTGTGCCTTTCTTTTCCTCTGCTCAGACTAGTTTCAGGGAATTTGGGGAGGTGGGTTTGGGCACGTACACTGAGGGTATATAAAGTTTTCACAAAAACTGATCGGGGTCCTCGGCTAAGAGGAGACTCTGCCTGGGGCCTGCCGGTGTAATCAACTGCACTCCACTCTCTGCATTGTCCTTCTGAGTGAGTTTGTTTCCCGGAACGTGTGGCTAACAACGTTATAAATAAAAATATTAATAGAGCAGCAGTTCTGGGCTGAACTCTGGTCCTCCTCTGCTGACATTGGTATGTTGAAGTCCTAAAGCCCCAGGACCTCACAGTCAGACTGTATTCGGAGATGAGGATCTTTAAAGAGGTGTTGAAGCTAAAAATGTGGTCACCTGGGCTGGACCCTGACCCCACAGGACTGGGGTCCTCATAAGAAGAGGCGGTCGGGACCCAGACCCACACGTAGGGACGACCATGTGAGGACAGAGAGCAGACGGCCATCGACACGCCCAGCAGACAGAGGTCTCAGGAGGAACCAGCACTGTCCACACCTGGGTCTTGAACTTCCAGCTTCTTGGTTGACCTTCAGACTTCTAGTGTGAAAACTGAAAGTGTAGCATTCTTCTACCAAAGTAGAATTTCAATAATAATAGTTTTCTGGCGCCTGGCAAACAATTCATATGTTAATTTCTTTCCTTTCTTGTTCTTTGACCTCTCAGAAGTAGGGTTACTAGATTGAGATTTAACTCACGAAGTAATTATCGTCACAGAGCTGATGCTGTAGTCTTTAGGAACTTGTAAGTCCCAACTTTTCCCCTTGGGCAAGTCACTGAGCCATCCCTGGAAATACCCTTTTTCCTCAAGAGACAACATCACGCGTTTGTATGCTTCTCATGTAAACCGGAGAAGGCAATGGCACCCCACTCCAGTACTCTTGCCTGGAAAATCCCATGGACGGAGGAGCCTGGTAGGCTGCCGTCCATGGGGTCGCTAAGAGTCAGACATGACTGAGCGACTTCACTTTCACTTTTCCTGTTCATGCACTGGAGAAGGAAATGGCAACCCACTCCAATATTCTTGCCTGGAGAATCCCAGGGACGGCGGAGCCTGGTAGGCTGCCGTCCATGGGGTCGCTAAGAGTCAGACATGACTGAGCGACTTCACTTTCACTTTTCCTGTTCATGCACTGGAGAAGGAAATGGCAACCCACTCCAGTATTCTTGCCTGGAGAATCCCAGGGACGGCGGAGCCTGGTGGGCTGCCGTCTATGGGGTCGCACAGAGTTGGACACGACTGAAGCGACTTAGCAGCAGCAGCAGCATATGTAAATGCTCCTACTCTCTGTTTAATGTTGGTTTTGTGGTTTTTCCCAAGGGAGCAGACAGTGTGACCAAGAAATAAAGCACATGAAAAAAAAACTCAGAGCTCAAAATAATTTTATTTCCTCTCCTCTACTTTATGCAGTACGTGAAGTGAAAGTCACTCAGTCATGTCCACCTCTTTGCGAGTCCATGGAATTCTCCAGGCCAGAATCCTGCAGTGGGTAGCCTTTCCCTTCTCCAGGGGATTCTCCTGACCCAGGACTCGAACTGGGGTCTCCTGCATTGCAGGTGGATTCTTTACTAACTGAGCTATCAAGAAAGCCCTTATGCAGTGTAAATATTTTCAATTATCAGTGTTCACCAGCTCTGTACCAGTGGCACATTGAAAGGAAATGATAGCTATCTCTATCAATTTTATTTTTCCACTTTATCATCTCAATCGAAGGGTAATCCCATAACACTCAAAGTTTGGATATGATCTCTGTTTAAGTGAGATGGGAGTATAAGGAAGGGAATTATTTAATTGTCTGTTACGGATTTTTTTTTTAATTAATTCATATTTGTGTGTGCTGGGCCTGTCAACTAAAAAATATAGTCACAACATGAACGTGAAGAGTTATTTTATTTGGTAGGAATGTTTAGGAATCTGAAGGTAAGGTGAGCGTGGAGAAAAAGAGAAGGAGACGGGCATTCAGGCAGAGAAAGATTTATTATAAGGAAGAAAGAAAGGGACTGGCTTTAGAGAAAAACCAGTGCTCACTCTTTGCAGCCAGCCCTTCTTATAACGCTATGGATGGGAAATAGTGCCCCAGAGGAAGGGCGGCCTTAGTTTATCTTTTGCCTGCAGCTGGGGTCTTTGTGATTACACAGTCGAAAGGGGGTCTCACGGTGTGGTGGTCACACAGTCTTGAGAAACTGTCACCAGCATGGAAAAACAGGCTATCACCTTAAGGAAAAAAAACAGAATGCCCACCAGGGCAATGTGGCCACTGTGACTTCATCCCTCATTTCTCAGGTCACCACAAAGGACCATTTTTAAACTATACGCTATGAGCCCCTTGTGGACCCTAACACCGAGCCCAGGAGACAGCATCTCAGAAGCTCTGAGAAAACTGCTCCCGAGAGGCAGGAGGAGGAAGTCAGGCGATATACAAGTTTACAACAAATGGAGCAGGCAGGATACATCAAAAGGTTGTAAAAAAGTGATACATCAAAGATCAGGTATCTAGTTAAGGAATTTAGCATTCTGTGAATGGGAGGATGCAAGCACCTGGGCTCACTGAATTCACTCCTTTCATATGCACCTCTGCTATCTGGGGCCAATCCTGTTTTCTTGTTGATGTTGCTTCCTGTATTCATTCCCCCAGCTCCTCAGCAGTCACCATGGGGGGTGGCGTTATTGCAGTTTGGGGAGCCCTCACTCACATTTCAGTTCAGCTCAGTCCAGTCCTCTCAGTCGCGTCCGACTCTTTGCGACCCCACGGACTGCAGCACGCCAGGCCTCCCTGTCCACCACCAACTGCAGGAGTTCACTCAGACTCATGTCCATCAAGGGGGTGATGCCATCCAACTGACAGGTGAGTGTATACTCTTGGTTCTGTCTCGTCACAACAAAGATTTGGAGTGACGGACATTAAAGCCCTGGGTGTGTCACAGCTCTCGGGTCTTGGACAGACCGTGTTATAGCTCTCAAGTCTCGAATAGACCGTGTTATAGCTCTTAGATAAATCAGTGTTACAGCTCCGTGTTATAGCTCTATTTTATTTAGAAAATAGCAGGAAAATCCATCCTCAAGGCGTGTCGACCCATAGACGCGAAGAGAAGAGCGCCCCAGCACGCAGGAGAGAAAGAGACCCCCAGCCCTTTAGCTCCTCTTTTTATATGTTTTTTTTCTCCCCCTGGGCCTGCCCTATGTAAACTGGGCTAGCAAGGAGTGTTGTTTGTTCTACCTGAGGTCCTCACTCCTGTCCTCGGACCTTCTTTTGTTCTATTTTTGCAGGCTTTTCCCTCCCTTATCTTTTAGCCACCGCCATTCTGGACTCCTGTTTCCTATTCTAACTACCTAACACAACCATCTCATCCTCTGCCATCCCCTTCTCCTCTGCCCTCACTCTTTCCCAGCATCAGGGTCTTTTCAAATGAGTCAGCTCTTCGCATTAGGTGGCCAAAGGATTGGGGTTTCATCTTCAGCATCAATCCTTCCAATGAATATTCAAGACTGATTTCCTTTCGGATGGACTGGTTGCATCTCCTTGCTGTCCAAGGGACTCTCAAGAGTCTTCTCCAACACCATAGTTCAAAAGCATCGATACTTCAGTACTCACCTTTCTTTATAATCCAACTCTCACATCCATACACGACTACTGGAAAAGCCAGCAATCCCTGATGGCTGTGACATCTCTTGCTTATTAAAATGGGAGGAGGTATTTTCATTTCACAGGTCTTTGTTGCTGTGTGGACTTTCTCTAGTTGTGATGAGTGGAGGTTACTCTCTAGTTGCAGCGCAAGGCTTCTCATTGCAGTGGGTTCTGTTATGGAACATGGACTCTAGACTACAGGCTCCATAGTTGTGGTCCATGGGGTTAAGTACCCCGTGGCATGTGGGATCTTCCCAGCCCAGGGATCGAACCTGTGTCTCCTGCATTGGCAGGCGGACTCCCAACCCCCAGGGAAGTACAATGGTCATTTCCTCATGCTTACATATATTCTTGGGCTGAGAAAAATTGGTGAGAGGTTGTCAAAGAAGGATGGTGGTGGGGTGGCGGCAAGATGCTTTACATTCCAGAATTAATGACAAGCTCATAAAATCAGCAAGAAAACTAGCTTTCCAGGTTTTCCTCAGGGTGGCCAAAAAGAAGCAAAACATATTGCAAGAGCGTTTTCAGTGGTCTTCTAAAAAGAAGAAAAGAAGCTTCCTAAACAGGAGTGCAAAGTATTTGCTCCTGGATGCAGTTCTCACCAATGGGCAGGAGAGCGTGGCTTTTGTGTTTACCTGAAATTAGAATACATTCACGGTGTTATCTGGCAGTCATATGTCCTGGAAAACTAAAGATCTTGCAAAGAGAGGTGGGGGAGCCCAGAGTTTTTCATCTGATTTTCATGTGCATTATTTTTATTCTCTAGTATCTAAAGAGTATCACTAGCATCCATTTCTTCTTTTGTTTTCTTTTTTCAAAACATTTTTGAAATTTCTTGTTCTGTATTTATTTTCAATTGGATGATAATTGCCTTTACACTGTTGTGTTATTTTCTGCTGTACAACAGATTGGATCCACCACATGTGTACATATATCCCTGCCCTTTGCAGTCCCCTTCTCCACCACCCCACATCCCAGCCCTCTAGCTCATCACAGAGCAGCAAGCTGAGCTCCCTGTGCTATATATAGCAGCTTCCCACTGGATGTCTACTTTACACACAAAAATGTATAGATGTCAGTGCTGTTCTGTCTCAGTTCATCATCTCCTTTCCTCCCTGTGTCCGCAAGTCTGTTCTTTACATCTGCATCTCTGTTCCTGCCCTGGAAACAGGTTCATCTGTACTATTTTTCTAGACTCCGTGCACATGCATTAATATGACCCAGCGGTCCCACTCCTGGCCACATACCCTGAGAAAAATCATAACTCAAGAAAAGACAGGTGAACCTCAGTGTTCATTGCAGCACTATTTATAATAACCAGGATATGGCAGGGCTTCCCAGGTGGCACTCATGGTAAAGAATCCACCTTCCAATTCAGGAGATGTAAGGGATGCGAGTTCGATCCCTGGGCCGGGAAGATCCCCTGGAGGAGGAAATGGCAACACATTCCAGTAATCTTGCCTGGAGAATTCTCATGGACAGAGGAGCCTGGTGGGCTACAGTCCATGGGGTCGCAAGGAATTGGACACGACTGAGGGACTTAACACAGGACATGCAAGCAACCTCAATGTCCATTAACAGATGGATGGTTAAAGAACATATGATCTATATATACAATAAAATATTATTCAGCGATAAAAAGGAACGAAACTGGGTCATTTGTAGAGACGTGGATGGACCTAGACACCATTATACACAGTAAACTGACATTCTTTTTTAAACCATGAAAAGCATAGCTGTTTAACCCAACTTGATTTTCAAGCCACTTCCTTTGGCTTCTGTGTATTGTATTCATGGAAAATAATTACAAAAGAATTCTGAGTTCTTCCATTGAAAAGAGAAAGCCTAGTTTAAGTTTATTTTGCTGTAAAAAGGTTGATAATATGCATAATAACCTAGAAGACCAACATCATCTATCAGGTAATATGTTATATACTGGCTTTGCCAACCTTTTATAAAACTGTGCTTCCTATGTGAAAATAGCACTTTGGTTCAGTTTGCAAATCTGAGAAGGAAGGAAATTAATGTACATTCTGTTTATTTTGAGTATGGCTTCCCTGGTGGCTCAGTCAGTGAGGAATCTGCCTGCAGGACACCACCTGCAGAGAATTGGACAGGACTTAGCAATTAAACCACCAATAAGATTTTCAGCTATCTGAACTATAACATATACTGGTATGTGTCTTAATGCTTGGGAAACATACTATACTCTTTGTAAAGATTCCATATTATTGGCAGATGCCAAAAAACTAATATGCCACTTAATTTTGTAAACATAAAACACTAAAAATCTAACCCATCGAAACTTATGCTTTGATAAAAAGCACTGAATTCCTTTCTCTTCATTTTTCTTCTAGAATGAAGTGGGATTGGAGTTGTTTATATAAAGGTATAAATACTGACTCAGTTATGCAGAACAAAAATCAGGTTAAATATATGTCGCTTGCACTGGTATGATTGTTATTTATGCTGTAAGCAGATGTAGAAATTTCACTAGGCTTTGCGGCTATGGATTGTCGAGTTGAAAAACATTCACAGCCTGAAAATTGAGAGCTATGTTCCATTTCATAGGAAATTTTAGGACTCTGAGTGTGGGAAATAGAATCTTAAGTAACCCTGCAAGAACTGCTCCAAGGAGGCGAGTAGGGGAGTGAAGTTATGGAGGAGTTTTGCAACAAAGGGCAGGTAGTCTGAACATCAAAAGATGATCGTTAATGAAAGAAAATCAGATATCCCAAGTTAAGGAATTTTGTGCTTTTCTACGTACGTAAAGATGCAATAATCTGGGCTCACAGAAGTCATTCCTTTGATCCACACCTCAGCCATGTGGGGCTAGTATCCTGTGTATTCACATCATCAGCTTCCTCAGGGCTCACCTTGGGGAGCGGTTGCAGCCTGATGGAGGCTAGATGGCAGGTGTCCTTTTTCCTGAACTTCCTCGGGGCTCACGAGGTCTTATTTGACGTGGCTGCAATCGCTGTCAATCTGTCAGTGGGCAGTTACGTTGTTTCTGTGTTTTGACTATTTAAATAGTGCTGGTATGAATATATAGGTGCTTGTATCTCTTTGAATTGTAGTTTTCTCTGAATATGCGCCCAGGAATGGACTTGCTAGATAGCAATGATATCCAGCAAATGATAGCTCTATTTTTAGTTTTATTTTTTAGGGAACATCCATACTGTTGTGCACAGGGGATGTACCAATTTACACTCCCCCCAACAGGGCAGGAGGGTTCCTTTTTCTCTGGATCCTCTCCAGCATCTGTTGTTTGTGGATTTTTTTTTTTATGGTAGCCATTGTGACCAGTGGGAAAAGCAGAGATTAAACATAGGCCCACTGTTTCTCTCCTAGCAATTTTAAGAATAGAGTTTTACCTCATGACCTTTGTAATTTTTCAAAAAACATGTCTCTTAGACCAAGTGTCAGAAATGTGGCTTCAATCCAGTTGGCATCATATAAGGAAATAAAGAGGTTGTTAAGACGTAACTTGCTTCAGAGGATGAGATGGTTGGATGGCATCACTGACTCAGTGGACATGAGTTTGAGCAAGCTACAGGAGATACTCAAGGACAGGGAAGCCTGGCGGGCTGCAGTCCATGGGGTCGCCAAGAGTCAAACAAGACGGAGAGACTAAACAAAAATAAATTTCTTTCCAAAGCCCAGCAGATGGAGAAGGAACATGGATATGCTTCCCATGCCGCAATATTTGATAGTCTGCACAACCATTATTTCAAGAATGAACAGGGACTTCCCTGGTGGTCCAGTGGCTAAGACTCTTTGCACCCAATGCAGAGGACCCTGGTTAAATTCCAGGTCAGGAAACTAGATCCCACATGCCTCAACTAAAGATACCACGTGCAATTAAGACCCGATGTTGCCAAAGAAATAAACACTAAAAAACAAAACAAACAAACAAAAAAACAGTCACACCATTGAATAAAGTCAATCATCTTATCTAGCTGATACCTTTAGGTTCAATGATTCAATGGACAGGAACTTGGGCAGACTCCAGGAGATAGTGAAGGACAGGGAACCCTGGCATGCTGCAGTTCATGGGGTCTCAAAGAGTCAGACATGACTTGGTGACTGAACAACCTTTAGGTTACAGTCATTTCTTTACTGTTATTATCTAGATGATGTTTGAGGGTTACAAATATCTTTAGAGAACAAATAAACAGTCGAAAAACAGTTCCACTGTAACCAGCTGTTTTGGTGGGTTTCCCCTCTAGCTCAGCTGGCAAAAAATCCACCTGCAATGCAGGAGACCTGGGTTCAATCCCTGGGTTGGGAAGATCCCCCTGGAGAAGGGAATGGCAACCCACTCCAATATTCTTTTCTGCATATTTTTGGTACCATTCCGTAAGCTCTACCCAAAGACATTCTTATGAATGTGTTCGAGTACATTTCATAATTAAGTACCTAAAAATGGGAGTTTAGCACCATAAAATTTACCATCACAAATTTACTCACCACCAAAATTCCCTGCCCTTTCTCTCAGGCTTCCCTAATAATAAGATTGCATTTAATAGCTTGCTCTTGTGTGTGTTTTTTTTAATGCCAGATGTTCCGCCATTTATTGAAACAAGAATATGCCATCAATTGTAATCTTTGCAAACAACAAAACAGCTTGGTGATAGCCCCAAAGCATTAAAATGTTAAAATGGTATATTAGATCATCTTTTTTTTTTTTCCAAGCATGGCCTATAGCCTAGAATTTTATGCGTGTATAATTCTTTGTGGAAGCAAATTGGAAATAGAAGGTAGGGTTTATCTGGTACACAGTTAATGAGTATCATTTTAGATGGCAGCTATTCTTAAAAACATGATGCCATATTAAGAGATTAGAGTATCAATCTGTCTTGATGGACCTTAAAAGTGATTTCACTTCCATCATCTTTATGACAATCGCGATGCTCTTTGTCTTTCCCCTTCTGGAAGGAGGCAAAAATATATTGAATAAGCTCATAACCTTCTTCTTCTAGTATGTGATTTTTTTTCTGTAATACCTAGTGCCTCCAGTGTAAATACAATTTTTTTTTTTAGAATCGTGGTTACATTAAGTGCACCGAATACTTTATTACTATTCTCATAAATAGAGAATGTATGTGATGGAAGATAAATTTTAAAAATTTATTTTCTTGGCTCATTTTGATTTATTTTTGTTTGTTAGTCAGCGATGGATGCCATGACAAAATACCATAGGCTGGCTGGCTTGAACATCAGAGGTTGTCTCATAAACTCGGAGGCTCTTCCTCTAAGACCCAGGTGTGAACAGAGCTGGTTCCTCCCGAGGTCTCTCTCTGTGTCCTTATGTGCTCATCTCTCTGTGTGTGTCTGTGACCTGATCCCCGCTTTTGATAAGGACCCCAGTCCTATGGGATGAGGACCCATCCCAGTGACTTGGCCTTAACTTCATCCTCCCTTCCTTTTCTTTTTTTTAATTAAAAAAAATGTTATTTATTTCTTGATTTATTCTTTATTTTTTTATTTTATTTTGCTGGTCTGAGTCGTTACTGCTGTGCATGGCCTTTCTCTAGTTTTGGCGAGCAGGGGTACTCTACAGTTGTGGTGCGTGGGCCACATCACAGTGGCTCCTCTTGTTGTGGAGCACAAGTGTTAGGTACACAAGCTTCAGGAGATGCCCCACAGCATGTGGGAACTTGCCGTCCCCTGCATTGACTGCTGGGTTCTTAACCGCTGGACCACCAGGGAAGCCCCTAAGCCCTTCTTGGACTTTGATTGTATACAAACCAAAGCTTCACCCATTGCTCTGCTCTGAAATAATGTATTTTAATTTACAAACGGAGACCATGTATCCTTTTCTTCCGATTATATAGAATCTGTTCTTCTGCCTACATCTCTTATTACTATTTAGGGGGATAGAAATTCCCTAATACTATCACTATGAACACCAGTTTTAGAAATCTGCTAAAAGGAAAATGGATGTAAATTTTCAGAAAGGAGATGGGATTAAATATTACTATGTATTTGAAGTCGACTTTTAAAATTAGTCTCTAAGTCCAACTTTGTGACCCCATGAACTGCAGCATTCCAGGCTTCCCTGTCTTCAAATTCATGTCCATTGAGTCGGTGATGCCATCCAACCATCTCATTCTCTGCTGCCCACTTCTGTCCTGCCCTCAATTTTTCCCAGCATCAGGCTCTTTTCCAATGAGTCAACTCTTCCCATGAGGTGGCCAAGGTATTGGAGTTTCAGCTTTAGCATCAGTCCTTCCAATGAATATTCAGGACTGATCTCCTTTAGGATGGACAGGTTGGATCTTCTTGCAGTCCAAGGAACTCTCAAGAGTCTTCTCCAGCACCACAGTTCAAAAATACCAATTCTTCAGTGCTCAGTCTTCTTTATGGTCCAAGTCTCACATCTGTACATGACTACTGGAAAAACCATCAGTTCATTTCAGTTCAGTCGCTCAGTCATGTCCAACCCTTTGCGACCCCATGGAGTGCAGCACGCTAGGTTTTCCTGTCCATCACCAACTCCTGGAGCTTACTCAAACTCATGTCCATCCAGTAGGTGATGCCAACCAACCATCTCATCTTCTGTCATCCCCTCCTTCTCCTGCCTTCAATCTTTCCCAGCATCAGGATCTTTTCCAGCGAGTTAGCTCTATGAGCTTCCAATGAGTCAGCTGTGGGAAAACCATAGCTTTGACTATATGGACCCTTGTCGGCAATGTGATATCTGTGCTTTTTAATACACTGTCTAGGTTTGTCATAGCTAGAATTCAGTTTAAGAATTTGCAAATTGAAATTTATCCTGTAGCAGTGCATCTCTAAACATTTCTCTTCCTTCAGTCTCCAAATTTCATCAGTCCTGTGGGAGTTTCCTTGTTGTATGTGGATGTATTTTATTTTGCTCCAAATCTGACAACAACATCTGATATTTCATCTGTACCATTTACTTCCTGCCCTTCCTGTACTATAAGACTCACAAATGTATATTTAACTGCCCTTTAGGTCTCATGGAGAAAATTACAAATTTTCAATTACAAATGACGACTTCTCCAGTCAACACAAAATCTTCTTTTCGTATCCGTGGGGAGGAGACTGAAACCTCTTGCATTTTTACTTTACATGTAGTTACCAAATTATTCTTTCTGCCTTGGTTTGTCAGACATTGAAATATAACTCTGTTTCTTGGGATAACCAGGGGATTTTTGAGAGCAAGACAAGTTAAGAGAAAAAAGAATTAGGAGGCACGTATTTTTCTGGGAATAAAATATAATTTAGTAAGAATGAAGATACTGGATTTTTATCAGTTGATCACTTTTAAATTATTAAGTAAGAATGCATGCATGCTCTGTCGCTTCAGCCGTATCTGACTCTTAGCGACCCCCTGGACTGTAGCCCGCCAGGCTCCTCTGTCCATGGGATTCTCCAGGCAAGAATACTGGAGTGGGTTGCCAGTCCCTCCTCTAGGTGATCTTCCAATCCAGGGATCAAACCCAAGTCTTCTGTGACTCCTACATTGCAGGTGGGTTCTTTACTGCTGAGCCACCCCATAAGTAACAATAGAAAGGTTATAAATTGGCTACTTGGGGGTCTTCTCTATCTCATTAAGATCTGTTGGTCTCTCATTTTCATTTGATGTAAATTTGACAATATCACTGACCCCCTCCCCTCCATAGACCTAGAAAAATGATACTCTTATATCAGTGCCTTTTTGAATGCATGAAGTAATGACATTAGTTGATGGATTCTTAGCCCGAGCTTGATAGAATTGTGTAAGAAAGTGGTGCGATGACTCTTACTTGCGAATAGGGTCACTGCAGATGTAATCAGCTCTGATGAGGTCCTACTGGAGCAGTAAGTGTTAGTGGCTCAGTCGTGTCCAACTCTTTGCGACCCCATGGACAGTAGCCCATCAGGCTCTTCTGTCCATGGGATTCTCCAGGCAAGAGTACTGAAGTGGGTTGCCATTCCTGTCTCCAGGGGATCTTCCTGACTCAGGGGTTGAACCTAGGTCTCTTGCATTGCAGGCAGGTTCTTTACCAGCTGAGCCACCAGGGAAGCCCAGAGGAGGTGTTGTATGAGTATTTTAGATGTATCTTAGATGTTGTATGAGTATTCATGCTCATTACTAGTCCAACAGACTTTCTCCAGTCCTCAAACTAAAGAGAAGAAATGTTATCAAGGGCTTTTTTTTTTTTTTTTTGTAATAAAATTGGTTTAGGGCTTCCCTTGTGGCTCAGCTGGTAAAGAATCCTCCTGCAATGTGGGAGACCTGGGTTCAATCTCTGCGTTGGGAAGATCCTCTGGAGTAGGGAAAGGCTACCCACTCCAGTATTCTTGCCTGGAGAATCCCATGGACTGTAAAGTCCATGGGGTCGCAAAAAGTGGGACAGAACTGAGCGACTTTCACTTTCAAAGTTGGTTTGATTTTTTTTTTTTTAAACTCTGGAGTGGGAAATGGCAACCCACTCCAGTGGTTCCTTGCCTGGAGAATCCACGGACAGAGGTTCTCATTAGTTATGTATTTTACATATAGTGTCAATTAGAAAAAAAAATTGTGTGTATAATAAAGTTGGTTTGGTTTATATTTTTAATTTTTTTTTTTTATTGGAGCATAGTTGCTTTGCAATGTTGTGTTAGTTTATGCTGTACAGCAAAGTGAATCAGCTATACATATATTCCCTATACATATAGGGGGTATATACCTATATAGGGAGATAGATAGATAGATAGATAGATATACCTATATATACCTGTATAGGGATATATACCTATATATATATCCCCTCTTTTTTGAATTTCCTTCCTATTTATCTCACCACAGAGCACTAA
The DNA here is from genome assembly GCF_054371585.1 of Giraffa tippelskirchi. Classification (NCBI taxonomy): domain Eukaryota; kingdom Metazoa; phylum Chordata; class Mammalia; order Artiodactyla; family Giraffidae; genus Giraffa; species Giraffa tippelskirchi. The sequence goes on from NC_137289.1 coordinate 151,105,114, forward strand.
GTGGAGTTCCCTGTGCTACACAGTAGATTCTCAATTGTTATCTGTTCTATACATAGCATCAATCATGTAGATATGTCCGTCCTAATGTCCCAACTTATCCCATTCTCCCTTCTGCCCTTTGGTGTCCATACGTTTGTTCTCTAAGTCTGTGACTCTGTTTCTGCTTTGCACATAAGCTCATCTCTACAATTAATCTAAATTCCACATAAAAACAGAATTATATGATACTTGTCTTTTTCTTTCTGACTTCCTTCACTCTATATGACTGTCTCCAGGTCCATCATGGTCTCTACAAGTGTCACAGTTTTGTTCCTTTTTATGGTTAATACTCCATTGTACACATGCACCTCGTCTTTATCCATTCCTCTGCTGATGGATATGTAGGTTGCTTCTGTGTCTTGGCTCTTGTAAGTAGTGCTGCGGTGAACACTGAGGTGCCTGTGTCCTGTTGGCCCATATTTTTCTCTGGATGCTTGCTCCTTGGGAGAAAAGCTACGACCAACCTACACAGCATATTAAAAAGCAGAGACATTACTTTGCCAAAAAATGGTCCATCTTGTCAAAGCGATGGTTTTTCTGGCAGTCACATATAGATGTGAGAGTTGGACCATAAAGAAAGCTGAGCACCAAAGAATTGATGCTTTTGGACTGTGGTGTTGGAGAAGACTCTTGAGAGTCCCTTAGACTGCAAGGAGATCAAACCAGTCCATCCTAAAGGAGATCAGTCCTGAATATTCACTGGGAGGACTGATGATGGAGCTCCAATTCTTTGGCCATCTGATATGAAGAACTGACTCGCTAGAAAAGACCCTGATGATGGGAAAGATTGAAGGCAGGAGGAGAAGGGGATGACAGAGGGTGAGATGGTTGGATGGCATCACCAACTCAATGGACATGAGTTTGAGCAGTCTCTGGGCGTTGGTGATAGACAGGGAAGCCTGACATGCTACAGTCCATGGGGTCACAGAATCAGACATGACTGAGTGACTGAACTGAACTTTCGCTAGATATATGCCCAGGAGTGGGATTGCTGGATTATACCGTAGTTCTACTTTTAGTTTTTTAAGGCACCTCCATGTTGTTCTCCACAGTGGCTGCTCAAATTTACATTCTCATTAACAGTGTAGAAGGTTCCCCTTTTCCCACATCCCTTCCAGCATGTATTATTTGTAAAAGAATAATCATTTCTTAAAAACATGTAATAAATCGTTGATGTAGGCTTCACCCCATCTTAATTTTAAAGCCTTAAGTATCTTAAATGATTTGAACTAAGTAGGATTTTTAATTAAACATCACCTACAAGTGACCATATAATGAGAGTTTACTTTGCTTGGGGAAATACATGTCGATAATATCAAATTCAGCATCCATGGCAACCCAGTGACAATCAGATCTATGTAAACCACGAGAAAGAGGTCGGTCTAGGTTGATGGCAATGTGCAACTTACAGGATTCATTTTACCGGAGAACTCAATTTAAAATTTCATGAAAGAAGGTTTTCTGCTCGCAGGTCAAAGGCCATTTCTAATGAGGGGTAACTTGGGTAATGATTGAAGTCTATAAGGCATAACTTTCAGCATCTGTTTTTATTTTTTTTTCCCTTTTCATTTTCATTAACTGGATGGTAGGCAGTAATTTTGGGTTTCATTTCATGCTAAAAGTATATGCTGTCTGTATAATTAGCAATATTTTATTTTTCCACCAACTTGCTGCAAGTCATCTGATGGTGTCCTGTTTTCATGTTGCAGTAATCGGTCCCTTTGTCAGTGAGAGAATGCAGATAAATATCAGTGTCAAAAATGGAAGAGAAAAGAGTACCTATTTACTTGAGGGTGCTATTTGCCTGTGTCATTGTGAATATTAGTTATAGATGAGCGGAAAAAAGACAGAGTTAAAAATTAGTCTTCCAATCTGTTCCTTTAAAAATTATTTTTTAAACATTTTTAGGAAATTAATATTTGAATGCACTGGGTCTTTGCTGAATCCACCATAAGCTGGATTCTTAACCACTGGACCACCAGGAAAGTCCTTCCAATCTGTTTTTGAGTCACAGTCTGTGAAATTTCTATGAAGGACAAGAAGATGTTATCATGAATACCTACATACCCTCAAATTATACAGCGTCATCTTTTGTCTTTTCTTCCCCCAGCTTTTGCCTGGAAATGGTATCCAGTTTACTGAGATATTATTGTTCTAGACCAGGAACATACACGCATTTAGGAAGATGGCTGTGTCAATATGTTTTCCATTACCATGATTCAGTTGTGTCCTCAAGATTAAGAACTTGTCAGGTGACCGATATTAGTCAAATGTGTGTATACTTAGTCCCTCAGTCGTGTCTGACTCTTTGTTACCCCGTGGACTGTAGCCCACCAGGCTGCTGTAGACCACCAGGGAGGTCCAGGAAATATAAGTTTTTAAAGCAAAATAATTTCTACAGAGTCAGTTTCAAGCAGACAATATTCCTCCTACCCATTGCAAAAGATATCAGATGTCAATTGACTCTATACCATTCTGAGTTTGTTTGGCATAAAAAGGTTTGGATATAATCATAATGGGCTTCCCTGGTGACTCATGGTAAAGAATCTGCCTGCAATGCAGGAGATGAGGGTTCGATCCCTGGGTCGGGAAGATCCCCTGGAGGAGGGCATGGCAACCCACTCCAGTATTCTGGCCTGGAGAATCCCATGGACAGAGGAGCCTGGAGGGCTACAATCCGTGGGGGTGCAAAGAGTTGGACACAACTGAGAAAATTTCACTTTCATAATCGTAATAGTCACAAAAGCAGGAGAAAAATTAATATGCTTTATTTTGCACTTTTCCATGATTTCATCCAAGCGAGCAGCATTCTGATTAATTTTAGGTCCTGGATTGCTCGCTTACCGTTCTTTTCAAACTGAAGTCAGTGCCTATTTAGACTTCTGCAGGCTGCATCCAGGATTGCAAAAATTCATAAAAGCAGATTTTCAGATGATACCATTTTCAACCACTTAGGTGAGAAGATGTGTTTTGTGTGGTGTGATGATCACTTTGCAATGCAAGGAAACTGTTTCAATTTTTAGGTTTACTTTCCGCTTTATCTGGTAAAAATTCTGCAGTGTGAGTCTCCTCGAGACCGAAGCTGGAGCACTGCTATCACTTTTGCAGAAATTTTGCTTCCCTATGACCCACCTTCAATTTTCTGGCTGAAACCCAATGAAATATCCTATAAAACTACCTTAATTTATGTGACCATTTTGTCACTGAAACCTCACATGATTATTTTTCACTAGCTGAAGGAAAATGATGTAAAAAGTACACATTACAACATGTTAAATGTAGGCTCTGTGGGGGTACTATAGGTCTTTAGAATTTAAGACATCTTTTTTAATATTTACCTTTTATTTATTTGGGTGCAGCAACTCTGAGTTATGGCATGTGAGATCTAGCTCCCTGACCAGGGATTGAACCTGGGTCCCCTGCATACATGGGGAGGTGTCTCAGTCTCTAGACCACCAGGAACGTCCTTTAGACTTCATGCATAACTGAAAGCTGGTACCCCTTTGACTGCCATCTCCTCAACTCCCCCTTGCCCCCAGCCTATGTGCAACAACAAAGACCCAGCACAGTTTAATTTAGAGTTTAATTGGAGTGAAATTGCTTTGCAATGTTGTGTTGGTTTCTGCTGTACAACAACGTGAATCAGCCGTGTGTATCCCTATATCCCCTCCCTCTTGAGCCTCCCTACCACATCCCCCACCCCCTGGGTCATCACAGAGCACCGAGCTGAGCTCCCTGAGCTGTACAGCAGCTTCCCACCAGCTATCTATTTTACACATGGCAGTGTATATATGTCTATCTACAAGTCTGTTCTCTAGGTCTGTCTCTCTATTCCTGCCCTGCAATGCAGGAATTGTCCCTTGGTCAGGGAACTACATCCCACAAATTGCAATTAATGTTTGCATGCTGCCACTAAGAATTTGCCTGCCAACACTAAACATCCTGCATGTTGCAATTAAGTCCCACAGTTCAGTTTAGTTCAGTTGCTCGGTCGTGTCCGAATCTTTGCAACCCCGTGGACTGCAGCACGCCAGGCCTCTGTGTCCATCACCAACCCCTGGAGTTTACTCATACTCATGTCCATTGAGTTGGTGATGCCATCTAATCATCTCATCCTCTGTCGTCCCCTTCTCCTCCTGCCCTCAATCTTTCCCAGCATCAGGGTCTTTTCAAATGAGTCAGTTCTTCGCATCAGGTGGCCAAAGTATTGAAGTTTCAGCTTCAACATCAGTCCTTCCAATGAACACTGAGGACTGATTTCCTTTAGGATATACTGGTTGGATCTCCTTGCAGTCCCAGGGACTCTCAAGAGTCTTCTCCAACACCGCAGTTCAAAAGCATCAATTCTTTGGTGCTCAGCTTTCTTTATAGTCCAACTGTCACATACATACCTGGCTACTGGAAAAACCTTAGCCTTGACTAGATGGACCATTTTTCAGCAAAGTAATGTCTCTGCTTTTTAATATGCTGTCTAGGTTGGTCATAACTTTTCTTCGAAGGGGTAAGCATCTTTTTATTTCATGGCTGCAGTCACCATCTGCGGTGATTTTGGAGCCCCCCAAAATAAAGTCTGCCACTGTTCCCATTGTTTCTCCATCAATTTGCCATGAAGTGATGGGACCAGATGCCACGATCTTTGTTTTCTGAATGTTGAGCTTTAAGCCAACTTTTTCACTCTCCTCTTTCACTTTCATCAAGAGGCTCTTTAGTTCTTCTTCACCTAACTCCCACAAGCCTCAACTAAGACCTGGTGCAACCAAATAATCATTTTCTAAATAATTACTTGATTCAAATCATGCCACTTCAGCTATCATCTGTATGAGTACCATTGATGCCTCAGCCTGCCTCTCCTATCACCTGCATCAGCTTTGGCTTTATCTCTTAGGCAAGTGCATTTATTTGGAAGAACTTAAAAAGTTGCTATCTGCATGGAAACAATGTAGCATGAAAGATGGTCCAGAAAACAGTGTAGCAGCTACAGCTTTCTGGTCTTTCTTTCAGAAAAGGAAACGAAAAGAAGATGATAATCGGTGTTTTGAGAGGCAGCCCACGTTTCCAGGCGCAGGTGGTGGTTCTTTTTGTTTGTTATCATGTCTGTCCTCTGCAGAATCCAGGTGCTTTTGCAGAGCAACAGGGATCGAGACGGAAATTCATCTGGTGGAGACTTCAATTGCAACTGCCATTCAAATGCATGTTCTTTTATCTCTCCCGAGAAACAAATGAACCAAACACAGACACCTGGCCTGTAGAATACAGCTATTGTGTGGGCAACTGTATCCGTTTCATCTCTTCCTTTTGTTCATTCTCTGTCTCAATAAGCAGCAGGGTCTAATAGACGTTGACTTTGTGGTAGCCGTGCCAACGTTACATCTTTATCGTCCTGACAGCTTTCCGCCTCTCTGCATCAATGTAGAGCGTTACTGTTTTGATTTTTTCCGCATCCTAGATTCATCACACCTTGATGTGGGTAGAAGCGGAAACTTATGGAAGTCCAGTGTTTGCCATGGGCGATAACCCTTGTTAGTAGTGTCTAGAGCTGATGTAACAAAGGGCCATAGACTGGGGGCCTTAAGCAACATTTATTCCCTTCTAGTCCTGGAGGCTGGAACTCTGACATCCAGGTGCGGGCAGGGCTGGTTCCTCCTGAGGCCTCTCTCCTGGGCGTGTCGACGGCCGTCTGCTCCCTCTGTCCTCACGTGGTCATCCCTCTGTGTGTGTCTGTGTCCTGATCTCCTCTTCTTATAAGGACCCCAGTCCTTTTGGAGTATGCTGTTGTTCAGTTGGTAATCCGTGTCTCGCTCATTGTGACCCCATGGACTGCAGCACGCCAGGCTTCTCTGTCCTTCACTGTCTCCCAGAGTTTGCTCAACTTCATGTCCATTGTATTGGGAAAGTGCAAGTGAAAGTCGCTCAGTCGTGTCTGACTCTTTGTGACCCCATGGGCTATACAGTCCATGGAATTCTCTAGGCCAGAATCCTGGAATTGGTAGCCTCTCCCTTCTCCATGGGGTCTTCCCACCCAAGGATCGAACCCAGGTCTCCTACACTGCAGGCAAAGTCTTGACCAGCTGAGCCACCAGGGAAGTCCAAGATGACTGGAGTGGGTAGCCTATCCCTTCTTCAGGGGATCTTCCCAACCCAGGGATTGAAGCCAGGTATCCTGCATTGCATGTGGATTCTTTACCAACTGAGCTATCAGGGAAGCCCTATTGAACATAAACTAGCTGTTATCCCCTCAAACAAATGGCTAACTCATATTCACTATATTGCTAAGTTTCACCCAAGTGTCATACATTTTTCAGCATGAAGAATTCATCATTTTTGTCTCCTTCCCAAGGCAAGGCAACACTTTTCAAGTATGCTAAAGACCGTGTGTTTATTTTTACCTTCTTATTCTTGTTGTTGCAAGGAAATTGAGTCAAAATATAGGCAGTACGTGAAATGATTTGTCTGAATGGAGGTTGAATAAAGCATGCTGCCTTCACAACTGCAAGAGTTTGGAAAGCTTCTGTGGGTAATTCTTTGACAATTTAATACCAAGTCCAGCTCCACTCCATAGCTTTTGAACATCAGACATGAATCACAGTGCTGGAAGCAATGATACCAATTAGTGAAGTTGGGTGACATGTTTTATTCTTCTTCTTAGAAAAGAAAGGGAACACTGGAAATAGAAATTGGCAAGGGTAGCATCCATCACAGCTCCGCTCGGGTTATTCATTTCAGTATGCACATAATTCATGGCCATATTCTCACCACTCTTCTGTCCTTAGAGGGTTTACATAATAGCCAAGTTTTGACCTAAATTACGAACCGATTGGAGAAAAAAAAAATCTATATAAAGATTCTACTGACTCCCAGGTGGCGCAGTTGGTAAAGAAAGCACCTGCCAATGCAGGAGACACAAGAGACATGGGTTCGATCCCTTGGTCGGGAAGAGCCCCTGGAGGAGGGCATGGCAACCCACTCCAGTATTCTTGCCTAGGGAATCCCATGAACAGAGGTGCCTGGTGGGCTACAGTCCGTGGGGTCACAAAGAGTCAGACATGACTGAGCAACTGAACATGCATGCTGATTCCTAAGCATTGCTCAGTTGCCAGGTTCCCTTAGACTGTGATAACCCAGCCAGCAACTCACTGAAAGAAGGAGAAAGGGGGAAAAATGGACTACACAGACATCTTTTCTGGATATAAATCAGACTGAATCTGCTTGCATCTCCTCTCTTAGACCTTAGGAAAATTACATCTGCATGGATCCTCAGTAGAAAATGCTCCAGGTAGAATAATTTCATAAACCTTCAGGTCAATTATTTTTATTAATTTAAATCAAGTGAAAGGCTTATCATTTGAATTTTAATTTTAAATTAGCTTCATTTGCTTATAAACGAAACGAAATTAACTCAAAGTAATTACTACAGTATGAGTGTGTATTATTACAGGAAAATTAAAGGGCTGCAACTGGGAACATTGAAAACAGATTAGAAATACATATAAATAGAATTGTCCCCTAGATTATTTTGTTCTTTATAAGTACCCATGATTGACTTTCGAATAAGACATCAAAATTTCTCTAATATGATACATAATTTCATTTACAATGATTTGATTTGATTTTTTAATCTTTTTAAAAATTAATTTATTTTAATTTTAATTGGAGGCTAATTACAATATTGTAGTGGTTTTTGCCATACATTGACATGATTCAGCCATGGGTATGATTTTAAACTTTTTTTGTTCAGTTTTCTGGTCTCCCAGAGAAGTTCTACACATAGATTCAGTATTTTTAAAATTCTTTAAAATTTTTAAAATTTAAATTTTAGCCCCAGACTGCCCAAGAGACTAACTCACCACCTTACCTGGAAGAAATGTCCCTGTCTTTTGAATTAGATTGAATTTTTGGCTCTATATAGAAATATTTCAATCTCACAGTTATATTTGAGTAACCTTTTCTTGATATAATGTATCTCAGTAGGAATAAGCCCGCAGGTATTTATTATTGCATGCATGTAGACCACCTGCACAGAATGAAAAAATGTTACTTTCTCCTATTTTAGTGAAGTTTTTTTCTTTATATATAAAGCGTCTTTTTTGTTTTTAATCTATTTTTTATTAAAGTATAGTTGACTTACAGCCTTAGGTTAATTACTTCTATATAGCAAAGCAGTATGTGTAACTCAGTTATACATACATACATGCTTTCTTATTTTTTTTTCCATGATGGTTTATCACAGGATATTGAAGAGTTCCCTGAGCTGTACAGCAAGACCTTGTTGTTTATCCATCCTATATGCAATGGTCTACAGCTGCTAATCCCAGACTCCTAAGTCCTTCCCTTTCCCTCCACGCTTCCCCTTGACAACAACTGTTCTCTGTGTCTCTGATTTTGTTTCTCTTCCCTAGATAGGTTCATCTGTGTCATATTTTCGATGCCACATGTAAGCGGTATCAAATGATATTTGTCTTTCTGACTTCACTTAGTATGATAATCTCTAGTTGCAACCCAATATGTTTTTATCAATATATATATATTTTTGGTCTATATTAGAAAACAAATGATGAAGGGATGAAGTTGAAATATTAGAACTAATTGAGAGGTTTTGGTTTGACTGAAGCATACCTGTTGAACACTTTGGTTGCCATTTCCTCCTCCAGGAGATCTTCCTGACCGAGGGATAGAACCTGCATCTCTTATGTCTCCTGCATTAGCAGGTGGGTTCTTTTTACCACTGGCACCATCTGGGAAGCCCCATAAAAGAAAACTTAAAGAATTAAGCAATGAAGGTGAAATATTAGAAATAGTTGAGAGGTTTTTGTTTACTTGAAGCGTACCTGTTCAACACTTTGGAGTTTCTTTAGTATCTTTTTAAACCATTTTATGCACGTGTGATTGGCATACAAAAAACTGTGTATTCAACATATACAAATTGATGAGCTGGGAGACAGGTATGATATATACCTGTGAAACCACAACCTATGCCATGAATATTTCCATCACTTCCAAAAGTTTCTTCCCACTACTAGCATTATATCATCATTGTTATTTTGTGATAACAACAATTAGGATCTACTGTCTCAGCAACTTATAAGCCAGAAAAAGAAGGACACATACTGCATGATACCATTTGTATAAGGAATCTAGAATACTCCATCTTATAGGAGCAGAGAGTAGCATAGTAGTTCACAGGGACTGGGGGAAGAAGGGGTTGGAGAGATGTTAGTACAGGATGTACAAGCTTTTGGTTATGCATGAAGTCTAAGGCACTCCCACGTGGTCCAGTGGCTGACTGAGCCCCCAATGCAGAGGTCCTGGGTTCGATCCCTGGTCAGGGAACTAGATCCCACATGCTGAAAGTAAAGATCCACTTGCCATAACTAAGACTTGGCACAACCAAATAAATAAATAAAAATAAACATTAAAAAAGATGTCTTATGTTCTAAAGGTCTACTGTACCCCCACAGAGTTTTTAGAACACTTTATTTGATTTGAAAGTTGTGTCCGACTCTTTGTAACCCAATGGACTACACAGTCCATGGGATTCTCCAGGTCAGAATACTGGAGTGGGTAGCCTATCCCTTCTCCAGTGGATCTTCCCAACTCAGGAATCAAACCAGGGTCTCTTGCACTGCAGGCGGATTCTTTACCAGCTGAGCTATCTAAAGGATATAATGTGAGGTTTCAGTGATCACATGGTTGAGCAAGTTTAAATAGTTTTACAGGATGACAGTAATTCAAAAGTGTTTATCAAAATATGGGCTATCCTGGTGGCTCACGGTAAAGAACCTGCCTGTAATGCAGGAGATTTGGGTTCAGTCCCTGAGTTGGGAAGATCCCCTGGAGAAGGGAATGGTAACCTGGTGGTTGCCTGGTGGGCTACAGTCCATAGGGTTGCAAATAGTCAGACCCAACTGAAGCAGCTTAGCATACTTGCGCACCAATTGGCATATTAATTAATTAGCACACTCCAGTTTTAATTGGAATTTCAACCTTATCGGTGCACCTATGCTTGTGGTCAGATTTATCTACACTTTGGAATCGAAGTGGCACTTCGGCTAAAAGTGAACCCCGGACGTTACGTGCTTTTGAGCATAGGGATGGAATAAATACATCAGCGTTACCTGAAATGTCAAGTGATAAGTGCATCCAACCTTGTTATCAGTTTTATTTGCATTTTAGAATGGGGACTGAGAGATGAATTTATGCGCAAATTGATCTCATTTGGAATTTGAACATAGAAGTAAACTTTTTAAAAAAATATTTATTTTCAACTGTGCTGGGTTTTTGTGGCTGCGGGCGGGCTGTCTCTAGTTGCAGAGAGTGGGGGCTACTCTCTCATTGTGGTGAGCAGGCTTATCGCAGTGGCTTCTCTGGTTGTGGAGCATGGGCTCTAGGCATGTGGGCTTCAGTAGCTGCAACATGCTGGCTTCAATAGTTGTGCACGAGCTCCGTTGCTCTGTGGCACCTGGGATCTTCCCAGACCGGGGATTGAACCCGTGTCACCCACACAAGCAGGCACTTTCTTAACCACTGGCCTACCAGGGGAGTCCGAGAAATCAACTTTCCCAGCGTGGAGTTTAAATACGTAAGCATCTGTTCTTTGAAGTTGGGAATGAACAGCTAGAACGCCGTGTTACTTGTTATCGGAAATGATATGTGTGTACCGGTGATTGTTAGAGGAGATAGTGAAATGCTGAAAATAGAAATGAAATGTAACATAGTCATTTTTCAGTGTTATTTTGAATCTGAACTAATAATTGCCGCAGTATATGTTATGAGATATTAAATTCTGGATTTTAATTGAAATAAGCAATAATTACACCACTATTATTTGAAACTGGAACTAATAGTTGTTGCAGTGCTGGATACCAATGCAGTTTATATTTCAGAACTTGAGTTGGAACTTGAATTAATGAGACTCGAAATCCTATTTGCAGTTTACGCTAATAAGTACATTAGTATTTGTTACGGATAAATTAAGACAGAAATAGAAATTAGAATCATTCTAAGTTAATAAATATGCTAGTGCTATCTGGAATCAAAAATAATAACTGTTCCCATATTTATTCTTAGTGTTATTTCAATTTTGAAATTCGAATTGGAGATTGAAATAAACACACTAGAATTATTGCATGCATGCTAAGTCACTTCAGTTGTGTTCAACTCTTTGGGACCCTATGGACTGTAGCCCACCAGGCTTCTCTGTCCATGGGATTCTCCAGGCAAGAATACTGGAGTGGGTTGCTAGTCCCTTCTCCAGGGGATCTCCCTGACCCAGGGACTGAACCCCGTCTCTTACATCTCCTGCATTGCCAGCTGGGTTCTTTACCACTAGAGCCACCTAGAATTATTGGGAATAATTAATTAGCATTTTAATTTGATGCAGTAAGTACACTGATGTTATTCAGAATTAGAGTAAGTATATTAGTGCTTGATCACTGGGTTATTCAGATTTTGAAATATAAATTTGAAATACATATCCCAGTTTTCCTTGGAATTTGAACTAATAAGTCCACCAAAACTGGCTTTCAAATATATTAGTCATTTGGACTTTGATTTGGAATTATAATTATTTGCATACAGTGTTATTGGGAATTTGAATGAAAAATAAACTTTTTCCTGTTATGAGAGATTTCTCATCTGTGTGATAATTCCCTAGGGCACTGGTTGTTTAGAAATTTTCTTCCTACTGAAATTAATCCTATTTCTTAATAACATCAACTCTCCTAAACCATCCATCTAGCTGTTTTTCTCAAGCGGCTTCTGCAAGACTGATAGGAGTCTAAACATTGATATCATATTAAGAATCAATCTCAAGCCTTGCCAAAAAAAAAGCATAATTTTAGGAAGCTAAAAATAATACTGAAGCTGAAGCTCCAATACTTTGGCCACCCGAAGTGAAGAGCTGACTCATTGGAAAAGACCGTGATGCTGGGAAAGATTGAAGGCAGGAGGAGAAGGGGGCAACAGAGGATGAGATGGTTGGATGGCATCACAGACTCAATGGACTTGAGTTTGAGTAAACTCCGGGAGTTGGTGATGGACAGGGAGGCCTGGTGTGCTGCAATCCATGGGGTCGCAAAGAGTCAGACACGACTTAACGACTGAACGACAAATAACAGCAAAGTATACGTGAGTCCCAATCTTCTAATTTATTCCTCACTCATTTCCCCCTGATAACCAAAAGTTTACTTTTAATTTCTGCATGGCAATTCCTAATTTTTAAACACTGAACTTGGAGGGTGCAGTTTGAGTGGTCTTTGATTGGTAGCAGTTATAGCAGGATAATAAGGAACCACCGTACTAAATTTCTTCAGCATTTTTCCAGTTAATATTGACTGTTAATGGTAATTAGTGGAGAATAGAAAGGGAGTAACTTAACTAAATGGGCTTCCCTGGTGGCTCAGTGGTAAAGAATTTCCACCTGCCAAGGCAGGAGATGTGGGTTTGATCTCTATGTCTGGAGAAGGGAATGGCAACCCACTCCAGTATTCTTGCCTGAATAATCCCATGGACAGAGGAGCCTGGCGGGCTACAGTCCATGGGGTTCCAAAGAGTCGGACAAGACTGAAGTGACTTAGCATGCACGCACATGTGTATGAAAACATGTGTAGACGCTCTGAGGATGGGTTAAATATCTCTGAGGTGGGCACCTGGAAACAGAAGGAACACCAAGTAGAGAAAAAATGATGATAGAAGAAAGTAAGCCAGTTTTCTCCTTCAGATGACCTCATTTGTGAAATTACATCAAGTCACTGTACAATTCAGACATCAGAGATGGCTCCACTCTTCCTTTACTGAAGGGATGGAATAAACTCACTGTGTAGATGGTGGCGTGGGGTGGGAGGGGGGCTCAAGAGGTAGAGGATATGTGTATACACACAGCTGATTCACGAAGTTGCACAACAGAAACCAACACAACATTGGAAAGCAATTATACTCCAATAAAGTATCAATATAATAAAATTTAAAAAATCACTGTAGAGAAATGGTATCCTCTTCCATTCTCTGAAGGTGACTTGCAAACACGTTGAGGGGGTGCTTCATGTACATGTATCTCTCCCATGTTATGTCTTTCAGTACATCATTGCAGCAGAAATGAAATGTTGGGCATTTTGATAAGAAAGGGTTTCCCTGATAGCTCAGTTAGTACAGAATCCGCCTGCAATGCAGGAGACCATGGTTCGATTCCTGGGTCGGGAAGATCCACTGGAGAAGGGATAGGCTACCCACTCCAGTATTCTTGGGCTTCCCTTGTGGCTCAGCTGGTAAAGAATCCACCTACAATGTGGGAGACCTGGGTTTGATCCCTGGGTTGGGAAGATCCCCTGGAGAAGGGAAAGGCTACCCACACCAGTACTCTGGCCTGGAGAACTCCATGGACATGGTGTCAAAGAGTCAGACTCGATCGAGCTAATTTCACGTTCACTTTGGTGAGAAAACGTTTGTGCAGGCAAGACATGATTAAAATTAGGTTGCCAGGTTTCAGCTGTTTACTTACTGGTATTTTTTACTGTCTTGGAAACTTGAGAGTGAAAGAAAACACTTTTTTTTTTTCCTTAGATTAAAATTGAGGAAGGTATGAGAAAACAATCATAATTTGCATGCATGCATACTGAGTTCCTCAAGCATGTCCAACTCTTTGCAACACTATGGACTGTAGCCCGCCAGGCTCCTCTGTCCATGGGATTCTCCAGGCAAGAATGCTGGAGTGGGTTGCCATTCCCTCCTCCAGGGGATCTTCCCAACACAGGGGTCGAACCTGGACCTCCTGTGTGTCCTTCCTTTGAGGCAGGTTGTTTATCGCTAATGTCACCTGGGAAGCCCCATATTTTGCATATTTGAATGATTTTCAGACAATGGGAGCAAAGTGGTATAAGTAGAAACAATAGCAATACTCAATAACTCTTAATTAAGGTTGTACTCTAGACTTTATTTTTTAAATAATGGCTTCCCTCTATTTTTTTTTTTTTTTTGTATTTATTTTCGTTTGTGGAAATACGAAAAAATGACCCCAAACAACGGGGGTGGGTGACAGGTGATTTAATATGCAAATTTTCACAAATGTATGCTGTGATGTTAATTTCTTCAGAGAAAGCTTGTGTTATCCTGACTTCTCGAAGTATATAGTTAGTTAACTTAATCACCTTTTCTGCTCAGCTCCACTAGCCCCTGAATAGTCATCTTGGAGTCTGTGAAATGTTTTAAACCCTTGCTTTTTTTAATTGGTCATTTCTGTTTAGAATAAGGGTGATGGAAGGACCACAGCCATAATGCAGAGATATTTACATAATTGCTTCTTGCTAAGGTGAGCGCTATAAAGAAAACCCAATACCCCTTAAAACTAAATAGCAAAATGTTACTAAATAGAAGAAAGTCATTTCCTATTACCTTGAGTACAGTCATTGCCGACTTGATAACTGAACATTTAATCTCTTTTAGGGGCAAACGGCCGTGAGTGTGTTTTAGAACTGACAGAACCCTAGAGTTATTATCTTTGCAATTATAATGTGGGTTTGACTTAATCTATTTACACATTCCTCCAAATGTTTAATGAATGTCTAATGCAGCCTAGTTCAAATGAGAGGCGCCATCTTCAAGTAGCTTTATTAATGTTTTAATGATTAAAGAAAATATAATTTTGGAAAGGTCGTGTTTTCATCTCCTGTCCCTCGTGGGTATCCTTTTGGGATCTGAGGCTACATGTATGCAATTATAATACAATGATATTATTAAAAGATGCAATTTACGAAATGAGTATGCTGATCTCCACTTGTTTAAATTACTGTTAACCTTTACTTGCAGTTATTCATTTATTTCTATTTTTTTCCTTTTAATTGCTGCAGTATCTGAATTTGTGTGCACTGTATATTCAGCGTTATAATTATTTTGTCTTTCCCACTCTGATTTTTTTCCCACTGAAGCTCTGGGAGAAGATGTATTTGACTTTGTTAATTGTCACCATTATTGTGTTATTGTGTGTGTGTTAGTCGCTCAGTTGTGTCCAACTCTTTGCTACCCCCACGGATTGCAGCCCACCAGGCTCCTCTGTCCATGGGATTCTCCAGGCAAGAATCCTGGAGTGGGTTGCCATGCCCTCCTCCAGGGGTTCTTCCCCACCCAGGGATTGAACCCAGGTCTCCTGCATGGCAGGCAGATTCACCATCTGAGCCACCAGGGAAAACCATTGTGTCCATGCTAATTAACTGACAGGGAACTCAGATAGTATTTCTGTAAGATATTATTTCTACATTGGATAGGCTGGAGGTAATTTTTATTGGAAGGACATGTTTCTTTATGAAGAATATGTGTGCAATTTCACTCTTTTCAATAAGTTTGTGTGTACACATGTGTTTTATATATTTACATGTAAAACAAGACAAGTTAAAATTCTAAGATACAGGAATATTTGCAGATACCTGCATGCTATTTTTGTTCAGTCGCTAAGTTGTGTCCAATACTTTGCAACCCCATGGGCCGCAGCCTGCCAGGTTCCCCTGTCCTCCACTGTCTCCTGGAGTCTGCTCAAATTCATGTCCAGTGAGTCGGTGATACTAACCATCTCATCCTCTGCCAGCCCTTTCTCCTTTTGCCTTCAATCTTTTCAGCATTAGAATCTTTTCCAATAAGTCAGCTCTTTGGATCCTGCGGCCAAACCGTTGGAGCTTCAGCTTCAGCACCAGTCCTTCCAATGAACATTCAGGGTTGATTTCCTTTAGGATTGACTGAATTGATCTCCTTGCTGTCCAGGGGACTCCCAAGAATCTTCTCCAGCACCAGTCTGAAAGCACCAATTCTTCAGGGCTCAGCCTTCTTTATGGTCCAGTTTTCTCACATCTGTACATGACTCCTGGACATCTACAGTTTTATCTATTTAAGAATGCAATGCCTGTGTTATCAGTTCAGTTCAGTTGCTCAGTTGTGTCCAACTCTTTGCGACCCCATGGACTGCAGCACACCAGGCCTCTCTGTCCAACACCAACTCCCGAAGCTTTCTCAAACTCATGTCCATCCAGCTGGTGATCCCATCCATCCATCTTATCCTCCAATCGGCCCCTTCTCCTCCTGCCTTCAATCTTTCCCAGCATCAGGGTCTTTTCTAGTGAGTCAGTTGTTAGCAATAGGTGGCCAACGTATTGGAGTTTCAGCTTCAGCATCTGTCCTTCCAGTGAATATTCGGGACTGATTTCCTCTAGGATGGACTAGTTGGATCTCCTTGCAGTCCAAGGGGCTCCCAGGAGTCTTCTCCAACACCAGAGTTCAAAAGCATCAATTCTTCAGTGCTCGGCTTTCTTTATAGTCCAACTCTCACATCCATATATGACTACTGAAAAAACAATAGCTTTGATTAGATGGACCTTTATTTGCAAAGTAATGTCTGTGCTTTTTGATACACTACGTTGGTCATAGTTTTTCTTCCAAAGAGCAACTGTCTTTTAATTTCATGACAGCAGTCACCATCCGCAGTGATTTTGGAGCTCAAGAAAACAAAGTCTGTCACTGTTTGCATTGTTTCCTCATCTATTTGCCATAAAGTGATGGGACCAAATGCCATGATCTTAATTTCCTGAATGTTGAGTTTTAAGCCAATTATTTTCACAGAGACTGAGCCTGGGTTATAAGATGGTTATTTTCAACTTTGCTGATGCTGCTAAAATAGTCTTAAGTGACTATTCCAATTTTAGTATAAAACATCATCTCGGGAAAGATTTCATTTACTCCAGAGCTTTAATGCCAGTGCTTGAGATCATCAGTTTTATACTTTCAGTTACTCTGGGACACAAGGTCTGTGTATGGTCTTCATGTACATTACACAGATGGCTAAAGAATGGCAGTTTGATATCCTACTAAGCAAACTATTTTTTTTTTTTTCATTAAGTAGGCTGTCCTTTTTATAATTTATATAAAACAATGTTTTAAGTGCTAGAGATGAGCATTTTGTTGGGAATATCTAATATTAGACATTATTGCAATTATCTCTATTTAGTAGCTGGTACTTTCATGATTTAATGGCGTCTAGTAAAAATCCAAAATTTTTTCCCTGTTTTTTTTTTTGAAAATTTAAATGCTTGATTTATAGTGTTGTGTTAGTTTGTGGTGTACAGCAAAATGATTCAGTTATGGTTTTCCCAAGGGCTCAGCTGCTAAAGAATCTGCCAGCAATACACGAAACTCAGGAGATATGGGTTTGATCCCTGGGTGGGGAAGATCCCCTGGAGGAGGGAATGGCAACCCTCCAAGAATACTCCAAGTATACTCCAGTATTTCCTTGTCTGGGAAATTCCATGGATCAGAGGAGCCTGGTGGGCTACAGTCCATGGGGTTGCCGAGTCTGACATGACTTAGCAACTGAGCACACATATATAATTATAGTATAATATATATATTTTATTTTTCAAGTTCTGTTCCATTATGGTTTATTACAGGGCATTGAATATGTTCCCTGTGCTATGCAGTAGGTCCTTGTTGTTTTATCTATTTCAAATGTAGTAGTTTTATTTCTGCTAATCCCCAAATCATAATTTGTTCCTCCCCACTTCCCATTTGGTAATCAGAAGTTTGTTTTCTACATCTGTGAGTCTGTTTCTGTTTTGTAAGTAAGTTCATTTGTATCATTTCTTAAGATCCCACGTGTAAGCAATATAAAATATTATATGTGTTTCTATGTCTGACTTATTTCACTCAGTATGACATTCTCTAGGTCCATCTGTGTTGCTGCAAATGGAATTATTTCATTCTTTTTCATGGCTGAGTAATATTCCATTGTGTATATGTACCACATCTTTATCCATTCCTCTGTTGATGGAAATGTAGGTTGTTCCCATGTCTTGGCTACTGTAAACAGTGCTGCAATCCAGTGCATTTAATTTTGCTTTTCAGTGTCCTGTTATAATGGTCTTCCGTCTTTCTTGTTTTTTTAAGATCTTAACACTTTTGAGTAATACTCACCAGTTATTTTGTCAAATGTCCCTCAAAGTTTGATGTTTTCTCATGATTATACAAGGCTACAGGTGTGCCTCTTGGGCAGAAATCCAGTAGGAATGATACTCGATCCTCAATATGTCCTCTCATTTCATTCATCATGTTGATGTCTTATTACTGGTGATGTTGACCTTGGGCACTTAGTGAAGATGGTAATGACAGGCATGTAAAACTCCTATTCTGCTATCTACAATAGCTGGATTGGTTACGGTTTCTTTGTGTTGTTGGGGTTTTCTTTTTGTTATGTTTAGGGTTTTTTTTTTGTCTCTCCACATTTATCTTGGTTTTCAGCCATTTGTTAGTGTTTCCTTGTATATCTGCTATGTTGGTTTTTGTAATTTTTACTGGTGTATAGTCGCTTTACAGTGTTGTTAGTTTCTGTTACACTGGTATGTTGTTTTAATGTTGGCATTGTTTAAAATAATTTTGAGAAACAAAATCTGCCTTGGGATAGTGTGGTCTTCCTTCAAAGAGGGTTTATTTTTTTTCTTGATCTCATTGCATCATATGCACGTGTGTGTGTGTGCAGTCACTCAGTCATGTTTGACTCTTTGTGACCCCATGGAATGTAGCCTGCCAGGCTCCTCTGTCCTTGGGATTCCCCAGGCAAGAAATGCTGGAGTGGGTTGCCATGCCCTCCTCCAGGGGATCCTCCTGACCCAGGAATCGAACCTACGTCTCTTACATTCCCTGCATTGGCAGACGGGTTCTTTACCACTAGTGCTACTGTATATGTATCAATCACAGTCTCCTAAATCATCCTACACCCCCTGCCCGCCTTGGTGTCTATAGATAGGTTCTCTACATCTGTGTATCATTCTCTTTTACACATAAGATCATCTATACCATTTTTCTTGAGTCTATATATATGTGTTCTCCATATTTGAATAGTTTTGGGAATTGCTTCACTTTCTTTTTCAAAGCTTCTAAAAGATTTAAGAAGCATTTTCATGCTTGGCATTATGCACTATAAAATGTGCATAATTATTGTGTTTATTACTATTGAACCAACCTTCACTTTTTGCCTTGTTTGTTTTAGTTTCATGCCATAAAGTTTCTATAACTTGAAACGTTGAATGTTTGAATGTTCCTGCTATGTAAAGATTTGAAGGCACAGTTTAGATGATATATGCTTGCATATGCTTATTTCTTCCACTTACACCATCTTTATTTTCAACCGGCAAGTATAAGACTTTTCTCAGTCACTTGAAAATTTAAAAACAAAAAGGAAAAATTAGAGGCATCATTTGTACCCTCAGTTTAAGAGATAACTTGGAAATTTTTAGTTATGCTACCTGTATAATGATAATAAATCTACAGGACATGACTAGGATTTTTTCTCCTAAATTTATTGAGATATAGTTGACATACAGTAAATTTAGATACTGTATAAGTTGTACAGCATAATGCCTTGTGGTTTTAATCTCATAATTACTTGAGAACTTTTAGGATTTATTCTCTTAGCAACTCATATATTACTACACAACTTTGTTGTAGTCATCATGTTGTGTGTTATATTTCTATTATTTATTTACATTGTAGCTGAAAGTTTATCTCTTTTGACCACCTTTATAAAATTCCCCCACCACCTACACCCTGCCTCTGGGAACCACAAACATGATTTCCTTTTTTTCGTGAGCTTGTTAGCTTCTTTTTTAGATTCCATATGTAAGTGAGATCATACAGTATTTGTCTTTCTCTAACTTTTAGCATAATATATCCTCAGGGCCCATCTATGTTGTCATAAATAGCAGGATTTTCTCATTTTTACCAGCTGAATAGTATTCTAATATTTTTTTTCATTCATTCACCCATTCATGGAAACTGGGTTGTTTCCACATCTTGGTGATTGTGAGTAAAGATGCGATGAACATAAGGGTGCAGATATCTCTTTGACATAATACTTTTGTTCGCTTCAGACAAGTACTCAAAAGTAAACTGCTGTGTCAATTTGCAGTTCTATTTTTAATTTTTTTGGGGGGGTCGGGGCTCCACACAGATTTCTGAAAAGGAATTGTACACTGGGTGACAGAGGTGTGGATAGAATAAAAGATCCATATCTGAAAAATGAATAAATCATGAGAAGGTGAAAGGGGAGTGAGAACCAAACATTTGAATCTCTGAGAAGAAAGTGAAGGAGAGGGAATGATTTGAGGTTAAGGCAACTCTCATGCTTGACCTAAAGAACACCACCTTGCCCGGTAACTTTCAGTTCAGGAAATAAAACAAGAGTTATCAGCTTTCAAGTAGTTGTACTTGAGACAAGTTAACAAAACCCTTTTTCACATTTGCTTCTTTTGTAAACTTTACAGTCACAGAGTCCAAACAGTTATAACTTGTTGAGAATCTTAAACATTTAAATAGCCTTATTCTCCAAGGTAAGAACCTCTCTAGAGCAGAAAGTGAAGCCAGCCAAACACATCCTCAAGGTTTCCTGAAAATATAAGAAAAAAAACTCCAAACCTTCACTGGAAGGGATCCTTCCACTCTGGGGTTACTCTGAAGATCAGCTTTAATCTCTCTCTCTTCGGTGATACAAGCTGTTTAATGCTGTTGTGTGTGTATGTGTGTGTTCTCCTGGCATTCCAAGGGAAAACTCCTTATACTGGTTCCCTTCTTTGCTCCATAAAGGAAACAAAATGAATGCACATATACTAGATAAATTTACCAGGGCTTAAAGCTTGAAAAATCTTTGTTTTCTTTTTTCACTATCTCCAAAATTATCTTGTCTGAAGAAAAAAAACCAAAAACCAAAAAACTGCAAGTAATTAAAAAAAAAAAAACTTCCAAGAGGTCTTTGAGCAACCTTGACTATTGAAGAACGCACCTATGATCTGATCCTATTTTCCACATAACTTTTTAGAATTTTTTTTTTAATGTGTACCATTTTCAAAGTCTTTATTGAATTTGTTACAATATTGCCTCTGTTTTATCTTCTGGTCTTTTGGCCTGGAAGCATGTGGAATCTTAGTTTCCTGACCAGGGATCAAACCTATACACCCGTACATTGGAAGTTGAAATCTTAACCACTGGACTGCCAGGGAAGTCCCTCCACCAATCCTGAGTATGCTACTTTCAGACAGGATGGTAAGCGTATTAATAACAATTCACTTCTCCCAGGCTTTTTCTCTCTCTAAAACCAGCTGTTTATTTACTTGTAGCTTCAAGTGTGCAAACCTGGAGATTTTATAATACTTTGAGATCAGGTCGTGGAATTCTTTTCAGTATGTGGAGCATTAAAGGGACCAGCGTAGGAACACAGAAGAGGGTATCTTAGTCATAAGCAATGGATAGAATGGGCAGACAGGAAAAAACCCTGCGTCTGCCTTCTCAGGGAAAGCGTTTGAATTTGTGAACTTTCACAGAAATTAACAACAGAGCATCAGGTGGACTCCAAAATGGCGGAAACAGGCCCGAAAGGCCAGCAGACGTGACTTCCCTTCCCAGAAAAAGGTGATCTCGCGGGGTTTCGCTTGGTCTCGCGACGGTACTCGGCGGTCTCACGTGATCTTTCAGGCTCTCGCGGGATGTCAAGAGTGGAGCGTCTCCGGGCGGCGGGGCTGTGGAGGCTTCTGGTTCTGTACGGGCGCCTCACAGCGGGCTCCTTCCGTCTGCGCAGCAAACCGCCGTCCTCGTGATGCCTGCACCCCCTTCCTGTCCCAGGTCCGCCGGGCCAGCTGCAGAAAACTGGGGTAAGGACCGGGGGGCTGTGTGGAGGCCTCGAGGGGTCAGTGCTCTGTGGAAACCGGGGCCTCGAGCTTAGAACTTCCAGGAGCCTGGGGTGCGGGGTGGGCAGGGAGTTCCGGGGAGGGACCCCAGGACCCCCCAGTTCCACCTCAGCCGAGGTTCGAGGCCGCAGCCTGCCTGCCAAGCAGCCCGCCAGGTGTGGGAAGTTCATCTCTGGGAGGGCGGCGCACCTGGGCTCCCCAGGAGCATTGTGGGTAGTTCCCTTCTCCCCCTCCCCACCAA
Source organism: Giraffa tippelskirchi (assembly GCF_054371585.1). Taxonomy (NCBI): domain Eukaryota; kingdom Metazoa; phylum Chordata; class Mammalia; order Artiodactyla; family Giraffidae; genus Giraffa; species Giraffa tippelskirchi. The sequence goes on from NC_137289.1 coordinate 151,127,095, forward strand.
AGCTCAGTGGGATTTCTCACATGTTCTGTATAGTCTCTGCTGCCCCGTAGGTTCTCAGGAATTGTCAGCGGTCTCCTCGTAAATTTTTCTCGGCCCTGATCCCGGTGACAGTTGTTGTGCAAGTTCTGGTCTGCGGAAGGTGTGGTCCATGCCGGGAGGAGCTCAGAGTGATGCGTTTGTGAGCATCACCTGAGGGTTCTTGGAGAAAGCCCCAGTCCTAGCACTGCGGTTATTCATGGTATCTTTCTTATCCCGGGAGGTGAAAGGGAGTTTGTTTGTGTTGTTTAGTCGCTACATCCCCTCCGACTCTTGGTGACCCGGTGGACTGTTGCCCACCAGGCTCCTCTGTCTATGGGTTGCCAGTTATGTTCTGCAAAGGGTGTGGTCCATGCTGGGAGGAGCTCAGAGTGATGGGTTTAGGAGCATCACCTGCGGGTTCCTGGAGAAAGACCCAATGCTGGCATTTCAGTTATTCATAGAAACTTTCTTATCTTGGGAGGTGAAAGGAAATTTTTGTTGTTGAGTCGCTCAGTCATGTCTGATTCGTTGCGACCCCATGGACTGTAACCCACCTGGCTCCTCTGTCCAAGGGATTCTCCAGGCAAGAATACCGGAGTGGGTTGTCATTCCCTTCTCCAGGGGATCTTCCCGATCTAGGGATCGAACCCGAGTATCCTGCATTGCAGGCAGATTCTTTGCCATCTGAGCCACCAGGGAAGCCCAAAAGGGAGTTTAGTGTTCCCAAAAGAAAGACCCTGAGAATGATTTAGTCTGCGGGCTGTGAAACTTCAAGCTTGGGTGGATCTTCCATTGGAGTTGAGTTGCGACTTTTATCCTCTTATTATCTTTAAGGTCACTGTCATCACAGAGCAGTAAAGTTTGATTTGGCCATGTTTCATAGTAAAACCACTGATATTACAAGTTCTGGGAAAATGTTCTTAGGAAGGCCAGTAGTGAAACATGATTTCTGCTCTGGGCGAGGATGACCGGCAGCACAGGTAGTAAAGGTGATAGTAAAAATGCTGAGGTAGAGGATAATTCATTAAATCTTGATGTTTCCAGAGAGAAGGGGAGGGGAACATTTTAATTTCCTGTGGCTATGTATAGTAACTGATGAACCTTAGGATTTAACTGGAAATGGGCTTCTTTATTCTTCGCTACCTGAGTTAGTAAAAAGTAAAGTGTTAATTGCTCAGTTGTATCCGACTCTCTGCGAGACCCCATTGATTGTACCCTGCCAGATTCCTCTGTCCATGGAATTTTCCAGGCAAGAATATTGGAGTGGGTTGCCATTTCCTTTTCCAGGAGGTCTTCCCAGGAATCTACCTGAGTTAAGGAAACATGAAGTAAAAATCACACACATTCCCCAGAAAGCTATTAATTTCCCTTTGGATGTATTTAAAAGACTAAGAGTTATAGAGAGAGATGGAGGAGCAAAGTTACCAGTTACCAGACAGGCCTTTCTGAAACCTATAATAAAGATGAGGGAAAAAGAAAACTCCATCTAAAATTGAATGAGGGATGAACCCTAAGCCGAAAGACCGGGTTGTTAAATGGAGCTGGGTGGTGGGGATATCTTCGCAAAGCTGTACCAGGAACAGCACATGTCTCCCATTTTCTATGAGGCTGAGAAATTACCGCTACCTGTGTTGGGCTTCCCTGGTGGCTCAGATGGTAAAGAATCTGCCTGCAATGCAGGAGACGTGGATTCAATCCCTGAATCGGGAAGATCCCCTGGAGGAGGAAAAGGGAACCCACTCCAGTATTCTTGCCTGGAGAATCCCATGGACAGAGCAGCCTTGCCGGCTGCGGGCCGTAGTGTTGCAACAGCCAGAAGCGACTGAGGGAGTAAGCTCACGTGTTTAGAATAGCTTTACCGTAGGATCCTTTTCCTGGTTGACAGAAGATTCTAGATGAGTCAGAATGGAAGAAGCAAGGGTATTCATCGAAGATGTAATTCAGTCATTCGCTCCACGATAATTCGCTTTTTCCTTCATCCCTTAATTCCTGTCCTTTTCTTTAAAACAGTCCTTTATGAGGCATGACACTTTAAAGGATGCAACTCCCAGTAGATATCAAATACACATTTTTTTTTCTTCTGGCCACTCTGCACAGCCTGTGGAACTTCCCTGACCAGGGATTGAACCCAGGCCCTCTGTATTGACAACATGGAGTCTTACCCACTTCTTGGTTAAGTTCCCCACCAGGGAAGTCCATCCCATAAACATATTGAGCAACATACATGGAAACCCAATCTGATTTCCCCTAGATTCTTCTATTATGTGACATGGCCCAACTATTCACCCTGCTTGCCCACATTTAAATGATATTTTAATATCTATGGCTGATTCATGTTGATATTTGACAGAAAACAAGAAAATTCTATAAAGCAGTTATCCTTCAATTAAAAAATAAATAAATAAAAATGTGGAAAAATATTTTACTGTCAATTCTTAGCCATTTCTGATAGGTCTGCCATCAAAATAGAACCTAATCAGACTGTTTCTCACCGCATCCATGGCTACCGCCTTTGTCCAAATACCACCACATTCTCAGTTCAGTTCAGTTCAGTTACTCAGTTGTGTCCGACTCTTTGCGACCCCATGGACTGCAGCACACCAGGCCTCCCTGTTCATCACCAACTCCTGGAGTTCACTCAAACTCATGTCCATTGAGTTGGTGATGCCATCCAACCACCTCATCCTCTGTCATTCCCTTCTCCTGCCCTCAGTCTTTGCCAGCATCAGAGTCTTTTCAGATGAGTCAGTTATTCCCATCAGGTGGCCAAAGTATTGGAGTTTCAGCTTCAGCATCAGTCCTTTCAATGAATATTCAGGACTGATTTCCTTAAGGGTGGACTGATTGAATCTCCCTGCAGTCCAAGGGACTCTCAAGAGTCTCCTCCAACACCACAGTTCAAAAGCATCAATTCTTCAGTGCTCAGCTTTCTTTATGGTCCAACTCTCACATCCATACATGACGACTGGAAAAACCATAGCCTTGACTAGATGGACCTTTGTTGGCAAAGTAATGTCTCTGCATTTTAATATGCTGTCTATGTTGGTCATAACTTTTCTTCCAAGGAGTAAGTGTCTTTTAATTTCATGACCACACATTCTACTGGAGTATGAATAGCTACTTCTCCCCTCCCCACCCCCCAATAATCTGATTATTTTATTTGAGATAAGTACAAGTTGACATAATTGGGTTCCAAAGTGGATCATTTCTCTATTTTTTTGTTTTTGTCTTATGTTACGAAAAGCTACTCTTAAGCAGTGTGCTTGTTTTACTCATCCCGCTGCCCCCAAATCTTTGATATCCACCTGTCAAATACTTAAACTCCCACCCAGATTAAACCCCAGACCTTCATTCTCTTTTATCATTCTTTTATTTTTTTCTTTTACAAGGCTGTGTCAGTTCAGTTCAGTTCCTCAGTTGTGTCTGATTCTTTGCAATGCCATGCACTGCAGCACGCCAGGCCTCCCTGTCCATCACCAACTCCCGGAGCTTGCTCAAACTCATGTCCCATCAAGTCAGTGATGCCATCCAACCATCTCATCCTCTGTCGTCCCCTTTTCCTCCTACCGTCAATCTTTCCCAGCATCAGGGTCTTTTCAAATGAGTCAGCTCTTTGCATCTGGTGGCCAAAGTATTGGAGTTTCAGCTTCAGCATCAGTCCTTCCAATGAATATTCAGGACTGATTTCCTTTAGGATGGACTGGTTTGAGCTCCTTGAAGTCCAAGGGACTCGCAAGAGTTTTCACCAAGGCTGTGTGGGCTTTATTTAATCCATATGTTTCCCTCCTTTCCCATCTAGGCAGCAAATTGGCCAGTGGACTTCTGACCCCAAACTTCTGGCCGCATGGTCAGTGCTGAAGTCATCTACGGGAGAGTCGTGACATCTGAGCGTTTGTGGCCCTGAAAGATCAGCTGGGGTAAGTAGGCCAAAGGCCACCGTGATATACACTGTATGCAGATGGCACGTGTATCTTGGTTCAAGGTGATTTGGTTCATGAGGATTTAAAATGAGGCAGTAGCCTTACGGAGAGTTGGAGCCTAACAGGGGTTTCCAAATTGGTTTTGCCATGAAAGCCTGGTTGTAGGCTGACGACCGTGATGTTGGAGATTGGTTAACCTAGATGATATCGGGGGGGAGAGAGAAGTGAAGAGGAAGTAAGTATGTGTATAGGTTGATGGTGATCCGCTTGAAAGGCCACCAACCAGGGTCATACCTTCCAATTGTTCCTGATGCAGATTTGTGGCCCTGGAATCTCCTGGCTCCATTCTTCAGGTGTATCTTTCACTTTCATGAGAAGCCACTGCGTGTGTTGGCTCTGAGCTGTGACTCTCATACTTGGTCAAGTGTATTTCAGGATGTGAGTCTGATGGCCTTGTCTCTGTCTACACTGGGGACAGGCCTAGATGAATTGTGAAGTGTGTTTGTCATGTTTTTCCAGTAGGATTAAGTGACTGTTGAAGGTCAGAGGTAACAAGTCATCTAGTTTGTTTTCTGCAGTTGCGTTTCTTTGTTTGCCTTGAGGATTCTGGTATCTCCTGGTGTTTCGAAATATAAGGTGTTACTGTCATATTTTGGTGACCCCGCAAGGGTCACAAGTGCTTGTGTTTGTGTGTGCTTTCACACTCATGCACCAGTGTGAGTTTGTGTAACCCTGAAAGCTTCGGGGCCTGCGACTCATCTGTTTGTTTTCATGGTTGCATACGGTCTTGATAATTATCAATGTCTGTAAAATGGAATGATGCTGACTTGCAATCAATTGAGAAGACTCCTGGCCCTAAAAAAGTGTTACCATGCGTTGTGGCTGGGCACTTAGAACAGAGAGAGAACCAAATCTAACATTTAGTGAATGATCTGTTTGTGGTTGTTTTGTTTTCAGTCCAACACCACAGAGTTATTTTAATTTTTATTCAGGTATCTCAATTTAAGTATAGTTTCTGTGAAGTATTATATAAGGTACAGGTGTACAATATGGTGACTCACAGTTTTTAAAGGTTATACTCCATTTATAGTTATTATAAAATATTGGCAATGTTCTGTATATTGTGCAATATGTCCTTCTGTGTAGCTTATTTTATACCTGATAGTTTGTACCTTTTAATCCCCTCCCCACTTCCCTCCAGGCCACAGGTAACCACCATGTGCTTTCTGTATCCAGTGAGGGTTTCTCTCTTGTTATATTCACAAGTTTGCTGCATATATTTCAGATTTCACATATAGGTGATATGCTTCGCTATTTGTCTTTCTCTGACTTATTTCACTACTCACAATACCCTGTAAGTCCATCCATGTTGCTGCAGATGGCAAATTTTCATTTTTTATGGCTGAGTACTGGTCCGCTGTATATGTACGACATCTTCTTTATCCATTCATCTGTTAATGGACATTTGGGTTGTTTTAATGACTTGGCTATTGTAAACAATGCTGGTGTCAACATTAGGGTGTGTATGTCTATTTGAATTAGTGTTTTTCGTTTCTTTGGATATATACTCAACAGTGCAGTTACCTTTGACAAGGACAGTGAGCACTCTGAACAATTAAATAATTGTAAATAAGGATCAGGCCAGGACTTTTGAAATTAGGACAAAGAAAGGGGAAACACGTATCTTTAGAAGCTGCAGAAACAATTTTTAAACATAGGGCTCTAACAGTCAATTAAGCCTATACTTAATAATCCCCCAAATCTCTAGTTAATTAAGTCCTTTATAAAAACTCAAGAAAATAAATGCCATTATTATAATGGTCAAGAGAAAGACATGACAGCTTTAGAAAGTTATCATAATGGGACTTTTATTGTTGCTGAGTTAATTTTTTCTTTCTTTAATTGATTAACCTTTCTAATAGATACCAGTGCATCTGTTTCCAATATATCCTGCTGTTTTATCAAAATGAGTTCCCTTAACTTTCTCTGGAGCTGACAAAAAGTTTTGCACTTTACTACTTTGAAATATTTTTTGAGAAAAAGAATGCTATATTTTGAATAATTGTGAAGATAATGAATTCAGGTATGGGTTTTATTCAGATTTAATTGAGCGTCTATTTGAGTGGCTTATAGAGGTTAGTAAGGGATTATTATATATTTAAGCAAGACAAATTCAGATTTCTAGAAAAGATGTTTTATTCCTTACACTTTAAGTGTCTTGGCTCTGTAACAACTATGCATGTGTAGGTTTGCGTAGTGTATTTCTTTCTTTCTTTGTTTTCTGAGTGAACCTGTACATCACCAAGAGTGATGATTCAAACGTGAGTTCACTTAATGGTCTTGGTTAGTAGTTTATAAGGAAATACTGAAACTTTTGCTCCAATAGTTTGCTCTTTTTTAAGAAATATACTTAACTGTGAGTTAGTACAGAAGTAAAAACTCATGTAACATATTTACCTAGATACTTTTTATAAAAATTATGTATATGTAATAATTCTGTTTTATAAATTGTTGCTGGCCATATCTTGATCTTATCATAATCTCATTTAAACAAGTTTTCACTTTCTGTTTTCTGAAAGCCTAAATAATTTGAGCTACATATGTATTGGTTCATCTTTATAATGCTCTAATATCACAGTCAGTACATGTTACAATTGTAAAATAAGTGTTTACTGAAACTAATTATAGGCCATAGCTATACAGTAAGGAATTTATTTGTTTTATCTCCAAAAAAAAAAAAGCAATGTATAAAAATCAGCAAAATTATGTGAAAAGGGTTTACAGTGAGACTTTCCAATTAACAGAAGTTAATTTCTTCATCCTTCATAAGAATAAAGAGTTGCTATTTTATTTTTCATTTGAACAAATTGAGTACAATTTTGAATCTATAAAATAACTCCTAAGTGAACTTAAAAGAGGCTCAAGCTGATAATTTAACAAAACAAGTAAAATTAAATGAAAATACTGATTTGGCCAAAAAGTTCCTTGGACTTTTAAGATGTTACAAAAAAACTCGAACAGACTTTTGGCCAACCCAATAGAAAAGAAAAAGAGACAAAACGTTTAGGAATATAATATAGAAATTATCTAAAGGTCAGGAGGGCAGACGGGGACGAAGAGGTTAGCACACACAACTCAAAAGAAGAAACAACTTCAATAAAACAGAAAGACAAACCTTTTAAAGCAAAAAAAAAAAAAAAGTGGCAAAACCAATCTGACATCGCTTATAAAGATAAATATCCATGAAGTAGAAATACTTACTAAGAGAGACATTATCAGGCCAGCTCTTTGCTGTGTCTGCAAGACACAAGTGTATTAAATGTTCCAGATAATAGATCTAAGGGGAGAGTTGTGTGTCTGGTGCGTATCTTGTATGATTTCTAGAAAAGAAAGTTGTCGATTTTTAGATGATACCTGAAAGCGTCAAATTGAACTAACTGCCCAGTGAGAGTGGGTTTGAAGAAACCTGTTCTAGGATGAAAATGAAAAGTTTTAGATCTGGCAAAGGATGAGTATACTACAGTGGGGTCCAAGAAGGATCATCTCGCAGTGTCAGGTAAAATCCAAAATAGCGTGATCTTACAAAAGCCAGGGTTTCAGCTCACAGGAATACATGGTCATATTTTAGGGGCTATTAGATCATCTGAAAGACGACCTTTGCTCAGAACCAAGGCAGCTGTCAGTCCTGAGGACCTCTCTGTCAAGTTGTCTCTCTCTCTCTGTCAAGTTCTTGTAAACCGTCTACAGAGGAGTTCGGCCTCATTTTCTTGTTTAGCCACCAAGTCGTGTTTGATTCTTCTGCTTTGTACAGGTCATCTATACTCCAAAATTTTCATGACCCGACTCTTAGGTTTTTTGTTTTTGTTTTTCTGTACGTTTTTGAGGAATGCCTGAACTCAGGAAACAATTTCAGCAGTACCTACCAACATCCGTGACATTTGCTCTTTTCCAAACTGATTCAGTTCTTATGAACGAGCTTATTGGGTTCTTCCCTCAGAATGTGTCATGTTCCAATTTCTTTCTTCTTGGCATGCTCTGTAAATAACAGCTCCAGTTTGAATCTTTGCATGGAACAAGTTTAGATGCCAAGCTTTCCTGCCCCATAAAGGTGACTAAGCTTTGATGTGCTCGCAAATATTTAACTCGTTCATGAGGGATGTAAAACAAAGATAAACATATTGCGAACATGGCAGGTTGCTGTTGTTCAGTCGCTAGATGGTGTCTGACTCTTTGTGAACCCATGGACTGCAGCACACTAGGCTGCTCTGTCCTCCACTGTCTCCTGGAGTTTTGCTCAAACTCATGTCCGTTGAGTCGGTGATGCTATCTAACCATCTCATCCTCTGCTGTCCCCTTTTCCTTTTGCCTTCAGTCTTTGCCAGCATCAAGATCTTTTCTTCTTGCCTGGAGGACCCCATGGACAAAAGATTGCAAATGTCTTCAGTGCTGTTTATGTGTAAACCCTAAGGTGTATGACAGACAACGTGTAAATTAAAAAGCATCCTCTAAATTTATGTTGTGATTTGCTTTTTTATGACAGTGTTAAGTGCCACCCTGGAGTCCCAGAACCAAAATGAATTCTTCAACACTCACATGTTTAAAAATAGAGCTCTTGGGACTTCCCTGGTGATCCGGTGATTAAGACTCTGCGTTTCCAATGCAGGCGGGCACAGGTTCAATCTCTGGTCAGGGAACTAGGATCTCACATGCTGCACAGTGTGGGCAAAAAAATAAATAAAATAGAGCTCTCTGCCAGTTAGGCCAGTTATGTGTTTTCAAAATAACACATTTTAGAAGAATTCACACAATTCATGTGTAAAAACTAAACAGCGCAACTTCCCCGGCAAGGTATATAAGACTTTACTCGTGTTGAGTTATTGGAAAAGATGTGTGTACCAGCCAGTGAGACAAGTTTGGTGACATAAAGTCAGCATTGCTGACGTCTATAGAGAGAACAAAGCAAGGGGGAGTTGGGGGCATCCCTTGAATATCTATGAAGCTCTAAAGAGAAAGATGTGATTACTCTGACAAACAAATGGAAATGTTCATGTAGATCGGACTTGGCATCCTGAAATTCTACTCCGTTTTGTATATCGCAATAAATTCCTTAAGGACATTAACTCATATCTGTTGGGAAATTGACTTGCATCATCTCATCAAACTTCAGTTCTTAAGACCTAATATGGGTTGAATCCATCTTTCAAATGATGAATTAACTAGAAAATTGGAAAGCTTGTAAGAATTATTTAATCTCTGGCAATACAGTAGCCCTCACGTTAAATGAAACTCGTATTTCTGAAAATGCCAGTAACACACATTTTCTGAATGAAAGTGGATCGCTTCTAAGTTACCATCACTGTTTTGTTTGGTTGTGTGGAGACTTGAATCTAGGGAGAAGGGGCCCCAGATGTATAGATGTGACAGGTTTGTGATACTAACGTTGCTCGTTATTTATACAAAAGTATTTACTGTCTCGAAACTGACAGGTCAGTGGTCTGGACAAGTGGTTATCGTGGGTAAGAGACGAAGGATCTCAGAAACCTGTGGGTCCTTTTCATTGTTGTTGCTGGATCCCAGGGTACATAGGAGGTTCTGCCAGTGGCCAAGCAACTCTGTAAAGCTGCATCAATTAAAACCTCAAGTTTCAGAATATGTCATTTAAAAAAAAATTTTATTTGGTTGTTCCGCATCTTAGTTGCAGCATATGGGATCTTTAGATATGAAATGTGGGATCTAGTTCTCTTGTGCGCACACATGTGCTCAGTCATGTCTGACTCTTTGCGACCCCATGGACTGTAGGCCCCCAGGCTCCTCTGTCCATGTCTCCAGGCAAGAATACTGGAATGGGTTGCCATTTCCTCCTCCAGGGGATCTTCCCCGCCTTCGGGATGGAACCTGGGTCTCCTGTATTGGCAGAACAGGTTCTTTGCCTCTAGTGCTACCTGGGAAGCCCCTCTAGTTCCCTTACCAGGGATTGAAGCCGGGTGCCTTGCGCTGCAGCTCAGTGTCTTAGCCACTGGACCAGCAGAGAAATCTCAACGATGTCATTCTTTTTCTAAAAAAATTAATTTATTTATTTTAATTGGAGGCTAATGACTTTACAGTATTGTAGTGGTTGTTGCCATACATTGACATGAATCAGCCATGGGTGTACATGTGGCCCCCATCCTGAACCCCCCTCCCACCTCCCTCCCCATCCCATCCCTCAGGGTCATCCCAGTGCACCAGCCCTGAGCACCCTGCTTCATGCATTGAACTTGGACTGGTGATCTGTTTCACATATGGTCATATACATGTTTCAATGCTGTTCTCACAAATCATCCCACCCTCGCCTTCTCCCACAGAGTCCAAAAGTCTGTTCTATGCATCTGTGTCTCTTTTGCTGTCTCTCATATAGGGTCATCGTTACCATCTTTCTAAATTCCATATATATGCATTAATATACTGTATTGGTGTTTTTCTTTCTGAGTTACTTCACACTGTCTAATAGGCTCCAGTTTCATCCACTTCATTAGAACTAATTCAAATGCATTCTCTTTAATAGCTGAGTAATATTCCATCATATATATGTACCACAGCTTTCTTATCCACTCATCTGCCTGGGGTCATCTAGGTTGCTTCCATGTCCTAGCTGTTGTAAACAGTGCTGCGATGAACATTGGGGTACACGTGTCTCTTTCAATTCTGGTTTCTTGAGTATGTCATTCTTGACCCACTCAGAAAAATAGGATGTACACCAGCTAGCTGCAGAGGAGAGTTAAATATTGGAAGCTGTTTGCCAAAGCACTGAGACAGGTAGAAGGACCCGTCAGGAATGGGGGAGCCTTTCAAGGCATGAGTTCTCCCACCCCCCAGGGAGTCTAGGTGCTGAACCCAAGCGTCAGGATTGGGACCGTGGAGACAGAGCTTCTTGCAGAGCAGAAGCAAAGGAGTTACCCAGGCTCTCACCTCCTTTACCTGTCCCATGTTGTACCTTGGCCTCCTCTCGCTGAGTTGAATTAAAGATGCCAGTTGCCAAGGGAGCCTGCCGCCTGCAGGCAGAGAAAGCTGAGGATGAGGACGGGTCTCAGAGCACAGATGCCAGTGACAGGAAACACACACAGACACACACACATGTTGATTACACATTGTAAATATCGTCCACCCTTAAAAAGAGAAGGTAATCCTGCCCTGTCTGACAACATGAATGCCCTCAGAGGACATTGTGCCCAGAGAAATGAACTGATGACAGAAACACACGTGCCGTACAATCTCCCTTACACGTGGACCCTCAGCAGGGTCACCCACAGAAGCAGAGAGCCCGCTAGGGTTGGCCTGTGTCTGAAGGCCGCAGGACTGAGGAGTGGTCCTAACAAAGTTTCAGTAATGCTGGGTGAAGACATCCTAGAGATCTTGTGTACTGAGCACACCTCCAATAAACAAGATGAGGTCGTATGCTGTAACATTTGTTACAAAGGTACATCTCATGGGGAGTGTTCTCACCAAAAGACTAAACCACAGGGACACAAGGAAACTTTGGGATTTGTTAAAAGCGTCTGTTCAGCTCAGTTCAGTCACTCAGTCGTATCTGACTCTTTGTGACCCCGTGGACTGCAGCACGCCAGACCTCCCTGTCCATCGCCAACTCCCAGAGCTTACTCACACTCATGTCCATTGACTCGGTGATGCCATCCGACCATCTCATCCTCTGTCGTCCCCTTCTCCTTTCAATCTTTCCCAGCATCAGGGTCTTTTCCAATGAGACAGTTCTTCGCATCAGGTGGCCAAAGGATTGGAGTTTCAGCTTCAGCATCAGTCATTCCAGTGAACACTCAGGACTGATCTCCCTTAGGATGGACTGGTTGGATCTCCTTGCAGTCCAAAGGACTCTTGAGAGTCTTCTCCAACACCACACTTCAAAAGCATCAATTCTTTGGTGATCAGCTTTCTTTGTGGTCCAACTTTCACATCCATACATGACTACTGGAAAAACCATATCCTTGACTAGGGGGACCTTTATTGGCAAAATAATGTCTCTGCTTTTTAATATGGTGTCTAGGTTGGTCATAACTTTCCTTCCAAGGAGCAAGAGTCTTTTAATTTCATGGCTGCAGTCATCATCTGCAGTGATTTTAGAGCCCCCCCCCCCCAAATAAAGTCTCTCACTGTTTCTGCTGTTTCCCCATCTATTTGCCATGAAGTGATGGGACCAGATGCCATGGTCTTAGTTTTTTGAATGTTGAGCTTTAAGCCAACTGTTCCACTCTCCTCTTTCACTTTCATCAAGAGGCTCTTTAGTTTCTTCTTCGCTTTCTGCCATAAGGGTGGTGTCATCAGCGTATCTGAGGTTATTGGTACTTCTCCCGTCAATCTTGCTACCAGCTTGTGTTTCCTCCAGCCCAGCGTTTCTCATGATGTACTCTGCATATAAGTACATATTCTTCACTACCAGAACCTTTTATGACAGCCAGCACACAAGAGGGTGAGTTCTGCTTCTGTCCGTCTTCAGAAGGTAGTTTTCCACCCTTGGCCTCTTGTTCTTCTATAGAAGTGTCAGTATCCACCTCAACGTGTAAAAGAAGAAGCATGTAGATCTGGGCATTTTTAATAACACTAGGACATGCACACGGTATCTGCAAAGGAGCCAGTGTTGCCTTTCTGAGACCAGTTTCTCTCTGAGCTTCACAAGGAAAGCAGTCAAGAATTTGGTTTGCGCCGATGTGGAACTTAGAAAGACATGAATGATGCAGGGTCTTCTTATATACATACCTATTGTGTATTGCTTGGCCTATTTAATTGTTTTGGTATTGTGCAGTCCAATATCTTATTTCTCTCCTTAAAGTGTTTAATCTCATTTGTTAGCTGCTTTATGCATCGGTGTATATTATGTATTCATGTATACACATATGCACCTACATGTATACTCACATATATATGTTGTATGTGAAGTTATGTGTATCGATTCACAGATACATGTCATATATAGCTAGGCCTGTGTGTGCTTAGTCCCTCAGTCATGTCCGACTCTTTGCAACCCCATGAACTGTATCCCACCACGTTTCTCTGTCCAAGGGGATTCTCCAGGCAAGAATAATGGAGTGGGTTGGCATGCCCTCCTCCAGGAGTTAGGTGTATATTTGATGGTAAATTATATTTTTTGAAAAATTAATACAAGCTTTCTTTTTAAAATTGACACATTGTATATAAATCTTTGTTGCTAGTGGAGAAACCCTTAATTTTGTAAGATTCATTGCTTCCAACTGAGTAAAAACTGTGTTGGTAGGCAAATAAATACATGCCTCCAACAGTAAAACTGGCCCTTTGATGAGAACTCAAGGGGCAGGGAAGTTGGCCAGAGGAGTCTAGAAAAGCACTTGGCCTGATGTGGACAATGAAGACAAATGAAATGCTTAGTCACAGTGTTGCCAGGAAATTAATAGTTGGATCCTAGTCATTTAAGTGGATAAGTAAAAGTGATTGAAGATAGAATTGAGTTCTGTGAAAAAGCACTTTAAGGTTGTACTTGGAAGCCATTCAGAAATCTTTTGCTTTTCCTAGTAAACTTGTATTACATTGTAATTTAATCTTTGGCTGGGCTACACCTGTTTGAATAATATGCCACCTAAAGCTGAGATAACTTTTTACTCCCACTTAATTCAGTAATTTAGATGAGCAGAGTTAAAATTATGTTACTCTGAGGATTGTTTTTGTTAGTGTCCTAAAGATCACTTAAATGACAATTATCCCTCATCGTGAGTACAAAAGTGACAAAACGAAACTGTGATATTACAGTGTAGTGAGAAAAGAGTCAATCTTTGGTTGTGAATGAAAATAAAAATATAAGCAGTTTAATTTCTTGGATATCACTTCTGTAAGGGCAAATACTCCTGTAAAGCATTTGGAATCCGCATTCTGAGTACCTAATTTGGAAAACCACTTAGTCCTTTATTTCTGGGCTTCCCTAGTGCCTCAGTGACAAAAATTCTGTCTGCCAAACAGGAGACACAGATTTGATCCCTGAATTTGGAAGATCCCCTGGAGGAGGAAATAGCAACCCACTCCAGTATTCTTGCCTGAGAAATCCCATGGACAGAAGAGCCTAATGGGCTACGGTCCATGGGGTTGCAGAGAGTTGGACATGACTTAGCAAGAAAATGGCAACAAATACATATATATGAAATGGGTTGTTTGCTTTCATTCTGTTTGTGTAGCATTTGGCTGAGAATATATGTTTCTAAGGAAGAAGGGTTTTGTTTTGTTCTTGTTTTATTTTTTTTTGGATTTGTTTTGTTCTGTCTTAAATCCTCTGTAGGAGTTTTCTCTTTAATTCAATTGTTAGGTACCTAATTCTTGACTTGGAAATATTTTCTTTTAAAAAAATGCAATTACATACACATTTTAAAATAATTTCATGTTATTATATTAATACCCTATGCTGACCTCTTTTGTTTCTTCAACTGACCTTAAAACATGTGAACAGTTGTAGCATTTTGGCTAATTTGCACTGGGACTTTCTCATGAGAGCTATGTTTTACTTTCCCTCCTTCTTAAGTGATGAGTTAAAAGATAGATAAACAGATGTCTTCCAATAAAAGTAGCATTGACAACTAAAATTATTGCCATAAGTTACTTTAAGAATATAGGCTTTCAATAGTAAACAAGAAACTTTGTTTACTATAATGCTTTCACTTAGTAGTTATTACATACTGCTTAACTTAATGTCATTTACCAGCTTATTACTTGTGTTTTTAAGTTTTAGGAGTACATTCTCCTATTTCATCTGACTTTTTCAAGACTAGTGCGTCTGAGGAGCATTTTCTTCCAGAAACCAGTAAGATAAGAGAATCCTTAGATTTGTAAAAATCTATCCATTCCAAAGCAAGAAGAGGGATAGAAGGAAGGCTGTCATTGATAAATAATGTTCCCTCACGGTCTGTCAGTATTTCCTTCTGAGTCTTACCCAGAATCTTTCTAAGTTCTTAGTTGTGCTGGCAGAGTGTTAGAGCTACCTCGTGTTTTGGCAATTAATCACCGTTTCTTCTACAGCTAGATATTTCTGCCTTTTGCAGTGATGTGTGACCTTTCCACAGGGAGGCGGTTCTTCTACTGTTGATTTAATTACACAGATGAACTTTAACTGCTGAAGGGTATTGCTCCAGCGGTGGAAGGCAAACACAATTTGCCTCTCCTCTGCTTTATTATAAAAAGATCCTGTGCGCGTGTGCTAAGTTGCTTCAGTCGTGTCCGACTCTCTGCGACCCCGTGAACTGTAGCCCACCACGCTCCTGTGTCCATGGGATTCTCCAGGCAAGAACAGTGGCGTGGGTCGCCATGCCCTGCTCCAGGAAATCTTCCCCACTCAGGGATTGAACACACGTCTCTTATGTCTCCTGCGTTGGCAGGCCGGTTCTTCACCACTAGCGCTCTCTGAGAAGCCCATAAAAGGTCATACTGAACATCAAACCGGGCAGAACCCACTTGAGTTCCCATTGGCTTTCCTGGTATGAGACTAGAGCTTTCTCCCCCTTCATTCTTCCTGCTCCTGTTGACTGATGTTATTTTATGTAGAATGGTGTACTCCTTAGCTTTAGACTTACCACTTCAGATTGTGATGAATATTTAAATCTGTCTTAAAAGGTGAAAACCGTGACAAGCAGTACACTTTCATCTGTGTGATGTGAAATGAAAGATTTACTTCAGTGCCTTAGTCCTTTTGATTAACGTTTGCTATTTCTCTTGGAGCCAATTAAATGCTTTTTGTGTCCTTTAAAGTATTTTTCTGTGGAAGGGAAAACACGTGTAGGAAAAAGAGGGCAGACCGTGGCTGTCCTGAAAGATGGGTCAGAAACAGCCAATCTTCTTTAGTGCCTGCGCCACCAGAGACGCCCCGGAAATAGCCAGTTTTCAGCGAATCAGTCCTTTAAACACTGTCGCTCGCACTGGTGACACTTGGAGATTTTGAATTCGGTTGAGTGACTGTGACGTTGGAACAAGTGTATTTAAAATGTGTTTGTGTTCGAGTTGGAGACACCTAAACCCGTGTTCTGACATGAGCTTCACAGCTCTCACTCACCTGTCATAGTAACAGAAAAGGCCACAGAACGGACAGCACTGCAGTATTATTTTGAATGCCTCCCTCAGGAAACAACCAGTGCCTCCTACCCGGAGTCTGCCAGCCTCCCTCTTTAGAACATTTAACTTCAACACGATGAAACACTGCCTGCAGTGTAAAAAGAAGGGGATCAGGAAGCATCGTGCATCCCATATAGGTGCGGCCAGCTCTTGCTGTGATTTTGGAAATCTGTTCCATCCTTCCCAGGTGGCTTCCCAGATGGCTCAGATGATAAAGTGTCTGCCAGCAATGCGGGAAACCCGGGTTCAATCCCCGGAGAAGGAAATAGCAACCCACTCCAGGACTCTTGCCTGGAAAATTCCATGGACGGAGGAGCCTGGCGGGCTACAGTCCATGGGGTCGCAAAGAGTCGGACACGACTGAGAGACTTCACTTTCGTTCCATCCTGCATCCTCATTATATGAAAGTTAGATAAGAGCTTGATTGCGTGGTCCCGGGAGTTCGTCTTTTTAGATCCGCTGAGCAGAGCCACGGGGCTTCTTCACAGCTTTAGTCCATTTGGGGATTATGTGTGTGGGTGTGAGAGAGAGAGAGGGAAGTGGGGAGAGATGATAGACCGGTATTAATAGTCCGTTGAATTTATTGCCAAAGTCGTGTATCTTTGTGTTCAACACAGCTTGACCATTGTGTGTTCATCTTTAGAGACACTTTAGAGACATCTTGTGTATGTAAGCGTGTTGAGTTGCTCACCAGGCTCCTCTGTCCATGGGTTTCTCTAGGTTTGTATCTGAGTCTTTTCGACACCACGGACCAGAGCCCACCAGGCTCCTCTGTCCATGGGATTCTCCAGGCCAGAATACTGGAGTGGGGTGGAGAAAGAAATTCTTTTCTCCAGGGGATCTTCCCCACCCACAGATCAAACCTGAGTCTCCTGCATTGCAGGCGGACTCTTTACCGTTCTTCACCAGGGATTCGTGGCAGTACATGCAAACAGTACAGAGAAGAGCTGAAAGATCCTACCGAGATTCGTTTAACTCTTAGTTGTAGAGCGGTGGGTTGCCTCTGTGTCAAAGCTGCAGAGAGACTTAAAAAAAAAGTTATAAAAATAGGTAGTAGTTGCTAGGCTGGACTTGTTTGAAATGGAAGGGAGCTGGGTAACATATATGTTAAGTTCCCCTACAGACGAAGCTTCAGGTTGTAGACTTTCAAAGACGCGGACGTGCAGAACCGGTGCCATCCACATCAGGCATGAGTGACGTTGCAGCCTGCCCTCTGCCTCCTGTTGCTGTTGACCCCTCATCAGCTCTACCATCTCCCATCCCTCCTCCCTCCTCCAGTCAGTGCCTTTCTTGCCTGTTCCCTCGATGCCAGCCCCTGTACGCCAGCTGTTGTCCTGCACTACTGTATCAACCACTCCATCTTGGAGGAAATCAGTCCTGAATATTCACTGGAAGGACTGATGCTGAAGCTGAAGCCCCAAAACTTTGGCCACCTGATGGGAAGAACTGACTCATTGGAAAAGACCCTGATGCTGGGAAAGATGGAAGGTGGGAGGAGAAGAGGATGACAGAGGATGAGATGGTTGGATGGCATCACCGACTTGATGGACATGAGTTTCAGTAAGCTCCGGGAGATGGTGATGGACAGGGAGGCCTGGTGTGCTGCAGTCCATGGGGTCGCAGAGGTGGACACAACTGAGCAACTGAACTGAAATGTACCTTTCAAAGTACTGAACTGTAAGATTAAAAACATTTATTTTTTATGTGTTTGTGTGAACATATTATAAACGTGTGACAGTACAGTACTGTGTAGCCGGTTGTATTAGTTGGATACGTAGGCTAACTCTGTTGGACTTACGAACACTGAAATGAGGAATGTGCTCTCAGAATGGAACTCATTCACATTTAGGGGGCTGTACTGTTTTCGGACAAAGCTTTCAAGTACAAAGGTGAAGTATCCACCATATATTCTTGCCTCTCAGTGTTTGGACTGCTAGATAACCTTATAAATCAGAATAGATTATATTTATAAATCGTAGGGGAGTTGATACCCCAAATTAGCATCAGTTCACTTCAGTCGCTCAGTCGTGTCCGACTCTTTGCAACCCCATGAACCGCAGCACGCCAGGCTTCCCTGTCCATCGCCAACTCCCGGAGTTTACTCAAACTCATGTCCATTGAGTCAGTCATGCCATCCAACCATCTCATCCTCTGTCGTCCCCTTCTCCTCCCGCCTCCACTCTTTCCCAGCATCAGGGTCTTTTCAAATGAGTCATATTCAAACTGGCATATTGGCTCCAAAATACATGGGTGTGTGTGGCAACAAAGGAAAGTTTCTCAAGAAGATGGGTCAGAGGCGCAGAGGTAGACAGTCAGTAAGTTCAAGGTTCAGGATGACGCTCCTGCTGTTTGTTTCCTTCCTTAGCCAGTAAGACGTTTTACCAAAAAAAAATCAGGTACTTGAGATAAGGGCCCCTGGATGAGCCCTTGTAGTGAAGCAGAATAGTTTCACAACATAATTGCATCCTCTGGACTCATTTTACTCGCCTAATATGTGACTTCTTTCCTTCTGTAAAGCCATTCTTAGATTATGTTTAACCTGTACTCTGTTGCTTGGAAATAACTAAAAGTGTCCTTCTCCTGAAACAACCAAACGGAGAGCGAGGTTCTCAGGGAGAATCCCCTTGAGTCAGGTGCCCTGTTTGTTAAATCAGACCCAGCCGTATAGAAAAAAGGTACAGTGGCCTTCTGTCCAGAGGCGTGAGGTGGGTTTAACATGGGAAGATCAATTTGTGATTGTCTCCGTAATTCTGTTATAAGCATAAAGATGGACAACCGTATAGTCAACTGAGTAGATGCAGGAGACAGTGGGGGGAAGAAGAACTGAATGAAATACCTGCATGAAATTCACAGGGAAACTAGGTCTGCAGATGGCCATGGGATATCACTCACTGAAAGAAAAAACAGAAAAATCAGACAGTGACGAGTGAATCGTATGGACGGCTCTCACACACGTTAGGTTGACTGAAAGAAAGCAGATACAAATTAGTGCATATGTGTAGGTTGGATTTAGGATTGTGTGAAGTTCAACAACAAGCAGAAAAAACAAACAGTGGTAATGCAAGACAGAAACAGTAGTCTTCAATCCTGGGAGGAGCTTGGGAGACGTTTTTCTAGCCATGAGAATACAATCCATCTTGTCTGATTCATGGGATTAGCAAAATATCAAAGCACATGTTTCATCTCTGGGCATTTCATGGTGTGCGATTTGTGCCTCAATAAATTGTGAACAAGCAGAAGCAGGTCACAGTTATGGCCACAGTAGATGTTAGGGGAAACAGTGACAGAAAAACCAGTAGCTGTATCCCCAAGCTGCATTCCTGAAGCAAAGATGTATTTTTTTCCCAATATTTATTTATTTGGCTGCAGAGGGTCTTAGTTGCAGCACATGGAATCTTTAGTTCTGGCATGCATACTCTCAGCTGCGGCCTGTGGGATCTACCTCCGTGACCAGGGATCGAACCTGGGCCCCCTGCATTGGGAGCTCAGAGTATTAGCCAGTGAACTATGTGGGAGATCCCCAAGCAAACGTCTTTGACATCCCATCTCTGGGTCAGTAAAATCCACATCCATTTCTTTCAGTCATAATGTAAGTGTTCATTGTAAAAATGACATTTTTAAACTGTTTGCCTTGGAAAACAGTGATTCTTGGAGATGCGATCTGGTTTTCCCTGTCCTTCACATACTTTTATGATCTACAGATTCTCAGAGTATGGAGTTGCCTGTATCTAAAAATGTGATTCATGGTTGAAGCACAGAGGGCCTTCCCTCGTGGTCCAGTGGCTAAAACTCTGAGCTTCCAGTGCTGGGGGGCCCAGGTTCAAACCCTGGTCTGGGAAGTTGATGCTGCAACTAAGAGTTTGCATGAAGCAACTAAAAAAAAAAAAAAAAGATCCTGGATGCTACAGCTAAGACCCAGTTCAGCCAAATAAATAAATACATAAATCAATATTTTTTAAAAAATGGAAGGAGAGAGAGAGGAAGAAAGCTCGATGCTTTTGATCTGCCTTGACAAAGTGATTCTTCTGGAGTCTCTGTCACCTGATAAAGGAAAACAGCCAGACTCTTTTATCTCTTATGTAGAAGCTGGTTCTCTTTCTGCCAGTAAACTTTTGTCAGCACCCACAATTCACCAATGCCAGCGGGAGCCATTTAATTAGTTGGCCCTGCCGAATACAGATCCTTTTACAAATGAATCCCGGTGGCACTGAGAGCTCTGTGCAGTGAACTAAATTGTCAGACACACACGTCTCATACCTCCTGAAAGGCCCAATGGGAGTCAAGACGCCATACTGCTTCATGGTTACCATTCCCAATTGATAAGGGCTTCCCAGGTGCTGCTGCTGCTGCTGCTAAGTCACTTCAGTCGTGTCCGACTCTGTGCTGCCCCATAGATGGCAGCCCACCAGGCTCCCCCATCCCTGGGATTCTCCAGGCAAGAACACTGGAGTGGGTTGCCATTTCCTTCTCCAATGCATGAAAGTGAAAAATGAAAGTGAAGTCGCGTTGGACTCTCCCCGAACCCATGGACTGAAGCCCACCAGGCTCCTCCGTCCATGGGATTTTCTAGGCAAGAGTATTGGAGTGGGGTGCCATTGCCTTCCCAGGTGACTTGGCGGTAAAGAACCCACCTGCCAATGCAGGAGACTCAGATTCAATCCCTGGGTCGGGAAGATCCTTTGGAGGAGGAAATGGCAACCCATTTCAGTATTCCTGCCTGCGAAACCTCATGGACAGAGGAGCATGGTGGGCTACGGTCCATGGGGTCGCAAAGGGTCAGACATGACTTAGCAACTGAGTGCGCACCCCCCCCACACACACACTGAGTGCGTGCCCACACACACGCACACACACACACACTGAGTGCGCGCCCACACACACACACACACACACACACACTGAGTGCCCGTCCACACACGCGCACACTGAGTGTGCGTCCACACACACACACACACACACTGAGTGCGCGCCCCCACACACACACACACACACTGAGTGCGCGCCCACACACACACACACACACTCTGCATGCGCACACACACACACACACACACACACTATGGTACACACACACACACACACACACACACACTATGGTCCATGGGGTCGCAAAGGGTCAGACAAGACTTAGCAACTGAGTGCGCACGTGCACGCGCACACACACACACACACACACACACACACCACACTATGGTCCATGGGGTCGCAAAGGATCAGACACGACTTAGCAACTGAGTGCGCGCGTGCGTGCGCATGCACACACACACACACACACACACATTCCCAGTTGATAGGGAGGTCACCTCTTCCAAATAATGCTGTAACTCTGGGATGATCCCACCAAGCCCAACCTCCTGGAATCTTTCCTCTCCTGTGTTGATGCAGTTAAGTATTCACCGCTCCCTCATTCGCATGCTCATTTCCACATCAGTATATAAAAAAGATGGGCCAAGATGAGACAGTTCTTCTCATGCCTGTTTGGCTGTCCATTTGACAGACTGCTTTGAAATACAGTAGCCACGGTAAAATATAATGATATGCTCAAACGTTTCATTTACACTGTCACTCAGATCGGCAGGGTAAATGACAGTTTAAAAATGATATTTATTTACTCTGGAATCTGTCCTTGTTTTCAAGTCCCAACCTGCTCATTAGCTGGAAGAAAAATCGACAACCTGTTAGCGTCTTGATTTCACTATATAATTTGAATAGTTTTTTTTATTATTATTAGATTGAATTTTCTTGGAAAGAAATCTCAAGACTCTCAGCCTTCTTTAAATAGTAAAAACTTTATTAATGACTGTGCTTTTTAAAAAGGTATTTATTTGGAGAAAAATCAGCTACCTTTTGACATGGTTTTAACATCTCGATTTCATTAGGTAATTTGAAATTTTTAAAATTATTTTTATTAACTTTTATTATTTTATTATTAGGTAGAATTTCTTGGAAAGAGATCTCAAGACTCTCACCTTTATTTAAAAAAACACATTATGAATGACTGTGTTTTAAAAAAATGTATTTATTTGGATATGGTGGGTCTTCATTGCTACTTGTGGGATTTCTCTATTTGCGGTGAGCAGGGGCTACTCTCTGGTTGCGGTAGGTGGGCTTCTCCTTGCACTGACTTCTCTTGTTGAGGAGTGTGGACTCGGGGGTGCACAGGACTCTGTATTTGCAGTGCCCGGGCTCAGCAGTTGTGGCACACAGGCTTGCTTGTTCCTGGGCACGTGGGACCTTCCCGGACCTGGGTTAGAACCCGCAGTCGCCTGCACAGGCAGGCGGATTCTTGACCACAGAGTCACAGGGAAGCCTGATGCTCAGCCTCCTATCCTCTGCCTCTCCCCCAGAGATGTGGAGGAGAGCGGCATCTTGGGAATCCTGGATGCAGGGAAGAGAGGGGACCATTGGATGCTTGTTGGGCTCTCCTGGTTGTTGGCATCAGCTGTGTCCATCTGTCCCTCTCCTGAACTCGTGGCTCTAGCTGGTGCTGTCTGTGGCTTCCCTGGCTGCCACACCTTGGCTGTGGGTGCCATCATGGTGGCCAGCCCCAGAGACCCCCATTCCATCTGACCTAGAAGCCTCCCTTGTCCCTGCTCTGGAATCCCATGACCCTGGCTTAGTCCTAGTGGGCTGGAAGACTCTCGTGGACCCCAATTATTGCAAGTGATGGCCTGAGGGCAGGGCTGTCTGTTGACTTTGTTGTTGCTTTTAATTTTTACTGGACTATAGTTGGCTTACAATGCTGTGTTGCTGCTGCTGCTGCTAAGTCGCTTCAGTCGTGTCCAACTCTGTGTGACCCTATAGACGGCAGCCCACCAGGCTCCCCCGTCCCTGGGATTCTCCGGGCAAGAATACTGGAGTGGGTTGCCATTTCCTTCTCCAGTGCATGAAAGGGAAAAGTGAAAGTGAAGTTGCTCAGTCGTCCGACTCTTAGCGACTCCGTGGACTGTAGCCTCCCAGGCTCCTCCGTCCATGGGATTTTCCAGGCAAGAGTACTGGAGTGGGGTGCCATTGCCTTCTCCGAAAGCTGTGTTAGTTCCTACTATATAACAAAGTGAATCAGTTTTTTATATATGTATGGGTGAGTGAGTGAAGTCACTCAGTTGTGTCTGACTCTTTGTGACCCCGTGGATCGTAGCCTACCAGGCTCCTCTGTCCGTGGAATTTTCCAGGCAAAAGGACTGGAGTGGGTTGCCATTTCCTTCTCCAGGGCATCTTCCTGACCCAGGGATAGAACCCAGGTCTCCCACATTGCAGGCAGATGCTTTACCATCTGAGCCACCAGGGAAAAACACACACACACACACACACACACACACACACACACACACACACACACACACACACACACACACACACACACACACACACACACACACACACACACACACACACACACACACTCTTTTTTAGATTTCCTTCCCATTTGTGAATCAGTTATACAAATAATACGCTCTTTTTTAGATTTCCTTCCCATTTAGATTATCAAAGAATATTGAGTAGAGCCCCCTGTGCTCCACAATATATTCTCATTACTTATCCATTTTATGTTGTTGTCTGTGAGGTGATTGCTGCTGTTTAGTCCCTAAGTCGTGTCCAACTCTCTGAGACCCCATGGTCTGTAGCCTGCCAGGCTCCTGTGTTCCTGGAGTTGCCCGTCAAGAATCCTGGAGTGAGTTGCCATTTCTACGTAGTTATCAAAGGTGTATATATGTTAACTGCAATCTCGCAAGCCACCTCACAACCTGCCCCCCACTTCCCCTTTGTTTGTTCTCTTCATCTGTGTCTCTATTTCTGCTTTGTAATTAAGATCGTCTGTACCACTTTTTTTTTTCTTCATCAGATTCCGCATATATGCGTTAATGATATTTGGGTTTCTCTGACTTCCCTCACTTTCTAAGACAGCCTCTAGATGCACCCACATCTCTGCAAATGACTTGGATTTTGCAAGTGATAGTCTGAGGGCAGGGCTGTCTGTTGAGGACTTTATTTCAGCCAGGAATGCTTGGTTGAAAATGTATGAGTTGAAAGCAGTAGTTTTATCTTGCTTCCTAATCTCTTCACTGGAGAAGGCAATGGCACCCCACTCCAGTACTCTTGCCTGGAAAATCCCATGGACGGAGGAGCCTGGTAGGCTGCAGTCCATGGGGTTTCGAAGAGTCGGACACGACTGAGCGACTTCACTTTCATTTTTCACTTTCATGCATTGCAGAAGGAAATGGCAACCCACTCCAGCATTCTTGCCTGGAGAATCCCAGGGATGGGGGAGCCTGGCAGGCTGCCGCCTGTGGGGTCGCACAGAGTTGGACATGACTGAAGTGACTTAGCAGCAGCAGCAATCTCTTCACACCTTGCACTAGGATTCAGTTCAGTTCAGTCGCTCAGTCGTGTCCAACTCCTTGCGACCCCACGGACTGCAGCACGCCAGGCTTCCCTGTCCTTCACCATCTCCTGGAACTTGCCCTGCAAACAGGTTCATCAGTGCCATTTTTCTAGATTCCATATATATATATATATATATATGTATGTATTAGTATACAGTTTACTTCACACTGTATAACAGGTTCTTGGTTCATCCACCTTGTTTCAGTCGACTCAGATTTGTTCCTTTTTATCGCTGAGTAATATTTCATCGTTTATCTGTACCACATCTTTATCCCCTCCTCTGTCAGTGAACACCTATGTTGCTTCCGTGTCCTAGCTATTATAAATAGTGCTGCAGGGAACCTTGGGGTATATGTGTGTCTTTTTGAATTACGGTTTTCTCAGGGTAGTTGCCCAGGAGTGTGATTGTTGTGGCCCCACATTCCGGGAAACAAACTCACTCAGAAGGACAATGCAGATAGTGGAGTGCAGTTTATTACACTGGCGGGCCCCAGGCAGAGTCTCCTCTTAACCAAGGACCCCAACCAATTTTTGTGAAAGCCCCAGGCAGAGTCTCCTCTTAACCAAGGACCCCAACCAATTTTTGTGAAAACGTTATATACCCTAAGTGTTCGTGCTCAAACCCACCTCCCCAAATTCCCCAAAACTAGTCTGAACAAAGGAAAAGAAAGATACAATCAAAGTTAACCCGTGATTTGTATGCCTTAAACCCATGATTTGTATGCCTTAAGCCTAGGTAGTTAACAGTGGACAATTATCAATAGGCCTGTGGTCATACCCCAAAAAGCATAATAGAATATTTGATTCTGTTTGGTTGCACAGATAATTAGGGTATTCTTTTAGGTGATGGAGAGTCTGGGTATGAGCCCTGGGGCTCTTCCATCCGGGGGCCTGGTTTTCCAGTTGGTATGTGGTCTCCATAGATACTGGGCATCGAGCTCAAATTCCACAGTCCAGCCCAAGATGGAGTCCTGCTTTCAAGACTGAGCCTGTTCCTCCTTCAGGATCGCTCGCTCCTGTGGTAGTTTTATTCCTAGTTTTTTAAGAACTCTCTATACTGTTCTCCATAGTGGTTGTCTCCGTTAACGTTCCCACCAGTAGTTCAAGAGGGTTTGAAAAAGGAATTCATAGGGCCTGGGCTCCATCTTAGGCCTGTTCGTGCTGATCATGCTCGGCCACCTCTCTAATGGACTCTGAACTCTGTGCTTAGTGCCTGTGGAAACGACAATAGAAGGATAAGACCCCCTCCAGACAGGGGAATCTTGAAGATTATATCCAGGTTACTCATCACCTAAGAGAAAACATACACTAATCCCCCTACCTCCGGACAGGTCATAAATTTTTTCTGTCACCTCGGACTTATTGATAATTGATTGTTTGAACACATAACACATGAATGATGGGGTTATTGTGATTGTATTTACCTTTCCTTTGTTTATGTAAGTCACAAGAAAATTGGGGTGGTGGGTTCAGACACGTACACATGGGGTATAAAAGATTTTCACAAATGCTGGTCGGGGTCCTTGGCTAAGAGGATACTCTGCCTTGGGCCCGCCGGTGTAATAAACTGCACTTCACTATCTGCATTGTCCTTCTGAGTGAGCTTGTTTCCCGGAACGCGTGGCTATAACAGGTTGAGTTTTGCTTTATTTTTGACTTTTGGTGAGTCTCTATTGGGTCACAGCGAGTAGCCCCAGGACAGCTGCCATAGCCCTGGTGAAAGGACATCTGTTAGAAAGTCTCTTAAATTCTCTTTGTGCCTCCCTGGTAGCTCAGCTGGTAAAGAATCTGCCTGCAATGCAGGTGACCTTGATTCAATTCCTGGGTCAGGAAGATCCCCTCCAGAAGGGAAAGGCTACCTACTCCAATTTTCTTGGGCTTCCCAGGTGGCTCAGGTGGTAAAGGATCTGCTTGCCATTGCAGGATATGTGGGTTCAATCCCTGTATCGGGAAGATCCCCTGGCGAAGGGAAAGGCAACTCGCTCCAGTATTTTTGCCTAGAGAATCCCCATGGACAGAGGAGCCTGGCGGGCTACAGTCCGTGGAGTCACAGAGAGCTGGGCATGACTGACAGACTTTCACGTTAACTTCTCTTTTGAGTCACTAAGGTTTTAAGTCAGCCCACTTCTTTCTCTTTTAAGGATAATAAGCAGAGGGAAATGAGTATTTTTTATGGACTGTAGTTCATTTCTGGTGACATTGAGCAGAGTTTACCTTTTCCTTTTGATTTTAGGCATATATTTTTCTACCATAATTTATTTTTGTTTTTCATTTATTTTTTAGAGAATCTATTTATTGTACTTATACTAAAATGTGCTCCTAAAAGGTGGTTGTCTTTACTTGGTATTTTCACTGTTACATTCTACCTGAACACACACACGCATTAACGCATTTTGAGACATTTTTGAAAAATACTCATTTTCTATTTCCTACAGCCATAACCTGTTGACAGGCTTTCGATTTTGGAAGCAGATCTTAAAGTTTTAGTGAGCAGAATATAGATGAATTGTCAGGGATTCTCAAAGGACATAACTTGCCAGTATATATATTTTTTCTTTAAGGGGGAGAAAAAAAAGGAAAAAGACATGAGAAGTCAGCATTAATCAGGCTACATTTTCAGAACCCTGAATAGTTCCAATATACATTTCTTTTTTAGTTTTCTTTTAAAGTGCCATCAATCAATGATCTCTTGTTACAATATGTAAATTCAATTTTGGTTAACTTTCAGAATCAATTTTATTTTCTTTGGTTGACACATCTTATTGAACTTAAGGAATCTAAACTAGAAAGTTACTTTCAAAGGTCAGAACATAAAGTTTTTAAAATCCTATTGTATTTTAAAATCAGAAATTATAGCTTCAAATAAGATGATAACCATATTTTAATCAAAATGATTACTTAACAAAATATTGGTGAGGATCACCATTTTTGCCCCAAGGAGAGATTTTTATTCTATTCAGGAAAAATATTATTTGTTAGAATATTACAGAAAGAAATAGATAACTATTTTTTTTCACATGAATATTTTCCCTGTATATATTTCAGGTTTTTCACAGTGACACGATCATTTTAGTTAATCAGAAAGGGTGCACACATTGTATTCCTCTTTGTTTTGAGAAAATGATAAACTGTTATATATACATATATTTATATATACGTATCAGTTTAGCTCAGTGGCTCAATCATGTCCGATTCTCTGTGACCCCATGGACATATACATATATACACACCAAAATGTATTTTTAAGATTTTTAAAATTAATTTATTTTTGGCTGCGCTGAGTCTTCATTGCTGCAACACATGCTTTCTCTAGTTGCAACGAGTAGGGACTACATTTTGCTGTGCTGCCCAGGCTTCTCACTGAGGTGGTTTTCCTTCGCAATGTCTTCTCTTGTGGAAGAGCACTGGCGGTAGTGGGCACGCTCAGTGGTTGTGGTACAGGGGCTTAATTGCCCCAGGGCGTGTGAAATCTTCCGGGATCAGGCATAGCACCTGTGTCCCTGCATTGGCAGGCGCATGCTTAACCACTGAGCCACCAGGGAGGTCCCATATATATTTAAATTTCACCTCATTTCCTCTTTGAAAGTAAAAGTGACAGCATTTATAGCTTTATAATTTTAAAGTGATTATTACATCTTTCCTTTATTGTATGGTTATATGAAATTGTTCTCACCAGTTTTTGCAGTTGCTGTGACATTCTCAGTTTGTTATAAAGAATATGTGCCCATGGCCCTTCAAAGGAAAGACACAGGTCTATAGACAGATTGCTCTCTGATAGGGCCCACATGGGGTCTCATTGATAAGATGGCTAGTTATGTCCTTATGTTGACCTTGCAAACAAAGAATAAAATCACAGTAATCTGTGAGACTGACCAAATTGCCTAAATGGCTTCCTGTTATCTCATTGGCGCTTATCTTCTTAAAGCTGCAAGACCACCAGATTGCAGACCTCTGGCTACGTGACCATCCCTTCAGAGAACTTTTCATTGGTGGGGTATAAAAAGGACTCTGTCAGAAAGGGAAAACTCTGGTTCTCCTTAAGAGCCAGTCACCCTCTCTTTTCCCTCTAATAAATTTCCTTTTTCTTGCCTGACTGCCCGTCTTGCTCTCTTTTTCTCTGCACTCACCTTACATTATCCTTTTATACAAATTTCAGTCCCTCAACTTGTGGGTTGCAGGTGGTTACATAAAAGTACTTAAGAATAGTAATCACTTTGCTGTACATCAGAAATTAACACACTATTGTATATCAATTTAAAAGCACATCTCCCACTCTTTAGTATAGTCTTCTCACTAAACTGTAGTTTTTAAAGGAAAAAAGAAACTTTCATTGTACTTTTCTGGTATTGAATGAACGGAGTGATTGATTCACAAAATAGTTATTGAATACCTGTTATATGTCAAGTACAGGTGCAGGGATTTAGATGTAACTCTCATGGCATGGATCTAACAGGTAACAGATAGCAGAGATAATCAGTAAATTAAATGGTATATTAGAAAGCAGTAGAACAATTGAAAAACATCCCCTCGGATCAGAAGAGAAAGATATAGTATGCACTCAATACCACTGAACTGTGCACTAAACATTTGTGAAGATAGTAAGTTATATGTTATGTGTATCTGCCCACAATTAAAAAAAAAAAGTGAAAAGAAGTAGGATACATTCAAAAGTGTACTGCTTCAGAAATTCAGTCTTGGACAAAAGGCTTTTCTACTTCCTCTCAGTTGTGCTTCAAAGCAAGACTTGAACAAACTATTTCCAAGTTACATAAGAGTATTCGAGAGGCAAATCTCCAATATGTATACAGATACATCCTGCACCCACAGTGGCAACATTTATAAAGACTGGTATCTAAGGAAATATTATGGACATGCAAAAAAGGAGAAAAGTAATGGCCATTACTGTGAAGAAAAGAGATCAGTAAATAGAAACAGACCAAGAAACAACAGAAAACTTAAAGAAAGAAGGCAGGAGAAGGGGAAGACAGAGGGTGAGATAGTTGGGTAGTATCACCGACTCAGTGGCCTTGAGTTTGAGCAAGCTCTAGGAGATGGTGAAAGATTGGGGGAGCCTGGCATGCTGCAGTCCATGGGGACATGGGTTAGCAACGGAACAGCAACACAGAAATGATAGAATTAATAGGCAACGGTATGAAATAATTATTTTTAAGAATCCCATAATTTCAAGAAGGTGGCCAAAGGTTAACAGTATCATAAAGAGGGTCAGGAAAATTGTGAAAACAAATAAATACTCTAGAGTCAAAAGATACAGTGTCTGAGATAAAGGTTCCATTGGATGGAATTCACAGCAGGCAGACGCTGAAAAATGAAAAGTTAGGGAAATTTTTTTTTAAAAAGAAAGCTATCCAGATTGAAACCTCCAGATTAAAATGATGGATTAACAAGAGAACAGGATCCAGTGATCTGTGAGAAAACTTCAGACAGGAGAACATGCGTGTGATTAGAATTGCAGAGAGAGTGAAAGGGAAAAATAAAATAAAATAAATAATGCCATTTCCCACCCACCCCCCAACCCCCCACGAAATTTAATGAAACCTGTAAACTCGCATTTCCAGAAAATATCACGTGAACATGGATGAAATGGGAGAAAACGGAGGAAAACGAAAGCAAAATGCACTTTAATCGGACAATAATAAAGATAGCCTTTTAAAGGGAGGCTCTTAAACAGATTTTCCCTTCAGAGGAGCAAAGATAAGGATGACCTGACATTTCTCTTGAGAAACAATGTAAGCCAGCAAAGAGTGGCGTGCCGTCCTTCAAGAGCAGAAAGTACTCTTCATCCTAGAATGGTAAACTGAGTGGAGATATCTTTCAAAAATGGAAACTGAAATACAGACTTGTTGAGACACACACCGGTGAGGAAGTCACCCCAGCAGACCAGCCCGACAGGCAATGTGAAAAGAATTCTTAAAAACAGCAGGGCGACTGTAGCAAATAGAGACCTGGATCTGTGCGAAGGAATGCAAACCATCATAAATGATATGTATCACAGTAGATATAAAAGAATGTGCATTTCTTAACACATTATTGGCTAGAGGTGTATTAAAACATTTTTTTGGTACCCGAATGTTATTGACTGGAGATGTATAAATACGTTTTTAGAGACTGATGCAGTTATCGTCACCATGTAAAGTTGCTGGAACTTAAAATTGATCGTGAGTTCATCATGCAACTTGTGATTGTAGATATCATTCACATTTTGTTCCGTCAGGTTTTTGTTCCAGCGTTGTGTATATTATAAATGCAAGTTTATTACCCTGAGTGAAAGTTGCTCAGTCGTGTCTGACTCTTTGCGACCCCATGGACTACACAGTCCATGGAATTCTCCAGGCCAGAATCTTGGAGTGGGTAGCCTTGCCCTTTTCCAGGGGACCTTCCTGACCCAGGAATTGAACCGGGGTCTGCTGCATTGCAGGTGGATTCTTTACCAACTGACCTATCAGGGAAGCCCCTAAAACTTTCAAAAATGTTGAGCAAAGAAGAATTTTGCTGTGAATTTTATGCAGATGCTTTCTCTGATTGTACAAGCTACCCATGTCCTAGTGGCTTGGAAGATGATAGTTCTTCGGAATATATTTCTGATTCAGACAAAGTGAATATTAGACCAACAAAAAGACAAGAAACCTTAGTGACTGATTCTGATATGGAAAGTGAAGATGAAACGCACGGTGCTGGAGGATGTTCTTTTGCTTGTACAGAAGAGAGGATTGAAGAAAACTCCGGGGGGTAGTGAAGGACAGGGCAGCCTGGCGTGCTGCCGGCCACGGGGTCACGAAGAGTTGGACACGATTGAGCAACTGAACAGCAACAGTGTCAGGAGGAGATAGTTAAGTTTATTACCTGGATTGTGGTGATGGTAGCATTAGTGTACAGAAATGTCCAGAGTCAGCAAATTATGTACATTAATTATTTGCAGCTTTTTATGTACTCAGTAGACTTCAATAAACCTGGAAAAAAATAGTCTCACCCAGAAAGAAAATGTGGGTTGCAACTAAAGAAGTAATCACTTATAGGGATGTTTATACGATTAACATTTATATTGCGGAGGAAATAATGCTTCAAGTCACTGACTTCATTTTGTACTTTAAGCAGCTAGAAAATAAACCAGATACAAGCAGAAAAGGGGAAGTAATAACAAAGCAGAAATCATGAGCTAGGAAACAGATAAACCATAGAACATAGCAAGGACACCAAAGATGGTTCTTCTGGAGATCAATAAAATTTCTAAGCTTTTGGCCAAACTGGAAACGATTTAGTAACATTAGAAATGAAAAATCTCTTATCACTGCATCTCTGTAGGCCTTGAAAACATAAGAGAAGACCAAGAGCAGGTATATGAAAATTGCTTCTATATACGAGTTTCCTGAAAAACACAAACAACCAGCATTCGCTCAGGAAGGAGTGGGTAACCTGCATATCCATAGAGGGGTTAAATAAATTGAATTTGTCTTTAAGATCCTTTCCACCAAGAAACCAGGCCCCAGTGGCCCCACTGCAGAATTTTCCTAAACATTTTTTTGTTAATCAAAGTATAGTTGATTTACTATATTGTGTTAGTTTCACATATTCAGCAAAGTGACTCAGTTGTACACACCCCCCTCCCATATATATATATATATATATATATATATATATATAAATTGTTCAGTCACTAAGTCGTGTCTGATTCTTTGTGACCCCTTGGACTGCAGCACACCTGGCTGCAAATATACATGCCTGCACATATATTTACAGTCTACATATATCTATTCTTCTTCATATTCTTTTCCCTTTGAGGTTATGACAAGACGCTGAACCTACTTCCTTGTGGGGGGGAAAAAGTGAAAGTGTTAGTCAGTCAGTCGTGTCCAACTCTTTGCAACCCCGTGCGCTGTAGCCCGCCAGGCTCCTCTGTCCATGGGATTCTCCAGGCAAGTATACTGGACTGGGTTGTCATTTCCTTCTGCAGGGGATCTTCCAGACCCAGGGATCCAACCCGGGTCTCCTGGATTGCAGGCAGATTCTTTACCGTCTGAGCCACCAGGGAAGCCTATATTCCCCTGTGCTTTAGAGTAAATCCTTATTGGTTGTATAACAGGGTATATGTTAATCCCAAGCTCTTAATTTATCCCTCCCCTTCCTTTCCCCTTTGGTAACCATAAGTTTCTTTTCTATATCTGTGAGTCTGTTTCTGTTTTGTAAATAAGTTCATTTGTGTCGTTTAGAAATCTAAACTTCTAATAGATAAAATATACTCATTGTTGTTCATTATCTAAGTCGTGTCTGACTCTTTGCAACCCCGTGGACTACAGCACACCAGGCTTCCCTGGCCTTCAGTATCTCCCGGAGCTTACTCAAACCCACGTCCATCGAGTTGGTGATGCCATCCAGCCATCTGAGCAGAATTCTATGCTCTCTGCTCCAATAGAAATCATGATGTCATGTCATGTTATTCAGCAAGGTAGGAAGTAGAAGTCTTCTTCGCTTCAGTTAGTCAGTTGTGTTCGACTCCTTGTGACCCCATGACCCCATGAACCGCAGCACACCAGGCCTCCCTGTCCATCACCAACTCCCGGAGTTTATTCAAACCCATGTCCGTTGAGTCGGTGATGCCATCCTACCATCTCATCCTCTGTTGTCCCCCTCTCCTCCCGCCTTCAATCTTTCCCAGCATCTGAGTCTTTTCCAATGAGGCAGTTCTTCGCATCAGGTGGCCAAAGGATTGGAGTTTCAGCTTCAGCATCCGTCCTTCCAATTAACATTCAGGCCTGATTTCCTTTAGGATGGACTGGTTGGATCTCCTTGCAGTCCGAGGGACTCTCAAGAGTCTTCTCCAACACCACAGTTCAAAAGCATCCATTCTTCAGTGCTCAACTTTCTTTATAGTCCAACTCTCACATCCATACATGACTATGGGAAAAACCGTAGCTTTGACTGGACGGACCTCTGTTGGTAAGGACCACTTAACTCACCCCAGTGACGACCTTCTCTGTCTCTCTGTTTTCATGGATTTCCGGAGTTTCATCTTAGCTCTTTTGCTGTGTTCCCTCCTGCACACGGGTCCACCCCCATCTCTTTCATAGGGTCCCAGGCTTCACCCACCCTGTGCACAGCCCCCTGGATGAAATCCTACTCTTGAGAACTCTCGGTCGTGCAGATGTGCTTGTGTTCATTCCTAGACCTCCAGGTTGTTGGCCATTCCTAAGTTAGCTTGTCCTGCCCACATAGACACGAGGGCATGCATCACCCCAGCTACATTCCGAATCGTACGGGGGCTAGAGGTTTGGGGCTCCCAAGACTGGCTGGGTGAGATGATTCAGTTCAGCAGTCACTTTAGGGAACAGACTGTAGTTTTTTTCAGGCTTCCCTGGTGGCTCAGATGGTAAAGAGTCGACTTGCAGTGCAAGAGACCTGAGTTCGATCCTTGGGTTGGGAAGATCCCCTGGAGGAGGATATGGCAACCCACTCCAGCATTCTTGCCTGGAGAATCCCATGGACAGGGGAGCCTGGTATGCTATAGTCCGTGGGATCGCAAGGAGTTGGACACCACTGAGTGACTAAGCACATAGTTTTTTTTGTTTTTGTTTTTTTAATAAAAGCTTTGGAGAAAACATCTCGTATAATGGGCTGAGACAGGAACAGAACACGAGGAGTCTAGGGATTGTTGTCAGAAATCTTGCTAGTGTGGACACTGGTTACATCATAGAACCCATACCCATCACAAGACAGATTCACTGGCTAAAGTGTATTTTTCCAGGTCTGCTCCGTGTCACGCACGGAGCCCTTGCCTTGATAAGACTGTCACGCATGTAGGAGAGATCGTTTGACCAGATTCTTCAGACCGTAACTTTCCTCCTTCCTTACTTACACACCGTTACCTTCCTTACCTACAGCCTTCTCTGTCATCTGCATAACATTTCAGACAATGTGTGGGTATCTTGTCTTGCTCCAGATCTGACTTTAGCCTGACAGAGAAAGAGCATTTTTTTTTTTTTTACAGATACATCCTGCTTGTTACTGGAAATAGGGTTTTATTACTTCCCAAACCTGGTTCTCTTGCATTGCAGACAGATTCCTTACCATCTGAGCCACTAGCAAAGCCCTGTTACTTCTCACAGTTCTACAAAAACTGTCATCAACTGACACATTTTTTTTTTTGATAATCTGAGTCTAATTATTTCCACTAGTCTGATAAATCCATTTTTCTTTCCTATTATCTATGATAAAAATGTTGAAGGGAAAGCAAAGAAGGGTGAAAGCTTGCGTATGATATTCAGATCGTGTCATTGCAGTGTTCAAGGTTTTCCCTTTAGAAGTAATTACTGCGCAAAGAACGCCTCAAGGGCCCTATATTTTTCCATCATAAAGCAAAACATAGATTTAATAAAAGGGCCTGAAGACAGGCTTTTGGCACCATAATTAACTTTCAAGGGGCTGTTTGAATTTTTTGACTCATTAAACCCTATTTCAGATTCAATCTGGTCTGTAATCAATACTTCACAGTTTTCTCTTTTGTGTGTGACATGTATTGAAACTGTTTTGCTTTTGTTGTTGTTTTAATTCACACTGCATAAATAACACTAAGATGTGTGTTATAAATGTTGAGAATGTGGAAATTGGAGAACATGTCAGAGTGTAGAATTGACTCAGACTGGATCATTGATTTCTTAGATGTGAATAGGAAATAAGTAAAAGCAGTACTGTTCATTTTCTTGGAGGGATGGAAACCAGAAACCGACAAGCTCATTCCGAGAGAGAACCCTGTTTGTGTTTCTACCCAAGACAAAAACTGAAGACTTGGTAAATCTTTCTCTGGGATAAGATAGGGAGGTTGCATTTTTAATTGCTGCCCAACATATTTTCAGCATCTGTTTCCCACCTTTTTCGTCTTATGACTATGGTAGTTGTCATTCTATTTTTTATTATTATTACTTTTGATATTTATTTTTTTGACTGTGTCGCATCTTCATTGTGTCAGGCAGGATCTTCTGAGGCAGTGCGTGGGCTCAGGAGTTGCCGTGTGCGGACTCTAGGTGTGGCGTGTAGACTCAGTTGCCCTGAACCACGTTGGCTCTTAGTCCCCTGACCAGGCATCGAACCTGCAGCATCTGCTGGATTACAAGGCAGATTCTTAACCACTGGACCACCAGGGAAGTCCCTCATTCTGTGTTTTAAAGTCCTCATTATCATTCAGTGACTTACATACCTAGCCAACTCACCGGTAGATATACCAGCTGCATTCAGAGGCACTCCGTGCATCTAGAATCTGCAGTGTTACCAGCCCTCAGTCTGTGGCCCTCACCTCCATTCTGTTACCCCCTCTCCTGGTGTGTGTGCTGGAACTAGGGCCCTGATTCTGTTGGAGGAAGGGGGACCCACTTTTAGGGCCCAGAAATAGGCTGTTGTCTGACACTCGGAAATGAATTGTCTGTGGAGACACTGCTGCTGACAAAGCAAGAGACTGTATTGGCAAGGGACGCCTGGGCAGAGAGCAGGAGGGTAAGGGGACCCAGGAGGACTGTTCAGCCATGTGGTTTTATGGTGATGGGGTCAGTTTCCAGGTTGTCCCTGGCCCATCGTTCTGACTCAGGGTCCTTCCTGGTGGTGCACGCATTGCTCAGCCAAGATGGATTCCAGCAAGGAGGATTCTAGGAGGTTGATAGGACATGTGGTATATCCTTTTGACCTTTCCCGAACTCTTCCAGTTGATGGTGTCTTGTTAGTTCCATGTTCCTTACCAGGACCTTCTGTTGTAAGATAGCTCATGGAAACGGTTACTCTGGTGCCTGGCCAGGGTGTGTGGTTTCAGTCAGTGTTTCCCCTAACATTTCCAACCAGAAGATGACAGGATAAGGCAGGTAGATGAGCGATAGATCAGGTAACTCACCTGTGATCACACGTGAATGAGTAGGTGTCAGGGGACGTTCAACTTTAAGGGACCCAATATGTTGTTTTCTTCTTTTGTGTGCCGTTTCTCAAAGACTCTATTCCTTATCAGTTCCTGGAAAACAGGAATGAGCAGAGCTGCATGCAGTTCTCAGGACTGAGATCCTGAGAGAGGGCACCTGCTTGGGTCCCTTTCAGTGACTCTCTTCAGTGACCTTACTTAAAGCTAACCTATTCAGTTATGCCCCTCTTACTCAGGATACGGGATGCTTTCTGGCCCTTTGAAGATTGTTATTTGCTTGGCTTTGTTTTTGCTCCATTTTTTTTACTGCCTAAAGCTGCCTTGTATGAAGGTATATAAACATGCGTTCCTGCAAATCAGGCACCCTTGTTTCACTCGAGACTTGGGTCCCCTGCGTCTTTCTTCTTGTCAACTCCAGTCCCCAGGTCCCGGTCTGCAAAGACCGTGACCAGTAGGATCCTTTCTGAAGCGTCTGATTTCCGTGTCTGTTTTTGTGGAGAGAAAGTAAGAGTGTAGTTGCTCAGTCGTGTCCAGCTCTTTGCGACCCCATGGATTGTAACCAGGCTCCTCTGTCCATGGAATTCTCTAGGCAAGAATACGAAAGTGGATTGCCATTTCCTCTCCAAAGGATCTTCCCGACCCAGGGGTTGAACCCAGGTCTCCCGCATTGCAGGCAGATTCTTTACCAGCTGAGCCACCAGGGAAGCCCAAGAATACTGGAGTGGATAGCCTATCCCTTCTCCACGGGATCTTCCCGACGCAGGAATCGAATCAGGGTCTCTTGCATTGCAGGT
Source organism: Giraffa tippelskirchi (assembly GCF_054371585.1). NCBI lineage: Eukaryota > Metazoa > Chordata > Mammalia > Artiodactyla > Giraffidae > Giraffa > Giraffa tippelskirchi. Next base: position 151,164,231 of record NC_137289.1, read on the forward strand.
GGATTCTTTGCCAACTGAGCTATGAGGCCAAGGCCAGTTTACAAAGGGCCTTGTCAGCTCTCACCCAGACCTCAACAACAGCACCACCCATAGACCTCAACACAAAACCAAGGTCAGCAGCAACAAGCCAAGAAACCCCAAACCCAGTCAACTCATCTTCACGGTCCTGTAATAGTGACTGAAATGTTGTCTTAGGGTGAGCCCCAAACGTGGTGTGATGATAAAGACAACACAGGATGAAGGTGAATGGATACGAACCCCGGAACTCTGGACCCAGCTCTGAAGGAAAATGAATTCCGTCTCTGTTGATCCTGTTGACACTTGTGACGAGATCAGTCTCTGTGACGGGTCGTCCTGTGCACTGTGGGATGCTAAGCGACGTTCGTGACCAGATGCTGGTGGCAGTCCTCCCACCCACAGTGGTGACTGAAAAATGTCCCCTGTGCTCAGTCGTGTCCGACTCTTTCCAGCCCCATGGACTGTAGCCCGCCAGGCTCCTCTGTCCATGGGATTCTCCAGGCAAGAATACTGGAGTGGGTCGCCATTTCCTCCTTCAGGGAATCTTCCCGACCCAGGGATTGAACCTGCGTCTCTCACATTGCAGGTGGATTTTTTACCGATGGAGCCGCTGGGGAAGCCCCATCTTTGTCTCGAGGACCGCGTTCCACAGCCTCAGTTGCTGCCGACTCTATTCTCAGTATCCTGCCTCCCCCTGCCCCTCCTTCAGGCACTGAGGGAAAGCAAACTGTGACTTTCAGAGGCCCAGGACCAGGTCAGACTGTGAGAATGGAAAGGCCCTCGGCTCATGTGGAATTTTATCTTTGCATTTCCGTATTAATGACAGCTCCAGTCAGGATAGCAACGGGGGTCCCATGAATTCCTCTTTGAACTTCTGGCCCTTGGAGTACCCTAAAAGATCTTGTGCCAGAGGGGAAAAAAAAACAACAAAAAAACGACTCTCCTTTGGAATGACAGTCCATCAACTGAATAGCACTTAATGATTTCTATTAGTTATTTGGGGGAGGATTTCCATCTTAAAGTATGAAAGTGAAGAAGCCTGAAAAACTGAATTTACTCAAAATGCTCACCCGAGGTGATCTATTAACATAGTGCCTTTGAAAGTCATCTCCCTAAGAGACCACATAAAACTATTGGAGCTGGAAAACTGCCAGGTCGAGATATTTCGAGTCTGAATCATCAGATCATGCAAGGGAGAGTCTGATTCTTTTCCAGGTTTCTGATGTCTTATTGACATAACTTCTCTTCATGATTTTGCCAACATTCTAATGTCCATGAACACTGCTCTCAGATATGGAACTACATATTTATCCTTAAAATGTTGTGAATTCACACACTAAATTTCTTACTCTGGTATGTAATATGGTTTTTACTCCTTGGGGTGCAATCCAGATATTTTAAAATGCTGAACTGGAGACTGGAGCATATGACTGTATCTGCAGTGGATACGTAGTTAAAATATACAGCACTTTGTAATTTGGGATAGTATTTCACCATGCATTCCATTAATGCCTAGCTTTATTAATATTTTGTTAAATATCTATGCTGTGTTCCACAATTGATATCAAGCACTCTTTTCGATTTGAAATAAAATACAGAATTCTCACAGAAGAACTGTATGAGAAAGTTCTTAATGACCTGATAACCACAATGCTGTGATCACTCATCTAGAACCAGACGTCCTGGAGTGTGAAGTCAAGTGGGCCTTAGGAAGCATTACTATGAACAAAGTAGTGAAGGTGATGGAATTCCAGCTGAGCTATTTAAAACCCTGAAAAATGATGCTGTTAAAGTGGTGCACTCTGTATGTCAGCAAATTTGGAAAACTCAGCAGCGGCCACAGGACTGGAAAAGGTCAGTTTTCATTCCAGTCCCAAACATGGGCAATGCCAAAGAATGTTCAAACCATGCCCGGTTGCACTCATTTCACATGCTAGCAAAGTAATGCTCAAAATCCTTCAAGTTATCAACAGTATGTGAACCGAGAACTTCCAGATGTACAAGCTGGATTTAGAAAAGGCAGAGGAAGCATAGATAAATTGCCAACATCCTCTGGATCATGGAAAAAGCAAGGGGATTCCAGAAAAACATCTACTTCTGCCTCATTGACTACACTAGAGCCTCTGACTCTGTGGATCTAAAGGAGTATGTCAGGGCTGTATATTTTCACCCTGCTTATTTAACTTATATGTAGAGTACATCATGGGAAATGCCAGGATGCAAGAATCACAAACTAGAATCAGGATTGCCAGGAGAAGTATCAATAGCCTCAGATATGCAGATGATACCACCCTTCTGGCAGAAAGCAAGAGGAAAGAGCCTCTAGATGAGGGTGAAAGAGGAGAGTGAAAAAGCTGGCTTAAAACTCAACGTTCAAAAAACTAAGATCATGGCATCCGGTCCCATCACTTCATGGCAAATAGAAGGGGGAAAAGTGAAAGCAGTGACAGATTTTATTTTCTTGGGCTCCAAAATCACTGCAGATGGTGACTGCAGCCTTGAAATTAAAAGACACCTGCTTCTTTGAAGAAAAGCTTTGACAAACTTACACAGTGTACTAAAAAGCAGAAACATCACCTTTTGAACAGAGGTCCATCTAGTCGAAGCTATGGTTGTTCCAGTAGTCATGTATGGATGTGAGAGTTGGACCGTAAAGCAGGCTGAATGCTGAAGAATTGATCCCTCTATTTTTCTGTTGAACCCAATAATCAAAGACAATAAGATTTAAAAAAAATATGTATTTCATAGACTTTAGTTTTATAGTACTAAATGTTTTGAGTTGGGACATATTTTAAATTGATTATTTTTGGCCGTGCTGCGCTGAATCTTCATTGCTTCACAGGCTTTCTCCCACTTAGGGGAATAAGGGCCACTCTCCAGCCGTGGTACACAGGCTTCTCATCGTGGTGGCCTCTCTTGTTGTGGAGCACGGGCTGTAGGCACATGAGCTCAGCAGTTGTGGCGCACACACGGGCTTAGTTGCCACACAGCGTGTGGGATCTTCCCAGGCCAGGGATCGAACCCGTGTACCCTGCGTTGGCAGGTTGATTCTTAACCATTGGACCAGCTCATTTTGCTTTCAGACTTAGTGCTTTAGGGTGAGTAAGGGACAAGCAAGAAAGAGTTGTAATAGAATTATGGATGTGTGACAAACATTCTTTCGATCCATAGTTTATCAAGTCTAGTCAAGATCCTGTCCCTCACACATATCCTACATAATGTGTTTTTTAGAGGCATGGCAAAAGCTCTCTGGTTGCCTTCAGGTTCCTTATGGACAGCAGTCGGAGTCCTATAAAATAGACTTTTACACATTGATTTGCCAACAAAAAAGTCACAGATTTGTATCTACTAATTAATTCAGGAATGAGTATAATAATTCTGTGGTACATTCAGTGTCCCTTGAAACAGATATAAGCCACAAAAACACCAAAAAGCTATGGTGATGTTCTTGGATGTAGATAACCTTAGAAATGTAATCATTTATTCCCCTTGTTAATGAAAACAAAATGCAAGTAATTAATATGTGATTGTGTATATACGTAGACACACAACATTAGTTATATAGCAAGCAGCAAAGGTGAGGTTTATGGAACATGTTATTATAAGAAGGGACATTTAAGTATGTTTGGTCCAAATCTAATTGTACTGTATAGTTAAAGAAATCCTTTCATACTAGTCTTTGAATGACTATTGCTCAGAACTGAATCCCAACTTTAGGTATATTTATTTCACCTTATGCTTGTTGAATCCACTAGACTGGTGGCTCAGATGGTAAAAAATCTGCCTGCAATGCAGGAGACCCTGGTTCAATACCTGGGTTGGAAAATTCCCCTGGAGAAGGGATAGGCTGCCCACTCCAGTTTTCTTGGGCTTCCCTGGTGGCTCAGACAGGAAAGAATCTACCTGCGATGCGGGAGACCTGGGTTCGATCCCTGAGTTAGGACTATCCCCTGGAGAAGGGAACGGCTACCCACTCCAGTATTCTTGCCTGGAGAATCCCATGGACAGCGCAGCCTGGCGGGCTACACTCCATGGTGAGGCAGAGTTGGACCCGACAGAGCAACTTTCACTTTCATTCGTGATGAAACTAATCGCCTTTACTCTGTTCACATTCCTATTTCTAACTTACACAGCATCCTGGCTTGTGTGTCTCTTGTATCGACAAGTATCACTACTTGATTTGTTGCTGTTTTGTTGCGTCTATAAAAATACCCAGGATGAATCTCCTTTTTTCTGTCACTACACAAAGATATTATATAAACTATTGACTGTATTCCCCACACTGTACATTTCAAACCAATGACCCATTCATTTTGCAACTGGAAGTTTGTGCTTCTTTCTTGATTTTATTTATTTATTTATTTATTTTTTGCCTGTCCTCCTCACAAGCTTTAGGAGCAAAGACAGCAACTTTATAATGACTCTATCAACATGACCTAAAGAGAAGAAGGAGATTCAAAGCAAGTAAGAAATATTGAGGAAAATGATAGTCATCAGGAGTAGGTGTCACAATTTTTATTCTTAGGTTTTCTAGCATTTACTCTTTTTTTTTTTTTTAATAAATTTATTTATTTTAGTTGGGGGCTAATTACTTTACAATATTGTAATAGTTTTTGCCATACATTGACATGAATCAGCCATGGGTTTACATGTGTTCCCCTTCCTGGACCCCCCACCCACCTCCCTCCCCATCCCATCCCTCTGGGTCATCCCATTGCCCCGGCCCTGAGCCCTTGTCTCATGCATCGAACATGGAATGGTGTTCTGTTTCACATATGATTACTCTTGTTGATTACTTGGTTCCTTGGTAAGTAACCTGACTATTCTCCCCCAAAATTAAAAAATGCCCTAGAACATAAATTTGTAGCTCAGTTCAGTTCAGTCACTCAGTCGTGTCCAACTCTGCGACCCCATGGACCACAGGCCTCCCTGTCCATCTCCAGCTCCCGGAGTTTACTCAGACTCATGTCCATTGAGTCGGTGATGCCATCCAACCATCTCATCCTCTGTCGTCCCCTTCTCCTCCCGCCTTCAATCTTTCCCAGCATCAGGGTCTTTTCCAAGGAGTCAGTTCTTCACATCAGGTGGCTAAAGTATTGGAGTTTCAGCTTCAGCATCAGTCCTTCCAATGAATATTCAGGACTGATTTCCTTTAGGATGGACTGGTTGGATCTCCTTGCGGTCCAAGGGAGTCTCAAGAGCCTTCTCCAACAGCTCAAAAGCCTCACTTCTTTGGTGATAAGCTTTCTTTAGAGTCCAACTCTCACTATAAATTTGTAAAGCAGTACTAAATCCCATGCAGTTTGTTTTGTTCCAGTTACCTTAAACTGATGCTAACACCGTACTTTGGAGCTTGTCTACATTGAAGAAATCTTTAGGCACTGATATTTGCAAAATCTTTAACATATGAATGAATGTACACTTGCAAATGTAGATTTGCATTTTCATTATGAAACGCACTTCTTATCATCCCGTGATTATGCAGTCTGACTTCAGAGTGTACCCTTTGCAGAAGCTGTTCCTTTTCCGGTAACTTTCTTCCTCTTCTTGGCTCTCAGGTTGATTTCAACTCTGCCCTGTGAGATCAAGCCTGTCTTTCTCCTCTTTATCACTCCCCTGGTGGCTCAGATGGTAAAGAATCTGCCTGCGATGCAGGAGACATAAGAGACCTGGGTTTCATCCGTGGGTCAGAAAGATCCTCTGGAGAAGGACATGGCAACCCACTCCAGAATTCTTGCCTGGAGAATTCCATGGGCAGAGGAGCCTGGTGGGCTGCAGTCCGTGTGGTCACAAAGAGCCGGACACGACTGAGCAGCTAACTCTTGGGCTTCCCTGGTGGCTCAGCTGGTAAAGAATCCGCCTGCAGTGTGGGAGACCTGGGTCCGATCTCTGGGTTGGGAAGATCCCCTGGAGAAGGAAATGGCAACCCACTCCAGTATTCTTCCTTGGAGAATCCCGTGGACAGAGGAGCCTGGAGGGCTACAGTCTATAGAGTCACAAAGAGTCACACACGACTGAGCGACTCAGTTTTTCATTTTTCATTCAGTGAGGCTGATCCAAGTTCCTTGGTCACATGATTCCCTCTTGCAAATATGAAGCTAATGAGAAAGGTGAAGTCGCTCAATCGCGTCCGACTTCTTGCGACCCACTGGACTGTAGCCTACCATGCTGCTCGTCCATGGGATTTTCCAGGCAAGAGTACTGGAGTGGGTTGCCATTTCCTTCTCCAGGAGATCTTCCCAACCCAGGGATCGAACCCGCTAAGGACACATTTGAAAACAGGGAATAGACGCTGTTCAGTTTTGGGGGAGATAGGTGCCCTAGTCAAGGGTTGATGGTCTTCTTAATCACAACTGTGTCTTACTTATTTTCCCATGTCTTCTTTTTAACCCGAATGGTGGTGCAAAGCTTGCCTTGTTAATCACTTTTGACTTATGTGTTCATGATGTATTGTTACAAAATCTTTCCTTAAGGCAAGTGAGAAGTGAGAGTCTTACTTAAGGGGCTGTATATAACTAAAGAAAATAAGAAGAACTCTCCTTCCCGATGAATCCAATTCAGTATAGAAACTTAAATATAAGCTGATATCTTCCTACTCAAATGGTCTTTAATGTGAACACTGCTTGGCTGTAATTTGAACTAAGTTTAAGAAATATATATATATATATATGCATTGTTGGGCGTCCCTGGAGGTCCAGTGGTTAAGACTTCACCTTCCGCTGCAACCGGTCAGGTTCCATCCCTGGTCGGGGAACAAAGATCCCACATACCATGCATTGCAGCCTAAAAAAAAAAAGAAAAGGAAAAAAGATATATATACATTATTTCTAAGAATCCATTAATTTTGGAGGAGGTGGAGTAACTGTGACATCAGTTCAATCCCTGGGTAGGGAAGATTCCTTGGAGCAGGAAATGGTGACCCGCTCCAGTATTCTTGCCTGGAGAATCCCATGGACAGAGGGGCCTGGCGGGCTATACAGTCCATGAGGTCGACTGAGTGGCTTACGTTTTCCCTCTCATGTGAACCTGAAGCATTGCAGACCAAATCTCAACATATATTTAATTATATTCACTTGCAGGAAAAAAAAAAAGAAGTAGTGAAATAGGAAATTAAAAAAAAAATACTATTATTCCCAAGTTAGACATCTCAGCATATATAAACATTGTTTAATCAGGAAAAAAAAAAAAATCCTTCCTTGTGCCAGCAATTACTTGTCAGGGACCTGAGGCAAATGCTTCCTTTGTGTTGATTCTAAAGAACAGAGATAAGCCGGAAGATGATAATCTGTCTGCTGGGGTGGGGATGGGAAATTGAGACAGCTGCTTTTCTCAGCTGCCTCAAAAGGGTTAGACAAAGAAATGAAGACAGACATACAGAAGGAAGAAGCTAGGCCTCCATCAGCCCACGTGCCTGGGGGTTCATCACAGGAAAAAGGAGGAAATCTCAGAGCTGAGGGCAGAAAATCACGTGGCAGAACTAAACAGAAAAAAAAAAAAAAAGAGTGTGTTGCAGTTGAAAGCATTGCTGCTGTTTTATGCTTTGATCTTTTGGCCCCCAGGCATGTGGGATCTAGCTCCCCGACCAGGGATCGAACCTACACCCCCTCCAACACAGGCATTGGAAGGCGAAGTTTTTATGATTATTACTGTTTTATTCATTGATTGATTGTATTTGTTTTTGGCTGTGCTGGGTGTCCGTTGCTGTGTGGGCTTTTCTCTAGTTTAGCGAGTAGGGGGGTAGGGTGGGGGTTACCCCCTCGATGTGGTTCCCTGGGCTTCTCAGTGCAGGGGCTTCTCTTGTGGCAGAGCACAGGCTCTAGGGTACTTGGGCTCAGTAGTTGTAGCTCCCAGGCTCTAGAGCACAGGCTCAGTAGTTATGGTGCAGGGGGCTTAGTTGCTCCAAGGCACGTGGGGTCTTCCCAGAGGAGAGACTGAGCTCGGGTCCTCTGCATTCACAGTCTTTACCCGGAGCCACCGGGAAAGCCCACATGGCAACGTTGTAACCACTGGACTGCCAGGGCAGTCCCGCGGCTTGCAGTTTTGTAAATGAACAGAAGCAGGTTTGGCCAACCAAATGAGGGGATTGCCAGTCACATCACAGGTGGTGTCTCGTATCATCTGATTCTTTTAAAGGCAGTTTTATTTGGCTGAGTACAGGAAGGACGTGAACGTGAAAGTCTCAGTCGTGTCCGACTCTTTGTGACCCCATGGGCTATCCAGTCCATGGAATTCTCCAGGCCAGAATGCTGGAGTGGGTAGCCTTTCCCTTCCTCAGGGGATCTTCCCAACCCAGGGATCAAACCCAGGTCTCCCATATTGCAGGCGGATTCTTTACCAGCTGAGCCAGCACAGGGAGGACAGAGAAATACAAATATATATTTTTGAATCAAGGAATTTTTTTTTAATGATTGGGCCGTGCTGCACAGCAATGTACAGTCTTAGTTCTGCCTGAAAGTAAAAGTCACTCAGTCGTGTCTGACTCTTTGGGACCCCATGGACTGTAGCCCACCAGGCTCCTCTGTCCATGGGATTCTCCAGGTAGCAATACTGGAGTGGGTTGCCATTTCCTTCTCCAGGGGATCTTCCCAACCCAGGGATCAAATCCAGATAGATCTCTTACACTGCAGGCAGATTCTTCACTGACTGAGCCACCAGGGAAGCCTGCGACCCTCTACTTTGTCAGTGTGACGTCTTAACCACTGGGCCATTCAGGAAGTCCCTAGAAATATTTTAAAACCAGTCTTAGAAGGCATAGCCTCACGATTTTTGCATTTATGTTTGTTCCATATTAAATACATTTAGCGCATTCATTACTGGAAGCTAAGTATTGATTCATATCTAGATACTCAATATTATGTCTCCCTGACATTTTGTTACAGTAATGACAACAGTGAGAGGAATCAGCTCAGGCTGTGGAAACATGATACATTCATTGCTGCCAACTAAACATTCTGTCTAATGGACACTTTGCAGAAATAAAAACAGCTATACTGCAACAAAGTAGCTGATGACCATATTTGGATCAAACCTGATGCCTAACATGATGTCTTCAATATACACTTTTAGACCCAGATCACCAAAGAACACCTTTCAGCTTTCACTCCAAATTTGTTATTATTCCAGGGCTTCTCAGTATTGACCCTGTTGACATTTGAGAGATCAGTGTCTGTGATGGGTCATCCTGTGCACTGTGGGATGCCAACCAACATCCGTGACCTCCACCCACCAGATGCTGGTAGCAACCCTCTCACCCACAGTGGTGACTGAAAAATGTCCCCTGGCATTACCAAATGACCCAGTATGCTCAGTGATTCAGTCGTGTCTAACTCTTTGCGACCCCATGACCTGTAGCCTGCCAGGCTCCTCTGTCCATGGGATTCTCCAAGCAAGAATACTGGAGTGGGTTGCCATTTCCCACTCCAGGGGATCTTCCCAACCTAGGAATCGAACCCGAGCCTCTTATGTCTCCTGAATCAGCAAGCAGATTCTTCACCACTGCGCCACCAGGCAGACAAGCAAAACTGCCCCCAGTTGAGAAACACCTCCTGCACCATTAACCCCGGTTCACTCTTGTGTTTCATTTATTAATTTCATTTTTCTTTTTTTTATGCTGATTAATTTTTCATTTATTATGAGATCTTCAGATTTTCATTTCTTCAGTTAATGGTTTGGCATCTTTCCAAAGTATTACTGAAGGAGCATTTTGCTTTTTATTTTATTTTTTAATTTAATTTATTTATTTTAATTGGAGGCTAATTACTTTACAAATTAATTTGTTTTCATTCGAGGATAATTTCTTTACAATATTGTGGTGGACTTTGCCATACATCGACCAAACCGTACATATTTATTTCTTTGGCTGTGTCAAGTCTCAGCTGCAGCACGTAGGATACTTCACTGTGGTCCCAGTGGTGGTACTTGGGGCTCAGTTGCTCCACGGCATGCCAGACCTTAGTTCCCCAGCTAGCAATCAGACTCGAATCCCTTGCATTTGAAGGCAGATTCTTAACCAGTGGGTCACCTGGGAAGTCCCCACTCTGGTCTTTTAAAACAAAGGAGGTCTTTTTAAAAAAAAGAAAATGTTATTTATTTTTGGCTGTGCTGGGTCTTCATTGCTGTGCGGGCTTTTCTGTAGTTGGGGCAGGTGGGGGCTCCTCTGGAGTTATGACACCCGGTTTTCTCTCATTGTGGAGCAGGTGGTCTAGGGCCTTGGGCTTCAGTTGCTGGAGCATGTGAGCTCAGTTGCCCCTGGCACGTAGCATCTTCAGACCGGGGACTGAAGCGTGTCTCCTGCACTGACAGGCAGATTCTTTACCACTGAGCCACGTGGGAAGCTGCTGTGGCTTTATGACGACAGCCATTCTGACATGTATGAGGTGTTATCTAACTGTGGTTTGATGGGTAGTGGTGTTGAACATCTTTTCATGTGCCTGTGGCCATCTGTATGTCTCCTGAGGAAAAAAGCCTGTTCAGACCCTCTTGCCTGTTTTTGAATTGGATTGTTTGGTTTTCACTATGCAGTTGTATGAGTTGTTTGTATGTTTTAGGTATTAACCGTGTATGAAATATATGATTTGCATATATTTTCTCCCATTAAGTAGGCTATCTTTTTATTGATCCTTTTCTTGTGCAGAAAACTTTTAGTTTGATGTACTCCCACTTACTTATTTTTGCTTTTGTTGCCTTGTCTTTTCAAGTCAGATTCACAAAAATTATCACCAATGTGTAGTTCCCTCTTGGAGTTTTGTGGTTTCAGGTCTTTAGTTAATCAGAGTTGAAGTTTGGGTATGGTGTAAGATAAGGGTCCAGTTAAATTCTTTTGCATGTGGCTGACCAGTTTTCTCAACACTGTTCATTGAAGATAGTGTCCCTTCTTTACTGTATATTCCTAGTTCCTTTGTCATACACTATTTGACCATATATGGGTAGACTGGTGGCTCAGATGGTAAAAAAAAATCCACCTACAGTGCGGGAGACTCAGGTTCGATCCCTGGGTCAGGAAGATCTCCTGGAGGAGGACATGGCAACACACTCCAGGATTCTTGCCTGGAGAATCCCATGGATGGAGGAGCCTGGTGGGCTACAGTGCATGAGGGTTGCAGACAGTCAGACACAACTAAGCTAGTAACCCTTTCACACTTGCAAATCCATTTATATGCATAAAGACTTTCCTGGTGGTTCAGACACTAAAGACTCACTGCAGTGTAGGAGACCTGGGTTCCATCCCTGGGCTAAGGAGATCCCCTGGAGAAGAGAACAGCAACCCACTCCAGTATTCTTGCCTGGAAAATTCCACAAACAGGAGAGCCTGGTGGGCTATATGGGGTCACAAAGAGTCCAACAGGACTGAGTGACTAACACTTACTTATATGCATAAAATACATTGTTGCTTTTCAAATTTAATTTTCATTGGTTTTTACATCTGTATACCTCTGCATGAAGCATACTTGTGAGATGGCTTATTTACCATCTGGAAACTCAGAAAGGAGCACCACTAAATTTTTAAACACGCAATAGAAATTTATATTAAATATGAATCCCCACATCTAAGAACTGTATTTTACAATTTCAAATAGGTCCATTTTGCAGTTTCTACTTTCAAAACCCAATTCACCTAAAATGGTACTAAATTATTGATGTGGGATTTTTTTTTTTTTTTTTTTGGCATAAGTGGCTCAAAAAATAGATCAGAAGCTTCTCTGAGGGCAATTTGGCCCCCGATCTCAGATTCTTTCACCAAGGCGCACACTGGAAAGCCCTGGACCGGGCAGCCTGCTCATCATAATTGACTGCTTAATGGAAAAGAATTGACCCTCCAGAGTTGCTCTTTTCTGCAAATGCATCTTTCTTTCTCCTGCCAAGATATCTGTCTTTATCCACTTTCACCTACAGTCAATAGAGCCACCGTGAGCGGAATATAAATGCAGGCTCATTTCAGAAAGAACGCTCCCTTCATACCAGAAGCGGAAGACACACCGCCTTCTCTGAGGGCTGGACTCGATCTCCAGAGATGAATGGGTCCTGTGTTATGGTGAACAAGTAGGAGTAGATGACTGCAGAGTTGACCTTCCGCTCCAGAACCGCCGCTGTCTGTGTCTGTCACACACCGCCTGGGAACCCCCACTACTTGTGTCTGTCACAAACACATCTGCACAAGCGGGTGCTGTGTGCTGGCCGCAGGTGCAGACCAAAGGTATTAAACAGACGGAGGGGCGCCACGTCCGTGTGTGTGTTCAGACGGTTTAATTCCTCGCAGCAGAAGGGTTCAAAATGCACAAGAGGTTTGGCAGCCCAGATTCACTGTCTGCCTTGTTCAAACGTGTGCCAACATTTAGGTTAAAATAGTGCTGAGTCGCTTTGGTCATGTCCGACTCTTTGTGACCCCATGGACTGTATAGCCTGCCAGGCTCCTCTGTCCATGGGATTCCCCAGGCAGGAATATTGGCATGAGTTTCTGTGCCCTCCTTCAGGGGATCTTCCTGACCCAGGGATCAAACCCACGTCTCTTATGTCTCCTGCATTGGCAGGCTGCTTCTTACCATGAGCGCCACCTGGGAAGTTTTAACATGCTTGTGCTTAGCTATTGTTGCTGTCACATTCCTAGGGTGCTGGGTGGTGTCCATAGTCCAGTTGTATCACGTGTTTCATATGGATAATGCGAAAATATAATTATGCTCAATATATGGAAAGACAGGGAAGAATGATGACATGAACGTATTTGGGTCTTTGAAAGTTACCTAGCTTTGCTTATGACAAAAACATGGAAAACTAGAAAGTGAGATTGCAGAATATAGAGAAGACAGTGAAGAGATCTAAAATGTATCTCTTCAAGGAGGAAAAGTGAGGGGAAAAAAAAACAGGGCAGGGGTGAAGCTTTCTTTGAAGAGGTTCAGTTCAGTCGCTCAGTTGTGTCTGACTCTTGGAGACCGCATGGACTGCAGCCCTCCAGGCCTCCCTGTCCATCACCAACTCCCAGAGCTTGCTCAAGCTCATGTCCCTCGAGTCAGTGATGCCATCCAACCACCTCATCCTCTGTTGTCCCCTTCTCCTCCTGCCTTAAATCTTTCCCAGCATCAGGGTCTTTTCAAATGAGTCAGCTCTTCCCATCAGGTGGTCAAAGTATTCGAGTTTCAGCTTCAGCATCAGTCCATCCAATGAACATTCAGGACTCATCTCCTTTAGGAGAGACTGGTTGGATCTCCTTGCAGTCCAAGGGATTCTTAAGAGTCTTCTCCAACACCACAGTTCAAAAGCATCAATTCTTCGGCGCTCAAGAAAAGCTTGTAAAGGTTATCACCTATTAATTTTGCCAAGTTGATTAAAGTCACCAACTTTGAGTTTAAAAACCGGAGCAAATCCAACCATGATTAGTGCAAACCACGTCAGACCTAGAAAGCACAGGTTTTAAAATCAGAATACTAAGGCAAAGAAAATGCTTTTTTTTTTTTTTTAGCTGCACTGCGCAGCTTGTGGGATCTTAATCTGCAACGAGGAACCAAACCCAGGACCGTGGCAGTGACAGCACCAAGTCCTAACCACGTGACCGCCAGGGAGGTCTCCAAAAAGATCTTAAAAGTTGGAAAGGATTGAGGGAAAAAAAAAAACACCCAAAGGAATAACAATTAGTCTGACATCAGATTTCTGAGCACTAATGTCAGCCTAGATTTTTGAATTCGGAAAAAAATATATCCTTCCACAGCAAGGGCAGAGTAAAGACATTTTAAATCCAAGAGATAGCCTTAGAATTTTCCTTAGTGATGGCAGTGAAGGTCTCAGAGATGCTTTTAACATTATTTGAATAAGAGTGGGAAAGTCTCAGAAGAAAGGTGCATCATTTCAGATTAAAGGGCTAGGACACAAGGAGAGATGAAGCCTATTGACAGTGAGGAGATGTGCAGTGACACAGAGACTCGTCTTTATGAATTGAAAATAAGGATGCCTTATGGCAACGATAGTGCAGTGTGATCTCCCTAAATATATATGACAGCACCAGCTTATAAGCTGGAAAGAGAATGTCCACCCTTTATACTCCTAAGATCCTGGTCACACCCAGGAGCAGGAGAAGTGCGTTGTTTACATGCAAACTTTGATTAAAGCTTGCCATCTGTGATACAGAACAGATAGTGGAGAGGAAAAATGGTAAAAGAAAAAAAAAAAAAAACACGGACATCTAAATGATAAACAGAGCCAAATAGATCACATGGGGAAAAATGCAAAATAAATATTGAGAAATAACTGAAACATGTCGGGTCTATCTTGCTTAAGGCATCGTTGAACAGAGACGTATTAATAAGCCTTTCATTACCCAGTCGTTGTTGTTTAGTCACTCAGTCTTGTCACCCTCTTTGTGACCCCGTGGACTGTAGCCCGCCAGGCTCCTCTGTCCGTGGGATTCTTCAGGCAAGAATCCTGGAGTGGGTTGGCATTTCCTCCTCCAGGGGATCTTCCCGACTCAGGGATTGAACCCAGGTCTCCTGGGTGTCCTGCACTGACAGATGTGCTCTTTACCACTGAGCCACCCAAGCCCAAACATTATTGACTGGAGACATGTTCACTTATACAGCAAATCGCTGGCCACAGGCATTAGTTTCTGCAAAAAAATCCCCTGGTCGATCATGTGATAACATGAGCCCTCCACTCTTGAAAACAAGGTGATTTCTGTTGAAACACTCACAGGAAGCCCACACAGGCAATGAAGGGACAGGTGCAGGGATCACGGCTGTAACGTGACATGGTTTTGCCGTAGGTTGACCACACGGCCATGGGTAAGGCTTGAAGGTGACAGGTAGTTCCAGACCCGATGGTCTCCATGAAAGTTTCAGGTACACAAACACAAAGGAGACAGGGCTTCTGTATGGTTTCATATTTGTCATTGAGCTTTTTTTTGCATCAGTAAGAAAGCCAGAGAACAAGGTCATAAGGTAGAATGGAGAACAATGGAAGATCTATTTGAAAAAGCAGGGTGTGCACAGCACAAGGGCTTGTGAAAGAAGATAAGATGAGAGAAAAGGGTTTAGGGCAGCATGTTAGAACCCAGACAGTCTGGAAATAAGCATGCAAAAAGATCCTTAGAGTTTGAGGCCAACAGACACAGGAATAAAGAGACTCTTGTCCTCTGGAGTGTCTCCACTCAAGACACGAGTTGATGATACCATAGCTTCCATTTCTTCTTTCGAGTTTCAACATGGCAGACTTTGAAATAGCTTGATGACCCAGCTAGGGGAAATAACCAGTTGTTTCATATGGTGAAAAAGGTACAAAACCTCAGTATGGTTTAAAACCAGACTTTCTTTCACTAAATTAAGTCGCAGTGCTGCAAATTAAATAAATGTGCTAGTTTTTAACCTGATGAACTAGACATAAGACATGGCTCAGACGGTAAAGAATCATTCCATCAGCAGACAAATGGATAAGAAAGCTGTGGTACATATACACAATGGAATATTACTCAGCCATTAAAAAGAATACATTTGAATCACTTCTAATGAGGTGGATGAAACTGGAGCCTATCATACAGAGTGAAGTAAGCCAGAAAGAAAAACACCAATACAGTATCAGTTCAGTTCAGTTCAGTCGCTCAGTCATGTCCGACTCTTTGCGACCCCATGAATCGCAGCACACCAGGCCTCGCTGTCCATCACCAACTCCCGGAGTCTACCCAAACCCATGTCCATCGAGTCGGTGATGCCATCCTACCTCTCATCCTCTGTCGTCCCCTTCTCCTCCTGCCCCCAATCCTTCCCAGCATCAGGGTCTTTTCCAATGAGTCAACTCTTCGCATGAGGTGGCCAAAGTATTGGAGTTTCAGCTTCAACATCAGTCCTTCCAATGAACACCCAAGACTGATC
This sequence comes from Giraffa tippelskirchi, assembly GCF_054371585.1. Classification (NCBI taxonomy): domain Eukaryota; kingdom Metazoa; phylum Chordata; class Mammalia; order Artiodactyla; family Giraffidae; genus Giraffa; species Giraffa tippelskirchi. The sequence continues at coordinate 151,180,097 of NC_137289.1, forward strand.
TCCTTTAGGATGGACTGGTTGGATCTTCTTGCAGTCCAAAGGATTCTCAAGACTCTTCTCCAACACTACAGTTCAAAAGCATCCATTCTTTGGCGCTCAGCTTTCTACACCATCCAGCTCTCACGTCCATACGTGAGCACTGGAAATGCTAATGCATATATATGGAATTTAGAAAGATGGTTATGATAACCTTATATGTGAGACAGCAAAAGAGACACAGATGTAAAGAACAGTCTTTTGGACTTTGTGGGAGAGGGCGAGGGTGGGATGACTTGGGAGAATGGCATTGAAACATGTATATTATCATATGTGAAATGAATTGCCAGTCCAGGTTTGATGCATGAGACAGAGTGCTCGGGGCTGGTGCACTGGGATGAGAGGGGGGTTCAGGATGGGGAACACATGTTCACCCCTGGTGGATTCATGTCAATGTGTGGCAAAACCCACTACAATATTGTAAAGTAATTAGCTTCCAATTAAAATAAAGAAATTTATATTAAAAAAAAAAGAATCTGCCTGCAGTGCAGGAGACATGAGTTTGATCCCTAGGTCCAGAAGATCCCCTGGAGGAGGAAATGGCAACCCACTCCTGTCTTCTTGCCTGGGAAATACCATGGACAGAGGAGACTGGTGGACTACAGTCCATGGGGTCCCGAAGAGTCAGAAATGACTTAGCAACTAAACAACAACAACATGACGTGTCTTGCTTCATGATACTGCTGACACCCCAAATTTATAACAATATGTGAGATATTTTGAGGGTTACCATGTCCTGTGGTCCAATGGAATTCCAATTTTTTCTTGTGAGCACTGGTTGACCTGGAAAGGTTAATGCATGTTTGGATCTCAGGCTTAGTAGAAGTTTTCGCTCACCACGCGCATCTTAGCATGCCCCTTGAAATTCCCTTTATGAGAACACGGGGACAGCATCACTTTGAAGCATGCAATCATTTTATGCCTCCTTTGGGAGTTTCAGCGTCTTGCCCATCACATTTCTTCTGGCTGTATGTTGCATTTCTTGGGGACAGGCCTCGTGAGGCAGAGGGAAATAGCACGGTCACGTACGCCACACTGAGGTGTCCTTTGTAGAACTGGCCACTTGGCTCCTCAAGACGAAATTTGGAATCTGTAGTGTTTTGCCATCTTGGTAAATCAACACACACTCTGTAACTCACCTGCAAAAACAAACACCTCAGCCTTTGGGACACAAGTCAGGAATGCGTTCTAACAGACCCTCCCAGCACTGGAACACAGCATTCAGGGACTTAGAGAAATAAATCATGGTGGTGAAACGCCAGCTTTCTACCCAAAGACTTCATCTCACAAGACCACTGTAGCTGTGTCCTGTGAAGGCAATGCACAGAAGTTCACTTTCAGACAGATAGTCTCTTAACAGCAGGGCATATCTAATTCATTCCACACTTATGATACCTTGATGAGATCAGTTTACCTTTCTGAGTGTTATTGATGTTGACAGTTATACCTTCCATTATTTTTATTGGTGAAATTTGATATTATTGTGTCTAATTATTTTACATGCGTTTATTACCTGGTTCCTGTGGGGCAGACACTAATGGAATTTTATATCTTTTATTTTAGCAGCAGCAGCAAAGTGATGAGTAGCTAACCATAATTAGTTGGTTTATGATTTATGAAATAATTCTGAAAAGTCAGGAATGAATATAAAACTCATGTTTCTATACGGTGTGTGTGTATATGTTTTTGTACCAGTAATAGTATAAAGGGCAATTTGAGTGTATTGAAATCTCTCTAACCCAGTGGACTGGGCTAAAATGCAATTCAGATAGAGTTCATAGATTATTACAGTTTAAAAAAGGACTGATTTCTCGATGTTCCCGTGTCAAGTTTTTATCTTTGCTTTTAATTATCGGTGTTAAATATTTGATAAAGCTTTCATTGAGTGTTTATGCAGCATTATGGAATTAAAACAACAAAATAAGACAGTTTCTGAATCTAAAATTTAAAACTTTGAGCATAAAGACCATTCAAGAATACTTGAACCATCTAGAGAAAAAAAAACAAAACATGTAGCAATCAAAAACGGTATTTTAGGTAAGAGTATTTAGAGCTGGATAGGATTACTGGATGAAAGTCTTTTCTTAGAAATCCATTATAAGCTGCATCCTTTAAAACATTGTAGCTACCAAAATCAAGAAGTCCTTTCACAGAGAATTGGAAAACATCTCAGAGAGGAGTACACAGACAGCAAAACTCAATTGCAAACAGTATCACTCTTTGATTCCTCAGAGTCCGATGCAGTGATTGCTCAATTCTTTTGCTATTTTTCCCTTTACTAATGGAAATAAATCTCTTCCATGATTATGTTTGTTGCTTATGAAATAATTAACCGCCCCAGACATTTCACATGTGCGCACTTGACTCAGGTATTGAAATGGAACTCCTCTTGGTGGAGTCTGACTTGAATGCTTACAGGCTTCATAGTGTGATATGTGCAGTGCACAGTGGTGCTTCACTCTTTAAGTTGTGTCCCAGTATGGTGACCTCGTGGGCTATAGCCGTCCATGCTCCTCTGTCCATGGGATTCTCCAGGCAGGAATACTGGAGTGGGCTGCCGTTTCCTTCTCTAGGGGATCTTCCCAACCCAGGGATCGAACCTGGGTGTCCTGCATTGCAGGCAGTTCTTTACTGACTTAGCTCTGGGTCACATATTAGGTTCTTATCAAATGTTTAAAAATATTTTTTATCAGAATTAAGATCTATGCCCTAAGTCATATTTTGAAATAATGACAATAGCATGTGTTTTTCCCTTTAATTTTCTACTAAGTAGCATTCGACTCTTACAAAAGAGTCTTCCCTGGTGGCTCAGATAGTACAGTGACATGAATCAGCCATGGGTGTACATGTGTTCCCCGGCCAGAAACCCCCTCCCACCTCCCTCCCCATCCCATCCCTCAGGGTCGTCCCATTGCCCCAGCCCTGAAAATTTGTCTCATGCATCGAACCTGGACTGGCGATCTGTTTCACATATGATAATATACATGCTTCAATGCTATTCTCTCATATCATCCCACCCTCGCCTTCTCCCACAGAGTCCAAAAGTCTGTTCTTTACATCTGTGTCTCTTTCACTGTCTCGCTTATAGGGTCATTGTTACCATCTTTCTAAATTCCATATATATGCGTTAATATACTGTATTGATGTTTTTCTTTCTGACTTACTTCACTCTGTATAATAGAGTCCAGTTTCATCCACCTCATTAGAAGCGATTCGAATCCATTCCTTTTAATAGCTGAAATATTCCATTGTATATATGCACCACAGCTTTCTTATCCATTCGTCTGCCGATGGACATCTAGGTTGCTTCCATGCCCTAGCTATTGTAAACAGTGCTGTGGTGAACATTGGGGTACGCATGTTTCTTTCAATTCTGAACACCTTCATCTTTTTATAGTCTTTCTCCCTGTCTTTTTGCAGGAGGTGCATCCTCAGATACAATGTTGAATCAGTGCAGCGTTATCTTTTTCGCTGAGTACTTCTGATTCTTGCAAAATGTTGAGAAGCAAATCCTTTGTGAATTAAGAGAAGCCCCCTCCTAGCATTAGTCTCCTAAAGATATTCCTGTAAATTAATCAGGGACTGGTGTTCCTTTGGGGAGATTAACTTTTAAAATAGGTGAATTTTAAAGCACTTGCCAACGTAGAGAGATGAGTATAATGAATATACTCACTGCTGACCTTCATTTACTATGGGTTTAGAACCAGCTTGTTTCAAGGATCCTCCCCACTCCGGCCACCACCCTGGAAAATGTCATGAACTGTAGCTAATTATCGAGTCGTGTCAGGATTAAAGTGTCTCCTCAGCTGTGCTGGGCTGTTTCATGGTTTATACACATAGTCTGTGGGATATAAAATGATGCATTATGACGCATTTCTCCATCAGGAAATTATCTAATGTTTCAATATACTGTTGACGGTTTATGCTTTTCTTTCTTTCTTCCTGACCAAGCTTTTCAGTGTTATTCCCATTACTACTTTTCCCATAAGCCAGTATTTTAAATTTTATTAGCTATACTATTGATTTCTCCCAGGCATTGCACAGGAAGTCCTGTGGTTATTTCCTTCTCTGTGTTTCCATCTCAGTTCTTTCTTGCTGCTTTCTTTTGCGTTTAATCTGGGTTTTCCAACTTTTAATTACTTTGTCCTTTATATTTCTGCTTTAAAATTAGTCACACTAAGGGTTTTCTATGTGGAGGATCATGTCATCTGCAAACAGTGAGGGTTTTCCTTCTTCTTTTCCAATCTGGATTCCTTTTATTTCTTTTCTGCTCTGATTGCTGTGGTCAAAACTTCCAAAACTATGTTGAATAGTAGTGGTGAGAGTGGGCACCCTTGTCTTGTTCCTGACTTTAGGGGAAATGCTTTCAATTTTTCACCATTGAGGATAAAGTTTGCTGTGGGTTTGTCACATATAGCTTTTATTATGTTGAGGCATGTTCCTTCTATTCCTGCTATCTGAAGAGTTTTTATCATAAATGGATGTTGAATTTTGTCAAAGGCTTTCTCTGCATCTATTGAGATAATCATATGGTTTTTATCTTTCAATTTGTAAATGTGGTATATTACCTTGATTGATTTGAGGATATTGAAGAATCCTTGCATCCCTGGGATAAAGCCCACTTGGTCATCATGTATGATCTCTTTAATATGTTGTTGGATTCTGTTTGCTAGAATTTTGTAAAGGATTTTTGCATCTATGTTTACCAGTGATACTGTCCTGTAGTTTTCTTTTGTTTGTGGTATCTTTGTCTGGTTTTGGTATTAGGGTGATGGTGGCCTCATAGAATGAGTTTGGAAGTTTACCTTCCTCTGCAATTTTCTGGAAGAGTTTGAGTAGGATGGGTGTTAGCTCTTCTCTAAATTTTGGTAGAATTCAGCTGACAGTGTACTAACGCATATACATGGAATTTAGAAAGATAGTAACGATAACCCTATATGTGAGACGGCAAAAGAGACACAGATGTATCGAACAGTCTTTTGGACTCTGTGGGAGAGGGCGAAGGTGGGATGATTTGGGAGAATGGCATTGAAACATGTATATTATCATATGTGAAACGAATCGCCAGTCCAGGTTCGATGCATGAGACAGGGTGCTCGGGGCTGGTGCACTGGGATGACCCAGAGGGAGGGGATGGGGAGGGAGGTGGGAGGGGGGTTCAGGATGAGGAACACATGTACACCCGTGGCAGATTCATGTCAGTATGGCAAAACCACTACAATATTGTAAAGTAATTAGCCTCCAATTAAAATAAATAAATTTATATGTAAAAAAATAAAATTACTGACATTAAAATTAAAATTTGTGAAGCTAGTTCCCGTTAGCTTTACTTCACATGACTTGGTGATTGACTTTGTCAGTGTTTCTGGATTCTGCTTATTTTCTGAGTTCTGTTTTTCTTTTGACCACCTTGAATTTCTTAAAAGTATATGCTTCATGATCCAAGCAGATGACAAATTTTTCACTGATGTTTTATCAGTTTCTAATTGTACTACAGTGTTGTCAGGTTAACATTTTAATTGTATTATTCTGCTGCTGAGTGTCAGAGTACTGGTCAGCGTATTACATTTGTAATTATTCCCAGTGTGCAATGTTCTGTAAAACTTCATTGGTACAGGCCTGTTAATATTCTAGGTTGTATCTACATTTCTGTTCTAAATACCTTTCTGCTTGTCAAACATGTTCAGAGAGAGAGATACTTAAATCTAACACTGATTTTGGACTTCTCAGGTTTTCTGTTTCCTTCTGGCTGGGTGTGTTTATGTTTGAGTGCGTGTGTGTGTGTGTGTGTGTGTGTGTGTGTGTGTGTGTCTGGGTGTGTACATGTGTGAGAGAGCATTTATTATTTTGTCAGGTGAAGGCAAGATCAGAATCTTAGTGATTTCTTAATTGTCTTTTATTACAAATTTCTGGGAGTTGTGGGTGTGATTGAGTGAGCATTTATTGTTTTGTTAGGTGAAGGTAAAATCAGAATTTTAGTGATTTGTTTTTTGACTTTTATTACAAATTTCTGGGAGTTGTGGGTGTGTATGAGACAGCATTTACTGTTCTGTTAGGTGAAGGCAAGATTAGAATTGTAGTGATTTTTTTAAAAAAATGATTCTTTTATTACAAATTTCTGGGAGTTGTGTGTGGATGTGTATGTGTGTGCATGTTTGTATATGTGTGTATGTGTATGTGAGAGAGCATTTACTAGTTTGTTAGGTGAAAGCAAGATCAGAATTTTAGTGATTGTCTTTTATTACAAATTTCTGGGAGTTGTGGGTGTGTGTATGTGTATGCATGTGTGTATGGGTGTGTATGTCTGTATTTGTGTGATGTGTGTGTGAGAGAGCATTTACTAATTTGTTAGGTGGAAGCAAGATCAGAATTTTAGTGATTTTTTTTTTTTTTTTGCTTTTGTTACTAATTTCTGGGGGTTTCTTTTTGCTTGCCAACTGTGGTACTCTACAGACCTTGCAATGCAGAGCTGGGGAAATGGCAGCCCTCAGGCTCCGAGAAATTCTGAGAGGAGGTTTACTCTTTCGTTATTAAAAACAGTAAGACTTCTCTGTCCAGAAGGCTCGCTACCCAGTATTGTAAGTAACATGCAGAGCAGTCTGTCCTCATGAGAGTAACTCACTCTAGCTGAATGCCTGAGTTACAGATGTAGACAGAGTTATCAGCGCAGAGAAGGTATCCATCATTCAAGAAAATGAAGGTGGGGGATTTAGGTAGATAAAAATTGCCGCCTTTTTTCCTGCAGAAGAGAAACACACGCGCGCACACACACACACACTCACTCACTCACCATAAATGTGGTCTGAATTGTAACTATGGACTTCACCCACCATACAGTACACACACACACATGCCAACACAGAGACACAATTTCATATCACACTGTTATTTTCAGAATGATCTGTTAATGCTGATGTTTGACCTCCTCCAGTGTTTCTGCTTCAGTGAACAAGACTTGGCCATAAAGCAGCACAGAAGTGAGGCAGTGGCCAAAGTCCAGGCTTCTTCCCCGGCTTAGGACAGTCAGCTCTACCGCAGGGCCCCTTGCCAGGAGGAGTTGCTTCTGCAGGAGAGAATTGTTCCTCCTCTCTGTACAGCTGCCTTCTCTCCTCTCTGTCTGTACTTCATGGCTCTGAACCAGTGCAGCATTCATTCTAGAGTTGTGTGGTTTCTCCAATACCTGTCCCGGTGGTTAATTCATAACAGGTGGCGTGGATATGTGTGCATATGTTTGTAAATATGTGCCGTGCGTATATGTGTGTGTGTGTGTGTGTGTGTGTGTGTAAAGTGAAGTGATAGTGTGTGTGTGTGTGTGTGTGTGTGTGTATATATATATGTAAAGTGAAGTGATACGGGGTTACGCTGGGCTCTGTCCACTGACTGGTATCCTTAGAAGGGAGAGGAAGACTTGGATACACAGAGATGGGAGAAGCCACGTGAAGATGGAGGCAGAGACAGGAGGGAGGCAGCCACGAGCCCATGGACTCCCGGAGACCCCCAGAAGGTGGAAGAGGCAGGAAGGACTGTCCCCTGGAGTCTCCGGAGGGAGTGTGACCATTCCCACACCTTGATTTCTGACCTTTGCCCTCCAGAACTAGGGGGAATACATCTGTTATTTTAGACATTTCTCTAATAGTTTAAGGCAACAGCTGTGTAGTGATTTTTTGTAGTAGCTACAGAAAACTCATACAAGGTACATACATGGACATAGGTATGTTCATATATATATATAAATATATACACATGCACAAATATTTCTATGCATTTGTATATTTCAAATTTCACTATATAATAACTGTATATATACATTCTTTTTGTTTAGAGAATTACATTGTTTGCCAGCATTATCTGGCACTCAGTTGATAATATGTGTGATGGACATATATGTGTATACACACACATACACACACACACAGTGAAAATGTGTATTATTGGAATGGGATCTGGAAAAGGTCAGAAATCTAGGTAGTTAGTAGACACTTATTCCTTTCCAAAATGTCCATAAAATGTTTGGTCTATAGGATGCTTGTTTCACACCAAACGATCCTTCATGTTTGGTCCTGTTCTAAACATCCATATGCGTATTCAGTCCATGCGAAATGGCTTTTAGACAAGACCAGCTATCAAGGACCCTTTGGTTTGGAACAGTTGTCTTAGGGTCATTTTGGACAGGACCAAATATGACCAGGTATCAGGGACCTTTTGGTGTGGAACGGATTTCTTAGGGTCATTTTGGACAGGACCAAATATGACCAGGTATCAGGGACCTTTTGGTGTGGAACAAACATCTTAGGGTCATTTTGGACAGGACCAAATATGACTAGATATCAGGGACCTTTTGTTATGGAGCAGTTGTCTTAGGAGGTCTTGAGTGCGTTTTAGCCGCTCAGTCATGTGTCCAAGGCTTGCGACTCCATGGACTGTAGCCCACCAGGCTCCTCTGTCCATGGGATTCTCCAGGCAAGAATACCGGAGTAGGTTGCCATTTCCTCCTCCAGGGAATCTTCCCGAACCAGGGATCGAACCCAGTCTTCTCCATTGCAGACAGATTCTTTACCATCTGAGCCACCAGGGAAGCCTTAGTGAAAGTGAAAGTCGCTCAGTCATGTCCAACTCTGCTACCCCAAGGACTATACAGTCCGTGGAATTCTCCAGGCCAGAATACTGGAGTGGGTAGCCTTTCCCTTCTCCAGGGGATCTTCCCAACCGAGGGATGGAACCCAGGTCTCTCCACGTTGCAGCTGAGCCACAAGGGAAGCCCAAGAAAACTGGAGTGGGTACTCCAGCAGATCTTCCCGACCCAGGAATCAAACCAGGGACTCCTGAATTGCAGGCAGATTGTTTAACAACTGCGTTATCAGGGAAGCCCAGGGAAGCCTTAGGATGGCAGTAAATATGATGGCAGTAAAGACAAGCCAGATATCAAGTCCCTTTTGGTGTGGAGCAGATGTCTTAGGTGGAGAAGGAAATAGCAACCCACTCCAGAAGTCTTGCCTAGAGAATCCTGTGGACAGAGGAGCCTGGTGGGCTGCTGTCCATAGAGTCACATAGAGTCAGACACGACTGAAGCAACTGAGCGTGCATGCATGCATTGGAGAAGGAAACGGCACCCCACTCCAATATTCTTGCCTGGAGAATCCCAGGGACAGAGGAGCCTGGTGGGCTGCTGTCTGTGGGGTCGCACAGAGTCAGACACGACTGAAGCAACTTAGCAGCAGCTGCAGATGCAGATGTCTTAGGGGCGTTTTGGACAGGACCCGATGTCCTAAGATAACCAAGGAGGCTTTTTTTCACATTCCTCAGCTTCTCTTTGCACTTTGAATTTGCTAGTCTTTTCCACTTGCATGCTTCAGCTGTTATCATGAACCACCCTTAGATGAATATGTCATGGGTTTAGGTGACGTCATGAAAGCCTGTCCTTTAGTGAGTGGCCATCTGCTCAAGCATCGCATTACCCTGGCTGGTCTCTACCGTCCCCATGAGCAGTAAAAATGGCCCTTCCATGCTCTGCATACCCGTGACGAGCTTTGTCATCCTTAGAGTGTTGTCACAATGAGACTTTCTCCGCTGGTTCCCGAGGAATCACAGGCACCCCTTTTCCCAGTAACAGGGGAGGTAGCAGGAATGCTGTAGGTGCTCGGTACAACGTATAAGGAAGAGATGCATTGCTCCCGCGAGTAGGTCCTCAGGCGAACCTTATTGTATGTACATGTGCTTCTCGAAAATATTTCACCCCTACCTGCCCCTCCTGCTATGCTCGGGCTCATGTGTACAAGGAACCCTGGCTTCTGCCCTCTGGAATGTAAATGTTACTCAAGTCATACAAGGTATGCACAACATGTAATAACAGCAAGGGTAATATTACGAGTACTTGTTGCAAAAATATGTAGTTCTAGACAAACGAAAGTATTTTGGAGGTGCTTAGACAGGTGGATGTAGAAAAATGTCCATAAGGAAGGTGGGGTTTAGAAATTGTGCGTACACTCTGAAGCTGCAAGACTGGCACAGTGGCCCTGGTGGTGGGGATGGTGAAACAGAGGGGAGTGTGTTTAAGGGAGCTTTTGCTGCGGGTGGGGGGAGTCACCAGGCCGTGACTGGAGAGCCTGGTGGCTAGAAACGTGGGGGAGAGAACGATCCATGTGTACAGGAGCCCGAGATGGGGGCAAGTGACAAGCGAGATGTAGTCACATTTTTCTATCTTCTCAGGGCAATTCCTAGACAAAGTCCCTGTCCCTGAATGAGCCCCAGGCCATGCAGTCTCTTTATGAAGATCGTTGTGGGTAACTTTTAACGAACGTGCACATTATGGCATTCTTGGTGCTGCTGTTTTATTACACACATTCGTCCATTGATGACACATCGGTTGTGCAAGACGGGTGATACTAGCAAGTGGACTTGCTTGGGGCGGCCTGTCTCCCTGCCCCACTTTGGAGGTAACAATCCCCGTTCTTACTTGGTGCTTGGTTACCCCCTCTTTGGAAGTAACAATCCCCTGTCTTACTTTGCGCTTCACCACCTTTCTTTCTTTCTCGGGATCACAGCACTGTTTATTCCTGTGTAGCCATTGCCTCAAGTTCTGCAGGAACAGCTGCAGTTGGAAATTCAGCTGCAGAGACTCAAAGCAGAGAGGAATCAACGGACATAGGTGGAGATTTTAACAGCCCTCTCTCAGTAACAGAGAGATCAAAGTCCGTAGATTATAAATAGGTAAGATTGTAAAAGCCTCTTGACCACGTGCTCTCAATTGCCATGTATTTATTTATGGCTGAGCTAGGTCTTCGTTACTGCTTGGGTGTTTCTCTAGCTGTGCAGAGCAGGGGCTACCCTCCAGTTACGGTTTGCAAGCTTCTCACTGCGGTGACTCCTCTCGTAGAGCACAGGCTTTACAGCGTGCGGGCTTCAGTAGTCACAGCTCGTGGGCTCAGTCGTTGCGGCTCCGGTGCGCAGGCTCAGCAGTTGTGGCACACGGACTTAGTTGTCCCGAGGCACGCGGGGTCTTCCTGGGCCAGGGACCGAACCCACGTCTCCTGCATTGGCGGGTGCATTCTCTACCACTGAGACACCAGAGACGCCCTCGTTTACGCTTAGATTTACGAAATTCTTCACTTCCTCGGAAGAAAAGGTGGTATTAAAACCATGTTAAAAGATGGTCTTTCTGTTTATAGTCCAATTATAACTTTATAGTCCAACTGTATTATTTTTATCACTAATAATAATTTGTGGCTTGATGGAATTTTTTCAACAAAAATATTTTGTCTCTGTCTATGTCTACGTTGAATGCAACATATGTGTCACCATCAAGGGTCAGAATGACTGGAGAACTGGTTTCTACATCTGGTGTCTCCCCCCGGAGGAGTGGCCCATGATGATGCCTCCTTTGGAGCTGTCTATGGTTGGGGAACACGCTACAAATGTGTACTTTCATGCCATTCACCACACCTAAGTGTCCTTCTACACATATCCCTTATAATAAATTATAGATTGTAGTATAGATTAACTGCCGTGAAACCAGAAAGAAGAAATGATGGAATGAAAGCAAATTCCCACTAGACTCCTCAGTTTTCAGATTTCCCTGGCTACGCTTGATTTTCTCATTGTCTGAAAATATTTTTATTCTGATGCATTACCTTCAGCACCTACTTATACTTCTATGCATTAGATAGAGGGAAGAAATGTGAAAAAACAGATCGTCTGTAGGCCATACGTAGGTACGATTTCATGTTTTGCTAGGCTACGTCTGCTTGTACGTGTGTTCTAGTTTTTGGGTTTCTCTAAAGCTGGTTACTCTACATCTTGATTCTGTTGTAAATTCAATGTAGTTTCCAGATCAATCCATACCACTGTCAGAATATTTTTTTATTATCGCTGATACGTGGTGAAATATTGTTATGATGAACAATTATCATAACCAAATACTAACAATTCAGGACACAGGAGACGGGGACTCAAGCAAAAAATACGTGAAGACAGATGTCTTTGTATGTAGGGATGATATTAACAAACCGCATTCTAGACAAGGACTGTACAGTGTCAGAAATAATTAATGATAATCTAGCCAAACAAACATGATAACACTGTACTGCGTGTCGGCATGCCAACAAGTTTAATCATGAACCTCATACATCTCATTTTTTTTATTATCTTATAAGACAGTGAATTATTAGATTGACTTTCCCAGTTTTCAACTCTATCACACAGCTTTATTGCCATCCCTGCTATCACAATAAATTACCAATTATTATCAAGGTAATGTAACCAGTTTTGTGCCATGGGTCTTTATGATCACAGTTTTCCTTTATGAAAATGCCCTAATTTGACAGATAAATGTATGATAGAGTTTATAGTTGGATCGAGGCAAAAATATAAATGTAAATGCATACAGCTTTAGGGACACATACACACATATAAATAGCAATATTTCCCACAGTGTTATATAGCTTGCTTCTCTGCTTTAATTTTGTTGAGATAATTGATAAGCAGACTGGAAGGTGACTCACACCTTTCGGGTAATTCACATAACTTTCTTGTGACAAGTCTGAAAATTTAAAAATTGGTTTATTACAGTTAGCAATCCAAGCACAGAATGCTTCATTACGTCTCGGCGGGTCTGCTTAGCCATGTTTTCCCAGATACCATTGCAGCTTTCTCCTGTATCGGCTTTATTAAGTGGTTTCATGGCAGTTAATCTATACTACAATCTGTAATTTATTATAAGGGATATGTGTAGAAGGACACTTAGGTGTGGTGAATGACATGAAAGTACACATTTGTAGCGTGTTCCCCAACCATGGACAGCTCCAAAGGAGGCATCATCATGGGCCACTCCTCCGGGGGGAGACACCAGATGTAGAAACCAGTTCTCCAGTCATTCTGACCCTTGATGGTGACACATATGTTGCATTCAATGTAGACATAGACAGAGACAAAATATTTTTGTTGAAAAAATTCCATCAAGCCACAGATTATTATTAGTGATAAAAGTAATACAGTTGGACTATCTGTTATAATTGGACTATAAAACTATAACTACAAAGTTATAATTGGACTATAATATAATATAACTGGACTATAAGGTCCAACTCATAATCTAGTTGGACTATAAAGTTGATAAAGATATAGTTGGACTATAAAGAAAGCGGAGCGCTGAAGAATTGATGCTTTTGAACTGTGGTGTTGAAGAAGACTCCTGAGAGTCCCTTGGACTGCAAGGAGATCCAACCAGTCCATCCTAAAGGAAATCAGTCTTGAATATTCATTGGAAGGACTGATGCTGAGGCTCCAATTCTTTGGCCACCTGATGCAAAGAGCTGACTCATTTGAAGAGACCCTGATGCTGGGAAAGATTGAAGGCAGGAGGAGAATGGGATGATAGAGGTTAAGATGGTTGGATGGCATCACTGACTTGATGGACATGAGTTTGAGCAAACTCCGGGATATGGTGATGGACAGGGAAGCCTGGCGTGCTGCAGTTCATGGGATCGCAAAGAGTTGGACACGACTGAACGACTGAACTGAACTTAGTGATAAAAATTCATAGGTGATAGCCCTTGGCTCCTTACTGAATTCGTTGTTAAAAACATTCTCTTAAGCATTCTTTTTTTTTTTAATATTTGTTTGGCTGTTCTGGGTCTTAGTTGTGGCATGTAGAATCTTTAGTTGTGGCGTGCCAACTGTTAGTTACAATATGGGGATCTAGTTGCTGGACCAGGTATTGAAGCAGGGCCCTCTGCATTTGGAACAGGAAGTCCTAGCCACTGAGCCACCAGGGAGGGCCCTCTCTCAGCTCTTGTTTTCTCACGTTAACCCTGTGAGCTGGGGACCGTTGTTATCCCATTGCACAGATGGGGAACTTGAGGTGTTCAGTGGTGAAACAACAGTATTTATTGTTAACCATTTAGTGATTTCCTGGGCCAGTGAGAAACTCGGAGTAAAAGTGGGGGTCTAAAGGAGACAGCTTTATATTGAACTGTTTTCCATTTGTAAAATATGGTTCTACTACTTCTTTTTTTTCTTAATAAATTTTAATTGGATGCTAATAACTTTACAGTGTTGTGGTGGTTTTTGCCTTACATTGACATGAATCAGCCATGGGTGTACATGTGTCCCCCGGCCTGAACCCTCTCCCACCTGTCCCTCTGGGTTGTCCCAGAGCAACAGCGTTGAGTGCCCTCCTTCATGCATTGGACTTGGGCTGGTCATCTGCTTCACATATGATATAATATACATGTTTCATTGCAATTCTCTCAAACCATCCCACCCTCTCCTTCTCCCACAGAGTCCAAAAGTCTGTTCTTTACATCTGTGTCTCTTTTGCTGTCTAGCATATAGAGTCATCGTTACCGTCTGTCTAAATTCCGTATATATGCATTAATATACTATGTTGGTGTTTCTCTTTCTGACTTACTTCACTGTGTATATAATAGGCTCCAGTTTCATCTACCTCATTAGAACTGACTCAAGTGTGTTCTTTTTTATAGATGAGTGATATTCCATCATGTACATGTACCACAGCTTCCTTATCCATTCATCTGCTGATGGACATCTAGGTTGCTTCCATGTCCTGGCTATTGTAAACAGTGCTGTGGTGAACACTGGGGTACATGTGTCTCTTTCAACTCTGGTTGCCTCGGTGTGTATGCCCAGCAGTGGGATTGCTGGGTCATATGGCAGTTCTATTCCCAGTTTTTTAAGGCATCTCCATGCTGTTCTGCATGGTGGCTGTACTAACATTCCCACCAATAGCATAAGAGGATTCCGTTTTCTCCACACCTTCTCTAGCATTTATTGTCTGTAGACTTTTTGACAGCAGCCATTCTGACACGTGTGAGATGGTATCTCATTGTGGTTTTGATTTGCATTTCTCTGATAATGAGTGACGTTGAGCATCTTTTCATGTTTGTTAGCCATCTGTATGTCTTCTTTGGAGAAATGTCTGTTTAGTTCTTTGGCCCACTTTTTGATTGGGTCGTTTATTTTTCTTGTACTGAGCTGTATGAGCTGCTTGTATATTTTAGAGACTAATTCTTTGTCAGTTGTTTTATTTGCTATCATTTTCTGACATTCTGAAGGCTGCCTTTTCACCTCGCTTGTAGTTTCCTTCATTGTGCAAAAACTTTTAAGTTTAATTAGGTCCCATTTGTTTATTTTTGTTTGTATTTCCATTACTTTAGGAGGTGGATCATAGAGGATCTTGTGATTTATGTCAGAGAGTGTTCTGCCTATGTTTTCCTCTAAGAGTTCTATAGTTTCTGGTCTTACGTTTAGATTTTTAATCCATTTTGAGTTTATTTTTGTGTATGGTGTTAGAAAGTGTTCTAGTTTCATTCTTTTACATGTGGTTGACCAGTTTTTCCAGCACCACTTGTTAAAGATATTGTCTTTTCTCCGTTGCATATTTTTTCCTCCTTTGTCAAAGATAAGGTGTCCATAGATGCATGGATTCATCTCTGGGCTTTCTGTTTTGTTCCATTGATCTGTATTTCTGTCTTAGTGACAGTGCTATACTGTCTTGATGACTGTAGCTTTGTAGTATAGTCTGAAGTCAGGAAGGTTGATCTACTTCTTCTTAACATGTCAGTCCAGAAGGGTTATTTTGATGATCAAACAGGGTAATAATTGTAAAGACCTTAGAACAATCATTGGTATGGTCCTTGGTAATCCATTTCTTTTTATATGTATGTATGTATGTATGTATGTGTAGAGAGAGATAGAGCAAGAATTATTGAAGCCCCGTGTATTATTTTACCTGAACATCCTTATCTTTTTCTAACAGATGACAGTTTTCTTTGAAATATACAATACCATTGTCGTACTCAACAAAATGATCAATAATTCCTTAATATAATAAACAGGCTGTGTTCAGTTTCCTCAATTATCGTTGAAGGTTTTGTTATTGTAGTTGAAGACTGTTGGTTAATGATTGTGCTTGTACACCATTCATTTCTATCTTCCCTTATTAACATCTGTATTTATCCATGGGAAGAGGACTACTCCATCTAGAGATTCTTTGAAATAATGCAAGATGTAAAGTGTGTGCTATTAAAAATAGCAACAGAATAAGCTTTGTTGTCTGCTGAACAGATTGCTTCTGCTAGTGTATGTGAGGAGAATGGATCAGTCCATTTACTTAATAAATACCTAAGTGATAATATATATTATTTTCGTCGAGTTCACGGACGCTAACCCCACATGAGATTTTTGTTATGGGATGATGATTTTCTGTATTGTATGTGTCTCATAAGATACAGAAAATAGAGGAAGCCAACTAGTCATACAGCTTTTTTTTAAAAAAATTAATTGATCTATTTTTGGCTGTGCTGGGTCTTCATTGCTACAAGGGGCTTCTCTCTAGTTACAGTGTGAGGGCTTTTCATTGTGGTGGCTTCTCTTGTTGTGGAACACAGGCTGTAGGGCACACGGGCTTTAGTAGTTGCGGCTGTCAGGTTCTAGAGCACAGGCTCAGTCGTTATGGTCCTCGGGCTTAGTTGCTCGACGGCATGTGGGATCTTCCCAGACCAGGGATCGAGCCCGTGGCCCCTGCATTGGTAGGTGGATCCTTACCACTGAGCCACTAGGGAAGTCCTAGTCATACAACTTGAAAGTGATACTGCTGTGAGACACATTGAAAAGTTCAACTATTGCTTAAAAATAAAAAATAGAGAACACATAATTGTATAACATGCTAAAAGATGTTTACTATCCTGTTCTGCTCTCAGTACCAATTTTAGTATACGTAATTTCTATACTGCTATGTGTTTTTTTTTTAAGTGATAAAACTTCTTCAATTAACCTGTTTTAAATTTCCCCATAAACCTTTACAGTAACTCCTTACGTGAAAAAAAAAAAACAAAAACAAATGAGTGTATTATTTTTAAGAAATAGGTATCTTAGCTCTCATTAATTTGAGAGCTAACATTTAGCCAGCTTGCAGGTCCTAGGAGACACCAAGAGATAACCAGCTTTCCATGATCAGTCTTTGAGTATTTGCAGCAATCCGTGGAAAACTTGGGAGCTCTAGTTCTCTAATTTGTTTCTTTGTTTCTGTGAAAGTATTCATTTTGTTTGTTTGGCTGTACCAAGTCTCAGTTGCGTCGTGCCAACCCCGAGTTGCCGCACTGTGGGACCAAGCTCCACGACCAGGTCTGGGACCCGCACGTTCACTAGAGTGAAGCGAATCGGCTCTACGCGTGCGTATGCCGCCTCCCTCCCCCCCCAACCCCTCTGGGCCCTCACAGAGCCCCGAGCTGAGCCCCTGTGCTATACAGCAGCTTCCCGCTAGCTGTCTGTTTTACTCACGGTCGTGTGTATATGTCAGTACCACTCTCTCAATTCATCCCACCGTCTCCTTCCCCACTGTGCCAACTTCTGTCCCTGCATCTCTATTCCTGCCCTGCAGATGGCTCCACCTGTACCATTTTTCCAGATTCCATATAAACGCATGACGATACGCATGACGATGCTATTTGTTCTTCTCATTCTCATTTACCTCACTCTGTATGACAGGTTCCGGGTCCATCGTACAAGGGGCCACACACATCCGGTCTGTTTCTGACACTTGTCCAAATCCCGGAGTCGGCCGTCTGTCCCAGGAGCCCTTGTATGGGAGAGTGGGATTAGAAGCCGAGCTCTGGGCAGCCGATGGGCTTGTGGCCCCTGGGGTGTTGTTTCTTCAGGGCCTGGCCAGCTGAGAGAGCGAGGAGGTATATAGGGGTCCCTCGGTATCTGTGGGGGGCTGGTTCCAGAATCCCCTGGGAAGTGAAAAGTCCATGGATGCTCCAAGCGTTGGCTTAGTATTTGCGTGTAATTCAGGCCTATGCAGCACATATCAGGGCCTCCCTGATAGCGCAGTTGCTAAAGAATCCACCTGCAATGCAGGAGACCCCGGTTTGATTCCTGGGTCGGGAAGATCCGCTGGAAAAGGGATAGGCTACCCACTCCAGTATTCTTGGGTACAGAATCCGCCTGCAATGTGGGAGACGTGGGTTCGATTCCTGGCTTGGGAAGATCCCCTGGAGAAGGGAACAGCTATCCACTCCAGTATTCTGGCCTGGAGAATTCCATGGTCTTTATAGTCCACGGGGGTCACAAAGAGTTGGACACGACTGAGCGACTTTCACTTTATAATGCAGGCTGGTCTCTCCTGTACTGTCAGTCATCTGGAGATTACTTACAATGCCTGTCAGCGATCAGTTCAGTCACTCAGTCGTGTCCAGCTCTTTGCGACCCCATGGACTGCAGCACGCCAGGCTTCCCTGTCCACCACCAACTGTATACTCCCTAGTACAATGTGAATACTGTGTAAACAGTTGTACATAGTGTGTAAATCAGTGCCCTCTGACAGCAAGTGCAAAGTTTCCTTTCTGTAACTTCCTGGAAGCCCCACCCCCACCCGCACCCCCACCCCAGTAGAAGTGTTCCATGGTTGGTTGTCTCCGAGGATTCGAAACTCTCGGATACGGAGGGCTGACTGTGTGTGTGTGCTTGCCAACTCATGTGTGCACATGTATCTGTAAATATTCCTTTACATGAGGATGTGTTGGAATACTAAGGTGGACCTGAGAGTGTGGCGATGATGTCCAGGTCTGACCCACGCATCCCACATGGGTCCTGTAGCGTCCTCCAGTGGCCATCTGTGGACTGGCTCCTACTGCCTGCCGTCCATTCACTTACTGGATCAATTCCGGTGTAAACTGTTTTCCAAGGGAAACGGTTTTCTCAACTGGAGCCTGATTGTTCTTGTCTTCCATCTTACAGGTTCATCAATACGTAAAGTGATATTACGTGAGCACTGCCCACTCCCCTCCCACCTCAGTGATGGTTGTTTCACACACTGGGAACACCTTTCAATTCTTTTTCCAAAAAAACCTTTTATTTCATATTGGAATATAGCTGATGAAAAGTGTTGCCATAGTTTCAGGTGGACAGTGAAGGGACTCAGCCATACAAACATGTATCCATTCTCCCCCAAACTCCCCTCCCATCCAGGTTGCCACATGACATTAAGCAGAGTTCCCTGTGCTGTTCAATAGGTCCTTGTTGCTTCTTCATGTTAAATACAGCAGTGTGTCCATGTCCACCCCAAACTCCCTAACTATCCCTTCCCCCCATCCTTCCCCCTGGGAACCATAAGGATATTACAGAGTATTGAGCAGAGTTCCCTGTGCTGTCCAGCAGGTCCTTGCTGGTTCTCCATGTTAAATACAGTTATGTGTACACCACTAAATTCTTCTGTCACAATATGCATCCCCCCTGGGAATCACTAAACTTCTCGGTGGTTTCTTTTGTTTGTTTTAATTTGCAAAGCTTACTTTCAGTCTTTGTGCTGTAAAGTTCTGTGACTTTTGACAGATGCGTAGTTTCGTGTATTTACCAGTAGTGTATCATGCTGAATAGTCGTGCATTCTAAAAGTATCCCCGCGCTTCACCTAGAACTCCTCCACACTAAAACCTGGTTACCACTGATGGGTTTACTTCCTCTCTAGTTTTGGCTATTCCACAGTGTCAGGTTATATATGTGGAATCATTCTGTGTAGAGTCTTTTCAGACTGCAACCTTTTTTTTTTAAATTATGAAATTACAGAGTTGTTAAATTTTTAACTGGAGGATAATTGCTTTACAATGTTGTGTTAGTTTCTGCTGTACAACAAAATGAATCAGCTAGAATGATACTTTGCTCCCTTTTTAATTGAAGTATAGTTGAAGTTTTGGGTGTACATCAGTGATTCAGTAATATGTGTGTATGTTTATACACAAACATGCGTACACGTATATTCTTTTTCTGATTCTTTTGCATTATAGAGAGTGCCTTCTTTCACTTGGCAGTATGCATGTAAGGTTATTTTTGGAACATATTTGCATTTTTTAAAATCGCTGAACAGAGGATCCCTTACGTGCATGACCAACACTTCTTTGGTTAAATAAATGGCTCCATGGAGTCATCTTCTCGTTTTAACAGTAAAATCCATGAAATTTACATGGAGAAGGCGATGGCACCCCACTCCAGTACTCTTGCCTGGAGAACCCCATGGACAGAGGAGCCTGGTAGGCTGCAGTCCATGGGATTGGGAAGAGTCAGACACGACTGAGCGACTTCACTTTCACTTTTCACTTTCATGCATTGGAGTAGGAAATGGCAGCCCACTCCAGTGTTCTTGCCTGGAGAATCTCAGAGACAGGGGAGCCTGGTGGGCTGCCGTCTGTGGGGTTGCACAGAGTCGGACATGACTCAAGTGACTTAGCAGCATCAGCATGAAATTTACAAAACTGGAATAGGACTATATCCCAATGACCTAATTCTCAGCAAGGGATGTTCCCCTGCCCACCTCAGCCTTGCCCTCGAGTCCTTTATCATGATTCCTGGTGTTGAGAAGACACCTCCTGGGGCATCCTGTTCTGTAGATTTGGGGAGTGTAGTGGACCTGGGGATGGATCTGTCATCTGGGCTGTCTGAGGCTCCTGAACTCGGTCCTCCAGAAAGGCTGCAAGTCACCTGCTTACCCATAGTGCTCCTCTGGGTTCCTGGATTGCACTCTTTGACCAGGTTTGACAATACTTTCCTGCTCGGACACACCGTGTTCTGCCTTGATGAGTTGCTTGGGACATGCATCTCCTTTTCCAGCTGTAATGAGTTGCTTGTGGCTGCCGTAACGAATACTGCTCCTCGGGGCTAAAACAGTACACGTGGATTATCTTGTTCCTCTGCGGTCAGAAGTCTCAGGTGGGTCTCGCTGGATTGAATGCAAGGTGACCTTTGCTCATGGCCCCCGTCCATCTGTGAAGCGAACCACGTCTGGTCAGTTTTTCTCACAGAGCTGTCTCTCACAGTCTGTCCAGTCTCATGCCTTCTTCACCATACTATACGGGACCTTTGCAGTGATGCTGAGTCCACCTGGATCATCCGTGATAACTTCCCTCCTCAGGTCCTTCACTCAGTCGTGTCTGCCAAACCCAGTTTGTCCTGTAAGACAGTGGTCCCCAGCCCTTTTGGTGCCAGAGACTGGTTTCATAAGAGACGGTTTTCCCGCTCACCAGGGGTAGAGTGGGCGTGGTTTTGCAGTGATGATGCAAGATCATTGCACTGTTCGTGTACTTTGTCTCTGGTATTATTACATCAGCTCCACCTGAGATCATCAGGCACTGGATCCCGATGATTGGGGAACCCCTGCTGTAAGTTACAGTCTTCACAGATTCCAGGGTCAGCATGGGCGAAGCTTTGGGAGGTGGAGGCGAGTGGGAATCTTTCTGCATCCCACATGGGGTCACCCCTGGAATTTGTAAGACTTCAGCAACTTGGCATAAGATTTTCAAGTCTCTATACGTCTCAGGCTGCACTTGCGGCAAAGAACCTGCCTGCTAAGGCAGGAGACATAAGAGACATGGGTTTGATCGCTGGGTGGGGAAGATCTCCTGGAGGAGGAAATGGCAACCCACTCCAGTATTCTTGCCTGGGAAATCCCACGGGCAGAGGAGGCTGGCGGGCTACGGTCCACAGGGTCGCAGAGAGTCAGACACGATTGAAGCGACTTAGCACATACTCTTCAGTGAAGAAAGACATAATGAGTCCATGTCTGCTGTCCTAAGGATGCAGTGCATTTATGTGCATGGAGACTTGGGGTACAGGGGTCACTATCTGCAAAAGACACCCCCTTTTGCCACCACTCCACCCCCAGCCCAGATCTCCCAGTTGACCGTTGGCTAGATCTCAAAAAGGCAGCCTGCAAGCGAAGCCAGAGTCACTCTCCTGATGCGTGTTTCTGTCCCAGGCCACGGATGCCAAAGTGAAACACAGTAGACGCGTACAGTGGAGTGCTTTCTGCAAGCTCAGCGAGAAGAATGCAGAGAGTTTAACCTCTGCCCCTTAGCGGGGACCAGCACCCACCTCATCGTGTTCTTGTCTTTAGATGTGAGCACAACCTCTACCTCCCGTGAGCAACGGCATTTATCATCTTCAGAATATACCACCTCAAGCATTGCTGCTTTGGTTTAAAAAAAAAAAAATGACCAATGCTGAGAGAGAGAGTGAGTTACCACAGCCAATTCCTGAAGGGCCTGTCCACCTCAGTTATATTTCCAACAGCTTCATCATGGCTTCTGTGCAGTCGTAGGGAGCTGTGTACTCAACAAGGTAGGATATTCACTTGCTTGAAGCCTTTGGAATGTCTGTAATGCTTTATTGAAATGGTGGCCTCACTCATGATAATTTTCAGAAGTTACAATCAGGTGATGAGGGAAGGAAGACAATGCCTTTGCTCTAACATTCCAGTCCCTCTTGGCAAAGTAAAGCCGGGCGTGCAGTGGTCATGGTTTCCTGCTGTGTGCTCCCAGAATCTTTTCAGGGTGCGGGCACCTTTGCTCTCACTGAACCTCTTGACTCTTCCTGCCCAGGACCACTTGTTTCTCCTGATTGTTTGTGTCAGCGTCGGGTACAAAAAAGACGATTCCCTGCTGAGTCCTAGAGTATCTGGGCCAAGGATGGAATGACCTCACCCTCCCTGCAGCTCTACGCTGTCCTGTCACGGCCAGGCAACTGCTATCTGAACTTGCCCACCATCTCTTAAACCACCAGACCTTTTTAACTGCATTGTCTTGTAAAAGGCGCTGGCTTGTTCCCTAACCATGGTTTTACTGACAAGTCCAGCCTTCAAGGGCTGCAAAACCCTAGGGGGAGGATGTGTCTTCTCAGGGCAGCATAAACATGTCAGAAACCAGACAGCGAGATGGCAAACCCATGGGTGCCACCCACAGAGAACGCTAAATAGTTCAGCAGCTTGTTCTCCCTCAAGCAGAGACGGAATCTGTGTTCTACGACAGAAGTCCCCAACCTTCTTAGCAACAGGGGCCGCTTTCACGGAAGCCAGTTTTTCCAGGGACGCGCAGTGGTGGGAGGGGAGAGGTGGTTTCGGGATGATTCAAGAGCACTACACTTACTGTGCGCTTTATTTCCAGGATTGTTACATCAGCTCCACCTCAGGTCATCAGGCATTAGATCCTGGAAGCTGGGGATCCCTGTAAACTAAGACACAGGGACCTATTACCATATTAATGAAAGGAGATCCAACCAGTCCATCCGAAAGGAAATCAGTCCTGAATATTCATTGGAAGGACTGGTGCTGAAGCTGAAGCTCCAATCCTCTGGCCACCTGATGCGAAGAGCTGACTCATTGGAAAAGACCCTGATGCTGGGAAAGATTGAAGGCAGGAGGAGAAGGGGACGACAGAGGACGAGATGGTTGGATGGCATCACCCACTCCATGGACGTGAGTTTGAGCAAACTTTGGGAGCTGGTGATGGACAGGGAGGCCTGGTGTGCTGCAGTCCATGGGGTTGCAAAGAGTCGGGCACGACTGACCGACTGAGCTGAACTGAATGAAAGGAATGTCTTGATAATGAAAGGAGTAAATCATAGTGGGGCCTCTTGGGAGGTTTGCTCTGTGTAGTTTGGTATTTAGATATTTAACTCAGACAGGCACAAGTGCTACATAGCTTTGCCTTTTACAATTTTTCCATTTTAATTTTTTACTGTTATTGTTCAGTCACTAAATTGTGTCCGCCTCTTTGCGATCCCACGGACTGCAGCAAGCCAGGCTTCCTTGTCCTTCACTGTCTCACAGAGTTTGCTCAAACTCATGTGCATTGAGTCGGTGATGTTATCTAACCATCTCATCCTCTGTCATCCCCTTCTCCTCCTGTCCTCAGTCTTTCCCAGCATCAGGGTCTTTTCCAAGGAGTTGACTCTTTGTATCAGGTGGCCAAAGTACTGAAGTTTCAGCATCGGTCCTTTCAATGAATATTCAGGGTTGATTGGAGTATAGTTGATTTACAATATTGTGCTAGTTTCAGATGAACTGCACAGTGATTAATTTTTTTTTAACAGATTCTATTCTGTTATTAAAAAGCAGAGACATTACTTTGCCCACAAAGATCCATCTAGTCAAAGCTATGGTTTCTCCAGGAGTCACGGGATGTGAGAGTTGGACTATAAGGAAAGCTCAATGTCAAAGAATTGATTCTTTTGAACTGTGGTATTGGAGAAGACTCTTGAGAGTCCCTTGGACTGCAGGGAGATCCAACCAGTCCATCCTAAAGGAAATCAGTCCTGAATATTCATTGGAAGGACTGATGCTGAAGCTGAAACTCCAATACTTTGACCGCCAGATGCTGAGAACTGACTCATTGGAAAAGACCCTGATGCTGGGAAAGATTGAGGGCACGAGGAGAAGGGGACGACAGAGGATGAGATGGTTGGATGGCATCACTGACTCAATGGACATGAGTTTGAGTAAGCTCCGGGAGTTGGTGATGGACAGAGAGGCCTGACGTGCTGCAGTCCATGGGGTCGCAGAGAGTCGGACACGACTGAGCGACTGAACTGAACTGATTCTGTTATAGTTATTTTAAGATATGAGTATAATTCCCTTTGCTGCACAGTGAATCCTTATTGCTTGCCTATTTTATATGCGGAGGAGGCAATGGCACCCCACTCCAGTACTCTTGCCTGGAAAATCCCATGGACGGAGGAGACTGGTAGGCTGCAGTCCATGGTGTCGCTAAGAGTCGGACACGACTGAGCGACTTCACTTTCACTTTTCCCTTTCATGCACTGGAGAAGGAAATGGCAACCCACTCTAGTGGTCTTGCCTGGAGAATCCCAGGGACGGGGGAGCCTGGTGGGCTGCTGTCTATGGGGTCGCACAGAGTCGGACACGACTGAAGCGACTTAGCAGCAGCAGCAGCATTTTATATGCAGTAGTTTGTGAATCCCACACGCCCTAATTTGTCCCTACCACTCCCTTCCCTCTTCCCAGTGGTAACCACTAGTTTGTTTTCTACATCTGTGCGTCTCTGTTTGTTCTGCATGTACACTGATGTGTATTTTTTTAATATTCCACATGTAAGTGATTTTATATACTG
Source organism: Giraffa tippelskirchi (assembly GCF_054371585.1). Classification (NCBI taxonomy): domain Eukaryota; kingdom Metazoa; phylum Chordata; class Mammalia; order Artiodactyla; family Giraffidae; genus Giraffa; species Giraffa tippelskirchi. The sequence goes on from NC_137289.1 coordinate 151,205,042, forward strand.
TCTTTCTCTGCCTGACTTATTTCACAAAGCATAATATTCTCTAGGTCCATCCATATTGCTGCAAATAGTAGTCTCATTTTCTTAAGCCTGAGTAATATAATGTATACAGTTTTTACTAGGTGGCGCTGGTGGAAAAGAACCTCCCTGCCAATGCAGGAGACGTAAGAGATGTGGGTTTCATCCCTTGCTTGGGAAGATCGCCTGGAGAAGGGACATGGAACCCACTCCAGTATTCTTGCCTGAAGAATCCCCATGGCCAGAGGAGCCTGGTGGGCTACAGTCTGTGGGGGTCACAAAGAGTTGGACGCAGCTGAAGGGACTTAGCACACATGACTTAGATCCAAATGTGCCTGCCATTTTTGTGTGTTTCCATGAACTTTTTACCCTTTAAGCTCTCCGGATGCAATTTATTTGTGTCTGTTGAGTGTATTAGAGTTGATTCATTACAGAGTTGGTTTGTTGAGACCTTGTAAAGCTGTACTACACTCTTGGGTTGGGTTAATTCCTGTGATCTCATCTCGTCCTTGGCTTTGTTTTTCACTAGACAGTTCCTGCCTTATTTGCCAGTCCCATCTGATATACCCTTTGGGGCTGTGTGTGGTGGGGTTAGTGCATGCCAATATTTCTCTTTCTATAATTGAACTGATGATGAAGGTTTTGGTTCATGTCTTTCAATTGTTCTCAAAATGAAAGGGCCACTCTGTTAAAACCACCTGAGGTGTTTGAACCACAGTGTTTTTATTACAGGAGACCCTCTTTTCAGACTCTCAGAGGTAAGGCATTTTTAATCTTTTTTACGAACAACTCATCTGATTTTAATACAGTGTGATGTCTATAGATAATACCCTCCTCAGGATTACTGTTGCTCATTTTTTCACCATTAGACAGTTGGAAAAAAAGATACAAATCAGCAACTTTTTTTTTTCATACAATGTTGTGATAGTTTCCGGTGCACAGCAGAACAGCTCAGCCAAAGATGCGTGTATCCATTCAAATTAGCAACTCTCAAAAGCCCTCTTCTTTCTTCTAGTTGCACCCCAAAAGTACGTGATTTTGCGATTAATTATGTTACTAAGGTGCAGCGTATGTGCTTTGTTTTGTAAGTGAAGTTTAAATATTCTTTAGTTTTCTGTTTGAAATAATCCCAAGTCACTATTTTATGGACAGGTTTCGATTACTTGTTATTTGTGTTTTCTATTGGCTTCTCTGTGTTTTGACTAGTTTTATAAAGGGGACCGTCTGAGACATGGAGATTGGATTTGTGGACACAGTGAGGGAAGGAGAGGGTGGGACAGATTAAGAGAGGAGCAGTGACGTATGTACACTACGGTGTGTGAAATAGAGAGCTAGTGGGAAGCTGCTGTTGTATAGCTCAGGGGGCTCAAGTCTGCTCTGTGATGACCTGGAGGGGTGCGATGGGGGGTGGGAGTGAGGCTCAAAAGGGAGGGCACATATGTATAGTTACGTCTGATTCACTCGGTCGTACAGCAGAATCCAACACAACATTGTAAAGCAATTATATTCCCATTAAAAAGGAACAGTGAAGCACGTATCAGTAAGGCATGCTTATACGACTACTACTACTACCCATATTGATTCACTTTATAGATCGGAGAAGGAAGTGGCAACCCACTCCAGGATTCTTGCCTGGACAATCTGATCGTGGTCAGAGGAGCCTGGCGGACTCCACAGTCCATGGGGTCGCAAGAGTCAGACACGACTTAGTGACTGAACGACTACTACTGTTATACACATTTAGACACATATAACTTATATCACAAAGACTTTATAGATTATGTATAAATATACATGTAACTAATACGACATATGCACAAATATATAGAGACTATAGATTTGTATAAATATATCACTAAGGTTTAGCATCTTGTGTGTTCATATGTATGTACACTGGTTGTACACGTGGTTATGCACATATAGCTCTGAGATGTTTAATTCTTTGTGTTGGCTGAGATTGAGCTTTATTTTTTTTTTCTTGAGAAATGTGTCATCTGATATCTGTACTTTGGAAAAGTCCCTTGGTTTCTTTCATGACAGCTTTGAGTGTTAATTTTTTACATTTTTTCTTCACAAACTAAGCCTGCATTCAAACTGTGTTTCTCTCCCATCTCTTCTAAGTAACTTTGAAAAACGTGCTATTTTACTCTAACAGTGCATTTTTCTCATTATATCGTACATGTCAGACAGTCTCTCTGCCCTGAGTAGCTCTCATTCAGTGGCCCGGCCATCACTCTGGTAATTCATTGTGCTGAGGTCCTCTCCGGGGGTAATCTTGCCTTCTTTCTTGCAGGGGATTTCTTGTCTTGAGATGGGCTTGTCGGTTGAGCTGTGTGAGGTAACTCAGGGTCCTGTAGTCCATATGAGGCTGAAGCACAGATGGTTTGGGTCTCAGAAGAGAGTGATCAAGCTGCTAGAACACCGGTGCAAGATCTTCACGATCTCACGGTGCTGTTGGTCATTTCTGAACCCTTCACCCCCCAACGTGGCGTGCGCGTGTGGGGACGGGCAAAGAGCAGACATGCAGAAACCCTCTTGTGCAGCTGACCAAGCCATATCGCAGGAGGAGCTGGGCTATCTCATGGGGAATTAGTGCAAGGTGTGGGGGGCTGCTGAGCTGGGGGGAGAGATGCTTCCGTAGGTACCACACTAACCATGGGACCTGTGTCCTCTCCAGGTGAGGCAGGAAAGGCCTCCTCTTTCTTTATAGGGAGGGGTGAACTGGGCACGGTTAAAGAGGATCATGTTATCAGTCCTGAATATTCAGGAAATCAGTCCTGAATATTCATTGGAAGGACTGATGCTGAAGTGGAAACTCCAGAACTTTGGCCACCCGATGCGAAGAGCTGACTCATTGGAAAAGACCCTGATGCTGGGAAAGATTGAGGGCAGGAGGAGAAGGGGACGACAGAGGATGAGATGGTCGGATGGCATCACTGACTCGATGGACATGAGTTTGAGTAAACTCCGGGAGTTGGTGATGGACAGGGAGGCCTGGCGTGCTGCAGTTCATGGGGTCGCAAAGAGTCGGACACGACTGAGGACTGGACTGAACTGACTGAACTGAAAGAGGGTCAATCCCAGGCTTCATCGTTCACCTGCAGAAGAAAGACAAACTGACAAGCATTTTGTTTTGGTCAGTAAGTGTGGACAATTTAGAGCATCTCTCACGACACACATGGGAACTTTGAGGGTCTGCATGTGGCCTTGTCACCAAGGTAGACGTGCAGGGGTGGCAGCCGTCTTACCAACTCAGGTGATAAAGGAGTTTCCCAGAACACAGAACATGAGCAATCTCTTCATCGTGGCTGCTTCCTCGGGTAGCAGGGCTCTGGTGAGAGTCAGCTTTGCTCACTTCTAGAGGTGGCTGTACATTCTGTTACAGACTAAACCTACTGAGTACTTTGCTGTTGCTACTTTAAGGGGGTTACAGCAAGACATTTATTGAAGGCAACTTCTCGGTGCTAACTTCCCCTGTAACGTCAGGTCACTGGAATCCTAAGTGAGTGCTAAGTAATCTTACGTGTGCACAAGACACTTGCTCAAAGATGGCCTGCTGCTAATTAAATACAGGCTTACTTTCAATCTGTAGCTTGCCTCGTTTGAGTCAGAAACCACAGACATTTCGGATACCAAAAAAAAAAAAAAACCACCACAAACCTTTCAGTTGCCAAGTAAGTGTAGTCATCGATTTCCAGCATTGTCTTTTCTCCAAAAGTGAACATTAGAATACTGACTGGCTGTCTCCCGCAGGTTGAAGCCCACTAGAGCCATCACCCGGGATCAGCAGTGGTCTTTGGGGTCTCACCTATGTTTCTTTAGAATATTTTCCTACTTTATTCTTCTCTTGTGTAGGTAATTCTCCAGAAACAGGAGAGGGGGGAGAAAATGTCATTACAAATGGAGGGACATAACTATTTCTGTTGCGTGTCAGTGCACTAAAATCAAATCTTGGCAGTGGAATTCAAAGATGGTAAGGCATTGAAAGTGTGTGGATTTGTTGAGACTGAGATAGAGAACTAATTCTTACAAAGGCAGGGATTACAGTGAGAGCAGTCACTCACACAAAACAATATGAGGCATAATTCTTTAGGTGTGCATGTTTTAAAACCACGCATGATAGAATTCAGTGTATTGTCAGCTTTCCTTAATTCTATATATCCAGATGTTGGCATAATTTTATTGATCTAAAATAACAAACTAGCTTTGCTTCCATGATTCAGTTTTCTGAGTGTTTCTATCATGTCTCAAAATTACAATAATTTTCTTTTAGAAAAACATTTTTTAAACTCTGAAATAATGTATCGGTAACCACGACATGTGCTGGTTTGACTCATGCTTCTTTCAGAAAATGAGTAAAATGACTGAAAATTGTTCTGTAATGTGTAGCCTAGGCTTATCCTGGAAAAAGCCAGGTCTTTGCTTTATAAATTCAGTGCAGGGTGCATATTACAGCACTTTCAGTAAGGCACAGGGCTCTACTTCTTCTGTAAGGATCATTACTTGAAAATGACTTATAAAAAATCAAATTAATACTTGGGAGTAGATATATATATATATATATATATACATATATATATAATTTTATTTAGCAATTCTCACCCAATACAGGAGTTAAGTTACTCTCTGGCAGACAGTGTGAAATACCTATACAGAATATACATTTCCAACCCCCTTTTCCCTTTATCTCCCTAGACTCATAGAGCCATGTCACCCAGTTATGGTTAGTCATGTATAATTGAAGACACTGTAGGATGTGTTCCTAGGAAAAAGACCTTGTAGTTTAACTCTCCTTCCTCCAAGCTCTCAACACTTTGATTGTGTGTAAAAGTGGGATAGATGGAAGGATAAATGATAGAGTGACAAATAATGACGGTTATATGGAAGAATGAACGTATGTTAATGATGTGTGTAAAAACGATGCGATGACAGAAAAGATAATGTGAATGATATAAGATGATTTGAATATACTTAAAACACAGACTTCATTCTCTCTGCATCCTTTGATAGCTATTCGAACACACACACTTATTATGACTTCACTGGAATAAGTAAGATGGAGTCAAAGATGGTTGCCTTCTCTAATATGGTAGTGTTCAACTTCCACCTTCCATTTATTTGAAGGCTTCTGTTCTAGCATCATCATTCCTTCATGCCTTTGGGGCCTGGTACAACCTTAAGGAAGCCTAGGAGAGGCAGGAACCTGATCCAAGGACCACACCGAGGGACAGGAAGAAGATGAAAATATGTGTGTGTGTGTGTGTGCACACGCACATGTGCACATCATATATACAGGATGAAAATACATGTGTATACATATATGAGGAAAAGGTTAATATATATATATATATACACACACACACACACATATATATATTACCTGGGTAATAATATTTATGTTACCCAGGACAATATATATATATATATATATATATATATATATATATATGTATATGTATATGTATATATGTGTGTGTGTATATATATATATATATGTACTTAAAAGAATATATAAAGGTACTTGTATGTATTGTTCATATGCTTTTCTACATGTATCATGTAAATAGTATGAGAGGACAGAAACACAGAGAGAAGTGAGCTGGCTACAGACAGACAGTGACAAGAGAGGGAGAGAAAAGAGAGCTCAATTCAGAGACACAGAAAGTGGCTGGACATACAGAGAGAAGGTAGGGAGAGAGAGGGAAGTTAGGATATAGGTAAGATTCCTATCTAAGAGGGACAGAAGGTAGATGTATACAAAGGGAGATGGACACAAATACAGATAGATACGGAGGGAGAGGGAGCAGGCGTATATAGAGAGAAGACGGCTAAACATAGAGCGGCGGAACATAGCTAGATATACAGCAGGAGAGAAAACAGGTACAGACAGAGTAGAAAAGGCAGACGGATGTACAGAGAGACGGAGCGAGGTGCAGAGAAGGTAGCTGGATGCACAAGGACGGAGAAGAGAGAGACTGAGGTTAGCTGCAGCGAGAGAGAAGACGGCCAAGTATAGAGAAGGTCGCTAGGTATACAGAGAGGAGAGATTCGGGGGTGGGGGGCAGGCAGCTGGATATAGAGCCAGAGAAGAGGACTCAGTGCAGAGGGACAGAAGGTGGCTCGATCCAGAGAGAGACAGACGGTAGGGACAGAGAGAGAGAGGGAGAAAGGAGTTAGATCTCCTGACAGAGAGCGAACATAGGGACACAGAAAGAGAAAAAGGGAGCCAAGTATAAGTAGAGAACGTGGCTACGTATATAGAGAGACAGAAAATAGGGACACACACACACACACACACACACAGAGAAGGTGCCTCCATGTGCACAGAGAAGATAGCAAGAGAGAGAGAAACAGACGGTGTCTAGGTACACCGCCCCCCCCCAGAGAGAAGACACATACAGAGACAGAAGACAGAGAAGATAGTGAGGGATGGAGAATCAGAAGGGAGCCTGATATCCACACACACAGAGAAAAGACAGAGAGAGAGACGGGCTGAGGATGGGCACAGAGAGAGAGAAGGTGGGAGCCTGATATATACACACACAGAGAAAAGACAGAGAGAGAGAGGGGGGCTGAGGATGGGCACAGAGAGAGAGAAGGTGGCTGGATGTACAGAGAGATGGAACATGGATTCAGACAGAGAAGACAGCTAGACAGAGAGAGGGACTGAAGATACGTCCACAGAAGCAGAAGGGAGCCTGATACACAGACAGACAGAAGGTCACTACCTGTAAAGACAGAGAAGAGAGTCAGATATACAGGAAGACAGCTAAAAGTAGAGAGAGGTCCCTACTTATAAAGGTCACTACCTATGAACACAGAGAAGAGAGTCAGATGTACAAGAAGATAGCTAAATGTAGAGAGACACAAGCTAGGTGCATGCACACAGAGGGAGAGGATGGCATACCGAGAAAGAGAAGATAGCTAGAGACCGTGGCTAGGTGTCCAGAGAGAGAAGGGAGCTATATATATATACACACACACACACACACACACACACACACACACACACACACACAGTATGTAGATAGTGTACAGCAAGAGAGAAGACAGAGACACACACAGACAATAGCAAGACATAGAGAAACAGATGGTGTTTAGATATACACACAGAGAGAAGCTAGGTACTGAGACAGACATGGTTGCTAGACAGAAGGTAGCTAGATCTCTAGAGAGATAGTAGGTGGCTGAGTGTACACAGGAGATAGATATAGAGGCAGCAGATAGAGAAGGTAGCAAAGTATAGAGGGAGTGTAGTGAGACATCCAGACAGGGTGAAAGAAAGTGAAGTCACTCAGTTGTGTCTGACTCTTTGTGACTCCGTGAACCATAGCCTACCACGCTCCTCCGTCCATGGGATTTTCCAACTGAGAGTACTAGAGTGGGTTGCCATTTATAGATATATACATAGAAGATAGAGAGGTAAGATGGCTAGGTATAAGAGAGACAGAGAAGATAGCGATAGAGAGAAGATAGCTAAATATAGAGACACACACACACACGCAGAGAAGGTAGGTAGATAGACATTGGGAGAGAAGACAGGTACAGAGAAAGGGAAGATAGATAGATGTATAGACAGAAGATAGAAAGATAAGTTAGCTAGATATAAGGGAGACAGAAGAAGAGGTACAGAGAAGCAGAAGATAGCCTGATATAGAGAGAAAGAGGAGATAGATAAGGTGACTAGGTATTAGAGACAAGAAGAGACATGCAAAGAGAAGGTAATCAGATACACAGAGATGTCGGCTAAGTATATATAGAGAGAAGGTAGCTAGATGTACAGACAGTGATGTGAAGTTCAGAGAGATAGAAGTTGGCTAGATATACTGCCTCAGGTGGTAAAGAATCCGCCTGCAATGCGGGAGACCTGGGTTTGATCCCTGGGTTAGGAAGATCCCCTGGAGAAGGGAAAGACTACCCACTCCAGTATTGTGGCCTGGAGAATTCCATGAACTGTATATTCTGAAAGTGAAAGTGAAGTCGCTCAGTCGTGTCCGACTCGTTGCGACTCCATGGGCTGCAGCCTATAGACTGTAACCAGGCTCCTCCATCCATGGAATTTTCCAGGCAAGAATACTGGAGTGGGTTGCCATTTCCTTCTCCAGGAGATCTTCCCAGCACAGGGAATGAACCCAGGTCTCCCGCGTTGTAGGCAGACACTTTACTGTCTGAGCCACCAGGGAAGTCCATGCAGTATGGGGTCGCAAAGCATCAGACAGAACTGAGTGACTTTCACTTTTTCACTCGCTTTCACAGAGAGAAAATAGCTAGGTGGACAGAGAGAGAGAAAAGATAGCTCGATACAGAGACACAGAAGGTGGCTAGATATACACACACACAGAGAAGATAGATATAGAGCAAGACAGCACATAGAGAAGGTAGCGACATATATGGAGAGAAATGCAGCTAGAAAGACAGCGGGAGAGTAGATGGGTACAGAGAGAGAAAGTAGCTAGGTGTACAGAGAAAGAGAAGATAGATTCAGAGAAAGACAGGAGACAGATGGCTGGATATAAGAGAGACAGAAGACAGGTACAGAGAGAGGCAAAAGGTAGCTAGATATGTAGATATGTACTAATATACATATATTAGTATATGTAGAGGAGATAGCTACAGAGAGATAGAGCACAGCTACTCATAAAGAGAGAAGAAGACAGTTAGATAAACAGAGAAGGCAGCTAAACATGGAGACAGAAGATAGCTAGATGCACACAGAAGGAGAAGACAGATATAGAGGGGACCAGAAGATAGGTACAGAGAAGCAGAAGGTAGTCTGATATACTAAGAGAGAGAAGATGTACCTAGAGACAGACAGAGGATACAAATGACTAGATATGAGAGAGAGACAGAAGCTAGGTACAAAGAAAGACAGACATTAGCTAGATCTACAGAGACAGAGGTGGGTAGGTGTACAGAGGGACAGAAGGTAGGTAGAGAGAGAAGAGAAAGAGAAGGTGGCTAGATGTACAGAGAGACGAAAGGTAGGCAGAAAGAGGAGAGAGAGAGAAGGGAGCTAGATGTACAGAGAGACGGAAGGTAGGCAGAAAGAGGAGAGAGAGAGAAGGGAGCTAGATGTACAGAGAGATGGAAGGTAGGCAGAAAGAGGAGAGAGAGAGAAGGTGGCTAGATGTACAGAGAGACGGAAGGTAGGCAGAAAGAGGAGAGAGAGAGAAGGGAGCTAGATGTACAGAGAGACGGAAGGTAGGCAGAAAGAGGAGAGAGAGAGAAGGGAGCTAGATGTACAGAGAGATGGAAGGTAGGCAGAAAGAGGAGAGAGAGAGAAGGGAGCTAGGTCTACAGAGACAGAGGTGGGGAGGTGTACAGAGAGAGACAGCACATAGAGAAGATAGTGAGATATAGAGACGGAATGTAGCTAGGCAGTGAGAGGGTAGGTAGGGACAGTGAGAGAGAGAAGACAGAAAGAGAAAGACAGAAAATAGAGCAGATGGCAAAGTATAGAGAGACAGAAGGCGGCCAGATGTCTCGAGGGAGAGAAGATAGGCCTAGAGACACAGAAGGGAGCTAGACATACAGAGAGCGAAGATAGCTAGAGGGACGACAGAGACTGCGAGCAAGTACCCAGCTCGGTATGCAGAGACAGGAGACATATATAGAGACACAAGGTACTTATTAGTGTATAGAGAGAAGGTACGGAGAAGGCAATGGCACCCCACTCCAGTACTCTTGCCTGGAAAATCCCATGGATGGAGGAGCCTGGTAGGCTGCAGTCCATGGGGTCGCTAAGAGTCGGACACGACTGAGCGACTTCAATTTCACTTTTCCCTTTCATGCATTGGAGAAGGAAACGGCAACCCACTCCAGTGTTCTTGCCTGGAGAATCCCAGGGATGGCGGAGCGTAATGGGCTGCCGTCTGTGGGGTCGCACAGAGTCGGACACGACTGAAGCGACTTAGCAGCAGCAGCAGCAGCAGCAGAGAGAAGGTAAGTGTATAGAGAAAACAGGAGGTATATACCATGAAGATAATTCATGGAAGATTATATAACAAAAATAAAGAGATAAAAACAGATAAAGTAGATATGTAGAGAGTAAATATATGTATATATATATATATAGAGAGAGAGAGAGAAAGAGAGACAGAGAGAGAAAGTATAAATATACGGAGAGAGAAAATAGCTAGATACAGAGGTTATAAAGAGAGAAGACAGATATGTGTATAGAGAAGATACCTAGGTATACGTGAAAAGTTGACAGATACACAGCGAGAAGACAGAGAGAAATAAAATAGAATATAGTTACACAGAGCATATATAGAGAAGATAGCTAGATATACATAGAGAGTTGATAGGTACACAGAGAAAGAAGATATTTTTTATATATACATATGTGTGTGTGTGTGTGTGTGTGTATACATAGAGAGAGAGAGAGAGAGAAAGGTATACATAGAAAGAAGATAGATACATACAGACAGAAGACAGACTGAATATAGATACACTGAGAAGATGTATACATACGTGTCTGCTCATTCGTGTCCGACTCTGTGACTCCATGGACTGTAGTCCGTCAGGCTCCTCTCTCCGTGAGATTTCCAAGGCAAGGATACTGTAGTGGTTCCATTTCTTTCTCTGGGTGATTTTCTTGACCCAGGGATCAAACCTGCATCTCCTCCATTGGCAGGTGGATTCTTTGTCACCTGGGAAACACACACACACACAGACACACACACACAATGTTGAAAGGTCCCTAGAGAAGCCACCTCTCTTAGACAATCTCTTGGTTACTGCATTCTCTGAGGATGTATGTTTAAATGGCATATAGTTGAAGTTTTCCTTTGGGAGTTTTCCTGTTAATATTGCTTTAAGAGTAATGTCAGCTCAGTGTGTGTAAGCCTGTCTTCTTCCTCCACCCAGAAACAAACCAAGTCATACCCAGCAGAAAACAATAAAAGCAGAAACACATGGAGGCTCCACAGTACGCTACTACACAACCACGGATCACTGGAAAAAAATCAGAAAGGAAATCAAGAAATATGTCATCTCTCAGGACAAGTGAAAATGAAAACATGACGATCCAAAACCTACAGGACGCAGCAAAAGCGGATCTCAGAGAGAAGTTTATAACATATAGTTGTACCTTAGAAAACAGTCTGAAATGACTGACCTTACACCTCAAGCAACGCAAAGATAGAAGAACGAACAAAAACACTGTGTTACTAGAAGAAGAAAAAAAATCATCAAGATCAGAGCAGAAATAAATGAAATAGAAACAAACAAAACAATAGCAGAGAGATCTCTGAAACTGGTCTGGTTCTTTGGAAAGATAAACTTGATAAACCACTAACCAGACTCATGAACAACAGAAAAGGAGAGGCTTCTTATCAACAGAATTAGAAGTGAAAAAGACAAAGTTAAAAGTGACACCAAAGATGTGCAAAGAATCATTAGAGACAATTAGAAGCAATTATCAAATGGTGACTGAAGCCATGAAATTAAAAGACACTTGCTCCTTGGAAGAAAAGCTATGATCAACCTAGGCAGCATATTAAAAAGCAGAGACATTACTTTACTGACAAAGGTCCATCTAGTCAAAGCTTTGCTTTTTCCAGTAGTCGTGTATGGATGTGAGATGTGGACCATAAAGAAAGCTGAGCACTGAAGAATTGCTGCTTTTGAACTATGGTGTTGGAGAAGACTCTTGAGAGTCCCTTGAACAGCAAGGAGATCAAACCAGTCAGTCCTTAAGGAAATCAATCCTGAATATTCATTGGAAGGGCTGATGCTGAAGTTCCAATACTTTGGCCCCCTGCTGAAAGAGCCAACTCATTGGAAAAGCCCATGATGCTGGACACGATTGAAGGCGGGAGGAGAAGGGGACGATGGAGGATGAGATGGTTGGATGGCATCACTGACTCAATGGACATGAGTTTGAGTAAGCTCTGGGAGACGGTGGAGATCAGAGGACCCCAGCATGCTACAGTCCATGAGGTCACAAAGAGTCAGATGTGACTTAGTGACTGAACAACAAAAAATCACCCCTAGTGTTTTTTTTACAGCAGTATTTACAGTAGCCAGGATATGGAAGCAATCAAAGTATCTATCAGATGAAGAGATAAAGAAGGTTTGGTACCTATATAGAATGGAACACTCCTCAGCCATGAAAAGAATGAAATAATGCAATATGCAGCAACAAAGATGGACCTACAGATTTTCAATATTCAGTCGTTCTGACATAGAGGCAAATATGATATCATTTGTATGTGGGATCTAAAAATATGATGCAAATGAACGTATTTACAGAACAGAAACAGACTCACAGACTTAGAGACTAGAGTTGTGGTTACCAGGTGGGGAAAGGGTGGGAGATAAATTAAGAGACTGGTATTGACATATACACAACTACTATATATAAAACAGATAAACAACGTGGACCTGCTGTATAGAACAGGGAACTCTATACAATATTCTATAAAAGCTAAATGGGGAATGAAGATGAAAAAGAATGGATATATGTATATGTATAACTGAATCACTTTGTACAGCAGAAACTAACATTGTAAAATCAACCGTACTCCAATAAAAATAAGAATTAGAAAAAAAAGTAACAAGTATGAAAGTCTGTCTTATAGGGAATACAAAATCCTCAAATTTGTGTTCACAACTGATTGATCACTCTTTTCTCTTTTCCCCTGTTAATTCGTTAAGATGCACTGTACCAATCCCCCCTCCAGATAAGTTTGTTTCCTTGTCTACTCTTCACTCTCCAGGCCTTTGTGAAAACCACATTCATTCCGTCCGCAGACAGTTAAACAATATTGTAATATTTATCCTTCCTCACTCCCTCTGAACCTCTTATGTTCCCCTACATATTATACCATCAGTTTTATTTAGAGGTTGTTTTTTTTTTTTTTTTTTTTGTCAGTAAACATCCTTAAGAGATATCCTCACTGTTTATAACTGAGTTGGTCCATGCTCAGAGTACTGTTTTCTTTTACCTTTAAGGGAAAAAAAGTATCTGGGTTTCTGGGTAAAAAGCTAGCTATAGAACTTTCACCATGTTTTTAATGAATCTGACTTATAATCTGTCTCAGCTGATGCTCAACATACCTGATGTATAATAGTGTTAGTTGTATCTGACTCTTTGCGACCCCAGAGACTGAGCCTGCCAGGCTCCTCTGTCCTTGGGATTCTCTAGGAAAGAATACTGGAGTGGGTTGCCATTCTCTTCTCCAGGGGATGTCTAATAGTTGCAAGTATTTAGGTGAATATACTGCCATGAAGATGGCTTTTGTAATCACAGTATTACTAATATTTCCCTGCAGAGAGCCCTAGAATTTACAGGGTTCTGTGTTTGAATGGTGTTCAGGAATTTTAATGAGATACGTCAAAGCCTGAGAATTAGTTTTCCTCCCTCTTTGTCTAACTGAATGTATCTTAGTTATTTCTTGTCACCCCAAAAACCCCCTCTTAGAAATGACTTTTCAACCCTATTGCGCTCCAAAAAAACACGTTACATTGTGTTTATGAAAAGGCTTGTGACTGCCAGCATTTTAGTGCATTGCTGCGGGGTCTCTTTCCCTTCAATAATTCACGGAGAGCTGCCCAGTGGCCAAATCACCTTGAGAGTCCAGTTGATCCTGTGCTTCAAGAGACCCTTCTTCCTTTCTGTGTGATAAGCTCTAGTACCACCATGCAAGTAACCAAATGAAGCAAATGTACACTGTCACAGAGTCACATAGATTTTCCCCACTAGAGCAGACACCTGTCTGTTTACCATCTCCTTGAGAGAGCCAATTCCTAGGCAGGTCGATAAGGAGCCCGGGGCCCCCTAGGAGGAGAAAGGGGTCTGGCATTCTCTAGAAGGAGGAAAGGACAAATGTCTTTTTCTTTAAGCCTGGAGCTGATGATTACACAACAAACAACTCAGATTAAACTCTGTACTAAGAATTCTGTAACAACACTGTATCCTGCTTGAGGACAGTTTTTCCTTCTTGAAAACCTTCCGACTGATCCTGTTATCTCAGAATGTATGGGCCTGGTAAGATCTTTCTCTTGTTAAGTTCTAATCCTGTCGTCTTCAAATGTAAATTGTGGGAGTGGGCCTTGTAAAATCTTTACAACCTTGAGACGTTCTTTTGATGTATTGTGATAACCAATTGAAAAAGTATCTAGCTCCCTTTTCTAAGACTATCGAGGTGGGCACTCGCCTTCCCCTTCTGATGTCTGTGTCAGAAGCTTTGTCTGTCCCCTTTTCACTTGAATAAAACTCTGCCACACAGAAGCTCTTGAGTGATCAAGTCTGGTCCCTGGTCCCAAAGCTACATATTCTTCTTCAGAGATCACAAATCTGACACTGTTCGCCATAAGGTATCATCCTGTTCGTGTTATTTAAACATCAAACGTGAAACATGCCCTAAAGTGAGATTCATACCTCATTTTGGTTTACGAACATGTACACTTTTCATCCTAAAAACAACGGTGCGTAGTTGATCATTTTATCCATGTAACGACCAAGGAAGCCGACATCTAGTGACTTTACATCTTGAACTGAAAAAAATCTCAGAGGCGACAGGTAATTAAAACTTGAAAATGTATTCCATAGTGAGAATATATTCCGTGGTGTCAGTGTATTCCGTGGTTTCCCATTGGACTAATTATTTCATAAAGCCCATGTGTCATATTTGTGTATGTGTGTGTGTTTTCACTGGTCAAAGTTGCTAGGGGATTGAAAACAACACGTTTTAAGCCATTTAAGCACTCAATCCTAAAGGAAATCAGTCCTGAAAATATTCATTGGAAGGAATGATGCTGAAGCCGAAACTCGAATACTTTGGCCACCGGATGCGAAGAGCTGACTGATTTGCAAAGACCCTGATGCTGGGGAAGATTGAGGGCAGGAGAAGGGGACGACAGAGGATGAGATGGTTGGATGGCATCACCGACTCAATGGACATGAGTTTGAGCAAACTCCAGGAGTTGGTGATGGACAGGGAGGCCTGGCGTGCCGCATTCCATGGGGTCGCAAAGAGTCGGACATGACTGAGCAACTGAACTGAACTGAAGCACCCAGCGTAAGCACACAAAATTGCTGCTGTGACTATAGCTGCTGCTGCTGCTGCTGCTGCTAAGTCACTTCAATTGTGTCCGACTCTGTGCGACCCCATAGACGGCAGCCCACCAGGCTCCCCCATCCCTGGGATTCTCCAGGCAAGAACACTGGAGTGGGTTGCCGTTTGACTATAGAACAAACCAGAAACACCGAAGTAAGAGGACAACTAACTAGACATGTAAACATAAATTTACATCTGTATGTGCATGCAAGGCTTCTCGCAGAAATGAAAGCTGTGGGGCTCCTGACTCCCTCCACCAAAACTTTTAGTTTCTGGATGTTATGAACACATTTCTCTGGGCCGTGTCACCTTTGCATGGATGATAAAGTATTATGTATGTAGTCAGTTCGTTATGTAATTTAGTGCAAGGTTTTAAAACCGTCTCTCTCTACAAGCCAATGCCTTTCTCATCAGCATCATCTTTTGTTCCCTTAATGAAATGGCAACCAGCGAGGCATAAGAATTAATGTCAGGTGCCAGAAACTTCAACATCAGTAGGAGTCATACCCATGCATAGGGAGGAAAAATGGGGAAAAGGCAGGTTTTCTTGAATATGTAAATGCCCACTTACCCCTCCACGTGAAGCTTTGACACACAGCAGTTCCCTTACCTTTGAATATTCCTCTTCCAATGATAAATAAGAAACATCAACTATTTGGAGCATTATTAGTAATATCCAGCCATATGGTCTTGTGAATTTGGAAAGACCCAAAGTCCCATGTCAAATCACACACACACAAATGCTTTCTGTTCAGTGCACTTCAAAGACTGTATGGACTCTTTATTCTGCCTAAAACTAGCCTGCCACTAGAAGATAAACCACTTCCATCTAGCCACGCAAGCTGTGTAATGATCAGAACAGCACATAATAGCTCTTCAAGATGTAATCACTGAAGTAAAGGTTGACAGGAGCTCCAAAACACAACTATTTTTTTCAAATAGAAAATCTTGTAAGTTTTTGTTGAATATTCACCAGCAGTCCACTTACGTACTGAATCTTCAGACAAATAATATAAAGGGTTCTATGAAGTGTGATTGAACCAAGCCACACTGTTAAATGTTGGGCTTCATAATGTACACGTTAATTCAATAATGATAATAACCATGCATCCATTTGAATTTAAAAAGACATTGACAGTCAGAGAAATGGAGGAAAGGTGAGGGAAGGTAGTGGAAATAATTTATTCTGACACTGGTCCTTAGGACAGCAGTTACCGTTTACCACCCAGTCTTGAGTTCTGAGGGTTTGCGATGCTTGACGGACATACAGGAATCTCTGAAATTTAGGATCACTCAGAAAGAGTGTGGTCAGACGGCTTCTTCCAGACCACTTGTTGGCTCACTGGGATGGATGCAGAATTAACACATGCGTTGACTGTATAAAAATAATAGGCTTTGTAATCAGTTGAAGCCCATTTTGAGAAAGCTTATCTATCCCCCCTTGATCCTGGAATATCTTTTAAACCGTAGCAGTTCACAACTGGTAAATGGTCATCTGAAGTGACGCTTTTGTCAACAGATGTCAAAAAATAAATCTGTAAACATTTGTGAGCCTGTGTCTTCGTAAATGGAAATTCAAAGGAGCTCTCTTAACAAAAGAAAGGGCCTTCTGAAGACACACAGCAAATAAGGTGCACGTGATGTTTAACACAGGAACAATACCCTGTTGTATTCTGTCATGACTTCTATTCTGTACTGCACCGGCTGGAGAAAGGTATTCTATATCCCGGATGTGCTAACACCCAGAGGAAGCCCACACAGACCTACAGACAGGAGGTCAAGTCAGTATGAGTGTTTTAATGGCGTTGTTAGATAAGAGAAGCGACTTACAAAAGTCAGTTCCCTTTAGAAAATGCAACCAGTGATAATCCTTCAGAAAACGTGGACAGGCGTATCACGTATAGTGGCAACAACAGAACCATTTTGTTGGCGTCAACGTGTATAAGACTCAAAGGTGTCACTTCTCTCCTGATTAACCGACTGATTCAGTTAAGTTCAAATAAAATTGTCAAAACTACGTTCTGTGGGACTTGATAAGCTGTTTCAAAAACTCATTTAGAAAAACCGTGGTGTTTTACCACGGTTAGACAAGAAGCCCTGCAAGGAAAAGATGCAGGTGGGTGGAGATTTCATGCCTTCGTGATGAACCCTTATTAGAAGGGTGTGGCATTTGCAGGAAGATATACATTTCAGTGGGAAAACAAAAGTGAACCTATAGAGACACAGAGAAACACACTTCATGAATACTGAGTAGAGAAAGGCAAACTTTCATTTAATTACGCTTGTGCACTTAAAAAACCAATCAATTAAACCTGATAGGTTTGTTAAGACCTTAAAGCCAAATATCCAAATTCCTAAACTTCTAGAAGAACGTTTGAAAAGGACTTTACAACCCTGGATTGCGAAATATATAAATTAAAACCCAGAAAGGAGAGGGAAATAGCAACCCTCTCCAGTGTTCTTGCCTGGAGAATCCCATGGACGGAGGAGCCTGGCGGGCTACAGTCCATGGGGTCACAAGGAGTCAGACATGACTAAGCGACTTAACACACACACAAAACCCAGAGCAGAAAGTTTGATGACTTCACTTACATGAAAATGTAAGATTCTGTCTGTAATGGCAAAGGGTGAGAAGTGAACTATCCATTTTCAAGGATATATTTGCAATCTTTTTATCCAGCCAATATAAAACACACACATATAAATACATAACCCCAGATACAAAAAAGGAAGGAGATCAGAAATAGGTAGTTCAGAGAGAAGTAATCATTTAGAACTCACAGACATGAAATGTTTTTACACATAGGTGGTCACTCATAGAATATAAACATAAACGTAACAAGAAAGTATCACGTCTTTACCCATCAAGTTGGCTAAGACAACACATACTTGAAAAATACTGACAGAACTTGGAGCTGTCAATCAATGGGACATTATTACCACCCACATCTTCTCAGCTTATACACTGTCGTCAACGTTTCAGAGTAACGTTCAGCTTCTGTTGGAAATCCACCGTAAGAGTAACTCATGAACCAACAATGGTACTTGCACACACATATCATAGCTGTCTCACAAATGTTCGGATCCCGAGGTGCTTTCTAGCGATATTCATAGCAGCTTCTTCTGTACAAAGCTGTAGCTATGTACTGTTATCTTCAGACATGTCATACAAGTGGTTCTTTGATGAATAATTGAAGCTCACCAACCTGCACTGTTACACGTTTGGTTTCATAATGTGCGCATTAGTCTAATAATGATAAATAACTACGCATCCATTTGGGTTTAAAAACAGATCAACACTAAGACAAACTCACGGTGAGAGAAATTATTGGAAACTATTTATTCCGACACTGATCCTTTAGGAAAGCAGTGACATTTGACACAAACTGTCCCAGCCTTGAGTTCCAAGGGTTTGCAACGCTGGTTGGAGACACAGGAATCTATGAAATTCAAGGTCACCCAGAAAGGGTGTGGTCAGACAGCTTCTTCTGGACCTGAAGTCGCTCATCAGGGTGGATGTAGAATGAACACATAAGTTGATTGTATAAAAATAGCTTTATAATCAATTAATTATAATCAATATAATCATGAAGCCCACTTCATGGCAGCAGAATGTGCCCCTTTCAGCAAAAGCACGTTGTTCCCCCTTAAGGGTGGACTATTTTTTTTTCAACAGATGACAAAAAAATAAAATCCTACAAACACTTATGACAGATCTCTTAGAAAACTGGAATTGAAAGGAGCTCTCTTAATGAAGGCAAAGGCTTCATAAAAACCTACAGTGGATGATGTACGTGTAATATGTAGCACAGGAGCAATACCCTGCTACTCTCGGTCACCACGTCTGTTCTGTGCTGGCTAGAGAAAGGTGTTTACATCCACGATGTGATCATACAGAGAGAAAACCCACACAGACCTACAGACCACACAGACCCACAGACCTACAGTAGGTGGTCGAGCCAATACGAGCGTTTTGGCAGGAACATTCACAGTTCAATGGGGGAAATGAGCAAACCCACAGAGACTCAGAGAAACACACTTTTCAAACAACTGACTAGGGAAAGGTCAACTTTCAGTTGATTATGCATGCACCCTTAAAAAAATGAATCAATTAACACTGATAGGTTTGTTAAGAACTTAGAGCCAAATATCAAAATTGCTAAACTTTGAGGAGAATGTTCGAAAATGACTTTATCACACGGGATTGTGGAATGCATAAATTGAAACCCCAAACCGCATTTGATTAACTGACTTACCTGAAAATGTAAAATTCTGTCTCTAACGTTAGAATGAGAAATGAGCCATCTATTTTCGAGGCTATATTTTCGATCTGTTTCTCCAACAAATATTAAAAACAGTACACACAGAGAAATACATAACCCCCAAGACAAGTTAATTGAGGGAAATTATAAATAAGTAGTTCAGAGATAAGTAATCATTTACAACTCATAGAGAGGCATGTGAAAAGTTTTTAAGTTCACCCACAGAATATAAATATAAATGTAACAAGAATATTTCATGTCTTTACCCATAAAATTGGCTAGGATAACATACCTGAAAAATCCCAATTGAACTTGGAGCTGTGAATCAACGGACATTATCACCCACATCTTCTTGGATTGTAAGTTGTCATCAGGGTTTCAGAACAGAGGTCCGCTTCTGCTGGAAATCCACCCAGATACAAAAAAGGAAGGAGTCACTCATGAAGGATAACTCATGAACCAACAATTATACCTGAATGCATGTATTACTGATAACTCACAAATGTTTAGACCCTGAAGCACGTACTGTGATATTCATAGAAGCTTCTTTTGTATGAGCAATACCCCAGATCATACATATGCTTGTCAAAAGTAGACTGGGTAAAAAAAATCTCTTATATTAATACAAAAAAATGCTATACAGCAATGAGGAATAATAAAGCACACATATTTAAATCACCCTGGGTATATCTCTGAACACAGAGTTCAAGGACAGAGTCTAAGAAAGGCGTGTACAGTCTGGTTCTCTTATATAATGTTCAAAATCAGACAAAATTTAAGATTAATTTATTTACAAAATATACAAACAGCTTGTACAGCTCAGTGTCAATAAGAAGATATGTTTAAATGGGCAGAATATCTCAATAGACATTTATCTCCAGAGAAGACATAGAGATAGCGAAAAAGCACATGATAAGATGCTCAACATCACAAGATACCAGAGAAATGCAAGTCAAAACTACAATGAGGCATCATCTCAGACCAGTCAGAATGGCTGTCATCAAACAATGTACAGACAATAAATGCTGCAGAGGGTTTGGAGGAAAGGGACCCTTCCTACACTGTTGGTGGGAATGTAAACTGGTGGAGTCACTATGCAGAACAGTATAGAGGCTCTTTAAAAAACTAAAAATAGAGTTACCATGTGATCCAGCAATCCCACTCCTGGGCATATTCCCAGAAAAATCCCAATGCTCATAGCAGCACTATTTACAATGGCCAGCAATGGAAGAAACCTAGATGTCCATCAGTAGATGAATGGATAAAGAAGATTTGGTACACATATATAACAGAATATTCCTGAACCATAAAACAGAATGAAATGATGCCATTGGAGGCAACATGGATGGACCTAGAAATTATCAAACTCAGTGAATTAACTCAAAGAAATATAGTATGATATCACTTATGTGGAAACTTAAAAAAAGATACAAAGGAATGAATATGACTGTGTGTGAATAAAACTTTATTGACAAAAACAATTAAAGATGAGAGTTGGCCCTGAACCCTAGTCATCACATGGATATGCTTTAGACTTCACTATAAAGTGAAAGTTACACGGTCGTGTCCGACTCTTTGCAACCCAAAGGACTGTACAGTCCATGGAATTCTCCAGGCCAGAATACTGGAGTGGGTAGCCTTTCCCTTCTCCAGGGGGTCTTCCCAACCCAGGTATCGAACCCAGGTCTCCCTCATTGCAGGTGGATTCTTTACCAGCTGAGCCACCAGGGAAGCCCAAGACGACTGGAGTGGGTAGCCTATCCCTTCTCCAGGGGATCTTCCCAACCCAGGGATCAAACCTGGGTCTTCTGCATTGCCAGCGGATTCTTGACCAGCTGAGCCACAAGGGAAGCCCAAGAGTGCTTATCGCTATCAAGAGTACTTATCAATTCCAAGTACACAGAAAGCACTGACTGTGCGTCTTAAACATTTCTCAGTGTTTAATGGTCCCTATGCATTTGCACAGTGCTTCACAGTAACTGCAGACACTGCCCTTAGGCCAGTGTTTTCAGCATCCAGGGGCTCTAGGGGAGGAGATACTCATGTATATCCACCATGACTCCGTGTACACTTCTCGTCCTCACAGCGCAAAGGAGAGGAAAAAAACGCCAATCCCATCGTGATGTGCTTCTAACAGCTCCTGGTCATATCTCCCAAGGATTGTTACCCTTAAAACAGGCCTCAGAAAGCCACTCCACCGGGGGCACAAATGTTTCCTGCCCTCTAGCCGCAGAATCTGCTCATCTTCATCTTCTGTCATTCTGATCCAGGAGAAATATTACAGTGTTCTATGAATACCTGATGTGGAGAGGAGCATGCAGGGCAATAAATCTCTGTGGCACCTGCAGAATCTCCCTCCTGCCAGAGGCGAGGGGGAAACGTTCGGACGTGTGAAACTCAATCCGCACGAGGCATCAGCTGTCTCCCTCCCTTTAGGAGTTTGGAGCTGATGAACGTGTCCGCGGAGGAAATCACGTTCTGATTGCTCACAGAAGGACGGCCCATTTCTTCTGACAGCACCTGCCAATTACTTTATTCCTAAAAGTCTCTGCTTCTCTAAGGAAGTTTCTAGCTTAACCAAAAATTTCCACCTCTTTCCAGACGGGCTGGCGGGACCACTTACTGAGATAGTAAGTTCAGATGATAATGGGCAAAGGAGTGTGATAGAGGAAACTGGTAGAAACATAGTAGAAAGACCTGAGAGTCCCTTGGACTGCAAGGAGATCCAACCAGGCCACCCTAAAGGAAATCAACCCTGACTTTTCATTGGAAGGACTGATGCTGAAGCTGGAACTCCAATATTTTGGCCACCTGATGGGAAGACCTGACTCACTGGAAAAGACCCTGATGCTGGGAAAGATTGAGGCCAGGAGGAGAAGGGGTTGACAGAGGATGAGATGGTTGGATGGCATCACTGACTCGATGGACATGAGTTTGACCAAGTTCCGGGAGTTGCTGATGGACACGGAAGCCTGGCTTGCTGTGGTTCATGGGGTCGCAAAGAGTCAGACATGACTCAGCGACTGACCAAGAACAACCAGAACAAGAATTGCAACACACAGTAGAATGTTTTTGTTTATTTTTTAAAAAGACATTGAAATTGCCAAAGTACCCATAAATCAGCATTTAAAGTACTGTGTGATGTACAGATGAGGCATGGTTTTTCCGTGCAAAGACATGAATAAGATCAATGAAAGAGAAACATATATGAAGGTGAATCATGTTAATAATCTCCAACTTTAAAATGTAAATGTAAAATGTCAACACGGCTTCCCTGAAAACTCAGTTGGTAAAGAATCCGCCTGCAATGCAGGAGACCCCAGTTCGATTCCTGGGTCAGGAAGGTCCACTGGAGAACGGATAGGCTACCCACTCCAGTATTCTTGGGCTTCCTTTGTGTCTCAGTGGGTGAAGAAGCTGCGTGCAATGTGGGAGACCTGGGTTCAATCCCTAGGTTGGGAAGATCCCCTGGAAAAGGGAAAGGCAACCTACTCCAGTATTCTGGCCTGGAGAATTCCATAAGTGGTATAGTCCGTGGGGTCACAAAGAGTCGGACACGACTGAGTGACTTTCACTTTCACTTTCAAAATGTCAACGCTTGAGTCAAGATGGTGGAACAGAAGGACGTGGACATCTCCTCCTGTAAATACATCAAACATAAATCTACATATGGAGCAGTTCTTCCAGAATACTTACTGAGCTCTGGCAGAAGGTCTCATATAGCCAACTTGCAAGTAAGATTGCCATGTAACTCTGTAGGAGAAAAAAAAAAAAAGGAATCAGTTTATTAGTGCTTTGACAACATCATGCAGAGAAATCTGTTTCTTTAGAAGTATTTTCATGATGGCACTCTTTCCACCTGAAATACAAATTTAAAATGTCAGTACTGGAATTCCCTGCTGGTCTAGTGGTCAGTTGTTACTGTTGTTGTTTTCCTGCTAAGTTTTGTCTGACTCTTTAGTGACCCCATGCACTGTAGCCTGCCAGGCTCCTCTGTCCATGGGATTCTCCAGGCAAGAACACGAGTGGGTTGCCGTGTCCCCCTCCAGGGGATCTTCCCAAACCAGGATTGAACTCACCCAATCAGAGCTGCACAGCGAATGAAGGAAAAAAAATAAAGAACCAATATCAGACACCCATGGGATAATATAAAACATGCCACTATATGCCTAATAGGAATTCCAGAAGAAGAAAAAGAGAAGGGGGTCAAAAACGTCTTTTAAGAAATTACAGCCAAATGTATAAAAGGAAAGATCCCCAAGATGAACCCAAACATACCTACACCAAGACATATGATGATTAAAAAGGCAAAAGTTAGAGTATTCCAAAGGCAGCTAGAGAAACACACCCAGATAACTGCAAGGGAACCCCCCTTAAGGCTATGAGCTGATTGCTCTGCAGAAACTCTACAGGCCACAAGGGGGCAGCAAGATCTATTCAAAATCCTGAAACAGAAAATCCTGCAACCTAGGATACTCTGGCCTTCCCTGGTGGCTCAGCTGGTAAAGAATCTACCTGCAATGCAGGAGACCTGGTTCGATCCCTGGGTTGGGAAGATCTGCTGGAGAAGGGATAGGCTACCCACTCCAGTATTTTTGGGCTTCCTTTGTGCCTCAGCTGGTAAAGAATGTGCCTGAAATGTGGGAGACCTGGGTTTGATCCCTGGGTTGGGAAGATCCCCCAGAGGAGGGAAAGGCTACCCACTCCAGTATTCTGGCCTGGAGAATTCCACAGACTGTATAGTCCATAGGTTTGCAAAGAGTCGGATATGACTGAGGGACTTTAACTTTAGGATACTCTACCCAGGAAGGTTTTCACTTAGAATAGAAGAGGAGAGAAATAAGTTCTCAGACAAGCAAAAACTAGAAGAATACAGCAATGCTAAACCTATCCTAAAAAAAAAACTTGAAACTTCTTCTCTACATAGAAAAGAAGCAAAAATCTCTTAAGAGAGGGAAAATCACGGGAGGAAAAGCAAACACACAAAAGGACTGAAAAGTAAAGTGTTAGTTGCTCAGTCGTGTCCGACTCTTTGCGATCCCATGGACTGTATCCCACCAGGCTCCTCTGTCCACGGGATTCCCCAGACAAGAATACTAGAGTGGGTTGCCATTCCCTTCTCTAGCAGATCTTCGTGACCCAGGGATCAAACCTGGGTCTCCTGCATAGCAAGCAGATTTTTTTTTTTTTTTTTTTTTACCATCTGAGCCACCAGGGAAGCCCTATGCATAACAGGGATCCCTGAGAAGAAAGAAGAAAAAAGGGTGTCAAAAAGGTATTTTAAGAAATTATGGCTGAAACCATTGCCGCAAACCTAAAGGAGGAAACATATCCAGGTACAGAAAGCATAGAGAATCCCAAACAAGATGAACCCAAACAGATCCACATCAAGACATATCATGATTAAAATGGCAAAACTTACCACAGTTCTAAAGGCAGCAAGAGAACAAAGAGTTACATACAGGGAATCCCCTACTAGACTATCTGGATTTTTCTGCAGAAACACTGGAGGTCCACAAGGGGGCAGCAAGGTATATTCAAAGTCCTGAAAAGAAAGAAAAAAAAAAAAAAGCCTGCAACCTAGGATACGGGACCCAGCAGGATGATCACTTAGAATAGCAGGAGAAAGAATTTCTCAGACAAACGAAAACTAAACGAACACAGCAATACTGAACCTATCCTAAAAACAATATACTAACAGGTCTTCTCTAAATAAAAAAGAAACAAGAAGCTATGGGAAAGTCACAATGGGAAAGTAAATCACTTACATAAGTCAGTGCAGAGATTTAAAAAAAAAAAAATTCTGTGAAGATGATGATGATGAACAGCAAGAGGTTTCACACAGGGCTATAAAGAGGACATCAAAATCATAAAATCTGGGGGAAGGACAGTAAGAAATGCACGTTTTCCCCCAGAGTATGTTTGAGCCTATATGGCTACTAGTCTAAAGCAAGTAGGTATAGGAAGGGTGTGGACCCCTGTGCCACGGTCACAGAACAAACATCTCCAGAATTAACCAAGCCCCATAGCAACTGTTGGCCGTGAGCCCTCCTAACCTAAACTAGCCAGTTCCCTGACCCCTTATGGGGTCGCGAAGAGTTGGACACGACTGAGCGGCTTCACTTATTAGGTAAAATACCCACCCTATTACACTATAGCAGCCTAAGCAATCACTTGATGCCTTCCAGCAGGAACTTTCTCTGTCTTGAGGCTATAAAAATCAGCTACTAGCCTGCAAAAAAGACATCAGCTCTCCCTTGAGCCATTCCACTGTTCTAACAGTGTCTCCCACTCTAATAAACTCTATTCTCTGCTCATTCACCCCCACATCTGGAAATTCTTTTCCAGTCCACGCACAGACTGAAGAAGGAATTCATAGGGCCTGGACTCCCATCTTAGGCCTGTTCGTGCTGATTATGCTCGGCCACCTCTCTAATGGACTCTGAACTCTGTGCTTAGTGCCTGTGGAAATGACAATAGAAGGATAAGACCCCCTCAGGACAGGTCATAAATTCTTATCTGTAACCTCTGGCTTATTGATTGTTGACTGTTTGGAATGTAACCTCAGGCTTATTGATTATTGACTGAACACATAACACATGAATGATGGAGTTATTGTGATTGTATTTACCTTTCCTTTGTTTATGTAAGTCACAAGGAAGTTGGGTGGTGGGTTCAGACGTACACATGGGGTATAAAAGATTTTCACAAATGCTGGTCGGGGTCCTTGGCTAAGAGGAGACTCTGCCTTGGGCCCGCCGGTGTAATAAACTGCACTTCACTATCTGCATCGTCCTTCTGAGTGAGCTTGTTTCCCGGAACGCGTGGCTATAACAAGACCACGACAAAGGGGTTGACATACTTGAAAAACAGGGTGACCACAACTCAAAACCATAAAATAGATTCACAAAAAGCACAAAGAAGGCAACGTAAGCATAATACAATAGAACATCAACAAATCAGAAAAGGGAAAAGAAAGAGACAAGAAATATAAAACAGGATTTAAAATGGCAACAATAAGTACATATATCTTTCAATAATGACCTAAAAGGTCGACGGATTTAGATGCTCCACTAAAAAGACATAGAGGGCAGACTGGATTTAAAAAAAAAAAAAAAAAAGACTACACTATGCAGCCTTTAGGGACCCACTAAAGAGATACTTTAGGGCAAAGGGTTCACAAAGACTGAAAGTGAGGGAATGCAAAAAGGTATTTCATGAAAATGGAAATGACAAGAAAGCAGTGGTCGCAATATTCATACCAAACAAAGTGAGAGTCACTCAGTCGTGTCTGACTCTTTGTGACCCCATGGACTATACAGTCCATGGAATTCTCCAGGCTAGAATACTGGAGTGGGTACCTTTCCCTTCTCCAGGGAATCTTCCCAACCCAGGGATCGAACCCAGGTCTCCTGCATTGCAGGCAGATTCTGTACCAGCTGAGCCACCAGGGAAGCCCAAGAAGACTGGAGTGGGTAGCCTATCCCTTCTCCAGGGAATCTGCCTAACCCAGGGATCAAACCCAGGTCTCCTGCGTTGCAGGCAGATTCTGTACCAGCTGAGCCACCAGGGAAGCCCAAGAATACTGGAGTGGGTAGCCTATCCTTTCTGCAGTGGATCTTCCCAACAACACAGGAATTGAACTGGGCTCTCCTGCATTGCAGGTACCAACTGAGCTATCAGGGAAGCCCCATACCAAGCAAAACAGACTTTAAAACAAAAGCTATAACATAGGAGAAAGGAGGACGCTATATAGTGATAAAAGGATCAATACAAAAAGAGGATATTTCACTTGTCAGCATATATACACCCGATATATGAGCACATAATACAAACAAGAAGATATTTTATTTATTTATTTTAACTTAGTTTATTTATCTATTTTTTAACTTACAACAAGAAGATATTACACTCACCAACATATATGCACCTTTTATAGGTAGCACAAAGACTTGCAGGTATAAAGGGAGAAACTGATGGAGTAAAATAATAGTAGGAGACTTTAACACCCCTCTCATATGAACAACACAATCTTCTAGAAAATCAATAAGGCAACACAGACCCTAAAGGATACAATAGAAGAGCTAGACTTAATTGATATCTTCAGGATGTTACATCACATCTCCATCCCCCCACAGAAAGGAAAAAAAAAAAACCCAGAATACATGTTCTTTTCAAATGCACATGGAACATTCTCTAGGATTGACCACATACTATGGCACCAAATGGGCTTTCCAGGAGGCGCTAGTGGTAAATAACCTGCCTGCCAACGCAGGAGATGTAGGTTTTATCCCTGGGCTGGGAAGATCCCCTGGAGGAGGGCATGGCAACCCACTCCAGTGTTCTTGCCTGGAGAATCCCATGGACAGAGGAGCCTGGCAGGCTACAGTCCATGGGGTTGCAAAGAGTTGGACACGACTGAAGCGACTGAGCGCAAAGGAGAGAAGAATATATGATGGAGAAGAGACAGTCTCTTCAATAAGTAGTTTTGGAACACCTGGACAGCTACATGTAAAAGAATGAAATTAACCTCATACACTAAAAAAAAAAAAACTCCAAATGAATTCAAGACCTAAATGTAACCTGATACTATAAAATGCTCACAGGAAAACATAGGCAAAACACCCTTTGACATAAGTCACTGCAATATCTTTTCTGCTCCACCTCCTAGAGTAAAGAAGCCGAGAACAGAAGCAAACAAATTGGCCCTCATTAAACTGAAAAAAGCTTCATCACAGCCAAGGAAACCATAAAGAAAACAAAAAGACAACCCTCAGAAAGGGAGAAAATATTTGCAGACGAAGTGCCTGACAAGGGATTAATCTCCAAAATGTACAAACAGCTGAGCTCATGCAGATCATTAAAACAAAAAACAACAAAAAACCCCACAAAACACAAACAGATAACCCAGGCAAAAAATGATCAGAACTAAGTAGACATTTCTCCAAAGAAGACATACGTATGGCCAAAACTATGGCCATGCAACTATGCTCAACATTGCTGATTCTTAGAGAAAGGCAAATAAGAACTAATACCACATCACATCAGTAAGAATCATCATTAAAAAGTCTCCACACACTAAATGCTGTGGAGGGTGTGGAGAAAAAGGAGCCCTTTTACACTAATTTGAATGTCAGCTGGTATACCCATTATGGGGAACAGTAAAGAGGTTCCTTAAAAAACTAATAAGAGAACTACCATATGATCTAGCAGTTTCATTCCTGGGCATATATCCATCCTTCCTTCCTTTAGTTGCTTCAGTCGTGTCCGACTCGGTGCGACCCCATAGACGGCAGCCCATCAGGCTCCCGCCGTCCCTGGAATTCTCCAGGCAAGAATACTGGAGTGGGTTGCCATTTCCTTCTCCAGTGCATGAAAGGAAAAAGTGAAAGTGAAGTTGCTCAGTCGTGTCCGACTCTTAGCGACCCCATGGACTGTAGCCTACCAGGCTCCTCCATCCATGGGATTTTCCAGGCAAGAGTACTGGAGTGGGGTGCCATTGCCTTCTCTGCATACATAGAAAACCATAATTTGTAAAGAAGCACGCACCCCAGGGTTCACTTCAGCACTGTTTACAATAGCCAAGACATGGGAGCAACCCAAATATCCATCATCAGAGGAATAGATAAAGACGAGGTGGTGTATAGGCACAGTGGAATATTACTCAAGCCTTAAAAAAGAATGAAATAATTCCATTTGCACCAACATGGATGGTCCTAGAGTTTATCATCCTAAGTGAAGTAAGCCAGACAAATACCATATGATATCACTTACATGTGGAATCTAAAAAAATAATGATAAAAATGAACTTACATACACAGCAGAAACAGACTTGCAGATTTCAAAAACAAACTTATGGTTATCAAATGGGAAAGGTTCTTGGGGGAATAAATTAGGAATTTGGTATTAACATATACACACTACCTGGCTTCCCTGGTGGCTCAGCTGGGTAAAGGATCTGCCTGCAATGTGGGAGACCAGGGTTCAATCTCTAGGTTGTGAAGATCCCCTGGAGAAGAGAACAGCTACCCACTCCAGTATTCTGGCCTGGAGAATTCCATGGACAGAGGAACCTGGCGTGCTGCAGTCCATGGGGTCACAAAGAGTTGGACACGACTGAGCGACTTTCATTTTCACTGTATACACACTGCTGCTGCTAAGTCGCTTCAGTCTTGTCCAACTCTGTGTGACCCCATAGACGGCAGCCCACCAGGCTCTCCCATCCCTGGGATTCTCCAGGCAAGAGTACTGGAGTGGGTTGCCATTTCCTTCTCCAATGCATGAAAGTGAAAAGTCAAAGTGAAGTCGTTCAGGCATGTCCAACTCTTGGAGACCCCATGGACTGCAGCCTACCAGGCTCCTCTGTCCATGGGATTTTCCAGGCAGGAGTACTGGAGTGGGGTGCCATTGCCCTCTCTGGTGTACACACTACTACATATAAAATAGGTAATCAACAAACACCTACTGTATAGCACAGGGAACTGTTCTCAGTATTCTGTAATAAAGTTTATGGGAAAAGAATAGTAAAAAGCATGGATATATTTTTATGTATAATTGAATCACTGTGCTGGACACTTGAAACTAACACAGCATTTTAAATCAACTGTGTGTGTGTTTTAGTCTCTCAGTCATGTCTGACCCTTTGCAACCCCATGGACTGTAGCCCACCAGGCTCCTCTGTCCATGGGATTCTCCAGGCAAGAATACTGGAGTGGGTTGCCATGTTCTCCAGGGGATCTTCCTGACCCATGGATCAAACTTGGGTCTCCTGCATTGCAGGCAGATAATCTTTACTGTCTGAGCCACAGTGGCTCAGACAGCCACAAACTGTAATATAAAATAAAAATTAAGTTCTAAAAAATGTCTGTACTACCCCAAAACTCTACAGACTTAATGGAATCTCCATCAAAATCCCAGTAGCATTTTTCACAGAAAGAAATTAAAACAATGCTAAGATCTCTATGAAACCACAAGAGACCCAAAAAGCCACAGTAAACTTGACAGAAAAGTCAGCGGCATCATCCTTTTTGATGTCAACCTGTATTACAAAGCCACAGTAATGAAAACAGTGTGCTCTTGGCCTAAACACACGCACACACACCCACAGATCAATGGAAGAGAATAGAGAACCTGGAGATTTATCTACACATTTTTGGCCAATGCATAGCAAAGTGAAAGTGAAGTCGCTCAGTCATGTCCGACTCTTTTGTGACCCCCATGGACTGTAGCAAAGGAACCAAAAATACACCGTAGGGAAAGTACTGTGTCTTCAGTAAATGGTAGTGGGAAGACTTCCCTGGTTGGCCCAGTGGTTAAGAATCCACCTGCCAATGCAGGAGTCATGGTCCAGGAAGACCCCAACATGCCACAGAGCAACTGCTGAAGCCTGAGCCCCAGACCCCCTGCTGCGTAAAAGCATCCACCGCAATGAGAAGCCCACGCACTACAACGAAAGCAAAGCCCCTGCTTGCTGCCAACTAGAGAATACCTGTTTGCAGCAACAGAGACCCAGCACAGCCAAAAGCTAATTTTAAAATGACGGAAGCAGGAAACGTGGATAGTCACACGTGAAGAATGAAGCTCGAGCCTGATCTGACACCTCACTCACAAAATTCAACTTAGAACGGATCAAATATTTGAATGTTAAGACACAAGGCCGTAACATCCACAGGAGAAAACACACAGAAGGTTCTTAACATAGGTCTTTGTCATGATGCTTTTGATCCGGCAACAGAAGCAAATACATACAAATGGGACAACGTCAAACTGAAAGAATGTTCTGCACAGGAAAGAAAGTGAAACTGAAGTGAAAGGCGCTCAGTTGTGTCCGACTTTTTGCGACCTCACGGACTATGCAGTCTGTGGAATTCTCCAGGCAAGAATACTGGAGTTGGGTAGCCTTTCCCTTCTCCAGTGGCTCTTCCCAACCCAGGAATCGAACCCAGGTCTCCCGCGTTGCAGGCGGATTCTTTACCAGCTGAGTCACAAGGGACAACTGTTAAAACAGGCAATTTAGTGGAGAGGGAAAAAAAAATGTGATCTGCAAATTATATATCTGATAAGGGATCAATATCTAGAATATATAAATAAATTATTACTGGGGGGAAAAAAGTCCCATTTAACAATGGCAAGAGAAATTGAATGCATGTTTTTCTTAAAGAGGATATAGAGAGGGCCAACAGGTACACGAGAAAATGCTCAACATCGTGACTCATCAAGAATTCAGTGGGAACTTCCCTTGGTGGTCCAGTGGTTTAGAATATGCCTGCCAACGCAGGGGACACAGGTTAGATCCCTGGTCCAGGAAGTAGGATCCCACAGGCGGCAGGGCAGCAAAGCCCGTGTGCCGCAGCTAGAGGGAGTGGCTAGAGGTTAGCCACTGCTCACGGAAACTGGAGAAAGCCCCATGCACTGCCAGGAAGAGCCTCCATGCCGCAATGAAAAATTTAAAAAAATTTAAATTAAATTGTTAAAAAAAATGCCACCAAAAATTTTTTAAAAAGGAATAAACATTTCAAAACAGAATATGCAAATGAAAACTGTAGTGAGGGCAGTCACCTCACACCTGTCAGAATGGCTGTCATCAAAGTGACAAATCAGAAGCGTTGTTCAGGATGTAGAGAAATGGGAATTCTTGTGTACTACTGGTGGTGGTGTAAACTGGTGCAGAGGATATGGAAAATAAGAGGAGGTTCCTCCGACTGAGCGACTTCACTTTCACTTTTCACTTTCATGCATTGGAGAAGGCAATGGCAACCCACTCCAGTACTCTTGCCTGGAGAATCCCAGGGACGGGGGAGCATGGTGGGCTGCCGTCTGTGGGGTCGCACAGAGTCCGACACGACTGAAGCGGCTTAGCAGCAGCAGCAGCCTCCGAAAGTTTGAAAGAGAATTAGCTTGCGATCAGCAGTTGCTCTTCTGGGTATTTACGCCAAGAAAACGAAAACACTAACTTGACCCAGTGCACCGACTGCCTGTGTTCAGTGCAGCATTGTTTACGAGAGCTAAGATAGGAAAACAACCTAAATAAATGTTCATCTGGGGATGAATGGATACAGAAAATGCAGTGTATGTATGTGAAAATATTATGCCAGAACAAAGAATGAAAACCATCTGAGCCACCAGGGAAGTCCTCATGAATCAAAGAATTACGCTAAGTAAAACAAGTCAGAGAAAGACAGGTACCATATGATCTCAATACGTGGAATCAAAACAAACGAGAAACACACAATTAAAAAAAAAAACACCAAATTTTTACCTACAGAGAAGAGATTGATGGTTGTCAAAGGCAAGGGGTTGGGGGCAAGGTGACACAGATGAAGGGAGTGAAAATGTACAGTGTTTCTGCTACAAAATAAGGAATTCATGGGGATATAATGTGGGCCTCCCTGGTGGCTCAGTGGTAGAGAAACTGCCTGCCAATGCAGGAGACCCAGGTTCAATTCCGGGGTCGGGAAGATCTCCTAGAGAAGGAAATGGCAACCTACTCCAGTGTTCTTGCCTGCAAAAATCGCATGGGCAGAGGAGCCTGGTGGGCTGCAGTCCATGAGGTTGCAAAGAGTCAGACATAGCTTAGCATCTGAGCACACTTAGGGGTGTAAGTATATAGCGTGGTGACCATCGTTAGCACTCAAGTGCATATTTGAAAACTACTAGGAAAGCAGATTTTTAGATTTCTTACAAGAAAACAATTTTCTGGAACTATGGCTGTTGACAAATGTTAAACAGACTTCTTATTGCGATAATTTTACAGTGTATTACAAATATCAGATTTTCATGCTACACAGCTGAACTAACACATCCATTCTATCTCAACAGAATGAACATGTGAAAAAACTGTACAATTAAGTTTCTCTCTCATTAGCCAAGTGTGATCATGAATCTGTCAGACACATAGCACATTTATAAGGCATGTTTCCTAGGAATGTTAGTTATCTCTACTGCCAGTGGTGTTTGTAGGTGGGTTTTCAGAGATGGAAAGAAATGAACTCAGAATGTGAGGATCTTAGTCTGATATGATCAAGGGATTCTCCAGGCAAGAATACTGGAGTGGGTTGCCATGCGCTCCTCCAGGGGATGTTCCTGACTCAGGGACTGAACCTGGGTCTCCTGCATTGCAGGCAGATTCTTTACCATCTGAGCCACCAGGGAAACACTTATCATCAAGGGAGCTCTGATCCAGTCAAGCTCTGTGTAAGACAAATACTGTTAATATATGATCTCGTTGTGTGGAATTAAAACAAACACACACACACAAAAAAAAATACCCTGCAGTGTTACTGAATTCATTTATTAGTTCTACCAGTTTTTCTTTTTGTGTGTGTGGTTTGAGGTGGAAAACTAGCATCCAGCTATCCCACTGTTTCTACTCAACCCATGTTGCCCACAGTACCCGAGACCTAGTTGGCCCCTATTATAATCTTCCCAGAGTGAACGTGACAGTTGCCCAGTCATGTCTGATTCTTTGGGACCCCATGGACTGTAGCCCAGCAGGCTCCTCTGTTCATGGGATTCCAGGCAAGAATACTGGAGTGGGTAGCCAATCCCTTCTCCAGCAGATCTTCCCGAGCCAGGGATCAAACGCAGGTCTCCTGCATTAGCAGGCGGATTCTTTATCATCTGAGCCACCAGGGAAGTCCATCATGCCTGTTAATAATATGTGGACTCCTGCAAGACTGATTAGCATCCCCACTCTGGGTGAACTGAATGTGGTTAAGGCTTGGCCTCTATAATGAAGCTTGATATCATCTCTGTTCTTTATGGCTTGGTTTTCACATGGTTCTTTTGAAAAGTAATTTATGGTTCAGGCATTTCAAGTATAATAAAAAAAAAAAACGGAAATAGCAGTATGAAGCATACCCACCGGCTATCTCACATAAAATACTCCAGTGTATTTTACCCAAAACTGGGACACTCTCCCAGGGAACTAGCACATAAAACCCCCAAAAAGGAAATTGGATAGTTCCACCTTATAATCCTGCATGGATCACAACAAACTGAAAAATTCTGAAATGGATGGGGATACCAGATCACCTTACCTGTCTCTTGAGAAATCTGTATGCAGGTCAAGAAGCAACAGTTAAAACAGCTAACAGGGAACCCTGATCTGGTAAGCCCTGATACAATTAAGTGAGCCTTCCACATCAACAGGAGAGAAAGAACACAGGTCTTTAAGATGAGATTTCCACGTCCCGACCCCCGTGGGCCCAGCGCGACACCTTCCTGGGCTGACCTCCCACTCGGCACGTCTGGTTGTACCAGCATCTGGATGTCTGGATGGACTGAACTGAAAAGAAATGAACTCAGGACATGTACATCCTAGTTTGCTTTCCCACTTTGCCCCTCACCAGTGATCTGATGCTGGATGAATTATTGACATGCCTGCTTAAATTATTGAAATGCCTATTTAAATATCCATTTGAAGTAATAAAACCTGTGTGGAAGCAGGTTGTAAATTGCTGTGGGTCTGGGACAGCCAGCGGACATGAGCTTCGAGAGGACACACGGCTTTTTGGAGAATGTATCACTCAGGGCAACTTGACTGCGTTGGGGGAGCTAGAATGTTACATCCGGGACCGTGTTCTGATAATCCCTGGTTCAGACGAGGACTAGGGTGAGGGGACAAGGAGTCTTATTTGGGGTAGAGAAGTTAAGGGGTTCTGAAAATTCAGGCATCAGAATGATACATTTAAGGCCACGTTTGTGAAAAGCAAAATTAATGCCAAGAAATCTGTAGTGAACAAAATGTTGAAACTGTACACGTAAGGAGAGGGTTTGAGCGGGCTGGGGTTGGGGTGAGGACCGTGCGGGCAGCCACCAGATGCAGGAACACCTGCCAGCCCCCATCCTTTGACACTGCTCCTTGTGTGGGTGATGGTCTGAGTAACGGCAAGGTCATTCCCCAGGGGTCAGCCAGGATTAAGGTCACACACAGAGGTCGTCCACTCACTGGCTCTAAGACTGTGGGACCCTCAACGCTCCTCCAAACTCACATGGGTAGTGTGATGGGTTGAATCCTGTCCTGCAAGAAGATATTTCAAAGTCCAAATCCTTGGCAGTAGGAACGTGAGCTTTTCCTGGAAATAGGCTCTTTTGCAAACAGTTGTAATCATCATGGGTGCCTGTGTGCTAAGTCACTCAGTCCTGTCTGACTCTTTGCAACCTCATGGGCTGCAGTCCGCCAGGCTCCTCTGTCCATGGGATTCTCTAGGCAAGAATACTGGAGCGGGCAGCCATTTCCTCCTCCAGGGGATCTTCCTGACCCAGGGATCAAACCTGTGTCTATTGCATTAAAGGCGAATTCCTTACCAAACCATCTGTCTACCTATCATCCATTCTATGTGTCTGTCATCTTTCATCTATCTAGTATGTATTCCATCTTCTATCTATATCTCTTAAGTTTATCATCTATCATTTGTCGTCTATTCTATCACCTGTCTATCCATTATCTATCTATTTATCTATTATCTACCTATCAGTTATTTACCTATTATCTGTCTATCATCTGTGTCTGTCTCTCTATCCACCTTTCAATGTATCTATCTATCCATACCTATCTATTATCTTCAATTCAGTTCAGTCGCTCAGTCGTGTCCGACTCTTTGCGACCCCATGGACTGCAGCATGCCAGGCCTGTCTGTCCATCACCAACTCCCAGAGTTTACTCAAACTCATCTCCATTGAGTCGGTGACGCCATCCAACCATCTCATCTTCTGTCGTCCCCTTCTCCTCCCGCCTTCAATCTTTCCCAGCATCAGGGTCTTTTCCAATGAGTCAGTTCTCCGCATACTTTTTGGCCAAAGTATTAGAGTTTCAGATTCAGCATCAGTACTTCCAATGAATATTCAGGACTGATCTCCTTTAGAATGGACTGGTTGGATCTCCTCGCAGTCCAAGGGACTCTCAAGAGTCTTCTCCAACACCACAGTTCAAAAGCATCAATTCTTTGGCCCTCAGCTTTC
Source organism: Giraffa tippelskirchi (assembly GCF_054371585.1). Lineage (NCBI taxonomy): Eukaryota > Metazoa > Chordata > Mammalia > Artiodactyla > Giraffidae > Giraffa > Giraffa tippelskirchi. Next base: position 151,241,346 of record NC_137289.1, read on the forward strand.
TTTATAGTCCATCTCTCACATCCATACATGACTACTGGAAAAACCATAGCTTTGACTAGACGGACCTTTGCCGGCAAAGTAATGTCTCTGCTTTTTAATATGCTGTCTAGGTTGGTCATAACTTTCCTTCCAAGGAGTAAGCGTCTTTTAATTTCATGGCTGCAGACACCATCTGCAGTGATTTTGGAGCCCAAAAATAAAGTCTCTCACTCTTTCCATTGTTTCCCCATCTATTTGCCATGAAGCGATGGGACCAGATGCCATGATCTTAGTTTTCTGAATGGTGAGCTTTATGCCAACTTTTTCACTCTCCTCTTTCACTTTCATCAAGAGGCTCTTTAGTTCTTCACTTTCTGCCATAAAGGTGGTGTCATCTGCATATCTGAGGTTGTTGATATTTCTCCCGGCAATCTTGATTCCAGCTTGTGTTTCTTCCAGCCCAGCGTTTCTCGTGATGTACTCTGCATATACGTTAAATAAGCAGGGTGGCGATATATAGCCTTGACGTACTCCTTTTCCTATTTGGAACCAGTCTGTTGTTCCATGTCCTGTTCTAACTGGTGCTTCCTGACCTGCACACAGATTTCTCAGGAGGCAGGTCAGGTGGTCTGGTAATCTATTATCTATCATATTTTTATTTATTATCTATCATCTATTTCTATGTATCTCTCTATCAAATTGAAAGTTAAAACTGTTGGTCAGTTGTGTCCAACTCTTTGCAACCCCATGTACTGTAGCCTGCCATGGACAGGCTCCTCTGTCCATGGCATTCTCCAGGCAAGAACATTGGAGTGGGTTGCTATGCCGTCCTCCAGGGGATCTTCCCAGCCCAGGGATCAAACCCACGTCTCTCACATCTCCTGCATTGGTAAGCAGGTTCTTTACCTCTAGTGCCACATGGAAATCCCCAGTCATCATGAGCAGACGTGATCATTCTGAACAGATGTGACAGGACGCAGATATGATGGGCAGGGAGGATGCGATCAATGTGAGGTGAGCTCATCAGGGTGGGTGCTAATCCACCATCGATGGTGTCCACTTAAGGGATGAGGGTTAAGGCACAGGCACAGAGGGGGACTTCCCTGGTGGCCCCAGTGGTTAGGTCACTGCCAAGGGCCTGGGTTCCATCCCTGGTTGGGAAACCAAGATCCCACAAGGCACACGTCAGGGCCAGCCAGGAAAAAAGAAAAAGGACACAGGAAGAGAAGGGAAGACAATGTGAAGAGGCGGGGGGGTGGGGGGGGTGGGGGGGTGGGAATGGCCTTGTGATGATGGAGGCAGAGACTAGAGTGATGTATCTGGTGGGTCAAAACATCTGTGAGCATTTTCCTGTAAGATGCTACAGAAAAATCCACATGGATTTTCCACCCCCCTCCATCCCCGCCAGCACGTTCATGCCCAGGAAGACCAAGGAGCACCACCAACAACCACCTAGTGCTCCAAGAGGCAAACACACATTCTCCCTCTCAGATTTCTGAGGCAGGGTGGCCTGTCGGCACCTTGATTTTGGACTCATGGCCTCCAGAACTGCGAGATGATACATTTCTGGTTTTAATCCCCTCAGCCCGTGGTATTTGTGACACTGCCCGCAGGAAAACAAGTCCTAGGGTGTAGTCTGCCTGCCTCTCGCCACCTGAAGTTAACTTTCCTGAAACATCTGCTCACCCTGGGCCAGGGTGTTCTTGAAGCACAAGCTGGAATCAAGATTGATGGGAGAACTAACAACCTCAGATATGCAGATGCCACCGCTCTTATGGCAGGAAGTGAAGAGGAACTAAAAAGCCTCTAGATGAAGGGGAAAGGAGAGTGAAAAAGCTGGTTTTAAACTCATCATTCAAAAACCTAAGATCATGGCATCCAGCCCCGTCACTTCATGGCAAACAGATGGGAAAAATGGAAACAGTGGCAGACTTTATTTTCTCGGGCTACAAAATCACTGTGGATGGTTCTGCAGCCATGAAATTAAAAGACTCTTGCTCCTTGGAAGAAAAGCTGTGACCAGTCTAGACAGCATATTTAAAAGCAGAGACATTACTTTACTGATAAAGGTCCATTTAGTCAAAGCTATGGTTTTTCCAGGAGTCATGTATGGATGTGAGTGTTGGACCATAAAGAAGGCTGGGTGGCAAAGAATTGATGCTTTGGAACTGTGGTGTTGGAGAAGACTCTTGAGAGTCCCTTGGACTGCAAGGAGATCCAACCAGTCCATCCTAAAGGAAATCAACCCTGAATATTCATTGGAAGCAATGATGCTGAAGCTCCAATACTTTGGCCACTTGATGCAAAGAGCCCATTCTTCGGAAAAGACCCTGATGCTGGGAACGATGGAGGGCAGGAGGAGAAGGGGACGACAGAGGACGAGATGGTTGGATGGCATCACCGACTTGATGAGTATGAGTTTGAGCAAGCTCCAGGAGATAGTGGAGGACAGAGGAGTCTGGCGTGCTGCAGTCCACGGGGTGGCAGAGTGAGATACAACTTAGCGACTCAGCAACAACTGCTCCACCTGGGGCGGGATGTCAGGGAGACACATATGTTTGTCTTTCCTTGGCGTGGAGCCAAAGGGCCTGATTCATAAGGAAGCCTCCTTTCAGGAGAAATGGTCGGGAGACCTACTGTTGCTCAAAGGAACGATCTCACCTTGGCTTTCGCTTTTAGAATTATTTTTTAATTGCAAAATAATCGCTTTACAACGCGGGTGCTGGGTTCTGCCGTGCAGCAACACAAGTCAGCCATACGTATACTTCTTCTTAAGCCTCCCTCCTCCTTCGACGCCACCCCACTCCTCTAGGTTCATCACAGAGCACCAAGCTGAGCTCCCTGTGCTATACAGCACCTTCCTGCTAGCTATCTATTTTACACGTGGTAGTGATTACAAAGACGTATCAGCTCACACCGGTTAGAATGGCTAGCACCGAAAATATCTACAAGGGGGGCTTCCCTGGTGGCTCACTGGTAAAGAATCTGCCTGCCAATGCAGGAGACACGTGTTTGATCCCTGGTCCGGGAAGATCCCACATGCCATGGAGCAAAGAAAGCCTGTGAACCACAACTACTGAGTCTGCGCTCCGGAGTCTGGGAGCCGCAACTGCTGAGCCCACGTGCGCTCGAGTCCATGCTCTGCATCAAGAGAAGCCAGTCCAGTGAGAAGCCCACACACCACAACGAGAGAGTAGCCCCCGCCCGCCACAACTGGAGGAAAGCTGGCACAGCAACAAAGACCCAGCACAGCCAAAAAAAAAATTTTTTTAAAAATCTACAAACAGTAAATGCTGGAGAGGATGTGGAAAAAAAGAGAACCCTTTTTGCACCGTTGGTGAGGAAGTAAACTGATACACTCACTATGGAGAAGACTGCAGAGACTCCTTAAAAAGCTAAGAATAAAGCTACCATATGACCCAGCCATCCCACTGCTGGGCATATACCCCCGAGAAAACCATAATTCAAAAAGACTTACCTACCCCAGTATTCACAGCGGTAAGATTTGCAGCTGGCAAGACAGGGAAGCAACCTAGACGTTCATCGACAGATGAACGGATAAAGATTTGGTACACACATACAATGGAATATTACTCAGCCGTGAAAAGGAATGAACATGAATCAGTACTTGAGAGGTGGCTGGACCTAGAGTCTGTCATACAGAGTAAAGTAACTCAGAAAGGGAAAAACAAGTATCGTATATTAACACTGGCTTTTCAAAAGTCTTTGTCCACTCCCCCTTCCGTTGGTAAAATCTCCCAATGGAGAAACAGGCAACTCCTAAAATTCTGCATTTGCACAAACACCGAAGCTTACACATAGCACTTGGCTAACTGTCTTTCTTTTCCTATCGTAATACAAAAAGAAATGATTTCTTATGTTCTTCCTGCATAATTTCTTTAACATTTGTTTTAGGTTAACTTCCTAATTAAGCAACTTTTATTTTAGGTCAGTGGCCATAGGTTTGGTGAAACTTCAGCCAAGTGATAGTGTTAAACAGCACGGACTGCTCAGAAGCATTGGTGCAGCGGCAATTATAATCAGAGTAGTGGGAGTAAAATGCTAATGAGCCATTTTCCTTTTAAAAGTGTGACCTTTTTAGCACCTAATGGAGAGCAGAGCTATGAAGTTTTTTTTTTTTAATAGAAATTCTTTTTTTAGATAACCTTCAGTGTGAAAATATCCTTTTCTTTCCAGGGTACCTGTGTTTGAAAATGAAAGTAAAAGTCGCTCAGTCGTGCCCGACTCTTTGAGACCCCATAGACCACAGGAGTGGAGAAGGCAATGGCACCCCACTCCAGTACTCTTGCCTGGAGAATCCCAGGGTCGGCGGAGCCTGGTAGGCTACAGCCCATGGCGTTGCAAAGAGTCGGACACGACTGAAGCCACTTAGCAGCAGCAGCAGCAGCAGCAGCAGACCAAAGAGTCCATGGAATTCTCCAGGCCGGAATACTGGACTGGGTAGCCATTCCCTTCTCCAGGGGATCTTCCCAACCCAGGGATCGAACCCAGGTCTCCCGCACTGCAGGCAGATTCTTTATCAACTGAGCTATCAGGCAAGCCCACTATGTTTAAGTCTCCTATGTCTCCAACACTTTCTGGGGGTGTTTTATTTGAAGCCTAGTTATTTCTAGGCTTCAAATAATGTATATACAGCCCCCCAACTAGGTGGCGCTAGTGGTAAAGAATCCGCTTTCAATGCAGGAGACAGAAGAGATGCAGGTTCAGTCCCTGGGTTGGGAAGATCTGCTGGAGAAGGGAATGACAGCTCACTCCAGTATTCTTGCCTGGAGAATCCCATGGGCGGAGGAGCCTGGTGAGCTACAGTCCATGGGGTCGCAAAGAGTCAGATACGACTGAGGCGGCTTACCATGCACAGACGGACTGATGACTTCATGGAGCTCTCAACCTCAGGCTTCTGTATGGGCCAACTCATTTTTTTTTAACTGTAAAAAAAAAAAATAATAATCCCTTTAAACTGAAGAGTAGGGCCTTCCCTGGAACTCCGGTGACTGAGACTTGACCTTCCAATGCAGGGAGTGTGGGTTCAATCCCTGGTTGCGAAGCTAAGATCCCACAGGCCTCACGGCCGCAAAACCAGAACGTGAAACAGAAGCAGTAGTGTAAAAAGTTTAATAAAGGCTTAAAAAAAAAAATCCTGATGAGTAGTTCAGTCACGTTAAGTACTTTGACGCTGTTGAACAACCATCACCCCCATCTGTCTCCAGAGCTCTGTGGGCAAAAGTAGAATTCTGTCCCCATTAACTACTCCATTCTGTCTTCCTTCAGCCCTTACCTCCCCACCCCACTCTACTTATGTAGGTACCCTCTCTAAGTGCCTCACATATAAGGAATCATGCAATATTTCTCTTTCTCTCTGGTTTGCATCATGTAGCATCCTGTCCTCAAGGTTCGGTCACATTGTAGCCTGTGTCAGAGATTTTTGAAGGCTGACTTGGGATTTCCCTGGTGGCTCAGGAGGGAAAGAAGTCTGTCTGCAATGAGGGAGAGGCAGGCGACCCAGGTTCGATCCCTGGGTCAGGAAGATCCCTTGGAGGAGGGCACGGCAACCCACTCCAGTATTCTTGCCTGGAGAATCCCGTGGACAGAGGAGCCTGGTGGGCTACAGTCCAGGGGGTCACAAAGAGTTGAACATGAGTGAGTGACTTTAACACTTTCACTTTTTTTCAGTAGTCTATAGTATGGATACACCATGCTGTTTATCCACTCAGCCATGGATTGACAGATTGTTGGCACTTTCCAGATACTGTAAATCAGACCACTGTGAACATCTGTGTACAGATACCTAATCAGTCTATAACTTCACTTAGTTTGGGTCTCTGTGTGGAGGGAAACTGCTGGATTCCCTGGGGACACTGAATTTTTAAGGAAAGGCCATAGGTGACTCACTTTGCCCACACTTCTTTGGGGCTGAGCAAATACAGTGTGTTCTTTCTAAGACAGCATTTGAATCTGATACTTACGATTTAAGCTATGAGAGGTATCTGCAGAGTTTAAAGATTGCATAGCTGATTCAGTTTCACAGCATGATCTTTTTATTTTTTTAATTTATTTCTTTTTTAATTGAATATAGTTGATTTATATTAAGACATTTATGTATATTACCCCATCGTTTACATTAGGCTTCATTCTTGGCATTAATATGTTCTATCAACTTGAATATATATTCATATATTGCATATTCAAATATATATATGTGTATATTCAAATATATGCAGGCATATTCAAACGTATGCATATATAGTCAAACATATATGTCTGTAGTCAAATGCATATGTGTATATTCAAACATGTGCGTGCATATTCAAATATACCTATCTATATTCAAATGTATATGTGTATATTCAAATGTGTGCATATTCAAATATATGTGTGCATATGCAAATGTACGCGTGTATATTCAAACATATACACGTCTAGTCAAACATATACATCTATTTTCAAGTGTGTATGTGTATATTCAAATGTATACGTGTATATTCACACACACACACACACACACACACACACACACACACACACACACACACACACACACACACACACACACACACACACACACACACACACACACACACACACACACACACACACACACACACACACACACACACACACACACACACACCCAGGAGGAGGGCATGGCAACCTACTCCAGTACTCATGCTTGGAGAAACCCATGGACAGCGGAGCCTGTTGGGCTACAGTCCATGGGGCTGCAAAGAGTGGGGCACGACTGAAACAGTGCACGCACACACGCATAGTGCCGTGTGTCCACCATTATGATACCATTAGTCTCACTACTAAAAATCGTGTGCCCCAGCTGTTCACCCCTTCCCCACCCAGGCAGCCGCTGATCTTTATACTTTTCCTATCATTTCTCCTTCCTTAGGATTTCACCTGCTCGGCATCACACAGAAGGTAGCTTTTTCAGACTAGCTTCTTCCATTCAGTAAAATGCATTTATGTCTCTCCCGTGTCCTTTCACAGCTTGACGGCTCATTTCTTTTTAGTGAGGACTAACAGCCTGTTACGTGGATGTACCACATTTTATTAGTCAGCCCACCTACTGGAGGACATCTTGGCTGCTTCCAAGATGTGAATAGAGATGCCACAAACATCCACGTGCAGGCTTCTGTGCAGATGTTAAGGTCTCGACTCCTTAGGGGAAATGCCAAGGACTGTTACTGCTGCATCGCATGGATAACAGCATGTTTACTTTTAAGAAAATGCCGGGGACTTCCCCGGTGGTCTAGCGGCTGACACTCCGTGCTCCCGACGTAGGAGGCCCCTGTTTGATCCCTGTCCTTGGAACTAGATTCTGTATGCCACAGCTAAGAATTTGCATGCCACAACTAAACATCTTTTGTGCTGAAATTAAAAGATCTTGTGTGGTGTAGCAAAGACCTGGCTCAGCCAAATAAATAAATACAATAAATTTGGTAAAAAAAAAAAAACAAAAACAAACCTAAAACTTACAAATTATCTCCCAGAGTGCCTGTACCATTCTGTGTTCCCACCGACAACAATTTCCTGTGGTTCCACGTCCTCACCAGCATCCTGGGACATCAAAAAGTAATGAACAACACAAACACCCTCGAAAAGACACTGCCAAGCAGAATAGCCATCGTTACCGTGCCTGAAAGACGTCCTGGACTGTCTTCAGTCAGCCCAGACCCTTACACCTTCCCAAACATTTCTGTTGTTCAGTAGCCAGCTTGGGTCAGACTGTTTGTGACCCCATGGACTGCAGCACGCCAGGCTTCCGTGTCCATCACCAACTCCTGGAGCTTGCTGAAATTCATGTCCATTGAGTTGCTGATGCCATCCAACCATCTTTTTATTGTATAAAAAGGCCAAAAGATACTTAATTCCCAAAGACAGAAAAGAGTTAACATTATTACCTTCCGATGTTTGGCTTTTTGTGAATAGAAGTCATCTTTTGATGTTCCACTACATGTACCTGCCCCCAAGCAGAAACATCTATATATTGTCTCCCCACTTACCTCTTTGGAGCAGTCTGTCAGGGCTAATCTGAGTGGACATATCAGGGCTACTGACTTTTAGTAGGCTGTGTGGGCTTCCCTTGTGGCTCAGGTGGTAAAGAATCCACCTGCAATGTGGGAGACGTGGGTTCGATCCCTGAGTTGGGAAGATCTGGAGAAGGAAAAGTCTACCCACTCCAGTATTCTGGCCTGGAGAATTCCACGGACTGTACACTCCATGGGGTCACAAAGAGTCAGAGACAACTGAGCGATTTTTTCACTTGAATAAAATATCCAAGGCTTCCCCGGTGACTCAGTGGTAAAGAATGTGCCTGCCAAGCAGGAGACATGGGTTCCGTCCCTGGTTCCAGAAGATCCCCTGGAGGAGGAAATGGCAACCCACTCTAGTATTCTTGCCTGGGAAATCCCATGGACAGAGGAGCCTGGCAGGCTAGGCCCATGTGGTCTCAAAGAGTCGGACACGGCTGAGCATGAATACTCGGCATAGTGCGTCTCAACTTATTTTAATGCCTCCGACACCCACCTGAGGCTAGAGGATTAGATACCCACGGTGAGAGGCTATAAAAGGCTACTATTGTGCTACTCAGACTGGGTCTGTGGGTATCTCTGTCACCTAGGAGCGCACTGGAATGCACGTTCTCAGGCCCGGCCCCAGACGAACAAGATCAGAGGATGGGCCCCGGGAGCTCAGTTATACTATGTCCTCCACCTTCCAGTTCGTTCCTGTGCACAGCCACCACAATGAGAAGCACTCAGCATCTCTAGCTTCCCTGGTGGCTCAAGACAGTAAAGCGTCTGCCTGCGATGCGGGAGACCTGGGTTCAATCCCTGGGTCGTGAAGATCCCCTGGAGGAGGGAATGGCAACCCACTCCAGTATTCTGGCCTGGAGAATCCCATGGACAGAGGAGCCTGGTGGGCTACAGTCCATGGGGTCACAAAGAGTCGGACATGACTGAGTGACCTCACTTTCACTTTTCACTTCTTTCTGTCAAGTTACCTGGGACATTTTTCACAGAACTACAACAAATGCTGCTCAGTGGCTTCATTCATGTCTGCCTCTTTGCGACCCCATGGACTATATAGCCCGCCAGACTCCCCTGTCCATGGGATTCTCCAGGCAAGAGTACTGGAGTGGGCTGCCATTTCCTCCTCCAAGGGATCTTCCTGTCTGTCACAGGGATTGAACCCGAGCCTCTTATTCTACATCTCCTACATTGCAGGCAGGTTCTTTACCACCACAACAAATATTCCAGAAATATATACGGAATCATAAAAGACCCAGAATTGCCAAAGTGAACCTGAGGGGAAAAAAAAAAAAAGCAGGAAACCTAACCATCCCAGACCTCAGACAATGCTGCAAAGCTACAGTAATCAGAACAGTGTGGTATTGGGAGAAATAAAGCCCAGAAATTGGAAGAGCCCAGAAATAAACCCACCTACTTACAGTTAATTGGTCTTTGACAAAGGAGGCAAAAATATAAAACGGGAATAAAACAGTATTTTTAGCCAACAATGCTAGGAAAGATGGACAGCTGCATATAAATCAGCAAAGAACACACCCTCACATCATGCACCCAAGTGACCTCAAAAGGCTTAAAGAGTTAAATGAAAGTGAAAGTTGCTTACTTGTGCCCAACTCTTTGAAACCCCATGGACTCTACAGCCCTTGGAATTCCCCAGGCCAGAATACTGGAGTAGGGAGCCAGTTCCCTTCTCCAGGGGATCTTCTCCACCCAGGGATTGAACCCTGGCTTCCCACATTGCAGGCAGATTCTTTACCAGCTGAGCCACAAGGGAAGCCTATAGAGTTACATAGAGGACATGAAACCATAAAGCTCCTAGAGAAGAACACAGGCAAAACATTCCCTGAAATGAATCATACCAATGTTTTCTTAGTCTCCCAAGGCAACGGATTAAAAACAAAAGTAAACAAATGAGACCCAATCGAATTTACAAGGTCTTGTACAGCAAAGGAAACCATTAGAAAAGCAAAAAGACAACCTATGGGATGGAAAAAAAAATTACTTGCAAATGATGTGACTGCCAAGGGTTAAATCTCCATAAAAATAGCTCAGAGAAATCAAGAAGGAAAACGACCCAATTGAGAAATGGGAAGAAGACTTAAATCAACATCTCTCTAATGAATGAGCAGTAGGCATATGAAAACGTGCTCAGCATCACCAGTTGTTGGAGAAATGCAAGTCAGAACTACAGTGAGGTACCACCTCACACCAGTCAGAATATCCGTCATTGTAAGTTTTAAAGATAAGGAATGCTGGAGTGGTTCCCTGGTGGCTCACTGGTAAAGAACTGCCTACTGATTCAGCGGACATGGGTTCGATCCCTGGTCTGGGAAGATCACACAATGCTGAGGGATAAGTAAGCCTGCGTGCCCTAGAGCCCGTGTTCCGTAACCAGAGAAACCACTGCAGTGAGACGCCCGAACACCACAAGGAGAGACTAGCCCTCACTTCCCTCAACTGGAGAGATCCCACGCAGCCACAAAGACCCAGTGAGGTCATACATAAATTTAAAAATCTTAAAAAAAAAAAACCATCACACACACTGCAAACAAATGCTGGAGCGGCGGGAATAAATGTGGAGAAAAGGGATCCCTTCTGTGATGTCAGTGGGAATTAATCAAGTAAACAGCATGGAGGTTCCTTAACAGAAAATAGAATTATCATAGCATCTAGCAGTTCCATTCTTGGGCATATATATGGACACAACTATAATTCAAGAAGACACACCCACCCCAATGTTCACAGAAGCACTATTTACAACAGCCAAGACAAGGAAACAACCTAAATGTCCCTGGATAAAGAAAACGTACACACATATGATGAAATACTACTCAGCCATAAAAAAGAAGGCAAGAATGCCATCGGCAATAACATGGATGCAACTACAGATTGTCATACCGAGTGACATTTCAAGTCGGACAAAGACAGACATCACACGGTATCATTTATATGTGAGATCAGAATACAGCAGAGATCAACCTACAGCAGACTCACATACAGAGAATGGATTTGTGGTTTTCACGGGGGAGGGAAAACGGAGAGGGATGGACTGGGAGTTTGAACTTTGCTGCTGCTGCTGCTGCTAAGTCCCTTCAGTCGTGTCCGACTCTCTGCGACCCCATAGACGGCCGCCCACCAGGCTCCCCCATCCCTGGAATTCTCCAGGCAAGAACACTGGAGTGGGTTGCCATTTCCTTCTCCAGTGCATGAAAGGGAAAAGTGAAAGTGAAGCTGCTCAGATGTGTCCAACTCTTGGAGACCCCATGGACTGCAGCCCGCCAGGCTCCTCCGTCCATGGGATTTTCCAGGCAAGAGTACTGGAGTGGGTTGCCATTGCCTTCTCCGGTTTGAAGTTAGGTGATGCAAACTATTAATATTACAATGGATGGATGACAGGATCCTTCTGTATAGCACAGGGGACTAGATCCAACCTCCTGGGATAAACCATCCATTCTTAGTCGCTTCAGTCGTGTCTGACTCTTTGTGACCCTATGGACCATAGCCCACCAGGCTCTTCTGTCCATGTGATTCTCCAGGCAAGAATACTGGAGTGGGTTGCCATTGCTTGTCCAAACCCTAATAGAAAAGAATACAAAGAAAAATGTATACAGATGTATAACTGAGTCACTTTGCTGTACAGGAGAAATTAGCAAAGCACTGTAAATTTAACCCTACTTCAATTTTAAGAAACTATTACCCCAAGGAAACCAGAATTGAAAAAGACACACATATCCCAATGTTCACTGAAGCACTATTTGCAATAGCTAGGACATGGAAGCAACCTATATGTTTATCAACAGATGAATGGATAACTAAGTTGTGGTATGTATACACAATGGAATATTACTCAGCTATGAAAAGGAACACATTCAAGTCAGTTCTAATGAGGTGGATGAACCTAGAGCCCATTAAACAGAGTGAAGTAAGTCAGAAAGTGAAAGACAAATATCATATATTAATGCATAAATATGGAATCTAGAAAGATGGTCCTACATGCAGGGCAGTAAAGGAGACAGACATAAAGAACAGACTTTTGGATTCAGTGGGAGAAGGAGAGGGTGGGCTAATTTGAGAGAGTAGCATTGATACATATACACTACCATATGTAAACCAGACAGCCAGTGGGAGTTTGATGTATGACTCAGGGTACCCAAAGCTGGTGCTCCGTGACAACCTAGAGGGATGGGGTCGGGGGGGTTCAGGATAGAGGGGACACATGTATACCTATGGCCCATTCATCCTCATGTATGGCAGAAACTATCACAATATTGTAATTATCCTCCAATTAAACTTTTAAAAAGCTATTAAAATGTGTCTGTAGCATCCGCAGTAAAACAGGACTTGAGGAGGCTGGAAGTGCCTTCCACCTGGTTATTGGGAGACATTTGGTTTTCTTCCCTTGTCGTACAATTCCACTCTTCACAAGACCAGGAAAAAGCACCAGCAAGATTGATCCCATAAACGAAGAGCTTGCTCATAAAAAGGCTGTTATGTCAAGATCCACTTATGAGAAAACCTCTCCAGAAAGCGGGCAGAGAGGAAACCTACCTCAACAAAATAAAGCCCATAAATGACAAAGTGAAAGTTGTGTCTGACTTTTTGACACAAAGTCATTCAGTTGTGTCCGACTTTTTGACACAAAGTCATTCAGTTGTGTCCGACTCTTTGTGACCCCACAGACTATACAGTCCATGGAATTCTCCAGGCCAGAATACTGGAGTGGGTAGCTGTTCCCTTCTCCAGGGGATCTTCCCAACCCACAGATTGAACCCAGGTCTCCCACATTACAGGCAGATTCTTTACCATCTGCACCACCAGGGAAGCCCAAGAATACTGGAGTGAGTAGCTGTTCGCTTCTCCAAGGGATCATCCCGACCCAGGAATCGAACCCAGGTCTCCTGCATTGCAGGCGGATTCTTTACCAGCTGAGCTATTGGCTAATGTAATACTTGATGTTGAAAAGCTGCCAGCATTCCCTCTAAGATGAGGAACAAGACAAGGATATCCACTCTCACCACTATTATTCAACACAGTTTTAGAAGTCTTAGTCAGAGCAGAGGAAAACAAAATCAAATAAAAGGAATACAAACTGGAAAAGAAGGAGTAAAACTGTCACTGTTGGCTACGTATACATGGTTTCCCAAGTGGTGCTAGTGGTAAAGAACCTGCCTGTCAATGCAGGAAACATAAGAGATGTGGGTTCTGTGCCTGGGTTGGGAAGATCCCCTGGAGTAGGGTGTGACAACTCACTCCAGTATTCTTGCCTGGAGAATCCCATAGACAGAGGACCCTGGCAGGCTATAATCCATGGGGTTGCAAAGAATCAGACACAACTCAAAATGGGAGACCTGAGCAAGACCCCAGTGACTGAGCATGCACTTATACAATATATACATATACAAAAAGTCCTAAAGACATGTGAAAACTACTAGACCTCATCAACCAGTTTAGTAAAAGTTGAAGGATGCAAAATGAATATACAGAAATCTGCAGCATTTCTATACACAGACAGTGAACTATTAGAGAAATTAAGGAAACCATCACATTCATCATTCACATCAAAAAGAACACAACACCTAAGAATAAACCTACCTAGGGAAGCAGAGAGTCAGACATGACTGAGCGACTGAACAACAAGAAAGGAAGCAAAAGACCTGTGATCCGAAAACTTTAAGATGTTGATGAAAATAGCTGAGGAGGATACAAACAGATGGCATGAGATACCGTGTTCTTGGACTGGAAGAATCAATCTTCTTAGAAAATCACATGTTTTCCAGGGCAACCTCCAGATTCAGTGCAATTCCTATCTCATCACAAATGGAGTTTTTCACAGAATTGGACCAGGAGTTTGTATGCAAACACAAAAGACCCTGAATAGCGAAACCAGTCTTGAGAAAGAAGAATAAACCTGGGAAAATATGCTCCCTGACTTCAGACCATGCTACAAAGCTAAGGTAAAGAACATAGCATAGTACTAGTATGAACATAGACACAGTGATGAATGAAACGCGATAGAAAACCCAGAGATAATCCCACATGCTTAGGTCAGTTAATCTATGCAAAGAAGGCAAAACTATACAATGTAGAAAAGACAAGTCTCTTCGATAAGGGGTTCTGGGAAAACTGGACAGCTACGTGTAAAAGAATGAAATTACAACAGTGTCTCACAACACGTACAAAAACCAAATTAAGAGTCCAAGTTCCTTTCAGTTTGGTTCCCACTAACGTCTGAGGCACTGGCTGCAGAATTTCAAGAGGTTTAAGAGCAGAGATGAGACAAGTCTCAGTTTCCACCTTAGTTCATCATACTCATAACCAAGGCTCCAGCTGGCTGACTGCCTAAGCATACAGGCTGGGTGGTTCTTGAGGTATTGGGGTATAGTCAGGCTTCCCTTGTGGCTCAGCTGGAAAAGAAACCCCCTGCAATGCAGGAGACCTGGGTTAGATCCCTGGGTATAGTAGAGTAACAATGTTGTGACATGTTCAAGGGAACAGCAACAAGACTCAGCCATACATACACATGTATCCATTCTCCCCCAAACTCCCCTCCCATCCAAACTGCTACATGACATTGAGCAGAGTTCCTTGTGCTGGACAGCAGGTCCTTGTTGGTTCTCCATGTTAAATACAGCAGTGTGTCCACGTCCATCCCAAACTCCCTAACTATCCCTTCCCCATCCTTCCCCCTGGGAACCATAAGGTTATTACAGAGTATTGAGCAGAGGTCCCTGTGCTGTCCAGCAGGTCCTTGTTGGTTCTCCATGTTAAACACAACAGTGTGTCCATGTCCATCCCAGACTCCCTATCCCTTCCCCCTTTGTTAGTTTTATATAATCTAAACTGCCACCCTTACAGAGGCAACACATAGTTACACTGCTTAACCTGGAAGCACTTACAACTCCCACTGAATTCTTTGCTAGAAAGATCACTTGGAAGAATTTGCATTCCTTATGTTCAGAGGTATCTATTTCAATTTCCCTGTGCTCAGACATTCAGTTGTTTCAAACACAATGCGACCCCATGGACTGCAGTCCACCAGGCTCCTCTGTCCATGGGATTCTCCAGGCAAGAATACTGGAGTGGGCTGCCATGCCCTCCTCCAGGGGATCTTCGTGACACAGGGATTGAACTCACATATCCTGCATTGGCAGGCGGATTGTTTACCACTCTGCCACCTGGCAAATCCTAGCTACAGATAAAACAGTGGCTGAGGTACCGAGTAACAACCCTAATAGCCTGAAGCCACAGACCCTCACCGCAGCCTCTGTTGCAGAATCTAGCCTTTCTGTCAGTGAACCCACTGTTCTCCCTGGGAATTTTCTTTTTTTTTTTTTTTTAGCAGAGAATTTAATAGAGGGAAATGGTTCAGGGGCTATTGGAAGGCTGAAAAGGGCAAGAGAGCGTCTGTGGTCCCAGAGATAGTAACCTGAGTAAGCAGCTGCCACTCCCGGAGGCGGGGATCAAAGGAGAGAGACTGAGCTTCACAGAGCTCCGAGTCTGGGGGCCTGGGACCCCGACCTCTGAGGAGGACAAGGCCTGCTGGCTCTTCAGGTGCCTGGAGAAGGGTTCACCAGGCAGGACTCACACATCTGGGGGTGGGGTGGGGGAGTGATGTCTTGCTGGTGGTGCCAACCGGAAAGATGCTACCAGTTGGGGAATGTGGAAGAAGGCTGGGAACTGGGACTGGTCGCTTTTGGAAACCACTGCTTCTCCCAGTGATTTATTTAAAAAATATATTTTTTATGTATTTATTTGGCTGTGCCAGGTCTTAGTTGTGGCCTCTGGGGTGTTTAATTGTGGCGTGAGGGTTCTGTGGTTGTGGCGTGCGGGGTCTCTGGTTTTGGCCTCTGGGGTCTCTTATAGTGACATGTGGAGTCTTGCAAAATCTTAGCTGCAGTATCTGGCATCTAGCTCCATGACCAGGGATCGAACCCCAGCCTCCTGCTTTGGGAGCATGGAGTCTTAGCCACTGGACCACCAGGGGAGTCCCTCCCTGAGCTTTTTTGTTTAAAATATTGCCCCGTTGGCATTAAACACTGTCACCACCTTTTTCAATATACCTAGCCAAAGCACCTGTGCTTTGAGCATGCATGCTTCCTCCCACTCAGATCCTCAACAAGGTACCCCACTGATGCCCGACGCTGCCAACCAATCAGAATTCAGAGAAGCTGGAGTAGTCCCGAGGTCCAGAGATTCAGCTAAGAATAACATTTCCTCTACAGTAAACACAACAGTAATTAACACCGAATTAAGCAGCTACGGTTTGAGTGCTCTCTTAGACCCTGGACATGCATTTTCATTTCCCTGCCAAGACCGTCTGTGGATAAAGCTAGTCAAGGTCACCCAGACTCAGCTTGGACTCCACAACCCGTGTTCGTTCTGTGACACCACTTATGAATCAGAGGCTGTCCGCCAGGCTGTTGTTCTTCAGTCGTGTCCGACTCTTTGTGACCCCGTGAACTGCTGCCCGCCAGGCTCCTCTGTCCATGGGATTCTCCAGGCAAGAATACTGGAGTGGGTTGCCATTTCTTTCTCCAGGGGATCTTCCCCACCCAGGGATCGAACCCAGATCTCTTACATTGCAGGCAGATTCTTTACTGTCTGAGCCATCAAGGAAGCCTCTCTTTTTTTTTAAAAAAAAGGCTTCAACTAAATATTGAAGTAAAACTTCCACTGACTCCAAGTCTTCTTTGGTTTATGAATTCTGCCCATACACGGTTTAGAAAAAGGAATGTCAAGCTCTTACTTCCCCTCTCTCATACTTCTCTTAAAGTCGAGTCATCTTGAAGTGGCCATCTACATTTTTGAAATCAGGCTGAAAGTAATCGCAACCTAGGTTGGTCGCAACCTAGACAGCATATTAACCTAGACTAGCATAAGCTCGTGCGCCAGGCAGGTCGAAAAGCAGACCCAGCTGTACGACCTCTGTTTACGACGTAGCTTTACGCAGACTAGTCGTGGATGGCTAGAGCTGAGCCCTTTGCTCAGTTTGCAAGTCTGCACCTCGGCCTACTGGGATTGCTCGCTGGACACGCTGTGTCCTCTGGATTTCTCTGACCAGGACACCTACGTTTCCTCCCCGAGGTTTGCAGCTGAGCAGGTAAGTTCATTTCGTGCATCTAGGAATCTCCCTGGTTGCGTTGTTGGCACGCTTGCGACCTTGTGCTCAGCCTGGCAAGTTTTTGGTTTCCCTGTGCTCATTTCTTTCCCTTCTTTGTTGGTAAGACTTTTTGCAGTTTTGCTTTTGTTTTTGTTTTTGTTTTGGTGCCACTGAGTCTAGCAGCCTGGGTTTGGGGCACCTGGGCCTGACTGCAGACGGCCCCAGGTTGCCTTCTTCTGTGCTTTTCAGACATGCACTATTTATTCAGTTCACTAACGTTTTCGGAGAAGGCAATGGCACCCCACTCCAGTACTCTTGCCTGGAAAAATCCCATGGACGGAGGAGACTGGGAGGCTACAGTCCATGGGGTCGCTAAGAGTCGGACACGACTGAGCGACTTCACTTTCACTTTTCCCTTTCATGCACTGGAGAAGGAAATGGCACCCACTCCAGTATTCTTGCCTGGAGAATCCCAGGGACGGCAGAGCCTGGTGAGCTGCCGTCTGTGGGGTCGCACAGAGTTGTACATGACTGAAGCGACTTAGCAGCAGCAGCAGCAACGTTGCTGTTTGTATGATTGCCCCCCTCTCTTTCTCTCTCTTGATTTCCTTATGTGTTTGCAGACCGTCAACCTCAGGCTCCATATCCTTCGTGCTCTGAGACTCAGTGCTGGCTTTTTTTTTTTTTTTTTAATATTTATTTATTTTAGGTTGTGCTGGGTCTTCCTTGCTGCGCACAGGCTTTCTCTAGTTGCAGCGAGCAGGAGGCTACTCTCTGGTAATGGTTTTGCGTGGGCTTCTCATTGCGGTGGCTTCTCTTGTTGTGGAGCACCCCCTCTAGGTGCGGGCGGGCTCAGTAGCTGTTGTGCACCTGCTTAGTTGCCCTGCAGCGTGTGGGATCTTCCCAGACTGGGGGTGGAACCCGTGTCCCCTGCATTGGCAGGCGGATTCTTAACTGAAGAGGAAAAGTTAAAGGTTTATATAACCTCCTGCTCGTTCTGCCTCTGTAACTCAGCTTGCTCCTTGCAAAGTCTGGATCAGGTAGGTCTCCTAGTCTCAGAAAGTGGGGACTCAGAATACTCGGAACTGGAGCTTATCTCTCTAGCCCTTGTCCTGCTCTTTGCAATTGCCCAGCCCGGCAAACCTGCTTCATCATGCCTGTCCATGTAAAGCTCAGGCATCCCCCTCCCCATCTTGACTGCTGTTCTCATGCTCTTGAAACCCCTTAGTTTAAACCAGCCTATTAACAGCCTGTGTTGCCCACTACAGTCTGTCTATAAAAACTCTGTAACTCCTTTGTTCGCAGTTTGGCTCAGAGCTTGGAGACTTAGCTCAGACTTAGCTCAGAGCTAAGTCTTCTGGGCCCGCCGGTGTAATAAACGTGAGTTCTCCAACTCTCTGGGTGTGGTGCTTGGTTTCTTGAGTACTGGTTTCTGCAACAAACCACTGGACCCCCAGGGAAGCCCTGGGTTGGTTGTTTTTTTTTTTTTTTTCCTGTTTGAATGATTGCTTTTCTGTTAAGATCACGAACCTTGGCTGGAAGGTTCTAATATCGCCTATATGCATGACTTTTGTCCAAGTAAGTGAACTATCAGTACGTTGTTTTTCCTCTGCAATCCCTGTGTTGTGGAGGTCTGTGGGCTTGCTATGCACAATAGAGTCCCGGGCAGAGGTCCCCAGCCTTCAAGATCTAATGCCTGGTGATCTGAGGTGGAGCTGATGTACTAAAAATAGAAATAAAGTGACAAACATGTAAAGTGCTTGAATCATCCGGAAAGCGTCCCCCGACTCCCAGGTCCTTGGAAAAATTCTCTTGCACGAAATGGGTTCCTCGTGCGAAAAAGGTTGGGGACCACTTGTGTGAGGATCAGCTGCTTGCAGTGTGTCGGGCGTGCTGATCAGAAACACAACGCCCCACCCCCTGCCCCCAGGTGTGCAGGGTTAGAAGCCGAGTTGTAACAAGAGCCCAGGTGGTTCTAATGCAGCACTGAAGGAGTTATGGGTGGTGTTGTAGCTCCTACAGGATAAAGCCCCCTCACCTGACATGAATTGTGCGTGTCTATCTTATCAAGCACTGCTTTTTCCAACTCTCTTATCTACCACAGATGTGATTTTGGAAACCTGTGTTGGCTGAGTTTCCAGTAGTGAACTACTCTAGGGTTCTGCAGGAACCCAGGGTCTCTGTGTTGTCATTTCTTTGCATATGTCTTGCACAAGCCCTTTTTGATGTCAGCATACCAGAGGAACATGAAGAACTGAATGTTGCTCAGTCGCACCCAACTCTTTGTGACCCGATGAGCTATGCAGTCCATGGCATTCTCCAGGCCAGAATACTGGAGTGGGTAGCCTTTCCCTTCTCCAGGGAATCTTCCCAACCCAGGGATGGAACCCAGGTCTCCTGCATTGTAGACGGATTCTTTACCAGCTGAGCTACCAGGGAAGCCCAAGAATACTGGAGTGGGTAGCCTTTCCCTTCTCCAGGGGACCTTGCCGACCCAGGAATTGAACCAGGGTCTCCTGCATTGCAGGCGGATTCCTTACCAGCTGAGCTACCTGGAAAGCCCACCAGAGGAACGTGTCTTCATGCTTATGACCATGATCTGAGGTGGGCATGGAAGAGAGGCAGCCTGAGGGTGCAGGGTGGAGACGGCCACTCAAGTTCAACAGTAAATTTAAGGTACTTAAGGTCATTCTGGGCTTCCCTGGTGGCTCAGCGGTAAAGGATCTGCCTGCCAATTCAGGAGACGTGGATTCGATCCCTGAGTTGGGAAGTTCCCCTGGAGGAGGAAATGGCAACCCACTCCAGTATTCTTGCCTGGAGAATCCCATGGTCAGAGGAGCCAGGTGGGCTACAGTCCATGGGGTCACAAAGACTGGGGCACGACTGAGTAACTAACACTTCACTTTATTAGGTGGGTTTCCTTGGTGGTAAAGAATCTGCCTGCAATGTGGGAGACCTGGGTTGCATCCCTGGGTCGGGAAGATCCCCCAGAGAAGGAAATGGCAACCCACTCCAGTATTCTTTCCTGGAGAATTCCATGGACAGAGGAACCTGGTGGGCTACAAGCCATAGGGTTGCAAAGACTCAGACAGCACTCTGTGACTAACACTTCACTTCACTTTATTAGAGGCACGTCCTTGATGGCTTAGACAGTAAATTATCAGCCTGCAGTGTAAGAGACCTGGGTTCAGTCCCTAAGTCAGGAAGACCCCCTGGAGGAGGACATGGCAACCTACTCCAGTATTCTTGCCTGGAGAATCCCATAGACAGAGGAGCCTGGCAGGCTACAGTCCATGGGGTCACAAAGAGTCAGACAAGACTGAGTGACTACACTTTCTTTCTTTTTCAGTAGAATGTTGAAATACGATTGTCGGGCATTCTGTCATCTGCATTCTAAAATAACTAATGTCAGGAACCAAATCTAAACATGATTAATAAAGAATGTTAAGGAAATGGCTACGGCTTTGCTTTAAAAATACAATAGTCATCTGAAGGAATACGATTACAGTTGTGAATGTGAATAAGTGTTTTGAAGTATCTTCTGGGATCATGAATTCAAAGATATAAATTTAAATTTAACATTACAGGAGCAATAATAATTCTTCATTCCTGTTTTATTCAGTCTGTTAGCATCATTGAGGGGGAAGAAGTAGATATTTCAGTTTAAAATATGTGCTTTTCTGTTTCTTTGTTTTATTCCAAGTTACCGTAAGATTATTTATCAAAAAGCATTAGTAAGGCTGAACCTGATTATATTTCTCTGCTTGGGTTTCCATGACAAAATACCGAGGATGGAGTGGCTCGAGCAATGATAGACTGTGCTGTCTCCCCTAGTCCTGGAGGCTGGAGTCAGAGATCTAGGTGTGGCCAGGGCTGGTTCCTCCCGAGACCTCTTTCCTGGGCGTGTAGACGGCCGTGTGCTCCCCGTGTCCTCCCGTGACCATGCTTCTGGGTGTGTCTGTGTCCTCAGCTCTTCTTATAAGGATCCCAGCCCTGTGGACATCAGGACCCAACCCGGTGACCTCGTTTTACCTTCACTCCCCATTTAGAGACCGAACTGTCCCATTCTGAACTCCTGAGAGTTAGAATTTCAACATACAATTTTGGGGAAAGGGTGAAGACAGAATTCAGTCTATAAGAATGAAGAAACTATGTTAGTTCTCACTATAGAAGTCACTACGAGTTCTCCTTAAATGTTGAATATTGTGATAAAAATATCCATAGTCTACCCTCTCAAATTAAAAAATTGTCTCAGTACAAGATGTAAAAGTTTGTGAGGTACAAGGCAGAAATGCAGGACCTCTTGACACATTTTAATGGGATACTCTGCAAATGAGGAAGAGAAAACTGGGTTTTATATAAAAAGTGATGGATCTAAATGTTTGTTTGTTGTTTAGTCTCTCAATTGTGTCCAACTCTTTTGCGATCCATGGACTATAGCCTGCCAGGTTCCTCTGTCCATGGGATTTTCCAGGCAAGAATACTGGAGTGGGTTGCCATTCCCTTCTCCGGGGTATCTTCCCAACCCAGGGATGGAACCCAGGTCTCTTGCATTGGCAGGCAGACTCTTTACTACTGAGCCACCAGGGAAGCCTGAAATGACAATCCTTTAAAACTTTGACTATCAAAGGAAATAACCAGGAATTCCTTCTAAATTCACTGTGTTGGGAATTACACTATTAGATTTGTATAGACATGGAATATATATATTGCTAGCAGCTATGTGTGTATGCCAAATCACTTCAGTCCTGTCCGACTCTTTGTGAGCCTGTGGACCATAGCCCACCAGGGACCATAGCCCACCAGGCTCTTCTGTCTGTGGGATTCTCCAGGCAAGAATAATGCAGTGGGTTGCCCTTTTCTTCTCCAGGGGATCTTCCTGACCCAGGGATCAAACCTGCAGGCGGATTCTTTACGACTAGTGCCAAGACCTGACAAAGACCAACAGAATTATCTAGTGTAGATAGAAGAGTAGTCTCCCCATGACCTGGAAGTATAAATTCTCTTGTATCCTACAGATTAAAAGCTATGTGCTTCAGCTTTCCATTGATGGTGGTCCTCAAGTGGGGTAATTTGGCGCCTCAGGAGGGAGGTAGAGAGGTTTTTGGCTGGCAAAAGTAGAGTAGGGTTGCTTCTGACATCTAGGGGATGGGAGCCACCGAGTCTTCTATAAATGTCCTGGGATGACCAGGATGATACCCCACAACCAAGGTGAAGCTGGCCCCCAATATCGGTCGTGCCAAGGCTCAGAAATTCCAAGGACATTCCCAGTGTTATCTGCAGCATCAAAGTTTTTTTTTTTTTTTCTTCTTTTTTTCTTACAATTGAACTATAGTTGATTTACAATGTTGTGTTAGGTTCAGGTGTACGGAGAACTGATTCAGTTATACGTGTGTGTGTAAGTGTATATATATATAATTTTCAGATTCTTTTTCATTATAGTTTACTACAAGACATGTATTATAGTTTCCTGTGCTATACTGTAGGTCCTTGTTGCTTATCTAGTTTATACCTAACAGTGTCTACCTGCTAATCCCAAACACCTAAGGTAAAGCTTCCCTTGTGTGTGTGGGTTTTTTTTTTTTTTTCCCTTTCTTTGGCCATAACTCCCAGTATGTGGAACTTCGCAGACCATAAATGGAACGCTCACCCCTTGTAGTGGAAGCGTGGAGTATTAATCACTAGACCTCCAGGGATGTCCAAGTTTTCCTTGTTTGACACCCTCACTCATCCAAGACATTTTTTTTTTTTTTTTAATTTCTCTTAGGACAGCGTTCCGATGACTTTCCCATTCGCCATGAGGATTCAGCAGAATCATTTGGTCATTTCCCATGACCATGAACTAGAGCCTTCCCCTCTGCCCAGTGCTGTTCTCGGGCACGACCGTCCCCTGTCATTAACCGCCTCACTTCCCAGCCCGCTCCTTCCCGTCAGGCCGACAGCCCGCAGTGACATTCCAAACGGCCTAATCACTCTTCTCCTCCACCATTTTCCATAGAAACCTGAATGAATTTAAATGTCAGTTGGCATAGCTGCTAGAGTAGGTGGATGGTATTTCATAATTGCTCTTCCTGCTCTGTTTTAAATAATGCAGAGGCAACCTGTGAAAGCATATAATAGGAAATTTCTGTTCCCTCCTACCTCCTCATTAGAGTGATTTAAAGCCAAGACTCAAGCCTAATGAATAATAAATGCCTCGAGTAAAATTTCATTTCAATGGGAAACTAGGGCACAAGCCCACTTGTAAAATATTAGGATTTTGAAAATGAGTTTTTAACTACTGACAGGGTTTCTGACTCAGAAACGTAGTTCTGAGTTGTGCTATTGAAAAAACACTCTACTGTTTTCAGGATTAGCTCCAATAACATAGGAGACGTGAGTGAAAGTCGCTCAGTTGTGTCCGACTCTTTGAGACCCCATGGAATATAGAGTCCATGGAATTCTCCAGGCCAGAACACTGGAGTGGGTAGCCTTTCCCTTCTCCAGGGAATCTTCCCAACCCAGGGATCGAACCCAGGTCTCCTGCATTGCAGGCGGATTCTTTACCAACTGAGCTCTCAGGGAAGCCCCAAATAATATATAAAGGTATCTTATTTTCCTTTGGGGATATCAAAAAAATTACTTTTCCTTTCCTTTCCTTAAATAATGCTCCCATTTGATGGCCAACTGTATATTCACCCAACAGGGTTTAAAGAGCTGCCAAAAATCTACTGAGACTATTTCTTCCTTTTGAACTACTTTGCTCAGATTCTGAAAAATTGCATGGAGTAACCAGTTACCAATTATCTGGTTGTTTTTCATGAATGAACGTTTCAAAAAAAATAATGTTTGTATAATTTTTTGATTCCGCATATAAGTGACATCATATGGTATTTCTCTTTCTCTGACTGACTTCACTTACTGTGACAGTTGATCCACTTGTACCAACAAGAGTCCAATTTCAAGTGAAAATTATAAAAGTAAATTCAAGGTGCTTTTGGTAAAATTGGAAATCAAAAGTTTCAAAGCTGTGATCTGCTGTTCATAGATTGTTACACATTTAGCATGAGATTTTCTAATCTTTGGGCCTCAAAATGATTTTGCAGTCAAGACAGATGAAGCTATAACTGCAGTATGTTTCTTTTCTTGTTTAATCTCTCAGTCGTGTCCGACTCTTTGTGAACTCATGGACTGAAGCCCTCCACGCTCCTGTCCATGTGATTTATGTAGATTTGATTATCTACAGATAGATATATATCCTTTATACATATACTCTATGTAATCTTTATATGTTTCTACCTGTATATATATGTGTGTGTGTGTGTGTGTGTATCTTTATCCATTATCATGATCTATGTAACAGTGGAGAAATCTCATGGACAAAGGAGCCTGGGAGGCTACAATCCATGGGGTTACAAAGAGTCATACACGACTGAGCACCCATGTTCTGTATGTATCATTATTTGTCTATCTATCATCATTATCTGAAGAGGCCAGACAGAATGAAAACCATAATCGCAGAAAACTAATAGAACTGATCGTATGGATCACAGCCTTGTGTAACTCAATGAAACTACGAGCCATGCCATGTAGGGCCACCCAAGACGGACGGGTCACGGTGGAGACTTCAGACAAAATATACCTATCTAAGTATCTGTCATCTATTATTATCTATCTACCTATCTGTTATAAGTATCTATCATCTATCATCAATATCTATCTATCTACATATTTATTAGCAATATCTATCTTTCTGTCCATTCTCTGTATTTATTGGAGAAGGGCATGGCAGTGCCCTCCAGTATTCTTGTCTAGAGGATCCCAGGGACAGAGGAGCCTGGTGGGCTGCAGTCCACAGGGTCACAAAGAGTTGGACACGACTAAAGCGACTTAACGTGTATGCACACACCCATCTCTATTCAATCCTCATCATTTATTGAGTCCGTATTCGCAAACTTATCAGCCCACCAAGATTTATTGGTAGCCCCAAGTCAGTATTCACTCTTTCCAGGTCTTTCTCAGACTTTTGCTGAGCAGGCAGCCATTTGTCACCTGTTTCTAAGTGCAGTGGAACAGAGTCACTTTCTTTTCTTGTGTTCCTGCCTATGAAGTTCTGTTCCTATAAAGTGTACTTCTTGTGGTCTGCTGAGTGCCATACATTTCCCGTTTCTGTGCTTTTGAGGGGTGACTTTACCATTTACCATGCCCCCCCCCACCACTGCCAGTGAAGGGCCGAGGTGCTGTCTAGCATCTTAAACACAACAAGGCTGTGATGTGTTTCATGGAGCAAATGCATGTGTTTGTTGAGGGGTGAGTCACAAGCTGTGAGTTCAGTGTGAAAGAATCAGTGGTATATGTTCAGTGAAAGTGAAAGTGCTCCTTGCTAAGTTGTGTCCGATTCTTTGTGACCCCGTGGTCTGTAGCTAGCCAGGCTCCTCTGCGCGTGGGGTTTTCCAGGCAAGAATACTGGAGTGCATTGCTGTTTTCTACCGTTGCATATTGTCACCCTTTATCCTGGGAAGACAATGATTCGTCAGGGATGCACTAACTCTGGCTAGTGTCATAGTTGAGTGGGAGAGAAGAGATTGGTATTCCTTCTGCATTTTAAAATCGTAGGTGAGTTTGAAAATGTTAAGAAGACTCCAGACAACTAATGTGAAATGATAGGAAACATACATATTGGTTTCACCCTAGGTTCCTGGCACAGCTCCTGGGAGCATCTTTTTATGTTTATTTATTTCTTTAATTGAAGTATAGTTGATTCACAGTGCCAGGCTTATCTCTGCTGTCCAGCAAAGTGATTCAGTTACACACATATATTACATTCTTTCTTTTTGTATTATTGTCCATGATGAGATTTATCATGGGATATTGTATAGAGTTCCCTGGGCTTTATAGTAGGACCTTGTTGTTTATCCATTCTGTATATAATAGTTTGCATTGGCTCACCCCAAACTTTCAGTCCATCCTGTCCCCTTCCCCCCACCACCCCTTGACAAGCACAACTCTGTTACCTATAACTGTGGGAGTCTGCTTCTGTGTCCTAGATAAGTTTATGTGTGCCGTATCCTAGAAGCATCTTTTGTTTTCATAATTGGCTTTGGCCCCTTTTGCGGATTCCAGCCTTCTAAATCCCTCAGAACTTTCTGGGTGATCAGTTCAGTTCAGTCGCTCAGCCATGTCCGACTCTCTGCAACTGACTGTAGCATACCAGGCTTCCCTGTCCATCATCAACACTCCTGGGAGATAGCAGTGTCTTTGGTTCTATTCAGGCGTCTCTCAGTGGGCCCCTGGGTGGGGGCTCATCACCAGAAAGACCCCGCCTTGATTAGAACCTCGGAACTCCCCATCTTCAGAGTCAGGGCGGGGCTGGTGGCTGAGTTAGTGACCGAGCTCCCCTTGATGAAACCTCCGTGAAAATCCCGATCTTAAGGGGTTCAGAGTTGGTCTGAGCAGGTCAACACAGCCCCATGTCGGGAGGGTGGTGCACCCCAGCTCCTCAGCAGGGGCTGGGGGGGGAGGGGACAGAGCTCACATACTTAGGACCCTTCCTGACCTCACCCTGTGTGTCCCTTTATCTCACTGTTCATCTGGATCCTTCTTTATAGCCTTTTTTTTGGAGCCTTTTTAAAAAATATATTAGAGTGTAGCCAATTAATGGCAACCCAGTCCAATATTCTGGTCTGGGAAATCCCATGGACAGAGGAGCCTGGTGGGCTACAGTCCATAGCATTGCAAAGAATCAGACATGACTGAGCAAGTAAACACACATAGCTGATTAACAATGCTGTGATGGTTTCAGGTGGGCAGCAGAGGGACTCAGCCTTACATATACACGTGTCCATCTCTCCCAAGCTCCCCTCCCATCCAGGCTGCCACCTGACCGTGAGCAGAGTTCCTTGTGCTGTCCAGCAGGTCCTCGTTGGTTCTCCATGTTAAACACAGCCGTATGTCCATGTCCATCCCAACCTCCGTAACTATCCCTTCTCCCATCCTTCCCCCTGGGAACCATAAGGTTATTACAGAGTATTGAGCAGAGTTCCCTGTGCTGTCCAGCAGGTCCTTGTTGGTTCTCCATGTTAAATACAGCAGTGCGTCCATGTCCATCCCAAACTCCCTAACTATCCCTTCTCCCTACCCTTGCAAACGAGAAACCATAAGTTTATTTTCTTAAGTATGTGAGTCTGTTTCTGTTTTGTAATTTCATTTCTATCATTGCTTTTTAGATTCCAAATGTAAATGATAGGATTTAATATTTGTCTTTGTGTTTCTGACTTATTTCACTCAGTATGATCATCTCTAGGTCCGTGCGTGTTCCTGCGAACGGCGTTATTTCATTCCTTTTTATGGCTGAATAATACTCCACTGTATCTCTGTACCACATCTTCTTTATCCATTTCTCTGTCGGCGGACATTTAGGTTGTTTCCATATCTTGAGTGTTGTAAACAGTGCTGCAATGAACACTGGGCGCATGTATCCTTTCGGGCCATGTTTTTCTCTGGGTGGATCCTTTATTATATTCTTGGTAATAAATTTGTAAACGTTAGTAACTTTCCCTGAGTTCCGTAAGCTGGTCTAGGAAACGATCCGGCCGAAGCGGGGAGTGATGGGAACCCCGATCACAGCCAGTTGACCAACCTGAGTCTTACAGGTGACCTGTGGTGATGGCCATATTGTGGGGCTGAACCTGTGACCTGTGGGGTCTGCACCAACGCCAGCTAGTATCATATTAAACTGCAGGAACCCAGCTTACTGGGGGACCTCACACACACATTTGGGGACCAGAAAGCAAGTGTCGTGGTTGGATAGTGAAGGATATGCACTTGGAAGTGAGTTCTCCCTAGGTGATTTTTACCATATGTTTGAGATATGCCTCTCTCCATATCAGGTTTAAAATAAAATGCGTACGTTGCATCATGAAGCAACAAGTGGAGTTTCTGGTTTGTCTGTTTTGCTTTTTGTTTATTTTTTTAAGCTTTTATTATTAAAATATTTTATTTTATTTTATTTTGGTGTATAGTTGATTTACAATGTTGTCTTAGTGTCAGGTGTACAGAAAGGTGATTTGAGTTATTCATTGAGTTGTCGGAGTTATTTGAGTGATTTATTGATGGCTTTGCTGGGTCTTCGTTGTTAGGGCTGGCTGTGTCTAGTTGTGGTGTGTGGGCTTCTCACTGCGGTGGCCTGTCTTGTTGTGGAGCACGGGCTCCCGGCACACGGGCTTTAGTAGTTGCACCATGTGGGGCTCAGTAGTTGTGGCGCCCAGGCTCTAGAGCACAGGCTCGGTGGTTGTGGTACATGGGCTTAGTTGTTCCGAGGCATCTGGTCTCTTCCCGGACCAGGAATAGAACCTGTGTCTCTTACCTTGGGTGGCATATTCTTTTCCACTGAACCACCACGGAAGCCCTGGAAGAACGATTTAGTTATACGTATACATATATCCCAGAGAAGGAAATGGCAACCCGCTCCAGTATTCTTACCTGGAGAATCCCTTGAACAGAGGAGCCTGGCGGGCTACAGTCCATGGGGTCGCAGAGTTGGACACGAATGAGTGACTAACACCCATACACACATCTGTTCTTTTTCTGAATCTTTTCTCATATAGGTTATTACAGAATACTGAGTATAGTTCCTGTTGTCTACAGCAGGGGCTTGTTTGTTACCTTTTATGTATAGCAGCCTCTATATGTGAATCCCAAACTCCTAACTTGTCCCCTCCACCACACCTTTCCTCTTTGGTAAGCATAAGTTTGTTTTCTGTGTCTGAGTCTGTTTCTCTTTTGTATGAGTTTGTGTCATTTATTTTTCTTTTTTTAAGAATCCACCTACATGTGACATCACATGACATTTAGATCGTTTTTGCAGGGGAAAATCCACATATTCAAAGTTTTGTAACAATGATTGTCCTTTTTTTTTTGGAAGGGAAGAGGGAAACAGCATAGCTTTTTCTGGCTGTCTGAGAAATACAGGAGTTGAAAGCATCCATTCATAAAACTATATTAGGAATAGCGTGTATCAGAACACCGTATCAGAGTCGTGTTCATCTTCCTCTGTGAACTGAGGCAGTAAAAAAAAAAGGGACTCCCTTTAGGAGGGCTTGATTTTTTGACTAAAAGCCCATGTCATCCACACACAGAAATTTTAACATGCAGACAGCCGTATTTCACTGAAAATGAACTGCATTTGCCAAACATCTCTATTCAGCCTGGAGCACTAAGGAGCCAAGGCACAACAGTGACTCCATTCGCTTGCCTTTGGGAAAAAAAAAAATTGGCATTCTACCCACGTCCATCCCCACCTCACTCACACAGGGCCGCTCACTCGAGAGATGCTGTGTAGAGTGAAGATAAGTCAGAGAAAGAAAATCAAGTGTCATTCAATAACACCTATACGTGGCATCTAGAAAAATGGTACAGATGAACCTATTTACAGAGAAGAAATGGACGTGCAGACGTAGAGAACGGACTTGTGAACACACCCTTAGGGAAGGAGAGGCTGGGATGAATGGAGAGAGTAGCAGTGAGCAGCACTCACACATATACACGACCGTGTGTAAAATAGACAGCTAGTGCGAAGCTGCTGTGTAACACAGGGAGCTCAGCTCGGGGCTCTGGGATGACCTACAGAGGTGGGATGGGGGAGGGAGGCAGGCTCAGGAGGGAGGGGGTGTACGTCTACAGATGGCTGCTTCACGTTGTTGGGTAGCAGAAACTAACACAATACTGTAATGCAATTATCCTCCAGTTAAAAAAAGAAAGTTACTGTTGAAAGAGTAATTTAAATCGCCTTCCTGAGAGCATCTTTAGTGTCTCATTTTCGTCCACCATGCCTGTGAGTCGCCTTGAATAGTCAAGACGTAGTTTATCACCAGCCGGAGAAGGCAATGGCACCCCACTCCCAGTACTCTTGCCTGGACAATCCCATGGATGGAGGAGCCTGGTGGGCTGCAGTCCACGGGGTCGCTAAGAGTCGGGCACGACTGAGCGACTTCACTTTCACTTTTCCCTTTCATGCACTGGAGAAGGCAATGGCAACCCACTCCAGTGTTCTTGCCTGGACAATCCCATGGACGGCGGAGCCTGGTGGGCTGCCGTCTGTGGGGTTGCACAGAGTCGGACACGACTGAAGCGACTTAGCAGCAGCAGCAGCAGTTTATCAGCAGCATGCCCGCATCCCAAGCAGAGATGCAGCCCCAGCTGAAAGCAGACTCTCTTCCAGGAAAACCTACCCAGGAAATCACACACACACATCTGCACACAAAGCTATTTTTGTAAAAATACATTTGAATATAGCTTTTCTTTTTCAGTCCATATAGAAAGCAAAATAAAGTGAAAGTGAAGTCGCTCAGTCATGTCCGACTCTTTGCGACTCCATGGACTGTAGCCCACCAGGCTCCTCTGTCCATGGGGATTCTCCTGGCAAGAATACTGGAGTGGGGTTGCCACGGAAAAGCAATCGTTACTAACAATGCTGTTTCATTTAGCATCCTTATTTTTTTAATGATAAGTTTTTTTTTTTTAATTGTATGTATGTATTTATTCTTGGCTGTGCTGGGTCTTCATTGTCCTGCAGGCTTGTCTCTGGTTGTGGTGAGCCGGGGTCTACTCCCCTTACAGTTTCATGGTCTTCTCATTGCAGTGGCTTCTCTTGTTTTACAGCACAGGCTCTGGCACACAAGCTTCAGTAGTTGTGGCACGTAGGTTCTGTAGGTGCCGCTCGTGGGCCCTAGAGCAAACGCTCAACAGTTGTGACACACGGACTTAGTTGCTCCCCGGCATGTGAGATATTCCCAGACAAGGGATCGAACCTGTGTCTCCTGCATTGGCAGGTGGATTCTTAACCACTAGACCACCAGGGAAGCTCCTCACCGGCCTTATTGTACCGTTGGAGGAAGATAATGTCGATTCGTAAAGATGAATGAGTTTTAGTTGGATCGTGACTGTAATACTTCACTCTGAACGAGCTCACCAATAACTCTTATATCCTGATTGTAGAAAACAAGTCTGCTATAAATAATTATAATATTGGGAATTTGTGCAGCTGCCGAGAAAAATTTGAGAGACATAAAAACAAATGCAACGTGAAACTCCTTCTCTTAATAATGTTTAAACCCCCCGAGTTTTCATTTTAAAATTTACTGTTTATTGTATCATTGAAGAGTATACAGTTTAAATTACTAAGCAAGTGACAAAACCATATTTAATCAATTCTATCTGTGGTGCTCTGATTCAAATACATGTCAGATTACCTTACTTGCTGATTGCTGTTGAAAAGTTTCCACTTTAAGAAATACAGTTTTAAAATACGTCTTTGATGTTATTACTTGTTTTTCTCCACAAATATATACAAGTACCTGTTGTCTGACCTATTTAGTGTGGTTTGACAGTAAACCAAACTAACTTTTTCAATAAACTAGTACCTTTTGTGGGGCTTTCCTTGTGGCTCAGCTGGTAAAGAATCTGCCTGCAATGTGGGAGACCTGGGTTTGATCCCTGGGTTGGGAAGATCCCCTGGAGAAGGGCATGCCAACCCACTCCAGTATTCTGGCCTGAAGAATCCTCATGCACTGTGTCGTCCACGGGGTTGCAAAGAGTCGGACAAGACCGAGTGTCTTTCACTTTCACTTTTCAGTACCTTTGGTAGACTTAAAAAATGCACAACCTTAGAGTTGTGTGTCGGGTCTTATTTGGGGCAAAATGAGGACTGCTCTCTGGGAGACAACCCCTCAGATAGCTCTGAAAAACTGCTCCAGAGAGGTGTGGAGTGGGGATGTCAATATATATGTGATTTTGGTGAAGGGGGAGTACATGCAATCAAGCGCGTGAAAGCGCGCGCGCGCACACACACACACACACACACACACATACTTTTTTTTTTTTTTTGTAGAAACTTCGTGCTGGTCTCGTAAGGGTTATTGCTAGTCATGAGGAACAGTCATCACCATAAAGGATCTTAGTGCTTTACTAGGCATGAGGAGATACAAGAATCAGGCTCACAGAATCAGCTCCTGAAAATATCTAGCCATCTGAAGACCTGTCCTGCCAGCCTTCCCCAGAGCACAGATGTCTCCTGTCTGCTCTCCACCCTGAGCCCCTTTCACGAGGTGCTGAAGGTCAGCAGCTGCGGCAGCACCTGATTGAATGCTCGTAGAGGTGGATGGCAGGTGCCCACGGCAAGTGCCAGTGTGATGCTTTTGCTAACCATGTCAGTGTCTGAGTTAATTCATTATAAGTAGAAACCCATTTAGCACATGTGCTGTGCTTAGTTACTCAGTCACATCAGACTCTTTGCGACCTCCTGGACTGTAGCCCGCCAGGCTCCTCTGTCCTTGTGGGTTCTCCAGGCAAGAAGACTGGAGTGGCTTGCCAGGCCCTCCTCATTTAGCACATATATAGCTAATTTTTTTGTTGACAGAAGTGTTCAATGTATCTTGTGTGTGCTAAGTCTCTTCACTCAGTAGCCCACCAGGATCCTCTGTCCGTGCGCTTCTCCAGGCAGGAATATTGGAGTTGGTTTTCGTTTCCGCCTGCAGGGGATCTTCCCGACCCAGGCATTGAACCCACGTCTCTTTCATCTCCTGCATCGGCAGGCAGGTTGTTTACCACTAATGCCACTTGGGAAGCCCCATGGTATCTTTAATACCCCCAAATAGTTAAGCTTATTCACGACTCAGTCAGCAGAGCTGCCTTCCCTCAAATTTTTGTTCACAATGACCCAAGTTCGGGGACTGCTCAGCATCACATAGGGACCTTTAAACGATGAAAGAGCCAAGTTGCAATAATGGCGTTATCACTCTTGGCAGTTTTGAAGCAACCTAGACTGTTGGACCAATCAGTCCATCCTAAAAGAGATCAATCCTGGGTGTTCATTGGAAGGTCTGATGTTGAAGCTGAAACTCCAATACTTTGGGCACCTCATGCGAAGAAGGGTTGACTCATTGGAAAAGACCCTAATGCTGGGTAGGATAGGGGGCGGGAGGAGAAGGGGACGACAGAGGATGAGATGGTTGGATGGCATCACCAACTCGATGGACATGGGTTTGGGTGGACTCCGGGAGTTGGTGATGGACAGAGAGGCCTGGCGTGGTGCAATTCATGGGGTCGCAAAGAGTCGGACACAACTGAGCGGCTGAACTGAACTTAGACTGTTGGACATATTGTAGAAAAATTAGAATTGTTAATTACACAAAATAAAGCATTCAGTCACCTGTGAGTTGTCAGCCTCACAGCTGGATGTCAGCAGCCATGAAGACCACTTGGAAAATAGTCATTCTGTTACCAAAGCTCTATGGACTTGCCCTCCTCGGTGTAACATGTTGGGTGTGATGTGAGCAGTGAGCCAGAGATATAAACAAGCACCAAGGTTTCTTTTGCTGGTTTCCTCTGACCTGCATCCGGTCATTGCATAGTCATGGTTTTCCCACCAAAAGCAGGAGACAGTGCCCTTGAACACACACACACACACACACACACGCACGCACGCATGCACGCACGCACGCACGCACACACACACACACGCACACACCATCAAAACGAAACCAAATTCCCCTATAGTCTCCAAGCCCTGATCACTGTTGCATGCTTCACCACGTGTCTCTTTGGCTCTGGTTGGCCATGAGCAATGGCTTCTAAGATGACGGGCAGAAGATAAGGATGGACACCCTCCTCTCACTTTATCCTGGAAGCCATGGAGGACCTCGGGCTGAGAAAACTACCACTCTCGCTCCTGCCTTTGATTTTGTAGACCTTGGCATCGTCCTTCGCCTCCCCGCCCCAAACCCATCCTTCATCCCTGGAAGGAGCACAGTGCGTGCTGGCTCTTTGCTGTTTGCTGTAAAACACCCTTCTCACTCTGGGCTTCCCTGGTGGCTCAGCTGGTAAAGAATCCGTCTGCAATGCGGGAGACCTGGGTTCGATCCCTGAGTTGGGAAGATCCCCTGGAGAAGGAAATGGCAACCCACTCCAGTATCCCTGCCTGAAAAATCCCATGGACAGAGGAGCCTGGCAGGCTGCAGTCCATGGGGTCTCAAAGAATCAGGCGTGACTGCGTGACTGAACAACAACCACACTGCACAATCCCTATATCACTTTCCTAACCAGTCCTAAACAGGATACAGTGTCCCAGAGACTGCCCTGTGCGAAGATTGAATTGTTCAGAGGGTCAGGCCCCTGTGAAGCAATACTAAACATTTCTCTTTCAGCGTCACCTATCTGTCGGGCTTCCCTGGTGGCTCAGCTGGTAAAGAAACCGCCTGCAACGCGGGAGACCTGGGTTTGATCCCTGAGTTGGGAGGATCCCCTCGAGAAGGGAAAGGCTACCCACTCCAGTGTTCTGGCCTGGAGAATTCCATGGGCTGTATAATACATGGGGTCTCAAAGAGTCGGACCCGACTGAGCAACTTTCACTTAGACTTATCTGTTAGAACGTCCTGGTGTCATTTGCCTCCATTCTCACTTTTTAAAAAATCTTAGTAGTTTTTATTGTTTGACATGAACACACTGCTCCATTTCTTGACTTTTACTTTATTTATTCATTTTTGGCAGCACTGGCTGCTTGTGGCTGGCTGGGCTTTTGTCTGATTGTGGGGTGCGTGGGCTCCTCTCTAGTTGCGGTGTGCGGGCTTCTCATTGCAGTGGCTTCTCTCCTTGTGGAGAGCAGGCTCTTGGGTGCATGGGCTCAGTAGTTGCAGCTCCCAGCTCTGGAGGACAGGCTCAGTAGTTGTGACACACGGGTTTAGTTGCCCCGAAGCATGTGGGATCTTCCCCGACCAAGGATCGAACCTGTGTCCCCTGCATTGGCAGGCAGATTCTTTTTTTTTTCCTTCATTTTTTTTAATATAAATTTATTTATTTTAATTGGAGGCTAATTACTTTACAACATTGTAGTGGTTTTTGCCGTACGTGGACATGAATCAGCCATGGGTGTACATGTGTTCCCCATCCTGAACCCCCCTCCCACCTCCCTCCATCCCTCTGGGTCATCCCAGTGCCCCAGCCCTGAGCACCCTGTCTCATTCATTGAACCTGGACTGGCGATTCGTTTCACATATGGCAATATACATGTTTCGGTGCCATTCTCTCAAATCATCCCACCCTCGCCTTCTCCCACAGAGTCCGAAAGACTGTTCTATACATCTGTGTCTCTTTTGCTGTCTCACATATAGGATTATCGTCACCATCTTTCTAAATTCCATATATATGCGTTAGTGTACTGTATTGATGTTTTTCTTTCTGGCTTACTTCACTCTGTATAATAGGCTCCAGTTTCATCTACCTCATTAGAACTGATTCAAATGTATTTTTTTTAATGGCTGAGTAATATTCCATTGTGTATATGTACCACAGCTTTCTTATCCATTCATCTGCTGATGGACATCTAGGTTGCTTCCATGTTCTGGCTGTTATAAACAGTGCTGTGATGAACATTGGAGTACACGTGTCTCTTTCAATTCTGGCTTCCTCGCACATTCTTAACCACACTGCCACCAGGGAAGTCCTATTTTTGATTTTTGTATTTCTGAATTTTCTTCTCTCATGCCTTTTTATGTAGGTAGAGTTGATGTGCAGTGTTATATATAAGTTACAGGTGCAAAGCACAGTGATTCAGTGTTTAAAGGTTACACTCCATTTATAGTTATTGTGAAATACTAGCTATATTCCTTACGTTGTACATGTTTTCACTTAAAGACTCACGTTTACACTCAACAGGTAGAAAAGGATGTGGATCATTCAACCAGAAAGTTACATGTGACCTGATAACACAATCTTGTTGTTATGCCCAACTCTTTGCAACCTCATGGACTGCGCCGCACCAGACTTCCCTGTCCATCGCCATCTCCCGGAGTTTGCTCACACTCATGTCCATTGAGCTGGTGATCATCCAACCATCTCATCCTCTGTCGCTCCCTTCTCCTCCCGCCTTCAATCTTTCCCAGCATCAGGGTCTCTTCCAATGAGCCAGCTCTTCACATCAGGTGGCCAAAGTGTTGGAGTTTCAGCTTCAGCATCAGTCCTTCCAATGGATATTCCATTGATGTCCTTTAGG
This sequence comes from Giraffa tippelskirchi, assembly GCF_054371585.1. NCBI lineage: Eukaryota > Metazoa > Chordata > Mammalia > Artiodactyla > Giraffidae > Giraffa > Giraffa tippelskirchi. The sequence continues at coordinate 151,277,500 of NC_137289.1, forward strand.
ATGGACTGGTTGCATCTCCTGGCAGTCAAAGGGACTCTCAAGAGTCTTCCCCAACACCACTGTGCTACAGAAATGCTAAATAGTCTGACAAAGTCCCGTGATGTGTAAATCACAACTGTCACTTATAAAGGAGATACAGGTCATGAAAATAAACATAGCACACAGAGGAAGAGAAATCTTGACTTTCCCTTTCACTCACTTTTTAAATTCCTACTTCCTAGGTGTTTTCTAATCTCCTTGGTGAAGTTTTCTTTGTTTGTTTTCCTTTAAAACCAGGTTGAAACCTTATCTATTTTTCCCTCCCTCTCCCTTCCTCCATTCCACCTTCCTTCCCTCCTCCGTCAGCTGTCTTTGTCTTTTTCCTCATTAAAAATCAGTTTGCAGAATGGACTGACGTTTTCATCTTCATAAAAATAGCAGTTTGGGGTAAACACTGGTTTATGTAATGAGTGGAGTGCAGCGTGTGAAAATTAAATCACCCATCGCCCAAAGCAAAGTAAATAAATGCTAAATGGAAGGATAGACTGTCTCCATCATGCTAATTACTATCGTGCCGTGTAATTAATGATGAGAAGTCATTACTATACTTGTAGCTTTAAAAACAGAATTCTGTGACTGCCTTTATTTTTCAGTGTCTGACAGCCTAATGATAATGACGGACCTTCTGAGTCTTTATTTTTTTCCCCCTTTTTCTCTTCATTTGTGCTACCAAAACTTCATTCTATAAGAGAACAAAGCGAAGGTGAGTAAACTCCCACCAGCCTGGTGGAATATGTATTAAAGGATGAGAACAGGAGTCTTGAGGAAAGAGAGGTTTGATGGCATGTGGCATTGAAGTGCTAGTTTCTCTTGCCTCTCGATGCTTTGCGATGGGGGGCAGGGGGAGGGTCTCTCTCCTTGCTTCATAGGGACATTCTCCCTACACACAGAGAAGCAGCACCTGCAGAGGGTCTGACTTACCAGCCAACAGCTGAGGGGTTCAGAGTTCAGGTTTACTTAGGGGATATCACGAAACATTTCCTCCCTGTCGACTGAAAAATAAGTTTTACTTGGGGGGTGCAAAATGAGGGGTGGAGCCCAGGAGACAGCACCTCAGATGGCTCTGAAAGACTGCTGCAGCTCTCCAGATAGCTCTCGGGTACTCCAAAGAGGCAGCAGGGCAAGGTCAGGATGTATGTGATTTTGGTGAAGGGGGAGATCGTGCAATCAGGCACGTATTTTTTTCCAGAAGTTTTTTACCCAGTCTCCTGGAGCTTCTGCGCATCACGAGTAACAGTCGTCACCATGCAAGATGTTCGTGCTTTTCTAGAGACGAGGCGATACAAGAAAGGGGCTCATAAAATCAGCTCCTGAGAATATCTAAGTATCCAAAGACCTGTCCTACCAGTTGTTCCCAGAGCACAGATGCCTCATTTCTGCTCTCCACCGTGTCCCCCCTTCAGGGAGTGTGAAGGTCAGCAGCTCCTACAGCACATGATTTAATCCTGGCAGAGGTAGATGGCAAGTTGACATCCTTGATCATGGAAAACTATCACTTCAATGTTTATTTTTTAGTAACCAAATGCCAGATTCCCCTTGTTAGCACGTGTTAGGTCAAACACAGACAGATGGAGAAAAAAAGAAATGTTGCAGCAAAGACCCAACCTTCAAAACTCCATCACTGTAGTGGTCCAGGTAAAATGTTGCCTTCCTGTTACCAAAAGCTCAGCCTCTCTATGGACCAGTGCAGTATCAAATCCTGCAGACAGAGTTCTGGTTGGAGTACAAAAGGGTAGCTTTATTACTTTGCCAGACAAATGGGGCCACAGCAGGCTTCTGCTGCAAAAAAAATGGTGTCCCAACCCCAGGAAACGTGATGAGAGTTTTACAACCATGGGTAAAATGTGGGGTCTGAAAAGATCGTGGTGTGAGCATAGCTTGTACTCCCTTAATCTTAATCTTTGTTTTTGCTGACAAAAGTCCATCTAGTCAAAGCTATGGTTTTTCCAGTAGTCATGTATGGATATGAGAGTTGGATTGTAAAGAAATCTGAGCACCAAAGAATTGATGCTTTTGAAATGTGGTGTTGGAGAAGACTCTTGAGTGTCCCTTGGACTGCGAGGAGATCCAACCAGTCCATCCTAAAGGAAATCAGTTCAGTTCAGTCGCTCAGTTGTGTCCGACTCTCTGCAACCCCATGAATTGCAGCACGCCAGGCCTCTCTGTCCATCACCAACTCCCGGAGTCCACCCAAACCCATGTCCATCGAGTCGGTGATGCCATCCAACCATCTCATCCTCTGCCGTCCCCTTCTCCTCCCGCCCCCAATCCTACCCAGCATTAGGGTCTTTTCCAATGAGTCAACCCTTCGCATGAGGTGGCCAAAGTATTGGAGCTTCAGCTTCAACATCAGACCTTCCAATGAACACCCAGGATTGATCTCTTTTAGGATGGATTGATTGGATCTCCTTGCAGTCCAAGGGACTCTCAAGAGTCTTCTCCAACACCACAGTTCAAAAGCATCAATTCTGCAGCACTCAGCTTTCTTCACCGTCCAACTCTCACATCCATACATGACCACTGGAAAAACCATAGCCTTGACTAGACGGACTTTTGTTGGCAAAGTAATGTCTCTGCTTTTAAACATGCTATCTAGGTTGGCCATAACCTTCCTTCCAAGGAGTAAGCGTCTTTTAATTTCATGGCTGCAGTCACCATCAGCAGTGATTCTGGAGCCCAACAAAGTAAAGTCTGACACTGTTTCCACTGTTTCCCCATCTATTTCCCATGGAGTGATGGGACCAGATGCCATGATCTTAGTTTTCTGAACATTGAGCTTTAAGCCAACTTTTTCACTCTCCTCCTTCACCTTCATCAAGAATAAAGGAAATCAGTCCTGAATATTCATTGGAAGGACTGAGGCTAAAGCTGAAGCTCCAATCCTTTGGCCACCTGATGCAAAGAACTGACTCATTGGAAAAGACCCTGATGCTGGGAAAGATCGAAGGCAAAAGAAGGGGATGACAGAGGAAGAGATGGTTGGATGGCATCACCATCTCAATGGACATGAGAAAACTCCAGGAGATGGTGAAGGATAGGGAAGCTTGGCGTGCTGCAGTTCATGGAGTCCCAAAGAGTGAGACACAACTGAGCGACTGAACAACAAGTAATAATACCAATCCTCGTAAATAGTAGAAAGAAAGAAAAATAAACTAGCTGAATAAAGAGTTTAAGGAAAGACTTAAAATTGCCATTAGTTGCAGAAGAACTGATCTCCTACAAGACAAAAAAAAAAAAAATTCTAAATCTATAGGACTCAAATGTAATGAGAACTCAGCAAGATTATTAGACAAAAGATTAGTTTACAAGATCAACTTTACAATTTTTTTTAGTATTTTTCTACTCAATAATGAGGTGTTAAGCATAATGCAAATTAAATATATTGGAATATCAACTTGAAAGTATTACAAATCTCAGAATTAACTTGTCTAAACACTCATAGTTCAACAAAGGAACACAAAGTAATAGAGATGATTTTGGAGATCCTGGAAAGCATGACAAATAAATTAAGATAACTTCCCTCTATATTTAATTGTCAGAGACACATCTGTCAGACTTCCTCTTGGTTCTTTACAAACTGTAGTAACTACCTGAAAGTTTATATGGAGAGTAGAAAATACAGCATAGCTAAGTTAAAACCAAAAAATAAGAATGTGCAGAGCTGACTGTCTATCTGATAAATGTTTGCAAAGCCATGAGTGAAGTAAGTGAAGTCACTCAGTTGTATCCTACTCTTTGTGATCGCATGGACTGCAGCACACCAGGCCTCTCTGTCCACCACCAACTCCCAGAGTTTACTCAAACTCATGTCCATTGAGTCGGTGATGCCATCCAACCATCTAATCCTCTGTCGTCCCCTTCTCCTCCCGCATTCAGTCTTTCCCAGTATCAGGATCTTTTCCAGTGAGTCAGTTCTTTTCATCAGATGGCCAATATATTGGAGTTTCAGCTTCAGCATCAGTCCTTCCAATGAATATTCAGGATTTACCTCCTTTAGGATGCACTGGTTGGATCTCCTTGCAGTGCAAGGGACTCGCAGGAGTCTCCTCCAACACCATCATTCAAAAGCATCAATTCTTTGGTGCTCAGCTTTCTTTACAGTCCAACTCTCACATGCATACATGACTAGTGGAAAAACTATTGCTTTCACTAGACCTTTGTTGGAAAAGTAATGTCTCTGCTTTTGAACATGCTGTGAGGAGCCTGACAGGCTATGGTTCATGAAGTTGCAAAGAGTCAGACACAACTGAGCGACTGACGTACTTAAAAATATTAAAAATAATTTGTTGATGGTCCAAAGATTAGAGAGAGAGACTATCAGAGTAGTACAGAAACTAGTAGAACTAAGGCTGATTGGAAACTTAATATACGAATCAGTCGATGCCATGGATCAATGCAAAAAGACTGAGCATTCAGTATATGGCACCAAAAACTAGCTCTATCTATGTAAGGAATAATAGTGCACCTTTCTCTAGACCCTCTCACCTTTCTATAGAACACAACTTGTATTCTAGATAGATAAATCTTCATGCAAAATGTAGACCTTTTTTAATGGAAAAAATGTAGGAAAATGTCCAACTGGCTTAGGGTTGTAGAGTGTTTCTTTTTTAAATTGCAAGGTATATGACACAAAAATCGGTCAGTATTTTCACCATCAAAATGCAGGATTGATATGGGTAAATACTTTTTAAAGTATTGGTCAATTGAAGGAACATTTTTACTGTGTCTAATCTCACAGCCAAGAAAATAATACCTAACTATATAAGAAATTCCTCCAAATTTATAAGGGAAATACAATGGTCTGAACAATTAGGGGCAAGAGAATGAATGAGCAAGTAATGGAAGGACAAATCTAAACTGCATGCTTTGAGGGAGAAAAATACGGAATATATTCATAATGCTCACTTATTCCTAGGCTTAGCACTAGAGTAATTAATGTGCACACCAAATTGTTTACTTGACATATGTAGACTGAAAAGGCAGTTTGTCTCATTATCAGTAAGGAGAATATTCAGAGAAATGTCCAAAAAATTGTCAAGGTAAATGAGGAAACCACCTTTTGCAGAAAATTCCTGATTACAAGAGAAATTCAAAGGCCAAGAGAGAATTCTCTGAATATACTCTGCTGATAAAAGTCATGATCATGCCCACGTATTTGCTGTTAGCTTTCTATATTATTCCTTTGGAATTTCATTTTCCAGAAGTTCACTTCAATTTTAGGATAACTACATATTTAAGTAGCTATAGGGGGCTTCCCTATAGCTCAGATGGTAAAGAATCTGCTTGTAATGCAGGAGACCCGGGTTCGATTCCTGGGTCAGGAAGATCCCCTGGAGAAGGGAATGGCAACTCACTCCAGTACTCTTGTCTGGAGAATCTCATGGACAAAGAAGCCTGGCGGGCTACAGTCCATGGGGTCGTAAAGAGTTGGGCACGACTGCATGACTAACGCTACTATTACTACTACTACTACTACATATTTAAGTAAAAACATAAATGTAAATATAAAAGTAATGATAGATGGTTAGATAACTTCGTAGCTCTACATAAGTAGATCAGTATGTAGGGAGATGGATGGATGGGGGATGATGGATGGATAATGGATGAATCAGATGAAAGGATGGATGGTGGATGGATGGATGAGAGGGTGGATAGATGAGCGGGAGGGTGGATGGATAATGCGTGGATGGATAGATGCATGGTGGATGGACGAAAGGGTGATAGGTGAGTGGGTGGATGGATGAGTGGATGGATGGATAGTTGGATGGATGGTTAGATGGATGAATGGATGAGTGGATGGATGGATGGATAGGTGGGTGGATGGATGGATGGATAGGTGGGTGGATGGGTGGATGGATGGATGGATGGGTGGGTGGATGGATGGATGGATGGATGGATTGGTGGATGGATGATGGATGGGTGGATGGGTGGATGGATGGATGGATGGATGGATGGGTGGATGGATGGATGGATGGCTGGGTGGATGGATAGGTGGGTGGGTGGATGGATGGGTGGATGGATGGATTGGTGGATGGATGATGGATGGGTGGATGGATGAATGGATGGGTGGATGGATGGATGGATGGCTTGGTGGGTGGATGGATGGATAGATGGGTGGATGGGTAGATGGATGGATGGCTGGGTGGGTGGATGGATGGATGAAAGGATGGATGGATGGATAGATGGATGGATGGAAGGATGGATGGATGAGTGGATGGTTATTTTGCTAGACTTGTAGATAGATAGATAGATAGATGGATAGATTGACTTATGGGTAGATTTGAAAAGATAGCTGAAAAACTACATAGACCTAAATAGTTAGATCAGTGTGTAGGTAGATGAATGGATAAATAGAAGCATAGATAGTTTGATAGCTAGATTTCATAGATAAATAGACAGACAGGTAGACTGATTAGTAATTCTCAAAGTGAGTTGCTTGCCCTGGAGATTTCTGGCTCACCTCAGATACTTCCACAATGCCCGTATATCCAGTTCTATTTTCATTATTGCACAGAGACATTATTTCCCTTTTGTAATTCCTTTCTGTCACTAGAGTTTTCCAGAAGCTGTGTTCCACGTGACATTACAGTAGATTGAACACAGAAGCAGATATGAGCATCTCATTCTGTGAAGACAGAGATTTGCAAAGCGAACTATAGCATCAGTAGTATCGCTGCTTTTTCTTAATTTACAAAATATCGTTGTATAACAACATGTTATAAATGACAAAATGTCAGGAGTTTTTATTGTTGTGTGTAAATGAGTGAAGGAAGAAATATATCTCTTTTTCGTTTTTTTTTTTTTTTTAATTTATTTGGCTGCACTGACTCATTGTTACAGCATCTGGGATCTTTTATCTTTATTGCAGCATGCGGGATCTTTAGTTGAGGCATGCAGACTCTTAGTTGCAGCATGTGGGATCTAGCTCCCCAACCAAGGATCAAACCTAGGGTCCCTGCATTGGGAACTCAGTGTCTTAGCCACCAGACCACCTCAGAAGTCCCTTTTTTTTTTTGTTCAGTTTTAATTTCTAATATGGCAACTATCAAGAGCTGTAATGCTAAAACAAAGAAATTTGGGGGATCTCGTTAGAAATTTCAAGGGAGTTAACAATTTTTAAAAACTCATAACCACTGATTATCTCTAACATGTATCTATCATCTACCTGTTGACATATATACGTTCCTGGTGTTAGTCACTCACTCGTGTCCGACTCTCTGCGACCCCATGGACTGTAGCCCGCCAGGCTCCTCTGTCCATGGGATTCTCCAGGCAAGAATACTGGAGTGGGTTCCATGCCCTCCTCCCGGAGATCTTCCTAACCCAGGGATCAAACCCATGTCTCATGCATTGCACACAAATCCCTTACCACGGAGCCACCAGGGAAGCCCATATTAAAACTTACATGCTGGTAATTATATTTGTAATGTAATAATGGGAGGAAGTCTATAGGTGGCACTAGTGGTAAAGAACCCGGCTGCCAATGCAGGTGATATAAGAGACCTGGGTTCTATCCCTGGGTTGGGAAGATCCCCTGGAGGAGGGCATGGCAACCCACTCCAATATTATTGCCTGGAGAATCCCATGGACAGAGGAGCCTGGCAGGCTACAGTCCATGGGGTCTCAAAGAGTCGGACACAACTGAGTGATTAACACACATAATGGGAGGAAGTTTATATAACAGAATAGAGCATGGGCTCTAGAATCCTAGCTTTCGTTTTATTGGGTTGGCCAAAATGTTCATTCTGGTTTATGTTATGGAAAAGCCCAAACGAACGTTTTGGCCAACCCGGTATATCTTGGCCTTGGCGCTAAGGTATGATATTGGATAACTTAGTCTCTGTGGGCCACACTCCTGTCTATAAAAATATAATAAGAGTGGTTCAAAATTTTGTAAGGATTAAATGATTTAACACATTGAAGGCACCAGACTAATACATGCAAATCTTTACTCTTAATTAATTTTCATGAAAGGCTCGTAAAGCAAATCCTAGATGTGTTTTAAGAAAGAAAATAAAATCCACCAGCACATGAAATTGAAATGTAGCAGACCAAAAAGATACAGCAAGGAGATCCATTTACAGAGTGGTTTCCATTCTTCCTGTAATCTTTTGGCATAATATTACATCAAAAAAAAAAAAATTCTATGTTTTTTTCATTCTCTGTAGTCCTCGGAGATGAGCCATTTCCGTTTCCCCAGCCCACATTTTGATGTCATATCCCGGGCGGCCCGGTGGTCAAGAAATTGCCTGCCAGTGCAGGAGGCAAAAGAGAGGTGGGTTCCATCCCTGGGTCTGGAAGATCCCCTGGAGAAGGAAATGGCAACCCGCTTCAGTATTCTTGCCTGGAGAATCCCAGGGACAGAGGAGCCTGGTGGGCTACAGTCCATGGGGTCGCAGAGAGTCAGACATGACTGAGTGACTGAGGATGCAGACACACAACAGTAATTTTAGATCCTTTGCTGTGAGCTGCTGGACAGCTCAGTTCAGTGACCTCAATGTCTGAAATGATGGATGGCCGGGGAGGAAGGAAGGAAGAAAGCAGAGACAGAGAAAGGGAAATAGGAAAGGGAGTGAGGAAGGATGGAAGGGCAGGGCGGGAGAGAGGGCAGAGCAAGAGACAGGAAGGGAGGGAAGAAAGGGGAGGAGCTCAGAGGAACGAACTATTCCCCATCTCCTGCTCCTGGCTCATCTAAGACAGAGGGATGTCCCAGTACCCGATGGACCAGCGACATGCAAGCAGGTGTTGTCAGTAGCATCTCAGTAGAGAATGTCTCAGATGTTCCTGGGTCAGTGTTGCAGGGCAGGCTTTAGAGCAGAAAGTTGGGAGGCTTTGATTGCTGACTCCCTGGATGGCTGTCATTGCCTCTGTCGCTGGCATGCCCGGCTTTTTGTTAACCAGCTGTGGATGGAACCAATGCTGATATGTGAGTACCTGCCTGCCATGGGTGGGTAGACATGTGACTCAACCTCAGACTGACTGACAGTTGAGGGGCACCTAAGATGAGAAGTCCTGGATATTCATTGGAAGGACTGATGCTGAAGCTGCAACTCCAATCCTTTGGCCACCTGATGTGAAGAGCTGACTCGTTGGAAAAGACCCTGATGTTGGGGAAGATTGAAGGCGGGAGGAGAAGGGGACGACAGAGGATGAGATGGTTGGGTGGCATCACCGACTCGATGGACATGAGTTTGGGTGGACTCAGGGAGTTGGTGATGAACAGGGAGACCTGGCGTGCTGCGGTTCATGGGGTTGCAAAGAGTCAGACAGGACTGAGCAACTGGATCAAACTGATGATGAGAAGGGACTCCGGGGTTGACCCTGTCAGCACCTGTAGTGTCGTCACCCCTGCCCATGAACAATGTTCAGCTGAGATCACATCCCCATACTGTTAAGAGGCATTACCTTTTCAGCCAGAGCAATTTTTGCTTCTTTCACATGTAGAGACAGTAATAACATACTACTGTTGAATGGGTCTGTGCCCCAAGGCAGTCACCATGACCTGTAGAGGGCATTTAGCTTTGTCACAGAATAGACAGTGTGTGTAAATATAATAATATGGTTGCCCTGTATAATAGAGTGGCTTTCCAGGTGGCTCAGTGGTACAGAATCTGCCTGCAATGCAGGAGATGTATATTGGATCCCTGGTTCGGGAAGATCCCCTGGAGGAGGGCATGGCACCCACTGCAGTATTCTTGCCTGGAGAATCCCGTGGACAGAGGGGCCTGGCGGGCTACAGTCTATGGAGTCACAGAAGACTCAAACACCACTGAGCAAATAAACAACAACAACAAATATAACAGAATCATGACATTCTGCAGTGATACTTGGTAACCTGGGTGTCTAGCATTGCAGGCAGAGACTTTACTATCTGAGCCACCAGGGAAGCCCGGTTATACATTAACCATAATATTAATATATTAAAATGGTGATATACTTTCATTTACTAAGGTGGTATTGGGTTGGCCGAAGAGTTTGTTCATTTCTTTCTGTTAACACCTGTTTTCAAAAAACCTGAATGAACTTTTTAACCAACCCAATATAATCTGTCATAAGGATGAGATGGTTGGATGGCATCACCGACTTGATGGACATGAGCTTGAGTAAACTCCGGGATTTGGTGATGGACAGGGAAGCCCGGTGTGCTGCATTCCATGGGGTGGCAGAGTCGGACATGACTGAGTGATTGAACTGAACTGAAGGATACACTATTTAAAAAATCATTTTCTGGGTGGACACATGTACACCTGTGGCTGATTCATGTCAGTGTATGAATGTATGTCAATGTATGGCAAAACCACAATATTGTAAAGTAATTAGCCTCCAATTAAAATTAATTAAAGAATCATTTTCATGCAAAATAAATGCTTCGTATTTCGACATATCACTCCTTTGAAAACTGTGAAAGTCAGAAGCGATACAGTAGAAAAATCATGTTACTATGCTAATGAATATTATATGATATATTAATGTATTATACATTGTATCTATTCATTATGAAAAATATATCATTAGCAATATGACAATTGATATGTCCAAAGACTACACTCCTTATCTTTGCAATCACATTTTACACAAAATAAATCCGTGTTAGTTTGTTTCACCAATCATGTATAAGTACAACGAAGACCCGTGAAGAATCCCACTGACGGGTGAGACCCTTTATGAAGGTCCTCATGGAGCCATCAGAGGAGACATGATGTAAACTGACATAACATGTACTCAGAGGATCAGCTCTGTGCGGGCCCGCAGGGTTAGGACCTGCTTTGCAGCTACTCCAGGCTCTGAAATGCGTTAGGGGAAGAGAGACACGGTTTAGTTGACCAGAAGGCTTTTTTTTTTTTTTCCAGACAATAATAAGAGCTATCTTCTCTGCAAGCAGGCAGCAATCATTCCATAACACAGTGACAGACACCTCCAAGGAAATCAGTAAGGACCCATTGTTCTTTTAGGCTGACAGTTGGTGCTATTTAAGCGGAACTGCCTACCTGCACTGTCAATCAAAGATGCAATACTTACTCTACAATCTGGGTGGTTGAATCCTTGTAGAAATCTCATGTTCTGTTCAGTTATGTAGGGACAGTCCATCCTGTGTTTCATGAAGTTCACGTGTGTGTGTGTGCGTGCTTACTCGTGTCCGATTCTTTGCAACCCCAAGGATGGATAGGTAGATATAAATTGCTATATATACCTTTCATGGATTGTCTAATCACAAAGTCCTGTTTGAGTACTTTTGCAACCCCATGGACTGTAGCCCAACAGGCTCCTCTGTCCATGGGAGTCTCCAGGCAACAATACTAGAGTGGGTTGCCATTACCTCCTCCAAGGGATCTTCCTGACCCAGGGAACAAACTCGTGTCTCTTATGTCTCCTGTATTGGCAGGCAGGTTCTTTACCACTGGTGCTACCTGGGAAGCCCCTAAAAGACATATGCAGCCCCAAAATATGAAGCATAGACTATATGTATTACTCTCTCTATATATATATATGTACATATTTTCTTTCTCTCTCTTTATATATATATACACACACATATTTCCTCTCTATATATACATATATATGAATATTTCCTCTCTATATGTACATATATATATTTCCTCTCTCTAAATATATATATATATATATATCAGTTCAGTTCAGTCGCTCAATTGTGTCTGACTCTTTGCGACCCCATGAACTGCAGCACGCCAGGCCTCCCTGTCCATCACTAACTCCCTAAGTCCACCCAAACCCATGTCCATCGAGTTGGTGATGCCATCCAGCCATCTCATCCTCTGTCGTCCCCTTCTCCTGCCCTCAATCTTTCCCAGCATCAGGGTCTTTTCCAGTGAGTCAACTCTTCGCATCAGGTGGCCAAAGTATTGGAGTTTCAGCTTCAACATCAGTTCCAATGAACACCCAGGACTGATCTCCTTTAGGATGGACTGGTTGGATCTCCTTGCAGTCCAAGGGACTCTCAACAGTCTTCTCCAACATCACAGTTCAAAAGCATCAATTCTTCGGCGCTCAGCTTTCTTCACCGGCCAACTCTCACATCCATACATGACCGCTGGAAAAACCATAGCCTTGACTAGACGGACCTTTGTTGGCAAAGTAATGTCTCTGCTTTTTAGTATGCTATCTAGGTTGGTCATAACCTTCCTTCCAAGGAGTAAGCGTCTTTTAATTTCATGGCTGCAGTCACCATCTGCAGTGATTTTGGAGCCTAGAAAAATAAAGTCAGCCACTGTTTCCACTGTTTCCCCATCTATCTGCCATGAAGTGATGGGACCGGATGCCATGATCTTAGTTTTCTGAATGTTGAGCTTTAAGCCAACTTTTTCACTCTCCACTTTCACTTTCATCAAGAGGCTCTTTAGTTCTTCTTCACTTTCTGCCATAAGGTTGGTGTCATCTGTATATCTGAGGTTATTGATATTTCTCTTGGCAATCTTGATTCCAGCTTGTGCTTCCTCCAGCCCAGCGTTTCTCATGATGTACTCTGCATATAAGTTAAATAAGCAGGGTGACAATATACAGCCTTGACGTACTCCTTTTCCTATTTGGAACCAGTCTGTTGTTCCATGTCCAGTTCTAACTGTTGCTTTGTGACCTGCATACAGGTTTCTCAAGAGGCAGGTCAGGTGGTCTGGTATTCCCATGTCTTTCAGAATGTTCCACAGTTTATTGTGATCCACACAGTCAAAGGCTTTGGCATAGTCATCCCCTTCTCCAGAGATCTTCCCAATCTAGGGAGTGAACCCAGGTCTCCGCATTGCAGGCAGATTCTTTACCAGCTGAGCCACAAGGGAAGCCCAAGAATACTGGGATGGGTAGCCATTCCCTTCTCCAGCAGATCCTCCAAACCTAGGAATCAAACCGGGGTCTCCTGCATTGCAGGTGGATTCTTTACCAGCTGAGCTATCAGGGAAGCCCTTTCTCTCTCTCTCTCTCTCTCTCTCTCTATATATATATATATATATATATATACACATATATATGTATAAAATATATGTGTATATGTGTATATATATATATTTATAAAACATACATAAAATACATAAATGTGATATTTTCCTGTAATCTTTCCCTTTAAAATAACTAAAAATCCCCCTTTCTTTTTCAAAATGCCATCACAAAGGAAAGAATATTAGTTCAAGGACGCGGTGTTGTGCAGAGCTACAGAGTGTCTGTGTTGGCATGGAAATAGGGAAATGTAATTAATGGCAATTCCTTCAAGTAGAGGGTTCCCTCCCACCTCTCCTGCAGGAGCACATGCCTTTATTAGCACCATCTCATCACACAGAGTGAGACTGCTTTGTAGTCTAGCTCCATCCTCAGATGGATGGAAGGGAGAGGGTAGAATCCATTTTTTTTTTTTTTTTCTTTTCCTTTGGTGAATCCTATGCAGTTGGGGACTATCTCTTATCCTGTATTTAAGCGTTTACTGAATTACTCCCAAGAATTTGAGAGGAATGGCTTCGTGCATGGAGGATTTGGGACTGTTTCAGGATTGTTTTGGGGGCAAGTAAACTCCAATTTGAGAGAGAGACACAGAGGGTCTCAGAGAGAGAGATGGAAAGAGAGTGGGAGAGACAGCATCAAAGAGATGGAGATAGAGAGGGAGGGAGAGAGAGAGAGACAGAGAGGGACAGAGAGAGACACAGAGGCAGACACAGAGAGAGAGAGGAGGGAGAGACAGAAACAGAGAGACAGAGAGACACAGAGAGAGAGAGGAGGGAGAGACAGAGACACAGAGAGAGACAGAGGAGGGAGAGAAAGAGACAGAGAGACACAGAGACAGGGAGAGAGCAGAGAGACAGAGACAGAGAGAGACACAGAGAGTCTCAGAGAGGTGAGAGAGAGAGAGTGGGAGAGACAGCATCAAAGAGCTGGAGATAGAGAGGGAGGGAGAGAGAGAGAGAACGAGAGAGAGAGGGACAGAGAGAGACACAGAGAGAGAGGAGGGAGAGACAGAGACACAGAGAGACAGAGAGAGACAGAGGAGGGAGAGACAGAGAGAGCCACAGAGACAGAGAGAGAGGGACAGAGAGAGACACAGAGAGGCAGAGTCACAGAGAGAGAGAGGAGGGAGAGACAGAGAGACACAGAGAGAGACACAGAGAGAGAGAGGAGGGAGAGACAGAGACAGAGAGACACAGAGAGAGACACGGAGAGAGAGGAGGGAGAGACAGAGACAGAGAGACACAGAGAGAGAGAGAGGAGGGAGAGACAGAAACAGAGAGACACAGAGAGAGACACGGAGAGAGAGGAGGGAGAGACAGAGACAGAGAGACACAGAGAGAGAGAGAGGAGGGAGAGACAGAAACAGAGAGACAGAGAGACACAGAGAGAGAGAGGAGGGAGAGACAGAGACACAGAGAGAGACAGAGGAGGGAGAGAAAGAGACAGAGAGAGACACAGAGACAGGGAGAGAGCAGAGAGACAGAGACAGAGAGAGACACAGAGAGTCTCAGAGAGAGAGATGAGAGACAGAGAGTGGGAGAGACAGCATCAAAGAGATGGAGATAGAGAGGGAGGGAGAGAGAGAGACAGAGAGGGACAGAGAGAGACACAGAGGCAGAGAGACACAGAGAGAGAGAGGAGGGAGAGACAGAGACAGAGACAGAGAGAGACAGAGGAGGGAGAGACAGAGACAGAGAAAGCCACAGAGACACAGAGAGAGAGAGAGGAGGGAGAGACAGAAACAGAGACACAGAGAGACAGAGAGAGACAGAGAGAGAGAGGAGGGAGAGACAGAGACACAGACAGAGAGAGACAGAGGAGGGAGAGACAGAGAGAGCCACAGAGACAGGGAGAGAGCAGAGAGACAGAGACAGAGAGAGACACAGAGTCTCAGAGAGAGAGATGAGAGACAGAGAGTGGGAGAGACAGCATCAAAGAGATGGAGATAGAGAGGGAGGGAGAGAGAGAGAGACAGAGAGGGACAGAGAGAGACACAGAGGCAGACACAGAGAGAGAGAGGAGGGAGAGACAGAGACAGAGAGACAGAGAGACACAGAGAGAGAGAGGAGGGAGAGACAGAGACACAGAGAGAGACAGAGGAGGGAGAGACAGAGACAGAGAGAGCCACAGAGACACAGAGAGATAGAGAGCAGAGAGACAGAGACAGAGAGAGACACAGAGACAGAGGAGGGAGAGACAGAGACAGAGAGACACACAGAGAGAGACAGACAGAGAGAGATACAGAGATAGAAAGATGGAGAGAGAGACAGAGTCAAGGAGCTAGAGACAGAGAGACAAGCAAGGAGGGAGAGACACCCAGAAAGTTGGCTGCGGTGACGAGAGGCACAGACCGAGGTAGAGAGTCCGAGTCGGAGAGGAGCCCCTTCCCCCGTGCAGGGCATCTCTCCCCCGGGTCCAGCTGTGGCTCCACCCAGGGGCTCCTAAACTGGGCCCTCGCGCCCCATCCTCAGCCTCCACCCCCGGGCGCCCCGCACCTCCGCCGGCCTGACTGTAGGCAGGGCTCACTGCCGGGGGTGTCCTGCTTCCTCTTTCAATTCAGCGACTTCTGTGCAAACAAAAGTCGACATTCCAGCCTTACCCCCAGGCAGAGGGGGATATTCCAGGCCTCCTGGAATTTCCGGCCCGGCCGCACGTCTGGTTTCCATGGAGCCTTGCAAAACTAGGCTCTGCTCACAGGCACCCAGCGGTAACTAGGGGGTCGGGGGTCTCCCCAGAGAACCAGTGGGGGCCCGTGTGGCTGAGATCCGGTTACAGCTCGGGTCTGTTTGCAGGCAGAGAAGGCAGGAAGTCGGGCAGGCAGCAAGGCTTACTGAGCTGTGCAGAGTGAATACACAGGCTGGGCTTTGCAAGGGCATGCTCTTGGCTTCCTCTTACCCCGCCTCCCGGGTGATGGGGGATCTCCGCGAGCCCTCCACCCCCACCCAACCCCCCAGAACATCAGGACCACGGTCTGTGGATCAGCCGCTTTAAGCAGCTCCTGGGAGGAGACAGGGTTCTGTGACTGCAAACGGTAAAACCTCCCTGTCCAAGGCCCTACTGGCCATTCCTCAACCAGTTTCTTGCTTTCTGTCATAATTCAAGCTTGAGATTCAGTTGCAACATGCAATTTGTTTCAGTCAGTCCACGCTGTTGTAACAGAATATATAGATTGTCTTGACTGGTAAACAACAGATGTTTATTTCCCACACGGAACCTGCAATGTCAGAGCAGCATCAGATTCGTTGTCTGGGGAGGTACCCCTTTACAGAAGGCACCCCTTTACACAAGACTGTTTTCTAGGTCTGTCTTCACCAGGTGGAAGGGGCTGGTGGCTCCCTCGAGTCTCTTCCTTCTTTTTTTTTAATTCTACCAGTTTATCGCTACCAACCCATCTCCCTCCACCCTCATGCGCGCGTGCTCAGTCATGTAACCCCACGGACTGCAGCCCGCCAGGCTCCTCTGCCCACGAACTTTTCCAGGCAGGAATACTGCAGTGGGTTGCCGTTTCCTGCTCCCTGGGGTCTCTTCTGTAAGGTCACTAATCCCCTCAGGCGGCTCCATCAACTCCCAAAGGCTGCATCCCCAAGTGCTATCATTTTGGGCATTTGGATTTTTTTTTTTCTCCTTGTTGCTATATAGTTAAGTTACATTATTATAATAGTTTCAGGTGTACAACAGACTGATTCCATATTTTTATAGATTGGTGGTGGTTTAGTTGCTCAGTCGTGTCTGACTCTTGTGACCCTGTGGACTGTAGTCCACCAGGCTCCTCTGTCCATGGAATTTTCCAGGCAAGAGTGCTGGAGTGGGTTTCCATTTCTTCCTCCAGGGAATCTTCTTCCTAACCCAGGGATCAAATTTGGGTTTCCCGCATTGCAGTTCAGAGAAGGCAATGGCACCCCACTCCAGTACTCTTGCCTGGAGAATCCCATGGATGGAGGAGCCTGGTGGGCTGCGGTCCATGGGGTCGCAAAGAGTCGGACATGACTGAGCGACTTCACTTTCAATTTTTGCTTTCATGCACTAGAGAAGGAAATGGCAACCCACTCCAGTATTCTTGCCTGGAGAATCCCAGGGACGGAGGAGCCTGGTGGGCTGCCCTCTATGGAGTCACACGGAGTCGGACACGACTGAAGCGACTTAGCAGCAGCAGCATTGCAGTTGGTCTCTTGCATTGCAGGTGGATTCTTTACTGACTGAGACACCAGGGAAATCAAGGGAAAGTATCACCAGCTGATGACAAGTATTATTCGATTCTTTTACGTTGTCCTGTGATAGTACATCAACTGGTAAATTATAGATTATGTCATAGGCTTTTACTGTCATATATTTAATTTTTCCTGGGAGAAATGTTAGATGATGTTTTAAGATTTATTATTTTGCACTACAGTATTAAGTCAGTAAAGATAATAATAACGCATGGTGGTTAAATTAGGGGGCATGCTAGGATTATTGTTTGCTCTCTCGTTTCATTTTTTCAATGATATTGCCCCAAATAAAAGAGAGTAAGAAACTAACATGACTATCAAATATACCTAACAAATAAGGCGGAAAATGTACCAAGTAAATACATTACGTTTTGAGTACAGTAGTATTACTCTTTTATAGATTATACTCCGTTTAAAGTTATTACAAAATCATGACTATATTTCCCTGTGCTGTAAAATATATTCCTTTAAAAAAAAAACTTGTTATTTTTGAATTGGGGTAGAGTCAGTTAATAAAGAAACAAGGCATTAGGATTTAGTATATGAATTTTGTGGTTGTTCAGTCACTAACTATATAGGACTCTGCGACCCCATGGACTGCAGCACCCCAGGCTGCCCTATCCTTCACCATCTTCCTGGTGAAGTTGCTCTAACTTATGTCCATCCAGTTGGTGATGCCATCCAACCATCTCATCCTCTGTCATCCCCTTCTCCTCTTGCCCTAAATCTTTCCCAGAATCAGGGTCTCTTCCAATAAACAGGCTCTTTGCAGCAGCCAAAGGATTGGAGCTCGGATTCTGGTGAGGCACATTTAGACTATAGTACTATTTTTTTGTAACTCCATATGTTTTTCTGATTAATAAACAACAAATGTGCCAATCTAACTTATCATTCATTAGTTTATTATAAGCATTCAATAAAATCCTTTTGTCATAAAATCTTCAATAAAATTGGTTCTCATAGTTCTGCACTTAAATATCCGATCTACCTGGAAACATTTTAGATTTTTTTTTCTTTTCAACATTTTTATTGTTGATTTTATTTTTTTTAAATTAGTTTATATTGTATTTTTTAACTTTACAATATTGTATTTGTTTTTGCCATACATTGACATGAATCCACCATGAGTGTACATGTGTTCCCCTTCCAGAACCCCCCTCCCACCTCCCTCCCCATCCCGTCCCTCTGGGTCATCTCGGTGCACCAGCCCCGAGCACCCCATATCATGCATCGAACAGTCATTCTACGTCAGACTTCACAGGTTTTTGTTACGTGAAAAATGAAATGTATGGCTTAGTCCCTTAGCTGTTCACCGGAAATTGTCACAGCATTGTAAATCGGCTCTGAGTGTGTGTGGGCAGGCACTCAGTCAGTGTTCAGCTCTTTCTGACCCCGTGGACTGTAGCCCACCAGGCTCCTCTGTCCATGGGATGCTCCAGGCAAGAATACTGGAGTGGGTGGCCATGCCCTCCTCCAGGGGATCTTCCCGACCCAGGGATCGAACTCGGGTCTCTTGTGTCTCCTGTGCTGGCAAGAAGGTTCTTTACCACTAGCAGCACCTGGGAACAAACAAGTAAATGAGAGAAAAGGAGCCGTTTGATCTCCTGCTAAATTTCAGACGATCGGAAGGACAAGAAATAAGCTTCCATTCAATCAACTTCTACATAAGCTTGTTCACCTGCTATACCTCAGTACAAAATAAAAAGTTAAAAAAAATGAAATTACAAAGCAAGAATAATAATCCCTTGTTATAGAATGCAGGGGGTAGAGAAGATTATTTTTTTCTGTAACAGCTATAACTTGTTTTCCCATCGTCTGTGGTTTATTTTATTCATCTTTTTTTTTTATTCCTCCTTCCATTTTCCCTTGAATGGGTGCCTGTGACAGTTCGCTTTACTGAAGTGACCCAGGCGCCTACATCAGGATCGGGATTAGAGCCTTCGTTTGATATTTGTTCACTGGGTGAAAGAAAGACGAATCCGTTGAAAAATGAGAGCGCCCCCGGTGGTGATATTTATACCCAAACCTCAGGATACTCACCGTTACATAAACCCACCGTAGATCCTTCAGTTTCACTGGCTTCTACCCCTCCACTCAAAATGTAGCTTCAGTTCAGTTCAGGCGCTCATTCGTGTCCGACTCTGCGACCCCATGGACCGCAGCATGCCAGGCTTCCCTGTCCATCACCATCTCCTGGGGGTTGCTCAAACTTATGTAGGTAGAAATGTTAATAAGATGCACCCCCCCTTCCCCAAAAAGACTGAATGGGATGGGCAGGAAACAAGTAAATGAAAGAAAAGGAGCAGTTTGAACTCCTGCTAAATTTCACATGTTTAGAAGGAAAAGAACAAAGCTTCCACTCAATCAACTTCTAGATAAGCTATTTTTGTATTTCCCCTATATTGCAGTTCAATGTGTGTTTAGACAGGCTTCCTTTGTGGCTCAGCTGGTAAAGAATCTGCCCGCTATGTGGGAGACCTGGGTTTGATCCCTGGGTTGGGAAGATTCCCCTGGAGAAGGGCAAGGCTACCCATCCCAGTATTCTGGCCTGGAGAATTCCATGGAGTGTATAGTCCATGGGGTCGTGTGTTTAGGTGCAGAAAGCCTTCATTTTTTAAATATTTATGTATTTATTTCTAAATTATCTGTGGCTGTGCTGAGTCTTCGTTGCTGGGCTTGGGCCTTCTCTAGTTGATGTTTGGGCTTCTCACTGCGGTGGCTTCATTGCTCCGTGGAATGTGGGATCTTCCGGGACCGAGGATCGAACCTGTGTCCCCAGGATTGGAGGGTGGATTCTTACCCACACTGCCACCAGCCAAGTCCTTCCTAGGCTTCATTTTTTTAAGAGTTAAATTCCCATTGCTTTTCACGCTGAGCTGCAGTCTGTAAAATCCTGAGACAGGAAAAAAATACAGGTAAAACTTGCCTTCTCAGTTTGGCAACTGACATAATCTGGGCATCGAAAAGTCTTAGATTCCGGCAACGCTTGAGTGAGTTCGGAGACATTTAAAAAAAAATTAGGTGAGAATTAAAATGATTCAGATGAGCTTGGCCTCCTGAGTGCAGTTGAATATGAACGGTAATGTTTCCAAGGAAACAATAGGCTCTTTTAAAAGGGGAATAAAGACTTTCATTATTCGAACCTGTATATGAAGCTCCATTATTCCTTTGAACTGATGGATTGTGTTCCTACTGCCCTTCAGCATTTAAACAATCCACTGAAAGTCATCCAGTCTATTCATGTCACCAAAGCAACTGTTTTTTTTAAATGTTATTTTTTCCTTTGGAAGACACAAAAGAAAAAGTTTGTTCTTTAATAATAGGATCCTGATATCTAGTCCTTAACTTCTTCAGTTCAGTTCAGTCACTCAGTCGTGTCTGACTCACTTCCCTCAAATTGCTCTGATGTATTTGTGATTGAAAGAAAATCAGTGATATTGGATCCAGCCAGACAATTCCTACACAGGCTGTGGTGGAGAATTTCAATGCATTCGTTTAGGGCTTTTTTGTTTTTCTTGTCTCTCGTGGAGGCTAGTGGTCTTTCTTTCCAGACAGAGAGTCAAATGTGCTGAAACTCAGAATTGCTAAGACCCTTCAGATCATGGATGCTGGGATGCTGAGGAGCAAGTTCATCACTTAAAGTCATGCGTTTATAAAGTCTTTGCTGGGCTGTGCTTAGTGGTTCAGTCATATCCGACTCTTTGCCACCCCATGGACTGTAGCCCACCAGGCTCCTCTGTCCATGGGATTCTCCAGGCAAGAATACTGGAGTGGGTTGCCATGCCCTCCTCCAAGGGATCTTCCCCACCCAGGGATCGAACCCAGGTCTCCTGCATGGCAGGCACGTTCTTTACCAACTGAGCCACAAGGGAAGCCCCAGAATACTGGAGTGGGTAGTCTGCCCCATCTCCAGGGGATCTTCCCGACCCAGGAATCGAACCGGGGTCTCCTGCATTGCAGGCAGATTCTTTACTAGGTGAGCTACCTGGGAAGCCCTTATAAAATCTAAAAATATGTAAAAACAGTTCCAGTGGGTCAACCAGTGACTGTTGTTGTTCAGTCTCAATGTCGTGTCTGACTCTCTGTGACCCCATGGACTGCAGCATGCCGGCTTCCCTGTCCTTCATTATCTCCCAGAGTTTGCTCAAACTCATGTCCATTGACTCAGTGATGCCATCCAACCATCTCACCCTCTGTCACCCCCTTTTCCTCTTGTCCTCAGTCTTTCCCGGCATCCGGGTCTTTTCCTTTGAGTAGGCTCTTCCCATCAGGTGGCCAAAGTATTGGAGCTTCAGCTTCAGCATCAGTCCTTCCAATAAATATTCAGAGTTGATTTCCTTTAGGATGGACTGGTTGGATCTCCTTGCTGTCCAAAGGAATCTCAAGTGCCTTCACTGGCACCACATTTTGAAACCATCAAATCTTGGATGCTCAAGGCTACCCACTCCAGTATTCTGGCCTAGAGAATTCCGTGGACTGTATAGTCCATGGGGTCTCAAAGAGGTGGACACGACTGAGCGACTTTCACTTTCACTAGCATGTACACTTATGTTATATATTACATATGTAATCATTCTAATATAATTAATATAAATACAGTAAATTATGTTATAACTTTCTAAATAATAACAAATAATTATAATTGTAAAATACACATTTTAATATATAATGTACCATTTACAATGTCATATATTATAATGCAGTATATGTAATACAAATGTATATGCATACCTTGACATCTTTTTCTCCCCAATATGTTATTCACTATTTAGTCTCATGAGATAAAAATGGTTAATTCTTGTTCACCCTTGGTATTTTGGGTTAACATGACTTTTTTTGTTAAACACATAACACAAATTTATACTTTGCCATAAGAAAATATTTGTTTAACCTGTGGACCAGGAAGCATATGCTATTTTAATTTACTTTCCCTCTGTGAGCGTAATATGTGTGAAAAAGATAGGTAATTTAAATACCAGACTCTGACACTCATGTTTACTAAAAGGAGTCCATTGCAAGATGCCCAAAGAAAGCAGTCAGCACACCTCTCTGCATGTGTTTAAAAGAAAAATGGCTCTGAAATCATCATCTTTGGCCAAGATGTCATTACGAGGCCATTGATTTAACGCATTGCATCGTGAGTGGAAAATACAATGATAAAGTGTTAGTCGCTCAGACTCTCTGTGACCCCATGGACTATAGCCTGTCAGGCTCCTGCGTTCATGGGATTTTCTGGGCAAGAATATTGGAGTGGGTTGCCATTTCCTTCTCCAACAATGATAAAGCTAAAGCAGATTGGAGAATTACTTTTTGTTGGATCTAGAAAATAATAATCCTTGATGTTGAGTGGCTGGAACTGAGATCCCAGTATAGTGACTTTTTTTTTCATTTGTTTGTTTGCTTGTTTTAAATGATATGGTCTAATAGGTCATTTAGACTCAAGTTTCTGCTAAAACAAACAAACAAAAAAACAAAAGCTTGAATTTTAGGGAAAAATGCACTTGTGAAGTACAATGGTGCTCAAGAAGAGAAGAATAATGTCTAAGTTGGAAGTTCAAACATGAAAAAGTAAGACAGAATTAACAAAACTGTAAAACTACGTAACTTTTTTTTTTTTTTCAGTGAAATAAGTGACCGTTTCTTTAAACAGCTTACTTCTGCAAATCGACATTGGATGTCTGGAGCTGGTGGGCTGATTATCTCCACTGTGCTCAATTTACAGAGTTGGGGATTATTGTATTTATAGAAATAGCATTTTCCCTCCAAATCCAAAATAATTATTTTGTATCCTGTGCCATTCGGACACTCACCAAGGATCTTTTCTTTTGGCGTGAAAATGCAGAGAAATCTGTGCTTCTCTAAAGCAAAATCAATTTGAAAAGAAAAAAAAATAATTTTTATTACTTCTAAGGGAAGAGATTAAATCTAATTAAAAAAGTAATAAAAATACTGTTTCTTCCAAAGTGTTTTTCTTGTTAGACTCGGGTTGTGTGTGTGTGTGTGTGTGTTCTGGCTTCACATTTTATTAGCTGCCTAGTGGAAAGAGGAATGACATTAGGATGCTTTCCAAAACTTTATTTTAGTAAAAACTACAACAGGGTTTTAACTGAATCATTCTCATTTTGAGGAGAAAACTCTAACTTCAAGGAGAAATATACTGCTATAAATGAACAGAATTTGAAGTGGAAAGAATATTTATTCTGCATATATGTACATACAATCTGTATGCAAATGAGCTAACATTTAAAAATGAAAGTGCTTCTCTAATTTGCAATTAATTGTGATAAAAGGGGTTTGGCCTGATAGCTTTTATTTATTTATTTATTTTTATTTATTTATTTATTTATTTATTTAATAAATTTATTTATTTTAGTTGGGGGCTAATTACTTTACAATATTGTAATAGTTTTTGCCATACATTGACATGAATCAGCCATGGGTTTACATGTGTTCCCCTTCCTGGACCCCCCACCCACCTCCCTCCCCATCCCATCCTTCTGGATCATCCCATTGCCCCGGCCCTGAGCCCTTGTCACATGCATCGAACATGGGATGGTGTTCTGTTTCACATATGATAATATACATGTTTCAATGCTATTCTCCCAGAACGTCCCACCCTCACCTTCTCCCTCAGAGTCCATAAAATTGTTCCATGCATCTGTGTCTCTTATTCTGTCTCGCATATAGGGTTATCGTTACCATCTTTCAAATTCCATATATATGCATTAGTATACTGTATTGTTGTTTTTCTTTCTGGCTTACTTCACTCTGTATAATGGGCTCCAGTTTCATCCATCTCAGTAGAACAGATTCAAATGTATTTTTTTTAATGGCTGAGTAATATTCCATTGTGTATATGTACCACAGCTTCCTCATCCATTCGTCTTCTGATGGACATCTAGGTTGCTTCCATGTCCTGGCTACTGTAAACAGTGCTGCGATGAACATTGGGGTACACGCGTCTCTTTCAATTCTGGTTTCCTCGGTGTATATGCCCAGCAGTGGGATTGCTGGGTCATATGGCAGTTCTATTCCCAGTTTTTTAAGGAATCTCCACACTGTTCTCCATAGTGGCTGTACTAGTTTGCATTCCCACCAACAGTGTAAGAGGGTTCCCTTTTCTCCACACCCTCTCCAGCATTTATTGCTTGTAGACTTTTGGATAGCAGCCATTCTGACTGGTGTGAAATGATACCTCATTGTGGTTTTGATTTGCATTTCTCTAATAATGAGTGATGTTGAGCATCTTTTCATGTGTTTGTTAGCCATCTGTATGTCTTCTTTGGAGAAATGTCTGTTTAGTTCTTTGGCCCATTTTTTGATTGGGTCGTTTATTTTTCGGGAATTCAGCTGCAGAAGTTGCTTGTATATTTTTGAGATTAATTGTTTGTCTGTTGCTTCATTTGCTATTATTTTCTCCCATTCTGAAGGCTGTCTTTTCACCTTGTTTATAGTTTCCTTTGTTGTGCAAAAGCTTTTAATTTTAATTAGGTCCCATTTGTTTATTTTTGCTTTTATTTCCAATATTCTGGGAGGTGGGTCATGGAGGATCCTGCTGTGATTTATGTCGGAGAGTGTTTTGCCTATGTTTTCCTCTAGGAGTTTTATTGTTTCTGGTCTTACGTTTAGATCTTTAATCCATTTTGAGTTTATTTTTGTGTACGGTGTTAGGAAGTGTTCTAGTTTCATTCTTTTACAAGTGGTTGACCAGTTTTCCCAGCACCACTTGTTAAAGAGATTGTCTTTTCTCCATTGTATATTCTTGCCTCCTTTGTCGAAGATAAGGTGTCCATATGTGCGTGGGTTTATCTCTGGGCTTTCTATTTTGTTCCATTGATCTATATTTCTATCTTTGTGCCAGTACCATACTGTCTTGATGACTGTGGCTTTGTAGTAGAGCCTGAAGTCAGGCAGGTTGATTCCTCCAGTTCCATTCTTCTTCCTCAAGATTGCTTTGGCTATTCGAGGTTTCTTATATTTCCATAGAAATTGTGAGATGATTTGTTCTAGTTCTGTGAAAAATACCATTGGTAGCTTGATAGGGATTGCATTGAATCTATAGATTGCTTTGGGTAGTATACTCATTTTCACTATATTAATTCTTCCAATCCATGAACACGGTATATTTCTCCATCTGTTTGTGTCCTCTTTGATTTCTTTCATCAGTGTTTTATAGTTTTCTATATATAAGTCTTTTGTTTCTTTAGGTAGATATATTCCTAAGTATTTTATTCTTTTTGTTGCAATGGTGAATGGTATTGTTTCCTTAATTTCTCTTTCTGTTTTCTCAATATTGGAGTATAGGAATGCAAGGGATTTCTGTGTGTTAATTTTATATCCTGCAACTTTACTATAGTCATTGATCAACTCTAGTAATTTTCTAGTAGAGTCTTTAGGGTTTTCTATGTAGAGGATCATGTCATCTGCAAACAGTGAGAGTTTTACTTCTTCTTTTCCTATCTGTATTCCTTTTATTTCTTTTTCAGCTCTGATTGCTGTGGCCAAAACTTCCAAAACTATGTTGAGTAGTAGTGGTGAAAGTGGGCATCCTTGCCTTGTTCCTGACTTTAGGGGAAATGCTTTCAATTTTTCACCATTGAGGATAATGTTTGCTGTGGGTTTGTCATATATAGCTTTTATTATGTTGAGATATGTTCCTTCTATTCCTGCTTTCTGGAGAGTTTTAATCATAAATGGATGCTGAATTTTGTCAAAGGCTTTTTCTGCATCTATTGAGATAACCATATGGTTTTTTTCTTTCAATTTGTTAATGTGGTGTATTACATTGATTGATTTGCGGATGTTAAAAAAACCTTGCATTCCTGGGATAAAGCCCACTTGGTCATGATGTATGATCTTTTTAATATGATGTTGGATTCTGATAGCTTTTAAAATGCGCATTAACTTATGTTGGAAACTCCACAGAACTAATGCTTGCCTTTGGGGGCCGATGTGGGTATCAGATATGCTGGTTCAGAGACAAGCCTTTCTTCTATAATTTAGAGAACTTCCTTTTTGGATGTTTGTGTTTTGTCTGAAAAAAAAGTGCTCAACCTAGAGCTGGCCCACTTTCCTGTTTTCTCAGAAGCTCAACAAAACAACAGTAAACTCGATTGTGGATGAACTGATAAGGGTTAGGAGACGGAAGAGCTGTGCTGTGATCCTATTTCAGATTCCATATAGGGTCTTACATACGATGATACCAGCTTCCCCTGCTTCAGATTTCATTTAGGATCTTATATGTGATATATTTTGCTTTTGAACTATGGTGTTGCAGAAGACTCTTGAGAGTCCCTGGGACCGCAAGGAGATCCAACCAGTCCATCCTAAAGGAAATCAGTTCTGAATTTCATTGGAAGGACTGATGCTGAAGCTGAAACTCCAATACTTTGGCCACCTGATGCGAAGAGCTGACTCATTTGAAAAGACCCTGATGCTGGGAAAGATTGAAGGTGGGAGGAGAAGGGGACGACAGAGGATGAGATGGTTGGATGTCGTAGAGTCAGACACGACTGAGCGATTGAACTGATATGATAATATCCACTCTGTGGGTGACAAAGGCAAGTTGACTTACTTTTGTAGTATTTTGAAATGACTCGCAAATCATAAAGACCATTGCTTTTCTCTAGCACCTGCATACACAGTCGTGTCCAACTCTTTGTGACCCCTTGGATGATAGCTGGCCAGGCTCCTCTGTCCATGGGATTTCCCAGGCAAGAATAGCGGAGTAAGTTGGCATTTCCTTCTCTAGCTTTCCTCTAGGTGGGAGGTTAAGGACATGGTGAGATGGGGAGAGGGAAAGACAGAGAGAGAGAGAGAAAAAGATACAGGGAAGTGTTAATGGAGTCCTTGTCCCCTGCAAACTAATGTAAGAATTTGATTCCCCCTGGGAAGTGGGTCAACACCCTAGGAAATGGGGTGGGGTGGGGGGTGGGGGGAGGCAGGGAGAGTGAACATCAGCTTCCATCAAACCAGCTGTGGGTTCATATTTCCTAGGGTATCCTGTGGTTTCATGGATGAATTACTGTCACTCTAGATCCGATCCCTGGGTCAGGAAGATCCCCCGGAGAAGGAGATGGCAACCCACTTCAGTATTCTTGCCTGGAGAATCCCCATGGACAGAGGAGCCTGGTGGGCTACAGTCCATGGGGTTGCAAAGAGTCGGACACGACTGAGTGACTAACACTTGGACCCTTTCAAGGCTCCTTCAGACTGCTCACGGTTACTGCCCCAAAGTTCTCTTTGACAAGAAGTAGAGGGACTTCCCGAATGGTCCAGTGGTGAAGACTTCACCTTCCAGTGAAGGGGATGTGGGTTTGATCCCTGGTGGGGGAGCGCAGATCCCATATGCCTTATGACCGAACCACAGAAAAAGGAACCAGTATTATAACAAGTTCAATACAGACTTTAAACGTGGTCCTCATCAAAAAATTTTTAAAAAGTCTTAAAAAAAAAAGAAGGTATATGGATGTGAAGAGCCAACTCATTGGAAAAGACCCTGATGCTGGGAAAGATTGAGGGCAGGAGGAGAGGGGACGACAGAGGATGAGATGGTTGGATGGCCTCATTGACTCGATAGACGTGAGTTTGAGCCAGCTCTGGGAGACAGTGAAGGACAGGGAAGCCTGGCGTGCTGCAGTCCATGGGGTCGCAAAGTTGGGCACGACTGAGCGACTGAACAACAACAAAATTCCCAAACTAAGCACGTAATCCTAATAGATGATATAGTCAGACATGCTACATATATTATCCTCTCGTGCAGTGAGGAAGGTTGCTTATTCATTAGAAAATGTCAGAGGTAGAATGTGGCACTTAAAATGAGCTCTGCTTGTAGCTTCTCTCTGCATCATCACGAATACAGGTGACTTTCCTGCAGGCTACATGCGTTCAGTCCCTGGTTGGGGAGCTAAGATTTTGTATGCTGCATGGTGCAGCCAAAAAGTAAAACCCACAAATTTTGAGGAACGATTCTAATTGCCATAGAAGAACATTGTGGACCAAGCTAATTTCTTTGGACACTATGCAAATACTCTATTTACATGTGAAAAAGTCTGTGATCTTTACAAACTGACGAATCAGGGCAATACGCTGCAGTTCAGTTCAGTTCAGTTCAGTCGCTCAGTCGTGTCCGACTCTTTGCGACCCCATGGACTGCAGCACACCAGGCCTCCCTGTCTATCACCGACTCCCAGAGTTCACTCAAACTCATCTCCGTTGAGTCGGTGATGCCATCCAACCATCTCATCCTCTGTCGTCCCCTTCTCCTCCTGCCTTCAATCTTTCCCAGCATCAGAGTCTTTTCCAATGAGCCAGTTTTTCCTGCCAGGTGGCCAAAGTATTGGAGTTTCAGCTTCAACATCAATCCTTCCAATGAATATTCCGGATTGACTTCCTTTAGGATGGACTGGTTGGACTGGTTGCAACACGCTGCATTAGATTCTAAAAAGGTCCCTGGCTTAAGTTCATCATCCGTGCTGAAAACTCACTGTCTGCAACTAATTGCCTCTCAGCGGTCACCATAATCTGATTACATTTATTAATAAGAAGCTAAAAACTGTTGATCTTAAGGAACGATACTTAATACGGGTTCCTTATAGTGCCAGCATCACCGTCTCGTAGCTTCAATGTCTTGCCACCATAAAGGACTCAAGAATGAGCTGGTAACCTAACATGTGGAACCACTCAACCATGTCCTAAAAATTATTTCCTTCATAAAATATAAACACTCACAGGCAGATTGACGAATGTAAAGTCAGCGCTTTGCTTGTTGAGTGTGATCTGTAATCATTTGGAAATGCCAAGGAGCTCTTGGGAACAGAAGGGTTTATATATAATACACCGAAGGTTCAGTCTGGCTCTCCCTCAGGTTACCGTGGTAAGAAGACAGCCTCATCGAGGCGTTTGGAGGATGCCATGGGTCAGGAAGTTCCCCTGGAGAAGGGATAGTCTACTCACTCTAGCATTCTTGGAATTCCCTGGTGGCTCAGACGGTAAAGAATCCACCTGCAATGCAGGAGATCCCAGTTCGATTCCTGAGTCAGGAAGATCCCTTGGAGAAGGGATAGGGTACCCACTCCCATATTCTCGGACTCCCTGGTGGCTCAGATGGTAAAGAATCCATCTGCAATGTGGGAGACCTGGGTTTGATCCCTGGGTGGGGGAAAATTCCCTGGAGAAGGGAAAGGCTACCCACTCCAGTATTCTGGCCTGGAGAATTCCATGGACACAGGAGCCCAGAGGGCTACATTCCATGGGGTTGCAAAGAGTCGGACACAACTGAGTGAGTAAGCACAGTACAGAAGGGAGTCCTAAGCAAAACAGTACAGGGTGATAGGGGGCTTGAGAGGGGGGCGGTTGGGGAGCCTGGAGTGGTTACAAGACATAAATGTCATTGTGAAGGTACTGTCTTTAATTGCAAGTGACAGTTGCTCAGTCAGGTCCGACTCTTTGCGACCCCATGGACTATACAGTCCATGGAATTCTGCAGGCCGAATACTGGAGTGGGTAGCCATTTCCTTCTCCAGGGAATCTTCCCAACTCAGGGATTGAACCCAGATCTCTTACATTGCAGGCATATTCTTTACCAGCTGAGCCGCAAGGGAAGCCCTTTTAATGACAAGACCCCTGCTTATTCTCTTGGCATGCATCTCCTTTTAATAATATGTCACTTGTAACAATACACCAAGACAACGTCCTCTTTGTTCTCTCCCTCTAGTCTTCAAAGATTTTCATTGTAATAATCAAGAGAAGGCATTTGTAAAGTTGCAAATAATGCCAGAATACATTTCACACATCCTCTGTTCAGTGTTACTGGGGTACTCCGTATATCCACCACATAGTAAGAAATCAGCGGATACACAGGGATTTCAGCTTGCTGTTCTGTGATGACCTAGAGGATTGGGATGGGGTGGTGGGAGGGAGGCTCAAGCGGGAGGGGATATACGTATAATTATGGCAGATTCATGCTGCTGTACAGCAAAAACTAGCACGCCATTGTAAAGCAGTTGTCCTCCAGTTGAAAAATTTCAGTAGTTCGTCTGCAAACTCAAACACAAACTGTGTCAGCCGCTATCGGTATTCTGCATTTATTTTGCATGAGAATGTATCACTATTAAAAATAAACACAGACTTAATTGTGTATATACATATATATGTGTCTGTTTTTATACAAAACAATATTGTACACACATGCCAAATTATTTACGTACTTGTCACAATGTTTTAAGCAAGGTGACTTCATTAACTACTTAAGGTAATTAAAAGCATAAAATTATCTGAATTACAATATGTAACGTACATAGGGCACTCATGTAGTAATCACCATATATTTTTGTTCTCAAAGTGAGACGGGAGCTATATTATTACTATTTCTTACGTTGCTGTACTGCATGTCTTCCCCCAAATTCTCGTCAAAATGCCTGTTTAAAAAACAGAAGAATAAAACTCCAAATAGCCATAAAATGTGGGGAAGCTTTGTTTATGTATGAATGTCAGTGAGAGAGAAATACACAAGCGCACGTGTCTCTAGTAACAGGTCTGTGGGACGTATCTGTCCTGGAGCTGCGGCTGCTGCTGCTAAGTCGCTTCAGTCGTGTCCGACTCTGTGCGACCCCATAGACGGCAGCCCACCAGGCTC
Organism: Giraffa tippelskirchi; assembly: GCF_054371585.1. Taxonomy (NCBI): domain Eukaryota; kingdom Metazoa; phylum Chordata; class Mammalia; order Artiodactyla; family Giraffidae; genus Giraffa; species Giraffa tippelskirchi. The sequence continues at coordinate 151,308,328 of NC_137289.1, forward strand.
CGCCGTCCCTGGGATTCTCCAGGCAAGAACACTGGAGTGGGTTGCCATTGCCTTCTCCAGTGCATGAAAGGGAAAAGGGAAAGTGAAGCCGCTCAGTCCTGTCCGACTCTTGGCGACGCCATAGACGGCAGCCCACCAGGCTCCGCCGTCCCTGGGATTTTCCAGGCAAGAACACTGGAGTGGGTTGCCATTGCCTTCTCCGGTCGTGGAGTTAGGTATGCGTTATTTTTAACTTTTTATTTCGTATTGGAGTGTAACTGATTAACAATGCTGTGATACTTTCAGGGGGCAGCAAAGGGACTCAGCCATACTTATATCCATTCTCCCCCAAACTCCCCTCCCATCCAGGCTGCCACATGACACTGAGCAGAGTTCCCTGTGCTGTCCAGCAGGTCCTTGCTGGTTCTCCATGTTAAACACAGCAGTATGTCCATGTCCATCCCAAACTCCCTAACTATCCCTTCCCCCAACACTTCCCTCTCCCTGGCAATAGTAAGTTTGTTCTTTAAGTCTCTGAGTCTCTTTCTGTTTTGTAACTTCTCTGGTATCATTTCTTTTTAGATTTTACTAATAAGGGATCTCATGTGATATTTCTCCTTCTCTGTCTTCCTTTACTGAATATGACACTCTGAAGGTCCATCCATGCTCCTGCAAATGGCATGATTTCGTTCTTCTTAACAGCTGAGTATAGGCCATTGTAGAAGATGTGGTACACATATAGGTATGCGTTTTTAAAATCAGAGGCATGCGTGTCTGAGGAAGTCTTGCCTGGCAGAGAACAGATATATAACTTTCTTCAGAAACAAAGATGCCAAGCAGAAAGGAGATGGCAGCCTATTCTGCAGATTGCCAAATGAATTGACCGCTTTGTGATGAAAGTGAAGTTTTAGAGACTGAACAGTGTTAATCCAGACACAAGCATGACCATAGATTCTGAAACTGCAGTTAGATCCATAAAGCACACCTCGGATTAATGGCGGAGGACATGCACATTTCAGGTGTGTTGTCTGGACCACTCTAGGTGGGTGAGGAGAAGGCAGAGTGGAAATATATACTGTTGATGTGTGTGCGCTCCGTCGTGTCTGACTCTTGGCGACCCCATGGACCGTAGCCCGCCAGGCTCCTCTGTCCATGGGATTTCCCAGGCAGGGACACTGGAGTGGGTTGCCTTTTCCTCCTCCAGGGAATATTCCTGACCCAGGGATCATACCAGCATCTCCTGCATTAGCAAGTGGATTCTATGCCACTGAGCCACTGGGGAAGTCAGAAACACTGTTGATGGCTAACTAATGAGAACTTACCGTAAGGCTCAGGGAACACTACTGAACTCTCTGTGATGACCTAAATGGGAAGGAAACCCCCAAAAGTGGGGGCGGAGATATATTCATACATAAAGCTGATTCGCTGTGCTGTACAGCAGAAACTAACACAACACTGTAAAGCTCCTATACTGCGGTAAAAATGAAAGAAACAAAAATGCGAGAGAGTTGACAGGACAAACACTCTCTTGTCCTCAGCAAACGTCTTCTGTCCATGGCTGCAGATGACTCGTACTTCTTCCCGCCTGGTTTGTGCTTCACGCCTTCCCCAGGGAGCCTCCTTTTTCACTGTGTGCACACCTGCCCACCCTGGGGAGGTGTAGTGGGACCATGTTACCCATCCTGTGGATCCAGGTGGACTGAAACCCTATCAAGGAGCCGAATCATCACTGTTTACCTTGCTGCTTGAAATACAGGGCATCCAACAGGAAATGAAGTCCATGCCACCCTCAGCACGTCACAGCTTATTCGTAGATGTGGAATTCGGTCCACATCCCACAGTTAGCCAATAGGACAGCCAATAATACGTACCAATTTTGCCGTATAACACTAAGTTGTTGTTCAGTCCCTTAGTCGTGTTTGACTGTTTGCGACCCCATGGACTGCAGCACGCCAGGCTTCCCTGTCCATCACCAACTCCTGGACCCTACTCAAACTCATGCCCATCGAGTTGGTGACGCTATCCAACCATCTCATCCTGTCTCACACCCTTCTCCTTTTGCCATCAACCTTTCCCAGCATCGGGGCCTTTTCTAGTGAATCAACTGTTCGCATGAGGTGGCCAAAGTACTGGAGTTTCAGCTTCAGCATCAGTCCTTCTAATCAGTAGTCAGGGTTGACGTCCTTTAAGATTGTTTTGATCTCCTTGCAGTCCAAGGGACTCTCAAGAGTGTTCTCCACCACAGTTCAAAAGCATCAATTCTTTGGTGCTCAGCCTTCCTTATGGTCCAACTCGCACGTCTGTATAACTGCTGGAAAAACCATAGCTTTGACTAGATGGATCTTTGTTGGCAAAATGATCTCTCTGCTTTTTAAGACTCTAAGGATGAAAAAAGTCAAATAGTTGTAACCTAAATTATCTCATTGGTACTGATCAGGACCAGAATTGGAATAAGGGTACTTAACTGATGTTCTGAAAAGCACTTACATTCTACTTACTTTGAGAGGATGACTTTAGATTTTTATGGAAGACTACTAAACACACACACTTCCTCTGATTAATTGGAACGTCTTTACCTGAAATTAGCTTCATCAAAGAAAAAAATCACCTTAGTATAGCAAATATAAATGCCTTATCTCCTAATTTCAAACATAATCATCTCCTTGCTTGCATACTGACAGAAAGTTAATCAGAGTGAGAAATCTCTAACAGTTTGTGTCCCTATAAATATTAACAGGGTGCACCTGATGTTTTACGTTTTAGAAATAAATTTCATGACTATCTATTATATTTCCTCGGGTAGAACTCTCAATGGATAGTTGTTTTCCTTTCATCATGAATTCCTTTCGTTTTTACATTTGCCATAGTTGGCAAATTTTGTATAATCAACGGAGATTTAATTCTTCATGGAGATCAGGCGGTACCATATTGTGGAGAATTAATAGTGAAAGAACTTAAACAGAACAGGTAACCGCATTTTGTGGTGACATTCATAAACGTACTTTAGCTTTGGATCTATGAGACTGTGTGCATACCCAAGTCAGAAAACCAGTGTATAATTTCGTCCTTTGCCTTGTGTATCGTGTCTCAAGTTCGGAGTGGTTGGGCTGGGGAGATTTTGTCTTTTTCACATTGTGCTTGCACGCTGCATCACTTCACTCGTGTCTGATTCTGTGTGACCCCGTGGACTGTAGCCCGCCAGGCCCCTCTGTCCACGGGGTTGTTCCAGCAAGAAGACTGGAGTGGGCTGCCATGCCCTCCTTCAGGGGATCTTCCCCACCCACGGATGGAACCTGCATCTCTTACATGTCCTGGGTGGGCAGGCGGGTTCATTACCACTAGTGCCACCTGGGAATTCCCACCATTTTCACCTTTAGAAAAATGTAATAAAAATCTTCTAGTGATTTCAGTTGTACCTTTTTAAAAAGTGGTATTTGATGAATGGTGTTAAATTGAGAAAGGACTGTCTTCCTTGAGTTAAATTTTGCTTCCCTTGGTGTTACGTTAATTTTCAAACACAAACTCATTCCCATTGGTCGGTCACTGAGAAGCATGTTGAATATCTACATTTGGCTTGTTGAGATAAATAGGTTTTCAAGAATTCTTTTAAGCCACAGTCAATCAATCAATGTGCTCAAGGGTTTTGCAGAATATGTTCATTTTGAGAAAGTACCTCCCAAGATTTTTAAAGAACATGATGTTAAGATACTTTCTGAAATTATTTGACCGTATGTAATATGTGCGTACATTATTTGACTGTATGTAATATGTGCGTACATATGCATGGGCAAAATCAGGCCTCTTTGTAAGCGGCAAAGTCCATTGTTGGGAATGCTAAGGTTTCATCCAGGACAACTTCAAGCTGGATTAGAATAGTCTTATTTTTGTAGTTTAATATTAGGTTGATCCTTTTTGGATTATTTAAAAAACTGATACTTCCTATCTATGTATTTCATGGCTTATAAGCTCATGATATATGCAAGACCCATATTGATTAATATTTCATGTATCCTCTGCTTCATTGATGGTCTTAATTCTCAGATTTCAATTTGTTCTATTTTCAAACCCATTACCGTTCAATGTCATAGCAACTGCTATTCACACATGTCTTAAGTAAGATCTTTAGCACACTGCTTTTTTTAAACTGAATCATCATTGTTGCTGTTTCATCACTAAGCCATGTCCAACTCTTTTGTGACCCCCACAGACTGTAGCTCGCGAGGCTCTTCTGTCCATGGGATTCTCCAGGCAAGCATACTGGAGTGGGTTACCATTCCCTTCTTCAGGGCATCTTCCCGACCCAGGGATCAAACCTGGGTCTTCTACATTGCAGATGGATTCTTTATAAGGAAGTCCCAAATCATCACTAGATACATTTTTTTTTAATAAATTTATTTATTTTAGTTGGGGGCCAATTACTTTACAATATTGTAGTGGCTTTTGCCACACACTGACACGAATCAGCCATGGGTTTACATGTGTTCCCCATCCTGAACCCCCCTCCCACCTCCCTCCCCATCCCATCCCTCTGGGTCATCCCATTGCCCCAGCCCTGAGCATTTGTCTCATGCATCGAACCTGGAATGGTGTTCTGTTTCACATATGACAATATACATGTTTCAATGCTATTCTCCCAGAACGTCCCACCCTCACCTTCTCCCTCAGAGTCCATAAGACTGTTCTATGCATCCGTGTCTCTTATTCTGTCTCACATATAGGGTTATCGTTATCATAACATTTTTTTTGTGTGTGTCTATAGTGCATGGGTTTCCATGAGTAAAACTGTAATAATTGAATCTGTTTATCTGTAGAAAACTTAGCTGTTATCAATCACTATCACCCTCTATATTTGTATAGTGTCAGTCCATATCTAATATCTAGTCTATATCTACAGTGAGATGATAAATGATGAGTCTTTCTAGGTGGTTGAGAATGTTAAAAGTAGGGAAAGACTTTTACTTTTGTTTCTCTTTAACTGCCTGAGTTTTATGTCAAAAATATATATATTATGTTGTAATACATAAGAAAGGAAAGGAAAAATTCCATTTAAAATGCTATATTCATGCTAAAACGTTGATTGTCCATACAATGTATAAAATAACTTCTGTTTTAGTGCTCTGTAAATAAGGTGTCACCCCTAGCCATTTTATAAATAGGATCTCTTAACTTTAAAACAAGCATTTGGAATAAGAAGTGATGATTTCATATGTATGAGGAATATTGGTAGGCGTTTACAACCCAGTGTTCTGGTTTTATTTCCAGGAAATAACAATATATTTGCATTCAAAAGCATGATTTTTTTCTTAAGGGACTGAAAAACATCTAGAGCAGTGTTTATGTAGATATCTGTCTTGATGGATAAATCCAAACAATGTATTTTAAACTCAACCATATACAGTTTTAGGGCTTCCTTAGTGGCTCAGATGGTGAGGAAGCTGCCTGCAATGCGAGAGACCCAGGTTTGATCTGTGGATTGGGAAGATCCCCTGGAGAAGGCAATGGCAACCCACTCCAGTATTCTTGCCTGGAGAATCCCGTGGACACAGAAGCCTGGTGGGCTACAGTCCACGAGGTTGCAAAGAGTCAGACACTACTGAGCAACTGACACACACACATATACAGTTTTGCTGTTTTACGCAGTGTACACACATCCTTAGGAGAAGGCACTGGCAACCCACTCCAGTACTCTTGCCTGGAGAATCCCATGGACGGAGGAGCCTGGTGGGCTATAGTCCATGGGGTCAAGAAGAGTCGGACATGACTGAGCGACTTCACTTTCACTTTTCCCTTTCATGCATTGGAGAAGGATGTGGCAGCCCACTCCAGTCTTCTTGCCTGGAGAATCCCAGGGATGGAGGAGCCTGGTGGGCTGAGGTCTATGGGGTCACACTGAGCGGGCACGACTGACTCGACTTAGCAGCAGCAGGAGCACGTACATCTTTGCGTCATTTTCATTCCCTACCTATAGTACATACTCGCCATCATATTTATAATTATTGCATTATTAAATGTGATTTTAAGAGTTTTTGACATCAGATTCAATTTTTCATGCTTGGCCAAGTGTCAAGGTTCATGGGGCCATCCTGTATCTATTTCAGACTTGAGTGCAATTTTTCATGATCCAGTTTTTCTTTTTCTGTTGCTTCCTTTGTATCGTCCTTACAGAGTACTATTTAAAAAGCAGCACTATGATTCTTTTGACTCTTTCCGTTCCTCTCTCTCTCCCTTTCCTTCTCTTTGCTAAAGTTCTTGAAACTCAGTCCAGTTAGCTCAGTTTTGGTAAAGATAATTAAAGCAAAGATGCACACATGCACACCACTTAAAGTGGGAGTTTTATTTAAAAAGCTCCATTAAACAACAGCATACATTTGTATACGTAGGAATGTACACATTGCATATTTTCTTTATCTGCAGCTGTATATCTTTATTCATTTTCATTTTGTTCCTTGTACTCACCACTCACACAAATAAATGATGGAGAGAGCCATTCTAAAATGTTCTCAGTATTTTACATAAATGGTCAGAAAAAAAAAAGTACTATTTAAATGGGAGACCATTAACTCAATCATTGAAGCAGAAAATGTTCTGGCGGTCATCCAAAGGTATCTTTCCTCATCCTACTTTCTTTTTCATTCCAGAAAGGTGGGTTATTAAGACCGTGATGTTTTCCTGGAAATTATGACATTTACAGAGAGGTGCAAGTCAGCTGAGAAGTGAGCACAAAGACTTACTACGTACCTGTAGCTACCAGCTGAGTCACTGCATGCGGACCTCATCGTTGTCACCCATTGTCTAGATTGATTTTAGGATAAAAGTGAAGTAAAACGGAAATTTGTGTAGTGTTAGTCACTCAGTCATGTCGGACTCTTTGCGACCCCATGGGTTGGAGCCCGCCAGGCTCCTCTCTTCATGGGATTCTCCAGGCAAGAATACTGGAGTGGGTTGCCATGCCCTTCTGCAGGGGATTGTCCCAACCCACGGAAAGGACCCAGGTCTCTTACGTCTCCTGCATCACGGTCTGAGCCATCAGGGAAGCCCTTGGTAACTAAAAAGACAATTCTGATTTTTCACAGTTGAAATTGGTCTGAGAAACAGCACCCACCTGATGGGACTTCCCTGGTGGTCCGGGGGTTAAGACTTCACTTTTCAATGAAGGGGGTGCCGATTTGATCCCTGGTTGGGAAACTGAGGTCCCACAAGTCTTGGGGCCAAAACATTGAAATGTAAAACAGAAGTAATACACTAACAAATTCAATAAAACCTTTAAAAATGGTCCACATTAAAAAAAAAACAAAACTTGAAAAAAATGCAGTGAGAACAAGAGGCGGAAGGGACATATAAAAGCCAATTTTTTCTTTTGCATGTTCTCACTGAAAAGATTTTTAGTAGATGTTTTCTTTTCTCTTTATAATTTTTTTTAAAAAATAACATTTGACAAAATAATGCCACTTGCCGTGAAATTGATGGACCCGGAGACTGTGATACTGAATAAAGTACGTCACACAGAGAAGGTGAAATATCCTATTGCACCCCTTACATGTGAAATCTAAAACGAAATGATACAAATGAACTTATAAAACAGAAACACACTCGCAGACTTTAAGAATAAGCTTATGGTTGCTGGGGAGAAGGATGGGGGGAACGGATAATTAGGGAGTTTGAAAGGATGGACATGGACCCACTGCTGTATTTAACATGGAGAACCAACAAGGACCTGCTGGACAGGACAAGGAACTCTGCTCAATACTTTGTAATAACCTTATGGTTCCCAGGGGGGAGGATAGGGGAAGGGATAGTCAGGGAGTCTGGGATGGACATGGACACACTGCTGTATATAACATGGAGAACCAACAAGGACCTGCTGGACAGGACAGGGAACTCTGCTCAATACTTTGTAATAACCTTATGGTCACCAGGGCGAAGGGATAGTCAGAGAGTTTGGGATGGACATGGACACACTGCTGTATTTAACATGGAGAACCAACAAGGACTTGCTGGACAGCACAGGGAACTCTGCTCACTGTCATGTGGCAGCCTGGATGGGAGGGGAGTTTGGGGCAGAATGGATGCATGTACATGTCTGGCTTACTCCCTTTGCTGTCCACCTGAAACTGTCACAACGTTGTTCATCTGCTATATGTTGTTGTTCGGTTGTCAAGTCCTCTCCTACTCTTTGCAGCTCCATGAACTGCAGCACGCCAGGTTTCCTTGTCCCTCACTATCACTCGGAGGTTGCTCAAATTCAGGTCAACTGAATCAGTGATGCCATCCAACCATTTCATACTCTCTCATCCCCTTCTCTTTTTTGCTGTCAGTCTTTCCCAGAATTAGGGTCTTTTCCCATGAGTAGGCTCTTTGCATCAGGTGGTGAAAGTATTGGAGCTTCAGCCTCAGCATCGGTCCTTCCAATGAATATTCCGGATTTATTTCTTTTAGGATGGACTGGTTTGATATCCTTGCTGTCCAAGGGGCTCTCAAAAGTTTTCTCTAGCACTACAATTGAAAGCATCAATTCTAATTGGCTGTACCCCAATGCAAAATAAATTAAGAAATAAATAGAAAGAACATTTGAAAGGCTTCTTTGCTAAGAGATTACTGAAAAATACATTCCACCAAAACGAAACAAAACAAAAAATCTAACAGCGCTGACATTTGAAACATTTGAAACTGGAATCCAGTTTTCACTTTTTGAAGGCTTCCCAGGTGGCCCTAGTAGTGAAGAACCCGCCTGCCAGTGCCGGAGACAGATTAGACGTGGGTTCCATCCCTGGGTCAGGAAGTTCCCCTGGAGGAGGGCATGGCAGCCCACTCCAGTATTCTTGCGTGGAGAATCCCATGGACAGAGGAGCCTGGCGGGGCTACAGTCCATGGGGTCGAAAGAGTCAGACACGACTGAAGTGACTTAGCATGCAACCACTTTACCTTTCTCTTTGTTGGTTGGTTGATTGATTTTTCTCTTGATTAGGTGCCTGGAAAGGAATTGTTCACCCTGGAGATAATAAATTAACAAAAAAAGGAGCTTGTACTGTTTCTTTTTTTTTTTTTTTTTTTAATCTTGGTCATTGAAGGGGTCCGACTCAGTGTGGCTGCTCACAGGATAATGGAATCGGGAACTTTTATTAGTTTAATTGTCGAAATGCCTTTCCCTGTAGGCCACTTACAGAACAGTTAACAGAAGGCCCTACATTGTTGGAGACAGCCAGATGAACTAGGACGCGGTCGCATTTGCCGTTGAACTGGACGAGCACTTAATGGTTGGCACGGGATGTGGGCGGACGGGAGTGAAGCAAAGCTAAAAGGAAATGTCTGCTAATAGACGAACATGTGTAAAATGGGATAGTTTGTAATTAGATGTCTCTGGTTTGTTGGAGCAGAGGGCTGTTGTCTCCGGGAGCTTGACCTGCAAAAAGCATGGCCTAGCCTCAAACCAGAAAATGCGTATCCAGTGCCAGTGTTTAAGGAGGTGGTATGAATTTCCCAAGCCGGGCAAAGACTCGAAGACTTCCACCAGATTTGTGTCAACAGCATCGACTGTTCACGGTTCATAAACTTGTGAAAATAGAATGGCTTATCCATTTGTAGATCGTTACCCTATTTCTACTGATTTTTCCCCAGGGGGCCTATCTGAAACAAGAAGACATTAGTTTTGCTATGTTTTGGACCCAGGTCCAAGATCATCATCATCATCATCTTCTTTTTTTGTTAATATTTATTCTGGATTTATTTTTGTTGTTGTTGTCATTAATATTTATTTATAGATTTATTTGGCTGTGGTGGGTCTCCGTGGTGGCATACGGGATCTTTTGCCATGGCACACGGACTGTAGTTTGAACTGTGGGGATTGATCCCACGTCCCCTGCATTGCAAGATGGATTCCTAACCACTGGACCGCCACGGAAGCCCCCAAGGCCATTCTTTCAGCAACCCTTTTCCCCAAGACTCTGAGACACAAGCCCCTCTCCATCACCTAGAGACTTCTGTGGGGCCTTGTGAGACTGCGTGAACTAGAATCATCATTACATGAATACTCATCTTCTAGGCTGCCGTGTTTTCAGGGCTCACAGTTTGTGAGCAAAGAGGCAAGCTTTACAAACATTAAAAAGTAATGTAAAAGCTTGAGACTCGCTGACCCCTCAGCCTAAGAAGATGATAGTGTGTGATATGGTAGTATGTGAAAGTCGCTCAGTCGTGTCCCACTCTTTTGCGACCCCGTGGACTATACAGTCCATGGAATTCTCCAGGCCAGAATCCTGGAGTGGGCAGCTGTTCCCTTCTCCAGGGGATCTTCCCAATCCAGGTTTGGAACCCGGGTCTCCCGCATTGTAAGTGGATTCTTTACCAGCTGAGCCACCAGGGAAAGCTCAAGAATACTGGGGTAGGTTAGCCTATCCCTTCTCCAGGGAATCTTCCTGACCCGGGAATCGAACCCAGGTCTCCAGCATTGCAGGTGGATTCTTTACTAACTGAGCTATCAGGGAAGCCCCCATAACCTAATAATAACCTAAGAAGATACAGTTTCAAACATAAAGCTTTAAGTGACAGAAATAAGTCCTCGTGTTTTTTTCAATTATATGAAAACCCTAGTAAATTCATTCTAGTGAAATATATATGTGCAGAAAAAAATATGTCTTTCAGTGATTTATAGTCTCATTCTCTGTGAAGAAGAATTTCAGAAGCAGGAAATGTGGGCCTGCCCTCCTTTATGCGAATCTGTAAATACATATTGGAATTCAAAATATTTTGAATTTCAGCTAATTAATGTACCTTCCAGAGTTTAAAAAAGTTTTGCAAATCTTTGTGCAAATCTATCGTGCAAGTCTTTCTCTGTGCAATATTAAGGCAGAAATGGGTCCTCTTTCCCAGAAGCATAGTCTGCTAAGAATCTAGTGTGTTGGGAAGTGGTGAAGTATTTACTGCCTGGTAATGATTTCTCAAGAATTAAATGGTAGCAGCTGTCTCCCTGACTGGGCGATTCATACATCTCCTGTCTCCTGACCGCACCCCACTTCCTGCTGGCCTTATGAGTGAGTTATGGAAACTCTGAATCCTTCTGTGTTCCAGAAGAGTCACCCCTTCAGTCGTCAGGTTATTAGAGAAATGTCTGTAAAGTGTAGCACATGTGGTGTCTGTGCAATCTCGCAGTGACGTGTCCTATAAACTACAGAGTTGTCCCCGTGGTTTTCAGTCCAGAACCAAGAAAACTGGCATGCGTGCATGCACGCACACACACAGACACACACACAGACACACAAACACAGAAATAACATGTAGACAAAGAAACACAGACATACATACAGACATACACACACACAGGGAAACACACACAGAGATATACACACACACAGATGCATACACACACAGACATACAAACCCACACACTCATAGAACCACACACACACACACACACACACACACACACACAGATCCACGATGGTATCGTCAGTCTGTGAGGAAATGGCAGCTCTGGTTTCATGTCAGTGCTGTTTATTTTGTTTTGCAAAACTTGTAATGTAGTTAAGCCTGGTGGAGAAGGCAATGGCAACCCACTCCAGTACTCTTGCCTGGAAAATCCCATGGACGGAGGAGCCTGGCGGGCTGCAGTCCATGGGGTCGCTAAGAGTCGGACACGACTGAGCGACTTTACTTTCGCTTTTCACTTTCATGCATTGGAGAAGGCAATGGCAACCCACTCCAGTGTTCTTGCCTGGAGAATCCCAGGGACAGAGGAGCCTGGTGGGCTGCCGTCTATGGGGTCGCACAGAGTCGGACAGGACTGAAGCGACTTAGCAGCAGCAGCAGCAGCAGTTAAGCCTGGGGCTTGGTTGGCCAGGGCTCCTCCAGGGGCTTCACAAGTTTCAAGACTCCTCCCCCATCTTGTCTTGCACTCACAGCAGGAAGTGTCTAGGCAGGTTAGAAGCAAGGTCAGAGGCCCACTCTGCTTTGAATCTGAAGCCTCAACAAGGATATTTAATTTCCCTAACGTCGGTCCAACCAGACTAAATAATAATGGTTTAGTTGTTAAGCAAAGTCAAGGACCTTCAGTTCCTCCTCAAGGGCTGTAGGTAATACTCTGAGCCATATTCTGTGGGCTGTCTTAGAGATATCGAAAGCCTCAGCAGGTGGAGAGGTTAACTACACGATGGCTAGGCTGTAGCCACAACACAAGCTGACACAGTTCCAAGACTGAGCCTCAAGAAATGGGAATGGAGTGACTCTGGAACTCAAGGTTAACTGTACCTAAAACAATGAGCAGACAACCAGTGATCAGTTTCGAGTTGACTGTCACAGCTGCCTGCTGTTTGTATGTGGAGCACCCTCCCTCTGTCTATAAAAGCTCTTCCCCACTGACTGTCAGTTGGGGGAGGTGGGCGGGGAGTCAGCCTTTGGCCAGGAGTTCCGTCTGACCCTCTTCCTTGTTGCCGGCTTCCAAAATAAACTTTCCTTTCCAGCAGCCTGGTCCTTTCACTAGCTTCGGAGCAGGGAGCAGCCAGACCCCACTTTGGGTTACGTTATCAAGTTGCCCGTGTTGGTAGGTTGTTCCACTTCATTTCTGATTTGAACTCCATATGCGAATATCCCATCATTGTTCATTCTCTGTGCTGTGGGCCTAATGAGAGTACTTCCAGTTTGGGGCTCTTGAGGATGAAGCGGCAGGCAGTTGGCTTTCCTGCAGACAGGGCTCAATCATCTTACATAAACACCCAGGGGGGAAACTGTGGAGAGATGGCCGTAGATGTGTAATGGAAGCAGGAAGGAATTTGTCAGAGTGGCTGAGCTGGTTTTCATCCTCCCCTGCAGGGCATCACAGTTAAACAGGCTCCCTTTTAAGAACCCTGAAGGGTCTGTAAGGAGAGACACAGTGAAGGGGAATAGCGGCTGTCTTTTCACGGGTCTCTACTGGCCGACTCTTTTTGGCATCAGATAAGTTGGTGCCGCAAAATAAAACACATACGGTGGTGAAGAAACCCCTGCTAATGCAGGAGACCCGGTTTTCATCCCTGGGTTGGGAAGACCCCCTGGAGGAGGAGATGGCGACCCACTCCAGGATTCTTGCCTGGAGAATCCCACGGGCAGGGGAGCCTGTGCTGTGTCAGTCAGTCGTGTCTGACTCTCTGCGACCCCATGGACTGCAGCCCACCAGGTGCCACCGTCCACAGGGATTCTCCAGGCAAGAATACTGGAGTGGGTAGCCATTCCCTTCTCCAGGGGATCTTCCCAACCCAGGGATGGAACCGAGGTCTCCCGCATTGCAGGCGGATTACTTACCATCACTAAGTCCCACTCCTGTGATCTCCATGGACTGTAGCCTGCCAGGCTCCTCCGTCCGTGGGATTCTCCAGGCGAGAACCCTGGAGTGGGTTGCCGTTTCCTTCTCCCAGAGGAGCCTAGTGGGTTACAGTCCATGGGGTCATAAAGAGTCGGACAGACTGAGCAACTGAACAATAAGCAGCCCAGGTGTCTGTACTCTAGCAATCACGCTGCAATCGTGGGTTAATCCATGATTAACCACTACCCTGAATTTTTTGATTGTTTGCTTTTATTGTGGTAAAAGTCATACAACACATATTATTTTAACCATATTTAACTGTACAGTTCAGTGGCAGTAAGCACATTCACATTATTGTGTCCTACAAGTATTTATTGATCATTTTTGGCCTAGTTATTACATTGTTTTTGTGTAAGGTTGTATCCTTACTTTTGTGTAAAGTTTTCACTTTCATGCACCGGAGGAGGAAATGGCAACCTACTCCAGTATTCTTGCCTGGAGAATCTCAGGGACAGAGGAGCCTGGTGGGCTGCTGTCTATGGGGTCGCACAGAGTTGGACACGACTGAAACGACTTAGCAGCAGCAGAATCCTTACACAGGGATACAAAGTTGTATCCGTACTTTTGTGTAAGGTTGTATCCAGCTCTTGCGAACCCATGTAGCCTGCCAGGCTCCTCTGTCCATGGCATTCTCCAGGCAAGAATAGTGGAGTGAGTTGCCATTTCCTTCTGCAGGGAGTCTTCCCCACCCAGGGATCGAACCTGGGTCTCCTGCATTACAGGCAGATTGCTGTCTGAGCTGCACTCTAGGCTGTGGTTTCACAGTTTATTTATTTATTTTTATTTTTGGCTAGCTGGATCTTTCTTGATGCACACAGCCTTCCTGTATTTGCGGGTAGCCGGGGGTACTTTTCCTTGCGGTCGGAAGGCATCTCATTGTGGTGTCTTCTCTTGCGGCACAGCAATGGGCCGCAGGCTCTCCGGCTTCAGGAGTGTTTTTTCTTTTCTTTTCTTTTTTTTTTTTTTGCTTTGAAAGCTTTACTCTTTTACCAAACACCTACGGTGAATTACCTGTTTTCCAGCTAGCAGGCAGCCTGCAAGGCTGCACGGTTGGCTGCAGTCTTTCTCTCGAGGAACGTGGAGTCTCAGCTGCGGCTGGTTGAGCCGAGCGACTGGCTGGCACCATGCACCCCTCCCCAGGCGTGTGCGCCTGTGCGTGTGAGCGCGGGGTACGCTCGTGATCGCGGGGGGCCAGACTCACAGTCCTGCCTGCACAGAAGGACCGGGAGCAGGTCTTGTCCACATTTTCTGTGGCCCCTGGTCTCACTGCTGTGTCTCTACTTGGCCTGCGTGCCTGTGTGTGCACCGTGGGGTACCCTCCTGACCGCTGGGGTCTGGGGGCGTGGTCCCGTTTGCACAGAAGGACCTCAGGTAGGCCTTGTCCGCATCTCTCCTGTCCCTCTGGCCTCGCCGCATCGCCACCACCGGGCCTGCATCTTCATCTTCTACCATCCACCCTCTGCCCCGGCCTTCCCTGGAGGCGGACTGGCGGCCGGGTCCACCTGTCGCCTCGCCTGCTGCCAGATGGACGCCCTCTCCTTCTACCATGCTGGGCGTCTGCATTTGCTGGACGTCTGGCCAGACGAACTTGGTTCAGTGACGGGTTCGGAAAGGCAGCAGGAGTCAGTCCTTTTTTCAAAATTTTTTTATTATTATTATTATTTATTTATTTTTGGCTCTGCTGGCTTTTCCGTTGCTTTTGTGTGGGCTTTCTGTAGTCGTGTCGAGTGGAAGTTTCTCTTCTTGCAGTGCGGGGGGGGGGTTCCATTGTGGTGCCTTCTCTTGTCGTTGAAACCGGGCTCAACACTTGTGGCTCCCAGACTTAGTTGTTCCACACAACACGTGGGATCTTCTCGGAGCAGCCCCGTGTCTCCTGCATGGGCAGGCGGATTCTTTTTTTATTTTTATTTTAACAGAATACCATTTATTGTTGATGGTTTTAATTAAGTTAGTGAAGCTAAAGAGAAAATGAGGCATAATTTATATATTTGATAGCTTAGTGCAAGTTACCTTTATGTTTAGATCCATCTTTTTGAATATGTCACCAGTCAGTTCAGTTCAGTCGCTCAGTTGTGTCCGACTCCTTGTGACCCCCATGGACGGCAGCATCAACTCCTGGACTTGACTCAAACTCCTGTCCACTGAGTTGGTGTCACCAATGTTTGTTCTTGTTTGTATATGTTTATACACATTTGATGGATATATTGCTCATTATTCCAAACACACTTTCTAGGTTCTAATGTTTATTTGCAAAAAATCTTGGTATTTATAGACAACATGTGTTCATTTACATGATAGAGTTTTACAAATGTCCTTTAAATTTAGTACTTTTTTGTTCATGGAAGTATTCTGATATGTAGTCGGCAAATAATGATGTTCGCTCTACATTTTTAAAGAAAGAGAAGCAATTGACTTTCTCCATCAAATACCTGGTTTAGATCATTGTGGTTGGCAGGTGGATTCTTCACCACAGAGCCACCAGGGAAGCCCGTGGGTGGCTTTGAGAAGGAGCTGTGTGCATTCAGGAATGGTGGCTTGTTCTGTGGGGTTCAGGAGTCCCCCTCCAGTCATATGTTCGGGGAACCCAGCCACGTGTGTTGCAGAGAAGCATGCAGTGGATGACTGAGTCATAGGCGCATGAGACACAGACACCCTGGATCCTTCCAGGCCCGCTTGGAACAGCCCCACGGAACCCCCTTCCAGGGCCCTGGCTCTGAATGCAGAAAGGCCAGGTCCCTCCGTGTGTCCCACTCACTGTAAACCATGAAAGTGCTTTTTCCTTTTGTTTCAGCATCCCTGACAGCACATCCCATCACTCACCAAGGCAGGGGGGGAAGATCTGGTAAAGGGACCCAAGGCATCCGGTTGTACTCAGGGTTAGGCTGACTGTGGTATTTACCAGATCACGTGTTGAGTGAGGAAGACTCAGCTAGTGGAGGTGATGGAATCCCAGTTGAGCTATTTCAGATCTTAAAAGATGATGCTGTGAAAGTGCTGCACTCAGTATGCCAGCAAATTTGGAAAACTCAGCATTGGCCACAGGACTGGAAAAGGACAGTTTTTATTCCAGTCCCTAAGAAAGGCAATGCCAGAGAATGCTCAAACTACCACACAATTGCACTCATCTCACATGCTAGCAAAGTGATGCTCAAAATTCTCCAGGCCAGGCTTCAACAGTAACATGAACTATGAACTTCCAGATGTTCAAGCTGGATTTAGAAAAGGCAGAGGAACCAGAGATCAAATTGCCAATATCCACTGGATCATCAAAAAAGCAAGAGAGTTCCAGAAAAACATCTACTTCTTTATTGACTACGCCAAAGCCTCTGTGTGGATCACAACAAACTGTGAAAAATTCTGAAAGAGATGGGAATACCAGACTACCTGACCAGCCTCCTGAGAAATCTATAGGCAGGTCAAGAAGCAATAGTTAGAACTGGACATGGAACAACAGACTGGTTCCAAGTTGGGAAAGGAGTATGTCAAGGCTGTATATTGTCACTCTGCTTATTTAACTTATGTGCAGAGTACGTCACGAGAAATGCTGGGGTGGATGACACTCAGGCTGGAATCAAGATTGCCGAGAGAAATATCAATAACCTCAGATATGCAGATGACACCACCCTTCTGGCAGAAAGCGAAGTAGAACTAAAGAGGCTCTTGATGAAAGTGAAAGAGGAGAGTGAAAAAGTTGGCTTAAAACTCAACATTCAGAAAACTAAGATCATGGCATCTGGTCCCATCACTTCATGGGAAATAGATGGGGAAACAGTGGAAACAGTGTCAGACTGTATTTTTTGGGGGCTCCAAAATCACTACAGATGCTGACTGCAGCCATGAAATTAAAAGATGCTTGTTCTTGGAAAAAAAGTTATGACCAACCTAGACAGCATATTAAAAAGCAGAGACGTTACTTTGCCAACAAAGGTCTGTCTAGTCAAAGCTATGGTTTTTCTAGTAGTCATGTGTGGATGTGAGAGTTGAACTATAAAGAAAGCTGAGCGCCAAACAGTTGATGCTTTTGAACTGTGGTGTTGGAGAAGACTCTTGAGAGTCCCTTGGACTGCAAGAAGATCCAACCAGTCCATCCTATGGGAGATCAGTCCTGGGTGTTCATTGGAAGGACTGATGTTGAAGCTGAAAGTCCAATTCTTTGGCCACCTGATGCGAAGAGCTGACTCATTGGAAAAGATGCTGATGCTGGAAAGATTGAGGGCAGGAGGAGAAGGGGACGACAGAGGATGAGATGGTTGGAAGGCATCACTGTCTCAATGGACGTGGGTTTGGGTGGACTTCGGGAGTTGGTGATGGACAGGAAGGCCTGGTGTGCTGGGGTTCACAGGGTTGCAAGGAGTCCGACACGACTGAGTGACTGAACAGAACTGAACTGTACAGCCTAGTGACTCAGTTACACACATACAGACATTCCTTTTCTAATATTCTTTCCCAGTGTGGTTTATTTCAGGAGACTGGATATAATTCTCAGTGCTCTACAGTAGGACATTGTTGTTTGTGCATCCTGCATATATTAGTTTGCATATGCTAGTGTCAAACTCCCACACCATCCCTCCCCTGCCTCTTGGCACCCACAAGTCTCTATGTCTGCAAGTCTATTTCTGTTTTGTTAAATAGGTTCACTTGTGGACACCGTATATTAGTATTGCATATTGTTCTCATTGCAATCTAGGCAAAGCACTGTAGAACTACCATCTGTGGTTTATTTTCTCTTCTCACAAAGACAGTTTCAGGATTCACACCATGCTTCCTAAACAGGGTTATCACCTGCTTCACTGTGCATTCAATTTCTACATAGTTGGATTTACATGCTTTGTGCATGAGAAGTATGGCCGATGTCCTCACTGACACATATGTGCATTAATCAGTTTATTGATCAGTTTAGAAATCCAGTAACATCAACAAGAGCACAGGAGATTCATACTAGGAAAGTCATGGGTCATGACTTCCTGGGAGAGAAAAAAATGACAATTTCAAGGAAAAGGTCTATTATCTTCACACGGATGATTGTGACCCATTAGTGCTGTGACGCTGCTCATATTCTTAACTTTGTTTTCTTCTTGAAACATGAAAAAAAAAAAGCACATTGTTGAGCTGATTAGGATTAACGTGATGTTGCTCATAGCATGCAAGAGGAAACAGAAGCAGTGGATGGTGGAACCAGTGGGTAAATTTTCCTACAGCTTTCACAGAAGTCCCTCTGTGAGTGTGGCCATGTGGGGTTGCATAGAAGTATCACCTGGTGAAAGCAGATGTGAGCAACGCTGTATCAGCTCTTATGTTGAGAGTCACTGAGTTACATATTCAGAGGTCTGAGATGTAGGAGACTATATACTGTGTCACCTGTGCGGCTCTCATCTTCTGTAGACTCATTTATCATCATGAATGTGTGGTGGCTGCAAGGTCATTCACTCACAGTGGGATTCACCAGGGGTCATCATATCTCACAGCTTGGGGCTTCACACAGCATCCTCCTCTGTCTTCAGAGCATCTCACTGTGGAGTCTAGACCAGTGTTGTGTTTGGACATTTAAATCCAAACACTTACGGAAGCCCCATCCTTTGCCGCTGGCAAAGTGGACTGTTTTGTTATCCTATTCTTTTCATAAATTAGTTTTTATTGAAACGTCCTTGATTTGCAACGTTGTATTACTTCCAGCTCAGCAAAGTGATTTATTTGTATGTTTGTTGTTGCTGTTTAGTCACTAAGTCATATCCCACTGTTTGTGTCCAATGGACTATAGCTTGCCAGACTCTATCCATTGGATTTTCCAGACAAGAATACTGGAGTGGGTTACCATTTTCTACTCTAAGGGTTCAGGGATAGAACCCACGTCTCCTGTGTCTCCTGCACTGGCAGACAGATTCTCGACCACTGAGTCACCTCCAAAGCCTCAGTTATACATATATGTAGGTAAATGCACACCTTTTAGATTCTTCTTTATAAATTATTACAAGACATTGAGCATAGTTCTCTGTGCTATCCACTATGTCTTTGTTGTTTATTTAATATATTTTACTGTGTATCTGCTCATCTGAAACTCCTAATTTACCCCTTGCCTGCTTCCCCTTTGGTAACTATTAATTTTGTCTGTGGTTGAGAGTCTGTTTCTGTTTTATGAATGGTTCATTTGCATGATATTTTAGACTCCACATGGAAGTGATACCATGATATTTGGCTTTCCTCTGTGACTTACTTTACTGAGTAAGATCATCTCTAGCTCCATATATGTGGCTACCAATGGCATTATTCCATTCTTTTTCATGGCTGAGTAATATTCCATTGTGTATGTATCCCATTCTTAAAACAGTGAAACCCCTTCCCCCAAAGTGTCAACCTACTGAAAAAAAGCTCAGTGTTGTACGTGTTATGTTTCTACTCACCCAACTGATGTTCTCTGTTCTTATGGAGGACAATCGTCTGTGAAAGAGAAAGAAGAAGGGGAATAATGGCCATTGACATGCGTTGGTTTCCAAGGATTATTTCATAACAGCTTTTTAAAAAGATACCTGTGCCAATGGGAATTTTGAATTGAATGTCCTGGTGATGTGTTTTCATTTTGGATACTTGTTGTCATCTGGGGCTTTACCTGTTTCGATGACATTATCTATATTTTCATTCGGAATCCCCCTTTCACTGGTCAGCTCCTGATACTTCTGAAGTTCTTCTTGCGTGAAACTGGTTCCTTTGGCTGGATTTCATAGCAAACGGGGCAGAAGAGGTGTGCATTAGAATCTTTCATAGGTTATAGAGTGTCACCTGGCTCCTACCTGTGGAGATGGGTAAGTCTCACCAACACCACTGCCCTCCCCCATCATCTAAACCCTGCTCTCCAGGTACTTTCCTACAGACGTGCCCGAGTGTGCACACAGGTCTTCACCTGTGTCCATGGGGGTAGAGTCCGCATAGTTAACGTGTTACCACGTTCCAGCTCTCACAACTACTGAGTGAGGTACAGATCATTCAGCTGTGAGCTTAAGCATGCCCCAGTGAGATGCAATTTTTCATGGTACATCGGAGAAGGTCGTGGCAAGTCTGAGACTCAGGATTTTCCCCAACTCTAACGCTTTCTGTCTAGAATTCCACCCCTGTGGTTTGCATGAACGCTCATGAAATGAATGGGGCGGGGGAATGATTTGGAATTTTCAGAAGCACACTGACCCCATTGAGATGGTGCAGGACCATGTGTTCTTTGCCCCACCCCTGATATTTTCTGCCTGCCTTTTGTCTGTGAAAGATTGTAGTCAATGTGTAAGTTTCATCAGAGAATTGCGAATGTCATATAGCAAAGGAAAACTGTCAAAGGAGATGAAATAATAATGTCGTTATGAAGCAGAGACAAGCACCTGCATTTCCCTCCCGAGGGCAGTAGATACTGTTCTGGGTCATATCATGTGAGCTGTCTCACAGATACTGAAACCCCCACCCGCTGGACAAGTTAACGACAGGATGACCAGACTGTAGCCGTGACAGAAGCTGCCACGATCCTGAGAATTGATTTCAAGGAGATGGGACTCTCAACTGTCAATTAACTGTACCTAAAGCAATCATGATGCTGCTGCTCATACCACTGATGACCGATTTCAAAATGACTGTTGGAGCTGACTGCTGTTTTTGCAGGGAGCCCCCTCCCTCTGTCTATAAATCTCTTGTCCCACTGTTTGCCAGTTGTGGGGCGGGGCAGTCAGCCTTCGGACAGAAGCCCACCCTCCCCCCAGTTGCAAGCATCTGAACGAAAGCAGACTTTTCTTTCTAAGAAGCTGGCCTGTTAATTGCCTTTTGAAGGGCAGGCAGCAGGGTCCCACATTTGGTAACCACATCACACATGCTACTGAGGAAAGAACTCATGGTCTGTCATCCTCAAAGAACAGACACGACCCCCACCCATCCCCAATGAGGATGTAACATCAGAGGGGATAAAGCGATGTGGCAGTGAACCCAGGGGATTGGCCGGATGGCAGAATGACTGACATTCCAGACCACACCGCCTCTGCAGTCTTCAGTGTGATCCAGTGATATTTGCAGAGCATTGGGTTCAGGTTCAGGCAGTACTTTTATGATTGTAACAAAGGAGAAAGCATTTGTCGTGGAGATGAATGCAGTCATGGCCGGGACCTGTGAGTTTTCTAAACTCAGATCTAAACCTTGGTTCACTTTGGTGTCAGGACCCAGCAACTTTGTTTGTGTGATACTTGGCAAGGAACTCATGAAGCATCCTGAAATATTTCCTTGGATTTCTGGGATAAGGGTATCTCATTTTTTAAAAAGCCATCTGATAGAATCCCCAGTGGGTACGTTTCTTCATTTTTCTAGCCGACTTTCTATATCCCTGACTCACGTCGCATGAAGCCTGAATTCTCCATGTGAACACACATCTGTTCCAGCGTGCTTCAGATAAGGCGCTGTGCTTAGTTTCTCGGTCGTGTCCGGCTCTTGGTGACGCCATGGAGTAGAGCCCACCGGGCTCCTCGTCCGTGGGATTCTCCAGGCAAGAACACTGGAATGCATTGCTATTCCCTCCTCCAGGGGATCTTCCCGACCCAGGGATCAAACCCAGGTCTGCCCCACTGCGTGTGAGCTCTTGCCCATCTGAGCCGCCAGCCAAGCCCTAATACAAGTTATGTGTGTACCTCTCTCCTTTCTGTAAAAATACTGATCATACGAACACAGCTACTTTGTACTGGGTAAGCGATAGTACGTACCAGAACCTTCAGTTATTTTTGTGATCTTCTGTCCGTCATCGTTTTCAAAATAAAATACCAGCATGTTGTCTGATACATGAATGATGTGCAAATAATTGGTACCCGCAACTGTGACAGAGAAAAAAAAAAAATCAAACCTCAATGTGATTAACTTCTTTTCATTTGAGCGTGTCTTACTTCACATGCTATTGCCAATCTTCCCTTGGATGGTGAACTGTATCTCGCTGAGATTTCTAGTGATGCGTTGTTAGAACCAGTTAAGACAGCTGGTGAACTAGGAAAGCTTTCTCCACACCCCCTTCTCCTGAAGAGAATGAAGACTTCCAGTCTTCTAGACTGAGCAGTCTGTGAATGATAGAAAGTTGTTTATTGCAACTGTAGTAGGTGTGGAACCTCAGCCATCTCATATGAGCTCACAAGAGCTGACTATTAAATTTTCACGAATTTTGTAACCCAGTTTGCAAGTACAATCATGGTTAGAAAGGAATTCAACAATTTAAATGCATGATATTAAAATGAATGTCAGTACATCATCCTGAGTTATTTCCTAGTACAAGAGGTAATAAAAGAGGTACAAATTAGTCTATTGCGAAATGTTGGACATATATAATCTGAAATGGTTGCAGATTAGATCCTGTGGCTCTGTGTCCACAGTTGAAATTAAAATAAATGCATCAGACCAAGATTAGAGTGCTCTGCTGTACATTTTTTCCCATAAAAATGAAACATACAGACATTTGATCACTGAATAGAATATTGCAGTACTGACATTAATATTGGAGAATTATTTCCTGTCATTTTCAACTTCAGAGATAGAAATCTATATTAATGCCCCTTTCAAATTATGTATTGATATTCATATTTGAGAATTGTTTCTCCTTATTTTAAGCTATGGAGATAGAAGTCTATGCTAAAGTCCATTTCAAATTATGTAAAAATTAGTTTGAAATTTTGGCTGTTATTTTAACTGTTTCCATTTTTGGACTTTAAGTTAATCATGTTCTACTTACTAAACTTGCTAACGAGCAACTTTTAATATTTAAATAATTTATTTAGTCAGAACAAATTTCATCATGTAGGTCAAGTAAAAGCCAAAATTGTGAAAGAGTCGATATTAGCCTAAGTGGGTAATTGCACTTCTCCATGCGCGAGGAACATGAGGAGTCAGTGTTCTGGGGCTTTTTCTCAGAGACCATGAATGGCCACATTCCAACCTTGGACCTCATCCTGGTGTTGTGGGACAGAATTGATTGCTGAAAAATTAAATGGCTTTTCCAAGTTGCATTGGTAATGAGTAGAGGAAATAGTCCACCCATTGAGATATCTAGTTGTTTTGGATGAAATGGAGACTATCCATCCAAACACATTCCATGGTTTGGGGAAGACCACCCATCAGAGAAGCTGGAATACTCACACTCTATGACGTAAACACCTCCCTCTTGTCTCTGTAGCACTTCTGAGAAAAACTGGCATCTCCCATCAATCCTGAAAAGCAAACAGACAAGACATTCCTTCCTCACCATTCACTTCCCGGGGCTTGAGGACACCCTTCCGGGAATAGAGTTCGCACACCCAACTTCACAGCCATGACGCACACCTCTCCCTGTACATTGGACACCGTACCCCATGTCAGAGGTCCACAGACTCCTTGTTCTCAGCTGAGGAGGATTGTGCTTACTTGACATAAAATGTAAGGGAGAGGTATTGGCAGTCATCAATACATTCAATCTGGCGATTATAACACCTCAGTGGGCCCCCTTCCACAATCTTCTCCTTGTTATCCGCGGCTGCGTAAATAGTGCGCCATGTGTTAACAGTTACTCTCCTGTAACCTAAGAAGGAAGGTCTTCATAAACGTCAGTCAGGCTCTTTTCTGGTTACTCACCGATACACGGCACTATCCATGCTTCTGCACTTACCACAGAGGAGAAGTAAATTTAATCTTACTAAGCAAAGAGGAGTTCTACCCCCTACCTTGCTGAATAATGTGAGATGAAATCATCTTTCCTATTGGAGCACAAAGCATAGAATTCAGAAATTTTTGCAGACAGTTCACAGTTTTTTGAAACAGCTTAAACAATGCCAGTCAAGACCAGGACAGTTTGTAACTTTCTGAATGTTAGCATGTTAGGCTTTTTTTGTTTGTTTGTTTTACCTACAGATGAATAAGATAAGTGAAAAATACCAAGAACAGACAGAGGGTAATGTTATGTTCATGTAGATACGTGGACCACAGAAGGTGCACATTCTGGTCATCCGTATACACCAAATTATCTCTGTCACATGCACACACAACCTCACACGCACACGTGCACACACATGCACACACACACAATCAAACAAGCAACAACTTCTAGCAGATCAGCTCATTCTGGGTACCTTTGAGGGGTCTATCTCAGCTGGAGTTTCCTGGGCCGCACAAACCAGAGCAAAGAGGAGCGTCAGGAACACAGCCTTCATCTTGTAACTCACGTGGTCCTTCTTCTAGAGAAGCTGAGGGTGCCCCAGTTGTTGGAGAGGATGTGAAATGGTTCCACTTTTTATGGGCTCTGTCTCTTGGCGGAATACATATTGATCAAACAGTGGTTAATCACAAGACCATGGTGAGGTAAGCATAATCTTCTGATATCCTGGTTGGCAGCTGAGCATTTTGGTATTCTGTGCTTCTTATACAACTCCTGGGTTATTCCTTTCACATTGAAGAGGTCTGTTTAAGCTTATTTTCTAAAACTAATGATGGCACCTTTGGTTTGAGAAGATAAATATGTGGTATCTCTACCAGGAATCAGTTATCAGGGCATTCCTCAGAGGGGTCTATATTTTTTTTTTAATATTGAAATTGAAGTATAGTTGATGTACAATATTTTTTGTTACAGGTGTACTGTATAGGTATTCATAATTTTATTTCTCCTTTTGGAGTTATAAAAATATTGGCTTTTTTATTCCCTATGTTGTACAATCTTTATTTTTCAAATAATTTTTGTATGTTATTTATTTTATGCGTAGTACTTTGTACCTCTTATCCACTGCTTGTGTGTGCATTACTGACTTCTTTCCCTCAGCATATTCGTTTGAATAAACATCCATATATTTTTGTAGACTCCTTTCCCATTGACCCTGCATAGTATCATCAGGATATGTTCCACTTTTATCCATTCCAGTGTTGATGGATACATGTTCATAGACAAGATTTTGTAAGGAAGAGAGCCATCTTCTCTCTTGGGTAGAGACTTAGGGGCTCAACTTCTGGATCTCGGTGCCTCTTGATTTTCGATTCCTGCCAACAGGTGACGAGACTTTCCATTACTCCATCCTTGCCAGGACTCAGTATGGTCAGTTGTTTTCATTTCAGAGATTGTATTAAGTGTGTGAGTGTATCCAATTTCAGAAGTAGTTTCCATTTCCTCAATGAATAAAGTGGTGGATTTGCCATTTGTCTGTTTCCTTTGCTAGGTGTCTCTGCAAGTCGCTTGTTCACGACTGTGTGAATTATTTGTTTTTTTAGGCTTTTACCTTTTCTGGATATGAGTCTCTTTTCAGATGGCGATGTGTGAATATTTTTCCCCTGCCACTGGCTTCACTTGTGTTTCCTTAAAGTTGTCCCTCAAAGATGCAAATATTTTGATTGAGGCTTGGTTACTAACATTCTGTTCCCAGTGTGGGATCCTGCTTGGTTTAGATTCTAATCAGTAACCGCCTAGTCTGTGGTCACAGAGTTTCCGCCTGTGTTTTTCCTCTAGAGTCTTTCTTGCTTTGGGTCTTAAGTACACGTCTATGAGTCTCTCTGTGTGAGTTGTAAAGCGTGGAGCGATGAAAGGGTTGAAGCTCTTTATATTTTTTTTGGCATATGAATTCCCAATTTCTCCAGCAGTCCTCCTTATAAGATAATTATGCTCTTCTGAATTTCCTTTGTAACTGTATCCAAAATCTATGCCTGTATAGTCCTGTCCCTTCCCCATGAGCAGATTTGGTTGTGTTTTGGTTTGTGTTTCCCCATTCTTGGTCCTTTTTGGGGGCAGTGTTAAACACAGTTGGAACATGAAGACCATATGACTAGCCTTCAACCAGTTTGTGTCAAAAACCAAGTGTTCACGGTTCACAAGCTTGTGAAAATAGAATTTTCATCCGTTTATGGATCATTGCTGCTGCTGCTGCTAAGTCACTTCAGTCGTGTCTGACTCTGTGTGACCCCATGGACAGCAGCCCACCAAGCTCCTCTGTCCACAGAATTCTCTAGGCAGGAATACTGGAGTGGGTTGTCTTTTCCTTCTCTTTCTGGATCATTAGAGCAGTGCATATTTCTGTTGATTTTCACAAACCGTGTCTGAAATAGCAAGACATTAGTTTTGCTACATTTTGGAGCCAAAGGAAATAATCCTTGAGTAAATGCTGGCTGCAGAGTTCTCAACATAAGCCGATACTCGGTTTCAAAAAACCGTAAGGATTTAATTGACTTAAGTTCTACTGTTTTTTTTTTTTTTTTTTTTTTTGATATGCTTTTTCCTGTTTAGTGATAATTACCTTAGGAGCTCCTGTGATTTAAAGAAATATGTAATGAACAGCATGGTGACTATGACAAATAGGATTGCACATATATCTGTCAGTGATTTAGAGCAGAACTTTTAGGTGTTTTTATCTCATACACACACAGACACACACACACAGGGTAAAATGAGTAACAGATGTGTTAGTTAACTTGTGTCTTATGTAAATCACCAGTGACGGTTTTTCTTCGACTCTGCCTTCCTGCTCTTTATCTCCCTGCAATCTTCTAAGAGTTGGTGTATATCCACGCTGATTAAACTTAATCCACTTGTGATAGAGGACCCCTCTTCCCCAGGGTTTGATATATTGTCAGTTGGATAAAGATCCCTGAAAATAATTTCTCAGATAAAAATTTTTTAATGGTTCATATTTCCTGCCTGGTTCCTAATGTTCTTTTCATTATTCAGATGGCAACAGTTTCTCTGAGAATTTTTAAAAGTCTTTTAGTGGTGTATCTCCGTGGTCACACTTCTTATAACTTGTGCTGTTTTTTTTTTTTTTTTTTTTAAATTTTACAACACACGCTGGGTCTTGGTTGCGGTGTTGTGCCTTTCGCTAGTGCTGGACGGAGGGCTTGTCCTTGTGACGGTTCTCCTGTTCGGGCTCTGGAGCACAAGCAGAGTAGATGAAGTGCATGGACTTGGTTGTGGTACAGCAGGTGGGATCCTCCAGGATCAAGGATTCAATCTGTGTCCCTTGCATTGGCAGGTGGATTCTGAACCACCGGACCCTGGGGAAGTCCCTCTGCTCAGTGATTTTTTTTTTTCTGTTTCTTAGTTTTAATTCTTGTTTTAGTGGCTTCCTTGGGTGAGACCTAAGTGAGCATAGCTTCATTCGTTCCGGGGCTATTAGTGGTCATCCTCCACTCTTCCCCAGAAGCAATACTGGACACCTTCCAACCTGGTGGGGGGTCGTGTTCAGTATCGTATCTGTTTGCCATTTTACACAGTTTGTGGGGTTCTCCCAGCAAGAATACTGGAGCGGTCTGCCACTCCCTCCTCCAGTGGACCACGTTCAGTCAGAACTCTTCACTGTGACGCGTCTGTCTTGGGTGGGCCTACACGAAATGGCTCATAGCTTCCCTGAGCTATGCCAGCCCCTTCAGCACACAAGGTGTGATCCATGAAGGGAGTATAGCCTATTCGTCAACCGCTATTGTTCTGTTTTCTGTCAACAACTCGAGTTAACGGACACCTATATGTTGACCTTGGAGACCAGTGTGCGGTGGGAACGTGCATTCAAACTGCACGCAGCTTGCAGTGAGCCTTGGCAGGGTCCGTGCCCAGTGCCCTATTCAGTCTTTCTTCTCACTCCACAGCCGTTCAGGTGCACCCAGCCTTCCACATCCTTACGAGCCTACCAGAGGTCTCCAGAGTGGTCTAGCACGGCCTCATCTTTCCCATCCCCCTTACACATCTTTCCTGGTCTTTTGTCTAGTCCAGTGTCGTGACCTCTGGGGTACCCATGATGCTCGTTTTGCCCATTAGTAGGCACGAGTCAATGACTATTACTTTGAAAAATGTCTGATGAGGAACTTCTAAGCAGAGCCTTAGGTAACTCAGCACCTGCATCAGCAGCAAGGCCTCTGCTCCTGGGGTTTGAGCTGCAGAGTAGCACCCCCTGGTCGGACCCCACAGACCCCATGCTTTGTAAACACCATCAGGGCTCTGGCTTTACTAAACACTGTTCACTTTTCTTGTATGTGTGTGTGTGATCAGTTGATAAATCGTGCCTGACCTTTGTGACCCCATGGACTGTAGCCTACCAGGCTCCTCTGTCCATGGGATTCTCCAGGAAAGAATACTGGAGGGAGTTTCCATTTCCTTCTTCAGGGGAGAAGCCATGTGAGACTGCATTCTGCAACATCCTCGCCACCTCCTGCAACCCCACAGCAGATGAACACTGCTTGACACCATCATTGAGTTGTTTTCAGGTTCCACTTAGGACAGCTCAGATGAACGTGTCTGACCAACCAGTCCCATTTCTCTTGTGACATCTGATCGAAACCTCATTTCGCCATATAAAACTACTTTCTGTGGTGTATTCTCTCATCTAGCAGAAACACCTGCAGGATTCACACCATGCATCGTAAACAGTTATTTCCTCCTTCGTTGTACACTCGATTTTATGCGTGGTTGAATTTACATGTTTTGAGTGTTAGCAAACACAGAACCTTTGTTCACTACACATATGTGCTTTAATCAATTTATTTATCAGTTTAGGAATCTAGTAACATAAGCAAGAGCAGAGGACATTCATAGTTGGAAAGCCGTAGATTCAGGGTCATGATTTCCCGGGAGAGAAGAAATGATGATTTCAAGGAAAAGGTCTTCTGTCTTCATATGTGTGATTAGGACACATTAGTACTTTGATGCTGCTCGTATTCTCACTTCATTTTTTTCTTTTAACATGAAAAAAAGTAATACATTGTTGAGCTGATTAGGATTAATATGATATTGGCTGTAGCATGACAGAACATAGAAGCAGTTGCTGATGGAAGCAGTGGGGAAATTTTCCTACAAGACACATTTCACAGAAGTTCCTCTCTGTGTGTACCCCTGGGGGTTCCATGGAATTGCCACCTAGTGAAACTAGCTGTGAGCAGTCCAGTATCAGGTCTGATATTGAGAGTTACTAAGCTATGTATTCACAGCTCTGAGATGTAGGAGATTATATGCTATGTGACATGTGCCACTTACATCTTCTGTAGTCTGATTTATCCTCATGCACGTGCGGTGGCTGCAAGGTCATTCATTCACAGTGGGATTCCCAAGCGATCATCCTGTCTTACAGCTCAAGGCTTCACACCACCTCCATTGTCCTTAAAGCGTCTCACTATGGATTCTAGACCAATGTCAGGGTTTAGATATTCTAATCCAAAGACTAAGGAAGCCCAAGATTTTCACACTGACAAGGTGAAGTATTTTGTCATCCCATTTATTTTTAAATTAATTTTTATTGACATGTAGTTGATGTTCAGTGTTGTGTTAGTTTCGGGTCTAGAGCAAAGTGACTCATTTATACATTTGTTGTTGTTTTATCGCTATGTTGCGTCCCACTCTTCTGTGACCGTATAGAGTATAGAGTCCCAGATTCCTCTGTTCATTGGATTATCCAGGCAAGCATCCTGGTGGGGGTACCATTTCTTATTCGAAGGATCTTCCTGACCCGGGGATAAACCCACGTCTCCTGTGTCTCCTGCATTGGCACACAGATTCTGGAACTCTTGAGTCACCTGGAAAGCCCTCAGTTACATATATATATTTAGGTATGTGTATACCTTTTGTCATTCTTCTTTTTAAAGTTATTAGAAGATATTGAGTATAGTTCTCTGCTCTCCCCAGTTTGTCTTTGTTGTTTATTTTATATATTTTAGTGCATCTGCTCGTCTCAAACTCGTATTTACCCCTTGCTGGTTTCCCCTTTGATAACCATTAATTTTGTCTGTGTTTTAGTCGTCTCTGTGTTTTATTGCTTTATTTGAACCATATTTTAGATTCCACATGGAAGTGATAGCATACGATATTTGCCTTTCTCTTGCTGAGTTACTTTACTTAGTAAGATCATCTCTAGCTTCATCCATGTTGCTGCATCTGGCATTATTTCTTTCTTTTTCATGGCTGAGTAATATTCCATTGTGTATGCATCCCATTCTTAAAGCAGTAAGCCCCCCTCCCCAAAAGTGTTAACCTACTGAGAAAAAAATGTGTTGTATGTGTCATATTTATACTCACCTGACCGCTGTTCACTGTTCTTATGGAGGACAGTTGTCTGTGAAAGAGAGTGAATAAGGGGGAAAATGACCATTGACATGCCTCTATTTCAAAGGATTATTTCCAAACAGCTTTTATTAAAGATATCTCTGCCAATAGGTAATTTGAATTGAATAGTCTAGTGATGTGTTTTCATTTTGGATACCTGTCATCGTCTGGTGCTTTACCTGTTTTGATGACATTATCTATATTTTCATTTGGGATCCCCCTTTTGCTGTTCAGTTCCTGATACTTCTGAAGTTCTTCTGGAGTCAAACTGGTTCCTTTGGCTGGATTTCATAGCAGACAGGGCAGGAGAAGTGTGCATTAGAATCCTTTATGGGTTGTAGAGTGTCATGTGGCTCCTACCTGTAGTGATCAGTAAGCCTCACTAACACCACTGCCCTCCACCATCAGCTAAACCCTGGCCCCCAGGAAGTTTGCTACAGACGTGCCTGAGTGTGCACACAGGGTCTGTGGGGGTGGAGTCCACGTAGTTAACATCTTAGCAGATTCCAGTTCAGAGAACTCCTGAGTGAACTACTAATCATTCAGCGGAGACCTTAAACATCCCCCTAGGAGATGCAGTCTTTCATGGTACATCAAAGAAGGTCAAGGCGGGTCTGAGACTCAGAATTCCTCCCAACTCTTATCTCTTCCTGTCCACTCTGTCTACATTCTAGAAGTCCAGCCCTGGGGTTTTCATGAACCCTTATGCAATGAATGGGTGCGAGAATGATGGGGAGGTTTCAAAACCACACTAATCCTAGTGAGACGGAACAGGAGCCTGTGTTCCTTGCCCCACCCACCATGTTTTTGGCCTGCCTTCTGTCTGTGAAATGTTTAAGTCAAAGAATAAGTTTAATCAGAGAAATGAGAATGAGGAAAAGCAAAGGAAAACAGTCACAAGAGACCAAATAATAATATTGTAGTCATGAAGCAAAGACAAGGACCCGTAGTTCCTCCCCAAGGACAATAGATATTGTTTTGGGTCATATCCTTTGAGCTCTTTGCTACCACATGGACTGTAGCCCGCCAGGCTCCTGTGTCCATGGGGATTTTCCAGGGAAGAATTCTAGAGTGGGTTGTTATGCCCTCCTCCATGGGATCTTCCCTACCCAGGGATCAAACCAGGCCTCCACATTGGATGTGGGTTCTTTCCCATCTGAGCCACCAGTGAAGCCCTATTATAAGGTGTGTGTACCTGTCTCCTTCGTATAAAAATACTGATCATACGAGCTCATCTACAGAAGCTACAGTACTTACCAAGACCTTCAGTCATTTTTGTGAACTTCTCTCCATCATAATTTTCAATATAAGTTACCAGCGTGTTGTCCGATACATGAATCACTTCAAAAGTATTTGTACCCTAGACTGTGACGGAAAAAAATAATTCAAACCTCAGTATGATTAACCTCTTTCCTCTTCAGTTGAACGTGTCTTATTCTTCACACGCTCTCTATCGTCTGTTTTCCCTGTGATGGTAAACTCTGTCTCGATGACATTTCTAGTGGTGTGTTGTTAGAACCTTTTAGACAGCTAGAGAAGTAGGAAAGCTTTCTGTACACACCCCTCTCCTGAAGATCATTAAGACTTCCAGCCTTCTATACTGGGCAGTCTGTGAACGACGGCAAAGTTGCTCGTTGCAGCTAGAGTATTTGTTGAACCTCAACCAACTCATACCCGCTCACAAGAGCTGATTGTTACATTTCCAGGAATTTTGTCACCCAATTTGCCAGCACAGTCATGGTTAGAAAGGACTTCAAAAGAATTAAATGAATCTTGGTAAAATAAAATTTACTACATAATCCAGAGTTATTTCTTAGCAAAAGAGGTAACAAAAGAGGTACAAGTTAGTCTACTGCCTAATGTTGGGCATATATACCCTTTAATGATTGCAGATTAGATCCTGTGGCAGTTGAAATTAAAACAGTTGCATCAGGCCAAGATTAGAGTGCTCTGTTGTATATTTTTTCCATGAAAATGAAATCCATGGATATTTGATCACTTAATGTAATGTTACAGTGTTGATATTACTATTTGAGTATCATTTCCTGTTATTTTCAACTGCAGAGATAGAAATCTATGTTAGTGCCCCTTTCAACTTCGTATTGATATTATATTTGAGAAATATTTCTTGTTATTTCAAGGTGTGGGGATCGAAGTCTATGCTAAAGTCACTTTCAGTGTATGTAAAAATTAATTTGAAATATTTGCTCTTATTGGGAAGTGAAGTGAAAATCACTCAGTCGTGTCTGACAGTTTGCAAACCTTGCCTGTCACCCATCAGACTCCTGTGTCCATGGGAGTCTCCAGGCAAGAATACTCGAGTGGGTAGTCATTTCTTTCTCGAGGTTACTTTCCAACCCAGGGGTTGAACCTGGGTCTCCTGCATTGCAGAGCTCTTATTTTAGCTGTTCTAATTTTGGGGCTTGAAATTAATCATGTTCTCCTTACTACACTTACTAATAAAGAACTTTTAACATTTAAAGAATTTCTTCATTTTAAGCAAATTTGATCATGTAGGTGAAATAAAAGATATAAAAAGTTTTGAAATAGTGTTTATAATCTTAAGTACGTTTACACACTTCACCATGCCTAGTGTACATGTATAATCACCGTTCTGGTGCTTTTTCTGAGACCATCAATGGCCATATTCCACCCTTGGACCTCATCTTGGTGTTGTGAGACAGAATTTATTCCTGAAAAATTAAATCGCTTTTCCACGATTGCATTGGTAATGAGGAAACAGTCCAGCCATCCAGATATCTAGCGGTCTTTGCTTGGAACTGAGGCTATCCAACTGAACACGTTCCATGGTTTTGGGAAGACAGCACATTGGAAAAGCTGGAATACTCATTCTAAGACGTAAACATACCTTCTTTTCTCTTTGCCACTTATGTGAGCAACAGGCATGTGCCACCAACCCTGAAAAACCAATAGACAAGACATTCCTTCCTCACCATCCATTTCCCAGCACTTGAGGACACCCTTCTCTGAATAGAGTTTGCACCCTCAACTTCACAGCCATGACCCACACCTTTCACCGCACATTGGAGCCTGGACCCCATGTCTGAAGTCAACAGTCTCCTTGCTTTCCGTTGAGGAAGATTGTGCTTACTTGATATAGAATGTAACGTCGAGGGTTTCGCAGTCATCGATACATTCAGTCCAACGATAGTAACCCCTCAGTGGTCCCCCGTCCACAATCTTCTCCTTGTTATCTGCGGCTGCATAAACGGTACGCCACTCTCCTGGAATCTAAGAAGGGAGGTCTCCATAAGCATCAGTCAGTATCTTTTTTGGTTACTCACCAGTACACAGCACCACCTTTGCTTCTGCATTTTGCACAGAAGAGAAGTAAATTCCACCTTATTAAGCAGAGTTCTACCCTCTACCTTGTTGAGTATCATGACTTGAATTCATGACTCCTATTGGAGCAGAGAGCGTAGAATTCAGGGGTTTTTCTGAAATAAAACAGGTCATGACAGGTCATGACTCTCTGAATGATAGCATGCTAATTTTTTTTTTTTTTTTAACATATAGACAAATAAGATGAAGAAAAAAATAAAAGAATGGATAGACAAAGGGTTGTATTTTGCTCAGGTAGTTACGTGGACCTGGTATGTATACAATGTGATCATGCATATAAATGAGCTTATCTCTTACATGTACACAAAACAACCACACACACACACACCAACTCAAACAAGCACAACCTTCTAGAAGATAACCTCCTCCTGGGTACCTTTGAGGGGTCTATCTCAGCTGGAGTTTCCTGGGCACCCCAAACCAGACCAAAGAGGAGAGTCAAGAACACAGTCTTCATCCTGTGACTCGTGTGGTCTTTCTTCTAGGGAAGCTGAGCGCATCCCAGTTGTTGGGGAGGTTGTGAATTGGTTGCACTTTTAATAGGATACGTCTCTTGGCAGAATACATAATGATCAAACAGTAGTTAATCACACGTTGTGGTTACATAGACGTCATCTTCCGATATCCTGGATGGCAGCTGAGCTTTTTTAGCATTCTGTGGTTCTTATAAAGTTATTTATTTTTAGAGAAGCTGCAGTGGATCTGGACATTAAATCTTCAGAGTAAATAACTCATAGAACACTTGAGATATTTCCAGGACAGTGATATTTATATTCTCGCCCATCCTCAAACAGTCCACATATCCTCAACCTCTGTGTTATTTCTTTCACATTGAAGAGGTCTGTTTAGGCTTATTTTCTAAAAGTACAGATGGCACTGTCCGGTTTAAGAAGATAGATATGTGTTGTCTCTACCAGGAATCAGTTATCAGGGCATTCCTCAGTGTGGTCTGTATTTTTTTTATATTGAAATTGAAATATAGTTGATGTACAGTATTTTTTGTTACAGGTATACCATATAGGCACTCATAATTGTATTGCTCCTTTTGAAGTTATAAATATGTGGGCTTTTTTATTGCTTTATGTTGTACAATATATATTGATACATTATTTATTTTAACATAATTGTTTGTACCTCTTATTCCACTCTTCTTCTCTCAACCTACCACTTTTCTTCACCCCACTGGTCACCACTATTTTCTTCTCTGTTATCTTTTTTGTTATATTTTAGAGTATGTTTTATTTTTTATTTTGCACATATAAGTGGAATAGAACCCTTTGCCTATCTGCTCTGTTATTTTTTCTTCATCTTATTTGTCCGTAGGTTAAAAAACTTGCTATCATTCATAGAGTCAAGAACTATCACAGTCATTTGCCATGATATCATACAATATTTGTCTTTCTCCATCTGACTTATTTCACTTAGCATAATACCCTCAAAGTCCATCCACGATGCTCTAAACTTCACATATTCATGGTTGCCAAGTATTCCACTGATTTGTGTATGGATATACACACATAGGTGTGTGTGTGTATACATATACAGATGTTCATGCTGAATTTAGAAAAGGCAGAGCAACAAGAAATCAATTGCCAACATCCATTGGATCATTAAAAAAGCAAGAGAGATCTAGAAAAGCATCTGTGTGTGTGTGTTGGTTCCTCAGTCATGTCCGACTCTTTGCGACCCCACAGATTGTAGCCTGCCAGGCTTCTCTGTCCATGGAATTCTCCAGGCAAGGATCCTGGAGTGGATTGCCATTCCCTTCTTCAGAGGAACTTCCCAATCCTGGGATAAAACCCTGGTCTCCTGTATCATAGGCAGGTTCTTTACCGTTTGAGCTACAGGAAAGTTCATCTATTTCTGCTTTATTGACTGCGCTGAAGAGTTTGACTATGTGGATCACAACAAAATGTGGAAAATTCTTCAAGAGAAGGGAATACCAGGCCACCTTACTTGCTTCCTGAGAAATCTGTATGCAGGTCAAGAAGCAACAGTTAGAACTGGACATAGAACAACAGACTGGTTCCAAGTTGGGAAAGGAGTACATCCAGGCTGTATATTGTTACCCTGTTTATTTAATGTGTATGCAGAATACCTTATTTGAAATGCTGGGCTGGATGAAGCTCAAGGTGGTATCAGAATTTCCTGGAGAAATTTCGATAACCTCAGATATGCAGAAGACACCACCCTTATGGCAGAAAGTGAAGAGAAACCAAAGAGCCTCTTGATGAAAGTGAAAGAGGAGACTGGAAAAGCTGTCTTAAAACTCAGCTTTAAAAAAACTAAGATCCCAGCATCTGGTTCCATCACTTCATGGCAAAAAATGGGGAAACAATGGAAACAGTGAGAGACTTTATTTTCTTAGGCTCCAAAATCACTACAGATGGTGACTGCAGCCCTGAAATTAAAGATGCTTGCACCTTGGAAGAAAAAGCTATTACCAACCTAGACAGCATATTAAAAGGCAGTGAGACTACTTTGCCAGCAAAGGTCCATCTACTAAGTGCTGTGGTTTTTCTGGTAGTCATGTATGGATGGAAGAGTTGGACCATAGAGAAGGCTAAGCACTGAAGAATTGATGCCTCTAAACTGTGGTGCTCGGATGACTCTTTAGAGTTCCTTGGACTGCAAGGAGATCCAACCTGTCAATCCTAATGGAAATTAGTCCTGAATATACATTGGAAGGACAGATGCTGAAGGTGAAACTCTAGTAATTTGACCATGATGAGAAGAACTGATTCATTGGAAAAGACCCTGATTCTGGAAAAGATTGAAGGCAGGAGGAGAGGGAGACAACAGAGGATGAGATAGTTGGATGGCATCACTGACTTGATGGATGTGAGTTTGAGCAAACTCCGGGAGATGGTGAAAGACCGGGAAGCCTGGCTAGCTGAAGTCCATGGTGTTGCAAAGAGTCGGACATGACTGAAGGACCGAACTGAACTGATGTGTGTGTGTGTGTGTGTGTGTGTGTGTGTGTGTGTGTGTATACACATACATATATATATATATACATACACATGCACAAATGTCCTATACCTTCTTTGGGCTCCCAAGGTGGTGCTACTGGTAAAGAATCCACCTGCCAAGGCATGAGATGGGTGCAGATTCCATCCTTGAGTTGGGAAGATCCCCTGGAGAAGGGTATAGCAGCCAACTTCAGTATTCTTGCCTGGAGAATCTCATGGGCAAGGAGCCTAGCGGGCTACAGTCCCTGGGGTCACAAGTGTTTTACATGACTCAGTGACTAAAGCATCATCACCATGGTTTCTTTATATATTTTATTTAATTTTAATGAAAAATTTTCAACAGGACCCAATTTTCATCTTCTACCCCACTCAAGGATCCCTCCCAAACTCATCTCTCCAATTTAATTTTGCCTTTAGGGTATAACTTACTCTCACTGCAGCGTATGAGATTTCTGCCTTACATGCAGCCCCTGACACTGAGATCCAGGTTCTTTGAACCACCTTCCTGCCAGTCCACGCGCTATGCAAACTAGATTAAAGAACCTATGGGCAGCCACTCTCTAAATGACACTCACTTGGGCAGTTTACTTCCAGGATGACACCAGCACTATGATGATCATCAGTTCAGTTCAGTTGCTCAGTCGTGTCTGACTCTTTGCGACCCCATGGACTGCAGCACGCCCCCCAGGCCTCCCTGTCCATCACCAACTCCCAGAGTTTACTCAAATTCATGTCCATTGAGTTGGTGATGCCATCCAACCATCTCATCCTCTGTCGTCCCCTTCTCCTCCTGCCTTCAGTCTTTCCCAGCATCAGGATCTTTTCAAATGAGTCAGCTCATCGCATCAGGTGGCCAAAGTATTGGAGTTTTAGCTTCAACGTCAGTTCTTCCAATGAATATTCAGGACTGATTTCTTTTAGGATGGACTACTCAGCTTTCTTTTTAGCCCAACTCTCACATCCATACATGACTACTGGAAAAACCATAGCCTTGACTAGACGGACCTTTGCTGGCTCAGTAATGTGTCTGCTTTTTAGCATGCTATCTTGCTTGCTCATAGCTTTTCTTCCAAGGAGTAAGCGTCTTTTTATTTCATGGCTGCAGTCACAATCTGCAGTGATTTTGGAGCATATACTAAATAACGCCTACCACTGTTTCCTCTGTTTCTCCATCTACTGGCCATGAAGTGATAGGGCCAGATGCCATGATCTTCGTTTTCTGAATGTTGAGTTTTAAGCCAACTTTTTCACTCTCCTTTTTCACTTTCATCAAGAGGCTCTTTAGTTCTTCTTCGCTTTCTGTCATAAGGGTGGTGTCATCTGCATATCTGAGGTTATTGATATTTCTCCCAGCAAACTTGATTCTAGCTTGTGCTTCATCCAGTCCAATGTTTCTTATGATGTACTCTGCATAGAAGTTAAATAAGCAGGGTGACAATATACAGCCTTGACATACTCCTTTTCCTATTTGGAACCAGTCTGTTGTTCCATGTCCAGTTGTAACTGTTGCTTCTTCACCTGCATGCAGGTTTCTCAAGAGACAGGTCAGGAGATTGGGTAGTCCCACCTCTTTCAGAATTTTCCACAGTTTATTGTGATCCACTCCTCAGTTTTCTGGCACAATAGATGATTAATTGGTATTCTTTAGAATTTTTCAAAAGTTGACAAATCTGTTGTGTGTTTATGGCTTTTGTCCCTCAGCATCTTCGTTTGAGTAAATACTTATATTTTTTGTAGATCCAGTCCCATTGGCCCTGCATAGTATCTTCAGGATATGTTCCATTTTTATCCTTTGCCGTGTTGATGGATCCATGTTCATCAACAAGTTTTTCTAAGGAACTAAGCTGTCTCTTTGGCTGGATAGTCATTTAGGAGTGGAGCTGGTGGATCTCAGCACCTTCTGATTCTTGATTCCTGCCAACAGGAGATGAGAATTGCTGTTGCTCCATCCTGGCCAGCATTCAGTGTGGTCAGTTGTGTTCAGTTTGGATATTATAATAAGTGTGTGATCAAATGCAGTTACAGTTGTAATTTCCATTTCCTTAATGAGTAAAGAGGGGTGATTTCCATATCACCCCTTTGTGAAGTGTGTTTGTGACGTGTCTCTGCAAGCCATTTGCTCATTCCTGCGTGGATTAAGGTTTCATTTTTTATGAAGTTTGTAGGTTTTTAAGATATTCTGGGTATGAGTCCCTTTTAAGATAGAGATGTGCCAATATGTTTCCCCCATTACTGTCTTCTCTTCTGCTTCCTTAAGATTGTCCCCCAAAGATGTAAATATTTTGATTGAGGCTTGGTTATTAATATTCTGTTCCCAATGTGAGATCCTGCTTGGTGTATATTCTAATCAGTTACCGCCTAGTCTCTGGCCACAGAGTATCCACCTGCTTTTTACCTCTAGAGGCTTTCTTGCTTTCTGTCTTGCATATAGGTCTACAAGTCTCTGTGTTACTTGTAAAACATGGAGCAATGAATGAGTTGAAGTTATTATTATTTTTTTTTTTTTGTCAAATGAATTTCCAATTTCTCCAGCAGTTTTCCCTCTACGGTAATTATTTTACTGAATTTCCTTTGTAACTATATCCAAAATCTATTTGTATATTCCTGCACCTTCCCCAAGAGCAGGTTTCGTTGGGTTTTGGTTAGAATTTCCCCACTCTAGATTCCTTCTTCTGGGCAATGATAAAAGACAGTCAGAGGATGAAGGTCATATGACTAACCCTCAGCAAGTTTGTGTCAACAGCAAAGTGTTCACACTTCACAAGCTTGTGAAAATAGAATTTTAATCGATTTATGGATCATTAGAGCATTGTATGTATGTTTTGATTTTCACAAAGGGTGTCTGAAATAGCAAGACATTAGTTTTTCTGCATTTTGGAGCCAAAAGCAATAATCCTTGAGTAAATGCTGGCTGCAGAGTTCTCAACAGAAGCAGATATTTGCTTACAAACATAAGGCTTTAATTAAGTTCTACTGTTGATTTCTTTTTGTTTTTCTATGTGTTTTTCTGTTTATTGTATTATCTGAAGAGCTCATGTGAATTAAAGATGTAATGAACAGCATGGTGACTACGACAAATAGGATTGCACATGTAACCTGTCAGTTGCTTAGAGAACTTTTAAGTATTTTTATCTCTAACACACACAGACACACACACATATGGGGTAAAGTGAGTAACAGATGTGTTAGTTAATTTGTGTCTTATGTAAATCACCAGTGACATTTTTT
Source organism: Giraffa tippelskirchi (assembly GCF_054371585.1). NCBI lineage: Eukaryota > Metazoa > Chordata > Mammalia > Artiodactyla > Giraffidae > Giraffa > Giraffa tippelskirchi. The sequence goes on from NC_137289.1 coordinate 151,348,220, forward strand.
CTTTGACTCTTGCTTCCTGCTCCTTATCTCCCTGCAAACTTCTAAGAGTTGGTATATCCACACTGATTAAACTTAATCCACTTGTGATAGAGGATCCCTCTTCCCCATGATCTGATACATTGTCAGTTGGATAAAGATCCCTGAAAATAATTTTTCAGATAAAAATTTTTTAATGGGTCATATTTCCTGCCTGGTTCCTAATGTTGCTTTCATTATTCAATCTGCACCTTTTTCTGTTAGAAGTTTTACAAGTCTTTTAGTGCCGTATCTCAGTGGTCACACTTCTTACAGCCTCTGGTCAGCTTTGTTTTGATTTTTAAAAACATACACTGGGTCTCAGTGCTGTGTTCTGCTTTTCTCTACTTGCAGTTCGAGGGTTTCTCATGGTGACGGTTCTCTCTTTCGGGGTCTTGAGCACAAGCACGGTTGATGTAGTGCATGGACTTGGCTCTGGTATAACATGTGGGATCTTCCCCGATGAGGAATTCAGTCTGTGTCCCCTGCACTGGCAGGTGGATTCTGAACCAGTGGACCCTGGAGAAGTCCCTCTGGTCAATTTGTCCTTTCTTTGTTTTAATTCTTGTTGTAGGTGGCTTGCCTGGGTGAGAACTAAGTGAGCATTGCTTCATTCTTTCCGGGGCTTTTAGTTGTTATCCTTCACTCTTCCCCAGTAGCAACATCGGACACCTTCCAACCTGGGGGACTCATCTTTCCATGTCATATCTGTTTGCCATTTTACACAGCTCCTGGGGTTCCCGCAGCAAGAATGGAGTGGTTTGCCCACCCCCCTCCAGTGGCTGACGATTTGTCAGAACTGTTCACCATGACCTGTCTGTCCTGGATGGCCCTGCACGAAAAGGCTCACAGCTTCACTGAGTTATGCCAGCCCCTTCAGCACACAAGGCGGTGATCCATGAAGCGGGTATAGCTTAGTCGTCAACCACTATTGTTCCGTTTTCTGTCAACAACTCGAGTTAATGGAGACAAGTATCTTGACCTTGGAGATGAGTGTGTGGTTGTAACATGCATTCAGCGCACATGTAGCTTACAGGGAGCCCTGGCAGGGTACGTGAGCAGTGCCCTACTCTGTCTTGTCTGTCACTCCTGCAGCATTTCCGGTGCACCCAGCCTTCCTTATCCTCAGGAGCTCACCAAAGGTCCCTGAGTGGTCTAGGAATGCCTCATCTCTCCCATCTCCCTTAATCATTTTGCCTGGTCTCTTGTCTCATCCAGTTGCATGATCTATTGGGTACCCATGATGCTCCTTTATTCCCATCAGTTGTCTGACTAACCAATTCTATCTCTCCCATGACATCTGACAGGAACATTATATCACCATATACAACTACCATGTTTGGTTTATTTTCTCTTCTCATAAACACACTTGCTGGATTCACACCATTTGTCCTAAACAGCATTATCCCCCCCTTCTTTGTACACTCGATTTTCTTCACAGTTGAATTTACATGTTTTGTGCATTTCCCAGTAGAAGTTTGTTCAGTACACATGTATGCATTAATGAATTTATTGATCAGTTTAGAAATCCAGTAACATCAGGAAGAACAGAGGACATTCATAGTTGGAAAACCGTGGGTTCTGGGTCATGATTTCCTGGGAGAGAATGAATGATGATTTCAAGGAAAAGGTCTATTATCTTCATACGTATGATTGGAACACATTACTGCTTCGATGCTGCTCATATTCTTACTTCTTTTTTTTCTTTACATCTGAAAGGAAAGTAACATATTGCCCATAGCAGGAATGGTAAAAGAGAAGCAGTTTCTGATAGAAACAGTGAAGAAATTTTCGTGCAAGAGTCATTTCTGAGAAGTTCATCTGTGTGTGTGCCCCTGTGGGGTTGCATAGAATTACCACCTGGTAAAGTTAGTTATGAGCAGTCCTGTATCTAGTCTTATATTAATAGGTACTAAGTTACGTATTCACAGCTCTGAAATGTAGAAGATTATAAACTCTGTGAAATGTGCCACTTACGTCATCTGTAATCTCATCTATCATCATGCATGTGTTGTGGCTGCAAGGTCATTCATTCTCAGTGGGATTCCCCAACGATCATCATATCTTACAGCTCAGGACTTCACACAGTCTCCTCGTTTGTCCTCAAAGCATCTTTCTGTGGAGTCTAGACCGTGTCCATCTTTAGATATTTAATGCAAAGACTGAGCCTTTGGCACGTGGCAATGTGAAGTGTTTTGTTATCCCATTCTTTATTAAAATTGATTTTTATTGACGTATAGGTGATGTGCAATGTTGTATTAGTTTCAGGTGTAGAGGAAGGCGATTCATTTATACATTTGTTGTTGCTGAGTTGCTAAGGTGTGTCCCAAACTTTGTGTCCTATGGGGTATATCTTGCCAGACTCCTCTGTTCATTGGATTTTCCAGGCAAGAATACTGGATGGGGTTTCCATTTCCTGCTCCAAGGGATCTTCGTGACCCAGGGATAGAACCCGCCTCTCCTGTGTTTCCTGCATTGGGAGGCAGGTTCTCAACATATGAGTCACCTTAGAAGCCCTCATTTATACATATATGTAGGTACATGTATACCTTTTTAGATTCTTCTTCTTTTAAGTTATTACAAGCCATTGAGTATAGTTCTCTGTGTTATCCAGTAGATCTTTTTTGGCTTATTTTATATAATTTCACGTGTATCTGGTCCTCTGAAACTCCTAATTTACCCTTTGCCTGCTTCCCCTTTGGTCACCATTAATTTTGTCTATGAGAGTCTGTTTCTGTTTTATTAATGGTTCATTTGCATCATATTTTAGACTCCACATGGACTTGATAGCATATATTTGCCTTTCTCTTTCTGACTTACTTCTCTCAGTAAGATCATCTCTAGGTCCAACCATGTTGCTGCAAGTAGCATTATTTTCTTCTTTTTCATGCCCTGGTAATATTCCATTGTGTATGTTCAGTTCAGTTCAGTCACTCAGTCGTGTCTGATTCTTTGTGACCCCATGAATCGCAGCACTCCAGGGCTCCCTGTCCATCACCAACTCCCAGAGTCTACCCAAACCCATGTCCATCGAGTCAGTGATGCCATCCAGCCATCTCATCCTCTGTCATCCCCTTCTCCTCCTGCCCCCAATCCTTCCCAGCATCAGGGTGTTTTCCAATGAGTCAATTCTTCGCATGAGGTGGCCAAAGTATTGGAGTTTCAGCTTCAACATCAGTCCTTCCAATGAACACCCAGAACTGATCTCCTTTAGGATAGACTGGTTGGATCTTCTTGCAGTCCAGGGCACTCTCAAGAGTCTTCTCCAACACCACAGTTCAAAAGCATCTGTTCTTCGGCGGTCAGCTTTCTTCATCGTCCATCTCTCACATCCATACATGACTACTGGAAAAACCATAGCCTTAACTAGACGGACCTTTGTTGGCAAGGTGATGTCTCTGCTTTTAAATATGCTATCTAGGTTGGTCATAACCTTCCTTCCAAGGAGTAAGTGTCTTTTAATTTCATTGCTGCAATCACCATCAGCAGTGATTTTGGAGCCCCCAAAATTAAAGTCTGACACTGTTTCCATTGTTACCCCATCTATTTCCCATGAAGTGATGGGACCAGATGCCATGATCTTCGTTTTCTGAATGTTGAGCTTTATGCCAACTTTTTCACTCTCCTCTTTCACTTTTATCAAGAGGCTCTTTAGTTCTTCTTCACTTTCTGCCATAAGGGTGGTGTCATCTGCAAATCTGAGGTTATTGATTTTTCTCCAGGCATTCTTGATTCCAGCTTGTGTTACTTCCAGCCCAGAGTTTCTCAGGATGTACTCTGCATATAAATTAAATAAGCAGGGTGACAGTGTACAGCCTTGACGTATTCCTTTTCCTATTTGGAACCAGTCTGTTGTTCCATGTCCAGTTCTAACTGTTGCTTCCTGACCTGCATACAGGTTTCTCACAAGAGAGGTCAGATGGTCTGGTATTCCCATCTCTTGAAGAATTTTACACATTTTATTGTGATCCACACAGTCAAAGGCTTTGACATAGTCAATAAAGCAGAAATAGATGTTTTTCTGGAATTCTCTTGCTTTTTCGATGATTCATCAGATGCTGACAATTTGATCTCTGGTTCCTCTGCCTTTTCTAAAACCAGGTTTAGCATGTGTATGTATCCCATTCTTAAAGCAGTAAAATACTCCTCCCTCAACGAGTAAACGGACAGAAAAGAAACTCAGCCTTGTTATTTGTCACATGTCTACTCACCCAACCGATGTTCTCTGTTCTTATGGAGGACAATTGTCTGTGAAAGAGAATGAATAAGGGGAAAGATGACCATTGACATGCCTCTATTTCAAAGGATTATTTCAAAGCAGCTTTTATAAAAGATGTCTCTGCGAAAGGGAAATTTGACTTGAATGTCCCCGTGATGTGTTTTCCTTTCGCATACCTGTTGTCGTCTGGGGCTTTACCTGTTTCGATGACATTTTGAATATTTTCATTGGGAATCCCCCTTTCACTGTTCAGTTCCTGATACTTCTGAAATTCTTCTTGAGTGAAGCTGTCTCCTCTGCCTGGGTTTCATAGGAAACAGGGCAGAAGAAGTGTGCGTTAGAATCTTTTATAGGGTATAGAGTACCACCTGGTCATAGCTGTAGTGTCCAGCATGACTCCCCAACACCACTGCCCTCCACCATCACCTAAACCTTGCTCTCCAGGTAGTTTTCCACAGATGTGCCTGAGTGTGCACATAGGTCTTCAGATTTTTCCATGGGATAGAGTCCACATAGTTAACAAGTTACCACATTCCTGTTCTTACAACTACCGAGTGAGCTACGGATCATTCACCTGTGAGCTTAAGCATCCCCCAGTGAGATGCAATCCTTCATGGTGCATCAAAGAAGTTCATGGCGAGTCTGAGACTCAGAATTCCTCCCAACTCTAACATTTCCTGTTCACTTTGTCTACATCCTAGAATTCCATCCCTGTGGTTTTCATGAACCCTCATGAATGGGCGGGGAATGATTTGGAATTTTCAAAAGCACACTGACCCCATTGAGATGGTGCAGGACCATGTGTTCTTTGCCCCACACCTGATATTTTCTGCCTGCCTTTTGTCTGTGAAAGATTTTAGTCAAAGAATAAGTTTAATCAGAGAATTGAGAATGTTGGATAGCAAAGGAAAACAGACAAAGGAGATGAAATAATAATAATGTCATTAAGAAGCAAAGACAAGAACCTGTAGTTTCTCCCCAGGAGCAATAGATATTATTCTGGGTCATATCCTGTGAGCTGTTTTATACACACTGAAACCCCCAACCAATGGACAAGTTTACTATATGATGACCAGACTGCAACCATGATATAACCTGCCACGGATTAGAGAATTGACATCCAGGAGATGGGAACATAGTGACCCTGGAACTGAAGATTAACTATCTTGAAAGCAATCAAGATGATGCTGGTCAGAACCCTCATGGTCAATTTCAAAATGACTGTCAGAGCTGACTGTTTTTGCAAGAAATCCCCTCCCTCTGTCTGTAAAAGCTTTTGCCCCACTGGTTGCCAGTTGTGGGGTGGAGCAGTCAGGCTTTGAACAGAAGTCCACCCCACCCCCACCCCCTTGTTGCTGGCATATGAACGAAAGCATACATTCCTTCCTACGAAGCTGGGCTCTTAGTTGGCTTTGGAAAGGCGAGTAGCAGGAACCCACTTTTGGTAACAACCTCACACACACTTCTCAAGGATTCATTCAGGCTTTGTCATCCTCAAATACGAGGCAAAATAGCCATCCACCTCCAATGCCCATATAATACCAGAAAGGATAAAGGGATGTCAGAGAACCCATGGGATTGTGCAGATTGCAGAATGATTGACATGCCTGTCCACAATTCCTCTGCAGGATTCAAATCATTGAGAGGTATCTGCAGAGCATTGGGTTCAAGTTCAGGGATCGTTTTAATAGTGTGATGAAGAAGACAGTGTTAGTTGTAGAGATGAATGCAGCCATGGCCGGGACCTGTGAGTCTGCTAAACTCAGATTTAAACCTTGGTTCACTTGGGCATCAGGACCTGGGAACTCTGTTGTCTGATACTTGGCGAGAAACTCATGGAGCTTCCTGGAATATTTCATTTGAAATCTGGGATAAGTGTATCTCATGTTTAAAAATGCCATCTGATAGAATCCCCAATAGATATATTTCCTCATTTTTCTAGCAGACACACTTTCTATATCCCTGACTCATGTCACATGAAGTCTGAGTTCTCCATGTGAACACATGTCTGTTCCAGGGTTCTTCATAGGAGGTGCTGTGGTTAGTTGCTCATTCCTATCTGACTCTTTCAAACCCCATGAACTCCAGCCTTCCAGGCTCCTCTGTCCATGGGATTCTCCAGGCAAGAACACTGGAGTGTGTTCCCAGGCTCTCCTCCAGGGATTTCTTGACCCAGGGATAGAATCCAGGTGTCCTACGTTGCAGGTGGGTTCTTTTCCTGTCTGAGCAGCCCCAAAGCCATCATATAAGGTATGTGTGTACTTATCACATTAGTATAAAAATACTGATCATAGGAACACATCTACTTTTTATTGACTAAACTACAGTACGTACCAACACCTTCAGTCATTTTTGTGATCTTCTCTCCATCATCATTTTCAATATAAGTTACCAGCATGTTGTCTGATACATAAATCAGTTGCAAAATATTTGTACCTGCGACTGTGACAGGAAAAAAAAAAAAATCAAGCCTCAATATGATTGACTTCTTTGCTTTTCATTTGAGTGTGTCTTATTCCTCACATGCTGTCATCAGTCTTCCCTCCGATGGTGGACTGTAACTCGCTGACATTTCTAGTGCTGTGTTGTTAGAACCAGTTAAGACAGCTAGTAAACTAGGAACGTTTTCTCCACACCCCTTTCTCCTGAAGATAAAAGACTTCCAGTCTTCTAGAATGAGCAGTCTGTGGACGAGGCAAAGTTTCTTATTGCAGCTATCATAGGTGTTGAACCTCAGCCATCTCATACCAGCTCACAACAGCTGACTGTTAAATTTTCAGGAATTTTGTGACCCAGTATGGAGGTGCAGTCATGATTAGAAAGGAATTCTAATAATTTGAATGAATTATAGCAAAATAAAAGTTAATACTCAATCCAGAGTTATTTCCTAGTACAAGAGCTAATAAAAGAGGTACAAATTAGTCTATTGCAAAATGTTGGGCATATATACTCTGCAGTGATTGCAGATTAGATCCTGTGGCTGTGTGTCCACAGTTGAAATTGGAAAAGATTCATCAGACCAAGATTAGAATCCTCCTTTCTACATTTTTTCCATGAAATTGAAATATATGGACATTTGACCACTTAGTATATTACAGTATTGATATTAATATTTGAGAATTATTTTCTGTTATTTTCAACTACAGAGATAAAATCTATGTTAATGCCCCTTTTAAATTATGTATTTATATTCATATTTGAAAATTATTTTCTGTTATTTTCAACTACAGAGACAAAATCTATGTTAATGCCCCTTTCAAATTATGTATTTATATTCATATTTGAGAATTCTTCTTATTTTAAGCTATAGAGATAGAAGTCTATGGTAAAGTCCCTTTCAATTATGTAAAAATTAGTTTGAAATTTGGGCTCTTTTTTAGCTGTTCTCATTTTTGGGCTTTAGGTTAATCATGTTCTACTTACTAAACTCTCTAGTGAAGAACTTTTAATATTTAAAGAATTACTTTAGTTATTGCAAATTTGATCATGGAGGTCAAATAAAAGAAAAAAAAATTGAGAGAATTGTTACAATTCTAAGTAGATCTATGCACTTCTCCATGCCCGAGGAACAGGAGGAGTCAATAATCTTGGAATTCTTCTCAGAGAGCATCAATGCCCACATTCCAACCTTGGACCTCATCCTGGTATTGTGGGGCAGAATTGATTGCTGAACAATTAAATGGCTCTTCCAAGGTTGTATTGGTAATGAGTAGAGGAAATGGTCCACCCATCCAGACATCTAGTTGTCTTGATTGGAACTGAGACTATCCACCTGAACATGTTCCATGGTTTTCTGGAAGACGGCCCATCTGAAAAGCTCAAATACTCACATTCTATGACGTAAACATCTCCTTCTTGTCTCTTTAGCACTTCTGTGAATAAAGGGCATCTCCCGTCATCCCTGAAAACCAAACAGACAAGACATTCCTTCCCACCATTCACTCCCCAGGGCTTGAGGACACTCTTCTGGGAATAGAGTTCACACTCCCACTTCACAGCCATGATTCACACTTTTCACTACACATTGGAGACTGGACCCCATGTCAAAAGTCAACAGACTGCTTGTTTTCAGTTGGGTCAGATTGTGCTTACTTGGCATAAAATGTAAGGGCGAGGTATTCACAGTCATTGATACATTCAATCCGACGATAGTAACCCCCCAGTGGGCCCCCTTCCACAATCTTCTCCATGTTATCTGCAGCTGCGTAAATGGAGTGCCACTCTCCTATAACCTAACAAGGAAGTTGTATGTTAACGTGAGTCAGTCTCTTTTCTGGTTCGTCACCAATACACAGCACCATCTTGGCTCTGCATTTACCACAGAAGAGAAGTAAATTGAATCTTTTTAAGCCAAGAAGATTAATAAATTAAAATATGCTTGCTCCTGGAAGAAAAGTTATGACCAACCTAGACAGTGTATTAAAAGGCAGAGACATTACTTTGCCAACAAAAGTCCATCTAGTCCAAGCTATGGTTTTTCCAGTAGTCGTGTGTGGATGTGAGAGTTGGACTATAAAGAAAGCTGAGCACTGAAGAATTGATGCTTTTGAGCTGTGGTGTTGGAGAAGACTCTTGAGAGTCCCTTGAACTGCAAGGAGATCCAACCAGTCCATCCTAAAGGTGATCAGTCCTGAATATCCATTGGAAGGACTGATGCCGAAGCTGAAACTCCAGTGCTTTGGCCACCTGATGCTAAGAACTGACTCACTAGAAAAGACCTTGATGCTGGGAAAGATTGAAGGCAGGAGGAAAAGGGGATGACAGAGGATGAGGTGGTTGGCTGGCTTCACGGACTCGATGGACACGAGTTTGAGTAAGCTCCGGCAGTTGGTGATGAACAGGGAGACCTGGTGTGCTGCAGTCCATGGGGTTGCAAAGAGTCGGACACAGCTGAGCGACTGAACTGACTCACTGAAGCAAAGAAGATTTCTACTTCCTACCTTGCTGGATAACATGACATGAGATCACGATTTCTGTTGGAGCAGAAAGCATAGAATTCAGAGATTTTTGTAATAGCTGAAACAACGCCAGTAAAGACCGTGAGAGTTCATAACTTTCTGAATGTTAGCATGTTAGGCTTTTTTTGTTTTGTTTTACCTACAGACAAATAAGATAGAAGAAAAATACCAACAGCAGGTAGACTGAGTATTGTGTTACGCTCGTGTAGATACAGTGGACCATGGTATGTGCACAGTCTGATCATACATGTAAACAAGAATATCTCGGTCACGTGCACACACAACATGTGACACACACATGCACACACACAATAATAAGCAAGACCTTCTAGCAGATCAGCTCATTCTGGTACCTTTGAGGGGTCTATCTCAGGTGGAGTTTCCTGGGCAGCACAAATCAGGACAAGGACAAGACTCAGCAACAGAACCTTCATCTTCTGACTCTCGTGTTGCTCCTTCTAGAGAAACTGAGGGTGCCCCAATTGTTGGAGAGGATGTGAATTGGTTCCGCTTTTTATAGGCTCTGTCTCTTGGCGGAATACATGTTGATCAAACAGTGGTTAATCACAAGACCATGGTGAGGTAAGCGTAATCTTCTGATATCCTGGTTGGCAGCTGAGCATTTTGGTATTCTTTGCTTCTTATACAACTCCTGGGTTATTCCTTTCACATTGGAGTGGTCTGTTTAAGCTTATTTTCTAAAACTAATGATATCACCTTTGGTTTGAGAAGATAAATATGTGGTATCTCTACCAGGAATCAGTTATCAGGGCATTCCTCAGAGGGGTCAAATTTTTTTTTTTTTAATATTAAATATGCAGTATAGATGATGTACAGTCTTTTTTGTTACAGGTGTACCATATAGGTATTCATAATTTTATTTATATTTTTGAAGTTATAAAAATATTGGCTTTTTTACTCCCTATGTTGTACAATCTTTATTTTTCAAATAATATTTGTATATTGTTTATTTTATGCATAGTACTTTGTACCTCTTATTCCACTCCTTGTGAGTGCATTACTGACTTCTTTCCCTCAGCATATTCATTTGAATAAACATCTATATATTTTTGTAGACTCCTTTGCCATTGTCCCTGCATATTATCATCAGGATGTGTTCCACTTTTATCCATTCCAGTGTTGATGGATACATGTTCATAGACAAGATTTTGTAAAGAACTGAGCCATCTTATCTCCTGGGTAGAGACTTAGGGGTTGAACTGCTGTATCTCAGTGCCTCTGATTTTCGATTCCTGCCAACAGGAGACGAGACTTTCCATTGCTCCATCCTTGCCAGGACTCAGTATGGTCAGTTGTTTTCATTGCAGAGATTGTATTAAGTGTGTGACTGTATCCAGTTTCAGAAGTACTTTCCATTTCCTCAATGAATAAAGTGGGATGATTGCCATTTGTCTGTTTCCTTTGTCAGGTGTTTCTGCAAGTCGCTTGTTCATTATTGAGTGAATTATTTGTTTTTTTATTAAGTTTGTAAGTTTTTAACATATTCTGCATATAAATCTCTTTTCAGATGGAGATGTGCAAATATGTTTTCTGCCATCGCTGGCTTCTCTTGTGTTTCCTTAAGGTTGTCCCTCATAGATGTAAATATTTTGATTGAGGCTTGGTTATTAACGTTCTGTTCCCAGTGTGGGATCCTGCTTGGTGTATATTCTAATCAGTAACCGCCTAATCTTTGGCCTCTTTAGTCACAGAGTGTCCACCTGTGTTTTGCCTCTAGAGTCTTTCTTGCTTTCGGTCTTAAATACACATCTGTGAGTCTCTCTGTGTTAGTTCTAAAATGTGGAGCAATGAAAGAGTTGAGATTATTTATATATTTTTTGTCATATGAATTCCTAATTTTTCCAGTAGTTTTCCTTATAAGATTATTGTTTTCTTCTGAATTTCCTTTGTAACTGTATCCAAAATCTATGCCTGTATCTGCCTGTCCCTTCCCCACGAGCAGATTTGGTTATGTTTTGGTTTGTGCTTCCCCACTCTTGGTCCTTTTTGGGGGCAGTGTTAAAGACAGTTGAAACATGAAGACCATATGACTAGCCTTCAACTAGTTTGTGTCAAAAACCAAGTGTTCACAGTTCACAAGCTTGTGAAAATAGAATTTTCATCCATTATGGATCCATTCATCAATCCATTTATGGATCATTAGAGTAGTGTGTATTTCTGTTGATTTTCACAAAGGGTGTCTGAAAGAGCAAGACATCAGTTTTTTGCTGTATTTTGGAGCCAAAGGAAATAATCCTTGAGTACATGCTGGCTGCAGAGTTCTCAACATAAGCAGATACTCGGTTTCAAGCATAAGGGTTTAATTGAGTTAAGTTCTACTGGTTTTCTTTTGTGTGTGTGTGTGTGTGTGTGTGTGTGTGTGTGTGTTTTCCCTGTTTAGTTGTAATTACATAAGGAGCTCGTGTGATTTAAAGAAACATGTAATGAACAGCATGGTGAGTACGACAAATAGGATTGCACATATACCTGTCAGTCGCTTAGAGCAGAACTTTTAAGTGTTTTTATCTCACAGACACACACACACACACAGGGGATAAAGTTAGTAACAGATGTGTTAGTTCACTTGTGTCTTATGTAAATCGCCAGTGAAATTTTTTCTTTGACTCTACCTTCCTGCTCCTTAACTCCCTGCAAACTTCTAAGAGTTCATATATCTGCATTGGTTTAAACTCAACCCACTTCTCATAGATCCCTCTTCCCCTGGATTTTATATATTGTCAACTCGATAGAGATCCTTGAAAATAATTTTTCAGATAAAAAAATTTTAGTGGTTCATATTTCCTGCCTGGTTCCTAATGTTTTCATTATTCAAATGGCAACTATTTCTCTGAGAATTTTTTAAAGTATTTTAGTAGGGTATCTCAGTGGTCACACTTCCTATAACTTCTGCTAAGGGTTTTTTTTTTGTTTTTTGTTTTTTTTTTTAATTTTACAACACACGCTGGGTCTTGGTTGCTGTGTTCTGCCTTTCGCTAGTTATGGACTGAGGGCTTGTCCTTGTGATGGTTCTCTTGTTCAGGCTCTGGAGCACAAGCAGAGTTCGTGTAATGCATGGCCTTTGTTGTCATATAGCACGTGGGATCTTCCAGGATCAAGATTCAGTCTGTGTCCCCTGCATTGGCAGGTGGATTCTGAACCACTGGACCCTAGGGAAGTCCCTCTTTCAGTTTATTCTTTCTTTGTTTTAATTCTTGTTTTAGTGGCTTCCTTGGGTGAGACCTAAGTGAGCATAGCTTCATTCTTTCCGGGGCTATTAGTAGCTGCCGTCTGCACTTCCGCAGTAGCAATACCTTCCAACCTGGGGGGCTCATCTTTCAGTGTCATATCTGTTTGCCATTTTGTACAGTGCGGGGTTCTCCCAGCAAGAATACTGGAGTGGTGTGCCACTCTCTCCTCCAGTGGATCATGTTCTGTCAGAATTCTTCACTATGACACGTCTGTCTTCGGTGGCCCTACATGAAATAGCTCATAGTTTCACTGAGTTATGCCAGCCCTTTCAGCACACAAGCACTAATCCACGAAGGGGGTATAGCTTAGTCGTCAACCACTATTGTTCCGTTTTCTGTCAACAACTGGAGTCAATGGACACCAATATCTTGATCTTGGAGACTGTGGTTTATTCTCTCTTCTCCCAAAGATACTTTCATGATTCACACCATATGTCCTAAACAGAGTTATCACCTCCTTCATTGTACACTCAATTTTCTGCTTGGTTGAATTTACATCTTTTGTGCATTTGCGAATATAGCACCTTTGTTCACTAGACATATGGGCATTAATCAATTTATTGATCAGTTTAGGAATCCAGTAACACCAGCAAGAGCAGAGGACATTCATAGATGGAAAGCCATAGGTTCAGAGCCTTGATTTCCTGGGAGAGAAGAAATGATGACTTGAAGGAAAAGGTCTGTTATCTTCATCTGGATGATTGGTACACATCAGTGCTTTGATGGTGCTCATGGTCTTACTGTTATCCTTATGGGAATGCCCTTGTGTGTTATTTGTTGTTTTTCCCTTGCTGCTTTAATTTTTTTTACTTTTTGTTTGATCTTTGTTAATTTTATTACTATGCATCTTGGGGTGTTTTGTCTTGGATTTATCCTGTTTGGGACTCTCTGATTTTCTTGTACTTGGGTGGCTATTTCCTTCCCCATTTTAGGGAAGTTTTCAACTATTATCTCCTCAAGTATTTTCTCATGACCTTTCTTTTTGTCTTCTTCTTCTGAGACTCCTATGATTCGAATGTTGGGGCGTTTGACATCGTCCCAGAGGTCTCTGAGGTTGTCGTCATTTCTTTTAATTCTTTTTTTCTTTTTTCCTCTCTGCTTCATTTATTTCCACCATTCTATCTTCCACCTCACTTATCCTATCTTCTGCTTCAGTTATTCTACGATTGGTTCCCTCCAGAGTGTTTGTGATCTCCTTTATTGCAATATTCATTATGATTGACTCTTTTTTCTTTCTTCTAGGTCCTTGTTAAACATTTCTTGCATCTGCTCAATCCTTGTCTCCAGGCTGTTTATCTGTAACTCAATGTTGTTTTCAAGATTTTGGATCATTTTTACTGTCATTATTCTGAATTCTTTTTCAGGTAGACTCCCTATCTCCTCCTCTTTTGTTTGGTTTGGTGGGCATTTATCTTGTTCCTTTACCTGCTGAGGATTTCTCTGCCTTTTCATCTTGTTTAGATTGCTGTGTATGAAGTGGCCTTTCTGTATTCTGGCAGTTTGTAGTTCCTCTTTATTGTGGAGGTTCCTCCCTGTGGGTGAGATTGGATGGGTGGCTTGTCAAGGTTTCCGGGTTATGGAAGCTTGCATAGGTGTTCTGGTAGGTGGAGCTGGATTTCTTCTCTCTGGAGTGCAATGAAGTGTCGAGTAGTGAGTTTTGAGATGTCTATGGGTTTGGTGTGACTTTGGGCAGCCTTTATATTAATGTTCAGGGCTATATTCCTGCATTGCTGGAGAATTAGTGTGGTATGTCTTGCTCTGGAACTTGTTGGCTCCTGGGTGGAGCCTGGTTTCAGTGAAGGTATGGAAGCTTTTGGATGAGCTCTTATCGATTAATGTTCCCTGAAGTCAGGAGTTCTCTGGTGTTGTAAAATTTGGGATTTAAGCCTCCTGCCTCTGGTTTTCAGTCTTATTCTTGCAGTAGTCTCAAGACTTCTCCATCCATACAGCACCAATGATAAAACACATAGGTTAATGGAGAAAAGATTCTCCAGAGTGAGGGACACCGAAAAAGGTTCGCTGAATTAGATGGAAAATTGAAGAGGGAGGAGGGAGATAGAGGTGACCAGGAGGAGAAGAGGGGGAATCAAGGGAGAACGCAATCTAGTCAGTAATCAATTCCCTATGTGCTCTCCACAGTCTAGAACACTCAGAGAAGTTCACGGAGTTCCATACACAAGAGAAGATGAAGGAAGGAGATAGAGGTGACCAGGGGGAGAGGAGGAGGAGTCGAAAGGAGAGAGACCAGTCTAGCCTGTGATCAGTTCCCTACATGTTCTCCACAGCCCGGAACACCCATAGAGCTTCACAGAGTTGGGTAGAGAAGAGAAGGGGGAGGGAGGAGATAGAGGTAACTTAGGGGAGAAAAAGGAGAATTAAAAGGGGGAGAGGGCAGTCAAGCCAGTAAACACACTAAGTAAAAATGGGTACTGAAGATTGGTTTCTTACAGGTACAAAGATTAAAAAGCAAAGATTAAAAATCTAGAGTAGAGGTTAGACTCTCAAAAATACAATATTAAAAAAACAAAACAAAATCACAAAAATTATGAAAACTATATATGAAATTTGCTTTAAAAATAAGGTCTTTTTTGCAAGGTAATAGTAGGTTATGAAAATGAAAATTAAAGGAGCAATAAAGGACTGAAAAGTAAAAAGAAATTAAAAATTTAAAAAATGATAATAGTAAAGATATGTCTAGGAATATCTCTGGGCGTGTGGTGGGCGGCGTGGGGTTAGTTCAGTTTCAGATAGTTCCTTGTTCTAGCTTATATTTCTCAAGGTCTATAGGCCCCTTCCAGTGTAGTTGGTGGCAAGTACAAGGTTTTAATGTGTTGCACCTTTCACTTCCAAAGTGGTTCCCTCTGTTTATTTTGGCTTGTTGTGTTTGCAAGTCTCTTCAGTGTCTAATTTCCGGCCTGACACAAGGGGGTGAAAGTGGTCACTTATTTAGGCTCACTTGTTCTGTCGTGCTGTGGGGAGGGAGGAACACTGCAAACAAATATCATTGGTGTGTGTGGGGAGTGCTTGCAGTGTCTCGGCCACATTGGGTTTGCCCCCGCTTACAGCGTGTGTGCTTTCCCAGTCTACACTGCTCAGGACAAATAATCCTTGAATAAATGCTGGCTGCAGTCTTCTCAACATAAGCAGATACTCGGCTTCAAACATAAGGCTTTAATTGACTTGAGTTCTACTTTTTTTTTGCATGTGTTTTTCTGTTTCACTATCATTACCTAAGGAGGTCCTGTGATTTAAAAAAGATGTAATGAACAGCATGGTGACTATGACTAATAGTATTGCAGTCGCTTAGAGTAGAA
Organism: Giraffa tippelskirchi; assembly: GCF_054371585.1. Classification (NCBI taxonomy): domain Eukaryota; kingdom Metazoa; phylum Chordata; class Mammalia; order Artiodactyla; family Giraffidae; genus Giraffa; species Giraffa tippelskirchi. The sequence continues at coordinate 151,363,974 of NC_137289.1, forward strand.
CTTTTACATGTTTTTATCTCATACACAAAAACACACACGGGTTAATGTGTGAGGAGGGAGATGTGTGAGTTCCCTTGTTTCTTATGCAAATCACCAGTGATATTTATTCTTTGATTCTACCTTCCTGCTCCTTTACACTCTGCAAAGTTCTGAGAGTTACTATGTCAGCACTGATTAAACTCAATGCACTTGTCATAGATCCCTCTAGCCCAAGATTTGATATATTTTTAACTGGCTAAAGATACTTGATAATAATATTTCATATACGTGTTTTAATGGTTCATATTTCCTGTCTGGTTTCTAATGTTGCTTTCATGATTCAAACTGAAGTTGTTTCTGTTAGAATTTTACAAACTATTTTATGATGTGTCAGAGTGATCACACTTCTTATAACTTCTGCTCAGTTTTATTCTTTTTTTTTTAACTTTAAACTACACACTGGGAGTTGGTTGCTGTGCTCTGCTTTTCTCGTCTTGCAGCTGGAGGGCTTCTCATGGTGATGGTTCTCCAGTTGGGGCTCTAGATCCCAAGCACAGTTGATGTAGCTCATGGGCTTAGTTGTGCAGCATAGGGGATCTTTCTGGATCAGGGATTCAACCTGTGTCCCCTGCATTGGCTGGTGGATTCTGAAGCACTGGACCCCAAAGTCATTTTTTTGTTTCTTTGCTTTGCTTCTTGCTTTAGGCAGCTTTCTCATGGTGAGAATAAATAAGCATTGCTTCATTCTTTCCGGGGCTAATAGTAGTCATCCTCCGCTCTTCTCCAGTAGCAACATCTAACACCTTCCAACCTGGGGGACTTATCTTTCCGTGTCATATCTGTTTGCCATTTTACACAGCTCCTGGGGTTCCCGCAGCAAGAATGGAGTGGTTTGCCCACCCCCCTCCAGTGGCTGACGATTTGTCAGAACTCTTCACTATGACCTGTTTGTCCTGGGTGGCCCTACATGAAAAGGCTCACAGCTTCACTGAGTTATGCCAGCCCCTTCAGCACACAAGGCAGTGATCCATGAATCGGGTATAGCTTAGTCGTCAACCACTATTGTTCCGTTTTCTGTCAACAACTCTAGTTAATGGAGACAAGTATCTTGACCTTGGAGATGAGTGTATGGTTGTAACATGCATTCAGCACACATGTAGCTTACAGGGAGCCCTGGCAGGGTACGTGAGCAGTGCCCTACTCTGTCTTGTCTGTCACTCCTGCAGCATTTCCGGTGCACCCAGCCTTCCTTATCCTCAGGAGCTCACCAAAGGTCCCTGAGTGGTCTAGGAATGCCTCATCTCTCCCATCTCCCTTAATCATTTTGCCTGGTCTCTTGTCTCATCCAGTTGCATGATCTATTGGGTACCCATGATGCTCCTTTATTCCGATCAGTTGTCTGACTAACCAATTCTATCTCTCCCATGACATCTGACGGGAACATTATATCACCATATACAACTACCATGTTTGGTTTATTTTCTCTTCTCATAAACACACTTGCTGGATTCACACCATTTGTCCTAAACAGCATTATCTCCCCTTTCTTTGTACACTCGATTTTCTCCACAGTTGAATTTACATGTTTTGTGCATTTCCCAGTAGAAGTTTGTTCAGTACACATGTATGCATTAATGAATTTATTGATCAGTTTAGGAATCCAGTAACATCAGGAAGAACAGAGGACATTCATAGTTGGAAAACCGTGGGTTCTGGGTCATGATTTCCTGGGAGAGAATGAATGATGATTTCAAGGAAAAGGTCTATTATCTTCATACGTATGATTGGTACACATTGCAGCTTCGATGCTGCTCGTATTCTTACTTCGTTTTTTTCTTTAAGTCTGAAAGGAAAGCAAACCGTTGTTTAGCTGACTAGGGTTAATATGATATTGCCCATAGCAGGAATGATAAAAGAGAAGCAGTTTCTGATGGAAACAGTGGAGAAATTTTCATACAAGGTTCATTTCAGAGAAGTTCATCTGTGTGTGTGCCCCTGTGGGGTTGCATAGAATTACCACCTGGTAAAGTTAGTTTTGAGCAGTCCTGTATCTAGTCTTATATTAATAGGTACTAAGTTACGTATTCACAGCTCTGAAATGTAGAAGATTATAAACTCTGTGAAATGTGCCACTTACATCATCTGTAATCTCATCTATCATCATGCATGTGTTGAGGCTGCAAGGTCATTCATTCTCAGTGGGATTCCCCAACGATCATCATATCTTACAGCTCAGGACTTCACACAGTCTCCTCGTTTGTCCTCAAAGCATCTTTCTGTGGAGTCTAGACCATGTCCATCTTTAGATATTTAATGCAAAGACTGAGCCTTTGGCACGTGGCAATGTGAAGTGTTTTGTTATCCCATTCTTTATTAAAATTGATTTTTATTGACGTATAGGTGATGTGCAATGTTGTATTAGTTTCAGGTGTAGAGGAAGGCGATTCATTTATACATTTGTTGTTGCTGAGTTGCTAAGGTGTGTCCCAAACTTTGTGTCCTATGGAGTATATCTTGCCAGACTCCTCTGTTCATTGGATTTTCCAGGCAAGAATACTGGTGTGGGTTACCATTTCCTACTCCATGGGATCTTCCTCTGCCTGGATATAACCCGCCTCCCCTCTATCTCCTGCATTGGCAGACAGATTCTTGACCTCTGAGTCACCTGAAAAGCCCTCAGTAAATGTGTAAATGTAGGTAAATGTATACCATTTTACATTCTTGTTCTTATAAGTCATTTCAAGACATGGAGTATCATTCTCTCCAGTAGGTCTTTGTTGTTTATTTTATATATTTTAGTGTGTATCTGTTCATCTCCAACTCCTAGTTTATCCCTTGCCTACTTCCCCTTTGGTAACCATTAATTTTGTCTGTGCTTAAGAGTCTGTTTTATAAACGGTTCATTTTCATCATATTTTACATTTCACATGGAAGTGATGGTATATGATATTTGCCTTTCTTTCTCTGACTTATTTCACTTAGTAAGATCATCCCTAGGTCCATCGATGTTGCTGCAAATGGCATTATTTCATTCTTTTTCATGACCAGATAATATTCCATTGTATACGTATACCATTCTTAAAGCAGTACAACCCACCCCCCCAACACACACAAAGAGTGTGAACCTCCTGAAAAAAAAGCTCAGTGTTGTTTGTGTCACATTTCTGCTCATCCCACTAATGTTCTGTTTTCTTATGGAGGACAATTGTCTGAAAGAGAATGAATAAGGGGAAAAATTACCATTGACATGCCTCTATTTCAAAGGATTATTTCAAAACAGCTTTTATAAAGGATGTCTCTGCCGATAGGAAGTTTGACTTGAATGTCCTAGTGATGTGTTTTTATTTTGGATACCTGCTGTTCTCTGGGGCTTTACCTGTTTCAATGACATGTTCTATATTTTCATTTGGGATCCCCCTTTCACTGTTCAGCTCCTGATACTTCTGAAATTCTTCTGGAGTGAAGCTGTCTCCTCTGCCTGGATTTCATAGCAAGCAGGGCAGAAGAGGTGTGCGTTAGAATCCTGTATAGGTTATAGAGAGTCACCTGGATGCTACCTGTAGTGATTGGTAAATCTCACCATAATTACTGCCCTCCCCCATCACTTAAACCCTGCTCCCCGGGTATTTTTCTACAGACGTGCCCGAGTGTGTACACAGGCTTTCAGATGGGTCCATGGGGGTAGAGTCCACATAGTTAACATGTTATCATGTTCCAGTTCTCACAACTAGTAAGTAAACTATAGATCATTCACATGTGACCTTAAGCATGCCCCAGTGAGATGCAATCCTTCGTGGTACATTGGAGAAGGTCATGGGGGGTCTGAGACTCAGAATTCCTCCCAGCATTAACTCTTCCTTTCCACTTTGTCTACATCCTAGAATTCCATCACTGAGGTTTTCATGAACCCTCATGGAATGAATGGAGGGTGGGAATGATTTGGAATTTTCAAAAGGACGCTGATCCCATTGAGACAGTGCAGGACTTTATGTTTTTTGCCCCGCCCGCCATGTCTTTGGCCTGCCTTTTCTCTATGAAAGATTTTAGTCAAAAATAAGTTTAATCAGAGTATCGAAAACATGGGATAGCCATGGAAAACAGTCAAAGTAGACGATATAATAATAATGTAGTCATGAAGCATAGACAAGGACCTGTAGTTCCTCCCTGAGGGCAGTAGATACTGTTCTGGGTCTTAGCCTGAAAGCTGTCTCATAGACAATGAAAACCCTACCTGGTGGAAAAGTTAAATACAGGATGACTAGACCTGCCACGGTTCAGAGAACTGACGTCAGGGAGATGGGAATAAAGTGACCGTGGAACTGACGGTTAACTGTACTGAAAACAATCAAGGTGATGCTATTCAGACCGCTGATGACCAATTTCAAAAAGACTGTTTGAGCTGCCTGCTGTTTTTGCAGGGAGCCCCCTCCCTCTGTTTATAAGCTTCTTGGCCCCTCTGGTTGCCAGTTGTGGGGTGGGACAATCAGCCTTTGGACAGAAGTCCACCCTCGCTCCATCTGCCGGCATCTGAATGAAAGCAGACATTCCTTTCTACGAAGCTGGCCATTTATTTGGCTTTTGAGTGACAGCCAGCAGGACCCCACTTTTGATAACAACACTACTCATGCCACTCAGGGAAGAACTCAGGCTTTATCGTTCTCACAGACCAGACACAACCCTCAGCCACCCTAAACATGCATATAATACTGGACAGGATAATGGGGCATGTCCGTGAGCCCAAGGGATTGGCCAGACGGCAGAACGACTGACGTTCCTGACTACACTTCCTCTGCAGCCTTCAGTGTGACCCTGAGGTATTTGCAGAGCATTGGGTCCAGGTCTCAGGAAGTGTTTTAACAATTGTGACAGAGAAGAAAGCATTTGTGGTGGAGATGAATGCAGTCATGCCGGGAACCTGAGAGTCTGCTAAACTCATATTTAAACCTTGGTTTCCTTTGGTGTCAGGAGCCAGCAACTCCATTGTGTGATACCTGGCAAGGAACTCATGGACCCATTCTGGAATATTTCCTTGGATCTCTGGGGTCAGTGTATTTCATTTTTTAAAAAGCTGTGTAATAGAATCCCCAGTGAATACATTTCCTCATCTTTCCAGCAGACAACCTTTCTGCAGCCCTGACTGACCTAAAGTCTGAATTCTCCCATGTGAACCCATATCTGCTGCAGTCTGTTCCTTACAAAGTGCTGTGCTTAATTGTTCAGTAGTGTTCAATTCTTTGTGACCCCATGGACTCTAGCCTGCCAGGCTCCTCTGTCCATGGGATTTTCCAGGCAAGAATATTGGAGTGGGTCGCCATGCCCTCCTCCAGGGGATATTCCCCACCCAGGAATGGAACCCAGGTCTCCCGCATTGCAGGCAGATTCATTGCCATCTGAGCCAGCAGGGGAGCCCTAATATAAGTCATGTGTTTTTCTCTCTCCCTACTATAAAAATATGGATCATATGAACACATCTACTTTGTATTGGATAAGCTACAGTACATACCGACGCCTTTAGTTTGTTTTGTGATCGTCTCTCCATCATCATTTTCAATATAAGTTTACCAGCATGTTGTCTCATGCATGAATCAGTTGCAAAACATTTGTACCTGCGACTGTGACAGAAAAAAAAATTCAAATTTCAATATGATTATCTGCTTTCCTTTCTAATGAATGCATCTCATTCTTCACACGCTATTGTCTGTCTTGCCTCTAATTTTGAACTCGGTCTCATTGACATTGTAGTGGTATGTTGTTAGAACCAGTTATGACAGCTAGTGAACTAGGAAAGCTTTCTACATACCCCTTTCTCCTGAAGATAATTAAGACGTTCAGTCTTTTAAGCTGTGCAGTCTGTGAATTATAGCAAAGTTGCTTATTGCAACCATCATGGGTGTTGAACCTCAACCATCTCATACCAGCTCACAAGACCTGACTGTTAAATTTTCAGGAATTTTGTGACCCATTTTACAAGTACAGTCATGGTTAGAAATGAATTCTACAAATTTAAATGAATAATATTAAAATGAAAGTTAACACGTCATCCAGAGCTATTTCCTAGTACAAGAGGTAATTAAACAGGTACAAATTAGTCCATTGCAAAGTGTTGGAAATATATACTCTGAAATCATTGCAGGTTAGATCCTGTCACTGCATGTCCACATTTGAAATTACAATAAATGCATCAGACCAAGATTAGAGTGCTTTGTTGCACAGTTTTTTCCTTGAAAATGAATCATAGGGATATGTGATCACTTAATATAATATTACAGAATTGATGTTAATATTTGAGAATTATTTCCTTTTATTTTCAGCTACTGAGGTAGATGTCTATGTTAATGCTCATTTCAAAGTTTGTATTTCTATTCATATTTGAGACTTATTTCTTATTTTAAACTATAGAGATAGAAGTCTATGCTAAAGTCTCATTCAAATTAGGTAAACATCAATTTGAGATTTTTTTGCTCTTACTTTTGCTCTTAAGGTTTCTCATTTGGGGCCTTACATTAAACATGTTCTACTTACTCAACTTGCTGATAAAGAACTTTCAATATTTAAAGAATTCCTTACTGAAAGCAAACTTTTTCGTGCAGGTCAAATAAAAGATAGAACAAGGCTGGGAAGAGTCATTATATTTTCAGGTAGTTTCTTTCACTTACTCATGCCCGAGGAGCACAAGGAACCAACGTTCTGGGGGTTCTTCTCAGAGACCATCAATGGCAACATTCTACCCTTGGACTTCATCCTGGTGTTGTGGGACAGTATTGATTCCTGAAAAATTGAAAGGCTTTTCCAAGGTTGTCTTGGTAATGAGTTGAGGGAACAGTTCACCCATTCAGACATCTAATTGTCTTGGATGGAACCGAGACCGTCCATCTGAACACGTTTTATGTGACAACCCATTGGAAAAGCTCAACTCCTCACATTCTATGATGTAAACATCTCCTTCTTGTCTCCTTGCCACATTATGGAATAAGTGGCATGTCCCGTCAACCCTGAAAAACAGACAAGAAATTATTTCCTCACCATCCATGCCCCAGTACATGAGGACAGCCTTCTACGGGTAGAGTTCACACACTCAACTTCACAGCCATGACCCACACCTTTCACTGCACCCCATGTCGGAAGTCAACAGTCTCCTTGCTTTCAGTTGGGTCAGATTGTACTTACTTGACATAAAATGTAAGGGAGAGGTATTTGCAGCTATTGATACATTCAATCCAACGATAGTAACACCTCAGTGGACCCCCTTCCACAATCTTCTCCTTGTTATCCGCAGCTGCGTAGAAGGTGTACCACTCTCCTGCAACCTAAGAAGAAAGGTCTCCATAAACATCAGCCAGACTCTTTTCTGGTTACTCACCAATATACAGCAACATCTTTGCTTCTGCATTTACCACAGAAGGGAAGTGAATTGATCCTTATTAAGCCAAGAAGAGTTGTACCCCCTACTTTGTTGAGTAACCTGACATGAATTCATGATTCCTATTTGAACAGAAAGCATAGAATTCAGAGAATTTTGCACAGAATTCAGAGTTTTTTGAAATAGCTAAAACAAAGCCAATAAAGACTGGGATGGTTCACAGCTTTCTGAATGATCACGTTAGGCTGTGTTTTTTTTTTTTAACCTACAGAGAAATAACAACAGCAACAAAAATACAAAGAGTAGCTCATGTAGTTAATGGACTGTGTTATGTATACAATCTGCTCATACATATAAACATGAATATCTCTGTCACATGCACCCCGCAAACTCTCAAACAAGGAAGCCCTTCTCCCACGTCAGCTCGTTCTGGTACCTTTGAAGGGTCTATCTCAGCTGGAGTTTCTGGGCAGCACAAACCAGGACAAGGACAAGACTCAGCAACAGAATCTTCATCTTCTGACTCTCGCATTGCTCCTTGTAGAGAAGCTGAGGGCGCCCCAGTTGTTGGAGAGGTTGTCAATTGGTTCTGCTGTTCATAGGATACATCTCTTGGCGGAATACATATTGATCAAACCGTGCTTAATCACCAGACCATGGTGAGGTAAACATAATCTTCTGATATCCTAGTTGGCAGCTGAGCTTTTTGGCATTCTGTGCTTCTTATGGAATGCCTGTGTTATTTCTTTAACATGGAAGAGATCTTTTTAAGCTTGTTTTCTAAAGCTAAAGATGGCACCGTCCGGTTTAAGAAGATAAATATGTGGTATCTCTACCAGGAATCAGTTGTGAGGGAGTTCCTTAGAGGGGTCTATATTTTTTTATATTGAAGTGGAAGTATAGTTGGTGTACAATATTTGTTGTTACAGGAATACCACATAGGTATCTGTTATTTTATTTCTCCTTTTGAAATTATGAAAATGTTGGATTTTTTTATTCTCTGTGTTGTACAATCTTTATTTTTAAAATAATCTTTGTATATAATTTATTTTATGCATAGTACTTTGTGCCTCTTACTCCGCTCCTCCTGCAAGTGTGTTACTGACTTCTTTCCCTCAGCATATTTGTTTGAATAAACATTTATATATTTTTTTGTAGACTGCATTCCCATTTCCGCATAGTATCATCATAGCATAGTCTTACCAGGACACGTCCCATTTTTATCCATTCCAGTGTTGATGGATACATGTTCATAGACAAGTCTTTGTAAGGAACCGAGCCATATTATCTCATGGGTAGAGACTTAGGGGTCTCAGTGCCTTCTGATTTTCGATTCCTGCCAACAGGAATTGAGACCTTACATGGCTCCATCCTTGCCAGGACTCAGTGTGATCAGTTGTTTTCATTTCAGAGATTATAAGTGTGTGCTGACATCCAGTTGCCGTCGTAATTTCCACTTCCTGAATGAATAAAGTGCTGGGATTGCCATCTTCTATTCTCTTTGTTAAGTGTCTTTGCGAGTCATGTGTTCATTGTTCAGTGAATTATTATTTTTTTTTATGAAGTTTGTAGGTTTTTAACATATTCTGGATATGACTCACTTTTCAGTTGGGGATGTGCCAATATTTTTCCCCTGTTGCTGGCTCTTGTGATGGTCTTAAATATAGGTCTATGAGTCTCTCTGTGTTAGTTGTAAATCATGGAGCAGTGAATCAGTTGAAGCTCTTTATATATTTTTTCATATGAATTTCCAATTTCTCCAACAGTTTTCCCTATAGGATTATTATTTTTTACTGAATTTCCTTTGTAACTACATTTAAAATCTATTTGTTTGTATATTCCTGTCCCTTCCTCACGAGCAGATTTGGTTGCGTTTTGGTTTGTGTTTCCCCATTCTTGATTCTTTTTTTTGTTTGTTTTTGGTAAGCTTAAAGATAGTTGGAACATGAAGATGATATCACTAGCCTTCAACAAGTTTGTGTCAAAAGCAAAATGTTCACGGTTCAGAAGCATGTGAAAATAGAATTTGTCATCCATTAATGGATCATTAGAGTAGTGTATATTTCTGCTGATTTTCACAAAGGATGTCTGAAATAGTGAGACATTAGTTTTGCTACATTTTGGAGCCAAAAGAAATAATCATTGAGTAAATGCTGGCTGCAGAGTTCTCAATGTAAGCAGATACTCGGTTTCAAACATAAGGCTTTAATTGACTGAAGTTCTGCCGTTTGTTTGTTGGTTTTTGTGTGTGTGTGAGTCTGTGTGTATGTGTGTGTTTCTGTTTAGTTATCATTACCTAAGGAGCTCCTGTGATTTAAAGAAAGATGTAATGAACAGCATTGTGACTATGACTAATAGTATTGAACACATACGTGGCAATCGTTGAGAGCAGAACTTTTAAGTGTTTTTATCTCAGACACATACAGACACACACACACACACGTGGTGTAACTATGTGAGGAGACAGATGTGTTAGTTCACTTGTTTCTTATGTAAATCACAAGTGACATTTATTCTTTTACTCTGCCTTCCTGCCCCTTACCTCCCTGCAAACTTTAAATGTTTGTATATCTACACTGATTAAACTCAAACCACTTGTCATAGATCCCTCTTCCCCAGGATTTGATATGTTGCCTCTTCCCCAGGATTTAATATGTTGCCCCTACTGTTCAGTTTTGTTGTGTGTGTCTGTGTGCTCAGTTGAGAAATCCTGTCTGACTCTTTGCCACCTCAAGAACTGTATAGCCCACCAGACTCCTCTGTTCATCGGATTCTTCAGGCAAGATGACTGGACTGGGTTTTCAATTCCTCCTCCAGGGCATCTTCTCGACACAGGGAATGAACCTGCATCTGTTGCATCTCCTGCCTTTTTTTTTTTTACCAGGGCACCCCTGTATTTTTTACCAGGGCACCCCTGGAAGCCCATGGAAGACTGCATTCTGCAAAATACTTACCACCCTCTGCAACCCCACAGCAGAGGAATGCTGCTGTGTAAAGCACCCCATAGTTGAGTGAATTTCAGCTGTTACTTTGGACTACTTCCATTCTATTTGAAGTTGTGTGATTTACTAATCCCATCTCTCTCGTGACATCTGCTGGGCACCTTATACAACTCTATAAAACTACCACCTGTGGTTTATTCTCTCTTCCCGACAAGACCCTTGCAGGATTCACACCATGCATCCTAAACAGAGTTCTCCTACTTTATTGTTGCTAGATTTTCTGAATAGTTGAATTTACATGTTTAGTGCATTTGCAAATACAGCATGTTTGTTCATTACACATATGTGCATTAATCAATTTATTGATCAGTTTAGGAATCCAGTAACATCAGCAAGGGCAGAGGAGATTCATAGTGAAAGCCGTGTCCAAGATCATGACTTCCTGGGAGAGAAGAAATGAGGATTTCAAGGAAAATATCTTTTATCTTCATATGGCTGATTGTGACACATTAGTGCTGCGATGCGGCACATATTCTTTCTTTGTTCACTTCTGTATGGCTGATTGTGACACATTAGTGCTGTGATGCGACACATATTCTTTCTTCGTTCACTTCCATAAAGAGAAAAAAAAAAAAACGTAGTTGAACTTATTAGGATTAGCATGATGTTGGCCAGAGAATGAAACAGAAAATAGAAGCGGTTGAAAGCAGTGGAGAAATTTCCCTACAAGACCCATTTCGCAGAAGTCCCTCTGTGTGTGTGCCCATAGTGGGTTGCGTAGAACTACCACCTGATGAAACTACTTGTGAGCAGTCGTGGATCAGCTGGTACGTTGAGAGTTGCTGAGATGCATCTCCACAGCTCCCTGGTGTAGGGGATTACTGTGTAACCTGTTCCTCCTACTTCTCCTGTAAAACTTATTTTTCATCATGAAGGTATTGTGGCTGTCAGGTCATTCATTCGCAGTGGTTTTCACCAGGGGTCATCGTATTTCACAGCTCAGGGCTTCACACAGTCCTCAAAGCATCTCACGGTGGAGTCTATACCGGTGTGATTGTTTAGGTATTTAAATCCTAACACTTACGGAATCTCGAGCCATTACCATGTGGCAAGGTAAAGAGTTTTGTGTTCGTACTCCTTTTTAAAATTATTTTTTATTGAAATGTAGTTGATGTGCAATGTTTTGTTAGTTTCAAGTGTATAGCGGCATGATGGTTTGTGCATATGTTGTAGTTTAGTGTCCAAGTCCTGCCCAACATTTTTGTGTTCCTATGGACTTTAGCCTGCCAGGCTCTTCTGTCCATGGGATTTCCCCGGCAAGAATATTGGACTGGGTTGCCATTTTCTCCTCCAGAGGATCTTCCCGACCCAGGATCAAACCACATTGCCTACATTGGCAGGCAGATTCTTTGCCGATGAACGACCAGGAAGCCCTCAGTTACACATATATGTATATACACACCAGGAGTGTGTATCTCTTAATGCCAAACTCCTAGTATATCCCTCTCCCCATTTTTTTCTTTAGGAACCATCATGTTTTTTTGGACTGTGAAACTGTTTCTATTTTGTAAATAGTTCATTTGTGCCATATTTTACGTTCCACATGGAAGTGATATCAAACTCGCCTTTCTCTTTCTGACTTACTTCCCTTCGTATGATCATCTCTAGATCTGCCCATGTTACTGCAAATGGCATTATTTCATTCTTTTACATAGTTGAGTAATATAGTCCACTGTGTATATATCCCATGCTTAAAGCAGTATGCCCCAGAATAACGTCTTACCTTAGGAAAAAAAACCTGCATGTTGTATATGTGATTATTCTACTCACCCAGCAGAGGCTCTCGGTTCTTATTGAGGACAGTCATCTGTGAAAGAGAATGAATAAGTGGAAAAATAATCATTGACATGCCTCTATTTCAAAGGATTATTTCATAACAGCCTTTGTAAAAGATGACTGTGCAAATAGGAAATTTGAATCGAGTGTCCTCATGATGTGATTTCATTTCAGATCCCTGTTGTCTTCTTGGCTTTACCTGTTTCAGTGACATCTTCAATATGTTCTGTTGGAATCCCCTCTTCTTTGTTCAGTTCCTCATACTGCTGAGTTTCTTCTTGAGTGACACTGTCTCCTTTGGCTGGGTTTAATAACAGAGGGCAGAAGAGGTGTGCGTTAGAATCCTTTGCAGCTTATAGAGTGTCACCCAGCTCCTATGTGTAGTGTCCAGTCAGTCTCACCATCGCCATGGCCCTCTTCAATCACCTAAACCCTGCTCACCAGGTAATTTTCTACAGAGGTGTCTGAGTGTGCACACCAGGTCTTCAGATGTGTCCAGGGGATAGAGTCCACATAGTTAACATTTTATCACATTCCAGTTCTTACAACCACTGAGTGAACTACAGACCATTCACCTGTGAGCCTAAGCATCCCCAAGCCAGATGCAAGCTGGAATGATACATCGGAGAAGGTCATGGTGGGTCCTGAGACTCAGATATCCTCCCAAGTTTAACTCCTCCTGTCCACATTGTCTGCGTCCTAGAATTCCGTCTCTGGGGTTTTCCTGGACCTTAATCTATTAAGATGTGTAGAGACCATCACAGACTCAATGGACAAGTGTTTGAGCAAACTCTGGGAGATACTGGACGGCAGGGCAGCTTTGCGTGCTGCAGTCCATGGAGCCACAATCAGACACGACACCACGCATAACTCAACAACAACGTTGAAATGAATGGGGGATACATTTTTCGGGGTTCTCACCAAGCACGCTCATCTCATTGCACATGCTACTCAGAGAAAACCTCAGGCTCTGTCATCCTCAGAGACCAGACACAAGCCCCACCCACCCCAAATGAGAATATATCAGATGGGATAAAGGGTCATGTAAAATGAAACTTGTGGTTGGCCAGTTGTCAGAAAGATTGGCATGATTGACCACGCTGATTCTGAAGGATTCTGTATGATCCAGGGGTGATTTGCAGAGGGTTGGGTTCTGATTTCAGGTATTATTTCAGTGATTGTGGCAAAAAAAGAAAGCATTTTTATTCAAGAGGAATCAGTCATGGCCAGGACCTGCAAGTCTTGGAACTCAAAGTTCCAACCTTGGTTAACTTTGATGTCCAAACCCGGCAACTCCAATATGTGATATTTATCAAGAAACACACGGAGCATCCTGGAATATTTCATTGCACCTCCTGGGTAAGTGTGTCTAATTTTTTAAATGTCAACCAATAGAATCCCCAATGGATGCATTTCTTCAGTTTTCTAGTAGACAACCTTTCTGCAGCCCTGAATCATGGCACATGAAGTCTGAATTCTCCCATGTGAATTCATGTCTACTCTAGTGTGCTTATAAAACATAAGGTGTTCATGCACTTCTGTCCTTAAATGAAATAATGATAATATGAACACTGTTAATTTGCTCAGAATAAGCTTCAGTAACGTACCGAGGAGTTGACTCACTTTTGTAATCTTAACACCATCAAAGTTTTCACCGTAGATTACTAATGCGTTGTCTGATACAGGAATCAGTTTGAAAGAATTTGTACCCATATCTGTGACAGGAAAAAAAGAATTCAAATCTCAATGTGATTAACTTCTTTACATTTGGAAGTGTCATGTTCTTCACATGCTATCATCAATCCTCCCTCTGATAGTGAGATGCCACCGTCTCACTGGCATTTCTTGTGGTCTGTGGTTAGAACCTGTTGAAACAGTTAGTGAACCTGAAAAGCTTTCTCCACACACCGCTCTTCTTAAGAGAGTAAAGACTTCCAGTCTTCTAGACCGAACAGTCTGTGAACAATAGCAAAGCTGCTTATTGCAACTATAGTAGGTGCTGGACCTCAATCATCTCATACAAGCTCACCAGAGCTGACTGTGACAGTTTCAGGAATGTTTTGACCAAATTCACAAGTGCCGTTATGATTACAAAGAGACTTCGAAATCATGTGAAAATAAAACTTAATAGATAAACCAAAGTTACCTTCTGGTATAGAGGTAATCAGAGACGTAGAAATGAAGGTATTGCCACATGTTAGAGATATATACTCTGAAATGTTTCCTAATTAGGTCCTGTGTCTAATGTCCACAGATGAAAAAAAAAAAAAAAATGCCTCTGACCAAGATTACAATGTTCCATTGTACATTTTCTCCATGAAATCAAATAGGTACTTTTCATTACTTAGCATTACAGTATTGTTATTTGAGGTTTCTTTCTAGTATTGAAACTATAGAGATCAAGGTCTGTGCTAGTGCCCCTTTTGATTTCAAATTAGGTAAAAATTAGTGTGAAACTTCTGCTGTCATTTTAACTATTCTTATACTCATCTGTCGGAGAAGGCAATGGCACCCCACTCCAGTACTCTTGCCTGGAAAATCCCATGGATGGAGGAGCCGGGTAGGCTACAGTCCATGGGGTCGCTAAGAGTCGGACACGACTGAGCGACTTCACTTTCACTTTTCCCTTTCATGCACTGGAGAAGGAAATGGAGTTATACTGGAAATACTGCAGTATACTGCCAATGCAGTATACTGGAAATACTCCAGTATTCTTGCCTGGAGAATCCCAGGGACAGCGGAGCCTGATGGGCTGCCGTCTGTGGGGTCGCACAGAGTCGGACACGACTGAAGCGACTTAGCAGCAGCAGCATACTCATCTGTGAGATTTAGATGAATCAGGTTCTACTTCTTCAACATGCTAAAAAGTAACTTTTCATGTTTAAAGGATTTCTTTAGTTAAAGACAATTTGATCTTGACAGTTAAATAAGGGACTTCTCAGGTGGCTCAGCGATAAAGAATCCTCCTGCCATTGCTGGAGATGCAGGAGACTTCATCTTGATTCCTGGGTCAGGAAGATCCCCTGGAGGAGGAAATGAAAACCCATTCTAGTTTTCTTGCCTGCAGCATCCCACAGACAGGAGCCTGGTGGGCTAGAGTCTATGGGGTCACAAGAGTCAGACACAGCTGAGCGAGCATTTAACATGCTTCGGAAGACACACACATCAGAAGAGCTCCCATACTCACATCCTGCGTGATAAACATCCCCTTCTGCCTTTGCAACTACATTGAGTAATGTGCATTTCTCGTGAAACCTGAAAAACAGACAGGATGTTCTTTTGTCATCATCTGTTCCCAAAGTTTGAAGGCACTCTTCCATCGATAGAGTTCGCACACTCAACTTCACTCCCTTGACTCACACCCTTCGCTACACATTGGAGATGTGACCCCATGTCAGAAGTCAGCAGTCTCATTGTATTCATGTCAGGCAGATTGTGCTTACTTGGCATAAAATTTAATGGATAGTGAGGAACAGCCGTCAATACATTCAAGCTCACGGATGTATGCCCTCAGGGGGCCTTCTTCCTCAATCTTCTCCTTGTTATCTGCGGCCGTGAGAATGGTGTGCCAGTCTCCTGTAATCTAAGAAGGCAGGTCTCCATAAACATCACTCAATCTTTTTACTGGATTCTCACCAATACCCAACACAATCATTGCCTCTTCATTCACCTCAGAAGAGAAGAAAATTCAATCTTAGTAAACGAAGTAGGATTCTACCCCCTGCCTTGCAGAATAACATGAAATAATCATTCGTATTCAAGCAGAAAGCATAGAGTTTGAGTTTCTTAAAATAGCTAAAAGAGCAACATTAAAGACCATGGCAGTTCATTGATCCCTAAAGGATAGCATGGTTAGCTTTTTTCTTTTTTTCACATGGAGACAAATAAATTGAGAAAAAAATGCCAAGAGCAGAAAGACAGAGGGTTGTATTATGTTCATGTAGATAGGTGGACCATGGCATATGTATACAATCTGCTCATACATATAAACAAGGCTATCTCTGTCTCTCTCTCTCTCACACCCACACACACACTCAGAGACCAAGACCTTCCCCAGATCAGCTGAATTTGGGTACCTGTGAGGGGTCTAGCTCAGCTGGAGCTTCCTGGGCAGCACAAACCAGACCAAGGAGAAGAGTCAGGAACACAGTCTTCATCTTGTGACTCTCGTGGTCCTTCTTCTACAGAAGCTGAGGGTGTCCCAGGTGTTGGAGAGGCTGTGAATTCATCCCTCTTCTTATAGGATGGGTCTCTTGGCAGAATACATAATGATCAAACAGTGGTTAATCACAAGACCTTGGTTATATAAACGAGATCTTCTGATATCCTGGTTGGCAGGTGAGGTTTTTTTGTAATCTGGGGTTTTTATAAAGAGATTAATTTTAAGGGAATCTTAGTTAGATCTGGACAATTTCCTTTAGATTAAATGAGAAATTAGAGAACATATGAGGTATTTCAAAGACACTGATACTTATATTCTTTAGGATCTTCAGATTCTAAAATGGGACAAAGAGTCCAAGACTCATAGTCCCAACTCTCATGTTATTTATTTAGCATTGAAATGTCAGTTTAAGTTTATACCCTAAAACTAAATAAAGACAGTATAATCTGGTTTAAAAGATTAATATGTGGCTTCTTTACCAGCAATTGGTTGTCAGGGCATCCCTCAGAGGAGTCTATATTTTTTGTTTTGAAATTGAGGTATAGTTGATGTACCAAATTATGTAAGTTAGAGATGTACCATATAGTGATTCATAATTTTTATATACTCCATTTATAGCTATAAAATATAGGCTTTTTTCCCCCCTATGCTGTACCATATATCTTTGTACCCTGTTTATTTTATACATAGTAGTTTGTACCTCTTATTCCCCTCCTGTTACCTTACACCTGCACCCCTTCCCACACTTCTAACCACTAGTTAAATATTTGGATAGAGGCCTGGTTACTGTTCCCACTGAAGGCTCCTTCTTGGTGTATATTCTAATCAGTAACCACTTAATCTTTGCTCACAAAGTAACCACCTGTGTTTTACTGCCAGAATCTTTTGGGCTTTCGGTCTTACATATAGGTATGTGAGTTTCTCTCTGTTAGTTGTAGAACATGGAGTAATGAATGAGATGAAGTTCTTTTTTTTTTTTTTTTGGCATATGGATTTCTAATTTCTCCAGCAACTTATCTCTATCATTTCAGTTCAGATCATTTGCTCAGTCTTGTCCAGCTCTTTGTGACCCCATGGACTGCAGCATGCCAGGCCTCCCTGTCCATCACCTACTCCCAGAGTTTACTCAAACTCAAGTCCCCTGATTTGGTGATGCCATCCAACCATCTCATCCTCTGTCGTCCCCTTCTCCTCCTGCCTTCAATATTTCCCATTATCAGGGTCTTTTCCAATGAGTCAGTTCTTCCCATCAATATGAAGTATAGCAGTTTCAGCTTCAGCATCAGTCTTTCCAATGAATATTCAGAACTGATCTCCTTTAGGATGGACTGGTTGGATCTCCTTGCAGTCCAAGGGACTCTCAAGAGTCTTCTCCAACACTACAGTTCAAAAGCATCCATTCTTCAGCACTCGGCTTTCTTTATAGTCCAACTCTCACATCCATTCATGACTACTAGAAAAACCCTAGTGTTGATTAGATAGAAATGGTTGGCAAAGTAATGTCTCTCCATTTTAATATGCTGTCTAGGCTGGTCATAGCTTTTCTTCCAAGGAGCAAGCATCTTTTAATTTCATCGCTGAGTCATCTGCAGTGCACTTTTGCGGTAATTTGAGCATTCTTTTGCATTGCCTTTCTTTGGGATTGGAATGAAAGCTGATCTTTTCCAGTCCTGTGGCCACTGTTGAGTTTTCCAAATTTCCTGGCATATTGAGTGTAGCACTTTCACAGCATCATCTTTCAGGATTTGAAATAGCTCAACTGGAATTCCATCACCTCCACTGGCTTTGTTTATAATGATGCTTCCTTGGGCCGACTTGAGTTTGCATTCCAGAAAGTCTGGCTCTAGATGAGTGATCACACCATCGTGATTATCTGGGTCATGAACATCCTTTTTTGTATAGTTCTTCTGTGTATTCTTGGTACCTCTTCTTAATATCTGTTGAGGTCCTTTAATGGACCGGAACCTTGTGGTCCAGAGTCGATGATAAGAAAATGAAAGAGAGAAAGATAAATGAAAGAGAGAAAGATAGATAGAAAAGGAAAGAGAGAGAGAGAAACAAAGACACAGGGACCCAAGCCTCTGATGGAGGAAGGGTGCTTCAATGATCTTTCTATGAGTATATATATACTGTGTTGCAAGAAATTTCTTTTGACAATGACAAAGGTCAGAAAAGCAAACATACAACAACCATTACCAAGGGAACAAGGGAATAATAATAGTCACAAGGTCAGGAGACAAACCATATCTCAAAACATAGGATCGAGACTAATTAGTTTTTCCTGAGGAGAATGGTTACTGAAGGAGACCCTAGCCTGTCTCATTCCATGACCTCTGTCCTGGGAGCAGCTTGCCGTTCCACTTGATAAGGAACAGAGGTTTTATGAGAAACAGCACTTAGAAATCCTTCTGTTAAACATCCCCTGATAATTCCCCCTTATTTATTTATAATATTTGCAAAAAGAGTTCTGACCATTTGAGTTTGTTTGTTTGCTATTAACAATTCTTGCCTGCAGGCATCTGTAAACAACAAATATAATTGTCAAGACAATCACCAAAATTATAGTTCCAGATCCGATATTGTGAGTAATGCTTTGAAACCATCCACGTGGGTCTAGCCCAGATAATTGATCAGCTAGTTGTTCAGCTAAAGTTTCCAAATTAGTTGAAGAGGGCAGATTTTTAGAAAAGGTTTCAATGATTTCTTTCTGTAATAATTATACATTCAGAGAGGCATTATCATGTATGTCTTGTAAGTGAAATCTGATTTGTTCTCAGTTGTAGGCACTATGATTGAATTGAACAGGAGTAACACAGAACTGAGTAGAATTCCAATCACACTTTAGCATCACCTGTTTTTGCAAATCTCTCAGTTGATCTCCAATCCATTGATGGCTATTCTTAGGTCCTGTATTTCATCTTGAATATCCTCATCTATCTTAGCCTGAGTGTCCCACATAGTATGAGCATGTTCAGTCCAGTTTTGGATAAAATTATGTGTTTGAATTGAGGTTTGTAAAGCAACGCCAGTGACTGTAGCAGTGGTGCAAATAGCTATTAATCCCAAAATGCCAAGAATCAGCCATCTAACGAATCATTTAGATCACCGGAGCAGTTTCGTAAGTAACCAGGAAGCAAGTCCAGCCATGGGACCTTCCTCCCAGGGCCCCTGGAGATTTATTGGTAACCACAGATTACGTCAAGATTGAAGAATCAAAAGGGAATTGTTTCTTAAAGAAATAGAAGAGTTAAGACAAGTATACATTTTGCAATTTATACAAGTTACAGAACGTAAAGGCTTATTGAATTTTAAGTTTGCTATAGCTACAACAAAAGGAAGTGGAACACAGGCTTGTATAAAATATAATTGATTATAGTGAAAGAAATAATTATTATGACTACGATTGGTCCCTATGAAATGTTCGGTCCAAGTCCCAAGTTCCTCCATGCTTGCAGCAAGTTTCTAGATGTCCCATTGTTCAGGCCCAATCTGTTCATCGAGGATGATTTGAGGACGACGGGGGGTGGGGGGGGGGCATTCCATTGTCAAGCCAGCCAAGAAGTCCTTTGTCATGATAATGTTCCATAGTAGTTTTAGTAACTTTTCATGCTACTTGAGTAACATAATCACACACAGTGCTGTTAATATCATCTGAGCAGTTAGATAACCACATACCATAGGGTCCCCAGTCGACAATTGCATGATTAGCCATAAACATTAATTTTCCTGATTTTTCTTGACATCTGTCCCAATGAACAGGGGTATATTTAAAGTTCTTATTGGTAAACCCTTCACATAGTGTTCTTTCTTTCCCTAACTCTTTCCCTAAAGTTTCAGTAGTATCAACATAGTTGATGGACAAAGAAAGGGCAGTAAATAATCCAAGCAACATCCGAAAGTCCTCTTTTGGAGGCAGGGTGAAAGCCCAAGTTTGTTGGCTAACGTTTATGCATAATTCTGCTGGGTCCATACACAAAGGAAGGACTTCATAACCTAGAAAGATATTAATTAGTTTCCCTTCTTCGTCAGGGCATGAGAGCCCTTTAAAGCTCCAAGGAGAAGACATATGTATGGAGCTATCGGTTCAAACAATTGGTCCTTTTCCCGTCCATTCTATGCTTCTGCTAAGTCACGTCAGTCGTGTCCGACTCTGCGCGACCCCATAGACGGCAGCCCACTAGGCTCCTCCATCCCTGGGATTCTCCAGGCAAGAATACTGGAGTGGGTTGCCATTTCCTTCTCCAGTGCATGGAAGTGAAAAGTGAAAGTGAAGTCGCTCAGTCGTGTCCGACTCTTCGCGACCCCGTGGACTGTAGCCTACCAGGCTCCTCCGTCCATGGGATTTTCCAGGCAAGAGTACTGGAGTGGGGTGCCACTGCCTTCTATAACCTGAAGTAAAAGGGGGTTGGGTATGTAAGTCCAGTAATTATGATTTCTTGATTCAACTAGAGCAAGGGAGGCATAAGCAAGCAAAACAAGCGGGGCAGCAAAAAATATTTTCAGGATTCCGAGGCATTTCTGTTGAGAAACCAAATTTTTGGCTTGATTAGTAAGGGTTTATATTTGTCCCCAAGTGGGGAGATCATAAGGTTGATGTCGCCGGGGGCAGTGCTTTCTGGAGATCTTTAGAGCCGCCGTGGCCCGTATTGGAATTTCTACTTCCTGGGATTTTTGTTGTTTTGTCTCTACTTTGAAGGCTGGGGGCCCCTCCGGTCTTCCATCTGCTCGAAATGTCTTTATGCTCCTGTCAAGACATTTTCCTGTGGTATGTTTAAAAAATTTAAAACAAACAAAGCTGTATTAACAATAGTAATAGCTTTAGAAAATTTCTTATGTTGGAATTTAGTAAAGTCTGCTTTAGATAAGGAAGACAGCAGTGTTCCTGTGTATATTCTCTTCTTTAATTGTTTTATTTGTAATTTTAGTGTGTGTTGTGCTCATTCAACTATGTCTTGTGTTTGTGGATTATAAGGAACGCCTGTAACATGTTTAATAGAAAAGGATTGTAAAAATTGTTTGAAATATCTTGAAGTGTAGGCTGGGCCATTATCTGTTTTTAAAAGCCATATTCCAAGAAAACTTGGTTCTTTTATCAGGAAGAGAAAAGAAAATTCCAGATTGGTATCAGCTCATATTTACTGTGAAACATTAGTTATTTACTTAGTCCAAGTAATAATAAAAGATCTCAAAGGCAGTCTAATGACTTAAGAAACTTGAATCGTGCATAAAACTCGCTTTCAATTGCTATAAACCCCTTTTATATTTTTTGTATTTATCATTCTATATGTCCACTCACAGAATAGCCAGCCACCTGTAAGTTCAGATTTATTTATTTATTTATTTTTAATTTAGAACTGTTTGATTTGTAAGTGCTTACTTTTCTTTAGGCCAGATAAACAGACCTTGTTGACTAACTGGCGTTTAGCAATTTTGTCCAAGGACAAAGAGTGAGACATACATAAATCTGGACAGAGACTTTATAGATTTTATATTTAAAATGTTTTTGCCCAGTTTTTTCCTTGGCTTCAAGTTCCACCAATTTTCTCATGCCTGGAGTTTCAGACGGAGTGGGCTGTATATCTCAAGGACATGATAAGAGTTAACTTCAGGTTTTTCCCAGACATGTTTTTGTTTCTCAAGCAGGATCAGAGCTCAAAAACAAAATGTTTTTTAATAAGCCAGTTTTTTCCTAATTGTAGGTGCAAAAAGAAACAATTTTGCAATTTCTAAAAGACTTCATTTTAATCAGTTTTTTCTGGAGTCTAAAGAATATCGTGACAATTCAGTGTCAAAAATGTCATTTCTCTTTTTTGTGGTTATAGTTTCAACCAGGCAATGTTCAAATTGGCTCTGCTGACGGGGGTAGGTTGGCTGATGAGATGTTGTCCCAGCAGGGATTGTCTCTGTAAAATGGGTATAGATCTATTCTATTGGGTGTTTTAGTTGGGCGAGAAGTCTTGTGGGGGAATAAAGAGAGGTGGGTATAAATAATTTTAGAGGTAAATTAAGTCTAATGTGAGCAAGAAACTGTTTTTATAATTTATTTTGTATTAAATAGAATTCCTCTCATGCCTCTTGAGAAAGTGAATGAGGGCTATTTAAATTAGGATCTCTTTTCAAAGTATGAAATAGATTAATCAGTTGATAATTGCAATGCCTAATGAAGGTCTAATCCAGTTTATATCACCTAATAGTTTTTGAAAATCATTTAAAGTTGATAATTTATCAACATGAATCTATGTTAGGTGGGGAGTAATATGTTGTCTATTAACAACAATTCCTAAATAATGGTAAGGTATAGAGGTTTGAATTTTTTCAGGGGCAATAAGTAATCCAGAGTTCTTTAAGCATGGTTGAGCTATATCAAACATGTGTTGAGTTTTTAAAACAGATGGAGCCGAAAACAATATATCGTCCATATAATGAATAATAAGAAAGTCATGAAATTGTTTTCTCATAGGTTCAAGGGCTTCAGCTATGTAGTATTGACACATGGTGGGAGAATTCATCATTCCTTGGGGCAGCACAGTCCATTGGTATCGTTTATGAGGCCCAGTATGCTTAGGATAAGGGAGGGAGAAAGTGAAATCTTTCCCAGTCTAAAGGGTGTAGGGGTATATTGAAAAAACAATCTTGTATATCAATAATAATAATAATAATATGTCAGTTTTGAGGAATAGTGGCAGATGATGGGTTTCCTGGTTGGAATGTACCCATAGGTTTCATAGATGCATTAACTTTTCTAAGGTCTGTTAAGAGGCGCCATTTGTTAGATTCGTTTCTTATAACAAAAATAGAGTTCCAAGGAGAGCAAGATTCCTCAATATGTATCAATTCTAATTGTGTGTCTATAAGTTCTTTAGCAGCCTGTAGTTTTTCTTTCGTAAAGGGGCCATTGTTCTGTCCAAATAGGCTCTTCATTCTTCCAAGTTATTTTAATGATTGCTTTGTTTGTTAAATGAGCAGTGGCCCCTAGAAAAAATGTGGAATGTATGTCTGAGTTTGCCATTGCATGAGTCCCTGCCTATTAGATTAAGGGGTGCATTTATCACATAAGGTCTTAATGTTGCAAGTTGGCCTTCTGGCCCCTCACATGCGAATATTTGAACATTATGATAGACTTCTTGCATATTGGTTTGAGAAATTCCTGCAATTTGGCAAGAGACCTTTTGTATAGGCCAGGGTTTAGGCCATAAGTATTTGGAAATAATCGTAATATCAGATCCAGTGACGAGGAGATCAGAAAATCTTTTACCATTAATGTTGATATTTATATTTAATCAGGTATTTTCAGATACCAATTATGTCCGTCAAGATTGTTTTTGATTTGTACTGCCAAATCTGCCTGTCCGTACATTATTAGAGGAGTTAATAGAAATGTAAGGCCAAAGAAGTAATTGCGCAATTTTGTCCCTCCTTTTGTATTTCCATAGAATGTGAGATGACATCATAATTTGAATCTCTCCTTTATAATCTGAATCAACTACTCCAGGGTGAACAGTAATTCCTTTAGAAGTCAAACTAGATTGGCTATGTAAAAAACGGAAAGTTTGTGGGAGCAGGGGTCCATAAAGTCCGGTAGGTATTCTACAAGGGACTGCTTGAAGGTAAAGGAAAAAATCATTTAGAATTGGTATATGAATGGCAGCACTGTTAGATGTTGAGGATTTGAGGGAAAAGATAGAATTTGTCTATGGTTTTTGTAGAAGGGGACCTGGGGGTCCCCTGCTTGAAGTTTCCCGGAATAGCTTTTCCTTCAATATCAAATTTAGATTTACAGTTTTTGGCCCAGTGCATTCCTCTATGGCAGCGAGGGCAGATTCTTGGAAGTTTTTTATTAGCTTTCTTAGGGCAGTCTCTTTTTAAATGGTTCTTATCTCCACATGTAAAGCATCCTTTATTCCCCTTTCTAAAGGCAACAGCCATTGTCTCAGCTAGCATTTGCATCTCTTGAGTTTCTGATCCTAGATTGTGGCAAGCCTTCAAATAATCAATAATAGTCCCAGTCTCTCGACCTGGAGTGATAGCTTTTTGACATTTCTGATTTGCATTCTCATAAGCAAGTAATTTTTTTTTTTTTTAGCTGTTTTTTGGCTTCTTCTCTAATTACAGTACAGGAAATAGCAGTTTCTAATCTAGCTAAAAAATCGGCATGACTTTTATTAGGTCCTTGTAAT
The DNA here is from genome assembly GCF_054371585.1 of Giraffa tippelskirchi. NCBI lineage: Eukaryota > Metazoa > Chordata > Mammalia > Artiodactyla > Giraffidae > Giraffa > Giraffa tippelskirchi. The sequence goes on from NC_137289.1 coordinate 151,388,430, forward strand.
ATTTTATTGTAGCTATTTGCAGGCTCTCCTTGAGGAGTCATTTGATCCCAAGCTTCAAGGGCCACTGTTTTTAATTGTACATGCAACAAGGGAGGGCATTGTATTTGAGCTTCTATGGCATCAAATTGTGCGGTGCCAGCTAACATTCCAAAAGTAATTTGGTTTTGGGGAGTGCCAGCTCGAGCATTCTTGTTAGCGTGATCTCTGGCTATGTTGTGAAAGATATTTTCCTGGTTTAAGGAGAGTTAACTCTGGGGCCAAAGATAGGTTTTAGTCATTTAAGGCTTTGTGTGTGAAATCTTACTTAAAGTGACAGAACAGAGAAAGCTTCTGTCTTAGATATCAAAAAGGGGGTAGAAAGAGGATTTGTCTTATTACTTTAAGTGAGACCTTATATCTTTTTCAGTTAGTTATTGAGAATAGATAAAAATAATACTTTAACATTGTAAGAGTTCTATTTGGCCCTTTCCCAAGACATACATTCTGAGATAACTTTGGCATAAGATTAGTCAGAGAGAACAGATTCCATATAATGTCTCTGGGCAAGATATATTGTTGCTGTGCAATCAGGGGTACAAGTCTTGAGATACAAGATCCTAGGCAAGATTTGTTACAATTCTAATCATTAATGTAGAGCCTAAGAAAAGCATTTCCATGAGTAAGACATTGTGCTGTGTAATTATTAGTTTTGGACCTAAAGAAAGGTCAGTTTTCCGGCAAGATACACTGTTGCGTAGGGCTTAAAGAAAGCATGAGTGAGAATGTTTGCTTCCCATTTATAGGGCCTGGACTGTGTGTTAAGTTTTAATTCTTTCATTTTCTCCTGCTTTTAGGAGAATATGATTGTCAGGGAAAGGGGTGCAGAAATCTTTTTGTAACCTCTTCCTGCTGGGAAGGGGCATAGGTCTTAATTTGTTGAGGCAATAAACTGTAGGAGCATGAATAAGCCTTTTGTGATTCAAATGCTTAAGCCACTTAGATATAAAATTCACTATATAGTTACAGATATAAAAAGCAAACAGCAAGAATAAGACAACTACAATTATTACAGTCAAGATAGTTTTCCACCAATTAAAGAGAAAAATAGTGGGGCTTTCCAGCTGTTTAACCCGTGTCTCAGTACTTACCAGCCTCAATAGGCTCTGGGTCATGCCAGCCAAACTGCCATGTATACCAGTCCCTGTTCTGGGTGCCACCTGTTGGGGTCCTTTAATGGACCGGGAATTGGTGGTCTGGAGTCGACGATAAGAAAATGATGAATGGATAAGGAAGCTGTGGTACATATACACAATGGAATATTACTCAGCCATTAAAAAGAATACATTCGAATCAGTTGTAATGAGGTGGATGAAACTGGAGCCTATTATACAGAGTGAGTAAGCCAGAAAGAAAAACACCAATACAGTATACTAACACATATATATGGCATTAGGTTAATCAGTAAAGATAACCCTGTATGTGAGACATCAAAAGAGACACAGATAAATAGAACAGTATTATGGACTCTATGGGAGAGGGCGAGGGTGGGATGATGTGGGAGAATGGCATGGAAGCATGTAAATTATCATATGTGAAATGAATCGCCAGACCAGGTTCGACGCATGATACAGGGTACTTGGGGCTGGTGCACCGGGATGACCCAGAGGGATAGGATGGGGAGGGAGGTAGAAGAGGGGTTCTGGAAGGGGAAAACATGTACACCCATGGTGGATTCATGTCAATATATGGCAAAACAAATGCAATATATTAAAGTTAAAAAAATAGAAAATAAAGTAATTGAAAAAAAACAGAAATAAAATGAAAGAGAGAAAGATAGATAGAAAAGGAAAGAGAGAGAGAGAAAGACAGACATGGGCCCCATGCCTCTGATGGAGGAAGGGTACTTTAATGATCTTTCTATGAGTATATATATGCTGTGTTACAAGAAATTCCTTTTGACAGTGACAAAGGTCAGAAAACCAAACGTACAGCAACCATTACCAAGGGAACAAGGGAATAATAATAACCACAAGGTCAGGAGACAAACCATATCTCAAGACAGAGGATTGAGACTAACTAGCTTTGCCTAAGGAGAATGTTTACTGAAGGAGACCCGAGCCTGTCTCATTCCATGACCTCTGCCCTGGGAGCAGCTTGCTATTCCACTTGATAAGGAACAAAGGTTTTATGAGAAACAGCACGTAGAAATCCTCCTGTTAAACATCCCCTGATAAATACCTTTTGCTTCTGTTAGGTCGATGCCATTTTTGTCCTTTATTGTGTCCGTCTTTGCATGAAATGTTCCCTTGGTATCTTTAAGTTTCTTGAAGACATCTGTAGTCTTGTTTTCCTGTATTTCTTTGCCTTGATCACTGAGGAAGGCTTTCTTATCTCTTCTTGCTATTCTTTGGGTCTCTTCATTCAAGTGGGTATATCTTTCCTTTTCTCCTTTGCCTAATCCAACTAATCAAATGGATCACATGGACCCTAGCCTTGTCTAACTCAATGAAACTACGAGCCATGCCATGTAGGGCCACCCAAGATGGATGGGCGTGGTGGAGAGTTCTGACAGTGTGTGGCCCACTGGAGAAGGGAATGGCAAACCCCTTCAGTATTCTTCCCTTGAGAAGCCCATGAACAGTATGAGAAGGCAAAAATATATGACAATGAAAGATGAACTCCCCATGTTGGTTGGTGCCCAGTATGTTACTGGAGAAAAGTGGAGCTGTAACTCCAGAAAGAATGAAGAGATGGAGTCAAAGCAAAAACAACACCCGGTTGTGGATATGACTGGTGATGGAAGCAAAGTCCAATGCTGTAAAGAACAATATTGCATATGAAACTGGAATGATAGATCTGTGAATCAAGGCAAATTGGAAATGGCCCAACAGGAGATACAGAAGAACTGTACAAAAAAGATCTTCATGACCCAGATAATCACGATGGTGCGATCACTCACCTAGAGCCAGACCTCCTGGAATGTGAAGTCAAGTGGGCCTTAGAAAGCATCACGATGAACAAAGCTAGTGAAGGTGATGGAATTCCAGTTGAGCTATTTCAAATCCGGAAAGATGATGCTGTGAAAGTGCTACACTCGATATGCCGGCAAATCTGGAAAACTCAGCAGTGGCCACAGGACTGGAAAAGGTCAGTTATCATTCCAATCCCAAAGAAAGGCAATGCCAAAGAATGCTCAAACTACCGCACAATTGCACTCATCTCACACACTAGTAAAGTAATGCTCAAAATTCTCCAAGCCAGGCTTCAGCAATACATGAACCGTGAACTTCCAGATGTTCAAGCTGGTTTTAGAAAAGGCAGAGGAACCAGAGATCAAATTGCCAACATCTGCTGGATCATTGAAAAAGCAAGAGCATTCCAGAAAAACAACTATTTCTGCTTTATTGACTATGCCAAAGCCTTTGACCATGTGGATCACAATAAACTGTGGAAAATTCTTAGAGAGATGGGAATACCAGACCATCTGATCTGTCTGTTGAGAAACCTGTATGCATGTCAGGAAGCAACAGTTAGAACTGGACATGGAACAACAGACTGGTTCCAAATAGGAAAAGGAGTACGTCAAGGCTGTATATTGTCACCCTGCTTATTTAACTTATATGCAGAGTACATCATGAGAAACGCTGGGCTGGAAGAAGCACAAGCTGGAATCAGGATTGCTGGGAGAAATATCAATAACCTCAGATATGCAGATGACACCACACTTATGGCAGAAAGTGAAGAAGAACTAAAGAGCCTCTTGATGAAATGATAGAGGAGAGTGAAAAAGTTGGCATAAAGCTCAACGTTCAGAAAACTAAGATCATGGCATCTGGTCCCATCACTTCATGGGAAATAGATGGGGAAACAGTGTCAGACTTTATTTTTGGGGGCTCCAAAATCACTGCTGATGGTGATTGCCGCCATGAAATTAAAAGATGCTTACTCCTTGGAAGGAAGGTTATGACCAACCTAGGTAGCTTATTTAAAAGCAGAGACATTACTTTGCCAACAAAGGTTCATCTAGTCAAGGCTGTGGTTTTTCCAGTGGTCATGTATGGATGTGAGAGTTGCATGGTGAAGAAAGCTGAGCGCCAAAGAATTGCTGCTTTTGAACTGTGGTGTTGGAGAAGACTCTTGAGAGTCCCTTGGACTGCAAGGAGATCCAACCAGTCCATCCTAAAGGAGATCAATCCTGGGTGTTCATTGGAAGGACTGATGTTGAAGCTGAAACTCCGATACTTTGGCCACCTGTTGCAAGGAGCTGACTCATTTGAAAAGACCCTGATGCTGGCAAAAATTGAAGGCAGGAGGAGAAGGGAACACCAGAGGATGAGATGGTTGGATGGCATCACTGACTCAATGAACATGAGTTTGAGTAGACTCTTGGCGTCGGTGATGGGCTGGGAGGCCTGGTGTGCTGCAGTTCATGGGGTTGCAAAGAGTCGGACACGACTGAGCGACTGAACTGAACTGAACAAGCACCATCATGAATTTAAGGAGATGATGTGAAAATAAAATTAATAGATAAACCAAAGTTACCTTCTGGTATAGTGGTAATCAGAGAGGTATAAATGAGGCTATTGCCAAATGTTGGGAGATATATATTCTGAAATGTTTCCTAATTAGGCCCCGTGTCCGCGTGTCCATACACGAAATTAAACATGCCTCAGACCAAGATTAGAATGTTCCATTGTACATGTTTCCCATGAAAATCAATTATGTAGGCTTTTCTTTGCTTAATACTACAGTATTGATATTTGACACTTATTTCTAGTATTGTAAACTATAGAGATCAAGGTCTGTGCCAGTGCCCCTTTTGTTTTCAAATTATGTAAAAATTAGTGTGAATTAAAAAAAATTATTTATTTATCTATTTTTTTACTTTGCAATATTGTATTGGTTTTGCCATACATTGACATGAATCCACCATGGGTGTACATGTGTTCCCCTTCCAGAACCCCCCTTCCACCTCCCTCCCCATCCCGTCCCTCCGGGTCATCCTGGTGCACCAGCCCCGAGCACCCTGTATCATGCATCGAACCTGGACTGGCGATTCGTTTCACATATCATAATCTACATGCTTCAATGGCATTCTCCCATATCATCCCACCCTCGCCCTGTCCCATGTTCTATACATCTATGTCTCTTTGCTGTCTCGCATACAGGGTTATCTTTACCATCTTTCTAAATTCCATATGTATGCATTAGTATACGGTATTGGTGTTTTTCTTTCTGGCTTCACTCTGTATAATAGGCTCCAGTTTCATCAACCTCATTAGAACTGATTTGAATGTATCTTTTTTTTAAAAAAAACTTTCTCTCTCTCTTTTTTTCGCTTTATTTTATTTTTTGTATTTATTTATTTTAGTTGGAGGCTAATTACTTTACAATATTGTAGTGGTTTTTGCCATACATTGATATGAATCAGCCATGGGTTTGCTGTAATATTCCATTGTGTATATGCACCACAGCTTCCTTATCCATTCGTCTGCTGATGGACATCTAGGTCGCTTCCATGTCCTGGCTATTATAAACAGAGCTGTGATGAACATTGGGGTACACGTGTCTCTTTCAATTCTGGTTTCCTCGGTGTGTATGCCCAACAGTGGGATTCCTGGGTCATATGGCAGTTCTGTTTCCAGTTTTTTGAGAAATCTCCACGCTGTTCTCCATAGTGGCTGTACTAGTTTGCAATTTTTTTTGCTTTTGTTTTAACTATTCTCATACTTATCTGTGAGATTTAAATGAATCAAGTTGTACTTCTTCAGCATGCTAAAGAACTTTTCATATTTAAAGGAAATTGGTTAGTTAAAGAAAATTTGATCTTGATGGTTAAATAAAGGGTTTCTCGGGTGGCTCAGCAATAAAGAATCTGCCTACCATTGCTGGCGATGCAGGAGACCTGAGTTCGATCCCTGGATTGGGAAAATCCCCTGGAGTAGGAAATGACAACCCGCTCTAGTATGTTTGCCTGCAGAATCCCGTGGACAGAGGCACCTGGCAGGCTAGAGTCCATGGGGTCGCAAAGTCAGACACTGCTGAGCAACTAACATGCTTGAGAAGACACACACATCGGCACAGCTCGCATATTCACATCTTAGGACATAAACATTCCCTTCTCTCTTTGCAACTGCATTAAGTAACATGCATGTCTCATAATGCCTGAAAAACAAACAGACAAGACGTTTCTTGGTCACCATCTGTTCCCCAGCGCTTGAGGGCACCCTTCCATCTATAGAGTTCACACAGTCAGCTTCACAACCATGACTCACACCGTTCACTGCACATTGGAGACCAGACCCCATGTCAGAAATCAGCAGTCTCATTGTTTTCAGTTTAGGCCGATTGTGCTTGCTTGACATAAATTATAATGGAGACCTCTTTGCAACTGTCAGTACATTCAAGCCAACGGACATATGCTTTCAGGGGACCTCCTTCCTCAATCTTCTCCTTGTTATCTGCAGCCGTGGAAACGGTTTGCCACTCTCCTGTAATCTAAAAAGTCTAAGTCTCCATAAACATCATTCAGTCTTTTCACTGGATTCTCACCAACACCCAACACAATCTTTGCCTCTGCATTTACCTCAGAAGAGAAGAAAATTCAATCTTATTAAGCAAGGTAGGATTCCACCCCCTGCCTTGCAGAAGAATATGAAATGAAATAATCATTCATATTTGAGCAGAAAGCATAGAATTTGAGTTTCTTGAATTAGCGAAAGCAGCAACATTAAAAACCATGACAGTTCTTAGCTCCCTGAATGATAGCATGGTAACTTTTTTTTCACATACAGACAAATAAGATGGAAAAAAAAAATACAGAGCAGAAAGACAGAGGGTTGTATTATGGTCATGTAGATAGGTGGACCATGGCATATCTGTACAATCTGCTCATACATATAAACAAGGCTATCTCTCTCTCACAGGATGTATGAAGTATTTCAAAGACACTGATACTTATATTCTTTTATATCCTCAGATTCCAAAATGGGACAAACAGTCTGAGACTCATAGCCCCAACTCCCATGTTATTTGTTTAGCATTGAAGAGATCAGTTTAAGCTCATGTTCTACAACTAAAGACGGTACTGTCCGGTTTATGAAGATTAACGTGTGGGTTCTTTACCAGGAATTGGTTGTCAGGACATCCGTCAGAGGAGTCTATATTTCTTTGTTTTGAAATTGAAGTATAGTTGATGTACATTATTATAGAAGTTAGCGATGTACCACATAGTGATTTCCAATTTTATTTAGCCACTCAGTAGTGTCTGACTATTGCAACCCCATGGAATGTAACCCACAACCCACAAGGCTGCTCTGCCCATGGGATTTTGTGAGAAAGCATACTGGAATGGGTTGCTATTTCCTTCTCCAGGGGATCGTCCTGATCCAGAAATTGAACCTGGGTCTCCTGCATTGCAGGCAGATCCTTTCCTGACTGAACTACAAGGAGTTTTTGTTTAGTTACAATTACCTGAAGAGATCCTGCGGTTTAAAGAAAGATGTAATGAACAGTATGGTGACTGTAATTAATAATATATCACGTATACTTGTCATTCGCTTAGAACATAGCTTTTAAATATTTTTATCTCACTCACAACACACACACAGGGTAACTACATGATGAAACAGACGTGTTCCCTCACTTGTTTCTTATTAAAATCACAAGTGGTTTTTACTTTTTGATTGCACCTTGCTACTCCTTAACTCCTGGAAAACTTTAAGAGTACACTGATGCACACTGATTAAACTCAGTCCTGTTGCTATTGTATTGTTCAGGCCCTCAGTTGTGTCCAACTTTTTGCAACCCCATGGAATGCAGCACCCCAGGCTTTCCTGTCCTTCACCATATCCCAGAGTTTGCTCATACTCATGTCCGTTGCGTTGGTGATGCCATCTAACCATCTCGTCCTCTGCCATCCCCTTCTCCTGCCTTCAATCTTTCCAAGCATTAGGGTTGTTTCCAATGAGTTGGCTCTTCGCATCCAGTGGCCAAAGTATTGGAGCTTCACTGTTGGCATCAGTCCTTTCAGTGAATATTGAGGATTGATTTCCTTTAGGATCGACTGGCTTGATCTCCTTGCAGTTGCAGGGACTCTCAAGAGTCTTCTCCAACACCACAGTTCAGAAGCATCAGTTCTTCAGTGCTTAGCTTTCTTTATGGTCCAACTCTTACATCTATACTGGAAAAACCATAGCTTTGACTAGATGGATGTTTGTTGGCAAAGTAATGTGTCTCCTTTTTAATACACTACCTACATTTGTCATAGCTTGTCTTTGAAGGAGCAAGTGTCTTTTAATTTCATGGCTGTAGTCACCGTGCCATAGACCCCTCTTCTCTAGGATTGGATATATTGTCAACTGGGAGAAAGACCTTGAAAATAATTTTTGAAGATAAAATATTTTTTAGTGGCTCATGTTTCCTGTTTGGGTCCTAAGATCACTTTCGTTATTTAAACTGCCGCCATTTCACTTTAAATTCTTGAAACTATTTTAGTGGTCTGTCTCCCTGGTCACACTTGTTATTGTACCTCATTATTATATTTAAGAGCATTTGTGTAAACCTTCCTTGCATTCAATAACAAACTCTGTTTATATTGCAAAAGCTTTGAGTAATGTCTCTTCCATTACTCTTATGTGGAAAACGTAAGAGGGTTTTATAATTAACACCTGAATTTGTGTCTGTCCACACAATACTGTCTACTTCAGTCAGCAAAACTGCATTGTCATTTAGTAAGTTTTGATTTTGGCTGCATTTCTCCTGTGACCTGCCACCTATCCATACTCAGCTTTTGATTTCATTTTCATGTGGTTCAGATACCTGAGAGCTCAGAGATACAGAGAGTGCAAGGTGCACATGTTCCCATGGACTCTTGTAGCAAAATAACTTGGGGAATAGGAACCCACATAGACACCTAAAGGAAATTATTATTATTATTATTATTATTATTTTACAGTAGTTTGGAGTTGATGTGGAGCAGGCCATGAAACGGTTCCTATTGCCAAATTTTCAAAATGTATTTATGAAGTGCCCCTTTTAAACCAGAGCAAATGAGAGAATGATGTTAGAACAAGGCATTCGTTCAGAGAAAGGAGCTGAGGGCTGGAGTCCCTGAAAATAAATGAGATGCCCACAGCAGTGGTGGTGAATGGTGAACAGAAAAGACAAATTCTATTCTGTCCCAAATAAAGACTAAAAATTATCGTTTTCCTTGCCAGCATACTGTAAGTTCAGTTCAGTTCAGTCGCTCAGTCGTGTCAGACTCTTGGCGATCCCATGAAACGCAGCACGTCAGGCCTCCCTGTCCATCACCAACTCCTGGAGTTTACCCAAACTCATGTCCATTCAGTTGGTGATGCCATCTAACCATCTCATCCTCTGTCGAGCATAATGTAGGTGCTTTGAAATATTTCGACTAACTGAGAAACTAAGAAACTAAGATCATGGCATCTGGTCCCATCACTTCGTGGGAAATAGATGGGGAAACAGTGGAAACAGTGTCAGACTTTATTTTTGGGGGCTCCAAAATCACTGCTGATGGTGATTGCAGCCATGAAATTAAAAGACGCTTACTCCTTGGAGGGAAGGTTATGGCCAACCTAGATAGCATATTTAAGAGCAGAGACATTACTTTGCCAACAAAAGTCCATCTAGTCAAGGCTATGGTTTTTCCAGCGGTCATGTATGGATGTGAGAGTTGGACAGTGAAGAAGGCTGAGCGCCGAAGAATTGATGCTTTTGAACTGTGGTGTTGGAGAAGACTCTTGAGAGTCCCTTGGACTGCAAAGAGATCCAGTCAGTCCATCCTAAAGGAGATCAGTCCTGGGTGTTCATTGGAAGGACTGATGTTGAAGCTGAAACTCCAATACTTTGGCCACCTGATGGAAAGAGTTGACTCATTGGAAAAGCCCCTAATGCTGGGTAGGATTGGGGGCAGGAGGAGAAGGGGACGACAGAGGATGAGATGGTTGGATGGAATCACTGACTCAATGGACATGGGTTTGGGTAGACTCCGGGAGTTGGTGATGGACAGAGAGGCCTGACATACTGCAATTCATGGGATCTCAAAGAGTCGGACACGACTGAGCGACTGAACTGAACTGAACTGAACTGAGAAATACTTAATTTGGCATAAACTCGCATTGGGCTTCCCTGATAGCTCAGTTGGTAAAGGATCTGCCTGCAATGCAGGAGACCCTGGTTTGATTCCTGGGTCGGAAAGATGCACTGGAGAGGGGATAGGCTACCCACTCCAGTATTCTTGGGCTTCCCTGGTGGCTCAACTGGTAGAGAAGCTGCCTGCAATGTGGGAGACCTGGGTTTGGTCCCTGGGTTGGGAAGATCTCCTGGAGAAGGGAAAGGCTACCCACTGCAGTATTCTGGCCTGGAGAATTCTGTGGACTGTATAGTCCACAGGGTCACAAACAGTTGGACAGGACACAGTGACTTTTACTTACCTGCTTACTATAAACTTTCCTCAAGGGATCTGTAGTCTATTTATGAAACAATTGAGAAAATTGTATTATAAAATGTGGTGAGGTAGATAAATATAGAACACAAAGATGAATACATTACCAAAAGCAAGAAAGTAAGGAGGAAGAAACTATTTGGATTAAATACGGAAGGATGAAAAATAAATAAATACGGAAGGCTGAACGGTGTGTCCTTAAGCAGAAATGTGGGTATTTGGCCTGAAAGTTAGGATGGCATCAGTATTTTTTTTTTTTTTTTTTTGGCTGTGTCGACTCTTCGTTGCTCCATGGCACGTGTGATCTTGGTTCTCCGACCATGGGTGGAACCCAACATTCTGTGCTTTGGAAGGTGCAGTCTTAACTGCTGGACCACCAAGACAGTGGCTGCATCAGTATTGTTGAATTTCAAGACAAGAACCATGTAAGATTTGGTTCTTTATCCCCTGGAGATTGCTAAAAATGTTGAAGCAGGAAGTGACACGGTGAAGCGCGTTTACCTGGATTCTGAGTGAAAGGCGCCTTGGGCATGGGGTGAGCCGTGTTGCTAAGCTTCCGGGTGACGGTGGACTTACGTCTCGAGAATATTGACATCTTAGGAGGCATGGTAGGGGAGTGGTGTTTCATCTGAGCTATAAAGTAGCAGAAGGAAGTCACTGCTTCTGGGCTCCGTTTCTGCACCCCCACCCTGGCCCGTTCCCTGCGGGGTCAGAGCTCCCGCTGACCTCTGGTTACTGTGTGTCCTACTGAGGACCGGTCACCATGTGGCTGGTGGGATCCTGGGAATGGAAGTGGACGGAGACACACCCTTCTGGGAGCCGAGGCCTGCGGTTCTTTTCTTTGTACGGGGATTGACTGTGATTTGATTCCCTCCTTCCTGCCTCTTACCACTTTATTAAAAAAAAAAATGGAAGTATCTTTGATTTCCATTGTTGTGTTAGTTGCTGCCATGCAGCAGTGATTCAGTTATAGACATAGACAACGTCTAGTGTTTGCCAGATTCTGTTCCAGTATAGATTGGTATGAGATATTGAATCTAGTTCCCTGTGCTGTGCAGAAGCACCTTGTTGTCCCTCTCAGTGCTTCTGGCTCATCTTTAGAATGTTCTAGAACCCTGGTTGTCCTGGTACCCTGTTATCTATTGGCCTGCATGCTCCTCCAGTGACAAGGAAAGTGTCTATCGGCATGTCTGTGTCTCCTTTAGGAGACTCGAAGGAAACAGCTCAATATCTATATACAACATAAGGTGTGACAGGTCATGGCAGTATTTATATGCCATAGGCAGTATTCCATATGTGTAAAGTTATGTATAGCTGCCTTGATTATACTGATACATTCAGGTATATAACACATGAGTGGAAACTATATAAACATTTATTTATTCACACACGGCAGCTCTGACTCTTTGTTGAGCATGCAGACTTTCTGTACTTGCTGCGAGTGGGGGCTTCTCTCTAGTTGCAGTGCAGCATTGTGTAGCTTATCTTTTTGTGGAGGCCGGGCTCCAAATTGTGGGATTCAGTAGCTGCTGCACATGGGCTCACTATTTATGGTATACGGGCTGAGGTGTCCCAAGGTATGTGGAATCTTCCTGGACGTGGGATGAAACCCGTGTACCCTGCATTGGCAGGTGGAGTCTTTACCACTGGGCCCTCACACAAGTCCATTATTTATTCATAAATTAAATACATCATGTAAATAACGTGCATATTTGTGTACATTTTATTATATGACTCTCACAATTATATGATCAATTAAACATTAAATATATATTTAAGTACAACTACTCATTGTTATTATAGTATCTATTGATAACACTCAACGCTGTCTCCATTTATAATGATACAATATTCATAAGTTTATATTGTAAGTTTTATGGAAATTTACTTCTGTATTTATAAATAAGTAAATAATAAAGTTGCATTTCTATTTATAGTATATTTAGGAAATGGTGTATTTATTAAATTCATCTGGTGTAATACACACCTGCATATAAAGCTGTGTCTTTCTTTTATTCTCTGTGAAGAAGAATTACAGAGTCAGGGAATGTGGGCCCACCATCCCATGAGTGAATCCTGAAATATGTTTTAGAATTAAAAAAAAATTTGGATTTCAACGAATTAATGTACCTCACTTAGTTAAGAAAAAATGAACTCTCTTTGCATATTAATGGAAGAAATGCCTCCCCTTTTGCAGAAGCACAGTCTCCAAAGGATCTAGTGTGTTGGGAACAGTCATGAGGTGTTTACTGCTTGGTAGTGTTTTCTCAAGGATGAAATGGCAGCAGCTGTCACCCTGACTCAGCAATTCATACACCTCCTGACCACACCCCCACTTTCTGCTGGCCTTATGAGCAAGTTATGGAAACTCTGAATCCTTCTGTGCTCGAGAAAAGTCACCGCTTCACTCATCAGGTTATTAGAGAAACGTCTGTAAAGTGTAGCACATGTGGTGTCTGTGTGCAATCTGGGAGCATTTTGTTCTCATCAGCTACAGAGTTGTCCCCATGTATTTCAATCCAGAACCAAGAAAAATGGCACGTGCGCACACACAAACACACAGACAGACACACACACACACAGACACACAGAAACAGACACACAAACACATAGACACATACACAAACATACACAAACTAACACACAGACACATACAGACATGTGCAAACACACACACACTATTTTCATCACTGTAGCTCTAGGCATTACAGTCCTGTTAAATAAAAGGAGTTTATTAAAAAGTTTGTTCCTCCAAGACATATACAGGCAGTTTCAAACCATGAAAAGTATTTGATGCTTTAATATAATGAATTAACATATAACATATAATTTTTCATAGATATAATTTGTTATAGGTATAGTTTATTGTATATGGGGAGAAGGAAACAGCAACCCACTCCAGTATTCCTGCCTGGAGAACTCCATGGACAGAGGAGCCTGGTGGGTTACAGTCCATGGGGTTACAAAGAGTCAGACATGACTGAGCAACTAACACACATTATGTATGGACTATATATATAAAGTATATAATTAATATAGAATCACCTGAGAGACGTCCGGTAGATGTCTGCAGTAAAATGAAGCCCATGGGACGGAACGAATACCAACAGGCACTTAGAGACCCGAGAAATACCAGACTTAAACCCAGCCATGCAGTGACCTGCAACAAGTACGAATGAACTATACACCTAAATGAAACAGAAGGCAGATTGTCTTTTGTATTCTCGAAGGAAGACAGAACTACATGTATTCTTTTCTTTTTTTTCTTTGCCTTTGTCTTGATTATTCTAGGCTTCTCTACAAACATTTTATTTATTTATTTGTTTAAAATAAATGTATGTATTTTAGTTGGGGGCTAATTACTTTCCAATATTGTAATAGTTTTTGTCATACATTGACATGAATCAGCCATGGGTTTACATGTGTTCCCCTTCCTGGACCCCCCACCCACCTCCCTCCCCATCCCATCCCTCTGGGTCATCCCATTGCTCCGGCCCTGAGCATTTGTCTCATGCATCGAACGTGGAATGGTGTTCTCTTTCACATATGATAATATACATGTTTCAATGCTATTCTCCCAGAACGTCCCACCCTCACCTTCTCCCTCAGAGTCCATAAGACTGTTCTATGCATCCGTGTCTCTTATTCTGTCTCGCATATACGGTTATCGTTACCATCTTTCACATTCCATATATATGCATTAGTATACTGTATTGGTGTTTTTCTTTCTGGCTTACTTCACTCTGTATAATGGGCTCCAGTTTCAACCATCTCAATAGAACCGATTCAAATGTATTCTTTTTAATGACTGAGTAATATTCCATTGTGTATATGTACCACAGCTTCCTTATCCATCCGTCTGCTGATGGACACTAGTACAGCCACTATGGAGAACAGTGTGGAGATTCCTTAAAAAACTGGGAATAGAACTGCCATATGACCCAGCAGTCCGACTGCTGGGCATACACACCGAGGAAACCAGAATTGAAAGAGACGCGTGTACCCCAGTGTTCATCACAGCACTGTTTACAATAGCCAGGACATGGAAGCAATCTATAAACATTTTAGATTGGCCTGGTCATGACCATCCGAGCTCTGAGTATAAACTGAACTACCTGCGTTCTCATCTCAGTGCCTGGCACCCCTTCCTGCACAGAATCCACTTCCGATGGATCTTAGTGAAACCGAGCAGGACTCCGTGGCCCTTCCCCCCATGTCCTCCACCTGCCTTTTGTCTGTGGAAAAACTTGAGCCAGAGAATCAGTTTAACCAGAGAAGCGATAAACGCAGAAGCAAAAAAAAACATCCAACCATACTAAACACTAATAGTGTAGTCAGTGAGCGAATTCAAGGCCTTTCGTTTGTCCTCAAAGGTTGTAGACAGTATTCTGAGCCATGTCCTGGGAGCTGTCTTACAGACACTGAAACCCCCGCCAGGAGGACAAGTTACCTACAGGATAACCAGACTGTCGTCATGACATAAGTTGTCACAATTCTGAGAACGTGCCTCAGGAAGAGGGAAAGAAAATGACCGTGAAACTGATGATTGTTGTTGTTGAGTCGCTCAGTCGTGTCCTGAGTCTTTTCCAGGCCATGGACAGTAGCCCACCAGGCGCCTCTGTCCAGGGGATTCTCCAGGCAAGAATACTGGAGTGGGCTGTCATTTCCTTCTTTAGGGGATCTTCCTGACCCAGGGATCAAACCCACATCTCCTGCATTGGCAGGTGGGTTCTTGACTGCTGAGTCACTTTGGAAGCCCCGTTTTAGATCAGTATAGAGTAACAGATTTGAATTCTCATTTTTCACCTCTCTGGGGCAGTTGTTTCCATTATTGTTTTGAATGTAGGGCTGAACAAACTGTTCTGTTTTTTTGTTGTTTTTTTTTTAATTTACTGAGAACCAGTAATAAATTTACAGTCTTAGTTCACAGCAGAGTGCAGCCGCTGAAGCCGCTGCTCTGCATTTGTTTAATTTTAAAATACACACTAGTTATTTGTTGTGTTCTCTGCCTTTATCTACTGTGATATGAAGGCTTCTCGTGGTGGTGGTGATCTTGTTGAGTCTCATGGTCTATAGAGAAGAAGGTCAGTAGTGCTTCAGAAAAGGCAATGGCAGCCCACTCCAGTACTCTTGCCTGGAAAATCCCGTGGACGGAGGAGCCTGTTAGGCTGCAGTCCATGGGCTCGCAAAGAGTCAGACGTGACTGAGCGACTTCACTTTCACTTTTCACTTAAATGTATTGGAGAAGGAAATGGCAACCCACTCCAGTGTTCTTGCCTGGAGAATCGCAGGGACGGGGGAGCCTGGTGGGCTGCCGTCTGTGGTGTCACACAGAGTCAGACATGACTGAAGCAACTTAGCAGCAGCAGCAGCAGCAGTGCTTAGTTGCCTGCTGCATGTGGGATCTTTCAGGATCAGGGGTTCAACCTGTGTCTTCTGCTTTGGCAGGTGGATTCCCAACCTCTGGGCCCCTAGGGAAGTACCTCTGCTCAGATTTTTAATTTTTTTTTTTTTTTGGTTTGATTTGAACTCTTGCTGTCGTTTTAAGGTTAGCTTAAGAAACTAGAGAGCAAATTAAAAAACAGAGACAGTACCTTGCCAATAAAGGTCCATATAGTCAAAGCCATTGTGTTCCCAGTAGTCATGTATGGATGTGAGAGTTGGACTATAAAGAAAGCTTGAGCGCCAGAGAATTGATGTTTTTGAACTGTGGTGTTGGAGAAGACTCTTGAGAGTCCCTTGGGCTGCAAGGAGATCCAACCAGTCCATCCTAAAGGAAATCAGTCCTGAATATTCATTGGAAGGACTGATGCTGAAGCTGAAACTTCAATAGTTTGGCCACCTAATGGGAAGAACTGACTCATTGGAAAAGACCCTGTTGCTGGAAAAGATTGAAGGCGGGGGGAGAAGAGGATGACAGAGGGTGAGATGGTTGGATGGCATCACCGACTCAATGGACATGAGTTTGAGCAAGTTCCAGGAGTTGGTGATGGACACTAGCACCGCAAATAAGACACCACATACCCAGTGCCTTGTATCCAACTTCAGTGCTCTTTCTTGAGTAGTTACGGTTCACTTTTGTTATATATGTGTGTGTGCTAAATCAATAAATCATGTCTGACTCTTTGAGACCCCATGGACACCATAGCCTGCCGGGCTCCCCTTTCCATGGGATTCTCCAGGCAAGAATACTGGAGTGGGTTGCCATTCCCTTCTCCAGGGGATCTTCCCAGCCCAGGGAAGGCTCCCATGTGTCTTGTGTGACCTGCATTGGTCAGCATATTCTAAACCTGGAAAACCCATGTAACACTGCATTCTGTTAAATCCTTGTCACTACTGACAACCCCATAGCAGGTGAGCACTGCTTAGCCACAGAATTGAATTGTTTTCCAATACCAGTTAGGAAAGCACAGGTTCTGTTTCAAGTTGTCTCATTAACCAGTCCCATTGCTCACATGACATCTCGTGGGAACCTTCTATCACTGTATAAAATTAATGAAAGTGAAAGTCGCTTAGACGTGGCTGACTCTTTGAGAACCCATGGACTATACATTCCATGAATTCTCCAAGCCAGAATATTGGAGTGGGTATACATGGACTTCTCTGAGATTCTTCCCAACCCAGGGATCAAACCCAGTTATTCCCCATTGCACGTGGATTCTTTACCAGCTAAGCCACAAGGGAAGCTCAGAGAAAATTAGTATCTGTCGTTTATTCTCACTGATCACTAAGATACTTGCAGTGTTCACACCACGTATCCTAAACAGAGTTATCACCTGCCACACCGTATACTCAAGTTTCTACACAGTTGGATTTACATGGTTTTAGTGTTTGCAAATACGGCACCTTTCTTTACTGACACATATGTGCTTTAATCATTTTATTGAACAGTTTAAGAATTCAGTAACATCAGCAAGAGCAGAGGATATTTGTGGCAGGAAAGTCATGGGTCCAGTCTCATGATTTCCTGGGAGAGAAGAAAGGATGATTTCAAGGAAAAGGTCTGTTATCTTCATATGAATGATTGTGACAGATTAGTGATGCGATGCTTCTCATAATCTTACTTCATTTTCTTCTTTCATGATGAAACAATTTAAAACGTTGTGGAGACGATTAGGATTAGCATGATGATGGTGAGAGAATGAAAGAAGATAGAAACAGTTACTGGTGGAAGCAGTGGAGAAATTCCCTCACAAGCCCCATTTCACAGAAGTCCCTCCACGTGACTGCCCTTGGGGTTTGCATAGAATTACTACCTGCTGTCCATCTAGTAAAGCTATGGTATTTCCCCTAGCCCATATATGAGTATGAGAGTTGGAATATAAAAAGGGTTGAGCGCCGAAGTTTTGAAGCTTTTCAACTGTGGTGTTGAAGAAGACTCTTGAGAGTCCCTTGGACTGCAAGGAGATCCAACCAGGCCATCCTAATGGAAATTAGCCTTGGATATTCATTGGAAAGATTGATGCTGAAGCTGAAACTCCAATACTTTGGCCACCTGATGGGAAGAAGTGACGGACAGGAAAAGACCCTGATGCTGGAAAAGATTGAAGGCGGGAGGAGAAGGGGATGACGGAGGGTGAGATGGTTGGATGGCATCACTGACTCGATGGACATGAATTGGCGTAAGCTACGGGAGTTGGTGACGGTCAACTGGTGTCCTGCAGTCATGGGGTCCAAGAGTGTTGGACGTGACTGAGCAACCAGAGTGAAGTGAAACTATCTGTGAGCAGCCTGGCATCAGGTCTTATGATGAGAGTTACTAAGTTACGTATGAACATGTCCGAGATGCAGTAGACTATGTACTGGGTCACCTATGCTCCTTACATCTTCTATAAAGCTTCCTTATAATCATAAATATGTGGTTGCGAGATCATTCATTCACACTGGGATTCCCCAGAGTTCATCATGTTTCACAGCTCAGGGCTTCACACAATCTCCTTTGTCTGCAAAACATGTCACTGTGGCATCTCCATCCGTGTGAATGTTTTCATACTTAAATCCAAATACTTAGGGAAGCCCTAGCCTTTGACACTTGGTAAGGTGGACGGTTTTGTGATCCTACGTTTTTAAAATAAAGTTTTATTGAAATGTAGTTGGCTGATTCACGTCAATGTATGGCAAAAACTATTACAATATTGTAAAGTAATTAGCCCCCAACTAAAATAAATAAATTTATTAAAAAAAAAAAGAAATGTAGTTGATGTGCAATGTTGTGTTAGATTCAGGTACACAGCAAAGTGCTTTACGCATACATTAGTTGTTTTTGTTTAATGGCCAAGTCGTGTCCCACTCCTGTGTCCCTATGGGACGTTGCCAGATTCCTCTGTCTTTGACGTTTTCTAGACAAGAATACCTGAGTGGCCAGTCATTACCTATTGCATGACCCGCATCTCCTGCATCAGCAGGCAGATTCTTTATACTGAGCTCCCAGGGAACCCCTTAGTTATACAAATATATGTACGTAAATATGTACCTTTTTAGATTATTCTCTGTACAGTTTATTCCGAGTCATTGAGTATAGATTTCTGTGCTCCACAGCAGATTCTAGTTGTTTATTTTATGTTTAGTAGTATGTATGTCTTAAACCCAAACTCCCAATTCATCCCTCCCCCCAATTAGCAGTTTGGTAAGCATAGTTTGTTTTCTGTCTTAAGTCTGTTTCTGTTTTGTAAATAGTTCATTTGTGTCGTATTTAACATTCTCCATGTAAGGGATATCATATCACGTGTGCTTTTCTCTTTGTGACTTATTGCCTATCTCTGGGTCCATCCATGTTGCTGCAGATGGTATTATTTCAGTCTTTGTCACGGTGGAGTAATAGCCCATTGTGTATATATCCCATTCTTAAAGCAGTATTCCCCCAGAAAAAAAGCCTTAACCTACTAAAGAAAACCCAGTGTTGTTAGGTACCGTGTTACTACTCACCCAACGGAGGTTGTCAGTTCTTATCTAGGACAGTTGTCTGCGAAAGAGAATGAATAAAGGCAAAAATGACCATTGATATGCCTCTACTTCAAATAATTATTTCACAACAATCTGTATGAAAGATGACTGAGTGAGAAGGAAATTTGAATCGAGTATCCTCGTGACATGTTTTAATTTCTGATACCTGCTGTCCTCAGGGCCTTTACCTGTTTTGGCGCCATCTTCTGTATTTTCATTTGGAATACCCCTTTCGTTGTTCAGTTCCTCGTACTTCTGAATATCTTCTTGACTCAGACGGTCTCCTTTGCCTGGATTTCGTAGCAAACAGGGCAGAAGAGGTGTGGGTTAGAATCCTTCATAGGTTGCAGAGTGTTCCCTGCCTCGTATCTGTAGTGTCCAGTAAGTGTCACCGTGACCACGCCCCTCCTCCGTCGCCTGAACCCTGCTCACCAGGGAATTTTCTACAGAGGTGCCCGTGTGTGCCTACAGGTCTTCAGATGGGTCCAAGAGGGTGGAGTCCACATACTTTCCATTTTTTCACGTTCCAGTTCTCAGAGCTACTGAGAGACCTACAGACCATTCACCTGTGAGCTTAAGCAGCCCCGAGTGAGTGCTGTCTGTAGTGGGACATCCGAGAAGGTCATGGTGGAGATTGAAACTCAGAATTCCTCCCAACCCCAACCCTTCCTGTCCACCTTGTCTGCATGCTAGAATTGCATCCCTGGGGTTTTCATGATCTCCAGTCAAAGGAGTGGTTAGATAGCACCACTGACTCAGTGAGCATAAGTTTGAACAAACTCTGGGACAGAGTGGAAGACAGAGGAGCCTGGCGTGCTGCAGTCCATGAGGTCGCAAAGAATCAGGCAGAACTTAGAGACTGAACAATGATATTCAAACGATGGAGAAGAAATGATTTGGACTTTCACCAAGCACTAGTCTCCTCACACATGTTACTGAGGGTAAAAACTCAGGCTCTGTCATCCTCACAGCCCAGACACTCCCCTTACCCAGTCCCAATGTGGATTTAGTATCAGAAAGGATAAAGGGACCAGGCAGTGACTCTGTGGGGTTGGCTGCGTGGCACATGATTCACACACGTGACCACATGCCTCTGAAGGATTCAGTATGATCCAGTGCTTTTTGCAGAGCATTAATTCAGGTGTCAGGATTTAATGATTGTGACAAAGCATGAAGCATTTGTGGTGGAGATGAATGCACTCATGATCGGGAACTGTGAGTCTGCTAAACTCAAATTTAAACCTTGGTTCACTTCGGTTTCAGAATCTGGCAACTCCAATATGAGATGTTTGACAAGAAAGCCACGGACCATCCTGGACTATTTCATGGCACCTCCAGGATGAGTGTATCTACTTTTTTAAAAAGCTACCTGATAAAATCGCCAGTGGCTACATTTGTTCAGTTTCCTGATAGACAACCTTTGTGCAGCCTTGACTCGTGTCACATGAAGTCTGAGTTCTCCCTTGTGAATACATGTCTGCTCCAGTGTACTTAATAAAATATACAGTGTGTAATGTCTTCTGTTCTCAATACAAAATGACTGATAATATGAACATGACTAGTTTGCATAGAATGAGCTACAGTACATACCGAGGGCATAAGTCACTTTTGTGATCTTCTCTCCATCAAAGTTTTCAGCATAGAATACCAGCAAGCTTTCTGATACACGAATCAGTTGCACAGAATTTGTACCCATGACTGTGACAGAAAAACATAAATTCAAACCTCAATACAATTGGCTTCTTTCCTTTTAATTTGGACATCTCTTATTCTTCACATGCCTCTGATGGTGGTCTTAGTTGCATTGACATTTATAGTGGGTGTGTTGTAAGAAACAGTCAAGACACCTAGTGAAGTAGGAAAGCTTTCTCCACATGCCTCTCTTCTGAACACATTAAAGACTTTCAGTCTTCTGGACTGCACAGTCTATGAACAATAATGAAGTTGCTTATTGCAACTATAGTAGATGGTGGACCTGAACCATCTCATACCAGCTCATAAGAGCTTACCGTTAAAGATGGCTATTAACTTTTCAGGAATTTTGTGACCAAATTTACAAGCACAGTCCTGATTACAAAGGTATTCTCTAAATTTAAGCAGATCATATTAAAATAAATGTTAATAGATAAACTGACATTATAAAGTACAGAGGGTGGTAAAAGAGCTAGAAATGAGGCAATTGCCAAATGCTGGAGATATACTCTCTGCAATGATTCTTATAGTTTCTGTGGCTGCATGTACACATTGGCAATTAAAAAACATGCAGCAGACCAAATTAGAATGCTCCGTTGCACATTTTCTCCTTGAAAATCAAACATGTAGACATTTAATCACTCAGTGTTACAGCACTGGTATATGAGAATTCTTTCCAGTGTTACAAACCATAGAGATGGAAATCTGTGCTAGTCCCCTTTTGTTGTCAAATTACATAAAAAATATTTTGAAATGTTACTGTTACTTTATCGTCATACTTTTCTGTGGCATTTAATTTAATCAGGTTCTACTTCTTATTGAGACTAGTAAAAACTTTTAATTTTTAAAGAATCTCTTTGGCTAAAGCAATTTTGATCTTGTAATGTTAAATAAGTGGCTTCCCAGGCGGCTCAGCTGTAAGAAATCTGCCTGTCAGTGCTGGAGATGCCTGAGATGTCCCTTTGATTCCCAGGTCAGGAATATCCCTGGAGGAGGAAATGGCAACCCCCTCCAATATTCTTGCCTGGAGTATCCCATGAACAGAGGACCTGTAGCCTATAGTCCATGGGGTCATTAAGAGTCAGTCGAGACTGAGTGTCTTGAGCACAGACACATGCACAACAAATAACGAAAATCATTTTTGAATGGATTCTTGCAATCTTAGGTAGCTGTATACGCTTCCCCATGTCTGAGGAACATGGGGAATCAGTGTTCTGGGGCTTTTTCTCAGATGCCATCAATGGCACCTTCCAAATTGTACCTTATCCCAGTTTTCTGGTGCATAATTAATGCCTGGAAAATGTAATGTCTTTCCCAAGCTGGCATTTGTAATGGATAGAGAAAATATACACAAGTCCAGACGTCTAGTTGTCTTAGATGGAGCCAAGCCCATTGATCTGAGCATGGTCCATGGTTTTGGGCTTCCTATTGGCTCCGGTGTAAAGAATCTGCCTGAAATGCAAGAGACCTGGCTTTGGTCCTCGGGTTGGCAAAATCCCCTGGAGAAGTGAATGACTACCCACTCCTGGAGTCCCTTGGACAGCAAAGAGGTCAAACGAGTCAATCCTGTAGGAAACCAACTCTGAATATTCACTGGAAGGACTGGTTCTGAAGCTCCAATACTTTGGCCGCCTAATGGGATGAGCTGACTCATTGGAAAAGACCCTGATGAGGGAAAGTTTGAGGACAAGAGGAGAAGAGGGTGACCAAGGCTGAGATGGTTGGATGGCATCACTCAGTGGCCATGAGTCTGAGCAAACTCTGGGACCTGGGGAAGGACAGGGAAGGCTGGTGTGCTTCAGTCCATGGGGTCACAAAGAGTCGGACCCCACGTGGTGACTCACATCCTTGAGGAGACACACACTGACAGAGCTCGCCTACTCACAGTCTGGGCGGTAAACATTTCCTTCTGCTCTCTGTGCCACGACTGTGACCAACGTGCAGCTATGGTAATTCCTGAGAAACAGACAGACAAGACATTCCTTAGTCACCATCCATTCCCCAGCAGTGGAGGTCACCCTTCCATGAGCAGGGTTCACACACTCATCTTCACTTTCATCACCCCCACCATTCACTGCACATTGGAGACCAAATCCCATGATAGAATTCAACAGTCTAGTTGTGTTCAGTTGGGGAAGCTTCTGCTTACGTGAGAATAAAAGTAATGGACAGTTTTTCACAGTTGTCAATGCATTCAAACCGGCGGAAGTATGTCCGCAGTGGGCCTCCTTCTTCAATCTTTTCCTTGTTGTCTGCAGCCATGTAAATGGGGTACCAGTTCCCTGTAATCTAACAAGAAAGGTCTCCATAAACATCAGTCAATCTCCTTCCATGTTTTTCACCAACACCCAGCACAACCTTGGCTTTTGCCTTTACCTCAGAAGAGAAGTAAAGTCAATCTTATTAAGCCAAGTAGTGTCCTGCCTCCTACCTTGCTGAATAATGTGAAATGAAATAATGATTCATATTCAAGCAGAAAGAATTCAGAGTTTCTTGAAATAGCTAAAACAGTACCATTAAAACCATGACAGTTCCATAGCTCCCTAAATGATAGCATATTAGCTTTTATTTTTCTTACATACAGACAAATAAGATGAAAAAAAATACAAAGAGCAGCAAGATAGAGTGTTGTATTATACTTCTATAAATATGTGTATCACAGTATGTGTGTGTGTGTGTGTGTGTACATATACGTATACATACATACACAAACTGGTCATCCATGTTAACAAGACTGTCTTTCTCTGTCACACTCACAGAACCAAGACCTTTTCCCAGATCAGCAGAATTTGGGTACCTCTGAGGCTTCTGGCTGAGCTGGAGCTTCCTGGGCAGCACAAATCAGACCAAGGAGAAGAGTCAGGAAGACAACCTTCATCTTGTGGCTCTGTGGTCCTTCTTCTAGAGAAGCTCAGGGTGTCTCGGTTGTTGGAGAGGTTGTAAATTGGTCCCACTTCTTAAAAGATGGGTCTCTTGGTGGAAAACGTGATGATCAAACAGTGGTTGATCACAAGACTTTGGTTACGTATGCATCATCTTCTTATATCCTGGTTGGCAGTTGAGCATTTTTTGCAATGTTTGGCTTTTAAAAAGAGATTAATTTTAAGGGAAGCTTAGGTAGGTCTGGACATTTGCCTTCAGAGTAAATGAGAACTCACAGGATGTATGAAGTATTTCAAAGACACTGATACTTATATTCTTTTATATCCTCAGATTCCAAAATGGGACAAACAGTCCGAGACGGACAAACAGTCCGAGACTCATAGCCCCAACTCCCCTGTTATTTGTTTAGCATTGAAGAGATCAGTTTAAGCTCATGTTCTACAACTAAAGACGGTACTGTCCGTCTTTATGAAGATTAACGTGTGGGTTCTTTACCAGGAATTGGTTGTCAGGGCATCCGTCAGAGGAGTCTATATTTCTTTGTTTTGAAATTGAAGTATAGTTGATGTACAATAGTATAGACGTTAGTGATGTACCATATAGTGATTTCCAATTTTTGTATACTCCATTTATAGTTATGAAATTCAGGCTTTACTCTCTATGTTGTACCATATATATTTGTACACTGTTTATTTGACACATAGTAGTTTGTACCTCTTACTCCCCACCTGTTACCTTACCCCTACCCCCTTTCCCACACGACTCATCACTAGTTTGTTTTCTGTATCTATGGATTTGTTGCTTTTTTGTTATATTCACTAGTTTGCTTTATTTTTTAGATTTCACATGTGTTATCATACAGTATTTGTCTTTCTTCAACTTTATGCACTAGGCCTAATGCCATCAAAATTCATCCATGTTGCTGCAAATGGCAAAATTTCAACTTTTTTATGGTTGCATAGTATTACACGTGTATGCGTGTTTGTATGTGTGTATACACTATGACTTCTTTATGTTTAGATTGTTATATTTTAATTTAATAAAGTGTTTTCAACAGGAGAAAATTCTTATCTCCTACCCTACTCAAGTATTCCTCCCAGGTTCATCTCTACAGTTTCATTTTGCCTTGTGGATATAACCTAGTCTCACTACAGTTGGTAAGATTTCTGCCTTACATGTAGCTCCTGATACTAAGATCCATGTTCTTTCAACCTTCCTCCTGAACTTATCCATGCATTACAGAACATAGATTAAAGAAACCATGGGCAACCTCTCTCTAAATAATACTCAGTTTGCTCTCAGGACGACACCAGCCCTATTAATTAAAAAAAAAAAAAAAGTAAATGGATGGATAGTGATTGGAGACATAAAAATACAGATATTGAACTGAACCTCTGTAACTGAACTGAACTCTAGAGCTGAAGTGAAAGATGAGCTTTTAAAAGCATTATCTGAGATACAACAAAAGTCCGTCTAGTCAAGGCTATGGTTTTTCCAGCGGTCACGTATGGATGTGAGAGTTGGACAGTGAAGAAGGCTGAGCGCTGAAGAATTGATGCTTTTGAACTGTGGTGTTGGAGAAGACTCTTGAGAGTCCCTTGGACTGCAAGGAGATCCAGTCAGTCCATCCTAAAGGAGATCAGTCCTGGGTGTTCATTGGAAGGACTGATGTTGAAGCTGAAACTCCAATACTTTGGCCACCTGATGGAAAGAGTTGACTCATTGGAAAAGACCCTGATGCTGGGAAAGACTGAGGGCAGGAGGAGAAGGGGACGACAGAGGATGCGATGGTTGGATGGCATCACTGACTCAATGGACATGGGTTTGGGTAGACTCCGGGAGTTGGTGATGGACAGAGAGGCCTGGCGTGCTGCAATTCATGGGATCTCTAAGAGTCGGACACGACTGAGCGACTGAACTGAACTGAACTCAACTGAGAAATACTTAATTTCGCATAAACTCTCATTGGGCTTCCCTGATAGTTCAGTTGGTAAAGAATCTGCCTGCAATGCAGGAGACCCTGGTTTGATTCCTGGGTCGGAAAGATGCACTGGAGAGGGGATAGGCTACCCACTCCAGTATTCTTGGGCTTCCCTGGTGGCTCAACTGGTAGAGAAGCTGCCTGCAATGTGGGAGACCTGGGTTTGGTCCCTGGGTTGGGAAGATCTCCTGGAGAAGGGAAAGGCTACCCACTCCAGTATTCTGGCCTGGAGAATTCTGTGGACTGTATAGTCCACAGGGTCACAAACAGTCGGACAGGACAGAGTGACTTTTACTTACCTACTTACTATAAACTTTCCTCAAGGGATCTGTAGTCTATTTATGAAACAATTGAGAAAATTGTATTATAAAATGTGGTGAGGTAGATAAATATAGAACACAAAGATGAATACATTACCAAAAGCCAGAAAGTAAGGAGGAAGAAACTATTTGGATTAAATACGGAAGGATGAAAAATAAATAAATACGGAAGGCTGAACAGTGTGTCCTTAAGCAGAAATGTGGGTATTTGGCCTGAAAGTTAGGATGGCATCAGTATTTTTTTTTTTTTTTTTTTTTGGCTGTGTCGACTCTTCGTTGCTCCAGGGCACGTGTGATCTTGGTTCTCCGACCATGGGTGGAACCCAACATTCTGTGCTTTGGAAGGTGCAGTCTTAACTGCTGGACCACCAAGACAGTGGCTGCATCAGTATTGTTGAATTTCAAGACAAGAACCATGTAAGATTTGGTTCTTTATCCCCTGGAGATTGCTAAAAATGTTGAAGCAGGAAGTGACACGGTGAAGCGCGTTTACCTGGATTCTGAGTGAAAGGCGCCTTGGGCATGGGGTGAGCCGTGTTGCTAAGCTTCCGGGTGACGGTGGACTTACGTCTCGAGAATATTGACATCTTAGGAGGCATGGTAGGGGAGTGGTGTTTCATCTGAGCTATAAAGTAGCAGAAGGAAGTCACTGCTTCTGGGCTCCGTTTCTGCACCCCCACCCTGGCCCGTTCCCTGCGGGGTCAGAGCTCCCGCTGACCTCTGGTTACTGTGTGTCCTACTGAGGACCGGTCACCACGTGGCTGGTGGGATCCTGGGAATGGAAGTGGACGGAGACACACCCTTCTGGGAGCCGAGGCCTGCGGTTCTTTTCTTTGTACGGGGATTGACTGTGATTTGATTCCCTCCTTCCTGCCTCTTAACCACTTTATTAAAAAAAAAAATGGAAGTATCTTTGATTTCCATTGTTGTGTTAGTTGCTGCCATGCAGCAGTGATTCAGTTATAGACATAGACAACGTCTAGTTTGTGCCAGATTCTGTTCCAGTATAGATTGGTATGAGATATTGAATCTAGTTCCCTGTGCTGTGCAGAAGCACCTTGTTGTCCCTCTCACTGCTTCTGGCTCATCTTTAGAATGTTCTAGAACCCTGGTTGTCCTGGTACCCTGTTATCTATTGGCCTGCATGCTCCTCCAGTGACAAGGAAAGTGTCTATCGGCATCTCTGTGTCTCCTTTAGGAGACTCGAAGGAAACAGCTCAATATCTATATACAACATAAGGTGTGACAGGTCATGGCAGTATTTATATGCCATAGGCAGTATTCCATATGTGTAAAGTTATGTATAGCTGCCTTGATTATACTGATACATTCAGGTATATAACACATGAGTGGAAACTATATAAACATTTATTTATTCACACACAGCAGCTCTGACTCTTTGTTGAGCATGCACTTTCTGTACTTGCTGCGAGTGGGGGCTTCTCTCTAGTTGCAGTGCAGCATTGTGTAGCTTATCTTTTTGTGGAGGCCGGGCTCCAAATTGTGGGATTCAGTAGCTGCTGCACATGGGCTCACTATTTATGGTATACGGGCTGAGGTGTCCCAAGGTATGTGGAATCTTCCTGGACGTGGGATGAAACCCGTGTACCCTGCATTGGCAGGTGGAGTCTTTACCACTGGGCCCTCACACAAGTCCATTATTTATTCATAAATTAAATACATCATGTAAATAACGTGCATATTTGTGTACATTTTATTATATGACTCTCACAATTATATGATCAATTAAACATTAAATATATATTTAAGTACAACTACTCATTGTTATTATAGTATCTATTGATAACACTCAACGCTGTCTCCATTTATAATGATACAATATTCATAAGTTTATATTGTAAGTTTTATGGAAATTTACTTCTGTATTTATAAATAAGTAAATAATAAAGTTGCATTTCTATTTATAGTATATTTAGGAAATGGTATATTTATTAAATTCATCTGGTGTAATACACACCTGCATATAAAGCTGTGTCTTTCTTTTATTCTCTGTGAAGAAGAATTACAGAGTCAGGGAATGTGGGCCCACCATCCCATGAGTGAATCCTGAAATATGTTTTAGAATTAAAAAAAAATTTGGATTTCAACGAATTAATGTACCTCACTTAGTTAAGAAAAAATGAACTCTCTTTGCATATTAATGGAAGAAATGCCTCCCCTTTTGCAGAAGCACAGTCTCCAAAGGATCTAGTGTGTTGGGAACAGTCATGAGGTGTTTACTGCTTGGTAGTGTTTTCTCAAGGATGAAATGGCAGCAGCTGTCACCCTGACTCAGCAATTCATACACCTCCTGACCACACCCCCACTTTCTGCTGGCCTTATGAGCTAGTTATGGAAACTCTGAATCCTTCTGTGCTCGAGAAAAGTCACCGCTTCACTCATCAGGTTATTAGAGAAACGTCTGTAAAGTGTAGCACATGTGGTGTCTGTGTGCAATCTGGGAGCATTTTGTTCTCATCAGCTACAGAGTTGTCCCCATGTATTTCAATCCAGAACCAAGAAAAATGGCACATGCGCACACACAAACACACAGACAGACACACACACACACCTAAATGAAACAGAAGGCAGATTGTCTTTTGTATTCTCGAAGGAAGACAGAACTACATGTATTCTTTTCTTTTTTTTCTTTGCCTTTGTCTTGATTATTCTAGGCTTCTCTACAAACATTTTATTTATTTATTTGTTTAAAATAAATGTATGTATTTTAGTTGGGGGCTAATTACTTTCCAATATTGTAATAGTTTTTGTCATACATTGACATGAATCAGCCATGGGTTTACATGTGTTCCCCTTCCTGGACCCCCCACCCACCTCCCTCCCCATCCCATCCCTCTGGGTCATCCCATTGCTCCGGCCCTGAGCATTTGTCTCATGCATCGAACGTGGAATGGTGTTCTCTTTCACATATGATAATATACATGTTTCAACGCTATTCTCCCAGAACGTCCCACCCTCACCTTCTCCCTCAGAGTCCATAAGACTGTTCTATGCATCCGTGTCTCTTATTCTGTCTCGCATATACGGTTATCGTTACCATCTTTCACATTCCATATATATGCATTAGTATACTGTATTGGTGTTTTTCTTTCTGGCTTACTTCACTCTGTATAATGGGCTCCAGTTTCATCCATCTCAATAGAACCGATTCAAATGTATTCTTTTTAATGACTGAGTAATATTCCATTGTGTATATGTACCACAGCTTCCTTATCCATCCGTCTGCTGATGGACACTAGTACAGCCACTATGGAGAACAGTGTGGAGATTCCTTAAAAAACTGGGAATAGAACTGCCATATGACCCAGCAATCCGACTGCTGGGCATACACACCGAGGAAACCAGAATTGAAAGAGACGCGTGTACCCCAGTGTTCATCACAGCACTGTTTACAATAGCCAGGACATGGAAGCAATCTACAAACATTTTAGATCGGCCTGGTCATGACCATCCGAGCTCTGAGTATAAACTGAACTACCTGCGTTCTCATCTCAGTGCCTGGCACCCCTTCCTGTACAGAATCCACTTCCGATGGATCTTAGTGAAACCGAGCAGGACTCCGTGGCCCTTCCCCCCATGTCCTCCACCTGCCTTTTGTCTGTGGAAAAACTTGAGCCAGAGAATCAGTTTAACCAGAGAAGCGATAAACGCAGAAGCAAAAAAAAACATCCAACCATACTAAACACTAATAGTGTAGTCAGTGAGCGAATTCAAGGCCTTTCGTTTGTCCTCAAAGGTTGTAGACAGTATTCTGAGCCATGTCCTGGGAGCTGTCTTACAGACACTGAAACCCCCGCCAGGAGGACAAGTTACCTACAGGATAACCAGACTGTCGTCATGGCATAAGTTGTCACAATTCTGAGAATGTGCCTCAGGAAGAGGGAAAGAAAATGACCGTGAAACTGATGATTGTTGTTGTTGAGTCGCTCAGTCATGTCCTGAGTCTTTTCCAGGCCATGGACAGTAGCCCACCAGGCTCCTCTGTCCAGGGGATTCTCCAGGCAAGAATACTGGAGTGGGCTGTCATTTCCTTCTTTAGGGGATCTTCCTGACCCAGGGATCAAACCCACATCTCCTGCATTGGCAGGTAGGTTCTTGACTGCTGAGTCACTTTGGAAGCCCCGTTTTAGATCAGTATAGAGTAACAGATTTGAATTCTCATTTTTCACCTCTCTGGGGCAGTTGTTTCCATTATTGTTTTGAATGTAGGGCTGAACAAACTGTTCTGTTTTTTTTTTTTTTAATTTACTGAGAACCAGTAATAAATTTACAGAGTCTTAGTTCACAGCAGTGTGCAGCCGCTGAAGCCGCTGCTCTGTATTTGTTTAATTTTAAAATACACACTAGTTATTTGTTGTGTTCTCTGCCTTTATCTACTGTGATGTGAAGGCTTCTCGTGGTGGTGGTGATCTTGTTGAGTCTCATGGTCTATAGAGAAGAAGGTCAGTAGTGCTTCAGAAAAGGCAATGGCACCCCCTCCAGTACTCTTGCCTGGAAAATCCCGTGGACGGAGGAGCCTGGTAGGCTGCAGTCCATGGGCTCGCAAAGAGTCAGACGTGACTGAGCGACTTCACCGTCACTTTTCACTTAAATGTATTGGAGAAGGAAATGGCAACCCACTCCAGTGTTCTTGCCTGGAGAATCGCAGGGACGGGGGAGCCTGGTGGGCTGCCGTCTGTGGTGTCACACAGAGTCAGACATGACTGAAGCAACTTAGCAGCAGCAGCAGCAGCAGTGCTTAGTTGCCTGCTGCATGTGGGATCTTTCAGGATCAGGGGTTCAACCTGTGTCTTCTGCTTTGGCAGGTGGATTCCCAACCTCTGGGCCCCTAGGGAAGTACCTCTGCTCAGATTTTTAATTTTTTTTTTTTTTGGTTTGATTTGAACTCTTGCTGTCGTTTTAAGGTTAGCTTAAGAACCTAGAGAGCAAATTAAAAAACAGAGACAGTACCTTGCCAATAAAGGTCCATATAGTCAAAGCCATTGTGTTCCCAGTAGTCATGTATGGATGTGAGAGTTGGACTATAAAGAAAGCTTGAGCGCCAGAGAATTGATGTTTTTGAACTGTGGTGTTGGAGAAGACTCTTGAGAGTCCCTTGGGCTGCAAGGAGATCCAACCAGTCCATCCTAAAGGAAATCAGTCCTGAATATTCATTGGAAGGACTGATGCTGAAGCTGAAACTTCAATAGTTTGGCCACCTAATGGGAAGAACTGACTCATTGGAAAAGACCCTGTTGCTGGAAAAGATTGAAGGCGGGGGGAGAAGAGGATGACAGAGGGTGAGATGGTTGGATGGCATCACCGACTCAATGGACATGAGTTTGAGCAAGTTCCAGGAGTTGGTGATGGACACTAGCACCGCAAATAAGACACCACATACCCAGTGCCTTGTATCCAACTTCAGTGCTCTTTCTTGAGTAGTTACGGTTCACTTTTGTTATATATGTGTGTGTGCTAAATCAATAAATCATGTCTGACTCTTTGAGACCCCATGGACACCATAGCCTGCCGGGCTCCCCTTTCCATGGGATTCTCCAGGCAAGAATACTGGAGTGGGTTGCCATTCCCTTCTCCAGGGGATCTTCCCAGCCCAGGGAAGGCTCCCATGTGTCTTGTGTGACCTGCATTGGTCAGCATATTCTAAACCTGGAAAACCCATGTAACACTGCATTCTGTTAAATCCTTGTCACTACTGACAACCCCATAGCAGGTGAGCACTGCTTAGCCACAGAATTGAATTGTTTTCCAATACCAGTTAGGAAAGCACAGGTTCTGTTTCAAGTTGTCTCATTAACCAGTCCCATTGCTCACATGACATCTCGTGGGAACCTTCTATCACTGTATAAAATTAATGAAAGTGAAAGTCGCTTAGACGTGGCTGACTCTTTGAGAACCCATGGACTATACATTCCATGAATTCTCCAAGCCAGAATATTGGAGTGGGTATACATGGACTTCTCTGAGATTCTTCCCAACCCAGGGATCAAACCCAGTTATTCCCCATTGCACGTGGATTCTTTACCAGCTAAGCCACAAGGGAAGCTCAGAGAAAATTAGTATCTGTCGTTTATTCTCACTGATCACTAAGATACTTGCAGTGTTCACACCACGTATCCTAAACAGAGTTATCACCTGCCACACCGTATACTCAAGTTTCTACACAGTTGGATTTACATGGTTTTAGTGTTTGCAAATACGGCACCTTTCTTTACTGACACATATGTGCTTTAATCATTTTATTGAACAGTTTAAGAATTCAGTAACATCAGCAAGAGCAGAGGATATTTGTGGCAGGAAAGTCATGGGTCCAGTCTCATGATTTCCTGGGAGAGAAGAAAGGATGATTTCAAGGAAAAGGTCTGTTATCTTCATATGAATGATTGTGACAGATTAGTGATGCGATGCTTCTCATAATCTTACTTCATTTTCTTCTTTCATGATGAAACAATTTAAAACGTTGTGGAGACGATTAGGATTAGCATGATGATGGTGAGAGAATGAAAGAAGATAGAAACAGTTACTGGTGGAAGCAGTGGAGAAATTCCCTCACAAGCCCCATTTCACAGAAGTCCCTCCACGTGACTGCCCTTGGGGTTTGCATAGAATTACTACCTGCTGTCCATCTAGTAAAGCTATGGTATTTCCCCTAGCCCATATATGAGTATGAGAGTTGGAATATAAAAAGGGTTGAGCGCCGAAGTTTTGAAGCTTTTCAACTGTGGTGTTGAAGAAGACTCTTGAGAGTCCCTTGGACTGCAAGGAGATCCAACCAGGCCATCCTAATGGAAATTAGCCTTGGATATTCATTGGAAAGATTGATGCTGAAGCTGAAACTCCAATACTTTGGCCACCTGATGGGAAGAAGTGACGGACAGGAAAAGACCCTGATGCTGGAAAAGATTGAAGGCGGGAGGAGAAGGGGATGACGGAGGGTGAGATGGTTGGATGGCATCACTGACTCGATGGACATGAATTGGCGTAAGCTACGGGAGTTGGTGACGGTCAACTGGTGTCCTGCAGTCATGGGGTCCAAGAGTGTTGGACGTGACTGAGCAACCAGAGTGAAGTGAAACTATCTGTGAGCAGCCTGGCATCAGGTCTTATGATGAGAGTTACTAAGTTACGTATGAACATGTCCGAGATGCAGTAGACTATGTACTGGGTCACCTATGCTCCTTACATCTTCTATAAAGCTTCCTTATAATCATAAATATGTGGTTGCGAGATCATTCATTCACACTGGGATTCCCCAGAGTTCATCATGTTTCACAGCTCAGGGCTTCACACAATCTCCTTTGTCTGCAAAACATGTCACTGTGGCATCTCCATCCGTGTGAATGTTTTCATACTTAAATCCAAATACTTAGGGAAGCCCTAGCCTTTGACACTTGGTAAGGTG
Organism: Giraffa tippelskirchi; assembly: GCF_054371585.1. NCBI lineage: Eukaryota > Metazoa > Chordata > Mammalia > Artiodactyla > Giraffidae > Giraffa > Giraffa tippelskirchi. The sequence continues at coordinate 151,422,116 of NC_137289.1, forward strand.
GACGGTTTTGTGATCCTACGTTTTTAAAATAAAGTTTTATTGAAATGTAGTTGGCTGATTCACGTCAATGTATGGCAAAAACTATTACAATATTGTAAAGTAATTAGCCCCCAACTAAAATAAATAAATTTATTAAAAAAAAAAAGAAATGTAGTTGATGTGCAATGTTGTGTTAGATTCAGGTACACAGCAAAGTGCTTTACGCATACATTAGTTGTTTTTGTTTAATGGCCAAGTCGTGTCCCACTCCTGTGTCCCTATGGGACGTTGCCAGATTCCTCTGTCTTTGACGTTTTCTAGACAAGAATACCTGAGTGGCCAGTCATTACCTATTGCATGACCCGCATCTCCTGCATCAGCAGGCAGATTCTTTATACTGAGCTCCCAGGGAACCCCTTAGTTATACAAATATATGTACGTAAATATGTACCTTTTTAGATTATTCTCTGTACAGTTTATTCCGAGTCATTGAGTATAGATTTCTGTGCTCCACAGCAGATTCTAGTTGTTTATTTTATGTTTAGTAGTATGTATGTCTTAAACCCAAACTCCCAATTCATCCCTCCCCCCAATTAGCAGTTTGGTAAGCATAGTTTGTTTTCTGTCTTAAGTCTGTTTCTGTTTTGTAAATAGTTCATTTGTGTCGTATTTAACATTCTCCATGTAAGGGATATCATATCACGTGTGCTTTTCTCTTTGTGACTTATTGCCTATCTCTGGGTCCATCCATGTTGCTGCAGATGGTATTATTTCAGTCTTTGTCACGGTGGAGTAATAGCCCATTGTGTATATATCCCATTCTTAAAGCAGTATTCCCCCAGAAAAAAAGCCTTAACCTACTAAAGAAAACCCAGTGTTGTTAGGTACCGTGTTACTACTCACCCAACGGAGGTTGTCAGTTCTTATCTAGGACAGTTGTCTGCGAAAGAGAATGAATAAAGGCAAAAATGACCATTGATATGCCTCTACTTCAAATAATTATTTCACAACAATCTGTATGAAAGATGACTGAGTGAGAAGGAAATTTGAATCGAGTATCCTCGTGACATGTTTTAATTTCTGATACCTGCTGTCCTCAGGGCCTTTACCTGTTTTGGCGCCATCTTCTGTATTTTCATTTGGAATACCCCTTTCGTTGTTCAGTTCCTCGTACTTCTGAATATCTTCTTGACTCAGACGGTCTCCTTTGCCTGGATTTCGTAGCAAACAGGGCAGAAGAGGTGTGGGTTAGAATCCTTCATAGGTTGCAGAGTGTTCCCTGCCTCGTATCTGTAGTGTCCAGTAAGTGTCACCGTGACCACGCCCCTCCTCCGTCGCCTGAACCCTGCTCACCAGGGAATTTTCTACAGAGGTGCCCGTGTGTGCCTACAGGTCTTCAGATGGGTCCAAGAGGGTGGAGTCCACATACTTTCCATTTTTTCACGTTCCAGTTCTCAGAGCTACTGAGAGACCTACAGACCATTCACCTGTGAGCTTAAGCAGCCCCGAGTGAGTGCTGTCTGTAGTGGGACATCCGAGAAGGTCATGGTGGAGATTGAAACTCAGAATTCCTCCCAACCCCAACCCTTCCTGTCCACCTTGTCTGCATGCTAGAATTGCATCCCTGGGGTTTTCATGATCTCCAGTCAAAGGAGTGGTTAGATAGCACCACTGACTCAGTGAGCATAAGTTTGAACAAACTCTGGGACAGAGTGGAAGACAGAGGAGCCTGGCGTGCTGCAGTCCATGAGGTCGCAAAGAATCAGGCAGAACTTAGAGACTGAACAATGATATTCAAACGATGGAGAAGAAATGATTTGGACTTTCACCAAGCACTAGTCTCCTCACACATGTTACTGAGGGTAAAAACTCAGGCTCTGTCATCCTCACAGCCCAGACACTCCCCTTACCCAGTCCCAATGTGGATTTAGTATCAGAAAGGATAAAGGGACCAGGCAGTGACTCTGTGGGGTTGGCTGCGTGGCACATGATTCACACACGTGACCACATGCCTCTGAAGGATTCAGTATGATCCAGTGCTTTTTGCAGAGCATTAATTCAGGTGTCAGGATTTAATGATTGTGACAAAGCATGAAGCATTTGTGGTGGAGATGAATGCACTCATGATCGGGAACTGTGAGTCTGCTAAACTCAAATTTAAACCTTGGTTCACTTCGGTTTCAGAATCTGGCAACTCCAATATGAGATGTTTGACAAGAAAGCCACGGACCATCCTGGACTATTTCATGGCACCTCCAGGATGAGTGTATCTACTTTTTTAAAAAGCTACCTGATAAAATCGCCAGTGGCTACATTTGTTCAGTTTCCTGATAGACAACCTTTGTGCAGCCTTGACTCGTGTCACATGAAGTCTGAGTTCTCCCTTGTGAATACATGTCTGCTCCAGTGTACTTAATAAAATATACAGTGTGTAATGTCTTCTGTTCTCAATACAAAATGACTGATAATATGAACATGACTAGTTTGCATAGAATGAGCTACAGTACATACCGAGGGCATAAGTCACTTTTGTGATCTTCTCTCCATCAAAGTTTTCAGCATAGAATACCAGCAAGCTTTCTGATACACGAATCAGTTGCACAGAATTTGTACCCATGACTGTGACAGAAAAACATAAATTCAAACCTCAATACAATTGGCTTCTTTCCTTTTAATTTGGACATCTCTTATTCTTCACATGCCTCTGATGGTGGTCTTAGTTGCATTGACATTTATAGTGGGTGTGTTGTAAGAAACAGTCAAGACACCTAGTGAAGTAGGAAAGCTTTCTCCACATGCCTCTCTTCTGAACACATTAAAGACTTTCAGTCTTCTGGACTGCACAGTCTATGAACAATAATGAAGTTGCTTATTGCAACTATAGTAGATGGTGGACCTGAACCATCTCATACCAGCTCATAAGAGCTTACCGTTAAAGATGGCTATTAACTTTTCAGGAATTTTGTGACCAAATTTACAAGCACAGTCCTGATTACAAAGGTATTCTCTAAATTTAAGCAGATCATATTAAAATAAATGTTAATAGATAAACTGACATTATAAAGTACAGAGGGTGGTAAAAGAGCTAGAAATGAGGCAATTGCCAAATGCTGGAGATATACTCTCTGCAATGATTCTTATAGTTTCTGTGGCTGCATGTACACATTGGCAATTAAAAAACATGCAGCAGACCAAATTAGAATGCTCCGTTGCACATTTTCTCCTTGAAAATCAAACATGTAGACATTTAATCACTCAGTGTTACAGCACTGGTATATGAGAATTCTTTCCAGTGTTACAAACCATAGAGATGGAAATCTGTGCTAGTCCCCTTTTGTTGTCAAATTACATAAAAAATATTTTGAAATGTTACTGTTACTTTATCGTCATACTTTTCTGTGGCATTTAATTTAATCAGGTTCTACTTCTTATTGAGACTAGTAAAAACTTTTAATTTTTAAAGAATCTCTTTGGCTAAAGCAATTTTGATCTTGTAATGTTAAATAAGTGGCTTCCCAGGCGGCTCAGCTGTAAGAAATCTGCCTGTCAGTGCTGGAGATGCCTGAGATGTCCCTTTGATTCCCAGGTCAGGAATATCCCTGGAGGAGGAAATGGCAACCCCCTCCAATATTCTTGCCTGGAGTATCCCATGAACAGAGGACCTGTAGCCTATAGTCCATGGGGTCATTAAGAGTCAGTCGAGACTGAGTGTCTTGAGCACAGACACATGCACAACAAATAACGAAAATCATTTTTGAATGGATTCTTGCAATCTTAGGTAGCTGTATACGCTTCCCCATGTCTGAGGAACATGGGGAATCAGTGTTCTGGGGCTTTTTCTCAGATGCCATCAATGGCACCTTCCAAATTGTACCTTATCCCAGTTTTCTGGTGCATAATTAATGCCTGGAAAATGTAATGTCTTTCCCAAGCTGGCATTTGTAATGGATAGAGAAAATATACACAAGTCCAGACGTCTAGTTGTCTTAGATGGAGCCAAGCCCATTGATCTGAGCATGGTCCATGGTTTTGGGCTTCCTATTGGCTCCGGTGTAAAGAATCTGCCTGAAATGCAAGAGACCTGGCTTTGGTCCTCGGGTTGGCAAAATCCCCTGGAGAAGTGAATGACTACCCACTCCTGGAGTCCCTTGGACAGCAAAGAGGTCAAACGAGTCAATCCTGTAGGAAACCAACTCTGAATATTCACTGGAAGGACTGGTTCTGAAGCTCCAATACTTTGGCCGCCTAATGGGATGAGCTGACTCATTGGAAAAGACCCTGATGAGGGAAAGTTTGAGGACAAGAGGAGAAGAGGGTGACCAAGGCTGAGATGGTTGGATGGCATCACTCAGTGGCCATGAGTCTGAGCAAACTCTGGGACCTGGGGAAGGACAGGGAAGGCTGGTGTGCTTCAGTCCATGGGGTCACAAAGAGTCGGACCCCACGTGGTGACTCACATCCTTGAGGAGACACACACTGACAGAGCTCGCCTACTCACAGTCTGGGCGGTAAACATTTCCTTCTGCTCTCTGTGCCACGACTGTGACCAACGTGCAGCTATGGTAATTCCTGAGAAACAGACAGACAAGACATTCCTTAGTCACCATCCATTCCCCAGCAGTGGAGGTCACCCTTCCATGAGCAGGGTTCACACACTCATCTTCACTTGCATCACCCCCACCATTCACTGCACATTGGAGACCAAATCCCATGATAGAATTCAACAGTCTAGTTGTGTTCAGTTGGGGAAGCTTCTGCTTACGTGAGAATAAAAGTAATGGACAGTTTTTCACAGTTGTCAATGCATTCAAACCGGCGGAAGTATGTCCGCAGTGGGCCTCCTTCTTCAATCTTTTCCTTGTTGTCTGCAGCCATGTAAATGGGGTACCAGTTCCCTGTAATCTAACAAGAAAGGTCTCCATAAACATCAGTCAATCTCCTTCCATGTTTTTCACCAACACCCAGCACAACCTTGGCTTTTGCCTTTACCTCAGAAGAGAAGTAAAGTCAATCTTATTAAGCCAAGTAGTGTCCTGCCTCCTACCTTGCTGAATAATGTGAAATGAAATAATGATTCATATTCAAGCAGAAAGAATTCAGAGTTTCTTGAAATAGCTAAAACAGTACCATTAAAACCATGACAGTTCCATAGCTCCCTAAATGATAGCATATTAGCTTTTATTTTTCTTACATACAGACAAATAAGATGAAAAAAAATACAAAGAGCAGCAAGATAGAGTGTTGTATTATACTTCTATAAATATGTGTATCACAGTATGTGTGTGTGTGTGTGTGTGTACATATACGTATACATACATACACAAACTGGTCATCCATGTTAACAAGACTGTCTTTCTCTGTCACACTCACAGAACCAAGACCTTTTCCCAGATCAGCAGAATTTGGGTACCTCTGAGGCTTCTGGCTGAGCTGGAGCTTCCTGGGCAGCACAAATCAGACCAAGGAGAAGAGTCAGGAAGACAACCTTCATCTTGTGGCTCTGTGGTCCTTCTTCTAGAGAAGCTCAGGGTGTCTCAGTTGTTGGAGAGGTTGTAAATTGGTCCCACTTCTTAAAAGATGGGTCTTTGGTGGAAAACGTGATGATCAAACAGTGGTTGATCACAAGACTTTGGTTACGTATGCATCATCTTCTTATATCCTGGTTGGCAGTTGAGCATTTTTTGCAATGTTTGGCTTTTAAAAAGAGATTAATTTTAAGGGAAGCTTAGGTAGGTCTGGACATTTGCCTTCAGAGTAAATGAGAACTCACAGGATGTATGAAGTATTTCAAAGACACTGATACTTATATTCTTTTATATCCTCAGATTCCAAAATGGGACAAACAGCCCGAGACGGACAAACAGTCCGAGACTCATAGCCCCAACTCCCCTGTTATTTGTTTAGCATTGAAGAGATCAGTTTAAGCTCATGTTCTACAACTAAAGACGGTACTGTCCGTCTTTATGAAGATTAACGTGTGGGTTCTTTACCAGGAATTGGTTGTCAGGGCATCCGTCAGAGGAGTCTATATTTCTTTGTTTTGAAATTGAAGTATAGTTGATGTACAATAGTATAGACGTTAGTGATGTACCATATAGTGATTTCCAATTTTTGTATACTCCATTTATAGTTATGAAATTCAGGCTTTACTCTCTATGTTGTACCATATATATTTGTACACTGTTTATTTGACACATAGTAGTTTGTACCTCTTACTCCCCACCTGTTACCTTACCCCTACCCCCTTTCCCACACGACTCATCACTAGTTTGTTTTCTGTATCTATGGATTTGTTGCTTTTTTGTTATATTCACTAGTTTGCTTTATTTTTTAGATTTCACATGTGTTATCATACAGTATTTGTCTTTCTTCAACTTTATGCACTAGGCCTAATGCCATCAAAATTCATCCATGTTGCTGCAAATGGCAAAATTTCAACTTTTTTATGGTTGCATAGTATTACACGTGTATGCGTGTTTGTATGTGTGTATACACTATGACTTCTTTATGTTTAGATTGTTATATTTTAATTTAATAAAGTGTTTTCAACAGGAGAAAATTCTTATCTCCTACCCTACTCAAATATTCCTCCCAGGTTCATCTCTACAGTTTCATTTTGCCTTGTGGATATAACCTAGTCTCACTACAGTTGGTAAGATTTCTGCCTTACATGTAGCTCCTGATACTAAGATCCATGTTCTTTCAACCTTCCTCCTGAACTTATCCATGCATTACAGAACATAGATTAAAGAAACCATGGGCAACCTCTCTCTAAATAATACTCAGTTTGCTCTCAGGACGACACCAGCCCTATTAATTAAAAAAAAAAAAAAAGTAAATGGATGGATAGTGATTGGAGACATAAAAATACAGATATTGAACTGAACCTCTGTAACTGAACTGAACTCTAGAGCTGAAGTGAAAGATGAGCTTTTAAAAGCATTATCTGAGATACAACAAAAGTCCGTCTAGTCAAGGCTATGGTTTTTCCAGCGGTCACGTATGGATGTGAGAGTTGGACAGTGAAGAAGGCTGAGCGCTGAAGAATTGATGCTTTTGAACTGTGGTGTTGGAGAAGACTCTTGAGAGTCCCTTGGACTGCAAGGAGATCCAGTCAGTCCATCCTAAAGGAGATCAGTCCTGGGTGTTCATTGGAAGGACTGATGTTGAAGCTGAAACTCCAATACTTTGGCCACCTGATGGAAAGAGTTGACTCATTGGAAAAGACCCTGATGCTGGGAAAGACTGAGGGCAGGAGGAGAAGGGGACGACAGAGGATGCGATGGTTGGATGGCATCACTGACTCAATGGACATGGGTTTGGGTAGACTCCGGGAGTTGGTGATGGACAGAGAGGCCTGGCGTGCTGCAATTCATGGGATCTCTAAGAGTCGGACACGACTGAGCGACTGAACTGAACTGAACTCAACTGAGAAATACTTAATTTCGCATAAACTCTCATTGGGCTTCCCTGATAGTTCAGTTGGTAAAGAATCTGCCTGCAATGCAGGAGACCCTGGTTTGATTCCTGGGTCGGAAAGATGCACTGGAGAGGGGATAGGCTACCCACTCCAGTATTCTTGGGCTTCCCTGGTGGCTCAACTGGTAGAGAAGCTGCCTGCAATGTGGGAGACCTGGGTTTGGTCCCTGGGTTGGGAAGATCTCCTGGAGAAGGGAAAGGCTACCCACTCCAGTATTCTGGCCTGGAGAATTCTGTGGACTGTATAGTCCACAGGGTCACAAACAGTCGGACAGGACAGAGTGACTTTTACTTACCTACTTACTATAAACTTTCCTCAAGGGATCTGTAGTCTATTTATGAAACAATTGAGAAAATTGTATTATAAAATGTGGTGAGGTAGATAAATATAGAACACAAAGATGAATACATTACCAAAAGCCAGAAAGTAAGGAGGAAGAAACTATTTGGATTAAATACGGAAGGATGAAAAATAAATAAATACGGAAGGCTGAACAGTGTGTCCTTAAGCAGAAATGTGGGTATTTCGCCTGAAAGTTAGGATGGCATCAGTATTTTTTTTTTTTTTTTTTTTTTGGCTGTGTCGACTCTTCGTTGCTCCAGGGCACGTGTGATCTTGGTTCTCCGACCATGGGTGGAACCCAACATTCTGTGCTTTGGAAGGTGCAGTCTTAACTGCTGGACCACCAAGACAGTGGCTGCATCAGTATTGTTGAATTTCAAGACAAGAACCATGTAAGATTTGGTTCTTTATCCCCTGGAGATTGCTAAAAATGTTGAAGCAGGAAGTGACACGGTGAAGCGCGTTTACCTGGATTCTGAGTGAAAGGCGCCTTGGGCATGGGGTGAGCCGTGTTGCTAAGCTTCCGGGTGACGGTGGACTTACGTCTCGAGAATATTGACATCTTAGGAGGCATGGTAGGGGAGTGGTGTTTCATCTGAGCTATAAAGTAGCAGAAGGAAGTCACTGCTTCTGGGCTCCGTTTCTGCACCCCCACCCTGGCCCGTTCCCTGCAGGGTCAGAGCTCCCGCTGACCTCTGGTTACTGTGTGTCCTACTGAGGACCGGTCACCACGTGGCTGGTGGGATCCTGGGAATGGAAGTGGACGGAGACACACCCTTCTGGGAGCCGAGGCCTGCGGTTCTTTTCTTTGTACGGGGATTGACTGTGATTTGATTCCCTCCTTCCTGCCTCTTAACCACTTTATTAAAAAAAAAAATGGAAGTATCTTTGATTTCCATTGTTGTGTTAGTTGCTGCCATGCAGCAGTGATTCAGTTATAGACATAGACAACGTCTAGTGTTTGCCAGATTCTGTTCCAGTATAGATTGGTATGAGATATTGAATCTAGTTCCCTGTGCTGTGCAGAAGCACCTTGTTGTCCCTCTCAGTGCTTCTGGCTCATCTTTAGAATGTTCTAGAACCCTGGTTGTCCTGGTACCCTGTTATCTATTGGCCTGCATGCTCCTCCAGTGACAAGGAAAGTGTCTATCGGCATCTCTGTGTCTCCTTTAGGAGACTCGAAGGAAACAGCTCAATATCTATATACAACATAAGGTGTGACAGGTCATGGCAGTATTTATATGCCATAGGCAGTATTCCATATGTGTAAAGTTATGTATAGCTGCCTTGATTATACTGATACATTCAGGTATATAACACATGAGTGGAAACTATATAAACATTTATTTATTCACACACAGCAGCTCTGACTCTTTGTTGAGCATGCACTTTCTGTACTTGCTGCGAGTGGGGGCTTCTCTCTAGTTGCAGTGCAGCATTGTGTAGCTTATCTTTTTGTGGAGGCCGGGCTCCAAATTGTGGGATTCAGTAGCTGCTGCACATGGGCTCACTATTTATGGTATACGGGCTGAGGTGTCCCAAGGTATGTGGAATCTTCCTGGACGTGGGATGAAACCCGTGTACCCTGCATTGGCAGGTGGAGTCTTTACCACTGGGCCCTCACACAAGTCCATTATTTATTCATAAATTAAATACATCATGTAAATAACGTGCATATTTGTGTACATTTTATTATATGACTCTCACAATTATATGATCAATTAAACATTAAATATATATTTAAGTACAACTACTCATTGTTATTATAGTATCTATTGATAACACTCAACGCTGTCTCCATTTATAATGATACAATATTCATAAGTTTATATTGTAAGTTTTATGGAAATTTACTTCTGTATTTATAAATAAGTAAATAATAAAGTTGCATTTCTATTTATAGTATATTTAGGAAATGGTATATTTATTAAATTCATCTGGTGTAATACACACCTGCATATAAAGCTGTGTCTTTCTTTTATTCTCTGTGAAGAAGAATTACAGAGTCAGGGAATGTGGGCCCACCATCCCATGAGTGAATCCTGAAATATGTTTTAGAATTAAAAAAAAATTTGGATTTCAACGAATTAATGTACCTCACTTAGTTAAGAAAAAATGAACTCTCTTTGCATATTAATGGAAGAAATGCCTCCCCTTTTCCAGAAGCACAGTCTCCAAAGGATCTAGTGTGTTGGGAACAGTCATGAGGTGTTTACTGCTTGGTAGTGTTTTCTCAAGGATGAAATGGCAGCAGCTGTCACCCTGACTCAGCAATTCATACACCTCCTGACCACACCCCCACTTTCTGCTGGCCTTATGAGCTAGTTATGGAAACTCTGAATCCTTCTGTGCTCGAGAAAAGTCACCGCTTCACTCATCAGGTTATTAGAGAAACGTCTGTAAAGTGTAGCACATGTGGTGTCTGTGTGCAATCTGGGAGCATTTTGTTCTCATCAGCTACAGAGTTGTCCCCATGTATTTCAATCCAGAACCAAGAAAAATGGCACATGCGCACACACAAACACACAAACAGACACACACACACACCTAAATGAAACAGAAGGCAGATTGTCTTTTGTATTCTCGAAGGAAGACAGAACTACATGTATTCTTTTCTTTTTTTTCTTTGCCTTTGTCTTGATTATTCTAGGCTTCTCTACAAACATTTTATTTATTTATTTGTTTAAAATAAATGTATGTATTTTAGTTGGGGGCTAATTACTTTCCAATATTGTAATAGTTTTTGTCATACATTGACATGAATCAGCCATGGGTTTACATGTGTTCCCCTTCCTGGACCCCCCACCCACCTCCCTCCCCATCCCATCCCTCTGGGTCATCCCATTGCTCCGGCCCTGAGCATTTGTCTCATGCATCGAACGTGGAATGGTGTTCTCTTTCACATATGATAATATACATGTTTCAACGCTATTCTCCCAGAACGTCCCACCCTCACCTTCTCCCTCAGAGTCCATAAGACTGTTCTATGCATCCGTGTCTCTTATTCTGTCTCGCATATACGGTTATCGTTACCATCTTTCACATTCCATATATATGCATTAGTATACTGTATTGGTGTTTTTCTTTCTGGCTTACTTCACTCTGTATAATGGGCTCCAGTTTCATCCATCTCAATAGAACCGATTCAAATGTATTCTTTTTAATGACTGAGTAATATTCCATTGTGTATATGTACCACAGCTTCCTTATCCATCCGTCTGCTGATGGACACTAGTACAGCCACTATGGAGAACAGTGTGGAGATTCCTTAAAAAACTGGGAATAGAACTGCCATATGACCCAGCAATCCGACTGCTGGGCATACACACCGAGGAAACCAGAATTGAAAGAGACGCGTGTACCCCAGTGTTCATCACAGCACTGTTTACAATAGCCAGGACATGGAAGCAATCTACAAACATTTTAGATTGGCCTGGTCATGACCATCCGAGCTCTGAGTATAAACTGAACTACCTGCGTTCTCATCTCAGTGCCTGGCACCCCTTCCTGTACAGAATCCACTTCCGATGGATCTTAGTGAAACCGAGCAGGACTCCGTGGCCCTTCCCCCCATGTCCTCCACCTGCCTTTTGTCTGTGGAAAAACTTGAGCCAGAGAATCAGTTTAACCAGAGAAGCGATAAACGCAGAAGCAAAAAAAAACATCCAACCATACTAAACACTAATAGTGTAGTCAGTGAGCGAATTCAAGGCCTTTCGTTTGTCCTCAAAGGTTGTAGACAGTATTCTGAGCCATGTCCTGGGAGCTGTCTTACAGACACTGAAACCCCCGCCAGGAGGACAAGTTACCTACAGGATAACCAGACTGTCGTCATGGCATAAGTTGTCACAATTCTGAGAATGTGCCTCAGGAAGAGGGAAAGAAAATGACCGTGAAACTGATGATTGTTGTTGTTGAGTCGCTCAGTCGTGTCCTGAGTCTTTTCCAGGCCATGGACAGTAGCCCACCAGGCTCCTCTGTCCAGGGGATTCTCCAGGCAAGAATACTGGAGTGGGCTGTCATTTCCTTCTTTAGGGGATCTTCCTGACCCAGGGATCAAACCCACATCTCCTGCATTGGCAGGTGGGTTCTTTACTGCTGAGTCACTTTGGAAGCCCCGTTTTAGATCAGTATAGAGTAACAGATTTGAATTCTCATTTTTCACCTCTCTGGGGCAGTTGTTTCCATTATTGTTTTGAATGTAGGGCTGAACAAACTGTTCTGTTTTTTTTTTTTTTAATTTACTGAGAACCAGTAATAAATTTACAGAGTCTTAGTTCACAGCAGTGTGCAGCCGCTGAAGCCGCTGCTCTGTATTTGTTTAATTTTAAAATACACACTAGTTATTTGTTGTGTTCTCTGCCTTTATCTACTGTGATGTGAAGGCTTCTCGTGGTGGTGGTGATCTTGTTGAGTCTCATGGTCTATAGAGAAGAAGGTCAGTAGTGCTTCAGAAAAGGCAATGGCACCCCCTCCAGTACTCTTGCCTGGAAAATCCCGTGGACGGAGGAGCCTGGTAGGCTGCAGTCCATGGGCTCGCAAAGAGTCAGACGTGACTGAGCGACTTCACCGTCACTTTTCACTTAAATGTATTGGAGAAGGAAATGGCAACCCACTCCAGTGTTCTTGCCTGGAGAATCGCAGGGACGGGGGAGCCTGGTGGGCTGCCGTCTGTGGTGTCACACAGAGTCAGACATGACTGAAGCAACTTAGCAGCAGCAGCAGCAGCAGTGCTTAGTTGCCTGCTGCATGTGGGATCTTTCAGGATCAGGGGTTCAACCTGTGTCTTCTGCTTTGGCAGGTGGATTCCCAACCTCTGGGCCCCTAGGGAAGTACCTCTGCTCAGATTTTTAATTTTTTTTTTTTTTTGGTTTGATTTGAACTCTTGCTGTCGTTTTAAGGTTAGCTTAAGAACCTAGAGAGCAAATTAAAAAACAGAGACAGTACCTTGCCAATAAAGGTCCATATAGTCAAAGCCATTGTGTTCCCAGTAGTCATGTATGGATGTGAGAGTTGGACTATAAAGAAAGCTTGAGCGCCAGAGAATTGATGTTTTTGAACTGTGGTGTTGGAGAAGACTCTTGAGAGTCCCTTGGGCTGCAAGGAGATCCAACCAGTCCATCCTAAAGGAAATCAGTCCTGAATATTCATTGGAAGGACTGATGCTGAAGCTGAAACTTCAATATTTTGGCCACCTAATGGGAAGAACTGACTCATTGGAAAAGACCCTGTTGCTGGAAAAGATTGAAGGCGGGGGGAGAAGAGGATGACAGAGGGTGAGATGGTTGGATGGCATCACCGACTCAATGGACATGAGTTTGAGCAAGTTCCAGGAGTTGGTGATGGACACTAGCACCCCAAATAAGACACCACATACCCAGTGCCTTGTATCCAACTTCAGTGCTCTTTCTTGAGTAGTTACGGTTCACTTTTGTTATATATGTGTGTGTGCTAAATCAATAAATCATGTCTGACTCTTTGAGACCCCATGGACACCATAGCCTGCCGGGCTCCCCTTTCCATGGGATTCTCCAGGCAAGAATACTGGAGTGGGTTGCCATTCCCTTCTCCAGGGGATCTTCCCAGCCCAGGGAAGGCTCCCATGTGTCTTGTGTGACCTGCATTGGTCAGCATATTCTAAACCTGGAAAACCCATGTAACACTGCATTCTGTTAAATCCTTGTCACTACTGACAACCCCATAGCAGGTGAGCACTGCTTAGCCACAGAATTGAATTGTTTTCCAATACCAGTTAGGAAAGCACAGGTTCTGTTTCAAGTTGTCTCATTAACCAGTCCCATTGCTCACATGACATCTCGTGGGAACCTTCTATCACTGTATAAAATTAATGAAAGTGAAAGTCGCTTAGACGTGGCTGACTCTTTGAGAACCCATGGACTATACAGTCCATGAATTCTCCAAGCCAGAATATTGGAGTGGGTATACATGGACTTCTCTGAGATTCTTCCCAACCCAGGGATCAAACCCAGTTATTCCCCATTGCACGTGGATTCTTTACCAGCTAAGCCACAAGGGAAGCTCAGAGAAAATTAGTATCTGTCGTTTATTCTCACTGATCACTAAGATACTTGCAGTGTTCACACCACGTATCCTAAACAGAGTTATCACCTGCCACACCGTATACTCAAGTTTCTACACAGTTGGATTTACATGGTTTTAGTGTTTGCAAATACGGCACCTTTCTTTACTGACACATATGTGCTTTAATCATTTTATTGAACAGTTTAAGAATTCAGTAACATCAGCAAGAGCAGAGGATATTTGTGGCAGGAAAGTCATGGGTCCAGTCTCATGATTTCCTGGGAGAGAAGAAAGGATGATTTCAAGGAAAAGGTCTGTTATCTTCATATGAATGATTGTGACAGATTAGTGATGCGATGCTTCTCATAATCTTACTTCATTTTCTTCTTTCATGATGAAACAATTTAAAACGTTGTGGAGACGATTAGGATTAGCATGATGATGGTGAGAGAATGAAAGAACATAGAAACAGTTACTGGTGGAAGCAGTGGAGAAATTCCCTCACAAGCCCCATTTCACAGAAGTCCCTCCACGTGACTGCCCTTGGGGTTTGCATAGAATTACTACCTGCTGTCCATCTAGTAAAGCTATGGTATTTCCCCTAGCCCATATATGAGTATGAGAGTTGGAATATAAAAAGGGTTGAGCGCCGAAGTTTTGAAGCTTTTCAACTGTGGTGTTGAAGAAGACTCTTGAGAGTCCCTTGGACTGCAAGGAGATCCAACCAGGCCATCCTAATGGAAATTAGCCTTGGATATTCATTGGAAAGATTGATGCTGAAGCTGAAACTCCAATACTTTGGCCACCTGATGGGAAGAAGTGACGGACAGGAAAAGACCCTGATGCTGGAAAAGATTGAAGGCGGGAGGAGAAGGGGATGACGGAGGGTGAGATGGTTGGATGGCATCACTGACTCGATGGACATGAATTGGCGTAAGCTACGGGAGTTGGTGACGGTCAACTGGTGTCCTGCAGTCATGGGGTCCAAGAGTGTTGGACGTGACTGAGCAACCAGAGTGAAGTGAAACTATCTGTGAGCAGCCTGGCATCAGGTCTTATGATGAGAGTTACTAAGTTACGTATGAACATGTCCGAGATGCAGTAGACTATGTACTGGGTCACCTATGCTCCTTACATCTTCTATAAAGCTTCCTTATAATCATAAATATGTGGTTGCGAGATCATTCATTCACACTGGGATTCCCCAGAGTTCATCATGTTTCACAGCTCAGGGCTTCACACAATCTCCTTTGTCTGCAAAACATGTCACTGTGGCATCTCCATCCGTGTGAATGTTTTCATACTTAAATCCAAATACTTAGGGAAGCCCTAGCCTTTGACACTTGGTAAGGTGGACGGTTTTGTGATCCTACGTTTTTAAAATAAAGTTTTATTGAAATGTAGTTGGCTGATTCACGTCAATGTATGGCAAAAACTATTACAATATTGTAAAGTAATTAGCCCCCAACTAAAATAAATAAATTTATTAAAAAAAAAAAGAAATGTAGTTGATGTGCAATGTTGTGTTAGATTCAGGTACACAGCAAAGTGCTTTACGCATACATTAGTTGTTTTTGTTTAATGGCCAAGTCGTGTCCCACTCCTGTGTCCCTATGGGACGTTGCCAGATTCCTCTGTCTTTGACGTTTTCTAGACAAGAATACCTGAGTGGCCAGTCATTACCTATTGCATGACCCGCATCTCCTGCATCAGCAGGCAGATTCTTTATACTGAGCTCCCAGGGAACCCCTTAGTTATACAAATATATGTACGTAAATATGTACCTTTTTAGATTATTCTCTGTACAGTTTATTCCGAGTCATTGAGTATAGATTTCTGTGCTCCACAGCAGATTCTAATTGTTTATTTTATGTTTAGTAGTATGTATGTCTTAAACCCAAACTCCCAATTCATCCCTCCCCCCAATTAGCAGTTTGGTAAGCATAGTTTGTTTTCTGTCTTAAGTCTGTTTCTGTTTTGTAAATAGTTCATTTGTGTCGTATTTAACATTCTCCATGTAAGGGATATCATATCACGTGTGCTTTTCTCTTTGTGACTTATTGCCTATCTCTGGGTCCATCCATGTTGCTGCAGATGGTATTATTTCAGTCTTTGTCACGGTGGAGTAATAGCCCATTGTGTATATATCCCATTCTTAAAGCAGTATTCCCCCAGAAAAAAAGCCTTAACCTACTAAAGAAAACCCAGTGTTGTTAGGTACCGTGTTACTACTCACCCAACGGAGGTTGTCAGTTCTTATCTAGGACAGTTGTCTGCGAAAGAGAATGAATAAAGGCAAAAATGACCATTGATATGCCTCTACTTCAAATAATTATTTCACAACAATCTGTATGAAAGATGACTGAGTGAGAAGGAAATTTGAATCGAGTATCCTCGTGACATGTTTTAATTTCTGATACCTGCTGTCCTCAGGGCCTTTACCTGTTTTGGCGCCATCTTCTGTATTTTCATTTGGAATACCCCTTTCGTTGTTCAGTTCCTCGTACTTCTGAATATCTTCTTGACTCAGACGGTCTCCTTTGCCTGGATTTCGTAGCAAACAGGGCAGAAGAGGTGTGGGTTAGAATCCTTCATAGGTTGCAGAGTGTTCCCTGCCTCGTATCTGTAGTGTCCAGTAAGTGTCACCGTGACCACGCCCCTCCTCCGTCGCCTGAACCCTGCTCACCAGGGAATTTTCTACAGAGGTGCCCGTGTGTGCCTACAGGTCTTCAGATGGGTCCAAGAGGGTGGAGTCCACATACTTTCCATTTTTTCACGTTCCAGTTCTCAGAGCTACTGAGAGACCTACAGACCATTCACCTGTGAGCTTAAGCAGCCCCGAGTGAGTGCTGTCTGTAGTGGGACATCCGAGAAGGTCATGGTGGAGATTGAAACTCAGAATTCCTCCCAACCCCAACCCTTCCTGTCCACCTTGTCTGCATGCTAGAATTGCATCCCTGGGGTTTTCATGATCTCCAGTCAAAGGAGTGGTTAGATAGCACCACTGACTCAGTGAGCATAAGTTTGAACAAACTCTGGGACAGAGTGGAAGACAGAGGAGCCTGGCGTGCTGCAGTCCATGAGGTCGCAAAGAATCAGGCAGAACTTAGAGACTGAACAATGATATTCAAACGATGGAGAAGAAATGATTTGGACTTTCACCAAGCACTAATCTCCTCACACATGTTACTGAGGGTAAAAACTCAGGCTCTGTCATCCTCACAGCCCAGACACTCCCCTTACCCAGTCCCAATGTGGATTTAGTATCAGAAAGGATAAAGGGACCAGGCAGTGACTCTGTGGGGTTGGCTGCGTGGCACATGATTCACACACGTGACCACATGCCTCTGAAGGATTCAGTATGATCCAGTGCTTTTTGCAGAGCATTAATTCAGGTGTCAGGATTTAATGATTGTGACAAAGCATGAAGCATTTGTGGTGGAGATGAATGCACTCATGATCGGGAACTGTGAGTCTGCTAAACTCAAATTTAAACCTTGGTTCACTTCGGTTTCAGAATCTGGCAACTCCAATATGAGATGTTTGACAAGAAAGCCACGGACCATCCTGGACTATTTCATGGCACCTCCAGGATGAGTGTATCTACTTTTTTAAAAAGCTACCTGATAAAATCGCCAGTGGCTACATTTGTTCAGTTTCCTGATAGACAACCTTTGTGCAGCCTTGACTCGTGTCACATGAAGTCTGAGTTCTCCCATGTGAATACATGTCTGCTCCAGTGTACTTAATAAAATATACAGTGTGTAATGTCTTCTGTTCTCAATACAAAATGACTGATAATATGAACATGACTAGTTTGCATAGAATGAGCTACAGTACATACCAAGGGCATAAGTCACTTTTGTGATCTTCTCTCCATCAAAGTTTTCAGCATAGAATACCAGCAAGCTTTCTGATACACGAATCAGTTGCACAGAATTTGTACCCATGACTGTGACAGAAAAACATAAATTCAAACCTCAATACAATTGGCTTCTTTCCTTTTAATTTGGACATCTCTTATTCTTCACATGCCTCTGATGGTGGTCTTAGTTGCATTGACATTTATAGTGGGTGTGTTGTAAGAAACAGTCAAGACACCTAGTGAAGTAGGAAAGCTTTCTCCACATGCCTCTCTTCTGAACACATTAAAGACTTTCAGTCTTCTGGACTGCACAGTCTATGAACAATAATGAAGTTGCTTATTGCAACTATAGTAGATGGTGGACCTGAACCATCTCATACCAGCTCATAAGAGCTTACCGTTAAAGATGGCTATTAACTTTTCAGGAATTTTGTGACCAAATTTACAAGCACAGTCCTGATTACAAAGGTATTCTCTAAATTTAAGCAGATCATATTAAAATAAATGTTAATAGATAAACTGACATTATAAAGTACAGAGGGTGGTAAAAGAGCTAGAAATGAGGCAATTGCCAAATGCTGGAGATATACTCTCTGCAATGATTCTTATAGTTTCTGTGGCTGCATGTACACATTGGCAATTAAAAAACATGCAGCAGACCAAATTAGAATGCTCCGTTGCACATTTTCTCCTTGAAAATCAAACATGTAGACATTTAATCACTCAGTGTTACAGCACTGGTATATGAGAATTCTTTCCAGTGTTACAAACCATAGAGATGGAAATCTGTGCTAGTCCCCTTTTGTTGTCAAATTACATAAAAAATATTTTGAAATGTTACTGTTACTTTATCGTCATACTTTTCTGTGGCATTTAATTTAATCAGGTTCTACTTCTTATTGAGACTAGTAAAAACTTTTAATTTTTAAAGAATCTCTTTGGCTAAAGCAATTTTGATCTTGTAATGTTAAATAAGTGGCTTCCCAGGCGGCTCAGCTGTAAGAAATCTGCCTGTCAGTGCTGGAGATGCCTGAGATGTCCCTTTGATTCCCAGGTCAGGAATATCCCTGGAGGAGGAAATGGCAACCCCCTCCAATATTCTTGCCTGGAGTATCCCATGAACAGAGGACCTGTAGCCTATAGTCCATGGGGTCATTAAGAGTCAGTCGAGACTGAGTGTCTTGAGCACAGACACATGCACAACAAATAACGAAAATCATTTTTGAATGGATTCTTGCAATCTTAGGTAGCTGTATACGCTTCCCCATGTCTGAGGAACATGGGGAATCAGTGTTCTGGGGCTTTTTCTCAGATGCCATCAATGGCACCTTCCAAATTGTACCTTATCCCAGTTTTCTGGTGCATAATTAATGCCTGGAAAATGTAATGTCTTTCCCAAGCTGGCATTTGTAATGGATAGAGAAAATATACACAAGTCCAGACATCTAGTTGTCTTAGATGGAGCCAAGCCCATTGATCTGAGCATGGTCCATGGTTTTGGGCTTCCTATTGGCTCCGGTGTAAAGAATCTGCCTGAAATGCAAGAGACCTGGCTTTGGTCCTCGGGTTGGCAAAATCCCCTGGAGAAGTGAATGACTACCCACTCCTGGAGTCCCTTGGACAGCAAAGAGGTCAAACGAGTCAATCCTGTAGGAAACCAACTCTGAATATTCACTGGAAGGACTGGTTCTGAAGCTCCAATACTTTGGCCGCCTAATGGGATGAGCTGACTCATTGGAAAAGACCCTGATGAGGGAAAGTTTGAGGACAAGAGGAGAAGAGGGTGACCAAGGCTGAGATGGTTGGATGGCATCACTCAGTGGCCATGAGTCTGAGCAAACTCTGGGACCTGGGGAAGGACAGGGAAGGCTGGTGTGCTTCAGTCCATGGGGTCACAAAGAGTCGGACCCCACGTGGTGACTCACATCCTTGAGGAGACACACACTGACAGAGCTCGCCTACTCACAGTCTGGGCGGTAAACATTTCCTTCTGCTCTCTGTGCCACGACTGTGACCAATGTGCAGCTATGGTAATTCCTGAGAAACAGACAGACAAGACATTCCTTAGTCACCATCCATTCCCCAGCAGTGGAGGTCACCCTTCCATGAGCAGGGTTCACACACTCATCTTCACTTGCATCACCCCCACCATTCACTGCACATTGGAGACCAAATCCCATGATAGAATTCAACAGTCTAGTTGTGTTCAGTTGGGGAAGCTTCTGCTTACGTGAGAATAAAAGTAATGGACAGTTTTTCACAGTTGTCAATGCATTCAAACCGGCGGAAGTATGTCCGCAGTGGGCCTCCTTCTTCAATCTTTTCCTTGTTGTCTGCAGCCATGTAAATGGGGTACCAGTTCCCTGTAATCTAACAAGAAAGGTCTCCATAAACATCAGTCAATCTCCTTCCATGTTTTTCACCAACACCCAGCACAACCTTGGCTTTTGCCTTTACCTCAGAAGAGAAGTAAAGTCAATCTTATTAAGCAAAGTAGTGTCCTGCCTCCTACCTTGCTGAATAATGTGAAATGAAATAATGATTCATATTCAAGCAGAAAGAATTCAGAGTTTCTTGAAATAGCTAAAACAGTACCATTAAAACCATGACAGTTCATAGCTCCCTAAATGATAGCATATTAGCTTTTATTTTTCTTACATACAGACAAATAAGATGAAAAAAAATACAAAGAGCAGCAAGATAGAGTGTTGTATTATCCTTCTATAAATATGTGTATCACAGTGTGTGTGTGTGTGTGTGTGTGTGTGTACATATACGTATACATACATACACAAACTGGTCATCCATGTTAACAAGACTGCCTTTCTCTGTCACACTCACAGAACCAAGACCTTTTCCCAGATCAGCAGAATTTGGGTACCTCTGAGGCTTCTGGCTGAGCTGGAGCTTCCTGGGCAGCACAAATCAGACCAAGGAGAAGAGTCAGGAATACCGCCTCCATCTTGTGACTCTAGTGATTCTTCCTCTCCAGAATATGAGGGTGACTCTCCAGAATATGAGGGTGACTCTCCAGTTGTTGGAGAGTTTGTGAATTGTTTCCACGTTTTATAGGATACATCTCTTGGCAGAATATGTAATGACCAAACAGCAGTTATTCACAAAACCTTGGTTACATAGATACCATCTTCCAGTATCCTGGTTGGCAGCTGAGCTTTTTTCACAATCTGTGGTTTTTATAAATGTATTAATTTTAAGAGAAGCATAAGTAAATTTGGACATTCGGCCTTCAGAGTAGATGAGAAATCATAGCACATATGAAGTATTTCAAGCACAGTGATATGTATATTATTTTGTTTCCTCAGATTCCAAAAGGGGTAAACAGTCCTAGACACATAACCCCAAATTCTGTGTTATTCCTTTAGCATTGAAACAGTCAGTTTAAGCTGATTTTCTAAAACTAAATATGGTACTGACTGGTGTGCTTTAGTCACTCAGTTGTGTCTGACTCTGCTCCCCAAGGACTGTAGCCCACCATCCTCCTCTGTCCATGGGATTCCCCATGGACAAGCAAGGCTACTGGATTGAGTTGCCGTTTATGTCTCCAAGGGATCGTCCCGACCGGGGATTGAACCCGGGTCATCTGCATGCAGGCAGTCTCTTGTATTGCAGGCGCGTTCTCTACCAGCTGAGCCATGAGGGAAGCCCCTGTCTGGTGGAAGGAGATGAGTATGTGGCATCTGTCCCAGGACCAATTATGAGAGCATTTCTCAGAGCAGTCTATATTTTTTATTTGAAATTGAAGTATTAGTTGATGTACAGTTAGTCAGTTCAGTCACTCAATCATGTCCGATTATCTGCAGTCTCATGGACTGCAGCATGCCAGGCTTCGCTGTCCATCACCAACTCCCAAAGCTTTCTCAGAGTCGTGTCCATCCAGTTGGTGATGCCATCCAACCATCTCATCCTCTGTCATCCCCTTCTCTTGCCTTCAGTCTTTCACAGCATCAGGATCTTTTCCATTTTTAATGTACAGTATTATGTAGGTACAGACATATCATGTAGTGATTCATATTTTTATATACTCCATTTATCATTATAAGAATATTGGCTGTATTCCCTGTGTTGTACAGAATAGGTTTGTACACTGTTTATTTCATACCTAATAGCTAATACCTCTTTCTCTCCTCCTGTTAACTTACCCCAACCCCCTTTCCTTCCACACTAGGAACCACTAGTTTGCTGTGTCTATCTGTCAGTTTGCTGCTTTTTTATAATATTGACTTGTTGGATTTATTTTTTAGATTTAACATGTAAGTGATGTGATACAGTATTTGCCTTTCTCTGTCTAAAGTCGTTCACTTAGCCTATACCCTCAACATCCATCCAAGTTGCTACAGATGGCAAAACTTCAACTTTGTTATGATTGTGTAGCATTCCATCCTGTGTCTGTGTGTATACACTATGGCTTCTTTTAATTCAGATTGTTATATGTAAATTTAATGAATTATTTTCAACAGGAGAAAATTCTTATTTGCTATCCTACTCAAGGATTCCTCCCAAGTTCATCTCTACAATTTTGTTTTGCCTTGTGGGTATAACCTAGTCTGACTAGGTAAGATTTCTGCCTTACTTTTAGCTCCATTGTGTTCTTTCAACCTTCCTCCTGAACTATTCGTGAGTCAGGGAACCCAGATTAAAGAATTCATGTGCAACTACTTTGTAAATAATACTCAGACAGTTTGCTCTCAGGACAACACCAGCTCTGTGATGATCTTGTTAATAATAATAAAAAAAAATGGGTGGATAATGATTAGAGATATAAAAGTACAGAAATTGAACTGAACCTCTGTAACTGAACTGAGCAAACTCCAGGAGTTGGTGACGGACAGGAAAGCCTTGTGTGCTGCAGTTCATGAGATTACCAAGAGTCAGACATGCCTGAGCGACTGAACTAAACTGAACTGAACTCTATAGCTGAAGTGAAAGGTGAGTTTTTTAAAACTCATTTAGTTGAGATTCGACAAAAGTTCACATATTTGAGGTGCACGGTTGATAAGTTTTGGATGAACTGAGCTGTGAAAACCTTTCCTCAGTCAGCATGGTGAGCTTATCTGTCACGTTCAGGACTATCCTCGGGCTCCTTGGTCATCCTTCCTTCTACCCCTTCTCATCCACCTTCCACCCGGTCCTGGGATCCCCTTCTTCAGTTTTCTGGCACAGTAAGTCAGCTGACATTCTTTAGAATTTTCCAAAAAAGGAATATGCGTGTGTTTCTGGCTTCTTTCACTTAGCCTGTTCATTTTAATAATCGTCTATATTCTTTGTAGACTCCATTCCTATTGACCCCTGCGTTGTATTATCCTGGGACTTGCCTGATGGCTCAGATGGTAAAAAAATCCGCCTGCAATGCAAGAGACCTCGGTTCTATTCCTGGGTCGGAAAGATCAACCTTTTGGTCTTCCCTGATAGCTCAGTTGGTAAAGTATTATCTTGCTTGGGCACAGTGAAGTGTGTGGGCTCAGTCGCTAAGTGTGTCCAAATCTTTTGAAGCCCCATGGACTGTAGCCTTTGTCCATGGACAGGCTCTCTGTGGGGGTTTCCCAGGGGAGGCTGCTGGAGTGGGTGCCGTTTTCTCCTCCAGGCTGTCTTCCCGATCCAAGGATGGAACTGGTGTCCCCTGCATTGGCAAGTGGGTTCTTTACTCCTGAGCCACCAAGGAAGTATGGATATATCCCAATCTTAACCATTCACATGTTGATGGATACAGGCTGATACAGGTTCATCTTATCTCCTAGGTAAACAGTTAGGGGCGGAACTATGGGATCTCCGTATGTTCTGATTTTAGAGTACTGCCAACAGTCGGCGAGAGACCCATTGCTTCAGATCCTTGCCAGGACTCAGTGGGATCAGTTGTTTTCATCTCAGACATTGAACTAAGTGTGTGAGCGTATCTAGTTATGGTTGTAACTTTCACTTCCTGAAGGAATAAAGCCATGGGGCATCTTTTTTAGGTCTCTACTTCCAGTTTTTCTATTTTCTTTGGCAAGTGACTCTTTAGATCATGGGGTCATTATGAAGTGAATTATTTGTTTCCTTATTATGAAGGTTGGAGGTTGTATATGTATTCTGGGAACAAGTCCTTTTTGAGATAGGGGGGCAAATATTTTTCCCCAGCCCCAGGCTTCTTTTGTACTTTCTTAAGGGTGTTGCTCAAGTTTGTAAATATTTTCATGTTGATATAGGCCTGGTTACTAACATAGTGTCCCCTGTGGATGAAACTGTCTTGGTACTTTTCCTAATCAGTAACCTTTTGGTCTTAGATCACAGAACTTCCTCCCATGTTTTACCTCTTGAGTCTTCCTTGCTTTGAAAGTGAAAGTCGCTCAGTTGTGCCCGACTCTTTGTGACCCCATGGACTATACAGTCCTTGGAATTCTCCAGCCCAGAACATTGGAGTGGATAGCCTTTCCCTTCTCCAGGGGATCTTCCCAACCCAGGGATTAAATCCAGGTCTCCCGCATTGCAGCCGGATTCTTTACCAGCTCAGCCACAAGGGAAGACCTTTCTTGTTTTAGGTCTTACATATACGTCTATGAATCTCTCTGTTATTTCTAAAACATGGAACAATGACTGCATTGAATTATTTATTTATTTTTTTTTTGGCATATGGATATCCCACTTTTCCAGCAACTTTACTCCATAAATTTCTTATTTTCCACTGAATTTCCTTTGTACTTTTATGTGAAATTTGATTGGGTGTATATTCTTGTCTCTTTTCCTGGCACAGGTTTCCTTTTGTTTTGTTTTATCCCTCCAATTCTTTATTTGTGTTTGAGACAGCATTTAATTAAAGATAATTAGAACATGAAGCTCATATGTCTAACCTTCAACACATTGGTGTCAAAAGCATCAAGTGTTCATGGTTCACAAACTTGTGAATATAGGACTGCTCATCCATTTATACTAGATTACAGTATTATGTTTTTCTCCTGATTTTCCCACAGAGCTGTCTAAACAAGCAAGACCATATGTTTGCTACAATTTGAACCAAAAACATATAATCATTGAATAAATGCTTGAGACTTGCAGAGTCCTCAACATCATCAGATCCTCAGTTTCAAACATAAAGCTTTATTGACTTAAAAAGGTGTTGTTGTTGTTTAGCCACTCGGCAGTGTCCGACTATCGTGACCCCGTGGAGTGTAACCTACTAGGCTCCTCTGTCCATGGGATTTCCCAGACAAGAATACTGGAAGGGTTTGCCGTTCCCTTCTCCATGGGATCTTCCTGACCCAGGATTTGAAGCCGGATCTCCTGCATTGCAGGCAGATTCTTTCCCAACTGAGCTACAAGATGTTTTTGTTTAGTTATAATTACCTGAAGAGCTTCTCTGATGTAATGAAAGATGTAATGAACAGTATGGTGAGTATAATTAGTATTGCACATATACTTGTCCCTCACTTAGAGCATAGCTTTTAAGTGTTCTTATCTCACTCATGTAACACACAGACAGGGTTAGTGTGTTAGGAAGTAGATATGTTTATTAACTCGTTTCTTATTAAAAGCACAATGGCATTTACCCCTTGACTATACCTTCCTGCTCCTTGCTGTTCAGTCCCAAATTTGTATCCAATTCTTTGCGACCCCATGCACTGTAGCATGCCAGGCTTCCCTGTCCATCACCAACTCCCGGAGCTTGCTCAAACTCAGGTCCATTGAGTCGGTGACTCCATCCTACCATCTCCTCCTCTGTCATTCCCTTCTCCTGCCTTCAACCTTTCCCAGCATCAGGGTCCTTTCTAATGAGCCCCACTCCTTAACCTGCAAAGTTTAAGAGTTCATTGATCCACACTGATTAAACTCAATCCATAGATTGAGATTAAACTTGCCATAGATTCCTCTTTTCTAGGATTTTATATATTGTTAGCTGAAGAAGATCCTTTAAAATAATTTCTAAAGGTAAAAATTTTGCAATGGCTCCTATTTCCTGCCTGTGACTAAGTCATTATTTAAACTGCAAACATTTCACTTAAAATTCTTCACACTTATTTCAGTGGCCTGTTTCCCTGGTCACTTTTATTGTATCTCATGATTATATTTAATAGCGACTGTATGAACCTTGCTTTCACTCAGTATGACGTCTGTTTATATTACAAAACCTTTGAGTAATGTCTCTTCCGTTAGCCTTATGTGCAAAATGAAAGAAGGTTGTATCAGTAAGACATGAATTTGGATCTGTCCACACAGTAAAATCTATTTCAGTCAGGATAGCTTGGTTGTCATTTAGTGAGTGCTGTAGTTTTTGGCTGCATTTCTCCTGTGACTTTCTGCCTCCTATGTTTACTCAGTTCTTGATTTCATTTTCATTGGGTGCTAATAACTGAGAGCTTAGAGATACAGAGAAAGCAAGGTACACATGTTCCCATAGACCTCACCAGAAAATACCTTGGGGTACAGGAACCCACATAGACCCCTAAATGAAATCCTTTTTTTTTTTTTTCCAAAGTAGTTTGTACTCGATATGGAGCAGACCATGAAACAGTTCCTATTGCCAAGTTTCAACATGTACTTAAGGATTCCCCCTTTTAGACCAGGAAAGTTGAGACAATGACAATTGTGTTCAGATAAGGCATAGGTTCAGAGAAGGGCCTTGAGGACTGGTGTCCCCGGTAATTAATCAGGTGCCCAGCAGTGTAGTGGAGGGTAACTGAGAGGACAGATTCTTCTGTCCCAATTAAAGACCTAAAGTGTTCTTGTTTTCCTTGTGCAAAATAATGTAGGTGCTTTGCAATATGTAGTCTGAGAAATTTTTAAGTTAAGAATTCTTTACACCATAGGTGAAATAGATGACTAGTGCAAATTCAGTGCATGAAGTAGGGCACCCGAAGCTGGTGCTCCGGGACAGTTCAGAGGGGTGGGGTGGGGAGAGAAGAGGGAGTGGTGTTCAGGATGGGGGGGACCCATGTACAACCATGGCTGATTCACGTCTGTGCACGGCAAAAACCACCACAATATTGTAGTCATTAACCTTCAATTAAAACAAACAAATTAATTAGGAAAAGGGAAGAATTATCTAGTTCAGTTCTATCAGGGGATGTTTAACAGGAGGATTCCTACGTGCTGTTTCTCATGAATCCTCAGATTGTCAGGGAATGGTTAACAGGAGGATTCCTACGTGCTATTTCTCATAAAACCTCTGTGCTGTTTCTCATAAAACCTCTGTCCCTTATCAGTGGGACAGAACACCATTCCCAGGGCTGAGGTCATGGAATGGGACGGGCTCCGGTCTCCTTCAGTAAACATTCTCCTTAGGCTAAACTAGTTAGTCTCGATCCTCTGTCTTGAGATATGGTTTGTCTCCTGACCTTGTGACTATTATTATTCCCTTGTTCCTTTGGTAACAGTTGCTTTACATTTGGTTTTCTGACCTTTATTATTGTCAAAAGAAATTTCTTGTACAACAGCATATATATACTCACAGAAAAATCATTAAAGCACCCTTCCTCCATCAGAGGGTTGGATCCCCATATCTCTCTTTCTCTCTCTTTCCTTTTCTCTCTCTCTATCTTTCTCTCTTTCATTTTCTTATCATCGACTCTGGACCACCAGATCCCGGTCCATTAAAGGGCCCCAACACAGTTCAGTTCAGTCGCTCAGTCATGTCCGACTCTTTGGGACCCCATGAATCACAACACGCCAGGCCTCCCTGTCCATCACCAGCTCCCGGAGTCTCCCCAAACTCATGTCCATCGAGTCGGTGATGCCATCCAGCCATCTCATCCTCTGTCATCCCCTTCTCCTCCTGCCCCCAATCCTTCCCAGTATCATAACTCATATCAAGGTGTGTGTAGTCTATTTATGAAATGATCTAGAAAATTATAAACTATAATCAGGTAGATAAATAATGAACACAAAGATGAATACATTATCAAGATCCAAAAAGTAAAAAAAAAAAATGAAGAAACTATTTGGATTAAATACAGACAGATGAACAGTGTATCTTTAATACAAATGTGGGTATTTGGCCTGAAAGTTTGGTTGGCATCAGTATTTTTCTTTTTTGTGGCTGTGTCAACTCTGCAACTGCTCCAGGGCATGTGTGATCCTACTTCTCTGACCATGGGTGGAACCCAACATTCTGTGTTTTTGAAGGTGGAGTCTTAACTGCTGGACCACCAAGACAGTGGCTGCATCAGTATTGTTGAATTTCAAGACAAGAACCATGTAAGATTTGGTTCTTTATCCCCTGGAGATTGCTAAAAATGTTGAAGCAGGAAGTGACACGGTGAAGCGCGTTTACCTGGATTCTGAGTGAAAGGCGCCTTGGGCATGGGGTGAGCCATGTTGCTAAGCTTCCGGGTGACGGTGGACTTACGTCTCGAGAATATTGACTTCTTAGGAGGCATGGTAGGGGAGTGGTGTTTCATCTGAGCTATAAAGTAGCAGAAGGAAGTCACTGCTTCTGGGCTCCGTTTCTGCACCCCCACCCTGGCCCGTTCCCTGCAGGGTCAGAGCTCCCGCTGACCTCTGGTTACTGTGTGTCCTACTGAGGACGGGTCACCACGTGGCTGGTGGGATCCTGGGAATGGAAATGGGCGGAGACACACCCTTCTGGGAGCTGAGCCCTGCAGTTCTTTTCTTTGTGTTGGAGTTTACTGTGATTTGATTCCCTCCTGACTTCCTTACTGCTTTTTTAGAACAGTGAAATATCCTCGATTTACGGTGTTGAGTTAGTTTCTGCTGTGCAGCAGTGATTCAGTTATACATATATTCATATCTAGTGTTTTTCAGATTCTGTTCCATCATAGATTGATATGAGATATTCACTATAGTTCCCTTTTTGCTCCTCTAACTGCTTCTGGCTCATCCATCGACTGTTCTAGACCCCTGGTTTTCGCAGGATCCTGTTATCTGATAGCCTACCTGCTCCTGTAGTGAGAAAAAATGGATGGTCAGCATCTCTCTGCTTCCTTTAGAAGACTGAGAGGAAATAGCTCCATATCTCTATACAGTATAAGAATATGCTATAAGCCATAATCCATTTATGTAGTGTTATCTACAGCCACATTTATTATATTGATATGATCAGCTAAGTAACACATGAATGAGAAGTATATAAGCATTTTATATATTTATTTATGTTTGGCTGCACTGGGTCTTTGCTGAACATGCAGGCTTTCTGTACTTGCAGCAAGCGGGGGTTACTCTCTAACTGTGGTACACAGACTTCTCATTGCAGTGGCTTCTCTTTTTTTGGAGGATGAGCTCCTGAGTACGGGCTTCAGTAGTTGCAGCACATGGGCTCAGTAGTTGTGTACAAGAGCTTAGCTGCCCCATATCACGTGGAATCTTCCTGGAGCAGTGATCTAACCCGTGTCCCCTGCACTGGCAGGTGGATTCTTTACCATGAGATCACCAGGGACTTCCAATATTTATTTATAAATTATGTAAACCATGTAAACATTTCTGTATTTGAGCATATTTTATTATATGAAACTCATAAATGATTAAACAGTACATACATATTCACAGTTATACATTGTTATTACCTTATACATTGATAGCACACAAACAACCCTGTACCCATTTATAATGATATGTTATTGATAACTATATTGCAAATTTTATGGAAATTAATCCTTGGAAGTAAAGCTGTGACAAACCTAGACAGCATATTAAAAAGGAGAGACATTAGTTTGCCAACAAAGGTCCGTCTAGTCACAGCTATGTTTTTTCCAGCGGTTATATATAGATGTGAGAGTTGGACCATAAAGAAAGCTAAGCGCCAAAGAATTGATGGTTTTGAACTGTGGTATTGGAAAAGACTCTTGAGAGTTCCTTGGATTGCAAGGAGATCCAACCAGTCCATACTAAAGGGAATCAGTCCTGAATATTCATTGAAAGGACTGATGCTGAAGCTGAAGCTGCAGTACTTTGGCCACCTGATTCGAAGACCCAACTCATTGAAAAAGACCCTGATGCTGGGCAAGATTGAAGGCAGGAGGAGAAGGGGACAACAGAGGATGATGTCGGTGGGTTGCATCACTAACTCAATGAACATGAGTTTGAGCAAGCTCTGGGAGTTGGTGATGGACAGGAAAGCTTGCCGTGCTGCAGTCCATGGCATCAGAGTTGGACACGACTGAGTGACTGAACTGAACTGAACTGATGTATTTATAAATAAATAAGCAAGCGATACTTGTATTTGTATTTATGGTATATTTATAAAATGGCATATTTATTAAATTCATCTGGTATGATACACATGTGCAGTATAAAAATTTGTCTTCCTACAAGTTATAGTCTCGTTCTTTGTGAAGAAGAATTACAGAGTCAGGAAATGTGAGCCCACCATCCCATAAGCGAATCCTTAAATACATTTCAGAATTCAAAAAATTTTGTTTCAACTAATTAATATACATGACGTAGTTTAAAAAAATGTTGTTTCTTTGCACAATATTAATGGAAGAAATGGCTCCCCCTTTCCAGACACAGTCTCCAAAGGATCTAGTGTGTTGGGAACAGTCATGAGGTGTTTACTGCCTGGTAATGATTTCTCAAGAATTAAATCGCAGTAGCTGTCACCCTGACTCAGCGATTCATGCACCGCCCATCTCCTGACCACAACCCCACTTTCTGCTGGCCTTATGAGTGTGTTATGGAAACTCTGAATCCTTCTGTGCTCGAGAAAAGTCACCCCTTTGAAAGGCTGTCGCTGAGCCACAGAAAAACGGCCGGGATTCTTGGCCTCTGGAGGAGAAGAATTCAATCCTGGGCCAGAGACGAGGCTGGATCGCTCAGAGCTTTGGTGTCATAAAGTTTTATTAAAGTATAAAGGAGATAGAGAAAGCTTCTGACATAGGCATCAGAAGGGGGCAGAAAGAGTACCCCCCCTGCTGGCCTTCAGCTGGATGTTATATAGTCACTAGCAGTTTGTTAATGTAAGAAAAGAATGTCTTAAAACTCAGAATGGCACCAGACCCCTCATCCATAAGATGTATTTTCGAATAATCTGGGCACCTGACATTCCGGGTCATAAAACGATTGACTTGAATTTTGCAGAAAGGCAGATCATGCCAATAGTTTCATTTACATAGATTAGGGGAACAGTGTCTGAGTATAACATACTGGTTTGCCAAGTAGGTTCTGAGCCATTAGGCGGAAGACAGCGTTTGGGGTAAATGCACTGCACATTAACATAGCTTAAGACAAACATTTCCATAAGAAAAATGCATTGGTTAACTCAAAGTTTGAGAATAGTTAACTTCAAGTGAAACCAGGTGTCATGGCAACACAGTATTTTAAGAGAAACCTGTTTTAAATTTGTATAGAGAAGGGAAAAATATCGCTCGTTTGTTTCCTCCTGCTGCTTAAGAGAGATAAAATGTCTGACACTTGCAGCCTATTACCTCCGTTTGGAGACCCCTGGCCTTCCTGCCTGTTGCCTTCTCTCACCTTCACTCGTCAGGTTATTAGAGAAACGTCTGTAAAGTGTAGCACGTGTGGTGTCTGTGTGCAATCTCGCAGTGACCTGTTTCTATAAACTACAGAGTTGTCCCCGTGGTTTTCAGTCCAGAACCAAGAACAATGGGGCACACAGAAACACACACACACTCATAGACACAAACACAAAACGCAGACACACACACAGACACGCACACTCGTAGATACACAGAAACACACATGGACACACGCACACAGAGACACACACACAGACACAGACAGACACAGATATACACACACACAGACCCACAGAGACACACAGACACAGAGACACACACAGACATAGAAACACACATACAGACACACACAGAGACACACACACAGACATAGAAACAGACACACACAAAGGTACACACAGACCCAGACACACACAGACACACACACACACACTGTTTTCATCATTGTAACTCTAGGAATTATAGTCCTATTAAGTCAAAAGAGTTTATTAAAGAGTTGGGACCTCCCTGACATGTACAGGCAATTTCAAACCATGAAATGTGTTTGATGCTTTAATATAATTAAGTATAATTAGTTAATATATAACATGTATATAATTTATTTTGCATAATTTATTACACATATAATTTATTATAGATATAATGTATTATATATAGAGTATATATATAAAAGACATATAATTGATATAAAATCATCTGACAGACCTGAAGTAGATGTCTGCAGGGAAATGAAATCCATGGGACACAAGAGGAGAACCAACAGGCAGTTAGAGATCTGAGAAATGCCAGACTTAAACCCAGCCATGCAATGAACTGCATTAAATATAAATGAAATGAACAATGTAATAAAGGAAAAGGTACAAATTGTCATTTTGGATTTTCAAAGGAAGACTGATCAATGTGTATTCTTTTTTCCTTTTTTTTTTTACTTTGATTTTATTATTCAGATTTCTCTACAAACACCTTATAGTCCACTTGATCATGACCTTTGGAAACCTTAATCTAAACAGAACTGCGTGTTTTCTACTCACAATGCATGGCATCTCTTTCTGCACAAAATCCCTTTCCCAGGTACCTTACTGAAATGGAGTGGGACCCTATGGTCCTTGCCCCTCACATCCTCCACCTGCCTTTGGTCTGTGGGAAAACTTTGGCCAAAGAATCAGCTTAATCAGAGAAGATAGAACATGCAGACAAAGGAAAACAGTCCAACAAGTCTGAGTATTCTGTGACTATTGAGGGTTTGTGCATTATAGCCGCAAGTTCTTCATCTTGCATCTGCATTGTTTTCCTCCAACTTAAACTTCTCAGATTTCAGCTGCTTGCTCATCTTCAATGGCTAGTCATTATAGTCCACAGGGGCTTCCCTGAGAGCTCAGTTGGTAAAGAATCCGCCTGCAATACAGGAGACCTCTGTACGATTCCTGGGTCCAGAAGATCTGCCAGAGAAGGGATAGGGCTACCCATTCCAGTATTCTTGGCCTTCCCTGGTGGCTCAGACAATAAAGGATCTGCCCACAGTGTGGGATTCCTGGGTTTGATCCCTGGGTTGGAAAGATCGCCTGGAGAAGGGAAAGACTACCCCCTCTAGTATTCTGG
Organism: Giraffa tippelskirchi; assembly: GCF_054371585.1. Lineage (NCBI taxonomy): Eukaryota > Metazoa > Chordata > Mammalia > Artiodactyla > Giraffidae > Giraffa > Giraffa tippelskirchi. The sequence goes on from NC_137289.1 coordinate 151,454,844, forward strand.
CCTGGAGAATTCCATGGACTGTATAGCCCATGGGGTCGCCAAGAGTTGGACACAAGTGAATGACTTTCACTTTCATTATAGTCTAAGGGAAATGATATCTCTCATTTTCAGGAAAGAACTATAAGCAGATGAGATGTGGAGAGAGTTTATCAATTGAAGCTTTCTCTAAATTACACCACTGGTCATATTGCACTGTATGTCTTGATATGTATGTATGTGTGTGCGCTCAGTTTTTGCAACCCCATGGACTGTAGCCGCAAGCACAGAATGGTATTTTGAACTTGTCTGAATAACCAGGCCCATCTTCTCATTGACATCTGGTGGGAGCTTCATGTCAAAGTTAGTCACTCAGTTGTGTCTGACTCTTTGTGACCCCCATGGATTATAGCCCATCAGGTTCCTCTGTCCATGGGATTCTCCAGGAAAGAATACTGGAGTGGGTTGCTGTTCCCTCCTCCAGGGGATCTTCCTGACTCAGGGATCAAACCTGGGTCTCTCTCATTGCAGGTGGATTATTTATGGCCCGAAGCCCCAGGGAAGCCCTGGGCAATATTTTATCAAACAATAAAACTACCATCTGTGATTTATTTTTTTTTTAATTTTTTTAAAATTAGTTTATTTATCTATTTTTTAACTTTACAATATTCTATTGTTTGTTGGCAGGTGATCCTCGTTGGCAATCTGTGTGTTTTATAGAGAGATTAATTTTAAGGGAAGCTTAAGTATATCTGGACATTTGCCTTCAGATTCAATGAGAAATCACAGGACATGAGGTATTTCAAGGGCAGTGATTTACATTCTTTTAGATCCTCAGTTTCCAAAATGGGGCAGACAGTCCAAGACACATAGCCACAACTTCCATATTATTACTTTAACGCTGAAGAGGTCTGTTTAAGCTCCTTTTCTAAAACTGAAGATGGGACCCTTGTCCAGTTTAAGGAGATGAATATATGATGTCTCTGCCAGGAATTGTCTATCAGGGCATTCCTCAGAGGAGTCTCTATTTTTTGTTTTGAAATCAAAGTGTGGTTGATGTGAAATATTGTATAAGTTAGAGGTGTACCATATAGTGATTCATAATTTTTATATACACCATTTATAGTAATAAGAATATGGGCTTTAATCCCTATGATGTACGATACATCTTTCTACATTATTTATTTTATACATAGGAGTTTGTAGCTCTTACTCTCCTCCTGTTACCTTAACTCTATTCATTTCGTCTCTGCAGTAGTAATCACTATTTGTTCACTGTATCTGTGAGTTGCTTCCGTTTTGCTATATTAGTTTGTTTTATTTTTTAGATTTTACACAGAAATGGTATCGTTCAGTATATGTCTTTCTCTGTCTAACTTATTTCACTTAGCCTAATGCTATCGAAGTCCATCCAAGTTGCTGCAAATGGCAAACTTTCCACTTTTAAAGGTTGTGTAGTATTCCATTTTGTGTGTGTGTGTATGTACACTACAGCTTCTTTATATTTTTATTTTTTGTTTATTTTTTAAAATAAATGTATTTATTTTAGTTGGGGGCTAATTACTTTACAATATTGTAGTGGTTTTTGCCATACATTGACATGAATCAGCCATGGGTTTACATGTGTTCCCTTTCCTGGACCCCCCCTCCCACCTCCATCCCCATCCCATCCCTCTGGGTCATCCCATTGCCCCAGCCCTGGGCATTTGTCTCATGCATCGAACCTGGAATGGTGTTCTGTTTCACATATGATAATATACATGTTTCAATGCTATTCTCTCAGAACGTCCCACCCTCACCTTCTCCCTCAGAGTCCATAAGACTGTTCTATGCATCTGTGTCTCTTATTCTGTCTCGCATATAGGGTTATCGTTACCATCTTTCAAATTCCATATATATGCATCAGTATACTGTATTGGTGTTTCTCTTTCTGGCTTACTTCACTCTGTATAATGGGCTCCAGTTTCATCCATCTCAATAGAACTGATTCAAATGTATTCTTTTTAATGGCTGAGTAATATTCCATTGTGTATATGTACCACAGCTTCCTTATCCATTCATCTGCTGATGGACATCTAGGTTGCTTCCATGTCCTGGCTACTGTAAACAGTGCTGCGATGAACACTGGTGTACACGTGTCTCTTTCAATTCTGGTTTCCTCGGTGTGTATGCCCAGCAGTGGGATTGCTGGGTCATAGGGCAGTTCTATTCCCAGTTTTTTAAGGAAGCTCCACACTGTTCTCCATAGTGGCTGTACTAGTTTGCATTCCCACCAACAGTGTAAGAGGGTTCCCTTTTCTCCACACCCTCTCCGGCATTTATTGCTTGTAGACTTTTGGATAGCAGCCATTCTGACTGGCGTGAAATGGTACCTCATTGTTGTTTTGATTTGCATTTCTCTGATAAGGAGTGATGTTGAGCATCTTTTCATGTGTTTGTTAGCCATCTGTATGTCTTCTTTGGAGAAATGTCTGTTTAGTTCTTTGGCCCATTTTTTGATTGGGTCATTTATTTTTCTGGAATTCAGCTGCAGGAGTTGCTTGTATATTTTTGAGATTAATTGTTTGTCTGTTGCTTCGTTTGCTATTATTTTCTCCCATTCTGAAGGCTGTCTTTTCACCTTGCTTATAGTTTCCTTTGTTGTGTAAAAGCTTTTAATTTTAATTAGGTCCCATTTGTTTATTTTTGCTTTTATTTCCAATATTCTGGGAGGTGGGTCATGGAGTATCCTTCTGTGATTTATGTCAGAGAGTGTTTTGCCTATGTTTTCCTCTAAGAGTTTTATAGTTTCTGGTCTTACGTTTAGATCTTTAATCCATTTTGAGTTTATTTTTGTGTATGGTGTTAGAAAGTGTTCTAGTTTCATTCTTTTACAAGTGGCTGACCAGTTTTCCCAGCACCACTTGTTAAAGAGATTGTCTTTTCTCCATTGTATATTCTTGCCTCCTTTGTCGAAGATAAGGTGTCCATAGGTGCGTGGATTTATCTCTGGGCTTTCTATTTTGTTCCATTGATCTATATTTCTATCTTTGTGCCAGTACCATACTGTCTTGATGACTGTGGCTTTGTAGTAGAGCCTGAAGTCAGGCAGGTTGATTCCTCCAGTTCCATTCTTCTTTCTCAAGATTGCTTTGGCTATTCGAGGTTTCTTATATTTCCATACAAATTGTGAAATGATTTGTTCTAGTTCTGTGAAAAATACTGTTGGTAGCTTGATAGGGATTGCATTGAATCTATAGATTGCTTTGGGTTGTATACTCATTTTCACTATATTAATTCTTCCAATCCATGAACATGGTATATTTCTCCATCTGTTTGTGTCCTCTTTGATTTCTTTCATCAGTGTTTTATAGATTTCTATATATAAGTCTTTTGTTTCCTTAGGTAGATATATTCCTAAGTATTTTATTCTTTTTGTTGCAATGGTGAATGGTATTGTTTCCTTAATTTCTCTTTCTGTTTTCTGATTATTGGTGTATAGGAATGCAAGGGATTTCTGTGTGTTAATTTTATATCCTGCAACTTTACTATATTCGTTGATTAGCTCTAGTAATTTTCTGGTAGAATCTTTAGGGTTTTCTATGTAGAGGATCATGTCATCTGCAAACAGTGAGAGTTTTACTTCTTCTTTTCTTATCTAGATTCCTTTTATTTCTTTTTCAGCTCTGATTGCTGTGGCCAAAACTTCCAAAACTATGTTGAATAGTAGTGGTGAGAGTGGGCACCCTTGCCTTGTTCCTGACTTTAGGGGAAATGCTTTCAATTTTTCACCATTGAGGATAATGTTTGCTGTGGGTTTGTCATATATAACTTTTATTATGTTGAGGTATGTCCCTTCTATTCCTGCTTTCTGGAGGGTTTTTATCATAAATGGATGTTGAATTTTGTCAAAAGCTTTTTCTGCATCTATTGAGATGATCATATGTTTTTTATCTTTCAATTTGTTAATGTGGTGTATTACATTGATTGATTTGCAGATGTTAAAGAAACCTTGCATTCCTGGGATAAAGCCCACTTGGTCATGATGTATAATCTTTTCAATATGATGTTGGATTCTGTTTGCTAGAATGTTATTAAGGATTTTTGCATCTATGTTCATCAGTGATATTGGCCTGTAGTTTTCTTTTTTTGTGGCATCTTTGTCTGGTGTTGGAATTAGGGTGATGGTGGCCTCATAGAATGAGTTTGGAAGTTTACTATCTTCTGCAATTTTCTGGAAGAGTTTGAGTAGGATAGGTGTTAGCTCTTCTCTAAATTTTTGGTAGAATTCAGCTGTGAAGCCATCTGGTCTTGGGCTTTTGTTTGCTGGAAGATTTCTGATTACAGTTTCGATTTCTGTGCTTGTGATGGGTCTGTTAAGATCTTCTATTTCTTCCTGGCTCAGTTTTGGAAAGTTATACTTTTCTAAGAATTTGTCCATTTCTTCCAAGTTGTCCATTTTATTGGCATATAGCTGTTGGTAGTAGTCACTTATGATCTTTTGTACTTCTGTGTAGTCTATATTTAAATACCATGAAATATTTTCAACAAGAGCATATTCTTATCTCCTACCCTGCTCAAGGATCCCTCCCAAGTTCATCTCTACAGTTTTATTTTGCCTTGAGGGTATAACCTAGTCTCCCTACAGTGGGTAAGGTTTCTGTCTTACCTGTAGCCCCAGGTCCTTTCAGCCTTCCTCCTGAACTATCCACACATCCGGGAACCTAGATTAAAGAAACCATGGGCAACCGCTCTCTAAATTATACTCACTTGGACAGTTTGCTCTCAGGGTAATAGCAGCCCTATGATGATCATGTTCGTAATAATAAAAAAGAAATGTTAATGTTAATAATAATAAAAAAGAAACAAAATGGATGGATAGTGATTAGAGATAGAAAAATATAGAAATGGAACTGAAGATTTGCAACTGAACTGAACTCTATAGCTGAACTGAAATGAGTTTTTAAAACTAATTTAGTTGAGATACAGCAAAAGTTCACCTATTTCAGGCATCCAGTTGATATGCTTTGTATAAGTAGAACTGTGAAAACTTTTTCCCCAGTCAGCATGGTGAGCATATCTGTCAAGTTCAAAACTATCCTCAGGTTCCTTGGTCATGACTCTTCCTGCTGCTTCTCAACTATCTCCCACCTGGTTCTGGGAACCCACTTTTTAGTCTTCTGACACAATTCATTAGTTTGTATTTTTTCAATTCGTCTTCAATTCAACTGCTCAGTCGTGTCTGACTCTTTGCGACCCCGTGGACTGCAGCATGCCAGGCCTCCCTGTCCATCACCAACTCCCGGAGCTTACTCAAACTCATGTAAATCGAGTCTGTAATGTCATCCAACCATCTCATCTTCTGTTGTCCCCTTCTCCTCCCACCTTCAGTCTTTCCCAGCATCAGGGTCTTTTCCAATGAGTCAGCTCTTCACATGAGGTGGCCAAAATACTGGAGCTTCAGCTTCAGCATTAGTCCTTCCAATGAATCTGCAGAACTGATTTCCTTTAGGTTGGACTGGTCAGATCTCCTTGCAGTCCAAGGGACTCTCAAGAGTCTTCTCCAACACCACAGTTCAAAAGCATTGATTTTGTGGCACTCAGCTTTCTTTATAGTCCAACTCTCACGTCCATACACGACTACTGGAAAAACCATAGCTTTGACTAGACGGACCTTTATTGGCGAAGTAATGTCTCTGCTTTTCAAAATGCTGTCGAGGTTGGTCATAGCTTTTCTTCCAAGGAGCAAGCATCTTTTAATTTCATGGCTGCAGTTAACCATCTGCAGTGATTTTGGATCCCAAAAATATAAGGTCAGCCACTGTTTCCTCATCTGTTTGCCATGAAGTGATGGGACCAGATACCATGATCTTAGTTTTCTGAACGTTGAGTTTTAACCCAACTTTTTCACTCTCCTCTTTCACTTTCATCAAGAGGCTCTTTAGTTCTTCACTTTCTTCCATAAGTGTGCTGTCATCTGCATATCTGAGGTTATTGATATTTCTCCCCGCAATCTTGATTCCAGCTTGTGCTACATCCAGCCCAGCGTTTCTCATGATGTACTCTGCATAAAAGTTAATAAGGCAGGGTAACGATATACAGCCTGGGTGTATTCCTTTCCCAATTTGGAACCAGTCTGTTCTTCCATGTATTCTTTAGAAGTAGTTAAAAACTGGATCTGTGTGTGCTTCTGGCTTCTTTCACTTAGTGTATCTATTTTAATAATTGTTTATACTTTTTGTGTAGACCCCGTTTGCATTTACTTCTGCATAGTATTATCTTGCTTGGGTACAGTGATGTGTGTAGGCTCAATTGCTAAGTCGTGTCCAACTCTTTTGTGACCCCATGGACTGTAGCCTCCCAGGCTCCTCTGTCCATGGGATTTCCCAGCAAAGAATACTGGAGTGGGTTTCCATTTCCTCCTCCAGGGCATCTTCCCAACCCATGGATGGAGCCTGCATCTCCTTCATCGGCTGGTGGGTTCTTTCCCATTGAGCCACCAGGGAAGCCTGGATATATTCCATTTATATCCATTAATGGATACAGGTTGATGGATAGAGGTTCATAGACAAGTCTTTGTAAGGACATGAGCCATCTTATCTCCTAGGTTGACACTTATGAGTCGAACTCCTGGATCTCAGTGCCTTCTGATTTTAGAGTCCTGGCAACAGTCAGTGAGAACTTCTGTTGTTCCAGATCCTTGCCAGGACTCAGTGTGATCAGTTGTTTTCATTTCAAATGCAAAAATAAGTGTGTGATGGTATCTACTTACAGTTGTAACTCATTTCCTGAAGGAGTAGGGGCGTGGAACATCTTTTTGGTCTCATTCCTGTTTGTCTATTCTCTTTGGTAAGTGTCTCTGTAAATCATTTGGTCATTACCCAGTAGATTGTTTGTTTCCTTATTATGAAGTTTGAAGGGCATTAATGTATTCTGGATACAACTCCTTTTTCAGATAAAAGTGCAAATGTTTTCTCCAGCCACAGGCTTCTCTTGTACTTTCTTAAGAGTGTCCCTCAAAGGTGTAAATAATTCTGTGATGATTGAGGTCAGGTTACTAACTAATCTTTTCCCATGGAATGATCATCCCACTGAATGTATGTTCTAATTAATAACCTCCCACTCTTTGGTCACAGAGTTTCCACCTGTGATTTACCTCTAAAGTCTTTCTTGCTTTAGGTCTTACATAGAGGTCTGTGAATCTCTCTGGGGCAAAGAATGGTTTGAAGTACTTTTTTATTTTTTGTTTTTTTGATGTATTGGATATTCAATATGTCTATCACCTTTTCTCCCTAAGATTATTCTTTTCCACTGAATTTCCTTTGTACCTTTATTGAAATTCCATTTTTCTGTAAATTCCTGTGCCTTCCCCTGGAGCAGATTTCATTTTGCTTTCATTTGTTCTTTCCCTGCCCTTTACTCCTGTTTTGGGCAGTGTTAAAAACAGAACACGAAGACCCCATGACTTCCTTGATGAATACACTAATACATAAGCTCCAACGACCAACCAATCAGAACAGTCTCCCAGAGTCACTCTTATTCCATTTTCCTTTTGGTGATAGTCCAGACAAAATTCTTCAGTTTTTAGGTTTCCTAACTGATACCGGGCAAAGTAGTGCATCCTCTGCGGTGCAGTGACCATATGAGCCCAAAGCATTCAACACCTCCTTCCTCCTCAAAGCGAGCACTTCTTTCACAAAAGACTCTCCTTGTAAATTGAAGAGACGTATACAGACACTTTATTTGCATTGTTCTATATTTCAAAAGACTCTTTAAAGATCTGATCGTTAATACAACTTGTTCATTACATCCAGTTAGCTAAGCATGAAAGGCATTCCCCTATTATTTGCTTTTCTTGTTGTTGCTTAAATTTTTATTGAAGTATAGTTGCTTTCCAAAGTCGTTAGTTTCTACTGTACAGCAAAATCAATCAGCTATATATCTGTGTGTGTGTGTGTGTGTGTGTGTGTCTATATATATGCCCTCTTTTTGGGGTTTCCTTCCCATTCAGGTCACCACAGAGCATTGAGGAGAGTTCCCTCTGCTATTACAGTATGTTCTCATTAGTTATATATTTAAAGAAGAGAATCTCATGGACAGAGGAGCCTAGCATTCTATAGTCCACAGGGTTTCAAAGAGTTGGACATAACTGAAGTGACTTAGCAAGCACATATGCACAGGTACACACACATACATCAATAGTGTATAAATGTCAATCCTAATCTCCCAATTACTCCACCCTCTCTTCCCCCTTGATGTCCATATGCTCGTTCTATACATCCATGTCTGTTTCTGCATTGCAAAAAAGATCACCTGTACCAGTTTTTTCAGATTCTACGTAGATGTACTGAAAGTGAAAGTCGCTCAGTCGTGTCTGACTCTTTGCTACCCCATGGACTCTACAATCCATGGAATTCTCCAGGCCAGAATACTGGAGTGGGTAGCCTTTCCATTCACCAGGGGATCTTCCCAACCCAGGGATGGAACCCAGTTCTCCCACATTGGAGGCAGATTCTTACCAACTGAGCTGTCAGGGAAGCCACATATATGTATTAATAACATGATATTTTTTTATGTCTCTGACTTTCATCACTCTGTATGGTGGTCTCCAGGTATATCCACAACTCTGCATATGGCACAATTTTGTTCCTTTTTATGGCTGAATAATATTCCGCTGTATATATGTACCACAGCTTTGTCCATTCATCTGTTGACGGGCATTTACGTTGCTTTCATGTCCTGGCTATTGTAAATAGTGCTGCAGTGAACACTGGGGCACATGCGTCGTTTTGAATTATGCTTTTCTCATAGTATGTGCCGAGAAGTAGGATTTCTGGGTCACACGGTAGTTCTGTTTTTAGTTTGTTAAGGAACCTCTGTACTGTTCTCCACGGTGGCTGCAGCAATTTACTTTCCCACCAGCAGTGTAGGAGGGTTCCCTTTTCTCCACACCCTCTCCAGCATTTATTGTTTGTAGATTTTTTGATGATGGCCATTTTGACCAGTTGGAGGTAATACCTCATTGTGTTTTTATCAAACTTGGGTCCGATAGCTGGCTTGGGAAATCCCCTGGAGGAGGGCGTGGCAACCAACTCTAGTATTATTGCTTGGAGAATCCTGTGGACACAGGAGCCTGGCGGGCTGGAGTCTTCAGGGTTGCAAAGAATCACACATGACTGAAGCAATTTACCACAGGACAGCAGCAGTGTGTGTGTGTGTGTGTGTGTATATATTTATTCATATATTTATAATATATATAAATTATATATATATATAAGTTTCTAATATAATCTCTTTTATTATGGTTTATCAAAGGATATTGAGTCGAGTTCCCTGTTCTATACAGTAGGTCCTTGTTGCTTATCCATCATGTATACAAAATTCGCATCTGCTAGCCCCAATCTCCCAACCAGTCCTTCCCCCAACTTCTTCCTTGGCAACCATAAGTCTGTTCTGTGTGCCCGTGTGTTTGTTTCTGTTTTGCAGTAAGTCCTTGCTGATTATCTGTTTTATGTAGAGCTGTGTGTATGTTAATCCCAAACTCCTAATTTATCCGTGTCCCCTTTCTGCCTGGGCTTCCCTTGTGGCTCAGCTGGTAAAGAGTCTGCCTGCAATGTGGGAGACCTGGGTTCGATCCCTGAGTGGGGAAGATCCCCCTGGAGAAAGGGAAAGCCTAACCACTCCAGTATTCTGGCCTGGAGAATTCCATGGACTGTATTGTCATGGGGTTGCCAACAGTTAGGCACGACTGAGACTCTGACTTTCACTTTCGCTTTCCCCCTTTTGGTAACCATAAGTTGGTTTTCTCTGTCTGTGAGTCTGTGTCTGTTCAATAAATAAGTTCATTGGGATCATTTTTTAAAATAGATTGCACACATACGTGGCGTCATATAAGACTCTTTATTCTCTGTCTGACTGACTTGAGTTAGCATGTTCATCTCTAGGGTCATCCATGCGGTTTCATTATTACCACGCTGCTATATTCCCTTTAGGAACCTGCAGATTTCTATAGGATGTGGCCTTCCGTCTAGTGTCACAGATTCCACATCCCCTAACTCCTTTCTCCTTGACCCCATCATCTTTTATTTTTTCTTCTCACAAGCAGTCTTCATGCAGTCCTCAGTAAATTCTGCCATGTCATGGTCTTTGGATTTGGGTAAAGACTGTGTCCCCAGTGCCTACAGCTGTTTAATGAATGAGGCAGTGTGTGTCCCAGGAAGTTTTGTTCTTGAGGCCGAGGTGCTCTGCCGTGGGCGTGTTTAGAAGGAAACAGGCATCAACCAGCATCCCGCACTCTGGGACTCAGTCAGTTGAGTCATGCAGTCATGTCCGAATCTTTGCGACCCCATGAACCGCAGCTTGCCAGGCCTCCCTGTCCATCACCACCTCCCTGAGTCCACCCAAACCCATGTCCATTGAGTTGGTGATGCCATCCAACCATCTCATCCTCTGTCGCCCCCTTCTCCTCCCGCCATCCCTCTTTCCCAGCAACAGGGTGTTTTCAAAAGAGTCAGTTCTTCGAATCGGGTGGCCAAAGGTTTGGAATTTCAGCTTCAGCATCAATCCTTCCAGTGAACACCCAGGACTGATCTCCTTTAGGATGGACTGGGTGGATCTCCTTGCAGTCCAAGGGACTCTCAAGAATCTTCTCCAACACCACAGTTCAAAAGCATCAATAGTGCTAGTATTATTTTCCTAGGACTTGGACCAAATATCTGAGTATTGGCCCAACCCTTGGAATAAGTTCTGCATCATTTTTCCTTTAAGAGTTATCTGTTTATTTTTGCTATGTTGGGTCTTCTCTGCTACAGGCAAACTTTCTCTAGTTGTGGCAAGCAGTGGCTACTCTCCAGTTGCCGTGTGTGGGCTTCTCATTGCACTGGCTTCTCTTCTTATGGAGCAGAGGCTCTGAAGCACAAGGTCAGTAGTTCTGTCTCATGGGCTCACCTGCATCCTGGCACGTGGAATATTCCTGGACCAGGAATCAAAGCCCCATCCCCTGCCCTGACTTGTGGACTCAACCCCTGGCCCACCAGGAAAGCCCCATAACTACCTCTGTGTCTTGAGTGCTTGATAGAACTTTTGAATTCTAACCCCCCTGAGTACTGTAGGGGTGCTGATCAGCGTGCTCTGCCCATTATCAAGGGAACGGAAGTCCTTGGAAACACTAGTGTCCGATGCTGTTTGAAGCATAAAGAGGATGGAAGACCATCTTTAGGTCCAATGAACTGAGGTTCAGTTACTGCTGCCTCATTTGGCTCTCAAATGTCAGCTGCCACCCCATCTTTGATTTCTTCTGTTTCACTTCATAAATATGAGTCTTTCAGCTCAACTGCAGAAGTCCTGGTGATGACAGACTACACATTTCCCCTCAGCTATGGTAATGTCATCCTGCACTTTCCCTGTGTAAACCTTAGTGAGATGAATGTACGTTCCTTTCTCCAGAATAAATAAGATGGTTCTGAGGGACTTTTCCTTGATCAGACTGCCCCCTTCCATACAGTAGACTAAAAGTGAAAGTGTTAGATGCTGAGGCATGTCCAACTCTTGAGGATCCTATGGACTGTAGCCAACCAGGCTCCTCTGTCCATGGCATACTTCAGAAATATAGGAGTGGGTTACCGTTTCCTTCTCCAGAGGATGTTCCTGACCCAAGGATAGAACCTGGGTCTTTTTCATTGCGGGCAGATTCCTACCATCTGAGCCACCAGAGAAGCCCCTGTGGTGAAAGGGTCCATAACCCTGCCCCATGATGGTTTAGTCTATTTTCTCCCTCTTTCCTGGACACCTGAGGGCATGTCTACCAAATCTACATAAGAATTGTCTCTGATGAACACCCGTCCTATGATAGGCACAGTTTCCTGGATCCTAATGTGGACATTTGTGTATTTTAAATGAGGTGACTTTTGCACAGACATGCACGTGCAAGGCAGATATTAAATCAATTTATTTAAACCCTCAGAAATCAAATAACACCAACCAGGGCATGATTTAGTGACCAGGAGAGATGAGATGGGAGAGGGAGTGTGAGTGTGAAGAGAGCAGGATCGTGTTAATCAGGAACCAGAAAAGTCGCCTTCGTGTTGTTGATCTTGAGTCCACGAGGTGAGAATGTGTCTGGTGTCACTGACTCTTTCTGTAGGTGAATAAAAGAAAACCACAGGTTTGGTGGAGTCGACTGTGTGAGGGCTGACAGGGGTGAGCCTCAGAGAGTAGGCTGTGCAGGGTACAGGGAGCTGGTAGCTGATCCAATGTCCGATTCCAGGTGGACCTCAACACTGCACATCTCTGTGATGGCAGGTTCCCTGTGGAACTGTCCCCAGGATGTACATAAGGCTGGAGATTTCCCATTGGGGATTGATTTTATGAGTAATGATTTCACAATGCATGTACGTCTTCATGTAAAGATGATTTTCAGGCTCTGTAATTGGAGTAGACAACTCTAATCCTGGAAGTTTGTCTTTTGTGTCCTCAAGAATTAACTTTTCTTTTTTACCTCTTTAATATTAGAGTATAGTTGATTGTCACTGCTGCATTAATTTCAGGTGTACAGCCAAGTTGTTATACCTACAATATTAGTATCTATTCTTTTTCAGATCTTTCCCCACTTAGGTTTTACACAATATTGAGTATAGTCCACTGGGCTGTGCAGTTGGACCTTGTTTTCTATCCATCCTGTGTATAATAGTTTGCATCTACTATCCCCAAGCTTCTCAGACGGTAAGGATCTGACTGCAATTCAGGTAATACCTCTGTTGGTAAGATCCTTTCTAGAAGGGAATGGACCCACTCCAGGATTTTTGCCTGTAGAATCCCATGGACAGAGGAGCTTGGAGGGCTATGTTCCATGGGGTTGCAGAGTCGGACACGACTGAGCAGCTCACCTTTCTTTCACTTTCACTTTTCAACCGCAACCTCCCAATCCTTCTCTTCCCCAAGCCCCTCCACTTGGCAACCACAAGTCTGTTCTCCACTTCTGTGAGTCTGTTTTTGTTTCAAAAATAAGTTCGTCCATGTCATGTTTTAGATTCCATGCAGAAGTGGTATCTATGTGAAAGTGAAAGTCGCTCTATCCTGTCTGACTCTCTGTGACCCCATGCACTATAGCCCAAAATGTTCTTCTGTCCGTGGAGATGTTCCAGGCAAGAATACTAGAGTGTGTTGCCATTTCCCTCTCCAGGGGATCTTCCCGACCCAGAGACCGAATGCAGGTCTCCTGCATTGTTGGCAGATTCCTTACCATGTGAACCATGGCATTTACATCCACTAAAGTGAGAAGTGTACTATAAAGAAAGCTGAGCGCCAAAGAATTGATGCCTTTTACCTGTGGAGTTGGAAAAGACCCTTGAGAGTCCCTTGGATCACAAGGAGATCCAACCAGTTCATCCTAAAGGAAATCAGTCCTGAATAGTCATTGGAAGGACTGATGCTGAAGCTGAAACTCCAATACTTTGGCCACCTGATGCAAAGAAATGACTCATTTGAAAAGACCCTGATGCTGGGAATGATTGAAGGCGGGAGGAGAAGGGAATGACAGAGGACGAGATGGTTGGATGTCATCACCAACTTAAAGGACATGAGTTTGAGCAAGGTCTGAGAGTTTGTGATGGACAGGGAAACCTGGCATACTGCTGTCCATGGGGTCACAGACAGTCAGATACGACTGAACGACTGAACTGAACTGAAAACTATAAGTGGTATTTATGGTATTTGTCTTTTCTTTCTGACTTATTTCACTCTGGTGACAAATATCTATGCCCATTCATGTTGCTGTAAATGGAGTATTTGCTTCTTTTTCTGGCTGAGTCATGCTCCATTGAATATACATACACTTCCCTGTTACCATGTTCACCTGGAAGCTGGTGCTTTTAGTCTCTTTTTTCCTTCAGTTTCTTTCTCGACAGAACATTCAAAGCTGTGCTTTAGCCTGGATCAGTGTCATTTTCCTGAGGCTGTCTTATTTTAGAAAGTTTAAACATCTCATTTTGGAACATCTTCTGAGTAGGAATATAAACCAAATGCAGGTTTCAGAGAGTGTAGTTGAAGGCCTTTACTGGTTCTGTCAGAATCATATGAGAATAAACACTGGTCTTGCAGAAAGTGTGAGTGTGAAAGTCACTCAGTCATGTCCGACTCTGCAATCCCTTGGACCATAACAGTGCATGGACTTCTCCAGGACAGAATACTGGTAAAGTTTTTTCCCTTTTCCAAGGCATCTTCCCAACCCACGAATCAAACCCAGGTCTCCCCAGCTGAGCCACGAGGGAAGCCCAGGAATATTGGAGTGGGTAGCCTATCCCTCTCCAGCAGATCTTCCGGACCCAGGAATTGAACCAGGGTCTCCTTCATTGCAGGCAGATTCTATACCAACTGAGTTATCCGGGAAGCCCTGCTTCAGGGAAGCAGGGCTCTCTTTAATATTTATTCTCCTGGAGGAGGACTGTGTGGGGACAACCACGAGGTCAGGACTGGGAGGAACCCTACAGTTTCCACCAACTTGTGGGGATTCCTGCTTCTCTCTGATGACTTTGGTCTGCAAGATTCCGGCAGGATAAGACTCTCTCACCACAGCTGCTCAGCGTTAATCAACCAAACTGTTAGCAACTTAATATGGCTCAAGAGTGGTGAAGTTATGTAAAAACAAAAAATAGTGACACATTTAAATTGTTGGGACAAACATTTCACATGTATGAAATAACAGTGTGTTCTTATTGCTTCATCTGGAAGAGTCACCATTAATAACAGCCCGTGTTTACTTACAAAAGTGTCAGAGTCACTTATTTTCACTTCTCTGGACAGTTGTCTGGAGAAAAACAAAATGGGAGAAATTAAAGAGCCACCGATTACTAACATTCCCCAGCATTTCGAAGCTTTCTTTCTTTCTTTGTTTCTTTTTTTTTAATAACGGATCTTAAAACAGATTACTTGTGGAAGAGGAAATTTTGAATAAGTTAGTTAGTTTCCTGATATTTACACATCAGCTTAATGATATGGCTAGGAAAAAAGTATAATTCCATTACCATTATCAATGAAATTCACGATATTTTCTTCTGGAATCCCTTTTTCTCTCACCGCATTGTTGAACTCCTCTTTGCGTTTCGAATCAACATTACCTCCTGCACCTGTAAAATCACCGTGCAAAAAGCAGAATTGTTGACCCCTGGGAACCCCCGGAAATGTCCGAATCTACAGAACAAGGAATGGAGCGTGCCAATCAGATGTTCACTGGTATAATCAAAGAGCTTCAAATGGTTCCCACGACACAGACATGTGCTTTCTGTCTTAAGAATTGACCCCAGTCCAACTTGGTGAGAAGGACACCCTACCCCTCAGCATCAGGAGATGGACCGCAAAGATTTGCCAGGATCTCCATGAATTTGGGGCTCAGTCCATCCTAATATGGGACCTACTTGCTTCTCACACCTTCCTCGAATTTGTACCTGCCACTCATATCTGTTTGTGCACCAAACTTTGTAGGAAACACCTTTCTCCCGTTCCACGGACACATTCACCTCATCGCACGTAATAACAGGGGGCAATTTACTCTTTGATGAACCTACCATTCTACCCAATAACCTTTTCTGAAATACCCCCTGTTGTCCCCGTGGCACACACACCTCTCAGTGCCTCTGCGTGGTTATGTGAGGGGGTGATATCAGTGTTCATAAGAACAATACATTTGAATCATGGGACAGGAAAGAACAATACATTTGAATCATGGGACAGGACAAAGATTTGTCTTACAAGTGTCTGTTCCAAGGCTTACAGTGCATCAGAAAACCAATATCATATACTAACACATACATAGGGAATTTGCATACATCTGGGGTCTAGAAAGATGGCATTGATAATCAACTTATTTGCAGGACATCAATGGAAACACAGTCATAGAGGACAGACTTATGGACTTGAGGCGAGGGGAGGAGACAGATGTATGGAGAGAGTAGCATGGAAACTTACATGACCGTATGTAAAATAGGTAGCCAAAGGGAATTTTCTGTATGTCCCAGGTAACTCAAACGTGGCTCTGTATCAACCTAGAGGGGTGGGATTGGGAGGGAGGTGGGAGGGAGGTTCAAGAGGGAGAGGACATATGTACGCCTACGGGCTTCCCTTGTGTCCCTGCTGGTAAAGAACCCTCCTGCAATGTGGGAGACCTGGGTTTGATCTCTGGGTTGGAAGATCCCCTGGAGAAGGGAAAGGCTACCCACTCCAGTATTCTGGCCTGGAGAATTCCAGTCACAAAGAGTCAGACACGACTGAGCAGCTTTCACACAAGGGGATGTATACCTATGGCTGATTCATGTTGATGTTTGACAGGAAACACCACAATTTGATACAGATGTTATCCTTCACTTAAAAAATAATTAAAAATATAAAAGGAAATAAAGTCAGCCTTATTATAGCCATGGCTTGATATTAGTTGACATATTTAAAAATAGATTCTAGTAAAACTTCATTTTTAAAATTTCAACAGATAGGAATCATTTTGAAACGTCTGATGATGTGATATTCTGCACCCTATGACCTCCTGTTTCTTGGTAGTTTACCTTCTAGGATCCTTAATTCAGTGAGCATAAAGATGCAGGCCTTGCACCCTGAATACGGAATACTGTCAGCACCTCCTGATATTCTGAATGAAAGTCCTGACAGTGGACATGTAACATTACCATGTCAGTGGGAATTTTAGGACGTCATACCTACCAAATAATCCCACCATTTCTGTCTCCTTGCCATCTGCATCCACGTTGACAGTATGTGCTAGGAAAGTGTTCTCATCGCCACTAATGACTTGAAATTCAGTGTGGCCCGCGTCTGTGACAGAGAGAAAAGATACAAAGAGCCCCACCTTAACTTGTTGTCAGTTGGATTATTGTGACACACGCCGGGCGTGGAGAATCGTCCACCGTGTATGGACCCACTTACCCACTGTGCGCACTGAGTGCTACCGTTAACCACAGCAAGGAAAGGAGGCATGACTTTTCCTCATCCCCAGCTTTTCCTCCAATTAACCAGTCACTCCTTGCTGTCTTACCAAGATGCTTTCTAGAACGTGTGTTCTAATGAACCCCACAGATTCTTTTTCTGCTTTGTTTTCTGACTTGCTGAGTCTTCGTCGCTGCCCATGGACTTTCTCTGCTTGTGGGAACTGTGGAGTACAGTCTAGTTATGGTGCGTGGGCTTCTCGTTGCAGTGGCTTCTCTAGTTGCTGAGCACAGGCTGTGGGGTGCGTGGACTTCAGTATTTGCGGCTCGGGAGCTCTGGAGTGCAGACACAGTAGCTGTGGTGCACTAGCTTAGATCCCCAGGATGTGTGGGATCTTCTCGGACTAGGGATCGAACCTATGTCTCCTGCCCTGGCAGGCAGAATTCTTATCCCCTGGACCACCAGGGAAGTCCCCGAGAGTGTTTTAGACAGCATAACCTTATTATGAAATGCAGGTTCTAAAATTCTTTGTATTTCTGTTACCCCAGCCATGCAATTGGTTTCTCTTGCCCACAATCAGCCTGCCTTTCATCACCTTCTGTTCCTGAGTGCCTACGCCAGGCCAGACAACGTTTTGAACACTTTAAGTATTGTGTTTCCCGAGCCCCTGAGTCTGGGGTATGACACAGCCCACTGCCGTGTCTGTTGGTGTGAAGACAGCTTACCTGCTGGGACATGTTGGCAGTGACCACCCAGAGGTGACCCCCTTCCCTACCTAGAGGGCTGCCCCTCCTCTCTGCTCTGCCCATGTGTCTGGAAAAGAAGCATCTCTGACCTGCTTTGTGTCACCTCTACACCCTCTACGTCCATTGTCTCTCTCCTGGCCTCCACCTCACCTTCCTGCAATCAGTCAGCAACATAGGATATAAAAATACCCATCTGTGTTCCTGAAGCATGCAAACACCGCTGTTCAGTGTCTGAAACACTGAAAATTATTAGTGTGCTTGAAAAAAGAAAAAAGCAGCCAAAGCAGCTTCAGAATCTCAGAGCCCTGGCAAGAATATGTAATTTTCTCAAGGCCACGGCAAGTCCACCAGCATGGCTCATGTTGGGACAGCTTAATTCAGACTATGCATGTCCTCAGATTATCAGTGACCACCTGTGGTTCACCATGGCTTCACCAAGGAGGGCATAGCAGCATCACCGAATTGACTGTGATGTTCATGAAGGAATGGGAAAGTCAGAGTAAACCTATCCTCTGGGCATTAGGCCACTGGTGGTAACTGGGCATGATGTGGGTACACTTCACAGTCCCCAAAACAAACCTGAAGGCTGCAATGGCTGGTCCCCAAGAGACCTTCCAAGAAGTCTTGCACTTCTGTTTGTCTCCCTTATTTAGTCACTGTGTAAAAATCAAGCTAAAAGGAATTGTAAAAATGGAGAAGAGCAAAGACAGTAAAAGCATTCATGATTCAGCCAAAGGAAACCATATAATGGGAGTAAGAAAATGAAAGCATCATTTAGGAAACATCAAATATCAGAAGTTATCAATGAAAGTATGGGGAAATATTTCACGCATGAATTTTACTAATTTGTTGCTATCACATATGCACTGTGCGAATACTTAGTTTAGGCAAGGGTTGTGATCACATATAAATATGTTTAAATTTTAATCAAATATGTTCCCCTTAGGTCACATAAAAATAATACTGTTATTTAGTGCTGTTATAGAGAGCTCAGAGATACAAAGTTTAGCCAGTATCCTCATTGCTTTGAATAGAAGCTACCTTTGTGGTTGAACTCACAATAATTTCCTTGAGTTTAAGTTCATCCATCTCAGCTTGGATGGCTGAACTGCTCAAATTCATGTCCATTGAGTCGATGATGCCATCTGACCATCTCATCATCTCACACCCCCTCCTCCTTTTACCTTCGATCTTCCTCAGCATCAGGGTCTTTTCTAGTGAGTTAAATCTTCGCATCAGGTGGCCAGCATGCTGGGACTTCAGCGTCAGTCCTTCCAGTGAGTATTTTTGGTTGATCTCCTTTAGGATTGACTGGTTTCATCTCCTAGCTGTCCAAGGGACTCTCAAGAGGCTTCTCCAGCACCACAATTCGAAAGTATCATTCTTTGGTGCTCAGCCTTCCTTATGATCCAACTCTCATATCCATACATAACTACTGAATAAAAGCATGCTGGTGACTATATGGCCCTTTGTTGGCAAAGTGATTTCTCTGTATTTTAATATGCTCTCTTGGTTTTCATAGCTTTCCTTCCAAGGAGCAAGCATGTTTTCATTACATGGCTGCAGTCACAATCCACAGAGATTTTCGAGCCCAAGAAAATAAAATCTGTCACTGCTTCCACGCTTTCCCCTTCCTTTTTGCCATAAAGTCAGGAGACCAGATGGCATGATCTTAGTGTTTTTGAATGTTGAGTTTCATTGAATGTTGAGTTTCAGACCGGCTTTTTCAGTCTCCTCTTTCAACCTCATCAAGAGACTCTTTAGTTCCTCTTCACTTTCTTCCATTAAAGTGGTATCATCTGCATATCTGAGGCTGTTGATATTTCTGCCAGCAGTCTTGATTCCAGCTTGTCATTCATCCAGCCTGGTGTTTCGCATGATGTACTCTGTATGTAGGTTATATAAGCAGCATAACTGTACCTACTAACTTGTTGTACTCTTCTCCCAATTTTGAACCAGCCTGTTGTCCCATGTCCAGTTCTCACTGTTGCTGACGGATACACATACAGGTTTCTCAGGAGACAGATAATCTGGTATTCCCATATCTTTAAGAATTTTCCACAGTTTCTTGTGATCCACACAGTCAAAGGCTTTAGAGTAGTCAATGAAGCAGAAAAACAAATTGTGGTTTTCGGTTTTTTTTTTTTTTTTCCCCTGAATTGCCTTGCTTTCTCCATGATCTAGTGAACGTTGACCCTTTGATCTGGTTCATCGGCCTTTTCTAAATCAAGCCTGTATTTCTGCAAGTTCTCCGCTCACCTACCACTAAATCCTAGCTTGAAAGATGTTGATCACGACCTTGCTCGCATGTTAAATGAGCACAACAGTGTGATAGTTTCAGCATTCTTTGTCATTGCCCTTCTTTGGGATTCAAATAGAAACTGACCTTTTCCAGTTCTGTGGCCACTGCTATGTTTTCCAAAGTTGCTGACACATTGCCTGCAGCCCTTTAACAGCACCATCTTTTAGGATTTTAAAGAGCTGGGCTTGAATTCCATCACCTCCACTAGCATTGTGCATATAATGCTTCCTAAGGCCCATTTAAATTCACACCCTAGGATGTGTGGCTCTGGCCTCATTGGTTAACACTCCATCGAGGGGAGACGTTCCAGTGCCTGACCTCTGATTTTTAGTAGGAGTAGAATTCAGGCGTATGGGGTTATTGAAGAAAGTTGAGATCAAGATTTCTACCGGAACATCCTCTTTCCAGCGAAACATTCATACTTACAGTCAACAGCATAAAAGTCTTCTTCCTTTGTGCCTGAGACATATTTTTCTATGCATTCTCCATTCTCCCTTAAAAACAAAATATATTTAAATTGGTTGATTAAGACAATAAAAATTTGATGCATAATTAGGATTCTTTCTGTGTGAACCCAGGAATGTGTGTCAGGTATCACCTCAGAGCTGGTGAACAATTTGACCTTCAAAAGAGACAAAATACCTTGTCTCAGATCCAGTCACTGTCAGTTGACAAAGATGGTTTGTCTACACACTAAATCTGACTAGTAGTTCCGAAGATAACATGCAGATACAAAATAGGTTGCGTGTAAAGCCAATAAAGTCAGAGAAATCTAGAATTTTAGGAAAAAAGAAAAAGAATGAACGTATCCTTTACGTAGTTTCTGAAAACTGAGAGGCATGGCCATCATGACACACCTTGGGGGTTGTCACAACCTTGGCAGTGATTCATTAGACAATGAAGGTGAAAGTGTTAGTCACTCAGTTTTGTCCAACTTGTGCAACCCCATGGACTGTAGCCCGCCAGGCCCCTTCTCTTTCCATGGGATTCTCCAGGTGGGAAGACTGCAGTGGGTTGCCATATCTTTCTCCAGGGGAACTTCTAGACCCAGAGATCAAATTCGGGTCACCTGCATTACAGGCAGATTCTTTACCCTCTGAGACACCAGGGAAGCCCTTATTACACAATATTAGAGCTACCAGGAAAGCTCTCATTAGATAATGTGAGAGCCAAAAATCACAAAATTGTACAAAATAGTTTAATTTTCCCCAAACACACACTCTTCCTCCATCACAATACCATATGAGGATTAAACTTGAAAGACGCATGTATGTATACAGACACATTTCACTGACACAGACACAAGGACAAGTAAACACTTAAGTACACGTGATGTGCTTATATGATATTATGAAGAAATTTATGAATATAATATATGATTAGTATATATTGTCACCTCTGTAACAAAACAGGGAGTAAATTCACATATGTCCTGTACGTGTATGTGAAGACAGGTGTATTTGGCACATATAAAGAATGTCTGTGAAACAAATACTAAAAGGGAAATAACCCCACAGGAACTGGATTAATTTTTGAACAGACACCTTGGAAAAGAATGTCCACAGTGAAGTGTGGTCCGTGCTCTTGGTCATTGAAAGTGCAAGTCGCTCATTCCTGTCTGACTCTGCGACCCAAAGGACTACACGGTCTATGGATTGCTCCAGGCCAGAATACTGGACTGGGTAGCCTTTCCCTTCTCCAGGGGATCTTTTCAATCCACGAGTCAAACCCAGGTCTCCTGCACTGCAGGCAGATTTTTTGCCAACTGAGCTAAAAGGGAAGCCCAAAAATATCGGAGTGGGTAGCCTGTCCCTTCTCAAGCATGTCTTTCTGTCCCAGGAATTGAACCAAGGTCTCCTGCATTGCAGGTGGATTCTTTGCCAATTGAGCTGTCAGGAAAGCCCTCTTCATCATTAGGGGAATGAAATGCATTGAAATCACTGCAAAACAACCACAAAGTGGGATCGCAACAATTATCCAACATAGCTGCCAGTATACAAAATTTTATCTGTGCAGACAAAATCCTTTCATTTGGCTTGAAAAACGTGACTCCTTGCATATGCAGACCCTGAGATAACTGTTTAAAACATGGTGCTGTGTGATGGAAGGCAGGGAAAATGATTCAGAGTGCGTAATTTTGTCAGGTGAAGAGCCAGAAAAGTTGAGACTATGCAGATCTGTTCTTACCTGTGTCTTCAAGGGCAGACATTTAATGATGAGTGAAGAAAAGTAGGTGTGCTGGGCAAAGTTTATATCTTTCTTTTTCAAATCAAAACTGTTTTTCTGTTATCGAGTGTGCTGTGTCTTCTTGCCTCTCAGACTTCTCTCTATTGTCAAGGGCAAGGGTTATTACTCTCTAGTTGCAGTGCCTGGAATTCTCACCTTGGTGGCTTCTCGTGTTCTAGAGCATAGAGCCCACAGGCTCAGTCATCGTAGCACATGGGCTTTGTTGCTCCAGGGCACGTGGGGTCCCTCCAGACCAGAGATGGAGCTCATGTCTCTTGCATTGCTAGACAGATTCTTAAGCACTGAGCCACCAGTTGAAGCCTGGAATTTTATATCTTGACTGTGCTGATTGTGAAACAATTGTGCACGTGTGACAGCTCATTAAACTGTGCCTTCCACAAAGGTGCATTTAATTACACGTTTAATTATACTTCTTTGTGTGCTCACTTGCTCAGTTGTGTCTGCCTCTTTGG
The DNA here is from genome assembly GCF_054371585.1 of Giraffa tippelskirchi. NCBI lineage: Eukaryota > Metazoa > Chordata > Mammalia > Artiodactyla > Giraffidae > Giraffa > Giraffa tippelskirchi. The sequence continues at coordinate 151,477,472 of NC_137289.1, forward strand.
AACCCCATGAATTGTAGGCTGCCAGGCTCCTCTGTCTATGGGATTTTCCAGGCAAGAATATGGGAGTGGGTTGCCATTTCCTAATCCAGGCAAAATTGACTTCAGAAGGAGTCGTCACATGAAACATTAAACATAGGACAAAAAATTGCAAAATACGGCAAAGAGGATGATAACAGATGTTCTTTAAAAATTAAGGAAAAGAGACAACTCTTTCTCCTGAGATAGAATCTATGTGTTGTTAGTCTGTTCCTGTATGAGTGGTTCTAATTTGATTGCAAGTATACTATCAAATGCTGAAGCTGAAACTCCAATACTTTGGCCACCTGATGCGAAGAACTGACTCATTGGAAAAGATCCTGATGCTGGGAAAGATTGAAAGCAGGAAAAGAAGGGGACCACAGAGGAGGAGATGGTTGGACAGCATAACCGACTTCATGGATATGAGTATGAGCAAGCTCCTGGAGAGGATGAACGACAGGGAAGCCTAGTGTGCTACAGTTCAAGGGGTTGCAAAGAGTCAGACAAGACTGAGCAACTGAACTTGTGCTATCAAACTTATGTATATATAATATATAGTCATTATTTACATTTATAAAGCTATCTCTCCAAGCACAAAACATTTTCTTGTTTCCTCTCTTAATGTTTTTATTCCTCATAATGCACTGTGGAGTGTTCCTCCCAATGCATTGCTGAGTGTGCGTTTTCTTTTGGGAGAGGGGGACAATTGCTGACCACGCTTGTGTTGGTTTGTGCCATACTTGCATGTTCTTAGGAAACCGTCTGCAGTATAGTGGACATTCTATGAATGGTACTTGGGACTGTGTGTGTGCTTGATTGCTCAGTCGTGTCCGACTCTTTGCGACCCTATGGACTGTAGCCTTCGAGACACCTCTATCCATAGGATTCTCCAGGCAAGAACACAGGAATGGGTCGCCATTTCCCCCTTCAGAGGATCTTCCCGACCCAGTGATCGAACCCGTGTCACGTGCATTGGGAGGCACCCGGAAAGGTACCTGGGAAAGTCACTAGGGGCTCTGACGGCTTTGGGAAACTCAGTGGTGATGAAACACCACGTGAGGAAGCCCCGCGGGCAGAGCTCACTGTGTGCTCTGCCCCCACCCTCACATCTGAGCTCAGTGGGAACCTCTCTTACACATTCCACAGAAACGGGTCAAGCCCCTGGTGGGGACTGTGGGTTCCAGGACATGAGCCTCTTCCCTCTGCTGTGTCCCTGTCTCCTTTAATGACTTGATGCCAGTGGAGCTTCTGGGTTCCCCTTCTAAGCAGAGTGTTCATGACATTCCCTGAAGGTTCAAAGAGGAACTGACCGCCTTCCCCCAGTTCAGAGACTCTGCTCAGCCCCACATCTCAGGGTGTAATGCTCTCAACATCGCCCAGAGAGCTCCCTGCAGACGGGGAAGACACACCCACCCTCAGGTCGGGGTTTATAGGTGTTTTCCTTTTGGGTGATTTTTACTTACTTGACATAGAAGTGGAAGTGTATTGTGCCATTTTCTTCATCAAACTCAATGTAACGCATGTAAATGTGGAATGGCCCACCCTCAGTGATCTTCTCTATGTTATCGGCTGCCATGTAATGGGATAACCATCTTCCTGTAAACTAAAAGCAAAATTCTCTTCAGAAGTCTTAGTCCATCTCTGTAAATTCTGCCTGACATGATCCCTCAGGAGTTTTCCTGCCCTTTCACTTAGGCAGAAGTTACCTATCTTTATCAACACAGCCCTAGGTATAGAAACAAGTGAAAATTCAAGTCAAATAAAGGAAAGAATTGAGGTATTACTGAGATAGCTCAAGCTATCTTGTCAAACACAAGAACCCTAGTCCAACAGCTGTCTGATCTTGCTTCAGTTTTACAAGAGCAGTGAACATACATGAGAGCCAATGAATAGATGGTAGACGTGATACAGACATCACAAACAGCAGGTATAGAGCTAGTGAGCAGAGCGCTTTTGAGTTACAGGGAGATGGCTAGACTTAGCGATCCACATGACCCGACCTCGAAAGGGACACACACAGAGATACACGCCAAGACCTCCTCCCAAGTTTGGACCACGTTCAAATGCCCCTGGTACCTGTGAGGCGTCTATGTGAGCATGACCTTGACTGGCAACAAGCAGACCAAGGACAAGACTGAACAGCAGAACCTTCATGTTCTTGACTCTCGTGGTCCCTCTGTAGAAGCTGAGGGTGTCCAAGTGGTTGGAGAACATGCAAAATTGCTGCCACTTTTATAGCCTGCATTTGTTGGGGTGACACATCATGAACCAATGGCTATTCCTCATATGACCACAGTTACAACAGAAGGCACCTTCAGTATCCTGGTTGGCAGAGATAAACTTTATTGGCATTCTGTCAGTTTAATAATGATATTTGTTTTAAGAGAAGCGTTTGTGGATGTGGGCATTTGGCCTTTAAGTTAGAAACTGCAGTACATCCAATATTGCAAGGTGACAATTATTTGTTTCTGTTTATCATGAGAACCAAAATGAGACGAGCTGTCCAAAATACATATCCCTCACTCCTGCATTGTTTCCTTAACATGGAAGAGATAGTTTACCATTTATTTTCAAAAAGTAAAGATTGACAGTGTGGTTTAGCCAAGGGATAACTATTTCCTAAGAGACCCTGAGAAAAATCCTATTATTCTGAAGGGGGAAGCAGGTCAACACAAAGAATTTATCACCTTCTCCTGCCCCACTTTGGGCTTTTTCCTCCACCATTTATTTTCAAAAAGTAAAGATTGACAGTGTGGTTTAGCCAAGGGATAACTATTTCCTAAGAGACCCTGAGAAAAATCCTATTATTCTGAAGGGGGAAGCAGGTCAACACAAAGAATTTATCACCTTCTCCTGCCCCACTTTGGGCTTTTTCCTCCTAAGTACAAAGAGGACAATCTGGTAAAATGCCACTTAACCTCATCTGAAGAAGGCATATCAGTACTTTATTTTCAGTGATTTCTTTCCAGACACTCTTTTACCCATTTAATCTGTAATATAATATTTACTCACTTATTCAGTTGTTTCCCCCTGCGAGCAAAAATGCTGGAGAGCCGTTCTTGCAATTTTTAGAATTTTGAATGGAAAATATAAATTTCCTAACTCAGGGTCACTGAAACAGTGAAAGAGTCTTTTTTTTTTTTTTTTGTATTTTTTATCAAAATTTGCTTATTTTCATCTTTATTCATAGTAATTTTACAAAAAATATATTAAAAGATTTATCTTGTTCTGAGTCTAAAAATGAAGAAACGAAGAGATTCAGGGTTTCTAAGTCAGCTAAGTGAGAACTGACCCAGTGCTGGCTGCTCCTGAGAAAAATCGGAGCTCAGAATCCTTCATTTGGATTGAAGTCAGACCTTTGAGCAGAGCTTGTCGTCTCAAGGGTGTCCTCAGCTCACATCTTCATAGGATCAGTTCCCTTCATGTTCTCATGGACCGACAAGAGCATCTGCATTTTTTCCTTTTATTCTCTTTTCTTTCAGTTGGAATATCATGTTATCTCTTTAGTTCATGCATTCCTCTGTACATTCTCCTGTCATATTATCAGCTCTGAAGTCTGTGTGATAGAAGGTGTTCATGTCTCAGAATATCCTGAAACCATTTCCTCTCTTTGGTCTTTGATGCAGATACTGATTTTCCTTTTTGTCTGTTCCTTTATCTTCGCTGCCCCATGTAGCACGCAGGTTCTTAGTTCTCCAATGGGGATGAAACCCGTATGGACCCTGGACTCTGTGCAGGGGATGGGCCCAATCCTAACCCCAGAGAAGGGCCCCCCAGAGAAGCCCTTGATTCAGATAAACTTGAGGAGTCATGTGACCCCAGCTAACACCCCTTATCATCCCACCATCACCCTTCCGTCTCTCCTTTTGTACCTCCAGCATTCCCAGATTTCCCTTTTGGACTCTTACCAACATGAGTCCCCTGGGAGTGTGTCCTAGGACCATCCCATCTTAGGAAGATCTTTCTAACTGCCAACCAAGGAGAGATTAAACACTAGTTCTTCTAGGAGACTATTGCAACAGTTGTAATAAGCATGTTGGTTTCCATTCATCTTAGCAGTCTTCTCCCCTCACTGTGTTCACAAGTCTGCTCTCTGTGTCTGCATCTCTGTTCCTTCCCTGCAAATAATAGTTAGCTGGTGAGGAGTTGATGAAACACAGAGACTCTGACCAGGCACTATGTGATGACCCGGAGGGGTTAGTTTGGGTGAAGGGAGGGCCTTAAAAGGGAGGTGATGAATGAATAATTATGGCTGATTTGCGTTACTGTATGGCAGAAACCTAGAGAATATTGTAAAGCATTCTCCATCAATTAAAAGATAGAATCGAAAGGAAAAAAGTTTTCATCCTTAAGGAAATTGATGCAAAAAAAAAAAAAATCCTATTGCTTTGTACAGAAAGGTGTCATATGGCCTTTAATCACAACTCTCATTAATTGGTCAAAATGTAGGTAATAGAATAATAAATAAAAACAGAACCATCTTACAAAAGCGTTACTGTTTTAACACCCTCCAAATAACGCTAAGCCCTGCTTGGTACATCTTCCCATTGTCTTCCTCTCAAATTTATTCAGGTTTTTGTAACTGAGAAGTCTCTCTCACCCAGTTTATTAGCTTTGTTTTACTTGTCTGTTTTCTCTGTAACCGCTGTTTTTACATCTTAGATTGCACAACTCCTAACTAAACAGTGCAAGGAAGCTATAGTTCTTGGCCACTCAAAATTCCAGGTGCCCTCAATGATTCTTGACCAAGGTTGCAATGCAGTTAGAGTCTAAAGTTGAGATAATAAAACAGAAACTCACTATTTTAAAGGAAATTATTGTTCATATAACTTTTAATACCAAAAATGTATTATCATATTTATTTGTTTATGCATTTATTTATTTGTCTGCACCAGCTCTTAGCTGTAGCACATAAAATTTTTGTTTCATCAGAGCATGGACCTTTAATTATAGCACATGGACACTCTAGTTGTGTTACTGACAGGACAGTGAATCCGAGAAAGGAGATGGGGAGGCAAGGAATACGACTTTATTTGGACAGTTGGCTGAGAAGATGGCAGACTAATGTCTCAAAGTAACCATCTTGTCAAGGTCTGGATGCCAGCTTGTTTTATAGAGCCAGAGGAAGAGAAGTTATGTGAAACTAAATTCAAAAGACAGAATAGAGAGCTAGACAGTGAGGAAGTAAAGTAAATACGGTCTTCAGTCTTGCAGAACATCTCAGGTTGGGCCAGTCTTTGAAATGGATGTGTTACTTTCTTCTCATAGCCAGCAGGGTCCGATAATTTTTCTGTGAGCTGAGAAAAGGCACTTTAACAGTCAGGCAGGAGGATAGTCTTCTGAGGCAGGCCATTATGTATGATTATAATAACAATGGCAAAAAAAAAGCAAGTCAAAGAAGCAATTCCAACATGGAGTCAGCTTTGGTTCTTCACTACTGTTCCCCACTGTCAAAGTCCATTCCACAGTCTTGTGGAAAAAGAGGGCAGTGACCATTCTGCTTCATCAGACGCATTGTTCTGGGAATGTTCACCATCGGTGTCAGTGTTTCACATGTTGAGATTTTGCTTCTTGTTTTCCTCTTTGGAAAGTGTCTTCTGTACACCTGTAAGCTTCAAAATACTGTACTTGAAATCCAGGAGACAATATTAAGTTAAGGAATTGAGCATTTTTCCATGCATAGGAAGACACAAGAGTCAGTTCAGTTCAGTTAAGTCACTCAGTCGTGTCCGACTCTTTGAGACCCCATGAATAGCAGCACACCAGCTCTCCCTGTCCATCACCAATACCCACAGTTTACCCAAACACATCTCCATCGAGTCAGTGATGCCATTCAACCATCTCATCCTTTTCCGTCCCCTTCTCCTCCTGCCCCCAATCCTTCCCAGCTTTAGGGTCTTTTCCAATGAGTCAACGCTTCGCATGAGATAGCCAAAGTATTGGAGTTTCAGCTTCAACATCAGTCCTTCCAAAGAATACCCAGGATTGATCTCCTTTAGGATGGATTGATTGGATCTCCTTGCAGTCCAAGGGACTCTCAAGAGTCATCTCCAACACCACAGTTCAAAAGCATCAATTCTGCGGCACTGAGCTTTCTTCACCGTCCAACTCTCACATCCATACATGACCACTGGAAAAACCATAGCCTTGACTAGACGGACTTTTGTTGGCAAAGTAATGTCTCTACTTTTAAATATGCTAGCTAGGTTGGCCATAACCTTCCTTCCAAGGAGTAAGCGTCTTTTAATTTCATGGCTGCAATCACCATCAGCAGTGATTTTGGAGCCCCAAAAATAAAGTCTCACACTGTTTCCACTGTTTCCCCATCTATTTCCCGTGAAGTGATGGGACCAGACGCCATGATCTTAGTTTTCTGAACGTTGAGCTTTAAACCAACGTTTTCACTCTCCTCTTTCACTTTCATCAAGAAGCTCGTTAGTTCTTCTTCACTTTCTGCTATAAGGGTGGTGTCATCTGCATATCTGGGGTTATTGATATTTCTCCCGGCAATCTTGATTCCAGGTTGTGTTTCTTCCAGCCCAGCGTTTCTCATGGTGTAATCTGCATATAAGTTAAATAAGCAGGGTGACAATATACAGCCTTGACGTACTCCTTTTCCTATTTGGAACCAATCTGTTATTCCATGTCCAGTGCTAACTGTTGCTTCCTGACCTGCGTACAGGTTTCTCAAGAGACAGGTCAGATGGTCTGGTATTCCCATCTCTTTCAGAATTTTCCACAGTTCCTTGTGATCCACACAGTCAATGGCTTTGGCATAGTGAATAAAGCAGAAATAGATGTTTTTCTGGAACTCTCTTGCTTTTTCAATGATCCACCAGATGTTGGCAATTTGATCTCTCATTCCTCTGCCTTTTCTAAAACCAGCTTGAACATCTGGAAGTTCACGGTTCACGTATTGCTGAAGCCTGGCTTGGAGAACTTGGAGCATTACTTTACTAGCATGTGAGATGAGTGCAATTGTGTGGTAGTTTGAACATTCTTTGGCATTGCCTTTCTTTGGGATTGGAACGAAAACTGACCTTTTCCAGCCCTGTGGCCACTGCTGAGTTTTCCAAATTTGCTGGCATATCGAGTGCAGCACTTTCACAGCATCACCTTTGAGGATTTGAAATAGCTCAACTGGAATTCCATCACCTCCACTAGCTTTGCTTGTAGTGATGCTTTCCAAGGCCCACTTGACTTCACATTCCAGGATGTCTGGCTCTAGGTGAGTGATCACACCATCGTGATTATCTGGGTCATGAAGATCTTTTTTGTACGGTTCTTCTGTGTGTTCTTGCCACCTCTTCTTAATATCTTCTGCTTCAGTTAGTTCCATACCATTTCTGTGCTTTGTCGAGCCTATCTTTGCATGAAATGTTCCTTTGGTATTTCTAATTTTCTTGAAGAGATCTCTAGTCTTTCCCAATCTGTTGTTTTCCTCTATTTCTTTGCACTGATTGCTGAGGGAGGCTTTCTTATCTCTCCTTGCTATTCTTTGGAACTCTGCATTCAGATGGGAATATCTTTCCTTTTCTCCTTTGCTTTTCGCTTCTCTTCTCTTCCCAGCTATCTGTAAGGCCTCCTCAGACAGCCATTTTGCTTTTTTGCATTTCTTTTCAATGAGAATTGTCTTGATCCTTGTCTCCTGGACAATGTCATGAATCTCCGTCCATAGTTCATCAGGCACTCTGTCTGTCAGATCTAGTGCCTTAAATCTATTTGTCACTTCTACTGTATACTCATAAGGGATTTGATCTAGGTCATACCTGAACGGACTAGTGGTTTTCCCTACTTTCTTCAATTTCAGTCTGAATTTGGCAATGAGTTCATGATCTGAGCGACAGTCTGCTCCCGGTCTTGATTTTGCTGACTGTATAGAGCTTCTCCATCTTTGGCTGCAAAGAATGTAATCAATCTGATTTCGGTGTTGACCATCTGGTGATGTCCACGTGTAGAGTCTTCTCTTGTGTTGTTGGAATAGGGTGTTTGCTATTACCAGTGTGTTCTCTTGGCAAAACTCTATTAGCCTTTGCCCTGCTTCATTCTGTACTCCAAGGCCAAATTTGCCTGTTACGCCAGGTGTTTCTTGACTTCCTACTTTTGCATTCCAGTCCCCTATAATGAAAAGGACATCTTTTTTGGGTGTTAGTTCTAGAAGGTCTTGTAGGTCTTCATAGATCCGTTCAACTTCAGCTTCTTCGGCGTTACTGGTCAGGGCATAGATTTGGATTACTATGATATTGAATGGTTTGCCTTTGAAATGAACAGAGATCATTCTATTGTTTTTGAGATTACATGCAAGTCCTGCCTTTCGGACTCTTTTGTTGACCATGATGGCTACTCCGTTTCTTCTAAGGGATTCTTGCCCACACTAGTAGATATAATGGTCATCTGAGTTAAATTCACCCATTCCAGTCCATCTTAGTTTGCTGATTCCTAGAATGTCGACGTTCACTCTTGCCATCTCCCGTTTGACCACTTCCAATTTGCCTGGATTCATGGACCTAACATTGCAGATTCCTATGCAATATTGCTCTTTACATCATAGGACTTTGCTTCTATCACCAGTCACATCTACAGCTGGGTATCGTTTTTGCTTTGGCTACATCCCATCATTCTTTCTAGAGTTATTTCTCCACTGATCTCCAGTAGCATATTGGGCACTTACTGACCTGGGGGTTCATCTTTCAGTGTCCTGTCTTTTTGCCTTTTCATACTGTTCATGGGCCTCTCAAGGCAAGAATACTGAAGTGGTTTGCCATGCCCTTCTCTAGTGGACCACATTCTGTCAGACCTCTCCACCATGACCCATCCATCTTGGGTGGCCCCACAGGGCATGGCTTAGTTTCATTGAAATAGACAAGGCTGTGGTCCATGTGATGAGATTGGGTAGTTTTCTGTAATTTTAGTTTCAGTGTGTCTGCGCTCTGATGCCCTCTCACAACACCTACCGTCTTACTTGGGTTTCTCTTACCTTGGACGTGGGGTATTTCTTCACGGCTGCTCCAGCAAAGTGCAGCCGTTGCTCCCCTCGGCCGCCGCCCCCGGCCCCCGGTCCCCAGCCCGGCCTAGCTTACTTCCTTGGTATATCCTTCAGCTCTCTGACGGCATGGAATCCTATATTCTCAGCATGTCTTCAGGGTTCACCATAGGGGATGGCTGTAGACTGATGGCTCCTAGATAGCAGGCATTCTCCTTCTTCTAGTCTGACCAGCTCACATTGGAGGGCTGTGATTGCTGGTTCTATTTCTCAGGTTTCCCCCTTTTGGTCATGAATGTGACCAATATTTGGGAAACATTTCATGATCAGCTCTTGTCCCACGGCACTGGGAGGTCCCGTCCAGTTTAGGCAAAAATTCTCGATGTGCCACTCCAGGTGTTAAGGTTTGACCAGTCCCCATCAGTCATTAAAAATTCTCTGTAGATTCTAGCTAAGTAAATTCCAGGAGACATTTTCCCTTATTGCTTCTTCCCATAGTTAGAATCACAGCGTTACAAGTACTTTGTTATATATGTGATTTTTCTCAAGATATTTAGCCATGGAAGTATTGTTGGAGGACTGATTACACATTGGATACTGCAAGAGGCAGCAGTCCTTTAGATGAGACCAGGTATAAGTAATGAAGCTACTGACACTGACAATGAGAAAACAGAGAATTTAAGGAAACATTCCATTCACCATTGCAATGAAAATAATAAAATAATCAGGACGTGAAACGAATCATCAGTTCAGGTTCAATGCATGATACAGGGTGCTCGGGGCTGGTGCACCGGGATGACCTGGAGGGATGGGATGGGGAGGGGGGTGGAAGGGGAGTTCTGGAAGGGGAACACATGTACACCCATGGTGGATTCATGTCAATGTATGGCAAAACAAATACAATATTGTAAAGTTAAAAAATAGAAAATATACTAATTTAAAACAAAATGAAAAATAAACAAAACCAAAGACCTATATATAGAAAACTATGAAAGACTGATGAAAGAAATCAAAGAGGACACAAATAGATGGAGAAATATACCGTGTTCATGGATCAGAAGAATCAATAGAGTGAAAATGAGTGTACTACCCAAAGCTATCTAGAGATTCAGTGCAATCCCCATCAAGCTACCAATGGTATTTTTAAAGAACTAGAACAAATAATTTCACAGTTTGTGTGGAAACACACACACACAAAAAAAACCTCGAATAGCCAAAGTAATTTTGAGAAAGAAGAATGGAAGTGGAGGATTCAACCTGCCTGACTTCAGACGATAGTACAAAGCTACAGTCATCAAGACAGTGTGATACTGGCACAAAGGCAGAAATATGCATCAATGGAACAAAATAGAAAGCTCAGAGATAAATCCATGCACCTATGGACACCTTATCTTTGACAAAGGAGGCAAAAATATACAGTAGAGAAAAGACAACCGTTTTAATACAGGGTGCTGGGAAAACTGGTTAACCACCTGTAGAGGAATGAAACTAGAACAGTTTCTAACACCAAACAGAAAGATAAACTCCAAATGGATTAAAGATCTCAACCTAAGACATAAACGATCAAACTCCTAGAGGAAAACATGGATAGAACACACTCTGACATAAATCACAGCAGGATCTCTATGACCCACCTCCCAGAGCAATGGCAATAAAAGCAAAAATAAACAAATAGGACCTAATTAAACTTAAAAGCTTTTTCACAATGAAGGAAACTATAAGAAAGGTGAAAAGACAGCCTTCAGAATGGGAGAAAATAATAGCAAACGAAGCAACTGAGAGAAAATTCGTCTCAAAAATATACAAGCAGCTCATGCAGCTTAATTCCAGAAAAATATGTGACCCAATCAAAAAGTGGGCCAAAGAACTAAACAGACATTTCTCCAAAGAAGACATAGAGATGAGTAACAAACACATGAAAAGATGCTCAACACCACTCACTATCAGAGCAATGCAAATCAAAACCACAGTCAAGTACCATCCCAGGCAGGTCAGAATGGCTGCTGTCAAAAAGGCTACAAACAATAATTGCTGGAGAGGGTGTGGAGAAAAGGGAACCCTCTTACACTGTTGGTGGGAATGTGAACTGGTGCAGCCACTATGGAGAACAATACGGAAATTCCTTGAAAAACCTGGAAATAGAATGGCTTTCTGACCAGCAATCCCATTGCTGGGCACACACACCAAGGAAACCAGAATTGAAAGTGACACGTCTACTCCAATGTTCATCACAGCACTGTTTACAATAGCCAGGACACGGAAGCAACCTAGATGTCCATCAGCAGATGAATGCATAAGAAGCTGTGGTGCATACAAACAATGAAATATTACTCAGCTATTAAAATTTGAATCAGTTCTAATGAGGTGGATTAAACTGGAACCTATTATACAGAGTGAAGTAAGTCAGAAGGAAAAACACCAATACAGTATATTAATGCATGTATATGCAATTTAGAAAGATGATGATGACCCTATATGAGAGACAGCAAAAGAGACACAGATGTAAAGAACAGAGTTTTGGACTCTGTGGGCAAAAGTAGGGTGGGATGACTTGAGAGAGCAGCATTGGAACATGTATATTACCGTGTGTGAAGTAGATGACCAGTCCAAGTGCAATGCATGAGACGGAGCAGTCAAGGGCAGTGCCCTGTGACAACCCCAAGGGATGGACTGTGGAGGAAGGTGGGAGGGGCTTGGGGACAGGGGGACACGTGTACACCCGGGGGTGATGCATGTCACTGTACGGCAAAACGCACGGCGATATTGCAAAGTAAGTAGCCTCCACTTATAAAAAATAAATTTAAAAAACAAAAAGAGGAAAGAAGACAGAAACTGGTGTTTCCTTAATAATATTGATGTTATAAATACACAGAGGAACACATGTGTTTACATTAGTATATGTATATATATGTGCGTGTGTACATAGGGTGTATACACATACACGTGTATATGATATTTCAGCTTTTGACTTGGTTATGCTAGCTCTACAATTTAAGGGTTTCTTAAGATGTTCACCCTCTCAGTCTGTGTGCAGCTGCATCTGTGTGTGTCCATCCATCCAATCCAGCATTTCTAGGCATTCTGTGAGGACCAGAGTCAGAACTGCAACTGCGTACACTCTGCTATACAAGGGGGAGAACTTAAACATTGTCCTTGACCTCCATGACTCCCAACTAAGCCATGGAAACATTCATTTGTGTTGCCTTTGTCAGTGGCCAGCTGTAGCCCATTTGGAAGCCGTGTCTATGTAGGAACTAAAACATTTATTCCGTTACATATCGCTTAGGGCTGGTATCATTTTCCTAGGACTTGGACCAAATGTCTGAGTATTGGCCCAACCTTTGGAATAAGTTCTACATCATTTTTCCTTAAAGAGTTATCTGTTTATTTTTGCTACGTTGGGTCTTCTCTGCTACAGGCAAACTTTCTCTAGTTGTGGCAAGCAGTGGCTACTCTCCAGTTGCCATGTGTGGGCTTCTCATTGCACTGGTTTCTCTTGTTATGGAGCATAGACTCTGGGGCACAAGGTCAGTAGTTCTGTGTCATGGGCTCAGCTGCATCCTGGCACGTGGAATCTTCCTGGACCAGAATCAAAGCCCCATCCCCTGCCCTGGCTTGTGAATTCTTAACCCCTGGACTACCAGGGAAGCCCCATAACTATCTCTGTATCTTGAGTGTTTGCTAGATCTTTTGGATTTGAAACACCCTGAGTACTGTAGGGGTGCTGATCAGTGTGCTCTGCCCATTATCAAGGACATGTACAGTCCTTGGAAATGCTCGTGTCCACTGCCATTTGAAGCATAAGAAGCTGGAAGAACACCTTTAGGTCCAGTGAAGTGTGGTTCAGTAACCGCTGCCTCATTTGGCTCTCAAGTGTCAGCTGCCACCCCATCTTTGATTCCTTCTGTTTCACCTGTTCATAAATATGAGCCCTTCAACTCAACTGTAGAAGTCCTGGTGGTGTCAGACTACACATTTCTTCTCAGTTACAGTGATGTGATCCTGCGCTTTCCTGGCATAAGCCTTAGTGAGTGGAACGTACTTTCCTTTCTCAAGAATGAATAAGATGCTTTTTAGGGACTTTTCCTTGATCAGACTACCCCCTTCCATACAGGAGACTGAAAGTGAAAGTGTTAGTTGCTCAGGCGTGTCCAGCTCTTTATGATCCTATAGATTGTAGCCAACCAGGTTCCTCTGTCCGTGGCATTCTTCAGGAAATATTGGAGTGGGTTACCATTTCCTTCTCCAGAGGATCTTCCTGGCCCAAGGATAGAACCTGGGTCTTGTGCATTGCAGGCAGATTTTTTACCATATGAGCCACCAGGGAAGCTGCTACCATAAGAGGATCCATAACCCTGTCCCATGATGGTTTAGTCTATTTTCTCCCTCTTCTCTGGACACCTGAGGTATGTCTATCAAATCTTCATAAGGATTGTCAGTGATGAACACCTGTCCTATGAAAGGCAGTTTCCTGGACACTTAATGTGGACATTTGTGTGTTTTAAATGAGGGGACATTTGCATAGACATGCGTGTGCAAGGCAGATATTAAATCAATTTATTTCAGTTCAGTTCAGTCACTCAGTCGTGTCCGACTCTTTGCGACCCCATGAATTGCAGCACGCCAGGCCTCTGTGTCCATCACCAACTCCCGGAGTCCACTCAAACCCATGTCCATCGAGTCGGTGATGCCATCCAACCATCTCATCCTCTGTCGTCCCCTTCTCCTCCCGCCCCCAATCCTACCCAGCATTAGGGTCTTTTCCAATGAGTCAACCCTTCGCATGAGGTGGCCAAAGTATTGGAGTTTCAGCTTCAACATCAGACCTTCCAATGAACACCCAGGATTGATCTCTTTTAGGATGGATTGATTGGATCTCCTTGCAGTCCAAGGGACTCTCAAGAGTCTTCTCCAACACCACAGTTCAAAAGCATCAATTCTTCGGCGCTCAGCTTTCTTCACTGTCCACTCTCACAACCATACATGACCACTGGAAAAACCATAGCCTTGACTAGACGGACTTTTGTTGGCAAAGTAATGTCTCTGCTTTTAAATATGCTATCTAGGTTGGCCATAACCTTCCTTCCAAGGAGTAAGCGTCTTTTAATTTCATGGCTGCAGTCACCATCAGCAGTGATTCTGGAGCCCAAAAAAGTAAAGTCTGACTCTGTTTCCACTGTTTCCCCATCTATTTCCCATGAAGTGATGGGACCAGATGCCATGATCTCAGTTTTCTGAACGTTGAGCTTCAAGCCAACTTTTTCTCTCTCCTCTTTCACCTTCATCAAGAGGCTCTTTAGTTCTTCTTCACTCTCTGCCATAAGGGTGGTGTCATCCGCATATCTGAGGTTATTGATATTTCTCCTGGCAATCTTGATATCAGCTTGTGTTTCACACAAACACAAAACACACAAAACACAAACATAAATCAATTTATTTGAACCCTCAGAAATCAAATAACACCAACAATGACATGATTTAGTGACCAAGAGAGATGAGATCGGAGAGGGAGTGTGAATGTGAAGAGAGCAGGATCACGTTAATCAGGAACAAGGAAGGTCGCCTTCGTGTTGTTGATCTTGATTCCATGAAGATGAGGACATGTCTGGGCTCTGTTATTCTTCCTGTCGGTGAATAAAACAGAACCAAAGGTTTAGTGAAGTCAACTGTGTGACAGCTGACAGGGGTGAGCCTCAGGCAATGGGCTGTCCAGGGTACGGGGAGCTGGTAGCTGACCCAATGTCCAATTCCAGGTGGACCAAAACACTCCACATCTCTGTGAAGGCAGGTTCCCTGTGGAATTGTCCCCAGAATGTACATATAGATAGAGATTTCCCATTGGGGATCATTTCTAGGAGTAATGATTTCATAATGCATGTACATGGTGGTGTTTCATCTAAAGAGGAATTTCAGGCTCTCTAATTGGAGCAGAGAACTCTAACCCTGCAAATTTTTTCTTCTGGGTCTTCAAGAATTAAATTTTTTTTTTACCTCTTTAATATTTGAATATGATCGATTATCAAAGTTGCACTAATTTCAGGTGTACAGCCAAGTGATTATACATACAAAAATTACTATCTATTCTTTTTCAGATTCTTTTCCTATTTAGGTTTTTACAGAGTATTGCGTATAGTCCACTGGGCTGTGCAGTTGGACCTTGTTCTCGATCCATCCTGTACATCGTAGTTTGCATCTACTAACCCCAAACTTCTCAGAGGGTAAGGAGTCTGCCTGCAATTCAGGGGACTGAGGTTTGACCCCTTTATTGGTAAGATCCTCTATAGAAGGGAATGGATACCAACGCCAGTATTTTTTCCTGGAGAATCCTATGGACAGAGGAGCCTGGAGGGCTATGGTCCATGGGGTCACAGAGAGTTGGACGCGACTGAGCAACTAACCCTTTCTTTCACTTTCTCTTTTCAACAGCAAACATCCCAATCCTTCTCTTCCCCAAGCCCCTCCCACTTGGCAACCACAAGTCTGTTCTCCACATCAATGAGTCTGTTAAACAGTGGTCTTGCAGAAAGCATGAAAGTGGAAGTTGCTCATTCGTGTCCAACTCCTTGTCATCTCATGGACCATGGCAGTCCATGGAATTCTCCAGGCCAGAATACTGGAGAAGCCTTTCCCTTCTCCGGGAATCTTCCCAACCCAGGGATCAAACCCAGGTCTCCCCAGCTAGCCACAAGTGCAAGAATACTGGAGTGGGTAGCCTGTTCCTTCTCCAGCATATCTTCCTGACCCAGGAATCGAACCGGGGTCTCCTGCATTACAGGCAGATTCTTTACCAACTGAGCTATCAGGGAAGCAGGGTTCTCTTTAATACCTATTCTCTTGGAAGAGGAATGTGTGGGGACAACGACGAGGTTAGGACTGATGGGAACACTAATAATTTCCACCAACTCATGGGGATTCCTGTTCTCTCTGATGACTCTGGTTTGCAAGATTCGTGCAGGATAAGCCTCTCTTACCACAGCTGCTCAGCGTTAATCAACCAAACTGTTTGCAATTTTATATGGCTCAAGAGCAGCGAAATTATGTAACAAACAATCTTTAGTGACACATTTAAATTGTTGGGACAAACATTTCACACGTATGAAATAACTGTGTGTCCATATGGCCTCATCATGAAGGGACATCATTAATAATGGACCGTGTTTTACTTACAAAAGTGTCAGAGTCACTTCTTTTCACTTCTCTGGACAGTTATCTAGGGAGAAAGGAAATGGGAGAAATAAAAGAGCCTCCAATTACTAGCATTCCCCAGCGTTTCCAAAGTTTCATTCTTTCTTCTTTTTAGATAACGGTTCTTACAAGAGATGACTTGCGGCAGAAGAAATTTTGAATAAGTTGGTTAGTTTCCTGATATTTACACATCGGGTGAATGATATGACTAGGGAAAAAGTATAATTCCATTACCGTTATCGATGAAATTCAGAACATTTTCTTCTGGAATCCCTTTTTCTCTCACTGCGTTGTTGAACTCCTCTTTCTGTTTCGAATCAACATTATCTCCTGCACCTGTAAAATCACCATGCAAAAAGCAGAATGGTTGACCCCTGGGAACCCAAGAAAATGGCTGAATCTACAGAACAAGAAATGGAACGTGCCAATCAGATGTTCACTGGTATAATCAAAGAGCTTCAAATGGTTCCCACAACACAGACATGTGCTTTCTGTCTTAAGAATTGACCCCAGTCCAACTTGGTGAGTAGGACACCCTACCCCTCAGCATGAGGAGCTGGACCGCAAAGACTTGCCAGGATCTCCATGAATTTGGGGCTCAGTCCATCTTAATATGGAACCTACTTGCTTCTCTCACCTTCCTCGAATATGTGCCTGCCACACATATCTGTTTGTACACCAAGCTTAGAAGGAAATACCTTTCTCCCCTTCCATGGACACATTCACCTCATCGCACATAATAACAGGGGGTGATTTACTCTTTGATGAACCTACCGTTCTACCCAATAACCTTTTCTGAAATACCCCCTGTTGTCCCCATGGCACACACACCTCTCAGTGCTTCTGTGTGGTTACGTGAGGGGGTGATGTCAGTGTTCATAAGAACAATACATTTGAAACATTCAAAACGACAAAAAAATTATCGTATAAGTGTTTCTTTCAAGGCTTACAGTGCACCAGAAAACTGATATTGTATACTTACGCATACATATGGAATCTGCATATATATGGAATCTAGAAAGATGGTACTGATAATGAATTTATTCGCAGGGCATCAGTGGAGACACAGTCATAGAGGAGAGACTTATGGGCATGAGGAGAGGGGAGGAGACAGTGAGATGTATGGAGAGAGTAACATGCAAACTTACATGACCATATTTGAAATAGATAGCCAATGGGAATTTGCTGTATGTCTCAGGGAACTCAAACAGGGGCTCTGTATCAACCTAGAGGGGTGAGAGGGAGATGGGAGGGAGGTTCTAAAGGGAGAGGACATATGTATACCCATGGGCTTCCTTTGCGGCTCTGCTAGTAAAGAACCCTCCTACAATGTGGGAGACCTGGGCTTGATCTGTGGGTTGGGAAGTTAGCCTGGAGAAGGGAAAGACTACCCACTCCAGTATTCTGGCCTGGAGAATTCCATGGACTGTGTAGTCCATGGGGTCACAAAGAGTCAGACACGACTGAGCAACTTTCACACAAGCCTATGTATACCTATGGCTGATCCATGTTGATATTTGGCAGAAAGCAACACAATCTATAAAGAAGTTATCCTTCAATTAAAAAATAAATAAAATTTTAAACATGAAATAAAGTAGCCTCATTGTATACATGGCTTGAAATTTGTTGACATATATAAAATAAAAGATTCTAGTAAAACTTCATTTTTAAAATTTCAACAGATAGGAATCATTTTGAAATGTCTGATGAAGTGATATTCTGCAACCTATGACCTCCTGTTTCTTGGTAGATTACCTTCTAGGATCCTTAATTCAGTGAGCATAAAGATGCAGGCCTTGCACCCTGAATACGGAATCCTGTCAGAACCTGCGGATATTCTGAATGAAAGTCCTGACAGTGGATGTGTTACATGAGAATGGCAGTGGGAATTATAGGATGTCACACCTACCAAATAATTGCACTATTTCTGTCTCTTTGCCACGTTCATCCACATTGATAACATGTGCTGTGAGAGCGTTGTTGTCCACACTAATGATTCGAAATTCATTGTGACCCGCGTCTATGACAGAGAGAAAAGATACAAACAGCCCCACCTTAACTTGTTGTCAGTTAGATTATTGTGACACACGCCGGGCATGGAGAACAGTCCACCGTGTATGGACCCACTCACCCCCTGTGGGCACTGAGTGCTACCTTTAACCACAGCAAGGAAAGGAGGCACGACTTTTCCTCATCCCCACCTTTTCCTACAAGTAACCAGTCACTCCTTCCTGTCTTACCAAGATGCTTTCTAGAACGTGTGTTCTGATAAACCTAACGTCCTTTTTCTGCTTTTTAATTTATTTGTTTATTTTTTGACTTGCTGAGTCTTCATTGCTGCCCATGGACTTTCTCCACTTGTTGTGACTGTGGAGTACAGTCTGGTTATGGTGCATGGGCTTCTCGTTGCAGTGGCTTCTCTTGTTGCTGAGCACAGGCTGTGGGGTGCGTGGGCTTCAGTAGTTGCAGCTCGGGGGCTCTAGAGTGCAGGCTCAGTACCGAGCTTAGTTGCCCCATGGCATGTGGGATCTTCTCTGACTAGGGATTGAACCTATGTCTCCTGCCCTGGTAGGCAGAATTCTTATCCCCTGGACCACCAGGGAAGTCCCCGAGAGTGTTTTAGACAGCATAACCATATTATGAAATGCAGGTTCTAAAATTCTTTTAATTTCTGTTACCCCAGCCATGCAATTGGTTTCTCTTGCCCAAAATCAACCTGTCATCCATCACCTTCTGTTCCTTAGTGCCTACGCCAGGCCAGGCAATGTTTTAAACACCCTAAGTATTGTGTTTCCCGAGCCCCTGAGTCTGGGGTATGACACAGCCCACTGCCGTGTCTGTTGGTGTGAAGACAGCTTACCGGCTGGGACATGTTGGCAGTGACGACATAGAGGTGACCTTCCCCACCTAGAGGGCTGCCCCTCCTCTCTGCTCTGCCCATGTGTCTGGAAAAGAAGCATCTCTGACCTGCTTTGTGTCACCTCTACACCCTCTACGTCCATTGTCTCTCTCCTGGCCTCCACCTTACCTTCCTGCAACCAGTCAGCAACATGGGATGGAAAACTGCCCATCTGTGTTTCTGAAGCATGCAAACACCACTGTTCACTGTCTGAAACACTGAAAATTATTAGTGTGCTTGGAAAAAGAAAAAGGCAGCCAAAGCAGCTTCAGAATCTCAGAGCCCTGACAAGAATATGTAATTTTCTCAAGGCCACGCCAAGTCCACCAGGCTGGCTCACATTGGGACAGCTTAATTCAGACTATGCATGTCCTCAGATTATCAGTGACCACCTGTGGTTGACCATGGCTTCACCAAGGTGGGCATAGCAGCATCACTGAATTGACTGTGGTGTTCATGAAGGCGATGGGACAGTGAGAGTAAGTCTATCTTCTGGGCATCAGGTCACCATCAAGGCCACTGGTGGTAACTGGGCCTGATGTGGGTACACCTCACAGTCCCCAAAACAGACCTGAATGCTGCAATGGCTGGTCCCCAAGAGACCTTCCAAGAAGTCTTGCACTTCTGTTTGTCTCCCTTGTTTAGTCACCTTGTAAAAATCAAGCTAAAATGATTGCAAAAATGGAGAATAGTAAAGACAGTAAAAGCATTCATGATTCAGCCAAAGGAAACCATATAGTGGGAATAAGAGAAAATGAAAGCATAATTTAGAAAACATCAAATATCAGAAGTTATCAATCAAAGTATTGGAAATATTTCAGGCATGAATTTTACTAATTTGTGGCTATCACATATGTACTGCGCGACTACTTAATTTAGGCAAGGGTTGTGATCATACATGGATGTTTTTAAAGTTTAAAAACATGTAAAAATAATAATTTTATTTAGAGCCATTATAAAGAGCTCAGAGATACAAAGCTTAGCCAGCATACCCATTTCTTTGTATAGAAGCTGCCTTTATGGTTGAACTCACGATGATTTCCTTGAATTCAAGTTCATCCATCTCACCTTGGATGCACTAAGATATTATAAGATTGTTTTTATAAAGTGATTGGCACTTACGTGCCACCTCAAGATAGACCCCGAGACCTCGGTTCATAAGCCTGTTGTAAATTATCTCTGAGAACCCTATGAAATAGAAATTATACACTCATGCTTAGTCTCAATGTTCTTCTTGATATTTAATTGCTATGTCATGTCTGACTCTCCATGACCCCTGAACTGTACCACATCAAGTTCCTCTGTCCTCCACGATCTGCCAGAGTTTGCTCAAATTCATGTCCTTTGTGTTGATGATGCCATCAGACCATCTAATCTTCTGTCATCCCCTTCTCCTGCCTTCAAACTTTCCCAGCATCAGGGTCTTTTCCAATGAGTCAGTTCTTCACATCAGGTGGCCAACGTACTGGGACTTCAGCTTCAGCATCAATCCTTCCAGTGAAGATTCAGGACTGATTTCCTTTAGAATGGACTGGTTTGATCTCAAGGGACTCTCAAGAGTCTTCTCCAGCACCACAATTCAAAAGCATCAGTTCTTTGACACTCAGCCTTCTTTATGGCCCGACTCTCATATTCATACATAACTACTGAAAAATAAAATACTGTTGACTATATGGACCTTTGTTGGCAAAGTGAGGTCTCTGCATTTTAATATGCTGTCTTGGGTTGTCATAGCTTTCCTTCCAAATATCAAGTATCTTTAATTACATGGCTGCAGTCACAATCCACAGAGATTTTCGATCCCAAGAAGAAAAAATCTGTCAGTGCTTCCACTCTTTCCACTTTCTCTTTGCCATAAAGTGAGGGGACCAGATGCCATGATCTTAGTGATTTTGAATGTTGTGTTTCAGACAAGCTTTTTCAGTCTCCTCTTTCACTGTCATCAAGAAACTCTAGTTCCTCTTCACTTTCTTCCATTAAAGTGGTATCATCTGCATATCTGAGGCTGTTGATATTTCTGCCAGAAATCTCGATTCCAGCTTGTCCTTCATCCAGCCTGGCATTTAGCATGATGTACTCTGCATATAAGTTATTTAAGCAGCATGACAGTATATACTATCTTGTACTCTTTTGCCAATTTTGAACCAGCCTGTTGATCCACGTCCAGTTCTCACTGTTGATGACTGATCCACATACAGGTTTCTCTGGAGACGGGTGAGGCAATCCGGTATTCCCATATCTTTAAGAATTTTCCACAGTTAGTTGTGATCTACACAGTCAAAGGCTTTACCATAGTTAATGAAGCAGAAAAAAAATTGTTTTTCTGGAATTGCCTTGCTTTTTCTATGATCCAGTGAATGTTGACACTGTGATCTGGTTCATCTGCCTTTTCTACATCATGCCTATACTTCTGGAAGTTGTCAGATCATCTACCACTGAATTCTAACTTGAAGGATTTTGAGCACTACCTTGCTCGCATGTAAAATGAGGACAACGGTGCTGTAGTTTGAACGTTCTTTGTCATTGCCCTTCTTTGGGATTCAAATGGAAACTGACTTTTTCCAGTTGTGTGGCCACTGCCGAGTTTTCCAAAGTTGCTGACGCATTGCCTGCAGCCCTTTAACAGCATCATCTTTTAGGATTTTAAAGAGCTCAACTTGAATTCCGTCACCTCCATGAGTGTTGTTCATATATTGCTTCCTAAGGCCCACTGAACTTCACACTCTAAGATGTCTGGATCTGGTCACATTGAGTAACACCCCATTAAGAGGAGACGTTCCAGTCCCTGACCTCTGATTTTTAGTAGGAGTAGAATTCAGGTGTATGGGGTTATTGAAGAAACTTGAGATCAAGATTTCTACCGGAACATCCTCTTTCCAGTGACACATTCATACTTACAGTCAACAGCATAAAAGTCTTCTTCCTTTGTGCCTGAGAGATACTTTTCTATGCATTCTCCATTCTCCCTTTAAAAACAAAGCATATTCAAGTTGGTTGGTTAAGATAATAAAAATTTGATGCATAATTCGGATTCTTTCTGTGTGAACCCAGGAATGTGTGTCAGGTATCACCTCAGAGCTGGTGAACATTTTGACCTTCAAAAGAGACAAAATACCTTGTCTCAGATGCAGTCACTGTCAAGTGACAAGGATGGTTTGTCTACACACTAAATCTGACTAGTAGTTCCAAAGATAAC
Organism: Giraffa tippelskirchi; assembly: GCF_054371585.1. Lineage (NCBI taxonomy): Eukaryota > Metazoa > Chordata > Mammalia > Artiodactyla > Giraffidae > Giraffa > Giraffa tippelskirchi. The sequence goes on from NC_137289.1 coordinate 151,499,753, forward strand.
CTGCAGATACAAAACAGGTCATGCGTAAAGCCAATAAACATGGAGAAATCTAGAATTTCAGGAAAAAAGAAAAAGAATAAACTTTGCCTTTATATATATGGTTTCTGAAAACTGAGAGGCATAGCCTTCATGACAAACCTTGGGGGTTGTCACAACCTTGTCAGTGATTCATTAGACAATGAAAGTGAAACTGCTTGTCACTCAGAAGTCTCCAACTCGTTGCGACCTCAAGGACTGTAGTCTGCCAGTCTCCTCCTCTGTCCATGGGATTCTCCAGGCAAGAAGACTGGAGTGGGTTGCCATTTCCCCCTCCACGGAATTTCCCGATGCAGGGATATAATCTAGGTCTCCTGAAATATGGACAGATTCTTTATACTCTGAGACACCAGGGAAGCACTTATTACACAATATAAGAGCGACCAGGAAAGCCTTCATTAGACAATATGAGAGACAAAAATCACAAAATTTAAAAAAAAGTTATTTTCTCCAAACACACACTCTTCCTCAGTCACAGTGCCATATGAGGATTTAACTTGAAAGACACATGTACGTATACAGACACATTTCACACTCACACAGACACAAGCACAAGCAAACACTTAAGTACACATGATGTGCTTATGTGACATTATGAAGAAATTTATGTATATAATATATGATAAGTATATGTTGTCACCTCTGGAACAAAAGAGTAAGTGGCTTCACATATGTCCTCTGTACATGTCTGTGAAAAAAAGTGTATTTGGCACATATAAAAAATTTTCATGAAGCAAATACTAAAAGGGAAATAAACCCACAGGAAATGGATTAATTTTTGAACAGACATGTTGGAAAAGAATGCCCAGAGTAAAGTGTGGTCAGCGTTCTTGGTCATTGGAAGTGAAAGTGCCAGGCACTCATTCATATCCGACTCTTTGTGGCCCCATGGACTATACAGTCCATGGAATTCTCCAGTGCAGACTATTGGAGTGGGTAGCCTATCCCTTCTCCAGTGGACCTTCCTGACCCAGGAATTGAACCGGGGTCTCCTGCATTGCAGACTGATTCTTTACCAACTAAGCTCTCAGCTAATCCCTCTTAGTCATCAGGGAAATGAAATTCATTGAAATCACCGAAAAACAACCACAAAGTGGGAACACAACAATTGTCCAATATAACTGCAAATACACAAAATTTTATCTGTGCAGACAAACTCCTTTCATTTGGCTTGAAAATCATCATTCCTTGCATATGCAGATACTGATAACTATTTTAAACACTGTGCTGAGTGAGGGAAGGTGGGGAAAATGATTCAGAGTGCATAATTTTGTCATGTGAAGAGCCGGAAAAATGGAGAATATGCAGATCTGTTCTTACCTGTGGCTCCAGGGGTAGACGTTTAATGATGAGTGACGAAAAGGACAGTGTGAAAAGGCAAAAAGATACGACACTGAAAGATGAACTCCCCAGGTTGGTAAGTGCCTGATATTCTAATGGAGATCAGTGGAGAAATAACTCCATAAAGAATGAAGGGATGGAGTCAAAGCAAAAACAACACCCATTTGTGGATGTTACTGGTGACAGAAGCAAGGTCTGATGCTGTAAAGAGCAATGTTGCATAGGAACCTGGAGTCTTAGGTCCATGAATCAAGACAAATTGAAAGAGGTCAAACAGGAGATGGCAAGAGTGAATGTTGACATTCTAGAAATTAGCAAACTGAAATGGCCAGGAATGGGTGATTTTAACTCAGATGAACATTATATCTACTACAGTGGGCTGGAATCCATCAGAAGAAATGGAGTAGCCATCATAGTCAACGAAAGAGTCCGAAATGCAGTACTTGGATGCAATCTCAAAAAAGACAGAATAATCTCTGTTGGTTTCCAAGGCAAACCATTCAATATCACGGTAATCCAAGTGTATGCCCCAACCAGTAACGCTGAAGAAGCTGATGTTGAATGGTTTTCTGAAGACCTACAAGAGCTGTTAGAACTAACACCCCCAAAAGTTGTCCTCTTCATTATATAGCGGACTGGAATGCAAAAGTAGGAAGTCAAGAAACGCCTGGAGTAACAGGCAAATTTGGCCTTGGAGTACAGAATGAAGCAAGGCAAGGGCTAATAGAATTTTGCCAAGAGAATGCACTGGTCATAGCAAACACCCTCTTCTAACAACACAAGAGAAGACTCTACACATGGGCATCACCAGGTGGCCAACACTGAAATCAGATTGATTGTGCTCTTTGAAGGCAAAAATGGAGAAGCTCTGTACAGTCGGCAAAATCAAGACTGGAAGCTGACTGTGGCTCAGATGATGAAGTCCTTATTGCCAAATTCAGACTTAAATTGAAGAAAACAGGGAAAACCACTAGACCGTTCAGGTATGACCTAAATCAAATCCTTAAAGATAATACATTGGATGTGAGAAATAGATTTACGGGACTAGATCTGACAGAGTGCCTGATGAACTATAGACGGAGGTTCATGAAATTGTACGGGAGATAGGGAGTAAGACCATTGCCAAGAAAAAGGAATGCAAAAAAGCAAAATGGCTGTCTGAGGAGGCCTTACAAATAGCTGTGAAAAGAAGGGAAGCAAAAAGCAAAGGAGAAAAAGAAAGATATACCCATGTGAATGAAGAGTTCCAAGAATAGCAATGAGAGATAAGAAAGCCTCCCTCAGTGATCAGTGCAAAGAAATAGAAAAATAATACAATGGGAAAGACTAGAGATCTCTTCAAGAAAATTAGAGACATCAAGGGAATATTTCATGCAAAGATGGGCTCAATAAAGGATAGAAATGCTAGGGACCTAACAGAAGCAGAAGATGTTGAGAAGAGGTGTCAAGAATACACAGAAGAACTGTACAAAAAAGATCTTCACGATCCAGATAATCACGATGGTGTGATCACTCACCTACAGCCAGACAACCTAGAATGTGAAGTCAAATGGGCCTTAGGAAGCATCACTATGAGCAAAGCTAGTGGAGGTGATGGAAATCCAGTTGAGCTGCCTCAAATCCTAAAAGATGATTCTGTGAAAGTGCTGCACTCAATATGCCAGTAAATTTGGAAAACTCAGCAGTGGCCACAGGACTGGAAAAGGTCAGTTTTCATTCCAGTCCCAGGAAAGACTGCCAAAGAATGTTCAAACTACCGCACAATTGCAGTCATCTCACACGCTAGCAAAGTAATGCTCAAAATTCACCAAGCCAGGCTTCAACAGTAAGTGAACCATAAACTTCCAGATATTCAAGCTTGTTTTAGAAAAGGCAGAGGAACCAGAGATCAAATTGCCAATATCCGATGGATCATCAAAAAAGCAAGAGAGTTCCGGAAAAACATCTATTTCTGCTTTGCTCACTATGGAAAGCCTTGGACTGTGTGGATCACAACAAACTGTGGAAAATTCTGAAAGGGAATAATACCAGACCACCTGGCCTTCCTCTTGAGAAATCTGTATGCAGGTCAGGAAGCAACAGTTAGAACTGGACATGGAACAACAGACTGGTTCCTAATAAGAAAAGGAGTACATCAAGGCTGTATAATTTCACCCTGCTTATTTAACTTATATGCCGAGTACATCATGAGAAACACTGGGCTGGAAGAAGCACAAGCTGGAATCTAGATTGCCAGGAGAAATATCAATAACCTCAGATATGCAGATGACACCACCCTTATGACAGAAAGTGAAGAAAACTAAAGAGCTTCTTGATGAAAGTGAAAGAGGAGAGTGAAAACGTTGGCTTAAAGTTCAACATTCAGAAAACTAAGATCATGGCATCCAGTTCCATCGCTTCATGGCAAATAGATGGGGAAACAGTGGAAACAGTGGCTGACTTTATTTTGGGGGGCTCCAAAATCACTGCAGATGGTGGTCGCAGCCATGAAATTAAAAGACAGTTACTCCTTGGGAGGAAAGTTATGACCAACCTAGACAGCATATTAAAAAGCAGAGACATTACTTTGCCAACAAAGGTCCATCTAATCAAGCCTATGTTTTTTTCCAGTGGTCATGTATGGATGTGAGAGTGGGACTGTAAATAAATCTGAGTGCTGAAGAATTGATGCTTTTTAATTGTGGTGTTGGAGAAGACTCTTGAGAGTCCCTTGGACTTCAGGAAGATCCAACCAGTCCATCCTAAAGAAATCAGGAACTGGAAATAGAACTGCCATATGACCCAGCAATCCCTCTGCTGGACATATCACTGAGGAAACCAGAATTGAAAGAGACGCGTGTACCCCAGTGTTTATCGCAACAATGTTTGTAATAGCCAGGACATGGAAGCAACCTAGATGTCCATCAGCAGACAAATGGATAAGAAAACTGTGGTACATATACACAATGAAATATTGCTCAGCCATTAAAAAGAATACATTTGAATCAGTTCTAATGAGGTGGATGAAACTGGAGGCTATTATACAGAGTGAAGTGAGTCAGAAAGAAAAACACCAATACAGTATACTAACGCCTATATATGGAATTCAGAATGATGTTAATGATAACCCTATATGCAAGACAGCAAAAGAGACACAGATGTAAAGAAAAGTCTTTTGGACTGTGTTTTAGAAGATGAGGGTAGCGTGATTTCAGAGAATAGCATTGAAACGTGTATTACCATAGTGTGAAATAGATGAACAGTCTAGGTTCAATGCATGAGACAGAGTGCTCAGAGCTCGTGCACTGGGATGACCCAGATGGATGGGATGGGGAGGGAGGTGGGAGGAGGGTTCAGGATGGGGAACGTATGTACACTCACGGCTGATTCAGGTCAATGTATGGCACAAACCACTACAATGTCGTAAGGTAATTAGCCTCCAATTAAAATAAATAAATTATTACTAAATAAATAAATAAAATTTGGAGATCTGGTGTGAAAAAAAAAAAAGAAATCAGTCCTAAATATTCAGTGGAAAAACTTATGCTGAAGCTGAAACTCCAATACTCTGGCCACCTGATGTGAAGAACTGACTCACTGGAAAAGACCCTGATGCTGAGAAAGATTGAAGGCAGGAGGAGAAGGCAATGACAGAGGATGCGATGGTTGAATGGCATCACCAACTCAATGGACATGAGTTTGAGCAAGCTCCGGATGATGGTGAAGGACAGGGAAGCCTGGCATGCTGCAGTCCATGGGGTCACAAAAATTCGAACAAGACTGCGCGACTGAACTGATGCTATCACACATATGGATATATATAATATATAAGCAGTTATATATATATTTATAAAGTAATCTCTCCAAGCATAAAACATTTAGTTATTTCTTTTCTTAATATTTTCATTCCTCACAATGCATACCTGAGTTTACATGTTCTGGTTGGTTTTTATTTGGGGGGTGGGGTGGGGGATAATTGCTGAACAAACGTGTTCATATCTGACATACTTGTATGTTTCTAGGAAACCGTCTTCAGTATCGTGGACATTCCAAGAATGGTACTTGGATCTCTGTGTGTGTGTGTGTGCTTGGTTGCTCAATCGTGTCTGACTTTTTGTGACCCCTTGGACTGTAACCTGCCGGGCACGTCTGTCCCTGGGATTCCCCAGGCAAGAATACTGGAGTGGGTCGCCATTTCCTCCTCCAGGGGATCTTCCCGACCCAGTGATCGAACTCGTGTCTCTTGTGTCACGTGCATTGGCAGGCGCCTGGGAAGGCACTTGGGAAAGTCACTACAGGCTCTGCCGGCTTTGGGAAACTCAGTGGTGATAAAACATCATGAGAGGAAACCCCGCGGGCAGAGCTCACTGTGGGCTCTGCCCCCGCCCTCGGCTTCTGCGATCAGCGGGACCGTCTCTTACACATTCCGCAGGAAGGGGTCAAGGCCCTGGCGGGGACCTGAGCCTCTTCCCTCAGCCGTGTCCCTCTTTCCTTTAATGAGTTGATGCCAGTGGGTTCTTCTGGGTTCCCACTCTAAGCAGAGTTTTCAGGACATTCACTCGAGTCTCAAAGGGGAACTGACCCCCCTCCCCCAGTTCAGAGACCCTGCTCGGCCTCACAGCTCAGGGCATCTTGCTCTCAACATCACCCAGAGAGCTCCCTGCAGACGGGGAAGACACGCCCTCCCTCAGGTCGGGGTTTATAGGTGTTTTCCTTTTGGGTGATTTTTACTTACGTGAGATAAAAGTGGTACAGTATTGTGCCATTTTCTTCATCAAACTCAATGTAACGCATGAAAGCGTGGAATGGCCCACCCTCACTGATCTTCTCAATGTTATCAGCCGCCATGTAATGGGATAACCATCTTCCTGTAAACTAAAAGCAAAATTCTCTTCAGAAATATCAGTCCATCTCTGTAAATTCTACCCGATATCATCCCTCAGGAGTTTCCCTGCCTTTTCACTTAGGCAGAAGTTACCTATCTTTATAAACACAGCTTTAGGTATAAAATTATGTGAAAACTCAAGTCAAGTGAAGGAAAGAATTGAGGTATTACTGAGATAGCTTGAGCTATCTTGTCAGATGCAACAGCCCTAGTCCAACAGCTGTGTGATCTTCCTTCGGGTTTACAAGAGCAGTGAACATGCATGAGAGCCAATGAATAGATGGTAGAGGTGATACAGACATCAGGTATAGAGCCAGTGAACGGAGCGCTTTTGAGTTGCAGGGATATGGCTAAACTTAGCGATCCACATGACCCGACCTGGAAAGGGACACTCACACAGATACATGCCAAGACCTCCTCCCAAGCTTGGACCACATTCAAATGCCCCTGGTACCTGTGAGTTGTCTCTCTGAGCTTCACCTTGACTGGCAACTAGCAGACCAAGGACAAGACTGAACAGCAGAACCTTCATCTTTTTGACTCTCAAGACTGTTATTCTCTAGAAGCTGAGGGTGTCCCAGTGGTTGGTGAGGGTGCAAAACTGCTGCCACTTTTATAGCATGCATCTGTTGGCGTGACACATCATGAACCAATGGTGGTTCCTCATATGACCACAGTTACATCAGAAGGCACCTTCAGTATCCTGGTTGGCAGAGAGAAACTTTTCTGGCATTCTGTCATTTTAATAATGATATTTGTTTTAAGAGAAGCGTTTGTGGATGTGGGCATTTGACCTTTAAAGTAAGTGAGAAATTGCAGTACATCCAATATTGCAAGGTAACAATTATTTGTGTTTCTGTTTATCATGAGATAGAAATTGAGACGAGTTGTCCAAGGTACATATCCCTCACTCCTGCGTTGTTACCTTAACATGGAAGAGATTGTTTACCATTTATTTTCTAAAAGTAAAGATTGACAGTGTGGTTTAGCCAAGGGATAGCTATTTCCTAAGAGACCCTTGGAAACAATCCTATTATTCTGAGGTGAGAAGCAGGTCAGCACAAAGCGTTTTATCACCTTCTTCTGCCCCAATTTGGGCTTTTTCCTCCTAAGTATTAAGAGGATAATCTGGTAAAATGCCTCTTGACCTCATCTGAAGAAGGCATATCAGTACTTTATTTTCAGTGATTTCTTACCAGACACTCTTTTACCCGTTTAATCTGTAATATAATATTTACTCACTAACTCAGTTATTTCTGCCAGCGAGCAAAAAAGCTGGACAGCAGTTCATGCAATTTTTAGAATTTTGAATGGAAAAGGTAAATTTCCTAACTCAGGGTCACTGAACAATGAAAGAGTTTTTTGTATTTTTTATCAAAATTTACTTATTTTAATCTTCATTCATGGTAATTTATCAAATAAATACATAAAAAGATTTATTTTGTTCTGAGTCTAGAAATGAAGAAACGATGAGATTCAGGGTTTCTGAGTCAGCTAGGTGAGAACTGACCCAGTGCTGGCTCTTCCTGGGAAAAATTAGAACTCAGAATCCTTCATTTGGATTGAAGTCAGACCTTTGAGGACAGCTTGTCGTCTCAAGGGTGTCCTCAGCTCACACCTTCAGAGGATCACTTCCCTTCATGTTCACGTGGACCAACAATAGTATCTGCATTTTTTCCTTTTATTCCCTTTTCTTTCAGTTGGAATATCATGTTATCTCTTTAGTTCATGCATTCCTGTACATTATGCTGTCATATTATCAGCTCTGAAGTCTGCGTGATAGAAGGTGTTCATGTCTCAGAATATCCTGAAACCACTTCCTCTTTTTGGTCTTTGATCCAGATACTAATTTTCCTTTTTGTCTGTTCCTTTATCTTCGCTGCCCCATGCAGCACGCAGGTTCTTAGTTCTCCAATGGGGATGAAACCCGTATGGACCCTGTAATCTGTGCAGGGGACGGGCCCAATCCCAACCCCTGGCCCACCAGAGAAGCCCCTGATTCAGATAAACTTGAGGAGTCATGTGACCCCAGCTAACACCCCTTATCATCCCACCATCACCCTTCCGCCTCTCCTTTTGTACCTCCAGCATTCCCAGATTTCCCTTTTGGACTCTTATCAACATGAGTCCCCTGGGAGTGTGTCCTAGGACCATCCCATCTTAGGAAGATCTTTCTAACTGCCAACCAAGGAGAGATTAAACACTAGTTCTTCTAGGAGACTATTGCAACAGTTGTAATAATCATGTTGGTTTCCATTCATCTTAGCAGTCTTCTCCCCTCACTGTGTTCACAAGTCTGTTCTCTGTGTCTGCATCTCTGTTCCTTCCCTGCAAATAATAGGTAGCTGGTGCGGAGTTGGTGAAATACAGAGAGTCTGATCAGGCACTGTTGATGACTTGGAGGGGTAAGGTGGGGTGAAGGGAGTGGCTCAAAAGGGAGGTGATTAATGAATAATTATTGCTGATTTGGGTTATTGTATGGCAGAAGCCAAGAGAATATTGTAAAGCATTCTCCATCAATTAAAAGATAAAATAGAAAGGAAAAAAGTTTTCATCCTTAAGGAAGTTGATGCAAAAAAAAAAACTCCTATTGGTTTGTATTGAAAGGTGTCATATGGCCTTTAATCGCAACTCTCATTAATTGGTCAAAATGTTGGTAATAAAATAATAAAAACAGAACCATCTTACAAAAGCGTTATTGTTGTAACTCCCTCCAAATAACGCTAAGCCCTGCTTGGTACATCATCCCATTGTCTTCCTCTCAAATTTATTCAGGTTTTTGTAACTGAGAAATCTCTCTCACCCGGTATATTAACTTTGTTTTACTTGTCTGTTTCTCTGTAACCACTGTATTTACATCTTAGATTGCACAACTCCTAACTAAACAGTGCAAGGAAGCTATTGATATTGGCCACTCAAAATTCCAGGTGCCCTCAATGATTCTTGACCAAGGTTGCAATGCAGTTAGAGTCTAAAGTTGAGATAATAAAACACAAGCCCACTATTTTAAGGAAAGTAATTGTTCATATAACTTTTAATACCACAAATGCATTATTATATTCATTTATTTATGCATTTATTTATTTGTGTGCACCAGTTCTTAGTTGCAGCACACAAAATCTTTGTTTCATCACAGCTGGGACCTTTCATTATGGCACATGGACTCTCTAGTTGTGTTACTGACAGGACAGTGAATCCGAGAAAGGAGGTGGAGAGGCAAGGAATACGACTTTATTTGGACAGTCGGCCGAGAAGATGGCAGACTAATGTCTCAAGGTAACCATCTTGTCAGGGTCTGGATGCCAGGTTCTTTTATAGAGCCAGAGGGAGATAAGTTATGTGAAACTAAATTCAAAAGGCAGAATAGAGAGCTAGACATTGAGGAAGTAAAGTAAAAAAGGTTTTCAATCTTGCAGAACATCTCAGGATTGGCCAGTCTTTGAAATGGATGTGTTACTTTCTTTTCATAGCTGGGCAGGGTCCGATTATTTCCCTGTGAGCTGAGAAAAGGCACTTAAACAGTCAGGCAAAATGGTAGGGTTTTCTGAGGCAGGCCATTAAGTGTGATTATAATAACAATGACAACAAAAAGCAAGTCAAAGAAACTGTTCCAACATGGAGTCAGCTTTGGTTCTTCATTGCAGTTCCCCACTGTCAAAGTTATCTGGGGCTCCTCTAGGGAAATTAGAATCAGACACTTTGATTCCGTGGGAGTGTGTGGGAGTCCCTGGGCCTCTTCATTTATTACCAGTGTGTTACTCTCCTTTGTAAAGTGCTTCAAACTGCCGAATTGTCTAATTGTGAGTCATTTACGAGCCATTGCTCCTTTGTTCTTAACTTATGTTATGTATGTCCCAAAGAACTTTCCTTTGGAATAAATTTAATGTCTCCCATTTTTATAAGTTTGATAACACCAAGACACTAAACAGTCTAGTCAGATTCCAACAGAGAAGACACAAGCAAATTCCAGCATCAATGCACAGATGAGCGTGTGTTGTGTCAGTCAGCTGAGACTGACTCTTTGTGACCCTGAGGACTGTAGCCCACCAGGCTCCCCTTTCCGTGGGATTCTCCAGGCAAGAATACTGGAGTGGGTTGCCATTCCCTTCTCCAGGAGATCTTCCCAAGCCAGGGAACGAACCTGTGTCACCTGTTTTGCAGGCAGATTCTTTACTTCTAAGCCACTAAGGAGGCCCTTCTAATAAAGTGAAGTGTTTGTCACTCAGCCATGCCCCACTCTCTGTGACCCCATGGTCTGTAGCCCACCCTTCTCTCCTGTCCGTGGGATTCTCCAGCCAAGAATACTAGAGTGGGTTGCCAAACCACTTCACAAATTATGTAAATAAATTTACCCTACAAAACATGAACAAATTCCAACTAGGCTACCCACCTCCACTGGAACTAGTTCCCTAGTGAACCAGTTCCAGTTGAACCAGTTCTCAAACCAGGTAAATAAACTTTGTCTTAACAAAACAAATGAGGAGGGGAGCCCTCCACTCCTGGGTGACAGATCGGTCTCAGGGTGGCTAGTGGCAGCAGTGAGGCCAGGGAGCTCTCCACTCCAGGGGGTCCTACAACCGTGGCTCCAGCCTTCTTCAGAGCTGCTTCCTGGTGACACCAGCAGGGCCTTTGCCCCAGCCCCTAGACAGCATGTTGATCGACACTCAGTTGCCTGTGAAGCTTTCCATGCTCAATGATGACCAGCAGTGGGACATCCAGGGTGGGAGGCATGTCGGTTGGCTATGCAGAGTGGCTGAAAGGCATGTCCCTGATAGTCAGTGCCTGATAAAACATGGTTCACTTAAGGAGGGAATGGCAAACTACTTCAGTATTCTTGCCTTGAGAACCCCATGAACAGTATGAAAAGGCAAAAAGCTATGGCACTGGAAGATGAGCTAGCCAGGTTAGTAGGTGTCCAATATGCCACTAGGGAGGAGTGGAGAAACAGCTCCATTAGGAGTAAGCGGCTGGGCTAGAGCACAAACATTGCTCAGTTGTGCCTGGGTCTGGTGCTGAAAGTAAAGTCCAATTCTATAAAGAACAATATTGCATTGGAACCTGGAGTGTTAAGTCCATGAATCAAGGTAAATTTGAAGTGGTTAAACAGGAGTTGGCAAGAGTAAACATCGACATTTTAGGAATCAGTGAACCAAAATGATCTGGAATGGGTGAATTTAATTCAGATGACCAGTATATCCACTACTGTGGGCAAGAATCCCTTAGAAGAAATGGAGTAACCCTCACAGTCCACAAGCCTGAAATGCAGTACTGGGGTGCAATCTCAAAAATTACAGAATGATCTCTGTTCATTTCCAAGGCAAATCATTCAGTGCCACAGTAATACAACTCTATGCCCCAACCACAAATGCTGAAGAGCCTGAAGTTGAATGATTCTATGAAGATCTACAAAACTTTTTAGAACTAGCACCATAAAAGATGTCCTTTTTGTCATAGGGGACTATAATGCAAAAGTAGGAAGTCAAGAGATACCTGGAGTAGCAGACAAGTTTGGCCTTGGAGTACAAAGTGAAGAAGGGCAAAGGCTAACAAAGTTTTGCCAAAAGAATGCATAGCAAACAGCCTCTTTTAACAGCACAAGAGGTGACTCTACACATGGATGTCACCAGATGGTCAGTACCGAAATCAGATTGGTTATATTCTTTGCAGTTGATGATGCAGAAGCAATATACAGTCAGCAATCATAAGACTTGGTGCTGACTGTAGCTCAGATCATCAGCTCCTTAATGCAAAATTCAGACTTAAATTGAAGAAAGTAGAGGAAACACCTAGACCATTCAGGTATGATGTAAATCAAATCCCCTATGATTATACAGGGCTTCCCTTATAGCTCAGTTGGTAAAGAATCTGCCTGCATTACAGAAGAGCCCACTTAGGTTCCTGGGTTGCGAAGATCCACTGGAGAAGGGATAGGCTACCCACTCCAGTATTGTTGGGCTTTCCTTGTGGCTCAGCTGGTAAAGAATCTGCCCACGATGTGGAAAACTGGAGTTTGATCTCTGGGTTGGGAAGATCCCCTGGAGAAGGGACAGGCTACCCACTTCAGTATTCTGGCCTGGAGAATTCTGTACAGTCCATGGGGGTCACAAAGAGTCAGACACCACTGAGCAACTTTCACTTTCACTTCACTTTCATGACAGTGGAGGTGACAAATAGATTCAAGGGATTAGATCTGGTAGACAGACCACCTGAAAAACTATGGATGGAGGTTCATAACATTGTATAGAAGGTGGTGATCAAAACCACCTCCAAGAAGAAGAAATGCAAGTTCGCAAAGTGGTTGTCTGAGGAGGTCTTACAAATAGCTGAGAAAAGAAAAGAAGCAAAAGGCAAAGGAGGAAAGTAAAGATATACCCAACTGAATGCAGAGTTCCAGAGAATAGCAAGGATATATAAGAAAGCCTTTGTAAGTGAACATTGCAAAGATATAGAGGAAAGCAATAGAGTAGAGAAGACTAGAGATCTCTTCAAGAAAGTTAAAGATACCAAAGGAATATTTCATGCAAAGATGGGCACAATAAAAGAAAGAAATGGCAAAGTCATAACAGAAGCATAGGATATTAAGAAGTGGTGGCAAGAATACAAAGAAGAACTATACAAAAAAGATGGTAATAACCCAGATAACTTACTATGATACCATCACTCACCTAAATCCAGACACCTGGAGTGCAAAGTCAAGAGAGCCTTAGGAAGCATAACTAACTATAAATAAAGCTAATGAAGATGATGGAATTCCAGCTGAGTTGTTCAATCCTAAAAGATGATGCTGTTAAAATACTTCACTCAATATGCCAGCAATTTTGGAAAACTCAGCAGTGGCCACAGGACTGGAAAAGATCACTGCTGAAGAAATACAGTGCCAAAAAATGTTCAAGTTATTGGACAATGCACTAATCTCACATGCTAGCAAGAGTATCCTCAAAATCCCTCAAGCTAAGCTTTAGCAATACATGAATGAAGAACTTTCAGACATATAAGCTGGATTTAGAAAAGGCAGAGAAACCAGAGATCAAATTGCCAACATCTGCTGGATCATAGACAAAGTAAGGGAATTCAGAAAATCATCTACTTCTGATTTATTTACTAGGCCAAAGCCTTTGACTCTGTCGACCACACCAAACTGTGGAAAAAGCTTAAAGAGATGGGAATACCAGACCACCTTATCTGCCTCTTGCAAAACCTGTATGCTGGTCAAGAAGCAACAGTTAGAACCAGACATGGAACAATGGACTGGTTCTAAATTAGGAAAAGAGTACGTCAAGTCTGTATATTGTCACCCTGCTTATTTAACTTATATGCAGAATACATCACGCAAAATGCCAGGCTGAATGACTCACAAGCTGGAACCAAACTTTCCAGGAGAAATATCAACAACCTCAGATATGAATCAAAATTGCCAGTAGAAATATCAGCAGCTTCAGATATGCAGATGATACCACTTTAATGGCAGAAAGTGAAGAGGAACTCAAGTGCCTCTTGATGAAGGTGAAAGAGGAGCATGAAAAAGCTGGCTTAAAACTCAACATTCAAAAAAAGATCATCGCACGCGGTCCCATCACTTCATCAGTTCAGTTCAGTTCAATTCAAGCACTCAGTCGTGTCCCGCCCTTTGTGACCCCATAGACTGCAGCACACCAGGCCTCCCTGTCTATCACCAACTCCCAGAGTTTACTCAAACACATGTCCATTGAGTCCGTGATGCCATCCAGCCATCTCATCCTCTGTCGTCCCCTACACCTCCTGCCTTCAATCTTGCCCAGCATCAGGATCTTTTCAAATGAGTCAGTTCTTCGCATCAGGTGGCCAAAATATTGGATTTTCAGCTTCAGCATCCATCCTTCCAATGAATATTCAGGACTTATTCCTTTAGGATGGACTGGTTGGATCTCCTTGCTGTCCAAGGGACTCTCAAGAGTCTTCTCCAACACCACAGTTCAAAAGCATCAATTCTTCAGTGTTCAGCTTTCTTTATAGTCCAACTTTTACATCCATACATAACCACTGGTTAAACCATAGCTTTGACTGATGAACTTTGTTGGTAAAGTAATGTCTCTGCTTTTTAATATGCTGTCTAGGTTGGTCATAACTTTTCTTCCAAGGAGTAAGCATCTTTTAATTTCATGGCTGCAGTCACCATCTGCGGTGATTTTGGATCCCCTCCCCCCCAAAAAAAAATCACTTCATGCCATCACTTCATGGCAAATAAAAAATGGGGAAAAAGTGGAAACAATGACAGATTTTATTTTCTGGGTCTCCCAAATCACTGTTGGAGAAGGAAATGGCAACCCACTCCACTGTTCTTGTCTGGAGAATCCCAGGGACGGGGGAGCCTGGTGGGCTGCCATCTATGGGATTGCACAGAGTTGGACACGAATGAAGCGACTTAGCAGCAGCAGCAAGTCACTGTGGAAGGTGATTGCAACTACAAAATTAAAGGATACTTGCTTCTTGGAAGAAAAACTATGACAAACCTGCACAGCATATTAAAAAGCAGAGACATCACTTTGCTGACAGAGGTCCATATAGTCGAAGCTGTGGTTTTTCCAGGAGTCATGTACCGAAGTGAGATTTGGGGCATAAAAAAGGCTGAGTGCCGAAGAATTGATGCCTTTGAACTGTGGTGCTAGAGAAGAATTTTGAGGGCCCCTTGAACAGCAAGGAGATCAAACCAGTCAGTCCTAAAGGAAATCAGCCCTGAATAGTCATTGGAAGGACTGATGCTGAAGCTGAAGCTCCAATACTTTGGCCCCCTGATGCAAGAGCTGACTCACTGGAAAAGATCCTGATAGGTGGGACAGATTGAGGGCAAGAGGAGAAAGGGGTGACAGAGGATGAGATGATGGTTGAATGGCATCTCTGACACAACAGACGTGAGTTTGAGCAAACTCAGGAAGATAGCGAAGGACAGGGAAGCCTGGTGTTCTGCGTGCAGTTCATAGACTCACAGAGAATCAGACACAACTGAACAACTGAACAACAATAACAACAAAACAAATGAACTCATTCCAATTTGGGTATGTTTGCCCCACAAAAACTAGTTCTCCAATGAACTGGCTCAAGGTAGAGCACAACAGAACTTACCCTATGCAACAGGGTACCCCAGCCAAATTGGTTTGTCTTGTAAAGGAAAAGTCCAAACTGAGTGGGGAATATGTTCCCGGTGTGTACAACAAAGCAGCTTACCCTCCAAAACCGAGCCCAGTGGCTCATAACACATAACACAAAAGGGCACACAAAACCACAAACAAATAAACCTGCTGAACCGGCTATCAAATTGCATAGACTTACAGTATACAAAATGGGTCCACTGACTCAGAAGTTCCTCAGTTCCTTGCTTCAACTGCCACATACTGGCATAGCTGGTTCCTCAGGGAATCTTGAAGAAAATATCCTCAGAGCATGGTCTCTGCAGCTACTGGGGCCTTGCCCCCATATTCCCTGACTGGGGCTGGCTAGTCACAAGAAGCAAGGCTCTTGCACTGGCATCTCCAATTTGTTACTGAGTCCAAGCTTTCTCTGCTCTCTGCGTCACAGGCCAATGAATCCAAGAAATGAGTTGCTGAGACGAGGAATATGACTCTTCAGAAAGCGGGCTGACAAAGTAGATGACAGACTAATGTCTCAAAATAACCATCTTGTTGGGCTGTCAGTGGGTGCCAGGTTCTTTTATAGAACCGGAAGAAGAAGCGGTGGGGACTAATCCTCAACCAGGGATTGACCTCGCACCCCCTATATTCTTAGACAGATTCTTAACCACTGGACCACCAGGGAAGTGTCACAAGCACATGTTTTGAGATCTGACCTTGATGATGTTCTCTGTACAGTGGCTCTCGAAGGGGAAGGTGCTCAGTGACCCCCATACAAGATGATGGCTAACACTAGTTCTAATGGAGTATGTTTGATTTTGAGCCTAGAACCTGCGTTTTTAACAAGCACAACCAGTATGTCATTGCTTCTGGTTCCAGGTCACAATTTTCTTTCAGCAGGGAGGTCTCCTCAACGCTTGTCCTGTTTTAAGAGCTCCCTGTGATACTTGCTGCCCATGTAGATTTCTCTGTCTTTAACCAGCAGCTTTGGCTTGACCAGACCTGGGGAGCCATTCTAAGACTACTGGTAGGGTATCACTTCTCAACCAGATGTGCTGTGCCTCCCAGGAGAGACACTTGTCATATATGGTGATGTTCCTGGTTGTCACATGGGAGAGGCAGGTGGTGACACCTTCCAACTGGTCATTGGAGATGAAGCAGGCTGTCAAACAGCCTACAGTGTGCAGGACAGCACCTCAAAGAGAATTACCGAGTCATGCCCTTCACAGGGAGGCTGAAAAATCCTGGATTACCTGAATTAACCTGCTGCTCTGACCCAGAATGACGCCTCAGTCGTTGTAGGAACCTGCAGATTTCTACAGGACATGGTCCCACCTCCAGTGTCACAAGTCCACACTCCCTAACTCCTTCTCCTTTCCACTTCGCCATCTCTTGTTCTTTTTATAAGAAGTCTTCATTCCTTGATGAATGACTTCCACCCTGTCATGGTCCTGGACTTTGGTGTTGCTGAGTCTCCAGTGCTAGAGCTGAGAGTGAATAAGTCATGGTGCTTCATGGGGATTTTGGATTTTGACTGACAAACTCTGCCAACCATGTGTATTACAGTGGCATTTATTGGTGATAACAAAGATCAAAGAACCTGTTAAGGACTAGAATCCAGAGCCATGTGCAAAGAACATTAGTCACATGCGTGAGAGTATGGCTTCAGAAGAAGGGGTTCTGATCAGCACTGTCCAGTGAACAAGGAAGAAAGTGCTAGAAGGTCAGGGGACACTGGCCTAGGTGTGTCTAAAAGTCACCCAGCACCCTGACTCTGTGACTGTTTGTCCTGAGAACTGTGACATCAGAGAACAACGGCCATCAAGGTTCAGTATGACAAACAGGAATGTAGAAAGATGGAAGAAAGACATGCATAGTGTTCTTAGTGAGTCACTACCGAGAAGCAGATGACACAGACCAGGGACTCCTCTAAATAGTTACCCAGGTTGTACAATTTAGATATATTCCAAGGGTGCCCCGTTAGTCTGTTAGGAAATATTGATCATTTTTTCAACCATATGTCAGGGAAACACTTTGAGGTACACACAGCCCAAGTTAAGAATGGATAATCACACTCGGTGTGAGTAGAGGAGGTAACAACTATGCTTTATCTTGAGTTTTCCTGCTAGAAATCCTCACCCTTGAAGCTGCTTTAGAGCCTTTGCTTGTCCTTGACAGCCTCATGAAGCTCTCCAGGTGGAGAGGGAAAGAGCAGTGTTAAAACAAACATCAGTGACATACTCCATGACCTTTCTAATACTCATGGAAACTTTTGGGCTTGTAGGTAGGTGTTGACAAGACTAAATTTCCCACAGCTCTCAGAGAGGACCGATGAAAGGTCTTGTTGTGTTTTGCTACTGTGTACCTTTGGTTTTATGTTCCTCTCTTGCTGTTTATCATTTTGAGTCTGTTTGTTTTCGTTTCAGCATGTCTGCTTGTTTTTAAATAATGGATAGTTAATCCTTTTGTGGGTATTTCAGTCAGTCAGCCTCTAGACATTTCTTCTGGGTCAAAAAGGTTTTTTTACCAATTAAATAGGAATTGGCATATGGTATCGTGGCTCCTTGACCAGGGATCAAATCCCCATCCTGTGCATTGGAAGGTAAAGTCTTAGCCACTGGACCACCAGGGAAGCCCCATAAATCCTATATCTTGAGAGTGTCAGATCTTTTAGATTATGAACACCCCGAACACCATGGGGAGGTGATAAGCGTGCTCTGTCCATGACAGCAGGAATGTCCAGTCCTTGGAAATGCTTGTGTCCACTGCTCTTTGAAGCATAAGAGGCTAGAAGACCATCTTTAGGTCCTGTGAACTGTGATTCAGTTACAGCTGCCTCATTCTGCTCCCAAGTGTCAGCTGTTGCCCATCTTTGATTCCTTCTCTTCCAGTCATGAAGAAATCCCAATCCTTCAGGTCAATCAGAAGTGTTGGTGCTATCAGAATACGTAGGTACCCTCAACCACAGCTCATGGCATCTCACACTTCCCTCTGTGAAGTTCAGTGAGTCCAACACAAGTCCCTTTCCCTGGAATGAACAAGGTGCTTTCTAGGGACTTTTTCTTGACCAGACTGTCCCCTCCTCTACAATAAGAAGATCCTGTCCCCTGTCTCCTGTCCAGTGTTGGTTTATTCCTTTTTCTCCCTCTCTGCTGGACACCGGAGGGCATCTCCATCTAATCCTCATCAGAATTGCCTCTGATGAACAGCTGTCTTATTAAAGGCACAGTTTCCTGGATATTTAAAGTGGAAAATTGTGTGGTCGAAATCAAGTGACTTTTGCACAGACACAGATTTGCAGAGCAGAGATTAAATCAATGTATTTAAACCCTCAGAAATCAAACAACATCAAATAGGATGTGATTAGTGACCAGGAGAGATGAGATGGAAGAGGGAGTGTGCATGTGAGGGGAGAAGGATCATGTTAATCAGGAAGCAGAAAGGTTGTCTTCATGTTGTTGACCTTGAGTCCGTGGAGACATGTCTGGTATCAGTGACTCTTTCTGTAGGTGAATAAAACAGAACCAAAGGTTTAGTAGAGTTGAGTGTGTGACGGCTGACAGGGGTGAGCCTCAGGCTACAGGACGTCCAGGGTACAGGAGCTGGTAGCTGATCCAGTGTCAGACTCCTGGTGGACCTCAACACTCCACATTTCTGTAATGTGTGGGAGGTCCATGTGGTATTTTCCCCAGGATGTATATATGGGGCAACCTTTCCCATTGGGGATCGATTCTAGGAGTAATGGTTTCAGAATGCATGTTCATGGGAATTGTGCATCTAAAGATGGTTTAAGTCTCTGTTTTAAAGTTTAAAGTCTCTGAATTACATACTTCTGCCTAATTCTAAATGTTTTGTCTTTGGGGTCTTCAAGAATTAATTGTTTAATTTTAATTTCATTTTGAAATAGAGTTGATCAACAAGGTTGTGTTGGCTTCAAGTGTACAGAAAAGTGATTTGTTTATACATTAGATGTGAAGGTCTATTATTTTTTTCAGTTTCTTACCCCATTTAGGTTTTTGCAGAGTATTGCATATATAGCTCCCTGGGATCTACAGGACAATGTTTTTTGTCTGTCTATCCTGTGTATTGCACTTTGCATCTGTTAATCTCAAATGCTTAATCCTTCTCTTCCCCAACCGCCTCCTCCTTTGCAACCACAAGTCTCTTCTCTATGTCTGTGAGTCTGTTTCTGTTTTGTAAATAAGTTCCTTCCAGGTCTAACTTTAGGTTCCATACGTAAGTGTTGTGTAATATATATGTCTTTCTCTTTCTGACCTACTTCACTCCGTATGACAATCTGTAGTCCACCCATTTTGCTGCAAATGGCATGCTTTCATTCTTTTTTATGGCTGGGTAATAATCCGTTGAATATTTGCAGCGTACTTTTTATCATATTCCCCTGCGAGCTGGTGTTTCTTGCATTTTTTCTTTCATTTTTTTTCTCAACAGAAAATTAAAGGCACACTGTAGCCTAGATCAGGGTCATTCGCTGAGTCTGTCGTACTATGAAGGCTTAAAGATCTCATGAACAGAAATTACCTTCTGAAGGGGAATATAATTCAAATACATATTTAAGACAATTTGGTTGGAATACCTT
This sequence comes from Giraffa tippelskirchi, assembly GCF_054371585.1. NCBI lineage: Eukaryota > Metazoa > Chordata > Mammalia > Artiodactyla > Giraffidae > Giraffa > Giraffa tippelskirchi. The sequence continues at coordinate 151,519,695 of NC_137289.1, forward strand.
TACTTGTTCTGCCAGAATTGTGTGATATTAACCACTAGTCTTACAGGAAAGGTGAGCTCTCTTTAATCCTGGTTCTTTTGGAGGAGGGTGTTTGTGGACAACCGTGAGGTCAGTAGTGATGGGAACAGTAATTAGTTTCCACCAACTTTTGGGGATTCCTACTTCTCTCTGATAATGCTGGTCTGCAAGATTCCTGCAGATTAAAGCTTTCTCACCAAAACTGCTCAGCATGAATCTACCAACCAGTTTGCAATAATATGCCTCAAAGAGAAATTACCTTATATAACAAACAAAGTTCTCTAGTGATAGAATGTGTTATTGGAACAAAAATATATCACCTGCAAAATTTGACATGTATGAAATATGAGCTAGTGGTAAAGAACCCACATGCCCATGCGGGAGTTGTAAGGGATGTGGGTTTGATCCTTGGCTCGGGAAGATCCCCTGGAGAAAGAAATGGCAACCCACTCCAGTAGTCTTGCCTGGAGAATCCCATAGACCGAGGTGCCTGGTGGGCTACAGTCCATGGGGTCCCAAAGAGTCAGACACAACTGAATGACTTAGTAGGCATTGGGCATGAAATAATGATGTGTCCTTCCTTATTGATTTATCTAGGGGGCAGCATTAATAAAGGACCATGTTTATTTGCAAAAGTGTCCAGCTCACTTTTATTCACTCCTCTGGACAGTCATCTGTGGAAAAACAAAATGGGAGAAATAAAAGGGTCACCAATTACTACCATTCCCCAGTATTTCCAAGGTTTCTTTCTTTTTGTGTGTGTGTAATGAATTTCATAAGAGAGTAATTATGGAAGAAGAAATTTTAAATAAGTTGATTTGTTTCCTTATATTTACATACCAGGTGGATGATATAGTCAGGAAAAAAATATAATTTCATTACCATTATCGATGATATTCATGATATTTTCTTCTGGAATCCCTTTCTGTCTTGTCTCCTCTTTGAATCTCTCAAAGTCACTGTCTGAAAGCTTATCATCTGTGCCTGAAAATCACCATGCAAAGAGGACAGTGTTGTCTCTCAGAACACACAGAAATGTCTGAATATACACAACAAGAAATTGAATGTGCCAATCAGATCTTCACTTGTATGATTTAAGAGATCCTCAAACAATGTCCATGTCCCAGGATGCAGACATCTGCTGTCCTAATAATTAATTTCCATCCAACTCTAACTAACTCTAACCCTGCCAGCATCAGCAGCAGGACCCCAAAGACTTGCAGGAGCTCCATGAATTTGGAACTCAATCCATCCCAGTAGGCAACTGACTTGCTTCTTTATTAACTTCTTAGAAACTGTATGTGACCGAGATGAATAGGAAACAGGGTTCTTCCCTTCCAGAGACACATTAACCCCGTCGCACACCACATGGGAGACAATTTACTCTTTAACCCACCATTCTACCCAATACCTTTCTGAAATAGACATCTACTCTTGCAATGGTACACACACCTCAGTGCTTCTGTGTGGTAATTTGGGTTTATGTCCCTGTTCATAAGAAAACAGTGTTTTGTGATAACTGAACAGGAAAAAGATTTGTTTTACAAGTTTCTGTTCCATGGGTTAGAATGCATGGGAAAACTGATATAAAATGAAGTAATGAAGGTCAGCCTCATTATAGCCATGGCGCGATATTGATTAGTTAACATGTTAAAAAAACACAAAACAAAACTACTCTATAAAATTAGTTTTTTAATTTGAACAGGTAGAGATCATTTTCAAATGTTCAAAAATTGTTTTCAGCCCCTGTTTCTTGGTAGATTACCTTCCAGGATCCTTAACTCAGTGCACATAAACACGCAGACCTTGTACACTGGATAGTGAATATTGTCAACAACTCCTGATTTTCTAAATAAGAGTACTGACAGTGCGTATGTTGTATGACCATGACAGTGGGAATTTTAGGGTGCCATACGTGTGTGTGTGTGTCAGTCGCTCGGTCACGTCCCACTGTTGTGACCCCATGAACTGTAGCTTGCCAGGCTCCTCTGTTCATGGGATGCTCTAGGCAAGAATCCTGAAGTGGGTTGCCATTCCCTTCTCCTAGTTAGGGTGCCATGCGTACCAATTATTCCAACCAAGTCAGTCTCCTTTCCTTCTTCATCCACGTTTTTAACATGTCCTATGATACTGTTCTCGGACACATGAAGAACTTGAACTTCGTTTGGACCCGCGTCTGTGAGAGAGAGAAAAGATACATACACAGACCCCTACCTTAATGTCTAGTCAGTTAGATGTATTGTGACAAGATCGAGGGCGCTAAGAACAGTTCATGCTGTATTGACACGTGTCTCACTCCGTGGATACACCATGGTTATGGTATCAAGGGAAGCGGGCAAGACATTTCCTCATTCCCACCTTTGCTTAGAGTTAATCAGTCACTCCTTGCCGTCTTACTAAGATGCTTTCTAGAACCTGCGTCTTAATGAACCTGACAGCTTTTTTCTTAGTTTATTTATTTTGGGAGGGCTGTTTTGAGTCTTTGTCGCTGTCCGTGGACTTTGTCTACTCGTGGTGACGGGGGACGACTCTCTAGATGTGGGGCCAGGCTTCTCACTGTCGTCTCTGTTGTGAAGCACAGACTCTAGGGTGCGTAGGGTCAGTAGTTGCAGCTTGCAAGCTCTAGAGGGCCACCCTAGTAATCGTAGCACACGAGGTTAGTTGCCCCCCGGCGGATGGGATCTTCACGGACCAGGGATCCAACGCATGTGTCCTTCACTAGCAGATTGATTCTTATCCACTGAACCACCAGGTAGTCCCCAACAAGTGTTTTGAATAGCATGAGGCAGGATTATGATCATATATGGATATATTCTAATTTTAATCAAATATGTGCCTCTTAGGCCATTTAAAATTAGGAATGTTGGTTAGAGCCCTCATGAAGAACTTAAGAATAGAAATCTTAGCCAGCACCCCCGGTGCTTTTAACAGAAGTCTGTTTTTATCATTGAAATCAGCATAGTTTCCTTGGATTTAAATTCTTCCACCATACCTTGGATGGATTAAGATGTCCCAAGATTGTTTTTAAAAAGTGAATGATGCTGATGTGCAAACTCAAGATAGACCCAAGTGCCATCAGTTTCACAGCTGTTGTAAAATTCTGTGAGAACCATACTAAATAGAAATTCTACACCCATACTTAGTCTCATTATTCTTGTTGTTCGACCACTAAGTCACACTGACTCTTTGGGACCTCATGGACTGTATCACCCCAGGCTCCTCTATCCTCCACTGAATCCCAGAGTTTCCTTAAATTTATGTCCATTGAGTCAGTGACGCTATGTTACTATCTCATCCTTTGTCATCCCCTTTCCTCTTGCTGTCAGTCATTTACAGCATTGGGGTCTTTTCCAGTGAGTTGGCTCTTTATGTCTGGTGGCCAAAGGATTGGAGCTTTAGCTTCAGCATCAGTTTTCCAATAAATAATCAGGGTTGATTTCCTTTAGGTTTGATTGGCTTGATCTCCTTGCAGGCTAAGGGACTCTCAAGAGTCTTCTCCAGCACGATAATTCAAAAGCATCAATTTTTCAGTGCTCAGCTTTCTTTATGGTTCAACTCTCACATTTATGCATGACTACTGGAAGAACCATAGATTTGACTATATGGACCTTTGTCAGCAAAGTGATCTCTCTGCTTTTTAATATGCTGTCTAGGTTTGTCATAACTTTTCTTCCAAGGAGCAAGCATCTTTTAACTTCATGGCTGCAGTCACCATCTGCAGTGATTTTGAAGTCCAAGAACATAAAATCTGCCACTGCTTCCACTTTTTCCCCTTTCTATTGGCCATGATGTGGCCAGATGCCATGATCTTTGGTTTTTGAATATTGAGCTTGAAGCCTGCTTCTTCAGTCTCCTCTTTCACTGTCATTGAGAGGCTCTTTATTTCCTCTTCAATTTCTGCCGTTAGAGTTGTATTATCTGCATATCTGAGGCTGTTGGTATTTCTCTTGGAAAATTTGATTCTAGTTTATGATTCATCTAGCCTGGAATTTCACATGATATACTCTGCATATAATTTAAGTAAGCAGGGTGACAGTTTACAGCTTTGAAATACTTGCACAATTGGGAACTAGTCCATTTTTCCATGCCCGGTTCTCACTGTTGCTTCTTGATCCACACACAGGTTTCTCAGGAGACAAGTAAGGTGGTTTGGTACTACCATCTTCTCTCTTTAAGAATTTCCCAGTTTCTGGTGATTCATCGTGAAAGGCTTTAGCATAATCAATGAAGGAGAAGTTAATGTTTTTCTGGAATTCCCTTACTTTCTTCATGATCCAGTGGATGATGGCAATTTGATCTTTCGTTCCTCTGCCTCTTCAAAACCCAGCCTGTCCATCTGGAAATTCTTGGTTCATGTGCTACTGAAGCCTAGCTTGAAGAATTTTGAGCAAAAAGTGACTAGCGTATGACATTAGCACGATTGTACGGCAGTTGGAACATTCTTGGGCATTGCCGTTCTCTGGGATTAAAATGAAAATTACCTTTTGCAGTCCTGTGGCCACTGCTCAGTCTTCCAGACTTGCCAACATAACTGAGTGCAGCATTGTAACAGCAATATCTTTTAGGATTTTAAGTTTCTCAGGCTGAATTTCATCAGCTCTACTAGTTTTGTTCATAGTAATGCTTCTTAAGGCCCACTTGGCCTCACACTCCAGGATGTCTGGCTCTAGTCTTGTTGAGTAAAACTCAGTTGTGTGAAGACGGTCCAGTCTTTGACCTCCAAGTGTTAGTAGGAGTAGAATGCAGTTGCATGGAGTAAATGAAGGAAGTTGAGACCAAGATTTCCACCCAAACAAACTCATCCCAGTGAAACACTAATACATTCAACATTATAAGCAAAATTTTCTTTCTTTTCTCATGTGACATATTTTTTATTGCATTCTCCATTTGATCTTAAAGACAAAACATATTTCAGGTAACAAAAATTTGATGCATAGTTTGTTTGTTTGTTTGTTTGTTTGTTTGTTTTATCACACCCCAGTTCAGTTCAGTTCAGTTCAGTTGGCTCAGTCATGTCTGACTCTTTGTGACCCCATGAATTGCAGCACGCCAGGCCTCCCTGTCCATCACCAACTCCTGGAGCCTACCCAAACCCATGTCCATCGAGTCAGTGATGCCATCCAACCATCTCATCCTCTGTCGTCCCCTTCTCCTACCGCCCGCAATCCTACCCAGCATTAGGGTCTTTTCCAATGAGTCAGCCCTTCGCATGAGGGGGCAAAGTATTGGAGTTTCAGCTTCAACATCAGACCTTCCAATGAACACCCAGGATTGATCTCTTTTAGGATGGATTGATTGGATCTCCTTGCAGTCCAAGGGACTCTCAAGAGTCTTCTCTAACACCACAGTTCAAAAGCATCAATTCTTCAGTGCTCAGCTTTCTTCACCGTCCAACTCTCACATCCATACATGACCACTGGAAAAACCATAGCCTTGACTAGATGGACTTTTGTTGGCAAAGTAATGTCTCTGCTTTTAAATATGCTATCTAGGTTGGCCATAACCTTCCTTCCAAGGAGTAAGCGTCTTTTAATTTCACGGCTGCAGTCACCATCAGCAGTGATTTTGGAGCCCAAAAAAATAAAGTCTGACACTGTTTCCACTGTTTCCCCATCTATTTCCCGTGAAGTGATGGGACCAGATGCCATGATCTTAGCTTTCTGAACGTTGAGCTTTAAGCCAACTTTTTCTCTCTCCTCTTTCACCTTCATCAAGAGGCTCTTTAGTTCTTCACTTTCTGCCATGAGGGTGGTGTCATCTGCATATCTGAGGTTATTGATATTTCTCCCGGCAATCTTGATTCCAGCTTGTGCTTCCTCCAGCCCAGCTTTTCTCATGATATACTCTGCATAAATGTTAAATAAGCAGGGTGACAATATACAGCCTTGACGTACTCCTTTTCCTATTTGGAACCAGTCTGTTGTTCCATGTCCAGCTCTAACTGTTGCTTCCTGACCTGCATACAGGTTTCTCAAGAGGCAGGTCAGTTGGTCTGGTATGCGCATCTCTTTCAGGATTTTCCGCAGTTTCTTGTGAGCCACACAGTCAAAGGCTTTGGCATAGTCAATAAAGCAGAGGTAGATGTTTTTCTGGAACTCTCTTGCTTTTTCAATGATCCAGCAGATGTTGGCAATTTGATCTCTGATTCCTCTGTCTTTTCTAAAACCAGCTTGAACATCTAGGATTCACGGTTCACGTATTGCTGAAGCCTGGCTTGGAGAATCTTAAGCATTACTTTACTAGCGTGTGAGATGAGTACAATTGTGCGGTAGTTTGAGCATTCTTTGGCATTGCCTTTCTTTGGGATTGGAATGAAAACTGACCTTTTCCCATCCTGTGGCCACTGCTGAGTTTTCCAGATTTGCTGGCATATCGAGTGCAGCACTTTCACAGCATCATTTTTCAGGATTTGAATTAGCTCAACTGGAATTCCATCACCTCCACTAGCTTTGTTCATAGTGAAGCTTCCTAAGGCCCACTTGACTTCACATTACAGGATGTCTGGCTCTAGGTGAGTGATCACACCACCCTGATTATCTGGGTCGTGAAGATCTTTTTTGTACAGTTCTTCCATGTATTCTTGCCACCTATTCTTAATATCTTCTGCTTCTGTTAGGTCTCTACCATTTCTGTCCTTTATTGAAATGTTCCCTTGGTATCTCTAATTTTCTTGAAGCGATCTCTAGTCTTTCCCATTCTATTGTTTTCCTCTATTTCTTTGCATTGATTGCTGAGAAAGGCTGTCTTATCTCTCCTTGATGTATATATATGGAATTTAGAAAGATGTTTATGGATGACCCTATATGCGAGACCACAAAAGAGACACAGATGTAAAAAACAGCCTTTTGGATTCTGTGGGAGAAGGCGTGGGTTGGATGATTTGAGTGAATAGCATTGAAACATGTATATTACCATAGTGTGAAGTAGATGACCAGTCCAGGTTTGATGCGTGAGACAGGGCACTCAGGGCTGGTGCTTTGGGACGACCCTGAGGGATGGAATAAGGAGGGAGATATGACGGGGATTCCGGATTGGGGTCACATGTACACCCATGGCTGATTCATGTCAATGTATGGCAAAAACTACTACAATATTTTAAAGTAATTAGCCTCCAATTAAAATGAATAGATTAATTTAAAAAATAAATAAAGAAGAATTCCCTACTATCAAAGCCCATTCCATAATCTTGTGGAAAAAGAGGGCAAAGACCTTTCTGCCCTGTCTGATGGATCTTTCTGCGAGTGTCCCCCATTGGTGCCAGTGTTTCATATGTTGGATTTCTCTTCTTTTTGTTCATTCCTGTAAAGTGTCTGCTTTACAGCTGTAGACTTAGAAATGCTGAACTTGAAATCCAGGAGGCAGAATTTCAAGTTAAGGACTTTAGCACTTTTCTATGTATGGAAAGGTACACAAGTCAGGGCTCATTAGAAATATTTTCTTGGTATGTACCTCAGCTATCTGAGGGCCTGTAATCCTATGTTCTCAGCATTTCCTCTGGGTTCACCATAGGAGGTCGCTGCAATCTGATGGCTGCTAGATGGCAAGTATTTTCCTTCCTCAGGGCTCTCCAGCTCATGCTGGAGTTCTGCAGTTGCTGATTCCATTTCTCAGGTCTTCCCCTCTTGGTCAAGAATTTGACCAATATTTGGGAGATGTTTCATGATTAACTTTTATCCCGTGGCACTGGGAGGCTCATCCTAGTCCAGGTGAAAATTCTTGATATGCCATTCCAGGTGTTAAGTTTTGGATGAGGCCCATCAATAATTAAAAATTCTCTGGATTTTGTCTAACTATAATAGAGGAGAGATTATCCCTTTTTGCTTCTTCCCATACATAGATTCACAATGTAACAATTATTTCATGTTATAAATGTGATTTTTCTCTAAATGTTTAGCCATAGAAGTTTTGCTGGAGGTCTGATTACTCATTAGTAACTTCAACAGACAACAATCCTATAAATGAGACAGGATATTAGTAATGAAACTAATAACATTGACGATGACGCAGTTCAGCAGAGACACACAATGCACAATTTAAAAAGAACTTTAAACAATGATTGGTATAACTTGTTGTAATCCAGTTGCAGTAATCAAGTGACCCAAGGAGCCATAACTGATTTAATGAGTTGTTTGCAATTTTACTGTACTGGGTGTGCACATTTATTCATGGCTTTATCTTTGAGACAATTGTATGTTACTGGCAGTATCAACCAGGAAGAGGAAAAGAGATGTTTCAATTTTACTCACAAAAAGTATAGCATACCAAGTTACTATACAGGGCTTCCCTGGTGACTCGGATGGTAAAGAATCCACCTGTCAATGCTGGAGATGCTTGAGAGATGAGTTCGATCCCTGGGTCGGGAAGATCCCCTGGAGAAGGGAATGGCAACCCACTCTTGTATTCTTCCCTGGGGAATCACATGGACAGAGGAGCCAGGTGGGTTGCAGTCCATGGGGTCACAAGGAGTTGGACAGGACTGAGTGACTAAACACGCAGTCTACCAAGTTACTATAAGTCATAGTTAGTTGAAGAAGATTTTTCTTATACCTAGAAAACACAGATTTAAACCAGTAATGTTTTTTGATGGGAAGCATAAAAATTATAATCGTATTTACTGGTTCACTCATTCCTATGTAACTAATTCTTTACGTTAGGAGCTTTATGAAGCCTTCAGGGTTCCCATTAGAATTCTTCAATAATTTCTTTACTCAGTTCAGCATTATGGTCTGAAAGTAGGAAATGTGTTATCCAAAAGACTTTTCTGTAAATCATCTTGAAGAGGAGGCATTTTTGCCATGACATCAGAGTGAAACCGTAAGTATCTATAATGGTAAAAGACTGAAGGAAATTAAAGACTTGAATCTGATTACAATGCAGTTGACAAAGCAACCCGGTTAGTACTGTGTTATACAACATTTTCAGATAATAAATAGAATAATGACTAATAATATTCTACCAGGACATACCAGGTTTTTAGGAACTCTATATAATCTCTACAATATCTGTATCATGTACAATATAACTTAAGACTTATTACTCATCTGACATCTCCCATGTAGTTTAACATACCAAGTGAACCTAACTAGCTTAATATCTTCCTTTGGGAGTGCTTTAGGGACCCTTTGAAACATCCTCAAGTTAGATAGAGGTATTTTGATTTGAGAAGTTTTATCAAAAAAGTATTCATAAAAAAAAACTTTTAAAGCACATCACAATGACAGGCCACTGTGAAAAATAGTTATTTACTTAGGCAATGTGACAATAGACTATTTCAAAGACAAATACTGAACAGATCACTTAAAGATAAACAGACTTAAAATCTGTTATCAAAGGCAAAATAACATCTTCAGAAAACTTGAGATTTTTAAAAAGAGAGAAAAGCCAAATTTACATTTTGCTTCAGCTGATTTTAAAGGTTCATTGACTCAATGAAAATTGTTTTAAACATAGTTATTCTTGATTGATTATGTACAAAACTCTTTTTTGGTTCCATTTTCCACAAACCATTCATCACTCAATTTATTTTAGCACAAATTTAACTTTCAAGTTGTAAAATATCTGTGGACAGATCCTAAAAGACATAATTCTTTCTAAAAGTTCACTGAAAACTCTTACCTCATTTGCACTCACTCCTTACAAAGTTTTTTCACATTGAGTTACTTTTCTTGCTAACAAATTTGTAACAGATATAGTAAAATGTTATTTAGCTTATAATAAACCTAGGCACAATGAAGTATTATACTTAATTGTATGTATAATGAGGTATTTAGGAAAGGAATATGACTTTAAGCAGAAAGTTGGCTGACAAATAAATGTCAGACTAATGTCTTGAAATAACCATCTTGTTGTGGTGTGGACATAAGGTTCTTGAATAGAACCAGAAAGAGAAATGGTGAGGATCTATAGTCAAAAGGCAGAATAGAGAGGAAGAGGCAGTGAGGAAAGTATGTAAAAAGGGTCTTAAGTCTTCCAGATTATCTATGGGAAGTGAAGTGAAGTGAACATCGCTCAGTTGTGTCCGACTCTTTACAACCCCATGGACTATAGTCCCTGAAATTCTCCAGGCCAGAATACTGGAGTGGGTAGATTTCCCTTCTCCAGGGGATCTTCCCAACCCAGGCATCAAACCCAGGTCTCCTACACTGCAAGCAGATTCTTTACCAGCTGAGCCACCAGGGAGGCCAATCTATGGGGAAGAGCCAGCCTTTGAAGGGGTGTGTTCATCTCTTCTGTCTCTTCTTTTCACAGGTGGGCAGGATCAGATTACCTCTTTATGAACCCAGCAAAGGCATTTTAGTTTACATTCAGGCAGAGGGGCAGTGTTCTTTGAGACAGGTGATTATGTATGATGATGATAATAACAGCAAGGGCAAGTAAGCTGATGAAGCAGCTACAACCTGTAGTCACAACTTGTTCTTGTTTGCAACAGTTGTGGGGCACGGGCTCCATAGTGAAGCCTGTGGGCTTATTTGCCCCATGGCATGTGGCATCCTAGGGATCAGACCTATGGCCCCTGCATTCTTAGGGTGATTCTCAACCACTGTACCATCAGGGAAGCCCCACGAGTACACTTTTTGAGATCTGACCTTCTCTACACAGTGCTTCTCAAAGGGGATCATGTTCAGTGACCTCCAGACGAGGTGACAGATGCCCTTAGTTCTAATGGAGCATGTGTAGTGTTGAGCCTGGAACCTGCACTTTTAACAAGCACCCCAGGAGATATCATTGCTTCTGGTCCCAAACCATACCTTTCAGCAGGAAGTCTTCTGAAAACTTAATCTGTGTTTAGAGTTCCCTGGGGTACTCTTTCCCTTAACCAGCAGATTTGGTTTGTCCAAATCTGGGAAGGATTTCTAAGGCTGCTGGTGGCATATTGCTTCTCAAGCAGATACCTCTCTACTTCTGAGGAGAGACATTTGTCATGTGAGGTCATGTTTCTGGGTGTTACAATGGAAGACGTGGGAGATGACACCTTCTATCTGGTCTTCGGAGATGAATCAGACTGTCTAACAGACTACAGTGCACAGGAAAACACCTCACCAAGAATTATGCAGTCATGTCCATCACAGGGAGGGTAAGAAATCCTGGATGACATGAGTTAACCTGCTGCTCAGACAGAGAATGAAGCCTCAGTCCTTGTAGGACTTTTTACAGCTTGTTACAGGACATGGTCCTCTGTCCAGTGTCACAGCCCCATGCTCCCTAACTCCTTCTCCTTACCACTTCATTATCTCTTGTTTTTTATATAGGCGTTCTGCATACACTAGTGAGTAACTTCCATGTCATCATGGTCCTGAATATTGGTGTTACTGAGTCTCCATTGCTAGAGCTGGTGAGTGAGTAACTAAGGCTGTTTCATGTGGGTTTTTGTTCTTGAGTGGCAAATGTGGGCAACTGTGTGTACTACAGGGGCATTTCTTGGTGAAAAAAAAAAATAGACCAAAGCACCTATAAAAGCCTAGAATCCAAAACCATGTCCATGGGTCCTTAGTCACATGCACGGCAGTATGACTTCAGGAGAAGGGATCCAGGACAGCATTGTTCTGTGGACAAGGTAGAAGGCTGTAGACATGCGGTGGGGGCACCAGCCTGGGTGTGTCTAGGAGCCACCCTGCACCTGGGCGCTGTGACTGTTTGTCCTGAGAACTGTGACCATCAGGGAAATACAGACATCAAGGTTCAGTTAGACAAACAAGAATGTACAAAGATGGAAGGAAGACATGCACACTGTTCTCTAAGGAGTCTCCACCTGGAAGCGGGTGACCCAGAGTGGGGATTCCTCTGAAATGGTTACCCAGGTTGTACATTTCAGCATAGCTTCCAAGGGTGCCCCATTAATGTGAGTCAGGAAAGATTTGTCATTTTCCACTCAATGTCAGGGAAATGCTCTGAGGTGCACACAGCCCAAGCAAACAATGGATCAACAGCAATGGTTAAGAAATATCAGTCCTTCATTGATCAGAAGTGTTGGTGCTGTCAGAATAGACATTTACCCTCAATTACAGCCCATGGCATCTGACACTTTCTCTCTATGGAGCTCTGTGGGGCCAATACAAGTTCCTTTCCCTGTAATGCCCTGTAATGAATAAAGTGCTTTCTAGGGGCTTTTTCTTGATCAGGCGCCCCACTCCCAGTACAGTAAGAGGATCCTGTTCCCAGTCACATCATGGTTTAGTCCTTTCTCTTCCTCTCACCTGGGCACCTGAGGTCATCGCTATCGAATCCTCATGAGAATTGTCTCTGATGAACACCTGTCCTAAAAAAGACACATATTCCTGGATAATTAACGTGGACATTTGTGTGTTTTAAATTAGATGACTTTTGTGCAGACACACATGTGCAGGGCAAAAATTAAATCAGTTTATTTAAACCCTCAGAAATCAAGCACCACCAGACAGGACATGATTTAGTGATCATGAGAGATGAGATGAGAGTGGGAGTGTGAGTATGAAGAGAGAAGGATCATGTTAATCAGGAACCAAGAAGGTCGTCTTCGTGTTGTTGATGTTGATTCCATGGAGATGAGGACATGTCTTGTCTCAGGGACTCTTCCTGTAGGTGAATGAAATGGGATCAAAGGTTTAGTCGAGTTGACTGTGTGACAGCTGACAGGGGTGAGCCTCGGGCAGTAGGCTATCCAGGGTTCAGGAGCTGGTAGGTGATCCAGTGTTAGAATCCTGGTGGACCTCAACACTCCGCATCTCAATGATGTAGGTGGGAGTCCCTGTGGAATTTTCCCCAGGATGTACATGTGGGGAAAACTTTCCCATTGGGGATTGATTCTAGGAGTAATGGTTTTGGAATGCATGTTCATTGGAATGGTTCATCTAAACATGGTTTAAATTCTCTGATTTAAAGTTTGCATTTTCTGAATTAGTCTCTTTTCCTAATTCCAAAAGGTTTGTCTTTTGGGTCTTCAAGAGTCAATTGTTTAATTTTAATTTTATTTTGAAGTTGAGTTGATTAACAATGTTGTGTTGGTTTCAAATGTACAGCAAAGTGATTGATTTATACATACAGATATGAATATCTGGGGTTTTTTTAGGTTCTTTTCCCATTTAGGTTTTTACAGTGTTTCATATAGCTCCCTGCATTCTACAGGACTATCTTTTTGTCTATCCTTCCTGTATATAATATTTTGCATCTGCTAATCTCAAACTCCTAACCCTTCCCTTAACCAACTTCCTCCCTCTTTGCAACCACAAGTTTGTGCTCTATGTCTGTGAGTGTGTTTCTGTTTTGAAAATAACCTCCTCCAAGTCTTATTTTAGATTCCACATATTGGTGATATATATTGTTTTTGTCTTTCTCTTTGTGACTTACATCATTTAGTATGACAGTCTGGAGGTCCATTCATGTTGCTGCAAATGCCATGATCTCATTCATTTTTATGGCTGAGTAATAATCCATTGAATGTTTTCAGCCTGTTTTTTTTTTTTTTATCATATTCACCTGCAACCTACTGTTTTTCTTTGCTTCTTTTCTTTCACTTTTTTTCAACAGAAGATTAAAGCCACACCTTAGCCTAGATCAGTGTCATTTTCTGAGGCTGTCTTACTTTAGAAAGCTTAAAGATTCCACTAAAAGAAATCACCTTGTGAATGGGGAATATAATTCACATGCTTATTTCAGACAGTGCAGTAGGAATGGCTTTACTGGTTCTGTCACCTTGCAGGAAAGATGAACTGTCTTTAATCCTGGTTCTCCTGGAGAAGGGACGTGTATGGACAACCACGAGGTCAGGACTGACAGGGACACTAAGTAGTGTTCACTTGCGGTGATTCTGCTTCTCTCTGATGAGTCTGGTCTGCAAGATTCCTTCAGGTTGACGCGTTCTCATTCAAGATGCTCATCATTAATCAACCAACCAGTTTGCAATTTAATATGGCTTCAGAGAAGAGAGATACCTAATGTAACAAAGTTCTCTAGTGACAGAATGTAAGTTATCGGGGCAAAAATTTACCTGCAAAATTTGGCATGTATGAAATTGGCAGTAGTGGTAAAGAACCAACCTGCCCATACAGGAGATGTAAGAGACGTTAGTTTGATCCCTGGGTTGGGAAGATCTCTTGGAGAAGGAAACGGCAACCCATTCTAATATTCTTGCCTGGGGAATCCCATTGACAGAGGCGCCTGGCGGGCCAAAGTGCATGGGGTTGGCCAAGAGTCCGACAGGACTGAAGAGACTTATTAGGCATTAGTCATGAAATAACAATGTGTCCTTTTTCATTTATTTGTTGGGGCAGCATTAATAACGGACCATGTTTACTTACAAAAGTGTCTGCGTCCAAGTCACTTTTGTTTACTCCTCTGGACAGTCATCTGTGGAAAAACAAAATGGGAGAAATAAAGGAGCCACCAATTACTACCATTCCACAGTATTTCTAAGGTTTCTTTCTTTCTTTCTTTTTTGTTATTTTAAGTAATGTATTTTATAAGAGATTACTTCTGAGAGAAGAAATCTTAAATAAGCTGATTTTTTCATGATATTCACGTATTTTACATATTTACAATTTACAGGTGAGCGATATAGTCACGAAAAAATATCATTTCATTACCATTATCAATGAAATTCACGATATTTTCTTCTGGAATCCCTTTGTCTCTCGTCTCCTTTTTGAACCTCTCAAAGTCACTGTCCGAAATCTCATCATCTGTACCTGATAATCAATGTACAAAAAGGACAGTGTTGTCTCTTAGAAGCCACGGAAATGTCTGAATATACACAACAAGAAATTGAATGTGTCAATCAGATCCTTACTTATATGATGTAAGAGAGCTTCAAACAGTTTCCATGTCCCATGAAACAGACATCTGCCATCCTAAGAATTAATTTCCATCCAATTCTGTAATTAAACCTCTGCCTCTGTCAGCAGGAGGAACCCAGAGACTTGTAGGTGTTCCGTGAATTTGGGACTCAACCCATCCCAGTAGGCAATTGACTTGCTTCTTTATCAACTTCCCACAAACTGTATCTGACACTCCTGTCTTGTTCTGGACCCAAATTATTAGGAAACAGGCTTTCCCCCTTACAAGGACACGTTTACCCCATCACATACCATGTGGGAGACAATTTAGCCTTTAACCCATTATTCCACCCAATTCCTTTGCTGAAATAGACATCTACTGTCTCAGTGGCACACATCTCAGTGATTCTGTCAGGTCATTTGGGGTCATGTTCATAGGAACAGTGCATTGTGACAACAAAACAGGATGAAGATTTACAAGTTTTGTTCCAAGGGTTAGAAAGCATGGGAAAACTGATGTAAAATGACATCGTTCAGGTCAGCCTCATTATAGCCATGGCTTGAGATTAGTTGATATGTTTTTTAAAAAACTGTAAAAGTTCAGTTCAGTTCAATCGCTCAGCAGTGTCCAACTCTTTGTGACTCCATGAACCGCAGCACTCCAGGCCTCCCTGTCCATCACCAACTCCCAGAGTTCACACAAACTCATGTCCATTGAGTCAGTGATGCCATCCTACCATCTCATCCTCTGTCATCTCTTTCTCCTCCCGCCCTCAATCTTTCCCAGCATCGGGGTCTTTTCCAATGAGTCAGCTCTTTGCATCAGGTGGCCAAAGTATTGGAGTCTCAGCTTCAAAATCAGTCCTTCCAGTGAACACTCAGGACTGATCTCCTTTAGGATGGAGTGGTTGGATCTCCTTGCAGTCCAAGGGACTCTCAAGCGTCTTCTCCAACACCACACTTCAAAAGCATCAATTCTTCAGTGATCAGCTTTCTTTTTTTTTTTTTTTATCTATAAAGTATCTTCTCTTTATTTAAGTTAAACAATTTTCAAGGATGGTTTCCATCTATAAAATGGACAAAGTACAAGCTCTGTACAGCAGTTCTTTTTAAAAACCAACTGGAAAAAAAATTACCAAACTATATTTTGAATCTGCAAAACATACTCACAGATACCATCATTTTAGCTTTTATGAAGACATAACAAAGACCAACTCTCACATCCATACATGACTACTGGAAAAAGCATAGCTTTGACTAGACAGACCTCTGTTGGCAAAGTAATGTCTCTGCTTTTTAATATGCTGTCTAGGTTGGTCATAACTTTCCTTCCAAAGAGTAAGAGTCTTTTGATTTCATGGCTGCAATCACCATCTGCATTTTGGAGCCCAAAAAAATAAAGTCAGCCACTGTTTCACCATCTATTTGCCAGGAAGTGATGGGACCAGATGCCATGATCTTCGTTTTCTGAATGTTGAGCTTTAAGCCAACTTTTTCACTCTCCTCTTTCTGTAAAATTACTGTAAAAATAATTTTTTTTTAAATTTGAACAGGTGGAGATTATTTTCAAATGTTTGAAAATTATTTTCAGCCCCTGTTTCTTGGTGGATTGCCTTCCAGGGTCCTTAGCTCAGTGAACATAAATATGCAGGTCTTCTATACTGAATGGTGAATATTGTCAACACCTCCTGATTTTCTGAATGAAACTACTGACAGTGGACATGTTGCATGACAATGGCAATGGGATATTAGGGTGCCACGTGAAGGGTGAAAGTCACTCAGCCGTGCCCTACTCTTTGTGACCCCGTAGACTATATAGTCCACATATATGGAATTCTCTAGGCCAGACTACTGGAGTGGGTAGTCTTTCCCTTCTCCAGAGGATCTTCCCAACCCAGGGATCGAATCCAGGTCTCCTGCATAGCAGGCGGATTCATTGCCAGCTGGGCCACAAGGGATGCCTCATACCAATTATTCCAACAAACTCTGTCTTGATTCCTTCTTCATCCACGTTGATAAGATCTCCTATTACAGAGTTATGGGACACATGAAGAATTCGACCTTCATTTTGACCCGCATCTGTGAGAGAGAAAAGATACAAATATACAACCCCACATTCATTTGTTGTCAGTTAGATGTAGTGCGACAGATTTAGGGCATTAAGAAAGGTATGTGCTGTATTGATTTGTGTCTGACTCCACTCCATGGGTACATTTAATTCTACCGTGGTTATGACAGCAAGGAAAGCAGGCAAGACTTTCCTGCATTCCCACGTTTTCCTAGTTAACAAGTCACCCCTTGCTGTCTTACTTCATGCTTTCTAGAACCTGTGTCCTAATGAACCCAAGCAATGTACTTTTTAGTTTATTTCATTATTTAATTAAGTTTTGGTTACTCTGAGTCTTTGTCACCGTCCGCAGTCTTTCTCTACTTGTGTCGACCGTGGGGCCACTCTGTAGCTGTGGTCCAGGGACTGCTAACTGCAGTGGCTTCTCCCTTGTTGCACACAGATGCTGGGGTGTGTGGGCTCAGTAGTCGTAGCTTGTGGGCTCTTGAGTGCTGGCTCAGCAGTTGTGGTGCATGGGCTTACGGCATGCAGGATCTTCCGGCACCAGGGATCGAACTTATGTCTCCTGCACCTGCAGGTGGATTCTTACCCACTGGACCACCATGGAAGTCCCTTACAGTGTTTTCAACAGGAGGAGCCTCTTTTTCAAACCCCAATTCAAAAATTCTTTGTATTTCTGTTAACCCAGCCATGGAGTTGATTTCTCTTGACCAAAATGAACTTACCATTCATAAGCTTGCGTTCCTGAGTGCCTAGCTTGTGCCAGGCAATGTTTGAACACTTTACGTTAATTACTGCATTTCCACTGTCCCTCAGTCTGGGTTATGACAGAGAGCACGGCTATAGACATTGTTGTGAAGACAGCTTACCTGCTGGGACATGCAGGCAGTGGCCATCTCATGGTGAGCTCCATCACCACCTGGAGGGCTGCCCCTCCTCTCTGCCCTGCCCGACCACTCTGCCCCTTGTGTCTGGACAAGAAGGAACTCTGACCCACTGTGTGTCACGTCTAAACTCTATATCCATTCTCTCTCTCCTGCCCTCTATCACACCCGACTGGAATCACTCAGCAAGATGTGATGCAAAACCGCCCAGCTATCTTCCTGAAACATGGACACACTACTTACTGCTCATTGTCTGAAACACTGAAAATTCTCAGTGTGCTTGAAAAAAAATAGTAGCCAAATCAGCTTCCCATCTCATAGTCCAGAGAAGTGTATTCAACTTTCCTAAGGCCACGCTGAGTCCAGGAAACATGGATCACAATGGGAAAATTTAGCTATGTACGGATGTGACAGTTGGACCATAAAGAAGTCTGAGTGCCGAAGAATTGATGCTTTTGAACTGTGGTGCTACAGAAGATTCTTGAGCATCCCTGGAGAGCAAGGAGATCAAACTGGTCAATCCTAGAGAAAATCAACCCTGAATATTCACTGGAAGGACTGATGCTGAACCTGAAGCTCCAATCCTTTGGTCACCTAATGCAAAGACCCAACTCACTGGAAAACACTATGATGCTTGAAAAGATTGAGGGCAGGAGGATAAAGGGGCAACAGAGGATGAGATGGTTGGATGGCATCACCAACTCAGTGGACATGAGTTTGAGCAAACTCCGGGACATAGTAAAGGACAGGGAGGCCTGGAGTGCTGCAATCCATGGCATTGCAGAGAGTCGGATACGATGAAGTAACTGAGAAACAACCAAAAATGCAGGTCCTCAGAATATCAGTGAAACTCTGTGGTTAACCATGACTTCCCAAAAGTGCACACTGCAGCATCATTGAATTCTCTGTGAAGGTAATGTAGGCAATAGGACAGTGAGAATAATTTTATCTTCTGGATGTCAGGTCTCTATCAAGGCCACTGATCGTGTGCTGTGCTTGATGTGGGTACACCTCACAGTACCTAAAACAAAGCTAGGGAGTAGCACTTTAAAACAAAGCTAGGGAGTAGCACTTTAAAACAAAGCTAGGGAGTAGCACTTGCAAGAGATCTTACAAGAAGACCTGCTATTCTCTTTCCCATCTTTAGTCACTCTGCAAAAATCCAGCTAAAAAGGATTATAAGAGTGAAGAAAAGTAAAGACAGTGGAAGCATTCATGATTCAACCACAGGAAAAAGTAATACAGGAATAAGAAAATGAAAGCATAGTTTTAAAATCATCAAACATTACAAGTTATGGATGAAAGGATGAGGAAATGTTGTAGGCATAAATTTTAGTTCTTTGTGCTCATAGACACTGTGCCACTGGTCAGTTTAGGCAGGGTTGCGATCATGTCAGTTCAGTTCAGTTGCTCAGTCATGTCTGACTTTGTAATCACATAGTGATGTATTTAAATGTTAATCAAATATGTACTTCCTGTGTGCAATGTCGCTTCGGTCATATCCAGCTCTTTGCAACCCTGTGGACTGTAGCCCTCCAGGCTCCTCTGTCCAAAGGATTCTCCAGGCAAGATTACTGGAGTGAGTTGCCATGCCCTCCTCTGGGGGAATCTTCTCAACCCAGGGATCAAACCCGTATCTCTTCTGTTTCCTGCACTGTCAGCTGGGTTCTTTACCACTAGTGCCATCTGGGAAGACCGTACCTCTTAGGCCATTAATGTACCATTTAAATGTAGCATTAATGTACCATTTAAAATCAGGAATGATGCTTAGAGTCCTCATAAAGAACTTAGGGATGTCAATGCTAGCCAGCATTCCCATTGCTTTGAACAGAAGCCAATGGTATGATTGAAGCCGATGTTATGATTTTGTTGGATTTAAATTCTTCCGTTGTAATTGTAAGGACTAGTATCTTTTATGGTTGTTTTTAAAAAGTGAGTGACACTGATATGCAAACTCAGGATAGACCCCTGAGATGCCATTTCATAGACTGTTGTGAATTGTCTGTGAGAACCCTACGGAATATGAATTCTACACCTGTGCTTAGGCTCATTCTTCTGGTCATTCAGTCGCTAAATCATGTTTGAATCTTTGCAACTCAGTGGACACTAGCACACCAGGTGCCTCTGTCCTTCACTATCTCCCAGAGTTTGTCAAATTCAGGTCCTTTGATGCAGTACTGCTGCCTATCCATCGCATCCTCTGTTGCCCCCTTTCTCCTTTTGCCTTCAGTCTTTCCCAGCATCGGGGTCTTTTACACTGAATGGGCTCTTCCAGTGAGGTGGTCAAAGTGTTGGAGCTTTAGCATCAGTCCTTCCAATGAATATTTAGCATTGATTTCCTTTAGGATTGGCTGGTTTGGTCTCCTTGAAGTCCAAGGGACTCTCAAGAGTTTTCTCCAACACCACAGTTGAAAAGCATCAATTCTTCAGTGCTCAGCCTTCTTTATGGTGCAACTCACTTCTGTTCATGGCTACAGAAAAAATCATCACCACTTTGACAATACAGACCTTTGACGGCAAAGTAATGTCTGTACCTTTTAATACACTGTCTAGGATTGTCATTGCTTTTCTTCCAAGGAGCAAGCGTCTTGTAATTTCATGGATGCAGTCAGTGTCTGCAATGATTTTTGAGCCCAAGAAAATGAAAACTGTCACTGCTTACACTTTTTCTATTTGTCATGAAGTAATAGTACTGGATGACACTACCCTTATGGCAGAAAGTGAAGAAGAACTAAAGAGCCTCTTGATGAAAGTGAAAGAGGAGAGTGACAAAGTTGGCTTAAAGCTCAGCATTCAGAAAACGAAGATCATGGCATCTTGTCCCATCACTCCATGGCAAATAGATGGGGAAACAGTGGGGGACTTTATTTGGGGGGGCTCAAAAATCACTGCAGATGGAGATTGCAGCCATGAAATTAAAAGACGCTTACTCTTGGAAGGAAAGTTATGACCAACCTAAATGGCATATTAAAAAGCAGAGACATTACTTTGTCAATAAAGGTCCATTTAGTCAAGGCTATGGTTTTTCCAGTAGTCATGTATGGATGTGAGAGCTGGATTATAAAGAAAGCCAAGCACTGAAGAATTGATGCTTTTGAACTGTGGTGTTGGAGAAGACTCTTGAGAGTCCCTTTGACTGCAAGGAGATCCAACCAGCCCATCCTAAAGGAGATCAGTCCTGGGTGTTCATTGGAAGGACTGATGTTGAAGCTGAAACTCCA
Organism: Giraffa tippelskirchi; assembly: GCF_054371585.1. Classification (NCBI taxonomy): domain Eukaryota; kingdom Metazoa; phylum Chordata; class Mammalia; order Artiodactyla; family Giraffidae; genus Giraffa; species Giraffa tippelskirchi. The sequence goes on from NC_137289.1 coordinate 151,540,633, forward strand.
ATCCTTTGGCCACTTGATGCGAAGAGCTGACTCATTTGAAAAGACCCTGATGCTGGGAAAGACTGAAGGCAGGAGGAGAAGGCGATGACAGAGGATGAGATAGTTGGATGGCATCACCGACTCGATGGACATGGGTTTGGGTGGACTCTGGGAGTTGGTGATGGACAGGGAGGCCTAGCGTGCTGTGATTCATGGGGTCGCAAAGAGTCGGACACGACTGAGCGGCTGAACTGAACTGAATAGTACTGGATGCCCTGATCTTAGTTTTGAATGTTGAGTTGTAAGACAGATTTTTCACTCTCCTCTTTCACCCTCATGAAAAGGTTCATTTTTCCTCTTCGCTTTCTGTCATAAGGGTGGTGTCATCTGCATATCTGAGGGTACTGACATTTCTCTCGGCAACCTTGGTTCCAGCTTGTGCTTCATCCAGCTTGGCATTTCGCATGATGTACCCTGCGTATAAGTTAAATAAGCAGGGTGATAGTATATAACTTTGACATATTCCTTCCTCAATATTGATCCAGTCCATCGTTCCATGTCTGGTTCTAACTGTTGCTTCTTTTTCTGCATACAGCTTTCTCAGGAGGCAGGTCAGGTGATCTGCTATTCCCGTCTCTTACAGAATTTTCCATAGTGTCTTGTAATTCACCATGAAAAGCTTTAGCGTAGTCAATGAAGCAGATAATTTTCTCGAATTCCCTTGTTTTCTGCATGATCCTGGGAATGGTGCAATTTGATCTCTTATTCCTCTGCCCTTACAAGGCCCAGATTGTGCTTATGGAACTTCATGGTTCACTTACTTCTGAGACATAGCTTGAAGGATTTTGAGCGTTACCATACTAGCATGGAAATGAGTGCAATTGTATGGTAGTTGGGACAGAGTTTGACATTGCCCTTCTTTGGAATTGGAATGAAACTTGACCTTTTCCAGTTCTATGGCCTCTGCTGAGTTTTCCAAATTTGCTGACATAGTGAGTGCAGGATTTTAACAGCATTATCTTTTAGGATTTGAAATAGGTCAGCTTGAATTTTGTCACCTCCACTAGCTTTGTTCACAGTAATGCTTCCTAAGCCCCACTTGACTTTACACTCTAGGATGTCTGGCTCTAGTCTTGGTGAGTAACAGTCAGTTATGTGGAGATGTTCCAGTCTAATTGTTAGTAGGAGTAGAATTCAGGTGTACGGAGCTATTGAAGAAAGTTGAGATCAAGATTTCCACCCAGACATACTCTTACCAGTGAAGTACCCATACTTACATTCAGCCGTATAAGTTAAATTTTGTTGCTTCTGTCCTGTGACGTGTTTTTTTATGCATTCTCCGTTTGACCTTCAAAACAAAACATATTCAAGTTGGCTGATTAAAGTAAGAATTTGGTGCCTATTAGGATTCTTTTTGTATCACAGCCAAGAATGTGTGTCAGGTATCACCTTAGTGCCTGTGAAAAATGTGACCTTCAGAAGAGAAGGAATATGTTGTCTAAGATCCACTAACTATCAAGTGACAAGGATGGTTTGTATACACATTCAATCTGATTAGTAGTTCCAAAGATAAACTTCAAATGCAAAACAGGTTGTGTGTAAAGCCAATACCTTGGAGAAATCTAGAATTTTAGGGGGGGTGGAACAAGAAAAAGAACAACCTTTCTTTGATATAGTTTCTGAAAACTGAGGGGCATAGCCATCATCTCAGGCCTTGGGACTTCTCAAAACCCTGGCAGTGATTCATTAGAGAATATGAGAGTCAACTATCACAAAACGTTAGAGGAAGGATGCTTACTTTTCTCAAAACACACACTCTTCTTCCATCGCAATTCCAGAAGAGGATTAAACATCGAAAGACACATGTATGTATACACGCAGATTGATACATACACACGCACAAACACACAAGAACACATGCGTGCTTGCATGATATGCTTACATGACATAAGGAAATTATACATACATAATATATGATAAGTGTATATTGTCACCGATACAACAGAAAAGTTTGGGTGACTTTTATGCGTCCTCTGTGCATGTACATGAAAAAAGGTGTTATTTGGCACATAGTGAGTGTTCACACAAAACAAATATTAAAGGACAAGACGAATTGGATTAATTTTTGAACGGACACCTCGGTAAAGAATGTCCACAATGGATTGAGCTCACTCTTCTTAGTCATTGGACAAATGCGTTGACGTTAATGGAAACAACATAACATGGGAACAAAATAATTTTCCAATTACTGCAAATACACAAAATTGTATCTATGTAAACAAATCTTTTCTTTTTTTTCATAAACTTATTTATAGATAATTTTTATTTGTAAATAATGACAAGTTTATAAAATAATAACAGATACAGGAATAAATGACTTCAAAGGATAGAGACTCAGATTATAACCAATAAAATATTGCTCTGATACCCAGGTTTTACAATCCTAAAAAGTGGCATCAGAAAGCAATTTTACATTGATAGTTTCAGGTCCTCTTAAAAAAATAAAGAATAATTCAATGAGGAACATTTTCCTTAAGAATCAAGTGGGTATTTTGGGGAAATGGCAGCAGAGAAAGAACTGAGTTTCTCAGGTTGGTTATGCACTTCTCAAGGAGGAGCTCATCTGCATGGGCCTGATTCTCAGTTACTGTTCATTTTCTCAATTTCTGGAAGCTTCTTCTTAGCTGTGTCTTGCACTATCACTCCATCCAGATCTTTCCCACCCATGAACTCCTAGGGCTTATAGGCTAGCATTTCACCGTTCTCTGGTCATCTCACTTCCATTCATTTTCCCCTTCCCCAAATTACATTATGAGCCTTTTAAGGGCCAGAAACAAAATCTGACTGTATAATTATCACCCAGGGAGCTTAGCAATGTGTGGGGTGCTTAGAGAGGTCTCTGATTAATAACTGGATTGGAAGGAACTGGAAGACAGCATGACAAAAATCAGCTCCCGATCCCGTCTCTAACCAGTGCACCACACTGTCTTCCTTCTCTGCCAGTTATTAATGATAACTCCTCCTCGGCTACCTCCCTCATTTCCTTCTTCGGTGCCACTTAATGGTGGGGAGTGACATTCAGAGGACCCTTCAGCTGCCTCGTGGGTCACCTTTATCCTTGAGACTCTCTCCCTCCCTGCTAGCCGGGTGTGCCCTGTACTCCTGGTTATCAGAGATCATGGGAACTTGGACCTCCTGTTTCTCTAAGAGCACCATGGTAAGTCTAAAACTATGCAGAGCTCCCTTCAGATTGAAAAAGATTAAGAAACATAACCAAACAAGTCCTTTCAATTGGCTTGAAAAACATGAGTCCTTGCATATGCAGACGCTGAGATACACTTTTAAAACATTGTGCTGAGTGGTAGATACCAGGGAAAATGAGGCAGAGTGCCTAATTTTGTTATCTGAAGTTTCAGAAGAGGTGAGATTAAGCAAATTAGTTCTTGCCTGTTGCCCGAGGGGGTAGACATTTAATGATAAGTGAAGAAAAGCAACAAAGATGGAGAAATTTTAGACCTTTTAAAAAAATGTTCATTTTTTTTCTGTGCTGGGTCTTCGTTGCTACTGTAGTTGTGAGAGCAAGAGCTACTCTGTAGCTGCAGTGCCTGGGCCTCTCAGTGAAGTGGTTTCATTGTTGTGGAGCACGTGCTCGAGAGCACAGGCTCAGTAGTTTTGGCACACATGCATAGATTCTCCCCGGTATGTGGGATCTTCCCAGACCGGGGACTGAACCCTTGTCTCCTGCATTGCCAGGTGGATTCTTACCCACTGAGCCACCAGGGAAGCCCAGAGTTTTATATCTTGACTGTGGAGGTGGTGAAACATTTGTGCACATGTGAAAGCTCATTGAACTGTGCCCTCCACAAAGGTGCAAATAATTCCACATAAATACACTTCAGTAAAGATTGATTTCAGGAAGAGTGGCTACATGAAAAGTTAAACATAGGGCACAATAACTGTAAAAAAAAAAGCAGAGGGCAATACCAAGTTTTCTTTTTAAAAGTTAGTGAAAAGAGGCAAGTGTGTCTCCTGGCATAGAATGTGTTTGTGTGTGTGTGTGTGTGTGTGTGTGTGTGTAACTGTTTCTGTATGTGTGGTTGTAATTTGATTGTATGTATACTCTCCTGGCTCAGATGGTAAAGAATCTGCCTACAATGCCGGAGACCTGAGTTCAATACCTGTGTCAGGAAGATTCCTTGGAGATTGGAATGACCACCCACTCCAGGATTCCTTCCTGAAGAATTCTATGGACAGAGGAGCCTGGGGGCTGCACTGTCTATGGGGTCACAAAGAGTCAGAAATGCCTGAATGACTAGCACAACATGCATTCCATACTATGAAATATATACATATATAATATACAAGTAGTTATACATATGTATGAACCAATATCTCTAAGCATAAAACTTTTAGTTGTTTTTTCTTGATATTTGCATTCCTCAAAATACATACCTGAATTTGCATTCTTTTTAAGGAGAATAAGTGCTCAGCAAACTTGTGTTGGTTTCTGCCATACTTGCATGCTCTCAATGAACCAACTGCAGTATAATGGACATTCCATGAACGGTACTTAGGACAAATGTGTGTGCACGCCGTTCTTCAGCCCTGTCCACTCTTCGTGACTCCAAGTACTGTAGCCCGCCAGGCTCCTCTGTCCATAGGATTCTCCAGGCAAGAATGCTGGAGTGGGTTTCCATGTCCTCCTCCAGGGGATCTTCCCAACCCCGGGATCAAACTCATGTCTCTTATGTCGCCTGCATTGGCAGGTGCATTCTTTACCCTTAGTACCACCCGGGAAGCTCATTTGGGATGGTGATGGGTTTTGTAAATTCAGTGGAAATGAAATATCCCATGAGAAAGCCCTGCAGGGCAGAGCTCACTCTGTGCCCTCCACCTGCCCTCAGCTTCTGCACTCAGTGGAAGCCATCTCTTACAAATTCTGCAGGGAGGGGTCAAGCTCCTGGTGGCGACTGTGGGGTTAAAGCACACGAGCCTCTTCCTGCTGCTGTGTCCATCTTTCCTTTAATGAGTTGATGCCAGTGGAGCTTCTGGAACCCCTCCCTCTCGGCAGAGGCTCCAGGACATTCCTTGGAGGCTCACAAGGAATCTGCCCTCCAGGCCCCAGCTCAGAGACCCTGCTCAGGCCCACAACTCAGGGTGCCTTGCTTCAACATTCAGAGAGTTCCCTGATGGTGGGGAAGCCACATCCTCCCTCTGCTCAGAGATTTATGTGTGTTTCCCTTCTGGGTTGTTTTTACTCACTTGATATAAAAGTCGACATCTACTGTGTTGTCTTCATTAAACTGAATGTAACGTGTGTAAATGTGAAATGGCCCATTCTCAGTGATCTTCTCAATGTTACTGGATGCAATGTAATGGGTTCTCCATTCTCCTGAAAACTGAAATCAAAATTCCTATTAAGAATCTAGTCCATCTCTGTTAATTCTGCCTGACATCATCCGTCAGGAGTTTCCCTGTCCTTCCACTTGGGCAGAAGTTACCTATCTTTATGAACAAAACCTAGGTATAAAATCATGTGAAAACTCAAGTCAAGTAAAGGAAGGAATTGAGGTGTTACTGAGATAGCTTGAGCTGTCTTGTCAAATGCAAGAGCTGCAGTCAACAGCTGTTTGATCTTCCTTCTGTTTTACAAGAGTAGTGAACATGCATGAGAGCCAGTTAATAGATGGTAGAGGTGATGTGAAGACCATACAGAACAGGTATAGAGCCAGTGAATGGAGCAATTTTGAGTTGCAGGGAGATAGATAGACTTATGAATCCACATGACCAAGCCCCAAAAGGGACACACACATATATCCCAAGACCTCTTCCCAGCTTGCACCCCTGGTACTGGTTTGAGAAGTAGCTGAGCTTCACCTTGACCTGCATAAAGCAGACCAAGGACAAGACTGAACAGCATCACCTTCATCTCGCTGGCTCTTCTTCTGTAGAAGCTGAGGGTGTCCCAGTTGTCAGAGAGGATGTGAAATTGCTGCCACTTTTATAGCCAACATCTGTTGGTGTGATGGGTCATGAGCCAATGTTTGTTCCTCATATGACCGAAGTTACACAGATGCTATCTTCAGTATCCTGCTTGGCAGGGACAAGCTTTTCTGGCATTCTGTCGTTTTAATAATGGGATTTAAGAGAGGTTGATGTAGATGTGGACTTTTGACTGAGTAGATGAGAAATCTCAGTACACATGTGATCTTTCAGAGTCAGAAATATTTATTTTTCTTTATGTCCTGAGATCAAAAATGGAATAAACTATCCAGGGTACATAGAAGTTGTCCCCCTCTCCTATATTGTTTCCTTAACACGGAGGAGAGTGTTTAAAATTATTATCTAAAAGTTAAGATCGACTGTGTGGGTTAGTCAAGGAAAATCTATTTCCTAAGAGACCCTTGGAAAGCCTCCTATTTCTGAGGTGAGGAGCACATGGGCACAAAGCGTTTATCACCTCCTCCTACACCAAAGCAGGCTTTTTCCTCCTTATAACTGGGAGGACGAGCCGCTCAAATGCCCCTTAACCTCGTCTGAAAAAGGCATGTCAACAATTCATTTTCTTTTCTTTTTTTTTTAATTAGTTTATTTTCTATTTTTTAACTTTACAATATTGTATTTGTTTTCCCATACATTGACATGAATCTAGCATGGGTGTACGTGTGTTCCCCTTCCAGAACCCCCCTTCCACCTCCCTCCCCATCCCATCCCTCTGGGTCATCCCGGTGCACCACCCCGAGCACCCTGTATCATGCATCGAACCTGGACTGGCGGGATGATATGGGAGAATGGCATGGAAGCATGTAAATTACCATATGTGAAACAATTCATTTTCATTACTCTTTTTCCAGACACACTTTACCCGTCTAATCTCTAATGTAGTATTTACTCAATGACTCAGTTTTTTCTCTGGGCGAGCACAAAATTGGGAGAGTAGTTCTCATAATATTTAGAATTTTGAATGGAGAAAATTTATTTCCTCACTCTAGTTATTTTCAAGGCCACTTAAAGGTCAATAGAATCTGTTTTTCATATTTTTTAATCAAATTTTTACTTACATTCATCTTCATTGATCATAATTTATCAAATGAATACATTAAAAGATTAATTTTGTTTTAAGTATAGAAATGAAGAAGATGTGAGTTTCAAGATTCTCAAGTTGGCTAAGCAAAAACCACTTGAGAGCTGACCCAGGACTGGCTACTTCCAGGACAAATCAGAGCTCAGAATCCTTCTATTCAAGTGAAATCAGACCTTTGAGGAGAGCTTCTGTCAAGAATATCTTCAGCTCACATCTTTCAGTTCAGTTCAGTCGCTCAGTCGTGTCCGACTCTTTGCGACCCCATGAATTGCAGCACGCCAGGCCTCTCTGTCCATCATCAACTCCCGGAGTCTACCCAAACCCATGTCCATCGAATTGGTGATGCCATCCAACCATCTCATCCTCTGTCGTCCCCTTCTCCTCCCGCCCCCAATCCTACCCAGCATTAGGGTCTTTTCCAATGAGTCAACCCTTCGCATGAGGTGGCCAAAGTATTGGAGTTTCAGCTTCAACATCAGACCTTCCAATGAACACCCAGGATTGATCTCTTTTAGGATGGATCGATTGGATCTCCTTGCAGTCCAAGGGATTCTCAAGAGTCTTCTCCAACACCACACTTCAAAAGCATCAATTCTTCGGCGCTCAGCTTTCTTCACCGTCCAACTCTCACATCCATACATGACAACTGGAAAAACCATAGCCTTGACTAGACGGACTTTTGTTGATCCTTTCCCTCTTGGCTCACATGAAACTTCAGTATTTTGTTTTCTCTTTGTTCTTTTCTTCCAGTTGCAATATCACATTTTTCTCTTTCATTAGCACATTCCTCTGTATAATATCCTGTTGCAGTTTCGGCTGTGAAATCTGTGTGATAGAAGAGTTTCATGTCTCAAAATATGATGAAATGATTTCTTCTCTTTGGGCTTTGATCCAGATAATAATTTGCTTTTTTCTTTCTTTCTTTCTTTCTTTTTTTTTTTTTTTTTTGCCTGTTTGTTAATTTTGGCTGCACCGAGAAGAATGTAGATTCTTAGTTCTCCAACCAGGAATAGAACCTGTACCCAGTGCAGTGAAAGTGCAGAATTGTAACTGCTGGACCACCAGGAAAGTCCCTGAATCAGATAATTTCAAGCAGGGATGTGATCCCAGCTTGTCACAGTCTTGGTAGACCTGGACCTGGGGACTAGAGTCGATGAGAAAAAGGACGCAGGGGGCCCAAGTCTGAAGTGAAACGAGGGTACATTATTCGCAGAAACGCATGTTTATATATCTTCAATAAAATGATTACTCAGCCATTAAAAACAATGAAATTCCACCAGCGGCAACAAAAGGGATAGTCCTAAAAGGTCACTGAAGGGAGTCCAAGCAGGTGCTCTTTCCCACGATCTCAGTCCTGAGAACTGTGTGCAGCTCCGCTCGTTCCTGTTTTCCAGGAACTGATAAGGAACAGAGAGTCCTCGAGAAACGACAGACAAAGGAAGAAAACAACATATTGGATCCCCTAAAGTTGAACGTCCCCTGACATCCCCCCCTTTTTTATTTTTTCATAATTGGAGGTGACTATAGATACTTTTGTGAAAAAGGCCCTGACCAGCTGAGTTTGTTTAGTTTGAACAATTTTAGTTGAAAAGCATTGGTATACTACAAATATAGTCACCAGGATAATTATCAGCATTATAGTTCCAGATTCAATACTATGTGTAATGTTTTGAAACCATCCTTGAGGGTCTAGCCCAGATAATCGATCAGCTAGCTGTTCAGCTAAGGTGTCAAAATTGTTGGAAGAGGGTAGACTTTTAGTTCAGTTCAGTTCAGTCGCTCAGTTGTGTCCGACTCTTTGCGACCCCATGAATTGCAGCATGCCAAGCCTCGCTGTCCATCACCAACTCCTGGAGTTTACCCAAACTCATGTCCATCAAGTTGGTGATGCCATCCAGCCATCTCATCCTCTGTCGTCCCCTTCTCCTCCTGCCCCCAATCCTTCCCAGCATCAGGGTATTTTCCAATGAGTCAACTCTTCACATGAGGTGGCCAAAGTATTGGAGTTTCAGCTTCAACATCATTCCTTCCAATGAACACCCAGGACTGATCTCCTTTAGGATGGACTGGTTGGAACTCCTTGCAGTCCAAGGGACTCTTAAGAGTATTTTCCAACACCACAGTTCAAAAGCATCAATTCTTCGGCACTCAGCTTTCTTCACAGTCTTACTCTCACATCCATACATGACCCCTGGAAAAACCATAGCCTTGACTAGATGGACCTTTGTTGGCAAAGTAATGTCTCTGCTTTTAAATATGCTACCTAACTTTGCTTCCAAGGAGTAAGAGTGTTTTAATTTCATGGCTGCAGTCACCATCTGCAGTGATTTCGGAGCCCAAAAATTAAAGTCTGACATTGTTTCCACTGTTTCCCCATCTGTTTGCCATGAAGTGATGGGACCAGATGCCATGAGTTTCGTTTTCTGAATGTTGAGCTTTAAGCCAACTTTGTCACTCTCCTCTTTCACTTTCATCAAGAGGCTCTTTAGTTCTTCTTCACTTTCTGCCATAAGGGTGGTGTCATCTGCATATCTGAGGTTATTGATATTTCTCCCAGCCATCTTGATTCCAGCTTGCGTTTCTTCCAGCCCAGCGTTTCTCATGATGTACTCTGCATATAAGTTAAATAAGCAGGGTGACAATATATAGCTTTGCGTACTCCTTTTCCTATTTGGAACCAGTCTGTTGTTCCATGTCCAGTTCTAACTGTTGCTTCCTGACCTGAATACAGGTTTCTCAAGAGGCAGGTCAAATGGTCTGGTATTCCCATCTCTTTCAGAATTTTCCACAGTTTCTTGTGATCCACACAGTCAAAGGCTTTGGCATAGTCAATAAAGCAGAAATAGATGTTTTTCTGGTACTCTCTTGTTTTTTCGATGATGCAGCGGATGTTGGCAATTTGATCTCTGGTTCCTCTGCCTTTTCTAAAACCAGCTTGAACATCTGGAAGTTCACGGTTCACATATTGCTGAAGCCTGGCTTGGAGAATTTTGAGCATTACTTTACTAGCGTGTGAGATGAGTGCAATTGTGCAGTAGTTTGAGCATTCTTTGGCATTGCCTTTCTTCGGGATTGGGATAAAAACTGACCTTTTCCAGCCCTGTGGCCACTGCTGAGTTTTCCAGATTTGCTGGCATGTTGAGTGCAGCACTTTCACAGCATCATCTTTCAGGATTTGAAATAACTCAACTGGAATTCCATCACCTCCACTAGCTTTGTTCGTAGTGATGCTTTCTAAGGAACACTTGACTTCACATTCCAGGATGTCTGGCTCTAGGTGAGTGATCACACCATCGTGATTATCTGGGTCTTGAAGATCTTTTTTGTACAGTTCTTCTGTGTATTCTTGCCACCTCTTCTTAATACCTTCTGCTTCTGTTAGGTCCATACCATTTCTGTCCTTTATTGAGCCCATGGTTGCATGAAATGTTCCCTTGGTATCTCTGATTTTCTTGAAGAGATCTGTAGTCTTTCTGATTCTATTGTTTTCCTTTTTTTCTTTGCATTGATACCTGAGGAAGGCTTTCTTACCTCTCTTAGCTATTCTTTGGAACTCTGCATTCAAATGGGAGTATCTTTCCTTTTCTCCTTTGCTTTTCATCTCTCTTCTTTTTGCAGCTATTTGTAAGGCCTCTGCAGACAGCCATTTTGCTTTTTTGCATCTCTTTTCCATGGGGATGAATTTTTAGAGAAGGTTTCAAAGATTTTTTTTTGTAATAATTGTACATTTAAGGAAGCATTATTATGTATATCTTGCAAATGAAATTCGATTTGTTCCCAATTGTAAGCACTATGGTTGAACCGAACAGGAGTGATACAAAATTGAGTTGAATTCCAATCACAAGTTAATAATACTTGTTTTTGTAAATCTAGTTAATTGATCTCCAACCCATTGGATGGCTGTTTTTAATTTCTGAATTTTATCCTGAATTTTTTCATCTATCTCAACCTGAGTGACCCATATAGTATCAGCATCTTTAGTCTAATTTTGAATAAAGTTTTGTGTTTGAATTGTAGTTTATAAAGCAATGCCTGCAACAGCAGCAGTGGTGCAAATGTCTTTTAACCCCAAAATGCCAAGAGTTAACCATCCAATGAATCGCTTAGTTTGTCGAAGTAATTTAGTGAGTAACCAGGAGGCACGTCCTGCCATGGGACCCTGTTTTCAGGGTGGTTGGAGATCTACTGGCAACCACAGACTACATTGAGATCGAAGAATCAAAAGGGATTCGTTTTTTAGAGGAATTAAGACAAGTATACAATTTGCAATCTATACAAGTAAGTTTCCTATGGCTATAACGAAAGGAAGGGGAACACATCTTGTATAAAATATGAATGATTATAATGGAAAGAATAGTTACTATGACTATGACTGATCCCTGTGAAATATGCAGTCCAAGTTTCAAGTTTTTCAGTACTTGCAGAAAGTTTTCCAGATGTCTCATTGTTCAGGCCCAATCCGTTTATTGAGGATGATTCAAGGGCAATGAGGTGCCATTCCGCCATCAAGCCAGCCAAGGAGTCCTTTGTCATGGAAGTGTTCCATTGAACTGTTGGTAATCTTCCATGTTACTTGAGTAACATAATCACAAATAGTACTGTTAATATCATCTGAGCAGTTAGATAGCCACATACCATGGGGTCCCCAGTCAACAATGGTGGAATTGGCCACAAACATTAATTTCTCTGATTTACCTTGACGTCTATACCAATAAACAGGAGTATATTTAAAGTCCTTATAAGTAAACCCCTTACATTCCAATTTTTGTTCTTTGCCTAGAGTTTTGGTAGTATTGACGTGGTTCTCATAAAAGGACAGGGCAGTAAACAGTCCAAGCAATGTGCAGAAGTTCTTTTTTGGATGCAGGACGAAAGCCCACGTTTGTCGACTAACATTAATACATAATTCTGCTGGGCCCATGCATAAAGGAAGGATTTCATAGCCTAGTTAATTAGTCTTCCTTCTTCCTCAGGATGAGAGGGCTCCTCCAGGCTCCAAGAAGGAGGTATATGTGCTGAGTCAATAGTGGATATGATCGGTCCTATATCTGTCCATTCTACAACCTGCAATAAAGGGGGGTTAGGTATATAAGCCCAATAAGTGTGATTAATCAAGTCAGCCTGAGAGGGGCAAGCAAAGCAAGCATAGAGACAAAAATATTTTCAGGATTCCGAGGCATTCCCTGTTGAGAAACCAGATTTTCAGCTTGATTAGTAAGGGATTTTATCTGTCCCCAAGTAGGGAGACCATAAGGTCGATGACATCGAGTGCGGCGTTTCTTGGAAATTTTTAAAGCCGCCATGGCTTGTACGGGAATCTCCTCCTCCTGGGAATTTTGCCGTTTCTTCTCAATGCTGAACGCCAGTGGCTCCCCTGGGGCGGATCTTCCGAAGAGGGAACCAACTGATTTTGTTGGATCCATCTGGAGAAATAAAAGCATACCCTTTTCCCTGTAATATCAATTTTCCAGATTTCCATTGTTTAGTCAACCCGTCTTGATACCAAATGGGCAGAGGAAGGGAGGTATCCTTCAATGCCTCGAAATGTTTTTCTGCTTTTGTCAAAAATCTCCTTGCGGTAAGTTTAAAAAATTTAAAACAAATAAAGCTGTATTAACAATAGTTATAGGATTAAGGAATATATTGCCTTGGAATCTAGTAAAGTCTGCTCTGGATAAGGAAGATAGAAGTGTTCCTGTGTATTCCCTTTTTTAAATTTTTTATTTGTAGTTTCAGTGTGTGATGTGCTTGTTCAACTATGTCCTGTGCTTGTGAATTATAAGGAATGCCTGTAATATGTTTAATAGAGAATGAATGTAAAAATTGTTTGGATTGCCTAGAAACATAGGCAGGGCCATTGTCTGTTTGTATAGAACTAGGTGTTCCCATTACTGCAAAGCAAGCTAACAGGTGGGTTATAACATGTCGTGTAATTTCACTTCAGAGAGGTGTGGCCCATACAAAAGAAGAATTAGTATTGATTGAGACATGTAAGGAGGAGGGAGAAAGTTGAGGGCAATGAGTTACATCCATTTGCCGTAGTTCATTGGCTTGTAATCCTTGAGATTGATACCTTGTGCGATGGGTCGAAGATTTAGGGGCCTACGAGTAAAGCAGTTATTAACGATTTCTTTAGCATATCAGTATGGAATTTTCCAAATTTGATGTAATGAGCCAGCATTATTGTGTAATAGAGCATGTTGCTCTTCAGGAGTAGCAAAAGAGACAAATTTATCAGCTTGTTCATTGCCATGAGCCATAGGGCCAGGAAGACAAGAACATGCTCGAATATGGGTAATATAAAGGGGGAAATGCGGTTCCTAACAATAGATCGTAGTTCAAGAAAAAGTTGTTGGATAATAGATTGATTAGAATTTATGGTAGAAGTTTCTATATTTCTTAATATAAAAGCTGAATATAAGGAGTCAGAAGCTATATTAATAGGATAAGAATATACGTGGATAACCTGAATGAGAACATATAATTCGTTTTGTTGAACAGAGTGAAATTTAGTATAAAAGACTCTATATTCTTTGAGAGGCCAGAATGAGGCTTTGGTGTTTTTAGTCCCATCTATATAGAAAACATCAGCTTGAGGTATAGGTAGTGATGTGACAACTTGAGAGATAATAAATTCAGTATTATTGAAGAAATTTCAAAGTTTGTTAGAAGGATAATGAAATGGAATTTCTCCAAAATATTCTAGAAAGGCTATTTGGAAATCGGTAGAAGCTTGTAATGCGTTCTCGAATTGAGATTTATTAATAGGTACTACAATTTTATGAGGACCGGAGCCAATTAGAGTCCTAGCTCTATTTCTCCCATTGATAGTGATTAGAGCGATCAAATCAAGATAGGGTGTAAGTGACCTTGTCCCTTTAAAATGGATATAGATCCATTCTATGGGGTATTCTTGTGATGACATCATAATTTGAATTTTTTCCGTATAATCTGAATCAATTATTTTAGGGTGAACAGAAATTTTTTTAGAAGTCAGACTAGGTCGGCCAAGTATAAGGCCAAAGGTTTGTGGGAGTAGGGGTCGATAAAGTCCGGTACGTATTCTAGAAGGGACTGCTTGAGGAAAAAGAAGAAAATCATTTACGGACGGTATATCGATGGTAGCACTGTCGGATGTTGAGGGTTTGAGGGAAAAGATGGAGTTTGCCCCTGGTTTTTGTTGATGGGGACCTGGGGAGTCCCCATCTTTGAGTTTTCCAAAATAGGATTTTCTTCAATATCATATTTAGATTGACATTTTTTTAGCTCAATGAACGTTCATACGACAACGAGTGCAGACTCTTGGAAGTTTTTTAATAGTTTTAATTTTTCCAAAATAGGATTTTCTTCAATATCATGTTTAGATTGACTTTTTTTTAGCTCAATGAACGTCCTTATGACAAAGAGTGCAGACTCTTGGAAGTTTTTTAATAGTTTTGATTTGTGTGTGTGTGTGTGTATTTTAAGGCAGCCCTTTTTTAAATGGCTCTTATCCCCACAAACAAAACACCTTTGATTTCTCTTTTTAAAGGTAGCAGCCATTGCTTCAGCTAACATTTGCATTTTCTGAGTTTTTGATCCTAAGGTGCGACAAGCCTTTAAATAATCAATAACATCTCCGGTCTCATGAATCGGAGCGATGGCTCTCTGACACTCCTGATTCTCATATTCATATGTAAGCAGTTTTTCTAATTGCACTTTGGCCACCTCTCCAACAACACTACGGGAGATAGCAACTCCCAGTCGAGCTAAAAAATCAGCATAGGCTTCATTAGGCCCTTGTAATATCTTTGTGTAGCTATCTTTAGGTTCTCCTTGAGGAGTAATTCGATCCCAAGCTTCAAGGGCAACTTCTTTCAATTGCTCATGCAACAAAGGAGGGCATTGTATCTGAGCTTTCACTGAATGAAATTGCCCCGTACCGGTTAACATTTTAAAAGTAATTTGGTTGGGGGGAGTGCCAGCTCGAACATTAGAATTGGCACGATCTCGGGCCACATCATGAAACCACATTATTTATCAAAGATATTTTCCCGGTTTAAGAAGAGCTTTTATCAAAATTTGCCAATCGTAGGAATAAAATTTTCAATAGAAGATGTCATAGCGTTCAGAAGTTCTTTAGTAAAAGGCAAATGATGGCAGTACAGCCTTTTTCATTTGTTTCATGTGAGAAAAATCAGTGTCTTCGCATTGAGGTATCAGTCGTCCTTGAGCATTAACACTTCTTAACACAGGAAAGGCAAAAAGATCGTTGATGTCAGAGACTGGAGATTGTAAAGCCAGGAAATCAGAAAGCCTTCGTCGTGAAGGAGAAGGAGTGGATTGTCTGTTTTCACAAATGCGAGCGCGTGTTAGGGGCTTATCATTGTCATCAAAAAAAGCATTGCTGGCTTTAACGTCAAAGAGAGCATCAGAAGAATCATCATCAGATTCATCTTGTCCTCGGATTGAGGGGACCTTCGGTTTCATGCATTTTCAGGTTTTTCTTTGGAGTTCCTACCAACATGTGTCCTTGAGAATGTATCCTAACACCGCCCCGTGTGAGCAAGGCCTCACCATCTTCCAATCAAGGGGAAATTAAACACCAGTTACTCTTGAGAGTTTATTGCAGTACTTCTGGTAATCCTGTTATTTTCCATACATCTCATGTTGTCCTCGGAGAAGGCAATGGCAACCCACTCCAGTACTCTTGCCTGGAAAATCCCATGGACAGAGGAGCCTGGTGGGCTGCAGTCCATGGGGTCATGAAGAGTCGGACACGAGTGAGCGACTTCACTTTCACTTTTCACTTTCATGCATTGGAGAAGGAAATGGCAACCCACTCCAGTGTTCTTGCCTGGAGAACCCCAGGGATGGCGGAGCCTGTTGGGCTGCCGTCTATGGGGTTGCACAGAGTCGGACACGACTGAAGCGACTTAGCAGCAGCAGCAGCATGTTGTCCTTCCCTCAATCTGTTCTCAAGTTTTTTCTGTATATCTCTGTCTCCATTCCTTCCCTGCAAGTAACAGGTAGCTGGTGAGAACTTACAGTAAAATAGGGAGCCCAGTGAGGTATTTTAGGATGACCAAGATTGGAGGGATGGAGTGAGGGGAAGGGGCTCACAAGAGAGGTGATGTATGTTTCATTATGGCTGATTTGTATTGTATTATGACATAAACCAATAAAACAGTGTAAAGTAATTCTCCTATTAAAAATAAAAAAGAAGAAAACTGCCATCCATAAGATAATTCATGCAAAAAAAAAAAAAATCCTGTTGTTTTGTACCAAAGGGAAGTCATATGGCCTTTAATACAAACTGTTTCATTAGTAGTAGTCAAAATACAGGAAGTTGCTTCCCTGGTGGCTCAGAGGGCAAAGCATCTACCTGCAGTGAGGGAGACATGGGTTCGATCTCTGGGTTGGGAAGACCCGTGGAGAAGGAAATGGCAACCCACTCCAGTATTCTTGCCTGGAAAAACCCATGGATGGAAGAGCCTGGTAGGCTACAGTCCATGGGTTCGCAAAGAGTCAGACACGAAAGAGTGACTTCACTTTCTTTTCAGTTCAGTCACTCGGTTGTGTCTGATTCTTCGACCCCATGGACTGCAGCACACCAGGTTTCCCTGACCATCACCAACTCCCGGAGCTTACTCAAACTCATGTCCATCGAGTCAGTGATGCCATCCAACTATCTCAACCTCTGTCATCCCCTTCTCCTTCCACCTTCAATCTTTCCCAGAATCAGAATCTTCCAAAGAGTCAGTTCTTCACATCAGGTGGCCAAAGTACTGGAGTTTCAGCTTCAGCATCAGTCCTTCCAATGAATATTCAGGACTGATTTCCTTTTGAATGGATTGGTTTGATCTCCTTGCAGTCCAAGGGACTCTCAAGAGTCTTCTCTAACACCACAGTTCAAAAGCCTCAATTCTTTGGCACTCAGCTTTCATCATAGTCCAACTCTCACATCCATACATAACTTCATGATAAACAAAAGAGACCATCTTACACAAATATTTCTCTTGTAACTCCCCTAAAATAATGCTAAGCTATGCCTGGTACATCTTCCTTGTGTCTCCTTCTCAAATTAATTTAAGTTTCTGTAACTTTGAAAACAGTGGCTGACTTTATTTTTCCGTGCTCCAAAATCACTGTAGATGGTGATTGCATCTATGAACTTAAAAGACTCTGACTCCTTGGAAGGAAAGTTATGACCAACCTAGATAGCATATTAAAAAGCAGAGACATTACTTTATCAACAAAGGTCCATCTAGTCAAGGCTATGTTTTTTCCAGCAGTCATGTATGGATCTGAGTTGGACTATAAAGAAAGCTGAGCACAGAAGAATTGATGCTTTTGAACTGTGGTATTGGAGAAGACTCTTGAGAGTCCCTTGGACTGCAAGGAGATCCAACCACTCCATCCTAAAGGAAATCAGTCCTGGGTGTTCATTGGAAGGACTGATGTTGAAGCTGAAACACCAATATTTTGGCCACCTGATGTGAAGAGCTGACTCATTTGAAAAGACCCTGATGTTGGGAAACATTGAAGGCAGGAGCAGAAGGGGATGACAGAGGATGAGATTGTTAGATGGCATCACCGACTCAATGAACATGGGTTTGGGTGGACCTCGGTCGCTGGTGATGGACAAGGAGGCCTGGCGTGCTGCAGTTCATGGGGTCATAAAGAGTCAAGACATGACTGAGTGACTGAACTGAACTGAATGAACTTTGAAGCCTTTTCATACTGAAAGGGATTCAGAAGTCTTCAAAGCTACTGGAGGTGATGGAATTCCAGTTGAGCTATTTCAAGTCCTAAAAGATGATGCTGTGAAAGTGCTGCACTCAATATGCCAGCAAATTTGAGAAACTCAGCAGTGGCCACAGGACTGGAAAAGGTCAGTTTTCATTCCAATCTCAAAGAAAGGAAATGCCGAAGAATGCTCAAACTAACGCACAATTGCACTCATCTCACACACTAGCAAAGTAATGCTCAAAATTCTCCAACCAGGCTTCAAGAATACATGAACTGTGAACTTCCAGATGTTCAAGCTAGTTTTAGAAAAGGCAGAGGGACCAGAGATCAAATTGCCAACATCCACTGGATCATCAAAAAAGCAAGAGAGTTCCTGAAAAATATCTATTTCTGCTTTATTGACTATGCCAACACCTCTGTATGCATCACAACAAACTGTGGAAAATTCTGAAAGAGATGGGAATACCAGACCATCTGACCTGCCTCTTGAGAAACCTGTAGGCAGGTCAGGAAATAACAGTTAGAACTGGGCATGGAATAACAGTTCAGTTCAGTTCAGTCGCTCAGTCGTGTCCGACTCTTTGCGACCCCCTGAATTGCAGCACGCCAGGCCTCTCTGTCCATCACCAACTCCCGGAGTCTACCCAAACCCATGTCCATCGAGTCGGTGATGCCATCCAACCATCTCATCCTCTGTCGTCCCCTTCTCCTCCCGCCCCCAATCCTACCCAGCATTAGGGTCTTTTCCAATGAGTCAACCCTTCGCATGACGTGGCCAAAGTATTGGAGTTTCAGCTTCAACATCAGACCTTCCAATGAACACCCAGGATTGATCTCTTTTAGGATGGATTGATTGGATCTCCTTGCAGTCCAAGGGACTCTCAAGAGACTTCCCCAACACCACAGTTCAAAGCATCATTTCTTCGGCGCTCAGCTTTCTTCACCATCCAACTCTCACATCCATACATGACCACTGGAAAAACCATAGCCTTGACTAGACGGACTTTTGTTGGCAAAGTAATGTCTCTGCTTTTAAATATGCTATCTAGGTTGGCAATAACCTTCCTTCCAAGGAGTAAGCGTCTTTGAATTTCATGGATGCAGTCACCATCTGCAGTGATTCTGGAGCCCAAAAAAATAAAGTCTGACACTGTTTCCACTGTTTCCCCATCTATTTTGCCATGAACTGGTGGGACCAGATACCATGATCTTAGTTTTCTGAACGTTGAGCTTTAAGCCAACTTTTTCACTCTCCTCTTTCACCTTCATCAAGAGGCTCTTTAGTTCTTCTTCACTTTCTGCCATAAGGGTGGTGTCATCTGCATATCTGAGGTTATTGATATTTCTCCCGGCAATCTTGATTCCAGCTTGTGTTTCTTCTAGCCCAGCATTTCTCATGATGGACTCTGCATAGAAGTTAAATAAGCAGGGTGACAATATACAGCCTTGACGTACTCCTTTTCCTACTTCAACCAGTCTGTTGTTCCATGTCCAGTTCTAACTGTTGCTTCCTGACCTGCATACAGGTTTCTCAAGAGACAAGTCAGATGGTCTGGTATTCCCATCTCTTTCAGAATTTTCCAGTTTCTTGTGATCCACACAGTCAAAGGCTTTGGCATAGTCAATAAAGCAGAAATAGATGTCTTTCTGTGGGCAAGAATCCCTTAGAAGAAATGGAGTAGCCATCATGGTCAACAAAAGAGTCCAAAAGGCAGTACTTGGATGCAATCTCAAAAACGATAGAATGATCTCTGTTCGTTTCCAAGGCAAACCATTCAATATCACGGTAATCCAAGTCTATGCCGCGACCAATAACGCCGAAGAAGCTGAAGTTGAACGGTTCTATGAAGACCTACAAGACCTTCTAGAACTAACACCCAAAAAAGATGTCCTTTTCATTATAGGGGACTGGAATGCAAAAGTAGGAAGTCAAGAAACACCTGCCGTAACAGGCAAGTTTGGCCTTGGAGTACAGAATGAAGCAGGGCAAAGGCTAATAGAGTTTTGCCACGAGAACACACTGGTAATAGCAAACACCCTATTCCAAAAACACAAGAGAAGACTCTACACGTGGACATCACCAGATGGTCAACACCGAAATCAGATTGATTATATTCTTTGCAGCCAAAGATGGAGAAGCTCTATACAGTCAGCAAAAACAAGACCGGGAGCAGACTGTGGCTCAGATCATGAACTGCTTATTGCCAAATTCAGACTTAAATTGAAGAAAGTAGGGAAAACCACTAGTCCATTCAGGTATGACCTAGATCAAATCCCTAATGAGTATACAGTGGAAGTGACAAATAGATTTAAGGGACTAGACCTGATAGACAGAGTGCCTGATGAACTATGGACAGAGGTTCATGACATTGTACAGGAGACAGGGATCAAGAAAATCCCCATGGAAAAGAAATGCAAAAAAGCAAAGTGGCTGTCTGAGGAAGCCTTACAGATAGCTGGGAAGAGAAAAGAAGCGAAAAGCAAGGGAGAAAGGGAAAGATATTCCCATCTGAATGGAATAACAGACTGGTTCCAAATAGGGAAGGGAGTTTATCAAGGCTGTATATTATCACCCTGCTTATTTAACTTATATGCAGAGTACATCATGAGAAACACTGGGCTGGATCAAGCACAAGCTGCAATCAAGATTGCCAGGAGAAATATCAATAGCCTCAGATACACTGATAACGTCACCCTTATGACAGAAACCGAAGAAGAACTAAAGAGCCTCTTGATGAAAGTGAAAGAGGAGAGTGAAAAAGTTGGCTTAAAGCTAAACATTCAGAAAACTAAGATCATGGCATCCGGTCTCAGCTGTATCCCACTCTTTGCGACCCCATGAACCACAGCACGCTAAGCCTCCCTGTCCATCACCAACTCCTGGAGTCTACCCAAACCTATGTCCATCGAGTTGGTGATGCCATCCACTTAATGGCAAATAGATGGGGAAATAGTGGAAATAGTGGCAGACTTTTCTTTTTAGGGCTCCAAAATCAGTGCAGATTGTGACTGCAGACATGAAATTATAAGACGCTTACTCCTTGGACCAACTCCTATGACCAACTCCTATGACAAACCTAGACAACATGTTAAAAAGCAGCAACATTACTTTGCCAACAAAGTTCCATCTAGTCAAGGCTATGGTTTTTCCAGTAGTCCTATATGGATGTGAGAGTTGAACTATAAAGAAAGCTGAGCCCTGAAGAACTCATGCTTTTGAACTGTGGTATTGGAAAAGACTCTTGAAAGTCCCTTGGACTACAAGGAGATGAAACCAGTCCATCCTAAAGGAAATCATTCCTGAATATTCATTGGAAGGACTGATGCTGAAGCTGAAATTACAATGTTTTGTCCATCTGAAGTGAAGAACTGACTCATTTGAAAAGACCCTGATGCTAGGAAAGATTGAAAGCAGGAAGAGAAAGGGACAATGGAGGATGAGGTGCTTGGATGGCATCACCGACTCAATGAACATGAGTTTGAGTAAACTCCGGTAGTTGGTGATAGACAGGGAGGCCTGGCGTGCTGCACTCCGTGGGGTCGCAAAGAGTAAGACATGACTGAGCAACTGAACTGAACTGAACTGACCTTTGAAGCCTAACTCTCCCAGTTAATTAATTTTGTTTTACTTGTCTGTTTTCTCTGTAACCACTGCTTTCACATCTTTTATTGCACAACTCCTGTCTAAACAGTGCAAGCAAGCTATTGACTTTGGCTACTAAAAGCTTCAGGTTCCGTGTAGAATTCATGTGCAGCGTTGCAATGTAGTTAGCACTTAATTTGAGATAATAAATCACATGTCCAGTTTTTTTAAGGGAAATAATTGCATATGTAAGTTGCATTACCAAAAAATCCGTTTTAATGTTTATGTATTTACTCATTTATTTGTCCAAATCAGGTCTTAGTTTCAGCACATGGGATCTTTGTTTCATTATGGGGGGGTCTTTAGTTCTGGCGCACAAACTCTCTAGTTGTGTTGCCAACAGACCAATGAATCCAAGAGACAGGGTACTGAGGCAAGGTATACAACTTTATTCAGAAAGCAGTCTGACCGAGAAGATGGCATACTAATGTCCCAAAGTAACCGTCTTGTCAGGGTCTGGATGCCCGGTTCTTATATAGAGCCAGATATAGAGAAGCAATGAGGAACCGAAGTGAAAAGGCAGCATACAGAACAGGAGACAGTTAGGAAGTCAAGTAAAAAGTGTCTTCAGTTTTGCAAAACATCTCCTGGAAGAGCCAGCCTTTAAAAACAGTGTGTTCATCTCTTCTTTTCAGAGGTGAGCAGGGTCAGATTATCTGCCTGTGAGCTGAACAAAGGCACTTTAGTTTACCATTAGGGCAGAGGGGTAAGGTCGTCTGAGGTAGGCCATCATGTATGATTATGAGAGCAACAACAATGAAAAGCAAGTCAAAGATACAGTGCCAACACGGAGTCAGAATTGGTTGTTCTCAGAGAGACTTCCCCACTGTCAAAGCCCACTCCATAATCGTGTGGAAGAAGAGGGCAACAACCATTCTGCTTTGTCAGATGGATCTTTCTCTGAGTGTCTACCATCAGTGTTTCGTATGTCATATGACATTTTGCTTCTTTTTGTTCCTCTTTGGAAAGTGTCTACACCTGTAGACTTAGAAATACTGAACTTGAAATGCAAGAGGCGTTTTAAGTTAAGGAATTTAGCCCTTTTCCGTGTATGGAAGACACAAGAGTCAGAGCTCATTGCTAACATTTCCTTGGTATGCACCTCTGCTCTCTGGGGTCCTGTAATCATGTATTCTCAGCATTTCTTCAGAGTTCACTGTAGAGAGTGGCTGTAGTCTTATGGCTCCTAGATAGCAGATATTCTCCTACTTCTAGTCTGACCAACACGTGTTGGAGGGCTGCAACTGTTGGTTCCATTTCTCAGGTCTTGCCCTCTTGTTCATGAATGTGACCAATATTTGGGAGACATTTCATGATCAACTCTTGTCCCACGGCACTGGGAGGCTCTGTCCAGTTCAGGCAAAAATTCTCCACGTGCCACTCCAGGTGTTAAGTTTTGGATGAGGCCCCATCAATAATTAAAACTTCTCTGGATTCTGGCTAAAAGACTTTGACTTCATATATATCATGTGTGAATAAAGGTATATTTGCCACCTAGCATATGCATGAAACAAATATTAAACAGACAATAACCCAACAAAAATTGGATAAACTTTTTGTCAGATACCTTGTAAAATCATTTCCACAATGAATTGTGTTCACTGTTACTACTCATTACAAAACTACATCGAAGTTACTCAAAACAATCAAATATGGAAGAAAACGCAGTTTGCTATAACTGCAAAATATACAAAATTTTATCTGTGCAAACAATACCCTTTCACTTGGCTTGAAAAATGTGACTCCCTACATACGCAGACACAGAGATAAACTTTTAAATATTCATGTTGATGGGGAAGATGATGCAGGGCTCATATTCTTGTCATCTGAAGTTTTACAAGAGGAGAGAATAGTTAGATACATTATTACCTGTGGCTCAAGGAGTAGATATTTAATGACGAGGAAAAGGAGATTTTTGGCAGAGATGGTGGAATTTTAGATCTGGACTGTGGAGGTCATGAAAAAGGTGTGCTTCTGTCAAAACACACTGAACTATGCCACCCACAAAGGTGCATATAATTACACCCAAATACACTTCAGTAAAGTTGTTTTCAGAAAGAGTAGCCTCATGCAAATACAAACATAAAACTCAAAAATTGTAAAAATAGCAAAGAGAAAGATAACATGGTATTCTTTAAAAAATTAGTGAAAACAGTCTGTTATATCTCCTGACATAGGATATATGTAAGTCTGTGCATCTGTATCTGTATGTGTGGTTGTAATTTGTTTGTACGTGTACTATAGATATATACATATGAAATATGATATATAAAATTTATATGTTAATATATCTCTAAATCAATCACCTCAAGCAAAAACCTCTTACTTTTTTCTTAGTGTTTTTATACCTGAAGATACATACCTGAGTTTGCGTGTTCTCAGTGAACCATCTGCAGTGTAGTGGACACTCCCTGAGTGGTCCTTGGGGCTCTGAGGCTTTAGTACTCAGTGGTGATGAAACCTCCGGTGAGGAAGCCCCGCGGGCAGAGCTCACTGTATGCTCCCCCTCCTCCCTCACATCTGGGCTCAGTGGGAGCTGTCTCTTACAAATTCCACAAGAAGGGGTCAAGCCCCTGGCGGGGTCTGTGGGTCCTAGGACACCAGGCTCTTCCCGCTGCCGTATCCCTCTTTTCTTTAATGAGTTGATGCCAGTGGAGCTTCTGGGACCCCACCCCCACCCCCCATCCTAAGCAAAGGCTCCAGGACATTCCCTGGAGGCTCGCAGGGGAACTGCCCCCACCCAGCTCAGAGACCCTGCTCAGCCCCACAGGTCACGGTGTCCTGCTCTCAACATCACCCGGAGAGCTCCCTGCAGACGGGGGAGACACACCCTCCCTCAGGCTCAGGGTTTGTAGGTGTTTTCCCTCTGGGTTATTTCTACTTACTTGACAAAGAAGTAGAAGTCTACTTGCTCTTTGTATCATCAAATGCAGTACGACCCGGTAAACCCTGAAAGGTGGGTTCTCAGCAGTCTTTGCCTTGTCACTGGATGCAATGTAGAAGGTTCTCCATTCTCCTGAAAGCTAGCAGCAAAATTCCTCTTAGAAATTCCAGTCCTTGTCTTTTTATTTCATCCAGAATCAACCCTCATGAATTTCCCAACGCTTGTGCAAATCAGCACATGTTATCTGACTTGACTGAAGAAAGCAACTATGATGAAATAAATTTAAAACTGAACGCAGAGTGAAAGAAAAAATTAAGACATTTCTGACATAACTTGAGCTCTGATGTCAAATGCAAGAGCTCCAACAGCTGTTTGGCTGATCATCTTTCTCTGTTACAAGGGCAGGAAAAATGCATGAGAGTCAATGAATATAGAGTAGAGATGCTGCAGAGACCAAACGGAACAGGTATAGAGCCAGGAAATGGAGCAGTGCTGAGTTGGAGGGCGATGGCTCAGCTTGTGGATCCACATAACAAAATCACAAAAGGGGCACACACACACACACACACAAGACCTCCCAGATCAGACCATCCCTGGTACTTCTGAGAGACTCTGCTTAGCTTCCTCTTTTGGGCGGCACAAACCAGACCAAGGAGAAGAGTCAGGAACAGAACCTTCATCTTGTGTCTGCCGTGGTCTTTCTTTTGGAAAAGCTGAGGGTGTCCCAGAGGCTGGAGAGCATGGGAATTGTGCTGCTTTTTATAGGATCGCTATGTTGGCATGTTGCGTCATGAACCAATGGTTGCAAAGAAGTCATCTGTGCACACAAGTCATCTTTAACATCTGGCTTGGCAGGGATGAACTTTTATGGCATTCTGTCATTGTAATCTTGGAGATTGTTTTAGGAGAAGGTTCAGTGAATCTCGACATTTGACCTTTAGAGTGAGTGAGAAATCACAATACACATCTGATATTTCAGGTCAGGGATATTTACTTTCCTTTATATCTTGGCATTCAAAGTGGGATCAACTGTCCAGGAGACATACCCCTGACCCTGGATTGTTTCTATAACATTGAAGAGATAGTTTTAAATACATTTTCCTATATATTGAATCCAAAAAAAATTGAACGTGTGGTTAACACAGGTAAATGATTTCCTAAGAGACCCTTGGAAAGCCTCGTGTTTCTCTGAGGTGGTGAAAACATCACCACCAACTGTTTATCGTCTCCTCCTGCCCCACATCCAGAGCTGTCTTTCTTTTAACTAAGAGGACGATCCATTCACGGGCCACTTAACCTCGTCTGAAGAAGCCGTGGTACCAGCTCATTTCTGTCTCCTTTTCCAGACACCCTTTTACTTACCCAGTCTGTCACGTGTCATTACTCGGTGACCCAATTGTTTCTCAGACAAGTGAGAAAGCAAGAGAATAGTTCTTGTAATTTCTAGAATTTTGAAGGAAAAAAAACAGGCTTCCTAACTCTAAACACCTAGTTATTTTCAAGGGCACTCGAGCAGTTGAAGAATCTGTTCTTTGTATTTTTTCTTAACCAGAAATCTTCGTTCCCTGACAAGGGATGTAAACACCACCCCTGCAGTGAAAGGGTGGAGTCTTAATCACTGGACCACCAGGGTAGACTTGACTCAGGTTGTGTCCTGGGGATTTTGTACTTGATGGGCAGATTGGGGCAATCAGGTGTATGACAGGGCCACCTCTTGGTGAAGAGAAAGACCAAAGGACCTGTTTTTGTTGTTGTTCAGTTGCTCCATCAGGTCTGACTCTGTTAAGGACCCTGAATTCAGAGCGATTTTCCAAGGATCATTGAGGCACATGCATGGGAGTGTGGGTTCAAAAGAAAGGGTCTTGGTGAACACCGTCCAGTGGATCAGGAAGAAGGTTTTAGAAGGCCAGGGGCTCGCTGGCCCAGGTATGTCTGGAAGTCATCCCTGACTCAATGGATGTGAGTTTGAGTAAAATCCAGGAGTTGGTGGTGGACAGGGAGGCCTGGCGTGCTGCAGTCCATGGGGTCGCAAAGAGTCGGACACGACTGAGCAACTGAACTGAACTGAACTGAGAACCCTGACAGTGATTGCTTGTCCCTGAGACCTGTGACACCAGGGAAAGACAGGCATCAGGGTTCAGTCGGACAAGTGACAGTGTTTGTCCTCAGTTGTGTCCAACTCTTTGTGACCCCATGGACTGTAGCCTGCCAGTCTCCTCTGTCCATGGGATCTCCTAGGCAAGAATATTGGAGTGGGTTGCCATTTCCTTATCCAGGGGATCTTTCCAACCCTGAGATAGAACCTGGATCTTCTGCATTGCAAGCATATTCTTTACTGTTGGACTGTTGGAACATTGGGGAAACCCAGTTAGACAAATAGGAATGTGTAAGGATGGGAGGAAGACATCCATTTGTTCTTTGGGGGAATGCCCACCTAGAAGCAGGTAACACAGAGTATGGATTCCTCTGAAATGGTTGACTGGGTTGTACATCTCCGCATAGGTTCCAAATGTGCTCCCATTAGTCTGACTCAGGACAGATGTATAATTTTCCCACTAGATGTCTAGGAAGTATTTTCAGATGCACGTAGCCCAAGCAAAAGACAGATCAATACTCAGTATGAGCAGAGGAGGTAGCATCTATACTTTGTCTCAAGTTTTCCTGCCAGAAATTCTCACCACTCGGAGCTTCCTTTGAGCTCGTACTGCCATTGAGAACCTCTCGAAGCTCTCCCGGTTAGACAGGAACAGAGAGATGTGAAACAAAAAAAGAAAAGTGACATATCCATGCCCTTCCTAATCCTTTGGAAACTTTTAGGCTTGCAGGTTGACACGGATAGGAGGAAATTCCCTACACATGTCAGAGAGGACCGGTCCCATAGAGAAAGGTCCCACCACTGGGCACCTTTGTTTCTATGTTCCAGTACTGGTATTTACCGATGAGTAAATATCTGTTTTCTTACAATCCTGCATGTTGGTTTTCCTGAATGATGGACAGTCAATTCCTTTGTGGGTGTTTCAATGTCAGTAGCTTGACTTAGTGCTTGATCAAAGTGTGTTATTTTTCAAGTACAGAGGGATGGGAGTTTTCCATCCCTACACCCTGTGTATTAATGGGTGAGTCTTAGCAAATGTTAGGTTGGAAACAAGAGCCAATATCAACAGTAAACCCCACACCTGCCCTTCTCAGAGTGTGCACCGAGTGAAAGAATAGTTTCATTCTCTGCACAATGTCTTAATTTCTCCTTTATCTGACAGGAACAGATGGGAAAATAAGTTCAGTATCATGAGCTATAAACATTTACCTACATGTGCATCACAAAAACTATGTGTTCTATAACATTCCTTGTGTCCACACTTTGGCCTGAATTCAGCAAATACAGATTTAGTGCCAAGGAGAGCCTAAGTCTCAGAATTCAGCAGGAAGCAAACAGACTCGGGACATCGTCCAGTCAGCAGTCTTCCTGTGAATGGAGACAAATAATATTAATAGAAGAAAGAAAGAATTGACAAATAGATCCCTGTTTATAAGTTGCAGGATGAAGAATAAAGAAGGTGGGAACTTAGAATGTGTTTGGGGTCCTGTTTCAGAAAGAAGGAATATTTCCACAGAGAAGGTTTGGAGTGATGCTCTAAGGAGAGCTGGATGAGTGAGGTTAGTGTGAATCTTTGAGAAGGATGCAATACAACTCAAGAACAGAAAGCACAAATGTGTTCTGAAAGGTCCCTTTGGTTGATTGTATCTCTCAAAATTCTACAAATGTGTTCACTTTCTTAAAAAACTTTTTTTGATGTGGACCATTTTTCAACACTTTATTGAATTTGTTGCAATATTTTTTCTGTTTTATGGTTTGCTTCTTGCCTCTGAGGCTGGTGTAATTTTAACTCCCCAGCCAGGGGTCAAAACCACAGCCTATGCCTTGGAAGGGGAAGTCCTCACCTTTGGACCATCAGGGTTGTCCCTTGAAGTGCTTTCACTTTGGTAAGGCATTCCATTTAAAGGAATTATGAGACAATTCATGAAGACAAAAACCATTAACTGGTTTGTTGATTGTGGTGCTGAAACATTTACAAATAAATTTAACAATCTCGTAGTTATTATAAATTCATGGTGGAAAATATAGGAAATTGGATTCTTAAATTAGATCTCTATGAATCAACACAACCTGTAAAAGTATTAATATTTGAAATAAACAGAAATACAATGCTCTTTATATTTTAATTTTCGGATATGTGTTTAACAAAGACTCTTGTCCAGGATGTTAGTATGTTTGTGTGTTAATGAGAAGCTATATATATATATATATATAGACAGAGAGAGAGAGAGAGAAAGAGGGAGAGGGAGAGAGAGAATTGTTATAAAATTTTGTTGGAGCATAGTTGCTTTACGTTGTATCATTTTGCTTGCAGCAAAGTGAATCAGCTATACATATACATATATCAACCCTATTCTGTATTTCCTTCCATTTAGATCACTACAGAACCCTGAGTAGAGTCCCCTGTGCTGTTCAGTATGTTCTTATTAGTTATCTATTGTATACATAGTATCAATCGTATCAAAAAATAAAGATAGAAGAAGGGGAAGATGCTGGGAAAGACTGAAGGCAGGAGGAGAAAGGGACTACAGAGCATGAAATGGTTAGTTGGCATTACTAACTCGACGGACATGAGTTTAACCAAACTCTGGGACATAGTGAAGGACAGGGAAGCC
The DNA here is from genome assembly GCF_054371585.1 of Giraffa tippelskirchi. Taxonomy (NCBI): domain Eukaryota; kingdom Metazoa; phylum Chordata; class Mammalia; order Artiodactyla; family Giraffidae; genus Giraffa; species Giraffa tippelskirchi. Next base: position 151,569,664 of record NC_137289.1, read on the forward strand.
TGGAGTACTGCAGTCCATGGAGTCACAAAGAGTCGCATACGATTTGTTGACCAAACACCTACATCAAGATTGCGTATCTGCTGATCCCAATCTCACAATCTATCCCACCCTCTTCTTCTCCACTGGTATCCATGTGTTTGCTTTCTCTGTATGTGTATCTATTTCTGACTTGGAACTAGGTTCATCAGTGCCACTTTTCTAGATTCCACATACATGCATTAATGTATGATTTTGTTTTTCTGTTTCTGACTTACTTTGCTTTGTCTGACAGTCTGCAGGTCCACTGACATGTCTGCAAATGGCTGAGTAGTATTCCATTGTGCATATCTGTTGTTTCTGCTTTGGAAATCCGTGAGTAGAGGAGCTTGGTAAGCTACAGTCCATGGGGCTCCGTGAGTCTGACATGACTTAAAAAAAACAATAGGAAAAACCACAACTTTATCCATTCCTCTGTTGATGAAATTTAGGTTTCTTCCACGTCCTGACTATGGTGAATAGTGCTGCTGTTCATTGGGGTGGATGTACTTTTTGAAATTATGGTTTTTTGTGGATATATAGAGTTTAATCAAATCTGTCAGAAGTACCTAATGCTATCTATGGGATTAACTAGCAAATTAGAATGGAAAACACTGTAATATGAACTCATATGTTCACAAAAGTTGGACAAGACTTAGCGATTAAGCCACCATATATCATTATGTGTCAATGGATGGATTTGTCTAAGTTGAGTGATGTTTCTTTTTTACTTCTTCACAAAGTTTCAATGGATGGATTTGTCTAAGTTGAGTGATGTTTCTTCTTTACTTCTTCACAAAGTTTCAATTAAATCTCCATGACCTGCAAATGTATGGAAAATTATACAATATTTCTTTACCAGACAAAAGCAGTAGAAGTTTTTGTTTCATCATGCAATAATTTTGGTAACATAGCTTTCAAGTAATGTGTACATTTCATCAGGAGTGTTAATTCCGAAAGTGTATCTGTTTATACTTTCCTCATGGTCTTTATCTTTTTGATTTGTGGTGACAATCCATTTTTATTGCTATAGCTGTCACAAATATGCACACACACATATGTTTATATGTGTGTGTATATATATATACACACATATATGCATGAATACATATGTGTGTATATGATATTTCATAATTTTCACTTCCTTAGGCAAGGTTTTCCCTTTCAATGTTTCTTAACAGATTCACTCTCTTACTCTGGGTTCAGCTGCATATCTGTGTATCCACTCATCCAACCCAGAATTTCCAGATGTTCTGTGAAGACCAGAGTCACAACTCCAATGGTACACACTCTGCCATACAAGTGGGAGAATTTAAACATTGCCCTTGACCTCCATTAATACCAACTAAGCCATGGAAACATTCACTGCTACTACTTTTGATACTGGCCAGCTGTAGCCCATTTCAAAGCCATGTCTATGTAGGATCTAAAACATGCATTCTGCTACGTATCACTTGGGTCTAGTTTTATTTTCCCAGATCTTGAGCAGACACACAAGTACATAAGATATGCTCATATGTCATAAGGAAATTATATGTATGTATAATATTTGGTGGTGCTTACTGGTAAAGAAGCCGCCTGCCATTTCAAAAGAAGTGGACGACATGGGTTCAGTCCCTGGGTCAGGAAGATCCCCTTGAGGAGGAGATGGCAGCCCACTCCAGTATTTTTGCCCGGCGACTCTCATGGGCAGAGGAGCCTGGCGGGGTACAGCCCATGCGGTCACAAAGAGTCGGACACAACTGAAGCGACTTAACACGCCGGCCTGCATATGTTGTCAACTGTATAAGAAAAAAGACTTTGACTGACTTCATATAATCCAGGTGTGATAAAAGGTGTATTCAGTACATAGGAAGCAGGCACATGAACCCAATATTAAAAGGGAAACAACCCAACAAAAACAACTAGATTAATTATTGAACAGACATCTTTGAAAACAATATCCACAGTGAATTGTGTTCACTGTTATTAATAAGTTGAAGTTACTCAAAACACCTAGAAAGTAGGAACAAAACCACTTTCTATTACATGAAAAATATACACAATTTTATATGTGCAAACAATATCCTTTCACTTGGCTTGAAAAATGTGACTCCCTGTATATGCAGACACTGAGATAAAGTTGTAAACATTCCGCTGAGTGTTTAAGCCAGGGGAAAATGATGCAAGGTGGATAATCTTGCTCTCTGAAGTTCTAGAAGAGGAGAGAATAAGCAGATCCATTGTTATCTGCGGCTCAAGGTGTAGACATTAATGGCGAGAAAAAGAGAGTTTTGGCACACATGGAGGAATATTGTATCTGGACTGTGAAGGTCATGAAAAGGGTGTGCACCTGTCAAAACACTTTGAACTATGCCCTCCACAAAAGTGCATATAAATACACTTCAGTAAAGGGCTTCCCAGGTGGTGCTAGTGGTAAAGAACCCGCCTGCCAAAGCAGAAGACATAAGAGACACGGGTTCCATCCCTGGGTCAGAAAGATCCCCTGGAGGAGGGCATAGTAACTCACTCCAGTATTCTTCCCTGGAGGATCCCATGGACAGAGGAGCTTGGTGGGCTATGGAACAGAGGGTTTGCACAGAGTCGGACAATGGCTAAGTGACTTAGCACGCATGCACACTTTAGTAAAGCTGGCTTCTGAAAGAGCAGCCACGTGAAAATTCAAACATAGAGCTCAAAAATTGTAAAAACAAAACACAACAATAACAGCAAAGAGGAAGAGAATAGATAATCTTTAAAAAATAAGTGAAAACAAACAGGTGTGTTTCCTAGGATACGATGTGTGTGTGTGTGTGTGTGTGTGTGTGTATCTGTAAGTCTGTATCAGTATATGTGGTTGTAATTGATCATAAGTATACTATCAATATATACATATATAATATATATGTATATATTTATGTATCTATAAACCAATCACTCCAAGCAGAAATATTAGTTGTTTTTTATGAATGTTTTTATTCCTCCGTATACATACCCGAGTTTGCATGTTCTTGGTAAACCGTCTGCAGTGTAGTGGACATTCCCTGAGTGGTCCCTGGGGCTGTGAGTCTATAGTAAACTCATTGGTGATGATCGATTCCAGGACCTTCCCTGGAGGCTCTCAGGAGAGCTGCCCCCGCCCCCCAGCTCAGAGACCCTGATCAGCCCCACAGCTCAGGGGGTCCTGCTCTCAACATCACCCAGGGAGCTCCCTGCAGACGGGGGAGACACACCCTCCCTCAGGCTCGGGGTTTACAGATGTTTTCCTTCGGGGTGATTTTTACTTACTCAACACAAACATCGATCTTTATCGTGCCCTTTTTATCGTCAATCTCAAGTTTAATGAAGGAAAACCCCAATTGCACATTCTTGATCACTGAATTCCTGGATGCAGTGTACACGACTCTCCATTTTCCTGAAAGCTGAGAGCAAAAATTCCCCTTAAAAATTTTAGTCCTTGTCTTTTTCTTTCATCTAGCATCATCCTTCACGAGTTTCCCATCCCTCATGCAGAGCAGCCCACGTTGTCTAACTTGACTGAACAAGGCAGGATTTATAGAATAATGTAAGAAATGAAGTCAGACTGAAAGAAGGAACTGAGACATTTCTGAGAGAGCTTGAGCTCCGATGTCAAATGCAAGAACTCCAACAGCTGTTGGCCTGATACTCTTTCTATGTTACAAGAGCAGGAAAAATGCTTGAGAGTCAATTAATGCACAGTAGTGATGATACAGAGACTAAATGGAACAGGTCTGGGACCAGTAAATGGAGCAATGATCAGTTGGAGGGATACAAGCTGCTGATGGATCCACATAACAAAACCACAAAAGAGACTCACACACATACACACACCCAAGACCTCCTCCCAGATCAGACCATCCCTGCTACCTCTGAGAGACTTTGCTCAGCTTCCCCTTCATGGGCAGAACAAACCAGACCGAGGGGAAGAGTCAGGAACAGAACCTTCATCTTGCGTCTCTCGTGGACTTTCTTCTCTCGATGCTGAGGGTCTCCCAGTGGTTGCAGAGGATGAGAATCGTGCCACTTTTTATAGGATCGCTATGTTGGCGTGACCCATCATGAACCAATGGTTGTCCCTCCTTAAGACCTTGGTCTTTGAAGTCATCTTCAATATCCTCCTTGGCACGGCTGAGCTGTCATGGCATTTTGTCATTTTAATCATGGGGATTGTTTAGGGAGATGCTTAAATGACTCTGGACAGTTGACCTTTAGAGTGAATGAGAAACTATAATGCATGTGTGGTATTTCAAGGTCAGGAATATTTATTTTCCTTTATATCTTGAGATCAAACTGGGGTGTGCTGTCCAGGACACACATTCCCCACTCTTGTATTGTTTTCTTAATATTTAAGTTAATTTAAACATTGCCCTTGGTCTTTGTTACTATCAACAAAGCTGTGGAAATGTTCTTTATGGGTCCCTTTGTCATTGGCCATTTCTAACCCATTTGGAGGCTTTGTCTATGATGGAACTAAAGCATTTATTCTATTAAATATGACTTTGTTGTTCTTCAGTCGCTCAGTCATGTCTGACTCTCTGTGTCCTCATGGACTGCAGCACGCCAGGCTTCCCTGTCCTTCACTATCTTGGAGTTTGCTCATGTCTATTCAGTCAGTGATGCCATCCAACCATCTCATCCTCTGCCAACCCCTTCTTCTCCAGTCTTCAATCCTTCCCATCATCAGCGTCTTTTCCAATGAGTAGGCTCTGTGCATCCAGTGACCAAAAAATGGGAGTGTCAGCTTCAGCATCAGTCCTTCCAATGAATATTGAGGGTTGACTTCCTTTGTGATCACCGATGTGATCTCCTTGCAGTCCAAGGGACTCTCAAGAGTCTTCTCCAACACCACAGTTCAAAAGCATCAGTTCTTTGGTGCTCAGTCTTCTTTATGGTCCTACTCACATCCGTACATGACCACTGGAGAAACCATAGCTTTGACTATACAGACCTCTCTGAGTAAAGTGATGTTTTTGTTTTTAATACACTGTCTAGAAGAATTGATGCTTTTGAACTGTGGTGTTGGAGAAGACTCTTGAGAGTCCCTTGGACTGCAAGGAGATCCAACCAGTCCATCCTAAAGGAGATCAGTCCTGGGTGTTCATTGGAAGGATTGATGCTGAAGCTGAAACTCCAGTCATTTGGCCAACCTGATTCGAAGAACTGACTCATTTGAAAAGACCCTGATGCTGGGAGAGATTGAAGGCAGGAGGAGAAGGGGACGACAGAGGATGAGATGGTTGGATGGCATCACATACTCGATGGACATGGGTTTGGGTAGACTCCGGGAGTTGGTGATGGACAGAGAGGCCTGGCGTGCTGCAATTCATGGGGTCGCAGAGAGTCGGACATGACTGAGCGACCGAACTGAACTCAACTGAGGTTTCTCATAGCTTTTCTTCCACGGAGCGAGCATCTTTTAATTTCATAGCCGCAGTTACTGTCTGCAGTGATTTTGGAGCCTCCAAAAATAAAGTCTGTCACGCCTTCCATTTCCCTCCATCTATTTGCCATGAAGTGATGGAACCTGGTACCGTGATCTTAAGTTTTTGAATGTTGAGTTTTAAGCCAGCTTTTTCATTCTCTTCTTTCACTTTCGTCAAGGAGCTCTTGAGCTCCTCTTCACTTTCTGTCATAAGGGTGGTGTCATCTGAATATCTGAGGTTATTGATATTTCTCCCAGCAATCTTGATTCCAGCTTGTGCTTCATCCAGCCCAGCATTTCTCATGATGTACTCTGCTTGTAAGTTAAATAAGCTCAGTGACAGTGTACAGCCTTGACATACTCCTTAATCAATTTGGAACCAGTCTGTTGTTCCATGTCCAGTTCTAACTGTTGCTTCCTGACCTGCATACAGATTTCTCAGGAGGCAGTTCTAGTGGTCTGGTGTTCCCATCTCTTTAAGAATTTTCCACAGTTTGTTGTGATCCACACAGTCAAAGGCTTTGGTGTAGTCAGGGAAGCAGATGTTTTTCTGGAATTCTCTTGCTTTTTCTATGATCCAACGGATGTTGGCCATTTGATGTCTGGCTCCTCTGCCTCTTCTAAATCCAGCTTGAACATCTGGAAGTTCATGGTTCACGTACTGTTGAAGCCTGGCTTGGAGAATTTTGAGTGTTACTTTGCTAGCATGTGAAATGAGTGCAATCATGCAGTAGTTTGAGCATTCTTTGGCATTGCCTTTCTTTGGGATTGGTATGAAAACTGACCTTTTCCAGTCCTGTGGCCTCTGCTGAGTTTTCCAAATTTGTTGGCATGTTGTGTGCAGTACTTTCACAGCATCATCTTTTAGGATTTGAAATAGTTCAACTGGAATTCCATCACCTCCACTACTTGTGTTCATTGTGATGCTTCCTAAGGCCTATTTGACTTTGCATTCCAGAATGTCTGGCTCTGGGTGGGTGACCACACCATCAAGGTTACCCGGGTCATTAAGACCTCTTTTGTCCAACTATTCTGTGTATTCTTGCCACCTCTTCTTAATATCTTCTGCTTCAGCTAGGTCCATACCTTTTCTGTCCTTTATTGTGCCCATCTTTGCATGAAATGTGCCCATGGTATCTCTGATTTTCTTGAAGAGATCTCTAGTCTTTTCCCATTCTGTTGTTTTCCTCTATTTCTTTGCACTGATCATTAAGGAAGGTTTATCTCTCCTTGCTATTTTTTGGAACTCTGTCTTCAGAGGCGTATATCTTTCCCTTCCTCCTTTGCCTTTCACTTCTCTTCTTTTAAGTATCTCTTAGGTCTTGGATTATTTTTCCCAGAACTTGAACCAGATCTCCGAGCTTTCACCCCACCCTTGGAATAAGTTCTATCTCTTGAGTGTTTGCTAGGTCTTGTTGATTGTATATAGCTCAAACACCATGGGGGGAGCTGAACGGTGTGCTGTGCGCTTGATATTTGAAATGTCCAATCCTCACAAATCCTAGCTTCCACTGCTCTTTGAAGCATACGAATCTGGAGACCAACTTTAGGTGTTGAGAACAGTGACAGCTTCCTGACTGAGTCAATCATCCTTTTCCTTTAGCCAGTGTATTGACTTCATGATCCTATGGATTGACCCGGTCTCAGCTGCTGCTGAATTTTGGTTACTAGGGATACAGTGGTCAAGAAACATCAGTCCTTGAGCTCAGTTTCAGAAGGGTTTGTGCTGTCAGAATACACCTTTTTCCTGTTGTGGCCCATGGCCTCTTACACTTTCTCTCTATGAGGCTCAGAGAGGAAAACACAAGCTCCTTTCACTGTGATGAATACGATACTTTCAGAGACATCTTTCTTGGCCAGACTATCCCCTCCTGTTCAGTCAGAGGATCCAAAACCCTGTTCCCTGTCCTGTGATTGTATATACTTCTCTGTATCCTTCTCCGCTGGACACCTCTAAAACATCTCTATCTAACCCCCATCAGAATTGTCTCCAGTGGAACAACTATCCTAATATAGGCATATCTTTCTGGATAGTTGAAGTGGATGTGCGTATTTGTGTGCTTTAAAATCAGGCACTTTTTATAGGGACACACATAAGTCAGATGCGTATTAAACTAGTTTATTTAAACCCTCAGAAATCAAACAGCAACAGACAGGATGTGACTAGTGACCAGGAGGGATGAGAAGGGAGAGGGAGTGTGAGTGTGAAGAGAGAAGGATCGTGTTGATCAGGAACCAGGAAAGTCGTCTTTGTGTCGTTGATCTTTATTCCATGGGGAAGAGGACGTGTCTGGTCTCAGTGACTCTGCAGGTGAATAAAAGAGAACCAAAGGTTTAGGAGAGTCAGCTGTGTGATGGCTGACAGGGCTGAGCCTCGGGCAGTAGGCTGTCCAGGGTACAGGGAGCTGGTAGCTGATCCAATGTCAGAATCCTGGTGGACCTCACTACTCCACATCTTGTGATGGAGGTGAGGGTCTGCGTGGAATTTTCCCCAGGATGTACGTATGGTGGGATCCTTTATCTGCAGGATGTATTGTAGGAGTCATGAACACAGGCTCCGTGTTCATGGGAATGGTTCCTCTAAAGATGGCTTATAGACTCTGAGATTAGAGTAAACCCCTCTATTTCCACAAGCTTTGTCTTTGGGGGCTTCAAGAATCAATTCTTAAATTTTGTTTTACATTGGAGGATAGTTAAGTATCATTGTGTTCGTTTCAGGTGTACAACAACATGATTAGTTTATACGTACATATTTCTATCGTTTTTCAGATTCTTTTCCCATGTCGGTTTTTGAGTTCTTTCATATATTTCCCTGTGCTCTACAGTGGGACCTTTTGGTCGATCCATCCTGTATATCACAGTTTGCATCCGCTAACTCAAAACTTCCAATACTTACTTCACCAGCCTCCTCCTGTGAGGCAAACACAAGTCTGTTTTCTGTATCTGTGATTCTGCATCTGTTGGGTCAATAAGTTCCTTCGTGCCATATTTTACTTCCCATATATAAGTGACATCACGATATTTGTCTTCCTCTTTCTTCACTTTCTTCATGATCGTCTCAGTTGCATCCATCTTGCTGCAAATGGCATTGTTTCATGCTTTTTGATGGCTGACTAATATTCCATTGTACCTATGTACCACCTCTTTCTCATCATATTCACCTGGAAGCTACTTATTTTTTTAATTTGCTTTCTTTCCTTCCATTTTGACTCAGCAGAAAAATGAAAGCCACACGTTAGCCTAAACCAATGTCATTTTCGAAGGCTGTCTTAGTTGAGAAAGTTTAAGTATCTCACTTGAAGAAAACCACCTTCTGAATGGGAAAGGTAATTCAAGTGTGTGTTTCAGACAGTGTGGTTGGAAGACCTTTACTGGTTCTGTCAGAATCATGCGAGATTAAATACCGGCCTTGCATAAAACGTGACCTCTCTTAAATCTCAGTTCTCCTTGAGGGAGAGAAGTGCGTGGACAACCTTGAGATCAGGACTGACGGGAACACGATTTAGCTTCCACCAGCTTGTGGCCCTTCCTGCTTATCTCTGGTGACTCTGGTTGTCCACATGCCTTCAGAATTCAGTTTTTCTCACTCAAACTGCTCAGCGTTCATCAACCAACCAGTCTGAAATTTAATAGGGCTCAAGAAATGCAAAGTAGCCTAATGTAAAAGAAAAAGAAAAGTTCTCCAGGGATACAATGTAAGTCATTGGGGCAAAACATGGTTACTTGCGAATTTTGACTCATATGAAAGCACAGCGTGTCTTTATTGATTTCTTTGATGGAACAGTATTCATAACAGGGTGTGTTTACTTACAGTTGGGTGGAGTTGACGTCACTCTTTTTTTTTCACAGTCATCTGGGGAAAGATCAAATGGGCAGGAATAAGAGACCCACCAAATACTACCCGTTCCGGTAATTTGAACATTTCTTAAGCAGTGGATTATATAAAAGATTACTTGTGAAAGAACAAATTACAAGCAAACTGATTTGTTTCCTGGTAGTGTACGTACCTACGGGGTGAAAGATTCAGGGGAAAAAGCATAGTTTCACTTACCGTCCTTGGTGAAATCCACAATATTTTCCTCTGGGATCCCCAATTTTCTAACCTCCTCCTTGAACCTCTCCAGGTCGTGATCGTCAACATCATCTTCTTTGCCTGGAAATCACAACACAGGACGCAGAAATGTACCTGTTAGAACCCCTAACCGTTGCTGAAGACATAATGAGAAAAACTGAATGTGCTGATTAGGTTCAGCTAGAATAACGGAAGAGAGCCTCAAACAGTTACCATTTCCCATGACTCAGATGTCTTCTGTCCGTCTTAAGAATTAATCCCCATCCAACTGCGTAACCAGCCCCGCCCCCAGCATCAGCAGAAGGACCCCAAAGACTCGCTGGAACTCCATGAATTTGGGGCTCCTTCCATCACAATATGGAACCGCCTTGCTCCTTGACAAACTTCCTAGTATCTGTACCTAGTATCTGTGCTCAGGTCTTGTTCTGGTCCCAAATAAATAGCAAACAGAGTCCTCCCCTGACAGACACAGGCTCACCATGTCACGTATGATAATGGGAGACAACTTATTCTTTCTTTAACCCAGTTTTCTATTCAGTACCTTTCCTGAAATGGACACCTGACATCCCCAGGGAGGCCTGGCGTGCTGCAGTCCATGGGGTGTGCAAAGAGTCGGACACGACTTAGCGACTGAATAACAACGATCGGCAACCAGTCCCCATGGTACACACACCTCTCAGTGTTTCGACGTGGTTATTTGGGGGTGATGTCAGTGTTCATAAGGACAATGTATTGGATAAATGAACAGGACAAACATGTATTTTAAAAGTTTCTGTTTCAGGGCTTGGAATACATTGGGAAGGTGGCATAAAATGAAGGAATTGAGGACAACTTTGTTATACGGTAAAGAATCTGACTGCCAATCCAGGAGACCTGGGTTTGATCCCTGGATCAGGAAGATTCCCTAGACAAGGGCATGGCAACCCACCCCAGTTTTCTTGCCTGGAAAATCCCATGGACAGAGGAGCTTGGCAGGTTACAGTCCATGGAGTCGCAAGAGTCAGACACGACAGAGTGACTACCGCTTTCATTATAGCCATGACTTCAAAAAACAAAAAAAAAACCTCAGTACTTTTATTTATAACTTTTAACAGGTGCGAATTATTTTGAAATCTCCGACGATACGTCCCACCACTTCCACCTACTATCTTCACCTCTCTTTCTTGGTAGATTACTTTCCAGGGCTCTTAGGTCAATGAACAGAAAGACATAGCCCTCATGAATGAATAATGAAAGCACGTGATGAATTACGGATAAAAGTAGGCAATGCTGCTGTTACATGGCAGTGGGAATGTCATCAGGTTGTAATACATACCCAAGAGCCCAATGAGTCTGGTTTTCTTGCCTGCTTCATCCTCATTTTCACCACTTACTATCAGACCATCGTCGGACACCAGAATAAAGTGGAATTGATTGACTCCCGCATCTTTGTTAGAGAGGGAAAATAGGCAGAGTTAGCCCCACCTTGAATAATTTATTATATTAGCAGATCACAGCTCTATCGCAGTGAATTTAGCCTGTTGGCAGCGTTGCCTTCGGTATTTATCCTATCGGCAACCACAACTGCCTGTCAATCTCTGTCTCATCTCTGTGTGGAATGCTGGAATTGCTACGACAGCAAGGAGAGAAAGCAAGACTTTTCCTTAGTCCCATCATCGCACGCAGTTGACCGGTCACTCCTTGCCGTGTTACTAAGGTGTTTTATAGAACATGCTTTCTAATGAACACTTTTTAAAAAACATGAGTGCTTTATCAAGTCCCAGGTCAAAAAATAAATCTTTATATATTTCTGTTATCTCAGACATGGAATTGATTTCTGTTTCAGACCAAAAGCAACAGTCCATTTCAGAGAGTAGCACTGACGTGTGTACCTGAGCCTGTTGTAAAATAGATATCTAGTGGGAAGGTCCTGTGTAGCACAGGGTGCTCAGCTTGGTGTTTTTGTGATGACCTAGAGGGGGGAGGTGGGGAGATGGGGAGGTTATAGAGGGAGGGGATATCCATGTACATACAGCTGATTCAGAAGCTGCTCTATAGGGAGCTCAGTTCAGTGCTCTGTGATGACCGGGAGGGTTGGGATGGGAGGGCGGGAGGTCATAAGGGGAGGACATATTTGTATACCTTCAACAGATTCACGTACAGCAGACACCAACACAACACTGTAAAGCAATCATCCTCCAATTAAAAATAAATTTAAAAGATGAAATCGGGGACAATCAGAGATGTTTCATAGAGATGTGTTTTAAGGAAGCAATGAAAAAACAATTAAAATTTTAATCACAAAAATTTTTTAAATATTTAATTAAAAGAATAAAAAAGAAAAAACTTCGTGTTATTGAGTCCCGACCCTGTGCCTGGCACCCTTCTGAACATTTTATATTAATTACTGCGTTTCTTCTGCCCCTCAGACTTGGTTACGACAGAGCCTGTTGCCACACTTGTTGCTGTGAAGACGGTTTACATAACAGTGAGCTCCGTCCCCACCTGGAGGGACACCCGTCCTCTCTGCCCCGTGTGTCTGGGCAAGATGCAGCCCCGACCTGCTGTGTGTCATTTCTACACCCTCTAGTCCATCCTGTCTCTCGTGGCCTCCATCACACCTTCCTGCAATCATTCAGCAACATGGGAGGTAAAACCGCCCAGCTGTGTTCCGGAAACACGCCAACACCATCGCTCAGTGTCTAAAAACACTGACAATCATTAGAAAAAGATTAGCTTGAGAAAAAGGAAAAAAATAGCAGCTGAAATTCAGTCTCCTAGCCCCCGACAAGTGCATGCTACTTGCCCAAACCCGGTCTGGGTCCACGAGCCTTGAGTCACGGTGAAACAATTTAAATCAGATCTTCCGTGTCCTCCGGCCACCCATCTTTGGGAGGAGCTGTCCAAGGTCTGGGCTTGGACTCTGTGTTCATGACAAAATGTGATGCTTGGGAGATTCAGGAGCCAGCGCCCGGTGACGCCTCTCAATGTTAATAGAACTAGAATTTGCGTATATGCAGTTCATGAGGAGGTTAACACCGAGATTTCAACCCGAGTAAACGTTTACCCATGAAACACTCATACTTACAGTCGGCCGTGTAAACATTGTCTCCTGTCTTTCTTCCATTCACAGACAACTCTATGCATTCCCCGTTGGTCCTTAAAGACAGAATAGCTTCCAGTTGGTTGATAGAAGTCATACCGAATTCACGTCTCATTAGGATTTTGTCCCACCAACCACCACTCCCCCCACGATCCCCTGTGTCACGAATCATTTTAGTGGCTGAGACGGTGTGAGATTCACCAGAGATACTTGTAACATCAAGCGACTATCAGGTGACAAGGATGGTCATGTGGACGCATGAAATTTGAACAGTCATTCCAGGAATACACTGCCTATACAAAACAGGTCACGTTAAAAAACAAACAAGCATGGAGAAAGCGGGAATTGTAGGAAAGAAGGAAGGAAGCAACTCTGGGCTTTAATCCTTTTCTTCAAGCTGAGAGGCACAGCTGCCCACACAGACCTTAGGGCTCTCACTGTCCTGACGGTGTATTGTTACAGGATGCATCCCTGCTTGCTAAGTTGTTTCAGTCAACGTGTGACTCTCTGTGACCCCCATGGACTGTAGCCCACCAGGCTCCTCTGTCCATGGGATTCTCCAGGCAAGAATACTGGAGCAGGTTGCCTTTCCCTTCTCCAGGGGATCTTCCCAACTCAGGGATCAAACCCGAATCTCTTAATGTCCCCTGCATTGGCAGGCGGGTTTTTTACCGCTAGTGCCATTTGCGAAACCCATTCTTAAAGGACATAATCGCCCCAAAGTGTAGGATATTAAAGAAAAAAAATGTCTTTAATTTTATCGAAAACAGACTCCTGCTGTATAGAAACACTGTAAGAGGACTTCCCTGTGGTCCAATGGATGAAAATCCACCTGCCTGTGCAGGGAACAGAGGTTCAATCCCTGGTCCTGGAAGATCCCACATGTAGAGCGGCAGCTAAGCCCGTGTGGCACAATTAGTGAACCTGTGCTCTAGAGACGGCGCTCCTCAACTAGAGAAGCCATCACAGCAAGAAGCCTGAGCACCGCAACTAGAGAGTAGCCCCCGGCTCGCCACAACTAGAGAAAGCCTGCACTTAGCAAGGAAGACCCAGCACGGCCAAAAAAAAAAAAAAAATTAATTAATTAAAAAAAAAACAGTATAAGAGGAATTAACATGAAAGGGCATCTGTGTATACAAACAGACTCACCCACATGCAAAATACATATGATATTTGACATAGTGAGTGATATTCAAATATGAAAGTGAAAGTCGCTCAGTCGTGTCTGACTCATTGTGACACCATGGACTATAGAGTCCATGGAATTCTCCAGCCCAGAATACTGGAGTGGGTGGCCTTTCCCTTCTCCAGGGGATCTTCCCAACCCAGGGATCGAACCCAGGTGTCCTGCATTGCAGGCAGATTCTTTCCCAGCTGAGCCACCAGGGAAGCCCAAGAATATGGGACTGGGTAGTCAACCCCTTCTCTAGGGGATCTTCCCATCCAGGGGTAGAACCCGGGTATCTCACACTGCAGGCAGATTCTTTACCAGCTGAGCCACCAGGGAAGCCAAATACACGGTGGCAAACAGTCCATGGGCTCACAGAGACTTGGACGTGACTAAAGTAACTTAGCATGCACACATGTATGCTGCCAAGTTGCATCAGTCGTGTCCGACTCTGTGAGGCCCCTTAGACAGCAGCCCACCAGGCTCCCCCGTCCCTGGGATTCTCCAGGCAAGAACACTGGAGTGGGTTGCCATTTCCTTCTTCAGTGCATGAAAGTGAAAAGGGAAAGTGAAGTCGCTCGGTCGTGTCCAACTCTTAGCGACCCCATGGACCGCAGCCTACCAGGCTCCTCCATCCATGGGAGTTTCCAGGCAAGAGTACTGGAGTGGGTGGCCATTTCCTTCTCCAACACATGTATAACATATAATGAATTATACATATATTTATATACCATTATCTCCAAGCATAAGCCTCTTCATTCTTTCCCTTTTCTATTTATTTACCGCATTTTTTACTGTGTTTCTGTGTTAGTCACTCAGTCGTGTCTGACTCTTTGCGATGCCGTGCACTGAAGCCCACCAAGCTCCTCTCTCCATGGCATTCTTCAGGCAAGAATACTGGAGGGCATTGCCATGCCCTCTTCCAGGGGATTTCCCCACCCTGGGATCGAGCCCGCATCTCTTATGTCTCCTGCATTGGCAGGCAGGTTCTTTACCACTTGGGGTACCTGTGCTATACAACAGGTCCTTATTTATTAATGTTTTTATTTCTCAAAATACGCACGTGAGTTTGCATGCTCTCAGTAAACCGTCTGCAGTCTAGTGGACATTCCATGAGTGGTACTTGGGGCTCTGAGGCTTTTAGTAAACTCAGTGGTGATGAAAGACTCCAGGGAATTCCCTGGAGGCTCACACGGGAAATGCCCACCCCCAGCTCAGAGAGCCTGCTCAGCCCCACAGCTCAGGGGGTCACACTCTCAATATCACCCAGAAAGCTCCCTGCAGACAGGGGAGACAGACCCTCCCTCAGACTCGGGGTTTACAGGTGTTTTCCTTCTCGGTTATTTTTACTTACTTGAGAAAAAAGTGGAAGACAAGGGAGTCCCCTTCATCATTAAATTTTATTCTGCGAAGATAAATGTTGAATGGCCCGTTCTCACTGGTCTTCTCTGTGTTACTGGAGGCAATGTAATGGGTTTTCCATTCTCCTGAAAGCTAAAAGCAAAATTGCCCTTAGAAATGTGACTCCCTCCCTTTTCATCCTGTTTGACACCGTCCTTCAGGAGTTTCCCTACACTTTCACTGGGGCAGAAGCTACCCAAGTTCATTGAGCAAAGCTCGGCTTATAAAGTTAAGTAAAGACTCAAGTCAAAGGAAGAAGGAATTGAGGTATTTCTGCGACCCCATTAAGCTTTCTTGTCAAATGCAGAACTCCAATCCAACAGTTGTTTGAGGGAACCTCCTCTGATTTGGTCTTCCCTACTGGCTAAGGCGGTAAAGAATATGCCTTCAATGCGGGAGACGTGGGTTCGATCCCTGGGTCAGGAATATCCCCTGGAGGAAGAAATGGCAACCCAGACCACTGTTTTTGCCTGGAGAATCCCACGGACAGAGGAGCCTGGTGGGATACAGTCTATGGGGTTGCAAAGAGTTGGACACAACTGAGTAACTAACACCTTCGCTTCACTTTCCTCTGTTTCACAAGAGCAGTGAAAATGCCTAAGAGACAAGGAAGATAATAGGATATTCTTTTTAAAAAATTAGTGAAAACAGACAGGTATATCTCCTGGGATAGGGTGTGTGTGTGTGTGTGTGTGTGTGTGTGTGTGTGTGTGTATGTCTGTATATGTGGTTGTAATTCACTGTAAGTATACTATCAAATGGGCTTCCCTGGTGGATCATATAGTAAAGAATCTGCCTGCAATGTGGGAGACATAGGTTCAAAACCAGGGTCGGGAAGATCCCCTGGAGGAGGAAATGGCAACGGACTGCAGTATTCTTGAGTGGAAAATCCTATGGACGGAGGAGCCTGGTGGGATAGTCTATTGGGTTGCAAAGAGTCAGGCACAACTGACTGACACCTTCACTTCATCTTCCTGTTTTGCTAGAGCAGTGAAAATACCTAAGAGACATTAAATAGACAGTGGAGACTGAGCTTCCCTGGAGGCTCAGATGGTCAAGAATCTGCCTGCAATATGGGAGAGCAGGGTTCAATCCCTGGGTCGGAAAGATCCCCTGGAAGAGGGAATGGCAACCCACTCCAGTATTCTTGCCTGGAGAATCCCATGGACAGAGGAGCCTGGTGGGCTACAGTCCATGGGGTCACAAAGAGTCGGACACGACTGAGTGACTTTCACTTACTTAACAGGGGAGAGATAATACAGAGATGATATGAATCCAGTATAGATACCCAATTAATGGAGCAGTTTTTCAGTTGACGATAATGACTAGGTTTATGGATCCACATGGAAAGAGGTGCCTGGTGGGCTACAGTCCATAAGGTGTTAAAGAGTCAGACACAACTGAATGACTACCCACTCTGGTATTCAAGCCTGGATAATCCCATGGACAGAGGAGCCTGGTGGGCTACAGACCATGGAGTCGCAAAGAGACACGACTGAAGAGACTTTGCACAGCGTACATGAGTCCACGTAACAGAAACCCCTAAGAAACACACACACACACATAAGGAAGACCTCCCCCCAGATGAGCTCGTTTTGGCTACCTTTGAGTGGTGTGGCTCAGCTGGACTGTCCTGTGAAGAACAGACCAGACCGAGGGCCAAAGTCAGAAACAAGACCTTCATCTTGTTGGCTCGCATGGTTGACTCCGCGTGGTCCTTCTTCTTCCGAGGCTGCGGGCGTCCCAGTGGTTTGGAGAGGACATGACCAGCTCCCACTTTTTATCCTGCCCTGCTGCTGGCGTGAGATGCACACAAACCAATGGCATCTCCCCCTAAGACACTGATGACGTAGACATCACCTTCTGATATCCTGGTTGGCAGTTGAGCTTCCCTGGCAATCTGTCGCTTTTATAATGAGATTATACACTTAAGCGGAACTTAAGTGGATCTGGACATTTGGCCTTTACAGTCGATGAGAAGTCACGCTCTTTCAAGGTCAGGGATCTTTGTTTTCCTTTACATCCTGAGATTTAAAATGGGGAGAAACCATCCAAGATACATATCCGCAACTCCTGAACTGTTTCTTTGGCATTGAGAAAATCGGCTGAAGCTTATCTTCTAGAACTAAATGTGTGATGGATTTAACAAGATTATAATGAGGACTAGGAGACTCTGGGATTCTCTCGGGTTTCTCTCAGGTGAGGAGCACAAAGCATGTTGATCACTTCCTCCTCACAAGGACAGTCTGTTCAGAAGCCCCGGTAACCTCCTGGGAAGAGAGCATGCCAGCAGTTTGTTGCCATCACCCCCTTTTCCAAAAACCCTCTTACCTATCTATTCTGTAATATGCTATTTGCTCAGTGACTCAGTGGTTTTTCCAGGCAAGCAAGAAAGCATGAGACTAGTTCTTCTAACTTTAAATATTTTGGAGGAAAAAAATGTTTCCTTCCAATACACTATAAAATTCATATTTTAAGGTGGGACAGGAAAAAAAAAACAGACATAAACTTGTCTCTTCTGTGTTGCTTTGGACCTGTTGCCTTTTCTCCTAATGTGTAGGGTGTGTCTGCTCTACACATTAACCCCAGACCCTCCAGACACAGGAGGGTGACCTTGACCACAGGGGTCAATTATGTGTTTCTTTCTTCTGATTCTGCCCACATAACTTCTTAAAGACTAGGAGGGGGTCCTGCCATTCCCAGAAGACTCAGTGATAATAAATTTGCCTGCCAGTGCTAGAGATGCAGGTTCGATCTCTGGGTCAGGAAAGATCCCCTGGAGCAGGAAATGGCAACCAACCCACTCCAGTATTCTTGTCTGAAAAATGCCACGGACACAGGAGCCTGGCGGGCTACTGTCCATGGGGTCACAAAGAGCTGGACACCACTGAGCATATAATCCAATACCCTGGAGGAGGGCATGGCAACCCACTCCAGTATTCTTGCCTGGAGGACCCCACGGACAGAGGAGCCTGGCAGGCTACAGTCCATGGGGGTCACAGAGAATCGGACATGACTGAGTGACTAAAAGCACGCACTCGCAGGCGGCTCCTCGTGAGTTGCTTGTACATGCGCACCTGGGCTATGCCTCCTCGGTCAACTTTATGTAAGATATATCAGTATGTCACTCTGGTGAATTTCCCTTTTTCTCAAAAATGTATAGGACTGTGCCTTTGACTTGCAACAGGCAGGGCAGTCCTCAGGACGTGCTGGGATTCTGCTTCCCACTTTGTAATGCTCAGTTTGGCTTGAATTAATCCCACCACCTCCCACCCTCTTGCCAACTCTTTTTCTTGTCAACTTGGTAGCTCATTGAACTGTCACTGATAATCCCCCCTCTGTTATCTTCAAGGCCAATGAAAGAGCCGAAGAACACCTTCTTTGTTCTTCTTCCAATTTTCGTTCATGGGCATTTTCTTTCCTAGGGAATGCGCCAAACCTACATCAAGTTCCGACTGCAGAAATGAAGGAACAATGCTGCTTTTATGGTTTCCAGTCCGGCTGAGGAAACACACCCAGAGCATGGGCTCTGTGTTGCTTGCTTCTGGGACACCTCAGAGCTCAGAATTGGTGTTTGGCATCAGCCCTTTGAGGAGGCTTTGGCTAAAACAGGGTCTTCAACTTAGGTCTTCATATTGCCACTTTCTCTGAGAATGATCTTACTTTGTTCTTTTTTATGCTTGAGTCCTATTCCATTGTGTATATGTACCACATCTTCTTTATCCATTCATCTTTCAGTGCACATTTCGGTTGTTTCTGCATCCTAGTGATTGTAAATAAGGCTTCTATGAACACTGGGTGCACGTATCTTTCTGAATTAGACATTCGTTTGAGTATATGCCCAGAAGCAGAATTAACGGATCATATGTTAGCTCTGTTTTTAGTGAATCCTCCGTTCTGTTTTGCACAGTGGTTTCACCGATTTGCATTCCCATCAACAGCATAGGAGGGTACCCTTTTTTCCACACACTCTTCAATATTTGTTATTTCTGCTCTTTTAGATAATAGCCATTCTTATAGCTGTAGGGGGAGATCTCATTTTTGTTCTGATTTGCATTTTCTTGATAATTAGCAGTTTTGAGCATCTATTCATGTGTCTGTTGCCCTCTGCTTTTCTGCTTTAGAAAACGTCTCTGATTTTCTTCCCATTTTTAAATTGCGTTGTGTTTTTTTTATGTTGAATTGTGTGAACTGTTTATATATGTTGCATAGTAATCCTTTATCAAGTATATCATTTGGAAATATTTTCTCATTTCTGATAGGTTGTCTTTCTTCTTTGGTCAGCGGTTTCTTTTCCTGTGCAAAAGCTTTTGAGGTAAATTAGGTTTTATTTGTTTATTTTTCTTTTCTTTCCTTTAAGATCCTAAAAATATTTCTGCAATGTTTGTCAAAGGTGTTCTGCTGGTTCTGCTGGTGTTTTTCCTCTAGGAGTTTCACAGTATTTGATACTACATTTCAGTCTTTAATCCATTCTGACTTCATTTTTGTGTATGGTATTAGGAAGTGTTCTAATTTCATCTTTTTACATGCAGTTTTCTCAGCATCACTTGAAGTCAGTCAGTTCAGTAGCTCAGTCGTGTCCAACTCTTTGCAACCCCATGGACTGCAGCACACTAGCCTTCCCTGTCCATCACCAACTCCTGGAGCTCACTCAAACCCATGTCCATCGAGTCGGTGATGCCCTCCGACCCTCTCATCCTCTGTCATCCCCTTCTCCTCCTGCCTTCAATCTTTCCCAGCATCAGAGTCTTTTCCGATGACTCCAGAGATCTCGAGTCTCAACTCAAGATCTCTAGTCTTTCCCATTCTATTGCTTTCCTCTATTTCTTTGCATTGATCACTGAGGAAGACTTTCTTGTCTCTCCTTGTTTTGGAACTCTGCATTCAAGTGGGAATATCTTTCCTTTTCTCCTTTGCCTTTCACTTCTCTTCTTTTCTCAGCTATTTGTAAGGCCTCCTCAGACAACCATTTTGCCTTTTTGCCTTTCTTTTTCTTGGGGATAGTCTTGATCAGTGCCACCTATACAATGTCATGAACCTCCATCCACAGTTCTACAGCACTCTGTCTATCATATGTAATCCCTTGAATCTATTTGTACTTCCAACGTATAATCGTAAGGGATTTGATTTAGATCATACCTGAATGGCCTAGTGGTTTTCCCTGCTTTCTTCAATTTAAGTCTGAATTTGGCAATAAGGAGTTCATGATCTGAGCCACAGTCAGCTCCCGGTCTTGTTTTTGCTGACTGTGTAGAGCTTCTCCATCTTCTGCTGCAAAGAATATAATCAATCTGATTTCGGTATTGACTATCTGGTGATGTCCATGTGTAGAGTCTTTTCTTGTGTTGTTGGAAGAGGGTGTTTGCTATGACCAGTGCGTTCTCTTGGCAAAACTCTGTTAGCCTTTGCCCTGCTTCATTCTGTACTCCAAGGCCAAATCTGCCTGTTACGCCAGGTGTTTCCTGACTTCCTACTTTTGCATTCCGGCTCCCTATAATGAAAAGGACATCTTTTTTGGGTGTTAGTTCTAGAAGATCTTGTAGATCTTCATAGAACCATTCAACTTCAGCTTCTTCAGCATTACTGTCCAGCGACAGACTTGGATTACTGTGATATTGAATGGTTTGCCTTGGAAACAAACAGAGATAATTCTGTCGTTTTTGAGAATGCATCCAAGTAGTGCATTTCAGACTCTTTTGTTGACTATGATGGCTTCTCCATTTCTTCTAAGGGATAATTCCCCACAGTAGTAGATATATAATAGTCATCTGAGTTAAATTCACCCATTCCAGTCCATTCTAGTTCACTGATTCCTAAAATGTCGATGTTCACTCTTGCCATCTCCTGTTTGACCACTTCCAATTTAGCCTGATTTGTGAACCTAACATTTCAGGTTCCTATGCAGTATTGCTCTTTACAGCACTGGACTTTACTTCCATCACCAGTCACATCCAAAACTGGTGGTTGTTTTTGCTTATTGAAGAGACTGTCTTTTCTCCACCATATACTCCTGTCTCCTTTGTAGTAAGTTATTTGACTGTAAGTGTATGGACTTATTTCTGGGCTTTCTGTCCTATTCCTTTGTCTTACGTGTCTGGTTGTGTGTGTGTGTGTGTGTGTGTGTGTGTGTGTGTTTTGTCACTACCATCCTGTCTTGCTGACTGTAGTTTTATAATATAGTCTGAAGTCTCGAAGCATCTTTCCTCAATCTGTATTCTTTCTGAAGAACATTTTGGCTGTTTGGGGGTTTTGGCGATTGCATACAAATTTTAAAATTATTTATTCTTGTTCTGCAAAAAATACCATTGGTAGTTTGATAGGGATGACCATGAGCCTGCAGATTGCCTCGCCCAGGGATCCCTGACCGAGGTTCCGGTGTACATAGACTCTCAGATGAGAGAATGGATCACAGGCTCATTTTTGAGCTCTCACTGTTGGTGACATTCTCTACATAGCACCTCTCCAATAGAAACATGATCATTGACCCACAGAGAAGATTATTCGTGATGCTGTTTCTGGTGGAGCGTGTTTAGTACTGAGCCTGGAAACTGCATTTCTAACACACGTCCCTGGAGATATGAGTGCTTCTGGTTCCAAACCACAATTTAAAGCATCAGAGTCTTCTCAAGAGATTTCCCAAAGCTTCTCCTGATTCCCCACGGAGATTTCTCTGTCCTTGATCAGCAGCTATGGTTTTTCACCAAATCTGGGAAACTTTTGCTAACACTGCGTGCAGAGTATTTGTGCTCAACCAGAGACATCTCTGGAGAAGGAAATGGCAACCCACTCCAGTACTCCTGCCTGGAGAATTCCATGGATGGAGGAGCCTGGTAGGCTACAGTCCATGGGGTCACAAAGAGTTGGACATGACTGAGGGACTTCACTTTCTTTCTTTCTATAGTTCCTTTTGGAGAAGGAAATGGCAACCCACTCCAGTGTCCTAGCCTTAAGAATCCCATGGATGGAGGGGCCTGGTGGGCTGCAGTCTATGGAGTTGCAAAGAGTCGGACACGACTGAGCAACTAACACGCACACAGACGTCTCTGCCTCCAGGAGAAACCCTTGCTGTGCATTCTGATGATGCTCCTGGGTGTCACACTGCAAGAGGTGGGAGGTGACACCTTTGATCTGGTCAGAGACGAAGATGAAGCAGGCTGCCTGAGAGCCTGCAGTGCACAAGACAGCACCTCACAGAGAATTATTTAGTCGTGCGCATCACGGGGAGGCTGAGAAGTCCTGAATCACCGAGTTAACTTGCTGCTCTGACCCAGAATGAAGCGTCAGTCCTTGTAGGAGTCTGTAGATTTCTACAGCACATGGTCCTTCCTCCAGTGTCACAGCCCCACGCTCCCTAAGTCCTTCTCCTTCCCACCTTATCATCTTCTGTTCTGTTGATAAGCAACCTTCATGCTCCAGTGAGTGACTTCCTTGTCGTCATGGTCCTGGTTTTGGTCTTGGCTATACCCCCAGTGCTAGAGCTGGTGAATGAATGGGGCAGTGTACCCCTGTTGCTCTCAATGCCCAGGGTGTGCCACCTCGGGTGTGTTTAGAAGGAGACAGGGGTCAACCACTCAGGGACTAGTGGTACTTGAAATACTGAAGGTAAAGGGAGAGGTAGTCACGGGCGGGTGGTTCCCTAACACAAGCGGGACTATTTAAAGAAGGAAGTCCCTGCAGGAAACTGACATGGAATACAGAGGTAAGGTGTTAGTCACGCCACTGTGGCCGACTCTCTGCAACCCCATGGACTGTAGCCCGCCAGGCTCCTCAGTCCATGGGATTCTCCAGGTAACGATACTGGAGTGGGTTGCCATTTCCTTCTCGTATGTATTGGGATACTCACAAAGTTCATTTGGGTTTTTATATAACATCTTATGGAAAAGCCTGAAAGAACTTTTTGGTCAATTCAATATATAGGGTAGTCCAATATACATTAAGTTTTTTATCCTTATATGCACTCCTAGGTGACTTGGTAGTAAAAAAAAAAAAAAAAAAAAAAAAAAACCCTGCCTCCAGTGAAGCAGACCAGGGCTCAGTCCCTGCGTTGGGAAGATCTCCTAGCTTGCCATGCCTCCTCCAGGGGATCTTGCCTACCCAGGGATCGAACCCACATCTCTTGTATCTCCTGCCTTGGCAGGTGGGTTCTTTACCGCTAGCATCACCTGGGTAGCCCTTGAGTAGAGGAGGTAACTTGTATACTTTATCTCAAGTTTTCCTACTAGAAATGCTCACCCTCTGAAGCTTTATTTGAGCCCACGCTTGCCACTGAGAACCTCTCGAAGCTCTCCAGGTGGAAAGGAAATAAGACATGTGAAAATGAAAAAAAAAGCAACATATTCCATGACCTCCCTAATACTCACGGATGCTTTCAGGCTTGCAGGTAGATGTGGGTGGGGTGAAGTTTCCTTCACATGTCAGAGACCAGGCACCTTCTAGAGAAAAAGGCCCCATTGGGTCTCACCACTCTTTACCTTAGGCTTTATCTCCTTTGTAGTTATCTATTGACTTCTGTTCGTTCTTTCTTTTCCTTTTGGGATGTGTGTTTGCTTTACTAAATGATGGACGATTAATCTCCCTTGCGGATGTTTCTATCCATCAGCCTCTGGACATAGTCCTTGGCCAAAATGTTTATCGTCATTACATAGGCATTGGTTTTTTTATCCACACCCCCACCATGGCCTAGTATTTAGGGAGTGTCTGCTAATACCAGTCTGGAAAAGTAATCCATTGTGAAGCGCAGTGAATCGCAGGCCAGCCCTAGACCAGGTGTGTGTACTCAGTGAGGGACAAGTCTCAGTTGTCAGAAGGACTGGGAATCTCCTTTATTTTTTGGCCAACCCAATAGATACTGTAGTCCAATGTGTATTTGTGTGTGTGTGTGTGTGTGTGTGTGTGTGTGTGTTACTTGCTCAGACGTGTCCGACTCTTCGCGACCCCTTGAACTGTAGCCCATCATTGAATTCTCCAGGCAAGAATACAGGAGGGGTGACCATTCCCTCTTCCAGGGGGTCTCCTCAACCCAGGGGTCGAACCCGGGTCTCCTGCATTGCAGGCGAATTCTTTACCATCTGAGACAACGGGGAATCCCATAGTCCAATATACAGTAACCTTTTATCCATATGAATGGAGAGTGTCTTCTGTAAGGTTCCTAACACCCAGTGTCTGGTCTGTGTTCCATGAGTGTTTATATGGGCTTCCCAGGTGACTCCATGGAAAAGAATCCACCTACCAGTGCAGGAGACACAGGAGACCTGGCTTCGATCCCTGGGTCGGGAAGATCCCCTGGAGAAGGGCATGGTGACACACGCCAGTATTCTTGCCTGGAGAATCCCATGGGCAGAGGAGCCTGGCAGGCTACAGTCCTTGGGGTCAGAAAGAGTCAGACGTGATTGAAGTGGCTGAGTAAAAGCACATAGCATATAACAGCTGAAGCCTTGTGAACCAGACTAAACTCACGATCCGTTGAACTGTCTTGCAGACAGAGGAGATAGAATGCAAGGCAGATAACCAGTAATTGACAAACACATCCCATGTCTCTGAGTTCTACGATGAAGCTCTCAGTTCAGTTCAGTCGCTCAGCCGTGTCCGACTCTTTGTGACCCCGTGGACTGCGGCACGCCAGGCTTCCCTGTCCATCACCAACTTCCAGAGCTTGCTCAAACTCATGTCCATTGATGGCAAGGTACAATCCAGGAGTGTGTCTTCAATTCATTTTGGTGGAAGACACAATTTCAACAAAGTAGAGTTTGAGCAAAGCTCCGATGATAGTTGCAAGAGCGAATTACGTGTTAATCTGTGGGTAGGACCATCTGAGAAAGAGAACAGAAAATTTCTGCTTGAAAGGTCCTTTGAAAGGACCTTTTGAAAGGTCCTTGAAAGGTCCTTTGGGCGTAACTGTCCACATTCTAAAGATGTATTCTCTTTGACAGGGCATTTCCATGAATAGAAATTTTAAAATGATTGACACATATAAATATGATTCACTGGTTTCTTGCTTGTAAGATTGATATATTCAAAATAAATTGACAATCTGCTAGCTATGAGAGAGGGCTTCCCGGCTAGCTCAGTGCTAAAGTATCCACTTGCCAATGCAGGAGACATGGGTTCAATCTGTGGTCTGGGAAGATTGCCTGGAGAAGGAAATGGTACCCCACTCCTGTATTCTTGCCTGGAGAGTCCCATGGACAGAGGAGCCTGGCGGGCTAAAGTCCACAGAGTTGCAAGCAGCTGGACGTGACTTAGCAATGTAACAATAACAAGCTATGCCATATAATAGTGCAAGATGTAAAAAGGTAAATTAATACGTTAGATCTCTATGAATCCACATAGGAATTACCTCTAAAAATATTAACATCTGAACAAGAGCAGAAATAAGAATCTCTCTGTATTTTCATAGGAGGCCTGGAATGCCGCAGTCCATGGGGTCTCAAAGAGTTGGACACGACTTAGTGACTGATCAGCAACAACGTTTATCTTAATACTTATGTTTATGTGTGTACAAAACAAAGGCTGCCCTCCCATATAACAGCCTCTTTGTGCTGTAAATAAAATGCATGTTTGTATATATATATATATATATACACACACACACACTCTGTGTAAATGATACCAATTTGTCGAGAGAACCTCAAAAAATAAAATGTTTCGGGAATGAAAGAGCAGTTTCAGATATGAGACATCTTAATATGAACGCATCAGTTCAGTTCAGTTCAGCCGCTCAGTCGTGTCCGACTCTTTGCGACCCCATGAATTGCAGCACGCCAGGCCTCCCTGTCCATCACCAACTCCCGGAGTTTACCCAAACCCATGTCCATCGAGTTGGTGATGCCATCCAACCATCTCATCCTCTGTCGTCCCCTTCTCATCCTGCCCCCAATCCTTCCCAGCGCTACGGTCTTTTCCAGTGAGTCAACTCTTCGCATGAGGTGGCCAAAGTATTGGAGTTTCAGCTTCAACATCAGTCCTTCCAATGAACACCCAGGATTGGTCTCTTTTAGGATGGATTGATTGGATCTCCTTGCAGTCCAAGGGACTCTCAAGAGTCTTCTCCAACACCACAGTTCAAAAGCATCAATTCTTCGGCGCTCAGCTTTCTTCACCGTCCAACTCTCACATCATACATGACCACTGGAAAAACCATAGCCTTGACTAGACGGACTTTTGTTGGCAAAGTAATGTCTCTGCTTTTAAATATGCTATCTAGGTTGGCCATAACCTTCCTTCCAAGGCTTAAGCGTCTTTTAATTTCATGGATGCAATCACCATCAGCAGTGATTTTGGAGCCCAAAAAAAATAAAGTCTGACACTGTTTCCACTGTTTCCCCTTCTATTTCCCATGAAGTGATGGGACTAGATGCCATGATCTTAGTTTTCTGAACATTCAGCTTTAAGCCAACTTTTTCTCTCTCCTCTTTCACTTTCATCAAGAGGCTCTTTAGTTCTTCTTCACTTTCTGCCATAAGGGTGGTGTCATCTGCATATCTGAGGTTATTGATATTTCTCCCAGCCATCTTGATTCCAGCTTGCGTTTCTTCCAGCCCAGCGTTTCTCATGATGTACTCTGCATATAAGTTAAATAAGCAGGGTGACAATATACAGCCTTGACGTACTCCTTTTCCTATTTGGAACTGGTCTGTTGTTCCATGCCCAGTTCTAACTGTTGCTTCCTGACCTGCATACAGGTTTCTCAAGAGGCAGGTCAGGTGGTCTGGTATTCCCATCTCTTGAAGAATTTTCCACAGTTTATTGTGACCCACACAGTCAAAGGCTTTGGCGTAGTCAATAAAGCAGAAATAGATGTTTTTCTGGAACTCTCTTGCTTTTTCGATGATCCAGTGGATATTGGCAATTTGGTCTCTGGTTCCTCTGCCTTTTCTGAAACCAGCTTGAACATCTAGAAGTTCACGGTTCATGTATTGCTGAAGCCTGGCTTGGAGAATTTTGAGCATTACTTTACTAGCATGTGAGATGAGTGCAGTTGTGTGGTAGTTTGAGCATTCTTTGGCATTGCCTTTCTTTGGGATTGGAACGAAAACTGATCTTTTCCAGTCCTGTGGCCACTGCTGAGTTTTCCAAATTTGCTGGCATATCGAATGCAGCACTTTCACAGCATCACCTTTGAGGATTTGAAACAGCTCAGCTGGAATTCCATCACCTCCACTAGCTTTGCTCGTAGTGATGCTTTCCAAGGCCCACTTGACTTCACATTCCAGGATGTCTGGCTCTAGGTGAGTGATCACACCATCGTAATTATCTGGGTCATGAAGATCTTTTTTGTACAGTTTTTCTGTGTATTCTTGCCACCTCTTCTTAATATCTTCTGCTTCTGTTAGGTCCATACCATTTCTGTCCTTTATCGAGCCTATCTTTGCATGAACTGTTCCTATGGTATCTCTAATTTTCTTGAAGCGATCTCTAGTCTTTCCCAATCTGTTGTTTTCCTCTATTTGTTTGCACTGATCGCTGAGGAAGGCTTTCTTATCTCTCCTTGCTCTTCTTTGGAACTCTGCATTCAAATGGGTATATCTTTCCTTTTCTCCTTTGCCTTTAGCTTCTCTTTTCTTCTCAGCCATTTCTAAGGCCTCCTCATACAACCATTTTGCCTTTTTGCATTTCTTTTTCTTTGGGGATGATTTTGATCACTTGCCTCCTGCACAACGTTACAAACCTCTGTCCATAGTTCTTCAGGCACTGTGTCTATCAGATTGGACCTCTTGAATATATTTGTCACTTCCACTATATAAAGCTAACAGGTAAAAGAGCTAAAGTGAAGTCACTCAGTCGTGTCCAACTCTTTGTGACCCCATGGACTATACCCACCAGGCTCCTCCATCCATGGAATTTTTCAGGCAAGGATACTGGAGTGGGTTGCCATTTCCTCCTCTGGGGGATCTTCCTGATCCAGGGATCGAACCGAGGTCTCCCGCATTGCTGGCAGACACTTTACCATCTGAGCCACCAGGGAAGCCCTTCCACTATATAATCGTAAGAAATTTAAAATGTTAACTCAGACTTTTTCCAAGACAGAGACAATTTTATATTGATAGTACAAGACTCTGGGACTCTGGGAATAAAATTGGCCATATGCATACAATCCTGTGGAACTAGATTCCTTTATTTTGTGACCGGTGCTGCTACAGAAAGATTTTAATTTAGTCATTTGTTTTTATTCCCTTTTTGTCTTTCTTTGTATTGGATAAGACCTTAGTTCGACAAAAGGTGGGGGGGGGGAGGTTTAGTCACTAAGTGGTGTCTGACTCTTGTGATCCAATGGACTGTAGCCCTCTAGGCTCCTCTGTCCTTGGGATTTTCCAGGCAACAATACTGGAGTGGCTTGCCATCTCCCTCCAGGAGATCTTCCCAAACCAGGGATCAAATCCAGGTCTCCTGCACTGCAGGCAGATTTTTTACTGACTGAGCTACCAGGGAAGTCATGGTATACAAAAGGTATTCTTCTGCAAATGTAAGGTAGTATTGTGTTCTGTTGGAATCTGCTATCATTCATTGAAAGATTTATTTTCGGGTTTACCAACTGTTTATTTTCACTAACACTTGAGCATGTTATTTTTTAAATGATGGGATTCCAGGGTGAGAATGGAGTGCTTTTCTCCTTTCAATTTTGTTTTTTTAAAAAATTATGTCAGTTAAACTCCACTTTAGCATTGTGGTTCAGTAAACCCATTCTGCTTTATGGATGAAACAGTGTTAAATTTGATATTTTCAAGCATGTTTCTTTATGGTTAAACGTGATTTCTAAATGTTATTTTTTGTTTGTATTTTGCTTTTGGTATGGCCAGATACTCAGCTTGTTTTTCATAGTTTCTGATGTTTTTAGAAAAATCAAAATAATTTAATTCCCTTTAAAAAAAATGAAAAACTGTTTTTTCCCTGTTAGAGTTCCAAAATTACAGCAGGAGACTTCAACACAGTTCTTTCAGAACTGATGGAACATTTCGGTTAAACATCACAAAAGATATAAAAAATTTGGAAAAGAAGATTAATTCAGAACTTCTCTGAGTGTCTAAAATATTTCACAGAACAGTGGAAGAATACTTCTACTTCATAGCAAACCAAGATTGTCTATCTGCTGAAACTTCAAGGAAGTCTCAGAAATGACAAAGCAGTAAAATCATATGGATTATTATACATTTACCATTTAAGTTAGCATAGCACGACTGAGCGACTTCCCTTTCACTTTTCCCTTTCATGCACTGGAGAAGGAAATGGCAACCCACTCCAGTATTCTTGCCTGGAGAATCCCAGGGACGGCGGAGCCTGGTGGGCTGCCGTCTATGGGATCACACAGAGTCGGACACGACTGACGCGACTTAGCAGCAGCAGCAGCAGCATAAAAGGTAAAGAACACACTTGCCAGTGCAGGAGATCTAAGAGACACAGGTTCGATTCCTGTTTGGGAAGATGACCCTGAGGAGGAAACAGCAACCCACTCCAGTATTCTTGACTGGAGAATCCCATGGACAGAAGGGCCTGGATGGCTACACTCTATGCGACCACAAAAAGTGAGATACGACTGAAGCAACTTAGCACGCAAGCACAAACAAAACGAGAACTAAAAAGTGCTTCCATTGTTTGAATTTAGAGAGAATTTTCCTTTTGGGGACCCTCTGAAGCAAAGGCCCTTACAAATGAACTTGACCAAACACAGCTGTGACTTTGGGGTAAGGCGTAAATAAAATTACCATAAAAATTGAGATCTTTTGCAAGCTGTTTAAATAACAATTGCTTGTAAATTTTGGGGGCTTCACTTCTTGATACCTTGGAAGTCACAGACAGAGAGGAGAATTATGGTGACATGCAGCATTTTTGAAATGTGGACTTTAAATCACACCCTCCATCCCCAACCCCACCCCAGAGGACTTCCCTGGTAGTCCAGTGGTTAAGACTTTCCCTTCCATTGGAGGGGTTGCAGGTTTGATCCCAGGTCAGGGAGCTAAGATCCAGCATGCCTGTATGCGGGCTAAGTTCCTTCCGTCGTGTCTGACTCTTCTGCAACCCCATAGACTGTAGCCCCGGAGAAGGCAATGGCGACCCACTCCAGTACTCTTGCCTGGAAAATCCCATGGACGGAGGAGCCTGGCGGGCTGCAGTCCATGGGGTCGCACAGAGTCGGATGCGACTGAGCGACTTCACTTTCACTTTTCACTTTCACGCGCTGGAGAAGGAAATGGCAACCCATTCCAGTGTTCTTGCCTGGAGAATCTCAGGGGCAGGGGAGCCTGGTGGGCTGCCATCTATGGGGTCGCGCAGAGTCGGACACGACTGAAGCGACTTAGCCCACAAAGATGTCTTTAACTCTGAGATTAAAAGACAGTTTTGTGGCTTTTAATGTGTTTCCTCACAGAATATGACTGTTGAAGGAAATGCACCACAAATTGCTTTTAAAAGTACAAGCCTTCATTGAATCTTAATAAATGGCAGGGTTTTTTTTCTTGACTGTTTGGGGGAAAAAAAATAAAGTTTGGCTTTCCAAACTTCATTCAATACATCTTCCTCTACCTTTCAAGACTTCTTTATAAACACTCCAAATGCTTGTTTGGGTTTACTATTGAATCCTTAAAAAATATATATATACCCTTCTTTTTATTGTAACTCAAATAGCTTCTCAAGTCCTCTTTCCTTGAGAAGTCAAAACTGCACAATTTTCTGCTATTTTTCACTTTCATTGTATCTGAAGGTACATTTTTGACAACGGTCTTCATCACATAAAATATCCTTGAGTGTTCTATATCTATCTTTTTTTAAACATGAAGCTACGTGTATGTATGAAAATTTCCTCTAAGCCATTCCCTGTAAAATGTTGTTCAACAAAAGGCTTTATTTTCACTTCACTTAACAGGTGTGGTTATGATTATAAAATGGGACAGATTTAAAAGGTCCATCTTTAACCATATTTCCATGTGCTGCTCATAAAGAGAAGGGTATTATATAGAAATTCCAACAGACGTATCCAAATCATGAATATTTTAAATACTGAATTCCAGGAAGCAGGCAATGTGTTCAGTCTTCTTTGAAGGCTAGAGGCTCTTATCACTTATGGGCTAGGGAATCTCTGTGTAAAAGTTAAATGAGTTCCAGTGCTTTAAGTCTAGTTGAAGCATTATGTAGGCTTCCTATTTATAACATGGTTTCAATGAGACCTGGTAAATGGCCAAGACAGTTTTTATCCAGGGAGGCAGCATTTGGTTGAATACGGTTGGTTGATTTTCCTGCGAGGGAGACAGAAACAAACAAACAAACAAAAAAAAAAATCACTTGTTATTTTTTAAATAAGTATTTCAGAGGTTTCAGTAATTTCTGTAAAATAGACTAAACCGTTTTTATTTTTACTGACTTCTCTGTAAAGTATTTCTTAAAAGTTTTTTTTAAAAAAATAAACATTTGGTTATTTATTTTACGGCTCACTACAAAAGACCCTGATGCTGGGAAAGACTGAAGGCAGAAGGAGAAGGGGACAACAGAGGATGAGGTGGTTGGATCGCGTCAGCCACTCGATGGACGTGAGTTTGAGCAAGCTCTGGGGGTTGGTGATGGACAGGGAGGCCTGGCGTGCTGCAGTCGAACGTGTCACAAAGAGCTGGACACGACCGAGCGACTGAACTGAACTGATGGTTGTGCTGGGTCTTTACTGCTACACGTGGGCTTTCTCTAGTTTCGGGGAGTGGGGGCTCCTCTCTAGCTGTAGTGTGCAGGCTTCTCAGTGCAGTGGCCTCTCTTGCTGCAGAGCATGGGCTCAAGTTCCCCGCACTTCAGTAGCTGTGGCCTCCGGGCTCCAGAGCACAGGTTCAATATGACTGAGTAAATATGCCACTGCATATATCTGCCACACCTTCCTTATCTTTATCCATTCATCTGTCCATGGGCATTTGGTGGCTTCCACATCTTGGCTGTTATAAACAGTGCTGCAGTGAACATCGTGGTGTGTGTGTACCTTTTTGGATCAGAATTGTGCTTAA
This sequence comes from Giraffa tippelskirchi, assembly GCF_054371585.1. Lineage (NCBI taxonomy): Eukaryota > Metazoa > Chordata > Mammalia > Artiodactyla > Giraffidae > Giraffa > Giraffa tippelskirchi. Next base: position 151,601,797 of record NC_137289.1, read on the forward strand.
ATATATGCCCAGGAGTGCACCTCACGTTCTCAATGGTTGGGTGCTTAATACTCCTTATACTCTCTTCTGTCACCCACATGCCAAGAAGAAATACTTCTCTTTGATTGCCGAGTATTCCAAGATTTCCCAGCTAACTGCTTTCATTGTTTTTTTTTTTTTTTTAAGACAATAGCATTTATTATATGGAATGGCTCCAGCCAAAAAGTAATGGTACAGTTGTTATAACTGATGGGCTACAGTGAATTACCAGGATCACCTCAGATCTGTAGTTTACACCGGGGTTCACTGTTCATGTTGTAGATTCTGTGGGTTTCGTTGTTGTTCAGTCACTCAGTCGTATCGGACTCTTTGCGACCCCATGGACTGCAGCACGCCAGGCCTCCCTGTCCATCACCATCTCCCAGAGTTTGCTCAAACTCATGTCCATTGAGTCAGTGATGCCATCCGACCATCTCATCCTCTGTCTTCCCCTTCTCCTCCCGCCATTTGGACAAGTGTGTAATGACTAGTATCCACCGTTATAATATCATACAGGGTGATTCCACCGCCCTAAAAATCCTCTGTGCTCTGCCTACTCACTCTCCCTCCTAACCCCTGACAACCACTAATCTTCCTCTTTATTTATACTTTTTGTTTTATATTGGGGTATATCCCATTAACAATGTTGTGACAGTTTCAGATGGGCAGCAAAGGGGCTCAGCCATACATACACATGTATCCCTTCTCCCTCAAACTCCCCTCCCATCCAGGCTGCCACATGACATTGAGCAGAGTTCCCTGTGCTGGACAGCAGGTCCTTGTTGGTTCTCCACGTTAAATACAGCAGTGTGTCCATGTCCACCCCAACCTCCCTAACTATCCCTTCCCCCATCCTTCCCCCTGGGAACAATCAGGTTACTACAGAGTATTGAGCAGAGTTCCCTGTGCTGGACAGCAGATCCTTGCTGGTTCTCCATGTGAAACACAGCAGTGTGTCCATGTCCATCCCAGAGTCCCTGACTATCCCTTCCCCCATCCTTCCCCCTGGGAACCAGAAGGTTATTACAGAGTATTGAGCAGAGTTCCCTGTGCTGTCCAGCAGGTCCTTGTTGTTCATCCATGTTAAATACAGCAGTTTGTCTATGTCCATCCCAAACTCCTAATTATCCCTTCCCCCATCCTTCCCCCTGGGAACCATAAGGTTATTACAGAGTATTGAGCAGAGTTCCCTGCACTGTCCAGCAGGTCCTTGCTGGTTTTCCATGTTAAATACAGCAGTGTGTCCATGTCCATCCCAGACTCCCTAACTATCCCTTCCCCCGTCCTTCCCCCTGGGAACCATAAAGTTATTACAGAGTATTGAGCAGAGTTCCCTGTGCTGGACAGCAGATCCTTGCTGGTTCTCCATGTGAAACACAGCAGTGTGTCCATGTCCATCCCAAACTCCCTAACCATCCCCTCCCCCATTCTCCCCCCTTGGAACTATCGGGTTATTACAGAGTATTGAGCAGAGTTCCCTGTGCTGTCCAGCAGGTCCTTGCTGGTTCTCCATGTTAAATACAGCAGTGTGTCCATGTCCATCCCAGACTCCCTAACTATCCCTTCCCCCGTCCTTCCCCCTGGGAACCATAAAGTTATTACAGAGTATTGAGCAGAGTTCCCTGTGCTGGACAGCAGATCCTTGCTGGTTCTCCATGTGAAACACAGCAGTGTGTCCATGTCCATCCCAAACTCCCTAACCATCCCCTCCCCCATTCTCCCCCCTTGGAACTATCGGGTTATTACTGAGTATTGAGCAGAGTTCCCTGTCCTGTCCAGCAGGTCCTTGTTGTTCATCCATGTTAAATACAGCAGTGTGTCCATGTCCATCCCAAACTCCCTAACTATCCCTTCCCCCGTCCTTCCCCCTGGGAACCATAAAGTTATTACAGAGTATTGAGCAGAGTTCCTGGTGCTGGACGGCAGGTCCTTGTTGGTTGTCCATTTTAAATATTATCTCTACATATTTTAGAATGATAACAGTAGTAGGAGACGAAACAGTGGGTTTTTCCTCGGATGTGGCACTAGGTAACGTGGAACTGCAGTTCAGAGAGCAGGATGGGGTGGGGAAGAAATCGTGTGCTGTTCTCGGAGGGCACACATAGTGATAAACGACAGTGCTCAGTGCCATATCTCCACAAGCACATCATGCCCACCATCTGGCAAAGGGGAGGCACACACAGGGATACAAAAATAAAGAAGGGGACTTCCCTGGTGGCCCAGTGGTTAAGAATTCACCTGCCAATGCAAGGGATACTGGTTTCATGCCTGGTCCAGGAAGATCCCACATGTCGTGGAGAAACGAAGAGCATGCAGCACAACTGCTGAGCCCGTGCTCTGCAACGAGACAAGCCACTGCACTGAGAAGCCCGTGCACCACAATTCAAGAGTAGCCCACACTCACTGCAACTAGAGGAAGTCCACATGCTGCAAGACGTACCCAGCACAGCCATCATAAATACATACGTGCAGGGATAAAAAATAAATAATTCTAAAGAACGAAAGAATATAACCTGTGAGAGAAAAGATGAAGAGTCGGAAAGAAGAGACATAAGAAAAAATCAGCACAACAGAACAGAAATGGAGCAGCGTCCAAACGGCTTTGAGGGATGCATCAAAAAGACCAACACGAGCATCCCCACAGTCCAGAAAACCAGACGTGCGCTGTGCATCTGTGCGCTGTGCATCTGTTACTGCAGATTAATTCCAAAAAAAGTGTTAGCTGTAACATCACATGTGAAGTCACTCACCGGGAAGACCTTAAACAGACATGTCTCCCAAGAAGACGCAAACGGCCAGCAGACATATGAAAAGGTTTGCAGCATCACCCACCATCAAGAATCTACATGGTTGAGTGGTGATGATTTTTAAACATTTTTCATATTGGGACGACATATCGGTCACAAGTTAGACAAACTGTTGCCATGGTAGACAGTGGAAATGTTCATTCTTCGGTCATGTCGGACTCTGTGACCCCATGGACTGTAGCCCGCCAGGCTCCTCTGTCCATGGGATTCTCCAGGCAAGAATACTGGAGTGGGTTGCCATGCCCTTCTCCAGGGGATCTTCCTGACCCAGGGATTGAACCCAGGTCTCCCACACTGCAGGCAGATTCTTCATCATCTGAGCTACCACAGGCATTCTTGCCAAAAGATTAAACTGAATCTTGAGCATTAAGATTTACATGGGCCTCCATTTCCCTGTAGTAGTATTCAATATGATTAAAAACTGACCACACAGGGGTCATAATGAAATCTTCGGTGCATTCCTGGTTTTTGAACAGGCAGAATGTATAAATGTCTAGCCTAAACCAAAGCCAACTAAACAGCAACAAAAAATAAGTAATGATAACAAATTAAATGTTTAGCCCCATAGGGAAATATCCATTCAAATGAGGAAAAACTCAAAAAGTGCTTATCGTCACTCCTGTTATTGACATGGCTGAAGCTGGAACAATTAACAGCACGGATAGGCAATACAGAGGCATAAGAATATGAGAAATTTCCACAACTCAATAGCAAAAAACCAAGTAACTTGATTACAGACATAAGCAAAGGACTTGAATAGGCATTTCTCCGTACAAGACACAAATGGCCAGTGGATATAGGGAAAGGTTTTCCACGTTACCAGCCATCAAGAAAATGCATGGTTGAGTGGAGTTTTAGACACAGTTTGCTTACAGACACAGATGCAGAACTCAAATACCTTCATCTCCTTCTACAAACAGTCAAGAAGAGCCAAACTGTTAAGTAATCATATGTCAACTGCCAAAAATAAAGTAACAAACAAATCTTTTATTTCAGAGTTCTTTTGATGTTAATTCCTATACAGCAATTCACAGACATTCTAAATACTATTCTCCTTAAGTATAATGTATTTTCTTGGAAATATCTACAGAATTTAATATGTCAGAAAGCTATGTCCACTGGGGGTTTATCAGTGTTACTGTCATTATAGCATGAAGGTAAAAAAAAAAGAAAGAAACTAAGACTTTTGATTATTTTCACAATCAATTTTCCTTTAAAAGGAATAAAAGGAAAATAATACTGTATAGCAACCTAATTTCAATACAAGACTGGTCAGAGCAACACAGGAAACATGCCCTTTTCAACCATAACCTACCAATTCATTCTTTGGAAATCAAGAACCTACCTCGAAGGAGGGATAAACAGCAAGGACCTACTGTAGACCACAGGGAATCATATTCAATATCCTGGTATAAACAGTCATGGAAAAGAATACGAAAAAGAAGATGTGTACGTGAAAGTTAAGACCAACCTAGACAGCATATTAAAAAGCAGAGACATTACTTTACCAACAAAGGTCCATCTAGTCAAACCCGTGGTTTTTCCAGTGGTCATGTATGGATGTGAGAGGTGGACTATAAAGAAAGCTGAGTGCCAAAGAATTGATGCTTTTGAACTGTGGTGTTGGAGAAGACTCTTGAGAGTCCCTTGGACTGCAAGGAGATCCAACCAGTCCATCCTAAAGGAAATCAGTCCTGAATATTCATTGGAAGGACTGATGCTGAAGCTGAAGCTACAATACTTTGGCCACCTGTTGCGAAGAGCTGACTCATTGGAAAAGACCCTGATGTTGGGAAAGATTGAAGGCAGGAGGAGAAGGGGACGACAGAGGATGAGATGGTTGGATGGCATCACTGACTCAATGGACATGAGTTTGAGTAAACTCTGGGAGATGGTGATGGACAGGGAGGCCTGGCGTGCTGCAGTCCACGGGCTCGCAAAGAGTCGGACATGACTGAGCAAGTGAACTGAACTGATGTGTAACTGAATCCCTTTGGTATATAGCAGAAATTAATACAACATTGTAAATCAACTGTACTTCAATAAAATAAAAACAACCTACACAGATATCCTATAGGAGAGGGAGAAATCCCTTCACCCTCCCCCCATCCCTCTTGAGCTCTTGTGGCTGGACTAATAATAAAATTAACACAAGACAGATGGAAAAAAACACATCTTTTTTGCATTCTTTTTTTTTTTTAATTGGAGTATAGTTGTCTTACAGTGTGTTATGCTGAGTTGCTCACTTGTGTCCGACTCTTTGTGACCCCATGGACTGTAGTCCACCAGATGCGATTCTCCAGGCAAGAATACTGGAGTGGGTTGCCATTTCCTCCTCCAGGGGATCTTCCTGACCCACGGATCAAACCCAGGTCTCCTGCATTGGCAGGAGGGTTCTTTACCACTGAGCCACCAGGAGCCAACATAAACACTGACCGAGGGCCAGTTTAGCTCCTGCCAAGAACCCTGCCCTTGGAGAATTTCTAGGTCCTGCTGTCACACCTTGGTTTATTTTTTTTTGGCTGTACTGGGTCTTCACTATTGCGTGGGTTTTCTCTGGTTGTGACAAGCAGGAGCTTCTTACTTGTTGTGGCTCCCAGGCTCTAGATCGCAGGCTCAGTCATTGTCACACACAGGGCTCAGCTGCCCTTCAGAAAGTGGGATCTTCCCAGACCGAAGGTCAAAGCCATGTCGCCTGCAGGGGCAGGTAGATTCTTGACCACTGGGCCATCGGGGAAGTCCTTCCATATTCTTCTGAGTCTTGTCATCCTCTGTGTCTACATGCAGGCTGGACTCCAGCCATGACTGGAAACGTAGAATACTTGCTTGCGACACACTTTTCACCTCGGTGTCTGCCCATCTTTGCTAGAGAACCCATCCTTTCTACCTTCTACACCCACATAGAGACCACATCTGTCATCCCTTTACACTGAAATAATGTGTATCACTTCTTGCAACCCCATGGACTGTAGCCCACCAGGCTCCTCTGTCCATGGGATTCTCCAGGCCAGAATCCTGGAGTGGGTTGCCATTTTCTCCCATGCACAGAGGAGCCTGGTGAGCTATACAGTCCATGGGGTCACAAAGAGTGGGACATGACTGACATGACTTAGCACATTTATTTATTTGGCTGTCCTGGGCCTTAGTTGCAACACGAGAACTCTTAGTTGTAGCATATGGGATCCAGGCCCCCCAACCAGGGATCCAGACTGGGCCTCCTGCATGGGAAGAGTCTTAGCCACTGGACCACCAGGGAAGTCCCTTTTTCATAGATTCTAACTGGATTTTTAGATTAAAAGAGTTTCTAAAATGTCAATGTTGTTCTTTTCTACGTCAGACTGATTACTTTCAATAGCCATACTCATGCCCTTTAGTAGATGTTTATCATCATCAGAATGCTTTTAAACATTTCAGACCTGGTATTTTTATTTTCCTATATCTTAGGGAAATAGCTCTGAGCGGCCCAAAGGCAAAGACAGAATCGGGAGGAATTGTCACCTTTTGTGATTCGCCATCAGCCTAATTAATACACCTTTTCGTCTGTCTGTGCTCAGGCGTGTCCGAGTCTTTGTGACCCCGTGAACTGCAGCACGCCAGGCTTCCCTGTCCTTCACCACCTCCCAAAATTTGCTCAAACTCATACCCGTAGAGTCAGTGATGCCATCCAATCGTCTCATCCTCTGTCGCCCCCTTCTCCCCCTGCCTTCAATCTTTCCCCACATCAGGGTCTCTTCCAGTGAGTCAGCTCTTTCAAATGCAGCATCTATGCCCTCAAAGTGAAGTGGTTTCCCCCAGAGATATTTGCTTTGGCTTCTGCCAGGAGCCAAGATAAATACAGACCTAGGGCCAGTTTAGCTCCTGCCAAGAAGCCTACCCTGGAGGGTTTCCGGGTCCGGTTCCCAGGTCTTGGGTTTGTTTTGTTTTTTGGCTGCACTGGCTGTTCCTTGTTTCTCGAGTTTTCTCTAGCTATGACGAGCAGGGGCTACACCCTTGTTATGATTCCCGGGCTCTAGAGTGCAGGCTTAGTAGTTGTCGCACACAGAGGTAGTTGCTCCAGGGCATGTGGGATCTTCCCTGACCAGGGATAAGAACCTGTGTCTCCCCGCATTGGCAGGGGTGAATCCTTAATCACTGGACCACCAGGGAAGTTCTTCCACATACCTCTCAGCCTTGTCATCCTCTGTGTCCACATGCATACTGGATTCCAGCCACAGTGGGCTAATTACAATGCTTCTGATGCACTTTTTACATCAGTCTCTGTCCATCTTAGGGCTTCCCTGGTGGCTCAGATGGTAAAGAATCTGCGTGCAGTGTAGGAGACCCAGTTTCAATCTCTGGGTTGGGAAGATGCCCTGGAGAAGGAAATGGCAAGCCACTCCAGTATTCTTGCCTGGAGAACCCCGTGGACAGAGGAGCCTGGTGGGCTACAGTCCATGCGGTCACAAAGAGTCAGACACGACTGAGTGACTAACACATTCCACTTAACCTTCCTGTCCATCTTTGCTAGAAAAGCACTAAATCCATTATTTCTGCCTTCTGGGCTCACAGATACATCACATCTCTCATCCCATGACATTTAATGTGGCAAGTGATTGGGTTCTATCCAGTGCCCCTGGATCGATGCTTCTCTCAAAACTAACCAGTAAACAGCTCTGACGTCATCGTGTATTGTCTTTCTCTATCCTGACCTGCAAGTTGGAACCATAATCGTTAAGCTCTGAAATCTGGAGGTTAGAACATAAGCATCTGAAGAAAAAAAAAAAAATAATGTACTTTATATTTGAGACTGGATTTCCCAAAGACCCAGGTGATGCCAGTGATAAAGAACCCACCTGCAATGCAGGAGACATAAGAGATGGCTGTTCGATCCCTGTGTTGGGAAGATCCCCTGGAGGAGGGCATGGCAACCCACTCCAGTATTCTTGCCTGGAGAATCGCATGGACAGAGCAGCCTGGCAGCTTACAGTTCCTGGAGTTGCAAAGAGTCAGACACGACTGAGCGACTAACATCATAACTCAGAATCGCCCCTCTAGTTCAATGTGGACAAATGTTGGAGAAAGGGCATTTAGAGCTGAGTCTTGTGTACTGAGATTTGATATTTAGCAAGCAGTAAAAAAGGAGGTCTTTTCATATGAGAGACAGGAGAGGTGAATTATGTTCACATCAGTTGAAAACCAGTGGCTTCCCGTCACATCAAAATTGATCACTTTTTCATCGTGAAAAAGTGTTCCGACATCCTTCGAGATGCCGTAGCTGATGTTTTCTGTTAAATAGCCATCGTTAAAGGATTATCAGGGCTGTTTCTCTGAAGTGTTTCTCTGTATAAGGTCTATGACTACCGTAATGACCAAGAGTTTCCTTGGTTTAACAGACCTGCAGATTCATAATGTACAGAAGGAAAGCCTAGGATCTGCTTCTTTAAAAGTTTGAGCAGTTCTTGCAAGCTCTCAAGTTTGAAACCTACTGACCTAATGAAATATCTGACAGCCGTGTGGTCATTAAGCCACTTTCACCACCACCACACCTACCACCAGCACCCTTATCAGCACATCATGGTACATCACACTTTATCAGCCAATTGAGGACTGAATCCAAGAGTTCACTTATGAAAAAGGGGGAAAGCTTAATTCACTTCACTATTCTGCCATGCCACTTGATATTTTAAAGTAATTTTATAGAAGTATACTTCATTTACAATGTGGTATTGATGTCTGCTGTAAAGCAAAGTGACTCAGTTATACATGTACATGCATTCTTTTTCATATGCTTTTCCATTACGGTTTATCACACGATATTGAATACAGTTTCCTGTGCTGTACAGTAGGACCTTGTTGTTTAGCCATTGTATATGTAATAGTTTGCATCTTCTAATGCAAATTCTAATTTGCAAATTCTAATCCCAAATTCTCAGTCTATCCCTCCCCTAACTCCCACCCCCTTGTCAACCACAAGTCTGTTCTCTATGTCTGTGAGTCTGTTTTCTAGATAAGTTCATTTGTACCATTTTTTTAAGATCCCACATGTAAGTGATATCATATGGCGCTTGTCTTTCTCTCTGTGACTTACTTCACTTAGTATGATCACCTCTAGGTCCATCCATGTTGCTGCAAATGGCATTACTTCATTCTTTTTTATGGCTGAGTAATATTCCACTGTATATATATTGCCACATCTTCTTTACCCATTCCTCTGGTGATGGTCATTTAGATGGTTTTTATCGGCATGATATTTTGAAATGTCTATTTAATGCTAGTTTTTCACCAGTGAAACATGTACTTCTGTCCATTGAGATGGTCTAGTAGGAAACTCGTAAAGCTGCAGAAGAGTAAGCCACCTTAAAATTAGTCCAGTTTTGCCCCATTCAACACTTACAGGAAACTAAATTCATGGAGAAGTTAAATGATTCATGCATATCCTCTGGATAGAAAGGGGGAAATGTGGTGCTTAGTCTCATATCTTTGGATGTATTTCTATTGCTTTGCCTATCAAACCATATTCCATGACTTACATTTAAATTACAGTCACCTACAGCAGACTTCTCACGCAGTGCTAGTGGTAAAGAATCTGTCTGCAAATACAGGAACATAAGAGACGTGGTCATGTATAGATGTGAGAATTGGACGATAAGGCTTAGCGCCGAAGAATTGATGCTTTTGAACCGTGGTGATGGAGAAGACTCTTGAGAGTCCTTTGGACTGCAAGGAGATCCAACCAGTCCATCCTAAAGGAGATCAGTCCTGAATGTTCATTGGAAGGACTGATGTTTAAACTGAAACGCCAGTACTTTAGCCAGCTGATGAGAAGAGCTGACTCATTTGAAAAGACCCTGATGCTGGGAAAGATTGAAGGCGGGAGGAGAAGTGGACAACAGAGGATGAGATGGTTGGATGGCATCACTGACTCAATGGACATGAGTTTGAGCAAACTCCGGGAGTCGGTGATGGACAGGGAGGCCTGGCGTGCTGCAGTCCATGGGGTCGCGAAGAGTTGGACACGACTGAGTGACTGAACTGTACTGTATTGTACTGTTAGAGATGTGGCTTATATCCCTGGGTTGGGAAGATCCCCTGGAGGAGGAAATGGCTACCCATTCCATTATTCTTGCCTGGAGGATCCCATGGACAGAGGAGCCTAGCAGGCTACAGTCCACGGAGTGCCAAAGACTCAGACACGACTGAGGGGCTAAACAACAACAGTAGACTAATTTACAAATGTAGATCATATACAAACCTTTCTTTCCAACATATCACTCAGAGAAGCCTCCCGAAGGTGAGTCAGTGAGTTTGGGAAGCCTCTCTGACCAGCCTCTCTCCACACGGAGCTGCTTCTGAGCTCTCAGTCCCCAGATACTGATCACTCCTCTCTACGGCACAAGCTGATTAAAAAATAAAATAAAATGAGCCCTTTTATCGCCGACCTCTCTCTCAGAACTCCCACCGAACATGCCATCAGCAGTGATCAAACGCTGGGGCTTTGTGCAACTCACAGACACATTTTTATGTGGAAGCTCCCGTCTTATTAGAGCTTTGCACCAGGTGCTTTTTGATGTTAGAATCTATTAAATCAGCAAAGCAGACCTTCTCTAAGTCACACTGTATGTACTCTTATTAAGGAAACTGGTCCTTCTGTGACCACACCCACAGAGCCAGCATCCGGGGCTGTAATGTTCTGGGATCACAATGTTCCAAGAGGTTATTTTTTTAATTAAGAATTTTCCTTTATTATACATATTCGTTTATTATACACATGTATGTATATATGGCCTCCCTGATGGCTCAATTGGTAAAGAATCCACCTGCAATGCAGGAGACCCTAGTTTTGACTCCTGGGTTGGGACAATCCCCTGGAGAAGGGAAAGGCTACCTACTCCAGTATTCTTGGGCTTCCCTGGTGGCTCAGCTGGTAAAGAATCTGCCTGCAATGTGGGAGACCCGGGTTCGATCCCTGGGTTGGGAAGAGCCCCTGGAGAAGGGAAAGGCTTCCCACTCCAGTATCCTGGCCTGGAGAATTCCATGGACTGTATAGTCCATGGGGTCACATAGTCGGACACGACTGAGTAACTTTTACTTTCACTTTCAGGTATATATATATGATTTCTTGGGCTCCAGAATCACTGCAGACAGTGACTGCAGCCATGAAGTTAAAAGACGCTTGCTCCTTGAAGGAAAGCTATGACAAACCTAGGGCATGCGTGTGTGCTAAGTCCCTTCCATCGTGTCAGACTCTTTGCAACTCCATGGCCTGTAGCCCGCCAGGCTCCTCTGTCCATGGGATTCTCCAGGCAAGGATACTGGAGTGAGTTGCCATGCCCTCCTCCAGGGGATTTTCCCGACGCATGGATCGAACCCAGGTCTCTTGCATCTCCTGCATTGGCAGGCAGATTCTTTACCACTAGTGCCAGCTGGGAAGCCCCTGTCGAAACTTAGGTAATTCCGTCAAGTATATCACAGAACAGAATTCAATGAGGCTGTCTGTAGTAAATTAGGAAGCTTAATATCCTTTTTCAATAACAAAATAAACCTGATATGTGCCTGATGTATACAGCATTTACTGGCTTGTTATAAAAATCATGTCACATGAAATAAACACTGGATTAAAGCATGTAAACAAACAGAAGGTTAATTAAAATATATCCAGTTTTGAAGTGACCAGCAAGCTGTCACAATGAATTTCCCAGTAAAAGACAAGGAGGACTACTGATACACAAATAACATGGACGAATTAAAAAAAGAAAGATAAGGAAAGAAGCAAGACACCATAAAACAAACTTAGAGAAGGCAACAGTCGCTCCCCATAGAGAAGCAACTCTTTGGGGATGCAGAGAGTCAGACACAACTGAAGCGACTTAGCATGCATGCATGCATGCCTTTGTCAAAACCCATGGACAGGTACACTCAGAATTGTGTACCTGTAAACACACTGACAACATAATAATTTATTTTTAATATATTTCTAAATATAACCAAATATAAATATACATATGAAGACTTACGGAATGGAAAGAACTATGAACAGATCAATAGCTCTATCATAAATCTGTTATAGCAAAATGTTCACCTGTGTGGGTGTGATATGTGCGTTCACTTCCAGCTTTCTTGTGTTTGAGAATTTTAGTGTTCCACGTTGGAAAAATCATGTAATAACTTTATGTTGTGTGTATGCTCCATTGTGTCTGAATCTCTGTGACCCCAGGGACCATAGCCCACCAGGTTCCTCTGTGCATGGCATTTTCCAGGCAAGAATTACTAGAGTGGGTTGCCATTTCCTCCTCCAGGGGATCTTCCCAACCCAGGGATGGAACTCACGTCTCCTGCATTGGCAGTCGGATTCTTTACCTCTAACACCATCTGGGAAGCCCAATAACCATTAATATATCTTAGAAGAAGTAAAACATGCTGCTTCCATGGAGGCAAGAAAATAGAAAAAACTTTGCATAAGTTACCTAGAAGTGGAGACACCAGTGTTCTAAGTGAACTTTGAGAGATGGTCATCATTCTTTTTAAGAAACCTCCAACTGAAGCATGTTAATGCCTTTGCTTTGTGTTGCTTTAAACACATCTCTTTTACTGGAGGCAGTATTTTTGACTTCTCAATAATGGCAAGGAACACGTGACCTGCGTTTAATTCAGCATGATGATACAACGAAGATTTGTGCTTCTTTGTTCAGCCCAAATACGCAGATAGTATATGAATTTGTAAACCGGAACCCTACAATGAATTGGGTCATAAACACATTCTTCCAGCTGTTCTGTACATACTATAAACTATTATTACCAGCAGTGGCCGTGACCATTTGTTTCTCTGTCAGACATTCTTTATAGATTGCAGTATTGATTTTGTATGTTTATCACTCAGTCATGTCCAACTCTTTGCGACCCCATGGACTGACTGTATGTAGCCTGTAGCCCATCCTTGGAATTCTCCAAGAATACTGGAGTGGGTCGCCGTTTCCTCCTCCAGGGATCTTCCTGACTTCAGGGATCAAACCTGGGTCTTCTGCATTGCCAGCAGAGGTATATTATGGAACCAATTTCCACATTTAAGTCAATTCAAATCATAGTCTCTGGATGACAAACTAGTAGTAAAGATGCAGCATCAAATCTAAAAAGCCATTGAGAGGACCTCCCTGGAGGTCTAGTAGTTAAGACTCTGCGCTTCCAGTGTTGCACGCTTGGGTTAGATCCCTGGTCAGCGAGCTAAGATTCCACACGCCACATGACCAAAAAACCAAAATGTAAAACAGAAGCAATGTTGTAACAAATTCAAAAAAGACTTTAAAAATGGTCCACCTCAAAAAAAAAAAAAAATCTAAAAACACGCACTTGAATCATGTCTTTGTAATATATTAATAACAGTTACTAATATGATAATTCCTAGTTTAGCTAATCTTTGTGCAATAAATGACCACAGAAAAAAAGCCAGTCAAATGTGAATTTACAGGTGTGATCAGGTGGCCTCAAAACTCATCAATCCATCCAAAACTGGAAGGTGTTAAAGAAAACTGTGACATCTTATCTTTCACCTGTGATCTTCATATTGACATTTCAAGGTCTGTAGATGGATCCCCTTCATGGTTCATTACACTTATTGCTACTCTATTCTATTTTGGAGGGCTTCTGTGATAGCTCAGTTGGTAAAGAATCTGCCTGCAATGCAGGAGACGCCATTCCTGGGTTGGGAAGATCCCCTGGAGAAGGGATACGTTACCCACTCCAGTATTCTTGGGCTTCCCTGGTGGCTCGGCTGGTAAAGAATCCACCCGCAATATTTTCTTTAATATTTATTTATTTATTTATTTGGCTAATCGGGTCTTAGATGCGGTATGTAGGATCTAGTTCCCTGACCAGGGATCGAACCCAGGCCTCCTGCATTGGGAGCACAGAGTCTTAGCCACTGGACCACAAGTGAAGTCCCTCAACTTGTTCTTTATATATATATTAGATATATACATGTAATAGATATATATATAATACATATATTTAGAAAAATTATATATATATTTAGAATGTTCTTTATATACATATATACTTACATATATATATGTGTGTGTGTGTTTGATGGGTGGGATAAATTGCAAGATTAGGACTGACATGTACCCACTACTGTATATAAACCAAATAACCACCAAGGACCTACTGCATAGCAAAGCGTTGCTATATTCAGTATCTTACAATAACTTGCAATGGAAAAAATCTTTAAAAAGATTATATATATATGTGTGTGTGTGTGTGTGTGTGTGTGTGTATATATATATCTGAATCACTTTGCTGCACACCTGAAACCACCACACTGTAAATCAACTACGTTTCAACTTTTAATACACTGGGACAATGAAATCTGCATGTAAATTAATCTTCTCTTATGAGAGTGAACTCTTGATAAAGAAAGAAATTGTCTCCTCCAGTAGTAACCTAAAAGCACAAATTAATATCCATTAATAGGCAATTTACTATCAAATGATCACTCTTGACTAGAGCAATGCACCTGTTTTTACCGGCACATAAGCCACCCTTCTCTTCAGCTGTTTCTCTCATAGACTGGGCTACTCTACTCACAGGCTTCCCTGTTGGGTCAGACGGTAAAGAATCTGCCTGCAACACGGGGAGACCTGGGTTCTGTCCCTGGGTGGGGAAGACCCCCTGGAGGAGGGCATGGCAACCCGCTCCAGTGTTCTTGCCTGGAGGATCCCGAGGACAGAGGAGCCCGGTGGGCTGCAGCCCATGGGGTCACAAAGAGTCGGGCACAGCTGAGCGACTAACCACAGCACGGCCTGTTCATTAAGAAAGCGACTTCACCAAACCCTGATTTCTCTGATGCTCTCACTGTTGCTTTGGCAAACTTCATAAACCATAACAGGGTCGCGTCACTGCCTTAGAAATGACTGGATATCATGTCTTATGGGAACACCCTTCAAAATGCCCCCGTTACGATCATCTGTACACCCTCGTGTTTCATGTGTGTCATTAAGCTCCTGTGATTTTAAGATCACTCGCATCCAGCAGGAATACGAACAGGGAGGGAGCTCACTGTTTCCAAAATTTGCTCCATGTGAGAAATCCGGTAGACGTTAACCTTCACGGTTAAGAGGCCGTGACAGTGTCTGACAGTGTTTACACATTTTTTTAATCCACCTAAACACCTTCCTGCTTGTGAAACTCCATTTATAAAGCTCGTCTGCTTTATATCCTTCTTCAGTACTTCCTTTATTTGAAGTAACACATGAAACCTTCTGAATAGGCAAGAAAGAAATCTTCTAAGACTTCTTTATAATTTTGTTCTAAAGCTTCTTTCTTTCTTTTTTTATATATACGTAGTTAAAAAATAAAAACAATACGGGCCTTCCCTGGTGGTCCAGTGGTTAAGACACTGCTCCCAATGCCGGGGGGCCCAGGTTCGACCCCTGGTCACGGAACTAGCTCCCACAGGCCACAACTAAAGATCCAGTGCATCTAAATAGATGCATAAATAAAAGATTTTAAAAAGACAACATTACTGGAACTATGGGCTTCCCTGGTGGCTCAGTGGTACAGAATCTGCCTGCAGTGCCGGAGACCTGGGTTCGATCCCTGGGTGGGGAAGGTCTCCTGGAGGAGGGCATGGCAACCCACTCCAGTATTCTTGTCTGGAGAAGCCCATGGACAGAGGAGCCTGGAGGGTTACAGTCCATGGGGTCGCAAAGAGTCGGACACGACTGAACCAACTAAACAGCAACAGCTCCCATTGTTAATTGTACAGTTCATTGTGTTCAGCCTATTCATACTGTTTTGCAGCTCTCTGGGACTTTTTCATCCTTCAGCTGAGAACCTCTGTGGCCGTGAGATACCAACTTCCCATCCTCGTTGTACACTTTGCTACTTTCTGTGTCTATGAGTTTACCTACTTAGATACTTCATAGGAGTGCAGTCCTACACTATGTATCCCTTTGTGCCTGGCTTACTTTGCTTAGCATCAAGTCCTGGGAGCTCATTCATGTTTTAGCGGGTGACCGGGTTTCTTTCCTTTTCTTAAAAAAAAATTTTTTTTTGATAATTGATGTTTATAATTTATCCATAATTACCAATTAAATCTTTTTTTTTAGTATATCAGGCTGTCCCTAAGTAATCAGTGAAAAGCTGTTCTCAGCACACCTTCCTGGTGTTGAATTTGCCTCCTGCTGGTACGCCTCGGGGAGACCACAGACGTCATCTCATTTCGGCGGTTACAGCGGTCGTCACCGGGTTCAGGCTATGGATAATAAACACATTCGGATATGGATCATATGGATATCCACACATGGATAATAAACTGCATTTGGACGTACGAAGGGAAACAGCCCACCAGGTGCCCAACCACTTCCGTTCCTCTTGGGGATGCAAAATACCCCAATTTTTAAAGGATGTTCCTCTTATTCTTTTTTTTTTTTTTTTGGCTGGGCTGGGTCTCCATTGCTGCACTGGGGGCTTTCTCTGCTTGTGGCAGTGGGGGCTCCTCTCTACTCGTGGTTCTTGGGCTTCTCACTGCAGTGGCCTCCCTTGTGGCAGGGGGCGTGGTCTTCAGTAGTAGTGGCTTCCGGGCCCTAGAACACAGGCTCCGTAGTCGTGATGCACAGCACTTCATTGCTGCATGGTCTGTTGGATCTTCCTAGACCAGGGGTCAAGCCCATGTTCTCTTGCATTCCCAGGTGGGTGCTTTGCCACTGAGCCACCAGGGAGACCCCCAAGCCCCACATTTTAGTGGCTTTCATGTATTCTTACCACCGCTTAGGAACTGATAAAGGAAAATATCAGCATGAGGTGAAGTGAAATGAAGTGAAAGTCTCGTCCGACTCTTTGTGATCCCATGGACAGTCCATGGAATTCTCCAGGCCAGAATCCTGGAGTGGGTAGCCTTTCCCTTCTCCGGGGGATCCTCCCAAGCCAGAGATCGAAGCCACGTCTCCCGCATTGCAGGCGGATTCTTTACCAGCTGAGCCACCAGGGAAGCCCAAGAATACTGGAGTGGGTTAGCCTATCCCTTCTCCAGCAGATCTTCCCAACCCAGGGATCAAACCGGGGTCTCCTGCATTGCAAGCAGATTCTTTACCAACTGAGCTATCAGGGTAACCGGTAAAATACCAGCACAGATGATGCATTTGCTTTCCATAATGCTAATAAGCTCTGTAATGCTCTGAATATCCATCGTTAATTATTTTAAACCATCTCATCAGTATGAAACATTGAACCACACAGAAATTTACCACAATAATAGGATTGATTTCAACATAGCACATCTAATCCAATAATGGTTACATGCAATATCCCGTTTAATGTAAGCTGGCAGTCAGAGAAAAAGACTTAATATACCACTTTTATGAGCAGAGTACCATATGCATACATCCAGTGTTCCAAAATTGGAGCCGAGTAAGTGATTTACAGCTAATCCTGTTTAACACATTCCATGGACTATTCCACAGCTGTATGGGAGCCCTGTGAATGAGGTCTATGCTAAAATTTTGTTTATTGACTTATTTCTTAATTTCTGGGCACACTGGCTCTTCGCTGCTGCACACGGCATTGTCGAGCCATGGCGAGCGGGGCTTACTCTCTAGTTTCAGTTCTCGGGCTTCTCATTGCGGTGGCTTCTCTGGCTGTGGAGCGAAGTCTCCGTAGTTGTGGTGCGTGGGCTTAGTTGTCCCATGGCATGTGGAATCTTCCCCGATCGGTGATCAAACCCGTGTCCCCTGCACTGGCAGGTGGATGCTTAACCACTGTATCACCAGGAAGTCCCAGTTAGGTCTTAAAAGGATGAACAGAGCGCGACCATTTCTGCAGGGAACAGCCACACCACGCGTGTCCAGTTGTCATTACCGTATCCACGTTTGCCATCAGCGTGGACTCAGTTCCTAGAAAGAATGTGATCGCTCAGTTGTGTCCGACTCTTTGCGACCCCATGGACTGTAGCCCTGCCAGGCTCCTCTGTCCATGCGATTCTCCAGGCAACAATCCTGGAGTGGGTTACCATTCCCTTCCTCCAAGGGATCTAATGCCTCACTCCAGCAGTTTAATAGGTTTGCAGGAGGTATTGTGCTTCCCTAACCGAAAGGAGATTGTACTATCATAGGTGATGGTGTTCTTATACGAGAATTGAGAAAACTCGGCTCTCCATGCGTGAGGAGAATATTTACGGCTGGAGGAGAAACTGCTAGCTCTGACAAGAAACAGAAACTAATGATTGGGGGAGGGGCACCATCATTTGGAGGGTGCTCATTAAGAAGTTTATCCCAGGGGTCCCCCTGGTGGTCCAGTGGTTAAGACTTCGCCTTCTGATGCAAGGTACGGGTTGGATCCCTGGTCAGGGAGCAAAGATTCCACATGCCTCGTGATGAAAAAAAAAAACAAAACAGTATATAAAATGGAGGCAACATTGTAACACATTCAGTAAAGACTTTTTAAAAAAGATATAGCTTTAAAAGAAAAAAATAAAAATAAAAAGGAGAAGTTTATCCCGTGGTAGGTAAGACCCCCCTGGACTGTAGCCCGCCAGGCTCCTCTGTCCATGGGATTTTCCAGGCAAGAATACTAGAGTGGGTTGCCATTCCCTTCTCCAGGGGTTGTTCCCCACCCAAGGATCGAACCCGTGTCTCTTACATCTCCTACATTGGCAGGTGGGGTCTTTACCACTGACGCCACCTGGGGAAGCCCAGGTAAAGAATGGGAGAGAGAGAACTCTCATTTCCTGCTACCATCATGGTCAAAGCAACAGTTTTTCCAGTAGTCACAGATGTGAGAGTTAGACCATAAACAAGGCTGAGCACCAAACAACTGATGCGTTCCAACTGTGCTGTTGGAGAAGACTTGAGAGACCTTGGACTGCAAGGAGATCAAACCATCAATCCTAAAGGAAATCAGTCCTGAATACTCATTGGAAGGACTGACGCTGAAGCTGAAACGCCAATACTTTGGGCACCTGATGCGAAGAACTGACTCATTGGAAAAGACCCTGATGCTGGGAAAGACTGAAGGCAGGAGGAGAAGGGGACGACAGAGGATGAGATGGTTGGATGGCATCACCGACTCGATGGACGTGAGTTTGAGCAAGCTCCGGGAGTTGGTGATGGACAGGGAAGCCTGGCGTGCTGCCGTCCATGGGGTCGCAAAGACTTCGACACGACTGAGCGAGTGAAGAACAACAAGAACCATCACCTTGGGGTCGGGTTTGTTTCTTTTTTAAATTTCTTTACAATGTTGTGTCAGTTTCTGCTCTACAGCAAAGTGAATCCGCTAGACATATACATATATCCCGTCTTTTTTGGATTTCCTTCCCATTTAAAGCGGTGCTGGGAAAACTGGACAGCTTGATTGAAATCAGAACACTCCCTAACACCATACAGGTGGTGTTAGTGGTAAAGAGTCGGCCTGCCAGTGTAGGAGACGCAAGAGACGTGGGTTCCATCCATGGATCAGGAAGATCCCCAGGCAAAGGACATGGCAACCCACTCCAGTTTTCTTGCCTGGAGAATCCCATGGATGGAGGTGCCTGGTGGGCTACAGTCCAGGAGGGTCCCAAAGCGTCGGACGCGACTAAAGTGACTGAGCACGGATGCATGCACGCATCTAACAGAGAAAGGCAAACTTCAAGCCAGTGGATGTTACTGCTTGCAACACAGTTGTCAGAGAACATCAGAGATGCAATGTATTGTTGGAAACCTTCCTGGCATTTCTGAATTTCTGAACTCATTTCCTAATTTCTGAACTCATTTTCGAATTTCTGAACTTCTGAATTCCTGAAGTCATTTCTGAATTTCAAGTCGGTGGACCTGTTGCATGGTCGACATCAGCATTCCCCAAGCTCTTTGGCACCAGTTACCAGTTACCTGGAAGATAGTTTTTTCCGCAGAATGGGATGGAGGGTGGTTTCAGGGTGATCCAAGCACATTGCATTTACTGTGCACTTTATTTCTATTATTATTACATCAGCTCCACTGCAGATCATCAGGCGTTTTAGATCCCGGAGGTGGGGGACCCCTCATCTACATAATTAGGTTAACTAGGCCAGCGGATCTAGCACCCAGAG
Source organism: Giraffa tippelskirchi (assembly GCF_054371585.1). Classification (NCBI taxonomy): domain Eukaryota; kingdom Metazoa; phylum Chordata; class Mammalia; order Artiodactyla; family Giraffidae; genus Giraffa; species Giraffa tippelskirchi. Next base: position 151,621,654 of record NC_137289.1, read on the forward strand.
GCCGTGTTTTTGAGAACCCCTGGTTGAATAAATGGGAAAATCTAAATGTCAAATAATTTTTCAAATTAAAAAGAATGGCCTTGGCTCCCGTGAATGGACTCATTTATCCTAATGATTATTAGATAAGAACTTGCTGCCTAAGCTGGTTAATTTCTTTTTCTATTCATTTTATTTTGCTTACTTATTTTTTAAGCTGAGCAGCTTCTTAATGACTACGAAATGAAAACATCACCCTCACTTTGAAATTGTTTTGCCTCAGGAAACAGAGTTACTAAACACATCAACATGCTAAATAATATCAGTGGAGTAATAACAAATCTTAAGCTGATATATTAACGTGCATTATGCCGTACTTAAAGGAAACTGCTGAGAACCACTCTCCATGGCTGTATCTTTTCTTACGGTGTCAAGAAGCAGTAAATTTCTAGGGCTAAACAAATTGTGACAAAAGCATATTTAGCATCATTATAAAGGGAACTTTTTGGAAAGCAAACAAATCAAAGCATCACAGCTAAGTAAACAAATGGCCCTGTATCTATTGATAGAACAATTAAACTAGTTTTTACCCCTAATTAAGAAAGATACATACACCCCAGTGTTCACAGTAGGGCCCATTTACAATAGCCAAGACATGGAAGGAGCCTGAGTGCCCATCAACAGGTGATTGTTCCAAAGGTATGTGATACATACACAATGGAATATTACTCGGCCATAAAAAAGAACAATATTTTGCCGTTTGCAGCAACACAGATAGACTTGGGGGGCATTGGGCTAAGTGAAATAAGTCAGACAAAGACAAAGACTTTATGATCTCACTTATACGTGGAATCTAAAAGATACAATAGGTGAGCAAATGTAGCGAAAATAAGCCGATGCACAGAAGAAGCTAGTAGTGACCAGTGGGGAGAGGGAAGCAGGGAGGGGCAATACAAGGGTAAGGAATTAAGAGTTGCAAACTATTATAAATAAGAAGAGCTACAAGGACATATTGTACAACACAGGAAATATAGCCAATATTGTATAATGCCTGTAAATGGAATATAACCTTTAAAAGTTGTGAGTTACTATATTGCACACTAGTAACTTATACAATGCTTCCCTGGTGGCTCAGACGGTAAAGAATCCACCTGCAATGCGGGAGACCTGGGTTCAGTCCCTGAGTTGGGAAGATCCCCTGGAGGAGGGTATGGCAACCCACTCCAGTATTCTTGGGCTTCCCTGGTGGCTCAGAAGGTCAAGAATCTGCCTGCAATGCAGGAGACCTGGGTTCAATCCCTGGGTCGGGGAAAAGTCGTTGTGCAACTATAGTTAAACTTGAAAGTAATTACTTCAGGTTTAATAAAAATAATAATAATAGTTTAACTGGACCAGTAGCAAAACTGGTACTAGTGACACAGAACTTGTACATGAGTGCAAGGGTGATCACATACGATATACTTCTCTCTCTCCGTCTCTCTTGGTTTTTTTACATATCTATTTATTTGGCTGTACCAGGTCGTAGCCACTGGATCACCAGTGAAACTCCAAGATGTATTTCTGAATGTTTTCATCTTATGCGGAATGCCCTGGCGAAGCTTACTTTCCTAAATACGTTCCCAGAAAAGATGCTTTCATGACATAATTAATCCCTCTATCACATCTGCAGCCATGGAATTAAAAGAGGCTTGCTCTTAGAAGAAAAGCTATGACAAACACAGCATATTAAAAAGCAGAGACATGACTTTGCTGACAAAGGTCTGTATAGTCAAAGCGTTGGTTTTTCCAGTGGTCATGTACGGATGTGAGAGTTGCATCATAAAGAAAGCTGAGCACTGAAGAATTGATGCTTTTGAGCTGTGGTGCAGGAGAAGACTCTTGAGAGTCTCTTGGACTGCAAGGAGATCAAACCATTCCATCCTAAAGGACATCAGCCCTGACGATTCCTTGGAAGGACTGATGCTGAAGCTGAAGTTCCAATCCTTTGGCCACCTGATGCGAAGAGCTGACTCGTTGGAGAAGACCCTGATGCTGGGAAAGATTGAGGGCAGGAGGAGGGGACGACAGAGGATGAGATGGTTGGATGTCATTGCTGAGTCTATAGACATGAGTTTGAGCCAGCTCCGGGAGCTGGTGATGGACAGGGAGGCCTGGCGTGCTGCAGTCCACGGGGTCGCAAAGAGTCGGACACGACTGAGCAACTGAACCGCAGTCACATCTAACTTTAAAATTCATCTAATCATTGCATCGTGTTTTTCTTTAAATTCAGATAAATTGGTTTTCTGAGTTGCAGATATATGCACAACTGACCTTCCCTGTTCAAAAATATCCTCTGCTGTTTAATCTTCTATTAAAGTTTTGCTATACATCAAAACCTGGCTGTGGTTTGTGTACTTCTCTTTTAAACCAGCTTTCTGTACTTCTGGTCTGTATTCTGGGAAATCTTGGGTGATTGTGAAGGGGCTTACCGGTCATCTGTAAATAGCAGTTTCAAACAAGTTGTTACTATTCTGGTTATTTAATAACAATATCATATATATGCATGCATTATTAATGGAAAATATATATATATGCCGGCACTTAACAAATACAGACAACCAGACCACAGGTGTGATTTTTTTTTTTTTCCTCTAGCGCTCTGTTCTCTCAATAAGAAACTAAAAATATTTTAGGGAAAATTCTGTAAGAAGTTGTTTGCAGCCTTGAAAAAACACTGCTATCCTCCTATGATTGGGTATCTTATTTCCTCATTACTATCTATGTGCTGACATTGCAAGTACGTACTTGTTGATGTATTTCTGTTTCAAAAGTATGACTATTTTATTGAATGTGTCTTCCCAAACACAAAAACCAGTATTTCCCATATTACTAGCTAAAATGTTGATGAATCATAAAGAATGTGAAACAATATTTTTGCTGCTTATATGAATGAGTTGTTATATACATATATATAGTTTTATATATTGCATAAAATTCTAGATATTCTGCAGCCATATATGTATAGTTTTATATATTTCATAAAATGAAATTCTACATATTCTGAGGTGTATTATTATTCCTACAGAGTCATATATATATATATGTATATGTATATATATATATAGTTTTATATATTTCTAAAATACAACGCTATATATTCTGGGATATATTATTATTCCTTCAAAGCTTGCTTAAATGAAAACGAGATGCTTGTTTTTGCCAATGGAGTTATAAACAATCAACCATCTTTTGAAAAGTCATATATATATATAGTTTTATATATTCCATAAGACAAGATTCTATATATTCTGCAGTGTATTATTATCATACAGTCATATACATATATATATATATATAGTTTTGTATATTCCATAAAATAAAATTCTCTATGTTCTGGAGTGTATTATTCATACAAAGCACGCTTAGATGAAAGTGAGATGCTGGTTTTTGCCAGTGGTGACACAAACAAGCAATCCTCTTTTGAAAAGGTCTTAGTGTGGCTGTCCCAGAAAACTGTACCCAATCTAGGCATCAGCGTTGCAAGTACTTTGAGAGATAGGGACCAATGATGCCAGTCATGGGTAGTTTTTCACATCCTTCACACCCTGGGGTAAAGGGAGACCTCCTTTCTCTGTGGAATGCTGGTTTCCAGTGCAGATTGAGGCTCAGCGTGACCCCAGCCTAGGAGCAACGAGGTGGGGTGCCTGACTCCAACTTCCGTTACGTAACTGATGGACGCCTATGTCTGGGCACTAACTGGCTTGCATATACCTCTTAGTTACTCATCCTGTGGCCAAGTCACGCCCCCCCCCCACCCCGGCCAGGAAAGAAAAAACAAATAAATAAATAAAGGAAAGGAAAACAAAGCCACCAACAGTCCTGACGGCAACGAGTCGGGACTTCACTGTCAGGACACCTCACCGTGGGACAGTGACTGCCCAGGAGTCAGTGTCGAGGTGTTCATGTCCATCAGTGTTTCCCTTTCACCCCACCACTGCAGCTCTTTTTTTACTGTTATCATTGTTACTTGCAGAGAAAAAAAAAAAAGCAGTCACCGATGGTTATCTGTTTAGGAATTTACTTTGTGAGTAGCAGAAGGTATTCAGAGTGGATGGAACAAAGGGAAAGACAGCTGAGGAACTGACTCAGAGAAAAACACCAGGAGGTCTCACCTCTCACCTGTCAGAACGGCCGGCACCAAAAAACAGGCGATGACGGGTGTGGACGCGGATGTGGAGCAAAGGAAGCCCTCCTAACACTGTGGATGGGCATGGGAACTGGTTCGGGCACTCTGGGGCACAGTATAGAAGCTTCTCAAAAGAATTAAAAATGGAGCTAGACAAACCATCTGGCAATCCCACTCCTTGCTATCTATTGGAAGGAAATAAAATGCTTCTGTTGAAGAGGTGTCTGGACCCGTGTCGTAACAGCGTTGTCTACAGTCTCCAAGACACAAATGTCTAGAGATGAATGGATAAATAAGATGTGTACATAGACTCGATGGAAAGGTGAATTCTTTATCCACTGCGCCACCAGCAAAGTCCTAAAGATTTTTTGTTGTTGTTGATGTGGACCATTTTAAAAGTCTTTGTTGAATTTGTTGCAATATTGCTTTTGTTTTATGTTTGTGTGTGTGTGTGCGTGTGTGTGTGTTTTGGCAGTGAACCTGCAACCCCCGCTTTGGAAGGCCAAGTCTTAACCACTGGACTCCCCAGGGAAGCCCCAGATTAGGGTTAGTTTCTTTTAAATATATAACGCTGCATCCTGCACCAGGCCTTAACAGTAATCCCCCTCCTTTACCAGGTGGTTAACTCCTTACTGAATTTCTATTTTGTAAATTTGTATCGCAATTTTAACGAGTCATTCAGGTTAAAATTGTTCATGGAGCTTCGAGTAAGTGACCCACTGTCTTGGGAACAAACGGGGATCAGAGAAGTGAATAGATGAGTTCCCTTAGTTCTTAGAGGTTGAATGCTAGTGGGAGAGGGCAGAAAATAAGCCAATAGGTAAATACGTTAAGTAAAAATGTTTGATTTCAAAAGATGCATTATCTTGCATATGAAAGATTCGGTAACCTCCTGCAGTCTGGTTCACATCCCTTTAATTTACTCAGATATTTTTCATTGAACAAACACCTGACAGTTCCGTGTTCTTAAGTGTGATGGCTTTATCTTAATTGAAAATCTGACATTACTTTATGCTGTTGACTGCACATATTTCTAACGACGGTTACTGCATTTTAAAAATGATAATTAAATTGAAATAGAAAAAAAATTAAATGAGACCTTTATAGCTGAACCTGTGTTTAGAAGCCTATATTAATTTCCCATCAAAGTCAAATGGATTAACACGTTATGAATTTTTAGCGATGCTGTTATTACTCAGTATCTGTAAGTAATGCTGGTTACTTTTTGGAGTCAGAAGTCAAATACTAGTTTTTATTAGGATTCTTCCCTTCAGGTGTGTGTGTCTGTGTGTACATGTTAGTCACCCAGTCGCGTCCGATTCTTTTGCAACCCATGAACTGTAGCCCACCAGGCTCCTCTGTCCATGGGATTCTCCAGGCAAGAATACTGGATGGGGTTGCCATTCCCTCTCCACGGGATCTTCCCGACCCAGGGATCGAACTCATGTCTTCTGCATTGCAGGCAGATTCTTTACACCCTGAGCCACCAGGGAAGCACTGTTTGCTACATACTGTGAAGATATTTAAATTCATGGCAATGATGCATTTCACATTTTAGCTGGAATGAGAAATGGAAATGTCTATTTAAGTTGTGTTCTTTCTGGATAATGAAAAGCACAAAATTATTTGAATGTTGTGCTCTGGCATACCTTCTGAACAACAAACAGAAAGAAATAGGAATCGCATTAACTTAATAATATGCAATGCATTCGTTTTCATGGCTGAGTGATCGTCCATTGCATATATGTACCCCAACTTTTTTATTCATTCATCTGTCAGTGGACATCTAGGTTGCTTCCATGTCCCGGCTACTGTAAACAGTGCTGCAGTGAACATTGAGGGACATGGGTGTTTTTCATTTATGGTTCCCTCAGGGTATATGTTCAGTAGTGGAAATGCTGGGTCATATGATAGATTCATTCCTAGTTTTTTAAGGAGTCTCCATGCTGTTCTCCCTGGGCCTTCCCAGCTTGTGATAAAGAACACGCTTACCACTGCACAAGATGTGGGCTTGACCTCTGGGTCGGGAAGATCCCCTGGAGGAGGAAATGGAAACCCACTCCAGCATTCCTGCCGGGAGAACCCCATGGACAGAGGGGCCTGGCGGGCTCCGGCCCGTGGGGTTCCAAAGAGTCCGACTCGACTGAGCGACTCAGCGTACGTGTCTGCTCTGGTTCACAGGGGCTGGATCAATTTACATTCCCACTAATGCACGAGGGTTCCCCTTGGAGTCAGTTCTAATGAGGTAAATGAATCTTGAGCCTGCTATACAGAGTGAAGGAAGTCAGAAAAGCAAATGCCACATATTAATGCATATATGTGGGATCTAGAAAGATGGTGCTGATGAACTATTTGCAGGGCAGCAATGGAGTTGCAGACGTAGAGAACAGAGTTGTGGACATGGTGAGGGAAGGAAGTGGTGGGACGGATGGAGAGAGTAGTATGGAAACATATACACTACTATATGTAAAGCAGGTAGCCAGCGGGAATTTGCTGTGTGATGCAGAGAGCTCAAACCCAGCGCTCTGTGACAACTTTGAGGGGTGGGTTGGGGTGGGAGATGGGAGGGAGGTGCAAAAGGGAGGGGACATATGCGTACCTACGGCTGATTCACACTGGTGTGTGGCAGAAACCAACGAATGATTGTCAAGCAATTATCCCGCGTTTAAAAATAAATTAAAAATAATAATAATATACCATGCAGAACAACAAATCCATAAAGAAAGTGCCAGTTACAAGGCTATCGGTATTCCAGGAAAGAAGGACAAGAGTTAAAGTAGTGCTTTTAGATAAGAACCAAAGACACATAGATAATTGTATGTGTGAATCTGTATAATATCTAACTTTCTCATCACACAGCATAGGGCAGGCTCTTAACTGCTGTCAAAATATATACTGTTGATAACACTTAACAGTGTAAGAACCAATTATGCCTTCTGGTGTCTGCTGATTAGTGTAGAAATATTCAAACTCATTGTCACTCCGAATCCTTTGATATTTAGATTATTCTCTTTTTACTTTCTTATCTAGATTAAAGATATTAAAATGTTCAGTTGTTAAAACTTTAGCCAGAGGCTGCCACGGTGACATGTCTCTCTTTTCCTGTTGACATAATTTTCTCTGCTTCATCAAGAAAAGAAAAGAAAAAGAGTTCTCTAATTTAGAATAATTAAGTCAGGTTTATTTTCTGCATTGGCTTTGAGAATTGAACCTTTCATGTTTATAATGATATAGAATGCTCTTTTGCTTAACAAAGGAAAAGAAGTGAATGAATTTTTTTTAAAAAAATATAGCTTTTTGTTTTGTGTTGGAGGTATAGCTAATAACCAATGTTGTGATAGTTTCAGGTGGACAGCAAAGGGACTCACACACATACATGGATCCATTCTACCCTAAATTCCCCTCCCATCCAGGCTGCCACATAACATTGAGCAGAGTTCCCTGTGCTGGACTTCAGGTCCTTGCTGGTTCTCCATGTTAAACACAGCAGGGTGTCCATGTCCATCCCAAACTCCCTAACTATCCCTTCCCCCATCCTTCCCCCTGGGAACCATAAGGTTGTTACAGAGTATTGAGCAGAGTTCCCTGTGCTGTCCAGCAGGTCCTTGTTGGTTCTCCATGTTAAACACAGCAGGGTGTCCATGTCCATCCCAAACTCCCTAACTATCCCTTCCCCCATCCTTCCCCCTGGGAACCATAAGGTTGTTACAGAGTATTGAGCAGAGTTCCCTGTGCTGTCCAGCAGGTCCTTGTTGGTTCTCCATGTTAAACACAGCAGGGTGTCCATGTCCATCCCAAACTCCCTAACTATCCCTTTCCCCATCCTTCCCCCTGGGAACCATAAGGTTGTTACAGAGTATTGAGCAGAGTTCCCTGTGATGTCCAGCAGGTCCTGGTTGGTTCCCCATGTTACATACAGCAGTGTGTCCATGTCCATCCCAAACTCCCTGACTATCCCTTCCCCCATCCTTCCCCCTGGGAACCATAAGGTCATTACAGAGTATTGAGCAGAGCTCCCTGTGCTGTCCAGCAGGTCCTTGCTGGTTCTCCATGTTAAACACAGCAGTGTGTCCATGTCCATCCCAGACTCCCTGACTATCCCTTCCCCCACCCTTACCCCTGGGAACCATAAGGTTATCACAGAGTATTGAGCAGAGTTCCCCGTGCTGTCCAGCAGGTCCTTGCTGGTTCTCCATGTTAAACACAGCAGTGTGTCCATGTCCATCCCAGACTCCCTGACTATCCCTTCCCCCATCCTTCCCCCTGGGAACCATAAGGTCATTACAGAGTATTGAGCAGAGTTCCCTGTGCTGTCCAGCAGGTCCTTGTGGGTTATCCTTGTTAAACACAGCAGTGAGGAAAACATTTTTTAAAAAATTCAATGAAGAATCCCTGCACTGAATTAGAAGAAGGGACAGCTTATTCCTAGGAAGTATATCTGGGAAAGTTAGACAACTAGAGCTTATACCAAGGAGGAAGAAGCTGGCTTTAATCAGAGTGTCGTCAGCATGAAGGTATCCAATGTAATTTTGGATAATTGGTGGGATATGCATTTTTATTTCAGTGGTACTATAGATACAGGGGCTTCCCTGGTGGCTCAGGTGGTAAAGAATTTGCCTGCAATGCAGGAGATATGGGTTCGGGGTGTCAGGAAGATCCCCTGGAGGAGGAAATGGCAACCCACTCCAGTATTCTTGCCTGGAGAGTCCCATGGACAGAGGAGCCTGGTGGGCTACAAGTCCGTGGGGTCGCACAGAGTCAAACACAACTGCAATGGCTTAGCACACATGCCGGGACATAAAAATGTCCAGGAATGATGGAAAGTTCAGAAGAAGTCATTCTTCCATGGACACTCCTTACAGAAATATTTATTTTTTTAAATTTCTGACTGTGCTGGGTCTTCAATGCTGCCCGTAGGCCTTTTCTTTTTTCTCCTTGTGGTGTGTGGGCTTCTGAGAGTCCCTTGGACTGCAAGGGGATCCAACCAGTCCATCCTAAAGAAAATCAATCCTGGATATTCAAGAGAGGCTTCTCTTGTTGCATAGCGTGGGCCCTAGGGTGTGTGGCTTTCTGTTGTTGAGACTCCCCGGTTCTAGAGCACAGGCTCAGTAGCTGTGAAACCCAGGCTTCGTTGGTCCATGACACGAGGGATCTTCCCGGACCAGGAATCGAACCCGAGTCTCCTGCATTGGCAGGCAGATTCTTTACCACTGAGCCACCAGGGAAGCCCTCTATGGGCACTTTTTACAAGTGTACGTGAAAATAGCTCAGTGATTTCTTATGCTCGCTGATGGGTTAATCATTAAAATTTTATACCATCAAACTGAACGCTGGGGCGTGACATTTATTTTAACAAATGACCAGCACAGTCTTTACTTCCTAATTATGTGCATACAGCTCTATGTATTATTGTAACATATCTCTATATCTTTATTACTTTCTTCGCTGAAGCTAGTTAATTTGTTACTTGACTCACCAAGCTCTCTTTAGCTCTTCAGACTTTGTTACTTAAAATTTTCTCTCACGCATGCATTGCGTTTGCCTTTGTGCTTCAACATCAGTCATCTCCTTGCTACATAGCTGAGAAGAGACTGTATCAATTACGTAGAATTTAATTCAGAGGATATGTTCTATCTCAAATAGGTTTAAATAAAGGCTCTTTCGATGAAGTGTAAGTCATATCCTTTGACTCAAGCCTTTGTTTACCTATCAGTTCAGTTCAGTCACTCAGTCATGTCTGACTCTCTGCGACCTCACGGACTGCAGCACGCCAGGCCTTCCTGTCCATCACCAACTCCCTGAGTTTACTCAAACTCATCTCCATCGAGTCGGTTGATACCATCCAACCATCTCATCCTCTGTTGTCCCCTTCTCCCGCCTTCAATCTTTCCCAGCATCAGGGTCTTTTCAAATGAGTCAGCTCTTCACATCAGGTAGCCAAAGTATTGGAGCTTCAGCATCAGTCCTTCCAATTGAATATTCAGGATTGATTTTCTTTAGGATGGACTGGTTGGATCCCCTTGCAGTCCAAGGGACTCTCGAGAGTCTTCTCCAACACTACAGTTCAAAAGCATCAATTCTTCCACACTCAGCTTAAAACATGTCATATTAGAATCTCCATCATAAGATACTTGCTAAAACAAAATGAAATGGGAATCAAGTAAGCAATCCATTGCATGCCTTATTATCTTCCATCAAGAAATGGAAACAGCAGATATCATAATCAGTGTGAAGTAGGTTATAACTGAAATGAACAAGGGCATACAAAATTAAATAATCCCAAAGCAGAGGTGTACACATTAGGAAACGGTAAGGGTTAAGTTTTAAACCAAGACTGCTGTCCTGTATCTTTTTTTGATTTATGCGCTGATAGAGTGGAAGAGAATTTCTTCTTTAGCAAAGGAGCTTGTACTAAGGTTTTTCCCACTTGAGCTGGTGGCAACAAAACTCCTACCGTCAAATGACGCAAGCCGTCAGACTTGAAATACGTAAGTTTTCAGGGAGCTCCCTGGTGGTCCAGCGGTTAAGAATCCACTTTCCAATGCCAGGGATGCAGGCTAGTCTCTCAGACGGTCAAGAATCTGCCTGCAGTGCGGGAGAACCAGATTTCTTGCCTGGGGTTGGGAAGATCCCCTGGAGAAGGAAATGATAACCCACTCCAGTCTTCTTGCCTGGAGAAACCCATGGACAGAGGAGCCTGGCGGGCTGCAGTCCATGGAGTCACAAAAGAGTCGGACATGACTGAAGTGACTTAACACACGCGGGCAAATTTTTGGCACCAGGGACTGGTTTTGTGGAAGAGAATTTTTCCGTGGACCAATGGGAATGGAAGTGGGGAATGGGGTCGCAAAGAGTCATGACTGAGGGACTCAAGGGCAACAAGTACATCAGCAAAGCTGGGGGAGGGGCGGGGTTAAGAAAGAGGATATGCTTCGCATCTTGTCTTTCCATTTTGAATGTTACAGGAAGTTACTAAGCGTGTCTTGTCTACACTACTGGATATAAATTAATGTGTCCTGCCTAGTTTCAGAGCCCAAAGCTTGGTACTTGCTAATCACAGCATTTAGATGATGGAACCGCCACTTCTGTCTGTCACTGGTCATCAGTCCCCGGTTCTCTCCACTGCTAAGTCACTTCAGTTGTGTCCGACTCTGTGCGACCCCATAGACGGCAGCCCACCAGGCTCCCCCGTCCCTGGGATTCTCCAGGCAAGAACACCAGAGCAGGTTGCCATTTCCTTCTCCAGTGCATGAAAGTGAAAAGGGAAAATGAAGTCGCTCAGTCGTGTCCGACTCTTCGCGACCCCATAGACGGCAGCCCACCAGGCTCCCCCGTCCCTGGGATTCTCCAGGCAAGAACACCAGAGCAGGTTGCCATTTCCTTCTCCAATGCATGAAAGTGAAAAGGGAAAGTGAAGTCGCTCAGTCGTGTCCGACTCTTAGCGACCCCATGGACTGCAGCCTACCAGGCTCCTCCGTCCATGGGATTCTCCAGGCAAGAGTACTGGAGTGGGGTGCCATTGCCTTCTCCGGGTTCTCTCCACAGCTTGTTCCAGTTGTTTTAAGTTGCTTTCTTTAGCTTTCTTTTCTCACTCACCCCCCCAAGAAACAATTTCACACTCCAATAGGTCTCATTCTTAGGAATGCTGTGCCTCTTCACCCAGGAAACATTCCTTAAATGTTGAACTCTCTCTGCTGAATGCCTGTCCCACCCCCTGGCAAACCAGGGCGTGATCAAGGTCACTGATTAAACATTACCACTGTAGACATACAATGCAATGCAGGAGACCTGGGTTCGATCCCTGGGTTGGGAAGATCCCCTGGAGAAGGGAAAGGCTACCCACTCCGTATTCTGGTCTGGCGAATTCCATGGAACGTGTAGTCCATGGGGTCGCAAAGAGTCGGACACAACTGAGCAAACTTTTTTTTTTTCATGTTTTACAGGTTTGATTTTTTTCAATTAATTTATTTATTTTAACTGGAGGCTAATTACTTCACAACATTGTTGTGGTTTTTGCCACGCATTGACATCAATCAGCCATGGATGTACATGTGTCCGCCATCCTGAACCCCTGTCCCACCTCTCTCCACATCCCATCCTTCAGGGTCATCCCAGTGCACTGGCCCTGGGCACCCTGTCTCATGCATCAACTGAGCAACTTTCATGTCGCTTGTAGACATAAATAAAGCAACCCATGTTTGCTGTGATAGCTTTACATTTGAACATTAGTTAGTAAACTTTTTTCATATTCTAATAATATTCTGGCATGCATAGATTCCCACTTTGCTGCTTTTGTTTTGTGTGATTTATACTTATTTGGGGGCTTCCCGGATGGCTCAATGGGTAAGGAATTCACCAGCAAAGCATGAGACACGGGAGACAGGGGTTTGATCCCTGGGTCGGGAAGGTACTGGGGGAGGAAATGGGAGCCCACTCCAGTATTCTTGCCTGAAGAATCCCACGGACAGAGGAGCCTGGCGAGCTGCAGTCAGTGGGGTCGAAAAGAGTCGGACATGAATGAGCGCCCGCATGCACACACACATACACACACACACATCCTTCAGTTCAGTTCAGTCGCTCAGTTGTGTCCAACCCCATGGACTGCAGCACGCAAGGCCTCCCTGTCCATCACCAACTCCCGAAGCTTACTCAAACTCATGTCTATCAAGTCAGTGATGCCATCCAACCATCTCATCCTCTGTCGTCCCCTTCTCCTCCCGCCTTCAATCTTTCCCAGCATCAGGGTCTTTTCCAGTGAGTCAGCTCTTCGCATCAGGTGGCCAGAGGATTGGAGCTTCAGCTTCAGCATCAGTCCTTCCAATGAACATTCAGGACTGATGTCCTTTAGGATGGACTGGTTGGATCTCCTTGCAGTCCAAGGGACTCTCAAGAGTCTTCTCCAACACCACAGTTCAAAAGCATCAATTCTTCAGTGCTCAGCTTTTCTTATAGTCCTGCTTTATACACCTCCTTACTTCATCTAAAAAATCCTAAGATCTGTATCACTTAGATTGGTGGGAGAGGTGTTCTAAGCTTATTACTAGCTTCTACGAGGTGGCAGAGATATTCTTCAACATCTCAAGGCCGTTCTGCCTGGATTAAGAATGGAAGGGATGTGAGACAGATGAACAGGAGAGAAATCAAGGTTGAATAGCATGTTTACATAGCTGAGACCCAGGGACACTGAATTACTCACCAAAATGGCAGACGCCCTCACCTTAAACACCATTTTCAGTCGACACAGAGGAGCAGAAACAGGTCCTCTGTCAACGTTCTTTAGGCAGTTAGAGGAAGGTCAAGGGTTCTTTGTGAGTCTTCTGGGCCTTGATCGTTCTCAGCTAGAAATAATCCACAGGCCACAGAGACATTTGCTGTTGTTTTTCAGTCACTCAGTCGTGTCCGACTCTTTGCGACCCCATGGACTGCAGCACGCTAGGTCTCCCTGTCCATCACCAACTCCCGGAGCATGCTCAAACTCATGTCCATCGAGTGGGTGATGCCATCCAACCGTCTCATCCTCTGTCGTCCCTTTCTCCTCCTGCTCTGGATCTTTCCCAGCATCAGCAAAAAGACATTTGGGGGATAGTAGCAATTCTGGCTGCTCTAGAGTATTATAAATTAATACCTATTAAGAACATTTTGAACTGTTAATAATGAATAACTGGATATGTGCTTGATACCCAATTTATATTTTACATTAAATAGGTTTAAATTTATATATCTATACAACTTATATAAGTACTGTATATAGTATATACTTTTTATGTGCGTGTAAATTATATATGTATATATGTTTTTTTAATAAATTTATTTATTTTAGTTGGGGGCTAATTACTTTACAATATTGTAGTGGGTTTTGCCATACATTGACATGAATCCGCCATGGGTTCACAGGTGTTCCCCATACTGAACCCCCCTCCCACCTCCCTCCCCATCCCATCCCTCTGGGTCATCCCATTGCCCCAGCCCTGAGCATTTGTCTCATGCATCGAACCTGGAATGGTGTTCTGTTTCACATATGATAATACACATGTTTCAATGTTATTGTCCCAGAATGTCCCACCCTCACCTTCTCCCTCAGAGTCCGTAAGACTGTTCTATGCATCTGTGTCTCTTATTCTGTCTCGCATATAGGGTTATCGTTACCATCTTTCAAATTCCATATATATGCATTAGTATACTGTATTGGTGTTTTTCTTTCTGGCTTACTTCACTCTGTATAATGGGCTCCAGTTTCATCCATCTCAATAGAACTGATTCAAATGTATTCTTTTTAATGGCTGAGTAATATTCCATTGTGTATATGTACCACAGCTTCCTTATCCATTCGTCTGCTGATGGACATCTAGGTTGCCTCCATGTCCTGGCTATTATAAACAGTGCTGCGATGAGCATTGGGGTACACGCGTCTCTTTCAATTCTGGTTTCCTCGGTGTGTATGCCCAGCAGTGGGTGTATATGTTTTTATGCAGTTTTGCAACACCCATATATATATATGACTGATGTAACTTAGTACAGCACACAAATGTATATAATTTGTATATATACATATAACTTGTACAAATGGATCCATTTTATACATATACAAATTGTAAGTTGTTGTTTAGTCGCTTACTCATGTCAAACTCTTTACAGACACCATGGACTGTAGCCCACCAGGCTCCTCTGTCCATGGGATTCTCCAGACAAGAACACTGGAGTGGGTTGCCATTTCTTCCTCCAGGGGATCTTCCCTACCCAGGGATCGAACCCAAATCTACCACATTGCAGGCGTATTCTTTACCATTGAGCCACCAGGGAAGTCCAAATTGTTTAAGTATGTATAAATTCCCTGGTGGCTCAGAAGGTAAAGAATATGCATGCAATATGGGAGACCTGGGTTTGATCCCTGAGTTGGGAAGATCCCCTGAAGGAGGACAGTACACACATAAATTATACAAATTACATGAGAATATATGAATTATGTTTTATATACAAATTATATATATATATTTGTGTAAGTTATACAAATTTTATAAAAATATATAAATTATGTTTTCTATAAAGGAATAAAATCATATATATTGGGGAAAAATGTGAAAAGAATGCAAAGTAGAACTTTCCTCATTTGATCTTGTTCGTCTTTCTTCAGTTACTCTTCTATAGCCCTTTCAGATTCATAGAACAAAATCCCAGGTGTTAAGGAAAGGTCAGAAAATTTACACAAGAAAATATTAGCTTGAATTTTTGTTTCCTACTTTTCTGTAAATATGTCCATGGACAAACACAACTATAGATACCATTGCAAATGAAGTGTCCTGTATTTTGTCTGCTTATCAGTTGCCTATGTCATCAGTCTGTTTATCTATTATCTATCTCATCTATGTATCTAGCTAGCTGATTATTATCTATCTACTATCTGTCGATCCACCCACCTCTCTATCCATACATTCTGTGCATCTATCCATCCATTGGTCAACCCATCCATTCCATCTATCCATCCATCCATACATCTGTAAATCTATGTATCTGTCTGTCAACCTATTATGTATCCATCCATCTATTGATCTATGTACCTAGCTAGCTATTATCTATCAATCATGTGTCGCCTTTCTAAGTCTTGACGGACTAGCTCAAATACAGCTTTGTCTGTGAAGCTTTTGTTAATTGTAACAATGGTGTGTAAGGAAAAAGATGAATCAGGTGTTGAGTGGACCCCACTGTTTTTCACTCTCTCTTCTCTGCTAAAATATACATCTTGTTATCCATCTTTTTTCGTTGACCACTTTCTTTTATCCATTTACAATGTAGGCAAGTGTTAGTTGCTCAGCCGTGTCTGCCTCTTTGCAACCCTATGGACTGTAGCCCGCCAGGTTCCTCTGTCCATGGACCTTTCCAGGCAAGAATACTGGAATGGGTTATCATTCCCTTCTCCAGGGGATCTTCCCAACCCATGAATCAAACCTCCGTCTCCTGCGTTGCAGCCAGATTCTTTACCATGTGAGCCTCTGGGGACGCCCCACATTGTAGGCAAGGCTAACCTAAAATTCTGAAATCATGTCAAAACGGAGCTCGTAATGAACTCATCATCTAAACAAGCTACGCCTCTTATATGTTCTGTCAATGCTATCTTCTTGTCTCTGCTACCAACTGTTAATGCTTTGAGTTCACAATAATAAAAATAATGCTGTAAAAGTGTTTTTGTATTTTTATGAGATAGTAGTAGAACTGCCTGTTTTTTCTTGTTTTACTTGTTCTTAGTTGGAATATAATTGCTTTCCAGTCTTCTTAGTTATACAGGTATACTGCTACACAGCAAAGTGAATTAGCTGTAGGTACACATATATGCCCTCCCTCTTAAGCCTCCCTCCCACCCCCATCCCACCCCTCTAGGTCATGCAGAGCACCGATCTGAGCCCCCTGTGCTGTACGGCAGCTCCCCACTGCTAGCTGTTTTGCACATGGTGGCGTGTATATGTCAGTGCTACACGCTCAGTTCATTCCACCTTCCCATCCCCTGCACTGTGTCCACAAGTCTGTTCTACCTGCGTCTCTGTTCCTGCCCTGCAAATAGGTTCATCAGTGCCATTTTTCTAGATTCACATACATATGTATGTGATATACAGTATTTGCTTTTCTCTTTCTGACTTGCTTCACTCTGTAGTAGACTTCTGTAGCAACACTGAAGCCTTTAAGGGCGAAGCTGCAGTCTCTGTGTCTCCGTTTATAATCTCCGGCCGATGCTGTGAAGCCCGCAGTGGGTAGCAGAGTGGAAGGCAGGCGTCTCAGGCCCTGCTGAGTCTGTTTCTGTCGCTCGCATTTGGCTGTGATGACGGGGTGTGTGTGTGCACAGATGGAGCGGCATATCACAGGGAAGG
Organism: Giraffa tippelskirchi; assembly: GCF_054371585.1. Lineage (NCBI taxonomy): Eukaryota > Metazoa > Chordata > Mammalia > Artiodactyla > Giraffidae > Giraffa > Giraffa tippelskirchi. Next base: position 151,638,652 of record NC_137289.1, read on the forward strand.
GTAGTAGTGTGGTTTGGTGTACGTTCAATGCAGACTTCCAACACCACGCTAGATCGCAGATAGGAAATTTAGGGACGACTGAAGGTCCGGGAGATGCTCCACGCCACACGGAGCGGCTGGTGGAGCTGTGCCGTGGGATGAATTGCTCTGTGCCTTCTTTAAAGCAGAGAGATAGAGTCAGCTAGTACCGGGTTTCCCAGCAGGACATTCGAATGCTGGCATGCTCTTGTAGAAGACTGATTAGATGCCTGATTTTGACTCAGTGAGCCAAAGGCTATAGAGCTCCTGAAAAATATGAGAGCCTTGCTTTGCAGTGAGTCATTAAAGTCCTGTTATATTTTTCATTTGTTTCTTTTATTGAAATATAGTTGATTTACAATGTTGAGTGAGTTTCGGGTATAAAGTGATTTAATTACATATATATATATTTCTTTTTTTTATTCTCTTCTGTTATAGGTTATTGCAAGATATTGGGTGTAGTTCCCTTTTGCATAGTAGGCTCATGTTGCCTATCAATTTTATATCTAGTAGTGTGTATATTTTTTAAATAAAACTAGTTTAATGTGATCATTTCCTGTCAGATTTGTCTTACTTTTGGCTCTTTCACCCTATTAAAGGCCGTTTTTTAGATTTTATTTTTTTAAACTATGATAACACTTACAGGAGACTTGGAAAATACAGGAGAAGATTGTATAACCCTAAGCCTAACCCTAACCCTAACTTTTCTTATTTGTATAAGAAATAAGATTATTTCTTACTTGCATAAGAAAGGATGATTGCATATTACAGTCATTTTTTAAGTAGATAAATTAAGTTTTTAGTTGGAGTTTCAATATCAAACTCTCAAAACTTCATGGAATACACAGAGAAGTAGAAGGATAGAGCAGACTTGAAAATCACAGTGTATGTATATTATCATATGTGAAACAGAAGGCCATTCCAGGTTCGACGCATGAGACAAATGCTCAGGGCTGGGGCAATGGGATGACCCAGAGGGATGGGATGGGGAGGGAGGTGGGAGGGGGGTTCAGGATGGGGAACACATGTAAACCCATGGCTGATTCGTGTCAATGTATGGCAAAAACCACTACAATATTGTAAAGTAATTAGCCCCTAACTAAAATAAATAAATTTATTAAAAAAAAAAAAGAAAAATCACAGTGTATGTAATTAATTACATAATTAAGATTGATACCATTTTCATACAACAGAAAGGTTCAAATTCTATTCAAATCCCTATAGACTATAAACTAGGAGATGCTGGCACAGATCCAAGGACATAAAACAAGGTGCAGAAATTCCATGGTCTAATGGCATTGAAACCATACAGAGTCTGTTGTCTTGTCTAGGAGTGTATGTATGTTAATTCCAACCTTCTAATTTATCCCTCAACCCCTCTGCCGCTTTGCTAACCATAAGTTTACTTTATATTTCTGTGCGTCTGTTTGTCTTGCAAATAAGATCATTTGTATCAATTTTTGTGATGCCACGTGTAAGTGGTATCTCATAATATTTGTCTCTGTCTGGCTTACTTCACTTGGTATGATCATCTCTAGGCCCATGCGTGTTGCTGCAAATGGCATTATTTCACTCATTTTTATGGCTGAGTGCTATTCCATTGTGTGTATATATGTAACTACATCTTCTTGATCCATTTCTCTGTCAATGGACATGTAGTTTGCCTCCGTGTCTTTGGCTATTGTGAATAGTGCTGCTATGAACATAGAGTGCACGTGTCTTTTCAGAGTCCTGTTCTGTTTTGATGTTTTACTGATAAAAGCAGTTTTAAAATCAAGCTGACTCAATATTCCTCGCTACTGGACTGTGCCTTCCATAAAGTAAAATTTCTAATTTGTGAAAAAAGTGGAAGTGTTAATAATTCAGTCGTACCCGACTCTTTGCAGCCCCATGGCCTGTAGCCCACCAGGCTCTTCTGTCCATGGGATTTTCAGGCAAGGATACTGGAGTGGGTTGCTATTTCCTTCTCCAGGGGATCTTCCTGACCCAAGGATGGAACCCATGTCTCCTGCACTGCAGGCAGATTCTTTACTGACTGAGCTACCTGATAAGACAACTAAATATTCATATTTAGGGTGGAGGATAAAGGATCTCTTTGAGACAAAAAAAAAAAAAAGTCTCCTGATTATCTCTCTACAGAAAAACACTCTTGAACATATGGACATTTTCCATATAATTTAAAGGGACCAAGTGACAAAGCCCCATGTGGACATCTTTCAGAAAACCAGACAAAATTGGGTGTAAACTCTGTGGAAACATTTTCTAAGTTCCAACAAGCTTATAACCAATAAAGAACCACCATTGCAGTTTCATAAAGAAGTATCATAAAGCAAACTAAATACATTCATCAAATGAAATTACCTACACTTACTTACGTAGGTATCATAGAGATCCCTACTTGAAGTATCAGGGTATCATAAAGAAGACTAAATAAAATCACCAAATAAAATTACCTACAGTTACTTAAACATGATTTTTAAAATTCTTCTTTACCTCATTCATCTATTCATTGCAAAAGTTGTGATACATTATTCACATTCAGTGACCTTCTCTCTCTCTCAAACTGTAACTCAATTTTCATTAAACTCTAATGCTTGATAATGAAGGATGAATATTTATTTAGCTCTGTTATGTAAATTCCCTGCTATCTCAAATTCCAGACATCCAGGTGATGAGACATTAAGTGATTTTGAATCAGGTGAGGATATGTAAATTATCAGACTACTTAGAATGAGTAAAGTTTGCCACATCTATTTTTTTTTTTTCATGTAGAAAAAGTAATGGTTATGGGGAAAGGTCAATCTGAAAAGGCTAGGGACTGTATGAATTGATGCTTTCAAATAGGGGTGCTGGAGAAGACTCTTGAGAGTCCCTTGGACCGCAAGGAGATCCAACCAGTCCATCCTAAAGGAGATCAGTCCTGGGTGTTCATTGGAAGGACTGATGCTCAAGCTGAAACTCCAGTCCTTTGGGCACCTGATGCAAAGAACTGACTCACTGGAAAAGACCCTGATGCTGGGAAAGATTGAAGGTGGGAGGAGAAGGGGACGACAGAGGATGAGATGGTTGGATGGCATCACCGACTCAATGGGCATGAATTTGAGCAAACTCTAGGAGATGGTGACGGACAGGGAAGCCTGGTGTGCTGCAGTCCATGGGGTCGCAAAGATTTGGACATGACTTGGCGACTGAATAACAACAAATATGAATCCAATTACATGGCATTCTGGAAAAAGCAAAGCTGCAGAGACAGTAAAATGATGAAGGGTTAGTGGGGAGGAAGGGGGAGTGGAATGAATGGATGAAGCAGTTATTTTGGGCGGTGGGGAAACCACTCTGCAAAGCGCTATAATAATGGATGCACGTCGCCATGCATTGGTCCTTAGAATGGACGTCTCCACGAGTGAACCCTGCAGTAGACTGTGGAGCCCGGGTGATGACGATACGTCCATGAAGGTTCATCATTATAAACAATGTACCGTCTGATGGGGGTTGTTGATAATGAGGGAGGCTTTGCATATGTAATGCACAATGGGTGTATGGAAAATCTGTACCTTTTTCTCAAATTTGCTGTGAACCTGAAATGGCTCTAAAAAGAATCAAGTCTTTGAAAATAAAATCGTAGTTGCAGAGAGATCTGGCAAGGTGAGTCATCTTAGCAGATGTCCATATGTTTACTCTAGAAAAGAATTAACTTTAAATAGGGTCATATGTGCATACTAAGTCATTTCAGTTGCGTCTGACTCTTTGCGACCCAGTGGAGTATAGCCCAGGCTCCTCTGTCCATGGGATTCTCCGGGCAAGAATACAGGAGTGGGTTGTCATCCCCTTCTCCGGGGGTCTTCCTGACCCAGGGATCCAACCTGCATCTCTTATATCTCCAGCACTGGCAAGCAGATTCATAGCCACTAGTGAGTCCTGGGAAGACCTTAAATTGGGTCAATCCAGCTTAAATACTGTGAGATATTTCTTTACAAAAAAAAAAATTATTTTTTGGCCGTGCTGGGCCTTAGTTGCAGCACAAGAGATCTTTACTTGTAACACGTGAACACTTAATTGCAGCAAGTGGAATCTAGTTCCCCAACCAGGGATCAAACCTGGGCCCCCTGCCTTGGGAGCGTGGGGTCTTAGCCACTGGACCTCCCGAAAGTCCCAGTACTTTGAGTTTTTTCTGAGACAGAGAGAGAGAGGATTTCAGTTCAGTTCAGTTGCTCAGCCCTGTCCGACTCTTTGCGACCCCATGGACTGCAGCACTCCAGGCTTCCCTGTCCATCACCAACTTCCGGAGCTTGCTCAAACTCGTGTCCATCGAGTTGGTTATTTGGGATATATTATATTAATAATGTGTCTTGTCGTGTTACCATGTGTATCCTGTATAGGATTCAGTGTCTACCAGAACTGTGCATGATCAGCCTCTTCAAGAAAAGTCATTTGTTTTATGTGTTTTGTTGATGTCTGTGTGTGTGTTTCATGTAAATCAGTTCATACCTCTGATTTGTAAGTCTAGCTTCTTTCAGTTCCTCAGTAGCCATTATACAGAGGTTTTGTCCCATCTTAAAAGAGGTACAATGATAAGAAACCTAATTGCTATCATGAACATACTAGTTGTGTGTTAATTGCTTCTTAGGTGTGTGATAACTCAGCACGTACTGTGTCTTCTCTCACTGGATTGTAAATTTGCAGCTTTAGAAAATTGTCTTAGTACTCGCTAGGCATATATTTTGAAGCTGTATTATGGGATGCATGCAAATATGGGATTGCTCTAATTTGCTATTACACGCCAGCTTGTGGTCATGGATTCCATGGTATATCTGTCTACCCTTTCAGTTTCAAACTTCGTCCTTATTTTTTTAATCAGTGTAATACATCATGTGTAATTTCTAATCAGTGTAATATATTTGTTGTTTTGCTATTGGGCTTGTTTGTTCTTTGTTGATCCAAGGTGACAACCTTAATATTTTATTTGGAGTTTTTGCTTCATTTACATTTAATGTCATTACTAATTTTTTCCCCTCCACAGACACACACACACACACACATATATATATATATATCATCTACTGCATGTTTTTCACTTTCCTTTTCTTAACATATTTTAGATCAGTGGACACTTTTATAATTTTATTTGTTCCTTCTTTAGCTTTTTGTAGATTTAATACCCTATAAACAATCCGAAGATGACGACACGCATCTCAGAATTACAAAAGTCTAATATAAAATATCACATTACAATATCACCAATTCCTCAATGCAGCTAAAACCTTAGAATCTACAAACATAGTTATCTGCATACCCTCTTTTTTGGGTTACTACTTCTTTCCAGTTTTAGTTGAAATAAAATTTGAAGCTCATTGACAATGAGAATTACTGTTTTGTAGTTGATGTTTATTGACATGTATACATATACTAGGCTTTTCCTGGTTCATTATATCCTGCTGCTTTTCCGTGTCCATTGTAATTATTAAGAAGTATCCTTTTTAGTGTTATGCTAGTGAGAAATTCCATCAGCCTCTCATGAGACCTGCTTTGCTTCACGTTCATTGTCTGAAAGATATTTTTGCTGGTTACAGGAAATGTAACTTTCTTCACTTAAAAAAAAAGTCATTGCCTTGCATTCTCCTATTTGTGATGAATTCAGATGTCATATTTCAGTTCAGTTCAGTTGCTCAGTCCTGTCTGACTCTGCAACCCCATGGACCGCAGCACGCCAGGCGTCCCTGTCCATCACCAACTCCCAGAGCTTGCTCAAACTCATGTCCGTCGAGTCGGTGATGCCATCCAACCATCTCATCCTCTGTGGTCCCCTTCTCCTCCCGCCTTTAATCTTTCCCAGCATTAGGGTCTTCTTCAGTCAGTCAGTTCTTCACATCAGGTGGCCCAAGAATTGGAGTTTCAGCTTCAGCATCAGTCCTTCCAATGAACATTCAGGACTGATGTCCTTTAGGATGGACTGGTTGGATCTCCTTGCAGTCCAAGGGACTCTCAAGAGTCTTCTCCAACACCACAGTTCAAAAGCATCAATTCCACAGTGCTCAGCTTTCTTAATGGTCCAACTCTCACATCCATACATGACCACTGGAAAAACCATAGCTTTGACTAGACGGATGTTTGTCGACAAAGTAACGCTATTTATATGCTGTCTAGGTTTGTCATAGTTTATCATAGCTGAACAGTATGAAAAGGCAAAAAGATAAGACACTGAAAGATGAACTCCCCAGGTTGGTAGGTGTCCAATATGCTACTGGAGAAGAGTGGAGAAATAACTCCAGAAAGAATGAAGAGATGGAGCCAAAGCGAAAACTACGTCCAGTTGTGGATGTGACCGGTGATGGAAGTAAAGTCTGATGCTGCAAAGAACAGCATTGCATAAGAACCTGGAATGTTAGGTCCATGAATCAAGGTAAATTGGAAGTGGTCAAACAGCAGATGGCAAGGGTGAACATCCACATTTTAGGAATCAGTGAACTAAAATAGACCGGAATGGGTGAATTTAACTCAGATGACCATTATATCTACTGCTGTGGACAAGAATCCCTTAGAAGAAATGGAGTAGTCCTCACAGTCAAGAAAAGATGCCGTATTCAGGACCCAGCCATACATGCATGAGAAACTTCTGGGCACATGTATCGGAAGAGTAACACAGAAATGTTTTTAGCAGCCTTGCAAAGTGGCGCAGAATCCACAGGAACCTCAGGACGCACTGCAGGAAGAATAGATGCCAAGAGTGTATTATACTCGTATCATGTAAGTTTATAGAGCATTGAACGTAAATTATATTAACTGCTTGCCTCCTTGCAAGTGTGAACGCACATGAGGAAGCAAGTTTACTGGTTAAAAAAAAATAGTCCTCAGGGAAAAGAGAATATGGTGCTCTTACAATAAATTTATAAATCTTCACACAACCGAATACATCCACTTTACATACGTGTGGGTGTCCAAACACATATATGCACTGGTGCGTCCACACATGTATATATGCCCATATACATATGCATTAATATATGATATTTGTTTTTTCTCTTTCTGGCTGGCTTTACTCTGTATAACAGACTCTAGGTTCATCTACTTCACTCCACTTGACTCAGTTCCACTCCTGTTTGTGGCTGACTGATGTTCAGTGAGTCCTGACTGTAGACAGGCTTTGCTTGTTAAGATCTCCACTTGAAGAAACGATTGGTACCAAAAGATTTAAGACATAGATGCTACGTGATGAAAACAGATGAGCTCAGAGATTGAAATGAAGCAGCTAGAGATTAATTGCCTGCTAAGAGAGAGAGAGAGAAAAAAAAATGTGAACTCTACCCTGAAATGTCCAATTACTGAATACAAACAAAGATTAGGTTCTTTAGGAAAGCTGTTCTGGTCCCTTTTGTTTGTGTGTTTGCTTTCCTATTTAGGAAACCTCTTTGAACAAAACGACTTTCATCGAAGTGATGTCTGAGTGACATTGTGAATGTCACTATAAAATTATACCATTAAATTTGCTTTGCAGACATGTTCCTGCAATTTACCTACAGCATAATCTCCGCTTCATAAAGTATATGCCTCTCCTCTCTCTCCTGAGATTCATCACAGAATAACCACACATAGAGTACAATTTTAAGCCAGTCGAAATAGCTCATCGTTTTCTGAATTATGTTGCCTATTGTATATTCTGCTTCTTCCAAAATGAAGAGATCAATAAAATGGAATAGAGTTGTTTTTAGAGCAGACCGCCAAGTTAAATTAAGAAAAATTGCCATAGGTGTTACTTTATGTGAAAAACACAAATATATATGTTCATCACATAACCTTAAGGATGGGGAATAAATTTCCTATCATTCTATTTTTTAATAGCTGCAGAATTAAAATCCATGAAAAGTAAATGGCTTATTAAGGCTGAAACGGCTACTGTCAGGCCCAGACATGAATCTGTAATTGTTGGCCCACAGATGCTAATTCTCCATGCACTAAAGTGTTTACATTTTAAATGTTATGTATGTGAGTTCGTGTTTGCTATGAAGGAGTGTATTTATAAATTCAGAAAGTCCATCTATCAAACCTCTGGAATTTCTTTTTTTAAATTTTGACAGTTATAGTCAATCCTAACATTTGTAGGGTTTCCCTGATGGCTTAGCGGGTAAAGAATCCACCTGCCATGCAAGAGACACAGGAGATGTGGGTTTGATCCCTGGGTCAGGAAGATCCCCTGGAGGAGGGCAGAGTAACCCACTCTAGTATTCTTGCCTGAAAAATACCACGGACAGAGGAGCCCGGTGGGCTGCAGTCCGTCTGGTTGCAAAGACTCAGACATAACTGAGCAGCTAAGCACACAACATAATTCACATCAATATTGTAATTAATATTACATTGATGGTATTCTTGTGCGATTGTGCTAAAGTAACCTTCATTGTTATATTCATGGAGTACAAGATGGACAGGGCAAACTAGGGAGCCTTGAATCCTTAGCAAATGGTGAGCATTTTGTAGAGAATGATTTTAGAATGCCGATAATTAAAAAAAAAGAAAAAGAAAAACAAGGATGCGTCTTAGCTAGCAAACCAACACAGCAAACTCATTTTCAAGGTGCAGATAGTCAAACAATTGTGCCCTATTAAAAATATATGTTTACTTGTCCACGCACTTCTTTCTTTATAATTTTACTGATTTATTTACTGTTGGCTGTGCTGGGTCTGTTTCTGTGCAGGGTTTTCTCGAGTGACAGCGAAAAGCGTCTGCTCTCTCCTTGCAGAGCACTGAGTTCAAGGCACACGGGCTTCAGTCGCTTGGCACGTGGGCTCTATAGTCCTGGCTCCCTGTCTCTGGAGCACAGGCTCGATAACTGTGGCGCACGGGCTCAGCTGCTCCGCGGCACGTGGGACCTTCCCAGATCAGGGGTCCAACCCACGTCTCCTGCGTCTCCTGCGCGGGCAGGCAGATTCTTTACCCCTGAGCCACCAGGGAAGACCCACACACTTCTCTTTCAAGATACACTGCCGCTGGGAGCCAGGGATGTCCTGTTAGCAAGGATTGCACGCAATGAGAAAATAAGCCAGTCTTCTGCACGCTGCAGAGGCTATGTTACCTTCATATTTAAAACAAGCAGCAGTCACTCGGGTGGGAATCGCAGAAGACGGGCAGGCAACTGAGATAAACCATGGGAAGGGGAAAAAATGTTTATGACCGGTGACAAGAAAATGTATTGTTTTTAAAAGGAGATCACAATGGGAGATGAGCTGCAGAAAATGTGAAATGTGTGTAAACCTTCGTACATAGCAGGGATGGACCATCTTAACCTATCTGTTAACGTTTTGAGAAATCACAAAGATACCACATTGTATGTATATGATATATGCACACATACTCAGTGCATATGTATGTAATATGTGTGTATACATATATATGCAGTATAGATACACGTGTGTGTATATTTATACAGATACTGAATGCATAATGTGTTGTATATAATATATACTGAATATATGTATATGCATTAATATATATAAACACATATGCAGTGTTTATGTATATGTATATTATAATGTGCGTATATACATTTTATATATGTGTGAATATATACATATATACACACACTGAATATATAAAATGTATAATCAGCAAAGTAGCCCTGGTGGCTCAGATGGTATAGAATCTGCCTGCAATGTGGGAGAGCTGGGTTCAATCCCTGGGTTGGGAAGATTCCCCTGGAGGAGGGCATGGCAACACCAGTTGCTGTGTATTCTTGCCTGGACAATCCCCATGGACAGAGGAGCCTGGTGGGCTACAGCCCATGGGGTCCCATAGAGTCAGACACGACTGAATGACTAACACTTTCACTTTCAATATATATATAATCTGTGTATATATAAAGTCTGTATAATCTTTATATATATGGTATAAATATAATCTCTATATATAATATCTTCCTAAATACTATATACTGTGTGTATGTGTATCTGTATATATACATGTATAGTGTATTTATGCATATACATTGTGCATACATATATATAGATTGTATATATATATATGCAACATTGTGTATATATATGTATGTGTATGCACAGTGTATACATGTGTATATATAAACAGGTATAATCAGACTGTGTTTCTAGAGGAGAAATTCAAATCTCTTTTAGAAAGATAATAATCCAAAATACTGGGTGATAGAATGACTGGAGTTTCTGTGTGCCAAATCAGACATGAAATTCCTTAGGCATCCCTCCCAGATGCAAGTTACAGGATGATTTCACATGGGCGTTTTAGGCTGTCACATGATTATGATCCATAAAAGCTACTCAAGAAAGTCTTTGGAATTCATAGTGACATTAAATTAATGGATAAGTAATGGATATTGTTATTATAATGAGATTCTTTGGTCTTTAATTGGCTTAAAAGAAATTCCATTAAGAGAATTCCTGTATCCAGTAATTATACTGTCCATTTTATTTTTCAAAAATTAAAGCAAACGAACTATTTTATGATTTCAGCCAAATGTGCCCATGTGGCCATTTTAAAAGTGCTCATTGCAGTGAAACTTTGTTGCCATTCATGACAGGAACCACAGATGTAAATTACGTTCTTGGAAAAAATACATTTTTATGTATATATTGAGGTGTGAGAGAGATTAACCACAGTCAGTCACCAAAAAGGCCCTGTTCATATGTAGAATGAGTAGGGAAGACAGAAAAGTAGTGTCATGCATTTTTCACCTTTTTTAAATTTTAATCTCATTTTTTGTGAGTTGATGACCATTCTTCAATTTATATCCTCCACAATCTACATAGGGTTTGCAGCTAAGTAGATTGAGACCATAGGAGACCAAGTACTGGTTGCTCACATGTAAGCAAATGTTCCTTTTTTACATATATATTTGTACTTATCTATTTTTATTTGTCTGTGCCGGATGTTAGTTGTAGCAGGCAGAATCTATTTCCCTGACCAGGGATCAAACCCTGGCCCCCTATACTTTGAGTTCAGAATTTTAGCCCCTGGACCACCAGGGAAGTCCCATAAGCAGATGTTTTTATCTAGTATTTTTAAGTATTTCCACTAGATTTTCAGAATTGGAGTGAAAAATGCCATATCTTTAAAGTTACTCATTCTTGTGGCACAGACAAAAATCTTTTGCGACTGTGTGTAATCCCGCTTAAAAATGGTGACTATTCATATGAAAACCAACTCTTGGAAGTAACAGTCAAACAGGACTTGTTTTTTTTTTTTTTTTTTCTGAATTAATCTTGAACTTGGGGATCTCAGCACATTCACAGCTCAAAAAGTAAATTGTTTTGTTGGAATTGGATCAGTGTTTATTGATGCCATCCTCATAGAAAAGACCAAATTGTTTTATCGCTAGATACTAAAATTTATGTTTCTAGGTAAAACAATGTAGAATAACTTCTTATATGTTGTGTCCATAAAGGACTTGAGGAGGCTGTGCCTTCATGGATACTGTCTTTTCTCTTTCTACTTTGTGGTTGCTAAGCAACAGCCACTTCCTGACTCACTCATCCATCATCTTGAGATGATGGGATAGATACACCCTTTTTCTCTGGCATAAGTCCAGACTCCTGCAACCATCTTTTTGGAGATCTCAGCCAGCTGTGGAGTGTGGTGGGAATATACAAGTGATATCTGTTTCCATTTGGGAGTATGACAGCTAATCTCAGGTGTCAACTTGACAGGCCCACAGGAGGCTCAGGCGTTGGTGTAAACATCATTTCTGGGTGTGTTGGTGAGAGTGCTTCTGAATGAGATTCACATTTGAGTAAAGCAGATGATTGCTCTGCTTACTGTGGCTGGGCATGACCCAGTCCGCGGAGGACCTGAACAGACAAAAGGAGAAAAGGTGGATTCATTCTCTCGCTTCCCGACTCTTTGAACTGGTCATCAGACCTGTCCTACCTTTGTACTTGAACTCGGAGTCATAACAGACGACCAGATCTCTTACGTTGCCAACCACAGATCTTGAGAACTGTCAGTCCCCAAAATCATGGGCCAATTCTGTAAAATTTATAGAGACAGATACATAGATATACAGACAATATCAATTCTGTATGATTTCTAGAGACAGAGACAGCTAGATAGACACAGACAGAATGGATGAATGGATGGTTACATAGATAGGTAGATAAACAGATAGAATGGATGAATGGACAGACAGATAGGTAGATAGATAGACTGGATGGATGGATGGATAGACTGGATGGATGGATGCGTGGATAGGCCGGATGGATGGATGGATGGATGGATGGATGGATGGATAGACCAGATGGATGGATGGATGGATGGATAGGTAGATAGACTGGATGGATGGATGGATAGATAGACCGGATGGATGGATGGATGGATAGGTAGATAGACTGGATGGATGGATGGATAGACTGGATGGATGGATAGATAGGTAGATAGACTGGATGGATGGATGGATAGACTGGATGGATGGATGGATGGATGGATAGGTAGATAGACTGGATGGATGGATGCATGGATAGACTGGATGGATGGATGGATGGGTAGATAGATAGATGGATAAATAGGTCAACTGGATGGATGGATAGATAGATAGGTAGATAGACTGGATGGATGGATGCATGGATGAATGGATAGACTAGATGGATGGATGGATGGATAGATAGACTGGACAGATAGATGGATGGATGGATAGATAGATAAATAGATAGACAGAGAGACTGCATAGATAGAAATAGACAGTAGACCAGATGGGTGGATGGAAGGATGGACTGATAGACTGGATGGATAGATAGATAGGTAGATACACAGACTGGATAGATAGACTGGATGGATAGACAGACAGACTAGATGGATAGATAGATAGAAATAAATAGATAGACCAGATGGATGGATGGATGGATAGATAGCCTGGATGGATTGATAGATAGAAATAGATAGGCCAGATGGATGGATGGATGGATGGATAGGTAGACTGGATGGATGGAGAGACAGACAGACAGACTGGATGGATAGACAGACAGACAGACTGGATGGATAGATAGAAATAGATAGACCAGATGGATGTATGGATGGATAGACTAGATGGATAGACAGACAGACAGACAGACTGGATGGATAGATAGATGGAAATAGATAAGTAGGCCAGATGGATGGATGGATAGGCAGACTAGATAGATAGACAGACAGACAGACTTGATGGACAGATAGATAGAAATAGATATATAGACCAGATGGATGGATGGATGGGTAGATAGATAGACTGGATGGATAGATAGACAGATTCACATATTGGCTCTCTTTCTCTGGAGAACCTTGACTTATCTAACACAAGAGAGGATTTTAGGATCAACATTTCTTAAAGAAAAAAAGAAATATCACATATAATCATTTAACGTGTTTGGAAAACTTGAGGGTCAGTTGTGGTTGACCCAAGGATTGTGGGATCTGTTTTGATATTTTAGTAGGCAGGGCCCAAACACGGCATTTTCACAGGATCCAAGAGAGTTTTGTACAAAGAATTGTTCCTTTTACCTTTCAATTTTCACATACCCTCACTTAAATGTAAGTAAAAAAAAAAAACAGGTTTTGTATAGACACAGATTTTTTTGTGTATATATGTGTGTGTGTGTATGTATATATAGTATACATACTGATTATACATGTTATATATACAGTGGATGTATATATAAACATTGTATGTATGAATACAGTGTCTATATATAGTGTGTATATATACACAGTGTATATATATACACACACATATATAATATATATATACACAGAGTGTATGTATACCTACTTGTATAAATATATACACATGTGTGTGCTCAATCACCCAGTCATATCTGACTCTTTGTGACCCCGTGGACTGTAGCCCACCAGGCTCCTCTGTCCATGTGATTCTTCAGGCAGGAACACTGGACTAGGTTGCTATGCCCTCCTCCAGGGGATCTTCCAGACCCAAGGGTTGAACCCGAGTCTCCTTCATTGACAGAGGGATTCTTTATCACTGAGCCATCTGGGAAGCCACGTATAACACATGGGCTTCCCGGGAGGCACTGCTGGTAAAGAACCCACTGGCCAATGCAGGAGACGTAAGAGATGTGAGTTCCATCCCTGTGTCAGGACGATGCCCTGGAGGAGGAAATGGCAACCCACTCCAGGATTCTGGCCTGGAGAACCCCATGGACAGAGGAACATGGCAGGTTACAGTCCATGGGGTCACAAAGACTCGGACACGACTGAGCAACTAACCCACACACACAGTGTATACAATTGCTCTCTCTGAATCCAGAAACTAAATCCCATTTTACATATGAATACAAGCAATACTTTGAATTGTTCTCATACACATTTAATTTTCACGGAAGACATTTAACTATGTAATTTCAGGAAAAAAGTTACCGTTTGTTTCTTTTAAAGCCCTTTTCTAGGAAAACCTTTCTTTCAAGACATACTTAGAGCAAATCCTACCCAGGTTGCAAGTATAAATTCTATTGGAAGTAACAAATCTTTCTACACCGCTAAGATGCTAAGCAAACTTACACAGCGTTTCCTGATAACAGATGAAAACGAATTTCAATCCTGGTACCTTTCCCGCATTTTTAAACACAGTCCTGCTTGGTAGATAAAGGTGAACGTTTATTTTCACTCACTTTATCTTCTCCCAGCCTGGGGACCACAGGCAGGGAGATCTTTCCACCCCTGAAAAGAGTTTAGGAAAGGAGAGAAGCTTGATGGTAACGAGGTGATTGTTTTCATCAGATTCGTTTCACTGTCTGCTCTGCTACCTTCAAACACCAAATGTTTCCGTTCTGTGTTTCTTCCAGTAAGTTTTTCTATTTGGAAAGTTCAAATACTCTACAGTCACTGACGACTACAGCGTTCCCTCCGACAGAAAGGGGTAATAACGCAGCCGCGCCTCCTCCAGCTTCCACAGCCATCCTTTGCTGAAGACTCCCCTGGCTGGAATCAGGAACCGAAGAGTCTTGCACACAAGGCGGGGACTTGCCCTGCATCGGTGAAGATCCTATATTCTCTCACGCCATTTCAGGAAGCCTGTTATTTTTGCAGAAGTGGGCTTAAAGCAACTTCTGAGTCATGAATGGCTCCAAAGACATCTTTCAAAAAAACGAAAAAGACGGGACGTCCTTTACAAAGAGCCCTCGCGGCAAGGGTCAACCCCTCATCGCGTAACGGGCCCATCTGGAATGAATTGCTAGAAAATGCCCCTGGAAGCACAATCTCCTTAAAATAGTCCCAGCATCTTCCTGTGAAAAGCAGATGGCAGAGATACGTGAGGATGAGGGTATTGCCTGGCAAGATGGAGGGAAGTGAGAGCAATCTAGCCCCACATCTAGCAAAACAGCTTCCCGTTCCATGATCTCCACCGCCCCTCATCATGTAGGTGCAATCAAAACTGTGTCATGAGTCCAAGCAAGCTCTGCCCAACACACGTTAGGCCAATAAATCCGAGAAAGGAAGACAAGGAAGGGACTTTATTCAGGGACCTGTCTGACCGAGAAGATGGCAGCCTAGTGCCTCAAAAAACCCATCTCGTCGGGCGGTCGGGATGCCAGGTCCTTTTGCAGAGTCGGAGAGAGAGAAGCAATGAGAAACTAAAGTCAAAAGGCAGACCAGAGAGGGAGAGGCAGTGGGGAAGTAAAGGGAAAGGCTCTTCAGTCTTGCAGAACATCTCCCAGGGAAGAGCCAGCTTTGCGAGGGGTGTGTTCATCTCTTATTTACACAGCTGGGCAGGGTCAGATTATCTCCTTGTGAGCTGAACAAGGAGAAGCGCTCCTTATTCACTGGAAGGGCTGATGCTGAAGCTGAAACTCCAATCCTTTGGCCACCTGATGCAAAGAACTGACTCATTGCAAAAGACCCTGATGCTGGGAAAGATTGAAGGCTGGAGGAAAACGGGATGACAAAGGATGAGATGGTTGGATGGCATCACCGACTCGATGGACATGAGTTTGAGTAAACTCCGGGAGTTGGTGATGGACAGGGAGTCCTGGCGTGCTGCGGTCCATGGGGTCACAGAGAGTCGGACACGACCGAGCGACGAACTGAACTGAGCTGAACAAAGGCCCTGTAGTTGGCAGCCCAGCAGAGGGACAGGGTCCTTTGAAGCAGGCTATTATGTATGATTAGAGTAATGATCGCTGACGGTGAACAGTGTCGGATTCGTGATCTCTGAAGAAGAAGATTTAGCTTTGGGACCAGGGACCAGGCTTGATCACTCAAGAGGTTTTGTGTAGCAGAGATTTATTAAAGTATGAAAAGGGACTAGGAAAGCTTCTGACATAGACATCAGAAAGAGGATGGAAGTGCCCCTAACTAGTCTTAGCAAGGGAGCTATATACTCTTTAACTGGTTATTCAGTTCATTCACTCAGTCGTGTCTGACTCTCTGTGACCCCGTGGACTGCAGCACGCCAGGCTTCCCTGTCCATCACCAACTC
The DNA here is from genome assembly GCF_054371585.1 of Giraffa tippelskirchi. Classification (NCBI taxonomy): domain Eukaryota; kingdom Metazoa; phylum Chordata; class Mammalia; order Artiodactyla; family Giraffidae; genus Giraffa; species Giraffa tippelskirchi. The sequence continues at coordinate 151,655,087 of NC_137289.1, forward strand.
CTGGAGCTTGCTCAATTTTATGTCCATCGAGTCGGTGATGCCATCCAACCATCTCATCCTCTGTCGTCCCCTTCTCCTCCTGCCCTCAATCTTTCCCAGCATGAGGGTCTTTTCCAATGAGTCAGTTCTTCCCATCAGGCGCCCAGAGTATTTGAGTTTCAGCTTCAGCATCAGTCCTTCCAATGAACACCCAGGACTGATTTCTTCTAGGATGGACTGGTTGGAGCTCCTTGCAGTCCAAGGGTCTCTTAAGACTCTTCTCCAACACCACAATTCGAAAGCATCCGTTCTTGGGCGTTCAGCTTTCTCTATAGTCCAACTCTCACATCCATACATGACTGCTGGAAAAATGATAGCTTTGACTTTCTAGACCCACTCCCACAATTTACATTTTAAGATGAGAGGATCAGAACTAACAATAGGAAGATCTTACCAGACCCACTCCCATAATATAGATTTTAAGATAAGAGGATTAGTCAGAAGGTTCTCAAGAAGGAGAAATGTGTCCTCAACCAGGATACATTGTTGTTATATAATCCTTATATACAGTTTATAAGCTGAGTTGTTTTGTTGTGTAATCATCAGCTCCTCTGGGGCTTAAAGAAAAAAACATCTTATGTGACTACGACTAAGGAATGTAGGGAAAAAAAAAGTTTGTCCTTTTCTCCTCCTCCAGAATCCCAGACCCCTCTCTCTCCCTTGGGGTTCCCGGATTTCTTATCAACTTACCTAGGAATTGACTCTCTCAGTAACAAAAGCAATGAAACATTAAGTCAAAGAAACAGTTTCCAACACGGAGTCAGAACTGGCTTCTCTGCAACAGAGGCAAAGAGAATGTCCACAAAACACGCCCTACGAGCTACGATTCTGGGCTCTACAGTGGCTGGCATACCTTTCCGCCTGGCTTCCCTTTCTAATAACTGGGCAAGCATCCACGTGTGAACCGCCTCAGGGAGCCCCTCCATCTAACCGAGTACGGGCTGAGTCTTTCCACACTGTCGGGATTCTCCATTTCCCTTTAGGCTTTGGGGAAAGTTTTTCTGGGGCTCCAGAGGGGCTTTGGAGAAACCAAGACCTAGCTCATCTGGATAAAGGGACGTCAGAGCAGTGCTGGGACGTGAATCCCTCAGGGTCGATCTGGGAGAAAAACGTCTGATGAGTATAAGGAAGTGAGAGATGCGTGGTCCTGCAGAGAGAAAAAGATCATGCACCTTGTGGTATTTTTTCATCTATTAACATTAAAAGTGAAAGTGTTAGTCGCTTGGTTGTGTCTGACTCTTTGCGACCCCATGGACTGTAGCCCTCCAGGCTCCTCTGTCCATGGGATTAAGAACACTGGAGTGGGTTGTCATTCCCTTCTCCAGGGGATCTTCTCAAACCAGGGAAGAAAACCTGCATCTCCTTCATTGCAGGCAGATTCTTTACCGTCTGAGCTACCAGGGAATTTTGTCTACATTATTTCAGTTTTTTTTTTTTTTAATAAATTTATTTATTTTAGTTGGGGGCTAATTACTTTACAATATTGTAGTGGTTTTTGCCATACATTGACATGAATCAGCCATGGGTTTACATGTGTTCCCCATCCTGAACCCCCCTCCCACCTCCCTCCCCATCCCATCCCTCAGGGTCATCCCATTGCCCCAGCCCTGAGCATTTGTCTCATGCATTGAACCTGGAATGGTGTTCTGTTTCACATATGATAATATACATGTTTCAATGCTACTCTCCCAGAACGTCCCACCCTCACCTTCTCCCTCAGAGTCCATAAGACTGTTCTATGCATCTGTGTCTCTTATTCTGTCTCGCGCATAGGGTTATCATTACCATCTTTCAAATTCCATATATATGCATCAGTATACTGTATTGGTGTTTTTCTTTCTGGCTTACTTCATTCTGTATAATGGGCTCCAATTTCATCCATCTCAATAGAACTGATTCAAATGTATTCTTTTTAATGACTGAGTAATATTCCATTGTGTATATGTACCACAGCTTCCTTATCCATTCGTCTGCTGATGGACATCTAGCTTGCTTCCATGTCCTGGCTATTGTAAACAGTGCTGCGATGAACATTGGGGTACACGCGTCTCTTTCAATTCTGGTTTCCTCGGTGTATATGCCCAGCAGTGGGATTGCTGGGTCATAGGGCAGTTCTATTTCCAGTTTTTTAAGGAATCTCCACACTGTTCTCCATAGTGGCTGTACTAGTTTGCATTCCCACCAACAGTGTAAGAGGGTTCCCTTTTCTCCACACCCTCTCCAGCATTTATTTCTTGTAGACTTTTGGATAGCTGCCCTTCTGATGGGTGTGAAATGGTACCTCATTGTGGTTTTGATTTGCATTTCTCTAATAATGAGTGATGTTGAGCATCTTTTCATGTGTTTGTTAGCCATCTGTATGTCTTCTTTGGAGAAATATCTGTTTTAAAAATTCTGATAGGGACTTCCTTGGTTGTAATGGTTAAGACTTCACCTTCCAATGCAGGCGGTATGAGTTCAATCCCTGTTGGAAGAGCTAAGACCCCACATACCTCGCAGCCAAAACACCAAAACATAAAACAGAAGGAATATTGGAACAAGTGCAATAAAGACTTTAAAAATGGTCCACGTCAAAAAAAAAAAAAAAAGCTTTCAAAGAAGTCTGATAAAAACAATGCTGGTGTAAGACAAAAGTACATTAAAGTGCTCGGAAATCAGAAAATGATAGTCTTGTATGTGAACTTTAACAACAGAGGGAGTAAATGAAATCCCCCGTTTCATGTACTTTGGAAAAACAAGTTTTCCAGGTTGGCACTCATCAATCCAGCATCATCTGCAATATCGCCAAGATGAGATATTGCTGTTTTATTCCTTGTTTAATGATTGTGTGCTAAGTCACTTCAGTCGTGTCTGATGCTTTGTGACCTTATGGACTGTACCCCGCCAGGCATCCTCTGTCCAGGGCATTCTCTGGACAAGAATACTGGAGTGGGTTGCCATGCCCTCCTCCAGGGGATCTTCCCCACCCAGGGGTCAAACCCGAGTCTCCTGCATCGCAGGCAGATTCTTTACCATCTGAGCCACAGGGAAGCCCCCTATTTAGTGATTAGGGGAAAACTAATATTCATAAAATGTAGACAATTTAGAGCCAGACCCACCCACTCATCACGTAGCTGTTAGGTACTGAACTCTTGCTTGGGCAATGTGGGAAGCCCCATGGATTTAGTCAGAAATAAAACATCATGGAGCAAATGTGAGATTTATTGATTTGGAGACTGCTGGGAGGTGTAGATATCAAAGGAAAAGCCAGGCACTTGATCTTAAACATGTTATCCTCAGGGGGATCATTTTGGTGACAAGTGAAAAGTTGAATCCACCCTTGACATGCAAGTCTTGCATTCAGGACAAGTGTTATTTCGCACAAGGAGAATATTGATGGCATGAAAAATGCATGAGCCTCTTTTGTGTTCTGATCCCCTTGGGAACACCTACTGTATTCTCTAAAAGTAAATATCATCCAATGGTCGTTCCTGCCATCCGCGTGAAGACCTCCTTTTTCTTTCCCATCTGGAGTGATCTGTCTATCTGTCTGCCTATCATCTGTATCTGTCTATCCATCCATCAGTCTGTCATGTCTATCTATTCATCTACCTATTGTTCTATCACATCTATTTATCTATCTATGTGTCTGTCTATCCATTGATCCATCTGTCTACCTATCTATTCATCCATCCACCCATTGATCTATCTATTCTTTCTATCTGTCTATCTAACTATCTATCTATCTATCTGGGCTGCCCTGGTGGCTCAGTTGTAAAGAATCCGCCTGCCAATCCAGGAGACTCAGGGTCGATCCCTGGGTCAGGAAGATCCCCTGGAGAAGGGAATTGCAACCCACTCCAGTGTTCTTGCCTGGAGAATCCCATGGACAGAGGAGCCTGTTGAGCTACAGTCCACGGGGTCACAAAAAAATCAGACGCGACTTACCAACTTAACAACAACAGCATGTATCTATCCACCCATTGATCCATCTGTCTATCTATCCTTTGTCTATCAACTGTCTACTTATCATTTATCCACATCTATCTATATATCTCCCACCCATCCATCCAACCATCCTATCTATCTACAAATATATTAATATATATGTATATATATACATAAATATGTTTTAATAGTGACATCATACACATAATATCAACTTCACCACGTTAACTATCTGAAATAGTACAAGGCAGTAGAATTTAGTGCATTCACCATATTGTGCAAGCATCATCTCTGTCTAGTCCCAGAAATGCTTTGTTACCCTGAAAGGGATGCTGTCTTTCTGCCCAATGCCCCCTGGGCCCAAGAATCAGCGTTCCACCTCTATGAATTCACCTGTTCTGGAGGCTGTCTCTAAGTGGGATCATACACCATGTGGCCCTTTCTGCATCTGGCTTCATCTTTTCAAGGCTCATCTATGTTGCAACATGTTATCAGGGCTTTGTTCTTTTCCGTGGCGATATAATTTTGACACAAACATATAGATGTAATGAAAGGAGTAACCACTTGGGTATCCAGACAATCTAAGAGGAGCGTGTGTCCTGAGTAACACACGACCGGGTGTCAGCACCCTTTTGTCAAAGCTGCCAAAGAGATTGCAGCAGACCTGCCCTGTTCCGCGTCTCCGGGGCCCCTTCAGTTCCTGCTTGGCCCGCTCGTCTCACATGTGTTCAAGGGCTGAGACGATTAAGTCTCAGTGAATGGAGCCATTCTCCTTGATTCACCCCAAACTTCTGAGAGAATTTCCTCTTTACTGAATAGCTTCGTACTTCCTGTCAAGTGCAAACCAATTCGCCAGACATTACTTTAAGCCAGAAAGCATGGACCCTCCATCCCTGGTGGAATCGGGAGTTTTAATTAGCAAGCCCTCGGTGGAGAACTGCCAATGCGTTTTTCCTAACTTAGAGAGTGGATGAATAACGCTCCCAGGAACATGTCCGAAACACTCGGTGTGTTTAGGAAGCATCTTGAGGCTTCTTTTTAATTAGCTTCTGAAGCCCCACGAACTAAGTCACTGTAGTCGCATTTCACTGACTTTGTGAGGACAACGGGTCCGTTTAAAATGCAAAGCCAGTGCGTCTCTAGTTGGGACAGCGGCTTAAAAGGATACTCAATGGATGTTTTCAAGCAGACAACACCACCCATCTCTTTTTCTCCTGTCAGACACCTCCCCTCCTTGTGATCCAGCTGCGTAACATTTTTACTTCATCTCTCAGTGCTGGATTAACCATTCCAGTCAGTACAGTACAAGCCATTGCTGCAGTGACAATTGGGGTGGGCAGGAGTGGTGGGGTGAGGCTCAGTTTTAACACTTTGTGCTTGGACATAATGTCATTGATTTGTGGCAGTTGCTTGAAAATACAAATGAGCTTATAGATAAATATCCAGGGAACATTAGAATCTTCTTTTTCCTTTTTTTTTTGAACACAATTATGGCCATATATATTTAATTGAAAGAAGACCCAGTACAGTCTAAAAAATTTACAAAATAACATAATACAAACAACTGATTTAGGTACATAAAATTCAACCTGACTAGGAATCCAAGAAAAAGAAAAACAAAGATCTTACAGCAATAAATTTTTCACTGCCAAGTAGGGCTCAACACTGACTTTCAGTTCAGAACTTTCATAACTAGCATTTGGATAAACAGACAAAAAAAAAAAAAAAAAAACAGGTGGGGAGGAAGTGTCATATGATGTGAATATTTTTGTAGAAGGGTTGAGGGATGCAGGAAAATGATTGGGAAGGTCTGTTTACAGACCTGTTTTTTTTTTTTAATGGACCAGAATTAATGTACGATGTGAATATTTTTGTAGAATGGTTGAGGGATGCAGGAAAATGATTCGGAAGGTCTGTTATAGATCTGTTTTTTTTTTTTATGGACCAGAATTAATGTTCATATCCATCTTCGGTGCTTATGCAATCTGTGTTTCTCAGTCACAGTCCGGAGATGAATATAACGTGGAAACATTTACACTCCGGGTTACAGGAAGAATTGAAACCGAGCCCCCTAATACTGAATTCCCTCGCCCAGTTTGTGATTAATCTCTCTATCAGAAAAACTCTGTTCCCTTCTTGACTTACCTGTGGTCCCCTCAAGACTGAGGAGTGTCAAAGGAAAGGGGAGGCTGAGACCAAGCAGAACCCTGTGGGGATCCTCCCTGGTATAAAAGTCCCTCCTGGTTTCCTGTTTTCTAGGAAACAAAAAGGCTTTAGTTTCCTGGACCTTGGCCTTTCTGGTGGCTCAGATGGTAAAGAATCTACCTGCCACTGCAAGAGACGTAAGAGACGTGGGTTCAATCCCTGGGTTGGGAAGATTCCCTGGAGAAGAGAATGGCAACCCACCCCGCTATTCCTGCCTGGAGAATCCCACAGAGGCTCCTGGAGGGCTACAGTCCATGGGGTCGCAAAGAGTCGGACACGACTGAGCACACACACGTGCTGATATACATCTTGGGTGGTCTAATACGTCTTTTCCCGGGCACAGTGAAGTTGGCCACCATTGTTATTGGTTATTCGGATACTGTATTCTCTTTTTGTGAGGGTCCTGGTGAAGGCTTTGATGTTCCTCCCATTGCCTTATCTTTTTCCTTCTTGGTTCTGAGCTGATATTTATAAGCTCTTTGTAGTTACATATGTTGCAAATTTCTTACTGTGATGGCATGAATGTGCTTTCTGCCCATTTGGTTTATGTTACCAAAAGAGGGGTCTGGCTCTTTGCCACTCAGAAGCCAATAAAGAGGCCAGGATGTCGAAAAGGAAAGCTTGCTTTATTGTGGATGATAGCAATGGGACAGCGTTTTCCTGGTAACTGAGATGGTAAAGGATCTGCCTGCAATGCAGGAGACCCTGGTTCAATCCCCGAGTCGGGAAGATCCCTTGGAGAAGGGAATGGCAACCCACTCCAGTTCTTGCCTTAGAGAATTCCATGGACAGACCATGGGGTTTCAAAGTGTCAGACACGACTGAGCAACCAACACTTCACTTTTAGGGATGGGGCGGTAAGGTGTCCAAAGGCTAACTTTCCCTCCAACCCCCGAAACTCAGCAGGCAAGAGCCTTTGAGGGTAGGGGCTCCGTGTAGAAACAGCACAGTCAGCTCTGACACTCAACTTGAAATTGGTCATGGGTGGTCTGACCAGCATCGTCTCAGCTTTTTTAGGTATAGTTGGTCTCCAGGTCTAGTGTCCCATTTCTTGAGGCTTGTTCTTGGAGTGGTGGCCCCTTATATTGTGACTACAGTCTGATCGTCATGTAGTTAGCTTGTCCACTTAGTAGGGCTTTCACTATCTATAAGACCGCTCAAAGGACACGGCTCAGAATATTCTATAGCCCTTGAGAAGGAACTAGAAGTCAATGACTTTCCTGAGTGACTTCAGTTCATTCAGTCCAACTCTTTGCAACCCCATGGACTGCAGCATGCCAAGCCTCCTTGTCCATCACCAGCATCCAGAGTTTACCCAAACTCATGTCCAGTGAGTCAGTGATGCCATCCAACCATCTCATCCTCTGTCGTCCCGTTCTCCTCCTGACCTCAATTTTTCCGAGAATCAGGGTCTTTTCAAATGAATCAGCTCTTTGCATCAGGTGGCCAAAGGGTTGGAGTTTCAGCTTCAACATTAGTCCTTCCAACAAACATTCAGGACTGATCTCCTTTAGGATGGACTGGTTGGATCTCCTTGCAGTCCAAGGGACTCTCAAGAGTCTTCTCCAACACCAGAGTTCAAAAGCATCAATTCTTTGGCGCTCAGCTTTCTTTATAGACTGACTCTCACACCCACGTATGACTACTGGAAAAACCAAGCCTGAGTCAATAATCATACACTATGATTATCTGGTCGCCTTTGATTGCTTTTCTTTGTTTCTGCGTGTTCACACTTCCCTGATTGAATTTATTCTTTGGCTAAAGTTTTCCCACAGACAAAAAGGCAGGCAGACGACATGGGTGGTAGAGGGTGGGCAAGGACCATACAGTCCTGCCCAGCTGCAGTCACACTGGATGAGGAGCAGTTCCGAAATGTCCTCAGTCTACCAACACTATCCTAATATTTAGGACTTCCTGTGTGTTGCTTTAAAATCTGACTTGACAGCGAGCTCATAAAAAATGTCCTGTAATATTATTTTTGTTTGAGCAAGCTCCAGGAGTTGTTGATGGACAGGGAAGCCTGGCGTGCTGCAGTCCATTAGGGAATCTCAAAGAGTCAGACACAACTGAGCGACTGAGCTGAATATTCTTTTATAGATCACCCTGCCCAGTACAGCTTTCTGTGTGTGCTCAGTCCTGTCTGACTCTGTGTGACCCCATGGACTGTTGCCCGCCAGGCTCCTCTGTCCATGGGGATTCTGCAGGCAAGAATACTGGAGTGGGTTGCCTTTCCTTCTCCAGGGCATCTTCCCGACCCAGGGATCAAACTCCTGTCTCTTGGGTCTCCTGCTTTGGCAGGTGGATTGTTTGCCAGCAGCGCCACCTTCTGGGATGACGGAGAAGTTACGATTGCTGCAGTCGGCTGTGAGCGTTGAGATGGGGGTGGTCTCACTGAGAAACCGAATTGAAACTTTGGTCTTTCCTCGCTTTACATTTGAATTGGCGGCTGTGGGTGGCGAGTGTCTCACTGAATATTGCAGCTTCAGGTGCTTTATCCTTGTACGTTTCTCAATCCCGGATGGCTCAGCGGTAAAGAATCTTCCTACCGGTGCAGGAGGCGTGCCTCGGATCCCTGGATCAGAAAGATCTCCTGCAGAAGGACGTGACCACCCACTCCAGGATTCTTGCCCGGAGAATCCCCAGGCACAGAGGAGCCTGGCGGGCTACACTCCGTGGGGTGGCAAAGAGTCAGACACGACTGAGAGACTGAACAACAAGCTTGTGTTCTAGTCACTTTTCATATGAAACGGTCCGACCTCCTCATCCTGTTCCCTTAGTTTCTGATTTTTTGCGCAGTGTTTTAATGACGATTTAATATATCTTTATATCCAAAAAGACAGTTAACACTCTGGCAGGGAGTTCCTAAAACCCTTGGAATTTCCTGAGAGATAGGAGTTTCTTTGTAATTCAAAAGCAACCTGGGGTTATGCTATTGAGTTTGCGCTAATGAGGTGATGGGAGATTGTTGTTCAGTCCCTGAGTCGTGTCTGACTCTGCCACCCCCTGGACTGCAGCACGCCAGGCCTCCCTGTCCATCACCAGCTCCCGGAGCTTGCTCAAACTCATATCCACCGAGTGGGTGATGCCATCCAACCATCTCATCCTATGTTGTCCCCTTCTCCTTCTGCCTTCAGTCTTTCCCAGCATCAGGGTCTTGTCCAGTGAGTCAGGTCTTCGCATCAGGTGGCCAAAGTATTGGAGCTTTAGCTGCAGCATCAGTCCTTCCAATGAATACTCAGGACTGATTTCCTGTAGGATGGACTGTTTCCTGTCCTTGCTCTTTGTATATTTTCTCTTATGATTGTTTAACTTTGCTCTAGTGAGGACTTCCAACTTCCTCCTCTGTATTTTGTTTACGATGGTTATGGATAATTATTACTTGCTGCAGGGAGAAGCCAACTCTGACTCCTGGTTGGAACTGTTTCTTTGACTTTCTTTTCATGAGCTTTTGTTTTTATAATCATACATAATGGCCTGCCTCAGGGAACCATTCCCTTGGCCGGCCGACTGTTAAACTAAAGCACCTTTGTTCAGAATCCTGTCCACCTGTGGAGGGCAGGAAGCAAGAAAGAAACACAGCCCCTGCCCGAGGCTGTCCGTTCTAGGAGATATTTGCAAGATTAATGGCCCTTTTTAGGACTTCTCAGGTGGCTCAGATACTAAAGTGTCTGCCTGCAATGAGGGAGACCCGGGTTCAATCCCTGATTGGGAAGATCCCCTGGAGAAGGAAATGGCAACCCACTCTAGTACTCTTGCCTGGAAAATTCCATGGATGGAGGAGCCTGGCGGGCTACAGTCCACGGGGTCGCAAAGAGTCAGACACGCCTGAGCGACTTCACTTCACTGGGCTCAAATGGTAAAGAATCTGCCTGCAGTACAGGAGACCAGGTTTGAACCCTGGGTCAGGAAGAACCCCTGGGGGGGAGTAAATGGCAACTCACTCCAATATTCTTGCCTGGAGAGTCCCAGGGACAGAGGAGCCTGGCGGGCTACAGCCCATGGGGTCGACAAAGAGTCAGACACAACCTAGTGACTAAACATCACAAATCTGTTTAGCTGCCCCTCTGTCTTTTATATGTAACTATCTCTGGTGTCTCAGATGGTCAAGAATCTGCCTGCAGTGCGGAAGACTGCTTTGATCCCTGGCTGGGGAAGATCCCCTGGAGAAGGGAATGGCAACCCACTCCATTATTCTTGCCTGGAGAATCCCATGGACAGAGTAGCCTGGTGTGTTACAGTCCTTAGGGTCACAAAGAGTCGGACACGACTGAATGACTGACACACATCTGTCTTTTATCTGTGTCTGTCTATCTATCTTTTACCTATGTTCTATCTTTTCACACTGTTCATGCGGTTCTCAAGGCAAGAATACTGAAGTGATTTCCCATTCCCTTCTTCAGTGGACCATGTTTTGTCAGAAAGAAAGCTGAGCGCTGAAGATTTGATGCTTTTGAACTGTGATGTTGGAGAAGACTTTTGAGAGTCCCTTGGACTGCAAGGAGATCCAACCAATCCATCCTAAAGGAGATCAGTGCTGGGTGTTCATTGGAAGGACTGATGTTGAAATGAAACTCCAATCCTTTGGCCGCCTGATGCAAAGAACTGACTCATTGGAACAGACCCCGAGGCTGGGGAAGATTGTGGGCAGGAGGAGAAGGAGACGACAGAGGATGAGATGGTTGGATGGCATCACCGACTCGATGGACATGAGTTTGGGTAAACTCCGGGAGTTGGTGATGGACAGGGAGGCCTGGCGTGCTGCAGTCCACGGGGTCGCAAAGAGTCGGACACGACTGAGCAACTGAACTGAGCTATCTTTTATCTATGTCTGTCTATCTATCTATCTTTTATCTATGTCTGTCTGCCAGTCTGACTATCTGTCTACTTACACACATATTACTGGCTGTGTTTCTGTGGAGAATTCTAACTAATACAGGAGGAAAGCTTGACTGCTAATTAGTGAATTAAGCCACCACAGTTACTATATGTACCATAGTTGTATCAATTGTTTCAGAATATAGTCACTGTGAGAAACCCTTAACAAAATTCCTTTTTAAAAGAATATGAAAAAAAAAATGTTTAGTGTGTCATCTAAAGTCAACTTTATGGCCTTCTCAGTCTTTTGATTTAATTCTCTTTGATTCCTCTGTGTGTGTTAGCCGCTCAGTCGTATCTGAGTCTTCTGCGACCCCGTGGACCGTAGCCCACCAGGCTCCTCTGTCCGTGGGATTCTCCAGGCAAGAATACTGGGTTGCCATGCCCTCCTCCAGGGGATCTTCCCCACCCAGGGATCAAACCCGGCTCTCCTGCACTGCAGGCAGTTTCTTTACCATCTGAGGGTTTGGAGCAATTCCTTGTTGCTGTTCACAGGACTCCTATTATACCTATATTGTGCCCATTTTCTCAGTGAGCAAACCTGACCTCCCCAAAGGTCTGGCACTGCTGTGATGACATGTGTCAACATTACATTACCATCAGAATGTGAATCAGTGATCCTGAAACCCTCGTGGATTATTTCCTAGCATCCGTGAAAGGAATCTTCTGAGGGTACATGGCATTCCAGAGGGGGTTAAAAAAAAAATTTTTTTTTTTTTTTTTGCTCTAGTGAAGGCGTGAATTATTGAATATGCCAACAGCTGGATATATTTAAAATTCCTTCTACTGGTTTTGAAAAATTTCATCAATTATGGAATAAGCCATATTGAGCAGGTAAAGTGTCCAAAATATCTTATTGCTTCAGCTGAATCGTATTCATTAAGTGTCAGGATCTTAAGCATTGAGTTGCTAGGGAGCCAACAAGTGTAACATAACATTCAGTAGAAGTCAAGGGTATTTTTCAAGTAGGTATGAAAATACTAGACTCCAGCTAGTGGAGGAAGGACAGTATAAGTACATGTACTGGCAATTATGTGAACTTCACCATCATATAACATTCCAAAGTAGCAGCTGAGCAAGGCTTATTTCTGTGCTCCTGTGTTTGAACATTTTCATTATTTTAGTTTTCCTAAAAAAATTATTTTTTTTTTCAAATGAGTGCTGGGTTGAGGGTTCTTTTCCAGATCTCTCAGTTAATTTTTTTTTTTTAAACATTTGTGTGCTCACTCAGTCGTGTCAGACTCTTCAGCAACTTTTCTGTCCGTGAGATTCTCCAGGCAAGAATACTGGAGTGGGTTGCCGTGCCCTCCTCCAGGGGGATCTTCCCGACCCAGGGACTGAACCCAGATCTCCTGCGTTACTGGGCAGATTCTTTACCGCTGAGCCACCTGGGAAGCCCTTTTAATATTCAACCTGTCAGTTTATTGGACTGCACTGGGACTTAGTTGCAGCACACAGGGTCTTCAGCGTTGGCATGTGCCCAGGGCTGGAACCTGGAACCCCTGCCTTGAGAGCACGGAGTCTTAGCCCCTGGACCAGCAGGGAAGTCCCTTCCCCTGGATTTTTGAAGAGGTAGCTCGTCCTGCATCTTACACTCAGGAATGGAAGCGCTACGTCCCAGGAAAACAGAACACACTTTACAGTCTAATCAGTGTATCCCCAAGGTGTTGTGAACCCACTGTTTCCAGTCCTTGCAAACACACGCTTCCCTGGGACTGTTTAATTCTTTCCAGTCTGTTGGTGGAAACAGCTGTCTTACTATAGATTTGGTCTTCAATTCCTCATTCCCATAGAGAGGAGTAAGTTTTTCACATATTGTTTGGCCAGTTTTTTTTTTCTTTCCTTCTATGAAATGTCTATTAATGCCTTAGCATGTGTTTCCCAGGGATTCTTTTCTTTTTTTAAGAAAAATCTCAGCTCAGTTCAGTCGCTCAGTTGTGTCCGACCCTTCAAAGAATCTACTTAATTCGTTTATGCCTTAACACACGCCTGAACATGCATTCCCTTCTGCATAATATTAAAATGTTTCTGTTTATAAATACCTCATAATTCTGCTCCTAGTTCAGAGTTGTTTTGAACATGTGAAGCATCTTTATTGGATAGAAATGATGGAATTTCACTAGCATTTGAATGCATCTCCCCTTTCAGTGACAATTTGCATCTTTAAAATATCTTCTTCTATGGTAGCATCATCACTATAAGTCTTTTTAAAAAGTTTTTTTAAAAAATATTTATTTATTCATTTGGCCGCACTGGGTCTTAGCTGCAGCCCAAGAGATCTTTCATCTTCTTTGGAGCACGTGGGATCTTTTTCTTTAGTTTTGCAGCTTGTGAACTCTTAGTTGTGGTAGACTGAATCTAATTCCCTGACCTGGAATCGAGCCCTGGCCCCCTGCATTGGGAGTTGCAGAGTCTTAGCCATTTGACCACCAGGGAAGTCCCTAGTCTTTTATATTCTTTCCTAATAAATCTTAATATTCATGAAGGCAAGGGCTCTCAAATGAGCGTCTCCTTTTTATGTCTCACATGGTGGTCTGGGCACCCTCACCAGTTAGTTGTTCCATAGTGGGATTGGATATAGTGCTTCCGCTTCTAAAATTACCCCTTTTTGCCTTTAAATCTGAAACCCAAAGCAACAGCGTTTTGCGAGAAAATGCTGCAGAAATCGAAGAACTCTGAAAAATAGTGATTTGGCCAAAATGGAAGATTGAATGCGTTTGTGCTGCCTGACAGTGTTTTTAAGTCAAAACTGTTTCTCTTTGCCTATCAATAAATAAGCTTTCTCTGAAAATCTTTCCCTGTTAAGGTTTAACAGATAAAAAAATCATCTAGTTTAAAATCTACAAATGCAAGCCTGGAAAAACCCAGCTTCACATAGAGTGTGTAGAGTATGACACTTTATTTCCACAAATCATTGTTTGTATACGTATATACTTTTGTTAAATGTTTTTGAATGTTATATAACTTAATATGCACTTTTCCATTCATATACACATCTGTCAATCTATCTGTCATCTACCAATGTAACTATCTATCTGTGCATGGGTGTGTGTTAGTCTCTCAGTCATGTCCGGCCCTCTGCGACCTCATGGATTATATAGCCCACCAGGCTCCTCTGTCCATGGGATTCTCCAGGCAAGAATACTGGAGTGAGTTGCCATTCCCTTCTCCAGGGAATATTTCTGACCCAGGGATCAAACCCAGGTCTCCTGCATTGCAGGCAGATTCTTTACCAACTGCACCACCAGGGAATCCATCTATTTATCATCCGTCTGTGTCTCTCTGTCTCTCTCTCTGTCTGTCTGTCTGTCTATCTATCCATGGAGAGAATGGAAAATTGTAAAATAACAGGAATTCCCTGGAAGTCCAGGGTTAGGACCCGATAGTCTTGCTGCTGAGGGCCAGTGTTCAATCCCTGGTCACAGAACTAAGAACCCTCAAGCCACATGGCACAAAAAAGAGAAAAAGTCAAAAAAAAAAAAAAGAAAGAAGTAGAAAAGTATAAAATAACAGTAACAGTTATTTTGTCTAGGTGATGAGATAATTTTTATTTCCTCTGAGTTATCTGCATTTATTCAAATTTTTAAAATGAGTTCATCTAACCTTGAATTAATGCATGGTGATGGTGGTCTGATTGCTCAGGCGTGTCTGACTCTTTCCAACCCCATGGACTGCAGCCCGCCAGGCTCCTCTGCCCGTGGGATTCTCCAGGCAAGAATACTAGAGTGGGTTGCCATTTCCTCCTCCAGGGAGTCTTCCCGACCCAGGGATCGGACCTGGGTCTCCTGCACTGCAGGTGGGTTCTTCACCAACTGAGCCACCAGGGAAGCCCCAATACGTACTTTCATCAAGTATGGATATTTCTACTCACATAGGAATAGTTTGATGTTGGGTTTCTTCGAAGAGCTCTGTAGAAAGTGATCTGGGAAGAGCCTTGCTGTCTCTCTCTAAAACAGCAGTTTGGAAAGAATGGCGTCCCTCGTGTGTTCCTACAGAGGCTGTTTCGTCCTCTGATACAGCGAGGGGTATCCACTGTTGATAAGGGAAGGAATGAAGCCCCATGCGCCCCTTCCCAACGTGAATGTCGGTTTCTGTGCTAAAGCTTGCTCACGCAAAAAGAGACCCTGGTGATAAGAGCGAGAGAAGCTTGGTACCAACCAAGTGACGGAAAAAGCTTAGCTATTTCCACAAAGGAAAATGGTTCTTGACCCCAGAAAGAAGCAAACTTAAATGGGACAGAACTCTTCCAAACAGAGTGTCAGCTCTAAATAGCGAATAGCTTTCTTTTTATTGCTCAACATGAATTATTTTTCCTCATTAAAGTAATAACTGATTCTAAAACACCCCCAACTTTCTAGAACTTCCGTGAAAATGCCCACATATTCCAACAGTGAATTTTAAACCTCACGGATCTGTGAGCGGTGGTATTTCAGGGAACAGAAATAATAACGTCATTATTTTTCCTGAAAAGTTTTACCAATTAGTCTTAGTCTTCACTGTTCCACTCTCTCCCAAATATACACACCGTGGCTGTCTCCACTATCACCAGGGACAAATGTCAAAAGCATTGTACACATTGCATACAAATTGTGTCTACAGTGTGTGCACACTGGATACAAAATTATTGTGTACAGGTTGTATACATAGTGGGCCTCCCAGGAGGCACAGTGGCAAAGAATCCACCTGCCAATGCAAGAGACTCGGGAAGTGTGGGTTCCATCTCTGGGTGGGGAAGATCCCCTGGAGGAAGGAATGGCAACCCACTCCAGTATCCTTGCCTGGAGAATCCCATGGACAGAGGAGCCTGGCGGGGCTACAGTCCACGGGGTCACAGAGTCAGACCCGGCTGAGCACAGGCGTGGTACACACAGTGTTAGATTATCCCCAAACGTGACCCAGTTCTCAGATTATAAAACACCATGTTGCATTAAAACCAAGTAGAATATGGTACAAAGTGCCATGAAAGAGCATCTGCTTGTATTGGAAACATTTAAAACAAATTGGGGCTGGGTTTCTGGGAGACATTTGCTTTCAGAAAACAACTAAGCCACAGTCTGGGCATAATTAAAAGACATGGCAGGGACTTGATCCATATGAGACTGGACAGTCCCATTGGAGGTGATGGATTGCCTGCCATTACACTATTGCACCGCCTTTAGCAAAACAAGGAGCAATTACACCGAAGTGCGTCCATTTGTGAGATCCACCTCTTCCCACAAAGACAGAGGTGATTTGTCCTCTGTCTGGTCCTTTCATCTGGGTGATAAAGTTTATTCCACAAGAGGGAATTTGTCTGGTCTTATCAAGAGGAGAAGGCAGAATGTGCATCTTTTCTGTGTCCAGATTCTCATCAACTGAACACGATTTCATAAGATGGAATACAGGCAATGAAATCGATCATCTTCTCGTTATCTCTTTTTAGAGTTGCATTTTTATTTTTGCCTTTGTGTTATTTATTTGGCTGTGCTGGGCCTTAGTTGCAGCACTTGGAAGCTTCGATCTTCACTGTGGCATGTGGAATCTTTAGTTGTGGCATGCAGGATATTCGATCTTTGTGCAGGGTATTTAGTTGTGGCATGTTAACTCTTAGTGGCATCCTGAGTGATCTAGTTCCCTGACCAGGGATCGAACCCAGGCCCCCCCTGCATTGGGAGGGCAGAATCTTAGACTCTGGACCACAAGGGAATTCCCCTAGAGTTGCATTCTTAAGTCCACTTTACACTGGACTTAAAGGTCCTCTGTGCCTTTCCTTTAAGCTTCTTAAACGATCACTCTTTTTCTCTTTTCTTCTCGCTGTCTCCTTTAAATGTTCCTCACAAAACATGACCACTTGATAAGGCAATGATCTCAAGCACAGGTTCCTCACCTCAGCCCACTGTTAGCATTTTGGACCGGAGAACCCTGTTCTGGGGGTTGTTCTGTGCATTGCAGGGTGTGGAGCAGTGTCTCTGGTCTCCTCCCACAATCATTGTTGTTGCTGTTCAGTCACTGAGTCATGTCCAACTCTTTGTGACCCCATGGAATGCAGCACACCAGGCTTCCCTGTCCTTCACCATCTCCCAGAGTTTGCTCAAACTCATGTCTATTGAGTCAGTGATGCCATCGAACCATGATCAAACTCCAAACCAGTATGTGAGGACCCCAAATCTCTCTTCGCTTTGACCACAGAGTGACACAGCATTCACATTTTCTGTGGATTTCACCATAGTAAGGAATAATCCACATTTGGGGGAAAGAATCAATATGGAATAAATTAATA
Source organism: Giraffa tippelskirchi (assembly GCF_054371585.1). Taxonomy (NCBI): domain Eukaryota; kingdom Metazoa; phylum Chordata; class Mammalia; order Artiodactyla; family Giraffidae; genus Giraffa; species Giraffa tippelskirchi. Next base: position 151,672,392 of record NC_137289.1, read on the forward strand.
AAGAAGGCACTCCATGGCAAATAGATGGGGAAACAGTGACAGACTTTATTTTCTTGGACTCCAAAATCACTGTGTATGGTGACTACAGCCATGAAATTGAAAGATGCTTGCTCCTTGGAAGTAACGCTATGACAAACGTAGACAGCATATTAAAAAGCAGAGACATCACATTGCTGAGAAAGGTCTGTCTAGTCAAAGCTATGGTTTTTCCAGTAGTCATGTATGGATGTGAGAGTTGGACCATAAAGAAAGCTGAGCGCTGAAGAATGGATGCTTTTGAACTGTGGTGTTGGAGAAGACTCTTGAGAGTCCCTTGGACTGCGAGGAGATGAAACCAATCCATCCTAAAGGAAATCAATCCTGAATATTCATTGGAAGGACTGATGCTGAAACTCCAATAATTTGGCCACCTGATGTGAAGAGCTGACTCACTGGAAAAGACCCTGATGCTGGGAAAGATTGAAGGCAGGAGGAGAAGGGGACGACAGAGGATGAGATGGTTGGATGGCATCACCAACTCGATGGACATGAGTTTGAGCAAACTCCGGGAGCTGGTGATGGACAGGGAAGCCTGGCGTGCTGCAGTCCTTGAGGTTGCAAAGAGTCAGACGTGACTTAGCAACTGAACAACAACAAATAAATAAGGAATGCCATGTGACAAGGGGAAGGAGACTTCTCCCACGGTAACAGAAAGGAGCTGGAGATTGAGAGCAAATTTCCTCAGCTAACTCTTCTGCCCCAGAAGAAGGAAGGAAAGACGCAGAGTGGCTCTCAGCACTTTCTGAACGGACAGCGTTTGCTTTCTGTGTCAACAACTGGGATGCTTCACAAGCTCACACGTGTAGTGTCATTTATACTCACACTCTCTTACCTTACCCAGAATTGTCCTGACTGTATCATTGTTGTCTTTCCGCAACTGAAAAATAAATGCTGAGGCTATTTAAATACATCCTATATACTTGCACATTACATAGCAGAAGGGTTTCCTGTAAGGTAGGGGAGGGAATACTATCTCTTTGTACAGGACAGTCATGCTTGTTGTGTTAAATACCAGTCAGTGCCCTGCTAAAGGCCTTCTCTTGTTGCTCAGAGGTAAAGAACCCGCCTGCCAGTGCAGGAGATGTGGGTTCGATCCCTAGGTTGGGAAGATCCCCTGGAGCAAGGCATGGCAGACCACTCCAGTAATCTCTGTTCCACTTCAGGGCTTACTATGATTCTTTTCATTTTAGTTAACCAGAGAAAGGGTGAAACAAAAGCCCAGGAGTCAAATGAGGACGAAAGAGGTGTTTGATGCCGGATTAAAAAAAAAAATTTGTTATGAAAGGTGAAAAAAACATCCACTTCAGAATATCATCCTCCTTTTGATCTCAGACTGTGTTGCGGGAAAATGGCATTTTTCCCCCCAGGGTCGAAAAAGACTGTTTCAAGCGGACCCATAAAATGTGCGTAACCTCAGAGGCGTCTGATTTATACATCTGACCCTGTCTCTTTTCTTCTTAAAATGCATCAGTAGCTCTTTGCTGTCTCCAGGTGGAAGCTGAACACCTTCACATGAGCAAGACCGTTCATTATCTAAACCCCTGCTAAGCTGTTCTAGCAGCCTCCTTCATGTCCCTAAACCTTGTCCCTAAACTTCAGGCTATCACCTCTTGCCAGTCCTAACACGGGTTCATACAGCTGTGCTTTAACGGGCAATACTTACAGTCTCTGGCTTTGCCGAGGTTGATCCCGCTCTGTATAAAAGCAAACCCTGTTCACCCTCTCCATCTAGAAAAATCTCATAAATAAAAAGTCAACACACAGCTCACCTGTTAGCTTTCTAAGCATCTTCTAACCCTCTTAGGCTACACGGGATTTCAGATTTTCCCCGAGCATGGTTCAATCACTGCACATGTAATTCTTTCTCACTCTGTCTTGAGCATCTTATTACATATTTGTCTCCATTCCACAAAGAAGGATCAGGTCCATATTTCGCTAACATTTAAACATCCAGGGCGCAGCTTGAGTGGCTGCAGAGAATAAATATAATAACCTCTGTAATGATTACATCAGTGGACGCGTGGTCATGCCTTTGCCTTGTTACCTGAGCTATCTTTTTAATTCTTACTCTACCGTTTATTTTATTCTGGAATTCAGACGCCTTTGGCGCAGAAGACTGGATGCTCAGTGATTTCTGAGCAGCGAGAGAATGATCTCATCCTACTTATTAATTTTTTTTTTCATCAAGAATGTCTGAGATTCCACCAGACCCATTAGTCAGAGGGCTCAGTTCAACATAAGAGGCTGTTGGATACTTGTCAAATTCAGACAAATGAATTACCTCGATATATGTCTGATAAATGTTACATCAGCAGCTGATTAAACAGCCGTTTATAAAGCAAGCTTGTTGTAAGCTAGAAGTCCATGCATCTAATTGATACAATTGAAGTGGATTGTAAGGTTTATATGTCTTCATAAAGATCTATTGATTCCCTCACCTCCACCAACAACAAAGTATCAGTTAATTTCTCTATCTACATGTAGTTAGATCTCACATCTTTTTTAAGAACAGATACACTGTTGGAGATAGACATAGGGATATTAAAAAGAAAAAGACAAATGTGGTTGCCAGCCTGATAAAGACGACAACCTCACTGGTGAAAAATAAGCAATACTTTTTATTGGGGGTTTATTATGGGCTGGGTATGGATCCTGGGCTGGAAAGATCCCCTGGAGAAGGGAATGACAACCCACTCCAAGCTTCCCTTGTAGCTCAACAGATAAAGAATCCGACTGCTATATGGGAGACCTGGGTTTAATCCGTGGGTTGGGAAGATCCCCTGGAGAAGGGAAAGGCTACCCACTCCAGTATTCTGGCCTGGAAAATTGCATGGACTACAGTCCATGGGGTTACAAAGAGTCAGACACAACTGAGCGATTTTCACTTTCACTATCATTATCATCTTATTATTAATAAGCAATGTTATTAATAATATTATTAAAATACTGTTATCAATAATATATTAAATGTAATAATAATTATCATATTATTATGGCCTTCCCTGATGACTCAGATGGTAAAGAATCTGCCTGCAGTGCAGGGGACATGGGTTTGAGCTCTTGGTCAGGAAGATCTCCTGGAGGAGGAAATGGCAACCCACTCCAGTATCCTTGCCTGGAGAATCCCATGGACAGAGGAGCCTGAGGGGCTAGAGTCCACGGGGTTGCAAAGAGTCAGACACAACTGAGCGACTAACACACAAGCAATATATCTAGAGACTGTTGTAAAAGCACAGTGATATTGGGGCTGGTGGTGATGATGATTCTAATGATGCTGATGATGAGGTGGTAGTGATGATGCGATGGTAATAATGCTCACTGAGGTAGACAGCTTTTAATGAGCCTTGATCTTTCGCATAGTCAGAAATCACTGCCTGATTTACCATAGGGAAAACTTGAACGCAGAAGGAGAAGAGAGAGACAGAGGAGGAGACGGAGAGTGTCGCTAACTCAGAGGACATGAGTTTGAGCAAACTCGGGGAGCTAGTGCAGGACAGGGAAGCCTGGCGTGCTGCAGTCCATGGGGGTTGCAAAGAGATGGTCGTGACTTAGCAACTGCAACCGAACAACAATATCAACAACAAATAGAGATCCCGAACAGCCAGACTTGATCCCAAAGTAAAACAATGTCTCAAGAAATAGGTGTTAGTACACTCTATTTAAAGTGTGTATGTCAGTCACTCAGTCGTGTCCGACTCTTTGTGACCCCATAGACCGCAGCACGCCAGGCCTCCCTGTCCATCACCAACTCCCGGAGTTTACTCAAACTCATGTCCATCGAGTCAGTGATGCCATCCAACCATCTCATCCTCTGTCATTCCCTTCTCTTCCTGCCTTCAATCTTTCCCAACATCAGGGTCTCTTCCAACAAGTCAGCTCTTGGCATCAGGTGACCAAAGTATTGCAGCTTCAGCATCAGTCCTTCCAATGAATATTCAGGACTGATTTCCTTTAGGATTGACTGGTTTGATCTCTTTGCAGCCGAAGGGACTCTCGAGAGTCTTCTCCAGCACCACATATTAACATGTAAGCTAGTTATTACTATGAGATGTTGCTCACCAGGTATAAAGTTGCAGTTATATGCTCCAGAAATCTACTCTACATGAACCTGTACATACAGGTCACATGGTCCTGTGCACATAAAAGTGTTCCCTAGTGACTCAGAGGGTAAAAAATCTGCCTATAATACAGGAGCCCGGGTTTGATCCCTGGGTTGGGAAGTTCCCCTAGAGATGCAAACGGCAACCCACTCCAGTACTCTTGCCTGGAGAATCCCATGGACAGAGGAGCCTGGTGGCCTACAGTCCGTGGGGTCGCAAACAGCCTGACGCAGCGGAGTGACTAACACTTTCACTTTATGTGTCGATAAAGCTGTTTAACAAAACGAAATGCTAGAATTATTTCACTGACTATCAAGAAGAAACAAATGAAGTAGAACCTCGTGAATTATATGTTGAATTGCAAGAATGTGGAAAGCTCCAATTTAGGCTGAACAATGCAAAATCTTTTTCTTGAAATATTGGAATATTCAAAACATACATGCAGATCTATCAATTTGATGCCCATTTAGAGTGGTGTATGTCTCAAAATTTGTCCACATTGTTTTCTGTAGAGATTCTTAAAAAGACAAAAATAGACTTTTTCATGAAAACTCACGACTGCATGCACAGTAGCTATACATTCTGAAATAGAGATGTAAATATATTCTGAACAAAACACTCTAATTTGTTCTTGCTTCTTTGAATCTCTCTGTCAAATTGTCACTTCTCAAATGATGTACCTAAAATATCCTTGGGAATTGCCTAGCAGTATCCACTCCAGTCACAGCAGATGGTGACTGTAGCCATGAAATTAAAAGATGCTTACTCCTTGGAAGAAAAGTTATGGCCAACCTAGACAGCATATTAAAAAGCAGAGACATTACTTTGCCAACAAAGGTCCATTTGGTTAAAGGTATGGTTTTTCCAGTAGTCATGTATGAATGTGAGAGTTGGACTATAAAGAAAGCTGAGTGCCACAGAACTGATGCTTTTGAACTGTGGTTTTGGAGAAGACTCTTGAGAGTCCCTTGAATGACAAAGAGATCCAACCACTCCATCCTAAAGGAGATCAATCCTGAATATTCATGGGAAGGACTGATGCTGTAGATGAAGCTTCAATACCTTGTCCTCCTGATGCGAAGAGCTGACTCATTGGAAAAGACCCTGATGCTGGGAAAGATTGAAGGCAGGAGGAGAAGGGGACGACAGAGGATGAGATGTTGGATGGCATCTCCGACTCAATGGACATGAGTTTGGGTAAATTCCGGGAGATAGTGATGGACAGGGAGGCCCGGCGTGCTGCAGTCCATGGGGTCGCAAAGAGTCAGACAGGCCTGAGCTACTGTCACTTTCACTTTCCAGTGGTTAGATCTCCACGTTTCTACTGCAGGGGGCACAGGTTCAATCCCTGGTCAGGGAACTAAGATCCTGCAGGGATCAAAACCAAGTCTGCTGCGTCTCCTGCATTGCAGGCAGGTTCTTCACCCACAGAGCCACCTGAGAAGCCTCTCATGCCGCTAGGCATGGCCAAAATAAATTTTTTTTTAGGTAAAAACAAAAACCCTCCAGTAAGCATTTTTCATGGCAGTCTATTAAGAAAGATTGTCATTTGTATCACCAATAAAACTTTCTCTGTTTGCATCATTATATTGTATATGACACTCTAAAAACATCAGTGTACACGTAAGACTTTCCTTCCAGCCTTGAGGTTTTTCAGGATGGCTAGCACCTCTCGTCCATCTTGGCGTATTCAGACTTGAACCCAGCGCCAACACTCACGGGGGACCCTCCCAGTGTCGACTGTATTACTGAAAAGCGAGAATTCAGGGATGGGAGATCTCTCCACTGAAATAAGTAATCAGCAGCCTGCTCCGTTTTGAATCAAGAGCTTCATGCTGTATGTTCCCGGAAGCCATCTTCACAGCTAATCACTTCTCCTCTGACAAACGTACTCCGCAACTTGGCAAAATAAGATGAGATTGCAGAGCAAAGTAAATATTTAATTAAGAAACAGCTAATCAGATTGCCCTTTGCCTTTTTTTTTAACTTTTTTTTGCTGCCTATAGTTAAGCAGCTCCATCTCATGGAAGACCATTGCCATTAATATTTTAAAACCCCTTCAGCCTTTTTTTTTTTTTCTTTCAATTTTCTGCCTCATTATTTTTTAGTGACCTCCATCCCCAAATTGATTTTGACTGCGTTACTGCTGGAGATATATATGTATATAAAACTTTTAAATTCACTTAGAATTTGAAATCATGTAATCATAAACTGAGAATTGGTCATCTTATTTAAAAGAAGGCTCTCTGGACAGGCAGCCTTAGAATTAAACTGCTCTCAAACGACAGATAATTTGGTTTCTCATAAACTTTCATTAAAACTTCAGCTAAATATAGTCAGACTCTTAAGAGACTAAATGCAATGAATTGATTCTAACTGAAGAGAAACAAATATTCCCTTTTTCTTTTTTTCTTAGTGAGACAGAGTAGAGAAGTTTATTGGCATGTGCACAAAATCCAATTTGAACTAACCTTAGATTGGACGGTAAAGAATCTGCCTGCAATGCAGGAGACCTGAGTTCGATCCCTGGGTTGGGAAGATCCCCTGGAGAAGGGAAAGGCTACCCACTCCAGTGTTCTTGCCTGGAGAATCCCATGGACAGAGGAGCCTGGTGGGCTACAGTCCATAAAGTCACAAAGAGTCAGACACGCCTGAGTGACTTTAAGAAACTGCCACGTGTCTATTTTTGACACCATTTCTGCTATCACTGCCTTTTACTGAATGTGTATTAAGTGTATTAATAATGTATATGTGTGTGTGATTAGTTGCTCTTTGCAACCCCCTGGACTGTAGCCCGCCAGGCTCCTTTGTCCATGGGATTCTCCAGGCAAGAAGACTGGAGTGGGTTGCCATCTCCTTCTTGCAAATATTCTTAAAATAAAAAAAAAGAAATCTCAGTTTCTCTATTTTTCACAATTATAAAATGTAGCAAATTGTATGCAAAAGTTTAATTCCATGCCTGAGATTTCCACATGTTTTATCAAGTAGGTTGCTTTGGTTTATGATAAAGGACAGCTCATCTCACCCGTGTTGTCAGTCCTGTCTGACTCTTTGCGACCCCATGAGCTATACAGTCTATGGAATTCTCCAGGAATACTGGAGTGGGTAGCTGTTCCCTTGTCCAGGGGATCTTTCCAACCCAGGGATCGAACCCAGGCCTCCCGAATTGCAGGCGGATTCTTTACCAGCTGAGCCACCAGGGAAGCCCAAGAACACTGGAGTGGGTAGCCTTTCCTTTCTCAGCGGGATCTTCTCGACCCAGGGATCCAACTGGGGTCTCCTGCATTGCAGGCAGATTATTTACCAGCTGAAGCACCAGGGAAGCCCTTGGTGTCTGTACTTAAAGATAAATGAAAGAAAACCAGCCACACGTTGTGGATAGTAGCCTAAAGCCAATATATATATATATATATATTTTTTTTTTTTTGACATGGACCATTTTCAGTCTTTACTAAATTTATCACAATATTGCTTCTGTTTTACGTTTTGGGTTTTTGGCCGCCAGGCATGTGGGATCTTACCTCCCCAGCCAGGGATCAAACGCTCACCCCCTGCCTTGGAAGGTGAGGTGCTAACCACTGGACCACCAGGGAAGCCCCTAAAGCCAGTTTTCAAACACAGTGCTACGGTCTGTTTTTAAAAATCCTCCAGATACGTATACTGAAGGCAGTCTTTATTTCTTAGAGATCTCCACATTCTGTTTTCAAAGAAAGAAAGCGGCTTCTCCTGTTTTATCTCTTAAACGTGAGCGAGAGGTGCATAATTTTCAGAATGGTGATTGTTTCTGGAGAACGACAGAAGCGAAATGCGGGCAGGGACTGAGGATGGATCTAGTTATGATAAACATCTGTCGATCATGTATTTCTTGGCTGCTACATGTAAAGGGTATCACACAGCAACAACAAATGGTTGTTGTTACAAGGTTACAAAGATAACACATCCATCAGGTTACAAAGATAATAATCTGAGTGACCTTTGAACCTTGAAATGATAAAATCTCTTGAGAATGATTCACAGTGATCAAAATGAAAGGGAATCAGTCTAGTAAGTTGGGGAGTGGAATAGAAACTTAGGCATTCCCCCAAGTTGCGTAGAATGCAGGTCTACTCATTTTAATCCCAGAGCCTCTGTATCTTTCAAAAGACGGGCCCAAGTGGGTTAAGACATTTGCCTGTTGGAGGGGGTGTTTAGCAGAGTTTTCAGAAGGACCTTTTTATATCACACTCAGGCAAAAAAAAAAAAAAAACACTATAAACAAATTGTGAAAGACTTACCCTGGGGGCTTCTCTGGTCGCTCAGGGATTAAAAAAAACCACCTGCCAACGCAGAAGACACAGGGATGGATCCCTGATCTGGGATGTTCCCACGTGCCATAGAGCAGCTAAGCCCACACGCCCTAGAGATCATGTACCACAATAACAGAAGTCACAGCAAAGAGAAGCCCTCAAACCACAACTAGCGAGTAGCCCCCGCTCCCTGCAATTAGCGAAAGCCAGCTTGCTGCAGCAAAGACCAAGCACAGCCAAAGATGAATGAATAAGTAAAATTTTAAAAATTAAAAAATAAAAAAAAAAAAGAAAAGAAAGGACTTGCCTTGTAGGTACCACCTTCAGCTATGGGGCATGGCTCCAACGTATCATTCATCCAGTTTCCAGATCTCCGTGTTGCTTCTCACGTCCAAATAATTCCCCATGCCCTTGATAACCATCTTCCTCTCCATCCGAAGCACATGATGTTGGTCTCTCGCAGAAGCACGGTTCTGCAAAACAAACATTATTGTTAATATTTAAGGGCTCAGTCCACGAATGAGTTGGCATTGGTGTTGGGGTAAAAAAAAATTATTTGCAAATTGGAAAGTGAAATCCATTCCATGTCGAGTTTTATGCCCAGTGTCTTTACTGGCAAAATGTGCACCAAGCACTGACCTTCCATAAAAATGTCCAAAAAAAGGACAGTTGATGTAATAATCCTCTCTTTAGAATGCTCAGTTGTTCAGTCGTGTCTGACTCTTTGAGACCCCATGGACTGTGGCCCGCCAGGTTCTTCTGTCCATGGGATTTCCCAGGCAAGAGTGGGTTGCCATTCCCTTTGCCAGGGGACCTTCCCGACCCAGGGATCGAACCTGAGTCTCTTGTGTCTCGTGCATTGGCAGGCAGATTCCTTACCAACCAGCACCACCTGGGAAGCCGTCTTTAGAATGATCGGGCATCGTTTGACAGACTTCTTCTCGCTGACTTCCCCCAGCGCTGTGTCCTGCTGCTACAAGCCTGTTCCTTCTTCCCCAGGAGTCTCCTACGACCCTAGAAAGGGGACAGGTCTCTGCACCTCACTAGAGGGTGGAACCAGGCTCCCAACCGTCTGTCATCAAGCACCCTCCTCCTAGGCTTCACGGGTGAGTCTATTACAGTTATATGAAAGAGATCTCAGCCACTGGGAAATTCACTGTGACCACGATTCCATCCAAAAAAACAAAAAGACAATAGTACAACAAGACAATATTGAGTATAATGATGCTTTGTTTCTCTACAGCTTCTGCAGAAGAAAAGAGGAAGAGGTGTACATGACTAATACGTAACAGGGTGGGAGGTGGTCCATTCTGAGACATCATCATGGGATGATAAAGGTTGAGGGAGGTCTGTGTAGCAGGAACACACAATGCAGTCACTGGTAAGACATGTCTGAGTTCCCTACAAGACACACGTCACGAGGCTGGTATTCCATAAAGCACCACCAATGAGGAGTTTGTTCATATCATACCATAGGGGTCACCACCACTCTCTTCATTAATTCTCTCTCTTTGCTTTGTGTGCGTAAAAAGCCAAGCTGTATGCCTGTGAAAGGATGTCTTCACATTAACACAAGTGTCAAGAAAAAAGTGCAGCTTGCTTTCTAAGTCAAGTTTATAATTGTCAGTATCTGAAATATGATGAAAAAGGAATTGATGCTTCATGGGATTCTCTTTTAGCGTCATCGTTTGTAATGGTCAGATTTAATTACTTGTTTAATGCAAGCACTGGCGATATAAATTTTAGTAATCTACCAATTTGTATGTCTTTTAGAAATTTAGTGAGTGACATTTTCTTATCAACTTAAATCCATTCTAATGAGGTGTGTAAGGAATCCGCCCACAAAGATTTTCATTTAAAGAATGGGTTAATGATAAACAGATGTATTTTGTCATTCAGTTGGGTGTCTATTTTGTACTCATAGTTGTGTTTTTTAAACTAATCGCGCTGTGGCTGAATAACCTGGTCTACAAGAAACAGACCTTGAAGTGAGCTGTTAAAAGTGAAAGTGAAGTCGCTCAGTCGTGTCTGACTCTCTGTGACCCCACGGACTGTAGCCCGCCAGGCTCCTCTGTCCATGGGATTCTCCAGGCAGGAATACTGGAGTGGGTTGTCGTTTCCTCCTCCAGGGGATCTTCCCGAGGCGGGAATCAAACCTGGGTCTCCTGCACCGCAGGCAGATTCTTTCCTCTCTGAGCCATCAAGGAAGTGCAGATTGCTAGACTCAGGGTTGCTACAAACCTTCAATTTGTTAAAAAAAAAAAAAAAAAAAAAACAATGTTTGCAAAGTAGGAAAAAAACAAGGTTTGCCTGGGTGTGACTATATAGACATAGCTCTCCCTCTCTCCTTGTTTCTCTGACTCATCTCTTGAGTTGTGTGGGATGACTTTATTTCCATGAATTAAATTCTACTAGTGCGCTAGAATGTCGTGAAGCAGAAGAATTATTTATTGGACAAGAATATGCCCCCCCTTTTATTCTGGTGCAGTCTGTTGATGTTTTTCTAACTTAAGGTGAAAGTTGACTTTCTTCCGGCTTACTTGTCAGAAAGGTGGGAAGAATTCCGAAAAACAGAGGTCTATCTGCCAATCAGTTGGCTCCGTTCAAGCCAGGCAGTTGATGAAGCATCTCTCAAGCCTGTGTTTTATCTGGCTCAGTCAACTTTCATGGTGGGGAAACTGGCAAGTGAACATCAGTGACCATCACTATCAGTCCCAAGAAAAGGCTTTTTCAGTTCCCTGTAAATTGCTGAGATCTGTAAACGCGTTATCTGTAAACAGTCAATACAAATAGAAAAGTCACTGGAAGGAAGAGAATTGAGGGAGGAGGCTGATTAAAAGAAAGAAATTCAGTAATAACGTTATGCTCATGAAAATCTATATAATTCAGGGTAGCACAGGCCGTGGAAGGTCCGTAATGACAGCCTGTTCACAGGTCCAAATAATGGAGATGTTTTTGACGGTTAAACAGAATGATAATTTTAGGCTATTACTGTGTCAATGTCCTGATAATATTTTCCAACCACCACTTTTTACTATTCTCAAAATTGCCCTTTCTTTAAAATCACGCCGTTAGGCAATGCTGGCTCAGAAACAAAATTTAGAGATGATTTGCGACCCAAGTGACTATTTTATACATGTTTCCGAAGCAGAAGATAGGAAGCAGTTAAGTATGGCAGATACGGGGCGGGGGTGGGGGGTGGAATCCAGCCATTTTGTTTGCAAAGCCTGTATCATTTCTGCACACATTTTAGTTAAATGGATATATTGTGTTCCACGACTTTAAAAATCCTTAACCCAGTTTGTATCGCTGTTACCATTTCATCAACAAATGTTGAGTTTGAGACACTCGCTTCTAAATCATTCACCACCAGGATGTGCCTTTTTTGATGGATTTTGAGCTCTTCGTCCGTCTCCTGTAACGTGTATTTTTAAGTAGCCGTTGTTGTTGTCATTCAGCCGCTCAGTCCTCTCTGACTCTGTGACCCCATGGACCACAGCACGCCAGGCTTCCCTGTCCTTCACCATCCCCCAGAGCTTGCTCAGACTCATGCCCATTGAGTTGGTGATGCCACCCAACCACCTTATGTTTTGTGTTCCCTCTGTCTGGCCACATCCTTGTGCTCCATTGAGTCCCGTCCACGTTGCTTTTCTGTCATTAAGCGGCTTGTAAAAATTATATTCTTTCTGCAAACTGTGGTCTTTCCCCATCATCACCGTCCAGAGTTATTCCCATGCACAAGAGAAAAGAAATGGAAAATAATTGGTTCATTGCAGACTATTTGTATTCTCCCCACCCCAGTTACCTAAACCAGGTTCATTAGACTGTGTTCTTTCTCTTCAGGAGCATATGCAATATACTAGGAAATGGGTGTCCTAAGCTTTAAAGGGGCTTCCCCAGTGGCTCAGCTGGTAAAGAATCCGCCTGCAATGTGGGAGACCTGGGTTTGATCCCTGGGTTGGGAAGATCACCTGGAGAAGGGAAAGGCTACCCACTCCAGTATTCTGGCTGGAGAATTCCATGGACTGTATAGTCCATGGAGTCTCAAGGAGTCAGACATGACTGAGAGACTTTCACTTACCTAAGCTTTAAACATAGGTGTAATGTTTTTCTTTGCCAGAAAAGGTAACAGGAAACATTTTTCAGAGAAGTTCAGTTGCTAACATTAGGACGATGTATCTTATGTAAAAGGCACTGTGGAAGCGCAAACCCTCAATAACTTCGTCAAATACGAAGGGAGAATGTGTTTGGGGAATTTCTGTAACATCAGAGCAAATATTTCATCTTGTACAGAACATATATTTCCTCCCTACTAAGCAAACGTGAAATGGAGAGTCATCCATCACGGGTAACCATTTTTGAGAACTTACTTGACCTCTGTTAATGCAATGTTGCCTGAAATTACCAGAGTATTTCGAAAGTACAGGGATTTGGAAACATGCTACAATGGTTTTATTTCACTGGTTTATGGGCTCCTTTGGATTTAGACTCCCCTGAATCACCACAACTGAATAGCAACTGGCTAAATCGTACCCGACAGATGCAATCTTCATGATACTGAGAGAGAAAACCCAATCTCCCACCCAGCATGTGGAGATTTTAGTATTTAGTGAAAAATGGAAGTGTGGACTGAGCTCAGTTTCACTGTACATTGGCATGCAATAAAACACACGTAATTCCTGTTAAATTCCTCATTACAGTGACAATATAGTGAAAAGATAATGAAATATTTGAACAGTAAGAAAGTGGATAAACTGTAGCTACACAAAATATATCAGTGGTTCTTAAAATCTTAATATATAGCTGTTAAGAAAAGCTTCCATAGTCGCTTTAAACCATGATTCCATTTTTTAAAAAATTTCAGCACAATCAAGTGACATTGATAATGGCTTATATAGGAGTATATAACTTTATAATGGTAAACTTCATAAATAAAGGGAATGTTTGATAAAAATTCAAGATATCAGTACTTAGGGAAGTAGCTTATAGATTGATTCAAATTCTTGGTAATATTCTCATGCTTCCTTCAGCTTGTGGGCCCACAGATAAGAAGATGGATGGATGATGGGTGGATAGATGGATGGATGGATGAAGGATTGATGGATGGATGGATGATGGATGATAGATGAATAGGTGGATGGATGGATGATGGATGGATGGATAGATGAATAGGTGGATGGAGAGATGAATAGGTGGATGGATGGTTGATGGATGGATGGATGATGGATGGATGGATGGATGGATGGATAGATAGATGAATAGGTAGATGGATGGATGTTGGATGGATGATGGATGGATGAATAGATGAATGGATAGTTGACTAGATGAATGAATGCTCGGATGTATAGACGGATGGATGGATGAGAACAATAAGACGCTGAGCCACGCTCTGTATCTTAAGAAAGGAAAAAAACGTGCTCACTGTGGTTGGGTCTTCACTTCTAACTTCCCACGCCTCTTTATGTTCTTAAGAGCATGGTCTTATTCTAACTGCTCCATCTCTTCTAAGATCGTGATATTTGAACTACTCAAGGCTTCACTCTCATTAGATTTATGTTTTATCCATTTATATGATCAAGAAACCTGGGTTAGTAGGTGGGATTATAAAACAGTACCCAACAACCTGCATCTTTGTAGAAGTCTCTCCCTTTCGTTGTGGCAAGGTCTGAGAATATGGTCCGTATAGGCAAAGCTATGGTTTTTCCATGAGTCATCAATGAATGTGAAAGCCATTCACTCAGCCATTTGGCTGAGTGCCAAAGAATTGATGCTTTTGAGCTGTGGTGTTGGAGAAGACTCTTGAGAGTCCCTTGGACTGCAAGGAGATCCAACCAGTCCACTCTCAAGGAGATCAGTCCTGGGTGTTCATTTCATTGGAAGGACTGATGCTGAAGCTGAAACTCCAATCCTTTGACCACCTGATGCAAAGAGTCAACTCATTTGAAAAGACCCCGATGCTGGGAAAGACTGAAGGCAGGAGAAGGGGACGACAGAGGATGAGCTGGTTGGATGGCATCATCAACTCAATGACCGTGAGTTTCAGCAAACTCTGGGAGACAGTGGAGGACAGGAGACCCTGGCAGGCTGCAGACCATGGGGTCGCAAAGAGACACGACGGAGCAAATGAACAACAGCAACCAGGCCCAGGTGAATCCAACAGACAGAGATTATCCTTGGCGTGCCTGACCTAACCAGATTAGACTCTCGAAAGAACAGCGTCCTTCTCTGCAAGAGAGATTCGGAGCTTGAAAGGGAGGGAGATTCTCCACGGGTGGCTCTGAAGGTTGGACGGAACCACGTGATAAGGGATGCCATGGGCCCCAGGCAGCTGAACACAGTACCTTGAGGGAAGGCAGCCGGAAGTGGGACACACGATTTGTACAACCACCGGGAGCTGAATTTTCCCACGGCGAGCTAAGCTTGGGAAAGGAGTCTCTGCTCAAGAAGAGAACAGTAGCTCAACACCTTAACTTCAGTCTCATGACATCTGAGCAGAAGACAGGTTCTGCAGGATTCAAGACTTAGAGAACTATGAGCTAGGACCTGGGGCTTGTCTGAAGACAGTACATTTGTGCTGATTTGTGACACAGCAGTGAAAAAAATGAATGGAGGACCTACGCATGATTGTATCAAGAGTGCTTAGGGCAAACGTTAGCCATCACAAGAAAAAAGAGTCGTTGTGACAGTGTATTTATGGCCACAACAAGATCCATTTAAGAAAATATTAGCACATTCCACGTGAAGACTGTCAAGTCTTCTTTTCAAAGGTGAGATTAATTTCCCCCTGTGATCTTGGGAAGTTCCTCATTCGCAGATAACACGCATGATTCTTTTTCAAATTCAAAATACTGTGTAGCCAAAAGCAGATTTTATGAAATATGTATAACTTCATTAGAAGTTTGGAAACCTAGTACTGTTGACAAGATACTTGCTAAATCGAAACTCTGCCCTAGATAGATGACAATGACATTTTGTGCTATCGAGAAACATAAAAATTTAAACTCTTCATTTCTGTAAGATACATTCACCTGCAACGTCACAGAGAGTGAGATTATATTACAAAGGTTAATGAATCATTGCCCTTTTGAGGGAGAGGCTTAGCATCAGTTCAGTTCAGTCGCTCAGTCGTGTCTGACTCTTCGCGACCCCAAAGTTTAGCACAGATGTGACTAAAGTATTTAGTTTTTAGTGTGACTCTTTTAAATGAGACTTTTATTATCAGAATTAACTCAGTAATGGATGAAGAGTATGGTTAAAATGAACTATTCTTGAATGTTCTTCACATAGATAACTCAGGAGAATAGTGTTGTTGTTGTTGAATCGCTCAGTCGTGTCCAACTCTTTGAGACCCCATGGACTGAAGCATGCCAGGCTTCCCTGTCCTTCACCACCTCCCGGAGTTTGCTCAAACTCATGTCCATTGAGTCAGTGATGCCATCCAACCGTCTCATCCTCTGTCGTCCCCTTCTCCTCCTGCCCTCGGTCTTTCCCAGCACCAGGGTCTTTTCCAGTGAGTTGGCTCTTCGCAGGAGAATATACATTTTTAAATTACATATGCACACATTTTTAGTAGGGTATGTTACAGAGAGTGTACATAATATTTTAGATAGCAGTTTTGCCGGTTTGAGAAAAAATCATCACATTTCTGTCACTGATGACAGATCCATTTGGCTCACATTCATATGCTCAGAAATATCCAAACCAGGTAGCTACTGAGAAGAGTGGATTGGAGGACTTCCAACTTTGTATTTTAGAGTTCTCAAAGAATTCTAGTTAGAAGGCCAATTTCTTCTATTTTTTAAATGCCATGATGACAATTTATATAAATAAGGACCTATAGCTCTCATAGTTGTGATTCAGATATTTAATATTAATTTCTAAGACACAGGGATTATTAACGTTGACTAGAAGGCTGAGAAGAGTGTAGGGTTTTCCTTGATTTCCTCTGCTGTTTGTAGTGTCTTTTCAGAATACTTCTCCTGGAAGGAGTACAAAGTAAGGACATTTTGTCTCTCTCACTATCACTCTGCTGGAATTCCAGTGAATACAGAGGAAATAATGGCTTAACCTGCTTCCAACTTGCCATATAACAGAAAGTTATCTCATGACCCAGTTCAAATGGAAGGAATAATGCAACTCAGATCAGATGCCCAGTCTGGGGGTCAACAAACCATGTGGTCAGAGAGGCTGTGAAGTTGTAGAACCACAGTAGCTACGGAAATAGCCCCATGGGTGGAGAGGACTGGGGTCCACACAAGGCTGGTTGGATGACCTGGCAGCATGCCTCCCACCAATGGTGGTTCCACGCATGCTCAGTCATTCAGTAGTGTCTGACGTGATCAGTCGCTCAGTCGTACCTGACTCTTTTGTGACCCTGTGGACTGTAGCCCCCGCCAGACTCCTCTGTCCATGGGATTCTCCAGGCAAGAAGACTGGAGTGGGTTGCCATTTCCTCCTCCAGGGGATCTTCCCAACCCTGGGATCGAACCTCTGTCTCCTGCATTGCAGACAGATTCTTTACCATCTGAGACACCAGGGAAGCCCCTAACATCTTGGCCAAAGGTAACACCCAAGGCAACGGTGTTGTCCACTCCTCCCCGCCTCCACAACCATCAGTTAAAACCCTCAAGAATGAGGTTAGTGCCAGAGCCTGTGTCAACAAAATCACATTTCCAGTCAGTTGGTGAAGTGCAGGCCAGGTACAAAAATTCAGTTGTTACAGAAAAAAGTGTATCTTCTTTGCATACAAGTTTTAGCTATGTGGTTGGTTCCTGGTATCAACATCTTTATTCAATCTGTGACTTCCCTGGTGGCTCAGAGGGTAAAACGTCTGCCTGCAATGCGGGAGAACCAGGTTCAATCACTGGGTTGGGAAGATCTCCTGGAGAAGGAAATGGCAACCCACTCTTGCCTGGAAAATCCCGTGGACGGAGGAGCTTGGAGGGCTATGATCCATGGGGTCACAAAGAGTCGGACACGACTGAGCGACTTCACTTTACTTTTTACTTTTTATTTATTCAACAATATGTTTTGTTTTGTGTTTGTTTTGACCACACCACCATCATGTGGAATCTTACTTCCTTGACCAAGGATGGAACGCTCATCCCCTGCATTGGAAGCTCAGAGTCTTAACAACTGGACCCCCAGGGAAGTCCTGATACTATTTTGTGGGTTTTGTGTGTTGGCATGCAGCAACAGAAGCTTCATTCATTCAGAAAACACTGGCAAAATTAATTTCAGCTGCAAACTCACAGACACATGCTTCAAAGTGTCAAGTTGCATATAACCCCCCAAAAAATACAGGTAATATTAATTACAGTAACTTATAGATCAAACCAGTCAATGCTAAAGAAAATCAACGCTGAATATTCCTTGGAAGGACTGATGCTGAAGCTGAAGCTCCAGTACTTTGGTCACCTGTCTGCAGAGCTGACTCACATGAAAAGACTCTGATGCTGGGAAAGACTGGAGGCAGGAGGAGAAGGGGATGACAGAGGATGAGATGGTTGGATGGCATCACTGACTCAATGGACTTGAGTTTGAATAAACTCCAAGAGTTGGTGATGGACAGGGAGGCCTGATGTGCTGCAGTCCATGGGGTCGCAAAGAGTCGGACACGACTGAGCAACTGAGCAACAACTGCAACTCACAGATATGAAAGAATGATAAAGTACAATCTCACAAAAGGTTGAATAGTGTTTTGGTTATTTTTTTTAAAATTTATTTTTTAAACGGAAGATAATTGCTTTGCGGTGTCATTTCAGTTTCTGCGGTACAGCAGCGTGAATCAGCTCCAGGGAGATATATATCCCGTCCCCAATTTGATTAGAGTGCAATGTCAGTCATCCCTTCTCATCGGTCCCTTGCACTAGCTTACTCCTGGAGACTGCTGTCGGCATTAGATTCTTTTACGAAATGATCCTTCTCAAACTACTGATGTGTAGGAAAATGAGTCACAGATTTACAGGGGTGGGGAGAAATCATTATAAACAGCGACTTGCCAATGACTGATAAAATTAACGACTGAGACAACGCTGAGTCTACCCTTGGCGTTTCCTTAGAAAGCCATGCTCAGGGCTGCCCCGCTGCTGAGTGTCTGATGCTCTGCTGGAAATTAGATATTGATCCTAACTGTCCATGGCCATCTCCACTCCCCCACGCTGGAGTGTCCTCTCCCACAAGATGAGAACCGTATCCC
Source organism: Giraffa tippelskirchi (assembly GCF_054371585.1). Lineage (NCBI taxonomy): Eukaryota > Metazoa > Chordata > Mammalia > Artiodactyla > Giraffidae > Giraffa > Giraffa tippelskirchi. The sequence continues at coordinate 151,691,015 of NC_137289.1, forward strand.
ATCAAAACTCATCCAGAAGCTACATCCGAAGGCCAATGTCGTCTTTAGAGAATGCCTGTGACGGAGGAAAATTGGTCTAATTAGAACTGAAAAGGCAGGAGTGGCAGGTGGGAAGGAGGTTCAAAAGGGAGGATGTCTTCTGAATATCCTCCTAAACTGCATCTCTAATTGTATCACCTTACTGCTCTTAAATGGGCTTCCCAGGTGCCTCAGTGGGTAAAGAGTCCACCTGCAGTGCAGGAGACATGGGTTCAATCCCTTGGTCGGGAAGATCCCCTGGAAAAGAGAATGGCAACCCACTCCAGTATTCTTGGGCTTCTCTCATGGCTCAGATGGTAAAGAATCTGCCTGCAATGCAGGAGACCAAGGTTCAATCCCTGGGTGGGGAAGATCCCCTGGAGAAGGGCGTGGCAACCCACTCCAGTGTTCTTGCCTGGAGAATCCTATGGACCGAGGAGCCTGGTGGGCTACGGTCCATACGATCGCAGAGAGTCAGACACGACTGAGCAACTCACACTATATATATATGATAATGGCTGTGTCGACTTAAAAAAAAGTGCTCTTCTGGAATCATGGAGGAATCAGATGGTCTGAATTTGTCAAGGTCTCTTGTGAGCAATGGATTGTGAACTCCCTGTCCAGTGAGATTGGGATCAAGTTCAAGTTCAGCTGTGTGCTGACTTAAAAAAAAAAAAAAAAAGATGTGAAAGGTGAAAGTTGCAAGTTAAGTTTTATTTGGGGGCAAAATGAGGACTGCAGCCTGCGGGACAGCTCCCCAGATGGCTCTGAGGGTCTGCTCCAAAGAGACGGGTGGGGGGAATGTCAGTATATATGATTTTGGTGAATGAGTGGGGAGTTCAGGCCATCAGGCACTTATTTTTCCAGGTTTCCACTACCCTTACGAAACTTTGCTAGTCTGATTAGAAACGAAAACACAGGGGTAGGGGGTGGGAGACAGGCTCACGAAGGAGGGGACATATGTACACTTATGGCTGATTCACGTTGTACAGCAGAAACTAACGTTGTACAGCAACCATCCTCCAATTAAAAGTTAATTTAAAAACAGAAATGAAAAGATGAACGTAACTTTTGAATGAAAATCACGTTGGTAAGGCATCTAATGTAACTTGTCTCACATGCTTTCTTTTTTCTTTTAATGGAGCTGTATGCTTTCTTTTGAAGGAAAATAGAGGTATTACAGGGCATAGGAAAACATCTATTTCTGCTTTATTGACTATGCCAACGCCTTTGACTGTGTGGATCACAATAAACTGTGGAAAATTCTGAAAGAGATGGGAATACCAGACCATCTGACCTGTCTCTTGAGAAACCTGTATGCAGGTCAGGAAGCAACAGTTAGAACTGGACATGGAACAACAGACTGGTTCCAAATAGGAAAAGGAGTACGTCAAGGCTGTATATTGTCAACCTGCTTATTTAACTTATATGCAGAGTACATCATGAGAAACGCTGGGCTGGAAGAAACACAAGCTGGAATCAAGATTGCCGGGAGAAATATCAATAACCTCAGATATGCGGATGACACCACCCATATGTCAGAAAGTGAAGAAGAACTAAAGAGCCTCTTGATGAAGGTGAAGAAGGAGAGTGAAAAAGTTGGCTTAAAGCTCAACATTCAGAAAACTAAGATCATGGCATCTGGTCCCATCACTCCATGGGAAATAGATGGGGAAACAGTGGAAACAGTGTCAGACTTTACTTTTTTGGGCTCCAGAATCACTGCTGATGGTGACTGCCACCATGAAATTAAAAGACGCTTACTCCTTGGAAGGAAGGTTATGGCCAACCTAGATAGCGTGTTTAAAAGCAGAGACATTACTTTGCCAACAAAAGTCCGTCTAGTCAAGGCTATGGTTTTTCCAGTGGTCATGTATGGATGTGAGAGTTGGACGGTGAAGAAAGCTGAGCGCCGAAGAATTGATGCTTTTGGACTTATATATAGAAAACTATAAAACACTGATGAAAGAAATCAAAGAGGACACAAACAGATGGAGAAATATACCGTGTTCATGGATTGGAAGAATTAATATAGTGAAAATGAGTATACTACCCAAAGCAATCTATAGATTCAATGCAATCCCTATCAAGCTACCAATGGTATTTTTCACAGAACTAGAACAAATCATCTCACAATTTCTATGGAAATATAAGAAACCTCGAATAGCCAAAGCAATCTTGAGGAAGAAGAATGGAACTGGAGGAATCAACCTGCCTGACTTCAGGCTCTACTACAAAGCCACTGTCATCAAGACAGTATGGTACTGGCACAAAGATAGAAATATAGATCAATGGAACAAAATAGAAAGCCCAGAGATAAACCCACGCACATATGGACACCTTATCTTCGACAAAGGAGGCAAGAATATACAATGGAGAAAAGACAATCTCTTTAACAAGTGGTGCTGGGAAAACTGGTCAACCACTTGTAAAAGAATGAAACTAGAACACTTCCTAACACCGTACACAAAAATAAACTCAAAATGGATTAAAGATCTAAACGTAAGACCAGAAACAGTAAAACTCCTAGAGGAAAACATAGGCAAAACACTCTCCGACATAAATCACAGCAGGATCCTCCATGACCCACCTCCCAGAATATTGGAAATAAAAGCAAAAATAAACAAATGGGACCTAATTAAAATTAAAAGCTTTTGCACAACAAAGGAAACTATAAACAAGGTGAAAAGACAGCCTTCAGAATGGGAGAAAATAATAGCAAATGAAGCAACAGACAAACAATTAATCTCAAAAATATACAAGCAACTTCTGCAGCTGAATTCCCGAAAAATAAACGACCCAATCAAAAAATGGGCCAAAGAACTAAACAGACATTTCTCCAAAGAAGACATACAGATGGCTAACAAACACATGAAAAGATGCTCAACATCACTCGTTATTAGAGAAATGCAAATCAAAACCACAATGAGGTATCATTTCACACCAGTCAGAATGGCTGCTATCCAAAAGTCTACAAGCAATAAATGCTGGAGAGGGTGTGGAGAAAAGGGAACCCTCTTACACTGTTGGTGGGAATGCAAACTAGTACAGCCACTATGGAGAACAGTGTGGAGATTCCTTAAAAAACTGGGAATAGAACTGCCATATGACCCAGCAATCCCACTGCTGGGCATATACACCGAGGAAACCAGAATTGAAAGAGACGCGTGTACCCCAATGTTCATCGCAGCACTGTTTACAATAGCCAGGACATGGAAGCAACCTAGATGTCCATCAGCAGACGAATGGCTAAGGAAGCTGTGGTACATATACACAATGGAATATTACTCAGCCATTAAAAAAAATACATTTGAATCGGTTCTACTGAGATGGATGAAACTGGAGCCCATTATACAGAGTGAAGTAAGCCAGAAAGAAAAACAACAATACAGTATACTAATGCATATATATGGAATTTGAAAGATGGTAACGATAACCCTATATGCGAGACAGAATAAGAGACACAGATGCATGGAACAATTTTATGGACTCTGAGGGAGGTGAGGGTGGGACGTTCTGGGAGAATAGCATTGAAACATGTATATTATCATATGTGAAACAGAACACCATTCCATGTTCGATGCATGTGACAAGGGCTCAGGGCCGGGGCAATGGGATGATCCAGAAGGATGGGATGGGGAGGGAGGTGGGTGGGGGGTCCAGGAAGGGGAACACATGTAAACCCATGGCTGATTCATGTCAATGTATGGCAAAAACTATTACAATATTGTAAAGTAATTAGCCCCCAACTAAAATAAATAAATTTATAAAAAAAAAAAAGAATTGATGCTTTTGAATTGTGGTGTTGGAGAAGACTCTTGAGAGTCCCTTGGACTGCAAGGAGATCCAATCAATCCATCCTAAAAGAGATCAATCCTGGGTGTTCATTGGAAGATCTGATGTTGAAGCTGAAGCTCCAATACTTTGGCCACCTCATGCAAAGGGTTGACTCATTGGAAAAGACCCTAATGCTGGGTAGGATTGGGGGCGGGAGGAGAAGGGGACGACAGAGGATGAGATGGTTGGATTGCATCACCGACTCGATGAACATGGGTTTGAGTAGACTCCGGGAGTTGGTGATGGACAGAGAGGCCTGGCGTGCTGCAATTCATGGGGTCGCAGAGAGTCGGACACGACTGAGCGACTGAACTGAACTGAACAGGGCATAGGACAGCCTTGCTCCTACCATCTATAAAAGGGGAGGAGGTCACGACTGCAGAACAGGGCTCGGCATGGGCAGAGGAAGAGACAAATTTAGAAAACAGGGTGTGTATTTCATAAATACTCCCTTTATAGGGAGGATGACACCGTTTATTGTATTCTTGCATTTTATTCCTTTTGGGCTTCCCTGATAGCTCAGTTGGTAAAGGATCTGCCTGCAACGCAGGAGACCCTGGTTCAATTCCTGGGAAGATCCCCTGGAGAAGGGAAGGGCTACCCACTCCAGTATTCTGGCCTGGAGAAGTCCATGGACTGTATAGTCCCATGGGGTTGCAGAGTCAGACACAACTGAGCGACTTTCGCTTTACTTCATTTTATTCCTTCAGTCACAGATACATGTTAACATACTATGAAGTGTCAGGGCTGCCTTGATGCTAAGAACATATCACTGAGGGACTTCCCTGGTGCTCCAGTGATTAAGACTCTGTGCTTCCAATGCAGAGATGGAGCTTGGGTTGATCCCTGGTCAGGGAACTAAAGATCCCACATGCTGTGTGATGCAGCCAAAAGGGAAAAACAAAAATACCATTGAAACCCGTGACCCCCACCCTCTGATACTTCAAATGCTCCTCACTGGATAAACAGCTACGGCATGCAGAACACCAATACTCCATCCATATTCAAAGACAGGTGGCCCCGTGGACTGGGGCCCACCAGTCTCCTCTCCATGGGACTCTCCAGGCAAGAATACTGGAGTGGGTTGCCATTTCCTTCTCCAGGACATCTTCCCGACCCAGGGATCGAACCTGAGTCTCCGACCATCTGAGCCAGCACGTAAGCCCAGGAATACTGAAGTCGGCTGCCATTCCCTTCTCCAGGACGTCTTCCAGACCCAAGGACCGAACCTACATATTCTGCATTTGCAGGTGGATTCTCTACCCCTGAACCACCTGGGAAGCCCTTTTCCCTCTGTAGTCCGTTGCTGAATATTTGCCAGTATACAGCTGGATAAACCTCAAATATTTGCTCTCTTATCTGGGTGTTAAAAAGCCAGCACAATCGCTCCATCTTTGTTCACAGGTGACTACTTCTCTCCCATCTGTAAAGGACTAAGAACTTCTTTTCCCCGCTGGTGGTACAGATAAGATCAAAGTGTTTAATTTGATCCAGAAGTGCATGGTGCAGTAACATCAAGAGTGTCTGCCTCCCATCCGGAGAAGTCGGTTTTGACCTCTCTCTTTCTGCTCCTCTGCACCAAGTGCTACCGTAGAAATAAAGCAGGAAACAACCAAAGGAGAAGTCTGAAAGGTGAAAAGCAGACAGCAGGAAAAATATGCACAGATCGGGGGTTTCCCAACCTCCAGCCTTGCGACAGAGGATTGGGGGCTCAGGTAACCCTCGCCTTCTACATGAGCCCAACACCACCGAAAAAGGGGTTGACTTCAGTTCCTGGGGAGAATACACGCTGGGGAGAGCACCCTCCTACCCTGCCAGCCCAGGAACAGCCTCTCCACCCAAAGACGGCAGAGTCAGAATCGCCCTGAAACTAATTGGGAGGGTTTCATAGGGTTTCTATGACAATCCCAGCAAGGTTTCGTTTGTAGTCATAGACACGCTTATTGTAAAATTTTTACAGGGACTTCCTGCCCGTGCAGGGGCAACTATTGGAATGCAGATTCTAATTCTGTAGGTGGGGGTGGGGGGGTGCAACCTCTAGTTCCCCCTTGCTAACCAGCTCTTCTCAAGCGAGGTCCTCAATGTGGCCGGTTCTCAAGCCCTCCGTTTGTCAAAAGTTCAAAGCGAATGCAAAACTCATCAACCTTGTTCGCTGTCAAGACGGTGTTTACCGTTTGGTAAACTTGGGGAGAGATTAGAGCAGGTTTCTGCATCTCTGATGGTATCCTGCATCTTTCCCTGACCCTCCCATATCCGTTTCCATTTTGTAAAAAGTTGGTAGCTATTTTACACGTGTTAGCTGAAAATTCGTCCATAAGGGTGGTTTACTCGGATAAAAGGTGTTCACTGATAAAAATGTGTTTTTTCAGCCAAAAACAAAGAGCACTAATCCTTCCCCCTCCCCCACCAATCATCTAGAAGAGATTTGATTCATTTCAAAGGAAGTGGTCTCAGAATTGCGCTGAAGTCTTGTATGTTGGCTGCAAATGTTCAGTGACGTTGGCAAAATTGTGAACGCTCAGTCTTGGGCAAACATTGCATCTCTGGAATGAAATTCTTTACGGAGACAACTAGGCAGCGTTGAAACCTAAAACCTAGAAATTCAGGAGGGTAAGATGGAATGAATGACAACGCGCACCTTTATTATTGTAGAAAAACATGCATCTTAGCTGTTCACACTAAGGGTGTGTTTTTTTGCCATAAACGGCCGTGTTTTTCATTGTTGTGGTTCAGTCACTCAGTCATGTATGATTCTTTGCGACCCCAGGGACTGCAACACGCCAGGCCTCCCTGTCCATCACCATCTCCCAGAGTTTCCTCAAACTCGTGTCCATCGAGTCGGTGATGCCCTCCAACCATCTCATCCTCTGTCGTCCCCCTTCTCCTCCCGCCTTCAATCTTTCCCAGCATCAGGGTCTTTTCCAGTGAGTCGGTTCTCCGCATCAGGGGGCCAAAGTATTGGAGTTTCAACTTCAGCATCAGTCCTTCCAATGAATATTCAGGACTGATTTCCTTTAGGATTGCCTTGTTTGATCTCCTTGCTGTCTCAAAACAGAATAATGTGGGAGTCAGTTTGTAGAACTAACCTTTCTGCAAACCATCATGAAATGCTTTTGCAATGAAGTCATAGGTAGGTAGTCCTTTTGCAAATCTAATTTGTGAATTACATAACAGAACATTCACTCAGTGACTCCTTGGGAGTGAATTGTAAAAAATCACACACATGATTATGTCGTCCATGAAAAGCCTAATGATACGAGTAATTGCTTGGTAAATGTTTGCTTGCATAGATTGATTTTTTAAATAATTTATCAGATTTCAGTCTAACAGCTACATGATGGTAAATTTGAAAAGTATAAGCCGTGGACGTACTTGTTAATTTCCCACAGTCCTTATGAATGAAACATCACACCCAGAAATATTTCCTGGCAAGAGCACTTACATATATCTAAATTGCAAAAATTACCTTTCAAAACTTCTTCCTGCCTTTTTAATAGAATTCTTAAATCTGAAATTGGAACACCCAGTAAAAATCATTAAGCTTGGGTGGCTCCATAAAATACAATTTAGCACTTATTTCACTAGCTGAGACTTTCACATGTTTCAAAATTTAAAAGCAAATGTATAAACGGATACACATGAATAAGCCTAGCAACTGTACATTCACCATACAAGCTGGCCTTACTACCCTATTACAGGTAATAATAATTGATAATTTTGTACATGTTTGTATATCATTCCATTGTTTTTTATACTTAAAATCAAATATAACATGCATGCAAATAGAATAGACATACACACATATATCAATGTGCATGCGTGTGGGTTCAGTCCTGTCTGACTCTTTGCAACTCTTTGTAGCCCTCCAGGCTCCTCTGTCCATGGGATTCTCCAGACAAGAATACTGGAGTGGGTTGCCATTTACCTCTCCAGGAGATCTTCCCAACCAAAGGATGGAACCCAGGTCTCCTGCATTGCAGGCGGATTCTAAGCTCCCTGGAGATGATGAGGTCGGTCTAAAATTTATTGAGTCAGATTTCTGCACCCCCTGCCTGCCGACCCTGCCTTCTCAACCCCTTCGGGATTCCCATCATGTAGTCTCAGTTTCCGAATTTCTACACTGCTTTCTCTCTATGTGCGTCTGGAGTCGTTGATCTTGACTAGCAGTTTGCAGATCAGGGATTTTCCATCCATGTCTCTGAACGTCTCAATTTTTTTACTCTTCCCTGGGCAGAAAGCTTGTAGGCTCCAAGGATGGAGACATGAGGTGATAGCAACTCAGTATCATTACCACAGGGTCTTAATAGGGCCTGAATATCCATTGGAAGGACTGGTGTTGAAGCTGAAGCTCCAGTACTTTGACCACATGATGCAAAGAGCCGGCTCATTGGAAAGACCCTGATGCTGGGAAAGAATGAAGGCGGGAGGAGAAGGGGATGACAGAGGATGAGATGGTTGGATGGCATCACCGACTCGATGGACACGAGTTTGAGTAAGCTCTGGGAGTTGGTGATGGACAGGGAGGCCTGGCGTGTTGCAATCTGTGGGGTCACAAAGAGTCGGACACATGTTAGTGACTGAACAACAACAAAATGGGTTGAGGAACCATCTAGCGCTCAGCTGAGTGCAATAAACTAATTGTTAGTGAAATTCTTGTGCCCTTGAGTGAAGAAGGATAGCACAGCTTGCTGGTGTCTCAGCAACAAGAAAAGTCATCGCGATGAGAAGCTTGGGCACTGCAGGTAGAGAGTAGCCTCCGCTCCTCAAAACTGGAGAAAAGCCCACGCACGGCCAGGAAGACCCAACACAGCCAAAAAATAAGTAAAAAATAAATAAAAGCGTTTAAACACCCTTAGCCCTTCCAGAAAAGCAAAGCGGGTCTTACACAGACCTGAAGGGAGATATTTGTGCATGACTTACCCTTGAAGATGAGATGCCTCCCCTAAGAATCGAGGAACACCGATCGATCATCCTGTTTATGGGTTTCTTTGGCGATGGGAAGAGTTTATGGCATTCCTGGGCACTGCTTACGAGCCTCATTGTGTGACTGGGCAGAATACAGAGAAGTGTAACAAACATGCACTCATATCCCCTTTGGTGGTGTTTCTCAGTCGCTCAGTCGTGTCTGACTGTTGGCGACCCCATGGGCTGCAAGATGCCAGGCCTCCCTGTCCATCACCAACTCCCGGAGCTTGCTCAAACTCATGTCCATCGAGTTGGTGATGCCATCCAACCACCTCATCCTCTGTCATCCCCTTCTTCTGCCTTCAATCTTTCCCAGCATCAGCGTCTTTTCCAATGAGTTGTCTCTTTGCATCAGGTGATCAAAGTATTGGGGTTTCAGCTTCAGCATCAGTCCTTCCAATGAATAACCCTTTTGGCGGTTTCTTTGCGGGCCTTGTAGATCTTGTTTCAGAGAGATTTCTTCAGAAGGGATCATATAAAGTTTGTGTTTCCTTGTGGATTTTTGTTGGCTTTTGAGTTTCATTCATTCACTCATCATTACAGCTAAACATAACTGATAGATCATTTTCCCTGCAAAGCTCAGGGTTGGGTCATAGTTGCATGGCAATAAGGTATTCCCTTGTTTGCTGGCTGGAGTAAAAAGTTTACTATCCTGGTGCTGGCGTATGCAATAGACTCCAAATAACCTGCATCCCAAAATATCCAGGTCTCGGGTTGTATAGGAATTCTTTTCTGAGGCCCAGACAATCCAGCAGCATCTCCTTCTGCCAGAGGCATGTCCTTCAAGGAATATGTCTTTCAAGCCACACAGATATTCTCAGCCGCCAAGCATATACTTTGATGCACTTTGACACACAGCTCGAAAGCTAACAGCAAATGTGTCATGTCAACCTTACTGAAATCGCGAACCTTTACAAATAATACAGCACAGAAGTTATACATTTTTTTTCAAAACTTGCCATTTACAAACGGCACCAAAGTATTCTAGCTCTTTCTCTGTATAATCATGCAAACATGCACACAAAGTGAGTAGCATCAACTACAAGATTCAAGTGCATCTTTGGAAATTTCGGGCTTCCCTGGTGGCTCAGCTGGTAAAGAAGTGAAGTGAAACTCGCTCAGTCATGTCCGACTCTTTTCCGACCCCATGGACTATACAGTCCATGGAATTCTCCAGGCCAGAATACTGGAGCAGGTTGCCATTTCCTTCTCCAGGGATTCCTTCAGCTGGTAAAGAATCCGCCTGCAATGCAGGAGACCCCGGTTCGATTCCTGGGGCAGGAAGATCCGCTGGAGAAGGGACAGGCTACCCACTCCAGTATTCTTGGGCTTCCCTGGTGGCTCAGCTGGTAAAGAATCCACCTGCAATATGGGAGACCTGGGTTCGATCCCTGGGTTGGGAAGATTCCCCTGGAGAAGGGAAAGGCCACCCACTCCAATATTCTGACCTGGAGAATTCCATGGACTGTATAGTCCATGGGGTCGCAAAGAGTCAGACACGACTGAGCAACTTTCACTTTTCACTTTGAAAGTTTCATTGTAAAACTGCATTTCTAATATAATCCAAATACTAGTCTGTTCCTATTACCCTTCATTCTTTCTTTTCTTTAAAACAAAGTCTACAATCTTGCCTTTATTTTATGTTTTGGTGTTTTGGAACCTGAGGCATATGGGATTAGTTCCTTGACCAGGGAATGAACCCACAACCCCAGTACCAGAAGGTGACGTCTCAACCACTGGTCCACCAGGGACGTCCCCCACTTACCCTTCATTCTGAAGCAGAATAGTTACTTTGCAGGTGGAGGAGCGGGGTGACCTTCTTGTGGAAAAAAAAATGACTGTTTACATTTCAGCTCTGATATGTGACTCTTACTTTATTCCCATGAATTATTTTTTATTTTATTTTTTCAGATTTTATTGAAGTATAGTTGCTTTACAATGTTGTGTTAATTTCTGCCATACTGCAGAGTGATTCAGTTATACACATATACCTCCTTTTCCCCCCTCTTCTTCTCCATTAGGGTTTATCACAGGATATTGAATATAGTTGCTTCCCTGGTGGCTCAGATGGTGAAGAATGTGCCTGCAATGCAGGAGACATGAGTTTCATCCTTGGGTCGGGAAGATCCCCTGGAGGAGGAAATGGCAACCCACTCCAGTATTCTTGCCTGGAGAATCCCACGGACCGAGGAGCCTGGCGGGCTACAGTCCACGGGGTCCACGGAGAGTCAGACTCCACTGAGCAACTAACACTGACTGACTCCTTAAAGAATACAGTGGTTTTAAGCTTTAGATCTAAAAGATATATTTTCAGAAATTCAGAGGTCCAACCATTTCAAGGAAACCGCTTTCTTGGACTCTGCATAGTGCAGAAATGTGGTTTGGCTAAGCTTGTTTTCTTTGGCGTTATTCGGGCTTGTATGTTAGTAAAACCAAACAGGGCAAGATGTTAGAAGTACAACAGTCTCAGTCTTGGTCAAGACAAATATCTTGTTTATTTTACTGTGTTGCATCGCTAATTATTCTTGAGAGGAGTTATGAAGAATGTCCTATCAGTGGCTAATTGGTCCCATTATCAAAGAGAAGACGTGCACCTCAGACTTCCTTCAGCCTTAATTAGGCTTCCTGGAACACATTCACAGCCTGTCGCGACCTTCCTCCCGTTTTGTGCGATCATGCAGAAATTTAAAATATAAATAGCAAAAAGGCCGCATACTAGTTCTGTCTCTGAAAACTCATTGCTAGCGTTCTGGTGACATTGGAGATGCAATTCGAATACGAAGAATGTCAACAGTTGATAGTTTTCTTTAAAGGCCATGTATCTATTTTATTATGTACTTATTTTTGGTTGCCTGGGATCTTTGTTGCTGTGCGTGAGCTTCTCATTGCAGTCTCTCCTCTTGCTGGGGAGCACAGCTCTTGTTGGGGAGCACAGGCTTCAGTAGTTTCAGCTCCTGGGCTCTAGAACACAGGCTCAGCGTTTCTGGCTCACTGACTAAGTACTCCAGGGTGCCTGAGATCTTTCCAGACCAGGGATGGAATCTGCGTCTCCTGCGGTGCAAGGCAGGTTCTTCAGCACTGAACCACCAGGGGAAGCCCCACATGGAGGCTTATAAACATACAAGCCCTGGCTCCAGTCAGCATTTGCTGAACTGGAATGTCAGGGAATGATATGCAAACTCCGGTAGTTGGTGATGGACAGGGAAGCCTGGCGTGCTGCAGTCCGTGGGGTCGCAAAGTGCCCGACACCACTGAGCGACTGAACTGAACTGAGCTGATATGTATGTACCTGAGCATGTAACAGACTCCCCAGGTGACCCAAAAGCAGGCCAGCACTGTTGTTGTTCAGTTGGTGAGTCGTGTCCGACTCTTGTGACCCCATGGACTGTAGCCTGCCAGGCTCCTCTGTCCTCCACGATCTCCCAGAGCTTGCTCAAACTCATGTCCATAGAGTCGGTGATGCCATCCAACCATCTCATCCTCTGTCGTCCCCTTCTCCTCCCACCTTCAATCTTTCCCAGCAACAGGGTCTTTTCCAGTGAGTTTGGTCTTTGCATCAAGTATCCAAACTATTGGAGCTTAGACTTGAGCAATAGTCCTTCCAGTGAATATTCAGGGTTTGTTTCCTTTATGATTGACTGGTTTGATCTCCTTGCTGTCCACAGGACTCTCAAGAGTCTTCTCCAACACCACAGTTCGAAAGCATCAATTCTTCTGTGCTCAACCTTTATGGTCCAACTCTCACATCTGTACGTGACTACATACCACTCTAAAGGCATAAAGTGAAGAGGAAGCAAAGAACCTCTTGATGAGGGTGAAAAAAGGAGAGTGAAAAACTTGGCTTAGAACTCAACAGTCAAAAAACGAAGATCGTAGCATCTGGTCCCATCACTTCATGGGAAATAGATGGGGGTGGGGGCGAAATGGAAACAGTGACAGACTTTATTTTCTTAGGCTCCAAAATCACTGCAGATGGTGACCGCAGCCATGAAATTAAGACGCCTGCTCCTTGGAAGGAAAGTTATGAGAAAGCTTTGCAGTATATTAAAAACCAGAGACATCACTTTGCCTGATATGATGAGTGCATATAGTCAAAGCTATGGTATTTCCAGTAGTCATGTATGGATGAGAGAGTTGGACCATAAAGAAGGCTGGAAGTGAAAGACTATATGTAAGTTGAGAGTTTGATCTAAAGAAGATAAACCCAGTACACCACCAAGATCAATAACCCTGTATATATCCTATGAAAAACTACCAGCAAAAGAACAAACTCGATGCAAATGCATGACTTTCCACCTCTTCCAATTGTAAAACCATCCCTATTAGAATATTCCATCTTTGTCCCATGACGTGCATTCTTTGTGGTGTTTATACCTATCATAGAACTATATTGACCGATTCTGTTCTAAACGGTGCTGTGGATGGCATTACAGTAGAGTGGTGCAATCAACTGCGATTTCATTAAAAGGGGATTTTTCTCCTTACAGTTTTCAAAGGGACCCAATTTCCTTTTCATTTGCAGAAAAAAAAAAAATCTAGTACCTTGTAAGTCTTTATGCTAAGTATGGAAAAGTGATATCTGAGTTACAGCCAATGAGAAAATACATTCAATTGATTAATCCACTTAATCATTAATTCAATTGGGAAAAATGAAAAGTAAATTAACAGTCTAACTCACATTGTCAGAGTCTTATCTATCATCTTCCATGGTAAATCACATCGGATCTAAGATTTTTGTTTTGCTTATTTCAGGTAACAATAGATAAAGAGGTAGAATTGTCACCAAATCACACGATGGATATGGACTGCAGCACACCAGGCCTCCCTGTCCACCACCCACTCCCGGAGTTTACTCAAACTCATGTCCATCGAGTCGGTGATGCCATCCAACAGTCTCATCCTCTGTCGTCCCCTTCTCCTCCCAGCTTCAATCTTTCCCAGCATCAGGGTCTTTTCCAATGAGTCGGTTCTTCACATCAGGTGGCCAAAGCACTGGAGCTTCAGCTTCAGCCAAAGAAATAAATGACAGCCTAGAGGGGGCTGGGAGGGGGGCTCATGAGGCAGGGGATATGTGTATTCCTAAGGCTGAATCCCATGGTACAGCAGGAACTAAGGCAACATTGTAAAGCAATTATCCTACAATTAAAAATAAATTTTTAGCAAGTTTTAAAAATAACTAAATATTTTTTTAAAAAGAAAAAATAAATAGGGGAATGTCCCAGGAGTTCACAACCATGTCAGAGGGTTTGAGAGTAACTATGAAGGGATACGGCAACAGAAAAGTGAAAAAAAAATCACCTGGTAGCTGGGTTGGCATTATGAACACGGTGAAATAATTACTGATGAGTTATTGGACTCATCCACAACACTGATTGGGAAAGAGATAAATGTCCTTTCAAGTGAATTTAACAGAAGCTCTAGAAAGTAATATGCAGACACGCAGGTTACCTCGATACACATTGAAACTATGCACATGAATGTGTATATTTATTGATATATATAGGTGTATTGATTTATATTTCTACATGTGTGTGTTGATGTATGCTGTAAATGCATGTAAATATATAACTGTATGGAAAGCTCTGTGCCTCTAACAGAGAATATTATATATATATTATATATTTGCATATAAAATATATACCCATAGAGAGCTATTGATAGAATATATACATGTGTGTATATATATGTATATATACACACATATATATACATAAAAATATATAATGTAGGGTTTCCCTGGTAGCTCAGTTGGTAAAGAATACACCTGCAATGCAAGAGACCCGGGTTCGATTCCTGGATCAGAAAGATCTCCAGGAGAAGGGAATGGCACCCCACTCCAGTATTGTTGTCGGGGAAATCCCATGGACAGGCGAGCCTGGGGGGTTACAGTCCATGGGGTTGCAGAGTCAGACACGTCTGAGCAGAAAGGTACACAGCCATGTATAGTATCTGGAGTTGCAAAGAGCTGGACACGCAGAACGTGTATATACTATTCACAATCCACAATAAAAATATTATTTTCTTACCAACAACCATTACTATTTTTATATTCACTTCAATTGCATGGCTGGAAAACTATTATTTTTTTAAAAGATAATTCTCTGTATCTAGCTAGTTTTCCTAAATCTAATATGAACTCCAATATTTATTTCTATGGATGAGTGAGAATTTTCCATGTATATGATTATATTGCCAGGAAAGAAAAATAACTGCATCATCCATTTACAATGTTCATACCACTAATTTGTTCTCGTTTTATTCTATTTGCTAAAAGTCTGCAAGGCCACCTTAAATAGTAATGGTGAGTATAGGCATCATCTTCTACTTTGTTCTTTTCATTTAAACTCAGTTTTAATGTTTGCCAAGGACAGTATTTGCTGTGGGCATCTGGGTAGTGAGCATGCCTTGTAGCTCATAGCTTTTTATTTTTTTTAGTTCATCTCTTTCCACCCACAGAGATGCTCCACTTAAAATATAAGAACTTGGGTCACCTCAGGTGATGGCACTCTTTCCGTCGGAGACAGAGTAGTTAGATTTTAGATCAAAAATTTTAAAGAGGCATCTACCTATGGAACAACCCCAAATGAGATCAACCCTGTATATTCATTGGAAGGACTGACGCTGAAGCTCCAATGCTTTGGCCACCTGATGCGAAGAGCTGACTCATTGGAAAAGACCCTGATGCTGGGAAGGATTGGGGGCAGGAGGAGAAGGGGACGACAGAGGATGAGATGGTTGGATGGCATCACCGACTCCATGGACATGAGTTTGAGTAAACTCCGGGAGTTAGTGATGGACAGGGAAGCCTGGTGTGCTGCCATCCATGGGGTCGCAGAGAATGGGACATGACTGAGCCCCTTAACAGCAGAATCTGCGGGAAAATGCTAGCAGGAGCTGCAGAGAACCTGGACAGATTGAGGAATTGAGTCCTCACTTTTTCCCTCATCAGCACAATTTTCAGTAATGCCTCCTGCTGCTTCCTGTGCCTTTGTTGCCTTTTTTGTGGCTTCAACAGCCCATCCCTTGAGGGGCCCGCTTCAGCTTCCTTCCTTCAGTGTAAATGGCATCCCGGGAAGTGGGTTCGTTTCTGCAGCTGATTAACGGGGATCAAATTAGGTCACTGTCTGCCGACACAGTTTGGAACTGTAGTTGGTTTCTTTAATTGTCTGCTGCAAACCAGGATGCGATCAGCTGACATCATTCTGTCACCCTTCCAGGGAAAGGCTTTGTTTCCGGGCAATGTGAATAATTAAAATGAACAGAGGGTTTTCCCTGGTTCCATCCCCATAGACACGATCAACGGCAATCAGACAGTTGCGTGAACTTTCCCATAATTCTCTTTACGGATTCATTTTCTTCGTCACTGAAGATCTTCCCTTCAGTTTCCGAACGAAGAAGGGAACTTTGCTTCATTTGGTTTAGCCATTTTTAGTCGCTAAGTCGTGTCTGATTCTTTGTGACCCCATGGACTGCAGCCCGCCAGGCTCCTCTGTCCATGAGATTCTCCAGGCAAGGATACTGGAGCGGGTTGCCATGCCCTCCTCCAAGAGTTATTCCCGTTCCAGGGAATCAAACCTGCATCTCTTGTATTGGCAGGTGGATTCTTGACCCTCTGAGCCACCTGTAAAGAGGGAAGCCCCTCATTACAGGGCTCAGGAAAATCCTACCCCCCCACCCTCTTTCTCAAATCGCAGATGTATGGTCTGGTTGCCAGTGTATCAACTGAAAGAGTATTTCAGGAACTGACTTCAGTAGACGCTCCTGGCTGACATCCTTGTAATGTAAGACAGATGAACAAGAGAAACACAAATTAATTCACACGTCACCCTCATGGATACAAGGGAGTGACCCCGGGAAAAATGAGTAGCTCCCTAAGGTGGCTTAGAACTCCAGTTTATGTACCATCTTCTGCAAAGAGCAGAACGTTTGCAGAAAGCGCAGGACAAAGGAAGGTGGTTTTAGCCTTCGAGGTCAAGGTAAACTAAAGGGTTGCTTTTGTTTAGTCACCAACTCGTGTCTGACCCTTTGGGACCCTATGGACTGAAGTCCGCCAGGCTCCTCTGTCCATGGAACTACCCAGGCAAGAATACTGCAGTGGGTTGCCATGTCCTTCCCCAGGGGGGTCTTCCCGACCCAAGGATTAAACCCATGTCTCCTGCACTGGCAGATGGATTCTTATTCACTCTACCACCAGGGAAGTCCATGAGCTTTTCCTAGTCTAAGTTATAATATACTTCCCAGAATTGTACTCCTTCCTATCACTTAAACATTACAGACATGCCTAAATATTTACAGAAGCCCAGGCCTCTGGTTTTATTTAAATGGAAATGGTAGGAAGTGAAGGAGTCTGTCAGAGTTGATGTAAGATCACCAAGAATTATATTATATATGTGCCTGTGTGAGTGTTCAGTCGCTCAGTCGTGTCCGACGCTTTGCAACCACATGGACTGCAGCCCACCAGGCTCCTCTGTCTGTGGGATTCTCCAGGCAAGAATACTGGAGTGGGTTGCCATTCCATGCTCCGGGAGAATCTTCCCAACCCAGGGGTCAAACCCAGGTCTACCACATTGGAAGAAACTTCTTTACCATCTGAGCCACCAGGGAAGCCCAGGAAGACTGCAGTGTATTGTCATTCCCTTCTCCAGGGGATCTTCCTGAGCCAGGAATTGAACTGGAGTCTCCTGCATTGCAAGCAGATTCTTGACCGTCTGAGCCACCTCAGGTTACTGGAATGGAATGGTCTATATATATATATATATATATATACTTACACACGTACATACATATACACTCACTGCTGAAGCACAGAGTTAAATATTACAAAGTGCAATTCAGATGTTGATGACTCTTTCAGGGTTTCTTTTCAAACACGGCTGTGCCGTGTTAACATGTCTTCCTAGTAGCGCCTGAACAGCAGAGCCCTCGGTGTGAGATAAACCACACATCAAGAGACTGTTTCATGAACTGCAGAGCATGGCAAAGGAAAAGCTGTTCATCCCCTGAAAACTGGAGAAATCTGACACCTGCTTGCCTATAATTGCCAAAGAAAATACCCCCTCCATGAGTTAACAGTGTTTCCTTTAAAAAAAAAAAAAAAGCTGAAGTGAACATCATTTGTGGTGTCTTACATGTAATCTCTCTTGAGGACCTAGAGATTTACAGATCTGCACAGTTCAGTTCAATTCAGCCTCTCAGTCGTGTCCAATTCTTTGCGACCCCATGGACTGCAGCACGCCAGGCCTCCCTGCCCATCAGCAACTTCCAGAGTTTACGCAAACTCACATCCTTTGAGTTGGTGATGCCATCCAACCATCTCACCCTCTGTCGTCCCCTTCTCCTCCTGCCTTCAATCTTTCCCCGCATCAGGCTCTTTTCCAATGAGTCAGCTCTTCGCATCAGGTGGGCAAATGATGGGAGTTTTAGCTTCAGCATCAGTCCTTCCAATGAATATTCAGGACTGACTTCCTTTAGGATGGACTGGTTGGATCTCCTTGCAGTCCAAGGGACTCTCAAGGGTCTCCTCCAACACCACAGTTCAAAAGCATCAATTCTTTGGCGCTCAGCTTTCTTTATAGTCCAACAGATCTGCACGCTGGTATCTAATTTACATGTTGAATCAGCTTGGTCTTCGGAAATCTGCACGAGGGACTGTCAGCTCACATGAGCATCCCTGACTTTATCTCCTTGTTTTCAAGGCACCTGCAAGTGAAATGAGGGCTTCCGAGGTGGCTCAGAAGATAAAGAATCTGCCTGCAATGTGGCAGACCTGGGTTTGATCCCTGGGTTGGGAAGATCCCCTGGAGAAGGAAATGGCTACCCACTCCAGTATTCTGGCCTGGAGAATCCCATGGACAGAGGAGCCTGGTGGGCTACAGTCCATGGGTTCACAAAGAGTTGGACACGATTGAGTATGAGCACTTAAAATGTAAGGAAAACAGCAAGGACCAACTGTATAGCCCAGGTCACCGAACTCAGTATCTTACAATAACCTGTCAGGGAGAAGAATCTGAAAAAGATGATATATGTAGAACTGAATCACTTCCCTGTGCACCTGAAACTAATAACAGCATTTGTCAATCAACTAAACTTCAATAAAAATAAATAAAATGTTTAAAGAAATTATTGCAGTTCTGGTCTAGACTTAACCAATATAAATTCTAGTTAGGGATTTTTGCTTGCAGCTAGTATCATGCCTCATATTTTGCAAGTATTAATTCTGTTATTTGCGGAAGACCAATAAATTGCAATAAAATGTATATTGCCTGCAAATACTAGTTTCCAAGCAGATTAGCCTTCTGACTGTTCTCCCACAAATCAGCCTGTCAGTTGCTTCTCCTTAATTAACAGTGAGACTATTTTTCAACCATAAATACAATTATATATTATATCCATGGATTCCTTTTGTATTGTCAATGAAAGCATCAATTATATCTTCAGTCCTCCCTTGGATGATGGGAAAATGTCCTGTCTAGAAGGGATAAATTATTATGGACTCACCAGAGGTGTTGTCAACAACTGTTTTTCTTTATCATAAAATGAAGATGTGTAGCATGGAATTCACACATATTTTTTCTTAGCTATTAAACACCTGTTATGATAGCATTTCTCACTAAAATGGTTAGGGGACATTCTGCTTATCCTCAGAGAGTTCAGCACTGTTAACTTCAGCCCGTTTCTCAAGTACGGTGATCATTTTAGACACTAAAATAGAATTACGATGAAACAACGTTGTTTCATCGCTAAGTCATGTCCGACTCTTTGCGACCCCATGGAATATAGCCCACCAGGCTCCTGTGTCCGTGGGATTCTCCAGGCAAGAATGCTGGAGTGGGTTGCCATGTCCTCTTCCAGGGGATCTTTCCCACCCAGGGCCCAAACCCAGGTCTACCATATTGCGGCAGGATTCTTTACCAGCTGAGCCACAAGCGCTAAACTCATAGAAAAGATGATTGCAATTCTCCAAATACTGTTTGTTTATTTTCTTTTTTAAAAGTATTTTTAAAGATGTATTTATTTTTGATTGAAGAATAATTGCTTAGCAGTATTGTGTTGGTTTCTACCATGCGTCAACATGAACCAGCCATGGGTACACACGTGTCCCCTCACTCTTGAGCCTCCTTCCCACTAGGCTGTCACAGTGCTCTGGTTTGAGCTCCGAGTCACTTAGCAAATCCCCACTGGCAGTCTGTTTTACGTATGGTAATGCATATGTTTTCCATGCTACTATGTCCATTTGACCCACCATCTCCTTCCCTCCTCCGCCCCGTGTCACCCATAAGTCTGTTCTCTATATCTTCATCTCCATTGCTGCCCTGCAAATAGATTCATCAGTCTTATTTTTCTAGAATCCACATATTTGCATTAAAATAAGATATTTGTTTTTCTCTTTCTGACTTACTTCACTCTGTATAATAGGTTCTAGGTTCATCCAGTTTATTAGAACTGACTCAAATACTCCTTTTTCCTTTCCGTGGTTCCTTTTTTACAGCTGAGTAATATTCCATTGTATACATGTACCACGGCTTCTTTTCCATTCATCTGCTGAGGAACATCAAGGTTGCTTCCGTGACCTAGCTGTTGTAAATAGTGCTGTGTGAAGATAGGGGTACAGGTCTCTTTTTCAATTATGGTTTTCTCAGGGTATATGCCCAGTAGTGGGTTTGTTGGGTCATATAGTAGTGTTATTCCTAGTTTGTGTTTTTCTCTTTAAAGAATACCCATACTGTTCTCCCAGCAACTGTATCAATTTACATTCCTACTAACAGCATAAGAGAGTTCCCTCTTCACACCTTCTCCATCATTTATTGCTTGTAGACTTTTTGATGATGGCCATCCAGACTGCTGTGAGTTGATATCTCATTGTAGTTACGATTTGCATTTCTCTAATAATGAGCGACGTTGAGCATCTTTTCATGTGTCCGTTAGCCACCTGCATGTCTTCTTTAGAGAAATGTCTGTTTAGTTCTTTTGCCCAGTTTTTGATTGGGTTGTTTGTTTTCCTGGTACTGTGTTGCGTGAGCTGCTTGTATATTTTGTAAATTAATCATTTGCCAATTGTTTAATTTGATATTATTTTCTCCCACCATCCAAGGGTTGTCTTTTCATCTTGTTTATAGTTTCCTTGTTGGAAGTCCCAGCTACCACAATCAGATTTTTTTGATGTGGACCATGTTTTTAAAGTCTTGTTTGAATTTGTTACAATATTGCTTCTGTTTCTTCGGTTTTGTTTTTTTGTCCTTGAGACATGAAAGATCTTAGCTCCCTGACCACAGATTGAACTCCCACCTGCTGCACTGAAAGGCAAAGTCCTGACCTCTGGACTGCAAGGGAAGTTCTGGACTGCAAGGGAAGTGTATTTATAAACAAACACTATTTTGATCTATAATCAATGACATACTGATCTTTGCTTTCAAGAGCTAAAGGCAGGTGTCATAATGGACCTTCATCACCCACGTTAACAAAGAAACACATCCTTAGGAGAAACATAGGAACAACCCACTGGAAATTCTTTACTCTCAGCCACACAGCTCAGCTCACACAAGCTAGACATCTCACGATTTTCTTCAGCCTTACCTCCAAACTCATGATTGTAAGGCAAGAAATTCCAAGTCACGTTCCTCTCTCTCGGGGAATAACTTTGGCAACTCTCTGATGGTCTTGGATATCCAGAGAAAGTCCTTCTTGGTCCTCCACACACATCATAGGTGTTGAGTGTTTTTTCTGGCTGCTGTGTAGAACTTAGGTAAGAAACAGCAGCTGAAGGAACATCCTTGCCCATCCTAACACCACACCTGCTGAACTTGGCCAGGGTTTTTTCTTATCTTTTTATTTTGTGTTGGAGTCTAGCCAGTTAGCAATGATACGAGTTTCAGGTGAACAGTGAAGAGACTCAGCCATCCATATACATGTATCCGTTCTCCCCCAAACTCCCCTCCCATCCAGGCGGCCACGTGACATTCAACAGAGTTCCCAGTGCTGTCCAGCAGGTCCTTGCTGGTTCTCCATGTTAAATACAGCAGTGTGTCCATGTCCATCCCAGACTCCCTAACTATCCCTTCCCCCATCCTTCCCCCTGGGAACCAGAAGGTTATTACAGAGTATTGAGCAGAGTTCCCTGTGCTGTCCAGCAGGTCCTTGCTGGTTCTCCATGTGAAATACAGCAGTGTATCCATGTCCATCCCAGACTCCCTAACTATCCCTTCCCCCATCCTTCCCCCTGGGAACCATAAGGTCATTACAGAGTATTGAGCAGAGTTCCCTGTGCTGGACAGTAGGTTGTAGTTAGTTCTTTAATAGAGTTGCATTTTCACTAACAGAAATATGAACAGAAGGCTAACAGAAGCGGATCCTAGGGACTTAGGGGGAAAGGCACATGAGTGATGAAATTCAAATCTTTCACTGATGTGGAGGAGGACATTCCTCTCTACAAAAAAAAGAAAGACATTGCAGAAATAAAGAATGCTTTTAAATACTCAGTTCTAAAGGAATACATTTTACCTCACCGCTCATCGTAGTTTCTGAGTTATAATGTGTGTGTGTGTGTGTGTGTGTGTGTGTGTGTGTGTGTGTGTGTGTGTGTGTGTCGCTCAGTCCTGTCGCCTCTTTTTGACCCCATGGACTGTAGCCCTCCAGGCTCCTCCAGGGGATTCTCCAGGCAAGACTACTGGAGTGGGTTGCCATTTCCTTCTCCAGGGGATCCTCCCAAACCAGGGATCACACCCGGCTCTCCTGCATCATAGGCAGTTTCTTTACCAACTCAGCCACCAGGGAAGACCCTGTTTTCTAATAAATATCTTTAAACAAGCTGCATTTTAACAACGGCATTGTAAAGACATCTGATCCCAAACAAACCGAAATAACAGATTTTTAATGCAAACCTCTTTTTAAAAGCTTATTTATTTAATTTCCGCTTGCCCTGGGTCTTCGTTGCTGTGTGTGGGCTTCCTTTAGTTGTGGGGAGCAGGGGCTACTGCTCCCTGGGGTGTGTGTGCCCAAGGAGTTGTGGCCCACGGGCTTAACTGCTCTGCTTCCTGTGGAATCTTCCTGGGCTGGAGATCGAACCCATGTCCCCTGCATCGGCACACAGATTCCTATCCACCGTGCCACCAGGAAAGTCCCAGACGCCACATTTTAATCATACCCCAAAGCCAAAGAAATCATATAATGACAGAGAAATGCAAGTTGCCATCCATCTATGTCTTTATCTCCTGGTAACTAAAAAGTAAGAACTGTGGTAGAGATTAAGAGCATAAGAAGATAAGGCAGTTGGGTAAGCTGGAAATGAAATGCAAGTTTGAATAAACACAATTTAGATGCATCTCAGAAATATCTCCACCTCTAAGATCATTAGGGCTGAGACTAAATTATTGCTAACAAGGAAAAAATGTAAATCATATGACAGTGAGTCCAATAAGCTAGTTTGGGTAAAAAAATTCATTAGACTTTTGAAGAGAAAATTAGTTGTTAGAGTAATTTCAAAAATAATTACAGTTCCATCTGTGCTAAAATATGCAGCGACCTTGCCAATTAGGAATATAAATTTGTTCTTCTGTTCTATTATTTTTAAATTAGAATATGAATTGTAAATGTATTAATGTGAAGCTGTAACCAAATTCAGACTGTGTTATGTAAAAGTTAATTTGAATTATGGTCAGATATATTTTATAGAAATATCTCAGAAATTTAAAGATTAAAGTCACAAGTCATTAAAGTCACATGAATAAACACAAGACAGAAATAACTATGGTTATGATCCATAATTCAAAAAAATGTCCTTCACATCAGCCTACAGTAAATATGTTATTTCAGTTAAAAAAAAAAGTGAAAAAAGTGAGTGTTATTTGTTCAGTTGTGTCCAACTCTTTGTGACCCCGTGGACTCCTCTGTCCCTGGCATTCTCCAGGTAAGAACACTGGAGTGGGTTGCCATTGCCTCCTCCAGGGGATCTTCCTAATCCAGGGATCGAACTGGAGTCTCCTGCATTGGCAGGCAGATTCTTTACAAGTGAGATACCTGGGAAGCCCCCATATGAATCTAGACAGAAACAAAAGATGGGATATAGGGAAACAATACAAAGATTTCCCCGAGCTGGATTGTATGTTGGAGGAGGACACTCTCGTGACAAAAATGTCCAAGGGAAGGGACTTACCTGGTGGGCCAGTGGTTGAGACTCCGCTTTCCAATACAGGGAGCCCAGGTTCTGTCCCTGATCCTGGAGCTAAGATTCCACATGCCTCGTGACTTGGCCAAAAACATTTTTTTAAAAATGTCCAAGAGAAAATATAAGGTCTATAAAGTGCAAGAAAGAAACACTGACACAAGTTTTTGGTTCTTTAAGTCTTCGTAGAGCATTTAATGGGCTTCTACTTTCCAACAATTCCAGGAGTCCTAAAATAGCAGAAACAGGAAGGAAAGTTAACATATACATTTTGAGCAGAAAAAAATATGGGTGTATTAAAACAGAAAGAACTGTAAGTATAGCAAATGCTGCTACTGAGATGACTCAGGTGGGAAAAGGATAAATTCCTGGTTGGACTTAATTTGATAGAAAGATCGATATCTCTGTGTCTA
Source organism: Giraffa tippelskirchi (assembly GCF_054371585.1). NCBI lineage: Eukaryota > Metazoa > Chordata > Mammalia > Artiodactyla > Giraffidae > Giraffa > Giraffa tippelskirchi. The sequence goes on from NC_137289.1 coordinate 151,715,405, forward strand.
TCCATACGGATAAGGACTTCCCAGTTGGTGCTAGTGGTAAAGAACCCACCTGCCAGTGCAGGAGACACGGCTTCAATCTCTGGGCCAGCAAGACCCCTTGGAGTAGGAAACGTCAACCCACTCCAGTATTCTTGCCTGGAGAATCCCATGGACAGAGGAGCCTGGTGAGCTACAGCCCACGGGGTCACGGAGACTCTTACAATGACTTAGCAAGTAAAAAACAACAACATTAATTAATTATGTTACAGGTAAATATAAACCTCAATACAAATAGCAGAGGCTCCAGACTTTCAAAGGAAGCACTGAAGAACATCTTTATCCGTGCATGGGAGAAAATCCTTCTATAGAACCATAGCTTGGTAAATAGGACTACCGAGAAAACCACCTATCTTGTATGACAAAGGCAGAGTGATTAATTGGGAAGATATGCAAACTCTGAAATTAAACAGCTAGTCTTTCCCTAGTCTCTCATGGCTAAAGACCTTCAGGAAACTTTCATTCATCCTGAAAAATTGATGAATTCATGACACAGTGAATATGCTTTTCCAGGACTATCTTTAATGCCTTGATTTGTATGCTTCTTTCGTCTTTTTGGAACTGTTGGGGAAAAAAAAACATACCTGATTGAATTACGCTTATTTGATTTCTTAAAATAGGGCCAGTAGTGAATAATAACGGTAGAAACATAGCCCATTGTGTTGAAATAAATCTGATCTTTGTCGAGAACCATTTTTCTTTTTATTTTTTTCCTTTTCAATAACTCTGGATAAATAGCTCAGGTGAAATGCAACATTCCTAACTCTCAGGGCAAATCCATCAAAGAGGGAGAGGCAATTTGTAGATGCAATTCTATACTATGTGGGACCATTTAGACCTCACCAATTCCTAAAATTTAATAATTCAGGGAATTCCTACAAAGCGAAATAAAATGCTTTAGAAAAGATTGGCTTTGGACTTTATAACATAAATGGATCCATTTTGAAAAATTGTGAATTTATAGTGGCACCCACTCGAAAGTGTGGAGGTAAAAAGTAGTTTTGGTCATGATGGCACCCATTTTTGTGACTATTGCCCTGGAACATTGACGGCAGAATGTGAACATCCACCTTGGTCACTCTAGTTTCTTCATTATCGCTGTCACCAGTAAAACAACTAATACCGCTCAAAACGGTTCACTCCTGCTTTTGCTTAAGTAATAGACCTTAAAATTCTCATGGTTATTCCCGGTTCTGAGTTGGTAAAATATTTTTGTCTGAGGCAGAGTTAAATATGTGCTGAGCAGGAATTTTCTTGGAAACTGATCTGTTACTGTTGATCAGTCACTCAGTCGACTCCGATTCTTTGTGACCCCATGGACCGCAGCATGCCAGGCTTTTATTAATTCCTTGTATTTTCAATGCCAGTTGCATAACCAAAAGCATGTTTGAGCATTGTAAGATTAAAGGGCAAAAATGCCTTCACAGGGAGTGTTTTTCACCTTCAAGAAAATTTCCTCCAGCATGTACTCTCGACTGTAGCTTTAGCACTAAGGTGGACGCAGCAAAATATGTGCGTGTGAGGTCAGTCGTGTCTGACTCTTTGTGACCCCATGGACTGTAGCCCACCAGGCTCCTCTGTCCAAGGGATTCTCCAGGCAAGAATACTGGAGTGGGTTGCCATTGCCTTCTCCAGGGGATCTTCCTGACCCAGGGATGGAAGCCAGGTCTCCTGTATTGCAGGCAGATTCTTTACAATCTGAGCTATAGGGGAAGCCAGCAAAATACAGCTCTCCTCAAATCTGAGCTTTTCTTGAAGTGTTTTATCCCTGCTTAAGGAAATCATTAATATTGTGAGCCCTGATGAAGCTCATGAAGCTCATAGAAGATCATTAAAAAAAAAAAAAAAACCTAGAAGTCACTTTTTTGCCCTAAATAATAACATGTAAATACAATTTCAGCCTACAGTTGCTATGAGTGAGTAAAACAGAATAACAACACTTTGATACTGAATAACAATCTCTGGAAAAGAATGAGCCCAATCAAGGAAACGTGAGTGATTTCCAATGTCATTCCCCGAGGGCAGTTTCTGTGCAGCAGCACCTGTCTGAAGAAAGCAAAAGACGACCTCTGTCCCTCCCTGGCCCGCATGTCTACAGCTGTCCTCCAGGGAAGACCCAGAAAGGGCCAACCAAGAGCCCCAAGCATCACTCCCCCAATTTCCTCCTCCAACCCGGGTCCCCCAGCCCCAGGCACCCTGCTTTCCATCACTAAGGCATTGTTTGCATTTCCTAGAACTTTGTATGCCTGGAATTTCTATTGCCGTTATTATTGTTCAGTTGCTCAGTCTGTCCAACTCTGTGACCCACGGACTGCAGCGCGCCAGGCCTCACTGTCCATCACCAACTCCCACAGCTTGCTCAAACTCATGTCCATCCAGTCGGTGATGCCATCCAACCATCTCATCCTCTGTCGTCCCCTTCTCCTCCTGCCTTCAATCTTTCCCAGCATCAGGGTCTTTTCCAGTGAGTCAGTTCTTTGAATCAGGTGTCCAAAAGTATTGGAGTTTCAGCTTCAACATCAGTCCTTCCAGTGAGTATTCAGATTGGATTTCCTGAAAGTCTTCTGCAGGACTGCTCACCCTGTTCAGTTGCTGATTTTTTTTTTTTTTTTGGTGGGGGGGATGGGAATATTTTCCATGAAAATGTGATTAAGCCTGTAGCACACTTACCTTTAACACTGGATAAGAGGACAATGAACATATAATCAGTTTAAAAAGAGAGGATTCTGTTGGCCATTGTGAATAATCTGGACTAGGGGATGTATTTGGACTTCAGAAATAGAAGGGAATTGGACACATCCTGCAGTGAAAGTTGAGAATGACTTGTCCACAATTCGATTAAACCCTTGACAGAGGAGCCTGGAGGGAGACAGTCCATGGGGTCTCAAAGAGTCGGACATGAGAGTGGTGAGTGAGTGTAAGTCGATCAGTCGTGTCCGACTCTTTGAGACCCCGTGGACTATGCCGTCCATGGAACTCTCCAGGCCAGAATACTGGAGTGGGTAGCCTTTCCCTTCTCCAGGGGACCTTCCCAACCCAGGGATCGAACCCAGGTCTCCCGCATTGAGGGAGATTCTTGACCAGCTGAGCCACCAGGGAAGCCCAAGTATACTGGAGCAGGTAGCCTATCCCTTCTCCAGCGGATCTTCCTGACCCAGGAACCGGGGTCTCCTGCATTGCAGGCGGATCGTTTACCAACTGAGCTATGAGCAACTGAGTGACTAGCAAATAAAACTGAATGACAATAATCAGGGCTTCCCAGGTGGCGCTAGTGGTAAAGAACCCGCCTGCCAATGCCCGAGATGTAAGAGAAAAGCAGTCTCTGGGTTGGGAAGAGTCCCATGGAGAAGGAAATGGCAACCCATTCCAGTACCCTTGCCTGGAGAATTCTATGCACAGAGGAGCCTGGAGGGCTATGTTCCATGGTGTCTCAAAGAAACAGATACGACTTAGTGACTGAACAGCAATTCAGCATATACATCCCAGGGCCCCCTACAGACCTAATGAATCACAATCTCTATCTTTAAAAAGATCCACCCTGTCTCTGCTGCTCACCAAACGTCAGGCGTTAAACACCGCTGCTACATATTCAGCGGCAGCGTCTCCAAGTCCCCGTCCCACCGGCTTTCAGGGACTAGCTGCGTTGTCCACTCCATCCTGACCTGCAGCTTGTTTGAGACTCCAGGACTCTGTTCTAAAGACTATCTCCACGGCATCATCAAAGAGCAGATGTGTTTATATCTCCTGAGAGGAGGCGGAGATGGAGGATTGTGAGACTTAAAATCTAAAGACAGGAAACCCTGCTTCCAAAGCCTTCTGAGAGCCTGACCGTAGAGCTGTAAATAACAAAGATGAACGGACTTCCCTGGCAAGCCAGTGGTTAGGACTCCCCGCTTCCACTGCTGCAGGCTTGAGTTCCACCCCTCGTCAGGGAATTAAGATCCCACATACCCCGAGGCCAAGAAACCCCCAATAAACCAAAAGATGAAAAGATAGTAGATTTAATGCTATTCACTAATTAACTGTCTACTGGTATCTTAAATATTTCATATTGCATCTGTTGAATTTGTGTATTTGTGGAAGCGGATATCTTGTCCTTACTCTATTTTTTCTTCTGTGTTTTATTCTTTTACAAAGGATTTATTCTTTTTTATTTAGTTTTATTCATTTTTTATTATTTCATTCCTTTCTTCTCTTATTCTTACAAACTGCATATTCTGAAGCTCTATGAGGTCTGATCCTCTAATAGAAGATGAAAAACGATTCCTCCAGCATATCTTCCTTATTTATGTTAGTGTTTCCCTGCTTCAGACTTTATTTTCTTGGGCTCCAAAATCACTGCAGATGGTGACTGCAGCCATGAAATTAAAAGACGCTTGCTCCTTGGAAGAAAAGTTATGACCAACCTAGACAGCATATGAAAAAGCAGAGACATTACTTTGCCAACAAAGGTCCGTCTAGTCAAAGCTATGGTTTTTCCAGTGGATGTGAGAGTTGGAATATAAAGAAAGCTGAGCACCAAAGAATTGATGTTTTTGAACTGTGGTGTTGGAGAAGACTCTTGAGAGTCCCTTGGACTGCAAGGAGATCCAACCAGTCCATCCTAAAGGAAATCAGTCCTGAATATTCATTGGAAGGACTGATGCTGAAGCTGAAACTCCAATACTTTGGCCACCTGATTCAAAGAATTGACTCACTGGAAAAGACTCTGACACTGGGAAATATTGAGGGTGGGAGGAGAAGGGGACGACAGAGGATGAGATGGTTGGATGGCATCACTGACTCGATGGGCATGAGTTTGGGCAAGCTCCAGGAGGTGGTGATGGACAGGGAAGCCTGGCGTGCTGCAGTCCATGGGGTCGCAAAGAGTCAGATACGACTGAGCGACTGAACTCAAAACTTCCCTTCTTCATTCCCATAAGGTTATCAGTATATAATTTTAATTGATTCCACATCTTTTTGTTTGCTGCCAGACTATGAGTGCCATGAGTCATGTATCAATGTCATACGTAATCCCAACACCCCAGACTTAGTTCAGTTGGGAGCAGTAGCTGAATAAATATATATTGTGCTTTATTTTGCAGATGGTTTTCACAGCTAGCCATTTTCTGTTTTCAGATATCAAAGTCACCCTCCAGAACCCAAAGTGAACGTCATGTCTGACTCTTTGCGACCCCGAGGACAATACAGTCCATGGGATCCTCCAGGCCAGAATATTGGAGTGGGAAGCCTTTCCCTTCTCCAGGGGATTTTCCCAACCCAGGGATCAAACCCACGTCTCCCACATTGCAGGCGGATTCTTTACCAGCTGAGCCACCAGGGAAGCCCAAGAACCCAAAGAGAAGGGAACTATTCTGAGTCATTCATCCCATGGGCCAGATCCATCTTGCCACCTGTTCTTGTAAATAAAATTACAAGAAATAGTCATGGCCATTCTTTTACTATTGTCTCTCTTCGATTTGTAGTACAACATCAGTGCTGAATACTGCAGTTTCAAGGGAGACCATAGAGCATACAGATTCAGGGAAAAAAAATTATCAGGACCTTTACAGAGAGGAAACAGTGCTGACCCTTGGTCCAGCAGTGAAGCTGAACAAGATATAGAAACCTTTTATTTTCCCCACCCGTGGTATTACACCACATCGAGAATTCAGTATTTCTTAATGATATACCTGTTCTAATTAATTGGGGGAAAATATAATTTTAAAAATTTACTGGAGTGTAGTTGACTTACAGTGTTGTTAGTTGCAGATGTACAGCAAAGTAACTCAGTTATACATATACATATGCCTGCTCTTTTTTTATATATTCTTTTCCCAAATAAGTCATTACATAGTATTGAGCAGAGTTCCCTGTGCTATACAGGAGCTTCTTGCTACTTCAGTTCAGTTCAGTTGCTCAGTCACGTCTGACTCTTTGCAACCCCATGGACTTCCAAGCCAGACTTCCCTGTCCATCACCAACTCCCAGAGCTTACTCAAACTCAAGTCCATCGAGTCGGTGATGCCATCCAACCATCTCATCCTCTGTCGTCCCCTTCTCCTCCTGCCTTCAATCTTCCCCAGCATCAGGGTCGTTTCCAGTGAGTCAGCTCTTCTCATCTGGTGGCCAAAGTATTGGAGTTTCAGCTTGAGCATCAGTCCTTCCAATGAATATTCAGGACTGATCTCCTTTAGGATGGACTGGTTGGATCTCCTTGCAGTCCATGGGACTCTCATATTACTTACCTGTTTCATACATAGTTGAGTGTATGTCTCAACCCCAATCCCCCAATTTATCCATCCTGAAAAAAAGTTTAATTTAACAAGGTACACATTTTGCCCCATTACTCTGCGTTTTATTAGTAAACTTATTTTGAATGGCATACTGCAGATTTGAAAGTTTCTAAGAAAGGAGACCTTAGACGTTCTCCTCACAGAAAAAAAACACGGGTAACATTGTGGCATTATCTAGACTTATGGTAATTATGTGTGCTGACAGGTGTAATCTAAACTCAGAGTGGTGTTGCTGTAGCAATATGAGAAATGATTTTTTTAGTATACGCAAATAAAGAATCGATATATTGTACATCTGAAAGTAAAACAATGTTATGTGCATTCGTAAGGGTCCCTGGTGGCTCAATGGTTAAGAACTCGCCTATCAGTGCAGGAGACTTGGGTTTGGTCCTAGGTCGGGAAGATCCCCTGGAGAAGGAAGTGGTAACATACTCCAGTATTCCTGCTTGGAGAATCCCATGGACAGAGGAGCCTGGTGGGCTCCAGTCCATGGGGTGGCAGAGTGGGGCATGACTTGTCAACTAAACAACAAACACGAAATGGAAGGGGTGAAAACAGAAACGAGGTAGCCACATAGGAGACGTACAAGAATGAATGTGAGCAGAGGCTTAAACCAGAGGCAGTGGGTGTTGTGAGAATTAGGAAGAATTGAGATATATAGTCTCAGAATCCCACCTTGGCCTCAATCCAAAAAAAAAAAAAAAAGTAGTAACACATCTGTGAATTCGCCTGGCATCTTTTTTTAAGCAAAGCCATTTATATATGAGTCAGGTTGTTTTACTCAACATCTTTATTATGTTTTAACTTTCTGGCCACGCTATGCAGCATGCAGAATTTAGTTCCCTGACCAGAGATCTAACCCACGTTCCCTGCATTAGGAGCGCAGAGTGGCAACCACTGTACCACCAGGGAAGGCCCAGGATGTTTTACATACCTGTATACTTGTTGCCCAAATCAGTACCTATCCCAACTTTAACTGCTTTATCTTAAACTCGAAAACTATTTTCTCTGGATTATGCATCAGTTGAATAGCTTGATGCCGCTCCATGAAGTAGCCATGGCAAACCGGACATACAAAATTCCTTATCGTTCACCTTTTAAAGATTTTCCTCGTTCCCTACCACTTGCTCTACCCACTGAAAGCATTCAGAATAAGTCTGGTTTTTTTAACATTATTTTTTTCCCCAAATTCACACCAGTTCTTCATGTCAGTTTGGAAGAATTGAAATTACCAGCTTTAAACATATGAGCCATGGAACAGGTTTTCGGTACATATCGCCTTTGTGCTCTTCACAGTGGTATTCAAGAATTCCCATTTTGTCTTCAATAAAATGGAAAATAAAACTGTGCGTTCAAAGAAAAATGCTGGAGAAAAGTTATTGCTTTCAATGGATAGGAAAAGAAAATGGTTAACGCAGTTAGCAGAAAATCCTGTGGATGCATGAGCTGTTTTTGCAGCACGCCGAATCTCTGGGTTTACCTGGGCTGAGGTGTGGGACAGATTGGGGAAGAAATGTGCAGCTCACACCTTTGTCTCCTTTGCTGCCCTGTAGGTAGGGTCATTGGTACCATCTTTATAGATTGCATATATATGCGTTAATATAGGCTATATGTCCTTCTCTTTCTGACTTACTTCACCCTATATAACAGGCTCTAGGTTCATCCGGACTCGGTAGGAGAAAGCGAGCATGGGATGGTTGGCGAGAATAACACTGAAGCGTGTGTATGACCAAATGCGGAATAGATGACCAGTGCAAAAATGATGCATGAAGCAGGTCACCCAGGGCTGGTGCTCTGGGGCCACGTGGAGGGCTGGGGTGGGAGGGAGGTAGAAAGGGGGTTCAGTATGGGGGGGACTTGTGTGTATCTGTGGCTGACTCATATGGATGTGTGGCAAAAGCAATCACAATATTGTAAAGTAGCTATACTCCAATTAAAATATTTTTTTTACAAAAGAAATGTGTATCGGCACCCAAAGAAAGTTATATTTTTCTTTAAGCAACAGAAAACTCTTAAAGGAAACCAAACTAGGATTATATGACTCCGTGTTTCTCCATTGTTGTATATAATTTGGGATGGATATAATACAGCTGGTAAACCCTCATTGGAATTTAATTTCACACTGTTCCACCCATGATTTGTACATGTTCTGTATACAAACCCTTATTGAGGTAAGAAAGCTCATGTTTTAAAACACAAGCCCATTTTTTGTTTGTTTTTTCCTTTTTTTAGAATTTTATTTTATAATTGGAAAATTGCTTTACAACGCTGTTGGTTTCTGCTGTACAACAACACGAATCAGTCATAATGATATATCCCCATAATATAGTCATGATTATATCTAGCAAATTTTTGAAAAATTTTGAAATTATGTATATATAGCAAATTACATATATGTCAAAATTTTTAAATATAGCATTAATTATATATATCAAATTTTTGAAAATTTGAAAATGTTACTTATGACTTTACTGCTGGCATAGTATGTTTTTTAAATTATATTATGTGTGTGTGTGTGTTAGTCACTTAGTTGTGTCCGACTCTTTGTGGCCTCATGGACTGTAGCTCACCAGGCTCCTCTGTCCATGGGATTCTCCAGGCAAGAAGACTGGAGTGAATTGCCATTTCCTCCTCCAGGGGATCTTCCTGACCCAAGGATGGAACCCAGATCTCCTGCATTGCAGGTAGATTCTTTACCATCTGAGCTGTAGGGAAGTCCAAATTATCTTGTAGAATGGATAATTTTGCATTTCAAATTGAGTGTGTGGATGTGTGTCAGTCTCTCAATCCTGTCCAACTCTTTGCGACCATATGGACCATAGCCCACCAGGCTCCTCTGTACATGGGATCTCCAGGCAAGGATACTGGAGTGGGTAGTCATTTCCTTCTCCAGGGATCAAACTCACATCTCTTATGTCTCTTGCAGTGGCAGGTGGATTCTTTACCACTAGTCCATGGGGTTGCAAAGAGTTGGACAAGACTGAGCAAGTAATTGCATTTGTATATACATGCTTATACGTGAAAAGTGAAGTGAAAGTTGCTCAGTCGTGTCCGACTCTTTATGACCCCGTGGACTATAGAGTCCATGGAATTCTCCAGGCCAGAATACTGGAGTAGGTAGCCTTTTCTTTCTCTAGCAGATCTTCCCAACCCAGGGATCAAACCCAGGTCTCCCGCATTGCAGGCAGATAATTTACCAGCTGAACCACAAGGGAAGCCCCACATATATGAATATATGTGCAAAAAGATGTGCTCAATGGACCCAGAAATCCAGGCTGTATATATTAAATCAATATAATACATACATTTATGTATTTGTGAAGTGTACCCTAGAATACACTTTGTGTTGCTATTGTTATTGTTGTTCAGTCACTAAGTTGTGTCCAACTCGTTGCAACACCATGGACTGCCAAGTCAGGCTTCCCTGTTCTTCACTATCTCCCAGAGTTTGCTCCAACTCACGTCCATCGAGTCAGTGATGCCATCCAATCATCTCATCCTCTGTCACCCCCTTCTCCTGCCTTCAATCTTTCCCAGTATTAGAGTCTTTTCCAGTGAGTCAGGTCTTCACATCAGGTGGCCAAAGTATCGGAGCTTCAGTTTCAGCATCAGTCCTTCTAATGAATATTCAGGACTGATCTCTTTTAGGGTGGACTAGTTTGATCTCTTTGTAGTCCAAGGGACTCTCAAGAGTCTTTTCCAACACCACAGTTCAAAAGCATCAATTCTTTGGTGCTCAGCCTTCTTTATGGTCTAACTCTCATATTTATACAGGACTACTGGGAAACCATAGCTTTGACTAGATGGACTTGTGTGTTGGTATTCATTTAGTATTATTGCAGAGGCTGGTCTTTTTGGAATAGTGTAATTATGGCGATTTGACTTACTTCTTTAATCTCATCTTTTCATGTAGTCTCTGATTCTTGAAAGACTCAACGATTTCTATTGCTCTAGGATTTAACTGACCTTAGACAATTTCCTTCTGACATTACTTAACCCTGTAGACCTTTAATGTTTTAATTCTCAGAGATGTGAATTATCTCCAGAATCATTTAATCTCACCCTGCTCTAAGGATTATTTCAGTTCAAGTTACGTTTTTCCATTTTTTAATATTTTCCTGTTATTTCTCTGCTCGTATAGTTTTTCCATAGCTCAAGTGATTGAAAAATAGTTGGATTAAGATGTTACTTGCTGGATGGGGAGGGAGGTGGGAAGGAGGTTCAAGAGGGAGGGGACGTGTATACCTATGACTGATTCATGTTGACATTTGGCAGAAACCAGCACAATTCTATGAAACAATTATCCTTCAATTTAAAAATAAATTTAAGAAACAAAAAGATATTGCTTGCTTAATTTACATTCCTGAATGAAATGGGTGTTTGGGGGGAAAAAAAACACACAGGAAGACTGTGTTTCTTCTTGCAATTGGGAGTTGACTTGAGTCACAGGAGGACATATGTGTAATTTGGACTCACCATTTATTGAATCATTTTTCTAATGGTCAGTTCTTCACCACCACAAACGGTTACTCTGGGGTGTACCTGGCAGATGGTGAGTCCATATGCCACGTACTAAAAATTGGGCTCTCGGAGACATTGGTTTGAAGTGTGCAATTCTTCCTGGTCTGTTTTTAACTTTTCTCGGTCATGGTTAAGACGGTAAAAAATATCTGCTTGCCAATGCAGGAGGGATCCGGATTTGATCACTTGGTGAGGAGCATCACCTGGAGGAGGAAATGGAAACCCACTCCAGCATTATGGTCTGGAGAATCCCATGGACAGAGGAGCCTGGTGGGCTCCAGTCCACGGGGTTGCAAAGAGTCGGACACGACTGAGGGACTGTTGTTGTTTAGTTGCTAAATTGCATCCAACTCTCTGCAACCCTGTGGACTGTATCCCACCAGGCTGCTCTGTCCATGGGATTCTCCAGGCCAGAATACCGAAGTGGGTAGCCATGCCATCCTCTAGGGGATCTTCACAACTCGGAGATCAAACCCGAGTCTCTTACATCTACCTGCACTGGCAGATGGATTCTTTACCAGTAGCACCACCTGGGAAGCCCAGAAAACCAGCATGGCTGTCCAAATTAAGAGATCTGCAGGATGGGTTCCTTCTCGGAGTTCTTGTGGAGAATTCACTTCCTCCAGAATGGAAAAGCTGCCTGTTTCAGCTTCTAGAGGCACCCAACTCTCTGTGGCTCATGACCCCACTGTCAATCTTCAGAGCAGGCAAAGTGGCATCTCTCTGATGCTTCTTCTTCCATAGTTACAGCTCCCTCTGACCACAGCTGGGAAACACTCTCTGCTCTGAAGGACTGCGATGATGAAGTGGAATCCATCTGGGTGGCCCAGAATATTCTCTCCATCTCAAGGTTTACTGCCTTTATCACCTCTGGGAAGATCCTCTTTTCTGTGGAAGGTGACAGAGTCACGGGTTCCACAGATGTGAGCATCTTTGGAGAGCTGTATTCTGCCAACTGTAGCAGAGATTTTGTTTGTGTTGTAATATCTAAAATAAGAAAGGAGTATGTAACTTCTTCTGTGAAAACTTTTTATTTTGTATTGGGGTATAGCCCGTTAACAATGTTGTGATGGTTGCGAGTGGACAGCAAAGGGACTCAGCCATACATATACGTGTATCCGTTCTTCTCCAAACTCCCCTCCCATCCAGGCTGCCATGTAACATTGAGCTGGGTTCCCTGTGCTTTACAACAGGTCCTTGCTGGTTCTCCATGTTAAATACAGCAGTGTGTCCATGTCCATCCCAGACTCCCTAACTATCCCTTCCCCCATCTTTCCCCCTGGTGACCATAAGTTCATTCTCTAAGTCTGTATCTGTTTTCTAAATAAGTTCACTGGTATCATTTCTTTTTGCATTCCACATATAAGTGATATTATACAGTATTTATCTTTCTCTTTCTGTCTTATGTCACTTGGTTTGATCATCTGTAGGGCCATCCATGTTGCTGCAAATGGCATTACTTTGTTCTTTTTCATGACTGAGTAATATTCCATTGCATGCACGTACCACATCTTCTTTATCCATCCCTCTGTTGATGGACATGTAGCTTGTTTCCAGGTCCTGGCTGTTGTAAATAGAGCTACAATGAACACTGGGGGTGCAGGTATCCTATTGAATCATCTTTTTCACCAGATATAAAGAAGCTTGTAACTTCTGATAATGATACTTCTCTTGTTTACTGCACTTCAGATTCTGCTGTGCAGCGTCTTACCAATTGCCTTGAGGAACAAAATGTACTTTAATTCAGTTGTTAATTTGTGCAGATTTGGCTTGCAAAGGATATTGTGAGGACTGGCACATAGAATAGGGACTGAAGAGGGGAGGGCCCCTGATATAGAATTTGAGAACATGACTGTTCGTTGTAGAAAATGCATATTTAACATTATTAGAGTTTCTGGTTTCTAATTTCTCAGTGAAGCTGTGAGAGCTGCATTAAACCTGATGCGAGCAGCAAAAGAAAACTAAAACAGAACTGCCTCGATGTTAAAATGCGAAATGAAATCCAGACTTTCAGCCATGCTTTAGAATATATATCAGAGTGAGACAGACAGAGAGAGAGAAGGCAGGGAAATAGACTCAAGTTAATTCTGACATGCATTCAGAAAGATTTTTGCATAAAGCTGACAATCCTTAAATTTCTATTTTAGCTTGATTGTACACATAGCACTCTGTTAAGTATCATTAATTATGAGGTGAAAAAAAGAAATTTTTTAAAATATTTATTTTCCTTGTGCTGAGTCTTTGTTACTAGTCCAGACTTTCTCTAGTTGTGGCTACTCTCTAATTGTGGTCCGAGGGCTTCTCATTGCAGTGGCTTTTCTTGTTGCAGACCATGGGCTCTAGGACATGTGGGCTTCAGTAGTTGGGGTAGGTGGACTCCGTAATTGTGGACTTAGATGCTCCAAGGCATGCGGGATATTCCTGGGGCTAGGGATTGAACCCATGTCTCCTGTGTTAGCAGGCAGTTTCTTTACCACTAAGTCACCAGGGAAGCTCTAAAAATAAGAAACTTTAAAAAAAAAAATCACATCTCGCACAGAAATAAGAAGACGCAGTTAAAAATATATGGCCAACTTTAAAATAGATAACCAACAAGGATCTACTGTAAAAAAAAAAAAAAATCAAAAATTTTAAAAAATAGAGCCTAAGATCAATCGACTTTTTCGTTAAAATACAAGTGTTAGCATCAGACTGGTGAGTTTCTCCAGTTAAATTTGATAATTGCATGCTCTCCTCAGTACTTTTGGTGATTTAATAAATGTGATCAAGCCACTCAATTTTTCAAAGATGCAAGTGTTCCCAAAGCTCATTTGTTTAAATTCTGTTCCTCTCCTTAAATAAAGCAAGCACAACTGTCATTTGATAATAATTGATTGGAAATTATTGCTAACAAGTTTAGCTTTTTCTTACTGGAACATTTTAATTGAGCTCAAATCGGGAAGTATGATGACATAGAAAATATTCTGGCTCTAGTTACAAACAGTTCAATTCAGTCTGTCAGTCGTGCCCGACTCTTTGTGACTGTCACTTCCCAGCTTCACCCCCCTAACCCATCACAGTCTCTCCCATGAGTGAGCTGAACCAGAGAACAATAAGAAAGCTTTCTTATTTTTAACCTTACAGTATATGGTGATTAACAGAGTGCTGTATGTGCAGTGAGAAAACCTAAAGAATTAGCCCTAGATGTTATTTCGATCGCTTTTCGGTCTTACGTGCATGTGTGAAAGTCGCTCATTTGTGTCCGACTCTTTTGCAACCCCTTTGGACTAGCCTGCCAAGGCTCCTCCATCCCTGGCATTTCCCAGGCAAGAATACTAGAGTGGGTTGCCATTCCCTTCCCCAGTAGATCTTCCTGGCCCAGGGATTGAACATGCATCTTCTGTGTCTCCTATGTTAGCAGGCAGATTCTTGACCACTAGCTCCTCCTAGGGAGTCCAAATGACAACAAAGCAGGTTATAGATACGAGTTGGAAAACTGATTCAAACTGTATTTGTTTACACTTTAAGGAGATAATACTTTAGGATAAATTTCTATCAATAAATATTTTCCACCACGGTGGAATTTATCCTAAATTTATCCTAAAGCATTATCTCCGTAAAATGGAAACAAAGATAGTATCTACAGAAATATATGTTGCTACCTGAAAATACAAAAGTCTAGAAATCAGTGAATCAAACCCTTTTTACAATTCCAGGCAATTAGGTTTGTATTTTTATTAAATTAAAATATTTCTGGAATTGTGATTATCTGTTGCCTATTTTTTAAATCTTATTGTTAAAGAGATACTTTATACCTTTTTTGATGAGCTAAATAACAGGAAAACATCTACTTCTGCTTTATTGACTATGCCAAAGATTTTGACTGTGTGGATCAAAACAAACTGTGGAAAATTCTTAAAGAATTGGAAATACTAGACCACCTGACCTGCCTCCTGAGAAATCTGTATGCAAGTCAAGAAGCAACAGTTAGAACCGGACATGGAACAACAGACTGGTTCCAAATCAGGAAAGGAGTACATCCAGGCTGTATATTGTCACCATGCTTATTTAACTTATATGCAGAGTACATCATGAGAAACACTGGACTGGATCAAACACAAGCTGGAATCAAGCTTGCCGGGAGAAATATCAAGAACCTCAGATATGCAGATGACACCACCTTTATGGGAGAAAGTGAACTGAAGAGCCTCTTGATGAAGGTGAAACAGGAGAGTGAAAAAGTTGGCTTAACATTCTTTTTTTTTTTCTTTAGTTTATTTTCTATTTTTTAACTTTACAATATTGTATTTGTTTTGCCATACATGGACATGAATCCACCATGGGTATACATGTTTTCCCCTTCCAGAAACCCCCTTCCACCTCCCTCCCCATCCCATCCCTCCGGGTCATCCCAGTGCACCAGCCCCAAGCACCCCGTATCATGCATTGAACCTGGACTGGCGATTCGTTTCGCATGTGATAATTTACATGCTTCCATGCCATTCACGCTTATCATCCCGCCCTCGCCCTCTCCCATAGAGTCCATAATACTGTTCTGTTTATCTGTGTCTCTTTTGATGTCTCGCATACAGGGTTATCTTTCTTAAACTCAACATTCAGAAAACTAAGACCATGGCATCCAGTCCCATCACTTCATGGCAAATAGATGGGGAAACAATGGAAACAGTGACAGACTTTATTTTCTGGGCTCCAAAAACACTGCAGTTGGAGACTGCAGCCATGAAATTAACAGACACTTGCTCCTTGGAAGAAAAGCTATGACCAACCCAGACAGCATATTCAAAAGCAGAGACATTGGTTTGCCAGCAAAGGTTCGTCTAGACAAGGCTATGGTTTTTCTAGTAGTCATGTATGGATGTGAGAGTTGAACTATAAAGAAGGCTAAGCAACAAAGAATTGATGCTTTTGAACTGTGGTGTTGGAGAAGACTCTTGAGAGTCCCTTGGACTGCAAGGAGATCCAACCAGTCCATCCTAAAGGAAATCAGTCCTGGGTATTCATTGGAAGGACTGATGTTGAAGCTGAAACTCCAATACTTCGGCCATCTGATGCGAAGAGCTGACTCATTTGAAAAGACCCTGATGCTGGGAAAGATTGAGGGCAGGAGAAGAAGGGGACAACAGAGGATGAGATGGTTGGATGGCATCACCGACTTGATGGACATGAGTTTGAGCAAGCTCCGAGAGTTGGTGATGGACAGGGAGGCCTGGCATGCTCCAGTCCATGGGATTGCAGACTTGGACACGACTGAGCCACTGAACTGAACTGAAATAACAGGATCTAGATGAATAGCTTGTTGAAGAGAAATAATTTATTTTATTTTATTTACAGACGTTGAACCTGTTGGCATAATGTGATCAGGATCTTCTTTAGTTTGTGTGACTACGGGGTAATAGTTCTTGATAGACCATTACCTAATTCATAGTTTTATGTAAATTTAAGCCTTTCTCACAATTCATTTTGGTTTTCCCATTTCCTGCTGGGTGATGTTTCGATTGATTCTGTTCAGCATTGGACTGGTGTCCAGTTTAGTTATATGTATTTGCACATATGTCATGAAATACAACTGGAGTCTTTATTTTTTCCATTTGTTGGGACTTGTAATAGTGTAAAAGTTTAATAGACATCATATTTGTCCCACTGCTATTCCTCAGCACAGTACAAATTATTTTTTTGAGTACAACAGAATGTTCTCCAAATTTCATAAAAGGGATTTTTCCTTACAATTTCACAAGGTAGTCCTGAAAAAATGATATAGTTTTGATTGAAAGAAATAATGACTTGTATTTCAAAGAGAATCAAACTGAAATGACTGTATTCTGGAACAAATAAGACATAAGCTATAGATATTTTAGTGCGATGAAATGTCTTTCCTTGCAAGTATTTTGTAGAATAACATCATTTTTCTCTCACTAAGCACTGAAAGAAGAAAATAAATATATTTTTAGAAGTATTGATGTTTGCGATTCTGCAGTCAACATTAATTAGTGAGGGGAAGGGCTTGTAGGGAGTTTGGGGAAGTCATGTACGAATGGCTGTATTTAACATGGAGAAGCAACAAGGACCTACTGCATAGGGAACTCTGTTCAGTACTCTGTAAAAGCCTTATGGTTTTCAGGCTGGAAAGGGGGGGAGGGAGATAGTTAGGGAGTTTGAGATGGACATGGACACACTGCTGTATTTAACATGGAGAACCAACAGGGACCTGCTGGACAGCACAGGGAACTCTGCTCAATACTCTGTAATAACCTGATGGTTCCCAGGGGGAAGGATGGGGGAAGGGATAGTCAGGGAGTCTGGGATGGACATGGACACACTGCTGTATTTAACATGGAGAACCAACAAGGACCTGCTGGACAGCACAGGGAACTCTGTTCAGTACTCTGTAAAAGCCTTATGGTTTTCAGGCTGGAAAGGGTGGGGGGTGAGAGATAGTTAGGGAGTTTGGGATGGACATGGACACAGTGCTGTATTTAACATGGAGAACCAACAAGGACCTGCTGGACAGCACAGGGAACTCTGCTCAAGGTCATGTGGCCGCCTGGATGGGAGGGGAGTTTGTGGGAGAATGGATACGTGTATATGGATGGATGAGTCCCTTTGCTGTCTGCCTGAAACCATCAGAGCATTGTTAATTGGCTATACTCTAATATAAAATGAAATGTTTAAAACTTAGCAAAGAATAAACATCCTCTGGGTATCATGGCTGACACTGGAAATAAATAGTAAGCATCAGAATTAAATGTACTTTAAAAATCCCTCCAAATTCCATGCAACCCCAGATAGAATCCTAATGTATTGAAGACTTATGTAAAGTCACAGGGTCTCCACACCCTGTGAATACTTGAACAGTCCAGGTTTTTCTTGTACCGTGTGCGTTGATCTTTGAAAATGAATGAGCAGAAGGCAGTGACAGCAGTTTCTGAGCAATTACGGGATTACGTTGACAAGCGACCTGCACAAAAGATGAGCAGGTGAATCCTGATCCTAATAAGCCTTTGAAAAACGGCTCAGCCGTAAAACACGAGAAAAATGCTAGGAGGATGGTATGATAAATTAAAAATTCAGTATTCCATCTTCTTTCCCTCTAGACCTCAGCTGGTAACACGTGTCCAATCTGGATGAGGTGAAAGATTTCTTCAGTTAAAAAAAAAAGAGAGAGATCCTGAATTCAGTGGGATATTTATGGGGCTCATTGGAACAAAGGCGCCATTGAACCGAATTTTGAGTATTCAAGATACAAAATGAGCCGAGAAGCCGTCTGATTGTCCCCTCCCCCAACCACAATTCGGTTCAATGCATTGCTGATCAAGATGCGTTATTCAAGTCTCCAATCGAATGCTCATTCGCCAGTCCTGACTGTTCCCATTTAAGAATAATCACATCTGATTTGTATGGAAGGAGAAAGAGATCGTTCTCCGGGAATGGTCCATGCCTGAATTTAAGCTTAAGAGAACAAAGAGTGGCACTGAAGAATTGCCCGGAATTTTACCACCTGCTTCCTCCCACCTTTTATGACTCCAAGATCTCCCTAGCTCCATTATCTCTTGCTCACTAAATTTCATGATGTCCAGACACGTGATGAAACATCCTGGATGTATGAATTTGCAGAGCTTCTACTATCTATATTAATAATATTCCTTCTTCTTATTATTATTAATTTCCTAATTCCACCTGCAGTGCAGGAGACCCGGTTTCGGTCCCTGGGTCGGGAAGATCCCCTGGAGGAGGGCATGGTAACCCACTCCAGTGTTCTTGCCTGGAGCATCCCATGGACAGAGGAGCCTGGCGGGCTACAGTCCAGGGGGTCGCAAAGAGCTAGACACAAGTGACCCGACTTAGCACACTCTCCTCTCAGTCAGCCTTAGTAGTTCTGATGAAGGTTTTAATACTTTGCATCTGACCCAGGTTAGCAGACATTTGGCCCTGTGCAAAATGTCCATAAGGTGTTTGTTTACTGGAGTAGAGTTTATTAACAATGGTGTTTGTGTCAGCTACACCGCAAAGTACATCAGTTATTCACTTATATATATATATCAGTTATTCACATATATATTTATATATATATGACTGATTCACTCTGCTGTATATGTGTAGACATTTATCCCCTTTTTTTCAGATCCCTTTCCCATATAGGTCATTACAGAGTATTGAGTAGAGGTCTCTGTGCTATACCTTCTTAGTTACCTGTTTTATATACAGTAGTGTGTATGTCTCAATGCCAGTCTTCCAATTTGCTCCTCCATTCACCCCCCTGGTAACCATAAGTTCCTTCTCTTAAGTCTGTGACTATTTCTGTTTAGTCAACAAGTTCATGTGTACCCTTTTTAAAGATGCCACGTAAAAGCGATAGCATATGATATTTTGTGCAGCACGCCAGCCTTCCCGGTCCATCACCATCTCCCAGAGCTTGTTCAGACTCATGTCCATCATGTCAGTGATGCCATGCAACCATCTCATCCTCTATCGTCCCCTTCTCCTCCCACCCTCAATCTTTCCCGGCATCAGGATCTTTTCCAAGGAGTCCATTCCAGTGAGTCAAAATACCGCAAATGGGATTCTGTTGTTCTTTTTTATGGCTGAGTAGTACTCCATTGTGCTCTTCCCTGGAGGCTCAGATGGGTAAAGAGCCCTCCTTCATGACTGAATGACTCACACCCTCACTTTTCATAGTTGCTTCGCACTGTCGTGTTAGTTACTGCTGTGCAGCAAACTCAATCAGCCATGTGTGCGTCCGTTAGTCACTCAGTCGTGTCCGACTCTTTGTGACCCCGTGTACTGTAGCCCACCAGGCTCCTCTGTCCGTGAAATTCTCCAGGCAAGAATCCTGGGGTGGGTGGCTATTTCCTTCTCCAGGGGAGCTTCCCAACCCAGAGATGGAACCTGCATCTCGTGCACTGCAGGAAGATTCTTACCGTTTGAGCCACCGGGGATCAGCGATAGGTATACCCATGTCCCCTCTTTTTTGGATTTCCTTCCCACTTAGGTGACCACGGGGCCCTGAGCAGCGTTTCCTGTGCTGTAGAGTAGCTTGTCACTAGGCATCTGTTTTATCAGTAGTACGCGTGTGTAGATTCCACTTGCTCGATTCCTCCCACCTCACCCCCCTTCTTTGAGTTTTGATTTCCTTCCCCTCTCTCTTCTTTACTTCTTACCTAGAAGACTTCTCACGCCATTGCTTTCCACATCCTGTCCAAGATTTACTTGTAACAGGAGCCGGTGTCGGTCTGGACTGTATCCACTCCATCCTCACCAACCCAGCCTTCTGCCCGTCTATCCTCTGCTCTTTTTTTCTTAGCTGATCCCACGGGCTCAGAAGGATGCACGCATCAAATATTTATCTCCTGAAATTGAAAATAGGTTTGCACCCTTGTGTTCACCTGCAATTTAATTTTTAGGAGGCCCTCCGATCACGATGACCCAAAACTGAACTGGCAATGCAGACTCCGCAAAGCAAGGTCACAGCCATCTCTCACCCTCCTCTTGTTTGGCATCTGAAGCTAGAAGTAATATCATTCCTTATGAATAAGCAATGTCCCGCCAAAGCCAGAGACCATTTTCTTTTTTTCTTGTTTTTAAGGTTGCAAAAAAAAAATCCCTTCTTGGGTCCTGTTCTCTGCCTTCAGTTCAACCATTTTCAGCTTAAGATGCTATGAAATTTTATTTTTTGACCTTTTAAACAAAACTTTAAAAATGCTTCATTTTATATTTTGCATTCCTATTGCAGCAGACTTCCTTTACAATGTTGCATTAGTTTCAGACGTACAGGGAAGTATTCAATTATACATATACACACGTTCACTCTTTCTTTAGAATCTTTACCCATTTAGGTCACCACAGAGCATTGAGCAGACTTCCTTGTGCTATACAGTAAGATCTCATGAGTTGCCTATTTTATATATATAGCAGTGTGTGTACGCTAATCCCAATCTCCCAATTTATGCCTCCCCCCTTACTCTCTTGGTAACCGTAATTTGCTTTCACCATCTGTAACTCCATTTCTGTTTTATTAATCGTATACGTATTTATTTATTTTATGTGGCGGCTCCCGGCCTTAACCGCAGCACTCACGGAAGACTATCTTCATTTGGGTGTTCAGGATCTTTAGTTGGGGCATGTGGGAGCTAGCTCCCAGACCAGGGATCAAACCTGCCCCTAGTGCATTGAAAACGTAGAGTCTTGACCACTGGACCACCAGAGACGCCCCGGTTATATAAATAAGTTTATTTGTATCCTTTTTTTTTTTTAAAGATTCCACCCTCAGTGAAGTGCCTGACTTACTTTACTCAGAATGACAATCTCTAGATCCATCCGTGCCACTGCACATGGCATTCTTCTAGGATGCTACTGAATCTTAAGTTATTGCTGTTCAGTCCCTCAGTTGTGTCTGACTCTTTGCAACCCCACGGACTGCAGCACGCCAGGCCTCCCTGTCCTTCACCATCTGCCGGATTTTGCTCAAACTCACGTCCAATGAGTCGGTGATGCCATCCAAGCATCTCATCCTCTGTCGTCCCCTTCTCCTCCTGCCTTTGATCTTTCCCAGCATCAGGGTCTTTTCTAATGAGCTGACGCATTGCATCAGGTGGCCAAAGTATTGGAGTTTCAGCTTCAGCATCAATCCTTCCAATGAATATTCAAGGTTGATTTCATTTAAGGTTGACTGGTTGGATCTCCTTGCAGTCCAAGGGACTCTCAAGAGTCTTCTCCAACACCACAGTTCAAAAGCATCAGTTCTTCAGTGCTCAGCCTTCTATATGGTCCAACTCTCGCATCCATACATGACTACTAGAAAAACCATAGCTTTGACTAGAAAGATCTTTGTAGCCCAAGTGTTGTCTCTGCTTTTTAATACACTGTCTAGGTTTAGTGGCTTAAGGTGGATCAAACAATAAGGATGGAATTACTGAAACTTGGTCCAAAGCGACCTCTTGCTTTGTAACATTTTAAAATCAAAACTAGGAATCTTGGGAATGCATGCGAGTGGATCACTCAGTTCATGGACAGCTAGGAGGAGGACTAGGTGGGGTGATGGGATTTATCCCTGGGGCAAATCTGCTCAGCCCCCAAGCAGGTCAGCCTCAACTGGGGGTGGGGGTCGGGGAAGGGCAGGTCCCTCCCCCATTCTCCCCATCCCCCCCCCGGAAGTGCTTGCAGCTTTGATAATCCCAAGGTGAAAAGCTTGCCTCTTGAAGAGGCCCAGCATCTCAGAAACTCAACTGTGAACATCCCCACCAGGCATGTATATTTAAAAATCTTGATTTGCCTTTTTTTCATTTTGCACGCATGCCACTTATTTCATTTTAAAAAGAAAAAAAAAAAAAGAAGAAGACTTTTGCAAAGAAATCTTTCTAGCTCTCATTCAAAAGACCCAAGGAAGACCAACCCTCATACCACGGGGAGGTGAGGTCTCAGACCCTCGCCCTTCGTCACAGGCTGAGTTTTCCTAACGACCTGCGGCTGCGTGGGCCCTGGCAGCCCCCTGCCAGGCACACACCTGCAGACAGCCCCCGAGTGGAATTTAATAAGCCGTATTTTGTTACAAAACCAGCACTCCCACTTCCCCAGCAGGGAGCCCCGCTCAAGTGGAAAACAGGCCTGGGAGTTGGCTGTCTTTTTCTCCCCTGACCGGGAGATCCAACCAGCCCATCCTAAAGGAAATCAGTCCTGAATGTTCATTGGAAGGACTGATGCTGAAGCTGAAACTCCAGTCCTTTGGCCCCCTGATGCGAAGAGCTGACTCATTGGAAAAGACCCTAATGCTGGGAAAGATTGGGGGCAGGAGGAGAGGGGACGACAGAGGATGAGATGGCTGGATGGCATCACTGACTCAATGGACATGGGTTTGAGTGAACTCCAGGAGTTGGTGATGGACAGGGAGGCCTGCTGTGCTGCAGCCCATGGGGTCGCAAAGAGTCGGACACGACTGAGCGACTGAACTGGACTGGAGTGATTTTCAGGGCTTGTTTCAGACTGAACAGCCTCTTCTAATTTGAGTATTTCCCTCACAGACCTGCTGGCTCCTCGCCCTTCAAAGGAGCCCCGGGAGCCCAGCGCTGTGAATGGCTGCTCGCCTCACTTCACAGGTGTCTGCCAAGAGCATCCTCCTCCCCTGCCATCATCTCTGTATCCCCAGTCGCAGCTCGTGTGTGGCTGGGAGAGGCTCAGACAAGCTGTGTGCTTCTCCCCAAGAGCCCGGGCTGGTCCCGCGCCCCCGCTGCCCCCGCGCAATGCTCCGCGATGTTGCCGGAGGCTCAGCCGCCTGTGTTTCCTAAAGACGTCCTTCATCTTTCAATTTGGTCCAGAGACAGACGGGCGGTGAGCTGGGAGACTGCACGGGGCGACTGCAGTGGGGGCAGACAGCGGGAGGGGACGGGGCGTTGTGCCCAAAGCCAGTGGACTCGGTCAGTTCCCCAAGCCCAGTATTTAACTTTGCACAAGTGACAGAGCCCTCTCCCGCGGGCACTTCCGAGCAATCTCGAAATCTTTTTACGTAGTGACGGCGCCTTTTCTTGCCCTGTGTGTGCAGGCTGAGTCGCTTCTGTCATGTCTGATTCTCTGCAACCCCATGGACTGTTGGGCTTCCCTGGTAGCTCAGTTGGTAAAAAGTCTGCCTGCAATGCAGGAGACCCCGGTTCGATTCCTGGTCGGGAAGATCCCCTGGAGAAGGGATAGGCTACTCACTCCAGGATTCTTGGGCTTCCCTGGTGGCTCAGATGGTAAAGAATCCGCCTGCAATGCTGGAGACCTAGGTTGGGATGATCCCCTGGAGAAGGGAAAGGCTAGCCAGTCCAATATTGTGACCTGGAGAATTCCATGGACTGTATAGTCCATGGGGTCACAAAGAGTCGGACACGACTGAGCGATTTTCACACATTCATATCGGACTATAACTTGCCAGGCTCCTCTGTCCATGGGATCCTGCAAGCAAGAATACTGGCGTGGGTTGCCATTTCGTCCTCCAAGGGATCTATTCCCGACCCAGGCATCAAACCCAGGTCTCTTAGGTGTCCTGCATTAAGCAGGTTTTTTACCACTAATGCCGCCTGGGAAGTTCTTCCACCTTTTCTTAGGGGAAACCGCAAATGCTTTAGGACAGCAAACCCCAGTCTTTTTGGCACCAGGGGCCGGTTTCCTGGAAGACAGTTTTTCTGTGGATGGACCCAGCGGGGAGATGGATTTTGGAAGATTCAAGTGCACTACACTTGTCATGCCTCTATTTCTGTTATTATTACATCAGGCATCAGATCCCAGGGAAAGGGGCCCCGTCTGTAAGGCAGTAAACCACCTATTTCTCTGACATTGGCATGGCTTGGCTTGGTAAGTATTTGAACGTCACAGCTCCTTAAATGTTGGGGAAGTTTTCAAGATAGGCAAGTGAGGGATAAGTTAATTAGGGCTGAACACAATCAAATAAATTTCACAGTTTCTCCTTTTAAATAAAAAATTCCGAGGACTCCCCTGGTGGGCCACTGGTTAAGACTGCAGGGGAACACGGGATCAAATCCCTGGCCGGGGATAAAAAAAAAAAAAAAAAAAAAAACAATTTTTTGAGTTTCTTCTTTTACAAAGAAAACTTTGATTTGAAACTAATGGCAGTGTTCTTTGAAAACAACAATAAATCTCCTGGATTCCACCTTCTGGATCTTTTCTCCATCCTTCATTAAGGTTTTTAAAGACTCGGTGGCCTCGTTGGAGGTGGTAGGAGGTTTGAAAGAACAATGTTCCATATCCTTTGTCGCATATGTTATTGACTAGATGCCATGGTGGTGAAATGAAGTTCCCTTTAAACTTATTACGGGCCAGCTCTCCTGTGGGGCGTCCCTGGTGAGAATCAGCCTGCAGTGTAGGAGACACAGGTTCAACCCCTGGGTCAGGACCATCTCCTGGAGAAGGGCATGGCAACCCACTCCCGTAGTCTTGCCTGGAGAATCCCATGGACAGAGGAACCTGCTGGGCTACATTGCCCAGTATGTATGTCCATTGAGTCGGTGATGCCATCCAACCATCTCATCCTCTGTCGTCCCCTTCTCTTCCCGCCTTCAGTATTTCCCAGCATCAGGGTCTTTTCAAATGAGTCAGCTCTTCACATCAGGTGGCCAAAGTATTGGAGTTTCAGCTTCAACATCAGTCCTTCCAATGGATGTTCAGGACTGATCTCCTTTAGGATGGACTGGTTGGATCTCCTTGCAGTCCAAGGGACTCTCAAGAGTCTTCTCCAACACCACAGTTCAAAAGCATCAGTTCTTTGGCGCTCAGCTTTCTTTATAGTCCAACTCTCACATCCATATATGACTACTGGAAAACCCACGAGTATCTTGGGTGTGCCTAACAGCATAACTTTGATCAAAAAACTAATATCTTTAATTCTCCCTTTTCTCTGTGAACTCAAAATAATAACAAGAATTTCAGCAGACTTTGGTCAATTGTAAGTGACCAAATATGAAGGGCTATTTTTTAGACAAATAGTAGGCAGTCAACACCAGCTAATTTCATGGAAATTTGATTTTTTTCTATGCATGCTTCTAAAGCCTTTAAATATTATATGGAAATTCACTTTGTCATCTTAAATTATTTCTAGCTGTTTTTCTTTTCCTTCAAAATTTTGCATTTCTCTAGATTAAGAGTAAAATTTATGCTGGGATTTAATTATGGCTGCTAAAAACTTAATTATTAATAGGGTTACAGGGACCTCAGGGCACTTCCTCCTCTCAGTGAACATTGACAACTATGGAATGTGACGGCGTTAGAAAAATCTCCCTGTCACATTAATAGCCCCACCAGTCGTGAGCCATCTGGTCTCCACTCCAGAAATCTTTCCTCACAAAAATCTCTTTAATGGCCCAAGCCTGGAAAATGTCACGAATTTTCCACATGTAGGGCTGCACATATGTCGTATTTCTTCCCTTCTGTGTGTCCTGACGATTTGATAAATCTAAAGTTACGAAGTTTGCAATTACCCACGACACGTGACAAACAAATTTTCTTTTCTGATGCTGCAAATATCTTTTCCCCTTTCTCCTTGCCTTTCTCCTTCTTCCTTCTTGCATTCTCTGCCTCTTTTTCCTCCTTCATCGTCCCTCTAGCATTTGATTTGAATCGTGGAATTTGGTTTGCACATACATGTAACAATTCTGGAGAAGGAAATGGCAGCCCACTCCAGGGTTCTTGTGTGGAGAGTCTCATGGACAGAGGAGCCTGGGGGAGTACAGTCCATGGGGGTCTCAAAGAGTTGGACTCAAAAGAAGCGAGTGACCACAGGTAACAATTCAAACTCTTCATCTATAGATCAGGTTGACTTTGGAGAACTTCAGAGGTCAGTAAAGGCTTCATTTTCATCTGTCTGAAATTGTTCTTCATGAATCTTAACCTGCCTGCATAGAAGAATTACTCGAGGGAATTTCATAAAATATTGATGTCTCAGGTGCATTCTTGGAGGCTTCTGAGTTAATATTTGGAGTTGGGGCTTTCTCGAATACATGATTTGAAACCCTTCCTTGTTAGTTAATAATAACATGAATAAACAGGAGCGGTAGAGGACATTGTCGAATCAGCAAAAAATAGTCTTTGATGTGGATTTGTGAATGAGTTCATGCCTATCAATTTTTAAGGCTCCACATGTAAGTATATCATATAATATTTGGATTTTTCTGATTCACTTCACTTAACACGATCCTCTCTAGGTCCATGCATGTTGTTGCAAATGGCATTGCCTCATTCCTTCTCTGCCTGAGTGATATTCCGTTGTCTATACGTACCACATCTTCTTTGTCCACCCATCTGACTTGCTCTTTTAAATTTTATTGACGTATTTTTGGCTCTGCTGGGTCTCTGTTGCCGAGCACCGGCTCCTCTCTGATTGTGGCGAGCGCGGGCTACTCTAGCTCCGGTGTGTGGGCTTCTTGTCACGGTGACGTCTCTTGTTGACAAGCACAAGCTAGAGGTCACCCGGGCTCAGTAGGTGTGGCACGGGCTTAGCTGCTCCAACGCCTGTGGCATCTTCCCAGACCACAAGATCGAACCCGTGGCCCCTGCATTGGCAAGTAGACTCCTACCCACCATTGCCACCGAGGAAGCCTTTGCCTGGTTTTCTGATTAAAACTCTTTCAGGGTATCTCAGGACCGTTCAGAGAAAGTCCAGATTCCTGAGCCCAGTTACTAAGACAGACAGATAACTTATAACGGCTCCAGTGACAGATAAGGATTTGGGCGAAACATAGTTGGAAATTCTCCACGGTAGAAGGGGGGCTTTGAAAAAGAAGAGTAGAGATTGTCCTCTGCTGGAAGTAGATGAAGGAGGCCATGAGTAAAGGGTGTGTTGACAGAGACTGAGAGAATAATGCAAACAGAAACACTGGTTGTACCACGTCTTCACCCAGCTCAGTCCGTCTTAAGAGATGGACTATGCTTTGTCGCTCAGTTGTCTCTGACTCTCTGCGACCCCGTGGACTGCAGCCCACCAGGCTCCTCTGTCCATGGGATTCTCTAGGCAAGTGTACTGGAGTGGGTTGTCCTGCCCTCCTCCAGGGGATCTTCCCCACCCAGGGATTGAACTCAGCTCTCCAAGTGACAGAAAGAATGTTCAAAAGATGTGGGGCAGAAAATGAGCAGAAACGACCCTGTCTGCTTCACATGGCAACGCCAGATGCGATGTGCTGATCTGTCATTTTTCAGCTCATTACTGGCACGGCACCGTCAAGGGAGCCTTGCAGACCTGCGGAAAGGGTCCTGTCCAGGTGAGCTTAACAGGTGTTCTCACATGGGCATCCCTGGATAAAGCATGGGTGTCGAATATTCCACTAAATCCTAGAAGCCACGTGGGCCCAAGACGCCAAGCAGAGAAGTTTCTATCAGTGGTGGCATCGCGTTCTAAGAAACAAAGCTGGGGGTACGGGGGGAAGTCATTTGCAACCTTGTAGGCAAAGTGAAAGAATATACCATTTCCTCTTTCTTTCTTTTTTTTTTTAATTAATGTATTTTTTTTTTTCATTTTTGGCTGCACTGAGTCTTGGTTACTGAGCAAGGGCTTTGTGTAGTTGCAGCGAGCAGGGGCTACCCTATAGTTATGTTCTGTCGGCTTCTCACTGCCGTGGCTTCTCTGGCTGCAGAGTGTGGGCTCTAGGACATGTGTGCCCAGCAGTTGCCCCATGACACGTGGGATCTTCCTGGACCGGGGATCGAACCCAAGTCCCCTGCACTGGCAGGCGGGTTCTTTTTTTTTTTTACTTTTTTTTTTTCTGTTTGGTTGGGAACTTTTGATTTATTTCTTTTGAATTGGAGGATGACTGCTTTACAAAATTGTGTTGGTTCCTGCCATACATCGACATGGATCAGCCATAGGTGTACACATGTGTCCCCTCCCTCCTGAACCTCCGTCCCACCTCCCTCCCCGCCCCACCCCTGTCCGTTGTCACAGAGCCCCTGTTTGAGCTCCCTGAGTCAAATTCCCGCTGGGCATCTATTTTATATATGGTAATGTACACGTTTCCACCATACTCTCTCAATTCGTCTCACCTTCTCCTTCCTACCCTGCCCCCACCACGACCACAAATCTGTTCTCTCTGTCTGCCTCTCCATTCCTGGCAGGCAGACTCTTAACCACTGGACCTCCAGGAAAGTACCTCTCCTAAAGTGCCTCTCCTCTTCTTAAATACAACCTGAAGTCACTCAGTCTGGGCCCAACTCTTTGCCACCCCATGGACTACACAGTCCATGGAATTCTCCAGGCCAGAATACTGGATTGCGTAGCTGTTCCCTTCTCCAGGAGATCTTCCCGACCCAGGAATCGAACCAGGGCCTCCTGCATTGCAGGTGGATTCTTTACCAGCTGAGCCACCAGGGAAGCCCCAAAATACTGGAGTGGGTAGCCTTTCCCTTCTCCAGGGGATCTTCCCCAACCCAGGGATTGAACCTTGGTATCCCGCATTGCAGGTGAATTCCTTACCAGCTGAGCCACCAGAAAAGCCCAAGAACACTGGAGTGGGTAGCCTATCCCTTCTTCAGCAGATCTTCCCAACCCAGGAATCAAATTGGGGTCTCCTGCATTGCAGGTGGATTCTTTACCAGCTGAGCAGGACCTACGTCAGTTTAACCCAGTCGTTGAAGACATGAATCGTCTCTTTATAGAAACAGCTCACCTAATCAGCACAAGAGAAGGAGGCAAATATAGAGAAATGCAGTATTTTCTAGTACTTGCTCCAGCATTTTTGCCTGGAGAATCCCACGCACAAATGACCCTGCTGGGCTACAGTCCATGGGATCGCGAAGAGTCAGATACAACTGAGTGAGTAACACTTTCCCTTTTTACAGATAATGACCCCCGATGATGCTTCCTATGAAACAAGAAAGAAATGCTAGCAATTTGCACCTCATGATAGGGATCATCTTACTGAAGCAAACTCTCATCGGATCAAACCTCTCGACTCTAGGGTTCATGAGAAAACAAAGACCATGGGAGATTCTAAGGGCATCATGAACATACAGTCAGATGGTGGAGAGTTATATGAGGGAAAAAGACCCTTTTCCCTCAACAAATACGTTGCAAGACGGAAATAAAGAGATGGAGTAATGCTGAGTGGTAAGTCGCGTCAGACTCTTTGCAACTACGTGGACTGTAGCCCGCCAGGCTCCTCTGTCCATGGGATTCTCCAGGCAGCAATACTGGAGTGGGTTGCCATTTCCTCCTCCAGGGAATCTTCCCCACCCAGGGATCAAACCTGAGTCTTCTGCATTGGCAGGCAGATTCTTTACCACTGACCCACCTGGGAAGCGCTTATTCTGTGAATTACGGCAAGATAAAAGTACATGTTTCAGAAGATATCCATCAGTTTTTTTTTTTATTTAATTCCATCAGAATAACTCGCAGCTTTGTTTAAGCGAACATATGGCTCCATCGCTCATAGCATCAGCCGCTGGGAACATTGATGGATTTGTAATCTGTTCATATTACACAGTATTCTTTTATGGATGGGACATTTTGGTTCCGTGACATTCTCTGTGCATGGTAATGACTCTAGCTTTGCAGAGGAATTTGCTTTAAAAAAAAAAAAAAAAAACTAAATATCCCCATCCATCTCTTCATCTCTGTTATGGGCTAACTTGCCTCCTAAGTCACTTCAGTCATGTCAGACTCTTTGTGACCCCATGGACTGTAGCCCACCCGGGCTCCTCTGTCTATGGATTCTCCAGGCAACAATACTGGAGAGGGTTGCCATGCCCTTCTCAAGGGGATCTTCCCAACCTAGGGATCGAACCCAGGTCTCCTGCATTGGCAGGCAAGTCTTTACCACTGAGCCATCTGGGAAGCCTTATTTATATATCTATCTGTCCATATGCATGTCAAAATGCCCATACATAAAGAGATGCTTGTGTGTATAGATTTATATAAACATACATACATATATAAATGTCTACACTTATGCATGTGTTTATTTATATATGTACAGATGGTGTGTTTGTGTGTATATATATATAGACACATATTCATATCATTGAGGGAAATTTTTTCTGTATATTTTTAAACAGTATTATTGTATTTTAATGGAAAATAGAAGCATCAAAATATAAGCAATGTGTGTATATGAAACGGACATACAAGTATAGTTTTTTTTTTCTTTCTTTTATTCTTTCTTGAGTTGTGCTGCCTGGCTTCTGGGATCTTAGTTCTCTGACAAGGGATCGAACCCGCATCCTCCGCATTGAGAGTACAGAGTCCTAACCACCAGGGAAGTCCCTGTATAGATATTTATATACTTGCACATATGTACATATAAGTATCTTTATACATGGGCCTACGTTTTATATATACACACTAATATTTGTATAAAAATATGTGCATATATAAATATCTATACACATAGGCCTATGGTTTTATGTATATATGTTTTATATGTGTGTATATATTTATATATATGTGTATATGTATATATACACATACACGTGTTTGAGGCTTCCCAGGTGGTACTAGTTGTAAAGAACCCGCCTGCCAATGCAGGAGACCTAAGAGACTCGGGTTCCATCCCTGGGTTGGGAAGATCCCCTGGAGGAGGAAATGGCAACCCACTCCAGTGTTCTTGCCTGGAAAATCCCATGGACAGAGGTGGCTGGTGGGCTACAGTCCATGGGGTCGCAAAGAGTCTGGCATGACTGAGTGACTTACACACACACACACACACACACACACACACACACACACACACACACACACACACACACACACACACACACACACACACACACACACTGAAAGAAATGTTGCTCTTCCTTCACAAAACTCATGACCTGAGCAAGCTGAGAATGGCTCCTGGAACCATATCCTGCAGAGATGTGTCCGTGGCTTGGGGACCTGTTCCATTTTCACCAAGAAGTTTTCTTTTCTTGGCCTTGTCATTCTCTCTCTTCCCTTCCTTTTTCTTTCTTTGAGCATCACATAAAAACAAAAAATAAATAAAATGTGAAATACTGTATACACTGAAGCGAAAGGAAAAATGTACGCTCTTCAAATAAGATGTCCAGTTTTTTGTGGGGTTTTTGTCCAGTAATAAGCTGGTGATGTAATCTCTGTGGTTGATGAATCCAGGCATGTAAAAATTTACGTTCCATATTTCCTGAGAATATATGTAGTCTTTCTACACAGATCTGTTTTAAACACGCATGATGGTCCATGAAGCGTGAACGGAGATTATAGATGCTGCTAAGTCAGTCTGATGCTGGGAAAGACTGAAGGCAGGAGGAGAAGGGGATGACAGAGGATGAGATGATTGGATGGCATCTCCGACTCGATGGACATGAGTTTGAGTAAACTCCGGGAGTTGGTGATGGACAGGGAGGCCTGGCGTGCTGCAGTCCATGGGGTCGCAAAGAGTTGGGCACGACTGAGAGACTGAACAAACAACACATCAGCAAAATCCAGATTTTGAAACAAACCTAAATTCCCAAGTTTGGAAGTGATACATTGCTGGTGGTACGCCAACGTACTGTATTTTGCATTTCTCAGTTTGTGATGATTTGGAGCATCTTTTCGTGTGCTTATCTGCCTGCCATAAGTATATCTTCTTTGGTGGTGTGTTCCAATCTTTATCCAGCTAGTATTGTTAATTTCATAATTTGTTGTCTTTTTATTGAATGTCGAGGGCTCTTATACATTCAAGATTCAAGGTTATTTTTCAGATATTTGTTCTGCAAATATCTTCTTTCAAGCCATGGCTAATTCTTTTTTTATTTTCTCTGTGATATACCGCAATGGGTTGCCATTTCCTCCTCCAGGATTGGATCTTACCCACCCAGGGATCAAATTCAGATCTCCCACATTGCAGGCAGAATTCGTTATCATCCGAGCCACCAAGGAAGCCCACGGTATAAGGAATGCATGCAATTTTGGTTTTAAAGATAAATGTTGGGAGTAACCCACTTGAGCTTCGTTAAGCATAATAGAATTTCACAAATCAGAAATAGGCAGGTGGGATTTCCCTGGTGGTCCAGTGACTAAGATGACAGACTCCCAATGTCAGAGGCCAGGGTTCAATCCCTGGTCAAGGAACTAGATCCCACAAGCCACAGCTAAGACTGGGGTGGCCAAATAAATAAAAAATAATGTAATAAGTATGTGTTATATGTAATATAAAAATTAAAAATAGTTGTAAGAAATGGGCAAATGACATAAAGATGTTTAAATACAAATCACTGCTCTAGTTGTAACCAGTGTAATAGTAATTGTGGTATTCATCTCCTATGCACACAATAAGCATAATTGTGGAAGTTTTTGAGTTCTTTGTGCTAAGTTTATTATACTTGTATCTACCGAAATGTAATTTTATGACTGTCGAGCTTAATTATAAAGAGATCGAGATGTTAAATACATAAGCAAATGAAGGAAAATATTTTTGATAAATGGCTTCCCTGGTGGCTCATCAGTAAAGAATCTGCCTGCCAATGCAGGAGACCTAGGTTCAACTCCTGGGACCAGAAGATCCCCTGAAGAAGGAAATGGCAACCCACTCCAGTATTCTTGCCTGGAGAATCCCATGGGCAGAGGGGCCTGGTGGGGCTACAGTCCATGGGGTCACAAAGAGTTGGACATGACTGAGTGACTAAACAGCAACAGTTTTTGATAAAGACATCATATTTGACAAAGCCTGTCTCCTGGCAGACGCAGTAACACAGCATGAGATAACATCTTTTTCTTTTTTTGTTTAATTTTTTAATAGAAGGATAATTGCTTTGCAGAATTTTGTGGTTTCCTGTCCTACATCAACAAGAATCAGCCATAGGTACACCCACGTCCCCGCCCTCCCAGACCTCCCTCCCAAATCCCTCCCACCCCACCCTTCAGCCTCTTGCAGAGCCCCTGTTTGAGTTCCCTGAGTCACAGAGCAAATTCCCATTGGCAGCTTTGTAGTCCAACTGTCACATCCATACGTGACCACTGGAAAAACCACAGCCTTCTCTAGATGGACCTTTGTCGGCAAAGTAATGTCTCTGCTTTTTAATATGCTGTCCAGGTTGGTCATAACTTTCCTTCCAAGGAGCAAGTGTCTTTTAATTTCATGCTTGCAATCACCATCTGCAGTGATTATGGAGCCCAAGAAAATAAAATCAGCCACTGTTTCCACTGTTTCCGCACCTATTTCCCATGAAGTGATGGGACCGGATGCCATGATCTTAGTTTTCTGAACGTTGAGCTTTAAGCCGACTCTTTCACTCTCCTCTCTCACTTTCATCAAGAGGCTCTTTAGCTCCTCTTCGCTTCCTGCCATAAGGGCGGTGTCATCTGCGTATCTGAGGTTATTGATATTTCTCCCGGCAATCTTGATCCCAGCTTGCGCTGGAATTTCACGCACGGTATTGTAAATTTCTGTGTCACTCTCTCCATACGTCTCCCCGTCTGCCTCCTCTCCCCCACTCTGCCCACAGGTCTGTTCTCCATGTCTCTTTCTCCACTGCTGCCCTGAAAGCAACTTCATCAGTTACATCTCTTTAGATTCCATGCATATGCGTCCATATTCAATATTTATATTTCTGCATGAGATCACGCCTTGCTGCCCATCGGGAAACCCTTCTCTCTGACTCTCTCATTTTGCGCTCTACCTACTGGTTTACGGAGTTAAAACAGAGATGTCTCTGATGTGTCCCTTTAACTGCACATTGATTTTGAAGCTGCCCCTGATGAGCGTGCATTAATCTAAATTACTTTGCAGCTATGTGTCCTCCCTGAAGAAATGTTTTTACCTTATGACTATCAGAGATTTGGAGATTAAAAAAAAAAAGACATTAACCACACTCTGTGGTAATACACCAGCTCTGTCTAGATTATGGATCTTTAAAGAGTCATTTTCCCAAAAACTAAGAGTTATTACTTACACCCCAGTGGTGTCTAAAAGGATTAGTCTGTCATCACTACATATTGTTCTATTTATCGACAGATATACACACACACAAGTATTATTTTGTTTCTACATAATTTATGTAAGTGTAATTTTACACACATATATGGAAGTATATAAGAATATGTACACATATCTGAACATATGTTAATATTTGTGTATATACAAACATTATTATATATTATTATATATAATATATAGTATACTATATATAATATAAAATACTATTATATTATATAATATATACATGTAATATATATAAATATATAGTAGTGTATATGCTACATAATATAGCATATTTTATTATATATAATAAACATATATGCATTCTTATTGATAGTGTTCATATATTTGTTCCTATATATCTTCTAATATGTCGCTCAGTTGTGTCAGACTCTTTGCGACAACCCCAAGGACTGTAGCCCACCAGGCCCCTCTGTCCATGGGATTCTCCAGGCAAGAATACTGGAGTGGGTTGCCATTTCCTTCTCCAGGGGATCTTCCCGACCCAGGGATCAAACCCATGTGTCCCACATTGACAGGCAGAATCTTTACCACTAAGCAACTGGGGAAGCCTGTATGTCATGTATGTATGTGTATATGTATATACATATATATATACACACACAATATTAGAAAAAGATTCAGACACAACTTAGTTACTGAATAGCAAAAATAATATAAAATATACAAACTAAGAATATATATATATATTAGAATATATATGTTTGGACATAGATATGATATATTTATCCTAGACTATATATACAAGAACTAGACAAATATATGATACATTTATACTGGACTGTATATATTTATACTAGACTATATATGCTATATGTGACATATATAGCAGAATATATATATATATGAGAACATATATATTGTATGTATGCTAGAATATATATGCATGAACATATTTATGCTATGTCATCATATATAGTAAATATATGACATGTATATATTCCTGTTTATATACTCTGACATATATATATTACATATATCTTCTGTATATATTATATATATATATATATATCTTCTCATATATATTATATATATTAGAAGTCTAGGACTTCAATCCAAATGAAGATCTACAATTTCTAGAAAAGAGTGTATTAAGCTGTAACCGCCTTTATGTCCATTTTGACACATGACTGTAAATAAGTCATTTACAGAGTAACATCGTCTTACACTGTTGGGAATTATCTGAATAGAACTAAAATCAGAAGTCAGTGGCAGGAAAATAAAAAGAATTACCTTTGGTAAATGAACCAAAATACACACAAGAAATAACCCAACCCAGCAACCAGCTTCCACAGCAAAAATTACAAGCACCCACCATGAACACACATAGAAGGCTGTGTTTTATATTAGTACGTGGTTTGCTCCTAGGAAGTAAGACAAGGACTGCAGCGGTTCATTCTGGGGGCCCTTTAAGCAATGACTCACTTATTACTTGGAGGATCAGCTTTAAGAACCAGTATCCCCTCCACTCCCAACCCCAGGGGCTCGTCCAGGACAATTATCTACATGTCCTCAAAGAGCAGGGATAAAGCAAGCAAATGTCGTGGTTTAAACATGGACAAGACTCTCTGCCTTTGGGGATGCGATTTAATAAAGCAAGGGAAAAACTCCAAAGTTGAGGCAAGCAAAATTCTCGAGCTTGTTCATCTGTCTTGCGGACGACTGCTTAATTTATAACTCTTGAAACCAAAAGGACAAAGCTATTTTTCTTCCTCTTCTGCTGTCTCCTCTGAGGAGAAACCTGGCCCATCCTGGCAAAGAAGGCAATATTTTGCCTTGGATAAAACATCGGAGGGAACCACAGCTTAGCACTCTGAAGTGCTGGCTTTAGCATCCCCGAATCCCATGCACAGAGCAGCAGAATGCATCCTGCCTTTATTCCTGCTTGTGGTTTAGACTCACGAGGCTGGAATGACAAGAGAACCATACCGCAAATTGAACCATGAACGTCCGACATGTACCTATCTGTCCAACAGCATTGCAAGACGATGTAGTGGCAAGGCAGGTTTGGGTTTCCATGGACACAGACAAAATCATTCGTTTCTTTCCACGAAGCATCAAGTTAAATTGCCTTTGGGTCAAAATATGTCCCCGTCGTGCTTGTTGTTCTTAGTGACAGAATCTGATTAAACATTCCAAGCACAAGGTGTTAAAATATTTTCCAGGATCCCTAGTAAAGATACAAAGAAGCTCCCATATGCTGGCCACCTGATGCAAAGAGCCGACACATTGGTGAAGACCCTGATGCTGGGAAAGATTAAAGGCAGGAGGAGAAGGGGATGACAGAGGATGAGATGGTTGGATGGCATCACCGACTCAATGGACATGAATTTGAGCAAACTCTGGGAGGCAGGGAAAGATCGGAAAGCCTGGCATGCTGCAGTTCATGGATTCGGAAAGATTTAGTGACTGAACAGCAACAGCAGTGAAGATACAACCACGCTGGTGAAAGAGACATCCGCAAGTGTGCTTTGCATAACCACTTACATCCACAGGCAAACTTCGGTAATAAAAGAGCATGCCGCAAAGTAAATAAGCCACGCTCTGTTGGCATAATCGGTTTGCAAATTTTGCAAGGTGGCTTGGGGCTGTTAGTTCCCAAATAACTAAAATACAATTTAATGTGCAATAGCAAGTTACAGTTGGGGAAGGCAATGGCGACCCACTCCAGCGTTCTTGCCTGGAGAATCCCACGGACAGAGGAGCCTGGCGGGCTACAGTCCATGGGGTCTCAAAGAGTCAGACGCAACTGAAGCGACTTAGCACCCACGTAGACACTTCATCCTTATGACGACCTTTGCATTTCTTTTTACTTTGTCAGCATTATTGGGTTCCATCTTCAGTGGATTTACAGTTTCAGAGTATTGAGACATCTGGTTTATTTTTCTTGACATTGAAGGTCATGGTTTGTAACACATCCCATTTGCTTGGCCTGTATGTTGCTTCCTCCTGTCCGGGGTCATGGTACTTTTCTTCCTGTGGTCTGATTTTAATCATGTGTCTGGTGACTGTTGGTCTTTTAGGGGTGTGGCTTGATGAGAACGGGGTTTGTTTTGCAAAGCAACAGCCTCAGGTTTGGTCCCGCACGTTTTGCAGGTAAGAAGCAGTAACTCACCACACAGAAAGGACAGGTGGTTTGAAGGATCGGTTGTAGTTCTGCTGGGTTTGGGAGTTCAGGTCATCTGAGTTCCGTTCATCCAGTTCTTTGAGTCCTTCAGCCCACGACTGCAAATCTTACACCCTAGCTTCTGTGCCAAGGTAGATCTGAGCCAAGCAAAGCAAATGCTTGACATCACTGTTCACAGTCCTTGGAGCTGAGATCCATACTCTGTAATCCAGCAGCACAAAAAAAGCATAACACAGTCTGTGTTAGCGTCTTCCCATGAGAAATCACACAGGCAGTGTAAAGTCTACCTTCTGAATACTGCTTTCAACCAGCTGAGCTTAAATCAAGTCCCAGAAATCCTATTCATGGTTGTATTCTCCGTGAACCCGATAATATAATGCAGGATATTCACAGCTGCATTTTTAGAAAGAGCTTCAGGTAGAATTGATCCACCCCGTCTGCCAAGGATAGCGTGGACCCATCCATTATGCCACGTGCTATGCTGTACTTAATTGCTCAGTCGTGTCTGAGTCTCTGCGACCCCATGGACTGTAACCCACCAGGCAATCCATGGGGATTCTCCAGGCAAGAATGCTGGAGTGAGTTGCCATGTCCCCCTCTGGAGGATCTTCCCAACCCAGGGATTGAACCCACGTCTCCCGCATTGTAGGTGGATTATTTACCGTCTGAGCCACTAGGGAAGCCCCAGAATACTGGAGTGGGTAGCCTATCCCTTCTGCAGGGGATCTTCCCAATCCAGGAGTCGAAGCGGGGTCTCCTGCATTGCAGGCAGAATTCTTTACCAGCTGAGCTGCCAGGGAAGCCCCTTTATGCTATAGGCGTAGAATAAAATATTAGACAATGGAGGAAGTAAGTAAGCTATAAAGTACTTGTGTTATCCAGGTTTATCAGGGTCAAGCTCACTGCTCACTGCCCCACAGGCCAGTAATTGAGAGGCAAGGTGCTGGGAATAGTGACTTTATTCAGGAAGCCAGCAGACGCAGAAGACAGTGGATGTGTTCCAAAGAACCATCTACCCCAAGTCAGAATTCAGATTCGCTTTACGCTGAAAGAGGGAATGTGCCTCGCCGTTGCAGTTGCAAACATCGTGGTGCAGGAATCCTTTGTAAACATCTTGGTGCAGGAATCCTTTGTTCTTGCAGCCGACCTTGAGGATTACAGGTCTCGGTGTGCTTGTAAACCTCCAATAAAACTGTTATTGTCTGTTCAACAACTTTTTTATCTCTGTATGACTGCTACAGTGTTATACTCTGAAAGTTCAGAACCTTGAGAATGGACTCTCGTGTATATTTCAGGCTATTTCAAAAAAAATAAAACCTTAAGATCACGACATCCGGTCCCATTGCTTCACGGCAAATAGATGGGGGAAAAAGTGGAAATGGTGGCAGCATTCTTTTTCTTAATATTTGAAAAATTTTTTTTTGCACAATCATTGTATCTTTTATTTACAGATACAAATTAGTAAAGCTTAAAAACCCAATGCGACTTGTACAGAAATCCTTTAATTTTCTTTATTTTCACACATTAAAATATGAAACACACTATACAAATGGTTTTCTCACAGCAGATTACACGTGGGTCCCTTCAGACCCGCTCTCCAGGAACGCCGGCCTCCGAGGGGCCCCGGCCGGCAGCTGGGGCTCGCGTGGCCAATGGTTGATGCGGATGCAGACGTATGCAGCCCTCGGCGCGGGAGGTCCCCTCCTCCTGTCTTAAAGTAGGTTGGATGGCGTCGGTGTCCGTATGTATAGACGTGAAGTGTGGCGGTCCTGAGCAGCTTTGGGGCCCGGGGCGGGGGCCTGCGGCCGGGCGGGCGTCCGGGGGCGCGGCCGCCGCGCTCGGGGCTGCGCCCGCGCTCAGACCCCCGGGTTAGGCCAGGTAGGTGTAGATGTCCTTCTCCCCGTCCACTCGCTCCAGATACTCCTTCTCGATCAGAATGTCAATGCATTTCTCAATTACTGGGACCCGGGGCTTGAATCGTGAGGACAGCTGAGTCAGGACTTCTCCAAGTAACTGCTGGTGTTTTAGGACCTTCCTCATTTTCATAATTCTCACAATAGCCGCCTGGATCGGTAGTTTGCGATCTCCCTCGATGTTTTTGTGTGTGATTTCCTGTTCCTGCTTCTGTTCCGTTTTCATTGGCACATTGATGTTAACCCTTAATTTTTTATTTTTATAACCAAGATATAATTTTATTAAGGTATCTGGCTTCAATTCCACCTCATCAACATTTGCATTTTCGTCTTCCAAGACCAATAACTTGGACTTCAATAAAATCTGTAGGACTTGTGCCAAAATGCCCATTTTGATCTGGGTGCTGTCCGGCAGCTGCTACACGGTGTCGGGGTCTTCCGTGTTATATTGGAGCAGAATGGCCATCTGGAAATTTTTAATCATGATGTATCAAAAATATAATCTGTGAGGGAAAGAAATGGACAAAAGACAACTTGGTAGCAAAAGCGATACAAGACAGAGGTTAAAGTAAAAAAAAAAAAAATAACATTTAACATGGAGTCAGATTTCCTCTTCCCTGTTATGCTAGGAATATCTGAATAGAGCTCTGTAATATGGGGTGCAAGAAGTCTGCAGCAAAACAGTGCAAATGCCCCAAGGCCTGTTTATATAAAATGGAAAATTTGCACTCATAGGCATAAAAGTTTAGAAAAGAACTAGGAGGCAATTGTTAATGAAATTCAGCTTAGAGGTTGCCTCCAGGGCAATGGAGAGAGTGCTGGCGAAGGCTTCCAGTGGCTGGCAATGAGCTATTTCTCGACACCGCGGTGCTTCTGTCTTTTTGCCTCCTTCAGAAATACATTCATTTATTTTTAAGCCATTTTTATGACTTACACACGCCCCGTCATCAAAAAAAGTTTACATAGGAAGGGAAAAAAAGATATTGCAGTCATAATCTTGATCTGCAAGGGAAACAGAGAACGTAGATTTTCTTTCTGGGTTTGGCAACACAGAGGGACACTTGGAAGAAGTTTGACGTGGATATGAAGTGTGATTTCATCATCCCTTACCATCACTAGGACCACTAGGGAACTAGATTCTTTTTTTTTTCTCCCCTTTGGAAAGCTCTATCACTCCCCCTTCTTGAAGGAGAGTGGGTTGGATTCAGATGGTATTTTGATCAGTGGCTCGGACCCGGAATTGCATGGCACCTCCTGTGTTTATCTAGTCCCTTATCCTGTGCACATAATTAATAGTATGTATGATTATCTCTGTGTTCATCTGTCTTTCCATCTCTCCATCCACCGATCCATCTATCCATGCATTCATTCGCTGATCTAATGGTCTAGATAGATAAATTATAGATACATAGATAGATGTAGACAGTTGACTGACAACTAGATAGATTGATGGAGGAGTGGATGGATGGATGGATGAGTGCTTCAGTGGATGGAAAGATAGGATTGATAAATATAGATCCGTGTTAGGTAGAAGAAAGATACTAGATAGATCGTTTAGTCGCTCAGTCTTGTCCAACTCTAAAAAGCAGAGACCTTACTTTGTCAACTAAGGTCCATCTAGTCAAGGCTATGGTTTTGCCAGTAGTCATGTGTGGATGTGAGAGTTGGACTATAAAGAAAGCTGAGCACTGAAGAATTGATGCTTTTGAACTGTGGTGTTGGAGAAGACTCTTGAGAGTCCCTTGGACTGAAAGGAAATCCAACCAGTCCAACCTAAAGGAGATCAGTCCTGGGTGTTCATTGGAAGGACTGATGTTGAAGCTGAAACTCCAATACTTTGGCCACCTGATGTGAAGAGCTGACTCCTTGGAAAAGACCCTGCTGCTGGGAAAGATTGAGGACAGGAGGAGAAGGGGACGACAGAGGATGAGATGGTTGGATGGCATCACCGACTCAATGGACATGGGTTTGGGTGGACTCCAGGAGTTGGTGATGGACAGGGAGGCCTGGCGTGCTGCAGTCCATGGGCTCGCAAAGAGTCGGACACGACTGAGCAACTGAACTGAACTGAACTGAACTGAACTGTACTTGTCCAACTCTTTTGTGACCCCATGGACTGTATAGCCCATCAGCCTCCTCGGTCCATGGGATTTCCCAGGCAAGAATACTGGAGTGGGTTGCCATTTCCTCCTCCAGGGGATCTTCCTGACTCAGGAATCAAAACCAGATACTGCAGGCGGATTCTTTACCTGCTGAGACATCCAGGAAGCCCCAATAGATAAGACGGACAGGTAGGTAATACAAGAGAGATAATACAAGATATTAATAGAAGGAAAAAGAGAGGAAAAAAGGAAGAAAACCTAAGAAATAGAGAAAGAAAGAAAAGATAGAGTAGATTTATCAACTATCAACAAAGCGTTCTTTTCCTTAGAAAATTTACCCTTTAGTTGGATTAGTTATTCTTATCAGTTCATGACTTGCTGTCACCATCCCAAACCAGTGGAAGCCCCACCTCTCCTGTTTTATTTTCTTCTCCTGTAGGTTTTTTTTTCCCCCTTCTATTTCCTTTCTTCTCCGTTTACCTGCTCAGTTACATCCACTCTGTTGACTTTCATATGTACATTTTAAAACTTCTCCTTGCAGTGGTAGTCTTTACCCACTACTAGAAGTCCTCCTTCTTCCTCCACCTTTGAGTAACATCCATCCATCATCCTTTACATCTCAGGCAATCCCTCACCTCAGTGAACCTTCCCATTTCAGTTCCTCCTCCACACCTTTTAGCCCTCTACCATTCTCTAAGAATCCTCTTTTTATTTCCTTAAGAGCAGTGAGACATTAAATATTTAGGTTTTCCTTCTCTCATTTAAAGAGGATTAGGTACTAAGCCTTCAAAGTTCAGGAAATTTTTGTAGCAGAGCAGGAAGAAAGACAAAGGGTCAATAAATAAATTCCCCTTTTAATTTGTGTGTTTCTACAATACTATGAGCACCTGACTCAGAGAAATGACGGTGTATGTCATGCGGAGTGTGATTGTTGTAAGGGACCTACCCCCTAGGAGAGAGGCAGGGTTCTGATACATACCAGGGCTTTGCAGGGCCTGAAGGAGAAATGGGGAGGTGTGGTCTGAAGGTTGTGTAAGCAGGGTGGGTACCTGGGCAGCCATTCGTCAGCCTGAGACAGCTGAATGATCTTCCCTTCTTACTGTTGTTCCATCACTAAGTCGTGTCCGACTCTTTGTGACCCCATGGACTGCAGCACGCCAGGCCTCCCTGTCCATCACCATCTCCCAGAGTTTACCCAAACTCATGTCCATTGAGTCAGTGATGCCATCCAACCATCTCATCCTCTGTCATCCCCTTCTCTTCCTGCCTTCAATCTTTCCCAGCATCAGGGTCCTTTCCAGTGAGTCAGCTCTTTGGTCAAAGGATTGGAGCTTCAGCATCAGTCCTTCCAATGAATATTCAGGACTGATTTCCTTTAGGATGGACTGCTTGGATCTCCTTGCAGTTCAAGGGACTCTCAAGAGTCTTCTCCAACACCACAGTTCAAAAGCATCAATTCTTCAACACTCAGCCTTCTTTATGGTCCAGCTCTCACATCCATACACGACTACTGGAAAAACCATAGCATCAGGTGGCCAAAAGATTGGAGCTTCAGCTTCAGCATCAGTCCTTCCAATGAATATTCAGGGTTGATTTCCTTTAGGATTGACTGGTTTAGGACAGAATCTCTCATGGAAAACTATCTACTCTGTATTCAACATGGAAGCAGACTATCTGATAAGAACTGAAGAACAGTATGGATGGCACAGTGAACCACAGAGAAACAAACACCAGATCCACAGCAGATCCCTGGAAAGCATGGACCAGATGGAGTTGAATTTTCTCTCCAGCTTATTGAAACAGCCCTCAGTGTTCTGAGGTCAGCTGACCTGCAAAAACAAACACTACATTTTCTCTACAATTAGGCAGGACCAGCAAACCCTGGGAGATGGTGAAGGACAGGCAGGCCTGGCGTGCTACAGTCCATGGGGTGGCAAAGGGTCAGACACGACTTAGCGACGGAACAACAGCAACAGATTGAGAGAGACATGGTACCTACTGGCATTCATCAAAGTTGTAAAACACTTTCTGTGTGATGGTGATAAACACTGTCTTTTCCTTTCTCCATGTTTTGTGCGGACAACGTAGACAGGGATAGTTAGGTAGTGAAGGCAGTCTGAGGGCTTCCCAGGTGGGGCTCGTGGTAAAGAACCCGCCTGCCAATGCACGAGACAAAAGACAGGTTCAATCCCTGTGTCGGGAAGATTCCC
Organism: Giraffa tippelskirchi; assembly: GCF_054371585.1. Classification (NCBI taxonomy): domain Eukaryota; kingdom Metazoa; phylum Chordata; class Mammalia; order Artiodactyla; family Giraffidae; genus Giraffa; species Giraffa tippelskirchi. The sequence continues at coordinate 151,758,994 of NC_137289.1, forward strand.
TGGAGGAGGGCATGGCAACCCACTCCAGTATTCTTGCCTGGAGAATCCCATGGACGGAGGAGCCTGGCGGGCTACAGTCTATGGGGTTGCAAAAGAGTCGGACACGATTTAACCAACACAACAATCCCAACATCCCAAGCACTTTGACAGTGTCAAAGGCCAACGGGTCCCAGACATCTGGTTTTGAAAATTATCTGCAGTTACATCCCATAATCAATTTGTGTTTATTAATGCTGCTGGCTTCTTTAGGCTGTAAGTTACTGTCCCTTTTGGCTAGGTCTGCCATAACAAAGTCACTGTAGACTGGATGCCTTCAACAACAGATGCTTACTTCTCACTCTCTGTCATAATATAGTCTTAAGAGATAATAACTGCCAGAATGTCCCTCCAAACAACCCACAGACCCCGTACCCTGACCTGCGTTTTACTCATAGGCAAGAATTTTAGAGATAGGATACAGGCTCCAAATAGCAGGACATAAATCCTTGGCTGAGATACCAAAGTAGTCAATCCTAAAGGAGATCAGACCCGAATATTCATTGGAAGGACTGATGCTGAAGCTGAAGCTCCAATCCGTTGGCCACCTAACACTGACTCCTTGGAAAACACCCTGATGCTGGGAAAGATTGAAGGCAGGAGGAGAAGGGGATGACAGAGGATGAGATGGTTGGAAGGCAACACCGATTCAATGGACGTGAGTTTGAGCAAGCTCCAGGAGTTGGTGATGGACAGGGAAGCCTGGTGTGCTGCAGTCCATGGGATTCTCCAGGCCCAAATACTGGAGTGGGTAACCTTTTCCTTCTCCAGGGGATCTTCCCAACCCAGGAATCGAACCCAGGTCTCCTGCATTGCAGGTGGATTCTTTACCAGCTGAGCCACAAGGAAAGCCCAAGAATACTGGAGTGGGTAGCCTATCCCTTCTCCAGGGGATCGTCCTGACACAGGAATAGAACCAGTATCCTCTGCATTCCAGGCAGATTCTTTACCAGCTGACCTATCAGGGAAAAGCTTGGATGATGTAAATAATCAGATCTTTCTCTTCTCACGGCTATATTTCAATGTTGTTTTTTTCTTTTTTTCTCCTACCACCACCTCTAGATTTCAGTGAGCCACAGAAGAGTGTAAAAATTAATTCCCTTTTACATTTTTTCCATTGTAAGATTTTTATTAACTGCCAGAGCTGCTGGACTGAAGAAAGGACACTTAGAATTCTCTCATGCTTTCCAGTCGGTGAACACTTGAAGTTAATTCAAAGAAAAACTGCTAGTTTCAGACATGATGGGGAAGGGAGTAAGAAAAAAATTTCTTTTAATATATGTGTATCTATTTACATATTTGGATGCGTTAGGTCTTGGTTGTGGCTCAAGGGTTTAGTTGCTCTGTGGCAATGTGTGATCTTAGTTTCTAGACCAGGGCTGGAACCTATGTCCCCTGAACTGCAAGGCAGATTTCCTAACCACCGAACCACCAGGGACATCCCATAAGGAAACTTAAGATCCTTGTAAGGGGGGAATTTGAGGCTCCCTGCTGTACGACTCTGATTCTGTGCTAATCACAAATACTAGCACATTTCCAATATACTCGTGAGCGATTACAAGTGAATTATAATGAGTGATGGGAGTGTGCAGAATAAAGAAGTCCCTTAGGCCAGGAGCTGAGGAAAAGTCCTGTCTATACTTTTCACAGAAGGCATTCTATATATAGAAAAGAACCAAGAAAGAAAGGAGGTTTAGAAACACATGTTGTATCTGGAAACGGAAAGACGCAGTCCAGTGGTCTTGGGTAGTTGACGGATGGGGCTGATAGATATCAGGTGACATAGTGTATCACATACTATGTGGGCTTGATGTGAACTAGGCTCTGTTGTACACACTCGTTCACAAAGACACACATACAGTCTTGCATTTTCTTTGAAATCAAGTTGAATGCCAGTCTTTCATGATGCATGTTTACTGTGATGTAGCAATTCCATCCCAAGTTGTGTAAGAAAGCGTATCTCCGTCGTAGAACTTGTCTGTGGACATTCAGTGCTGTTTGTAAAAATAGCTAAAAGAATGGAAACCTTCCAAATGTCCATGAGTGGATGAATAGAAAAACAAAGTGTGGGCTGTCCATATAATCACAAAATGTTACCGGATCATAGAAAGGAATGAGATGGGATAGTTAGACAGCTTCACTGACTCAATGGACATCAGTCTGAGCAAACTCCGAGAGATAGCAAAGGACAGAAGATCCTGGCATGCTGCAGTCCATGGGGTCGTAAAGAGTCAGACACGACTTAGCGACTGAACAGCAATAACAAAGAAAGAAGTAGGGACACAGGCTTCAGTGTGGGTGAACCTTGAAAACCTTATGTCAGATGAAAAAAGCCAATCCCAAAAGACGACACAGGCTGTGTGCTTTTTCACTTAAAACACGCGGAATAAGAAAAGAGAGAAGAAGATTCTTTTGCGTGTTTCACTTAAAACATGCAGAGAGAAGGGAGATTCATGGTTTCCAAGGGCACCAAGGTGAACAGGAATGAGGAGGGACTTATTGGGTATAAGGTTTCTCTTTGGAGGAAAGAAATGTTCTAACCTGGATTGTGGTGGTAGTAACTCTGTGAATACATTAAAAAAACGTTAGCTTGTATATTTTAAAGGTACATTTTAACTTGTTAATTTGTATATGTTTAAGTATCATACATTGTATGATTTGGGGATTTAATGCAGATTTTCTTAACATACATGGTTAATATTAGATTTTTTTTTTAAATATTTATTTGGCTGCATCAAATCTTAGTTGTGGCATGTGGCATCCAGTTATTCTAGGGAGTCCAGAATGAACCTGGGCTCCCTACATTGGGTGGGAGTGCAGAGTCTTAGCCACCGGACCATCAGGGAAGTCCCAAAATTAGATTTGTTTTAAAATATATATATATATATTTTTTTTTTTTTTTTCTTACTTGGCTGCGCCGGCTCTTGGTTGCAGCATGTGAGATCTTTGGTCTTAGTTGTGGCATGCAACATCTAGCTCCTTGACCAGGGATTGAACCCAGGCCCCCTGGATTGGAAGTCTTGACTGTGTCACCACCAGGAAGTCCCCTAAGACTGGATTTTTTAAAGAAAGATCCTTATATATATTATTCTCAATGTTTTCTGTTTTCTCCCCTACTGCCCACACTTATAAAGCATGAAAAGTCTAAAAATTCCACAGCAATACCTTTCTGAGAATGCCAGGGTATAATAACATTATTTTCTTCTGATTTGAGGAAGCCAATTTCCTATTATATCTCCTTCAGTCCAGTATGATCAGTGGACAATGCTGTCATCCTGATAGCTCTCTGCATTTTGTATTTTCATCTGCCAAAAATCCTGAATGGGACTTAAGTTTGTTTGTTTGTTTTAAAATGATTATTCCAAGTCATTTATATTGATGAGTTTAATCAATATACTATTTTCACGAAATGCAGTTCAGGGTTTCAGTCGACTCAAAGGAGAAAACGTTATGGATTTTTCTCTGTTTCTTGCTACTGCCCATGGGAGCAAGTGATATCACAGATAGTTGATTCATGTGGACAGAGAACAAAAAAGGGAACAAATAATGAGCAGCTTTATTCTCTGTCAGGACACCTAGACTGAAATCTTGGAGAAGGAAATGGCAACCAACTCTAGTATTCTTGCCTGGAGAATCCCAGGGACGGCAGAGCCTAGTGGGCTGCCGTCTATGGGGTCGCACAGAGTCAGACATGACTGAAGAGACTTAGCAGCAGCAGCAGCAGCAGACGGCAATCAGTGACTGTCTTGCTAAACTGAGATGTAAGGGAACATACAGAGGCTCTTTAGTAAAGTGAAAAGAGGAGAGTGAAAACACCAGCTTAAAACTCAACATTGAAAAAAGAAGATCATGGCATCCGGTCCCATCACTTCATGGCACATAGATGGGGACACAGTGGAAACAGTGACAGACTTTATTTTCTTGGGCTCTAAAATCACTGCAGATGGTGACTGCAGCCATGAAATTAAAAGACGCTTGCTCCTTGGAAGAAAAGTTATCACCTACCTAGACAGCATATTAAAAAGCAGAGACATTACTTTGCCACCAAAGGTCTGTCTAGTCAAAGCTATGGTTTTTGCAGTAGTCATGTATGGATGTGAGAGTTGGACCATGAAGAAGGCTGAATGTTGAAGAATTGATGCTTTTGAACTGTGGTGTTGGAGAAGACTCTTGAGAGTCCGCTGGACTGCAAGGAGATCCAACCAGTCCATCCTAAAGGAAATCAGTCCTGAATATCCATCGGAAGGACAGATGCTGAAGCTAAAACTCCAATCCTTTGGCCACCTGATACGAAGAGCAGACTCTCTGGAAAAGACCCTGATGCTGGGAAAGATTGAAGGCAGGAGGAGAAGGGAACGACAGAGGATGAGATGGTTGGATGGCATCACCGACTCGATGGACATGAGCTTGAATATCTGATTTTGTGTTTCTCTGATAGAGAAGGTCTTCTCCGTCCAGTGTGTGTGTGTATATGTTTTACTTTCCTTCCCAAATATGGACATTGCTTCATCTACGGTCAAACTTTCAAGTTGATTAATACCAACTTTAAGTATATTCAAAATCCTTCCTTGTTTTATCCACATCTTTATCTGTTTACTTTGACTCTGTCTTTGCTGCTGAGCGTGGGCTTTCCCTAGTTGTGGCCAGCGGGGGCTACGCTCCAGTTGCGGTGTGGGGCTTCTCATTGCGGGGGCTTCTCTTGTTGCAGAGAAAGGTCTCTGCGACACAGACTGCACACTTGTGGCACACGGGCTTAGTTGCCCCAGGGCATGTGGGATCTTCCGGAACCAGGGATCAAACCTGTGCCCCCTGCATTGGCAGGTGGATTCCTAACCACTGACCCCCTAGGCAAGTCCCTGTCTCGTCTGCATAAACCTGGCACTGATTCCTATTCACACAGACATGGATGTTCGAAACATAATTATCATCCTGCCTTATTCATTTCTGCCTCACTTTCACTGTTGCATTGTTTCTCGTTGTTCCAGTGGGTCCTACAAACTCTTGAATAATATCCATAAACTTCTATCGCTGTCTATCATCTTTGAAAAGTCCGCTTGTTTTGTGAAGAGCGATAGAGAGACATATTTCAGCTTGGTCCTGACACTGTGTCCCCATCCATCCCTACTTTGGATCAGTGTGAGGATGCTATTTTTTGCATTTGTATAACAGATAAATTACGCGTGGCAAACACCTGTCTGAATGCTTTTTTACCATCCTCAATATGTTGCACTGGGCTTTAACATTCATCCTCTTGACCTGCTGGGTTCAGATTCCCTTCTCCTTTCGAGAAGGGCTCCTTTCTGTTTCCCCAGCTCTCCCGTGTTGGGAAATAATCTTCCCTGTGACATTTACAGTTGAATGACGACAGCTCAGGGTAGGATATGTTTCCATCTCAGTGACTCGCCCCCAGGGTCTCTCAAGTAATTGTTGCCTTTTAGGTCACTCCGTCACTGACAAAAAGTCTGCCTCCGAAATCCCTTATCAAAGGATTATGAGCGAGGCATAGATTCAGGTTGTTTTCTGTGCGGATGCCGCTATCATTTTTTGATCTGAACACATGTTGCACTTGAGTTCTTTATTTCTTGTAGCTTAGATTAGAGGAGTCTAACCTCCCCGTCTAACTCCTTCAAGTCTTTCCGCTCTGTGGTCTGTTGGTGTCCACCTTCATTTCATCTTTATAATGCCATTGCTTTTCTCTCCAATTTTGCCGTCTCTGTGTGGGGTACTTCCATTTTTTTTTCTCATCATCCGCTGTAGTTTATTTTCCTTGCTTCTCAGATCCCGTGGTATCCATGGGATTTTATTTCAAAGGGGCCATAATTGACTTAACTGACTTGCATCCTCCAAAATAACGTGTGAAGTGTTGTTTCACATTCTACTGTAATGACGTTCCCTGCGGTTTCCCTTTCTTTTGCTTCCAACGAGTTGGCTTGTTTACTTTCTTATTCCTTCTTTCTCGTCTTTCTTTCTTTTTCTTTCTCTTTCTGTCCTTCATTCTCCCCCCAGCCCCTTCCCTCCTTTCCATCCTTACCTGCATCCTTCCCTCCATCAGGCCTTCCTTCCTGGCCTTGTTCTGTATTTATTTTCCTATTTAATAAACGTGGCGTGCTTTTCACGTTATCCACCCAAGTCACTCTCTGTTCCTGTTGTTGTTCAGCCTCTCAGTCGTGTCCAACTCTTTGCGACCCCATGGACTGCAGCACTCCAGGCTTCCCTGTCCATGACCAACTCCCAGAGTTTGCTCAAACTCAGGTCTGTTGATTTGGCGATGCCATCCGACCATCTCATCCTCTGACATCCCCTGCTCCTCCTGCCCTCAAACGTTCCCAGCATCAGGGTCTTTTCATCCTATTAGATGCTATCGGGCTTCCCAGGTGGCTCAGTGGTGAAATATCCAGCTGCCAATGCAGGAGATCCAAGTTTGATCCTTGGGTTGGGAAGATTCCTTTGGAGAAGAAGATGGCAACCCTCTCCAGTTTTCTTGCCTGGGAAATCCCATGGACAGAGGAGCCTGGTGGGCTACAGTCCATGGGGTCGCAAAGAGTCAGGCATGAGTTAGCAACTAAGAAAACAAGTATTAGGTGCTATAAGAAATTGTTTTCAACCCAAGGTCAGTAGAATTGAAAAACATTTTCTGCCCAAAGTGATGACTGAGCTGAATCAGAAGAAGTGATGGTGTCTGACTCAAGGCTTCATTTTTATAAAGCAAAAAATAATAACAACAGTAGTCCGATGAGAATTAATATAAGAGCGAATTCAATACAGGAAAGGGGGGGAGGAATAAAGAACCATTAAATAGAATATTCAACTTTTTCTCTGAAATAATGAATTAGAGATTTTTTTTTTTTTTTTCTGAGAGAATGCCAGAAGAAAATGGCCTTTCAAAACTGTTCTTCCTCCTGGGCACATAGCCACACAAAACTTTAAATTCAAAAATACACACGCACCCCAATGGTCACAGCAGCACGGTTTGCAACAGCCAAGACGTGGAAGCAACTTAAGTGTCCATCAACAGAGTGATGGATAAAGAAGATGTGGTACATATACATAACGGAATACTACTCAGCCATGAAAAAGAAGGAAAGAGTGCCGTTTGCATCAACATGCATGCAACTAGACATTGTCATACTGAGTGAAGCCGTCAGACACAGAAAGACTAAACCGCATCATGTCCCTTATATGTGGACTCTAAAAAGATCATACGACGGAACTTATTTACAAAACAGAGATAGACTTACAGGCATGGACAGCTTAATGGCTATCAGGGGGGAAAAGGAAGGAGGGATAAATTAGCAGTTTGGGGTTCGGAGATACACAATACTACATATCAAAGAGATAAACAAGGCCCTACTGTCTAGCACGGGGAACTCTGCTCAATATCTGTAATGATCTGTAATGGAAAAATAATCGAATATATATATATATATAGGTCCCAACGTTCATTCGGGTTTTTCCATAATATCTTATGGAACTTTTTGCCAGCTCTCTCTCTCTCTATATATATATATATGGTCAGTCACTCAGTCGTGTCCAACTCTTTGTGACCCCATGGACCGTAGCCCCCCAGACTCCTCTGTCCATGTGATTCTTCAGGCAAGGATACTGGAATGGGCTGCCATTCCCTTCTCCATTCTCCACTGTTCACATTAAACCAATGTTATTGCCATCAGTGTGAAAGCACTGTTAGTGAAAAACCTCATTCAACTTTCTATTGTTAAAAAAAAAAGGCACGCACACAGCTTTTGGAAGGAAAAAACAAGGCTATTTCCTCAATTTGGAGAAGGAAATGGCAACCCACTCCAATATCCTTGCCCAGAGAATCACATGGACAGAGGAGTCGGGGGGGCTACAGTCCATGGAGTCGCAAAGAGTTGTTCACGACTGAGCAAGTAACACTGTGTGTGTGTGTGTGTGTGTGTGTGTGTGTGTACACATATAATTGAATCACTTTGCTGCACACTTGAAACCAACTATCACATTGTAACTGCAGTGCACTTCGATAAAAAAATTTTTTTTGATAATTAAAAAAACAACTATTTTAAATCCTCTTCATGACCAGGGCAGATTGGAAAACATAAAAAATAAAAATCTTAGCAGTTTGGTGAGCTTTGCAGTTGAAAACAATAGAAACGTAAATTGTTAACCAAAACATCCTTTGCTTCCCGAGGCCTCGCCGCGGCTGGCGATGGGTTCTTCTGCGTCTTTATTTTTCGCTGCCCAGCCCCCCGACCCCCGCTTCTCTCTGAGAAGAGCGCTCCTGCCTGATGTGCGGTACAGGGCTGCAGGCTATGAATACTCCGGGTCATGCACCATCAGCGATCCCAGGCAGCGGTGCTGACGGAGCCCGTGGTCGTCAAGGCGCCTTCGACCGCAGGCATCACGTTACCTCCTTCTGCGTGTCAGCCCTGTTCCTTTTTTTGCCTGGAAAGCAAACCGGGTGTCTCCAGCCGGCATAGGGGGTGCTCCGAATTCAGAGAGCTTGCTCGGCGACTCAGTGGGAGCGATGACAACGTTCGTTGAACGGCCTCGCCTCTTGACTGTTTTCCAAGAAGAAACAGTTCCTGGGGGGCGCCTATCGTATGAGACTAGAACCTAAAGCATAGCAGCAGGAAAAAGGGGGACTGGAGACACCCTCGTTGATGTAGTTGAGGAAACACACAGCCCGGTCAAGAGCCCGGCCAGTCTCTCCATCTCCTGATTCGATTTTCGAGCTGTGGGCGTCCTGGGAAATAGGTCTGGACCACAGATCACGTCCTTTCTGCCTTTCCACCGTTCTCCAGGGTGGCAGAGAGCTTGGGGAACCCTCTCCATCAATCGTTTTTTTTTTTCCACACTGTGTCTCGGTTTCATATTTTGAATGGCTTTAGGCGGGCGGGAGAAAAGAAAAAAGGTGGTGGAAAGTTACAAATGTATTCCTAACAGAGCAATCGGAAAACTTCCAGTGGAAATGAAAAACGTGTATGTCAGAGTTAAGGGGCCATCCTGTACGTTAATAAAATATTACATAACTTAAAATAGGAACCCTTCATTTTTTTTTTTATTAGAGGATAATTATGATATTGTCATTGTTTTTGCCATACATCAACAGGAATCAGCCATAGGTAGACACACGTCCCCTCCCTCTAGAACCTCCCGCCTCCCGCTCCACCACACCCCTCTACGTTATCACACAGCACCGGATTTGGGTTCCCCGCATCATACACCGAACTCTTCCCACTGGCTCTCTATTTTACATAGGGCAATGTAGATGTTTCAGTGCGATTCTCCCAAATCATCCCATCCTCTCTTTCCCCCACTGTGTCCAAAATGTCTATGTCTCCTTTGCTGCCCTGAACATAGTATCATCAGTACCATCCTTCTAGATTCCATGTATGTGCATTAATATATGATATCTGTCTTTCTGTTTCTGACTTGCTTCAATCTGTATGGGCTTCCCTGGTGGCTCACGTGGGAAAGAATCTGCCTGCAATGCAGGAGACCTGGGTTCGATCCCTGGGTCGGGAAGACCCCCTGGAGAAGGAAATGGCAACCCACTGCAGGATTCTTGCCTGGAGAATCCCATGGACAGAGGAGCCTGGCGGGCTACAGTCCATGGGGTCACAGAGAGCTGGACATGACTGAGCAGACTAGACAGCAGTAGACGCTCTAAACACACCTTCTGCTTTGTGTGAGGCACACCTCACTGTGTTTGCTCCTACCAGGCACTAAGTAGATGAGAAAGCTGTGGGTTCCAGCATCCTCCAGGCTACACGCAATAGTGTATCGTACAGTGTCTGTAAACCTTCTTCTTACCAGTCCTTCAAGACACCGTCACTGCTCATTTTCTCTGAAATCTCTCTTATCCTGGAAGTGACATCCACCCCTGCTTATGTAAGACAGTGGAAAAATCCCCACCCAGGTTATTCAGGGGGAAAACTCCAAGGACAGAGAACGTGTCCATTAGACTAAAGGTATTTTATCGAAACTGTAATATGTGTGTATACACACACTCACATAAAGGGATGATGGATGGTCAGTGCTCGTTATTAAAACAGCCCACAGGAAAAACTGAAGGCTTGGAAAGAAGTCCCCATGCCTCAACTAAGACTCTGACGTAACCATACACGTTACACGTTAGTCGCTCAGTCGTGTCTGACTTTTTGCGACCCCATATACAGTAGCGCTCCAGTCTCCTCTGTCCATGGGCTTCTCCAGGTGAGAATACTGGAGTGGGTTGCCATGCCCTCCTCCAAGGGACCTTCCTGACCCAGGGATCGAACCCAGGTCTCTGGCATTGCAGGCGCATTCTTTACCATCTGAGTCACCAGGGAAGCCCGACCATAGATAAAAGAAAAAATAAATATATTTTTTTAATTTAGCATGCCAAGGAATAGTAATAAAAGCCTAACTAATCAATGCTTTCTCTTAACAAATGTCCCACAGTTGAGCCATTTTGCTCAGAATTTAGCTTCCGCTACACTGTGCAAAACCGTAACAATGATCTTCACAAAATTTGGACACTCAGGAAAAGAGAATTTGTTTTTTCAGATACTTGGATGATTTAAATGAGTCATCTCTCATTCCTTTCGTGATGCCAGATGCTCAGAGAGGCCAGCTTAATTACCTTAGCCAAACAGATGTATCCCTCAAGACAAGTAAAAAGTTGCCATATTTCACCGTAATTTGGAGGTGTAGGATGGTACATGTATGCTTATCAGCCAGGCTTCTTGCCTTTTCTCCCTGGGAATCCACATTTACAATATGTTATTCACAAGGAAATCTGCATAGATCAAGTAATTATTGCTGTTTCATAGACAAACAAGAAGATTTGTCAGGGGGAAAAATGGGGTAACTAGAGGAAACTGCAGCAGTGATTACAGAGAAATATTTCAGAATAAAGAGCATTCTTTGTGAGGCCTGTTGTGTGTTTATTCACCTTGGGTTATTGGATAGCCAGTTGTGAAAGAGAAAGGGAGGAAGGAAGGATGCAAGAGAAAAGGATGGATGGATGGATGGGTGATGGAGGGATGGAAGGATGATGGGGGGATGGAAGGATGATGGAGGGATAGAAGGATAATGGATGGATGATGGGTGGATGAATAGAAGGAAGGATGGATGGATGATGGATGAATGAATAAAAGAATCATGGATGGAAGGAAGGATGGATGGATGATGGATGGATGGATGGATGGATGGGTGGTTGGATGATGGATGGGTGGATGGATGGAATGAAGGATGGATGGATGATGGATGAATTGATAGGATGGATGTATGATGGATGATGGATGGAAGAATGGATGGATGGATGATGGATGAATGGATAGAAGGAAAGATGGATGGATGATGGATGAATGGATAGAAGGATGATGGATGGAAGGAAGGATGGATGGATGATGGATGATGGATGGAAGGATGATAGATAAATGGATGGAAGAATGGGTGATGGAGGGATGGACGGATGATGGAGGGATGGAAGGATAATGGATGGATGATGGGTGGATGAATAGAAGGATGATAGATAAATGGATGGAAGAATGGGTGGATGGAAGGAAGGATGTATGGATGATGGATGGAAGAATGGATGGATGGATGGTGGATGAATGGATACAAGGAAGGATGGATGGATGATGGATGAATGGATAGAAGGATGATGGATGGAAGGAAGGATGGATGGATGATGGATGAATTGATAGGATGGATGGAGGATGGATGGAAAGAAGGATGGATGGATGGATGATGGATGAATGTATAGAAGGATGATGGATGGATGGGTGGTTGGATGATGGATGAGTGGATGGATGGAAGGAAGGATGGATGGATGATGGATGAATTGATAGGATGGATGGAGGATGGATGGAAAGAAGGATGGATGATGGATGATGGATGGAAGAATGGATGGATGGATGATGGGTGAATGGATAGAAGGATGGATGGATGATGGATACAAGGATGCATGGATGATGGATGAGTGGATGGAAGGAAGCAAGGTAGGAAGGGAGGGAGGGAGGTGAAAAGAAGGCTTTACCTTACTCTGTCATGTGGCATCATTTTAAAGAGCATGAACATCCTCTGAGTACTGTAAGGGGCCCCTCTTCCCTCACCTGGAAATTCATCTCAGTTACTGCTAGACTTTTTACGGAACACCGACAGAAGTGAACACCCAGGCCGTGTTGGCTTGCCCCTGCAGTCCCCCGCTCAACACACCAGACACAAAGTTCCTCATCTCTCCCTTCATGCCCTCAGCCTCACTGGAGATGTTCACTCACCCTTGGCAATCACTTCAGATCATTCCTAGGGTTGGCAATCTGACTTACTGTTCAACGGAGGCAGTGTGATTCTGGACATGAAACACCACCAGGAAAATGTAGTCAGAAATCTCAGAAGCTGTTGTGCACTTCTTTTTTAATATATATATATATAATGTATTGATTTGGCTACATTAAGTCTTGTGGCACTCAGGATTTTTTTTTTTTTGGCCAGTTGTGGCATGCAAATTCTAGGTTGTGGCACGAGGGATCTAATAATAGTTCCCTGACCAGGGATTGAACCGGGGTCCCCTGTACTAGGAGCTCAGAGTCTTAGCCACTGGACCACCCCGGAAGTCCTGCTGTCTAGGTTTTTATTAAGTGTACATATAGGTTGAAAATGCTGAAAGGAATCTTCAGACACACAAGGGTTCAAGAACAATGGATAGGGCTCCCCTAGTAACTCGGTGGTAAAGATTCTGCGTGTCAATGAAGGATGCACGAGTTTGATCCCTGATCGGGGAAGATTCCACATATCACAGAGCAACTCAGCCCGAGCACCACAACTACTGAGTCTGTGCTCGAGAGCCCAGGAACCACAACTACTGAAGCCCTCCCTCCCTAGAGCCTGTGCCCTGCAACAAGGGGGGCCACCAGAGTGAGAAGACCCTGCACCCCAGCTAGACCATAGCCCCGGCTCATCATGACTAGAGAAAAGCTTGAACGGCAATGGGGACCCAGCACAGCCAAAAAGAAGGGAATAAAATTAAAAAAAAAAAAAAACCCAATGAATATGTATAATCTAACAGTTTTATTTATTGATTTTTGGCTGTGCTGCATCATATTCTGAAAGTTACTTTGTCAAATAGGAATATGGGTTCAAAACTGGGGTCTACCGTGAAATCAGTATTGTAGGGTCAAAACACTCTTTCAGTTTACACATTAAATATTCATGTTACACATTGGAGCTTCCCTGACAGCTCAGTTGGTAAAGAATCTGCCCGCACTGCAGGAGACCCCAGTTCAATCCCTGGGTTGGGAAGACGCCCTGGAGAAGGGAAAGGCTACCCACTCCAGTTTTCTGGCCTGGAGAATTCCATGGACTGTCTAGTTCATAGGATGGCAAAGAGTTGGACACAACTGAGTGACTTTCACTTTCACTTCACTTTACACATTGAAATGCAATTCTAGTTAGAGACAAATAAATACTAATGCTTATTAGAGGTTCAAATATATTGATATTTTGGTTGTAATCCTAGTAAATTATGTCAAAATAGTAACAGAGTTACACAAAAGTAAACATTTATTTAACATCTTGTTTATAGAAAATGAACATAGTCTATTAAAACACTTGTTGAATTTAGTGTTTTGTTCTACAACAAGATATTTTTCTTTGGAAAAGTGTTTAATGTTAGTTTACAAGATGGTAGAAATACACACAGAGAAGGCAATGGCACCCCACTCCAGTACTCTTGCCTGGAAAATCCCATGGACGGAGGAGCCTGGTAGGCTGCAGTCCATGGGGTTGCTAAGAGTCAGACACGACTGAGCGACTTCACTTTCACTTTTCACTTTCATGCATTGGAGAAGGAACTGGCAACCCACTCCAGTGTTCTTGCCTGGAGAACCCCAGGGATGGCGGAGCCTGGTGGGCTGCCGTCTATGGGGTCGCACGGAGTCAGACACGACTGAAGCGACTTAGCAGCAGCAGCGGCAGCAGAAATACAGATGGGTGGGTGGATATATTGGTGGTAGGTAGGTACAGATAGGATGGTTAGATAGCATCACCAACTTGATGAACGGGAACTTGAGCCAACCCCGGAAGACAGTGGAGGACGAGGAAGCCTGGCAGGCTGTAGTTCGTGGGGTCATAAAGAATCAGACACGACTTTGTGACTGAACAACAACAGGTATAGGTATGTAAATAGACAGATAATTGATGGAAGCATAGATGGTGATCGATGAATAGGTAAATGATAGATAGGTAGGTTGATAGATGATAGATAAATGATGATTGATGAATGAATGGCTAGATAGGGAGCTGACCAATAGCTGGTAGGTTGATAGGTAGATAATTGATGGATAGATAGATGGATAGATTACTACACAGATGCCTGATGAATGAACAGATAGGTAATCGATAGATGGGGTAGGTAGATATTATGGATAATAGATGGTTGGATGGCTAGATGAATAGAAATTTATTAATTTTAAAATATTCAAAGTAAGCTAACATTAGATAATGACATAAAATCTACAAAAGAGCTCTTTTTGGCTTTCTCTTTTGCTTCATCTGTTTCACACAACAGTAACAAAATGATGCACAATTACCATAAAAGGTGTTCATGCTTTTTTATTATTTATAAAAGTACCGAAAGTGTCAAAGTGTTAGTCGTTCTGTCGTGTCCGACTCTTTGCGACCCCACGGACTGTAGCCCACCAGGCCCCTCTGTCTATGGGGTTCTCCAGGCAGGAATACTGGAGTGGGTTGCCATTCCGTTCTTCAGGGGATCTTCCCCACCCAGGGATGGAACCCGTGTCTCCTGCATTGCAGGCATGTGCTTTACCATCTGAGCCACCAGGGAAGCTTATAAAAGTACAGAGAGGACGCCCAAGCCAGCTAGGAGAGCTCTCCCACAAAGGGCAGCCTCTCTCACAATGTTTGCCTCCGTGATGGTTCTGTTCCCTTCAGCACATCACTTGCTCATCTCTGCATCTCCTTTGGCCTCAGAGAACTGGTGACACATGGCAAGATGTTTCTCCAAGAACCTAGTGATTCACTGAAGCGTTTTGCTCTGCGGCTGGAGAGTTCTCCTAGCTGGCTTCTATGTCGTGTCCGACTCTCTGTGACCCCGTGGACCGCAGCACGCCAGGCTTCCCAGTCCATCACCATCTCCTGGAGCTCGCTCCAGCTCTACACCCAGAATAATCATCGCCCTGTATACCAAGCACATGAGAAAAATCCACCTGTAATTAACGTTAGCGCCTGTGTTCCGTTTGTATCATTCACTTTGCTGGCGGTAAATGAGCGCATGGCGAGACAGAGGAAGGTTAAGGTGAACCCTGCGGTTTACCTGACTTATCAAGTATTTCATGTTGTCCACACCGTTTAGGGGGTACTAAGAATAAGGAAACTGGGGCTTCTCTGGTGGTCCAGTGGCTAAGACTCCATGCTCCCAATGCAGGAGGCCCAGGGTTCAAACCCTGGTCAGGGAACTAGATCCCATGTGCTGCAACTAAGACCTGGCACAGCCAAATAAAGAAATATTAAAAAAAAAAAAAAAAAAAAGAATAAGGAAACCTATACTCTGCACGCAGAGACCTCACAAGCTTGTAGATGGTGAGGGAAAAAAAATACAAGTATTGTAATAGATGGTTTAATAGAAGTTTCTGGAAATGACATTTTAGAGGCAGCAAGAAGAATGGGATATACAGACTCCTTCAAATTTCCTGTTTGACCAGGAGTCCTGAACAGACACCTTTGATTAACTGGACCTCCTACTTTTACTCTAAGGAAAGAAGGAAAATAGGAACTTGCTTGGTGGTTAGAACTCAGAACTTCCATTACAAGGGGCGTGGTGAGGGAACTATGATCCTCCATGCTATGGCCCAGCCAAAACAAAGCAAAACAAAAAAATTAAATGACAAAAAGAAGGGGCTTCCCTGATGGCTCAGCTGGTAAAGAACCCACCTTCAGTGCAGGAGACCCAGGTTCGATCCCTGGGTTGGGAAGATTCCCCTGGAAAAGGGAAAGGCTATCCATTCCAGTATTCTTGCCTGGGGAACTCCTTGGACAGAGGAGCCTGGCGGGCTGCAGTCCACAGGGTCACAAAGAGCTGGACACGCCTGAGCAACTAAGCACAGAAAGGGAAGAAGAGGGAAAGACAGAGGTGAAAGGAAACAGCTGCTTTCAAGCACAAATTGAGAGATTACGTGAAAGTGAAACTCACTCGGTCATGCCCAACTCTGCGACGCCATGGACTATACAATCCATGGGATTCTCCAGGCCAGAAGACTGGAGTGGGTAGCCTTTCCCTTCTCCAGGGGTCTTCCCAACCCAGGGATCGAATCCAGGTCTCCTGCATTGCAGGCGGATTCTTTACCAGCTGAGCTACCAGGGAAACCCAAGAATCCTGGAGTGGGTAGCCTGTCCCTTCTCCAGGGGATCTTCCCGACACAGGAATCGAACCAGGGTCTCCTGCATTGCAGGCGGATTCTTTACCAACTGAGCTATCAGGGAAGCTCGAGAGATTAAAACAACATCGAATATATTTAATTCAGCTCAGCTGTCATTTTAACCAGATATTACTAGCTTTTTTTTCTTCTTAAATAATTTTCCATCTCTATTTGTTCCTCTGACTCATGTGCTGGATATTTTATTCTTAAACTAATCATGAATAGTACATAAAATAAAATGAGGGACTTCCCTGGCAGTCCAGTGGTTCACACTTTGCCTTCCAATGCAAAGGGCATGGGTTTGATCCCTGGTCAGGAAGTTGACATCCCACATGCCTGGCGGCCAGAAAGCCAGAACGTAAAACAGAAGCGGTAGTGCAACAATTAGATAAAGATGTTAAAAACCATCCGCATCAAAAAAAAAAAAAAAAAATCTTTAAAAAGTAAAACAATTACCTTCTGAATTGATAATTATTAGGTAGAATCTTGTAGTATGGTTTTGCAATCTATTTGAAAAAAAATAGATCCCACAAATGGAGAGAGTAGCATTGATGTATACGCTACCATGTGTGAAATAGATGGTAGTGGGAAGGTTCTTTATAACACAAGGAGCTCAGCTCCGTGTTCTGTGATGACCTGGAGGAACAGGATGGGGCTGGGAGGGAGCCTCGAGAGGGAGGGAACATATGTTTACCTATGGCTGATTCACACTGATGTACAGCAGAAACCAACAGAACACTGCAAATCTATGACCCTCCAATGTAAAAGAAGTGCATGTTTAAAGTAATAAATAAAATACAACATTCAAAAAAAAAATTTGGTCCCATTTTCCAAAGTTGATTTTGTATGCTCTTTTACAATGACTTCTTTTCATAAAATGCATCTATTTTCATCCAAAAATAAATGACGTGGACTCTGACCACCCCCGCCTCTCCCCTCAAAAATACATTTAGCACAAAAGAAGGTCTTGCCCAAACAGAACACTACATGTATTTTTTTCCTGCAACACATTAGGAGAAAATAATCAGGTTGCCACGCAGGTGAAAAATGTATGTCTTTCTGAGGCTCTTAAAAGGGGCTCCGTGGTATGTGATGACTGTAAACAGCTTTCACTCACAATATACAAGCTGCTGCTGCTGCTGCTGCTAAGTCGCTTCAGTCGTGTCCGACTCTGTGCGACCCCATAGACGGCAGCCCACCAGGCTCCACCGTCCCTGGGATTCTCCAGGCAAGAACACTGGAGTGGGTTGCCATTTCCTTCTCCGGTGCATGAAAGGGAAAAGGGAAAGTGAAGTCGCTCAGTTGTGTCCAACTCTTAGCGACCCCATGGACTGCAGCCTACCAGGCTCCTCCATCCATGGGATTTTCCAGGCAAGAGTACTGGAGTGGGGTGCCATTGCCTTCTCCAATATACAAGCACACAGCAAATAAAAAAGAAAAAATACAAGTTTGCATAACACTCTTCACACTGCTTTTCATTTCCTATTCATGGGACTGATGTTCCGAAATCAGAGCACTTAAAAGACCTAGGGGGTGTCTGTCTTGATCTGCAGGATACTGTTTTCCTTTCTCTTCAACTTTAAATTGGATGAGAGCTGATGAAAAGCATCCAATAAGATCCCCTCTGCTCGGAATTTCGCTCAGAAAGATAGTTTTTATGCTCGTGTTCCTTCACTCTGCATGGAGCACATGGTAAGGAAAGTGTTTCTGAAAGATTCTCCGTGCTTCTCCCTTCGATGTCTAAAATTTTCAGGATTATAACATTAGAGCATTCAGAATTATAACAGACGTCGAACCTAGGTCTCCTGTGTCTCCTGCATTGGCAGGCAGATTCTTTACCACTGTGCCCCTTGGGAAGCCCATTTATAACATCAGCTCCTTGAATATATTTTGGAGAGGAATGAGACCAGGGGAGATGTTTCTGTTAAAGGGGAAAGGATGTGGAAGGAAAAGATTTCTTTATTTTTTCAGAAATTTAAAAAATGTGTTCATAGATTTTTGACTGCAGTGGGTCTTCATTGCTGCCTGGGCTTTTGTCTAGATGTGATCAGTGAGGGCCACTCTTCCTTGTGACGCTGGAGGAGACTCTTGAGAGGCCCTTGGACTGCAAGGAGATCAAATCAATCCATCCTAAAGGAAATCAGTCCTGAATATTCATGGGAAGGACTGATGCTGAAGCTGAAGCTCCAGTACTTTGGCCACCTGAAGAGCCGACTTATTGGAAAAGACCCTGATGCTGGGAAAGACTGAAGGCGGGAGGAGAAGGGGACGACAGAGGATGAGATGGTTGGATGGCATCACCGACTCCATGGACGTGAGTTTAAGCAAGCTCAGGGAAATGGTGAAGGACAGGGAAGCCTGGTGTGCTGCAGTCCATGGGGTCGCAAAGAGTCGGATACGACTGAGAGACTGAAAAACCGTGACTCTTCCTGTGGTTCCAGGGCTTCTCATTGTGGTGAAATACAGGGACTTTTTCATTCAAACACTGATTGTTGAGGGATGTATAATGGTTCCTGGGGAGTCTCAAGTATGCACATATTCATTTCCTTTACAATTCAGAAAAGTTGAACACAGCTGAGTGTCTGAACTGAACTGAACAATTCAGAAAAGACTCCATGGAGTGTGATATTCTGAATAATCCCTGTTCTTTCTAGCTCCCCACCTCTCAATTTCCACTAGCCCTGCAAACTGCCTTTATTGTTGTTCAGTTGCTCAGTCATCTCCGACTCTTTGTGACCCCATGGACTGCAGCACGCCAGGCTTCCCCGTCCATCACCAGCTCCCAGAGCTTGCTCAAACTCACGTCCATCGAGTCGGTGATGCCATCCAACCATCTCGTCCTCTGTCGTCCCCTTCTCTTCCCGCCTCCAATCTTTCCCAGCATCAGGGTCTTTTCCAGTGAGTCAGTTCTTTGAATCAGGTGGCCAGAGTATTGGAGCTTCGGCTTCAGCATCAGTCCTTCCAATGCCTCTACTGTTAAGAATCTTTAAATTGTTAGGATAATGGAACGTGTTTAAGATGCAGATCCTGCATGCAGAATTAAAGAACATCTCACATTTTTTCCACTGGCTTTTGGAGAGAGTTGCTAAACTCGTAAAAAAGCTCATACATTCACAAACACCTTCCATCCAGTGTTGGTAATTTGCATGATCACATAGAATGGATTTGGGGCAATATTCGTATAAGGCAAATCGGGACACAGTTTAGGATTGCTAGCTGGGTTAATGTCCTCTGGGCTTACCCCCTGCCCCCGCCAAGCGGCCAAAGGCAAAGCTTGTTAACCACTGTTTCTGTGTAAGGACGCTGTCTCCTCAAGGCTGGCATCACCTGCTGTTTTAAATGAAACTATTTCATAACCTTTAAAAAAGGTATTGCTTTTGTCATCCCCTGTTCTGTAAGAGTAAACATTATTAAGCTCTAAAGCAACCAGAGGCTTAGCTTTTAAAACAGGGTTGTAGGGTTTAATGCTCCTGCATGTCATTTTAAAACCAACTTCTTATTTAGGAAATGTTCTGGAGGAGTGTCTCTTAAATGGTATTGTGTGTGTGTGTGTGTGTTAAGTCACTTCAGGTTTGTACAACTCTTTGCAACCCCGTGGACTGCAGACCACCAGGCTCTTCTGTCCGTGGGATTCTCCAGGCAAGAATCCTGGAGTGGGTTGCCATTCCCTTCTCCAGGGGCTCTTCCTGACTCAGGGATGAAACCCAAGTCTCTTAAGTCTCCTGCATTGATAGGTGGATTCTTCACCACTAGAGCCACCTGTTAAGCTACATCCTCCAATGAGGAGTTATCTGAAGTCTTGTATTTTATGAGAGAATTGATGAAATACAGATTGCAATGTTTATTTTGTAAAACACATATAAAATGTGTATTATGTATAAATATATGGATGTATACATATATATGTATATACATACGTGTATATATTTTTGCCTATAGTCATATATGCTTTTTATAGATACATATACATGCTTCCTCCTGGAGACGGAAATGGCAACCCACTGCAGTATCCTTGCCTGGAAAATCTCATGGACAGAGGAGCCTGGTGGGCTGCAGTCCACGGGATCGCAAACAGTCAGACACGACTGAGTGACGAACGCTTATACATGCTTCCCAGGTGGCTCAGTGGTAAAGAATCCACCAGCAAATGCAGGAGACGTGGGTTCGATCCCTGGGTCACAAAGACGCCCTGGAGAAGGCAATGGCAACCCACGCCAGTATTCCTGCCTGGAGAATCCCATGGACAGAGGAGCCTGGTGGGCTACAGTCCGTGGGGTCACAGGGAGTCAGCCACAACCGAGCAACCGAACACACACACTTTACATATGTATATGTCTTTTGTGTGAATATTATATATTAATGCGACATAGTTATGTTAATATTATGCTTTAATATTCTATGCCTATCCATATTTATCATATGAAATAGTTGTATCATTTAATACATAGTGTAATATTCAATGGGCTTCCCAGGTGGCACTCGTGGTAAAGAACCCACCTGCCAGTGCAGGAGATACCAGAGATGTGGGTTTGTTCGATTCCTGGGTCAGGAAGATCCCCTGGAGAAGGGATAGGTTACCCACTCCAGTATTCTTAGGAGTTCCCTGGTGGCTCAGCTGGTAAAGAATCTGCCTGCAGTGCAGGAGACCTGGGTTCAATCCCTGGGTCGGGAAGATCCCCTGGAGAAGAGAAAGGCTCCCCACTCCAGTATTCTGACCTCTTTCTGATGAAAGCGAACACCAGATACATTTAAGAGCTGAAGTTTTCTTAGATTCCAAGGAATGATGAGAGTTTAGAAATGTTATGCAGCAAATGTTTAGTCTTTTTTCCTTTTTAAACAGTTATTTATTTCTCTTCCCCTGGTCTTAATAGCAGCATACGAGTTCTTTCAGTTTGGGCATGCAAACTGTTACTTTTGGCATGTGGGTTCTAGTTCTGTGACCAGGGATTGAACCCAGGACCCCTGCATTGGGAGTGCAGAGTCTTAGCCACTGGACCACCAGAGAAGTCCCTGCTTAGACTTTTTCTGATGTTGACACACATTTTCTGATGTTGAACTTGTCCCTGCAACTTGCTTCGGAATGTTAGTGGAATGTTAGTCAATGTGACACCAGTCCATTTCCTTGAAAGGCATTTATGGCATGGGATCCTCTCTCTCCTTTCATTCTGGCACCTTTAGGAAAAGAACATTCCATGGATATTTCACTGTTTCAAGCAGCATTGGAGATGCGTGGGGGCATGTTGGAAATCACCTGTATCTTGGTGTTGAGGGCAGCTGAACCACAGACTCTCAGCGGGAATAGATGACCTCTTTGAAAAGCCACTCTGTTTTGAGATGGCTCATAATATGGCCGGAGAAGACAATGGCACCCCACTCCGGTACTCTTGCCTGTAAAATCCCATGGACTGAGGAGCCTGGTAGGGTGCAGTCCATGGGGTCGCTAAGAGTCAGACACGACTGAGCGACTTCACTTTCACTTTTCACTTGCATGCATTGGAGAAGGAAATGGCAACCCACTCCAGTGTTCTTGCCTGGAGAATCCCAGGGACGGGGGAGCCCGGTGGGCTGCCATCTACGGGGTCGCACAGAGTCGGACACGACTGAAGTGACTTAGCAGCAGCATAATATGGCCCTTTTGCAGAGTAAATGTGTTGTGTTGTTGTTCAGTCACTCAGTCATATCCGACTCTTTGCGACCCCATGGGCCGCAGCACGCCAGGCCTCCCTGTCCATCACCATCTACCAGAGCTTGCTCAGACTCATGCCCATCGAGTCGGTGATGCCATCCAACCATCTCATCCTCTGTCACCCCCTTCTCCTCCTGCCCTCAATCTTTCCCAGCATCGGGGTCTTTTCCAATGGGTTGCCTCTTCCCATCAGGGGACATAATGCAACAGACTTGGGAAATGACTGAGGGTGGAAAGCCAGAATCAGATAAAATCGCACAGCTCTGCGACTTCCTGAAAGACCTTCATGGAGAAGCGCTGGGAGGACTCTAAGTTTACAAGCAGAGACCAGCTCTGACTGCCCCTGCAGCACATCCCCAAGATGCCTTCATCAGCGTTTCTCTCTCTGACACGTGATTTCTCGAACGGACTTACTTCCCCTGGTGTCAGAAGAAATCATGGCACTCAGAAACGACTCTTCAGAGACTGAAACCACCAGAATTCACTAGAACACGTTTGAGGGGGGTTGCAGAAAGCGACTGATTTGCTGCAGTTCATCCATATTTAGTGAAAACTGCCACCATGGAACTTGTCTGGTGGCAAAGTCCAAGTGAAGACCTGTAAGCCAGCCTCGTGATTACTCAGTCAGTCCAGTGGCTCAGTCGTATCTGACTCTTTGCGACCCCATGAATCACAGCACGCCAGGCCTCCCTGTCCATCACCAGCCCCCACAGCTTGCTCAAACTCACGTCCATCAAGTCAGTGATGCCATCCAACCGTCTCATCCTCTGTCATCCCTTTCTCCTCCCACCTTCAATCTTTCCCAGCATCAGGGTCTTTTCCAATGAGGTGGCTCTTTGCATCAGGTGGCCAAAGTATTGGAGTTTCAGCTTCAGCATCAGTCCTTCCAATGGATATTCAGGACTGATTTCCTTTAGGATGGACTGGTTGGATCTCCTTGCTGTCCAAGGGACTTTCAAGAGTCTTCTCCAACAACACAGTTCAAAAGCATCAATTCTTTGGCGCTCAGCTTTCTTCACCGTCCAACTCTCACATCCGTACATGACCACTGGAAAAACCATAGCCTTGACTAGACAGACCTTTGTGGGCAAAGTAATGAGAAGAGCTGACTCATTTGAAACGACCCTGATTCTGGGAAAGATTGAAGGCGGGAGGAGAAGGGGACGACAGAGGATGAGATGGTTGGATGGCATCACCGACTCAATGGACATGGGTTTGGGTGGACTTAGGGAGTTGGTGATGGACAGGGAGGTCTGACGTGCTGCGGTTCATGGAGTCACAAAGAGTCGGACACGACTGAGCGACTGAACTAAACTGAACTGAAGACTAACGAATGTAGAGGGGGAAAAAAAAAAGACGTTTGTCCTTTCCTCCTCCTTGAGAATTCCAGACCCTTCTGTTCTCCTTAGCAACCCCCGGACTTCTTATCAACCTGCCTAGGAATTGACTCTCTCCAAACCAAAGCATAAAACAGAAGCAATATTGTAACAAATTGAAGAAAGACTTTAAAGAGATACCCGTTAAGTATGTTTATTTTAAAAACAGGATATCATATGTATATTTATAGCTGATCCACTTTGTGTACAACCGAGACCAACACAGTGTAAAACAATTATCCTCCAGCTCAGTCGGTAAAGAATCTGCCTGCAGTGCAGGAGACCCAGGTTCAGTCCCTGGGTGGGGCAGATCCCCTGGAGAAGGAAGTGGCATCCCACTCCAGTGTTCTTGCCTGCAGAATCCCATGGACAGAGGAGCCTGGCGGGCTACAGCCCATGAAGTCACAGGAGCTGGACACAACTTAGCAACTAAACCACCAAAGATTAATGTAAAAACTGAAGTAAGAAAAAAGGCTATAAAAAGGATAGGTATCATTGAGACGATTTCAATTTTTTTCCTCTTTTGTGAATAATAGTATTTGTCTTGCTGTTTTCTAAATGAAATTAGATTTTCGGAGGAAAAGAAACCAATTTGTTACACATTGTTAACTGTAAAAAGTAAGTAATAACTAAAGCATCTCTGAGCAGAAGAAAGCCATTATCTTTGGGGGAAAAAATATATATATATATATATTTATATATGTATGAAATATAGGTGGAGGTCACGGCAATCCACTCCAGTATCCTTGCCTGGACAATCCCGTGGACAGAGGAGCCTGGTGGGTTACAGTCCATGGAGTCGGAAAGAGTCAGACACGACTGAGCAACTTGAGCACAGCCCAGCACATGGAACATAGACTAGTAGATGGTCCCTGAGGAATGCAGTCAGAAATCCATTTTCTGGGCTGACCAGAAAATTTGTATTTATTTACCAGGTAACTCGAGTTTGACAATACACTGTTTTGAGAAATCATATCAAAATAAAGTGGACCTAGAAGTAGGACCAATTGGGATCTCCTCCAGTCTATTTTGTCAGCATAATGTAACCACCTTATTTGGAATCGGCTAATGGTTTAAGCTTTCATTTTTCTTAGCATAATTATCCAGAGCCTTGTGAGCTGAGACAAAGCACACGCCAGTGCTGTCTTCATGGAGTCCTTACGATTGCTAGAAAATACACTTAACATTCATGCCATTTCAAGGTCTCTTTTATTGCAGTGAGTAAATGCAAAGACACCTTTAAGTACATAAATGTATAAATCACTGTACATGACCTAATTTTTTTCCATTGATATTTATTCTGATATTTCTCACCTTTTAATATATTGGATCCAAAATGTTGGAAGCAGTGTATTCTTTAATTTCACATGTAAGAGCTTTATTACAGTGTATCGATGTGATATGTATTGACCAGTTTTAAAGTTGAAATAGAATTCAAATAGAAAAATACAGTATCGATGTTAGCATATGATATTAAAATAATAATCATAATAAAGTGTTGACATAGCTTCAAAATAATTCAAGGCTGTTTAAACCGAAGAAATTTTAGTGGGTACCATTGCCTGCCCTTTGAACTCAAAGACCATCCCCTGGAGGAGGGCATGGCGACCCACTCCAGTATTCTTGCCTGAAGAGTCCCATGGACAGAGGAGCCTGGTGCGCTATCATCCGTAGGGTCTCACAGAGTCGGACAGGAGTGAAGCGGCTTAGCACACGCTTAGCACCTACACATCTTCAAAATAATTCCAAGTATCTTTAAAGCAATGAAATTTTAGTGGGTACCACTGCCTGAGCTTTGATCTCCAAGACCAATATATTTTATAAAAAGTTGATTATCAACTAACCTTTTGTGTTTGATGCACTAAAGAGTTTAATGAAGGTGAAGCTTAATTAAAGTGATTGTGATTCTCTATTATTTACTTTTCATCTCTCTTATATATAATCAGTACTAATTAAGCATTTTATTTCACCAGATAAAGCTGGATTGGATTAATTGCTGAGAACTGGACATCCGCGGCTCTGGGGTTTTACACGTGATCTTAATTGAATTAAGCAGCTGACAGTTCTCGTCACTGATCTTTGGGAAGAGTCGTTTTTGGAATCCTATTTTTGGTGTGTGATTTACTCATTTATTTATTTGTGATTGGAGGGCAGTTGCCGTACAGGATTGTGCTGGCTTCTGCCATACGTCAACACGGATCAACCGTAGGTACCCATGTCCCCACCCTCTTGAACCTGTGTCCTATCCCACGCCACCCTCCCTACCCCTCTACAATGTCACTCATCTCCAGTGTGAGTTCCTGAGTCAAAGAGCAAACTCCTCCTGGCCCTCTATTTTATGGCAGCATATACGTGCTTCCACATTACTTTCTCACTTTGCCCTTCCCTCCCCTGCCTCCACTGCGCCCACAGTCTGTTCCCATGTCTGTGTCTACACTGCTGCCCTGTAGATGAGTTCATCAATACCATCTTTCTAGATTCCATATTTGTGTGTTAATATACGATATTTGTCTTTCTCTTTCTGGCTCACTTCACTCTGTGTCACGGGCTCTAGGTTCGTGCACTTCATTAGAACGGACTCAAATGCATTCCTTTTTAATGGCTGAGTAATATTCCACTGTGTATATGTACTACATCTTCTTAACCCATTCATCTGTTGATATGGCAGGTTGCAACCTAGAAGCAACATCTGGTTGCTTCCCTGGAATCCTATTAACTTTATCACTTTATTTGTTTTATCTGGACTGCTTCTTAACGGGATACCCATTGTATATTGAAACATGATATCATGTAGGCAAATGAGAAAGCATTTGCAAACACAGTATGGTTTAAACTAGCATTTCTGTATGAAAAATAGGTAAAAATAAAGGATGACTTCAAATAAAGTGAAAGGGATATTTTTTCCCTTGTTAAAATCTACTTTTTTGGAGGAGCCAAATTGGAGGCCATGTCTTGGATGTATAATACATTTTTATATTAAAAATTGCACAAAGAGTTAAAAAATCTATCTGTAGGACTTCAAAATCCGATTTCAGTTTCTTTATTAATAAGAATTCTTTTGTTCTTGTTGTTCAGCCGCTAAGTTGTGTCTGACTCTGCGACCCTGTGGACTGTAGTCCACCAGGCTCCTCTGTCCATTGGACTCTCCAGGCAAGAATACTGGAGTGGGTTGCTATGCCCTCCTCCAGGGGATAGTCCCAACCCAGGGAGCAAGCCCTCATCTCCTGCATTGGTAGGGAGATTCTTTGCCACTGAGTACCCAGGGCCAGCCAAGAATTCTTTAGGCAGTGGAAATAGTAACAGTATGCATTTATATGGCTGCAGAGAATCTGAGCAGAAATGCAGCATTCCAATTCCAGTGCCATGAAAATTAATAACTAAACTCTGTGCTAAATACTGTCCATTGTTCATGTATATTCAGACCACTGAAATCCCAGAGGTTTAAGCATAGACCATCTCGCTGTTGTATTTGCCTTAAAATCTTATAAAGCGTGGATAGTTGTGATACCCTGCCCCCCACCTTTTTTTTTATAGCCCTTGCTGTTTTCCTACAGTGATTTGTTCAGGGGGATTACCTAGTGAGAGGAATACCCAGAAATGTGCTTTCAGTTATGTACAATGCCGCAACGGCCTTCCAGATGGGGATGACCCTCCTCTGTATTCATTGGTCCTTAATCCTCAGGAGGAAGAGGAGATCAGCAGATGACGGGGGGCACTGCCTGAATTCTGTCTCAGCTCCTGAGTCCTCTCCTCCTGTCCAGATGCGTCTCTCTGTCTCTCTCTGTCTGTGTCTCTCTGTCTCTGTCTGTCTCTCTGATTCTCTGTCCATCTCTCTCTCTCTGGAAAGGCTGTGAACCTGGCCATAGGATGTCCTTAACCAACGAGAGAACTGTAACGTGATCTGTTTGTATCATATAACACATTACATTGTGGCCTTAATTGTCCACATCGCACAGGACCGCCATAGACATGGCTGGTAGTGTAAATATTGGATTCTGTAAAGGAAGAGAAGGGGACGACAGAGATGACTGGATGGCATCACCGACTCGATGGACATGAGTTTGAGCAACCTCTGGGAGATGGTGATGGACAGGGAGGCCTGCTGGGCTGCGGTCCATGGGGTCGCAGAGAGTCGGACATGACTGAGCTAGTGAACGACAAACATTATATGTGCACAAAAAAGGAACAAAACAAGAAAGCTAGGAAAGAGGGAAAAGGATCCAAATGCTAGAGCAAAACTGGGAAAGCATTTCTTTATTCAAGGCAGAGAACATTCTTGGAAATTTATTGGCATTAAACACATTTATGGATGATGGCAATTTTTAACATACATAGGTATTCCACATGTATTCTGTTGCAAAAACTTAAGAAGCATTTAAGAAGATTGTGAGTGAAATGGGAAGCTGATTGGGTCTGAATAAAAGAGTAAGAATACTTAACAAAAACGCGCAGCCTTCATTGATAAGCATCCCTTGTATAAAGGGAATTCACAATGTTAGTAATTCTATGTCCGTAGTAAGGCAACTATAATAACAAACAGACCACTTGAACTGTACATAACCTTTTAATAAAGCCTTGGATCTACTTCCAACCACCAGAAAATGGAAAACTGTGCAAGAGGGAAATCTAAGAGTTTCATCAGTTTGGGTGTTTCCCAGATGAATTCATAATGCACTGGTTGTATCCTTCTGGTTTTCTCATGCCCAGAAATGAATGAAAATGACTTTCCAGTGTTTTACTGACTTCACTGATTACCTAACTGACTGCAATGAGTGTCAGATCTATTCAAGATGTGTACTGAGTATGGGCAGATGCATGCAAATATAGATATGGTATCTGGGAACTGGTACAAAGAAGTTTTCCTGGTGGCTCAGACGGTGGCAAATTTGCCTGCAATGTGGGCGACCTGGGTTCAATCCCTGGGATGGGAAGATGCCCTGAAGAAAGAAGTGCAACCCACTCCAGTACTCTTGCTTGGAGAATCCCATGGACAGAGGAGCTTGATGGGCTATACAGTCCATGGGGTTGCAATAAATCGGACATGACTGAGCGACTAACACTTTCACTTTTTCAAGCTTCCCTGAGCAGATTTCCAAATATGCCACATTTGGCAGTTAGCAGGATAGAGTTATGGGTACAGATTATAGTTTCCTTAATAAATTAATTTTTAAATTGAAGTATAGTTGGGCAGGAGACGTAAGAGACCTGGGTTCGCTCTCTGGGTTGGGATGATCCCCTCGAGAAGGAAATAGCAACCCACTCCAGTATTCCTGCCTGGAGAATCCCATGGACAGAGGAGCCTGGCGGGCTACAGTCCATGCAGTCGCAAACAGTCGGACACGACTGAGTGATCAAACCACCACCACCACATATATATATAATTATATTATTTATGTATATTCTTTTTCAGATTTTTTCCCATATAGGTTATTAAAAATATTAAGTAGAGTTCCTGGGGCTATATAGTAGATCTTTTTGTTTATCTGTGTTATATATAGCAGTTTATATCCACTAACCCCAAACTCCAAATTTATCCATTTTCCCCTCTTTCCCCTTTGGTAGCCACAGGTTCATCCACTGTGCCCGGGAGTCTGTGTTTTGCAAATAGGTTGATTCGCGTCATATTTTAGATTCCACCTGTAAGTGACATCTTGTGATATTTATCTTTCTCTATCTGACTTATTTCACTCACTATGACTGTCTCTAGGTCCATCCATGTTAAAAAGTATAATTTTATTCATTCCACCAGAAACAGAAGGAAGAGACTGACTAGTGAGTGAGATAGAGGCATTAATGCAAGTATAAGCCCTTGTAGAAAATGTGATCCTTTGTAACTCACAGAGCACAGAATCCAACAGTAGAAAGGACTTAAGAAGCAATTGCAGTATTCAAGGTATAACTGTTCCGTGGCTCAGCAGTAAAGAATCCGCCTGCCAATGCAGGAGACACAGGAGACGCAGGTTCAGTGCCTGGGTCAGGCAGACCTCCTGGAGGAGGGCATGGCAACCCACTCCAGTGTTCTTGCCTGGAGAATCCCCATGGACAGAGGAATCTGGTGGGCTACGGTCTGTAGCATTGCGAAGAATCAGACAGGACTGAAGTGACTTAGCATGCTTGCATGGACAGATGAAAGTGGCAAACCAAGGGTTGCTTGCCAGTCATTTACAAAGAAAGAACAGGCAAAGGAGGCTAAATGGAAGGAAAAAAAAATAACTTTCAAATGATAAGAGATATTTCCACTTATAAGCAAGAAATTTAAATTTCAGTTTGTGTTAAGAGAATTTCAAGCAGTGATTCAATCTTAAATCAAGAATACCCTTCTATAAAATTCTCAAAATCAAAAAAAAAAAAAAAAGAAACAGGTAATTCCCTGGAGGTTCTTTCAGTAGGACTCAGATTTCACTGCTAAATGCCTGGGTTCGATTCCTGGTTGAGGAAATAAGATCTCCCTTGCTACAAAACACACACCAGCCGCCCCCCTCCCCATTAAAAAAGAGAGAGACTGACATGTATTTATAGAGTACAGTAAAATGATCAGTTCAGTTCAGTTCGGTCACTCAGTCGTGTCCAACTCTTTGCCACCCCATGCGCTGCAGCACGCCAGGCCTCCCTGTCCTTCAGCATCTCCTGGAGCTTGTTCAAACTCATGTCCATTGAGTAGGTGATGCCATCCAGCCATCTCATCCTCGGTCGTCCCCTTCTCCTCCTGCCTTCAGTCTTTCCCAGCATCAGGGTCTTTTCCAATGAGTCAGCTCTTCACATCAGGTGGTCAAAGTATCGGAGCTTCAGCTTCAGCATCAGTCCTTCCAGTGAATATTCAGGACTGATTTCCTTTAGGATGGAAATGATAGGCATCTAAAATTATTTATTCAAAGCAATGGTTAACAAACTTGAAGGTATTTAATGTTTAGTTTTTATATTTTGACGAGTAAATGAGTGAGGGGTAAAATAATTGAGTTGACCATAATATTTTAAATTTATTACTTAAAGTCATAAAAACCAGCATGAAAAAAATTAAAAGTAATACTATAAATACTATTACACCTTTCTTAAATATTTTAATCTTCTAAACCTTTGTATGTGTAGCAGGTAAGCTGGTATCAAAGTGTTCTAGTAATCATACCAGAATAAGATGCTGGAAAATATCTTGTAATGTGTTCATTCCACATTTAATGTTTATCATATTTCTGTATTGCAGAAGTCAAGTATTTATTTTGTCATTTTAAGACTGTTTTCAAATCTCACCTCATGTGTTAGGCTGTATTTTCCTTTCTTTCATGATATCTTTTGTTTAAGAATGTTGTTAATTTTAGTATGGTTAAATGTGTCCATTTTTTCCTTGATGACTTGTTTTTTTTTTTTTTTCCCGTGTACCTTTCAAGAATTCTTTGAAGGACAGGGAACTCTGCTCAATGTCACGTGGCAGCCTGGATGGGAGGGGAGTTTGGGGGAGAAGGGATACAGGCATATGTCTGGCTGAGTCTCTTTGCTGTCCATCTGAAACTATCTCAGCATTGGCTATTCTCCATATAAAATGAGTTAAAAAAATTCTTTCATGGAAATAGTAAGCGTGTCCACCACTTCAGATAGCAAGTACATTATCTCAGTGTAACTTTAATATTCAAGAAAGGGTAACATAAGATCTCCTAAAATTAAGCCTTAATTTAATGAATTGAGGAATATTTACATCAGATTATATTAATGAATAATAGCCTGCATGTTTACTGACATAGATAGCATAGGAGTACAAAGTGTGCAAAATCGGATTACATGTTTACCCTATATTACCTTAATTATATTTCACATAGATTGTGCACGTGAAAATATGAGAAGAAAAATAAACATTTTATTTTTCTGAGGTGAACGTATATTGCTTCCATAATATAAAAACATGATAAAGATCAAATTAGGGAAAATAAACAAGTTATAGAAATACAAACTATTTTCTATGGTGAAATTCCAGCCTGGGAACAAGAACACTTTGGTATCAACTTCCTTTAATGGGCTCTAAACTTACTTACAAGCTGGCATCTAGACTTGTCTATGAACTTACCTAATCGACCCCGGGGCAATAAAGTTTATAGGAGGAAAATTAAATGCCAGATTGAACAGAGACTAACGTTCCCAGCCCAGGGGAGTGAGGAGAGAGAAAAGGGAAAAATACATAGCATAGCCGTTTCGAGAATAAAAAGCAAAGCACAGAGGACATAATATTTTGTTAGAAACATTACAGAAAAAAAAGCATGAAAGGGAAAAAAACCTACCGCATGGTATAAAGTGCCAGATGCTGTATTTCCTGAAAAACAACCATAAAAGTTTCATGGCAGTCAACCATTAGTCCAACATTTATAAAGTCGATAAGAAGCTTCAGACCTTAATATTTTGAGTTAAAATTATTTACTTAACGACGAAACAGCTCACATTTACACGGATGCGTGTGGATTCCAAAAAAATTAGCTAAATAATTTGCAGTGATGATAAATCAATCAGTAGGGAAACAGTATACAAAATGAAATGGAATACAATGACATATACTTAAATGCCAAATTGGAGGGTCTCTAGTGCTTAAAAAACTTCACAAAAAAGCATCGCTTATACATTTTCTCCACGTTATTGACGTTATTGCTTGAAAGGTGCACTTTTTAAATCAACCTGCAGAAGAAAGTGACATTGGGAGTCTTTTGAAAAAGGCAAAACATTTTTTTTTTTACCCCGGAATTCTCCACATCTGTTAGAAATTCTTGCTGTAATGCCTTCAAATATTTGAAGGGAAGAAACACGGATTAACAATTTAGTGAACATGTCAGCCAATGGCCACTCTCTGGTTAGAAGTTCATAAAAACTAATACATTTCTCGTTCCAAATTAACCCGAGGCAAGTCCCAGAAAGACCGCGGAAGGAGCTGATTTTCAGAAAGCCGTGCTTTCCCTCTATGGAAGTCCGGCATAAAATTAGATTTCGGTGCCCCCTGACTTATCATGACACCTTCCGATTCTGCCTTGGGTTTATAAGAATCCATCAGTTTTTGTTGCTATGTAATTCCAACATAAAACTGAGCATTGCAGGAAGATTCTTTACTATCTGAACCACCAGGGAAGAGGCCCTTTACTTAAAGCAACAACATCCAGTGTCATTAATTCTAGACCTCTGGCTTCCATTGAAACCTGGACCTTTTCCTACGTCTTGGAGGACAAGCGTTGATAACATAGTTTTCTTCAGTTAACATGCTTGGTTGCCTAATTCAGTGGGTGCGTTTTCTCAGCCAGGTATAAAGTATAGGTTGTGTTCTGTGTTTTTATACCACTTACATCTTGTTTCTTATCCCTGATATATCGTTTTTTTTCTTTTTAATATTTTTCTCATTCATTTACTTTTAAATTAATTCTTACTGGAGTGTATTTGCTTGACAATGTTGTGTTAGTTTCTGCTGTACAACATGAATAAGCCATCAGTTCAGTTCAGGTCACTCACTCAGTCGTGTCCGACTCTTTCCAACCCCATGGACCGCAGCACGCCAGGCTTCCCTGTCCATCACCAACTCCCAGAGATAGCTCAAACCCATGTCCATCAAGTCGGTGATGCCATCCAATCATCTCATCCTCTGTTGTCCCCTTCTCCTCCCGCCTTCAATCTTTCCCAGCATCACGGTCTTTTCCAATGAGTCAGCTCTTTGCATCAGGTGGCCAAAGTATTGGAGCTTCAGCATCAGTCCTTCCAATGAATATTCAGGACAGATTTCCTTTAGGATGGACTGGTTGGATCTCCTTGCAGTCCAAGGGACTCTCAGGAGTCTTCTCCAACACCACAGTTCAAAAGCATCAGTTCTTCGGCACTCAGCTTTCTTTATAGTCCAACTCTCACATCCGTACATGACTACTGGAATAAGCCATAGATAAAGTGAAAGTCGCTCAGTCGTGTCTGACTCTTTGCGACCCCATGGACTATATACAGTCCATGGAATTCTCCAGGCCAGAATACGGCAGTGGGTAGCCTTTCCCTTCTCCAGGGGATCTTCCTGACCCAGGGATGGAAGCCAGGTCTCCTGCATTGCAGGCGGATTCTTTACCGTCTGAGTCACCTTATGCATGCACATAGCCCCTCCTTCATGAACCTCCCTCCCTCCCCCTGTCCGTCCCTCTAGGTCATCACAGAGCCCCGAGCTGAGCCGCCTGTGCTGTACAGCAGCTCCCCGCAAGCTGTCTGTTTTATCATGGTCGTGTGTATATGTCAATGCTGCTCTATAAGTTCATCCCACCCTCTCCCTTCCCCGCTCTGCCCACAAGTCTCTACATCTGTGTCTCTGTTCCTGCCCAGGATCATTCTTCTAGATTCCATGTATATGCGTTACTACACAGTATTTGTTTTTCTACTGACTTAACTCCCCTCTCTGTGACAGACTCTGTGTTCATCACCCTGATAGACTCTTGCATCCGTGTTCTGCCTGTTCTTCAAGAACAGTTTATTCCATTTATAACCTTGTGCCATTGGAACATTCCACTAACCTATTGATCTGTTTTGGCAGTTTTACTTTGAAAGCTCAGTTACAGGACAGGGAAACATGCAGCTCAAATGCAGGCATAAAAGTGGATGTATTACTTCGGTCCTTCAGGTTTTTTCAAAAGTGAATGAAACCGCGTTTTTATCAACCAATCCAAGTTCAAAATGAATGTCTTACTAAAACTCAAGTAAAGAGACAAATAGGACGAATAGTATACTATGATTTCAGAAGAAAAACTTTTGCAGAGATGAATAGGTGTTCTATGCTAGTCCACACGCCTAAAATTTCACAGTTAACTGTAAAAAACATGCACGCATGATTTTAGCACATGAAATCTAAAGTAATAAATCTGTCATTCCTAAAGTTATAAAAACAAACCAAAACGTTAAGGCATGGAATGATTTGTCAAGTGTATTAAAGATATATTGATCTCCCTGAGTTTTAATCTACATATTAAAATGTCTGTTGTATCAAGATGTCAGATTGCCTTAAATTTATCTCTAGATTCAACAGAAACAAAATAAATGTTACAGCAGGGTTTCTGTAGAAATCTATGTGGATGATAAACTATATAATGTAAGGATGAAAAATTGATAAGACAATCTTGAGAATTAAAAAAAGTGTGGAGAAGTTATACCGCTGGGAATTATTGCCATAATTCAGCCTTATGATATTGTTGCAAAAAGACATACAGAGTTCAGTGGAAAATAATGGTGTGTTGAGAAAAAGGTGCCGACATACATTGTCATTTGATTAATGACAAAGGTAGCAAGGGAGAAAGAGAGACTCCTTGGATATAGAAAAAACTGAAATCATGTTGACTTTGATCTCATAGGGTGCACTTGTCTGCTTGGTTGCTCAGTCGTGTCTGACTCTTTGTGACCCCATGGACTGCAGCCCACCAGGCTCCTCTCTCCATGGGATTCTCCAGGTGAGAATACTGGAGTGGGTAGCCATTCCCTTCTGCAGGAGATCTTCCCAAAGCGTGGATCGAACCCAGGTCTCCTGCATTGCAGGTGAATTCTTTACTGACTGAGCCACCAGGGAAGCACAGAAATCAATTTTAGTGTTATTACAGGTCTCTGTGTTCTGAGAGTGAAGAGGAAAGTGAAAGTCGCTTCTCCAGGAGATCTTCCCAAAGCATGGATCGAACCCAGGTCTCCTGCATTGCAGGTGAATTCTTTACTGACTGAGCCACCAGGGAAGCACAGAAATCAATTTTAGTGTTATTACAGGTCTCTGTGTTCTGAGAGTGAAAAGGAAAGTGAAAGTCGCTTAGTCACGTGCACCTCTTTACGACCCCATGGACTGTGTTGTGATGGGTAACACAAAAGGTTCATTCTGAATTTGGTAGTTTTCAACTAATAACGAGAGGCACAGGGGCTTGCAATCTGGCGCAAATCTTCCTGTGAAGATTTCCCGTGATTATCCCTTGCCCTAAACTTTTCATCTCTTTTAGCACTTTTGCTAATGAAACATTTAACCTGATGTGTATCCACACATTGTAACACTGTGTCAAATATCAGTTACACTTTATTCTTAATATGCTTTCAAAATGGTATTTTGGCTTTATATGATAACCTCTCTGCCTGCCATTGCAGGAGACATAAGAGACACTGGTTTCATCCCTGGGTTGGGAAGATCCCCTGGAGGAGGAAATGGCAACTCACTCCAGTATTGTTGGCTGGAAGATTCCATGGACAGAGGAGCCCAGCGGGCTGCAGTCCATGGGGTCACAAAGACTGAGCACAAACAATCAAAATCCTGTTGTTCTCCTTCCTGAATCCCCTGGGGTGCACAGTCAGGGGTGTCTGCAGAGGCTGATGGCTTGATGGCCAGAATATCCTGTGTTTATGCACATGGCCTGAGACACTCTTTGTTTCCTGAAATGGCAGGCAACAGTTTTTAAACGCAATATATGATGAAAAGCTAGAATCGGTAAGAAAAGATACTTACAGGACTCATGTGTGCATGCGTGCTAAGTTGCTTCAATCATGTGCAACTCTCTGCGACCCCATGGACTGTAGCCCACCAGGCTCCTCTGTCTCTGGGATTCTCCAGGCAAGGATACTGGAGTGGGTTGCCATGCCCTCGTCCAGAAAGGACCCCATACAAACACAGCTAAATGATGTTCACACATTGATCACAGAGATTGGGTATAAAATAGCTAAGGAGACTTTTACTGGGAATCCTTTTACAGTTCAAAAGCGTCAATTCTTTGGTGCTCAGCTTTCTTTTTGGCCTAACTCTCACATCCATACATGACTACTGGAAAAATCGTAGCTTTGACTAGACAGACTAGTCAAAGTGTTGGCAAAGTAATGTCTCTGCTTTTTCATATGCTGTCTAGGTTGGTCATAGCTTTTCTCCCAAGGAGCAAGCGTCTTTTAATTTCATGGCTGCAGTCACCATCTGCAGTGATTTTGGCACCCCAGAAAACTGTCGCCGTTTCCATTGTTTCCCCATCTATTTGCCATGAAGTGATGGGACCCAATGCCGTGATCTTTGGTTTTTGAATGTTGAGTTTTAAACCGACTTTTTTCGCTCTCCTCTTTTACCTTCATGAAGAGGCTTTTTAGTTCCTCTTTGCTTTCTGCCATAAGGGCGGGTTCACAGGCAGATTCACAGGCAGATTCTTGACCACTGAGCCACCAGGGAAGCCTCAGGCTTTTTGCTTTTTGTTTTAATAAATACCTTTTGCCTGAATGCGACCTTATGAGGTTTGGAAGAGGAGAGTCCAGAGCAAAATAGTGTGACTTAGAATAAGGGGGTACATATTTGCCCTTCATCCCAGCTTCTGCTTCCTAACAAAGCCCCTTAGAATTGTCTGTGCTTGACTCTTCAGGGGTCTTTTGTTACCTTAATGAGGCGCCCTCAGGATTCACCCAACATCACCTGGGGGGCGTGGAAATGGGGGCTGGTTGCCAGGGCAACCACCCAGGTGGCCGGAGAATTGGGACTTTCAACCCCACCCCTTGGATCTTCGGGGAGGGGAGAGGCCACATCGACCCCCTTCGGTTAATGACTCCATTGATCACACAAGTGCCGAAAAGCCTCCTTAAAGCCGGAAAGGCAAGGGAAGGGGGGAGCTTCCGGGTCTGAGATCCCAGGGCGGCTTGAAAGGGGCACACAGACCCTCTTAGACCTTCCCT
This sequence comes from Giraffa tippelskirchi, assembly GCF_054371585.1. Taxonomy (NCBI): domain Eukaryota; kingdom Metazoa; phylum Chordata; class Mammalia; order Artiodactyla; family Giraffidae; genus Giraffa; species Giraffa tippelskirchi. The sequence continues at coordinate 151,796,142 of NC_137289.1, forward strand.
GAGCATCCTTTCGCCTAACCCGGTGAGTTTTGTCCTTCCTTTTGTCGCAGATGGGTCCACTCCCGGGTGAAAGGTTTCTGTGAGGTCTGTGAGCTCCGCTGGGGTGGGCTTGGGGGATGTCACCTTTAGGCAGGTGCTTGAAAGCCCAGGTAACAGCTTGAACATTGGGTTGGCGTCTGAATGGGGGTGGGGGTCGGGGAACGCTGGAAGGGCTGAGACCTTAACTCTTGGGGACTGCTGGTGTTTCAGATAGAAAGCCTCAGAACCGATTTGAACTGGTTGGTGGTGATGACCCCACCTCCCCCAATTCCACACACAGGTTGGGAGTGGGCCACCAGACCCCTCTTTATGAATACAAGTAGATGGCTCAGCTGGTAAAGAACCTGCCTGCCAATGCAGGAGGCACTGCTTCGAGCCCTGAGTCGAGAAGATCTCCTGGAGGAGGGCAAGGCAACGCCCTCCAGTATTCCTGCCTGGGCAATCCCATGGACAGAGGAGCCTGGTGGGTTACAGTCCATGGGGCCGCAAAGAGTCGGACACAACTGAACACACACACACCCCTCCTTCTATCTCCTGGAGGTTGCTGCTTGCCAATTCTCTTCTCGCTCATCTCTTTTTCTCCCCTCTGGCTGGAGTGCTCAGATTTTTTTTTTTTTTAATTTGTTTTACAACCTGAGTTGGTTTCTCCCCAAGTTTACCTCTCCGACGGTGGGGAATTGGATTTAAAATAAAATCTTGCTTCTGACGGCCCTGAAAAGGCAGCCGTAAGAATTAACAGGAGTTCATCAGTTCCTTGGATTAGCAGCTGGTTCTCGGTGTTGAAAGGATTGGCTAGTTTCATACTACCTTGTGGCCAAATTACATTTCATTTGCTGCAGCCATCTCCAAGTTAATAAAAGCGAAACAAGAACTCCTAGACTGAAAATGGAAAATGAATGAAGGCTGGTGGAGAAAGGGTACCTCTGACCCGAGGCTCCATCGTTGAGCCTCGAGACAGTTTGAGATTTGATAACTCATTATGGAGAAGCAAGTGTTTAAAGGCACTAAGGTGTGACGTGAAAAAAACGTGGAAGCCTTGTTTTTCCTTTATTTCCTCTTAGAATCTGTGATGGTTTTGTATTTAAATATATCTGTGCTGTTACACTTACTCTATTTATATATATGGCTATATATCCATCTGCTCAGTCACTCAGTTGTGTCCGACTCTCTGCGACCCCATGGGCTGTAGCCCACCGGACTCCTCTGCCCATGGGATTCTCCAGGCAAGAATACAGGAGTGGGTTGCCAGTTCCTCCTCCAGGGGATCTCCCCAACCCAGGGAACCATATATAAGTTAAAAAAAAAAAAAGAGGCATGTTTACTCCAGAAAGAAACATATAAAAATGCAAAAGTCAGAGAACCCAATTTTGACCTTTTTACTGAAAATCTGTGGGGAAATTTTCCTTTTAGAATTATCTGAACTGCCAGGGTGATAAATTTTACGGTGTGCAGCTGTGTGCCGTGTTCTCTTAGTTTCCATCTTATTCAGCCGGTGGATTCTTAGAACACAAGAGGATGTGGTCATTAAGCCACAGCTTCTTATAATCTTGTTTTTTTTTCTCTCCTAATAATTTTTCCCTCCTGTTGGGTGTTTAACAGAGACTGGAGAGGCAGAAATTGCTTCAAGTGAGCATTTTGGAGCTGGGCGATGCAAAGGCCACAGGCTAGTTTAAGTCTGAACCTCTTGCTCTGGGTGGAAAAGTTCTTAAATAGATGAGATTCTCTTAGCACTTTGGGCAAACGCAGTGCAGCCCTCCCTGTATTTTAGTCTCAAGGAGCAGCAGTGATTATAAGGCAGGAGTCTAAATACACATTTACTATTAGAAACCAACTAGGCAAGATCGTAAGAACATAAATAAGAGGTGATAAGAAAGCGTGTATTACATTTGGGTAGGAAATACTGTATAGCGTGTGATTATTAAATTGATGTTAGAAAAATGCAGAAATAGAAAAGACAAGAGCATTACATAATTTGGAAAGCTTTGACCAACATGGGGTGCTCCGTCTTGGCCGACTCTTTTCTCTGTCGATGGAATTTTCCAGGCGAGAATCCTGGAGTGGGTTGCCGTTTCCTTCTCTAGAACGTGGGGGTGGTACCATTATAAACAGAAATGATGAAATTAGAGAGGTATGCATTTGGGGAAATGTAATGAAAATTATTTTAAAGTTTCAGAATATTGGAGCCACTATAAAAGCTTTTTTTGTAGTGACCTCTTTCACATGCCTGCCTTGTTTCACCATCTTTTTTATTAATTCACTTATTTTGTAATTGAAGGATAATTGCTTGACACTATTGTGTGGGTGTCTGCCATACAGCGACATGAATCAGCCATAGGTATATATACATGTGCCCCTCTCTCTTGAACCTCCCTCCCGCCTCCCACCGAAGTCCACCCCTCTAGGTCGTCACAGAGCCCTGGGTTGAGTTTCCTCAGTCACACAGCAAATCCCGCTGGCTGTCTGTTTTACAGATGTTGGTGTATATGTTTCCACGCTCCTGTCCCCACGCCTCCCACCCTCTCCTTGTCCTGCTGTGTCCCCAAGTCTGTTGTCTATGTCTGTGTCTCCACTGCTGCCCTGCAAATCGGTTCACCAATAACGTCTTTCTAGATTCCAGATATATATCAGTTCAGTTCAGTCGCTCAGTCCTGTCCAACTCTGCGGCCCCATGGACCGCAGCACGCCAGGCCTCCCTGTCCATCACCAACTCCTGGAGCTTGCTCAAACTCATGTCCGTCGAGTCGGTGATGCCATCCAGCCGTCTCATCCTCTGCCGTCCCCTTATGTTAATACATGATATTTGTTTCCCACTGCCATAGAACTCTCATTTTTCCTTCTCTCTTTTCTTTTCTGTTTCCGTCTCTGTCTGGCTCTCTGCTTCTGCCTCTCTGTCTCTGGTTCTCTGTGTCTCTCTCTCGTGATAGTTCAGTTTAAGACTTGTTAATGATTTTAGTGAAAGCTGCTCAGTCGTGTCTGACTCTTTGCAACCCTGTTGACTGTAGTCCATGGGATTCTCCAGGCAAGAATACTGGAGTGGGTAGCCTTTCCCTTCTCCAGTGGATCTTCCTGACCCAGGGATCGAACCCAGGTCTCCTGCACTGCAGGCGGATTCTTTACCGACGGAGCCACCAGGGAAGCCCTTAGACCTGTTAGGAGGATGTTTTATCTTTTCCACTTACATCTCCTCTGTAACAGCTGTTCATGGCTTCTCACGACAAGGTCTGCCCAGTACTACAGTGGCAAATACATGCTGTTATAAATTTGTCTAAACCCATAGAATTGGCAACATTAAGAGCAAAGCCTAATGTAAACTGTGGACTCTAGGTGATGATAGCATCTTAATGTAGGCTCATCCATTGTAATAAATGTTTCATCTGGGGGCGGGTGTTGATAACGGGAGGGGGGTGAGACTCTGTTTGTGTGGGGGCAGAGATATTCCACAAAAAAGAAATGGGAAATGAGGGTCCCTCTTCTTCTCCTACATGACAGATAGAAAGAAGAGTTTCATTTCAGCTTTGAGCAACTGTTTCTCTGCCACAGGAAATGTTGTTTAGTCCATAAGTCGTGTCCGACTCTTTGCTGACTCCACCAGGCTCCTCTGTTCATGGGATTCTCCACCAAGAATACTGGAGTGGGTAGCCTTTCCCTTCTCCAGGAGATCTTCCCAGCTCAGGGATCAAACCCAGTTCTCCTGCATTGCAGCCAGATTCTTTACTCCTGAGCCACCAGGCAAGTCCCCCCAGGAAGTGTATTGAACACTGAATCTGGTCACTATGTCAGGATGCCAAGTTCAGCATCAACACCAAGTTCAGCCTGCCTTCCGCATTAACCCTCCCCAGCCAGTCTTCTCAAAGTAGCTCTCCCCCAACCCAAGGGCCCTGGTCTTGCACCTGGGTCCCCAGCAGAGACGCCTGAGTTGGGTGTTTGAGTCCCTTTCTCAAACAACAGGTCTCGATCAGAGAGAGCAAGCATCCTTCAACATTTTTCCATCCCTGGTCCCGCAACAGGATATTTCCATCGATGAAATGGAATGGGTGAAAACCTCACTCATTCATTCATGTTAGTGCATACTTCTTGGTGAAGATACAAATATAGATAAACTGCTCTTACATATGTATAAACTATATTTTGTATATTTGTATTTTCATAAAGAATGTTTCTCCGTGAACCTTGCTCGGTGCCTTTGTGAAAGAGAAATGAGCCATGAATGGGGTGGCTCCATCTCTGAGCTCTCTGTGCAAACACTCTGATTTCTCTAAGGCTTTGTACAAGTTTATTTTTGGCTGTGCTGGGTCTTTATTTCTGCACATGGTCTCTCTCCAGTTGTGGGCAGCGGGGAGTTGTAGAGAACAGACTGCAAACATACAGACAACTCTGTCGTGGCGGTGTGCAGCCGTCTCATTGCGGAGACTTCTCTTGTTGCAGAGCTTGGGCTCCAGGAGCTGTGTGACATGGCCTTCCTTGTTCCAAGGCATGTGGAAGCTTCCTGGACCGGGGATCAAACCTGTGTCCCCTGCATTGGCAGGTGGATTCTTAGCCACTGGATCACCAGAGAAGTCCCCAAAGTAAGTCTTAAAATTAACTGAAAACCTTCAACTTTGTTCTCTTCAGTTTTGTTATCACCCAAACTGGGATAAGCATAAATAGTCTTCATTTATTTATGTTGATTCAGCTCAGTTTCATTGGCTTTTTATATTGCTCTAGACAAATTTACCAATATTGATTCTCATGTGTCTATTGCATTGTACTCATTAAGATTTTTTTCAAATATTCGTTTGTGTTTAATCTGTTTCTTTTCCGACTCATCTGGATGTAAGTCCATCCAAATTTGAAATCTGTGAACAATATCCATACTGTGAATTCTCAGCTCTGTAATCTGACCCTTAACTTTCTTGCTTTACTTTTATAATAAAAAATATTACAAATGGATTTACAATATTATCAATGTTTCACATGTACGACATAGTGATTCACAGTTTTAATATATTTATAGTTAATATAAATTTATATTTCTAGTAATGTATACTAGAGTATATATATACACATATGTGTATATGTATGTATGTATATATATAGTAATGTATACTATATATAGTAATGTATATACTACTATCTAATAAGTATATGTTATGCTTGTAAGTATATATAGTAAGTATATGTTACTACATAATAATATAGTAATTTATATTTAATGTAAAATATTGGCCACACCCCCTGTGCCATACCATATAGCCTTGTAGCTTATTTATTTTATACATAGTAGTCTGTATCTCCTACTCCCCACCCATCTATTGCCTGCTCCTTCCGTCTCCACACTGGGAACCCCTACGTTCTTCTCTATATCTGTGAGTCTGCTGCTTTTTTGTTAAATTCACTAGCTTGTTGAATTTTTTAGGTTCCACATTTACGTGATATCATACAGTATTTGTCTTTCTCTTTGACTTACTCCACTAAGCATAATGGCCCCCAAGTATACGCAGGCTGCTGAAAATGGCAAAATTTTGTTCTTTTTCACTGCTGAGTAGTATTCCATTGTATACGTGTACCACATCTTTATCCATTCCTCTCTTGATAAGACGGGTACATTGTTTCCATGTCTTATCTATTATCAATGGTGCTTGCTATGAATATTGAAGTGAATGTATCTTTTTTAAAAAAATTTGGAGTATCGTTGCTTTACAGTGTTGTATTAGTTTCAAGTGTACAGCCAAGTGATTCCGTTATACACATACATGTATCTACTCTTTTTCAGATTCTCTTCCCATATAGGCTATTTCAGTATATTATAGTTACTTGTGCTGTATAACAGATGCTTGTTGATTGCCTATTTTATACATAGTAGTGTGTATATGGAGAAGGCAATGGCACCCCACTCGAGTACTCTTGCCTGGAAAATCCCATGGACGGAGGAGCCTGGCAGGCTACAGTCCATGGGGTTGCAGAGAGTTGGACACGACTGAGTGACTAACACTTGTGCTTCCTGAAGGGCTCGGGTTCCATCTCTGTTAGGGAACTGAAGATTCCCATGTGCCAGGTGGCACAGTCAAAAAAAAAAAAGTATCTTTAAAAAAATTTAGCTTCCGTAGAGGTTGAGAGTTTTCACAATCGAAGGTCTGTTTTACTGTAAAATAAGACCTTATTTTTTAAAGCTTTGCTCAAAGAAAAATCACAGTTTGTTGAAAGAAAGAAGCCATTTGATAAAAAATATCCCCAGTGTGTAGCAGCAGAGAGCGTTGTCTCCTAAACTACACATCAGAATGTTATCCTCCATGGAAATTGTGTTCCCTTTGCTGTTGCTAAGTCGCTTCAGTCGTGTCCGACTCTGTGCGACCCCATAGACGGCAGCCCACCAGGCTCCGCCATCCCTGGGATTCTCCAGGCAAGAACACTGGAGTGGGTTGCCATTTCCTCTCCAGTGCGTGAAAGGGAAAAGTGAAAGTGAAGTCGCTCAGTCGTGTCCGACTCTTCGAGACCCCATGGACTGCAGCCCACCAGGCTCCTCCATCCATGGGATTTTCCAGTCAAGAGTACTGGAGTGGGGTGCCATTGCCTTCTCCGGGGTTCCCTTTAATTCTACAGTAAACTTAGTGGCCACAAAATAACAGTGAATAGTACTACTTGTAGCATAACCTTATCTCCCAGGACAAAAAGAGCCTGAACAAAACCATCTGACAAAGAGAGGAGAATTAGAAATGCGTAGGAATTTGACTCCTTGGAGAAGGGAGTGACAACCCACTCCAGTATTCTTGTCTGGAGAATTCTATGGACAAAGAAGCGTGGCGTGCTGCAGTCCATGGGGTTGCAAAGAGTTGGACACGACTGAGCGACTAATTTTTTACTTTCAGGAATTTGGCTACATCAGAAAAAGGGCAATTCTGTCATTGATTTATGACTCTTCAGGTTGTTCTTACAATGAAAAATGAAAGTCGCTCGGTCGTGTCTAACTCTTTTGCAACCCCATGGACTACAGCCCTCCAGGCTCCTCTGTCCATGGGATTCTCCAGGCAGGAATACTGGAGTGGATCTTCACAGGATCCTGAAGATCTCCAGGGGACCTTCCCAAGCCAGGGATCAAACCTGTGTCTCCTGCATTGGCAGGCAAATTCTTTACCACTGAACCACCAGGGAAGCCCTCAGTTTTGTACGGCCTTAAATTGTCTCATGTCTGAGCTAAGACCCACAGGGTCCTCTAATAAATAGGAGTAGAAAATAGGGAAGTCAGTATCTAGATAGATAAGCAAGTAGGAGATAGGTGCATTCCATCTCCTTTCAGATTCTCTCATCATTGCGTGAGAGCTTAGAATTTTCAATTTCTCCTTATATTTTGTAGCATTAAATTCACTAAGGCATAATATCTCCTGTTATAATGAACACATTCCTTTCAATCATATCTGTAGAATTTTGGAGCCTTGATAAATTCTGTTAATGATGTTCAGCTTAAGGGTTGCCACATTTTGTGAATATCCCTTAAATTCTACCTGATTGTTGTTCAGTTGCTAAGTTGTGTCAGTTATTTGCAACCCCATGGACTACAGCACACCAGGCCTCCCTGTCCATCACCAACTCCCAGAGCTTGCTCAAACTCATGTCCATCGAGTCGGTGATGCCATCCAACCATCTCATCCTCTGTCGTCCCCTTCTCCTCCCACCTTCAATCTTTCCCAGCATCAGGGTCTTTTCAAATGAGGCAGCTCTTCGCATCAGGTGGCCAGAGTATTGGAGTTTCAGCATCAGTCCTTCCACTGAATATTCAGGACCGATCTCCTTTAGGATGGACTGGTTGGATCTCCTTGCAGTCCAAGGGACTCTCAAGAGTCTTCTCCAACACCACAGTTGAAAAGCATCCATTCTTCAGCACTCAGCTTTCTTTATGATCCAACTCTCACATCCATACACGACTACTGGAAAAACCATACTCACCTTCTGAGGTTCTCTTTATCCTGGTCAGAATAAAGTTCTCAAACAGCAGACTTCTTACCTGTCCAGTGTTCCTCAGGAGCAGAAACTGTAGCCAAAGGTCTTCTAGGGTTCTTGATGTTATTGGATACTTTATTTACCTTATTGGATCCTTTAATATACTTATTCCTTGTCTGAGTCTCAGGTGTAGAAAAAAGAAGCTGAATATGCAATCAAGTCATTCTTTGTGTCCTGAGAGACAAAAATTACAGTCGTTCACAGGAGTGAAATTCTAAAAGCACAGGAAAAAAAAAAAAACACATGCAGTAATGCATTCAATGCAAAAGGGAAAAATGCTGACTTTATATCTTTGGATGAAAATATAGAATGCTGACAAGTGTTTATAATAACGGATGAACGCCGGAAATGTTGAGGACCCTGGGCATCCCAAGGTCAAAAATGTGTCTGGTGCAATTTCATCTTCTTTCCTTTTCTCATCTTAACCAAGCTCTACAGATTTCCATAAAATATGAGTAACAGGAAGTGGTCATTCACGTTTTTTGAAGGACCCAGAGACTGAATACCTTTGCATCATCTCTGTGTGAATTAAGATAGATCACAACCATTTTTTTTTACCAGGAAGAATGGTGATGGCCGTCACACGAGATGAAGGCAAGAACACATTTTCCTCCCGATTCCATAAATCTGAATTTAAAGAGCTTCATTACTCTTCATGAAAACAAACGGTTCATATTCCCTGTTTAGATCCACTTTGCGTGGTAAAATGATTCAAGTTTCCTTGATGAAATGAGAGTTTCAAGTTTCTTGATTTTTCTCTCCCCACCCCCTCCCTAGTTTAAAACCTTCTGTTGTGGTGCTTTGGGGTGTTTTTTTTTAACTTTCATTTGTTTTGCTTTTTTGTTCAGGTCATGATGTTAGTAACCTCTGTGCTATTCAAGCTGGCAAGAAAAACCATTAACCAGCCAGGGTCAGGATATTTGTGGTGTACAGAAGATACGGTGTTTAAATAGACTTGAATTCCCAGGCCTCTATAGTAAGAGCCATGGCTTAAGTAAAATTATCAGCCCAATATCGGTGCCAAGATAGAAAACACGAATCTTTGCAAAGATAACAGACCTCAGAAATTGCACCGAGCAGAGGTCACTCTGTTTTCTAAAGAGACTTTTCAAATTGTTTTTTTTTTGATTGTGTGGATTTTTGACAGGAAACGGGATAATGGGCGTTTGCTTTCACTCAGCTTTCTTCAACTATACCCTTTACTTAGCCTTGGTGCATGTATAAAATCTAAAGAATTCACCTGGGTCCAGTGATAACTGTAGACCCAATTCAGATGCTGCTATTTTGGCATTTGTTTATTTGGCTGTGCCGGGACTCTGTTGTGGCACGCACACTCTTAGTTGCCTCATCTGGGATCTATTTCCCTGAGCAGGGATGGAACCCGGGCCCCCTGTATTGGGTGCTCAGAGTCTCAGCCCTTGGATCCCGAGGGAATTTCCAGATTCGAGTATTATAGTCAGTTCCATTCAGTCGCTCAGTCGTGTCTGACTCTTTGCGACCCCATGGACTGCAGCGCGCCAGGCCTCCCTGTCCATCACCAACTCCCAGAGCTTGCTCAAACTCATGTTGGTGATACCATCCAACTATCTCATCCTCTGTCATCCCCTTCTCCTCCCACCTTCAATCTTTCCCAGCTTCAGGATCTTTTCTAAGGAGTCCGTTCTTCACATCAGGTGGCCAAAGGATTGGAGTTTCAGCTTCAGCATCAGTCCTTCCGATGAACATTCAGGACTGATATTTTCTTTAGGATGGACTGGCTGGATCTCTTTGCGGTCCAAGTGTGTCCACATGTTTGTTCTCTAAGCCTGTGTAGCTATTTCTGCTTTGCAAACAAACTCATCTACACTATTTTCAGACTCCACATATATGCATTAATATACCATATTTGTTTTTCTCCTCCTGACTTGGTGGCTCAGTGGTAAAGAACCCACTGCCCATGCAGGAGACCAGGGTTCGATCCCTGGGTCAGGAAGATCCCCTGGAGAAGGAAATGGCAACCCACTCCAGGATTCTTGCCTGGAGAATCCCATGGACAGAGGAGCCTGGAGGGCTACAGTCCACGGGGTCGCAAAGAGTCAGATACATCTGAGCACCACCCCCCACACACACACACAGGGAATAAACCCTAAAAGGAATCAAAAACTCCCATGAATACAAGATTATGTTGTATGATATATTCTCATAATATGACACTGAATGGATTTTTAAAAAATAAACTGTATTTACCTATATCTACATGAAATCTCATCAGTACTTCTTAGAATATATAATTAAGTTAGAGAGGTATATGCACAATAGGATATGTTCTTTATAGATTTTTAAACAAGAGAATCTAATAAACGTTTATTATGAATCTTTAGGACAATTATTTTAAAATGCTAGATTGTTAAAATTTAAGATAATCATCACTTCTGTTTGGCAAGATATTGGCAGAGTTCTTGGAAACATTCAAAGAGACAATTAAAAAAAACACAAAAACTCTTAAGCTCTGAATTTCTTGGCCTGTGTGTAGCAAGGAGTACAAGCTTGCACTCAGGGACACCCTAAGTTATCTCAGTTAAACAGAGAACAAAATTCTCCTTTATATTTTCAAGACAAGCCACGTGCTTCAAGTCAGTTTGTCATCAGAGTCCAGCATTGCATACTTGCGTCTTACAATTTTTTCAAATTTATTATTTTTATTCATTTCCACCTAGGTCACCTGCGAATGCTATGTTCCTTATATACTTGGTTTTTTGGGTGTATTTGTGTTTTTTTTTTCATACGGTGGTACAACATATATCTTGTCTAGTTTCTCTTGAGAGCAAAGTGCTAGATGGTGTCAAGGAATATGCTGAACGCTGAGGTGGATGGTTAAGGGCGTTGTACTCATTTTCTACATAATAAGTACAGACAGTGTATTTTAAAGTTGTTAAGACGCACATTCTAATCGGATGTCACTGATGATTTCCGACACCCCACTGATTTGCCATTATAAGGGTTGCGAGATGTTACTCCTCAACAAAGGATTCTAATTCACATTCATTTTAATTTGCAGTTTGCTAATTTAATAATGACTTGGAGGATCTTGTCGCATTATTAAAAATTCTGTCTTCTCTGTTTAAAAAAGCCTCTTTGTATACTTGCCTAATTTCCTATGGAGACATTTATATTAGCTATTGAAAAATACAGACAAGTGTGTATCTATATTCTACGTATCTATCGATTGTCGGTTATATATATATTGCAAATAGATGCTTTAAAAGTGAAAGTTTGCATTTGGATTCATTCTTTAGTATTTTTTAGATTTCACGTCGAGGTCATATTATATATTTGTCTATCTCTGTCTGACTGGCTTCACTCAATGTGACAGTCTCGAAGTCCATGCTGTTGAGACGGCATTATTCACTCCTGTTTATGGCCGAGTAATATTCCACTGTCTACATGTACCACATTTTCTTTGTGCATTCAACGGTCAGTAGACATTCAGGTTGTTTCCACGTCCTGGCTATTGTGAATAGCGCTGCTATGAGCACTGGGGTTGCCTGTACCGTTTTGATTTATATTATTGTCTGGATATATGTCCGGGAGTGGGTTGTTGAATCATACGCTAGCTCGGTTTTTAAAGGAACCTCCACAGTGGCTGCCTCAGTTCACTTTCCCACCAACAGTGTAGCAGGGTTCCCTTTTCTCCACACCCTCTCCAGCATTTATTGTTTGTAGATTCTTTGATGATGGCCATTCTGACCTGTGGGAGTTGATACCTGATTGTTGTTTTGATTTGCATTTCTCTAATAACCAGTGATGGCAAGCATCTTTTCATGTGCCTGTTGTCCATCTGTATGTTTTCTTTGGAGAAATGTCTGTTTAGGTCTTTTGCCCACCACCAGGGAAGCCTAAGAATACTTGAGTGGGTAGCCTATCCCATCTCCAGCGGCTCTTTCTGACCCAGGAATCGAGCCAGGGTCTCCTGCATTGCAGGGGGGATTCTTTACCAACTGAGCTATGAGGGAAGCCTCAATTTTTGACAGAGTTGTTTTTGATATTGAGTCATCGTCTGAGCTGCACATATACTGCCTTTTAAATTGAGATAACTCATTGCACTATCACGCAAGACATTGTGAAGTGATGCTAGTATAAACAGAAGCATAAATACTGTAAGTGGTAGAAATCATATGAAGCCTGCCACTTGGTAGGAAGATTTACTCGGGTAGCATAAGTAATAGAAAGATATGAGACAATAAAAAAAACAAGGGTATTTTATCTTCTCTTCTTATATAGGAACATCAAATTTGAATGAGTAATGTAAGTGAAGTTTAGATCAACTATGAGATGACATTGTCTTGGGCAATTAATTCTCCCCTCTAGAGTGACTAGGGCATTTCATTTCTTTATAGCTTCCTTCTCTCTGATCAGCATCCCCTGGCAGACTGCTCTTACCAGATGCAGGTGACTGATGGCCAGGCCACCTGTTGAGATCATATTGATTGAGGTCACGGCCTGTGAGCTCTTTCCAGAACCTTCTTAGCCGAAACTAGAAATCCTGTGAAATTGGACACCATTCCCCATTCTGACAGAAGACTATTGTTTAGAAATACATACATGTTTCTGTACCTGGTACAGGCTGAATCACAGTACCTCACCAAAGGAATCATCTGACCCACAAAGAAAGAAAATTTCACGGTTGTCAAAGGAAGCCCCACGCCATTTAAAATCTATGAACAGTTTTCTTTGTGATTTTTTTTTTTTTAGTTTTTGAACTGAGGATTCTTTGAAGAACTATCTTCTCTTTGGCTTTTCTTTGGGAAGTGATGAATCCAGCTGTTCGAGAGGAACAGATGGCAGGGGGTGGACTGTGTCAGTCTCAGAGCAGTCGTCACTGTTCAAATGAAGCTTGTCACCATTATTCTTGCCATGGAGTGCTCTTCAACTCACGAATGCACTTGAAACCCACGTATTTTCCCTGCGTGTCATTCTAAAAAACGGTGGCCTCGTAGTACGAGACAGGACACTTCTTGTAGCTCTTATGCCATAATTTTTCTCCTTCCAAAAGGCATGTCTCTCCTTTATTTTTTAAAAAAATATTTATCGTAGTATAGTTGATTTACAACATTGTGTTAGCTTCAGGTGTACAGCAAAGTGAATCAGTGTTACATATCTACATACATTTATTCCCTCTTTTCCAGATTCATTTCCCATACAGGTCACTACAGAGTGTCAAGTAGAGTTCCCTGTGCTGTAAGGTAGGTCCTTACTAGTTACCTGACTTATATATTATAGTAGCGGCAATGGAGAAGGGAATGGCAACCCGCTCCAGTATCCTTGCCTAGGAAATTCCATGCACAGAGGAGCCTGGTGGGCTACAGTCCATGGGATCCCAAAGAGTCAGACGTGACCGAGGGACTAAACAACAACAACAATAATAATTATATTAGCAATTCCAATTAAGTAGCTCTGATAAGAACTGCCAGCCTGGAAGAAAAATTTCATCTCAATGGTCCAGGTACTTATTTGCCTGCGTTGTGTTGGATATTAACTTCAAGCCCCATATCCAACATCAAATTGGTTGCCAATATATACTAGTCCCAAATAATGCTTGTAAATTAAGAAGGAAATGTGTAAATTTGAAGTTATTGGAAAAGACCCTGATATTGGGAAGATTGAGGGCAGGAGGAGAAGGAGACGACAGAGGATGAGATGGTTGGATGGCATCTCCAATATGGTGGACATGAGTTTGAGCTAGCTCTGGGAGTTGGTGATGGACAGGGAGGCCTGGCGTGCTGCCGTCCATGGGGTTGCAAACAGTCGGACACGACTGAAGCAACTTAGCAGTATGGGTATGCCAACCCCAGTCTCCCAATTTATCTCTCCCCTCCCCTTCCCACCCTCCCACCCCTACCCCCCTGGTAACCAGACATTTGTTTTTTATGTCTGTGACTCTATTTCTCTTTGGTAAATGAGTCCATGTGTATCACTTAATTAGATTTCACATATAAGTGGTATCATATGACATTTTTCTTTCTGTCTGTTGTCACTTGGTGTGATCATCTCTGGGTCCATCTGTGTAGCTTCAAATGACATTATTTCATTTTTGTGGCTGAGTGATATTCCATTCTATACACATAGAGTTGATGCTTTTGAACTCTGTGGTGTTCGAGAAGACTCTTGAGAGTCCCTTGGACTGCAAGGAGATCCAAAAGTCCATCCTAAAGGAAATCAGTCCTAAATATTCATTGGAAGGACTGATGGCTGAAGCTGAAACTCCAGTACTTTGACCACCTGATGCGAAGAGCTGACTCATTTGAAAAGATCCCGATGCTGGGAAAGATTGAAGCCGGAAGGAGAAGGGGATGACAGAGGATGAGATGGTTGGATAGCATCACCAATTCGATGGACATGATTTTGAGCACCTCCGGGAGTTGGTGATGGACAGGGAGGCCTGGCGTGCTGCAGGTCCACGGGGTTGCAAAGAGTTGGACACGACCGAGCAACTGAACTGAACCACGTCTTTATGCATTCCTCAGTTGATGGACATATACGTTGCTTCCATATCTTGGGTATTGTAAACAGTACTGGAGTGCATGCATTCTTTCAGGTCATGTTTTTCTCCAGAGATATGCCCAGGAGTGGGATTGGCAATTCTCCTGGCACTTTGAAGCTGATCAGTGATTTTGTTTTTGGTTTGTTGATTCAATTTATAAACACATCCTATCATTATCTCCGAACAGTTGATAGACAACCCTGTGAGGTGTCTTATTTTCTTTTTAACTTTTTTATTTTATATTGGGGTATAGCCGATTAGTGGGAAGCCCAGCTGTCTCAGTGGTAAAGAACGTGCCAGCAATGCTGGAGATGCAGGTTCAATCCCTGGAGAAGGAAATGGCAAACCACTGCAGTATCCTAGCCTGGAGAATCCCATGGTCAGAGTAGCCTGGTGGGCTACAGTCCACGGTGTCACAAAGAGTCAGACTCAACTGAGCGACTAAGCAACTGCCAATTGGCAATGTTGTGATGGTTTCAGCTGATCACTGAAGGGACTCAACCATACATATACATGTATCCATTCTTCCCCAAACGCCCTTTCTGTTTTTCTTTCTTTTCCCCTAAATTTCTAGGCGCTATGCTGGAGGCATTATTTTAGGTGGGCTTCCCCAGTGGCTCAGTGGGTAAAGAATTTGCCTGCAATGCAATTGACACAACTTGGGTTTGATCCCTGGATTGGGAAGATCCCTTGGAGAAGGAAATGGCAACCCCCTCCAGCACTCTTGCCTGAAAAATCCCATGGACACAGGATCTTGGCAGGCTACAGTCCATGGGTTGACAAAGAGACACAACTGAGTGTGCAGTGTTCTTTTCTGCGACACCAGTTGATTACCATAGTCATAGTTTCCTAAACTGAGGGCAGGTTGGTTTTACTTAACAGTAAACCTTCATTCTTGCAAATCCTAAATTACGATAAGTGCTCCGTACAATTATTACTCATTCCTTCCACCCACAGACATGTCCCTGAATGAGTGCTAAATTATGTCATCAACCCATTTATACCTCAAAATAAAGACCTTCATCCTGAATGTTGCCATGAATTATTAGCATGATTTAGCATGGATTAGAAAGGGTGGAGAGTTTGGGCTGCTTATGTAGAGATCTGCCTATAACCTTGAACTTTAAAAAATGCCATAAAAGCAAGATGATACAGAGTATAAATTATACTTCTTTACCAAAAATCATCCACTGTGTAACATATACTTATTCTCAGGCAGCCTTATTTTCCCTTCTGGGTATCATTTTGTTAATTCAATTCAGTTTTATTGCATTTATCTGAGCCACAAGTCAGTCCTTTTAAGGTCTGAGCTGGGGTTTCAAAAACTATTCGGAATGGCAACCGCATTCCGTTGCTCTGTCAGGAGTATATTTCCGAAAAAGAATTATGCATCTGGCATTTGGAATATATTCTTAAAAAGAAATTGTTTTGGCTTGGGAATATGTCGCTGTAGAACGTCCCTAAATTAACCATATTAGAGATGAAGGGAATGTTAATAGTGACAGTTTATGCTTAAATTCATTGCCTTCATCATCCCCTAAGTTCGTGGGAAAATGTCATTTAAACCCAGTGGCATTCGAATTATCTATTCCTTGTAAACATCAAGATAGTTTTCACAGTATTTCTTTTCTGATGATGTTCTGAACATGCAAATGATTTTCTAGAATGCCTTAGAGTAACTGTGGAAAATTTAAGAGTTTGCCTGCCACAATCCATGGGGTTGCAAAGAGCCTGACATGAGTTAGCCACTGATCAAAAAGAAGAAAACCTTTATGTTGGAGAGAGAACCATAATTCACCAATTGAATCGTATTGAATGACTTTAAATCCTTGTGAAAAAATATAGCTCGAAAAGAAGAATCCTTTTGCGTTGTCGATTGTTTTATCTTCAGAGTACTGCCATCATGAGTGTTGAATCAAATTCTGATTATCAGGCATAGTTCTATTTCTTGGGCTTAATGAGTATGACTTATTCAGTTATTGGTGCTTCCCTGGTGGCTCAGAGAGTAAAGAATCCGTCTGTAATGAGGGAGACCTGGGTTCGATCCCTGGGTTGGAAAGATCCCCTGGAGAAGGGAAAGGCCATCCACTCAAGTATTCTTGCCCGGAGAATCACATGGACAGAGGAGCCTGGCAGGCTACAGTCCATGGGGTTACAAAGAGTCAGACACGACTGAGCAAACTCAAGCATGCATTTAACAGCTATTTATTCTGTGCCTGCTGTGTTAGGAACAAGCAAAGCGTTAGAAAAATATCCAACAGAACAATATCTTGCCCTAACAGGGTTCACGGTGATGTGAAGAGAGAGGCATTAACAGATAAATGCATCTGGCATGGCTGTAAGGCTGTCTATTTCCAGGCACTCAAGTATGTGGGTAGCAGCTAGGGGCAAGACAGTTTTGGCCCTTTGGGCAAATAGGGCGCCCCTCTCGCTTTTGCAAATAAAGTTTAATTGGAACAGAGCCACACTCAATCATGCATGTGTTGTCCATGGATGTTTGTTTGCATTGAAACATGAGAGTTAACTTTTGTGATACCTCCAGCATACCACACTGTGTAAGGTGAAGTTGCACAGTTTAACGATTGGATACATATATATGTTGCAAGATGATTTGCATCATAGCATTACCTAAGCCCTCCATCACCTCCATTCATTTTTTTAAAGATAGCTCCGGGAGATGGTGAAAGACAGGGAAGCCTGGCAGTTGGGTGGTAAAGAGTTGGACAGTACTGACCGACTGAGCAACAGCAACTCTATAGCAGCTTTCAGGTAATATGATACAGTGTTGGTTACTCTCACCCCCGAACTGGGCATCAGTTCCCCATTCATCTCCTAACTGCCCATTGATACTTTTTGACCAATGTTCAAAGCATTCTTCCTGACAGCTAAAACCTGGAAAAAATCCCAAATGTCCATCACTGCATGAATGGATAAGTGCACTGTGGTATATCCACCTAAATGACTCCCATTCCACAAAGAAAGGAGCAGGTCGCAGGGACATGTTACAGCTGGATGAACCACAAAAACAGTATGCTAAGCAAAAAAAAAGCCTATATTCTGTATGATTCCATTCATTTGACATGTAGGCAAAGGCTTTTTTCTTTTTCCTAGAAAGTAGCAGTTGCCTGAGATGAAAGTGTATTGCCTGCTTATGGGCATGAGAGGACTTTTTAAAGGGATGTCAATGTTCTAAGCTGGGTTTAAATAGTGAAGACTGGACAGCGATATAGATTAACTTAAAACACTGAACCATACCTGAGAATGGGTGAATTTTATGGTAAGTTTGACCTCAAGAAAGTGCTAAAAACTTTCAAAAAATTGACAGAGACGGCCTTACCTCTAAAGCGTAAAAGAGGAACTCTTAATACCTGATTCTTTATAGAAATAGTTTGCCAACCCCTGGTGTAGAGATTCATAGATCAGTTCAGTTCAGTTCAGTCGCTCAGTCGTGTCCGACTCTTCGCAACCCCATGAATTGCAGCACGCCAGGCCTCTCGGTCAATCACCAACTCCCAGAGTCTACCCAAACCCATGTCCATCGAGTCAGTGATGCCATCCAAACATCTCATCCTCTGTCGTCGCCTTCTCCTCCCGCCCCCAATCCTACCCAGCATTAGGGTCTTTTCCAATGAGTCAGCTATTTGCATCAGGTGGCCAAAGTATTGGAGTTTCAGCTTCAACATCAGTCCTTCCAATGAACACCCAGGATTGATCTCTTTTAGGATGGATTGATTGGATCTCCTTGCAGTCCAAGGGACTCTCACGAGTCTTCTCCAACACCACAGTTCAAAAGCATCAATTCTGCGGCGCTCAGCTTTCTTCACCATCCAACTCTCACATCCATACATGACTACTGGAAAAACCATAGCCTTGACTAGACGGACTTTTGTTGGCAAAGTATGTCTCTGCTTTTAAATATGCTATCTAGGTTGGCCATAACCTTCCTTCCAAGGAGTAAACGTCTTTTAATTTCATGGCTGCAATCATCATCAGCAGTGATTTTGGAGCCCAAAAAAATAAAGTCTGACACTGTTTCCACTGTTTCCCCATCTATTTGCCATGAAGTGATGGGACCAGATGCCATGATCTTAGTTTTCTGAACGATGAGCTTTAAGCTACTTTTTCACTCTCCTCCTTCACCTTCATCAAGAGGCTCTTTAGTTCTTCTTCACTTTCTGCCATAAGGGTGGTGTCATCCGCACATCTGAGGTTATTGATATTTCTCCTGGCAATCTTGATTCCAGCTTGTGTTTCTTCCAGCCCAGCGTTTCTCATGATGTACTCTGCATATAAGTTAAATAAGCAGGGTGACAATATACAGCCTTGACGTACTCCTTTTCCTATTTGCAACCAGTCTGTTGTTCCATGTCCAGTTCTAACTGTTGCTTCCTGACCTGCATACAGGTTTCTCAAGAGACAGGGCAGATGGTCTGGTATTCCCATCTCTTTCAGAATTTTCCACAGTTTATTGTGATCCACACAGTCAAAGGCTTTGGCATAGTCAATAAAGCAGAAATAGATGTTTTTCTGGAACTCTCTTGTTTTTTCGTAGATACTTAAGTGTTATTACAAGACAGACAGGAGTTCTCTGTGAGTATGTGAGTTCTGGGAGGCAGACTCTGAAATGAAGTATCAGAGAAATCCATGGATATATTTAGGGGAGGACGGTTTTGTCCCCCCCAAAAGAAACAAAATGTTGCTTCTTTAGAGGGGAAAACGGGGGCAGGGGAAGGAATGAAAAGAACGAAAGAAAAAGGTCAAATATGATTCTGGATTTGGAATTTTCTGGGAGAAAAGTCTGGGAAGATGTGGATAACTTTTATTTCTCAGTCATATAAACTTTAGCATCATCAACAATGCTTTCAAACCGTGGTGCTCAAGAAGACTCTTGAGAGTCCCTTGGACTGCAAGAAGGTCCAGCCAGTCCAACCTAAAGGAGATCAGTCCTGAACATTCATTGGAAAGACTGATGCAGAAGCTGAAACTCCAAAACTTTGGCCACCTGATGCGAAGACCTGACTCTTTGGAAAAGACCCTGATGCTGGGAAAGATTGAAGGCGGGGGGAGAAGGGGACGACAGAGGATGAGATGGTTGGATGGCATCACCGACTTGATGGGCATGAGTTTGGAAAAACTCCAGGAGATGGTGATGGACAGGGAGGCCCGGCGTGCTGCAGTCCATGGGGTTGCAAAGACTTGGACACAACTTCGTGACTGAACAACAACAAAATTGATGTCCCTAAAATAGGACTTGTTGAAATTTTGCCTGGGATTGCTTTAGGTCTGTAGATCAAGGTGGAAAGAACTGACATCTTGGCAATATTGAGACATTCTACCCAGGAACATGGCACATCTGTCCATGTATTTAGCTCTTTGGTTTTCTTCATGCCTAATTTTGTAGTTTTCCTCATACACATCTTGTCTCACATTTTTCCAGATTCATCCTTAAGTATTTCGTAGTTCTGGTGCAATGTACATGTCATTGCTTCTTTTCTAAGTAATTTATATTAATTTTGGCGGTGTTGGGTCTTCACTGCTGTGCAGGAATTTTTGGTTTTTGTTTTCTAGTTCCAGCAAATGGGGGCTGCTCTCCTGATTGTGGTGGACTGGCCTCTCTTGTCGCAGACTCTGGGCTCTAGAGCACAGACTCAGTAGTCATGGCGCATGGGCTTAAATGTCCCATGGCACATGGAATCTTCCTGGACGCGGGGTCAAAATGACTGTCGCCTGCATTGGCAGGCAGGTTCTTAGCCAGGGATCAGCAGGGAAGTCCATGCCACTGTCCGTAAAGTTAAATTTTAAAAAATTATTTATTTTTATTTGGAGGATAATTGCTTTACAATGTGGTGTTTGTTTCTGCTGTCCAACATTGTGAATCAGCCATCAGTTCAGCTCAGTTGCTCAGTCGTGTCCAACTCTTTGTGACCCCATGAACCGCAGCACGCCAGGCCTCCCTGTCCGTGGGATTCTCCAGGCAAGAACACTGGAGTGAGTGGGTTTCCATGCCCTCCTCCAGGGGATCGTCCCGACCCAGGAATTGAACCCAGGTCTCTTGCATTGCAGGTGGATTCTTTACCCTCTGAAGCCCCCAGGGTAGCCCTTCAGAGATTACATTCCACTCTATTTTCCTTCCCACCTAAGTAAGAGTGATCCTGCCCCAAGAGCAATGTATTCTTTGAAAAACAGGCAATTAAACTTCCCATGAATTTCAGCTCCCTCCAAATGACGTGGTCAACTCTATTTTAGGATTGGCTTCATGAGCACTGTTGGGTAAAACTCGAGCGGTAATTCTCATTAATGACAAAAATTCAGAGGACATCAGAAGCCATCTTAGAATATAATAGGATAGATTATTTAGTTTTAAATTGGTATTTATTTTATCTATTTCTTTGACTGTGCTGGGTCTTAGTTGCAGCATGTGGCATTTAGTTCCTTGATCAGAGATCAAACCACAGCCACCTGCGTTGGGAGCATGGAGTCTTAGCCACTGGACCCCCAGGGAAGTCCCTGAGGATAGATTATTGCTTTTGCTTCTATTTTTTTTTTCCCTGTGGTGTTAACCCAGTGCTTGGCAGATACAATGCACAAACTAAATGTTTGCAAAATTCCTTGGCATCTTAGGTTAATGAACTGCTTAATGTAATTTTTTCAACAGCCAGGGAAGTCATTTATTATACAAATGACTGCCATTAAACTATTTCAAAAATGTCTAATTATTAGCATTGTTCTTTCAGGCAGCAGTGTTTCATAGGAGAAAACAGATTCCTCATTTGTTTAGAAAAGCACTGATCCTTTTCTGTATAGCAAGGTTATTTTTAAAATTAATTTATTAAAAAAAATTTTTTTTTGGTTGCCGTGGGTCTTCATTGCTGTGTGTGGACTTTCTCTAGTTGTGGCGAGCTGGGGCTATTCTCTATTTGCGATGTGTAGGCTTCTCATTTCAGAGGCTTCTCTTGTAGTGGCTCCCAGGATGTAGAGCAAAGCTTTAGTAATTGGGGTACGTGGGCTTACTTGCTTCTCAGCATGTGGGATCTTCCCAGACCAGGGATTGAACCTGTGTCCCCCGCACTGGCAGGCGAATTCTCAATCACTGGACCAACCAGGGGATGTCCAGTAATGTTATTAATGGAAATAGAAGATGTGTATCAGTTCAGTCATTCAGTCGTGTCCGACTCTTTGAGACCCCATGGACTGCAGCTCGCCAGGCTTCCCTGTCCATCACCAACTCCCGCAGCTTGCTCAGACTCATGTCCATGGAGTCGGTGATTCCATCCAACCATCTTGTCCTCTGCCGTCCCCTTCTCCTCCCACCTTCAGTCTTTCCCAGCATCAGGGTCTTTTCCAATGAGTCAGCTCTTTGCATCAAGTGGCCAAAGGATTGGAGCTTCAGCATCAGTCTTTCCCATGAATATTCAGGGTTGATTTCTTGAATCAAACATGTGTATATGATTAGCCAAAAATAAGTACAGGATTGCCACACAATCTAGATTTTCCCGTTTATTAGTAGGACTCTTTCTGATAATTGACAGGTAACATTTCTGACTGTATTTCAGGCCCCCATCGTGTAAAATTTCAAAGTTAACTGATTTTTATGATTTGTGTGTGTGTGCGTGTGATCTGGTGATTCTAAACACGGTGCCCACAGAAAACAACAGCACCTGGAGGGTGGAAAGATAACTGAGACTTTGTGAAAGAGAAGATCCCTTGGGACACTGATGGGACGGTCCGTCTAGTAAGTGTGGATCTCGTATATAGTCACCATCTAGCCAAGAATCACATCTCCCCTCCCCTCTCATCTTGTATGGTTTCAGGATGCTTGGTGCCGTTGTTACAGTGTCTTCAGATTTTCTAGTGTGTATCTGGACTGCCCAGGTGGTGCTAATGGGAAAGCGCCCACCTGTAAATGCAGGAGACATATGGTCAATCCCTGGGTGGGGAAGATCCCCTGGAAGAGGGCACAGCAACCCACTCCAGGATTCTTGCCTGGAGAACCCCATGGACAGAGGAGCCTGGCGGGCTGCAGTCCATGGAATTGCAAAGAGTTTGACACGTCTGAGAGACTTAGCACACACATATTGTTGTTGTTTTTTAAGATCTTTTTCCTTTTGATGTGAACCATTGGAAAGTCTTTATTGAATCTGTTACAACGTTGCTCCTGTCTTATGTTCGGGTTTTCTGGCTTCCAGCCACGTGGGATCTCAGCTCCCCAACCAGGGATCAACCCCAAACCCCCGTCTACTGAAAGGCAAAGTGCTAACCGTTGAATCTCCAGGGAAGTCTCTAGAACTCTGGTTTTAAATGTCTTATCTCTTCTGCAGAGATCAGAAAATGTGAATGGCACAAGGAATGCAAGCTTGTACGAAATAATTTTTTCTGAGTTAACATATGGCGGTAGCTGTCACCCAAGTTTAAGACAGATAAATATATGATTGTTGTTCAGTTGCTCAGTCATGCCCGACTCTTTGCAACCCCGTGGACTGCAGCACGCCAGGCCTCTCTGTCCATCGCCAACTCCCGGAGCTTGCTCAAACTCACATCCATTGAGTCGATGATGCCATCCAACCATCTCATCTCATCATATGATTACTGAAGCTCAAACACAGAGGTACAGAAGAATTCCCAGTAACTTATGTAATGATTCCACACTCAAGGATGTGGTATAGAATTTCTCACTCCTTACTGACAGGCTATGGGGAGTGAGTCTCTTCCAGTGGTTACAACACAGAAAGCAGTTAGAAAGTAACTGAAGAGCTAGGACCTCAGGCTCCTAGTCTGTCAGTATCCCCAGTTTAAGGCCTGTAGATCATATATGCCTTGATAGAACGTGGTGCCTTTGAAGTTTTTCTTCCAAAAAAAAAAACCAGCTATAACCCAGTCTAGTCATGAGAATAACCTCAAATACATCCCAGTAGGAACAGACGTTCTACACAATATTTGCCAGGTCTTCCTTCAATCTCAAGATCACCAAAAACAAGGACACTGAGAAATTGCTTCAGCCAAGAGGAGCCTCAGGAGAAGTGGTGACTAAATGTGGCATGATGTTCTGAAGAGGGTCCCGGGTCACAGAGGGGACAGTAGGCAAACATGAAGGACTTGTGGAGGGTGTGTGGGCTTCGCTTCATCCAGTAAAAAGTGAAAGGGAACACACTTGCTTGTTAAAGGAACTTGCGTCACGGTCCAGCAGAAGCCCACTAAACGCCAGAATCTGAATTGTGAAGTAGTGTTTGCATTCGTGCATGCTAAGTCATTTCAGTCCTGCCCGACTCTCTGGGACTCCATGGACTGTGGCCCGCCGGGCTCCTCTGTCCATGGGATTCTCCAGGCAAGAATGCTGGAGTGGGTAGCCTCTGCCTTCTCCAGGGGATCTTCCTGACCCAGGGACTGAACCCAGGTCTCCCTCATTGCAGGTGGAATCTTTACCAGCTGAGTCACAAGGGAAGCCCAAGAATCCTGGAGTGGGTAGCCTATCCCTTCTCCAGGGGATCTTCCCGACCCAGGAATCGAACCAGGGTCTCCTGCATTGCAGGCGGATTCTTTACCAACTGAGCTATCAGGGAAACTACATATATATATATATATGTACACCCATATAAATGTTCTTTTTCAGATTCTCTTCCCTTATAGGTGATTATAAAATATTTAGTAGCATTTTCTGTGCTATACAGTATGTCCTTGTTTACATAATATTGGTGTGTATGTGCTAATTCCAAACCCCTAGTTTATCCCTTTTCCATATCCCCTTTGGTAACCATAAGTTTGTTTTCTGTGTCTGTGAGTCTGTTTCTGTTTTGTTAAGTTCATCTGTATTTTTTGTTAGATTCCACCTTTAAGTGATAGCATACGGTATTTGTCTTTCTCTGACTGACTTTGCTAAGTATGACCATCTCTAGGTCCGTCCATGTTGCTGCAAATGGCACGGGTTCATTCTTTTTCATGGCCGAGTAATATTCCATTGTATCTATGTATCACATCTTCTTTATTCGTCCCTCTGCTGATGGACATTTAGGATGCTTCCAGGTCTTGACTAATGAAATAGTGCTGCTTTGAACACTGGGGTACATTTAAATTCAAAATGTTTTCCTTTTTTCCAGAAAGTGGGGTGGCTGGATCCTATTGAACTGCAGCATGCCAGGCTTCCCTGTCCTACACTGTCTCCTGGAGTTTGCTCAAACCCATGTCCATTGAGTCAGTGATGCCACCCAACAAACTTGTCCTCTTTCATCCCCTTCTACTTCTTCCCACCATCAGGGTCTTTTCCAACCCATGGGCTCTTGATTCAGGTGACTAAAGTACCGGAGCTTCAGCTTCAGCATCGGTCCTTCCATTAAATAGTCAGGACTGATTTCCCTTAGGATGGACTGGTTTGACCTCCTTGCAGTCCAAGGGACCCTCAAGAGTCTTCCCCAGCACCACAGTTCAAAAGCATCATTTTGTTGTCAGCATGATGAATTTAAAAAGTGTATCATTAACTATGTCATTTAATACGCAATTCACTATGTAATTCTGATCAAAGCACAGAATTCTTGGTAAGAGCTCCTGCACTGAGATATCACTTACTAACTAGATGAAAATGTTAAGCTGTGAGATTCAAGTTCCTCATGTACAAATTGGAATACTGCTAGTAGCATGCTAATGAATGTATGTATGTGTGTGCGTGTGTGTGCCTGTAAGTCACTTCAGTCGCAAACAACTCTTGGTGACCCTTTGGACTGAAGCCCATCAGCCTCCTCTGTCCATGGCATTCTCCAGGCAAGAATACTGGAGTGGGTCACCATGCCCTTCTGCAGGGGATCTTCCCCACCCGGGGATGGAACCCCCTGCCTCCTGTGTCTTCTGCACTGCAAGCAGATTCTTTACCACTGAGCCACTGAGTAAGCCCATGATAATCAGTGGGTTCTTGTGTGTGAACAAGAAAGAGTTGATGTGTTAAATTTATCAAGGTGAAACTGGACTGCCAGATACCTCATTTACTTTCACTGTGGACAGTTACAGCTTTACTATACGTGTACCATGAAGGAGGAAACAGCCACCCACTCCAGTATTTTCACCTGGAAAATATTACGGACAGAGGAGCCTGGTGGGCTACCGTCCAAAGGGTGGCGAAGTGTTGGATCTGACTGAGCGACTGAGCAGCAAATGTTCTCTTTCATGTGAAAAGAAACAGTCAATTTTTGCCATGAATTACACTGGTATTCTTCATCCAAATTTAGACAGAGAAGATCACTTGAATCTCTCTGGGTCTGCGTTGTATCATAGCAACACATGTGGTCGTAGTGATTGAGTTGCTCCGTTGCGTCTGACTCTTAGCAGCTCTACGGACTGTAGCTCTCCAGGTTCCTCTGTCCATGGAATTTCCAAGGCAAGAATACTGGAGCGGGTTGCCATTTACTTTCCGATAGTAATACATGTATTTTAGATATACGTTTCTTAGTATGAGCCTTGGCGGCTCAGATGGTAAAGCATCCGCCCGCAATGCAGCAGACTGACGTTCAGTCCCTGGGTCAGGAAGAACCCCTGGAGAAGGAAATGACATCCCACTCCAGTACTCTTGCCTGGACAATCCCATAGACAGAGGAGCCTGGTGGGCTCCAGTCTGTGGAGTCACATAGTCAGACATGAATCAGTAGCTAACACTTCCCACACTGCCTGGATCATAGTGATTCATGCCATAATATCACATATGCCATGACTCCCAACTCAGATTTCACACTGTTTTTGCTTAGGAACATTTTTCCATTTCATTATAAATAATGACCCCAATTTTTTTTTTTTTCGTAATTGACAAAATGTCCTAATGTTTTGAATATTGGTATACATTTGCTCCTCAGTCGCTCAGTCCTGTCCAACTCTTTGCAACTCTTGAGACGGTAGCCCACCAGGCTCCTCTGTCCATGATATTTTCCAGACAAAAGCACTGGAGTGGGTTGTCACTTCCTGCTCCATAGTACATGTAGAGGAAAGCAATCAGTGTCCACAGTCAAAGTAAATGGGGTATTCGGCAGTCCGGTTTCACCTTGAACCTCATAGATTTAGTGACACACACATTATTACCTACAGGAAGAAATAAAAGGGCTCATTGATGGTGACATCACAATTGACTCCTTAGCACAGCTTCATTTATTCGAGTGTCCCAGTCTCTCTAAGGGGCTTCCCTGGTGGCTCAGATGGTAAAAAATCCACCTACAATGTGGGAGACCCAGGTTCGATCCTGGGTTGGGAAGATCCCCTGGAGGAGGGCATGGCAACCCGCTCCAGTATTCTTGCCTGGAGAATCCCATGCACAGAGGAGCCTGATGGGCTACAGTCCATGGGGTCGCAGAGAGTCGGGCATGACTGAGCCACTAAGCACAGCACAATCACTCTAAGAAGATTGCTTATATTTACAACGCCTTGGACCCAAAAATGGATAATCTTGCTGCCTTTCAGGGATTGTTGCAGACAGACGCTGTCTCTAACCCTGGGTTTAATTTCAGCTGCCCCGTTGCTGCCTTCAAAACGGAGCAGGCATGGGAAAGTGAAGTCACTCCGTTGTATCCAACTCTTTGCAACCCCATGGACTGTAGCCCACCAGGTTCCTCCGCCCATGGGATTTTTCCAGGCAAGAACACTGGAGTGGGTTGCCATTTCCTTCTCCAGGAGATCTTCCCCACCCAGGGATTGAACCTGGGTCTGCTGCATTGTAGGCAGACGCTTTACCGTCTGAGCCATCAGGGAACTCAAGGATGCAAAAACATTCTGCAGACTCAGAGCCTGTGCTGCTGAAGTGGTCATAGTAGGTTTGCCCCTTCATTGTGTAAGGTTTTCACACCAAAGGCCAAAAGAAGTGCATCATGGTCACAGGAGAACCGTCCAGCTGCAGAAGGAAATGGCAGCTCACGGCCACATTTTACACCCAGTGGTGTGTATATGTCAGCGCTACACTCTTAATTCATGCCACCCTCTCCTTCTCCCACTGGCTCCACAAGTTCGTTCTCTATGCCTTCGTCTCTACTCCTGCCCTACAAATAGGTTCATCTGTACCGTTTTGCTAGATTCCACATGCCTGTGTTCACAGACGATACTTGCTTTAGTCTTTCTGGCTTCCTTCACTCTGTATTCCGGACTCGTCTCTACTCCTGCCCTACAAATAGGTTCATCTGTACCGTTTTGCTAGATTCCACATGCCTGTGTTCACAGACGATACTTGCTTTAGTCTTTCTGGCTTCCTTCACTCTGTATTCCGGACTCGTTTCTCAGGGTCATAACTGGAGGGAAAGCGTTGCTATGCAGGATCTGCCTTAGAAACTGTCTCCAGGAATCAGCCTCCCCAAACTGTTCCCTCTCCTCAAGGACAGTTTTCACAAACCACACAGTCTGTCCTTAGATGCAACTTCTCTCAGTTTCCCCGACAACACAGTGACCAGTCGTTTTAACACCTTCAGTGGCTTTGGGCTGGATTCGCAATGGTTATTCCTTGTTGTCCAGTCGCTCAGTCATGCCCAGCTCTTTGCGACCCCATGGACTGCAGCACGCCAGGCCTCCCTGTCCATCGCCAACTCCCGGAGCTTGCTCAAACTCGTGTCCATCGAGTCAGTGATGCCATCCAACCATCTCATCCTCGGTCGTCCCTTCTCCTCCCACCTTCAATCTTTCCCAGCATCAGGGTCTTTTCCAATGAGCTGGCTGTTCACATCGGGATTGGAGCTTCAGCATCAGTCCTTCCAATGAACACCCAGGACTGATCTCCTTTAGGATGGACTGGTTGGATCTCCTTGCAGTCCAAGGGACTCTCAAGAGTCTTCTCCAGCATAACAGATGGAAAGCATCAATTCTTCGTCGCTCAGTCTTCTTTATAGTCCAACTCTCACATCCGTACGTGACTCCTGGAAGACTCCTAGTTGCTCCGTGTTCATCTTAAAATGTGTAACTGGAACGACTTGCAATGTCCCAGCTGTGCTCTCTCCTCACCAGATGCTACTAAACTCCTTTTTCCTTCATGTCCCGCATCTATGAACCAGATTTAACAAACGGTGAAACGAGCAGTTTACCCTCCTGCCTTTGAGAAATGAAAGGCAGGATTTTAGCCTTTGTTGGTTGATTTTCATTGTAATTTGGCTGGTCATTTCAGCTTTCTCAGGAAGGTAAAATATTGCTCCAAGCAAGCTAAAACTTTATGGAGTGATCATGCCTTTTATGGATTGATGCAAGCTGTGGATAGTCATGTGAAATAGGGGAAAAGCAGGGAAAATAACTTTTCTTTGCAACCCTAAGGATTTTCCAGCAGCTTGATAACAAGCTGTAAAAAAACACTTCTCATCACTTTCTGGAGATCATCCACACACTGCTGCATTATAGTTTACTTACACTATTATCAAGCTCAACGTTTTTCATCGTCTTGATAAGACTGTCACCTGAAAGTGCTCCAGGCGTTTTTCAAAAATCGGAATATATGTTCTCTATTTCTCTCCTGATCTGTCTTCGAGTTTTTAACAGCATTCTTTGCCTCTGCTGGGTTTTTCTGTTTGTTTGCTTGAATCAAATATTTTCTTGCATTTCATCCTAATTATAGATCACGGTAGGATTAAATGAGAACTTGATGAACATAACATTTGTAGAAACTCTCCACATATTTAGGAGCTAACACACTTCTGAGTTCATACTGATCAAAAGAGAATGTCCTTAGGCAAATTTTAAAGGTATTTTGAACTCAAATAAATTAAAATTAAAATGGTTAAAATCTATTGCTCTTAAGCAAAGTGGGACATGGAGGAAAATTTTTCTTTAAATGTTTTCAGAGAAATATAAAGATATGTAAAATCCACTAATTTTTCACCTAGCTAGCAAAAAAAAGCAAGTTTAATGGAAAATAAGAAAAAAAATCATAAAAGAAATATCGCTCATTGAAATAGCAAACAAAGTCCGAAGTCGATTCTCCTATATAAACACACATGTGCATGTGTGTGCTCAGACCCTTCAGGCGTGTCTGACTCTTTGTGACCCCACAGACTGTAGCCCACCAGGATCCTCTGTCCAGGGTATTCTCCAGGCAAGGATACTGGAGTGGGTTGCTCCTCCTCCAGGGGATCTTCCCGGCTCAGGGATCGAACTCATGTCTCATGCACTGGCAGGCGTATTCTTTACCAATGAGCCCGCTTGGGAGCCACCCCCCGCCCATAATGCTTTATAATGTAGCAAGTGGTGACATTTGAATAAGATCTGTCATCTAGTTAACAGAGTATTGTATCAACGTGAAGGTCCTGGTATTGACACTGGACTATAGTAATGAGATATTATCCTTTGACAAGCTGGGTAAGATACAAGCGACTCTGTATCCGTTTCACAGCTTGCAGTGTGTCTCTATTTCAAAATTAGAAAGTTTCAGGACTTCCCTGTCGGTCCAGGGCTTAAGTGTTCACCTCCCAGTTCAATCACTGGTCAGGGAGCTTTGGTCCCACATCCCTCGGGGCCAAAAACCTGAAACATAGAACAATAGCGATAGTGTCACAGAATTCGTTGAAAACTTTAAAAAATGGTCTACATAAAAACTTTTTCGATGCAAATAAAGTTTAAAGAAGTTGATTGTTCATGAATTCAATAAACTTTGTTTTTCTTAATGGCCCCCAAATAAAAGCCCTCCCATGTCCTTCAACGGGAACATGGACAACCAAATTGTAATATTTTTCACATAGTCGAACACTTTTCAGTACTTCAAAGGAAAAGTGCTTTGTAGACACAAAGTGGATGAATTCCAACACATTAAGTGATAAGAGAAAAATATAATGTCTTTCTGTTCGTACACGTTTCCAGACAGGGCAGAGCTAACCCAGAGTGCTGAATAGCTGTGGTTACTGCTGAGAATAAAGACAATGAGTAGAAGGTTATTTTTTTTATTTTTTGCGTGGTGACGATGTACTTTCCTTGGTATGGCAGATGTACACCTGTGTGAAGGCGTTTGAGATTCCACATTGTGTGTTGTGTGCTAAGTCGCTTCAGTGTCCGACTGTTTGAGACCCCATGGACTGTTGCCCACCAGGCTCCTCTGTCCATGGGATTCTCCAGGCAAAAATTCTGGAGCGGGTTGCCATTCCCTTCTCCAGGGGATCTTCCCAACCCAGGGATCGAACCTGGGTCTCCTGCACTGCAGGTGGATTCTTTACTGCTGAGCCACTGCGGTGCACTATATATTCAAATCCTGATTTTTCCGCTTATGTCCATTTTTTAATAAAAAATTGCACAGTTCTATTTTTTTTACGCCCAAATGGCATAAGTAAATGAATATGCACATTAGCCGTATAAGCCAGGAAACGTTGCTATCCAATCAGAGTTTACCCAGAGTCCTTGAAAACCCAAATAAACAGAATGTATGGGAGTTCAATCACTGGTCTAGAGTAATATGTTGGAAATATCTCCAGCTTCACTGTCTTGGTAACTGAGTTTCTAATTTATTTTTATTTGTTTAATTTATTTATTTGACTGTGCTGGGTCTTACTTGGGGTTCATGGGTTCCTCTCTGGTTGTGGCACACGGGCTCCAAAGCACAGGCTCAGTAGTCCTGGCATGGGGTCTTAGTTGGTCTGCATCATGTGGGGTCTCAGTTGCCCACCCAGGGATCGAACCTATGCCCTCTGCACTGGGAGGCAAATTTTTAACTACTGGACCACCAGGGAGGTCCCTAATCTTGGGAACTTCAGGCGTGTCTCTCACCTGTTTCGGGACCCTTCTCTTAAGGGCATCCAAGCAGTGTAACTTACAGAATGGTTCTCAATTAGGATTTCTTCTCTTCCGTTCTAGCAGAAACAGGCTCTCATCTGTGCTTTAAGGTATGGTTCTGAATATGTTTAGATCTTTTGTAATTTCTTTTTATTTTTGTAAGAAAAATCTCTCCTGTATTCTTCGGTCTCCTGAAACTATTGGGATATCTTCCACTGGGTTCAGCTGTGCTAAAAAAAAAAGCAGAGATTGCTTTTCCAAAGTCCGGTCAATACCGGTCATTTCTTTTCCTGCTCCATGCTGCTGCAGGTCTCTTCAAGGTGAAGCCTGGTAGCTTTCCTCGAGTCCTATTTCTGGTATTTGATTGAAATATGTATGGAGTTCTTACAGGACTTGCAGAAACCAAGGTGGGAGTTATCTTATTTTGTGATTTTTTTAATGATGTTTGCCCCAGAGCCAAGGTTTCTGGGGTGCTTCCTACTTGCTCAGCATGCCAGCTACGTGGGGTGTCATGTTCCCTGTGGGGTATGGATCGGCGTCCCTGGTCTCCGTCCACCAGGTTCCAATAGGTCCTCTCAGCTGAGACAATAAAAATGTCCATAGCTATCCCAAATAATCTGATTTTCCTGAGATAACGGACACTTATTTCTGCTGTCTATATTTACACTCTGTCATCAAGGCATATATTTTTTTATAACTGTTTCTTTTTTAAAATTTAGTGTCAATTTTTTGAATGTTGTGTGAATTTCTGCTGGACCGCAAAGTGATTCAGTTATACACATACATAATTGTTTTTTCATATTCTTTTCCTTGATGGTTTAATCACAGGGTATGGAATATAGTTCCCTGTGCTCTACTGTAGGACCTTGATGTTTTACGCATTCTATACGTCATAATTTGCAATCTGCTAATCGCAAACTCCCACTCCATACCTCCTCAACACCCCCGCCCCCAACCTTGGCAAGCACAAGTCTGTTGCCTGTGTCTGTGAGTCTCTTTCTGTTTTGTACGTAAGTTCATTTGTGTCGTATTTTAGATTCCACACCTAAGGGATATCCTACAATATTTGTCTTTCATTTTCTGACTTTACTTACTGTGACCCTCTCTTGGTCCATCCATGTTGCTGCAAATGGTATTATTTCATTCTTTTTTATGGCTGAGCAATAATCCATTCGTTATGAGTGTGTATGTCATTACATCTTCATCCATTCATCTCTCAGTGGTCATCTAGATTGCTTTATAAGTGTTTTTTTTTTCTTCTGGAGCCAAGTATTGCCTTGTTAACTGCTTAAATTTTAAAAGTTGCTGCTGCTGCATTGAATAGGCATCATATAGTTTCAAGAGTAAGTTAACATTCCCCGATAATTGCTACTACATACATATGTGTGTATGTGGATTGATTATTAGATAGATCATAAATAGATAAACAGATACAAAGATGATAGTAAAAGTGTTAGTCACTGAGTTGTGTCTGAGGTTCTGTGACCCCACAGACTGTAGCCCACCAGGCTTCTCAGTCCATGGAATTCTCCAGAAAGAATACTGGAGTGGGTGGCCATTCCCTTCTCCAGGGGACCTTCCTGACCCAGGGATCAAACACGTGTCTCCTATATTGCACGCAGACTCTTGACCATCTGAGCTACCAGGTGATAGATAACAGATAAATGATAATAGAATTATAATAGATAATAGAGACAGATAGATATATACATAGATGCATCAGTTCAGTGACTCAGTCGTGTCCGACTCTTTGCGACCCCATGGACTGCAGCACGCCAGGCCTCCCTGTCCATCACCAACTCCCGGACCTTGCTCAAACTCAGGTCCATCGAGTCCGTGATGCCATCCAACTATCTCATTGCCCCCTTCTCCTCCTGCCTTCAATCTTTCCCAGCATCAGGGTCTTTTCCAATGTGTCAGTTCTTTGCATCAGGTGGCCAAAGGATTGGAGTTTCAGCTTCAGCATCAGTCCTTCTGATGAATATTTAGGGTTGGTTTCCTTTAGGACGGACTGGTTGGATCTCCTTGCAGTCCAAGAGACTCTCAAGAGTCTCCTCCAACACCTCAGTTCAAAAGCATCAATTCTTCGGTGCTCAGCTTTCTTTATGGTCCAACTGTCACATCCATACGTGACTACTGCCTACATTGCAGGCAGACTCTTTACCATCTGAGCTACCAGGTGATAGATACCAGATAAATGGTAATAGAATCATAATAGATAATAGAGACAGATACATAGATATGTAGATGCATACATAGATATCTAGATAGATAAGTAGAGTGCTAAAGTCTTTGCTGTCATATGTGGGGCTACGTGGGGTGTCATGTGCCCTGTGGGGTATGGATCGGCGTCCCTGGTCTCCGTCCACCAGGTTCCAATAGGTCCTCTCAGCTGCGACAATAAAAATGTCCATAGGCATCACCCAGTGCATCTAGGGAAGTAACGTTATACCTGGTTGCAAACTACTGCCCTAGAGAGAGAGACAGTGTTGATGTAAGATGACGGATGATTGATGGATAAGTGGATGAATGGGTAGATAAGATAAAGGCTGATGAATCTGTTCTGTGAGGCTGTCCTGGACATTGTAGAGGGGTCAGCATGGTTGGTGGCCTCTGGCAACTGGAAATCCATAGAATGGGGTCCCTGCCCAGTAGACAGATGTCTACAGACAATAAGAAATGCCCACTGGAGGGAGAAGGACTTCCAGGCTAGAAACAGAGTGTTTGTTTATAAACATGTGGAGGTTGCATATTACAGAAATGTCATAACCAAGTCAAGTAAATACGTCATAGCATCTCATTCGCAACATACGTTAGTACTCCACCTCCAAAAAAATAAAGACCATTTCCTGCCTGGGGGCTTCCCTGGTAGCTCAGCTGGTAAAGAATCCACCTGCAATACAGGAGACCCTGGTTCGATTCCTGGGTCGGGAAGATCTGATGGAGAAGGGACGGGCTACCCACTCCAGGATTCTTGGGCTTCCCTGGTGGCTCAGCTGGTAAAGAATCCGCCTGCAATGTGGGAGACCTGAGTTCAATCCCTGGGTTGGGAAGATTCCTCTGGAGAAGGGAAAGGCTACCTACTCCAGGATTCTGGCCTGGAGAATTCCGTGGACTCTATATAGTCCATGGGGTCGCACAGAGTCGGACACAACTGAGCGACTTTCACTTCACTTTCCTCCCTGGCAGCAGTTTTAGTATCACACTTCACGAAAATGAAGCTCACTTTTCTGATGTCATAAAATCACCTTATTTACGTGCATATTTCCTCAAAGGAATCCTGTCATATTTGTTGCTTTTCACAGAGTATTTATGTCTGTCAACTCAGTATCGACTACGCTATTTTTGCAGGAACTAACGCCCGTGGCAGGCAATTTTTTATTTTGGCTGGCCACAAATTAATTGTTATTTCAGTGGCACTCGCTATCACATCCAGTAATTATAGCTGGCACAGCTGAGAAGCCTTCTCCATCAACCTCTGTTTCCTGATCACTTTCCATATCAGAATCCCTCGCTGACGTTTCTGTCTTCTTGTTGAACTACCATTCACATCATTTGAATCACATCTATGTTCTGAAGAGCTGTCATCCGCTGAGACACCACTATATTTGTTGCTCAGACAGGCAGAGAAAGTATGAGAAAGTTCACCAAAACATTCTTCTTCAAAGTTTCACAGTGCCTCATTGTTTGGTAATTTTATGTTTGTAATATGCACAAGGTCGGTAAAAGACTCAAATGGAGCAAAATGTGAATGTTAACAATTAAATACGGTATGATGGTCCCATGATGAGTTTAACACTCTAACACCTTCTCCCAGTGATGTTAATTGTCTCCGTCTCCAAAAGCATACTGATCTGTATTCACTGAAGAATGTTTGGGTAACAAAAGATGTGTTAATAATGTGTTAAGAATCTTTGCTCAACACTATGTTGAGAATCTCTCACATTGCATTTGTATTATACTTCACATACATTTTTGAGTTCATACCAGGACTTTGCTGTACAGCAAAAAGACCCAGTTGTGTGTGTACTGCTACTGCTAAGTCACCTCAGTCGTGTCCGACTCTGTGCGACCCCATAGACGGCAGCCCACCAGGCTCCGCCGTCCCTGGGATTCTCCAGGCAAGAACACTGGAGTGGGTTGCCATTTCCTTCTCCAGTTCATGAAAGGCAAAAGTGAAAGTGAAGTCACTCAGTCGTCTGACTCTTAGCGACCCCATGGACTGCAGCCTACCAGGCTCCTCCATCCATGGGATTTTCCAGGCAAGAGTACTGGAGTGGGCTGCCATTGCCTTCTCTGCAGTTGTGTGTGTGTGTGTGTGTGTGTGTAGATAAATATATCAGTTCAGCTCAGTCGCTCAGTCGTGTCTGACTCTTGGCGACCCCATGGACTGTAGCACGCAGGCCTCCCTGCCCATCACCAACTCCCAGAGTTTACTCCAACTCATGTACATTGAGTCGGTGATGCCATCCAACCATCTCATCCTCTGTCGTCCCCTTCTCCTCCTGCCTTCAGTCTTTCCCAGCATCAGGGTCTTTTCCAGTGAGTCAGCTCTTCACATCAGGTGGACAGAGTATTGGGGTTTCAGGTTCAGCATCAGTCCTTCCAGTGAATATTCAGGACTGATCTCCTTTAGGATGGACTGGTTGGATCTCCTTGCAGTCCAAGGGACTCTCAAGAGTCTTCTCCAACACCACAGTTCAAAAGCATCCATTCTTTGGTGCTCAGCTTTCTTTATGGTCCAACTCTTACATATATCCCTTCACATCCATACATGTATATGGAGCCATACATATATACATGTATTTAAATATATATATAAATATAGGCTTAGCTCACGTGGTAAACAATCCACCTACAATGTAGAAGACCCTGGTTCGAGTCCTAGGCTGGGAAGCTCCCCTAGAGAAGGGAGAGGCTACCAACTCCAGTATCCTTGGGCTTCCCCGGTGGCTCAGATGGTAAAGAATCTGCCTGCAATGCGGGCGACCCAGGTTCTATCCATGGGTCAGGAAGAGCCCCTGAAGGAGGCCGCGGCAACCCACTCCAATATCCTTGCCTGGAGAATCCCATGGACAGAGGAGCCTGCCAGGCTACAGTCCAGGGGGTCACAAAGAGTCGGACAAGACTTAGCCACTCAGCAGAGCACAGCATATATATATATACACATAGATACACACACACACAACTTTTTGTCCTGTTCTTTTCCATTATGTTTTATGCAGACTATTGACTATACTTCCCTGTACTGTAGGGCCTTGTTTATCCATCCGATACGTAATAGTTTGCATCTCCTCAACCCCAAACTTACCCCAGTCCTCTCCCCCACTCCCTTCCCCCTTGACAACCTCAAGTCTGTTCTTTATGCCTGTGAGTCTGTTTCTCGTTTGTAAATAAGTTCATTTGTGTCATACGTTAGATTTCACATGTAACTGACATCATAGGATATTTGTCTTTCTCTGGGTTACTTTGCTTAGTGTGG
Organism: Giraffa tippelskirchi; assembly: GCF_054371585.1. Classification (NCBI taxonomy): domain Eukaryota; kingdom Metazoa; phylum Chordata; class Mammalia; order Artiodactyla; family Giraffidae; genus Giraffa; species Giraffa tippelskirchi. The sequence goes on from NC_137289.1 coordinate 151,832,846, forward strand.
TAATCTCTAGGTCGCTCCCTGTTGGCGCAAATGACATTATTTGACCATATTATTACGTGCCGGCTTTACTATTACACTTCATGAAAGTGAAGCTTATTTTTCTGATACCGTAAAATCGCACTTTCTACTTGCAGACGTCCTCAACGTCATGAAGTCGTACCTGTTACGTGAAACAGAGCAGTTACGTCTCTTCAGCGTCTCTTAATCTGGCCCCGTCACTTTGTTGCATTTCTGTTTGATTTCAGATTCCTTTCTGAGGTCAGACCAGGGTTTACTGGGCTCTCCAGGTGGCACTAGTGGTAAGGAATCTGTCTGCCAGTGTAGGAGACGTAAGAGATGTGGGTGCGATCCCTGGGTGGGGAAGATCCCCTGGAGGAGGAAATGGCAACCCACTCCAGTGTTCTTGCCTGGAGAATCCCCATGGACAGAAGAGCCTTGTGAGCTGCAGTCCACGGGGTCGCCCTAGACGGTGCTCCCCAATGACTTTGACGGAGGCAGGCGGCCTTCCGCTTGGGGAACGTCACTCTTGTTCATCTCTGGATTCCTGATCCTGGATTGACCACTGCTCTCGAGTGAAGTCAGAGAGTTCTGTTCACTGCAGAGACTCAAGAACCCTTTCCTTTTCCCTTAAAGGGTTTTTTTTGTGTGGGTATTATTGTTTTTGGACCATTGCTTAAAGTCTTTATTGAGTTTGTTACCATACTGCTTCGGTTCTGTGTTTTGCTTGTTTTGCCCTAGAGGCACCTGTGATCTTCACTCCCTGACCAGCAATCGAACTGACACCCCCTGCATTGGAAGGCAAAGTCTTAACCACTGGGCCACCAGGGAAGTCCCCCGGGACCATTTTTTTGAAAAGCACTACTTCTTTTTATCAAGAAGAGCTTGCAGCCTACTTGGCATGTGCAACCAAAAGAAGTCTTGGAAATCCCCGTGCACACACCTTCTTCCCCCAACAGCATGTATATACCGTGAAGAATGTTAATTTTTCCATCGAATAGCAGAATTTCTTCTCTGAGGCCATTCTCTGTGTTCAGTTGGATCATAGTGTTTTTTAAGTTATTTATTCATTTGGCTGCTTGGGTCTTGCTTGTGCTATGTGAGATCTTTACTTCTGGCATGCTAGCTAGCTCTTAGCTGTGGCATTTGGGATGTTTAGTTGGGCCATGCTGTGCTTCGTTGCTCAGTCGTGTCCCACGCTTTGTGACCCCATGGACTGTGTACAGCCTGCCAGGCTCCTCTGTCCATGGAGATTCTCCAGGCAAGAATACTGGAGTGGGTTGCCATTTCCTCCTCCAGGGGATCTTCCCCACCCAGGGATCAAACCCGGGTCTCCTGCATTGCAGGAGGATTCTTTACCATCTGAGCCACCAGGAAAGCCCGAGAATACTGGAATGGGTAGCCTTTCCCTTCTCCAGGGGATCTTCCCCACCCAGGAATCAAACCGGGGTCTCCTGCATTGCAGGCAAATTCTTTACCAGGTGAGGTGCAAGGGAAGTCCATGCTAGCTCTTAATTATGGCATCTGAGATCTGGTTCCCTGACCAGGGTTTGAACCTGGGACCCTTGCATTGGGAGCATAGACTCTTAGCCACTGGATCACCAGGGAAGTCCCAACAGGATCACAGTTGAATGTGAATGAAATGACATAAAGTCATACTTAAACCTTCAACGTCACATTAGAATTCGAACAGGTGATACCCTACAACTCAGATGTGGCTTTCAGCTTAACACAGTTAGCTTCAAATGTCAACTCACGGTTTGCACAAAGGTTTGTTCTCTTCTGTCCTTTATAAAGCCAGAGTCATAGAACAGCTGGGCTTCCCTAGTGGCTCAGACAGTAAAGAGTCTGTCTGCATTGCGGGAGATCTGGGTTCGATCTCCAAGTTGGGAAGATCCCCTGGAGGAGGGCATGACAACCCACTCCAGTATTCTTGCCTGGAGAATCCCATGGACAGAGGAGCCTCGCAGGCTGCAGTCCATGGAGTCGCAGAGAGTGGGACACAACTGGGTGACTTTCACGTCACTATAAAACAGCTTAAGTCAGAAATCAACACAAGAGGAGAAGCCCGACGTCAGAGGCTACAAAGCAGAGGTCGTGTCTCCTCCACCACCATCTGAGGGTTCTCAGAACAATCCCAGGGGATTGTTAACGATGTGAAAACTGAAGTCAGGAAGTGTCTCTCCACTCAGTTTCCTGTTGAGTTACACATTAGACCCGAAGGCACAATTGGACGGGACTCCAATCAGGACTCCTTTAAGCCAAGAGTTATGTTTGTCTCCAAAGAAACTACTAGGTGGTCCCCTGATGGGTAATAGAAAGAGAATGACACTCAGGGTTCAACACAGCACGTTTGCTAAAAGTTCCACGAGACTGCTTGTTGTGTAATTAGGTGTTAGGTTTTCTTTCTTTCTTTCTACTACACTTAATACTAGACCCACAAAAACTGTTGAAATATTAATGACATACATAGCAGCAGCATCTTGAAGTGTGAACAGTCCTTTTGTTCAGTCCCTCAGTCGTGTCCGACTCTGCGACCCCATGGACCACGCCAGGCCTCCCTGTCCATCACCAACTCCCGGACTTTATTCAAACTCATGTCCATCGAGTCAGTGATGCCATCCAACCATCTCATTCTCTGTCGCCCCCTTCTCCTCCCGCCTTCAATCTTTCCCAGCATCAGGGTCTTTTCCAATGAGTCAGTTCTTCGCATCAGGTGGCCAAAATATTGGAGTTTAAGCTTCATCATCAGTCTTTCCGACGAATATTCAGGTTGATTTCCTTTAGGATTGACTTTTAATTTGCTAAAGTTGGTTATTTAGCAAGCGCGTTGCTCGACTCATAATTCCTGCACTCAGTAGGTGTTAGTTGTTCAGTCTTGACTCTCTGCCACCCCATGGACTCTAGCCCACCAGACTCCTCTGTCCATGGGATTCTCCAGACAAGAATACTGCAGTGGGCTGCCATTTCCTCCTCCACTGTACTCAGTAAGCCAGGCATTAATCATCTGAAAAAAGGATTGCAGAAAAAGTTTACATGAAATTTTAAAATGCCTTAAATACACAGTTATAGTGGAGAAGGCAATGGCACCCCACTCCAGTATTCTTGCCTGGAAAATCCCGTGGATGGGGGAGCCTGGTGGGCTACAGTCCCCGGGGTCGCTAAGAGTCAGACACGACTGAGCGACTTCACTTTCACTTTTCCCTTTCACGCGCTGGAGGAGGAAATGGCAACCCACTCCAGTGTTCTTGCCTGGAGAATCCCAGGGGACGGCGGAGCCTGGTGGGCTGCCGTCTGTGGGGTCGCACAGAGTCGGACACGGCTGAAGCGACTTGCAGCAGCAGCAGTGGACTTGGCTTGATTTGTTTTCCATGCTGCATCAATGAACACAGGGGTAGGATAGAAACTGCTGCCATCACGCGGGACTTAGTGCTTCTCTTGTGGTGATGCATGGGCTTTACGGCACGTGGACTTCAGAAGTTGTGGCCCACGAGCTTAGTCGCTCCCCTGCACGTGGGATCTTCCTGGACCAGGGACTGAACCCGTGTCCCCTGTGTTGGCAGGTGGATTCTTATCCACTGAGCCACCAGGGAAGCCCCGTAATTTGTTTTTTAAAATATTTAAAAAATTCGTATACCCCCTGAAAGGAACCTACAGAGATATACAAACGACTTAACAGCAGTTGCTTGTTCAGTGATGTGTTCATAGATGCTTAGATTTTCATTTTATTTACCCGCATTTGTAAAAAGTTTCACAATGAGCTATCCTTTGATATTCAGAAATTAAAATTCCCAATATTCTAAACACCCTATTTCTTCAAATGCTTGTAGGAAAACGACTTCACAACTTAATTGTTAATTGAAAAATTGTATATTCTGGTTTTGATGAAAGATCCGTCAGTGTGATAAGAAATGTTACTTCCTCCTCCTAGGTTTTTAGTCTCTCCCGAATATGTGATTGATCACTTGAGAAGCGAAGGTGCTGTAGAGTTAGTTTTATACCGTAATATTTAAAACTCGGTAATGATAAACATTATCATTACTTCCCAGGTGGCTAGTGGTGAAGAATTTGCCTGCAATGCAAGAGGCACAGGTTCAATCCCTGGGTCTGGAAGATCCCCTGGAGGAGGGAATGACAACCCACTCTAGTGTTCTTGCCTGGAAAATCCCATGGACAGAGGAGCCTGGCGGGCTGCAGTCCACGGGGTCAAAGAAAGTGAAGACAGGACTGAGCGACTTAATGTCCATGCATGCAATGATAAACATATTTTTACCAGTGACGGACAAATAGCCTTTTACACTAGTTCTTTTCTGATATTATTTCACAGAATCCTATTCTGAAGTACTATGAAAAAGAAACAAAGTATTTCATTAACACTTTTATCTGAACTTGTTAAGATGGTATTTGGGAAACCCTTGAAAAGTATATGGTCAGTTAAATAACATGCTTTCAAGTTAGTTCCACGTGTTCGTTTTTAATATGTTTTAACATATTGTTGATCTATGACAAACCATGTCACACCATGAATGAATGAGTGAAAGTCACTCAGTCATGTCCGACTGTGACCCCATGGACTACACAGTCCGTGGAATTCTCCAGGACAGAATACTGGAGTGGGTAGCCTTTCCCTTCTTCAGGGGAACCTTCCCAACCCAGGGATCGAACCCAGGTCTCCCGCATTGCGGGCAGATTCTTTACCAGCTGAGCCACCAGGGAGGCCAGTGTCTCACCACAGACGGCAACAAATTATCATAGGTGCTGGGAGACCTAGATGATGAGAATATGAGTGAGAACAGAGGTCCACCCAGCAGACCTCCCTCAGAGTCCAGTTTTATCTGTTTGGTGTCCTGGTCTTTGAAGAAGGAACCCCCTCACATCATTGTTTTATTTTCAATTTTGGGGGGAGCCACACCCTGCCAGCCTGCAGAATCTTAGCTCCCCGACCAGGGATTGAACCCACACCCTTGACAGTTGCAAGCACGGAGTCTTAACCACTGGACCACCAGAGAGGTCACCCCCTCAGCTGATATTGAAATGATGTTAAGGGCTCTCCCCTTAAGAGCCAGGAAGACTGGAGATTGGGCTTTGATCTGTGAGCACTGTCCCCCTCAATTCAGGGACTGTTAGAAGGAAAAGAGTCTCTCTCAGTCCAGAGATGATGGTCAGGACTCAACGGCGGTTATCTCCTTGAAGAAGAGGTGTTTGTTTGATTGCTCAGTTGTTTCCGATTCTTTGCTTGGACTGCAGCACGCCAGGCCTCCCTGTCTTTCACCGACTCGCACAGCTTGCTCAACCTCATGTCCGTTGCGTCGATGATGCCATCCGACCATCTCATCCTCTGTCGCCCCCTTCTCCTCCTGCCCTCAATCTTTCCCAGCATCAGGATACCAGGGAGATTTAGGAGGCAGATTGCGCCCTTAGTAGCTGTCATGGTTGAGGACATGAGGCGGGTGTGGATTCTGAGAATGCTGGCACGTTTTCACGTTTTTCATTAACTCGTGGCTACGCTGAGTCTCGGTTGCTTTGCATGGACTTCCCTCTAGTCGCGTGAGCAGGGGCTGTTCTCTAATACGCGGGCCCCTCATTGTGGGGGTTTTCCTCGTGGCAGAGCACAGGCTCAGGGGTTGTGGCAAACGGGCTTAGCTGCCCTGCAGCAGGTGGAGTCTTCTCCGACCAGGGATCGAATCCTGTCCCCTGCAGTGGCAGGCAGATGCTTAACCCCTGGAGTACCAGGGGAAGTCTCCCAGGCACGTTTTACACGTGTGTGTGGTCAGTTGCTTCAATCATGTCTGACTCTTGGTGACCCCGTGGATGGCAGCCCACCAGGCTCCTCTGTCCATGGGATTCTCCAGGCAAGAATACTGGCGTGGGTTGCCATTTCCTCTCCAGGGGATCTTCCCCACCCAGGGATTGAACCCCCGTCTCCTGCATTGGCAGGTGGATTAGAAGTCTGAAAGCTCCATGGAAACGTGCAGAGAGCTGGAACCTAGAGAGTCAACATTGCTGTCAGCATGTCAGCCGCTGTCGGTTAAACGTGGTGAGATCAAACCACAGCGATAAAAACGCAGGGAAAGCTCGCTACCCTTTCCCCTCTAACGTGCAGGCCGCGTCAGCAATCAGATATTATTCACAGTCCATAAACCTGATCGGCCACAATTCCGGTCAACACACCCCGGAAAAATCACGTGTAAGAAATCAGTGCTGGAATTCGTCTGTCCCTCCGGCAGTTAGAATTTAGGGCACACACACACAAAAAAAGAAAACCACTTGATGAAAAGGCATTAAATAGATGGGGATTTGTCTTGCCGTGTTCAAAGAGATTTCGCTGGTGAACACTTAGATCTGGGAGACAAATTCTCTTGATGTTGTCAAATAGTTGATGTTTGAGGAAAGAAAGACAAACTTGTATCGCCGAACGGCGTTGGCTGTGTTCGTTGTGAGGGTGGAGTTTCTCAAGAAACCGGATCAGTCCGCTCTTAATCTGGAGCTCTTTTATTTTTCTCTTGAACAGTCCACTTCATCACTGCTCTGGATGAAAGGCTTGGCTTTCTTTTAAAATGAAGTGGATTCTTTTCTTCATCTTGAAGTGTTTGTTCAGCTGCAAATAGTTCTTTGTCCAAGTGCTTAATGATTACTCAGTTTTCAGTCCCAGTAATTTCATTTTTAATCAAGCTTTTTTTCCTTCAACTCCTAGGTAGTTTGGAGAAGGCAATGGCACCCCACTCCAGTACTCTTGCCTGGAAAATCCCATGGACGGAGGAGCCTGGTAGGCTGCAGTCCATGCGGTCGCGAAGAGTCAGACACAACTGAGAAACTTGACTTTCACTTTTCACTTTTGTGCACTGGAGAAGGAAATGGCAACCCACTCCAGTGTTCTTGCCTGGAGAATCCCAGGGACGGGGGAGCCTGGTGGGCTGCCGTCTATGGGGTCGCGCAGAGTCAGACCCGACTGAAGCGACTTAGCAGCAGCAGCAGCATAAGTAGTTAGTGATACATTGCTGACGTGATAAGTGACATCTAAAGGAAATTCTCAGACCTGACACCTCGAAATGAGGAGATACCATCTTAGTTTCCTGGTTACACAGGTTGTTGTCATTGTTGTTCAGTTGCTAAGTTGTGTCTGACACTCTGAGACCCCATGGACCGTGGCCCGCCAGG